>NC_064621.1:235796878-240796878 GCF_023898315.1 Schistocerca nitens | reverse complement strand
AGCCAAAACGTGCTTTTTCTGTGGATAGTCGGTGTGTAGATGCATTTCCTGTAATACTCGCTAAGCAGTACACTGTGAAATATTCTTTTCATGTACAGTTGATAGAATGCTGTTTGCAGAGGCCTTATCCACTCGAGCAAGCACCACATCTCCCAACATTAAGTCGGGTGTCCGTCTAGTTCGTCATCGTCCTCGGTCGTTGGACTATGCTAGCAATCGCTCCACTTCATTTAATCGTTGGAACTGACTTGGCAACAAGTCGTGAGCCGGGTGCCTTCTATGATAATATTTTGTCCTGTACAGCCGTTACACTTTTCTGCTGCTTCCATTTGCTTGCCCATACTCTAAAATCATGTCTGAGAACCCTGTCGCCGGGTACCATTCCATGTAGTTAGAGCTGGTCGGCGTTGATACTTAAGCTCGTGAACTCAAACTTCAGAACCTGTAGAAAGTAAAATGTATTTCTTTCAATGTTTTGTTCGTTATTTCTCTTCTGCGTGCTTTTACAAGTATTCCCACAAGGTTTCATTGTCCTACGATAACTCGTTTGTCATGGGGATCCTCTCAAGTGACGAAAGGTTGATTATAACCAGCACTGTGTGTTGCCGCAGACATTGCCGGGTAACGGTGGCGGGTGATGTGTCCAACTAGTGGCTACAATTCGTGTGCCCGCCAACATTACTGGGCCCAATATTGTTAAAAAATCAAGAAGGTGGAAGGAGTATGTAGTGGGTCTATACAAGGGAGATGCACTAGAGGGCAATAATTCGGAAATGGAAGAGGACACAGAGGAAGATGAGAAGGGAGATTCGATACTGCGGGAAGAATATGACAAAGCGCTGAAAGACCTAAGTCGAAACAAGGCCCTGGGAGTAGACAAAATTCCGTTAGAGTACTGATAGCCTTCGGAGAGCTATCCATGACAACACTCTTCTATCTGGTCAGCAAGATATATGAGACAGGTGACATATCCTCAGACTTCGCGAAGAATTTAATAATGCGAATTCCAAAGAAAGTAGGTGCTGACAGGCGTGAAAGTTACTGTACAATCAGTTTAATAAGTCATGGCTGCAAAATATAACACGAAACCATTACGGAAGAAAGGAAAAACTGGTAAAAGCCGACCTCGGGGAAGATCAGTTTGGAGTCCGTAGAAATGTTGGAACACGCGAGGCAATACTGACCCTACGACTTACCTTAGAAGATAGATTAAGGAAAAGCAAACCTACGTTTCTAGCATTTGTAGACTTAGAGAAAGCTTTTGATAATGTTGGCTGGAATACTCTCTTTCACATTCTGAAGGTGTCAGGGCTGAAATACAGGGAGCGAAAGGCTATTTACAATTTGTACAGAAACCAGATGGCAGTTATAAGAGTTGAGGGGCATGAAAGGGAAGCAGTGGTTGGGAAGGGAGTGAGACGGGGTTGTAGTTTTCCCCAATGTTATTCAATCTGTATATTGAGCAAGCAGAAAAGGCAAGAAAAGAAAAATTTGGAGTAGGAATTAAAATCCATGGAGAAGAAATAAAAACTTTGAGGTTTGCCGATGACATTGCAATATTGTCAGGAACAGCAAAGGATTTGGAAGAGCAGTGCAACGGAATGGACAGTGTCTTGAAAAGAGTATATGAAATGAACATCAATAAAAGCAAAAGGAGAATAATGGAATGTAGGCGAATTAACTCAGGTGATGCTGAGGGAATTAGATTAGGAATTGAGACACTTAAGGTAGTTGAGTTTTGCTGCTTGGAGAGCAAAATAACTGATGATGGTCGAAGTAGGGAGGATATAAAATGTAGACAGACAATGGAAAGAAAAGCTTTTCTGAAGAAGAGAAATTTGTTAACATCAGTTATAGGTTTAAGTGTCAGGAAGTCCTTCGTGAAAGTATTTGTATGGAGTGTAGCCATGTATGTAAGTGAAACATGCACAGTAAGCAGTTTAGACAAGAAGAGAATGGAATCTTTCGAAATGTAGGGCTAAAGAAGAATGTTAGAGATTAAATGGTTAGTTCACATCACTGATCTATATAAACGATTTGAGAGACAATATGAGCAGCCGTCTTCGGTTGTTTGCAGATGACTCTGTCGTTTATCGACTAATAAAGTCATCAGAAGATCAAAACAAACTGCAAAATGATTTAGAAGAAGTATGGGAAAGGTGCGAAAAGTGGCAGTTGACCCAAAATAACGAAACGTGTGAGGTCATCCACATGAGTGCTAAAAGGACCTCGTTAAACTTCAGTTACACGATAAATCAGTCTAATTTGTAAGCCGTAAATTCAACTAAATATCTAGGAATTACAATTACGAACAACTTAAATTGGGAGAAACACATAGAAAATGTTGTGGGGAAGCCTAACAAAAGACTGTGTTTTATTGGCAGGACACTAAGGAAATGTAACAGACCTACTAAGGAGACTGCCTACACTACGCTTGTCCGTCCTCTTTTAGGATACTGCTGCGCGTGTGGGATCCTTACCAGATAGGACTGACGGAGTACATCGAAAAAGTTCAAAGAAATATAGGAGGGAGTGTCAGAGAAATGATACAGGATTTGAGCTGGACATCATTAAAAGTAAGACGTTTTTCGTTACGACGGAATCTTCTCACGAAATTCCAATCACCAACTTTCTTCTCCGAATACGAAAACATTTTTTTGACACCGACCTACATAGGGAGGAACGATCACCAAGATAAAATAAGGGAAATGAGAGCTCGTACGGAAAGATATAGGCGGCCATCCTCCATGAGCGCTATACGAGATTGGAATGATAGAGAATTGTCAAAGTGGTTCGATGAACCCTGTGCCAGGTAGTTGAATATCATTTGCAGAGTATCCATGTAGATGTAGGTGTAAGGAGGAGGTATTGAATAGATTTGGGGAAAAGAGAAATTTGGGGTACAACCTAAAAGAAGGGATCGGTTGGTACGACACATTCTGGGGCATGAAGGGATCACCAATTTAGTACTGGAGGGAAGCGTGTGGGGCAAAAATCGTAGAGGGGACCAAGAGATGCACACAGTAAGCAGATTCAGAAGGATATAGGTTGCAGTAGTTATTCAGTGATGAAAACGCTTTCACGGGACAGACTAGCATGGAGAGCTGGATGAAACGAGTCTTTGGACTGGAGACCACAACAACAACAATTGTTGAAGACGTGTACTTTCTACGACCCGTGTAGACGCACCTCCAGAGAAACTGAGCGGCCTACCCCTGGGTGTGGAGGCGTCAGCGGTGGCTGTTGCGGTGACGTCACGTTGGATGGGCGCGCCCGGAATGTGGCTGGCTGCGCCCAAGGTGAGCGGGTGCCCGCCGCGGCCTCGGACAGCTGATGCCGGGACACGTCTGCACTCTGCACCTCGCCTCACCGTCCCTCATGCCGAGACAGGCAGGTGCAGCTGTCCGCCTAGCTGGACCAACTCACTGGCAAAGACCCGCACCTGTAGTACTCGTGTACCAAATGTTGGTGATGCTACATACAGGGTGTTTCACTAAATGTGTTTGTCTCTGTAAGTTACGAAGTAATATGCGACGGAAATATTGATTAGGTAGGTCACCATAAGAAACGTTACACAGTCTGCGGAGCTATGAACATACTTTATTGTATTATTATCCAAAGAGTTACAGCAAAAAGATACAATCTTTTAAATGGAACAATTTTGTTTCTATCGTGCACTGGAATTAGTAACACCAGTTGTGTATACATCAATTGAAATTACATTCCTATCACTTTTAGTTTGGGAGCTACAACCCTTCAAAGTTTCAGGGACAGATACCACACACGCTGCGCATAACGCAATGCACCTTCTAAATGTGGCGCGGCCGAGTTGTAACGTCGCCGGTGTCGCGGAGCGAGAAGCTTCCTCGATGTGCTGTTAGACTGCTGACTGTCGCCGCACACGGCCCTATACCCGACAATTGAAGCCACACAAACAAATGGAGCTCAATATACCACAGTTACTGACATCGGATGAAGATGGCACACACGAACAAAGAGTACGTAGAACCGTTGCTGATGCTCGGCGAGTGCCGACACAATGCCACTGAAGCAGCCATGGCGTACGCCGTGAGATATCCTAGGCGAAGAGCTCCGGCAGCCATCACGTCCTTACGTGCCGAACAACGACTTCGGGAAACAGACAGCTTGGTAATGCGCCGCAATAACAGATGAAGAACTGCAAGAAGTGAGGAGACGGAGGTGTTGCTTTAGCTGCAGTACACCACGATCCTCATGTCAGCTTACGAGCCGTTGCTGTAGTCGCTGGTGTCAGTCTCACATATGTGTGACGTATAGTACACGGCCACAGGTTTCACCCGTACCTCCTGTCACTGACCCAGGAGATGCATGGGAACGATTTCCGCACGAGATTTTCATTCTGTGAATGGGCCATGCGTAATTTCACGCTGGAGTCTTTACAAGGTGTTATGTTCTCTGATGAGTCCACGTTCACAAATTATGGTGCAGTGAATCGCCATAACGTGCACTACTGGGCCGCAGACAATCCTCGGGGGGTGCGACCAGTCGACCGTCAACTTAGATGATCCGTTAATGTATAGCGAGGAATTCTTGGCGATGAAATCATCGGTCCACACTACTTCCCAGGTACACTGACAGGTGAATTATATGGCGCGTTTACAGTCGACAATTTGGGTGGTCTCCTTGAACATGTGTGTCTACGCAGGATAGTCCATACGTGGATGCAGCACAATGGTCACCCAGCCTATTTTGCGCGTGCTGTTGTGGAAAAACAACAGGTTTGCGGCAAGGTGGTTGGCGCGCAATGGTCCTCATTCATGACCCGCAAGGTCGCTCGATTTAACACAATTAGATTTCTTTTTGTGGGAATATCGAAAGGATCGTGTTTCTGTCACTGAGCCCACATCCCCAGATGATCTAAAACGGCCCATCGAGGATGGTTCAAATGGCTCTGAGCACTGTGGGACTTAACTTCTGTGGTCACCACTCCCCTAGAACTTAGAACTACTTAAACCTAACTAACCTAAGGACATCACACACATCCATGCCCGAGGCAGGATTCGAATCTGTGACCGTAGCGGTGGCGCGGTTCCAGACTGTAGGGCCTAGAACCACTCGGCCACTCCAGCCGGCCCCATCGAGGACGCATGTTGCTCCGTGATACCGGCGATGTTACATCTCGTCCGCAGATCCTTCAGAAGGCGCATTGCATTGTGCGTTCAGGAACATGGACACACCTTTGAACATTACATTTAAATCAACTTCCCATCGCCAGAACGTCTATCACACAGCCATGCATTATGTACAGCGTGTGTTATCTGCCCCTGAAACACTGAAGGGTTGTAGCTCCCAAACTTAAGTGATACGAATGTAATTTCAATTGATGTATACACAGCTGGTGTTACTGATTCCAGTGCATGATAGAAACAAATATTGTTCCATTTAAAAATTATATCTTTTTGCTGTAACTCTTGGGATAATAACACAATAAAGTATGTTCATAGCTCCGCAGACAGTGTAACGTTTCTTATGGTGACCTACCGCAATAAATATTTCCGCCACATACTACTTCGTAACTGACAGAGGCAAACACATTTAGTGAAACACCATGTATGTGCTGCGTAAGCTAGTGTCCAGGGCGTGGTAAGGATGGGAAAAACCGACTGGTTAGAAACGTTACCGGTAATATATTTGTGAATAACCGGTATTTTTCGGTATTCGGTCTCGGTTACAAAAGGGACTTTTCTTTTTTACTGATAAACAGGTACACATTGAGGTGATAGAAGTCATGGGTTACCTCCTAATATAGTGTAAGACCTCCTTTTGCGCGGCGTAGTGCAGCAGCCCGACGGTGAAAATATGGTTCAAACGGCTCTGAGCACTATGGGACTTAACATCTGATGTCATCAGTCCCCTAGAAGTTAGAACTACTTAAACCTAAGAACATCACACACATCTATGCCCGAGGCAGGATTCGAACCTTCGACCGTAGCGGCCGCTCGGCCGTTCGGGCACTCTGGCCGGCTGCCGACGGTGACATGGACTCAAAAAGTCATTGGAAGTCCCCTGCAGAAACACTGAGCCATGCTGCATCTATTGCCGCCCATGACTGGGATAGTGTTGCCGGTGCAGGATGTTGTGCATAAACTAACCTGTCGATTGCGTCCCATAAAAATTCGATGGGATTCATGTCGGGCGACGTAGGTGGTCAAATCATTCGCTATAGTGGTCCAGAATGTTTTTTAAAACAATCGTGAACAATTGTGACTTGGTGACCTGACATCGTTGTTTGGGAACATGAAGTCCATGTATGGCTGGAAGTGGTCTCCAAGTAGCCGAACATAACCATTCGAGTCAATGTTCGGTTCTGTTGGACTAGAGGACCCAGTCCATTTCATGAAAATACAGCGCACACCTTTATGGAACCACCACCAGCTTGTGTAGTGCTTTGTTGACATCTTGAGTCTGCGCCACATTGGAACCAAAATGGTTCAAATGGCTCTAAGCACTATTGGACGTAACATCTGAGGTCATTAGTCCCCTAGACTTAGAACTACTTAAACCTAAATAACCTAAGGACATCACACACAATCACGCCCGAGGCAAGATTCGAACCGGCGACCGTTGCACCAGCGCGGTCCCGGACGGAAGCGCCTAGAACCGCTCGGCCACTCCGGCCGGTTCCATTCGAACCCTATCATGAGCTCTTACCAAGTGAAATCGAGACCCATATGACCAAACTGTGGTCAAACTGATGGTCAAACTGATATGGTTACAAACACAGGAAAACCGCTGCCGGCGATGTCGTGCTATTGCCAAAGGGCATCGTGTACGTCGTTTGTTGCCATAGTCCGTTACTGCCCGATTTCGCCACACTGTCCTAACGGATACGTTCGTCATACGTCATACATTGATTTCTGCAATTATTTCACACAGTATTGTTTGTCTGTTAGCACTGGAAACTCTACAGAAACGCCACTGCTCTCGGTCGTTAAGTGATGGCCGTCGGCCACCGCGTTGTCTGTGGTGCAAAGTAATATCTGAAATTCGGTATTCTCGGCACACTCTTGACGCTGTGGATCTCTGAATATTGAAATCTCTAACGAATTCCGAAATGGAATGATACATGGGTCCAGCTTCAACTACCATTCCTTGTTCAAAGTCTGTTAATTGCCGTCGTGCGACCGTAATCACTTTGGAAACCTTTTCACATGAATCACCTGAGTATAAATGAGAGCTCTGCCAATGCACTGCCTTTTTGCGCATTGTTTACGCGATACTACCGCCATCTGTATATGTGCACATCGCTACCCCATTACTTTTGTCACGTCAGAGTAAAACCGATGTACCAATTTGCCATTGCAACGGTACCAAAATTTCTGCTTTTAGATAAAACTTTCTTAAAGAAACGAGTTTGACTGGGCATCCTGTGGTTTCTGAAAGATTGATTCCGTCTCTGAATGACGTTTTTGAAAAAATGTTCAAATGTGTGTCGATTCCTAAGGGACCAAACTGCTGAGGTCATCGGTCCCTAGCCTTACACACTACTTAAACTATCTTATGCTAAGAACAACACACTCACACACACCCATGCCCGAGGGAGGACTCGAACCTCTGGTGGGAGGGGCCGCGCAATGCGTGACAGGGCGCCCTAAACCGCGCGGTCACTCCACGCGGCGATGTTTTTCAGATCAACACATTAAAGAAAGAGTACTTGCGAACATATTGGACAATACATATTCTCTAATGGATTAATTCATTATTGAAATTTTAACTGTTGTCACGTAAAAGTTCAAACAACACTTGAGTTTGATTTCAAACACGTACCCGACTCATACGATTATAGTTGGTGGTGACTTCACCCTCGATAAGTTGGCGAAAATACATGTTTAATTCCGGAGGTACGCATAAAACATCATCCGAAATTGTGCTCAACACATTCTCTGAAAATTATTTCGAGCAGTTAGTTCATGAGACCACGCAAATAGTAAACAGTTGTAAAAACACACTTGAGCTCTTAGCAACAAATAATCCTGAGTTAATAACGAGCATCAAAACAGATACAAGGATTAGTGAACAAAGGGTTGTCGTAGCGAGACTGAATATTGTAACCCCCAAATCCTCCAAAAACAAACGAAAAATATACCTATTTAAAACAGCAGATAAAAATTCACTTCACGCATTCCTGAGAGACAATCTCCACTCCTTCCAAATTAATGATATAAATGTAGACCAGATGTGGCTTGAATTCAGAGAAATAGTATCGGCAGCAATTGATAGATTTATACCAAATAAATTAACAAACGACGGAGCTGATCCTCCTTGGTACACAAAAAGGGTTAGAACACAGTTGCAGAAACAACGAAACAAACATGGAAAATTTAGAAAGACGCAAAATCCCCAAGATTGGCGATCTTTTACAGAAGTTAGAAATTTACTGCGGACTTCAATGCGAGATGCTTATAACAGTTTGCACAACGAAACTTTGTCTCGAAACCCGGCAGAAAATCCAAAGAGATTCTGGTCGTATATGAAGTATGTTAGCGGCAAGAAACAATCAATGCCTTCTCTGCGCGATAGCAATGGAGATACTATCGAAGACAGTGCTGCCAAATCAGAGTTACTAAACACAGCCTTCCGAAATACCTTCACAAAAGAAGACGAAGTAAATATTCCAGAATTCGAATCGAGAAAAGCTGCCAACATGAGTAACGTAGAAGTAAATATCATTGGAGTAGTGAAGCAATTTAAATCACTTAATAAAAGCACGTCTCCTGGTCCACACTGTATATCAATTAGGTTCCTTTCGGAGTATGCTGATACATTAGCTCCATACTTAACAATCATATACAACCGTTCGCTCGACGAAAGATCCGTATCTAAAGTCTGAGAAGTTGCACAGGTCACATCGATATTCAAGAAAGGTAGTAGGAGTAATCCCCTTAATTACAGGCCCATATCATTAACATCGATATGCAGCAGGATTCTGGAATATATAATGTGTTAGAACATTATGAATTACCTCGAAGAAAACGGTCTATTGACACACTGTCAACATGGGTTGGGAAAACATCGTTCTTGTGAAACACAACTACCTCTTTATTCGCATGAAGTGTTGAGTGCTATTGACAAGGGATTTCAGATCGATTCCGTATGTCTGGACTTCCAGAAGGCTTTTGACACTGTATCACACAAGCGGCTTATAGTGAAACTGCGTGCTTATGGAATATCTTCTCCGTTATGTGACTGGATTTGTGACTTCCTGTCAGAGAGGTTACAGTTCGTAGTAATTGACAGAAAGTCATCGAGTAAAACAGAAGTGATTTCTTGCGTTCCTCAAGGTATTGTTATAGGCCCTTTGCTGTTCCTTATCTATGTAAACGATTTGGGAGACAATCTGAGCAGCCGTCTTCAGTTGTTTGCAGATAACGCTGTCGTTTATCGACTAATAAAGTCATCAGAAGAAGCGAAACGATTCAGAAAAGATATCTGAATGGTGCGAAAATTGGCAGGTGACCCTAAATAGCGAGAAGTGTGAGGTCATCACATGAGTGCTAAATACCTAGGAATTAAATTTACGAACTACTTAAATTGGAAGGAACACATAGAAAATGTTGTGGGGAAGGTAAAACAAAGACTGCGTTTTATCGGCAGGACACTTAGACAATGTAACATACCTACTAAAGAGACTGCCTACACTACACCTGTCAGTCCTCTTTTAGAATACTGCTGGGCGGTGTGGGATCCTTACCAGACAGGACTGGCGAAGTACATCGAAAAAGTTCAAAGAAGGACATAAGGTTTTGTATTGTCGCAAGATATGGGAGAGAGTGTCACTGAAATGATACAGGGTTTGGGCTGGACGTCATTAAAGGAAAGGCGTTTTTCGTTGCGACGGAATCTTCTCACGAAATTCCAATCACCATATTTCTCCTCCGAATGCGAAAATATTTTGTTGACGCCGACTTACATAGGGAGAAACTATCACCACGATAAAATAAGGGAAATCAGAGCTCATACGGAAAGATATAGGTGTTCATTCTTTCCGCGTGCTATACGAGATTGGAATACTATAGAATTGTGAAGGTGGTTCGATGAACCCTCTACCAGGCAGTTAAATGTGATTTGCAGAGTATCCATGTAGATGCAGATGTAGATGTAATTGTTCCTGGTAAATATTATGTTTTATCAACTATCTATATTGTTCATCTGAATTTTTTAAAAGAGTATTTTTGGTTTTCCAGCGAAACCCAATTGTATTCAACTTCCCGTTAGAAAGTAAAGATATATATTTCACTAAAACAGCTTTTTCATTCGAAACAGTTAAGTATAAAGAACGCTACAAATTTTACACAAGAGCCTACTTTTTGTCTGACATTTCAAAGAAATAATAAAAAAAATGAAGTTATGGTATGAGGACTGTTGCCTGTGTCTACATAACATGCCTTTGTCTGCTTGGACCCCTTACGAACGAATAACATAACACGAAAAGCAAAGTCTTACAGTATCTGTTTATATCTTTTAGCGCTGATTATTCGTAATATCCAAACAGTGGTATGGTCATCTATTAGAACGTAAATCTGAACTAGAGATTTAAAAAATTAGAATTCTTTGGATATTCAAACTCTCATCAGTTTTAGAGAAAAGTAGCGGACGTTATCAAAGTTTTTTGTTTAATTATTTTATTTGATCTTTTGTTTCTATGTGTCATCAAATATTTAACGCAAAAGTCAGACGGAGTTGTAGAATTTTTTAACCTTTATCTCGTTTCACGTGCGTTCTCTAACCTCGTACCATTTAAGTGTTATTTGGGGTGTGTCCTCTCAGCAGTGGGATGTTTGTTAGAGAATTATTTCACAGTAAGTGCTCAAAGACGTCGTCAAGCACTTCGATGCACGTAATTATCCGCACGTGGAATGACTGGGCAAAATCAAGACGTTTTTCTGATGTAATCTGCTGAATACATTAGTGATGCTCCGAATCATGTTATCGCGGGTTTTCAGCACTTCACTACTCCTGAAATATCCCCACAAACGGAAGGGAGGCAAAGTAAGTTCTGGAAATTTTGAAGAAAAGGACACTGGACGCGATATAATACCTCCCGTGCTTCTACAGAATAATGTGCTAGAGAAACCGTCATGTTGAAACTATACTGTATAATTTGTCGAAAGCCCAAGGGCAGGTCTGCAAGCGATGATGGAAGATTGTCCTCGAATAGGGTTCGATGTTTGTTTTGTGTTCGATATTTATCACCATTTATGGTGCCGTCGGTAAAGAACTGACCAATGAGTTTGTCAGTGGTTACTCCACACTAGGCCGGCCGGAGTGGCCGTGCGGTTCTAGGCGCTTCAGTCTGGAACCGCGTGACCGCTACGGTCGCAGGTTCGAATCCTGCCTCGGGCATGGATGTGTGTGATGTCCTTAGGATAGTTAGGCTTAAGTAGTTCTAAGTTCTAGGGGACTGATGACCTCAGATGTTAAGTCCCATAGTGCTCAGAACCATTTGAACCATTTTTGAACTCCACACTAATTCACATTCCACGGAACCTGATGTTCAGGCTGACGTAACCAATGTGGATTTTTCACGTTCCAATAACGCATGTTGTGTCGATTAGTCGTACTGTGGTTCGTAAGACAACAATACACGAGCTAGGAATTGGGGTCTCTCTCTCTTTTCGTTGAAGCGATCCCTGGCAAAATGTTACTTGTTTCTGGAAATTATTGCCATGAACTTGCTGTTGGAGGAAAACGTGAAACCGATGCTACTTTCTATGTTCCAAAATTCGGCAAACAGTAGTCCGACTAATTCCCGAATCACGGCTTACCTGCCGAGTGCTAATACGTGTGCTATGTTTCAGTGAAGTAAATATCGCAGTTTCATTTTCTCTTCAGTAACTGTTCTTTGATGGTTCCTTTTTCCTGGTTGCACAGTTCCGTCGGTGGAATAACCCGACAAAAACAAGCGCGTGATCGTATTGTGTATGGAAAACGTTCAGCATAAAAAGTTACAAGTTACAGCATTGTCGACATTCCTGCCACTTTCTCCGTAAATGTAAACCGTTATAGGTTTCTCTTGTATCATAGTACCCTGCACTCTGACTGACAGATTATGAAGGAACGAATTTAAGAAATGAGGGACAACGTAATGCAATGAGATCAAGCCAAATAATCAATGACCGGAGAAAACTGCAAAAAGGTGAGTCGTTGTCATGTTTTCTATTCAATGCATTTGTCTTGTGACAAAACCGTTTTGGAACTCAATAGTGCTGTTTCCCGATTATAGTGCCATCTATGACGCAACAATAAAAGCACTACATACAAAAGTCGCGTATTTTTCCCTGTAGAATCCGAATCTACAAGGATGGAATGTTCCTGTTTATGATTTTAATCGAATGTGTAGTTTTGGAGGTATTTTGTTGTCTCAAGATAAAAAAGCCACATCATGGATATCGCTTGTACAGCAGAGAGAGAGAGAGAGAGAGAGAGAGAGAGAGAGAGAGGGGGAGAGAGAGAGACAGAGAGAGACTGAGAGAGAGAGAGAGAGAGAAAGAGGGGCGGGGGAGGAGGGGGAAGGAGGTGTGGAGCGAGGGTAAAAGAAAACTGGCGCAGAAGCAATGCGTTCTGGTGTTCGAAAAATTTGCTTTTACAGTTGTTATTCGTTACACAGCTCATTGCCTACCACTAAGTGTATCATTGCAGACGTTACTGGAGGTTTAATCAAAACATTTCGCCTTAACTCTTGCGCAAAGAATTTCGCCGATGATTTTCCACGAATTGGGCTTTGAACCATGAACACGTACTGTTCTATCGCGAGAACCATTTTGTGCTGAATCGAACTGGTCACTGAATACCTCTGCTCCTCTCACTCACTCAAATCTAGTGACACAGCGAAGTACCCGGAACAAAACATGCGGGAGATGAACATGCGCCAACTTATCACAGCGTCCGATTGGAACATCATAATCACGATTTCCAGCATTTTATGTGATGGTCAACTCTTCCTGTTTACTAACAACGGTCAGTTCTGCGTCAAACTTCTAAATATTTTGGGAGTCAACATTATTATCTCGGAATAGTGATGATATGTAACGTGCTCATCATATGCATCAGTAATCTTGTGATCATAGTGTCGGATTCTTAGTCTTTGAATGGTAAAATACTTCTCTCGATCAACATTATATTTGTTTATTTATCGTCTCATCGGTGAGTGTTAGAGAATGGAGTAGTAGACAGCAGGGTAGTTTGTATTGGTTTTGACAGATATGATGACGGGGTATTTCCGAAACGCATAATGAGGTGGGAAATTTAACAAAAAAATCGATGTCCAAGACGAGTATATTTCATTAAATGCTGCAGATGATAACAGATCCCCTGAAAGACTTTCGCCTAAAATGATTCTTACTCTTTGCTATGGGCATTATGTCGAGATTTGATGATTGGTGCAGGACAATGTAGGATATGGTAAGAAAAAAGGTAAGCAATAGGAACAGTCACCGTGTGTGGGCGGAAATGTAAACCCAGGATGGCTTGCCATGAAGGGCAACATAACGGGACGCAGAATGTCGTCGACGTACTGATGTGCTGTAAGAGTGCCACAGATGAGATCCAAAGGGATCCTGCTATGAAAATAAATGTCACCCCAGATCATCACTCCCGGCTGTTGGGCCGTATGCCGAGCGACTGCCAGGTTGGTATCCAACCGCTCTCCGGGGCGACTCCAGACGCATCTTCGCTGGTCATCAGATCACATTTCTAAGCAGGACTCATCATTAAAGAGAATTCTACACCAAGCCGAAGACGTGTCAGGAGACACCCCAGATAGCCTTGCGATATCACCCTGGCTGCTCAGGAATGGTGGTTTGGGGTGTCACTTCTTTTCACAGCAGGACCCCTTTGTTTGTGATCCGCGACATCCTTGTAGCACAGCATCGCGTCGACGATGTAAGTCCCCATTTTGTTGCCCTTCATGGCAAGCCATCCTCAGCTTACATTTCAGCAAGGCAGTACCCTCCCACACACTGGCAGAGTTTTTGCTGCTTGTCTTAGAGCTTGCCAAACTCTGCCTTGGGCAGCAAGGTCGTCGAATGTTTCCCCAATTGAGAAAACGTTTGCATCATTATGAGCAGGGCCCTCCAACCAGTTCGGGATTTTGACTATCTAACGCGCCAATTGAAAACATCGTTCATGTGAAACAAAACTATCTCTTTATTCACTTGAAGCGTTGAGTGCTATTGATAAGGGATTTCAGATCGATTCCGTATTTCTGGATTTCCGGAAGGCTTTTGACACTGCACCATACAAGCGGCACGTAGTGAAATTGCGTGCTTATGGAATATCGTCTCAGTTATGTGACTGGATTTGTGATTTCCTGTCAGAGAGGTCACAGTTCGTAGTAATTGACGGAAAGTCATCGACTAAAACAGAAGTAATTTCTGGCGTTCCCCAAGGTAGTGTTTTGCTGTTCCTTATCAGTATAAACGATTTAAAATGGTTCAAATGGCTCTGAGCACTATGGGACTTATCTTCTGAGGTCATCAGTCCCCTAGAACTTAGAACTACTTAAACCTAACTAGCCTAAGGATATCACACACATCCATGCCCGAGGCAGGATTGGAACCTGCGACCATAGCGGTCACGCGCTTCCAGACTGGACCGCCTAGAACCGCTCGGCCACACCGGCCGGCAAACGATTTAAGAGACAATGTGACAGCGGTCTTAGGTTGTTTGCAGATGACGCTGTCGTTTATCGACTAATAAAGGCATCAGAACATCAAAATAAACTGCAAAACGATTTAGGAAAGATATCTGAATGGTGCGAAATTTGGCAGTTAACCCTAAATATCGAAAAGTGTGAGGTCATCCACGTGAGTGCTAAAAAGAATCCGTTAAACTTCGGTTACACGAAAAATCAGTCAAATATAAAGGCCGTAAATTCAACTAAATACCTAGGTATTGCAATTACGAACAACTTAAATTGGAAGGAACACGTAGAAAATGTTGTGGGGAAGGCTAACCGAAGACTGCGTTTTATTATTGGCAGGACACTTAGAAAATGTAACAGATCTACTTAGGAGACTGCCTACACTAAGCATGTCCGTACTCCTTTAGAATACTGCTGCGCGGTTGTGGGATCCTTACCAGAAAGGACTGACGGAGTATATCGACAAAGTTCAAAGAAGGGCGGCACGTTTTGTATTATAGTGAAATATGGGAGAGAGTGTCACAGAAATGATACAGGATTTGGGCTGGAGATCAGTAAAAGTAAGGCGTATTTCGTTGCGACGGAATCTTCTCACGAAATTCCAATCACCATCTTTTGTTGACAGCGACCTACATATGGAGGAATTATCACCACGATAAAATAAGGGAAATCAGAGCTCGTACCGAAAGATATAGGTGTTCGTTCTTTCCGCGCTCTATAAGAATTTTTAATAATAGAGAATTGTGAAGATGGTTCTATGAACCCTCTGCCAGGCACTTAAATGTGATTAGCAGAGTATGCATGTAGATGAAGATGTAGATGAATTGGACGGAATTTGGCCTGATATCCTTCAGGAGAGCATCCAACAGCTATGTCAATCAAAAGCCAGGCCGAATAACGGCTTGCATGAGGACCAGAGGTGGACCAACGCGTTACTGAGTTGCTGGATTTGTGAAGTTCTTTCTGTTGAATAACACATCCAATTTTTTTTTGAAATGGTAATCATTTATTCACCTGTACATGTGCGTCACTCCTACCGATCACCGACCCATTCGGATAATTCCTTCAGGATGTGTCGTTTCTTGTGTCTTGGGGTATACATGGTGATCACTCGCAGTTATCGTGCAGGTACTTCTTAAATAGCGCGCTTGTACATTGCCGAGCAAAAAAAGTGATGCATCCAGAAGACATGGTCGGATAACAGTGTAACCAAAACATGTACACACCGTCGGTGGGAATGTAAATTATTAGAACTGCAATTCGCTTTGACAGATATAATGGCCACGATACAGTATTGGCGTTGTTCGTGTTTAGTGTTACCAGGTCACTGTGAAGAATCCGGAGATGCCACATACCCGTATGAGACAGCGTTGTCAGCACTGGAGAAAGTTTGAAAGGGGGCTCATTGTCGGTCTCTATTTGGCTGGATGATCGTATCGTAAGGTATCCAGATTTGGGGGATCCACAAGTAACAGTGGTCAGATGTTGGACTGCATGGGAACGCGAGGGCAGGAATACGCCTTGTCAAAGTTCCACTGGACCACGTCTGATCATCACAAGGGTGGGCAGCCAGACGTATTATGCACGTCATGATCTGTTCACATCTGCGCCTGCCGTCCGAGAACTCTGTGCAACGTTCTGTGTCATCCCGCACCGTTTGTCGGAGACTATCAGCGGCTGGGCTAGGGAATTAGCGCCTTATGCATAGACTTTCTTTCTGGAGTGCTAGTTCTGCAAGGTTCGCAGGAGAGCTTCTGTAAAGTTTGGAAGGTAGGAGACGAGGTACTGGCAGAAGTATGGCTGTGTGGACGGGACGTGAGTCGTGCTTGGGTAGCTCGGTTGGTAGAGCACTTGCCCGCGAAAGGCAAAGGCCCCGAGTTCGAGTCTTGGTCCGGCATACAGTTTTAATCTGCCAGGAAGTTTGATATCAGCGCACACTGCGCTGCAGAGTGAAAATCTCATTCTGGAAACATCCCCACAGGCTGTGGCTAAGCCATGTCTCCGCAATATCCTTTCTTTCAGGACTGCTAGTTCTGCAAGGTTCGCAGGAGAGCTTCTGCAAAGTTTGGAAAGTAGGAGACGAGGTACTGGCAGAAGTAAAGCTGTGAGGACGGGGCGTGAGTCGTTCTTGGGTAGCTCAGTTGGTAGCGCACTTGCCCGGGAAAGGCAAAGGTCCCGAGTTCCAGTCTCGGTACGGTACACAGTTTTAATCTGGCAGGAAGTTTCTTATGCATAGGCTGCCGTCAACACCACAGCACAAATGGAGTGGTGCTGCGACAGGGAAGCATGGATTGCTGATGAATGGCGTCGTACTGTGCCGAGCGATGAATCGCAGTTCACGCATTACCCCAGCTGACCAACATCGGCTAGTGTCGCTGCGACGTGGGAAGAGGCCCCATTCTTCCAATGGTTTGGAGAGGCACAGCGGTGTTACTAGTAGCATCCTGATGCGGGAAGCCATCTGGCAGGTCTTCAAGTCACCACTGTTAGTGACTGAGAGAATTCTCACAGCACAACGATGCGTCAGGAACGTTGTATGTGCTCATGTGTTAGTGCTCATGATACAGTATCGTGGTGTCATTTTTCAAAAGGGCAGTGACTGTCCACACATGAACTGCACGATGTTGACATACTACCTAGCCAGTAAGATTCTCAGATCTGTGCCCTATAGAACACTTATGAGACCATCTCGAACGTCAGGTCCATCCCAGTGACAGTATCTAGAGTGTCAAGGACCAGTTATTTGTTGGCTAGCCTTCCTCAGGACACCACACAAAGGCTTTATGATACTCTTTCGAAACAAGTCATCGCATGACTGCAGGCCAGAGAGGGTGCAACGTCATGTTGACAACCGGGCTCATACTATTAAGTCCTTTCTAAATCCGACTAGATATTGTAATCACTGAAATAAAATCACATACGCTCTCAACCCATGAAGCCTCATATCTTTTCCTCCTCCTCTCCTGGGTGCTTAACTTTTTTTTTTAAGGCAGTGTCTATTCGCTAATGAAATTCATAGTAAATGATCCGTACAATTTGAGAAGCATGCTAATGTCAATATCTGCAATACTAGAAGAAAACAGTTACCTTTATTACTCGCTATTGAGGATGTCAGTGATTCGGAAAGGAGTTCAGTATGCATGAAAACCTTTTCTCGCTCATTTGCCAATTAACATAAAATATCTGACAGGTAAGAAACCTAATATCATATCTTTAGGATAACTCCTTCTATTTCATAGTCCAAGAAACTGGTTTAAGTGTAGTTGCACGAGTGGACTGAAAAATAATATCTGCGTTAATAGACTAGTGCGCCATGTAGGAACTTGTAAATGGTCAGCATTAAGCCATCAAATGAAACTAATCATATGTACATATTCTGTAAATTTAATCGGTCCACACCTTTTCGATAAAAGCATCGTTCAAATGTCAATGGAATTTGTAATATGGTAATCCGTCCCTCAAATGTGGTAATTAAAAATGGCGGCCCCATTGATACAATTCGAGAGGATTATGCTGTGCGCGGATATCAGATTTCACCCTGTACCTTCTCTCATCATCATGCGGCACAAACATGACACCATACTATGGACACATAGTGTCATCTACACTCAGTAGATACACCTGAGGCATAACTCTCACAAGTCGCCAGGAAAACGGAAATTGGAGGAAGAGAACCGTTTCCGGCAAGGGGTATAAACCAAATACTCCTTTTGGTCTCGTCCGCGGCTTGTGGACTTGAGGTCGCGTTCTCGCTTCCTGAGCACTGGTTCCTTGCTTCGATTACCGGCTGGGTCAGGCATTTTCACCTGCCTCGAGATGACTGTGTGTTTGTGTTGTCATTTCATCATCATTGGACTGAGCAAAGGTTGGGAATTTGTACGGGCGCTGATAACCGCGCAGTTCAGCACCCCACAAACCAAACATCATCAACCTTTTGGTCTCCCAGTCACCACTGCTGTATAGTCCGTTTATCGTGTTCGTCAATGACCGAGAAAGAGCTGCTGGCATCTGCTCATCCCTCTGCCATATCAGAAAGCTCGCGCTCTTGGCGACCTACCAGCTGTCTGGTTCTGACATGCCATCGATGAGCAGTCGGGACGTGGGGTGCGTCCGAACCGCGCGCTGCCCAATACCGATTCCGAGCACGCGGCAGCTGCGGGCAGACCGTTTAGCGATGCATCTGCCGTCTCACACAGATCAACGTGAGGCAGAAAGAGCGAAATAGTGTGGATGGAGTCAGCAAATAGGTGGTAACGAGCTCGGACAAAGACGTAGCCTCTTCGAATCCTGGTGAAAGGTATCCTACAACGGTAGAATTTGGGCGACCAGACAAAGAGGAAACAGTTTTCTGCAGCGGGGTGTCAGAATTGCTCAGCTTTTTCTTCTTCTTCTTCTTCTGTGGTTCGCCTCTTCAACAATTCTCTGCTAATTATAACGACCCAACGTTCGAACGTTCCATCCCTTGCAGACCATTTTCTGCAGGTTCTGTGGTTCGCCTCTTCAACAATCCTCTGCTAGTTATCACGACCCAACGCTCGAACGTTCCATCCCTTGCAGACCATTTTCTGCAGGTTCTGTGGTTCGCCTCTTCAACAATCCTCTGCTAGTTATCACTACCCAACGCTCGAACGTTCCATCCCTTGCAGACCATTTTCTGCAGGTCCTCCATGACTCCATTTAACAGCCTGCTTCTCGGACGATCCCGTCGTTTTTGATCCACTACATTTCCATTTAGTATCCTTTTAGCTATTTCCGTATTCTTCATGCATGCCACGTGTCTCGCCCATGTCAACTTGACTGATTCTGCTATTATTTTAATTTATGGTTGTTTATACAAAGTGTATAGCTTATACCTCCTCATCAATCGTCCTCTTTCAGATGCTGGGCCTACGGTTCTTAGAGACATCTCTTTCAAAGGCATCGATCGCACCACTAACTTTTGCTAGATATATGGGAGGACCCGTGGTCTAGGGGTAGCGTCTTTGATTCATAATCAAAACGTCTTCGGTCCCGTATTCGATCCCCGCCACTGCCTAAATTTTGATAATTAATCAGCACTGGCGGCCGAAGACTTCCGGCATAAGAAGTCAGCCTCATTCTGCCAACAGCCTTGTCAAAGAGGGCGGAGGAGCGGATAGAGGTTCAGGGCACTCTCTTGTCCTAGGGGTGGGAAATTGCCCCTAAAGGCGGAAGAATCAGCAATGATCAACGACATGAGGATGCAGAAGGCAATGGAAACCACTGCATTAAAGACACGTAACGTGTATCCACAAGACATGTGGCCTGTAATTGAAGAAGTGTCATGATGATCTCTCCATTGGCAAAAGATTCCGGAATAGTACCCCATTCGGATCTCCGGGAGGGGACTGCCAAGGGGGAGGTTACCATGAGAAAAAGATTGAATAATCAACGAAAGGATAACGTTCTACGACTCGGGGCGTGGAGTGTCAGAAACTTGAACGTGGTAGGGAAACTAGAAAATCTGAAAAGGGAAATGCAAAGGCTCAATCTAGATATAGTAGGGGTCGGTGAAGTGAAGTGGAAGGAAGACAAGGATTTCTGGTAAGATGAGTATCGGGTAATATCAACAGCAGCAGAAAATGGTATAACAGGTGTAGGATTCGTTATGAATAGGAAGGTAGGGCAGAGGGTGTGTTACTGTGAACAGTTTAGTGACCGGGTTGTTCCAATCAGAATCGACAGCAGACCAACACCGACAACGATAGTTCAGGTATACATGCCGACGTCGCAAGCTGAAGATGAACAGATAGAGAAAGTGTATGAGGATATTGAAAGGGTAATGCAGTATGTAAAGGGGGACGAAAATCTAATAGTCATGGGCGACTGGAATGCAGTTGTAGGGGAAGGAGTAGAAGAAAAGGTTACAGGAGAATATGGGCTTGGGACAAGGAATGAAAGAGGAGAAAGACTAATTGAGTTCTGTAACAAGTTTCAGCTAGTAATAGCGAATACCCTGTTCAAGAATCACAAGAGGAGGAGGTATACTTGGAAAAGGCCGGGAGATACGGGAAGATTTCAATTAGATTACATCATGGTCAGACAGAGATTCCGAAATCAGATACTGGATTGTAAGGCGTACCCAGGAGCAGATATAGACTCAGATCACAATATAGTAGTGATGAAGAGTAGGCTGAAGTTCAAGACATTAGTCAGGAAGAATCAATACGCAAAGAAGTGGGATACGGAAGTACTAAGGAATGACGAGATACGTTTGAAGTTCTCTAACGCTATAGATACAGCAATAAGGAATAGCGCAGTAGGCAGTACAGTAGAAGAGGAATGGACATCTCTAAAAAGGGCCATCACAGAAGTTGGGAAGGAAAACATAGGTACAAAGAAGGTAGCTGCGAAGAAACCATGGGTAACAGAAGAAATACTTCAGTTGATTGATGAAAGGAGGAAGTACAAACACGTTCCGGGAAAATCAGGAATACAGAAATACAAGTCGCTGCGGAATGAAATAAATAGGAAGTGCAGGGATGCTAAGACGAAATGGCTGCAGGAAAAATGTGAAGACATCGAAAAAGATATGATTGTCGGAAGGACAGACTCAGCATACAGGAAAGTCAAAACAACCTTTGGTGACATTAAAAGCAACGGTGGTAACATTAAGAGTGCAACGGGAATTCCACTGTTAAATGCAAGGGAGAGAGCAGATAGGTGGAAAGAATACACTGAAAGCCTCTATGAGGGTGAGGATTTGCCTGATGTGATAGAAGAAGAAACAGGAGTCGATTTAGAAGAGATAGGGGATCCAGTATTAGAATCGGAATTTAAAAGAGCTATGGAGGACTTACGGTCAAATAAGGCAGAAGGGATGGATAAAATTCCATCAGCATTTCTAAAATCATTGGGGGGAGTGGCAACAAACGACTATTCACGTTGGTGTGTAGAATATATGAGTCTGGCGACATACCATCTGACTTTCGGAAAAGCATCATTCACACAATTCCGAAGACGGCAAGAGCTGACAAGTGCGAGAATTATCGCACAATCAGCTTAACAGCTCATGCATCGAAGCTGCTTACAAGAATAATATACAGAAGAATGGAAAAGAAAATTGAGAATGCGCTAGGTGACGATCAGTTTGGCTTTAGGAAAAGTAAAGGGACGAGAGAGGCAATTCTGACGTTACGGCTAATAATGGAAGCAAGGCTAAAGAAAAATCAAGACACTTTCATAGGATTTGTCGACCTGGAAAAAGCGTTCGACAATATAAAATGGTGCAAGCTGTTCGAGATTCTGGAAACAGTAGGGGTAAGCTATAGGGAGAGACGGGTCATATACAATATGTACAACAACCAAGACGGAATAATAAGAGTGAACGATCAAGAACCAAGTGCTCGTATTAAGAAGGGTGTAAGACAAGGCTGTAGCCTTTCGCTCCTACTCTTCAATCTGTACATCGAGGAAGCAATGATGGAAAATGGTTCAAATGGCTCTGAGCACTATGGGACTCAACAGCTGTGGTCATAAGTCCCCTAGAACTTAGAACTACTTAAACCTAACTAACCTAAGGACATCACACACATCCATGCCCGAGGCAGGATTCGAACCTGCGACCGTAGCAGTCGCGCGGGTCCGGACTGCGCGCCTAGAACCGCGAGACCACCGCGGCCGGCAGCAATGATGGAAATAAAAGAAAGGTTCAGGAGTGGAATTAAAATACAAGGTGAAAGGATATCAATGATACGATTCGCTGATGACATTGCTATCCTGAGTGAAAGTGAAGAAGAATTAAATGATCTGCTGAACGGAATGAGCAGTCTAATGAGTACACAGTATGGGTTGAGAGTAAATCGGAGAAAGACGAAGGTAATGAGAAGTAGTAGAAATGAGAACAGCGAGAAACGTAACATCAGGATTGATGGTCACGAAGTCAATGAAGTTAAGGAATTCTGCTACCTAGGCAGCAAAATAACCAATGACGGACGGAGCAAGGAGGACATCAAAAGCAGACTCGCTATGACAAAAAAGGCATTTCTGGCCAAGAGAAGTCTACTAATATCAAATACCGGCCTTAATTTGAGGAAGAAGTTTCTGAGGATGTACGTCTGGAGTACAGCATTGTATGGTAGTGAAACATGGACTGTGGGAAAACCGGAACAGAAGAGAATCGAAGCATTTGAGATGCGGTGCTATAGACGAATGTTGAAAATTAGGTGGACTGATAAGGTAAGGAATGAGGAGGTTCTACGCAGAATCGGAGAGGAAAGGAATATGTGGAAAACACTGATAAGGAGAAGGGACAGGATGATAGGACATCTGCTAAGACATGAGGGAATGACTTCCATGGTACTAGAGGGAGCTGTAGAGGGCAAAAACTGTAGAGGAAGACAGAGATTGGTATACGTCAAGCAAATAACTGAGGACGTAGGTTGCAAGTGCTACTCTGAGATGAAGAGGTTAGCACAGGAAAGGAATTCGTGGCGGGCCCCATCAAACCAGTCAGTAGACTGATGACCAAAAACAAAAAGGAGATATATGGGAGCACCGATATCGCCTATTATCCTAGGCTTAAGATCATGACAAAAGAAGTGAAACAAGTGGAACAATGTGTTTTGAACAACAGTGTTCTACTGAATACCTTACAAACACACTAGCAGGAACCACCGTTGTAAATTATTTTTCTTCCATAACTTTTCCCTAACTTAGAACGCAAAATAAAATATGGAATAAATGTTAGTTCTTTTTCGTCAGGGATCAGCTAGCTGGAAGTGGCGCAAAAGAAACCCAGTTGTGAATTTTCAGGAGGGTGCTGCATATTCCCATATTTGCCTGATAACCAAGGAAAACATTCGAAAACCATTGTCATAATTATCTGTTATTAATTTTTTCCTCGTAGAATATTATTCCAGACAAAAATATAAACAAAGGTACTGCAATCTACGAGACACTTCTTTCCTTGCGCTTATGTGGCAAGCCAGTTTGCCAATTATGAGCACTGTTCCCTTACGGGGCGAATCCTGGCGAACCGAATTCAAAGACAAGTCAAGCAAGAAGATCCATAAAACCAAATGTACTGTCAGCAGTCCTCGAGGAAGTATTCAGATACCTAAAGCGGGAAAGAGAAGCGGGTATGCATGTTAAATGGACATACGTGTATCACCTTTTTTGCGGGTATGAAACTGTAGGTATGAAACTGTAATAACTTTACAACCTGATGTTTTCTTCATAGTCGTAACTGCATTGCTAAGCAGACTAAAATGTTCAAATATGTGTGAATTCCTAAGGGATCAAACTGCTGAGGTCATCGGTCCCTAGACTTACACGCTACTTAAACTAACTTAATGCTAAGAACAACACACACACTCATGCCCGAGGGAGGACTCGAACCACCGGCGGGAGGGGCCGCGCACTCCGTGACATGACGCCCCAAACCACACGGCCACGCCGCGCGGCAATGCGGACTATGCCTGTCACTACAGACTAGCCGTTTTGCATCCACGAGTTCACAGTTCAACTCCTGACCTGCTGCCCATGGGAAAACAGCATTAATGGCTTGCTCTTGCCACATCTAGCTGGAGGTACTGACCAATCAAAAAACATACGACTTGTAACTGTTGCTATCATTAGTCTGCAAAACACGTAAAGACAGATGTGATTTTGTTCAGTACACCGTTCTCAGTCTCAAATAGATGTATGTGTACTTATACCCATTACATCTTGTGTGTGTAAGGGTGTGCCCCACGATTTGTCAGGCCATTTTGTCTGGTGGTTCGGCAGAGATCTGCTATTTCTTTTTTGAGTGTGTAGTTGGAGTCGTCCCAAACAGATATTACCCTTCTCCATCTTCACGTTACACCCAGTGTCGACGATAAGCATCGGTTTGTTATCGGTTACAAACGAAATTATTTTTAAAGTAAAATTTTACATGCTCATTCTGTGAGGCGGTCTCGAATTAGTCTACTGAAGTATATTTTTATCGATATGTATTAACTGGAACAGTAAAACACGAAGAATAACCAGTATTCAAGCAGCAGCTGAGCAGTGCTGCTGTGTGGCGGTAGCAGTAAGTGTAGAACAGGGCTGCGCTGTCGCTGCTTGAATATTGGTTATTCTTCGTGTTTTACTGTTCCTGTTAATACATATCGATAAAAATTATATTTCAGTAGAGTAATTTGAAACCACTCTGTCGAATGGACATGTAAAATCCTACTTTACAAAATCTTTTTGTTTGTAACCGGACACAAAAGTAGACATTTCGTCGGAATTGGGCGTAAAATGGAGGACGTGATGGGTAGTATTTGTTGGGGTGACGCCAGCAACACACTGCAAAAAAGGAAATTGCAGATCTCTGTCGAAACAGAACATTCGCTTACGAGGGATGCCCTGTATATGGCGCTTTATTTAGTTGATCCATTTGAAGGAAATACCATAAATACACTCATGTTCATAAATTAAGGATAAACGCAGAATGTGGTGCCACACAACGTGGCACTACACAAAACTGGCACCAATAGCATAGGCACATAGAGAGCACATACGACAGATCTGCAAGTCCACGGTTTTGGTAATAAGTTGAGAAAACCGTACCGAAACACATGTGCTACAAAACGCCACTGTTTCCTGCGCATGCACCACGACATCAATATGGGATATGATCACCATGCACAGGTACATAGGCCGCACAACGGGTTGGCATACTCTAGATCAGGTGGTCGAGCAGCTGTTGGGGTATAGCCTTCAATTCTTGCACCAGTGCCTGTCGGAGCTCCTGAAGTGTCGTAGGGGTTTGAAGACGTGCAGTGATACGTTGACCGAGAGCATCCCAGACGTGCTCGATGGGGTTTAGGTCTGGAGAACAGGCAGGTCACTCCATTTGCTTACTATCTTACGTTTCAAGTTACGCCTCCACGATGGCAACTCGGTGAGGCCGTGCGTTACCAACCGTCAGGAGGAAGGTGGGACCCACTGCATCCCTTAAAAGGTGGACATACTGGTGCAAAATGACGTCCCGATACACCTGACCTGTTATAGTCGTTCTGTAAAAGACATGCAGGGGTGTACGTGCACCAATCATAATCCCACCCCACACCATCAAACCACGATCTCCACGCAGGTTCCTTTCAAGGACATTGAGGGGTTGGTATCAAGTTACTGGTTCACGCCAGATGAAAATCAGGCGAGAATCGCTGTTCAGACTATACCTGGACTCATCCGTGAACATAATCTGGGACCACTGTTCCAATGACCATGTACTGTGTTCTTCACACCAGGCTTTATGGGCTCTCCTGCGACCAGGGGCAGTGGAATCCACCTTGCAGGTCTCCGGCGAATAAACTATGTCTGTTCAGTCGTCTGTAGACTTTGTGTCTGGAGACAATTGTTCCAGTGGCTGCGGTAATGTCCCGAGCAAGGCTACCTGCAGTACTTGGTGGAAGTCTGAGGGACTGATGGTGAGATATCGGTCTTCTTGTGGTGTTGTACACTGTGGCCATCCCGTACTGTAGCGCCTGGACACGTTTCCTGTCTCCTGTAAACGTTGCCATAATCTTGAGATAACACTTTGTGGCACATGGAGTGCCCATGCTACGACTTGCTGTGTTTGACCAGCCTCCAGTCGCCCTAGTATTCAACCCTCATAACGTCATCAATATGTCTTCTTTGAGCCATTTTCAACACACAGTCACCATTAGCACGTCTGAAAACTTCTGCACACTTACTCGCTGCACCGCAGTCTGACGTGCACCAACACACCTCTGCGTATGTGGACTGCTGCCAGCGCTACCGTGCGACGATCGCAGGTAAAATGCACCGCATGGTCATACCCCGAGGTGATTTAAAGCCGCAAACCGCCCACCAGAGCGTTATTTCACCATGTATCATCATTATCTTAATTTTTGAACATGAGTGTATTTAGCAGATTTGAACAGAACATAGTATGCAGACTAGTACTGAAAATAATTAAATATGTAAGCATGTAATATTAATTTAAGTGATAAAGGATTTTCCTGAAAGTATTAACCGGGACTGTAGCCATGTAAGGAAGTGAAACTTAGATAAAAAACAGTACAGATAACAATGGAAGTCTTTAAAAGTAGTGTTTCTGAAGAATGCTGAAAATTCTGTGGGTATGGAGAATAACAAATGAAGAGGTACTGGATCGAGATGGGGAGAAGAAAAGAAATAGTGAATAGCAGGCATTTGTTGATAGGACATATTCACAGCAGATGTTTGGAATAATTAACCTGATAATGCTTGATAATGCTGGAAAGTGTGTGTGTGTATGGGGGGGGGGTGAATCATTGGGGGACGGAGGGGGGGGGATGCTCTCCTACAGTAAGTAGATTAAAGGGGGGTAGGACATGAAATGTGCCGACTTGAAGCAGGAGAGGCACCACAAGATATTTTAATTTTCACTGTCTATATTTTCAAAATTAATTCATAAAACTTTGCCAGTATAAACATATAAACAGGAGGGATTCAGCATTCACACTGATAGCAGTGGAAGTGCAAAAACATTACAAAATAATTTTTTTACGTGTGAAATTTCGTCATTTTTTTCACTTACTATTGGCTGCATTTGTTACTATAGGTACACTTTTCTTCATAAGTAAGAGACATCCTTCTATGAATTTTGCACAGCGTACAAGCCATACTTACAGGTGTATGAAACTCTAGAATTTTCCAAATCTATTAAAACTGTGGTAAAATTGATATAATAAACTATAAAATTTGACTTTTTTCTAAACAGGAAGTTTAAAGTGTAACAGCTCATTCATTTTTTCATAAATTAAATAAATTCTAGTGTTTTATACACATGTACCTATGGGTTGTATGCTGTGCAAAATTCATAGAAGAATCTCTCTTACTTATGAAGAAAAGTGTACTTATAGCAAAACATGCAGCCAATAGTAAGTGAAAAAATGATGAAATTTCACAAGTAAAAAAATTATTTTATTATGTTTTCGAACTTCCACTGCTATCAGTGTGTATCCTGAATCCATTCTGGTTATGCTGGCAAAGTTTTATGAATTTATTTTGACTTCCTACGCCCCTTAAGGTGGTTCTAGGTAGCTGTAGTTGCGCATAGATGAAGAGACGTGCAGGAAACAGACTAGCATGAAGGGCTGAATCAAATGGGTCTGGTGGTTTAAGACGACAATAATAATATGAATATTTCAAAAGCCGTAAAAAGGCTACAGTGTATTGTGTACCAACATAAAAAGTGGTTCTTATCAACGCCATCTTAGTGACTGGCCTAGAGATTTTCGCCAACACGTACGGTGAGGCTTGTTTATACTTCAGTCTCACCACAGTGCGACCGGTGCGTTGCAGTGGCCGTTGTCCCTGTTCTGTCAGAGGTCACGAATGAAATGCGGCCTGAAAGGAACCTCGGCAGAGAAGGATGCGGCCAGGGGAAACACGATCCTCCAGCTGTCTGGAGCTGGAGACTTCTAACGAGCCACGCCGTGACCCTCTCGCAGACGCTGCTGCAGACCCCGGCCGGCTCTGGAGCGTCATTATTGTCGTGACTGTACCCGGCGCCGTCGTTAGTGGGTCTTCTGGAGCCTTCTGCGGTTGCCGCTCTTATTTAAGCAGCAGCCAAAGGTCACAAAGGAAACCAGCTCGTGCCCTGGTGAGGAGCTGAAAATGTTTCACAGGTCTTTAAAACATTTCACCACGTTGATTTCTTAAAGCTGAACGAGTTGGGAAGATTTCAGTACGCAAGATGTTTGACCTACTTTTAATAAAACAAATATTATAATGCTACATTTAAAGAAACGGGGGTGAAGCTGACTCCTGCACGTGGTGCCCCTGCATAGGTACTGGACTAGATTCTCCAGTACTGAACTGAACGTCAGCATTCCAAAAGCATTGCATTATAGGTTTCACTATGAATGGAAACCAAAGGTCTTTATCAAGACCTCACCTTGTGATTGTATCAATTAACATAGAAGGATTGTCTGTTGCCAAAGAAGAACTCCTGCAACATATTGCCAAGGAACCTAGGTGTGATATTTTATGTATACAAGAAACCCATCGAGATGACACCATGAGAAGACCAAAAATCCTTGGGATGAAACTGGCAGTTGAGCGACCCCATAGACAATATGGCAGTGCTATCTTTGTGAGGAACGATATAGCTGTTCTCTCTACCTCACTTACAGAATTCAACAATATTGAAATACTGTCTGTAGAACTGAATGGTTGTATTGTGTCGTCAATTTACAAACCCCCAGGAACAGATTTCCAATTTTCACCTACAGACAACTACTCCAATCAACAAGCTCACTTTATTGTTGGAGATTTCAATAGTCATAGCAGTGTTTGGGGTTATGTTGAGGACGACAGTAATGGTGAAGCAGTTTTGACTTGGGCTGAAACCAACCATCTTAATCTTGTCCATGATAATAAACTCCCACCATCTTTTAACAGTGGGCGTTGGAAACGTGGGTATAACCCCGACTTAATTTTTGTTAGCGAGAACATAGCTCACCAATGCAGAAAAACTGTTCTAAATCCGATACCAAATACTCAACACCGCCCCATAGGCTGCCAAGTGTTTGCAGCCATTACTCCTAGAATCACATCATTCCGAAGGCGATACAATTTCAAGAAAGCAGACTGGCAGAAGTTTGCTGATCTCCTTGACTCAGAAGTTTCACGCATAGAACCCTCAGTCTCCAACTATGATGAGTTTGTAGAAGCCGTGAAAAGATGCTCAAGACTCTCAACTCCCAGAGGCTGTCGAGTTAACTACATACCTGGCTTGACAGAAGAATCCGTGAAGCATCTACATAACTATATCCAACTTTTCAATGATAATCCTTACAGCATTGAAACTTTAACTGCCGGCCAAAATTTATCCTCAGCCTTAGCCAAATCCAAAAAAGAACGATGGATAGAGTTACTCGAGAACCTTGATATGTCTAAAAGCAGTCAGAAAGCCTGGCAGTTGCTGCGACGCCTGAACAACGACCCTGTCCACAACCATGGCCATGCAAACATTGCACCAGATCAAATTGCTCATCATCTAATTCAGAATGGCAGGGTCAATTGTTCTAAGGATAGAACAAAACTCAAAAGAGAACCTGAACGTGAAAACAACCACCTATCCAATGACTTCACCTTACAAGAACTTAGAACCGCAATTCAGAAATGCAAAAATGGTAAAGCGCCTGGTCTAGACGACCTAATGATTGAGCAAATTAAACATTTTGGTCCCATCACGGAAGGATGGCTTCTACAATTCTATAATGGTTGCCTGAAGCGGAAACAGATCCCTGCCATCTGGAGGAAAACTAAAGTTATTCCCTTACTAAAACCTGGAAAGGGTGCAGCTGATCCCAAGAACTACCGACCGATTTCGCTCCTTTGCCATTTGTATAAAATCTATGAAAGAATGTTACTAAATAGACTCACTCCCATTGTTGAAAAACAACTCATACCTCAACAAGCAGGTTTCCGACCTGGAAAGAATTGTACAGCACAAGTCCTTAATCTGACTGAACATATTGAAGAGGGATATGAAAAAGGATACATTTCCGGGGCTGTCTTCGTGGATCTTACAGCAGCATATGACACCATCCAACATCGACAATTATTGCACAAAGTCTACTACATCACTAGAGACATTAATTTCACCAGAACTGTGCAGACACTTGTGGAAAACCGGCGATTCTATGTGGAGTTCCAAGGAAGAAGGAGTAGATGGAGAAGTCAAAGGAATGGCTTGCCTCAGGGTAGTGTCCTTTCCCCCATATTGTTCAACATATTTACAAATGACCAGCCTCAACCTTCTCTTACAAAGAGTTTCATCTATGCAGATGATCTTGCCTTAGTCACACAAGCCAGAGATTTTGACACAGTAGAAAACCAGCTTACTGTTGCTCTCAAGGACCTATCTGAGTACTACAGAGTCAATAACTTAAGACCGAACCCTACTAAAACTCAAGTTTGTGCTTTCCACCTACGCAATCGAGAGGCCTACAGAAAACTTACAGTGTGTTGGGAAGATCAAGAGCTTGAACATTGTTTCTACCCCAAATATCTGGGTGTCACCTTAGATCGAACGTTGACCTACAGAAAACACTGCACTAACACTAAGCAGAAAGTTGCTGCTCGTAACAACATCCTGCGGAAGCTCACTGGCAGCGTTTGGGGTGCAGATCCCAAACTACTAAGAACATCAGCCTTGGCCTTGTGCTATTCCGCAGCTGAATACGCATGTCCTGTATGGTACAAGTCATCTCATGCAAAGCAGGTTGATGTGGCACTGAACGAAACCTGCAGGACAGTAACGGGATGCCTCAAAGCTACACCTATTGATAAACTCCATAAACTAGCAGGTATTGCTCCTCCAGACATAAGGCGTGAAGTCGCAGCCAAACTTGAGAGACATAAAGCAGATCATAACACCGATCACCTGCTACATGGATACCAGCCACCAATTAGTAGACTCAAATCTAGGAGGAGCTTTATGAGAACTACTACACCCCTCACCGGTCGGACTGGAGCAGCCAGACTATCTCAGTGGACAGCAAAATCTGACAGCAATGATTGGATGACTCCTTCTGAGACCCTTCCTCCTGGTGGAAATCAAGTCTGGACAGTGTGGAAGTCTCTAAATCGGCTCAGGAGTGGCGTCGGACGAACTAAGGACAACCTGTTTAAATGGGGCTTCATGAAGGAATCTTCCACCTTGTGTGACTGCGGAGAAGAACAGACAACCAAACATTTAATTAACTGTCCTAGATGTCCTGTATCATGTTCCACACAAGAGCTTGTTGATGTTTCAGACAATGCTGCTGCCGTTGCACAATTTTGGGCTAATACCGTTTAGTTTGTTCTTTTATGATTTGACCTGATTTGTTATATTGTATATATTGTAAATATTGTTGTAATGTTTTTGACTCGAAATAAATAAATAAATTTAAAGAAACGGAATTCTACTAAAGACACCATTTGTGATCTATTTATTTATCTTCTGAATTTGCTCCAGAAGCAATAAAATGTCTTTTAAAGTGACTCTGAAGGGTTCTTTGCAGCAGTATTACCGATATGGTGTCCCTATCTCTTTAGGTACTAAACAAGGGAAAAAATGATTTTCTGCTCGCCTCTGTATTTGCTCTACTTCCTTCTATCTCATTCTCGTTGTCCCTATGTGAAATATACGGGGTGGTCAGAAACAGTCTGAAAAGCTTGTAAGGGTGTCCCAGTGTAGGTTTGCTGAGATACAACTGTTAAGAAAAAAAGTTCGATATGTTGCGCCGTTTCCGATTTCTTTAACTTTGAAGTTAGCCAATCAAGTAGTTGCACGCGCAGATTCAAGCAGCCTGCCGTATACAATTGTTGTCAGTTCTGTTCATAACGTACATGATAGCGCACCACACTGCTCAGCCTTTGCGTTGGGTTCGATCCTTACTACCGTCCCATTTTTGTATCGCTCTCTTGTTCGATTTTAAGAAACTAATTGAAGAACGCGTTTGACAACACCGTCTCTGGCAAGCCACTTGAATTTGCGTGCACAACGACGTGAATGACTAACGGCAGTGCTAGTTCAATCGGAAACAGCGCAATGTACCGAACTTTTTTCTTAACAATTATTCCTTAGCATAGCCTACTCTGCAATACCCACACACACTTTTCAGACTGTTTCTGACCATCCTGTATGTACGACTGCTGCAGCAGAATTGTCCCATATTCTTTCTCGAATACCGGTTCCCCGACTTCATCCAACAAGGTTAACCGTGAACTAAATCGCCTTTCTTCCAAACGTTCCCACTGTTGTTCTCCGTGCATTTCGATCACACTTTCCTATGCGCTATACTGATCTACCACGATCTTAGGAGTGCGTCTTTGAACTTGTTCTGTGTCTCCTCCCACGCGTCATTGATAAATATCGCAACGCTGTACTAGGTCGCACTAGAGATTCCCTTTACAAATGTGCTGTAATTTTGCAGAATCCTATCAACAAATGAGACTCTCCCATTCGCCTTCCCCACTATTGATTTTATGACTTAGTGTTATTTAATGTTGCTTATTTATGTGCAGTGTTCTGTATGCTCACAACAAACCTTGTAATCGGATAGTGTAGAGTGTTTTGTGTTTGATATAGGTACGATAAGGCATTTATCCACACTCAACCCTTTGGATACCAGTGGTTTCTGCCTGAAACCACCAATTTATTAATTTTTTTGCGGGACCAGTGCCTTTAGCATGAAACAACCTATACTGTTGTTAGACAGAGAGATCCAGTGGTACACTAAAGTACTTTTAGGAATGTAGTACATTGTAGCAGTCACCTATAGCGTTTAAACCAATAGTCACCCGGAGACTGCTACGTGATTGTAGGAGAAAGTGACATGCGTTTTCCTTTCTTTTGTAGTGGCCTCATTGAGGAGATCATTGACAGTGAAAATAAATATATCTAAAGTTATTGTAACGTAAATTTGGGTTGCACTACTGTTTTTATGAGCAGTTTAGGAATGAAACCAGTATGTAGTTTTGATAAAAAATTTATTAAATTTTTGACGTATTTTGATCGTTATTTAGGTCTATAATTTGTTTTCAAAATTTCGAGTTCATGGAAGTTCCGAAATGCGGGATTGTGTCGAGAAAAAATGCGATTTTGTTTCCAAATAAACTCTAAGACAAAAAAAGACGCACCGCGAAGGAATTATTCGAATGGGTCAGACATGGCACGTAAGATCATTCCAGATTGTCGTGCCTTTGCATTTAGGTATTTGACCACCGTTCGGGGCGTCTCCAGACACGTCTCCGCTCGACGTCAGGGCTCAGTTCGAACCGGGAATCATACTGAAGACAATTCTACTCCATTCAATGAGATTCCTGGCACAATGTGCCCGACACCACTGCAAACGGTCTTCTTGGTGTACGGAGGCTAACGGTTGTCGGCGCAAGAGGTGGCGTGAACTCAGTTCCCTTTCTGTGAGCCACATGTGGTCAGTGAAGCACGAGCTGCTTGTCGGATCGATGATAATGATGAATCAGAGGCTCTGAGTGTCTCTCTGACGACTGCTTACTCCTCACTTTCGGTCGTCTCTCTAGGTCTGCCGCTTCCCTCTTGACTGCCATGGTTCACCCATTTTTGCCATGCCAGTATTGTAAAATTGTGGCGTCGCTCCTATTCTAATGTCGACCGATTCACCACATACTCAATCTCTCAAACGCTGACATCTGCGTATATTGCTCACGCGTCTGCCTGCGAGGCAAAATGACTGTCCAGCTGAGTACACGGAATGAAATACGCAAACTTTTATGACCTGGAACCGGGATATTCCCTGGTTACTATCTTAGCAAGCTACGCGGTGAAAATTTACTGCAGCGTCACACATTCATCATTGGCCGCCAAAGTTTGCAGTTATGCATTTTCCTTCGATACCTGTATGAAGATCACTTGGTGACCAATTTGCATAGCTCCTTCGTGATGCGTCTTTTTTTTACCCCTTAGTGTGTGTCATCACGACCTCTGTGACTATTTCGTCCTTAAAGGACGGCATTATGAGTGCTTTGCCGGCCGTTGTGGCCCAGCGGTTCTAGGCGCTTTAGTCCAGAACCGCGCTGCTGCTACGGTCGCAGGTTCGAATCCTGCCTCGGGCATGGATGTGTGTGATGTCCTGAGATTAGTTAGGTTTAAGTAGTTCTAAGTCTATGGGACTGATGACCTCAGATGTTAAGTCCCATAGTGCTTAGAGCCATCTGAACATTTCTTTTGTTTTGGGTGGGGGTGCGGGTTTCGACTGTTGATAAATATAAATAAAACAGTTTTTGTGTCAGTCACTTGTTTATTTTGTCACTACGCAGTGGTTCTCACACCATCATCTTCAGGTGGAGAACTGTTTATTTACATGTCTGGTGTTGACGAAGAGTACAGACTTTTCGCAGTTGCAGATCAAGGGCAGTGTAGGTTTTTTAGCGTCTTTTGCTAATGATAAAAATTGGTTAGTTAGAAAAGGCACTTCAGAGGCTGAAAAACATGAATTTCTGACAGTGAATTGTACCTACAGGGACGGTAGAGTCGTAAAAAGTCTGCCGCGCGGGATTAGCCGAGCGGTCTGGGGCGCTGCAGTCATGGACTATGCGGCTGGTCCCGGCGGAGGTTCGAGTCCTCCCTCGGGCATGGCTGTGTGTGTTTGTCCTTAGGATAATTTTGGTTAAGTAGTGTGTAAGCTTAGGAACTGATGACCTTAGCAGTTAAGTCCCATAAGATTTCACACACTTTTCAAAATTTGTAAGAAATCTACATACTGTTGCCTTATGTGTGTCCTCTTCACTGTACAGTCAAGTGGGCATACATCAGGCAATTGTATGCAGGCTTCTAACCAAACAATTTTTATCGTTAGCAAAAGACGATGCCCTTGCAACTGTGCAACGAGTCTGTATTCTTCGCCAACACCTGTCATGTAAATAAACAATTCTCCACCTCAAGATGTGTGAACTATTGAAACGCTTGGTTTGCAAAATGAACAAGTAGATTACGCAGAAACTGTTTTACTTCTACCAAGACCTCTGCTACGCAGGGAACGTACTTTCTTGCAGCGCGCGCACTAGTGCACGAGTCGGAGACGGATGGAGCGCAGAGATTGGGGCAGCTACTCTGTGGCGTACGGGAGCTCGCAGCCGCAGCCGCAGCCACAGCCGCCACGGCAGAAGCCGCAGCCTCGCTCCTGGACGTGCTTGGCTCGCCGGCAGGTGTGTGTGGTACGCGGTGGCAGGGCGCCCGCTCCAGCCGGGAAAGTTGAACGCCCTGCGCTGCCGAGCCGCTGGGGGGCTGCCAAGCCGTGCCGCTCTGGGCCGGTCACCGTTCACACTTTCCCGTCGTGGAGCGCCCGCTGCAGCCAGCGGGTGCCGGACACGCGGGCGTCAACTGGCCTGTGGTTCCAAGGTCGCGCCGCAGCGGTCACAGTGTTACCGCCATCGACGGATTCCGACGACGACCATCAGACCTGCTGATATCTTATATACCGGGTGATCAAAAAGTCAGTATAAATTTGATAACTGAATAAATCACGGAATAATGTAGATAGAGAGGTACAAATTGACACACATGCTTGGAATGACATAGGGTTATATGAGAACCAAAAAAATACAAAAGTTCAAAAAAATGTCCGACAGATGGCGCTTCATCTGATCAGAAGAGCAATAATTAGCATAACAAAGTAAGACAAAGCAAAGATGATGTTCTTTACAGGAAATGCTGAATATGTCCACCATCATTCCTCAACAATAGCTGTAGTCGAGGAATAATGTTGTGAACAGCACTGTGAAGCATCTCCGGAGTTATGGTGAGGCATTGGCGTCGGATGTTGTCTTTCAGCATCCCTAGAGATGTCGGTCGATCACGATACACTTGCGACTTCTGGTAACCCCGAAGCCAATAATCGCACGGACTAAGGTCTGGGGACCTGGGAGCCCAAGCATGACGAAAGTGGCGGCTGAGCACACGATCATCACCAAACGACGGGCGCAAGAGATCTTTCACGCGCCTAGCAATATGGGATGGAGCGCCATCCTGCATAAACATCGTACGTTCCAGCAGGTGTTTATCAGCCAGGCTGGGGATGATGCGATTCTGTAACATATCGGCGTACCTCTCACCCGTCACGGCAGCAGTTACAAAACCAGAATCACGCATTTCCAAGAAGAAAAAATGCCCGATAACGGTAGATCTGGTAAATCCAACCCATACCGTGACTTTCTTGTAGTGCAAAGGAGTTTCCACGACAGTTCTAGGATTTTCGGTAGCCCTTCCTACGGCGATAGGATCGTAACGCTGAACTAGCACATTCCCCCATTACAGCTGCACTAAAAGCGCCTTTTCAGGTAACGTCAACATGCTGCGACTGCTGGCGCATCTGATTCTCTCTCTCATTACAGCTCCTTTTATACACGATTGACATACGCAGTCACTGACGTTTTGCTGTCCAGCGCCATCTGTCGGACATTTTGTGAACTTTGTTTTTTTTGGGGGGTTCTAATAAAACCCCATGTCATTCCAAGCATGTGTGTCAATTTTTATCTCTCCATCTACATTATTCCGTGCTTTATTAAGTTTTCAAATTTATACTGACTTTTTGCTCACCCGGTACACTGAAGCGCCAAAGAAACTGGTAACACCTGCCTACCCGTCTAGGACCGCGCCAGCACGCAGAAGTGCTGCAGTACGAAGTGGCATTTACTCGACCAATGTCTGAAGTAGTGGAGGGAACTGACACCACGAAACCCGCAGAGCTGTCCATAAATCCGTAAGAGTACGAAGGGATGGAGATCTTTTCTGAACAGCACGTTGCAAGGCATCACAGATATGCTCAATAATGTTCATGTCTGACAAATTCGATGACCAGCGGAAGTGTTTAAACTTAGAAGAGTGTTCCTGGAGCTACTCTGTAGCAATTCTGGACGTGTGTGCTGTCACATTGTCCTGCTGGAATTACCCAAGTCTGTCGGAATGCACAATGGACATGAATGGATGCAGGTGGTCAGACAGGATGCTTACATACGCGTCACCTGTCAGAGTCGTATCTAGACGTATCAGGGGTCCCATATCTCTCCAACTGCGCGCACTCCATACCATTAAAGAGACTCCACCAGCTTGAACAGTCCCCTGCTGACATGCAGGGTCCATGGATTCATGAGGTTGTCTCCATACCCGTACACGTTCATCCGTTCGATACGAATTCAAACGAGACTCGTCCGACCAGGCAACATGTTTCCAGGCATCAACAGTCGAATGTCGGTATTGACGGGCCAGGCGAGTCGTGAAGCTTCGTGTCGCGCAGCCATCAAGGGTAAAGGAGTGTACCTTCAGCTCCGAAGGCCTATGTCGACGATGTTTCATTGAATCGTTCGCACGCTGACGCTTGTTCATGGACCAGCATTGAAATCTGCAACAATTTGCGAAAGGGTTACATTTCTGTCACGTTGAACGATTCTCTTTAGTCGTCGTTGGTCCCGTTCTTGCAGGATCTTTTTTCCAGCCGCAGCGATGTCGCAGATTTGATGTTTTACCGGATTACTGATATTTACGTTACACTCGTGAAATGGTCGTACGGGAAAATCCCCACTTCATCGCTACCTCGGAGATGCTGTGTTCCGTCGATCGTGCGCCGACTGTAACACCACGTTCAAACTCAAACTTGATAACCTGCCATTGCAACAGCAGTAACCGATCTAACACCTGCGTCAGACACTTGTCTTATAAAGGCGTTACCGAAAGCAGTACCGTATTCTGCCTGTTTACATATCTTTATATTTGAATACGCATGCCTGTTCCAGGTTCTTTGGCGCTTCAATGTGTAATATACAGTGTCCTAAGTGACTGACTCACTCACACACTCACTCATCATCACCGAGGCCAAACTACTGAGGAGAGAAACTTGAAATTTGGCGATGATGAGAATCTTATACTGATTTCTCAGTCAGAAATAAAGAAATATGTGTTTCAGCATTTTTGGAAATTTAACCATATGGGAGTGAAAAAGTGGGTGAAAGATTCATTGAAAATATATCATTATTAAATAAATACTAAAGTAAATACATTGGTATTTGACTTCTCGGTTACAAACAAAAAAGATACGTGTTTCATTGTTTTTAGTAACTGAAACCCTAAGGGGAAGAAATACAGGATGAGATTTTTTACGGAAATATTTTATTATGAAATCTATTTTGAAGCTAAATCCATGAAAATTTTATTTGGTTTCTCTGTTAGTAATAAAACATACGCATGCCATCGTTCTTGGAAATTAAACGCCTAAGAAAGTGAAATACGAGAAGAAAAGTTTTACGAAAATATTTAAATGTAAAAGCAGTTTTAGAGCTAAATCTTTGAAAATTGGTTTCTGGCTTCCCGCGGGATAAAAAAATACTGTTTTGGAAATCCAGCCACTAAGGCGGTGAAATAGATTCAGACTGATTCACTGACTCATCTTTGCGCAGCCCAAATCGCAAAGTATAGAAACTTCAAGTTTGGAGAGGGTATGAATCTTACACTGTAAGATGGGATTGTCCGAAATTCCACTCCTAATGGAATGGAGAGGGGGGGGGGAGTGGAAGAGATAGAGAAATGGAGAGGAGGTGATAGAGAGAGAGTGTGTGGAGGTGGTGATGGAGGGAGAGGGGGAAGAACAAGATACATAAAGGGGGAGGAGGTAATGGGACAAAGAGGGGGAGTGGGGGCAGGAGGAGATTGAGTGAGAAAAGGGGGAGAACAAGGTGGACAGAGAGAGGGGAGGAGTTGATGGACAGAGTGAGGGAAAAGGAGGAGGAGATGGACAAAGAAAGGGGGAAGGGTGGTTTGACAGAGGCAGGAGAGAGAAGTAGATAACGATATATATCCAATTACATACTTACTGGATCGCGTGCTTTCTCTTTTCTTTCATTTCCGTTTAATCAGACTGCCACAGCAAAGCATGACTGGGTACAGCTAGTAATTAATAAGATTTGAAGACGCGTAATTTCATATCATTTCCACTACTCCTTTTCGATGTTTCCCTTCTTTTGTCCATTCCTGACAGAGGTGAACTTATCCCACTGTCCTCCTCCGACGAACTAATAGAGATGAATGTTGCTAAGATTGTGGTGTCCTTGCAGGTAAATGCATCACACGCGCAGGATAATATTTGCCACACAATCTCGAAAAACATTTTAGATGGTGTAGTGACCACTTTACGTGATTACTTTGCGCTCCTAATTGCCACCTACCGTAAGTTCCAGTTTCTGCGGTTACATAAGTGAATGGACGAGTTATTCGGTGAAGGACAGCAGCAGCAACGGGATTTGACATTTACGCACGAGGCGTGCGTAAAACATAGAGAAATGTCGTATCGTTTTGAAAAGCGGTACAATAAAACGAAATAATTGAGGCTTTTACCAGCCATAGTAGCAGAAGCTCTGGAACTGCAGTGACGGTGATTGAGTAATGACTCAAGAAAAAAAGAAGTCTCAAACATATTTGTGTAAATATAACGAGTGTACAGCGAATGTTAAGTGGGGAACTTACATAAGTAGTTAAACGGACATGATCGGTTTTCTTTGAAGTTTAATGCATCGACTCAGGCAGTTGTTACCCGAGTGTCACTAGCTTAAAACTGTAACCGGCCATTATTACTTATCTTTTGAGTATGCGTTTCGGAGGACTATACCTCCGACATTAGATTTCTTTAAATTAACATAACACAGACAGTTTTTCTGAGCAACCAATGGTACTGCCTAACAGTAGAAAGCGAAAACGAAACGTTTTCTATTCAAGGTTCCGATATAGCTATGTAGATATCTTTCAGTTTACACAGCCCGCTTTTCGGAATGGTAGTTCCAGCCCACACTTCCATTTTCATGAACTGACGTATGTACAGGCTGAGTGCTAGGTGTTTAAAAGTGTGGAAGACTTACCATATAGCGATGCTGTTAATAAAGGCTATGGGATCATTTAGTATGAGCCTGAGCATTATGGAGATGCTCAACAAATTCAAGTGACAGACGCATATGCGACACTCATCGGTGAAGAGAACGTGATGCCAATCCTGAGCGGTCCATTCGGCATGTTGCTGAGACTATCTGTACCACTCTGCATGGTGTCGTCATTGCAAAAATGGACCTCGCCATGGACGTCGGGAGTTAATTTGCGCATCATACAGCTTCCTGCGCATAGTTTGAGTCGTAACACGACGTCCTGTGGCTGCACGAAAAGCATTATTCAACATGGTGGCTTTGCTGTCAGGGTTCCTCCGAGCCATAATCCGTAGGCAGCGGTCATCCACTGGGCGGCCTGAGCGAGGCATGTCATCGACAGTTCCTCTCTCTCTGTATCTCCTCCATGTCCGAAAAATATCGCTTTGGTTCACACCGAGGCGCCTGGACACTTCCCTTGTTGAGAGCCCTTCCTGGCACAAAGTAACAATGCGGACGCGATCGAACCGCGGTATTGACCGTCTAGGCTTGGCTGAAATACAGACGACACGAGCCGTGTACCTGCTTCCTGGCGGAATGGCTGGAACTGATCGGCTGTCGGACCCCCTCCGTCTAATAGGTGCTGCTCATGCGTAGTTGTTTACATCTTTGGTCAGGTTTAGTGACATCTCCGAACAGTCAAAGGGACTGTGTCTTTGATACAATATCCACAATCAACGTCTACCTTCAGGAACTCTGGGAACCGGGGTGATGCAAAACTTTTTGGGATGTGTGTATAAGCTTTCTACTACTTTTATATACTTTTATATATTTATTTTTGTATACTTCATTTACTGCTCATTTTGTTGTTGCAGCTCTACTGGGCTTCATTACAATGCTTGTATCGTCAGGAAATAGCACAATTTCTGCTTTATGAGCGAAAAAGGACGGTTATTTATCTGTAGCTAGAACAGGTGTGGTCATAGAATTCAAGCCTGCTGAGTGCCAGCAGGAATTTGTTTCCCATCAGAAGAAGATTCATGATGACTAGATCGAACTGTTCTGGGGTAAAACATTACTCCAGAATGAGATTTTCACTCTGCAGCGGAGTGTGCGCTGATATGAAACTTTCTGGCAGATTAAAATTGTGTGCCCGACCGAGACTCGAACTCGGGACCTTTGCCTTTCGCGAGCAAGTGCTCTACCAACTTTTTTTTTAACACAAACTATTAAATTACAACATAAAAAGTGTATTTATGCTGTAAAAGGTCAAGGCTCTTTAGTAGAAATGACATTTACGTTTTACAATGTTTGGAAACATATACTCTTCAAAACCAGGTGCACCTACAGAAACAGCATAACATTTAATTCTAGCTATATTTCATGGAAAATAACGAACATTGGCTGACACATAATCACTATTGTATTAAATCGTACGGCTAGGGACCCCCGCTCGGCAGGCCGTTCGCCGGGTGCCGGTCTTTCAATTTGACGCCACTTCGGCGACCTGCATCGATGAGGATGATAGGATGATGATGAGGACAGCACATCACCCAGTCCTTGGGCGCAGAAAATTCTCCGACCCAACCGGGAATCGAACCCAGGCCCAGAGGATTGACAATCCGTCACGCTGACCATTTTTTCTAATTTTTTTATTACAAACAGTAAATGAAATGCATCCTCTGCCAAAAAGAAAGAAAACAAAAGATTTTAAAACAAATCACAAATTGAAAGGAACAGGGATGTTGTTTTTAGTTATTTATTTATTTATTTTCAAGAATGATCACTCTGTTAAAAGGAACATGTATGTGCATTACATAGTGAGTGGTGAGAGAAGCGTGAGATTCAGCATCAGCTATCAAATGTGCACACCGACTGCACCCGGCACATTCCAACTGCGGGGGGGGGGGGGGGGGGGGGTCAAGGAAGACTGCCTGAAGATAATTGGCAAAGGTTTTCCGATAGTGGGACCATCTATGAACCTCACTGTGGGCTTGCTGCAAGAAATACCAAAAGTCAAGTCGCGACGTGGCAGTATCCCCATAGAGGTACGCGATCGTCCAACCTTTGATCCAGATGATCGACTGTGATTTAGTCGCCGGAAAGTAGTCACTCTCCGGATGTACCAACTGAGCTACCGAAGGACGACTCACGTCTGCTACCCACAGCTTTACTTCTGCCAGTATCTCGTCTCCTACCTTCCAAACTTTACAGAAGCATGGTTCGCAGGAGAGCTTCTGTAAAGTTTGGAAGGTAGGAGACGAGATAAAAGATTACTACCAGAAATCGGCTAAAGATTTACTGGACGCACGGTTTGTTATATGATCACTCGCTGTCGTCTCGATTCATTTCGCGGCGTGATTGATTGTTGTAGTAAACGCGGTGCACAAAACTTAAAATCACGAAATACTAAATTACAATTAAAAGTCTATGAACCAGTACATACTCCCATAGCATCTTACCGAACCGAAGAATGGGCATTAAATGCGCAGACAGTCCAAATTATGAGGTTGGCCCTACGAGAAACGGAAAGAAGAATGTCGTGTGGAATGAGAAGAACTAAAAAGGCAAGTAAAAGGATGAGATAAAAGACAAGAATCGAGGATGTTATAGTGACCTGTAGGAAACCGAAATGAAGATGGAATCGTGATGTAGCGATATGTGACGATAGGAGATGAACAAAGGAAATACAGAAAATGAATTATCAGAGGACAGAGTGACGAAATGAGAAAGTGAAATTAAAACGAAACTATTTGGTAAATAACACAGACATGTGTTAACTCACTCAACAATAAGACACAACGTAAAAAGATTATGAAATGAAGTTTTCGTGCTCGAGCAAAGAGTTCGTGTAAGATGCATAAAAAATGGTTCAAATGACTCTGAGCACTATGGGACTTAACATCTGAGGTCATCAGTCCCCTACTACTTAAACATAACTAACCTAAGGACATCACACAAATCCATGCCCGAGGCAGGATTCGAACCTGCGACCGTAGCAGTCGCGCGGTTCCAGACTGAAGCGCCTGGAACCGCTCGGCCACACCGGGCGGCTAAAATGAATAGCATGCATTTCTTTACGCTCTGCGGTTCCACTCTCCTTCGACAACAGTTATTTCAGAACTGAACAACATCACCACAAAGCAACCGTGAAGACTCTGACAAATCATAAGCTGCGAATGATTCAACGATTCAGTTATCGATCGACTCTAAATTTGACTGCTGTAAGAGATATTCTCGTAGTAAAGTTAATATCTTCATACATTTTGTTAAGGCTCATTTATCAAATTGTGGTCCCTTATCAGAGCCTACTGCTGTAAGATAAAGTAAAGTGATGAGCTGTATCCTCCAAATCATTCATGTTGCATAATGTGTTGGACATTTTCACTGCTGCTGACGGTTTCTCAGGACTGTCCTCGTGTAGTTCTTCATACACAGCTTGCACATGCCCTCACCATCCAGAGATTATGTCTCCGGTAGTGAACATGATCTCTCTGTTGATTTACAACATTGTCTTCTAACTTTTTAGCGGTTACAGGATAGTCTGTAACAGACTGACTGTGTCCCCACTGATATTTACTGCGAAGTGTGCAGTCTTAAAGCATCGACTGCACACCGACCGCCGGCCGGTGTGGCCGAGCGGTTCTAGACGCTTCAGTCTGGAACCGCGCGACCGCTACGATCGCACGTTCGAATCCTTCCTCGGGCATGGATGTGTGTGATGTCCTTAGGTTAGTTATGTTTAAGTAGTTCTAAGTTCTAGGGATTATATAATGGTAAGACAGAGATTTAGTAACCAGGTTTTAAATTGTAAGACATTTCCAGGGACAGATGTGGACTCTGACCACAATCTACTGGTTATTAACTGTAGATTAAAACTGAAGAAACTGGAAAAAGGTGGGAATTTAAGGAGATGGGACCTGGATAAACTGACTAAACCAGAGGTTTTACAGAGTTTCAGGGAGAGCGTAAGGGAACAAATGGCAGGAATGAGGGAAAGAAATACAGTAGAAGAAGAATGGGTAGCTTTGAGGGATGAAGTAGTGAAGGCAGCAGAGGATCAAGTACGTAAAAAGACGAGGGCTAGTAGAAATCCTTGGGTAACAGAAGAAATATTGAATTTAATTGATGAAAGGAGAAAATATAAAAATGCAGTAAATGAGGCAGGCGAAAAGGAATACAAACGTCTCAAAAATGAGATCGACAGGAAGTGCAAAATGGCTAAGCAGGGATGGCTAGAGGATAAATGTAAGGATATAGAGGCTTATCTCACTAGGGGTAAGATAGATGCTACCTACAGGAAAATTAAAGAGACCTTTGGAGAAAAGAGAACGACTTGTATGAATATCAAGAGCTCAGATGGAAACCCAGTTCTAAGCAATGAAGGGGAAGCAGAAAGGTGGAAGGAGTGTATAGAGGGTCTATACAAGGGCGATGTACTTGAGGACAACATTATGGAAATGGAAGAGGATGTAGATGAAGATGAAATTGGGAGATATGATACTGCGTGAAGAGTTTGACAGAGCATTGAAAGACCTGAGTCGAAACAAGGCCCCTGGAGTAGACAACATTCCATTAGAACTACTGACGGCCTTGGGAGAGCCAGTCCTGACAAAACTCGATCATCTGGTGAGCAAGATGTATGACACAGGGGAAATACCCTCAGACTTCAAGAAGAATAAAATAATTCCAATTCCAAAGAAACCAGGCGTTGACACATGTGAAAATTACCGAACTATCAGTTTAATAAGTCACGGCTACAAAATACTAACGCGAATTCTTTACAGACGAATGGAAAAACTAGGAAAAGCCGACCTCGGGGAAGATCAGTTTGGATTCCGTAAAAATATTGGAACACGTGAGGCAATACTGACCCTACAGCTTTTCTTAAAGCTAGATTAAGGAAAGGCAAACCTACGTTTCTAGCATTTGTAGACTTAGAGAAAGCGTTTGACAATGTTGACTTGAATACTCTCTTTCAAATTTTGAAGGTGGCTGGGGTAAAATATAGGGAGCGAAAGGCTGTTTAAAATTTGTATAGAAACCAAATGGCAGTTATAAGAGTCGAGGGGCATGAAAGGGAAGCAGTGGTTGGGAAAGGAGTGAGACGGGGTAGTAGCCTCTCCCCGAAGTTATTCAATCTGTATATTGAGCATGCAGTGAAGGAAACAAAAGAAAAGTTCGGAGTAGGTATTAAAATCCATGGAGAAGAAATAAAAAACTTTGAGGTTCGCCGATGACATTGTAATTCTGTCAGAGACAGCAAAGGACTTGGAAGAGCAGTTGAACGGAATGGATAGTGTCTTGAAGGGAGGATATAAAATGAACATCAACAAAAGCAAAACGAGGATAATGGAATGTAGTCGAATTAAGTGTGGTGATGTTGAGGGTATTAGATTAGGAAATGAGATACTTAAAGTAGTAAAGGAGTTTTGCTATTTGGGGAGCAAAATAACTGATGATGGTCGAAGTGGAGAGGATATAAAATGTAGACGCAATGGGAAGGAAAGCGTTTCTGAAGAAGAGAAATTTGTTAACATCGAGTATAGATTTAAGTGTCAGGAAGTCGTTTCTGAAAGTATTTGTAGGGAATGTAGCCATGCATGGAAGTGAAACATGGACGATAAATAGTTTAGATAAGAAGAGAATAGAAGCTTTCGAAATGTGGTGCTGTAGAAGAATGCTGAAGATTAGATGGGTAGATCACATAACTAAAGAGGAGGTGTTGAATAGGATTGGGGAGAAGAGAAATTTGTGGCAAACTTGACTAGAAGAAGGGACCGGTTGGTAGGACATGTTCTGAGGCATCAAGGGATCACCAATTTAGTATTGGAGGGCAGCGTGGGGGGTAAAAATCGTAGAGGGAGACCAAGAGATGAATACACCAAGCAGATTCAGAAGAATGTAGGTAGGTACTGGGAGATGAAGAAGCTTGCATAGGATAGAGTAGCATGGAGAGCTGCATCAAACCAGTCTCAGGACTGAAGACCACAACAACAACAACAAGTTCTAGGGGACTGATGACCTCAGAAGTTAAGTCCCATAGTGCTCGGAACCATTTAGATGATTTGGATTCCTGCTACCGTCCATCGGAACTTATCTTCTCCCTTGTTAGTATCGGTGCTGACTCTCAGAATAGCCGACACGACACAAAGTATTTACGTTTGCATCTGTACTCAGCAAGTCACGTTCAAAATGGTTCAAATGGCTCTGAGCACTATGGGACTTAACATCTCAGGTCATCAGTCTCCTAGAACTTAGAACTACTTAAACCTAACTAACCTAAGGACATCACACACATCCATGCCCGAGGCAGGATTCGAACCTGCGACCGTAGCGGTCGCGCGGTTCCAGACTGAAGTGCCTAGAACCGCTCGGCCACCATCGGCCGGCAGCAAGTCACGATATAGTGCTTGGAGGAGGCTACTTCTGTTAGCACTTTTGTTTTTCTATTTCCATGTTCCCTTCACAACCGGCACAATGGAGGAATGTGCCAGGCAAGTTGGGTTTAAATGAATTGTAAGCCTGGGGGCGACACAAAAATTAGGGTTCCCTCTCAAATAATTAATAAGGAAACGAATCACAATTACTTTGATTCATTCCAATATAATTATTCACAAAATAAATGACAAATCTTGGAAACGTTAATATTATAAGACCTAGGCGTATCTGACATAGGGGCCGATGGGTAAGATACTAATAATCGTGCAAGTGCATTAACTGTAGTTGTGAGGTGTCCAGTGATTGTCGTGATGTTAACTGAAAACACATAATACTACAGAAGGGAATACGTCACACCTGTGACTGAAGCTGAAACCAGACTGTTCACTGATTCTAAACACAAGTCTCCAGAGTGAAGCTTGAACTGGTCAAAATGTTATGAAAAGACTTTAGTTTCCCTACACGTCGTCTCGTCGTTGCTGCTCGATCTCACCTTAGTATAGGGTGACCAAACGTCCCGGAAAACCGGTATTGTCCCGGTTTTCATCCCTGTGTTCCGGTGCCCCGACAATTTGTTTCGGGACGCTCAAAAGTCCCGGAATTCAGTTTTTAAATACATTTCGTGAAACTATCTCAAATTTTTGGGATTTCGCTATATTAAAGGAAATACAACATAAGAAATTAATATATTTTAGCTTATTTGTCTAAAACCTCCACTGTCCCATACTAGTAATCACAGTATCAGTATTGATACACTCAGGCAATAATTTACAGAGCTATGAAACCGTCCGATTGTCGCGCCAGTTACTCACACACTCATTGTGAGAACAGTGTAGTAGTTGATGTTTTGTCAGACAAACTGCAAATATTAGTGGTATTATTGCTGCAGTGCTGTGAAACGCAAAAAAATGGTTCAAATGGCTCTGAGCACTATGGGACTTAACCACTGTGGTCATCAGTCCCCTAGAACTTAGAACTACTTAAACCTAACTAACCTAAGGACATCACACACATCCATGCCCGAGGCAGGATTCGAACCTGCGACCGTAGCGGTCACGCGGTTCCAGACTGTAGCGCCTATAACCGCACGGCCACTCCGGCCGGCTGTGAAACGCAATGCCGAAACGTGCCTGCAAGTTCAGTGACTGTTATTCCAAGGAATGTAATTTCATTAAGAAAGGTCTTTTTCATTACGAAGCAGAGTGTTCCGTATGTAACTGTTTTATTAGTATAAGTCATGGTGGACGTTCCGACATAGTTGATCACATCAGGTTAAAGAAACACATTAACTGATACAGTGCACCGAGCTGCACTAAAACTCCACAAAATTATTTTGTGAAACACCAGTCAAGTGAAGAGACGAAAGTTCGAGCAGCCGAGCTTACACTAGCCTACCACACGGTAAAACATCACCAAACTTATAGATCTAGTGATTGTACTAATAAGCTTAACAGCATTATGTTTGATGATTCTTCCATTGCAAAAAAGTTTAGTTCAGCAGGAACTAAAGTGTCAGCCTTAGTGAAAGGAGTTATTGCTCCCCAGAGTGTAAACGAAAGCCTTGAATACATCAAAAACTCTTCTTTCTACGGGATATCCGCTAATGCCAGCAATCATAAGGCCACTAAAATATTTCCGTTTGTTGTTCAGCTTTTCGATATTAATCATGGAATTCAGACCAAACTTTTGAAGGTGAGTTCCCTACCTAATGAAACATCTGACAAAATTTCAAGATATTGTATGAATACTATCGAAATGTTTGATCTTGAGAAAAATAAATGTGTGGCATTTTGTGGGGACAACACCAACACAAACTTTGGTGGTTTAAAAAGACAAGGCAAATGTAACGTATTTACCAAATTAAAGGCACCATTGCATGAAAACACTGAAGGCATAGGGTTGCCCTGCACGTGTTTTACACAATAGCGTGCAGACATCTGATGACAGTTTAAGCTGTGATGTTGAAACTATACTCATGAAGGTATTCTCACACTTTTACATATATACTGTTAGAACAGAGAGGCTTAAGGAGTTCTGTGATTATGTGGGAACTGAATATATGAATGTAATGTGTCACTCGAAAACTCGCTGGTTATCACTGTTTCCAGCAGTTGAAAGAGTAATCCGCCTGTTTGAACCGTTAAAAGATTTTTTCCTAAATGAAGACAAAGCCCCCAAAATATTGGTTCAGTTTTTCAGTAACCCTTTAAGTGAAGCCTACTTATGGTTCATTCACAGTCAGCTTAGCACTTTGCAGCATCGGATAAAGGAAATTGAGGGAAGCACGAAAAGTGTAATAGAGGTAAATTATGTTTTGAAAAACACTCTGGAAACTGTTACTAAAAGGAGAGAACAGTAGTTCATTTCTTTTAATGTTAAATCTGTCCTTAAAAGAGCAGAAGTATCAGAAGCAGCGGAGTGGAGTTTTAGAGAAGAAGTTAACAAGTTTTATGACACTTGGGTAGAATATCTCAGCAAGTGGAGCGCCTCATATTTACCCTCATCGCCAGTGTTTGATTGGATGTTACTGAAGACAGTGCCAAAATGGGAAAGTGTTGAAGAGACAGTTTCTTATTTGAAGAGTAAAGAGATTGAAATCGATGATTGTATTCTCTTTGATTAGTTCGGCATACTGACAAATTCTGTTGAAGAAAGTCTTCACAAGTGGAATGATGAAAAAAAAGAAAAACACCATTGGAATGTCATGAGAAGTGGGTGAGTTTTTTTTAAAAGCTGTGACTGTCTTCAGCATTACTCTGAGTTGGTATTAATTGCAAGGTATTTATTTGCAATCCCAGCCCATAATGCCAACATGGAAAGAATATTTTCGCTCATGAATATCCAGTGGGCTGATGAAAAAAACAGAATGGGGGTGGACTCTCTTGAAGCAATCCTGCAGATCCTGTACAACTACAAAATGGATCGTGCCGAGTTTTATCACTGTGTCTCAAAGAACAAAGACATGATGAGAAGGTTGGAGGCAGTGAAAAATACCCTTTTCTCCAAGGACAGTCAATTCCATCTACAAGTGCTCAGTAAAATTAAAGCTCATGTTAATATTAATTGATTAAAAGTTGAATGGCTGTAAAATTTCGTAAAATCGTAATTCCTTTTCTTTATTACTGTATACGTTTATTAAATGTCATTAATTATACAGATAATCTAGATTATATCAATATTTTGTATCCTATTATTAGTTATAATAATCGGGTTAACAAAATGTATCAACAAAACATTAATATTTAAAATTAAGAAACCTGGGTACATGTGGAATGAGGTGTCCATTGGCACCCGGTTTTCACCGACAATAATTTGGTCACCCTACCTTAGTACCTACTGAAGACGGAGGCTGAAGTGGCTGCAAAATCAGTCACTGAGGACAACAACGACTCTCACCAACGACAAAGTCTGTAAGTCCTTTGGTATAACAGCTGAGGTGGCGACGACCATACCGAAGACAGAGCTCTCCTTTATTTGGTTAATCAATAACAATCGTGGAGGCGTGTTTGGAGGCAACCCGGTCAGGCTGTACGCTTTAGACACACTGTCCAGCGAGTGTGTCAAGGGGGAGGTTCCCTGCTATTTTGGGGTGGCATTACGTGGGGCCGACGTGCGCCGCTGGTGGTCATGGAAGGTGTCGTAACGGCTGTACGATATATGAATGCCGTACTCCGACAGATAATGCAACCATATCGGCAGCATTTTGGCGAGGCATTCGTCTTCATGGACGACAATTCGCGCCCTCATCGTGTCATCTTGTGAATGACTTCCTTCAGGATAACGACATCGCTCGACTAGAGTGGCCTGGCCAGCATGTTCTCCAGACTTCAACCCTATCGAACATGCCTCGGATAGATTGAAAAGGGCTGTTTATGGACGACGTGACCCACCAACCACTCTGAGGGAACTAGGCCGAATCGCCGTTGTGGAGTGAGATAATCTAGACCAACAGTGCCTTGATGAACTTGTGGATAGTATGCCACGACGAATACAGGCATGCATCAATGCAAGAGGACGTGCTGCTGGGTATTAGAGATCTGCTTCTCGGAGTACCCGTTCTGGGCAAACACAGAGCGGAAATGGCTAAGCTCTGCCGATAAGCTGTCCTGATCTGAGATGGCTCTCCGAGAAGCAGATCCGGAATGCATTTCGACCAGCACGCTCCCAACCTCAAGAACAGCCTGAAGAAGCAGAGAACACCACGGGGTTGGTTTTTCTACCGTATGTCGGTGGCGTGTCTTTTAAGATGGGCAGAATTTTCGAGAAATACTGGATTAAATGTGTTTTCCGGCCTCCAGCACGAGTGCAATCATTTCTGGGCTCTGTTAACAAGAACCTCGGCCTGAGGAGACCAGGAATATATAAAATCCCTTGCCACTGTGGGAAGTCTTATATTGGCCAGACGTGTCGTACGGTTAAAGACAGATGCGACGAACATAAACGTCACACGAGGATGGGTCAGCCAGAGAAATCTATGGTTGCTGAACACTGCCTTGACACGGGACACGGCATGAACTATGAAGAAACCAAGATCCTCGCGTATGCTTCCTCATACTGGGACTCCATCATCAAGGAGGCGGTCGATGACTCTGACCACTATGGGACTCAACATCTTAGGTCATAAGTCCCCTAGAACTTAGAACTACTTAAACCTAACTAACCTAAGGACATCACACACACCCATGCCCGAGGCAGGATTCGAACCTGCGACCGTAGCAGTCCCGCGGTTCCGGACTGCAGCGCCAGAACCGCTAGACCAAAGGAGGCGGTCGAAATATGTATAAGCAGTGACCTAATAAACAGACACACGGGGTTTCACCTGAGCAAAGCCTGGGAGCCAGCCTTGGCGGCACTAAGGAATCGTCAGCCGCAGATTAGCAACTGCACCGAGTCAACGCAGATGGGAAACCTTAGCGCAGATGCTTAAATCGCGCGCCAACACCTCACGTGCGCAAACGGAATCCCTCGCTCACGGCCGCATTTTCCCGCGCCGCGGCGCGCTTCCGCAGACCGCGACCCGTTTCTCTAGCAGAAGGCTCTGGTATTCGACGCCGTCTACCATGGGTCTTCGATGACGTTATGCCATCGCTGGCGTCTGCGTTGTTCTAGAAAGCCAACATATAAATTGGCTAGCTTCTCAGCAACGCTACAGTAGCACCTGGAGAGCGGGCAGTTGTCTCGCTGAAATATTGTGCTGTTTTTACAATATTATCTGGCGTAATTCCCGGGAACCTATCATGCAGTAGTATTGTCTTCAGTGAGGAGTTTCGCTTCCAAATGAGCTCTAATCCAGCGAAGATGTGTCTTGGAGACACTCTGCTCAACGGTGTGATACCAACGAGACTCGCCCGTCGTATGGCCCGACAACCATGGGTGACAGTCCACGGTGCCATTTCATTTCATAGAAGAACCTCTTTGGTTGTCATCTGCGGCACCATTATTGGGCAGCAGTAAAATGGAAATGCGATATGGCTAGGGCCTCCCGTCGGGTAGACCGTTTGCCTGGTGCAAGTCTTTCGAGTTGACGCCACGTCGGCGACCTGCGTGTCGATAAGGATGAAATGATGATGATAAGGACAACACAACACTCAGTCCATGAGCGGAGAAAATCTCCGACCGAGCCAGGAATTGAACCCGGGCCGTTACGTATGACATTCCATTGCGCTGACCACTCAGCTGCCAGGGGTGGACATTGGGCAGCGTTAAGTAGATCGATACTCTAATTCCGGTTTTGTTGCTCTTCATGGCAAGCCAGCCTGGGCTTACATTTCAGCAATGCCACCCCACACGTGGCGAGAGTTTCTACTGATCTTCTCCGCGCTTGCGAAACACTACCTGGACCAGCAAGATCGCCAGATCTCTCCCCAGTTGTGAACATTTGGAGCATTAAGGACAGGACCGTCCAACCATCTCGAGATTTTGGCGCTCTGACACATCATCACTTGGATAGAATGTGGCACTGTATCCCTCAGGAGGCCATTCAGCAACTCTATCAATCAGTGCCAAGCCGAATAACTGCTAGCATAAGAACCACAGGTGGATCAACGCGCTACTGACTTGCTCAGTTTGTGAAGTTGTGTATATCCAACAAATAATTGGGAACTTATGGTGCAAGGGCTCTCTGAGATGAAGAGATTGGCACAGGAATTCGTGGCTGTTCGCAGCAAACCACTTGGAAATAATATTCCGAACTTCAGCAAGTTAGCCGGCCGATGTGGCCGTGCGGTTCTAGGCGTCCTGTCCGGTAGCGAGTCCAGAACCGCGTTGCTGCTACGGTCGCAGGTTCGAATCCTGCCTCGGGCATGGATGTGTGTGATGTCCTTAGGTTAGTTAGGTTAAGTAGCTCTAAGTCTAGGGGACTGATTACCTCATATGTTAAGTCCCATAGTGCTGAGAGCCATTTGAACCATTTTTTTTTTCAGCAAGTAAAATGTAATTTGGGTTGACAATGTGCGGCTTTCACAAGTAGCAAGGTGTCCTGCTTCTTTTATTGAGTCTAAAGATAGTCAACGATAGGTAGAAATGGATAACGTTTTCAAAACAGTCTAGTGATTGGGAAATAACAGAAACTTCATATCTTTTAGTAATGTTGGATGTCTTTACGACGAACAGATATTGTCAGTTGTGAAACAACTGATATGGTTGCCCATAATTTTCGCTACCTGATCAGGAACTAGCGGAATTCCTTCTTAAGCGGATATATATTTTTCGCAGTTCGACAGTGGGCATGGTAATTAACCCATCAAGTCATTGGATTAGTGCTACAAGCTTGAAGGCCAGAGGCGATTCACACCTAAGCGACCCGACCTTGCTTAGCGTAGACGCAAAACAGCTTGGTACCACACTGACTGCTTCGCCCACTCACCGTTCTCCTTCCCTCTTGCGGTAAGAGTTCGTCGACTGCACGCGCCCACACTCGTGGCGTACTTAGCGAACTGTCCACAGCAGCGCTCGGCAAACTAATTTGCGGTTGCCTCGGCGTAGTGGAGTGCCAGGCAACGCTGTAGCGGGCGAGCGCTTGGCTTGTAGAACGTGACGCCTCCAGCTCGGGTGACAATAACACACGTGTACCGGAACCCGCGCGATCGAGTTCTGCTGATACCCAAGGCGAACCGCGTCTCTCTCCTCCTCTTAACAAAAGCCACGTGCGCTGACACAAATGTGCAGCGTCGTAATCCACGTCTCTCTAGCAGCACATGGATGCAAAATGCAGGCCACAGTACTGTGAAATTTCACTAGTGTGCACGCAGGGCTTTACCGCGATGATGAAGTGATAAAAAGGAAGGAGGGTTAGGGCTTAACAATCCGTCGACGACGAGATCATAAGAGATGGAGTACAAGCGCGGATTGTGAAGGCTGGGAAAAGGAATCAGACGGGCCTTTTTCAAGGGAACCATCCTGACATTGGTCTTGGAACATACAAAAAATAAAAACACCTACAGCCATCCTTATGATTTTATTTTGTCGCTACTAGGCTACTAGTTTCGACGCTTCATTGGGTCATCTTCAGGCTGTTTTGATGCGGTACAGGTTGATACGATCCCCACGCGTAACCCATCAGTTGCCAGCATTACTGGATTCGCAGATAATGTGTCAGCACTCCAACCATCAACTGTCAACTCAAGTGTGGGCGAAGCAGTCAGTGTGGTACCTGAAGATGACACAATGAAGCGTCGAAACTAGTAGCGACAAAATAAAATAAAATCATAAGGACGGATGTAGGTGTTTTTATTTTTTGTCACGATAGTAAATGACCGTCGTCCCAGAGACGTCCTGCTAAAAGGATGGACGTACAAAAACAAAAGGCTGGATAATCGTATAAATATTTGTACCACTGTCTGCATGTGCAGATGCGGTGTCTTAATAGTGCGCCATCTTGCTGTGTTTCAGAAATACTCTCTAAGACAAAACGACGCACCACGAAGAAATTATCCGAATGGGACAGAAATCGAAGGATATGATGTACACAAACAAGCAAATTGTTACAATGTCAGAAAAACTGGAAGATTTACTCAAGAGAAAGGGCGTCACAAATTGAGCAAATCAATTACTTCTTGGTCCACCTCTAGCTCTTATGCAAGCAGTTATTCCGCTTTGCATTGATTGGTAGAGTTGATGAATGTCCTCCCGAGGGATATCGTGCCAAATTCTGTCTAATTCGTGCATTGGATCGTCAAAATCGCGAATGGTTGAAGGGCCCTGCCCATAATGCCTCAAACATTCTCAATTGGGAAGAGATCCAGCAACCTTGCTCTGCAAGGTAGGGTTTGGCAAGCACGAAGACGACCAGTAGAAACTCTCGCCATATGCGGACGAGCTTTATCCCGCTGAAACGTAGGCCCAGGATGGCTTGCAATGAAGGGTAACAAATCGACCTACAGCTGTGCTGAAAGGATCCGCGGATATCAACAAAGGGGTAAAGAAATGACATCCCAGACCGTCAGTCCTGGTTGTCGGGTCATACGGCAGGCAATAGTCAAGTTGATAGCCCACCACAGTCCGGGACGTCTGCAGACACATCTTTGCTAGTCATCGGGGCTTAGTTCGAATCGGGAATCATCAATGAAGACAATTCTACTCCAGTCATTTAGATTCCAGGCTGAAGACGTTTCTGGATACGCTCCACACGGCGTCCGGTTCGGATAGTTTCTTCGTGGTGCGTCATCCTCTTCTTTTTTTCTTACAGTATATTTGAGATGGGCTAATTTATCACTTTGAGTGCAGGAACTGTGATCCGGGAACGACTGAGTCGAAAGCTACGAAGCCCAAAGTCTTAGAAGGTAATACTGGTCAATGGAACACTGGAACCTATGAATCGCTTTTACGATACAATAAACTGATTTGTATTGCACGTAGCTGCTAACTTTGAAAAGTAGGGAAACTCGAACATGTAGGCAGATGACGTTATGTGTGCAGTGATACTGTCAATCGTGATGTAAGTGTTACATCCCATTGAAATTTCATTGTACCCTCATACAAATTTAGCAGGCATGATTTTGTGGTCGCACAAGGAAATGGGAATTGTAGTAGCAGTTGGTGTATTTACTCGTGGATCACTTTGAATAACTGAAAATGTGATGTTATTGAGGATAAAAAAATATAATACTCATTTACAAGCATTTAGTAGGGGAGTTGTTGCACCTGGAGGATAGTGTTCATACGAACACACGATGTTTCTTGGTCGGTGTCTCAATCGAGTGACTGCTTTTCGAATCGCATGAAGGAAGCGCGCATTAGAACCCGCCTTAAGCAATTTCCTTGATTTTCTGCTATTTTTGTTTTTGTCAGACGTGAGTTTGTGTTCAATTATTTTGTTGAAATATGAAGAAGCCAGATGACACAAATTGCAGTTACTAGTGACATGAATGATCTCTTATTTAAAGTTTGGAATTTTATTCTTTGGTTTTGCGTTACATCTACATCTACATGACTTTTCTGCAGTTCGCAATTAAGTGCCTGGCAGTGTGTCCATCGAATTACTTTCAAGCTACTTTTCTACCGTTCCACTTTCGAACAGCGTGCGGAAAAAAAGAACGCAGGGCCGTTGCTAGATGTTTTGACGCCCTTGCCAAGAGCTGAAAAATGACGCCCTCTTTTTTACTACCATCTGTCTCCCCGACAACCCCCACCCCACCTTTTGGTTGGCTTTCCCAACAACATTATCTATGTGATTGTTTGAGTTTACACAACGGTAAATGCCTGCATCATTTGCAAACAATCTAAGAGGTCAGCTCACATTGGCTTCTAAAATGTTTATGTAGCTCAGGAACAACAGAGCGTTTAAAACACTTCCTTGGGAAATGCCAGATATTACTTCCGTTTTACTCGAAGACTTTCCACCAATTATTACGAGCTGTTACCTTTCTGACAGAAAATAACGAATCCAGTCACACAACTGAGACGATACTCTCATGGTTAAGTTGGCTTTTGACTCTCAACAAGTAAATAGTATCAATGATGATGTTATGTACGGTAGCTGTCATTCGTCGAGTAATCTGTGTTAAAACCTGAACATGAATAAAGGCTGCACTGATGATCTGGACGTTCCCGCCGTTCAGCATCAGAGCAGGCACAAAGAATTGACGGTCGCCTGAAGTTTTAAAACGTGGAGTAAGTTCACTGCTAGAACTCTCAGGGACTGCTTGAACACAATGCAGTTCGTGAAAACTGAAGCGTGGATGTCCAACTGGTATCAAGGAAATATTCAGTTAAAATCACGGGCTATTATTCTGTCCAACAAAGTGGCTGTGGTTAACACGACACTGTATTGACGACCGGGGTACGATACTAGACATTATTGGCGCCCCCCCCCCCCCCCGTCCTCCGGCAACACATATAGTAATACAATATATTGTATCTACTCTAATAATAATATATTTTCCGGAAAATCTGTGTTGCCTTGTAGTCCATTTGACGCCTCTCTGCAAGTGATGGACCCCCTCGAACACCCTCCCCTCTCCTCGCAACACTATCGTCAAGAAACAGCCACAGTCTCATGAAACTCATTTCTTTGTATAATAACTACCATTTTTCACATCTAGAGGCATAAAAATGTTTTAATTAACTCTATCGACTTCAATGGCTGCCTTAACAACAGGCAGGATCCTTCGGAAAAGAACATGCATCCCTGTTCTCTCACGTCTAGACACCGAAAGATAATAATATCATACTGCACACAATAAACTCGTTGCATTGCTTTAGTCACTTCTTTGCTAATAACAGAAATACAGAAGAATCGCAGACATCTCTCGCAGCTAAATTATCGGAGGCCCTTTACAAAATGTAAAAACGGTGATTCAGTTGACAAGTGTTATTCATCAATCGAAGTGGCTGTAGACCATATGTTTATAGCAGAACAAGCAATTGTATGTCCAAATTACGCTGTATAGTTTACAGTAGTATCAATAAGTATCCCAAACTAATACTGTCGTGTCGCGCGTATGTGTGTGTGCGGATAACCCCAAGCATGAACAAATTTGTTAATAAATATTACAAATTTTACAGACGTAAGTGATGTGTAATATATTAAATAACTGCAAGCATGTACAAATTTGCTAGTAAGTATTACAAATTATACAGATTTAAGTGATGTGTAATATATTTGACTTATTTGTAAAATGTTGTAAGTCTTCAGTTACAGGGCTTTCTGGTGGGTTAAATCCTGTACATTTTTAAAACTGTTTACTTAACGTGTGGGTGGTTAAGCAACACTTCTTTAGTCGTGCACCATCTTGAACACTGAAACTGGACTTTTTGCCACGGAACACTTGATATTTGCAAATCTGCTGTGTTTCTTTAACGTCTCGACAGTCTTCCCGTACTCATAAAGGGAAGCACGTGTTAGCTGCCGATGGCTTCTCTTTCAATATATTTTTAACTTATAACAGCTTTTTGACACTACTTTTTCTTAATCTAATTTCACTTACTGATTAGTTATTCGTGTGTAGTAGAGTAATAATGTAACACAAAGAGTACTAAACACAGTATTGATAAGGTGTTCTCGATTTCTGTGGAATAATTCTTCCTAGGTACATAACCATGTTGTACCTTGGAATATGTCTTTACATTTGGGAAAAACTTGCTTTTTCGGAGTAATTTTTGTAATGTCAGAAAAAGATTGCAGGTGAAAGCTATCTTTTAAAAATGAAATATGAAAATGTGTTAACTTTTATTGCAGTGCTAACCAGAAGCGGAAGTCTGAAAAGGCCGAGTGCAACACTTTCCCCTACTTGTCAGGTCTGACGAGGCCTTACTGTAGGAAACATTTGCCTGCAGCAATTTACGGAAACAATGGGAAACCTAAATCGGTGTAGCCGGCTTGCGCCTAGAACCCCATTGGCCTTTATGAAGTACAACGATAGTCCGTTAAAAACAGCGCAGCCCATGTTCAGTTTACTACTAGTGTTTAATGCTGTTTTGTTCACACAATGTTGAAAAGAAGTTGTTTCATAATATAAAAATCTATCCTTAAACTGTTCATTCAGTTCCCGACACCACTCACTGCGCTTGCCACATGTACTCTCAACTGGCATCAGGACCATGGGAACGACGTTTGGTTTCCGTTTAGTGTACCACTACTTCCCGTTTGTGTACCTGAAAAAGTGAGTCAGAAGTCTCCTGAAATCAATAAGATGTTGAGCTCAGATAATATGTTGATTAAACCAGGCTGACTTAGGAACAGAAGGCTAAAACATAAAAAAGCAAAAATCATTATAAATTCGCCAAATAAAAATTGAACCGAATGTTATTGATATGTAAGAGTATATCAAAAGAATGGGTTTTATTAGTACAGTACAAATGTGAAATACTATTTCATCAAGAATAAATGTTTTGAAATTTGCCGATTAACTTTTGTTCAAGTTTTATTATTTACTATTGATTAAAACATCATAGTTTATATTAAACTAGAAAAGAAATGGGTAAAGTCAAGCACATTATGCTGTACCCAAAAGTATTCTTATGTTTCTGCAGAACTAACATTCATTACGTGAAAATTTAGGTTATGAAGAACACGGAGCCTTCTCTATGGACCACTCGATAAAATATTGAACGGGTGCATGCATTCGACTTTACATTTGCAAGAAGAGCAGAAAATTCAAGAGAACTACGTCGCAACGTGCAAATATAAGACCTTGTCGCCCAATCAACTTAGACCAAAAAATTTCGACTGGGGGAAAAATTCGTGTAGCCGCAAAGTTTGGTACAACAGTAGGGGAGAGTGTCATGAACAAAATACTAAAAACCATGATCGGTAGGGTGCGAACGTGGAGGGTGGGCGGGGGAGGGGCGGCGTGTAAAGATCAATTTCTTTGGTTTTCTTTGAACATCTCGAAAACCGCAGCTTCTATCGAAAATGTTTCGCAGCAAAAATTGAATTACATTACATTTTCTACAAAAAAGGTCGCATTCATTTTTCTCTTGGACTATAGTTTCTGCACTGAAGAGAGTCAAAAAATCGGAGGGTGTTTCAATGGCATAAAACTGATGTTTACCGTTAATGAAGTGGTTTAAGAACAAATATTACATGTGAATACCACATCCAAGTGCAGCAGAACCGTATTAATGGATACATTGTGTAATATTTGTTCTTAACCTACTTCATTTAACAATAAACATCAGTTTCATACAATTAAAATACCACTTTTAATAACCTGTGATTTGTCGATACCTTGCAATGCAGAAACTTTAATTCGACAGAAGAAAACGATTAGGACCTTTTTTGGAGGAAATAGTATGTAGTTTAATTTTGTTCTGGGACCACGAGTTACGCGAGTTCGAGGAAAACGTAAAGAGTGGACAATTCTTGTAACATTGTTCATAACACTGTCGCCACCACTGTATAAAATTTGCAGTTACACGAATTTTTACCCTAATTTTCCTTCGTTGCCGGGCAAAGGGTTTAAACGCTTAGACCAAACCATCGGCTAACTAACAGCTACTGGCAATTTCCAGACTTACTGAAAACCAAACTTTTGTTGTCCCTGGAAGACATTAGATAGGCAACCTATAACTGGGTCTGTGCAGTCAAGGACTGAGCGGCTGGTCCCGGCGGAGGTTCGAGTCCTCCCTCGGGCATGGTTGTGTGTGTTAGTCCTTAGGATAATTTAGATTAAGTAGTGTGTAAGCTTAGGGACTGATGACCTTAGCAGTTAAATCCCATAAGATTTCACATATATTTTTGGGACAGTCCACCGTGCATCGTTTTAGCCGTTACTTAATATACGCTGAAGTGAGATAAGTCACAGAGAACCCCGTAATATCGTGTTGGACGTCCTTTTGCACGGCGCAGTGGAGCGACTCGACGTGACATAATCTCAACAATTCGTTGGAAGTCCCATGCAGAAATACAGAACCGTGCTGTCTTTATAACCGTCCATAAAAGAGCAACTGTTTCCTGTGCAGGATTTTGTGGACGCACTGATCTCCCGATAACGTCCCAGAAATGTTCGATGAGATTCATGTGGGACAATCCGATTGGCCAAATCATTCGCTCGAATGGTCCAGAATGTTCTTCAAACCAAGGTCCAGAATGTTCGTCAAACAGCGAGCAGCTGTGACTTGGTGAAATGGCGTATTGTTGTTTGGGAACATGAGGGAATGACTGCAAATGGTGTCCAAGTAGACGAGCATAACCATTTCCAGTCAATGATCTGTTCTGTTGGACCATAGGAACCATTCTATTCTATATATACACAGCTCTCGCCATTATGGAACCATCACCAGTCTGTGCCTTGTTGAAAACTTGGGTCCGTGGCTTCGTGGGATCTGCGCCGCACTTGAACCCTACCATCTGTAGTTACCAACGGAATCGGAACTCCTTTGACTAGGCTACAGTTTCCCAGGCGTCAAGGCTCCAACCAAATGTGGTCACGAACCCAGAAAAGTCACTGCAGGCGATGTCGTGCTGTTAGCAAAAGCACTCTAGTCGGTCATCTGCTGCCATACCCACTAACGATGGATTCGCCGCACTGTGATAACGGATACGTTCGCCGAACGCCCCACATTGATTTCTGCGGTTATTTCAAGCACCGTTGATTGTCTGTTAGCACTGATAACCCGACACAAACGCCGCTGCTCTCAGTCATAGAGTGAAGGCCGTCCGCCACTCCATTGGTGAAATGTAATGCATGAAATTTGGTATTCTCGGCACACACTTGATCCTGTGGAACAATGAATTCCCTAATGATTTCCTAAATTGAATGCCCCTTGTGTCTGGTTCCAAATACCATTCCGCAATCTAAGTCTGTTAACTCCGGTCGTGCGGTCATCGTCACGGAGGAAACCTTCTCACGTGACTCATGTGACTACAAATGACAGCTACGCCAGTGCACTGCCGTTTTATACCTTGTGTACGCTATACTGTGTCTGTCTGTATATGTGCATATCACTATCCCATGACTTTCGTCACCTCAACGTACATTGTGGTGATCTCCTGTATATTGCAAAGTTTCCTCCTCCTTAAAGAATTGCTTTTAAGTAATCTATGAATAACAAGTGAGTTTCTTCACTATATTGTGGTGTTTATTTAATAAACCAGAGAAATAGTGCACCTGTCGAAGCACAAAAAAGGCGAATATGTTCGTCGTTACAAGACTCTGACAAAAAGTGAGCAACGAGCACCCTCAATCCTTATTCTGCTTTCTTCACCAAAAATTTTGACATGGGCAGTTTAAATCCTTTCAGCCAGTCTCTCTTACTAGTTAAATTTTCATTCTCAGCATCTCCGTCACACTGCCACTGTCTATATATGTCTCTCTCCTGACGTCTCCTTCTTCTCGCATTGATTTAAGGCACATTCCACTGGTACTGCCTCTTCTCTCACTTACACTGTCTCCTTTTGACTTCCTTCCCTTCGCCACTCTTTTCCCCATACCTCGGTAGTTCGAATATTTTTTGAGGGGAGGGGGCAGGGAGCGGGGTGCAACTTATTTTTTCCCCTTACACCCATGTGTTAAAAAAATTTCGGTCCAAAGTGCGCCCTCCCCTGTACGTACGTGTTGGAGTCCACCGGTCTGGGAAGGGGTCTTCTCTCTTTTGCTCCCAGTGCTGCTATATCCATCCATCTCTCTTTTTCTTATATTGCCATTGTCTCCCACTGACCGTCATTATCTCCACTGCTATTGTCTTCATCATCTCTCTTTCTCTTTCACTACCACTTTCTCTCTCCAATCATCACAGTCCTCTCTCTCTTACACCGTCACTGTCTCACTGTCTCTCTGCTATTCTCTTTCAGCAGAAAAAGCGCGAATATGTCCGCATGCCAAAATTTTGGTGACGTAAGTGGAATGAGGGCAGCAGGTTCCCCACTTTTCTGTCAGTGTATTTTAAAGGGGACCATATTTGCCTTTTTTGTGCTCCGACAGGATCATTTTTTTTGCTCGTTCCATTCTTTCTACTGCTACAGCTGGGTGTGCTGCTTATATAAAACGAATTCTATAGGTCAGTAAAGTTTTGACAGTCTATTTATATATTCCGATACATTTATATACTTTGACACGTACAGACAAAAAATAATTACGCATAATATAAAGTTAACATACAATCGTTTACTTTGTATTTTTCCTGGATGGTTTACTCATCATTTGCAATACTTACGATTTGTATCTTAAAAGATTAAAAATGTTGTTGGAAATATGTTACTGAATTTGCAGTCTTTCCAGCTGCACATAATTTTTTGAAGTCATTTTGAATTCTTTTCAGGCATGTTAAGATCCTTATTAGCCCTTTTTTCGCACCGCAGTGCCACTTTGGGCATATTTGTGTAGGTGTGAAATGCCCATTATATAGAAAAAGCGCGTCATAAAATTTTATTGGAGAACTAATGCTGACTGAAAACACTGTTTAGTGACCACGCCACCCTTGCAGTTACCCTAGAAGTCTTGCCATATATTTACTACGTCAGTTTACAACTGTATTTAAGCCTCTTAAGACGTATTACGTGTATAATTACGATAACTTTGAAGCTCAGGATCTTCGTTACGGATAATGAGTTCGTAAAAGTTTTTAGGTTTCTGAGAACATCATCTTAAGAACATATGATAAAAGTTTCGAAGATTTGCCATGAATAGAAATTATATAAGTGCCATCTCCACGATTAGTAGTTTTGGTATCCGAAAATCATGGCTCTTCGAGTGTGTGTTGATAACACATGCAGATTTTCGAAAACGGTAAAATGGCGTTTATAGACGAATGTCTAAAGTGTGTCAGTTACAATTAGAACAATTAATTACGGTTAGTTTTTTGGATAATTGCGTCTCACGGTGCAAAAATGGCTAAGAAAAGGTTTTTGCGGTTTTCTGCATCAGCAAGGTAACTTTGAACCTCTGAATCTCGGTAATGGGTAATAATACTGAAAAGAGTTTCTAAGTTATCCGAGAATATCATCTTAAGAACATATTCGACGATCTCCCATGAACAGATAATGTAGAAGTGGCCATCCTCTCATATGGTACTTTTCGTACCAAAAAATCATGGTTTTTCGAGGTTTCCTCGGGAACCGACTACGAACAAATGCCAATGAACCAACCGATTTGTTCAAATTGCCTTGGCTGGACGAAGTGTGTAATGTTTAAATTTGGTCATCTACTGCGGGATAGCTACAGTATTCCTGCTCTTTCGATAGGAGTGGAAATCGTCGCTAGGCCAAAGCCTGTCCAAAAGACCTGACTCTTTTATTTCTGTGATCAATGGAACACGAAATATGATCTCACGATAAATCGCATTTACACTCACAGCTTTTCTCAACGTATTGGTACTGGCCACTGTCATCACGGACTGATTTGTTTCAGTGCTGTTGTATACTCTGTGCAACTCTTTCCTTTCCTGAAACAAGAATTTATTTTCCTATGATGACCGATTAAATGTCCGCCCCCGGTAGCTGAGTGGTCAGCGCGACAGAATGTCAATCCTAAGGGTCCGGGTTCGATTCCCGGCTGGATCGGGGATTTTCTCCGGTCAGGGACTGGGTGTTGTGTTGTCCTAATCATCATCATTTCATCCCCATCGACGCACAAGTCGCCGAAGTGGCGTCAACTCGAAAGACTTGTACCCGGCGAACGGTCTACCCGACGGGAGGCCCTAGTCGCACGACATTTACATTTACCGATTAAATGTTACGAAACTTCATGCACATGCTTGGAGTATATATTGTAGTCACTATTTAATTCCTAATGTCTCTGTACTCATCAGAAATAGACAAGCTTTCAACCTTGAGTTACGTACCTCAATCGGTTAAAACGTAACCGTTTAGTATCACATTGTTGACCACATGATGCATGATACTTGCTTTCCGCAAAGCCTTGGCATGCATCCTCAATTTGAAAATGGCACCTGTGGAAATTTAATGAAAGACGCCTACGATCGTTTGCATGAGCAAACATCACTATACAACCTTTCTGCTTATTCATTAACTTTAAGTTGAAAGTTTGAATAACTTAGTAGGAATGGTAACAGAAATATGGTGTTGATGTGAGAAACCAAGTTAAGAATTTTATATAACAACAACATATATTTAATGAAAATCATGAAAAATACTCCTTGATCACCATCTTTACTTAATAGTACGATTATATGGAATGTTGGCCCATCATCAGTAATACAAAATAAAAATAGCAATTTTATCCAATCTATCTCTCCTAAGAAAGATGACTATAGGGGCCATCAGGCGAATGTCTATACTCACCAGAGTCTCAGCAGGGAATGCCTAACCGTCTCTCCTCGTCCGGGGTCCACACACGATGGCCGGAAGGGCTCAGAGAGTCTGCAAAGCGGCTATTTGCCAACTTAACAGGGCCTGCTAACGCGCGGGGAACTTACGTCTCTCTGGTCCATTGCAGTCGCACTCTACTTAATACGATGGTTGGCTAAAATGCATTCCTCATTCACAGAATCCACAGCAGACAGCCTACGAATACGTAAACAGACGACCAGCATTCACACTTGCAGACTATACTAAGAATGATAATGTAACATAATTACAAATAATAAATCTTTATTGCTCTTCCCTGAGTGTCAGAAGTGCACCCAGATGTGTACGACTATTGTGTCAAGCCACGTAGCGGCTCACGTGGAGTCGTTACAATTTCTGTCTGGCTAACCGTTTGTTAAGATCCCTAATTCGCCAGAATCAAATTGAAATTTATATTAAATACTAATATCTACCGTACCTTGGCGTGTAAAAAATTAAGTTTTGAAGTCAATGCGATCACATATTTTCATATTCGAAAACTCTCTCATGAAAATCTATAGATGAACTATCTGCGTACATAATTACGTCCTACTCGCACCTGTCAGTTTTTTTATACAGGGTGTTTCAAAAATGACCGGTATATTTGAAACGGCAATAAAAACTAAACGAGCAGCGATAGAAATACACCGTTTGTTGCAATATGCTTGGGACAACAGTAAATTTTCAGGCAGACAAACTTTCGAAATTACAGTAGTTACAATTGTCAACAACAGATGGCGCTGCGGTCTGGGAAACTCTATAGTACGATATTTTCCACATATCCACCATGCGTAGCAATAATATGGCGTAGTCTCTGAATGAAATTACCCGAAACCTTTGACAACGTGTCTGGCGGAATGGCTTCACATGCAGATGAGATGTACTGCTTCAGCTGTTCAATTGTTTCTGGATTCTGGCGGTACACCTGGTCTTTCAAGTGTCCCCACAGAAAGAAGTCACAGGGGTTCATGTCTGGCGAATAGGGAGGCCAATCCACGCCGCCTCCTGTATGTTTCGGATAGCCCAAAGCAATCAAACGATCATCGAAATATTCATTGAGGAAATTAAAGACGTCGGCCGTGAGATGTGGCCGGGCACCATCTTGCATAAACCACGAGGTGTTCGCAGTGTCGTCTAAGGCAGTTTGTACCGCCACAAATTCACGAAGAATGTCCAGATAGCGTGATGCAGTAATCGTTTCGGATCTGAAAAATGGGCCAATGATTCCTTTGGAAGAAATGGCGGCCCAGACCAGTACTTTTTGAGGATGCAGGGACGATGAGACTGCTACATGGGGCTTTTAGGTTCCCCATATGCGCCAGTTCTGTTTATTGACGAAGCCGTCCAGGTAAAAATAAGCTTCGTCAGTAAACCAAATGCTGCCCACATGCATATCGCCGTCATCAATCCTGTGCACTATATCGTTAGCGAATGTCTCTCGTGCAGCAATGGTAGCGGCGCTGAGGGGTAGCCGCGTTTGAATTTTGTATGGATAGAGGTGTAAACTCTGGCGCATGAGACGATACGTGGACGTTGGCGTCATTTGGACCGCAGGTCCAACACGGCGAACGGAAACCTGAGGCCGCTGTTGGATCACCTGCTGCACTAGCTGCGCCTTGCCCTCTGTGGTTGCCATACGCGGTCGCCCTACCTTTCCAGCACTTTCATCCGTCACGTTCCCAGTCCGTTGAAATGTTGCAAACAGCTCCTTTATTGTATCGCTTTTCGGTCCTTTGGTTACATTAAACCTCCGTTGAAAACTTCGTCTTGTTGCAACAACACTGTGTTCTAGGCAGTGGAATTCCAACACCGGAAAAATCCTATGTTCTAAGGAATAAACCATGTTGTCCACAGCACACTTGCACGTTGTGAACAGCACACACTTACAGCAGAACGACGACGTACAGAATGGCGCACCCACAGACTGCGTTGTCGTCTATATCTTTCACATCACTTGCAGCGCCATCTGTTGTTGAAAATTGTAACTACTGTAATTTCGAAAGTTTGTCCGCCTGAAAATGTACTGTTGTCCCAAGCATATTGCAACAAACGGTGTATTTCTATCGCTGCTCGTTTAGTTTTTATTGCCGTTTCAAATATACCGGTCATTTTTGAAACACCCTGTATATTTTCCCAGTCTGGTGGAGTATATTTACTTCTCGTCATATATTTATAAATCAACCGAATATCTCTAAAAGCCACATAAGTTTCAACAGTTCTCCTTTTACATAGCCATTTTCTGTAGGTTGTTTGTAAGCGAAAAGATAGAATAAATGTAAACAAACAAACGTGTAGTGTAGTTTCGCGAGTAGATACTTTCCTCAGTGCGCTGTCCATAATACAGGGTGATTCAAAAAGAATAGCACAACTTTAAAAATGTGTATTTAATGAAAGAAACATAATATAACGTTCTGTTATACATCATTACAAAGAGTATTTAAAAAGGGTTTTTTCACTCGAAAACAAGTTCAGAGATGTTCAATATGGCCCCCTCCAGACACTCGAGCAATATCAACCCGATACTCCAACTCGTTCCACACTCTCTGTAGCATATCAGGCATAACAGTTTGGATAGCTGCTGTTATTTCTCGTTTCAAATCGTCAATGGTGGCTGGGAGATGTGGCCGAAACACCATATCCTTAACATACCCCCATAAGAAAAAATCGCAGGGGGTAAGATCAGGGCTTCTTGGAGGCCAGTGATGAAGTGCTCTGTCATGGGCTGCCTGGCGGCCGATCCATCGCCTCTGGTAGTTGACGTTCAGGTAGTTACGGACAGATAAGTGCCAATGTGGTGGCGCTCCATCCTGCTGAAATATGAATTGTTGTGCTTCTTGTTCGAGCTGAGGGAACAGCCAATTCTCTTACATATCCAGATACTGTAGTCCAGTTACAGTAACACCTTCGAAGAAAAAGGGACCAAAAACTTTATTGGCTGAAATGGCACAGAAAACGTTCACCTTAGGCGAGTCACGTTCATACTGAGTTGTTTCCCGCGGATTCTCAGTGCCCCATATACAGACATTGTGACGGTTGACTTTCCCGTTAGTGTGGAAAGTTGCTTCATCACTAAACACAATCTTTGAAACGAAAGATTCATCTGTTTCCATTTGAGCAAGGATAAAATCACAGAAATCGATTCTTTTAATCTTATCAGCTGCAGACAGTGCTTGAACCAATTTCAGACGATAAGGTTTCATAACTAACCTTTTTCGTAGGACTCTCCATACAGTTGATTGTGGAATTTGCAGCTCTCTGCTAGCTCTGCGAGTCGATTTTCCTGGGCTGCGAACAAATGCTTGCTGGATGCGTGCTACATTTTCATCACTCGTTCTCGGCCGTCCAGAACTTTTCCCTTTGCACAAACACCCATTGTCTGTAAACTGTTTATACCAACGTTTAATACACCACCTATCAGGAGGTTTAACACCATACATCGTTCGAAATGCACGCTGAACAACTGTCGTCGATTCACTTCTGCCGTACTCAATAACACAAAAAGCTTTCTGTTGAGCGGTCGCCATCTTAGCATCAACTGACGCTGACGCCTAGTCAACAGCGCCTCAAGGGAACAAATGTACAACTAAATGAAACTTTATAGCTCCCTTAATTCGCCGACAGATAGTGCTTAGCTCTGCCTTTTGTCGTTGCTGAGTTTTAAATTCCTAAAGTTGTGGTATTCTTTTTGAATCACCCTGTATGGTGGAAGTGTGGATGTCCCTCTGGTGCCCACACTTCTCCCCAATGTGAATAAAGTGTGGGGTAGGTCAGCTTGGTGCCCCACTGCAAATTTCAAAATGTTTAGAGCATAAGCAACTGTGTCCACATTTGGGGCGATGCATAGCACTGTTTTCTGTTATTGACGGGTTCTTCTTTCAAGACAATAATACTGTACCCATCTCGTGGACACTTTCCTCCAGGAGGCAACAATCAACTCAACAGAGTGACCTGAAGTACAGGGTGTATCATAAAGAGCCACCCGAATTGGCACGTTTATATTTCTGAAACTAATAAACATATACAATGACTTTGTTTTTTGATGAACGGGAAACTCAAAAAGTTTTTTTTCGTAACTTTTCATAGGTGTTCAATATGCCCCCCTCCCCTTCTTGAGATACACGGCATATGTCAATGCGGTATTCAGATTGCTCCCACACTGCAGGGAGCATGTCTTGAGTTACAGTTTCTACAGCTGCTGTTAAGCTATGTCTCAGTTCGTTTATTGTTGTTGGTAACGGAGGCACATAAACCGTCTTTTATGAACCCCCACAGGAAATAATCAGATACAGTCAGGTCCGGTGACCTTGGAGGCCAGTAACGTAAGGCTGACTCATTTGGTCCAGTGCGGCCGATGCATCGTCCAGTAATCGTTTGATTTACTAATTCCCGCACTTCCAGATGACAGTGTGACGGAGCCCATCCTGTTGGTAAATGAAATCGTTCGAATCAGTCTCCAACTGTGGGAGAAGAAAGTTCTCAAGCATATCGAGGTATGTGCTTCCTGTAACAATGTTCTCGGCAAAGAAAAATAGTGCGACTGGTCCCGGCGGAGGTCCGAATCCTCCCTCGGGCATGGGTGTGTGTGTGTGTTTGTCCTTAGGATAATTTAGGTTACGTAGTGTGTAAGCTTAGAGACTTGAAAAAAAAAAAAAAACAGACTGTACACCTTTTACCGCGAAACTGCACAAAACACATTATATTTTGGAGAGTCCCTCTCATGTTGTACAACTTCATGTGGTTGTTCCGTACCCCGTATTAGAACATTATGGCGATTCTCCTTTCCATTTCAATAGAATGTTGCCACGTCACTAAACACTAAGCGTGGAAGAAAACTCTCTTCCTCCATCTTTCCAAGAACGAAATTACAGAACTCCACACGTTGTTGTTGGTAACCTTCACGTAGAGCTTGCAGTAGCTGAATTTTGTATGGTTTCATGTGTAAACGTCGACGCTACACACACCAGACTGGCATCGGGGGCATGTTGAGGTGTCGAGAACTGATTTCTGCGGACTCCTTGTGAAACTATGGCGGATCGTTCGACGTCTATGTCAGACACTCGGGGACGGCCCGGCGATTTGCCTTTACACAAACACCCTATTTCTCGGAATTGTTCATTCCATCATCTAATGCTCTGTGGTGTAGGAGGATCCACACCATACCTAGTAATAAAGTCACGCTGAACAGTTATTATTGACCCGCACTGCGCCAAACGTAGAGCATAAAACGCTTGATCCGTCACCATTTTTACTAGAACCGAAGTCGGCGAACACTGCTGCTAACTAGCGGGAACCATGTAAGACTCGACAGTCTGCTCTTTCCACCAGTACGTTGTTCACGCACGTATCTCAAATAATATAATAGCTATGATTTTTTTTAAATCGGATGATTCTTTTTGATACACACTGTATAGTATTTGCCGGCGTAAATTCAATCGAGTGTACTTGGGACCAGTTGATACTTGTAGTAAGATGTTCGAGACACAAGAACGTTTCCCGCAGAAGACAGACTTTTTTTTATTGCTTACAGAAACAGAATGCTTGGCAATTAAGCCACACATTTTACGTTGCCGTGAATAGTCCTCTGCCTTGTCCATAGATCGCATCATTAGGTGTCTGTGTGTTTTTCACCCAGAGGACAATTATCAACAAGATCCCTGCGAAATAGCAAGTCACTTCGTGCAACAGTTTGCTGTAGGTAGCTGTCTGAATAAGGCACAGTGCGTGAGTTCTCAGAAATGGAGAGAATCGAGTATCGTGCAGCGATGAAGTTTATTGTAAATGGTTTGACGTCAGCCGTAATTCATTCTGTGTTCCTAAATGTACACTCCTGGAAATTGAAATAAGAACACCGTGAATTCATTGTCCCAGGAAGGGGAAACTTTATTGACACATTCCTGGGGTCAGATACATCACATGATCACACTGACAGAACCACAGGCACATAGACACAGGCAACAGAGCATGCACAATGTCGGCACTAGTACAGTGTATATCCACCTTTCGCAGCAATGCAGGCTGCTACTCTCCCATGGAGACGATCGTAGAGATGCTGGATGTAGTCCTGTGGAACGGCTTGCCATGCCATTTCCACCTGGCGCCTCAGTTGGACCAGCGTTCGTGCTGGACGTGCAGACCGCGTGAGACGACGCTTCATCCAGTCCCAAACATGCTCAATGTGGGACAGATCCGGAGATCTTGCTGGCCAGGGTAGTTGACTTACACCTTCTAGAGCACGTTGGGTGGCACGGGATACATGCCGACGTGCATTGTCGTGTTGGAACAGCAAGTTCCCTTGCCGGTCTAGGAATGGTAGAACGATGGGTTCGATGACGGTTTGGATGTACCGTGCACTATTCAGTGTCCCCTCGACGATCACCAGTGGTGTACGGCCAGTGTAGGAGATCGCACCCCACACCATGATGCCGGGTGTTGGCCCTGTGTGCCTCGGTCGTATGCAGTCCTGATTGTGGCGCTCACCTGCACGGCGCCAAACACGCATACGACCATCATTGGCACCAAGGCAGAAGCGACTCACATCGCTGAAGACGACACGTCTCCATTCGTCCCTCCATTCACGCCTGTCGCGACACCACTGGAGACGGGCTGCACGATGTTGGGGCGTGAGCGGAAGACGGCCTAACGGTGTGCGGGACCGTAGCCCAGCTTCATGGAGACGGTTGCGAATGGTCCTCGCCGATACAGTGTCCCTAGTTTGCTGGGAAGTGGCGGTGCGGTCCCCTACGGCACTGCGTAGGATCCTACGGTCTTGGCGTGCATCCGTGCGTCGCTGCGGTCCGGTCCCAGGTCGACGGGCACGTGCACCTTCCGCCGACCACTGGCGACAACATCGATGTACTGTGGAGACCTCACGCCCCACGTGTTGAGCAATTCGGCGGTACGTCCACCCGGCCTCCCGCATGCCCACTATACGCCCTCGCTCAAAGTCCGTCAACTGCACATACGGTTCACGTCCACGCTGTCGCGGCATGCTACCAGTGTTAAAGACTGCGATGGAGCTCCGTATGCCACGGCAAACTGGCTGACACTGACGGCGGCGGTGCACAAATGATGCGCAGCTAGCGCCATTCGACGGCCAACACCGCGGTTCCTGGTGTGTCCGCTGTGCCGTGCGTGTGATCATTGCTTGTACAGCCCTCTCGCAGTGTCCGGAGCAAGTATGGTGGGTCTGACACACCGGTGTCAATGTGTTCTTTTTTCCATTTCCAGGAGAGTATATGGCAACTGTTAACGATTTTAACCTCAAAAAAATAGTCTGCTGAACAAAAGTCTCCAAGGTGATCCATATGGAGGACATCCGAAAAGCACAACCATACAAGAAATCGTCAAAAATTTGTAAGATATTATCTTAGAAAATCGTTATACGAATATGTTTGCAATTACCGTAATTGCAGGAATTACAGTTACTTTTCGCATGAAGAATTGCACCCGAGAAAGGTTTTTGCAAAATGGGTGTCACGTGTGGCCCATGGCGGATCAGAAAAGAATTCGCACGACAATTTTGGCGCGTTTTAGTGAAACCAAACGTTGACAGAAGCCAGTTAATAAGGCGACGATTATGTTATCTGCGGCAGAAGTAATGGCTTTGGAGTTTTGGGATGAGTAAAGATTTCTGTTAACCATCTTGAAGAGCGTAAATCAAGAGTAAATATCTAACGGATCTGGATACAAAATTCGAGAAAAGAGTACTTGTCTGCTGGAAAAAAAATATTTCTTTTAGACAATGCACCTATCCACAGAACCGCCTTGTCAGTGAAAAAACTCAGGGATATGCGCTACGAAGTGTTGTTATAAGTGCCTTGTTCCATAAATATGGCTCCCTCAGGTAATCATCCCGTCCCACAGCGCAAAATCTTCCTGGCTGGTCAGCGGGTTTCGTCCAGCCAAGAAGAGATTACAGCTGTAGACGAGCATTCTGAAGAACTTCCACAGGAACATCACAGAGACGGAATAATGTCACTGGGCCACCGCTGGATCAAGTGTGATATCATTACGTAGAGAAATAAAATGTTTTTGATAAGAGGAGTTGTCATTTTCTGTATCAGCCCGAGAACTTCTAGGACGATCTTCGCACAGGTAAGTCCGCAACATGCCCCGCAGGGGCTGTTAATGTTTATCCAGTCAGAGGAGACCAGTAACCCCCAAATCATAATATGAAACCACCCCTTTGAAAAATTATTGAATTACTGTGCTGATAGACCTCTTACATTATTTGATTTTCAAACAGCTGAGCAAAACTGAACGTACTCAGACATTTCGCTCTTTACCTATTCTGATCAACACTAAACTGACACACAATATTTTTAGCGCAACGCAATCCGACTTTCAATAATCCCTACAAAAGAATGGCCCTGACTAACATTAACCTATACCTTTCACAAATCGCTTACCTCACAAAAAACTTCGTTACTCGAACTACTGCAATACAGCGAGCGCCACTACTGCCAGCTAAATAGAAGATTCAAACTACTGAAGGCACTAACTGGTGATAGGTATAGTTAGCAAATGAAAGATTTTGATAGAGAACAAACAATGTATTTACATTAATAGTGTTCAAAAGTCATAATATATATATAGCAGTTCATGACATCCATTCTTACAAATGTACTGTTTCTGATGGACACACGTCCAGATCATCCGCTCTCAAAAATCCGCCATCTCACTTCCCCACATCCACCACTGCTAGCGGCTCACCTCCAACTGCGCAACGCTACGCGCTGTTAACAGCCAACTGCCCAACACTACAATAGCAAATTCCAACAATGCAAACCAGCCACAGACTGCACACAGCACAGCCAGTGATTTTCATACAGAGCGCTACGTGGCGTTACCAATATAAAAACCTAAACAGCCTACTTACACTAATTCTTAAAAGACTTGAACTCTCATGCATAAAACAGCTGCAAACGTCTGGTAATTTACAAATGAGTTATTGTCGTCTGGTCCACACTGTATACCAATTAGGTTCCTTTTCGAGTATGCTGATGCATTAGCTCCATACTTAACAATCATACACAACCGTTCGCTCGACGAAAGATCCGTACCGAAAGACTGGAAAGTTGCACAGGTCACACCAATATTCAAGAAAGGTAGTAGGAGTAATTCACTAAATTACAAGCCCATATCGCTAATGCCGATATGCAGCAGGATTTTGGAACATATGATGTGTTCCAACATTATGAATTCAAAAAAAAAAAAAAAAAAAAAAAAATGGTTCAAATGGCTCTGAGCACTATGGGACTTAACATCTACGGTCATCAGTCCCCTAGAACTTAGAACTACTTAACCCTAGCTAACTTAAGGACAGCACACAACACCCAGCCATCACGAGGCAGAGAAAATCCCTGACCCCGCCGGGAATCAAACCCGGGAACCCGGGCGTGGGAAGTGAGAACGCTACCGCACGACCACGAGATGCGGGCCATTATGAATTACCTCGAAGAAAACGGTCTATTGACACACAGTCAACATGGGTTTAGAAAACATCGTTTCTGTGAAACACCACTAGCTCTTTATTCACATGAAGTGTTGAGTGCTATTGACAAGGGATTTCAGATCGATTCCGCCTCAAACTGCGGCGGCGATGTTTTTCCGATCAAGACATTAAAGAAAGAGTACTTACGAAAATATTGGACAATACATATTCGCTAATGGATTCATTCATTACTAAAATGTTAACTGTTGTCACGTAAAGCTTCAAAGAAAACGAGTTTGATTTCATACACGTACCCGACTCATACGATTATAGTTGGTTGTGGCTTTAATTTACCCTCGATATGTTGGCACAAATACATGTTTAATTCCGGTGGTATGCATAAAACATCATCCGAAATTGTGCTAAATTGAAAATTATTTCAAGCAGTTAGTTCATGAGCCCACGCGAATAGTAAACGGTTGTGAAAACACACTTGACCTCTTAGTAACAAATTATCCTGAGTTAGTAACGAGCATCAAAACAGATGCAGGGATTAGTGAACACAGGGTTGTCATAGCGAGACTGAATGTTGTAACCCCCAAACCCTCCAAAAAATAAACGAAAACTATACCTATACAAAAAAGCAGATAAAATTTCACTTGACGCCTTCCTGAGAGACAATCTCCATTCCTTCCAAATTAATGATATAAGTGTAGACCAGATGTGGCTTGAATTCAGAGAAATAGTATCGGCAGCAATTGATAGATTTTAAACTAAACTAAAACTAACTCCGACTACAGGCCGCAAGCGACCCATCGGGACCATCCGACCGCCGTATCATCCTCAGGCGAGGATGCGGATAGGAGGGGCATGGGGTCAGCACACCGCTCTCCCGGTCGTTAAGACGGTTTTCATTGACCGGAGCCGCCACTAATCGGTCGAGTAGCTCCTCAATTGGCATCACGAGGCTGAGTGCACCCCGAAAAATGGCAACAGCGCATGGCGGCAGGATGGTCACCCATCCAAGTGCCGGCCACACCCGACAGTGCTTAACTTCGGTGATCGCACGGGAACCGGTGTATCCACTGTGGCAAGGCCGTTGCCCAATTGATAGATTTTACCAAATAAATTAACAAACGACGGAGCTGATCGTCCTTGGTACCCAAAATGGGTCAGAACACTGAAGCAGAAACAACGAAACAAACATGCCAAATTTAAACAGACGCAAAATCCCCAAGATTGGCGATTTTTTTTAGAAGTTCGAAATTTAGCGTGGACCTCAATGCGAGATGCTTGTAACAGTTTCAACAATTAAACTTTCTCTCGAAACCTGGCAGAAAATCCAAAGGGATTCTGCTCGTATGTGAAGTTAGCAGCAAGAAACAATCAATGCCTTCTCAGCGCTACAACAATGGAGGTATTATCGAAGACAGTACTGCCAAAGTAGAGTTACTAAACACAGCTTTCCGAAATGCCTTCACAAAGGAATTAGAATCAAGAACAGCTGACAACATGAGTAACGTATAAGTAAATATCTTCAGAGTAGTGAAGCAACTAAAATCACTTAATAAAAACAAGTCTTCCGTCCAGACTGTATACCAATTAGGTTCCTTTCAGACTATGCTGATACATTAGCTCCACATTTGACAATCATATACAACCGTTCACTCGACAAAAGATCCGTACCTAAAGACTCGAAAGTCGCACAGGTCACACCAATATTCAATAAAGGTAGTAGGTGCAATCCACTTAGTTACAGGACCATATCGTTAACGCTGATATGCAGCAGGATTCTGGAACATATATATTGTGTTCGAACCTTATGAATTACCTCGAAGAAAACGGTGTATTGACACATAGTCAACATGGGTTTAGAAAACATAGTTCTTGTGAAACACAATTACCTCTTTATTCTTATAAAGTGTTCAGTGCTATTGACAAGGGATTTCAGATCGATTCCATATTTCTAGATTTCCGGAAGGCTTTTGACACTGTACTACACAAGCGGCTCGTTGTGAAATTGCGTGCTTATGGAATATCGTCGCAGTTGTGTAACTGGATTTGTGATTTCCTGTCAGAGGGGGACAGTTCGTAGTAATCGACCGAAAGTTACCGAGTAAAACAGAAGTGATTTTTGGCGTTCCCCAAGGTAGAGTTATAGGCCCTTTGCTGTTCCTTATCTGTGTAAACGATTTGGGAGACAATCTGAGCAGCCGTCTTCGGTTGTTTGCAGATGATGCTGTCGTTTATCGACTAATAAAGTCATCAGAAGATCAAAACATACTGCAAAACGATTTTGAAAAAATATGAATGGTGCGAAAAATGGCAGTTGACCCTAAATAACGAAAAGTGTGAAGTCATCCACATGAATGCTAAAGGGAACTCGTTAAACTTCGGTTACACGATAAATCAGTCTACTCTAAAAGCCGCAAATTCAACTAAATACCTAGATATTACTGTGGTGTCACCGCCAGACACCACACTTGCTAGGTGGTAGCTTAAATCGGCCGCGGTCCATTAGTACATGTCGGACCCGCGTGTCGCCACTGTGTGATCGTAGACCGAGCGCCACCACACGGCAGGTCTCGAGAGACGTACTAGCACTCGCCCCAGTTGTACGACGACGTTGCTAGCGACTACACTGACGAAGCCTTTCTCTCATTTGCCGAGAGACAGTTAGAAAAGCCTTCAGCTAAGTCCATGGCTACGACCTAGCAAGGCGCCATTAGTTACTTCATGAATCTAAAGAGTCTCACTTGTATCATCAAGAATGCTGTATACCAAAGGACGATATAAAAGTTAAGTGTTATTGTAGCTACGTTCTTTTAAAAAAAAATGGTTCAAATGGCTCTGAGCACTATGGGACTCAACATCTTAGGTCATCAGTCCCCTAGAACTTAGAACTACTTAAACCTAACTAACCTAAGGACATCACACACACCCATGCCCGAGGCAGGACTCGAACCTGCGACCGTAGCAGTCCCGCGGTTCCGGACTGCAGCGCCAGAACCGCTAGACCACCGCGGCCGGCATTACGTTCTTTTCTTTATCACATTCATCACGTATCCTGTTCCAGACTTCGCGCCAGTCGGCGTGTGTGTACGTGTGCCCTAACGGCTACCCGTCTCTGTGGACTGGCTGCCTTGTCAGTCCACTACAATTACAATTACGAACAACTTAAATTGGAAGGAACACATAGAAAATGTTGTGGGGAAGGCTAACCAAAGACTGCGTTTTATTGGCAGGACACTTTGAAAATGTAACAGACTTACTAAGAAGACTGCCTGCACTAAGGTTGTCCGTTCTCTGCGCGGTATGGGATCAGGTGGTAGAGCAGCTGCTGGAGTATAGCCTCCCATTCTCGCACCAGTGCCTGTCTGACCTCCGGAAGTGTCCTAGGGATTTGAAGACATGCAGCGATACGTCGACCATGTAACAACTATAACGGCTTCTGATACGAAATGTAACAATTGTGTTACTAAATGTAACTGGGTTTTCTCTTTTGATGCAAGTCAATTGTCAGGATGAGCATTCTAAAGCATTCTGTCAGGGTGAAACTATTAAATAAATTAACTTTTCTCTCTTAACAACATGTGGGCAGGGTGGGTTCTTCCTTGGCTCGGGTATGAGGTCGAATGAAACATCATTTTTACATAAGATAACTTTTATTGAAGATTTGTACAACTGTATCTTACGGGATATTCTGATTCGGAGAGCGGCAGCTGTGTCGTTTGTGAAGTCTTCTGCTGCGGCAGCGGCGGCGGCGGCGGTGGCGGCGTCTGATTACGCGTAGCGGTGTGTATCTCGTGTCCTGTCTCGCCCAGCTGACGGGAGACGCGCAGCGCGAGGTGGCCCGTTTAATTATTGCGAGCGAAGTCGTGCGTCGGATGATACCTTGGGTGTGGCGTCCCAGTGTTTCTCTTCTCTATGCGGCCGCGTGTGTTGTGCGTCGACCAGCGGAGCGGCGCGGCGGGGGAAGGCCAGTGTCCCGGACTCGAACCACGGACTCCCGCTTGCCAGTCTTCGGCTGTCAGGTCTTCATCCCAGCTCACAGGTGACTGCTGAGGTGAGGCCGTCTCCTTCCCGTCCTCACGAGCCACCCGGGTACGTCAAAATCAGACTTCAAATACCTTTTAACTTCTGTCTTCTGGCGCCGCGGCTGCTCCTTGCTATTCCATTACAGCGGCGGACTTGGTGCGTCTGTGCATGATGCAGTCTCTTCTTGCATGACGGTCTTCAGCACCGAAACTGACTGAAAACGTCTTCGTCTTCTTCGTCTCTCCTCTCCGTCACCGTCTCCGTCTCCGTCTTCGTCTTCGACTTCGTCTTCATCTGACTTCATCTGTCTGGCCCACTGCGTCTCGCGTATTTATTCACTTCAGTTTACTGGAGGTGAACGACTTCACGGTCATTGCCTCGTCTGTCACGTTGAAAAGCTTCTCGAAGAATCTTCTTAACGTCGGTCGTTGGCTCTTGGAATGTAGGTGAGGGCCTTTGATCACATGTGACGACTGAGAAACACGTGAGCCGGTCATTGCCTCTTCTGTCACGTTGAAAAGCTTCTCGAAGAATCTTCTTAACGTCGGTCATTGGCTCTTGGGATGTAGGCGAGGGCCTTTGCTCACATACGACAACTGAGAAACACGTGAGCTGGTCGGGCGATGCCCTGACGGCTGAATCGACAGCGCCCGCTTATGTGGAACTTGCTGACTTCATGGTCATTGTCTCTTCTGTTCTGCTGTTTTGCCCGCTGAATGCCAGTATGTAACTCTCTAAACTAAACCAAGTTTTCCATTTATATTCTAATTTCTAGTTCACTTTGATTTCACTAATTTATTTACTTAAGTACCACTCAACATTCCTCCACCCTTCGGAGAAATTCGCCCTCGAATTTACCACTCAACATTCCTCCACTCTTCACACGGCAAAAGCACTAACACAAGCAATGAAAACCCTCGACTTTTAAGATTACACACGCTTCACATTAAGTATGTTGAAAATACTTTATCACTTTACAAAAGCACTGTACGGTCGTGAATCACATAGTTCTTACATAAATGGTTGTAATAAGTGTAACAAACCTTGATGACAATGAACAAACAAAAATAGATTATTCACTTAGAAATTTACATAGCAACACCTGTTTAATCTACCCTATATGAATGCAAGAATATTTATTCTACAGTATTGTTTATTTTAACATGAGTCTGTTTAATAAAGAATGAAGTACAATAAACAAAATTAATACACTAATGCTCAAAAGTAACTACTGAAGTACGCCAGTTAAGAGTGTGGTATCCAATTAACAGCGATTTGATGAAGTGGTATATTATTATTTGGCTTATTTTTTCGTCTTAAATAAAAGAAAACTGTACAAAGCAGAAACACCAACACAAAGGTTCCAGATATACCTGTTCCTAAATTTATACTTTTACTTTTGTTTTCACTTTTTAACTTTAAAACATGTAGCATCATAACATTGCCATCAATTTTGCCTTGCTGTGAGTTTATGAACATATCTAATGGCTTCAGAAGGGAACTGTCAAGGGAGTCATTGACGTAGGATAGGTTTTATGTAGGAAATGCTTGCATGGCGTTTTCTGAAAAAAGCAAACAACATGGTTATGAACCTACCAACCTAGTAAAAACAAAAACAAAGAAAAGAAGGAATACATTGTTAACTACAAGATCTACATGTCTCTACGTTCAACTTTTCTTTCTTAAAAAATAAACCATTATCATTTATTAATTATTTACATATGTATACTACAGTCTACTAAGATTCAACTAGGACATTCGCACTCGTGGTCGAAGATTGTATGGTGCCATGTCTGTATGTTGTGCTGGCGTGGCCACTCTTTTTCCTTTACGGGAACTTCCTCCACCCTTCGGAAAAGCAGACACTATTGTTGAAGGAATTACATCTGGAGCGCCCTTAAAAGGTTTTAAACGACTTGCATGGACAATAGTAGTTCGGGTGGGCAGTTGCAGTTTGACGTTGACTGGTGACGTGATCTCAATAATTTGATAAGGACCTCTGTAGTTTGTTACAAATTTCTTCGTTTTTCCTTTTGCAACGTAAGGAGTTGAAAGCATAACCCACTGACCGATTTTGTAATTTGGATATTTACCTTGGGCATTACCTAATCTTTCCTGTCGTTCCAAAGCCTTTGTATTAGATTTTTGAACCTTTTTCCATACATCCTTCATCATTCGACTGAAATCTCTTACTGTTTCTCCGACTTTTCCGTTTTTCTGCCTGATTACATCAAAAGGGGACGGCATTTTTCTCCCATAGACCACTTCATAAGGTGACATGCCAGTTGCTTCATGCGTTTTGGCGTTGTATACCGACACGATTATTGGTAAATACGTATCCCAATTAGAATGTTGTTCATTAATATAATAACTAAGCATCTTGCCAATTGTCCGATGAACTCTTTCTGTGCGCCCGTTGCACTGAGGGTGTAACGGGGTTGTGCGTAATTTACGTATTTTTAGTAAGTGGCAAAGCTGTTTCATTAATTCGGACATAAAATTAGATCCCTGATCTGTGATAATAGCTTCAGGTACGCCAAATTTAAGTATCCAGTTGTTAACTAAAGCTTGGGCAACTGTATTTGCTTGCTGATCTGGGAGACTCACCATAGCTAGGTAGCGTGAAAAGTGATCTATAATTGTAAGGACATACTTATTACCAGCAGGTGTTTTATGAAATGGCCCGTAGAGATCCACTCCGCAGATTTGATATGGACATGAAGCCTCGGGGAGCCTCTGTAACGGTATTTTTGAACGAGAAAGTTCAGCTCGTTGTGCGCACGCAATGCAATTACGAACGTACTGCGCAACATCCTGCTTTCTGGTTTGCCACCAAAATCGCTCTGCTACACGTCTTTCGGTTGTCCGCTGTCCACCGTGTCCTGCAAGGATATGATCGTGGGCCTCTGCCATTATTTCTTGTCTAAGGTGTTGGGGAACAACAATTCGCGGTCCAAGTTTTGTTTTACGGCATAATACACCATCTTCAAAGCAAAATTGTTTTTGAGTTGCGTATTTTTTGCATTCTGTATCCTCATCTTGTGCCTTTCTCCAGTCCTCAGTATCTCGGCCTGTTGCTTCCAAAAGTGCTATTTTCCGACTTAGGCAATCTGCATTCGTGTGTTTTTTGCCTGGTTTATGGATAACTTCGAAATCCATTTCGGAAAGACATAGGGCCCAACGCGTGAGACGACTAGATGGATCCTTTAATCCAAGCAACCATTTTAAAGCTGCGTGGTCTGTAATGACCTTGAATTTCCTACCGTACAAGTAGCATTTAAAGTATTTGATACCATAAATAACACTTAACAATTCTTTCTCCGTTGTGGAATAATTTCTTTCTGCCGTTGTTAGTTGTCTCGAAGCGTAGGCTATGGGGTGTTCCGCGCCATTAATATTCTGACTCAAAACAACTCCTACTGAATGACCACTTGCGTCACAGGATAAAATAAATTCTTTATTATAATCTGGGTAGGCTAATACTGGACTGTGTGTTAACTTATCTTTAAGGGTTTGAAATGCTGATTCGCAATCTTGAGACCAATGAAATTTTGCACCCTTTTTCAATAATTGGGTTAAGGGTCGGGCAATCTCAGCAAAATTTTGAACATATTTCCGGTAGTACGAAGCGAGACCAATGAAACTTTGTACTTCCTTAACGCGTTGTGGTGTTGGGAAGTCCTTAACTGCCGAAATTAATCGAGGATCTGTTTTAATTCCTTTTTCACTAATGACATGCCCTAGGTATGTAACCTCTGTCAATGCAAAAGTACATTTTTCCATATTTAATGTTAATTTAGCTTTTCTAAGTCTCTGAAAAACATTACGCAGACGCACAGCATGTTCATTAATGTCTTTGGAGAATACAATAATATCGTCTAAATATACACAACATTGCTGAGTTTTGAGTCCTCGCAATACTCCATCGAGTAGTCTTTGAAAAGTTGCTGGTGCATTTTTCAAACCGAAAGGCATTCTTTTAAATTGCCAATGGCCTCCAGGGGTAGAAAATGCTGTTTCATGCCTATCTGCAGGAGCAACTTCCAATTGATGATATCCGCTACGTAGATCGATTGTTGAAAAGTATTTACTGTTACCCAAACTGTCAATGATATCTGTAATGTTTGGAAGAGGATAAACATCTGAGATAGTTTGTTTGTTAAGGTGTCTGTAGTCACAACAAAATCTATATCGTTTCGTACCGTCGGGAGACTTCTTTGGAATAATTACAATATTTGAATTATAAGGAGAATCAGAATATTCTATAATTCCATCTTTTAGATGCTGTTCTAAAAATTCATCCAGTACTGGCTGTAAGTGATGCGGAACTCTATAAGGCTTCCTATAAACTGAGGGGCTATTTCCTGTTGGGATCCTATGCTGTGTGATATCTGTTGCTGGCAGTGGACCTTCTGCATTAAATAAATCTTGAAACTCAACTAAAACTGCTTCTATCGTGTCTCTATCCTTTCCTTGCAAATGCTCAATCTTCTGGCGTAATGCGGTTTTATAGGCGTCTGGTTTCTGACCATCGTTAATATCTGACCAAATGAAATCTTCTTCTTCAAAAGTACTGACTGTAGCTACTAATATTCCCTTATGCAACTCTTTGTCCTCCACTCCGAAATTGTCAATATGTACCGGTACTTTTCTTTCTCCCTCAACGTCTTGAACCCGTACAACACTTCTACGTACAAAACAATGTGATACATCTAATTCCTCATTTTCCTCTTAAGGCTCTATTAGACACACTGTATCTGTAGGTACTTCGGAGTCAACGGTCATCCAGAAAAGTTTTCCTGAGCCAGATGGTATCTGATCCCGCGAATCAACCTTCAAGGACGTTGCACGCAGTATAGTTGATTTCGCCTTCCGGTTAGGGAAATCTTGCGGCAGAGGGCCCTTTGCAGCGGTGTCACCTAGCTGAAACACTATTCCGCTAAGTTCTACAGTTTGCTGTCTGAGGTCGATTTTAGCGTGATGTTTATTCAGGAAATCCAGTCCTAGGATCGCGTCGTACCCGTCAGTTACCTTTGTTACCACTTCTACATCTTCTTGATATTGTACACCCTGAATAGAGAAAATCAGTGATGTACATCCTAATGACTTCACTGTACCTCCTCCTACTCCACTCAATCTATACCTTGGAGGGTCATATTTCTTTTCTCCAATACATTTATTACTCACTATTGATACGTTTGCGCCTGTATCCACTAGTATCCTTGCCTCTTTATCCTGTATGGTAGCAGATAACCAGCATTCCACCTTCACATTCGCCTTAATGGCATGAAATTTTATTGGGAACGCCTGGCGGCGGCTCCGACATTCCCGTTTGAGTTTAACTGATTTCTATTTCCAAAAACTTTCTTAGACCTGCATTCCTTGAATGTGTGACCTATTCTTTGACAATTAGTGCATTGAGGTTGTCTGCAGTTTTTTGCTATATGCCCCTGTCGATCGCACCTAAAACATCGTACTCCTGCTGAAAATACATTTCGCTTCTCCTTGTATCTGGTGGCAATGTCAATTTCTTCAAAAGCCGTCGCCACAGATACAGCTTCCGCTAAATTTTTAGGAAACTCTGCCCTGACACGACGGGACGTTTCAGGAGGTAACCCACGTAAAAATGTATCCAGAGCTCTATTTTCTGCCTCTTGTAAAATAACTTTATTTGCTTCATCACTAGTTGTCAACTGATAGGTGTTAATATTAACTTTTCTAATCCTATCTACAAAACTTTCTAACGACTCGTTTTGCCTCTGAGTGATAGTGTTTAACTGTTCCCTATAAAATCTACAGCTGTTCTGTTTTTGAAAACGTTTAAGCAATCCTTTCTTCAATTCCTCAAATGTTGGAGCATTCCGTAATTCTTCGTGGTATAATACGTGTGCTTTAGCCTCTCCTGTCAATCTTAACTTTGTCATTTGTAAGAGCTGTTCATCTGACCATGATCCTAACTTTGCAGCTGCTACTAAATCATCAAAAAAGGCTGTTACGTCCTCGCCAGGTTTACCTGAAAAAGGAGTTACTAAGGCTGCTGCTGAGGAATCTAGGGTGGGAGGGATTGAACTGGTTTGCCTAACGTCACTCAACTGTTTAAATAATGCATTATTATCACTTTTAAGCTGTTCTATCTGATTAACTAAGCTCTGAATAGCTTCCTCAGTAGAAACCGCTTGTGGTGCTGACTCTGACTTTGTACGATTTCGTGTCATCATTTTACAAACTATTAGTTACACAATATTACCACACTGAATGAAAAAGATGTTTAAATATTTTCGACAAACCCTTAAAATTATGAGAGAGAATACCCTTCAAAATAAAGAAAATATTACGACTGTCTATGAAACATCTATCCTTTCTCACATTAAACGATACTAACTGTGAACCTTCAGTGACTGTCATTCACACCTCATATTGAGCCAAGGGTTTTTTCTCTGACACCAAATGTAACAACTATAACGGCTTCTGATACGAAATGTAACAATTGTGTTACTAAATGTAACTGGGTTTTCTCTTTTGATGCAAGTCAATTGTCAGGATGAGCATTCTAAAGCATTCTGTCAGGGTGAAACTATTAAATAAATTAACTTTTCTCTCTTAACAACATGTGGGCAGGGTGGGTTCTTCCTTGGCTCGGGTATGAGGTCGAATGAAACATCATTTTTACATAAGATAACTTTTATTGAAGATTTGTACAACTGTATCTTACGGGATATTCTGATTCGGAGAGCGGCAGCTGTGTCGTTTGTGAAGTCTTCTGCTGCGGCAGCGGCGGCGGCGGCGGTGGCGGCGTCTGATTACGCGTAGCGGTGTGTATCTCGTGTCCTGTCTCGCCCAGCTGACGGGAGACGCGCAGCGCGAGGTGGCCCGTTTAATTATTGCGAGCGAAGTCGTGCGTCGGATGATACCTTGGGTGTGGCGTCCCAGTGTTTCTCTTCTCTATGCGGCCGCGTGTGTTGTGCGTCGACCAGCGGAGCGGCGCGGCGGGGGAAGGCCAGTGTCCCGGACTCGAACCACGGACTCCCGCTTGCCAGTCTTCGGCTGTCAGGTCTTCATCCCAGCTCACAGGTGACTGCTGAGGTGAGGCCGTCTCCTTCCCGTCCTCACGAGCCACCCGGGTACGTCAAAATCAGACTTCAAATACCTTTTAACTTCTGTCTTCTGGCGCCGCGGCTGCTCCTTGCTATTCCATTACAGCGGCGGACTTGGTGCGTCTGTGCATGATGCAGTCTCTTCTTGCATGACGGTCTTCAGCACCGAAACTGACTGAAAACGTCTTCGTCTTCTTCGTCTCTCCTCTCCGTCACCGTCTCCGTCTCCGTCTTCGTCTTCGACTTCGTCTTCATCTGACTTCATCTGTCTGGCCCACTGCGTCTCGCGTATTTATTCACTTCAGTTTACTGGAGGTGAACGACTTCACGGTCATTGCCTCGTCTGTCACGTTGAAAAGCTTCTCGAAGAATCTTCTTAACGTCGGTCGTTGGCTCTTGGAATGTAGGTGAGGGCCTTTGATCACATGTGACGACTGAGAAACACGTGAGCCGGTCATTGCCTCTTCTGTCACGTTGAAAAGCTTCTCGAAGAATCTTCTTAACGTCGGTCATTGGCTCTTGGGATGTAGGCGAGGGCCTTTGCTCACATACGACAACTGAGAAACACGTGAGCTGGTCGGGCGATGCCCTGACGGCTGAATCGACAGCGCCCGCTTATGTGGAACTTGCTGACTTCATGGTCATTGTCTCTTCTGTTCTGCTGTTTTGCCCGCTGAATGCCAGTATGTAACTCTCTAAACTAAACCAAGTTTTCCATTTATATTCTAATTTCTAGTTCACTTTGATTTCACTAATTTATTTACTTAAGTACCACTCAACAACCAAGAGCATCCCAGACGTGCTCGATGGGGTATAGGTCTGGAGAACAGACAGGTCGCTCCATTCGCCTAATATCTTCTGTTTCAAAGTACTCCTCCACGATGGCAGCTCGGTGGGGCAGTGCCTTATCATCCATCAGGAGGAAGGTGGGACCCACTGAACCCCTGAAAAGGCGGACATACTGGTGCAAAATGACGTCCCGATTCACCTGACCTGTCACAGTTCCTCTGTCAAACACATGCAGAGGTGTACGTGCACCAATCATAATCCCACCCCACACCATCAAACCACGACCTCCATACAGGTCCCTTTCAACGACATTAAGGTGTTGCTATATGGTTCCTGGTTCTCGCCAGATGAAAACCCGGCGAGAATCACTGATCAGACTATACCTGGACTCGTCCGTGAACATAACTTGGGACCACTGTTCCAATGACAATGTACTGTGTTCTCGACACCAGGCTTTACGGGCTCTCCTGTGACCAGGGGTCAGTGGAATGCACCTTGCAGGTCTCCGGGTGAATAAACCACGTCTGTTCAGTCCTCTGTGTCTGGAGACAACTGTTCCAGTGGCTGCGGTAAGGTCCAGAACAAGACTACCTGCAGTACTTGGTGGACGTCTGCTGGCACTGATGGTGAGTTATCGGTCTTCTTGTGGTTTTGTAGACTGTGGACGTCCCATACTGTAGCGCCTGGACACGTTTCCTGTCTGCTGGAATCGATGCCAAAATCTTGAGATCACACTTTGTGCTACACGGAGGGTCCGTGCTACGACCTGCTGTGTTTGACCAGCCTCCAGTCGCACTAGTATTCTACCCCTCATAACGTCATCAGTGTGTTCTTTGAGCCATTTTCAACACACAGTCACCATTAGCACGTCTGAAAACGTCTGCACACTTACTCGCTGCACCGTACTCTGACATGCACCAACACTCCTCTGCGTATGTGGACTGCTGCCAGCGCCACCGTGCGACGACCGCAGGTCAAATGCACCGCACGGTCATACCCCAAGATGATTTAAAACCACAAACCGCCCACCAGAGCATTGTTTCACCATGTATCAGCATGATCCTTAATTTATGAGCATGAGTGTAGACAACTTAGTGTGTTAAACTTTTAACTTAAGATTACACTGAGGTGACAAAAGTCATGGGATACCTCCTCGTGTCAGACCTTCTTTTGCCCAGGTAGCGCAGCAACTCGGCATGGCATGGACTCCACAAGTCCTGGCAGTTCCTTGAAGAAATATTCATCCATGCTGTGAGGTGTGTCAAGCACGTTTGAGAGAATCGCCGCCGCTCGCGTGCGAAAAACCTCTGCGGTTTGATTGTAATCATACGTGTAAGCTGTTAATTGTACATATGTGAGCATGTTCTACATCCACCCTCTTGTATGTTGTCCATTGAAAGCACGCAGGGCTCAGCAGGAATAAGCCACTTGATAGCGCAGACTCCAGGGATAATATGAAACTGCGGAGCAGTTGGCCGCTACGCGAGATCACCGACGGCTGATTCTGATGCTTAATGGGTTATCAAAAGTCGAAGTTGATCAACACATTTGTCAGTTTTGCTGGTTTCCTTTTGTATTCTGCTTGGAGGCTAGAGAGTTGTTCGATAGAGCTGCACAAGAGAGGTGCTTAGCGTAATTTCGCAGGAGAATTGCGTGTAGCGCTAATCGTAGGCGGGAGTTTAGCAGAGGTTGCGAACTGACGTCAGGTGGGACCTCACAAGTTATAGTTCAGGTTTACTGTGTGGTGAGTCGAGATGGAGATGACTACTGCGGATTTTAGTGACTTCGAAATATATCCCAGTAAGACCTATGATTTTTGTGCCTGGGTTCCAAAAAAAGGGTTCCGCTTCTACGAAATATCTTAGTCGTGGCAAGGGCGATTTGTAAGATTTTGAGTTGATGAGAGGGTACATTAATTTTTGTAGTGACGATGTATCACGTGCAAAGAATAGCAAGTCCAAGTCTTACTGTTTGCTATTGGAGTGGTATTTTAGGATATCGTAATCGTCCGATCGTTTGCGATGAACTGGTACTTCGTCGTTTCGCGCTCCCAGAAGAAATTGGGTATTTGCCAGTTTATGTTATTGGATAGTGCAGTGTATTAATGCATCGAGAAAAGTGTTGTCTCGATAGCGGCTGTGGTCTGGATGTGGCGCTAATAGAAACAATCAAATATTTTTCTTGGCTTGCGTTCATGTTGTTGCCCGACAGTAACTGAAATCGCACGTTCACCAGATTTTCTTGTTTGAATGTTTACAGAACTCAGGGACTCATCAATACAAAGCCCTTAGCAATATTGAGACTTGGAAGTTAATAAAAGTCGAGCTGCTGTTAAATTGTTTCACTGAGGATTATAAAGGCACGCTTAACGCCAACGCATGAAGAGGTTTAGCTTTGTAATTTTTGAATGAATGGTAATACGTATAAGGTTATGGTCCAAAGCGGCGGTGGCATTTAGGATTTTTTTTGTTTTTGTTGTATTGCTTGTTGTATTTCTCTTCCGTAGAGTAGGAAAGAGTGTTTAGCTTTCATCTCAGCACTCGGACTTTATAATCTACGAAAATCTATAGTAGTTTGAGTTTATTGAAGAAAGGGCTACTATGCTGGCCAAACGGGAATTAAATTTGCCTTGTAACTATGTGATAGTGATTGTTATTATTCAATTTGACGTGAAATAATCGAATGGTTTCTTTTAACGGATAAGTAGGAAAATTTAAAGAGAGAGTTTATCTTTGGAAGATAAAGATAACGATTCGTGTGATAGTGAACTGGCAGTATTCAACCTGGTTAAACGATATTACTGTGCTTTTATTTGAAGAGAGAATTAGTGAGAATGTTTTGAGATAACTCTTTGAATTATTACAATGTCTATCAACGCTGATATTTTAGTATTGTGACAGTTAGGAATTTTAAAATCGAAAGCAACGATCCAAAGATAGCGACTGACTGTTTTGAGCAGACTGATTAACTGGTACTTTAACGAAATTATTTCTGACTGACATTGACATAACACTTTATTTCGAAAGATAGTTTATTAAGAGTTATCTCGACTATGTCAGGTTTATTTGACGATATGGCTTCTATTATATTTATATTTAGAGACTTAAGTTTCACTTAAGAGAGTATTACGAAAGATATAATTGTACATCCAATACAGCACACGCTTGTGATCGCTGAACTACCTACGGAAAACTTGTTGACGATCGACATGCTCAGGAAATTAAGCAACTGAAAGACTTCTCTACATCAGTTGCGGAATTCTTTTGCAAGCTGGGACTTGATGTTTAACGTTCGTTTTGTTCCCACGAATCTGAACGCTTATCCCGATTTTTCCTTACATTAAAAAGGGATTACAATGCAGGCCGATGTAAATGGTTGTATAGAGTGAAAATAGCCTACATACACTTCCACTCACATTGTTTGGAATACTTAAGCACACTATAGATAGCCGCTTTTCTTGAAGTGCAATCACTGACACAGAAGTGACTGTGCACAAGCTATTTAATTAATGAAATAGTGAAGGCACCAGAGGATCAAGTAGGTAAAAAGACGAGGGCCAATAGAAATCCTTGGGTAACAGAAGAGATACTGAATTTAATTGATGAAAGGAGAAAATACAAAAACGCGGTAAATGAATCAGGCAAAAGGGAATACAAACGTCTGAAAAATGAGATCGACAGGAAGTACAAAATGGCTAAGCAGGGACGGCTAGAGGACAAATGTAAGGATGTAGAGGCGTATATCACCAGGGGTAAGATAGATACTACCTGCAGGAAAATTAAAGCGACCTTTGGAGAAAAGAAAACAACTTGCATAAATATCAAGAGCTCAGATGGAAACACAGTTCTAATCAAAGAAGGGAAAGCAGAGAGGTGGAACGAGTATACAGAGGGTCTACACAAGGTTCTTGAGGATAATATTATGGAAATGGAAGAGGATGTAGATGAAAATGAAATGGGAGATATGATACTGCGTGAAGAATTTGACAGAGCACTGAAAGACCTTAGTCGAAACAAGGCCCCGCGAGTAGACAACATTCCATTAGAACTACTGATAGCTTTGGGAGAGCTAGCCCTAACAAAACTCTACTTTCTGGCGAGCAAGATGTATGAGACAGGCGAAACACCCTCAGACTTCAAGAAGAATATAATAATTCCAATCCCAAAGAAAGCAGGCGTTGACAGATGTGAAAATTACCGAACTACCAATTTAATAAGCAACAGCTGCAAAGTACTAACACGAATTCTTTACAGACGAATGGAAAATCTGGTAGAAGCCGACCTCGGGGAAGATCAGTTTTGATTCCGTAGAATGTTGGAACATGTGAGGCAATACTGACCCTACGACTTATCTTAGAATATCGATTAAGGAAATGCAAACCTACGTTTCTAGCATTTGTAGAATTAGAGAAAGCTTTTGAAAAAATTGACTGCTATACTGTCTTTCAAATTCTGAAGGCGGCAGGAGTAAAATACAGGGAGCGAAAGGCTATTTACAATTTGTACAGAAAGCAGATGGCAGTTATTGGTCGAGGGACATGAAAGGGAAGCAGTGGTTGGGAAGGGAGTGAGACAGGGTTGTGGCCTCTCCCCGATGCTATTCAATCTGTGTATTGAGCAAGCAGTAAAGGAAACAAAAGAAAAATTCGGAGTAGGTATTAAAATCCATGGAGAAGAAATAAAAACTTTGAGGTTCGCCGATGACATTGTAATTCTGTCAGAGACAGCAAAGGACTTGGAAGAGCTGTTGAACGGAATGGACAGTGTCTTGAAAGGAGGATTTAAGATGTAAATCAACAAAAGCAAAACGAGGATAATGGAATGTAGTCGAATTAAGTCGGGCGATGCAGAGGGAATTAGATTAGGAAATGAGACACTTAAAGTAGTAAAGGAGTTTTGCTATTTGGGGAGCAAAATAACTGATGATGGTCGAAGTAGAGAGGATATAAAATGTAGACTGGCAATGGCAAGGAAAGCGTTTCTGAAGGAGATAAATTTGTTAACATCGAGTATAGATTTAAGTCTCAGGAAGTCGTATTTGTATGGAGTGTAGCCATATATGGAAGTGAAACATGGACGATAACTAGTTTGGACAAGAAGAGAATAGAAGCTTTCGAAATGTGGTGCTACAGAAGAATGCTGAAGATTAGATGGGTAGATCACATAACTAATGAGGAGGTATTGAATAGAATTGGGGAGACGAGGGGTTTGCTGTACAACTTGACTAGAAGAAGGGATCGCTTGGTAGGGCATATTCTGTGGCATCAAGGAATCATCAATTTAGTATTGGAGGGCAGCATGGAGTGTAAAAATCGTAAGGGGAGACCAAGAGATGAATACATTAAACAGATTCAGAAGGATGTAGGTTGCAGTAGGTACTGGAAGATGAAGAAGCTTACACAGGATAGAGTAGCATGGAGAGCTGCATCGAACCAGTCTCAGGACTGAAGACCACAACAACAATAACAACATTTAATTAACATTTCGGCCTTACGTCCAAAAAGTTATCCTCATTTCATAATAACTCTCGGTTGTCCCTGCCAGCCTGGAATTTTTTTTTTAAGTCAGATGTTGTTTCCTACAACGAGATAAAGTAACTAGAAATCACTGAACTATATAAATTCTGGTGAGCTGTGCGGTACCTGTCCTGGAGCAACAGTGCAACAGTTAGTCTTACAAGAACAGAGTGAGTTTGAGAACAGTGGCGCACCACGCTAACGGTAGAAAGCTTTTGTTAACAGATCGCCACTGTACAGCTGCTTCTATAGCCGTCCAGAGTAAGTGCTGCCCGTGCAGGACTTCGTGCATGAACCGACCTCTCTATTATGTCCCATTAATGTTCGATGGAATTCATCGGGCTCTCGGTTGGGCAAATAGTTAGCTTGAATTGTTCAGAATGTTCTTCAACCAATCGCGAACAATTGTCATCCACAAAAATCCCATCGTTGTTTGGGCACATGAAGTCCATGAATAGCTGTAAATAGTCTCCAGGTAGCTTTAACATAGCTATTTGTAGACACTGGTCGGTTCAGTTGGACCGGAGGACCCAGTCTATTCCATGTAATCACAGTCCACACCATCGTGGAGCCCCCACCAACCTGCTCAGTGCCTTGTTGACAACTTGGCTCCATAGTTTCGTGGAATGTGCGCCACACTCGAACCCTACCATTAGTTCTTAGCAACTGAAATGGGATCTCATCTGACCAGGCCAGAGTTTTCCAGTCGTCTAGGGCCAACCCGCTGGTCACGAGCCCAGGAGAGGCACTGCAGCTAATGTCGTGAGGTTCGCAACGGCAGTCGCATCGGTCGTCTGCTACCACAGCCTACTAACGCCAAATTTCAGGCCCTGTCCTAACGGATACGTTCGTCGTACGTCCAACATTGATTTCTGCTGCTATTTCACATAGTGTTGCTTGTCACTTAGCACTGACAACTCTACGACCTGCTCCCAGTTGTTAAGTGTCGGCATTCAACCACTGCGTTGTCCGTGATGAGAGACAATGTCTGAAACTCGGTACTCTCGACACACTCTTGATACTGTCGATCTCGGAATACTGAACGCCCTAACGATTTCCGAAATGGAATGACCTATGTCTCTAGCCGCAACTACAATTCCGCGTTGAAAGCCTGTTAACTGCCATCGTGCGGCCATAATAATGCCGGAAATCTCTTCACATGAATCACATGAGTACATCTACATCTACATCTACATGGTTACCCTGCAATTCACAGTTACGTGCCTGGCAGAGTGTTCATCGAACCATTTTCATACTATTTCTCTACCATTCCACTCTCGAATGGCGCACGGGTAAAAGGAACACATCTTTCCGTTCGAGCTTGTAACCTCCCCGGAGAATTTCGTATTGACAATAATTAAATGTTAATGGGCATAGAGCCAAGTGTAACCTTCCCGCAAAAATGAAAGATAATTTTTAAATGAGAATAGACATCGTGCTAAGTGTAAGCTCCCCGCAATTATTATTAAACGATATGAATTGAATGAAAATGCAAATAGAGCCAAATGTTAGCTTCCAACAGTAATAAAACTCAATGATAACAAAAAAATGTGCAAAAATGTTAAGTCCCCACAAAATTAACGTTAAAATCAACCTGATAAATTGATTCAGAGAGGAAAAGCAAAGGAAATATTGTTTCAATTGTAATGACTATTTTCTTAAAAAATTGCTTGCAGAACAAAATTATTACTGGGGCAATTCTTGAACAAATTAATTACAGTTAATATACATTACATTCTCACATGTGCGCAATGCTGCTTCATTACCTTATTTAAAAATATACCTTGTCCCGAATCTTGACCAGAGACCCATGTCGACGCCCGACGACTCCTCACACACAACTCCGATTGTCTCTCGCGCGCTACTCGCACAGACGAACTACATGCTCTCGCGACTCGCTACGTACAACTACTTCCTCGCAACTGCACTGTGGCGCTACAGCTCTTCAACTGAACTACATGCTCTCGCGCGGTCAAGCGCAGACTAGAAACGATAAATAACTCTCTGGTCAGAGATTCTGTCATGCCTCGCCATCGCTGCTACTGAATACAAACGTGTTTCATAACCCTCCACTGGGGGGGCAAAAATTTGGCAGCGATGGTGAGTCATTTGGACTTGCCATGAGCAACAAATTTTTTCGTAACTATATAACTTTACAATTACAGCATATACACAGACATAAAACATGAAGTAAATGTGGTGCACATGCAACAAGTACAAAACATATTAGACAATGACAAAACAAATGACATAAGTGCACATGCACTGAAAAACTCTTTAGCATTTTCACAACCAATAAACATAATGGCAAAAAAATCATGTTGATAAGTGACATAAGTGCACATGTATTGCAGTTCAGCAAATCGAAAAAAATGTGTAGGCTATGAATATAAATGATGTTAGCAAAAAATGATTTTCACTATGTTACATGAATTAGGATAGGAAAGGGAAGGATTGCATCATGGTTGTAGCACTTTAGGTTGCACGCAGCTGCACTGAAAGTCCATATCTTTCCACAGAAGTACAACACCAAGTGAGACAATTTGAAGTTCTTTTCCCAGAAGTATTTATCAGCGTAGCCAAGACACTGAAATGTCGTAGTAATATTCCATGTTTTCATTTTGGCAGTACATTAGGTACACCAAACAGTGGGACCATAATAACATCTCCATCGCTCACGGTGGTGGACAGCATGTCGTGTCAACACCACGCTCTTACAAGGCACACCAACGTAGAATTAGTGCAAAAACCAAATATAGTGCTCCATGATCAGGAGGATGTACAGGACAAATGGATATTGCAGTAATTCAGGGTAGTGAGGTCAGAAGGTGAAGGACATTAAGTCACATACTAGTCTTCATTAGGAATTACATTAGTAGTTTGCGGCATTCATAGCCCAGTTATTGAACATTTCTGTACCATGTATATAGTATTACAGAAAAATGTTCATTAATTGTTTTACATAGAATATTTGCACCCATTCTCTAATTACAAATCATCAGAAGTCATTACTTAAAACAGGAGATAGTCAATAAGAATGTTGATACTCTATCATTGGTCATCCAAATACAGTCATCATTTCTCAGTTACAAAGCATTACTAATTAGTAGCACTCATTTTCCAGTTATAAAGCATTATTAATTAATCATTTGTCATTTCAATATAGTAATAATCAGTAGCCTTCTTTTCCTAATTACAAAGCATTATTAAATAATCGCATTCTTTTCCCAGTTACAAAGCATAATGAATAGCATTCATTTTCTAGTTACAAAGCATAATTAGTAGCATTCTTTTCCTTGTTACAAAGCATTAAATAATCGCATTCTTTTCCCAGTTACAAAGCATAAAATAATCGCATTCTTTTCCCAGTTACAAAGCATAATAAATAGCATTCATTCCCTAGTTCCAAAGCATAATGAATAGCATTCATTCTCTAGTTACAAAGCATAATGAATAGCATTCTTTTCCTAGTTACAAAGCATTAAATAATCGCATTCTTTTCTCAGTTACAAAGCATTGGTTATCTCTATATAGTAATTAGTAGTATTTTCCTAGTTACAAAGCATTATTAGTAGTTCTTTCTAGTTACAAAGCATTGGTCAGTAATTAGTAGAATTCATTTTTCAGGTGACATATTATTCATAGCTGATCAGCATTACTCAGAACTCTCTTAGACTGGTATCATTATTTGGGACTGGTAATACATTTGTTTTTGTTAGCAATGCATTGCGTTGGGTAATTATAAAGGAAAGCAAGAGAGAAAAATTTGCTTCTGGGTTGTTGATGTAAATGAAAATGTGTAACGTCATTCGTCATAAGTCAGCTGTGGCAAGATTATGAAACAAGTAGAGTATATGTAATCACATTCATAGATGACATAGATTTAATGAACAACTGCTTATAGCACATTAATTTCATAAATAATTTCTACTGCAAAAAATATACAAAAAATGGATTATTAAGCTGAAAGAAGAAATGCATTTTATGCTGAAAAGTAGTAAACTTCGAATTAACAGGTAGTGAAATGTATATAAAAATGTGTTCCATAGCTGTCCTTTCCAAAACCTTCCGTCATTATACTATGCAATATAACACCTGCTGTCAAAGCGAACTGCAACAAATACTTAAATAACTACATAGCATAAATATGTAACTTCCACATTATCCTCATCTGTAAAGAAAAAACTTCATTATCCATCACTTCATTATCTATATTATCATAACTCCATTATTATCATCACCTGTAAAGAAAAACTTCATTATCCATAGTAGCATATTCTTCATCATTATTCATCAGCATTCATTATCATCTGCAAAAAAATCACTTCATTATTCATTACATAACTATTCCTTATCTCTAGCATATTTCATCACTAAAACTAAGATGTGTAGCTCTGTCTGACAGCCTGCATCAATCGCTTCGTTTTCTGAAAGAAAAAATTAGTTAAGACTGCTATTCTACGATGTGTATAGCATATTCTTGTTAATGCTTGTTAATTCTGATCCATTTACTCTTCCTCATAGGGTTTTTGCATCTTCTTTCGTTTATTCCGTATGTGAAATTCCCATTTCTGTTTAATTTATTTCCTTTACTCGTTATTTCTTTCTGAAAATGATGAACAAAGATTAATGTCGTGCATTTACATCATATACTCACTAAATAATGACTGGTTTATGGTAACATAATTAAGCATACAGCATAACATGACAGTAAACGTAATATGTCAAAGACATTGACAGTGTTCAGATGCAAAAATGTACACAGAATATCACAATGCAGCAGCACAAAAAAAAAAAGTAAAACAGTCACTATCTTGAGATGTCATAGGGCAAAAAAAATGTCAAAGTCAACTGGTGTTTGTTATATCTTAACCATTTCACAGTGCATACAAACAAAACATGAAAACAATCGTACATACATAAATAAATGATGACAACTTGCCAAGAAAAAATGCGATAATCATCAATAAGTAGTCATGTGAATATAATTGCAGAAATAGTCATAAAATGTATAAATGGCATCATATCATGTTAAATCATAAAGTGTATTCATTCAATAAAGGGTTTAATGTTAGAGACATGGTGGTTGCCTTTACTTTTTCTGGTTCTCAGGGTTTCGACGTGTACAACATTGGTGTGAGGAATGCTGCGAATCCGATATGGACCTGCGTATAGAAGTTCAAATTTACTGCACTTACCTTTTATTTTGTTGGATAAATAGTGTGTACGTACTAATATCTTCTGTCCAATGTGAAAGTCTTACAAACCTGTTTTTGCCGTCTTCTCCGGCGCTCTGCGGCACGTTTGATGTTGTTCAGTGCAATGTCAATTATTTCGTGGTGTCGTAATCGACGAGATGTAGGAAATGTTACTAATTCTTTAATTTTGTTAGGTGGTTCAATATTTTTCAGTATAACAGACGGAGATAGCATAGTGGATTCATTTGGAATGGAATTAATTACATCTTGGAATGAGAATATGTGTGTGTCCCAATCAATATGTCTTTTGTGGCAGTATATTCTACACAGTTTACCAATTTCTTTCATTAATCGTTCACAGGGGTTCGAAGAGCATGGTACTTGGATATATAGATCGGAGAAATGTTTCTAGCTCGTAACATGCGTGTCCATATAGCAGAACGAAATTGTGATCCATTATCGGAAATTACTCTCATCACATGCCCTACATGAAATAGAAAATGTTTTACAAATGCTTTCGAAACGGTTTTAGCAGTAGCTTTGCGTAACGGAGTGAAAGTAACAAATTTTGAAGTGAGTTCGACAGCGACAAAGATGTAGCAAAAACTTCTATTAGTTCTGGGAATCGGACCAAAAATCTCTACTGCGGCCATATGTCTTAATTTAACAGGTACAATTGGATGTAATGGAGGAATATGTGAAGTCGTGTCTGACTTAGCTTTCTGGCAAATTTTACATGACGCTAAAACTCGTCGTATACGTTTCTCCATGTTGGCAAAATAACAGTTCTGTCTCAGTATAAGAAAACATTTTCTTGCTCCGTAATGTGCGTAACTTAAATGAGTGTACCAGATTAATTTGTTAACCAGTTCGTCAGGAATACATAATAACCAATTGTTGCTGTCAGGATGAGAGCGGCGAAACAGAATGTCATCGCGTACGGTGTAGGGGTTTCTAATCGTAACATTATTCTTATCTTGCCAAAGGTGTTTAATTTCTTTCCACACGTTGTCTTTATTTTGCTTTTTTGCTATGTCCTGTAATGACGACGAAATGAAATTTTCAAATGCAACTTGTTGAATGTACATGACGCTGAAATTTGCTTTGCAGAAGTTGGTTGCGACGTCTTGCTGATTGTTGCTGAGAGAACGAGATAGTGCGTCTGCTATAACATTTTGTGTGCCGGGAATGTGAACTATTGTAAAATTAAATTCCTGTAAATAAAGCTTCCATCTACTTAATCTGTCTTGTGTGAATTTAGCTGAAAGTAAAAATTGTATAGCTCTATGGTCTGTGTAAACGGTGGTATGTCTGCCATAAAGAAAATGTCTAAATCTCGTGAAAGCCCAAACAACACATAATGTTTCCAATTCCGTAACGGAATAATTTCGTTCAGCAGGTGACAGAATGCGGCTTGCAAATGCGATGTTTTTAATTACTGTAGAGCCATCTTCTTCAATTTCCTGAAAAATATGTACGCCTAAAGCGGTGTTAGAACTGTCGGTGGCAATGGAAAAGTTTCTGGTAAGATCTGGGTGCGATAAAAGTGGTGCATTCAACAAAGCATGTTTCAAATAACATTCTCATGAACAAGATTCTGCGTGTCAAAGGTATTGCTTGCGTTACTGGAATATGCAATCTGTACTGTATCTGGTCAAATTCTATCTGACGTGTTATTATTTTCGGGAGGATTCTGTGGCATTTCGACTATTTGAACTGTACTATCATTTCTTCCTGACGTATTACGCTATGGATGACACCTATTGTATCGTTCATTCATGATAATATGTTGTTGCTGCTCATAAGATAGACTGTCATTAAATGTACGCTGAAAATTGTGCTCATCATTTTTACGTCTGTCATGATAGTTATTCCTATACGGTGCATTGCGATAGGAATTGAAAAAGTGTGTTTTCTGTACGTAGTTATTTCCTTGTTGCTGTGCGCTACCATTTGTTGGAGCTGAGACTATACGTGCACGCGGCGAAACATTAAAGCTTGGTTGACCTTGTACATTACATTGTTGGTTAGGTATGCTAAGCGGCTGACTTTCATGCTGTTGCAGAGAAAAATATCTATTATTACCAAAAATGTGGTTGCGACTGCTGAAAATTTTACACATACTGATGATTAAATTTTTGTCTGATACTAAAATTCTCGTGGTTGTCATTTCTTGAGCGTCTAATGAAAAAATGTCACTTTCGGTATAAATTTGTCTTATCGGTTTTTTTTACTACTCATTACTTAATCTTAGATAGGGCAATAGTTATAGAGCTGTTTTGATAGATATAAAGGATAGTAGAAGAGAAGGCAGCAGTGCAGAAAACTGAAGATGAAACAGCACTACTACAGCTCGGGGCCCTATGCACGCTACGGCACATATTCATTAAAGTGTAATGAATCCCCTGAGTTCTATTATGCGCTGCAAATACATTTTAGCTTTTGCGTTACAGGCAATGCCGGTGAAAATTCAAAAATAAATTGCTGTATCCATGCTAATTGTAGTTTCTGCAGTACAGGTAATGGCGGTGAAAGTACAAAAATAAATCGACGTATCCAGTTCAATGCGTGTACCTCTGCTCTGTCATTTTCAAATACCTTAGATTTTTTTACACATACAAATTGCTTATAATCAACGTTCTCGTCACTGAATTTGAGAACACGTTCAGGTTTGTGTGAAAATCTGTTTGTCTGTGTCATTTCGTACTTCAACTTGCGTAGCTTTTCAGATTTTAAGTCGCGTAGTTTTTCGGATTTTAAGTCGCGTAGTCTCTGTAAATTGCTCAAATTATACGCGCTCCGTAAGTCTGACAAATGTTCGCAAAGTGGCGTATTCTGTGACGTATTGGTGACTGAAATAGTTTTCAATTCTGTTACTTTAATACTCTCGTCAATTTGGTTGTTCTGTCGTTCACTTTTATTATCGACTTCCGTATTAAGACTGTGTGAAATTTCTGGTAACTTTAAATTAAACTCGTCGCGAATCTGTACTGTGTTTTTAGGGCATTGTTCAGTGACTACATTAATTTCGTGGATCTGTGTTGCGTTTGCTGAACATTGTTCAGTGACTGCATTAATTTCGTCTTTATGTGATTCTGTTGTGCCTACACGTGTACTACTTAATTCTTGTGCAACAGTGCCAACTTCTTCATTACTGTTATTAGCACAAGCCTTAGTATCCCCACGTAATTGTTCTTCACTGTCCTGACATTGCACGGTAACAGCTGTAATCTGTTCACTAACTTGTTTGTTCTGTTCGTTAAGGTTGTCTTGTTTTTCGTTCGTCAGTTTGAAACTTTCACAAAATTGTTTGTTATCTTCTCTTAATTGTTTGTTCCATTCTTCAAGTTGTTTGTTTTGTTCATCAAGTTTTTCATTAAGGTATTTGTTCTGTTCAAGTATTTGTAACAATAGTGCCGTCGTTTGATCCAAGCCAAAATTAGCATTTCTATCCTCTGTGCTGTTTAGTGCCGTACCTGCGATTGTCGCATTCTGTGTGACCATTTGGTCATTCTGTAATTTACAAAACTGTTTGCCAGTCAAATGTACACTGTCGGTCACTATTTCGGAATTAAATAAATCCGTCCTACTTTGTGTACCCTGTTCATTTTGATTAGACAAATTTGTGTGTTCGTCACGTGAATTTAGTAAACCGGTTGTGTTAAGCTGGGCAGCGCTCATTACAATAGAGCGCCCCGCGTCATCAATTGTCGTCAAATTAACAGAGGAGACAATTGAGTTCGTTTGTTCATCATTAAGGTAAAAATCATCATGAGTGGTTGGAACGCACTGATTGTCAGTGAACGCAGGATTGTCATCATTGCACTGCGTCTCACAAGTACTATTGGTGAAGTTGTGTAAGTCGGTAATTTCATTCATTATACTTCGCGATACACTATTCACAGTCTTTCGCGGCATTTTTTTACAGTAGACACAATTATTCACAAATGAAATAAACACAATGCAAAAAAGCAACAAACACAAACACAACAGAGCAACGAATTGCCGATGATCTGAGGTAAGAAAGTCATAAAATTAGTAAAAGCGTTGCGCCAAATGCTAATTATATTAAGTAAATAAGAGCAAATATCTGACTACTTTTCAGAAGATTCTCAAAGAAATACGATCCTGGGCCGGATGTCGCCATGTGTAACCTCCCCGGAGAATTTCTTATTGACAATAATTAAATGTTAATGGGCATAGAGCCAAGTGTAACCTTCCCACAAAAATGAAAGATAATTTTTAAATGAGAATAGACATCGTGCTAAGTGTAAGCTCCCCGCAATTATTATTAAACGATATGAATTGAATGAAAATGCAAATAGAGCCAAATGTTAGCTTCCAACAGTAACAAAACTCAATGATAACAAAAAAATGTGCAAAAATGTTAAGTCCCCACAAAATTAACGTTAAAATCAACCTGATAAATTGATTCAGAGAGGAAAAGCAAAGGAAATATTGTTTCAATTGTAATGACTATTTTCTTAAAAAATTGCTTGCAGAACAAAATTATTACTGGGGCAATTCCGACTATCTCTCGCGACTATCTCTCGCGCGCTACTCGCACAGACGAACTACATGCTCTCGCGACTCGCTACGTACAACTACTTCCTCGCAACTGCACTGTGGCGCTACAGCTCTCCAACTGAACTACATGCTCTCGCGCGGTCAAGCGCAGACTAGAAACGATAAATAACTCTCTGGTCAGAGATTCTGTCATGCCTCACCATCGCTGCTACTTAATACATACGTGTTTCAAGCTCTGATTTCTCTTATTTTACTATGGTGACCATTTCTCCCTACATAGATGGGTGTCAACAAAATATTTACGCATTCGGAAGAGAAAGTTGGTGATTGAAATTTCGTAAATAGATCTCCCCTGAAAAGAAAACCGTCTTTGTTTCAGTGACCGCCACCCCAACTCGCGTATCATATCAGTGACACTGTCACCCCTATTGCGCGATAACACGAAACGAGCTGCCCTTCTTTGGACGTTTCCGATGTCCTCCGTCAATCCTACCTGGTAAGGATCCCATACCGGGCAGCAATATTCCATCAGAGGACGGACAAGTGTAATGTAGGCTGTCTCTTTAGTGGGTTTGTCGCATCTTCTAAGTGTTCTGCCAACAAAGCGCAGTCTTTATTTCGCCTTCCCCACAATATTATCCGTGTGGTCTTTCCAATCTAAGTTGCTCATAGTTGTAATTCGTAGATAGAGGCCGGCTTGGGTGGCCGAGCGGTTCTAGGCGCTACAGTCTGGAACCGCGCGATCGCTACGGTCGCAGGTTCGAATCATGCCTCGGGTATGGACAAGTGTGATGTCCTTAGGTTAGTTAGGTTAAAGTAGTTCTAAGTTCTAGGGGACTGATGACCTCAGAAGTTTTTGAACCTAGATAGAGTCGAATTGACAGCCCTTAGATTTGTGCGATTTATCGTAGGTATACCTAAAATTTATCGGATTTCTTTTAGTACCCATGTTTTTTGTTTAGTGGCTATTGCCACTTTTCAAACCATACAGAAATTCGTTCTAGGTCATTTTGTAATCGGAATTGATCGTCTGATTTTACTAGACGGTAAATCACAGCGTCATCTGCAAAAAATCTAAGGGATCTGCTCAGATTATCACCTAGATCATTTACATAAATCGGGAACAGCAGAGGGCCTATGACACTACCTTGCGAAACGCCAGATATCACTTCTCTTCTGATCATGTCATTACGAACTGTGACCTCTCTGAAAGGGTATCACGAATCCAGTCACACAACTAAGACGATACTCCATATGCACGCAATTTGATTAATAGTCGCTTGTGAGGAACGGTATCAAAAGCCTTCTGGAAATATAGGAATATGCAATTGATCTGAGATCCCTTGTCGACAGCATTCATTACTTCATGGGAATAAAGAGCTAGCTGTGTTGCACAAGAACGATATTTCCTGAATTCGTGTTGGTTACAAATGACAGTTCCGCCAATGCACTGCCGTTTTATACCTTGCATACGCGATACTACCGTTATCTGTATATGCGCATGTCTCTATCAAAAATGGTTCAAATGGCTATGAGCACTATGTGACTTAACTTCTGAGGTCATCAGTCGCCTAGAACTTAGAACTAATTAAACCTAACTAACCTAAGGACATCACACACATCCATGCCCGAGGCAGGATTCGAACCTGCGACCGTAGCGGTGGCTCGGTTCCAGACTGTAGCGCCTAGAACCGCACGGTCACTTCGGCCGGCATGTCTCTATCCCATGACTTTTGTCACCTTAGTGTATGTCTCTTAAAGAGTAGATTATGACAGCATTTGGAATTTTGAAATTCGGTCAGTAATTATACGAAATACCGAAAATCAAATTTTTGTTGCTCCTGGAGGCTGTTAAAAGGCAACCTGCAGCTAGGATGAGGCGACTGGGTGACCCTAGCCGACACCGCTGGGAGAAGTGAGCACGGACCGGGGATTTAGCCAGCCGCAGCCACCTGAGGGCGAGAGCTGCCGAGGTCTCGTGTGGCGCAAGCAACAAGTGCCTGGCGCGTCCGCCCCTGCTAATGAGTTTCCTGGCCGCTGCTGGCCCTGCTGATGGATTCCGTGTCGTGGCTTCGCAGCCTAAAGGCCGGCTCGCAACGCCACGAGGTGTCAGGGCACACACACTGCGGATTTCACGTGCCCACACTCTTCAGCCTTTTAAGCCGCGTCCACACCCCCAATGAAAGTGGCGCCATTGATCGTGGCATACCGTAACGACACCGCAGTAGCGTGTGGGTACGTCTAATTTTCGGTAGTCTCACTGTTTCGGTGTTGCTTTTTGCCACGCAACAAAAAGTTGTATTTAGCTACGCCATTAACGTTTCACCATCATTGTACAGAACCATTCGACTGCTCCCTTGTGGGTGTATTTCGGAACACTAGCATCCTGTGCCAGTTTTCAGAGCATAATTGATACTGTGTTCTGTTCGATTTCAGAGTGGTTTCACGTTCTTCTGATCGTTTTTGAATTACGATTTTAAGGTACCGTTTCACAGTGTCTGGAACCATACGAAGACTGAGCAGATACTGTTTTTTAATATTCTGTGAAGTAAGTGTGTGCTTTCTGAGCCGTGGCGAACTGGCGCCAGCACCGGGTACGCTCGTTATATCGTTGCGATCGATTTTTTGAGGCTATATGTTATCTATGGACATCGTTCAAAAATGGCTCTGAGCACTATGGGACTCAACTGCTGAGGTCATTAGTCCCCTAGAACTTAGAACTAGTTAAACCTAACTAACCTAAGGACATCACAAACATCCATGCCCGAGGCAGGATTCGAACCTGCGACCGTAGCGGTCTTGCGGCTCCAGACTGCAGCGCCTTTAACCGCACGGCCACTTCGGCCGGCTATGGACATCGTGTGGCTTTCTTCTGGCTTGGCGGGCTTCAAGAGTCGGCCGTCAGCTTTCGAAAGGAAAACATTGAGAGACTTGGGACGTCTCCGGAGAAAGAAGTTTCGACTGCGACCGGGTGTGCCCTATGAGCGTGATATGCTGCGGAGTTGTATTGATCGGCAAGTCTGTGTTGTGGGGCAGCTCGGAGATCCAAGTTTCGTGACTTCTATGAAGGGAAAGGTTCCTTAAGTAAAGTGGTTAAGCTGCATGAGCCGCTGAGTTGCGCTATGTGAAAACATCAACTAAGTTGGCCGTTAGTATATGTGGCTGAGCGACGTGTTAATCATCGCTAGATGATTGTGGAAGTTACACAGACGTTAATCGAAAAGCATGTGGATGAGCCCCGTGTGAGCTGGTTAAATGTTGAATTCGCAGGGAAGTCTTAGTTATAACTGTTCTGGTTGTTCTCTAATTGATTATTAAGGGTATTAAGTGATTGAATACTGCACCGAAGTGATATTACTATTATCGGTGAGCCGTATTAGTGAATGGGGTAAAATTTTATTTTTATTTTAGTAGACTTGTATTGTTGGTCCACTTCACCCTCCTCATAGTCAAGTTTTTCATTATTATTCTATTCTTTTATCTTCTGAGTTAATTTACTGTACCATGGAAGTTACTAGGTTAAATGAATTTTCATATTAGAGCCTATAATATTTTTTTTTGATAAGATCCTTTCTAACTGAAATTTCAGTACGTAAAGGTTGAGTCATGTGTTTCATTGGCATTCAGTGTCAAGATTATGAAAACAATTCCCTTGACCAAGTAGTTAGCTTTTAGCAGTATTTTTGTAGCTGTTGCGGAGTCTTGCTGTGTTGCTGTTTTTGCCAGTACTTCATTTTGCAGGTGGGATTATTAATACGTCATTGTTTTGTTTCCTTTGCGCAATGCAGGCTCTGTCAGTTTCTATATTTTACGAGGGCCATATGCCAGTGCAGAAATTTTCGTGTTTTTTATACAGATCAACATTACAGTTTTATATGCAGTAACGTTTTTTAAAAAAAAAAAAACAGATTCCACTAATCAAGTCTATGGATCGTGAAATTTTAGTTTTTCTTATTTATTTGTTTATGAATAAGATCAGTTTTCACACACAGGATTTTTTTCAGTTTCATGTAAGTGCTTTGAGCTCAGTAGCACATTTAAGTTGTCAGTTCACATTCCCAGGTTTGTATTTACGACAGCACATACGAAAGTAAAGGCTACTCACAACTGTTTTACAGCAGTAGTCACGTTATTTTATAGCCACACATGATACGAGGGCAACGAAAAGTCTTTGCCCCTTTTTTGTCAAATTGAGGGTGTAAATGCTAAGTCAACATATCTATACTTCAGGAGTCTGTGACGAATAATGAAGGGGTATTCGTTTTCTATGGAGCAAAGGACGAACTCCCGTCGAAACCCACAGGAAATGCGGCCTACGTATGGAGAAAAGTGTCTAGCTTTGAGAAGTGTGAGGTGGTGGTGCTGTCTGTTCGCAAAATGCCACGAAGACTCGCATAACAATGAGCTTTCGGCGAGTCCGGGTTCGTCACTCACTAGCGACATTTCCCGCGTGGATGCAGTAGTGGAAGCGGATCGGCGTGCGCATCTCAAGGCCATTTCGTGATAGCCTAGCCTGTCATGTGGGAGTGTTTACGAGATCGTTCACGGGTCCTTAGAGTACCGGAAAGTTTCATGTCGTTGGTTGGTTAAGCAGTTGGACGACATACTGGTAATGAAGTGTAAGGAAATAATTGCTTCACGTTACCTGCGACGGTATGCCGACGAGGCTAACAGTTTCCTGGAACGCGCTGTTACTGGAAATGAAACGCGGACATTGCATATCACGCTGGTATCGAAGCAAAAGTTGACGGTGTGGAAACATGTGGGCTCGCCTGTAACAAAAAAGTGATGTTAACGCTCTTCTGAGATCGCCGTTGGCCGTTCCTGCTGGATTTCATGCCACTGGATGCAATCGCGAACGCCGACAATTATTGTTCCTCTCTGCTACGTCTGTTGGCTGCCATCATGAAGAAGTGCTGAGAGGTTCTCAATACAAACTACGTGGTTAACCTCTGCGACAATGCGAGACGTCATGTGGCGATCGGAACCGCCGACAAGTCCAGATATCACTATTCACCATACTGGATCTCGCCCCTAGTGATTTTCATGTTTTCGTTTCGCTGATGAAGTTCCTGACAGGACAGGGATTCACATTCAACGATGAAGTCAAGACAGCAGTCCCACAACGTCAGCTGGACAAATTCTATCATAGCAGCATCTCAAATTTAGAGCTGGGATGGGAAAAATGTCTGAACCCATGTAGAATAATATGTATATTTTGTAATACCCTGTATGTACCTTGTTTCGGCTAACAAAAAGTAGGGGCAAAGACTTTATGATTAGCCTTCGTATGTGGCACTATTAACTGAACCTTTGAGAAGGCAATTAGAAAGGCAATAAAAAAGAAGTTCTGTAAAACTAGGGCTGTGAAGTCTGCTGTGCGGAGGTGAAACTTGGGTTCTCACAAAGAGTGATGAGAGTAAAATTCAGGCATCTAAAATGAGAGTTCTAAGAGCAGTGAAAAGCCTCACAGCCAAGATCGGATTAGGAACGAACAAATTAGAGAAGAACTGAAGGTTGAACAGATAAACACCATCGTAGAGATATTTATAAACAGTTGGAAATAACGTGTGAACAGAATGCCTGGAGAAAGACTGACGAAACAATTAATGAGATACAGTTCGAGAGGAAGGAGAAACTCTGGTAGGTCCAAAATGAGATGGCCTCAACAATAGCTTTTGGAGACGGAACAGGCAGTTAGCTTGATGCCTGGAAGTGAAGGTGATGAAGATGACAAAATGAAAATGAAAAAAAAAAAGAAAGGCGGATAAGTGCGAGGAGCATTCGCGCACCTAGGGTTCTGGACAATCTTTATTGTGCATATACACTGTGGTAAAAAAGTCATGGGACAGAGACATGCACATATACAGATGGCGGTAGTATCGCGTACACAAGGTATAAAAGGGCAGTGATTTGGTACAGCTGTCATTTGTCCTCAGGTGATTCATTCGAAAAGGTTTCCGCCGTGATTATGGCCGGATGACGGGAATTTACAGACTTTGAACGCGGAATGGTAGTTGGAGCTAGACGAATTGGACATTCCATTCCGCAGATCGTCAGGGAATTCAATATTCCGAGATCCACCGTGTCAAGAATGTGCCGAGAATACCAAATTTCAGGCGTTACATCTCAAAACGGACAACGCAGTGACCGACGCCATTCACTCCATGGCCAAGAGCAGCGTCATTTGCGTAGAGTTGTCAGTGATAACATAAAATCAGCACTGGGCGAAATAACTGCAGAAATCAATGTGGGACGTACGACGAACGTATCCGTCATGACGGTGCGCGAAATGTGGCGTTAATGGGCTGTGGCAGCAGACGACCGACGCGAGTGCCTTTGCTGACAGCACGGCATCGCCTGCAGCGCCTCTTCTGAGATCGTGGACGTATCTGTTCGACCCTAGACGACTGGTCAGATGAGCCCCGATTTCAGTTGGTAAGGGCTGATGGTAGGGTTCAACTCTAGCTAAAAATGGTTCAAATGGCTCTGAACACTATAGGACTGAACTTCTGAGGTCATCAGTCCCCTAGAACTTAGAACTACTTAAACCTAACTAACCTAAGGACATCACACACAGCCATGCCCGAGGCAGGATTCGATCCCGCGACTGTAGCGGTCGCGCGGATCCAGACTGTAGCGCCTAGAACCGCTCGGCCACCCCGGCCGGCTCGACTTTGGCGCAGACCCCACGAAGTCATGGACCCAGGTTCTCATAAACGCAGTGTGCAAGCTGATGGTAGCCACATAATGAAGTGGGCTGTGTTTACATGTAATGGAGTGGGTTCTCTGGTCCAACTGAACCGATGATTAACTGGAAGTGGTTATGTTCGGCTACTTGGAGATCATTTGCAGCCACGCATGTACTTCATGTTCCAAAATATGTCACCGGGCCAAAATTCTTCGCGATTGGTCTGAAGAACGTTCTGGACAGTTCGAGCTAATGATTTGGTCACGCAGATCCATCACACCCATGAATCACATCGAACATTTTTGGGATATAATCACGAGGTCACTTAGTGCACAAAATCTTGCTCCGCCTTTCACAGTTAGGGACGGCTATAGAGGCAGCATTACTCATTATTTCTGCATGGGACTTCCAATGACTTGTCGAGTCCATGCACGTCGAGTTGCTGCAATACGCCGAACAAACGGAGGTCCGACACGATGTTAGGAGATACCATTTGACGTTTATCACCTCAATGTAGATATTTCATTCATCCTTGGGAATATCGGCAGTTTTAGCCTGTTATCGACATCGATATTGGCGAGCTATCGGTCCCGGGAATTCCAAGCGTTTATCGAATGACAAAAAATATTTTATCTAATATATTTACAAATTAATGATTTTCGGATTTTTTCCTATAATTGTATTATGAAACCCCGCTTCTTGCCAATTTTCCTGATTCTAGGCAAACGGGAAGTACCATACACGTTATTATGGGTGAGTTTGCGAGTGTGAATGTATGTGACATTAGCTGTATATTTTGACTACATTGTTTTAGAAGGTACAATTTTTACTCGGCATAGGGACCATAGATTTTAGTATGTGACATGAATTTCAGTTTGATAGAACTAAACGTTCCTGAGAGAAAGTGTTATTAACAGTCGGACATGCAGACAGATGGACATCGATCTCATGCTATAAGGATTCCGTTTTTACCGATTGATATACAGAACGCTAAAAAGCCAGTCGTATCAAGATAGTGGTTTGAGAGACAAAGTACTGTAAAAAGTACATCCGAGTGTGATGTGATAGTTATTAAAGAAAGAATTAGAGCTCTTCAAAGCGCTTACGTTAACGAATACATTAAAATTCTAGAATCTCGGAAGAGTAGTGCGTCAACATTTTAAATTTACAAGGCCACTGTTGGCTGGTAGCAGACAGCAGGAAGTCTTCGATTGTTATTTATTTTACGTATTTGTTTGCCTCCATTTTATTTCTGCATGATATCCGTTTTAAGATCATAGATTTGAGTTTTATTTTTCCATACGTTTAAATGTTGCCTAAACTCGAATGTTGTAACATGCGTCATAACACAAAGACCGTCACTAATGACTAAATTGTGCTTTGTATAAAATAGTGCCTTGCTGGTTCCCTTTCAGTTCCTTTCCCTAATCAATGTTCTCCTACTATTTGTAAATTTTCCTTTCACTTAACTACCCGAAAAAATTTTTATCTGAGGAAACATTCCTTCAATCTCTTCAATGTCGGAATTATTTCGCATATAAACTTGTACTACCTTGGTGAGTGTTGGATTTGTATCTGTCTTGCCTACGACAATGTCATGCTGTTAACCGTTATTAGTCTCCTTCCTATTTTCTGATTAACTGTTTGAACTACTCCTCCATTTCTACCTCTACTTGATTTTGTGTTCGTATCTAGACGTATCAAGGGTCCGATATCACTTCAACTGCACACGTCACACACCATTACAGAGCCTCCACCACCTTGAACAGTTCCCTGCTGACGTGCAAGGTACATGGATTCATGAGGTTGTCTCCATACCTGTACACTTTCATCCGTTCGATATAATTTGAAACGAGACCCGTCCGACCAGGCATCATGTTTCCCGTCAACAGTCCATTGCCAGTGTTGACGGGCCCAGACGAGACGTAAAGCTTTGTGCAGTCATCAAGGGTGCACGAGTGGGCTTTCGGCTCCGAAAGCCTATATCGATGATGTTTCGTTGAATGGTTCGCACTCTGACATGCAGCAATTTGCGGAAGGGTAGCACTTCTGTCACGTGAAGGAGTCTTTTTACTTCTCGTTGGTCCCGTTCTTGCAGGATCTTTTTCCGGCCGCAGCGACGTCGGAGATTTAACGTTTTATCAGAGATTCATGATATTCACGGTACATTTATGATATGAGCGTACGGGAAAATCCTCACTTCATCGTTACGTCGGAGATGCTGTGTCCCATCGCTCGTGCGCCTAGTTTAACACCTCGTCCAAAATCACTTAAATCTTGATAACCTGCCACTGTAGCAGCTGTAACCGATCTAACAACGACGCTAGACCCTTGTTGTGTTATATAGACATTAGCGACGTCAGTGCCGTATCCTGCCTGGTTGTTTAATTACTCACTTACTCCTTGGCGCTACAGCCCATGTAGGGCCTTTGCCTCTCTGCTGATCACAGCCCAGTCCTGACGATTTTCTGTTAATGTCCTCCATCTCCTGACTCCAATCTTTCTCAAATCATTTTCCACATCCTCCAGCTATCGTTTCTGGTGTCTCCCTTTTCTCCTTTTGCCACCGGGATTTCTTGTGTAAATCTTTTTGGCAGCTCGATCCTCCGACATTCGCTCTACATGGCCCAGCTATCTCAATCTGTTACACTTAATTTCAGTCACCAATTGAGGATTTCTATACACTTCTGCCAGTTCCTTGTTTCTCTTGATCTTACACTGCCCAGCCTCATACAAGGCTCCAAAAATCTTTCTTAATATTTTCCTCTCCCATCTTCTCAAGATCTCTTCTTCTGCTACAGTCATTGCCATGTTTCTGAGCTGTACATTACTACCGGTCTTATAACTGTTCGATTTTCTGCTCACGACCCAGTAAGCTCTATTTCCTGCAGCAGTCCTAGATTTTATTTCTTCTCTTATTCTACTATCCTCTGTAACCAGCACTCCCAGGTATTGGAACTTATCACGTCTCATAATTGCCACTGTTCAACATAATATATTTCTCTTTAACAACAACATTTTTCCCGGAAGCAAAGAGATACTGTGTTTTTGTGTTGTTTACTCTAAGTCTCACCTGTTCTGCCTCTTTTTTCCAGTCTGCCAAATCTTTCTTTCCGTTGTTTCAAACTTCTAGACAGCATACACACATCATCGGCATAAGCTAGATTTTGGTGCATACGATTAAACAGAGTGCTACCTCGGTTATCAGTCTCCCCCCTTTGCATCACTCTCTCAGACATTATGTTGAAGAATAGCGTGGATAATACATAACCCTGTCTTAACCCTTGGTTGACCTCAAAAGTCTTTAGAAAGTTTTCCTTCTACTTTTACCTGGCATTTGTGCTGGTGAGGGTCATTTGTACCAGTCTGATGAGTTTACTTGGGAAATCCATCTCCATTAAGGTGTCAATAACTTTTTTCCTTTTAACACTATCATAGGCCTGTTTTAAAGTCTACAAAAAGCTGGTGTACATCCATATTATATTCATAATACTTTTCCACTGTTTGCCTTATAATGAAGATTTGGTCAGTTGTTGATCTGCCCCGTTGAAAAGAGTATTTCTTCTGTAATTGCTGCAAGTCTCATAGCAATGACTTTGGCTAATACTTTGTACCACGCTGACTAAAGCAATACCGCGATAGTATTCACAGTTTGCTTTGTCCTTCTTCTTATGAATCGGGCATATAATAGACATCATTGCATTGCCAAGGCAAAGTCAATAATTTTTGGTCCATTTTTATTAGACACCTGATGCAAGCTTTCATTTCTTACTGTTTCTTTAAAGGCTTCTTCTTTTCCCACTTTTGCACTGAAGTCACCCGTCACTATCTTTACATCTTTCCTTGGTATGCTTTCTAATTCCTGTTCCAGTTGACCATAAAACTCATCTTTCACTTCATCCTCATCATCTTCTGTGGGTGCATACACACATACTTGAGTGATGTGAAGAAGTCCCTGTTTACATATCTCTATATTTGAATACGCATTCCCATATCAGTTTCTTTGGCGCTTAAGTGTATATCGTTCAGGGACGCGAACCACCTCACCTCGGCTGAGTCGTTGATTTCGTGGAGTACGGGGTGAGTGGTTATTCTATGGCGATAATATTATTTTGTGTAAGCGGCACAGGTATATTTTCGTGCGTTAAATGCGGTGCCTTTTGCTGCCAACGTCTGTCCGATCCGCTTCCGCTACGGGGCGGCCGCTGTGACGTCAAGCAGTTCTCCGCGCCGCCGCCCGCTCCCATCTCCTCCGCTCGCTTTCCTTTGCCGAACTTTTTTCCTATCCTGTCAGCCCTTTCACCTGTCCAGAATCACCACGCTTCGGTTTTTCCCCTGTGGGGGTAAGAAAGTGTGAAGGACGTCCTTTGTTTTCGATTCCCTGTTTCTCCCAGAGCGTTGTCCGTATACGACGACGATTAAAAAGAAGTTAATTATTTATTATTATGCAAACGAGGTGACACAAAAAATGTAAGTGTCGTGCAATGCACGAATTCCACCGCTTCGGAAGTGCATGGGCACCCCGTGAAAAGAATTCTTATAGCTGTGATTTGCAGCCACTCGCTCACCCACTTTCACACCTTCATTGATTCTGAAATGTTTGCCTTCCAGCGTTTTCTGAGCCGTCCGATCACACGAAAGTCACTCGGGCTGAGTTTTGGTGAGTAATTTGGCTATTCTAGACATTCACATTTCGTATTTTTTGTATTGTTGCTGCCACCGAATGGTAGTATGGGGACAAGCGTTGTCGTGTTGCAACAATACACCTGTAGTTAGAAGTCCTCGATGTTTACTGATGACTGCAAGGCGTAGGTGATTTCGTAATAGATCTGAGTATGAATTAATGGTCACCGTTAATTCACTTTCCATGTAATACGCCAAAAGAGTAAGCATGACTTTTCCTGCCGATTGTTGAGGGCGGAATGCTTTAGTTTGGATGAAGAGCTATGGCGCCATTTATTGCTCAGTCATCTCCTTGTTGGTTGGTGGTAGTGCACCCTAGTTTCTTGTGCTGTAACAGTGTGTCTAGAAATCCGTTACCTTCCTCACAGGCACCTACGTGATGATCTCTTGATTCAGTAGTCAACTGACCTGGCACCCATCTTGCGAACACTTTACTGAATCACAGTATGTCAGACACTGTGCTGAACCGATACTAATACCCAAAATAGTTACTAGTAGTTTACAGTACCACGCTTGTTTCTCTTCACTAGCTCTTCCACTGTGACCAGATTTTTGTTCGTCACTAAGAGTTGTGCCTGTCCGGGGCGCTGTGCTTCTTCCACAGAAACCGCGTATCTTTTAAAGCATTCGTATACTTGCTGCAGGGACAAAAACGGATTACGATGTTGTGTTCTCATCCTGTGATGCATTTCCAGAGGTTCAGCAGCTTCGCTACTGAGGAAACGTATCACCGACTGCAGCTCCAACGCGGTGTAAGTCAACAATGATGTCGATATCTTTGCGCTGATAAAGATTCGTTTCCTGTGATGTCTCAACAGGTTATCAACTGTTGTTGGTCAAAGCACAAGGATGAGTCGTGCCAACTGCCATATCCATAAAACAAATCTGACAAATTTTAATGGACTTTTTAAGTTTTCATTTGTATGATCCTAATAATTTTTTTGTTGATCTACTAGAATATGCTTTTTATATATCATTTGTTATTTCCGATAATACTGTATGACTCAACATATTTATATAACATCCAAACTGCACATTATTTAGAAGTGGCCGCGCGGTTCTGGCGCTGCAGTCTGGAACCGCGAGACCGCTACGGTCGCAGGTTCGAATCCTGCCTCGGGCATGGATGTGTGTGATGTCCTTAGGTTAGTTAGGTTTAACTAGTTCTAAGTTCTAGGGGACTAATGACCTCAGCAGTTGAGTCCCATAGTGCTCAGAGCCATCTGCACATTATTTTTCCATTATCTAAGACAAAAACAGTTTTACTGCCTGTGATTGACATTTCTTTTCTCGACGAATGTTTCGACAGGAAGGAACTAAGGGATATTTGGGTTTAATTTCTCGACGACGACGAGGTCATTAGAGACGAAGCAGAAGCTGTGACCGAGGAACTGTAGAGGTAGAGAAAGAAATTTTCCAGATCTTTTTTCAAAGAAATGAACACGTACGCTAGCAGGCGACAACGCCCAGCGGCGATGGAGACACGAACTTGGAGACACGATGCGATAACGAAGCACTAGAGAGTACTTACAGCCAGTCGAGATAAGTATCTTCGACGGCAGTGGACAATGACGCCGGCCAATCTAGCGATAGATGCTAGAGGAATTCCAGCGCATGGATGGACACATTATTTTTTTTTCTTTTTCTTATTTGTTATTTCATTCGCTTCGCTTCACATGGGCAGAAGGTGGATTGTCAGTAACACATCCATCCCTCTCTGTAGCCAAAGTACACTACGTGATCAAAATTATCCGAACATCCCCAAAACATACGTTTTTCGTATTAGGTGCATTGTGCTGCCAGGTACTCCGTATCAGCGACCTCAGTAGTCATTAGACATCGTAAGAGAGGAGAATGGGGCGCTCCGCGGAACTCACGGATTTCGAACGTGGTCAGGTGGTTGGATGTCATTTGTGTCATACCTCTGTACGCGAGATTTACACACTCCTAAACATCCCTAGGTCCACTGTTTCCGATGTGATAGAGAAGTGGAAACTTGAGGGGGGCAGCACAAAAGCGTACAGGCAGATCTCGCCTGTTGACTGACAGAGACCGCCGACAGTTGAAGAGGGTCGTAATGTGTAACAGGCAGACATCTATCCAGACCATCATACAGGAATTCCAAACTGCATCAGGATCCACTGCAAGTACTATGAGTTAGGCGGGAGGTGAGGAAACTTGGATTTCGTGGTCGAGTGGCTGCCCATAAGCCACACGTGACGCCGGTAAATGCCAAACGAAGCCTCGCTTGGTGTAAGGGGAGTAAACATTGGATGATTGAACAGTGGAAACACGTTGTGTGGAGTGACGAATCACGGCCAATAGTAAAATTCGGAGGCCGTGGTGTTATGGTGTGGTCGTGTTTTTTATGGAGGGAGCTTGAACCCCTGTTGTTTTGCGGGGCGCTATCACAGGACAGGCCTACATTGTTTTTTTTATGCACCTTCTTGCGTCCCGCTGTTGAAGAGGAATTCGGGGATGGCGACTGCATCTTTCAACACGATCGAGCACCTGTTCATAATGCACTGCCTGTGGCGGAGTGGTTACACGGCAATAACTTCCCTGTAATGGACTGGCCTGCACAGAGTCCTCACCTGAATCCTGTAGAACGCCTTTGGGGTGTTTTGGAACCCCGACTTCGTGCCAGGCCTCACCGACTGACATCGATACCTCTTCTCTGTCCAGTACTCCGTGAAGAATGGACTGCCATTCCCCAAGAAACCTTGCAGCACCTGACTGAACGTAGGCTTGCAAGAGTGGAAGCGGTCATCAAGGCTAATGATGGACCAACACCATATTGAATTCCAGCATTACTGATAGAGGACGTCACGAACTTGTAAGTCATTTTCAGCCAGGTGTCCGGATACTTTTGATCACATAGTGTATACGTAGTGCACACAAAGACGAAAACTCAAGAAATTAAAAGATGGTATATGTGTAAGTGATTTTAGAAATTGTGCAGATGAATATAATGAAGGTTATATACATCGTCCAGTCATATTAATGTGACCACCTGCCAAAAGACTAAATAACAACCTTTTGCAGCGCGGACCGGCTTGAGACGTGCAGGAAGAGAAGCAATGAGGTTGTGAAAGGTGCCGACAGGGACGTGGAGTCATGAAGATACCAGTTCCGCGGTCAGCTGCATTAGGTTTCTCGTTTGAGGACCCAAGAAGCGAACAGCCCGATCGGGGTGGTCCCGCAGATCCTCGACTGGATTTAAATCCGTCGAGTCTGGTGGGCCGGGGAGTCCGATAAATTCATCCCGGTGCACATTAAGAACCAAGCTCGTGGACTACAAACTGTGTGACACGTTGCATTGTCCGGTAGGTGGCATCGCGCAGAGGAAAAACAAATTGCATGTAAGGAAGAACATGATTTTCAAGGATAGATGCATACTTGTGATTCATTGTGCCTTCCAGAATGACGAGATTCACAAGGAAAGTCACGAAAACACTTCCCGGGCGATATCGCTTCCTCCTTGTTTGATTTCAGAACTGCAGATGTTTCGCGCCACACACGCCAACGGGCATAAACTGTGATTCACCTGAAAAGGCCGCCAGTCGTCAGTCACTGGACATCCTGTTGCGGCACTGGCGTGCAACTTCCAGCCTTCGTCGCCGATTAACAGCAGTCAGCGCTAGACCAGAAGCAGCAACATTCGCTGAAAGATCGTTGAGGAGACACCGTTGGTACCCCTTGTTTCATCTGGGCTGTCATTTACTGTACAGTGTGCCCGAGCACATCTCCACAGCCGTCATTTATGACCAATGGTGCACCACAGTTGCCTCAGCTCTGGCTTGGGATGGCGCCATTTTGACATACACGGATACTTTAACCTCAGCGGCAAGTGAGTTTACAAACTTAGGAGTTTCGGAAATGCTTCCGCCCTTGGGCAGAAAGCCAATGATCGTGCCCTTTTGGACATCAGATAAATAGCTCCGTTCCTGCATTGCCACAATGGCTGCACTGTTCTCCGCGTTTTCCTCCCTCCTCCCGACGCGCTTTATACAGGGAGTTACAAAAAGGTACGGCCAAACTGTCAGGAAACATTCCTCACACACAAATAAAGAAAAGATGTTATGTGTACATGTGTCCGGAAACGCTTAATTTCCATGTTAGAGCTCATTTTAGTTTCGTCAGTATGTACTGTACTTCCTCGATTCACCGCCAGTTGGCCCAATTGAAGGAAGGTAATGTTGACTTCGGTGCTTGTGCTGACATGCGACTCATTGCTCTACAGTACTACAGTCAAGCACATCAGTACGTAGCATCAACAGGTTAGTGTTCATCACGAACGTGGTTTTGCAGTCAATGCAATGTTTACAAATGCGGAGTTGGCAGATGCCCATTTGATGTATGGATTAGCACGGGGCAATAGCCGTGGCGCGGTACGTTTGGATCGAGACATATTTCCACAACGAAGGTATCCCGACAGGAAGGCGTTCGAAGCAATTGATCGGCGTCTTAGGGAGCACGGAACATTCCAGCCTATGACTCGCGACTGGGGAAGACCTAGAACGACGAGGACACCTGCAATGGACGAGGCAATTCTTCGTGCAGTTGACGATAATCCTAATGTCAGCGTCAGAGAAGTTGCTGCTGTACAAGGTAACGTTGACCACGTCACTGTATGTAGAGTGCTACGGGAGAATCAGTTGTTTCCGTACCATGTACAGCGTGTGCAGGCACTATCAGCAGCTGATTGGCCTCCACGGGTACACTTCTGTGAATGGTTCATCCAACAATGTGTCAATCCTCATTTCAGTGCAAATGTTCTCTTTACGGCTGAGGCTTCATTCCAACGTGATCAAATTGTAAATTTTCACAATCAACATGTGTGGGCTAACGAGAATCCGCACGCAATTGTGTAATCACGCCATCAACACAGATTTTCTGTGAACGTTTGGGCAGGCATTATTGGTGATGTCTTGATTGGGCTCCATGTTCTTCCACCTACGCTCAATGGAGCACGTTATCATGATTGCTTTCTAAGCTAAGGTACCACGCCGACACAAAAGTAATGTCAAGAATTATTTTTAAATAAGACTTTATTTGTATAATTTTAGCTTTGGTCTTAAATTTTTTTCAATTTGTTGTCTTTTGGGCTGTGCTGCTAGAACATCTGCCTTTACAAGTACGACACAACATGTGGTTCATGCACGATGGAGCTCCTGCACATTTCAGTTGAACTGTTTGTACGTTTTTCAACAACAGACTCGGTGACCGATGGATTGGTAGAGGCGGACCAATTCCATGGCCTCCACGCTCTCCTGACCTCAACCCTCCTGACTTTCATTAATGGGGGCATTTGAAAGCTCTTGTCTACGCAACCCTAGTACCAAATGTAGAGACTTCGTGCTCGTATTGTGGACGGCTGTGATACAATACGCCATTCTCCAGGGCTGCATCAGCGCATCAGGGATTCCATGCGATGGAGGGTGGATGCATGTATCCTCGCTAACGGAGGACATTTTGAACATTTCCTGTAACAAAGTGTTTGAAGTCACCCTGTTACGTTATGTTGATGTGTGTTTCCATTCCATGATTAATGTGATTTGAAGAGAAGTAATAAAATGAGCTCTAACATGGAAAGTAAGCGTTTCCGGGCACATGTCCACATAACATACACTCCTGGAAATGGAAAAAAGAACACATTGACACCGGTGTGTCAGACCCACCATACTTGCTCCGGACACTGCGAGAGGGCTGTACAAGCAATGATCACACGCACGGCACAGCGGACACACCAGGACCCGCGGTGTTGGCCGTCGAATGGCGCTAGCTGCGCAGCATTTGTGCACCGCCGCCGTCAGTGTCAGCCAGTTTGCCGTGGCATACGGAGCTCCATCGCAGTCTTTAACACTGGTAGCATGCCGCGACAGCGTGGACGTGAACCGTATGTGCAGTTGACGGACTTTGAGCGAGGGCGTATAGTGGGCATGCGGGAGGCCGGGTGGACGTACCGCCGAATTGCTCAACACGTGGGGCGTGAGGTCTCCACAGTACATCGATGTTGTCGCCAGTGGTCGGCGGAAGGTGCACGTGCCCGTCGACCTGGGACCGGACCGCAGCGACGCACGGATGCACGCCAAGACCGTAGGATCCTACGCAGTGCCGTAGGGGACCGCACCGCCACTTCCCAGCAAATTAGGGACACTGTTGCTCCTGGGGTATCGGCGAGGACCATTCGCAACCGTCTCCATGAAGCTGGGCTACGGTCCCGCACACCGTTAGGCCGTCTTCCGCTCACGCCCCAACATCGTGCAGCCCGCCTCCAGTGGTGTCGCGACAGGCGTGAATGGAGGGACGAATGGAGACGTGTCGTCTTCAGCGATGAGAGTCGCTTCTGCCTTGGTGCCAATGATGGTCGTATGCGTGTTTGGCGCCGTGCAGGTGAGCGCCACAATCAGGACTGCATACGACCGAGGCACACAGGGCCAACACCCGGCATCATGGTGTGGGGAGCGATCTCCTACACTGGCCGTACACCACTGGTGATCGTCGAGGGGACACTGAATAGTGCACGGTACATCCAAACCGTCATCGAACCCATCGTTCTACCATTCCTAGACCGGCAAGGGAACTTGCTGTTCCAACAGGACAATGCACGTCCGCATGTATCCCGTGCCACCCAACGTGCTCTAGAAGGTGTAAGTCAACTACCCTGTCCAGCAAGATCTCCGGATCTGTCCCCCATTGAGCATGTTTGGGACTGGATGAAGCGTCGTCTCACGCGGTCTGCACGTCCAGCACGAACGCTGGTCCAACTGAGGCGCCAGGTGGAAATGGCATGGCAAGCCGTTCCACAGGACTACATCCAGCATCTCTACGATCGTCTCCATGGGAGAATAGCAGCCTGCATTGCTGCGAAAGGTGGATATACACTGTACTAGTGCCGACATTGTGCATGCTCTGTTGCCTGTGTCTATGTGCCTGTGGTTCTGTCAGTGTGATCATGTGATGTATCTGACCCCAGGAATGTGTCAATAAAGTTTCCCCTTCCTGGGACAATGAATTCACGGTGTTCTTATTTCAATTTCCAGGAGTGTGTATTCTTTGTTTGTGTGTGAGGAATGTTTCCTGAAAGTTTGGCCGTACCTTTTTGTAACACCCTGTATATCCTTCACCACTAGTGCTACCACCTGCCGTGTGTGAGTGGTTATTGCACGTTGACCTCGAACATACACGGTGATCATGTTCATTTGACTGGACTGTGTATAAAAGATACCTCATTTTCATCGTCGTTAATTATGAAACATGAAATGAAAGGCAAAACAAACGAAATAAAAATACATTTAAAATGTTTGTACTACAATATAGAAATGTTGACCCTAAAAACGAAGCAGTACTCTGTCACATAAGTTGAAGGACCTGCCGCAGCAAAAATAATTTGTTGCTGGAGAGAAAAAACTGAGGCTTCATTACGACAGAAGGGTGTGGGTATAGGTACGGCGGACTGGTGAGTAGTATTGGAGAAGAAGTGGATGTACTGACTGCACGGGGCAAACGCCAGTAGACATCGGTATACACATGTAACCGACGCTAACGGTTTAGAAAGAGCAGTAGGGCATTCGCAAACATCGTTTCCGTGATCTAAGGTGAGTTGATAGAGGGGCAACGCGCTATGACTTGAATTTCATCACTGACATGAGAGATGTCACAGATTTCAGGTTCTTCGAAAATGTTTCATTACCTCACCTTTTTTTAGCCATGTGCAATATTTGTAAAAAGCTACATGTAGACTGAAGCGAATGCATCGCCACCGCATAGCCATTATTCTCTATATTTGTCGTATGCTCTTAAATCAAAACGAGTTGAAGGAAAAAACTAATCGCATTGCTGATTTATCAGTAAAAAGGTCTTTCTGGCTTTTGTGGTTATAGAAATGTACAACAGGAAAATGAATACCAATCAGAGTATTATTAATAAAGAAATTATATTCATTAAAGAAAAGAGGGGAAAAACAAATCGAAATTCGTGTCCCTAACGTAACTAGGTAGTATACGCAGTAGAACTGGTATTTTAAGTGTACTGAGATAGGAATTAGCTTTCGAACTGAAAATAATTGGCAAGGCATTACAAGCTATAAAAGTGCGAAAAGTGAACCACATAGTAAATCAAGAGTGTATAGAACTAATTGCGAGACGTTTAATAAGATAAATAGGCCTGGAGCATGGAAGAAGACTTCAAGAAGTACAAGGAAGATAACAGTCTTGAAAATAAATATAGTTTAAAGATTGTTAAGCGGAAGCTTATGGCTGGAAAGAATCAGCTAACTGCGTTAGACACAGACTGAGGCCGAAATACATGTAAGAGAGGAAAACCAAAACTGATGTCTTAGTCATAAACGAATTGGATGCCCCTGTTTTCCGAATCCACGAAATACTCTTCTCAGTAGCCAAACATACTGCAGTCAAGATAAAAAAGGAACTGCTGCAGGTGATGAACACCTCTCAATCGATATTTTACAGCCGATGGACGTGGAATCTATAAAGCATTTAGCTAAAATATGTTCAAGTTATTTCCACAGTGGAAAATTACCAAGAGATTGGAATAAAGTCAAAATTACCGTGATAGATAACAAAGATATAAAAAGAACTATCGGGCTACCAGCCTCCTGTCCATACCATACAAAGTTTTTACTGTAATTTTGACTACTAGATTGAGCACTATACTTGACCTGGCTCGACCCATTGAGTAAGCTGGGTCCCGCACACGGTTGAATACAATTCATCATATCTTCAGTCTACCCGGAGCAGTCAGTAGATCAAACGAGTTCCATCTATCTCTTTGCCTTCCCTTTATAGATTTTGAAAAGGCATTGGATTCGATCTGTCACCAGCTGTGTCTGGCACCCTAACAGAACTAGAAATAAAATAGGCCTATATTAAAGCCTCATGCAATAATACACAAAAGATCCACATCGGTTTTGAATGTTGTTTAAGAGATCAATTAATTTCCCATTGAAAAGTGTGTAAAGTGCTTCTATATCCACAAAATTATTTTCAGCCGTCCTGTAAAAAGCAATGCCTGTGTTGGATTGGAAGACAAATAGAATCCAAAGTCTGGGAAATAGATTGAATAACCTGAGGTTTGCTCATGATATTGTTCTATTTGCAAATAGTACAGACGAACTTCAAATACTAGTTAGTGAACTTGCCTTAGTCTTCTCTGAAGTTGGTCTAAAAATGAACTATGATAAAATCAAGACCATGATGACTGATTGAACACTGGAGGGAAATACTCGTATATCTGTTGGAAGTACGCAACTGCAAAGACTCACAGAATATATCTGTCTGGATCATCTTGTAAATATGAGATCTAAAACCAGAAATGTTTGGACGTATTAAATTAGGCTTGCAAGCTTATGGAAGATAGTCTTCAGTTTTTATGTCTAATATGTCGACAGACCTGAAAAAAAGTTTTTGACCAATGTATACTAACCATAATAACTTATGACTGTGAGGCATGGACATTAAATGACTATATTGCTAGAAAAATAATATTAACCCAAAAAGGAATGAAAAGATCAATGTCGGGCTACAGAGATAAAGTGGTTGATACCAGGCAGACAACAGGAGTCAGTGACATAATGGAAAGAGTGAATGCCTTGAAATGGCAGTGGGCTGGTCTTGCTGCCCGAAAAAAAGACGACAGGTGGTCAAAACAAGTACAAGATTGGAGACCAATTTTCCAGGAAAGACCAATGCGAAGGTCATCGGACAGATGGGACAGAGACTTAAAGAAGACAGCAGGACTGAACTGTCAACGGGATTTCAAGATCGGAAGAAATGGAAGAATCTGAAGGGATCCTGTGTTGCACGCCGACTCAAAGAGGCCGAGTCACGAAGTAATCGAACTGTTTACGATGATGATGATGATGATGAAATAGGACAGACAGGACACACGTTCACTATTAGGTATAAAGAACATGCTGGAAATACGGAATTAGTGATTCTATGGTGGCGTCACATTTACGTCAGTCTGGGCAAGTTTCAGTAAATCCAGCTTCCTCATAACAAATACAGGACGAAGTGAAGAAAAATAATGTAATGATTATTTTGGAGGAACTTACGGAGATATTGTAAATGATGAAACTGATCTATGTCACAGGAGGTTCGTGGAAATCTTCATGCACATCTTACGTGAATGGGATTCATACTTTGCTTTCTAAGGTACCACGCCGACACAAAAGTAATGTCAAGAATTATTTTTAAATAAGACTTTATTTGTATAATTTTAGCTTTGGTCTTAATTTTTTTTTCAATTTGTTGTCTTTTGGGCTGTGCCTATTTAGCTATCTCAATAGTAATGTCGGCCCGAGGCGTACCTTAATGGGTTTAATTTACCATTTAAGTAATTTTTGGTTGATATGTTATTCACAGTGTACTATGTAAATTAGTAATGAATGTCACTGCGTAGCAATCTGTCTCTGTACCCTCTCTGCATAGATCACATGTAATCCCGATGGATGTGATCTTTGCCAACGCCCGTCTGCTCCTCTCCGCGATCCGTTAGTCGTTGGTCACTGTGAAAAAGACACGTATATATCGGTGTTTGCTAGCGTTTACCCTGTGCAGTAAGTGCTTGGCGTCAATTATTCCTTTTAGCTCTTCCTATGATCCAACAAACTTGCTTCAAAGTTTCTCTCTGCATGATTAGTTCTGTATGTGGTGTACGAGTCACTAGTGTTACAAAATGACGCAGACATGGGCAGCAATGGAGTAGACACGTCTTTCGCGCCTTTATATGTGTTTGCTCTTCGATGTACACAACATGTACGTATTTTTCTTTGTATCTAATTGCAGTTGCCACTTGATACCAGAAGGACTGCAACTGCCTTACAAACGGCTTGTTTGGCAACCACATTTAATGGAACGTGTCTTTATTTCTATTAGGGCTACAGCACACATTCACCCGTCTCAGTTTTCACCATATATACAGGGTGGTCCATTGATTGAGACCGGGACAAAATATCTCATGAAATAAGCGTCAAACGAAAAAACTACAAAGAACAAAACTTGTCTAGTTTGAAGAGGGAAACCAGATGACGTTATGGTTGGCCCGCTAGATGGCGCTGCCATAGGTCAAACGGATATCAACTGCGTTTTTTAAAATAGGAACTTCCATTTTTATTACTTATTCGTGTAGTACGTAAAGAAATATGAATGTTTTAGTTGGACCACTTTTTTCGCTTTGTGATAGATGGCGCTGTAATAGTCACAAACATATGGCTCAAAATTTTAGACGAACAGTTGGTAACAGGTAGGTTTTTTAAATAAAAATACAGAACGTAGGTACTTTTGAACATTTTATTTCGGTTGTTCCAATGTGATACATGTACCTTTGTGAACTTATCATTTCTGAGAACGCATGCTGTTACAGAGTGATTACCTGTAAAACCCACATTAATGCAATAAATGCTCAAAATGATGTGTGTCAACCTCAATGCATTTGGCAATACGTGTAACGACATTCCTCTCAACAGCGAGTAGTTCGCCTTCCGTAATGCTCGCACATGCATTGACAATGCGCTGACGCATGTTGTCAGGAGTTGTCGGTGGATCACGATAGCAAATATCCTTCAACTTCCCCACAGTAAGAAATCCGGGGACGTCGGATCCGGTGAACGTGCGGGCCATGGTATGTTGCTTCCGCGACCAATCCACCTGTCGTGAAATATGCTATTCAATACCGCTTCAACTGCTTGCGTGCTATTGCCGGACATCCATGATGTTGGAAGTACATCGCCATTCTGTCATGCAGTGAAACATCTTGTAGTAACATCGGTAGAACAATACGTAGGAAATCAGCATACATTGCACCATTTAGATTGCCATCGATAAAATGGGGGCCAATGATCCTTCCTCCCATAATGCCGTACCATACATTAACCCGCCAAGGTCGCTGATGTTCCACTTGTCGCAGCCATCGTGGATTTTCCGTTGCCCAATAGTGCATATTATGCCGGTTTACGTTACCACTGTTGGTGAATGACGCTTCGTCGCTAAATAGAACGCGAGCAAAAAATCTGTCATCGTCTCGTAATTTCTCTTGAGCCCAGAGGCAGAACTGTACACGACGTTCAAAGGAGTCACCATCCAATTTCTGGTGCATAGAAATATGGTACGGGTGCAATCGATGTCGATGTAGCATTCTCAGCACCGACGTTTTTGAAATTCCCGATTCTGGCGCAATTTGTCTGCTACTGATGTGCGGATTAGCCGCGACAGTAGCTAAAACACCTACTTGGGCATCATCATTTGTTGCAGGTCGTGGTTGACGTTTCACATGTGGCTGAACACTTCCTGTTTCCTTAAATAACGTAACTATGAACGGTCAGGATACTTGGATGATGTCGTCCAGGATACCGAGCACCATACGTAGCAAATGCCCGTTGGGCATTTTGGTCACAATAGCCATACGTCAACACGATGTCGATCTTTACCGCATGTAGTAAACGGTCAATTTTAACATGGGTAATGAATCACGAAGCAAGTGCCGTCCGCACTGGCGGAATGTTACGTGATACTACGTACTTATACGTTTGTGACTATTACAGCGCCATCTATCACAAAGCGAAAAAAGTGGTCCAACTAAAACTTTAATATTTCTTTACGTACTACACGAATATGTAATAAAAAATGGGGGTGCCTATTTAAAAAAAAAAACGCAGTTGATATCCTTTTGACCTATGGCAGCGCCATCTAGCGGGCCAATCATAGCGCCATCTGGTTTCCCCCTTCAAGCTAGACGAGTTTCGTTCTATGTAGTTTTTTCGTTTGATGCTTATTTCGTGAGATATTTGGTCCGGTCATTATCAATGGACCACCCTGTATACATTACCTGATAAAGAAAACTGAAGCACCCGCAATGACAGGAGAAAACGAAGTGGAAGTTCATGGGCTGAGAGGGAGCGTGATATTATTTCACTGATTACAAAATAGAGGCAAATTGGCAGAGAGCAATATGAGCCAATGTATCAGTAAGACGTTGGACCCCCGTGTGGCCGGGATGCTTGCACTGGTTCGGTAGGGAAGGTGTAAAGCCGCTGTAGCCTCTCCTGAGGCAAGCTTACTCATAACCGTTGTAACTGGACCTTGATATCCTGGATACTGACAATGGGGAAACAGTTGACGTCCTATCTGGTCCCACATAAACTCCTTTGGGGCAGATCTGGGAAGCTAGCTGAACACCATAGTACTTTGTCACGCAGACAGTATCTAGAGGTACTTGCCACTTGCCATCTGAAGAGGAGCTTTGTCCTGTTGAAAAATGGCACAAAATGTCGCATGAGAAGGGACACATGAGGACACATGATGACGATGACGGACCATTGTACCGTCCGAGTTCCCTCCATCACTACCAGCCATGACCATACTCGATGGTTCCTCGCACTGTGCCAGGAGTAGCCTCACTCCATCACTCCAAAACATTGTAGGAATGGAATTCTCTTCTCAAGCAGCCGCCGTACGTGCTGAAAATTGTCATCCGTGTTAGTGAAGATCATTATTCGTGGCTGAACGCAATGTGACGCCATTCATCAGTAGTCCATGCTTCCTAGTCACGACACCACACCAAACGCAGCCGTTTGTGTACGCACGGGATTGTACTTCCCTCGTCCGGCTGCTGCTAGCCTCCGACCTAATCCGTGGGATGACACAGATTGATGCAGGGAGTCCATCGCTTCTTCTTCGATTGCAGCGCAGGTGTGATGAAATTATGATGTGCTTGGATCACAATACGGTTATCTTCCATTGCGGTGATCGGACGTAAACGACCCCAACATTGATGAAGGGTGTACCCGCTCTCACTTTGCCTTGCAGTCCAATTTCGGGCCACTATCACGTCTGAATGTCCCCCAGATCTGGGTATTGCACGGTTCGATCAGGCGGTCAAACGGAAACGTAGAAGGAAGCCCCGTCCAAATTCAGTCAGATGCTGATAATGCTGTCTCACATGAGTTCGCGACATCTCTGTGTCCTTAACAGAGAGCACTCAGCAACCGGCGCTATTCACGCTCTTCATAAATCATACCAAATCTGGTAACAACACTTAACACCAACAATACTAATGCACCACGGTGGCCGCTCTACCTGTCACAGAGAATTGTGACGTACCCGTTTATGTTGAATACGTAGATGAAATTTCATTGTCATATCTTCTGGGTATTTCACCATTCTTGTCAGGCAGTATACGTTTCTTATATGTACTAGTAATATGTTAGAATTCTTAGAGGTAGGACAGTAAGTTGGATCGTTATTTGATCAGCCATGAGAAAGCACACGATGTTACAGGACCTCACCGACTAACATTTTTAAGGAACATAAAACTTTTTGTCAGCCGTTTACGACTTACGTAAGTGGTGACGATGCGTATCACTACCGAGTGGCCTGCTGCGCAGATTGCAGTGAGGTTATTGCTCTGTGGAGTCGTACCAGTCCTGTCATTCAGCTTATGTGGCTGTAAGACTGTTAAGGTTCTCCGTAAAAATGTGGGCAGGATTTGTGGATAGTCATCTTCTGGAACTTGGCACTTATGTTAAATGAAACAGATTACCTAACAGTTCCTGCAGACCACACTTCAGGAACAGCTGGACGGTGTACCGGTTACTGTTCGAAGAGGCCTCTGCTCCCAGCACACTTCAGTGCTGAAGCGCCGAACACGGCTAACTGACGATTTGCGAGGACAATGGATAGGATGAGGAGGACCTTTAGCGCGGAGTACGCTTTCGCTTAACTAGACGCCCCTTTAGGGACATGTCAATGGTATGGTTTACGTTACTCCAATCGCCAGCTGAGCGGATAGTCCGAATCGCTGATGCATTCCACCAATTCCGCATCAATCCCGGCGTGCACTCCAGAGTTGTACGGGCATTGGTACGGAGGGGTGCAGCAAGTATTAACGTACATATCGAATTGATTGAACCATACATGTACGAGTACATTAATGTCAGAATATGCCTAATGATAATAAACGACAAATTTTGTGAAATTGTAGTTATACATCATTAGAACTGTAAGGGTATGCTTAAAGGTATATGTTCCTTAATTTTAAAAATTAAATAAATAAAAAAAATAATGAAAAGTTAGCCAAGTGTGAGTAGGACCCGCTCACTTAGGATTCCGTACAAGCTTCATTGTGTGCACAGACATTTCATCCATTCCGGGAATCGAGGACCTCGAAGATTTTTTCCTGTTATCGGCACTGGTACTGGTGAGATATCGGTTCCAGGAATTCCAAGACTTTCGAGAACGTTTCAATTACAAGTTTGAAGTCGGCTAAAAAATCAAAAAACATATGGTTCAAATGGCTCTGAGCACTATGGGACTTAACTTCTGAGGTCATCAGTCCCCTAGAACTTAGAACTACTTAAACCTAACTAAACTAAGGACATCACACACATCCACGCCCAATGCAGGATTCGAACCTGCGACCGTAGGGGTCGCGCGGTTCCAGACTGTAAAGCCTAGAACCGCTCGGCCACTCCGGCAGGCAATCAAAAAACAAATTTTTTTCCTATGATATGATTAAAAACCAACAGTTTTCTGATTTTTTCCTTTACTTGTACCGTGAAACCCTTATTCTTACCGAATTTCATAATTCTATGTCAAGGGGAAGTACGCTGTAAGTTTTAATGACTGAGTTTGCAAGTATCAAAGTATGTGACGTAAACGGCCGACTCTTTTGATTGCGCTGACTTAGAAGCTTAACCTTTTTACACCACCAAAGGACTATAGACCTCACTGTGTAACATAAATTTGAATTGGTACGTCTGCCCGTTCCTGAGAAAAAGGGGCTGAGCAGACGGGCAGACTGACAGACCGTGTGATAACAAACAACAAAAATTTTTTTGTTTGATAAAATTACAAAGTAACAATTTTCGGATTTTTTTCCTTTGGTTGTCGTGTGAAACCTTGCTTCTTGCCAAATTTCATGACTCTAGACTAAAGCGAAGTTCCCTTTAGGTTTTGATGAATGAATTTGCGATACTCAAAATATGTTACATAAATGGCCGTATCTTTTGATTGTACTGACTTAGAAGCTTCAGTTTTTTACGGTGTCAGACTGAAGTACATAACCGTAGAAATTATAATCTTTATGTGCCTAGTCGTCAAATTTTGTCGGTGAGTTCATGAAACACGTTTATTTTAACGAGAGCTTTACAGTTTCATCTGGCGCACAGAGAGAGAATGGATCAATAAATTTTATGAATAGAACTCCGTCAACAGTTTATATTCCAGTTACATATTTACCTACACATATTTCGAACCAAAGATCATTTTTAGAATTTATTACTTTCAATCGCTTCTTGCTATTACGGCTTGGTGAAGCAGCTACACTTGAATTTTTGAATTTCTGCTTCAGTAATAGTCCGCTTTGAAATTGCTCTACGTTGTGTGAACTTTATTACAAACGTATCTCCACAATAAATTGTTGTGGAAAGCATTACGTGGTCATTATTTTCGCACATCATTGTTGTGTGGTCTTGTGAGTGTAACAACGTTCACACAATGTACCGGTAGAGCTGATTGTCCTGTAATCAGGAAATGGGCGCTGGGGTAGATGGAGAAATCTGGCACTGCCGTTCAAGGCAAAGTCATTGTGGAGATCGTTCGCCGTTGGCTTTCTCTAACATGTTATGGTGGGGTATTGTGATGGGCGAAGAGACGGGAGACGGCAAAACCTGATGTTGACACGCAGTCTACTTCCCTTGAATAACACCAAGGAGCAATTGAGCTTAACGTTCGGCCGGCGAATAACAAAGTACCCTCAGTCCACGAGACACTCCGGAGAGATTTGGAATTTAATGCTGTTCATCGGTGCAAAGTCTGATGATCAAGAATTGGCGCCATCACCTATAATACCTTGGTGGCGAAAATTTCTCGCATGACCAACATTCGACGCGGCTAATTGTGAGTCGACTGCAACTATATCCTAACAGCACTGATATGCGACCTTGGCAACGGATGCCACAAACAAGTTTACGTCTCTCTGGAAATTGAAATGTATCGCCAGAATAGCACTGTAGTCTCCAGGCCTGCACCCAAGGGAGAGAAAGGGGAGAGCGGTTATGTGTGTTCTTGACATCCTCCCCTCCCCCTCCCCCCGCCCCCAAAGTAATTATATAAGTTTTTATACTTTTACGTATAGTAATTCCTAAATTTCGCAACTAACTTTCGGAGAATAAAGTAGCGTTGAAAAAAAAAGTCTCGAAAATTGGAAGCTACGTTTAACACAGCGTACTTCTCAGTCCGTTGCTTGCGGGCCCGCCCACATGTATGGGTTTGCGGCTCGACCACTAGCTTTCCATGGAGGGACAGCTGCGTATGATCAGCCTGCTGACCTAGCTGCTGTCAACAACAAACCTGACAACGTTTGTAAATGTGTAGCGCAGGTTTTAGCTGGAGTCATGTTCGGGATGGGGGTTTTGACGACGTGGGAATCAATTTAACAGTTATTTTGTTTGACATTAGCAGAACAGAAATACATTTAAACCAAAAAATGTTTCTGTAATACCAGACTGTCCTTAAGTAGTGCTTCACACGGTCAGTACAAAAATTAAACGAAAGAAGAAAACCCACCCTTTGCCCTAATATTCTGGGCAACAACATTAACAATTTACGAGGCATGGTCCTCGGTCATAACAAGTCATCATATCTGACAAGGGGACCATACAAGCAAGGGGATTTTTGTAATTTTTATATTTATGGTATCGGGATACCTTCCATTAGGAACGTGGTTGCACTCAGAAACTGTGATATGACTTTCAAATAATAGAGCACAGCAATCAGTCGTCCTTTTCTTGGCTGTTATATTCGGCAAATCTAGATTTCGTCTAGTGCATAGCCATTACCAATGCACCATTTTATTGTATCAATATATTATGGTCTAATACGTCAGTCTACTGTTTTTCGGGCTTCTGCCACATTTCTCTCAAGACTACTCGAAAGAAATGTGACAGAAGCGCGAACGACAGGGGACTGACTATTGGAACACGTATTGATTCTATAAAATGGTGAATTGATAATGCTACGCACTAACCGAGATCTAGATTTGCCGAATAAAACCGAAAAGAAAAGGACGACTGATTGCTGTGCTTTATCATTAGAAAGAAAAATGTTTATGTTACGTTAGGTCCAGAACCAAATATCAGTCCGCCAAAGGAGATCAATGCAACTCTGAAAAATTTTCGAGATAATAGACTTCGAACTTTTCCGACTCTGTTTAATATGCTAAAATAAGGTAGATCTCGAAAAACGTGAGATGAGGTAGAGAGCACTCTGGGGGCCTTGGTTTGACTCCTAGCGCAATCAAATTTTTAAGCACAGGTGCGTAATCTACGAGCTCTGCTTGAAGCATAGAGTACATAAACATGGGTAACACTCGAGACTGGTAGTCGCAGAACCGAGTCTCGTTTTGTTCATTATTTTGTTTGTTTTCTGCTGTTCAGTTCGAATATCTACGTTATTTAAATATAAAGTTCATGAAATATATGCTAATTAAGACACCAAGTTGACATTTTAATGAGAAATGCTCATCTTATTATTTCTAATTACATAACGCACACAAAAATCCCATTTCCACTGCAAACGTAAGCTCTTAGCTGCTACCTTTTATAAAAGGTTATTTACTGGTAGAGTTTAAATTTAAAAACAATATAAAAAATTGAAGTTTTTCCATCTTATGTATTTTAAAATTCACGGAAATGCTTATATAATATGCACCTTTGTTTAAAGGTTTGATTCCACAATAAATCAAAACCCAGATCTCACATGGGTCAGGCAAACACTCTCCCACAAAACCACGCTACTTGTTGTAAAGAAATAGACCTTACTTTTTCGTTATAAGCATCGTCGGGAGACATCAAAGTACACTCCTGGAAATGGAAAAAAGAACACATTGACACCGGTGTGTCAGACCCACCATACTTGCTCCGGACACTGCGAGAGGGCTGTACAAGCAATGATCACACGCACGGCACAGCGGACACACCAGGAACCGCGGTGTTGGCCGTCGAATGGCGCTAGCTGCGCAGCATTTGTGCACCGCCGCCGTCAGTGTCAGCCAGTTTGCCGTGGCATACGGAGCTCCATCGCAGTCTTTAACACTGGTAGCATGCCGCCACAGCGTGGACGTGAACCGTATGTGCAGTTGACGGACTTTGAGCGAGGGCGTATAGTGGGCATGCGGGAGGCCGGGTGGACGTACCGCCGAATTGCTCAACACGTGGGGCGTGAGGTCTCCACAGTACATCGATGTTGTCGCCAGTGGTCGGCGGAAGGTGCACGTGCCCGTCGACCTGGGACCGGACCGCACCGACGCACGGATGCACGCCAAGACCGTAGGATCCTACGCAGTGCCGAAGGGGACCGCGCCGCCACTTCCCAGCAAATTAGGGACACTGTTGCTCCTGGGGTATCGGCGAGGACCATTCGCAACCGTCTCCATGAAGCTGGGCTACGGTCCCGTACACCGTTAGGCCGTCTTCCACTCACGCCCCAACATCGTGCAGCCCGCCTCCAGTGGTGTCGCGACAGGCGTGAATGGAGGGACGAATGGAGACGTGTCGTCTTCAGCGATGAGAGTCGCTTCTGCCTTGGTGCCAATGATGGTCGTATGCGTGTTTGGCGCCGTGCAGGTGAGCGCCACAATCAGGACTGCATACGACCGAGGCACACAGGGCCAACACCCGGCATCATGGTGTGGGGAGCGATCTCCTACACTGGCCGTACACCACTGGTGATCGTCGAGGGGACACTGAATAGTGCGCGGTACATCCAAACCGTCATCGAACCCATCGTTCTACCATTCCTAGACCGGCAAGGGAACTTGCTGTTCCAACAGGACAATGCACGTCCGCATGTATCCCGTGCCACCCAACGTGCTCTAGAAGGTGTAAGTCAACTACCCTGGCCAGCAAGATCTCCGGATCTGTCCCCCATTGAGCATGTTTGGGACTGGATGAAGCGTCGTCTCACGCGGTCTGCACGTCCAGCACGAACGCTGGTCCAACTGAGGCGCCAGGTGGAAATGGCATGGCAAGCCGTTCCACAGGACTACATCCAGCATCTCTACGATCGTCTCCATGGGAGAATAGCAGCCTGCATTGCTGCGAAAGGTGGATATACACTGTACTAGTGCCGACATTGTGCATGCTCTGATGCCTGTGTCTATGTGCCTGTGGTTCTGTCAGTGTGATCATGTGATGTATCTGACCCCAGGAATGTGTCAATAAAGTTTCCCCTTCCTGGGACAATGAATTCACGGTGTTCTTATTTCAATTTCCAGGAGTGTAGATTTTCTCGAGAATTTTTAGAATTGCGTCGAACTACTTTGGTGGATTGGTATTTGAGTTCCGAAATTCGCCTACCGCAAATGTAAAAGATTACAAAGGTCCGTATGGTCTCCCCGTGAGACTAATCCAGCAGTAAAATATCAGATGGCAAAACAACTTTTAGGCTTAACTAGGATCATAACACACAACTACGCATCGGTGTACTACTACCAGTAGCGACTACCGTCACCAGATAACTACCGTAACAGGCTACGTACAACTCTTTACCATACTCCCTGCGCGTATATCCCAATCAGTTCCCATTCAGCAACGCGGACATGCGATTCTTCACGTAGGATGAGGAACACGATGAATTCTCAGCAACCACGCTCACAGCATAGTTTAAACAAAACACTTCGTTATTAAGGCAAATAATAACATTCAAAGCGTGTAGTTAGCAAGAATGACTGTTCTCGCTCACAGACACACTCACACTCCCGTGTACCGTCAATAAACAGTGAAAATCTTCTCACTCGATAACCACATACTTCACTGTAGAAGCCTTCAGCGTGACACTCGGAGAAAATGAATCTCTGGAGGCGGGAAAAACATGCCATTCGGCCAGTCACAAATCCACCGGCAGAATCAGTTAACGACAAGGAGCTGAGTAGTAGGTAAAGACAGTAAGGGAAAGATCCTGCTCTAAGAAGAAACAAAGACAGAAAAGCTGATCTCCATAGCGCAGATGAAAACTACTGAAAAAGACAGTATTCTACATCTACATCTACATCTACATACTCCCCCAGCCACCGTGCGGTGCATGGTGGAGGGCGCTATGTACTACCACTAATCATTTCCACTAGCAAAGAGAGCGAGGGAAGGACGACTGCCTTCATGCCTCATAACGAGTGCTGATTTCTCTCATCTTATCTTTGTGTTCCTTACGCGAGAAGTACATTGGCGCCAGTAGAATCGTTCTGCACTCGACCTCAAACGCCGGTTCTCTAAGCTTGCGCAACAGTGTTTCTCGAAAAGAGCTTCGTCTTCCCTCCAGGGATTACATTTGAACTCACGAAGCATCTCCGTGATATTTACATGCTGGCAGGCCCTACCGGTAACAAATCTACCAGCTCGCCTCTGGATTTCTTCGATTTCCTCCTTTAATCCGACGTGGTAGCGATCCCAAACACTCGAGCAACATTCAAGACAGGGTCTCACTAGCGTTCTATACGCAGTCTCCTTTACAGATGAGCTACACTTCCTTCCCTCACTTACACGTCATAGTTTGCAGTCTTTGTTCACAATAGTTGTGCATGCTGAAATACGGATAATAGTGACAGCACATTTCGATTTTATATTACATAAATTATGAAGCTACAATAGCTGTGGGAGGTTGTCATTATTACCGTTATTAAATTAATTGAGTTGCAAGCTTCCCACTATGTGTTTCTGTGTGAAATTGAGCCCGAATTTACCTCTCACTCTATAAAAAGTCTACGTATTTCCAAAGCTATCTACCAACAAACTGTTATCCAACTTACACTTGTATGCTAACCTTTGAGTAAACGGAGCCTTTTTTGCATTGCACTCTAACTGGCCTAATTACAAGTTGTTTTATATTAGATGCACAACTTAAATAAAACAATTATTTGGCCCTAATCAAAATTTCCGCTTACCTCGCGTCTTGACAACATTGTTACCGATTTCTTGAAAGCACATCAGCAAGCAGGCAGCGGCTAAGCTAGATTTTTATTTTTAAATAAAATTTCCAAACAGTATTCATACTGTTGCATACCACGTGGTGCAATGCATAATGATAAACCTTGTTTAAACAGTGAGACGGGGCAGTAAATATTTCAATGAAATTATATTCCAAGATAACGATTTTAGAATGAAGTGTGTGTTCAAAAAGACCTTTCGCATGACCTTAACACACTTTACATTAGTCTGAACAATACTATGCTTAAAAAAGTCACAATGATTTAAAAAGGACACAATGTTAACAGAGAATTTCTATAAAAAAACAAACAGTTTAATCGGTTGATATGTTAATGCGTGATTCAGGGAAGTGGGGTTGTCTTTCTCTGAGCACTCAGCAAGTAAACAAAAACGATCTGACAAACTGGCTGCGCAGTGCTGCAGACCTATTCCAGACTTCTTCTCTTCAAGAAAATAACATTATTCAAAGTTGCTACTCCGCCCCCGGTAGCTGAGTGGTCACCGCGTCAGACTGTCAATCGTAAGGGCCTGGGTTCGATTCCCGGCTGGGTCGGAGATTTTCTCCGCTCAGGGACTGGGTGTTGTATTAATCATCATCATTTCATCCCCATCGACGAGCAAGTCGCCAAAGTGACGTCAAATCGAAAGACTTGCACCAGGCGTGCGGTCTACCCGACGGGAGGCCCTAGCCACACGCCATTATTATTATTATTACCTTTCAATATGTACATCATATTCGTTCTTCCTGTACTCTACGATCAATTTTTTTTCATCTAATAGATGGAATCATAAGTTACCACAGCACTGCTGAATACGACCATCACCTCCCACACTTCAACTATGAACGTATCAGACTGCGCGGAGGGTTAAGCCACAAGAAAAGATTTTCTAACAGTAACGTATCTTGCTCTCTCTCTGGCGTGTACATCGGTAACTTACAAAAATCGAAGTGACACGCACACGTGACGGAGTGACACATTTTCAGATGTATGGTTTTCTAAAGCTATCTGTGTCTTTCTGAATTGTAATTTCTTGGACATTATGAAAAAACAATACATTATTCACTATTATAAACAAATTATTATCATCACATTACAATATTTTATGTTAATTAAACACTTTATTATTACAATATTAAAACGTTTTTTATATATTTTATTGTTATAATTCTTGAAATCGTACACAATTGCCACGCTGGGGGCCTTGGTTTGACTCCTAGCACAGTCACATTTTTAAACAAAGGTGCGTGTTCTATGAGTTTTACTTGAAGTGTAGATCACACAGATCTGGAAAAAAAAATCTGTAGCACTTGAGACTGGTAATCACTTGATCGAATCTCGTTTTGTGCATTATTTTGTCTGTCTTTTTCTGTTAAGTTCGAATATCTACGTCATTTAAATGTAATTTTATAGTTCGTTAAACGTGGACTTAACAGCAAGTTATATTTGGGTACCTGGCGACCTCCTTGTATCCTGATTAAACCAGGTTTGTATTACATGCCTCTGAGCGTGTTTCTTGCATGATTGATACATACTACGAGCCGGTTAGGTTTCTTGTCTAACACTGAACAAATGGTTCAGATGGCTCTGAACACTATGGGACTTAACTTCTGAGGTCATCAGTAGCCTAGACTTAGAACTACTTAAACCTAACTAACCTAAGGACATCACACACATCCATGCCCGAGGCAGGATTCGAACCTGCGACCGTAGCGGCCGCGCGGTTCCAGACTGTAGCGCCCAGAAACGCTCGGCCATAACACTGAACAGATGTGCTACGGCTAGCGTGCGTCTTGCATGATTGATAGGTACTGTGAGCCGGTTAGATTTCCTGCCTAACACTGAACAGATGTGCTAAGGTGAGCATTTGTGGTTGTGCTTTATTTAGCACGCTTGAGGCAACTTCGTTGTGGGATTGAAGAATGTTGGCGAGTTTCTAGGTTTATAACTTCTACTACGGCCCGGGCTGTTTGCTCGGACCGACTTTGTGTGATACTGGCAGAGAGCTCTCACTTGGCAGTTGTATTGGGACGGTGGGATCGCCTTTTCGCCCACCCCGAGCTCGGGATTTGGTGCATCCGTATCTTCTCTCTCTGTGTTGGTTCAGCTGCTTTACCATCTGGTCCTTCCCGTCCTGAGGTCCTTGCCTACGAGGGCCCTTTAGGTCCCGCCGCGTTGTTGCCTGCTCTTCAATGCTTTGCGGTTGTGAAGGGTCGGTGGCAGTTTGATGAAAGCATTACAGTTCCTGCAGTGCTCACCCTTGCAGAATGTGTGTACAAAGCGTTTTATTACCGATTTTTAAGAGCGAGAATTAATATCAAGTAATGTTTTCGTAAGTCTACTCGTCATACATTGGTTGCCATGATTTTTGCGATTATTCTTATGAATTATTTACGTTCTACCAGAGTCGTCAGAAACAGTCTGATAAAGCTTTTAAGGGTGTTGCATTGTAGACTGTGCTGAGAAATTGAAACTTTCCGTTTTTTCCGAGTTAATTAGCATTGAAGTTAGCCAATCAGGCCATTGCAAGCGCAAATTCCAGCGGCCCGCCAGAGACGGTGTCGCCAAACGCGTTCTCCGCTCGGTTTGCTAAAACTGATCAAGAGAGCGATAAAAAAAGTTGGACACAAAACCATAGCAAGGATCGAACCCAAGCCCATGTCTGAGCAGTCTCGTGCGCTATAATCTACGCAGTGAGAACAACTGGCACCAAGTGTATCTGGCGGGTCGCTTGAATTTGAGCGCCCAAGGGGCTGATTAGCTAACTTCAGTGCTAATTAACTCGGAAACGGTTCTATGTAAAGAATTCTTTTCTTGGCAATTATATCTCAGCACAGACTACCCTACTACAACCTTAAGAGCTTTTCAGACTGTTTCTGACCACCAGGTACATGCGTTGATGTTTGTGTATTTATCCTTTGCTGTGGAATTTCCATCCTCCACGCGCCCGCCCTTCGACACTGTGCTCAGAAAGACTACGTGGATCTTGCAAGAATCATTTCGCCATTGAACTATGACGTGGTACTTAGGCAGACGTGATCACTTTTCACTTTAATGAAACAGCATCAGCAAGAAAATCATAGTCTAAAGCGCCTACATTGTTATCACGCTAATCTATCTTCTCGAATACTACTCATCAGTATCATTAATTCTCTGTATTTCGTGACCATGAGGAAGACGAAAGCTCATCGTATTAGGTCTTGTGGCTGTTTTCATTTAGTGAGCAACAGCTGTGCATAACATCACACCGCTCGGCATTAAAAATGCAACACTATGAAGGCAGCGTGCAACAGACGTTAAGTTGGCATGAAGTGTGCTACATGTTTGGATTGGCAATTCATCGGCATTTTAGCACAATCACAGTTTTGGAGTAATGCCATATTCATTCTGTACATAAGGAAATATTACGCAGAGAATTTCTGTCAGAAACTATATTTCAGTGTTGGTTAATCGTGAGAAGATCGTGTTATGGCTCATGTAAAAACGATAAACGTCTAATAAAATGACTGTCGGAATTCGACAGTGGCGAGATCGTGGCCCATTAAGATTTCAGTTGGTCTGGTTACCATTCTTGTCTCGCGAATATTGCATCAATGGGTTTAGGACGACCATACTCGACGTTCTAACACTGCTGGGCATTAAAAATACAACACTATGAAGGCAGCATGCAACAGACGTTAAGTTGGCATGAAGTGTGCTGCATGCTTGGATTGGCAATTCATCGGAATTTTAGCACAATCACAGTTTTGGAGTAATGCCATATTCATTCTGTACATAAGGAAATATTACGCAGAGAATTTCTGTCAGAAACTGTACTTCAGTGTTGGTTAATCGTGAGAAGATCGTGTTGTGGCTCATGTAAAAACGATAAACATCTAGCAACACGACTGCCGGAATTCGACAGTGGCGAGATCCTGGCCTATTGAGATTTCAGTTGGTCTGGTTCCCACGCTTGTCTTGCGAATATTTCATCAGTGGGTTAGGACTACCATATTCGACGTTATAACACTCCCATTCCCTCTGTCCAATAATCACAAAGACGATTAACTCAACACAAAATTAGTTTCTGGATGTTTCTGTTGGCATAAAGAGTCATACAAATATGCAGCACTACAATTCAGGAATCAGATTTGTAGATAGGCAACACCTGTGTTGTTTGTTACAATAAAGTAAAAGCAAAAAATATACTCTTAATTCTTGTGAGTCCCTGGTCTTGACGTGTTTCAGATTAGAACAGTAGCCTGGTAACGATGATTCGTGGTAATGAATTCTTGAAATCAACTCATCAATAACGAGACGTTGTTCAATTACAAAAAAAATGTGACTAGATAAAATTGTGGGCTTTTGAAATAAACACTTTTTAAGATCGACCTTTGTATATTTGACCATAACCAGTTGCAGAACATTTCTTGAATACAAACATATTTCCTCATAGACGAATTTCAACTAACAGAAATTACATTGTTAAACGTGGAGGTAAGTCCCGGGCTTAGCTCCCAACATCCGATCTCCTCCACTATCTCACACAGATATTTTCAGATTCGTTATTTCACTGTGAACAAAGATATCATATTTTGACAGAACAGAGAGTTTGTTCTTGCGAACGCGATACCATTTGACTGCGTTTGTCACTATATTGGATCTCTTAATATTGCATATGCACTGTGCGCAACTATACCAACCGACAATTTTCATTTTCCTTCAAATATGCATGCCGCTATACTGATTTCCACTATCATTAAAAAAATATTACGCGGAACAAATGGTTCAAATGGCTCTGAGCACTATGGGACTCAACATCTTAGGTCATAAGTACCCTAGAACTTAGAACTACTCAAAACGAACTAACCTAAGGACATCACACACACCCATGCCCGAGGCAGGATTCGAACCTGCGACCGTAGCAGCCTCGCGGTTCCGGACTGCAGCGCCAGAACTGCACGGCCTCCGCGGCCGGCTACGCGGAACAAAGACATACTTCGTGGAGAATAAATGACTTTGCAATCTTAAATATAATTTCTGTAACGGAGTTTTAGTAATTTGTGTATTGTCGAAAGCAAGATTATTTGCCCGTTAATGGTAAAATAAACATAACTGACATCATTCGATAATGATCGTTTTCAGAGACAAAATGAGAATGGAAGAAAATGGAGTCCTAAAAATAGCAGAAAATACAAAAAGATGAATGAAGTATCGTAGGAAGATGACCAAACAACATAATAATGACGGAAGCTCCAGTTTACAGTTATACATATGAAAATTTCAAGGAAACATCGTCAAAATAAGAGAGGAATCGAAAGGTTCATTTGACACAGGTGTATCGTCAACTGCTACTGAACACGGATCACAAAGGTGCTGGTTCGTTTCAGCATCATGCAGGATTTGAATGGCCCCACGCAAACAGTGCCCAAGAGGACTGACATATTGTTCGCTCCACCATAAAGGATCGGACAGCCACGTCATGTACCTTGAGTCAGGAAATGGCCTTCTTCGATGCAAGATATGTATCCACACGGGCAGTGCGACGGCTTGTGGATCTCCACGTAAAGTCATGCCGATAGTCGCTGTTAAGACCTCCCTTGGAGCCGACGATGGTGCGCCTGTCGACAGCAGTGGGTATAGGAGGGACACCACGTCGTCTTTTTACATAACTCCTAGTTCCGCTTACATCACGATGGATGTATTCGTGGGGTGAGACTTCGAGAGGAACGATCGTTTCCAGGCAGCATTTGTCATCGTCATACAGGCCTAGCACCTGGTGCGATGGTATGCAATGGCACTGAGTACACAGTGTGGTCGCCTCTAGCTCGCATAGCTGCTACTTTGGACAGTAGGCGTTACGTTTCTGACGTATTAATGTTGAGATGTCTGTGATGTTATTTTTCAACCAGATAATGCCATTACGCTTCTTACCTTTGTTATCTTGTCCTACTTTAATGCAAGGGTGTTTGACTGTCGGACTGGTCAGCAAGTTCTCCAGAACTGTCACTGACTGAAAACATTTGGTTTTGCGTGTCCAATACATTCTAACTCAACCACTTGTCTGCTCCCACGATTAATTATCCCTGATATAGAGCTGAGACATCATGGAATAATGTGCATGTGCAGGATGAATCAGCTGCCCATAGCTATACCGCTTCGTGCAACCTGCAATGTTATATCTGGCCTTCAAAAATCACGCATGAGGATTTGTACTCTCTCGCTCGCTACGAGCAAACTATTGATCCTACGAAGAAAAAAAAAACCGAAAAGAAAAGAAAATCTTCAAACGCACTACCACTCCCACACTTACCCCTCACCAGTTAGGATTCCTAGTATGCTGTTCGCGGGACTCCTACCTACCACATTACGAAGATATCCGACTACACGAACTATTCCCGATATTCGACCGATTTTGCTCTGTACTGACTGGGCCGTTATGCCACCAGTATCCACGGCTATTTCGTAAACATTATTAATTTTAACGTGCTCGTAAGGATAATGAAAGAAAAACGACTTTTGTAAACGTTACACTAAAACCAATTACGATGAAAATTACTCGTAGATCCGACTTTTGTTAGTCAGAAGTCCTGACGAATACTACGATGTAATTGTTTATTTTACGCTGTTAAAATACCTAAAACTTTTAGGTAAAATTTACCCGAACGTCGAATTTACTTTTGTACGTACTCGACCAAGCCAATGGCGTAATAAGGCCAGTCAATGAAGACCAAATGAAATCGAATATGGGACATAAGGTGTGCAGTCGCAAACAGTGAAAGGAAGGAGTGCAATGAACATTAAGAGGCATGTGATCAATTAGGGCTCGCCCGCACCTCATGGCATACCCACAATAACTGAATGCATTCTTTCGTGTAAATCAGATCAGCTACTGATTAAATTCCACCAGAACCAACGCCCTCTCCAGACATACTGCCATCGTCAGCCACAAGTCTCACACCACATACCGTCAACTACCGAAAAGTTCAATTGGGGCTCGCCCGCACGTCATGGCATACCCACAATAACTGAATGCATTCTATCATAAATAACTAATATGACTGATTAGGAGTAACTTAAATTAATTACCTCAGTAAATAACACAATCTATAGAGGAGTTACAGTAATTGTTACGCCTATAAGTTCTCCATTAAGAGGCATGTGATCAATTAGGGCTCGCCCACACCTCATGGCATACCCACAATAACTGAATGCATTCTTTCGTGTAAATCAGATCAGCTACTGATTAAATTCCACCAGAACCAACGCCCTCTCCAGACATACTGCCATCGTCAGCCACAAGTCTCACACCACATACCGTCAACTACCGAAAAGTTCAATTAGGGCTCGCCCGCACGTCATGGCATACCCACAATAACTGAATGCATTCTATCATAAATAACTAATATGACTGATTAGGAGTAACTTAAATTCATTACCTCAGTAAATAACACAATCTATAGAGGAGTTACAGTAATTGTTACGCCTATAAGTTCTCCATTAAGAGGCATGTGATCAATTAGGGCTCGCCCGCACCTCATGGCATACCCACAATAACTGAATGCATTCTTTCGTGTAAATCAGATCAGCTACTGATTAAATTCCACCAGAACCAACGCCCTCTCCAGACATACTGCCATCGTCAGCCACAAGTCTCACACCACATACCGTCAACTACCGAAAAGTTCAATTGGGGCTCGCCCACACGTCATGGCATACCCACAATAACTGAATGCATTCTATCATAAATAACTAATATGACTGATTAGGAGTAACTTAAATTAATTACCTCAGTAAATAACACAATCTATAGAGGAGTTACAGTAATTGTTACGCCTATAAGTTCTCCATTAAGAGGCATGTGATCAATTAGGGCTCGCCCGCACCTCATGGCATACCCACAATAACTGAATGCATTCTTTCGTGTAAATCAGATCAGCTACTGATTAAATTCCACCAGAACCAACGCCCTCTCCAGACATACTGCCATCGTCAGCCACAAGTCTCACACCACATACCGTCAACTACCAAAAAGTTCAATTAGGGCTCGCCCGCACGTCATGGCATACCCACAATAACTGAATGCATTCTATCATAAATAACTAATATGACTGATTAGGAGTAACTTAAATTCATTACCTCAGTAAATAACACAATCAATAGAGGAGTTACAGTAATTGTTACGCCTATAAGTTCTCCATTAAGAGGCATGTGATCAATTAGGGCTCGCCCGCACCTCATGGCATACCCACAATAACTGAATGCATTCTTTCGTGTAAATCAGATCAGCTACTGATTAAATTCCACCAGACCCAACGCCCTCTCCAGACATACTGCCATCGTCAGCCACAAGTCTCACACCACATACCGTCAACTACCGAAAAGTTCAATTAGGGCTCGCCCGCACGTCATGGCATACCCACAATAACTGAATGCATTCTATCATAAATAACTAATATGACTGATTAGGAGTAACTTAAATTCATTACCTCAGTAAATAACACAATCTATAGAGGAGTTACAGTAATTGTTACGCCTATAAGTTCTCCATTAAGAGGCATGTGATCAATTAGGGCTCGCCCGCACCTCATGGCATACCCACAATAACTGAATGCATTCTTTCGTGTAAATCAGATCAGCTACTGATTAAATTCCACCAGAACCAACGCCCTCTCCAGACATACTGCCATCGTCAGCCACAAGTCTCACACCACATACCGTCAACTACCGAAAAGTTCAATTAGGGCTCGCCCGCACGTCATGGCATACCCACAATAACTGAATGCATTCTATCATAAATAACTAATATGACTGATTAGGAGTAACTTAAATTCATTACCTCAGTAAATAACACAATCTATAGAGGAGTTACAGTAATTGTTACGCCTATAAGTTCTCCATTAAGAGGCATGTGATCAATTAGGGCTCGCCCGCACCTCATGGCATACCCACAATAACTGAATGCATTCTTTCGTGTAAATCAGATCAGCTACTGATTAAATTCCACCAGAACCAACGCCCTCTCCAGACATACTGCCATCGTCAGCCACAAGTCTCACACCACATACCGTCAAACTATCGAAAAGTTCAATTAGGGCTCGCCCGCACGTCATGGCATACCCACAATAACTGAATGCATTCTATCATAAATAACTAATATGACTGATTAGGAGTAACTTAAATTCATTACCTCAGTAAATAAAACAATCTATAGAGGAGTTACAGTAATTGTTACGCCTATAAGTTCTCCATTAAGAGGCATGTGATCAATTAGGGCTCGCCCACACCTCATGGCATACCCACAATAACTGAATGCATTCTTTCGTGTAAATCAGATCAGCTACTGATTAAATTCCACCAGAACCAACGCCCTCTCCAGACATACTGCCATCGTCAGCCACAAGTCTCACACCACATACCGTCAACTACCGAAAAGTTCAATTAGGGCTCGCCCGCACGTCATGGCATACCCACAATAACTGAATGCATTCTATCATAAATAACTAATATGACTGATTAGGAGTAACTTAAATTCATTACCTCAGTAAATAACACAATCTATAGAGGAGTTACAGTAATTGTTACGCCTATAAGTTCTCCATTAAGAGGCATGTGATCAATTAGGGCTCGCCCACACCTCATGGCATACCCACAATAACTGAATGCATTCTTTCGTGTAAATCAGATCAGCTACTGATTAAATTCCACCAGAACCAACGCCCTCTCCAGACATACTGCCATCGTCAGCCACAAGTCTCACACCACATACCGTCAACTACCGAAAAGTTCAATTAGGGCTCGCCCGCACGTCATGGCATACCCACAATAACTGAATGCATTCTATCATAAATAACTAATATGACTGATTAGGAGTAACTTAAATTCATTACCTCAGTAAATAACACAATCTATAGAGGAGTTACAGTAATTGTTACGCCTATAAGTTCTCCATTAAGAGGCATGTGATCAATTAGGGCTCGCCCGCACCTCATGGCATACCCACAATAACTGAATGCATTCTTTCGTGTAAATCAGATCAGCTACTGATTAAATTCCACCAGAACCAACGCCCTCTCCAGACATACTGCCATCGTCAGCCACAAGTCTCACACCACATACCGTCAACTACCGAAAAGTTCAATTAGGGCTCGCCCGCACGTCATGGCATACCCACAATAACTGAATGCATTCTATCATAAATAACTAATATGACTGATTAGGAGTAACTTAAATTCATTACCTCAGTAAATAACACAATCTATAGAGGAGTTACAGTAATTGTTACGCCTATAAGTTCTCCATTAAGAGGCATGTGATCAATTAGGGCTCGCCCGCACCTCATGGCATACCCACAATAACTGAATGCATTCTTTCGTGTAAATCAGATCAGCTACTGATTAAATTCCACCAGCACCAACGCCCTCTCCAGACATACTGCCATCGTCAGCCACAAGTCTCACACCACATACCGTCAACTACCGAAAAGTTCAATTAGGGCTCGCCCGCACGTCATGGCATACCCACAATAACTGAATGCATTCTATCATAAATAACTAATATGACTGATTAGGAGTAACTTAAATTCATTACCTCAGTAAATAACACAATCTATAGAGGAGTTACAGTAATTGTTACGCCTATAAGTTCTCCATTAAGAGGCATGTGATCAATTAGGGCTCGCCCGCACCTCATGGCATACCCACAATAACTGAATGCATTCTTTCGTGTAAATCAGATCAGCTACTGATTAAATTCCACCAGAACCAACGCCCTCTCCAGACATACTGCCATCGTCAGCCACAAGTCTCACACCACATACCGTCAAACTACCGAAAAGTTCAATTAGGGCTCGCCCGCACGTCATGGCATACCCACAATAACTGAATGCATTCTATCACAAATAACTAATATGACTGATTAGGAGTAACTTAAATTCATTACCTCAGTAAATAACACAATCTATAGAGGAGTTACAGTAATTGTTACGCCTATAAGTTCTCCATTAAGAGGCATGTGATCAATTAGGGCTCGCCCACACCTCATGGCATACCCACAATAACTGAATGCATTCTTTCGTGTAAATCAGATCAGCTACTGATTAAATTCCACCAGAACCAACGCCCTCTCCAGACATACTGCCATCGTCAGCCACAAGTCTCACACCACATACCGTCAACTACCGAAAAGTTCAATTAGGGCTCGCCCGCACGTCATGGCATACCCACAATAACTGAATGCATTCTATCATAAATAACTAATATGACTGATTAGGAGTAACTTAAATTCATTACCTCAGTAAATAACACAATCTATAGAGGAGTTACAGTAATTGTTACGCCTATAAGTTCTCCATTAAGAGGCATGTGATCAATTAGGGCTCGCCCACACCTCATGGCATACCCACAATAACTGAATGCATTCTTTCGTGTAAATCAGATCAGCTACTGATTAAATTCCACCAGAACCAACGCCCTCTCCAGACATACTGCCATCGTCAGCCACAAGTCTCACACCACATACCGTCAACTACCGAAAAGTTCAATTAGGGCTCGCCCGCACGTCATGGCATACCCACAATAACTGAATGCATTCTATCATAAATAACTAATATGACTGATTAGGAGTAACTTAAATTCATTACCTCAGTAAATAACACAATCTATAGAGGAGTTACAGTAATTGTTACGCCTATAAGTTCTCCATTAAGAGGCATGTGATCAATTAGGGCTCGCCCGCACCTCATGGCATACCCACAATAACTGAATGCATTCTTTCGTGTAAATCAGATCAGCTACTGATTAAATTCCACCAGAACCAACGCCCTCTCCAGACATACTGCCATCGTCAGCCACAAGTCTCACACCACATACCGTCAACTACCGAAAAGTTCAATTAGGGCTCGCCCGCACGTCATGGCATACCCACAATAACTGAATGCATTCTATCATAAATAACTAATATGACTGATTAGGAGTAACTTAAATTCATTACCTCAGTAAATAACACAATCTATAGAGGAGTTACAGTAATTGTTACGCCTATAAGTTCTCCATTAAGAGGCATGTGATCAATTAGGGCTCGCCCGCACCTCATGGCATACCCACAATAACTGAATGCATTCTTTCGTGTAAATCAGATCAGCTACTGATTAAATTCCACCAGAACCAACGCCCTCTCCAGACATACTGCCATCGTCAGCCACAAGTCTCACACCACATACCGTCAACTACCGAAAAGTTCAATTGGGGCTCGCCCGCACGTCATGGCATACCCACAAAAACTGAATGCATTCTATCATAAATAACTAATATGACTGATTAGGAGTAACTTAAATTCATTACCTCTGTAAATAACACAATCTATAGAGGAGTTACAGTAATTGTTACGCCTATAAATTCTCCATTAAGAGGCATGTGATCAATTAGGGCTCGCCCGCACCTCATGGAATACCCACAATAACTGAATGCATTCTTTCGTGTAAATCAGATCAGCTACTGATTAAATTCCACCAGAACCAACGCCCTCTCCAGACATACTGCCATCGTCAGCCACAAGTCTCACACCACATACCGTCAACTACCGAAAAGTTCAATTAGGGCTCGCCCGCACGTCATGGCATACCCACAATAACTGAATGCATTCTATCATAAATAACTAATATGACTGATTAGGAGTAACTTAAATTCATTACCTCAGTAAATAACACAATCTATAGAGGAGTTACAGTAATTGTTACGCCTATAAGTTCTCCATTAAGAGGCATGTGATCAATTAGGGCTCGCCCGCACCTCATGGCATACCCACAATAACTGAATGCATTCTTTCGTGTAAATCAGATCAGCTACTGATTAAATTCCACCAGAACCAACGCCCTCTCCAGACATACTGCCATCGTCAGCCACAAGTCTCACACCACATACCGTCAACTACCGAAAAGTTCAATTAGGGCTCGCCCGCATGTCATGGCATACCCACAATAACTGAATGCATTCTATCATAAATAACTAATATGACTGATTAGGAGTAACTTAAATTCATTACCTCAGTAAATAACACAATCTATAGAGGAGTTACAGTAATTGTTACGCCTATAAGTTCTCCATTAAGAGGCATGTGATCAATTAGGGCTCGCCCGCACCTCATGGCATACCCACAATAACTGAATGCATTCTTTCGTGTAAATCAGATCAGCTACTGATTAAATTCCACCAGAACCAACGCCCTCTCCAGACATACTGCCATCGTCAGCCACAAGTCTCACACCACATACCGTCAACTACCGAAAAGTTCAATTGGGGCTCGCCCGCACGTCATGGCATACCCACAATAACTGAATGCATTCTATCATAAATAACTAATATGACTGATTAGGAGTAACTTAAATTCATTACCTCAGTAAATAACACAATCTATAGAGGAGTTACAGTAATTGTTACGCCTATAAGTTCTCCATTAAGAGGCATGTGATCAATTAGGGCTCGCCCGCACCTCATGGCATACCCACAATAACTGAATGCATTCTTTCGTGTAAATCAGATCAGCTACTGATTAAATTCCACCAGAACCAACGCCCTCTCCAGACATACTGCCATCGTCAGCCACAAGTCTCACACCACATACCGTCAACTACCGAAAAGTTCAATTAGGGCTCGCCCGCACGTCATGGCATACCCACAATAACTGAATGCATTCTATCATAAATAACTAATATGACTGATTAGGAGTAACTTAAATTCATTACCTCAGTAAATAACACAATCTATAGAGGAGTTACAGTAATTGTTACGCCTATAAGTTCTCCATTAAGAGGCATGTGATCAATTAGGGCTCGCCCGCACCTCATGGCATACCCACAATAACTGAATGCATTCTTTCGTGTAAATCAGATCAGCTACTGATTAAATTCCACCAGAACCAACGCCCTCTCCAGACATACTGCCATCGTCAGCCACAAGTCTCACACCACATACCGTCAACTACCGAAAAGTTCAATTGGGGCTCGCCCGCACGTCATGGCATACCCACAATAACTGAATGCATTCTATCATAAATAACTAATATGACTGATTAGGAGTAACTTAAATTCATTACCTCAGTAAATAACACAATCTATAGAGGAGTTACAGTAATTGTTACGCCTATAAGTTCTCCATTAAGAGGCATGTGATCAATTAGGGCTCGCCCGCACCTCATGGCATACCCACAATAACTGAATGCATTCTTTCGTGTAAATCAGATCAGCTACTGATTAAATTCCACCAGAACCAACGCCCTCTCCAGACATACTGCCATCGTCAGCCACAAGTCTCACACCACATACCGTCAACTACCGAAAAGTTCAATTAGGGCTCGCCCGCACGTCATGGCATACCCACAATAACTGAATGCATTCTATCATAAATAACTAATATGACTGATTAGGAGTAACTTAAATTCATTACCTCAGTAAATAACTCAATCTATAGCGGAGTTACAGTAATTGTTACGCCTATAAGTTCTCCATTAAGAGGCATGTGATCTTCCCCTAGATCGAAATATTCTGTGAATATTCGAAACTGTACTAGGGCTCCTGCAGTCCCATTCTTCGCTGTACTGGACAACATGCATTAATACAGTTTCTTGCCGTTTAAAGTGTATACTCTGCCATTCCCGGCTCTTCATGACTACAAATATAGGAAGGAGCCTTTCAGCACGATACCGGAAATCTGGTGCACACCTATAACGTTATCGCCCCCGCGCAGAACCTCGTGTTTCTCGCACACTTAAGGGTGAGGTGTGTAGTCAGCAATCAGCCTTACCGGTAGCAAGCGGGAATCTCCACCATGATTTTTAATTACTGTTGCCATTTAATCAGAAGCGCTGGCGCAGAATTAAAAGTTAACTGGTCGTTCCAAAGCGGCGGCTGGCGAACAAACTGCTGACCAGCTCCGCTTTGATTGGCGCGACACGCAACAGAGGCGCCGTAAACCGCCGACAGAACTAATTGGAAACCGGAGCGGCTACAGTTGGAACGGTGTTGACTAATTGGGTTAAGTGTCAGTATTACGTTGCTCCGCTGTAAGGTACAGTGACGTTTCATGCGACAGGGAAGGGAAAAAGTTCAGTTCTTTTTTTTCACTTCCATCAATCTGTGTCATAACTTCAAGCCATCTCTGGTTGATGCGTTGGCATTTATCTTAGTGAAAGAAGAATCTCTGTTTTTACCGACGTAAAAACTTTTCCCGCACTAGTGCGAGGATAAAGCATGGTGTGCTGTACATCTATATCTACATGACTAATCTGCAGTTCACAATTAAGAGCTTGGCAGAATCACTTTCACAGTACTTGTCTACAGTTCCACTCACAAATAGCTCGCCAGAAATACTAACACTTAAATATTTCCGTGCGAGCTTTGATTTATCTTAATTTATTATAATAATCTTTTCTTCCCTTTTTTGATTCGGAGGAGAAACTCGGAGGGTGTAATTACGTGAAAAGATCTCACCACAACGAAAAATTGCTTTGTTTTAATGGAGAAATCCTCTTTGAAATGTTGAATAATTTTTTTTTGTTTAAAATGTTCTCTGGAACGTCTAATTTACTCTAGTATTTATCTTTAGTTCGCCAGAAATACAGTTACAAGGTGATTTGTGAAGCACTGTCTCCGAAAACCATTCACAGGGGGAAAAAATAGTTGACATTGCGGCCAATATGCCAACATGTCATTTCAACGACAGCCTAACTGGCTTTGCGGAAATTATGAAAGTACTTTAACTCGAGACCAGACCAGACTAGTACAACTTCTGCACAGGAGCGAACGGAGAGGGTATCGAGCGAGCGGGGCGGCGCATGACAGAAGCGCCAAAGAGACCCGCAGGGCCAGCAAGCTCACGAAGAATATGAAGAAAGACCTCGTTTCGGATCTGGAAGGATTTCCGTACGGTTCACGGACCGCTGACTAGAAGTATGTTTAACTCAACAACAAAAAAAGTGACCAAAAATTTTAAATGTGTTTTTCTCGAAACAGTATTTTTCAAATTGGGGGGAAATATAACATTAGAACGGTACATATGATTTTGATTAGAATTTGATGCTGGCTTTATAAAATCAATTCTCTATCAGCATACATAGCCATTTCGCGATATCTTCAAACATTCATTTTCGGTGCACGCTTTTCTCCAAATTTTTTGGGCGCAAAAGTCACCCTTTTGTTAGAACTTATTCTTTTTCAGTTATCTTATGTATGGTCATAAAAAATATTCAAAATGACTTACATAAAATAATTTTGTTGGAATCGAATATGACGACCAACATCCTGGTTGCGAGGAATCTTTTTACCTCGTACAGCGGTTACAGGGAACGTACGATATGGACACAAAGATGATTTTTGGCAGACAGAAGTGTAACGAATAAAACTATATCATCAGATTTAGCATTACTTTTCATTTCAGTTAAAAAATCACGAAAAACACCTATTTACCTATTTCGCATGCCTTCAAAGAGGACTGCCCTTTTAATGATTGGCGCACTAACTCGCGGATCATACTCATGAAACTCTCTCCCCTATTTCACGATAATACAAACAAGCTGCCCTTCTTTGAACTTTTACGACTATCTGGTAAGGACCTCATAAGGCACAGCAACACTCGTAGCAGAGAAGGATAAGCGTTTTTTAGGCAGTCCCTTTGGTAGACGTGTTGCATGATTCAGGCGTTCTGCCAATAGAACACAGCCGTCGGTTCACCTTCCCTACAAAATTATCTATCATCGTTTCGGTTTAGGTTGTTCATAATTGCAATCTCTAGGTGTTTAGTAGAACTGACAGCCTTTAAATTTGTGAAATTTATTGTAAAACCGAAATTTAACGGATTCCTTTTGCTACTCCTGTGAATGTGCGTCTGCAAACCGCGACCTGACAAAACCGAAGGCCCGATAACAGCTTTATGCTACAGAAACAAAAGCAATACCCCGTGTACCTTCACATGTGTGCTTTGTCGCATATCGGATACATGTACAACACTGTATACGGCATCTAAAACAACATCAGCAGAGACTAGAAGAGCACCAAGGTTGCAACCGTATTCCCAACCCAGAGTAAACAATGCTGAGTTTTATTAAATGCCTCTTAGTTAACCAAAAATTACATTTCCGTACCTAACTTTACGTGAGCTACTGCGCGACAGAATTTAAAGGTTAATTTTTCAAAACGCGTTATCGTCTCCCTTTGCGAAGTAGAAATTCGAAATTTGGCTCAAAGGTTCCTCTGTAAAGGTGCAAAAGCGTGGCGCCCTGCGATGTTACCCTAAGTGACGCTTCAAACAGCAAGTTGTCGACACATGCGAAAAAGGAGGAAAGCTCAGAAGTTCACGTGAGGTGTAAGGTTGATTAATAATGTCACATGGCCACCCAGCGCCATCACGATTCTGCCCAACGCCATCGTCGGCGTGTCACACTATGGGAAGGCCGTCGTCCCCTCCTATCCGTATTTCACGCCTCTGCGATGGAAGTAAGAACCTCGACGCACAGTACTGAAATCACGCAGTTTTCTTATGAGTGGCCAAGGAAAACACACATATGCTCAGAATCGGCACAAAAGGGCCTCAGGGAGATGCTTATGAATCAACCAATTTTCCTTGGAACATTGATTCCTACATAATTCGCGGTCGAAAACGACAGTTCGCTGTGTGGTGAGCAACAAGACGACTTTCTTGACAACCTTCGACATGGCTGGCACCTCTTGGACGATTCAACCCTTCTCTAATACACCATGGGCTAGCAACTCCATTAAACATGATCGCTCCACTTTTAAGTGCAGTGCAACCGCAGTCTTTGTTCTGACGTGTGGGGTGGAACCACTATGGTCTAAAACCACTCGATAAGATTTAAACGTGCCTCGAAGCAGAAAAGTGTGTCTATTCCTTTTCAGCCGCCCTGATTCATGCCCTCCTGTGGCGTGACCATGGACAGTTTGGCGGGGAGGTGCGTCGTTGACACATGTGTGAATAAAATGGCAAAGTGTTCCAAGACGATGCAATTTGACAACACTCTCAGTGCCACCTGCCCGCCTTTGTCGAGCACTCTAAAAATGTACCTGTACAGAGGCAACAGTGACAGAGACCTAGGCTCCTGCAGGCAGGCTGCACTGTTGCTCTAGCCCCTGCGAGGAGGCGCATGGGATCAGGGGGCTGTCAGGGGGCTAGCTGCTGGCATGTACCTGAGACTCCATCAAAGATTGTCTGTGTAGATGTATGTTTTTGATGTGGTCAACAAAGATGCGTGGGTGACACTGAGGGTGTTGCTGAACTGGGGGATGTTAGAGGAATCCATTGCCATTTTATTCATGCATGAGTCACTGTTCTGTCCTCCTGTGATCACACCACAGGAGAGAGCACGACAGGAACGCTGAAAAAGGATAGCACCCTTTTCTACTTCGGATCAATTTCAAATTTCGTCGAATAGTTTTGAACGGTCACTAGAGATTACACCACTGTACACCCAACAAAAATCGCAATCACACTACACTCCAAAGCGGTGTGATCGAATTCAGTGTGGTTGCTGGCCCAAAAGTCCTTATACAAGGGTGGAATGGTCCAAAGGATGTCAGCATTGTCATATGTTCTCAACAACGTCATACTGTTGCTCATACCAATTGTCATCTTCGACTGCAAATAGTGTGGGAATCAATATCCCAAGGAAAGGACTTGTTTCATTGACGTCCTTTATGCCATTCCCTGAGACCTTTTCGTGTCGATTTGGTGAGGCGGTGTGTCTGAAGTGTTTTCCTTGGCCAACCATACGAAAACCATGTGATTTCAACGCTGGGCGTCCCGTTTCTGACATCCATGGCAGAGATGTCAAAACAAGGGGTGAAATGTGGGCAAGAGAAAGTGTGAAGGCCTTGTGATCATGTAACACGTCCACGATGGCTTTGAACTGAATTTTGGTGAAATTTGGTACTAATGTGACATCATTAACACACCTGTCACCTCATATGAACTTCTTTGCTCTGTCCTTTAACAGCATGTGTCGACAACTTGCTGTTTGAAGCGATTCGGAGCCCGCGGGTGACGTCGCAGGTGCCACGCTTTTGTATACTTACAGAGGAAGGAAGTAGGAATCCTTGAGTTAAATTTCAAACTTAAGCGTCCCAATGACAATCAGTTACAGAGTTTCGAAAAAGTGACCCTTCAATTGTGAGGCTTAATATATGTTCCTGTCTTAATGTAATATGTTATACACTCAAACTGCCAGACTACAAATGTTTATCAGGCGGGAAGACTAACGCAGCAAGACCTCGACAAACGAAATAATATCTCACCAATTGTTATAAACTATCAGGGTCCGCCGCCGCAAGTCCTAGTGAACAAAGGGCCGCGTTGAGGTGTAGACCACCTAGGGTGCAGCCTAAGCTAAAATTTAAGATAAAAAATATCCTTTCAGTCATATTGTGGCGTGGACCCTCTTATAATTGTAAAAGACGCAGACTCGCTGCCTGTAATCGCCGAGCCAGAGAATGTGTTGGCGAAGAAGGAAGAACGAACGAAGATTGGGGTTTAACATACGGTCGACATCGAGGTCATTACAGCCGGAGGACAAGCTCGGACTGTGTCAAGGATTGGGAAGGAAATAGGTCGTAGGAACCATCCCGGTATTTTCCTGGAGCAATTGAAGGAAATCACAAAAAACATAATCCTGAAGGGACGGATGCGGATTTGAACTGTCGTCCTTCCGAATGCGAGAGCAGTGTGCTGACTAATGCGCCACCTCGCTCGGTGTGTTGAAGAGAGACAGAGGCTTACTCGTGCATCACAGCGGACAGTGACACGAGACCTATTAAACAGTAGAAACATTAGGCTTAGAGATCTCTGTGTGACTTTCGAATAGACTGAAAAGAACCTACTTGTTTAGTGTCTTGAACATGTCGGGCACCTACAAAACAATATTTGTGGGAAGTGTTTCCCTTCTGATTTCCTCTCAAGAAACCTGCTGCAGCAAGTCGTCTTTAGCTAGCAGAAGCCTATGGAGCACATGCTTTGTTGGAAACAACGTGCGAAGATTGGTTTCGACGAGTTAAAGACAACGATTTTCAGGTGAGTGACTTAATACGGTGTGGTGTACCATGAGCTGCTCCAACCTCGTCAGACGGTGAATGCTGAACGCGACAAAGCACAGCTGCTCAATCTGCTCAACCTGCATTTCAAGACACATGTCCGCAATATACTCAGAGAGATGAGAAAGCCAATCTGCTTCATGACAATGCCAAGCCATATGTTGCAAACCAACTGTAGGAGATCTTGAAAGGACTTCGATGCGATGTCTTGTCCCACCTGCCATATTCACCAAACATCGTCCCTTCCTACAACCATTTGTTTCAGTCCATACAGCATGGTACTTCTGAACAACACCTGACATCTTTAAACGATCTCGAAAGCAGTCACTTGAGTGGATCACCTCAAAATAATCTGAATTTTTTTTTCACCGTGTAATCCATTTGTTATCCGAAAAGTGGGAAAAGGTTGCATCGATCGAAAGACACTATCTTCGGTAAATTATCTTACACAATTCTGTTAAAATAAACATGTGTTTTCTGTCCAACGAACAGCGAGATTTAGGTACCCAATACAAGCCGTTTTACCAGTCATATAACATGTTGAAATACACTCCTGGAAATGGAAAAAAGAACACATTGACACCGGTGTGTCAGACCCACCATACTTGCTCCGGACACTGCGAGAGGGCTGTACAAGCAATGATCACACGCACGGCACAGCGGACACACCAGGACCCGCGGTGTTGGCCGTCGAATGGCGCTAGCAGCGCAGCATTTGTGCACCGCCGCCGTCAATGTCAGCCAGTTTGCCGTGGCATACGGAGCTCCATCGCAGTCTTTAACACTGGTAGCATGCCGCGACAGCGTGGACGTGAACCGTATGTGCAGTTGACGGACTTTGAGCGAGGGCGTATAGTGGGCATGCGGGAGGCCGGGTGGACGTACCGCCGAATTGCTCAACACGTGGGGCGTGAGGTCTCCACAGTACATCGATGTTGTCGCCAGTGGTCGGCGGAAGGTGCACGTGCCCGTCGACCTGGGACCGGACCGCAGCGACGCACGGATGCACGCCAAGACCGTAGGATCCTACGCAGTGCCGTAGGGGACCGCACCGCCACTTCCCAGCAAATTAGGGACACTGTTGCTCCTGGGGTATCGGCGAGGACCATTCGCAACCGTCTCCATGAAGCTGGGCTACGGTCCCGCACACCGTTGGGCCGTCTTCCGCTCACGCCCCAACATCGTGCAGCCCGCCTCCAGTGGTGTCGCGACAGGCGTGAATGGAGGGACGAATGGAGACGTGTCGTCTTCAGCGATGAGAGTCGCTTCTGCCTTGGTGCCAATGATGGTCGTATGCGTGTTTGGCGCCGTGCAGGTGAGCGCCACAATCAGGACTGCATACGACCGAGGCACACAGGGCCAACACCCGGCATCATGGTGTGGGGAGCGATCTCCTACACTGGCCGTACACCACTGGTGATCGTCGAGGGGACACTGAATAGTGCACGGTACATCCAAACCGTCATCGAACCCATCGTTCTACCATTCCTAGACCGGCAAGGGAACTTGCTGTTCCAACAGGACAATGCACGTCCGCATGTATCCCGTGCCACCCAACGTGCTCTAGAAGGTGTAAGTCAACTACCCTGGCCAGCAAGATCTCCGGATCTGTCCCCCATTGAGCATGTTTGGGACTGGATGAAGCGTCGTCTCACGCGGTCTGCACGTCCAGCACGAACGCTGGTCCAACTGAGGCGCCAGGTGGAAATGGCATGGCAAGCCGTTCCACAGGACTACATCCAGCATCTCTACGATCATCTCCATGGGAGAAGAGCAGCCTGCATTGCTGCGAAAGGTGGATATACACTGTACTAGTGCCGACATTGTGCATGCTCTGTTGCCTGTGTCTATGTGCCTGTGGTTCTGTCAGTGTGATCACGTGATGTATCTGACCCCAGGAATGTGTCAATAAAGTTTCCCCTTCCTGGGACAATGAATTCACGGTGTTCTTATTTCAATTTCCAGGAGTGTATATATCTGTTACGTGACGGCTGATCACGGGGCGCCTTTGAAGACGTGTCGCGCTGACGAATATATGGTTGCAAGCTGTGACGCGCCGAAGGCTATCGTCACTCAGAGCAACGACCTCATAGTTTCCCTGTGTGTTTCGTGGGAGTTTTATTGGCATGTGTAGCTTCATGTTCATGGATCTGCTTTAAATGGAGTTCATTAATGTACAAAGCTTATAACACCAACAAATGTTTATTCAACATTTGAAAGAAAAATTGTAGTTGTTTCTCTGGATTTTGATATATTTAATTGTGTGAAAGAGAGGGAAATTAGTTTTATTAGAAAAACATATACTATTTTTTATTATACACTGTAGCCTGGAGAGATGTTTTTTGGTCGTAAAATAAAAGTTTAATGAAGTATTAGACCTACTGACGTAATTTTATGAGAGAATAAAATGATTTATTATTTTTGATCCATTTGCAGACGTTCTGTGCCAATCAGGACGATTTCGTGAATTTCCAATTTTTTCTAGTCGTTATCCCTGCTCTACGTATCCTGTTATCTTTTCCATCTCACACTGTACAGAGCAGAATCTACCAATCTAAAAATGGAAGTTAATATTATCAGTCAACGAGGAATTTTCGTACTGTGCAGAGAACACAGACCTTTGATGGACATCTTTGCTAACTGAATTGATGCGTTCAACAGACTCGGAGAAAATAAAATTTAGTAAGCAAAGACTAAGACATGACGATGACACCACAAGACGTAATTACTTTGTAGAGGCTTATTCGGCTACATTTTTCAGTGGTGAATAAAATTAGCACGTCGCCCAACGCCAAATGGCTGGTGACGCTCCATCAAACGAGTGACACTTTAGTTCACAAAATCGCTATGACTTTTAAAGGACCAGTTAATGGAATGTGCCTCAGTGCAAGGATTACTTCGGCGAAGAAGATTCAGACGCACCCTGACAAATATCAATGACGTGTTTCGAATCGCATCACAGGCAGATACAGTTCTGACAATTAATTCTATATCCGTATCCACTGTGGTCTCATACACAGGTGACTTCAAATACTCCCTTAGGAAATAATCAAGGGGGTTCAGGTCGGATGACCTTGCAGGCCATGGATTAGGATCCCCCCTCCGAATTCAGCGACTAGGAAATACAGCATTGAGATGGTTGCGGAAATCCACTGTGAAGAGAGGCGGTGCACCGTTATGTTGTATCCACATCCTCTCTCGAAGAGCCAAGGGCACGTTCTCCATCAACTCTGGTAGAACTCTTTGCACGAAGCTCAAGTACAGATGGCCATTCAGACGGCCAGGTAGACTTCTTACTCATCACGCTCGTTCAATATGGTTCAAATGGCTCTGAGCACTATGGGACTTAACTTCTGAGATCATCAGTCGCCTAGAACTTAGAACTACTTAAACCTAACTAACCTAAGGACATCACACACATCCATGCCCGAGGCAGGATTCGAACCAGCGACACTAGCGGTCACGCGGTACAAGACTGAAGCGCCTAGAACCGCACGGCCACACCGGCCGGCAATCACGCTCGTCCTTCCTGCTCCCTTGCAGGAAATAAACAATGTACATGTAAATAAACAGTACAGTACGTGTAAACATGTACGCATGTTTGTTGTGAATCAGCTGGAAAACAGTAATGCTAGACAAAGTGGTAGACAAGTTTACTTCCATATCTCATCAAGCTAGCTTCTCTGAGCCCAGGTTCACTACCTCAATTTGCTCAGTGGAGCATTCTCTATGTCCTGTTACATTTTTTCACTCTGCATACATACGTTTACAGGCGCCGGCACCTACAACTTCGACTCACTATAGCGTTGCTCGATGACTTTTCTGGACATGGGTTCCTACTCAAAATATTATGTACTTATTTCCGTCTACAATTCCTTGAAATCTGTAACGGGGATTTCCGAACACCCTATATATCAGAACTTAGCTGTCATCGCTCAGCGGAAATCTTATGCTTAATGTCCCATGAATGTTTCATCTGTAAATATTACAATATGAACCACATGAAATTGTTATTTTTACCTACATACATAATTACGTATCTACGGAACACTCAGAGCACCAGTCCTACTCGCACTTGTCCGTTTTTTCATAAGAAAGCCGTAACATAACATGTTTTCGTTAGTTACGACATTTCAACTACCGCCATATTAAATTACGATTAAAATAATATAAGAAAGCGAAATGTCAAGTATACATTGCTATGAAAATGCAAAACAAAGGAAATAAATTAAAATATTCACTCACTTAAAAGTTTTGTAGTTTTTTTTTTTACTTTCTTGCCTTTGTCGCTGATAATTTATCTTAACACCTCTCATTCTTATGCTCCTTCAATTTTAATTAGTGATCTGATAATGGCAACAGCCGGAACGTCGTAATAAATGAACTCATATTAAGCGATGAAGACGGATTTATTCTCAGAAGTCGACTATGATAACATATTTATTTACGGAATTTACTCTTTTTCAAAAATTGCTGGCAGCAAATAAGCAAATCACTACTTTTCTTTATCCATCCCTATTAAGAGAATTCAAGTATCAAATCCAGCACCCCGTAGACCTAAAAACTGATGTGATATTTGTGCCAACACATTTTCTAATTCGTTCAGCTTTTACACAAGCTGTACAGTTTAACCAGTTGCTGACACGCCTTTTGCGTGAGCAATAACTGTCAGTTGACAGTGCTGCCTATTCAAACCGATGCACTAGAATTTTTAGTGGGTGGGCCATTGTTTACGCGTATGGAAAGCTTTCATCGGCAGAGAAAAATACGGCGAGTAATTGCTGGTCTGAAATGCGTAAATGAATCAGAAGCGAGTGAGAGCTATCCGACAGATGGAGGTTAAACCCGGATTACGTAGTTGCGGAGCTCTGGCGTCAGTGTACACTGATTACCGCTATCTGTAATTGTCAAGTGGCGATCCTGCCGTCCGTGATGCATCAGACAGGATTGCCATGCCACAGCAGCCAATATTTCCAAGAGATTTCTTTCGCTGACTCACCTAAATTGCTTAATAAACAAACAGTTGATGTTAAACAAGGAGTTTTGTTGTTGTAGCCGTTCAATGTAAACGTTGTCGCAGTTTAATCAGTTATCCCATGTCTGAAAGCTTTAGAAATGAGTTAATACACTACTGGCAATTAAAATTGCTACACTACGAAGATGACGTGCTACAGAAGCGAAATTTAACCAACAGCAAGAAGATGCTGTGATATGCAAATGATTAGCTTTTCAGAGCATTCACACAAGGTTGACGCCGGTGGCGACACCTACAACGTGCTGACTTGAGGAAAGTTTCCAACCGATTTTTCATACACAAACAGCAGTTGACCGGCATTGCCTTGTGAAACGTTGTTGTGGTGTCTCGTGTAAGGAGGAGAAATGCATACCATCACGTTTCCCACTTTGATAAAGGTCGGATTATAGCCTATCGCGATTGCAGTTTATCGTATCGCGACATTGCTGCTCGCGTTGGTCGAGATCCAATGACTGTTAGCAGAATATGGAATCGGTGGGTTCAGGAGGGTAATACGGAACGCCGTAATGGATCCCAACGGCCTCGTATCACTAACAGTCGAGATGACAGGCATCTTATCCGCGTGGCTGTAACGGATCGTGCAGCCACGTCTCGATCCCTGAGTCAACAGATGGGGACGTTTGCAAGACAACAACCAAGTGCACGAACAGTTCGACGACGTTTGCAGCAGTATGGACTATCAGCTCGGGACCATGGCTGTGGTTACCCTTGACGGTGCATATCAGAGACAGGAGTGCCCGCGATGGTGAACTCAACGATGAACCTGGGTGCACGAATGGTAAAACTTCATTTTTTGGGATGAATCCAGGTTCTGTTTACAGCATCATCATGGACGCATCCGTGTCTGGCGACATCGCGGTGAACGCACATTGGAAGCGTGTATTCGTCATCGCTATACTGGCGTATCACCCGGCGTGATGGTATGGGGTGCCATTGGTTACACGTCTCGGTCACCTCCTGTTTACATTGACGGCACGTTGAACAGTGGACGTTACATTTCAGATGTATTACGACCCGTGGCTCTACCCTTCATTCGGTCCCTGCGAAACCCTACATTTCAGCAGGATAATGCACGACTGCAAGTTGCAGGTCCTGTACGGGCCTTTCTGGATACAGAAAATGTTCGACTGTTGCCCTGGCCAGCACATTCTCCAGATCTCTCACCAATTGAAAACGTCTGGTCAATGGTGGCCGAGCAACTGGCTCGTCACAATACGCCAGTCACTACTCTTGATGAACTGTGGTATCGTGTTGAAGCTGCATGGGCTGCTGTACCTGTACACCCCCAGGCGTATCAAGGCCGCTATTACTGCCAGAGGTGGTTGTTCTGGGTACTGATTTCTCAGGATCTATGCACCCAAATTGCGTGAAAATGTTGTCACATGTCGCCGGCCGCGGTGGTCTCGCGGTTCTAGGCGCGCAGTCTGGAACCGCGCGACTGCTACGGTCGCAGGTTCGAATCCTGTCTCGGGCATGGATGTGTGTGATGTCCTTAGGTTAGTTAGGTTTAACTAGTTCTGAGTTCTAGGGGACTGATGACCTAAGATGTTAAGTCCCATAGTGCTCAGAGCCATTTGAACCATTTGTTGTCACATGTCAGTTCTAGTATAATATATTTGTCCAGTGAATACACGTTTATCATCTGCATTTCTTCTTGGTGTAGCAATTTTAATGGCCAGTAGTGTATGTCATATATTTGACATTAAGCAAGTAAAACCTTTACGGCTTAAGACGGGAAATCCTAATTATGTTGACCTTATTAGTTTCGGGTTTTTCACCAACAGGCTAATGAAAAACTTAAAACCAACAGCGAAACAGTAATAAGCGATAAACTTCTTCCGCATTATTATTTTGTTGGATGTTTCAGTGAGAATAATATTTGGAAACATTTGAAATTACATCTAGTTTGTTGAAAGTCGCTAGGCGTTCTTCTCCTCAAATACAGGGTGAATATAGTCTGGTTAATTTGCGCGCCGTGAGTTTGCTGTGTCAAGACACATACTGGATAATTATAAAGTCCATGAAATCTTTAGAAAAAATCGGTAGCGATAAGTGGAGAAGAACGATGTAACAAATGATGCACTATTTGAAAGACAGACTCTCAAATATTTTTCACAATGTTTATGAAAGCTCTACGTGTCCAATGTTCGTCACACGGCACACATCTAATTGGTAGTCGAATTCTGTTCATATCACACCCTGCATATTAGGAGAGATGGTGAGAACAGGTGATGTGATGTGCTGTCACATGTCTTGAAGGTTCTGTGATAAGTATGGAACGCTATTCTTGATGTAACGCAACAAGAAAAAAATCGTAAGCCACCAAGCCCTGCTAACGTATTAGCCACTAGATTGGCGCCAGGTCAGGTGTCGCTACTCGACCCATTCAGCGATGTCTCATTGCGGTGATTTCGTACACAATTGTGGAAATGTGGAGGGGCGCCATCTTGTTGAAAAGTCAAATCCCTGCTATCAGCTATGAGCTGCAACTCCAGTGTGTCGAGATAGGTGATATGCCTACCACTGACAGTTCTCTCAGTGACGAAGAAGGGTCCATAGACTGTCTTGTCGGACATGACACAGAACACTTTAACTTTGTCGGACGTATTCGACAGTTGCATGTGGATTCTCTGTCCGGGCACGGGTAAATTCTAGCAAACAAAGTGCTTTCTCTGTCTGGTTCGCCACCATTTTCAGAAACAACGATTAGTGGCGCCACTGTCGGCCGTTTTACGAATTAACTTTTTGGCATCACGTTAAGAAACGTGTGTATTTCAGGTACTGCATGATTTGTTACGATACCGTTAACCCTTTATCTCCACCAAGGTATGTAAAATGTTTTGTGGACTTTATAATTAATCCGTACACAGTTTCTAACTTTAATACTGACTTGCTTTGTTAAACCTTGAAACACGTATGTTGTGCGGCAGCGATGCTGAGACATTGTAGGGAGGTTACACTTGGTTGCATTTCTATTAAGTACTGTCCTTTTAAATTTTCCGTGGGGAGGTTACAACCTTTAACTTCAGGTTACGCCTCTAAATGAGCAGATTATGACAATATTTTTAATTTTTAAATTTGATAAGTAATTATACGAAATATATAAAATGAAATTCTTGTCACCCCTAGGAGTCGTTGCAGAGGTAGCCTTCAACTTCGATCAGGCGACTATAATATCCATTTAATAATTTAGATTTATTAAATTTCTTCTGAAGTACATGGCTGCCAGCTTTGTTTAAAACTACTATTTTGTAATTTTCTGACGCCATTATTTGGGTAAAACGAACATTCCGGGATGTCAGTGGCTGGATTATCTTTTGACAGCATCTTCTACGTGTTACAGGTCATCGTACTATAGGAAACAAAACGGATTCCACAAAGAACGATAGTGTTAATCCCAATTCTGTTCGCCCACGAGAGCCAGGAGGCAGTAACTACTGGCACTTAGGTTGATTTCCGGAGAGCGTTCGATGGCGTTCCACAGTGTCGGCTAATGAACAATAAACGAGGATGGACGCTTGGTGCAGGGATGAGCATTTCTGCTACATCTCCATCTACATTCCTATACAGATTCCACAAGCCTCTGTTTGGTGCGTGGCGCAGGGTAGGTTGTACCACTACTACTCATTTCCTTTCCTGTTCCACCCGCAAATATAGCTAGGGAAAAACGATTGTCTGTATACCTCCGTACGAGCTGTGATTTCTCTTAGGTTATGTTCGTTATCCTCACGAGAAACGTACGTTGGCGGCAGTAGGATAGCTCTGCAGTCAGCTTCAGATGCTGGTTCTCTAAATTTTCTCAATAGTATTCCTGGAAAGGAAAGTTTCCTTTCCTCCTCGGACCCCTTTCTAGTTCCTGAAGCATCTCCATAATACACCATAATGCCGGCCGGTGTGGCCGTGCGGTTAAAGGCGCTTCAGTCTGGAACCGCGTGACCGCTACGGTCGCAGGTTCGAATCCTGCCTCGGGCATGGATGTGTGTGATGTCCTTAAGTTAGTTAGGTTTAACTAGTTCTAAGTTCTAGGGGACTGATGACCTCAGCAGTTGAGTCGCATAGTGCTCAGAGCCATTTAATACACCATAATACATGCGTGTTCCCTTTTATGGTAATACATACAATAGAATATTTTTGCATTTTCTTTGGAAAATTTGAGATAAAAGTGTTGTTAGCCTGTTTCTGTGCTAGTGGTGATACTAATATTTGCTGTGGAGCTAGTTGTGGTTTCAGTAACAATTTGAATATAACAATCTCTGATGATGCTGCTCCCTTCTACCGGGAAATCTCTTATCCTTTTCACCGCGCCCGCGCCCTCTTTCTCCTTCTCTTTGTCGTATTGATCGCACCCTCTTACTCGAAATTCTCCGTCCGTTCAGTTTGAAACAAGGATGGACTCCGAACTGTCTGTTCCATGGGAAACGTTATCAGCTCTTCCAGTATACCTGATAATTCCCTATCTTGATGTCGCTCCATATTCGTAATTTCTATTGACTTAAATAACTCATAACCTGCTCTCGTCTGACTCCTAGTCCTCGTTCAAACACTTATCAAAACACCTCACGTACAGGTAGATAAAGTATTATTAAACCCATCCAAAATAATTTCGACGCTGTACCAATGCTGATAGATCGGTAGGACGTGGAGCAAATTCCACAAAACCACAGAATGCTGCAATATCACATACATGAATTATTTAATTGGAGCTAGTAAAAAGGCTGTGACTAACGCGTATCTATGTCTCTAGATATGTGATTATAAACCAATCTAATTTTAATAGCCACAAATTTAATTCTCTGTTTGCTCTATGAGCATTACGTGAGGCAAAATGTTTTAAAAATATTCCTGAAAATTTATATGGCAAGGTTTTGTTCCTGGCTGCATCACAAGGTCTCCAATCACCGTCATGATCCTGGCACGGGTGCACTGAAAAGGCACCACACGTCTCCCTTAACCTGTATCAGTGTGTAGATGCCCAAACAAAATGTAAACTACCATTTGTTATGCAAGGATGTTTTTATTAACGCTTAATTATTGTCCTATAGACTTCAAAAGGATGGTGGAATAGTGACACTGTAATTTAATTTTGTGACCTGGTAAAATATGTAGGTAATGAAAGTCGAAGTTACCATAAGTTCCACTGTTCATTATAAATGCTCATACGAAACGAGTGCAGTAGTTGCACTGAAGTATAGCAGGAACTTGTTTAATAACATCCTATTCACTGAGAAATTATCACAAGAACATGAAGCTGCTACAAATAACTAACGTTGGCGGAGATTCAAGACAAGGAACTGATAGGTAGGTTACTACATTAGCATCACTCTGATCCGTTTCCACGATCTGATGACAGTGAGTGACAGAATTTGCAGGCCAAAGGGGAGTCTTCCTCCTACTCATTAACACTCGCTTACTGAGTACATTACAACCTATACACGCTCAAGCCGGATGCAGATCTTACCCTTTTTTTAGCAGCGTCGTTGTGTTGTCCGCCAGTGCTGCTGTTGGTGACCGCTGTGTCGGATGATGCCCGTGAATCCCAGAAAGCTACCACACGTAAACTTTACATCCTACACTAATTGGCACTGCAAAGTGAAATGACTATGAAGTGATTGTGTCACTAGTAGCGGATAAAGTGTCACTTTAGCTGCTCCTGTCTCCTCTCGTAGCATTCGCCCCTTATTCAGTAGTCGATCCTAGCCTCTCGTGAGCAGTGATCCAAAGACAAGAATTAATTCTCCTGGAGTGTTCTCCCAAATCTGAATAATTTTTCAAGAGTTCTACGTAAGACCAGGCTGACCAATGAAAGTCCCGCGTTTTCCTACAGCTAAAGAAAGGAATTTGTTTTGCCTCTGTCCTGCCCGTGTCTTAAAAGAGCACGTTATTGTGTTACAGCATGTTGTTTCCTATGATCCTCGTGTCTGCTAGTTCGCAGCTCGTGGTCTCGCGGTCGCGTTCTCGCTTCCCGAGCACGGGGTCCCGGGTTCGATTCCCGGCGCGGTCAGGGATTTTCACCTGCCTCGAGATGACTGGGTGTGTTGTCCTCATCATTTCATCATCATTCATGAAAGTGGCGAGATGGGGCTGGGTTGTCCTCATCATTTCATCATTCATGAAAGTGGCGAGATTGGGCTGAGCAAAGGTTGGGAATTTGTATGGGGGCTAATAACTGCGCAGTTGAGCGCCCCACAAACCAAACATCATCATCATCGTGTCTGCTATATGTATGTAAGGGGCTAGCCACAGGTCTATTTGAGACGAGAAAGATGCAGTCTAAATGTTGTTGTTGTTGTTGTGGTGGTGGTCTTCAGTGTTCGATGCAGCTCTCCATGCTACTGTATTCATAGCTTGGTCCCCTCTACGATATTTGCCCCCCCACGCTTCCCTCCAGTACTAAACTGGTGATCCCTAGATACCTCAGAACATGTCCTACCAACTGATCCCTTCTTTTAGTCAGGTTGAACCACAAATTTCTCTTCTCCCCAATTCTATTCAGTACCTACATGTAATCTAATCATCTAATCTTCAGCAGTCTTCTGTAGCACCACATTTCAAAAGTTTCTATTCTTTTCTGGTCTAAACTGTTTATCGGACAAGTTTCCCTTCCATACATGGCTATACTCCATACAAATACTATCAGGAAGGACTTCCTGACACTTAAATCTATACTCGATGTTAACACATTTCTCTTCTTCAGAAAAGATTTTCTTGCCATTGCCAGTCCACATTTTATATCTTCCCTACTTCGACCATCATCAGCTATTTTGCTGCCCAAATAGCAAAACTCATTTACTACTTTAAGTGTCTCATTTCCTATTCTAATCCGCTCAGCATCACCTGATTTAATTCGACTACATTCCATTATCCCCGTTTTGCTTTTGTTGATGTTCATCTTATATCCTCCTTTCAAGATACTGTCCATTCCGCTGAACTGTTCTTCCAAGTCCTTTGCTGTCTCTGACAGAATTACAATGTCATCGGTGTTACGGCGTAAAGTCAAGCGGCGGCACGCCAGTTGCGAAAGAGACAGAAGAGATGGCTTTGAGAAGACGTCAGCCACTCGCACAATGACCGACCCCTCTCCAGGACGACAACGTGACAGCAGTGGCCCCTATGTGAAGAGGAAATAAGCGCCGGTTCCGACTGGTCGCGGCCCAGTTGTATAATAGCTTCAAAATTATGCACTTGTATAGCAACGACTTGGGATTGTCTATACTGAAGAAAATTGCTTATTTTGCCTGTCACCCTTTTCCTGTAACACATCTATGTAACTGTAAATGTTAAGTATTTGAAAGGTGGCTACACTGAGTCACAGCGCCAGAGATTGCGCCAAAGGTTATTATTCCGCTGTCTCCACTGGTGCAGTAGTAGTTCAGAGGTTGCCGTGGGCAGTGCTTGTTGAGAGGATGTCGATAGCAGTACTAGTTCAGAGGATGCCGAGTGAAGTTGTTGTTCTGTCGGGCGAGAAAGTAGATGCTGTTCGGTTGGTGTAATGTATTGACGAAAGATGTTGCAATGATCACAGTGTATTTCTCGTCAATATATACTGAGGTAAAAAAAAAAATTATTTCACATTTCTTTAATGACAATGCCTCTTGGTCACAGGTTCAGTCAACAAAGCATCTGGCTCGTGTTCATGTATTAGACTTGTAATACTGGGTTCTATGTGCAATTATAGTTTTTCTGGTATTTCAATTAGTTCATTGTAAATGGTGTTTAAAATATCTTGTCGTATTGAGGAAGAACCATGCCAGATACATGTACGTTGAGTCACACTACCACACACAGAACAGTCATACTTGTGCCTTGTTATTTCGTAGCTTTTATAGTTGCAGGGGACGTAATTAATCAATTGTGTTAACGGAAATTTCTTGTCATTCTTTATTTTTGTTTTATGCAGTCAGATTGCGTCCTAACATTACTCAGGGCCAACCGGTTACGAGATTTCGTAACCGGACACACAGCTACTAAAGTTATTGCATTTATTTCCTTTCTAATTAAGTCCCCATGCATATTGTCTCTTTTCATTTTGTAATAAAACTCATTAATACGATTTGTTTGAATTGTTTTGTGTAGCGAACCGATAAGGCAGGCTTCTTAGACCGCATGTTTGACGACGAACATGGAGACATAATAATCGGCAAACGTCAGAATTTTTATTTCTTCTCCCTAGACTTCAATTCCTACTCCAAATTTATCTTTTTTTTTTCCTTTACTGCTTGCTCAATATACATATTGAATAACATCGGGGATAAGCTACAAAGCTCTCTCACTCCTTTCTCAACCACTTTTTCCCTTTCGTGCCCCTCGACTCTTATAACTGCCATCTGGTTTCTGTACAAACTGTAAATATCCTTCCGCTCCCTGTATTTCAGTCCTGCCACCTTTAGAATTTGAAAGAGAGTATTGCAGTCAACATTGGCAAAAGCTTTCTCTAATTCTGCAAATTCTGTGAACGTAGGTTTGCGTCTCCTTAACCTGTCTTCTGTGAGAATTCGTAGGTTTAGCATTGCCTCGCGCGTTCCTACCTTTCTCCGGAACCCAAACTGATCTTCCCCAATGTTGGCTCCTACCAGTTTCTCTAGTCTTCTGTAAAAGATTCGTGTTAGTATTTTCCATCCGTTACCTATTAACCTGATAGTTCGGTAATTTTCACACCTGTCAGCTCCTGATTTCTTTGGAAGTGAGATGATCGGGTTCTTCTTGAAGTCTGAGGTATTTCGCCTGTCTTCTAAATCTTAACTCGCCAGATGGAAGAATTTTGTCATGGCTGGCTCTCCCAAGGCTATCAGTAGCTCCAACGGAATGTTGTCTACTTCCAGGGCCTTGTTTCGACTTAAGTATTTCAATACTTTATCAAATTCTTCACGCAGTATCATATCTCCCTTCTGATCTTCATCTACGTCCTCTTCCATTTCCACGGCATTGCCCCCAAGTACATTAGCTTTGCATAGCCCATTTATATACTCCTTTAACCTGCAATATTATTGGATTTCAGATACTTTCCATATGAGGTATTTGTCATAAAAGAAAAGGACAGCCAAAGAGCTGTAGTTAGTAAAATGCTAAGCATCACAGCGCGAGAGTAAATAGAAGAAATATTTTGTTTTAATGTGCACCTATACCGAGACGCACGTCCGCTGGGCGCAGATATTTAAAATCATTGCCACAGCGCTTGATAGCAAGAAGCTGCGAAACAGAAGAAAGAACACTTTATCTTTTGTTAAGAAATATTCTAGAGTCTTCATTATCCTTTGCACTTTTGGTCGCCGACATATTAAGACGTACTACATAACATTGCTACAAGTTGCATTTTTATTTTGTGTAAAAATTATGTGAAACGACGAACAAACGTTTCGGTAACTCGGGTGAAGATATAATGTACTTACGCACACGCAAGGACATTTCATTTTAAGAAGGAACGGACTGAGAGAGAAGCGATTATTGTACAAAATAAATATCAAATGTAAGTCAGGTATTCATTGTATATTTATCAATGTCTAGAAGTTACGATGCAGTAATTTTCTTCTTATTCTTTTCTTTTACTAACCAAAAATGATGTTCAAATGTATCTGAGCTTTGTTATAGGTTCGCTTTTTAACGCGGTGTCTCGATTGTGTTTGGGAGACCACTAATGTGTTCAGCTTCCGATTTGTTAATCTTTTTCTTACGAAATTCCAGTAATTTGCTTTCATTTCCATTTTCATATTCAAATAGGTCACTTAGGTATTTTCATCGAAGATTCTGATTGCGTGAAGGCAACCCGGGTCAAAAGGTCAAATAAGAAAACTCCTTCGCGTAATCAATCCGTATATCTCCTGAACACAATCGAGAACCGACGCATCGGTGATCAGTTAATAATCTCTCTCTCTTTTCAAGTTGTACAGTAAAACGGCCACACAGGATAGCCGTAAGTACGCAATGTCGTGTTAGGTTGCATTTTGCCAGTAAATATTACCAACCAACAGTGACAGCATCACCATTATTATCTGCTACTATTTCTTATACAGAATAAGCGAGTTCCTAAAGCCAGAAACCTTTCTGCTTTCCCTTCATTGCTTAGGACTTGTTTTCCATCTAAATCATCACACCTCACCTGCCGTGTTCTGCCAAGAGCATAAACTCATAAATAGCCATAGCTTTCACAGAGCCTGCATAGTGTCCACCGGTACATTGCTCTCGTATTGACAGACTGGCATCGTCTTCTACGCATTCTCCACCCAAGGCCCATTATTGCCCATCTTCCGGGATCTCTAGAGTACTTTACAACAACCTCAGCACAGGAAAACGCTTTGGGAACGTGGGACCAGCGGTGACCTCATGCAGGATTACGACTCTTCTGTGGCTGTCCAGACGTCCACGGCATTAACTGCCGTTCGCATTGTGTCGGCTTGCAACGGGCATCACCTCACCCTGTCCACTACACTCAACATCCATTAGCGAACTCTGACCTATTTGGCATCAGCTTCACCTTTTACAACGTGCGTAAAGTTATTAGAGCCCTTCGGCCCACTTTGATCTGCTGTCTGTTTGTGAAACTGCCAGCCCATCCAAACATAATTCTCAAGAAGTAAAACACCTACAAGTACTTTACGTGTTGGCAGTCACAATTGGACAATCGTTAACAAAAATAAAGGAATACGTTATTTTCAAATCAAATTAATTCAATCTACATATCACTGTATATAATTTGTTTCTGAAACGGTTAACTGACGCTTACATCGGTTCTTGGTAGAACAACTTCTTAACTATGAATATTGTGTTAAATTCTACAGTATTAATTTAGTTTGTCAACCAGTTTTCGTCTCACAAGGCTGTTATTATACTGAGTGCTGAGCACCTTCATTTCATTCACACACTGCTCCATATTTTGAAAGAGTGCAATCAATTGAGGCCCCAAAGCAATCAACTGGCGATTGTGAAATATAATATTAATGAAACTATTGAATGAGAGGGTCAGCACTTGGCTTCATCACCTAGAAACAAATGAAAAGAACTTCAGAAATTTTCATGTCAAAGTCGGAACAGTGAATCTGCACATCTACTAGCATGTTACGTAGATGGTCGTTCCGTGAGAGATAACAAAACATTTGTTACCAGTAAAAAATTGCTTTTTTAATACTTTAAGAGCTCAAAATATCGAAGAAAGTTTTCTGATGCCATTATCGTAACACATTTACACTTGCCCATATGCTTCTCTAATAACCAAACATTTACACTGGCAAAAATATCCTATAAATAATTTACATACAAACAAACCTAAAATATTATGGAATACATCCACAAAAGTGGTCACTGCAAGAGCAGCAAAATCAGATATTGAATAAAACATCAAATAACGACGCCTCGTTACTTGCTATTGCACAGACGTATGTAACTTTTCTGTTCTTAAAGTTTTCTTAGGATTTATACCAATGCTAGTAAGTGTAGCTTTTATACTCTAATTTTTCTCTTGAGACAGTATAACATTTATGCTTGAAACTTTTCTGCTTGTGTGACCGTCTATGGAGTGTAACAATATGCTCATTAGTAACTGTCTATAACCATTAATTTTACTGTATAAGAAGCATCTGTGTTTAGAATATCTACATGCATGATTATGTACATCTCATGCAATCCTTATGAGCACTGTTCATCTGACGTACTACATTTCAATATTCTGTTACTGCAAAATTTTTATAAATAATACCCTACGCACAACACCTACACAACCCCAGCTACAAAGTAGAGTGTACTTATACAACCACTGAACTAAATAGTATTAGAATGTATGTGAGACCAGTTATGATTTCACTGAATGTAATTTCATACACATTCTCTGTTCCCTAACTGAACGAAACAATGTTTAATGCTGGCCCTAATAACTACTTGGCTTACCTGTGTGACAATGGATAATTAGGCTACTGTAATGCAAAGGCATTTCTCTGAAACACCCTGAAAGAAATCGAGCTGCTTTTGCTATTACTAAAATACATTGAACACAAATTTCGTTTTATTAAAATTTTAAATAAAATATCTTTTGCAATAATTACTTTGGAAGAAAAAGGGATAAGAGTGATATGGTTCTTTCCTGAGATCATGCGTATAGCACATTACTTGAAACAACAATACAAAATAGTGAGACAATGTGAGTTACGAAAATTTACAAACGAAGGCTGAAGAGTTCCGTAAATGCAACATCCTCCGTTCTGCAATGCTAGCACTCGTTGATAATCGGATCTCACATGTGAGTCTGAATTGCTAAGTTTAAAAATTTTTTAAGTATCATGTTGGATGTGAAGACTTTATATCGAATAATTTAAAAAGTAATTGGACTTCAATTTTCTATTCGTTAGCAGATTATAGAATATGAACAACCATATATTAGTCATCTTTGTTGTGAATAATTGCAATAGCTTCGAACACTGAACATAAATTTCGTCGTATAAAAATTTAAAAAAATTCTTTCACAGTGATTACTTTGAAACAAAAAGAGTTCAGAGTAATGTGGTTGTTTCCTGAGCTCATTCATCTTCTGCATTATGCGAAATAACAGTACCAAATGTTTAAACAATGCGAGTAACGAGAAGTTACAAACCAAACAGAAAATGTTCCCTAAATATGACATTCCACTTTCTGCAGTGCCACATCTTATCTTACGTAATATACACCAAGCTGCAACAACAGCATTCTGAAATCAGCACTCTACGTCAATACAAACACCTACTTCAACAAAAGCGAGTTACCAAAGGTTTGCCCAGACGAACTGATTACTTGCCAACAATGTAAACTTCACAATCCAGAGAGTCTCGTTTGTAGATGTACCAAATGCCACAAACAGTTCTGCCATTTCTCATTATATAACAACCTTTCATCACCCCCACCCTACCAAACAAGAAATTAAGACATTGTTTCTTGCTAAAAAATACTGAAAGGGATATTCAAGGATGTAAGATAAAGAAGAAAAAGGAGTACTGATATATGAATATGTAAGAAAAGAGCCAAAAGTGCATGAAGCTATGCAAAGAACGATTACAAAACAGAATATAAAAATCATTGTGTATTAAAGCCGTGTGTGAAATATAATTAATAAGTGTGAGTAGTGCTAATGTAATTTAGACAAAATCAAATATCAATAGTGTCTCAAGAAATTGAAAAGAGAACTAAGAATGCCATGAAGCTGCCTGGCAGATGAAAACTGGCGATGGAATGAGACTCGGACTCGGGACCTTTGCCTTAAAACTGTGGTGGAAGGAGATTCGAAATCTAGACCTTTGCCTTTCGAGTCTCTGTCCAGAACACAGTTTTAATCTGCCAAGAAGTTTCATACCAGCACACAATCTGCTGCAGAATTAATCATTCAAGGATGTTATGTTTATGAGCAGTTTAAAAAGGCATCCTCTAAAAGAGAATAACCTATATAAAATTGTGAAGTACATACATTATCGTTAAGTGCAAAATAATGACATAATAAATGGAACAATAATAAAAAAAATTATACATCTTGAGCAGATAAATAAGCTGAATAACCTGAAACCTCCCCTTAGATAGAAAAATTTATGAATGACAGTGCTAGTAAACCTCTTACGTTATTTGATTTTCAAACAGCTGAGCAGAACTGAACGTAGTCAGACATTTCTCTCTTTACTTATTCTGATCATCACTAAACTGACACACAATATTTTTAGCGCAACGCAATCTGACTTTCAATAATCCCTACAAAAGAATGACCCTGACTTACAATGACCTATACCTTTCATGAATCAATTACCTCACAAAAATCTTCGTTACTCGAACTACTGCAATACAGCGAGCGCCAATACTGCCAGCTAAATAAAAGATTCTAACAACTGAAGGCACTAACTACTAATAGGCATAGTTAGCAAATGAAAGATTTTGGCAGAGAACAAACAATGTATTTGCCTTAATAGTGTTCAAAAGTCATTATATATATATATATATATATATATATATATATATATATATATATATATATATATATATATATATATATAAAATGACTTATTTATTTACAAGTCAAGTTCCGCAGGACCTTGACTTAAGGAGCAAATATATATATACATACATATATATATATATATATATATATATATATATATATATCAGTTAATGAATGACATCCAGTCTTACAAATTTCCTTTTCCTGGCGGACACACGTCCAGATCGTCCACTCTCAAAATTCTGCCATCTCTCTCCCCACATCCCCCACTGCTGGCGGCTCACCTCCAACTGCACAACGCTATGCGCTGTTCACATCCAACTGCCCAACACTACAATAGCAAATATTCCAATAATGCCAACCAGCCACATACTGCACACAGCACAGCCAGTGATTTTCATACAGAGCGCTACGTGGCGTTACCAACATAAAAACCTAAACAGCCTACTTACAAACCTACAGATATTGACAGTATGTTCACAGAAAAAAATGTCTTAAACATTTGTAAACTCTCTTGCTAAAATGAAGGAGAAAATACAATCAGACAAACCACATTTCGTTTTATGAAGGACACATTATCAGTTCATCTACGTAATCACATTTGAACGGAAAGATACATATTTGTGGACTAAGGACAGACTCAGTAAATTTTGATCAGTTTCCCCACTGACAACAGAAGGATTTTATTTATTTATTTATTTACAAGTCAAGTTCCGCAGGACCAAATTGAGGAGCAAATCTCCAAGGTAATGGAACGTGTCAGCACAAGAAATTAGAACCTAAAAGTAATAACAGATAGAAATAAAATGTTTATGAACTCTGAAAAAGTCAAGCCAAAAGTTTAAGTAAATGCAATGAGCAGTAAAACAAGAATCAGCTTAATTTTTCAAGGAACTCCTCGACAGAAGAGGAGGAGTGACTCATAAGGAAACTCTTCACTTTCGATCTGAAAACACATGGATTACTGCTAAAATTTTAGAATTCTTGTGGCAGCTTATTGAAAATGGATGTAGCAGTAAACTGCACACCTTTCTGCACAAGAGTGCAGGTTTGATTTCTGTCGAGCATTAACTAAGTGAAAGCTGCTTATTTTTCAGAATAATTTAATATTGTTAACAAGATACGACAGTAAGGAGTATATTAATTGATAGGCCATTGTCCAAATACCCAGAACAGGGGTCGACAAGAGGTTCCTGAACTTACACAACTTATTGCCCGAATCGCCCGTTTCTGAGCAAAAAATATCGTTTTATAATGGGAACAGCTACCCCAAAATATAATACCATAAGACATAAGCGAGTGAAAATAAACTAAACACACTAATTTTCATGTCAAACGATCACTTACTTCAGATACCGTTCGAATAGTAAAAATGGCAGCATTAAGTCTTTGGACAAGATCCAGTACTTGGGCTTTCCATGACGGTTCACTGTCTATCTGAACAACCAGAAGTTTGAACAATTCAATTTCACTAATGATATGCCCATTCTGTAAAACTGAAACATCAGGTTTTGTTGAATTGTGTGTCAGAAACTGTAAAAACTGAGTCTTATTGTTATTTAGCGTCAGTTTATTTTCTACAAGCCATGTACTTATGTCATGAACCGCACTGTTTGAAAACAAGCCAATGTTCCACACAACATCCTTTCCTACCAAGCTAGTGCCATCAACAAACAGAAATATTTTAGAGTTACCCATAATCCTCGAGTGAATATCATTTATACAAGGTGGTCCATTGATAGTGACCCCGCCAAATATCTCACGAAATAAGCATCAAACGAAAGAACTACAAAGAACGAAACTCGTCTAGCTTGAAGGGGGAAATGAGATGGCGCTATGGTTGGCCCGCTAGATGGTGCTGCCATAGGTCAAACGGATATCAACTGCGTTTTTTTTTTAAATAGGAAACCCCTTTTTTTACATATTCGTGTAGTACGTAAAGAAATGTGAATGTTTTAGTTGGACCCCTTTTTTCGCTTTGTGATAGATGGCGCTGTAATAGCCACAAACGTATAAGTACGTGGTATCACGTAACATTCCGCCAGTGCGGACGGTATTTGCTTCGTGATACATTACCCGTGTTAAAATGGACCGTTTACCAATTGCAGAAAAGGTCGATGTGGTGTTGATGTATGGCTATTGTGATCAAAATGCCAACGGACATGCTGCTCGGTATCCTGGACGACATCATCCAAGTGTCCGGACCGTTCGCCTGATAGTTACGTTATTTAAGGAGAAAAGGAAGTGTTCGGCCACATGTGAAACGTCAACCACGACATGCAACAAATGATGGTGCCCAAGTAGGTGTTTTAGCTGCTCTCGCGGCTAATCCGCACATCAGTAGCAGACAAATTGCGCGAGAATCGGGAATCTCAAAAACGTCGGTGTTGAGAATGCTACATCAATATCGATTGCACCCGTACCATATTTCTATGCACCAGGAATTGCATGGGGACGACTTTGAATGTCGTGTACAGTTTTGTTGGCCCAACTAAAACATTAATATTTCTTTACATACTACACAAACATGTAATAAAAAATTAGGGTTCCCATTTTAAAAAAAAACGCAGTTGATATCTGTTTGACCTACGGCAGCGCCATCTAGCGGGCCAACCATAGCGCCATCTGGTTTCCCCCTTCAAGCTAGACAAGTTTTGTTGTTGGTAGTTTTTTCGTTTGACGCTTATTCCGTGAGATATTTGGCCCGGTCACGATCAATGGACCACGAGTGGCCCCAACACTGATCCCTGAGGCACCCTTCATTTGACTGTACCCCATTCAGACCCCACATCACAGCCATTCTCGTCACTGTGAATAATGACCTTTTGCTGTCTGTTTAGAGGTGAACCAATTGTGAGCTACTTCCCGTATTCTGTAGTGGTCCAACTACTGTGGCAATATTTTGTGATCAACACAAACGACTTAGTTAAATAAAAAAATATGCATTGCCTTCGAAACCTTTCGTTTAATGTATCCAGTACCTTACTGAGAAAAGAGAATATAGCATTTTCAGTTGTTAAACGACTTCTAAAGCGGAACTGTACATTTGATAGCAATAACCAATTATCCCTACATACACAGCCTTTAGCAAATAGTGATGGCATAGAAATAGGTCTAAAATTGTCTACATTATCCCTTTCTCACTTTTTATAAAGTGGCTTTACTACTGAGTACTTTAATCGTTCAGGAAACTGGCCATTCCTAAAGGAAAAATTACAAATATGGCTTCATACAGAACTAACATGTGCAGCGCAGTACGTTAATATTCTGCTAGACAGTCCGTCATATCCATGAGAGTCTTTAGTCTTCAGTGATCTAATTATTGACTCAGTCTCCCCGTTATCTGTATCACAGAGGAGTATTTCAGACCTCAGTATCGGAAAGGCATTTGCCATGAGAGTCATATGATTACCTGTAGAAACTAAATGTTTATTTAATTCACCAGCAATGTTCAGAAAATGATTTTTAAATACTGTATATATATCTGATTTATCAGTAACAAAAATATTTTTGCTATGAACTGACTTTGTATCGTCGACCTTGTGCTGCTGCCCAGGCACTTACTTCACAACTGACCATATGGTTTTAATTTTGTCCTGTGAATTAGCTATTCTATTGGCATAGCACATAATCTTTAGCTTCCTAATAACAGTTTTAAGCACCTTAAAGTACTGTTTGGAATGGGCTACAGTGACATGATTGTGACTACTTGTAACATTTTGATACAATTCCCAATTTCCAGAATGAGATTTTCACTCTGCAGCGGAGTGTACGCTGATATGAAACTTCCTGGCAGATTAAAACTGTGTGCCGGACCGAGACTCAAACTCAGGACCTTTGCCTTTCGCGGGCAAGTGTCAATTCCCACTTTGTTCTACATGATATCCATACCCCACTAGTTAGCTATCCAGGCTGCCTTTTACTGATAGTACCCCATTTAGGACGTTCTAATGGAAAGCAACTCTCAAAGAGAATGAGAAATGTGTTAAAGAAAGCATTATATTTATCATCTATGTAATCGGCACTGTAAACATCCTGCCACTCTTGTTCCTTGACGAGGTTTAGATAACTCTCCATTGCTGTTGGATTAACTTTCCTACATAGTTTGTAATTAATTATATGTGACATATGTTTGAGTACAAAAGCCTTTTAGTGTTTAAATTTGTGCATCCTAGTCTGAAAGGCCATTCACCCTTTTAATAACAGAATGCCCATCTAGTAATGAAGAATGAATAATAATATTGTCTGTGGCTGTGCTACTCTTCCCCTTTACCCTAAATGGAGAAAAACACACTCTGCACCAGATCATATGAATTTAGGAGATCTACCAACATACTTTTTCTTGCACCATAATACACAAAATTAATACTGAAGCCACCACATATAATTAATTTCTGGTACTTCTTATGAAATTAATCAAGAACTCTCTCTAGCTTGAGCAGAAATGCTCTAAAGTCAGAGTAAGGGGACCTATAAACAACAACAACAATTAGAAGTTTAGTTTCATTAAAATCAACTGCTCCTGAATGACATTCAAATATCTGTTCAGCGCAGTGCCATGATACGTCTATGGACTCAAACAGAATACAGATTTTTATGTACATGGCCACTCCGCCACCCTGCAAGGAACTTCTTGAAAAACAGCCAGCTAATCTGGTCCAGGTAAAGAAAGCCTCTGAAATGTCAGATTGTTTAAGTGGTGCTCTGATATACCATTAATGTCAGTCAACATCTATAAGCAGTTCATTAACTTTATCTTTTATACCTCTTATATTTTGATGAAATATGACGAAATTACAGTATTGGTAATAAGAACAGACTTAAGGAGGACGAATGAGCTACGTCAGTTCCTCCACTGACAACCCAGTGTTTCACAGTCAATGGAGTCACAGCAGTGTTGGATCTTTCGTCATTTATTGACACTTGTACGTGATCTCGCTCATTTTCCCTGAAGAGACAGGCACTGAGGCAGAGGGATGGACCAGAAGTGTGATAATAGCCATCTAAGGGTCTCCGATTTTCCATTAAATGATGCAGAAATGAAATTCAGACTTCAACGATTATAATGTCCATACAAGAACTCCTGTCAAGGTAATGTATGCATGTGCATCTCTACAGTGGTGAGTACCTACCATGCTTGTCCAGAATAAATGAAACATAAACCACTGGAAAGTAGACACTATGTTAAATACATATATAATCCACGCTGGAACAGAATATTTGTTGAAGAAATAAGTTTTGATTTATATACAGAGAGTCGTTTTTGAAACAAAAATATGTAAACTTATAATACTCTAAGTATCTTGTACACTGAAATCATGAGTGCTGTACATATATTACTTAATGAAGGTGTATAATGACATGAACATTAAATGTGTATAATAAAATACATGTTATTGTACTTTCTGTATCCATCTCAACATAATTTGTTGAATTTCCAATTATTATCATGAACAGCCACAACGAAAATTATTGTGTTATAATTATGTTATAAATACTTTGAGGGTAACCTTCTACCCACTATATCTAACTACACAGGTGTACCAGACTACAACATATATACAGCTCAAGCTTGGGGAAAATGAAATAGGGATCACTATGGTGTTGGTAGCTACAAAATGTGCACACCATTATTAAAAATATCATCACTGCAGAGAAAAGTCAGACGTATGTTATTCACATGAATGTTATTTATCCTAATGTAATACTATCTCAATGTCCAGTTGTCATAGCAAAGAAAATAGTCTGCGTATTACCAAATATTTCAAAATAGACTTCATTATAAATGCCAGGACACCCATTTGGCCTGCTACAGGCATCGTATCTGAAATAACCAGTCAACATTAATTTCTCATCAAAATTCACAAAGTGCTTTATATAATTAGAAACGAAGAATATTATACTCCAAGCTTCATTCTTATCAATGTTTTTCCATACAAAATAAGAAGGAGCATATGTTACCCTATAAGTCATTAACACATAATTTTATTTTTTTTCTCCAATTCACAACATATACCTGGTAAACTCTCATATTCATGCCAAATATGTCATTGCATGACCATAGATCTCTAGATTAAAACTTGTTACCACAGTATATGTAGTATATTTCCAGTTCCTTCTTCTCAAACGGTATACAGAAATTTAGCAAAAATGCCAAACTCAAATCTCATCCAAAACAGGTTATACTGTCATGCAGAATTATGATTAATATGGGACCTAGCAATTACATAAATTCTACACAGATACCAAATATTGTTATAAGAAGTACCGCAGCAAGAATGCGCTATAGAAACACTAGAAAATAACGAACAAAGATCACAAATACCCTAACACTATCAGAGAATAACTGCAGTTTCACCACTGCAGACGCATTCTCAAATGAGTTCAGGAGGGTCAACTCCCAGTAGAAGAGATTACCAAAGTAACTCGCAACTTTCTTTATTGCAATTTTTGCAAAACGTGGAACAGAAGAATGAGGAAGTGACAAAGAAAATGACGTAACTATGGAGGAGAGAAAGGAAAAATGGGACATTTTGAGCGAAAATTTGAAAACTGTTAAAGGATTTGTGACAGAAGCAAAGAATGAGGTTAAGGAAGCCAAAAAAACAGCGCTATCAGCTAAACAGTTGGCAGAAGACGTAGAGGAAGCACGGGAAGGAATAAATACACAATTACAACCTGGAAAAGTAGTTGGACAATGTAAGCAGGTGGCAGAAAGAATAAGAAAGACGAATGGTAGAAATCAGAAGACGAGTGGGCAATATTGATGCTGATACTCTCACAAAATGACATGAAGCCACAGTAATGTGCGCAGAGAGAAATTATGCCGGCCATGGTGGCCAAGTAGTTCTAGGCGCTCAGTCCGGAATCGCGTGACTGCTACGGTCGCAGATTCGATTCCTGCCTCGGGCATGGATGTGCGTGATGTCCTTAGGTGGGTTAGATTTAAGTAGTTCTAAGTTCTAGGGGACTGATGACCACAGATGTTAAGTCCCATAGTGCTCAGAGCCATTTGAACCATTTGAGAAATTAATCTCACGCGACATACAGAAGAAACGCAAAGAACATGGAAAATCGAATATAGCTTCAGCCAGAGAAAAAGAGAAAAATCGATCATTGATGCAGTCGAGTACAACACAGGAAAGAAGAATTAGTAACGAGAACGGTTTTCGGGAGCCAACAGCGCGATGTTCACGAGGGAATTCAACCCACAAAATAATTGTACTCCACTCTTGGGGATCCATGCAGCGGACGTGAACGAGATTGTCGCAAGGGAATGTAGAAGTAGTGAGTCAACAACGTACAGGGGACCTGTAGCATACAGAGACACACAAACAGTCGACAGGGCATGTACTCAGGATGAAGAAGCATTTGATTTTAAGCACTTTTTTGCTGCACAGAAATTCCAAACGTATATGGACAGCAGCAAATTATTCATGCCAAGGTGCGGATATCTGAATTCAGTTTACCACTGTCACCATCATGACCACTGCAATACAAGTCAGACTTCTTGTGTGGGCATTTCGAAGGAGACCCAGCTGCCCAAAAGAGTGATCTTGCACAAACGCATGTAAGCACATATGTTTCCGATTACTCTTAAGAAATTAAAGTAGCTCATGGTCTATCGTCTTCTAGGGCCACTATCCAGGTCTAACCAAGGTTTTTTGTTATTTTGTTGCTGTTGCAGAATTAACTTCAAAGTACGTCACATTCACACCATTCTGCGGAGCAACAGCAGCGACGTTTCTGAAAGCATTTGAGAAGCATTTCTTGACACAGGTAGGTCGCATGGAAAGAGTTATTTTCGACCACAGTCCACAGCTTCGATCCTATCGATGAGTGGAAACGTGAAAAATGCATAGGATTAGACCTATTTTCATTTCATACTACTACCTGCATGAAACCCTGCAGTACACATCATTTGTGATTTAGGAAGTCTATATAGGATTTAGTGCTCGAAACAACACACAAACTGGAATGTTTTATTGCCAGACTTCCAGGATGAAACGAATTGATTGCCACACGGCTCCACCAAGCTTCCACCCATTACAGCACTAAAGAAAAGGCAACGGCGAGATCGTGTGAGAGAAGTAGTGGGCTACCCATCGAGAGAAAAGGAATGACACGAAAACATTCTGAAACAAGTGCTCAATCCATCTCGGGCTGGCAGCCATGAAAAGCAAGGAATGAGCAGACAAGAAAGGGAGGATAAGACAATTCCACTGAGGACAGAAGTCGTTGGTATATGCTCACCATCTCTCTAACAAATCCTTTTCGATCAATAAATCTGCAGAATAAGAAGGAGTTTGTGTGTGGAACAAACAAATGTAGAATTTAAATGCAACCAAGTGTTAATTTGATTTCATAATGGAACAAATGTCGATGTTGCATTTTCTTTTTTAAGTATTATTTAGCTCATGTGGAAAACATTTGGTAAGATAAATAGATAAATTATTCCAGTGTTAAAGGACACATTAGTAATTCAGAGGAGTAGTGATTGTTAAATTATACCTTTTTGATGTTTTTTTCGGTCATGGTTGCTATTTATGCAGTAGTTAAAATAGTCACTGCCACTAAATAATGGTAGAGTTATAATATCTGTCATGACATTGTAAAAGAAGCGAACCGTTACTGCATAAGGCCAGTAATATGTTTTTATTTAAGGAACAATAATGGAGTTTACACGACGAATGTGAAGATCAGTGAGGTAAGGATATGACAATGGAAAGAGAAATGAGTGGGTTCTCTTTAGTGAAAACTGGGTATAACTTGGCGAAGGTTTAGGCTACTCAAAGTATTGAGAGCGACTATGCGACTGATGACTCATAGGGCTGTTTTTAGAATGGAGGGAAGTAGTATTGATGAAACTTCCTGGCAGATTAAAACTGTGTGCCCGACCGAGACTCGAACTCGGGACCTTTGCCTTTCGCAGGCAAGTGTTCTACCATCTGAGCTACCGAAGCACGACTCACGCCCGGTAGGAGACGAGATACTGGCAGAAGTAAAGCTGTGAGGACCGGGAGTGAGTCGTGCTTCGGTAGCTCAGATGGTAGAGCACTTGCCCGCGAAAGGCAAAGGTTTTAATTGCCCATGTTTGTCTGCTCACAGTCGGTAACACTGGGTACTCGAAAACCACCCACGAGCGAAATGTCAGTGACAGAAATTTACCTGAATTCAGGACTTTTAAAAGCTTCAAACGCTCCTCGTCTGATACACTGATGTGAGGCATTTTCCATATTATCTTGCTGATTGTGATTATATTCTCCTCTTGAGCTCCTTCAATGTATGAATTATTGTCCATCGCACTCTGTACCAGAATGAGTTCCTGTTTAGCATTCATAATAATCGGTCTCATGTCCTCAAAGTACACCATAAGCATTTTTAGAGGTATGCAGGCAGTAAATCGCTTGTACTCTGCAACTACTCTGTCCTCTGGATCGTCTATGAAACATCCTGCATTTTCTAAAGTATGCAAATCTGCTGGTGATGCCGAGACGTTTGTTTTAAGGGTTGATGTTACGCCGATATTGCGTGTACGGTCGATCTCAGACCCATTGAGTTCATAGCGTATCTCTTGGAATAGGAATGCTAAAGCATTATGTGTCAGCTTGGATCCCACTGTATCGCTGCCGTCGGTTTTCTTGAACGACCCCTCTAGATATATGAAACTCTTGCATGGAAGAGTGAGTGTGTCTTGGTGCTGGATGACAATCCTGATTTCACCGTTCTTGTTAAACGTGGTTGAAGCGTAAGATTTATGAGAGTAGTTCTCCTGATGCATAATTCTCTCATACTCTGCTGGATTGGTTATATTGAGTGAGGACGTCATTGCGCGGCTTCAGGCCAACAGATTTAAAAAACTAATAGTCCGCACCTGTTATCACTTTGCCGTTCGGTAGCGAAGTGGCATGCTGTGGATTGCGTGCACTTGTTTTATGCCATACGCCCATCCTGCCTTAGATGTAAGTATACAATGATTTCCTCACCACGAAAGCCAGCCGACAAGTAGATTATTCTGGTCCACAATACGCAGCACCAAATAGTCCAATGTCTGAGCTGTCACTAGAAGGTACACTGCATTGCCAGGGGTCTCAACAGTCTTATATCCCGTTGCAACTGAGGGGAAGAATACGTGAATAATGTGAATCAGACTATCGTTGAGATAGGAGTAGGTTGCAATGTTACACTCGACACGGATTGTGCTGACGGGGAGTATGTCCACAGTCATCTGACTTGTAAAATTTACTCGAATCCTTCTTCTAAGCCTGCTCTTTTGTGAAACCCAGCAGGCGCCCTATTGAACCTTTCTGGTTAAAGTCAGTCGTTGCATTTACAGTCCTTATATCAGATTTAAGTGTATTGATGTTTGCATGTAGTTCAATACCTTTTCCAGAATGTTTTAAGACTTCGTTTAAATCGTTGATATCGCATGCACTCGGTTCTATTTCCACAATATCTTTTTCACCATTCATATCCAGATGCAGTTTATTGTTAGTTGCCGGCCGAAGTGGCCGTGCGGTTAAAGGCGCTGCAGTCTGGAACCGCAAGACCGCTACGGTCGCAGGTTCGAATCCTGCCTCGGGCATGGATGTTTGTGATGTCCTTAGGTTAGTTAGGTTTAACTAGTTCTAAGTTCTAGGGGACTAATAACCTCAGCAGTTGAGTCCCATAGTGCTCAGAGCCATTTGAGCCATTTTATTGTTAGTTTCAGTGATATTTGGGATGCTGTTCTACGTCTCCAGTCCAATCAATGCAATACTCCATTCACCAATGCTCAAATCATTTGGCGGGAAGTAATTTACACGCAATACAGATGATCGTCCTTTCAACGTCAAAGTGTATGACATTGCATCTGAACCTCAACTGATGAAAGAATGTTTAAAGCTCCTCCTAATATAGAATGCTTCTTTTTCTGTGCAAACGTCAAGAGAAACATGATGCATAGATGTCCACAGAGGTATGTATAAAGTCTCGATGCGCTGATAATTGTAGAACACATCTCTTCCGTGAGTGAAGTATCGTTGTAATTCTTCTGGTGGTTGCAGGTCACCAAATAAGTCGAAATAGTAGACGGTATCCGCATTTTTCATAACATATGATACCCAGTGGGTGCCAGGGCTTCCAGCAACATCTGCATTCACAATACCGCATTCACTAGTTTTCCACATAGTCTTCGGTAATGTATTCCACATTAACACACCACGGAATATAGGTATCTTGAATTTGGCTCTAACAAACTTAAGAAGATCTGTATTTGTGAGTGGTCGATCTGGTAGGACCGCTAGTGGACTTTTTTATTTATTTATGAATAGACCAAGCCCTTTCCTGTAAGGTTTCAACTATAGTCCTTTTCCAATAGCTGCGGATTCCATCATGCGGTAATGTCTTCTTGCCTCTTCTGACTGTGCTTGGGAGTTTTGCGCGTTCTTGACCGTTCGAGCAATAGCTGCAGCACCACCAGCGATGGAACCTACCGCCGAGAGCGCGGAGAGGGCCGGAATGAGAAATCCGCCAGATGTCTTGGACATTGATAGAACTTGAGGTGCTTTAAACTATCCTCTTCTTCTTCTTCTTCTTCTTCTTCTTCTTCCCACATCTTTCTGCTTCAGTGCGTTTTTAGCTACATACGAGGGCCGTTCAGAAAGTAACCTCCGGTTGATTTAAAAAAATACACCAAGTTAAATAAAAATATTTTAATATATACATCTTACAACTACATCTTTGCACTATTTTTCTACATAGTCTCCATAGCGATTGAGGCACTTATCGTATCTCTTCACAAGCTTTGAAATTCCTTCTGCAAAAAAATCACCCGCTTGTGCCTGGAGCCAGCCTGTGACCGCATCTTTGAGCTCTTCGTCGTCATCAAACCGCTGTGACCCGAACCATTTCTTCAAATGCATGAAGAGGTGATAATCACTTGGCGCCAGGTCTGGGCTGTAAGGTGGATGGCTGATAACGTCCCACTTGAAGGACTCAAGAAGGGCCGTTGTTCTGCGAGCAGAGTGAGGACGGGCGTTATCGTGCAAAAAAAACGATACCGGAAGTCAGCATACCACGGCGTTTGTTCTGTATAGCCCGTCGTAACTTTTTTTATTGTTTCACAGTACACGTCTTGATTAATGGTCGTACCACGTTCCATGAATTCAACCAACAACACCTCTTTGGCATCCCAAAACACCGTTGCCATCAGTTTTCTGGCAGAAAAATCTTGCGAGGCTTTTCTTGGTTTGGTAGGCGAATTTGAATGTGCCCACATCTTTGATTGTTCTTTTGTCTCAGGGTTCACGCACTTAATCCAGGTTTCGTCACCGGTCACGATTCTGTTTAACAATGGTTCTCCTTCGTCCTCATAACGTGACAGAAAGTCTAATGCAGAGGCCATTCTTTGAGTTTTGTGGTGGTCGGTAAGAATTTTGGGCACCCATCGTGCACAGAACTTACGGTAACCCAATCTTGCTGTCACTATCTCGTACAAGAGAGTCTTAGAAATCTGTGGAAAACCAGTAGACATTGAGAAACGTCGATTTTCACGAACTTTTGCATCAACTGTCTGAACGAGTTCGTCAGTCACCAATGATGGTCTACCACTCCTCTCTTCATCATGAACGTTTTCTCGTCCACTTTTAAATAAACGTACCCATTCACGGACAACTCCTTCACTCATAACTCTTGGTCCGTACAGGGCACAAAGCTCACGATGAATAGCTGCTGCAGAATATCCTTTGGCTGTAAAAAACCTTATGACAGCACGCACTTCACATTTGGCGGGGTTTTCTATTGCAGCACACATTTCAAACTGCCACAAAAACTAAACTAGCGCAGGTACGACGTTCACTCGACCACGGCTTGATGCCGACTGACCTGTTGAGTGCGTGAACGCACAGATGGCGTCGCTATTCCCCCCACAACCCGCACTGTGACCAATCGGAGGTTACTTTCTGAACCGCCCTCGTACATCGCTGTCAGGATACAGTTCTTCAAACAGCTCTGCTTCCCACACTTGTCCTTCTTCTTGTTTAGTGCACAACGCGCAGCATTCAAAACTCGCTCGAAATTCATCACTCCGAAACCCAACTTAATTTTTTCACGCATGGTTTTATCAACTGCAAAAGCTGCGATGCGTTGACCTACGACAATGTCCGTATCGCCTTAGTCTTATCAGCTAAAATCCTATCTGCAATGTGACGACTTGATAAATCTTTATTTGCAGCGTATGCAATGTCGTGTTCCATACACGCTTCGTCGTGCAGATTAACCCCTTTATCACCTCGAGCCAAACATTTCTGAAGCTTTGTCCCAGGTCCACGTAGCTATACCCAGGGATGTGTAATTCCACTGGTAGTTTGTCTAGAGTACCACCATCTCCTCCAATGCGTCTCCTAGCACGCATGTTATGCTACTGTGGTGGTTGTGGACTATGCACACCCATTATATAGCAAATCGTCGGCACCAATCCAGCTGTTTTATATAGCAGGAAAACCAAGCCATCTGACCAATGCTTTATTTCCCCGACGTCTTACGACTCTATCCACGAGAAAAACATCCGGTTCTGAGCTTTTCTGCAACTCCTCGATGTAGAAGCAGCCTGCAATTTCTTCACCTTGACTACCCTTCAATATATAAGTTCTAGGATTCGTTCGTTGCACCACTGAAACTCTGAATATCTCAGTTGACCAGTTCGGTTGGTATGACTTCTCAAACGCCGTCTTGTGTTTTGAGATACGCACCAAATCACCTACATTAAATTTCTGTTTGCATGGAGCCAGCATCTTAATGCGATAGTACACCATACCCATGAGTCCATTATCACGAACATCGATTGGTCTAATTTTTATTGCGCTATGTTTGGCTCGTTTATACTGAGCAATTATTTCTGGGACGACATCTGTCCATTTGTATGAGCCGCGAAGGTTAAAACGCATCCACATTCGACCTTTTACTGTTCTGTTCAGACGCTCGACGATACTTGCCTTCAGGTGAGTGAATGTTGAGTAGTGATGTATTCCGTACCGCTGAATCACGGTCTTGAAATACTTATTGTAGAACTCCCCACCGTGATCGGATTGGAGGTTGTCTGAGCATCGATTCGTCCCTACCTGTAGCAAACGCTCAAAAACATCGGTGACATTTCTACCCGTTTTATTTTGACAGGTAATGGCCAGGCAATAACTGTATCAATAACTACTAAAATATATTTGAATCCCTTATTCTCAGCCGGCCGGTGTGGCCGAGTGGTTCTAGGCGCTACAGTCTGGAACCGCGCGACCGCTATGGTCACAGGTTCGAATCCTGGCTCGGGCATGGATGTGTCTGATGTCCTTAGGTTAGTTAGGTTTAAGTAGTTCTAAGTTCTAGCGGACTGATGACCTCAGAAGTTGAGTCCCATAGTGCTCACAGCCATTTGAACCAACATTATTCTCATGTGAATATTCCCTCATATCTATAAGATCAGCTTGCCACAAGTCATCCAACCCATTAATCATAACAGGCCTACGAGGGTATGTTTTGCGTGCTGGTTTGTGCAGTTCTCGAACTTATGTTTCCACTCTTATTCGATGATACCTCTCTCTCTAAGCTCCGAGATTATTGAAACAACCTCATTCGAATGAGCTGTATTACCTGCAGCAGCTGATGCCATGAGCAGCCGTAGTCGATCTATTAGCTCGCTGGCGTGGTCATAATATATATACTGCGGGATTCGAATGTTCACAATCTCAATACCATCACCGCTGCTGCTGCTGCTGTTGGTGTTGTTTTCAACTTCAAGTACTGGTTTTATAATGGTTTTACATTTCTTCGACATAAAAGTTTTCTGGGTTTGGTACCGCGTAATAATGTAAAAAAACTACTGCTGCTGGAGAAAAACCAACTTTTCGGCCACGATTGCAGCGGCCTTCTTCTGGGTCTAGACCCAGAAGACCCAGAAGAAGGCCGCTTCAATCGAGGCCGAAAAGTTGGTTTTTCTCCAGCAGCAGTAGTTTTTTTACATTATTACGCGGTACCAAACCCAGAAAACTTTTATGTCGACTGACTCTGGCCGCGGAAGCCTACGCAATTACATTTATATTTCTTGTTGCTCAGGCTTTTCGTAATCTTGTGTACACCAGTCATGTGCAGTATTTCACGGTATGTTTCCCTATCATTAACTGAATACTTTATAGGTTTTTTGGTAGGTCTTAGGATAATAAGATTCATTAAGCCGGGTGTTCTCTCAAACGGTCTTTCACCAATCTGTACTGTGTCATCAGTTACAGTTATAGGATGCGTACCCAACATGTACGGTCTTCCCCTGCTAACGCCGAATGTTCTGTCTGACCGGGGGTGTGACGGATAATGAATTCGTCAATGGCAGCATCCTCGTTACCCTGTGTTTTTGTTTTTGTTGAGAGCTGTCGGAGAGATTCAGTAAGCAGTGTTAGTGTTTGCTGTCGATCCATATTCCCTAACCTCAGCAACTGTAATTTCTCACGAACTGCTTTCCACGCTTGAATCACTATCAGTTATCTCCGCTGCGTGAGGCTTTATATACCTCGTCATTTTCTTCTTCCTCTTACTATGTACCCGCTCCCCCTTCTCAACAACAAGGAACTCAACATCTATTTCCCCTCAATGGGTTCGACCTTTCCAGTTAAGTTGGCTACGTTTTTACTGACTTCATTAACTAACTCATTTAACGCATTCACCGTTCTCAAAAGAATCTGGTAATATGTCTTTAGCTCCCTGCGCATACCTCCAACTTTGGGCACAATATCTTGAATTTTCGCATCCATGTACAGACGAATGTTCTGCCAGTGTGCACCCATTCTCTCGGGTTGAGAGCTAGACATACGGGCGAATTTGTCCATGGTGCAGCGTATACTGATGTGCTAACCTCTCTTACCGTGCTATATATACAAAAACTCTTGAAAGTTTCGCCTGTACCTACCATGTTTTCTTGTTTTCTTGTTTTATAAATAACGAGAAACCAATATTGTGAATGATTCCAGCAATCTGCACATATCTTTACAAAATCATTGAAGGACATGTCAGTCCCGACATGTGCCTGGTAAATGTGTTTTAAATTCAGGTTTTGTTTGAAGGCTATAATGAGGTTTGCGTTATCCCTAACCAACTGTTTGGGGTTTCTGGAATATGTTTGGCTTAGACAAAATACATCAGCACCCATATGATGACCGAAAAATAAATGTTTTCGAATTTGGTCTTGGTTTTCCACAGCAACATCGTCAAATATGAAGACGGTGTTTGGCTTTGGTTTTTCAGGTGGAGGGATATCACCGCTTTCACTGAAAAATGGTTCAAATGGCTCTGAGCACTATGCGACTTAACTTCTGAGGTCACCAGTCGCCTAGAACTTAGAACTAATTAAACCTAACTAACCTAAGGACATCACACACATCCATGCCCGAGGCAGGATTCGAACCTGCGACCGTAGCGGTCACGCGGTTCCAGACTGTAGCGCCTTTAACCGCACGGCCACACCGGCCGGCGCTTTCACTGAATGTCGTGTATGTAACACCATCTACACCTTGCAATATCACCTGCAGTAGCTGATATTTGGGTTGAAATAGTGTTTTTGAGAATACACAAACATGTTCAAATCAGACTTCATCTACATGCGTTAGCAAAGTGATGAGGAAATTAGTCTTCTCACAACTGGATGGACCTATAATAATTGCTCGTATATAATCATGAAGGAGAATTCCTTTCTTCTTCTTCTTCAGGTCTTCTTTTGGTTCTTCACAGGACCAGTCACCGACGACAAAGTCCTTGAGATGAGGTTGTTTCACCCACCCTATGATACTAACTACACCAGGTGCAGACAAGTAGTTGACATATATAGAAAAATACATTGGAACGGATAATAATACTATGTGTAGCCACGATAGTTCCATCACTTAACCGACTGAGCTATATTGACTACACAGAGAAAACAGCTATATATTTTACCCATGAAGAGTAACTTCATCAATCATCATCTCAATAACTCATATAGCACTGAAAAAATTAATAATTGTAATACTTTGATTATAATGAGAGAGGTATGAAAGAAAACACAACACGGTTTGAGATTATTTATACATAAATTATTTATTTAAATATCATACATGGCGTGTAGTATTTCAGGAATATCATTACAATCTGTATGTATCTTCTTCTTCTTCGCACTTCTACATTATTTACCAAATAAAGCTATTTGATATGCAGTAAATTTAGCGTGTATCTTTCTCAAGCCAATAGATGCCTTACAATACTTATGTTTTTCACACACGCATTTAACCTGTTTCTCTTTATGTTCAGCGTTCATGTGCGAACAAAGGTGCTGTTTAAGATCGTCAACATGTACAAAATGCACACGTATGGAGTTTACAAGATCATTGTATGCAGAGTCTATGCTAGGCAACCATTGGTTCAGTCTGTCCAATGCAAGACGTATGGCAGTGTCCAGATCGTATAACTACATAACTGAGGCATGTCTTACATAAACACAGTTGTCACCCGATTTCACACATTATGCACAGTCATCATACACTATTATAATAGAAAGTGTCACACCAGTAAGGCGAATGTCTGGGGGGAACGAGTCGGATAATACTCTGTAGCCATCTGCTGACTGATGTAGCGCTCTGCACGACATATTTCATCCCAGTCTAACTCAGAAATTGGCACTTTAACACACTTGGATACATTTTCAATCTCCATTCTCGCATGCAACCCATAGACATGATGCGTTTCTATAGCAATGTTCACACACTTCGATCCACTGGGAGTTAAATTGTATGTGGAAGTGAAAAGCATAGGTGCACTCGATATCTCCTTATTCACATTATCTGCACTCTGTGGTTGCACTATCACAGGGGTGTTCTGCTGGGATGGGTCATATGTTGGTGACCAGTACTGACCTCCATGTTGTTGTTTAACACCACCAGCGACAGCATTCGATGTGTCGGGACAGATCGCGTGTCCTTGTCACATAAATTGATGAGTGGAACAGACAACAGCAACTCCTTGTCCTGCTCCATCAAGTGGGCTACATGTTCTACCAGATCCCACATGGCCACTATTGGTTCAGACGCGCTGGAGGCTGTTGCTGCAGGTCCCGACAAGATGGTAGCGAAGGTTGCTGCAGGTCCGGATGTGGCAGCAGAGCTTGGCATGTTGGCACTCGACCCTGCTGAACAATGACGAGGAAGCATTAGACATGGACCAAGACGTGAAAACTTCTATTAATAATAGTAATAATAATACTAAGGCTAACCAGAGAGAAAGATGTGACATGGGATACTTACTTTTCCTTTTAATCCTGTTCTGCACGACTGTGCTGGAGTGGGACTTCTGTTGGTGCGTCATGGTGCATCTTCTTATGCTGCTGCTGCTGACTGGCTGGACAAGACTGAGTTCCCTAAGCTGCTGAGCCTCGTCTATATCTCCTACAATGATGTCACCAGATACTACCATCTTACTGGCTGAAGTTGAACATGTGACAGGATTAAGGGCTCCTATTGGTTTCCACCAATTCCCCCACCCCAGAACGCCATCTTGGATTATGTCACAGAATGGATGATAGCGCCCTCTGGTGGTGGTACTATGTACTAGACCACTTGGGACTCGTGGTGAACACACTGTTTCTCACCATCTTGGATAACGGTACTTGCATTATCAGCTGACGTCATGTCTGTCATCTTGGACGACAGCACCCTCTGCTGGTGGTAGTGTGTGCTAGGTAAGTTGGAGTCTGGACCTTGTGGTGAACACACTGGATGGTTGTACTGCTTGAAATTGTTTAAATAAAGACTGGTGCACGCAAAATAAAGACTTATGTCCAGCACTGGTCAAGTCCTTTTCTCACGAATTCCTAGGAGGAGGTGACAGTCGGGTGACTTAGGTTAGTGGAGGTAGTCCAAGTGTCTTTTCTTCCATGCCATTTTTTTAGCTTAATAGAGATACGCGAATTGACCTTTCTATACCACTAAAATTCAAACTTGACGCCAGTTCCTAGAAAGAGGTGGCGGTCAGATGATACAGGTCAGTGGAGCTAGCCCAAGTGATCTATCTTCCCGCATTTTTCTCAGGTTAGTGGAGATAACTGTGGTGTGATGCATTATGCTGTTGGAATTTGAACTTCCTGCCATTTTTCTGTGGGTGGGGAGGGAGGGGGGTTAGGTTAGTGGAGGTTGCCCAATTGACCTATCTCCCCACCAAAATACGCCATACTGGATGATGTCACAGCCGCCTTCTTAGATGACGTCATTCACTGTTGCCAACTCTACATGTGGTCATCTTGGATGACGTCATTACCGCCATATTCGAAACATCTGGCAACAATGCAGAGTGTGCCAGAACCCACCTTCCCCCAATACTGTCACCCTCTACAATGAATTTGGGACATTATGTGACAATGTCAAACGTCTTTTTCGTACTTTAATTGCAAAACTTCCCTGGTTAAACCAGAGATCATGGTTTCAGCAAGATTGAGTGACAGCACACGTGTCCAATGCATCTATACTGCGAATTCGTGAAAATTTCCCAGATTTGAGCCCCATCGATTTTTTCTTATTTGGATGTGTTATATATATAAATTGTATGTCAATAATCTGACGTCTCTGTAGTAACTGAAAGAAAATATCTAAAGGGAAGCTGCAGCCATCCCAGTGCCTACAGGCTAAGCAGTCATACAAAATTTTGTCTGTCGTTTAAATGAGTGTTGTATGCGTGCTGGAATGCATTTAAATAAACTGTGTATTTCAATAATAAATAAATATTCCGTCGATAGACTTCAGCCTCTATTTTATTTAGGTAGTGAAATGATGTATTCAATAGTACCCCTTAAGCACTGCTTATTATCTGGAACATTCGGAGCTCATCCCGCCTTGACCAGCAGCGTCATTGTCTCGCTGTTTCGTTCGATATTGCCCAAGAGATATCGTTCACAGTCCTTTATGCGAGGCGCGGGTAGTATGGAGGTTTTTCTTGGAGTGTGCACTGTGCCACCATAAAAGCGGGTACGAGTAGTCTGACTCTTCCCATCATGTGAACGCTTTATATGTCTGTTAGGGTTCCCTTTAGTGGAATTTATCCTGTTGCGATCGCAGTTGAATATAGATCTTCCTATACAAATTTATTAATATACATACAAACAACTATAGTTTCAGTGCCTCTAACTAGTTGTTTATGAACAGAGATACTTTGGTTCTTAACAGATAGCTTACACATATCAGCGAATCCTTCGAATTTAATAATAATACTCGGTAATAAGCACAGGCAAGTCTCTCTTTACCTCAAGTGAAATTACTTACCTATGATTTCTACATAAGATTACCTCGGTTTCTTTTACTGTGAACAGTTTCGTAAATGCTTTTTTACGTAGCTCGCAGCACGAACTATCTACTGCGGATTTGCAGCTTTTTACCGAAAAATCTTTTGCGACTACATCCGTTCAAAATTAAGTAAAGGGAGAGTATTAACAGTAACACCTTTTTCTCAATTTCTTGTAGAATAAAACAACTGCCTAAGTTGCCAGTAATTAATCTTCACGTGCCACCAAATAATTATGGGGACGTAAATGTGCGTCAGTCGGATCTGTCATTCATGGGGATCACACCCACGTCAAACAAACGCATGAGAGCGTGGGACCAGCAACCAAAGCGCCCGCCTGGACAGCACGGCACGGGAGTGACTCATACGAATGCCTTAGACAGTGGTTTCTTGAAAAGGGTGGTCTCTCTTTAACTATTTTAGTGCAGATCTTCACAGAATTACAGGCGAATTAACAAAGTGCAAAGTAAGTTTCCACTGTGAAATACTATAATCTGTCACCTTAAATACAGTGCACTTGAGACATTACTTTGCTCAAGGCCAAAGTTGCACCTGTACACAACCACACAAAACAGCCACAACTCAATTGCTACCAGAATTTCTAGCAATACTCCACGGAAAAATACGGATACTAGTACTCTATCACAAATCACCGAATCACGATCGCAGTCGTTAGCAATTACTTCGTATGACCCAGTGAACGTACTACTAAAGGAATAAATAATTAACGAAAGGGAGAATGTGCGTCTGGATTCGTGATTTTCTGTCAGAGAGGTCACGGTTCGTAGTAATTGACGGAAAGTCATCGAGTAAAATAGAAGTGTTTTCTGGCGTCCCCCGAGGTAGTGTTATAGGCCCTGTGCTGTTCTTTATCTACATAAACGATTTAGGGGACAGTCTGAGCAGCCGCCTTAGGTTGGTCGCAGAAGATGCTGTCGTTTATCGTTGCAAAACGATTTAGAAAAGATATCTGAAAGGTGCGAAAATTGGCAGTTGACCCTAAATAATAAAAAGTGTGAGGTGATCCACATGAGTGCTGAAAGGAATCCATTAAATGAAAACTAAAGGACTTACAATCACGAACAACTTAAATGGGAAAGAACACATAAAAATGTTATGGGGAAGTTGCACCAAAGACTGCGATTTATCGGCAGACCACTTAGAAGATGCAACAGACCTACTAAAGAGACTGCCTGCACTACTCTTGTGCGCCATCTTTTGGAGTACTGCTACGCAGTCTAGGATCCTTAATAGATAGGATTAACGGATTACATAGAGAAGATTCAAACAAGACTAGCACGTTCTGTACTATCGAGAAATAGGGGACAAAGTGTCATGGGCATGATACAGGATTTGTGGTGGACATCATCAAAACAAATGCGTTCCTCGTTGCAGCGGACTCACAAAATTTCGGTCACCAACTTTCTCCTGCGATTGTGAAAATAATTTGTTGACGCTAACCTACATAGGGAGAAACGATCATAATAAAATAAGGGAAATCAGAGCTCGCACAGAAAGGTACAGGTGTTCGTTTATTCAGAGTTCTGTTCAAGAGTGGAATAATAGAGAATTATTGTGAAGATTCCATAAACCCTCTGTCAGGCACTTAAGTGTGATTTGTGGAGCATCAATACAGAAATAGATGCACATGTATTACATATTGAATTTATGGCATCTACAACACAATTACGCCACACATATAGCAAAACTTTTGCAGGCTTTTTTTCACAGTTCTTTGAATACAAAACATATTTCCAGATGTTGAACCAATAAGTGAAGGCGACACAAAAAAAAGAAAAAAATCGTGCGTCTTTACTTTGTAAGAGGTCCATGATTAAGGAATTTATTGCTGGCGTACTCGAGCAGATGCAATTTCGATGGACTGCTCACACGCTGCCTGCGATACGTAAGCTGTAAGAGAATCGCAGACCAGAGAGCAGTGCCTGCAGCAGTAGTAGTTGTAGCTCCGGCAGTAGGGGTAAGTAGTAGCTAGCAGTCTGGTGTATGGAGTTCGCGAGGCCGGTCATGGGGAGCGATGTAGTATAAGGTAAAAGCAGCCGCGCGCATATGCAGTTTGTTACAACTAAATTTGTACTATTGTCGTATCAAATCCCATGTAAATGTTTTTAAAAGCCTTTTAATAATAATCTTTCTTACAGCAACAACAAAATTAAAAGTGTAACCTCCCAACAGTAAAAATACGTATAGCATTCACATTCAATGTAACCTCCCAACAGTTTATTATTCCGTACCCTCGCAATAATAACGTGACTAACCTCCCAACAAAGAATGTGACTCATATATAACCTTTCAATAATTAACTGACTGTGAATCTAAACTGGTAAATTTGGACGTCAGCAGTGCTGCGTCAGGGCCCTGAAAGATCATTCTGAATAAATTGAAAATTCTTACCTAAATGATGTCGCCGGATAACGCGCATACATATGCTCCTATAAGAAATTTTTCTGGCACAGCCCAGTGCAATGCTGGCCGCTAGATTTGTCATGTATAAAAAGAAACGACTGATTTTTGCTTACGTTAATTGGGATGACCATGGATTGCAGAAATTAGTAAGTTCTTTAGATTCAGATGAACGATTGTCAACGAGTTAATTTTATAAAACAGATTATTATTAAAACATTTTTTGATACATTTACATGGGACATGATATAACAATAGTACAAATTTTCTTGTAACAAACTACACATGCGCGCGGCTGCTTTTATCTTACATTACATCGCTCAGGCACTGCCATCGCTCCACACGACCGGCCCAGCCAACTCCACACACACGACTGATAGCTACTACTTACTCCTACTGACACTGCTCATACTGCAGCCAACACTGCTCTCTGGTCTGAGATTCTCTTATAGCTTACATATCGCAGGCAGCGTGTGAGCAGTCCATCGAAATTACATCTGCTCTAGTCCGCTAGCAATAAATACCTTAGTCATGGACCTCTTACATAACCCTCCACTGGTGGAGGGGGGGGGGGGGGGCAAAAATTTGGCAGCGATGATGAGTCAGTTAGATATGCCATGAGCAACAAATTTTTCTATAATCTATTTAGTTTATTAATATTACCATTTTCCTCATAGAACTATTCATTATCACTCATTGTATCATATGTTATAGAGTTTCTTACTTCCAGCATATTTCAGCACTAAAATTAACATGTGTAGTTCTGTCTGACACCCTGCAATAATCGCTTCATATTCTGAAAGAAAAATAATTAGTCAAGACTGCTATCATACAGTGTGTATAGTATATTCTTGTTAATGCTTGTTAATTCTGATCCATTTATTCTTCATGACAAGGTATTGCATTTTCTTTCGTTCATTCCAATTGAGAAATCTCCATTTCATAGTAAACCACTGTGGTTGTTTAATTTATTTCTTTTACACGGTATTTCTTTCTGAAAATGATTTCTAGTGATATGACAAGGCATGCAGCATAGCAAGACAGAAAACGTATTAGGTCAAAACCATTGACAATTTTCAAGTGCAAAAATGTACATACAATATCATAATGTAGTAGAAAAAACATGTAGAATAGTCAAGATATTGGGGTATCATAAGGCAAAATGTCAAAGTCAACTGGTGTTTGTTATATCTTAAAGATTTCCTAGTGCATACAGAGAACATTCTACTTTCGATAGGAAAACCATCATATATACATAAAAATGGAAAATGTGCACTGTCTGATATTTAACGACAAGAAAAGCGACCTGATAACCTTACCTTGCAGGGCACTTGCCAAGAAAAAATATGATCAATATCATTAAGTACTCACATAGATATAATTGCATAAGTGGTCATATGAATATTATGAAATGGCATTACAGTGTGATAAATCATAAAGTATGTTCATTCAATAAAGAGTTTAATATTGGAAATATGGTGATTGCCCTTGCTTTTTCTGGTTCTCAAAGTTTCGACATGTGCTACATTGGGGTGAAAAATGCTGCGAATTCTGTATGGACCAGCGTATAGAAGCTCAAATTTACTGCATCTACTCTTTCCTCCGTTGGATAAGTAGTGTGTGCGTACTAATATCTTCTGTCCTATTTGAAATTGACGGCATGTACAAACCTGTTTTTGCTGTCTTCTCCGGCGCTCTGCGGCACGTTTGATGTTGTTGAGCGCAATGTCAATTATTTCATGGTGGCGTAGTCGACGAGATGTAGGAAAGGATACTATTTCTTTAATTTTGTTGGGTGGTTCAACATTTTTCAATATAACACTCGGAGATAGTATAGTAGATTCATTTGGTATGGAGTTAATTACATCCTGGAATGAGAGTATGTGTCTGTCCCAATCAATATGTCTTTTATGGCAGTATATTCTACATAGTTTACCAATTTCTTTCATCATTCGTTCAGAAGGGTTCGAAGAAGCGTGATACCTGGATATATAGATCGGAGAAATGTTTCTAGCTCGTAACATACGTGTCCATATCGCAGATCGAAATTGTGGTCCATTGTCGGAAATTACTTTCAATACATGCCCTACACGGAATAAAAAATGTTTTACAAATAAATTCGAAATAGATTTAGCAGTAGCTTTGCGTAACGGAGTGAAGGTAACAAATTTCCAAGTAAGTTCAACAGCAACAAAGATATAACAAAAATCTCTATTAGATCTGGGAATCGGACCAAAAATGTCTACAGTGGCCATATGTCTCAATGTAATCGGTTCAAGGGGATGTAACGGAGGAATATGTGAAGTCGTGTCTGATTTAGCTTTCTGGCAGATTTTACATGACGCTAAAACTCGTCGAATACGTTTCTCCATGTTGGCAAAAGAACAGTTCTGTCTCAGTATAAGAAAACATTGTCTAGCTCCATAATGTGCGTAACTTAAATGAGTATACCAAATTAATTTGTAAACAAGTTCGTCAGGAATACATAGTAACCAGTCGTTGTCGTCAGGGTGAGAGCGGCGAAACAGAACATGATTGTGTACAGTATAATAGTTTCTATTTGTAACGTTATTCCTGTCTTGCCAAAGGTGTTTAATTTCTTTCCATACGTTGTCTTTGCTTTGCTCTTGTGCTATGTCTCGTAAAGGTGCGTTTACACTGCGATTTGTATCGGCACATGTATGAGATACATGTATATGCGACTTTGTGACATGTATCGCGACTTGTATGAGTTGACAAGTATCAACCTCATACATGTATGAGCGTGCGTTTACACTGGTTGATATGTATCACTGTGCGATAGTTTCCGACGACGATTTGGAAGATTTCACATTTTTATGTGCTGATACACTTGCTCTTTTGGAAGATGATAGGAAGAAAAGGCGGAGGAAGCGTAGATGGTGGGACAGAGAGTTTCTCGCGAATTAACGCTAGAGGATGGCGCATATTTTAGAAATTATGTTAGGACGAATATGGAAGATTTCCGCGGTTTGTTATCACTTGTGGCTCCTCTTGTGTCCAAAACCAACACAAACTTTCAGGAAGCAATTCCACCAGAGGATCAGTTGGCAGTAACACTTCGTTTTTTAGCCACTGGGGATTCCTCGTAAAACGAAGATTTCATGACAAATATTTGCATTGTCGCGCGATTGCTAATGCCAACGTCTCACACACGATTGTCGGCATCCGTTGTCAACATTATCACGCGAGGCCGCCGGAATAATAGCAAAACATTGATATACGTGCCAGATGCGTGAAAAAATTATATAATGAATTACATACACTGATATATATATATATATATATATATATATATATATATATATATATATATATATATATATATATATATATAAAACTTTCACCTTCACTTCTTGGGATAAAACTTGCACAATGGCCTCGCAAACACGAAGAATAATGTTGCATATGGCACTTTTTGATATTCTATGCAGATACATTAACGTCGAAACGACAGTCGGCACCTTCAAAACTCAAACAGCCGCCAAAGAGCGTGGTACTACGCATGCGCTAATCGTCGAAATAAGCGGCAGTCGACAAGACGACAGGAAATGATAGTACTGCGCATGCGCGAATTCTTCAAATGTCGCTCATACATGTCGCGTATATGGCCAAAAAGCGATATACAAAATGTATACGCGACATGTATGAGCTGGAGGGTCCGCATACAAGTTCCGTGAATTTTTGTATGAGGTGATGTATCGCGACATGTCAAATTGACATGTCGCTCATACATGTCGCGATACATGTATCCCAGTGTAAACGTACCTTAATGACGACGAAATGAAATTTTCAAATGCAACTTGTACATGACACTAAAATTTGCTTGGCAGAAGTCGGTTGCGATGTCTATCTGATTGTTGCTGAGAGAACGGGATATTGCGTCTGCTACAATATTTTGTGTACCGGGAATGTGAAAAATTGTAAAACTAAATTCCTGCAAATGAAGCTTCCATCTGCTTAGCCTGTCATGTGTAAATTTAGCGGAAAGTAAAAACTGTATAGCTCTATGATCTGTGTAAACGGTAGTATGTCTTCCATAAAGAAAATGCCTAAATCTGGTAAATGCCCTTACAACACATAATGTTTCAAGTTCAGTAATAAAATAATTGCGTTCAGCAGGTGACAGAATGCGACCTGCAAAGGCGATGTTTTTAATTACTGTAGTACCGTCTTCTTCAATTTCCTGAAAAATGTGTACGCCTAAAGCTGTGTTAGAACTGTCGGTGGCAATGGAAAAATTTCTGGTAGGATCTGGGTGTGATAAAAGTGTTGCATTCAACAAGGCATGTTTCAGATTAACAAATTCAGACTGTGCTTCGCTATCCCAGGACCAAATAGCGTTTTTACCCATCAATTGGCATAATCTAGGGGTGTCTAAAGCAGAGTAATGAATAAATTTACAGAAAAAGTTAATTAAACCCAGAAAGCTGCGTAGTTGTTTTTTGGTCGTTGGAACAGTAATGTCAGGTAAAGCTTGCAGTTTCTGCAGGTCAGGGGCAACGCCTTTTGCTGAAATTACATGTCCAAGAAATTTTACAGAAGTTTTGCCAAAGTGTGAGTTGCTAAGATTAACTGTGAGTCCTTGTGCACGAAAACTTTGCAACAGTTGTTCAAGAATCAAATTGTGTTCAGACCAGTTAGCTCCTGCGATAAGGATGTTGTCTACATACGTTGTGATTCTGTTTTAAGTTCTGTCGGAAGTATAGTATTCAAACCGCGAATAAATGCTGCTGAAGAAATAGTTAAACCGAACGGTAATTTACAAAATTGATAACAGTCACCAAAACAGAGAAAAGCCGTGTACTTTCTGCAGTCCGGATGGAGCTGAATTTGCCAAAATCCCGATTTCAAATCTTATGTTGAATAAATAGCAGTACCATGAAATTTCTGTAGAAGTTCTTCTAGTGTCTGTGGGCGATATGTTTCATTAATAATAACGTCATTGATGTGACGCGAATCAAGTACGAGGCTAAGTGAGCCATCCTTTTTCTTAACAATATGGAGCGGGTTTATGTACGGACTAACTGCAGGTTCAATAATCCCTTGGTCAAGCATAGCTTGAAATTCTTTCTTAACTTGTTCTCTGTGGATATAAGGAATAGGATAATGTTTGGCTTTAAATGTGTCATGCTGTTTAACTTGAAATTCATACATAAAACCGGACATAGTACCAGGAATGTTGCCCAAAACTGGAGCTTGCTGTAAAAAAATATTGCGTAGTTGAGTACGTTCGTCATCTGTATTTGCACTGCTCTGTTTTACCTTCACAGAAATCATTTGCATAATGTCATAGTCGGCTTCGTCTGGTGTATTGTAGTTGTGTACATACGTATGTGTGAACAATGTGGAATGACAGTCTATGTTACGCGATGTAGAAGTGACCTCTGTTCGATTAATTGCTTGTTCTTCTGCAGGTAAAGCGTGCTGAAATTATAATGCCAGTTGTACCTTTTCATCCTTTAACATTAAATAGGAATTTTGAAAGTCAAGAATTGTGTCGTATTGTACCAAAAAATTCGTATCTAAAATAACGTCTGTTGTCAATAAGGGAACAATCCGAAAATTTGCGTGGAACGTATGACCTGCAATCCAAAATAATAAGTGTGTTTGTAATTTTACACCTACTCCTTTACCAGATACTGCTCCTTTTACTTTAGTTTTGCCTAATGGTAACGTAGGATAGGTGTTCTCTTTGTTACATTCGTTGAAAGTTTCTTCATTTATAACTGACATAGGTGACCCAGAATCAATTACTGCTGAAAATGTGGATGATCCAATCTTTACTTCAATAACAGGGTGGTAAATGGTTTTTTGTATAACTGGTTTTTCATGCAAAAGTGTGTCTCGGATGTCGTCAAAAGTGATAACATTTTCGTGGACAAGACTCTTGTGTGTCAAAAGTATTGCTTACGTTGCTGGAAGATGCAAGCTGTACTGTATCTAGTCAAATTCTTTCTGATGTGCTATTATTTGCGGGAGGATGCTGTGGCATTTCAACTATTTGTGCAGCTCTGTTATTTCGTCCTGATATCGACTATCTGGTTCTTTCATGATAATCTGTCGTGGGTGATACTGCTGCTGATAAGACCTACTGTTATTAAATGTACGCTGAAAACTGTGCTCATTACTTTTACGTCTGTCATGATAGTCATTACTGTACGGCGCGTTGCGATAGGAGTTGAAATGATGTGTCTTCTGCACGTAGTGATTTCCTTGTTGCTGTGCGTTACTATTTGGTGGAGCCGACGCTATACGTGTAGGCGGCGAAACATTAAAGCTTGGTGGACCTTGCACATTACATTGTTGGTTAGGTATGCTAACCGGCTGGTTTTGTTGTTGTTGTGGGGAAAAGCTTCTATTGTTAACAAAATGTGTTTGCTGTTGCTGATAATTTTGACGATGTTGTTGTTGTTGTGGTCTTCAGTCCTGAGACTGGTTTGATGCAGCTCTCCATGCAACCATACAGTAAAGCTGCATGCCCTCAGGTAAAATTACGGCTGTAGTTTCCCCTTGCTTTCAGCCGTTCGCAGTACCAGCACAGCAAGGCCGTTTTGGTTAGTGTTACAAGGCCAGATCAGTCAACTACAGAAAAAGCTGCTGCCCCTCTTCATGTACCACACGTTTGTCTGACCTCTCAACAGATATCCCTCCGTTGTGGTTGCACCTACGGTACGGCTATCTGTATCGCTGAGGCACGCAAGCCTCCCCACCAACGGCAAGGTCTTTGGTTCATAAGATGATTGACTGATCTGGCCTTGTAACACCTTTTAACGCAATTTCAGTCCCATGAGAGAAGCTCCGTGTACGTAACTGCGCTGCAAACCAGTCGGCAACCAGTCATCGATCTCGATCAGCTACATTGTTCCTTTTCTTTTGAGCAGCTCCGGGTACGGACGCATTTAAACTTGTGCTATGGCGTTGCTAGACAATTATTTTACAGTGAATGAATGAGCTATGTCCAATAAATAGCAACCATTACTACATTAATAAATTCATCTTATTACGATTTTAATAGCAGCTCTGGTATTTCATTTTAATTCTACTTGCGTATGTTGTATGCCTGTCGCAGTATGTCACTATTTTTGGGCTGTACTGCATCATTATACAAAATATTTGCCCAATATATTTAACGCATTTATGATAGGAATTTCTAGTCGAAGCCACGGCTTACACGAGGGGCATTCAATAAGTAATGCAGCACATATGTTTTTCTCCGTCGATTTCGGTAGAAAAAATGGCAAATTCGTTCTGGGGTATCGTGGAATATTCACGTTTCATCGCCTGCAGTTTCATGAGGTTCCGATGGGCAGTGGTACTATACGTAGCCACCATAGTGGCACCCGTAACGGCGGAGCGTTCAAAATGAGCTTCTTTGGGCGGAAAACCAGAGCATTGCAGGTATCCGTAGGCGCTTACAGAATTTCTACGGAGACCTGGCTGTGAGTCGTTGGGTTGGGCGAGATCTGTCATCATCGCAATCAGGTCGCGCAAACCTGTCGGATCTCCCTCGTGCCGGCCGGCCGCACACAGCTGTGACTTCTGTATGTTGGAACGTGCGGACACTCTCACTCTAGGTGATGGTCGAACCGCAATCCAACACCTCGCTGCACAACAGGACAGCCGTTGATAGCGCTGACATAACTCGTCCACCAGTTGAGGTACTCAAAGATGTGTCCCGCTGGGTACCTTTCTGCCTAACGGAAGACCATAAAGAGCGAAGAGTTTGGCCCAGTGAACGGTGCACTCCGCGGGAAGCACTATATGGATGATGTGGAGGTTATTGATGCAGTAAGATGTTAACTCCGACGTCGACCAGTTGTATGATACCACGCGGGCGCAGGGGCATTCCCAGTTAGATGGCTTAAGGTCTTCGTATTGGACGGAGATTATGTTTAAAAATATGGTTTTATAGCAAAGAAGAGTGAACAACAATGTGGTGTATTAGTATTCTGAAAAAAAAAATCTGCTTGCAGAAGTAGTGTGTTGCATTACGCCCGTCGTAGTTCTTTCGTTGACGAGTCTACAATACAACAAGAACAGTTCGGTGAAATGTTTTTGTTCCTTCGATTGAAGGCACTCGTCGCGAACTGACGTTACATTTGTTCATGCACTGCGAGAACTCGTGCCATTGCGGCCGCTTTCCCCCTTCCTATTACATTCACAGTCGATGTTACGGAAAACAGATTGCCAGTAAGTGTCTTGGTGAGACTGAACGTGTAACATTTTAACTCCATGATCATTAAGCGTGATTCCCTTGATAGGGAATAACATATACTATGTGATCAAAAGTATCCGGACAACTGGCTGAAAATGACTTACAAGATAGTTGCGCCCTCCATCGGTAATGCTGGAATTCAGTATAGTGTTGGCCCACTCTTAGCCGTCATGACACCTTCCACTCTCGCACCCATACGTTCAGTCAGGCGCTGGAAGGTTTCTTGGGGAATGGCAGCCCATTCTTCACGGACTGTTGCACTGAGGAGAGGTGTCGATGTCGGTCGGTGAGGCCTGGCACGAAGTCGGCGTTCCAAAACATCCCAAAGGTGTTCTAAAGGATTCAGGTCAGTACTCTGTGTAGGCCAGTCCATAACTACATCGCCTTAGGCTGTGCATTATGAACAGATGCTCGATCGTGTTGAAAGATGCACTCGCCATCCCCGAATTGCTCTTCAGCAGTGGGAAGCAAGAAGATGCTTAAAACATTACTGTAGGCCTGTGCTGTGATAGCGCCACGCAAAACAACAAGGGGTGCAAGCCCCTTCCATGAAAAACACGACCACCCCAAAACAGCAACGCCTCCGAATTTCACTGCTGGCACTACATACGCTGGCAGATGACGTTCACCGGGCATTCGCCATACGCGCACCCTGCCATCCGATCGCCACATTGTGCACCGTGATTCGTCACACCACACAAGGTTTTTCCACTGTTCAATCGTCCATTGTTTACGCTCCTCAGGCCAAGCGGGGCGTCGTCTGGCATTTACCGGCGTGATGTGTGACTTACGAATAGCCGCTCGACCATGAAATCTAAGTATGCTCGCCTTCCGCCTAACTGTCATAATACTTGCAGTGGAGCCTGATGCAGTTTGGAATTTCTGTGTGATGGTATGGATAAATGTCTGCCTATTACACATTACGATCCTCTTCAATAGTAGGCGGTCTCTGTCAGTCAACAGACGAGGTCGACCAGTACGCTTTTGTGCTGCACGTGTCTCTTCACGTTTTCACTTCACTATCACATCGGAAACAGTGGACCTAGGGATGTTTAGAAGTGTGGAAATTTCACGTACAGACGTATGATACAAGTGACACCCAGTCACCTGACCACGTTCGAAGTCCGCGAGTTCCGCGGAGCGCTCTGTTCTTCTATCTCACGATGTCTAATTATTACTGAGGTCGCTGATATGGAGTACCTGGCACTAGGTGGCAGCACAATGCACCTAATATGAAAAACGTATGTTTTTTGTGGTGTCCGGATACTTTTGATCACATAGTGTATTTATCTATTCGAGTTTGAATGTACGCTCTCAGAATTTCAGTGAAGTACCTGTGTTTCTAGTTGCTTCAGCCACTGAAGTATATGGACCACTTTGTGCGTTGGCATGCTTAACAAACAAGAACAATTCCTGAGAGCGGTATCTGCTACTACCGATTGATCCGTGCTTCCTTGACGACAACTGCTGCCGTGTTCCTTGAGCCGGGTGTTAATGCCACACCAGAAGTATTAAAAAAACCTGGCAAATACGGTTAGGTATAATAGGAACTACAAAAAAGAAGCGTTAAAACCCGGCTTAAGGAAAAAAAATACTAAAGGAACGCTACTAACAACGCAAATCCTGCAGCATACCTTTCTGAACATCATTCCTATGATGCTGCGTGCCCATACAGTAAATAGTATTCCATCTACATTGGCTCAAGCAGCGAAAGTTCGATTATAACATCCCGTATGTGGTTTCTCTTGTACCTTTCCTCACATTTCGCGTTTATCAACCTCAGTTGTCGTTGCATTTCGCTACTCCGAGGCATTTTCTTAAAGTAAATTCCATTTTAAAACATGTTCAAAGGGTATACGCGCATGTGTGATGAACACCTGCACCCATTAGCTACTCACGTACGCCAAAACAGAAGCATTTGTTAGTCATAATAATTTTATTCGTTCGTATTGAAAATGCTTCATTAAATTGAAAACCCAGTCAAGTGTGGAATGCGCGCTGTGATCAGTTTTCTCTAAGCTAAAGGCTTGAAATCGAATGAAACTCATTGGCACATTAGTCAAGTACGGTATATGGAGAAAACGCCCTAAGTGATGTAATGGTAAGAAAACATTTAATTCATTTAAAGATGATCGTATTAATGTTGATAATGAAGTGCGAAGTGGCAAATCATGTATCATCACACTCAGACGTGGGCATGGTGCAGAAAGTTGATGCAAATGTGCAATAAAACAGCCTATTCCGTCCTTGAGAGCATGCTTGTGTTCTTGAGAAAACTGCCATGTGGCCAGCGCCACGACTATGAAGTCAGTCTGACAAATTAGTTGATGTAGGTTTATGAGAACAGAATTCAGATGATGTTGGTACGTTATGACATCTGCCTTAATGGTAGTGGAAATTACACGTAAGGGTCTTTTTAACCACCGCTACCACTCACAAACTTTGTTAACTAATGTATTATTTATTTATTGTGCGACATGTTTCGAGGGTATACCTCATCATCAGGCTCGATGGCATCACAAAAACAATTCCACAATAGGATCATGCAGATGTTAAACATTTTCATAAATGCTGTGGTTTTCCTGTAGAAGAGGAGAAAACCTAATAAGAGGCGATGTCACTTTGTAAGCTGGACTGATATTTGCATGCAAATGTTTTGTAACAGTCACTCACTTTGTTCTTCTGGCGTGGCAGTCTCGTGATGAGCTGAGGTGGTTCCCTTTCTGTAGCTCTCTTGGCTTTCTTGATCACTGCCCACAAATTTTCACAAACGTGCCAATAACTTGGAAACACGATCACAAAAACACATCTGTAGTGCAGTGGACAAGATGTCGGTGAAAATACGGCTGGTTTCGATTTGACTATCGATTTGTCGATCTATGTAATGTCAAATCATCTAACATTCAGTGTAACTTTGATAACACGACGAATGTCTGATCTGCAATCAGTTGCCATCTCCTATGAAGCAAGTTTTGATGTATGGCGGTAACTGCTTGTGGTATTTGGTAAGAACCAAATAATGTTTAAGCTTTCACCACTCTCCGCTTTTTTTAATTTTGTCGGACAAATGTACAATGTCCCTAAATACTTGTAATAGTTAAGAATTAACTTCCAGCTAGAAAATCAGACATTCTTACGGTGCACCCACACAAAAACTTGCGCTTATTATACACGTCCTTGTTAAATGTTCGCTTCTATCATGCTTATTTAATTTCGTCACTTTCTCAGACAACGGATCTGGTGTGGGCGGCCTTAGTTCCTTAGCCGCTTATTTTTCCAGGGAATTTTCTTTGCTGTTAGCTCTCAAAACAGATTCAACAGTGTTCATGTTGACACTGCACAGCAAAGCCGATTCCTGCACAGTAAACGAGCAACTACCAACACGAGGGATATGATTAAGTAGTACTGTCTATCAAGAAGGTCACTTGACTAGAATACAAATGAGGCGCTGAGAACCATAAAGGCCAAAAGCATAGCGTCTTCGGCCCCACATTTAAGTGAATATCAGAAAAATCTTCGAGACGGCCCTTCGTGAATGTTTATATAAACGTACAATGTGGGCCTACAGTACAGATAAACCTGACCCACCATACGATCGACAGATGTCATAAGCAAGGATAAATGCAACAGTCTCACAATCGACGGTGATGTACTTTATGGTTCTCAGCGCCTCAAATGGATTACTACACTACAAAATCTAAAACTTAGTATACTATATCTCATCAGAATCCCACAAAATAGATTTTTCTATCAGTATAACTGATGTCCGATTTAATTTTACAGCATAATGAATGAATCGGCATATCTGGGGACTGTGCTACCGTCTAGTGGGATTTATGCTAAGCGAAGTCTGCTGCAGTGTGCTACCACCTAGTGGCAAAGACGTAAACAGGTAGTTGACTAGTAGGGGCTAACAGTGCACGCCATGAACAGTGCACATTGTCTGTCAAATCCGTATGTATTTGGTTACGCAATTACGTTACGCAAGTTGCGCATGCGCAAAGGCTCCTTAAAACTAACACAGTTGATGGTCTGCTCGTGACCCTGTCACCAACTTTCACCGAGGCTAGAGGAGCGATGTAGCATAGTGCGGTAGGTTTAGTGTCGTGTATTTCAGATCACCACATCTAAGTTACGTTTAACAGCATTCAAAGGAAATTTTATCAATAAATTCGCGAGATGTCAGAAGTTAGGGTGTTCACGTGCTCTTTAGCTCTTACACTACAGCCACCACTGAGTTTGTGTAACTAATGTATAAACACCCTGTGCTTTATTGGCGATGGAAATTACGCAAAAAGTTACATTGACTAGTATCGTATTTCGCTTAGTCGTCAGAGTGCCTTCCACCATGTTGTCAGCTTGCGTCCTTCTAGTATCAGCAATATGATTCTTCTTCTTCTTATGTCTTGACCCACATCGGCGTAGAATCGGCGTTTTCACTGATATAGTTACTTCTTTGTGTTTTAGAATTCCTTTATAGTTCTTAAGCGGTTGTGACACAAGGACTGCCGAACTCCCTTCTCCTTGTTCTAGAACAGTGCCCTCTCAAGAAATACACAGAAGTAATTACAAAAAAGTTCTTTGTAGTTGTCTCCGGTGTGTCTCCTGAGGTTCCAGTGCTGAAGCCGCAAGATTTCCAGGTATTCCTCTCCTACATTCCAAACTTGAAGTCGTATTCAAAGACGTTCGGGGTCAGTGACATATTGGTGCCAGTCTCGTTGACATTTCACCCCTTACTGGCTAGTTTGGGGTGGAAATGGAATGACGTGAAAGTAAGCAACAAGGCAACACCGGGTAATCAGCTGGTAAATAAGAAAACAATCCGCTAAAACTTTTATCCATTACGAATGCGGAACACTGCGACTTTGATGCATAAATGTTTCCAGAAATCACTGCAACCAGTCGCCATCTGTTTTATTCTTATTTTTTTATTTTCCTTAACCGGTTTCGAATCGCCTAGTGATTCATCATCGGATGGTGGATATTTATTGCATGTAGCACTGTAGAGGTCGTGTACCTGTGGCACAATGTATAGGTGAAACATGTAGGCACTAAATGTAGCGAGAATTATTAACACTATGAGATCGATTGATTGTATTACTTACAGTTATTAGTACCTGTTGATTTGTTCTTGGTGCACACATTGTTTTGAAAACCATAACGTATGTATTTTCAGCGACAGTTCTATCCACGGCTAAGACCTTATCTGTGCTTTACAAAATGTAAATAAACGATTTCAAATCGGCGACAGTAAATGTAAATCTATGGTATGTTCACTAGTGCAAAAATAGCATGTACTTATATTGCAAACTTGACATGTGCTATTTACAAAATATATTAACCAATGAATCTGCATGTTATTTCGTCTACAATTTTGATGCTGAATTTAAGTTTGATATTTATCTTTATGTATAATGAACATTGATCATTACTTACGAAATAAACATTAGATCTGTGTGTGTGTGTGTGTGTGTGTGTGTGTGTGTGTGTGAGTGTGAGTGAGTGAGAGAGAGAGAGAGAGCGAGAGATTTCTTTTTTCTTCCTGGGTTGCTTAGTTTTTCAAGTTTAAAGATTTTTTGGCATTTTCAAAAATGGGTTTTTGCTAATTCAGTTTGTTCGTTTAAGATGGTGTGGGGTGGTTCACTGTAATGGGTGAAAATCTGTAATTGTTCCAGGAGATCCATCTTTATTCCTTTTTTTTTAAGTGTGCAGAATATGTAGGTTCGTTTTTTTTTATGTCTGTAATTGAATGACATTTTCGTGCAAGGTGGGCCACAAAACTAAATTCATTAAAATTTTTTAAACAATGCGTCTGTGTGCTCTTTGGTTCGAATATCGTAGTTTCTTCCTGTTTGCCCCAGGTAGTAGCAGGAGCAGCTGTCACACGTTAATTTACATATATCACATTTACGAAAAGGCATGTTGGCTGTTTTAGTGTTATGAACTATTTTGTTTTGTATTTTGTTGTTTGTGTGGAAAGTTACTTTGACTTTGTGGAGTCTAAAGAGTTTTGCAAGTTGATACGAGATGTTACAGAGGGCGCGACCGCTACGGTCGCAGGTTCGAATCCTGCCTCGGGCATGGATGTGTGTGATGTCCTTAGGTTAGTTAGGTTTAAGTAGTTCTAAGTTCTAGGGGACTGATGATCACAGCAGTTAAGTCCCATAGTGCTCATAGCCATTTTTTGTTACAGAGGAAGTGCGTGGAGATGTATTTAGCTTCTTCTGATAATGAGGACTGTGTTGCGGCTGCTGTTCGGTTTGTTTTCATTTTGTCACGTAATTTGTCACTGTGGATGGATCACAAGCATTGTTATGGGCTACTGTTTTTAAAATGATTAGTTCTTTGGTTTTTAAGTCAGAATCGGCAACAATTTTGTTTACACCGTCGAGTGATGATCTAAAAATGTTACTTTGTGTTGATTTGGGTGGCATGGTGTGTCGTTTATAAGGAAATCCCATGTGGTGGGTTTCCTACAGATTTGGAATATTTGTTTGTTCTTGCGATAGGTTACGAAAATTGTTGAAATGGCTCTGAGCACTATGGGACTTCACATTTATGGTCATCAGTACCCTAGAACGTAGAACTACTTAAACCTAACAAACATAAGGACATCGCACAACACCCAGTCATCACGATGCAGAGAAAATCCCTGACGCCGCCGGGAATCGAACCCGGGCGCGGGAAGCGAAAACGCTACCGCACGACCACGAGCTGCGGACGATAGGTTACGATTAGGTTTAATGTTCAACTCTAAAAAGCTTCACGACCTCCACAACACTGCAAACATGCAATAAACATGTACCATCTGATGATGAATTCGTAGTTGATTCTAAACCGGCAATCTAAAATAAACATTGAAGAATAAAACAAAAGGCGAATGGTTGCTGTAATTTCCGGAAACATGCCACTGTTCTGAGAGTACATCGTAACCCGCTCCACGAGGCACCCGTTTGGTTTCAGCGTCGCTGGGTAGCTCCTCTATCTTTAAGAGACGCAGCGACTAGGAAGCGTGAGAGACAGAGAGAGAGAGAGAGAGAGAGAGAGAGAGGGAGAGAGAGAGGGAGGGAGGGACGCTCGCGTTTGTTTCGCCAGACAGCTTCAGCCACGGCAGTAAGCAGTTACGGCTTCTTTAACGAGGCCAGGCCAGCGCGCTGCCTTCTTCCAGGTAACGCGGCTGTAATTGTATAGCGCAATTTTCCGCTTTGTCGTGGGCAAGATCTCATAATGCGGCGTGGGAAGGTAGCATGTGGAGCAGGCGCCAGCTCTGTCCCTCTTGCGTCACGCTCACGGCGGCGAGTGAACCGCTCTTACGACTCCTAAGCGAGCCAGATTAATTTCTGCCCCGTAGTGGTGAAAAATTTGTGACTTCGTGGCTGTCCTCACAGCTGCCAACAAAGGAAACGAGTGCCATGAAAGATGTGGGTTAACAGCTGACAAGTTTTAGTTCGTGAGTTAAGTTATAAAAAAGCTTCAATTTAGCTACGAAAGAAACTGCTTACAGAAACATGGGGCATTTTTTAGGTAAGTACCGATTTTCTATTACGTACATAAGAAGGTCGGTTATAGTTTCAAGGAAATGTAGGACCTATGTGGGAACTGCAGTGATACGAAATATCCTGTCGTATCATTGCTGGTCTTTCGAGCAGCAACAATATATATTTTTGAGTCGATTTCATGTTTTAATGTAACTGAGACACTGAAAACCATAAAGGTCCAAAACACACAAAGAAAGTTATAAGAAAAGTAGATGTTTCTGAAAATCAAATTTATAGACAGGCTACGACTCTCATAACTTTGAATTATTTTTAACCAAGTCTCTACGTCCTACACTTCCAACGGAAAAATAATGTACGCACTTTATGTTACGAAAGATTAGTTATTATTTAAGATTATACACTAATGTGACGTATGAGTCATGGGATAGCGATAAGCACATATACAGATGCCAGTAGTATCGCGTGCACAATCTATAGAAGAGCAGGGCGTTGGCGGAGCTGTCGCCAATATTCCGAAATACAGAGAGTCAAGAGCGTACCGAGAATACCAAATTTCAGGCTTCACCTCTTACCACGGGCACCGCAACAACATACGACCTTCAGTGACCGAGAGCAGCGACGTTTGCGTAGGGGTGTCAGTGCTAAAGAAAAGCAACACTGCGTGAAATAAACGCAGAAATTAATGTGGCACGTACGACGAACATATCCGTTAGGACGTCGAGCGATATTTTGTGTTAATGGGCTATGCCAGCATACGACCGACGCGAGTGCCGTTGCTGCCAGCACGTCATCGCCTGCAGCGCCTCTCCAGAGATCGTGACCATATCGGGTGGACCCTAGACGACTGGAAAACGGTGTCCTGGTCAGATGAGTCCCTATTTCAGCTGATAAGAGATGGTAGTAGGGTTCGAGTGTGGCGCAGACCCCACGAAGCCATCCACCCAAGTTGTCAACAAGGCACTGTGCTAGATGGTAGTGGCTCCATAATGGCGTGGGCTGTGTCTACAAGGAATAGACTTGGTCCTTTCGTCCAGCTGAACCGATCACTGACTGGAAATGGTTATATTCGACTACCTGGAGACCATTTGCAGCTATTCATGGACTCCATGTTCCCAAACCACGATGGAATTTTTATGGACGAAAATGCGCCATGTCAGTGGGCCACATTTGTTCGCTATTGATTTGAATAACTTTTTGGACAGTTAGAGGAAATGATTTGGCCACCTCGATCGTCCGGCAGGAATCCCATCGAACATTTGTGGGACGTAATCGAGGGCTCAGTTCTTGCACAAAATGCTACACTGCCGAAATTTTCGCAATTATGGATGGGTGTAGAGGCAGCGTGGCTCAATATTTCTGCAAGGGACTTCTAACGAATTGTTGATCCCATGCCACATCGAGTTCTTGCACTACGCAGGACAAACGGGGGACCCATACGATATTATGAGGTATCCCATGACTTTTGTCACCTCAGTGTATCTAGTATTAATGTTAATTCATTAAATTCCCATATATGGGCTAGTGCCAATAGTGTCTTGACAGTCGTAAAGTTTGTAATGAACGCGAATCTAGAATCAGAACATAAAGAACAGACACTAAGTGCACCACACACACAATTATGACCTAACGCTTCATGATCGTCATTAGCATCATTTTCATTAAACACATTTCGTTGCTCGAGGTTCGGATAAAACTGCCAATTCACCTCCAATTATGAGTTACTACTCCGTACATGATGGCACACATTAAATTATGTTCTCAACCATCGACAACAATTGAGCAGCACTGAGCAACAAAATTATGCCCATTAGGATATGAATATCCGACAAATTGGTGAGACAGCTTTTCGCAATGTTCAAATATATAGTGTGGCGCTACCGATATAGACAAAGTTAGTTCACCATAAGATCAACTGATGTCAGGAGCGTGCATAATGCTACAATCTCAAAATCGATGATTGTGTGCTTTCGGCGCTAATTGTTCTCAGTGCCTCAATTATAACCTACGATTTCATGCTGATGGATTTTGTACTGTTTGCGTGTAACTACAATAGGTGTTGTTATACTATGTTTCACGAGCGACGCAGCATTAAATTGGCAGGACGGTAGTCTTTATATCCGAGAGAACAGTTAACGCCACCGTACATCCTCGCCATCTAGTCGGCGACCAGATGAACGAAGAAAATGGCGAGAGTCTAAAGTCCTTGCTATGTCCTTTCCTGTTAACAATGTGTAGAGAAAAATGACAATTTACTTTGAGAAACTTTCAGTGTCGATATCTTGAAAGGTCAAGTGTAGTAATCTGAACACGTTCTTAAGTTATTACGTTGCATGACGCTGTATACATATTTTTCCAATAAACGTTTTGTGAAGCTGTTGGAAGTAACTAAAGACTTTTTTTGTTGAAGAGTATCTTTGAAGAAGTTTTGTTGTTGTGGTCTTCAGTCCTGAGACTGGTTTGATGCAGCTCTCCATGCTACCCTATCCTGTGCAAGTTTCTTCATCTCCCAGTACCTACTCCAACCTACATCCTTCTGAATCTGCTTAGTGTATTCATCTCTTGGTCTCCCTCTACGATTTTTACCCTCCACGCTGCCCTCCAATGCTAAATTTGTGATCCCTTGATGCCTCAGAACATGTCCTACCAACCGGTCTCTTCTTCTCGTCAAGTTGTTCCACAAACTCCTCTTCTCCCCAATTATATTCAATACCTCCTCATTAGTTATGTGATCTACCCATCTAATCTTCAGCATTCTTCTGCAGCACCACATTTCGAAAGCTTCTATTCTCTTCCTGTCCAAACTATTTATCGTCCATGTTTCACTTCCATACATGGCTACACTCCATACAAATACTTTCAGAAATGACTTCCTGACACTTAAATCTATACTCGATGTTAACAAATTTCTTTTCTTCAGAAACGCTTTCTTTGCCATTGCCAGTCTACATTTTATATCCTCTCTACTTCGACCATCATCAGTTATTTTGCTCCCCAAATAGCAAAACTCCTTTACTACTTTAAGTATATCATTTCCTAATCTAATACCCTCAACATCACCACACTTAATTCGACTACATTCCATTATCCTCGTTTTGCTTTTGTTGATGTTCATCTTATATCCTCCCTTCAAGACACTATCCATTCCGTTCAACTGCTCTTCCAAGTCCTTTGCTGTCTCTGACAGAATTACAATGTCATCGGCGAACCTCAATGTTTTTATTTCTTCTCCATGGATTTTAATACCTATTCCGAATTTTTCTTTTGTTTCCTTTACTGCTTGCTCAATATACAGATTGAATAACATCGGGGAGAGGCTACAACCCTGTCTTACTCCCTTCCCAACCACTGCTTCCCTTTCATGTCCCTCGACTCTTATAACTGCCATCTGGTTTCTGTAGAAATTGTAAATAGTTTTAGGTTAGAGCTTCTTTTACGTATTTCTCGCTTATTTTTATAACGTTTGGTACTATGTGATGCACCGTTCTGTTTCATATGTCCAATCCGGAAAGAAGAGAATAGGTTTTCAAATGCGTCGCTACACAAGAATGCTGAAGATTAGACAGGTGGGTTGAGTAGTTGATGAGGTAATGAATCGATTTGGGGAGAAAAGAAATTCATGGCACAACTTGACTAAAAGAAAGCTAATGACGGTAGTTTGGTGTCAGTGGAATGAACGCAACGCGTTTGGCTCGTAGCTCTCCTCGAAGTAACCTATTTGTAACAGTTCATTGTGTTGTGGTGCCAGTTGCTGCTCATATTGGTGCTGCAGGTGCATTACGATGCGCCAGAGCCATACGCCGAACAAGATGACGTAGTGCCATGTGGCCGTCTGAGCCCTGTTTTCTTTTGACGGTGCAATTTCGTGACCACCGTTTCCAGCAATCACGTACGGTGGCTATATTCCTGCCAAGTCTTTCTACAATATCGCAGAAGGAACGCCCAAATTCTCATAGCCCTATTGTACTACCACGTTCACTCAGTGAGATGTTGGTAATGGCCTCTTTGTCGCCTTAAAGGCATTCTTGACTAACATCAACTCACCACGTCGTATCTCAAAGGTAATTAAAGCTCACGACTGTTCAGCGGGTATTTAAAGCAAACCTAATCTGCATCCTCATAGTGGCGCTGCTAGCGCCACTCATATGTGGCTGGTGCGAAATTTGAATAGACATCATTTTTCAGATGCACAAACACGCAAACCAGGTTTCGCTTATCTTCCACAACTCCTTGGTGGTGTTGCGATTTTTTTTTTGTTTTGCCTTCAGTGAAGATATAGGTTGAAATAGTTACTCAGAGACGAACAGGCCTGCACGGGATATGGTAGCATGGAGAGCTGCATGAAACCAGTCTTGAGACTGTAGATCACAGCAAGAGAAATGGAATCTGGCTTCCGTTTCTCATCACTGTTGCCTCCTGATGACAAAAGGATACTTTCCTTACACAGAAACGATCGCTGTTACTCTTCGCTGCTGTCAACTAAGAAAGATAAAGTCAGAGTGAAAGAGGTATGCAATACGTTCGTTTGTCAGCATCGGATAATACAGTTGATTCTCTGTGTTATTTAGCATTGAACAATCTGAACCTGTAAGCTACAGTTCCGAACATCGGTGGACTGCTTCTTGAGATATGGGACAGTGTGTGATCTACGTTTCCTTAATGTTATTGTCTTTTGGAGATTCTCGCAGCAGTTTCAAATTCACTGGCCATTAAGTAAACATATGTACATCTAGCTCTCCGTAGGTTTCACCAATGTAGTATATCGTAGCAATACGTTGGAAACAAGCAGTTTATATCATTTTACAGCTGCATGTAATATCAGATTGTCAGAGTGGGTTTTATGTTAGGAGTACTGTGCATGGCTAGGAATGAGGTGGATACGTTATAAAAACAACTCTGTCCATTCAATATCTGTTATCAGGAAGGTTCAATTTATCTTGATGAAAGGAAAATGAGGCCAGAATTGGAGACTGTCGGCAATATTGTGCGTGTTTCTGACTGGTAACAAACAGATACCGTTCCTGTTATTATTTATCGATGACGTACAGCACTTCTGTGAGTAATAAGGCTATATTTATGTGACTGCATTTGACATAGATCGTTAATTAGGAACTTTTTATGATTTTTTAAATATGCATATCTTCGATTTATTTAGTATTTTCTCTTGGAATTTTCAAAAGAATCCCCCTTTACCTCCATGTCCATCTTATGCTCCGCAACGCATGTATCTTCAACGTCTCGAGTAATCATGGTGTTTTCAGTGCAGGCGAAACACGATGATACATCTAAATCCATCGATAATAATATTAGAAATGTGGAAGTTTGTTCGTCTGTTACCGTTCCATGACAAAACCTCTGAACGCATTATGATGCAATTTGGTATGGAGATAGCATGAACGCGGAAGAAAAACAAAAGCTATTTTAAAAACTGTGCAGTAGTACATATTTGTTGATTTGAAGAATATAACGCGAACTAGGGGAAAATATTTACAATTTTAAAAGCTATTTATGCTTTGATTTTTCAACTTTATCATATTTCTGAAAATTCTATTATTCGTATATATTTTCTGTGTAACACGATTCAACGTAATAAATACAATGCTTATACAATCATACTTCCATACTAATATTAAAAAAGTGCGGAAATAATCCTGTTACCTTTATACAACCTAACTGCTGAACCGATTTCAGTGGAATTTGGTAACGAAATAGCCTGAGGTCTGAGGAAGAACATAGACTACTTTAGAAAGTATAATAATAATGATAATAATAATAAAATATCGACCCATGACAGGGTGAGGTTGGAATGGAACATATTTTTTTTTACACCAAGAAATAAAATTTGTTGCATAGTGTATCCCACACCCCTCCGTACGCATCTTTCTATCTCCGCAAGGGGCACTTGATGAGAGAGAAAGGGGGAGGGGGGCTGCACACGACAGAGCTATGCTTACCCAAACAGGAAGACATGTGAGGGTAGCTGACATTATTGCACATACAATAGCTTACAAACACACTACCTTCTTTCATAAGAAAATTACCAGTATGCGAACGCAGCTGGGGATAACAGCTAATATTCCTTAAGTCACGTTACGGTGTATGGCGGAGGTAACTCTGGTACTGCTATCACTTCTCAGTTTCCTGTTAAATACGCAAATAGTGAGTGTGATGATCGACTGGCAATAAGCCACTCCGTGAGCTCCAATTCTTCTAATTATCTACTAGTGACAATTATACGAGATACACACAAAGTAGGGATGTCTATGGAGTCAACATAGTGTACTGCTCATGTCGTACCATGAAACCTCCATTCTCACGTCTCACTGGTATGACGCTGGTGTTTACATTTTGCACAAACACTGAAATTTCTTTTAAAGTCACAATAGGAAGCTATGCTACAACTATCTATGATGTGGAGAACGATTGCATGTGAGTAATGTTTTAGTTTCATTAAGACTGAAAGGAGATGGGACCTGGATAAACTGAAAGAACCATAGGTTGTTCAGGGTTTCAGGGAGAGCATAAGGGAACAATTGACAGGAATGGGGGAAAGAAATACAGTAGAAGAAGAATGGGTAGCTTTGAGGGATGAAATAGTGAAGGCAGCAGAGGGTCAAATAGGTAAAAAGACGAGGGCTAGTAGAGACCCTTGGGTAACAGAAGAAATATTGAATTTAATTGATGAAAGGAGAAAATATAAAAATGCAGTAAATGAAGCAGGCAAAAAGGAATACAAACGTCTCAAAAATGATATCGACAGAAAGTGCAAAATGGCTACGCAGGGATGGCTAGAGGATAAATGTTAGGATGTAGAGGCTTGTCTCACTAGGGGTAAGATAGATACTGCCTACTGGAAAATTAAAGAGACCTTTGGGGGAAGGAGAACCACTTGCATGAATAACAAGAGCTTAGATGGAAACCCAGTTCTATGCAAAGACGGGAAAGCAGAAAGGTTGAAGGAGTATACAGAGGGTCTATACAAGGGCGACGTACTTGAGGACAATATTATGGAAATGGAAGAGAATGTAGATGAATATGAAATGGGAGATATGATACTGCGTAAAGAGTTTAACAGAGCACTGAAGGACCTGAGCCGAAACAAGGCCCCCGGAGTAGACAACATTCCATTAGAACTACTGACAGCCTTGGGAGAGCCAGTCCTGACGAAACTCTACCATCTGGTGAGCAAGATGTACGAGACAGGCGAAATACCCTCAGACTTCAAGAAGAATATAACAATTCCAATCCCAAAGAAATCAGGTATTGACAGATGTGAAAATTACCGAACTATCAGTTTAATAAGTCACAGCAGCAAAATACTGACGCGAATTCTTTACAGACGAATGGAAAAACTGATAAAGCCGACCTCGGGGAAGATCAGTTTGGATTCCGTAGAAATGTTGGAACACGTGAGGCAATACTGACCCTACGACTTATCTTAGAAGAAAGATTAAAAAAAGGCAAACCTACGTTTCTAGCATTTGTAGACTTAGAGAAAGCTTTTGACAATGTTGATTGGAATACTCTCTTTCAAATTCTGATGGTGGCAGGGGTAAAATACAGGGAGCGAAAGGCTATTTACAATTTGTACAGGAACCAGATGACAGTTATAAGAGTCGATGGGCATGAAAGGGAAGCAGTGGTTGGGAAGGGAGTTAGGGTTGTAGCCTACCCCGATGTTATTCAATCTGTATATTGAGCAAGCAGTAAAGGAAACAAAAGAAAAGTTCCGAGTAGGTATTAAAATCCATGAAGAAGAAATAAAAACTTTGAGGTTCGCCGATGACATTGTAATTCTGTCAGAGACAGCAAAGGACTTGGAAGAGCAGTTTTACGGAATGGACAGTGTCTTGAAAGGAGGGTATAAGATGAACATCTACAAAAGCAAAACGAGGGTAATGGAATGTAGTCTAATTAAGTCGGGTGATGCTGAGGGAATTAGATTAGGAAATGAGACACTTAAAGTAGTAAAGGAGTTTTGCTATTTGGGGAGCAAAATAACTAATGATGGTCGAAGTAGAGAGGATATAAAATGTAGACTGGCAATGGCAAGGAAAACGTTTCTGAAGAAGAGAAATTTGTTTACAGCAAGTGTTGATTTACGTGTCAGGAAGTGGTTTGTGAAAATATTTGTATGGAGTGTAGCCATGTATGGAAGTGAAACATGGACGATAAATAGTTTAGAGAAGAAGAGAATAGAAGCTTTCGAAATGTGGTGCTACAAAATAATGCTGTAGATTAGATGGGAAGATCACATAACTAATGAGGAGGTATTGAATAGATCTGGAGAGAATAGAAATTTGTGGCACAACCTGACTAGAAGAAGGGATCGGTTGGTAGTGCATATTCTGAGGCATCAAGGGATCACCAATTTAGTATTGGAGGGCAGCGTGGAGGGTAAAAATCGTAGAGGGAGACCAAGAGATGAATACACTAAACAGATTCAGAAGGATGTAGGTTGGAGTAGGTACTGGGAGATGAAGAAGCTTGCACAGGATGGATTAGCATGGAGAGCTGCATCAAACCAGTCTCAGGACTGAAGACCACAACAACAACAACGTTATAAAAACAACTCTGTCCATTCAGTATCTGTTTTCATCAAGGTTCAATTTATCTTGATGAAAGGAAAATGAGGCCAGAATTAGAGACTATCGGCAATATTGTGCATGTTTCTGACTGGTAATAAACAGATACCGTTCCTGCTATTATTTGTCGATGACGTATAGCATTTCTGGGAGTAATAAAGCTATATTTATGTGACTTAGTCATATTGACTGCATTTGACATAGGTCGTTAATTAGGAACTTTTTATGATTTTTTAATTATGCATATCTTCGATTTATTTAGTATTTTCTCTTGGCATTTTCAACAGAATCCCCCTTTTCCTCCACGTTCATCTTCATGCTCCGCAACGCATGTATCTTCAACGTCTCGAGTAATCACGGTGTGTTCAGTGCAGGCGAAACACGATGATACATCTAAATCCATCCATAATAATATTATAAATGAGGAACTGTATTCGTCTGTTATCGTTCCATGGCAAAACCACTGAACGCATTTTGATGCAATTTGGTATGGAAATAGCGTGAACGCTGAAGAAGAACAAAAGCTACTTTAAAAATTGCGCAGTAGTACATATTAGTTGATTTGAAGAATATAAAGCGAAGTAGTGGAAAAAATTTACAATTTGAGAAAGCTATTTACTCTTTCATCTTTTAACTTTATAATATTTCTGAAAATACTACTATTTCTCAATATGTTCTGCGTAACACGATTCAACGTAATAAATACAATGCTTATAGAATCATACTTCCATAGAAATATTATTAAATGCGGAAGTGACTCTGCCTGTTACGCTTATACAACCTAACCGCTGAACCGATTTCAGTGGAATTTGGTAACAAAAGAGCCTGAGGTCTGAGGGTAGCTGACATTATTGCACATACAATAGATTACTTACACACTACCATCCTTCGTAAGAAAACTACCAATATGCGAGCGCAGCTGGGGATAACAACTAGTATTCCTTAAGTCACGTTACGGTGTATGGCGGAGGAAACTCTGGTATCGCTATCATTTCTCAGTTTCCTGTTAAATACGCAAATAGTGAGTGGGAAGAGCGACTGGCAGTAAGCCACTCCGTGAGCTCCAATTCCTCTGATTATCTGCATGTGGCAGTTATACGAGATACACAGGAAGTAGGTATATCTATGGAGCCAACATAGTGTACTGTTCATGTCAGCAACATGAAACCTCCATTCTCACGTGTCACTGGTATGACACTGGTGTTTACATTTTGCACAAACACTGAATTTTTTAAAAAGTAGTCACAATAGGAAGCTATGCTAGTACTATCTATGGTGTGGAGAACGATTACATGTGCGTAATGTTTTAGTTTCATTAAGACTGAAAATATGGAACCATAGATTAAAAGAGTAAGAATTAGGTTTCTAAAAATATATTCAAGTGCAATAAATAACTAATTTGCTGCATGTCATGGTTCCACATTTGTTGTTTTTCAGGACATTATCATTTTGGTGTACTAGAAGCAGTTCTGCGCTGCTATCGTGGTTAAATTTATTAAAATAGAATTTCGGCAATAAGATCGAGTGAAGTACTAAATCCTGAGATACTGGTGGTTACCGGTATCTCTTCCAATGCAGGGTCTGCTACTAGGAATGGTCAATAATTAGAACTATGATAGGAACGATCATTCGAAGCAAAAACGTCTAGTGAACATGGACATGCATGCCTTAACAGCTATGACGGCCTCTTCATCTTCGATACCGTGAAACAAATTTTTTCTACTGTAAGCTCTTTGATTACCATACTTTGAGAGGCGGTAGTGTGGACGAAAACAAGAAAAAAATATCCAGTAAACATGGACTTTAAAGTGCATACCTTATTAACAGCTATGAGCACTTGCTCAATAGAATAAATGTGTTTCACAGTAGCGAAAATGAACAATCGCTCATACCTTTTGAGGCATGCATTTTAAAACCCATGTTTGTAGCTGCTATGTACCGACATTGAAAATCTGCAGAGGGCTTAAGAGTACAGGTATAGCTTACGCCACACCACAGTCGTGTGACTTTTGTGACAAAAATTTCATACTGCGCATATGACTGCTCATTATATAGATACTGTCACTCTGTGGATGACATAGGAGGAAATAATGCGTTGCTCGATTTTTCTCGGAATGTGTGCTAAAAGAATTATGTCTATTAATTTCTCCGCGATGAACAACGCCTCCCTTTCGCTGAGGTTTGACGATGATTACCGCGGCGCATCGGTCTGCACTTCCTTGGATCGTCTTCATACCCTGTAGTAATCCTCCCTAATAACGGACTCAGTGTGAAGGGCTTCTTTCATGGATGAATTACATTTTTACGGGTCTCTTAATGAACTGGAAGTGCACTATGATTTTTACTCTTGGCAGTGTTTTATCGCGAATAGTGTAATCGAATAGTAGTGGAGCTCTCCGCCTATGTATGCGCAATGCGTTGAATCTATTTTTTATTTGATACATTATTACGTTCCCCCATGAACCATAGACCTAGCCGTTGGTGGGGAGGCTTGCGTGCTTCAGCGATACAGATAGCCGTACCGTAGGTGCAACCACAACGGATGGGTATCTGTTTGGAGGCCAGACAAACGTATGGTTCCTGAAGAGAGGCAGCAGCCTTTTCAGTAGTTGCAGGGGCAACAGTCTGGATGATTGACTAATCTGGCCTTGTAACACTAACCAAAACGGCCTTGCTGTGCTGGTACTGGAACGGCTGAAAGCAAGGGGAAATTACGGCCATAATTTTTCCCGAGGGCATGCAGCTTTACTGTATGGCATGGAGAGCTGCATCAAATCAGTCTCAGGACTGAAGACAACAACAACAACAACAACAACGTTATTACGATATTTAGGTTAGTCACGACCACTTACCGCTTTATCTGTTTAGTGCCACACACGCGTTATGTACACAGGAATAAGCGAAAGTTATGCACAATTCTATGCTAATGGTGTGGCCGAGCGGTTCTAGGCGCTTCTGTCGGGCACCGCTCGACCGCTACGGTCGCAGGTTCGAATCCTGCCTCGGGCATGGATGTGTGCGCTGTCCTTAGGTTAGTCGGGTTTAAGTAGTTCTAGAGGGCTGATGACCTCAGATGTTAAGTCCCATAGTGCTCAGAGCCATTTGAACCATCTATGCTAATAAGACAGTGATTTTTTTTTTACTTTTATGTAGCCTTTATTTTAGACGCCCTATTGTCGTTTGTGCACGGAGCGTTCATTTTGACGCAAAATATTCCGACGATTGAACTAATTGGAGTCCTCGGATCCTGGGAGGGATGGTCGTAAATACAGAAATGTGCTGGGAACTGAATCTATATCTACATGATTACTCTGAATTTCACAGTTAAGTGATACATAGAAGTTCCATAGATGTACACTTTCTTTTTATCGGAATTCAAAAAATGTGGCACTCGCATTACACAAAAGTTTCTTAGAGGAACTTCTTCTCATAAAGACTGGAATATTATTATTATCATTATTATTATTTTGAGATCGTTCAGCACCATATTGCGTATTTTCTCAGTGCCTTAACCTACATTTAAGGTTTTGGAGTTTCCTGCTTCTGGATCTGTCTGTCGGACTTTCAAGAACCCTTTTTCCTAGGAACTGGAAGACGTATCAAGTTCATATTTGTGACACATATTAAAGTCTATAGTTCCTTGGCGATCTAAAAACTGGTAAGCTTCTAAGTCCCTTCAACCAGAAAATGCGTCCATTTATATTACATATTTTGATACTCTAAATCTCTCTCATCCAAACGTGCAGGGTACTTCCCGTAGACCTAGAACCATGAAATTCGGGAACAAGCAAGGTTTCACATACAAGTGAAGTACAAAATCTGAAACTTGTTAAATTTTTGTTATATCGCATAAAAAATATCTTTTGCCATTTGAACATACATTGCATTCAACATCCTTCAAAAGCATATAGGAGAATATAGAAGAATAAAAAAAATTTAAGTTTTAGTTATATCTTAGTAAGTAAATAAAAAATGAGTAACTCTTCCATCTCTACATATACTATGTGTTCAAAAGTATCCGGACACCCCCAAAATCATACGTTTTTGGTATTAGGTGCGTTGTGCTCCCACATACTGCAGGTACTCCGTATCAACGACCTCAGTAGTCATTATATATGAATGGGGCGCTCTGCGAAACTCACAGACTTCGAACGTGGTCAGGTGATTGGGAGTCACTTGTGTCATACGTTTGTACGCGAAATTTCCACACTCCTAAACGTCCTTAGGTCCACTGCTTCCGGTGTGATAGTGAAGTGGAAATGTCAAGGGACACGAACAGCAGTCCGCAGCTCGTGGTCGTGCGGTAGCGTTCTCGGTTCCCACGCTCGGGTTCCCGGGTTCGATTCCCGGCGGGGTGAGGGATTTTCTCTGCCTCGTGATGACTGGGTGTTGTGTGCTGTCCTTAGGTTAGTTAGGTTCAAGTAGTTCTAAGTTCTAGCGGACTGATGACCATAGATGTTAAGTCCCATAGTGCTCAGAGCCATTTTGAACGAACAGCACAAAAGCGTACGGGCCGACCTCGTCCGTTGACTGACAGAGACCGCCGACAGAAGAGGGTTGTAGTGTGTAATAGGCAGACATCTATCCAGACCATCACACGGGAATTCCAAACTGCATCAGGATCCACTGCAAGTAGTATGACAGTTAGGGGGGAAGTGAGAAAACTTGGATTTCATGCTCGAGCGGCTGCTTATAAGCCACACATCACGCCGGAAAATGCCTAATGACGCCTCGCTTGGTGTAAGGAGCGTAGACATTGGACGGTTCAACAATGGAAAAACGTTGTATGGAGTGACGAATCACGGTACACAATGTGGCGATCCGATGGCGGGGTGTGGGTATGGCGAATGCCCGGTGAACGTCATCTGCCAGCGTGTGTAGTGCCAACAGTAAAATTCGGAGGCGTTGGTGTTGTAGTGTGGTCGTGTTTTCCATGAAGGGGCCTAGTATCCCTTGTTGTTTTGCGTGGCACTATCACAGCACAGGCCTACATTGATGTTTTAAGCACCTTGTTGTTTCCCATTGTTGAAGAGGAATTCGATGATGGCGATTTCATTTTTCAACACGATTGAGCACCTTTTCATAATGCACTGCCTGTGGCGGAGTGGTTACACGACAACAACATCCCTGTAATGGACTGGCCTGCACAGACTCCAGACCTGAATTCTATAAAACACTTTTGGGATGACTTTGTGCCATGCCTCATCGACCGACATCGATACTTCTCCTCACTGCAGCACTCCGTGAAGAATGGGCTGCCATTCCCCAAGAAACCTTCCAGCACATGATTGAACGTATGCCTGTAAGAGCGGAAGCTGTCATCAAGGCTGAGGATGGGCGAACACCATATTGAATTCCATCATTATCGATAGAGGGCGCTACGAACTTGGAAGTCATTTTCAGCCAGGTGTCCGGATACTTTTGATCACACAGTGTAGATGAAATGAAGACCCCTCCTCGCTTATTTTTGTATGTCCGGGCTAATTTGAGGAACTACTGTAGAGATTTTAATACGATCCTCCAATTCCCGGGACCAATATCCTGCCAGTACCAATATCGATCCCCGATTCCCAGAATGGAGTAACTATATAAACACATAATTGTATATACTTTGTACTGAATCTTCAGAGCGCGACTCCTACTCGCACTTGGTCAATTTATGTAACTCATTTATTAACTCTTGAAATGGCTTTTTGATGGATATTCCATATGTACGAATTTTATATTTAGTCGACACTTCAGACTATCCATTCCAACGATACACAACAACTACTTTAGGAAATGGTATAAGCAGAGCTACTTCGCAGCTCAAATGCGCACACTTCCTTTGCGTAGACGATAAGGTGAATAAAGGCAGGTAAGTTAGTTCTTGGTTATAACTGATTTACTGGCGCCATTGAGCCGTGCGCGGCTCGCGGACATGCCGTTTAGTGCTCGTCATCTTGTTTTTGTGGTTCCGTCGCCTCGTTTTTTTCTTTTAATTCGATTTACTGGCGTCACTAGGTTGCTGGTTTGTTTGCCCGTGAGTGGCAGCAGCAGCGCTTATCGATAAGTGCACTGTCGTACCATCTCTGGAGCAACCGCTAATATTTCCGGGTCATCGTCTGTCGAGAGTTGAGTCCGGACGCAGCAGCAGTGAAGATGGGGACGAAGCGCTAGTGAGGTACGGACAGCCAGTGCTCGCCGACCACTGGCGACGTACATGAACTGTCATACAGAAGGAGATTGGAGCGGGAACGATCGCCGTTTGGTCGTTCGGTTGGTCGTCTCATTGGGTGACGTGTATTTGGTTTTTGACCTTTTCTGGGCCTCGACAGTTGGTCAGCTTGCCGGGCGTGGGTCTGTTCCTTCCTTTTGCAGAGTTGTCATGGCCAATGGGCCAGAGTTACCTCTGCATGGTTGGGTCCGAGCCAGGGTGCCCGGCTCGCCGTGTCTCCGAGTTCCGAACGGACATCGAGTTGAGTTTGGTACGAGCTTCAGTAAGCTTTGGACAGACAAGACTCGCCCGACCGTTGCCGACACACATAACTTGAATGGGAACGACCTGGGTTCGGTCGGTCGTCTCATCGGTCTACATGTATTTGGTCGCCGACCGCTTGTGGAAACTCTCTATGTGTCGTATTGTCTCGTCGTTGTTGCTGCACAGTGATTGCTTTTACGATTGTTCGAGTTCTTGTGCAAGTGTGTTTACGTGGAACTGTGTGTAGCTTCTGTGATTTCCACTGAGCAGATAAATGCTGTCTGCGTACTGGTGTAGGCAGTTGGTCGGTTGCGACAGAGGGAATAGATTAGGTTGTTGGGTGGTTCTTCAGCCGTCCCTAGGTCTAGTTACCACCCGATCGTTGAGTGTTACGCTTGGCTGCCTGTCTCACCTAAACTGTTGTTACAGTTTCCTCCCCAGGCCGACCATTGGAACACTTCTGAGTACCACTGCTTGTTGTTTGTTCAAAAATGTTCAAATGTGTGTGAGATATTATGGGACGTAACTGCTAAGGTCATCAGTCCCTAAGCATACGCACTACTTAACGTAAATTATCCTAAGAACAAACACACACACACACACCCATGCCCGAGGGAGGACTCGAACCTCTGCCGGGACAGCCACACAGTCCATGACTGCAGCACCTGAGACCGCTCGGCTAATCACGCGCGGCTTGTTGTTTGTGATTGTCATTTTATTTGGTCGCAGGTACTGTGCCAGGCCTTCAGCCGTGTATTGATATTGTCTGTTGTATGTTTAGTATATGGCTTTCAGCCGAACTTCATGTCAACTATTTTAAGATTAGGCCTTCAGCTGTGTTTCATTTAAAATTCTTGTTGCTCTGTATTTAGGCCTTCAGCCGAGTTTGTTTCTGAATCTGTGGCTTTAATATGTAAATCCTTGTCTGAGGGTTTCTCTTTAATTATCTTGGATTCTTGAAACGGCCTTCAGCCGTGTTCTGTAAATGTTTATCTTAAGGTTGTCATTATTATTCTTGAGTAATTGTTTGAGCCTTCAGCCGACTAGATGCTTCAAGTTTTCTTAAGATGTTTTTCTGTGTTAAAGCTTATCTAGCCTCTTATTATGTCAAGAAAATGTTTTCTTGGGCTTTCAACAGAAGAATCAACTTGAATTTTCCTTAATATGGCCTTTATCCGGAATTTGTAAATGCTTGGCTTTTAAAGAAATCTGATCTTAAATATTATTTCAGCCTTCAGCCGAGAAGATATTGTAGTTTTACTTAAGTAAGGCCTTCAGCCGTTACTCTAAATCCTGGTGTTTTAAAAGCAATCATTTTGCTTATTCTGGAGAAGTTACGTGGGTCGTCAGCCGTGAATTGATCTTTGTTGTTTTAAAGCGAAAACAGTGCATTCGTGTGGTCGTGCGGTAGCGTTCTCGCTTCCCACGCCCGGGTTCCCGGGTTCGATTCCCGGCGAGGCCAGGGATTTTCTCTGCCTCGTGATGACTGGGTGTTGTGTGATGTCCTTAGGTTAGTTAGGTTTAAGTAGTTTTAAGTTCTAGGTGACTGATGACCATAGATGTTAAGTCCCATAGTGCTCAGAGCCATTTGAACCATCTTTGCATTGGTGTGAGGAATAAAGTTGTGTGTGTTCTTGAATAACTAACAGTAATTGACCTTGGCCCCTTTCCACAACCTGATCCGCTTTGTCCTACGAAAGCAGATTTCAGCCATTATATGTGCAATGCCGTCTGCTGATAGCTTGAAGAGAGGAAATGAGTACTAGTAGATGAATTAGGAGCTATAAGTGCTGAATGTTCTGCTTTACCGCAAAGAAATTGGGAGAGACAACCGGATCGTTATAAGGAGCTGCTAGGCGAGCCAGTCTGAGACGGAAACCAGTCGTGGTGCTTATGATGGGTCATTTTTTTTGCTGTTGAACGGCTGTGCTGCAAATTTATCCCAACCGTTGTCATGTCACAAGATCCTTGGTTTTGTTCTCCAAAACAAACTTGTAGCGAGTATTTTTTTTATGTCGACGAATTGTGAAGGGTTGCAAAGACTACATTTCATGAATGAAGATAGGATGTAAGGGTCCATGAGGAATTTATTGCTAGCGCACTCGAGCAGATGTAATTTCGATGGACTGCTCACGCGCTGCCTGCGATATGTAAGCTATAAAAGAATCTCAGACCAGAGAGCAGTGTTGGCTGCAGTAAGAGCAGTAGGAGTAAGTAGTAGCTAGCAGTCTGGTGTTTGGAGTTGGCTGGGCCGGTCGTCGGGAGCGATGGCGGTGCCTGAGCGATGTAGTATAAGGTAAAAGCAGCGTCTCGCATATGTACTATTGTTATATCAAGTCCCATGTAAATGTTTTTTTAAAAAACGTATTTCGCAATTGTAACCTCTTGATGTGTCGATAAACAAACCGTTTAAAATGTATGTGTAGAGAATAATGGAACAAAAGGATGATGAGTGAAACTCAACATGAATTCACGCCGAAAGGAACTTTCAAACGACCAACAGTGAAACGAGTGTGTCAGTGGATAGAACAGCCGTGGTCTACAATGAGAGAAGACATTATTGTCAAATCTTCCAAGAAGCGCAACGTAAGTAACGCTCTCGATGACAGTGAAGACCAGCTTATATATGAAGAGGACAACGATGACGTCTAAGAGGAAGAAGAAAAACAAGGAAGTTCAGATAACGATTTTCGTTCGCTCCCTGTATAAGCGGGTAGTGCATACAGCTGTGAGCTTTGTCTGCAACAGCATTGAAGCACAATGCCTCGTCGACGTGCGTATCGTCAACGTAGCCACCGCCTGCCTGTCTACAAACATATTATTGGAGGAAATGAGACTGCTCAACGTGTGATATTGAATGGACCTATTTTTTTCCGTCACATCGGTTTTATAAAATAATAATTTTTTTAGTCTGGTTTTGCAGTCTAATAATAAAAATGGTAAAAATGTTATTTCTTTAAAAAATGCTTAAAAATTAAGGTGTTTCTTGTAGTCCGTAGCGTCTCATAATCCGTAAAACACTGTAAAACTCTGTTGCATGCGCTGTACGCCCTGAAAAAGCACACGAGGACGTGTAGATTTCCTCTTAAACGCTGGCCCGGGTGGCCGAGCGGTTCTAGGCGCTACAGTCTGGAACCGCGCGACCGCTACGGTCGCAGGTTCGAATCCTGCCTCGGGCATGGATGTGTGTGATGTCCTTAGGTTAGTTAGGTTTAAGTAGTTCTAAGTTGTAGGGGACTGATGGCCTCAGAAGTTAAGTCCCATAGTGCTCAGAGCCATTTGAACTATTTTCCTTTTAAATAAACAACCAGTGCGTTGAAAACGCTGGTGCCATCGTCGAAAGCTTTGAGCGGCAGGAGGTGTAGTGCCGTATCCGCTACGAAAATCATGCCGCACAGCTGTAGCTGAACTGCACCTTTTGAAACGGAGAACGATAAATGTTGTTGTGTTATCGCCATCTCCACTTGACACACATTGTGTGACGCACGAGCAAGAGAGAGAGAGACAGCTGAGGGAAATTACTATTGCCAACGACATAAACCGTCAAGATATAACTGGCGTCAAGGTAAACGTTCAGTTTTAGTGTGTAACTTCAAATCCACCCCAAGTCTCTATCTTTACTCACGTAGAAGATATAGCCATGTGAAATCAGATGAATCTTTCTGAAACGGCCTGTACTTCGATCTATTAACTGGCCATCTTAAAATTCGAGTTCCCACTTGAAGGACAAAATGAGTATGAAGAATTTTTAAGCCCGAACGAAGCGACTTTTCACCTCAGCTGGCCGAACGACTAGAGAAAGCTAAGTACACTGTTCATGATTACAGTATTTTCTAGTAACTAGCATCTGCTAGAAGTCATGTTTTATTGGTGTATTCTGTTGTTTGTTAGTAGGTGTCTTACCCAGTTTTATCAAAGGAAAACTAGTAATTTGAAAGATTTTTCTGCTTTATTTGCTGAGAAGCAAAGAGCTACCCATTACGTCTGATCATATCAAGTATAACTAAAATAATAATATTAAAAAAGGCGAAAGTAATTCTGTCTAATATGTTTTCACGACTAAACCGCTGAACTAATTCTGATGAAATTTGGTATGGAGATAACTTGAGCGCTGAGAAAGAACATAGACTACTTTAGAAAGTGTGTTCTATAGCATGTTTATTGATAAGAAGAATATAACAGGAAATATGGGACAATGATTACTCTTTGAAAAGCTATTTACTCTTTGACTTTTGAACTTCAACATATTGGTGAAAATGCTTTTATTGGTTCATATGACCTACGTAATATCATTCAGTGTAATCAATACAATGCTTGTTTAATCCATATACCCCTACTAATGCCAAAATTGTTAAATTCGAAAGTAGCTCTGTGTGCTACGTTTTCATGACTCCACTGATTACGATCGAATTTAGTATGGAGATGACTTGAAACCTAAGGAAGATCACAGGCTACTTTAGAAAGTTGTATCATGTTTCTGAGTATTGTTAACATTCTTAAATATGGTGTACGCGAGCGGGATGCAAACGACGCTGGTGCGACTGCCGGCGGCTCTTAGTATTTATAGATTATTCCGTGACATTTAGTATCTAATGTTATTGTGAGCGCGGTTTATGGTACTGATCTGCTACACCGCCTCCACACCAGCAGAATTTTTGTGGAGATACAACCATTTCGTTGTGATCCATTAACTAGCTTAATCATCGATTAATGACCTTAGGGGGCATGTATCAAAAATATAGTCATTGTCATACGTTGAAATGAAAGGAAGAGACGGTGGCTATCAGATGCTCTGCTGGTAAAATATCACTTTTAGTATTAGATGGCCCAGTAGAACCCCTATAAACTGGACGTCGGTACGAATGTCATGAATTTAGGCGTTTTTTTAACATAATTAGAAAATTTAATGCATCTTTTCAGATGACATCAATTGGTAGGGATGCAGAACTCAAATTGCTAGATTTTTCGATGACTTTTATGATACAAGTTCAGATTTACCATAGACTTGGTTCTTTACTTGCACCACAAACATGGTGTAAATTTTAAGTTGACAAACAAGAATAACTCTCACTCTTTCCCCATAGGGTGGGGTTTGAGAGAGAGGAATTAAAGTTTTAGTTTTCGCGAATCAAAATTTACGAAATAAATATTTTATATTTATCCGTAACCATTTTCCACCCAAAAATGAGAACATGGATTTTCTTCAATTACAGCGCCAAAAATGGCTCTGAGCACTATGGGACTTAACTTCTGAGGTCATCAGTCCCCTAGAACTTAGAACTACTTAAACCTAACTAAACTAAGGACATCACACACATCCATGCCCGAGGCAGGATTCGAACCTACGACCGTAGCGGTCGCGCGGCTCCAGACGGTAGCTCCTAGAACCGCTCGGCCACCCCGGCCGGCTACAGAGCCAATTACCAAAAATAAAAACAAATGTTTAAGACAAAATGTACGTAGTTGTTTTTATATAGAATCTGATTCTGCAATAAAATATTTGGGGGTTCACATTTGAAATTTTAAAGTTGGCTCCCACCCCACCCCCAGGGAGCTGGGGTGGCAGGCTAATTTTAGCACCAGCAGATATCCCCCTCGAAAATTAACAACTTTGGATTCTACACATTGCCGCGTGGGATTAGCCGAGCGGTCTTGGACGCTGCGGTCATGGACTGTGCGGCTAGTCCCGGCGGAGGTTCGAGTCCTTCCTCGGGCATGGGTGTGTGTGTTTGTTCTTAGGATAATTTAGGTTAAGTAGTGTGTAAGCTTAGGGACTGATGACCTTAGCAGTTAAGTCTCATAAGATTTCACACACATTTGAACATTTGATTCTACTCATTTTTTCGGGTGAAGCTTATTTTTCGAGTTATTCTGGTTTGTGAACTTAAAATTTAGACCCTGTATACTCATAACCAACGGCCTGTAATTGTGATAATATTCAAGGCGTATAAAAAGAGATGGTTTCGTATATTCAGCTACTCATTCATTATGTACCTATATACAAGCACCAGAAATATATGTTCTTACAAACGTACTTATCTATACCATTAGACAAACGGATATTTATAAATTACTAGCATATTTTCTCGCCGTCGCCCAGCATTACAATGCTATTGATATGCGAGCGCAGTCGCTAGTAACAGCTAGTACTAATATTAAAAAATGCGAAAATAACTCTTACCTTTTCACGAATCAACCGATTTGGATAAAATTTGGTATGGAGACGCCTTGAACGTCGGAGAAGAACATAGACTACTTTAGAAAGTGTGTAGTACAACATATCTTTTGGTTTGAAGAATACAACGCGATAAATGGAACAATAATTACTCTTTGAAAAAGATTTTTTACTCCTAGCCTTTTTAACTTTTTCGTCTTTGTGAAAACGCTTTTATTGTTTTATATTCTCTACATAATGCGATTCAATGTAATGAACAATGCTTTTACAATTCTGTAATAAATATTTCCATTCTAATATCAGTAACAAGCCTGTCGGATTTTACCCGTTGAGTGTCATTTGTCTCTTATAACTTCTATGTTGCGCTCCATTCTGTGCGAACAGCTTGTGGTTATGTGGTTAGCGCTGCTGAGTCTCGATGACGATTTCTGCGGTTATTTCCAGCAGTGTTGCTTGTCTGTTAGCACTGAGAACTCTTCTCAAACGCCGCTGCTTTCGGTCGTTAAGTGAAGGTCGTCGGCCACTCTGTTCTCCATGGTGAGAGGTAATGCCTGAAATTTGATATTCTTGTTACACTCTTGACGCTGTGGAATACTCAATCCCCTAACGATTTGCGTAATGGAATATCCCATGCGCCTAGTCCAACTATCACTCCGCGTTCAAAGTCTATTAATTCTCGTGGTGCGGCCATAATCACGTTGGTAACCTTCTCACGTCTACATCTACATCTAGGTGATTATCTGCTATTCACAATAAAGTGCCTGGCAGAGTGTTCAATGAACCACCTTCAAGCTGTCTCTCCACCGTTCCACTGTCGAACGGCGCGCGGGTAAAACGAGCACTTAAATTTTTCTGTGCGAGCCCCGATTTCTCTCATTTTATCGTGATGATCATTTTTCCCTATGTAGGTGGTTGCCAATAGAATGTTTTCGCAATCGGAGGAAAAAACTGATGATTGAAAGTTCATGAGAAGATCCCGTCGGAACGAAAAACGCCTTTGTTTTAATGATTGCCACTCCATTTCAAGTATCATGTGTGTGACACTATCTCCCCTATTTAGCGATAATACAAAACGAGCTGCCCTTCTTTGTACTTTTTCGATGTCATCCGTCAGTCCCACCTGATGCTGACCCCACAACGCACTGCAGTGCTCCAGAATAGGACGGACAAGCGTGGTGTAAGCAGTCTCTGTAGTAGACCTGTTGCACCTTCTAAGTGTTCTGCCAATGAATCGCATTCTTTGGTTTGCTCTACGCACAGTATTATCTATGTGATCGTTCCAATTTAGGTTATTTGTAACTGTAATCCCTAAGTATTTAGTTGAATTTACAGCCTTCAGATTTGTGTGACTTATTGCGTAATCGAAATTTAGCTGATTTCTTTTAGTACGCATGTGAATAACTGCACACTTTTCCTTATTCAGGGTCAATTGCCACTTTTCGCACCATACAGATATCTTATCTAAATTATTTTGCAAGTCGTTTTGATCATCTGATGACTTTACAAGACGGTAAATGACAGCATCATCTGCAAACAATCTAAGACGGCTACTCAGATTGTCCCCTATGTCGTTAGTATAGATCAGGAACAATAGAGGGCCTATAACACTTCCTTGGGGAACCTGAGTACAAATGACAGCTCCACCAACGCACTGCTCTTTTATACCTCTCGTACGCGATACTACCGCCGTCTGTATATGAGCATATCACTGTCCCTTGACTTCTGTCACCTCAGTGTAACGGCTCCGTATCGGCCTGGGCCCCTGGGCAGAGCACGCCTGGTGCGCGGCGGTGCAGGAAGTTCGCGGCAGTGGCTGCGCGGACACCTGAGCGCCCGCTATCGGCAGCCGTAATGTGGCGGCGGCGAGATAAGCGGCGCCCAGGACCTGCTGCCCCGTGTCCCCTCGCAACGGCACGCTCCTGCCCGGACCAGCCGCTAACCTTTGCAGAGGTGCGACCGGCGCCGTTTCTGCCGCTGTTTATCTGGCGCGCCTCTAATGTCAAGGCCGCGAGCGCTTAGTGAAACCTGTTTCCTGCGCCAGGTAGCCGCTGCAGCTTCCACATCTAAGTCCTGCTGCAGTTTAGTGATATTAAGGTTGCACTTTAGCAGCGATTTGCTGCTGGGTTTGGTGAACCTCGAGATTGCTTTATGCTTCTCTCTCTCTCTGGTGTGTAAATGGTTCTTACGTTAGCTGATTCAGATAAATCTGTAACGAAAATACCGAAAGAAAGATCCTTTATCATTTAGCTACAATATAGGAGGTCAGCAACTGGAAGCAGTTAATTCCATAAATTACGTGCGAGTAGGCATTAGGAGTGTTTAAAATGGAATGACCATATAAAATTAATCGTCGGTAAAGCAGATGCCAGACTAAGATTCATTGGAATAATCCTAAGGAAATGCAGTCAGCAAACAAAGGAAGTAGGTTACAGAATACTTGTTCGCCCACTGCATGTATACTGCTCACCGGTGTGGGATCCGTACCAGATAGGGTTGATAGAAGAGATAGAGAAGATCCGACGGAGAGCAGCGCGCTTCGTTACAGGATCATTTAGCAATCGCGAAAGCGTTACGGAGATGATAGATAAACTCCAGTGGAAGACTCTGCACGAGAGACGCTCAGTAGCTCGGTACGGGCTTTTGTTGAAGTTTCGAGAACATACCTTCACCGAGGAGTCAAACAGTACATTGCTCCCTCCTACATATATCTCGCGAAGAGACCATGAGGATAAAGAGAGATTAGAGCCCACACAGGGGCATACCGACAATCTTCCTTTCCACGAACAATACGAGACTGGAATAGAACGGAGAATCGATAGAGGTACTCAAGGTACCCTCCGCCACACATCGTCAGGTGTCTTGCGGGGTATCGATGTAGATGTAGAAAACAGCATTTGTCAAGGGATATGTCACAATGCAACTGACAGATAAAGAATAAACTAACAAATTCCTATTGTGGTTCCGCATCAGCTGTAGAATAAGCCTGTTTCAGAAAAAATGAAATTATGTTCCGAAGACTCGAACCCGGATTTCCCGCTTGCGAGCGTCCGCCTTGGACACTGGAACTATCCGAGCACACTGCCAGGAGCGGTCCAAATCTGTATTTGTCCTAGTGTCTAGTCTCCCTTGTAGACACCAGGTCGAATGGACATTTGGGCCGCTCCTGCAAGCGTGCTCACATAGCCAAATGTCAAGGCGACATTCGCGACAACCGGGAAATAGTGGTTCCAATCGTGGCGTGGGATAAATTTTCATTCGTTCTGAAGTGCGAAGTCATCCACATGGGTACCAAAGTAAATCCGATAAATTTTCAGTATACGATAAATCGCACAAATCTAAGGACTGTCAATTCGACTAAATACCTAGGAATTACAACTACGAGCAACTTACATTGGAGAGACCACATAGATAATATTGTGGGGAAGGCGAAACAAAGACTGCGCTTTGTTGGCAGAACACTTAGAAGATGCGACAAACCCACTAAAGAGACAGCCTACATTACATTTGTCCGTCCTCTGCTGGAATATCACGCGCGGTGTGGGATCCTTACCAGGTAGGATTGACGGAGGACATCGAAAAAGTGCAAAGAAGGGCAGCTCGTTTCGTGTTATCGCGCAATAGGGGTGAGAGTGTCACTGATATGATACCCGAGTTGGGGTAGCAGTCACTGAAACGAAGGCGGTCTTCTTTGCGGCGATATCTATTTACGAAATCTCAATCACCAACTTTTTCTTCCGAATGCGTAGGGAGAAATGATCATCATAATACAATAAGTGAAATCAGATCTCTAACGGTAAGATTTAGGTGTTCCTTTTTCCCACGCGCCATTAGAGAGCGGAATGGTAGAGAATAGTATGGAAATGGTTCGATGAACCCTCTGCCAGGCACTTAAGTGTGAATTGCAGAGTAACCATGTAGATGCAGATGTAGATGAAGTGTTCTACAGCTGAAGTGGAACCATAACGGCAGTTTACTGGTTCGTTATTGATCGAATGCGGCCGTTGATCGTCAGCGCAGTGTCTCAGACATTACCCTGCAGTATCAGGTAAAAACTGTGGTGCAGACCCGTGATCGGGTTATTGGCTTACCGTGGCACTAGGAAGAGATGGTGGTAAGCTCATAGCCCCAGCCACATTTTACCCGCAAGAAAGGACCCCAGCGTTCATTTGGCAGCAGACTCAGAGGGGTTGTGGCCATCCCGGATGCACCGGATGAACAAAAGTCTCCGTTCCCGCTCGGGATTGAACCCGGGTTCTTCGGGTCTGAGTCTAGCGCTTTACCCTCTAATCCAGTGTTTCACAAACGTTTTTCCTCTGAGATCCCCTTCACGAGGAAAAATAGTATCAGCCTCCCTGACTATTTTACTAATCAAAATAGCAATTTTTGTAAATATTTTCTTTGCGTTATTCTCTGTTTTACCAAATTCAATTTAGAAGGAATTTACGCAACATAAACCAAAGGACATGAGTGATTATAACGAAAGCGTGGAAGAAATTGTTTGCCTTCACCACAGTTTCATCTACTCAAAAACTATGAGATTAACAATATTTGAAAATTCAGCAAAAAAGGATTACAAGAGAATTAGATATTTAAATTAAGAAGGTTAAAGTGATGGCTGAGCTTGCTTTTGAGAAGAAAGTTTTTCAAGACTTTGTGTAATAGCAGAGGCAGGCACTCAAAGTTCTTTGCTTATATTTAGCTTTCAACGGTAGTTCAACGTCATTGCCACCTAACCTGGAATATCAGATTTCTAGAATTGAAAGATGATGAAAAAGGAAGGTTTTTACCTCCATTGGAACTACTGGATTATCTACGTTCTCTAACAGTGACACTAGAGCAATAAACATATCTACCATGCCACTTCCCATTCGGTTTTTCTTCAATTCTAATTTCCTTATGAATGCCTTCAATTAACTTCATGTAAAGTGTTAAAGACTATATACTTTCTCAAAAATGTCAGTGGGGTGAACCATTTTCAATAGAAAATCTTCGTTACTGAAACAGTCTCCCAGAGAGTAAATTTTCTGCTTTATGAAACAAAATACCTCATTCCTCAGTTAATTCTTTTTAGTACCTTACCACTTGAAAGCAATCGAGCGCGAGCTCCATTTGTGCATACTCCAGTGTACCTGTTACCTGATATTCAGTTTCGATTTAAAAAATATCGATCGTGTCAAAAAGGCTTTAGGGCCGTACCTGTTTTTAGTATCGGCGCACAGAAAAGCAATTCCTTTCGAATGTTAAACTCACCAAAGACGCGAGCGTTAGCACTCAAACGAGCATCTTAATGAAATCAGTCGCTTCGTCCGCCTGAAGTGCAAACAACTGTGACGCGGAAATCGTCAGAAATGACTTAAATGCTTCTAAACACTGTGCCATTAGAAATAGAAATACTTTTCAGCCGTTGAACAAATGATTCACCACACATTGTCGATACTATATCAAAACCAGAGTTTCGGAAACCGTGTATGGTTTCTTGCACTTAGCAATCCTATGCGAAATCTGGCAAGAGTCACATTCGTCGTTTAAGACAATTTCTTCAGTGTAGAGAATAACACATTCAGTTTCCTGACAAAAAATTATTTTGTTTTTCCCGTTAATTCAGGCTGTTTGGTTTCAAGACGACTCTTGCAATTGGTGGGCTTTATGCTGTAAGTAGCTAAAATGGTTAAGCGAATTACATACTGTAAACGTTATTCGACAATGGCTGTAGTTTTCGCGAGGCCTAGCAATAAATAGTTCCCATCATACCTTCTCGTTTTCGCATTTGGAGTATCTCCCTATTTTCTGTCAATTGATGGATCACTGGTGTCTTCATGTCCATTATTAACCAGGAATTGCTTCATGCTGCTGTCAGGTCTTCCTCAGAACTCTGAAAGACTGTATGGAGGCGTGGAGATAGACAAGCCAAAGCTTACAATGCTCGCGTTAGTTAAGGATACAATCAGAGTGAAGCCGACAACGGGCAATTCTGCCGACGGCCGGCCGACGTCATCCAGCTCGCTCAAACGTTCCATACGATGCTAAAAATAAGCGGTATTCGTAGTCGTCGATGGCATTTGGAGTAACAGCGAAGTCCGGGGAAATTCAATCCAGGTCAACGACATCTTCTTTTTTCGAAGGAAGTGATAAACGTAACTGTTTGTTGCTAAGAACTTATTTTTTTAGTATACCGCAACTCGCTTGCACGCCATTCGTAACCTCCCCTTTCCCCCTCCCTTCCCCGAGGGGATCGCTCCCCCCAGTTTGGGAACCACTGCCTTAGACCACTACAGCCACTCACATTGCAACTAAGAAACATAATTTTACCTAAATTATAGTAGCTAGAAAAAACCATGATTTTTTTATTTAAACACCCAAACACATTTCGCCTTTAGAGCAAGGTGTCCTCAATGGGGCACCTGGAATATTATATAATATTTTGGTTTCACGTATTGGTTTTTGGATTTTAAATAGTTCACAGTATAAATAAAGATTTCATACGGAGCATGGGTATGCATTTGATGCGTAAAACGTCTACCATATTGAACTTGTTATAATTTACGTGTAGTGGCTGCTATTGCAACCGTGGACGATTTGAATTTGAAAAATATGAAGGAAAAAAACTCGCTCTCTGTGGGTTCCGTACTACCATAATTATGTAGAAAGATAGTTAATCTACAGGTTTCGATGAGCGAGTTTGCGAGCGTGAAAGAAAGTGAGATAAACGGTCGTATCATTTGACTTCACTGACTTAGAAGCTTAAAGGTTTTACAGCACCAGGAGCTCGTAGGCCACAGTGTTGAACATAAATTTCAAGCAGGCCGAAGTGGCCGTGCGGTTAAAAACGCTGCAGTCTGGAACCGCAAGACCGCCACGGTCGCAGGTTCGAATCCTGCCTCGGGCATGGATGTTTGTGATGTCCTTAGGTTAGTTAGGTTTAACTAGTTCTAAGTTCTAGGGGACTAATGACCTCAGAAGTTGAGTCCCATAGTGCTCAGAGCCATTTGAACCATTTGAACCATAAATTTCAACTTGATACCTGTACCCGTTTTTGAGAAAAACGGATCTTAACAGACGGAAAGACCAACTGACAACGAAGTAATCCTACAGTGGTACCATTTTTACCACCATTTTTTAGGGTCACGTACCTCAGCCGTTAAAAACAGAAACCTTACAGGATCAGTTTCTTGTCCGTCTGTCTGCTCGACTGTTAAGTCCTATTTCTCAGGAACGGATACAGATATCAACGTTTATATCACATAGTAAGGTCTACAGTCTCTTGGCGATGTAAATAATTTAAACATCTCAGACAAATCAGTCAGAAGATATGGCCATATGCGTCACATATTTTCATACTCCCAATCAAAACCTGTAGATTAACCGTTGACAGGTACACAGTTCAGCCGGAACATTGTAACCACCTACCTAATAGTCGGTACGTCCACATTTGGTACGGATAACAGCGGCAACACTTCGAAGCGTAGAAGGAATGAGGCCTTGATATGTCGATGGAGAGAGTTGGCACCCCATCTGCTCACACAAGTCACCTGATTCCCATAAATTCCGGGAAGGAGGCGATGAGCTCTGACGCCACATTCAATCACATCCGAGATGTGTTCGATCGGTTTTACATCTGGCGAGTTGCGGGGCCAGCACATCAACTGGAACTCGCCAAAGTGCTCCTGGAACGACTCCATCACACTGCTGGCCTCGTGACATGGCCGCACTATCTTGTTGAAAACCATCACTGCCGTAGGGGGACATGATAGTCTGAAGGGGTGTACATGGTCTGCAACCAGTCATGGTACCTTGCACGAGCTCCAATGGACCCATGGATGCCCATGTGAATGTTCCCCAGGGAATAATGGAGCCGCCGCCAGCTTGTCCACGACCGCAGTACAGGTATCAAGGAGCTTTTCCCCTGGAAGAAGACATATTCGCGCCCTCTCATCAGCATGATGAGGAACGTATCGGGATTCATTAGATCATGCAACGCTCTGCCACTGCCGCAGCCATCCATACCGATGGTCACGAAAAAATTCAAATGTGTGTGAAATCTTACGAGACTTAACTGCTAAGGTCATCAGTCCCTAAGCATACACACTACTTAACCAAAATATCCTGAGGACAAACACACACACCCATGGCCGAGGGAGGACTCGCACCTCCGCCGGGACCAGCCGCACAGTCCATGACTGCAGCGCCTGAGACCGCTCGGCTAATCCCGCGCGGCATACCGATGGTCACCATTTCAGTCGTAATTATCGATGTCGTGGTGTTTAACATTGGCACATGCATGGGTCATCGGCTGCTGAGGCCCATCGTTTGGAGTTTTCAGTGCACAGTGTAATCAGAGACTCGTATACTGTGCTCAGCATTAAAGTCTGATGTTAGTTACAGCACAGTTCACGCCTGCCCTATTGTACCAGTCTGGCCAGTCTACGACGTCGGCCATCTGTGATGAGGGGTGGCCGCCCACCTCCACGACGTGTGGGAGTGGTTTCACCTCGGTTTCGCCACGTGTTGAAGACCACAGCACTCCTCGAACACTCGACAAGTTGTACAGTTTCCGAAATGCTCGTGCCGATCCTCCATCACAGTATGCCGTCGGCCAAACTCCGATACATCGCGCGCCTTCCCCGCTACACACGGACAGTACCCTCAGTGATACTACGAGTATATGCACTGTGCGTGCGTTTGACTTGCAGTAATTCCTTCCCAGGCGACGCTGCTATCGCCTGGGCGGGTTTACATCGATAGTAGTTCGCAGGATATAATGTTTTGGCTGCTCAATGTACGTAGGGCCTGGAAACCTCTGGATCGGGGCATCAAATCTCGATCGGACCATGGATTTGTCAGGTTTCGTTTTAATCTAGTCTTCATCTCTCGACGATGTGGGGAATCGCTAGAAACGACACGCGGTTCGAATTCCCCGTTAAACTGCAAATCCTCCTTTCCCATCCGATAACTAAGGTAGATTAGGGACATGCAAGTCGCCGAAGTTGGCATCCAATAGAAATACTAGCGTCAGGCCACTGAGCCCACGAAAGTATGATTATTATCTATATACATAATTAAGTTTGTACGGAATCCTCAGAGGGTGAGTTTTACTCGGATTTGTCTGATTTTTACTTAAAGCACGTTCCATTTCGATTCCTGAATTCCCACCGTCAGGTACTTAAGATATTATTTCGTGACTCTTTTGCTATGGTAATTCCCATATTACTTAATCAGATTTGTAAGTTGTAAAAATAGGGATTTTTTCAAATAAAATGGTTTTTCTCTTAATACAACTTTTTTAACACCTGTGAACATTACAAAATTATAAACATTTCAAAGAATGAGTATACAGAGCCATATTGCTAAATGAGAATAAACTGCACGAAGGAGTAAGAAAGTTCGTATGAGCGTATGGCCGGTAATGCGTTCCAAGGGAGGTTATAACCCACTTGAAGGTGGAGATAAAAGATCTTCGACAGTGTAGATTTCAGTGATTGAAAGCACACGTAATAACAGACCAAGCATGTGGGAGTGTTCTGTGTGTACTACTGTTTTCACTTCACACGCAAGACGGTAGTAACGTTGTCCATGACGGCGGTGCGCTCACACAATGTACCTGTGGATATCAGCTTCACTGCTGTTGCCGACTCAAGTCTGGTGTGGATGTGTATCGTGTAGAGCAGCGCTGAGAGGCGTGGGTCAATAGTTGTAGAACCACCGTAGGCTATCGTATACTATCATAAGTAAACACAGACTACGGTAGTTTTCCTAGTAGCCGTGGTCGATTAAGACCGTAACCACGTTAGCTGTAAAGGTGTTTTGCATACCTACTGGGCGTGACCTCATTTCGATCGTTGTGTATTCGATCGGAGACCTTTTATGAGGACAGTATATCGTGACAGTTTTAGGTGGGGAGTGTTTTGAACCATGGTTGCGAAAGATACCGGCAGAGTTCGGGCCTCAACTATCACTGTCAACAGCAGAAAACAGTTGCGCTGTAGCCTCTACCACATGCTTTGTATACATCAATTTGCACTGTGTTCTGGATTGCTTGTTTTCTTTTCTTATTTTCAAATGAATGAAGAGACTAATCCTGGTACATAAAGGGATTCGGGTGCGACTCTCACCACAGCAAAAGGAATCAGCGATCTCTGTGACCGTTATGTCAGTTCCGCTTTCGTGGAAGCACAGAACCCGGACGTAGGATTGCGGTGCTCCGCGATAGAGGCGGGGTTTATTCCCCCACACTGCTCCCCTCCCGTGGGACAGTCCAAGTTTTCGTTTGTTTACAGCCGTGGTCGACCGCCACGACACACTGTCCGCATAAAACTAGATTCCACTAGAAAATGGAGGCGATGAACCATCTAGAAACTCAATATATGTAAAATGTCACATGACGTACAGAACATTTTTGTTCCGCATTGTTATCCTCCTGTTTGTTACTTAGAAATAGATAGTATTTATTCAGGTTTTATTAGACAGTTGTTGATTGATAGTGTGAAACAGAGGGTTGTTCTGATAAAAATAAAAAACAATACAGATTTACCATACGGTGCTAAAAAAACAATTTCCAAAAAAAAGTAAAATTAAAAAAACAACAAAATACAAATCCAAAACATATCAAACAGCATTTCAGTATTTCGTCGAGCTTATATGAAACATGTTTCTGTTATTCGTAAACAGCTTCATGCTTGTCACTAATAACAGAAAACGCTTGCTTATTGATCATGATGAAGAACATTCTATAGAGTACAAAATAACAATAATTGTATACATTTTTGTACTTGAAAGGTATGCTTGCTTCAAAAGTAATTACTTTGGTTATTTAAAAGCGCAGAGGTTACCGTATCAACTAATTTTTATTACTTATGAAATGCGATTTATATTTTGTAAGGATATATAAAACACACAAAGGACTAACACTGAAAGAATGCCGTTCTAACTGTGTGCAAAACAGACAAATAAATAAAAAAAAAAAGAGAAGTCATCGGCTCTCAGCTTCTCACTCTTACATTTATATTTCTTTCCCTACCAATTCTACACATAATCCTACGATTTACTACGTCATTTATGTACTGTACCAAAACTACCAAACCGTATTTATGGTAGAGCGAAGCTCCATGTGGGCCCGATATATTAGCCAGGAACAGGCCGACACTGCCTGCCTTTACATACGGACAGGCGAATGGCAATGGGCGATCAGCAGCACGACGGTATCGCGAAAGATTCCCCCCACCGGCGGGTGTCGCACCATAAACTGTTTGTAACCGTGTTTCGTCGTTCGTGGGAGACAGATTCCTTTACGGGAATGGGTATCCATGAAGGGCGAGTATGCTCGGTCCATGCACAGGCCTCGGAGTAACAGATATTGTTCACTTTAGAATGGAGACACAAAGGAATTGGCTGTGAGTGGGCATTGATTTAAATCAATGGGGAAGGCTGAAAATTTGTGCCACCCCGGCATTTGAATCCAGATCTCCTGTTTACTAGGCAGATGCGCTAACCATACAGACTCAGTGGTCATCACAATTGCCCAGACTACCCTAGCGTGCCTCCCGTCAGGCCCAAATTCTCAACCTACCCACACACTACGAATGTCCAAAATGACAGATACCACATATATATGCTTTAGAATGACCCCCTTATCAGCACCAAGCAGTCGGTCCACCAGCATGGGGTGAACCAGACAAAAATGTTGTACATTAACGACGACTGTTACCACTATAGGTATCACTTAAAACGAGTGCAGGATCCTTTACCTGCTGACTCAAATCGCGGCGACAGTTTTGTCACTGGTTCGGCGCAGAGGCCACAACGGTGCCGAGAGTTCTTACATTCAGCCTTCACAATCGGGCTACCTTTACGAGCGATGGTACCGTCAACTTAACAATATCCATCTGTGGGCTGCAGAAAATCTCAACGGTACGGTGGGAGCCAACTGTCAGCACCGGTTCAGCCTCAGTGTGTGGGCAGGGATTATTGCCGGCCGCTTCGTGGGGCTAGTCATCCCTCATCCACCCCTCAAAGGCGAGGCATATCTGCATTTCCTGCGAGTGACACTGCATCCTAGCTGCGGCGCGGTGTAGCCGCGCGGCCTAGGACTTCTCGCCGCGGTCCGGACGGCTTCCCCGGTCGGAGGTTCGAGTCCTCCCTCGGGCATGGGTGTGTGTGTTGTTCTTCGGGGTAAGTTAGTTTAAGTTAGATTATGTAGTGCGTAAGCTTAGGGACCGATGAAAATGGTTCAAATGGCTCTGAGCACTATGGGACTTAACATCTATGGTCATCAGTCCCCTAGATCTTAGAACTACTTAAACCTAACCAACCTAAGGACAGCACACAACACCCAGTCATCACGAGGCAGAGAAAATCCCTGACCCCGCCGGGAATCGAACCCGGGAACCCCGGCGCGGGAAGCGAGAGCGCTACCGCACGACCACGAGCTGCGGACAGGAACCGATGACATCAGCAGTTTGGTCCCATAAGAAATAGTTCAAATAGCTCTAAGCACTATGGGACTTAACATCTATGGTCATCAGTCCCCTAGATCTTAGAACTACTTAAACCTAAATAACCTAAGGACATCACACACATCCATGCCCGAGGCAGGATTCGAACCTGCGACCGTAGCATGCTCCGGTTCCGGACTGAAGCGCCTAGAACCGCTCGGCCACGGTCCCATAAGACCTAAACACAAATTTCCATATTTTTTTTTCTGTATCCTTGCCGAAAGACGTGCCTTTGGCGGTACAAAGGGTAACGTAGCTACTGTACAATGGGACGACATGGTTTAGATTTCTACCCTTGGGGCACCTGAAACACATGCGTAGCCCATCCAGGACGACTAGACATTGCAACAATGCATTAAAGCTGCCTGTAAACAACAATGCATTAAAGCTGCCTGTAACGCCATTCGGTTGGAGGGTGGCATGTTTTAAAGTGTGGCCATTGCGTCATGTTTGCGCATATCTAGAAGCCCGCGGGGACCACTTCGAATATTTAACGTAACGGTAGTCTCAACACAGAATGTGGTGCAGTGCATAATGAATTAATAAAAAACCTGTAGAAGACACAATTCGTTTCCCATCGTATGTCCATATGACTCTTTTCTGCTCCTTATTATCTCAGTGTCATTTCCTGAAGTTTTTCCCATTTAGAAAATTCACCCTACACGCAAATATATTGATTATAGTTTAGATGATTGTTTTCAGACGTTGCTCGTATACTGAGTTTGTTTAGTTCCTTACTTGCATCCTGCAAAGCTCATAATTCCGACCTCAAGGTATGACGTGGAACGAGTCGGTCCACTTTCTTTGGGAAAAATGTGGCAACGTGCTGACTATTTATCTGATTGCTCCAAACTACCTTTATTTTATGTTTTACGTACAGTGATTTATACTACGTTGATCTTGTGTTTCTCAGACAAACGCTAACATTATATTATTACAGTTTCTGAAATTCGTATTTGGAGTATGAGTTGTTAAGCAGTTATGATTTCAGTTCGCTTTTGAAGTTATTAAGTTCTTTACACCGTTTAGGTGGTCAAAGATTTTTGAGGACGGTTACGACACTCCTTCCTACACCATTCGAAGGATGAGTGATCCATAGTGTAAGTCATTTTCAGTTCTTGTATAATTTTTTCATTATTTTTATTATTGTTATTGTTATTCTCGATTATTCTCCTTTAGTAGAGCGAGTGAACTTGAGGCAGTCACAGCTTCACTTCTTTTTCTTCTTCCCAAAACCTCTTAAATAATTCACGGTTTTGCTTCTTCCTTTCGTCTATTCATTTTTTCCTTGTTTCTTTCTTTGAGACTTATTCAAGTTTCTTGTTTTTTATTTTACTTCTGAACTGTTTCCTGTCCACAGTTTCTTCTTCTCTAATTTTCAGTTGTAGCAGTCTTGTTGTGTTTCTTTCATCGAGTTGGTCTTTAATTTGTTTGCATTAGCGATGTTAAATATTTTTTGTCAGCCTGTTTTCATCCATCCTACATAAATTTACGTAGAACTGTAGGCGTCTTTTCGTAAATTTATCTGTGATGTCTGTGTGTTTGCAGAGTTCCTGTGTAGATCGTCTGACCTAAGTTCCGCCTCGGAGAACAGCGCCGTAAATTTTTCTAAGAATTCTTCGTTCTCGTTTCTCTGCCATGCACTTTTGTCATCCGTCCAATTACTGTGGTTTCTATTGCATACAAAGCTTCCGGTAAAACAACCGTGTTGTAGTGTCGTAGTTTTAAATTACGAGGTATTGTTCTTCTGTTGTAATGTTTCCTTACCTGTTTGTACACCTTTTCCAGCTGGTATATTTTTCTTATGTTGGATACTGTGCTCAGCCTTATGCGCTGGATGGTTTATCGGAGGTACCTGAAGTGAGCGACCTGTGAGATTTTTCCACACTGCATTTTCAATGGAAATTTCCCGGATGACTAGCTGTCCATACACTTATTCTTTTCACAGGAAATTTAGAGTCCAGTTTTACAGGAAATATCATATACTTTATATAGCGCTAGTTTGGCTTCAACAATGTTGTTCGTTAATATAGCCAGGTTATCTGCAAAGCCCAGGTATTTCACGGTGACTTTTTCCAGTTTGCTTTCTCTTTTCCAACTTTGGATACCTTTGACGAGCTTTCCCCAGTGTCTGATTATTTTATCCATTACAATGTTGAACAGGAGCAGCGATAAACCGCCTCCTTATCGGACTCCTCTTAGAATTTCGAATGAATTTGAAATTTCACCTGCCCGCAGCTCGTGGTCGTGCGGTAGCGTTCTCGCTTCCCACGCCCGGGTTCCCGGGTTCGATTTCCGGCGGGGTCAGGGATTTTCTCTGCCTCGTGATGACTGGGTGTTGTGTGACGTCCTTAGGTTAGTTAGGTTTAAGTAGTTCTAAGTTCTAGGGGACTGATGACCATAAATGTTAAGTCCCATAGTGCTCAGAGCCATTTGAACCATTTTTTTTTTTTGAAATTTCACCCTCGGATTTCACTTTTTAGGTGGTTTCTCACAAAGCTTACTGGATGGTGGATCGGGTCTTTCTATCGATTCCCAGTTCTCTTAGGCTGTTCAACAGCAATTGTCTGTCAAGTGAGTCGGAAGCTTTTTTGAAATTCACAGAAGTGAGCGTAGTGTTCCGGCACCGTCTGACGTCTAGTATGGTTTTGAGGTTTCCCTGAAACTCGCCTGATACTCACCAATATCTGGCTGTGCTTGCCGTTCAAGTCGAATTAGCAAAGCTTTAGAGAGAATTTTATAAGTGTCTGGAAGAAGTGAGACTCCTCTGTAATTGTTCGGATCTGTTTTGTCTTTTCTTTGTTTAATGGGTACATGAAGGCGCTCTCCAATTCTTTTAGGATTTTCTCTGTTTTCCAGACTTCTTGTAATATTCTGTGAATTTTTGGTGCTGTGTTTTTGTGGCCCACTTTCCATAATTCCGCAATAAGTCCATCTTCGCCGGGTGATCTAGTGGTCTTTCACTATATCATCGTGTGAGGGTGGTAATCAATTGGTATTGGTTTTGCAAATCGGAGTTGTTCATACAGATCTTCTCATTCGAGAAGAACAATGAAATATTTAGACAGAATTTTACAATAATTCTTTGTATTAGTTTTCAGGGATGCATCAGGTCATTGGGAGCGTCGGATAGTCGGTTGGTAACCCGATAAATTTTCTCTGAAGGTCTTGCAAAAATTGCGGGTGTTGCGCTTGGTAAGGTCTTCTTGTGTTTCCTTCAACCTCATGTTATCGTATCTGCGTTTTTCTCATCGACGTTTCCCCCGTATCTCAACGAATTCCTTCCTATTTTCTGTTGTTTTATGACTATTGAAATTATTTCATTCTTTAATTCAGTATTCAATAGCTTGATCACATGTGATGTTCCACCTTTTATGTTTGCTCCTTCTCGGGGATTGAGCTAATTTTATTGTTTGCTCCACTTTTCCGCGAGGCTAGACCAGTTTTTGGTATCAACCCTACAGATTTCTTCAATGATTTTCTTCTGGTTGAGCTAGAGGTATTCAGTATCAGTACAGAAAATACGGGATACTCTTGTCCATTTTCTGTTGGGCTGAAACTGGATTAAGCAGTGGTCAGACTCGAAGAATCAACTTCTGGTTTTCAGACTGAGGAATTCTCTGGTTTTTCTCCTGGAGATAGCAAAGTGGTCATTCTGAAACTGTCCAAGTGTATTACTGGGGGATTTCCATGCCTTTAGTTTTTGTGAGGATTTGTTGAATTTCACTGACATAATTTTGGGACAGGAATTTTGGCAGAAGCTTATGAAGTGTTCTCCATTTTCTGTGAGCCGTGTACAGTTTTGTGATTCTCCTATGTTTATTTTCTTTTCTAACCACTCACTGAAGTCACATAGTAGAATCTTAATGCGATGTTTAGGAATTTTGTCCCTGTTTTCCTCCAGAAGTTCCTCGAAGTCTTCTGTCAGCTGTGGATGTTTTCTGTTGTAGTCGTTCGTTGGTGTGTGCACATTAATCGGTATGTATGCCTCGTTTCCTGATTTTATTGACTGTGTTGAGAGTCTTTACAAGAAGTTGTAAAGTCAATGAATGAATCTTTGACCCGTGTCAAATTATTTCGGTGCTGCGCTGATGTACACTACAGGTGTTCCTTATCAGAACCTATAATACTCAAAATCGAAGAGCTTTTTATCTGTAAACGGGGATTCTTGAAATGACATAATTCATAAGCTAAATCTATCCAGCGTATTCCTAAGTGTTTCAGTTCCCCTGGCTCCAGTTAAGTGTTTACATTCAGTGAATCTATGCAAAACAGTTTTGTTTTGTTCGAAGAGTTTTTGAGAAGCTCCGATCCTTTTCTAGATGACATGTCTGCCCCCCCCCCCCCCCCCCCCCCAGAACCCTATGACCAGCAAGTGAAATCAATCTATTGACTGGAGCCTAGGACAGTGAAATTATTTCGTCTTGTTCTGCCATGGTTATTTAAATGGAAGATAGTTTTTTTTTTAATTTCCTATGGAGGTCACGAGATTATAACACTTTATTGTTGAGATCAAACCATACGTCTAACAGAAACACCATCTAGGTGTATTGACGATGAAAAACAGCCGCTGCATACAAGATCAGATACTGATGGGTTTTGTGATTTTATTTGGTCCATTGTGGCTATTTCATTTCCCAGTATCAACCATATGTGGAAGGTCTGTGGCCTGTAGGTGGCAGCATAGTGCAGATGCACACATACCGTCGCAGTATCAGTATAAAGATGGCCGCCTCACTTGCCACTTGCACCAGGGAAGAAGAGCGTTTTGTTATTCGGTTTTTGCGTAGTGAAGTAGTGAAGGTGTGTAACCTATTGAAATTCATCGACGAATGAAGGTTCAGTACGGTGATGCATGTTTTCCACAGCAGCAAGTCTACGAATGGAGTAGGAAGTTCGCAAATGGTGTGACTTCAGTGGAAGATGCTCCTCGCCCTCGCTCAGGTCAGACACAACGAGGGGAAAAAAAAAAAAAAAATATGGCTCTGAGCACTATGGGACTTAACATCGTAGGTCATCAGTCCCCTAGAACTTAGAACTACTTAAACCTAAGTAACCTAGGACATCACATACGTCCATGCCCGAGGCAGGATTCGAACTTGCGACCGTAGCGGTCGCGGGGTTCCAGACTGAAGTGCCCAGAGAATGACACTGCAGCATGTTTACAGATTCGTCATGGGTCAGCACACCACATTGTGCATGATATGCTCCAGTTTGGCCAGTCGTTGTGACCGAGCGGTTCTAGGCGCTTCAGTCTGGAACCGCGTCACCGCTACGGTCGCAGGTTCGAATCCTGCCTCGGGCATGGATGTGTGTGATGTCCTTAGGTTACTTAGGTTTAAGTAGTTCTAAGTTCTAGGGTACTGATGACCTCAGATGTTAAGTCCCATAGTACTCAGAGTCATTTGAACCATTTTTTGCTCCAGTTTCAACATGGGTGCCACGGCAACTGACTCCTGAAATGAGAGAACGACGTGTTGATGCTTGTGAAGAACTTGTTCAGCGAACGAGAAGGTGGTGGCTTCCTTGCAAGAATCGTTACTGGGGAAGAAATCTGGGTTAACTTCCACCAACCGGAAACGAAGAGAGCGAGCAAGGAATGGCGCCATTCCTCATCACCAAAACCAAAGAAGTTTCGAACAGAACCATCAGCAGGGAAGGTTATGCTGACTCTCTTTTGGAACGAAAAAAGCGTCATTTTGGAGCATTACATGCCTAGAGGGACCACTGTCACCATTGCATCATACACAGATCTCCTAAAAATTCATCTGCGGCCTGCAATCAAATCAAAACGACGTGGATTGCTATCAGCAGGTGTCCTTTTGCAACATGACAATGCAAGGCCCTACACTGCCCGTACAACAGTTGCAACAATCACAGACCTGCATTTTGAGTGTCTTCCTCATTCACCATACTCACTAGACCTTGCCCCACGTGATTTCCATATGTTTGGACCACTCAAAGACGCAATGGGAGGAAAGAAGTTCCGCTCTGATGAAGAGGTACGCCACGCGGTGCAGGGGTGTTTGTGCGGACTACCATAAGAATTTTTTTCTAAGGGAATTAATGCACTTTGTAAGCGCTGGAGGACTTGCATTGAGCGTGGGGGAGATTATGTTGAAAAGTGATACAGCTTTGTACCACTTTTTACCATTTTTTATGTGAAAAATCTTAAACCTTTTTATATAATATAAACTTTGTTAACGTTTTATATCTTTATTCTCCATGATTGCTTATTTATTTCGCAACATAGTCATAATGGCGACGAATACATTTCTTCCAAAAAATGGCTCTGAGCACTATGGGACTTAACATCTGTGGTCATCAGTCCCCTAGAACTTAGAACTACTTAAACCTAACTAACCTAAGGACATCACACACATCCATGCCCGAGGCAGGATTCGAACCTGCGACCGGAGCGGTCACGCAGTTCCAGACTGAAGCGCCTAGACCGCACGGCCAGTTCTTCCAATGAGAGGCCAGTTTGTTTACTCTGTCACTGCAGAATTTTTAACTTTGTTGACGGAGCCACAACCTCACCTCAACTTACATCGTTTTAACACTGTCAAAGTGAAGTCCTGAAAGGCGTTCTTTAAGTTTTGGAAACACATGAAATTCGTATGGGGCCAAGTTGAGACTGTACGGGGATGATCGATGACAGTGTATCCAAGGGGTCGAACTGTTGCAGATGTCGCAGCGCTCGTGTGTGAACTGATATTGCAATGCTGAAGGAGAGGGTTCTGAAAATGTGGATGAACTCTTCGAATTCGTGCTTTCAGTTTTCTGAACGTCTGTCAGTATCTTGCAGATTTTATGATGATGCATTTAGACTTGGATTCCAAATGCACCACATCTTGAACATCCCAGAACCCTGTGAGCGTAGCTTCGTCTGCTGATGGCATGGTCTTGAACTATTTTGGCGTCGGTGATCCTTTGTGGCGGATCTCCATTGATGGTCTGTTTTCAGGTCACAAAGGTCAACCCAGCTTTCATCACCTGTCACAATGTTGTTAATGAGACCATCACCCTCAATCTGCAAAAGCAAAAGAAATACTTGACAGATGTCCAGTTTCTTCTGTTTCATATCAGGAGTGATCATTCGAAGCACCAACGCCCATCAGTTTTCTGTATCGCATTTCTGCTATGACGTCCTGCGCATGCTCTCGTGACCAACTTATCTGAGAAGTGTGCGTTATCCGAGGTTTTTCTTTGATGAGTTCATCAACCCGATTCTGATAGGTCTCGACTGTTGTCGTACGCCGTTGTCCACTCCGAGCTCTGTCATGCTCCTTGAGGATAGCGTCACCGTTTCCTTCATTAAGAGCACGAACAACACAATGTCGCATGTTACTGATGTCTATACAATCATTACTGTACACAGTTTTAATACTCCTATGGATTTTAATTCGACGTACGTTTACTGCGGTGAGGAATTCGATTACAGCACGCTGTTTCTCACGCAACTTTTTTGTTACGTTAGACACCGCCATGTTACAACTCTGAGCCCTCTGTCGGCAGAAGGTTGCACTTGCGTCAGCGAAGCGGGAAGACGACCGAGTAATATGTATGACATGTAAAACCTCAAGCTATATTGAAAACAGAACAAAACGGACGGAGGCATTACTTTTCAGCACGCACTCGTATTGTGAGGCCGTTTTCTGTGTTCTAAACTTTCTGAAGAGCTGGACTACATGAAGTTGTAGAGAGGACATGACGTACACTGTGTGGTCAAAAGTACCCGGACACCCCCAAAAACATACGTTTTTCTTATTAGGTGCATTGTGCTGTCACTTACTGCCGGTTACTCCATATTAGCGATCTCAGTAATCATTAGATATCGTGAGAGAGCAGAATGGGGCACTCCGCGGAACACACGGACTTCGAACGTGGTCAGGTGACTGGATGTCACTTGTGTCATACGTCTGTACGCGAGATATCCACACTGCGAAACATCCCTAGGTCCACTGCTTCCAGTGTGATAGTGAAGTGGAAACGTGAAGGGACACGTACAGCACAAAAGCGTACAGGCCGACCTCGTCCGTTGACTGACAGAGACCGCCGACAGTTGAATGGTTCAAATGGCTCTGAGCACTATGGGACATCTAAAGTTAATCAGTCCCCTAGACTTAGAACTGCTTAAACCTAACTAAGGACATCACACACACCCATGCCCGAAGCCGACAGTTGAAGAGTGTCGTAATGTGTTGTAAGTAGGCTGTTTATGTTTTCTTATTGGCAACGTTACGTAGATTTCTGTATGAAAATCACTGGCTGTGCTGTGTGCAGTCTGTGGCTACTTTGCATTGTTGTCTGCCATTGTAGTGTTGGGCAGCGGCAGCTGGATGTGAAAAGCGCGTAGCGTTGCGCAGTTGGAGGTGAGCCGCCAGCAGTGGTGGATGTGGGGAGAGAAATGGCGGAGTTTGGAAATTTGTTAGACTGGATGTCATGAACTGGTATATACATTATGACTTTTGATGACTATTAAGGTAAATACATTGTTTGTTCTCTATCAAAATCTTTCATTTGCTAACTATGCCTATCAGTAGTTAGTGCCTTCCGTAGTTTGAATCTTTTATTTAGCTGGCAGTAGTGGCGCTCGCTGTATTGCAGTAGTTCGAGTAACGAAGATTTTTGGTGAGGTAAGTGATTTGTGAAAGGTATAGGTTAATGTTAGTCAGGGCCATTCTTTTGTAGGAATTTTTGAAAGTCAGATTGCGTTGCGCTAAAAACATTGTGTGTCAGGTTAAGCACAGTCTTGTATAATTGTTCAAAAGGGGACGTTTCAGTGTAATAGGCGACCCACACCATCACACCATCACACAGGAATTCCAAACTACATCAGGATCCACTGCAAGTACTATTGAAGTTAGGTGGGAGGTGAGAAAACTGGGATTTCATGGTTGAGCGGCCGCTCATAAGCCACATACCACGCCGGTAAATGCCAAACGACGCCACGCTTGGTGTTAGGAGCTTAAACATTGGACGACTGAACAGTGGAAAAACGTTGTGTGGAGTGATGAATCACGGTACACAACGTGGCGATCCGATGGTAGGGTGTGAGTATGGCGAATACCCGGTGAACGTCATCTGCCAGCATGTATAGTGCCAACAGTAAAATTCGGAGGCGGTGGTGTTATGGTGTGGTCGTGTTTTTCATGGAGGAGGATTACACTCCTTGTTGTTTTATATATAACTGTTACACCTACGAATACCTGCAATATCTACCATGAAACAAAGAAAATTATGTCATTCTTAGGTTGAATTAGGTTAATGAAATAATAAAATCATAATTCGTTTACCTAGCTGAGCAACAAGATGAATATTTTTCGGGTCCTGTACATTACTATATGGTGTGTATTAGAGTCAATCGTGTACAAGCAGTGCTCTTTTACTCTGTAACGCAAACATTCCTGTTCCTCGTTGTAACTTCGCCTACTTTGAAAGTATACACTTGACCACGCGAGAAACACCCTTATCACAGATTCAGCATTCGTACTTCTGAGGTTTACTATTCAAACCGACTGCGAGGAAGAAAGCAAAACAGTACAGAGATGTGTATACAGTTTTTGTTTGTAATCGTAAACGGAGAAACAATAGGGCATATGGGAAAAACAATTCGTCTAATGGTTTAAATGGTCTGCTATTGTAGTTCAAAGAGAAAGAAAACATAAACGCACAGTATGGCATAGCATTCCTTTCTTGCAGTCAATTTTCTCAGGAAACATGTACATTATTGTTCAAAAAATAAATAAGCCACGTCTGTCTAAGATTTTATTAAAGTATCGTGTAAAGGTCTGAAGTAAATTGGTCAAAAACTTCTCAAGAGTTCTTATTTTAAGTGTAGGTAACGGGTCGAGGGAAGAAAGAAGGCCGGCAAAGATTCAAAATTCGTGCACGAAACTTCTTTTGCAAAGATTACTACTGTCGCAGACTTTCAAAACATTGAGGTAAAATAAAAAAGGGAGGTGTCATTACGTCACAAACTTGAAGCCGATGTCCGCCATCTTAACTATCCTAAAATATTTGGCTCACTGCATTCGTACCTTCATGGTTCACCGCGGTGATGCTACCCCATGGCGTCATTCTGAAGTGCCCGTCCCCGGTTTCGACAGTGCTGAGTGCTTTCATTGTGTGGAGACGTAATTGTTTCATCAAAAACGTCAGCTTGCGTTGTTTACGGGTGTACTAAGGATCCGATCATAATCTAAAATTTAAAGGAATCGAATTTCATTAATAAGTGGAGCCGTTCGAGCAATATTTTCTTTTGCATACACGAATTATTGTTGCACTGTTTACTTATATCGTAGTGGTTTTATTTCTATCGTTCGACTTTTAAATTTGCCGTACTTCACTCGGTGTCCGTTCTTTCTCTCCTTGCATGTGTTTTTCATTGCATTCCAAGTCGCAGACGCTCCGACATCCGAGTCACACCGTGTCAGTGGCGGATGCAGAAAATCCTCAAGAAGGGGGCCCTAAAGATATCTTGAGCCACCTTTAGTTTTACCCTAATAAAAATAGTCGTCACATGAAAAGTTTAAGGAACTTTTACTTAAAACGATTATACACGTATATAAGGCAATGTCATCTATTGATATAAATAAAGTCACAATTGTGGTTCTCTTCCTTATACGATAACTTCTATGCGCCCATTCTTCCTGGCAAATTATTTAAATACATCGTCAATAGGACAATCAATGTCAGGATGAGTTTTCAACAGAGCTAAGCCATTAAGTCGATCGCCGGCCGATTGGCCGAGCGGTTCTAGGCGTTACAGTCTGGAACCGCGCGACCGATACGGTCGCAGGTTCGAATCCTGCCTCGGGCATGGATGTGTGTGATGTCCTTAGGGTGATTATGTTTATGTAGTTCTAAGTTCTAGGGGACTGATGATCTCAGAAGTTAAGTCCCATAGTGCTCAGAGCCATTTTGAACCATTAAGTCGATCGTCCTTCATTGTCGACCTCAGCCATGTCTTTGTTCGCCGCAGTGTTGAAAAACTTCTTTCTATTGTAGCAATAGTTGCAGGTAGACAAGCAAATATTTTGTACAGCGTGTGCAAAGTAGGATAGTCAGATGTAGGACAAACAGACAACGCTTGCATAACAGAATCACGATCATTAAGAGCGTTTATGCTCGTTTGCTTGTATTGAAGACTCTCTCCCATTAGTCTCTTTTTAATCACAAAGAGTTATTCTCCTCCAAACAACGGTAGTTCAGTTAAACCTTGATTCAATTTATGTGCCAGATCATTTCCGTCATGTTTCAACAGTTGTGAGGGCAAAAGTATGTTGAATTTTAAATGATAAATATTTTCTGCAGCAAAACTTTCTCTCATATCAGTCGTGACATGGTCCAATGTTGGAATAAAAACAATTATTTTCTAATATGCCATAGCATCATCATTATGATCGCAGTTTTCCCTATGTCTTGGTCTGCCTGTAAGACGGAGAACACTCATCTCCACGTCTAACTCTTCCATAACTTACGAGTCTCGTAACAATATTTTTATTGACAATTTACTATGAATTACTATTATTAATACTTCACAATCAACTGAGCCCTTTCACTCTTGACAAGTCTTCACACTTGCACTTGCTTCAACTAGGACTTTTTACTTATTCATTCTTAATATTTCTGCTTCTGAATGTAAACTAGCTTCCTATTCGGCGAATCGTCCATATTTATAACGCTACGTATGGAAGGTTCTCTGTACAAGAAAACAATAAAATATTCGCGACTCTTCGCGAACAAATGCCAGACAGTATAACGTATCGAGATCACTAGGACGGCCGCGACTATTCTCGTAGATATGTGTTAGCTATCTATGTGCCAGACAGAAGCATATAAAATACGATAACGCAGACGCGCGTGCTACATAGGAAAGTACAACTGCTCGATAACTCAATTCAGTCGTGTCGACTGACGAAAGAAACGCACGAATAGCGTGCGGGCTGACAGGCGGGGCCGGCGCGGGTTGCAATGCGGGCGGCCATATGTATCCGGCACTGCACCGTATCAACGGTCTCGCCCGCTTCACACACGGCTACGTAACCGCACTGATTGTTGGGACAGCATCTCATGCTCTAAATTTTTCTGGGCGATAATTGTTATACAGTGTTCACATTTCCTCCCCCTTTAAAGATTTCTGCCTGGAACAACCGTAGACAGCGGCTATGTGTCACGCAGTTCAGTGTGTGTGACCGTATGAACGCGTATGTGTGCTTTGCTTCCTTTCCTTTGTCTTAAAATTTATGTGAACACCTTTTTCGCCGTTCCTGTCTTGTGCTCGATGTGGGATTGTCAATCTATCAGTTTCACAGGATAGTTATTCCCTCTTAATTTTGCTGTAAATAATGCACTGCACTTTATGGAGCAATGATGTACATAATTACAACACAAAAAGAAAAAGGCATTCATGACGTCACATTAATGTTGTCTGTAGCACAAGCAGGGGTTCTCAATGCTGCAATCAAAAGTTTTGATCACTTACCCATTGATATAAAATGCCTGAAACAAAGCAAAGTAAAATTTCGAACTAAACTGAAAACGTTTTTCTTTGACAACCTCTCCTTTTCCGTGAAGGTTATGTGTTACTGTTATGTGTAAATTGTGATGGTTGTCTAACATATGTCTGACTTTAATTAAAAAACGTACAAACTAATAAATGATCAGTATGGAGGCATATTTACAAATACAACTGATGTTAATATATAACGACTCGTTCCACATCATTACAATTTATCGTGCAAATCATACATGGAACATGGAACTAACAAAGTAACTATTGGTATATCACAAAGCGTAGTATAGGCTAACATACTTTGAAAATCTTATAATGAAATTCAAAAATAAAATGAAGCAGATGATCAAAGTAGACATATATTCCAATTGTGATCATTTTGTTTATGTCCGAAAAACTGACAGAGTTACTCCCGAAGAATATTCCGGGAAAAGAAGTTAGGTAGGCCTACGTATTATACAGGTTACGCTGTCATTGCTAAAAAGTTACTTGCATGCATATTAAAGCAAAATATCCATTTTACGGGGCTTAAGCGTTTGAGGCTGTTCCCTTAATCACATTTGTAGCATTCCACAGTGCTGGAAGATACGTATTTTAAAAAAAATTATCGTTATTTACGCTGTAAATTGCTGTTAGTAGCCACACATTGGACGATGCATCCGAGGTAAGATTTCAGAGTGAGAAGAGGGGTAAACTAGAGTGAGACTAATGTACTGACTATCTAATGAAACAAGAACTCTATTCTACATAGAGGCATACCTCTACGCAATTGTGTTTCTTTGACATTTCGATAATCATTAATTGTTTCGACATGCGCAAGATACGACAGCATGCCTTGCTGCTTTAATCATTGCACACACTTACGGGCTAGCAAAGAATACATAGGTAATTTTTTTGCAAACGTGAAGTCTAAAAATGTTGTGCATATGAGCTGAAAGCTGAATATGTAACGAAAAGAAGCAAGACCGATACCAGTGAACAAACAAGCATTGATTTCGGTGTTCCAGTTTCATTTGCAGTCGATACAAATACACTAAAAGTGGAATTAAATGGATTATGAAAGCATGCTTTTCACGTTACATCCTTCTCTATCTGGTTATCCGAAATTGCAGCAGCAAAAATCAAGTTACTTTAGCGAGGCCATATTACTAGAGCAAATACGCATTCAAGAACAGCAAAACATTCGGAACTACCTTTCAGACACTAAGTTATTCATGTAAGCAATATAATTTATGATATTTAAAAAAGCTATTGTGTGCACACGATAGAAATAATGAACAAGATGCAATCATGAATAGTAATCTGCTAATGTTTTGGGCTAGTTAAGATGGCGGCAGACCCAGCCCATTGCGGCTTCAAACAGTGTACAGCGTAGATCTATACTGCCACGTGCATTTAGATTATCTTGTGTCCTTTATTAATATACATCTTCATGCAATAGACTGCAATAAAGGTGTAAATATATTGCCTCTTACCATAGTACAATGGCAGCTCATTTGTAGAGAAGCAGTTACTAATTTTCCAAGTATATGTTATTTAAATTTTCAAATGTTAAAGTATTTCCATCAGGCTTTATTACCATAAATGCATCGTCAGCAAAAAAAAAAAAAAAAAAAAAATCTACCTTGGCTTCTTGAACATATGTCACATCACTATCACTTGCATACAGGATGTTTCAGTTAGAGGTGGTGGTATGGAATGATTTGAAGAAAAAAATTTAAATAATGCATGTCCATTTGTGATTGATCATAGAAATACAGCTGGTCAGAAACATGAGTTCTGATTTCGCGTTTCGTTACTCCACCTCCTACGGGTTTATATAGCGACATAGCGACTGGCATTTCTTTTAAAGCTGTGAAGTAGTTGTTGTGGTTACATAACTGAAGTTCTCAACTGCGTTTTTGACTTATTAGTTGGCCAATACTACTCCACCGTTTAAGCATGCCGCACGTGTACTGATCAGCTACAACATTTAGACTACGTACCTAATATCTGGTATGTGCACCTTTGGCACATTTAGACTACGTACCTAATAGCTGGTATGTGCACCTTTGGCACGAATAACAGCGGCGTCGTGGCATGGAAGCAATGAGGCCTTGGTAATTCCCGTAAATTCCTCCGGAGAGGGGAGGGGGGGGGGGCGATGAAGTCTGCCGCCACGTTCAATCACATCCCAGAAGTGTTTGATCGGGTTCAGATCTGGCGATTTGGGGGGAGGGGGAGGGGCAGGACATCGAACCACTCCATCACACTCCTGGCCTTGTGACATGGCACATTATCTGGTTGAAAAATTCCACTGCCGTCGAGAAATATGACCGTCATGAAGGGGTGTATGTAGTCTGCAAATAGTGTACGATACTCCATGGCCGTCATGGTGCCTTGCACGAGCTCCACTGGTCCCATGGATTCCCACGTGAATGTTCCCCAGAACACAATGGAGCCGCCGCCACCTTGTCTCCGTCCCGCAGTACAGATGTCAAGGAGCTTTTTCCAGGAAGACGACGTATTCGCGCCATCTCATCGGCATGATGAAGAAGGTATCGGGATTCATCAGATCATGCAACGCTCTGCCACTGCGCCGACATCCATACCGATGGTCACGTACCCATTTCAGCCGTAATTACCGATGTCGTGGTGTTAACATTGGCACATACATGGGTGATCGGGTACCGAGGTCCATCGTTAGGAGTGTTCGACACACTTGTATTCTGCCCAGCATTAAAGTATGATGTCAGTTCCGTCACAGTTCGCTGCCTGTCCTGTTTTCCCCGTCTGCCCACCTTACGACGTCCGACATCTGTAATGAGGGAGAGGCGCCCAACCTCACGACGTCTGGACGTAACGTTGGTTTCGCCACGTGTTGAAGACACTCACCCAGCACTCTTCGAGCACTCGACAAGTCGTGCAGTTTCCGAAATGCTCGTGCCCAGCCTCCGGGCCATCACAATCTGACCTCGGCCAAACTCAGATAGATCGCGCGCCTTCCTCATTTTACAAACGGACAACACGCTCACTGATATTACACGCAACGTACATATGTCCGAGTAGCATTTATTCCTCGTCAGGTGACGCTGTTATCCCCTGGACGAGCTCATGTCGATAGCAGGTCGGCGATCATAGTCTTCTGGCTTCTCAGTGTACTTACAAATGCTCACTATTCCGATACGGTGTTTGTGTACGGGTTTTGTTATGGACACGCTAGTGCTGCTCGTAGACAATACGGCAGACAGTTTCCTGACCACGCAATTTTCTGACTACAGAAAACTGAATGAACCTGATGCAGTGCCCAGCACACATATCGCATCTGAACGTACAAATCAACAGACTGTGGAAGAAGTACGAGACGTTATTCAGTTGGTAGAATGTAGTTCTTCAACAAGCACATGCAGAATTTCTATGCTTATTTATATTTCACATACAAGAATATGAAGACATTATGTATGAAAACCTCGTCCTTACTATTTGCTGCGGTTACAACATCTCCAAGAAAGAGATGAAGATAGACTAGACGCCTTCCTGAGAGACAATGTCCACTCATTCCAAATTAATAATTTAAGTGTAGACCAGATGTGGTTTTATTCAAAGAAATAGTATTGGCAGCAATTGAGAGATTTATACCAAATAAACTAACAAACGACGGAGCTGATCCTCCTTGGTACACAAAACGAGTTAGAACACTGTTGCAGAAATAACGAAACAAACATGCCAAATTTAAACAGACGCAAAATCCACAAGATTGGCGATCCATTACAGAAGCACGAAACTTAGCGCGGAGTTCAATGCGAGACGCCTATAACAGTTTCCACAAAGTAACTTTGTCTCGAAACCTAGCAGAAAATCCTAAGATATCCTGGTCGTATGTGAAGTATGGTAGCGGCAAGAAACAATCAATGCCTTCTATGCGCGATGACAATGGAGATACTATCGAGGACAGTGCTGCCAAAGCAGAGTTACTAAACACAGCCTTTCGATATCCCTTCACAAAAGAAGACGAAGTAAATATGTCAGAATTCGAATCGAGAACAGCTGCCAACATGAGTAACGTAGAAGTAAATATCCTCGGAGTAGTGAAGCAACTCAAATCACTGAATAAAAGCAAGTCTTCTGGTCCAGACTGTATACCAATTAGGTTCCTTTCGGAGTATGCTGAAGCATTAGCTCCATACTTAACAATCATATACAACCGTTCGCTCGACGTAAGATCCGTACCCAAAGACTAGAAAGATGCACAGGTCACACCAATATTCAAGAAAGGTAGTAGGAGTAATCCACTAATTTACAGGCCCATATCGTTAACGTCAATATGCAGCAGGATTTTAGAACATATATTGTGATCGAACATTATGAATTACCTCGAAGGAAACGCTCTACTGACACATAGTCAACATTGGTTTAGAAAACATCGATCCTGTGAAACACAACTAGCTCTTTATTCAGATGAAGTGCTGAGTGCTATTGACAAGGGATTTCAGATCGATTCCGTATTCCTGGATTTCCGGAAGGCTTTTGACACTGTACCACACAAGCGGCTCGTAGTAAAATTGCGTGCTTATGGAATATCGTCTCAGTTATGTGACTGGATTTGCGATTTCCTGTTAGAGAGGTCACAGTAAGTAGTAATTGACGGAAAGTCACCGAGTAAAACAGAAGTAATTTCACGCGTCCACCAAGGTAGTGTTATAGACCCTTTGCTGTTCCTTATCTGCAGTATATAAACGATTTGGGAGACAATCTGAGCAGCCGTCTTAGGTTGTTTGCAGATAACGCTGTAGTTTATCTACTAATAAAGTCATCAGAAGATCAAAACAAATTGCAAAACGATTTACAAAAGATACGTGAATGGTTCAAACATTGGCAGTCGACCCTAAATAACGAAAAGTTTGAGGTCATCCACATGAGTTCTAAAAGGAACTCGTTAAACTTTGGTTACACGATAAATCGATCTAAGCTAAAAGCCGTAAATTCAACTAAATACCTAGGTATTACAATTACGAACGACTTAAATTGGAAAGAATGCATAGAAAATGTTGTGGGGAAGGCTAACCAAAGGCTGCGTTTTATTGGCAGGACACTAAGAAAATGTAACAGACCTACTAAGGAGACTGCCTACACTACGCTTGTCCGTCCTCTTTTAGAATACTGTTGCGAGGTGTGGGATCCTTACCAGATAGGACTGACGGAGTACATCGAAAATGTTCAAAGAAAGGCAGCACGTTTTGTATTATCGCGAAATATGGGAGAGAGTGTGCTTGGGAAATGATACAGGATTTGGGCTGGAAATCATTAAAAGAAAGGCGTTTTTCGTTGCGACGGAATCTTCTCACGAAATTCCAATCACCAACTTTCTCCTCCGAATGCGAAAATATTTTGTTGACACCGATCTACATAGGGCGGAACGATCACCACGATAAAATAAGGGAAATCAGAGTTCGTACGGAAAGATATAGGTGTTCATTCTTTCCGCGCGCTATACGAGATTGGAATAGTAGAGAATTGTGAAGGTGGTTCGATGAACACTCTGCCAGACACTTAAATGTGATTTGCAGAGTATCTGTGTAGATGTAGATGTAGACGATTCGAATTTGGTCGTTAGCCAATTGCAAATGGCCGAGTAATCAGAATAATACTGTTTGCTGATGAAATCAATTTCACTCACGACAGTGTTAATAATACTCGTGACTCACAATGGTAGTCCGACGAATGCTCACACGCTATTATGAAACAAGGGCATAGAAACGAGGGGGAGTGGCAACCCCCACCCCCAAGCCATGAAGGTTTTTCTTTTTTTTTTTCGTGGGCTTGAAGTCGCTTCAGTTCAAATATGGCAGTTATTAGTTGTAACGATATGAGATTAGCTTATAAACTGACTGCAGTTTAGGAGAAGTGAGAAGTGGCACGGATCTATAAGTTCTCGATGCTAAACTGATCTTCTTCTCCGCGCTTGTAATCGGTGCAACTCGGTACACTTCGTGTCGACTGTCTTATGTTTACGACTGCAGCCAGCTTCAGTGATCTAAAAGCTGCAGCACAAGAGCAGCGCAGCGAACTCGTGTTGTGTGTGTCAACTCAAAAATAAATAGCGCAACGAGTTCGTTTGAATGGCTCTGAGCACTATGGGACTTAACTTCTGAGGTCATCAGTCCCCTAGAACTTAGAACTACTTAAACCTAACTAACCTAAGGACATCACACACATCCATGCCCGAGACAGGATTCGAACCTGCGACCGTAGCGGTCGCTCGGTTTCAGACTGCAGCGCCTAGAACCGCTCGGCCACTCCGGCCGGCCAGTTCGTTTGAACACGGATAACTCTATAATTGGCTGTCACATAGCCTCGTTACTTCCCTGTTTAATTTATACCATAGCTGCTGATATCTCCCCTTACGCGCGGCTACAGCAGCATCATTCTGTGGCAGGCAATTAAGTTTGCTGATATCACCCCTTACGCACGCCTACAGCAGCATAATTGTGTAGCAGGCAGATAAGTTAACATTCCTTCTCTCACGCCTCCTCGACATAGGGACAAAGTTCCCCTTCCTGCTCTCTCCGCACCTCACTATCCAGTGATGTGGGAGTTTAACGTAGCACTGACAACTTCCAGATTACATTATCAATTGGGGTGGATCACTTTGTGCGAAAATTCTGAAAAAAACTCTGTACAACTCGGTGGATTGCAAGATTTGATGCTGTCACCGTTTTTTTGTAGCTGCTGGAGCCTTTGATTGAAGGGCTGACTGCCATGTCGGGTTGGCCTATTGATTCCTTAGTCACAGCAACGGAGACAAGCTCTTTAATTTGTTCTATTCTGCGGCGTGAACTTGTCACCCTTCTCTAAATGATAGGTAAGATGCTTGCATTTGGTTGTACACCAAACAAAATTCTTCAGAAAAGAACACTCAGTTTGAGAGAAGCCAGTAAAGTAACTGACTGCACTAGATAAGAATCAGAAACTCTGAAGTCTGATGTTACAAAAGCTTTCAGGCCTGTTCTTGAGAGAGCAACTGATATTTGTCAACAGCTGGACATCTCAATTTTGATTTCCCATGTGGTTAAGATAAAGAAAAGCCAGACCCAATTAGTTGATGCATGATACTGAATTGTTGGAGCCCAAAGATATTGTTAACTGGCTATAAAAACTGTTATTACATACCTAGATTTTACGTTTTGTCGTTATTTATCTTATTTCTGTTGTCCGTGATGAGCACTATTCCCTCAATAAATTGTTTTCCTACCATTAAAAATCTTTTGAACACATGAAATTTTAGTTGTATTTATGTATTTATGTTTTTTTTTTTTTTTTTTTTTTTTTTTTTTTTTTTTTTTTTTTTTTTTTTGCAAAATGTGGTTATGTTGTTATCTGCTCAAGCAGTGAATGTGTTTAAATTAGCAGGTCGCGAAAGAAACAAGACACAAGACTCAAGTCATATACGGTCAAATGTGCTTTCATTGCAGTGAAAGTTTTGTCGAACGTACCTAAGAACAACGTTCTTCAGTTACAAGGGGCGTTCAATAAGGAATGCAACACATTTTTCTCCTCGGACAATTTCGGTTGAAAAAAGGTGAAATTTGTTGTAGGACACTGTGGTGGAATATTCCCCATTCAACCCCTATAGTTTCATTAGTTTCATGTAGTTCCGATATGTGGCAGCGCTACACGTTTCCTTCAAAATGGTGACTGTAAAGTAGGTGCCTTCTAACCAAATAGCTGTCATTTACAGAATGAGATTTTCACTCTGCAGCGGAGTGTGCGCTGATATGAAACTTCCTGACAGATTAAAACTGTGTGCCCGACCGAGACTCGAACTCGGGACCTTCGTTCTGGAAACATCCCCTAGGCTGTGGCTAAGCCATGTCTCCGCAATATCCTTTCTTTCAGGAGTGCTAGTTCTGCAAGGTTCGCAGGAGAGCTTCTGTAAAGTTTGGAAGGTAGGAGACGAGGTACTGGCAGAAGTAAAGCTGTGAGTACCGGGCGTGAGTCGTGCTTCGATAGCTCAGTTGGTAGAGCACTTGCCAGCGGAAGGCAAAGGTCCCGAGTTCGAGTCTCGGTCGGGCACACAGTTTTAATCTGCCAGGAAAAATGGTTCAAATGGCTCTGAGCACTATGGGACTTAACATCTATGGTCATCAGTCCCCTAGAACTTAGAACTACTTTAACCTAACTAATCTAAGGACAGCACACAACACCCAGCCATCACGAGGCAGAGAAAATCCCTGACCCCGCCGGGAATCGAACCCGGGAACCCGGGCGTGGGAAGCGAGAACGCTACCGCACGACCACGAGATGCGGGCAATCTGCCAGGAAGTTTCAGCTGTCATTTAGTTTCTTTTAGCGGAAAACCAGAGCATCTCTTATATTCATAGGCGATTGCAGAATATCTACGGAGATAAGGAGACCTGGTAGTGAACAAAAGCACGGTGAGTCACTGGGTGCGGGGTGTGTCATCATCACGACGAGGTCGCACAAAACTGTGCGATCTACCACGTGCTTGCCGGCCGCACACGGGTGCGATTCCTGCAATGTTGGAACTCGCGGACACTTTCACTGCAGGTGATCGAAGGATCACAATCAAACACCTCGTTGCTCGACTGGGCGTCTCTGTTGGTAGTGCTGACACACTCGTCCACCAGACAGTGTGCCAACTGGGCTCGTCGCCCCCTAACACAAGACCATAAAGGGCAACGATGGACCACCTGTGCGGAATTTCTTAGGTGTTACAAAGCTGATCGTGAGAGCTTTTCGCCGAATATTGTCACACGCGATGAAAAATGGTTCATCACTTCGAACTGGAAACAAAGCAGTAGTTTATAGAGTGGCACCAAACTACGTCTCCTTCGAAGAAAAAGTTCAAACCTTATCCTCAGCTGGTCTTTTGCAATTCTGTAGGGGTTATTGTATTTGATGTGTACTGTGATACCCTCATGAATTTGGAAGAACGACTTCACTGAATTCGTCGCCAAAAAAATGCAAACGAGCATCTCCTTGGTGATTAAAATTCTTCTGGGTATTATGCCACGTCATTGCTAAAAACTAACAACAATAATAAACTAAAACCGACGTTTCGGCCGAATTGTAACGGCCTTCTTCAGGGTACGACTGGTTTTACATGGGGATAGGTGCTTCTATTTATTACACACTATCGATGTTTGACGTCACTGTTGTAAAACTTTTAATTGGCCCTCTGATATGATTCGCTAGTCATGACGTAAGGGAAGATGAATGGAAAAAGGCTATTCGTGGATGTCCATGTCATCAACGATTGGTAGCTCTCCGCCAATCAGCGTTCGGCTTCTGGTCGGCAAGTTTTCCTCCTGGTGTGCCCGGAAGTGGACTGACAGTCGCTCTACAGCTGTTTGTGCAGATACGTCCGTGTCCCGTGTAGCTTCTGCCCCGGGACTGCTCGCCGCCCGTTGGACTGGGATGGCCGGCAGCCAGGACGCCGGGAGTTTCTCTGTTGACGTTGTCAGGCTGCTTAATAATTTCGATCGCCTCCCGTATTTTGCGTTCTCACATCCACGATTCTTTCGCCAGTACTCGGGCTTCCTGGAGCCTGATAGGTTGTCCACAGTCACGGTGGTGTTCCGCTATCGCCGATTTATTATGTTGTTGTAATCGTACATAGCGCTCGTGTTCTGTTACTCGTAAGCTGACAGGTCTCCCTGTTTCTCCTACGTAGGTAGCTCCGCACTCACACCGTAGTTCGTAAACACCTGCAGTGTTAAGACTGTTGACTACATCCTTGGTGGTACCTATCATTTCGTGGATCCTGTGACTGCTTCGAAAAATCGGTTTGAAACCTCTTCGGCGAAGAACGTTGCCTAGCCATTCACTGACACCTTTTACATATGGTAAGTGTACCAGTGGAAGCTTCTCTTCTTTGCCATCTTCTCGTGTTCTGCTCCCTTTGGTTTTAGCTACCTTGCTTATGATTTTGTCATAATAGCCGTTGGGACAAAACGTGTGTTGTAGCTCCTTTAATTCTTCTTTGATGTTATTTTCATCGCTTATCCGGTAGGATCGGGCAGTTAACGTATGTAGAACAGAATCCATTTGAGCTGGTGGTGGTGGCTCTCCGCGTGCAGGTACCGATTAGTGTGCGTCTGTTTCCTGTATACTTTGTGTCCCAGTTTACCTTCGGCAGATCTGTATCCCCGCCAGGTGAAGTACGTAGATGACAGGCATAAGCGCACCAGATCGCAGATATCTGGTGGGATCTGATTTTGCAGAATGCGGTTTTAGTTGATTATTGTTGTTAGTTTTTAGCAATGACGCTGCATAATACCCAGAAGAATTTTAATCACTATGACACCGGCCGCGGAGGCCTACATTCTTGGAACATCTCCTTCTCCATGAGAATGCAAGGCCGCAGACAAATATGCGCATCCGATAGGAGCTCATAAATCTGTATTGGACTGGTATTTTCTATCCGCCTTACACTCCGGATATCGCACGTTCATACTTCCATCTGTCTGGCCCAATGAAGGACGCACTCCGCGAGAAGCAGTACGTGGGTGGTGTGAAGATTATTGATGCAGCAAGGTGTTGGCTCCGGCGTGGATCAGTAGAGTGTTACCATGCGGGCATACAGACGCTCTCAATAAGGCAGCGTAAGGCCATCGCATTGAAAGAAGATTATTTTTAAAAGTGATGTCGCCCCTTTTGGAGCATGCTTGTTACAAGTGGTTCTAGGCTGCTTAGGACAAGACAGAGAAGCTGCAAGTGCTATAGAACATTGCCTTCCAGCGAACGTTACACGGCTGTTACAACATTAGAGTGGTTGAGTCACCCACGATGCAGGCGTGCCGGCCTTCTTCCACAGACAGAAGATGCTAGCAACCAATTTTCGTCTTCCTTGTGGTACGTCTCGAAACCGGCATAAGCGGAACCTCGGAAAGTGTGACAGCAACGAACCTGGAAACTCAAGCGGGCCTTCGTTTGCTACGGGGTTGAGATCACTCGTTTGCAATTCATTATCATTTTAAACTTGCAACTCACCTGTGTTGAATATTATAGAATTTATATTGGCAGGCTATGAAGAGGTTGCTTATTTTTGCTACCAGGAATTTCTTTTATTCTTTTTGTTCCGGCCTGCTGCGACAATACATCTTGGGCACATTCTTATTTTTGGCGACGTAACCTTCTCTGATTATTTTGCCCGTTATTTGATTAAGGTTTAGGCCCACCTAAGTTTTCAAAACAATCTTTATACCGATTGAATTTATTATTTCCGGGTGTTCCTTTTCACCTACGGATATTGTAAGGTCTCAACGAATAACGCAAAACTATTTTGGGGGGATAGTCAGAGAAAACTACTTGCTGTGAACTAATCTTGTGCCAAGAACTTTAGATTTGGAGAGCGTATTCATCAAATGCTACTAATATGACACTCTTTTTCCGGCATGTTGAGAAATAAATTAGCGATAACGGAAATGGGCTTCAAATGTCAAAATTTTAATTTTTGATTAATCTTTTGCATTTTTAACAGTAATCTTTCTCCACTTAACAGATGGACAAACATTCATGATATTTTTATAAGGGATCCTACGTCTTTCTCACTTGAGAATTACAAATCACGTTGGCTTTAATTTCCATAGTAATGTGGTTATCGGAAGATCTGGGGAGCACGTGGTCACTGCTCTATTCTAAAACACAGACATTCACATCCACTAAATCCACACGGGCGAGCGAATGTCGACAGCATTTTTAGCCAGAAGAATTGTATACACGTCGCGGCTGGCATCGAGCAGACGTATTTTTAGCGTGAAGCTCTTGGAAACAAATCGACTCTACACACTCGATACAGTTTTTTTTATAATTTAAAAATGTTCACCACAAATAAAAATAAGAAGGCAAGTTGTAAATGTTAAGGTTTGGGTTGAGATCTGAATTTATAGACCGCGTGGTCGCGCCTAACGGAAATCACATTATAATGCACCCGATTAATTGAACTAAAAATTAATACCGGTACCGAAACGATCATTGCAAAAATAGCTCTAGGTGCTTCAGTCTGGAACCACGCGACCGCTACGGTCGCAGGTTCGAATCCTGCCTCGGGCATGGATGTGTGTGATGTCCTCAGCTTTAGGTTTAAGTAGTTGTAGGGGACTGATGACCTCAGATGTTAAGTCCCATAGTGCTAAGAGCCATTTTTGCAAAAATAGCTACGAGAAACATTGTTGAGTTTAACAAGTATCATATTCAAATACCTTTTATCCCGTGTTCGACGCAGCCGTTCTGAGGAAACGTCTGGTCGCATACCTGTCTTCAAACACATTCCCCTGACTAACCGTCACGCAGAGCTCTCCCCGAGCAGCCCGAGGTGGTAGGGGAGGCACATCTTTGGCCAAACCCTCCTGTTCCTGCTCTCTGCCTTCCACTGACACCGTTCAGGTTGGTAGAAGATTAAGAAACCCACCACTTCTCTGGTTCGTCTGCTACTACGTTCAAATCACTCACACATGACCACACACTTTAAGGAACGGCGAAAAAAAAACTGAAATAAGGACACAGGACGCGCACATAAGAACGAAATAGAAAATACGGCGACCCATATTGTTTCTACAGGCATGCGGTTGTTGGGGCTGAGATTATTTCTCAGTTAATTAGTTGCATAAAAGATCGATTTAATTCTGATTTTGTATATCAGATACTATCAAGATATGTTTTATGATTAATTTTAATTATGTCACGACACCTACTGTGACGTTATAAACTATCACATCTATGCCATTGTTATCTCGATAATCCTCATCCAATAACTATCATCATGCCATATACATTCCTGGAAATGGAAAAAAGAACACATTGACACCGGTGTGTCAGACCCACCATACTTGCTCCGGACACTGCGAGAGGGCTGTACAAGCAATGATCACACGCACGGCACAGCGGACACACCAGGAACCGCGGTGTTGGCCGTCGAATGGCGCTAGCTGCGCAGCATTTGTGCACCGCCGCCGTCAGTGTCAGCCAGTTTGCCGTGGCATACGGAGCTCCATCGCAGTCTTTAACACTGGTAGCATGCCGCGACAGCGTGGACGTGAACCGTATGTGCAGTTGACGGACTTTGAGCGAGGGCGTATAGTGGGCATGCGGGAGGCCGGGTGGACGTACCGCCGAATTGCTCAACACGTGGGGCGTGAGGTCTCCACAGTACATCGATGTTGTCGCCAGTGGTCGGCGGAAGGTGCACGTGCCCGTCGACCTGGGACCGGACCGCAGCGACGCACGGATGCACGCCAAGACCGTAGGATCCTACGCAGTGCCGTAGGGGACCGCACCGCCACTTCCCAGCAAATTAGGGACACTGTTGCTCCTGGGGTATCGGCGAGGACCATTCGCAACCGTCTCCATGAAGCTGGGCTACGGTCCCGCACACCGTTAGGCCGTCTTCCGCTCACGCCCCAACATCGTGCAGCCCGCCTCCAGTGGTGTCGTGACAGGCGTGAATGGAGGGACGAATGGAGACGTGTCGTCTTCAGCGATGAGAGTCGCTTTTGCCTTGGTGCCAATGATGGTCGTATGCGTGTTTGGCGCCGTGCAGGTGAGCGCCACAATCAGGACTGCATACGACCGAGGCACACAGGGCCAACACCCGGCATCATGGTGTGGGGGAGCGATCTCCTACACTGGCCGTACACCACTGGTGATCGTCGAGGGGACACTGAATAGTGCACGGTACATCCAAACCGTCATCGAACCCATCGTTCTACCATTCCTAGACCGGCAAGGGAACTTGCTGTTCCAACAGGACAATGCACGTCCGCATGTATCCCGTGCCACCCAACGTGCTCTAGAAGGTGTAAGTCAACTACCCTGGCCAGCAAGATCTCCGGATCTGTCCCCCATTGAGCATGTTTGGGACTGGATGAAGCGTCGTCTCACGCGGTCTGCACGTCCAGCACGAACGCTGGTCCAACTGAGGCGCCAGGTGGAAATGGCATGGCAAGCCGTTCCACAGGACTACATCCAGCATCTCTACGATCGTCTCCATGGGAGAATAGCAGCCTGCATTGCTGCGAAAGGTGGATATACACTGTACTAGTGCCGACATTGTGCATGCTCTGTTGCCTGTGTCTATGTGCCTGTGGTTCTGTCAGTGTGATCATGTGATGTATCTGACCCCAGGAATGTGTCAATAAAGTTTCCCCTTCCTGGGACAATGAATTCACGGTGTTCTTATTTCAATTTCCAGGAGTGTAGATCAATGCCTGGTTAGTTAACGCCATAGCTTGGCGTGCAATCATGAAGTGAATGCCAACTGCCAGTAGCCATTTGAGATTTATGAAGATGTGCGAATCTAGTGACGTGGGAACTAGAAGGGTGACTTGTGTGTCCTAGGAAGGAAACATATTCGAAACGGAACTGTCACATAGATACCCGTCTTCTTAGGTGGGGAGTTGGGACCAAGTACGCATGTAGTAGTATTTTCTTTCAGTCGATTGGCATCTGCATCAATCTTTCTTCCTTTATGAGCTACGCATAGATTAAAAGTAATAAAATCACAAATATTCTTGTTATAGGAGTGCAAATTTAATTTTGACGTTTTCGTCATATAGGCACTGAACTGTATTTAATTTTTCAAAGATGATGTCATTTTTAAGATTTCACTTCAATTTCGGCTTGTTGTTGTTTAACGTCCACTTATGACGTAATTCATTCTTTTACTGTTGCCAAGAACAAAACATGCACGTGCCTCTAGGAAAAACACAACAATGTTCGTCAAGGCTATGTTCGTTCATATGTCAAATATACGCTAGTGTGCCAAACTTCAGGATGAAACTACTACAACACAGTACAGAAGGTAACTGCAAGAAATACGCGATGAGTCCGCAGCTCGTGGTCTCGCACTCGCGTTCTTGCGTCCCGAGCACGGGGTCCCGGGTTCGATTCCCTGCAGGGTCAGGGATTTTCACCTACCTCGAGATGACTGAGTGTTTGTGTTGTCCTCATCATTTCATCATCATTCATGAAAGTGGCGACATTGGACTGAACAAAGGTTGGGAATTTGTACGGGCTCTGATAACCACACAGTTGAGCACCCCATAAACCGATCATCATCATCATCATCATCAATACTCTATGAGGTGAACAGAAATGACACTATCATTCAAAGACAATAATTACACTGAAGTCACCGCACTTCACGATGGACCCCTGGACATTAGAAAAGGCGGGACATGGTTCTTACAAGGGAACCTCCCCATCGCACCCCCCTCAGATTTAGTTATAAGTTGGCACAGGCCTTGATAAAGTGAACACAGATCAATTGAGAAAACAGGAAGAAGTTGTGTGGAACTATGAAAAAATAAGCAAAATATACAAACTGAGTAGTCCATGGGCCACATAGGCAACATCATGGACAATGTGAGCCCAGGAGCGCCGTGATCCCGTGGTAGCGTGAGCAGCTGAAAAACGAGAGGTCCTTGGTTCAAGTCTTCCCTCGCGTGAAAATTTTACTTTCTTTATTTTTGCATAGTGTAACCGCCCCACAAAAATTGTATAAATAATAATAAGAAGAATATGATTCTAATTTTTTGTAGTGTAACCTCAGAACAAAATTGGTACCCATTTATAATCTCCGTACAGAAATGCATTCACATTTAATGTACCCACAAAATTATTTTCTCATTTAATGTAAGCTCGAAACAGAAAAAGTCTTAAATCTCATAATAAAAAATAAATTCAGTAACCTGGTAAATTTTGGACGACAGCAGTGCTGCGTCACGGCCCTGTAAGATCATTCTGAATAAAAAAAGGAAAAATTCTTACCTCAATAAAGTCGCCAAATATCTGCTCTTGCAATACATTTTTCCGACACAGCTCTGTGCAATGCTGGCCGATAGATTTGTCATTTATGAAAGGAAGCAACTGATTTTTCTTTTGCAACAATCGGAATGATCATGGATTGGAGAAATTAGTAAATTCTTTAAATTGAAATGAATGCTTGTTAAAAATTACTTTATATCACAAAGATTAGTATTAGGACATTTTTAAAACATTTACATGGGAGTTCAGATACATTACTAGATATGCGCGAGGCTGCTTTTTACCTTATACAATAATACTCAGGCTCCGGCATCGCTGCACCGTGACCGGCCCAGCCAACACGATACACTATACCCGACCAGAGCAAAGTCCAGACCAGACAAGCGCAGACTAGCAACGACTTACTGCTACAGCTACACAGTTCCTACTCAGTCAACACTGCTCTCTGGTCAGCGATTCTCTTATACCTTGCATATCGCAGGCAGCGCACGAGCAATACATCGAAATTACATCTGCTCGGACCTCTTACACAAAAATACATCTGCTCGGACCTCTTACATAACCCTCCACGGGGTGGCGGAGGGGGGGGGGGGGCAAAAATTTGGCAGCGATGGTGAGTCAATTGGACTTGCCATGAGCAACAAATTTTTCTTAATTAACTAAGTTTACAGTCACAGAATATATACATATATGTACGTGCAGAACATGAAATGAAATATAGTGCACATGCACTGAGTACAGAACATATCAAGCAATGACAAAATGTATACGCAATGAGTACAAATCATATTAACAAATGACATAAAGTGCACACGCACTTTATATATTTTTACCATTTTATAAGAACTAGGATAGGAAAGGGAAGGATTGCATCATGGTTGTAGCACAGTAGGTTGCACGTAGCTGCACTGAAAGTCCATATCTTTCTACAGAAGCACAACACCTAGTGAGACAATCTGAAGTTCTCTTCCCTGAAGTATTAATCAGTGTAGGCAGGACACTGAAATGTCGTATTAATATTCAATGTTATCAGTTGTGTAGTACATTAGGTACACCAAAAAGTGGGACCATAATAACATGTCCATCGCTCAAGGTGGTGGACAGCATGATGTGCCAACACCACACTCTTGCAGAATCCATACTCTTTCACCAACGTAGAATTAGTGCAAAAACCAAGTATAGTGCTCCATGATCATGAGGATGGACAGGACAAACGGATATTGCAGTAATTTCTGGTAATTAGGTCAGAAGGTGAAGGACATTAAGTCGTATGCTAGTCATCATTGAGAATTACACTAGTCTATCAACCGATTTGAGTAATTGGTGGCACTCATTGCCTAGTTACTAAATATTTCTGTACTATGTATGGAGTATTACAGAATATTATTCATAAGTCACCTGATTACAGTGAACATTGGCACTCATTGGCCAGTTACAAACCATTTTTATGCGTTATTCAAAACAGGAGCTAATGAGTGTAGCATCAAACTACTGGTATTCATATATAATACCATGTAAGTGACATAAGACAAATTTAAAATATAAGAAACAGTGGTATTCATTGGCCAGTTACTAAACATATAGCAAGTATTGAATGTTACAAAACATTTTTCATCATTCAAGTGACATACGACATATTTAAAAATAATTATTGGCACTCATTGGCCAGTTACAAGGTATTCATATAGTTTTATAAAACGTTATTCAGTATTATTCAGAAGTCATCATTCAAAATGAGAGTTAATTATTGGCATAGCATTTATAGAGTATAACAAAAATATTATTTACAGAAATTATTGGCATAGCATTTATACATTGTTACAAAACATCATTCAGTATTACTCAGAACTCATCATTCAAGCGACATAGGACATATTTAAAATGTAACACACTGTACCTATTACTCAAGGTCTGTGGTTAGAAAACATTCACTATTACTCAGAACTCTCTTAAACTGGTAGCATTATTTGGGAGAGTAATACTTTTTTTTTGTGCTAGCAATGCATTGCATCGGGATCGATAATTAATTACTGTGGCATGAAAATATTTGCTTTTGACTTATTGCTGCAAATAAGGATTAGTAACGTCATTCGTCATGAGTCAGCTGTAGCAAGGTTATGAAACTCAATATGTATGTACTCTAGCTGTCCTTTCCAAAACATTCAGTCATTATACCATGCGACATAAGACATACTGTCAAAACGAACTGCAACAAATACTTAAATAACTACATAGCATTTCTTAACTAACAGTAAATATATAAACTTCATCATTATTCTCATCTGCAAAGGAAAACTTAAAAGTGGTGCGTTAAGTGGCCATATAAAATTCATCACTATTACCACCTGCAAAGAAAAACTTCATTATTCATATTATAATATTCTTCATGTAACCATTCATCATCATTCATTATCATCTGCAAAAAAATAGACACTTCATTATTCATATTACCATTTACTTCATACAACTATTCATAGTATAGAGTTTCTTATTTCTAGCATATTTCATCACCAAAACTAAGATGTGTAGTTCTGTCTGACAGCCTGCATCAATCGCCTCGTATTCTGAAAGAAAAATAATTAGTTAAGACTGCTATCATACGATGTGTATAGCATATTCTTGTTAATGTTTGTTGATTCTGATCCATTTACTCTTCATGACGAGGTATTGCATCTTCTTTCGTTCATTCCAAAGGTGAAATTCCCATTTCATAGTAATCCACTGTGGTTTGTATAATTTATTTCTTTTACACGTTATTGCTTTCTGAAAATGATGAATAAGGATTAATATCTTGCATTTAAATCATATACCCATTAAATAAAAACTGGTTTCTAGTGATATAATTAAGCATACAGCATAGCATGACAGAAAACGTATTATGTGGTTCAACATTTTTCATTATAACAGTCGGAGATAGCATAGTAGATTCATTTGGTATCGAGTTAATTACATCCTGGAATGACAGTATGTGTGTATCCCAATCAATATGTTTTTTATGGCAGTATATTCTACATACTTTACCAGTTTCTTTCATTAGTCGTTCACAAGGGTTCGAAGAAGTATGATACCTGGATATATAGATCGGAGAAATGTTTCTAGCTCGTAACATATGTGTCCATATAGCAGATCAAAACTGTGGTCCATTGTCGGAAATTACTTTCAATACATATCCTACATGAGATAGAAAATGTTTTACAAATGCTTTCGAAACAGTTTTAGCAGTAGCTTTGCGTAACGGAGTGAAGGTAACAAATTTTGAAGTGAGTTCAACAGCGGCAAATATGTAGCAAAAACCTCTATTAGTTCTGGGAATCGGACCAAAAATGTCTACAGCGGCCATGTGTCTCAATTTAACAGGTACAATGGGATGTAACGGAGGAGTATGTGAAGTCGTGTCTGACTAAGCTTTCTGGCAGATTTTACATGACGCTAAAACTTGTCGAATACGTTTCTCCATATTGGCAAAATAACAGTTCTGTCTCAGTATAAGGAAACATTTTCTGGCTCCGTAATGTGCGTAACTTAAATGAGTATACCAAATTAATTTGTTAACAAGCGCGTCAGGAAAGCATAACAACCAATTGTTGCTGTCAGGGTGAGAGTGGCGAAACAGAATATTATTGCGTACAGTGTAATGGTTTCTAATGGTAACATTATTCCTATCTTGCCAAAGGTGTTTAATTTCTTTCCACACGTTGCCTTTACTCTGCTCTTGTGCTATGTCTCGTAATGACGACGAAATGAAATTTTCAAATGCAACTTGTTGAATATACATGACGCTGAAATTTGCTTGGCAGAAATTGGTTGCGATGTCTTGCTGATTGTTGCTGAGAGAAAGGGATAGTGCGTCTGCTACAATATTTTGTGTACCGGGAATGTGAACAATTGTAAAATTAAGTTCCTGTAAATAAAGTTTCCATCTGCTTAATCTGTCGTGTGTAAATTTATCGGAAAGTGAAAACTGTATAGCTCTATGATCTGTGTAAACGGTCTGTAAGTAGGCTGTTTAGGTTTTTATATTGGTAACGCCATGTAGCGCCCTATATGAAAATCACGGGCTGTGCTGTGTACAGTCTGTGGCTGGGTGGCATTGTTGTAACATTGGCCATTGTAGTGTTGGGCTGTTGCCTGTTAACAGCGCGTAACGTTGCGCAGTTGGAGGTGAGCCGCCAGCAGTGGTGGATGTGGGGAGTGAAATGGCGGAGTTTTGAAATTTGTAAGACTGGATGTCATGAACTGCTATATATATTATGACTATTAAGGTAAATACGTTGTTTGTTCTCTATTAAAATCTTTCATTTGCTAACTATGCCTATCAGTAGTTAGTGCCTGCCGTAGTTTGAATCTTTTATTTAGCTGGCAGTAGTGGCGCTCGCTGTATTGCAGTAGTTTGTGTAACGAATATTTTTGTGAGGTAAGTGAATTGTGAAAGGTATAGGTTAATTTAGTCAGGGCCATTCTTGTGTAGGGATTTCTGAAAGTCAGATTGCATTGTGAAAAAAAAAATATTGTGTGTGAGTTTAAGCTTAGTCACGTATAATTGTTCAAAGGGGACGTTCCGTATGTCGACCCTTAGCCGAGGATACCTCACTGGAATCTTTTGATTTTTTCTTGTAGTTTGTGTAATTAGTGTAGCTTTTGTTTATTGCTAGCGCGTAATTGTAGAGAGAATTTCCTTTGTAGTTGTAGTTTTTCATTGTGGTACAGTAAAACAGTTGTGGCATGCATGCAGTTTTACACCAAGTATTTCTCAGCTGCGGGTGCAATTAACTAGATATTATTTTCAGTGCTATGTTAATGTGTTCTCTTATTTTTGCTCTCCAAATTGTGCTTTTCTGTGTTATCGTGTGAAATATTGTGACAATAATGGCTTGTGAAAAACGTAACAGTAGGCTCCAAAGTAAACTGAGAAATGACAGCGAAGACGAAAGCAGTGTGTTAGCGCCACAGTGTAATGAATTAACTAATGTTCAAAGTAGTAATTTGGTAATTGTGCATAGGGAAATGGAGCTGGCTGCAAATAATGGCGTAGACAGTGAAACAATTAGTGAACAGGGAAGCATTATCGATCGATCGGTCGGCAACAGCCCGCCTTAGCAATCGGGAATGACAGGACACAATTTTGCAAATACTGCAGATTCAGGTTTTGGGTCCTTACCGTTTTCTCAAATAAGTCAAGACACATTTTCTGCTTGTCAAAATGTGAATGTTGCCAGTGCAAGTTCACTGCCGAAAAGCACTGAGGAACATGTTTCAGACACCAGTGCATTGTTATTACAGTTAATGCAACAAATGGGACAAAGGCTACAAAAGTTAGACACAATGGAACAAAATCTTCAAAAGTTAGACACAATGCTTGAACAAAATCAGAAACAAATGGGACAAAATCTTCAAAATTTAGACACAATGGAACAAAATCTTCAAAAGTTAGACACAATGGAACAAAATCTTCAAAAGTTAGACACAATGGAACAACACCAGAGACAAACACAGCAACATTTAGACGCAATGGAACAAAATCTTCAAAAGCTAGACACCACACTTGAACAAACACGTGAAGATTTAACTACTGAGTTACATAAAATTGAATCGAAATGTCAGAAAGTCTGTAATGACGTAAAAACACAAATTTGTGAACATTTTCAAGCTATTTTTTCGTGTCATGAAAATGCATTACAGAATCACGAAGCAGCCATAAAACAACTGCGAACTATTGTTCATGAAAATCACGACACCTTGAAAGCTAAAATTGACTCAGTTACATCTACCGATTCGGTTACGCAACTTGTAAAAACTCAGGAAAACTTAAATGACAAAGTAGATACGATTTCAACACAAATGGACACTCTGAAACTTGGTTCAGAAAAAGACACAGAGGAAATAATTTCACTATCGGATAAAGTAGCCGATCTTTCAGATTCACTAACTTATCTACAAAGGTAGATGATGATCTGAATGACACAAGACCTGTAGCCTTCACGGACACTGAAGAGTATGAACAAATTAGAAAATTCAAAGAAAATCAAAATCAAATTAATACACAGTACAAAAGAGAAATCCGGGAAGTACAAGATCAGTTGGCATAAGTAATACAAGAATTACATATTTCAGAGGACACTCGCGCTCCAGTGCGGAAAGAGGGACATAGAAATACGGTACAACCACAAAATAATAACACAGAACACTTCGGAAATTATGAAAGAAATTGGCAAGGCGCATTGGATTTTGAGATGGGACCGACGAAACGAAGCAACAATGAGCGACGTGCGACTCGCCGACACGATGATTTTGACTATAAGCTGTTCATTACTACACGTAAATTCAAAACATTTAAGAATTCTGACAACGACATTCATCGACAAGCATGGCTTCATCAATTCTCTCATTGTTTTCCTCCCAACTGGTCATTGGAGCACAGGTTAGAATTTATGTGTGGCTACTTGGAGAATGAACCAGCTGTAAGAATGCGATCAGTCATTCACGATTGTCACAGTGAAGGAGAATTTTATCATGCCTTCCTCTCAGCGTATTGGTCTCAAGCTACACAAGACCGTTTCGAACAATCTGAATTTTCTAGTCTTATGAAATATTTTGAAGACATGTTGCATAAGAATCAATATCTTTCAAATCCATACAGCCCTTCAGAACTCATCCGCATTTGCTTAATGAAATTGCCTGAACATTTAAGAAATATTATTTTGGCAGGACGTTGCAAAGACGACATTGAAGCTTTTCAGGGACTCTTACAAGAATTAGAAATTGACACAGACAGTCGCGGGATGCGAAAACAGGAAAACAATCACTACAGGTCGCATCCGTCACAATTCCGTGACGACAGAAACAATAACTGGACACGACAAGTCTATTCTTACAACGCAAATCGTGACCAAAACAGACACCACCCGTATGACAACCGTTGGCAGAGTAGCAATAATTACAGGGAAAGATCACCTCTCCACGGTAATGACTATCACAGAGACAATCATAGAAACAGACAATATGGGAACCAAAATAATTATTAGCAAGGGAGACAGAATAACTTCAGACACAACGGTCCAGCGCGCAGTTACGATTCAGGGAGAAATTCTCCACCACTTAACCGACAAGAAAGAAACTACAGGAACTACCGACATGACGACAGACGAAATAATCGTAACGACAGACTTGAATTGCATCAGAACTGGCGAGATTCAAACAGAGCAGGGCACTCTCGACAAGGTGAATTTGTAGAAGTTAGATCTCCAAATCCTACTAACGACGCGCACCAACAAAGAAACAGACAATGACTCGCACCGCAGGCAACCACGTGCGCCGGCTGGCTTGGGGAAAAATTACATAGACGCTAACCTTGAGAAAAATTTTAGCATTCTTTACCGATGTACCATATACCACATGATAATTGCGTTCAAGTGGAAACTTTGCATACTAGGAGGAGTAAAGGATTGCACCACATTTCACATGTAAAACCGTTTATTGAGAGATAATCTGCTTTTTAACTTAGTCTTTGCTATAAAATTTTTCACTTTACATTACTAGTATGCTTTGTCAGACTTAGAAACTGTTACCATGCAACAATGTTTGAAGTTAAATATCCAATAAAGAACCAAGAGAACTTATTTAAACAGAAATTACGAAGGCATTGTTATAGTGAACAGACGCCACAGTGTTAATGTGTGTGTACATTGTTACTTGTTAGTTGCACGATTACGTAATGACTAAAGGCTTACATACTTAGAACATATATTGGTACTGCTAATGAGATTTTAATGCAACATTTTGGTTTACTTGAAAATACATTCTGGATTTAAAGTACTTTCTGTGAGATACCAGATGAGACAGTGGTTAGTTTATGTGACAGCTACACGATTTTATCACGACGCTACTAATGAGTGACAATTTACAATGCTGCTTTTGCGGTGTTTCTGTTTCATATCTGCACAGTTTTTCTGAATTGTTCTGGAAAGTAAAACATGTTTTAGTAGTAACGTTTGTGGTATAGCTACAATGAGACAGCCTTTTCCGAGGCACAACAATATGTTACAGCACAGTACTTTCTGCATCACGGCAATAAGCGTAATAACTAAGATATCTATACACAAAGCATTTCACTTTCGTTTATGATGAGGTAAGTACATTGACTTCTGCAGAACTTAGCTTTCGGAGGACGATAACTACGACACTTCCACAGAGATTATCTTACAACAAGACGCACAGTTTAGCGGTACAGTACACGTATTTGAGTGATTAATTTTGTACGTAAAACATTTATTTTTAAAGAGATTTAAAGTAAAATGATACAAAGGTTTTCCGTGATACATTTCATTCCATTGCTGTAATCTGTAACGCCTGAGGGTATAATTACATTAATCCTCAGGTGGGTACACACCTACTTTGTGTACCATGTGTTTGGCAAGCACAAGGAGCCCTAGCTAATGTGGTATTTGCTTATACAACTTTACACATCGGTACCATATTTCTCTAACACATAAATTACACAGCTATCTGATCATTTAACTGAGAGAGACAAACATGTCTTTTTTACTACGTCAGTGACACATGTTTACCCAATTACACAGTTGGATAGTATCACACTTATGAAACTGTATTTTGTCTGCACTTTGTGGACTGTTCATATTTTTTCAGAACCATTGTGATACTATGAGAGCTTTGAATGTCGTATTTGGTAAGGGAGCATGATTTTAAAGTATGTTTGAGGTAGATGACACTATTGAAATGAGCAGAGAATTCTTTTTAGGTTTTGAAATTATTGCAGAAAGCTACGACGATTTTTGAGACTTGACTGAGGTACTATGATGCTATTATTACGATGACTATGTGTACTATGCTGTTGCGGTATGTTTATGATCAATAAGCTGCTGCTATATGAGTTATTTGATTATGCTACGTATCTGTTATGATGAAATATTGAAGAAGTGTCGACGAATAAGGTAAGGAATAATGAGTAGTGGTTAGGGACTCTGGTTTGTGAAAAAGGTTGTTGGAAACCAAGAATCGTACTTTAAGAGTTATGAAATGTATGTAAATGCGTGAATGTATTACAATGCCGACGAAAATTTTTTGGACACTGTTATAGCAATAGGATTTTGTTTCTACAGATTTGTAACGCAAATTCTTGACCTGTGAAATTTTTTATATGAGACTGCCACTGTAGCGGAAACTGCTGTCGTAAATATTTCAGTAAGATAGGTAAGTGACCTTGACGTAATGCGTTTTGGGCGCCCAGCTGAGAGGTAGTCGTCTGACAAAAGAAAGCCATTAGGTGGAGAGAAAAAAAAGGCCATTATCCTCGCTATTGACGTTCCTTTGTAGAAAGCATCGCAAATATGACATGCTCATTACTTGAAAGCATAAAATTACTCGTACTTTGTGCTACTTACTGAAATGCTTATGAACTGATGGGAAATATTCGTACATCTGCACACCTGATTATGACAAGTGTCTTTCTACGAGAATTGAGAGAATTTCTACTAACTTATGAAATGCCTCATGACTATTGAATGATGTTTCATGCCTTCCTTTGTACATATTTGCTCATTTTGTTTTATATCTAGTTTCCAGCTGTGTTGCACCATTGGTTTTATAAAATAAAATAAAATGCATTTGCTAATATGAACACTTTCTGTCAACAGATCCATTAAATAATAATTTTGTGATCCATATTCTTCGAAAAAGGAGCACTTGGAATGAAAAGAACAATAAGAAGGGATTAATAACAGTAACTGCATACATAATTTTCTTTTCAACTACTTGGTAATTTTTTTGGTGGAATAACTCCTTGTGGTGCACCACTTTAATGACATAGATATTAAGATGTGGATAGACATTTCCCTTTTCTGCATTGTTGTCTTTAGTGTAATATTTTTTCTGCTTGAGCTTTGTCATGTTTAGGTATAAGTTATTGCATTTGCTGCTGCTGTTTGCCAGGCATAGTGCTACTAAATTTCACTTTGTATTACTCTGTTAAGCCAGTTTTACTACTGATTTATTTTTCTTGTTGCTGCACATTGCCTCATATTAGTTGTAATGTTGCATTTGTTTGGTAATTTAGATTTACTGCAGCTTGCTTTGCCAGTTTGCATTTTTTTTTCATTGCTGTTTGTATTAATTGTTTTGTGCTGCTGCATTGCCGCATCCTTTAGTTTAGCATCTGAGCTCAGTAGATTTAAGTTAGCTTAAGAGGGGGTAGACTATATAAGAGAATGAGTTGCGATGCATTGGAAGAAATGCATTGAGAAGTTGTATGAAAAAAGTACAGAAAGCAGGTATAGATAGGAATTTTTGGAAATAATGAAGAACGAAGGGAGATCTCCAAGAAGTAAAGAAAGTTTTGTTTGCAAAATACTGCAGTAAAACAAACCCTGTCCTTTCTTTGTGTTATCCCACTATGTGTTTGTGTACCCTTGGGTATTTGTGTTCTTCCTGTCTTTATGTGTTTATCTGATGAGAGTTATGTTGTAGAATTTTTCTGATAATATATTATTTTCTTTGTAAAGATGTTTAGACATTATTTATTCTGTTTTGTTTTAATGCTCATGTGTGAAGTTGATGTTTCAAAAGTTATTCTGATCTTTTATGTATGTACTTATGTCATAATTCCTGTAACACTGATGTATATGTATATTTTTATTCTTCTGTAAAGCCTGTGTAACTACAAATGTTATCTGTACTGTTATGTTATTTAATGATGTATTTTGTACCTTTGTAACTGTATTCTTATGTTGTAAATTTATAATTGTATAGACACCAGTTCTTCAAATTAAGTATCATTTCACTGCACACGTTTCTGTTGGTCATAATATATGCACAGTATGTGAGCAGTTGGGACTGTTTGTGTTTGCACGTGTGTTAATAATTCAGCAAGGGACTGGATAACAGCATTGCTGGTTCTAAGGACATTTCAAAAAAAAAAAAAAATTGTGAGTGCACAAGTGGTGGTTTATGGACTTGCTATATTGTCCACAAGACTCTTCGATGGTGATTGTGCACCTGCACAGTCACAACAGATGGTTGCTGGCCATCTCTACAAGGATTACAGTGGGTCTGCATCTTTGATGGTCCACCAATACCATTATTTCTACAAGGACCGCAGTGGTTCTGCACCTCTGATGGCCCAACAATACCATAATCTCTACCAGGACTGCAGTGGGTCTGCTCAATGATGACCTACCTACCAATATTCTTCAAAACTTCGACTGACTCTGCTGTGGGTTTGCTCTGTTGTGGCCCATTACCTGTCTGCATGTCGAGAGTCAGCACTGTCTTTCCATTGGAAGGACAACACTACTTCTTCAAGACTGCATGGAAATCCACTACTTCCGTGTGCATTTTCTTTTACTACTCATACTTTGAGAAAAACACTGCAATTTTACTGTGATGAACGATCAGGACTGTCTTTATGGACTGTGAGAAAATTTTAGCTTTTGACCAACATTCTATCAATAAGTGTTTGCATTTGATATCTTTGTTATTGTAATTATGAAAATTTTTTTCCAATCTGTATTGGCCACTGCCCAAAACAATTTGTAAAATTTTTTGTGGGGAGCATGGGGTCTATGTGAGTAGGCTGTTTAGGTTTTTATATTGGTAACGCCATGTAGCGCCCTATATGAAAACCACTGGCTGTGCTGTGTGCAGTCTGTGGCTGGGTGGCATTGTTGTAATATTCGCCAGTGTAGTGTTGGGCTGTTGCGTGTTAACAGCGCGTAGCGTTGCGCAGTTGGAGGTGAGCGCCAGATGTGGTGGATGTGGGGAGAGAAATGGCGGAGTTTTGAAATTTGTAAGACTGGATGTCATGAACTGCTATATATATTATGACTATTAAGGTAAATACATGTTCTCTATTAAAATATTTCATTTGCTAACTGTGCCTATCAGTAGTTAGTGCCTTCCGTAGTTTGAATCTTTTATTTAGCTGGCAGTAATGGAGCTCGCTGTATTACAGTAGTTTGAGTAACGAAGATTTTTGTGAGGTAAGTGATTTGTGAAAGGAATAGGTTAATTTAGTCAGGGCCATTCTTGTGTAGGGATTTCTGAAAGTCAGATTGCGTTGCGAAAAATAAATATTGTGTGTCAGTTTAGGTTTTTATATTGGTAACGCCATGTAGCGCCCTATATGAAAACCACTGGCTGTGCTGTGTGCAGTCTGTGGCTGGGTGGCATTGTTGTAATATTCGCCAGTGTAGTGTTGGGCTGTTGCGTGTTAACAGCGCGTAGCGTTGCGCAGTTGGAGGTGAGCGCCAGATGTGGTGGATGTGGGGAGAGAAATGGCGGAGTTTTGAAATTTGTAAGACTGGATGTCATGAACTGCTATATATATTATGACTATTAAGGTAAATACATGTTCTCTATTGAAATATTTCATTTGCTAACTGTGCCTATCAGTAGTTAGTGCCTTCCGTAGTTTGAATCTTTTATTTAGCTGGCAGTAATGGAGCTCGCTGTATTACAGTAGTTTGAGTAACGAAGATTTTTGTGAGGTAAGTGATTTGTGAAAGGAATAGGTTAATTTAGTCAGGGCCATTCTTGTGTAGGGATTTCTGAAAGTCAGATTGCGTTGCGAAAAAAAAAATATTGTGTGTCAGTTTAAGCACAGTCATGTATAATTTTTCAAAGGGGACGTTTCAGGTCGTATGTCTTCCATAAAGAAAATGCCGATATCTCGTAAATGCCCATACAACACATAATGTTTCACGTTCTGTGACAGAATAATTGCGTTCAGCAGGTGACACAATGCGACTCGCAAAGGCGATGTTTTTAATTACTGTAGTACCATCTTCTTCAATTTCCTGAAAAATGTGTACGCCTAAAGCGATGTTACAACTGTCGGTGGCAATGGAAAAATTTCTAGTAAGATCTAGATGTGATAAAAGTGGTGCATTCAACAAAACTTGTTTCAGATTGACATATTCAGAATGTGCTTGGCTATCCCAGGACCAAATAGTGTTTTTACCTGTCAATTGACATAATCTAGGAGTGTCTAAAGCAGAGTAATGAATAAATTTACGGAAAAAGTTAATTAAACCCAAAAAGCTGCGGAGTTGTTTCTTCGTCGTAGGAACAGTAATGTCACGTAAAGCTTGAAGTTTTTCCGGGTCAGGCGCAATGCCTTCTGCTGAAATTACATGACCAAGAAATTTTATAGAAGTTTTGCCAAAGTGCGATTTACTGAGATTAACTGTGAGTCCTTGTGCACGAAAAGTTCATAACAGTTGTTCAAGAATCAGACTGTGTTCAGACCAGTTAGCTTCTGCAATAAGAATGTCGTCTAGGTACGTTGTGATTCTGTCTTTAAGTTCTGTCGGAAGTATTGTATTCAAACCGCGAATAAATGCTGCTGAAGAAATAGTTAAACCGAACGGTAATTTACAAAATTGATAACAGTCACCAAAACAGAGAAAAGCCGTGTACTTTCTGCAGTCCGGATGGAGCTGAATTTGCCAAAATCCCGATTTCAAATCTAATGTGGAATAAATAGCAGTACCATGAAATTTCTGTAGAAGTTCTTCTAGTGTCCGTGGGCGATCTGTTTCATTAATAATAATGTCATTGATGTGACGCGAATCAAGTACTAGGCGAAGTGAACCATCCTTTTTCTTAACAATATGAAGTGGGTTTATGTACGGACTAACTGCCGGTTCAATAATTCCTTGATCAAGCATAGCTTGCAATTCTTTCTTAACTTGTTCGCTGTGAATATACGGAATGGGATAATGTTTGGCTTTAAACGTGTCGTGCTGTTTAACGTGAAATTCATACATAAAACCCGACATAGTACCAGCGATGTTGTCAAAAACTGGAGCTTGCTGTAAAATAATTTTGCGTAGTTGCGTGCGTTCGTCGTCTGTATTTTCACTGCTCTGTTTAACTTTATCAGAAATCATCTGTATAACGTCATAGTCGGCTTCGTCTGGAGTATTATAGTTGTGTACGTACGTATCTGTGAACAATGTGGAATGACAGTCTATGTTACGTGATGCGGAAATGACCTCTGTACCATTAATGGTTTGTTCTTCTGCAGATAAAGAGTGCTGAAATTCTAATGCCAGTTGTACATTTTCATCTTTTAACATTAAATAGGAGTTTTGAAAGTCAATAACTGCGTCATGTTGTACCAGAAAATTCATACCTAAAATAACGTCTGTTGTCAAAAAGAGAACAATCCAAAAATTTGAGTGAAACGTATGACCTGCAATACAAAATGATAAATGTGTCTGCAATTTTACATCTACTCCTTTACCAGAAACTGCTCCTTTTGCTTTGGTTTTGCCTAATGGTAACATAGGATAGGTATTCTCTTTGTTACATTCGTTGAAAGTTTTCTCATTTATAACTGACATAGGTGGTCCGGAATCGATTACTGCTGAAAATTTGGATGATCCAATCTTTACTTCAATGACAGGGTGTGAAATGGTTTTTTGAATAACTGGTCTTTCCTGCAAAAGAGTGTCTCGGATGTCGTCAAAAGTAATAACATTTTCGTGAACAAGATTCTGCGTGTCAAAAGTATTGCTTGCGTTGCTGAAAGTATTTGTACTGTTCTGTTATTTCGTCCTGACGTATTACGTTCGGGATGATATCTACTGTCTGGTTCATTCATGATAATCTGTTGTTGCCGATGATTTTGCTGCTGGTAAGACCGACTGTTATTGAACGTACGCAGAAAATTGTGCTCATTACTTTTACGTCTGTCATGATAGTCATTTCTATACGGTGCATTGCGATATGAGTTGAAATGGCGTGTCTTCTGTACATAGTGGTTTCCTTGTTGCTGTGCGTTACTATTTGGTGTGGCCGACGCTATACGTGTAGGCGGCGAAACATTAAAGCTCGGTTGACCTTGCAGACTGCATTGTTGGTTAGGTATGCTAACCAGCTGGATTTGATGCTGTTGTTGGGAAAAACCTCTATTGTTAACAAAATGTGGTTCCTGTTGCTGATAATTTTGACGATACTGATAATTAAAATTTTGTCTGTTATTAAAATTATGCTGGTAGTTCTTGTCATTTCGCTAGTGTCTAACAAAAAATGTCACTTTTGCTAATATTTGTCATATCAGGTTTTCTTTACTAATTCCTAATTATAGATAGGTCGATAGTTGAAGAGCTGTTCTGATAGATATAAAGGATAGTAGAAGAGAAGGCAGCAGTGCAGAAAACTAAAGATGAAACAGCACTACTATGGCTCGGGGCCCTGTGCACACTACGGCACATATTCATCGAAGTGTAATGAATCCCCTGAGGTCCATTACGCGCTACAAATAAATTTTAGTTTCTGCGTTACAGGCAATGCTGGTGAAAACTCAAAAGCAAATTGTCGTACCCAGTCCAATTTTAGTGTCTGCATTACAGGCCAAGCGGGTGAAACTACAAAAATAAATTGTCGTATCCAGTTCAAAGCGTGTACCTGTCCTCTGTCATTTTTAAATACTTAAAATTTCCTAACGGATAGAAAGTGCTTGTAATCAAAATTTTCGTCTCTGAATGTCTGAACAGGTTCAGGATTGTATGGTAGTCTGTTTGTCTGTGACTGTTCGGAATCTAAGTCACGTACTCTCTGTAAATTACCTAAATTATACTGGCTGTGTGAGTGCGAGAAATGTTCCGAATGTGGCGTATGCTGTGCCGTGTTAGAGGCTGAAATACACTCCTGGAAATTGAAATAAGAACACCGTGAATTCATTGTCCCAGGAAGGGGAAACTTTATTGACACATTCCTGGGGTCAGATACATCACATGATCACACTGACAGAACCACAGGCACATAGACACAGGCAACAGAGCATGCACAATGTCAGCACTAGTACAGTGTATATCCACCTTTCGCAGCAATGCAGGCTGCTATTCTCCCATGGAGACGATCGTAGAGATGCTGGATGTAGTCCTGTGGAACGGCTTGCCATGCCATTTCCACCTGGCGCCTCAGTTGGACCAGCGTTCGTGCTGGACGTGCAGACCGCGTGAGACGACGCTTCATCCAGTCCCAAACATGCTCAATGGGGGACAGATCCGGAGATCTTGCTGGCCAGGGTAGTTGACTTACACCTTCTAGAGCACGTTGGGTGGCACGGGATACATGCGGACGTGCATTGTCCTGTTGGAACAGCAAGTTCCCTTGCCGGTCTAGGAATGGTAGAACGATGGGTTCGATGACGGTTTGGATGTACCGTGCACTATTCAGTGTCCCCTCGACGTTCACCAGTGGTGTACGGCCAGTGTAGGAGATCGCTCCCCACACCATGATGCCGGGTGTTGGCCCTGTGTGCCTCGGTCGTATGCAGTCCTGATTGTGGCGCTCACCTGCACGGCGCCAAACACGCATACGACCATCATTGGCACCAAGGCAGAAGCGACTCTCATCGCTGAAGACGACACGTCTCCATTAGTCCCTCCATTCACGCCTGTCGCGACACCACTGGAGGCGGGCTGCACGATGTTGGGGCGTGAGCGGAAGACGGCCTAACGGTGTGCGGGACCGTAGCCCAGCTTCATGGAGACGGTTGCGAATGGTCCTCGCCGATACCCCAGGAGCAACAGTGTCCCTAATTTGCTGGGAAGTGGCGGTGCGGTCCCCTACGGCACTGCGTAGGATCCTACGGTCTTGGCGTGCATCCGTGCGTCGCTGCGGTCCGGTCCCAGGTCGACGGGCACGTGCACCTTCCGCCGACCACTGGCGACAACATCCATGTACTGTGGAGACCTCACGCCCCACGTGTTGAGCAATTCGGCGGTATGTCCACCCTGGCCTCCCGCATGCCCACTATACGCCCTCGCTCAAAGTCCGTCAACTGCACATACGGTTCACGTCCACGCTGTCGCGGCATGCTACCAGTGTTAAAGACTGCGATGGAGCTCCATATGCCACGGCAAACTGGCTGACACTGACGGCGGCGGTGCACAAATGCTGCGCAGCTAGCGCCATTCGACGGCCAACACCGCGGTTCCTGGTGTGTCCGCTGTGCCGTGCGTGTGATCATTGCTTGTACAGCCCTCTCGCAGTGTCCGGAGCAAGTATGGTGGGTCTGACACACCGGTGTCAATGTGTTCTTTTTTCCATTTCCAGGAGTGTATTTTTCATCTCTGTCACTTCTTGCTGTAAAGTTGACAATTTTCTACGTAATGTATTATTGGACGAACCTATCTCACTAATTGTCTGCTGTAAATTTTGGAATTCGAGTGTTTGATTAAACGAAACTGGTGAAGTATCGTCTGATTTGGTGTCATTATTACTTTCGATAACGTCAATACGACTGGCCAATTCATCATATTTTTCAGTCAGTGCTTTTACCTGATCATCGTTTTTATTATCACAAGCATTAATTTGTTTTTGTATTTTACGTGTGGTTTCGTTCAATTTTTTAACGCCTGCTTTGATGGCATCGGGATCCTGTATTAGTTCCAACTTTTCAAGTCTGTTGGTCATTGTCTGAAAGTCTACTGCGTGTGTGTCTGTTTTTGATTCAAGATCGGAGATTTCATCATGCAATTCGTTCAACTGTTTGATAGTATTAATTTCGTCTGATACTGTAGCAATATTGTTGTCTACGTATGTTTTTGCTTTCGTAAACAATTTACGCTTATCTTCCTGTCTCTGTGCAGTAATTGTTTCCATGACTTGTTGCTTTACTTTATTCTGTTCCTGTATAAATTTACGGTAACGCATTTCACTGTTTAGTAGGTGGTGATTAAAACGTTCGTCAATTTGGCTGTTCTGTTGGTCAAACTTCACGTCTACTTTCGCATCCAGTGTACGTGAAAGTTCTGCTGACATTAATTTAAACTCGTCGCGTAACTGTGTTGCGTTTTCAGAACATTGTTTAGCGACTGCACTAATTTCATCTCTAAGTAATTTAGTTGTGGCTGCATGTGTATTACTTAATTCTTGTGCCACAGATCTAATGTCTTCACTACTGTTCCTATCACAAGCCTTAATTTCCTCACGTAATTGTTCTTTAGTATCATGACATTGCGCAGCAACGGCTGTAATCTGTTCACTAAGTTGTTTGAAATTGTTGTCTTGTTTATCATTCGACTGTTTGGAATTGCTGTCTAGTTTTTCGTTAAGTTGTTTGTAATTGTTGTTGTTTCTTCGACTGTTTGAAATTTTCATTAAGTTGTAGCAATAATGCCATAACTTGATTCATGCCAAAATTACCTATTCTATTCTCTCTGCTGTTTGATAGCGTACCTGTAATTGTCACGTTTTGTGTAACCATTTGGTCATTCTCTGATTCTTGGAAAGGATTGCCAATTGAATGTGCACTGTTGGTCACTACGCTGGAATCAAATAAACTTGACGTGTTTTGTGAATATTGTTCACCTTCGTTAGAAACAATTATCTGTTCACTACGTAAATTTTGCAAATTAGGCGTGTCAAACTGGACAGTGTTCATTGTAACGGAACGTGCTGCGTCATCAATTGTTACATTTATTGTGGACATAATTGAATTTGTTTGTTCTTCATTAGGATCAAAATCAATATTAGTGATCGGTATGCACTGATTGTCTGTAAATGGAGGATTATCGTTATTACACTGAGTGTCGCAAGTATTATCAGACAAATTATTCGAGTCGACTATTTCACTCATTGCACATTGCGATGTACTGTTAACAGTTTTTCGCGGCATTTTTCACAAATCAAAATTAAGCACAAAATGAAACAAGGACGAAGCAAAAATGGAACAAACACAATTACAACAAAGAGCAATAAATTGCCGATGATCTGTGAAAGAAAGAGTGACAAATTAGTAAATGCGTTGCGCCAGATGCAAACTACATTTAAGTAAATAAGAGCAGATATATGACTACTTCTCAGAGATTCACAAAGAAATACGATCCTGGCCGGTTGTCGCCAAGTGTAACCTCCCCACAAAATATGTTTAAATAATAATAATAATGAATACGATTCTAATTTGTTTTAGTGTAACCTCAGAACAAAATTGGTTCCCATTTATAATCTCCGTACAGATATGCATTCACATTTAATGTACCCACAAAATTATTTTCTCATTTAATGTAAGCTCGAAACAGAAAAATTCTTAAACCTGATAATAAAAAATAAATTCAGTAACCTGGTAAATTTTGGACGACAGCAGTGCTACGTCACGGCCCTGTAAGATCATTCTGAATAAAAAAAGGAAAAATTCTTACCTCAATAAAGCCGCCAAATATCTGCTCTTGCAATACATTTTTCCGGCACAACTCTGTGAAATGCTGGCCGATAGATTTGTCATTTATGAAAGGAAGCAACTGATTTTTCTTTTGCAACAATCGGAATGATCATGGATTGGAGAAATTAGTAAATTCTTTAAATTGAAATGAATGCTTGTAAAAAAATTACTTTATATCACAAAGATTAGTATTAGGACATTTTTAAAAGATTTACATGGGAGTTCAGATACATTAATAGATATGCGCGAGGCTGCTTTTTACCTTATACAATAATACTCAGGCTCCGGCATCGCTGCACCGCAACCGGCCCAGCCAACACGATACACTATACCCGACCAGAGCAGACTCCAGACCAGACAAGCGCAGACTAGCAACGACTTACTGCTACAGCTACACAGTTCCTACTCAGTCAACACTGCTCTCTGGTCAGCGATTCTCTTATACCTTGCATATCGCAGGCAGCGCACGAGCAATACATCGAAATTACATCTGCTCGGACCTCTTACCCAAAATTACATCTGCTCGGACCTCTTACAATAGTTATTATCTGTCCGTTCGTTCATTGACGTCTCTGTTCACTGTAATAAGTTTAGTGTCTGTGTTTTGCGACCGCATCACAAAACCGTGCGATTAGTAGACGAAAGGACGTGCCTCTCCATGGGAACGGAAAACATTTGATTGCAAGGTCATAGGTCAACCGATTCCTCCACAGGAAAACACATCTGATATATTCTATACGACAGTGGTGACGGCATGTGCGTCACATGACAGGAATATGTTGTCAACCCACATAACTTGTACACTTGGCGAATGGGTAAAAAGATTCTTCTACCTTGCCCGATTTAGGTTTTCTTGTGGATGTGATAATCACTCCAAAAAAGTGATGAAAATATAAGAGTTTGTCACATAAACTGAAAATAAAAAATTAGACTTTTCACTCGATGGAAGATTTGAACCAAGGACCTTTCGTTCCGCAGCTGCTCACGTTATCTTGAGACCACGGCGCTCCTGCGTTCCCAGTGTCCTTGATGTTGCCTATCTTCCCATGAACTTCTCAGTTTGTATATTTTGCTTATTTTTTCACAGTTCCACACAACTTCTTCCTGTTTTCTCAATTGATCTGTGTTCAGTTTTTCGAGGCCTATCCACTGTGCCAACTTATAACTAAATCTGAGGGGGGTACGATGGGGAGGTTCCCTTGTTAGTGGTACGAGGTGCATTCGAGTTCTAAGGCCTCCGATTTTTTTTCTCCGGACTGGAAAGAGATAGAAACATGTGCATTGTTTTAAAATGAGGCCGCGTTCATTGTCAATACGTCCCAGAGATGGCAGCACCGTATGGCAGATGGAATTTTACCGCCAGCGGAGAGAATGAGAACTGTTTTAAATACTTAAAATGGCGACGTTTTCCTTACTTGAACAGCGTGCAATCATTCGTTTTCTGAATTTGCGTGGTGTGAAACCAATTGAAATTCATCGACAGTTGAAGGAGACATGTGGTGATGGAGTTATGGATGTGTCGAAAGTGCGTTCTTCGGTGCGACAGTTTAATGAAGGCAGAACATCGTGTGACATCAAACCGTAACAACGTGGGGCTTGCACAAGCCGGTCTGATGACATGATCGAGAAAGTGGAGATAATTGTTTTGGGGGATCGCCGAATGACTGTTGAACAGATCGCCTCCAGAGTTGGCATTTCTGTGGGTTCTGTGCACACAATCCTGCATGACAACCTGAAAATGCGGATAGTGTAATCCAGGTGGGTGCCACGAATGCAGACGGATGACCACATGGCTGCCCGTGTGGCATGTTGCCAAGCAATGTTGGCGCGCAATGACAGCATGAATGGGACTTTCTTTTCGTCGGTTGTGACAATGGATGAGACGTGGATGCCATTTTTCAATCCAGAAACAAAGCGCCAGTCAGCTCAATGGAAGCACACAGATTCAACGCCACCAAACAAATTTCCGGTAACCGCCAGTGCTAAAAAACTGATGGTGTCCATGTTCTGGGACAGCGACGGCGTAGTCCTTAGCCATTGCGTTCCAAAGGGCACTACGGTAACAGGTGCATCCTACGAAAATGTTTTGAAGAACAAATTCGTTACTGCACTGCAACAAAAACGTCCGGGAAGGGCTGCACTTGTGCTGTTTCACCAAGACAACGCACCCGCACATCGAGCTAACGTTACGCAATAGTTTCTTCGTGATAACAACTTTGAAGTGATTCCTCATGCTCCCTACTCACCTGACCTGGCTCCTAGTGACTTTTGGCTTTTTCCAACAATGAAAGACACTCTCCGTGGCCGCACATTCGCCAGCCGTGCTGCTATTGCCTCAGCGATTTTCCAGTGGTCAAAACAGACTCCTAAACAAGCCTTCGCCGCTGCCATGGAATCATGGCGTCAGCGTTGTGAAAAATGTGTACGTCTGCAGGGCGATTACGTCGAGAAGTAACGCCAGTTTCATCGATTTCGGGTGAGTAGTTAATTAGAAAAAAAATCGGAGGCCTTAGAACTTGAATGCACCTCGTATTTGTGATCAACACGGATGGTACTGCATGCTCTACGATGTGGTCCATGCTGGCCATAAAGTATGTAATGAGTCCTTGTGGTAGGGAGATCCTTTCCTGCACCAGCTCGTTTTATAACTCCTGCATAGTCGTTGGTGTCTGTGGTACGTCTTCCCGGCCCATCCCACACGTGCTCGATGCTAATTGAATGGGGAAGCCAGCAGGCCAGTCCATTTGCTGAATACACTCTGACGTTGTTCGATGTGGTTGCACTTAGTCATCCACAAAAATGGAGTCAGGGCCAAATGCACCATTGAAAAGACAAACATGGGGAAGAAGTTCAGTTGTTTCAGAAATTTTACAAGATTGTGTAACTACTAGCTTGTCTTGGTAGACAACAGATGTTTCCTCACTTTCGAGAATGTCTGGATGTTGACTGTCATACACTGCAATGGCTCTACGATGACTATACAATAATTTTCGTAAGAAAAACGTAGCGATGTTAAATTAATCATCCTTTTTGGAGTTTTAGTTATAACCTCTTATACAATTTTTCATTACTCTAGTTCATTTTATAACTCACTTTAAATATATTTTACATCGTTGTTACGTCACTTAATCGCTATTTTACGAGCATTTTAGTGATAATTTTCAAGGTATTTTAGGTTATTTAAATCTGGGCCCTGCAGTTACAGGTCGTTTGTCATGTTCGTAATCTGAGCAGTTTTTCCCCAGCCCTTTCTCTCTGGGCGCGCATGTGCTGAAGAGTAATACCGAGTGGCGGGCTTTATACCGTTTTTAGACAGTCTTGTAATAGAGTTAAGGTTTACAGAGCGTAAAGAAGTGTTGTCTGGATTTTATTCAGTGTTAGTTTCAATCAGTAAAGTACTCTTAAACAGTAAAGAGCGACAAGGGCTCAAGACCTTAGTTGAATTCCACATTCAAGATATGGAATGTGGAGTTGAAGATGTTCTTGCTGAATTACATTTATAGAGAAGATAAACTGTGAAAGAGCGTTCCTGACCTTTATCTGCCATGGAAGCCGCGGTGGCCGAGCGGTTCTAGGCGCGTCAGTCCGGAACCGCGCGACTGCTACGGTCGCAGGTTCGAATCCTGCCTTGGGCATGGATGTGTGTGATGTCCTTAGGTTAGTCAGGTTTAAGTAGTTCTAAGTTCTAGGGGAGTGATGACCTGAGAAGTTAAGTCCCATAGTTCTCAGAGCCATTTGAACCATTTGAAGCATTGCAATTATGGAAGAAAGGCATGTGTCCAAATATCAACAAGACTCTGAAGATAATGGCCACACTTCTTACAAGTATAGCCATGGCACATTCTCCACTTTAAAGAGAATCAAGACATACCAGCAAAATTGAACAGAGCAGGAAAGTTTCGAGGTTTATTGTGTCCGAGAGATCAGCGCTAGCGCAACGAGTTGTTCACGTGATATCCATTGGACTGTTGCCTGTAAACACGTGCCACATCAGTGCTCTGCGAAGAGAGCTGTGGCGGTGACGTGGCTCTGTTGTTGATCCCGTGTAGTGATTTGCGAAGGTGGAAAAAGTGGAGGTTCGAGTAGTGATTAAGTACTTCGTAAAGAAAGGTATGAAAGCAAAGGACATTCATGCCGATTGCCAGAATAAACTGGGGGACCCTGCCCCTTCATATTCAACTGTTGCCAAGTGGACACATGAATTTAAAGTTGGTCTAGAGAGCTTAGATGATGATCCGCGCAGTGGTCGGCCAACAATGTGTCACTACTCCAGAAATCATTGCAAAAGGGCACAAAATGGTCATGGAGGATCGCCGATTGAAGGGACGTGAAACTGTTCGCGCTTGCAAGATGTCATCTGAAAGGTCATATCACATTTTAGATGACGAATTAGAAATGAAAAAATTATCTGCAAGATGGGTGCCGCGACTCTTGACGCTGGAACATAAACGCGTGAGAATGGACATTTCGGAACAATGTTCGGCCCGTTTTACGAGAAACGGATAAGATTTTTCGCGCCGATTTGTGACCACAGATGAAACTAGTGTGCACTGCTATACCCCAGAGACATAACAACAGTCATAGCAGTGGAAAAATGGTGATTCTCCGCCACCAAAGAAAGCAAAGACAATTCCTTCGGCGGAAGAAGTCATGGCATCAGTGTTCTGGGATGCAAAGGGGATTCTGTTTGTAGATTATTTCCCTTTTGGGCAAACAGTTACTGGAGAGTATTATGCTAACCTCCTGGACAAATTTCAACAAAAGATACGCGAAAAAAGGCCAGGTTTGGCAAGGAAGAAAGTCATCTTCCATCAAGACAATGCGCCCCCGCACATATGTACCGTCGCTATGGCAAAATTACACGAACTAAGGTATGAATTGTTGCCACACCCCGCCTTATTCACCTGATATGGCACCGTGAGACTTCCATCTCTTCCGAAAACAGAAAATTTTTCTTGGTGGACGAAGATCCACTTCAAAGAAGGAACTGATAGCCGGAGTTGACAACAATTTTGCTGGCCTGGAGGAAACTCATTTTCAAGATGGGATCAAGGCACTGGAACATCGTTGGACCGAGTGCATTAATCTACAGGGAGACTACATTGAAAAGTAAAAGAAGTTTCAGTATTGTACGTACTTTTTTTCTATTCCGTTTCGAGAACTTTTCAAATCACCCTTGTAGATTATCAAATATTAAAATCTTCAAGTTCTAAAATTAATTAAAGTATGCTGTTGTACCGCCTGCCCGGTTGGGCGGGAAGGAGCGCCGGTCCCCGGCACGAATCCGCCTGGCAGATTTGTGTCGAGGTCCGGTGAGCCGGCCAGTCTGTGGATGTTTTTTAGGCGGTTTTCCATCTGCCTCGGCAAATGCGGGCTAGTTCCCCTTATTCCGCCTCAGCTACACTATGTCGGCAATTTCTGCGCAAACAAGTTCTCCACGTACGCGTACACCACCATTCCTCTAGCACGCAAACATAGGGGTTACACTCGTCTGGTCGTCTGGTGTGAGACGTTGCCTGGGGGGGGGGGGGGGGAGGGAGGGGGGGGGGCTCCACCGAGGGCCGAACCGCACAGTAACACAGTAACCCTGGGTTCGGTGTGGGGCGGCGGAGGGGTGAAGTGGATTGCGGTAGTCGTCGTCTCTGCAAGAGAAAAAGAAAGCTGGATATGTCATTATAGGGAAGATGCTTATTATTTACTGGTACCTTTGTCTTACTTTCAATTACTTTAAGGCATCCTTATGTTTTATACATCTATAGAGCAATATAGTTGGCGTGGATATCATTAATACTTCTTATAATACTTCTTACACTACTATGATAAACACTTTTCAGAAACGCTAATCTTCAGGGGACTTGCCATGTTTTATAAAGTTGCGGAACACTGCGGCTGCGGCGGGGACGGAACCTCTCGGTCGTTTCTAGGTCCCCGGTTAACATAACATAACATGTTGTTGTAGCAGTTCAGTTAAGTTGATAACTGTGTTTTATCCTTTCAGAGAATATTAAATATGTCAGCCGTAATGTCTATTCACCATTCAGTATCTATTACACCACTGGAAATGATATACAACCTCTGCAAGAGAGAAAGAAAGCTGGATATGTCATTATAGGGAAGATGCTTATTATTTACTGGTACCATTGTTTTACTTTCAATTACATTTATTTTTTGTACATCTATAGAGCAATATAGTTGGCGCGGATATCATTAATACTTCTTATAATGTCTTACACTACTATGATAAACACTTTTCAGAAACGCTAATCTTCAGGGGACTTGCCATGTTTCATAAAGTGCTTTCCTTCCAGATCAACTTCGCTTAGAAAGACAGCATTTGAAGCGGACTGTCGCATTGTATGCATTTTTTTAGGCGCCAAATACTCGCAGTTTACGGAGCGATTTACGTCAATATCAATACGCTTCGCAATTTTTCTACCAAACCACTTTCATGTCAATTTTTTGTATCAGAACTTTCTTTCTTCGTGTTGCAGCTTTTACTATGTGGCAGTTCTCCACTATTCCAAATTTATAGTACACATTATTGCTTTCTCTGAGGATCTTCAGAAGAGTTTCGATATTACATGCAATCTGAGTTCCAATTCTAAACACTGAAGCAGTTTATGACAGTTCAACTGAGGATATTTTGAAATACTGATCTGAATTAACATGTTGTAATTGAACGGAATTGAACCCCTCCCAGAAGGAAAAAAAAAGTCTATGCCTCTGTTAGGCAGACAAATTTTGAAGAACGCTTCTCTGTAAATGTACAGTGTGATATGATAGTCAGTGAGTTGATTGGAACCGTTGTGTTGCTGCGTTGTCTTACGGGGCACCGTTATAAATAATTTCTTGAAAACGAGCTTTCAGAATAACCCGTGCACAATTTAGTCGTCAGGTGCCAAATCATCTACGAGGGGCGTTCAATAAATAATGCAACACATAATTTTTCTCGGTCAGTTTGGGTTTAGAAAAATGAGGAATTTGTTGTGGGGCATCGTGGAACATTCCCGCTTCAGCCCATGTAGTATCATGAAGTACCGATAACTGGCGGCGCTCTATGTAGCCTTCAAAATGGGGTTTGTAATGAACTGTCATTGACTTTCTTTTATCGGAAAACCAGAGTTTCGCAGCTATTCATAGGGGCTTGCAAAATGTCTACTGAGACCTGGCAGCGAACAAAAGCACGGTGAGTCGTCGAGCTAGGCGTCTGTCATCGTTGCAACAACGTCGAAGAAACCTGTCCGGTCTCCTTCGTGGTGGCCGGCAGTACACAGCTGTGTTCCCTGCAGTGTGTTCGTCGCTTCAAAAATGCAAACGAACTTCTCCATGACGACGCAATGCCTCACACAAGTCTGCATACTTGAGAGGAGCTCGCAAAACTTAAACAGTCTGTTCTGCCCCATGCGCCCTACAGCCCGGATCTGGCACTCTTCGGCTTCCATGTGATTGGCCCAACGAAGATGCTCTCCGCGGGGAGCAGTACGTGGATCATGGGGAAGTTACTGGTACAGCAATGCATGGGCTTCGTGTCGCCCAGTAGAATGGTACCATGCGGATACACAGGCCCTCCCAGTAAGGCGGCGAAAGGCCGTCACATTGAACGGAGATTGTGTTGACAAATAGGATTTTGTAGCCAAAAGAATGGAGAAAAACATGGTGATGGTGGTTTGGAATCCTGAATAAATGTTGCATTGCTTATTTAACTTTCCTCGTAAATCTAACCTTCTACGGAAGATGGATAGGCACAAATGATCAGGTTTATTGGATACCAAGGTCTTTGGACATTACGCCTTTAGATTCTTACATATGGAGGGTTCTAAAAAGGAAGTGTACAAATGAAAAGTGAATACGAGAGACGAGTAGAATGTTCGGATTATGAATAGGACTGCCCTCACGAAAAAAGGCTAACACCACCTCAGAAGAGCTACACGTGGTGTTGTCAAGAGAAATCTTAATGTGCACTGAAGTCTGAGATGGAATTTATGAAAGTCAACATTGAACTTTGTCGTTTGCCTATGCATATCGTATACTACAAGGCGTACAACGTTGCTTCCGCCGTTTTTTCCCAACATTTGAGGCTTTAATGAAACAAACTGGTTAAACATGTGTCATTCAAAATATTTTCCATCGCTGGCCACTACTTTGTCCCATCTTTCTGGCAGTGTACCAATCCCGCGTCGAAAAAACTGTTCATCTTTTGAAGCAATCCACAAATCGATCCAACTTGTGACTTCTTCATGAGATCGGAAGTGTTGGTCAGCCAGGCCATGCGCCATTGATCTAAACTGGTGATAGTCAGAGGGAGCAATATCTGGAGAATACGGCGGGTGGGATAGGACCTCCCATTTTGCTGTTTCCAAGTACGTTTTAACCTCTTTTGCAACGTGGGGTCGAGCGTTGTTGTGCTGCAAAATCACTTTATCGTGCCTCTCGCTGTATTGCGGTCGTTTGTCTTTTAATGCTCTGCTCAAACGCATTAATTGCGTTCGATAAGGAGCACCTGCGATTGTTTCATTTGGTTTTAACACCTCATAGTACACGACGCCAAACTGGTCCCACCAACTGCAGAGCATGATCTTAGAGCCATGAATATTCGGTTTGGCCGTCGACATGGTAGCATGGCAGGGATATCCCCATGATTTTTTGCGTTTAGGATTATCGTAATGAACCCATTTTTCGTCCCCGGTCACAATTCGATGAAGAAATCCATTCCGCTTTTGCCTCTGAAGCAACTGTTCACAAACACACAAGCGCCGTTCAACGTCTCTAGGTTTCAGCTCACACGGGACCCAATTTCCTTCTTTCTGAATCATGCCCATAGCCTTGAGACGTTTTGAAATGGCTTGCTGTGTCACTCCCACTAATCGTGCCAATTATTCTTGAGTTTGACGCGAGTCTTCACTCAGCAATGTCTCCAATTCTGCATCTTCGAAAACATTCTCTCTTCCATCACTATGCCGGGCTACGACGTTCAAATCACCGTTCTTGAAGCGTTGAAACCATTAACGATACGTTCTTTCACTAATAGCGTCCTTACCATACATACTTGAGAGCATTCGATGAGAGCCGCTGTTTTCTTCATATTGAAACACATCCCGCAAGTGACGAGAACTAGGCTCGTAAACTGATATTTTCAATCAAGAACAACTTTATGATGTAGACACAAATCGACTAATGTTTGAATGAGGTTATGTTCACCGAGGTCCAAGCTAACTGCCTGACGTCTGCGATCTGTGTCTTTCGAGGGCTACTTACCGTTGCCGCCACCTATCCACAAACGGCGGAAGGAAAGCTGTACACCATGTATAAATACTTGTCTGAGTTACATTCCGAAAGATATACCTCTGCGGCCAATACAAATTGGACACATGTTATATGAATGTTTTATTCGATTTAGTACGTACTACCGTCTCCTAAAATGTTAATCCTCAACCTCAGAAACCCTGTGTAACAACAAGAAGCGCAGATTGCGAGACTGTGCGTAATAGAATATTATGAACTGCACAATAAAACGCTTTTCACAAGTCATTTAAAATACCTGTTTCGAACATTTCGTGATTTAGTTTTAGGATTTCATCTCGACTGGATACGCACATGAGCAAATTACAGCTAACTAGAGAATTGAACAGACATACCCCTTCTAGAATTAGAAAAGAGGATGGTTCTGCATTTAATTGTAGGTGCCCCAAGCGTTTTACGATTTTCGACTGTTGTCCTGCCTTCTACGGAACAGATAAATCGGTGGTCGTGCAGAGTGTTACTGATAGATGTTTTCCCACACATCCACCGCAAATGAAAATGGGGAGGGGAGAAGTGATAGTGGTGCGAATAGTACCCTCCGCCATACACCCTCCGGTAACTTACGGACTATATTTATAGAGGGGCAGGATCCAAAGAGTTACTCGCTGAAATCTCGCACAATCTGGACGTCACTATCCGCCGGAATACTCGACAACAGTGGAATAGTAAGTAGAATGTTCTTAGCGTCATGGTCGTTTTGCGAGATGTACTTCCTGAGTAAAGCAATACGTCTCTCTCGCAGCTTCTGTCGCTGGAGTTGGGTGAGTGTGTCATTACCGCCAACGAGCGAGGTGGTGCTGTAGTTAGCACACTGGAATCGCATTCGGGAGGACGACGGTTCAAACCCGCGTGCGGCCAACCTGATTTAGGCTTTCCGTGATTTCCCTAAAATCACTTCAGGCAAATGCCGGGATGATTCCCTTGAGAGGGCACGGCCGACTTCCTTTCCAATCCTTACCTAATCCGATGGGACTTCGCTGTTTGGTCCCATTCCGCCAGATCAACCAACCGATCATTACCGCTATCGCCCTCTCTATACCAGCCCCTGACCAAATGCGCTGTCTTTCTTTGGCTTTTCTCTGGCTTTTCTGTTAGTCACAGCAGATAAGGATCAAACACTTACGAGAAATTATCGGTAATCAGGCGAACGAATATCATTTACGGTATTTCATTCATGAGCGAACTGAATTCCCTTAGAGTCCCAATGAATGTGAGCTAAATCGGTAAGGATACATACACTGTCTGATGATAAATACCCGTACAGCTATTAATAGACAGTAATAGGGGCGAGTTCCCGCTTCACCTTTATGAATTCTGATGGAGACACTTCCAGTGAGTGGCTAAATGTCTGTGGGGCAATGGAAGCCCACTCTTCCTCAGGAACCAAAAACAGAGAAATTAGAGATGTTGGATGCAGGCGTCTAGAGTGAAGTCTACATTCTAACTCATTTGAAAGGTGTTCAGGTATGTCCCGGACGAGACTCTGGGCCTGTATGCTGATGCAAACAGGCGTCGTCTCCGTACTGATCGTTTAGTGTACGCAGTACAACATATTGCAAAATTTGTTCATATCTTTCCGCATTTAGCATTTTCTTGGGCCCAGTAAGGAGATCACACCCTAACCATAAAAACACCACCATACCATAACACTACCTCCTCCTCCGTACTTCGCTGTTGGCACTACATATTATATCAGGTAAGGTACTCTAGGGATTCGCCAAACTTAAATCCTACCATAGCTTTGCCACAGGATGTTGCTTGATTCGTCGCTCCAGCTCACTCGTTTCCAGTGATACGTTTGCCAGTGGCTTCGCTCTTTACACTATCTCAAGCACCGCCTGCCGTTGACTACAGAAATGTATGGTTTATGAGAAAATCTCCGACCATCGCACCCCATTATATTGAACTCCCTACTTGTGGTGTAAAATGCCTGGGCATTTATAAGTGCCCGCATCTCGTGGTCGTGCGGATGCGTTCTCGCTTCCCACGCCCGGGTTCCCGGGTTCGATTCCCGGCGGGATCAGGGATTTTCTCTGCCTCGTGATGGCTGGGTGTTGTGTGCTGTCCTTAGGTTAGTTAAGTTTAAGTAGTCTAAGTTCTAGGGGACTGATGACCATAGATGTTAAGTCCCATAGTGCTCAGCGCGCGCCATTTATAAGTTGGGGCAAACGCCCTGGATAAATGCCTGAGAAATTGAGCAAAATTCATAAATACCAAGATATTTATGCATTTTGAACATTAATTGATAAGCGGCGTTTACAAAATGGTTTAAGCTAAGATTTTGTATTGGAAAACGTTTTTTACAACATTGCTTCTTTAGTGGTCGGGTAATAAAGTTGATAAAGTTTCTGGAGAGTTAGGAAAGAGTTATTACGGAAAATAAATTGCACTGTAAACATAACTTTTTACATCTTTAACGAGGTCAATTCTTGGGAAAGTGCATTATAAAAAAGAAAACAACCCTTAAGTTTAAAAGTAAGTTTTGAAATAAAGTGTAGTTTATATTAAGTAGCTAGCCTCTAGGTGGTTATTTTACGTATACTATATTACTGCAAAAAATTTTAAAAAATGTCAGTTAGTTTCTTGATCTTCAAAACGTGAAGAAGAATCACGAAGATCCGACATTGCATCATATTCACCTGAATCTGATTCCTCGCTGACCACTAGGCTCCTTTCCATTTTGTTTTTGACTGGACTGTTCAATATTGGTTTCTCCTTGGGATCATCAGACTTACCTCATGTTCCTGCTCCATTCACCATCTTCCCGTTGTACGAGAGGTAAGTTAGTTTTGCAGCTCTCTGATGTGAGTCTGTCTTTTTCTTTTTTTTTTAACTGTGCATCCATCCAAACGTGCTGAAGGAGAACTCTTTGGCAGCAGATGTAACTGGTGTGCCCAGAATTTTTATGGCAATTTCTGCTATTTCACAAGTTTCTCTTCAACCTCGCCACCACAATAAAGGATTTATGCGATGATTTTAATCATCCTGAGTGTGAGGACTCACTCCTGCCTACGTAAATTATCTGGATCAAATTTTTCGTTTGTCCCTATAATCAGTCAAGTTCTCTCTAACTTGAATGACGTTTAGTTCAATTTTCTTTGTTCTGCCACAAACAAAGCTTATTGCATCAAGCATCTCGATAGGCTTCAGGTTACTACCTTGTACTGCTGGACCAAGAAAATTAGCTGCAAGGTGGGCATCGATTCTTTGTTATTAAATATATGTTAGTTTCCTTATTTTATCTACTCAGCAGTGCAGTCATACGAAAGTAGACAAAGAAAGGAGCAGAATAGAAAACTACAATCTTTCTCAAATGTCGATACAATTGACAATAAAGCATTTTTTTGTTTTTGCAATGAAAGCAGTTTAACATTTAAGAATAAATTTATCGTCGAGAAACAAGTGTCAGTTGTTTAACACATTCAGTAATAATTTTGTTATCAGCAATCATTCTTCAATATTATTCAGAGATTTAGCATGGATTATAAAGTGCGTTACATTGCACAGCGATGACTTAAGGACAATGTTTTTTTTTCCACCGGCTTATCACTACGCTGTTGTTCAATGCGGTGTGCGTGTGTGTGTGTGCGTGCGTGTGTGGGATATAGAGAAGCCGAGAAACCAAGAGCTAAGAGAAGAACTGGTAACATTATAAATGATTAGCAGTTGTTAGCAACACGCGCGCTTCCTTAGTACAGCAAGTTGGACTGCTAGGAAAAAAAAGAAAAGAATAAAAACCTTCCCTCTTCCTTCATTTTGTTCTTAGTTATAAAGACAATGAATGTGTAGGCAGGTTTAAGCGAAAACGTTTAATAACTTTTAATATCAGGAATATCATCCCATCCCTTATTTTCATTGGTAAATTACACATTCTGGCAGTAAAAACTAGAAAGTACTTTTTCTTATAAATGCCAAGATTTTCGGCATTTAAAACTGCTTTGGACAAATTTCCCATTTATGGATGTTCTGCCCACTGGGCAGCCATTGTGCTCGCTCAACTGTTCGCAGCCCTTTGCAACTCACTAGTGACTCCTTTCGGTGATTTCATACTATTTTTGACAACCATTCTTCGCAGTGCTCCACGGTCTCTGTCCACCAGTACATCAGGTCTGTCTGGTCTTGGTTTAGCTGTGATTTTTCCTTCGCGTTTCCATTTCACAGTAACATCACCATCAGTCGACTTGTGCGGCTTCATAAGGATCGAATTTTCAGTGATCGATTTGCTACTCAAGTAACGTCCAGTGACTCGGCCAAGTTCGAAACCACTGAGTTCTCGTCACCGACCCATTCCGCTGATAATGTTTCTCTACTGACAACAACGTTCCTCTCGTCCCCCCCCCCCCCCCATTTTATTCTAGCGGGTCCGCCTCTCCTGCTATCTAGTGCTCAATTCCCCATTCCATGGCAGTGTCGAGATGCTTTTGATCAGATAGTGTGCCTACAGATTTTTACGGCTGTTAGCGCTTGTGGTGGATTGAGAATCGCTTAATTGAAGTGTAATGGATCTTTCCGCGTGGTTATACGTAATATTTTACAGCTGCTAATGGTGGGGGATCAACGGCCAGTCCTCAAATCATGCGTTGATTCTCTGTAGTCTTCCTACATTTCGCTACAGTTTTCATGGACTGCGCGGCTGGTCCCGGAGGAGGTTCGAGTCCTCCCAAGGGCATGTGTGTGTGTGTGTTTGTCCTTAGGATAATTTAGGTTAAGTAGTGTGTAAGCTTAGGGACTGATGACCTTAGCAGTTAAGTCCCATAAGATTTCACAGACATTTGAACATTTTTTGAACTTACGACTGTCCTGTAGTCTCATGGTGGTTACAACATTTTTGAACTCGACTTTCACATCTGGTGTGTCCTCTCCAAACTTCAGCGAGTAGGCAAAACCATGCGCAGTGAGATAAATGCAATACGTTTTCCTACATTTTGTTAGTTTAAGGCAATTCCAACATTATTTTAAACTGAGAATGTTTCATTTAACGTACATAACGTGCATGAAGTGTCATTTGTATTTTATATGTTTGTATTTTGAATAGTACTACCGCGCTAGTGACTTCTTGAATTAACTGTAGCCATGAAAATTGTTACGGTATTTTTACATTTTTTCTACAGGTCGTAATGTAAAGAAATTGGCACATATCGGATAAAGGTTTAAGAAATTTTCTCTCGGTGTGAAAAGGGTTATAGAAAGACACTTTCTCAAAGAAAACACAGTATGATCCCACATCCTCGATGAACCAAAGACACATAATTCGAAACCCCTTGCCCCTCTCATCCCCTCCTACCTCCCCCGTACCCCCCACCCCCTCCCCGTCCACTCTGCCTTCCTCCCTCCCTCCCTCCCTCTCTCTCTCTCTCTCTCTCTCTCTCTCTCTCTCACACACACACACACACACACGCGCAGCCTCACGTTGGCTACAAAACAAATAGGTTTCTGCACCAACAAACAACCCCTCAGAAACCCGTAACAAATATTAAAAATTAACGCCACACTGGACAAAACCAAAACGACGAACAAAGAATGGCGACAATACCACAGCGTCTGTCAGTGGGTATGGCGACGTAAATTTGTTTTCAAATCTAGTTTGATACCACGTGAGAGTGGAACGCAAAAAGCGCAAAGAACGGTGTATGGAATTATCAACAAAAAGAAAACACGACAAAGATCGCCAACAGGATGAAAAATTTAAGTAAAGAACATACACCATTACTGCTCTCGGGAAAAATATTTCAACATTAATAACTCTGTACGTAAAATCTGTCATCTTCGCAGATAATAAATACTGTCAAATCACAAAGAGGCATAAATGAAAACCGACCTGCACAAATCCTCTTTCAAATTAATAGAATTTATGATGAGCTATCGAAACAGTGTAAACAAAACGCACTTCTTATAGCTTTTATGCTTAAAACAGAAAAACATCCCTAAACTTTGTATAGTATTTTTACAGAAATAAGTCGAGAGCCACAGAAGATGAAGCATATACACTCCTGGAAATTGAAATAAGAACACCGTGAATTCATTGTCCCAGGAAGGGGAAACTTTATTGACACATTCCTGGGGTCAGATACATCACATGATCACACTGAAAGAACCACAGGCACATAGACACAGGCAACAGAGCATGCACAATGTCGGCACTAGTACAGTGTATATCCACCTTTCGCAGCAATGCAGGCTGCTATTCTCCCATGGAGACGATCGTAGAGATGCTGGATGTAGTCCTGTGGAACGGCTTGCCATGCCATTTCCACCTGGCGCCTCAGTTGGACCAGCGTTCGTGCTGGACGTGCAGACCGCGTGAGACGACGCTTCATCCAGTCCCAAACATGCTCAATGGGGGACAGATCCGGAGATCTTGCTGGCCAGGGTAGTTGACTTACACCTTCTAGAGCACGTTGGGTGGCACGGGATACATGCGGACGTGCATTGTCCTGTTGGAACAGCAAGTTCCCTTGCCGGTCTAGGAATGGTAGAACGATGGGTTCGATGACGGTTTGGATGTACCGTGCACTATTCAGTGTCCCCTCGACGATCACCAGTGGTGTACGGCCAGTGTAGGAGATCGCTCCCCACACCATGATGCCGGGTGTTGGCCCTGTGTGCCTCGGTCGTATGCAGTCCTGATTGTGGCGCTCACCTGCACGGCGCCAAACACGCATACGACCATCATTGGCACCAAGGCAGAAGCGACTCTCATCGCTGAAGACGACACGTCTCCATTCGTCCCTCCATTCACGCCTGTCGCGACACCACTGGAGGCGGGCTGCACGATGTTGGGGCGTGAGCGGAAGACGGCCTAACGGTGTGCGGGACCGTAGCCCAGCTTCATGGAGACGGTTGCGAATGGTCCTCGCCGATACCCCAGGAGGAACAGTGTCCCTAATTTGCTGGGAAGTGGCGGTGAGGTCCCCTACGGCACTGCGTAGGATCCTACGGTCTTGGCGTGCTTCCGTGCGTCGCTGCGGTCCGGTCCCAGGTCGACGGGCACGTGCACCTTCCGCCGACCACTGGCGACAACATCGATGTACTGTGGAGACCTCACGCCCCACGTGTTGAGCAATTCGGCGATACGTCCACCCGGCCTCCCGCATGCCCACTATACGCCCTCGCTCAAAGTCCGTCAACTGCACATACGGTTCACGTCCACGCTGTCGCGGCATGCTACCAGTGTTAAAGACTGCGATGGAGCTCCGTATGCCACGGCAAACTGGCTGACACTGACGGCGGCGGTGCACAAATGCTGCGCAGCTAGCGCCATTCGACGGCCAACACCGCGGTTCCTGGTGTGTCCGCTGTGCCGTGCGTGTGATCATTGCTTGTACAGCCCTCTCGCAGTGTCCGGAGCAAGTATGGTGGGTCTGACACACCGGTGTCAATGTGTTCTTTTTTCCATTTCCAGGAGTGTATGTCGAATAGAGATGAATCCACATGCAGAGGAACTAAAAATGGTCACGGGGCCCAAGAACTAATCACTTACTGAAATAAAAAAATGGAGAAGAAGACTCTTTCCAATATAGCTTCGAGACTTCAGTCTCTCGCCGTTGTAACTGGTGCTATAATATTAGGTTAGTGCATAATTTCGCAGCGTTTTTCCATAAGTTTAAATGAACACTAGACACGTATAACAGAGATTTTAGTCATTAATAGCACATTCTGCTTCCCTGTTTACAACTGTCTGCCAACGTAGGAGTAGTTTTTCGATCCCGCGAGTGTAGAAATCACGTGGTTTTGAGGTGAAGAATTTGTCCAGCCGCGTTCGGAGTGCATTTTCATTCGAATAGTAAGTTCCTTGAAGGTTGTTCGATAGAGTGCGGTAAAGGTGAAAATCGGAGGGCACACGGTCAGGTGAATGACGTGTGTGTGGAATGACTTCCCAATACAACTCCTGCATAGTGTTTTTGGCAGTGTATCGTGGAGAAGGGGCTCTTCACGAATTCTTCGTCGTTGTTCTTGGACTGCGTATGCAAGACGTCTCACTTGTTGACAGTAAATGTCAGCAGTGACGGTTGCACCTCGGAGAAACAATTCGTAGTACACCATACTGTCGCTTTTCCACATAACATCACCTTCTGTGGAAGTACTTATGTTAGCATAAAGACATCACTTCTCGTCACCAGCAACGATACAGTATAGGTGCTAACTGATAACGCGCAAGCAGGGAAGCACATATGGTCACACGCTGATTTTTGTAATTTTGGCTTATAGTATTCGGTACCCAACCTTCCCCACAGCATGCATATGTCGCACGATGGCGGAATCATCACATTTGCCAGTTCTCGTTTGCACTGACGTGGATCGTTATGGATTATTGCCTTTTAACGATCTTCATCAAATGCTGAAGGTCTTCCCGAACGTGGAGAGTCACTAATGTCAAAACGATCTCCTTAAAACGTGAAAACCATTTTCTTGCCTTGCTCTATACAGTGGCATTATCCCGACACAGGGCGCAAATATTTCTAGCTGCCTCCGCTGCTGGTACCCCTCTCCTGAACTCAAACAGAAGAATATGTGGGAAATGTTCCGATTTCTCCACTTAGCAATACATTTTGTAGCGTCCACAGTTCCACTCATTATCTCCAAATGACGAAATGACTATGTGTAAACTGAAACAGCAGCAGTGAACTACAAATTAAAAAATGACTATCGATAAATAAACCCACAGCAACGGAAATGTAAACATGGAAAACAAAAACAGTTCGAACTTATGTACCAGCCTAATAAATTAAGAAAACACTCTACAGAATTTGGAGACGGCAGGTTGATACGAACAAAATTTGTATGAGTGAAGCCATCCCCTCGGCCCCACACACAGATCATAATCTTGGTTTAAATTCTGGTGTTGAAATGTGTCTGAATAGATATAAGAAAGAAAGAAACTGTGTTCTGCAGAAGGCGAAGTGTAAGAAATTCAAATTGGTAAGACTTGGACGAATCTATGGAAGCAGGTGTAACAGGAAAATCCTAGTAGTGCTGTAGATGACGTTGATGATGGTTAAGTAAATGGGCGAAGAATCGTGGTTCAAGTGGCTCTAAGCACTATGGGACTTAACATCTGAGGTCATCACTCCCCTAGACTTACAAGGGAACCTTCTCATCGTACACCCCTCAGATTTAGTTATAAGTTGGCACAGTGGATAGGCCTTGAAAAACGGAACACAGATCAATCGAGAAAACAGGAAGAAGTTGTGTGGAACTATGAAAAAACTAAGCAAAATATACAAACTGAGTAGTCCATGTGAAAGATAAGCAACATCTAGGAGAGTCCGAATTCAGGAGCGCCGTGGTCCCGTGGTTAGCGTGAGCAACTGCGGAACGAGAGGTTCTTGGTTCAAATCTTCCCTAGAGTGAAAAGTTTCCTTTCTTTATTTTTGCAAAGTTATGATCTGTCCGTTCGTTCATTGACGTCTCTGTTCACTGTAATAAGTTTAGTGTCTGTGTTTTGCGACCGCACCGCAAAACCGTGCGATTACTAGCCGAAAGGACGTGCCTGTCCAATGGAAACCGAAAACATTTGATTGCAAGATCATAGGTCAATCGATTCCTCCACAGGAAAACACGTCTGATATATTCTATCCGACACTGGTGACGCCATGTGCGTCACATGACAGGAATATGTTGTCGACCCACCTAACTTGTACACTTGGTGAATGGCTAAAAAAATTCTTCTACCTTGCCCAATTTAGGTTTTCTTGTGGATGTGATAATCACTCGCAAAAAAGTGTGAAAACATAAGAGTTTGTCACATAAACTGCAACAAATGAATGCAACAGTTTCACAGTCACACAGTTTTGTCTGTGCTCTGTCAAAACATATGTTTTTAACGTTTTCAAATTTTGCCGTGTGTAGACCGTCAAATCTTGCATATGTCCAAGCAAATCTGAACACGTCCTGGAATTTTGGAGAGCGAAGTTGATTATATGTGAGTGCCTGAACTTTGATAATTGTCTGAAAATAAAAAATTAAAATATTCTTCCGAGGGAAGACTTGAACCAAGAACCTATCGTTCCACAGCTGCACACGCTAACCACGGGACCACTGCGCTAATTTTCTTTTTTTTATAAAACATTTATTAAAAAAACAATGTTACACTCCAAATACATACTAAGTTATGCATACATGAAGTTATTTAAACATTTCAGTTACGCTGACGTTAAGGAAAGACAACAGAGGATTGTGTTACTGACTAATTACCAGAAAGAATTAATTTAAACATCAAGAACAAAATTTTTAAAGACATTCAAACTTCAACCTGAAGAAGTAAAATCTGCACTTTGAATTACATGAGGTGCAATCTTTACAGAAGCATAATTTCTTTATGATGGATATCAGCAAGTTGATGGGATAATTTTAATTAAAACAATTTAATAATCATATTAGACAATTTCTGAAATACTTGAGAATGGCGGAAAGGAGATATATAATAAATCTGACTAGCCTTCCAACTACACTTTCTGGACATTAATTGAATCTGAAGTGATCAGATCTATATAATCAGTCTTTCACTGGATCAGATCTCTATAATCAGTCTTTCACTGAGAAACTGACTTACACATCACAGTGCAAAATGAACAGGGCAATGTGCCAGCCATTGAATATTACATTTATCAGATAGAATCTTATGGTTTTAAACAATCGATAAGGACATTTCTATAAAAACTGTCTATTTCCAAATTTCTAGTATAAGCCAATAATGCACCTTTAATGTTTTGTGTTTTGACACTATTTCGACACACAATCTCAATGTCACATAAGTTCTGTACATTAGCTTATAAGTTGCAAAAACTACTCTCTGAAGTAGAAAAAGTACACATCATTAATATACTGTAAAATCTTAAATAGTATCCGTAAGGTAACTACAATACATCACTGACAACACAGTCTTCTTTTTATATTAACCAATGCCTATTTTTTCAAATACAATTTTTAACATATTACCGAACTTTTTCTTGTGATTCGAATAGCTTCTAATTTTGTGGAACTCACACAGCATGTGTACCTTGAACTCTATGATGCTATCGGATCCTAATTTGTTAAGAACGTAGTTAACAAAATTTCCCAGCAACCAGTGCACAGCGTTATTTTTTGCTTCTGGGAAATAGCGTGCGTCAGGCCTGTGTATCAATGACAGCGATATATACTCAGGGGATGTTCTCGTAATCAGAGCTATTTGCTCTCGGACCCACTTCCAACTATTCATGTGACCACTGCAAGTATATCTGTGAATTACTGTGTCAACTAGATGGCATTGTTGACATAAATTTGTTTCACAGAGTCCGATTGCGTGCAGTCTTTCATTGGTGCTAACTATGTTGTTAACTGTCTTGTACCATGCCGTTTTTATGTTAGACGTGAGCACATTAGAACTAATGTTGTTCCAAATCTCAGTCCACTCAATGTTTGGAAACTGTCGTTCTATTTTGTTTCTTCCTTCGCTTTTCTTTCGTTCCCGCATTATGGCTCTCAATGTTAAGTGTCGTGACTGCCTGAGTTCGACACTGACATAACTAAACTCAACATAGAAAATCCTCACGTGCTGTAAGCGACTGTTGATATTCTGCACGTCAATCGGGGGAAGCAGGCTTGGAGGTTTAATGATCTCGAAAAGTTGGCTGGTTATGCTTTCTCGCGAGTCTCTTATTAAATTAACTTGCCTTTTGATAAAAAGAGCAGATGCTTTATCCGTTATATCAGTTAATCCTAGTCCACCATTTTTAGGATCTAAAGTGGCTACTTTAGCAGGTACTCTGAACACTTCACCTCTCCACAAAAAGTTTGTGATTTTGGACATTATTCTCCTCGCTATCATTCTCGGTATTGGAAACAGCTGGGCAGTATAATAAGCCTTAGCAAGGATGCATGAGTTGATATACTGTGTTCTTTGAACTTGGTTCATATATCGAGTTAAATTCTCTACAATGGCTCCTTGCACTTTATCTGCTGCAACTTTCCAATTTAAAGCCGTCATTTTCATAGGACATGCTGTCAGGGTGATCCCAAGTGTTTTATGTTGTCGGACTATTTTTGCCCACTCGACGTTGATATTATCAAAACCTCTGAGATTTAACATCTTACTTTTTTTTTCGTTTGCATTGGCTCCGGATGCTCTACAGTACGAATCAATCACCGTTGCTAGCGTGGTTACCTCGTCATTATTCCTTATAATGACCCCTATATCGTCAGCATAGGCTCTTATAACTGTTTTATTTCCTGATAATGTTAAGCCTTTTAATGTAGCATGGACATGTCGGAGGAAAGGTTTCAGCGAAATTGCGAAGAGCGACATGGACAGAGGACTTCCTTGAGGAACACCTCGTTGTATTTGCATCGGCCTGGATTGTTGACAATTCACCGCTATTTTAGCATTTATTCCAGTTGCTATGTTCTTAATCAACTGTATGACCCTATCGTTGAAACCTATTTTCTTCAATGTCTGTAGAAGATATTCATGATTTACTACATCGAACGCTTTATAAAAATCTAAAAACAATAAAGCACACTTTATGTTTGTTACAGAAGTTATTGCAATGATATCCCTGAATTCCGCTAGATTTTGAAAAATGGTTCTGCCTTGTGCACAGTTCTGATGTTGACTAATAATTTTATCTGTAAGGCATGAAATTCTCTTGTTTATTATTCTAGCTATTAATTTATAATCAGAATTCAGCAGTGAAATTGGACGAAAATTATTTAAATCTTTGTTTCCATTATTTTTTGGCACCAGAACAATTTTACTCTCCTTAAACTCAGCCGGAATCATTTTCCCCTGAATAACCTCATTTACAATGTCCGTGATTTTTACACCTACTATTGGCCAGCACCGGATGTAAAACTCTGCTGGCAGACCATCCGGTCCTGGGGATTTTTTTGGTGGTGAGGCGCACAGAGTCTCATACACGTCTTCTTCAGTGACAACCTCGAGAAAATTTTCGTTGTCATCATCTGTCAGCTGTGGGGCTAGGATGTCAAGGAAGTCTTCTAAGGAAGCATCTCTACTTTGATGTACAGAATATAGCTCGCAATAATAGCGATAAATCTCGTCCATGATATCCTGCTGGGTTCTGAGAATCGTACCGTGTTTTGTTCGAATTTCATCAATAAAAGTCCTTCTCCTGTTTTTCGTATGTTTCACTAAATGATATAGGGAAGTAGTTTCATCTTCTGACACCGAATTTGCCTTCGATTTTATTTTCAACCCTTCCATTTGACTTCTCCTGATATTAAGTAACTTGGCTTTGACTTTTTTGATGTCTGCTATCCGAAGTGAGGAACCTGCTGAGACTTGATCATATAGATCTCTCAAAACGGAATAGTAATACTCTATAGTGCATTTCATTTCCCTTGCGCTCTGGGCACTGTATTGAATAAGAACTTTCCTCAACTTTGGCTTTGCCATTTTAACCCACCAGTCAATAGCAGTGGCATATCTACTACGGGCTCGCAGGCATATTGCCCATGTTTCTTTAATCAGATCTTCTAAATCATGATTTACTAACAAGGAAGTGTTCAAATTCCACTGATTCTTGAATCGGCGAACCGGCTGTCTTGTTAGATTTATGCAAGCTAAGACACTTGAATGGTCTGAAAAGTACGTAGGAATGGTTTCTACTTTTGTCACGGAAGTTTCAAGATTTTTAGAAATATATAGTCTATCAATCCTGCTGCGTGATATTGCCGTGACATAAGTGAACTCAACACTGGAGGGGTATTTGATTTCCCATACATCCTTTAATTCTAAACCAGTAACTAGTTGTTTTAGTTCACTTGAGAAATTAAAATTAGGTAACTGATCTTTTCGATTTAAAACACAATTAAAATCACCTCCAAGTAATAACTGTCTTGGCGATTTCCTTAACACTTAACAAGTATATCAGGTCATCTTTGAAGAAACGTGCCCTGTCAGCTCGATGAGAACTTCCTGAAGGGGCGTACAAGTTGACGATAGCCACATCATAGATATTTAGTCGTATTCCTCTTCCGGGTTCCAGTCGTTCCACCTCGCTTACTGCTATCCCTTCCCTCACCAAAATAGCTGTTCCAACACTTGTTTCGGGAGAGACATTTATGTAACTGACAAAACCGGGAATTACCAAATCCGAAATTAGAACTTCTTGTAACAGGGCAATATCAGTCGCGGATTCGTACAAAAATTCCTTAAGGGCCGATAATTTCAAACCGGTCGTGATTTTATTTACGTTTATAGTGGTGACAGAATAAGATTGCGTCATTGTGCTGTCACTATGTAGTTATTTTGATGAACTAATATAGTTTCATGTGGTTCAGGGTTCAGTTAAGCTGTAACAGCTTTCTCGGAAGGCTGAACATGGAATAACACTTCAGTCAGTTTATTAGTTACTGTCCCGTTTTTTTCTGCTTCTAATGTTTTCTCTTGTAACGCAAGCAGACTGATTTCCTGGTAAACTTTCTGATTTTTCCTCCAGTGATACGTGTACGACCGTTTCGGACTGAACATTCTTTGGGCTTGGGTCGCCCCTACCGGATTTTCCCTTCCCTTGGTTACGAACTACATTCTCATTTGGTTGTGTCGGTATTTTACTTCGCGGCTTATCTGGAGCAGCAGCAGACGCTTTCGCAATTTCGGTTGCCGGCGGCGCCTGCCCGGAGGTGTTGACCGTGATTTCAGTTTGGCCACCACTTCCTCTTTCTTTATTAATTTCACTCACTTTCTGATCGAGGGAAACAAGTGGAGACTGCAGTTTTGCAACCTCTCCCTGAAACTGTTTATTAACAGATAGATTCTGATCTTTGCAATCGGCTACTGCACCTGATGTTTCTTGCAAATTAATGCTGCTTACACCCCCTTCATTTTCTGGTACCGTATGTGTATTATCTTTCTGTTCATTAGTTTCCATTCGCATTTTGCCTTCAGGTTCCTCTGCCTCCTCATCGCACTGTTTTTGCTTGCGAAGTGAGGGAGTGGGACAAGACAGCTCGTCCTCTGAACAACTATCAGTTATCTCCAGAGGCCGTTTTTTCGGATGCGTTTCAGTTTCACGAGTAGTGGCAACAGGGTTTCCTTTTGTTGTTAACGGTGGAAAATGACTGTCATCGTGAAGGGAGACATCAGCTTGACCCGCTGCATTAACATCCTCAACCAGTTGTTCCGGGCTATTCTTTGGTAACAGATCATTTAAGGTAAGCTTCTGACGCTGTATCAAATTACTTTTAAGAACAACAGTTCGCCGCGGACATTCCTGTCTGAAGTGGCCGGTTTCGTTACATATATGACATGTAGCTTCCTGACCTGTATAAACAATTTGTGCCTTATACCCACAAACAGTTATGTGAGACGGAATATTCGTCTTAACGTCCATCTCTACACAGCGGACCCCGTTAAAACACTGCAGTTTAAAGCGAGGCGACCATCTTTCGTTTGCAATTGATTTAACGTCTCCGTAGTTTGAAAGAGCTTCCTTAATCTTATCATTTTCAATTTCAATGGGAAGATTCAAGACACGAACGGTTTTGTAATGAATGTCCGCTCTATAGATGGAAACCTTACTTTTATAACCATTTCTATGCACAAAATCTACTTCATAGCCCCACTTTCGTAACACTTTATCAACAGTCGAAGCACTGATTAACTTGACAAAAACACAGTATTTTTCCTGATCCAGTTGCCAGGTATGAACGGTTCCAGAATTTAGACCAATTACCTGTGTAATCCAGTCATCTATTTCCAGGGATGTCGGCTGAACAGGACGGGATTCCTTGTCAAAAGCAAATACCAGAGTATTCTTCCTGAGGTTTGTAGCCATGGTTAATCCAGCGAAGCAATTTCGGTTAAACAACCGAAATTCCAAGTAGCAGCAGCAAGACCAGAAAGAGCGATCAGATCACAAGGAACAGGAACGAACACGGAGATTAACGGACGGACGGCACTCGGCGGAGCCCAAGTACAGCGATGTAAACACGGAAGTGCAGCGCAACAGTTAACAGCGGCCACTCGCGAGCGCGGCTGAAACGGAACTGAAAATTTGTATGAGTGAAGCCATCCCCTCGGCCCCACACACAGATCATAATCTTGGTTTAAATTCTGGTGTTGAAATGTGTCTGAATAGATATAAGAAAGAAAGAAACTGTGTTCTGCAGAAGGCGAAGTGTAAGAAATTCAAATTGGTAAGACTTGGACGAATCTATGGAAGCAGGTGTAACAGGAAAATCCTAGTAGTGCTGTAGATGACGTTGATGATGGTTAAGTAAATGGGCGAAGAATCGTGGTTCAAGTGGCTCTAAGCACTATGGGACTTAACATCTGAGGTCATCACTCCCCTAGACTTACAAGGGAACCTTCTCATCGTACACCCCTCAGATTTAGTTATAAGTTGGCACAGTGGATAGGCCTTGAAAAACGGAACACAGATCAATCGAGAAAACAGGAAGAAGTTGTGTGGAACTATGAAAAAACTAAGCAAAATATACAAACTGAGTAGTCCATGTGAAAGATAAGCAACATCTAGGAGAGTCCGAATTCAGGAGCGCCGTGGTCCCGTGGTTAGCGTGAGCAACTGCGGAACGAGAGGTTCTTGGTTCAAATCTTCCCTAGAGTGAAAAGTTTCCTTTCTTTATTTTTGCAAAGTTATGATCTGTCCGTTCGTTCATTGACGTCTCTGTTCACTGTAATAAGTTTAGTGTCTGTGTTTTGCGACCGCACCGCAAAACCGTGCGATTACTAGCCGAAAGGACGTGCCTGTCCAATGGAAACCGAAAACATTTGATTGCAAGATCATAGGTCAATCGATTCCTCCACAGGAAAACACGTCTGATATATTCTATCCGACACTGGTGACGCCATGTGCGTCACATGACAGGAATATGTTGTCGACCCACCTAACTTGTACACTTGGTGAATGGCTAAAAAAAATTCTTCTACCTTGCCCAATTTAGGTTTTCTTGTGGATGTGATAATCACTCGCAAAAAAGTGTGAAAACATAAGAGTTTGTCACATAAACTGCAACAAATGAATGCAACAGTTTCACAGTCACACAGTTTTGTCTGTGCTCTGTCAAAACATATGTTTTTAACGTTTTCAAATTTTGCCGTGTGTAGACCGTCAAATCTTGCATATGTCCAAGCAAATCTGAACACGTCCTGGAATTTTGGAGAGCGAAGTTGATTATATGTGAGTGCCTGAACTTTGATAATTGTCTGAAAATAAAAAATTAAAATATTCTTCCGAGGGAAGACTTGAACCAAGAACCTATCGTTCCACAGCTGCACACGCTAACCACGGGACCACTGCGCTAATGGGTTTGTACCCACCTGGATGTTGCTTATCTTATACATGGACTACTCAGTTTGTAATTTTTTTTTCATAGTTCCACACAACTTCTTCCTGTTTTCTCGATTGATCTGTGTTCAGTTTTTCAAGGCCTATCCACTGTACCAACTTATAACTAATTCTGAGGGGGGTGCGATGGGGAGGTTCCCTTGTTAGAAATCCTTAAACCTAACTAACCTAAGGACATCACACACATCAATGCCCGAGGCAGGATTCGAACTTGCGACCGTAGCAGCAGCGCGGTTCCGGACTAAAGCGCCTAGAACCGCTTGGGCGCAGCGGCCGGCTAAGAAGCATCTTGATGCATTTCAAGTTTCTTTAGGTGGGATCTGGAAATGACAACAGGTCAGTTGGAAAGATGGTGTCAAGAACGGCGACAAGGATCAGAGAGGGTGCGGAAGTGTTGGTACCCCGGAGGATACGGACGTTGCGTGCCTGCGGCAGATAGCTGCTCCGCTAGCCGCTGTCCTTGCAGGCGCCCACCGGCTGTCCACAAGGATAGCTGGCGCTGCGCTGCACGGGGCGACCCAGTGGCGGCGGCGGCTAGAGCCGTCTGGCTGGTCACATGACCGCGCCGAGCGCTCTCTCCAGCAGGCGGTAGCGGCGGCGGCAACCGCAGGCACAGCAGTCGCCAGTTACTGGGTGGCCGCCTCGCTGCGACCAAGCCTCCGAGCCGCCTGCGCCGGCACCACTCGCCACCAGGTTCGCTGACCCCGTCTCCGCGAGTGCTCTCCTCTGGAAACTGCTCTGGCGTCTCTCACGAGAGAAGTGAACAGTCTCCACCAGCAGCAGGAGATTTGTGATCGTGTGCTCACACCTGTTCTCGCCGGAAACGCGCAGCGGCCGGTGTGAAAGTGCTCGAGTTTCAAGTGGTAACCAGCCAGTGAAACTGTGGTAATCGGAAAAGGGCAGTGTCGGTTGGGCCAGGCAGTTTCTCGTTTGTGGAATGTCTGTAGGCAAAGTGTGCTCCTGACATTGAGCAGTTTCCTCCTCTCAACAGTGCGCAGAAACGCAAAAGGTCTTTACGATGGAAGAAGTAGTGCCTAGATCCAGCAGCATCCCTCCACCACTGCCGCCCAAGACGCGCAACAGGACGCAGCAGCTGTCCAACTCGTCCAACAGCAGCAGCAGCAGCGGCGAGATCCTCACCACGTTCACTTTCCCCGAAATGCGCAGCGTGAACCTGGTCTCCACCGCCCAGCAGCAGCAACAGCAACAGGTACAAGAGCAACAGCAGCCGCAGGGGCACGTCGTGAAAATACGCATCAATCCGGAGCAGGAGTCTGTGGACTACACGCCCGCAGACGGCTGCATAAGGATCAGTGTCAACGGGACCAGCTCGCACCACCACCACGAGACAGTCATAGACACATCGGTCGGCGGCGGCGACGACGCGATCCTGCGCCGCAGCACCGGCGAGAAATCGTCCGCGACAGTGGTGACTACGTCGACGCCCGACCGCGGGCCCGGGGCGCCGTACTACTTTTACAACTCGTTCCAGTCGGCCAGCATGGTGATATCGAGCGGCCAGTCTTCTCCCAGCGACACGCTGGACAGCGGCACCTGCAGCGACCTGGACGGCAGCACGCCGCCACCGCTCCCCAAGAAGACCTCCGGATCGTCGCCGCCACCCCCGAGACCGGTCGCCGCCGTCGTCAACACTTCTGCAGCTCCGGGCGGCTCCACCGTGGTCGGGAACACAGTTACCGTGACGGTGAACGGGGGTGTCAGTGCCAGCACTTCTGCGCTCACCGCCTTCCACCAGCGCAACGGCAGCCTCACCAGCAGCGGCGCCGAGGTGGACTCCGAGGACGAGGAAGTGGACGACGACCGCATCAGCTGCGACTCACTCAACAGCCGCGAGCTGTCGTCACTCTCCGTCATCTCCACGACCGCCACCAACGATAGCGGCATTGTGCTCTCGCTGGGGGCTTCCGTCGATAAGATAACAGTGAACGCGCAGGATTGCAGCCCGTCTCTGACAGATAGCGGCATCGAACGCGACGCGCCTCCGCCGCCAGTCGCCGGCATGCCCGTGTCCACGTCGCCGCCGCCTCCACCGCCGCCTCCAGTGGCAGAGGTCTCTCCGGCCGCTCCGACGCCCCCTGCCAAGAGGCAGCGTCCGGAAGGTGGCTGCATCCTGCCACAGAGCTTGCTCAACGATATCCGCGAGCGCTCTGCCAAGCTGAACAGCGTGACCAACGGCAGCAGCCATGGCAGTGGCTCTCTCAAGAAAAAGGTCACCAGGACCTGGAAGGATGCGACGCCAGCCTCTTCGCCCTCCACTGAGGAGGAAAAGGCGGCGGTACAGCCGAAGCTCAAGCCGCTGAACATCGTCCCGATCTACGACGACTCGACGCCAGTGAAGAAGGCGCCACTGGGAGCCAGGCCAGAGGCTGAGGAATCCGAGACCGACGGGACACCCCAACAAGTGGTACAACCTCAGCAGCAGCCGCCTCCGCCAGTGCCGAAGAAGCCGACTCCGAGTCACGCCCAACAGAACGGCGTCGACCAGAAGGCAGCGCCCCTTACGAAGAATGTGGTGATAGTGGAACGTAATTCGCCAACATCGGACAAGAAGATAAATTGCGTGGTCCAGGAACGCACGTACGAAGACCGCAAGAAAGAGTGGGAAGAGAAGCAGCAGCAACTGGCGCGTCAACAACAGCTCGCGGCAATTCGCGGGTCCTTCAAATACGAGGCTGACCGGTTCTACAATTTCCACCTGAACGAGCACGCGCCCGACGACAGTGTCATCGTCCCCACGTCGCCCACCACGCCAACGGGCAGACGCGACTCCATCAGCTCCAACTGCTCCTCCGTCCTGTTGCAAGACGACGGCCTGCCCGACGCCGAAGAGACGTTCGCCGGCCTGAAGAACATCAGCGCCTCGTCGACCATCCGCAGTGCTAAGGGCACGGTGCGTGGAGTGAAGAACCGGGTGCGCGCCGGCATCGCCACCTTCCTCCAGATACAAGACACCAAGGTGAGTCGATGCGCCCTGCTGTGCTGCCTAACGCCCTCGGGGCAACACCTACCACACCGCTGCCTGCCGTGTCTGCAGTCCCTTTCTCAAAAGTGTACCATTGCTTACAAGTGCGCGACTTGTCTTACTCGTGACAATCTGCGTAAGTGTTGTGTCGTTGTCGACTCGTGTTGCACAAGTAAAAAAGTACAGTGTTCGATCTTTGTCGTGAGGGTATTTTTTTCCAGACCTTACAGTGTGGCTGGAAATGATTTGTGTAAATGTGAGAAGTGCGAAGTTGTGTCATGGTTTGGATAGCGCACACCTATGTTGTTGTTGTTGTGGTCTTCAAATGGTTCAAATGGCTCTGAGCACTATGGGACTTAACTTCTGGGGTCATCAGTCCCTTAGAACTTAGAACTACTTAAACCTAACTAACCTAAGGACATCACACACATCCATGCCCGACGCAGGATTCGAACCTGCGACCGTAGCAGTCGCGCGGTTCCGGACAGCGCGCCTAGAACCGCTAGACCACCGCGGCCGGCTGTGGTCTTCAGTCCTGAGACTGGTTTGATGCAGCTCTCCATGCTACTCTATCTTGTGCAAGCTTCTTCATCTTCCAGTACTTACTGCAGCCTACATCCTTCTGAATCTGCTTACTATATTCATCTGTTGGAGTCCCTCTACGATTTTTACCCTCCACGCTGCCCTCCAATACTAAATTGGTGATCCCTTGATGCCTCAGAACGTGTCCTACCAACCGATCCCTTCTTTTTGTCAAGTTGTGCCACAAACTCCTCTTCTCTCCAATTCTTTTCAATACCTTCTCATTAGTTATGTGATCTACCCATCTATTCTTCAGCATTCTTCTGTAGCACCACATTTCGAAAGCTTCTATTCTCTTCTTGTCCAAACTATTTATCGTCCATGTTCCACTTCCATACATGGCTGCACTCCATACAAATACTTTCAGAAACGACTTCCTGACACTTAAATCTATACTCGATGTTAACAAATTTCTCTTCTTCAGAAACGCTTTCCTTGCCATTGCCACTCTATATTTTATATCCTCTCTACTTCGACCATCATCAGTTATTTTGCTCCCCAAATAGCAAAACTCCTTTACTATTTTAAGCGTCTCATTTCCTAACCTAATTCCCTCAGCATCACCCGACTTAATTCGACTACATTCCACGCACACGTATATCGATTCCAAAATGACGTCGTTTTCTCCTTATTTGACTTCTATTATTTGACAAAAGGCCATACGACCAACACAATCACGTGATTTCGATCTCTATGGCCAATGAAGTGATAAATACCTACACATTTCTCAGAACAATTCAAGTCGTAAAGTTCAAATTTAATCTGTGTCCACAAACAAATGTATCAGTAACCTGCACATATTTTACAACTGATTCATAAGTCATCATCGTTATCACGTTAGCAGGCCCTTTGCGTCTCCATTTCAGGCGGTCCATCGCTTCCTCCTCAATGCTCCCGTAGTGCTGCCGTCCAACTCACCATCCAGAATTTGAAATATCTTCCTCTCTCGCCTCCTCTCCGCTTCCACGTACCCTTCTAACACTGTTTTTATAAATCCGCCCTCCTTGCTTAATACACGTCCTATCCAATTTCTTTTCCTTCTTTTTGTTACACTTAGTAATTGTCTCTGCTCTCCCCCTCTCCTGAGCACCTCTTCAATTTCACCCTTCCCATGCAACTTATTTTTTCCAGTCTTAACCACGTCCACATCTCAAAAACCTCCGGTCCATCTTTGTCTTCTTTCCTCACTGTTTGCGTTTCAGCACCTTAGAGGAGGACACTTCATGCAATAACATTTTGCTGTCTTTCCGTCAAATCTTTGTCCATACTGATGCACGAAACTATATCTTTCTACAAAGTATTTCTTTCACCACTGCTATTCCGATTTTAATGTCTGTGCTACAAGTCCAGTCGCTTTCTCTTCTACTTCCTGGGTATTTGAAGCTCTGCACTGGTTCTAATATTTTTCATAGACCAATATCTTTACGGTTTAATGACCTCCAATATTCCCTAGCACAGTTGTTCATCCGTTGCTGGAAGATAAACTTGTCTAAAAACATAAACACCACGTTATTCTTCCTATTCATGTCTGTCTGTCGACCCCCCCCCCCCCTGTCCCGAATATGTCTATGTCAGGAGACATGCAAGTCTTGTCTTACTCTTTTTCCTTATTCAGTCCAACCAGTCCAACTGGATTAAGCAGTAAACAGTATATTTCCATAAATAATCTCTTTCACGCACGGATGTTGGCGACGCGGTATTAGGTTGTTATTTGTACACAACATCGCGCAACTACGTATGGAAAAGATTGTGACATGGAATACACGTTTACTGCAAAATCAACTGTAAAATGTGTGCTGATATACTTGTACATATATTTATTTATTTATGTATAAATAAATAAATGTACACAGATGCAAATGAAATTTGAATTTTATGAGAATTTTTCTGTGTTACGTGTGCTTAGTGATCACATGATAATGACCACGGTGGCCGAAATTAGATAATTGCGTTAGATGTATAGACTTTTACTTAATTAATACGGCCAAATAAAATGAAAAGTGGCTTTACTTAATAATTTTGTACAGGTCGTTTACCTCAGGTTAAAGAAATTATTAAAAAGAATTCCTCCTTAACTGAAGTGGTTGGGCTGTTTATGGTTCTTAGCAAGGCGAAGGTATATGCCTCCCCGTACAAGCAAATATATGAATTGGCGATTGCTTCACTTCTGTGTCTATTAAAAGCTTATTACTTCTGTTTATGAATGGTTCAGAATTAGTACAGTTCATTTCACCCTGGATATTGCAGCTTTAAATAGTATTGCAGTAAACAAAGTTCTACCTGTGTTGCGAGGTCCTTTTACAACGTAGTTTCAGAAGTTTAAACTTACATCATCAGGCGTTTCAAGTTGACAATTAAAGCCGAAACGGCTATGCTAGTGGTGTATTCTTTGCCATGTGGCTGTAGTTGTCCACGTTAAAATAGCTGAAAATCGAGAGTTAATCTCCGAAACTGGTTACATTATTAATAAAAGACTTTGTGGTAAAGATGGAATTGAATTTAAAGAAGTTAACAACTGCCAAAGACAAGTGACACCTTCGATAAGCTCGAACAGTGTTATTACAATCTCTTTGTTACTCGGGAGGACGGCGATTCAAACCAGCGTACGGGCATCCAGATTTAGATTTTCCGTGATTTCCCTAAATAGTTCCAGGCAAATGCCGGAACCCTTTGAAAGGGCAAGGCCGATTTCCTTCGCCATCCTTGACACCATCCGAGCTTACGCTCCGTCTCTAATGACATCTATGTCGGCGGGACGTTAAACTCAATCTTCCTTCCGTTCTTCCTGTGTTACGTGAACGTTGCCTTCTGTTACCATAAACAGTAAAGAGGATTATAAAATCCCCTGGGACTGTTGTCTGGGAGATGAAGTTTAGCCACGTAATCGGAAAAGTTTTCTTCCCCCCACACATTGACAGCAACCCACCGTCTTTGTGAGTGTTATGTGAATTCCATGAAGATATGTGGATCGTAGCTCTGTGTTGTTAAAGACAGCGGCAGACTTTGAAGCCCAGTGTTGGCGCGTACCCTGCTTCTCTCGAATTGCAACAACGGGAGCGCCTAGCTAATCGTCCCAAATCCGACTGATGGAAGGAAGGAGTATCACGATTTAACGTACGTCGACGACGATTTAATTAGAGACGAAGTACAATCTCGAGTTGGAAGAACGGCAAAAACAGAAATCAGCAATTTTCATTTCAAAGAAACTATCTTGACATTTCGATTAACCGAGCTCGGGAATCCGGAGAATCCAAATACGCGCAGCTGGAGAAGGAATTTGAACTGTTCTCCTTCTGAATGCGAGTCCAGTCACCTCGCGCGAGAATCGGGGGAGAAAGTTGTCGTTAAACAGAAATAAAGGTTTACAACGTCGAAAAACATCGTAGGTTTCTCTTACTTGTGGTCATTCTGCACATACTTGGAGTTTATTGTGCTGTTACTGGAGATAAATTATACCACGTAGCATCTCACGCTATGCGGCACTCGCAGTAAGCAGTGTTGTTTGCCTCAATGTGGAAGGAATAAGTTTAGTTCAAATGAAATGTGTATCGTCGAATATTACCTCTCATTGTTAACAGCGCAGGTGGGGTGATAATGAAGCTCCACCGCAGCATTATTACAATAGAGTATAAACGATATTCCGTAAACCGTAATCAGTTTGGTCAGTACTTCTGTGTAACTATGCTCGGGCCTAGTGAAAACGATTTCTAATCTTGAAGGATTGTCATTCGTTACTATTCACACGCGTTAAACATGAGTAAATGAGTCAGTATGCGATTTAAGAGCCCGTATTGTTTTACCGTGTATTGTCACAGCAATGATGAGAAGAACGTACACGGTTAGTGCAGGATCTCAACCACTGTGCGGTTAACAATTTGCACGTTAAGTATAAGTGCTAGAAGTGAAGTACAAGTTCATTACGGGAAGAAATTTTAAAACTGCCGAGAATCGATTTTGTTTCCTTCGAATTAAGAGCGTGTCCCTGAAATCCAATTAGTGAACCACTGAAACACGATGGATAACAGTGAGGAAAATGAATTAAATTCGTGGTATGTCACTGACATTGACCCAGTATTTCGAGTTCAGAGAAGTCTTCCGAAATAAGAGTGATTTCAGGTGTGCCGCAGAGGAGTGTCGTAGGACCAATGCTATTCACAATATACATAAATGACCTTGTGGATGACATCGGAAGTTCACTGAGGCTTTTTGTGGATGATGCTGTGGTATATCGAGAGGTTGTGACAATGGAAAATTGTACTGAAATGCAGGAGGATCTGCAGCGAACTGACGTACGGTGCAGGGAATGGCAATTGACTCTCAATGTAGACAAGTGTAATGTGCTGCGAGTACATAGAAAGAAAGATCGATTATCATTTAGCTACAATATACCAGGTCAGCAACTGGAAGCAGTTAATTCCATAAATTATCGGGGAGTACGCATTAGGAGTGATTTAAAATGGAATGATCATATAAAGTTGACCGTCGGTAAAGCAGATGCCAGACTGAGATTCATTGGAAGAATCCTAAGGAAAGGCAATCCGAAAACAAAGGAAGTAGGTTACAGTACGCTTGTTCGCCCACTGCTTGAATACTGCTCAGCAGTGTGGGATCCATACCAGATAGGGTTGATAGAAGAGATAGAGAAGATCCAACGGAGAGCAGCGCGCTTCGTTACAGGATCATTTAGTAATCGCGAAAGCGTTACGGAGATGATAGATAAACTCCAGTGGAAGACTCTGCAGGAGAGACGCTCAGTAGCTCGGTACGGGCTTTTGTTGAAGTTTCGAGAACATACCTTCACCGAGGAGTCAAGCAGTACATTGCTCCTTCCTTTGTGTATCTCGCGAAGAGACCATGAGGATAAAATCAGAGAGATTAGAGCCCACACAGAGGCATACCAACAATCCTTGTTTCCACGAACAATACGAGACTGGAATAGAAGGGAGAACCGATAGAGGTACTCAAGGTACCCTCCGCCACACAACGTCAGGTGGTTTGAGGAGTATAGATGTGGATGTAGAACTGTATGCACCGTCTAGCATGTACACATACGAACTCGAACATCTTTGACGTGATCTGAAATTTGTTCGAATACTTTGGCTGCAACATACATTGGTTCAGGATCCAATTAGCAGGCGATTTAAGGGGGGGAAAGACTACTTTTAATCTTTTACTCTAGCAACAATGGCCGAGTTTGTCGCCGGATGCTTAAATGTTATCGTGACTTGTTGGCAGCGGTGCCGTGCGCAGTGACAGTTTCGTATTCGCTCGCTGTGTTGCCACCACCTGCTGCTGCCACGTAGGAACTTCCGAAACCGGAGACTTTCCACTGGCCTCGATTAGCGAGCCGAGCGTGACTGCGCGACGCTCTCCGATGTAAGCTGGACCGCTTTCTGTGGTTGCTTTTGAATGACCGTGGCGCTTGTTATCGTAATGGATGTCTGCTTATTCGATGACTTCTTCAGTTTCGACAGGCAGACATACTAAACCTGTATTGCAGCACTGTGAATCTGGAGCTAGCAGAATTGGAGGGAAATATTAAAATATTCCCATGAAACAACGTAGGTGATCGATAAGAATTTATCTAACACGTTTTTTCATTGGCCTCTTGACAGTTATTCAAGTTCTGCAAAGCTTTTGGAAATCTTGCCAGTCTCACATGTAACGAAACAGAGAGTGATTTAATTTATACCCCGACATCTTCTTTCTCTTTGTGATTACAAATGATACTGAATCAGCATCAGAGATATAAATGCTTAGGTCAGCGCAAAATCAGCAGCAAAATACGCCAGAACGTAAAAAAATGAAAATCTTACTGTAAATCAGGACACTAAACTGGCCAGTTTACGTTACAGCTAGGAGAGATGTCATATGGGACCGCGCCACCACTTTTTCATGTATTCTCATCAGTAAATATCAGTACCGTATGACATTCTTGGCTGGGATATCCCACTTGGTGGGTGCAGCCACCTAGCGGAAAGTGTGTTTTTCCTCCGTGCACACAGAGTCCTTTCCTTACGGATATGTGGGAGTTGTGTCGTATGTGTACTTGTTAGAGTGCAGGTGAGTGTAATGGATGCGTTTACAGTGAAGTGTTACGTTCGTGTTGTCGTATGATGCTGAGAGGAACTAGAGGGTGAAACAGCTGACGGCACGTAGCATACTTCTCTCGAATAGCACCAAGGGCTGTCGAGCTTAAAGTTTCCATCCGACGGGCGGATTGTCGCATGCCCTCAGATCTTGAGACACTGTGAAGACGTCTGGAATGGTATCCAATACATTGCCGCAAAAATTGGGGGTAAGGAACTTTACGTCACTTATCAGCCAAGTACTGGCATTGAAAATTTCATTCTTTCACTGGGAGTCGAACCGGCTTACCTACGAGTCCAGCGCCTCAGTAGATGCGTGCGTTAGCGACTTCAGCTCCGAAACGTGTCCAACTAAATTGTTCTTGTCACAAAACTTATCAATAACTTAATATAATCTAACTTAATCGCCACGGTTCCGAGAGATACCGGATTTCCTATTTCCATTCTTTACCCACATTAACTGCTCTCTGTTTGACTCACATACCGCTAACAGATATCTGCATGGCTGACAGACACGAGTCGTTGTGAAAGCTACTCTTCTACCCAAGCTGTATTCGCGAGTTAAGTTTTGAAGCCTCGACTCTTAAAGACAGTTTTCATCAGACGTGGTAACGATGTCACATGCATTCAGACTGTTTGTCCACATGTTTCTAACGAAATTTCCTATATATTAATTAAAGTACAAGATGCAGAAAGAAAATATCTAACAAAAATTAAAATGTTCAGCAGACGCGAAAAACGTCATAGTTTGAAACACAAAGATTGCACATGAAAAATTTATGCAGCATTGCAATCATGTTTCATCACAATACTGAAAGAATAATCAGACTATTATTGTGCATTATTTATTGTACATATGCCCTTTTAAAGCCGGCCGTTGTGGTCGAGCGGTTCTAGGCGCTTCAGTCCGGAACCGTGCAGCTGCTCCGGTCGCAGGTTCGAATCCTGCCTTGGGCATGGATGTGTGTGATGTAGTTAGGTTTAATTAGTTCTACGTCTAGGAGACTGATGACCTCAGACTCAGATGTTAGGTCCCGTAGTGCTTAGAGCCATTTGAACCATTTTTGCCCTTTTAAAACCGTAGAAATTTTAAAACTTTTAATGAAGTAACCAATAAAATACCACAAAAAGATTTTCTAATTTTATTTCGCGTGATGGAATTAGGAATTGAGTGAAACTAATAAGAGTCTTCAGAAAAACTTGTGAATATAGTAATTACGGGAAGTTTTCCATCTCATTCATTGTCCTCTCCTTCTGTGTATGTTGTGGGACATTTGAAAAGTGTCTCATGAAAGTCTTAGCACCCAGCAGGAATATGGTGTGCACGTTTTTGGAGATCCTTCATTTTTATCCGTTTTAGAACACTACCAGTGATGTATGCTTTCTAGTGAGGTAGACTGGGAGGGATATTGTAGCATGCAAGAGAAAATGTGTGCTTTTCTAATAAAAAAAAGAAAAAAAGCTTCGCTTTGATACCTCTTCCTGCTGTCTCATCTGATCGCCTCTGTTTTATAGTGCGTGGACCAACGTTCCTTGAAATCTAATATACCCTTTGAATTCACCACTTTTATGGAGAAACTGTAGCCCTGTGGTTCTCCACAATAAACTCTTCTCAGCATTGTGACGTAGGCGGCAAGTGTTCACAAAGTTTTCCTAGTTTGTATGTGCTCCGCCTGCGATCCACGTCGTAATTCGTGTAAAGCGGTTATAAGAAAACCCGAGAAATCATTTCTTAACAATAACATCCATTCTCTCTCTCTCTGTCCGAACAGGACTCAGAAGGCCCAACGGTACCGACAGACCACCGTCTCACTCTCAGCCGATAGACGTCACTAGAATAACATCCATTAGCGTCCACTTAATCATAAACACTACAGAAATCTCGATCGGCGAAAGGAAAGATCAAGCTGGATAAACTGGACTGCAGCGTTGATGTGAAATATTGTTCCATTGTCACTGAACCTTGCACTGCGCTTTTGTAAGGTAAGCTGTAGTCAGACCGTTACACTACTTCTTGACGATATCAGCATGCATTCGTCACAAATATATGAATCTGTCCTCTAAAGACGGGATGTTATTAGTGAAAAGGAAATTTCCTGATAGAAAGTAGGACAGCTGCAGCCTTACTTTTTCGACTGCTTCACATTCGGAGGTAAGGGAGATACGTAATTTGGCCGGCCGGAGTGGCCGAGCGGTTCTAGGCGCTACAGTCTGGAACCGCGTGACCGCTACGGTCGTAGGTTCGAATCCTGCCTCGGGCATGGATGTGTGTGATGTCCTTAGGTTAGTTAGGTATAAGTAGTTCTAAGTTCTAGGGGACTGATGACCTCAGCAGTTGAGTCCCATAGTGCTCAGAGCCATTTGAACCATTTTTGAAAGATATGTAATTTAATTCAGGTATTACATCTAAATCCCATAAACTAGAAAATGGTGATTTGGTGCATGAATTGCGACAGACTGGCTTTCTTGGAATGAATACAAAGTAGCTATGTTGTATTCTTACATATCTTTCTGTTTATCACTACAGAACATTTCTAACTAATGAACTAACGAATTTTCAAGAGAACTTTCAGGAATAAATTTTTCGCCTGATGTGTTCAAATAAGTATAAATCCTTGTCGGCATTTAGGAAATTTGTCAGTTGATTTGAAATTCTAACAATTGATTTTCCACAGCCGACTGCCCAATTTCTTTCTTTAAGTGTGCATGTGTCAAGCGTATCATGTTTGTGATCCTTGATAAGCGCATCTGTGTCGTAAGCTGACAGCTGCCACGTTTCTGGTCTTAGGGCCATGAAACCTCCGAGGAGATTAAGCCAAATAATGCAATCAATCAATATCTTGTCTTACTTTACTTACAGCTAACATCTCACACATGTTCCTTGTATTTTAGTGGTGGTAACTGAGATCACTTCGATTACTTTCTCTGCGATGTTTGGCGTTCCAATTCCTTCCTCTCGATTTCACAGGTGTCTGCTGCACAAATCTGCAATTCTTTCAGCACCTTTCCTTGAGCGGTCTTCCTTGATCTTAGGATAGAAAATTGGCAAGTCTTACGCGATATAATGTCGTGATTTTTTCTCTCGTGTGTTTATTTACTGGCCTTAAGGAATGTCGGTTCTAACGCAAGGAAAGACGTTGTAATCTATTGCGCAGCGGCAGGCCTTTGTGACGATAATATCCATACGTCATTTAAACCACTCAACACTCCAACCCAGGGCAAAATACAAATGGCTATTTTCAGAGCCAACAGTAGCATACGGAAAGAAGTACACCGCCTTGCTGCTTCCAGAGCAATACGTGCAACAGCTAACGTAAAAGGTACATGGAACTCAAAACTCTCTCACGCTCGATCGTTGTACACTACAGCGGCTTAGACCACCCACTCGTCTTTTTGTCAAATTATGCGTTATTCCGCTCTTCTCTCCCCATTAAATGATTTGGCCATTAAGCGTTTTCTGCGGGACAAGCTCTTGTCTTGAAACCAAAATCGTCTCTCGAAGTCCGGTCTTCTTCAAACGGGTTATGGGAGAGATTGCTGGCGCAGATAGACTAGCATGGAGAGTTTCAGCAAACCAGTCTTCGGGCTGATGACCGCAACAACAGCAGTTTTCTGATGCATGAAAGAAGGTGTGAATCGTAATGAAGAATATATAGAGGAGACCTTACTAAATAAAAAACTTGTTCATGCCAGTGACTGCCCTCCTCAGCGCAAACTTCATGTGTTTAAACGAAAAACTTTCAGGGAGTTTCACTTTCCGAAGGACTGTGGGTTTAATGGCTCTGAGCACTATGGGACTCAACTGCTGTGGTCATAAGTCCCCTAGAACTTAGAACTACTTAAACCTAACTAACCTAAGGACATCACACACATCCATGCCCGAGGCAGGATTCGAACCTACGACCGTAGCGGTCGTGCGGTTCCAGACTGTAGCGCCTTTAACCGCTCGGCCACTCCGGCCGGCGACTGTGGGTTTAATAGTTGATGGTAAAAGAAGGATAACTGATACTCTAGAAGGAAAAAAAAAAAAAACGAAATTACCGGAGAACCATCACACTTTTACGTGGCATGAAATGATAAGTGAGTAGTACCCCAAGGAGTCCCGATACTTTTATTGTAGTCAGTTCATGATTTGGTGGAACACGTAGAGGAATCTCAGATATCTTGCTGGCAATGGTTAGCGAATGATCTACATATCAGGCCGACCACAGGCAGCTGCTATGCCTGATCTTAAGGAAACGTCGCAAATTCGGCTTTAAAACGTGTGTTTCTTTCAATTTTATGTGGTACTGTTCGATTTATTACCCTCAGTTTTTCCCTCGTTTCATACCATACCTATGTGCTATCGACTCATTAACTTAAAAGTGGCCGCAAAGTTGACTCGAATCTTCTGTTTTTCCTTCTTCTTGAAAAGTTTCTGTACTTACATCATATCAGATAGAGTGCACGAATGTTTTAGACTTCTCGTTGTGCACTGTCGCAATACATGGATCAGTAGTGGAACGGAAAGTTTTTGACTAGCGGGTGGGACGGATAATACAGAGGGCATTATGAACATGGATCGTCGATTATTCATCAATGTTCTCGCCAAATGAGGTAATACGAAGTTCTCTGATAGCGCATCATGTTTTCATATTCTTCGTGGGCACTTCTTGTTTTAATAAATGTATTACTTAAATGTGTCGCCGTTATACGTGTTCGTTTTGGCCCTAGTATTGACTTCTGAGTAGCACAAGCGATTTCTGCAACGTAACACGTAAGACCATATCGCTTTATTATCTCGGTCTGTAAAGAGATAGTCAAGCGTGTAATATTTCTGTAAGTAGTGGGTTGCGAGAAGCACCCTGACAAGGACATATGGTCTACACCGTTCATGTTTGATGTACCGAAGTGTTATACATGTTGATTGAGACAAATTACTGTTTGGGAGGATCTTGCGTCAACGAGGATCATATCATCCGTCATTTCCTTAAACTGCCCATACTACTTGCTATCTCGGGCGGTTCGTGCTGGTGCGAGATTCACTGTGATTAAGATACTGGATTCACATCTTGGAGAAAGTGGATTGAAACACCAGGCTGGCTATCGTGATTTCGCTACACCGCTTCAGGTGGAGTTCTAGCTCACGCTTTCAACAAAGCGATAACTTCCTTCCCCTCTCTATGCCAGGCTAGAGCTGCTGCTCTGCTCCGCCTCCAGTATCAGCGTTGACAGGGCGCTGATATTTAAACTTCATTCGTTCAGCTAACTTTCCTCTCGGCAAACGTTACATACGTTGGAGACGAGGACATTAGAAACGGAGCATTGGTGAAGTAGGGAGACGGAAATTGGACGTGCCCTTTCAAAGTGTTTGACTTAAAAAAATTTCGGGACTCAGGGAACGTAAATATATGTGGCCTAGGGCGGTTTGAACCGTCATCCTCCCAAATGCGCATCTTGCGCCTACCACTGCGCCGCCTCACAAATTCGCTCAAGAATCAAGTGCTGCTTTCGCCGCGCGCTAAGCCCCGATGTTACTGACATAAGTATCGACGCTTTTGTTTCGGTAGCTATGGTATCGTCATGTATACCAATAATCAGATAATTTCATACTTCACTAAAAATATCAGTGTGTGGGTACCGGTAGCATCGAAGAAAACATAGTGTAATTTCCATGTTTCACCTTTTAGCCCATATAAGTCATGTTGTGTTAAAGAAAAGCTTCAAAATGCGCCAGTAATCAATACCTTGCGATACTTCGATATCGATACTCTTTTCCCATTATCATCAAAGAATCGAAACAATGTTAGGTATATTTCGGTCATGCATTACTAAGGTAGCCGTGCAATTTTATGTTATGGTATCGATACTTTCTGTACTGTATTACCGATGTATCGATACAATTTTTGACAGTTATACCGATAACTAATTTCGTATAGAATTTTGTATTGCAACTTTGTTGTTGTTCGTACCTGCAACCTGCCAGTGAAAGTCATTTCACTCGGGTCGAGCGGCGGCAGCGTCACAGCCGCGGTGCAGGCACGGATCGAAAGTGAGCGAGTCGATTCGCCGCCGCGAAAAAGCGCGACCAGCCAGCGGCGCGGCTCCGCTTAGTTCTGTCCCGTTCTGTCTCACGGGCCAGGCGGCTCTCTCCGAATCCGCTTAGTGGACCGAATCGGCTTCCACGCGGCATTCAGTGTGTGCTGCAGGCTGCCTTTCCAGCGGCAATTATGCAGTTAATCCAGGAGAAAGCTTCCGCGCTGCCCCTTACCTGGGCACCCGTGAAATGCAATTACGGAACCGTTAATCCGACGTGCGCGCCTTTTACGATGCCATATTGCGAGAGACGCGCCCCTTGTTGCTCGTTGCGGCTAAAGGCGACGAAAGGTTTAATTTTTCGGAGGAGCATGCCTGCGGTTTTTCGTCAGTTCTGTTAAGCCCGATAGTTTTTAATTAAATCGCTCGTATTCATCGTCACCCTTTGATGCTTGCGCTAGTGTCCCTGCCTCGGCACGCCGTTTCTTGAAGTCAATTTCTTCTGGACCTCACCATGTTTGCTTCAACAAACAGCTGTTATTTTGAGGGTTAGAGTTTCTTGTTCTTCCGTATTTTTCATTCACGTCTCAGCGATGTTATGCCGCCATCAGACAATTTTCCGGTTTTCCCACAGTCCATGTTTCACTACCATACAATGCTGTACTCAAGACGTACATCCTCAGAAATGTCTTCCTCAAATTAAGGCCGGTATTTGATATTAGTAGACTTCTCTTGGCCAGAAATGCCTTTTTTGCCATAGCGAGTCTGATTTTGATGTCCTCCTTGCTCCGTCCGTCATTGGTTATTTTACTGCCTAGGTAGCAGAATTCCTTAACTTCATTGACTTCGTGACCATCAATCCTGATGTTAAGTTTCTCGCTGTTCTGATTTCTACTACTTCTCATTACCTTCGTCTTTCTCCGATTTACTCTCAAACCATACTGTGTACTCATTAGACTGTTCATTCCGTTCAGCAGATCATTTAATTCTTCTTCACTTTCACTCAGGATAGCAATGTCTTCAGCAAATCGTATCATTGATATCCTTTCACCTTGTATTTTAATTCCACTCCTGAACCTTTCTTTTATTTCCATCATTGCTTCCTCGATGTACAGATTGAAGAGTAGGAGCGAAAGGCTACAGCCTTGTATTACACCCTTCTTAATACGAGCACTTCGTTCTTGATCGTTCACTCTTATTATTCCCTCTTGGTTGTTGTACATATTGTATATGACCCGTCTCTCCCTATAGCTTACCCCTACTTTTTTCAGAATCTCGAACAGCTTGCACCATTTTATATTGTCGAACGCTTTTTCCAGGTCGACAAATCCTATGAAAGTGTCTTGATTTTTCTTTAGCCTTGCTTCCATTATTAGCCGTAACGTCAGAATTGCCTCTCTCATCCCTTTACTTTTCCTAAAGCCAAACTGATCGTCACCTAGCGCATTCTCAATTTTCTTTTCCATTCTTCTGTATATTATTCTTGTAAGCAGCTTCGATGCATGAGCTGTTAAGCTGATTGTGCGATAATTCTCGCACTTGTCAGCTCTTGCCGTCTTCGGAATTGTGTGGATGATGCTTTTCCGAAAGTCAGATGGTATGTCGCCAGACTCATATATTCTACACACCAACGTGAATAGTCGTTTTGTTGCCACTTCCCCCAATGATTTTAGAAATTCTGATGGAATGTTATCTATCCCTTCTGCCTTATTTGACCGTAAGTCCTCCAAAGCTCTTTTAAATTCCGATTCTAATACTGGATCCCCTATCTCTTCTAAATCGAATCCCGTTTCTTCTTCTTTCACATCAGACAAATCTGCACCCTCATAGAGGCTTTCAATGTATTTATTTCCACCTATCTGCTCTCTCCTCTGCATTTAACAGTGGAATTCCCGTTGCACTCTTAGTGTTACCACCGTTGCTTTTAATGTCACCAAAGGTTGTCTTGACTTTCCTGTATGCTGAGTCTGTCCTTCCGACAATCATATCTTTTTCGATGTCTTCACATTTTTCCTGCAGCCATTTCGTCTTAACTTCCCTGCACTTTCTATTTATTTCATTCCTCAGCTACTTGTGTTTCTGTATTCCTGATTTTCCCGGAACATGTTTGTACTTCCTCTTTTCATCAATCAACTGAAGTATTTCTTCTGTTACCCATGGTTTCTTCGCAGCTACCTTCTTTGTACCTATGTTTTCCTTCCCAACTTCTGTGATGGTCCGTTTTAGAGATGTCCATTCCTCTTCAACTGTACTGCCTATTGCGCTATTCCTTATTGCTGTATCTATAGCGTTAGAGAACTTCAAATGTATCTCGTCATTCCTTAGTACTTCCGTATCCCACTTCTTTGCGTATTGATTCTTCCTGACTAATGTCTTGAACTTCAGCCTACTCTTCATCACTACTATATTGTGATCTGAGTCTATATCTGCTCCTGGGCACGCCTTACAATCCAGTATCTGATTTCGGAATCTCTGTCTGACCATGATGTAATCTACACTCCTGGAAATGGAAAAAAGAACACATTGACACCGGTGTGTCAGACCCACCATACTTGCTCCGGACACTGCGAGAGGGCTGTACAAGCAATGATCACACGCACGGCACAGCGGACACACCAGGAACCGCGGTGTTGGCCGTCGAATGGCGCTAGCTGCGCAGCATTTGTGCACCGCCGCCGTCGGTGTCAGCCAGTTTGCCGTGGCATACGGAGCTCCATCGCAGTCTTTAACACTGGTAGCATGCCGCGACAGCGTGGACGTGAACCGTATGTGCAGTTGACGGACTTTGAGCGAGGGCGTATAGTGGGCATGCGGGAGGCCGGGTGGACGTACCGCCGAATTGCTCAACACGTGGGGCGTGAGGTCTCCACAGTACATCGATGTTGTCGCCAGTGGTCGGCGGAAGGTGCACGTGCCCGTCGACCTGGGACCGGACCGCAGCGACGCTCGGATGCACGCCAAGACCGTAGGATCCTACGCAGTGCCGTAGGGGACCGCACCGCCACAAATTAGGGACACTGTTGCTCCTGGGGTATCGGCGAGGACCATTCGCAACCGTCTCCATGAAGCTGGGCTACGGTCCCGCACACCGTTAGGCCGTCTTCCGCTCACGCCCCAACATCGTGCAGCCCGCCTCCAGTGGTGTCGCGACAGGCGTGAATGGAGGGACGAATGGAGACGTGTCGTCTTCAGCGATGAGAGTCGCTTCTGCCTTGGTGCCAATGATGGTCGTATGCGTGTTTGGCGCCGTGCAGGTGAGCGACACAATCAGGACTGCATACGACCGAGGCACACAGGGCCAACACCCGGCATCATGGTGTGGGGAGCGATCTCCTACACTGGCCGTACACCACTGGTGATCGTCGAGGGGACACTGAATAGTGCACGGTACATCCAAACCGTCATCGAACCCATCGTTCTACCATTCCTAGACCGGCAAGGGAACTTGCTGTTCCAACAGGACAATGCACGTCCGCATGTATCCCGTGCCACCCAACGTGCTCTAGAAGGAGTAAGTCAACTACCCTGGCCAGCAAGATCTCCGGATCTGTCCCCCATTGAGCATGTTTGGGACTGGATGAAGCGTCGTCTCACGCGGTCTGCACGTCCAGCACGAACGCTGGTCCAACTGAGGCGCCAGGTGGAAATGGCATGGCAAGCCGTTCCACAGGACTACATCCAGCATCTCTACGATCGTCTCCATGGGAGAATAGCAGCCTGCATTGCTGCGAAAGGTGGATATACACTGTACTAGTGCCGACATTGTGCATGCTCTGTTGCCTGTGTCTATGTGCCTGTGGTTCTGTCAGTGTGATCATGTGATGTATCTGACCCCAGGAATGTGTCAATAAAGTTTCCCCTTCCTGGGACAATGAATTCACGGTGTTCTTATTTCAATTTCCAGGAGTGTAATTGAAATCTTCCCGTATCTCCCGGCATTTTCCAAGTATACCTCCTCCTCTTATGATTCTTGAACAGGGTATTCGCTATTACTAGCTGAAACTTGTTACAGAACTCAATTAGTCTTTCTCCTCTTGTCCCAAGCCCATATTCTCCTGTAACCTTTTCTTCTACTCCTTCCCCTACAACTGCATTCCAGTCGCCCATGACTATTAGATTCTCGTCCCCCTTTACATACTGCATTACCCTTTCAATATCCTCATACACTTTCTCTATCTGTTCATCTTCAGCTTGCGACGTCGGCATGTATACTTGAACTATCGTTGTCGGTGTTGGTCTGCTGTCGATTCTGATTAGAACAACCCGGTCACTGAACTGTTCACAGTAACACACCCTCTGCCCTCCCTTCCTATTCATAACGAATCCTACACCTGTTATACCATTTTCTGCTACTGTTGATATTACCCGATACTCATCTGACCAGAAATCCTTGTCTTCCTTCCACTTCACTTCACTGACCCCTACTATATCTAGATTGAGCCTTTGCATTTCCCTTTTCAGATTTTCTAGTTTCCCTACCACGTTCAAGCTTCTGACATTCATCGCCCCGACTCGTAGAACGTTATCCTTTCGTTGAGTTGCTACAGATGCGTAAGCTATACGCATGAACAGCCTAGCAAAGTGACGCTACTGAATGTTACCTTTAATGAAACTATTACTTATTTAACAATTAATTTCATGACTTCACTGTTAAAAAGGATAACCGTATTCTGAGTTCTGACCAAGCTATCGCAGTGGCTATCGCGATTTACCGAAGTGTCCAGTGAGGCCCTTGTCAAAACAAGTTTCACAAACACTTCACCACTTACCCGAGTTATCTCTCAGATAACTGTGGGCTATCCACTAAACAACAAAACCAGTATTCACAACTGGGGCGAGAACCAGTGAAACCTTACCTTACAAAGCTCCTTCTGTGAAAATATGAATTAATGAAGAAATAGTCGCTCGTCCTGAAGGAACAAATGGAAAATATTTTTGGATCTCGACTGAAAACTCATTGGCTGTACCTGGCAAGAGAGGTGACACGTTTGCTTTGGTGCACGTTTGTTTCGGCGCACGTTTATGTTGATGAGAACCAATATGAGTCAAGCAAATACAATTTCAACACTTTTTCTGTCTCATAACGAGCAAGTGTAAACCTTAATCGTTTCAAGCTACTTTTCCAAGACAATAAGAGCCAATAACCATGAAAATGTAACACAGTGGCCATTCTTTGTAAGGAGAGCAGTTGTAGCTTTTTCAGTTATTTTACTGTGTTAATAGAATAGTAATATGCAGTAGAAGATCAACAAGACTTATTAACTTAGTACATAGCTCAATCAATTAATATTTATGATGTACAACAATTACTTTACTCTTCAGATATTACGCAACAAATAAAGTACTTTTAAAGAAGCACTTGAATATTGAAAATGAAGATTAAAGAAAATGATCAGTACACAAAAATTTACACTGAGAATAGCATACATTTTACAAAACAAAGATGTTACACAAAACTGATTATAAGCTACAACTGATGTTCCTGTCGCATTTCTACAGAAATGAAAAAGTTATTAATTGTTAATGATGCTCAGACTTATGAACAGTAATTAGTAAACACATTACAGTATCAACACGTCTCTTACCACAAAGATAGCTCCATCTCGCCATACTGATTTTCCATTAACTATCATGTTTATTGAAAGTGTAGCGAGCAACACTAGCTTTTTATAGCCTCAGAATCATGGATCCGATGCAACAATACAAAAGAGACGATCTCTAGCAATTAACCACATGTGAATCCTTCTTTCAACTCTGTTCGCTCCACAACACCTCTGCTCGCTACGGGTATCTACGTACAAGTTTCTTCACAAACGTCTGGCCACGATTGACACACATTTGTCCAGTGACACTGCTGGGCAAGGCCAGAAAAGGCGCTAAAGTAAAATGCGTTGTACTTTCCGTAATTGGGTGATGTAAGATCACATTCAGAAATAGTAGGCTTAGTCGTATTATGATCCCTCATTACGTTTTGGAATTCTGAAAAAGTTAACACATATGTTCTTTATAATAACGGAAACATAGCTTGACAAAACCAATATCATACACATTTGACACGTACTCGTACAACGCCAGTTAAACAGGTGTGGTACAGAAAGGGTTTACATAAGACGTAATCGATGAGCCAATACAATGACACAAATATGAAGCAACATATAAAACACTCTTTTGCTACTTTGCTGTCTTCACACCCGTGAATAATTTCCAAATGTACGTCGTCTGTAAGGTAATCTCACTTTACAAACACAGCTGTAGTCCACTGATACCGTGCAGTTCAGTAACGATTAAGAGCCTCTATGAAACTGACGTTGGAGCACAAATACAACCTCTGTCAAAGTGTCCAAGCCTCATTTGTTTCATGTCAGTAAATTAAAGAAATAGGACTCTAGTGCAAGAAACGCCTCGTAAATACCTACAAATTTACTAGCGTTTACGGAGTGTTTTGCCTCTCATAAATTTGCTTGATGAGTTGCTCCTGTAGATCTGTCGCTACCAATAGATGTCAGGTTTGCCGTATAATGTTGTATTGATATAAACTTGCTTAGAATTCCTTTTCTCTGAACTTGTTACAGAACGCATGGGTAATATGTATACATTTCTGAACTGCATTCAAAGTTCAGTGTTGTATTACCTGAGTCTTCCTCGATCTCAAAGTGCTCAGAAATTCAAAAGTTTCTTGAGCCTAGCGCCGGACGTTGTAAGAATGCGACATTGCAGTCGAGAACCCTATAATAACAGATTTGTATTCAAGCTATGTACGAGCACTCTATCAAAACAAATTCCGTTTGCCCCTTAGTGGTACTTAGTTAACCGGGTGTAGTTTAATCTATCTACAATGATGAGTATAGACTGATAGCAAGAGAGAAGCAGCTGCGGCGTTGGGGGTGAGGGATGGGGGAAAGCGGGGCAAGGGGCACTAAACTGAAGGTGAGGAGAATCCATTTTTGTTTTAGTTTGTGCACGTACGTCGCCGTGGGTTTTCGTGCTCGCGTCGCATGTATATTTGTATGCGCAGCTGACGTGATTTTCCTTGTCTGTGATACCGCCTTGCGTCACTTCCCTATATTGTAAAACGGTGTTGACACTGCCGCCGTCCTCATTCGATAATAGGCTATAGGTAAGTAATGTCTGCGAAAACGACAGCGACTCTTCTCCCTGCAACGTGCTTTCAACGACCAGCGCTCTTATGTGAATTTTTTTCTGCTCTTACTTCGCCAGTTAATCCCATTCTGAGTTATTTCCTTCACCACAGAACTGGTGGTACTTGGATGTAGGCTGGTCGTACGAACTTGAACTCTTCACACACAATATCCCCAGATCCACGGATAGAGAAAATCAGGTCGATTCGTCGTGTTTAGACTTTCTTAAAGCTATTGATTCAGTAACACATGGGCGCCAGGGAAAGAAAGTACGTTCGTACTGGGTATATGAACAGTTTTAACCATTGATTACTAAGTCTACTTAAAATATACGTTTCCAGTTGGTTCCAATTCGCGGTTCCCGCCCATCTGGTATTGTCAGTATAGCGTATAAAACAGGACATTTTGTACTTACTTTGCATGTGACATATCGTTCGAGACTTTATTAACTAGTCCATCAAATATAATTTATGATCTTCTTTGAATAAAATATGGAGTAGTAAGATTTACTGTGGTTTAGAAACCATGTAACGTCCCTCCTCCTTTAGCGTTCTAGGGTTAATTAAACAATTTCCGACAAGGAAGACTCAGCACGATGTTGTGGAAGATTCTGGAGTATTTCGTTAGAAATGTTTGTTCTTTTCGATTTTGCCTTTTTGTTTTAGTTACGAGCGTTTTATCTGAAAGAACATGTAATCTTCAGTACTAAACGACTAAAGCAGTCGCCCAATACCAATTTCAGGTTGCCTAACTACTGGCTTGCAGGAGCAACAAAAATGTCACTTCCAGTACTTCACCTAATTATTGATAGAATTTAATAATTTAAAATGCTGTAATAATCTACTCATTAAGCAGGTCAGAGGTTTAACACAATAAGTCAAGCATCAAATTTAGAAACTGTTTATATCTGTTGCGGCAGAGGAACTCACCGCACGCAAATTACACAGACTATATTCATTCAATATTTGAGAATGGGAGGACGTGGTGACTTCTAACAAGCCTTACACATAATTTCAAACCGTTTTGAAACTTTTCCTCGCTGACATTTCTCCAAAATAATATGAAGGGAAAGAAGGTGATCACTTACTATTTTTTGTAGTAAAACTTCGCTGTCATCCATGACGTTTAATCTATTACTTACCAGCTGTGTTCCCGGCGTTGCCCGGTACGTATTTCAGTCCTGTTAGTCCATTTCCTCCTTCCTACTCTGTCCATCTTCTCAACCCCCCCCCCCCTTTCACTGTCCATATCCTTATATCCTTCTCCCCACTATCTCTGTCTCCACCGCGCCCTTCCTCCTCTCTCCGTACATCTCATCCTCCTTCCTTTCTCTGTCAATTTCCTCCTCCCACTATCTGTGTATCTCCTCCTCTCTCTATTTGAGACTACGTCTTTTGGATACTGTCTGCGAAATTTGTTGCTAATAGTGTTAGTACTAAAGACGTAATAACTTAAAATTCACATACTTTGCGGAATTTTTCTATGCATCTCAGTGTTTATGACTTCATATCTCCGGAAGTACGCGTGATAGCATGATATAATTTTATAGGTGCATTTAGCGGCATGTGTGGATATTGCCGGTGGAATATATTGCGAATACTCTAAGTCACACAAAAGCAATAAATTTAAACGTGAGGCATGATGCAGCCGTTTCCCTCGCATCTTATTGGTTATGACGTCATACCTCGTGAACTATGACAGTTAGGCGTTTCTTACTCTCCACAGCAATTGTTGACTGACAGGGATATGTGCTCCGCGTTTGGCTGAAATCTGTATAGTATTTTAGGGCGAGATGAGGAACATACATACATACGGACATTTTTATAATATGTAGGGATGGATTTACTACCAACATTTTGCGGACAATATTCATATATATCATTCAGAATACTTGCAAAATCGTACATTGTACGAGACATCACTCAGGAAATATTATGTCATAAACACTGAGTTCCGTGAAATCCATTTTTTCTTAAAACGGTTAGCGAGTTACCCAGAGTATACTCATCCAGTGTTTGATAATGTTTCATACATGGGAGTTAGATTATTTAAATAATTGTAGGTGGTGGGGTGTTAATGGTACATTCTCAACAACTAGGTGGGTTGCACGACCGTTGGTAACGACGACGATAAGTTTTGGTCCTTGACTTATGTACCTTCCTAATTAGGAATAGAAATGATTAGCGTGTTTGTATTCACCAGCATGTGCGTCAATCTTCCTAAACGTTAGCGGATTCAGTTACAACCAGCGGTGTCATATCCTTCTCTTCAGTTACTATTAATATTTAAAATTAAGAAAGGACACGAGGTCGACGGACAACGTTAGTAAATTACATACCGGACCCTCTCTTAGAACTACCAATGATGATGCAACAAAAAAAATTAAGGTAAGTCAGCGGTACGAATATATTATGCCTCTGCTCAACTATTGTTCGAATAACCGTTTCTTCTTTCGTTGGTGAGGAACCGAATCTCACGTCCGTCACATAATATAGCCGTGTCCAAAACACAGTTAATTCATTCCTGGGGTACTTAAAATTATCAGCAGTGATTCGGTACGACTACAGAAACGTTTTTGGTGTTTCACAACTTTATCAGTGTCATGTAAAACGCGCTTACCACTTTTAGTTGCTTCTCGTTTATTTTTCTCAAATATATTTTGCGTAATCAGTAATCATTTTATATTCGTGCTCGTTCGCACTCTGCCTTAAAATCTTTTGATGTTTAACACACTCGTTCTGGAATGTACCTGCCGGCCGGAGTGGCCGTGCGGTTCTGGGCGCTACAGTCTGGAACCGAGCGACCGCTACGGTCGCAGGTTCGAATCCTGCCTCGGGCATGGATGTGTGTGATGTCCTTAGGTTAGTTAGGTTTAATTAGTTCTAAGTTCTAGGCGACTGATGACCTCAGAAGTTAAGTCGCATAGTACTCAGAGCCATTTGAGCCTGGAATGTACCTGTTTACAGAGATTCTTATTTTTAGCGTTCCGTGCGTCAGTCGGATCTCTTCTAGGGTCCCTTTGTTGTCCGTCTGGCTATCTGTCTGTCTGTCCGACTGTTAAAAACCCAGTTTCTCACGAACGGCTACACATATCGAGTTGAAATTTATGTCACATACTAACGTCTACGGCCCCTTTCGGTGTGTAAAACTGAAGCATCTGAGTCAGTGCAATCAAAAGATAACGGCCATTTATATTATGTTAGATATTTTGATACTAGCAACTCACCCATCAAAACCTATAGGGTACTTCCCGCTGACCTAGAATTATGAAATTTGGCATGACGCAAATAAAAGTAAGTCAAAGCACAGGGAAAAACAGCAAAATTGTTGATTTATAGTTATATCACACGAAAATAATATTTACTTTTGACTCTCGCAAGTTTTGGAATACGCCGGACCGATACAAACGGGGTACCACTATCTCGAGTCGATGCCGTTTGTGAAGCCGGTGCAGTATCTTAGATTACACAAAAATCAAAAATGAGATACAAAGACCAACGGAAACCTCAGTTATGAGTTATTCGATTAGTGACCGAGCGGTTCTAGGCGCTTCAGTCTGGAACCGCCCGACCGCTACGGTCGCAGGATCGAATCCTGCCTCGGGATAAATGTGTGTGATGTCCTTAGGTTAGTTAGGTTTAAGTAGTTCTAAGTTCTAGGGGACTTATGACCTCAGATGTTTAGTCCCATAGTGCTCAGAGCCATTTGAACCATTTTATTCGGTTAGTGACTAGAGATAACTCCACTGGAGGTATCTCGATTGTTGAGCGATTTCCAGGATTGATGAAATACCTATGCATAATTAAGTTAGTACGGAACACTCGGTTCGCTAGTCCTCTTCGCACTTATAAGGATTGTTTTGGTGTTTCTAATAGTTGTCATCGCCAGACTTTCGAGACTGTTGGTGGGCTTAATTTTTCCTAATAATTCTAGAGTTATAATTCATAATTCTATGCTTAGCACTTGGGAAAACACAGATATTCCATTTTATAATGTATTACATTTTTACTACCCTACTATTTGTTGTGATTCCCGGTCCGAAAGTTGTTTTGACGGTACAGTTCCCCACGCTAGTCTATTCTGTGCAAGCCTCTTGCTGTCTGAGTAATCGCTGCATCCCACATCTATTTGAACCTGCTTATTGTAATCAATATCTGGTCTACCACTCCCAGATTTTAGTACCCCTAAGGTAGAGAGAGCTAATTATTTTACCTTATCTACGATACTTTCCTTTCCTGCTCTTTTGTTAACTGCAGTCTTCTGTTTATTTTCTGCAAGTCATAACTGAGGATTGCGTTGTTCTTTGTGCTGCTAATTTTTAATTTTTGTGTAATCTGAGATATCGCACCTTCATCACAAACGGCGACGACCAGAGATAGTGGTTCCCCGTTTGCGCCTCTCTAGCACCGACTATATTAGATTAGTGACTGGAGATAACTGCACAGTAGATATCTCAGTTGTTGTTATCTACTGTGCTTTCTTTTCCTGTTTTCTGTTAACTCTCGTCCTAAACTTATTTTCTGGAAGTCGTAGAGCGCGGATGCCGTTGTTCTTTGTGCTGCTCGTTTTTAATTTTTGTCTAATCTGAGATACCGCACCTTCTTCACAATTCGAGATAACGGTTCCCCGTTTGCGCCTCTCTAGCATGGACTATATTCGATTAGTGACTGGAGATAACTTCATTGGAGGTATTTCGATTGTTGAGAGATTTAGATCGCATTAAAAATGGATTGTGTCATTCCCACACCAGATTGCTTACAATACTCAACACTGTAGAGGTAGAAACTGTTGAATCAGTGTCGTGCCTCGACCCTGAACGAAATTAGTGTTCTGGTTACATAGTGCGCAGTTTGGCTCGGCTCTGAGCACTATGCGACGTAACTTCTGAGGTCATCAGTCGCCTAGAACTTAAAACTAATTAAACCTAACTAACCTAAGGACATCACACACACCCATGCTCGAGGCAGGATTCGAACCTGCGACCGTAGCGGTCACGCGGTTCCAGACTGAAGCGCCTTTAACCGCACGGCCACACCGGCCGGCATGCGCAGTTTGCTACCGTATTTCTCTTCCAGTTAAAGAGTTACTAAATACCTTAAATTTGATGAAGACATGCCTTTGTCCGCTGTATCAGTATTTATATCTATTTATAAATTCGGTGTTAAGTGCATTCACATGTACCACATCGGTTAATCCTCCAACAGTACTGACGTAATGTGTTTTCGTCGAATAAAGTTATCATGGAGGTGATACTCTTGAGATGTCAGCATCCCAAACTACATTGTCTGATAACAGTGTTAACTACTATCCAGTTCTTTCGCAAAAAAGTAAAATGAAATAAAAAAAATTATTTTAAGAGGGACATTAAAGGGCCGGGGAGACGTCAGCACTGATAACATCGAGTTACAACACAGCTCGCACACTACAGGGAGAGGAAGACAATGTCGAGTTACAACTCAACTCGCTGTCTGCACATACAGGCGCACTGCTCGGATCCGTCTCTTTACGTTTCTGTAAGGTATTTTTGTGCCATGTTGCACATTCAACCCCTAACGAAGATACGACAACAGAAACTATTTTCTTAAGTATGTGACTGGCTTTGTAAGGGTTTTGTGTGCCATGTTACACATTCAACTCATAACGAAGACAGGGCAACAGAAAGTATTTTCTTAAGTGTGTGACTGGCTCAAAGTTATCTCAACTAGCAATTGTGCTTTTGGTAATCAACTCTACCGTTGGTTTTAGCGAGTTTTCCATAATTGTCAGGTACCTGCATCTACGTCTATACTCTTGCGGCGTGTGGCACAAGGCACTTTGTATTTCGCTGTCATTTCCCACCTTCCCCGTCCCAGTCGCGTATGGCTCGCGGGAAGAACAATTGCCGGTACTACTCCGTACGACTCGAATCTCTCTAATTACATCTTGATAGCCTTTTCGTAAGATATAGGTAGGTGGAGGCAAAATATTTGTTGAATCTTGACACTCTCGGATCTTTTAACAGTGAATCACACAGTGATGCAGAATGCCTCTCTTGCACCGTGTGCCACTGGAGCTGGTTGATCACCTCTATGAGGCTTTAATATTTCCTAAATGAACCTGTAATGAAACGCGCTGCTCTTCTTTGGATCTTCTCTGTTTACTCTATCAGTTTTATGTGGTACGGATTCCTTACTGACGACCAATATCCAGCTATTGGTCGAACGGGGGTTTTGTAAGATACCTGCTTTGTTGGCGGATTACATTTCCTCAGGATTTCCCCTTGAACCTCAATCTGACGTATATCTTTCCCACGATTAGTTATATGTAGTGATTTCACTTTAAATCGCTCCGTACACATACTTCTAGATATTTTATAGCAATAACCTCTTCCAGTGGTTGTTCTGCAGTCGCGTGATCACACAGTAGTGCATCTTTATGCCTGCGTGGTTGCAGTATGATACATTTGCTTGTGTTCTGGTCAACTGACCCTCCTTGCTCCAAATGTCAATACCCTGCAGGCCTTATTGCAGGTGTACTCCTTATTTCAGCGTAATTAGTGCATTCCACAACATCAACGATCTGCGATATGTACTTACTCCTACGTCTGTCCTCGAAGTTTTTTCCTTCCACCATCGTCTCACCTACAGGTTTCAGCAACGAATCGTGTCGTAATATGTACCCAAACGTTATATCTCTTCGATACACCTAATTAAACGGAGGTTGCCCAGAAAATAATGCACCACATTTCTTTTCTTCAACAGTTCTTCATTGAATGTAACGAAAATTACACACACGAAAGAATGAGTTTTATCTACATATCCTATTTTTCCACATTATCTCCATCCCGTTCTATGACCTTCCTCCAGCACGAAACAAGGAAGTGTTTGCTCTGTCGGTACCAATCTTTGTCCTGGTGGCGGAACCAGTGCTTCATTGTGCGTACTTCCTTTGCTGACTGACAGATGCAGCGCGAACTGGCAAGTCGTAACGCGTCTGTCCTCGCGAATGACAAAATCAGCTCGCTGCAACATGTCAGGTGTGACAGCCGTGGATGGTCTCCTCGACCGTTGCAAATCAAGGAGCTCCTCCGAACCGCGTTCTGATGAACGCACCCTCCGTGTCCAGCGACTAACTATACTTCTGTCGACAGCAGATGCTCCATAGTTTTCTTTCTCTTCAGTGAGAAATTCAATGATGGCACGTTGTTTGTAAAGTACATCACCTGCAGGTGCCATTTTGAAACTGGCCAGCAGCTACGCTAACAGTCGGAAGCGCCGGAAACTTTGCGCTCTCTCTCTGGAGACTTCAGATAATACATACGTAACGTTTCGCATTCGTGGCATTGTTTTCGGCTGAGAAAAAACAAATGCGGTGCATTACTTTCCGGGCAACCGTTGTAGTTGTGGATCGCTGGCCGTGTTGTATGATTATAGAACATTTTTGTCCTCGCGGACAATAACAGATCACAAATAAAGATGGATGCCGCAAGCAGAGATCTTGCGAACTCAGCTCGCACTCTTCATTCAAGAAGTCCAGGGCACCTTAGGCGTCTTTCTCGACTGCCAGAAGGTATTCCGTAGAAAGTGGTTCAAATGACTCTGATCACTATGCGACTTAACTTCTGAGGTCATCAGTCGCCTAGAACTTGAAACTAATTAAACCTAACTAACCTAAGGACATCACACACATCCATGCCCGAGGCAGGATTCGAACCTGCTACTGTAGCGGTCGCTCGGTTCCAGACTGTAGCACCTAGAACCGCACGGCCACTCCGGCCGGCTATTCCGTAGACTTCCGCACTGTCACTTAAGCGTCTGCCTAGTATCGCACCAGCTTTATGACCGGACACAAGACTTCCCTGCAGATGGACTAAACACGCCGTTAAGGAACAAAACTGACACGAGGAGGGGACGTGGTGTTGTAAAATTCCCGAGCACCAGACTGTGTGCCAGTGTGATGAACTAAGTTCCAAACCAGTCCATGGCGTCTCATGTACTGAGGTTATGTTCATCCTTTCGTCGTTTTCGGATCCAAAGACGGACGGTCTCCTTCAAGCTACCCCGGTCGAGTAGACAACGTGGCGGCACCGGCTCTCGCCCTCTTCCTCCTTTCATCACCATACAGCACAAATATGACACCACACTAACTACACACCCATTACAATCACCTACACTCAATAGATCCACTTAAGGCCCAAGTATAGTTTACTGCGTGGAAAAGGGCCATTGTGTACGGAGGAAGAAAACCGATCCGAGTTAGGAAACCGAGCTACTCCTGTGGGTCTCCCAACGAACAACGGTATTCGAGACCCTTTTTTTATCAACGTGGTGCTTCTTTCGATCCACAGCATGGGCACAGATAAATGTTTTAGAAACAAGCAAAATCGTCCATTTGCTTTTTGTCAAAAGCGCTAGATAACTTGGTGTAGGGGAGAGTTACATATACTTTACCACTATTGAAATTTTATTCATTATAGCCTAAATGTGAGTTATAAACTATTTAAACAATGCCATCCTCAAATGCAGAATTTTGTTAGTGGTGTCTGAATTAAATCATGGAATTCTGAAGAAAATAAACAGACTACATTAATTTTCTAAACATGTGCAAGTGGTACATGTTACGTACGATTTCACACACAACAGTTAGGAGAGGTTGGGCTATAGGGTGGTACGCCAACTGTCGTCGTAGGAAAGTTGGACAGGACCAGAAATGATTAGTAAACAAGTTAGCTCATCAAACTGACGATTTACGTAAACTGTATTTCTCCAAATCGAATGAAGACTCATTACAATTAATGAAGGAGGAAGCAGAGTGCCTCTTTCGATATAACAACGAACATTATCTCCTCAGATTTAAGAATATGCTCTTCCAATCAATTTTTAACTTCTTTGGAAAATATTTTTTCTGCAGCGAAAAATTTTCATATCTCCGTTTGCATTTTTATTTTCAGTGTTCCTCACTGTGTTAGAGTTCATCGGTGCTCCATTTTCCAAAACGTCCTTGTTATGCCATATTGTAATACAAAAAGTCATTTAATTAATAACATAGGATAAATAACCCATTAAAAATTAATCACATGAAATATTATTGCACTAATAACGCTAACGTATTTATTATAAAGCCCACTACACGAGCAAGTTTCTTCAACTGCATACAATATTGGAAAATTACAGCGATACTTTAAATGAAAAACCGCTGTTTTCTGTGTGCCAATTTGCTACAAAATATTTACAACGAAAACAGTGTCGTCTCTGTCTGAAAAGTAACAGTGTGCGATTTGCAGGGGGATGGGATGGGGGGGGGGGATTTCCCCCCCTCTGCATCAGACCATCCCCTCCTCTGACTTTAGTTTATGCATCCCAACCTGGGATGTTTATTTCCCACGCACTGGAGTAAAACTTTACATATAATTTAAATTTGTGGAGCTGAACACTGCAAGTTTTTAATACAGTCTTACTATTAATACTATTAATATGTTTGCTTATTAATTTTGAAAAAGTGTTATGTAGTAGTTAAACATTTCAAAACATTTAGAACTAAATCATTATTCTCATGTTGTAATTGTTGCTTTCGTCTAAGGTGCGTCACCCGTTTACTTGCGAGCTTGCGAGGGAAGTAGTGTGGCAGTCATACCGCAGCAGTTGTACCGCAGAGTTGGGTGAGCTGGGGGCTGAAAGTCCCACCCCGGGCCCTGACACAGGGTGGTGACCGGCCCGGTACCTGTGCGAACATTCACCGTTAGGCCACCTTTTGGCAACAGTATGGCGCGCCTGGGACGAAAGCACACATTACTAAATAACGCACCATCGTCTGCTTCTAGTTCCTAGGATACTATTTCGTGGACCTTCTTTAAATACTCTTCTCTTCCACCATCGTTTTCTTTTCCTTTGGTTTTCATTTCCGTTGTCAGCTGCGTGTGCAAGTACCAAGTAGGCCGCCGCTGCGATACTTTATCATCCTTTATACTGCAAGACCGACACACGTGTGGCACAAATTCTGTTGCTTTGGTATAAATTAATCTGCCGCATGCAACATACGCCGCAAGATGTTGCCTGTTGTAGCATGCTACAAGACGACGCACGCCACATTTCCGTAGCATGCCACAATGTTGCAAGACGTCGCCCCAGCGTAAACGAGGCTTTAGAGCCAGATCTGTATTGTATGGTGGATGTGATGTGTTGCGTACGAAACTAAAACCTGCAATCAGATCCAAATGTCGTGGAAAACTGTGAAGAGGTGTCATCTTGCAGCAAGATAACGCTCACCCACATTCTGCCAAACGGACAGCCGTCGCAATAAAGGAGTTGAGATTCGAGGTGCTGGAGCATCCACCATACAGTACAGACCTGGCTCCAAGTGATTTTCACATGTTTGGACCCTTAACGGAAGCACTACAGGGAAGAAGATTTGAAAGTGATGAAGGCGTCATTGCTGCGGTGCAAAATTGGTTACAGATGCAACCGAAAAACGTATTTTCTGTTTAAATAAAAAAAACTCTTAAAACGTCGGGAAAACTGCATTGAAGTCCAGGGAGGTTACGTAGAAAAATAACGCATGTTTCAGTTTTCTATCATCAGAATACGTGCAGCTTTCCACAAATGTGCCTTTACTTGTTGAATTCCCGTCGTATACCTGTATATAGATGATTTTGTAAATAAACTTTACCTATAATGTACTTTTAAAGATATAACAAGGGATGGCTTTTCTGACAGTGCATACGCGTGAATAGTGAGTTTCGGCATTAAAATCTGTTTATAAATAACTGTTTAACCATGGGTAACGCCACGGTCCAAGCTAGTAACATATGTAAATATACTAACCCCCTAAGACATCCCCCCCACTAGTAAAAGCACAAATCGCACACTGAAAAGTAACGTTATTCCGTTTATATTCACGCACAAATGAAACATTACGTTTTCACTTACTTTAGAACAGTAATTCTCTTCGCCATGAACACAAAAAGTTAGATGAAAACTACGACAAAATCAACGCTGTCTTCAAACGATCTGTTCCTCAACATGCAGAAATTATAGCTGACAATATGTCTCCAAGAAGTACGAAGTTCACGCTGAGTCATCCAAGTGTAGGATACTACAAGAGCTACGAATTTCATAATAGTACAAACTATGAGCCGGTACAATTCAGGAACCTCTTCACTGAGTATCGTTTCCCATCACATTGTTTTCTAAAATATCATTACATCTACAGTTTTGTAGCTCAGTCGAACTTTACGCGTCATTAGAGAATTCGCTACATCCACTGTTCTTTTTCATATTTTGTGTAAATGAATGTGCCTAATAGAAGGAAACACCGGAAGACACTGTGCAAATGTTGGACACATTGAAATACCTGGGAGAATTTATAACAGGAAGGAACAGGATCAAGGAGGGAATAACAGAGAGAATAAAGAAGATGAGGTCAGCCTTCTGCATGACGAGAGAGCTATACAATAAAAAGAATATATCCACAGAGGCAAAGATAAGCCACTACAAGGCAACGGTGAGGAATGCAGTATTATATGCTGCTGAGACGATGACACTAGGAAGATATGGGGAAGAACAACTAGAGAAAGAATAGAGAAAAATACTGAGAAAAATACTAGGTCCCAAAAGAGGTCGATGCGAAGACCTAGGGAAGAATTGTACCGAAACATGAGAACAATATCCGGGGAAATCAGACTCAAAAGGGCAAGGTTTGCTGGACATGTAGTTAGGATGAGTGTGGACAGAATGACGGAGAGAGTGTGGGAAACAACAGGGAAGATAAGGGGAGCCGGCCGGAGTGGCCGAGCGGTTCTATGCGCTACAGTCTGGAAACGTGCGACCGCTACGGTCACAGGTTCGAATCCTGCCTCGGGCATGGATGTGTGTGATGTCCTTAGGTTAGTTAGGTTTAAGTAGTTCTAAGTTCTAGGGGACTGATGACCCGAGAAGTTAAGTCCCATACCGCTCAGAGCCATTTGAACCATTTTTTGATAAGGGGAAAGACAGGAAACAAATGTTGGTTGTTGAACTTCTGAAGGACTGGTTGGAATTGGGGATCAAGGTCGAAGGAAGGAAAATTGGAGGAACCAATATACACCGATAAATATGCCGGAGATCAATGACAGTGAAGAATACAGGAAAAGACTAGAGTGTCACCAGTGGAGCCGACAGGAGAAACGGAAACTGAAGATCTCGGAAGAGGAGCGGGAGAGAAGAAGAGAAAGAATGAAGAGGTTCTGGGAGAAGAAGAGGAAAATGCAGTCCACGAAGGGGCTACCCGTGGTCCTACAGAGGCCGTAACGTAAGAAGAAGAAGAAGAAGAAGAAGAGAAATTTGAGTTATTTATGTAACTCGCCGTAATTAGAAATTATCAAGCAGTATTTATATATATATTTTTGTAAATTTGAGCGTTTCGTGTATTGTAGCCCTGCCTTGTAGGCAATCATACATTAATGTAAAAGTGAGATGTGCTCTATCAACAATAATTAAAGATATTTTTCCTTTATTGTTCTCAATAGCGAAATTAGCTTTCATCGGTAATCCTTATTCAAGGAATTCGTTGATGTATGTCCAGATGCTTAACGCCACATCCACTGCTAAAGGCTTCCGATCGTTGTTGCCGAAAAGGTTATAACCCGCGTTGAGATTGTAATCACCATAAGTTAGTACGCCTGTCTTGAGAATCCACCAGCGACGCCGGTAGAAGCTGGGTATCACTTCATTACGATGCCATCGTCATTATCGATTACACGGCGCGGTCCCCGCAGCAGCCGTCTTGCTGCTCATTAAAAAATCTTGTTTGCGCGGTGCCACCTGCGTCCTTTCACTTTCAGCCGCCTTTGTAAATCATGCTCTGCTGTCGGTTCCGCGGAATTTTTTGCTAATATTCACTTTGTACCTTCGTACTTTGCTGTCCTATTGTTGTATTACTTGTTGACGCTAAGAACATTACATTCCTCACGCATTATATCATTACCACGGTGAAAGGACAATTCTGTGACTTCCTTAAAGGACAATCATAGCCTCGCTTGTGCTTAAGCTTGGCACCGTCTATCAATTACATCGCGGACATGATGCAGGTAGTTTGCTATATCTGTAACTACGGAAGAGTTTTCAAGGTTACGTGACGCCTTCTGTCTAGCTGATCCTCAGTAACATTTGAACTATATTTTCCATTAGAATGAAATTTTCACTCTACAGCGGAGTGTGCCCTGATATGAAACTTCCTGTCAGATTAAAACTATGTGCCGGACCGAGACTCGAACTCGGGACCTTTGCCTTTCGCGGGCAAATGCTCTACCTACTGAGCTACCCAAGCACGACTCACGCCCCGTCCTCACAGCTTTAATTCCGCCAGTAACTCGCCTCCTACGTTCCAAACTTCACAGAAGCTCTCCTGCGAACCTTGCAGAACTAGCACTCCTGGAAGAAAGGATATTGCGGAGACATGGCTTAGCCACAGCCTGGGGGTTGTTTCTAGAGCTTCTGTGAAGTTTCGAAGGTAGGGGGCGAGGTACTGGCGGAATTAAAGCTGTGAGGACGTGGCGTGAGTCGTGCTTGGGTAGCTCAGTTGGTAGAGCACTTGCCCGCCAAAGGCAAAGGTCCCGAGCTCGGGTCTCGGTCCGGCACATAGTTTTAATGTGCCAGGAAGTTTTATATTTTCCATTATTCTGGCCATTTGTCATGACAACTAAATTTAATGCAGATGACAGAGGGCTGCTTCCTTCGGCTACATGTTGAATTCGTAGTGGTTGCCTTAACTCATCAGTTCGACATGTTTTTAACTGCGAACACGGAAATAATACAAGAGCTGCAAATCCAAAAGATGAAAATACTTTCCATTATTCTTGATTACAAACGGAATTATATTTCTTCCGTACTCTTCACACTTCTTGCAGACTATTGTGTAAATCCATAAATATTCTAAAGGGTTACGTTTGGTTCTTAAACATATTACCTCACCCGTATTCTCTTGCTTATCCTGCACTCAAACCGTCTTCCGCTTCACGTGTCCTGTTATTACGAGAAATCTACCGAAAATTTTGATCAGCTCACTGGTCATTTGTGATGACAGCTAAATTTAATGTAAATGTCTGAGGGTTGCTTCCTTCAGAGGCATACTGAATTCGTATTGAAACTTATATGAACGGTGTATGTTGTATGCATTGTGAGAAAACAGCTGGCCTTGACTCATCAGTTCGACAGGATGGAATAATGGGATTCATTGTTGCAGTATCATCACTGACTGTAGAACGTTTACAGTGGTATCTGTGAGGCTTCACTTATTTTGGGAAAGAGTTTACAACATTTAAAAAAATAATTCCCTGACACTGGATATTCTTTACAGATAAGTCGTCCACTCACAGCTACCAGAATGCGAATTGGTCGAGTGAAATTATTAAGACAAATAGACGTTTTGTTGTTAGTAAAATTTGCCAAAGATCCGCTGCGCAACAAGGTACAATGGTACAGGAAGAAATACGACTGTTTTTCAGCGTGTTTATGCTCGTCTCAATGTACCTCATTCTGACTGCTATATTTACCTTCAACAAATATGCCAGCGTAACAGCAAGGTATTAATCAAAAGACGGAATATGAATTTTGCAGAAGAGATATTTCCAAATACTCGTTAATGAATGAAAATTTTGTTCAGTAATTAGGACACGTACTTTTAGTGATGTGTATGTTTCTTATTCTCCTACTTCTCCCATTTAACAGAAAAAAATGTGGAACAGGACATTTCGTGCAACTTGAGGCTTTACTTTTCCACACTGTGTTCTCGTTATTAAGTTTTCAGTGCTTCTCGCAGTGGCATACTAATTAGACATAGTTTGCCATATCTTAGAGCGTTTCTGTGACCACTAATAAGTTTCTTCAGCCGTTTACTTTCCTGTCCGTGATCCAGTTGGCCGACAGAAGTGTCAACTTTCATTAAAATTCAGGATCTCTTGCGCAGTTTCATATCATAAGCGCCTTGTTTGTTAAGGACCAGTTGAACAAAGAGGCTTCCGCAGAGATATGTGAAATGTTTACTTTTCTCTAGTGGAAAAAATTCCGTTTCTTGTCCTTCAATAATAACAGTTTCACCAGCATGTTAGAAGTGACCGATAACTAAAATCAAACAGTTCCTTAGTTGAACGAAAGCTCTGCCAGTCACAATTAACAATTATTGTGCCTACTTGTTTTTGTTAAATTAAGTCATAATCGACTTTGAATTTTAGTAATTAATTTCAAGACGGAATTACGACTTTTATTTATATGTAATGGGGCGGAAGATTAGTTCAAGTTACTTACTCTCTATGCCACTTCCACCAGGAGATGTAGTCAAAACTTTGTAGAGTGGCTGTTACCTGTAGCAAATAATAATGTTAAGAAATTGGGCCGACTGCAAGCAGCCTGGAAGTACTGTATGGGCAAGTAAATGCCGATTTGATGAGTACACAATTATCAGCCAGTGGATCATGTGTTGGCGTAACTGAGGAAAATTTATAGCATTCGACATTAGTGTGTCTGTGGACAACTTTTGTATGGTTTGTCGTGTTAAAGTGTGTTAAACGCAGTTGGTATTAACTTGAATGTATTCGTATTTTTGAATACATATTCTTCTTTCTGTGATTGTGACTTTGCACTCTTAAAATATTTGTTATTAGTCTATTTTATACTTGACATTGGACTACTGAATTTTTATTGTAATCGATATTACTTGACTGGCTAGTTGCGTTTGTTTAATTTCCTCGTTATTTTTTTGTATTTATTGCTGATATGGAGTACTTTTCACTGGCTGTAAGTTAGAAGGAGACCACGTTGGCTTGGGTTGATCTCGAATCTCATGCCTGATTGGTCTGTGTAATAAAAGTTTTCACCTGTGCTTTAAGCACCTAACTTCTTGTAGAAGGATCTATAAATTTTCTGATTATAATTGGGTGCTTTCTGTAATTGATCCTAATAGCTTCCCATTGACATTTTTCTATTATCGCTGTTCTATGTTCGCAGGACGATATTTTTTCTTAGTATTTTTTGTAGTATTTCCTCATTTTTCTTCGAAATTTTTTTTGTAATTTGTTAGTTCTCTCCACAGCAGTTTACCTGTACTTTGTTGTGTAATATATTTACATCTGTTCCTGAAGTTGTAAGTTATTGTTATTTCATTTTATTCTGTTTTTAGTGATGTTTCATTTAACGTAACGTTATTTGCTGTTTCCAAAAGTTCCATTGTTTTACACAAGACAATATCGTATCATGTAGCAATATGAGGAAACCTTATTACAACGAATAGATAACATCTATCATACTTCGATAAGATAAATTAATATCTTAGAATGAAAAGAAGGAATTGTGGGAGTTCTACAATAACGTATTTTAATTTGTTCATTGTTTCATGATGGTGTAGCTGTAGTGAAGCATACTGTAAACTAAAACAGATTATAGTAGATCTGTCGAAGGTGATTGTCATATCTAAATGCTTTGTAATTACGATTTTTTAGTCTGTGAGCCGTTGATTGTAAATACCAGTTCGTCATTGTGTTTAGTATTCAGTTTCGTTCTAATCACTGAGTTTCTAACTTACTATTTCCAGTTGCCCAACGTGTTTACTACTGATTATGTCAAAATTTTCTTCTTTAATTATTAAAAAACAATATTTTGTGGGTAGATGTGTTTAAAATCAGACATTATTATCATGGGTAGTAGTTCCTCATTTATGTTCTTGATGTGTTTGCTGTTTTATGACATGCTATGGCGTACAGGATTTCTGATGGCGTTGTAAAATGGCCAACTGTATGTCAATCGTCAAATGGACAGGAGGATGATAATCATTTCTAGAATTCCAAGAATCTAAATACCACTCCTTGTCTGTAAAAATTGTTCCCAATTACTACCAATCATACAGTACCAGCTCCTTTGTCACACTAACTGTAGCTACATAGGTAGTAACAAAAGCTAAATATAAGATTTCTATTACAATGTGTTTTCCCAGGAGTCGATTTACCGGAAAACAGGTTACCTTTAACTGAGCAATTGGTGTTTCACTGTCTGCTTTGAAATCTGGTTTATTGAATAATTAGTCCTATCATGTTATATGTTAAACGAGGCTTATTAATTATGATCGACATACAGTGTTGTGAATTCACCATACTTAAAGTGGAAAGCCAAGTAATTTTAGTAGTAGCAAGAAAGAGGCAACAACTGAAGCATGTCAGAAGGTAAGAGATGAAGAAAACAAGCTGTTATAACGGTAAAGGAATGGCAAGAAATGAAAAAATGAGCTGTTTCGGAGGTTGTTCTTTGAGACGCAATTTTACTGTTGCATCAGCTGTCGCGAGTTGGACTTTCATTCTCAGATAACTCAAACACCGTGATCACACGGCAATTCAGTTTCTTACGTGCAGGCGGAAGAGAGTTTCTTTGGAGTGCTCTAGCTGAACGCGACAAAGACTTGAGTCACGGGTCTGTGCAATCCAGACTCAGAAAATTGGTTTGGCTTTTTGTGTATGCTACGTTAAACGCATGACTTACAGTGTAATATAAATGTAAACCAAATAACCGACGAAGGGCTTCATCGTCATTGTCATTCAGTATTTTAGCCTTCGGTCTTCAAAAATGGTTCAAATGGCTCTGAGCACTATGGGACTTAACTGCTGAGGTCATCAGTCCCCTAGAACTTAGAACTACTTAAACCTAACTAACCTAAGGACATCACACACATCCATGCCCGAGGCAGCATTCGAACCTGCGACCGTAGCGGTCGCGTGTTCCAAACTGTAGCGCCTAGAACCGCTCGGCCACCCCGGCCAGCCCCTTCGGTCTTGTCTGTTTCTGTAGCAAACACCCTCCAAAAATAACTGCTATCAGAACTCATGTCTCGAAGTTTTCTTCAGTGGGCTATAAATGTCTGCCGAGAGCTACCTTTATATTTTCCCTTCCATCCTGTCTTCCATAGCTCCACGCAGAAAACCCCCTCCCCTTCCACAACTACCGTTCTGCTGCTACATGTCAGAGTGTGTACGAAATCCAGGAAAGATTTCCTCCATGCAATTCTCTCCGAAGTGTTATTTCCTCTCCAACTCTATGGAGAACTTCGGTATTTCTTGTTCATTTCTTGTTCTGTTCGTCATTAATGTCTTCAGTAATAGCTGTAACGTCATACACTGAAGAGCCAAAGAAACTGGTACAGGCATACGTATTCAAATGCAGAGATGTAAACAGGCAGAATATGGTACTGCGGCCGGCAACGCCTCTATAAGACAAGTGCCTGGCGCAGTTGTTAGAGCGGTTACTCCTGCTACAATGGTAAGTCATCAAGATGAAAGTGAGTTTGAATGTGATGTTATAGCCGGCGCACAAGCGATACGACACAGCATCTCCGAGGTAGCGATTGAATGGAGAATTTCCCGTATGACCATTTCATGGGTGTACCGTGAATATCAGGAATCCGGTGAAACATCATATCTCCGACGTCGCTGCAGCCGGAAAAAGATCCTGCAAGAACGGGACCAACGACGACTGAAGAGAATCGTTCAAAGTGACAGAAGTGCAACCCTTCCACAAATTGCTGCAGATTTCAATGCTGGGTTGTAAACAAGTGTCAGCGCTCGAACCATTCAACGAAACATCATCAATATGGGCTTTCGGAGCCGAAGCCCCATTCGTGTACCCTTGATGACTGCGCGACGCAAAGCTCTACTTCTCGCATTAGCCCGTCAACATCGACATTGGACTGTTGATAACTGGAAACATGGTGCCTGGTCGGACGAGTCTCGCTTCAAATTCTATCGAGCGGATGGACGTGTACGGGTATGGAGACAACCTCATGAATCCATGGACCCTGTATGTCAGTAGGGGGCTGTTCAAGCTGGTGGAGGCTGTGTAATGGTGTAGGGCGTGTGCAGTTGGAGTGATACGTGACCACTGATGCGTCTAGATACGATTCTGACAGGTGACACCTATATAAGAATCCTGTCTGATCACCTGCATCCGTTCATATCCATTGTGCATTCTGAGTTTGCCGTCCGCGTTGGACGAGCAGTTCTAGGCGCTTCAGTCCGGAACCGCGCGACTCCTACGGTCGGAGGTTCGAATTCTGCCTCGGGCATGTATGTGTGTGATGTCCTTAGGTTAGTCACGTTTAAGTAGTTCTAAGTTCTAGGGGACTGATGACTCCAGATGCTAAGTCCCATATTGCATGTCTGGGATGCCTTGCAACGGGCAGTTCAGAAGAGATCTCCACGCCCCCGTACTCTTACGGATTTATGACAACCGTGCAGAATTCATGGTGCCAGTTCCCTCCAGCACTACTTCAGACATTAATCGAGTCCGTGCCACGTCGTGTTGCGCCACTTCTGCGTGCTGGCGGGGCTCCTACACGATATTAGGCGGATGTACCAGTTTCTTTGGCTCGTCAGCGTATTTTAGACTGTCAAATGTGGTGTTTCAAGCTCAAAATCGATGTCCATATTTCATTACTGCGCAAGTTTATCAACGAAAAACTTTCGTAAAAAAGGTCGTAACAGTCCCAGTTACATGTACCTAGGAAGGGCTTGACATATTCGGCACTTTCCTTACAAGAGAGGGAAATCTACTGAAAATCTTGTTCGGAAGCTGGGACGGGAACTTTTTTTAATATAATTCTGGGACAATCCCCTGCAGAAAAACAGCAGCAAAGCCTCGGGTATGTGTAAGCGTGTATCTGATCGGAGGTACCTGTACAACTACATGTAATGTGGAATCGAGCACTAGATGCCACAAGAGACACACTTTCCAGCATAAAAGGAGGCGGGGAGAACTGTGTTGTCAGTAGAGAAACAGCACAAGCAGAATGGGCCGGGCAGGTGAGCTCATTGATTTCGAACGTGGACTAGTCATTGGAAGTCACTTGAGTACCAGATTCAACAGCGATATTTCAGCCCTTCTACAGCCACCCAAGTCGATTGCTGGTGATGTTATTGTGAAGTGGGAACACGAAGGAACAACCACAGCAAAATCTAGACACGGTACTGATGGACAGAGATCGTCATCGAGCGTTGAGGAGGACTTTAAAAATCGCATAAAATCGGAAGAAGGAATCGTCCGTGAGTTCTAAAGTGCTACCAGCAGTCCAACTAACATAGCAGTTGTCCATACAGAATTAAAAATAATGGAGTAAATTGGTCGAGCAGGTCCTCATAAACCACACGGCCGGCCAGCGGTTCTAGGCGCTACAGTCTGCAACCGCGCGACCGCTACGGTCGCAGGTTCGAATCCTGCCTCGGGCATGAATGTGTGTGACGTCCTTAGGTTAGCTAGGTTTAAGTAGTTCTAAGTTCTAGGGGACTGATGACCTCAGAAGTTAAGTCCCATAGTGTTCAGAGCCATTTGTACCATTTTCTGAAACCACACGTTTCTGCAGTCAGTGGTAAGCTACAGGTGATGTGGTGCTGAACGCGACGCCACTGAACAGTGCATAATTGGAAACGAGTACTTTGGAATGATAAATCACGCTATATCCTGTGCCAATACGGTTGAAGGGCTTGGGTTTGGCAAATGCCTGGAGAAAGTTACCTGCAGGCATGTGTAGTGCCAGCAGTTATGTACGGAGAAGGTGGTCAGGATGTTTTATCATTATTGTGCGTAAGAAGCCGCTATATGTGGAAGTACATGAATACGTTTTAGGCCATTGTGCACTTCGTACAGTTGAGGAACATTCAGAAGATGCTGACTGCTTCTATGAGCATGACTGTGCATCTCACCTAAAGGCAGGATCTGTGAAGCATTGGTTTATGGACAATAACTTTCCTGCGATTGCAGGCTTTCTCGGCGTATTCCAGTGATGAACTCTTCAGCCGAGTGGTGGCGTCTTCTCGTCGCAACTTTTCGATGAGTTTCGTACCCATCATCCTCAAGCGAGCTTCAACAACCATTCCACGATCAAAGTCTGTAAATTTCCGTCGTGGGGCCATAAATACGTCGGGAACCATTTCACATGAATCACCTGAGTGCGAATGAGAGCGTCACCAAAGCACCGTCCTTTTATGTCCTGTGTACGCTATACTACCGCCATCTGTATATGTGCCTGTCGCTATCCTATAACTTCTGCCACCCCAGCGTGTTTCCACACTTGTTCCATTACAAGAACATTTAAAGCCAAAGAAAGATCAAATTTAATTTATACATAGTACAGACTGTTTTTACGGGATGAAATTTCCTTTGTGCAGTGAGCGTGTGCACCTTTCATGTAGTATTTTGTAAAGTGAATACACTGACTTTAGGTCCCCAACATTAATGACATTTACAGGCAGGAACACAGTGCTTGGTGTCGCCACAATTCAGCAGGTATACCTGCCAGTATTTGTAACTGATAACAGCAGTAGCTGTAGGACAAGTGCTGAGGGGTACATGTTGCGCAATGCTGAGCAGATATTCATGACTGTTTTAAAAACTGTTGCAAAAGAAAAAATTAGCTGACATCGAAAATCAGTATTCCTGCGCGTTCCTAAAGTGACGCAGAGTATCACTTAACGGATCTCATCATGCAACTCCTGTATCACTGATATATGGAAATTACCATCACAAATCACTCAATCGCGACCCGAACCCACCAACAGTTACATGATTTTCTTCTCCAAACAACAGGGTGACTCCAAAGGGACTATACAACTTTACTTAATTATACTCAGAATTTTATTGAGAAGCCTTATAAATGTAGTAGAGGTGTCATCTCTTAGGAAATCATCGCAAGTTTCATCCCATACACTTACTTTCGCTTTAAATTCCACTTTTACTTTGGCAGGACGGTCATACAGCAAACGTCCATCATCCTCAAGCGAGGATGTTGGGTACGAAACTATAGTGGTCTGCCAAGAGTCCCGACCAGAATCCATTGGAACACCTTTGGGATAAGTTACCACATCGACTTCGCTCCATGATCCAGCGTCCATCACTACATTCTCTGGTTTCGTATTTGGAGGAAGAACGGGCTGCCATTCCTCCACAAACGTTCCGGTACCTCACTGAATGTGTCCCAGCACTGTCCAATGCGTCGTAAAGGCGAATGGTGGACACATCTCTTTTTAATGCCCTCTAGTAGGTGTCCAGATACGTTTGAACAGATTCAAGGGTTGGAGAAAAATACGGAAATACCCCGGGAAATGCCTGCTTGAGAACAAATGCAGATGCTAGCGAAAACTTCAAATTACGCTGTTATATTTGACCACGAACTGCACTTGTGCAATGTCCTCAATCGTTGCAGTCAGTCGCTACCAGAACAGTGTTCTGTGCAATATTCAGTGCCTTACGTCAGAACTAAGTGAACGCGAACGTGGGCAGATAGTCGGTGCTCGTATCATGTATGGTTTCGTAACCAAAGTAGCCGAAGTGTTCTGTCTTTCAAGAGGCACCATATCTAAGACAAATATAGGAAAAGCGCAAAAACATCATCCGTTAAGTCACAATCCGGACGAAAGTGTGTGTTGAGTGATCGTGACAGGTGATCGTTGGAAAGGATTGTGACGAAAAACAGCTGCAAAAATGACCGTAAAACTGAATTTTGCACTCGAGATCTGTGTCAGCACGAACATATCACAAATCGAGCTCAATAAACTGGGAACTGCGCGGTTCCAAAACCACACATCACTGATGCAGGTGTCCGTAACAGGAAATCGTTATGCCGAAGCCATAAAACTAGGAATATGGAGCAATGTAAGACAGTCATTTGCTCTGATGAGTCTTCTTTCACACTATTTCCAACTTCTGTTAGAGTTTACGTCCCGAGAGTGGCGGCGCACGGTGATTATTTATGTCATGTCGTGCTATTCTATGGGTCGGATGGTTATTCTGCAAGGCAGCATTACTATCAAGGATTATGTGACCTTTTTGGCTGATCACGTCCATCCCATGGTACAATGTTTGTTCCCCGGTGCTGATTCTGTAGTGTTAGCAGTTAGCCAACACTACGCACACTACTTGGTTGAGGAGGCCGAATGCACGCGTTAAACTCACGCAGGCTAGAGATAGGTCTGAAACAGGATACGTAATGAATGCTATAAAGAAAAGTACGTAGCTGCTGGAATACTTAACTTTAATCCATCATTGTTGTACATCGCTCTTGACGATACAAGTGAGACTCTGTAGATCATGCAATGTAATACTAATGGTGCCTTGCTAGGTCGTAGCCATTGACTTAGCTGAAGGCTATTCTAACTATCTGCTCTGCAAATGAGCGAGGCTTCGTCAGTGTGCATCGCTAGCTAAGTCGTCCGTACAACTGGGGCGAGTGCTAGTCCGTCTCTCGAGACCTGCCGTGTGGTGGCGCTCGGTCTGCGATCACTGACAGTGGCGACACGCGGGTCCGACATGTACTAATGGACCGCGGCCGATTTAAAGCTACCACCTAGCAAGTGTGGTGTCTGGCGGTGACACCACAGATTCTGTGTTCCCATCGTCCAGGCCTGGTTTTGTGAGCACGAGACTGAATTGTCGCGTCTCTCCTGGCCACCACTGTCACCAGATGTCAGTCTTATCGAGCCTTTGTGGTCTACTTTGGAGAGAAGGCTGCGTAACTGCTATACGCCCCTCCACTGTTGTCTGATGTTGCCACTATTTTGCAGGTATCCCCTTAAAAACCATACGTAGCCTGTATTTATCCATTCCGAGACAACTTGAAGCTGCTTCGAATACTAACGGGTTTTCCAAATCGTATTAAGCACGGTAATGTGTGGTGTTTTTAGTGTTTCCACTTCTTGCCAATCCCTGTAGTGTATGAGTATACACAGTAAATTTGATCATTTGACCGATATGTGTTGTATACCTATTCCGCTTGCAATATAAGACACAGCATCACTGTCTGATTGGGTGGTGTCCTAATTACGTGCTTTTTGTCTGTGAGAGGAAGTTTAAAACAATGTCCATTATCGCAGACGTATTGAAACTTGAATGAATTTACTTTCGTACTTTTCAGAAGGCGCTAAGAGCTGAGAAAGAAGTGTCTTGCTGAACATTATGCATTAGAATTTTAGTGCACACGTAGTTGCCGTCCTCTACCGACAGGTGTAAATCGCAAATCCTTTAGAATAAAAAATTGTAGGATAACGTTGCTGTTTTTTCTCTTTCTGCCTTTCCCGATCCTTTCGGTAAGCGGCCTTGCTGCCGGTCGTCAGCTCCCAGTGACAGAGCGTCTTTCCGCAGCGGTCGCGCTTCGCCAGATGACGCTTCTGAACCGAAACGCTGCACCAGTGAAGGTCGATCTCTCACGGAGTTAGCTGCTAAGTGAGAAGCACGCGTACCCCGACACGCCAGCTTTCACAACGCCTCAGTCCAACTTGTTCACGTGGAGGGTAATTTGCATCTAAAGCTTCCACCATCACGCTTGTATTTTGAGTCGCTGCTGAGAGAGATAGAGAGAGAGAGAGAGAGAGAGAGAGAGAGAGAGTGATTCAAAAGTCATATCCCATAGAGCTAAATCTAAATTGGCGATTCAATAGCCGTAGCCCATAGTCCTAAGGCGTATTCAGGGATATGAAAGGAACGATCAGTCGAAGCAAAAAAGTCTACTAAACATGGGCTCGAAAATGCATAACTTAGGAGCTAAGACCACTTACTTATCTTCGATACTGTGAAACGAATCTCTTGTACTGCAAGCTCTGCTTTCCATGTTTTGCGAGGAGGTAGTGTGGACCAAAATAAGAAAAAACTGTGTAGTAAACATGGGCTTCAAAATGAACGCCTTAAGCGCTATGAGCATTTGTTCAATATAACGGATATGTGTGTCAGTAGCGAAGGTGACCAAGTGCTCATAGTTCTTAAGGTAAGCACTTTAGATCCGATGTGTACTAGACATTGCTACGAATCGTATTGGTCTAGCATTGCCTCCTATAACATTTGTCTGGAAATATTTTTCTTTTTCTTTGCGGATTTTTATAGTTAGAACAGTTGGTGTGTAACCATGTCTATGAAATCTTAAGAAATTGTTCTACTGTATTCTTCAGCTTCGGGTCAAACAAATGGTGTGTGAGAAAGTGTATCTCATAATTAATTTTCCATTTGAATTTTTTTAATCTTATATTTGCGATTTAAAAAGTTTCCAATTGTATACTCTTACGTAGTTAACTGTAGCGTTTAGTTACACAAAAGCACAGATATGATTAACCTCTGCTTCTCCTGGCCTTTTCAGTTGTAATTTTACGAGTTGCTCTAAACGCTTTCAACGTGGAATTGTATTTAGACAATAGTTTGATTTTGTTCTTAAGTTCCCCAGAATTTTAATTTTTCAGTTTGTTTTACTATTACCCTTTCAAGCAGACCATCTCGTGCTTACTTTCTAAGTAGTCGAAACAGGTAATGAAACATATGTGTGACTTCAGGCTGAAATTTATAACAGACTGTCGCTGGGAGACGATCATTGTGTTACTCTGAGACAGTCTAGTCTCTGTCCACAGGGAATTTTGTTGCGAGAGATTGTTAACATAGAGTTCTTTCCAGTGATCGTAGAGATGATAAATTAATTGTTTTGTCCGCGACTAATCTGTGACGTTTGAACATAAAGCAACTGTCATAACTGGCGTCGATTAATGTCTGACTAGATTTAGGTGTTTAATTTCGGATAGTGCACCTACGTTGCAAATTTCGCATATACCTTGCACATGCATTTTATAGCGAAACAAAAGGCAAAACTGCGTCTCTCTAAACGCTAGATAAAAAAAAAAATTAAAAATGTTGGAAACAAGAAACTGGTTATAATAGGGCAATAGGTAAGTTACACCATAAAGGAACCTATGCAGACTATTTTTCTCTACAGAATGAATGGAAATTAACTAATAGCTCTTAACGGATCTAACGGTTTCCTATGTAGGCGCCGGTGATCTTGAGTACTTGCCGTGGGCATTAGCAGCCAATTAACACTGCGCTGTCAGGATGGAAAGCAGAACCCGTGATGCCCCAGGCATCATCACATCGAGTCTTAACCTAACGCTGTGTGTATTAACGTCCCGTGGAGATCATGGGCTTGCCATATATTTTTCTTGACCTTTAACGATTTCATTCGGTTCAAGCACGTGAGAGGACACCGTAGGCACACGCGGCTTGGAGTACGTCTAATTTAATGTCCGAGTAGTTCGATAGTGAAACACCTAATGCAATCTAAATCATATCTCAGTAGTAAAACAGAGTGCAAATTAAGTCAATGTAACGTGGCTTCTTCATTGCAATGTCTCAGTCATGTGCCAACAACGACAGTTTCCGAAAGAAAAGAAGCTTAGACGAAGCCCTCTGCTGTTTCTTGTGTAAGTTAATGATTTATTTGATACACATGAAGCAGCTTTAGCTCCTTTCGCAGATAATAGCACAAATATTATAATCAATACCAACAGACACGCAGTAACAATAGAAATTATAAACAAAGTGTTTAGAAGGATTATTGAGTGGTTGTCTCCGAATTCTCTCTCTCTTAATATTAAGGGATCGCAGCATATTCAATTCTGCACATTAAACGAAAAATTGATACAATATCGGTTATAAATTTAAAACGTAGGCAGGAGCTGAAAAACAGGCCACACTCTTCAGAATTTTTGGGCAGACATATTGATGAGAATTTAAATTGAAAAAAGAAAAAAAATTGACAGCTTTTTAAATAACTCAGTTAAGCACTTCGGCACTTTGTGTTCTTGCAAAACTTGGAGACAAATCGGCAAGTTAAAGTACTTTGATGATTTTCATTCAATAATATATTGATTTGTATTCTGGGTAACTTATCCTGAAGCAATAAAATTTTAATTGCACAAAAGCTTAGTATAATAATAATACGAGGGTTACCCAGACAGTAAAGCACTACATTTTTGTCGTCAACAATTCTTTATTGAAAATAATGACAATTACACACACGAAAGAATGATGTTTTATCTACACACCCTATTTTCCCGTGTAATCTCCATCCCGCCCTATGGCCTCCCTACAGTGCAAAACAAGGGCATGTATGCCCTGTCGGAACCAGTTGTCCTGGTGGTTGAGCCAGTGCTTCAATGTGTGAATCACCTCCTCATCGTCCTCAAAATATCTTCCACGAATGGTATCCTTTAATATCCCAAACAAGTGGAAGTGTGAGGGGGCTAGGTCATGGCTGTAGGGTGGATGGAGTAACTCTGTCCAGTCTGTTTTGCGATGTGTTCAGCAGTTCTCAGACTTGTGTGGAGCCGAGCATTATCGTGTTGCAGCAAAACATCTCCTGGGTTGCTGTGGCACCGAAGTCGCCGGAATCGCGTCTTGTGTTTTGTTGATGCGTTGACATATGCTTTTGAGTTAAAATGGTGCCACCTCTTGACATCACATCAATGAGAATCACACCTTCTCAGTCCCAGAAAGCGGTGATCATGACCTTACCGGTGGAACTAGTTGCTTTGAATTTTTTCTTCTGTGGGGAGTGGGAATGGCGCCATTCTATTGACTGTCGTTCTGTTCCAGGCTCAAAATAGTGAACCAAGGTTTCGCCACCTGTCACAGCCCGACACAAAAAGCGCTCTCCTTTAGCTTCAAAACTTTGCAACAAATCAAGCAAATTTTGTGATGTACCGTTATAACACCGCGGAACCCATCTTGCACACACTTCTGAAGATCCAAGAGTGCGGATAATTGTATCCACACTTCCTTTGCTGCCTGACAGATGCAGCGCCAACTGCCGAGTCGTAATGCATCTGTCCTCACGAATGACATCATCTGGCCGCTGCAGCATGTCGGGTGTGACAGCTGTGGTTGGTCTCCCCGAAGAGAAACGCGTACCATCACGTTTCCGACTTTGTTAAAGGTCGGATTTTACCTATCGCGATTGCGGTTTATCGTATCGCGACATTGTTGCTCGCGTTGGTCGAGATCCAATGACTGTTAGCAGAATATGGAATCGGTGGGTTCAGGAGGGTAATAGGGTAATACGGAACGCCGTGCTGGATCCCAACGGCCTCGTATCAGTAGCAGTCGAGATGACAGGCATCTTATCCACATGGCTGTAACGGATCGTGCAGCCACATCTCGATCCCTGAGTCAATAGGTGGGGACGTTTGTAAGAAAACAACCATCTGCACGAACAGTTCGACGAAGTTTGCAGCAGCATGGTCTATCAGCTCGGAGACCATGGCTGCGGTTACCCTTGACACTGCATCACAGACAGGAACGCCTGCGATGGTGTACTCAACGACGAACCTGGGTGCACGAGTGGCAAAACGTCATTGTTTCGGATGAATCCAGGTTCTGTTTACAGCTTCATGATGGTCGCATCCGTGTTTGGCGACATCGCGATGAACGCACATTGGAAGCGTGTATTCGTCATCGTCATAGTGGCGTATCACCCGGCGTGATGGTAGGGGTGCCATTGGTTACACGTCTTAGTCACCTCTTGTTCGTATTCACGGCACTTTGAACAGTGGACGTTTCATTTCAGACGTGTTACGACCCGTGGCTCTACCCTTCATTCGAAGCCTGGAAACTCTACATTTCAGCAGGATAATGCACGTCCGCATGTTGCAGGTCCTGTACGGGCCTTTCTGGATACAGAAAATGTTCGACTGCTGCCCTGGCCAGTACATTCTCCAGATCTCTCACCAATTGAAAACGTCTGGTTAATGGTGGCCGAGCAACTGGCTCGTCACAATACGCCAGTCACTACTCTTGATGAACTGTGTTATCGCGTTAAAGCTGCGTGGGCAGCTGGTACCTGTACACGCCATCCAAGCTCTGTTTGACTCAATGCCCAGGCGTATCAAGGCCATTCTTACGGCCAGAGATGGTTGTTCTGGGTACTGATTTCTCAGGATCTATGCACCCAAATTGCTTGAAAATGTAATCACATGTCAGTTCTAGTATAATATATTTGTCCAATGAATACCCGTTTATCATCTGCATTTCTTCTTGGTGTAGCAATTTTAATGGCCAGTAGTGTATTATCGTGCAAAATGATCCGTGGAACATGCAACTAATTGACACACAGACCACTCACATATATTTGCTAGCCAACACATGCTGACGTCATCAGGCACTCACACCGCATTCGTTGATGGCTAACCGAGTCTCTCTCTCTTCCCGTGCCGCGTGCCTTAGTCTGACTCAGGGGAAGACGCTACTGCTGCAGGACGATGGCGAAGCTTCTGCGAAGCGCGTGACGCGCCAGAGAGCGGAGTCTGGGCACCGTTAGCGCCGTGGGCGCCCGCAAGGTCCGGGGAGGTCGGCTTTCACTGGCTGGCTGGCTGCTGCGCGCCGGCCCCACAAATGCCACACCGACGGCGCCGCACCACCTGTTGGCCGGGCCGGCTGCGCGCACCCAGGCTCTGCGGAGGTGACAGGGGACGGCCAGCGCGGGAACTTTGTTCTCTTCCTCTCATTGGCTTCTAGACTTTGACCACACAGCCAACTAACAACAACAGCATTAGTTTATCCAGTGCTTGATTTGTGGCTGTATACATAGGTACACTGTAAAGAAAAAAAAAATCAGAACCCTACATTCTGAGATCAGGTACAATACCAACACTTTTAAATCCCCCAAAAAATGTTAAACTAACGTTTTAAGAAGTCTAAATTTCAAAATACCCCTCCTGCCTCCACCCTCCCTCCCCCGCTCTTGGAAGAATAGTGGAACCTTTTCTTCTCTTATTTTTGTTTTGTTACGAATCAAGCACTTGTTTTATCCACGATGGCTTGAGAACGCCCCGGCCGTTTCAAGAGAATATCAAGTGGTTAAAGTGGCTCTAAGCACTATGGGACTTAACATCTGAGGTCATCAGTCCCCTAGACTTAGAGCTACCTAAACCTAACTAACCTAAGGACATCACACACATCCTTGCCAAAGGCTCGATTCAAACCTGCGACCGTAGAAGCACCGCGGTTCCAAACTGAAGAACCTAGAACCGCTCCGCCACAGCGGCCGGCGCCGGAGAATATCTGCAAGGGAAAAAAAAGCGAGTGGTACACTGTTTTTGAAATAATTATTTATTCATTCCTAACTCGTTTCGAGTCGAGGTCCATTTATCAGACGGCAGTGTTTACAATAAATACTCGGCAATTCGAGGTAATTGGGACCGAGTAGGGCTCGAATTTGGGAAAATTCCCATTACACGAGGAGTGAGAATTTTAGAGACACAAATTAGTATGGTGCCTGTATTTGACAGTGCCTGTAAAGTTCGATGCAATATTCCTTCAGACATGCACGCATGTCCGAAGGAAGATACACTGCTGACGATTTACAGTCGTACTAAATCATGAAATGTTTTTGCAAATTGCAAACATGGTACCACCACAGTTAAACAGTTTACCACAAACAAATGAAATTTGTACCAGACATGAATTAACCCGAAATTCCCGCTTTACGCGAGCGGCCGCCTTAAGCGCTTCGGCTATCCGAGCACACTATACGGACAGACCCAAACTTTCATAATATGTCTCAGCTCAGTCTGGTACGTGAACCCCACTCTGAGAGAGACTTATTTAATTAGCATCCATTTCCGATTAAACATTCCATCGGACTTCACAGACTTTGTCAATTTCAACACTGGACTAATGTGTTTTATGCCGAAGCCAAGGAATTGTGACGGGAGAACTAAATAAGTCTCTGTCTATGCCGTAATCACGTAACTGTGCCAGCACTGTGGGTGGCAGATTTTGGAACGTAATATGAAAGTTTGAGTCTGTGTGTGAAGCGTGCTAGGATAGCCGGAGCCGTAAATGCTACAGCTAGTGTAAAGCGGGAAATAGGGGTTCGAGGCTCAGTCCAACACAAATCTACATTTCTTCCCAATAAATTGTATAGCTGTGGTGGTACCATTTTCGCAGTCTGCGAATACATTTCATAATTTTAGAGTACTTTTGTATGAAACATTCAAAACTTGTTCACTTTTTACTACAGTAAACAAAGTTATTTCATCAGTTAACGTACTGCTTAAAAGTTTATTTTAGAAATAATGTTACATAGGATCTCTAAAATTGTACAGTAAACGCATACATATTGCGTAGACTAATCTGTTGCTACTGTTCATATTATTTTATTATCGGAGAAAATAATCACCAGTTCTCTTTTTTCTGTTTTTATGAAGAACATCTACAAAGAAATAAATTTGCTCTTCTGGTTTGGATAGCCAGCGCTCATATTGGGAAAAAAATATGGCAGGAACATTAATACATACGCAACGCGACCGGACTACACATGGACACAGCACTGAGCGTGGGCAGATAAGGGCTGACTGGCGGCGGGTAAAACAACAACAGCGGCTGAAGCGCACATGATTGTAAACAACTGTGCGGCCGCACCTCGGCCACTGACCACACGCACCCCCTGCGTATTTCCCGTTTTATTCGTGAGATTCTTTTGATTTTTTAAAACGTAATAGTCGTCACCGGTTATCCACCTCGGATTAAGCGGAGGCTCGGATTGGCGGGGCTCGAATTACCTACGTTTTCCAGTATTTCTTGAACAGATTTCTACGGCTTCATCACGAGAGATAGAGTCCTTATGTAGCAGATTCGCAATATCCAAATTTCATTTTTTACAAGTTCCGGGAATAAACTAAACTCTCTTATTCGACAATAGCTCATACTTTAGATCAAACGCTTTTCTGCATCAATTGTTTTCGATTCTGTATGTTTCCAGTAGATTGCAACATCTTCCATAAAAGAGAGAGAGAGAAAAATTCGCCATATCAGCAGCCGAAAGGTGGCGTGATATTTCTCTTATTCGCTTAGAATCATTGAAAATATAAAGTACCTACTTTCGAAGACCCTAGGCGGCAGACTACAATGTGCAGTGGTGATACTTGGGAAATGTTTTACATCCGAAACATTTATTCAATGAACAAGATGTTATGTATACACGAGAGGCGCTCAGTACGTAATGTAAAAAATGCAGAATCTGTTGTGGGACATCGTGGACTATTGATCCCCCATAGTTTCATGAACTTCCGATAGGTGGCTGCGCTATAAGTAACTTTCAAAATGGTGGCTGTAACGTAGGTGCGATCCAAGCAGAGAGCTGTCATTCAGTCACTTTTGGCGGAAAAGCAGAGCGTCACAGATATTTATAGAAGTTTCACAAGCTGCTACGTTTACAACAGTTGTTCGGGACGGCGTCCCACAGCGTCAATGCAATTATGTAGTCGTCGCACAAAGTTCTGTTGTTCCCATTCTAATTTCGTCTGTGTCGTTTGAACAGCGTCACACACAGCGAGAATTCTTGCCATAATATCCTCTTCGGTTTCGACAGCCGTCTCATTACGAGACTTCTCACATGCCCCCACAGGAAGAAACCAAAATGGTTCAAATGGCTCTGAGCGCTATGGGACTTAACATCTGAGGTCATCAGTCTCCTAGAACTTAGAACTAATTAGACCTAACTAGCCTAAGGACATCACACACATCCATGCCCGAGGCAGGATTCAAACCTGCTACCGTAGCGGTCGCGCGGATCCAGACTGAAGCGCCTAGAACCGCTCGGCCACACCGGTCAGCTGAAGAAACCAATTGGGGTGAAATCAGATGAACGTGCTGGCCACGAAGGAGCACCTCATCTGCCTATCCACTTTTCGGGTAATCTGATATAGATGTTCACGACTCCTCAGTCCTAGGTTGGGTGGGGTTCCATCGTTCCTACCCTCCATTCTTAGCAACAACAGAACCGCTACATGTATTCTGCTGTCAGAGGTATCAAAACTATTTTCGCTTATAACTTTCGATTCGGGCGTTTCCGGACCTTGGTCCCTTGCCTCAAATTGATTCATTTGCCCTTCTTCTTTATTTCTGAAAGTTTGTAGCATCACAGTATCTCCATGTAGTATTTTCATAGCTTAAACAATCTCGTCTCTCTTTTTTCAAGCTTTCAGCTTGTTTTAACACAGTTGGCAAAGATTATCTGTAATTGAGATAACTTTCTCATCGCTTTTAACATTTTTAACATTATATGCACGGTGACAATTATTGAACTATATGAAATAAAATCGTCATTACTTCTGAATGGTTTGTGTTAGGACGTTAAATTGCAATGTTGGCCGCAGGACAAGATGGGAATTAGTATGAGTATGCATGGTTTGGTTTAGCGACCGTTTTCGTTTCAGTGGGTTCGTCAATAAGCAAAATTGGCTCATTTGACGGACTGAGAATCCGCAATTCGCGATCGAGAAGTCTTTTCACCCTCAAAGAGTGACTGCGTAGTGTGCAATGTCCAATCACGGAATAATCGGTGCGATATTCCTTGATAACACTGTTAGTACCGAACGATACGTGAAGGTTTTGGAAGATAATTTCATCCCCGTTATCCAAAGTTAAGCTGTTTTCGACAAGATGTAGTTCATGCAAGAAGTATCTCGACCCCATCGAAGAAGGAGAGTGTTTGGTGTCCTAGAGGAGCACTTTGGGGGCCGCATTCTGGCTGTGGGATACCCAGACACCACTGGCACGGGCGTCAATTGGCTGCCATATTCTCCGGACCTGAACACATGCGCATGCTTATTTGTGATGCTGTATTAAAGACAAGGTCTACGGCAATAACCCAAAACTATTTCTGACCTGAAAACAGCCATGTAGGCGGTCATCGACAGCAATCATGTTCCGACACTTCAGCGGACCAAGCAGAATTTCGCTATTCGTCTGCGCCACATATTCACCAATGATGGCAGGCATATCGAACATGTCATAGCCTAAATCCGAATATCTGTAGTGACGTTTACGTGTTGAATGCAGTGTGTGTACACCGCAGTTTTCAACTAATTTACGTTTATTTTCACATAGTTCAGTAATTTTCACCCTGAATGATTCCTTAATTCGTCATCTTATCTCAAATGATGAAACTACACTACTGGCCATTAAAATTGCTACACCACGAAGATGATATGCTACAGACGCGAAATTTAACCGACAGGAAGAAGATGCTGTGATATGCAAATGATTAGCTTTTCAGAGCATTCACACAAGGTTGGCGCTGGTAGCAACACCTACAACGTACTGAGATGAGGAAAGTTTCCAACCGATTTCTCATACACAAACAGCAGTTGACCGGCGTTGCCTGGTGAAAGGTCGTTGAGATGTCTCGAGTAAGGAGGAGAAATGCGTACCATCACGTTTCAGACTTTAATAAAGGTCGGATTGTAGCCTATCGCGATTGCGGTTTATCGTATCGCGACATTGCTGCTCGCGTTTGTCGAGATCCAATGACTGATAGCAGAATATGGAATCGGTGGGTTCAGGAGGGTAATACGGAACGCCGTGCTGGATCCCAGCGGCCTCGTATCACTAGCAGTCGAGATGACAGGCATCTTATCCGCATGGCTGTAACGGATCGTGCAGCCACGTCTCGATCCCTGAGTCAACAGATGGGGACGTCTGCAAGACAACCACCATCTGCACGAACAGTTCGACGACGTTTGCAGCAGCATGGACTATCAGCTTGGAGACCATGGCTGCGGTTACCGTTGACGCTGCATCACAGACAGGAGCGCCTGCGATGGTGTACTCAACGACGAACCTGGGTGCACGAATGGCAAAACGTCATTCTTTTCGGATGAATCCAGGTTCTGTTTACAGCATCATGATGGTCGCATCCGTTTTTGGCGAAATCGCGGTGAACGGACATTGGAAGCGTGTATTCGTCATCGCCATAATGGCGTATCACCAGGCGTGATGGTATGGGGTGCCATTGGTTACACGTCTCGGTCACCTCTTGTTCGTATTCACGGCACTTTGAACAGTGGACGTTACATTTCAGATGTGGTACGACACGTGGCTCTACCCTTCATTCGATCCCTGGAAACCCTACATTTCAGCAGGATAATGCACAACCGCATGTTGCAGGTCCTGTACGGACCTTTCTGGATACAGAAAATGTTCGACTGCTGCCCTGGCCAGTACATTCTCCAGATCTCTCACCAATTGAAAACTTCTGGTCAATGGTGGCCGAGCAACTGGCTCGTCACAATACGCCAATCACCACTCTTGATGACCTGTGGTATCGTGTTGAAGCTGCATGGGCAGCTGGTACCTGTACACGCCATCCAAGCTCTGTTTGACTCAATGCCCAGGCGTATCAAGGCCGTTATTACGTCAGTAAAAATAGAAACGATATGAAGGCTACGCACAATTCAGCAGTAGTAAACTAGTAGATGAAATAGCAATGCAATTTGTTGCACGTAGTAGCAGACTGAAAACAAGCACCGAGATGATAATAATGTGGATACGGATAGTGAGCGACGTCATTAGGGTTACGATGCACTGGGCATGACGTCAGGGCGCGCTCCTAGGTGTAGCGCGGTACGTCCAGTTACGGAACCCGTATAACTGTAAGCGCTCACCCACGGCGCTGCAGCAAGGGGGCTGTCGCCTGACACACAAAGCTCAGCTCTCGCTTTCTACTTCGGAATTTGAATATAATGACTCGGCGACTGGGCGGTGCATACTTGTAAGGAAAACTGGCCGCTATTGTGGACGGCACGAAAAACACGCCGCCCGCCACTCCCTTTCCTTGTCCACTTGTTAGAGCAAGCGCGAGAGAACGTTTATGACTCCTTTGTGTCCGCGGCAAGCCAATGCTGTGTGCGTCACAGTGCAAACGTGAAAGTCTGCAAAGGAAAAAAAAAAGTTTTAATAAATAGACACGAGAATTAATTAGTATTTCAGAAGCAAGTGTCCATGAGAGGAGGAGATATGATACTTGATAAGTTCAAAACCGACGAGACTTAAGATGAGAAGCAAAAATCTGAGAAGCTAACAGACTTAAACAAGCGGGAGGTAATTCATGAAAGTGATACAGATCTCAGATTTAGAATACACTAATGGGACAAAGGAATTACGTACAAAATGGCTTGTATGCCCTCAGACACATGATTAAAGCGTAGAGTTCAAAGTCTGGAGAGAACGAGTCAGCTCTGGAGAAGAAAGAGATAGGATGAACGTGGAAGTCCGCGCGTTCCGGTGAACGGGCCCGCGACATACAGTTTGTGACTGATTCTCAGTCAAATTGTCCCAGTAGAATATGCGCAAATTCTTTAAGTGGATTTAAACTTTTATCTGCAGCCTGGGGATCAAGCGCCTAAAATTGAAGAAAAATTAAGAAATGCTAGAGGAAACTGGAGGGCTGATGTGCTAACTAATCAAGCAGTAGTAAATTGTTAATCAGTGGAACTGAAATTTCTCTGGAAAAATTCTGTACAGCAAAGTATGTAAAACCAACATCAAAATGAGTACACGAACAGGAGTCAGTAAACAGATTCAACTCTTTAAATGTTGAACTATACATTTTGTTGAAAATATGAATTGGGAGAAACGTGTGACTGCACTTCGCATAACTGCTAGTTAGGAAAACAAACAAATCAACATATTCGCTTGTTTTGCGCATTTCCACTCACTACTGTCGTATTCTACAATTTTTGGGGGTAACTTATCACTAATGGAGAAAATACTGATTGCACATAGCGGGCAGTGGGAATGATGCTTGCTGTTTGCAAGTAGTCCTCTTGTAGGCATCTCTTCAAGCAACTGGATAGTGTGACTGAGCTTTCACAATATACATGTTCAAGAATGAAACTTTTCGTACATAATCTATTGCACATTGAAAAGATCGTTAATGTCTGAAATTAATACACAAGAGGGAAAATTTACAGGAATTTCATAATGGTTAATCAGTTGCATTGCAGGATTCAATTCAAATTCATTACGTTGGACGGGCGTTGGATTTCATTCCCGGCACAGTGGTTAAAAATAAGGGTTTTAATACATTCAGCGCGTAATGGAACACATTTTTTAGCAGTATGTTCAGTGTATATACAATTTCGACCACGTCAATTTTGCAAAGGATGAGGGTGAAATTAATTACACGGTTGAAAAGTTGCACAGACAATATCAGAAATGGGGTTTGACCATTAATTTAGAGAAAATGGAGTATTTGGGTACCAGCGGAACGGGTGAAGACCTGACATTAGCCTCTGGTGGTACTGAAGTCTGTGGATTCTTATAAACATTTACGAGTTGTTATTAACAAAGATGGATGCAATAAAAGTAAAAATAAGAATCGCATAGGCTAAGGTAGAGAAGCAACCAAAAGATGGAATGGAGTTCTCTGGAACACACACATAAGATCAGATTAGAATGTTTAAATCTATTGTAGAAAATATAGCAACGTATGAAGCAGAAATGTGGGATATAATTTAAAGAATGAAGAGGAACTTATTGGTGGCAGAGATGTTGGAGATGCTGCTGTAGGATTTACCATTAGGTGTTCAAATTGAAAATGAAGACATACGTAAGAGAATGGACCTGGACACCACTGCAATGGATACAACAGAAGCAAAACGATTGACATGATATGGGCATATGTCCCATTTGGGTGAGAACGGGTGGCTTAAGAATATGTTGGATTGAGGTAGAACATAGAAGCAATTCAGAGGCGGGCTGCTAAATTTGTTACTGGTAGGTTTGATCATCACGCGAGTGTTACGGAAATGCTTCAGGAACTCGGGTGGGGCTCTCTGGAGGAAAGGAGGCGCTCTTTTCGTGAATCGCTACTGAGGAAATTTAGAGAACCAGCATTTGAGGTTGACTGCAGTACAATTTTACTGCCGCCAACTTATATTTCGCGGAAAGACCACAAAGATAAGAGAGATCAGAGGCATATAGGCGGTCATTTTTCCCTCGTTCTGTTTGGGAGTGGAACAGGGAGAGAAGGTGCTAGTTGTGGTACGGGATACCCTCCGCCGCGCACCGTTTGGTGGATTGCGGAGTATGTATGTAGATGTAGATGTAGATTCCAATTAATAGAAGATGAAGACGACTCCCAAAACACAACATGGTCAAAGAGGAATTTTCAGGCGCAAGATTGGGAAGATAGGAGACTGGATGGTAGAATATGAGAAACAACTATAATACTGTGTTATTTATGTTACTTTAGTCGCCTCTGACAGTTTCCGCCCGCAGATGGACGAGGTTATTTGTTGATGGGGTGAGCTCTACTATCGTCTTACACATTGGTAGAACAGGAAATGGCCATTTAGAATGGCTACTTTCTGCTGCTGCTCCTGATCGGCTAGAAGCTTAATATGTTAATCAATTCGTTGACAGGTTTGGAGCTCGCGAAGCCGAGGAATCGAATGGAAATTCTCGTGGAGCTGAAGTGTCAAATCATGAGCTCTCTGGGGATTAATTTATACTTTAATGCGGTTGTCATTTCGCAGCTCGGTAATTAGTGATCCTCCGTGATCAACGAGATTACTTTTCCGATACTGAAAGCTTACAGAGCATTCGAAAGTGCGTCCCCGGGCTTTGGCACTTGTCTGTTTTTCTCAGCGAGTGTTCATAAATTAGTGAGCGTGGACTTCTTTGGTCAAACGAGGCGTCAGCGCAGAACATGAAGCAGTCTTCTACAGTAGCTGGAGGAGTTGTGGATGCAATAAAAGTAAAAAATAATAATCGCATTGGCTAAGGTATACAAGCAACCAAAACATTGAATGTAGTTTTATGGAGCACACAAGTAAAATCAGATTGTTGTCGTTGTTGTGGTCTTCAGTCCTGAGACTGGTTTGATGCAGCTCTTCATGATACTCTATCCTGTGCAAGCTTCTTCATCTCCCAGTACTTACGGCAACCTACATCCTTCTGAATCTGCTTAGTGTATTCATCTCTTGGTCTCCCTCTACGATTTTTACCCTCCACGCTGCCCTCCAATGCTAAATTTGTGATCCCTTGATGCCTCAGAACATGTCCTACCAACCAATCCCTTCTTCTGGTCAAGTTGTACCATAAACTCCTCTTCTCCCCAATTCTATTCAATACCTCCTCATTAGTTATGTGATCTTCCCATCTAATCTACAGCATTATTTTGTAGCACCACATTTCGAAAGCTTCTATTCTCTTCTTCTCTAAACTATTTATCGTCCATGTTTCACTTCCATACATGGCTACACTCCATACAAATATTTTCACAAACCAGTTCCTGACACGTAAATCAATACTTGCTGTAAACAAATTTCTCTTCTTCAAAAACGTTTTCCTTGCCATTGCCAGTCTACATTTTATATCCTCTCTACTTCGACCATCATTAGTTATTTTGCTCCCCAAATAGCAAAACTCCTTTACTACTTTAAGTGTCTCATTTCCTAATTTAATTCCCTCAGCATCACCCGACTTAATTCGACTACATTTCATTATCCTCGTTTTGCTTTTGTTGATGTTCATCTTATATCCTCCTTTTAAGACACTATCCATTCCGTTCAACTGCTCTTCCAAGTCCTTTGCTGTCTCTGACAGAATTACAACGTAATCGGCGAACCTCAAAGTTTTTATTTCTTCTCCATGGATTTTAATACCTACTCCGAACTTTTCTTTTGTTTCGTTTACTGCTTGCTCAATACACAGATTGAATTACATTGGGGATAGGCTACAACCCTGTCTCACTCCCTTCCCAACGACTGCTTCCCTTTCATGCCCCTCGACACCTATAACTGCCATCTGGTATCTGTACAAATTGTAAGTAGCCTTTCGCTCCCTGTATTTTACCCCTGCCACCTTTAGAATTTGAAAGAGAGTATTCCAGTAAACATTGTCAAAAGGTTTCTCTAAGTCTACAAATGCTAGAAACGTAGGTTTGCCTTTCCTTAATCTTTCTTCTAAAATAAGTCGTAGGGTAAGTATTGCCCCACGTGTTCCAACATTTCTACGGAATCCAAACTGATCTTCCCCGAGGTCGGCTTCTACCAGTTTTTCCATTCGTCTGTAAAATCAGATTAGTATGTTCAAAACTACTGTAGAAAGTATAGCAATGTATGAAGCAGAATGTCGGGCTTTGCTATGATTAAGTGATACCAATAAATTTAATTTGTTTCAGTGCAAATTTAATCGTGGTGTTTTTTATTCACCTGCTCCTTGTTGTTCCTGTTTTGTTGTTGTGATTATCGGCAGAAGTTGGCGGAAACAAGTTGGAGGTGGTGTAAAGAACTGTTAGCGGTGAACATATTTCAGTCTGGCTGTCGGATCTCGGAATCTTAACTGAAACTACACTGCACAACAAAATTAAAGGACCACTAAATCGAAACCCCTTAATTGTCACCCAATGGAATGCAGAAGTTTGCAATTTGGCCCTAAGGTCCCTACAACCTTACACTGTAGTGGTGCAAAACCATGTCGTCATGCGACGTTCCCTTCCGGCTCGGCCACGCTTCAAACAGCAAGGTGTCAACATTTGCGAAAATACGGCCAGAGCTCAGAAGTGACGTGGGTTAACGTAGTCACATTCACACCAACTTTCACAACAAAACCGCCCTACGCCACTGTGGACGTGTCACACGATGAGAAAATCGTCATCCCCTTTATACCGACATTCGCCCTTTCTTGAGGCACTTCCTCGGTGGAGGTGAGAACCGCGACGTCGAGCATTGAAATCGCGCTGTTTTCTTATGCGCAGTCGAGAAAAAACATTTCAGGCACATCGACACTGGAAGACCTAAGAGGGTGGCGTCAGAGGGCGTCAAAAATACTACTGTTTTCCTTTGGGTGATGTTTCCCACAAATCTCACGGCCGAAAACGGAAGTTCGTAGGAGAACGTTCTTGACCCTGAACCTTTTAACAGGATCAAACCGCTTTGGAGTGCTGTACGACCGAAATTTGGCTCTGGTGTTGTGCTGTTGTTTTTTTTTAATTATATTTTGATCAAATTATTATTCTCTTGTGAAGATTCAGAAATCTGTTGTGAGTTTTGCACCACGTCTTGCCGGAAAGAGCAAAGACTTTTCAAAAAACTTAAGTACTGTAAGTTATAGATTATCTATATTTTACCTGAAATCGGTTGCAGAAGGCGTAGCGTTCTCAAGATTAAGAACAGAGTTCGCATTGCCACTTAATTTACTTGTGTCGTGATCATGTTCGATCACGATCGGATATGAGACATAGCAACTACGAACAGAGAAACCTAAGGGACCAGACAGAGACGCCGGCCGCAGGTGGCCGAGCGGTTCTGGCGCTACAGTCTGGAACCGCGCGACCGCCACGGTCGCAGGTTCGAATCCTGCCTCGGGCATGGATGTGTGTGTTGTCCTTAGGTTAGTTAGGTTTAAGTAGTTCTAAGTTCTAGGGGACTTATGACCTCAGCAGTTGAGTCCCATAGTGCTCAGAGCCATTTGAACCATTTTGAACCAGACAGAGCTGGAAATTTTCTTTGCTATACTACACCACACATTAAAATAAGTTGGATTTAAATCACAAACAAGGTATATAACAATGCGCCTTCTGCCTTAACTTCGACGTTTGCTGACATGCAGTCGGTCCCTGGTAGCTGTATGAAAACTATAAAAACACCGTGATTTCTGTTGCCATTAATAGGAGTTGGATAGTATGGAAGTGCTTTAAGTAATAAGCAGGCACTACAGCATTTGAGAGCACAGTAACCAATTTAATTATCTTAGTCAGTATTTCTAACAGTAGGCTCCGTACATTTCAATAGGCTCCGTACATTTCAATTTTATACCTTGCTGGCTGTTTCTTTAAATAAAGTCCTTCAACATTTTCGACATTTCATCTTAGTTGCACACATAAAACCTTACATAACACTGCACAATAGTAATATTTTATAGTCCGCCGTCTTTAAAAAAATATCACGACTGTGTTAACAGAAGAGGATTACAATTCTTCAGCTGTCAAGAAATAAGAAACACAAAATATCTCTATCGGTACAAATTATGAACAATTCGTGTTCCGCGCCGTGGCGAGTAAGGTATTCTTTGAAATATCAGGTGGTCGCTGCTCAGCGACGATCTAAGAAATTTTTTTCACAGTTGCGTTTTTTGAACCTACATGGTTAGATTATCGAATGTAAGTTTATTTAAGCTATCGAAACAGATACTAATATTGCAGTGTACAGGATGAAACCACTACGGACAGTTCAAAACCATTAGATGAAATTTAAACGTGATCCGTAGGAGGAAAATGTCCTTATGTTTTGTCACCCTCCTGCTTCGCTCCCTCCAGTGTCGTGATCACATTGGTACAAGGTCGCTCTAAGACCACTCAGTTTGACAACGCCCTTTGTGCCACCTGCCCACCTTTGTTGAGCGCTTTTGAAACGTACCTGTACAAAGAACGCCTGCGACGTAGACCTAGGCGCAGGCGGGCTACGCTGCTGCTGTAGCGCCTGCTAGCAGGCATGTGGAATTGATGACGTGTCTGGGATCTGCCTGCCTGCAGGCGCCTAGGAACCCCCCCCCCTTCCCCCCCCCCTCCGTCATGGGTTGTTTCTATGCAGGTACATTTTTAAAGCTCTCAATAAATGTGCTGGGTGACACTGAGGGTTCTGCCATCAAAATGATTCAAATGGCTCTGAGCATTATGCGACTTAATTTCTGAGGTCATCAGTCGCGTAGAACTTAGAACTAATTAACCTAACTAACCTAAGGACATCACACACGTCCATGCCCGAGGGAGGATTCGAACCTGCGACAGTAGCGGTCGCTTGGCTTCAGACTGTAGCGCCTAGAACCGCACGGCCACTCAGGCCGGCTGTTGCCATCGCAGAGGCGACAAAAGAAGTTGTGAAATGTGGGTAAGAACGGGTCTGATGACCACATTGTGTGAAACGTCCATAATGGCTTTGTCCACTATTGTGGTGGTTTCGTACGTGACGACGCCTTGCTGTTTGAAGTGTTGCCAAGCTCGAGTGTGACCTAACAGCGCGTCACGCCTTTGTATCATTACAGAGGTAGGTTGTAGACACTTTTGAGCCAAATTTCAAACAGCTGCGTCGCAATGGGAGACATTTACGGGGTTTCGAAAAAATGACTCTTTAATTGTGTTGCGCAGTGTAGTTAGGTAGCAACGGGACTTTTATTATTTACTTTGGAGTTGTTTGAAGTTTAACCCTATCTCGCGGGTCAAATCAAGGTTGGCGACCCTACTTTAGACTGACTTACACGTGTACCAGTGCGGGTAACTAATCGGGGTCTGCCGGTAAACTTTTCCAATAAAATCTCCAGGGTAATACGCCGCCTAATTCGTCTCGCTCGCACCAGATTGCCGCAGTCACGAATGTGCTATCGCGCGACGCCACGCAACGGACGAAAGTATCGTTTCAGTTCCAATGAAATCGGCATTTTCACCGAGGCACCTGGCGACTTACGTTGCGCTGCTTTCGTACTGTCACGCCGTTTCATACAGAAGCAGCTTGGCGACAGCAGCTGGTGCAGCCAGCAGCAGGAGTGCCGATAGAGGAGCTACGCCGAGCGACGCAAGTCCGTAATTAGGGTGCACGCCGCTGGCAGAGGGGCCGTCCCGTCCTTGGCGAGGTGCTGAGGTGTGGGCGGCGCCGACCCAGCGTGGGGCGACGCGCCGAGGACGCTGCTGCAGCGTGGGCGGCGGGCGTGGCGCAGCTACCCAGCTGCCTTAGCGGGAACGCCTCGCTCGTTGTGGTCGTAAATCGCAACCTCAGGCATCGGGAGACACCTCTCACGCTGTTATCACCACTTGTGTAGCACACTGGGATCCCATTCGGAAGGATACCGATAGAGATATAGCTTTTACTTGGTTTCTTCATCTACATCTACATCAATACTCCGCTAGCCACCTGACGGTGTGTGGCGGAAGGTACTTTGAGTACCTCTATCGGTTCTCCCTTCTATTCCAGTCACGTATTGTACGTGGAAAGAAAGATTGTCGGTAAGTCTCTGTGTGGGCACTAATCTCTCTGATGTTATCTTCATGGTCTCTTCGCGAGATATACGAGGTTTGTCCGGAAAATACGTATAAAAGTTGAGTAACAACTTTACAATTATTCAGGTATTACAATATGGTCTCTTTCAAAGTACTCACCCTGAGACGCGATACACTTCTGCCAACGCCGTTTCCACTACTGATAACATTGTTGAAAGTCTTCAGTTGTGATGTTGTTCAGTTGCCGTGTCGTTTCCGCCTTGATGGCTTCCACATCTCCCAAGTGCCGCCCCCGAAGCACCATTTTGCATTTCGGGAACATGAAGAAGTCACACGGGGCTAAATCGGGTGAATAAGTCCGGTGGTCTGTCACGGTGATTGAGCTTCGGGCCAAAAACTCGCGCACAACGAGCGAAGTGTGAGCGGGCGCATTGTCGTAATGAAGGATCCACCTGCCCCCTTTTGCCAACTCCGGTCGAACTCGGGCCACACGAGCTCTGTGACGTGTCAGAACTTCAACGTAAAAATTTCCGTTCACTCTCTCGCCGGGAGGGACAAATTCCTTGTGAACAATGCCCCTAGAATCAAAGAAAACAATCAACATTGTCTTCACATTGGACCTTGATTTTCGCGACTTTTTTGTTCTCGGTTCTCCTGCTAGTTTCCATTCCTTGCTTTGAGATCTGAGCTCCACATCAAATTCGTAAAACCAGGACTCGTCTCCAGTGATGACTCGGTTTAGAAAGTCCCCTCGTTCCTCTGCTTCCAACCAATCCTCACTGCACTCAACCCTCTTTGCTTTCTGTTCTGGCGTCATGAGCTTCGGTACGATTTTCGCACACAATTTCTTCATTCCAAGTTTTTGTGTCAGGATTTCGTGAACGATTGTTTTGGGGACTGACAGCTCGTCAGCAATCATTCTGACTGTCAATCTACGATCTTTACGAACACAAGCCCGAATTCGTTCAACATTTGCATCGGAACTCGATGTCGATGGGCGTCCTGGGCGAGGGTCATCGTTCGCTTCTTCTCGGCCATCCCGGAACCTTTTTAACCACTTGTTCACGGTTGGTTCCTTCAGAGAATTGTATCCGTAAACCTGTTTCAAACACTGAAAAATCTCACGGCCATTCTTGCCTAGCTTTGCAAGAAACTTGATGTTGACGCGCTGTTCCTCAATCAGAGAGAGCACCATGCCATGCCATGAAAAAGGGTACTGTCGACAAGCTGCCTCACACTCCCACCTTCACGCAGAGTGCTCTGACTCGAACTGAGCGTTGATGGGATTGATTACAGCACTTGGCGGTGACTGCAACTTGTAACATAAAGACATTATTCAACTTTTATACGTATTTTCCGGACAAACCTCGTACGTAGGAGGGATCAATATACTGCTTGACTCCTCGGTGAAGGAATGTTCTCGAAACTTCAACAAAAGCCCGTACCGAGCTACTGAGCGTCTCTCCTGCAGACTCCTCCACTGGAGTTTATCTGTCATCTCCGTAACGCTTTCGCGATTACTAAATTAACCTGTAACGAAGCGCGCTGCTCTCCGTTGGATCTTCTCTATCTCTTCTATCAACCCTGTCTGGTACGAATCCCACACTGGTGAGCAATATTCAAGCAGTGGGCGAACAAGTGTACTGTAACCTACTTCCTTTGTTTTCGGATTGCATTTCCTTAGGATTCTTCCAATGAATCTCAGTCTGGCATCCGCTTTACTGACGATCAAATTTATACGATCATTCCATTTTAAATCACTCCTGATGCCTACTCCCAGATATTTCACATAATTACCTGCTTCCAGTTGCTGACCTGCTATATTGTAGCTAATGATAAAGGATCTTTCTTTCTATGTATTCGCAGCACATTAAACTTGTCTATATAGAGATTCAGTGACAGAGCGGTTCTAGGCGCTTAAGTCTGGAACCGCGCGACTGCTACAGTCGCAGGTTCGAATACTGCCTCGGGTATGGATGTGTGTGGTGTCCTTAGGTTCGTTAGGTTTAAGTAGTTCTAAGTTCTAGGGGACTGATGATCTCAGATGTTAAGTACCATAGTGCTCAGAGCCTTTTTTTTTTGTGTACGGATCTTTCGTTGGGCTTTCCCCTACCCGTGATAGGAGGATATTCTTTTCATATAGTAACATTTGACAATGATATTAAGTACAATAACCGCACATTAATGTCTTTCGCTTCGAAAAAATTTGGTAGTGAAAGCGTTATGGGAAATGTTTTCCTATGGGAAGGAAGCGAACTAACTCCTTAGCCATCCTTCCTCATTCCAATATTTGGTTTTCACTTCTGATCCCGTCATCGACGAGACCTGAAAACATATATTTTTTTTTAAATGAACAACGGCCATTTGACTATATAGTTGTTTGTTTATGACCCATTTCTCAGTCTTTTAGGTCATTTTCAAGTGATTGAGTTTATGTCAGGTATCGGCCAGGCATGGCATAAAAGGCCGAAACCTCGGTCGTAATAAAATAATCAACTATACAGTCAAATGGCGGTGTGTTCAGTTAATAATTACAGTATGACTGTTGTTCAGCAACATCAAAAACATGATCTTTCTTTTCTAAAAAAAATCACATACAGTGTTCAGCAACATCAAAAACATAATCATTATTTTCTCAAAAAAATCACATACAGTGGCGCAACTAGGGACTGGAGCGCGAACGCTGGGCTCCGTTTCCGTCGAGCTAGAGTGTGCTGAGCAAAGTTCCGTAACACCTCTCCTCTCCCTGGTATGGAGACGCTTGTTTAATATTTTCGGCTACTGGATGAAGCCAGATTCATTGTGCTAAATGAAATGACGTAACTGTACAGGTTAATTCTTACAATGAAGCAGAAACAGCAACCAGTTACTGTTATTAGCGCTACTTATTACTAACAAATGTCGACATTACCGATTACTCAGCGATGGGATCATGATTCTTAACGTTTAAAAATGCATGTAGCTTATGCTGTACGTGCGATGTTGTCTGTTTTTCGTTGCAGTGAAGGTTCCTTAAAGTCGTGGTACCACACTGGAAATCAGCCAACATCACACGTACAGCATAAACCACATGCAATTTTCAACGTGAAATGCTGTCTGATAATGAACCTAATACTAAGGGCACAACTTTTTTGGATGTATATTTTAAAAAATCGCTGTGTGTATGTACTTTATGTATGTCTTTACCTATCCACGTTCCACATCTCTTCACAATCTATTGGATCGATTTGTGCCAAACTTGGTACACGTATCACGTACTGTTGGGGTAAGAACCACGTACCTCCCATAGGGTTCGGTGTGAGAAGCGCGTGACACAGAAGCACAACTCAGGAAAGTCTGGACCAACCAAATTTTCAAATTTTGTAAATGCACGACTCATTTTTGTATTATATGTATAAAAATACGACTATGGGGGGGCAAAATATCCCTACTACTTACAGCGTGGGGATGAGCAATCGTGACATGTAGATATGTTTCATAACAACGAAACATGTACAAGGTGCATTCAAGTTCTAAGGCCTCCGATTTTTTTTCCAAATTACTACTCACCCGAAATTGATGAAACTGGCGTTACTTCTCGACGTAATCGCCCTGCAGACGTACACATTTTTCACAACGCTGACGCCATGATTCCATGGCAGCGGCGAAGGCTTCTTTAGGAGGCTGTTTTGACCACTGGAAAATCGCTGAGGCAATAGCAGCACGGCTGGTGAATGTGCGGTCACGGAGAGTGTCTTTCATTGTTGGAAAAGCCAAAAGTCACTAGGAGCCAGGTCAGGTGAGAAGGGAGCATGAGGAATCACTTCAAAGTTGTTATCACAAAGAAACTGTTGCGTAACGTTAGCTCGATGTGTGGGTGCATAGTCTTGGTGAAACAGCACACGCACAGCCCTTCCTGGACGTTTTTTTTTGCAGTGCAGGAACGAATTTGTTCTTCAAAACATTTTCGTAGGATGCATCTGTTACCGTAGTGCCATTTGGAACGCAATGGGTAAGGATTACGCCCTCGCTGTCCCAGAACATGGACACCATCATTTTTTCAGCACTGGCGGTTACCCGAAATGTGTTTGGTGGCGGTGAATCTGTGTGCTTCCATTGAGCTGACTGGCACATTGTTTCTGGATTGAAAAATGGCATCCACGTCTCATCCATTGTCACAACCGACGAAAAGAAAGTCCCATTCATGGTGTCGTTGCGCGTCAACATTGCTTGGCAACATGCCACACGGGCAGCCATGTGGTCATCCGTCAGCATTCGTGGCACCCACCTGGATGACACTTTTCGCATTTTCAGGTCGTCATGCAGGCTTGTGTGCACAGAACCCACAGAAATGCCAACTTAAGAGGCGATCTGTTCAACAGTCATTCGGCGATCCCCCAAAACAATTCTCTCCACTTTCTGGATCATGTCGTCAGACCGGCTTGTGCGAGCCCGAGGTTGTTTTGGTTTGTTGTCACACGATGTTCTGCCTTCATTAAACTGTCACACCCACGAACGCACTTTCGACACATCCATAACTCCATCACCACATGTCTCCTTCAACTGTCGATGAATTTCAATTGGTTTCACACCACGCAAATTCAGAAAACGAATGATTGCACGCTGTTCAAGTAAGGAAAAGTCGCCATTTTAAGTATTTAAAACAGTTCTCATTCTCTCCGCTGGCGGTAAAATTCCATCTGCCGTACGGTGCTGCCATCTCTGGGACGTATTGACAATGAACACGGCCTCATTTTAAAACAATGCGCATATTTCTATCTCTTTCCAGTCTGGAGAAAAAAAATTGGAGGCCTTAGAACTTGAATGCACCTTGTATGACGTGCTATCTGGAAAAAGGTAATGTGAGAGAAAGGAACCAACATGGCTGAAGATGGGAATGAAAAGGAGTGACATAGAAACGTAACTCAAGAACTTCTGGAACTATTTCAACTAAATTTGATATATAACATGAATCAATACTTATGTTAAAATACTGTGGGAGTAAGATAAACCTGGCGGGGGGGGGGGGGGGCAGGGGGCGGCGGGATGGGGAAGGGGAAAGCCAGTTGGTAGTTTTTTACTGTACATATGCTGGGTGTTAGGGCTCTAAGTGCAGATATTTTGATCATTGGTACCTTAATATGTACCCACTTCAGTGGGTTCTACATCTACATCTACGTGATTACTCTGCTATTCACAATAAAGTGCCTGGCAGAGGGTTCAATGAACCATCTTCAAGCTGTCTCTCTACCGTTCCACTCTCGAACGGCACACGGGAAAAACGAGCATTTAGATGTTTCTGTACGAATCGTGATTTCTCTTATTTTATCGTGATGATCATTTCTCCCTATGTAGGTGGGTGCCAGCAGAATGTTTTCGCAATCGGAGGAGAAAACTGGTGATTGAAATTTCATGAGGAGATCCCGGCCTGTTAGTTGTTTTTTATCTGCGTATAACAGTCTTTCCGCAAAAACGTCACACAATTTGTAACGTCCCCTTAGAAAAATTAATGAATTACTGTGCTGATAAACATCTTATGTTATTTGATTTTCAAACAGCTCAGCAAACCTGAACGTACTCAGACATTCACTAAAGTGACACACAATATTTTTAGCGCAACGCAATCTGACTTTCAGTAATCCCTACAAAAGAATGGCCCTGACTAACAATAACCTATACCTTTCATGAATTCTTACCTCACAAAAATCTTCGTTACTCGAACTACTGCAATACAGCGAGCGCCAATACTGTCAGCTAAATAAAAGATTCTAACTACTGAAGGCACTAAATACTGATAGGCATAGTTAGCAAATGAAAGATTTTGATAGAGAACAAACAATGTATTTACCTTAGTAGTGTTCAAAAGTCATTATAATATATATATATATATATATATATATATATATATATATATATATATATATATATATATATACTCCTGGAAATTGAAATAAGAACACCGTGAATTCATTGTCCCAGGAAGGGGAAACTTTATTGACACATTCCTGGGGTCAGATACATCACATGATCACACTGACAGAACCACAGGCACATAGACACAGGCAACAGAGCATGCACAATGTCGGCACTAGTACAGTGTATATCCACCTTTCGCAGCAATGCAGGCTGCTATTCTCCCATGGAGACGATCGTAGAGATGCTGGATGTAGTCCTGTGTAACGGCTTGCCATGCCATTTCCACCTGGCGCCTCAGTTGGACCAGCGTTCGTGCTGGACGTGCAGACCGCGTGAGACGACGCTTCATCCAGTCCCAAACATGCTCAATGGGGGACAGATCCGGAGATCTTGCTGGCCAGGGTAGTTGACTTACACCTTCTAGAGCACGTTGGGTGGCACGGGATACATGCGGACGTGCATTGTCCTGTTGGAACAGCAAGTTCCCTTGCCGGTCTAGGAATGGTAGAACGATGGGTTCGATGACGGTTTGGATGTACCGTGCACTATTCAGTGTCCCCTCGACGATCACCAGTGGTGTACGGCCAGTGTAGGAGATCGCTCCCCACACCATGATGCCGGGTGTTGGCCCTGTGTGCCTCGGTCGTATGCAGTCCTGATTGTGGCGCTCACCTGCACGGCGCCAAACACACATACGACCATCATTGGCACCAAGGCAGAAGCGACTCTCATCGCTGAAGACGACACGTCTCCATTCGTCCCTCCATTCACGCCTGTCGCGACACCACTGGAGGCGGGCTGCACGATGTTGGGGCGTGAGCGGAAGACGGCCTAACGGTGTGCGGGACCGTAGCCCAGCTTCATGGAGACGGTTGCGAATGGTCCTCGCCGATACCCCAGGAGCAACAGTGTCCCTAATTTGCTGGGAAGTGGCGGTGCGGTCCCCTACGGCACTGCGTAGGATCCTACGGTCTTGGCGTGCATCCGTGCGTCGCTGCGGGCACGTGCACGTGCACCTTCCGCCGACCACTGGCGACAAAATCGATGTACTGTGGAGACCTCACGCCCCACGTGTTGAGCAATTCGGCGGTACGTCCACCCGGCCTCCCGCATGCCCACTATACGCCCTCGCTCAAAGTCCGTCAACTGCACATACGGTTCACGTCCACGCTGTCGCGGCATGCTACCAGTGTTAAAGACTGCGATGGAGCTCCGTATGCCACGGCAAACTGGCTGACACTGACGGCGACGGTGCACAAATGCTGCGCAGCTAGCGCCATTCGACGGCCAACACCGCGGTTCCTGGTGTGTCCGCTGTGCCGTGCGTGTGATCATTGCTTGTACAGCCCTCTCGCAGTGTCCGGAGCAAGTATGGTGGGTCTGACACACCGGTGTCAATGTGTTCTTTTTTCCATTTCCAGGAGTGTATATATATATATATATATATATATATATATCAGTTCATGACATCCAGTCTTACAAATTTTCTGTCTCTGTCCAGATCATCCGCTCTCAAAACTCCGCCATCTCACTCCCCACACCCACCACTGCTGGCGGCCCGCCTCCAACTGCGCAAGGCTATGCGCTGTTAACATCCAGCTGCCCAACACTACAATAGCAAACAACAATGCAAACCAGCCACACACTGCACACAGCATAGCCAGTGATTTTCATAGAGATCGCTACATGGCGTTACCAATAAAAAAAAACCTAAACAGCCTACTTACAAATTTACTGCCTGATGTTTTCTGTACGGTCGTAACTGCACCATTAAGTGGGCCATGCCAGTCAGTACAGACTAACCCTTTATCCGTCCACATGTACATACTTCAACACCTGACTGTGTGTCAATTTCAAGCAAATTTTGATAATGTATGGACTCGTTTTTGCACTCTTTGTATAAAAATACTGTGGGGACAGTATAGCGCTACTACTCATAGGGAAGGGAAGAGCAGTCATGACATAAAAATATTCGATAACAACCAAACATGCATCATATGCTACCTTGAAAAAATGTGTGTGTGTGTGTGTGCTTTTCTCTGCTGGGGGTAGGGGGTGGGGGAGGGCACAAGCACAAAGACGAAATATGCCCCGGGCACCTGATCATATAATTTATATTTTTAATCTTTTGCACAAAATTCACCTTAAATTATCACCAATAACTGATAGCTTCTATCGAAACCGCTTTTATGGCAGAAGTGCTGTATGGAAAATCATATTGGTACTGAAGGATGAAAACAATTGTAATCTTTATTATGATTTGGTCCACAACTCCATTAAAACATCTGCTGTATGGAAAACCATATTGATACTGAAGGATGAAAACAATTGTTATCGTTATTATGATTTGGTCCACAACTCCATTAAAACATCTTGAGACAAATAACTTTTTCTGCGCGAAGTTATTTTTTATCTGAAATAGACTCTTCATTTCATTTCATTTCATTCGCGATTCGTTTAGTTTCGTTCCCCCTCGCCATCATTCAGTTCAAGTGATATGCTGACCTCATTAGATGCTTAGTGTATGCTGGTACTGTGAATAAACCCGCATGCCAATTGCACTTTCTCTTTTTCTACGTTCGGGACCTCATATCTGTGACTGTTGGCCCGTATCTACTATCGTTGTCTTGCATACTTATTGAGGGCTCCATTATATGTTTTTCTCTCCACACTGTTGTGTCTGTTACGGTTTGCTGTAAGTATGTTACACGTTTTTTGCTTGATGATGTTCGGGGGGGGGGGGGGGGGCAAAATTAGTTAACAGCAAACGATATGGAATAAAGTGCTTATAAAAAACAAGTAAGAAAATGACTTCGTTGAACAAAACCATGCCTTGCAACATTTTAAGTCATTAATTTATTTAATCGCTGCAGTCAGTTTTTCAGGTCACAAATAACGTTCATGCTAATCGATGTTATGTAAGTCATGTAAGGGTCGTTCACACGGTAAAACGAATGATTTCACTATGTCGTTTGGTCCTTTAATTTTCCCTTTGCTTCGCGAGTTGAGAGCGAAGCAGTGGACAGATGAAAGAGAGAAACAGAGAGGAAAGAGAGAGAGACAGTGTGTGTGTGTGTGTGTGTGAGAGAGAGAGAGAGAGAGAGAGAGAGAGAGAGGGAGAGAGAGGTGAGAGAGGGGGGGGGGGGGACATGGGTGAGATGGCCTGTGGGAACACAGAAACCGGCTTTCGGTACTTAAAGGACAATTTCTCCGGACGGTCTAGACTTTACGTTCTAGACCGACAGCAACGTAAGCGTGTGGTACTTCCCTCACGGATGCACGGTGATAAAATTTGATATTTAACATAGGACCTTGACGCACAAATACCTTCTGGGCAAACACGAGGCAATGTGACGCTATCGACTGAAGGGGAATCGTAACGAAGCAGAATAATCGGGAGTTTCTCTCGAGCATTTACGCTGAAACATTTCAGAAGTACTTTTGATATGGAAACATATCGGCTCCCAGCAGTTTCAATGGCGGCAGTAGCAATTCTATATGAAATATTTTTATACCTACCAATAAATTTATATGAAGCTTACGTAACAGCATGTTTACTGAAATCATTTATTGTGGGGGGTATTAGTTTATATACAGTGTCGGATGATTTCATTATTTGCTGTGGACATATTTGTTCTCGACGTCAAACAAGGTGTTGTCCTACAGGGGTTCTAAGAACATTTTATAATTTTTACGTAAAGCACTAGAAATTAAGCACAGGAAACTTAAGGAAACTCGATGAATTCTCTGCCAGGCACTTAAATGTGAATTACAGAGTAATCATGTAGATCATGTAGAAACTTGTAACTCGTCTATCGATTATGTTCTTACAGTATATTCGAGACTATAACACACAGAAACAGTAAACGAAGCATTCAGTCGGATAGCTGTAGCTATGGATAGAACACGTTTGAACGAAGGAATAATAATGGCGTGTTCTATCACTGTAAGAGTACATTAATACTGTTAATTAACACAATGAGGATTATGGTAAGCTGACAATAATAAAATGTATTTTAATATTTAATTATTTTCTTTCTCTCTGGATGGAGTTTAGCGCCCAGTTGAGTCCAGGTTATTAAAGACTAAATGTACCCTCTGACAGCATCTGCAACTGAGCTGTCAGTGTGTATGACTGCCATGCAGATGACCCAGGTCAATAACCTGTGTGGTGGCCCCATGCCTCTCCCCCCCCCCCCCCCTCCACCAACTGCATTCAAGGGCGCATTAGGCACAGGTCGACATGGTGGCCGGTCAACATCGCGCTTTCCTCAGGGTCTGATGGCCCAGTAAATACCCTCTGGTAGGAGAAAGTTGAGGACGTTCGTTGGTCATGGCCTTGCTTAAAGAATCATCCCAATTTTCATATAAAGTCATTTAGAGAAACCACACATAACCTAAATGAGGATGGCCCTACGGGAATTTCGACCTTCTCCTTCCAGACAAGACCCCCTCCCTTAATTTGCACGCCATCTCACTGGGTGTAAATGCTTCAAGATATTAAAACTACATATTCTTCAGCAACTGATAGAATGCTCAGGGAGACGGTTTTTTACACTACAGATTACTATCGGTACTTTCCTATACAATAGCCAGCATCTCGTGGTCGTGCGGTAGCGTTCTCGCTTCCCACGCCCGGGTTCCCGGGTTCGATTCCCGGCGGGGTCAGGGATTTTCTCTGCCTCGTGATGACTGGGTGTTGTGTGCTGTCCTTAGGTTAGTTAGGTTTAAGTAGTTCTAAGTTCTAGGGGACTGATGACCATAGATGTTAAGTCCCATAGTGCTCAGAGCCATTTGAACCATTTTTTTCCCTATACAATAAAATGTAACTAATAATAACGGAAGTACGACAACAGTATGACACAACACAACGATGACAACGTTTGCCTAATATTTTTTCCACAAAAGAGACGAGATTGTGCTAATTAACAAGATGTAGGATACCTGCTCACCGGAACTTTCGCCCTGTTGTGATGTTTAACAATCTTAAACCAGCGTCCTGTCGACAAATATTAACAATATAAAATAGTTGAAAGGTTCGTTCAGACCCAAAGCACAGGAAAAAGATGGAAGTTCACTGAATCGAGAACCATGATTTTACATTTAAAATACCGTCAGTCGGAATCAGATGGCCAAGTTATGAAGCTATTTTGTGAGGAATTGACATTTTGAGGCTCCCGTGGTTTTATTATAAACTACAGTATAAAAACAGCTACCAACCACTAATTTAAAAAAAATTCTTTTTTAAACACATTTTATTTTTCAATGCCATTACAAGATTCGAACTTTGGTTCATCGTCAGGTGGCTCAGTTATAAGATGAGCTGCTAATCGGACTTTGTTTTGTTTGCGATGGTGCCTTATCGTGAAATTATGGTAAAGAGTAAATGAAAATAACTGAAATTTAGAAATTATATAATGCCTGTTTAGCACCAGTACTTATCGTGAACGTCTCTCGGTAGCCTTGAAGGCTTGTGTAGCTGTTTAACGATGCGGGACAGTAGTGAGTGTGTGCGACTTCATCTTGCGTTGTAAATGGGGAGAGACGATTCTTCAATACGTGGGAAGAGATGAGACTTTTCAGGTGGCAATTACAAATAAAGCAAGAACAGAGGAAAAGCGGTTAAAGTCTTCATTGTTGTCGTTTCCGAAGCTACCATGTAGACTGCACAAGCTTGCGGTCCACAGCTCTTCAAACTTGTGACGCGTCTGGAAAGAACGCTGCCTCACGTCGTCAGTCGCGCATGAGGAAGTGACCTCGCGGCAAGATAGCAAACACTTTTCCAGGGTCTTGCGCACTTAACTCTCCAACGGATTTCTCAAGGTACTGTCGGCACGTACTCGCCTGACTTATTTCTTTGAGCGTTACTATCTCATCCTGTATTGCTTCAGTCATTGCTACCCTGTTGTGGCTTACTTCTCTTAATTATTGCTATCCGTCACTGTACTAGTTACTTTCTACTCAAAGAGTTTTCTCGACTAATGGTTTACCTCTCCCTCCCTCTCTCTCTCTCTCTCTCTCTCTCTCTCTCTCTCTCTCTCTTCCGCGCCCCCCTCTCTTTCTTTGTGTGTGTTTGTGCGCGCGCGCGTGTGTGTGTGTGTGTGTGTGTGTGTGTGCGCGCGCGTATGTGTGTGTGTGTGTGTGTGTGTGTGTGTGTGTGTGTGTGTGTGTGTGTGTGTGTTTGTGTGGCCGGCCGGAGTGGCCGAGCGGTTCTAGGCGCTACAGTCTGGAACCGCGCGACCGCTACGTTCGCGGGTCCGAATCCTGCGTCGGGCATGGATGTGTGTGATGTCCTTAGGTTAGTTAGGTTTAAGTAGTTCTAAGTTCTAGGGGACTGATGACCTCAGCAGTTAAGTCCCATAGTGCTCAGAGCCATTTGAACCATTTGTGTGTGTGTGTGTGTTTTGCTTGGCCTGCATCTCCTTCACACTTATATTTATTTAGTATATTTAGAAATATGGAGTCCGCTTACTATCGAGAACTGTTCTGATATATGATTCGGAAAATGCAGGTGTTTGGTCACTAAATGAATTACTTTTGACAGGTTAGTAACGAACCAGAAATAAGTGCAAGGAAAAGCTATAGCAACATGACACACACACACACACACACACACACACACACACACACACACACACACACACACACACGTACATACATGCATACACACACTCGCACACACTAACGACCTATTTGTCGTTAAGTATTGGAGTGCGACGGTATCTGGACAGTGAATTGTGTCCCAGTGCTGCGATAAGTCTCGTCAAAATCAATCACCTTAGTGCAGTGGTTCCAGACTTGGGGTAATTATTTCGTGAGGGGTAAAATGTAATTTTATGAGGGGTTAAAACAAAGGCTTCGGCTGTGTCTCACCCACTAAACTGAATTGTTTTTAAAAGATGTTTACTATTTTACTATTTTGTAAGACTGTAAAACTGATTACATAAGTTACCAAAAAGAAGATTTTTTTTTGTTTCAAATAATAGCAGTAAAGTGTGACACAACGTGGTGGAGGTTACAGCTTGGAGACGAATGTATGAACGTCTTCGTCATCCAACAGACCACCCACTACACACATAATTTGTATCACGCATTTATGAGGGTAAACTTGGTAAACTTGAGACATGTACTTCTCGTATATCACATACGAAAATGCCTTCTCCGAGTTGTAGGTAGCTCCCGCGGTAAACCAGGAACTGATTCGTTATTTAATGATCTCCCCTTTACTCGGGACCACAGTCATATACAAAATTTTGAAAGAAATTTCCGCCATCAGACTGTTATTTGTTCATTTATTGTACACAATCCTGATTTCGGCTTCGTAGCCATTATCAACTGCATGTTGAAACATTAAAATATGTCTGACGTGTCGACAATGACATATCACACATATTTTTAAATTTCAACATGCAGTTGAGAATGGCTACGAAGCCGAAATAATGACTGTGTAAATTAAATGCTTCATTATTCACTTCGCGATGCATAAACGCACTAATTGAGAGTAAATTACAACAGAAACTATGCAATGGCAGTTAAATTGCAGTAGGGTCTCCAAACTGAAACAGACTGAAGAAGAAGAAGAAGAAGCAGAGATCTGTGTATGAAGCCGAATTGCGGAGCTGACAAAAACTTACGTGTACTGAGGTACTGTACTGAGATGTGTTATCACTGTGCTTATCATTCATATAAACATTAGAAAAGTAATTGTAATTGAAACAGACCTTACGTTTTGTGAAAATGTTTCGTAAACATATCAGGGCGACACAGAATCTATTGGAAATTGTTGTTATTGTTGTGGCCTTCAGTCCGAAGACTGGTTTGATGCAGCCCTCCGTGCTACTCTATTCTGTGCAAACCTCTTCATCTCGTAATAACCACTGCAACCTACATCCTTCTGGATGTGCTTAGTGTCTTCATCTCTTGGTTTCCCTCTACGATTTTTGCGCCCCACAGTTCACTCCAGTAATAAGTTGGTGATCCATTGACGTCTCAGAACGTGTCCTATCAACCGAGCCTTCTTGTAGTCACGTTGTGCCACAAACTTCTTTTCTCCCTAGTTCTGTTGAGTGCCTCCTCGTTAGTTCCGTAACCTACCTATCTAATCTTCAGCAATCTTCTTTATTACCGCATTCAGGAGTTTCTATTCTCTTCTTGTGTGGACTTTTTAGCATCCACGTTTCACATCTATAAATAGCTACACTCCAAACAAATAATTTCAGAAACGACTTCCCGAGACTCAGCTCTACAGGCTGTTAAAAAAAAGTGTCGAATATATTGCGAGATAGTAATACTCTACGAAACAAGAAAAATAAATTAAATAAACATCGGTCCGTAAATGCATACTGTCTAAGTCCTATAAACGTGGGTCCAGAAACGAAAACTTTGTGCGATAAACACGTCTTTGCAGGAGGTGTTCAACATGGCGTCCATTCAAGACAATGCACCCCCCAGACCTCCGGCGTAACGAATTACGCACTTTTTGAAGTACACCCGGCTGTTGTTCTAACAGTTAGCATGCGTCGAAGATCCCACACTGTAGTGTAGTTGATTAGCATGGCGTAGACCAATTCCTCCAAGTGTCCCCATAACCAAAAGTCTAGGGGTATGAAGATGGTATCTGTTCCCGAAAGAACAAATACCATTGATGACCGTGCAGTTTCTCTAGAATGAAATGATAATTAAATCGAAACCCTTAGCTGCCGACAGGAGTTGTTGATATACATCAATGGGGGACAGCTGCAAATGTGTGCCCCGACCAGGACTCGAACCCGGGATCTCCTGCTTACATAGCAGACGCTCTATCCATCTGAGCGACCGACGGGACAGAGGATAGTGCGACTGCAGGGACTTACCCTTGCACGCCTCCCGCGAGGCCCACATTCCCAACTGTCCACAACCTACATATCTATTAATAGTACTACGAATGTAGGTTGTGGGCAGATGGGAATGTGGGTCTTGCGGAAGGCGTGCAAGGGATAAGTCCCTGCAGTCGCACTATCCTCTGTGCCCTCGGTGGCTCAGATGGATAGAGCGTCTGCCATGTAAGCAGGAGATCCTGGGTTCGAGTCCCGGTCGGGGCACACATTTTCAGCTGTCCCCGTTGATGTATATCAACAACTCCTGTCGGCAGCTAAGGATTTCGATTTAATTATCAAAGAGTCTAGGGGTTTGAGGTCGGGGGAACACAGGCCAAGATGTGCCCCCCCCCCCCCCTCCCACCTCCTCCTCCGACTAATCCAGCAGTTCTGAAACGTCGGCGTTAGATGTTCATGCACATTGTGACGAAAGTGTGCTGGTGCGCCATAATGCACGAACCACAGTTGTATCCGTAGTTGCAATGGCACAGCCTCCATCAAGGTAAGCAATAAATTAATGAGAAAGTCCAGGTAATGCGCTCCGGTTAATCCTGGTTGCGGAAACAGCTAATACCATCACTTGTGAAAGCTGCCTCATCGGTAAATAAAATCTTCAATGGGAACAGTGGATCTGCGGCACACTTCTGCAACAGCCATTGATAGATCCTGTGGCCTTAGGGCCTGAACGCGCTTTAGATGATATGGGTACAGCAATTGTTCATGAAGACCCTCCCCCTCCCAGATAAGATAGTGAGACAGGCCTTCTGTTGCTGTTAATCGTCGCACACTGATCCCAGCGGTTTTCTTCCACTGAGCATGGCATACGCTCCTCCATGTCAGGCTTGCGGACTGTGGGGGGCCTTCCACTGTCAATCTTCCGAGATGAAAGGATATCTGTGTCGCTCAGATGCTGGAAAAATCTGCCGAACAGCTTACCAGAGGGCACTCTGTGCTGTGTATATTTTACAGCTTTGAGGGCTAGCAGGCTACATCCACTGCTAAACTATAGCAAAGTATTATATCCGCCATTTCACTTGTCAAATGTAGACTTTCATTGCGAACAAGTGGTGCAGCAGAGAAAATGTAAATGTCCTACACCATTTGTACTTACAAATAGCGCAATAACAGTGAACAAAATAAGTGATTCCGCGTTTGGAGGAAGGTAAAACACCACGATGTTTACCCAGGACTGACGGCACTATACAATCAGGCACACAAACAAGACGAAAACTAAAGTAGCCTATAGCACGACTCGAACCACACAACTGACTGCAGACCATCTAATGGCTCGTAGAGTACTGTGAGTAAGACATCATAACACATTGCCGGCACGGTAGCTCAGCGTGTTCGGTCGGAGGGCTGCGTGCTCTCTGTAATAAAAAAAACTGAGATAAGGAACCAACGATCAGTTTGAATGGATGTCTTGTGACGTCCGCCCCGACCAAACGCAACGAACTATACCGAACAAAATGAGTAAAAAAAAAAAATGGTTCGTAGAGTACTGTGGCCGGCCGCTGGTGGCCGAGCGGTTCTGGCGCTACAGTCTGGAACCGCGCGACCGCTACGGTCGCAGGTTCGAATCCTGCCTCGGGCATGGATGTGTGTGTTGTCCTTAGGTTAGTTAGGTTTAAGTAGTTCTAAGTTCTAGGGGACTTATGACCTCAGCAGTTGAGTCCCATAGTGCTCAGAGCCATTTTTTGAGTACTGTAAGACATCATAACACCCTGCCGACACATTTCACGGAGCGCCAATGCAATGCCTGCGCTAATATCTGCTACCAAGCGTCACGCAACCCTCCCTATAGACTCGTGTTTATCTCGGAAAGTATGCGTTCCCGGAACCATGTTTATTGGACCTATTTTTCTTGTTTTCATGAGTACTACCACCTCTCAAAGTATTCGACACTTTTTTAACACTCTGTATATTCGATGTCAACAAATATGTCTTCTTCAGAAACGCGTTTGTTGTCATTGCCAGTGCACATTTTATATCATCTCTACTTCGGCCATCAGTTATTTTACTGCCCAAATAGGAAAATGCATCTACTATTTTAAGTGTCTCGTTTCCCAGTTTAATTCCTCAGCATCACTTGATTTAAATCGCCTACATTCCGTTATCAGTGTTTTGATTTTGTTGATATTCATCTTATATATTCCTTTCAAGGTACTATCCAATCGGTTCAGATACTCACCCAAGCCCTTTTCTGTCTCTGACAGTATCACAACGTCATCGACAAACCTCAAAACTTTGATTTCATCTCCCTGAACTTTAATTCCTACTCAAAATTTTTCTTTGGTTTCCCTTACCGCTTGCTCAATGTACAGATTGAACAACATCGGGGATAGGCTACAACAATGTCTCACTCCCATCTCACCCACTGTTCCCCTTCCATGCTTCTCGGCTCTTCTAACTGCTGCCTGGTTCCTATGCAAGTTGTAAAAAGCCTTTCCCTCCTTTTATTTCTACCTCTGCTACCTTCAGAATTTCAAAGAGAGTATTCCAGTCAACAATTTCAAAAGCTTTCTCTAAGTGTACAAACTCTATAAACTTGGGTTTTCCTTTAATGAGGTACAGGGTGAGGATTATTGAACTGTATGAAATTAAATCGTCATAACATCTGAACGGTTGGCTGCGGCGCACGATGGGAATTAATATGCGCATGCATGGTTTGGTTGAGCGACGAAGCCCACTTTCATTTGGATGGGTTCGTCAATAAGCAAAACTGGAACATTTGGAGGACTGAGAATCCGCATTTCGCGGTCGAGAAGTCTCTTCACCCTCACCGGGTGACTGTGAGGTGTGCAATGTCCAGTCACGGAATAATCGGTGTGATATTCCTTGATGGCACGGTAACTACCGAACGGCACGTGAAGGTTTTGGAAGATGGTTTCATCCTCATTATCCAAAGTGACCCTGATTTCAAAAAGATTCGCTTCATGCAAGACGAAGCTCGACCCCATCGAAGCAGGAGAGTGTTCGACGTCCTGGAGGAGCACTTTGGGGACCACATTCTGGCACTGCAGTACTCAGAGGTCACTAGCATGGGCCTCGATTGGCCGCCCTATTCTCCGGATCTGAACGTATGCGACTACTTTTTGTGGGGCTACATTAAAGACTAGGTGTATTTCAATAGCCTCAAAACCGTAGCTGAGGTGAAAACAGTCTTTCAGTGGGTCATAGAAAACATTACTACACTCCTGGAAATGGAAAAAAGAACACATTGACACCGGTGTGTCAGACCCACCATACTTGCTCCGGACACTGCGAGAGGGCTGTACAAGCAATGATCACACGCACGGCACAGCGGACACACCAGGAACCGCGGTGTTGGCCGTCGAATGGCGCTAGCTGCGCAGCATTTGTGCACCGCCGCCGTCAGTGTCAACCAGTTTGCCGTGGCATACGGAGCTCCATCGCAGTCTTTAACACTGGTAGCATGCCGCGACAGCGTGGACGTGAACCGTATGTGCAGTTGACGGACTTCGAGCGAGGGCGTATAGTGGGCATGCGGGAGGCCGGGTGGACGTACCGCCGAATTGCTCAACACGTGGGGCGTGAGGTCTCCACAGTACATCGATGTTGTCGCCAGTGGTTGGCGGAAGGTGCACGTGCCCGTCGACCTGGGACCGGACCGCAGCGACGCACGGATGCACGCCAAGACCGTAGGATCCTACGCAGTGCCGTAGGGGACCGCACCGCCACTTCCCAGCAAATTAGAGACACTGTTGCTCCTGGGGTATCGGCGAGGACCATTCGCAACCGTCTCCATGAAGCTGGGCTACGGTCCCGCACACCGTTAGGCCGTCTTCCGCTCACGCCCCAACATTGTGCAGCCCGCCTCCAGTGGTGTCGCGACAGGCGTGAATGGAGGGACGAATGGAGACGTGTCGTCTTCAGCGATGAGAGTCGCTTCTGCCTTGGTGCCAATGATGGTCGTATGCGTGTTTGGCGCCGTGCAGGTGAGCGCCACAATCAGGACTGCATACGACCGAGGCACACAGGGCCAACATCCGGCATCATGGTGTGGGGAGCGATCTCCTACACTGGCCGTACACCACTGGTGATCGTCGAGGGGACACTGAATAGTGCACGGTACATCCAAACCGTCATCGAACCCATCGTTCTACCATTCCTAGACCGGCAAGGGAACTTGCTGTTCCAACAGGACAATGCACGTCCGCATGTATCCCGTGCCACCCAACGTGCTCTAGAAGGTGTAAGTCAACTACCCTGGCCAGCAAGATCTCCGGATCTGTCCCCCATTGAGCATGTTTGGGACTGGATAAAGCGTCGTCTCACGCGGTCTGCACGTCCAGCACGAACGCTGGTCCAACTGAGGCGCCAGGTGGAAATGGCATGGCAAGCCGTTACACAGGACTACATCCAGCATCTCTACGATCGTCTCCATGGGAGAATAGCAGCCTGCATTGCTGCGAAAGGTGGATATACACTGTACTAATGCCGACATTGTGCATGCTCTGTTGCCTGTGTCTATGTGCCTGTGGTTCTGTCAGTGTGATCATGTGATGTATCTGACCCCAGGAATGTGTCAATAAATTTTCCCCTTCCTGGGACAATGAATTCACGGTGTTCTTATTTCAATTTCCAGGAGTGTATTCCGACACTTCAGCGGGTCATGCAGAACTTCGCTATTCGCCTCCGCCACCTCATCGCCAATGATGGCAGGCATATCGAATATGTCATAACCTAAATCTTAAAATCTGAAGTGACGTTTACATGTTGAATAAAGTGTGTGCATGCCGTAGTTTTTAGCTAATTAACTTTTTTCATATAGTTCAACAATTGTCGCCCTGTGAAAATCCAGCCGTAGCGCCGTCAAGCGGTGGAATGAGGTAATCTGCAGGTGGGGCTGATTATGCAAGGACTCGAGCACAAGTCGGCAGCCATTAATTTGCGTTAGGTGACCAGCAGGCGGTGTGACGCAGCGACGGTCGTTGCTCCGCTAGCGGCCGCGGTCATGGCGTCTAACTGTACGCGAGGGGCGCCCACTGCTCGAATGGACTCCGTCGCCAGTGCAAGGTCCCCGGTGTTACTTCCGTTCGGTGACGATACTCGTCTCTGTTAGGGACCTCCGCCCACATCTCAATGGTTTGACAGTCGCAGCGAGTGCCGAAATCAAACTGCGCGGTATACAGAGTGTCTTATTTATTTACATTTTATGGCCTTCATTGAACCACTTTAGCCAACTTTATACAAAGAATTTTCCAGTTTTCTGTCAGTACTTCTTCATTCTCTCGGATCTTACCCTTCTTTCTTCATGGGAAATTACCCTTCTTATTGTCTATTTGTTGATTCTCGTTTGCAGTCTGGTTGGTTTGTCTGTGAGTTTCCTGGTTTTGTCAGTTTTGTTTCTTAGGTCTTCCAATGTAATCTGTAGCTCATCCATATCCTCTTTGATTTCTGTAATCCACTTAATGTCGTACTTACTATTCCACAATTTTTCTATTATTCTCCGGATTGTCCTATTCTCTGGTGTTCTGATTAGATGTCCGAAAAATGAAATGCGTTTCTTCCTGATTGTACTCATTACCGGTTCTATTTCCTTGGAGACTGTTTCATTTGTAGCTACTCTCCTGTGTCCATCTTTCTGGTACGATTTGTTGATGCACGTTCTGATGATTCTTCTCTCTATCTTGAGCATTTTGTCTATTTGTGCAGTGTTAGTTGTTTTGAAGATATTTTCACTTGCGTATGTTATTTCTGGTTGAGTGACTGTTTTGTAGTGTTTTAATTTTGTTGCTATTGACAGGCTCTTTTTGTTGTAGGTGTTCTTGGTGATATATTGTGCTCTAGTCAATTTGTTTGTTCTGTTATGCCATGTTGGCTTTTCATTGAGGTTATACGTTATGATTTCGCCCAGATATTTAAATTTATATACAATTTTCATTTCTTGGTTTCCTATGGCTATTTTGTTTATGAGTGGTGGGTCAGTTAACGTGATGACTGTTTTTGTAAAGGATATTACAAGGCCGGCCGGTGTGGCCGAGCGGTTCTAGGCGCTTCAGTCTGGAAACGCGCGACAGCTACGGTCGCAGGTTCGAATCCTGCCTCGGGCATGGATGTGTGTAGTATCCTTAGGTTAGTTAGTTTAAATAAATCAGAGTCTCAGAACCGTACAAAACACGACTGTGCAGCAACGTAATATATTGGCTACTTGAGACGATTGTGCGTCACTGAATGGATTTCGAGGGGCGCCTTTCTGCAGTTCCCGCAGCATTTTACAGACATACGAATTCAAATGGCCGTTATGCCAGCAATGGGCGTTATGCCCGTCCTTCCCGTATTACTTCCTCCTAGGTATATGTTGCGAAATGACTATGTTGTTAAAATTGGTGTGGCCGAGCGCCGGCACGGTAGCTCAGCGTGTTCGGTCAGAGGGTTAGCTCCCTCTGTAATAAAAAAACCGAGTTAATCGATCAACAACGAACTTAAACGGATATCTTACAACGTCCGCCCCGAGCAGATGCAACGAACAAAATGAGAAAAAAAAAGCGGTTCTAGGCGCTTCAGTCTGGAACCGTGCGACCGCTACGGTCGCAGGTTCGATCCTGCCTCGGGCATGGACGTGTGTGATGTCCTTAGGTTAGTTAGGTTTAAGTGGTTCTAAGTTCTAGGGGATTGATGACCTCAGATGTTAAGTCCAATAGTGCTCAGAGCCATTTGAACCATTTTGTTCTTAAATTTAAAGGAATTCGGTATCATAGAGAAGAAAACCCATATATTTTCTTGCAGCGTACCATCCGCGAATCAGTAGTGTAGGGAGACAGGCACTGGAACACAATATGCCCTCTGCCAGAAAGCATCCGGTGCATTGCGAAGTATGCATGCATGTCTAGGAATGTAAACTAGAAAGCGTAATCGGAAAAGCTGTTTTTTTCCCCTCACGCTCAACATGTCCCACAGGAATTACGTGATCCGCACTGTATTCAGCCATGTCTATAAAAGATAGGAATGGGTGAGAAGAAACTGCAGTCTGAAAAGTAGTTTGATTTTAAGTGCACGGTTAATTACTTTAGCTACAAAAGTTTTCAGTTTCTTATACGGAACGCTCTGTATTAAGCAAGCAAACCAGTTACAGTTTCAAGTGGAAGATAAGAAGGGCTGACTGCGCTTTAGATACGGGTACTTTATTAGCGTTGACGGAAGGACTCGTTGCGTTATTGGTTGATCGATACGTACTTTATATGATTGATTTGTTCATCTTTGTTCAAAGTACATCACGACTGTGGTGAATTTTTCCTCTCTAGTTAACAAGTTTCGAGCTGTCGTTTGCAACAGGTAGTTCTTTTAGGAATTATCACACCAATTGTATGCGTTGAAGACAAAGCGAAGCAGCTTGCTCATATAACTTTTTTGTCCTGACGACGATATTTTGGAAACTGAGGTATACAGTAGTTTCGCATTTAAACGCTTCAGTGTTAGAAATGAGGCCATTGTTGCTCCAATAGCCGTGAGGAGAACGCATTAGAATTCCGTAGAGACGTAGCATGTTAGCTGTCCAGAAATGTCATCTGACGACGCTAGGGGGCGTCTAAGAGGAGCCGCGCCTGCTACTGAGCTATCCTTTAGGCAGCAAACATAATGGTTCAAATGGCTCTGAGCACTATGGGACTTAACTTCTGAGGTCATTAGTCCCCTAGAACTTAGAACTACTTAAACCTAACCAACCTAAGGACATCACACACTCCCATGCCCGAGGCAGGATTCGAACCTGCGACCGTAGCGGTCGCGCGGTTCCAGACTGTAGCGCCTAGAATCGCTCGGCCACCCCGGCCGGCTAGCCAGCAAGCATAACTTCGTACGCTGACGGACAGAAGGCAGAACGTCTCGCAATGCTGTTTGCTATTCGCCGATAGCGACAGATTGCCACGATCTCCATTGGAGAAGATCGAAAAAGCTGCTGCTTAGAAAGGCCTCGTCTCCTGTGACTGCGATGCTCTTTTGCCTAGGTGGATGATGTTTCGGAAACGGATTTCAATTTGCAGTTTTTTCCCGTGTAGAATGAAAAAAAAATGGAAATTTTAGACGGGTCCAGAAGAAAAATGAACTATGGTTGGAAACCCTTGTCCGAAATCGTCATCCAGTGAAGCAACAGAGCATCGCTTTCATAGGAGACAAGACCTTTTAACGCCGCAGCTAGCTCCTCGACACACCCTTCAAGCCCCTCGAAGTTTTTCGGTATCGTTTTGTCACTTGTCTGGGGCAATGGATGACACTGTTACAGAAATAAATTAAACATAGGTGCTGTCACCCAGTTGCGATCAAGGTTTTTGGAAGTTTCTCCTTCACCATCAGGCGAATGCCAGAACTGTAAATCCATTTGGGAATGTATGGCGCCCTTTATGAACAGAGTCATTCAAGATGTGGAAAGGGTGCTTCCGGATGCCACGAAAAGTACAGGATGCAGCCAACTGCAGGTGGTGACTCATGTCTGTACCAATGACGTGTGTCGCTTTGGATCGGACGAGATTTTCTCTGGCGATTGCGGCAATCAGTCGCTATCCCGGAATAACAGACAACATTACGAGACGTTCCGCCTACGGCCCATCAGCGTACAAAGTCACGTTTGCTACCAAAGGGGTAGCTAGTGGCAAGCAGCAGCGGCTATAGCTTGGATGACGTTTCTTTACGCGTACTCCTATCTCTATTTGCTCCTCAAGACACGCTTTTCAACCCCCCTTCACCATCAGGCGGATGTCGGAACTGTAAATCCGGCCCCATACATTCCAATTTGGGAATGTATGGGGCCCTTTAGGAACAGGGCTGCCAAGGAGGGGAAGGAAGCCATTGTGCACTCCGTGTGCACACCGCGGGGAGTCATTTCGGATGTGGAAAGGGTACTTCCGGATGCCATGAAAAGTACAGGATGAAGCCAACTGCAGGTGGTGAATCACGTCTGTGCCAATGACGTGTGTCGCTTTGGATCGCAGGAGATTCTCTCTGGTTTTGGGCGGCTAGCGGAAATGGTGAAGACTGCTAGTCTTGCTTGCGAGATCAAGGCGGAGCTCACCATCTGCAGCATCGTCGATAGAGCCGACTGTGGTCCTTTGGTGCAGAGCCGAGTGGAGGGTCTGAATAAGAGGCTCAGGCGGTTCTGTGACCGTGTAGGCTGCAGATTCCTCCCTTGATTTGCGACATCGGGTGGTGGGCTACACGGGTAGCGGGGGTTGTGTGGAAGGGACTGGGCGGTTTTTTTAGGTTAGAAGGTCTCAGGAAACCACAGAAAGGACGTCTGTCTAAAAGGGAGCAGGTAAAACAAAGTACGGTACTTGTAGAAACGATCGGTATTGTAGTTGTAAATTGTCGTGGCTGTGTTGGGGAAGAACCAGAGCTCCAAGCCCTAATAGAAAGCACTGAAGCTCAAATAGTTATAGGTACAGAAATCTGGCTAAAGCCGGAAATAAATTCAGCCGAAATTTTTTCAAACGATCGAACAGTATTCAGAAAGGATTGATTAAATATAGTTGGTGGTGGTTTATTTATTGCTGTCAGAAGTAGTTTGCCTTGTAGTGAAATTGAAGTAAATAGTTCCTGCGAAATAGTATGGGTAGAGGTTATAACTGACAATTGGACTAAACTATTAATTGGATCGTTTTACCAACTCCCCGACTCAGAAGACATAGTTGTTGTAAAGTTCAAAGAAAACTTGAGTCTCATATCAAATGGGTACCCCACCAATACAATTTCAGTTGGTAGTGACTTCAATCTACCCTCGATATGCTGGAAAAATTATACGCGTAAAGCCGGTGGCAGACATAAACCGTCATCTGAAATTGTACTAAATCCTTTCTCAGAAAATTATTTTCAACAGTTAGTTCATAAGCGCACTCGAGGCGTAAATGGTTGCGAGAGCAAATTTGACCTCTTAGCAACAAATGATCCTGGACAAATAGGAAGTATCGTGACGAATATAGGGATTAGCGACCACAAGGCAGTTGCTGCTAGGTTGAATACAGTAACACCTACAACCACCAACAAGAAACGCAAAGTACATCTATTCAAAAAAGCTGATAAAAGTGCTCTTAACGCCCTTTTAAGAGACAGTCTTCACTCCTTCCGATCTGATCACGTGAGCGTAGAAAAGACGGGGAATGATGGCAATTGAGAGATATGTACGACATAAATTAATAAATGATGGCATTGATCCCCCATGGTACACAAAACGGGTCAGATTTTCACCTTCTCCGTTCCCTATCCAACAACCTTCAGCGAACTTCCTTTCCGGATGAAAATGCGCTCCGAACATGGCACGACGAGTTCTTCGCCTCAAAACCACGTGATTTCTGCTGTCGCGCAATCGATAGGTTGCCATAGCGTTAACAGACCATTGTAAATATTGAAGGAGAGCATATTATTAGTGACTAAAGTCTCTGTTGTGTGTATCTGTTGTGTATATTAAACTTACGGAAAAATGGTGCGAACTTATGCACCAACCCAGTGCACCATCTACAGCGCTACAGTGGGACCAGTTTGCTCTTCTGAAGGAGTGACCAATGTATCCAGTGAGGTTACTAGCATAGATTGTCTCGAGGGGCCGCTCATCATCACCAGCAGCGGATGGATTCCATTTCTTCCTGGTGGCCGAGCGGTTCTGGCGCTACAGTCTGGAACCGCGCGACCGCTACGGTCGCCGGTTCGAATCCTGCCTCGGGCATGGATGTGTGTGTTGTCCTTAGGTTAGTTAGTTTTAAGTAGTTCTAAGTTCTAGGGGACTTATGACCTCAGCAGTTGAGTCCCATAGTGCTCAGAGCCATTTGAACCATTGATTCCATTTCTTTCTTTTTTCCCCACCCCTGATGGAGGAAGGCGGGCAAGAAGAGAACATAAGGTTCTTTGGTGCCTTATATTCAAAATCTACATCTCTACATCTACATCCATACTCCGCAAGCCACCTGACGGTGTGTGGCGAAGGGTACTTTCAGTACCTCTATCGGTTCTCCCTTCTATTCCAGTCTCGTATTGTTCGTGGAAAGAAAGATTGTCGGTATGCCTCTATGTGGGCTCTAATCTCTCTGATTTTATCCTCACGGTCTCTTCGCGAGATATACGTAGGAGGGAGCAATATACTGCTTGACTCCTCGGTGAAGGTATGTTCTCGAAACTTCAACAAAAGCCCGTACCGAGCTACTGAGCGTCTCTCCTGCAAAGTCTTCCACTGGAGTTTACCTATCATCTCCGTAACGCTTTCGCGATTACTAAATTATCCTGTAACGAAGCGCACTGCTCTCCGTTGGAACTTCTCTATCTCTTCTATCAACCCTATCTAGTACGGATCCCACACTGGTGAGCAATATTCAAGCAGTGAGCGAACAAGTGTACTGTAAGCTACTTCCTTTGTTTTCGGATTGCATTTCCTTAGGATTCTTCCAATGAATCTCAGTCCGGCATCTGCTTTACCGACGATCAACTTTATATGATCATTCCATTTTAAATCCCTCCTAATGCCTACTCCCATATGGAATGAACTGCTTCCAGTTGTTGACCTGCTATATTGTAGCTAAATGATAAAGGATCTTTCTTTCTTTGTATTCGCAGCACATCACACTTGCCTACATTGAGATTCAATTGCCATTCTCTGCACCATGCGTCAATTCATTGCAGATCCTCCTGTATTTCAGTACAATTTTCCACTGTTACAACCTCTCGATATACCACAGTATCATACGCAAAAAGCCTCAGTGAACTTCCGCTGTTATCCACAAGGTCATTTATGTATATTGTGAGTAGCAACGGTCTTAAATGGTTCAAATGGCTCTGAGCAGTAAGGGACTTAACATCTGAGGTCATCAGTCCCCTAGAACTTAGAACTACTTAAACCTAACTAACCTAAGTACATCACACAAATCCACGCCCGAAGCAGGATTCGAACCTGTGACCGTAGCAGCAGCGCGGTTGCGGACTGAAGCGCATAGAACCGCTCGGCCACAGCGGCCGGCTGCCTTATATTATTAACTTAATTTATGCTGTTGGGACACCTCTCATTTATTCTGTGGGGATAGTTCTGTTTCCTATTTTCTTTTTGTATATTGCTAATATTTCTAGATTGCACTTTATCTGAGTCTGTCACTCGCTCACGCGAATTGTAAGTTGTTCGTGGAAGAATGATATGACCCTGGGATTCACCTAAGTGCTAGAGGGAAACCGTCTTAAAACCTCAACAAGGGTCTACAAATTTACATTTCTTTGTTTGTTGGTTTGAAGTTTCTAGTCGTCGTCTTCTTGTGATGTTGCCCTTCTGTTTTCGTCGAATGTGAATGTTCTTGTTATACGTATTGTTAAGTTTTCATCTACGTCCGCTTCATTTATATTTGCTGTAGTTGGTCTTTCTGCGGATACGTGACTCAACGAACAGCGAAGAAACGAACGTTTATAGTTCAGCTCGTCTTTATGACAGGTTGCATGGACTTCGCGCAGCTGCCTTGCATTTTTGTGTCGAAACATTAGTGCTCTGGTGTAACAAAAGGTCTGGCGAAGCGCAGCGTCTGCAGTGGTAAGTACCTGTACTTACGCAGGCTGCAGCGTACCATTTTTATTACGTGTGCAATAAAGTTTTCTCGTGGGACGTCTTGGTAACTTACAATTCTCAGTCAACCGCGTGCAGGAGATATGGACCACTCTATGTGGTGTAGCAAGGACATCGTTCTGTAAGCAAGTCAGCTGGCTGTCTCCGTCGGAGAGGAAAGGTCAGTGGTTTGGCAGGCGCGCGGCAGACAAAGCAGTCGCCACCGCCACCCACGCGCGCTGAGATGGCGGCCGATAGCTGCTGCACTCGGGCCGCTTACGGCAACTCCGGCCGTTACGACAGCACCGGGCTATTCTCTCTGGAGCACACTGCGCCGCAGCGGGCGAGCAGCAGACGTGCCGCTCTGGCCGCCATCCACGAGGCGTGGCGTTCCACGTGCACGGTGCTGAACGCTCGGGAACGACACGGCTTGCTCCTACGGCACGCGTACCGCTACGTGATCATATGCGACCGCAGCGCGCTCCAAAAATATGCGGCGTAATCAGGCTCCAAAGGAACCACAAAGTCCCTGGCTCTGATCGAATCCGCACCCCACTCTTAATTCCCCTTTCGCTTCCTGCAAGTGCTTGTAACACTACCCTCAGATTAATATACTTTCCCTCAATGTGAAAATCTGCGAGTGTCATCACACGTCCTAAGCATAATAAAGACCTGCTCCTTCCTGATAGCTACAGACCCATTTCTTGCTAAGGGGCTTCAGCAAAATCGTCGAACTAATAATCCTAAAACCCCTTCGCCAGTTGCTAACCGACGACAATCCCCCCATGTCTGAGCAGTTTGGCTTCTGCGCTGATCACTCCACCGACCATTGTTCCTTACGCTTGGTTGAGCAGATACGTCTGGTCAGGGAGATGAGGGAGTCAACGGAAACAGTTTTCATGGATTTTGAAAACGCGTCTGGCACGATGGCATTATCTACAAATTTTATCAGTTAGATTTTGACCAGAACACTGAATGTGGATCATTGATTCGTTTCTTGCAAGACGTCAGTTTTTCATAAGAAACGGAACGCAATCCAGCCAGGCACGTCAGATTGCCACCGAAGTTCCGCAAGGTTCAGTCTTAGGTCCAGTCCTATACACCATTTATACCAACGACAGACCCAAGCAAGTCGGTGGTGAAGTAGCCTTCTGCATGAGCAGCCGCAATTCGCACACCGCAAACTACGGGAACATCTCGACAAAATCATATAATGGTGTAATGTTTTGAAGGAAAAAATTAGTCCTACCAAATGCCGAGCTATTTATTTTACGACAAAAATTAAGCTTCCCGACCGTCAATTCTCGACTGACGGACGAGGCCTTGCCCTGGCGTGACTCGATCTCGTACCTGGACCCCGTCATCGACAGGCGCCACAGTCGGCGCAAGCATATAATCCAGACAACAAATAAGGACTTCGCTTTCCTGTATCGTTTGCATCCTCTCTTGAAGGGTACTGGTGGTACAGTGCGAACTACTCCTCTCGTATCAGCTCATACTTCTGTTCATACTGTACGGCTCGGAAGTGTCGTTTCTTCGCCATGATACTTGTTGGGACCATATATTTTTTTTAGTCCGCAGCTCGTGGTCGTGCGGTAGCGTTCTCGCTTCCCACGCCCGGGTTCCCGGGTTCGATTCCCGGCGGGGTCAGGGATTTTCTCTGCCTCGTGATGACTGGGTGTTGTGTGATGTCCTTAGGTTAGTTAGGTTTAAGTAGTTCTAAGTTCTAGGGGACTGATGACCATAGCTGTTAAGTCCCATAGTGCTCAGAGCCATTTGAACCATATTTTTTTAATGTTACGTGAATGGCAATTCTTCTGACGAAGTTGATTTTTATGACATTCACAGAAACGTCGTGATATCTCTGCACTGCAATCCAACTGGAAACTCGAGAGCTTTTCATCAAATTCTGTGAGATTTCCGTTCAAAACGGAGGTGGCTGATCTCCTGAATCACTCTTGTCTAAAGAGAGCTCGAGCTTCGGCTCTTATCTCGTCTGCAGAATGTTAAATCCTAATTTTCTTTTCTTTCCAACGGGCATGGTAATATGCGGAACGAGCGGCATGTATCGTCGCGTGAACACAATTCTACGTATTTGCGTGTGAAAGCTTCAATGTATAAATCTATAAAAACTGCATCTTCGATATTCATTTCCATCCATATGCTGCGACAATGTGATGATTTTGTCGAAGACTTCAGACCACGTAGTTGTTTTATCTTAAAGAAAATGATGATTCTATCTGCAGCAGCAAAAAATTTAGCGTGTTAGCTCTCAGTTCGACCGCCTGATGTGAATCCGAAGGAGCACGTCTGAGGTGCATTCTGCTTACTAGTTGCATTCCTACCTAGTTAGAACCTTGCTCCACTGAAGTGATCTTTACAAGGTAAGCGCTATGGACCTTCTACGGAACCCGTACAGACCCCTAGTAACAGACTTTCATATCGAAATTGTAATATAATCATTTTGTACAGTACATTTAGTTTGTAATTTCGAGCATAAGTAATTTGTTGGGAATTCTCTTATCACGTTTTAAATAATGTTTCACTAATGTTCACTAAAAAACATGTTTCACTAATGACTAAATTTTATAATATATTGCCTGCATCTTTTGCCGACGTTAGTATAACGATTTTTCTGACGTTTCTCCAACACGAGTGGCTGAGATTGTCAATGATTCACCCTCCATTGTCGGTGAATGGTTTGCATAAATTAATAGGCTCTCATTATATATATGACTTTTCCCTATTTTGTGGAAACCAGTTTAGTAGGCTTGCGAATTAAGGACAACGAGAGGGCGTATTTCTGAACAGAAGGTGATATGTCGCTTCCTGTTATAGCAGTGTGTGTCATCGCAAAAGTCCAACAAAATTTATATATGTATTGTCCGTCGAATGTTGCAGTTAAGGAACTAACGTGTTTGCGTCGGTAAAACCTAGTTTCCTAAATTGCTCTGTACCAAATCATGTGCCATTAGTTTGATTTTTTTTTATTGCTCTACTTTGGTATTCTTCTTTTATTTTGGTTTAAAACCAAAATTCTGAATTCCAGTTGAAGACAGACAAAATGGCAAGTTTATATAAAAGTTCCGCCCGTAGTATGAAGACAATTTCGTTACTAACAAGAAACCAGATATCTCTGAAAGTTCTTTGAGATAATCGACCGCTTAAAAAAAAAAAAAAAAAAAAAACCGCACACAGAAGAATCCATGTACCAAAAACCGCTATGATTCCCATATTCCGGTGAAAAGCTATAGATCAAGAAACCATATGATATTAACTGAATTCTAGCAAAAGGAAAACGGCAATACTGAGTTCTTTCGACTCAGAAACGCTGATGGCGGTGGTCAGTCAGTAAAACTGTTTTGCATGTATATGTATCGTATAGTCTGATATTAAACGACTGAACGAAACGGAGCAGCGTTGGAGAATTGGAACGTGTGGGACGTCATCGAAAACAAGGAAAAAACTTGTGGTAACGTCCAAGAGGCTCATAGTCCGAAACAGATTTGAATCTCTGTTAAAAATAAAGACGGACAATTGCACTGATGGGAAATTAGCGCGTAATCTTTCGGTGAGATCTGGAGACCTTTCCTTGACTAGTGTTTATCAGTTTACATACGGAGGAGGAAAACCGCATTGTTCTTGTAAGCTATTTTTTCCGGCCAAAAACTGTTGACTGATGAGATAGCATTATAATTTATTGGACACTCCAACACATATCGAGGTGTTGTTTGATCTGAGCCGTGGCTTGGTAGCTAATCAAACTGCGATTAGTTTTCAACTGTTCTACGGAGGATCTTCGCTCAGTTTGCTCTTTAACGCCTAGTATAGAAATACCCCAGGAACACCAGTCTTCTCCTGTTGCACAGCTGCTGACGTTCTGCAAAGGAACTGAAACTGTAGGGCGTTCCACAGCGTGAGTTAACTATTACTGACCTATTAGTGTCTCAGGGCAGTGAAGTGTCGCAACAGATGCCGGAGTACACCTCCAGTAAGTGAACTATCCGACTAGTAATATCATCTCTGCATGTAAACACATCACATGTTAGATATGATAATTCGGTTGGCACCAATAGGCCGAAACGTGAACGTTTATGTGAAACTTCTGCTGCATACAATGTATCAAACTTTTAGGCTACTGGATTTTAGTTATAAATGACGAGACAGCTACGATTTTATTTTAATTAATCAAGTTATTGGTAATTTGAGCTTAGAAGGCGCGATGCTAGGGCAGTTGTCATCTGTGGGCAAAGAAACATACCTAAATTACTTAAAACATATGCTGTTTGAGTCTTTTCCGACTAATGACTCTTTGTAAGGTCACGGACGTTGCTTCGAATGGTATTGTTTAAACAGAACAAAATTTGTGCGACGCAGCTGCTTCCGTCGACCGGCGTGAAGCAAACGGTTCTGTGTTCCGTATAAGATGACCTAGCTCTAAGATCATGAATATACAAGATACGGTACCTGTGAGGGGAAACCATAAATTGTTCACAAATGTTGCACTGTTAAAGATAGATGAGTGTTGTCGTCACACCAGACTAGGTCAGTCAGAATGATCTGCTATTTCTGACCATTGTATTGATACGGCACACTATATAAACTGCGGAGAGACCAGATGGAGAGTGGGAATGTCAAACGTTCTATGTGCCTTCCGTTTTTTACAAAACGCGCTTTCAGTGCTTTTGTGTTGTCGGTACTCTGTTGCATATCCATACCATTGCTCCAACGCCTAGTATAGAAATACCCCAGGAACACCAGTCTTCTCCTGTTGCACAGCTGCTGACGTTCTGCAAAGGAACTGAAACTGTAGGGCGTTCCACAGCGTGAGTTAACTATTACTGACCAGTTTGTAATTTCGAGCATAAGTAATTTGTTGGGAATTCTCTTATCACGTTTTAAATAATGTTTCACTAATGTTCACTAAAAAACATGTTGCTCCAACAGTCAAATCACGGAGAAAATGTTTCCAGAGTTCATTACTAGGTGACACAAGCTGTAGCCCCGCCCCCTGGCACCTGTACTTTTGTAGCGAACCAACTTTTGAATTGGAGAGACACAAGAGCCAGGAACAAAAGCGCCTGAAGATGAGGAGCAGCTGCCTCGATGAAATATTGTGCATTTCCCATGGCAGTATTCGACCCATCGTGCGAGAACCTTTCAATCACTTAAAAACATCCTTGAAATGTTAACTATGAGAGCAACCCATTAAGTATTTGCGGAGATACTTCAGCGACTCGTAATATTGTCGTCCCGCATTGAGTAGACTGAACGAATACTGGAAGATGTTCATGGAAAATAATACGCCAGCCTAACAATACATGAAAACTCCAGTATTATCTAAAACAACACCAGTAAAGATTCACAGTGCACGAAAAACCTTTGATTTCCCATTCGGTTGCTGCTCATCTGATATATATGTAGGGCGAGTCACGTAATACGTAACATCCCTCTCCTTTTGTGAACGGTTACACATATCGAAATGCGGTTTTCGGCAAATGTTAGGACTTGAATGGGAACGTACTTTCTCGTTTGGGTAATTTTTTTAGCGCTGGTATCAACGGAGGTAGTAAACCAAGTGCGTTTTTTTTAAATGGAACAATATCTTTTTATAACTGCAATAGATAGCTCTTGAGAAAATAATTACAGTGATATAGCGTTTCTTAACGTTGACTTGCAAATCTGCTGTAAAAAATTGCAGAAATGTCGTACAATTTGAGAGCACCACATTCATTGCGTGTAGACATGTACACAATGAGGAGTAGTTGGATATACTACTTTTATGTGGTGAATGTACAAGAAATGCCATGAACAGAGTACAGCGGTATAAGGCTATATATGCGGATCGCCAGTGTCCAACGCGCCAGGCAACTGTACGAAGAATTAAGACGCTAGAGCGGACAGGCTGTTTGAAGTCAAAAAGAGGACAAGAAAGAAGACTGCAACTGACAAAGAGCCGAAGAAACTCTTCTGGCTACGACTCTGATGAATCCGCGCAGTGGGACGAGACATACTGCCAAGGAATGTGGGGTCACTCAGACGAGTGCCATTCGTATCGCACATCGAGGGAATTTCCACCTGCACTACATCAGGCACTCGACGACCTGGATTCTAGCAGTCGTGCAGAATTTTGTCGGTTTACTTTTCAGCAAATGAGAAACGACCTACTTTCTTCCAACGTGTGCTCTCTTCCGATGAAGCAACATTTGCTAACCACGCTAATGTAAATTCATATAATATGCGCTACTGGGCAGCCGAAAATCTACACTGGTTTCTTCAGGTGCAACATCAACGGCCGTGGAGCGTAAATCTATAGTGCGGTATCACAGGAAATTGCATTGTGGGACCTTACTTCATCTGAGACGTTCTAAGTGAATATTCTTATTCACACTTTCTGACGAACATTTTGCCAGTTCTTCTAGAAAAGATGCCACTAGATATTCGACAGTGTGTGTGGCTGCAAAACGACGTTTGTCCAGATCACTCGTCCCGCGTTGAAACGCAAATATTGAATGAGAAATTTTCTGGACAGATGGGAAGAAATTCTTTTTTTAAATGGCCTGTGAGATCCCCCGATTTGACACTCTGTTTTCTTTCTTTGGGGAGCACTCAAAGATGCAGTCTATGAAGAAGCCACAACTACGCCAGACGATATGTGTCATCGAATCGCCAGAGCATGCTCTGCCATATCACACACTGTAGTTACACATACTCATCGTTCTTTCGAACGGCAATTGCAAATGTACCTTTCATTCGATGGTCAACAGTCTGAACACATGCTTAAATAACGGATAAAGTTACTTTTTTGGAAGACAAAATTTATGGTATGTGATTTGGGTGGCTACCAAATCATTGTTAGTTAATTGTTTATATCTTTTATACGTGTACGAAATTCACTGCAGTGTCAAATAACTCGACATCGTGTAGTGCATTTAGCTTGTAACACAGTCATAACGCGCTTACGCTCAGCATGATACGAAGTTTCGTTCAAAAGAATATTTATTTTGCGGTTCACAGGTGGTCACCAAAATTCTTTTAAAACAAAATGTTTACTTCAAAGAATGTACCCCATATGATATAATTTAGAACAGGGTCGGTAGAGACAGTTGTCAGACAGCACGTATTTTACTTCTAAGAAGCAAACAGCCGCGCACAGAAAAAGTAAGTCAAGTCTTCCTTCTAACATTTAGATATTGAATACAGTAGTTGTTTTTTGCGAGCGTATAAGACCTCTTTACCTCTTTAATGGTTAAGAATGAACAGTTCATTTCTGTGTTTCAGCTAATGAAAATATGGGAGGATACACAAAATATGTGAAATAAATTTCATAAACCCTTTATGATGCGCTAGAGTCTAGCCTATGTCGTTATTTCCATATACAACATTTATAGGTGAACTTGCATCTAGGTCGTAAATTGGTTCAAGGGGAAATAAAAGCTTTATTCTCGTAGCGCAGGCCTATCTTACGGTATAGAAATACACAGCGTTGTCCGAGACGCCTGCCTGGCAATGTTAGCACCGCAAATGACGTTCCCGGCCACCGTGCTTTCACTTTCTAGGGCGTTTCACGAATATTTTTACGACAGGTTTCAACGTCATTACCAAACGGTGTGTCGCAGTAATTGTCTTCTCAAGAGCTATGGAATGCAGTTATAAAAAGTATACGGTTCCGCTTAAGTAAACTTACTTGCAAACATACTTGCTTTTGTATCTCCGTTGATACCAACGCCGAAAGCATTCACGATACAAAAACATACGTGCCCCTCAACGCCCTAACATTTGCCGAAAACCGCGTTTTGATTTGTGTGACCGTTCCGGAAATAAAAGGGTTGTTCCGTATTACGTGACTCACCTTGTATATGCCTGAACGTCAAAAGGAATAAAACTAACAAGGGAACCTCCCCATCGCACCCCCCTCAGATTTTGTTGTAAGTTGGCACAGTGGACAGGCCTTGAAAAACTGAACACAGATCAATCGAGAAAACAGGAAGAAGTTGTGTGGAACTATGAAAAAAAAAGCAAACTATACGAACTGAGTAGGCCATGCGCAAGATAGGCAACATTGAGGATAACGTAAGCTCAGGAGCGCCGTGGTCCCGTGGTTAGCGTGAGCAGCTCCGAAACGAGAGGTCCTTGGTTCAAGTTTTCCCTCGAATGAAAAGTTTACTATCTTTATTTTCGCAAAGTTATGATCCGTCCGTTCGTTCATTGACGTCTCTGTTCACTGTAATAAGTTTAGTGTATGTGTTTTGCGACCGCACCGCAAAACCGTGCGATTAGTAGGCGAAAGGACGTGCCTCTCCAATGGGCACCGAAAACATTTGCTCGCAAGGTCATAGGTCAACCGATTCCTCCACAGGAAAACAAGTCTGATATATTCTATACGACACTGGTGACGGCATGTGCGTCACGTGACAGGAATATGTTGTCGACCCATCTAACTTGTACACTTGGCGAATGGGTAAAAAGATTCTTCTACCTTGCACGATTTAGGTTTTCTTGTGAATGTGATAATCACTCCCAAAAAAGTGATGAAAATATAAGAGTTTGTCACATAAACTGCAACAAATTAATGCAACAGTTTCACAGTCGCACAGTTTTCCCTGTGCTCTGTCAAGACATACGCTTTTAACGTTTTCAAATTTTTCCGTGTGTAGACCGTCAAATCCTGCATGTGTCCAAGCAAATCTGAACATGTGCTGGAATTTTGGAGGGCGAAGTTGATCATGTTGGAGTGCCTGAACTTTGATAATTGTCTGAAAATAAAAAATTAAAACTTTTCACTTGAGGTAGGATTGAACCATGGACCTTTCGTTCCGTAGCTGCTCACGCTAACCACGGGACCACGACGCTCCTTACTTTCCATCCTCCTTAATGTTGCTTATGTTCCGCACGGACTACTCATTTTGTATATTTTGCTTATTTTTTTCATAGTTCCACACAACTTCTTCCTGTTTTCTCGATTGATCTGAGTTCAGTTTTTCACGGCTTATCCACTGTGCCAACTTATGACAAAATCTGAGGGGGGTGCGATGGGGAGGTTCCCTTGTAAGAGGCAGAAGAATTATGGAATGGAGTTAATGGTTTCCAATTTAAATTGCCAGTCATGTTGAAGAACAGCGCAACTCCTGCAAGCTATTTCACTTTAACAGTTGCTGCTTTCCAACATTAAGAAAATAACGCACAATAACCATAATAACCATATTAATAATTACACCGAAGAGCCAAAGAAACTGGTGCATCACCCTAATATCGTGTAGGGCCCCCGTGAGCTCGCAAAAGTGTCGCAACACGACGTGGCTTGGACTCGACTAAGTTCAATAATGTTCATGTCTGGGGAGTTTGGTGGCCAGCGGAAGCGTTAAAACTCCGAAGAGTGTTCTTGGAGCAAGTCCGGACGTGTCGCATTGTCCTGCTCGAATTGTCCCAGTCCGTCGGAATGCACAATAGGCAAGGAATGGATGCAGGTGATCAGACAGGATGCTTACGTTCGTGTCACCTGGCTCTGAGCACTATGGGACTTAACAGCTATGGTCATCAGTCCCCTAGAACTTAGAACTACTTAAACCTAACTAACCTAAGGACAACACACAACACCCAGTCATCACGAGGCAGAGAAAATCCCTGACCCCGCCGGGAATCGAACCCGGGACCCCGTGCTCGGGAAGCGAGAACGCTACCGCGAGACCACGAGCTGCGGACTCGTGTCACCTGTCAGAGTCGTATCTAGACATATCAGGGGTCCCATATCACTCCAACTACACTCACCCCACACCATTAAAGGGCCTCCAACAGCTTGAATAGCCCCCTGCAGATATGAAGGGTTCATGGATTCATGATGTTGTCTCCACACCCGTACACGCCTATCCGTTCGATACAATCTGAAACGAGGCTCCTCCGACCAGGCAACATGTTTCCAGTCATCAACAGTCCAATTTCGATGTTGACGGGCCGAGGCGAGTCGTAAAGCTTTATGTAGTGCAGTCGTCAATGGTACACGGGTGGTCCTTCGGCCCCGAAAGCCCATATCGATCATGTTTCGATGAATGGTTCGGACGCTGGCACTTGTTGGTGGCCCAGCATTGAAATCTGCAGTAATTTGCGGAATGGTTCCAATTCTGTCCCGTTAAACGATTCTCTTCAGTCGTCGTAGGTCCCGTTCTTGCAGCATCTTTTTCCGGCCGCAGCGATGTAGGAGATCTGATGTTTTACCGGATGCCTGATATTCACGGTACACTCGTGCAATAGTCATACAGGAAAACCCTCACTTCATCGCTCCCTCGGAGATGATGTGTCCCATCGCTAGTGCGTCGACTATAGCACCGCGTTCAAACTCACTTAAATCTTGATAACATGCCACTGTAGCGGCAGTAACCAATCTAACAACTGCGCCAGACACTTGTTGTCTTATATAGGCATTGATGACAGCAGTTTGTTAACATATCGCTATGTTTGAATACGCAGGGCTATACCAGTTTCTTTGGCTCTTCGATGTAAATAGCGCTACACTAATTTACACTGTATTTGTGAATCGCAACATAAAGTGTTCAAAGCGAACAGATCTGTAACACTTACTACAGTTCAGAAACCCCGCACTTTTACACCCACGAACAAAGCACTATGGCTTGTTTGTTCACCGACTTCGTACTCACTCCGCCGTACAGTTCTTCGCGCTCGGGCATTAGTGGGGTGGAGCCTGTAATGAAGAAGAGCCAGTGCAAGCGAAGTTTGAAACCAGCACATTCAGAATTATGGACCAAGTTTCACGCGGGATCGCTCGCTAGAGCTGATATCCTGCAAGTGCGCTTTTTTCTCCTTAAAATATGAAATCGAACTGATGATGTTTCTCCGCGAGAAAAAAAATGTATTGGTAACAAGAGAAATTTATGCATGTTTACTGCAAGTGGAAGGGTCCGTTGCTGTGAATTTCACTTAACAGCGAAGGTGCTTCTAGTTTTCTCATGCGGTCTGGAACAGCAGTTCGCTTTCATAAATCGGTATTAAACGAGTATGGAAACCCCCTAACACTTAGTTTTAGTTCTGTTAGCTGCTAAACCACGGGATCAGTGTTGCAGTCTGTCGTGGCCGAGCCTGTTTTTACGTCAGCGTTTTTTTTTTTTTTTTTTTTTTTTTTTTTTTTGCGGTCGTCGTCGTATTTTGTCGTGTTTACGACCCAGCCGTGCCACTTGCTCCAGGCTGGCGTCATTTCTAGACAGGACCATACTCAGTTCATTCAGATGAGTTATATCATTCTTTCCTGTTCCTTCTTTGCAAGACTGACTTTCTAGGTTAAATAATAGAAAGTGCCAAGTCATCCACATGCGTACCGAAAAGAAACCGCTAAATTTCTGACACACGATAAATCACACAAATTCAAAGGCTGTAAATCCAACAAGATACACTACTGACCATTAAAACTGCTACACCACGAAGATGACGTGCTACAAACGCGAAATTTAACCGACAGGAAGAAGATGCTGTGATATGCAGATGATTTCCTTTTCAGAGCATTCACACAAGGTTGGCACCGGTGGTGACACCTACAACGTGCTGACATGAGGACAGTTTCCAACCGATTTCTCATACACAAACAGCAGTTGACCGGCGTTGCCTGGTGAAACGTTGTTGTGATGCCTCGTGTAAGGAGGAGAAATGCAAACCATCACGTTTCCGACTTTGATAAAGGTCGGATTGCAGCCTATCGCGATTGCGGTTTATCGTATCGCGACATTGCTGCTCGCGTTGGTCGAGATCCAACGACTTAGCAGAATATGGAATCGGTGGGTTCAGGGGGGTAATACGGAACGCCGTGCTGGATCCCAACGGCCTCGTATCACTAGCAGTCGAGATGACAGGCATCTTATCCGCATGGCTGTAACGGATCGTGCAGCCACGTCTCGATCCCTGAGTCAACAGATGGGGACGTCTGCAAGACAACCACCATCTGCACGAACAGTTCGACGACGTTTGCAGCAGCATGGACTATCAGCTCGGAGACCATGGCTGCGGTTACCCTTGACGCTGCATCACAGACAGGAGCGCCTACGATGATGTACTCAACGACGAACCTGGGTGCACGAATGGCAAAACGTCATTTTTTCCGATGAATCCAAGTTCTGTTTACAGCATCATGATGGTCGCATCCGTGTTTCTCGACATCGTGGTGAACGCACATTTGAAACGTGTACTCGTCATCGCCATACTGGCGTATCACCCGGCATGATGGTATGGGGTGCCATTGGTTACACGTCTCAGTCACCTCTTCTTCGCATTGCCGGCACTTTGAACAGTGGACGTTACATTTCAGATATGTTTCGACCCGTCGCTCTACCCTTCATTTGGTGCCTGCGAAACCCTACATTTCAGCAGGATTATGCACGACCGCATGTTGCTGGTCCTGTATGGGCCTTTCTGGATACAGAAAATGTTCGACTGCTGCCCTGGCCAGCACATTCTCCAGATCTCTCACCAACTGAAAACGTCTGCCCAATGGTGGCCGAGCAACTGGCTCGTCACAATACGCCAGTCACTACTCTTGATAAACTGTGGTATCATGTTGAAGCTGCATGGGCAGCTGTACCTGTACACGCCATCCAAGCTCTGTTTGACTTAATGCCCAGGCGTATCAAGGCCGTTATTACGGTCAGATGTGATTGTTCTGGGTACTGATTTCTCAGGATCTATGCACCCAAGTTGCATGAAAATGTAATGACATGTCAGTTCTAGTATAATATATTTGTCCAGTGAATACCCGTTTATCATCTCATTTCTTCTTGGTGTTGCAATATTAATGGTCAGTAGTGTACTTAGGGATTTCAATTACGAATAACTTCAGTTGGAACGATCGCATAGATAATGTTGTGGGTAAAGCAAATCAAAGAAAGCGATTTATTGGCGACACACTTAGAAAATTGTGTTATCACAGTTTTGGTGTACTCCGGGCGTCCATCGTCTGCTAGTATGAGGGCAGCCTAGGGAGACGTCCAATTTTTCCACTGTTTTGGAGGGGCACAGCGGTGTTACTCCTAGTGTTGTGGTGTGGGGAGCCGTCGGATATGACTTAGTCACGGCTGCTGGTAACTGAGGAATTCTGATGTCTTAACACTATGTCACGCACATCCTGCGTTGTTGTGTGTTACTTCTGTAACACATTTTCACTGTGCCATATTACAGCAAGGGAACTGTCGCCCGCACATGACACATGTCTCAATAAACTACAAACGTGATGCTGAGGTACTCCCCTGGCAAGCAAGATATTCAGGTCTGTCCCCGATACAACATGTGTGGAGTCAGCTCATACGCCAACTCCATCCTAGTGCCAGTATACTGACTATCAGAATGCCACAGGAGAGAACACAGTGACTTTATGATACTCTCGGGATGTGGTGCTACAGACGAATGTTGAAAATTAGGTCAACTGATAGGGTAAGGAACCAAGAGGTTCTGTGCAGTATCGGAGAGGAAAAGGATATGTGAAAATGCTGACAAGCAGAAGGGACAGGATGATGGGACATCTGTTAAGACGTTCTATGTTACTAGAGGGAGCTGTAGAGGGCAAAAACCTAGAAGAAGACAGATATTGGAATACATCCAGCGAATAATGGAGGGCGTAGGATTCAAGTGCTACTCTGAGATGAGAGGAATTCGTGGCGGGCATCATCAAACCAGTCAGAAGACGGATGACTTAAAAAAAAAAAAGACTTATCAATAGAAGTAGTGCGCGTATGTGTGCATCTAGACCGCAGGGAGTGTAACGTCATACTGATAAGTCGAGTCATACTAGCAAGTTCTTTATAAATTTGACGCGATGTTGGAAACTTCGAAATAACGTCACATTCCCTCTCATTCCGTAAAGTTTCATTTCGTTTCCTCTTACTCTTTTGGGCGCTTCATCACTTTTGTTATATTTTCTAGATACACTATCTCATTTTTAAAACTGAAATACAGTTTTTTTGTAAGATCATTGATCTCAGCATTTTGTTCCTTTCTTTTTAATAAAATATAGTTGTTCACAGTAATGTTAATAATTCGTTTTAAACACCTTAATGATTGAATTTACTTTTTATTTATTTTTTGTCTCATGACTACATAAATCATATAACTGTATACAAAAATTTTATAGAGCTAAATAATAAACCTTAATGCTACACTATTGGCACTGAACTCGAAACCTGATCTGAATTGCTATATTTGCGGGTTGCGTACCACAACATTTCCCCAGGCAGGGCTCGTTCCACAAACTCAGCCCAAGGTGAACACATTATTAATACAGCCCCGACAGAACATTTAAGTTCTCGTATATCGGCTTCTCGACGTAATACATATCCCTCTTCATCGAGGTTGTAGAAAAGTAGGGCAGGCCTTTACCTGTGAACCAGTCACCAGTTAGTGAAAGGAAAGCTGTCGTACCTTGCCAGGTCATTTCTCCGCCGCGTCGCTTCGATGCATCTTGGCAAGAGGTGAGCAGGATCTCCTGCCGATGAAGGACACAGATACGTCCATTCTTCTTTTTTGCGTCTGCGGAATGCTAATATTAAGAGTGCCTTTCAAGGTGTACAAAGACTAAATATGGAAAACTGTCTTATTTCAACCACTCAGTAGTAAATCAAATAAAGACTTTGTTTGTACACTCCTGGAAATGGAAAAAAGAACACATTGACACCGGTGTGTCAGACCCACCATACTTGCTCCGGACACTGCGAGAGGGCTGTACAAGCAATGATCACACGCACGGCACAGCGGACACACCAGGAACCGCGGTGTTGGCCGTCGAATGGCGCTAGCTGCGCAGCATTTGTGCACCGCCGCCGTCAGTGTCAGCCAGTTTGCCGTGGCATACGGAGCTCCATCGCAGTCTTTAACACTGGTAGCATGCCGCGACAGCGTGGACGTGAACCGTATGTGCAGTTGACGGACTTTGAGCGAGGGCGTATAGTGGGCATGCGGGAGGCCGGGTGGACGTACCGCCGAATTGCTCAACACGTGGGGCGTGAGGTCTCCACAGTACATCGATGTTGTCGCCAGTGGTCGGCGGAAGGTGCACGTGCCCGTCGACCTGGGACCGGACCGCAGCGACGCACGGATGCACGCCAAGACCGTAGGATCCTACGCAGTGCCGTAGGGGACCGCACCGCCACTTCCCAGCAAATTAGGGACACTGTTGCTCCTGGGGTATCGGCGAGGACCATTCGCAACCGTCTCCATGAAGCTGGGCTACGGTCCCGCACACCGTTAGGCCGTCTTCCGCTCACGCCCCAACATCGTGCAGCCCGCCTCCAGTGGTGTCGCGACAGGCGTGAATGGAGGGACGAATGGAGACGTGTCGTCTTCAGCGATGAGAGTCGCTTCTGCCTTGGTGCCAATGATGGTCGTATGCGTGTTTGGCGCCGTGCAGGTGAGCGCCACAATCAGGACTGCATACGGCCGAGGCACACAGGGCCAACACCCGGCATCATGGTGTGGGGAGCGATCTCCTACACTGGCCGTACACCACTGGTGATCGTCGAGGGGACACTGAATAGTGCACGGTACATCCAAACCGTCATCGAACCCATCGTTCTACCATTCCTAGACCGGCAAGGGAACTTGCTGTTCCAACAGGACAATGCACGTCCGCATGTATCCCGTGCCACCCAACGTTCTCTAGAAGGTGTAAGTCAACTACCCTGGCCAGCAAGATCTCCGGATCTGTCCCCCATTGAGCATGTTTGGGACTGGATGAAGCGTCGTCTCACGCGGTCTGCACGTCCAGCACGAACGCTGGTCCAACTGAGGCGCCAGGTGGAAATGGCATGGCAAGCCGTTCCACAGGACTACATCCAGCATCTCTACGATCGTCTCCATGGGAGAATCGCAGCCTGCATTGCTGCGAAAGGTGGATATACACTGTACTAGTGCCGACATTGTGCATGCTCTGTTGCCTGTGTCTATGTGCCTGTGGTTCTGTCAGTGTGATCATGTGATGTATCTGACCCCAGGAATGTGTCAATAAAGTTTCCCCTTCCTGGGACAATGAATTCACGGTGTTCTTATTTCAATTTCCAGGAGTGTATAATGATCTCAAAAACGATAGTTATTTGTTTTCGAACTTACCAATGTAGTATTTCAGTTTTGTAGCGTTGTAATTTTTCACGAGTCAGCAAATGACGCCAGTACTTGACAATGTCTTATTCATTACAAAGTACGTACTTGTGGGACCGACCTACCAGTTTGATGCAGCTACTAAGCGAAGCAGTTATGGCGTTTAATTATTCGTTGAGTTCTCACTGTTTCCTTTTGCAGATATTTTCTGTAATGTAGCATGTCTTAACACGTCTTTTTTTCTATGTAATTTTTATTAATTCTGCACGATATTTGTGAAAATTGTAACGTACTAGCTTTCCGTTCCGAGCAGTATACGAACTAAGCGGAATTGCGGATGTTGGTGATTTGTGTGCCTAGACGATACAGATTGCCTTACCGCAAGTGCAGCCCCGTGGGAGGGATATCTGTGGAGAGGGGACACTCCTGGAGATGGGTATCAGACTTTTCAGTTGTTGCAACAATGTGGATAATTGCCTGAACTTGCCTTGTAACATCAATTAACGTGGTCTTGCTGGGCTGGTACTGCGAACAGCAAGGGGAATGTGCAGCGGTTATTTTTCCCGAGGGCATGCAACTTTACTGTAGGGTTCATTGATGATGGCATCATCTTGGGGAAAATATTGCGGAGGTAAAATTGTCCCTTATGCGGATCTCTGGGTGGGGACTGTTCAGGAGGATGTTGTCATCAGGAAAAACAAAACTAGCGTTCTGTGGGTCGTGGAATATTAGATCACTTAATCGGGTCGGGAGGTGAGAGACTTTGAACGTGGTAATGGACAGTTTGAAGTCAGATGTAGTGGCAACTGGTGAATTTCTGTACCAGGAAGAATAGGAAATCCGACTAGATAAATATAATGCAACCGTTACAAAATATTTAATTGGTGGAAATAGTTACTTTTAATGACGGGTATCTTACTGTTAGTCTAAGCAGTTTTGAGATGAATATCAAAAACCGTTTAATACATTTCTCAGTATTGCCGTTAGTGTGCGCCGGTTCCGTTCAGTTCACTGGAAGAAAGGAGACTGTAGGCGCGGTTCACCGCATTGAGAGAAAGCGTGCGGTGCTTACTTCGGGTTTTCCCGTTGTGTCACACATTACGGACAAATCTGTTACAAAGGATTTCTTTCAAACAGCGTTTTAAAGGTTAGGGTCGTGTTGCATCAGAAATACAGTGTGACAGATCGGTATGGTCCTACTCCAAAGCTGGTAAACCACAAAGATATGACATGCCGCCTCTCGTTGTCGGTGTAGTACCCTGCACTCAACTTGACAGGCTACGTACGTAGACACAGTCCCCGACAACCCAGCCTTCATCGTGTAAAGGCTGCGTCATAGCTCTACGGCCTGTATAAAGACGGAGTTTTGTCGCTGTGTAACCCTGACCTTCCGCTTGACGGGAAGCGCAGAATCCGTTGTCAGTGCATCATATCCTGATTGCCGGATTATTCACAGTTCCCATACTCCAAACGGCGCGAAGAGCACGGCGCATATGATACCGAAAGGAAAAAGAAAAGTTGCAGTATTGAATGAGTGTCGCAGATGAACAAATACTGTTTCAGTTATTGCAGAGTACTGGCAAAAATATATTTGGCAACGTCGTTTCCTAAAATACTTAACCGAAACGATTCGAAATTTTTTTGTAATATGTGTTTCAGCACTGGTTGTGATACAAATACTATCATTATCCGTTTCGACTTCTTAACAAGTCCTCATTAAACGATCTTTTTAAAATGAAAGAAAATGGGGGATAGTAAAGTACACTGAATGGCCAAGGAACTGGTATAGGCATGCGTATTCAAACACAGAGATATTTAAACAGGCAGAATACGGTCGGCAACGCCTCTATAAGACAACAAGTGTGTGGCGCAGATCTTAGATCGGTTGCTGCTGCTACGATGGCAGGTTATCAAGATTTAAGTGAGTCTGAACGTGGCGTTATAGTCGGTGCACGAGCGACGGGTCACGATGAAGTGGGGAGCTTTCCGTACGACCATTTCACTAGTGTACCGTGAACATCAGGAATTCGGCAAAACATCAAATCTCCGATATCGCTGCGGCCGGTGAAATACCCGGTAAAACATAAATCTCTGACATCACTGCGCTGGAAAAAGATCCTCCAAGAATGGGACCAAAGTCGACTGAAGAGAATCGTTCAACGTGACAGAAGTGCAACCTTTCCGCAAATTGCTGCAGATTTCAGTGCTGGGCCATCAACAAGTGTCAGCGTGACTCTGCAGGAGTAGAATTTGATTATAATCTGGATGTTTGTAGAGCGTCCGGCGGAGGACATATTATGGGACTTTCATGTAGCTTTGTGGTATTTCTGAGACTGATGTTTTTCAAGAAACGTACGTTACCTGCAAGTCATGGTGCCCGGGAACATTTGATTACGGAAAAAGGACAAGGTGGTGAGAAAATCGTTATAATCCGGAGAAACATATTTTCTCGGATCGTAAAAAACTTGAATTTTTGATTTCTCATTATTTTTGTGACACTAGAAGTCTACATTTTAAAAATTCTTGTCAGATATTTTCTCAGAAATAAGTGTCCTAGAATCATTACTTTCATTTTGTTCCGTCACATCAAGATTTTTCGCAAGATGTCGTATTTAAAGTGTATAAGTAATCGACGCACAAATATTAAAATAAAATTTCAGTCAATGTCTATATTTCAATAATTATTGTTTTCTTGTTGCTAGTATACTAAAATTGTTGAAAACAGTTGTCTTAGCGACTTTATGCCTACTATGCTGTTTTAATGTTCACATTTTCTCATTTTTGATTTCTTCGGAGAATCTGTAACTTTAGTGTCGTTCTTCAACCTCCAATAACACTCGCCGTCAAACTTTCACTCCTTCATGCCTGAGACCTCCATTTTCTTAGCGTGTAGATGCAAGCGTTGTCCTTGCTCTTCACTATAACGCCCCAGATTTTCTGTTAAGTTGTCAATATGCGGCTGTAGGAAGTGAACTTTTACACTCATGTTACAACTGAAATTCTTGTAATTTTCCAACGTGTTTTTGATGACGTTCTTGTAATTTTGGCTTTTTATTCTCTGAGCAGTTCTTTTTTGTGGTCTGTAAACTGTTCATGTAAGATTTTTTTGGTCCCAGGCACAAAATGACTACGAATTGGACAAATATTTACACTCCAGTGCATGTGCTTTGCCTGGATACCACAATTACACAAAAAGCAGGGCATTTCCTTGTACTAAGTTTGTTTCCATAATAAAATCCTTAATATTAAAAATAAAATTTACATGTTTTGTAAAGAGACAATAGATGACCAATTCAAGTCACCTAAAACTTTAAATAACGACGTATCTCAACATCAAGGAAACAGAAAACTTTAAATATGTGAAGTATAAAAACTACAAAAGTATAAAAAGTGAAAAAGAAGCAGTTGAAATCAGAACTGAAAAAAATGGAAGAAGCATACATGAAACTGAGAAATCAGTACATTAAAAACGTTTTTCTAAAGGTGTTACAATAAGGAGTTACAATTCAAAGGTAAAACCAGAAGTCATCTATGCGTCGGAAACACTACTTTTACCTAGTTGCAAAATGGCATTAGAAGATTTAGGAAATAAACAGAGAAGAATATCACAAAAATATTAGGTCCAATCAAGAACTAAGATAGCAATTCGGTTTTGAGACCAAATATGGAAATACGAGTTTCTCACTCTGCCATAAAAAACAGGTGGGATCAGGAAGAGAACTGTTGTGCTCTGTGGACGTCTACAGAGAACAAAGGAAGACAGACTAACGAAGGAGATTCACACATTCCTCCAAAACAGAAAGACAGGCAAAGAAAATGGGTGTGTAGGGAAGACAAAAAAGGGCTTAGAAGAAATGCAGATTGAACAGGAGACCCTAGTCAACAGAAAAAAATCCCGACTGGAAGCCGAGAAATTCGAAGATTGTCAGGAAGATAAAGGAAACAGAAAAACAACTGGAATCAAATGATCAGATGAGACGAAAATAGTTACCTTAATGTAGTCCGTAGCTGGCCTGGAACAAAATTTCATCATCGTTATTTATTGCACGTAAACAGGCTGTTCATGTCCATGGAAGAAGAGAAAATATTATACATAAACATAAAACATAACGAAATAATCAACACATCCAGTCCACGAATCATGACTAAACAGAACTGTAATATCTCAAAAATTGACTACATATGTGCTGGCTGCTAGATGTGCTTCTTACAGGGTCACTAAGCTTCGTCTTTCCACCTTGTTTGCGGACGACCTCTTGGACGTCCAGCAGTTGGCTGATATGCTAATATACCTCTGTTCGGAAAATATGTCCTGCCGACTGCAGTCTTCTTCTTGCAATCACTGTCCCAATATCAGCTTACTTCAATCGTCGATACAGACCTTCATTGTGCCTAGTTTCCCATTTTCCAGTTTCTGTAACGAATACCGCACCATAAATGCATGGATGCGCTCTTCCATTGTCTCTGTACTTGGCCACGTCTCACAACCATGGAATATAACCAGTCGCACTACTGACATGCACAGTCGTATCTTGCTTTCATGGAATACTGTGCGTGATGTGTACAGGTGGTTTAAGCTGTAGCACACCTGGCTCGCATTTATTATTCTTCGTTGAGTTCCCTCCTCTATCTCACTTTCATTCTGCAATATTGACCCCCAGCCTCCTGAATGTTTCGAGTTTTTCAAATTGTGACAGTCAGTAGTGATGGTGTCTATATCATTTTCAAAACAAAACGAAATTTAAAAATAAATGAATGAAACTGCAACTGGTATAAGAATAAACAAAATGGACAGAGCATATGGCTTGACAAAGAATATTTACAACAAAAAATGCATGTGCAGAAAAACAAAATTAAAACACTACAACATGGTGGATGACCAGAACTTTTACATGTATGTGAATGTCTTATAATGAACTATAATCTAGACACAACAGAGGTACTTGAACGACGGATTGTTACAAAAGTAATGGGTGCACTACAAATTATAAATTCTTATAATATGAGGAGTAATAAGACCTAAAAAAATAAAAAGTAAATATCAGAAGTAATGGTTAAAAGGAGATTCTTCTCTTTTGGACATCTCTGCCGAATGAATGAATAAAACAAATATTCATGTGTTCCTGGAAGAAGAAATCGTCAATAGCATGGATTACAGAAATAAGTGAAGAACTAGACACAAACAACATCAAAGAATCGGAAATAACGAAAAGAAGCCTTTCTTAAGAATAAAATATTAAATTTAGAAGGCTTTCAAAGCAGAAGATATAAGAAATTTGGCACAACATGGACAGAAGAAAGGAGAAGAAAACGTGAGGAGAAGATGAAGGTGTACTGGAAAAATAGGAAAGAACAAGGAAAGCCAAGTTGGAGTTCTTATGTGATCTTAGCTGGTCAATACGGAGATAGAATAAATAAATAAGCAAAATAAAAAGTAACTATTAAAATCAGATGGCCGTAACACTATAAAAGAGTTCACTCAACTAATAGGACATATCTGGCAAACGGAGAAAATATCTGAGTATTGGAAACCTGCCCTAGTTCATCCATTTCATAAAAAAGGGATACAACCGATGTTAATAATTACCGAGAAATCTCTCTTCTCCCGGTCACAAACAAAATTCTATCGCAACGTTTTTTCGATCGAGCCTAAGAACAGTTAGAACCTAAAATTGGTGAATACCAAGAAGGCTTTCGACCAAACAGGTCCTGTCAGGAACAAATTCTTATTTTAAAACTAATCCTTAGGCACCAAAGGATGTCTAGTAACAAAATTTTATGTACATTTGCGGATTTTAAAAAGGCCCACGACTTAGTTGACCGAGCATCTATTTCCCAAATTTTAAAGGAATAAGGGTTAGATAATAAAACTCTAAACACTGATTAAGGAAACGCTAACCGACACTGGCTCTAAAGTTAAATTCAAAGGAGAAATTTCTGAATCATTTGATATAAAGACTGATGTTAGACAGGGATATGGACTCTTTCCGTCAATTTTTAAGTGTGTTTTCGAAAAGGTAATTACAGAATGGCAAGAGAAAAAGTCGAGTCAAAATATAGATCAACCAGTCAAGTTAGTTAGAAGTAATATTAGAGCAGACTGCCTCGCCTTTTCAGATGGTTTGACAATTTTAACTAGGGATATTGCCACAGCTCAAAGACGAATAGAAATTGTTAATAATCACTTTCTAAATTCAGTAATCTTAGACATTACAGCACTGTAATCAAACCTAAATCTCTTTATGCAGCAGAAGCTTTAATTTTAAATAGAAAGAGGTTCAAATAAAATGGTTCAAATGGCTCTGAGCACTATGGGACTTAACAGCTGTGGTCATCAGTCCCCTAGAACTTAGAACTACTTAAACCTAACTAACCTAAGGACATCACACACATCCATGCCCGAGGCAGGATTCGAACCTGCGACCGTAACAGTCGCGCGGTTCCGGACTGCGCGCCTAGAACCGCGCAGTCCGGAACCGCGCGACTGTTACGGTCGCAGGTTCGAATCCTGCCTCGGGCATGGATGTGTGTGATGTCCTTAGGTTAGTTAGGTTTAAGTAGTTCTAAGTTCTAGGGGATTGATGACCTCAGTAGTTAAATCCCGTGGTGCTCAGAGCCATTTGAACCATTTGAATGTCAAAACCGAGCCAATAAATGAATTACTGCGATTAAGGATGATCTTAAAGTAACCCGTATAACTCAGACAGACGTTACACATAGAGAAACATCCAGATAAAAGATGTTTGATTGGAAAGTTGTCATAGGGAAATAAGAAAACGGACTGGAACACCGTAGTCTGAGGGGAAAAAAAAGAGACTTCATTCTGAAAGAATGAAACAAATTTGGATATAAAGGAAGGCCAGCCATCAAAAGCGACACTGCTTGATGGTACCTCGCATGGTCCTATTGGGTCCATACGTGAATAATAAAAAAATAAAAAATAAAATGCCTTTATCCCCTTAAGAGTAAACTATACGCGATAGGAGGAAACAGTTTTGGAATAAGCATAAAAAACTTATTTAAATACAAATTTATTTTCGAACAACTGCTGTAATCTTTAATTTAACCAGGTGAATGTAGTTCCGCGTGCCTGAGTCGGGTGACGTTTCGTGAACCAACCCCGCCTCAAAGAGGAGTAAGCCAGCACGCGGCCTAGACCGGGCTCCTCCGCAGTGAGGGAGACACACTGGCGCCAAAACGCTGGCGTTTGCAGCGGCCCGGCGCGCAAGCCAGCCGCGTATTGACTGGCCGCAACAAAGCGTGGCGGCGCTCTGTAGAGGCAGCGAGTAATCAGCGCCGCGCGCCCACAATGTGAGAAGAGCGGGCGAGCGAGCGCTCCTTCTGCACTGCCGCTGTTGTGCCCCTCCCAAACGCTCCGCCACCGATCTCGCGCGCAATGGCTCAGCTCGGCAGCACGGGAACGCGGGACGAGCCGGCAGCCGTGTCCGACTCTGTGACTGAGTTTGTACTAGAAATGTGCCCTTGTTACTCCAGCTCCTTGTGTGGCTTATCTGGGAAACGAATTCCGAGCAGTTTTTAGATAATCGTTCTGAACTCTATAAAGCAGGCCTGGCCAATAACCGCTCCGGCCGCGCTCTAGGAATGCCGGTTTTCGTTTATATCGGTTCTTTCCCACGCCATTCTACGCTCGATTTAAAAAAAAGTTCAAATGTGTGTCAAATCTTATGAGATTTAACTGCTAAGGGCATCAGTCCCTAAGCTTACACACTACCTAACCTAAATGATCCTAACAAGGGAATCTCCCCATCGCACCCCCCTCAGATTTAATTGAACGACTCTGTTTATCGTGTTAATTTGTCTGCTACCGAGGGCTAGAAGCACATAAAAGCATATTATGTGGACACAGGTAGCGGATCAGCTACTTTCTATTTTTATTCCATACTGCGAAAGAATCGTTGTTAAGTTTTTAATTTACTACTGTTAACGTAACTTTCTTGCTCTTTTATTATTTCAAAGAGATCTTTTAAAGCATATGAAGCATTGAACTTCAAGCATATGAAGCATTATACTTCATTGCTACGATACTTCGTGAAAATATTTGCAGACTAGGGCTGGTGCCCTGCAGTATAACGGGCGTCCTACGACGACAGCGAAACACTGCTGTGTAGAGTAGATGGATGGATGTTGGTTGGTTGATTTTCGGGAGGGGACCAAACAGCGAGGTCATCGGTGCCATTGGATTAAGGAAGGATGGGGAAGGAAGTCGGCCGTGCCTTTCCAAAGGAACCATCCCAGCATTTGCCTGAAGCGATTTAGGGAAATCACGGAAAACCTATCGGGATAGCCGGACGTCGGATTGAACCTTCGCCTTCCCGAATGGGAGTCCAGTGTGCTAACCATTGCGCCACCTCGCTAGGTAGACCAGCTGGGGGCAAGTACACGCATACCTCAAGCCACAACACATGGCAACAAATACTCTCAGCAGTGCTGTACCAGTTCTTATGTCATCTGTTTGTTGCTCGTTTCTGTCGGCATTGTTATTAAAGTAGCACTGATTTCTTTTCCCAGTTTCTATAATAACGCTGGAACACCTGTTACAACCGAGAACAAACAAATACCGAAAAATACCGGTTATTCAGAACTAAAATATCAGTATCGGTTTTAAGCGGTCGGTTTTTCCCTTCCCTACCTCGCTCGTGCCTGGCGCTCCGGACCCATTGGTGGGGGAGTGAGGAGCAGGAGGAACATGATGGGTGCAGACGGACGCAAAGCTGTCGCCTTGTCACACGCCAAGCAGTTTGATGACGTTACTATTTATTTTAAATTAGGTTCACGGAGTCTACGCAGTTGTCCAAAAAGGAAAAAGTGAAAAAAAAAAACACACACACACACCGTTAAATTTCGGATGGGAAATGACTTAGTTTACGTATCGTTTAAAAGCCATGCAAAGTGCTTGATATGCCATTGCACTATTATTAGCTGGGAAATGTTTTGGAACGTTATTACAGCACCACAAAGACAGTATGATGCACTATTTTCTGAAGAACCACAGTGAATGCTGGCTGATCTGAAGGCGATCTTTAAGGAGAAAACTGAGTTATGAGTATGTAGAGTGGTGTCAAAATCTTTTATGCTTGATGTCACCAATGATTTGAATTCATTGATTATCTTTATGAAAGGGGTAATCATTTGGTAACAGATATGGCCGACGAGATTGATGCTATCAAACAAAAAGTAATCCTACGGAAAAATCAGCTACAAGCTCATGGCTTGGAATATTTCTCGTAACTCCAGGCTGTCATTTGAGGACTAGACATGACTGACTACGTCTCACTGACTGAAATATTTCATAATGAGTTTTCAAAGACGTTCTAAGACATTGCACGACTGGAGACGGACTTAGATTTCTCAGATCTTTCTCGCTTTTGGCTGCTAATGTATATACCTCATTACTTCCAACTTGAGCTGATAGACATACCATCATCCAGTTCAACGACCTGTTAGTCCAATCCAGAAATTTACAAAACTTTTATAAAATGTTATCTCAAGATCAATAGCCACTGCTCCACTGACAAGCCGCTGAAGTTTCTTCAACGTTTGGTTAAACACACGTGTGAGAACGCTGTTTTTTTCTTGTTGTGGAACTGACAACGTCCCGTCAACGTTCATGTTTAACAGATTTTAATCTGCGTAAATCCATGTGTTTGGCTATATCACGATGCCATAGGTCCATATAATCACATATTCTAAAATCGAAATGTGAATAAATTTAAAAACATCCCAATTTAATGTTAAATGACTGTATGTAAATCTTCCTTCGTTCCTGTCACCGTGCTGGCACTAATCAGGCAAGAAAAGTTATTGCTTTGGCACAAAAATAAAAAGTTGTAGACCAACACACGTGATAAACGTCTCCTCGTAGAAGTTTATTCGCCTCTTAGGAGCAGCTGCACTCTGTCGAAACCAGATCTTCCGTAAGTTTCCGGCGTGTGCAGCCTGCGGCATGTAGCCGTCTCACTCACAAACCTGCTCGGAATAGTGCAGTGGTGGGGACGCAGACTCTACTGCGCTCTCGTATCTTGGGCAGCACTGCTGTAAAGTTTCGTGCCTTGTGTGAGAAAAAAACCTTCTTGCATCTGAATATATTTAAGTTGGCTCCTATACGGCCGACTCGCCACGAGAGGAAGTTGGCCGAAAATACAATTACATCAATATTTGTATTACGACCGGGACGCCTGGAATACGAGCACATTAGTACAGAAGCGTATGACTTACAGTGCGAAGTCTGATATACTTTCGTAATGCGATCAGACATACAAACAAAACACGTGTATTCAACGCGTCAGATCGAGGAGGTACGATTATATGAATAATAAATGGAACCTCTCGTAACTACAGTGGAACACACAGGACTTACAACAACAGTAATGGTTTGTCATTAATCTGTAATTACCAGCAGTAAATCAACATATATACAACTATGTAATATGTAACTGAATACTTTGAATGAAACACTTTCAAAATACAGGCAAATGTGTTTGTAATTTACGGAACGTTATTTAGCATGCTCTCAGCCTTTGCAGTAGCAGCAAATTGTAAACCACCTGTCTTCATGAATCTTTTCTTTCACGGGTTTGACCAAATCTTCTGAGATGTTTGGTGGACGAGCTGACTGCGGCTCATCGTGGACATTGTTCCGCCCATCCTTGAAAGCTAGGACCCACCTGCGCACTTTGCTGTCACTCATTCCATTGGTGCCGTACGCCATACAACTCACCTAACTGTCGATTCACCGACCGTATTTCACAGTCACCGCGATGATCAGTTGTTTTAAACATTTTGAACTGACGCTGTAAACAGCACACTGCGACAAAACCAATGCAAATGGCGTCGTTTGACGAGCAGGTTAGCCGAGCGGTCTGGGGCGCTGCAGTCATGGACTGTGGTCCCGGCGGAGGTTCGAGTCCTCTCTCGGGTATGTGTGTGTGTGTGTGTCCTTAGGATAATTTAGGTTAAGTAGTGTGTAAGCTTAGGACTGATGACAGCAGTTAAGTCCCATAAGATTTCACACACGTTTGATTTTTTTTTTTTTTTTTTTTTTTTTTAGGAGCAGGACTTGCTTCATCTTCTTCTTCCTTGCGTTTTCCCGTGTCTCTACGTGGTCTCCATTGTTATACGGGTTTTGGCAGTTCTAGTGACACTTAGTGGCTGGGAACCACCACTCCCCAGAAGACGGAACGTGTATACCCCATCTATCTGCGTCTAGAGTAAATTTCATACGCTGGAGTGACGACGTTTTCTAAATGTTTGCCCAATGTGTGTCTGAAATGGGACGAGAGTACAAAACTGGTATTCACCTAGTTGGATATGGGAAACTCCACATCCACTGTGGCTGGCTCACCTGCCCCTGTCGAATTCCATCCGACGTCGGCTCGCCTCCCCGAATCCCGGAAACTGCGCGTTAAGGCGCTCGGCCATCCGGGCGGGTTTATGCGAGATGTTCATGAAACCTCTAAAAACCGGGACATCCCGCGAGAATTGGGACATCGGGTGATACTACTTCTCAACGATGAAGGCAATGACGACAGTTTTGTAGGATCGACTGCCTACAGACGTCCGTTCACGGGTGTCGGATCGCGCCTGCGCGGGCATTCCATCGGCGAGAGATGAGTCGCGCCTGCGACCTTGGGCGGCGATGCGTGGCCCGGATAGCAGGCGTTCACCCTGGCTGCCGGCTGGGAGGCTGCGGCGCGATGTGCCGCAGGTGCGCCGGAGAGAGAAAGCGGGTCACTCACTCCTCGCGGGAAGCTCCGCCGTCTTCCCGCGTCCGCTTTCGCTTCTTCTCGTCGGGCAGGGCCGACCGCCCTCTCGCCGTGCCTCATTTCGCCCACACTCTAGAGTGAGTCTACTTGTAGGAGCAGGGAGGATCGCACCCCGCAGACACCCTTGGCGCCCGTAAGCGCAGCGACAGCTTTGCTATTCCCATCTTAAATCACGGCTTCAGACTACATTGAGGTATCTCCTAATATGGTGCCGGACCTCTTTTTCCTCGGCCTATGGGAACAACTCGATGTGGGACGGACTCGACAAGTGATTGGAAACACCTGTTGAAAAATTAAGCCTTGCTGCTTCTATAGCTTCATAAATGCGAAAGTGTTGCCGGTACAGGATTTTGTGCACGAACTGCCCTGTCGAGTATGTCCCAAAAATGTCCTATGGGACTGTTGCCGGGCTACCTGGGTGTCCAAATCATTGGCTCGAATTCTCCACAATGTTCTGGACAATTATGTCCCCGTGAAATGGCACACTGTCATCCATAAAAGGGAAGTCCGTGAATGTCTGCAAATGGTCTCAAGTAGCCGAACGTAGCTATTTTGAGTCAAGATTTGTCCAGTTGGATATGAGGACCCAGTTCATTCCATGTCAACATAGCAGTTATGAAGCCACCACCAGCTTACACAATGCCTTGTTGACAACTTGAGTCCATGGCTTTGTGGGGTCTGCTCCACGCTCCAAACCTACCATCAGCTCTTAACAACTGAAACTTGGACTCATATGACCAAACCACGGTTTTCCAGTCATCTAGGGTCCAACCGATATGGTCAAGAGCCTAGGAGAGACGCTTCTTCTGCTGCCATAGCCCATTAACGTCAAATTTCGCCGCACTGTCCTAATTGATACTTTCGTCGTACGTCCCGCATTGATTTTTGCGGTTATTTCTATCAGTGTTGCTTGTCTCTTAGCACTGACAATTCTACGCAGTCGGCCACTGCGTTGTCAGTGGTGAGAACTAAAGCCTGAAACTTGGTGTTCTGGGCACCCTCTTGATCTCGGAATATTGAATTACCTAACGCTTTTCGAAATGGGACGTCCCATGCGCCTAACTCCAACTACCATTCGGCATTCAAAGTCTGTCAGCTCCCATCGTGGGGTCATATTCACGTCGGAAACCTTTTTAAATGATTCACCCGAGTCAAAATGACACCTCCACCAATGCATTACTCGTTTATACCTTATGTACATGATGCTATCGCTATTTGTATATGTACACATTACTGTCCCATGTCTTTCTTACCTCATCGTAACACGGATTATGCTTAATAGTTACGAATCCATCACCTTAATTACGGCGTTCCGGGAATGATACTATAAATTAACGAAAATAGACATTTTTCAGCCAGGTGTTTGTAAAAAATTCGGAAAAGGTACTGTTTATATTTCGCTAATCATGTGCTACTAAAATGTTTTATAGAGTGTAATAATTTCCTTTCACCACGGATTCCTAAAGGCACGTTTACACTGAGTTCGAAACATGTTCTGCAACATTGTCCGTGGCTAATACTGGACTAGCGATGTAGGCGACATATTGTCATCATCTTGGCTACACAAAACCAGTGTTCCACCGCTATGTCGTTAAAAATGGTTCAAATGGCTCTGAGCACTATGCGACTTAACTTCTGAGGTCATCAGTCGCCTAGAACTTAGACCTAATTAAACCTAACTAACCTAAGGACATCACACCGATGCAGGATTCGAACCTGCGACCATAGCGGTCGCTCGGTTCCAGACTGTAGCGCCTAGAACCGCACGGCCACTATGTCGTTAAAGATCAGAGGAGCATTGTTCCTAGCCTGCTACCACTACGTGCCGCTACGCAGCGCTAGTGTTGGTTTCAGCTCTGTAGTAAGAGAATAGAAGCTTTCGAAATGTGATGCTACAGAAGAATGCTGAAGATTAGATGGGTAGATCACATAACTAATGAGGAGGTATTGAATAGAATTGGGGAGAAGAGGAATCTGTGGCACAACTTGACAAGAAGAAGGGACCGTTTGGTAGGGCATATTCTGAGGCATCAAGGGATCACAAATTTAGCATTGGAGGGCAGCGTGGAGGGTAAAAATCGTAGAGGGAGACCAAGAGAAGAATACACTAAGCAGATTCAGAAGGATGTAGGTTGCAGTAAGTACTGGGAGATGAAGAAGCTTGCACAGGATAGAGTAGCATGGAGAGCTGCATCAAACCAGTCTCAGGACTGAAGACAACAACAACAACAGTGTTGGGTGTTGCGTTTACATATGTTGCTTTACGAATTGGAGTGGACAAGCAAAATTTACGAATTTGTCAACCATAACTACAAGAGGATTCATTAGCTGACTTTACAAAAATCGGTCATCAGCGAGTTTGTCACCATACGAAACAGCGGTGGAACAAAAAATAAAATAAAATAAAATAAAATAAAAAGCAGAAATGAATATATGTACTGTAGGAGGTACACCGTCACATTCATTAGAGATGTGAGTGACACTGTGGCTGAAGAAGTTTTCTTTGTTGAAAAACATATTTTGGATTAATTTTAATATGAAAATAAATATATGATCAATTAAACATTTCTTATTCATTTAGGGAAAGAAAATGTCTGAAACATAGCGTTTGATGTGATGTGCCCTAAATCAGGCTTCTGCTTTTTAAAAGTGGGATGGGCCCCCCTCCAAATTTGGCATGCGATTACTCACAGCCTTTTCTCAAGGTTCCCAGCAATGTTAAAGCTTGCCGGACTAAATATTAGCCACCCTTGTAAAAATCATCAGAAATTTGGGCACGAACTCGGCACCTGGACTGGACTACATGACCAATGTACACTCCTGAAGAGCGAAAACAATGTGACCATCGCACACCGCGTGACCGAACGCCACCTGGTGGCGTTAGCGTATGTGACACTGTAAGCAATGTGAACAAGCAACCACTCGAGCAAAGACGAACTGAGAGCCATACTCACTGTAAATAGGGGAATCCACTGACATAATCGACTTTCACAAAGGGAATTATTGTTACGGCTCGTCGCCTGGGAACGACTATTTCAAACACAGCGAAGTCGGTCGACTGTTGGCGTGCTACTGTCGTGAGAATTCGTGGTAAGTATTTCAAGGACGCTGAAACCACGAGTAGGCGATAACATTTGGGATATCCATGCGTTATCACAAGACGTGTAGGCATGCCCGCCCTTTAAAGCAGGATAGTCGAATATGACGACAGAATAGGGGGCTGGTGCAGACACAAGTATTTCACAATGAACAGTTCAGTGCACCTAGTAGAATATGGAGCTTTGGAGTAAGCGAGCACTACGTGTTACCATGTTGACCAAATGATGTGATACGATACAACTGCAGTGGCCACAGGATCATCGGGGGACTGAACTGTGTATCAATGGAAAGTACGGTCGGATGAATCACGTTTACTGTTACACCAATCCGATGATCGTGTCCGGATACTCCGCCGTCCTGGCGAATGGCTGCTTGAAACGTGCACCATGCCACGGACACAGAGAAACGGATACAGTGTTACGTCATTTTCTTTATTTTACACGCCTGACCAAATTTAGGAACACGAAATTACAGCAGAAAAGTAATAACAGATAAAACAGAATGTTTACGAATCCTAAAAAGACGACAAGCTATAAATTTACATAAACTCTATCAAAAATTCTACAAATGAATTAGCTTCATTTTTCGAGGAACTTTCTAACAGCATTGTAGGAGTGACATGTGAGCAAACTCTTAAGATTAGATTTGAAAGCGCGTGGATTACTGCTACGATTTTTGAATTCTTGTGTTAGCTTATCGAAAGTGGATGCAGCAGAATACCGCACGCCTCTCTGCACCAGAGTCAAGGAGGTGCGATCCAAATGCAGACTGGATTTCTGTTTGGTATTTACTGAGTGAAAGATGCTAATTCTTGGGAATAAGCTGATATTGTTAACAAGAAACGACATTAATATACTGAGAGGCCACTGTCAGAATACCAAGACTAATGAACAGGGGTCGACAAGAGGTACCCGAACTTTTACCACCCGTTTGTGAGCCAAAAATACCCTTTGAGAATGGGAAGAGCGACCATAAAATATAATATCATACGTCATAAGCGAATGAAAATAAGCAAATTAGAGTATTTTTCGTGTCGAATTATCACTTACTTCAGATAGTGTTCTTATAGTAAAAATGGCAGCATTAAGTCTTTGAACAAGATTCTGAACATGGAGTTTTCACGAAAGTTTACTATCGATCTGAACACCTAGAAATTTCAACTCCTCGGTCTTAATAATCATATGCCCAATCTGTGTAATAGAAATGTCCGTTTTTGTTGAATTGTGAGTTCGAAACTGTGAAAACTGAGTAGGAGGTGATTTAACGTTAGTTTATTTTCTACAAGCCTTGAAATTATGTCTTGGACTGCACTATTTGAAACAGTGCCAGCGCTGCACATCCTTTACTACGAATCTAGTGTCGTCAGCAAACAGAAAAATTTTAGAATTACCTGTAGTACTACAAGGCACATATCATTTATATAAATAACGAACAGGAGTGCTCCGAGCACTGAACCCTACGACACCTCCATTTAACCGTGCTCCAGCTCGGACCCCACGTCATAGCCATTCACAATACTGTATAAAATGATCTTTTGCTGTCTGTTCTTAAAGTAAGAGGTGCAGTAATTATAAGCTACTCCCCGTATTTCATAATGGTCCATCTTCTGGAGCAATATTTTGTGATCAACACAATCAAATGCTTTTGTTAAATTAAAAAATATGCCTAGGGTTCGAAACCATTTGTTTAAAATTAGCTCACAGAGAAAAGAAACTATAGCATTTTCAGTTGTTGAATCACTTCTGAAACCAAACTATGCATCCGACAGCGAATTATGTGAAATAAAAAGATCAATTATCATTACAAATGCTGTCTTTTCAATAACTTTAGCAAACACTGATGGCATAGAAATAGGTCTAAAATTGTATACGTTATCCCTTTCTCCCTTTTTATAAAGCTGCTTTAGTACCGAGTTCTTTAATCGTTCAGGAAACTGACGATTGCTAAAGGAAAAGTTACAAATATGTCTAAGTACAGGGCTAACACGTGCAGCACAGTACTTTAGTGTTCTGACAGCTACGCCATACTATCCACGAGAGTCCTTTGTCTTGAGTGATTTAATTATTAACTCAATCTCCCTCTCGTCAGTATCACGGAGGGGCATTTCAGATATCTGCTCGGAAAGCCATTTTCCAAAATAGTTGTATGATTCCCTGTAGAGACTAAGTTTTTATTTAATTCACCAGCTATGTTCAGAAAGTGATTTAAAATACTCTATATGTATCTGACGTATCAGTAACAGAAACATTTTTACTACGTGCTGACTTCATAACCTCGACCTTGTGCTGCTGACATGAAATCCTTATCCCACTAGTCAGCCACCAAGACTGCCTTTTACTGCTAGTACCCTGTTTTGAACTTTCTAATGGAAAGCAACTTTAAAAGATCATCAGAAATGTTTGAGAGAAGTATTATATTTGTCATCTATGTTCTCAGCACTACGAACATCCTGCTACTCTTGTACCTATATGAGGTTTAAGAAACTATCTATTGCCGTTGGATTAGCTTTCTGCATAGTTTGTAATTATATATAACACGCGTTTCAGTACAAAAACCTTTTAGTATCAAAATTTATGCGTCATGGTCTGAAAGGTCATTCACCCTTTTACTAACAGAATACCCAACAAACATGAATAAAAATATTGTCTATTGTAGTCGTACAGTTATAGCGCTAGTAGTTGGAAAAAATACAGACTGCATCAGATCATATTACTTTAGGAGATCTTTCAACATCTTTTTTCTTGCACAATGACACACAAAATTAATAATGAATTCACCATATAGAACTAATTTTAGGTACTTCCTATAAAGTGAACCAAGAAACCTTTCTAGCTTGGCCAGAAATGGTCTAAAGTCACAATTAGGGGATCTATAAGAAACTATAATTAACAGTTTAGTTTCACTAAATTCAACTGCCCCTGCACAGCTTTCAAATACCTGTTCAGTGCAGTGCTTCGACACTACTACGGGCTCAAATGGAATACTGTTTCTCGTACATGGCCACTCCTCCAGTCCGCAAAGAACTCCTTGAAAAACAGCCAACTAATCTGTATACTGGTAAAGGAAGCCTATGAATTGTCATATTATTTAAGTGGTGCTCTGATATACGAATAATGTCAGAGTCCACATCTATAAGCAGTTCACTAACTTTATCTCTAATACCTCTTACATTTGGATTAAATATGCTAATTCCTTCACTAATTTGATTCCTGATTTTCTTTGAAGGTGGTTCCTTTGTTAGAGAGACTTCGTTTAACACCAACTATTATAGGAATTTTCTCATGAGTGATGCCACCACCGCCCGCTACAGTCACCTACAAGATTTGCCAACGTCCCTTTCTGACATCTATTGAGGTGCAGTCCATACTAATGAAACCCGACCTATTGACAGATTCAACTGGCACCACTGCAATGTGAATCATGCCCTCTGCCATCAGTGCCTTCTCAAGCTCCATGTTAACATGCTTAACAGCAGCATTAATATGAGGTGTATCATGATGCTGGAACTGTTGCACGAAGTGCACATATGTGCCACCAGTTTGGGTAGCTACCTTTTCCATGTCACCACCTTCATCATACTCTCCATTCCTGTCGAGGCTGTTCCCAGTTCCACCCACAATCACTACCTGATCCTCTTCCGTAAAATTCCTACATAACTCCCCTAAGTCAACAGTTACCTTAGCCAACCCTGCACTAGATTTCACAATGCTGGTGACCTGGTACTCAATCCCCAACACTTCCTACAACTGCTGGCCTACACTTCTGCCATGTGAACAACCTAACAACAGAACCTTCTTCTTTCTATTTGAAACTGTAACTGTCGTAGGGTCTTCAACTACTGAGGTCTGGCTCATGTTCCCCACACCTACACCTACAACAGGCTCCTCTCCACTAAACTCTGACAGCTGGTTAAATCTATTGGTTATAGGCAATGTATAATTGTCTGAATATCTCCTCCTCCTCCTAGAAGCCTTACCAACTGCCAGTTCCCATTCCCCAGCGCCTTTATCCCTCCTCATCCTATCTAGCTCCTCCTTCGCGCTTTATAACTGCACCTGAAGGGCAAAGATCTTACGCTCTTGCTACTCTGTTAACTTATTTCTGTTACAAATTCTGCATTTCCAGGAGGGAATCTCGCTAGAATGCCCACTGACTTCTCCACTGCATCCCCCCCCCCCCCCCACAATTAAGATAATTTGAACAAATCTCACACAGTAACCCACGACTCAAAACCTACGAGAAAGCCCACACTTCTCGCTCATATTAAAATGTTAACAATTACTGAAAGAAACTAAATATGTACGTTACCTAAGTTTAGTTACTACAGTAGAACGATTTAAAACACTAACAACAGTGATCTCGAATTTTGCTCTTTACTAAAAGCACCAAGTTCTATGAATACTACTAAATCGCAACTAATACCAGTACTATAGAAACTTCACACAATATCTTGTATAAAATCAATAAGTCAAGCGACCACTGGGACAATCAACGAAACTAAACACAGTGGGCGAAAGGGTTTACTGAAATGTTCCACTAGAGACAGCAAGAATCACCGGTTGACCACTAACGTACTAAATTTAATTGATGACTACGACGCACAAACAACTTCATAAAACACAGTGAAGTAAAGTTTTCGAAAGTTTATTCAACCGTTATTTCGCCGGAAACAGCACGAGACATCGTTGAAAACTACTAAATTTCATAACCAAATACAGTGCACAGACAACTTCACCAGTACTTTAGAACCGCGACAGCTGCAACTGCTCGCCGCAAAATGTAAACACACTGCTGAGACTTTGAACGACGTAAGCACACTCACGAATAACAGGCCACTCGAAACAATAACACAACAAGAAAGATTGACATGAATGAAAATCCACTAATACATATTGTCACAAATAATCGTATCTGGAACCTAAAACTTTAGAAAATATTGGTGAGCGATTTTAACAGCAGTCCAATACTTATGACGTCACGCCAAAGAATGAGAGGCATTCAGTAGGGTTTCTGCGGGACTGGCAGGAGAAATCGAAGACACCAGGACAGCTGTTGCCTATGTGAACATCATTGTGTACCACCTGCATCCATCCGTGTTTGTTTGCCTGCTGGGCCTGCTGCAGTCTTCCAGCAGAATAACATACGTGTCACAAGGCCAGAATAGTGCTACAGTAGACTGATAAGTACGATAGTGAAATCATGGAGATGTGTTGGGCAACAAATCCGTCTGTACTGAACTCTATACAACACATCTGGGGCACTATTGGGTGCCAAATCCGCGCCCACAAACCATCTTACGGTAAGCTAATTCTCTACATTGTCGCCAGTCAGACTTAGACGCTTGTCGTACATTGCTACCAACTTTTGAATACCCTCGTCATAGAACCCAACTGCCTGTGCTCTCCGCCAGTTCCCTATGCTGGTCTGCAGCTCGCTGTCTGTGCGAAAATACTGTCGTTGCAGACGGCGGTTCATGTGGACAAAGAGATAAAAGTTAGAGGAAATCAAATCCGGGCTGTATAGTAGGTGAATAAACACTTTCCACCAAAAACGCTGCAGGAGTGTCATTGTTGTACCTGCAGTGTGGGGCCGAGTACTGTCATAAAGCAGGAAATGGATGACTATTACGTTACGAGGGTTGCATGAAATCAGTCGCAATCCTTCAAAAATGGCTCTGAGCACTATGGGACTCAACTGCTGTGGTCATTAGTCCCCTAGAACTTAGAACTACTTAAACCTAACTAACCTAAGGACATCACACACATCCATGCCCGGGGCAGGATTCGAACCTGCGACCGTAGCAGTCGCACGGTTCCTGACTGCGCGCCTAGAACCGCGAGACCACCGCGGCCGGCCGCAATCCCTCACCAGGCAATTCACGTTTGGCACAAGACTCTATTGTTCTAGCACATTTACGTCATGACGGTGCACTCAGATCTGAAATGTGCGATGGACAGGCTTACTAAAAACCCTGGGTAACACGACTCCGCAGAAATACATCGAATTTTCACCATGGTTTTAGTATCGTCACCGACCGGAGGCTGAAAAAACAATATCCTAGTATTTTATTCTGTATGCTTTATCAAGTTTCCTCGTCACTCTGACACATGGAACATTATGGGACTGTGTCTCAGTTCCTGCACCTCAGTCAAAACAACCATGTGATCGACACCGGAGAGTAGTTGAACATGAAAGAGGGTTAAGTTGTCGGTTTGCCGTTAGGCGCTGTGCAGTTGCGTGCTTGGGCAACAGATATTTCCTTCTGCAGTGACTACAACTAACACAGTCCCTGTTAATGTGCAGCACCGTTCGCTTTACAGGGTCCTTAGAGCTTTATTACTCTTTTGCGCAATTTCGCTGCCAGACTCCCACGATCTTCAGCAAAAAATAAACGACCGGCACAGCGAAACAAAGCACACGTAAAATAATAAATGGACAGTTATATTATCGCCACCTGAGTCAGCAGAGTGACATGGCAACGGTGAACTGAACAGATACTGCGACCAAACACATTCGGTGATCGTCTATTGCCTAACCAACTAACTAACATTACTACGTTATTTTGGTCCAGGTACAATAACTTACCTGTGTGCACGTCACAAATAATACAGTTATGGCTCGAGTGAGTCGCCCATCAAAAAGTGGCGTAACATACAAAATCCCCAATAATACTCAAAGGGTAATTATTTAAAGTCTTCTTGAGGCCCTAAATATTCATTTGCGTGATCGTTACAATGGTTATAGGTCAATTTACAAGAGTAATAGCACTTGAAAGCACTTAAAAGTTCTGGCCCATAGTTAATGAAGCCAACTTGTAGTAATGCAAGACGAATCACTGCAATGCTCGTTGTTGTCATAAGATAACATGCAAAACCAAATTGTATTGATGCAAGAGGATCAAGTGCAACGCTCGTTGCTTTCACAAAATAATACATAAATTATCCTTGTAGTTGTCCACTACGCACAATGACAACCCTGACACAGTGAAGTGAACCAATTGAGTATGCAACGGGTTTCTTTCTTTTTTTAATAGATCTGACCAGGACTAGTTGTAGGACAAGTTAAAGGAGCTTTCAGTCTAAGTCAAGATTAAGGTTCAACTTTAGTTACTTGCTCTAATTATTAACGTAAGTCACAATGACGTGAACAGAGAGCAAAGTTCTATACAATTCGAATCAAATTACAAAATGGCACTAACAGAGTAAGGTGAAACCAAAAAGTGTGGAAGACTGTATGCAGCGCGCGCAACAAGATCTGCTTCTCGGGCAGCTCGTGTAATCTAAGTTATCATTACAACAAGAGCCACAAATTGTAATCAAACTAAGCAATGCAAGTTGCGTGGAATGTAAGCAAGTAACGAGCTGCAGAGAATATGGATCACACTACCACAATTGCGACACATACATTCCCCTAAACAGTTAGCGTACCCGGTAACACTAGACGGCGGCCAGATAGCCTCCTCTCTCTTCGATGGCATGGGGCAGAATGCCCAGAATGGAAATTCACAGCCCTGGAATCTCTAGTTTCAAAATATTCTACATGGAAGGGGCGACTATATGCTGTTGCCAGTCTGACAGTTGAAATTTATCGCTAAATTCATGAAAAACTAGGGTAAGGTAACTTCCCTCCTTCTGCACAAAAGTTGCACATCTTTGAACGCGAAGTTGGTACTAGTACTATGGCGAAGCAGTGTCTTTACGATTTGTCAACCTTGTACGCAAAGAACACTGTGTAGAGCCAAGCAATACTCTAGGCTAAACCAATTTTTTAGGGAAAGTACGACTGACTGTCCCAAGCTGGAAGGATGAAGGAGTGGGCCTTTGAAGTACGCGCAGAAAGATAAAAATGGCTTGCTCAATTATTTTCTGGGGGTAGCGGTGTGGCCGCGATGTTCACTGACACAGAAGGTGCAGGTGTCTGCCCTTTATTCAACAGCTGGGGAGGCGTCACTTACGGACTTTCGCGAAACTGACTTATCCATACAGGAGACCCTCCTGATCTAATTAAATTCACAGACTGCTGTCTGCCGACAAAAGAAGCCTTGGAGATGTTTCTAGTATCACACCATTCTGGTGTAGCGAGTGCATGGCTGACTTTCCAAACACTCATTAAAATAACCACGAAATAGCAGCAGAAAATGAATTAACATCACTTAGTGACATGTGACAGTAACGTCACATCGTGGCAGTAATGTCACAAACTGCTTCTCACTAATTCACATAATACTCATCAGATCAAAAGATAACTTGAGCTATACCCTATTGGAATAAAAAATCCATACACTCGCACCTTCTCAAAATATCAAGATTTTATGAAAGTCCATTTTAGAACTATTGCACCTAGGAAAGACTGAGTAATTTTCATATAAAACAAACAGGATTAACTTCGTTTTTCCTCTGTTCAGCCGTCAAATGTTACGCTCCTTACACCATGCGAGGTGTCGTTTGGCATTGACCGGCGTGATGTGTGGCTTACGAGCAGCCGCTCGACCATGAAATCTAAGTTTTCTCACCTGCCGCCTAACTGTCATAGTACTTGCAGCGGATCCTGATACAATTTGGAATTACTGTGTGATGGTCTGGATAGATGTCTGCCTATTACACATTACGACCCTCTTCAACCGTCGGCGGTCTCTGTTAGTCAACAGACGAGGTCGACCTGTACGCTTTTGTGATGTACGTGTCCCTTTACGTTTCCACTTCACTATCATATCGTGAACAGCGGACCTAGGGATATTTAGGAGTGTGGAAATCTCTCGTACAGACGTAGACACAAGTTACATCCAATCATCTGACCACAATGGATGTCCGTGACTTCCGCGGAGCGCCCCTTTCTCCTCTCTCACGATCTCTAATGACAACTGAGATCGCTGATATGGAGTACCTTCCAGTAGGTGGCAGCACAATGCACCTAATATGAAAAACGTATGTTTTTGGGGGTGTCCAGATACGTTTGTTCACATTGTGTATGACCTAACGACATCGTCAGTTACAACTGAAGTGGATACGAGATCATCGATGGTGGACTGTGTACCAATAAAAACGAGTCGCGTTGTCGGATGAATCACTTTCTTATTCGATCAGGATGATGGTCATATCCGGATATGTCATCATCCAAGCTAATGGCTGCTCGAAATATGCACCGGGCCATAACACAGACTGGTGTAGGCAAAATTATGTTATGGTGGACACTGAGCTGAGCTTCCATGGGACCTGTCGCAGATAGACACCATGTCAGCTGTGAATTACGTGAACATCATTGCGCCTATCTTGCTTGATTTCTTCCCCGACTAGGATTTCTTGTAGCAAAATTTCTACAGCTACCACAAGGCCAGTATCTCGAAACAGTGGTTTTAGGCGCATGAGAGTGAACTTGATGACTTGGCCAAAAATTTTCGTCTGCTCTGAAGCTGAGGAAATACATCTGGGACGCTGTCGCTTGCCAGATTTTCCCGCAAACGACAGAGGCATAAAATTACAGGTCACAAAACGCATGTTCTTCATTTTGTAGATAAGCTAGAGAGAAGTAATAATGAAGTTACTTTCTTTTTCTGACACTCATTTCTCTTTCTCTTCTTTTATTTTTTTATTGAAGACAGATGGTGATAGTGGTTTCCCACGCACCTAGACAAAACGGGTTCAGTTTATTGAAAAAAAAATGGCAATACAGTTCTTGTTGTACACTCCTGGAAATGGAAAAAAGAACACATTGACACCGGTGTGTCAGACCCACCATACTTGCTCCGGACACTGTGAGAGGGCTGTACAAGCAATGATCACACGCGCGGCACAGCGGACACACCAGGAATCGCGGTGTTGGCCGTCGAATGGCGCTAGCTGCGCAGCATTTGTGCACCGCCGCCGTCAGTGTCAGCCACTTTGCCGTGGCATACGGAGCTCCATCGCAGTCTTTAACACTGGTAGCATGCCGCGACAGCGTGGACGTGAACCGTATGTGCAGTTGACGGACTTTGAGCGAGGGCGTATAGTGGGCATGCGGGAGGCCGGGTGGACGTACCGCCGAATTGCTCAACACGTGGGGCGTGAGGTCTCCACAGTACATCGATGTTGTCGCCAGTGGTCGGCGGAAGGTGCACGTGCCCGTCGACCTGGGACCGGACCGCAGCGACACACGGATGCACGCCAAGACCGTAGGATCCTACGCAGTGCCGTAGGGGACCGCACCGCCACTTCCCAGCAAATTAGGGACACTGTTGCTCCTGGGGTATCGGCGAGGACCATTCGCAACCGTCTCCATGAAGCTGGGCTACGGTCCCGCACACCGTTAGGCCGTCTTCCGCTCACGCCCCAACATCGTGCAGCCCGCCTCCAGTGGTGTCGCGACAGGCGTGAATGGAGGGACGAATGGAGACGTGTCGTCTTCAGCGATGAGAGTCGCTTCTGCCTTGGTGCCAATGATGGTCGTATGCGTGTTTGGCGCCGTGCAGGTGAGCGCCACAATCAGGACTGCATACGACCGAGGCACACAGGGCCAACACCCGGCATCATGGTGTGGGGAGCGATCTCCTACACTGGCCGTACACCACTGGTGATCGTCGAGGGGACACTGAATAGTGCACGGTACATCCAAACCGTCATCGAACCCATCGTCTACCATTCCTAGACCGGCAAGGGAACTTGCTGTTCCAACAGGACAATGCACGTCCGCATGTATCCCGTGCCACCCAACGTGCTCTAGAAGGTGTAAGTCAACTACCCTGGCCAGCAAGATCTCCGGATCTGTCCCCCATTGAGCATGTTTGGGATTGGATGAAGCGTCGTCTCACGCGGTCTGCACGTCCAGCACGAACGCTGGTCCAACTGAGGCGCCAGGTGGAAATGGCATGGCAAGCCGTTCCACAGGACTACATCCAGCATCTCTACGATCGTCTCCATGGGAGAATAGCAGCCTGCATTGCTGCGAAAGGTGGATATACACTGTACTAGTGCCGACATTGTGCATGCTCTGTTGCCTGTGTCTATGTGCCTGTGGTTCTGTCAGTGTGATCATGTGATGTATCTGACCCCAGGAATGTGTCAATAAAGTTTCCCCTTCCTGGGACAATGAATTCACGGTGTTCTTATTTCAATTTCCAGGAGTGTATAAATGCATTGTGTCGCGGCGTTATGAAGTAACAAAATCACCTCGGGCTTCCAGCCGCATTAGCTTGTTAGAACTACACACATGCATTGGTATCTGCACGCTCTCAGTGACCACCATCCGGCACAAAAACTTGGAGTTCTGAACACCCTCATCCATCGTGCTAAAGTCATCTCAGACGCTGAAAATCAGTCACTAGAACTAAGCCGCCGTCGAAAAGTATTCTGGGAAAATGACTACAATCATCGCCAGGTATCACAGGCTGTTTCTGCTGAGTCGCGCAGGTTCAAAATGGCTCTGAGCACTGTGGGACTTAACTTCTGAGGTCATCAGTCCCCTAGAACTACTTAAACCTAACTAACCTAAGGACATCACACACACCCATGCCCGAGGCAGGATTCGAACCTGCGACCGTAGCGGTCGTGCGATTCCAGACTGTAGCGCCTAGAACCGCTCGGCCACCCCGGCCGGCAGTCACGCAGGAGAAACACCACTGAAGAAGAAAGGAAGAAACTTGCGTTTTTGCCCTTTTGTGGCACAGTGTTGGGAAAGATTAGCCGGCTCCTGAAGAGACAATACTCCCTCAGTGTTCATGCTCCCAGAAAAATATTACTGCTCATGAGGCCTGTGAAGGACGATCTAGGGCTTAGAACGCCTGGAGTGTACAAAATACCATAAGTGTGGCTGCTACTACGTCGGCAAAACAGTACGCACTGTGGAGCAACGCCAGACATTGCATGAAAGATGCTTACGCCTACGTTACCCAGAAAAATTAATCATGGCAGGACGTGCTTTAGAAAATAGATACCTAATTCTGTACGATGAAAAATCTTTCATTATGTCCGCCTGCTTAGCTGGGTAGTAACGTGCTCGCCTCCCATGCAAGTGGGCCCAGGTTCGATTCCCGGCCACGTTGGAGATTTTCTCCGCTCTGGGACTGGTTGTTGTGATGTCCCCATCATCATTTCATCCTCATCACTGGCTCGCAAGTCGCCCAATGTGGCATCGAATGAAATAAGACTTGCATTTGGCGGTCGAACTTTCCCGATTACGGGCCTCCCGGGCAACGATGCCATACTCTCGTTTCCATTTCTGTCATTATGGGAACGAAGGGATTTTAGGACAGCACTATAAAAGAAGCAATAGAAATAAAAATATGTGAAAACACTATCAATAAGGCTGGCGTGTTGCAGCTCAGCACAGTCCGGGGACAGTTTGAAGTTGGCGAGACGGACGCTATTTTTACACTGTTCTCAGTATTACTATAGTACCTGTCTAACAGCATATTTTTCGTAGTTACTTTCTCGGCTCTAATTAACAGCTACTTTGATCGTCTCTACTGTGAGTTAGAAGCTACCTGAGCCAAAGGTGACGTTGCTCAACGCACCTGTTCGACGGAAAACTTACTCCTTTACCTGAAGGGGTAAGAGTGGATCTTTTCTGAATTCCGGAGTTGGCGTCTACCCGGACAAGGACACCTTCCACTGGGAACCTAGACACCTACAACAGTCGAAGAAATGAAAAAAAAAAAGTTCAAATGTGTGTGAAATCCTATGGGACTTAACTGCTAAGGTTATCAGTCCCTAAGCTTACACACTACTTAACCTAAATTATCTTAAGGACAAACACACACACCCTTGGCCGAGGGAGGACTCGAACCTCCACCGGGACCAGCCACAGAGTCCATGACTGCTGCGCCCAGACCGCTCGGCTAATTCCGCGCGGCGAAGAAATGAGCCTAGGAATGCGACCACGAATTAGAACTATGTATTTGAGTGGTGTTTTATCTGTCGGACCGCAGGCAGAACAGACACCACTCAAATGTCTCATTTCTATAAAAGCGCGACAGCTCCTTGACGTTTGTTTCAGTGTGAATGCACTGGTATCGACCCAACTCCTACGGGAATCAATAATTTGCTAGTATGGGTGTTATTGGGCGAGAGACGCTGCTTGCAGCGTGGAATAAGCTGCAAATTTGAGTCGAGCAGTGACCGTATCAGGATGGCAGAAACGGTTAAGGCAACCTCTCATCAGAAGCGGTAAATCCTGTTTCGAGTCCCAGTCCAGCAGAAATTTTCAACTTTCGCTTTTGCATTGTAAGAGGTCCATGATTAAGGAATTTGTTGCTAGCGCACTCGAGCAGATGTAATTTCGATGGATTGCTCTCGCGCTGCCTGCGATATGTAAGCTATAAGAGAATCTCAGACCAAAGAGCAGTGTTGTATGTAGTAAGAGCAGTGTCTGTAGCAGTAATAGTAGTAGTCGTAGTAGCTTGCAGTTGTGTGTATGAAGTTGGCTGGGCCGGTCGTGTGGAGCGATGGCGGAGCCTGAGCGTTGTTAATATAAGGTAAAAGCAGTCTCGCGCATATGTAGTATTGTTATATCAAGTCCCATGTAAATGTTTAAAAAAACTCTTAATAATAATCATTTTTATAAAAATTAACTTTTGACAATCATTCATCTCAATTTAAAGAATTTACTAATTTCTCCAATCTATGGTCATCCCGATTACTGTAAAGAAAAATCAGTTGTTTCCTTTTATACATAACAAATCTATCGGCCAGCATTGCACTGGGCTATGCCAGGAAAATTTATTATAGGAGCAGATATATACGCGTTATCCGGCGACTTAATTGAGGTAAGAATTTTCAATTTATTCAGTATGATCTTTCAGGGCCATGACGCAGCACTGCTGACGTCCAAATTTACCAGTTTAGATTCACAGTCAGCAATTATTGAAAGGTTGTATATGAGTCATATTTTTTATTAGGAGGTTAGTCACATAGTATTATTGGTAGGTTACGGAATTTTTTGTTCGGAGGTTACACTAAATGTCAATGTTATAATTATATATTTTTTACTGTTGGGAGGTTATTACATGTTTTGTGGGGAGGTTTCACTATAATAATCTTTTTTATAAAAATTAACTTTTGACAGTCATTAATCTCAATGTAAAGAATTTACTAATTTCTCCAGTCCATGGTCATCCCGATTCTTGTAAAGAAAAATCACTTGTTTCCTTTTATATATGACAAATCTACCGGCCAGCATTGCACTGGGCTATGCCAGAAAAATTTATTATAAGAGCAGATATATATGCGTTATCCGGCGACTTCATTGAGTTAAGAATTTTCAATTTATTCAGTATGATCTTTCAGGGCCATGACGGAGCTGACGTCCAAAATTTACCAGTTTAAATTCACAGTCAATTATTGAACGGTTATCTATGAGTCACATTTTTTTATTAAGAGATTAGTCACATTTTATTGTTCCAAGGTTAGGGAATTTATCGGTGGGAGGTTACGCTGAATGTGAATTATATATACTTATATTTTTACTGTTGGGAGGTTTCGGAATTTTTTTGTTGGGAGGTTACATCATTACCACAAAGCTCTGTGTAACTTGTAGTCACAAACTCCCACCCATCCTTTCCCTTTCTTTCCCCATTCTTTGTTTCACATACACGAGTTACATATTACACCTCGAAGCTCATACTGTCGACAATACGGGAAATAATGCAGCTGTTAGTACAGACGTTTCTGAGGGTAGCCTGAAGGATGGGCCGTGCTTCACTCTGCGAATCCTGCAACGGCCGCAGCGCTCGGTCCAGCTCGTGGAGCAGCGCGGGCGCGCTCTTGGGACAGAGCGGGATGATGCAGTGCTAAGTGGCCGCCAGCGATCGCCATTTCCCTTCCCTCCCCGCTCCACGGTCCGCAGCGAAACGTGCACACCGAGCTGGCCGGCTCACCAGCCGGACGGGTTGTTGCGTAGTCGCCAGATTAAGCCCGCTCCTCCTGCTCTCGCCAGCCCGACTTTCTCGCTGCCGGGCTGACGGATCGCGGGGTGGAAGCGACGCGCCGGCACCACCACTGCACTTCCGAACAAGTTGTCGTTACCAACTCGACAACAATAACGTTACGCAGTTCATTTTTGTTTGTTTTCAGTTTTGGTTCACATTGAAATCCCTACACCATAACACCCTAGCACGACGCTAGAGAAAGCAAAACTAAAGCGCGTACCCCGACTTCCCTTTAATTTTGGCTTCTCTACCGGCTACGGTACTATTGTAAAAATTAAGTATGGGAGAGTATTATTTCTGGATCATCTACATCTACAAGCATCTGCACACGATTATTCTGCAGGGTTCATCGAACCACCTTCAAGCTATTTCTCTACCGCACCACTCTCGAACGGCGCACGGGAGAAACGTGCTCATAATTAAACCTGAAAAGGACATATACATCTACATACATACTCCGCTAGCCACCAAGCGATATGTGGCGGAGGACACAATTCGTGCCCAAGTCATATTCCTCCCCCCCCCCCCCCCCCACCCTCTGTTCCACTCGCGGATCGCGCGAGGGAAAAACGACTTTCTGAACTCCTCAGTACGAGTTCTAATTTCCCTTTTCTTTGAATGGTGATCATTGCGCGATTTGAAAGTTGGTGGTAATAATATATGCTCTACATCCTCGGTGAAGATCGGATTTCGGAATTTAGTCAGCAGCCCCTTCTGTTTAGCGCGCCGTCTATCTGGAAGTGTGTCCCACTTCAAACTTTCTATGAGACCTGTAACGCTCTCGCGATGGCTAAATGTACCAGTCACGAATCTTGCCGCTCTTCTTTGGACCTTCTCAATCTCTTGAATAAGACCCAATTGGTAAGGGCCGGCCGGAGTGGCCGAGCGGTTCTAGGCGCTACAGTCTGGAATTGCGCGACTGCTACGGTCGCAGGTTCGAAGCCTGCCTCGGGCGTGGATGTGTGTGGTGTCCTTAGGTTTGTTAGGTTTAAGTATTTCTAAGTTCTAGGGGACTGATGACCTCAGAAGTTAAGTCCCATAGTGCTCAGAGCTGTTTGAACCATTTGAACCAACTGGTAAGGGTCCCATAGAGACGAACGATACTCCAAAACTGGACGAACTAATGTATTGTAAGCCATTTCGTTTGTTGAAGGACTACATAACTTCAGGATTCTACCAATAAACCGCAATCTAGAGTTCGCCTTACCCGTTACTTGTGTAATCTGATCATTCCATTTGAGATCATTTCGAATAGTCACACCCAGATACTTGACGGATGTTACCGCTTCCAAAGACTGGGCACTTATTTTGTATTCGTACATTAATGGGGATTTTCACATTGTTATACGCAGTAGGTTACACTTACTAATATTGAGAGATATCTGCCAGTCATTACATCATCCATTTATTTTCTGCAAATCGCCATTGATTTGTTCACAACTTTCGTGTAATACTACTTTCCTGTAGACTACAGCATATCGGCAAATAGTATAATCCGCTGTCAATACCATCACCCAGATCGTTTATGTAAATCGTAAAAAACCGCGGACCTATTACGCTGTCCTGGGGCACACCTGATGTTACGCTTGTTTCTGTTGAAGTCACCCCGTTCACGACGACATACTGCTCCCTGTCTGTTATAAATCTTTCTATCCAACCGGATATGTCATCGGATACACCGTAAGTGCTCACTTTTTGGAGCAAGCGACAGTGCGGAACTGAGTCGAACGCCTTTCGAAAGTCGAGAAATATGGCATCAACCTGAGAGCCGGTTTCTAGAGCATGTTGTACACCATGCACAAAGAGGGCCAGCTGTGTCTCGTATCACCACTGTTTCCTAAAACAATGCTGGTTTCTGCAGATGGGCTTCTCAGAGTCTAGAAAGGTCATTACGTCTGAACCACAAAACATGTTCCATGATTCTACAACAAATTGGTAATTTTGTGTGGTGTCACCGCCAGACACCACACTTGCTAGGTGGTAGCTTAAATCGGCCGCGGTCCATTAGTACATGTCGGACCCGCGTGTCGCCACTGTGTGATCGTAGACCGAGCGCCATCACACGGCAGGTCTAGAGAGACGGACTAGCACTCGCCCCAGTTGTACGACGACGTTGCTAGCGACTACACTGACGAAGCCTTTCTCTCATTTGCCGAGAGACAGTTAGAATAGCCTTCAGCTAAGTTAATGGCTACGACCTAGCAAGGCGCCATTAACCATTTGTAACGTTGCATGTACCTCAAGATAGAGTCTCACTTGTATCATCCAGAATGCTGTATACCAAAGGACAATATAAAAGTTAAGTGTTCTAGTAGCTACGTACTTTTCTTTATCACATTCATTACGAATCCTGTTCCAGACTTCGCGCCAGTCGGCGTGTGTGTACGTGTGCCCTTTCGGCTACCCGTCACTGTGGACTGGCTGCCTTAACAGTCCACTACATTTTGTGCATCCGATTTTCTACGCTTTTTATAGATTGCTATGACCTGGGCCTTCTTCCAGTCCCGTGGAACTTTCCGCTGTTCCAGTGATCTCTGATAGATGATGGATAAGAATGGTGCTATATTTGTAGCATGGTCAACATAAGACCTTACGGGGATACCGACTGTGCCAGATGCCTTCCTGGCGTCTAAGGATCTTAAGTGTTTCACAATCCTAGATACACTAAACACTATGTCAGCCATCCTTTCATTTATTCGATAGTTGAAAGGGGGAATGGTGCTGCAGTTTTTGAAGTATGTATCAGGACTCCAGACACATGCCTGCAGCCAAACAAAACACTCAATAAAATCTTCTCAGTTTACAAGCCGTGTCATTTGGAATAAAACACTCAAGCTTTCGATAGCTGTCTCCCCCATCGCCGTTAGGAGTTGAAATCACTGTGCTGGGGCTGGCGCGGTTCCTCTTTATATAGATGTAATGGCAGCTTTTGGAACCTCCCAGAGAGGGCCGGAGTGGAGCATGCGCGGAAGGGAAGCCGGGCAGCTCCTAGCGGCTGCGTCCCGCCACAGGACCGAGTGATTTCCACTCCTGAAGACGATGGCGGAGGCATCTATCGAAAACTCCAGTGTTTTATTCGAATTGACGCGACGTGTAAACTGGGACGATTTTATTGGAGCATGCCACTGCAAAAGACTCCAAGGACAAACAAAACATTAATTATGCGACTTCAGTTTTTCGATGTGACAGTTAAAACGTTACTACAGCCCGGCGTACTATGCATCCTGGCACGCCATAGCTGTGTAATATTCTCGTAAGTGCCCTACTACCTTTCGTACAATAAAACTTGACAGTCGAGCACTTAAAAATATCAGTAGACGGTTGTTGGCAGCTGTAAAATAGCAATTGAATATCATGACTGTGTCACTCAGCTGTTCAGACGAAATAATCTCAATTACTTAACTGGTTTCAGTTTTTAATATCGTCTGTCATTAAGTTACTTGTATCAAAATATTCGTACAAAATAAAATAAGCAGTAGCGACTATGGATAATATGAAATACCAAAAGCTATTCGACAATGGTTCAAAGCTAAGTGCGACTGCAGTGCAACTAAATAAAAAATATTACCTTCATTCCTCTTCGTATACTTTTCTAGTCTCATTATATCTCATTTCATTCTAAATCACTAAATGAATCTTTCTGCTGTGTTTCACAATATTCAAACACAAATTATTTTAGTTAAACACAGATGGACTCATCAAATACTTACATAAATATCTGACATACTTAACTGATCTCTACAGTACGGTTTTGCGATTACTATGCAATGGAGTAACGTCAACGCTGGAAAACGTAAACAGAATTTTCCTAAAACTGAATAACTGGTTCCCTACAACTAGAACGTCACTGAACTTAGTTAAACCACAATCCACGCAGTACTGTATCGCAGAAGTACTGACCGCACAGTTATAAATAATGCAAGAAGGTGAACCGGAAGTCACGTGTTACAGATATTATTAAACGTGTAAGCTGTAGAACTTCTGCGTTACGGATTATTGTGCATTTTCGAGATGAAAATGCCAGATAGTTTACTTACTTTTCCTGTTGTGTCTTATGGCATCATATTGTAGGACAAGTTCTCGTTAAATACCAGTTGTACAGAAACACATAATTAGGATAATATGTGTCCACTCAAGAACATTTTGATAACAGCTCCGTAAACTGTTACACATACTGGCAACAACCTCACAGTGCATTTTTCCCATATGAAGGTTCATCAAAATCTTTATATAAGATAGAGGAACTTTAATTTTTTTCAGTAAAAAGTAGTTAATTCGAGTCTTTTATTTTCTTGATTGTAACGACCACGACGCAAGTGTCTAGCAAATCCATAGTAACTCCTTGAGTGCTGCTAAATGTTGCCCAGGTCTAACACAGTGGGTGCCGGCCGAAGTGGCCATGCGGTTAAAGGCGCTGCAGTCTGGATCCGCAAGACCGCTACGGTCGCAGGTTCGAATCCTGCCTCGGGCATGGATGTTTGTGATGTCCTTAGGTTAGTTAGGTTTAACTAGTTCTAAGTTCTAGGGGACTAATGACCTCAGCAGTTGAGTCCCATAGTGCTCAGAGCCATTTGAACACAGTGGGTGGTCGTTGTATTTCTCCATCGCAATCGGTATAACCGGTTCTTGAAAGCAGTCTCACCATGACATATAGACCGGGAACAATAGGCTGTCATCCATCATTTTTCTCTGAAACTCGCGTAACACGGTCTGATAGCTGTGTATTGCAGTGTCGAAATAGCCAAGAAAGATTGGTTATCTGTTACGTTCCTCAGTTACGAAGACAGACACATAGTTTTTCTTATTGTTGCTTCTGTGTATTTGTTACGTGAAATAACACTGCTTTCTTTTTTCTTACAGGTAAGCAGCTGTTATAAGGCTTCGGATTGCGGTCAGAGGTAACGTACTAACTTTCTAGGGGAGAAATAATCCTTTCTCCTCAATGATGATTTGTTAGCTTTTACAAATCTTTTTTCTGTTAGAGCCCCTATATGTTTTCAGCAGACCATAAGCTGGTACACGAGAAGTACCATGTGGTATTACATATTTCCTCGTTCCGAAACACTACAGTACTTATTTAATGCAAAGCAATACTAAGAAATTTTACTGGTTCACAGATTGATACCAATATACACTCCTGGAAATTGAAATAAGAACACCGTGAATTCATTGTCCCAGGAAGGGGAAACTTTAATGACACATTCCTGGGGTCAGATACATCACATGATCACACTGACAGAACCACAGGCACATAGACACAGGCAACAGAGCATGCACAATGTCGGCACTAGTACAGTGTATATCCACCTTTCGCAGCAATGCAGGCTGCTATTCTCCCATGGAGACGATCGTAGAGATGCTGGATGTAGTCCTGTGGAACGGCTTGCCATGCCATTTCCACCTGGTGCCTCAGTTGGACCAGCGTTCGTGCTGGACGTGCAGACCGCGTGAGACGACGCTTCATCCAGTCCCAAACATGCTCAATGGGGGACAGATCCGGAGATCTTGCTGGCCAGGGTAGTTGACTTACACCTTCTAGAGCACGTTGGGTGGCACGGCATACATGCGGACGTGCATTGTCCTGTTGGAACAGCAAGTTCCCTTACCGGTCTAGGAATGGTAGAACGATGGGTTCGATGACGGTTTGGATGTACCGTGCACTATTCAGTGTCCCCTCGACGATCACCAGTGGTGTACGGCCAGTGTAGGAGATCGCTCCCCACACCATGATGCCGGGTGTTGGCCCTGTGTGCCTCGGTCGTATGCAGTCCTGGTTGTGGCGCTCACCTGCACGGCGCCAAACACGCATACGACCATCATTGGCACCAAGGCAGAAGCGACTCTCATCGCTGAAGACGACACGTCTCCATTCGTCCCTCCATCCACGCCTGTCGCGACACCACTGGAGGCGGGCTGCACGATGTTGGGGCGTGAGCGGAAGACGGCCTAACGGTGTGCGGGACCGCAGCCCAGCTTCATGGAGACGGTTGCGAATGGTCCTCGCCGATACCCCAGGAGCAACAGTGTCCCTAATTTGCTGGGAAGTGGCGGTGCGGTCCCCTACGGCACTGCGTAGGATCCTACGGTCTTGGCGTGCATCCGTGCGTCGCTGCGGTCCGGTCCCAGGTCGACGGGCACGTGCACCTTCCGCCGACCACTGGCGACAACATCGATGTACTGTGGAGACCTCACGCCCCACGTGTTGAGCAATTCGGCGGTACGTCCACCCGGCCTCCCGCATGCCCACTATACGCCCTCGCTCAAAGTCCGTCAACTGCACATACGGTTCACGTCCACGCTGTCGCGGCATGCTACCAGTGTTAAAGACTGCGATGGAGCTCCGTATGCCACGGCAAACTGGCTGACACTGACGGCGGCGGTGCACAAATGCTGCGCAGCTAGCGCCATTCGACGGCCAACACCGCGGTTCCTGGTGTGTCCGCTGTGCCGTGCGTGTGATCATTGCTTGTACAGCCCTCTCGCAGTGTCCGGAGCAAGTATGGTGGGTCTGACACACCGGTGTCAATGTGTTCTTTTTTCCATTTCCAGGAGTGTATATTTCACATAAGGATGTTTTCATCCCACGATAAATTCGTGATATAAAACATATCCATGTCTAATTTTCGATAGTTCACATTCTTGGCGTGCCTCAATTCGTCTTTTAATTTCTATTGATATAACACTATTGTTACTTCTTTTGTGTTATTGTGCAACTTCTAAATCAGTATTATTCAGTATACACATTGATTTCTGTATCTCAGAATTATATTGGTCTCAGAGTCAAAAATATCTTTCTCTCCTGCAAGTAATGTACCACTGTTAGGTTTCAAATTTGTACTGCGATATGACACTAAATACAAATAGCCTGTTCTTAACTGTGTTTGCTTGAGGGGCTTTGGAGTCAGTCGTTAAATGTTAGCAAGGATTCCACTACAGTTATTAGAGTTCACAAATTAATGCTCCGTCCAAATTTTCAGTTTTTATACAAAATGTGTACAAAAACAACCACTCTACACTTTTGCTTTTCGTAAGTACCCAATGACACCACCCAACATCGTTAAACTGCATGCTCTAGTTAGTTTTGCCTCCTGCCATGTACAGACTGATGTTGAATACTAGTACTGAGTTTTCAAAAAATTTCCAATCTGTTTTTCCCTTATCATTCGCATATTAACTCCACCTATCCTTTTGTCTACATGAACTTGCCGAGCATTATCTTGCAATGTTCAAATTTCGACAGATTGTTGCCCATAATTAAGTGAAGTATGGAGGAAGCAAAGTAAGACATGTGACACCAAACAATTATAATTGACAAACAATAAAAATCTAAGAAATATGACGTCGATGATTTTATTACATCGTTAGAAATGCAACAGCCTGAAGCTCACCACCGCAAGAAAGAGCGCATTAGTACGGACGAAACGACGGCTATTTTAGTGTTTTACCATTTCAGGTATTTTATAAGGTGACTTGGCAGTACACAAAGATAGATTTTGATGAATTTGAAAATAATATCGTAGAGACAGTTGATGCATACCTGTATTTGTGTAGTAGAAAAAAGTTAACAGTGCAGTAAAAGTAGACCAACTTGATCTTCGAAAATTAAATAGGAGTTTCCATTAAAAGAAGGGGGCTGCTTAGTGTTCATTCGAGAGAAAAGCAAATAAATATACTAGGTAAGAAACTGGAGTGGAATGAATCATTATGATGGTAATGATATGGGAAGCGGGTGAAATATATAGCGAACATGTCACACAGTGCAGAAAGACCTGCAGAGGATTGACACTTGATGCACGTATTAGATGTTGACCCCCAACATAAAAAAAGACAAACTGTAACGCATTGCTCTTAAAGAGGTACAAAGCTTATTATCCGATTACACATCTGCAGAACAGTTAAGGGAAGCAGTCACATATATAATGGAAAACTACTTAAGACTAATATAAGGTAAGGCAGAAGCCAGACAGATCCTCAGGAAGTGTATTTCACCTGGAATGGCGACATGGTACAAAACCGTCGATCGACTAACATTTAAATATTGCTCTTTAGTCTTGGATGCGTACCAGGATTTAAAGAAGAAATAGAGAAGATCCAAATGAGAGCAGCGCGTTTTGTTACAGATTCGGTTAGTAAGCGAGAAAGCGTCACGGAGATGCCCATCCAACTCAGTTGGCAGGTGCTACAAGAGAGGCGTTCTGAATCACGGTTTAATTTACTGTTCAGATTTCAAGAGCGTACGTTCATAGAAGAGTTAATCAGTGTATTGCTTCCTCCTACGCATATCTCGTAAAAAGACCATTAAGGTAGAATTAGAAATATTCGACCTCACACAGAGGCTTGCCAGCAATCCTCCTTACCGCGGACCATTCGCTGGAACAGGAAAGGGGCGGGGGTGATAGTGATACACAAAATGCTCTCTGTCACACACTATAAGGTGGCTTACGGAGCTACGTGCGAGAGCTATTCGGAAAGTCAGGCCCGGGTGGTAAACTGATGAAATTTTGCATAGATGTGTTCAGCAGTATCTCTAGTATGCCCGTCAATCGCGTCACTCGCTCTTCTAAGTTCTGAGCCCACAGTGAGCACATAAAGATGTCAAGAACAATAGCGTCTCCCGCCAAGTATGAGGACCTGTGAGAGGTTTCCCCTGACTTCATGCAGCCCACACAACGCTATCTGTCTTAGATTTCCCTCTTCATGACAATTCTCGGCTGCACACTGCAGACGCAATGAGGAGGCTCCTGCAACTTTTTCGATGTCACGTGTTTGATCACCCGCCGTACAGCCAGGACTTGGCTCCCTCTGATGTAGAAAGCACAGGTTGCTGCCTTCTGTGACGAGAAATTTGGTACAAAGCTACGACAAATGTCTCTGTCGGATCGGTAACTATGCAGAGAAGTAGCTAACTGTTGCAACTAACACGTTTCTGGTTTTCACTGTTGTTTGCATTTCACCGAGCGAGGTGGCGCAGTGGTTAGCACACTGGACTCGCATTCGGGAGGACGACGGTTCAATCCCGTCTCCGGCCATCCTGATTTAGGTTTTCCGTGATTTCCCTAAAATCGCTTCAGGCAAATGCCGGGATGGTTCCTTTGAAAGGGCACGGCCGATTTCCTTCCCCATCCTTCCCTCCCCCGAGCTTGCGCTCCGTCTCTAATGACCTCGTTGTCGACGGGACGTTAAACACTAATCTCCTCCTCCTCCTCTCCCTCTGTTTGAATTTCGCGACCGATCAGACCTTACTTTCCGAATAGCCCTCGTGTATGTAGACGCAGTATGAATTCAACACAATGGTCTCGAGCAAGTAAGTCGCTCGTGATTTGAACAGTGGAGCGAGAGGAATATCCTGTTCCTCGACCACCACATTTGCTTACATTTGATATCTTTTTCTGCTAGAAATCTGTAAAAAGTATTATTCTTTCAGAGAGAGAAGAAAATCTCTTACTTTAGCCAGTGGTTCTGCTCAGACGGTGGTGTGGTCAGTGTAACGGCAGCAGCGAAAATTTTAAGACTAGTTGGCTATTGTAAAGAATTTTATCACTTGACTTTCGACTGGGGGTCCTAATGTCATTTTGGTAATTCCACGTATCCGTCGTTCGTCGGTCCTTAAATCCGGAAAAGTTGTTAAATCGAAAAAGAAACATCACGTATTTATGTGGATACTTGCTGAATTATGTGACCATACCTTATTTTATTGCGTCGATCCGCATCATTCATTTAACGATGACGGGTCAGTATCTTTCCCCGGGAAAATAACATCGAATTCTGTGAGAAATGCTCGCATCTGCGACTACAATTATAATGAGGTGTTGTGCTTTAACTCACGAACATTTACAGGAAAATGTAATACTTCCTTCAGCACTTCTCTGCTACATCACCTTCAGTCATAAAAACAGATAAACAGCTCAGCGTGCTTTATTTTTTAATGAAAATATCCTACAATTTATGCACAAGGGCATGTATCTTTAGTTGTAACTGGTGTGGGCTAGACAGAAGGGCGTCTGCTCTGGGACCGAGGTTGTTGACTGTTTGTAGCAGATAAGGACGAACAGTTTACCTTGTTCTTGCTATTACCAGAGCTTAGCGTCTGGCAGAAGTTGTGGCCAAGAGATTAGTGTCTGCTAGCAGGATTGCAAGCTCAGGTGCCAAAGCTGCCTTTTTGTGACGTGGACGTTCGTTCTGTAATCCTAAGACTATCTGGTATCACAGGAACATAAGATCCTGTTACTTGGCGATTAACTGTTAAGTTCGTAAGCTGTGCCCACAATAGTAATAACATAGTTGCTTACAATAAATCAGAATATTAAAACAGTTCATTCGTCTCATATTGGCAGAAAATGAAATTCATCTGTAAGAAAAAAGATACAGGAATAAGCATTATGTTCACACTCCGACCGTGACCATACCTGAGAGAAATTGTACTACTCTTACAATGTGGAAAGTGTAACTTGATACAACAGAGATTCGGAGAATCAAGATGGAAATACAGGTGTATAACGAAGAGGATTATTTGTATCTCAAGAAGTAGTAGTATAATTAAGGGAACGGTATTTAAATTTGCTAAACCTCTGTATCTTCGTTACTTACTTATTTTCAGTGTGGCCCATTCCTTAACACAATCCTCTTCATTGGATCATTTCAGTGGCCAGCGTGTCCGCCATATTACATGGGTAACTGTATAATGTAGGCGATTGGCATGAGGGCTAAGTGATGTGCGATGTTGTCTTGTGCTGAAGATAGGAGCAAAGAAGTCGATAAAACCCAGTGAAAATCCACTTGAATGTCATCGAGGGAGCCGCTGACTTTAAAGTCCACATACAACAACAAGACCGCCGACAAATGCCATATATACTCCGTGAGACAATGCGGAAAGGAGTGGGATTTAATATACGATGTATATGATATCGGTAACCAGGAACTACGAATATATACCACAACATTATCTTCTCTTGCCCGGCAAAACACAGGCAATGAGGATTACTTTTTCGTCACTCATTCACCATTTAATACAATGTTACATAAGTAAATTTCGCCTTGTATTTTAGCAAACTCTTCCTGGCATTAGCTTAATAGTGTTTCTCCAGGACACAAATGAACATCCCTCGAAAATGATTTTTTCCACTTGAAACTACAATTGCACGGTTACGTTAATAAAAAATTTCTGTTGTGAAAGTAAAAATTTTTTGCTCTTGCCGGAAAATACCTTTTCACAGACACAACGAATCCGTTCTCACCAGTACTTGTATTCCTTACTATCGAAAGTGAAAATCTTCTATCCTGGAAATTAAATTAAAAATTCCTAGCCGCACGGGGTAGCAGTGCGGGCCAGGGCGTCCTGTCACGGTCCGTGCGGCTCCTCCCGTCGTAGGTTCGAGTCCTCCCTCTGGCATGGGTGTGTGTGTTTTGTCCTTAGGATAATTTAAGTAGTGTGTAAGCTTAGGGACTGATGACCTTAGCAATTAAGTCCCATAAGATTTCAGACACATTTGAACATCTTTGTATGGATGTTATCATGCAATTTTTACCTGTTATTTGGTAGAAAATGAAGCCACAGTGGTGAAATTTCGCCAGAATATGTACGGCTGAAAGTGAAGAATACTGTATTAGTTCAAGGCAGAATCCTTTTCGAGACGTACGTACTTGGAAGGAAGCGCGGAAAAATAGGAGCTTGAACCTCAAGATGAATAGACACATGGTTCCGCAGTCTCTACCTACTGTATCACCAAAGACGTAATCACTGGGCGTGAAAGCCCCCATTTCACGAAGTTCCGCAGAGACTGGTTCAAATGGTTCAATTGGCTCTGAGCACTATGGGACTTAACTTCTGAGCCGTTCGGCCACACCGGCCGGCTCCGCAGAGACTGTGTTAGATATTTGGTGCAGCTGTACTGAATACATCTGCGTTGCCTCGCGGCCGGCGGTAATTCAGGTACGTCACGGCAGCGGTTGGCGGCCAGTGCGGAGGGGGTTCGTGTGTGCGAGACGGCGAGTCCGCCTGCCGCCTGAATTATTCATGCCGGCTGGCGGCTGGCATTCCGCGCGTTGCGCCGCCTCCTCGCGCCGATCACAAGTGTCGCGAAGCTGGCCTGTGTGTCGCACGCACAGCCGTACCACACGAGCCCTCTCCAGCCCCCAGCCGCCGTATTAGGTTCCTCTCGCCAGCTCTCACTCGGCGGGCCCAGGGCGCTACGCACCCCACTACAAGCCGACGGCGCCCTCCATGACGTCACTCGCTTTTATTTACCTTTTTTGCAAAAGGAGGTGACAAAAAAGTCATGGAATAGCGATACGCACATATACAGATGACTGCAGTATTCTTCTTCTTTCGCTTACGCCATAGTCCCGCAGCGATCGCAGGGTCGGCTAGGTTAGAACGGATTTGGCAGGTTAGTGTTAGGGGTGGCCCGATGCCCTTCCTGCTGCCACCCCGTACCCCCAGGGATGGAATCAGTGTACCCCAGCTGTCTGCATCTAGTGTAAATCGTGAAATAGTGTGAACGTGTTTCGAATGTCTGCGACGCGTGTAACTGAGGCGGGACGTGGGGACGAGCCCGGTATTCGCCTAGCGGGATGTGAAAAACCGCCTAAAAACCACATTCAGGCTGGGCGGCACACCGGCCCTCGTCGTTAATCCGCCGGGCGGATTCGATCCGAGGCCGGTGCGCCTACCCGAGTCCAGGAAGCAGCGCGTTAGCGCTCTAGGCTATCCTGGCGGGTCACAGAGGACGGCAGTATATCATACACAAAGTCTAAATGGGCAGTACACTGGCGAAGCTATCTTTTGTACTCAGAAGCTTCATGTGAAAAGGTTTCCAAGATGTTTTATGACCACACGACGGAAATTAACAGACTTTGAACGCGGAATTGTAGTTGGAGCTAGACGCATGGGACATTCCATTTAGGAAACTGTTAAGGAATTCAGTATTCCGAAATCCACAATGTCAACATTGTGCCGAGAACACCGAATTTTGGGCGTTACCTCTCACCACGGGCAACGCAGTGGTCGACGGCCTTCACTTAAAGACCGAGAGCAACGGCGTTTGGAGAGATATGTCAGTGTTAACAGACAAGCAACTCTGCGTGAAGTGACCTCAGGAATCAATGTAGCACGTACGACGAACGTATCCGTTACACCAGCACGGCGAAATCTGGCGTTAATGGGCTGTGGCAGCAGGCGACCGACGCGCGTACCTTTGCTGGCAGTGCGACGTAGCGTGCAACTCGTCTCGTGGGCTCGTGACCACATCAGTTGGATCCTGGACGACTGAAAAACCGTGGCCCGATCAGATGAGTCCCGATTTCAGTTGTTATGAGCTGATGGTAGGGCTCGAATGCGGTGCAGACCCGACGAAGGTCTTTGCAAGCTGCTTGTGGCTCCATAATGGTGTGGGCCGTGTTTACATGGAATGGACTCGGTCCTGGTAATATTCTGATACTTGGAGACCATTAGCAACTGTTCAAGGACTTCATGTTTCCAAATAACAATGGAATTTTTATGGATGAAAATGCGCCACTTCACCGTGCCACAGTTGTTCGCAGTTCGGCGCGTCACAGTTTCTGTAAAGTGTTTTCATAGCGCAGTGCACTGATTGTGGTTCAACGTTCGAGGAACCCGACGAGCAAAGGGCCTCTATAATCGGAGGAGAAGGTCATCATGACCTTACTGGAACTTGTGTAAACAGCTCTGGATTTCTTTGGCGGAGAGAGATTCATCCTGTTGCATGATAACACTCGCCCTCACACTTCCAATCAGACAAATGCTGCGATTCAGCGATTTGGTTAGGAAATACTGCAACATACTCTGCACAGCCCGGATAATTCACTGGGTGATTTTCATATCTTTGGCGACCTGAAGAAAAACATGAGTTGACGTCGGTTTCTGTCGGACGAGGACATGCAATTGTGGGTGTGGTTGTGGATTGGTCAGCGACCGACTCCGTCCTACGAAACAGGATTTGATTGCCTCGTCTCTCAGTGGGATAAATGTCTTAACACGCGTCGTGATTACTTTTGATGGAACTAGTCCATTGTCCCGTTGTGGTGGGTGTTTGGTTTTCATTTGACTGCGCCTCATACCTAAAGATCTTCAAGTTCAGCTTGAAAGGTGTCTGGTTTAATTAGCCACGCTTCGTATGTTCCATTTATTTATATGTGGGTTACTGGCACGCACTTACGCTTTCGTGTCGATAACCCATTGATTGATTTTCGCATTTTCTCTGCTACATCACTTAGGTCTTCGCCTGTGGCGTTTGGAGTGAGTTTTGGCTCTGCCTCCGTTGGGCAGACTAGGCATCCAAACAAGGAAGTGGCAGTTGGAGAGGACCAGGTAATAGGAGTGTGTTTGTTGCTGTCGTTGCGAGCAGGCAGATATAGTACTGGTCAGGAAGTGGCTTCTAGAAGCTGTATATGATGCTCAGAGAGTTGTCTCATGTATTCTGTTTTGGCACTGCTGTGGATAGAAGGCCTGGCTTTGGTATCTAGTGGTAATGAGCGTCGTTACAATAAGATCAACTTAAAGCGAATGCAATAATGACTTCATATTAAATACCTGAGGACAACAACCAATTCTCGAGTGCCGTAAGATTTTTTGCGTGTTTAGCAGGTGAAAACAGCGTAGTTTACCCGACGGGTAGCGATAAACTACGCTGTCAGTCGGACAGATATCGCTTCCAAATAAAATGGTGATGAATGATCTGCGTTATTAAATTATAGCTTATTGCTTAAATGAAAGTATGACAAAACCGCGGGGGAATAGAACACGAAAATGGTTCTGTTCAGTTGGTTGCCGTGCTGCCATTTTCTCGATGCAGCCTGACAATATGAATGGTTTTTCTCTATGTTGTTGCTGTGCATGCTTTTCCATCTTGGATGATTCTTGTTGAATTCTGCAGCTGTTAAGGATTGTTGGTGAAGAGCGCAACCAGCCACGAATAATTTCACTTTGTATTTTATCTAATACAGGCACTTTAAAAAATGACTCTGAGCACTATGCGACTTAACTTCTTAGGTCATAAGTCCCCTAGAACTTAGAACTACTTAAACCTAACTAACCTAAGGACATTACACACATCCATGTCCGAGGCAGGATTCGAACCTGCGACCGTAGCAGTACAGGCACTTTAAAACGTTCTTGTTACCCACACGACACACACTAATCGATCAAAAGCATCAGGGCTGCTATTACGCAACATTAATACGGGTTGTGTCAACCCTTCGCTTTTCTGACGGCTTGAACTGCTGCAGACACTTTCATTGAGGTATGTGAGTGGCTGTGAAGGAACGGCAGCCCATTATTCCTCAAGAGCCGAAATCAGATAACGTTGTGCTGCTGGACCGTAAGGTGTGAAGCGAATTAGACTTCGTAAATCATCCTAAAGGTGTTCCAATGGGTTCAGGTCGAGACTCTGGAGAAGCCAGTCGATTTTAGGAATCTCGTTGTCCACAAACCATTGCCCTAAAGGTACTGCTTTGTGATAGGGTACATTGTTATGCTGATATAATCACCGCCTCCGCAGTATTATTCTATTGTACACGTTACAAAATGCTGTAAAATTTGTTAATATCCTTCCACATTTAGCGTTTACTTAAACGCGATAGGTGGACCACACCCCGCCTCCTCTTCCCCGTAATACCATTTACTCCGTACTAAACACGTTGACAGGTGACCTTCTCCAGCCATTCGCCAAACCCGAACCGTTCCATTGGTTTGCGACTCCACAGTTCTCATTTCCAATCATCCACTGCCCAGTGGCGTCGCTATTCACACAACCTCAAGCGTCGCTTATTATTGACTACAGGAATTTGTGGCTTATGAGAAGCTGGTAGCCCACTGTACACCGTTTTGTAAACTTCTGATACATTAATTGTGCTAGCCGGACCGCTGGGTAGAATTTTGAAACCCACGAGCGATTTATTCCTCTGCTTTCATACGATCTTTTACAACCGCCCTCGGCTATATTCGACGGTCCCTTGTCAGTCAGTACACGAGGTCTTCCTGGTATTGGTTTAGCTGCGCTTGTTTCTTCGCGTTTCCACATCTCAGTCACATTTCCAACAGTCGATATGGGCAGCTTTAGAAAGGTATGACCCTGATGGATATGTTCCTCAAGTAACATCCAATGACTAATCCACTTTCGAAGCCACTGGCCTCTCCTGACTTATCCACATTGCTGTAATTGCTTCTCTACTGACAACATAATACTTCCCGCCTCCTTTTGCATTATTGGATCAGCCTCTCGTGACATCTAGTGGTCAATTATGAGTCATATAGGGATGTCAGTATAGTTTTGACCAGAGAGTGTATAAAATTGTGCTAAAAACTCAAATATTCTTACGCAGTGCATGCTGCCGACGCGTAGACTGCTGTAATTACACTGAAGAGCCAAATAAACTGGTACACCTGCCTGATATCGTGTACGGTCCCCGCGAGCACACAGAAGTGCCGCTGTACGACGTGGCATGGACTCGAGTAATGTCTGAAGTAGTGCTGGAGGGAATCGACACCACGGATCCTGCACGGCTGTCATAAATCCGTAAGGGTGTGAGGGGGTAGAGATCTGTTCTGAACAGCACGTTGCAAGGCATCCAATATATGTTCAATAATGTTCATGTCTGGGGAGTTTTGTAGCCAGCGGGAGTGTTTAAACTCCGAAGAGTGTTCCTGGAGCAATTCTGGACATGTGGGGTGTCGCATTGTCCTCCTGAAATTACCCAAGTCCGTCGGAATGCATAATGAACATGAATGGATGCAGGTGATCAGACAGGATGCTTACGTACGTGTCAGCTGTCAGAGTCGTATCTAGTCGTATCAGGGGTCCAATATCACTCCAGCTGCACACGCCCCACACCATTACAGAGCCTTCACCAGCTTGAAAGTTTCCTGATGACATGCGGAGTCCATAGATTGATGAGGCTGCCTCCATACCTGTACACGTCCATGAGCTCGATACAATTTGAAACGAGACTCGTCCCACCAGGCAACATATTTCCAGCCATCAACAGTCCAATATCGGTGTTGACGGGTCCAGGGAAGGCGTAAAGCTTCAAGCTGTGCAGTAATCAAGGGTACAGGAGTGGGCCTTCGGCTCCAAAAGCCCATATCGTTACATGAAACTTCCTGGCAGATTGAAACTGTGTGCCGGACCGAGACTCGAACTCGGGACCTTTGCCTTTCGCGGGCAAGTGCTCTACCAACTGAGCCACCCAAGCACGACTCACGCCCCGTCCTCACAGCTTTACTTCTGCCAGTACCTCGTCTCCTACCTTCCAAACTTTACAGAAGCTCTCCTGCGAATCTTGCAGAACTAGCACTCCTGAAAGAAAGGATATAGCGGAGACATCGCTTAGCCACAGCCTGGGGGATGTTTCCAGAATGAGATTTCCACTCTGCAGCGAAGTGTGCGCTGATTTGAAACTTCCAGGCAGATTAAAACTGTGTGCCGGACCGAGACTCGAACTCGGGACCTTTGCCTTCCGCGGGCAAGTGCCCTACTATCTGACCTGTGAGGACGGGGCGTGAGTCGTGCTTTGATTAGCAGTACAAAATTTGACTTGTATTTGGGAGGACGACGGTTCATAGCCGCGTCTGGCCTTCCAGATTTACGTTTTCCGTGATTTTTCTATATCGTTCTAGGCAAATGTCTGGACGGTTCTTTCGATAGGGCAGGGCCGAGCTTGTACTCCGTCTCTAAATGACCTTGATGTCGACGAGACATGAAACCAATCTTCCTTCCCTTTCCTTCCTTTTCGTTACACTGAGTAATAGATAGTTTAATGAATATGTTTATTCTGCTGTTGTTAATGCTACGATTTCGTATAGGTTAGCATTTTCATGATATAATGCTAAAAATGGCGTAAGCTGCTCCATGGATAAGTGAATAAATAGGTCACCGTTATACCACTGGTCTTTCAATCAGCGAACGTACCAATAACCATCAGTTTTGCGTTCATCTTATGCACCTGAGCTGTCCTGATGTTAACATTGCAAGTCTGATGGGAGAAGGATGCATCACCAAAGTCAGTGCTAAAGTTAATTCATCTATATATTTCCCATTTTGCTGTCTCGAAAATTAAAAAAAAGGTAGAAACAATGCTCCGTCGTTAAGGGAACAGGAGGTAGGCTATTGGTTGGAACAAAATTCGATCCGCGTGTCGCTATGAGCGACATTGGGGCGGCACGCCACAGGTTGGACTGCTACGTACGTCTGTCGCGTGCCTCTTGCTTCAGACTTCTCGTGTCACGCGAGCTGTCGTAACAGACTTCCACGGAAATATACTTAACGATCGCGTGACATCCTATCTCCAATAGAGGTGCGAGGCGAAAACAGCGAATGCCACACCTCGGCTGGAGATTATCGACACCATCTAGCTCCTGCCTGATGTATATTCAAGTACAGAGAAAAACGTTTATAGTGGAACAGAGAGGTCCGAAATACCTTTCATGTTCAAAAGAACATCGTGTTAAACAATACATGCAAAAAGCTGTATATTTTCAATCGAGTCGAATTTTATTACAGTACAGTAATGCAATCCCCTCCTAAAATTTACTCATGTGGGTACATACTCTATGTTGAAAGGCTATGTACTGTATATTACGGTCTTTAGGAGAAAACAATCTCTTACTATATTGTATAGTGCACTTTACAGCCTCAGATGTACGACAAATTTATCGTTCTACAGCGATCACCATTTTGCCATTCGAATGCGCATCGAAATACTTGTGCAGATTTTCATGATGTTCCGAATTTCTATAGTGGTGGGATAAGAACTGCAGTGTTGACTTCATTGTCAAATTATGTTGTAAACTGCTATTCGTCAAACATCAACGTGTCATATTTATGATTTGTTGAATCTGGCATTTGACGGTGCTTCAGCAGCAGCTTTCACTGTATTGGGCAAAACATGGATATTTACGTAGAGCTGGACGTCATGGATGCAACTGCACAAACGCTCTAAAATTATGGAACTATTTGAGTCTGAGGATTATCTTCTGTGATTGAAACTGGTTGCAATTAATGTACTCAACTTTGCAGCATTGGTTAAACAAATATCCGCCGCAACTTTGCACGGGTAGCACTACTTATCTAAGCTGGACCACTTGTTTATCATATGTAGTGATATGCCCGAACGAGAAGACCATACTAAAAGTCCTATGGTAGAAAAACGTGGCGAGGGACTTCACTATATAATATGTGTACAGTATGTCACGAAAAAAACGACAAATTTTAGGGATAAGTTCCTTATAGAGAAACAAGTGAAAAAAGGCTAGTAAACATCGGATGCAAAATGCTTACCTTCAGATCTATGAGCACTTGTTCATCTTCGCTAGTGTAAAATACAACTGCTCATAGCTCAAGGTACGCATTTGGGAGCCCATGTTTACTAGGTATTTTTTTCTTGGTTTAATCCGTACCACGTCTTCCCAAAATGTGAAAAGCGAAGAGCTTGCAGTACAAAAAATGTGTTTCGTAGTATCGAATAAGAGCAAGTGCTTATGTCTGTTTACTAGACATTTTTTCTTGTTTTGGTGTAAGGGACCTCTCCTGTTTGTCGGCGTTGTTTTGGGACACCCAGTACATTCCGGTCAAGCTTCGCTCTCTCCGCTGCTGCAGCTGTTTCCTGCTTTCCCGATAGACACCGCCTCCGCGCAAGCAGACCACCCGAGATATCACTCCAAATGCCAACTGAATATGCAACAGATAACAGTACATATATTACAGCGGCGCGGGGTAACCGCGCGGTCTGTGTCGTCTTGCCACGGTCCGCGCGGCTCCCTCCGTCAGAGGTTCGAGTCCTCCCTCGGACATGGGTGTGTGTGTCGTCCTTAGCGTAAGTTAGTTTAAGTTAGATTGAAAAACTTAGGGACCGATGACCTCAGCAGTTTGGTCCCATAAGACCTTACCACAAATTTCCAATTTCTATGTATTACACATTCATCATTATTACAAACAATGAATTATATATACATACCTTCAACGTGAGTGACGTGAGTGCAAGAATGTGGCTGTATGAGAATGTCCGAGTCAACAGTTGATTGTAATTAGCAAAACAGAGCCCCACCTAAGCGAGTAGGCGATGCCTGAGAGGTATGCGGGTGATTATGTGACGCCTACTTAAGCGTCTTTTCTTATGCTGATTGCATTCAAATTTTATGTGGCTCGCCTTTGCATTCTCGTGTGCCAGCGCCTTAGCAAACTCTGAGAGTTCCTACAGTACGGGCCGCATGCAACCCTCTGCTTCGTTTAACTACGAGGGCATCTTGAAAGGTAATGCCTCCGATTTTTTAAAGTGAAAACTCTTAATGCTTTTTAAGTAAAACAAACGTTATTACACTGAAGCGCCAAAGAAACCGGTGTAGGCATGCGTATTCAAATACAGAGATATGTGAACAGGCAGAATACGGCGCTGCGGTCGGCAACGCCTATATAAGACAAGTGTCTGGCGCAGTTGTTAGATCGGTTACTGTTGCTACAATGGCAGGTTATCAAGATTTAAGTGAGTTTGAATGTGGTGTTATAGTCGGCGCACGAGCGTTGGGACACAGCATTTCCGAGGTATCGATGAAGTGGAGATTTTCCCGTACGACCATTTCACGAGTGTTCTGTGAATATCAGGAGTTCGGTAAAACATTAGATCTCCGACATCACTCCGGCCGGAAAAAGATCCTGTACAAACGGGACCAACGACCACTGAAGAGCATCGTTCAACGTGACAGAGGTGTAACCCTTCCGCAAACTGCTGCAGATTTCAATACTGGGCCATCAACAAGTGTTAGCGTGCGAACCATTTAACGAAACATCATCGATATGGGCTTTTGGAGCCAAAGGCTCACTCGTATGCCCTTGATGACTGCACAACACAAACCTTTACGTCTCTCCTGGGCCCGTCTACAGCGATATTGGACTGTTGATGAGTAGAAACATGTTGCCTGGTTGGACGAGTCTCGTTTCAAATTGTATCGATCGGATGGACGTGTATGGATAGGGAGACAACCTCATGAATCCATGGACCCTGCATGTTACAAGGGGATTGTTCAAGCTGGTGGAGGCTCTGTAATGGTGTGGAGCGTGTTGCAATTGGAGTGATATGGGACCCCTGATACGATTCTGACATGTGACACGTACGTAAGCATTCTGTCTGATCACCTGCATCCATTCATGTATGCATCTCGACGGACTTGGGCAATTCCAGCAGGACAATGCGACACCCCGCACGTCCAGAATTGCTACAGAGTGGATCCAGGAACACTCTTCTGAGTGTAAACACTTCCATGGCCACCAAACTCCTCAGACATGAATATTATTGAGCGTATCTGGGATGCTTTGCAACGTGCTGTTCAGAAGAGATCTCACCCCCTCGTACCCTTACGGATTTGTGGCCAGCCCAGCAGGATTCATGGTGTCAGTTCCCTGCAGCGCTACTTCAGACATTAGACGAGTCCAAGCCACGTCGTGTTGCGGCACTTCTGCGTGCTCGCGGGGCCCCTACACGATGTTAGGCAGGTGTATCACTTTCTTTGGCTCTTGAGTGTAAGATTCCACATATTTATTTTTCATGTATGCATAGTTGCAGGCCTCTGCCGCTAGAGGACTCCGAATTGCACTGCGTATCATGGCGGTGTGTCGCATAAGTACATCGATGCGTGAGAAACAGCGTGCTGTAATCGAGTTTCGAATTCGAATAGTTCGTCCACACATTGAGCTCCGGTTCCTTCAGCATGAATACGCCAGACAACACATGAGTTCTGCGACAACTAGCCTACAACAGTCCACCGCCTTGGGTTTAATGTCATCGACCATCTTTTACATTCCAGGCTTGGCACCATCCGATTTTCATCTGTTTCAGAAGCTTAAAGAACAAAAAATGGTTCAAATGGCTCTGAGCACTATGGGATCAACATCTTAGGTCATAAGTCCCCTAGAACTTAGAACTACTTAAACCTAACTGACCTAAGGACATCACACACACCCATGCCCGAGGCAGGATTCGAACCTGCGACCGTAGCAGTCCCGCGGTTCCGGACTGCAGCGCCAGAACCGCTAGACCACCGCGGCCGGCGCTTAAAGAACACCTTCATGGATTTCGCTTTGAAAGTGATGAAGCGTTGCAAGCAGAGGCGAGGCTGTGACTCCTCCAACAACGTCAAACATTCTAATTGACGATATCAAGAAACTGGTCTCTCGTAGGGAGAAATGTGTTCGTTTACTGGGAGGCTATGTTGAGAAATAAAAATGTAGACAGGGAGAATAAAGATATAGAATGTTAACAACGTTCGTTTTATTTAAAAAGCATTAAGAGTTTTCACACAAAAAATTCGGATTCATTGTTTTACAGCAAGCCCTTCTTTCTTGCTGCTGCTTTGAGAACCTCTTAGTCTTACCCTTCAGAAGATATGAATTCCAAATGATATGTATTCTCATGTAACATTTAGTTGCTATTTACTGAGTAAGGTGAACCGTCATTGAAACGTATGTGGATTTCATCCAGCAGTAGTTTTTCTTGCTTGTGTAAAACCAGGCGGATTACTTCTAGATCCGCGGTCGTCAAACGTTTTTGCTCAAACCCGAAACCGACGTTATGGGGTGGCATCTCTGGTCGTATATGTGCCGATCTTATTATTAACAGATATCCTACATAAATCAGTATGTTATGCGCCACCAGTACACTTCGTACAGTAAGGGGGCGGAAAGCTGGCTGCTGGCCCCTAAATAATGATGGTTAAAAGTTATCATCATTCGGAACACTTCACTTCGACAGTTCCATAGCGACCACCCCAAAGATGTGACATTATTGTTGCTGGATGAAGTGTTGTCGTGCTCAGTGTGTGAATGGATGACTGCCCGCATCTCGTGGTCGTGCGGTAGCGTTCTCGCTTCCCACGCCCGGGTTCCCGGGTTCGATTCCCGGCGGGGTCAGGGATTTTCTCTACCTCGTGATGGCTGGGTGTTGTGTGCTGTCCTTAGGTTAGTTAGGTTTAAGTAGTTCTAAGTTCTAGGGGACTCATGACCAAAGATGTTAAGTCCCATAGTGCTCAGAGCCATTTGAACCATTTTGAATGGATGACTGATTAATAACAGTAACTATACTTATACTTAAATGCATTATGGTGTATGAGACACGATCATAAATGTTTACTAAATGTTTTAATAGACTTTTTTCTACTCATCCCTTAATTTCATTTCATATTCGTGGCACCGCAGGTGGCCGACTCTGTAATTGGTATTCACGAATCCCTTACGTCCGTGACAAAATTTATACATTAGTAACTGATCGGTACGAGCCACCCAAGACTGTGAGTTGTCGATACTGAAAAACAATAGATTATTTCCCCTCTCACATCCTCTAACACCGCAATGGCCGCTCTACTTAGTCCTCTGCCCCTGAGGTGAGCTCACGGCCGAATTAGCAAAAATAAATTAAAATTAAGCATGTCTTAAAATATTACTGTCTTTGTAAGTTCACGCCCAGGTTCCCGGGTTCGATTCCCGGCGGGGTCAGGGATTTTCTCTGCCTCGTGATGGCTGGGTGTTGTGTGATGTCCTTAGGTTAGTTAGGTTTAAGTAGTTCTAAGTTCTAGGGGACTGATGACCATAGCTGTTAAGTCCCATAGTGCTCAGAGCCATTTGAACCATTTTTGTAAGTTGTTGTTGTTGTGGTCTTCAGTCCAGAGACTGGTTTGATGCAGCTCTCCGTGCTACTCTATCCTGTGCAAGATTCTTCATCTCCCAATACCTAATGGAACCTACATCCTGCATCTGGTTAGTGTATTCATATCTTGGTCTCCCTCTACGATATTTACCCTCCACGCTGCCCTCCAGTACTAAATTGGTGATCCCTTGATGCCTCAGAATATGCCTACCAACCGATCCCTTCTTCTAGTCAAGATGTGCCACAAATTTCTCTTCTCCCCAATTCGATTCAATACCTCCTCAACAGTTATGTGGTCTACCCATCTAATCTTCAGCATTCTTCTGTAGCACCACATTTCGAATGCTTCTATTCTCTTCTTGTCTAAACTATTTATCTTCCAAGTTTCACTTCCATACATGACGACACACCATACAAATACTTTCAGAAACTACTTCCTGACAGTTAAATCTATACTCGATTTTAACAAATTTCTCTTCTTCAGAAACGCTTTCCTTGCCATTGCCAGTCTACATTTTATATCCTCTCTACTTCCACCATCATCAGTTATTTTGCCCCCCAAATAGCAAAACTCCTTTACTACTTCAAGCGTCTCATTTCCTAATCCAACGGACGGCCAGAGTGGCCGAGCGGTTCTAGGCGCTACAGTCTGTACCCGCGCTACCGCTACGGTCGCAGGTTCGAATCCTGCCTCGGGCATAGATGTGTGTGATGTCCTTAGGTTAGTTAGGTTTAAATAGTTCTAAGTTCTAGGGGACTGATGACCTCAGAAGTTAAATCCCATGGCGCTCAGAGCCATTTGAACCAATTTGAACGTAATCCAAGTCCCGCAGCATCACCCGATTTAATTCGACTACATTCTGTTATCCTTGTTTTGCTTTTGCTGATGTTCATCTTATATCCTCCTTTCAAGACACTGTCCATTCCGTTCAGGTGCTCTTCCAGGTACTTTGCTGTCACTAACAGAATTACAATGTCATCGGCGAACCTCAAAGTTTTTATTTCTTCTCCATGGATTTTAATTCCTACTCCGAATTTTTCTTTTGTTTCCTTTACTGCTTGCTCAGTATACAGAGTGAATAACATCTGGGATAGGCTACAACCCTGTCTCACTCCCTTCCCAACCACTGGTTCCCTTTCATGCCTCTCGACTCTCACAACTGCCATCTGGTTTCTGTACAAATTATAAATAGCCTTTCGCTCCCTGTATTTTACCCCTGTCACCTTCAGAATCTGAAAGAGAGTATTCCAGTCAACATCGTCAAAAGCTTTCTGTAAGTCTGCAAATGCTATAAACGTAGGTTTGCCTTTCCATAATGTATTTTCTAAGATCAGTCGAAGGGTCAGTATTGCCTCACGTGTTCCAACATTTCTACGGAATTCAAACTGATCTCTGTAAGTATTTTTGTTTATTATTGAGCAGGAAAAGTACACTGTTAAGAATCTCTTAATATAACGCTAAGCCGACAGAAGTTGTGAAGTAACTCCTAATATCGTGTCGGGCCTTCTTTTGCCTGGGGTAGTGCAGCAACTCGACGTCGTATGGACTCAAGAAGCCGTTGGAAGTCCTCTGGAGAAATATGAGCCATGCTGCCTCTTTAGCCGCCCATAAACGCTGATGTGCCGCCTATGCAGGATTTAATGCATGAACTGAGCTCTCGATTATGTCCCATAAATGTTCGATGGGATTCATATTGGGCGACATGGGTGACCAAATCGTTCACTCGAATTGTCCAGAATGTTTTGCAAACCAACCGCGAACAACTGTGGCCTGGTGACATGTTTGGAATCATGAAGTCTATGAATGGCTGCAAATGGTGTCCAGGTAGCCATAAATAATCATTTCCTGTCAATAATTGGTTCAGTTGGAGTAGAGGACCCAGTTGGTTCCATGTAAACACAGCCCACACCATTGTGGAGCCACCGCCAGCTTGCACAGTGCCTTTTTGATAACTTGGGCCCATGGCTTTGGGAGGTCTGCGACACACACGAACACTATCATCAGCTCTTACAACTGAAATATGGACTTATACGAGCAGGCCACTGCTTCCAGTCTTTTAGGGTCCAACCGATACGGTGACGAGTCTCGGAGAGGCGCTGTAAGCGATGTCGTGCTATCAGCAGGGCACTCACGACGGTCGTCTACTGCCATAGCTCATTAACGCCAAATTTGACCGCACTGCCCTAACGGATACGTTCGTCGTACGTCCCACTCTGATTTATGTGGTTATTTTACGCAGTGTAGCTTGTCTGTTAGCGCTGACAGCTCTACGCAAAACTGGCCGGCCGGGATGGCCGAGCGGTTCTAGGCGCTACAGTCTGGAACCGCGCGACCGTTACGGTCGCAGGTTCGAATCCTACCTCGGGCATGGGTGTGTGTGATGTCCTTAGGTTAGTTATGTTTAAATAGTTTTCAGTCTAGGGGGACTGACGACCTCAGATGTTAAATTCCCATAGTCTTTAGAGTCATTTGAACCATTTCTACGCAAACGTTGCTGCTCCCGGTCGTTAAGCTGAAGACCATCCTGCACTGCGTTGTCCGTGGTGAGAGGTAATGACTGAAATTTGGTATTCCCAGCTCGCTGTTGACACTACAGATTTCGCAATACTGTATTCCGGAACGATTCCCGAAATGGAATGTCCCATGCGTCTAGCTCCAGCTACAATTCCTCACTGGATGTCTGTTAATTGCCGTCGTGCCGTCATAATCACGTCGCAAACTTTTTCACTCGAATCATTAACTCAGGTGACAGCTCTGGCAATTCACTGCCTTTGTATATATTGCGTACGCAGTACTATCGCCAGCTGTATATGTGCATAACGCTACCCCATATACACTACTGGCCATTAAAATTGCTACACCACGAAGATGACGTGCTACAGACGCGAAATTTAACCGACGGGAAGAAGATGTTACGATATGCAAATGATTAGCTTTTCAGAGCATTCACACAAGGTTGGTGCCGGTGGCGACGCCTACAACGTGCTGACATGAGGAAAGTTTGCAACCGATTTCTCATACACAAACAGCAGTTGACCGACGTTGCCTGGTGAAACGTTGTTGTCATGCCTTGTGTAAGGAGGACAAAGGCGTACCATCACGTTTCCGACTTTGATAAAGGTCGGATTATAGCCTATCGCCATCGCGGTTTATTGTATCGCAACATTGCTGCTCGCGTTGGTCGAGATCCAATGACTGTTAACGGAATATGGAATCGGCGGGTTCAGGAGTGTAATACGGAACGCAGTGCTGGATCCCAACGGCCTCGGATCACTGGCTGTCGAGATGACAGGCATTTTATCCGCATGGCTGTAACGGATCGTGCAGCCACGTCTCGTTCCCTGAGTCAACAGACGGGGACGTTTCCACGACAACAACCATCTGCACGAACAGTTCGACGACGTTTGCAGCAGCATGGACTATCAGCTCGGAGACCAGGCTGCGGATACACTTGACGCTGCATCACAGACAGGAGCGCCTGCGATGGTATACTCAACGACGATCCTAGGTGCACGAATGGCAAAACGTCATTTTTTCGGATGAATCCAGGTTCTGTTTACAGCATCATGATGTTCGCATCCGTGTTTGGCGACATCGCGGTGAACGCACATTGGAAGCGTGTATTCGTCATCGTCATAATGGCGTATCACGCGGCGTGATGGTATGGGGTGCCATTGGTTACACGTCTCGGTCACCTCTTGTTCTCATTGACGGCACTTTGAACAGTGGACGTTACATTTCAGATGTGTTACGACCCGTGGCTCTACCCTTCATTCGATCCCTGCGAAACCCTACATTTCAGCAGGATAATGCACGACCGCATGTTGCATTTCCTGTACGGCCCTTTCTGGATAGAGAAAACGTTCGACTGCTGCCCTTCAAAAACGGTTCAAATGGCTCTGAGCACTATGGGACTCAACTGCTGAGGTCATTAGTCCCCTAGAACTTAGAACTAGTTAAACCTAACTAACCTAAGGACATCACAAACAACCATGCTCGAGGCAGGACTCGAACCTGCGACCGCAGCGGTCTTGCGGTTCCAGACTGCAGCGCCTTTAACCGCACGGCCACTTCGGCCGGCGACTGCTGCCCTGGCCAGCACATTCTCCAGATCTCTCACCAACTGAAAACGTCTGGTCAATGGTGGTCGAGCAACTGGCTCGTCACAATACGCCGGTCACTTGATGAAGTGTGGTATCGTGTTGAAGCTGCATGGGCAACTGTAGCTGTACACGTCATCCAGGCTCTGTTTGACTCAATGCCCAGTCGTATCAAGGCCGTTATTACGGCCAGAGGTGGTTGTTTTAGGTACTGATATCTCAGGATCTATGCATCCAAATTACGTGGAAATGTAATTACATAGCCGGCCGCTGGTGGCCGAGCAGTTCTACGTCCTTCAGTCTGGAACCGCGCGACTGCTACGGTCGCAGGTTCGAATACTGCTTTGGGCATGGATGTGTCTGATGTCCTTACGTGAGTTAGGTTTAAGCACCTCTAAGTTCTAGGGGCTGATGACCCCAGATGTTAAGTCCCATAGTGCACAGAGCCATTTGAACCATTTTGTAATTACATGTCAGTTCTAGTATAATATATTTGTCCAATGAATACCCGTTTATCACCTGCATTTCTTCTTGGTGTAGCAATTTTAATGGCCAGTAGTGTATTTCGTTACCTGAGTGCAGTTGACTTTTTGGGTGCGTCTATGAGTTGCTAGATTGCTTATTATAACATGCGGCTGAGAACTGCGGGCCGCATCGCGGCCTGAGGCTACGGATGGACGACCGATATCCTAGAGGGAGAGTCAGATACAGCATTTATTGACAATCGTTGCGGCATCACAGTGGAAGGCGAGCGCTACCCACCAGCCGTAAAACAGAGAAGACCGGATGCACTGCACGCCTCCGGTGTGCGGAGAATACTCAACGGCAGCTACAGCCGAGGCCTTACCGGAAGCTGCAGCCGGCTGCTGTCTGGAAGGGAGCGGCGCATAATCCCACAGCGCCTGCATCCCGCACCACCCACTGACCGGTCTCTACGTTTATACTGGGCTCCCAAATACTGTTCTTGTGAAGGGATGTTCCAATACAATTTCTGGCTGGTGATGGGAGCTACCAAAGAGCGAGTTTGGAAACGCTGATTTGACTTTCAAGTTTCAGCTTCCAGGAACCGGTTCCGTTCCATGTAGACGCGCCACGACTACCGCGTTAACGTGCGGATGAGGTTCGACAAAGTGATTTCGTGTGCAATCAAGGAAAAGAAGTTTCCAACGGAAAAGTTACTCGTTTCATTCCTTTGTTCAAATGATGAAAAGAAGCTCATTTTTAGGTTTCTTGTAGGATCACTTTATTGCCCGTGTGTCTGTCCCACTGTTAAAAACCCTTTTTCTCATAAACGCATTGATTTATCGTACTGAGGTGCACAGTAGTTTGGCGGTTAAAAATAAAACTCAAGCTTCCGGTTCAGTGCAATCAAAGGATACGGCCATTTTTGCCACATACACTCCTGGAAATTGAAATAAGAACACCGTGAATTCATTGTCCCAGGAAGGGGAAACTTTATTGACACATTCCTGGGGTCAGATACATCACATGATCACACTGACAGAACCACAGGCACATACACACAGGCAACAGAGCATGCACAATGTCGGCACTAGTACAGTGTATATCCACCTTTCGCAGCAATGCAGGCTGCTATTCTCCCATGGAGACGATCGTAGAGTCCTGGATGTAGTCCTGTGGAACGGCTTGCCATGCCATTTCCACCTGGCGCCTCAGTTGGACCAGCGTTCGTGCTGGACGTGCAGACCACGTGAGACGACGCTTCATCCAGTCCCAAACATGCTCAATGGGGGACAGATCCGGAGATCTTGCTGGCTAGGGTAGTTGACTTACACCTTCTAGAGCACGTTGGGTGGCACGGGATACATGCGGACGTGCATTGTCCTGTTGGAACAGCAAGTTCCCTTGCCGGTCTAGGAATGGTAGAACGATGGGTTCGATGACGGTTTGGATGTACCGTGCACTATTCAGTGTCCCCTCGACGATCACCAGTGGTGCACGGCCAGTGTAGGAGATCGCTCCCTACACCATGATGCCGGGTGTTGGCCCTGTGTGCCTCGGTCGTATGCAGTCCTGATTGTGGCGCTCACCTGCACGGCGCCAAACACGCATACGACCATCATTGGCACCAAGGCAGAAGCGACTCTCATCGCTGAAGACGACACGTCTCCATTCGTCCCTCCATTCACGCCTGTCGCGACACCACTGGAGGCGGGCTGCACGATGTTGGGGCGTGAGCGGAAGACGGCCTAATGGTGTGCGGGACCGTAGCCCAGCTTCATGGAGACGGTTGCGAATGGTCCTCGCCGATACCCCAGGAGCAACAGTGTCCCTAATTTGCTGGGAAGTGGCGGTGCGGTCCCCTACGGCACTGCGTAGGATCCTACGGTCTTGGCGTGCATCCGTGCGTCGCTGCGGTCCGGTCCCAGGTCGACGGGCACGTGCACCTTCCGCCGACCACTGGCGACAACATCGATGTACTGTGGAGACCTCACGCCCCACGTGTTGAGCAATTCGGCGGTACGTCCACCCGGCCTCCCGCATGCCCACTATACGCCCTCGCTCAAAGTCCGTCAACTGCACATACGGTTCACGTCCACGCTGTCGCGGCATGCTACCAGTGTTAAAGACTGCGATGGAGCTCCGTATGCCACGGCAAACTGGCTGACACTGACGGCGGCGGTGCACAAATGCTGCGCAGCTAGCGCCATTCGACGGCCAACACCGCGGTTCCTGGTGTGTCCGCTGTTCCGTGCGTGTGATCATTGCTTGTACATCCCTCTCGCAGTGTCCGGAGCAAGTATGGTGGATCTGACACACCGGTGTCAATGTGTTCTTTTTTCCATTTCCAGGAGTGTATTTCGATATTCGAAAACTCACTCATCAGAACTCGTAGAGTACTTCCCTTTGACCCAGATTAATGAAATTTGGCAAGAAGCAAGGTTTCACAGTACAATCAAAGGAAAAAAACCCGAAAATTGTAATCACATAAAAACATCTTTTGGTCTCATGATAATTAATTGAAACCCTCAGCTGCCGACAGGTGTTGTTGACGTACCTCGAAGGGGACAGCCGAAAATGTGTGCCCCGACTGGGACTCGAACCCTGGATCTCCTGCTTACATGGCAGACGCTCTATCCATCTTTCTTTCTTTCTTTTCTTTTTTTTTTTTAAAAATCTCATTTTGATCGCTTTCTTTCGTTGCATCTGCTCGGGGCGGACGTCGTAAGACACCCGATACAGAAAAGGATACAAACGTGCTGATATATTTACTGATGTACCCGATGTTATGCAATCTGTTCATTGAACGAACAATAAAGGAAAGAAATGATGGATCGGCAAATGGAATTAAATTTTATGGAGAAGAAATGAAAGCTTTGAGGTTTCCCGATGACGTTGCAATATTCGTAGGTAACAAAGGACTTTCAAGAGCAGTTAAACGGAATGGAGGGTGTGTTAATAAGAGGTTATAAAGTGAACTTCAGTAAAAGTAAAACAAGTGTAATGAACAGTAGTCAAATTGAAATAAGCGACGCTGAAGGAATTACCTTAGGAAATGAGACACTAAAAGATGAGTTTTGCTATTTAGGCAGCAAAATAACTGGTGTGGACTGAAGTAGGGAGACTGTAAAATGCAAACTGACAATTGCAAGAAGAGCGTTTCTCAAGAAGAGAAATGTGTTAACATGTAACGTCATTTTAAGAGTTGGGAAGTCTTTTCTAAAGGTGTTTATCTGCAGTTTAGTCTTGTGCGGAAGTGGAAAGTGGACAAGAAAACTATTCAGACAAGAAGAGCTTAAAAGCTTTTGAATGTGGAGCTTCTAAATTGCCAGTCCCCTTCAACTAATGAACAGTCAGATAATGAAATTCATAAAGTTCGAGTTCGCATATATTTTCCTATAGGTCCAGTCCGACGTAGAAATGTGTGATAGCATTTGATGGGAAACGGCACTGTAGACTTAATTTAAAATGTCGTTATGTAAAGTTTTAACCATTGTAAATAGTTTTCGTGACGTTCTCGAGAATCGCTGGCTCACTCGCCGTCCAGTAATCTGCTAGGGGACGAATCACGAGAGGCTCAGGTCTGATGCTTTTCCGTGAAGACACTTAGTTGTCAGTAAATAAAATGTCGTAGTTACTCGTATTATTATCATATAACAATCTGAATGAAATTGATTAATTTCGAAATAAGCTCTGGCTTCCAACTTGAAAAAAAGTGTTCTATCTCAATATTACAGATTTACAAAAATTAACGTTTTGATTTCACACATACTTGACAGAATTCAGTATACAAGATAATAATTATGCTCCACCTTAAATAGAACGTAGTTCCAGCTATGCCACACCACATCTGTCGTCTCTCAGCACACATAAAATACTCCTCATAACTCGTGCAAAACAAATGCAGCACGAAACTATGGTACAATGAAACGGTGTTGAATGTTTACAGAAAATTCCATTTTACTTTTACCGAAAATTAAAAGCCACGATATAAAATTTTTTTATAGTAATACGTAATTCAATTAAATAGTTTCGGGAATAATTGTCTAATGTCCTTTTCGTATTTAAATAATGTTAAATACTGAAATATCTGCCTGTTGCCGACAACAGAAGGAGATGCAGTTTCCTAGCCGGTCGGAGTGGCCGTGCGGTTCTAGGCGCTGCAGTCTGGAGCCGAGCGACCGCTACGGTCGCAGGTTCGAATCCTGCCTCGGGCATGGATGTGTGTGATGTTCTTAGGTTAGTTAGGTTTAATTAGTTTTAAGTTCTAGGCGACTGATGACCTCAGAAGTTAAGTCGCATAGTGCTCAGAACCATTTTGCAGTTTCCTATCGGACGAGGATACACATCAGACACGGTTTCCTTCACGCAGCGCGACACCGCATTTTACCAAACGGGTATCTTCAGGCTTACTGCGTCCGTAGGATGCTTGCTACAATATTCAGGGCGATTTTGCCTGTTTGGCATACCGATTCTGGACTGTACTGTCTTCAGACGGAGACTTCATGATTGCCCCTTAACAACTGTCATTCCCAATCCTCGCTCTGAGTGGTAAAGGCAGGTTGCTTCTCGCTCGTCTACATTTAATACAGTACTGTTCCGGAACTCTCCAAGGTATATGTGAACATACAACACACAATTTGTTAATGTCAGAGATAGCCCGAGAGCTCCTAATAAAGCGAAGCAGATCATGTCTGTCGTTAAATAAAAACATAAATACGTGTGACTTGAGCGCTATGGTGCCTTGTTTAAGTGACAATATTGTCATCGAGTTCACTTGTAGCAAACTAAAGTTATTGGTAAACCTCTATTCCTTGTTTGTTTTCCACTTCGAACCCCAGCTCTAAGAATTGTGAGGAGCAAAATGAAACACAAGAACAAATCTCGAACAGAAACCAATTTGTTCTGAATGCGAAAACAAATTTATTCTGAATACGAGGCTAAGTGGCCAATAACAAGTCTTTTTTGTTAGTCCTGTGAATAGTCGCTCCCACATTTCTGTCTTCAGCATTAATCCTGAAAAGCTCTCTTCATTCTCAGTATCAAATTCCTTTACTTTAATAGCAATTGTTGTTTCTCACATAAAGCATAGTTATCTTCTCTTGCTACTGCAGTATGGCATACATATGATCTGCTGTAACCCCGACGTTAAAAGGTAAAGCGATCATATACATTCACAAGCGAAAGTGAATAGTGAGGTGCCAATCCCATCCCTGTCCCCTTCCCCAAAGCACATTCTCTAAGAAAGACATATTATTAGCAATATATTTCGAAAATTATTGCTGGTTCAATGGCGAACCTGAAACGTTGTATTGTCTGTCCCGGAATTAAATATCTGCTTCACCGCAATAAGCGACATTGCGACTACTGTATTATTAATATGGATTTCCAGAGACAAGCTTTTGAAATGTACCTCTGTCAAACAGAATGAATTATCGCAGTGTGACATAGTCGGATTCGGATGTGGTAATCATTCATGTAAAGAAGCTTTTGTCTGTAGGGTTAATATTGGTAATTTATATGAGCCAGATGTTCCGCTTCGATGCCGTTAATAAGCGATGCTCGTCTGCCATTTGTTGTTTATCCATGAAAATGTGGTAATTTTTTTCTTTGTCTTTCTTCGCGTTTGTCACAGTAGTTCACTTCCTTACCCGTCCTTTTAAGTTCGCTGACAAAAGGTAAACGAGATCATCAATCTATCTAAAAAAAACTAAATTTTTCGTCTGCATCCATGAATATAAGAAAAGAGATTAATTAACAACAAAATAACAGTCGATTATCAATAGATTATTCTTCCAGTTTTAGAAAAAATCTTGGGAAATAACGTTTATTGCCCTCCATGCTTGCATTAAAGTCATAATATTTGCATTATCAATGAAGTAAAAGAAATGGAGAAAATTTGCTAAGTAAAAACAGCAAAATATTACATGTTTCTTAAGTAGCTGTAGCAAGACATTTCTAGACATAACAACTGAAATGGCTGTTTTATTATTGTTCTCAGTGTGAACGTTCGAATGTACATATTTGGGAAAAACCTTAAAATACTTTCAAAGGAAATGTGGAATACGAACTCGTAAAACAGATGCAAGCAACAAACTTGCTATCGAAATTCTTACAGAGAGCATAAGTGATTTTTACTGATATCACTAGTTATATTTCTCTGATTACAATAAATAGATTAATTTTAATGTTTAAAGTACACACTTGTACAACATTTCATAACCACAATGTTGTTAACCACAGATGCATTTTCGTACATTGTTCAATTTAGTGTCTCCTGTGATTAAACCATAACCTAAAAATAAATAGTATCTTTCTTCATCCATCCATACACTGGTGGCCATTAAAAGTGTAACTTCTTGGAGACGGTAAGCAACATACGTTAAATTGGCGTGAAATGTACTATGTGCTCTGATATAAAAATGATTAGCATTTCAGGTGAGAGTAAAAACATCAAGATTCTGTATATATTGCAACATTACGCAGCGGTTCCGGCATTCAAATGTCGGACTTGAATCTTATTTTTCTGTGTGGAGATCATGTTACGTCTCGTGGAAGAAGAAGAAACGTGCAGCAGCACCGAAGTAAATCGATAGTGGCCTGATAGTGATCTATCGAAACTGCAGCTTATCATTCCGCAAGACATACACTTTGATGACAAAAGTCATGGGATACCTTCCAGTATCGTGTAGGACCTCCTTTTCGGATCGTCGTGTAGCAACTCGACGTAGCGTGGGCTCAACAAGTTGTTGGAAGTCCCTGCAAAAATACTGAGCCATGCTGTTTCTATAGCCGTACATAAATACGAAAGAATTGCTGGTGCAGGATTTTACGCACGAGCAGATCTGCCGCTTATGTCCCGTAAATTTCGATAGCGTTCCTCTCGGGCGATTTGGGTGGCCAAATCATTCTCTCAAATTGCCCAGAATGTTCTTCAGACCAATCACGAACAATTGCGGCCCAGTAACATGGAGTATTGTCTTCATAAAAATTCCATTGTTGTTTGGGAACATGAAGTCTTCCAATGCTTGCAGGTGGTCTCCAAGTAGCCGAACATAACTATTTCCAGTCAATGATCGGTTTAGTTGGAGCATAGGACCCATTCTACTCCATGTAAACAAAGCCCACAACATTATGGGGCCACTACGAGCTTGCACAGAATCTTATTGACAATTAGGGTCCAAGCTCCGTGGAGTCTGTGCCACACTCAAACCGTAGCATCAGCTCTTACCAACTGAAATCGGAACTTCCGTGCGGTTCTAGGCGCTACAGTCTGGAGCCGAGCGACCGCTACGGTCGCAGGTCCGAATCCTTCCTCGGGCATGGATGTGTGTGATGTTCTTAGGTTAGTTAGGTTTAAGTAGTTCTAACTTCTAGGAGACTGATGACCCCCAGAAGTTAAGTCCCATAGTGCTCAGAGCCATTTTTGAAATCGGAACTCATCTGACCAGGTCACGGTTTTCCAGTCGTCTAGGGTCCAACCAATATGGTCACTACTCCAGGATAGGCGCTGCAGGCGTTGCCGTGCTCTTAGCACGGTCGTTTGCTGCCATAGTTCATTAACTCCAAATTTCGTCGCACTGTCCTAATGGATACGTTCGTCTTACTTCCCACATTGATTTCTGCAGTTATTTCATGCAGTGTTGCTTGTCTGTTAGCACTGACAACTCTACGCAAACGTCGCTGCTCTCGGTTGTTAAGTGAAGGCCGTTGACGATTGCGTTGTCCTTGGTGACACGTAATGCCCGAACTTCGATATTCTCGGCTCACTCCTGATACTGTGGATCTCGGAACAGTGAAATCCTTAACGATTTACGAAATGGATTGTCCCATGCTCTTAGCTCAAACTATTATTCCGCTTTTTTAGCCTGTTGATTCCCGTTGTCTGGCCATAATGACGTCGGAAACCATTTCTCATGAATCATCTGAGTACAAATGACAGCTCCACCAATTCACTGCCTTTGTGCACTTCGTGTACTCGATACTACCACCATCTGCACACGGACATAACGGTAACCCATGACTCTTATCATCTCAGCGTAAATGATCTAGTAGAAAGTAAGCTCCTAAGAATGTTCGCAGATGATACGGTTGTCTATAAGAAAGTAGCAATGCGAGAAGACAGTATCGATTTGTATAATGACCTACAGAGGACTGTTGAAAGGTACAGCCTGTGGCTGTTAACCCTGAACGTAAGCAAGTGTAACATATTACGCATACATAGGCAAAGAATTCACTACTGTACGACTACACTATAGATAAACTATTGGAAGAAGTATCTACAGTAAAATATTTTTGGATGGGCCTGACTATCCAGTACAAATAGTAGTAATAGCAGATGCAAGATTGAGATTAATAAGAAGAATCTTAAGGAAATATATATCATCAGCGAAAGAAGTGGTTCTCAAGATGTTTGTTCGACTGATTAATTAGTATTTTTCATCAATCTGATATCATTACCAGGTAGGAGTGATAGAAGAGACAGGGACAACGAAGAGCGGCGCGTTTCGTCACTGGCTTGTTTAGGCGGCGCGAGGGCGTTTCACAGAGATGCTCAGCAATCTCCAGTAACAGAATTTAAATGAGAGACGTTCTGCATTACAGAGAGGTTTACTGGCAATTCGAGAAATTAGAGCTAATACAGAGCACTAGCGACAGTCATTCTTCCCTCCCGTCATTCACGAGTGGGATAGGGAAGGAGGATCAGTTACCATAAGTACCCCTCCCTCCCCCCCCCCTCCCAACACGCACACAAACACACACCAAACCCACTTTCGATCTTTGGTTTTAGTTAATGGGGGTAATATTCTTCTCTTTCTGTAATCAAAACGCATCTTATCGGGTCCTTGGAGGGATTTCTCCATCCCTAAAAGTCCACACGTACTCTACAACCTTAGCGGCCGTTTCCTGCGTGCATAGTTGCTCTACTAAATGATTCCTACAATTCTTCATGTAACTTCGGAGGTCGGGAAATCTGCGTCCATGATCGTTACAGAATAGTCTGGGCGACGGGTTTATGCCTTCCACTTGTCTGTAAAACAGTCTTGTGATCGTTTCTGGGTGCGATGCTGCAGAACGCCAGTTCTACTTTCACGCCGCGAGCGAGGTCAGCTGTCTTCACCAAAGCGGCCGGACGCCTGTGGGAACTGAGTACGGCCTCTGAACCCATGCAGCAGGCGTGGCATCATTCTTGGTGACATGAGCCACAATTTGCAGCCAGTGCGCACAGTCGCTGCCGGCAACTCTTTCTCCACATGTTGGACGTGACTGGTGGCCCCTGTCAAGCAAACAGGTTGGACACTGGCTTTCCTTCCCAGCCTGCCCTCTATTTCGCTAAGGGAACTTGTTCGCTATTTGGCGTCAAGTATGTGAGACCAGCAAGAACGTGCGAATCGGAAGGAGCTGCGGCATTAAACATCGCTGGCAGAGTGTCAAAGCATTTGTCTCATGTGCCCCAGCGCTACCACAGCTAAGGGCAGAGGCCTACAGACGGCGACAGAGGTCAGAACAGCTCCCTACTGTTTACGGACCTTGGTCAGTCCCCTATGTATTTGTACGCAATAGACGCAGTCCCTATACAGCTTTAATCAGTGTATATACCACAAATAATATAACACTAAACCAAGTAATGGTTATACGCGAAGACCGCTGATTCGCTACTTACAGTTTTTACTGTCCCCTAAAGTCAGTTCACACAATGCAGACTCACTAACATCTACACAAACGCTTAGGATAAGTTAGTATACATTAGTCAACGTAGTAAAATACACAGATTCAATTCAGTTCTTCGCAGAAGCACTTGAAAAGAAAAAATAAACCAAATACTGAGTATAAAAAGAAACTGCTACTGCTGGTGCAGTAGGCCGGCCGTGGTGGCCGAGCGGTTCTAGGCGCTTCATTCCGGAATCGCGCGACTGCAACGGTCGCAGGCTCGAATCCTGCCTCGGGCATGGATGTGCGTGATGTCCTTAGGTTAGTTAGGTTTAAGTAGTTCAAAGTTCTAGGGGACTGATGACCTAAGATGTTAAGTCCCACAGTGCTCAGAGACATTTGAACCATTTTTGCTGGTGCAGCGTGTCCGCTGCACTTCGCGGCTGTAGCTATAAATTTATCCAGATTGCTGGATGTTACCCGACAGCCAGACGTGTTCAACATTGAAAAAATTGATCCCCTGAAAATCATAGTTCGGTATACAAGACAAAAGTGGCAGGCGAGCACTACTTTCATACACCAATAAAAACTCAATAAATTGAGTGCTGGGGTTTCCAGATGCTGACGCAATAAGGTTAAGTAGGGTTACTCTGAGGACGACACCTATGAATCCAGACTTTGAAAAATTTTCTGCTCTGCCCACTCTAGACGAAGCTGCGAATGAACAAGATCAGATTTTATCAAAAGACAATCCCAAAAAAAATCTGCAGAGTATCGTTGACTGTAGAGTTGGGAAACGTAGTAGTTACCATAATGTTTTATTTGATAAATTCTCGAGCCATGTTCCAGGCAGTTTAGTAGATCGTCTATGTTGTTGCAGGCTTTCACGTGCCTTTACATCCAACGGCGAAGTCTTTGCTTATATATTTTTGTGCTCTTTGGGTAATAACGCGGTGACCTGGATGGCGGAAGTGGGTATCAGTTGTTCTGAGTGGATGGCCAGAGACTGACGCAGTGTAATCTTATCTTACGTACTGTGCCGTATGTCACTTCCTATCATACGCACTTCATGACACAGTGTATCAAGTAACGTATTCAACGCCGATGTCGCAGTTTTACACCACCAAAATCATCCCATCGCCACATCGCCAGAGGTGCTTCGTACGTCATCTTGAGAACCTGCTTCTGTTGCTTGTAATACCAGATAGCAAACCAGCTCTGGATATTTCAATTCAGTGTAGTCACTTTCTGTGCTGCATCTACACGCTGGTTTGATAAACAATAAATTTACCATCGTCATATAGCCTAACAGTGTCACATCTGCTTCCGAGAGTCATGGAGAATATAATATTGAAACACGTTTTGCCTTTGCAGAATATATGTTAGCTTTTTGCAAAATAAACCGCAGTAAACTATATAAATACGAGAGCATGGTCAAATGCCACAACAAATCACATCGAATATTTACAATATGTACATGAAACCGTAATCGCAGTTCGAAACGAGAACAAATTATGAGATTCGAACATATTTTTTACAGGAATCAGACTACGACGTAGACTATCTTCCCTTATCTTCAACATGCATTTGTTAGAAAACTGCTGCGGAAGCAAAGGGAACTTCACAGCAAACATAAACATAGCAAAAGCCTTGCAGACAAACAAAAATTACGCGAAGCGAAATGTATTGTGAGGAGGGCTATGCGAGAGGCGTTCAATGAATTCGAAAGTAAAGTTCTATGTACTGACTTGGCAGAAAATCCTAAGAAATTTTGGTCTTATGTCAAAGCGGTAGGTGGATCAAAACAAAATGTCCAGACACTCTGTGACCAAAATGGTACTGAAACAGAGGATGACAGACTAAAGACCTAAATACTAAATGTTTTTTCCAAAGCTGTTTCACAGAGGAAGACTGCACTGTAGTTCCTTCTCTAGATTGTCGCACAGATGACAAAATGGTAGATATCGAATTAGACGACAGAGGGATAGAGAAACAATTAAAATCGCTCAAAAGAGAAAAAGGCCGCTGGACCTGATGGGATACCAGTTCGATTTTACACAGAGTACGCGAAGGAACTTGCCCCCCTTCTTGCAGCGGTGTACCGTAGGTCTCTGGAAGAGCGTAGCGTTCCAAAGGATTGGTAAAGGGCACAGGTCATCCCCGTTTTCAAGAAGGGACGTCGAACAGATGTGCAGAATTATAGACCTATATCTCTAACGTCGATCAGTTGTAGAATTTTGGAACACGTATTATGTTCGAGTATAATGAGTTTTCTGGAGACTAGAAATCTACTCTGTAGGAATCAGCATGGGTTTCGAAAAAGACGGTCGTATGAAACCCAGCTCGCGCTATTCGTCCACGAGACTCAGAGGGCCATAGACACGGGTTCACAGGTAGATGCCGTGTTTCTTGACTTCCGCAAGGCGTTCGATACAGTTCCCCACAGTCGTTTAATGAAAAAAGTAAGAGCATATGGACTATCAGACCAATTGTGTGATTGGATTGAGGAGTTCCTAGATAACAGAACGCAGCATGTCATTCTCAATGGAGATAAGTCTTCCGAAGTAAGAGTGATTTCAGGTGTGCCGCAGGGTAGTGTCATAGGACCGTTGCTATTCACAATATACATAAATGACCTGGTGGATGACATCGGAAGTTCACTGAGGCTTTTTGCAGATGATGCTGTGGTGTATCGAGAGGTTGTAACAATGGAAAATTGTACTGAAATGCAGGAGGATCTGCAGCGAATTGACGCATGGTGCAGGGAATGGCAATTGAATCTCAATGTAGACAAGTGTAATGTGCTGCGAATACATAGAAAGTTAGATCCCTTATCATTTAGCTACAATACAGCAGGTCAGCAACTGGAAGCAGTTAATTCCATAAATTATCTGGGAATACGCATTAGGAGTGATTTAAAATGGAATGATCATATAAAGTTGATCGTTGGTAAGGCAGATGCCAGACTGAGATTCATTGGATGAATCCTAAGGAAATGCAATCCGAAAACAAAGGAAGTAGGTTACAGTACGCTTGTTCGTCCACTGCTTGAATACTGCTCAGCAGTGTGGGATCCGTACCAGATAGGGTTGATAGAAGAGATAGAGAAGATCCAACGGAGAGCAGCGCGCTTCGTTACCGGATCATTTAGTAATCGCGAAAACGTTACGGAGATGACAGATAAAATCCAGTGGAAGACTCTGCAGGAGAGACGCTCAGTAGCTCGGTATGGGCTTTTGTTAAAGTTTCGAGAACATACCTTCACCGAAGAGTCAAGCAGTATATTGCTCCCTCCTACGTATATCTCGCGAAGACACCATGAGGATAAAATCAGAGAGATTAGAGCCCACACAGGAGCATACCGACAATCCTTCTTTCCACGAACAATACGAGACTGGAATAGAAGGGAGAACCGATAGAGGTACTGAAAGTACCCTCCGCCACACACCGTCAGGTGGCTTGCGGAGTATGGATGTAGATGTAGATAAAAATGGGTTGTATCCCTATCAACAGAAAGAATCACCTAGGCGCACTGATTTTTGTAGACGATTTAATCTTAGTAGCAATTATAGAAAACCATGTGCAAAAAGTTATGCAGAACCTAAAAAATCTTTCAGCTTTGTTGTTGTTGTTGTTGTTGTTGTTGTGGTCTTCAGTCCTGAGACTGGTTTGATGCAGCTCTCCATGCTACTCTATCCTGTGCAAGCTTCTTCATCTCCCAGTACCTACTGCAACCTACATCCTTCTGAATCTGCTTAGTGTATTCATCTCTTGGTCTCCCTCTACGATTTTGACCCTCCACGCTGCCCTCCAATACTAAATTGGTGATCTCTTGATGCCTCAGAACATGTCCTACCAACCGATCCCTTCTTCTGGTCAAGTTGTGCCACAAACTTCTCTTCTCCCCAATCCTGTTCAATACTTCCTCATTAGTTATGTGATCTACTCATCTAATCTTCAGCATTCTTCAGTAGCACCACTTTTCGAAAGCTTCTATTCGCTTCATGTCCAAACTATTTATCGTCCATGTTTCACTTCCATACATGGCTACACTCCATACAAATACTTTCAGAAATGACTTCCTGACACTTAAATCTATACTCGATGTTAACAAATTTCTCTTCTTCAGAAACGCTTTCCTTGCCATTGCTAGTCTACATTTTATATCCTCTCTACTTCGACCATCATCAGTTATTTTTCTCCCCAAATAGCAAAACTCCTTTACTACTTTAAGTGTCTCATTTCCTAATCTAATTCCCTCAGCATCACCCGACTTAATTCGACTACATTCCATTATCCTCGTTTTGCTTTTGTTAATGTTCATCTTACATCCTCCTTTCAAGACGCTATCCATTCCGTTCAACTGCTCTTCCAAGTCCTTTGCTGTCTCTGACAGAATTACAATGTCATCGGCGAACCTCAAAGTTTTTATTTCTTCTCCATGGATTTTAATACCTACTCCGAATTTTTCTTTTATTTCCTTTACTGCTTGCTCAATATACAGATTGAATAACATCGGGGAGAGGCTACAACCCTTTCTTACCCCCTTCCCAACAACTGCTTCCCTTTCATGTCCCTCGACTCTTATAACTGCCATCTGGTTTCTGTACAAATTGTAAATAGCCTTTCGCTCCCTGTATTTTACCCTTGCCACCTTCAGAATCTAAAAGAGAGTATTCCAGTTAACATTGTCAAAAGCTTTATCTAAGTCTACAAATGCTAGAAACGTAGGTATGCCTTTCCTTAATCTTTCTTCTAAGATAAGTCGTAAGGTCAGTATTGCCTCACGTGGTCCAGTATTTCTACGGAATCCAAACTGATCTTCCCCGAGGTCGGCTTCTACTAGTTTTTCCATTCGTCTGTAAAGAATTCGTGTTAGTATTTTGCAGCTGTGGCTTATTAAACTAACTGTTCGGTAATTTTCACATTTGTCAACACCTGCTTTCTTTGGGATTGGAATTATTATATTCTTCTTGAAGTCTGAGGGTATTTCGCCTGTTTCATACATCTTGCTGACCAGATGGTAGAGTTTTGTCAGGACTGGCTCTCCCAAGGCCGTCAGTAGTTCCAATGGAATGTTGTCTACTCCGGGGGCCTTGTTTCGACTCAGGTCTTTCAGTGCTCCGTCAAACTTTTCACGCAGTATCGTATCTCCCATTTCATCTTCATCTACATCCTCTTCCATTTCCATAATATTGTCCTCAAGTACATCGCCCTTGTATAGACCCTCTATATACTCCTTCCACCTTTCTGCTTTCCCTTCTTCGCTTAGAACTGGGTTTCCATCTGAGCTCTTGATGTTCATACAAGTGGTTCTCTTATCCCCAAAGGTCTCTTTAATTTTCCTGTAGGCAGTATCTATCTTACCCCTAGTGAGAAAAGCCTCTACATCCTTACATTTGTCCTCTAGCCATCCCTGCTTAGCCATTTTGCACTTCCTGTCGATCTCATTTTTGAGACGTTTGTATTCCTTTTTGCCTGCTTCATTTACTGCATTTTTATATTTTCTCCTTTCATCAATTAAATTCAATATTTCTTCTGTTACCCAAGGATTTCTACTAGCCCTCGTCTTTTTACCTACTTGATCCTCTGCTGCCTTCACTATTTCATCCCTCAAAGCTACCCATTGTTCTTCTACTGTATTTCTTTCCCCCATTCCTGTCAATTGTTCCCTTATGCTCTCCCTGAAACTCTGTACAACCTCTGGTTCTTTCAGTTTAACCAGGTCCCATCTCCTTAAATTTCCACCTTTTTGCAGTTTCTTCAGTTTTAATCTACAGGTCATAACCAATAGATTGTGGTCAGAGTCCACATCCGCCCCTGGAAATGTCTTACAATTTATAACCTGGTTCTTAAATCTCTGTCCTACCATTATATAATCTATCTAATACCTTTTAGTATCTCCAGGGTTCTTCATGTATACAACCTTCTTTCATGATTCTTAAACCAAGTGTTACCTATGATTAAGTTATGCTCTGTGCAAAATTCTACCAGACGGCTTCCTCTTTCATTTCTCTCCCCCAATCCATATTCACCCACTACGTTTCCTTCTCTCCCTTTTCCTACTCTCGAATTCCAGTCACCCATGATTATTAAATTTTCGTCACCCTTCACTATCTGAATAATTTCTTTTATCTCATCATACATTTCTTCAATTTCTTCGTCATCTGCATTTGCATCTGCATCTGCATCAGCTTTGTTACTCTATGGAAATATCGACTAAGAAATGACGATACAATGACGGAAAGTGTTACACCATAAAGCACCGTCCACAGATTTTTTTGTCTTTCTCAGCCCATTCCCTACCTGCTCCCTCTATAAAAATTTTCGACACTGCCATTTAAAGTGCCACAGATGCCTAGTATACAGATTGTTAATAAAATGAATACAATAATTCAATACAATAACAAAAATTCATATGCGTCTGTTGTTCATACTTAAGCTTTTGGTTTTTTATGGGAGAGGGCCACCTGACGCCCTACCCCTTTCTTCCTAAGGCCTGCCCCCTCCCCCCTCCTCCCTCCGTCTCCCGGACCCCTATTGGGATCCACAACTGGTTTGAGGTTAAGTTCCACACTAGGCTGTCATGTCAGAATTGGAGTTCTGGTTGGCCAATGCACATAACCATCAGAAAACCCTACAAGGGAAATATTTTCAGATCCATCACCCAAAAGCATCCTAATCTATCTGCAGGCAAACAGCCTAGCATTCAAGTTCGCCTGCTTGGGAGCTGTTGCGCTAGCCATCAAGAAAACTTACAAGTGATCGTAATCTGCGTAATACACACTTCAGAAGAACACATTGACCATCTAGTAGTATTTTAATTATGCCGCACATGATGTTGATGAAATGTATTAAATAAAGAATAGTCGTCGACTTGATATCAACATAATTATGTAAAAATAAAAAAGTGCTTTATTTAGAATAAAAGGGAAAGGAAAGGATCAAGTTATTGGTGTATACTACCGACGAATGGCGGTCCAAGTCCGGCAGTGAAGTGTTGTTTATTCGAGTGAGATGGTTCAATGGTTAGCACACTTGGCTCGCATTCGGGAGGACGACAGTTTAAACCCGCGTCCGGCCATACTGATTTAGGTTTTCTGTGATTTACCTAAATCACTCCAGGCAAATGCCTTGATGGTTCCTTTGAAAGGTCACGGCCGATTTCCTTCCCCATCCTTGACACAGGCTGAATGGCTCCTATTCGGGAGGACGACAGTTTAAACCCGCGTCCGGCCATACTTATTTAGGTTTCCTGTGATTTACCTAAATCACTCCAGGCAAATGCCTTGATGGTTCCTTTGAAAGGTCACGGCCGATTTCCTTCCCCATCCTTGACACAGGCCGAACTTATACTCAGTCTCTAATGACCTCGATGTTGACGGGACTTTAAACTCAATATTCCTTCCTTCCCAGCGAAGTGTTCACATCACACGCCATGTCCTCAGGACAGACGAAGTGGCTCTTAGAAGTTTAAGTTGGAAAAGTTTTAACTTTTCTTATTCTTCTGTAACTGTGTTTAAAATAAATGGCTTTAAGCACTATGGGACTTAATATCTGAGGTCATCAGGCCCCTAGACTTAGAACCACTTAAATCTAACTAACCTAAGGACATCACACACATCCATGCCCGAGGCAGGATTCAAACCTGCGACCATAGCAGCAGCGCGGTTCCGGACTGAAACGCCGAGAACACTTGGCCACAGCGGCCGGCATAAAAGAAATAAAAGTAATTGTATCAGACATGTAAATCTCGTTCTAAACAGAATATCGTTTTGAAAAAAAAATTATTGAATTAGGAAATCATATGAAATGGACTGTAAAATACGGAAATGATCTTGCATTAGATACTATTCCCTCTGGTGAGTATTCTACATGGTGTTATGTGGCTTTCTTGGTGCACGCTGAATGAAGGACTATTAAGATAAAGCAGTAAGATACGTTGCTTGTAGTTGTTAGACGACAGCAGTAACAGAAAATCAGAATACAGCAGATGCTACTTAACTAAAGAGGCAATATATCTTTTCATTTACCAAGCACGAAAAGATGAAAACAAGTACAGGAAGTGCCATGTTCGTGGCTTTGAGCAAAAACTGACATAGCGTGCTAATTGAACAGGTTGGAGTTTATATACGATGTCATGTTTCGGTGCTTAATTTTTTTTTTCCCTAACAGGAGCAGCAGAACTTTGTCAGGGTGACATGGCATCTCACAACTTCGACCGACCGCGGAGCTATGTTTCTGGACGTATTATAACGGGTCTCGAAGCACAGAAATTTAATATTACGTAGCGTGGAAAATTCGCAAGTAATAACTTGCCACGAAGGGGACGTCACTGCCTTGCCGATAGTTCAGGTAAACCTAACAAGGGTGACGCTCCCTCGGTTATTGATTTGCGTCGGAAGCTGCTTACCAAAGTTTTCTTTCTGACAAGAAATACACGGGTCCATCTGGATGCTACCACTTGCTGCTGCGATGAAAAGTTGTTAACTTACAAGTTTTAACAAGAACCGATCATAATGACGAACTCTCTGACGAGACATTTTCATTTCCAGTCATGCACGAAGGAGGCTATTGATACAAATGATTTCGCCGGCATCGACATTTTTCTAATTCCATTAGCAAATTCTTCGCGGTTTAGTTTTCGGCATACTGTATCTACTACTCCATATAACTTATTCGAGTTTACGAAGTTCACACGCAGTCAACAGAAAAAAAAATGTTGACGTGTTATTTAGCTGGCATAATTCCACCTTACAGTGTCCTTTTGTTAACCGCACTTTGGGGCAAGTTGCTGTCCAGCTTAGGGAGAAATTTTAAGTTGATTACATTTATTAATTAGAAACAGACCACCTGACTGTGACAAATAACAATTTTTTTCTGGTGGTACTTCATTTTATGTTGCCGCACCGTCAGCAAATGATTGAGAGAAGACTGTTGTCTTCCAGGTTATCAGTACCTAGTATCTACAGTAAGGATCTTAACACAGTTCGCTGGGCCACGTTTGAAGTTATTTCTACTTCTGTCAATGAACACCTCTGAGAAAACATGCTGCGTCCTGTCTACCAAGGAATCCTCAACCCCATCACAAATACGTTTGGTAGCCAGTATGATGTTATAATGGGGCAATCAAAACGTTTTCGTTTGATGACTTTGTTGTTGCGTGTATGCCACCCAGCGCGACTCCGATGAGGGTATATAAGCATCGACATGTGAGCATAGTATGGTTTTCGAAGGGAAACGTTTTCATCGCTCCAATGCTTTTGTTATTAAGCGTTAGTCTGGTACCGTGTCAAATGCTACTGTGGGTAGACGTTAAAAGTTTCCTTTTCACTGATAAACGTATTTCATCTAGTACCCATATGTCTATCGCCATGTATTTTCTTTTGGATGTATCGAACAGTTGTCGCTGTCCCTTGAGAAGTTTCTTTATTGCGTCGCTATACGCAGAGAGTCCTATCACGAACTGCCAAGTGTTCTTCTTTCAAGAAAATCGTTTAAAAGTTGACGCAGGTTTTTAAAAGGGTAGGAACCGCAACATTTTACGGCCACTTACAAGTTGTCATTCGTCTTCCGAAATGTTAAAAATGCTCCATATCCCCAGCTTTAGCTCCCCTCCCCAACCCAAAAACGACCGTAGGGACGGCTTTGTACATCCGTCCACTGACTGGTCAACTATTGTTCTAAACTTGAGCCGTAGTTTCTCTACAATCTCTTGTCAAGAGCTGAACGTTTGAAGTTCCCCCTCGACGCATGACGCTTCTGATTCTTAACCTGGTTTACTAAACAGGTTCAGCTTTCTAGGTGTTTTAGCTGGTGGTTATCACTCCTACAACAGCCACGTGGACACTGGTCCCGTGTGAGTAAAATACGATGCATGCAAGTCCAAAGTAACAGCCACTGCAGCCATCAAGAAATATTGGAAATGTTTTGGGAATTGCAAATATGAACTACCATCGTCTGTGTGGTGGCGTGGTGGCACGACGACGCACCGGGACTCGAGCCGGAATTTCCCGCATCCTGCAAGCGGTCACCTCAACCGCTTTTTTTGTTGATCTCATTATGTTCGTTAATGGACGTTGTATTTGATCGGGGCGGTCGTCCCATGACGCTTGTTCAAGTTCATCGTTGACCCCACTAACTCAGTTTTTTCTTTTTCTTTTTTCTTTCGCTGAGCTACCTTGCCGGCACCGATTCGGCTATCCATTCATGATTCACAACCAGATCCAAACTTCATACGTCGTCGTCTCTGTCACACTCCGTAATATTTCCGTCCAGGAAGGATATACGGGGTGACAATTATTGAATTATATGACATAATATCGGCATAACTTCTGAACGGTTTGCGTTAAGAAGTTCAAGCTGGACGGTTGGCGCGGAGGATACTGGCAATTGTTGATGTGAATGTAGTTTGGTTCAGCGACGACGCACACTTTTATTTGGATGGGTTCGTCAATAAGAAAGATTGGCGCATTTGGGGACTGCGTGGGTGACTGCGTGGTGCGCAATGTCCAATCACGGAATAATTGGTGCGATATTCCTTGACGGCACGGTAACTACAGGGCGGTACGTAAAGGTTTTGGAAGATGATTTCATCCCCATTTCCCAAAGTGATCCTGATTTGACAAGATGTGGTTCATGCAAGACGAAGCTCGATCCCACCGAAGCAGGAGTGTTTGATGTCTTGCAGGAGCACTTTGGGGAACGCATCCTGAATCCGGGATACCCAGAGGTCACTGGCATGAGCCTCGATTGGGCGCCATATTCTCCGGATGTGAACACGTGCGACTCCTTTTTGTGGGGCTATACTAAAGACAAGGTGCACAGCAAAAACAGCAAAACCACAGCTGAGCTGAAAACAGCCATACAGCACCAATGCTCCGGTACTTCAGCGGGTCATGCAGAATTCTGCTATTCGTCTGCGCCACATCATCGCCAATGATGACAGGCATATCGAACATGTCATAACCTAAAACCGAATATATGAGGTGACATTTACATGTTGAGTGAAGTGTGTGCAAGCCGTAGTTTGTAACTAATTAAAGTTTTTTTTATACAGCTCACTAATTGTCACCCTGCATTTTATTGAGAGTCGGGGCCTGGTCATTGGCGAATGAAGCCGAAATAGCAGTGCCTGTGTTACTGCGAAGAACGCTGTAAAGTTCTTTCGGACGTGCATGCCTGCGCGAGTGCAGCCTGTGACACATGGACGACGACATGTGTGTGTGTGTGTGTGTGTGTGTGTGTGTGCGTGCGTGGCCGTGGATGAGTGAGTGTGTGTGTATGAGAGAGAGAGAGAGAGAGAGAGAGAGAGAGAGAGAGAGAGAGAGAGGGAGAGAGAGAGAGAGAGAGAGAGACAGAGAGAGAAAGTTTTAATTAATTATTTAGCGTGGTTATGTTTTACATTTATCTTTTTCCTTGTTTTAGTGGCTCTCTCTCAGCTCTCAAACTACTTTTGACAGGTGAGTGACGAACCAGAAATAAGTGTAAGGAAAAGCTATAGCTACATGAAGATACACACACACACACACAAAAGACGAAAGATAAACACACAATGACAGTTGGCAATACTACTCATTGTAAACGCAGACACGTTCAACACACAGTGTAAAGTTGAAGTGTTGTAACAAATGTGCTCGAAAAAACGCCGAAAATTGGTCATCTGGAATACGGAGACCGAGTAAACACACCTCCACGATTACACTCATGAGCTAACAACATTTGAAATCGTAACACCAAGCGATAATTTAACCTTACGGGACATGTGCTACAATAATTGTTCCTAACCTGAGATAAAAAGAGAATGACAAGAGAAAACATAGCAAATTAACTAACTTGCAACTACAACAAGATGCATTTATCATATGTATAGAAACAAACATGTATTACACAACTGAAGATGATTCGTAAATAAAAGAAGCGAAATGCGTGTGGCAAAAAACAAACTGCCTTTCATTTAATTGCAATGAGGGAACATGCTTTCATGGAAGATGTTTAGGCGCACTACGAATGTAGTGGTGTGGACATGTTGGGAATGTGGATCTCACGGGGAGTGTGCAAGGGATAAGTCCCTGCAGACGCGCTATCCTCTGTGCCCTCGGTGGCTCAGATGGATAGAGCGTCTGCCATGTAAGCAGGAGATCCCGGGTTCGAGTCCCGGTCGGGGCACACATTTTCAACATGTCCCCAGTGAAGTATATCAACGCCTCTTTGCAGCTAGGGTGTCTATTAAATTATCATTTAATTTCTAGCAAAGCTGCATGGTCATCCACGGTATGTGTTCTTTCGGGAACAGATACTACCGTCATATATAGGAAGATGTTTATTTAGTTTGTCTACCTGAAATGATTGGCTTGAAACAGAAACGCGCTCCCAATATATTAACTTCCGAGGACGGGGGGTAGGGGTATAAATCTAGGTATCATTTCCGAAGCAGCCAGCAGGAAATGCAATGAAAGTGCAATCATTCCGGAGGGAACGAGATTGCTAGCGGAGAGGCTGAGGCGGTGCCCGTGCATTCCAGAGTGCCCTGAGGCGACACGTGCGGACGCGAAGAGCGCCGAGGTGAAGGCCAGACACGTGGCCTCCTCTCCCCTCCCCCCCCCCGCCCCTCACGCCCTCGCACGGGATCGCTCTGAGGGGCTTACGAGGACGGCGCCAGTCCCGGGGGTGGTCCGATGGGGCGCCGGAACAGCGCCTGCAAACACCGGACCGGGCGGCTTTGTACTACCGATAACGGACAGTGAATACGCGCGGCCGCCTGCACGCTGCCTGCCGCCTTTGCTCGGTGCATTCGGGGAATGCTGATCCGCTCTGTGCGCACTTGACGGGCTCTCGTCTCTACCGCGGCCCAAACAGCAGCGCGCATTTGTTCTCCAGTACTTAGGGCGCGCGCGAGCGGGTGGTTGAAGTGCAGTTCCTCACTTCCTCCCGTAATCCCTGAAAGTTTTTAGCACAGTTCCGCACTGCCGCCTAGTGAACAAAATACGGGCATACCAGTTGTGTGACGATACTGAAGAGTTAAGAAGAAATCGTTCTCAACAGAGAGAAATCTTCAGACGTACAAGCAACTTCGGGCATACTGCAAGAGAGTGGTATACCGTCATTCTTTCCATAATATACAGGGTGTCTCTCATCAGAGTCGTTCGTTAGGCGCATTTTCTTTGGTGTTTCGGAAGAAATTTCCAATTTGGTTTTTGCAACGTGTAGCTGGTCTGAGCCCAAAGAAATGCTCCTCATCGCGTCTTACATGCGACCCCTGCATCGATGGAAAGCGCCGGTTTGTTTCCCGTTACAAACAAAATGATTTTTGAAGTGGAATTTTACGTGCCCCTTCGACAGAGCGGTCCCAAATTAGTCTGCACGAGGTCCCGTGTTCGATTCCCGGCGGGATCGGGGATTATCACCTGCCTCGAGATGACTGGTTTTTTCTATTGTCCTCGTCATTTCATCATCATTCATGAAAGTGGCGAATTTGGGCTGAGCAAGATTGGGAATTTGTATGGGCGCTGATAACCGCGTAGTTGAGCGCCCCACAAACCAAACAGCATCATCATCATTAAATTGGTCTATCTCGATATTCGTTTTATTCATATGTATTAACAGGGACAGTAAAACACGAGGATAACGAGTGGCCGGCCGGGGTGGCCCAGCGGTTATAGGCGCTACAGTCTGAAACCGCGCGACCGCTACGGTCGCAGGTTCGAATCCTGCCTCGGGCATGGATGTGTGTGATGTCCTTAGGTTAGTTAGGTTTAAGTAGTTCTAAGTTCTAGGGGACTGATGACCTCAGAAGTTAAGTCCCATAGTTCTCAGAGCCATTTGAACCATTTTTTAGGATAACGAGTACTGCAGCGGCGACGGTATCGCCTTGGCCCTCTCTGACTGCTCCCCCATGCAGCAGCGCGCTGCTCTATCGCTGCTGGAGTACTCACTATTCTGCGTGTTTTACTGTTCCTGTTAAAACACATCGGTAAAACGAATATCGCACTAGACTAACCTGGCAGCGCCCTCTCGAATGAATTTTGATTGAAATGGGAAATAAACGAAATTATTCAGCCGATGTTGGGCGTCGTATGAAAGAATGATGAGAAGAATTTGATTGGGCTGCTACACGCTGCGAAAACGAAACTGCAGATATCTGCTGAAACACCAGAGCAAATGGGCCTGACGACTAGGACTGTTGAAATTTTTAAAAATATCGGGATCAGGTATATCGATAATTAAAAGGCCGATGCCGGCCATCAATACATAGAGAAACGTTATCGATATATCGACGGAAGAATATCGACGGACAGGCCAAAAAAATATCAGCTGCACATTGTAATAAACTGCTAGTTTTAGAGCTGTATATTTGGGTATTGATTTATTATTAGATATTCTGTACATCAACTAGCTAGCAGCCTGGTTCAAATGGCTCTGAGCACTATGGGACTTAACATCTATGGTCATCAGTCCCATAGAACTTATAACTACTTAAACCTAACTACCCTAAGGACGTCACACAACACCCAGTCATCACGAGGCAGAGAAAATCCCTGACCCCGCCTGCTTATCCCTCTTAGAGCAACGAAGACGATGCACTATCACGACTGGTAATATCCACTTTGCTGACAATGGTAACTGCAAGTTAGAGGCACGATAAAATGTGCCCGATGTTTCCGTTGTTCGGTTTCATCACATATCGGATTTATCTGGAACACTTCATGTCGACTTCTGCGTGATGGACTTAAACGGAGAAATTCCACTTGAGCTGGCCGTTGTCGCCGAGCGGTTCTAGGCGCTTTAGTCCGGAACCGCGCTGCTGCTACGTCGCGAGGACAAGAACTTTGTAATTTCTACATTTCCAACAGATTACATTTACAAAAGGTGTTTGAAATTTGCACTGTCGGCCGAATGCAAGTATTGCATCGCTCAATCATCCCTTCGCGCCCAAGCCCAAGCGCTGCGCGTGCGGTGAGGTGCATCGTCTGGTAACGCCACATGTTCAACATTTCTCATCTATTTTTGGGACATTTCCCGACATTTACCACCAGTATGTCTTACATTAAATTACTTGTGTCAGAGTCATCTACGTCGCTTCCAGGTTTTTGAACGTTAATAAGAATTATGAAAAAGCCTTAAAGGCCCAACGGCACCTACCGGCCGCCATGTCATCCCCCGCCCGTAAGCGTCACCGTGGCGGTTAGGGGGGGGGGGTTGTGGTCAGCACACCGCTCCCCCGGCCATTGTCAGTTTTCGCGACCGGAGCCGCTACTCCTCAGTCAAGTAGCTCCTCAGTTAGCCTCACAAGGGCTGAATGCATCCTGCTTGCCAACAGTACTCGGCAACACCGGATGGTGGCCCATCCAAGTGCAAGCGAAGCCCGGCAGTGGTTAACTTCGGTAATCTGCCAGGAACCGGTGTTACTACTGCGGCAAGGCCGCCGGCTATGAAGAAGAATCACCCAGTACAAATATTCACAATCACTGAGTTTTCTCCTCGTATCTGTTCCCATTTACAGGATCTACTTCAATAAGAAATGCACTTTCCTTACTTCGTCTTCTCCATTCCGTAATACTTGCAGCAATCAGTCAAGTCACAGAGTTACTGGTGTACGCAGTTCGGAGCAGTGACGTCTTCAGATCAGTCTTATAACATAAATTTCGTCACTGTTTATTAGTATTTAAAAATTCTTGCCACGGGTTCTTAATTTTCAGATAGAACAGGTGACAAATAAATTTGTCTTGTACAAGTAACATCTACAAGATGACTCGATACTCATCTGTTCATTAATGGATCAGTACTCGTGGCTAACATTTATTAATGGTTTCTTAGAAACCTTTTCAGTGAAACTCCCGTTGCGCTTACGAAATCGCTACCACTGCCATTAAAATTTCGGAGTCAGGTGGTGTTATGAGGAAATCATTCCCGAAAATTGGCTAAAGATCAGAGTAAAGTCTGTTTCAGACTTTTAATTGAATACTTAATACAATTTTTCTAGTCGACTACGATTTCACAGCGGCGTTTTTCGTTGCGACAGAATCTTCTCACGAAATTCCAATCACCAACTATCTCTTTCAAATGCGAAAAATTTTGTTGACACCGACCTACATACGGAGGAACGATCACCAAGATAAAATAAGGGAAATCAGAGCTCGTTCGGAAAGATATAGGTGTTTATTCTTTCCGCGCGCTATACGAGATTGGAATAATGGAGAATTGTGAAGGTGGTTTGATGAACTCTCTGCCAGGCACTTAAATGTGATTTGCAGAGTATCCATGTAGATGAAGATGTAGATTCATGTAATTAATACTGTCTCAGCAGCTTGCATCCGTATTTTGGTTCTGCATCAAAATATTCGTAATAGTACAACGGCATGATGCGAATTTCAACTTTCTTTTAGTAAATCCCGTGAAAAACATGAGCTCCTAATGTGGACGCAGTTCTTTTACTGCGCAAGCTACACCTCCCTCCTAAATGCCGATCTTTGCGGTGTGCCACTGGTCTCCGTTTTCCCAGAAAACGACTTCGCGTTTCGTGCGCGTCGAAACGGCGGCAATGGCCTAAGTGTATGAACGGGCACTTGCAGCGCGTTTCCGGCCAACTCTTTGGCACTGGTAGACAAAGCGGGTGCTGCGAGCAGGCAGAATGCAGGGCCCTTCGCAGGCGCCGTGACTGCGGCCGGTGCAAGAAACCTCGCGCGCGGCCGGTGGGTTTCTTGCGCCGTGCGCAGTGGTCGCTCCTTTGTCAGTCGCCGGCTCCGCCCGGAACGTTCTCCAGTCCCGCGATCCAGCGCGCTGACGTGGTGCTAGTTCTGTGCTTCCAGAAAAAGCACAGATCCTTAGAGATCCGCCTCATCCCTGAAATTCGAAAGAGAACGCCAGTAACTACCTGCCTCACCTATTCCTAACCGACCGGAGCCACGAAACCACTTGTGTAACACGATCCACGACCAAGCGTGGATCCATGTAGTAGACTGCCGATAACACTTTAGAACTCACGAGGCATTCATTCCGCTCACCTCATACGATTTTTTACAACCACACTCCAAAGTGCTGGTCTTGGTTCAGCTGTGTCTCTTCCTTCGCGTTTTTGCTTCACAATCACGTCAACAGAAATCGATATCGGCGGCTTTACAAGGTTTCAAATGTCCCTTACGCATCTGTTACGCAGTTTAATCCATTGTCTAGTTCACGTTCTAAGTCGCTGAGGTCTTCCAACTGATCCATTCTACTCTCTACTGACAACGAAATACTCCCTGCCTCTTTTAGGCTGGGGGATCCTCCTCTTGTGACACTTAGTGGGCAACTCCGCATTACAGAGGTGTGCCCGGATATCTTTAATCAAGTTTACGGACGGCCGCTGTGGCCGAGCGGTTCTAGGCGCTTCCGTCCGGCACCGCGCTGCTGCTACGGTCGCAGGATCGAATCCTGCCTCGGGCATGGATGTGTGTGATGTCCTTAGGTTTAGGTAGTTGTAAGACTAGGGGACTGATGACCTCAGATGTTAAAGTCCCGTAGTGCTTACAAGGGAACCTCCCCATCGCACCCCCCTCAGATTTTGTTATAAGTTGGCATAGTGGATAGTCCTTGAAAAACTGAACACAGATAAATCGAGAAAACAGGAAGAAGTTGTGTGGAACTACAAAAAAAAAAGCAAACTATACGAACTGAGTAGGCCATGCGCAAGATAGGAAACATTAAAGATAACGTAAGCTCAGGAGCGCCGTGGTCCCGTGGTTAGCGTGAGCAGCTCGGAAACGAGAGGTCCTTCGTTCAAGTTTTCCCTCGAATGAAAAGTTTACTATCTTTATTTTCGCAAAGTTATGATCCGTCCGTTCGTTCATTTACGTCTCTGTTCACTGTAATAAGTTTAGTGTATGTGTTTTGCGACCTCACCGCAAAACCGTGCGATTAGTAGGCGAAAGGACGTGCCTCTCCAATGGGCACCGAAAACATTTGCTCGCAAGGTCATAGGTCAACCGATTCCTCCACAGGAAAACAAGTCTGATATATTCTATACGGCACTGGTGACGGCATGTGCGTCACGTGACAGGAATATGTTGTCGACCCATCTAACTTGTACACTTGGGTAAAAAGATTCTTCTACCTTGCCCGATTTAGGTTTCCTTGTGAATGTGATAATCACTCCCAAAAAAGTGATGAAAATATAAGAGTTTGTCACATAAACTGCAACAAATTAATGCAACAGTTTCACAGTCGCACAGTTTTCCCCGTGCTCTGTCAATACATACGCTTTTAACGTTTTCAAATTTTTCCGTGTGTAGACCGTCAAATCCTGCATGTGTCCAAGCAAATCTGAACATGTGCTGGAATTTTGGAGGGCGAAGTTGATCATGTTTGAGTGCATGAACTTTGATAATTGTCTGAAAATAAAAAATTAAAACTTTTCGCTTGAGGTAGGATGGACCTTTCGTTCCGTAGCCGCTCACGCTAACCACGGGACCACGACGCTCCTTGCTTCCCAGCCTCCTTAATGTTGCTTATGTTGCGCACGGACTACTCATTTTGTATATTTTTCTTATTTTTTTCATAGTTCCACACAACTTCTTCCTGTTTTCTCGATTGATCTGAGTTCAGTTTTTCAAGGCCTCCAAAGACATACGCTTTTAACGTTTTCAAATTTTTCCGTGTGTAGACCGTCAAATCCTGCATGTGTCCAAGCAAATCTGAACATGTGCTGGAATTTTGGAGGGCGAAGTTGATCATGTTTGAGTGCATGAACATTGATAATTGTCTGAAAATAAAAAATTAAAACTTTTCGCTTGAGGTAGGATGGATCTTTCGTTCCGTAGCCGCTCACGCTAACTACGGGACCACGACGCTCCTTGCTTCCCAGCCTCCTTAATGTTGCTTATGTTGCGCACGGACTACTCATTTTGTATATTTTGCTTATTTTTTTCATAGTTCCACACAACTTCTTCCTGTTTTCTCGATTGATCTGAGTTCAGTTTTTCAAGGCCTATCCACTGTGCCAACTTATGACTAAATCTGACGGGGTTGCAATGGGGAGGTTCCCTTGTTAGAGCCATTTGAACCATTTGAATTAAGTTTACGATCTTACGATACAAGAGAGCCATATTATGGACAAGCAAAGTAAACAAAACCTGTTTCATGACTTCCTAATAATCGGTCTCGTCACAGTACGTGTAAACTCGTCCTCATGTTAGTTGTAAATAAGCTGGAAAACAGTAATGTTAGACAGGTTTACTTTCATATTTCCTTAAGTTGGCATCTCCGACCCGAGGTTTCCTACCTCAAATTGTTCTGTGGAGCATCCTCTATGACCTGTTAAATTTTTGCACGATCTTGCGGAAACACCCTGTATACATAAGGAGCGACCAAAACTTTCCGTTCGAAGGCCGCACTAATGCTTTGCTTGCATATCGGTGTTTATATACCCGCATCGGAATCGCGCTGGGTTCCATATGCCCTACACCAAGTCACTTGTCCAGTATCGGCAGATAAATACGATATTGCAGAGGCTGTGTTATACTGATTACGATGCAAATTTCCTTTGGGCATGCATCGATGCTCGTGAGTTGTGCACGGATAGCCAAATGATAAGGTGATCGATCGCGATTAGCGGGAAATCCGGTTTCGAGTCCCGGTCAGGCACAAATTTTCGTTGTCGTCATTCCATTCGACAGCTGATGGTAGTGCTTATTGGCAACTGCGAATTCATTTGATGTGTTCTGTAACGGCTGTAATCGCCACAGTGCGTCGTAATCAGATTAACACAAGCGCTGCAATATCATATTTATTTAGAGTCGAGGGCTTGCTGTTGGCGAATAAATGCGAAATAGCATTGTCTGCGTTATTAAGAAGTACTATACAATGTCAATAACGCACTTCCTAATAACACAGATACTGCTATTTCGTATTTATTCGCAAAACCAGACCCTCGACTATCAATAAACATGTCGTTCCTGGACAAGAATATACGTAATGTACGAGTGCAGCTTGTGACACATAGAAGACGACATATGGAAGTTTGGGTCGGGCGGTGATCCGTCCGTGGGTAACTGAAGCAGTTAAGGCGACCGTTTGCGCAAAGCGAGAAGTCCGGATTCGAGTCTCGGTCCGACATAAATTTTCATCGTCGTCACTCCAATGTACAACCGATAATGGTTCGTATTCGCAACTGCGAATACATTTGGTGTTTGTCGTCCTGGTCCCGATAGACCTGTATTCACCCTTCTACGAGGCTCCACAACGCGAACCTCAGAGCAACTCTCGAAATTTGTTGAAGGTGAGAGTCCATTCAGCTAGTCGGGACGGGATCTGTAGAATGATTGGCTGGTTTCTCACTTGTGGGCATTGTCACTAGATGAGCTTTCTCTGTAGATAATAATCTTCTAATCAATGTCGCCGTTTGCGGCGTGAGGAGTAACTTCTGTATCACTGTCTTGCACAAGTATGCAGAAGGAAGGAACGAAAGAAGATAATGGTTTAATTTGCGCCAGCGACGATGTCATTAGAGAGGGGCACAAGCTCGAATTAAGAAAGGTTGGGAAATGAATCTACAGCGTGCTTGTCGGCCGGAGTGGCCGAGTGGTTCTAGGCGCTACAGTCTGGAACCGCACGACCGTTACGGTCGCAGGTTCGAATCCTACCTCGGGAATGGTTGTGTGTGATGTCTTTAGATTAGTTAGGTTTAAGTCATTTTAAGTTCTAGGGGGCTGATGACCTCAGAAGTTAGGTAACATAGTGCTCAGAGCCATTTGAACCATACAGCGCGCTTTTGCCAGGAACAATCCTTGTATTTGCCTCTGGCGATTTTGAAAACCACGTGAAATCTAACTCCCGGCCGTAGGAGGATATGAATCGTCGTTCTCCATGTTGAGAGTCCATTGTCCTAAACAGCACCTAGATTGCTAATAATATTGCGCTGTATTATGAACCGTCTATAGATAAGTTCGGAAGTTGTTCAGTATATTGGCGGATATACTGTAATTAGATGATACTGAGCAAACTGCTTACAAATTGTCCCTGTCTAACATCATATATCTTTGTCAGCTCACATTCGTCTGCTAAACTGTTCATTTTTCGCGATTTGTTATGTTGTGAAGTGGAAATGGGTATGAAATCAGCTGAACAGACGTTCATTTGAGAATTATTGGAAGTATTTAGGAGTTTTCCAGGATTATGGTGAGTTAAATGAAATGAATATAGTAATCGCAAAAAAAGAACAATACGATCAGCTGTCGAAATATAGGAAATGTACCCGACAGCACATAAACTTTAATCAGGAAAGACATGAAATCCATTGTGGACAAATTACATGAAAGAACTCAAAAGACATTGGTGTGGATCGAAAGGCGCGGCAGGTGCTCACGAGATACTGCAGTCAACACTTCGGTACTTTAATGCTTTGAACTTACTGCAAGGGCAAGAAATTTTATACCATAATTTAAATAAAAATATGTGTACTTCTTGTTTCTAAAATTGTATCTAAATAAATATTATTGTTATTATTATATTTTTTTTTTTTTGGTCATCAGTCTACTGACTGGTTTGATGCGGCCCGCCGCGAATTCCTTTCCTGTGCTAACCTCTTCATCTCAGAGTACACTTGCAACCTACGTCCTCAATTATTTGCTTGACGTATTCCAATCTCTGTCTTCCTCTACAGTTTTTGCCCTCTACAGCTCCCTCTAGTACCATGGAAGTCATTCCCTCATGTCTTAGCAGATGTCCTATCATCCTGTCCCTTCTCCTTATCAGTGTTTTCCACATATTCCTTTCCTCTCCGATTCTGCGTAGAACCACCTCATTCCTTACCTTATCAGTCCACCTAATTTTCAACATTCGTCTATAGCACCACATCTCAAATGCTTCGATTCTCTTCTGTTCCGGTTTTCCCACAGTCCATGTTTCACTACCACACAATGCTGTACTCCAGACGTACATCCTCAGAAATTTCTTCCTCAAATTAAGGCCGATATTTGATATTAGTAGACTTCTCTTGGCCAGAAATGCATTTTTTGCCATAGCGAGTCTGATTTTGATGTCCTCCTTGCTCCGTCCGTCATTGGTTATTTTACTGCCTAGGTAGCAGAATTCCTTAACTTCATTGACTTCGTGACCATCAATCCTGATGTTAAGTTTCTCGCTGTTCTCATTTCTACTACTTCTCATTACCTTCGTCTTTCTCCGATTTACTCTCAAACCGTACTGTGTACTCATTAGACTGTTCATTCCGTTCAGCAGATCATTTAATTCTTCTTCACTTTCACTCAGGATAGCAATGTCTTCAGCGAATCGTATCATTGATATCCTTTCACCTTGTATTTTAATTCCACTCCTGAACCTTTCTTTTATTTCCACCATTGCTTCCTCGATGTACAGATTGAAGAGTAGGGGCGAAAGGCTACAGCCTTGTCTTACACCCTTCTTAATACGAGCACTTCGTTCTTGATCGTTCACTCTTATTATTCCCTCTTGGTTGTTATACATATTGTATATGACCCGTCTCTCCCTATAGCTTACCCCTACTTTTTTCAGAATCTCGAACAGCTTGCACCATTTTATATTGTCGAACGCTTTTTCCAGGTCGACAAATCCTATGAAAGTGTCTTGATTTTTCTTTAGCCTTGCTTCCATTATTAGCCGCAACGTCAGAATTGCCTCTCTCGTCCCTTTACTTTTCCTAAAGCCAAACTGATCGTCACCTAGCGCATTCTCAATTTTCTTTTCCATTCTTTTGTATATTATTCTTGTAAGCAGCTTCGATGCATGAGCTGTTAAGCTGATTGTGCGATAATTCTCGTACTTGTCAGCTCTTGCCGTCTTCGGAATTGTGTGGATGATGCTTTTCCGAAAGTCAGATGGTATGTCGCCAGACTCATATATTCTACACACCAACGTGAATAGTCGTTTTGTTGCCACTTCCCCCAATGATTTTAGAAATTCTGATGGAATGTTATCTATCCCTTCTGCCTTATTTGACCGTAAGTCCTCCAAAGCTCTTTTAAATTCCGATTCTAATACTGGATCCCCTATCTCTTCTAAATCGACTACTGTTTCTTCTTCTATCACACCAGACAAATCTTCACCCTCGTAGAGGCTTTCAATGTATTCTTTCCACCTATCTGCTCTCTCCTCTGCGTTTAACAGTGGAATTCACGTTGCACTCTTAATGTTACCACCGTTGCTTTTAATGTCACCAAAGGTTGTTTTGACTTTCCTGTATGCTGAGTCTGTCCTTCCGACAATCATATCTTTTTCGATGTCTTCACATTTTTCCTGCAGCCATTTCGTCTTAGCTTCCCTGCACTTCCTATTTATTTCATTCCTCAGCGACTTCTATTTCTGTATTCCTGATTTTCCCGGAACATGTTTGTACTTCCTTCTTTCATCAATCAACTGAAGTATTTCTTCTGTTACCCATGGTTTCTTCGCAGCTACCTTCTTTGTACCTATGTTTTCCTTCCCAACTTCTGTGATGGCCCTTTTTAGAGATGTCCATTCCTCTTCAACTGTACTGCCTACTGCGCTATTCCTTAATGCTGTATCTGTAACGTTAGAGAACTTCAAACGTATCTCGTCATTCCTTAGTACTTTCGTATCCCATTTCTTTGCGTATTGATTCTTCCTGACTAATGTCTTGAACTTCAGCCCACTCTTCATCACTACTATATTGTGATCTGAGTCTATATCTGCTCCTGGGTACGCTTTACAATCCAGTATCTGATTTCGGAATCTCTGTCTGACCATGATGTAATCTAATTGAAATCTTCCTGTATCTCCCGGCCTTTTCCAAGTATACCTCCTCCTCTTGTGATTCTTGAACAGGGTATTCGCTATTACTAGCTGAAACGTGTTACAGAACTCAATTAGTCTTTCTCCTCTTTCATTCCTTGTCCCAAGCACATGTTCTCCTGTAACCTTTTCTTCTACTCCTTCCCCTACAACTGCATTCCACTCGCCCATGACTATTAGATTCTCGTCCCCCTTTACATACTGCATTACCCTTTCAATATCCTCATACACTTTCTCTATCTGTTCATCTTCAGCTTGCGACGTCGGCATGTATACCTGAACTATCGTTGTCGGTGTTGGTCTGCTGTCGATTCTGATTAGAACAACCCGGTCACTGAACTGTTCACAGTAACACACCCTCTGCCTTACCTTCCTATTCATAACGAATCCTACACCTGTTATACCATTTTCTGCTGCTGTTGATATTACCCGATACTCATCTGACCAGAAATCCATGTCTTCCTTCCACTTCACTTCACTGACCCCTACTATATCTAGATTGAGCCTTTGCATTTCCCATTTCAGATTTTCTAGTTTCCCTACCACGTTCAAGCTTCTGACATTCCACACCCCGACTCGTAGAACGTTATCCTTTCGTTGATTATTCAATCTTTTTCTCATGGCAACCTCCCCCTTGGCAGTCCCCTCCCGGAGATCCGAATGGTGGACTATTCCGGAATCTTTTGCCAATGGAGAGATCATCATGACACTTCTTCAATTACAGGCCACATGTCCTGTGGATACACGTTACGTGTCTTTAATGCAGTGGTTTCCATTGCCTTCTGCATCCTCATGTCGTTGATCATTGCTGATTCTTCCGCCTTTAGGGGCAATTTCCCACCCCTAGGACAAGAGTGTCCTGAACCTCTATCCGCTCCTCCGCCCTCTTTGACAAGGCTGTTGGCAGAATGAGGCTGTCTTCTTATGCCGGTAGATATACGCAGATATAAATACAATTTTAGCTGTAGCCATCTGCAAAAGTACATCTAAAGAGTGAGTGTCCATCCTCATAAAGGTCAAATAATCAATAAGCTCGGTTATACTCAAGTCACTTAGCAGATTTTCATGTGTAGTATTCCTCTCTTCTTATACCCCTTTTTCATCCACTTTAGCTTCCCCTTTTCCTCTTACGTGAGCGCAAAGCCAGCCCAAGAGCCAAATAACACGTAGCGTCCCAGCCGGCCGATGTGGCCGTGCGGTTCTAGGCGCTTCAGTCTGGAACCGCGTGACCGCTACGGTCGCAGGTTCGAACCCTTCCTCGGGCATGGATGTGTGTGATGTCCTTAGGTTAATTAGGTTTAAGTAGTTCTAAGTTCTAGGGGACTGATGACCACAGATGTTAAGTCCCATAGTGCTCAGAGCCATTTGAACCATTGAATGTGGCGTCCCATCCACTTAACATCGGAGGTCATCAGTCCCCTAGAACTTAGAACTACTTAAACCTAACTAAACTAAGGACATCACACACATCCATGCTCGAGGCAGGATTCGAACCTGCGACCGTAGCGGTCGCGCTGTTCCAGACTGTAGCGCCTAGAACCGCTCGGCCACCCCGGCCGGCAATATATTCTCGCACTTTGATTTATTTCCAACGAGTGGTTAATATGTGATGTTACGTCCTCTGTCTCGTCCTTCAGTTTTGCAGACCAATGCATAATGGGCACGACGGACGGCAAAATGGTTCAAATGGCTCTAAGCACTATGGGACTTAACATCTGAGGTCACTTTAAAATTATTTTATTTGGAGAATAAACGGTTGCTGTTTCTTTTATAAAACCTAGTCGCCAGTTTTGTAAAGGCCTCGTCGCTACTGCTTTGGAGGTCGAATTGTTACTGTAGTTACGGTAGGCCGAGTCTGTGAGTTCGTGAAACGCTGCAGTACACCGCTAAGACAATTTCTCACTGCCACTATTACACAGCTATGCCCAGGGTCACATAACAGGTTCTACAACACTCCAGTAAATTAGTAACAAAGTGACACAAATGAGTTAAAAAGGTTCAAATGGTTCAAATGGCTCTGAGCACTATGGGACTCAACTGCTGAGGTCATTAGTCCCCTAGAACTTAGAACTAGTGAAACCTAACTAACCTAAGGACATCACCAACATCCATGCCCGAGGCAGGATTCGAACCTGCGACCGTAGCGGTCTTGCGGTTCCAGACTGCAGCGCCTTTAACCGCACGGCCACTTCGGCCGGCAGTTAAAAAGGTTTGCTTATCTTTGTGATTTGTTGAATAATGAAGTCTGCAACACTACTCGTAATGTAACACAAAAAGACCCTCAATGGTTAAGTGCAAATAATAGTAGGTGAAATTCACAGTTCAAAGCAAATGCAGTTTACAAAAACTGTCTATTCACTTGTAAGAGATCACTAAACGACGCTCCCTGTCTAAGTCAGCCCTGGTCGATGATCTGTAACCAAGTGGGCGAGAGCTCCTCTTCTGTCTTCCGAGTAGGCTTCTGTCGGTGGACTTCCAGTCATTGGCGGATTGTACTCGGCCGGCGATTGGCCGAGGCGAAGTAGCCATCTTCATCCTCAGCGCCGCCCGTGGCGGTGGTGGAACTCATGCAAGTGGCGAGTCTCTACGTCACTGGCACCAGCTCGCATCTTTGCGCCTGTGGTGCTCTTGCCCTGGCTGCGTCTTGTTCGGACGACACAGCAGTTTCAACCTTTATGCCATTTATAAATGCATCGTTTTCGTAATTTATGAGCTGTTAAAATTTAAAAAAAAGCTATCATCCAAATTATTATAAGAGAATGACGATTTTCGCAGCGTTATCAGTCTCGGGTTTGCTGCATCGTCAGTTAGTCACTTCTGAGAAGACGGAAGGATAGATTATTCCTTACGATAGGTTGCGTACGCACTGCGAAACGCCGCTCCAAGAAACCTAAGAAGGTTTTACTTGCAATGTGTTGTATGTCATTGTCACATAGATCATCTCCAATAACTATCTGTACTATAATATTTAGAACTCCTTCGTATAAATAACAGTAAACCACTGCACGTATTCTTCGCTTGACTGGCGGCAGTGGTTTCCAGAGTAAGTGGAAATGGACTACGTGACGATGATACTTACTACATTGTCTTATTGTTTCTGAATTTTGACATGCGCTAAAGCACGAATTTGTTTTGGTCGAAAATGGACGGATGCGAGATGACGCAGAGGTCAGCACACTGGATCTACATTAGGGAGGGCGGTTCAACCCCCGTGCGGTCATCTTCATTTAGATCTCCCGTGACTGTTCTAAATCACTCCAGGCAAATGATTCATTTGGAAAGGGCACGGCCGATTTCTCACCCTTCCGACATCCGCTTGTGCTCCGTCTCTAATGACTGCACTGTCGACGGGATATTAAACTCTCATCTCCCTTTCCTTACTTCATGAGTATGGCCCAAAGGCTGAAACAGCAATCGTGAAATTTGTCGACAAAGTACTTTAAAGACTCAAGGCAGTAATGGCGTCCTTCAAGAAATTTTGTGTGGCTGTGAACCGCACCCAGCGAAAGTGAATGTTTTATTGTTCTCGTAGTGGTAGTTCTAGTCGTCATGTAGCATTACGTAAATAGTGAATGTTAGGATTAATGAACATTGTCTTTCTGCCCGACAACTCACACAAAAATTATAGGTATTACACTGAACGTATTTTGACGGATTACAGCTTCTGCCAGAGAGTTCTTGAACCTCTATCAAATCTGCTCCCCCAGTGGAGGAACTGCAGAAGGTGGTTAAAGAGTTAATAGCTGTGTTGCGTATCCATGGCAAATGGCACTAGACCATCCGGGGAGAAATAGGTAGTGTGCCCAGAATTAGTTGTGAAGTGACAAGCAATGAGCGTTACGTAATACTTCTACACCACAATTGAGAGTCCTTTGTATGCAAACCAAGTCAATTTCCCTCTCCACAACATGAAGCGACTTCGTGTGAAAGACAAGACACGAACAGAGATAATCCAATACAACAATTTTTAATCCGATACTCCGATTTCGCTTATCGTATTTGAAGAAAGTCATGTTGATAACGCTGTTATCTGCAGAGATGAGCCACTTCATTTTGCTGCCAATTGTTATCTTCAGGCGTCTGAGTGCTATAGTCGAAGCAGACTTGACTAACACTAGCTTCTTACAGTAAGAAATAACATTATTGAAGAATGAATTAATGAAATTGGATTTCCTAGAAATAAACATAACGAGATTTCCTCCTTGTACTCTACGTGTGTGTTTTCCATGATTTATCTAATTGACTTCAGGCAAATGCTGGGATAATGCCACAGCTGTCTCGCCTTTGACAAACTACATCTGTATCTAAATGCCTGTACATATTAATCATTTCTTGGTCTGTAATACTGCCATGTGTACAATAATCTCGTAAAATTGACCCCACAGATGGATGAAACTACTACTATTGTAACATATCATACGTGACATCGCCATGGGGTTGTTCACTTGGTAGGTGGTACAACCACAGCCGTCAGTCTTACCATAGTCCATCTAAAGTAGTGGTCGTCAAACTGCGCAAGTGTGCGCGCGGCCCGCGGTTCTCGGCCATATTTTATAATAACATGCTTGTAGCAAGAGCAGAATCCAGACGCGTCGACTAATGTCAGGAGATTCTTAAGAGCGTACTTTTTTTGCTCCGAAACAAAAAAAAAAAATACTAACAGGAACAGCAGTATTATAAGATGTGCTTAATCTTAATTGGCAATGGTGAATTCGGTCGTGCGCTAAGTAAAGTTGGCCGCTTATGTCAGGAGCGGAGTTAATAGGAGTGAGTATCGGAATATTTTATTGTTTGCATTCCAACACCCACAGCTCATGAGCGTTTGCAATGGGAACCGTCAGCCGCTATGATATAAATGTCAAAGGGAAGTAACATGGATCTGTGAGTGCACATTATAGAGACGATCATCTTCTGATGTGATACACGTTTGTAGCAAGTCATATGAAATCAGATTAAGGCTGTTGTGGTACACCGCATTGAGTAAAGGAAAATTGACATTCAAAAGTTTCGTGAACATTTGTGATCGTGTCTCATATTTATGATAGTGTTATTAATTAACATATCGTACTAAGTACATAACGTACTATAACGTAAGTAACATAACGTAAGGTGGCTGGGGTAAAATACAGGGAGCAAAAGGCTATTTACAATTTGTACAGAAACCAGATGGCAGTTATATGAGTCGACGGACACGAAAGGGAAGCAGTGGTTGGGAAGGGAGTGATACAGGGTTGTAGCCGCTCCCCGATGTTATTCAATCTGTATATTGAGCAAGCAGTGAAGGAAACAAAAGAAAAATTCTGAGTAGGAATTGAAATCCATGGAGAAGAAATAAAAACTTTGAGGTTCGCCGATGACATTGTAATTCTGTCAGAGACAGCAACGGACTTGGAAGCGCAGTTGAACGGAATGGGTAGTGTCTTGAAAGGAGGATATAAGATGAACATCAACAAAAGCAAAACGAGGATAATGGAATGTAGTCTAATTAAGTCGGGTGATGCTCAGGGAATTAGATTAGGAAATGAGACACTTAGAGTAGTAAAGGAGTTTTGCTATTTGGGGAGCAAAATAACTGATGAGGGTCGAAGTAGAGGAGATATAAAATGTAGACTGGCAATGGCAAGGAAGGCATTTCTGAAGAAGAGAAATTTGTTAACATCATGTATAGATTTAAGTGTCAGGAAGTCGTTTCTGAAAGTATTTGTATGGAGTGTAGCCATGTATGGAAGTGAAACATGGACGATAAATAATTTGGACAAGAAGCTTTTGAGATGTGGTGCTACAGAAGAATGCTGAAGATTAGATGGGTAGATCACGTAACTAATGAGGAGGTACTGATTAGAATTGGGGAGAAGAGGAGTTTGTGGCACAACTTGACTAGAAGAAGGGATCGGTTGTTAGGACATGTTCTGAGGCATCAAGGGATCACCAATTTGGTACTGGAGGGCAGCGTGGAGGGTAAAAATCGTAGAGGGAGACGAAGAGATGAATACACTAAGCAGATTCAGAAGGTTGTAGGTTGCAGTAGTTACTGGGAGATGAAGAGGCTTGCACAGGATAGAGTAGCATGGAGAGCTGCATCAAACCAGTGTCAGGACTGAAGACCACAACAACAACAACGTACTAATTTATCTAAGGTACCAAATGGCTCTGAGCACTATGGGACTTAACATCGGAGGTCATCAGTCCCCTAGAACTTAGAACTACTTAAACCTAACTAACCTAAGGACATCACACACATCCATGCCCGAGGCAGGATTCGAACCTGCGACCGTAGCAGCCGCGTGGCTCCGGACTGCAGAGCCTAGAATCGCGCGGCCACCGCGGTCAGCTATCTAAGGTACCAGTTAATAGTAAGATCGGTAGGTGAAGGTGTGACAAAGTGGCCAGGACGGCAAAAGTGGCCACTACATAATTTTTGCAGCCTTATGCGAATCGGGCGGAACGGGCTTGGTTTTGACTCTAACGTTTTGGGACAGCCTGCTGGAAGGTGGCGGTACCGCACGGGACTGCAGCAGGCTGCACTCGGATCACGCCGAGACTTGAGTCAGAGCGGACACGCCAGCAGACGGAGGTCAGCGTTCTGCAGACTGCGGCGTGGCGGTGCACTGCCGCGTTTCGCAAGGGCCGCGCCGCGCCAAAGGTTGGGCCCCAGCGACCGGCGACCGCGCCCACGGCGGGCGGCCGCTGCCTGACGGTCGCCCGTGACGTCACGCACCCGACTCGCGATTCGCCCGCCGATACGAGCTACTAAGATGAGGAAGCCACAACCGCGTCCCTGTGGCGTTCAGACACGTGACGCTCCTCGCTGGCTGTCTGGTGCGACCCTTGTCTGGACGGCCAAATTTACGAAAGCTTTGTTAACGATTTGATAGCAGCTAAATATTTGTGACAAGTAAGACTATAAATGTGATTGCTCCTCGTTTCACTCACAACAAATGGAGGCCTAAGAGAAAGACAGGCTACGGCGCGTACGTCTCAGCACCTGACACTGCAGGTCTTAGAGAGTACCAGCAACGCTCTCCGGCGGGGAGGTAGTAATTATTTAAGACGAATTTAAAAATGTTTGACTGTGCGTTTAAATGAATGCAACCGGTCGATAGCACACGTCAAAGTTAAGACCTTTAGTGGGTACCTAGTGGTTGATTTCTGGTGGGCCCTGCACGGAGTCGAGCTTGCGAAGTCTGACCTAAAAGCCGTCTAGTGTTACGTCACAAGTCCGTTGCGAGGCCCGCATTTTTCGCTGGCTCCACAACAGCTTTAAGCTGTGCTCTAGGTTCCTGCCAATCCACACTCGGAACGCGCCATATTCGTAATAAACAGTCAAATATTTGTGACAGACAAGAATATAAATGCCATTGCTGATTGTTTCACTCGCCGAAATTTCGTCTTTGGGTTTTTGAACAGAAGTAAGTCGCGAAATCGAAGGAACTATTCCTGAGAGATCACGCTCTGATATTAAAATAACATCGAATAATGCCAATCATATTTCTGCTACATCATTTAAAAAGTCGCAGAATGTGTTACAAATAAGACGATGATAAAAAAAACCACTGTGTGCCAGCAAACGCAAATAATTTCTAATATAATTACTCTTCAAGAAAGGGGATAAAAGGAGATGTGAGAACTACAGAGGAATCACCCTGCTATGCCACTGTGGAAAAATCTATGAGAAGATCCTGGAGAAGAGAATAAGAAGCAGTATTGAAAGTAGACTGCAAGAGGAGCAGTATGGTTTCAGACCGGGAAGATCAACAACGGACCTCATATTTGCGGTAAGGCAACTGCAGGAAAGGCACTATGAGTACGGGAAGGACTTAATCATGGCCTTTTTAGATATTGAGAAGGCGTATGACAGTATCTGTAGGGACAAGCTCTGGGATGTGCTGAACGCAAAAGGGATAGATAAAGAGATAAAACGAAAAGTCAGAAAAATGTATGAGGGAAGTGAGAGTTGTGTGAAAGTGGGGAGGGAACGTACTGCATGGTTCAAGCTGGAAAATGGGCTGCGACAGGGAAGTGCACTTTCGCCTTTATTGTTTATTATTGTTATGGATGAAATCCTACAGCAAGTATCAGATGCAATTGGAGATCATAAAATGAAAGCAGTGCTTTTTGCCGTTGACCTGATGTTATGGGGAAATTGCGAGAAGGAGGTGCAAGAGCAGTTAGATGTATGGGAGGCAACGGCAGCACAATATGGAATGCATTTCTCTGCAAAGAAAAGTGAAATAATTGTCACAACAAGGAAGAAGAATAGGCCAAATGTGGATATAACTTGTGGAGGAGAAAAACTACAAGTGGTAGAGAACTTCAAGTACCTGGGAAGCATGATTGAAAGTAAGGGGGGAAACGCAATGGAAATAAATGAAAGGTGCAGAAAAGCAGGGCAGTTCTACAAATGCATTAGGGGGCTTATTTGGAGCAAGGAGGTGCCACAGAAATCCAAGGGAATTATATACCGAACCTACTTTGTCCCCATATTGGCATACGGAAGTGAGACATGGGTAACGCACAAAAGCGACAAAAGTAGAATACAGGCTAGTGAAATGAAGTTCCAGAGGAGCAGGTTGAGTGTAACAAGACGAGACAGATTGCGAAATGTGTATGTGAGGGAAAGACTAAAGGAGGAACCAGTACAGGACAGGATAGAAAAATCAAGACTGCAGTGGTATGGACACATGAAGAGAATGGATGAGGGAAGAATTCCAAAGAGGATGTTTGATCTGCAACTGGAGGGGAAGAGGCCCAGAGGAAGACCAAGAGATAGATGGGTTAAGGGAGTGAAGGAATGTGTGACGAGAAGAGGAGAGAACTGGACGAAGGTGGAAGAGGGGGAATGGTGGAAAGACAGAACACGATGGAGAGGCTTGTGTTCCCGACAGACCCAGCCAGTGGATGGAAACTGTCCAAGATGAAGATGATGATGATGATAATTATCGTTCATAGCAACATTTTCTAAGCACTTTTCGAGCTGACGGGCTAGCAACTGACAATTGTAACCTAGAGCAGGGTTTCCCCAACTATGTTCCGTGAAACACTGGTTTTCTGCGGGAAGTGAATAAGTGTTGCGTGAAAACTATTTTTTTCTGACATTTTTGTTATTTTTCTACAATTTTATTATGATTTCTATGTCGTTAGTTATGATTTAAAATTGAAGTAATCACTGAATAAAACCAGTGTTTTTTCTGTTTAAAAACTTAACCTTTCAAAATAAGCAAGGCATTCCATCAAAGTTTATTTATTTATTTATTCAGTAAAGACCTGATGCCTATTATTATACAGCAGGTCGTACATTGTGTGATTTTACGTGTTATACAAATTCAGTTTTACTAGTAGCACATTGGCCGGCCGGAGTGGCCGAGCGGTACTAGGCGCTACAGTCTGGAACTGCGCGACCGCTACGGTCACGGGTTCGAATCCTGCCTCGGGCATGGATGTGTGTGATATCCTTAGGTTAGTTAGGTTTAAGTAGTTCTAAGTTCTAAGGGACTGATGGCCTCAGATGTTAAGTCCCATAGTGCTCAGAGCCATTTGAACCATTTTTTTGTTAATCACTGTGCCACCTGGACACAGTGTTAGTTCAAAATGCGCGGACTGTCTCGGCACGGTTGTCAGCCGACCCTCACTCCGATATAGTGCCCCCACTTATCCGCAGTCTCCGTCCATGCCCTCCGTGCTCGCCAATTTTGATTCCTGCTGGAGGTCGAACGTAAACGTGCGTCTGCACTGACGGTTGTGGGTTCATAGCCCATGAGGCATGTTCTTAAGAAAAGACATCACACATGGATATAAAGCCTCATTTGTGTCACTCAATTCGGCTATGGTCCACTCCTCTCCTTCCCTCTCATGGCCGATTTGCGGCCGACTTCAAGGGAACAGAACAGAATATGACATCACCATCAAATGATGATGCGTTCGCACTAAAGTGTGTTCAAAATTACTTAAGGATTGACAGCTGTGACAGAAGGAGGCGGATGGGGATCACAAGCTGTGTCGACGGCACATATTCCGCCAAATTCCTAACTAATGAAGTAACTGCAATTACGGCAATATCTCTGTACCGTGGCATCGTGTGTATTATTAAAAGCCTATACCATTTCTTGGTTCATGGCATCAGTTGCAAGTTGACCATCTAAAGGCTTCAGGATCAAAAAAAAAAAATTTGATTTTCAGTATTTCATATAATGTAAAACCTCATACGCTGTCATAATCTACTCATTAAGATGTATAATCATACGTTTCAGGTTTAATACAATTAATCAGTTATTAAAGTTGGAAACTGTGTATATATCTGGAGGCAGCGTAATTAATGGCTCCCAAATTACACAGACTATATGTATCCATTTTTTCATAATTAGAACACCTACTGTCTAACAACAAACATTACGCATAATTTGAGATGTGGCGTATATTTTCTCGTGACGTCCCCTACAAAATGATGAAACGAAGAAAGTGTTCAAATGGTTCAAATGGCTCTAAGCACTATGGGACTTAACATCTGAGGTCATCAGTCCCCTAGACTTAGAACTATTTAAACCTAACTAACCTAAGGACATCACACACAAGCATGCCCTAGGCAGGATTCTAACCTGCGATCGGAACAGCGGCGCGGTTCTGGACTGAAGCGCCTAGAACCGCTCGGCCCCTCCGGCCGGCCCCACGAGGATAATGAAACAAAAAAAGACCTTCGGAAACTTTATGCAGTAATTAATTACGTTTACAATTCGATTTAAAATTAACCCTTTACAGGTACAGCAGTTGCGTAGTAAGAAAGGCAGCCAAACAAAACTGTTTGGTTGTTAATTTTATGCTGCTAGAATTCCACAAAATTTTGAGGTAAAATCTTGAAGTAGAATCTCTGTCAGTGTTTGCTTATAATAAATAGATTTGTTTTCGGAGGCAGTCTGCCTTGAGAAAAACACCAATAAAAATTGTGTTTTTCTGAATGTGTACCCTCTCCAAAACCAAATCTATCAGTTTTACAATTGTAAGCGCGCAACTAAGCCGGTCGCGTAATAGCCCAATCAATGAATCGTAAAAAAGGTGGAATATGGGAAATAATTCGATTAGTAGCAGATTTGTGTACAGTGACAGGAGAGAATGCCATGCACAATATCCTAAAAGTCCTGACCGATCGGGGATGAGTGTGGTGATGCGTTCGTTTGAAGGTCAGGTTTGTACTTTTTTTTAATACCTCGAAATCACGGCCTCTAGCGAAAACATATTCCAGTATAAAATTAAACTACGTTAAATAACCTGCAAAAAATGCCCTCTTCATTTTTTCTCTGGGACTAATAATTTTCCCGAAGGGAGAGGGGCAGTACTGAAAATCTAGCTCACCGTGCATGCTCTGGAGGTTAGGTGGTTTTGCTGGTCGGTTTGACGCGGTTTCCCGACTTGATAAGACACTGCCCTACATCAAAGTATTAGTCTCTACTTCTTGTACACCACTGTGGTACTTTGCGGGCCGGCCGGAGTGGCCGTGCGGTTCTAGGCGCTACAGTCTGCAGCCGAGCAACCGCTCCGGTCGCAGGTTCGAATCCTGCCTCGGGCATGGATCTGTGTGATGTCCTTAGGTTAGTTAGGTTTAATTAGTTCTAAGTTCTAGGCGACTGATGACCTCAGAAGTTAAGTCGCATAGTACTCAGAGCCATTTGAACCATTTGGTACTTTGCGAACAATTATCGTTCACTGCTGGTACAGCGGGGCTGTCATCCGCAGACGCAGACACAGACGGAGACTGCGCCACAAGGCCACCGTGCCCCCTGCTGCCGACCGCCCACATAACGGTGTCCGGAACAGCCTTCAGCCTTCAGTCCGCCCGACACCTCTGCCACCAGGCCGGTAGACCGGTCCGCCGGCCGTCGCTTTCCAACATAACAGTATGCCAGGTCCGTGACGTGCGCCAGAGTGGACCAAGGCCGCGTGCGTGACCAGTGAAAACCAAACTCACTCCACTACATTACAGCCATTACCGTTCCTCGGGGACCGCGGAAGCACCGCCCTCGCGTTGGCCATAGTTACCTCTCGCGTTATAAAATTAAATAATCCGCTTATGATTCGTTCAAGAAGTTCTTCGTTTCTCGTACGAACAATTTAGCAGTTGGCTCCAAAATCCAGGTAAAGAATTACTAATGCACTGATCGTTTCTTTTTCTTTTTTTAAGATCTTCGGCCGAAGGTTGATTTGCGATTTTCGTCGTTTAGCCAAAACGAATGACTACCATCGTCAAAGATTCACCTTCCAGTGCTGCAGACAGAGTGGAGTCGAGATCGTAGTAATATGTTGTAAGCTCACCCGAAAAAACGTTATTCATCCCCTTAAAAGGGCTCAGAGCTCGTTTTGGAGCGCGTAATATGGTGTAGAAGTGCTAGTAGCCCTCCAGCGCTGACGTAATTTACGGCAGTGAGGTCGAGTGTGTGTGCCAGTCGAGTGTATGGAATTATCGCAGTGGTATGGGTCGGCATGGGCACTTAGCACAATTGCGGCGAGGAGCATCGTATGTGGACGTGTGCGTGCCCACACCCTGGACTGAGTTTTCTCATTTCCTCATCAGCGCGGAATAATGCACCACCCGGGCCATGTTACTCGACAGTGGATGTAAAAAGATCCTGACGGACAAGGTGTAAGGTACCCCTCCTGTTCAAGCCACATTTTACTTCCTCATTTTCAGTTTTTTATTATTAGCTTTCCTACTTTCTCTAGAAAAAAGAAAGTAAGACGCGAGGAAATAATAAGGAGAATGGAAATAAGAGAAAGAATACATCACGTGATGGATAGAAGGAAGTCACAATGGTACGGGCATTTAAGAAGAATAGAGGAAGCCAGTATTCCGGAAATGATTCTGCAATGGGAACCAGAGGGATAGAAGAGAAGAGGACGCCCTATGACCACCTGGCTTCAAAATGTACGGTTAACAATGAGAAGACTTGGCGCAGAGGAGGAAGATGTACAAGATGGAAACACCTGGAGGGACTTCCTGAAGAGATAAATTAAGATCTTATGTAAAAGATGTAATAATTTCCGGGTATTTGTTATTTTGGAGAAAAACCTTTGTATAGATGAAAGTCTCAGTAAATAAAATAGGAAAAATAATTCTCAGTTTCACAATTTTGTGTCGTGTCTGCATATATTATGTAGAATTCAGTGAGTAAAGCGGTACCGCACAACGCACATACTCAGGAGTACGACTACAGTTCCCACGCTGGCGGCAGGAGCCGGTGGACAATATGGCGTTGGCAGAGGACGGTGATGCGAGGCGCTGTGGCCAGACATGAGAGAACGCCCGTTACGTTAGCAGCGAGGTACGTAGGGAAAGCACAGTTACTCTGGGGCCAAGCAAGTAATCATGCCTAAAAAATATTTGCTAATAAGAGTAGCCTTTTCCAGCGCAGATTTTTGGACAAGCCCACAGGTCATAAGCACTTTCTCACAACAATATTATTACGCCAGAAATCGATCATCTTAATAAATAAATGAATAATCTTTAAGCTAATGAAAATGTACGAACGGCTACTAAATATCACGATTGTGTGTACGAGGTAAAGGCTGCGCGCTGTGGTCGTCAATCACCGACAGAATGCCTTCCGATATAGTTCTGTCGTCTGATCAGTTCTCAGCAAATTAAATTGTTAGTTTTCAGTTATCCATTATTAACTGTGTCGATATTATCAGTTTATGCAGTTTAGTGAACATATACATCATAACGGTATCCGTTTTTAACATTATTCCGGATAATATAGCTCTCCACTTTATCACTTAGAATCACAGTTAGTAGAACTGTATTTTGCAGAGAAACCGACGGCGCTGAAACTGCTTCTGAGAGGGACAAAAACTTTGAGAGCTTCTTGCGAAGAGGCAGGAAGAATCCTATACGACGTCTCAGTAAGGTAGTCCAAGAACGTATTATTATAACCTCCGAAAAATTCGGATGGAAAGCACTGCCAGTGATGCTGTACCCCTCTTATACCATCTGCTACGGACTTACTGGCTAAACTGAGACATTTCTGGAGGTTTAGTAGAAGTGGAGAGGGGGCGGGGGTTCTTGCAACGGAGATCAGATAACTGTCGCGCTTTGCCACTGACAGTCAGTTTCAAACCCGACAGAAACTGCTTTGTCGCTGGAATCTGGTCGATCTGAATAAGTTCCCGAGTGAACATTGCCATGGGAACTGAATTCAATGGACATTTGGAGTCGTGTGCCCCGAAAAAGGTCATTACTCATAGAGACAAATACAGCTCTGCGTCTGAACTTGATACGGGCCCCGTCATTCCGGTTATCATGAACGTGAACCAGGACATCTGCTTCAGTATTATTGACGACCAAGTGTTGCTCTTCCTTTTATATCTTCGTGGTTAGTATTCAGTGGACTCTCTTATTGCCGAAGATAACAGGCGTGTTTAAAGGGCTGTTCGCCTGCGTTCCTAGATTGACGAACATTCAGACATTCTTTCACGGCTGAACTGGGTTAGTAAATCACCTGATGATTAAGACTCTTTGGGGTAGCGGGTTAAACGTATCAATCCACAACCCCGCTATTTGTTAGTACTACGAAATCCAGTGTCCTCACCTGCTTATAGCAACCCTTAAGAAACTTGTGAACACCTTACCTCACCGAGTTGAGATTACTGTCAAGGCTAGACGTGATGTTTCCTGACGGTGAGAAATTTTTTATCTGGTGTGCTTATCTTTTTCCCACACTGAAGTCTGAGGGTTTTTACTTGGTGGTTACCGCTGTAGTTTTCCCTTATGCACTGCATCAATCGTTCACCCCAACAGAGGAATCTACGCTCCGTATATACTGAGACTTTCCTATACCATGTTCCTGATTATTCTCGTGCTTGTGAATTTCTTTGCCTCCCTGAACAAACAGGCGTGGTAGCTCTTCTCCACACCGAGAACCTGTACGTTGACGAACTTTATTACGTGGATGGTTTCACACAGTACAAGCTCCTCCACGGCTGATTTCTCCATCTGTTTCAAACACCAATACTGTTTATGTTCCGTAGTTCACGTATTAATGGTTCGCTCAATCATTCCAGCATAGACGTTCCCACATGTACGTGTTACAGCAATATTCTCGACATTGCGAGAGTGTTCCGTATATCCTTCGTGGACTTGAGACACTCTCTGATCTTCTCGGTCTTTACGCTATGTTTGCGCAACATAGACCGTATACTCCCGATAATCTTCATCTACGTCAGAATTTACATGATAACTCTTAAATTCGCGTTTACCTGTTTGGGACCGAGTTTATAGTGTCACTTCATAGAGGGTAATGTAGACTGTGATGTGAGTCAAAATGGTGCGTGCTGCGACGGCTCGAAGGACGATTTCGAGTATTAATGGTACGTTGTGAGGCAGAAGCAGTGAGAAACTCTCATTGTAAATAGGAGGTGCACTTCTGTTATTAAAAAAGAAACGACAGCCGCCACTGCTGCGAGATATCAGAAAATATTAATTTTTGTCAATATACACTCTTGTAAGATGCTGAATATGCACTGAGCACTGAGAAGAACGTTTTTATGAAATGATTGTTATCTTAAAAGGTAAAATTTTTCTCACTTCTGAAGCAGAAGACTTAGAATTTTGAATGCTAGGTGGTACTATGCGATCCCTGTTTAATAACACGGTCTTTTGAAATGAAGAGATTCTCTTTTGTGAAAATCGAAAATTTGTGGAGCTTGCCCTACCGACATAGACTGCCATAGTTGTTCAGAATCGTATCCGTCTGACTTGCTCTTCAATAACGGCGACAAAAATTTTTCAGAGCTACATTACGACGTAGATCTTGAAAAGCTGTTTCTTACTCTGGCTGCTTAGAAGAACTTTAACCTTGGGTGAGCTCGATTGCACTCCGGAAACGCCACGCATTTCTGCAAAATTAAAAATTTACCCATTTTCAGCCAAGCAGACAGTAATTAATATTTTATTTTTGATGAAAAAATCAATTTCAATTTTCATATTCAAAAGTAATACCAAAGGACAGATTTATTTAAATCATTTAATACTAGGAAGGAAAGAGGACCTGGTAAGAATAGGGAAAAATATTTACAATCAATTTTGCAGCGGAAAGTTTCGAGGCTGCTTGTCTCTTTGTTCTATTTGCTCTTATCAGGAATACTTAATAATTTATCTAGTGGCAAGTGAGGGTAATTAGAAGTTCATAGAAACAATTTAACATTATTTCTCGACTGTTCCACTTTCAAAAATCACTTGGGAAAAATGAAAAGCCAAATCTTTTCGTGCAACTTCTGTTTACCCTTATTTTATTACGATGATTATTTTTCCATATGCAGATGGGAATCAACAAAATGTTTTGATCTTCAGTGGAGAAAGCTGATGATCGACATTTCGTGTATAAAACTAGTCAATAGACTGCCTTTGCTACTGAGAGCGAAAAGGGGAAATAGTAATTTACGAGTTAGTACGCTACAGCAAATTTAATAAAGCTGATGCCAAGTAGCACTTATTTTTCTTATTCAGTCAATAGTCGCCGTTGTTGCACCTACAGTCCTCTTCTCGAAATCTCGTTTGATGTGGCTCTACACTCGTCTAGTCTGCGGAAGCCTCTTCATTTCCTCTAAACTACTGCAACCTGCATCGTCTTGAACCATTTATTGATGTCAATCCTTGGTCCTCCTCTACAATTTGCCTTCTCCACTCCACGTCACCCCTCCACGTTTCTCTGTTTCACCAAACTGATGACTCCTTCATGCCTCAGGGTCTGTTCTATCAACCGATCTCTTCTTTTGATAGAGTTGTGCCTCATATTTCTTGTTTTCGCAATTTCATTCAGTACTTCCTCATTAACTGTTTGATCTACCCTGCTCTAAGTGGCCATTGCGTGCTATTCGCTTCGCAACTTTCGCTCGATGTCTGGTTGAGATGAACCTGCTTTCAGAGACAGCAACGATTGCTGTTGGGTTTGAAACCGGCGTGAATGCCATCTCCGTTCGCTGTCGGTTGGTATCTTTTTGCGACCACTGCTCTTACGTCGTGTTACACGGCTGCGCGTGGTACAGTATTCCATGTAGACACACTGTGTAGCCCCTTTGATACACCAACATTCTTTTGCGATGTTGTCATGGATTGTCCTTTGCGGCATTCTGTCGTGTCTCCACGTCGGCACATTTTACTGAACTGTTTCCATAAGTCGTAGATGAGGTTGCATTCAACGATGTAAAGACTTTTAAAGCGAATGGATGATGATTGTGTGAGCACTCGGAAGTGTAGGAAATTATACATAAAAGTTAATGAGGTAGTATATCAATTCTACGTTTTGAATATGATCTTACAAACTCGCTGCACTTCACAAAAAGTCCTATGTGGGCAAGATATTTGATTAACGACAAGTGTAGGAAATTATACATAAAAGTTAATGAGGTAGTATATCAATTCTACGTTTTGAATATGATCTTACAAACTCGCTGCACTTCACAAAAAGTCCTATGTGGGCAAGATATTTGATTAACGACATACTGTTGTAAACAATGAGCTCCACTTCAAAAGTATTTATTTGCCAGAACGGTTTTCGGGAATATAGCTTATCATCAGTGGCATCTGATACAGAGGAGAAACGAACAGGTGTATGCATATCGGTATCGATGACACAGGAACATTTTGTAGACACTAAACTAGAAACATAAACGTTCTTGCACACCGTGAACATCTACATCAAACGGCATATTTGTCAAGCATAAAATCTTTATGACAGTAAAAAAAAATGCTGAGGGTCTAGATGGGTTCCATTACGTGTCTTACCTCTGCGGTACGCAGCAGGACGTCTGTACATATTGTAAATGCAAAACGGTAAATGGTCACACTTCCAGGACTTATCGGGCACTACTGCCACAGCAAGTAAACATGGAACTGGCGGTCCGGACAGACGATTGTATAACACAGGTCTCTTGTTACCTCTGAGACCATACCTCGGTAGAGACGTGGCTTAGACTGACTGTTTGTCCCGAATACCGCTTTTGCACAAATAGCACACAGTGTGTCTCTCCTAGGAGTGTTCAGGCACATTTTCTCTGGTGTTTCAGCGGGTATTTACCATTTCATTTTTGCAATATCTAGCTGGAGTCAGCCCAAACAAAGAATTACTGCTCCTCACGTCTCTCATGTGACGCACCAGTGTCTACGGAAAGCGTCCGCTTGTTTCCCGTTACAAACAAAATGATCTTTAACGAGGAATTTTACGTGCAGTTCGATAGAGTGATCCCACAGCAGTCTAGTGCGCTAGCTATTTTGTCGATATTTGTTAGCAGGGATAGTAAGAAACGAAGAATAACAGGTACTCCAGAAGTGACCAAGCAGCGTTGCAAATACCTGCTGAAACACCAGAGAAAATGCGCCTGACGGCTCTTAGGAGGGACTTCCGGCGTACTATTATATTTGTCCAAAAGCGGTATTCAGTACAAACAGCTCTTTTGGCACAGCTCTTATTTACATATGGCCTCAGAGGTAACAAGCGATCTGTATTATGAAACTCTTTGTTTTTAACACAGGTTCCGTGTTTTATTACTGTGACGGTAATGTGACTTACGATATAGAAGCCTGGCCGTTTACCTTTTTACAGATACAACATGAACACAACACTGTCTGTATACTGCAGAGCGAAGATACATACTGAGTCCCATCTAGATACTCATAATTTTTTTTTACCTCATGAAGATTTTATACAGATACGCCGTTGGCAGTAGCCATGCCCAGTATGTAAATCGTCTTATGCTTATAGTTTAGCATCTACTGAACGCTCTTGTGTTATCGGTATCGACATGTTTCTCCTCTGTATTAGATGCCATTGATGATGGGCTATATGCCCGAATATCAGTCTGGCAAATACTTATGAAGTGCAACTCATGGTGTACAACAAGACGTACTTTGTCAAATACATTTAAGCTGTGGAACACCAAATATACAAGAAGTAGTGCTTTTTTGCAAGTAATACCTACAATTTCTTCTTGGACTATGCCCACTTTTAATCTAACAAGAAGACCACTAGACAATCAGAGTTCTGTCATTTTTTATATCTATGGTACATAAAGTTCAGAACTCAAATATCTATCAACCTAAGCAGTTCGATGCAACTCTCAAAAATTCTCGACAAAATTGGCATTTAAATTTTCCGAGAGACTGTAGTATCCTAAAGTAAGGTCGAATTTTTGTCAAGAGAGAGACTGTAGTACCCTAAAGTAAGGTCGAATTTTTGTCAAGAGCTGTGGCTTACGATGTAGGTGGCGTGGGTTCGATTCCTGGTTTATGCCAATTTTGAAACAGAGGTACACGTCTGCGAGAATTTCCGTGAAGCGTAAAATGCATGAAGACGGGAAAATATCCTGTAGCTCTTGAGACCGGTAATCGATGAATCGCTGGTTCGAGTTTCGTTGTGGTCATTACTTTTTCGTTTTGTTCCATACAGTTCGAATATATGCAGCATTTAAATATGAAATTCATCAAATATGGGGTGAATAAAAAAGGATGTTACAAGTTGAACACTCATACTGATTTATTCATTTAACCTGCAGACATGGTTTTTGGCGTCATTTTAGAGCAAAATACATCACGTTTTTTACCCCATATACCTAAATATTTTTCCACTTAGCAGATGAGTGATATGAAATTTATCGGCAGTTTAAAACTGTGTGCCGAACCGAGAGCAAGTGCTCTTGCACTAGTCCGCGAAAGGCAAAGGCTCAGAGTTCGAGTCTCGGTCCGGCGAGCTCTGGTGGAGATGATGGTTACGAAGGAAGAAACGAGGTACTCCTGATAATTCCGCAAAAGACAAAATCAAGAGGTGTCAGATTCAGCGAACGTGGGGGCCACGCAGTTGGTGCACCTCAGCCTATTCACTTACGTGGAAAGCGAAAAATTTAGGAAATTTTGGATGTCTTACCAAACATTGAAAACTTGATTTATTTTCCTTCAAGATGACATCTAGACTAAGTTAGTAAGTCGTATTAACAAGTTTGTACCAATTCTCAAAGTTTTAGTCCTGTACATTAACAAATACCTGTCATATTCATGAAAAATGCGCCTTTTCTTATTTCTAATTACATATCGTACACAAAAAACCAGTTTTCACTGCAAATATAAATTGTTAATCACTAATCTCTTTGGAAAGATTGCTAATGTATATCATGTAAATTAAAAAAAGATTCGATAATAATTTTTTACATCTTTACATCTTTATTTATTTTTCTCTTCATAGAAGTGCTCGTAGAAGATGCACCGTTATTCAAAAAATTACCACAGATGGGAACAGAACCCGGGCCGTCCACATGGAAGACAAGAAATCTAACAATGAGCCACATGGCTGATGAAAAAAAGTTACAATATTCCAATACCTATGTTGTTAAGAAGAACGGTGCAGTATTCTTTTCGAGATAAATGCCTTTCCAGAGATACACTGCATAGTCCTTTCAAACAACACAGGCACTGCAATGTCATATTTATCTGCCGATACCGCGTAGCGATTTTCTATTAACATGTCCTCCCCTGTACGCCAATCACACAGTGCGTATACGAATACAGGTTCTTACCGCAGGAACGCCGACATACGGAAGTATGGGTGTGGCCCTGAGTCGTTATGCACAGCCAAAAAGGTTAAGGAGACCTCTTGCGTAAAGAAGGAAATGCCGGTTCGAGCCCTGGTCCGGCACAAATTTCCATTGTCGTCATTCCATTACACAGCTGCCGGTTGTTCTTATTCACAACTGCGAATATATTTTTAAAAAATAACGTTGTTACAGGGCATTAAAGATGTTTGGAAATCTTCAAAGTCGATTTTTTCGAGAACTTTTGAGAGTTGTGTCGAAGTGCTCTTGCGATTGATACTTCAGTTCTGAACTTCACGTACCACAAATGTAAAAAAAAAAAAAAAAAATCACTAAATTCGTCTAAAACTGACATGGTGAGACCGTGGCTGTGTACAATTAATGTAGGTTAATTCTTACAAAGAATAAAACAGCAACCAGCCACTATTAATACTGCTGTTTATTTAGGTAAATAGCGCCGTTACCGGTTTCGAACTGGTAAGTTCATCATCAGACGGCTGTTCACATGATTTTCAAGATACACTTCACATTATCGTCCGTTTCCGATTTTTATTGTTCCACTGTGGCGAAGTATTTTTCGGCAACAACACACCAAAAATACTTCGCCACAGTGGAATAATAAAAATCGGAAACGGACGATAATGTAAAGCGTATCTTGAAAATCATGTGAACAGCCGTCTGTTGATGGACTTGCCAGTTCGAAACCGGTAACGGCGCTACTTACCTAAATAAGTAGCAGTATTAATAGTGGCTGGTTGCTGTTTTCTTCTTTGTAAGAACTAACCTACATTCACTAAATTCGACTGCTGTGTAGTGTCCTCGTGAATCGCTTACTTCTCGCTGCGGTGTCGCTACAGCGCGCCCGGCTGCAGCTACCCCCGGCTCTGCGAGGCACGCCGTGGATGCAGACTCCACCGCGGCAGCCCTGCCGGCGCCACGAGTGGCCACCGAGCAGAGCCCTCGCCGCTGCCGCCGCCGCCTCCTCTGCTTTAGAATTCCCCCACCGCGTCTCTCGCTCTCGCCACTGTGTCGCGACTCGTTAGCGCCTGCTGTCCCGCGTCCCGGCCTGAATATAAAGGCAATCGAAACACCCTTACGTTCGCACGTGCCTTTCGTGTTAGGCCGCCCGGCGGCATCCGTGCAGCGGTATATGCACCGCGGCTGCAGAAAGGAGCCCGGCGAAGCTTTTGCAGGACTGTGGAGCTCTAGTTACAGGTGTCTGGGCGCCTGCAGGAGAACCCAACTTGTTAAGGCAGTATGAATAAAATTTCTTTTGATGATGGTCAAGTGTGACCAATCTGGAAACGATGTGTAGAAAGCGATGGTAATCAAAAGAAACCATTCGTCGCGTGTCTGCTGACAGATGGACCCCCAGTGTACACAATGGCCCAAATCCCAATAAGTTATTGTTAGCAGATACATACAGGGGATAGGCAAAATAATGTGAACACCTGTACTTATTTGCGAATGGTTTATTAATAAGAGGTTGGACTCCCATTTGCCCGTAATACAGCTGCGATTCTTCTTGGGATACTAGCATATAACAATTGTATAGTCTCCAGTGGAATGTGGAAGTAGGCTGTTTAGGTTTTTATGTTGGTAACGTCACGTAGCGCTCTGTATGAAAATCACTGGCTGGGCTGTGTGCAGTCTGTGGCTGGTTGGCGTTGTTGGAATATTCGCTATTGTAGAGTTGGGCGGTTGGATGTGAACTTCGCATAGCGTTGCGGAGTTGGAGGTCAGCCGCCAGCGGTGGTGGATGTGGGGAGAGAGATGGCAGAATTTTAAGAGCGGACGATCTGGACGTGTGTCCGCCAGAGAGAGTAAATTTCTAATACTGGATATCATGAACTGATATATATATATATATATATATATATATATATATATATATATATATATATATATATATATATAATGACTTTTGAACACTATTAAGATAAATACATCGTTTGTTCTCCATCAAAATCTTTCATTTGCTAACTGTACCTATCAGTAGTTAGAGCCTTCAGTAGTTAGAATCTTTTATTTAGCTGGCAGTATTGGCGCTCGCTGCATTGCAGTAGTTCGAGTAACGAAGATTTTTGTGAGGTAAGTGATTCATGAAAGGTATAGGTTGTTGTTAGTCAGGGCCATTCTTTTGTAGGGATTTTTGAAAGTCACATTGCGTTGCGCTAAAAATATTGTGTGTCAGTTTAGTGTTGATCAGAATAAGTAAAGGGAGTAATGTTTGAGTACGTTCAGTTTTGCTCAGCTGTTTGAAAATCAAATAACGTAGAGATTTATCAGCACAGTAATTCATCAATTTTTCGGGACGTTTCAAATGTTATACCACTCTTCGATCAGAACCCCGGCTAACTCCTGTAATGACGAGGGAGTCGAAAATCTGCTCCGGAGTCTGCGTTCCAATCCCGCCCACAAGGGTTTTATAATGTTCAAGTCCGAGGACTATGCTGACCAGGGAAGACGCTGCAGTTCAGTTGCATGACCCTGAAACCACGATTGTATTGTCCTGGCTTTGTGAATGGGTGCATTATCGTCCTGAAATATGGCATCATTGTTGGAGAACAATATTTGAATCATGGGGTGCAGCTGTTCACCTAAAATGTTCATATAATCATCGGCTATAACACGGCCTTTGAGAGTAATGATGAGACCAGCAGAATACCATAATATGACTGCCCACACCATCGCACTTCCACCTCTATGCTTAACCGTTGGAATCAAGCAATCAGAATTGTAGGCTTCTTTTGGTGTGCTCCAGACGTAAACTTGGCCCGGTGTTGGAAATAACGAAAACGTTGACTCGTCGAACCATATGACGTGTTTCCAGTGATCAACCGTCCACGATTTATGCTCCTTACACCAATTTTTACGCTTCTTTGCGTTGGTTGTCGTCACTAACGGTTTTGATATAGCAGCTCGTCCATGCATATTCGCTTTATGCAGTTGTCGGCTCACTGTGTCGATAGATACGGAGCTGGAAGATGGCTATTGAACTCTGCAGTCACTTTAGCCGCCGTAGCTTTGTTTTGTTGTGACACAATTCGTGTTAGCGTACGACGAGCTCTGTCATTTAGTTTTGATTTGCGGCCACTATTACGTTTATACGATGTTATTTTTCCATGTTTTGTGTGGGCTGTTATGACTGTTGAAACAGTTGCTTTTGAAACATTCAATAAGCTGGCTGTCTTGGTTACTGATGTTACAACTAATCGGGCCCCCACAATCTGTCCTCTCTGGAACTCTGTTAAGTCTTTCATTACACGTCGACCTCTGCCTCTGAAAGCAAATACAAAGTATGCATTACTCGTAAACAACCTGCACTGATGACTAGTCCATACTGAACACACACAGCCCAGCGTGACACGTGCCTTATCTGTGTTGTTGGCCGTCAAACACAACCATCCCATGTAACGTATTATTATCTTTACGACGTTTCTCGTTATCTCGCATTTCTAGCTGCTTCTCTCACACAAATAATGATAAAAATTCAGGGTCGCCACCAGCCCAAGCCCTTCCTAACCATTTAGAGAAAAACGGAGCTGGAAAATTATTAGTTTAATTACTTTAATAATTTAATTACAAGTATGTTAATTTCTTTAAGTAGCCAGATAAATAGCACTCCATGCCGTGCATGAAGCAACTTGATTGATTCAGGATTGGAAATCGGAGTAAGTGGGTATGATCAACACCACAGAATTTATCTTTCACGTAGATTATTTATTGTATCTAAGTATTTGGATACACATCCTAACTACACATAACTGGTGCCTGACTAGAAATATTTAAGTAAGAATTACGTGAGAATGAAACAGAGCACAATTTAACTACAGCAAGAAGAAACACAGAAAACGAGGATGGGAGACAATGATACTATCATCTCCTTTGCATTCATACCATAAAAATATCTCAGTGAGATTCGCATTACGATTCTACGCATGCACTATTCTGAACAGAGGTTTAACCAATGCACGAGGTTGTTCAATAATTATTCAACATACTAACTGCGTCTGTTGCTTGCAAACGGCCGAACTAGAGCACGTGGTGCATTCCGAATCAAACTGTTGTGCTGCTTTGTAGAAAGCGCACGAAAGAACAGATATTCTTGCAGAAATTATAGATCATTAAACACGCAAACTGTTAAAATAAAGCCTATTGCGGTGCCATGGTGGACCAGAAGGGTCACTGATTACCAAACACGTGGCACAAAACCGACACACAAAGACAAAAGCAACTTCCACAAAATATAAGATTAAAAATCATTAAAAATCATACTCGTTTCGACACAGTATTACACTCACGTGCCGTTGAAGTAATCCTAACTAGCTTTTCCTAATCAGATTTACCGTTTGAAATTCTACTTCATCGTTGTTCAAAATGAACAAAGTAACTTCCACAATTTTAACTCAAACATCCAAAAATCGCCTATTTAAAGCAATATAATTATGACAGATTCGGAAAAATAGCTCGCTTCACACGCTTCAGTTAAACTGAAGTTCTTAAGTATTTCAACAGTTAAACATAACGAAGTCCTAACTCAACCTGCTTCCTATCACCTGAAGACACCCCCCTCCCCCCTTAAGAGCTACGATCCGTACTCACCAAGCGTTCACCGAAGAGTGCCCCTTTCTATTTCGAGATTACCTAGCTCCCCGTGCAGTTTAAGCTACCAGAGGGGTAGCCCTCAGTCACCAACCTCACACACAAAAACAGTCTTCGACTAAGATGGGTAAACCTCTCTGTTCAGGTATTGGAAACCTAAGTTGGTCATGATATGCTCTCCTTCAATCGAGAAGCGACATCGTCTGCTCCCAGCAGACGATGACCAACCCAGCTTTTCCCGCAAAACAAAGCCGAAACCCCACATTAAAACACACATACAATATTCAATAGGCCTTATTTGAGTGCTCAGTTTTTCTGGAAGAGTTCATGAATTGAGCTAAAATCAGTTAGTGAAATGAATAAGTTGTACCGAATTCGACAAGCGTCTTATGAAACGACTTCACAGAGACGTTTCACCCATTACTACCACTGATCACATTATTTTGCCTATCCCCTGTAGCTGTTGTTGTTGTGGTGTACAGACTGATTTGATGTAGCTCTCCGCGCTAATCTATCCTGTACGAGCCACATTCATCTCTGCATGACTGCTGAAACTTACATCTGTTTGGATCTGCTATCTGTAATCAAGCCTAAATCTCCTTCTCCCCCCCCTCCCCCCTCTCACATCCATTCCTTCCATTACCAAACTGACGATTCTATGATGTCTTCGGATGCGTCCTATCAACCTATCCCTACTTTTAGTCAAGTTGTGCCGTCAATTTATTTTTTCGCCATTTCGACTCAGTACACGATCTATCTCTCTAATCTTCGGCATTCTTTTCTACATTACATTTCAAAAGCTTCAATCCTCTTCTCGTCTGAACTATTTGTCATTATCTTCTATACAATACCACACTCTAGAAAAACACCATCAGGGAGAAACAAAAAACTGGTTCAAATGGCTCTGAGCACTATGGGACTTAACTTCTAAGGTCATCATTCCCCTAGAACGTAGAACTACTGAAACCTAACTAACCTAAGGACATCACACACACCCATGCCCGAGGCAGGATTCGAACCTGCGACCGTAGCGGTCGCGCGGTTCCAGACTGTAGCGCCTTTAACCGCTTGGCCACCACGGCCGGCCAGGGAGAAACGCTTGTCTTGCTAGCGCTAGTCTGTGTTTTATATATCCTCTACTTCAGGCATCGTAGTTATTTTGCTGTGCAAACAGCAGACCTCGACTACTGCCTTTAATGTCTAACTTCCTAATCTAATTCCCTCAGCAGACCCTCATTTAATTCCAATTCAGTCCATTACAATTCTTTTACTGTCGTTGATCCTATAACCTCTTCTCAAGACGCTATCCCTTCCATTCAACTGTTCTTTCAAGTCCTGTACTCATGCGACATCACAACAGTCTCATAGGCAAATCACAAAAGTTTTCAAATTTCTCACTGATTTTCCTTACAGGTTGAACGAAGTACAGCCCTAGAGCGATGTTGATGGGGTGCGACGTGGTCGCAGTTCCTCCACAACTACTACTTCCCTTGTTGCCTTTCCACTCTTACAATAAAAGTGTAATATATACCTTCTCACTCCCTGTATTCCTTGCTGACAAAATTTAATACGTACAAATAGGGTGCAAACGATAACTTTTTACAACGTACTACTCTTGTGGTCTATCGATAGGGGAAACAACTTCAGATTGGCCGACAAAAGCCTTTTTAATTACAGCTCATGCGCGTCACGCGCGATTTTTAATATCCTGTCCTCTCCTACGCCATCGGCTTCCGTTAACACTGATATGATTATTTTCCTGTGAGGTTAATGAAAGGAACAGCCTTAATCTTTACAAGCACACTTATCTAGTAGTAAGAAGGCCAGAGAAACACTACAATTTAATCTCTAATTTTACGCCGTTACAGTTTAGAACATTGTGGAGTAAAATTTACACAAATTTATTTTTACACTTCGTAAGTTCAAGAACATTTCTCACAGAGGATTTCAGCCGAAATATCGTGCTCCGCGTATGTGCTGTAGCTTATCTTGCTTACGTAGGCCAATTTGAGGTTGTTTCTCTGCTTGACTGACCACAAATGTATTGGATCAAATCGCTCATCTCGATTTCCCTTATACCACTGTGGAATGTTATAAACTGTTACCGTTTACACCCTGACACCCTATATATGAGGTGCGACAATAAAGTAATGAGACTGATTTTCTTTGTAAGATGTGGCAACCCTGCAGGCTTGCGTAGGCACAATATCTTTGACCTTGGTCTATAAGCATCTTCTAATCCAAACGGCACACCGATGCAATTGCTTAGTCGTCAGTTGTGCTGTAATAAGTTAACACATGTTTGTGTCTCTCGTCACGGAAATGGAACCACATAATACTGTGCAACGGTATGCCATTTCTTTTTGCGCTAAATTGGGTGAAAACGCGACGACAACTTACGGTAAGCCTCAGAAGGGTTTTGGAGAGGAGGTTATGTCATGAGCTCAAGTTTTTCGTTGGCATAAAATGTTTAGTGAAGGCAGAACGAATGTTGAAGATGAAGACCGCAGTGAACGACCATCAACCTCATGTACAGATGTCAACTTGGCCAGGGTGCATAAACTCGTACGATCTGATCGAAGATTATCCATTGAAATGATAGCAGGAGAACTGAACATCAATCGAGAAACGGTTCGTCTAATAATAACTGAAGATCTTGGTATGAGAAAGATTTGTGCAAAAACGGTCCCCAAAAATCTCACACCACTGCTCTGTCAGTACAGCAATTTTTAACCTCAAAACAAATTTCAGTACTACCACAGCCATCTTATTCACCAGATATTGCTCCGTGCGACTTTTTTCTATTTCCAAGAGTCAAAACGGCGGTCAAGGGACACCATTTTCAAAAAACACGAGATGTCCAAAAAGCTGTGACGAGGATCTTGGAGGATATTACAGAAGATGAGTTCCAGAAATGTTACCATCAATGGCAGAAGCTCTGGAAAAAGTGTGTGCAATCAGAAGGGAGCTACTTTGAAGGAGACAACACTGAAATTGACAAAAACGGTAAGCAACATTTTTTTTCACATCAGTCGCATTACTTTATTGTCACACCTCGTATATATGAAATGAAAACTAATATCGTGTCAGCTATTTACAGATCTTTTCTGTAAAAATTGCGAACTGTATCAATTAAAGAATTCCTGTATGATATGGAAGCAGTTGTTAAGGAGCTACACCTATAATCTACACTCGATAACACTTCTCTGTCTTTCAGACCTTTTACTTCTATGGTTAACTGTCAATGAATTGTATACAGGGGTTAGACAAAAAACGATAGCCAAGCGTGCTGGTTATGCTGTTGTATCTGACACGAACGCCATCCGTGCACAATCCTCAGTAGGTTGCAATCTCAGTCGTCAAAACACTGTTCTGTGGGGTCGCGAGTGCATTATGTCAGAGCCGAGTCAATTCAAAAGTGGGCAAATTGTTGGTGCTCATACGGTGAGTGCTTCCGTAACCAAGGTAGTGGAAGTGTTTGGTGCCTGAAGAGGCACCGTATCGAAGATTTATACCGCATACAGGGAAAACGGAGGAAACATAGTCCTATAACTCGAAACGGGGACGAAAGTGTGTGTTGAGTAATTCTCACGCGCTATAATTAAAGAGGATTTTGACGAAAAATAATGACGACAGCTACAAAAGTCACTTCAGAACTGACTGTCGCACTCGCGAATCAAGCCAACACCAAATCCACGCGAAGGGAGCTCCATAAACTGGGAATGGCAGCTCGAGCTGGAATTTCAAAACCGTTGATCAGTAAGGCAAATACCGGTAAGAGGAACACGTTTTGCGGAAGTCATAAATCCTAGGCTATGGAACAATGGAAAAAAGGCATTTCGTCGGATGAGTCTTGTTTCACACTGTTTCCAACTTCTGGCTGATTTTACGCCCCAAGAGCGATACATAGCAGGAGATTCGATGACGTTTTGGAGATGACGTTTTGCCCCATGGTTATTCTGCAAGGGTGCATTATTCCCAAGTATTATGGAACCATTTTCATTAATCAGATCCATCCTATCGTGCAATGTTTGTTCTCCCATGCTGATCCTGTGTTCTAAGACAACAGAGCCCCTTTTCACACTGCTCGCATCGGCCACGGCTGGCTTTGTGAGCACGAGGATGAATTATAGCGTCCCTCCAGACCACCATAACCATCAGATTTCGATATTATTGAGCGTTTGTGTTCTACTTTGGAGAGAAGGGTGCATCTCTTTGCACCTCCGTCATCGTTACTTGAACTTGCCATTAATTTGCAGGAATAATGGCATACGATTCTCTTGAAAACCATACAGGAACTGTATTTATCCATTTTGAGGCGACTGGAGGCTGTTTTGAATGCCAACGGTTTTCCTGCACCCTATTAGAATTTTTAATTTGTTGCGTTTGTCGTGTTTCCTATTTTCATCCACCCTTGTACCCGCATTTCAACCCCCTTCTGTGTCAAAGTTACACTCATTAATGGGTAATGCAGATCATTTTTTCTTCTACTGTTGTACTTATGAATATCTCTCCATTCTCAAACATTAGTTATTTATAATTAATTTCATAAGCTAATAAGTGTGTTGTGAGTCAGTGGTTAGTATTTGGAGTTACTTAAAGAGATGCCTGCAAGATGTGCATGTGTGGATTCCACTCCTAAGTGTAATTACTTTGTTTTGTCCAATGAATACATTTTGTCCAAAATAGGAATTTCTCGGGATGCAATACTGTACAGCTTCAGTGAAAGAAATAATGCAAAATATTTAACTTACTAACTTCTGTATGATCAAAGCAAGCAGTTATTTTTATGTGAAAACTAACTGAATCTAAAAGTTTTAGCCAGTGTACCATATGATTCTTAAGTTTTCACCGATATGCACACCTAAGAACCAAAAATTGCTATCCTGTTTGAAATTTAACTTTGCTGTACTAGTTTTTTTTTTTAAATTCTGAGGGTAAAAGGAGTAAAATATAGGGAATGAAAGTTTATATACGAGGGCTATTCGGAAAGCAAGTTCCGATCGGTCGCGAAATGGAAACCACTGTGAAAATCAAACGTTTTATTTGAAATAGTTAGCTAAACCTTCCAGCTACTTCTCTGCATAATCGCCGCTCCGACTTGAACATTTGTCTCAGTGTCGTACCAAATTTACATTACCCTGGTCATAGAAGACAGCTGCCTGTGTTTCCCGCCAGTTCTCTACCCTCATCTACAGCTCGTTGGCTATGCAAAAGTCTTGTCTTCATAGTCAGTAGTTCATGTGAGTAGAGATGAATCTCTGGGGGAGCCAGTTACGGGCTATAGTGTGGGTGACGGAAACGCTGCAGAAGTATATTCATTGTCCCTGCAAACTGCGGCTCAAAAAAAAAAAAAAAAAAAAAAAGGTTCAAATGTCTCTGAGCACTATGGGACTTAACATCTGAGGATATAAATCCCCTAGAACTTAGAACTACTTAAACCTAACTAACCTAAGGACATCACACACATCTATGCCTGAGGCGGGATTCGAACCTGCGACTGTAGCAGTCGCGCGGTTCCAGACTGAGGCGCCTAGAACCGCTCGGCCACAATGGCCGGCTGAGAATTCTCATGAAGAAGGAAACGCATGACAGTTACGTTATGCGGGTTGCATCAAATCAGGCAAAACACATCCCTGGGACTTTGCACTTAGTGGGAGACATTATTTTCAGTAGAGCATTACGTCCTCACTGTGCACTAGTACTGAAAAGAGCGACGTGACGCAATCGACAGGCATACTAGAGACAGTGCCCAACACATCTCAGCAAAGCGTCAGCGAATTTTCACTGACGTTTCCATTCCGCGCCCGATCGGACCTTACTTTCCGAATAGACTTGTACAAAAACCAGACGGAAGTTGTAAGAGTCGGATGGCATGAAAGGGAAACGGTGGTTGAGAAGTGAGTGAGACGGGACTGTAACGTATTCCCGATGTTATTCAATATGTACATTGAGAAAAAATTGGGAAAGGAACTAAAGTCCAAGAAAAAGAAATATAAACTTTGGGTTTTCCAATGACATTGTAATTCTGTCACAGACAGCAAAGGATTTAGAAGAGCAGCTGAAAAGAACTGACAGTGTCTTAAAAGGGCAAGTAAGATGAACATCGATAAAACTAAGACAACGGTAACGCAACACAGTAAAATTAAATCAGATGATGCTGAGGGAATTAGCTATGGAAACGAGACACTAAAAGTAGTAGATGAGTTTTGCTTTTTGAGCAGTAAAATAGGTCATGATCGACGAAGTATAGAAGATATAAAATGTTGACTAGGAATGGCCAGGAAAGCGTTTCTGAAGAAGAGATATTTGTTAACATCGAATGTAAATTTGTTAGGAAGTCTTTGCTGAAGGTATCTGTCTGGAGTGTAGCCTTTTACACGAGTGGAATGTGGACGATAAGCAGTTCGGATAAGGAAAGAATAGGAGCTATTGAAATATGGTACTAGAGAAGAATGTTGAAGATTAGATGGGTAGATTTTTTAGCAAATGAGGAGGTACTGAATACAAATGGAGAGGCAAAAAATTTGTGGCACAACTTGTCTGAAAGAAAAAAAAAAGGTTCAAATGGCTCTGAGCACTATGGGACTTAACATCTGAGGTCATCAGTCCCCTAGAACTTAGAACTACTTCAACCTAACTAACCTAAGGACATCACACACATCCATGCCCGAGGCAGGATTCGAACCTGCGACCGTAGCGGTCGCGCGGTTCCAGACTGAAGCGCTTAGAACCGCTCGGCCACTCCGGCCGGCTGTCTGAAAGAAAGAACCGGCTGATAGTACACTCTAAGACATTAAGGTATCACTAATTTAACACTGGAGGGAAGTGCTGGGGATGAAAATTGTAGAGGGAGGCCAAGAGACGTGTACAGTAAGTAGGTTCAAATGGGTGCGTGCGGCAGTAGCTATTCGGAGATGATAAGGCTTGCATAGGATAGAGTTGCGCGGCGAGCTGCATCAAACGAGTCTTCGCACTGAAGACCACGACGACAACGACGACGACAACAACAACAACGCTGCGCTAACGTGGCTTTGGTGGCCTAGCGGGTAGAGTATTAGATTCCGGCTCTGGAGGAATCGAGTTCACTTCTGGATAGAGGAGGGGGTATTTCCTCGTACCAATTCCTCCTGGACGTTCGCAGCTCCCTTTATTCTGCTATCAAATGAGTATAGGTAGTAATTTCTGGTGGGTGATAGGGTATGGGGCAAAGAGCGCGCTTCCCTCCTAATTTTAGTTCCACGGCGAAAAAAAGGTTGCACTCTTCGTAAATACAGACATGTCAGTAGCCTGGCCGCAGGGTGTGCGCCGGAGACGTTAACGTTATCTTTACTGTGTTATGAGCGGCTGTCAAATGAAAACCGAACACCGCGATAGCTGGTCCATGGAATGGATCCATTCCAAAAGTAATGACTACGTGTGTTAAGACATTTATCGCAGTGGAAGATGAGACTAGACAATCAATTCACCAAAGATGTGACAATCACTCGGCGGAAGATCTGGTCTGTACGGGGGAGTTTGCAGTTTCTCACCCAAATCGCGGAAGGGTAGACTTCGTCCGAATATCAGTGAGGGGGCGGGCGTTATCGCGCAACAGGATGAGTCCGTCAGACAGCGTTCCTGGTCGTTTTGACTTAATGGCGCGTCGCAGTTTCTGCAAAGTGTCTTCTTAGCACTGACACGCTCTAGAAACTCGACGAGCAGACGGCCCTGCAGTAGCCAGTGGAGGTCATGATTACCTTACCAGAACTTGCGTGGACAACTTTGGACTTCTTTTCTTCACGAGATGGTGATGTGGGGTGTTTCCACTATTGGCAATGCCTTTTGCCTTTGGGCTGTCCGTAATGTGTCGGACAGAATCATCCTGTTGCACGACAGCCCCTGCCCGCACACCGCCAATTGAATGAAGCCTACGCTTCAGCAATTTGGTTGGAAACACTGCAACATCCTCGTAGAGTTGGGACCTTTCACTGTGTGATATTGACATCTTTGGCGACCTGAAGGAAGACACTCGTGGACGTCGGTTGCAGTCGGACGAGGAAGTGCACGACTGGGTGGAGTTGTGGAGCGGTCAGCGACCGACTGTGTTCTGCGAAACAGGAATTGAGCCTCTCCCCGTGGAACAAACGTCTTAACGCGTGTGGTGACTATTTTTGAATGTAAGTATTCTGTGGACCTGATGTGGCTGCAGTTTGGCTTTCATATGACTGACCCTTGATGGTTAATAGGAGGCGGAATATTTTTGACGGAATAAAACTGGATGAGTTGAAATTAGTCTGATAGTGTTATACAGTGCAGCGATTAGCAAAATAAACAACGAGTAACATTAAAATTAATGAGATTTGGCCTGACAGCTTTTATTTGTACCTAAAGTACAGTAATGGAAATAAGTATTCGTACACTAGAGCGTGGAAGAGTAAACTGCCTTTATTGACAATACGAAACCAAAAACACTAAATGGATATGTACTATACACATTGGCCAGTCGCCAATGCAGCTATGCTGGTATATAGAACGAGAATGAACAAGCCTTTACAAAACAAAATACAAAAACGTCTGCCAAGTTCTCTACTGCGCTGGGAATTAAGTATTCACACACCAACAGAAAATGACACTTCTAAAGAAGCCAGAACACGTTTAATACTACGTATGCATACCCTTCCGATGTATTACTTTTCGCAACCTCCGTGGCATGGAATGGACCAATTTTCTTGTAGTTTCCGACGTGATACCTTCCAATTCTCGAAGGAGAGCCTCTTTCAAAGAGGCCTTACTACGGATGTCGTGTTTTCTCACCCGTGTTTCCAGCTCAGTCCACAAGTGTTCGATGGGATTCAGGTCCGGATTCCGAGCCTGTGTTCTAAGAGTGTGTGGGGTGTTGTAGAGCAACCACAGCCGGACAATTTGCGCCCTATGTTTGAGATCATTGTCCTGTTGGAAGTAATAATTTCTAGGAAGACCCAAGGCGTCAACACTCTGTTGTAAGTTCTGTTTGAGAATGTTCATATACTCAAATCTGTCCATGGTACCTTCCACAAACACTAACTTTCCGACACCGGAAGCTGACATACAGCCCCATACCATCACTCCACAACCTCCGTGCTTCACCGTGGGTTGAATGTTGTTTCAGTCGAGGTCTGTATTCGGTCTTCTCCAGACCAAGATCCTACCAGAAGTCTGCTGTCTTGGATACATGCTGTTTCGCGAATTCCATCCGCCACTTCCTGTTCTTTTTGCTGATGTACGGCTTTCGTCTCGGGACCCTGGCTCTGTAGCCCGAACGATTGAGAATGGTACGAACTGCCCTTGGAGTGATGTCCTTTCGGAAGTGGTCATGTACATATGCGGATAGTGCCGACGCTGTCGTTTTCGGGTTTTTCTTGATGATTCTTAGTAGCATTCTGGTCTCTCTTGTTGTAAGGTTCTGTGGACGACCGTGTCCTTATATCGCTTAATGATAGATTGCACAGTCGCTTGGCTTCGTCCTATGATGTTCGCAATTTCGGCATACGACTTGTGTTGAAAATTTTGAGCGACAACGATGTTTCGTTCCTCAATGGTCGATTCCTTTCCCTTGCGGCCCATTCTGCTGTTCCACGGTACCCACGTCCGACGTGCTGTTGCTTCACGACCGCCGCACGACTACACAAGTGTGGCATGCACTCCGGGGCTGCGTCAGCCGTTCGTTTGATTGTAAGTAGTCCGCTGTATGAATACATTTTGCGCTGTCGTAGACCGTGCGTAGTGTAACATATTTTATTTTCCCAGAATAGATTCGTGGCATACGGGAAGCTTCATTACCAAGAACATGGTTGTCTGACGCCTCATCATCGTACTTATTCGTATCGGCGCTGTGGGTGATTTACTATCCCAACACACCATTATAGTTTGTCACCATCTACTGTATGAATACTTATTTCCATGGCTGTATTTGGCACCGCCTGCCACCATGGTTACTGAAGAGGCCCGGAGTGATTTTAGATTTATGGCAGTACAAGAGAGATTGCACTCCTACCACCGTTTTTAATGCAGCATTTTCTGCCATTTTATCTGAGCACCACGACTATGTAGCTGTTTTTACGGATGGGTCGAAACAAGGGGATTCCGTTGGTTGCTCTGTTGTTTTTCCGGATCGTGTCCTCAAGGTCCGACTGCCACAGGCTTCTACTGTCTTTGATGCAGAATTGTCTGCGATCTTGCGGGCACTGTAGCAGATGAGACATTATTCCTGTCCTAAATTTCTTGTCTGTTCCGATTCACTAAGTGCCCTTCAATCTTTGCAACGTTTGTATCCAGCAGATAAACCGTCGACGGGACGAGGTTCTCCTCACTCGACTTCGGATAGGCCACAGCCCAATGACTCATGGCTTCCTGCTCCGGCGGGAGGACCCTCCTATGTGTGGTGCTTGTGGCGTCCAGGTCACTGTGCGCCACGTTTTATTGGACTGCGTTTTATTTTCTGACCAGCCGGCCGCGGCTGACTTGCCAGCGGACCTGCCATCTCTTTTATGCAACACTCGGACGAATGTGGTTAAAGTTTTAAAGTTATGTGCCACGTCAAATGTTTTTACAAAGATTTTAGGGAGAGGATCTTAATATGCTCACCGTGTGGCAAGCTCGCCCATATTTTATGTAAGTGGCCAGCCAATGACAGTTTACTGTGGCATTCTTGTTGCTACGTTTTCCCTTTCCTTACGTTCTACTTTCTTATGTCGCATTTTCCTTCTTTTCCTGCTTTCTTTGCGTGTGTGTTTCAGTTTTATTAGGTCTGTCCACATTCGTTCCCTTTAATGTGTGTGTGGTGTGCGTACAGTAAGACCTTCGGTACACACACCATCAGATTATTTGACTTGTCGCTCTAACGAAGTAGGCGAGTGTCAGCAATATGTCTCGTGGTCTTATCTTCTGCCGTTAGGTCAGACGATAGAAATGCCACTTGCACGCTTAGAGTAGCAGATTGACGGTGACCAACTTTAAACAGAACTTGATTAATTTTCACACACATTTATTAAAATAATAACAAGCATAAAAATAACTTAACTTGGTTCTGGATGCTATTTACAATTGACAATCTGAAGTTCCTTTGGTCTTGGTACGCTAATCTTATTCTGACATATCTCTGATACTTGACAAAGTGTCTATACATTTATCTTCATGGCTATGTACAGCAATATGGTAATCTTATTAGGCGCACACTGAAACTTGACTATAGACTGGTACAGACAAATGCAGACTAATGCAGACTGACTAATCGGAGGTCTGTACACACGTTATAATACCTCGAGCGTTCAGGTATCACTGCGCGAGTGTGATCCGCGAGGAGAAAAGGTTCTACGTTAGCAGCAATCCCATTGGCTGCGTTACATATTAATACGCGGATCGGCGGAAGCAGAATTTGGTCCGTCTCTAAGATAGCGCCATCTCGTAGTGCGGAGACGGACGAGCGCTGCTCCTGCGCTGTTGTGCTTAGCGGGGCGCACTCTAGAGGGAAAGTTGTGAACGCGCTGACTACGCGGAACTACGTACACAACAATAATGGTCAGCATGATGTTCCAACGGTTCTTCCAGCCGCCGGCCGTCGACTACGATGCAATAGTGGTTAGCTTTCGTCGTCCGCCGTGTCTGGAGTCCCCACTGGAACATCTTGCTGCTACGCTCGGCATGAAAAAAAAAATATATATATTTTTAAATAACAAGTCTCCACTTAACATACTACAAATAAATAAATATATATGTTAACATTTGTTACCTGGCGTCGCTCGAGCGGCGAAGAGACGCGATGTTTCGTGATTAGACTTTTCAAACACCACAAAACACTGCAACATCAAATGGTTCAAATGGCTCTGAGCACTATGGGACTCAACATCTTAGGTCATCAGTCCCCTAGAACTTAGAACTACTTAAACCTAACTAACCTAAGGACATCACACACATCCATGCCCGTGGCAGGATTCGAACCTGCGACCGTAGCAGTCCCGCGGTTCCGGACTGCAGCGCCTAGAACCGCACGGCCACCGCGGCCGGCACTGCAACATCCTCGTAGAGTTGGGACCTTTCACTGTGTGGTATTGACATCTTTGGCGACCTGAAGAAAGACATTCGTGGGCGTCGGTTGCAGTCGGACGAGGAACTGCACGAGTGGATGGAGTTGTGGAGCGGTCAGCGACCGACTGTGTTCTACGAAACAGGAACTGAGCGTCTCCCCGTGAAATTAACATCTTAACGCGTGTGGTGATTATTTTTTAATGTAAGCATTCCATGGACCTGATGCGGCTGCAGTTCGGCTTTCATATGACTGCGTCTTGAAGGTTAATAGAAGGCGGAATATTTTTGACGGAACGAAACTGGATGAGTTGAAATTAGTCTGATAGTGTTATACAGTGCAGCGATTAGGAAAATAAACAACGAGTAAAATTAATCTTGATGAGATTTGGCGTGACTGCTTTTATTTGTACCTGGCGAATGTGGCACAGCGGCTGGTGCGGAGACGGTGGCGCAGCAGCTGGTGCGGCGTCCAGGGCGGGCAGCGGGGCAGGGCGGGGGACGCGGCAGCAGGGCAGGTGATGGCGGCTGTCGGTCGCTGGCCGCGGATCCCGCGACCTTGGCAGGCGCCGCGCCGCGCCGCGCCGAACCAAACCGGATCCCGGAGACTTTTCCCGAGAAAGCGAGCGCCGGCTCGTCCGACGCCGGCCCCTGCGCAGGCTCTGCTGCTGCTGCTCGCGGCCCAGCCGGGACGGGCCCCACTTGGAACGACGGCAAAAGTGCGGAGAAATCCCGCGGAACCACAATCGCGCTGCTCGCACGCCGCCGGAATGCGGACGCCCGATTCTGCCCCTCTGTGGCGGCCGAGGAGCCGCCTCTGCTTACCACGTGTGGCGAGCTGCTGCTAGGGCCTGTTTCTCTAGGAGAGCTTTAGACCCAAACAGGCAGAACAACACAGACAGGCAACAGCGCAACGACAGCTGGTTCAACTGACTCTGAACAGTATGCGACTTAACGTCTGAGGTCATCAGTCGCCTAGAACTTAGAACTAATTAAACCTAACTAACCTAAGGACATCACACACATCCATGCCCGAGGCAGGATTCGAACCTGCGACCGTAGCGGTCGCTCGGCTCCAGACTGAAGCGCCCACAACCGCACGGTCACTCCGGCCGGCGCGCAATGGTAGTTACGCAATTTGATACAATCCTCTGCCGTGTTTTATGCCGTGTTGTTGTGGTCTTCAGTCCAGAGACTGGTTTGATGCAGCTCTCCCTGCTATTCTATCGTGTGCAAGCTTCTTCCTCTCCCAGTACTTACTGCAACCTACATCCTTCTGAATCTCTTTAGTGTATTCATATCTTGGTCTCCCTCTACGATTTTTACCTTCCACGCTGCCCTCCAGTACTAAAATGGTGATCCCTCGATGCCCCAGAATATGCCCTACCAACCGATCCCTTCTTCCAGTCAAGATGCGCCACAAATTTCTCTTCTCTGCAATTCTATTCAATACCTCCTCATTAGTTATGTGATCTACCCATCTAATCTTCAGCATTCTTCTGTAGCACCACATTTCGAAAGCTTCTATTCTCTTCTTGTCCAAACTGTTTATCGTCCATGTTTCATTTCCATACATGGCTACACTCCATACAAATACTTCCAGAGACGACTTCCTGACACTTAAATCTATACTCGATGTTAACAAATTTCTCTTCTTCAGAAACGCTTTCCTTGCCATTGCCAGTCTACATTTTATATCCTTTTATGCCGTAGTGTAAGATAATGGTACGTGTTATGTCAAATAGCTGTGAGTTAACTTCCAACTATTGATGTTCATAATGTAGAGGGAAATGCGAAATTTCCCCTGATTATGATGGCTGAACACTTGACACACACCTTTCAGCAGTTGCCGTAACATGTACATTTACATATTCTAGAATCAGACGAAGTACTGCGTGACATTCGAAATAAGAAGACGCGAACGGGAGAATTCAGTTCAGACTCAATCAATCAATACACCACTGACTGAACGTAAGATACCTCCAATACAGAAAAACTCCGAAATCAGTTTGAGGCATCTGCAACCCACAAGTTTCGGAGAGTAGAGTGAAGAGAGAAACTTCCTAGAAGAAGGTTATGTAAATGGACACTATGAAGCGGCAGTACACCCGTGGGCTGTTCAATCAATAAATACTGCGGGAGAAACGGAAGAACCACAAAAAAAAAAGGTGTTTCATGGTTTTTGGAAATTCAGTCCCTGTGGGGTGGGGGTGAGTAGGGCATGTTTCGTTATGCAAACATTTTTGAAGCTAAATCTACGAAAAATTGTATTTCGCTTCTACATCTACATCTACATTTATACTCCGCAAGCCACCCAACGGTGTGTGGCGGAGGCCACTTAACGTGCCACTGTCATTACCTCCCTTTCATGTTCCAGTCGCCTAGGGTTCGCGGTTAGAACGACTGCCGGAAAGCCTCCGTGCGCGCTCGAACCTCTCGGGAGGTATAAGTAGGGGAACGCGATATATTCGATACCTCATCCAGAAACGCACCTTCTCGAAACCTGGACAGCAAGCTACACCGCGATACAGAGCGCCTCTCTTGCAGAGTCTGTCACTTGAGTTTGCTAAACATCTCCGTAACGATATCACGCTTGCCAAATAACCCTGTGACGAAAAGCGCCGCACTTCTTTGGTTCTTCTCTATCTCCTCCGTCAACCCGACCTGGTACGGATCCCACACTGATGAGCAATACTCAAGTATAGGTCGAACGAGTGTTTTGTAAGCCATCTCCTTTGTTGATGGACTACATTTTCTAAGGACTCTCCCAATGAGTCTCAACCTGGCAGCCGCCTTACCAACAATTAATTTTATAGGATCATTCCACTTCAAATCGTTCCGCACGCATACTCCCAGATATTTTACAGAAGTAACTGCTACCAGTGTTTGTTCCGCTATCATATAATCACACAATAAAGGATCCTTCTTTCTATGTATTCGCAATACATTACATTTGTCTATGTTAAGGGTCAGTTGCCACTCCGTACACCAAGTGCCTATCCGCTACAGATCTTCCTGCATTTCACTGCAATTTTCTAATGCTGCAACTTCTCTGTATACTACAGCATCATCCGCGAAAAGCCGCATGGAACTTCCGACACTATCTACTAACTGTGAGTTAACTCCCAACTATTGATGCTCATAATGCACAGGCAAATGCGAAATTTCCCCTGATTGTGATGGCCTAACACTTGACACACATCTTTCAGCAGTTATCGTAACATGTACATATAAATATTCTATAATCAGACGAAAGAGTGCGTTACATTCGAAATAAGAAGACGCGAACGGGAAAATTCAGTTCAGACTGTCTTCCTCTGGTTTAATACACCACCGACTGAACGTAAGATACCCCCAATACAGAAAAACTCCGAAATCAGTTGGAGACATCTGCAACCCACAAGTCTCGGAGAGTTGAGTGAAGAGAGTAACTTCCTAGAAGGATATCATGTAAATGGGCACTATAAACCGTCAGTACACCCGTGGACTGTTCAATCAACAAATACGCCAGGAGAAAGGGAAGAACCATAAAAATACTTGTTTCATGGTTTTTGGAAATTCAGCCCCTGCGGGGTGAGGATGAAGTAAAAGCACTCCGTCCTCAGGCCACGAGTGGCCTACCGGGACCATCCGACCGCCGTGTCATCCTCAGAGGAGGATGCGGATAGGAGGGGCGTGGGGTCAGCACACTGCTCTCCCGGTCGTTATGATGGTGTTCTTGACCGAAGCCGCTACTGTTCGGTCCAGTAGCTCCTCAATTGGCATCACAAGGCTGAGTGCACCCAGAAAAATGGCAACAGCGCATGGCGGCCTGGATGGTCACCCATTCAAGCGCCGACCACGCCCGACAGCGCTTATCTTCGGTGATCTCACGGGAACCGGTGTATCCAGTGCGGCAAGGCCGTTGCCGGGTGGGGATGAAGTAGGGCATGAAATATTTCGTTGTGCAAACATTTTTGAAAGTAAATCTACGAAAAATTGTATTTCGCTTCTCTGTTAGAAATAAAAAAAAATACGCGTTTCACTGTTTTTGGATTCAACCCTTGAGGGGTCGAAAAAGGGGCTGAAATGTTTTATGAAAATATTTCATTGTGAAAGGACTTCTAAAGCTAAATCTTTGAAAATTGGTATCTGGCTTCTCTGTTAGAAACTAAAAAGAAAACGTGTTTCACTGTTTTTGGAAATTCAACTCCTGTGAGGATGAAAACTTTTAAGAAAATATTTCGTTCTATTAAAAAAGATTAAAGCTAAATCTATGGAAATTGGTATTTCACTTCTCGGTAAGATATAACGAAATATGTGTTAGGGGAAGTGAGTTTTTATGGGAATATCACGACAAGAACGCAAAAGCCATGACTAACAAAAACCTTGGACACGAGCTATCAGCATCGCTTGTTGGTCAGAAGTACATTCGGGGAAGGCCGAGCTTCTACGGCCTTAATTAGCGTCAAAAGTTTAGAAGCTGTTGCAGTTTGTGAACAACAGAAAAATTCGATTAAAAAAATCTGCGCAGACCATACAGTACAAGCGAGCGAAGCAACGGGCGCTAGGCTAGTTTGTGTATAAATTGTTTTTCTAGCTCAGTGACAGAAGTATTTTCGGAAGTTTACGTCAGTGAAACAATGAAGCGCCGCAATCTTATCTTTACGAATTCGACCTAACATTGAATTTACTTGGCTAGGATCTACGGATTTAGTGATTTCCCTTTGCGTATTAAAAACTTACCGACACTGTTTTGCTTCTTTTGATATGTTTCATTTATCTGTTTTCCGTCTTTCCCTTAGTTGCTCTAAATTCGTGGAGGTTTGTACCCTCTATGCAACTGAATGAAGGCAGTTTGTTTATTGTCATAAGCGTTTCACTTCTTTTATTTGGGATGTTGATCACCAAATGGAAAGTGAAAGTGAAACATGCAATGTGACAAATGTGGATGAAAGAATGCCAGAAATCGGCCAGCTGGATTATGAAAACTAACAAATACATCTCCAGGACCACACACATGTATTAACAGCGCTGGAAATCGCCACTGATGATGCTTCACAAATATGGCAGTAAACAAACTGCCTTCATTCAGTTGCATAGACGGTTCGTACCTCCAAGGCTTCATTTATATTTGACTTCTTGGCTAGGGAAAACTAATTGAGAAAGTGTTCCTTAAGGCTTCCGGTTATACCGGCTGAGATAGGGAACCGTTATAAGCGAAGTTATCCAAAGATCCCTTTTTACCTTCCGTTGAGAAACACGGACTTATAACTACTCTAGTAGGTTATAAGGTGAACATCGACTAAATCACAACAAGGATAATGGAATACAGACGAATTACATCAGGCAATGCTGAGGAGAAAAAAATGGTTCAAATGGCTCTGAGCACTATGGGACTTAACATCTGTGGTCATCAGTCCCCTAGAACTTAGAACTACTTAAACCTAACTAACCTAAGGACATCACACACATCCATGCCCGAGGCAGGATTCGAACCTGCGACCGTAGCAGTCGCGCGGTTCCGGACTGAGCGCCTAAAACCGCTAGACCACCGCGGCCGGCAATGCTGAGGAGAGTAGACACTAAAAGCAGTGTATGCGTTTTGCTATTTGGGCAGCAAAGTAGCTGATGGTCGAAGTAGAGAACATGTGGAGACGGATATTAGTCAAAAACCGATTGTGTGTGAGAGAAATTTGCTAACATTGAGTATCAGGTCCAGTGTTGGGAATTCTTTTGTGAAGGTATTTGTGTGAAGTGAAATGAAATGAAACGCGGACGACAAGCAATTCAGATAAGAAGACAATAGCAGCTTTAGAATGCTACAAAAGAATGCTGAAGATCAGATGGTAGATCGAATAACAAATGAGCAGGTACTGAATGGAGAAAAGAAATTTGTACACAGCTCGACTCAAGGATTCTTTAACAGGTCACATCCTCAGGCATCAAGCAATCGCCAATGATATAACGGAAGGAAGTATGGGGTGAAAATTGTAGGCAGGCCAGGGGTTGGCTACAGTAAGCAGTTTTAAGCGGATGTACGAACTTGCAGTAGTTATGCAGAGATAAATACTCTTGTTCGTGACAAGACTAGTTTGGAGAGCTGAAACAATCTAGGGACGGGAAAACCGGCCGGTTAAAAGCTGTACCGGTTTTTAGTTCTGATTAACCGTGTTTTTCGGCATTTTTTTGGTTCGGATGTAGTAGATGTTATTTATTTTTTGCTGATAACCGAGTAAAAAACATCGATTAGACATAGCACCAGTGCTCAAAATTTTCATTTTTAAATAAACATTTTTTGAGAAGGAGTAATTTTTGTTCGTAAGGAGTAATTTTTGTTGTTTGTTGTTTGGTTTGAACTACTTAAACCTAGCTAACCTAAGGACATCACACACATCCATGCCCGACGCAGGATTCGAACGTGTGACCGTAGCAGCAGCACGGTTCCGGACTGAAGCGCCTAGAACAGCTCGGCCACAGCGGCTGGCACGGGCAGTGTGCAGGACTTGCCCCCAACTGGTCTACATGGTAGTTTCTGCCTGTCGTCGTCGGACATCCATTGTGTTGCAGAATGACACCAACCCCAGGCTGGGCATATTTTTACGAAGTGATGTAGCAGTGAAGCGAAAATCTTCCTTTGCTTTAAAAGATTTGCCTGCCATGTCTGTGACAAGGTAAAAACGGAAGGAAATTATTGCAACAATTATAAATTAAAAACTTAACAATACATTTATAGTATACAGTGCAAATAGAAAGCAGCTGATTTGCTGCCCATGTCTACATAATATGCCTTCATCTGCTTTTAGTCGTTGAAAACGGACAAATTAACACGAAAAGAGTTCTTCAACTCTGGTTTTCACGTTTTAGCACTGCCTAACAGTAATGCCCAATCTGTGGTATGATCCTCCATTACAACCTGATTTATGAGGAAAGTTTCAAAAAATTAGAATTAATAGAGGAATACTAGTGATTATTTTTTATTTTTTTTTGCAGTTACCCACTTCTTTCGTTTGACTATTTAATGTAATATTTTGATTCTATGTACCTTGAAACTGAGATTCAAAATTGTTCAATCTTTGTTTGATTTCTAAGTTTATTACAGGAAATCATAGGAATAAAATACTAAAACCGGCTATTTCAGAAACCAGTTATACTGAGCGGTTCTAACAGTCAGGTTAAACTGACCTAAAAAAAAGACAAAAAAAACCATGTAACTGAAAACCGGAGAGTTCAGCGACAACCTCCATCCCTACAAACAGACCATTCTTCGGACTAAAGACCACAACAACAACATATAACTGTACTATTCAATAACTTTCGAATGCCGTTAAGTAACTGTTTCATTCCATTAGAAAAATAACAATACTTGCTTCAGTATGTCGCTTGTTAAAAGACTTCAGAGGATTAACAATGCAACAAAATTACGTACCTCTTTGCGTACTGTCACTTGCCGAAACTTGTCTCGGTGGTTTGAAGCGTTCACGAAAGGAAACGGGTATTACCTTTCACGCTACTCACCATGAGCACTGTGTTCAGTAACTACCCTACAGTACTCCTTGCCACACCTCTGAAGCTACTTTTTCATCCAGCGATTTGTTCCCTTTGTGAATGACATACTGAATTATATCTGTTAACAAGTCCTGAGCACAAAATGTATACATAAAATAACTGGACTGATGCTGTCACAGGCTATGTACGCATCCGCCAAAGACGAACGACCAATAGTTGTGAAACGTGAACCCTTCTCAATCGAATCTGGCATCAAAGGGTGTTTGTAGACAAATCAGGGTGGCCATGTCCTTCGGTCCTGTAAAATATTTTATCTTGTTTTGCCTGAAAAATGACAAATGTAGTAACAGAGCAACGAACTGTCGTGAAGTTTCACGTGGAACTTCGATAAACTTCTATCGAATCCTACCAGTCACTAAAAGAAATGTGTTGGGAAGGCTTTTTATCAAGTACTCGAGTTTCTGAGCGGTTCCAGCATTTAAAAGATGGCCGAGAATACGTTGAAAGTGACTGGCGCCCGGGACGCCCTTCAGCAACAGAAATGGATAAAAATATAGAAAAAGTGGGTAATCTGATTCGATCTCACCGTCGGTTGAGTAATCGAACGATTTTTGAAACTGCAGGAATTGACAAAGAACGTGTAAGGCAAATTTTACATAACAAACTTAACAGGAGGAAAGTGGGGAAGTGTGTGCGAAACTGGTGCCGATAATTCTCACAATCGAACAAGCAGAAGCTCGTGAAAATGTTTGTTCTGACAATTGGAATACCAATGCAAATGATTCTGTCCTCTTGGAAAGAGTTATAATGTGTGACGGAAGTTGGTTTCTCATTAATGATCCAGAAACTAAGCGCCACTTCATTCGCTGGGAGGAACCAACTTCGGCGAGTAGAAAAAAAGCTCGAACGACCAGATCAAGATTCGAAGCGATGATGACAGCTGTTTAGATATTCTTGGAATTGCGTGTCTTCGCTGGATTCCTGAAGTTCGAACTATTAATCAACATTACTACCTTGAGATTCTTACTCAACTCTCCGAGAAAATAAGAAAGAAGCCACCCGAATTGTGGAACAGCAAGTCATAGATTCTCACAGCACTATTTCCATCAATGGAAAATTCGCAGGGAGAGTTGTAGGGATATACGAGGGGAGTATATTGAGCGTGACATTAACTAAATGTACGAGGCATGTTTTTTAAGTAAGTACCGTTTTGAAATTAAAAAAGCCGGCCGCGGTGGCCGAGCGGTTCTAGGCGCTTCAGTCCGGAACCGCGCTGCTGTTACGGTCGCAGGTTCGAATCCTGCCTCGGGCATGGATGTGTGTGATGTAGTTAGGTTCGTTAGGTTTAAGTAGTTCTAAGTTCTAGGGGACTGATGACCTCAGATGTTAAGTCCCATAGTGACTAGAGCCATTTTTTTTAATTAAAAAAAGACGTTCTAAGATATCTCAATAATTTTATTTTTACATGAAAGCCTGTACCTTAATCTACTTTTCTACATAATTTCCGTCAATACTGAGGCACTTGTCATAACGTTGTACCAGTTTTTGAATACCCTCCTCATAGAAGTCTGCCGTCTGACTTGTTTACAACTGCATCACCACTGTTTTGACTTCGTTATCAAAGCGAAGACGCTGACCGCCCAGGTGTTTCTTCAAGTGCAGGAACAGATGGTAGTCACTGGGCACAAGATCGGGGTTGTACGGAGGATGATCTAGAGTTTCCCATCGAAAAGATGTGATGAGATCCTTGGTCTGATTCGCCAATGCGGAAGGGCATTGTCTTGCAGCAAAACGATGCCCAACAATTTGGCTTAAGAAATCATCACCGTCGTTGAGGTACCGCTCAAGGAAACTCAATGGGCCGGCCGCGGTGGTCTCGCGGTTCTAGGCGCGCAGTCCGGAACCGTGCGACTGCTACGGTCGCAGGTTCGAATCCTGCCTCGGGCATGGCTGTGTGTGATGTCCTTAGGTTAGTTAGGTTTAAGTAGTTCTAAGTTCTAGGGGACTGATGACCACAGCAGTTGAGTCCCATAGTGCTCAGAGCCATTTGAACCATTTTTTTTGAAACTCAATGCACTGTCTAAACGTTTGGTTTTGTGCACATCCGTCAACATTTTCGGTACCCAACGTGCGCACAAATTTCTGTAATTCACGTGCCCGGTCCCAATGCCATACAAAACAGTAGGAGAAACATTAGGAAAGTCATCTCGCAAGGAGGAAATCGTAAAGCGTCTGTTTTCTCTCACCTTATTGTCCACTTCCTGCACCAAACTTTCATTAACGGCCGAAGGACGCCCACTCCGTTGTTCATCATGCACATTTGTGCGGCCATCTTTAAATGCTCTCACCCACTTTCTTACCATTCCATCATTCGTAATGTTTTCTCCGCAAACTGAACAGATCTCAATATGAATGTCGATCGCTTTTAGGACTTTAGCACTAAGAAATCTTATAACAGCCCGTACTTCACAGTCGGCGGGACTCACGATTATCGGAGTGTTGTGTACGTAGTTCCGCGTAGTCAGCGCGTACACAACTTACCCCCTAGAGCGCGCGCCGCTAAGCACAACAGCGCAGGAGCAGCGCTCGTCCGTCTCCGCACTACGAGATGGCGCTGTCTTAGAGACGGACCAAATTCTGCTTCCGCCGATCAGCGTATTAATACGTAATGCAGCCAATGGGATTGCTGCTAACGAAGAACCTTTTCTCCTCGCGGATCACACTCGCGCAGTGATACCTGAACGTGCGAGGTATTATAACGTGTGTACAGACCTCCGATTAGTCAGTCTGCATTAGTCTATAGTCAAGTTTCAGTGTGCGCCTAATAAGATTATCATATTCCTGTACATAGCCATGAAGATAAATGTGTATCAGAGATATGTGAGAATAAGATTAACGTACCAAGACCAAAGGAACTTCAGATTGTCAGTTGTAAACAACATCCAGAATCAAGTTATGTAATATCCTTTTTATTATTTTAATAAATATGTGTGAAAATTAATCAAGTTCTGTTTAAAGTTGGTCACCGCCAATCTGCTACTCTAAGCGTGCAAGTGGCATTTCTATCGTCTGACCTAACGGCAGAAGATAAGACCACGAGACATATTGCTGACACTCGCCTACTTCGTTAGAGCGACAAGTCAAATAATCTGATGGTGTGTGTACCGAAGGTCTTACGGTACGCACACCACACGGAGGCATCTTAAACACTCAGTACATAACGTAAACAAGGGAGAATTGGGCTATAATGGCGTCAGTGCGTAGATTAAGGTACAGGCTTTCGTGTAAAAATAAAATTATAGAGATATCTTAGCACGTCTTTTTTTAAATTTCAAAACGGTACTTACTTAAAAAACACGCCTCGTATATGTTTCTGAAATGGGTCACTGTCCGGGTCTGCCGAGTGCTGTTGACAAGTGAGGTGCTCTCAGCCCTTGTGAGGACATTTGAGGAGCTACCTGACTGAGAAGTAGCGGCTCCGGTCAAGCAAACTGACAACGGCCGGGATCACCGTGTGCTGACCACATGCCCCTTCGTATCCGCATCCCGTGGCGCTGAGGATGACACGGCGGCCAGTCGGTACGGTTGGACATTTAAGGCCTGTTCCGGACGGTGTTTTTTATATGTTTTTGAGATAAAATGATTTACGGCAATACTTCCGTCATTTTATAGCCGCACCTCCTACAGTCACAACGCCATTCTAATGTGAGCTATGGTGCTCAGTTTCTGACAGCCTTCAATAAATCTTTGTGTCCTAAGTGACAGTAATGATGAGTTTCATCTACATCTACATCTACATCTACATCTACATGATTACTCTACAATTCACATTTAAGTGCTTGGCAGTGGGTTCATCGAACCACAATCATAGCCGGCCGAAGTGGCCGTGCGGTTAAAGGCGCTGCAGTCTGGAACAGCAAGACCGCTACGGTCGAAGGTTCGAATCCTGCCTCGGGCATGGATGTTTGTGATGTCCTTAGGTTAGTTAGGTTTAACTAGTTCTAAGTTCTAGGGGACTAATGACCTCAGCAGTTGAGTCCCATAGTGCTCAGAGCCATTTGAGCCACAATCATACTATCTCTCTACCATTCCACTCCCGAACAGCGCGCGGGAAAAACGAACACCTAAACCTTTCTGTTCCAGCTCTGATTTCTCTTATTTTATTTTGATGATCATTACTACCTATGTAGGTTGGGCTCAGCAAAATATTTTCGCATTCGGGAGAGAAAGTTGGTGACCGAAATTTCGTAAATAGATCTCGCCTCGACGAAAAACGTCTTTGCTTTCATGACTTCCGTCCCAACTCGCTTATCATATCTGCCACACTCTCTCCCCTATTACGTGATAATACAAAACGAGCTGCCCTTTTACGCACCCTTTCGATGTCCTCCGTCAATCCCACCTAGTAAGGATCCCACACCGCGCAGCAATATTCTAACAGAGGACGAACGAGTGTAGTGTAAGCTGTCTCTTTAGTGGACTTGTTGCATCTTCTAAGTGTCCTGCCAATGAAACGCAACCCTTGGCTCGCCTTCCTCACAATATTATCTATGTGGTCTTTCCAACTGAAATTGTTCGTAATTTTAACACCCAGGTACTTAGTTGAATTGACAGCCTTGAGAATTGTACTATTTATCGAGTAATCGAATTCCAATGGATTTCTTTTGGAACTCATGTGGATCACCTCACACTTTTCGTTATTTAGAGTCAACTACCACCTGCCACACCATACAGCAATCTTTTCTAAACCGCTTTGCAACTGATACTGGTCTTCGTATGACATTACTAGACGGTAAATTACAGCATCATCTGCGAACAATCTAAGAGAACTGCTCAGATTGTCACGCAGGTCATTTATATAGATCAGGAACAGCAGAGGTCCCAGGACGCTTCCCTGGGGAACACCTGATATCACTTCAGTAAGTAACCGTTACTACAGGGTGTTTCAAAAATGACCGGTATATTTGAAACGGCAATAAAAACTAAACGAGTAGCGATAGAAATACACCGTTTGTTGCAATATGCTTGGGACAACAGTACATTTTCAGGCAGACAAACTTTCGAAATTACAGTAGTTACAATTTTCAACAACAGATGGCGCTGCGGTCTGGGAAACTCTATAGTACGATATTTTCCACATATCCACCATGCGTAGCAATAATATGGCGTAGTCTCTGAATGAAATTACCCGAAACCTTTGACAACGTGTCTGGCGGAATGGCTTCACATGCAGATGAGATGTACTGCTTCAGCTGTTCAATTGTTTCTGGATTCTGGCGGTACACCTGGTCTTTCAAGTGTCCCCACAGAAAGAAGTCACAGGGGTTCATGTCTGGCGAATAGGGAGGCCAATCCACGCCGCCTCCTGTATGTTTCGGATAGCCCAAAGCAATCACACGATCATCGAAATATTCATTCAGGAAATTAAAGACGTCGGCCGTGCGATGTGGCCGGACACCATCTTGCATAAACCACGAGGTGTTCGCAGTGTCGTCTAAGGCCGTTTGTACCGCCACAAATTCACGAAGAATATCCAGATAGCGTGATGCAGTAATCGCTTCGGATCTGAAAAATGGGCCAATGATTCCTTTGGAAGACATGGCGGCCCAGACCAGTACTTTTTGAGGATGCAGGGACGATGGGACTGCAACATGGGGCTTTTCGGTTCCCCATATGCGCCAGTTCTGTTTATTGACGAAGCCGTCCAGGTAAAAATAAGCTTCGTCAGTAAACCAAATGCTGCCCACATGCATATCGCCGTCATCAATCCTGTGCACTATATCGTTAGCGAATGTCTCTCATGCAGCAATGGTAGTGGCGCTGAGGGGTTGCCGCGTTTGAATTTTGTATGGATAGAGGTGTAAACTCTGGCGCATGAGACGATAAGTGGACGTTGGCGTCATTTGGACCGCAGCTGCAACATGGCGAACGGAAACCCGAGGCCGCTGTTGGATCACCTGCTGCACTAGCTGCGCGTTGCCCTCTGTGGTTGCCGTACGCGGTCGCCCTACCTTTCCAGCACGTTCATCCGTCACGTTCCCAGTCCATTGAAATTTTTCAAACAGATCCTTTATTGTATCGCTTTTCGGTCCTTTGGTTACATTAAAGCTCCGTTGAAAACTTCGTCTTGTTGCAACAACACTGTGTTCTAGGCGGTGGAATTCCAACACCAAAAAAATCCTCTGTTCTAAGGAATAAACCATGATGTCTACAGCACACTTGCACGTTGTGAACAGCACACGCTTACAGCAGAAAGACGACGTACAGAATGGCGCACCCACAGACTGCGTTGTCTTCTATATCTTTCACATTACTTGCAGTGCCATCTGTTGTTGAAAATTGTAACTACTGTAATTTCGAAAGTTTGTCCGCCTGAAAATGTACTGTTGTCCCAAGCATATTGCAACAAACGGTGTATTTCTATCGCTGCTCGTTTAGTTTTTATTGCCGTTTCAAATATACCGGTCATTTTTGAAACACCCTGTATATCACTGTGTGAAGGCTTTTAAGCCGTAACCTAGACTGTGATTCGCGCGGTGCCACCAAAAGTGAAAGTCTCGCAGTGCATCTGCGAAGCTCGAGAAGCGCCGTCATGACGTACGGTGCAGTGGAAGAGCGCCGTCGTGATGTGGCGCGATGAATCGCTGGCTGCTCGGGGCAAACAATCCAGTGGACGTGTAGGTCAGAGGTAAAACACAGAGCCGTGGCACCCTGCGGCCAGCTGGCGGGAACAAAAAGCCGCTGCCATGTACAGCCGAAAGTCGGACACAGTGTCACGCGAGTTAATTACACAGAGCCACCACAACATATCGCTGCAATTTGCATATATTCGCTGACATGTGATTTTCAAAAGGGGTGTTTGATACCGAGGCGAAAAATAAATGCGCGCTGCGTTTTTCACAGTTCTACAAGTTTCGTCATATTCAGCGCTTAAGGCTTACTCCTCGCTGATCCTACACGAGGATTAACTGCCAGAACGTTAGGTGGCGTCTCTCGTTGCCACTGTCAGATGTCACTCTAAGATTTCGGGCATTTACATTCTGTGTGTGTGTGTGTGTGTGTGTGTGTGTGTGTGTGTGAGTGAGAGAGAGAGAGAGAGAGAGAGAGAGAGAGAGAGAGAGAGAGAGACGGAGAGTTGGTGGTCTACGTAAGTGTACAGCTCAAGAGACGAATCAGAATCACAGAGAATTATCAGAGAGAATACTAATACCACGGAAGTAATACCAAATGAGGAACGTAAGCCCATTAAAATTATGAAATAAGGAAAGGCACCAGATGCCGATTTTTAATGTGAAGTGGATAAAACTTGGGGCAAAGTTGCAAATTAAACTCTTGCAAAGCTTTTAGAAGTATTAATAGAATAGGATGACATTACCTCATAATCTGGACAAAGCTGTAGTTATTCTGCTTCACTGAACAGGAGGTAGACACGTTATAAAAAATTAATCTTCTTAGTAATATACAAGATTTGTGCTAGTTTTATCGCCAACCACATAGCAACAAAAAATTTAAATAAAAAAGGGGACGATATAGTGAAAGGTGGCTACATTGAGTCACAGCGCCAGAGATTGCGCCAAAGATTATTATTCCGCAGCCTCCACTGGTGCAGTAGTAGTTCAAAGGATGTCGAGGACAGTTGTTGTTCTTTTGGGCGAGAGAGTAGATGCTGTTCGGTTGGTGTAATGTGTAGATGGAAGAAGTTGCAATTGTCAGAGTGTATTTGAGGAGATGGGCTTCTCATTTATGATGCTGGTGTAATGGAAAATTTTCGTCAATATATAATGAGGTAAAAAGGTATTACAGTTTTCTTTAATGACAATGCCTCTTGCTCACAGGTACAGTCAACAAGGCATCTGGCTCGTGTTCATTTATTAGACTTGTAATTCTGGTTTATATGTGCAATTATAGTATTTCTGGTTTTTCAATTAGTTCATTGTAAATGGTGTTTAAAATATTTTGTCGTATTGAGAAAGAACCGAGCCAGATACATGTACGTGGAGTCACACTACCACACACAGTACAGTTACACTTCTGCTTTGTTGTTTCGTAGCTTTTGTGGTTGCAGGGGACTTAATTAATCAATTGTGTTAATGGAAATTCCTTATCATTCTTTATTTTTATTTTATGCAGTCAGATTGCGTACTAATACTAGTCAGGGCCAACCGGTTACGAGTCTTCGTAACCGGTCACACAGCTACTAAAATCATTGCATTTATTCATTAATATTAGTCTTTTCTTTTTAATTAAGCCCCTATGCGATAGCTTGAGAGCCGAATACAACACTATCGACCACTAGTAAATAGTGACTAAAAGTATGGAATGGATAATTGAATATGAATTATCGTATCCTACAGGTTACTGAGGATCCTGTACAGATAAAACGAAGCGGAACGCATATGATACACTGAAGAGCCAGAGAAACTGGTACACTTGCCTATCATGTAGGGCCCCCGCGAGCATGCACAAGTGCCGCAAGACGACGTGGCATGGACTCGATTAATGTCTGCAGTAGTGCTGGAGGGAACTGACACCACGAATCTTGTAGGGCTTTTCATAAATCCGTAAGAGTACGAGGGGGTAGAGAACTCTTCTGAACAGCACGTTGAAAGACACCCCAGATATGCTCAATAATGTCCGCGCCTGTGGAGTTTGGTAGCCAGCGGAAGTGTTGAAACTCAGAAGAGTGTTGCTGGAGCCACTCTGTAACAATTCTGGACGTGTGGGGGGTAGCATTGTCCTGCAGGAATTGCCCAAGTCCGTCGGAATGCACAATGGACACGAAAGGATGCAGGTGGTCAGACAGGATCCTTACGTTCGTCTCACCTGTCGGAGTCTTATCTAAACGCATCAGGGGTTCCATATCACCCCAACTGCACACGCCCCACACCATTATAGAGCCTCCTCCAGCTTGAGCAGTCCTCTGCTGACTTGCAGGGTCCATGGATTCATGAGGTTGTCTCCATACCCGTACACGTCCATCCTCTCGATATAATTTGAAACGAGACTCGTGCAACCAGATAACATGTTTCCAGTGACCAACAGTCCAATGTCGGTGTTGACGGGCCCAGGCGAGGGTAAAGCTTTCTGTCGTGCAGTCACCAAGGGTACACGACTGAGCCTTCGGCTCCGAAAGCCCATATCGATGATGTTTCGTTGAATGGTTCGCACGCTGACACTTGTTGATGGCCCAACATTGAAATGTGCAGCAATTTTCGGAAGGGTTGCACTTCTGTCACGTAGAACGATTCCCTTCAGTCTTCATTGCTCCCGTTCTTGCAGGATCTTTTTCCGGCCGCCGCGATGTCGGAGAATTGATGTTTCACCGGATTCCTGTCATTCACGGTACACTCGTGAAATGGCCGTCCGAGACTTCATCGCTAACTCGGAGGTGCCGCGTCACATCGCTCGTGCGCCGACTGTAACAATACGTTCAAACTCATTTAAATCCTGATAACCTGCCATTGTAGCAGCAGTAACAGATCTGAAAGCTGCACCGACACTTGCTGCGTTATTTAGGTGTTGCCGATCGCAGCGTCGTATTCTGCCAGATTACATATCTCTGTATTTGAATACACATGCATATACCAGTTTCTTTGGCGCTTCAGTGTATAAAAATAAACAGCCATTTATTTAGTTCCATAGACGTACCACATCGTAAAAGTAATAATAATTACAGTAACGAAGCAACCAAGGAACAACGAAAAAAAAAGATATAAAGAAAACACTGCTGATTGGCAATGAAGTAAAAGAAACGATTTGCTCAATTTTTCTATTTAATACACTTGAAAACAACAACTGGATCGGTAGGAAAAGAAATAATCATATAACTAACGACGTGCCGGTGTGCTTTACGTGAACAACATAGAGCTTTCAAAACTAAACTTTCGACGTGTTTCGAAAGGAAAGTTTATATTATCAGTTTTGATGTATGCCAGTTGGACTCGGGGTCTTAATGCGAAAGCAACTGAAAACTTGAGAGATGCTCATCCAGCAATGGAGAGTTGCATACTGAAAATTAACGGAAAGGCAGGAAAATAATAAAGTTCATAAGGGACCTGGCTGGAGTCGTTTACATAGCTATAACTGTAACTGAAATGGAGATGGGCGGAACGTGCAGCCCACTCTATGGATGGGAGGCGGGCCGAGGAAGTTGTTTGCTGGATTCCTACTGATAAGAAGACCGAGAAGACGACTTAATGGACGGAGGAAGGACGACATTAGAAAACATTCAGGGGCAAGATGAATGTATCCAACAGCACACAAGTCTGTGGAGGGCTTTATACGGCAGTGAATCTAATGGTAGATGACGTAGTCGTGTGAATTATCTGCTCGAAACTACTGGACACCTATTAGTGGACATTAATATGTTGTGTGTCCACCATGCGGCTTTATGTCGGCTTGAGCTCCCCTGGGGTTACTTTGAACGGTGTGTCTGGATGTCTGTGGAGGAACGGCAGCCCACTCTTCGTCAAGAGCCGAAACCATTACAGCTGTAAGGCGCCACTGGGCTATGGCTAAACATAAACAGCGTCTTTGACCTGAATCGAGTGAAACCTCTCTGTATGCAGATCACTTCCTTCCGACTCAGATGTATTTGATAAACAGCGTGCAGTGGATTCGTATTGATAGGTAGTGGCTCTCAGAAGTGAGTCATGTGTATGGTCCTTGTAAAATTAATAACACGGTCTAACATACACAATCGCGACACTCATTAGTGTGGAAATTATTACCGTCTGACAGTTGGTGCGACACTAGCGTCCCAAGTAGCGAGAAAGTAGCCATAAAATTAAAGTTTTTTAAAATTATTTTTCTAGTTAGTGAAATACATTTTTGCTTTCAAAGCATTGTAAATTACCAGCAGACCTCCCTGATTAAGTAACATAAACTATAATTTAGTGATATAGAAATACTTTTGAATATATGTATAACTGGACCTTGCTGCTCCAAAAACAAGAGAATATAAACACATACTTCATGTGGGAGAAGAAGATATTTCTTTTACTGTCTGTTCTTATTATGACTGGCACTTCCCTTAACACGCAACAACTTTCTAGGAAGCTAGTGTTTCGCACAGTCTTACACTTCACTCGACATTGTAATACACAAATGTTTTTGTAAATATTATTACTTTTGCTTCAAAAGCGACGATTCATGCCTTTGTGGTTCAAATTCAGCAACAATTGTGGAATTGGTTGCCTCTGTAATGGGAAACAGTCTTATTGCTTTGTTCTTTTATTATCACGTCTCTGAGGAATTTTCTTCAGATACAGTTGTGGAAACTTATCTGCTACGTTAAATAATGTAGGTATTGCATTGCATAGACGTTTCCCATGTTCCACATGCACTGATTTGCCTGGAAGTATAGCGAAGAAACTTCACGTTTTTTTGTAGACATACGACGCATCTCTGCAGGTCAGGTCTTCTGCTGTTTCCCAGAATCTTTATTTTTTGTTCTTAGAGAATACGACATCCTCCAGTAAATATCTGTATGTTACACCAAAATCGTAAATAAATTGTTCTGTGATGTAGTGGCTCACATCTCCTATGGTCGTTAGGAACCCTAAAAAAAGACAAATGTGCTGTCTTCTTCTTACTGTTGCTGCAATTTATAGCACTACAGACGTTCCCATTTGTAAAAACCACTCTAAGGACCATTACAATTGCGATTCGCTTTCGCTTCCACAAGATCTCGCCGCACTCAACAGTGTAAGTTCCTGGCCGCTCGGCGCGCTGCTGTCGCAGTGGGTAGCGAAAATGAGACGGATTGTCGCGACTGTTACGTTAGACTAGTGATAACGGGGACACAGGGGTTCATCTCTAAATACTGAATGGAGAGATCGATTACGTTGTAAGGCTTCCAGCTTATTTTTGGCATTCAAGAAAAGTGATTTAGGCTCTACTTTCATTCGATGTGTCATATTCTGTTTCTGTATATCTGATACTTTTCAAACATAAGTTTTCAATAATTGATACGTTATGCCGCAGATGTTATGAGTACAAGCACCGTGATCTGTGGTTGCTAGTAGCGTTGTCGTTGCTGTGGTATTCTCAGACAAGGTAATGACTGATTCGGTTGTTGGTCTTGTTACTGAGCGGTCTGGTAATAGCTTGCAGAGCATAGAGATAAAATACAGAAGATGATGAATTTTGGAAATATTATTTGGTAAAGATTAATCTGAGAAGTGAAGGTTTCCAGGTGACGTTGTTGCAGCATTACTTGCTTGCGCATAATTTATGTGTTTGGAAAATTGGAAGTTAGTGGATTTTTTCTTTATGGGTTCAGATTAGTTAGTTTTGTTCTTCAAACATAATTAAGTAGTTATGTATTCACATGGCTCGTACTCAGATGTTATTGATTTACTACTCCTTTACCATTTCAACAATTAATTTCACGGCAGACATGTTTTAAATAATAGGTAATTTTTGTAAATCTGATTGTAATAGTCAGATAATGAGTTTTATTTTTCACAATTTAGTTTCCTTAAAGATTAGTCTCTTTTCAGTTATTTAGAAAGTTTAAATTCCTCCATCGTCTCCTCAAGAAAATTTGGATTTTTATTTACGTTTCGCCGCACTGCACTGAGCGGAACACAGTTCCTTAAAAGTGAAGCATGATCTACTTAGAGTAGTTGCATGTCCTTGCGTTGAACTTAGCTAATTTTCTGCTGCGCTGCAGTTTTATGTCCATCACTTCGCACGGTACCGTGTTTTCGCAGCCACAGTTACGCCATGAAAAATTTTTAGGGCCAATCTTACATTGCTATGAGGACAGTAAGATCATTCACAATTAGATTTGCTTTTTAAAATTGATATCAGGTTCAGTTTAGGTAAAATAATTCATGCAGACTGTTTTATTTCCGCGGTACAGTGTTACACGGAGTGGCTGGGATTTTATTTAGTCAATTTTGCGGACGTAGAATCACAGAGCATTTTTATAGAAACGTTTTGGCTATTCGTTTGTTCAAATTTCAGTTTCTAATTTTATGTAGAATTTCTGTTGTTAATTTTGTGTGTTAGAATTGCAAATCACCTACTATGATGTCTTGTATTGTTGCACTGCTAACTGTACTGCATAGTACACAGTTTCACAGGACAATTTCTTTAGCATACAGCGTTAGGTTTTATGATTATTTTGGTAAAAGTTAATTAAAATACAGTTATACTGTTTCAGACAGTCTTGGCGACTCATATTTTACCATACAACGTTTTCGTAATACACCACTTGCATTGTTCAGGATTATAATACAGACACACGAAGCTTAAGACAGGAAACCAGTCCAGGTTTAGTTTACAACAAATAAACATTTATATTCACAAAAGTTACAACGTAGATCGCTTTCGAAAAATCTTGTACAGGTTTTTTTGAACATTCATAAGATATTAGTTGTGCTAACGTTAGGTGGAACACCTTGTGAGCAGTAGTGCCTGATTAGGACAAATAATTCTTTATTTAGTTTCTCTGTGGCCTTCCTAAATAACACATTGAGTATGCTGCGATTTTCACCAGCATTTCTGTCAGTCTGAGCTAGACCACTGCCTCTAACAGCCTAGAAATACCAAGTATGAAATAAATATATCACCATCTGCGCAAACCGGCGAAACGATTCCATATTGCCTTACTATGCTGTCGGCCTTCAGATCTGGAAGAAGTCGCAGTCTAAAATTGACAAGGATTTCTCTCCGGAGAGATTTCGAGTGGAACGAACACAGACAGGCTGAATCGGAACTCCACCGGTAAATTTGCTGAGGTGGTAGTAAGGACCAAAACAAGAAAAAGAGGTATAGTAAACATGTCTCGAAAAATGCATATTTTAAGAGCTATGAGCACTTGTTCAGTAGAAGATACGTGTTTCACAGTGGAGAAGACGAACAAGTGCTCGTGGCTCTTAAGATTTGCTTTTTAGAGCCTCATTTTTTTCATGTTTTGGTCGATACTACCGCCTCTGAAAGTCTGTCAGAGGAGTTCTGGTTCACTCTGTAGAACTGTCCGCAACGAAATCAGATCCAGACTCTAATTTACCCATAGTATCCTAAAGAAATGTAATTCACACACGGAAGAGCCGACTAACAAAACCCTAGATCGATCAGTTTTCGTGTACTGATCCTCACCAAATTGGACTGGTTGAAGGAACATAAAATACTCAAGGAAGAGTTGCACGCTGCGTCACCGCTCTGTTTGGTCGGCGTGAGAGAGTCACAAAATTTCTGACATACTTGACTGACAAGCGATACCAAAAATGCGAGTATTGCGGAGTGCCTTACTCAAAATTTCCGAGAGCCCACTTTCCTAGTCGGCCGGAGTGACCGTGCGGTTCTAGGCGCTACAGTCTGCAGCCCAGCGACCGGTACGGTCGCAGGTTCGAATCCTGCCTCGGGCATGTATGTGTGTGATGTCCTTAGGTTAGTTAGGTTTAATTAGTTCTAAGTTCTAGGCGACTGATGACCTCAGAAGTTAAGTCGCATAGTGCTCAGAGCCATTTGAACCATTTGAGCCCACTTTCCTGAATGATTCAGTAAACACACTACTTCCTCCTGCGTATATCTTTCCTAATACCACAGCGCTCAAACGAGAAAAATATCGTCCTTCTATTGTCGGAGGAGAAAAAGAGCCAGATAATATGGTGGAGTCGAGCCAAAGTTTACAAATAACCAAATGTAGGAAATGCACTATTGTGTTGCTGTGACCTTGAAACGGTAGCCAATCACCGAGAACGCGCTGAGGTTGGTCAGGTAAGCGAACTTGTTTGGGTGTATTTGGCTGTACGTTTTCGATAGGGTAAGCGAAACAGTTCATGAACGATATTAACTTTCTTAGAAATCCAGAATGAGATTTTCACTCTGCAGCGGAGTGTGCGCTGATATGAAACTTCCTGGCAGATTAAAACTGTGTGCCCGACCGAGACTCGAACTCGGGACCTTTGCCTTTCGCGGGCAAGTGCTCTACCAACTGAGCTACCGAAGCACGACTCACGCCCGGTACTCACAGCTTTACTTCTGCCAGTACCTCGTCTCCTACCTTCCAAACTTTACAGAAGCTCTCCTGCGAATCTGCAGAACTAGCACTCCTGAAAGAAAGGATATTGCGGAGACATGGCTTAGCCACAGCCTGGGGGATGTTTCCAGAATGAGATTTTCACTCTGCAGCGGAGTGTGCGCTGATATGAAACTTCCTGGCAGATTAAAACTGTGTGCCCGACCGAGACTCGAACTAGGGACCTTTGCCTTTCGCGGGCAAGTGCTCTACCATTTGAGCTACCGAAGCACGACTCACGCCCGGTACTCACAGCTTTACTTCTGCCAGTACCTCGTCTCCTACCTTCCAAACTTCGCAGGAGAGCTTCTTTAAAGTTTGGAAGGTAGGAGACGAGGTACTGGCAGAAGTAAAGCTGTGAGTACCGGCCGTGAGTCGTGCTTCGGTAGCTTGTCAGCCTTCGGCGGCGCAGCGGTTCGGACGGTGTTTACGTCCCTGCCGCACGTCTGCGCGAGAGGTGTTTACGTTACGTGTGTAGCGGTGTGTCGCGGTAATACATAGAACGAATCATGGCCTTGTCGTTCCGCAAATCGACACTGAAATTTAGTTTTGCTAACGAATATGCTCGACCGAAGGCTTACGAGATCGAACGTTATTTACGGGACGAGGTGAAAATCGAACCTGACGTTCTAGTTGGAATACACTTATCTATAGTCAGCAGCGTGGTTTATGTCAAGCTTATAAATGAAGCGGCATGTGACGAACTATTACTTCGACACCGACAAGGACTTCGTTTCTGTCATTCGGACGGGAATGTTGGAGCGGTAACAGTTGAACACGCCGGCATGGGACTCCGAACGATCCGCGTCTTTGAGCTTCCATTCGAAGTGCCAGAAGAATTGGTGACAGACGCCCTGCGTCCTTACGGAACGGTCCTATCCCACGTGGCTGAAAAATGGGCGAGTTTCAAGACGTATCCTGTCCTCAATGGCGTCAGACAAATACGGATTGAACTCCGAAAACACGTCCCGTCATACTTGTACATCGCCGGTTGTAGGACGATTGTCATTTACGACGGACAACCAAGGACGTGCTCTGGGTGTGGGAAGGAGGGACACATACGTTCTGAGTGTGCTCAACGAAGGTTATTACAACTGCCACGGGATGATCCACCCCTCACGCCGCATCCGACTGTGCTCCCCATGACTTACATCGCCGCATTACGCGATGACGTGGGCCGCGAGACAGACGCGTACCAGAACACCCAGACAGCGGCGGATCGTGGCGAGCCACAGAAAGACGACGTTGCGCTGGACCACCTGCAGCAGTCACAGGACGCCCTCTCTTCGGTTCCGCTTGCGGCCCCTTCCGATAAGGCACTTGGAGACGTCGATAATACGACGACGCACGATTCTGACGTCCCCCACGAACAACTGGAGACCATGCTGACCTCTGATTCCGAGGCCCGGCAACGTAAACAGCGCTCACCAAAACGCCGGAAGAAGCGCCGCCTCACGGTGGAGAACGACCACTCTGATCTAGCAGATAACTCTGAGAAGTTTACGGGTACAGAACAGACGACCATGGATACAGAAGAACTGCCTAGCGTGGATGCAACGGTGGCCAGCGGGACGGCGACACGACCTACCGCTGATGATGCTCCAGACACAGCGAAGGAGCTCGATAGACGGCAACAGGCTACTGAGGAGGCTACGGCGCCTGCACCGCACGACAACGATGGGACACTAGGGGACTGGTCAGAAGAGCCACCCCCGTGGGGAACAGATGATGCCGGAGGAACTGCTCCCACGCACTCTCCCGGTGTAAGATCGGCAGAGTGCACGGAATAATGGCAGACCATATGAGGGGACGACGGGGGACGTTAGTCCGACAGCAGCCTATGTACGGCAAAATTAGCGCCCGTACGGTACCCTATCTATGTAGACCGCCATGCAACAAGCTTATCGGATAGGGTCTGTTAACATCAATAGCATTGGGACGCCGGTAAAAATCAAGATGCTCAGTGACATGATAAAGGCTGCGGATTTAGACATTGCACTATTACAAGAAGTTCGGGTACTTCCCCCCTCGGACTTTTACGGTTACGCCGTTTACTGTTCCCCGTGTGACGAGAGAGGCGTTGGCACAGCTATACTATTAAAGGAAGGTATACGTGCAGACGAAGTAGAGTATTTGCCTTCTGCCCGTGGTACGGCCGTGACCATAGGAGGAATACGTTTGATCAACATATACGCACCGTCAGGCTCGGATAAGAGAAGGGACAGAGCAGATTTTTACGCCCATGGGGTTGCACCGTTGTTCCAGGGACGATACGATGGTTGCATACTCGGCGGAGATTTTAATTGTGTGCTTGACAGAAAGGACCAACAACCTAACTATACTACTAGCCCAGAACTTAGGGAGCTGGTCAACGGGATGGAATTAGTCGATACATGGGACTTGAAGTATCGCAACCAACCAGGATATACATTTTTTACTAGCCACTCCGCGGGCCGATTGGACCGAATCTACGTTTCAAGGGCGTTAGCAGTGTCGACGGTGGACGCAGAAATATGGCCGACAGCGTTTACGGACCACGAGGCATATATTTGTACGGTTAACCTTGATAGACAGCAGGTATGGAGACGGAGGGGTAATTGGAAGATGAACGTCTCCCACCTGCGAGATGCAGAATGCCGACGCATGGTGGAGGACGCGTGGCATGGCTGTCTCCGTCGCCGAAATTCTTTCGGTTCTATCCTGCAGTGGTGGATCGAGTGCGCGAAGCCAGCTTTACGGAGGACGTTAATAGGTTACGGGAAGGAGGTTTCTCAATGGCAGCGCACGACCACTGAGTTTTACTTTACGGCTCTCCGGGAACTGTTAGCTCAACCACCTACACCAGAACGCCAGACGGCCGTCCACCGAGTTAAGGCGAAGCTGGTACAACTTGCGAAGCAGAGGATGGCAGGTACGATGATACGCGCGAGGTCGCAGGATTTCCTGCCCAACGAGGTTCCCTCGATGCATTACGTGATAAAGGAAAGACGAAGAAGACGCAGGAATTTAATACATGAGATCGATCTCGGCGATGGCCGTCGTTTTACAACACAAAGGGGCATAGCACAGGCGTTCATGGATCATTTTAGCAGATTCTATGCGAGCAACGGGGAGGGTCCGAGGGAGCTGGGGAACGTCCTGGAAGAGATCCCAGACGCGACGAGTGTGAACGGGGAAGCAGACGGGTTATCTGAAATTACGTGTGAAGAGCTGGAGGAAGCGATTACACGAGGTGCTTGCAACAAGTCCCCAGGTCCAGATGGATTCCCGTTGGAATTTTACCGTGCCTTCGTGACCATTATGACACCGATGTGGCTATGTATGTTTAATGAGCTTCTGCGGCAAGAAGTACCGGTTCACATTCAATTCACGGAAGGGCTCATGATACCGATACCGAAGCCCCGTGGTGGCAAACGGCCTTGTGATTATCGCCCCTTGACCCTCCTTAATAGTGACTACAAGATCTTCATGCGCATCCTGGGAAGTCGTATCAAAAAGTCGCTGGAGCATCGAATACATGCCGATCAGACTTGTCTTGGCGGCATCAGTAATATCCACACAGCCTTGGGAGACTATCGTGACGTCGTCGCCCTCGCGGCTGCATGCCGCCTCCGGGGGGCGATGGTTGCTGTAGATTTCGATCATGCTTTTGATCGCGTGGATCATGTGTACCTCGCGGCGGTGATGAACAGGATGGGTGTCTCGCCATTACTGACCAATGCTGTGATGCGGCTGTTGCACGGCGCCCGATCAGCGATGGTGGTCAACGGAGGGAGAACTGAGTATTTTACGATCTTAAGATCAGTGAGACAGGGTTGCCCCTCGTCGATCCTCCTTTATGCGATCGCCTTAGACCCGTGCCTCGCAGGCCTTCGCCGCCGTCTTACCGGGATCTCCCTACGGCATTTATCATTCAAATGCAGAGCATACGCGGATGATATTGTGTTCCTCGTGCGGAATGAGAGGGAGACTCAAACAGCACTGGATTGGCTACAGACGTATGGGATGGCAGCTGGAAGTGTGGTCAACTACCGAAAATCACAATTCATGCATGTGGGGCGTGGACTAGAACCGGGAACGGAAGGGCCCTTACCTGCGGTGGAAACCCTCCGCTGTTTGGGTATCACCTTTCATAAAGAGACAGCGGGAACGGCTGCGGACAACTACCGAAGACTGTTACTCAAAGTCCGCACGGCAGTACGACTAAACGCCCTACGGTCGATGGATATGCTGCAGCGAGTGTTACTCGTCAACGTTTATCTTGCGCCCATGATGTGCCACCTGACACACCTTCTCCCCTTGACGCGTACGATGGCTATGAGGATTCAGGCGGCTTTTGGGTACTATGTGTGCCTGGGACAACTCTTTAAGGTACAGTACAACACGCTTACCCTCCCAGCGCGAGAGGGGGGCGTTGGTTTAGTGAACGTGCACGAGAAGGCGCGTGCCATGTTTATTAATACTATGCTCAAACGGTGGCGCAACAGGAACCACTCGCTTACGGGGACGATCATCGAAGAACTCGTACCAACATCGCATCTTCCTCCAGTCAGTGTCAGCCATATATCGCCCCCTTTAACGTATGTGCGCACGTTCATCGTGGAACACAGTTACGTTGGAGAGCGTTTACCGACGACCCGACAGTCGACATCGAAGGACGTGTACCATCTGCTTCTTCGACAGATCGCCCGGGATAGGGTGGAACGCAAACATCCAGCTGTTAATTGGCACGTGGTGTGGCGCACGGTCCACCACCCCCACCTACCTACATCAGTCAGATCAAAATGGTACATTGTCGTCAACCGAAAATACCCTACAAACGATAGAAAGTACGCAATACATTTGGCGGATTCGCCCTTGTGTCAGCAATGCGGCGTGCTGGATACGGACGACCATCGGCTGGTCTGCGGCGAGGCATTGGCTGTCTGGACTCTCGCAAGAAAGATAATAGCGTTCATGCGGCGCACTATCTATACAGCAGTCTCTTCTGACATAGTATTTTTTCCAGAGGAAACGTATTTTCCGCGTCATAAGACGAACGCGGTGGCGTGGATCACAGGTATGACGGTCCATTACATCTATAGAGACTCACGTACGAACTTACTCCACGTCCTGGATTACTGGCAATACTTGCAAGATGGACACACAACACTATTACGGCTACAAAAGTACAAGGATTGGTATGCCAATTTCCTAGTAACGGTTTTTGCGGACCCGCCATATACCTGGGGTGTGCCGGGTGCGCAAAGATGAGCGGCGGTGCTGTCGTTGTGAAACCGACCAAGTTAAAGTGATCGACTAAGAACACTATGCGAGTATGCGACCTACGAAAAACTCACGCTTGAACAGTTATCAAATGGATGTATTTCAAATTTTGTTTTCATATCCAACATACTTTTCTTTAGGGTGCCGGAGGTGGCCCCACTTCGATTTTGTTGTTATTTCATGCTGCATGGTAGGACGGCAGCGAGGATCCTTCCAGAACAGTTATCATGTGGCAGGACGTACTATGTTTATTTTGTGAATAATAAAGGTTTCTGTTTCTCCTACCTTCCTTCATATAAAATAAATAAATAAAACCCCTCACACACCCAAAAAAAAAAAAAAAAAAAAAAAAAAAAAAAAAAAAAAAAAAAAAAAAAGAAGTTGGTAGAGCACTTGCCCGCGAAAGGCAAAGGTCCCGAGTTCGAGTCTCGGTCGGGCACACAGTTTTAATCTGCCAGGAAGTTTCATTTCTTAGAAATGTTGGAAGCAGGAATTTCGAGTATTCGGTGTAAAAATGTGATCTGAGAAAGGGAAGGATGTTTAGAATTTAATTTCTTTTTTTCGTTTTCATCATTGCCTTAGTTCACACATATTGATCTGTTGTACTTGCTAGGATGAAAACTCATTAATGCTCCCTGGACTTTATCAAAAATTGAAACATGTGCCCTTGAGATTCCATTATTAATAACGTTACCCTTATGTACCACATGCTGGTTATGATACTGCAGTGCTGTTTCTCCAATACAGATTATTATTAATGGTGTAAGGGTAGTTTGAGCGTAGATGATTTAATAGTCAAACTTTACCAAGTAAATATCGTAGAAATTTCCCGTCTAACGTTATCATCAATGGAGAGGAATATAAGGTTTGATTAACTTTGGCTGCTCAACCGAGACAATTATCTTCAGCTACTTTAATTAGGAACAACGGTCTTTGGCATAACAAGTATTAGCTGTCGCTGAGGCACGTTAATTTGTCGCAGCACGCTTTTTTTAAACGAACTGAATGAGGATTGTAACCCGAGCTCTAGAGTTGAAAGTTTTATAAGTTGCCTCGGATGAGCCGCCTTTGTTAGGGGTCCATAACAAAAATCTTCGGGAAATATTGATTTGCCTGCATAGAAAGTATTACAGGGGCCCTAGGGGTCTGACTTCTGTTTACAATTTTCCTCCATTCCTGAGGAACTGAACTGCAAAGAGTATTAAACGCCAAAGCTAAGAATAACCAAGTTTCTAAAGTCCACACAGCAATTAATAAAAACCGGACACTCTGCAAGTTGCTTGAAAATAAAATGATCTTACTTTAACTCGGGTTCATTTTGTAAGGGGAATGACTGACTAATGAATTAACAACGAAGGATATGTTCTTTTAAATAAAATTACAGACATTTGCAACTCCTGGGAATAACTTCCTGTAGTCTACAAAACAGTTACAATAACAACAATAGTAGCTTTATCCTGGCGCAGATATAAATACGTCAGCATGGAATGGACACAAATCAAAGACTGAGTCGTACATCTAAAAATTTTTCTTGTTTCCACACAGCAACATCGGGCTGTGTACTCCGTCTCGCTCGTTCCATTGCCTTGCGCCTACATCGCACGCGTACGTTCGACCGTCTTCTGTGTATTGCATTCCCTGGAACTGGAAGCTAGGTGGCGGTTTCGAAGTTCTTAGCATGAAACAGATTTCATTCCAGAAATATTAACAAAAGGGCTTTTCCTCACTTGTTGCCCTTCTCCTCACAGTTTGAAATTAATATTTTACTGGGGAATTAAGAAAGGTATATAACTGTACAGTTACAAGCTTAACTGCTAGCACTTCCGCGCGCTAGTTTTTGATTTTCTGTAGTTTTATTAAACGCCAAAGCTAAGAATAACAGCCAAGAGCTGTTTATAAAACTTGTTTATTTCACAACCAGACTCGGTTCGCGGATCATCATCAGTTTCGTGAAAGCATTTACATCATATTAGGTGATATAAAATCATTGATGTCAGATTATAAAGTCCATGATTCGTCACTGTTTTCACGTTGTAACGTAAATTACATCGTCAACCATAAACTGTGCACAATGACGCCTTGCTGATCTGTTACCGCAGCGGTGGCAACCACATCGCAGCGCTTTCCCATTGCCGGAGTACTACTTCATTGCTCTATGTTTTGTGCTGTACAGTTTGGCCGCGTCACTGTTGTGAAGGCAGTACGCAGAAATATAAGTAAATGGGGTAACAATCCAAATAAATCATAATTACCGTAATAATCTGTACCGAGCTACATGAGACCATGTAGCTGCACAGCGATAGATTTTCTGCCTGTGGTTATTTGGAAAATGTTCTTACATTCGAATTTCACATACTCTGCTCTGACGTTATCACTATCAGGTTACTTTTCTCCATAATGCGTACGACTACTGAAAGGCTATGCCATCCGCAAATGCAATAAGAAGCGGCGAAAATACTTTTGTGCCCATTGTACCCTCTGCCACAAACCGTAATCAATCCAGATATAAACCTTCATGTCAACAGGACATTAAACTAAAATCACCCCTTCCCCTAAATTCGACCACCGCCCCCTTTCGTTTTTCTCTGTTCTAGATTAGCTACCAAGTCAAACTGTCAAAAGAAATGTCAGAAAACACATTAATGTCAGCGACGTAGATCGTGAATTCTGATGAGTTTGTGCCCAAGGTGACCGACCCGTCCGGTACAAACAGGACGCTGCATAACAAGTACAATAACGGACCTATGGAAGTGTTACACAAAAGGAAGCCGTGTGTACTCGTCAAAGTGCTTCATAGATGGCATTTCGCAACAGAAAGAGGCGGGTGTTTATTGCCAGCCGAGGTGACCTCAAATCCCGGGATGAGTGGCAGATGCTTCCTTGTTTACGACCGGGAAAGAGAAGGGGGTAAGACATGGCTCACGGTCTGGTGCTCTTCGAAGCAGAACGCTATTCCGAGCTGAGCACCTCGTAACACAGAATACAGGTTGAACTCAAACTCAGGAGTTAAATTTGGAGCGTTGTTCAGGGATATTTTATTAGTAATTTGGTATTCGGGTACCTGTGGTCTCTGCTGCCTCGTTAAAGATTTCTTTTCATGAGAAGGTGTCCCACAGATCCTAAATGTTTGAAGAACGACATGATGACCGCCAAGAGCTGTTTATAAAACTTGTTTATTTCACAACCAGACTCGGTTCGCGGATGATCATCAGTTTCGTGAAAGCATTTACATCATATTAGGCGATATAAAATCATTGATGTCAGATAATAAAATCCATGATTCGTCACTGTTTTCACGTTGTAACGTAAATTATATGGTCAACCATAAACTGTGCACAATGACGCCTTGCTGATCTGTTACCGCAGCGGTGGCAAGCACATCGCAGCGCTTTCCCATTGCCGGAGTACTATTTCATTGCTCTATGTTTTGTGCTGTACAGTTTGGCCGCGTCACTGTTGTGAAGGCAGTACGCAGAAATATAAGTAAATGGGGTAACAATCCAAATAAATCATAATTACCGTAATAATCTGCACCGAGCTACATGAGACCATGGGCCTCTGATACAGAAATACTCTGAAAATATCCCTAAATGGTCTGCGAATTTTTGTCGGTTGAGTCGGGGTTCGTCCTGGAGATTTGCGGGCTGTCCTTGCCTGCTGTAGCAAAACTAGTTTCGGTGATAATTTCGCCACCGTGAGGGGGCTATTATTCTGTAAAAGGGTGTCTAGCGGACAGATAGTTCAATTTTTTTTACAGAGTTAGACGTGTTCGGTAGGTAAGTCATCCAGGTATTGTATACGTCCTTAGTGAATACCTATTACTCGCCTCGGGGATCTGTCAGAAGTGACTGTACTATAAAATTTAATTACGCAAGCATTATATCAGCATGAGATCAGTAAAGGAGGGTAGCAACTGGAAAACATCACCAGTGGGAACAAAGGATCGTGTGAAGTATTCCACGGTTAACTGACGCGGAACGAAGGGTTAGTATACACTACTGGCCATTAAAATTGGTACACCAAGAAGAAATGCAGATGATAAACGCGTATTCATTGGACAAATATATTATAATAGAACTGAAATGTGGTTACATTTTCACGCAATTTGCATGCAATAGATCGTGAGACATCAGTACCCAGAACAACCACCTCTGGCCGTAATAACGGCCTTGATACGTCTGGGCATTGAGTCAAACAGAGCTTGGATGGCGTGTACAGGTACAGCTGCCCATGCAGCTTCAACATGATACCACAGTTCATCAAGAGTAGTGACTGGCGCATCGTGACGAGCCAGTTGCTCGGCCACCATTGACCAGACGTTTTCAATTGGTGATAGATCTGGGGAACGGGCTGGCCAGGGCAGCAGTCGAACATTTTCTGTATCTAGAAAGGCCCGTACAGGACCTGCAACATGCTTTCGTGCATTATCCTGCTGAAATGTTGGGTTTCGCAGGCATCGAATGAAGGGTAGAGCCACGGGTCGTAACACATCTGAAATGTAACGTCCACTGTTCAAAGTACCGTCAATGCGAACAAGAGGTGACCGAGACGTGTAACCAATGGCATCCCATACCATCACGCCGGGTGATACGCCAGTATGGCGATGACGAATACACGCTTCCATTGTGCGTTCACCGCGATGTCGCCAAACACGGATGCGACCATCATGATGCTGTAAACAGAACCTGGATTCATCCGAAAAAATGACGTTTTGCCATTCGTGTACCCAGGTTCGTCACCCAGTACACCATCGCAGACGCTCCTGTCTGTGATGCAGCGTCAAGGGTAACCGCAGCCATGGTCTCCGAACTGATAGTCCATGGTACTGCAAACGTCGTCGAACTGTTCGTGCAGATGGTTGTTGTCTTGCAAACGTCCCCATCTGTTGACTCAGGGATCGAGACGTGGCTGCACGATCCGTTACAGCCATGCGGATAAGATGCCTGTCATCTCGACTGCTAGTGATACGAGGCCGTTGGGATCCAGCACGGCGTTCCGTATTACCCTCATGAAGCCACCGATTCCATATTCTGCTAACAGTCATTGAATCTCGACCAACGCGAGCAGCAATGTCGCGATACGATAAACCACAATCGCGATAGGCTACAATCTGACCTTTATCAAAGTCGGTAACGTGATGGTACACATTTCTCCTCCTTACATGAGGCATGACAATAACGTTTCACCAGGCAACGCCAGTCAACTGCTGTTTGTGTATGAGAAATCGGTTGGAAACTTTCCTCGTGTCAGAACGTTGTAGGTGTCGCCACCGGCGCCAACCTTGTGTGAATGCTCTGAAAAGCTTATCATTTGCATATCACAGCATCTTCTTCCTGTCGGCTAAATTTCGCGTCTGTAGCACGTCATCTTCGTGGTGTAGCAATTTTAATGGCCAGTAGTATATATGTGTATGTGTGTGTGTGTGTATGGATTAAAACTGGCCTTAACCCGAAGGTTTGAACACCAAAGCTGCTTACTTGGAATGGAGGTGCTGGGATTGTTACGTCATTGTGCCTTCTTCCTACCGTTGAGGTGATTTACCCAGCGGGGAACCCACAGTTTAATGTGGACACCAAACCACGACAACCTGAAATTTTTCACATTAACAAATGATTGCCCGACTTAAAAGGAGCCAGGAGTAAAACTTGTGTTTATTTCAGGTAGAAACTTGCGTATTTGGATTTGTAGTCAGATTCATACGCACTGAGCCAACGAGTCACTTCCCCAACAAAATCTTCTTCTTCCTCCTCCTGAAACGTTTCTGCTTATGCAGGTCGTTCACAGAACCTCTTTCAGATTTCTATTTCCTCCCGTCCTCTATCACTCAGCATCTCCTCCCACTGCAGTCCTCTTCGGTTCACGTCATTCTTTACCTGGTATCTCCATCTTGTGCGTCGTGTTTCCATTGGTCTCGTCCAGATACTGTCCATCCTAGGACTCTTCTGGGGAGTCATTCTGGTCCCATTAGAGTCTTGATCCGCAGGATGTTTTGTATGTTTCTTTCCTTATCCTGTCCGTTATTGTCTTACCCAGAATCTATAGCAGAAAGCGCATCTCTGTCGCTTGTATTCTGCTCAGATCTTTCTTTGTCTAGGTCCAACATTCTGATCCGTAGGTCAAAAGTGGTAGGTAATAAGGCAGGTCTTTCTTTGTCCAAGCCCAGCATTCTGATTCATAGGTCGAAATTGGCAGATAACATGACTTGTATATCATGATCTTTGGTTTGGCAGATGTTTTCCAATCTCTATTGTATCTGATACATAATAATAAAATTTCGAACAATTTTTTACTCTCTTTGAAATTTCGTCCTTGATTTTTCCCTTCTTTGTTAATTAATTCCCAAGTACTTGAAAGCACCTACTTCTTTAATAATTTTTCGGTTGCAACTTACATCCTTGATTTTTTTCATTTTTCGTGGTGATTTTCGTTATTTCACTTTTTGTTAAGCTTTTTTCCGTGCCTCCGTCTTCAATTTATCGCTGGCAGGTGTTTAGCTGTCTTCCAATTTCTGCTCGAAATGCAAATTACAAGTTCTGTGGCAAGTAAGGCGACGAAAATTTACTGGGACAGGTTTAAAAGGTGGTTTAGGTGGGGTTGTCATACAATATTAATTGTCAACTCGAAAAAATTTAGCTGTGGCTCTAAAATTTGGTGGTGCTGTTAGTCCTTCCCTATGTTTTCACCATTCAGTGCGATACGGTTTTCCCAGCGATGGATGACCTGGCGAAGACTACGGTAGTAGAAATCTGCATTTAGGCTGTTTAGTCTGTCGAGTTTAGTTCTAGAAAGATCTGCTAATGATATTTTCATGGATGTTAATAAATGGTTTAAAGCCAACTCACTGACATTAAATTTCGATAAGACTCACTATATGCAACTCAGAACCTGTAAGAGGTTTCCACCCAGCATATGCATAAAGTATGAAGAAGAGCAGATAGAAGAGGTTGACAGTCTTAAATTCCTGGGATTACAACTAGATAATAAATTCAGTTGGGAGGAGCACACCACATAACTGCAGAAACGCCTTAACAAATCTGTATTTGCAATTCGAGTGTTAGCAGACATGGGCGACATAAAAATGAAAAAGCTGGCATACTTTGCCTACTTTCATTCCATAATGTCATATGGTATATTATTTTGGGGTAACTCTTTAAGTCAAACAAAAGTTTTCAGAGTCCAAAAGCGTGTAATACGTATTATTTGTGGAGTAAATTCACGGACGTCCTGTAGAAACCTCTTCAAAGAACTGGGTATACTAACAACTGCCTCTCAGTACATTTACTCCTTAATGAAATTTGTCCTAAATAATATATCTCTTTTTCCAACAAACAGCTCAGTTCATACATACAATACCAGGAACAAAAATGGTCTGCACGAGGACTCAAAAGCACTTACTTCAGTTCAAAAAGGGGTCCACTACTCAGGAACACTCGTCTTCAATAATTTGCCAGCAACCATAAAAAATTTAGTTACAAATAAAGATCAGTTTAAAAGAAGCCTGAAAGACTTACTAGTGGCCAACTCCTTCTACTCTATTGACGAATTTTTTAATAGAAACAAATGATGTATTGTATATAGTCATACTATTAGTATTGTTATTTCAGCTTTAAAAAATGATGTATTGTATATAGTCATACTATTAGTATTGTCATTTCAGCTTAAAAAAAAGGTGACATTTCACACATCCACGAGGATCTCCTCAGTACGGATCTACGGAACGAAAAACTAATCTAATCTAATCAGTAAACGCCCCACGTCGAAAATCACCTACTCGTGTTTCTAGAAACGTCTGCCACGGAATGTTTCTTCATCCACAAGAGGAGGAAGTCACTGGGTGCTGTGTCTCGGGAATACACCTGGTGAGTCAGCCAAAATTCGATTGCCCAAAGAAGCATTGGGTGCAGAATGAGTCGTATCGAGGAATTCATCCGATGACCAGATGCCGGATGCGGCCTCCTACGCGAGTTTAGGATAGACGAGAGGAGGTAACGTGGTGGGGTGCTGCGGAGTGCCGGGTCGCTAATGACACATCATTCAACTAACAGACATTTATTTCCGAGAGTGTTACAATGTAACTTCATATTTTCGATGTGATAATTTAAGCTTTGAGTATCCCTGGAGAATGGTGGAGTGGGAAGTACCCCCTGTCGTGAAGCTTGCAGAGTTTGCATGTAGACGTGGGTGCAGACACGTGCGCTGGCACGAAGCAGCGCTTCCGCCCCCACACGTCCCAGTGAAGAAGCACGTGGACAGGTTGGAGGCCGCGCCATGCGGAACCTACGGGTTGACCCGCCTGTGCGCTGTGCGCATGCGTGGGTCAGACGAGTCGAGCCGCTTCGGGGTCGCCGAGCTGACAGAGGGGAAAGTGTTGCCGGCCTCAATGGGGCCTCCTGCCGGCTGCCGGGCCATTCATGCCGCAAAATCACGCCGCCTGCCTCTTCATCCACGCCTTGGAGACCCGCGCCTTCCCTCCATCTGGACGAAAGGGATTTGCGACGCACAGTCGATGTCGTGAGCTGAAAGAGGGCGACCTAAATTTGAAAGGCGGGAAAGAAATAAGGAAAGGATTCTGCACGGAGGTGCTACCGCTCAGTAGCGTCCGCACGTGAATCGAACTTTGCAGGCTGAAATTGTAGGCTAGACTGTGGGAGACCTCGATGCTTGCTAGAGTAGCTTTCTATAATTACAGGGTTTGGGCAAAAATATGGAATCACCAAAGATACAACACATTACCATGGTCCAAATGGTTCAAATGGCTCTGAGCACTGTGGGACTTAACTTCTGAGGTCATCAGTCCCCTAGAACTTAGAACTACATAAACCTAACTAACCTAAGGACACCACACACATCCATGCCCGAGGCAGGATGCGAACCTGCGACCGTAGTGGTCGCGCGGTCCCAGACTGTAGCGCCTAGAACCGCTCGGCCACTTCGGCCGGCACATATTACCATGTCTGATATGGTGTAGGAAGTCCGTTGCTATTCAAAATAGCTTCCAGACGTCTCTAAATCATACTGGCCCTGCACGATTTTCATCGGAATGTTATACCATTCTTCCTAAAAATAGTGGGAAGTTCAGGTAACAAGATGGAGGTGTATAGAGATCACGCACCCATCTCTCCAAAGAGATGGGATAATATTGAGATCTGGCGACTGTTGTGGCCAGGAGAGATACGACATTTCATATTCGTGCTAACTAAACAGGTCTTGGAGGATGCGATCTGTATCAACAGGGTACCTATCGTCTTGGGATACAACATCGGCATCTGGGAACGAACACTGTACTGTGGACTGGATCTGATCAGACAAAACAGTCGCGTAACCCTTGACACTAACTTGACTAGAAGAAGGGATCGGTTGGTAGGACACGTTTTGAGGCATGAAGGGATCACAAATTTAGCATTGGAGGGCAGCGTGGAGGGTAAAAATCGTAGAGGGAGACCAAGAGATCAATACACTAAGCAGATTCAGAAGGATGTAGGTTGCAGTAGGTAATGGGAGATGAAGAAGCTTGCACAGGATAGAGTAGCATGGAGAGCTGCATCAAACCAGTCTCAGGACTGAAGACCACAACAACAACAACAACAACCCTTGGTAGTATTGCAACCTTGTAGAGTAGCCACGGGTCCGTGGAATTCCACGACATGACTGTCCAGATCATCATCAAACCCCGCCATGTTTCACTTTTGGTACCTAAACACTGCCAGAAGTTGAAAATAGTGTGAAACAAGAATCATCCAACGAAATGATATTCTTCCATTACTCCACTGTCCAGGTTTCGTGACTTCGGCACCACGTTTCCCTGTTGCATCTCTGATGAATGGTTTTGGGATTCCACCTAGCCTTGAAATTCCCTGCTTATGGAGCTCCTTTCGCGTCGTTTCGGTGCCACATTCACCTGTCGTCCTATTATATTTTGTCAGAATCCTCTTCAGTGACCACCTTTCACGAGCACTCAACAGACAATTTCGTCCACGTTGTTACTTATGAGATGATGTTTCTCTGTTTCTCCTGTATGCGACATAAATCCCCGATATTGTGCCTCTTGAAAGATCAAATACATCGGCTCCCTTCGTTACGGAATTACCCACGATATGAGCAGCAACGTTTTGCCCACGTTCGCATTCACTTAGATCCGACATATTACACTCAGAACTACACGGAACGCTGTTCTGACCTTGTGTTGAGGACATTGCACAGTTACTGTTCGAGATCAAATACACAGTCCAGCCACACTAGTGTGACCACTCCCTTTGTTCGACGTCATCGTGAAATAATCACCGAGGGTCTGTAACCAAAGTCTCTTCGAAGAAGGGTGAGTTGACTTAACCGCGTGGCGCGTTGTCCCATAGCAAGAAGGGAGCTTTTAGCCTCGCGATTTCCTGGGCCGCGGCAAGGAATGCAAGGCTTTTGCAGACTTTCAGTTTGATTCCTAATTCAGACTTCAGTTTGATCCGTAAGAAGAACGTAGCACAAAGGTGTTGTATATGTTGAAGCGACCTCGGGTCAGTGTGAATGTTTGTGTGCCTGCGACTGTGTGTGTATGCATTCTAATCTTTTCCGAATCTTTGTAATTTTCCTTCTTTGTGAATTTTCTTTGTCTCATTACTTCATGTCCAGTGGAATCCGTCCACATGGGTTAATATTAGAGTTTGTTGGCCCTCTCCCACTATCCGTTGTCTATTCTGATGTGTCCTCTACAATTGTTAATTGTTTTCGACTGCGTGGTTTGATGTTACTAAAATTTTGCCACGGCAGGTAGAAAGTGTGTCTCCGCGAACCACGTGGGCACACGAGTCTGTTCCGAAAAGTATAGCGTTTCACAATAAATGTTACTTAGTTACCAGGCAACAGCAGTTCTGTAGATGCATTACTTCAATGTTTTAAGGAATAAATAATTTTGCCTCCAATCTTATTCAGAGTAGCGATGTTGCATCTCCGTTACCTACACCATTTACCTTGTAGTTTTCCTTGTTAGCCGATCCATAGCGTTTCCATGTGCACAGGTCCAATAATTAGTGTCCTTTTTTTATTTAAAACAAATGCTTTGAAATAGATCGTGTTTTCAGGAATGTTGCTGCAAGCTGCACTTACGCACAGTGTTCGCGCACTCTTTACTTAATTCAATATTTGATTCACGGGAACAATGCCTGGATCATATTAATAATTACATCCCATTCTTTATCAGTGACTTTACAATGAATGTTCTTTTCTGAGCTTTTCTTATGAATAAATTAAGTAATTTTCCGACTCCGCACAGCCTCTTATTTGTCGTGTGGCTAGAGTTGGTGGCGACCCATTCTTTTACGTTGATTTCAATGTCAGATAGCATTTTCTTATTCAAAGTGCGCGTGGCTCTTTTAGCCATCAGGATACATTCAAAGTGCGCTTCACGCTTCTTACATATAGCGACCTTTTATTCACGCTACAATATTATTCATAAGTACCTCTGTGGGTTTAGAAAACGACTACATCATAACCGCTTGATGCACAAAAAAATTGACACAAAAAATGGCTCAGAGCACTTTGCGACTGAACATCTGAGGTCATCAGCCCCCTAGACTTAGAACTACTTAAACTTAACTAACCTGAGGACATCACACACAGCCATGCCCGAGGCAGGATTCGAACTTGCGACCGCAGCAGCAGCGCGGTTCCGGACAGAAGCGCCTAGAAGCGCTCGACTACAGCGACCGGCTAAAAGTGACGCACATCAGTGGATCAAGCATTTCTCGAAAGTTCTTAACTCACGCTACAGGTGCTTAGTATCGACACCATTTGTGATGCAGTCAACGCCAGTACGGGGCAAAGGGGAACACGTGTGCAGTTAATTGCTGCTACGACAGCAGACCGCTTTGGAAATTCGTTAATTGGATTTCTTCTATGCAGGCGTGGCGTAATTCGATGCGACAATACAGGGCGTATCACGTGTCTACACGTTGTAATACGCCTGCCTCCTTGTGGTGTGCCCTGCAATTATGCCACCGCGCGTATTGCGAATCGAAACTTAGAGAGCTGTTCATCGACTAATGTGTGGCATTATTCTGTGTGTCTTGTAGTTTTCACACAGTTGTGTTCTGAAACAGCGGAAGTGCTTTCGAATAACCCTGTATTATCAATTACCTGTCACTATTGGTGATGTTTGTTGTTGCCGTTTGAATGACACCGACTGAGACACTGGACGTGGATTCGGGAGCGACAGTGTTATTGCGTTTTGTCTTTAATGACGTTCTTGTCTTTAGGAGGTTAAATAGTAACCGTTCTTCCTTTTTGTCTCACTGATGTTGTATTCATCAAATAAGTCCGGCGCGCAACATAGGAGGTAGCACAAAGCGCGTCCCCTACAACAGAAAAATAGCTGCTGCACGCTCGCAGCTAATCTCGTCACGGCTCTATTGTAACTAAATCACACAAGACGTTGGCAACATCATAAGTAACAATTACCAGTCATTTATTAAAATTATGTTCGAGATACTCATGTCCAGTTTGATGAGAACGGTCGTTGCACAGTAGTAAAAGATATGAATACTAATCTAACGCGAACTCAGTGATAATTGATAACTAACTGAAGTAACGGTTATTCAGTCTGGGCCCCAGTAATCAGTTTGTAGGTCAGGCTTGAATAACTGATAAACACTTCGACAGTCGGCGTTAACAGTCCTATAATCATTCGTTGATGGCCGGTGGGCTGTTACTGCAGGGTCTTGTCGGTAACTCGTTGATAACTAGCTGGCAGCTAGTTGGTAATAGTGTAGAAATTGATTGGTAACTGGCCAGTAACTATTCGGTAACTGGTAGTTAACTGGTATGTAACTGGTAGAGTTAAGGTGTGCGGTTGCCTTCATCAGAGGTAGGAGAGTGTATCGTAATCTGCGCTCTGTTTGCCAGATTAAGGATATAGTGCCTGGTTTCAGCGCATTCTATGGCGTCAGCCGTAATTATCAGCGGATAGGTAGAATAATTTTAGTGTCCTGTGCGAAAGCATAATAAGGTTCGAGCCGGCGTGGGTGGCCGAGCGGTTCTAGGCGCTACAGTCTGGAACCGCGCGACCGCTACGGTAGCAGGTTCGAATCCTGCCTCGGGCATGGATATGTGTGATGTCCTTAGGTTAGTTAGGTTTAAGTAGTTCTAAGTTCTAGGGCACTGATGACCACAGCAGTTAAGTCCCATAGTGCACAGAGCCATATGAACCATAATAAGGTTCCTGCTATGTGCGTCTTGCGAGTGGGGAATGATCCTTGCTTGTGACACAGCGTCTGGGAATGCCTGGTGTGTAGCGCACTGTGTGATTATAGCTTTGTGCCGTGTGTGATGCTGGACACGGCAAATAATAATAACTGCCGACAACTCAGTAGCAGCGATGATGGAAAGAATGTAGCACGTGCGGAACTGCAGGGCGTAACAACCCAGTTGTCCTCGTAACGCGAGTTCGGAACTTTATAAATCATAGGAGAAAGTATAATATTCAAAGATATTTGCTGGTCTTGGTTTGTTGCTTGATTAGGGGGAAGAATATCAAACACCGAGGTCATCGGTCCCTTCGGATTAGGTGAGGATGAGGAAAGAAGTCGGTCGTGCCCTTTCAAAGGAACCATCCCGACATTTGCGTGAAGCGATTTAGGGAAATAAAGGAAAACCTAAATCAGGATGGCTGGACGCGGGATTGAACCGTCGTCCTCCCGAATGCCAGTCCAGTGTGTTAGCCACTGCGCCACCTCACTCGGTTTGCTGCTCTTGTACTCCATGTTCCGTGATCAGCATAAAATAATCGCGATATTGAACAGAGCGAAGTCATATAGCATACATTTATGATAACATCTATTTGTAATAATTAATAGACAGCTCCAAGTCCACTTTGGTAACAGACTACTTCACCACAATAAGCAGCCAAAATATCTAGAGGCTACATTGGACCCGACACTGTCCTACAAGAAGCACTTGGAAAACAACGCAGCAAAGAAACGACCTACGGACAACATCTTACATAAGCTGTGCGGAAAAACCTGTGTATCCGCTGCTGAAAGTCTGTCGACTTCAGCACTTGCACTACTACATTACTCTAATAAGGAATACGGCACCATTGAATGGCTCCGTTGCGCACATAAACAACTGCTCGACACACAGTTGAACAAGACAATGAGTAATGTCAGTGGTACAATAAGATTAACCGCCGTCGAATGGCTGCACGAATCACATTCTTATCTCTGGCCTCCGAAGAAAAGAAGCTGTTCTTCGTGAGTGAAACGCATACAAGCAACTCGCAACTGCCTACCCTTCAAGATGCGGCTGTCCTAGACAGAAACCGTTCCAGTCTAGGAAACCATCCATGAAAACAGCCGTGGAACAGCATACATTTCCGTTCCACTTAACTGACTCATGTTAACGAGACCAGACAGAGTCCTGTACTGCACGTTGCCAGAACTAGCCCTGCATGCGAAACAAACTCCCTGCCTTCGGCCAATCACGCAGAACATCGCCAGCGATTAATAGAATACGCATCAATCATCGATGGGATGAAGCTCCATATTTAAAATTCAGTTGTGGAGTAGCCAAGAAATCCGTTCGCCACATTGCTGTCGAATGTCTCAATAGGGTGTATAGTGGAAATTTCGATGATTTCCTGATGGAAAAGCCGTGCGGGGTAGCCGTGCGGTCAAGGCGCCTTGCCACGGTTCGCGCAGCTCCCCCCGTCGGAGGTTCGGGTTCTCCCTTGGCTATGGGTGTGTGTGTTGTCCTTAGTGTAAGTTAGTTTAAGTTAGATTAAGAATGTGCAAGCCTAGGGACCGATGACCTCAGCAGTTTGGTCCCACACAACTTACCACTAATTTCCAAATTTCCTGACGGAAATGAACGACGCAATTGACTACATTAAAATTTTAAATATATCTCTGTAAATTACTTATGTTATTGTTAGTATTTTATTGGTTAACAAACCATAAAATACGAGTAGATAAATAAATAAATAAAATCCACCAGGTGTGTGCAGTACTTAATTCTAAAAAGCCTTGATGAATTTGAATGATAAACTTCTCGAAAAGACATAAGGTGCCAATAAATTTGGTTATGCACTTACCATATGTCTGGTTCCAAGTAAATTACACATAATAAACTTATCTGTCTGGAAATGGTGAAATGACCATGACTGTGGGAGCCTGAAAATAAGCAATGATAAAAGGAACGTTCAACCTCCACCACTGTGAGTTTATTTATTCATCACACTGCTTGTTTAAAAAGGCTAGCTACCATCACATGAATAATTAAACCATTCCCGTAAATCTATAACCAAGTCAGATCAACTCTGACAACATATTGTTCCAAAATGGTGAATAATTTAACTATCCCCATGAATCCATAACCAATATGGTTCGCTGATGATCTTCCTCAGTTACAGATTTATGGGAATAGTTTAATTATTCACTTTACCAAATGTGATGGTCGAAGCTAGCCTTCTGAAATTTAGCTTATGAATAAGTTCATTCACAGTGGCAGACGCTAACGATATCTTTTATCACTGCTTAAAATACCTCTATCGCTGTTACAGAAAATGCGTGAAATAAATTGCCATTGTCTCACGTTGTTAGCGTTGCAGGAGCAGCAGTGACGTGGTAGATGACATCTTGTTAATGTTTTGTGAGAAAGCAGTCGAGAGTCTGTGAAGGTGTTTTTCTTGACGTTTCAGGCGAAGCTATCTCGGAACGTGAGCTGTGCATTACCTACGAGTAGAGCAATGACCAGCTGCGAGCCGTATCTTTAGAATAATATTTCGGTGGACCGTCCTTTCATTGTTGTGAGGGTCTCACAGGCTGTGACGCAAAGCCCGTATTTTCCGAGGAATTCCGCAGAGGCATTAAGGCATTCGACCGGGCTTCTGCAGACAAAGGGCGAGCTGCTGCCGATATGATTTCTCAGGGGAACACTTGTTCTCTCTCTCGCGTTGTTGCGACGCAAGTACAGTCGCAGCAAGAAGGCAGCGCTCAGCACGAACGCGGCGCTGGACCGCAATATTGCAGAACTGTGAAACAATGTTTACGCAGCGGCGTGCTTCCCTCTGCAGTACCATTGATACTGCCCTTTTCCTATTTAACAGTGGACTTTTCGGTATCTAGCATTTATTAGCTGAAATGTTTATGAAGTAAGGGAAGTACCTTGTCTTAAGGTAAAGTTTATACCCTTCTAGATACAACTTGCTTCATATTTAACTGAGAGCATTAAGGATCGTGTCAGATAACTCACCCACAATTCTTGATGAATCTTCTTTCGAATGAGTACAGTGATGTTCCACAGGGTTCAATTCTATTGCCACTCTTGTTGGCGATAAATATTAAAGACATTTTGTCTTACACTGATAAAGCAAAAATATTCCTTTTGAATTATAATACAAGTATCATTACCAAGACCAAAGGAGCTACAACAACACGAGGACCAACTGGTTAACTTCCGGTGCTTAGGGTTCACAGTCAAAGTAATTTTTTTGAAGAAGATTACCATTCTGCCATTGACTGCATTACAGAATTACGACGTAATTTCTCAACGCACACTTATAATTTCGACACTTAGGCCATTAGCTAGTGCTTAAAACAGTGCCTTAGTAATATCAAAAATATATACCGTTATACAAACATAGAGATATTTTTGACAATGGCCTTTATTATGTTGATGTTTGTCTGGATACATCTGGCTTCCACCGATGCAATGTTTTAAGCACCTGGTGATAGCATAAGTGCCAAAATTGCCACAAATACCAAAATTGCATGTTGAAAAATGAAGCATTACAGTCAATGCAGGTAAGATGACATTGTTCAAAAAGTGAATGAAATAATGAAAAGTCACCGTACACGGTCGATCACATCATCTGCGATGGCATCGACTCTTGTACTATACTGCAAGTATCGAACAAATAATTTCTTTTACTCTGTAAACGCATAAACAAATTCTCTTACACATATATACTGAAGAGCCAAATAAACTGGTACACCTGCCTAATATCGTATAGGGCCCCCGCGAGCACGCGGAAATGCCGCAACAAGACTTAGCAGTGACTAGACTTATGTCTGAAGTAGAAGATACCATGATCCTCCAGGGCTGTCCACAAATCCGTAAAAGTACAAGGGGGTAGAGATTTCTTCTGAACGGCATGTTGCAAGGCATCCCAGATATACTCAATAATATTCATGTCTGGGGATTCTGGTGGTCAGAGGAAGTATTTAAACTCAGAATAGTGCTTCTGTAGCCACTCTGTAACAATTTTGCACGTGTAGGGTGTCGCATCGTCCTGCTGGAATTACCCAAGTCCGTCAGAATGTAAAATGGACATGAATGGATATAAGTGATCAGACAGGATGCTTACGAACGTGTCACCTATCACGTCTGCACGTATCAGGGGTCCCATATCACTCCAATTGCACACGTCCCACACCTTTACAGAGCCTCCACCCGTTGACATGCAGCGTCCATGGATTCATGAAGTTGTCTCCATATCCGTAGACGTCCATCCGCTCTATACAATTTGGAACGAGACTCGTCCGACCAGGCAACATGTTTTCAGTCATCAACAGTCCAATGTCGGTGTAGACGAGCCCAAGCGACGCGTAAAACTTTGTGTCGTACAGTCATCAAGGTTACACGAGTGGGCCTTCGACCCCGAAAGCCCATATTGATAATGTTTAGTTGAATGGTTCGCACGCTGACCTTGTTGATGGCTCAGCAATGAAATCTGCAGAAATTTTCGGAAGGGTTCCACTTCTGTCACGTTGAACATTCTCGACAGTCGTCGTTGGTCCCGTTCTTGCAGGATCTTTTTCTGGCCGCATCAAAGGCGGAAATTTGATGTTTTACCGGATTCCTGATATTCAAGGTAAACTCGTGAAATGGTCGTACGGGAAAAAAACCCACTTCATCGCTACCTCGGAGATGCTGTGTCCCATCGCTCGTGACTGTAACAACACGTTCAAACTGACTTAAATCTCGATAACCTACAATTGTAGCAGCAGTAACCGACCTAACAACTGCACCAGATACTTGTTGCCTTATATAGGCGTTGCCGACCGCAGGGCTGTATTCTGTCTGTTTATGTATCTATATATTTGAATACGCATGTCTATACAAGTTTCTTTGGCGCGTCAATGTGCAATAGCATTCCATATGTTTGATCTGGGCGTATTGTTCTAGAATTGAACTGAAAGATCTTCCGACCTCAATTCTGCTCAAGGTATCCAGGAAACATTGCTTGAACTATTCCTGCATCCAGCAGCGAAAGAACGTCATAGAGAGGGAAGTGACGACAGAATGAATTCCAAGCAACACTGGGCACGAAGCCGTATTAGAAGTGCAAGAGCACTCATTCAGGTTGTTGATAAATTGGAAGATGCCACAGAGTACCTCTGAAAGCCAAATTTGTGATATCTCACAGATCTGGAAGGGCTTCTGGCGGAAACCGCTATACAGGAAAACTGGGGGAAAGGAAGTCATTGCGACCCAACGGCGACACCCTATGACTCCAGCCTATTGAGTTCTAGGGTGGGAGTATTCGTGTTGGAGGAAAACTAACCTGCTAGTTCACATACATATTTGACAAAGCCGTCCCGCGGGCCCCGAGCGCCACGCCCCCCCCCCCCCCCGCCCCCCCTATGTATGCGCCACTGAAAGTACGAAGGCGTTCAGAAAGTAAGCTCCGATCGGTCGCGAAATGGAAACGACTACGAAAATCCGATAAAGCTTTGCACAGATGTGTTGGGTAGTGTCTCTAGTATAACCCCAGTTAGCATCACGTCGGTCTTCTCATTTCTGAGCTCGCAGTGAGTGCGTAAAGATGTGTAGAAAATAGTGTCTGCCGCCAAGTACGAGGGCCTGGTGAGAAATTTCGCCTGAAGCTATGCAGCTAACATTACATAACTGTCGTGCTGTTTCTTCTTCAAGACAATTCTCAGCCGCATTCTGCAGGGGCAATGAAGATGCTCCTGCATCGTTTTCAAATGGAAATGTTAGATTACCCACAATACAGTCCGCAATTGTCTCCCCCTGAGTTTCATCTCTGGTCACATGAACCGCTGTCTTTGAAGACAACATTTTGACACAGACAACGAGGTGTAGGCCAGCGTGGAGAATTGGCGGAAAGCACTGGCGGCTGCCTTCTATGATGAGGCTATTGAAAAGTTGGTACAACGCTATGACAAAAGTCTAAGTCAGAACGGCGACTACGTAGAGAAGTAGCTGAAAGGTGTAGCTAATTGTTACAAGTAAAACATTTCTGATGTTCACTGTGGTTTCAATTTGGCAATCAATCGGAGATTACTTTCTGAACAGGCCTCGTATATCAGTATTTGTTTAAAGAATGATTTGGCTTCAGTTAACCGTTGGCCCCACTTACTTCAATGGAACTCTAGTCTACTTTTATATTACAATTACAAACGCTAAAACACACACTGAGGTGTCAAATGCCATGGTATATCTCCTAATATCGTGCAAAAAGTCGTTGGATGTTCCCTGCAGAAACACTGAACCATGCTGCCTCTATAGCTGTCCATTACTGCGGATGTGTTGCCATCGCAGGATCTTGCCCAGGAGCTGACCTCTTGATTATGTCTTGCTTACGTTCGATGGGATTGATGTCGGGCCCTCTGGGTTTCCAAATCATGCCCTCGAATTGCCCAGAATGTTCTTCAGACCAGTCGCGGACAATTGTGGCCTGGTGACATGGGGCAGTGTCATTCATAAAAATTCGATCTTTGTTTGGGAGCAGCCGTCGATGAATGACTGCAAATGGTCTCCAAGAAGCCGAACATAACCATTTCCCATCAATGACCGGTTCAGTTGGACCAGAGGGCGCTAATGGTTCAAATGGTTCTGAGCACTATGGGACTTAACTTCTGAGGTCATCAGTCCTTAGAACTTAGAGCTACTTAAACCTAACTAACCTAAGGACATCACACACATGTATGCCCGAGGCAGGATTCGAACCTGCGCCCGTAGCGGTCGCGCGGTTCCAGACTGTAGCACCTAGAGCCGCTAGGCCACCCCGGCCGGCTCAGAGGGAGCAGTCCATTCCATGTAAACACAGCGCACACAATTACAGAGTCACCACCCGCTTGCACAGTGCCTTTATGACAACTTGGATCCATAGCTTCGTGGGGTCTGCGCCACACTCGATCCCTACCATCAGCTCCTACCAACTGAAATCGGGACTCATCTGGCAACGCCAAAGCTTTCCAGTCGTCCAGGGTCCAACTGGTATGATCACGAGCCAGGAGACGCGCTGCATGCGATATCGTACTGTTAGCAAATGCACTCGCGTCGTTCGTTTTCTGCCACGGGCATTAACGCCAAATTTCATCGCTTGTCCTAACCTATACGTTCGTCGTACGTCCCACATTGATTTCTACTGATATTCCACGCAGTGTTCCTTGTCTGTTAGCGCTGGCAACTCTACGCAAACGCCGCTGCTCCCGGTCGTTAAGTGAACACCGTTGGCCACTGCGCTGTCCGTGGTTAGAGGAATTGCCTGTAATTTGGTATTCTCGGCTCGCTCTTGACACTGTGGAGCTCGAAATATTTAATTTCTCGTTGTGCGGGCATTATCATGTCGGAAACGTTTTCACATGATCACCTGAGTACAAATGACAGTTACACCAACGCATTGCCTTTCTATACCTCGTGTAAGCGATATTACCGCCATCTGTATGTGTGCGTATCGCTGTCCCATGACTTTCGTCACCTCTGTGTACTGGCTAATACATGTACAGTTAAACGAAGATAGAAATTGAGTTTAAAAAAATGGTTCAGATGGCTCTGAGCACTATGGGACTTAACGTCTACGGTCATCAGTCCCCTAGAACTTACAACTACTTACAAGGGCAGGCCGCCAATTGTGAAATTCAGGTTCGATTCATACTGGGCATAATAAAAGCTCATGGCCAGAGGTGTAATGTGGCAAAGCACCAAGATGCACTTCTCAGCCGTTGTCGAGAAAAACGACAGTTAAAAGAAACCGTTGCGGTGAAATACTCTCTACGATTTATAATTTCCTACAGCGTCGTGGCGCAGCGGTAAGCGCTCGGGTTCGTAATCCGAAGGTCACCGGATCGAACTTTTTTTTTGTATTTGTTTTTTGTAATTCAAATATATATATATATATATATATATATATATATATATATATATATATATATATATATCGTGGGGTCTCTACTCTAATTCGAACGTTTGACTTACATTATACGTATTCGTTTCGGAATGTCGTTTCTACGTCTTCCGTTAACTACACGTGTAAACATTATGAAGACAATATCATGTTCGAAGTCGCCAGTTTTTCCACGACAAACGACTTATATATATATATATATATATATATATATATATATATATATATATATATATATATATTTGAATTACAAAAAAACAAATACTAAAAAAAAAGTGCATGGCGCGTAATTCGATCCGGCGACCTTCGGATTGTGAACCCGAGCGCTTACCGCTGCGCCACGACGCTGTAGGAAATTGTAAATCGTAGAGAGTATTTCACCGCAACGGTTTCTTTTAACCGTCGATTTTCTCGACAGCGGCTGAGAAGTGCATCTTGGTGCTTTGCCACATTACACCTCTGGCCATGAGCTTTTATTATGCGCAGTATGAATCGAACCTGAATTTCACAATTGGCGGCCTCTCCTTGTTAAACCTAACTAATCTAAGGACATCACACACATCCATGCCCGAGGCAGGATTCGAACCTGCGACCGTAGCGGTCGCGCGGTTCCAGACCGAAGAGCCTAGAACGTCTAGGCCTCACCGGGCGGCAATTGAGCTTTAATTTCAGTGATTGTACTCATAAATTAACTGAGTATACCTTATAATTTACTTGGATAAACGAAGCACGTATGAAATTACTCGGAATTTCTCGGACTCACTTGTAATGGTAGGGCATTCTGTGGAAAATATTCGCGTAACTAAGTGGTGAAGCAACAGTCCTAAATGAAAGGCTTGGTAAAAAGATTCTTACACTGTTTATATCTTGATGCCAATGTTACACTGTACCATCAAGTCACGAAAGAAAGTTTGGAGGTAAATAATCACCACCTCTTATTTTCATTAAGCAGTTCCGCGAAAGTGATCCATGGAAACTTCCGATCAGTCGACTGCTGCTGTCCAAAAAAACTTAATAGCTACGTGTGGTTACCAAGAATAAGAAAAAAGAAGAGACGCTCGGGAACTGAGTCGACTGGTCGACTTTCTTCGCGAACCGGCGGTTTGCGATACTTACAAAACCGTGGGGGCAATACTCAGTTGCCTTTATCATCCTGCAGCTATTTTGGAGATGCACTGATGCGTAATCACGTTCATCCAACCTCCTCAGGCAGTCTGAAGGATTGTTTGGAAATTGAAACAACATGCTTGTGATTCACATAAGAGTTACGGCAGGTAAAGAAGAGCAGGTGCGAACTGAACGTCTGGCACGAACTGCCCTTTGTGCAGTCGGCACGCACAACATCTACATTCATACTGCCTAGTGAATCACGCTTTAAAACTCGGAAGATAATTCGATCTTTCATTACTTCTCCCACTTCGTGTTCCATTTTCAAATTGCGAACTCATTTATAGAATCCCTCCTAACTTGGTTCTGTGAGCCGTATGCGGAAAGCGCCGTGGTGACAGTAGAAGAATTATGGCGCACATGAAATACTGATAGTCTGTAGGACCCAAGCTTCTTTTCACCAGATGTCGAATTATTGCGTTTTCCGGTTTTAAGTTTTTTTCACCCATGGCAATTGTTTGTTAATAGGCAAAATACCAAGTCTCGCCATGCTTCGGAAGCTACGTTAAGCTGTAGCGCCCCTCGTAAATAGCTGAGTAAGATCCGAGGTGTACCACCTCCAATAAGACAAAACCTATGTTTTTACCAAACCTCACATTGACTACAGCATCAGTTCATGACTGTTGGTTCATGATAGAATGTTTTATATACAATGAATGAGAAACACACGTCACTTGTGTAATGTTTATTGCTAGCTGTAACCAGTAAGGCTTGCTGTCACTGAATCTACATAAATGGAAAACGAAAGAAAAGAGAAAGCACAAGTTTCTAATATGTACGGGAATGGGATATACGTCCTAATCTCCTTCTCTCCCCTGTCTCCGTCCATCTATCCCTCCACTTCGCTTTGTCCACCTCCTCCTCCTTCCCCCTCTCTCTGCCCATCAGTTTCTTCCCCTCTCTCTGTTCACCTTTTCCTCTCCCCTCTCTCTCTCTCCATCTCCGCCTGCCCATCTCTCTCCCACTATCTCAGTCCATCACATCCCCCCCTCCTTTATTTGTCATTTTCTCCTCCCCCTCTCTCCATCTCCTCCTGTCCTCTCACGCTACCCATATCTCCTCCTTCACGTTTTCTATATCCATTTCCTCCCACCTCTCTGCCCATATCCTCTTCGACCCCCTCCACATTGTGACTTTGAATCTTGTGTACTATTATTATAAATTGAGATTTTGTAGTAGTGTTCTAATCGTAAACCAATAAGCCATAAATTGAGATTTTGTAATAGTGTTCTAATCGTAAACCAATAAGCCATAAATTCAACTTCCCTGTTTGCTAAAAACGTTTCACTATTGTATATTTCATATACAGTGTGGTTCATTTTGACCCTTAATGTGGAATAACTCGGTTTAAAGATGAGATACAGCAAAATGTTTTAGATAAAATTTGTAAGTGGCAAAGAGGGTTACGCATTGCTACTAGTGGCAGTAATCTTAAACATTATGTTTCAATATGATTTGGAGGTGAAAGTTATTTTTTTTTTCAAGGGAGCTCTACTAGTTGATTTAAAATTTGAAAAGAACCGTAAATATTACATTATTCAAGATCATGGCAAGGTTCAGTGAAGGAGGTAGGCAAATATGTTATTAGTTATAGGGATTAACTCGAAATGAGGAGTGATGAAGCAAAATACAATGTTAGATACAAATTGGAAGGAGCGTAAGAGGTCACGTATCTTTACCAATAACCGAGATCTTAAAGATAATTATCGAAGATCATTCGAAGGTTAAGTTTTGTTTCATGGCAACCCATTTATGTGACGTCGAATTTGTAAAGACCGAAAAGAGATTTGAAGTTTAATTTTAAATTAACGTGTTCATTGCCAAAAATAAATACATCACAACGTATAAATGTTACTTTGACATTTGCAGGACACAACAAACATAAAATGTGGATCATTGATTTATAAGTCGTTGAATGAGTTCCCTCTCCTCTTATTCCTCGGTATGCCCCTTCCAATTTGTATCTAACTTTGTATTTTCCTGTATCTCTCCTGAATTTTCAGTTAATCTCTTTTACAACTAAACAAATATTTGCTTCTTTGACCTTCATTGAATCTTGCCATGACCTTGAAGAATGTATCATTTTGCTGCTCTTTTCAAACCTTAAATATTACGGTCCTATTTTTTAAAAAAATGACTTTAACCTCCAAATCAACTTGAAAATCACATTCAAGGGCACGGCTGTTAGTAGCAGTGCTAGATCCTTATTTTCACCTACAACTTTTATCTAAAACACTTTGCTGTATCTCGTTTCTATCCTGTATTATTCGTCATTATGGTCTAAAATGATCCACCATACATATATTTATATAGCAAAAAGTATCTAATCTATACATGTCTAAAAGTTTATTGGAATAAGATGTAAAAACTGAAGTAAATCGAAAGGTACATTTTGGGATTTTTGGTAACAAAGCTTTCCCATTGTATATGACATATAAATTTAAATATTATATGTATTAAAAACATTAATGTATTTAAGAATTGGGTACCTGGAAACACGCCAGTTTCAGAATGCAGCGTTGTGTCAAAATTTAAAAGCAAACAAACATTTACATTTTTATTTATGTAGATTTAACTAACAGATTTTTCGGCTTTTAGGCCATCTTCATGTAAAAAGATATGTACTGCCGTGAATTTTATGATAACACAGACTTTAAACTATATGCATCCAAAGAGCCTCTCTATTGTCTGTAAGAGATGACAATTATTGACGTTCGATAAAAAACTAAAGTGAGAAAAATTATTTAGATAAGCATGTGAAGTAAAGCTTTTTAGCTTGGATAAAATATATGACACACTGAGTTAATGAACTGTATGGCAAATTTGAACAGTATTTCAGAAAAGAAAAATAAACTGAGTCAAGTGTCGTAAACTTTGATGAGATTTTTCAAGAGTATAACTGAACAAGGTAAATCGTCTTAAACAAGTGTAATATTACAAGCGGGACACATGATGAGATTAAACCGGTAATTGAAACGCCTGTAATAACACAAAAAATACATAGGACAAGTGAAATAAGGTATAATATTGCAATTTATACTTTGCTATGTATAGCTGATGAGGCATAACAGGCGAAAACTGGTTAGTTATATAATAAATTTTGTAGACATGCTGTGTGCTTTACGTTTTCATATTGATTCGATTGGTCAACTGCAACCTTAGCAAGAAGTACTCGAATTTCTTAAATTGCATTCTTCAGGATGAGATCTAGAGAATTTCGGACGTTCAAGTAGTACTGAACAGCAGGTCCATGCGAGCATTATATGCCTTTTCTTTCCAAGATACGCTACAGTGACTCGTAAAGGAATGATAGTAGTTTGCACGTCAGTACACGTCAGGAACCATTGACCTAACTGGGCACTAGTGGTTATCTCGTTGAACGTCTGGAATGTCGAAAAAATAACAGCAGTGTAGCTCAGAAACACAGAGAGCACAGACAAATACATTGATGCACAGAATTAAAGCAACAAACCACTATTTCCCCATCCTTTGTCTAATTCACTATATAATCATAAAAACTGACAATAGATGTCCGTATGATCGTGTTCTGCACGGAAGATGGCATTCTGGTCAACGGACAGCCACGCAACTATGAGGTCAGGGCACCTATCAAACGGGGTAGTCTTTGCCGGATAGTCCCACATCCACAATCGCTGTGTGCACAGTCACAGACGGAGCAGTATGGCACAGAGAAGACGCCTACCAGGCTATCTGTGGGGGAGGGCCATGGGAACAAAGTAAGCAGGACAGTCTCAAACTGATGTGGCCCGATGGCTTAATGCGAATCATTTTGTTGTTTTTGGGATGTGGCGATAGTTTATAGAGATCGATACTGTATCCCGAAAACCAGAGCGGGGCCGGCACATGTAACAGCAGAAAGAGAGTACCGCTATTTGGCTGTAAGGGCACATCGATACCGACTTAGTATTGCACTGCAACTGTCATCTAACCTCGCAGCATCCACTGGACGTGTTGTAGCAAGGCAAACGGTGTACAGAAGGCTTTGGTAGAGTGGTCTTTATTGTCAGAGATCTGCTGTATGTATACCTCTGACGCGTCTTCACACAATGGAACGCCTAGAGTGGAGTCGTCAATATGCCACCTGGACGATGGAACAGCGGGCCAGTGTCCTTTTCACAGATGAGTCCCGATTTGGTATAGACAGTGATCCTCGACGGATTCGCATATGGAGGGAACGAAGAATACGATTTCAGGACCCAACCATTGTGCAAAGAGACTGATATCGAGGATGACCCCTAATGGTGTCAAAATGGTTCAAATCGCTCTAAGCACTATGGAACTTAACATCTGAGGTCATCATTCCCCTAGACTTAGAACCACTTAAACGTAACCAACCTAAGGACATCACAGACATCCAAGCCCGAGGCAGGATTCGAACTTGCGACCGTAGCAGCAGCGCGGTTCCGGACTCCTAATGGTGTCGGCATGGATTATGTTGACCACTTGACACCTATTCATGAAATTGTACGAAAAAAATGGCTCTGAGCAAATAAAATGGTTCAAATGGCTCTAAGCACTATGGCACTTAACTTCTAAGGTCATTAGTCCCCTACAACTTAGAACTACTTAAACCTAACTACCCTAAGGACATCACACATATCCATGCCCGAGGCAGGATACGAACCTGCGACCGTAGCGGTCGCGCAGTTCCAGACTGTAGCGCCTAGAACCGCGCGGCCACCCCGGACGGCTGAAAATGTACGCTTAAATCGGCAAGGTTTAACTGATTTCAGGTATCGTGACGAGATCTTGGGACCTAATGTGCGGTTGCTACGAGGTGCTGTGGGCCCAGACTTCGTATTGCGAGGCGATAATTCTCGACCTCATAGACCACGCATGGTTGATGTTTTCTTGGAAACGGAAGATACCGCACGCATGGCGCGGCCTGCTCGCTCTCCCGATTTGAATCCCATAGAGCACGTCTGGGATACACTAGAAACGCGGGTTGCATCACGTCAGCATCCCCCAAGCACACTCTAAGACTTGCTAGCAGCGCTGCAGGGAGGATGGGCGTTATTGCATGAGACTGATGGCATCATTCGCAGCATGTCCCGCCATTTGTCAGGCCTGAATTGCCGCCAGAGGTGGCTACACCCCACACTTGTCGGAATGCCTGGCTAAATCCGTTAAGTTGGAAAAAACGAAGAACGTTTTTGTCTGTCGTTATGCGTGTTGCAGTTATTTATGTTCTGTATTCTTCATATCGTCCGCAGCTCGTGGTCTTGCGGTAGCGTTCTCGCTCCCCGCGCATGGGTTCGATTCCCTTCGAGGTCAGGGATTTTTCCTGCCTCGAAATGACTGGGTGTTGTTGTGTCGACTTCATCATCATCATTCATCCCCATTACGGTCGGTGGAAGGCAATGGCAAACCACCTCCGCTAGGACCTTGCCTAGTACGGCGGTGCGGGTCTCCCGCATCGTCCCCTACGCTCCTCGGAGTATGGGACCTCATCATCATCATTATTCTTTATATCGTTTCTACTTTACTATCATGTGGCCGGCTGCAGTGGCCGAGCGGTTCTAGTAAACATTTATGATTGGGTCTCATACTCCATAATGCATTTGGCTAAAATGGCTCTGAGCACTATGGGACTCAACTTCTGAGGTCATTAGTCCCCTAGAACTTAGAACTAGGTAAACCTAACTTAACCTAAGGACATCACAAATATCCATGCCCGAGGCAGGATTCGAACCTGCGACCGTAGCGGTCTTGCGGTTCCAGACTGCAGCGCCTTTAACCGCACGGCCACTTCGGCCGGCCATAATGCATTTAAGTCTAAGTATAGTTACTGTTGTTAATCAGTCATCCATTCACACAAACAATCCGGCAACAATAATGGGATGGTCGCTATGGAATAGTTGACACGGCCGGCCGCTGTAACCGAGCGGTTCTAGGCGCTTCAGTCCGGAACAGCGCTGCTGCTACGGTCGCAGGTTCGAATCCTGCCTCGGGCATGGATGTGCGTGATGTCCTTAGGTTGAAACGTCCCCTTAAAAAAATTAGTCAATTACTGTGCTGGTAAACCCCTTACGTTATTTGATTTTCAAACAGCTGAGCAAACCTGAACGTACTCAAGACATTTCTCTCTTTACTTATTCTGATCTACACTAAACTGACACACAATATTTTTAGCGCAACGCAATCTGACTTTTAATAATCCCTACAAAAGAATGGCCCTGACTAACAATAACGTATACCTTTCATGAATCACTTACCACACAAAAATCTTAATTACTCGCACTACAGCAATACAGCGAGCGCCAATACTGTCAGCTAAGTAAAAGATTCTAACTACTGAAGTCACTAACTACTGATAGGCATAGTTAGCAAATGAAAGATTGTGATAAAGAACAAACAATGTATTTACCTTAATAGTGTTCAAAAGTCATACAGGGTGAGTCACCTAACGTTACCGCTGGATATATTTCGTAAACCACATCAAATACTGACGAACCTATTCCACAGAGCTAACGTGAGGAGAGGGGCTAGTGTAATTGTTTAATACAAACCATACAAAAATGCACGGAAGTATGTTTTTTAACACAAACCTACGTTTTTTTAAATGGAACCCCGTTAGTTTTGTTAGCACATCTGAACATGTAAACAAATACGTAATCAGTGCCGTTTGTTGTATTGTAAAATGTTAATTACATCCGGAGATATTGTAACCTAAAGTTGACGCTTGAGTACCACTCCTACGCTGTTCGATCGTGTGTATCGGAGAGTACTGCAACATACATCGCATTTCTACTGAATGATCTGCCAACGTTGCTCGAAAATGTCCCAGTGGAAACGCGTCGACGTATGTGGTATCAGCATGATGGTGCACCTGCACATTCCGCAATTAACATTAGGCTAACCCTTGACAGGATGTTCGACGGGCGTTTCATAGGACGTGGAGGACGCATAAATTGGCCAGCCCGTTCTCCTGATCTTACGCCTCTGGACTTCTTTCTGTGGGGTACGTTAAAGGAGAATGTGTACCGTGATGTGCCTACAACCCCAGAGGATATGAAACAACGTATTGTGGCAGCCTACGGCGACTTGCACGAGATGGACTGCGGCGTGTACGACATTCATTACGCCAGAGATTGCAATTGTGTGCAGCAAATGATGGCCACCACATTGAACATCTATTGGCCTGACATGTCGGGACACACTCTATTCCACTCCGTAATTGAAAACGGAAACCACGTGTGTACGTGTACCTCACCCCTCATGGTAATGTACATGTGCGTCAGTGAAAAAGACCAATAAAAAGGTGTTAGCATGTGGACGTAATGTGCTGTTCCAGTCTCTTCTGTACCTAAGGTCCATCACCGTTCCCTTTGGATCCCTACGTAATTCGGTGCTCTCCGATACACACGATCGAACAGCGGAGGAGTGGTACTCAAGCGTCAACTTTAGGTTACAATATCTCCGGATGTAATTAACATTTTACAATGCAACAAACGGCACTGATTCCGTATTTGTTTATATGTTCAGATGTGCTAACAAAACTAACGGGGTTCCATTTAAAAAAACGTAGGTTTGTGTTAAAAAACATACTTCCGTGCATTTTTTTATGGTTTGTATTAAACAATTACACTAGCCCCTCTCCTCACGTTCTGTCTGTGGAATCGGTTGGTCAGTATTTGATGTGGTTTACGAAATATATCCAGCGGTAACGTTAGGTGACTCACCCTATATATATATATATATATATATATATATATATATATATATATATAATCAGTTCATGACATCCAGTCTTACAAATTTACTGTCTCTGATGGACACACGTCCAGATCATCCGCTGTCAAATCTCTGCCATCTCTCTCCCCACATCCACCACTGCTGGCGGCTCAGCTCCAACTGCGCAACGCTACGCGCTGTTAACAGCCAACTGCCCAATACTACAATAGCGACTATTTCAACAATGCCCAACAGCCACAGACTGCACACAGCACAGTCACTGATTTTCATATAGAGCGCTACATGGCGTTACCAACATAAAAACCTAAACAGCCTACTTACAAGGTTAGTTACGTTTAAGTAGTTCTAAGTCTAGGGGGCTGATGACCTTAGATGTTAAGTCCCATAGGGCTTAGAGCCATTTGAACCATTTTTACTGTCACCTGATTATACAGTTTTGAGGCAAAATAAACGCAACTTGATAAAATTTCGGTTTGTTGCTTTAATTTTAGACACCAGTGTGGTTGTCTCGACTCGTAGACAAGTTGTAGGACAGGCGGAGAGCAAAATGTACGGCCTGAGCGTCAAGTGCAGCTCACGCAGTAGGCTCTTGAAACGAGATGTTGTTACCAGGATGGCAGTATTATCTTGTCCCGGCCGTATAAGTGATGAAGCGCCCGGTGCGGCGCTTTCACAGTGAACAGGCAGTGGAACGGCGCACTCGCGGAAGTGTCATTGTCGCCGGAGCGGCGGAGACGAGGCGAGCTCCCGTTCCGCGCTCTCCAGAGTCGCCAGCGGCCGCGAAAGCCGGCGCGGCCAGCGGCTCCTCAAAGGCGACCCACATCCCACACGCAGACACCGCGGAGAAACTCGCCGCTCCTGCGGCCGACGCGCTGGGAGCGGCCCGCACCGCCAGCCGGGCCGCGAGCTGCTCAGGGCTCTTGGGGGAGCCACTCGAAAGGGCTTTGCAGTACTCTGGTGCTCTCCTGGACGCTGTTGACCATCCCGACCAGGGAAAAGAACAGTAGCCGACCCATCTTGACGACTCTTCGTAACATGCACGAGAGCGCACTCTTACACAAACACACACACACACACATACACACACACACACACACACACACAACTGAAGAGCCAAAACATTATGACCACCTGCTTACTAGGGTGTTGGTCCACATCTGGAATGGAATACATCAGCAGTCGCACGTGGTACGGGCTGATCAAGTCCTAGACAGCTTTCCGGAGGAACATAACAGCGGATGTTTAACCACAGGTCACGCTTTTCCTTTAAATTACGGTTCGGTGGTTTGTGGTTGGTTAGCTGGCGCCCGATATTGTACCAGCTGTGTTCCATCGGGTTCATTGTTGAAACTTCCTGGCAGATTAAATCTGTGTGCCGGACCGACACTCGAAATCGAGACCTTTGTCTTTCGCGGGCAAGTGCTCTACCAACTGAGCTACCCAAGCACGACTCACGGCCCGTCCTCACAGCTTTACTTCTGCCAGTACCTCGTCTAAGCACTTGCCTGAGAAAGGCAAAGGTCCCGAGTTCGAATCTCGGTCCGGCACACAGTTTTAATCTGCCAGGATGTTTCATATCAGCGCACACTCCGCTGCAGAGTGAAAATCTCATTCTGGGTTCATTGTTGTTTGTTGATGTAGTCTTCAGTCTTGAGACTGGTTTGATGCAGCTCTCCATGCTATTCTATCCTGTGCAAGCTTCTTCATCTCCCAGTACCTACTGCAACCTACATACTTCTGAATCTGCTTAGTGAATTCATCTCTTGGTCTCCCTCTACGATTTTTACCCTCCACGCTGCCCTCCAATACTAAACTGGCGATCCCTTGATGCCTCAGAACATTTCCTACCAACCGATCCCTTCTTCTGGTCAAATTGTGCCACAAACTTCTCTTCTCCCCAGTTCTATTCAATACCTCCTCATTAGTTATGTGATCTACCCATCTAATCTTCAGCATTCTTCTATAGCACCACATTTCGAAAGCTTCTATTCTCTTCTTGTCCAAACTATTTATCGTCCATGTTTCACTTCCATACATGGCTACACTCCATAGAAATACTTTCAGAAACGACTTCCTGACACTTAAATCTATACTCGATGCTAACAAATTTCTCTTCTTCAGAAACGCTTTCCATGCCATTGCCAGTCTACATTTTATATCCTCTCTACTTCGATCATCATCAGTTATTTTGCTCCCGAAATAGCGAAACTCCTTACAAGCCTCCTTCTCAGGAATAGGAGCGCCCTGTAACTAAGTACAGAGCTGAGTATGCAAGAGCTCTGCCCAGTTTGAGACATCAGCTACTGCAGTCAGCATCCATTGTATATCACCAATATGATAGTTTTTAAAGTTTCTGATGGACTTGTTCATTTAAATATGGAACATCGTACTGCTAGATAACAATTTGTTAATGTGTGCGTCAAGTGCTGCTTCAATAATCGATAACAGTTCTAAGTCATCAAGCAATCCTGTGGCAAAGATCTGTATCGAAGTTAAGTAAATATTTTATTTATTTATGCAATAAAGTGAACTAATATTTCATGTGTTCTAGTTTACTGTGCCACCTCAGCAGACAATCAAAGCACCCACAGTTGTAGCCGGACGATTGTATTTCGTCTGATCACCATAATCCTCAAACCACTGTATCGCGATTATGACCAATTGCTGGAAGATACTGTCGCCGTCGGGGAGGACATCTGGCGTAAAGAAATTCAAGTGGTCTGCAGTAATGTTCACGTAGTGCATAGCTGTTGTGGTACCTTCGGTTGTTAGCATCGATTCCGTGGAAATCGAGGGCAACTGCCCCCGCAGCATAATGCTGTTCCAAGCGGCGTACGTCTGTGAGCAACGCATCTTTCGCCTGGATGACGGTGTGTCTGGACATGACCGTCGACCAACTGTAACATGAAACCTGATTCACTCGACCACACAACACGTTTCGAATGTAAATGTCGTGTGACTAGGGCCTCCCGTGTTGTAGACCGTTCGCCGGGTGCAAGTCCTTCGATTTGACGCCACTTCGGCGACTTGCGCGTCAATGGGGATGAAATGATGATGATTAGGACAACACATCACCCAGTCCCTGAGCGGAGAAAATCTCCGACCCAACCGGCAATCGAACCCGGGCCCTTAGGATTGACATTCTGTTGCACTGACCACTCGGCTACTGGGGGCGGACACGCTTCCAATTATCCATGGTCTAACCTAGCTGCCGGCCGGAGTGGCCGTGCGGTTCTAGGCGCTACAGTCTGAAGCCGAGCGACCACTACGGTCGCATGTTCGAATCCTGTCTCGGACATGGATGTGTGTGATGTCCTTAGGTTAGTTAGGTTTAATTAGTTCTAAGTTCTAGGAGACTGATGACCTCAGACGTTAAGTCGCATAGTGCTCAGAGCCAATTGAACCATTTTCTAATCTAGCTCCTCACGTGCCGCATGCAACCGTAGTAGAAGATATTGTTCCGTATACTTGAAAACTAGGCGCTCAGTCCGGAACCGCGCGACTGCTACGGTCGCAGGTTCGAATCCTGCCTCGGGTATGGATGTGTGTGATGTCCTTAGGTTAGTTAGGTTTAAGTAGTTCTAAGGGGACTGATGACCACAGATGTTAAGTCCCATAGTGCTCAGAGCCATTTGAACTATATACTTGAAAATACGTAGCCGTCGATTGCAATAGAGCGTCATGTTAAACAATTTGTCTGAGCATTGCTTCTAAACACTTATATCTGCATCAGCATTGTACTCTGACGTCAAATCTGCCACAAATCGCTCCGCACCGTGCTTTACAGAGCAGGGAAGCCTCCGACCACCATGTAGTATTATGAGGCTTATATACCTAGCACCCGATCTTCTACCCGTGGTTTCACCACCATTCAGCCATTTCGTAGATGCTCACGACAGTATCATGTGAACAGTCGAACAGCTTCCCGGTTTCCGACATGCTTCCGCCATCCATAACAATTCATCCTGTGTCAAAGTCGCTTAAGTCAGTGGATTTCTGCATCTTCTATTGACTGTCTCTCCATACGCCTCCGATCCACGTATATTCTTTCCTTGCGGTGTCTAGTGCCCACAACGCCACCACGCCGCAAGCACTTTCGCTGTGGGCAGTGTCCGCATTGTTTTGGCCCGTTAGTATTTACAGGGTGAACATTAGTAAAACCGGCAAAGTGGAAGGACGGATTCCTGACTGGAAATGGAGGAAAAAAGGTCCTATGGACATGTGTCTAGGAATGGATAAAGTGCGTACAACGAGAACAGATCGTCCCGGAACACAGTACAGAGCTGCATCGCATTCACATCACAACAGATGCTTAAAGTGGCCACCATGAGATGCAATCCTTGCGTTCACATGTTGCATCGTGGATTGCCGTCATCTTTCACACGTTCCGGCCTCTCTCTGAATAGCGTCACAGGCGTCGTGAACGCGCTGTGGAAGCATCTGCTCGTCAGGAACTGGTTCAGCATATACGACGCTTTTCAGATGCCCCCAGAGGTAAAAACCTAGGAATGTTGAGTGGAGATATTGTTGAGGTTCGCCAGAACTGTGATGCGGAAGTAGGGTGGTGCTTCGTCGTGCAGAAGCCACATACTCTGTCATATTGCCAAATACGCATTATCAGGCAGCTCAGGCAGAGTATTCCGCAGGAAGTCCTGGTACGTTCTTCTATCGAGGCGTTGTGAAATAATAACTGGTCCAAGTAACTGGTCGCTAAGAATCCCTGCACACACATGGATGCTGAACCAATGCTGATGAGACGCCTCAACCATCCCCCGAGGATTGTCTTCAGCCCACAGAAGGTTAATTCGTCGGTAGAGAGGACTGATCACAGACATCCCACAATTGTGATGGTCTGTTGCAAAAACCATCGACTAAATACTTACCGTCAAGGAAATCCGCTGCTGATAATCCTTGTACTCGTTGCAGCTGATAGGTATAATAGCGGTTGTCACTCAGTATACACACGATCGTACTATGGGTTACACCACGTTGGCGGGCCGCTTGCCTGGCGCTTGTACTAGTATTCATTTCAATATCCTGTAGAACCTGGTCCTCCAGATTTGGCGTACGCACAGTCTGCCGCCTCCCTGCACGTTCGTCTGTCTGAGAGAACACATGAATACACAAAAGTCCAAAAATGGCTTGAAATATCGTGTGATGTGGTCGCTGTCTGTGAGGGTACTTTGTTTTGGTATATCTGTGCGTCGCCACTGGACGCTATATGGCTGAAAACGAGTGATTTGGACTGATGGAAGAAGCCTTACTCTGCTGGAATCCGATGGAAGGCTTTGGGTTTGGAAAAGGTGTTTTTCGTTGTTAGGATGTGGTACGCTTATTGCTCCTAGAAGAACGCTAAATGCGGAAGGATATGAATACTTGTTACAGTATTGTGTACTGAGTACAACAAAGGAACAGTTCAGAAACGATGAATGTGGCACCATGACAACGCAACATGTCATAAAGAAGCATCTGTGAGGCAATAGTTTGAGGACAATAATATTCCTGCAATGGACTGGCGTACCAGAAGTCTTGACCTGAACACAATGGAAAATCTCTGGGATGACTTAGAACATTGACTTCTTGAGACCCTAGCGTCCAACACCACTGTCTTCTCTGGTTTCGATTCTTGAGAACGAATGGGCTGCCATTCCTCCACACACACACACACACACACACACACACACACACACACACCACAGACATACAGACACGTCATCCAAAGTGTCCCCAGCAGAATTCAAGCCATCATTAAGGCACTGCCTGGACACTCGCCATATTAATGTTCCCTAATCGATGTCCGGATAATTTTGATCAGATAATGTATAAAGAGTGCAAGCAGCAAATTTCCGCGATGAAAGTATGAATTTCTATAGATGATATCAGTAACCGAGGTAATGAAATATCCAAATGGAAAATAAATGAGTGAAACGCGTTGTGCGAAAACTTGCTCCCGTTGTTTGTACGGTATATTGATTTGTTATGTAACAGTCTCTAAGACTGTATGATAGGCACAATACAGCGAGGAAAACATAAGGAAATAATAGTTACCAAGTCTCCCTTTATTTCGCGTTTGCTTTCGACCAGCATCTATATAATTTCACGTTACTTCAATTGGCAACTTTCTCCTCTGAATGCGAATATATTTGTTGACTCCAGCCTACATAGAGAATGTCGTAATAAAACAACAAACAAGAACCAACAACCTATCGTAAGACCCAAAAGGCTCAGTTCCACCTGAGGCCCTCCGCCGGAAATTTTTTTCTATTCTCAGCGAGTTCCATAGCTCAGAAATATTCTACGCCAATGGATCGATGGTCGACGATCTTGATGGTTTCTCTTACGTTCACGTTGGACATACTGAACAGCGCTCCTTGCCGACTGGCTGCAGTCTTTTCACTGCAGTGTTGGTAGCCATCTATCGCGCTCTTGATCATATCCACTCCTGCGTCGGGGACTCCTCCGTCATGTATAGTGAACCTTTAAGCAAGCCACAAGCTCTCGACCAGTGCTTCCCTCGCCATACTTTGATACTGACTATCCAGGAGTCTCTTTATGCCCTTGGCAACACTGGATGCTGAGTGACCTTCACTTGGATCTCAGGACATGTGGGGATCCCGGGCAATCAACTTGCTGACTACCTGGCCAAACCAACTCTGGAGACTGGGCTGCCAGAGACTGGATCTCACATGACTGTTGTCCACATCTTGTCGGAATGCCCAATTTTAGCCGTTGCGCGGACTTTTAACCTTCCCAGCACCCCGTCCCCGGTGTTGGGCTACAGTGCCTCAATGGCTGGTGTTGTTTTACGTTTTATTGGTAAGGTTTTTTTTTAATCACACAATGCAAGGGAGGGTTTCTGGCATTCTCTCCCAGGCCTCCACCATCCCTCCATTGTAACTCTTACTCGCTCTTTCTTTGCCGTTTGTCTGCCTTGGTGTTCTTGTGCCTATCTGTGTTCAGCTCACCTTCCCTTTTAGGCTGGAGACTTAAGTGTGCTGCATAGTGGCTGGATCATCCTTTTTTATTCTTGTGATGAGCCAGCTTCGGCCATCTGCTATATTATTTTAATACCTTCTACTACTTTTCCTTTCAGTGTACGTTTCCCCCTTTTGGTTCGATTCTTTCGTTTTTTCTTTCTGTGTCGTTCCCTGTTAGTTTTCCGCCATTTTCCTTTCCCCAACTCCTGTTTTAACTTGAGCCTTGTTTGCACGAGGAAAAAGGGTCTGATGACCCTGTAGTTTGGTTCCTTTATACACCAAACCGACCAACCAACGAAAAGTCAGAGCTCGCACGGAAAAGATTTAGCTGTTCATTTTTCTCACGTACTAGTGGAGAGTGGAGCAGTCACGTAATAGTTTTAAAGTGGATGTATGAACCCTCTGCCAGACACTTAAGTGTGAATTTGAGATGAGATGCAGATGTTATGAGTCGACCAGTGTGTGGAAGCCGCATTGACCCTTTCTCGATTGGAGATACAGCGCAGAATAGTGAGCTGCACTGAAAGTGACGGTTTACTTCAATCTCCACTACCTGGGTGGTTTTACATAGCGATTTATTGTGATCCACAGACTATGGAGAAAGAGGGTGGTGCAAAATACTTTTTGGGGAGGTAATATCGCAGTAACAGCACCTGCCAGGGTAGCCGAGAGCAGTAATGCGTTGCTTCGGACTCAGGTAGGAGTGCCAGCCCTGGATCGCCCAGCGGACTACCGACGAGGGCTGGATTGCTGGCCAGCCTGGATGTGGTTTTTAGGCGGTTTGCCACATCCCGCTAGGTGAATACCGGGCTGGTCCACACGTTCCGCCTCAGTTACACGACTCGCAGACATTTGCACTATTCCATGGATTACACTAGTCACAGACAATTGGCGTACACACATTATGGCCCGGGGGTGTATGGAGTGGCGACGGGAAGGGCATATCTGGCCACCCCTTATAATTAACACGCCAAATCCGGTTAATCATAACAGAAGAACCCCCGCACGTCGGGATTGATGCTTGGAAAGAGAGAGGTAATATCCCAGTAACAGCGCATGTTAAGGCGGCCATTGCTGTCTGCTCCTGCCGTGGATGCGGTGGTCAGCTGTAAGGCGAAGTCACAGAGCGGCAGTTGCGTAGTCGCGACGTGTCCGCCGAGGTCAGTGACCGCGCAGCAGGCAGTCCAGTCGGCGGCAAGGCGTCCGCTTCCGGTCGCGAGCCGACTGTTCCGGAGGCGTGCCGGCACACTGGCACACTTACAGCCTCTAGCCGCCAGCATAGCACACCTCGCGTGACGTCAGAGCCGCCTCTGCCGCTCCAGCTGCGTAACTGTTACGGGGTGTCCAGTCAGGAAGCCCTGATTTCAAACTTTAATACATCGAAAACTAAGATCGACAGACAAGTGCAACAAACGGTACGCTTATTGTGAGTGATGTAAGAATTTTATACAGAAGTTACACAGAAATTTCGATATAGTTCTAAAAGCTGTTTCCAGATGGCACTTTAATCGCATCACGTAGCGCCAATAAATAAGTGTGCCGCAGCTCAGAGCGATCAGTTGAGCTGTGGAAAGAGGTTAGCGTACTGAAGCAAGAGTTTGAAATCATGTTTTCCAGTGAAATGGCAACGCTTGGCCATCTGGAGCTCCCATCTCTGTCACTTGTGCTTCTGGCCGAACCCTACCTATTCCATAAATTTGGACAACATCGGTGGTGACGAGAGTAGGCACTGGCCCCTTGTAAGACAGAAATGATTGTACACTTTTAAAGACTTATTTTGTCTTTACATGTTTACTCTGTTCTCTTCGATACACTGCTTCCTTATTCTTTTCGGTGCGTTGATATGCTGATACTGATATTTTTTATTAGATTATTACAGTTAGCCTCTCTTCCAGATTATAGTACGAGGGTGGTTTGATGAGTCTTCTAAATTTCCATGAAAGAATGGAAAATTTTTGCTGTGCCTTCATTGCTGAAAAATGTTCAAATGTGTGTGAAATCTTATGGGACTTAACTGCTTAGCTCATCAGTCCCTAAGCTTACACACTACTTAACCTAAATTATCCTAAGAACAAACACACACACACACCCATGCCCGAGGGAGGACTCGAACCTCCGCCGGGACCAGCCGCACAGTCCATAACTGCAGCGCCCAGACCGCTCGGCTAATCCCGCGCGGCCCTTCATTGTTGTGAGCTTGGTTACTCCAAGGAGTGTCTAAAGAATTTCAACAATGTACAGTGAACAGTAGTGTGTTGATAGCCGTCTGAATTAGCCAGTGTGCTGACTGTGGTTCAGAATGTAGAAAAGAGAGTTTCGTGCTGATGTTAAACATTTTCATTTGAAAGGTCGGACTACCGAATTGCATGAAGTTAATAGGTATTCTGCATCATCACTAAAAACCATTTACTTTTGCATTACGGAATTTAAATGTGGTCGAACAAGCACCGAAGTCCAAGCACGCTCCAGGCGTGCAATTGAGGTCACCACAAAGGAAACCACAGACAAAAAACCATGATATCGTAAAGCAAGGAAAATGGCTCTGAGCACTATGTGACTCAACATCTGCGGTCATCGGTCCCCCAGAACTTAGAACTACGTAAACCTAACTAACCTAAAAACATCACACACATCCATGCCCGAGTCAGGATTCGAACCTGCGACTGTAGCGGTCGCGCAGTTCCAGACTGAAGCGCCTAGAACCGCTCAGCCACTCCGGCCGGCGTAAAGCAAAACCGACGGATAAAAATTCATGAGACTGCTGAGGCTGTAGGCGTCTCAACTGAGCAAGTCCATAATATTCTGCACGGAGGATTGCCTTAGGAAGAAGCTGTGTGCTAGATGGATGCCAGGATTATCCATAGTCGACCAAAAGCGTATCCGGCCCATCATATCAACACAATGTCTGGCGATGTTTAATCACGGTCCGCAAGATATTTTTTGCCGATTTGTGACTGGAGATGAAACCTGGATTCATCATCACACACCAGAGTCTGAGCGGCAATCAAAATAATGGGGAAAGGCTGGTGAATGTGTTCTGAAGAAGACAAAAGACCATTTTCTCAGCTTATAAGGTGATGGCCTCTGTGTCTTGGGATTCCAAAAAAAAATAATCCTCATAGTTTACTTGGAAAAATGCAGGACAATAACTAAACCCTATTATGTGCTTCATTGTTGGAGACTTGCGTTGTCTGGAAAAAACGAAGGTTGGCGCGAAATGCACCATCCCACACATCAGCGATAACAATGGCGAAAGTGCATGAACTGTACTTTCAACTGGTCCCCCATCCACCATATTCATCAGACATAGCCCTAAGTGACTTCTTGCTGTTCCCTAACTTGAAACTTTGGCTTGCTGGGAAGAAAATTTCATTAAATGAGAAAACGATAGTTGTAGTCAATGAGTACCTTGCGGAGTTTGACAGACCATATTTTTCAGGTGGGATGAAAAAGGTGAAGGATCGCTTGAGCAAGTATATATCCTTCAAAGAATACTGGCGAGAAGTAAAGTGAGTTGTTTACAGAACTCAGATTTTTTCTTGCTTTTTTGTAAGTCTTATCAAAATACCCTCGCACGTATATTTAATATATCGAGATTGGCAGGGTTTGTATCTACCTCTGTCCTATGGCTGATATTTGCGACGTGTCTCATCAATAACTGTTACATTGAACGTCATGGCTGATATTTGCGACGTGTCTCATCAATAACTGTTACATTGAACGTCAAAAGAAAACCATTGTTGAGGATATGTATCGTTTAAGGAACAGTGTATACTAACAGCGGTACCCGGCATATCAGAACGTAAGGAAGATATTATACCAGAACATTGAACTGAAATCTTAAACTAGAGTATTCAAACGAAAAACACAAGCCACAGCACCAATTGGGCAGAAGAGCTACACAGTATTCCATGAATTATCGTACATGTGGCTACATGTAGCCAAATTACCTTTCTTTGACATTCAATTTCTTGCGAAACAATGTACGGTATGAAATTTTATCACAGACATTTTTGTGCAGATAGTACGATAGGTACCGCATTGTGACGCCCGTGTGGGCAAAGTTTGATTCATCTTGTATAATTACTGCCTTTATTCTCAGTGGTGCCGGAAACACCAGGTCTGGAAATCACCTTTCACCAGCAGCGGTGCCATCGTTTCATTTTCACGTCTCGCGGGATTTATCAACCAAAGCAGCAACCATCTTCCGCATCGTTTGCATTTTGTAGCAGACAACGTCGCAAATAGCAAGCAGAGCGTCGCGTTTTGTTCCGTAATGAGTCTCATTCCAACTGCAGACGGCAGTGCAGTAATGAGGCTCTTGTTCATAGACACTGCGGGTTTCTGACACCGCGAAACAATGTGAACGCTCTCTTCTCTAGGATGCCCTCCGAAACCAATCATTTGCTCTGTTATTACAAGTGGAAAGGGGACTTGCTTGGAGAACCGTCACGAAATCCTGCCGGGTTCACATGGAATACCTAAATTAGAAAAGCCGACACAACGAGATGGTCTAGTGTTTTGCCAGTGGACTAGAATTCGGGAGGACGGCGGTTCGAATCCTCGTCCAGACAAGCAGCCTTAGATTTTCCGTGATTTCCCTAAATCACTTAACCAAAAGCCGGTACAGTTCCTATGGAAAGAATATGGCCGCTTTCCTTCCCAGTCCTGTCACCAATCAGAGCTCCGGCTCCGTCTTTAATGATTTCGACGTCGACGGTATATTAAACCGTAATCTTCTTTCCGAAGTGTTGAAGGGGAAATGGAAAGCCACCACTCCCGAATTAACCACAGCCCAAATTCTGTCAGTAACGTGATGACTCCATTCTTTCTACCACTGCTCTTCAACTGTGTTGGAAGCATCTGATTAACGACAGTTCTCCTAGAAATGCAGCAAGACTGACGCGTTGTCATAGTGACGTAAACAACATCGCGTTACATGACTGGTCGTGGTAGACACGGAAAGCAGCCGTACAAAGCCCACTTTAATTTTCATGGATCTTCTCTGATCATACGTACTGTATGTAGGTGGTTCAAAAATTCAATACCCAAACTGACAGATATGACGGAGTCCGTCAAGCAGGCGTTAAAACGCTGCATGCTATTTACTTTCCCAATGCTAACGTCAGGACGTCACTATGCTACGTACTTCAACTTTGGTGTAAAGTAGTGCCGGCCTCTGTGGCCGAGCGGTTCTAGGCGCTTCAGTCCGGAACGGCGCTGCTGCTACCGTCACGGGTTCGAATCCTTCCTCGGGAATGGATGTGTGTGATGTCCTTAGTGCTTAGAGCCATTTGAACCGTTTTTTTTTTTTGTAAAGTAATTCGAAGAAGGTACTTTTTTGCCACCTTGACGTACTAACGCTTGCTTAGTTGTCACTCAATTGCTTAACGAAATACACTGCCCGAAACAAATTAGCACACGCATCTAGAGGCTTCCATTTTACTCAGGATTTATTGGTGCAGCAGTGCATATGGGGTACATGAAATGATTACAGTTACAGATCAGTATCACAAGCGGTTCTGACCTACCAGGTATTGCTAATCCTGCAACATCCATATTAGTATGTGGTGTAGCCAACATGACCAGCAGTGTAGGCACTGACTCTGGCGTTCATTCGATCGTACAGATGATGAATATTGACCTGGGATATATTATTCCACGTCTGCTCGACCTGTTCACGAGTTGTTTCTTGACGAGTCGCATGATTCGCTTCTCGTCCCATCAAGTCCCATACGTGCTCGTTTTGAGACCAGTCCGGAGATCGTCCTTGTCAGGGAAGTTGCTGCACATTTTGCAGACCACGTTGACTTTCAGGGGCAGTGTGTGAGCGAGCATTATCCTGCTGGAACAACACATCACTCTCCTGATGCAAGGACGGCAAAAGAATGGGTCTAACCACTTTCTGCAGGTTGAAAATATCTTAGATAAAATTGTATCCTTTTTTATTTGTGAATGTATCAACGATAAGATTGTTCTAAATTAATTTTTCAACAAACCTGCATCTGACTGCGTCTGTGAACTTGTTTCTTGCACTCCTCCATTTTGCCAGAAATGCAACGTGTATTCGACTCAGCAATCAAGTTTAAGAGAATAATGCCGTGTGTTAAATGGCATTAAGATGGTACTGAACAATTAACTTTTGGCCCTGATTTGTTTACTTAATGAAATTATATCTTAACTTGAATAACGCCAGTTCTGAAATGGCATAAAATTAGTTGTTTGAATTAACTTTACTCTGATAACGTTAGTTCGACCAAAATCGATTTCAAACCATGAATTGCACATATATATTGCATAGAGGCCTCATTTTGCTTACATTCTTTCATTGGTGGGTAACTTTACTTTACTACTCATTTTCATATTCAATAGAAGCAAAGGATGTGGGTTATGAGTCAGGCTGTTAGATTTAAACACAATGTTGATCTCAATACATATATTGTTAAAATTTTAAGTCATGCACAAAACCTACCACTTCAAACATTTTTGTAGCACGAATCACTCTTAAAAACATTTTTACAAAACGCTTACTGCGTCAAACCTTGGACATACAAATCCTAATTCTGAACATTGTCTAACAAAAACCAATTTGAAATGATTATATATCTTCACTCATTTACGCGCTGAAGTTTGGTCAGGGGCAGCGACCTACCTTAACGCTGTCACCACTGGTCTGCTTCCTCCGGGCACCTAGCTGCGACTTCCACCTTAAAGCTGTCTGCACACGTCTGCTTCCTCCAGGCACTTACTTGCGACTCCCTAGTTTTTATACTGCGCGCGCCCGCCTCTCTTAACCATCAAAGATCCTCCTACTCAAAGATATTATACTCGTTCCACCTTGCGGTTGGTAACTACCGACTATTTTCTGGAGCTACGCTGATCAGACCTTGGCACATACCTTTCAAGGTACCGGGCGTTGGTTAGCGTCCCCTCCAGAAACACTAAAGATGGAAGGGAGCTGTAGCTTATCGCACCCCAGCCTGGGGTGGGATCAGCGAGTCTTCGACAGATGCATCCTACGGGTCATCTCACACCAGGTCTGCGTAGCACGCTCAAACTACTATAACTTGGGTGCAGGCAGAATCTGATTACATCGCTGAGGATCATATCGCGCCATTCCACCTCCCAAGAGTTCCTCTGAGGGCACCAGTCGACGCTGTGGTGTGACTGGAAGACGGGCTAGAGTTGTGCGTGCCAGTTGTCCCACTGCTAATAACCGGCTCCCAACAGCTCGCGCTGACACATTTACGCTCCCGAGCCCTCTCATCCGCGCTGTGGAAGCTTTAGTCTGCCACTGCTGCCCTTATAATACAAAAAATCCTGGTAGGCATCTGTGCTGCGTCAACGTCCAGCACCTCGTATACAAGTGTGAGAATTCTCACGTGACCACTCATAACACCATCGTTGCACAACTGATGCAGCACATCCGAATTGTGTGGCAGTACTGCGAAAGCACTATCCCGCCACTCGGAAGGCCACAATAAGACTCCTTTCAAAGTCGGTCAGTCGGCTGTAGAAGGCACGAGTGGTTCTCCGTGGCATGGTTACATGCTTGCTTCACACCTTCGCACTATACTGAGCCTTCTGGCTCTGAGCATTTCCTATTAAAAGGTAGCAGATAGTGTCGGAAGTTCCATGCGGCTTTTCGCGGATGATGCTGTAGTATACAGAGAAGTTGCAGCATTAGAAAATTGCAGCGAAATGCAGGAAGATCTGCAGCGGATAGGCACTTGGTGCAGGGAGTGGTAACTGACCCTTAACATAGACAGATGTAATTTATTGCGAATACATAGAAAGAAGGATCCTTTATTGTATGATTATATGGTTCAAATGGTTCAAATGGCTCTGAGCACTATGGGACTCAACTGCTGTGGTCATCAGTCCCCTAGAACTTAGAACTACTTAAACCTAACTAACCTAAGAACATCACACACATCCATGCCCGAGGCAGGATTCGAACCTGCGACCGTAGCAGTCGCACGGTTCCGGACTGCGCGCCTAGAACCGCGAGACCACCGCGGCCGGCTGTGATTATATGATAGTGGAACAAACACTGGTAGCAGTTACTTCTGTAAAATATCTGGGAGTGTGTGTGCGGAACGATTTTAAGTGGAATGACCATATAAAATTAGTTGTTGGTAAGGCGGGTACCAGGTTGAGATACATTGGGAGTGTCCTTAGGAAATGTAGTCAATCAACAAAGGAGGTGGCTTACAAAACACTCTTTCGACCCATACTTGAGTATTGCTCATCAGTGTGGGATCCGTACCAGGTCGGGTTGACGGAGGAGATAGAGAAGAACCAAAGAAGTGCGGCGCGTTTCGTCACAGGGTTATTTGGTAAGCGTGATAGCATTACGGAGATGTTTAGCAAACTCAAGTGGCAGACTCTGCAAGAGAGGCGCTCTGCATCGCGGTGTAGCTAGCTGTCCAGGTTTCGAGAGGGTGCGTTTCTGGATGAGGTATCGAATATATTGCTTCTCCCTACTTATACCTCCCGTGGAGATCACGAATGTAAAATTAGAGAGATTCGAGCGCGCACGGAGGTTTTCCGGCAGTCGTTCTTCCCGCGAACCATACGCGACTGGAACAGGAAAGGGAGGTAATGACAGTGGCACGTAAAGTGCCCTCCGCCACACACCGTTGGGTGGCTTGCGGAGTATAAATGTAGATGTAGACACAGTTGGCGGATATCTACTAACCCCCAGGTGGTATATATCGTCATCGGACCAAAATTGACCTTGTCTTTCCAGATATACTAATTCTTTCCGACAGTGTATGTTTGTTTTAGGTTTCGTTTGTTAGTTTGATCACTAAATGTTTGAATATCCTGTTTAGTACATGTGACGATTTTCTAGACAACTTTTCTGATGTATGGTATGTTCTTGGAACTTTTCATAGAAACGTTTCTTCATTGGTTGCAAGTACACTGTTATTTGAGACTAATACAATTTTATCAATTTCTGTTCATTTTGCACTTAAAAAGTACCTCTTTAATGCTCCTTTCCGTTTTTTTACAGGTAAGCCAGTACTCGTCATGATGTCTGTGTGCGGTGAGTCTGTGTTTTGGCATCTTATGTTAGCGTATGGCTGGTAATGCACTTTCGTAACACGGACAGCAGCAAGTATTAACAATGTCACTAGAGCGAGGGTGTTCCGGCTAAAAAGGAATGTGGCTGACGGCACGTGTAGAAAACAATTTGATTTGTTTTCCTTTGGAAGTGAATTTCGCATTTATGCATCAGCAACAGAACCATTAAAGTGGGAAAAGGGCAATATTCCATCTAGCAAGAATTTACTGCGTTTCCCAAATGATTCATTTCTTGTGCTGTTTGTCTAAATAAATCAGAAATTTGTACACTGTAAAGAGGGACAATTTCAAGCCTTGCCTTCCTAAATCTGCATTTACATATAAAATTCGTTTGGAGTTAGCTTCACTAGAGAATTATCTTTTCCATTTTCTTTTACACCTTTCTTGCTTTGGCTAGCTCTTGGGATTTGTTCCACTCATAAATGTAATTCTCACAAAGCTTACCTTTTTCTTTCCCAGTATTGCTACGTAGCGTGTAATTATTTTTGTTTCTCATTATATCTGTTGATAAATTTGCACAATGTCAGCCTGTATTCGTAAGTGGGTCATTTTATATTTTCCTTTCTGTGTTTCTTGATAAAGACTTTCTATATAAAACAAAACAAAACTCGATTTGCTTAGTTTTCCTGGTTTACTTTTAATATTGTTAAGAAATGCTCTTTGTCTGTATTGATTACCCATTTAACGCATAAAGCGTGCGTGGGACGTGGGCATTTCTGCTGTATCTTACACTGTTCTTCTTACATTCTAATGTTTGGTATGTTGTAACTTAATTATGTTATACATTTGTCAGTCAGTTACTGAATCTTTGCAATATTTGATTCCTCTTCACAGTGTCTGAAAGAAATGATTTCTAGGGATCCAGATTCTTGCTAGGATACAGTACTGGTTGTAAGGAACTCAAACTTATTTCAGCATTGTTATCGTAAGCTCAAGCAGGTACGCATTTGTTGCGAGGGTATTAAAAATTCGTATTCGTATATTAACATAAAAGTAAATTTTATCTCTTGTCAGAAATGACAGAGTATGGGAAAATGAGGTGTCACATATGTGAGGCAGCTGTTTAACGTTGTCAGTTTCATACTTGTGTAAGTAACCGAGTGTCAAATCCAAATTAAGAGTAAGGTGGCTATGTCTGGATAACCATACATGTATTAATTTCACAGACTATATTGGTTCCTATACATGTCCCACGCCCCCCCCCCCTCTCCCCCCCCAGAAAAAGGAACACCATGAAGGAGTTATCCGAATGTGACGGAAATCGGTAGATGGGATGTACATGAACACACAAAAAAACTACAGTTTCGGAAAAACTAGATGATTTAATTAAGAGAAAGGACTTCATGAACAGAGCAACCCAGTAACGTGGTGGTCCACATCTGGCCATTATTCAAGCAGTTGTTGGCTTCGCATTGATTGATAGAGTAGTTGGATTTCCTCCTACGGGATATCGTGGAAAATTATGTCCAACTGGCGCGAAAGATCGTCAAAATCCCGGTATGAAACTTTCTGGCAGATTAAAAGTATGTGCCGGACCGAGACTCGAACTCGGGACCTTTGCCTTTCGCGGGCAAGTGCTCTACGAACTGAGCTACCCAATCACGACTCACGCCCCGTCCTGACAGCTTTAATTCCGCCAGTACCTCGTCTCCTACCATCCAAACTTCACAGAAGCTCTCCTGCGAACCTTGGAAGGCGTTGGCGTTATGGGCGTCAATGGGCTATGGCAGCGGACGACCGACGCGAGTGTCTCTGCTAATAGCACGACATCGCCTGCAGCACCTCTGCCGGGGCTTGTGATGATTTCGGTTGGACCCTAGACGACTGCAAAACCATGGCCTGGTCAGTGAGTCTCGATTTCAGTGGACTTCAAATTCACAAAGAACAATAGAATTTTCATGGATGACAGTGCGCCATAACACCGGGCCACAGTTGTTCGCAGTTATTTTTAAGAACATTCAGGACAGTTTGAGCCACCCAGATAGCCCGACATGAATCCAGTCGAAAATTTGTGGGACATAATCTAGAAATGAATTCGTGTCCAAAATCCAGCACTTCCGCAATTATGGACGGCTATAGAGGCAGCGTGGCTCAATATTTCTGCAAGGGAGTTCCAACAACTTTTTGAGTCCATGCCACGTCGAGATGTTGCACTATGCTGGGCAAAACGAGGTCCGACGTGATATTAGAAGATATCCCACGACTTTTTATTTATTTATTTATTTATTGTTCCGTGGGACCAAATTAAGGAGAAGTCTCCATGGTCACGGAACGAGTCAATACATGAAATTATAACACGATAGTAGAAATAGATAAAATGAAATATAAGAAACATATTCAGGCGACAATTCGTAAGTTTAAATAAAGAAAATCAACAATGTAACACTGGAATTTCCTTAATTTTTCAGCTCTTTCAGGAGCTCCCCGACAGAAAAGAAGGAATGAGCCATGAGGAAACTCTTCAGTTTAGACAGTGTTTGGGCTACTGCTAAGATTTTTTAGTTCTTGTGGTAGCTTATTGAAAATGGATACAGCAGAATACTGCACTCCTTTCTGCACAAGAGTCAGGGAAGTGCATTCCACATGCAGATTTGATTTCTGCCTAGTATTAACTGAGTGAATGCTGCTAACTCTTGGGAATAAGCTAATTTTGCTAACAACAAACGACGTTAAAGGAAACATATACTGTGAGGGCAAAGTCAGAATTCCCAGACTATTGAATAGGGGTCGACAAGAGGTTCTCGAACTTACACCACACATAGCTCGAACAGCCCGTTTTTGTGCCAAAAATACCCTTTTTGAATCAGAAGAATTACCCCAAAATATAATACCATATGACATAAGCGTACGAAAATATGCGAAGTAGACTACTTTTCGTGTTGAACTGTCACTTATTTCAGATACTGTTCTAATGGTAAATAAAACAGCATTTAGTTTCTGAACAAGATCCTGAACTTGGACTTTCAACAACAGCTTACTATCTATCCGAACGCCTAGGAACTTGAACTGTTCCGTCTCGCTTATAATATGCCCATTCTGTCTGATCAACATATCGGTTCTTGTTGAATTGTGAGTTAGAAACTGTAAAAACTGAGTCTTACTGTGATTTAGCATCAAATTATTTTCCACAAGCCACGAACTTATTTCATGAACTACATTATTTGATACTGTTTCAATATTACACACAAGATTCTTCACTACCAAGCTGGTGTCATCAGCAAACAGAAATATTTTTGAATCACCTGTAATACTGGAAGGAATATCATTTATATAAATAAGAAACAGCAGTGGCCCCAGCCCCACTTAACAGTGCCCCATTGGGACTGAACATCACTACCACTCTCAATATTGCGGAGAGTTACCTTCTGCTTTCTGTTCTTAAAGTAAGAGGCGAACCAATTGTAAGCTACTCCCCTTACTCCACAATGGTCCAACTTCTGCAGTAATATTTTGTGGTGAACACAGACAAAAGCCTTCGTTAAATGAAAGAAAACACCTAGCGTTTGCAACCTTTTATTTAATCCGTCCAAAACCTCACAGAGAAAAGAGGATATAACATTTTCAGTTGTTAAACCATTTCTAAAATCAAACTGTACATTTGACAGCAAATTATGTGAATTTAAATGCTCCAGTAACCTTGTATACCGGGTGAGTCACCTAACATTACCGCTGGATATATTTCGTAAACCACATCAAATACTGACGAATCGATTCCACAGAGCTAACGTGAGGAGAGGCGCTAGTGTAATTGGTTAATACAAACCATACAAAAATGCACGGAAGTATGTTTTTTAACACAAACCTACGTTTTTTTAAATGGAACTCCGTTAGTTTTGTTAGCACATCTGAACACATAAACAAAAACGGAATCAGTGCCGTTTGTTGCATTGTAAAATGTTAATTACATCCGGAGATATTGTAACCTAAAGTTGACGCTTGAGTACCACTCCTCCGCTGTTCGATCGTGTGTATCGGAGAGCACTGAATTACGTAGGGATCCAAAGGGAACGGTGATGGACCTTAGGTACAGAAGAGACTGGAACAGCACATTACGTCCACATGCTAACACCTTTTTATTGGTCTACATTACCATGAGGGGTGAGGTACACGTACACACGTGGTTTCCGTTTTCAATTACGGAGTGGAATAGAGTGTGTCCCGACACGTCAGGCTAATAGATGTTCAATGTGGTGGCCATCATTTGCTGCACACAATTGCAATCTCTGCCGTAATGAATGTCGTACACGCCGCAGTACATCTGGTGTAATGTCGCCGCAGGCTGCCACAATACGTTGTTTCATATCCTCTGGGGTTGTAGGCACATCACGGTACACATTCTCCTTTAACGTACCCCACAGAAAGAAGTCCAGAGGTGTAAGATCAGGAGAACGGGCTGGCCAATTTATGCGTCCTCCACGTCCTATGAAACGCCCGTCGAACATCCTGTCAAGGGTCAGCCTAGTGTTAATTGCGGAATATGCAGGTGCACCACCATGCTGATACCACATACGTCGACGCGTTTCCACTGGGACATTTTCGAGCAACGTTGGCAGATCATTCTGTAGAAACGCGATATATGTTGCAGCTGTTTGGGCCCCTGCAATGAAGTGAGGACCAATGAGGTGGTCGCCATACATTTACAGTCCACGGTCGCTGTCGCTCTACCTGTCTGAGCCAGCGAGGATTGTCCACGGACCAGTAATGCACGTTCCGTAGATTCACTGCCCCGTGGTTTGTGAAACCCGCTTCATCGGTAAACAGGTAGAACTGCAACGCATTCTCTGTTAATGCCCATTGACAGAATTGCACTCGTTGATGATTAAAGTCATCACCATGTAATTGCTGATGTAGGGACTCATGAAACGGGTGAAAGCGGTGACGATGCAGTATGCGCACGACACTAATTTCACTCAGTCCACCGGCTCTCGCAGTGTCCCGTGTACTCATGTGTGGGTTCATGGCAACAGCAGCTAACACCCCAACTGCACGCGCTTCTCCTGTGACGGGCCTGTTACGGACCCGTTTGCGTGCTACGATCATACCTGTTGCATACAGTTGGCGGTAGATGTTTTGCAATGTGCGGCACGTTGGATGCTCTCTGTCCGGGTACCGTTCTGCATACACCCTGCAGGCTTCAGCTGCATTTCGTCGACACTCGCCATAGATGAGTATCATCTCCGCCTTTTCAGAGTTCGAATACACCATGGTCACAGTTCCTACAACACTACACTATCACAGACGTCTGGTAACACGGTGTACTACAGTTGGTCTGCGTGCGGAGACGAATGCAGAATAACAATAGCAGCAAGTGCTACATGCGGACGCTGCGACAGCTAAACCAAACCACAACAGTGCACTACAGCCACACTCGTTAACACGGTCGTCGTCGTAAACATGTCCCTGCAGATGCTGCTCGCCGACAATGGCCCGTGTTTGTTACAACACGCAACTGAACGTCGGAGGTTTCAAGCGTCAACTTTAGCTTCCAGTATCTCCGGATGTAATTAACATTTTACAATGCAACAAACGGCACTGATTACGTATTTGTTTATATGTTCAGATGTGCTGACAAAACGCCGGCCGCGGTGGTCTAGCGGTTCTAGGCGCTCAGTCCGGAACCGCGCGGCTGCTACGGTCGCAGGTTCGAATCCTGCCTCGGGCATGGATGTGTGTGATGTCCTTAGGTTAGTTAGGTTTAAGTAGTTCTAAGTTCTAGGGGACTGATGACCACAGATATTAAGTCCCATAGTTCTCAGAGCCATTTGAACCATTTTTTTTTTTTTGCTAACAAAACTAACGTGGTTCCATTTAAAAAAACGTTGGTTAGTGTTAAAAAAACATACTTCCGTGCATTTTTGTATGGTTTGTATTAAACAATTACACTAGCCCCTCTCCTCACGTTCGGTCTGTGGAATCGGTTGGTCAGTATTTGATGTGGTTTACGAAATATATCCAGCGGTAACGTTAGGTGACTCACCCTGTATACAACCCTCTCAATAACTTTAGCAAACACCGATGGCATAGAAATAGGTCTATAATTGTTAACATTATCCCTGTCTCCATTTTCTCACCTCAGTGTATAGTAATCATATCAAAATGCATGTAATATCGTGTAGAATTCAGCAAACTAGAACCACGGGTAGGACTACAGCTCAAGAGGCATCTCACTATTAATTGCTATCTCGCTTTGGATCCTGGGTAAAATTGCACTCGCGCTCCAATAAACCAAGAAATCTAGAAATGGACGATACTTTGAGATGTTTCATTTTTGGTCGTCAAGCACATTTATAAGTGTAGAATACATTGAAAAAGGAACCGCCGGAATTGCGTTACTACTCCTCAACAATATTGTGTATTGCGTTTTTAACCTTGTGCTAATTACAAAGTTCTCAGATGGCGATGGGCGAATTGTGGACTAGTAGTTATAGTGCTGAACCTTATATATCATCTCGGGAGGAAATAGGTAAGCTTTGTAGCCTGCAAATACATGATATTTCACAAAGTGGTTTTAAATACACACATGATTAATGAAATCTAGATAAAGTACCTTCGCAACGCAGCGTACATCTTCATCCGTAATTGCTACACAGAATTTGTGTGAGTTAGCAGTAAGATGATCGTTAGAAACTCACCTGCATGTGATCCTTCGATTTTAGGGCAAATAAATTGAACTTCTGTAAAGTTTGGAAGGTAGGAGACGAGGTACTGGCAGAAGTAAAGCTGTGAGGACCCAGCGTGAGTCGTGCTTGGGAAGCTCAGTTGGTAGAGCATTTGCCCGCGAAAGGCAAAGGTCCCGAGTTCGAGTCTCGGTCCGGCACACAGTTGTAATCTGCCAGGAAGTTTCAAATTGAAGAAAGCTATTACGCGAAGATGCGGTTGTTGTTGCAGTCTTCCGTCTGAAGACTGGTTTGACACAGCTCCATACGCTAGTCTATCCTCCGCAAGGCTCTTACTCTCTACATAACTAGCGGAACCTACGTCCATTGGGGCCTGCTTACAGTAATCGAGTACTGATCTACATTTTTTGCCCTCCACGCTTCCCGCCGTTGTCAGATCGATGATTTTTTGATACATCAGGATGTGCACTATCAAACGAACCCTTCTTTTGGTCAGGTTGTAGCATAAATTAATTTTTTCTCCACTTGGGTTCACTACCTCCTTATTAGTTGTTCGATTTAACTGTCTAATGTATATCATTCTTCCGCAGCACCACATTTCAATAACCTTCCTTCACTTCTTCTATGGACTGTTTCTTATCGGCGTTCCGCTTCCAAACAAATACCTTCCACACAAATACCTTCAAAAAGACTTCCTTGCATTATAATTTATATTCTATGTTAACCAATTTATCTTTTTCAGAAATGATTTTCTTGCTATTAATAGTCTATATTTTTTATCCGAGGCGATGGTGTGTTTATAGTGATGGAAGAGAAGTTAAATAACATCATGTTGTGTACAGCAGGATTATTAGAAGTGCGGCGAAGAAACGAAGAGCAAATAGAATTAAAATCACGTCACATATTTTATTGCGGAGGGAAAGAGCATGGAGGAGTATGCTTAGTTGTAAAAAAGAAAGTAAACAAATGCAACAAATAATGAAAACATCTCAGATAGAGTAGTTAAAAATGAGCAAATAATATTGCATGAAAACTATGTAGCTCTGTCCGTCAAAATGCTCTCGTTGATTACCTCCAAGTGGTTCGATTTTCAGTCTAACGTAATGATCCTACTTCTTCCTAGACTTATGCTTGAGTGGTTGCTTCCAAGAAAAGCTGTTGTGATCTTCGTAGCGCTGCAGGCGCTTCAAGTGTCGAACACTGCCTATATTCCTAGTCAAGTTAATCACGGGAGTTGTTAGGCTTCTTGGTAGCACTGGAACCGGCCTGCGAAGAAGAACTGTTAGAGCGTCAGCTACGACGTGATCGTCATTTTCACTCGTAATAACTTCATGGAAAAGAATCTCTCGTCGCCGTGGTTTCTGCTAAATCATTTTCATTAACTACCGCACATATGCAGTTTATTCTAATGAGCAGTTAAGCAGTGTGACTATGACACCGTAATACTCGTTCCACTTTGGTACCCAGGTAACACTAATTTCTTAGCACTTCCTGCTCTGAGAGAGTTGTCCTACAGCAAAGAATGAAGAAAATTGAGGGTACCAAACATGAATCGTAATTGAAATGACTCATTAAACTGCTGCGGTGAACGTTGTTCCATAAATAGTTTGGCAAGTTCTGCGTTATTCACGAAGTTCTGCTTTACTAGCCGTATACACAGCTGTTTATAGCGGTAATATTCTGAGGAGATAAATTCTACAGTTGGCTTACTCTGTTTTATTTACACGACAGGTTTGTACACTCCTGGAAATTGAAATAAGAACACCGTGAATTCATTGTCCCAGGAAGGGGAAACTTTATTGACACATTCCTGGGGTCAGATACATCACATGATCACACTGACAGAACCACAGGCACATAGACACAGGCAACAGAGCATGCACAATGTCGGCACTAGTACAGTGTATATCCACCTTTTGCAGCAATGCAGGCTGCTATTCTCCCATGGAGACGATCGTAGAGATGCTGGATGTAGTCCTGTGGAACGGCTTGCCATGCCATTTCCACCTGGCGCCTCAGTTGGACCAGCGTTCGTGCTGGACGTGCAGACCGCGTGAGACGACGCTTCATCCAGTCCCAAACATGCTCAATGGGGGACAGATCCGGAGATCTTGCTGGCCAGGGTAGTTGACTTACACCTTCTAGAGCACGTTGGGTGGCACGGGATACATGCGGACGTGCATTGTCCTGTTGGAACAGCAAGTTCCCTTGCCGGTCTAGGAATGGTAGAACGATGGGTTCGATGACGGTTTGGATGTACCGTGCACTATTCAGTGTCCCCTCGACGATCACCAGTGGTGTACGGCCAGTGTAGGAGATCGCTCCCCACACCATGATGCCAGGTGTTGGCCCTGTGTGCCTCGGTCGTATGCAGTCCTGATTGTGGCGCTCACCTGCACGGCGCCAAACACGCATACGACCATCATTGGCACCAAGGCAGAAGCGACTCTCATCGCTGAAGACGACACGTCTCCATTCGTCCCTCCATTCACGCCTGTCGCGACACCGCTGGAGGCGGGCTGCACGATGTTGGGGCGTGAGCGGAAGACGGCCTAACGGTGTGCGGGACCGTAGCCCAGCTTCATGGAGACGGTTGCGAATGGTCCTCGCCGATACCCCAGGAGCAACAGTGTCCCTAATTTGCTGGGAAGTGGCGGTGCGGTCCCCTACGGCACTGCGTAGGATCCTACGGTCTTGGCGTGCATCCGTGCGTCGCTGCGGTCCGGTCCCAGGTCGACGGGCACGTGCACCTTCCGCCGACCACTGGCGACAACATCGATGTACTGTGGAGACCTCACGCCCCACGTGTTGAGCAATTCGGCGGTACGTCCATCCGGCCTCCCGCATGCCCACTATACGCCCTCGCTCAAAGTCCGTCAACTGCACATACGGTTCACGTCCACGCTGTCGCGGCATGCTACCAGTGTTAAAGACTGCGATGGAGCTCCGTATGCCACGGCAAACTGGCTGACACTGACGGCGGCGGTGCACAAATGCTGCGCAGCTAGCGCCATTCGACGGCCAACACCGCGGTTCCTGGTGTGTCCGCTGTGCCGTGCGTGTGATCATTGCTTGTACAGCCCTCTCGCAGTGTCCGGAGCAAGTATGGTGGGCCTGACACACCGGTGTCAATGTGTTCTTTTTTCCATTTCGAGGAGTGTAGTTTTTTTTTGCTCACCATTGAACTGCTAATAATTTGTTGCCTGGGACGATTTTGTATTGTGTATTAACTTTATATTAAAAATGTTGGATGCCGAATTACGATATTTACGTGAACTGTGCATAATCACCGGACTGACGTATGAATTTGCAATCAGGATGGGATGGGCTAACCACCAGAGTGCTCCCCATACCGTAACTCCAGGTGCAGGTCCAGTGTGTCTAGCACAAAGACAGGTTGGTTGCTGGCTCTCAGCTGGCCTCCTTGTGCCCAACACACGACCACCACTGGCACCGAGGCAGAAGCAGCTTTCATCAGAAAACCTCGCCGTTTAGTTCCATAAACCCCATCAGTTAACCAGTCAGTCAGGAAACACAACAGGCCTTCACCCCACCCTCCAATGAGATCTGGTTTGACATCACTGAAGTGTCAAGTGGCGGCTGTTTGGGGTCAGTGGAATACACGATACAGGGCGTCTGGCTCGGAGCTTTAAGTAACCGATTTGCAACAGTTTGTGCGTCACTGCGGTACCAACTGCTGCACAGATTACTGCTGCAGATGTAGTGCAATGCTGCAAGGCCATACACCAAACACGATGACCTTCCGTCTCGTTAGTGCCATGAGGCTGTCCGGAGTCCGGTCATCTTGCGACTGTACGTTCTCGTGACCAACGCTGCCAGCAAACATGTACATTCCTGCCGAGACTTTCTGCAGTATCGCGTAAGGAACATCCAGCTTCTCGTAGCCCATTACACGACCTCGTTCAAAATCAGTTTGGTGTTGATGACGGACTAATGACCTCAGCAGTTGAGTCCCATAGTGCTCAGAGCCATTTGAACCATTTTTTTTTTGTTGATGACGGCGTCTTTGTCTTTTTAAAGCCATTCTTGATCAACATCAACTCACCACGATCAATCTCAAAGGTAACTCACTGTCACGACCCTTAGAGAGTGTATTTAAAGTAAACCTTATCTGCATTTTCAGAGTGGTGCTACTAGCGCCACTCTTGTGCGACTGGTGCGAAATCTGAATAAACATCATGTTTCAGATGTAGAAACACCCCTACCAACTTTCATTTATGTCACATAACAACTCCTTCTTGGAGTTGCGATTTTTTTCGGTCGGTGTATTTTTTCTGCATGTTGTTATGTTGGCCCTGTTTAGTTATCTTTATGAGGCATAATAGTGTCTTCGTTCGACCGTCCATGTAGTGCATGAAGATTATTATTGTTGTTGTTGTCTTCAGTTCGAAGATTGGTTTGATGTAGCAGTCCATGATGGTCTAACGCTAGTCTATCCTGTGCAAGCCTCTTCATCTATGAATAACTGCTGCAGCCTGCATCCATTTGAACCTGCTTACTGCATTCATGCCTAGGTATCCGTCTAAAATTTTTACCCTTCACAATCCCTCCATTACCAAACTGACTGATTGTTCTTGACGCCCCACGATCTGTTCTTTGAACCGACTTCTCCTTTTAGACAATTTGTACGATACATTTCTTTTCTCAACATTAGCCGGCCGGTGTGGCCCAGCGGTTCTAGGCGCTACAGTTTGGAACCGCGCGACGCTGCGGTCACAGGTTAAAATCCTGCCTCGGGCATGGATGTTTGTGATGTCCTTAGGTTAGTTAGGTTTAAGTAGTTCTAAGTTCTAGGGGACTGATGACCTCAGAGGTTAAGTCCCATAGTGCTCAGAGCCATTTTTTTCTCAACGTTAAGCATTGTTGTACAGCACAACGTTTCTAAAGCTCCTGTTCTCTTCTTGTCTGAACTGTTAATCGTCCACTTTCAACTTCCGTACAAGGCTACACTCCAGACAAATACATTTAGAATGGACTTCTTGGTATTTTAATTTATATCAGATGTTAACAATTAATATATAATATTACTAGCAATACCCGGCGAACTTCGTTCCGCCTCTGAAAATCATTATATGTTGTAGCTGACGCGGCAAACATTCTTTCGCCTTATAAATTATCTCTAGTCTATAAGAATAATGCATGCGTGTAACACAATGTATACCCGGCGAACTTCGTTCCGCCTCTGAAAATTTTTATATGTTATAGCTGACCCGTCAAACGTTGCTTTGCCATATAAATTATCTCTAGTCTATAAGAATAATGTATACGTGTAACACTATGTATACGTGTAACACAATAGCCGTTGTTGGTGGGAGCTCGTGACACAAACAATAATAATGGCCGAAAACTGTGTACTGAGTGAGAAAGGGCTTAGGGGGAAGTCCGGCAGTATCGGCCACTATTAGTCCTAGCGTTTCTACGGTAGATCGCGTGTATTTAACAATTGCAGCCGATACACAGCCGGCCGGTGTGGCCGTGCGGTTCTAGGCGCTTCAGTCTGGAACCGCGTGACCGCTACGATACACGGCTCGTCCATGAGCACACAAACATAGCGGCAATTTCGTGTCGAAACGTGTTACCCAGCATTATGAATAAGGCCAGGCGCACACGCATCGTTTTTATCGTACGTAAAAATATTATACGGCTAAATTCTTTTACAGGAGCAAAGGAGAGTTTAGGAACTTCTTTGTTCCACTAAAGGAATTTGATCGTACGATATATTTCCGTACAATAGAAATCGATGCGTGTGCGCTAGGCCTAAATGTCGGTTTGGAGAACGACGCGTGCTACCTAGTTAAACTTCTCGGTCTAGTTACGTCGATTCAAAGAGGGATATTCGAGTCGTTGCTTTTGGTACGTTTTCTTCAATTACCCATCCATCGAACAGTGTAAGACTACCACCAGTAGATACCTGGCGGGGATAACTGATCAAGTGATAATTGGTCAGTTATCGACCGGGGTTGAAAATTATTAAATTATTAAAATCGCTATTAAAAGATAGGGGTTGGTGGTAGAAGGGTGAAAAGTTAGGGTTGCTTGCATTTTGTAATGCCACATCATAAAAAAAATAAAAATAAGAAGTTCTGTCCAAAAAATAAGAAAAACATTTTTGGGGTGGACCACCCTTATCACTTAGGGGTATGAAAAATAGATTACGACCGATTCTCAGATCTACCGAATATACATGTAAAATTTGATCAGAATCGATCGAGCCGTTTCGGAGGAGTATGGCATATAACACCCGAAACGAGAATTTTATATATAAGGATTTACAACATTACCCCAAAGTTGAAATTGCTTTTTACGTTGGACGGATAAGACTGATCTAGGCACCTCTAAGTCATATCGTTGCCTCACATTAGTAGTTTAAGCTTCAGAAAGACGCGAGACAAGTAATCTTGGATTGCCGGTTGACCTAAATTTCCACCAAATATCTGCCAACTATAGCGGATGTGTATCATGACCCTTAACGTAAAGATATTTGATTGGTTTTACGTATATCATTTGATTACGTAATATGATTTGCTTCAAAGTTTTAATGACAATCTGAACCGTTTCCAAGTCTCCCCATAATTTAACTGGTGGTAGAAGACAGTACCGGGAAAATGCAGATATGTATCATCCATAAATTTTTCGAATTTGTTGGTAGCAGTTTGCTTTCGTGGTAGCACTTAATGCTACTGTGGCAAGGAGTGGAGGAGTAAGTAAAGTGAGGATGCCAGTTGAAAGAAAGAAACTGTACATCGTTCGTAAATACGAGAGGAATGCTGACTTAAGCAATACGCTCATCTCCGTGTCAAAAGACCAGGCCTTGAAACGTGCCTTGGGCGGGGGGAGCTGTTACACAACGATCGCTGGCTACTTACGTCCGCTGTAGCACATGCTGTGGCGTATTAGAGCTGCATACCACAAGTATAATCAGACTGATGCGGTACTGTAGTGATGGCACCCCGAGGTGCAGAAAGGATGTAGTGGATACGGACTGATGAGTGGCTGATAGCACCAACGCCTGTCTTCTTTCGGTCCGAGTATTCTTAACGCAGAGATCATCTGTCGTACGATCGTGGCCTTTGTGTTCATTCGACGACATTTTGGTGTAACCCGCTACCCATGGAAGAAAAGGCATTTTCTATTTTGTGAGGCAAGTTTCAGCAATCTCAGTGAGGAGTAATGGACGATGCGATGAAACATGTTCCAGTTTACAGTAGCCGATGTCAGGGAAGGAACAATATCTTCCGGATGCAGAGGAAGAGATAAAAACCTAAATTTTGACGGCGGGAGGGGGGAGCGTAAACCGGCCTCCTCCGGAATACGAGTCCAGTGTGTTTTCTTTGTGCCCCCTCGCTTGGCGTGAACAAAACCGAGCACGACTGGTCGCTGCCGTTTTGGGAAACAAGACGCCGGCGAACTCGGCTGACAGAGAGTCCGAATAATAAGCAAAGGCTAGTTCCGGCTTTTGTTTAGAATTCCTGCAGCACTGTGAGAACGGAACTGTTCTGTAAAGTCGTTTGTCAAGGTAGACCGTCAGAGATACGGGGTGAGATTTTCGCACCCAACCGTTATAAGGACTGAGGCGGTAAATTTGCCACAGTCTACAGTATTCCTCCTGTCGCCTCTGCGGTCCCTATTTGCAATCTAAGACGTTAATCACGACGAAGCTCAAAAATACCCAGAAAGAAACATTGTTTTTCGCTGTTTCTAGTGGTTGCTTGGGCTGTCACCTAGCAATCAGGAAAACTGTTCAGTGCGAGTCTCGTAACATCTGCGTCTACTTTTTGATCCGTACTCTCCAACACATCTTACGTTATGTGGCGGAGGATACTTTGTGCATCACTGTTAGACGTCATTTACTTCGCGAGCTGCTCAGGATAATCAAAGCGTGGTTTTCGGAAAACTATAGTGAAAAGAGGTTACTTAAGTTTGTTACATGTCATAACACTCTTGCGTGATGCGAGATAAAGACGCAATAAAGCTTTTTTTTAACGGCAAAAAAATACTTCTTGATTGGTGTTCGAAATCTCTTCAATAGACCAGTAATTTGTTACATAGATTTTATCTCTGGCGTTAAAACGGGTAGTGTCACTCACCTCGCGACTGCATTTTAATGCAGTCAGCTTAGTTTCATAGTTTTAAAAGTTGTGTTTCATACACTGCCTGACAGAAGCACCCAGAGGATATGCTCGGATGTCATTGTAACTTCGTGCACTTACATACCATTTGCAGCTGTGTAAATGGTTAAAATTGCAGACGTACTTGAATTCAGTACTTTGATAGGCAATTTCATTTAGTGTTTGTGTGTGTGTGTGAGTGTGTGTGTGTGTGTGCGTGTGTGTGTGTGTGTGTGTGTGTGTGTGTGTGTGTGTGTGCACGAGCTGAAAAACCTGGCATTGCTCGAGTATCCGTTTTTTCAATTTTTTGTTACAGACGAAACCTTATATGCACACCTGCAGTACAGTCACTGAGAGATGATCCCCAATAGTTTCTGTACGCTGGTCGCAGTTGCTTTGCGAGCCTGCTACACGATTTTGTGATATCAATAGCATCGCATCTTCATAGCTCTATAGATGTTACTGTTTCCGTCTACAGCTGCTTTCGCTTCTCAGTTCAAAGCTGTCGAAAGCGCTGCCAGGTGTCAGGTATTTCCTCAAGTCGACACGAGTGTAGGAGTGTCATAGTAGTAAAGAATAGATGTGTTGAAATTTCATACATGATACGACATTTTTTCACGCCTCTCAGTGTCAATGACGTCACATGTCTAGAACTATGTTTCGTACTATGATATATCTGTGTGGGTACATTTAGTGGCATAAGGGGATACTTTCTGCGAAATTTATTGCGAATAGAGCTTGTATCAAAGAAGTAATCAATTTAAATGACATGCATGATGCAACAACAGACTTTACGCATCTCAGTGTTTATGATGCCCTATATTCTGAACTATGATAGGTAGGTGATTCTTACTCGCATAACGATTGTTGCCTGACAGTAAGGGATACATGTACCAAGTTCTTTTGAAATCGGTCCAGTGGTTTAGGAGGAGATGTGGAACACACACTCAATACACACACACACGCACACACACACACACACACACACACACACACACACACACACACACACATCCATTTTTATAGTAAGGATAATTATACAGTCCATTTGAAAAAAACTTCCTGAACATAACAGAACAGATGATACAGAATGTGCTGGCTGCTGTGACCGAGCGGTTCTAGGCGCCTCAGTCCGGAACCATGCTGCTGCTACGGTCGCAGGTTCGAATCCTGCCTCGGGCATGGATGTGTGTGATGTCCTTAGGTTAGTAGGGTTTAAGTAGTTATAAGTCTAGGGGACTGATGACCTCAGATGTTAAGTTCCATAGTCCTTAGAGCCATTTGAACCATGTGTTTTCATAGAGTATGTGAAAGAGAAACTCTCTATCTCTCTCTCGTATTCTTCCCGGGCCCCGCATATTAGTTTGGAAAAGTGCCATTTTATGTGCAAGAATCTGCCCGTTGCCAATAATCAGTGTGCGTGGAAAGTGCTTCCCGTGAGAGGTTTCACAAAACACTACCGGTTTGCAACGGCGTTGTGAAGTGGTACAAGAAATTCGGGCAGGATTGCTGTTTGTGTGAGGCCATACTTCAGGCCGACTGGGCGTGTCACAACAGGCGAGGGACGTGATTTTGTGAAGCCCTACAAAGTCTACCTATCGACCTCGTCCAGCTCGTGGTCGTGCGGTAGCGTTCTCGCTTCCCACGCCCGGGTTCCCGGGTTCGATTCCCGGCGGGTCAGGGATTTTCTCTGCCTCGTGATGACTGGGTGTTGTGTGCTGTCCTTAGGTTAGTTATGTTTAAGTAGTTCTAAGTTCTAGGGGACTCATGACCACAGATGTTAAGTCCCATAGTGCTCAGAGCCATTTGAACCATTTTATCGACCTGGTCCAGAATTCCACAACTATGTACGAGATTACCGGAAAAGGGACGTTGCCACGTCACTTGCTACACCTCTAACACAGAATCTCAGGGAGTTTCGTCACCGCACCGCAGCAGCTGTTCTCACTGATGCATCTCATACGTTGGGTAGGTTATGGGCACAGGAGGACCTCCGATTATATGTGAGCCGCGTGACATAGGCTGGCCACAAAGCACATTTACGAACACTGTGAAAAGCATTGAGAGTTCGCCTATCACTTACAGCACCATTTGTTACTTTGTTCCTGGCCCGTTATCTGTAACAGTTTTCTGAACTGTTTTACAGAGTTTATAATTAACCCGCATTTTACACACCTATTGGGGAGACAGAGAGAGAGAGAGAGACAGAGAGAGAGAGAGAGAGAGAGAGAGAGAGAGATAGCCAGCTGCAGTGTACCCGAATGTAGATATTATTCTACGGGAAATGATGGAGAAAGGGCGGAATATTATTTGAAAAAATATTTGTTTTTCTCTTCCAGCGACGTAAAACTCACGGAATACTATTACGCCAGTAAGAGTACAGTAGTAACATCGCACAAAAGCGCTGAAGTTAAACAAAGCGTAATTCAATTTTCCTGTGATTGGGAATGTATTTTCACGTGTGTTGTCACTATGAACGCTGTTCGTTCAAATGGCAATACGATGCTCACGAACATGTAAATACAGGAAGACTGGGTTTTAAGTCCCGTCGACCGCGAGCTCATTAAGGAAGGTGCACTAGGTCACTTGATGCAGATCGGTTTAGAAAATGATCGTGTTCTTTAAAAAGCGGCCATCATGGAATTCGTCACAAGCGACGTAAGAAAAACACAGAAAACATAAACCTGGATGCCCAGGCGGGGACTTGAACTCTGTTTCTCCTGAATACGAGTCCAGTAATCACATACAGACGTAGATGGATCACTTTACGTAAAACAAATATGCGTGAGCTACTTGCCAATCAGCTCAGTGCACGGTGTAATGACTCAAACTATATGTAGTTCGAGTGACTCAAATGGTACAAATGGCTCTGAGCACTATGGGACTTGACTAATTCAAATGGCTCTGAGCACTATGGGACTTAACATCTTAGGTCATCATTCCCCTAGAACTTAGAACTACTTAAACCTAACTAACCTAAGGACATTACACACATCCATGCCCGAGGCAGGATTCCAACCTGCGACCGTAGCGATCGCGCGGTTCCAGACTGTAGCGCCTAGAACCTCTCGGCCACACCGGCCGGCGTAGTTCGAGTGACACAAGCATTGGAGACAGTTAAATGGTGACACTTACTGCATAAAAAAGGTCTTTGCTGTCAAATGATCAGTACGCCATCAAGCCGTGGTGATCCGAGATTTAGAGATATAGATACCGTTGTGGACATTACTCTGCATGGGCTTACCACTGCCCACGTGCGTCGCCAACCTCTTTTGGCCGTGCCAGGCTAATGTACTGTTAGTAGGAATGCCCGACGTCCCACTGACACATACGAATTCCTGTGAATTCGTTATCCCAGTCCGGATAGAATGAATATTGGGATTACCGGACTGAGGCAGTTTCAGGAATAACATCAGGACATGGGGAACGCTCTGCTACTTTTACACCTGCACCATCCAACACGACTTTGAGGAAAGCAGGCAATAATTCAGACCTTACGCACGCCATCGCTAGTACCATTTTTAATTTAGGCTCAATAAATTACATAACTTGACGATAACAGGAAACTGAAGTTGTAAGAAGACTTAAATAACGCTGTATGATGTATAGTTAGGTTATCCAAGGCGCGGCAAAAAAACAAGGACCAAATACAATTAAAATAGGAATGTGTGTTTAAGTACAGGGGAACGTAGCAAGGCGGAAATGCAAGGGTATTGCAAACAAGAAAATTAAATATAATATTACACGTATTCGAGGAATCTCTGTACAAAGTACCAGAGAGGTCAAAAAAGTACTTGGCAATATTTTGTACTTGGCGCAGTTGGAGACGAAGACTTACCGTCAGTATTTCTGGTAAACTAAGTTGGTTTTCAGAGCTCTCGATGTTTTGGAAACGGAAAGTTTGTTTTCAGTGTGTGTCATGCCCGGACTGCAATTACACATAGGGTCATAACGTGAAAGTTATTAGAAAACAAGGAATAGTTTATCGGAGAAATAGACCATTGAAGAAATGCACGTTTTGCTTACAAAGATCGGAAAAAGTTTCTGTGAAGTGAGTAAACTGGAAAATGTAAATGTGGCTGCACTATAGATGTAAAACTAAGCGTTCTTAGTGACAGGAAAAAGTGCAATTCATTCCTGTTTGCAAGAACGAACGTCGAATTGACACGAAACTGTACGTCTATATCGCTGACTTCAGTATGTTGTAAGATTCTGGGACACGTTTCATATTTGAGTATTACGATATTTCTGGACACTGAAAAGTAGGAATCAACATGGATTCCGCAAACAATAATCGTGTGAATCTCACTCAAAATGCAGGAGATAACGGCAACGAAATTGTTCAAATGGCTCTGAGCACTATGGGACTTAACTTCAGAGGTTATCAGTCCCCTAGAGCTTAGAACTACTTAAACCTATCTAGCCCAAGGACATCACACACATCCATGCCCGAGGCAGGATTCGAACCTGCGACCGTAACGGTCGCGCGGTTCCAGACTGTAGCGCCTAGAACCGCTCGGCCACACCGACCGGCTAACGGCGACCAGATGGATTCTGTGTTCTTTGACGCTCAGAAAGCGTTCGATACAGTTTCACAATGCCGCCTAGTGAACAAAGTACGAGCGTATGGAATATCAGACAAGCTGTGTGACTCGACTGTACAGTTCCTAGCAAACAGACCAGAGTACGTCATTTTTAACGTAGGGAAATCGTTATACGTAAAAGTAACTTACGGCATCTACGCACACGATTCTTGCGACGAGATCCATTTCAGACTCCACAGGATCGCGGTAAAAGAGAGATTTCATGGATCTCCACAGAAAGAAAGCAAGGCTCTATAAATCGGGCGAGTGTCAGTGTGGGGGCCAGAGAACCAGTCCCTCTCACCAAATACATCGATGTTCAAATGCCTACGAACAGCCAGTCCAAAATGATCAGGCGCCCCATCATGTTGGAACCACATGCTGCGCTTCGAATTTTCTGAACCATCTTCAAGCAAGCCAAGAAGGACCTTTTCCAGAAAGGTCCGATAATTCGCGGCGGTCAAGCGAGATGCTAAAAGGTACGGCCTGATTAAACAGTCGCCGACCAGACTACTGGCACATTAGCTGTGAAGCAATGCCGTGCTGCGTGGTGCCACAAACGGTGAGGATTTTCTGGCGTCCACAAATGCCCCTTGTGGAGACTGAATACACCGTCCATAGGTGAACGACTCCTGATCACTGAACAATATAGAAACTGGGAAATGCACATCTCGTCCACTTTGTCGCAGAAACCACTGTGCCAGTGCATAGGCCTATGTTTAGGATGGTTATCGGAGTGCAATAAATGCACCCTTTTGAGATGAAATTCGTGTAATGACTCGGTGTTCAAAACAAGCTGGGCACCGCTAAGAGACATTCTTCAGCCCGAGGCAACGGCATATATGCTGGTGCTTGGATTAGTCTCCACTGCATGCAACAAAGTTTCTTCCCTAACGACCGAATGTGCCGATTGTGGTTTGCGCTAACTAACCCTGCCACTTCTTAATGACCCGTAGTCGCACAAATTTCGATGTAGACGTGCAAAGAAAAAAATGTTGCGTTTTTTGTTTGTCTGGGAAGCGTTCTTGATAAATGCGTCCACCGGCTCATCCGTTGCACTCAACTATTCCATACATTAAGTACATGTCAGCGCTAGCGGCGTTGCTGCAGTGGTAACACGGTTCCCGTCAGCTCATAGAAGTTAAACACTATCGGTCTTGGCTGTAGTAGTTGCAGTAGTAGCTTTATTCATCGGTAGATCTCTTTTTCAATGATATAGGTCATGTAAAAGTATTTACAAGTTAAGACCAATTTAAAATAAGCTAATTCGTATACACATACATTTACAGACTTCTAGTTACAGACAATCATCAGATTTACTCCTTGTATATAATACGTTTTTTACAAATAACTATTAAATAATGTAATACCACGCTGTTCAATAATATCTCACTATCAGTCACTGCACTCACTATACACACATTGTTTCATAGCACTTCACTCACTACACACACAAACACACACACACTCGTGATCTCTGGGCCATTTTCTGCACCACAACTTCCCATTTGTTATCCTGGAAAACTGAGTCAGCATCCCTATATAATGAGTGAGACGTTGAGCTGGCATTTGGATGGATGACCGCGCGTGTCTGCCAAGCGCTGTTGGCAAGCGGGGTGCACTCAGCCCTTGTAAGGACAACTGAGGAGCTACTTGATTGAGAAGTAGTGGCTGCGGTCATGAAAACTGACAATGGCCGGTGGAGTGATGTGCTGACCACAAGCCGCTCCATATCCGCATCCAATGACACCTATTGGCTGAGAGTGACACGGCGGTCGGTCGGTACTACTGGGCTTTCCGAGGCCTGTTTGGACGGAGTTTAAGGGCGTTTCCGCAGCCTCACCCGTCTTATGCTGCTGACTGCTCGTCGTCTACTGGCTAGCGATCCAGTGAGGGAATCCTCAAAAAAATGGTTCAAATGGCTCTGAGCACTATGCGACTCAACTTCTGAGGTCATCAGTCGCCTAGAACTTAGAACTAATTAAACCTAACTAACCTAAGGACATCACACACATCCATGCCCGAGGCAGGATTCGAACCTGCGACCGTAGCGGTCGCTTGGTTCCAGACTGTAGCGCCTAGAACCGCATGGCCACTCCGGCCGGCTGAGGGAATCCTTCCCTCCCGTACTCTTGTGTATAGCACCATCTGGTACTCTTGTGTACAACACCACCTAGCGGCGTACGACGATGTTTGTGGGTTGCTATGCAATTCTTGATTCTTACGATGTACGTCACTTCCACTAGGAGTCTGTCATGACACTTCTATGACGCCCTGTAAATGCGTATATTCAGGGTCCCTCGTAAGATTTGTCAGGGGCATCTGGTCTAGAGTTTCGGCAGATATTTGCAATTTGGTTTTTATACAGGTTGCTACTTGCAGAGAAGATGAAAACAACCATGCACTTTTTAAAAAGCTGTTTATTTCCATAAATAGCCCCGTCACCGATTTCGAACCGATAGGTTCATCATCAGACGGCTAATGTTGAACCTGTCTGCTCGAAACCGGTAACGGCGCTATTTAGGTAAATAAACGGCATTATAAAAAGTGACTGGTTGCTGTTATCTTCTCTGCGAGATTCAACCTGTATTTTGTTCACATCCACTAGCTCAATATGTCAGTTTTCGACAAAATAGAGTTTTATTTTTGTTATGTATAGGAACAGTCGGCCAAAATAAACACTACTATCCTTGTTAACACTGTATGGAGTCTTTTTTGAAGTGGAATGTTGTGCTGTCATTCGATCGATCGGTCTTAAAGTGGTCTAATCGGATATTCCGTTCAATTACACCTGTTAGCAGTCTCAACAAAACAGAGGGAGCAGACAAAAAAAAGGGAATGGAACTGCAATGACTGTTTATGTTTTGATTATACTCTTCACTGTATATCACCAAGTGTAATAGACAGTCGCAGATATGATCCGCTAAAAGGAAAATGCTGATATTTGTATGTCGGGTTTACTCATAAATTTCATTCCTAACGTAAATTACAGTAGCATTTACACAAAACTTCGCGCTTGAGCAACAGTCGTGCTACGTGTAGGCCGAGGTTACCTCGAACTTGCGGACCTGCGCCGTAGAGATCACGTTTGTGGCGCTCCATTAGTGTGAGTGACTAATAGCGATGAGGCCTGTACGGCTTCATTTCTCACAGGGCACCATTGACTGCTGTTACAGCGGCGCTCACTCGCGAGGAAGAACGGCAGAAAAACAACGTTACCGCTGCAGGTCACACCTACAAGCAGCACCATACTTAATAGCCACAAAAATTCCGACCATTTAAACATTTCGCATCGGGTAGTATAGTGTTTCTCTTGAACAAACTGCCACTACTATTTTTAAAATTATTTCCGTGTTCGCTATTGTCAGTTGCCGAGAAAGACAGTATTAACAGTTGTCTATCGATTGGCTAAACATCGTTCCTAGAACAAAACGTATTTGATCACTAAAAATTTGAAAATGTTACGTAAAACAGCTGTATGTGATTTTAAATCTGTGGAATTTTTCTATGAAATGATGTGGGTGACAAAGGGGAAGGCAGACGTACAGTCTTTAATCATCATATTGAGTGTTAATATCCAGTGAGAGAAGGCGTATGTTGATAGTGATTTTCGTTGGAGAGGGACGCTGAACTCCGAATACCAAGAGGAGGGGTTCATCTTAAGCTCTCGGTCACTCCCACAGGCAGCCATAACAGCTCAAGCACAACTCAATATCTCGATCAAAATAACGAAATGATTGGAGCGTGGAAGGATGAGTTGGTGGTGGTTCCCACTGAACAGCGCGCACAGTATTGTTGTAGCAGCAACAGCTGTCTGTTTCCGCCCCTGTCATACACAATACACGGTCTTCCCCGTTAACGAATAGCACTGCGTTTGCTCAGAGGGAGGCCAATAGTCTTATCACTTTTCTGCGCACTTCCGCTACTTTTGCAGATATCTTGTCATGTAAAACAACCAGACCGCACAGAGAAACAATGCAGATAACCGAACCGATTGGTGCCGCTCCATTTTACACGAAACCTTCTATGCTTTGCATGCTAGTGTGCTGCATGTTATGCTTGATTAGCAGGTTATTTTTTTAGAATTTTACAAAGCAAAAACATAGTTTTATAATATTTCTTAAATCTTTCAGCTTTTTATCGAAGGTATAGCGACTGGAGAAAATAAACCAAGTTCTTAAGAACGATATTGTTAGGCGTTTAGGTGTATACATCCTTAGCCATTTACGAAAGCACTTACTTTAGTTGTGATTACCTCAAGAGTCACAAATAACTGTGAAATATTGACATATTTCCACACTAGTTAATGTCTGCTATGTATGCAAAACACAGTGTATATGTGTATGTCTGGGCTCTCCTACCAAACTCCTGGATTAATTTGAACCACATTTCGCAAAGAAACAGCAGGCCTAATGAGTATCACTATTGTGGGGATTATATTCTCCTACCTCCAGTAGGAGTGGGGATGTGGGGAAAACGTGTTTTCCCAGCCTCTGGCATATCGAATGCACTGCACAATAGCTATGTTGTGTAGGAATAATATTGGCCTGCCAAATCAACCTGCTTTGCAGGGCAGCCTACATGTCAGGGATAACAAACGGTTTGGAGGTCCCAACATAACATGTAGGCTGCCCTGCAGGACAAGCATGTTGTGTCAGTATTATTGGCCTGCTTTATTGAAGTATATTGTGGGGGTACATGTGCCATTGAGCATGGGTGAATCAGATTATTGGAGGGGGTGACAGAGTGAGAGGAGGAGGAAGTAGACAGAGGGGTGAGAGATGGGGGGAGTTACATGAGGCAGGTAGAAGTTGTAGAGAGGCAAGTGGGCAGGTGGAAAAGGTAGAGGAGGGGATGGAGATGGAGAGAGAGAGAGGGGTAGGAAGATATTGTCCAAGAGAAAGGAGGATATGGACAGAGGGAGGGTATAGGAAGATTTCGTCAGGGGAAGGAGGTGAAAGAAGTGAACAAAGCGAGGGGAGGTGGACATGAAAAGACAGAGAGAGTTGGGAGAAGGAGATCGACAGTGAGGTGCGAGGAACGGGTGGACACAGAGAGGTGGAAGAGAAGGTGTGTTTAATATATGTGTCGAATGCATACATAGACGAAGCCGTGGGAAAAAGGCTAGTTAAATGAAATGAAACAGTGTGTATTGGACATGTATGTCACCAAGCGTTTGTAAGTTGTGCCTGGTAATGGGGTTGGTACCTTATTATTCCACTGCTTTATACATATGTTGACTTGTTGGGCTCTGAACGAAAAATGGCCACTATAACAAATTGTGCCCACTTTCGCGTTTGACATTTGCTTCGCAGCCAAAGCTGTTCAGTAATGGAATTAGAAATAAAATATATAGGAAAATTCATTTCGCTTAGTAACGTCTAGCGCGGAAAATATAATTTATACGGCTCAATACACTTTAATACTCAGAGAATATTTCGCGATACACTGTAATACAAGACACTGAAGAAATAGTACTCGTGATGTATGACTTAATTGGAAGCCATGATCATGTTGTTGATGTTGTAGTTCTTACTTCCGTGCCTGCTAAGGAAAAAAAAAAGGTAGAGGAATTCTGCCTTATGCGAGACACCGTCCTTTTAGTATTTCCGTCACAAGTTTCAGTACTTACGTGCTATCTTCAGCTGTTAAAAGTAATAAGCGGGTTAACACGACACAAGCAAGGGGGAAAACACAACTCTAAAAACTGTAAGTAACCCAATATACACCGATTCCCAGTCGGAGAGGAGTAATAAACGGAAAAAAAAGTTTTGTTGTTTGAAAATGACGTGTTGTAGAGTGTATAGCAGATGTAGAACTACCACTGTACAAAACTAATAGCTTCATGTGAAGTATGTTAAGAAATGTATATATCCACAGTATTCACAAAATTACTACGAAACCAAATCTTTATACACATCGTAAATGAACAACATATAATGCTTCACTTCAGCGATATGTCTCATTTCCGTAATGTATGCAAACTAATATAAAATATTTGACACATAATAACCGCTCCTTCTGCAATGTACAATTTGACAGATAAGACGGTAGTTGAAGCATAAAAAGGGACGAAAATAGGGGCGTCTTATACGACAGATACAAAACATAGATTGAAAATTATATAAATTAAAACCTTTATAAAGTAAATCACTCATCATGCATTTAAACGCTGCAAAATCCTCACAATCGTCATCTAAGAAAAGGAGCTCCTCAAGTACAGCCTCATTTTCGTTGTTGAGAAGCTCCCGATGTGGGTACCATTCTGCATCTTGTGAATCAATTTCCGCTTTGTCATCAGTATCCCATAACAAATCGTCCTCAGTGTCATCCATGGCACTGGAAATGCCGCACTTCTTGAAGGATCTGTTCACTATTTTAATTTTTACTTTTTCACAAGATTTGATCACTAAATCACATAAAACTTAAAGTGAATCAGCCCGCAAAGCTTCACCTTTCGCTTACGACTTTCCTCCACTCATCATCCAATTGTTGCATTGTTCACGCATGTGGTCTTTGATTCGTTTATTCAGAGACACATCTAAAAGTTGTAGCGTCGAGGTCAAACCACCAGGTATAACAGCAATTTGAGTATTGCTTCCTGCTATGTGATTGGAAAGGCAAACCTACGTTTCTAGCATTTGTAGACTTAGAGAAAGCTTTTGACAATGTTGAGTGGAATACTCTCGTTCAAATTCTAAAGGTGGCAGGGGTAAAATACAGGGAGCGAAAAGCTATTTACAATTTGTACAGAAACCAGATGGCAGTTATAAGAGTCGAGGGGCCTGAAAGGGAAGCAGTGGTTGGGAAGGGAATGAGACAGGGTTGTACCCTCTGCCCGATGTTATTGGTTCAGATGGCTCTGAGCACTATGGGACTTAACATCTATGGTCATCAGTCCCCTAGAACTTAGAACTACCTAAACCTAACTAACCTAAGGACATCACACAACACCCAGTCATCACGAGGCAGAGAAACCCGATGTTATTCAATCTGTATATTGAGCAAGCAGTAAAGGAAACAAAAGAAAAATTCGGAGTAGGTATTAAAATCCATGGAGAAGAAATAAAAACTTTGAGGTTCGCCGATGATATTGTATTTCTATCAGAGACAGCAAAGGACTTGGAAGAGCAGTTGAACGGAATGGACAGTGTCTTGAAAGGAGGATATAAGATGAACATCAACAAAAGCAAAACGAGGATAATGGAATGTAGTCGAATTATGTCGGGTGATGCCGAGGGAATTAGATTAGGAAATGAGACACTTAAAGTAGTAAAGGAGTTTTGCTATTTGGGGAGCAAAATAATTGATGATGGTCGAAGTAGAGAAGATATAAAATGTAGACTGGCAATGGCAAGGAAAACGATTCTGAAGAAGAGAAATTTGTTAACATCGAGTATAGATTTAAGTGTCAGGAAGTCGTTTCTGAAAGCATTTGCATGGAATGTACCCATGTATAGAAGTGAAACATGGACGATAAATAGTTTGGACAAGAAGAGAATAGAAGCTTTCGAAATGTGGTGCTATAGAAGAATGCTGAAGATTAGATGGGTAGATCACATAACTAATGATGTATTGAATAGAATTAGGGAGAAGAGGAGTTTGTGGCACAACTTGACAAAAAGATGGGACCAGTTAGTAGGACATGTTCTGAGGCATCAAGGGATCACAAATTTAGCACTGGAGGGCAGCGTGGAGGGTAAAAATCGTAGAGGGAGACGAAGAGATGAATACACTAAGCAGATTCAGAAGGCTGTAGGTTGAAGTAAGTACTGGGAGATGAAGAAGCTTGCACAGGATATGGTAGCATGGAGAGCTGCATCAAACCAGTCTCAGGACTGAAGACCACAACAACAACAAACATGTGATTTTTGATATTCTGAATTATGTGGCTACAAAATATAGCCCACACCAGAAAACTTGATTGATTTCGGAGAGCACCTGGTTGCCTCTGCCACACATTTTCCATCCACAATTTTACACCATTCCCGTCCATCCATCCCTTTTCGTGAAAATGTAAAAATACCTGGTGGAAATTTTATTTTAGGAATAGTTTTCCGCTTGAAAATGAATATGTCATGCACCTTAATACTACTGTAAACCTGGTCTTTTCGTGGCTTGTATTGTGAAAGAGGACGGACAAGCGTAGTGGAGGCAGTCTTTTTAATATATCTGTTACATTTTCTAAGTGTCCTGCCACTAAAACGCAGTCTTTGTTTAGCCTTCCCCACAACACTTTCTATGTGTTCCACCCAATTTAATTTCTTTGTTTTTGCTGGTTCCATGATTAGACACACACTTTACAATTTTTTACGCTGATTACACTAACAGTACAAACTGTTTGAACACACAAAGCAATCTACAGCTATACTTGTTAGCTGTACATATGAGTTCGTTATTCGGCATTTGCTTCTACAGGCAGACAGTTGTGCTACCGTACCAATTGTTTAGTAATAGAGAACGGGTACGTTCGCAAAACTGAATAGCCAATACGACGCTTGTATAAACGCTCAAGGGCATTACCCAAATCACATTATTATCCAGATGATCACTGTTCTAAAGTAAATTTACGGTTCGTTGTCGTGATGACTGGGTGTTGTGCGATGTCCTTAGGTTAGTTAGGTTTAAGTAGTTCTAAGTTCTAGGGGACTGATGACCATAGATGTTAAGTCCCATAGTGCTCAGAGCCATTTGAACCATTTTTTTACGGTTCGTTGATAGTTTGGGGATGGTTTTCTTGCACGGGAGTATGGTAAAACTATATATCTTTGACGATATTTCATACCTCGACTTACCTGAAAGTCGTCTTATCAGCCGAAATATACGGTACTTTTGTTCCAAAAGTTCGTGTAACGCACATAAGAAGTTTACGTGTAACTAATTTTTAGAAAGAACATAAACTAACAAACTCACTGAAGATACCACAACGAGTGCTGAAACATACCTGGATGTTAACAAAACCAGAAAACAGTGTCTTTCATAAGGCGTAATTCCTGTACAGTTATAATTGGAAATCACCATTTAAATCGTTGCCTGGAACACTACACCTCGCAGGAGGCGGTTCCACAGACTCGCGAGCTCCATGCAAAGCAATGAAAGTTAATAGCGAGGTATACGAGCTTGATGTGAATCCTGTAAGCCGGCTCTTGAGCTACCTAGGCATAAAATGGGGCATACACGGGCTGTATGGGCATTAGCCAGGCGTCAACAGGCTTAACGCGATTTGGTCGCTCGCCGAGCAGCCGGTGTCCGCTGCAGCCTGGAGCCGTAAACACTCTGTTAGCTGCTTGCTGCACGGGGCGTTCGAAGGATAGATGAAAATTTCATCTAATCATTTTATTTTCCTGCCTCATATGTCCAATTATCGGTAAATACATAAAAAAACAACAGGAAATCGCTGACAGAAAATGCTAGTGGATGTCTGACGTGTAATGCCATAACTCGAACGCCGACGGAACATAGTTTGCTTCAGACCGTCTGCAGAAAACACAAAGCGTGCACAGCCAGAACTAAAACCACAGGGTGAACCAGAATTCCACCGATAAGATTTCGGAGGTTGTTCAGGGGTTTTGTCATAGTATTTTGTTATAAGGGGCTGGTTGTCTGGTTTATCAGGGAATAATAATGTTCAAAAATGGGTCAAATGGCTCTGAGCACTATGGGACTTAACTGCTGAGGTCATCAGTCCCCTAGAACTTAGAACTACTTAAACCTAACTAACCTAAGGACATCACACACATCCATGCCCGAGGCGGGATTCGAACCTGCGACCGTAGCGATCGCGCTGTTCCAGACTATGGCGCCTAGAACCGCTCGGCCACTCCGGTCGGCAGTAATAATGTTATTATGATCGATTTGGTTTGTTACCGCAGTTATCTTCGTTTCTGTGAAAATACCTTCACAATAGGCAAACACCAAAACGTACAACAGAAGATGCAGAGTAATCGAACAACCGTCAGACAAAACACGTGTACTTATCACCCCTTGTGTGGCAACAGCTCATCATAGCGTGGTTGTGGCGCTGTAATTGCATTCAGTGGAAACACACAGTGGTGCATATCAGCTAACTCCGCGTCAGTAAACCCATCCACACTCCTGTGTATCACTGTTAACATATAGCTACCACAGCCGGAAATCAAACGCGGGGCGTACCAGAGAACTACTGAATGCTAATTTGAGGGCGAAGGGTAAAGTGAGCATTATTTTGTCGATAGCAAGTGCGGTGAGAAAAACGCGAGAAATGTGTTTCCGAACAAGACACGCGGCGCATACGTCGACATTTGTAAAGTTGCGCAGATGTTTTCAGTGTAATACGAAGCAAGATTCAAAATAAAGTTTATAAAATACGTTAAACAATCGAACAACTGTGTTGTAGCAAGAGCATTCGATGTACCAGAGAATTGGCGAAAGAATAAAGTTGCTATTGAACAAATGCCAATGAAAACGTGTTCTATGAGGAGAAGAATAGTCTGCAGGCCACATTTAGAAAATAGCGTTGGAGAATGGGTACAACATTGCGGCAAAACTGTTATATTGTTACAAGAAATATGATTAGGGCTTATGCAATTTATCAACGGGTGATCTTAAATTGATTCTGTATATCTAGACCTCTAGAAGGCTTTTGATACTGTTCCACACGAGCAGCTTCTGAACAAATAGTGTGCGCGCGGGTTCGTGAATTCCTGTTAGGAAAGTCACAGTTCGTTCAAAAATGGCTCTGAGCAGCATGGGACTTAACATCTGAGGTCATCAGTCCCCTATAACTTATAACTACTTAAACCTAACTAACCTAAGGACATCACAAATATCCATGCCCAAGACAGGATTCGAACCTGCGACCGTAGCGGTCACGCGGCTTCAGACTAAAGCGCCTAGAACCACTCGGCTACACCAGCCGGCTCTCAGTTCGTAATAATTGACGGAAAATCAACTTGTATGACAAATATCAGCCCAGCTTTCATAAACACAGTAGCAGATACAGTTCTATAGTAATTACTAAATGTTTTATAATACGTTTTACTGTAATTTATATCATGCTTGTCATAATAAGTGGAATGCAAAATGTGTACAATACCTGGTTACTTGGCAGAGGAAGTATGGTCAACATGATCTTGCTACATTAAACAAATAAATAAAAAAGTTACAGTAGCCGACCGGAGTGGCCGAGCGGTTCTAGGCGCTTCAGTCTGGAACCGCGCGACTGCTGCCTCGGGCATGGATGTGTGTGATGTCCTTAGGTTAGTTAGGTTTAAGTACTTCTAAGTTCTAGGGGACTGATGTCCTCAGATGTTAAGTCCCACAGTGCTCTGAGCCATTTGAACCATTTTTGAACCAAAAGTTACAGTCAGTTGTACCTAGCGAGGCCAACAGTCTTCCTCACCACTGGGAAGCACCATTCGACTGCTCCCTGGTGGTTGTACTTCGAAACACCTTCGTTTCATCCTTGCAAGAGTTGGTGTAGTAGACCATTCAATTTCAACGTTTCTTTCATTATACTTTACCGCAACTGCACGTTCACTGAGTGACGACAGGTGACCTTTTCAGCTGAATCACGTATTGTACTACATCGCGTTCAGCACTGCAACGATCGTTGAGAGTCCAGGCAGGAGCAGTGAGTGTTACGGTCTCGGGAATGTTTTCGTGGCATTCCCTGCGTGATCTCGTCATTCTGGAAGGCATAGTGAATTAACACATTTATGCACCTATCCTTGGGGACCACTTTCTTCCTTGGCACGATGGCGTCTACCAGCAGGACAATGCAACGTGTCCCACAGCTTTCAGTGCACCTGTGTGGTTGGAAGAGCACCAGTTTAAGTTTACCTCCTCCCCACCCACCCGCCCTCCCCTCCTCTGCCACCAAACTCCTCGGTTTGACGGCCGCGGTGGTCTCGCGGTTCTAGGCGCTCAGTCCGGAACCGCGCGACTGCTACGGTCGCAGGTTCGAATCCTGCCTCGCACATGGATGTGTGTGATGTCCTTAGGTTAGTTAGGTTTAAGTAGTTCTAAGTTCTAGGGGACTGATGACCATCGATGTAAGTCCCATAGTGCTCAGAGCCATTTGAACCATTTGAAACTCCTCGGTTTAAAATCAGCTGAGTTTTTATGGGACTACCTTGATAGCGCTGTTTGCACCATGGATCCTCAACTGAGAAACATAGCGCAGCTGGCCATATCACTGGAATTGACGTGGCTCCACATCCCTGTCGACACCTTTCAGAACCTCAGAACCTCACTGACTCACTTCCTGCACGTCTACGCTGCTGCAAAAGGTGGTTATTCAGACTTCTGACTGACGGCCACATTAATGTGATTGGACCTTGCATTTTCTGATCCAACATTTTGTTGTGTTAGCAGAAGAGCTAACACCGTATTACTAGTGGAGGCGGAAATGCACGCGTTTTAGCTCACGCAGGCTGGCATGAGGAGGGAAGAACGTGAGCTCTGGAACATGACAAGGAATTAGAATTCAGAAAGCGGACGTAATTAGTTTGATACTTAACTTTAATCCATTAATGATGTACGTCGCTCTTGACGGTACATTAGCCACAATATTATCTGTTCAGAAGACATAGTAACTGAATATGGCGCCTTGCTAGGTCGTAGCAAATGACGTAGCTGAAGGCTATGCTAAACTGTCGTCTTTGCAAATGAGAGCGTATGTAGGCAGTGAACCATCGCTAGCAAAGTCGGCTGTACAACTGGGGCGAGTGCTAGGGAGTCTCTGTAGACTAGACCTGCCGTGTGGCGGCGCTCGGTCTGCAATCACTGATAGTGGCGACACGCGGGTCCGACGTATACTAACGGACCGCGGCCGATTTAAAGGCTACTACCTAGCAAGTGTGGTGTCTGGCGGTGACACCACACATTTACATTTTCCTTACCTCGTGTTCAGCTCTTGCCCTAATGCAGTTAACCGCGCTTTAACATTAATATCCACCCGAATTATCTCAGCTGACGTCATATTCAAAACAAAATTTGTGGCGTCCGGTGCGACATATATCTGCTGATTGCCGTGTAGTATGCCACGAGCAGTGGCGCCATTTTAGTTGCGTGCGTGAACGCGGCTGAACGCCAGCTGGACCGTCAAGCGCGAGCGGCGCAGCACAGCAAGGCACGGCGGCGTGCCGACGTAGGATCCTGTTTGCCGCATTCCTGGCGAGTGAAGGGGCGGCCGAAGGACTCCGACAGCGAAAGTGAGCCGCCGCTGCTGCCACAGCCGCCTGGCTCCGGCCCTCTACACAGAGCCACAGCAGCGTGCAGAGCGACAGACGGCTCATAGCGTGGCGACATTGTAGACGCGTTACAATGACACCAGCCAGCCACGTCTGGCCGACGGACTTGATCTGTTTAAGGAGTGCTCATCTACACATGGTACATACCCATAATGGTGCGTTACTTGTGCAATCCAACTCCCGATCTGACATTTTTAATTTGATACTCTTAGTACAGCGGAGCGACTGAAGTCATATTTATTTTATTATAATTCCAGGCACGGATCATACGTGTTTATTCACTGAAGAGCCAAAGGAACTGGTACAACTGCTTAACATTGTCTATGGCCTCCGCGAGCACGCAGAAGTGCCGCAACACGACGTGGCATGGACTCGATTAATGTCTGAAGTAGAGTGGAGGGAATTGACACCAAAAATCCTACCGGGCTGTCCCTAAATCCGTAACAGTACGAGGGGTGGAGATCTCTTCTGAACAGCATGTTGCAAGGCATCCCAGATATACTCAACAATGTTCATGTCTGGGGAGTTTGGTGGCTAGCGAAAGTGTTTAAACTCGTGAGAGTGTTCCTGGAGCCACTCTGTAGCAGTTCTGGACCTGTGGGGTGTCACATTGTCCTGCTGCAATTGCCCGAGTCCATCGGAATGCACAATGGACATGAATGGATGCAGGTGATAAGACAGGATGCTTACGTACATGTCACCTGTCAGAGTCGTATCTAGTCGTATCAGGGGTCCCTTATCATTCCAGCTGCATACGCCCCACAGCATTACCGTTCCTCCACTACCCTGAACAGTCCCCTGCTGACATGCAGGGTCCATGGGATTCATGGGGTTGTCTCCACACCCGTACACGTCCGCCCGTTCGATTCAATTTGAAACGATACTCGTACTACCAGGCAACATGTTTCCAGTGATCAACAGTCCAATGTCGGTGTTGACAGGGCCAGGCGAGGGTAAAGCTTTGTGTTGGTGCAGCCATAAAGGGTACATGAGTGAGGCTTCGGCTCCAAAATGCCGTATCGATGATGTTTCGTTGAATAGTTTCTGACACTTGTTGATGGTTCAGCATTGAAATGTGCTGCAATTTGTGGAAAGGTTGCACTTGTGTCACGTTGAACGAGTCTCTTCAGTCATCGTTCGTCTCGTTCTTCAAATGGTTCAAATGGCTCTGAGCACTATGGGACTTAACATCTGAGGTTATCAGTCCCCTAGAACTTAGAACTACTTAAACCTAACTAACTTAAGGACATCACACACAGCCATGCCCGAGGCTGGACTGGAACCTGCGACCGTAGCGCTCGTGCGGTTCCAGACTGAAGCACCTAGAACCGCTCGGCCACAGCGGCTGGAGGTCCCGTTCTTGCAGAATCTTTTTTCCGGCCGCAGCGAAGTCGGAGATTTGATGTTTTGCCTGATTCCTGATATTCACGATACACTCGTGAAATAGTCGTACCGGAAAATCCCCACTTCATCGCTACTTTGGAGATGCTGTGTCCCATCGCTCGTGCGGCGACTATAATACTACGTTCAAACTCACCTAAGTCTTGATAACGCGAGACACTTGTTATCGCCGGCCGCAGTGGCCGAGCGGTTCTAGGTGCTGTAGTCTGGAACCGAACGACCGCTACGGTCGCACGTTCGAATACTGCCTCGGGCATGGCTGTGTGTGATGTCCTTAGGTTAGTTAGGTTTAAGTAGTTCTAAGTTCTATGGGACTGATGACCTCAGATGTTAAGTCCCATAGTGCTCAGAGCCATTTGAGCCATTTGAACCACTTGTTATCTTATATAGGCGTTGCCGACTGCAGTGCTATTTTCTTCCTGTTTGCATATCTCCGTATTTGAATACGGATGCCTATTCCAGTTTCTTTCGCGCTTCAGTGTATATTGTAAACAGTAATGGCCCTATGACACTCCCTTGGAGCACTCCCAAAATTACCTTAACATGTGTCGATTTCGTCCTGTTATAAACAATGTCGTGAAGAAAGTCATGAATGGAATCACAGTTCTGTTCCGATTCTCGGTTAGTTCATATTTTGTTCCTGACCAGACCAGCCCACTAGTACCGAACATGACCTCAATTTGAGGAATCCAACTAAATACACTCCTGGAAATGGAAAAAAGAACACATTGACACCGGTGTGTCAGACCCACCATACTTGCTCCGGACACTGCGAGAGGGCACAGCGGACACACCAGGAACCGCGGTGTTGGCCGTCGAATGGCGCTAGCTGCGCAGCATTTGTGCACCGCCGCCGTCAGTGTCAGCCAGTTTGCCGTGGCATACGGAGCTCCATCGCAGTCTTTAACACTGGTAGCATGCCGCGACAGCGTGGACGTGAACCGGACTTTGAGCGAGGGCGTATAGTGGGCATGCGGGAGGCCGGGTGGACGTACCGCCGAATTGCTCAACACGTGGGGCGTGAGGTCTCCACAGTACATCGATGTTGTCGCCAGTGGTCGGCGGAAGGTGCACGTGCCCGTCGACCTGGGACCGGACCGCAGCGACGCACGGATGCACGCCAAGACCGTAGGATCCTACTCAGTGCCGTAGGGGACCGCACCGCCACTTCCCAGAAAATTAGGGACACTGTTGCTCCTGGGGTATCGGCGAGGACCATTCGCAACCGTCTCCATGAAGCTGAGCTACGGTCCCGCACACCGTTAGGCCGTCTTCCGCTCACGCCCCAACATCGTGCAGCCCGCCTCCAGTGGTGTCGCGACAGGCGTGAATGGAGGGACGAATGGAGACGTGTCGTCTTCAGCGATGTGAGTCGCTTCTGCCTTGGTGCCAATGATGGTCGTATGCGTGTTTGGCACCGTGCAGGTGAGCGCCACAATCAGGACTGCATACGACCGAGGCACACAGGGCCAACACCCGGCATCATGGTGTGGGGAGCGATCTCCTACACTGGCCGTACACCACTGGTGATCGTCGAGGGGACACTGAATAGTGCACGGTACATCCAAACCGTCATCGAACCCATCGTTCTACCATTCCTAGACCGGCAAGGGATCTTGCTGTTCCAACAGGACAATGCACGTCCGCATGTATCCCGTGCCACCCAACGTGCTCTAGAAGGTGTAAGTCAACTACCCTGGCCAGCAATATCTCCGGATCTGTCCCCCATTGAGCATGTTTGGGACTGGATGAAGCGTCGTCTCACGCGGTCTGCACGTCCAGCACGAACGCTGGTCCAACTGAGGCGCCAGGTGGAAATGGCATGGCAAGCCGTTCCACAGGACTACATCCAGCATCTCTACGATCGTCTCCATGGGAGAATAGCAGCCTGCATTGCCGCGAAAGGTGGATATACACTGTACTAGTGCCGACATTGTGCATGCTCTGTTGCCTGTGTCTATGTGCCTGTGGTCCTGTCAGTGTGATCATGTGATGTATGTGACCCCAGGAATGTGTCAATAAAGTTTCCCCTTCCTGGGACAATGAATTCACGGTGTTCTTATTTCAATTTCCAGGAGTGTATGTAGAAATTATAATTACGAACAACTGAAATGGGAACCATCACATTAGTATATGTTTTGGGGAAGACAAAAGAAAGGCTGTGTCTAATTTGCAGAACACTTAGAAGATGCAACAGATCTACAGAAGCGACTCAAATCTTAGCGAAATTTAATCGGCAATTTTCTGTAAACTACACTTTAGGCAGGACTCCTTGCCAGATGTGAGTGTTGACACTCAAGGTAAGGCTTACTGTTCAGATTGACTGATCGTAAACAAAGCGTGCTGTATCTGGTATCATGTTTTACGCTATAGCTGATGTACGGGTGAGATAAAAGAGCGTAAAGGGGGGAGGCGGGTGGTAGGGCGAGCTAGGATCATTATGACGACGCACACCTTGCTCATTCCGGTTAAGACCAAAGTGAGAGCCAGCCTTAACATCGGACTGCCCGCAGTAGTAGGAAGTTAAGTCACGTCGTTATTTTGTGGCCTTCAAGATGAGGATACCACGTACCGATACATACTTTCGCTCTCATCTTGCTTTAATTTCCGTCTCCGTTCATATCAAAAACAGAACATTGTGCATCAAGAGCATATATGAAAGCCAAATACGCTGGACATTTCAATACGTGGACATGCATACATATACGTGGAAAAAGTGATGACAGGCCGTGAGGGAAAATAAGAAACTGTTTTCGGAATGTTAATCTACAAGAAGCGTTTCGTGGGCTGAAATCTTTCTTCCGCTGATGGTAGGAAGTCTGACAAAAGATAAATCCGACTTCGCGCATGACTAGGAAACTATTTGTCGTGCCGTCTTAGTGCGCAACGGTTATTAGACCTTGAACTGCTCCTGGCGGTGCAGTAAATTCTCTTCCAACAGATAAACTCAATTTTGGTGAACGAGCAGCTTTCTGTGAGCGCGTTCTTGCTCTCCACACTAGCAGCAAACTGGCTCTTTAAAACGGTGAAGAGACGAAGAGTGTACCATGATAACAAGAGAAACTAACAGATCTGCAACTATAGCATCACTGTGGTGCTCAGTTAGAGTATTTATTCTTTCCCGTCCCGCCGGCCGGAGTGGCCATGCGGTTCTAGGCGCTGCAGTCTGGATCCGAGCGACCGCTACGGTCGCAGGTTCGAATCCTGCCTCAGGCATGGATGTGTGTGATGTCCTTAGGTTAGTTAGGTTTAATTAGTTCTAAGTTCTAGGCGACTGATGACCTCAAGTTAAGTCGCGTAGTGCTCAGAGCCATTTGAACCATTTTGAACTTTCCCGTCCGCCCTTTCCCCATTTACCCGTCCCGAACCCAGAGCTCTGCTAGTCTCTGACTGTCTGTCTACCTCTGTCCGCGCTATTTTATCTTGAATCTGAGACTCTGTGTTAGTACCATAGCGACCCTTGTACATTCTAATTCATTATTAAAACCAGCTGTGAATAAAAGTTTTCAGATTTTTTAAAATGAGATTTTTTACATGAAATGCGATGATTTTCTTATCGTATTTACAAGTGGAGTTCACAAGGAATATCTCTCCTCCCGCGTCTATCATATCTGAAACATGCACAACTTAACAAGAATTATAGTTAGCCGTACCGTTTTATTAGATCCACTACTAGTGAACTCTGCAGCACGTATATAGTTTCTTGTGCAGCACAGAGAAGTTTTAAAAAGGCGTAATATTAACAGTGGACGAATGCATCGGTCTGGATCATACACAAGTATTTTTTCGCCAAATTATGCGAGTATATTAACTAACTTTAGGACAATATCCCGCACGACAAATCAACTAACAAATCTCTCCCATATGTTTACTGAGTTTTAGTCTTTTTTTGTCTTATAGCATCAAACAATTAAGTAGCTCAAAGCGAGGCTCCAGTTTGAAACCTTTTAAGAATTACCTGTGATAGAATTTTAAAGAATCTAAACCGTTAAGAGTTACATGTAAATAAATTTTTTATAGAACACTATAACTGGTTGATTTGTTCAAATTATAATCTTTGTACTTCAAATATAGCCACGTTTCCTATCATTTCGTTTCAAGAAGAGAGCGCCGCATACCTTAGCTTTAACATTTGCCATGTATCTGTCCATTTCGACTGCATAAAGCAGTAATTGATAAGGCTGGAAGGAACTGGTGTCCACCTGCTATAGAAATGCTGTGTTTCTAAAGAAATGTATCAAACAACAACAGACCGACGCTTTTTACACCCGCTGTATAAATGAGACAGTCATGCTGTACCTAGTTTTAACGGTTACGACAACTTATGGATAACTTATGTAAGATATCTGAAGCAGTTTCTGAAATATCCATATTAATGGTGCTGTAATCGTAGGAAGTTGCTCATTTAAACTGTTTGGGTATAACAGACTCGATACAAGATGATGTGATACAGTAAACTTATTGGGCCCTTAGTTCTGCCTGTTACCGTGAATATAAATGCGGCATTAGAAATCGAATTACTCTTTCTACATGCCGATGACATAACAGCGGGAGATTGTAAGAGAAACGAACAGACATAAAGAGATTGTAAGCGGTACGACCACAACTGGACAAGAACAGCATTACTGTTGTGTCGAAACAACATACAGTTCTAAAGCTGAAAGTGCAAGAAAGTACCAGGGACGTATGAAACACACAAATACAAAATGACAGCTTACGTTTCTACTCATGCATTCTCTAAAGAAAGACGGGTGCGAGAGAGAGAGACTCGAAGAGATGGAAAGCGTGAACGGTCCAGGAACCAAAGTAGCAATAAAATCGAGAAAATTATGGCTTTCCGCCACGCATGAAGTAACCACCTCTAGTGGCTTGTGTGTAACTACGTCATAACAGATTCAGGTGCAACGGTGTTCTTCGTTTCTATTGTGCCGTGACGAAAGTCCCCGTAACCTTCAGCGGTTCCGGTTGACGTCATTCATTCGACTCATCCTCCGATACCTCCACAGGAAATTTTCATCCTATACATTAAGACGTCATGACTGCAAAATACTAACACGAATTCCTTACAGAATAATAATATAACTGGTAAAAGCTGACCTCAGAGAAGATCAGTTTGCATTCCTGTGAAATGTACGAATAAGCGAAGCATTACTAACCCAACGACTTCTCTTAGAAAATAGGTAAGGAACAGCAAACCAAAGTTTATAGCATTTTTAAACTTAGGGAAAGCAGTGTTGTCTGGAATACTGTCTTTGAAGTTCTGAAGCATGGCCAAATGCAGGGGGCGAAAGGCTGTTGGCTATTTACAACTTGTGTAGAAACTAGACGACAGTTAGAGGAGTCGAGAGTCTTGGAGGGGAAGCAGTGGTTGAGATGCGAGTGAGTCAGGATTATAGCCTATTCGCGATGTTATTCAGTCTGTATCTTGAGCAAGCAGTTAAGAAAACCAAAGAAGAATATCGAGTAACCATCAAAGTTCAGAGAGAAGAAATAAAAACTCTGAGGATTGTTGTCGACGACAGTATAATTCTGTCGGAGACAGCAAGGGACTTGGAAGAGCAGTTGAATGGAATGAACATTGTCCTGAAAAGAGACTATAAGAGAAACATCAGCAATAGCAAAGCAACGATAATGGAATGGATAACGGAAGTAGAGAGGATATAAAACATAGACTGTCAATGGCAATAAAAGTGCTTCTGAATATGAGAAATTTGTGAAATCGAATATAGATTTAAGTGTTATGAAACCTTTTCTGAAGGTATTGGTACGGAGCGTAGTCATATGTGAAAGTGACAGATGGACTATAAACAGTTTAGACAAGAAGAGAACAGAAACTTTGGAAATGTGGTGCTACTGAGTAAATCGCATAAGTGAGGGGAAAAGAAATTTATGACACAACTTCAGTAAAAGAAGGCCTGAACTCACAGCTTTATTTCCACCATCACTTCTTCTCCAGCTACGAAACTTCATAATAGTTCTCCTTTACCGATTGAGGGACTGGCGTTAACTGAATAGAGAACATTGCACAGAAATGCCTAGGTAAAAGTTCGACGTTCGAGACTCAGTCTAGCAAACAGTTTTAATCTGCCAGGATGTTTCAAATGGACACACTCCTCTCTGCAGATTGAAAATATATGGAGAAAATTGTTGGAATTTATAATAAGTTAAATATTCAGTTTCTTCTGGATTAATTCTGCGTTTCTTCTGCTTCTCGGATACCTACCTTTGTTCCCAGAAGTGCACTCTGCAAGAGAAAAAGTCTTATGGACGAATAGTGTTCCCTTCTGCAACTCTGTCGAAGTGCATCCGAGAAACATAATTAGGAGAAGGCGGCGCTGCATCCTTAGCGCAGCATCTCAGCTTGGAGCGCGGGTTTTGATCGGCCGTCACCATCTCTGCACAATAACAAAGTGCGGGTGTTGTAGCGTCGTGGAGTTGGGGGCAACGGACGCGGCGCAGTTATTAGTTAATTACTTCGTAATGGCAGGCGGAGGACGGTGGCCTAGTGTCGGGGATTAATTATGTGGCCAGCCGGCGGGCGGCGAGTTTTAGCTAATGAAGTCTCTGCCGCGGCGGTATCGATAATTCAGCTCGTGTTGTCTGCATCTACTGCTGGAACGTACAAGTAGGCTACAATGCATCGCCAGACCACAAACCATTGCTGTTCGTTCTCAGGACGCCAGAACTTGTAAGTAATAGCTAGAAGGGCCTCCGTTTGCTGCTGTTACAGCATTAAATCTTCGGCGATTGCTTGTCGCTATTTCTGTTACGACGGCGGCGGCACTACTTCCCCACACTTCCTGGAGCTTGTGCACTTTCGAATTCCTTTAGCCACCACGCAGGCTTTCGAACAGTTTCTATCAATATTCAAATTCCAATATCCCAAGAAGAATCCTGAAGGGAGGATGGAGTTTCCAAGCGTCTATAAGCAAATGAGCGTAAGAAACCAGACTCAGGAATCTTGCTTCGCCGCTCTTAGCAACGTCTTAGTGGAGGTGGATTGTCGTTGCTTTCTTCCGACCTGTTATGAAGTGTCATGTGTGTATCTGTGTCGCGTTCATGACTGATGGGTACCAGCAGACTGTACTGTTGGGTTGGAGTTGTTATGGATGAAGGGAATAGGACGAAGTGGGCTGCCGAGTTAACGTCCTCATCCGACGGACGGATTGCAATCAACAGTGTCACATGCCCTCGCTTCATGAGACGCTTGAGACCCTTGTACTGTATTGTATTGTATTGTATGGAACCGGGGACCTAGAAACGACGGAGAGGCTTCGTCCCCGCCGTAGCCCTCAGTGGTACACAACCCCACAACAGGCTACAGCAGTCCACTCACCCCATCGCCGCCCCAACACCGAACCCAGGGTTACTGTGCGGTTCGGCCCCCAGTGGACCCTCCCGGCTACGTCTCACACGAGAGGAGTGTAACCTCAATGACTACGTGGTTGAGTAATTATTGTGTACGCGTAAGAGGAGAAAGTGTTTGCTCAGGCGGAATAAGGGGAACCACCCCACATTCGCCTAGGATGATGGAAAACCGAATTGAAAACCATCCACAGGCTGGCCGGCACATCTGACCTCGACATTAATCCGCCGGGCGGATTCGCGCCGGGCACCGGCACGCCTTCGCGCTCGGAAAGCAGTGCGTTAGACCGCACGGCTAACCGGGCGGGCTAAGGACCCTTACACGAACTCCTGTCCTCCTCTGGTCGGTCAAGTACTAGCAGTGAAATTTTTCACCATCAATATTCGAACCGGCTTACCACAGAATCAAGCGCCACGGCACAGGCGTGAGTTGGCTGTCATTTTTTAAGGACTGCCGTCCACTCCTCTAGCCCCACCTTACGCCTACCATAAAAAAACGCCGCACTCAGCTTGTTTGTTATTCATTAAGATATTTTCCTCGCGGAACTTGACCTCAGGTACTAAAAAAAAAAAAAAAATGTTCAAATGCCTCTAAGCACTATGGCACGTAACATCTGAGGTCATCAGCCCCTAGACTTAGAACTACTTAAACCTAACTAACCTAAGGATATCACACACATCCATGCCCGAGGCAGGATTCGAACCTGCGACCGTAGCAGCAGCACGGTTCCGGATTGAAGCACCTAGAACGACTCGGCCACAGCAGCCGGCAAGGTATTTTTCGAACGCTTCAAATAAACCGTCTCCGTGGAAGGTGAGCTTCTTTATGAAACACAACGAAAACACTTCTTCATATAAACGAATAAAACAGTCTCTTCGTGGAAACAAAAATAAATATTTATCCTCTTGGAGAACAAATTTCATCATCTGAGGAAAATAAGTTATAACAAATTACTCTGGAAGGCAACAACAATCAGAACTCTTTTAAAAAGACCAATAGCAACTCTTCTTTAAAAAAAACAATTAAAACATCTCGGAAAGAAACAGTAAGTGCAAATATTCATGGCGATAACTAATGAAACTTTTCTTGAGATAAAACAAAACTCTTTTTGAAGAGTAAAAGGAAAAAATGCAGGCTGTAAGATAAAGGTATGGACAAACCTTCATAAACATTCCTCACATATTACATGCACATGGGTCCCAAAACGCTTTATTTCCATGTTAGAGCTCACTTTCTACTCTCTTCGTAATCACATTAATCAGGGGAAACACTCTGAAACAGAACATACCAGCATTACATGAAACGGTTTCTACACGAAATATTGCCCAGTGAGCCCTCGACGCCCGGAGAACTGAAGGAAGGAAGGAAAGTTGGAAGAAAGGAAGATTAGAATTCAGCGTCCCACCCACAGGGAGGTCATTAGAGATGAAACACAAGTTCGGGTTACGAAAGGATGGGAGAGTGAATTCGGTTGTGCCCATTTCAGAGGAACCAGCCCGGTATTTGTCTGAAGCGATTTACGAAACCGCGGGGAATCTAACTCTGGATGGCCAGACGTCGACTTGAACCCTCGTCCGCCAGATCCTGCGGCCACTATACTCCCCCGACGTAACCTCACTAGACTTTTATTTTAGGGATGTTTGAAAGCTCTTGTTTGCGGAACCCCTGTACAAGAGGTGCAGCGTCTTCCCGTCCGAACCGTCGAAGTCTGTGAAGCAATACGCGGTTCTCCAGGGATACGTCAGCGCATAAGGGATTCAGTGCGACGGCGGGTTGAGGCATGTTTCCTTGATAGCTGAGAGCATTTCGAACATTTTATGGGCCGAGCGGTTCTAGGCGCTTCAGTCCGGAACCACGCGGCTGCTACGGCCGTAGGTTCGAACCCTGCCTCGGGCATGGATGTATGTGATGTCTTTAGGTTCGTTAGGTTTACGTAGTTCTAAGTCCAGGGGACTGATGACCTCAGCTGCTAAGTCCCATTGTGCTTAGAGCCATTTGAACAATTTTTGAACATTTTATGTAGGAAAGTGTTTCATACTGTAGTGATACGTTCTTTGCCTGTATGATGAAGAGTTGTAGAAACTGAGTTGTAACATGGAAATAAAGCGTTTCCGAATCTCATGTCCATATGATATACTTTCTTCCTCTTTGTGTGAGGAACGTTTATGGAGGTTTGGCAATACCCTTATGTTACACCATGTACTTGTACAGATACCGCACTCTATTTCACTAAGAGAGATTTACAGAAAATTGCAGGAAAATTGTTTATATTTCTGTTGCAACTTTATTCTTTTCTAGCCAATGTTGCCGAAATAGTCCGTTACCGATTGATCCCAATGTGGAAGTCGTGAGTAGGGACCTCGGCTACGAAGGTAGGTGATAACGTGAAAGCTTGCTTACAAAGATTCAGGAAATGGAATTACGTGAAGAGTATAGTAATATATTACAGATCCCTACGTATCACTCCCTTGAGACACAGCGAAGACAAGATTAGACTATTTATAGCGTGCAGATGCAATTGAGCAATCATTCTCCACGTGTCCCATACACGAATGGAACGGGAAGAAACTGGTACATTGAGAAGGTCCTCCGGAATTCGCTTTACAGTGGTTTGCAAAGTGTGTGTGCAGATGTAGATGTAGATGTAGATGAGTAGCATGTGACAGCGCTCCGCCTGTTAGAGTACTGGTGTATACAATATTTAACTGCATGATATACAGAATGTTATTTACGTATAACTAACGATAATAACCCTCATAGTATTAGTTTTATATTCATGATCACACACGTTGTATCACACACGTTGTATCCTGTTGGCAAAAGATGACAGGCAAGGGGCGGGGCTTCTGCTATTTAATTCCATGACACCGCCACATAATCAGCTGTCGAACACAGTGGGTGGTATCCACATCGCCTACCCGCTGCCAACGTGTCCGCACTTCATCACTGGATACAGGTACAACATCGAATAATTTATTTTAACTCGGTGTTGATATAATACATGTTTCCCTCTATTTTGTTGTATTCTGAACTACAGATCATGGCCCGAAGTGATCCACAAGGAGTCGAAACCGGGACCACTTATGCATAAAAGTGTTTTATGCGGTCAAGACTGTTCTATATAATATTTTATCTTCGAGTTATGGCTCTTTATGATACAGCGGTGGAAGCGCTTATACCTCTCAGAGCTTGGCGGTTAGAATGTCCATGCTTCCGAGTGACTTATGTGCACAGTTTCTTTCGGATCATCGAGACGAGGAATTGCCGCATTTCTGAGATGCCGGTCGCAGTTTGGAAATCTCGTGATATGGTTTCATTTACCTGCAGTAGTTATTAAGGGGGGACTTCTCTATTCAATTCCAATGTGCGGTATTCGTATTCGCACCGTTATTTAGCAGGAATTTCGAATACTGAACTTGTAATGAATTGCGAACGTGATCTGGTATTTAGGCGCAAAAAATACTACAAAGGCTCAGATGCTGTTTGTTTATCGTAAGTTGGAAGCTGATTACACAACCGTGTCATAGCTGTTCCTTACGGAGTGTTAGAGAATGAAATTCGTCATTCCATCCGGTCCTACAGATTATTCAATGCGTCACTGAAAATCGTCTATGGAAGTCTTATGCTTCTGAGGTTGCTAGACTTTCGACTCACGTTTCATGTGTACTGAGAATCCCTCCCACATGGCTTTTGTTCACTGTCTGATTACTTTAAAATTAATATAGAGTATCAGTTTAAATTTCCTGTTACTCTTTTCTGTCTTCTTAAACTTTTTATTGAACTTCACCTAAAGAATTGTGAAGCAGTTTTTGTGAAGCGCCACCGTGTTCACACCTTTTATGAGCAGTCCCTTTCTCTAGCTGTTGATTGTCACTTACGTAGGCAATCAAATAAGTGAGTTCGTATACAATATTTGGAAATTTTTTGCAAATTTGTGGTAAGTTCCTATGAGACCGAACTGCTGAGGTCATCGGTCCCTAAGCTTACACACTACTTAATCTAACTTAAACTAACTTACGCTAAGGACAACACACACACCCATTCCCGAGGGAGGACTCGAAACTCCTACGGGGGCAGCTGCGCGAACCGTGGCAAGGCGCCCAATACCGCGCGGCTACAATATTTGCACAACAGTAGAAACGAACTTCTCGTACCCTTGCAAGCGCAGTTTTCGAGCTGTGGAAGGTATGTTTTGTCGCTCGTTCCAGAAGTGCAGGATTGCTATTGCAGACTTTCTGCAGTGTGTATCTGCTCATGTCTCCATGAAATAATTTGTACCAACCATGGAATTAATGCCATCACCAGTTTTTATTAGTACAAGTAGAGTTTATCTTTCGCACCGCATCGCTTTGATGAGGTATTAATAATAATTAACCGTTTTTTGATTGAGATATTGTGAGTAAAGTCTAGGGGAATCACCCAATTTCACAGAGTTTTGCTGTAAACTGATCAGATCTACACACACTAGATTTGATAGGGTTCTACGAGTGTTTTCACACTGCTCGGTGGTCAGTAATAATAGATATGCCTACCAATTTCCAGTTGGGAGGTTTATTGTTTTTCTATTGCGATTAAATCCTTTGCTTGATTCCGAAAACAGATTGCGTTAGCCAGCCGCGGTTCAGGCGCTTCAGTCCGGAACCGCGCTGCTGCTACGGTCGCAGGTTCGAATCCTGCCTCGGGCAGGAATGTGTATGATGCCCTTAGGTTAGTTAGGTTTAAATAGTTCTAAGTCTAGGGGACAGATGTCCTCAGATGTTAAGTCCCATAGTGCTTAGAGCCATTTTGAACAGATTGCGTTATCATATTGATTACTGGGTCCCGTAGGAAGGAAGAGGGCATAGTTTCAGTTAGTCAAGGGTTAGTCTAGGTTGGTATAACTACTTATAGCAGACCAGTTCTCAACACATGAGGTCACTTGCAGGTTGTTAATTGAAAAATTAAGCCGAATAAGCCCATTCAGAATAAATGCTAATACGCTTTTTACGATTATGATGAGGCCCGCACCACATCCAATATGACATTCCATAATGTCATATGGGATTATTTTTTGGGGTAATTCATCAAGTCAGGCTAAAGTTTTCCGGGCACAAAAATGTGCAGTAAGAGTTATATGTGGTGTGAACTCAAGAGCATCCTGTAGAAGCCTGTTTAGGGAACTAGGGATACTAACTACAGCTTCCCAATATATTTATTCCTTAATGAAATTTGTCATTAAAAATATATCACTTTTTCAAACCAACAGCTCAATTCATGGAATCAGTACTAGAAATAAGAATAATCTTCACAAGGATTTAAAGTCACTTAGTCTTGTACAAAAAGGTGTGCATTATTCAGGAACACATATTTTCAATAACTTGCCAGCAGCCATAAAAAGCTTAACAACCAATGAAATTCAGTTTAAGAGAAGCCTAAAGGATTTATTGGTGGCCAACTCTTTCTACTCCATTGATGAATTTCACAGTAAAACCAACTGATTTGTGTATGTATATAAGTATAATATAACTTCTGCACAATTTCAGTGCATTAATGTGGTCATTGTAAATGTGTGTGTGTGTAAGTACAATCTAACTTCTGCACCATTTCAGTGCAGTAATGTGTTCATTGTAAATAAGTATTATAGTAGTTGTATTACATGTTTATTACCTTATAAACAAATAAAAAACTTTTTATTTTAAATTTAGTGCATTAGTATTTGTAAAATGACTCTTTCATATAGTGTTCATTAAAAAATTATGATCATTCCACTTGGGACCTGTGGAATGGTACATTAGCTTATTTGTTTTAGTTGTAAATATTTGTCATGTATTGTTGTTTTTCTGACATGTTCCACATCCTGGAGGACCTCCTCACTACGGATCAATTGGAATGAAAGTAAATCTAATCTAATCTAATCTAACAGTATTAAAACAAAGACTTCTTAGTTTAACTATTTGTGTTGCGCGCCTTTGAACGGTAGTCTAGACAGCCTGCCCTAAGTGCGGACCTGGAAACCAATGTAAAGGTGCGGACAACACGAGGCCCATAGTGTGTTATTATGTGTTTGTGGCCGGCCCTTGTTGCCCTGCCGGACATTAGAGGGCGAAGCGCCAGCTGCCGCACTACGGGGTAGTGGCGCGTCATGTAGGCCACCGCAGGATTAATTACCTGGGAGGCGGCACGGGGAGGGGGGGGAGGGGGGCGGGGAAGGCAGGGGGATGCCGGAGCATAGCAGAATGCGGCCGCCATGATTGATGGGCGCCGATCCAGCATTCTTCTGGCGCGCGCGCGGCCCCAAATTCCTGCCTATTAATTTTCTCCGTCCGCTTCGCTTTCGCAGTCGGGTCTTCGCAATGCAGTGCTGGATGGTGGAATGTTGTCCGGATCACGCCGCAGTATCGGCTATCTGGGAGACTGATATCACAACATATTTGCTGGCTTAAAAAATTACTTCTCCAGTATTCCGAAGAGTAACTTTTCATAGTAATAAAACTATTTCTCATATTTCGCATTTACCCACACACTCGTGTGTAAAAATTCCAGCAGTTAATAGTTTTTGTTTTTGCTTTATTTTGCGCTCACAACCGATTACTCTTACCGAAAATTTCGCATGCAGATGCATAAACACTCATAAGTCAGAACATTATGACCACTGCCCACCATGAGATAGGGTACCGCATAAGGACGTCGCGAGCACGTCAGGCGCTATGGCAAGTATGTATGCGCAGCAGAGACTGATGGGGTCCACCCTAGCGCAGACATGGGCTGCAAAAGGGAAAATGCAATGAGATAAGCGACTTTCTCAAAGGTCTGATTATTATTACGCAAATCCTGTGAAGGAGTATGTAGGAAACGGCGAAGCTGCTCGAATGATCGCGTGCTACTGTCGTGAGCATGTACGGAAAGAGGTAGAATGATAGTGAAACTACCACTAGACGCTAAATGTTTGGACGTCCACGACTCTTCACAGAGCGTGGTGTTCGGAGACTTGTCTTCTCTGTAAAGTAGGAGCTGGCCGCTGTGAGCGAGTGGTTCTAGGCACTTCAGTCTGGAACCGCGCTGCTGCTACAGTCGCAGGTTCGAATCCTGCCTCGGGCATGGATGTGTGATGTCCTTAGGTTAGTTAGGTTTAATTAGTTCAAACTTCTAGGGGACTGATGACCTCAGATGTTAAGTCCCATAGTGCTCAGAGCCATTTGAACCATTTCTATAAAGTAGGACACATGGTGATCTGTGGCATCTCTGCCGAAAGAGCCAATGTTGGTGCGCGGACAAGTGTTTCGGAGCACACTGTCCATCGTACATTGTTGAACACGGAGATCCGCAGCAGACATGTGACCAACAGACATCGTCAGATACGATTACAATGTGTACAGGACCATCGGGAGTCAACCGTTGATCAAAGGAAACGCGTCGGCACGTCGGGTGAATCACATTTTTGCTACACTAGGTCGATGGCCGTCTCCACAAATGTCCTCATCGAGGTGAACGACAGTTCGAAAACAAGCATGGCGCCACGGACGCCGGTTGGTGGGAGCAGTTGTGCTGGGGGGGGGGGGGGGGCGGAGGGGGGATATTCTCCTCCGCTTATATTGGATCTGTGGTAGTAATCGAAGACACGTTGACAACTGCGAACCATTTGCATCCCTATGTCCTACTCTTGGCGATGTCATCTTTCAGCAGTATTATTATCCGTGCCGGCCAATGTGGCCGTAGATCTTTGTGTGTGACAAATGCGAACTTGATACGCCAACCCGTTACTGAAGGAAAGGCGTTTTAACAGACAGACAGACGGTCAACAACACGGATATCTAAGGGTTCGTTTTTTATTGACTTTCCATGACTTTTTTGTTAATATATACCATGATGTAAATAATCATTACCAACTCTTGCTCAGACACAGTCTCAGATATCACAAGAAAATGGTTCAAATGGCTCTAAGCACCATGGGACTTAACTTCTGGCCGGCCGGTGTGGCCGAGCGGTTCTAAGCGCTTCTGTCTGGAACCGCGCGACCGCTACTGTCGCAGGTTCGGATCCTGTTTCGGGCATGGATGTGTGTGATGTCCTTAGGTTAGTTGGGTTTAAGTAGTTCTAAGTTCTAGGGGACTGATGACTTCAGATGTTAAGTCCCATAGTGCTCAGAGCCATTTGAACAATTTTTACCTCCAAATGCCAAAATATATTGTTGGCGCTCACGTGCATCATCACAATAAACTAGAAGAAATCAGAACTCGCACGTGAAGATTTAAGTGTTTCTTTCTACCGCGCGCTGCTCGAGAGGAGAATGATAGAGAAATAGCTTGAAGGTGGTCCGGAAAGCCCTGTGTCAGGCACAGATGTAGACGCAGATATTTCGGAGAAATTCTTATACCTCGTTTCGCATTAGATCCATAATGTCTGTTAACATACGAGGGCTATTCGGAAAGCGAGATCCGATTGGGTGCGAAATGGAAACCACAGGGAAAATCCGATGAAGCTTTGCACAGGCGTGTTGGGTAGTGCCTCTAGTACTGCCGTAGATCACGTCACGTCACTCTTTTCAGTTATGAGCCCACAGTGAGCACGTAAAGATGCCTAGAATAATAGTGTCCAGCCAATTATGAGAGCCTGGTGAGATACGAGGGCTGTTCGGAAAGTAAGGAACGATAGGTCGCGAAATGGAAACCACAGTCAAAATCAAAACTGTTTTATTTGCAACGGTTAGCTACACCTTCCAGCTACTTCTCCACACATTCGACGCTCAGACTTAGACATCTGTCGTAGCGTTGTACCAACTTTTCAATTCCCTCGTTATAGAAGACAGCCGCCAGTGCTTTTCGACAATTTTCTACTCTGCACTGCAGCTCGTTGTCTTTGTCAAAATGTTGTCTTAATAGCCAGCGGTTCATTTGAGCAGAGATGAACCTCAGGGGTAGCCAATTACGGGCTGTATTGTGGGTGACCAAGCACTTCCCATCGAAAACGCTTCATTGCCCCTGCAGAGTGCGGCCGAGAATTGTCATGTAGAACAAACCACATGACAGTTACGTTATGTGGATTGCATAGCTTCAGGCGAAATCTTTCACCAGGCCCTCATACTTGGCGGGAGACGCTAATTTCTAGCCATCTTTACCTTCTCACTGTGAGCTCAGAACTGAAAAGAGCGACATGATGCGGTCGTTAGGCGTCCTAGACACAGTGCCCAACGCATCTGCGCAAAGCTTCATCAGATTGTCACTGTATTTTCCATTTCGTGACCGATCGTTCCTTACTTTCCGAATAACCCTCGTATTTCGCCTCATGTTATGTAGCCCACATAACATAACTGTCATGCGTGTCCATCATGACGATTCGCTGCCGCACACTGCAGAGGCAATCTAAATACTGCTGCAGCGTTTTCGATGGAAACTGTTCATCACTCACTATGCAGTTGTCTCCCCCCGAGTTTCATATTGATACACACGAACCGATGGCTATGAAGATAACATTCTGGTACACACAACGAGCTGTAGACAAGAGTAGAGAAGTGGCGGAAAGCACAGCCGGCTGTTTTCTATGACGAGGGCATTGAAAGTTGGTGCAACGCTACGACAAATGTCTAAAGTCGAAGCGACGACTATGTAGAGAAGTTGCTGGAAGGTGTAACTGACAATCGCAAATAAAGTATTTTACATTTTCATAATGGTTTCCATTTCGAGAAAGAGTGGACCTTCGTTTGCGAATAGCTTTCGTAATTAATTGTATTATTTGCTTTGCTAGTTTTCAGGCTCCCAATCGTGGTGATGGCGGACCGCGTTCGTATTAAATTCAGTGCGATTAATAATTTAGTATTACGTTGGATAACATAACTCGGACATCGTATAATAAATTTAGATCGCAAAGGTCGACTTCTCTGTAATGTACAAATCACCACGTAATGTACGTGTTTGGCTCTCAGATTGACACGTCACCAAACTGCTCTCCTTCCAACTTGGATTACACTGAACTTCTTATATCATTAGTGATAAAAGGTAACAACAGTGATCTGCAAATGAAAGATGGGCAAAAACAGTGATTACTGTTATTATTATGAAACTTATTAGCTGTAATGTCAAGGATGCTTACATGCTAAGCGGCTGCAGGGAGAGAACCAGAAGAGAAATGACAAAAAAATACAAGGCGAATCGTGCCTTTCTTATTTGCAAAAGAACATTATAATTCACATCAGCGATTGCTGTAGGCATATAATAGCAGTAGTCTAGGTCAAACTGTATCGAAATATTTGCTTGTAGTTTGAAGGCCACGCTAACTCCTTCCCTATATATGTTGATTTATATACACTGAAGAGCCAGAGAAACTGGTACACCTACCCAATATCGTGTAGGGCTCCCGAGAGCACGCAAAAGTGTTGGAACACGATGTGGCATGGACTCGACTAATGTCTGTAGTGTTGGAGGAAACTGACACCATGAATCCTGCAGGCCTGTCGACAAATTCGTAAGAGTGCGAGGAGTGGAGATCTCTTCTGAACAGCACATTGCAAGGCATCCCAGATATGCTCAACAATGTTCATGTCTGGGGAGTTTGGTGGCTAGCGGAAGTGGTTAAACTCAGAAGAGTGTTCCTGGAGTCACTTTGTAGCAATTCTGGACGTGTGGGGTGTCGCATTGTCCTGCTGGAATTGCCCAAGTTCGTCAGAATGGACAATGGACATGAATTGATGCAGGTGATCAGACGGGATGCTTACGTATGTGTCACCTGTCAGAATCGTATCTAGACGTATCAGGGGACCCATATGGAACTGCACACGCCTCACACCATTACAGAGCGTCCACCACCTTGAGCAGTCCCCTGATGACATGCAGGATCCAGGGACTACAGGTCCATCCACTCTACACAATTTGAAACGAGACTCGTCCGACCAGGCAACATGTTTACAGGCATCAACAGTCCAATGTCGATGCTGAAGGGCCCAGGCGAGGCGTGAAACTTTGTCTCGTGCACTCATTGGTAAACGAGTGGCCATTCGGCACCGAAAACCCTTATCGATGATGTTTCGTTGAATGCTTCGCTCGCTGGCCCTTGCTGATGGCCCAGCACTGAAATCTGCAGCCATTTGCGGATGGGATGCACTTCTGTCACGTTGAACGACTCTCTTCTGTAGTCACTGGTTCAATTCTTGTAGGATCTTTTTCCGGCCACATAGATGTCGAAGATTTGTTGTTTTGCCGATTACTGATATTCACGGTACGCTCGTGATATGGTGGGACGGGGAAGTCCCCACATCATTACTACCTCGGAGATTCCTGTGTGGTGTCGCTCATGTACCGACTATAATAAAACGTTCAAACTCACTTAAATTTTGATAACCTACCGTTGTAACAGCAGTAAACCATCTAACAACTGCGCCAGACACTTGTTGTCTTATATAGGCGTTGCCTACCGCAGCGCAATATTCTGCCTGTTTACATATCTCTGTATTTGAATACGGATGCCTATACGTTCTTTGGCGCTTCAGAGTATATCCCCACAGGAGTTGCGCTGGGTTGCATATACGCTGCAGCAGTATTCTCAAATGGAAATTTTTTGTATCGCCTTTTATATTTTTGCCTGAACTACTACTACTGTTTTGCCTACTAAACTAATAGGACAGACCGACATTGCTCCAATCTCGAAAGACCGGTGAGGGTACACGAGCGAATTTTTCCGCGCAACGAGTTGTGCAGCGTACGCTGGCAGTACACGGGACTAAACGCAGGTTCACCCGCAACAGTGCGCAGTTCCATTTATTCTGCTGTCCTGCCGGCCCTGCGCGTTGGATCTCATAACACCCAGCCGCGGAGAGACCCACCGTGTGCGCTGTGTACAAACGAGTCTCGTTTCTAATGAAATTATAAGTAATGCCGCGCGCCCCTGTGAGTTTCTCCCGGCGGGGGATGATATTTTTTTCTCCCTCGGCGCCCGGCTGCGGACAATATTTGCACGTCGAGGCCTCCAGTGCTTCAGCAGCTTAGTGAGCAAATTCCCAAGACTCGTTGCCGGCTGAAGTGCTCACCATAATTTATATCTTTTAGCCACCCCAACTCGGCTGCTCATGAAGAAATAACAGGGGATTGCCGCAAGCTCTGACATTGTAAGGACTAACGTTTCGTTTGAAACAGGGAAGGAAGATTAGGATGTAACGCCTGTCACCGATGCGTGCAGCTGAGAGACAGAATGCAAGCTCGGATTGCGGAAGGCTCGGAAAGGATATCTGTCAGACCATTTCAAAGGGAACATTTCGGCATTCGCCTTAATCCTCTTACTAACACGCGTTTTTTTATGTGAAAGGCATTAATGTATGGTTATTTCGATTAATGCCGTAGTCAGAAGTAGCAATACGAGAAAAAATATAATAACATATATATATATATATATATATATATATATATATATATATATAATAACATATAGTGTTATTCATAAATATCTGCGCAGAAAGTATTAGGCTGGTGTATAGCTTCATAGCATCTTTGCTTCGCATGTTGGTATTCCGGTCGTTATGAGTTTATTTATAGATCGTCATTTCTCATTTGTAGTTCACTGTTGATCTGAGCTTACATATTGTCATTATGTCCTTTGGAGGTGGTGAATGGAGTTGTGGACGCTAGAAAATGGAGTGCCAAATGGAGAAATCGGAACATTTCCGACATGTTCTTCTCTTTGAGTATTGTACAGTAGAGGGATGACAGCAGCGGAGGTAGCCAGAAACATTTGCGCCGTGTATGGGGGTAGTGTCATTGGCCATAGCACAGAAAGGAACCGGATTTCTCGTTTTAAGAACGATAGTTTTGACATTAGTGACCATCCACTATCCCGCAATGATCCACGTCAGTGTAGTCGAGAACTGCCTGATGTGATGAAACGCGTTCATTCCACCATCGTGTGACATTTGCATGCAATGAGGAAGGTTTGAAAATCGGGTGTGTGAGTACCGCGTCCTCTAAGCCAAAATCTCAAAAACCAGAAGCTGGCCGCATGTGCATCTCTGGTAGCTCGTCACCAATTGGCTCGTGAACAACGCCGACCGTTCCTATCCTCTTACATTAATGGTGTCAAGAAATAGTGTCTTTAAGCTAACGTAAGGAAAAGAAAGGAATGGTTGAGCGCAAACAAAGCAGCAACTCCACGTACAAAGACCTCCACGCATTCACAAAAGATAGCGTTAGAACATACTATTTCTGTCGTTGCGGAATCGAAAAGTTACCTCAGCGTTGGTGGACTGTTGTAAACAGTGAAGGAGAATACGTTACTGATTAATAAACCCTCTGTTATGTTTACCTGTTGTCTTTGTTAAACTTATAGTAAAACGCTACGAACTTACGCACCAGCCCAATACAATTAAGTTCAAAAGGCAAAGAGCAAACAGCGCTTTCAAAAAGTAAATATTTTTCTCAAAGTCGCGTAATATTCTTCAGTTCATTAAGTATTTGTACTACGCGCTTTCTAAAGTAGCCTACTTTCTACCTCAGGATCCCAGCTACCTCCTTACCAAATTTTGTCGAACTCTACGGGTTAGCAATAATAAATTAAACCCTCATACATGATGCTGCAGTTTTTCAGGTATCTTATTGTTTATGACGTGATACGTCCTGATCTATATGTTGTACAATGATATTATTCTGCAGATACATTGCCTAGTACGAGTATATGTGAACAAAATGGTTCAAATGGCTCTGAGCACTACGGGACTTAAGATCTGAGGTCATCAGTCCCCTAGAACTTAGAACTACTTAAACGTAACTAACCTAAGGACATCACACACATCCATGCCCGAGGCAGGTTTCGAACCTGCGACCGTAGCGGTCGCGCGGTTCCAGACTTTAACGCCTAGAACCGTTCGGCGACTATATGTGAACACTGTCAGCACAATGTGTCGCGAATACAGTAAGTAGTAAAAAAAATAATAAATTAAGACGTCATGCCTACTGCGAAGATGAACAGCGAAAATGTAATAAGCAATAAACCTTTTCCTTTCATCATTTTGTGGGGAATCTCAGCAAAGATTTGAAATCTTGCGTAAAGATCGTTGCAATTCTCTAGGTGCTCTTGTTCTCAAATAGTGGATGAATAAAATCTGGCTATCTGCTCGTCGTGGCCTAGATTCCGTTTTCAGTCTCAGGTAGATAGATAGGTGTTTCTTGATAGGTAGATGGTTCTTGCCTCCACAGCTATTCTTTCAGACAGTAAGTGATATGTGTACCAAGTTTGGTTGAAAACGGTTCGGTGGTTTCGAAGGAAATGTGGGACATACATCAGTACATACAGTTTGGTAATATGAATGAATATCTTTTTTTCATGTTCCGATTTTGATGAACTAAAGACTATACCGTGCCCCAAGCTATGCTCAAATTACCTGCGAAAACCCCATGAAAATTTTCGAGAAGCGTGCTGAAACAATCAGACGCGGCAGTTTCACAAATTTATCATTAGAATAGATTTCAAATATTGGACATTTCGGTTGATCATTCCAAATAATAAAACTCTTTATCATGACATGCAATAGTGTTTATTTCATATGACAGTCACATTGATCCTCTTGCATGTGGTACGGTGTGGAACCGTTTTTGCGTAAAGCAATGTAACTCGTGGTACATATAAAGGGCTTATTTCTGTAATGGTACAAGTCCATTTTTGTTCATTCTGAGATACAGAGTCCTAAAGTTAAATGAGCGCTGAAAAATCTGCAGTTGAGATATATTCAAGTATATACACTTGAATATTTCTGGTCTCTCAACTGCAGATTTTTCAGTGCTCATTTAACTTTAGGACTCTCTATCTCAGAATGAACAAAAATGGACTTGTATCACTATTGAAATAAGCCCTTCATATGTTCCTCGTTCTAATTTCCTACTTTGTTGTTTCCCGTTCTGTGCCCGTCTTTACTGTTTCACCTCCAGTTGGCAGATGGTCCCCAACATTCACCATAGATCTGCACGCAGCACTTGGGTTTCCACCAGCTCTCTTTCTTTTGACGGTCACATCTTTCTTTCCCAGAGCAATCATATCCTCTGTAAGTGGCACAGGAAAACCAGTCAGCATCATTCTTTTATATAATGGTACGTCTAGCGAGCGGAACTAAAAATACTTGAAGACAGCGAACCTACAGATCGGTTCCGTATTAACGTATTAGCGTTACTACCAATTTCATTGGCGTACGGTAATTAAAGTCTACACAGGATCTCCTTTGGTAACTGCACCTTAATTATAACCACCTCGTACACCAGCAACGGTATGCAGTAAAATTACTTGTCGGATAACATGGGACACAAGCTTCCCAATGGTAGTGAGAGTTAAACGATCTAGGAAATCACGGAAAACGTAAATGTGGGTGGCCAGACTGGCATTTAAGTCGTCATCTCCCCAAAACGAATCGACTGTCATACTACTGCGCCACCTCGCTCGGTGAATGGTTCATTCGCACACTGTAGACATCATATGGGGAGACTTGTGACCCTAAACTATGCAACCACTGTGACGCTTTGTATTGTCACTTAATACAAAATCCCAGATAGTTACGTTCTACGGACATTTGGCCACGGTCTAATGCAATGTTTCTTAAACGGAGTTCCTCGGAACCCAGCGTTTTCGTGCAGATCACTCGAGAATTCCACGATACTTACGTGGCTTTTCCCACAGCTTTGCAGAAAAAATCCTAAAAAAATTAACGTATCCACAGAATTAGAAAACAAGACGAGGTGCGTCCTGTACGTTTTAGAAAAAAACGTTACACACAATTTATCAGGCTGAAACAATTTTATTGAAATTGTACGTTACTTCTGTTATTTTTCTACATAACCGCCATGTTTTCCAACCATTTCGGTAACGTGACCACTTTTCCAGACCAGTGGTGTACGAGATCGTGTCCGTGTAGTTAAGACCGTGCAGAAAACATGAAGTAGTAGATTATGTGATGTGTTTGCGTGAAGACTATTGGATGCAGAGAGAAAACGACCAACACCCTGAAGCTGCTATATGTTAACGTGCTAACTGTCACAATATCCGTAACACCCTGTATAATGGTAGGTGTCTTTATGTTTCTATTAGAAATCTATAGTTTTATCCTTGCCTTTATAAAAACTTGTATACATGATTCCTCCACCACCACCCCTCCCCCCCCCCCCTCCCAAAAAGAGGAAGGTAATTGTTTACATAAAATTTGACGTTTCTTGCTTGCCAACTTCATGGTGTCGTAATTTTAACGCCAAACACAGTACTTGGAGGTTTGCAAATAAAAAATACACTGAAGTGCCAAAGAGACTGGTATAGGCATGCATATTCAAATACAGAGATACGTAACTGGAAGAATACTGCGCTGCGGTTGGCAACGCCTATAAAAGTCAACAAGTGTGTAGTGCAGCTGTTAGATCGGTTACTGCTAGTACAATGGCAGGTTATCAAGATTTAAGTGAGTTTGAACGTGGTGTTATAGTCGGCGCACGAACGATGGGACATAGCATCTCCGAGGTAGCGACGAAGTGAGGATTTTCCCGTACGACCTTTTCACGAGTGTACCGTGAATATCAGGAATGTGGTAAAACATCAAATCTCAGATATCACTGTGGCCGGAAAAATATCCTGCAAGAACGGGGCCAACGACAACTGAAGAGACTCATTCAACGTGACAGAAGCGCAAACATTCCGCAAATTGCAGCAGATTTCTATGCTAGGCCATCAACAAGTGTCGCGCTGTCATCAAGGGTACACGAGTTGGAGACGAAAGCCAACTCGTGTACCCTTGATGACAGCGCGACACAAAGCTTTACACCTCGCCTGGGCCCGTCAACACCGACGTCAGGCTGTTGATGACTGGAAACGTGTTGCCTGGTCGGACGAGTCTCGTTTCAAATTCTGTCAAGCGGATGGACATGTTCGGGTATGGAGACAACTTCATGATACCATGGACCCTGCATGAGAGCAGGGGACTGTTCAAGCTGGTGGAGGCACTGTCACGGTATGGGGCGTGTGCAGTTGTAGTGATACGGGACTCCTGTTACGACTCGGACGGGTGCCACGTAAGTAAGCATGCATTCATGTCCATTGTGCATTCTGATGAACTTGGAAAATTTCTGCAGGACAATGCGCCACCCCATACGTTCAGAATTTCTGCAGAATGACTCCAGGAGCACTCTTCTGGGTTTAAACACTTCCGCTGGCCGCCACACTCCCCAGACATGAACATTATTGAGCATATCTGGGATGCCTTGCAACGTGCTGTTCAGAAGAGATCTACACTCCTCGTACTCTTACGAATTTGTGGACAGCCCTGGAGGATTCATGGTGTCAATTCCTTCCTGCAATACTTCAGGCGTTATTCGAATCCATGCACTTCTGCGTGCTAGCGCGGGCCCTACACGATATTAGGCAGGTGTACCAGATTCTTTGGCTCTTCAGTTTAAATAGCAATGTTGATGGATAGGTCTCCGACCAAATTGTACGAGGATCGGTGCCATGTCGCACAGGGAGATCGCTTCTAGAGCAGACCGTACCTACTGACATGAACCGCGCACCGTTCCACGTGACTCTTTCGTCTCGCTGTGTGGCTGCATGACGGTTGGTTGTTCACGGAACGACAGGCTGCGGTGCTCCTAGCGGTATACACACTGCTGGAGGCGGCCTCCGCCCCCGCAACGCAGCGCGGCGACCTGCATTCCAGAGACCTGCCATTAGGCCAGGGAGTCGGCGCCGTCACGGAGTAGGGCCGCACAGTACTGCGCGGTCACTGGAGCGGCCGTCCCGTTCCTCCGGATTGCTCGCACCAGTACAATGGCTGTCTCCACTGTCGTCTGAAACCTGGTCTTCACGGGGACGCTGCTCCACTAGTTCAGATGGTTCAAATGGCTCTGAGCACTGTGCGACTTAACTTCTGAGGTCATCAGTCGCCTAGACTTAGAACTACTTAAACCTAACTAACCTAAGGACATCACACACATCCATGCCCGAGGCAGGATTCGAACCTGCGACCGTAGCGGTCGCGCGGTTCCAGACTGTAGCGCCTAGAACCGAACGGCCACTCCGGCCGGCTGCTCCACTAGTCTCGGTACCATGTATAGTAAGAACAAATCCCTAAATGTCCTAGAGGAAGTCCGTACTTCACTGTTTTCCAAAATTTTATTTACCAGTTATTTACGTTACCCTTACGGGGATCGGGTTTGCTTTGGCCAAATGGCTTGTCTTCACCGATTACATTACAAAATTTTACAGTGTTAATAAAAAACTTTAAAGGTAAAATGGATCATCTACACAGTACAGTCACATTAATGTGACCACCGCATATGTTCGACGTCAGCATTCAATAGCCACTCATAGACAGCAGGTGGTAGCATTAGCAGTGGAGACTACATGAAACGTGTGGGGGAACACGATTTCTTTCTTTCTTTTTTCCTTGGGCCTTTTCCCGCGCCAACGCGGAATCGGCCTTGTTACTACGGATTTGGCAATGGTAGTTGCAGAGGGTGGCCGGACGCACTTCCTGCCGCCACCCCAATCCTCCCCCCCCGCCCCCCCCCCCAGGACGTAATTAGCGTACCCCAGCTGTCTGCGTCTGCGTCTAGTGTAATCCATGAAATAGTGTGTATGTGTTCAAATGTCTGGTCCCAGCGGAGGTTCGAGTCCTCCCTCGGGTATGGGTGTATGTGTTTGTCCTTAGGATAATTTAGGTTAAGTAGTGTGTAAGCTTAGGGACTGATGACCTTAGCAGTAAAGTCCCATAAGATTTCACACAATTTTTTTTTCAAATGTCTGTGAGTCGTGTAACTGAGGCGGAACGTGGGGACCAGCCCGGTATTCACCTAGCACGATGTGGAAAACCGCCTAAAAACCACATCCAGGCTGGCCAGCATACCGGGCCTTGTCGTTAATCCGCTGGGCGGATTCGATCCAGGGCTGGCGTACCTACCCGAATCCAGGAAGCTGCGCATTAGCGCTTTCGCCTACCCTGGCACGTAGGGGGGAACACGATTTATCTCACGTCCAAAACGGCATGCTTATTTGCTTTAGGGCTAAGGGTGGAAGCATTTCCAAAATGACTAAGTTTGTCCACTATCGGCGAGCCGTGGTAAAGTATATCCTGCGTGGTAAAATGGCGCTCGTCGCCCACGCAACTGTGCTGTACCACAGGCATGGGTGAGTGACGTCTGCGAAGATATGGACGGGCGAATAGACGTGAAACTGTTGAGCAGCTGACTACCCAGATGAACCTAGAAGCTACCAACAATGTCTCGTCAACGAACTTTCGGTGAACATTCATGCACCCATGTTGACTCCTGTTCATCGGTGACGAAGGCTCGAATTTGCACGCCAATATCGCAACTGGACGTCCACCACTGACTGGCGACAGGTGGCCTCTTCAGATGAATCACGCTCAGTGCTCCATCGGATAGACGGCCGTTGGCGTTTAAGGCCCTGCAACACTCATCGGAAGGGTCCAGGCCGGAGGAGGGATCTTTATGGTCTGAGGAATATTTTCGTAACATTCCCACGATGATCTCGGCGTTATGGAAGGCACAATGGATCAACAAAAATATGCATCTATCCTTTCAGACCGTGTCCACCCTACACGCAGTTTGTTTTTTTCTTCGACAAGATGGCATCTACCAGCAAGTTAATGCAACGTGCCAAAGGGCTTGCAGTGTATGTATCTATGTGGTTCGAAGAGCACCGGGATGAATTCACCAGACTTCCCTGGCCATCAAACTCCCTGGATTAAAACCCAGTCGAGTATCTGTGGGACCACTCCGATCGGTCGTTTCGCGCCATGGATCCACAGCACCACGTTGACTCTCCTTCCACACCTCTCGCAGCAGCCGCGCTGAAAAAGTTGATTATCTGGCCTTTGTAAGGTTTTCATATTAAAGTGGCTAAACAGTGTATAAGACAATATGATAATGATTTGATGTAGCCCTACAGTCACTTTATAATATGGAGGATATTGTGGGGATTCCTGTGGGTAGGAATTAGAACGTGGCAAGTATTGTGGAAAATGGTGGAAAATCATGTGAGAAGAGTATATGGAAGGGAAATGATGCACAGGTTTTATATGTTAAGAAATGAGCGGGATGCCTACTGGGAGGGAAGTGTGCGAGTAGGCCTTCATTCGGGGTGGAATCGAATGGAATGGGTAAGGTAGGTTGTGATTGAAAGAATGGGTAGATTTCAGGAATGACGTCATGGTCTTGGAAGGGCAGGCTACTGAAACTGGGGAGACATGGCGTGTTTGAGGGAAGGTGGGAAGTGTTGATAAAGGCACAGGCAGCGCAAGCAGGGTTCTCAAGGATGAAGAAGACTGTATAGTATTGGAACTCGAGTTTATGGGAAAGGCAGGCGAGGCGAAGGTGTTCTAGGTGCTTGAGGAGCTGTGGAAACTTCCAGTTGGTGCAGGATATGAGTGGGAGAAGGTAGTTAGAAACTGAAAGCAGTGAGGAATATTTGCTTTCTCGGAATTTCGAGGGAGCGATAAAGCAATGGAGGAGCGGAAGTCCATGCTACACTGAGATAGGTTTGGTTGAGACAGATGAGGGTTTCATGTGTGTGCATGATGGTTGTGAGATTTAATTCCTGTGTTTGGCCAGTCAGTAGTTCTAGCTGTATGTCTGTTGTGAGGTGTAATTCGGATCGTTGGCAGATTAGTGTTCGATGCTAATTTTCGACCGAGTCTTAGTCAGAGGTATTTTAGTGTTTTAGTTAGATGGACTGGACGGTAGTGAATTAGTGGACTGTCAGGTAAAAGCCTCTGAGGCGAAGCGCTCAAGTAGCTTTCGTATAATGATTACCTAGATTTCTGTTGACTGGTTAAAGGATTTCATTGATTGCAACAGCAGGTGAAGTTGTTGAGACACAGTTGGAGAGATCGTTGTGATGATGTGACTGTAAGGGGGACTCGAAGGAAGGCGATGTCGTCAGCAAATTGGAGTATGTACTCTACACTACACGGGAGTAAAAAAAGTAGCATAATGCACACGAAGTGCGTTACATGATTTCCGCTTCACAAAATTTATATTCGCATATTTGTGTAAACACCAAATTTTGAAAACTTTAAAGCATTAAGTCCTTAAATCAAAGTAACTGTTGACAAAACGATTTTTACCGAAGCATTCGTGTAAACTTTTCTCCTCTGATCTTTCGTTGCTCAGTGCGATACTGACAGGTTAATAACGCGTGCCAGAACTTAACAAAAATCTGCGACAATATGTGGAAATTATTGTCATTCTAATCTGAAAAAAAATTGACATGATCTATTTTGAGAAAAGCTGATTCTTCGAATCATGGGCTGACGTCAGTCATAAGGGGTGATGATAATTCAGGCAAGTTTAAAACGGAAACAAGAAATACGCATCATTAGCTATATGGAAAAATTATCTACTAATAATAACTGCCTGCATGCAATATATGTTGAGTATGCTGTACTCACTTCTGAACATTCAGAAAAATCAAGTATTTATAAACAACGATAGCATTCTATAAAGACTGTTTTCCCTATGCTTATCGTGCATTTTATATTACAGCTCTCTGTCAGATTTTCAGTCAGCCGTTAGTCGCAGTGAATTCAGTGCAATTTTTCCTGAATATCACGAAAGTTTCCTTGGGGTATCAGTTTTTCACATAGAGCATGGGACATAATTCAATAAACCGTGTACGTGTATTGTGAAGGTCAGCTTCCAATAATACATCGATAAACCGCTCCTGTCATTATGTTTTTTTCCAGACTGTGATATTCTTACTCGTTTTTTCAGTATAAGGTTGGTAAATGTCACAGTTACAATAATGTAAATCTGCAAAATAGTTGTAAATACATCTCACTGTAATCGTTTCCATAGTCTACAGCTGCAGGCTGACAAGTTCTCTGTTTGTGATTTTCCGTCTGATGGGGGATAACTCGTTAATTAATGTAAACACAGTGAAAAAAGAAATACACACGTCGCTACTGTCTACATTTCGGTTAAACCAACATATCGTCAAACTAAAATTGCACAAATAGATTCTGACAGACAGGAATAAACGACACACGTTTTCTTCAAAGAAATTTAAATACATGCTAACATTTCGTACGAAGAGGTCACACTTAACCATCCAGTAACTCCATCGTAATTTACAAGTTATAGGACAGTTAACTAATTTTATAGTTCGATGGAGACCAGATTCAAAGACAAATAAACTTAATATAGTCTTAAGTGGTAATGCCAGCGATTCCAGTTACTTTGGTATGAAATCAATATTTGTAGTAATTAGAGTGAACTAGATTTGACATACGGCATACAAAATTAATGCTAACTGATACAATCTTAGAAAACAAAATTTTCAAAATAATTTGCAGAAGCATACACTGAGGTGACAAAGTCCTGGAATACCTCCTAATATCGCGGCGGACCTCCCTTTGCAGCAGCTCGACGTGGCGTGGCTCAAGAAGCCGTTGGAACGCACCTGCGGAAATACTGAGCCGTCCTGCCTCTGCAGCTGTACATAATTGCGGAACTGTTGCCCGTGTAGAATTTTGAGCACGAACAAACCTCTCGATTATGTCCCATAAATGTTCGATGGGTTTCATGTCGTGCGATATGGGTGGGCAAATCATTCGCTCGAATTGTCCAGAATGTTCTTCGTACAATTGTGGTCCAGTGAATAGCACATTGTTATCCATAAAAATTCCATTGCTGTTTGGGAGCATGAAGTCCATGAAAGGTTGCAAATTATCTCCAAGTAGCCGAAGATAACAGTTTCCAGTCAGTGGTAGGTTCAGCTTGAGCAGAGGTCTCAGTTCTTTCTACGTAAACACAGCCCACACCTTAACTGAGCCACCAACCCTTGCACAGTGCCTTGCTGACAACTTGGGTCCATGGCTTCACGGGGTGTGCACCACACTCAAACCATACCATCAGCTCTTACCAACTGAAATCGGGACTTATCTGACCAGGCCACGGTCTTCCAGTCGTCTATGGTTCCACCGATATGGTCACGAGGACAGGAGAGGCGATGCAGGAAATGTCGCGCTGTTACCAAAGGCATTCGAGTCGGTCGTCTGCTGCCGTAGCTCATTAACGCCGCATTTAGACTCAATGTTCCGAAAGATCCGTTCGTCGTACGTCCCACAATTATTTTTGCGGGTTATTTCACGTAGTTTTGCTGGTCTATTAGCAATAGCAACTCTACGGAAACGCCGGCCGATGTGGCCGAGCGGCTCTACGCGCTTCAGTCTGGAACCACGCGACCTCTAGGTCGCAGGTTCGAATCCTGCCTCGAGCATGGGTGTGTGTGCTGTCTTTGGGTTAGTTGGGTTTAAGTAGTTCTAAGTTCTAGGGGACTGATGACCTCAGATGTTAACTCCCATAGTGCTCAGAGCTTTCGGTCGTTACGTGAAGGCCGTCTGCCAATGCGTTGTTCGTAATTAGAGGTAATGGAAGAAATTTGGTATTCTCGACACACTCCTGACAGTGTGGATCTCAGAATATTTGATTCCTCTAACGATTTCCGAATTGGAATGTCCCATACGTCTAGCTACAACTATCATCTCACTTTCAAAATCTGTAAGTTTCCGTGCTGCGGCCATAATCACGTCGGACACCTTTTCAGAGAAACTACGATTTTACTGATAGTTTGGTATTATTCACACTTGTCAGCACTTTCTTTCTTTGAAACTGGAATTGTAACATTTTTCTTGAAGTATGATTTTACTGATACTTCGGTATTATTCACACTTTTCAGCACTTGCTTTCTTTGAAACTGGAATTGTTACATTTTCTTGAAGTATGAGGGCATTTCGCCTATCTCATTCATCTTGCAGCCCAGATGAAAAGTTTTGTCGTGGCTGGCTCTCCCAAGGCTCTCGCTAGTTCTGACTGAAAGTCGTCTACTCCTGGGGCCTTGTTTCGCCTGAGTTCTTTCACGCTCTGTCAAATTCGTCTCGCAGGATCACATCTCTCATCTCTTGTTCATCTGCGCCCTCTTCCCTTTCTAGAACATTGCCTTCAAGTTTTGAATGTAGAAATGCTGTATTTAGTCTTTCATCGGTGTTCTAAAGTAAAAAAAAAATGGTTCAAATGGGGCTAAGCACTATGTAACTTAACACACGAAGTCAACGGACCCATAGACTAAGATGTACTTAAACCTAACTAACCTAAGGACATCACACACATCCATGCACGAGGCAGGATACGAATATGCGATCGTAGTAGCAGCGCGGTTCCAGACTGAAGCGCCTAGAACGGCTCAGCCACAGCGGCCGGCGTTCTAAAGTAAGTAGTGGAGTCAGTACTGCTCCGCGTGTTTCTACACGTTTCGAGAACTGAGACCGATTTCCCCACAAATCGACTTCTACCAGTCGTTCCATAGTTTTGTAAATAATTTATGTTAGTCTGTGGTAACTAACACTTTTTTAAACTGATGGTTCGATAATAAACTACTCATACGTGCCAGTACTTGCCTTGTTTGGAGTTGGAATTATTAAATTATGACCGAAGTCTGAGCGTACTTCGCCTGTGTCATATACCCCGCGTGAGATGACAGTGAGACGAAAGGGCATTACTTTCACTGGGCATACCCGACATGAACGTCGCTATGCGCGTATCGCACAATGTCAGCTCCTTGAGAAGCCACGTAGAGCAGCTGTACTGTAGGACAGAGACTCTCGCCGGTACTGGATTGTAGCACGCGCGCCCAGATCGCCTCAGCAGAGTGAGGCGGAGTGCTGGGGCGCTTACAGCCCGAAGGGCGCGGGTTCATTGCCTGGGCGCGGCGTTGCCAGACGGTCGCCCTCTCATCACGGCTTACTTGGCAGCTGCCATCAGCTGATCTCACTTTTCTTGGCGTCGTGTTCTTCCGAAGTATCATTCCATGAGTTTAATTCACAACTGACTCGTAAACTCTGGAGAGTAGACTAAGACGAGGGCGTCGGAGATAGAAAGACTAAAGGATGAAAAGTTTCCAGCCTGATACAGTGTTAGGATTGATATCTATCATATTTTGCTTCCGTTAGGCTGATGGAGGTAGCAGTACACCGGATGTGGAGTCTCCATTTGCTGCTCAGTCCTCACAAGCAAATTTTGTGTAGTATTATTACGTACGTTTCGTTTAAGTGGCGAATCTAGATTGCTGCATTTCTAAAAATATTCATGGATTTATATCACCTAGTGTCAACTGAAATTCATACAAATTCATGGAGGTAAGAAATTGGTGAGTGTATACAAAAGTGGTCGTACTTTCTATTAGAATTATCGACGTGAACGACGTCCCGAACTTGCAACCGCAAGTGAAAACATCGTGATATTTCGCAACATGGTGTAAGCCGATCCATTATAAAGCTTATATGAGACGGATGATACCATAGACGTATGATAAGAAAGAGCGCAGGGAATTTGAAGAGATGAGATGATTACGACAAAACCTCACGAGGTATTAGTGTTGCAATTTGTTTATAGTTGACCAGAAGCAAACTGGGAAACAAATTTTTCAGCAACGCTTACACTACTGTAAAAACAGCATATAACGGATTTTTGAACACAATTTGCTAATGTGGGTGAGACCAGGCTCCCCACGACCAGAACGAAACAGCAATCGTAGCAGTGACTGGCCCTACGCAACTTAGGCCAAGTAATCTCATGTTTCGATAAAGTGAAGAATAGAGTTTTATGGAACGCAAAAGTAACTTTTCCTATAGGTCTCTTGCAGACGGTAAAACTACCGAAAACTAGGCTAGTCTTCTGGACTAACTCCGTGAAGAAGTGGCAAGGAACCTGCAATAAAGTAAATAAATAAATACGTAAATAAATTGTCTATTGATAGGGCAATGCAACATGCCACTCAAGTGCTTTGGCAATGGGATGCGTTATAAGATTATAAGGTCTGAATCGTCACATTTCTGAAAATCCACCCTCTTCCAAAATTTGTGCCACCCTCTGCTCTTCTTCAGACACGCTTTTCGTGCCGTTGCCAGTCTACACTTTATATTATCCCTATTTTGACCATCATCAGTTATTTTGTTTCCCAAATCACAAAACTAATCTACTACTTTAAATGTCTCATTTCCTAATCTAAGTCCCTCAGCATCACCTGATTTAATTCTACTACATTCCGTTATCCTCGTTTTGCTTTTGTTGATTTTGATATTATATCCTCCTTTCAAGCTTCTGTCCACTGCGTTCAACTGCTATTTCAAGTCCTTTGCTGTTTCTCGTAGAATTACAAGGTCTTCGGCAAACCTAAGAGTTCTTATTTCTTCTCCCTGGACTTACTCCACATTTTCCTTTTGTTTCCTTTACTGCTTGTTCAGTATATAGATTGAATGACATAGGGGATAGGCTACAACTCTGTCTCATTCCCTTCTCGACCACTGCTTCTCTTTCGTGCCCCTCGACTCTTATAACTGCCATCTGGTTTCTGTACAAATTGTAAATAGCCTTTCGCTCCCTGTATTTTACACCTGCCACCTTTAGAATTTGAAAGAGATTATTCCAGTGAACACTATCAAAAGCTTCCTCTAAGTCTACGAATACGACAAACGCAGGTTTGCCTTCCCTTAACCTATATCCTAAGAGGAGTCGTAAGGAGTCGTAGGGTCAGTATTACCTCACGTGTTCCTAGATTTCTCCGGAATCCTATCTGGTCTTCAAATCAAATGGTTCAAATGGCTCTGAGCACTATGGGACTTAACATTTGAGGTCATCAGTCCCCTAGAACCTCGAACTACTTAAACCTAACTAACCTAAGGCCATCACACACATCCATGCCCGAGACAGGATTCGAACCTGCGTGCGTAGCGATGGCGCGGTTCGAGACTGAAGCGTCTAGAACCGCTCGGTCACAGCGGCTGGTAACTGGTCTTCCCTGAGGTCGGCTGCTACCAGTTTTTACATTATTTTGTAAGGGATTCGTGTTAGTATTTCCCAACCGTGACTTATTAAAGTGATAGTTCGGTAATTTTAACGTAACCTCCTAAAATGGTTCAAATGGCTCTGAGCACTATGGGACTCAACTGCTGTGGTCATAAGTCCCCTAGAACTTAGAACTACTTAAACCTAACTAACCTAAGGACAGCACACAACACCCAGCCATCACGAGGCAGAGAAAATCCCTGACCCCGCCGGGAATCGAACCCGGGAACCCGGGCGTGGGAAGCGAGAACGCTACCGCACGACCACGAGATGCGGGCGTAACCTCCTACAAAGTGGGTCAGTCTCAAGTGTTGGCTTATGATTTTTTTAGTGTTATGTCCTTCAGAATGCAGGCCGGTAGCTGCTTGATTGTTAATATTTGTTTTCTGGCCATAAAACAAGTGTCAGCAATTACATATTTTGTCTGCTGGAGCAGCAGCTCGGGCAGACTTGGCATGAATTTATTGACTTTGCAATTATTTTAGAATATTTGCTGACATAAAGTTACAGAATGTGGGACTAATCTGGAATCTTATGCCAATGGTGAGAAAATTACAGGACACAGGTGTTGTGGATGCACATTATGTACTTCTAATTCAATGGTTTCCATTTTATTTTAAATGTATGGGAAAGTCGAGTAACCATTTTTTGTTGACGTTGATTAGACGATGCACATCTGGCAGATGCTTGAGGACGGGATCATATGGACGCAAAATCGACACACCTTGAAATTAACAGGATAAAGAATACAGCAGTAATGAAATTTGTTTCTCAGGGAAATGACCATCATGGAAAACGTCATACGATGTATTCATTCCGCTTTTCAGCATAAGCTCTTGCCTTTAGCCATTCTTACACAACACACCTATCGTATACCAGTCTGCATCACCTCTCCAAGCTTACGATTCTGGAATTGAGAACTCGTTAGTTAGCTCTGTTACAAGAAACACAACGTGTAAGTCTGCACCAGCGACCCTAGGACACTTATTCGGAACTGCAGCTTGTTTACATTGCTGAGTGTGAAATTTTATACTTTTGTAAAGCTGCGATTTAGTCGTACTGATACTTCTGAGCCGGCCGCGGTGGTCTCGCTGTTCTAGGCGCGCAGTCCGGAACCGTGCGACTGCTACGGTCGCAGGTTCGAATCCTGCCTCGGGCATGGATGTGTGTGATGTCCGTAGGTTAGTTAGGTTTAAGTAGTTCTAAGTTCTAGGGGACTGATGACCACAGCAGTTGAGTCCCATAGTGCTCAGAGCCATTTGAACCATTTTGATACTTCTGAGAGTCCTAGGATCGTATTTATTGAGCAGTATTTGTTATATTCTGCAGCCAGAATGAAATTACGATATGATTATACAGTACTGAGGGCTAAAGTGTCCATTTTATATCGTGCTGTTGCAAGTATATGATTAAGTTTACTTTTGCACCATTTTGGACGTGGAGAACGCAATTATCTATGCAGCAGTTCCCGTGACAGTGGCCGCCTTAGTCACTAGGAGAAGAGCAGAACAACGACGTAATGCAAGGAGTAGGAACTGGGTTCGACCCTATCTGGCAGGACGGGGTGAAGCCAGCTACATGTACCCCTATTAATGAAAGAGCTGAGACTCTAAAATCCACAGCAATCTGGGAGCTTCGTCATAATGGATGTGTCTTGTTTTGACGAGCTGCTGTTGATTTACATGGCGGGATTCTTGCAAATAAAGCAGTAACGAGGAAACCATCACAAACCAGGCTTATACACTTTTATCGTGTCTGTGCTACGACATTTGTGGCTCTCCTCTTATTACTATCCTTCCTCGCATACTGAAATAGTACAAAAAATGAAGTCAAATCAAACACGCAAAGTACTTTCAGTAATGAAAGCAATATGTAGACGGAATGAATGTAAAATCATATACAAATTAACGTATAAACATATAAACTCAGAATTAAACATTTGTAGACGTACCTTCCCGTGGTGCATTGTATCTTGGGGATCACACAGGCACCTTTCCTCGCTGTATGCCTTATCAAGCACGCTTTTACTTTCCGGGTTCCTTTCCTTATTTTCTATCAGAGGTTATCATTAAATACATAATCTTTCGCAACAGCAAAAATAAAAAAAAAAATAAAAACAGTTTTCATTTGTTTTATTACAGTATTTATAGTAAAATTACTCCCTGAAAAATGTGTAATATACACTACGTGATCAAAAGAATCCGGACACCTGGCTGAAAATTACTTACAAGTTTGTGGCGCCCTCCATCGGTAATGCTGGAATTCAGTATGGTGTTGGCCCACTCTTAGCCTTGATGACAGCTTCCACTCTCGCAGGCATACGTTCAATCAGGTGCTGGAAGATTTCTTGGGGAATGGCAGCCCATTCTTCACGGAGTGCTCCTCTGAGGAGAGATATCGATGTAGGTCGATGAGGCCTGGCACGAAGTCGGCGTTCAAAAACATCCGAAAGGTGTTCTATAGGATTCAGGTCAGGACTCTGTGCAGGCCCGTCCATCACAGGTATGTTACTGTCGTGTAACAACTCCGCCACAGGCCGTTCATTATGAACAGGTGCTCCATCGTGTTCAAACACTCAATCGTCATCCCCGAATTGCTCTTCAACAGTGGGAAGCAAGGAGGTGCTTAAAACATCAATGTAGGCCTGTGCTGTGATAGTGCCACGCAAGGGGTTCAAGCCCCTCCGTGACAAACACGACCACATACTGTGATTAGTCATTCCACACAACGTTTTCCACTGTTCAATCGTCCAATTTTACCGCTCCTTACACCAAGCGAGGTGTCGATTGGCATTTACCGGCGTGATGTGTGGCATATGAGCAGCCGCTCGACCATGAAATCCAAGTTTTCTCACCTCCCGCCTAACTGTCATAGTAGGTGCAGTGGACCCTGATGCAGTTTGGAATTCCTGTGTGATGGTCTGAATAGATTACACATTACGACACTCTTCAACTGTAGGCGGTCTCTGTCAGTCAACAGACGAGGTCGGCCTGTACGATTTTGTGCTGTACGTGTCCTTTCACGTTTCCACTTCACATGACATCGGAAAACGGATATTTAGGAGTCTGGAAATCTCGCGTACAGACGCATGAGACAAGACCACGTTCGAAATCCGTGAGTTCCGCGGAGCGCCCCATTCTGCTCTCTCACAAAGCGTAATGAGTACTGAGGTCGCTGATATGGAGTACCTGACAGTAGGTGGAGCACAATGCACCTAATAAGAAAATCGGATGTTTTTGAGGGTTGTCCGGATACTTTTGATCATATAGTGTATGTCGTGCAATAGTCAAAAGAGTCTTCAAGAGGTCACGTACATCTAGTCTGCTGACCACGTGCGAAAACAATGAGCAGCAGAAAAGTCTGGTAGAAACGCTGCGTTCTGCGCATGCGCCGATCCACTGCAGATAGAACGGCTCCTGTTTCTCTCCGGCGGATAAACGTGCTGCTAAAAGCATAGCTTCACCCTTTCTCCCGCTAGGTGACAGGCCGTCTACACAACACGTGTACACGTTAGATTTGTCGTGTAACAGCGGCCTTAGGGACCGATGACCGTAGCAGTCTGGTCCCTTTAATCCCACAAACCAACCAACCAACAGCGGCCTTATTTCGGACTATAAACATGAGAGATGATCAGTTTGAGTGCGCTTTGCCCGAGCAGGCGTGCGCGACTTTTATGCCTTGTAGTTGCCGAGTTCAGCATCACTACCGCCCCGCGTGTAAGTAGATATCCTACGCTGCGGGCGGGCCGTTTACGCGTTACCACAACTGGGTTAAGCGGCCGTCAACCGAGACAGCTGTGTCCCGTTGTAGATCCCTTCCAGGCTCTCACGGAATAGCCAGGGCGACAGCCAAGCGCTGTGCGCGGGTGTAGAACCGGCGGTATCAGCTGCAAGCAAGCTGTAAACTCAGCACAAGCACCACGGTCGTCGGTATCCCTCTCTTCTTCCTCCCATTCCTGCTTCCTCTTGAATTAATTTCACTGTGGTGTATAAAAACTCAATACAATGTGGTGCGTTATTTAAGCCGTAGCTTGAAATTACCGAGCGTTATCTTGGACTTATGAATAAACGTAGCCGGCCACTTTGACCGAGCGGTTGTAGGAGCTTCAGTCCGAAACCGCGCTGCTGCTACGTTCGCAGGTTCGAATCCTTCCTCGGACATGGATGTATGTGATGTCCTTAGGTTAGTCAGGTTTAAGTAGTTCTAAGTCTAGGGGACTGATGACTTCATACGTTAAGTCCCATAGTGCTTAGAGCCATTTGAACCATTTTGAACAAACGTAGTCATTTCTGTAATACCGAAGACATTTGCGCTTTCTCTTGAATGTACACTAAGACGACAAAGGTCATGGGACACCTCGTAATATCGTGTCGGACCACGTTTCGCCGGTGTAGTGGAGCAGCTCGACGTGGTATGGACTCAACAAGTCTTTGCAAGTCCCCTGTATAAATATTGAGCCAAACTGACTTTACAACAGTCAATAATTGCGAAAATATTGCCGCTGCAGGATTTTGTACTGGAAATGACTTCTCGATAATGTCCCATAAAAGTTCGAAGGGATTCATATCGGGCGATACGGGCGTGCAAATCATTCGCTCGAAGTGTCCAGAATGTTCTTCAAACCAGTCGCGAATAGCTATGGCCCGCTGACATATTTGGGAAGACGAGATCCATGAATGTCTGCAAACGGTCTCCAAGTAGCCGAATTAACTACACTCCTGGAAATGGAAAAAAGAACACATTGACACCGGTGTGTCAGACCCACCATACTTGCTCCGGACACTGCGAGAGGGCTGTACAAGCAATGATCACACGCACGGCACAGCGGACACACCAGGAACCGCGGTGTTGGCCGTCGAATGGCGCTAGCTGCGCAGCATTTGTGCACCGCCGCCGTCGGTGTCAGCCAGTTTGCCGTGGCATACGGAGCTCCATCGCAGTCTTTAACACTGGTAGCATGCCGCGACAGCGTGGACGTGAACCGTATGTGCAGTTGACGGACTTTGAGCGAGGGCGTATAGTGGGCATGCGGGAGGCCGGGTGGACGTACCGCCGAATTGCTCAACACGTGGGGCGTGAGGTCTCCACAGTACATCGATGTTGTCGCCAGTGGTCGGCGGAAGGTGCACGTGCCCGTCGACCTGGGACCGGACCGCAGCGACGCACGGATGCACGCCAAGACCGTAGGATCCTACGCAGTGCCGTAGGGGACCGCACCGCCACTTCCCAGCAAATTAGGGACACTGTTGCTCCTGGGGTATCGGCGAGGACCATTCGCAACCGTCTCCATGAAGCTGGGCTACGGTCCCGCACACCGTTAGGCCGTCTTCCGCTCACGCCCCAACATCGTGCAGCCCGCCTCCAGTGGTGTCGCGACAGGCGTGAATGGAGGGACGAATGGAGACGTGTCGTCTTCAGCGATGAGAGTCGCTTCTGCCTTGGTGCCAATGATGGTCGTATGCGTGTTTGGCGCCGTGCAGGTGAGCGCCACAATCAGGACTGCATACGACCGAGGCACACAGGGCCAACACCCGGCATCATGGTGTGGGGAGCGATCTCCTACACTGGCCGTACACCACTGGTGATCGTCGAGGGGACACTGAATAGTGCACGGTACATCCAAACCGTCATCGAACCCATCGTTCTACCACTCCTAGACCGGCAAGGGAACTTGCTGTTCCAACAGGACAATGCACGTCCGCATGTATCCCGTGACACCCAACGTGCTCTAGAAGGTGTAAGTCAACTACCCTGGCCAGCAAGATCTCCGGATCTGTCCCCCATTGAGCATGTTTGGGACTGGATGAAGCGTCGTCTCACGCGGTCTGCACGTCCAGCACGAACGCTGGTCCAACTGAGGCGCCAGGTGGAAATGGCATGGCAAGCCGTTCCACAGGACTACATCCAGCATCTCTACGATCGTCTCCATGGGAGAATAGCAGCCTGCATTGCTGCGAAAGGTGGATATACACTGTACTAGTGCCGACATTGTGCATGCTCTGTTGCCTGTGTCTATGTGCCTGTGGTTCTGTCAGTGTGATCATGTGATGTATCTGACCCCAGGAATGTGTCAATAAAGTTTCCCCTTCCTGGGACAATGAATTCACGGTGTTCTTATTTCAATTTCCAGGAGTGTATTTCCAGTCAATAATCGGTACAGTTGGACCAGAGGACCCATTCCATTCCATGTAAACACAACCTACGCATTTATGGAGCCACCAACAGTTTCCGCAGTGCCTTGTTCGCAACTTTGGGTGCATATCTTCGTGGGGAATGCACCACACTCGAACCCTACCATCAGATCTTACCAACTGAAATCGGGGCTCAGCTGGCCAGGCCACGGTTTTCTAGGCAGACATTGAACGCGATAAGACCACGAACTAAGGAGAGACGCTGCAGGCGGTGTCGTGCTGTTAGCAAAGGCACTCGCGTCAGTCTTCTGCTAGCATAGCCCATTAGAGGCCAGTTTTGCTGCACTGTCCAAACGGATACGATCGTCGTACATCTGACATTAATTTAATGTCTTTTAGCATTGACAAGACTACGCAAAGTCCGCTGCTCTCGGTAGTTACGTGTAGGCCGTCGGCCACTGCGTTCCCCGTGGTGAGAGGCAATACCTCAGCTTTGGTATTCTCGGTACACTCTTGTCTTTACTTAATCTACCAGCAAGCCCCAACTGTTCACATTGTGTCGTTTGATTTCGTTGTGGGCTGTTGGGACATCCTCTCGCTTGGTCCGTCAACTGTCGGTCGATTGGGTTGTCGTCGGATCGTGAGTGGTTGGCCCGACTGCCGTCTCACCTCAGCGAGCGTTAATGTTTGAATTCCACGCCGACCCTCGAAGATCTGAGCGCCCTTGAGTGTGCTGCCCTATTTTTTAAAATTTGTTCTTGTTATTTTTTACTTGCATGGCTTCTAGCCGATTTTCTTTTTAATTAGAGTTGTTTTGGTCTTGAGGCCTTGAGCCTAGTTTAAAGTACTGTTTGACGTAAGTCCTTTGGCATTCTAAAATTTTAATGTTGTTGAATTTTTAAGTCTTGGGCCTTCAGCCGATTTTGAGTTTGAGTTGTTTGCTCTTAAGGCCTTCAGCCTAAATTAAAGAACTGTTTCATTTATGGCCTTTGGTTTAAAAAAAATCATTAGTGCTATGGAGTTTTAAGTGTTGGACCTTCAGCCGATTTGAATTTAACTTGTTTACTTCAGCCTAACTAAAGAACTGTTTTGAGGTACGACTTTCCTTTTAAATTTCTGATTATGATTGCGTTTTAAGTTATTGGCCTTCAGCCGTTTTTAAATTAAAGTGGCTTACAGCCGGTAATGCTGGCCGGAGTGACCGTGCGGTTCTGGGCGCTACAGTCTGGAACCGAGCGACCGCTACGGTTGCAGGTTCGAATCCTGCCTCGGGAACGGATGTGTGTGATGTCCTTAGGTTACTTAGGTTTAATTAGTTCTAAGTTCTAGGCGACTGATGACCTCAGAAGTTAAGTCGCATACTGCTCAGAGCCATTTCAACCATTTGAACAGCCGGTAAATAAGTCCCAAAGATAAAGTTGTGTGTAGCAAAAAAATTTTTTTGGGCTCTTGTAATGTCTGATCAAATAATAAATTTGTATTTTCGAGTATAACTAACAGCCCCTTATTTTGGCCACTTTCCACAACTTAAAGTACCTGTCCTGTCCTGCGGATTTAGCAGGGCGTCTCACTGGATCAACTGCACAGGCCCGCAAACAGTGAATAGCACAAATATACGTCATCCGATGAGACGACCAAACGAACGACCAACCAACGGTCGTGCCGCTCCAGTCTCCCTCCGTCGGACAGTTCATGTGTGTCGCCAGCGGTCGGCGAGCACTGGCTGTCGGCACCTCACCGGCGCTCCGTCCCCGACTTCACTGCTGCTGCGTCCCGACTGCACTGCTGGTCCGTCTCCAACTGAACTGCCAGACACACGACGACCCGGAAATACTATCGATCGCTCCAGAGATTGCACGACAGTGCACTTGTCGGTACGCGCTGCTGCTGCCACTCACGGGCAAGTAAGGCAGAAAGTAGTGACGCCAGTAAATGGAATAAGAAAACAAAGCTATAGTACCGTAATAGAAGATGACAAACAATATATGGGATAAACGCGAGCCGTGCATGGCTCAACTGTGGATCTCGGAATACTGAATTATGATTTCCGAAATGGTATGTCCGACGCGTCTAGCTCAAACTAACATTTCGCGTTCAAAGTCTGTTAATTCCTGTGGTGTGGGCATAATTACGTCGGAAAATTGTTCGCGTCAGTCACCACTATACAAATGATTGTTCTGCTAATCCACTGGCCTTTCACACCTTGTGTATGCCATACTGCCGCCATCTGCATATGTGCATATCGCTATCCTACGACTTTTGTAACCTCAGCGCATTTGAATGTGATATATCGGGGCTGACTGCAATGTGGAACGTTGTTTCAGCCGTAACTTGAAGGCACTGTGCGCAGTCATAGGCTTACTGGCATCTACACATAAGTTAAAAGTGTATGTCCATCATCCTGATTTTTGTAATCTAGTAAATGTGGTGTCACCGCCAGACACCACACTTGCTAGGTGGTAGCTTTAAATCGGCCGCGGTCCATTAATACATGTCGGACCCGCGTGTCGCCACTGTCAGTGATCGCAGACCGAGCGCCACCACACGGCAGGTCTCGAGAGACGGACTAGCACTCGCCCCAGTTGTACGGACGACTTTGCTAGCGACTACACTGACGAAGCCGCGCTCCTTTGCCGAGCAGATAATTAGAATAGCCTTCAGCTAAGTCCATGGCTACGACCTAGCAAGGCGCCATTAGCCTTACATAGCAATTGATACTTATCGTATAAAGCATGTCTCATCAAGAACGATGTATACAACAAGGATGGATTAAAAGTTAAGTATTCCAGGAGCTACGTACTTTTCTTTATAGCATTCATTACGTATCCTGTTTCAGACCTTTCTCTAGCCTGCGTCAGTAACGCGTGCCTTTCGGCTACTTCAGAGTGGCGTGGTTGTCTCACTACGCTACAACAGTAAATACTTACTGAATTTGTCATTAATTATACGGGACGAATGCGCCTTTACAAGTGAATCGGCTTTTCGACCAAGAGTACTAGAGCATCTCTATGTAAAGCAGAATGAAATACTAAATGTCACGAGAAGCGGATTTGACAGCATAAAAGTAACCACGAATGTTGTGTTACCTGTAAAGAAACAGTAACAGCAGAATGAGTTCGTCTGCAGAGTTTCGAACGTGGAGTAGTCATTTAATGCAACCTGAGTAACAAACCCATCAGGAACATTTCACACTTCTATACCTGCCGAAGTTGACTATAGGAGACTTGATGATGAAGTGGAAGCGTCAGCGAACAGCCGCAGTTAAGCCAAATCAGGCAGACTTTGTTTACTGTCGGATAGCGACCGTCGAAATCAGCAGAAGGAATCACTTGTCACTTCCAAATTGCTACCAGCAGTTCAGGTAGCACGACGATAGTGCGTAGGCAGTTAAGAAGAACGGGTTACAAGGGTACAGCAGTTCCTCATAAGCCTTTTCTGTAGACAGGCCGACAGCGAAAGCTCGAGTAGCTCCAGTACTGACGATGATACTAGTGACAGTGGCAACACTGACATAATGTAGTTACATAAAATATACATAACATAAAACATGTAAAACATCCACAACTACTCACGTGAACATTAATATAAGATGGCGATTTCTATCTTATTACGAATGAATCTAATTAAAAGCCCGCATCTCGTGGTCGTGCGGTAGCGTTCTCGCTTCCCACGCCCGGGTTCCCGGGTTCGATTCCCGGCGGGGTCAGGGATTTTCTCTGCCTCGTGATGGCTGGGTGTTGTGTGCTGTCCTTAGGTTAGTTAGGTTTAAGTAGTTCTAAGTTCTAGGGGACTTATGACCACAGCATTTGAGTCCCATAGTACTCAGAGCCATTTTTCTAATTAAAATTGGGAATAATTAGAATAGCCCGTAGATAGATATTGTTCTAGAATCAACGTTAATCCTGTATCCAACATCGTTAACTAGTTATATAAATGTACACGTCATTGTACATGAAATAATATGAATGTAACATAAATTTTATGTTGAGTAAGCAAGCAAAATCAAGCAGATTTTGCATATTACGCAATTATACAAAATTACGGGTCCACTACCAAAAAAACTGTAATTTTATTCTACAAAAATATTTTTAAAAGATTAATAATAGGTTAGTGGTGGCTTGTTATTTCTCCTATAGCTATGTAAGAACGGCATGTAACTTAGTTAGATTACAATGAGCCACGACATTGTTCCAGACATGCTGAAATTGTTTACTAACTACTCTAGTAGTACTAATTATGTAACCTAACAAACATCAACTCACACAGCACTCTAACAAACAACACCGACAGACATTAAATCGACATGGACTGAACAAATCGAATTTTACCGAAGAGGGATGTTCATATTGATAGTTACTAAAATGGGTAACACCGCATGTGGACGCTCGACTTAAAGTTAAAAAAAAATGGCTCTGAGCACTGTGGGACTTAACATCTGAGGTCATCAGTCCCCTAGAACTTAGAACTACTTAAACCTAATTAACCTAAGAACATCACACACATCCATACCCGAGGCAGGATTCGAACCTGCGACTGTAGCAGTCGCGCGGCTCCGGACGGAAGCGACTAGAACCGCTCGGCCACACCGGCCGGCTTAAAGTTCAATACCAAGTCCCCGTCACCACGTGATGCTGATTAACGGATATGTTTATCTACTGGTATGTATCTCTACTGGTATGTATCTCTACTGGTATGTATCTCTACTGGTAGAAGCCAACCTCGCTGAAGATCAATTTGGATTCCGCAGAAATATTGGAACACGTGAGGCAATACTGACCCTACGATTTATCTTAAAAAATAGATTAAGGAAAGGCAAACCTACATTTCTAACATTTGTAGACTTAGAGAAAGCTTTTGACAATGTTGACTGGAATACTCTCTTTCAAATTGTAAAGGTGGCAGGGGTAAAATACAGGGAGCGAAAGGCTATTTACAATTTGTACAGAAACCAGATGGCAGTTACAAGAGTCGAGGGGCATGAAAGGGAAGCAGCGGTTGGGAAGGGAGTGAGACAGTGTTGTAGCCTCTCCCCGATGTTATTCAATCTGTATGTAGAGCAAGCAGTAAAGGAAACAAAAGAAAAATTCGGAGTAGGTATTAAAATCCATGGAGAAGAAATAAAAACTTTGAGGTTCGCCGATGACATTGTAATTCTGTCAGAGACAGCAAAGGACTTGGAAGAGCAGTTGAACGGAATGGATAGTGTCTTAAAAGGAGGATATAAGATGAACATCAACAAAAGCAAAACGAGAATAATGGAATGTAGTCGAAATAAGTCGGGTGATGCTAAGGGAATTAGATTAGGAAATGAGACACTTAAAGTAGTTAAGGAGTTTTGCTATTTGGGGAGCAAAATAACGGATGATGGTCGAAGTAGAGAGGATATAAAATGTAGACTGGCAATGGGAAGGAAAGCGTTTCTGAAGAAGAGAAATTTGTTAACATCGAGTATAGATTTAAGTGTCAGGAAGTCGTTTCTGAAAGTATTTGTATGGAGTGTAGCCATGTATGGAAGTGAAACGTGGACGATAAATAGTTTAGACAAGAAGAGAATAGAAGCTTTCGAAATGTGATGCTACAGAAGAATGCTGAAGATTAGATGGGTAAATCACATAAGTAATGAGGTATTGAAGAGAATTGGGGAGAACAGGAGTTTGTGGCACAACTTGACAAGAAGAAGGGACCGGTTGGTAGGACGTGTTCTGAGGCATCAAGGGATCACAAATTTAGCATTGGAGGGCAGCGTGGAGGGTAAAAATCGTAGAGGGAGACCAAGAGATGAATACACTAAGCAGATTCAGAAGGATGTAGGTTGCAGTAGGTACTGGGAGATGAAGAAGCTTGCACAGGATAGAGTAGCATGGAGAGCTGCATCAAACCAGTCTCAGGACTGAAGATAACAACGACAACATCAACATATCTACTCTTTCCAGTCTTATTTTATTCTCTACGTAATTATAATATAAATTTATAATTTCCTACTTCAAAATTACTGTGTTTTTCTTTAAAAAATAAGGTTATTTCCTGTAAGTAAATAAGAGATAACACCAAAGTGCAGACAAAAGAACTCCACGTAACCCCACCTCGACATGGTGCTGCATGGGCAACAGTGAGGCCCCAACTGCATACACAATGTTGCTGCGCGGTGGTGGCATGGGTACTGGCTAAGAGATCTGTATGGAGCAGAACGGCGTGTATAAAGTAATAAAATATCAGACCCTACTCCTCATAATGCAACTTGAAAGATAAAATGCATTCAGTGCTAACAAGGGAACCTCCACATCGCGCCCCCCTCAGATTTAGTTATAAGTTGGCACAGCGGATAGGCCTTGAAAAACTGAACACAGATCAATCGAGAAAACAGGAAGAAGTTGTGTGGAACTATGAAAAAAATAAGCAAAATATACAAACTGAGTAGTCCATGCGCAAGATAGGCAACATCAAGTTTAGTGTGAGTTCAGGACCCCCTTGGTCCCGTGGTTAGCGTGAGCAGCTGCGGAACGAGAGGTCCTTGCTTCAAGTCTTCCCTCCAGTGAAAAGTTTAATTTTTTAATTTCAGACAGTTATTTTGCGTAGCTGCACAGGTACACAGAACAGTATTGTTTACGTGATCGTGTGTCAATTATCAAAGTTCAGGCACTCACACATAATCAACTTCACTCTCCAAAATTTTAGCACATGTTCAGATTTGCTTGGACATATGCAGGATTTGACGGTCTACACACGGAAAAAATTGAAACCGTTAAAAACATATGTTTTGACAGAGAACAGGGAAAACTGTGCGACTGCGAAACTGTTGCATTCATTTGTTGCAGTTTATGTGACAAACTCTTATGTTTTCATCCACAAGAAAACCTAAATCGGGCAAGGTAGAAGAATCTTTTTACCCATTCGCCAAGTGTACAAGATAGGTGGGTCGACAACGTATTCCTGTCATGTGACGCACATTCCGTCACCAGTGTCGTATAGAATATATCAGATGTGTTTTCCTGTGGAGGAATCGGTTGACCTATGACCTTGCGATATAATGTTTTCGTTTACCATTGGAGAGGCACGTCCTTTCGTCTACTAGTCGCACGGTTTTGCGGTGCGCCGGGCGGAGTGGCCGAGCGGTTCTAGGCGCTACAGTCTGGAACCGCACGACCGCTACGGTCGCAGGTTCGAATCCTGCCTCGGGCATGGATGTGTGTGATGTCCTTAGGTTAGTTAGGTTTAAGTAGTTCTAAGTTCTAGGGGACTGATGACCTCAGATGTTAAGTCCCATAGTGCTCAGAGCCATTTGAACCATTTTTTGCGGTGCGGTCGCAAAACACAGACACTAAACTTATTACAGTGAACAGAGACGTCAATGAACGAACGGACAGATCATAACTTCGCGAAAATAAACTTTTCACCCAAGGAAAGACTTGAACCAAGGACCTCTTGTTCCGCAGCTGCTCACACTAACCACGGGACCACGGCACTCCTGAGCTCACACTATCTTTGATGTTGCGTATCTTGCGCATGGACTACTCAGTTTGTATATTTTGCTTATTTGTTTCATAGTTCCACACAACTTCTTCCTGTTTTCTCGATTGATCTGTGTTCAGTTTTTCAAGGCCTATCCACTGTGCCAACTAATAACTATATCTGAGGGGGGTGCGATGGGGAGGTTCCCTTGTAAGCAACACGTGAGGCGGTTCAGAGAATGACGCTAATGGACGCTGGATGGTTGGAAACGAGTCATTTCGATTCATGAATGACGCTGAACACTGTGGAAATGCAACGAAAGGATTTGGTTTTACCAATTCCTGGAGAACCTTACCTGCCATCATGTATATAGTGCCAGAAATGTGGAGAAGGCGATATTAAGATAGCGCTATCTTTCGTGGTCAGTATGTGGCTCTCTTATTCCACGCACGAAAACGCTAAATGCGGAAATAGATCAACTCGTTTTAGAGCAGCGTGTACTGTGTGCAGTGTAGGAACAGTCCGGAGACTATTATTGTATCAGCTTGCCATTGCACCCTGTCGCAAAGCAGCATATGTGCGGCGTTTGTTTGTAGACAATACATCCCTGAAACGGAGTGGCCTGCAGACAGTTCAGATCTGAACCCAACGGAACACTTTTGGGATGAGATATAGACATCGACTTCGCTGCAGACCACAACATCCAGCATTACTATCTTCTCTGGTATAGGCTGCCATTTCTCCACAGACGTTCGAACACCTCATAGGCCGTTGTAAAACCGATGCGTGGACATATTCCATTTTAATATCGGTGTCCGGATGCTTTCGATCAGATAGTGTATAATAAAATGGACCATCTGTACGTCATAAACGAAATCATAGAACAGTAGAATGAGTATAAATCACCATTTTGTCCGAGATTTACGAATGTGGAATCCACAGCGATTAGTTTTTGATTTCTATTTCTGACATTCTCTTAATTCTATGGTACTTCCAGAATCAATAAATAAAGCGATATCGTCGGAGCGATTAGCTCCGAATCTAAGGGCTTCTGACATTCGAATTACTTCTATAGTATGAATAACACTTACCGCTGAGAGACTGAACATTTTCGAGAAAGAGAAATTCGGCTTTGACGTCCCGTCGACAATGAAGGGGCAGCAGCTCAGATTGAGGAAGCATAAGGGTGGAAATCAACCATGTCGTTTCAAAGAGCCCGTTCCAGCATTCGTGTTAAACTATTTAGTGATGATGATGGTAAACCTAAATCCGGATAGTCGGACGAGGATCTGAACCGCCGTCATCCACAATATGAGTCTAATTACTTACTAGTGCACAACGGTTCTCGGTGTTCCTTGTGTTGCGCAGTGTAGTACGTTGGAGAACCTATTTCTTAAATGAGCACCACTAGATACTTCAATAAAGATTAGAGGAGTGAAAAATGAGTTCGCAAGAATTCCAAATTATATGACCACGTAATACATTGCTCATAGCCGGCCGGGGTGGCCAAGCGGTTAAAGGCGCTACAGTCTGGAACCGCACGGCCGCTACGGTCGCAGGTTCGAATCCTGCCTCGGGCATGGATGTGTGTGATGTCCTTAGGTTAGTTAGGTTTAAGTAGTTCTAAGTTCTAGGGGACTGATGACCTTAGAAGTTAAGTCCCATAGTGCTCAGAGCCATTTGAACCATTTGAACATTGCTCATAAACTGAATACAAATCCGATTCAAAGGATCACGTGCCTTTACCTCGCCATTCGTATATAAATGCCAAAGAAAATAACTACATATTCGTATTAACGCCCAAAATATTACCTGATGATTCGAAAAGCAACAAGGTAAACAACTGAAAGCTCGGATGACAATAAAAATTGGATATTGAGCTGCACCTGTTCTAACGAAGTTGTGAAGTCGAACAAAGACCTAGCGTTGCCTCGTTAAACACGACTGTAAAATATCTTCGGTAAAGAATTATAATATTCCATAATATAAAAGACCATATAACCTACAATTACGCAAACGCGGCCTAAGCAAGCAACGATCTTACCATAATTCTGAACTAAGTCCTTCAATATCCCCATTTCGCTATTACGAGGCGAAGCGCCTATGCTAGACATATCAGCGTAACCTCACGACCTCAGGCGGAAGAAGAGTGTGACCATGCGACCACACCAACCGATTCTTGCTATTGGCTGGCTCACATTAAAGTTCAGCCGACTCACTGAGACGTCAATTTACGGTCTTCATCCAAAACAAGGTACCCTAGCAGACGCTGAAGTGACGAGATATTCTCTGAGACAGACAAATGCCTACCAAATGAAGACCTCGGCTGTAAACAATGGTTGGTTGTTTTGAAAAATTGCTCTGTAAAGTTTCAATAAAATCTAATAAATATTTGAAGCACATGCAATGTGGTTTCTTTTTATTCAGGTAAGTCGTTGTTTTCAAATATATCTACGGTAACGATGTACTTTTAAAATGGTAAATCCTACCCAAAATTTTATTGTTAAAAATTTGTCAACGGTTACTTTACATCGTTTACCTGCAAACTGAATTCAATTAACATCTGTTAGAATTGACTTCCCACTGTTTACTTGCTGGAACAATTGGCGGAAAATCACTTCGAAACCTCTCAGAAATATAAATTTTAAATGTACTAATTTTTTCAATTTTCGATAGTAATATTTGCATTAGCAATTTTGGCAATAATAAAGTACAACAAGCTCAAAAATTAATCTGCGGTTCAATAGAATATAAAGTCAATTTTAGTAAGCGCTATAGCACGTGAACAATGTTGAGGATTTATACCATCACCGTGACACGCAAATTAACATTGTTTACTTCCCTGAATAAATATTCATATTTACTTGATTAGCAACAAGTTTTGAAGAAAATCTGCGTTCAGAAACGTATTCAGGATCTTTATCTGAGTTACACTTGGCGACATCGTTCTCAGCTTTGTTCAAATCGTCTCTGAAAAACCATTTTCCTGACACGGACACCATACACGATACTACTACTGGCACGCACGTTTTTCCACTTTTTTTACGTGCGCGCAGCCTGACCATGTCTCCATTATCGTGAATCTGAAATTAGAGCTATATCTGTCACTTTAGAATGATCGTGGAACTAACAACTAATATAAATAAAGCATCGTGGAACTACTGACTATTATAAATAAAGCACACCACTTGCCACGTTTTATACGCCCCGTTAGTCGTCCGAAAGCCACGTTAAACTGTAAGTTCCCCTATTAATGCCGGCACGGTAGCTCAGCGTGTTTCGTGAGAGGGCTGCGTTTTCTCTGTAATAAAAAAAACTGAGTCAAGGCATCAACGATGAACTTGAACGAATGTCTTGTGACGTCCGCCCAGACCAAACGTAACGAACCATATCGAGGGGAAAAAAAGATAGCTGAGTGGTTAGCGTGACGAATTGCCGTCCTTTGGGCCCGGGTTCGATTCCCGGCTGGAATTCGGGGATTTTCTCCGCTCAGGGACTAGGTATTGTGTGTTTTCATTATCATTTTATCCCCATCCGGCGCGCAGGACGCCCAATGTGGTGTCGAATGTAACAAGACCTGCACAATGGCGGTCGGACCTGCCCCGTAACGGGCCTCCCGGTCAATGACGCCAAACGCTCATTTCCATTTCCATACGTAATATTTGTTTCTCATCCACTATCCCACACTATTGCTTTCAGCCGAGGTCTTCAAATGTGTCCGTCACTAAACGAGTTTCGATGTATGGCAGGTGGAAGATATGAAGTGAGAGATATGAACAGGCATGGTGGGGTGGTTCGTGGTCCCAGTCCCATTGACCGACAGAAAATGTTACCAAGTAAGTTCAGTGCGTTGATGACGCTCAGCAGCAGTTCCTCTCTAGTCCAAACGCTTCATCGCAGGGTAGCGCTTATAACCATCGTCCTCAATTATTTTTTAGATATATTCCAGTCTCTGTCTTTCCCTATAGTTCTTAACCTCTGCAACTCTCTCAAGTAACATGCAATTTATTGCTTGATATCTTAAGATATGACCTATCACCCTGCCCCTTCTTCTTTTCAACGCTTTACACGTTCTTCGATTCTGGTAAGAACCTTCTCATTTCTCAGCTTATCAACCCGCCATCCTTCTATAACAACACATCTGAAACGCTTGGATTCTCTTCTTGTCCAGTTTTCTCACAGCCCATGCTTAACTTTCGTACCATGCTGTGCTTCAAAAGTACATTTTCAGGTATTTTTTCCTCACATTAACGCCGATGTTTGGTGCTAGTAGACTTCTTTTTGCAAGGATATCCTCTTTACCTTTCCTAGGCAACTTTTTATGTCTTCCTTGCTTCGCCCGTTATGTGTTACTTTACTTCCAGCGTAGCGGAGTCCCTCTTGCCTTCCTCTATTTCGTGAGACCCAATTTCGATGTAAGGTGTGTTGCTAATCTAATTATTGCTAGTCGTTATTTTCGTGTTTCTGTCGCTTTAGTCTCAATCTATAGTGTTTGGATGCTACCGAAAGGGGAGAAAAGCAATGCCAAGAAATGTAAGGATATTATAACCATAAGTTTGATTTCTCACGCACCAAAATTTCTACTAAGAGTGACAAACAGAAGACTTCCTGGAACACTGGAAAAAAATATTGCAGAGGAACAGTCTGGATTTAGAAGAGCGGAATATACAAGAAATGCATTTGAACTGTTGATAATTGTACGTTGAAAGAAGAAGAGAAATTTATATTGTTTTCAATGACTTGGAGAAATCCCTTGACAGAAAACAATGGAATAAATTAATGGCCATTCTAAGAAAGATAGTAGTCGAGTAGAGGGATAGAAGGCTAAGGGTCTATAACTACGACGAAAGATAAGAATACAGGTTGGGAATGAGATGACAGAGGAAAGCAGAACTGGAAGGGGAGTAGGGTAAGGTTGCTGTCTCTTCCCAATACATATATTTGGAACATATTATTCAGAAATGTTTGAAACCAAAAAGATGGTTGGTAGCCGGAGGATAGACTGTATTCGAATTGCGGATGATATAGTGTTATTGGCAGAGAGCGAAAAACTACGATTGAAATGTTAAAACATTTAAAGAAGGCCTGTGAGGAGATCGGGATGAAAATTAATAAGAAAAAGACAAAAGTATGGTGATAAATGCATAGGACAGAAAGATGTGGAACAAGTTAGTGGTTTCAAATATCTGGGAAGCATAATCACGGAAGACATGACATGCAAGATAAGCAGGCAGAAACGCTTATAGCTATTGCCAAGGAGGTATTTAATAAGAAGAGTAGGCTACTCGGTGGGTACATGGACAGGATCCTAGGAAGAGACTGGGAAGTGCTCTATACGAAGCGTGGAATTACAAGGATGCGAGAGAGACACTGAGGAAAGAGGAAGAAAGAAGATTAAATGCATTTGAGATCTGGATTTGGAGAGGATGGAAGGAATAAAACGGGCTGACGAAGTCAGAAATGAGGTGTTGAGACAACAGGGGGAAGAGAAAGAAATTTTAAAAGTAATCAGCAAGAGAAAACACACCTGGCTTGAAGAGATTGTTTACTGATGGGCGTTGTGGAAGTAATGGTAAATGGAAAGAGAAGAACAAGACGCAGAAGATAACAGATGGTGAATAGTATAAGAACAGAAAAGAATTATGAGAAAACAAGGAGGGTAGCAAATAACAGGCGTGCGTGGAGAGTTAGATGAGAGGACCTGCACTAGGGCAGAAGTCTGTTGATGATGTGGGTGCTGAATTCACGATTTAGGAATTCGTTTACTAAAACGGGGACCGTTTGCCTCTGTGGGCGTGAGATGTGCTCTCACATGCTGGCTGCACGGTCGTGAAGATGGGCACCGTGACCTTGCCTTGGAATGAAAGTTTTTATCTTTGGCCAATTACGGGACCTCTGGCAGGTCGAGAGTAGGTGTGTGTGTGTGTGTGTGTGTGTGTGTGTGTGTGTGTGTGTGTACGCTGTTAACTAGCGCGGCAGGGATGACAGATAGCAGGCTGTTACCACGCTGGGCCCCCGTCTTACGGCAACAGAGTCGTGGCTGGGTGGCCACACTTGGCGTGTCTTGCCGTGTCGTCATGCGACGGAGCCCCGGCTGCTGCACGCAAGAGCCAGAGACCGCTTAACTGTACACGGTTACGCAACAGTCCCTCTGACAGACAACTGCACCTTGTGGCCCTGCGCACATTAACCCTTTCACTACCACTGGGACGTATGTGGTACACGATAAATTATCAGAAAGCAGTGGTAGTGTACTGCATGTTATTACTGACAGGAAGTGGGGGGGGGGGGGGGGGGGTAGCTCGGAATCGGTGAGGGTACGTGGAATTACTTTGTAACTAACAACCCTGTTAAAACCTTTTATTTATTTATTTATTTATTTACACGTCAAGTTCCGTAGGACCAAATTGAGGAGCAAATCTCCCAGGTCGTGGAACATGTCACTACATGAAATTACAACGTAAAAGTGATAACAGATAAAACTAAAATGTTTATGAACCCGAATGAAAGGCGATCCATAAGTTTAAGTAGACGCAATCAACAATACAACAAGAATCAGCTTAATTTTTCAAGGAACTCCTCGACAGAATACAAGGACTGACCCATGTGGAAACTCTTCAGTTTCGATTTGAAAGCGCATGTATTACTGCTAAGATTTTTGAATTCTAGTGGTAGCTTATTGATAATGGATGCAGCAGTATACTGCACACCTTTATGCACAAGAGTTAAGGAAGACCGATCCAAATGGAGGTTTGATTTTTGCCGAGTAGAAAGCTGCTTATTCTTGGGAATAAGCTAATATTGTTAACAAGAAATGACAGTAAGGAATATACATATTGAGAGGCCAATGTCAAAATACCCAGACTCGAGAGGTTCGTGAACTTACATCACTTATTGCCCGAACCAAAAATATCCTTCTAGAATGGGAAGAGTTGCCCCAAAATATAATACCATACGATATAAGCGAATGAAAATAAGCGAAGTACACTACTTTTGGTGTCGAACGATCAGTCACTTCAGATACCGTTCGAATAGCAAAAATGGCAGCATTGTCTTTGAACAAGATCCTGAAGGTGGGCTTTCCACGACAGTTTACTATCTGAACACCTATAAATTCGAACTGTTCAGTTTCACTAATCATATGCCCATTCTGTGAAACTAAAACGTGAGATTTTGTTGAATTGTGTGTTAGAAACTGTAAAAACTAAGTCTTACTGTGATTTAACGTTAGTTTATTTTCTACAAGCCATGAACGTAGGTCATGAATTGCACTACTTGAAACCGGGCCAATGTTGCACGCAACATCCTTTAGTAACAAGCTAGTGTCAACAGCAAACTGATATTTTAGAGTTACCCGTAATACTAGAGGACATATCATTTAAATAAATAAGGAACGAGAGTGGCCCCAACACTGGTCCCTGGGGCACCCCCCCCCCCCCCCCTCACTTGATTGTACCCCACTGAGACCCCACATCACAGCCATTCTCAACATTGTGAATAATGACCTTTTGCTGTCTGTTGTTAAAGTAAGAGGTGAACCAATTGTGAGCTACTCCCCGTATTCCGTAATGGTCCAACTTCTTGAGCAATATTTTGTTATCAACACAATCAAACGCCTTAGTTAAATTAAAAAAAAAATATGCTTAACGTTCCAAACCTTTTCTTTACCCCATCCAGTACCTCACTGAGAAAAGAGAATATAGTATTTTCATTTGTTAAACCACTTTTAAAGCCGAACTGTACATTTGATAGCAAATCTTCTGATATAAAATGATCAATTATCATGGGAGTGGGATAGCTTGGATAAAGTGGTTCTTGATGGGAAAGCCACTGGACGATACGTTTTCAAAACATTTATTAACAACTTTTAAGGAACGTACATTGGAGCCTTCAACACAACTCTTTGCACCACTGTGTGTCTGTTTTGTGTCTGTCTTGTAGTTATTACGTAGTCCTTTTGTGAAACCCCGGAGATGCTTACGGATAACCCTCTACGGCCAATCCCTTCACGTATTGCAGAACGAAATGGCGGGAAATTTTTTATTGTTACTTGTAACTATGACATTAATTAAGATAACCATACATTAATGTCTTTCACTTTGCAAAAAAGTTAAACCACACTGTCAAGTACTGAACCACTTCTGGTATCAGCAACATTAAAATAACAAGCACATCAGGAACTCTCACTAGTTTCATCTCTAATTCTTAATTTTCAGAAATTTACTTTGGTTGTCATTCCAGGACATATAAGGAAGGAGGGTTAGGATTTTAGGTCGCCGGCCGAAGTGGCCGTGCGGTTAAAGGCGCTGCAGTCTGGAACCGCAAGACCGCTACGGTCGCAGGTTCGAATCCTGCCTCGGGCATGGATGTTTGTGATGTCCTTAGGTTAGTTAGGTTTAACTAGTTCTAAGTTCTAGGGGACTAATGACCTCAGCAGTTGAGTCCCATAGTGCTCAGAGCCATTTCAACCATTTTTTGATTTTAGGTCCCATCGACGACGAAACCATTACATTATGAGCACGATGTTTGGAATGGATAAGGATACGGAAAAGAAATACCCTCATTTTTACCGCAACCGATTTCCGGAGGTCACGCGAAACCTAAATGTTAGAAGGTGGATTCAGATTCGAACATCGCTACTCCATCACATACAAACCTGACTCTACCGGCAGGAGATTAAAAAACATTGTCGCGTAAGTTTCCAGTACCAGCACAGACGACGGTGCAGCAATCGCTTATTCCAAACCTTCTGCGACATCATTTCATTGCCATACTGACTACAGGAAATGTCATTTCCATTGTCATTGCTTTTCCTTTAAATACTGCAGCCCGAAGAATAACTAGGCTGACCTGCGTTATCACTGGCGTGAATTGGCTAGATTGACAGTTCATTCTGTTTTAACACTGTTGGATGTAAAAAATAATCCTATTTGCTATAGAAAGCAAATTGTATATAGCTTGAATATATTTGGCCATTTCGATTTATTGTATTATAGCAACAAATATTTATTTTGTATTTTCCATACTCTGATGTTACCTTTAGTGAGGCGCTACTGAAATTCACGTTGTTTTGTCCCCGGTGAAGCCAGAGCAGTGGGACTTGCATACACTTCTAAATATGAAATTTGTGATACCAATACTCGCAGCATGTTTCATGGTGACATGGTGCAGTTTAGCTTTCCAATCATCAGAATGCATTTTGAAAGATTATTGGCAAAGCTATTATAAGAATTTTGTCATAAACAAACCTTCAGAACAGAGAGGTGTCATTAGGAATAGTCCCCAGGCCAATTGTCAGTTTTACGGAGTAAGGAAGGAAGGATCCCAGAGTACCGGTGCAAGTGTGGTAAGTTTGTTCTGGCAAAATTTCCTTCCTGCCTTGCTATAAGTATGAGAACTGTATATCAACATTAATTAATTATTACACGTAGTGGGGAAATCGGATATATTTTTAATCATTATTAATAATTTTATGTCTCTGTCGTTACTGCTGACGATAGATATTTCAGATTTCTTCTCACAGGATATGTATCCAAAACGGACATACAGTATAAATAATTAGAAACTCTTACTCCAGATTTGGTATCGGAAACAAGTGATTAGCAGTAATCAAATGCATTGTTTCAGTATTGGTACCTATAAATATTTTCAACTCATCCTCTTAATGTAATTGATACTGAAAGTCGTTCTGTATCTTTTGTTTCAGGTAAGCGCATTATTCGAGTCCTGTCACTGAGCTATAAGTCTTATCACTGAATCAAGGTAAACAAAAACAATCTTTTCCTCTACTAACTCATTTATTGACCGGATGTAGCTGTATTTGTAGTGCAGTGTTGTTACAGGAAAGTTGGAAACAAAATATATTTCGTTTTATAAAATAATACAGTAAACAATTTTTTGGCGTTCACTGTATTTTCAGAGTTGAAGTGCATTAATTCTTTTCGCACAATAAATCAGTAAAATTACAATAAAAGATTAAGTAAATATCCTTGTTTTTCATTAACTGCGTACTCTTACCTGAAGCTCCTATAGGCGTATTAATCATTTCATGAGTTGTCTATTCCGCTAACATAAAGCACCACCCCCTTTAGGAAACCATAGTTGTTTAAGAGTCTAAGAAGGTGAATAAGTTATCTTTACACATACATAAAAATGACTTGGATACTATTACTTGTGTAAAACCTTGTTTCCATGTCAACAGTGTATGACTAAATTAAGAGAGCGTATATGTTGCAGGGAAGTACTAAATTAAAACCTGTTGTAGTCAAGAACTAACGAAATCAAGAACGAATGTTGTTCAATGAGTGCTGCTCAGGTAGTGTGGACAGAAATATTCGTTGACCGTGAAGGCAACCCCAGCCATGACGAAAGAGTAGAGTGCGTGTATTTAAACGTCAATGGACAAATAGTTAAATAAATTTGGTGCTTAAATATTAGAATTTAATGTAGCAGTAACAAACTTCTTCTTTTAAATGCAAACATTTTGGGTTAGACATTACTGTGACTGTTATGATTATCATTTGAAACTACAAGTTACTGTAACTAGTCAGAATTTATATTTATTGCCACTTCACGCTTCGGAGTGTTAACTCCTACCGTCACGTGGATTTATGGCGATTAATAAGGCACATTAGTATTGTGTGTGTCGTTTTTGGGTAGCCTGTGACACAGTCTCCAGTGGTCAAACACTCATTATTCTGCGGTGTTTACATCAAATAATCTTTGTATACGGTAACTTGTAGTTCAGTTGACACCTCTGCTCCGAAATGTATAAGATATTTGCTATTGAATTATGGCAGTGGGATGTAGACTTTTAATACGGACACCATAAAACAAACTGAGGATTGTTCAGCGACTTACAGAAACAGGAAAACAAGCAAATATTTCAGTGAGCTAATTAGAGAGGAAGAAGTAATACTTTTTGAAGCTAAAATAATATGGTGGGGCGACATGCGACCAGGTGAATTGGGGTAGAGGGACAAAGTAATTTGTTTGTCGTTGTCCCTGCTGCTACATCTCAGATTCTTTCTTTTGTCTGATTTATAATTTTCTTGTCAGCAATAAAACCTCCTGCTTAACGTCTTGTTTGCTCTTCACTGAAGGATAGGGGCGTGACTACAGCCTTCTATGGTCATCTGTGTTTGGCCTTTCCCCTGATATTACTATGATATCATCAAATGAGTTTACCCAGTGGTTAAGGTACGGCATTCACATTTGAGAGTAACAGATTTCAAATCCCCGTCTGAGAGTCCGATTAATGTGTGAGGTATATAAGCTGGCCGGCCGAGGTGGCCGAGCAGTTCTAGGCGCTACAGTCTGGAACCGCGCGACCGCTACGGTCGCAGGTTCGAATCCTGCCTCGGGCATGGATGTGTGTGATGTCTTTAGGTTAGTTAGGTTTAAGTAGTTCTAAGTTCTTGGGGACTGATGACCTCAGAAGGTAAGTCCCATAGTGCTCAGAGCCATTTGAATATAAGCTCTGCCCTGTGGTCTTCAAAAAGTGTGCCGGGCCTTAAGAGCAACATAATCTGTTTTAGAGTTTGACAGAACAGAGTCACAGGAATTTCTGTCCAAATCTTGATCAGTTCATTCATTCATTCATTCGCTCATTCATCCATTCATCGTATTCTACAGACCCTATCAAGAAGGCGATGCTTCAGGGATGTAGAACGAGTCTACGTATACATCAATATGAGACAAAAGCCAGCATAGAAACTTAATCCGTATATTTTGATAATACTGTACTTCTTAATGCGATCCACACTTCTGCGGCCCGCGCATACACGTGCTTTGCGCTTGAAGAAGCGTGTATCCTGCAAATCATGTCTCTCCCTTGCTTTTGTAGAATTTGTCGCTTACCGTCACCGTCGGCGGCGACACTCGCTACAAATGGAATAATAATTCACTAAATAACTCGCTATGATTACGTTTAATGCTCGCACTGCCTACGACAACTACTGAACGCTCATTGGCTGGCGGAGAATGCGTGACGTACTGTCTGGCCACGATAACTTGACGATTTCGCTAGTGCTGCCACAAGCGGAGAAAATTGGTACTATTTGAAAGATATTCATATGTCTCCCGAGCGTTGCCAACGTCAGGCTGCCGCCAGACGCGAAGTATTACGAAAGGCTTGTGTCCACTAACAACTAACTTCTGTAATCACTTGCTGAAGACTTGAACAAAAACACTCAGGTTTTCTTTTTCTCGTCACTTGGACAAGTTTATATCAGGAACTTGCTGCAAGTACTTGGGGCAGAAGTACACTTGCTACTGTTGTTTCATTATTGTTAATGAATAACAATCGTTATGAAAGAAAAAAAATGAAAAAATTTTGGAGGAGACCACCTTGATATTACCAAGAAACATTATTCAGTTAGAATGCGATTTTCACTCTGCAGCGGAGTGTTGGCTGATATGAAACTTCCTTTCAGATTAAAACTGTGTACCGGACCGAGACTCAATCTCGGGACCTTTGCCTTTCGCAGGCAAGTGCTCTGCCACTTGCCCGCGAAAGGCAAAGGTCCCGAGATCGAGTCTCCGTCCGGCACACAGTTTTAATCTGCCAGGAAGTTTCACTATTCCATTAACAAAAAGTAGAGGACTTTACTTAAGTTAAAAACTTGGAGGATGCTGTAGCAGTAAGATGCAAAAAACTAGAACGAATTTTCACACTGCAGCGGACTGTGCGCTGATTTGAAACTTCCTGACAAAACTGCGTGCTGGACAGAGGCTCGAATCTGGGAATCCGGTCTGGCACACAATTTTGTCAGGACGTCTCATGCGAGAATATATTTCCACTAACTTGTGAACTTCTTGAAGTTGACGAAACTAGCGGATGACAACGGGAGGGGGAAAGGGTTGCAGATTGCTTATATTCCACTCAATTCTGCGACTGTACGGATAATGTGCCATACCACAACAGGACGCTCAACAGAATACCTAACAAATATGATTTGAGGATTACGATGTTAGGCTGGAAGTGAGACTAGCGAATAAACTACAACGACTGAATAAGGAAAGCAGGACTGTTATACAAAATAAAGGAAAGCAAACCAAGCGTGAAAGTGTACGTCGTGGATAAAACCGCTGAGAGCAGACGCCACATATTAGTTAGTTTACGTCCTACAACTGAGATCTAAGTCCGACAGAATTAGCATGGGTCAAAATAAGACAATTTCAGGGAGAACAATGTCGCTGGTGACATGTGGAAGGAAAGAGTGCAAAATCCCGTTAATACTGCTTTCTTTTCATGTATTGCACAAAGCTGACTAGGTTATCGCAGGAAAGTGGAGCAGCTGTAGCAGTAGTATTGGACACGAGGTGGAATAATGGAAATGGCCAATAAGAAAGTTATCATTAGTACCAGACACTGAAGCGATGATGATGATGATGATGATGATGATGATGAGAATAATGATGACCTTAAATCAAACACAAATGCTAGTGATCTTAAGGGAACACCATTTTGACAGTTCTTTCAGGCACAGTTAATTGGACTTTGTAAACATTACTGCAGTGCAGTGTTTAATAAATCAAACGTGGAAACAGACTACAAAAAGCAGTTTTTGACTATCGATTCATGGTGTCGTATGTTGTACATTCATCTACTTTCGTGTTTCATTATTTTCGATGAATAAATAACACATAAGTTGTAGGTAAAACTCTGGAGCATGAATATGTTAGCAAATTAGATGATTTCCGATCCGATAGGAGCGTCACTTAAGCGGGCAATATTTCCACGAATGCCGCCACCGATTTCATTTTAAGCACAAAACACGGTTAGTGGTGCTTGCACTGCTGTAAGCTACCGACGCCGTCATACCCTCACCGTTCCTCTCCCCTCAACAGTCGTAATGCGGGGGCACAGATGTTCCCGACAGCCACCGCGCCAGTTACCGTCTTATCGTGGACAAACAGTAGGTGCGCAGAATGCGCATAAACTCGAACGCCATCGTGCGTGTCTCCAACTACAGAAGTTCAGCCGTGTAAATTTACCTCTCTTTCAGTAGGCGAAATAGTACAGTCTTTTTATTTTTAATGTCTACATAGAGATGGCCGACGGACTCGTCGTATTTGTGAAATTAAAATTAAATCAAAACCATAAGCTGCCGACAGGCGTTGATATACATCAACGGGGACTTGAAAATGTGTGCCCCCACCGGGACTCGAAGCCGGGATCTCCTGCTTACATGGCAGACGGTCTATCCATCTGAGCCACCGAGGGCACAGAGCATAGTGCAGCTGCAGGGATTTATCCCTTCCACGGTCCCCGTGAGACCCACATTCCAAAATTAATGTCCACACACTACATTCGTAGTGTCCCTGTCCATTACATTCATTACTCGTGGGGGACAATCTTACCGAGTCCCCTAAGAGTTCGGGCAATGCGTGTGCATCCAGCACAGAAGAAGAAGGCCAACGGCCGGTTAGCCACATATCCGAAAGAACAGATACCATCTTAATATAGTTAAGGCTAACCGGCCATTGACCTTCTTCTGTGCTGGATGCACACGCATTGCCCGAACTCTTATGGGACTCGGTAAGATTGTCTGCCACGAGTAATGAATGTAATGGACAGGGGCACAACGAATGTACTGTGTGGACATTAAGTTGGGAATGTGGGTCTCACGGGGAGCGTGCAAGGGATAAATCCCTGCAGTCCCACTGTCCTCTGTGCCCTCGATGGCTCAGCTGGATAGAGTGTCTGCCATGTAAGCAGGAAATCCCAGTTTCGAGTCCCGGTCGGGGCACACATTTTCAACTGTCCCCGTTGATCTTCATATCGTCGTATTTAGATCCATCGATGTGAACACAGGTAGCTCTTGGCCATTGTCGGAGAAGGCATTCTCGAGGACAGTGGTGGAAGCGCCATTGGGCCGCGAGCTTTGACGCAGCCGTCGTCCGTGAGACACGGAAGCAGAGGCGAGGTTCGCCTTTCGCGATCGTCTTTTTGCGTCGAATACAGTGAAAGTGCGCAGCCGGGCTCGGTCGGTCGGCGAATGCGCGGGTAGCGTTTTCGTAGCCCTGGGACGGATCCGTTTCTCTCTGAGCCGAGCCGCCGTCTGTGTCGCAGGCTTTCTCGACGGACAGACGTCTTCACTGTGTTTCACTGTATATTCTCAGTTATCAGTGTCTGTTTGGTCCATTTTCTTATTAAGCCTACATAACTAGCTCAATACCCGGCGTCGTCCGGGTTGTATTTATACGCTGAAGAGCGAAAGAAACTGGTACACCTGCCTAATATCGTGTAGGACTCCCGCGAGCACGCAGAAGTGCCGCAACATGATGTGGCATGTACCCGACTAATTTCTGAAGTAGTGCTGGAGGAAACTGACGCCATGAATTCTCCAGGGCTGCCCACAAATCCGTGAGAGTACAAGGGGATGGAGATCTCTTCTGAATAGCATGTTGCAAGACATCCCAGATATGCTCAATAACGTTCATTTCTGGTGAGTTTGGCGGCCAGCGGAAGTGTTTAAAATCAGAAGAGTGTTCCTGGAGTCATGCTGTAGCAATTCTGAACGCGTGGAGTGTCGCATTGTCCTGCTGGAATTGCCCAAGTTCGTCGGAATGCACAATGGACATGTGGGTGATCAGGCAGGATGCTTATGTGCGTGTCACCTGTCACAATCGTATGTAGATGTATCAGGGGTCCCATGTCACTCCTACTGCACACGCTCCACACCATTACTGAGCGTCCACCAACTTGAACAATCGCCTGCTGACATGCAGAGTCAATGGATTCATGGGGTAGTCTCCATACCCGTACACGTTTATCCGTTCGATACAATTTGGAACGATACTCGTCCGACCAGGCAACATATTTCCAGTCATCAACAGTCCAATGTCGGTGTTGACGGGCCCAGGCGAGGTGTAAAGCTTTGTCTCAGCCATCAAGAGTACACGAGTGGGCCTTTCGCTTTAAAAGCCCATATTGACGATGTTTCGTTGAATGGTTCGCACTCTGACACTTGTTGATAACCCAGCATTGAAATCTGTAGCAATTTGCGGAAGGGTTGCACTTATGTCTCGCTGGATCTTTTTCCGGCCGCAGCGATGTCGGAGATTTGATGTTTAACTGTATTCCTGATATTCCTGACACGTTCGTGAAATGGTAGGACAGGAAAACCCCCACTTTGTAACTACCTTTGAGAGGCTGTGTCCCATCGCTCGTGCGCCGTCTATAACACCACGCTCAAACTCATTTAAATCTCGATAACCTGCCATTGTAGCAGCAGTAACCGATCTAAGGCCGTGTCCTACGCGAGCGACAGAAGCGAGCGACAGCGCGCCACAGCTTCAGGCAACAAAACACAACTGTAAGTATAGTTACGGAAGTGTCCTACGTAAGCGACACCTGTGTCGCTGCCTGTCTCCCGCCTCAACTGGCGACGTTTGAATTCAGACGTATTTGAATCTTGTCCCTGCTGCACGCGTGACAGAGCGACAGCCTCGTGTGTTCTTGGCAAAGCAGTGGAGCGGACGCGACGGCAGCTATGAATTACTTAACATTCGCTTTTAAGAAAACTATTCGGTGAAAAAATTTTATTCTTCCGCAACCTATAGCTTGATATCCTTAAATAATAAAGGTCAGGATTTCTTTTCGTTATTCGTCATAGTTACTGTGCTGCACGAAATTGATTACATGGCTGCACGAAATTTTTAAGAATTTGCAGAGGTAAAATAACATTGTGTAGACTTTCCATATAGTTCATTTAAGGCCATACATAACTGCGTATAAAATGTAACCAATACATCTAAATTATATTTAAAGTTGAGACTCTTTTCATTCTTTTCATTCTTGAAATATTGGTTGCTATATCGGCGGACGGGTCGCTCTAGTCGCGTCCGAGTCTTTCCTGCGCTTCGGGAATCAAGTGGTCGTAAAAAATCTTCGTATCTCATGAAAGGTTCAAGATGCCGAAACGACGAATTTTGGAAATGACAGCACCCAGAAAGGACTATCCAATCATATGATTAACACTCTAAACGTTTTTGTAAACATGTGAGCAGAGCAGAAACAAGACTCCCTATACCTAACACCATGCGGTTTTGTCCAAATTTTCATAGCCAAACAAAGGGAGAGAAACAGGTAAACGGGGTATCAAAGTGACCAGCATGTGGTCTAGTTTAGCATGAAAATATTTAACTGCTCGAAAGTAATCAGGGTAATGAACGAAAACTTAATTAATAAGCTGAGGAAAAATTGAAATATTTTACGAAAAGCTGCTGTAAGTGAAGTGTCAAAAATGTCATCTGTTAAAGACCTACCTATTTTGCACATAAAAAGATACATTGGTGCGGTATTTAAATGTCAAAAATGCTTCCTTCTAATCAAGTACGTTAGGAAGGCAAACTTGAAATTCAAAAATGGAAGAAATCCGTCAAATATTTTATGAAATAACTTGTGTAAAAGAAATAAGTAGATCAGAGAATTCTACGTGTCTTTAAATGATGCTCGATGTCATGAACAGAAAATGAGGTGCACCAAACGTTTCCCAAATATTTTTTATTTCATGCTTTTAGACAATTCATTACACAAAACGTTTGACTTTCTTTTCAAAAATTTTGTAAGCTTTACTTTTACAGACTATTTTAGAGTAATTGAAACACTTGGCCTTAACACTGACTGCTGATGAATTACGTTCGCAACATCAGTTATCTGTCAAATTTCATGGTTCATTCTAATTTATTAGGAATTAAATGTGTGTGATATACTGGGTTAGGTGTGAAGATCAAGTTCTTTGGCAAGGCCTTAAAAAATATACTTAGCGATGCAGTGTAAACAGTGTACATAAAACTTAGTATACAGAATCGTAACTGAGTCAGTATTTATAAGAACGGCCGGGAATCGAACCCAGGACCTCTTCATCACACGTAATTATGAACTGTATTCGCTATTCCTACACCACAGCTAGCTATTGTTTACTAGTATCTATCTGTGTGTTTATATTTGTATTTAGTGTAGTTAGTCATGTAATAATCATTCCTCCACATTTATTACCTGTTAAAAGTTGTTGATCATGTAAAAAACATTCCTATTTAATTTATTGATGAGACAGTCGAATGCTCCTCTGCTCATTCACATGTATTCGAAGAACTTGTCTGGTGATCTTCGTAGTTGACGATACTTATGAAATTCTCCATGGACATTCCTCCCTTTGTAAATTTCATGCACAGCATTCCTTTTCGCTTTATTTTCTTAAGTAAACTTAATTCTGTAACGTTACTCTCCAGCTACAGTATTCTACATGTTAAGGACGCCGTTTTATAGAAACAGCTGGTTGGCTCTAACCAGCCATCTTGTAGCGCGACATGGTCGCTCGCACACAGGACACCCAAGGTTTTCGCCCGATGTTGCTGCTTGTCGCTTGAGTGTCGCGTACCCCGAAGTCGCTCGCTTCTGTCGCTCACGTAGGACACGGCCCAACAACTGCGCCAGACACTTGTTGTTTTATATAGGGGTTGGGGACCGCAGCGCCGTATTCTGCCTGTTTACATATCTCTGTATTTGAACATGCATGCCAATACCAGTTTCTCTGGCGCTTCAGTGTACGTTTGGGGTTTTAGAATCTTTGTCTGGGGTCGGTAGTTTCAATGATGGCAGGCCTCGCGAAGAGTCCATGAACGGAAAATTAGAGACATTCGAGCTGAACAGAAGAGCACCACTAGACGCTTTTCACGCGCACTATTCGCGACTGGGACAGGGAAGACCGGGTGGGGTGGAGGGATGGGAGGCTAATAGTAGTACCCGTAATACTCTTCGTCATGCACCGTTACACGGCTTCCGGAATACGAGAGGTAATCGGTTAAGTTTAAGTATCACTTTGAAAAAATAAAGTCAGAATAATAGTTCTTTTAATGTTCACAGGTTCACACCTGCAGTCCCGGTACTCTCTAAAACCCGTGCATCACAATTCCGTAGCACTCCAGTAGAGGGGCAGTAGGTAATGGCGCAGCCCATCTACATTAGAACGCACATGAGTATAGTCGCGCATGACGTCATAACATTGAAACCAACAACTCCATTAGCTGAGTAGTGGCGCCATGCATTTGCAGGCTGGTCAGCTTATTATCTTACCTACGTTATTTTCAGAAAGATTTCTTCATTACAAAGGGGAAATGTTATGCAGCGTTGGTTGCACCGAAATATGTATGAAGGCAGATAATATTTCGTTCCACAGATGATCCGCAGATGAGACATTTCTAAGAATACAAAAGAAAAATTGCAGAGAATTTTTTCGAAAGCTTTATGAATGACGAGCATTTCGAGACAGTAGAATGTTAACATCTAAATCACTGCGAGAGACGTCTCTATAATCAGTATTTTTAATATATTTTGCTTTTATATCGATATTGTTTCTGTGTCTGTACTGCACTGAACAAACGTCACATAATATAAATGCTTATTTCGCGTAAGGAACGGACATTACGGACAGAAGTGGAAGTCATTTCTTGTAAAAACATAGTAAAATGATCGCATGTATTTTTGAGGAATCGTCAGAAAACTAAATGCTTCCTGCTAAATTGATATTTCGTGTTTCGTGCCCTTGTGGAGAAAAAACGATAAGCATCACATTAGTATTGAGAGTTTCGAAGTAATTAGGTCAGCTGTGCTGCTTCAAGTTATTTACCGTAAAGACGCCACGTTGAGTTGAGACAGTCACAATGAAAAGACACTTACATATTAGCTTTCGGCCAAAGCCTTCGTCAGAAAAGGAAACACACACACACACACACACACACACACACACACACACACACACACACACACATACTTAATACTTATTCACGCAAGCAAGAACACCTAACGTCCACATGACTGCCATCTCCGGCAGCTCGGACAGGAAATGGCAGTCAAGTGTGCGTGAGCTGTGCTTGCTTGTATCAACGAATGTTGCCTGTACAGGCTATGGCCGGAAGCTAACGAATGGTTCAAATGGCTCTGAGCACTATGGGACTTAACTTCTGAGGTCATCAGTCCCCGAGAACTCAGAACTACTTAAATCTAACTAACCCAAAGACATCACAGACATCCATGCCCGAGGCAGGATTCGAACCTGCGACAGTAGCGGTCGCGCGGTTCCAGACTGTAGTGCCTGGAACCGCTCGGCCACTCTGGCCGGCCCGGAAGCTAACGTGTAAGTGTCTTTTCGTTGTGCCTGTTTGCAACTCGACGTGCCGTCTTTACGGTAAGCATCAGTCTATCCTTTTCTTATATTCTTGATATTCCCAACCTGGAGTTTCCATTGTTTGACTGTGCTACTACATGTATAATACTAATACAAGGAGCCTCTCATTTGTTAAAATCCGTGATAGATTTAAGTGTAGTGAGCAATGACAGGAGTTCGATCCGTCGCACTCCGGGACGTGGCTCAAATGTTGGTTGCAAAACTAAACACAGCAGAGTTGGGGGCATGAGCAGTCTCTCTGGATCTATGGCGTAAGGTATCTACTCTTGATCAGTGGTGTGCACCATTTTTTTTTTGTCGCTCCCCTGGCAGCGTGCTACGGTACTGCGACTTCCATGTGTGTCAGGACAGTAGACGTGTATGTCGAAAGAAACAAAAAAAAATATTTATTATACGCCTATATTGTTTCGAGGTGGTGATGAAAACTTTATGAGTAATCCTAGTGTAGATGTAGACGTAGATTGCAGTGACACTGAATGAGCCCATTAAATGTGAAATACGAGCCTGCACGGAGACAGAAAGAGCGGGTAAAGGTGGAATACGATCTTGGTAACGACTATAAAAAAATACATATAGGGTGTAACTAAAGTCCCTTTATAGACTTTAAGGATAGATTCCTTTCACCAAAACAAGAAAAAATGTTCAGTAAATGTGGGCTCTGAAAGGCATACCTTACGAGCTACAAGCACTTGCTCGTCTTCGATACTGTGAAATGCGTCTCTTCCATTCAAAACTCTTTGCTTTCAAACTTTTGGAAATAAGTAGTATGAACCAAAACAAGGAAAATGTTCGCTAAGCATGTGTTGTGAAACAAACACCTTAAGAGATATGAGCACTTGTTCAGTAGAGGAGAATATGAACAGCTGCTTATAGCTCTTAAAGTATGCGTTTCAGAATATGTACTGGCCATTTTTTATTATTTTGGTCCATAATACCCCGTCCTCGAATATGGAAAGCAAAGAGCTTGCGGCAGAAACGATGCATTTCACAGTATCGAAGAACAACAAGTGCTTACTCTGAGGTGACAAAAGCTATGGGATAGCGATATGCACACATACAGATGGCGGTAGTATCCTGTACACAAGGTATAGAAGGGCAGTGCACTGGCAGAGCTGTCATTTGCACACAGGCGATTCACGTGGAAAGGTCTCCGACATGATTATGGTCACACGACGGGAATTATCAGTCTCTGAGCGCGGAATGGTAGTTGAAGCCAGACGCATGGGACATTCCAAGTCGGGAATCGTTAGCGAATTCCATATTCCGAGATCCACAGTGTCAAAGAGTGTGCCGAGAATACCCAATTCCAGGTATTACCTCTGACCACGGACAACACAGTTACTGAAGGCCTTCACTTAACTAACGAGAGCAGCGGCGTTGGATAAAGTCGTCAGTGCTAACCATCAAGCCACATTGCGTGCAATAATTGCAAAAATCAATGTGAGATGTACGAGGAACGTATGCGTTAGGACAGTATGGCGAAATTTGGTGTTAATGGGCTATGGCAGCAGACGACCGACGCGGGTGCCTTTGCTAACAGCACGACATCGCCTGCAGCATCCCTGTTGGGCTCGTGACCATATCGGTTGGACCCTAGAATACTGGAAAATTGTTGTCTGCTGAGTCCATATTTCAGTTGGTAAGGGCTCAAGGTAGTGTTCGAATATGACGCAGACCCCAGGAAGCCATGGATCCAAGTTGTCAGCAAGACACTGTGCAAGCTGGTGGTGGCTTTATAACGGTGTGGTCTGTGTTTACGTGGAGTAGAGCCGGTCATTGACTGGAAATGGTTATGTTCGGCTACTTAGAGACTACACTAGTAGCCATTAAAATTGCTACACCAAGAAGAAATGCAGATGATAAACGGATATTAATTGGACAAATATGTTATACGAGAAATGACATGTGATTACATTGTCAAGCAATTTGGGTGCATAGATCCTGAGAAATGAGTACCCAGAACAACCACCTCTGGCCGTAATAACGGCCTTGATACGCCTGGGTATTGAATCAAATAGAACTTGGATGGCGTGTACGGGTACAGCTGCCCATGCAGCTTCAACACAGTACCACAGTTCATCAAGACTAGTGACTGGCGTATTGTGGCGAGCCAGTTGCTCGGCCACCATTGACCAGACGTTTTCAATTGGTGAGAGATCTGGAGAATGTGCTGGCCAGGGCAGCAGTCGAACATTTTCTGCATCCAGAGAGACCCGTACAGGACCTGCAACATGCGGTCGTGAGTTATCCTGTTGAAATGTAGTGTTTCGCAGGGATCGAATGAAGGGAAGAGCCACGGGTTGTAACACATCTGAAATGTAGCGTCCACTGTTCAAAGTGCCGTCAATGCGAACATGAGGTGACCGAGACGTGTAACCAATGGCACCCCATTCCACGACGCCGGCTGATAAGCCAGTATGGCGTTGACGAATACACGCTTCCAATATGTGTTCACCGCGATATCGCCAAACACGGATGCGACCATCACGATGCTGTAAACAGCACCTGGATTCCTCCGAAAAAATGACGTTTTGCCATTCGTGCACCCAGGTTCGTCGTTGAGTACACCATGGCAGGCGCTCCTGTCTGTGATGCAGCGCCAAGGGTAACCGCATCCATGGTCTCCGAGCTGATAGTCCATGCTGCTGCAAGCGTCGTCAAACTGTTCGTGCAGATGGTTGTCGTCTTACAAACGTCCCCCATCTGTTGACTCAGGGATCGAGACGTGGGTGCACGATCCGTTACAGCCATGCGGCTAAGATGCCTGTCAACTCGACTGCTAGTGATACGAGGCCGTTGGGATCCAGCGCGAGGTTCCGTATTACCCTCCTGAACCCACCGATTCCATTTTCTGCCAACAGTTATTGGATCTCGACCAACGCGAGCAGCAATGTCTCGATACGATAAACCGCAATCGCGATAGACTACAATCCGACCTTTATCAAAGTCGGAAACGTGATGGTCGCATTTCTCATCCCTATACGAGGCATCACAGCAACGTTTCACCAAGCAACGCCGGTCAACTGGTGTTTGTGTATGAGAAACCGGTTGGAAACTTTCCTCATGTGAGCACGTTTTAGGTGTCGCCACCGGCGCCAACCTTGTGTGAATGCTCTGAAAAGCTAATCATTTGCATATCACAGCATCTTCTTCCTGTCGGTTAAATTTCGCGTCTGTAGCACGTCATCTTCGTGGCGTAGCAATTTTAATGGCCAGTAGTGTATTTGCAGCCATTCATGGACGTCATACTCTATAGAAGATTTATGGTCGACAATGTGCCATAACAGCGAGCCATAACTGTTCGCGAATGCTTTGAACAACGTTGTCGACAATTCGAGCGAATGATTTGGTCACCCATATCATCCCAGATGAATCTTATCGAACGTTTTTGCACATAATAGAGAAGCTTACTCGTTCACAGCATCCTGCACTGGTAATACTTTCACAATTATGGGCGGTTATAGAGGCAGCATGGCTCATGTTCTTCCATCGATCTGTTGAGTCCATGGCACGTCGAGATGCTGGACTACGCTGGGCTAAAAGGGGTCCGACACCATATTAGGATGAACCACGGATTTCCTCACCTCAGTGTATAGCCCTTAAGGTATGACTTTTAGAGCCCACGTTTACTAGAGATTTTTTTCGTGTTTTGGTGCACCGAACCTGTCCTCGAAGTCTGTAACAGGAGTTTAGTTAACAACCTATGTAATGCAGTGCCGATACCAGAACTCTATACAAGGCGCAAGCATGCGGCGTCCTCGTCTGCGGCGGAAGGGCAACATTTCTCGCGGTGGGCGCCGTCCTCGTGAGCGAGCGCAGCGCAGCTCCCAGCGGACAGCCAGCCGGTGGCGGCGCGCAGAGAAAGCCACTCCAGGTCGGGCCGAGCTTACTTCGCGGTGCTCGTTTTGTGCGATTATCCACTCGCGCCGCTGACGCGAAGAAAGCGCCGCCCTGAGCCGGGGGAAGAAGGCTGAAGTCGCCGCACTCGCCCGCTTTGTGATTTAGCGCTCCTCTAAAAGGCAAGATCAGCCCGAATAAAGATGACTACGGATGACACAAGAGGGCACTGTAGCATCTCTTATACATTGCATTTAATAATAACGCACTGGTTGGATAAACTTAACGGCCAAAGTAACTTCCTCATGATGCGTCACTGCCGAGTAACGTAACTCGATGACAGACCACACATAGAAAGAATTGGCAACGGTATAATATAGTTTAGTATTGTAACAGCTGCATTTGAGCCGCTAAATTGTTCTGTGAATGTGCCAAGGCAGTTTAGCCAACCTTTGTACAATAATGGCCATTAAAATTGCAACACCATGAAGATGACGTGCTACGGACGCGAAATTTAACCGACAGGAAGAAGATGCTGTGGTATGCAACTCATTAGCTTTTCAGAGCATTCACACAAGCTTCGCCCCGGTGGCGACCCTACAACGTGCTGAGATGAGGAAAGTTTCCAACCAATTTCTCACACACAACCAGCAGTTGACCGCCAAGGCCTGGTGAAACTTTGTTGTGATGCCTCGTGTAAGGAGGACAAATGCGTACCATCACCTTTCCGACTTTGATAAAGATCGGATTGTAGCCTATCGCGATGCGCTTTATCGTATCGCGACATTGCTGCTCGCGTTGGTCGAGATCCAATTACTGCTAGCAGAATATGGAATCGGTGGGTTCAGGAGGGTAATACGGAACGCCGTGCTGGATCCCAACGGCCTCGTATCACTAGCAGTCGAGATGACAGGCATCTTATCCGCATGGCTGTAACAGATCGTGCAGCCACGTCTCGATCCCTGAGTCAACAGATGGGGACGTTTGTAACACAACAACCATCTGCACGAACAGTTCGACGACGTTTGCAGCAGCATGCACTATCAGCTCAGAGACCATGTCTGCGGTTGCCCTTGAAGGTGCGTCACAGACAGGAGCACCTACCATGGTGTACTCAACGACGAACCTGGGTACACGAATGGCAAAACGTCATTTTTTCTGATAAATCCAGGTTCTGTTTACAGCATCATGATGGTCGCATCCGTGTTTGGCGACATCGCGGTGAACGCACATTGGAAGCGTGTATTCATCATCGCCGTACTGGCGTATCACCCGGTATGATGGTATGGGGTGTCATTGGTTACACGTCTCGGTCACCTCTTGTTCGCATTGACGGCACTTTCAACAGTGGACGTTACATTTCAGATGTGTTACGACCCGTGGCTCTAACCTTCATTCGATCCCTGCGAAACCTTACATATCAGCAGGATAATGCACGACCGCATTTTGCAGGTCCTGTACGGGCCTTTCTGGATACAGAAAATGCTCGACTGCTGCCCTGGCCAGCACATTCTCCAGATCTCTCACCAACTGAAATCGTCTGGTCAATGGCGGCCGAGCACCTGGCTAGTCACAATACGCCAGTTACTACTCTTGATGAGCTGTGGTATCGTGTTGAAGCTGCATAGGCAGCTGTACCTGTACACGCCATCCAAGCTCTGTTTGACTCAATGCCCAGTCGTATCAAGGCCGTTAGTACGGCCAGAGGTGGTTGTTCTGGGTACTGATTTCTCAGGATCTATGAACCCAAGTTGCTTGGAAATGTAATCACATGTCAGTTCTAGTATAATATATTTGTCCAATGAATACCCGTTTAACATCTGCATTTCTTCTTGGTGTAGCAATTTTAATGGTCAGTAGTGTAGTATACTTTAGTACTGTAACGGCTCCATTTCTATGAAGGTGCAGAGGCAGTTTAGCCAACCTTTGTAGTAAGTACAGTGCGACTGCACTGGACCAGAGAGACGTAAGTTCCCCGCAGGTCCCGTTAGGTTGGCAAATAGCCGCTGTGCGGACTCTCCGAGTCCTTCCGACCACCGTGTGTGGACCCAGGACGAGGAAAGACTATGAAGTTATCCTCTTCCCAGGACGCCGGTGAGTACATAGAGTAGTATCTCTGAGTGCTGAGTTGAAATGTGAGAGAGCTTTGCTTGTGCCTCCGGTAGTCACTCTGGTGCGTGATACTGATAATCATTCGACACCAGCTATTTCAATCAGGGATCGGCGTTAATTTCAGTAGTATTCAGTTCATTCCATGAGATATTTTGTACAACTTTAGCTTGGCGTGGACGAGCGGTGCCACCACGTGATGTATAGCTTTAGATAGTTTAGCGTATTATGTATAAATGTGTTGTGTGCCTTGTGGAATACTTGTGGTAAATTTTATTTTATTTGCCGTCCAAGCTGTGTTTCACTCCCACGGACTTAAAAGCCCGTACTCAGGTGCACCGCCGGGCGTAGTGGCCGAGCGGTTCTAGGCGCTTCAGTCTGGAACCGCGCGACCGATACGGTCGCAGGTTCGAATCCTGCCTCGAGCATGGATGTGTGATGTCCTTAGGTTAGTCAGGTTTAAGTGGTTCTGAGGTCTAGGGGACTGATGACCTCAGACGTTAAGTCCCATAGTGCTCAGAGCCATTTGAACCATTTTCTGGTGCACCATGTGTGTTTCTTTGTACGCCATGATGCTCCAATTAGACGTAAACACTTCTCGTGTTCGAATTGAAGCTTCAGTTTCACGACGGAGCAGACGTGTTCTTGTTTGGTACACGTATTTACAAAAATACTGAGTTGTATGAAATTTTGAAGTGGACTTTGTTCCCTGAAATTGACCGTTGAAGGCAGTCGCGCTATGACCCAGTGAGCTTGCATATAGAATAGGGAAGCTTTTTTTAATAATCTGTCTTTGGTTGTGCGAGTGATTAATGTGAACGAGGTGTGTGTGATCTTGATAAATCTTATCCAGTAATTTAGCAGTATTGCTCCACATGAGTCGCTCAAGATGCTTCGCTGATAGTGTACCATGTGTCGATATTCACGCGCTAGAATTTCAAGTAACTGTATTTTAACTTCTGTGTGTGTCTTAATGTTAATGAAGAAGTAAATGTGAACTATTGCTAAATTCTTTATTATTACATCTCATGGGGCCATTCCGCTCCCTAGACAGGATCCTTAAAATCAGTCAGTTTGCACTTCCTCTTAGAAATGTTTCAGTAAAATTTGTCCTGATTATTGTATATCCAATATGTGGATTGGTATTTTATTAAATCATCAAATGAACTGAGAGATGGCGCATTTTTATCAGCTAAATTAATTAATATTTAAGTAAATTGGCGTCCGCAGCTCGTGGTCGTGCGGTAGCGTTCTCGCTTCCCACGCCCGGGTTCCCGGGTTCGATTCCCGGCGGGGTCAGGGATTTTCTCTGCCTCGTGATGACTGGGTGTTGTGTGCTGTCCTTAGGTTGGTTAGGTTTAAGTAGTTCTAAGTTCTAGGGGACTGATGACCATAGATGTTAAGTCCCATAGTGCTCAGAGCCATTTTTGAAATAAATTGGCCCATTAATTAGAAATTCTGTGTTTGGTACTTGTTGCAGGCAGGCAAATGTAGCCTATACTTGCAGAGTCAGTCTTGGAATTTAGGAAATCAGGAAAGAGGTATATTGCGTAGCTAATCTTACCAGTACCTTGGAGTAATAAAAGAGGAGAGGTGTCATTCACTATATTATTATATAGAATATAACTGTTAGATACACGTCATGACACGAAAAGAAATTACACTTTTATTCAAAGACAGTAATTACAATGAAGCCATAGCGGTAAGGTAAAGATATTGGTGAATATAAGAACAAGCAAAAATTTGAAATCAGCCCACTTATGATGTCGATAGTAGCGCTCACATGATATCTCTCCATGCCCTCCTGTGTCTTGCCACCCTCTTCAGACCCTCCTGAGTTCCGCCTTCCTTTATGTCTTCTGTCATCTGTATTTCCTCCTTTCTCTCAGGCCCCTCTCACAAACTAGACCTTCCAAAGGGTCTGTTAGCCTACACTACCGCCTCAACCAATGTCCCATTCAGTACTTCTTCCTTTCACTGATAACCTGCAGCAGTCAGATGAAGAGGATGAAAATTACCTTTGTATTCTCTTTTTGAAACAATACAAGCAATTAAAAGGAAATCAAGAATGAGTCCAGTGCCTTAAATGCAGAACATGGGCTCACATCGATTGTGCCACACGAAATACATTTTTTATTGTACATAAAAAACTCGGACAACGACAATGAATTGATCTTTAATTAACATCCAAATTTATATGTAGGCGATATTATCCTAAGAGATGGAAGTTCACCAGACTCTTTGTTTACTGCCAGTAAAACTTTCGTATTTTACAGTGTTAATTGGTGTAAGTAAGGGTTTAATTTTGTTTATTGCCAATAAAAAGTATTTTGGAAATTTTTAGTAATTTATTTTGTACACTCACTATTTCGTGCTATGAGATGCGTAACCGTGCCCCCATGGGTGCGTAAACTTGCCCATTACCCGTCGCACGTGTTGCACTCGACTTGAAGCTATATAAAAATATTTTACACTTCTTATTTACTGTTGAGTTGAAAGTGTATATGCCATGTTATATTTTAATAACCATGTTATTTTTTTTTTTGGTCATCAGTCTACTGACTGGTTTGATGCGGCCCGCCACGAATTCCTTTCCTGTGCTAACCATGTTATATGTCTAAATAATTTTGAACAAGATAAATCTAACCAAAAAATTTAAAAAAAGTTGCGAAAAATATCAGGGTAAATGTGTTCCGGTTTCCCCTACCGTACCATACATATCACGTAGCCGGCGAAGTTCTCTGTGATGCGGCACAATTTCTGGACCACTGTAGTTGATACAGCAGCAAAACGGGCAACTGCATTCATGGTGTGATCGTATGAACTTCCAAATATGACAGTTCGTTTCTGCTATTCTGTCACGTCTCCATGGTGACCTACTTCAGTTGCACTGATTCCATACAACTGAATGACACACACAAAACACAGACACACGCGCCTACATGATATGTATGGTACGGTAGGGAAGAAAGGAACACATTTACCCTGATATTTTTCGCACACACACGCACACAAACACACACATAAATGGTTCAAATGGCTCTGAGCACTATGGGACTTAACATCTGAGGTCATAAGTCCCCTAGAACTTAGAACTACTTAAACCTAACTAACGTAAGGACATCACACACATCCATGCCCGAGGCAGCATTCGAACTTGCGACCATAGCTGTCGCGCGGTTCCGGACTGACCGCCTAGAACCGCTAGGCCACCGCGGACGGCTACACACACACACACACACACACACACACACACACACACACACACACACGCACACACACACACACACACACGCAGGCACACACACACTACTTGATTGCTATGACTTAAGAAGTCGTCAGTGGAGTTTCATATGTCTGACGGCTACCAGTACCATCCATAGTGGTCAAAAGCGACCAATCTGATCTTTAAAGAGGCGATCAATATTTTGACCGGTGACCTTGTGAGGTTATACTGGCACTCATTAAGCCAATATGCCGTGGAAGCCATACTTTTTATTCGCGTGTGAATAGATAGGAAAGCCTTACTTTCACAGACATTAGCCATAGCGCAATGTTTGTCACTAACCAGATCAACTGGTCCTCCGTGCAGCCCTGGGTGTCACAAGTTTGGAATCCTGCTACAGTGGCTTGAAGAGCGTGATTGCGCACTAACGTTACTGTTTTGGTGACGAAATAAACCTGATGAAAACCCGACGGAAGACGTCAAGCGAAATGACATAGTGGTTGGCACGCTGGACTCGCGTTCGAAAGGATGGCGGTTCAGACCTGCTTTCAGCCATCAGCTTTAGGTTTATCGTCATTATCATCACAATTTCCTCCCATCGAGCCAGGTAGGACCCTTATGAACAATATGCCTCCATTGATTTCTGTTCCGGTAAACACTCCTGGAAATGGAAAAAAGAACACATTGACACCGGTGTGTCAGACCCACCATACTTGCTCCGGACACTGCGAGAGGGCTGTACAAGCAATGATCACACGCACGGCACAGCGGACACACCAGGAACCGCGGTGTTGGCCGTCGAATGGCGCTAGCTGCGCAGCATTTGTGCACCGCCGCCGTCAGTGTCAGCCAGTTTGCCGTGGCATACGGAGCTCCATCGCAGTCTTTAACACTGGTAGCATGCCGCGACAGCGTGGACGTGAACCGTATGTGCAGTTGACGGACTTTGAGCGAGGGCGTATAGTGGGCATGCGGGAGGCCGGGTGGACGTACCGCCGAATTGCTCAACACGTGGGGCGTGAGGTCTCCACAGTACATCGATGTTGTCGCCAGTGGTCGGCGGAAGGTGCACGTGCCCGTCGACCTGGGACCGGACCGCAGCGACGCACGGATGCACGCCAAGACCGTAGGATCCTACGCAGTGCCGTAGGGGACCGCACCGCCACTTCCCAGCAAATTAGGGACACTGTTGCTCCTGGGGTATCGGCGAGGACCATTCGCAACCGTCTCCATGAAGCTGGGCTACGGTCCCGCACACCGTTAGGCCGTCTTCCGCTCACGCCCCAACATCGTGCAGCCCGCCTCCAGTGGTGTCGCGACAGGCGTGAATGGAGGGACGAATGGAGACGTGTCGTCTTCAGCGATGAGAGTCGCTTCTGCCTTGGTGCCAATGATGGTCGTATGCGTGTTTGGCGCCGTGCAGGTGAGCGCCACAATCAGGACTGCATACAACCGAGGCACACAGGGCCAACACCCGGCATCATGGTGTGGGGAGCGATCTCCTACACTGGCCGTACACCACTGGTGATCGTCGAGGGGACACTGAATAGTGCACGGTACATCCAAACCGTCATCGAACCCATCGTTCTACCATTCCTAGACCGGCAAGGGAACTTGCTGTTCCAACAGGACAATGCACGTCCGCATGCATCCCGTGCCACCCAACGTGCTCTAGAAGGTGTAAGTCAACTACCCTGGCCAGCAAGATCTCCGGATCTGTCCCCCATTGAGCATGTTTGGGACTCGATGAAGCGTCGTCTTACGCGGTCTGCACGTCCAGCACGAACGCTGGTCCAACTGAGGCGCCAGGTGGAAATGGCATGGCAAGCCGTTCCACTGGACTACATCCAGCATCTCTACGATCGTCTCCATGGGAGAATAGCAGCCTGCATCGCTGCGAAAGGTGGATATACACTGTACTAGTGCCGACATTGTGCATGCTCTGTTGCCTGTGTCTATGTGCCTGTGGTTCTGTCAGTGTGATCATGTGATGTATCTGACCCCAGGAATGTGTCAATAAAGTTTCCCCGTCCTGGGACAATGAATTCACGGTGTTCTTATTTCAATTTCCAGGAGTGTAGTTTTTCTCTCTCCACTGCATACCATGTTACTACCCTTTTCTTGTGAACTTCATTAACCTAGTCTGTTCATGTCTTCTTAGGCCAGCCGGCCGGAGTGGCCGTGCGGTTCTAGGCGCTTCAGTCTGGAACCGCGTGACCGCTACGGTCGCAGGTTCGAATACGGCCTCGGGCATGGATGTGTGTGATGTCCTTAGGTTAGTTAGGTTTAAGTAGTTCTAAGTTCTAGGGGACTAATAACCTCAGCAGTTGAGTCCCATAGTGCTCAGAGCCATTTGAACCATTTGAACCAGGGAGTAGGTCGCGGAACATACACGACACGCCGGTGTTTGACTTCGTATGTGCAGACATTAAGTGGGAGGTGTGGAATACGAGAAAACGTCAAGTGGTGACGACGAATAAACGGCTTCACCTGCTGTGGGCGGGGCCTTTTACGTTTTGGTGTCGCTGCTTGGCGGTGGCTTGACCGTCAAAGAGCAACCATACTCTACAGGAGTGAAAACAAAAGAGAACATGGTTTTGTGACAGATAAAATGTATTGCAATAATGTTGAGCCTTAGAGACGTATGTGGGATGAAAAGTTGTGTACTACTCTTAATTCGCGAGTCACTCTAATAATCTGTACACCCATTCAAGGAAATATATGTTTGTGAAAGGAAAGTAGTGGAATTGCTTTCTCGTGATATAAGTAGGAGTTATCTTCTTTTGCTCCAGTAACAGCTACAGAACGTCAAGATGTCAAGCCTTTCCTGAGCTACAAACGGTATTTCAGAGCCTCTCATTACCAGGATCTCTACCTCAAGAGAATCAACTACGGCGACCACATTTTTAAAAAAGGAATATGTCACTTATTACATAATGTGACAGATCTCATGAAGAGTTCTCACTCAGCTTCAGCTTCAAAGAGCTAGCCAGCAGCTACATAAAACCTTAAACCAATAAGAAAAAAGGCTACATTTTCACTACAGATTCGGCATAACTTACTGTTTTCAACCATGCATCATTTCATGTAATGCATTTGAAAGCAAATTCGCATTTTTTCTAGACACGATCCCAAATCTCTAAACTTTCATATTGCCTGTAACAGGTTACACTCCTAAATAAGGAGCAAAAAGGGGGCTAACATTTAATAAGTTTTGTATCAAAACCACTCATAAAAGCAGTAGTTCAAACTCAAAAATTTACGTTACGTTACATTAAATATACTTTTTCTGACTTTCAGTGATCTCATACTGGAAACATCCCCCAGGCTGTGGCTAAGCCATGTCTCCGCAGTATCCTTTCTTTCAGGAGTGCTAGTTCTGCAAGGTTCGCAGGAGAGCTTCTGTAAAGTTTGGAAGGTAGGAGACGAGATACTGGCAGAAGTAAAGCTGTGAGTGCCGGGCGTGAGTCGTGCTTCGGTAGCTCAGATGGTGGAGCACTTGCACGCGAAAGGCAAAGGTCCTGAGTTCGATTCTCGGTCGGGCACACAGTTTTAATCTGCCAGGAAGTTTCAATGATCTTTTCAACATGACCATTATAGAAAATACCGCATGTCAGTATCTCCTATAATTACGTAGAACCATCTCCACGCAGACTGTTGCTTTCGACGCTCATGTGGTTGCTACAATGCACTACATTCTTGGAAGTATCTCAGCGTACCACAAGATGTCTTTGTCTTTCAAAGCATAGGTGGTTTCATGCTAAAGACACTGGTACGACAAAAAAATATGTTGGTAAAATGGTGGTCTCAGGCAGAACAAAAGGGTTAATGCAGCAGCGGAAATCGTACATTTGGTTAGCGAGATTCGTACGCATGCCCTACATAAGTGTGTGTCCATCGCTTAGATTGGAACTCGGACCATCTGGTTAGGAGGCGAGTGCTGCACAGGCAGTAGCAGCAGGTTCAGCGCGGACCGCTGATCGGTAGCCGGCGCGGTGCTTACCCGGGCGGCTGGCTTTCACTTTGGTTACATAAAGCGCGGTGCCAGTCTCGTGCCGGCCTTGCCAACCCACTTGTGGTGCGGCGCACCGGGGAATCTGTGGAAAACAGCGGCCGAAACGCGGAAAAACAGCCGGAACGCCCTACCAGACGCCGCATGGCGCGTTTCACGGATCACTGCAGGGAAATTTCACCTGCATGGAGTGCCATCTACAACCGTGCAGCGGCTTTCTTAACTTCTATTACGGAGCTGCAAAAGTTACGACTAAATTTTGTACGTTACACTAAGTGACCAAAAGTATGTGACGACGCCTATGTAATTGGACTACATTCAATTACCCTTGTGTTGTTTTCAAAACACTTTCCATCCGATTCAACTACTTTTCGAAGTCCTTTTCTGTCTCTGACGGAATTACAATGTCATTGGCAAACCCCAAAGGTTTTTTTCTTCTCCTTGAACTTCAATTCCTCGTCCAAATTTTTCTTTCATTTCCTATACAGCTTGCTCAGTGTAGCGATTGAAAAAGATTAGGGACAGGTTACAACGCTGTCTCAATTCGCTCCCTGTATTTTACCTCTGCTACATTCAGAATTTCAAAGAGAGTGTTCCAGTCAACACTGTCTAAGGCTTTCTCTGCCGGCCAGTGTGGCTGAGCGGTTCTAGGCGCTACAGTCTGGAACTGCGTGACCGCTACGGTCGCAGGTTCGAATCCTGCCTCGGGCATGGATGTGTGTGCTGTCCTTAGGTTAGTTAGGTTTAAGTAGTTCTAAGTTCTAGGGAACTGATGACCTCAGATGTTAAGTCCCATAGTGCTCAGAGCCATTTGAACCATTTTGATAGCTTTCTCTGAGTCTACAAATGCTATTAACGTAGGTTTGTCTTTCCTTAACGAACCCTCTCTAGAAGTTGTAGGGTCGGTATTGCCTCGCGAGTTCCTACATTTCTCCGGAATCCAAACTGAACTTTGCTGAGGTTGGTTTCTACCAGTTTTCTCATTCTTCTACAAATACTTTGTCAGTATTTCGCAGCCATAACTTATTAAACTGATAGTTCGGTGACATTCTCATGTCATCATATGCTTCCTTTGAAGTTGGAATCATTACGTTCCTCTTCAAGTATAAGGGAATTTCGCCTGTATCACACATCTTGCACACCAAGTGGAATACTTCTTTCGTGGCTGGCTCTGCCAAGGATATCAGTAGTTTTGATGGAAAGTCGTCTACTCTAGGAGGCTTATTTCAACTTAGGTCTTTCAGTGCACTGTAAAATTCTTCTCACAGTATCATATCCTGCATCTCATTTTCATCTGCGTCCCCTCCATTTTCTGTAACATTGAATTCAAGTTCGTTTCCATCGCATAAATCATCAATACAATCCTTCCACTTACCAGATTTCCCTTCCTTACTTGGGCCGGCCGGGGTGGCCGAGTGGTTCTGGGCGCTACAGTATGGAACCGCGCGACCGCTGCGGTCGCAGGTTCGAATCCTGCCTCGGGCATGAATGTGTGTAATGTCCTCAGGTTAGTTAGGTTTAAGTAGTTCTAAGTTCTAGGGGACTGATGACCTCAGAAGTTAAGTCCCATAGTGCTCAGAGCCATTTGAACCATTTGAACCTTCTTTACTTGGTAGTAGTTTTCCATCATAACGCTGATATTGACACACGTGTTTCTCTTTTCTCCGGAAGCCTCTTTAATATTACTGTCCGTTAGGCGTTGTCTATCTTTCCCATAGTGGCACATGCTTCTGTATCCTTGCGTTTGTTCTCTAACCATTCCTGCTCAGAGCGACGAATTGCAAAAATATGTAAACCATCGACGTGGCCCGAATCTGGAACGAATTGCGATCGTGGAAGAAAAATGCTAGAAACGAAACTTTTCAGGCAGTAACGAAACGGTACTTTGATATTAGTGAGAAACTCTTTACTCGGTAACGAATATGTACGATATGCAACAATTCTGTTGCTTTATTTTATCGAGTGAGGTGCCTTGGCGGTCGTTATACGCCTTCGTATTTATGTGACTCACATGTATGTATCCTAACACAACACTACCCGCACGAACGTTCACATACGGACGGCCACACACACACACACACACACACACACACACACATACGAGAATACGAAAGTGTACGTAAAACCACTACACGGACGATGTAGACGGTCCTCATAACATACACGAAAAACAAGTGAACATGCAAAAATACAGCGCTGAATCCAAAACAAGCAAAGCCGCGTTAAAATTTGTATGAAAGCAACTTGTGCGAAGTCTTAGAAAAGTACTGGGAACGGTACGAGAAACAAATGCAGCAAAATGAAAAGCGAGTTCCAAAAAGTAAAAAAGTTGCGAATAATGAGAGTGATCCCAAGCTGTTTTCGACTAGAACCTATACTAAAAACGAGGATACACCTGTTGCCTTGAAAATGTGTAAAATGAAGCCAAAAGCGCCGTAAGTAACGTGTACATCATATTCATACGCGTAACTGTTTCAGTGCTTACCAGAATCCCTCCCCTTTCCCTCACATTTCCAGTTTTTGAAAGAATCTAACTCCCGTGTATAAAATGTCATAACACCCGAACTATGTGCCGTCAAGTTTTGCAGGTGCATTCAGTGGTATATGTGGGTACTGTCTGCAAAACTTGTCGTGGATAGAGTTACTAGTAAAGAAGTAATACATTGGATTGGATTACACATGTCCGCTGCAGTGGACAGTTGTTAATGTCGCTTTTTGGCGTTTTCAGTCAGTCCTGAGGCAGCAGATGCGCGAGGTCCAATTCACTGGAAACTCTCTACTGATGCTATGCCCTGAGCGTATTTGCAGCCTCACGACTGACTAAAAACGCCAAAAAATCGTCCATCAATAGCTGTCCATTGCAGTGGACATGTGTACCACAGGGCTAAAATGTCATGCCTTAGGGGGTTTTATTGTATGAACAGCGAAAATGTAGTTAGCGGCAAACATTCTTCTTTTAATCATTTTGTGTGTTTGGGGGGGAGGGGGGGCCAAGTTGTCAGCTAGTAAAAGGTCTGAAATTAATTACATGTAAGTTTGTTGAAAAAGTCACAAAGTATTATCATTCTCAAATAGCGGATGAATGTAGTGTGGGTAGTTCGCACGCCATTTGTTACTCTGCCTCAAAAAATACACATGGTCTCTAACTTTAATACTTGACTTACTGAATTGAACATATACCATAAAATTATACATTTTAAGGAGTAGATTCACATAATATTAAAGTTTTCAAATTCGGTGAATAGTTATATGAAATACTGAACGTCAAATTTTCCTTGTGCCTAGAAGCCGTCAGGCAAGCAACGTGTAACTCGGATTGGGACACCAGTTAGGCAATCAGTAATACAGGTAAGTCCCCAAAACTGTAAAAGCTTGTAATTTTTACCACTTTACAGACCCAGTACTAGTGATATCTTGTCAGCAGAAGCGAAACTCATCTGATCTAACAATGTTACATCAGAGTTCACTTAAGACAGAAAAAAACATAATTGTTACCCGGTAGGTTTTCTGGTTAAAAGCGTTGTCTTTCATCCCGAGCTTATGATCGCTTTGGCATTACTTTTACTACTGTAACGCTACAGGCTGTGGGTAATATGCATACACCAATCATGAAATGTGAAGGTTAGGTTCAGTGACGTACAGCTGGCGAACGACATGGTTAAGACAGTTCCGTTAACTGGCTGTGCAACCGCTTTCAAGAAATCCTGCATCATCAAATACACCGCATGGCTACGCGTTAGCAAAGGGAATGCTAATATGACGAGATTCTGAATGTGTTTACAGCTGAATTGTATATTCACTAAAGATCACAAGAAATCACAGAAAGTAAATAGAAGTCCACTCAAGTCTCCGCGAACCATGGAATACAGATAGCCGGCCGAAGTGGCCGCGCGGTTCTGGCGCTGCAGTCTGGATCCGCGAGACCGCTACGGTCGCAGGTTCGAATCCTGCCTCGGGCATGGATGTGTGTGATGTCCTTAGGTTAGTTAGGTTTAACTAGTTCTAAGTTCTAGGGGACTAATAACCTCAGCAGTTGAGTCCCATAGTGCTCAGAGCCATTTTTGAATACAGATAGGCTATTAGTTATGTTATTGAGGTTTAGACATGATGTTTGTAATAAAATTACTTGCGAGTACATAGCCTTAACGAAACAAAAAAATACTGTCATATAATGGTTGTGCTAAGGCAAAGGGTACGCCACAGTTACACTCAAAGATTAGCCTCTGCATAAATAGTTATAATTATCTTTATTGTTTATATGTATTAGTAAGACATGTTAGCAAAATAACTTTGTCCAATTGTCATTTGAGTATAGCAGCAACCTATGAGAATAAAGAATTAAACTGTGAATTTGTGTAGTGTCCCGCAATTCCCATTCATAGTGTGAAAGATAGTACGCAGGGTGATTCAGAATTAGGTGTACACACTTCTTGGGTGCAATGCGCACGTCAGAAGAAGACTAAAACGTTAAATAAAGTTTTTGTTTGAAATTCCTTTATTTCTCAGTTACTCAGTAGAGTAGGTATCACAAGTGCAACACAAACAACACAAAATTAATTCTTCTCAGAGAGCAATGATACGAAGAGACTCGAAATTCAACACAATTACGTACTGTACGTTTGCTCTAGGACATGTTCAAAATAATGTACATGTAGACGAAGTCTGTGACGTGCTCGACGTTTTAGCGCTCTCGAAATGTTGCAGGCTCTGCTCAGCTCATTCTGGACAACGGACCCCACTGAAGCCAATTAACTAAAGGTGTGTACAAAGCAACATAAGTCAATAATCAGGCGAACACTACACGCCAAAAGCCTGTACTAGCCCATGATATAATGCCTACCGCAAACGATATTATGCATCATAACTCGGAAATAAAGCAGTTTCAGACAAATTTATCATTTTACTATGATTTTGATCCATAGGTTAAACACACGAAGTGTACACAGTTACTTCTGAGTCACCCTGCATAAAAGACAGTTTCAGCTGGCTATAGAATTACTCTGTTAATCTGTATAATAATGAAATGCAGAAGTAGCGTAGGATTATCATATGTGTTTAATGTAAAATATTTTTTTTACAACCGTAAATAATTTCAGTTGGTGATCTCGGAGTTAAACACTGATATGACTCAAATTGTGTAGGGAGAAAGCATGCATGTTCGCGAGCTTTTGTCGGCGTTCGTAGTAAGGATAAGAACTGTGGGCGGTATGAGACGCTGGTGTTAGCGTGTGATAATGTAGTCGGCAGTTTGGACTTATTCAATATTGATGCAATAGTTTGCAATTGTGAAGATGCGTTTATTCCTTTAGGTAGCTTGAACAAATGTTGCTGATCTTTCCACTAGACTGTGTGAACCCAAAAGCTGCGAGGAATTAATCGAGCTTAGCATGCCTTTGCAAGAGTGAAACACCGTCTGTGTACGAATTGTTTGCTTGCATTGCTTACAAAAAAATCATTTATTAATTGTGAACATTAGCCTCTGTATGGCCATCAACTGAGAGAACGTGTTTTGATTAAATAAAACTTAACTTCAATCTGAACCTTCGTCAGGATACATTATTGTACAAATGGACCATTCCCAGATTACTTCATAGATTCGTTGTCAAACGTGCTTTAAATTATTCCTTGACTGTTCATAGTCTGGCGTATTACGGTACTGGCCATTAAAATTGCTACACCACGAAGATGAAGTGCTACAGAAGCGAAATTTAACCGACAGCAAAAAGATGCTGTGATATGCAAATGATTAGCTTTTCAGAGCATTCACACAAGGTTGGCGCCGGTAGCGACACCTACGACGTGCTGACATGAGGAAAGTTTCCAACCGATTTCTCATACACAAACAGCAGTTGACTGGCGTTGCCTGGCGAAACGTTGTTGTGATGCCTCGTGTAAGGAGGAGAAATGCGTACCATCACGTTTCCGACTTTGATAAAGATCGGATTGTAGCCTATCACGATTGCGGCTTATCGTATCGCGACATTGCTGCTCGCGTTGGTCGAGATCCAATGACTGTTAGCAGAATATGGAATCGGTGGGTTCAGGAGGGTAATACGGAACGCCGTGATGGATCCCAACGGCCTCGTATCACTAGCAGTCGAGATGACAGGCATCTTATCCGCATGGCTGTAACGGATCGTGCAGCCACGTCTCGATCCCTGAGTCAACAGATGGGGACGTTTGCAAGACAACAACCATCTGCACGACAGTTCGACGACGTTTGTTGCAGCATGGACAATCAGCTGGGAGACCATGGCTGCGGTTACCCTCGACGCTGCATCACAGACAGGAGCGCCTGCGATGGTGTACTCAACGACGAACCTGGGTGCACGAATGGCGAAACGTCATTTTTTCGGATGAATCCAGGTTCTGTTTACAGCATCATGATGGTTGCATCCGTGTTTGGCGACATCGCGGTGAACGCACATTGGAAGCGTGTATTCATCATCGCCGTACTGGCGTATCACCCGGTATGATGGTATGGGGTGCCATTGGTTACACGTCTCGGTCATCTCTTGTTTCCACTGACTGCACTTTGAACAGTGGACATTACGTTTCAGATGTGTTACGACCCGTGGCTCTACCCTTCATTCTATCCCTGCGAAACTCTACATTTCATCAGGATAATGCACGACCGCATGTTGCAGGTCCTGTACGGGCCTATCTGGATACAGAAAATGTTCGACTGCTGCCCTGGCGAGCACATTCTCCAGATCTCTTACCAATTGAAAACTTCTGGTCAATGGTGGCCGAGCAACTGGATCGTCAGAATACGCCAGTCACTACTCTTGATGAACTGTGGTATCGTGTTGAATCTGCATGGGCAGCTGTACCTGTACACGCCATCCAAGCTTTGTTTGACTTAATGCCCAGGCGTATCAAGGCCGTTATTACGGCCAGAGTTGGTTGTTCTGGGTACTGATTTCTCAGGATCTATGCACCCAACTTGCTTGAAAATGTAATCACATGTCAGTTCTAGTATAATATATTTGTCGAATGAATACCCGTTTATCATCTGCATTTCTTCTTGATGTAGGAATTTTATTTGCCAGAAGTGTATTTATTGAATGAGGATAGGGTTCAAAGCAACGGTGTTGGTTGGTTGTTTGGGGGAAGAGACCAAACAGCGAGGTTATCGGTCAAGCAACGGTGTACGACCACACTTGTGAGAAGGGGGGACATCTAAAACGTTGTGCACTCGCCCTCAGGTAACGCTGCACTGCTGCTCACATTTCGGTTTAGTAATTTCTGTAAGTCACTGGGAGATTGTAATCCTAGTAGTGTAGACGGCCTTTATTTTTCAGAGCAAATTAGTTGTGATGAATGTACGCCGTTGCAAGTTGGCTACCATCTTTCGTTCAGAAAAGTCATGAAGAATGGATCTGTAACGTCGAGTCGTGTATTCAAAATTGAGGAGCTGGTTACAAAACCGCTGTACTGCGTAAGCACGAAATTGAGTTTGCGCCAGTGGTTCTTCTGTTTCGGAGCCATTAAGTAGCAACCGGCGGGCGCTGTTTCTGTAATTAGTTGCGCGGTTTCTCGTTTCGGAAGTCGCGGCCGACAATTGGCGGGAGATCTGCAATACGAGAGGCGCGTCTGCTGCAAGAGCAGGCCGCCTCGGAATTCTTCTTCGCGAGGGAGGAGCACTTTGCGCAGCTCCGTCTCAGGACGATGGCGGCGAGCGTTTCGCCACTAAAGAGCGCCCTTGCCCTGTGGGCGAGAAATAACGGTTAGCGAGTGAAAGCTTACCGCCGCCCTTCCAGTTGATCGCAGAGATGTGGAAAGCCGTGCGGAAGTCCTTGGCGAAGCACCGTTCGTTACAGGTCAGTGTTCTGTGAAGGGTTGCCATAAAATCCCGCTAATCGCTTTAGAATATCATAACTTAGAAACTGTTAGAGACCGATAATCGTGGTTTGTCGTAAAATGTTTAGCAGTTTCAAAATTATTTTTACCCTTTGTCCTTTTGTGAAGTTCTGTTCAAAATGGTTCAAATGGCTCTAAGCACTTTGGGACTTAACATCTGAGGTCATCAGTCCCTTAGACTTAGAACTACTTAAACCTAACTAACCTAAGGACATCACACACATCCATGCCCGAGGCAGGATTCGAACCTGCGACCGTAGCAGCAGCGTGGTTCCGGACTGAAGCGCCTCGAACCGCTCGGCCACAGCGGCCGGCAGGAGCTTCGTTGACTGACGTTGTGTTATGATTGACGCAATCACGCAGTAAGTAGTTTAATGGCGTGGCATCAGGATTCGATGTGACAGTGAGTTGAAGCACGTGTCAGTGATAGCATAGAGCATTTTGAATATTTCCTGTAACAAACTGTTTCGTGTGGTATACTAGTCCTTTCGGTTCCTATATGTTTCTCACGAATAATGTACCAATAAGAGTTGGAGAAAATAATTATAACATAGAAACGAAGCATTTATGGATCCGTCTGCTTATAACATAGGGACTACACTACTTGATGAAATATTTCTGGACATACGTATGTAATACAAAATTGGCCATTAGACGTGACGAGTGACGGACCCACCAGTGTACCAGGAGGGGCGGAGTCTTTTGTTGTGAGAAACAGTAACAGCACAATGGATCGGACAGGTGAGCTCAGTGACTTCGAACGTGGACTAATCTTTGGATGTCACCTGGCTGACAGATGCGTCTGTGACATTTCAGCCGTTCTGCAAAAGGAAGCGTAGTGTTCCGGGGCCGTTGTCGCTGTCATTAAAATTATTGTGTACTTGTGGGCTATATATGAATGTGCCAACGGCCATACCATGTTGAATACACCGGTTCTCGTCCGATCACCGAAGTTAAGCAACATCGGGCCCGGTTAGTACTTGGATGGGTGACCGCCTGGGAACTCCGGGTGCTGTTGGCTCCCCCTCTGCCCCCCCCCCAACCCTTGAACCATGGAACTTGCAGTTGGTGGGGAGGCTTGCGTGCCTCAGCGATACAGATAGCAGTACCGTAGGTGCAACCACAACGGATGGGTATCTGTTGAGAGGCCAGACAAACGCGTGGTTCATGAAGAGGGCAGCAGCCTTTTCAGTAGTTGCAGGGGCAACAGTCTGGATGATTGACTGATTTGGCCTTGTAACACTAACCAAAATTGCCTTGCTGTTCTGGTACTGCGAACGGTTGAAAGCAAGGGGAAATTACAGCCGTAATTTGTCCCGAGGGCATGCAGCTTTACTGTATAGTTAATGATGATGGCGTCCTCTCGGGTAAAATATTCCGGAGGTAAAATAGTCCCTCATTCGGATCTCCGGGCGGGGCCTACTCAAGAGGACGTCGTTATCAGGAGAAAGAAAACTGGCGTTCTACGGATCGGAGCGTAGAATGTCAGATCCCTTAATCGGGCAGGTAGCTTAGAAAATTTAAAAAGGGAAATGGAGAGGTAAAATTTAGATATAGTGGGAATTAGTGAAGTTCGCTGGCAGGAGGAACAAGACTTTTGGTCAGGCGAATACAGGGTTATAAATACAAAGTCAGATAGGGGTAATGCAGGAGTAGGTTTAATAATGAATAAAGAAATAGGAAATCGGGTAAGCTACTACAAACAGCATAGTGAACGCATTATTGTAGCCAAGATAGACACGAAACCCACGCCTACTACAATAGTACAAGTTTATATGCCAACTAGCTCTGCAGATGACGAAGAAATTGAAGAAATGAATGATGAAATAAAAGAAATTATTCAGATAGTGAAGGGCGATGAAAATTTAATAGTCATGGGTGACTGGAACTCGAGTGTAGGAAAAGGGAGAGAAGGAAACGTAGTAGGTGAATATGGATTGGGGGTAAGAAATGAAAGAGGAAGCCGCCTGGTAGAATTTTGCATAGAGCACAACTTAATCATAGCTAACACTTGGTTCAAGAATCATGAAAGAAGGTTGGTTCAAATGGTTCAAATGGCTCTGAGCACTATCGGACTTAACTTCTAAGGTCATCAGTCCCCCAGAACTTAGAACTACTTAAACCTAACTAACCTAAGGACATCACACACAGCCATGCCCGAGGCAGGATTCGAACCTGCGACCGTAGCGGCCGCGCGGTTCCAGACTGTAGCGCCTTTAACCGCTTGACCACCACGGCCGGCTGAAAGAAGGTTGTATACATGGAAGAACCCTGGATATACTGGAAGGTATCAGATAGATTATATAATGGTAAGACAAAGATTTAGGAACCAGGTTTTAAATTGTAAGACATTTCCAGGGGCAGATATGGACTTTGACCACAATCTATTGGATATGAACTGTAGATTGAAACTGAAGAAACTGCAAAAAGGTGGGAATTTAAGGAGATGGGAACTGGATAAACTGACTAAACCAGAGGTTGTACAGAGTTTCAGGGAGAGCGTAACGGAACAAATGGCAGGAATGGGGGAAAGAAATACAGTAGAAGAAGAATGGGTAGCTTTGAGGGATGAAATAGTGAAGGCAGCCGAGGATCAAGTAGGTAAAAAGACGAGGGCTAGTAGAAATCCTTGGGTAACAAAAGAAATATTGAATTTAATTGATGAAAGGAGAAAATATAAAAATGCAGTAAATGAAGCAGGCAAAAAGGAATACAAACATCTCAAAAATGAGATCGACAGGAAGTGCAAAATGGCTAAGCAGGGATGGCTAGAGGATAAATGTAAAGATGTAGAGGCTTATCTCACTAGGGGTAAAATAGATACTGCCTACAGGAAAATTAAAGAGACCTTTGGCGAAAAGAGAACCACTTGTATGAATATCAAGAGCTCAGATGGAAACCCAGTTCTAAGCAAAGAAGGGAAAGCATAAAGGTGGAAGGAGTAATGAGGGTCTATACAAGGGCGATGTACTTGAGGACAATATTATGGAAATGGAAGAGGATGTAGATGAAGATGAAACGGGAGATACGATACTGCGTGAAGAGTTTGACAGAGCACTGAAAGACCTAAGTCGAAACAAGGCCCCGGGAGTAGACAACATTCAAATAGAACTACTGACTGCCTTGGGAGAGCCAGTCCTGACAAAACTCTACCCTCTGGTGAGCAAGATGTATGAGACAGGCGAAATAGCCTCAGACTTCAAGAAGTATATAATAATTCCAATCCCAAAGAAATCAGGTGTTGACAGATGTGAAAATTACCGAACTATCAGTTTCATAAGTCACGGCTGCAAAATTCTAACACGAATTCATTACAGACGAATGTAAAAACTAGTAGAAGCCGACCTTGGGGAAGATCAGTTTGGATTCCGTAGAAATACTGGGACACGTGAGGCAATACTGACCTTACGACTTATCTTAGAAGAAAGATTAAGGAAAGGCAAACCTACGTTTCTAGCATTTGTAGACTTAGAGAAAGCTTTTGACAATGTTGACTGGAATACTCTTTCAAATTCAGAAGGTGGCAGGGGTAAAATATAGGGAACGAAAGGCTATTTACAATTTGTATAGAAACCAAATGGCAGTTATAAGAGTTGAGGGGTATGAAAGGGAAGCAGTGGTTGGGAAGGGAGTGAGACAGGGTTGTAGCCTCTCCCCGATGTTATTCAATCTGTATATTGAACAAGCAGTAAAGGAAACAAAGGAAAAATTCGGAGCAGGTATTAAAATCCAAGGAGAAGAAAAAAAAAACTTTGAGGTACGCCGAGGACTTGGAAGAGCAGTTGAACGGAATGGACAGTGTCTTGAAAGGAGGATATAAGATGAACATCAACAAAAGCTATACGAGGATAATGGAATGTGGTCGAATTAAGTCGTGTGATGTTGAGGGTATTAGATTAGGAAATAAGACACTTAAAGTAGTAAAGGAGTTTTGCTATCTGGGGAGAAAAATAACTGATGATGGTCGAAGTAGAGAGGATATAAAATGTAGACTGGCAATGGGAAGGAAAGCGTTTCTGAAGAAGAGAAATTTGTTAACATCGAGTATAGATTTAAGTGTCAGGAAGTCGTTTCTGAAAGTATTTGTACGGTGTGTAGCCATGTATGGAAGTGAAACATGGACAATAAATAGTTTGGACAAGAAGAGAATAGAAGCTTTCGAAATGTGACGTTACAGAAGAATGCTGAAGATTAGATGGGTAGATCACATAACTAATGAGGAGGTATTGAACAGAATTGGGGGGAAGAGGAGCTAGTGGCACAACTTGACTAGAAGAAGGGATCGACTGGTAGGACATAATCTGAGGCATCAAGGGATCACCAATTTAGTATTGGAGGGCAGCGTGGAGGGTAAAAATCGTAGAGGGAGACCAAGAGATGAATATACTAAGCAGATTCAGAAGGATGTAGGTTGCAGTAAGTACTGGGTGATGAAGAGGCTTGCACAGGATAGAATAGCATGGAGAGCTGCATCAAACCAGTCTGAGGACTGAAGACCACAACAACAACATATATGAATGTACACTACTGGACATTAAAATTGCTGCACCACGAAGATGACGTGCTACAGAAGCGAAATTTAACCGACAGGAAGAAGATGCTGTGATATACAAATGATTCGCTTTACAGAGCATTCACACGAGGTTGGCGCCGGTGGCGACACCTACAACGTGCTGACATGAGGAAAGTTTCCAGCCGATTTCTCATGCACAAATCCCGGGTTCGATTCTCGGCGGGGTCAGGGATTTTCTCTGCTTCGTGATGACTGGGTGTTGTGTGATGTCCTTAGGTTCGTTAGGCTTAAGAAGTTCTAAGTTCTAGGGGACTGATGATCATAGATGTTAAGTCCCATAGTGCTCAGAGCCATTTGAACTATTTGAACCATCTCATACACAAACAGCAGTTGGCCGGCGTTGCCTGGTGAAACATTGTTGTGATGCCTCGTGTAAGGAGGTGAAATGCGTACCTTCACGTTTCCGACTTTGATAAACGCCGGATTGTAGCCTATCGCGATTGCGGTTTATCGTATCCTGACATTGCTGCTCGCGTTGGTCGAGATCCAATGACTGTTTGCATAATATGGAATCGGGGGGTTCAGGAGGGTAATACGGAAGGCCGTGATGGATCCCAACGACCTCGTATCACTAGTAGTCGAGATGACGGGCATCTTATCTGCATGACTGTAACGGATCGTGCTGTCACGTCTCGGTCCCTGAGTCAACAGTTGGGGACGTTTGCAAAACAACAACCATCTGCACGAACAGTTCGACGACGTTTGCAGCAGCATGGACAATCAGCTCGGAGACCATGGCTGCGGTTACCCTCGACGCTGCATCACAGACAGGAGCGCCTGCGTTGTTGTATTCAACGATGAACCTGGGTGCACGAATGACAAAACGTCATTTTTTCGGATGAATCCAGGTTCTGCTTGCAGCATCATGATGGTTGCACCCGTGTTTGGCGACATCGCGGTGAACGCACATTGGAAGCGTGTATTCGTCGTTCCCATACTGTCGTATCACCTGGCGTGATGGTATGGAATGCCACTGTACACACGTGTCGGTCACCTCTTGTTTGCATTGACGGCACTTTGAGCAATGGACGCTACATTTCATATGTGTAACGACCCGTGGCTCTACCTTCAATCGATCCCTGCGAAACTCTGCATTTCAGCAGGATAATGCATGACCGCATGTTGCAGGTCCTGTACGGGCCTATCTGGATACAGAAAATGTTCGACTGCTGCCCTGGCCAGCACATTCTCCAGATCTCTCACCAATTGAAAACGTCTGGTCAATGGTGGCCGAGCGACTGGCTCGTCACAATACGCCAGTCACTACTCGTGATGAACTGTGGTATCGTCTTGAAGCTCCATGGGCAGCTGTACCTGTACACGCCATCCAAGCTTAGTTTGACTCAATGCCCAGGCGTATCATGGCAGTTATTACGGCCAGAGTTGGTTGTTCTGGGTACAGATTTCTCAGGATCTATGCACCCAAATTGCGTGAAAATGTAATCACATGTCAGTTCTAGTATAATATATTTGTCCAATGAATAACCGTTTATCATCTGTATTTCTTTTTGATGTAGCAATTTTAATGGCCAGTAGTGTAGTATCTGTTCCAGAAAGAACAGATAGCATTGATGAGTGTGCAGCTTGTCTAGAATAAAATGATAATTAAATCGACACCCTAGCAGCAAACAGGCGTTGATACACATCATTGGGGACATGTTGAAAATGTGTGCTCCTACAGGGAATCGAACCTGGGATCTCCTGCTTACATGGCAGACGCTCGTCCGGGACTTGGTAGCTTAATATGCCACGAGTAATGAGTGTGATTGACAAGCATCTATTAGGCGCACTACGAATGTATTGATGTAGACATGTTCTGAATGTGTGTCTCACGGGGAGCGTGCAGGGGATAAGTCCTTGCAGGCGCGCTCGGTGGCTCAGATGGATACAGCGTCTGCCGCTTAAGCAGGAGGTACCGGGTTCGAGTCCCGGTCGGGGCACACATTTCCAACATGCCCCCAGTGATGTATATCAACGCCTCTTTGCAGCTAGGGTGTCGATTTAATTATCATTTTCTTCCGGGCTGCTGAACGCATTAACAGTATATAAAATTGACCGACATATCGGCCACTATTGCAAGTGGCCATCCTCAGGGCTTTGGGCCGAACTCAGCAGAGAAGAATTTATTGGCATTCTATAGTTGTCCAAGTCAACTGCTGGTGATATGATTGCGAAGTGGAACGCGAAGGGACAACCTCAGCTAAACCAAGACCAAAACCAAGACCTCACTTACTGACAGGCATGTACAGTCGAGTGTTACGCGGCACAACATAAGCCACACATTTCTGTACTCAGTGGTAAGCGCCGGCCGCTGTGGAAGAGCGGTTCTAGGCGCTTCAGTCCGGAACGGCGCTGCTGCTACGGTCGCATGTTCGAATCCTGCATCGGGCATGGATGTGTGTGATGTCCTTAGATTAGTTAGGTTTAAGTAGTTCTAAGTTCTAGGGAACTGATGACCTCAGATGTTAAGTCCCATAGTGCTCAGAGCCAGTGCGAAGTTGCGCTTGATGTGGCGCAAAGAGTGACGCTCCTGGAAACGTGTGACTTGGACTGACCAATCATGCTAGCACTGGGGCAATCCGATGGACGTGTTTAGGGCTAGCGGGTACCTGCAGAATTTACCTGGCATGATTTGTCTGCAACAGTGACGTATGGCGGAGGCAGTGTTAAAGTAGAGGCGTGTTTTTCGGCGATGGGTTGTTGTCCCACTACTGCGCTTAAGAAAACGCTAAATACGGAAGGATGTGAACACATTAATTGCATTATCGTGTACTGCGTACAGTAGAGGAACAGTCCGGAGACGATGACTGTAGTAGCGTAATAATGCACTCTGTGATAGGGCAGTATCCGTGAGGCAACGATTTGTGGCTAACAACATGCCTGAAACGGACTTGTCTGTCCGGATTTCCGACCTGAGCCTATTGAAACATCTTTGGTATGAGTTAGAAAGTTGACCTCGCTCCAGACCCCTGCGTCCAACATGACTACCTTCCCTGCTTTCGGTTCTTGAAGAATAATCGACTGCGCTTCCTCCGCAGACACTCAAATATCTCCTTGAAAGTGTTTCCAGCTGAGTTCGAACCACCATGAAGGAGAACGGCGGACGCGCCCAATATTAATGTGCACTATTAGCTCTTTTGATCAGATTGTCTACATCAGCACAACCTGGATTCCGTGCGATGGTGGGTTCTTGAGTGTATCACTGCTAACGGACGGAATTTTGAATATGTCATGTAGCAAAGAGTTTCATATCGCTTGCTGTTACTTTCTTTTCTTACGTGCCTTTACAAGAGCTGTACAAATTTGGTTCTAAGATGGAAATAAAGTGATTTCGGATCAATGTGCTGATAGTAGTATTTTCTGCTCTGATATGCGAGTAATTTTCCCTGTAATTTCTGTAGTATCTATGTATTATATTCGAGTACAGATTTTTGGTGCATTTATTGACCCAAACAATTAAGATTTCAACATCTCAGCGTCAGTATGGAATCGATGAGTTGAACACTGAACTCGTATTCTGCATCATTGGTAGGTTAGTATTCAAATCCCTATTCCATCGACGCAAGAGATGTTTCCGCAGTGTACCTAGTCCCTTCAGGTGAATGCAGGTCAGATTCCCTTCAATTATAATCCTTCTTTTTATGTAGTCTGATTCTAACTACACTCCTGGAAATTGAAATAAGAACACCGTGAATTCATTGTCCCAGGAAGGGGAAACTTTATTGACACATTCCTGGGGTCAGATACATCACATGATCACACTGACAGAACCACAGGCACATAGACACAGGCAACAGAGCATGCACAATGTCGGCACTAGTACAGTGTATATCCACCTTTCGCAGCAATGCAGGCTGCTATTATCCCATGGAGACGATCGTAGAGATTCTGGATGTTGTCCTGTGGAACGGCTTGCCATGCCATTTCCACCTGGCGCCTCAGTTGGACCAGCGTTCGTGCTGGACGTGCAGACCGCGTGAGACGACGCTTCATCCAGTCCCAAACATGCTCAATGGGGGACAGATCCAGAGATCTTGCTGGCCAGGGTAGTTGACTTACACCTTCTAGAGCACGTTGGGTGGCACGGGATACATGCGGACGTGCATTGTCCTGTTGGAACAGCAAGTTCCCTTGCCGGTCTAGGAATGGTAGAACGATGGGTTCGATGACGGTTTGGATGTACCGTGCACTATTCAGTGTCCCCTCGACGATCACCAGTGGTGTACGACCAGTGTAGGAGATCGCTCCCCACACCCTGATGCCGGGTGTTGGCCCTGTGTGCCTCGATCGTATGCAGTCCTGATTGCGGCGCTCACCTGCACGGCGCCAAACACGCATACGACCATCATTGGCACCAAGGCAGAAGCGACTCTCATCGCTGAAGACGACACGTCTCCATTCGTCCCTCCATTCACGCCTGTCGCGACACCACTGGAGGCGGGCTGCACGATGTTGGGGCGTGAGCGGAAGACGGCCTAACGGTGTGCGGGACCGTAGCCCAGCTTCATGGAGACGGTTGCGAATGGTCCTCGCCGATACCCCAGGAGCAACAGTGTCCCTAATTTGCTGGGAAGTGGCGGTGCGGTCCCCTACGGCACTGCGTAGGATCCTACGGTCTTGGCGTGCATCCGTGCGTCGCTGCGGTCCGGTCCCAGGTCGACGGGCACGTGCACCTTCCGCCGACCACTGGCGACAACATCGATGTACTGTGGAGACCTCACGCCCCACGTGTTGAGCAATTCGGCGGTACGTCCACCCGGCCTCCCGCATGCCAACTATACGCCCTCGCTCAAAGTCCGTCAACTGCACATACGGTTCACGTCCACGCTGTCGCGGCATGCTACCAGTGTTAAAGACTGCGATGGAGCTCCGTATGCCACGGCAAACTGGCTGACACTGACGGCGGCGGTGCACAAATGCTGCGCAGCTAGCGCCATTCGACGGCCAACACCGCGGTTCCTGGTGTGTCCGCTGTGCCGTGCGTGTGATCATTGCTTGTACAGCCCTCTCGCAGTGTCCGGAGCAAGTATGGTGGGTCTGACACACCGGTGTCAATGTGTTCTTTTTTCCATTTCCAGGAGTGTATAATGCAGTAATAGCTATCGATAAAGCATACAATAAACTAAAATAAAATAAAACTCTGAGATTTTTCCCTCAGGACTGGAACAATATAGAAACATGCAGTTTGTTTTAAAATACGTGTGCACTGGTTTTAAGTGCGTGACAGAGATGGCAGCACTATAGAGCACACAGAACTCAAAAATGGTTCAAATGGCTCTGAGCACTATGGGACTCAACTGCCGTGGTCATAAGTCCCCTAGAACTTAGAACTACTTAAACCTAACTAACCTAAGGACAGCACACAACACCCAGCCATCACGAGGCAGAGAAAATCCCTGACCCCGCCGGGAATCGAACCCGGGAACCCGGGCGTGGGAAGCGAGAACGCTACCGCACGACCACGAGATGCGGGCACACACAGAACTCTAGCAGCAGTGACGGAAAAGAGGACTGGTTATGATACTTTTAAAAAAAGCGTGTAATCATTCGTTTTATCCATTTGCGTTTTGTGACACCGATTGAAATTCATCGCCAGCTGAGTGTGACCTGTGTTGATGGTGGGATAGATATGTCTAATGTGTTTTCACGGGTGCGACAGTTCAAAGAAGGTAGAACATTGTGTGACAACAAACCAAGACTGTTTTGCTCCGCACCAGCTCGTTTGACGACACAGTGCGCACAATCCTGATTAAAGGCCTGAATATGTGAAATGTGTCCTCCAGGTGGGTGCCACGAACGCAGGCGGACGGCCATAAGGCTGCTCCCGTGGCATTTTGCTAGCTAATGTTGATGGGTGATGATGGCATGAAAGGGACTTTCTTTTCGTCGATTGTGACAATTTACGGGACATGAATGCCGTGTTTCCTTCCTAAAACGAAGTGCCAATCAGTTCAATGGAAGCACGTACACTGAATCGGTAATAAAAAAATTTCGTTTAACTGCTGGTGGCCGTGATCTGGGACAGAGATAGCGTAATACGTACTCATTGCGTTCCAGAGCGCATTACGGTGACAGGTTCATCCTATCAAAATGTTTTGGAAAACAATATCCTTCCAGAATCGCATGAGAAACGGCCGTAAAAGGGTGTACGTGTGCCATTTCACCAAGACAGTGCACCAGAGCATAGGGCTAAAGCGACGCCGCAGTTTCATCGTGGCAACAACTTTGACGCGATTTCTCATGATTCCTACTCACGTGACTTGGCTCCTAGCGACTTCTAGCTGTTTCCAAAGGTGAGAGACATTCTCTGTGGTCGCACATTCACTAGCTGTGCCATTATTGCACCAGAGGTTTTCCAGTGATCAAACCTAAAGAAGCCTTCGCAGCGGCCACGATTATGGTATCGACACAGTGAAAAATGTCTAGTACTGCAGGGAGATTACGCCTAGAAGTGACAAAAGTTTCACAGTTTTCGTGTGATTGGTTTGTGAGAAAAAGAAATCAGTGGTACTGTAATTTTAATGCACCTCGTAGTGATATCTCGATCTGTGGTGTTTAATGAACTTCGTCCAACCGATTATCGTAGAATACCAGTATGAAACACTCTATAACCGACAAGGAAATGAGTAATTATCAATGGAGTGACCAAGTGATTCAGTCGTCATCATCGCGAGTGCCCCAAGGTGACCGTCGAGTTTAAGAACCCCATTCGACAGGAGAGAAGATCGTCAACAGCGTCAAATGACCTTTCCTCTAAAACAACGAGTTTTATGATGTGATGATTCACAACCCCCCCCCCCCCCCCTCCCATTCCCCATTCTCTCCCTCTCTCCCTCCAGCTTCTTATGATCACCTACTGGAGGTGAAATTTTTCTTCTGCACAGCTACACAGACTAATTCCAACAAGGCGAGACACGTCAAAGGAAAGTGTTTTGATCATCTCACCTACTTAGGCGACAAGCTTACTCTACTCTCGTCCAGTCTATGCACTATATTTTATTTCTTGCGTTTTTGTCCATTTGTCATTTGAAATGAAGGAAGATGAAGGTTATACATCCAGTCCACGATTCGGTTATTAGAAACTCTGCGCAGGGACGGTTGGATGAATAAGCAACCTTGTTCTTCGCGAAAATGCAGTAACGACATTTTCGTCAAGCAATTTAGGGAACCCATTGGACCGCCGAAGGTGGACTGAAACTAGAGTCGTCTCAGTGCGGGTCCAGTGTCATTCCATTGCGCCACCTCCTCGGTGAAATCGAAGAAGTGACGTAACGGTTATCTAATTACGGCCTCATGTACATAATCAACAGACCGTTGGAATACATGCAGAGAAGCAGTCACACTAATGACACGAAATATACGGTCCAGTCACATTGTTTTGACAATCTGTCAAAAGCCTGGATAACCAACTTTTGCAGAGTGGGAGAGAGTCCGTGACGTTCTGGAAGTACCTACAGGGATGTAGAGCCATGCCGACTACAGAACTGTGGTTAGGTTTATCGGTTTAGTATCCATGGCGCGAACAGCCCGGTAGAGGTGGGCCCACAGATTGTCGACTGGGTTTAAGTCCAAGGAGTTTGGTGGCCGGGGGAGACTAGTAAACGCATCATGGTGCTCTTCGAACCATGCACGTACATAGCGAGCCGTGGCGGCACATTGCATTGTCTTGCTGGTAGATGCCATCGTGCCGAGGAGAAAACAAGCTGCAAGCAGGCGCTGCGTATTATTTGTGATAATTTAAGCACAGAAATAAAGTAGCAATGTTTTAACTAATGGAACTGTGGTTAACAAAAGCCATATCTCATTTTTTTAATTTTTACAAGATAATAACAAAATTAAAATCAATAAAAAATGTTTCAGTATTGAAGGCTGTTTCTTACAAAACTCCATTCTTGGCATGAGATGTTGCCAAGTTTACTGTAGAACTCCCTGTGCCGTTGAGGAAAAATGGCAACGTCTTCAACAGGTCTTTCTGTTTTGCATTGATTCGCTGGTCTTTCACGTGAATTACGACAGCCCTTGCCTCTTTTGAAAACATAGAAATTTTTCCATTCTTTATTTCAGAGTAAATTTTAATAGCTGTTTGAGATGGATGAGTATTAAATATTTCGCTCACACTGCATTTGAAGATCTTACATTCCTACATTAAAAACAATGCTTCAACAGCACATTAAAATCAGTTTTATGGCTTGCAGTTACATGTAATGGGATCAAAGTTTTTTCTGACTCGTCTGTCTTGTGTAAATCTTGCAGAACAAAAGCCTTGGTCACAATTCTCCTACCATATGTCGTATAGTAATGAATATTTAAAACATTTTCTCCATGATTTGGCACTTGGGATGGTAACACTCATCTTCACAAGACTTTCCGCAAACGTGACGTCATTTTGACGTCCCACGCAATATCGACAGACAATCGATGCGATAGGCGCCATATATATATATATAGAGGGTGTTACAAAAAGGTACGGCCAAACTTTCAGGAAACATTCCTCACACACAAATAAAGAAAAGATGTTATGTGGACATGTGTCCGGAAACGCTTAATTTCCATGTTAGAGCTCATTTTAGTTTCGTCCACCTACGCTCAATAGAGCACGTTATCATGATTTCATACGGGATACACTTCCTATGCTGGTAGAACATGTGCCTTTACAAGTACGACACAACATGTGGTTCATGCACGATGGAGCTCCTGCACATTTCAGTAGAAGTGTTCTTGTGCTTCTCAACAACAGAGTCGGTGACCGATGGATTGGTAGAGCCGGACCAATCCCATGGCCTCCACGCTCTCCTGACCTCAACCCTCTTGACTTTCATTTATGGGGGCATTTGAAATCTCTTGTCTACGCAAACCCGGTACCAAATGTAGGGACTCTTCGTGCTCGTATTGTGGACGGCTGTGATACAATACGCCATTCTCCAGGGCTGCATCAGCGCATCAGGGATTCCATGCGACGGAGGGTGGATGCATGTATCCTCGCTAACGGATGACACTTTGAACATTTCCTGTAACAAAGTGTTTCAAGTCACGCTGGTACATTCTGTTGCTGTGCGTTTCCATTCCATGATTAATGTGATTTGAAGAGAAGCAATAAAATGAGATCTAACATGGAAAGTAAGCGTTTCCGGACACATGTCCACATAACATATTTTCTTTCTTTGCGTGTGTGGAATGTTTCCTGAAAGTTTGGCCGTACCTTTTTGTAACACCATATATATATATATATATATATATATATATATATATATATATATATATATATATATAATGTGTGTGTGTATAAGCATTGGTGAGAGATTCTCGAATTTTCTTATAAATGTAATACAAGTATCTTCTCCTGTCATATTCTCTGTTATTTACTTTTTCGACTGATTAGAGATAAAAGGATGAAATAAATATTTGGCGATTTCCAGTGTGGTTAGGGAGGAACCTAAAGAGAACAGCTTAAAATGCTGCGAATGAAACGAGGAACAATAACATTCATATTCTTCCTTGTCACAAAATCGACAGCAATTCCTGCGGATGTTGATGTTCCATGTGACGTCTGAATGAAGTCACTTTATAGAAAGTCTTGTAAGGTGTTATTGCACTGGAAACAGGTCTAGGGGCGTACTACAGAATACTGAGAACACAATTGTGAAAGCCGGCCGGAGTGGCCGAGCGGTTCTAGGCGCTACAATCTGGAACCGCGCAACCGCTACGGTCGCAGGTTCGAATCCTGCCTCGGGCATGGATGTGTGTGATGTCCTTAGATTAGTTAGGTTTAAGTAGTTCTAGGGGACTGATGACCTCAGAAGTTAAGTCCCATAGTGCTCAGAGCCATTTGAACCACAATTGTGATACACTTCATTGTGACAACTTCAGTGCAATTTCTACCGCTTTTCTTTGTGCAACTATTAACTATGACTATTACCGATATTTAGAAATACCAGTTAAGTTTTAGAAGCGCGAAGGGCTTTTCATCTGTTTGTAAATACTGTTCTGACACGGTGAATGCATATAATCGGTACCTCCTGTGGTGTTATAATTTATCGAGTTTGCGTCAATTATTCGCATAAGGCACAGAATAAATATTGCTGCTGAAGATAATTACTTTCACGGGTGACGTCTTTGCAGTTTTCGCGTATTATCTTTGACGACAAAGGAATGAAACTTTGCCGCGGAACAAAGCAGCGTGCCACAAAATAATGACTTTTAAGTATTAGTTTTGCCGTATAGAAATTTATGTAAGTACCAAATGGCTGAAGCTGTACAAGAGCAAAACAATTCATACAAACAATGAGGATAGTAAGTACGAACCGCTGTCAGTAGCTGCTTCAGGAGGATTCTTTGAAAACGACGATCGTTAGAACAGGAGGGCGTTGATTTACAGTCGGAGCTGTACAAAGCGGCAGCGATGAGTACGCGTCACGGCAACAAAGCGGTATGCGGTGACCGTTTCCGAGCCTTGAGAAGAGCTGAAAGAGCCGATGACGTCAGGCGTTCGTCATTTCGCCGAGCCGGACAGACTCATAGGGACCGAAAGGTTAGCACGACTGTCATTTTTCCTATTATTATAAAGAAATATTTAATTCGACCTAGTTAAAATAATATGTCATACATGTACTTTGCTTTCTTAACGTCGGTAATACGATAGCTACAAAATACTGTAATGTAGCAGTGATTGGTGTTGCCACCATATAAAAAGCGTCTGAATATCCATTACATCCAAGGATAATTTCTCTTAGAGGCTGCAAGAAAACATCAAAAGAAGGATAATGAATCTGAGTATGGAAATACGGGATTTACTTGAGTAAACACTGCTTGCACTGTGCGGCTGGTCACGGCGGAGGTTCGAGTCCTCCCTCGGGCATGGGTGTGTGTGTGTTTGTCCTTAGGATAATTTCGGTTAAATATTGTGTAAGCTTAGGGACCGATGACCTTCGCAGTTAAGTCCCATAAGATTTCACACACATCTGAACATTTTTGAACTGCTTGCGTAGACGATAACTGAAAGACTATCAGTTGAATCTTTCAAAAAAGTTCAAATGTGTGTGAAATCTTATGGGAATTAGCTGCTAAGGCCATCAGTCCCTAAGCTTACACACTACTTAACCCAAATTATCCTAAGGACAAACACAGACACTCATGCCCGAGGGAGGACTGGAACCTCCGCCGAGACCAGCCGCACAGTGCATGACTGCAGCGCCTTGGACCGCTCGGCTAATCCCGCGCGGCAGTTGAATCTTTCCTCGTGTTTCGTGATTCTATCAAGAACGATACCCATTAGTAAGGTGAAACAACTCAAGGCATACATTAAGAAAACGGGGATAGAGGGCTATTCGCTTATAAATAACACGTCTTTTTGGTACGGTATGTTATACTAAAGTGGCAGGAAGTGCGATAAAAGGTTTATAAAACCTCTACGATATATATTTATATTCGTACCGTGCACCAGCTGTGTACTGCTGTTGAGCTGTTTTTACAGTAGTTGATTATTTTTTTAAAATGCCAGGTGTAGAAGTATGAAACCGGACTGTGGTTGCAATAATTCCACGTCTGTTGTCTGAAACTGATAAACAATACTTTATTCTAAATTATCTCCATTGCTATTTATACATTTCTCCCTCCTCTTCGGCAGGCTATAAATGCCACGCCAAAAAGCAGTCCTGCTTTTGAAGCGAACCAGTCAGCGAGCCATTTTTGTACATTTTCATACGAATTGAAGCGTTGTTCAGCGAGAGCGTGTCCCAGTGATGCAGGTAGATGGTAACCGGACGGAGCCAAGCCTGGAGAATAAGCTGCGTGCCCTGGTATTTCGCAACTGAACGATTCGATCGTTTCCTGGACCCGTTTTGCTGTGTGTGACGGGGCGTTGTCATGGAGAAATATGACTCTGTGTTGCCTTTTTCAATACTCCGGTCGTTTTTCACGTGATGCTCGATTTAAATCGTTCATTTGCTTTTGGTAGTGATCAGTGTTAACGGTTCCACCAGGTTTTAGCAGCTCATAATAGATAACACTCCTCTGACCTCATCAAACACAGAGCATTGTCTTCTTTCCAAAGCGATTTGGTCTTGCAGTGGATCTCGGTGGTTTGCCTCAATTCGCCCATGATTTACGACGCTTAGAATTCTCAAAATATATCCATTTTTCATCACCTGACACTATTCGACGTAGAAAGGCTTCCATTTGTATCTGGCGAGCAGCATTCCACAAGTGGTCGTTCGATTTGCTTGCTGTCTTTCATTCAGTTCTTGCAGAACCCATTTTCCCAGTTTCTGCATCTTTCCTATATCTTTCACCGCAAGACAAACGGCTTTCGGCGTTACATTCAATTGTTCCGCGATGTCCTGTTGAGTTTGAGTATCATCTTCATGCAATAAGGTCTGCAATTCGTTGTCTTCGAACTTTTTCGGTGGTTTACCGCGCTCGCCGTTTCTCACGTCAAAATCACCACTTCTGAATTTTTTCAACCACTCGGATCACAGCGTTTTCCAAAGAGCACGTTTGTCGAAGGCTTCGACAAGCATTCGACGCGATTCTGCAGCAGTTTTCTTCTAATGATAACAGAAAACCAATGTCGTCGTAGTTTGTAGGCACAAAACTCTACATGTTTACGGGGTTGAAACAGATACCGATGTATGGAAGTTGGGTTACTGTGTGTTGACATACGTCGTCAGGCGTTAAAAGAAGCAGATGGTGCTGCAGACTCGATCTCACGGGCCCTACACCGACGGCTAGTACCATCTTTAGGGAAATTCCGGTTTCATACTTCTACACCTGGTATTTCTCTTATTAATCCGTGATTGACTATAGTAATTGTGCATCGAAATCTTTATTTTACCCATCCAATAAATTCTCGTAATGAAAACTCACTGTTCTATTTTTGTTTCGAAATATGATAAGGGATGTGAGGATGTGACGTCGGTTGACGCTTGTTCGTACGTCATTGGTCAAAGTCGACAACTATGATTGGAGTTTGCAAATTATCCTAAAAGGAAAGTAACTCTTAGAAACTTAATCTGTAAAATCTGTTAGCAATATACTACCAACAAATAGCATACTATTATCTGTACTTTCGCAAGCTAAATAAGACCTAACAATTTAGCACGAAAGCCACTACTATATTTTACTGTTTCTTCAGTTACAATCAGTAGCAGCCGTTCAGCTTCTGCTGGTAGTTTAACATTTGCATGAGGACGTAGGTATTTTTGAAGAATATAATTACCTACATCTTTTAAAAACGAGCAAGAATGAAACATGTTATCTTAGTTTGTCACAAATATTTGACTGTTTTTCGGTAATATATAGTGATTTCTGAGGAGGTGGTTAGGGTGGGATCTAGCAGCTCACTTTAGAGAGGTGAGATTCAAGCAAACTACAGGCGATTACCGGTTCATTTCTGGAAGAGCTTCGTCGCGGTGACTGATAGGAGTAGCTGTTTGAAATCGTCTCGATCGGTGCCGACAACTTTTTCAGTGAAGACACTCTTCAACGCATTATTGAAAGCAAAGGTTGCTAACGACCTGAAACAAGTACATATCGGTCTAAAGCTCATTCATTTCAATGTTCGGTCAACATTTCCAGGAAGACATATATATTCTACAAAATCACTTACTATCATTATTTTCACTTCAAGAACATTCCGCAGTTTAAAATATACACATTCCTTCGTGACTTCGCATTATGGATACTCCGTAGAAATTAAGCCTAACTTCACAGATCGTGATGGTTATAACAGTACACTGCAGAAGCTATTCTGTGGACTGAAAGAGGCAATACATTACAATTTGCATTAAACGTTTGCTCAGAGAGACATGTGCGCTTTAAATTATACAAAACGACCCAATTATTAGATTTCGGCTTATAACTAAGAATACCTTGAATGTGTATCTTGAAGCTCTACTTTAGGTAATTTCTGTATGGCAAATATGGAATATGGCTTCAAGTGAAAACTTCGTTGCTTTGTATGATTAATGGAACCTCTCCTCAGTTTTAAAGCTTTGTTCTACCAACATTGGAAAAATACGGTATAATTTGTTCATCTTATTGAAGTATACAAATCAAAGAAACCATGACTTGATAATTTTCTCATGTATTGGTAACCTATTTATGCTTCGGTTGCTTGATAATAATTCTATGGAACTTTTGTATCAGAACTTGCGTAACGGAATATTGATAGCTGTGTTTATGACAGATGCATTTCGCTCTTTTATTTCGCGTAGCGCGTAGGCTCGTAATTATATCATTCTTTTAAACAACTGGGTTGGAAACTGCTCTCAGGCCATTTTAATCTGTTAGAGTATGTCGATGAATATGAGCAGGACAAAAAGGTAATCTATTTTTACATAAAATTCAAACAAATACATGGTTAACAAGGTTCTATTTTTAATCAGTGATTTAATCAGCCTCGTTATCAACAACCTTTTTGCCAATAAAAATCAATTGGTTTTTGAACAAAGTACGAGGGTTGTTTTTTAAGTAAGGGTCGTCTTTATTTTTAAAAAAAGATACAAATACTTTTGTAAAAAAACTTTTATTTTCTGATTCTACACACTTTTACCTATTTTTCTACGTAGTTGCCTTGTTTATTTAAGCACTTGTCATACCGTACAACTAAGTTTTTAATTCCCTCTTCAAAGAATTCGGCCGCCTGCTCCGACAGCCAAGAGCTCACGGCCGCTTTCACTTCATCGTGTCATTGAAGCGCTGTCCGCCAAGATGGTGTTTCAGGTACCGGAAAAGGTGAAAATCGCTAGGAGCAAGGTCGGGGCTGTACGGTGCATGGTCCAAAACTTCCCAGCCAAAAGAATCAATCAAATCCCGAGTCTTTTGAGAGGTGTGAGGCCTAGCGTTATCGTGCAGGAGCAAAACTCCTTTTGTCAGTATGCCGCGCCTTTTGTTTTGAATTGCTCTGCGGAGCTTCTTTAGAGTTGCACAGTAGGCATCTGAGTTGATTGTCGTTCCTCGTGGCATAAAGTCCACTAGGAAAACACCGCGCCGGTCCCAGAACACAGTTGCCATAATCTTGCGCTTTGACAGCGTCTGTTTGGCTTTGACCTTGACGGGTGAGGTTGTGTGTCGCCATTCCATCGATTGTCGCTTGCTTTCGGGAGTGATATGGGATACCCATGTTTCATCTCCAGTGACAATTTGACTCAACATGTCATCCCCTTCTTCCTCGTAACGAATCAAAAAGTCCAATGAAGTGGCAAATCTCTTCCCTTTGTGGTCCTCTGTGAGGAGTCTGGGTACCCACCGAGAACACAGTTTCTTAAAGTTTAGATTTTCAGACACAATTTTGTACAAAACCAATCTTGAAACTTTGGAAATTCCAAAGAGTGGAAATTGTGAATCTTCTGTCCTCACGAATCTTTGTTTCGACTGCAGCCACCAAATCAACAGTGATCACAGAGGGCCGGCCTGAGCGTTCTTCGTCACGGAAGTTTTGACGGCCATTTTTAAACTCTCTAACCCATTGTCGCACTTTACCTTCACTCATTGCATTCGAGCCATAAACTTCTGTTAACTGACGATGAATTTCTGCAGCTGATAGGCTTCTCGCGGTCAAAAAACGTATCACTGACCGTATCTCACACGCGGCGGGCGATTCAATAATCGTAAACATTATAAAGTAGCACAGCGATGCGTATACGTCAGCTACAGAGCTGCAGCTTGCATCAGTGTGAACGGGAAGGATGCCGGCAAGTGGCGCGGTGGCTTCTTGCCGCGTCCGCGCGAACTATGGGACTATAAGCGCGAACGGACCTTACTTAAAAAACAACCCTCGTATCTAGAGATGGCATTTTGGACGTCATGCATATTTTCACATTTTTTCACACTAAAAAATGTTGTAGCGATCGGAACAAATGGAAATCTGATGGTGCCCTATCGGGTGAGTGTGATGAATGAGGCAGTACGTCCCATCCCAGTTAATTTTTTCCAGCGTTCGTCTTGCGCAGTGCGGCCTTTTGCACTATCGTGATGCAGAATAACGCCTTTTCTGTTGATAACCGTTCGGCACTTTTCAATTACAGATTTATTTACTCGAACCAGTTATTCACAATAAAGGTATGCATTCTCAGTTTGTGCAGGTTTCAGCACTTCAAAATGAACGACCGCGAGAATGTTCCATCAAACATTCATTCGGAGAGAGCCATTGTGTCTTTGCGTTTTGGAATTTCGTGGGGACTTATTTCTCATCTTCAGTAATAAAGCGATCAAAAAATGCTTCTGCCTTTTGTCGCTGAAGAATTAAGTTGCATGTGGTGAATCGGTTAGCTTTGTTTCTCATCACCAATGTTCTGCAAATGTTCTTGGATGGTCGCCAGTTTAAAACTGATTGACAGGTCCTTGACTGTCTGTCACGGATTTTCCCCACACTTCCTTCTTTAACATGTCATTGTCCAAAGTTGTTGGTCATCCTGATCGATATGAGTCGGAAAGATCAAAATTAACGGTTTTGAACTCAGAAAACTATCTTTGGTGGATACGAATGTCTAATGCATTTTGATAAATATCGCAAATGTTTTTGGTAGCAAATGAAACTCAAACGCAACGGGATATATACATCCTCTCGTATCTGGCTGGTCATTTGACGATAAACTGAAAAAAAGACTTAATTATTTACAAGTAAACAACTCACTCTAACTTTAAAATGTCCTTAGCTGAACTTCTAAGTATGCAGTGACAAACGAATATCGGCATGCGCAGTAACGACATTACTTTCCGGTCCTTCTAATACTTTCCATCCTAAAATCCGTGTTGATTCTATCATTTAACTGTTCATCACCTATTACTGACTCGATGAATTGATTCACATATGTAGAAAATGAAATACACACGTCTTTTAAGAGGACTATTTCGAATAAAGTCTGATGATGTTCCAAGTAAAGCCATGATTGGTTAACTTACTATCTTCGCTGAACACGAGGTCAAGAAGTGCATTTAGCTGCCTAAAAAGAGGGGTCGAAATTTACGCACGGTTATCTTCTCTGCACGTACCAACTGAGTGTGGTGGCAGTGGAGGATTCAGTAGTTCGGCTGGTAACGAAGATTTTCTGTAGTGTTTACGAGGCGAATCAGCTCTAATTTAGGCACTACTCTTAAGGTAGTAATAGGGACCGAAATCCGTCCGGACGGATAACGACGCGAAAGGCGGCAAGTTGCGGGATGGCTTCATTAGGGAGCGAGGTGTTTGTTTACTTGCTGGCGGCGCAAAACTGCGTGCCAACTCCGCCGTCCTGCGGGGCGCAGCGACGAGTTTCACTTACACAACAGGATAATTAATTGCTCGGATATAACGCGCAAGTTCCGTCTGAACCGTCCCGAGCCTCGGAAGTTATAAGTGAAACAGCGCACGCGGCGGAGAAATATCGTGAAGTTATTACTTGAGATTATCTGAGGCCTTTGGTGATCAAGTAAGCCTGGTGTGTCTACTTTTTCGTTTTCTTTTAATAGATTACTCGCTTTTGTAACTTTGCTTTGAGTACCGTAATTTCCCATAACTACTTATACTGTTTCATGATCCAGCATTAAATGAGGACTCGCGGAATATACTAAAGCCCTGTATACGTCGCTCGGGCACGGATCGGAAAGATTAGATTGAAAAAATACGAATGTATGGAATACCAGACGAACTGTGTGACTGGATTGAAAAATTTCTAGCAAATAGTACGCAACATGCCATTCTGAACGGAGGGAAGTCTTGAGATATAAAAGTAGCATCGAACGCGTCAGAGGGGAGTGTTATAGGACCATTACTTTACACAATATGTAGATATATATTGTCAAATACTTTGAGAACTGATAATACTCATCAAAACAAGAAAAGTAAGTCTAATAGACATGAGTTCGTAAATGCCTTCCTTCCGAGATAAACACGTGCTTATAGAAAGGTCTGTGTGATGCTTGGTTGCAGATATTAGCACAATCGTTGCAATGGCGTTGTACAAATGTGTCGGCAGGGTAATATGATGTCTGACTCACAGTACTCTGATGGTCTGCAGTCAGTTGTGTGGTTCGAGTCGTGCTGTAGGCTGCATCACTCTTCATCGTGTTTGTGTGCCTTATTGCACAGTATTGTCGAACCTGGGTACGTATAATGTTGTTTTACCTTCTTTCAGACTCGGATTCACTTATGTGTTTACTGTTATTGGCTTGATTCAAATGGCTCTGAGCACTATGGGACTTAACATCTATGGTCATCAGTCCCCTAGAACTTAGAACTACTTAAACCTAACTAACCTAAGGACATCACACAACACCCAGTCATCACGAGGCAGAGAAAATCCCTGACCCCGCCGGGAATCGAGCCCGGGAACCTGGTCGCGGGAAGCGAGAACGCTACCGCACGACCACGAGCTGCGGACGTTTACTGTTATTGCTCTGTTTGTACGTACAAATGGAAATTGGAAATTTGTGGTAAGGATGGGACCAAACTGCGGTGGTCATCCCTCCCTAGGCTTACGCACTACTTAATCTAACTTAAACTAAATTACGCTGAGGACAACACACACACCCATGCCTGAGGGAGGACTCGAACCTCCGGCGAGGGACCTGCGCGTACCGTGACAAGACGTCCCAGACCGCACGGCTATCCCGCGCGGCCGTACAAATGGTGTAGAACATTTACACTTTCTCTCTTCCACCACTTGTCAGCAATGGAAGTCCGCTACTCGACAAGTGAAATGGCGGATATGATATTCTGCTATGGTTTAGCAAATGGACGTAGTCTGCGAGTCCGTGCCCCTACGTTGAAAAATATCCACAGCGCAGGGTACCCTCTGAAAATCTGTTTGGAAGATTTTTACAGTGTCTGAGGAAGACAGGTTCCCTTACACCTCGGAAGACTGACAGTGGGAGGCCACGCACAGTCCGCACGCCCAAGGTTAACTGGGTTGCATTACTTTCCCATTAACGTATTTCCTACCTTGCTGGAGGCTGCACCGTTGCAGCAACTAATACAAATATGCTTCATGCATGATGCCGCACCAGTACTCATTCATCACAGTGTGCGCGAACATCTGGCGCAGGTATTTCAGGACTCCTGGATTCCTCGGGGTGGGGTTGAAGGGGTGGAAATGGGGGGAGGGGCGGCTCTCACCTTGGCCAATCCCCTGACTTTTGGTTATGGGCACACTTGAAGGAATTGGTGTTCGCCACGCCAGTCAACGATGTGCGGACACTACGTGTCTTCCATGCGTGACAGCAGGTACAACAACAAACGGGAATACTTCAAGAGATGCGTCTTTCCTTACGGCGGAGTGCATAGGGATGCATTGTAACTAATGGACGCCAAGTTGAACACCTCTCGTACACACGAGTTTACCGCAGAGAGTATGAATTACCGGATCCACGGTTTTGGACTTATTTTTCTTGTTTCGACGAGCTCTAACACCCCTCAAAGTAGTCGACACTTTTTTGAACACCCTGTGTATAAATAACCTAGCAGATAACGTCGGAAGATCCATGAGCCTTTTCGCGGAAGATGCTGTCGTATATACAGAAGTCGCGACACTAGAAATTGCAGGAAGACTTGCAGAGCATCGACACTTGGAGCAGGTAGTGAAAGTATGCTGTTTAGGTTTTTATGTTGGTAATGCCACGTAGCGCTCTGTATGAAAATCACTGACTGTGCTGTTTGCAGTCTGTGGCTGGTTGGCATTGTTGGAATATTCGCTATTGTAGTTTTGGGCAGTTGGCGGTGTGCCGCCAGCAGTGGTGGATGTGGAGAGAGGGATGCCAGAGTTTTGAGCGGACGATCTGACGATCTGGACGTATATATATATATATATATATATATATATATATATATATATATATATATATATATATATATATAAAAAATGACTTTTGAATGCTATTAAGGTAAATACATTGTTTTCTCTCTATCAAAATTTTTCATTTGCTAACTATGCCTGTCAGTAGTTATTGCCTTGAGTAGTTAGAATCTTTTACTTAGCTGGCAGTATTGGTGTTCGCTGTATTGCAGTAGTTAGAGTAACGAAAATTTTTGTGAGGTAAGTGATTTATGAAATGTATAGGTTATTGTTAGTCAGGGCCATTCTTTTGTAGGGTTTATTGAAAGTCAGATTGCATTGCGCGAAAAATATTGTGTGTCAGTTTAGTGATGATCAGAATAAGTAAAGAGAAAACTGTTTGAGTACGTTGAGTTTTGCTCAGCTGTTTGAAAGTCAAATAACGTAGACGTTAACCAGCGCTGTAATTCATAATTTTTCTAAGGGGACTTTTCAGTAGGGGCAATTGGCCCTCAATATAAACAAAAGGTATTGCGAGTGCATTTACAGATGAACCCACCACGGTGTGTTTAAAAAATTGCGGAACAATCACTGGAAGCAGTTACTTCCATAACATTTAGGAGCATGTGTTATGGAGCAGCGTGAAGTGGAACAACCACATAAAATTAACTGCTAGTAAGGCGGTTGCCAGGCTAAGATTCATTAGAAGAATCCCTTGGAAATGTACGAGTAATCCTTTGACAAAGGATGTAGGTTGCTAAACTCACGTTTGACAAATATCCCCATACTGATCGTCAGTACGGGATCCGTACCAGAGAGGACTGATAGAGGGAACAGAGAAGATTGCAAGAAGAGCGGCGCGTGTCACATTTAGTAAGCACGGAAGCGTCACTATTCCAATGGCAGACGCTGCGAGAGAGACGTTCTGCGTCGCGGTGTGGGTCGTTGTTGATGTAACGAGAGCGTATGTTCCTACATGATCAACAAAAATATTGCTTCCTCCTACGTGTATCACGCAAAAAGACTATGAAGATAAAATTAGAGACATTCGAGCCATGTGGAGGCTTACCGGCAATCATTCTTCCCGCGGCCTATACGCCACTGGAACAGGAAAAGTGTAGAGTGACGCTGATGCACAAAATACCCTCGGCCACACACCATAAGGTGGCTTGAGGCGTATAGCTATAGATACAAATGTAGAATAACAGCGGGCACAGAGGTATTCAAGCACAATTTTTTCAGGCTGTCCATTCGCTGCTGGAACGGGAAGAAGGCCCAATAAGTGGTGTAATTGGAATTACTCTCTGCCATGCGCTTCACAGTGTTTGGCAAAGTGTAGATGTAAATGTATATGAGAGCTCTCAATCAGTAGCTACTTAAGCGTTTCCTTTCCTTTGCTGCTTTAATATTTTTTATTACTTTTCACTCCCTATCCGAAAGGTAGAGTGGGCTGTTAAACTAAACTAATGCCGGCCTTTGTGGCCGTGCGGTTCTAGGCGCGTCAGTCTGGAACCGCGTGACCGCTACGGTCGCAGGTTAGAATCCTGCCTCGGGCATGGATGTGTGTGATGTCCTTAGGTTAGTTAGGTTTAAGTAGTTCTAAGTTCTAGGGGACTGATGACCACAGATATTGAGTCCCATAGTGCTCAGAGCCATTTGAACCATTTGTTAATTATAATTGTCCATTAAACTATTAAAACTTCGGGGACTTTTGGCTCAAATGGCTCTGAGCACTATGGGACTTAACGTCTGTGGTCATCAGTCCCCTAGAACTTAGAACTACTTAAACCTAACTAACCTAAGGACATCACACACATTCATGCCCGAGGCAGGATTCGAACCTGCGACCGTAGCGGTCGGGCGGTTCCAGACTGAAGCGCCTAGAACCTCACGGCCACACCGGCCGGCCGTCGGGAACTTTTCAGCTAAATACCAGGCGAGTTGGTAGCGACATACAGGGAATCTTTTTTTTTTGGGTGGGTGGGGGGGTGGGGGGGTGGGAAGGGGTGGCTGTTGTAAACTTCGTTCTGTTCTGTAAATTGACCGAGCAGTTGGGAGTGCGGCGGGTGGGGGGTCCCAATTGGGAATAGTTCGGAGGGACTTCAGCGCTCGACATTCACCTAATAACTCGCGGAAACGTTGGTCGGAACAGGGGCACTGGAACTATGTTCTTTAATTTCTAGAACTATTGCCCCAATCAATATTGTGTGTGTGCTAAGCATGAATTCTAATTAGTTCGAGCAGCGTCTTTCATATCTCTTCTGTTTACGATATTTGCCGTGAATGACATCGTGCTAACAGCGTTCTTCGGCCATAGATATCTGAGAAGTGACTGCAAAGATTTAAATCCACATTTCGAGTTCCTTACGAAGATTGTGTATATAAAAACAGATAATTGTGTGAATGTCAATTTCAGCTAAACTTGGGAAACGTATGACTTATAGCAAGAAGATAGTTACGTGGGTGTAAGACGCTCCTAGCATACGTGGTTCTGGGGATTGGGGTTGGCTCCAGACCTGCTGATGAAAGGCAGAACGGAATGAGATACATGATCAAACTCCCTGAAAGACTGAAATACTTACTAAAACCGTGGCTTCTGAGACAACCAGAACGTTATAGAAAACTAGTAGTTTGATAGGAGAAATTAATAATTTTCCTAATTTTGTATTTCTGAAAATATATTTGGCCAACAGGGCCACTGTAACAGTGTACAGTACTACATTTGTAGGTCGCCTCAAATAATGCTGAGGTCGCCATGAAAAACGAGGCAAAATGCTGGGTTATTTTGTAGAATCCTTTTGTGGCTTGGTTGTTGTCAGAGTAAATAAACCCTTCGCTTTGAGGTTTATCACTGACGTGTGACCATTAGTCGACCCCTTGGTGGACAACATACTTTTGTTGGGTGGTTGGTTTCCAAAGTTGCTGTCAATGCTCTACTTCTGCATCTGGCAAATGCCGACCCCTTTGAGTTCAGTGCTGCTGTGTCTACACTCGGTAGTGAAACAGACACACACACACACACACACACACACATGAACACAGACACACACACACACACAGAGAGAGACAGAGAGAGAGAGAGAGAGAGAGAGAGAAGCGACGCCTGGTCTGCCTTTGCCGTAACGGCGTCCTGTTCGCTGACGACAGCTGCGCATGCACGCTGTGTACCGCGCGACGCGTCCGTGTCTGCAAATCGAGCATCCCAATTAGCGACGGCAAGCTAGCTGCTCATCTGTTTGCTTATGCGTTACCGTCTGACAGGCGCCTAACAGCACGTCGAAGGAACAACGATCAAGCCACAACTTTTATAACTTTTGGGTCAGGTGCCCTTTATGTAGGAATTCCACGAAGCTTCGCTCAAACTGAAGCCTTATTCTTCTCATAGGTCTCTAACCCAGTAGTTAATGCTTTTAATTCAAGTTACTGTCGCAGTGCTTTGTACGAGTGACTCCCGTGCATATGTTGTATTCTGTAATCAGATAGCTTCTGTATCGATCTACGAACAGATCGAACATTTCAACTAAGTGCACTGACATGGAATGAATCGAATCGATGAGAATGAAATCAACGAAGTTTAATGCCATGTGTAATTCAGATAGTGACGAACATACAAGTAAACTTTGCCTCCTTGTCTGAAGTTCAAAGTGGAGTTACATATTCTGATGGTAAGATATTGAACAATCTCCGATCAAATACAAAGCAAGTAATTGGGCACCCTTACATGTTCTAATACGAACTAAAGCCTGCTCATTGCGTAAATTATCTGAACATGTAACTTGAAGGATTAAAATGTTATGACAAGTGGCAGCGTTTGTCCTAAAGCTGCGTGACTCAGTATTTACTGTTGCTGGTAACTATTTTCTTTTTAAAATGCTGTTATAATCACAGGACTATTAAGTTACCAATAGCAGGCCAACATCGACTGTCTACTATAACTGCGGAGGCAGCAGTCTTTTTTCTAGTGTATTTGTTTACATTTAGCTACAATAAACATGAACACCATTAACGAGTATCGAAACAGTTTATTGCAAATGTAGTAATATTGTAGTAATAGATTACTGCTAATATGATAAATGGATTAAGTTTCTACGATTTCCTTATCTTTTGTTAGCACATATCTTGACTGGTTACTTGTCCTCTAAGTGGGATCAACAGGGCGTGATAAACGAATGAATGACTAGAAGAATGAATGAACAAAATGGAATGAAGTGAAATTTGTTCATTTTCACTGAACGTGCAATATAATCAATACTGACTGTTACCTGTGGCTACTCTCACATATCAGTAGCTCTGTTACGATGAGTGATTGCGAGAAAGTAGGCTACTGTACGTGCTGTGACGTCAGCTGCCCTCAACGCGTCTACGTGTTCGGGGGGCGGGCTCGTGATGTGTGCCTACCCACCCGTCACTCGCTCAACAAAACCACAAGGGCAGCACCGAGCAGTACGTGGGTTGTGCAGAGGGGCGTGGCTGGAGCGTGGTTGTATGCGTCGTGCTATTGACGTAGCTGTACATCATACAACAAATTGAATAATTTTTGACATTGTTTATGTTCACTGATATAAAAAGAGATATCCCATACTTCACCTAATCCTCTTAGACGTCAATATATACATATATATATATATATATATATATATATATATATATATATATAGAGAGAGAGAGAGAGAGAGAGAGAGACTTTCCAAAGTAAGTTCAAAATGGTTCATATGGCTCTGAGCACTACGTGACTTAACATGTGTGGTAATCAGTCCCCTAGAACTTAGGACTACTTAAACCTAATTAACCTAAGGACAATACACACATCCATGCGCGAGGCAGGATTCGAACCTGCGGCCGTAGCGGTAACGCGGTTCCAGACTGAAGCGATGTTAAGTCTCATAGTGCTTAGAGCCATTTGAACCATTTGAGATGCGAGACCAGATCGCGCGGAGGTAAGTTGAACCAAGGGGGACGTACGAACATATCCCCAGAATTTCGCAAACATTCAATGCCACTTGGGAATTTCAGAGGATCTAATTCAATCCATGTTCTTGACTATGTCAGTGTAAGCTGCCTTCTTCCATCATATCCTCTCCTCTGTTCATGCTATTCTCAAAGACATAATCTCCAGTTGGTTCTTAAAAAATGTGGTAAAACAGAAGTAACGTTGAACATCTGGGTCGGTTCTCGAAGCTCACGTGATTGGTCTAATTGCTTAACGCGACTGCTGGCGATTAGCACCATGTCTGGGTTCGAATTATGGTCATGGACAAAATTAGCTTGTTACAACATATTCTTTTAACATGAGGCCAGATTGTCAGGGTTGTATTCCATTGATATCGACTTCTAGAGGAGGTAGCTAACACATGCAGTTCCCGTCAGTGGGAATTGCATTCGAGAGGCCGACGGTTCAAATCCTCTTTTAGACATCCAGATTTACGTTTTCAGTAATTTTCCTAAATCGCTCAAGGCAAATATCGAGATGGTTCTTTTGAACAGAGCATCATCGATTTCCTTCCCATCGTTTCGTAATCCGAGCTTGTGTTCCGTCTCTAACGACCGTATTGTCGACAGAATGTTAAAACTGTTATCTTCCTTCCTTCAGATTCGATAGTGCCCGCCTCAGATACAGTCAGTTTCAGTACCTATGGTCATCAGCCGAAATATCAGAAGAAGAGATAGTGCTGTCATGGATGCACGCCCGAAAGATGATGGAGTGTTCTACCAGTCACGAAATTTTCAAGATCACACTACGTCTTGCATTCTCAACGAAAGATCGGGTTCAGTACCCCGACGTGAATTTTGATTCAATACCACGTAAATGGAATGCAATGCAGCCGAGCGTGCAGTGTACTGTGCATCCCTAATGGCTCAAAACTGTAGTTTGTTTGTCCGTCGTATTCCCCTGGGAGCGGTCACGAGCACTCAGGGCCACGTGCGGGCACATCTGGGGGCGGCGCGGCCCAGCTCCTTGGGCTGGACTCCATCAGGGGGCTGAGCGCTGCCGGCCATCAGCCCCACTCTTCCTTTTTTTGCGGTGGCCGGCTCCCGTATCGATCCCCGTGGGCGGCGGTCAGCGGCGACCCGGCGCTGCGGCCTTGACACGGGTCATGCACGTGCTGACGTCACCTGTCCTGCCGACACCATACCTTGGAAGCCGCACGCACATCAACAGCTCGCCACCGTAAACTGTTTACTACCGGTGCGACCACAGTGGCGGCCAGCTGTCAATACGGCCGCTGGTCTTCTCTGCATCCGCATAAATACATCGCCAACTGGGGTAGAGTGCGTGAGCGGAGGTACCAAGTACTCCCTCCATTTCCTGTCCCACACTCGAACGGAGATTCCGTACTGCACTAATCTACGTCATATTGTTCGTGTGGTTCCTTCGTGGGATATACGGCGGAGGCAGTTGCATCACATTACAGTTTGTTGCATATACTGGTACTTTAAAGGCAAACTATAGCATTTTGTGAGAAGAATGTCTTTCTCCTAACTTTTGGCTTTCCAAACAACAACCCTTGTTATTTCTGGAGCACTGAACTGGTCTGTTAGAAATCTAAGATTTCGAATTCTTATGGAGAAAAGGAGGACGGCGGGAAATGAGAGATGAAGGTGCGCGAGAAACGAGGGATGGAGGTAGAGAGAGAAAGAGAGAGGGAGGAACGAAAAAACTAGAAAGTGAGGGAGGGAGGAGGGATGTGGGTAAGAACAGAGAGACGAGAGAAGGATTGAAAGAGAGAAGGGAGCTGGGAGGGAGGAATGGTGAGGGAGAGAGAGCAAAGGAAGAAGGGAAAGAGGTGGGGATGTAGGGACAGAGGAAGGAAGGGGAGGGAGACAGGGAGGGAGGAAGAGAAAGAAGAAAGGAACGAAAAAGGGAGGCAGGATGGGACAGGGGTAAGAAAGGATCGATTGAGAGAGGAAGGAAATGAGACAGGGATGTAGGGAGGAAGGGAGAGAGAGAAGGAAGGAGTGGTGGAGGGAGGAAGGGAGAGGGGAAATGAACGACAGAGGGAAGCAGCATGGAAGAGTGGTACGTAAGGACTGATGAAAGGAGGGACGAAAGAAAGGGCAGAGAAGTGTACGGTGGGAGGAAGGGATGAAAGGAGAGAGAGAGAGGGGGGGGGAGAGGGAGGTACTGGGGGGGGGGGGGAGAAGAAAAGAGGAAGACAAGAATGAAATACACGCAGCATAGAGCTCCTGCATATTTTTTTTAAAATCCACGTGGGTGAGTGTAAATAAAGAGCAGTTAAATGAAAAAAGGCAGATAAAAAAATACGTAAATAATTTAATATTTCGAAAATAATCGCTGTAACTGTTAATATATTTATCCCACTATGAGACAAAGCGGTCAGTGCCCTCATCGGAAAAGTTTTGCGGTTGCCAACGGAATCATGATTGTAGCTGGGCGTGCACCTCTTCGTCAGAAGCAAATTGACGGCAATAAAAAGTCTTTCTTCAGGGCTCCAAAAATATGGAAATCGCAAGGGTAGTGTTCGGGACTGAATGGAAGATGTGTAAGGGCTTCCCAGTGAAACGTCTACAAGGTAGTCGAAACATACTTGGCAACCTGAGTGACCCTACGAATCCTCCATACAGTCCCGAACTCTTCCCATGCGACTGTCATATTCTGTGACCCTGAAGAATTGTAGGCGTCGATTTGCTTCGGACGAAGAGATGCACACCTGGGTAAAATCGTGCTCCTAAACTCAACAGCAAACATTTTTTTCTTGAGGGCATTCACCGTCTTATTTCACAGCGGGATAAATGTTCTAACAGTTATGGCTATTACTTTTGAAATAATAGTTTATTTACTTTGTTTCCATTTGCCTCGTTTTCATTTGACCTCTCCTTATATGTGTACTTGTCTGCATGTAGAAGAGACGGGAAAAGATCTGTCTCTCACTCGAGAGGAGCGTCCCATCCTAATTAGATTTACCATCCTTTTTCTTAAACAATGGTCGTTGGCGCTCGGATGCCTCTAATATCGTGCGGGTCAGCAACAGGTAGCTTTGCCTTAAGCGTCTCTCTTGTTTAGCTTGGTGGATGCAACACATACCTGGTTTGTCTCCGTGGGTAAATGTCAGAGCTGCAGATGTGGTTGGTTAAGGTTCGATTTCCGGTCGGTCCTGTAACCTTTTACAAACACTTTACTTCAGTTTTTTCTAGAGTAATGCTATATGTATACGTGACAAGTAACAGCTTGTATTTTACATCGAATTCCTAATTACATTGTAGATTTCCTTATTAAAACGCAGCGTGAGGTGGTTTTCTGGTAGGAGGAACAAAATGAAGTAATGCCATGCGCACAATGTAATTTCATGTACAAACAAAACTTCGGCTTTATGATCGCTCCAAATTCTTAGTTTCGTATTACACGCTGATGTGCTTCTACAGACTCTTTGGAATGTCTTAACTGAGTACGACAGTCGTACTTCAGATCTTTAGATTTGACGAAAGTGTGATAGCTTGCTTGTCTTTTCCGTAACTTGTTTACTCAAGTGACTCAGTATTAAACCTTCCGAGGCTGGGTGAAACCTAATTCTGACATTCTCAAATTATGAGACTGTCACTAGCTATCAAAACCGGGAACTTTGCTTAGTTAGTCAGAGACGCTAAACACCTGACTACGATTTTCTCTCATGTATTTTCAACTGCTTATATGACTAGTAGTAGTTGCAGTGACTCGATAATTAATTCTACGCTCTTTTTCGGAACCTTCTTGAGCTAACATTTCAGGAAGACAACACCTGCGCTCTCCTTGTCGAGCTTGTGGAAATTTCCGTTTGCATGACTGGAATCGTTTCTTCGCATGCTTTCCAGGAGCATTGACATATTGCCCTTGAGAAACAGACGGGATAACTGTAATGGAAATTAGAAATCGTAACCAATGTTCTACAAACTCTACTCGGTACTGTGATGCAGGAGATAAATTTGTTACATCGGACTCTCCACTGAATTTCCATATTATCTTTAGAAGGTTGCATTGAAGCGTTTTAGTTGTAGTGTAGTTATATTCATCAAAAAGCTTTTTCTTATGTGTAGTACTAATTTTATGCTCATGTTTCTTCAAGTATTAGTTCTGATTGAGCAGTTTTACAGGTTTTTGCGTGAATTGCTAAATATACTTATTACGCTGCAATAAACGTTTTAAATATCATACTATTAATGAAATTTATGAAATATAAGATTTGTGTATTTATTAAGAATGTATCTGTCACATTTAGTATAGCCCGTACGTTCTGATTATTTCATCTGACTTACATTACCTTTAACCTTTAATGTTATGTGACGAAAAGATATCTTGTAACTGAAACAATATCCTGCTGAAATGTAGGGTTTCGCAGGGATGGAATGAAGGGTAGAGCCACGGGTCGTAATACAGCTGAAACGTAACGTCCAGTGTTCAAAGTGCCATAAATGCGAACAAGAGGTGACCGAGACGTGTAACCAATGGCACCTCATACCATCACGCCGGGTGATATACCAGTATGGCGAGGACGAGTACACGCTTCCAATGTGCGTTCACCGCGATGTAACCAAACACGGATGCGACCATCATGATGCTGTAAACAGAATCTGGATTCGTCCGAAAAAATGACGTTTTGCCATTCGTGCACCGAGGTTTGTCGTTGAGTGCACCATCGCAGGCGCTGCTTTCTGTGATGCAGCGTCAAGTGTAACCGCAGCCATGGTCTCCGAGCTGATAGTCCATTGTTGCAACCGTCGTCGAACTGTTCGTGCAGATGGTTGTTGTCTTGCAAACGTCCCCTTTTGTTGACTCAGGGATCGAGACGTGGCTGCACGATCCGTTACAGCCATGCGGATAAGATGCCTGTCATCTCGACTGCTAGTGATATGAGGCCGTTGGGATCCAGCACGGCGTTCCGTATTACCCTCCTGAACCCACCGATTCCATATTCCGCTAACAGTCATTGGATCTCGACCAACACAAGCAGCAATGTCGCGATACGGTAAACTGTAATCGGGATAGGCTACAATCCGACCTTTATCAAAGTCGGAAACGTTATAGTACGCATTTCTCCTCCTTACACGAGGCATCACAGCAACGTTTCGCCTGGCAACGCCGGTCAACTGCTGTTTGTGTATGAGAAATCGGTTGGAAACTTTCCTCACGTCAGGACGTTGTAGGTGTCGCCAGCGGCGCCAACCTTGTTTGAATGCTCTGAGAAGCTAATCATTTGCATATCACAGCATCTTCTTCCTGTCGGTTAAATTTCGCGTCTGTAGCACGTCACCTTCGTGGTGTAGCAAATTTAATGGCCAGTAGATTATGTATGATTTTTGGGCATTAAAAGTGGAGAAATAGTTTTCATTAAATGGAAACCAAAATCGTTTGGAAATAGTGCATAAAATCTCACGTGGATAAATTTGAGTGACAGTACTCTCCGGAGATGGGACGATAATTAGGGGACTTTAAGATTTTATAGCAGTTGTCTCAAATGGCTCATGTTACGGCAAACATCCGAAACGTTTTAAAAGGACACAAAACGAGTGCTACAGCGGCGTTGCAGATATAACAGAAAATTCTCACTCACGGTGGCGCTGATTTAGTGTTAACGTCTCTATGGAAAAACCGAGTCTTACGCTTCCAGATCCTATTTTCGCTTTTGTCCGTGGCCTTCCGCCTGATGTAATCTTTCATAGTTTGCTAATGGTCCCCTAAGCGCGTTTTCAAAGTACCTCGGGACAGTGGTGCGCGCAGTTACATTACTGCTGAAAGCATTTCGGTGTTTCCACAACTGATGCCACCAGTCACGTTGTTAGCAAAAAAACGCTGCGGAATAGGTTAGGTTATTTTAACTTTCATTCGCACCTTCCTGTACAGAAAGTAAACTGAGGAATGATATGTCACAGGTGTCCGATATACAGTACGTGTGCAAAGCTGGTGGATTAAACCGTTTTGAATGCTTCAAGAGACCCAGTGCAAAAAAAAAAAAAAAAAAAAAAAAAAAAAAAAAAAAAAAAAAAAGATTTTTAAGTTGATAACTCTGTAAAATTGAAAATACAACTAACACAACTGTTGGGGCAGAACTAATATATTTACTTAGGATTTTCGTTACTTGACCGAAATAGTCATTTGCTTATGATAATAGTTTAACTTGTTTCTTGCTCATGGGAAAATTATTTCAGTGCTCTTCATCAGTCGCTGATACGTTGAATGAAATTACATGGTCTGCCAGTTGATGATTTTATTAGTTTTCTTATTACAGTGGACGTATTACCGAAAGGTATTTTCTAAAGTCTGGATAATAAAATGTTATGTAAAAGGGTTTCAGCTTCATGTCGTGTTGATACAACAACCTTTGTGTAGAATATGATGCAAAAACAGCCTTTGCTGCAGAATTGATTTAATTGCTTAATTTTCCCATAACGCGATTTTCGCCTAATACAAGTCATCTTCAGACTGATCGGTGTAGTATTGAGGCTCAGTATAGTGTATTAGACCATAGAAGGAAGACCGTGTGACGGACTACGTACAGGCCCGATCCTGCCTTATATTCTCTGGTCTACGCTACACAGGCCTGCAAGGCTATCGGGAGCTATGCTTTTAACGTATGAAGTGAGAATATGTTCTTAAATTTACATGTCGTACTTATTCTTCTGTCCGCAGATCGTGGTCTTGCGGTAGTGTTCTCGCTTCCCGTCCACAGGGTCCCGGGTTCGATTCCCGGTGGAGTGAGGGATTTTTCCCTGCCTCGAGATGACTGAGTGTTGTGTCGTCTTCATCATCATTCATCCCCATTACGATCGGAGGAAGGCAATAGCAAACCACCTCCACTTGGACCCTGCCTAATACAGCGGTGCGGGTCTCCTGCATCGTCCCCTACGCTCCTCGGAGTATGTTACCTCATCACCATCACTAATTTTTTATGTAAATAAAATCACACAGTTATATTATAACATTAATTGATAATTACCTCTGTCACGCAGCAGTTTCTCGTAGCATCATTCTGCCCGATTCCATCCCATAAGCTGAAACTGTGCTCCGTGACGTCGACGAGGCACATGTGGGTGCTGTTGCTTCCTCTTTTCCATCATGTCTGACAGCTTACACTGACGAGCCAAAACGTTATGACCGTTCGCTTAATAGCGTATTGCACTGCCTTTGGAACGCAGGACTCCAGCACTTCGTATATATTCGATAAACGGAGATGTCCACCCCCAGTTTACGAAATTCTTGAAATTTACGCGCCTGTGGTCTGTGAGCGAAAAGCTGACTTCTGGTACCGACCAAGATGCTTTCCTTCGTGTTAAGGTCAGGCGACTGTGGTTCCCAAGATAACAGTTCACTATTACACTCAACAAATCACTGTAGCACGATTCTGTTCTTGTGACAGCCTGCTGGAATATGCCGGAGCCATCAGGGAAGACATAAGGCACGAAGAGATGCAGGTGGACCCATCACCCCCACACGACTGCGCCCGATGCGCGGTGCACGTTTCGAGCAGTCTTTCACCTGGACGACGGCGTATGAGGTCACGATCATCGGCCTAGCGTAACGTGAAACGTCATTCATCCGATCGGGCGACTCACTTTCTTTGCTCCACGGTCCGGTCTGGATGGCAACATGACCACTGCAACAATAACTGCAACTCCGTCTACATGCGGAGTTTCGCATTCGACAATGGGCACTGAATGATGTGCGCACTCTGTCGTCACAAAGGCCAAAGATCGACGCCTGTCCAGCTTCACAGACCGGTGAAGCCTCCGACCATGTTCTATGTTGAAACGTGGACACCCAACACATTGTCGCCCAGACTTGGTATCACCGCCTGTCAAACACGTTCCACAGACGATCACGTCAGTGGTACGCGAGCAGTTGACCAGCTTCGCCGTTTCCGAGAAGGCCCATCCCACGCCTTAGGCTGTAACAGTCTGCCCTCTGTCGAAGTCACTTATGTCAGTGCATTACTCCATTTTCGGCAAGTATGGTCGATACAGTGATTCTCCATTCGATATACCCTACTTATACACAGATAAGCCAAAACATTATGACCACTTCCCACCGCGACGACGGATGTCCCCTGCTGGCACTGCGGGCACGTGATGCGGTAACAAAAGTAAGTGGAGCAGACACAGACGGGGGACCACCCTAGCGAAGGTATGGCCCGAAAACCCATTGAGATAAGCGACTCCGACGAAGGGAAGATTGTTATTACACAGACACTGTGAACGAATGTCTTCAAAACGGCGAAGCTGGTCAAATGTTCTCTTGATATTGTCGTGAGCGTCTATGTAAAGAGGTAGAACGACAGTGAAACTACCACTGGGAGTTAAATGGTTGGACGTCCACGACTCTTCACAGAACGTGGGGTTCGGAGGCTCGTCTGCTCTGAAAGGTTGGACAAATGGTAATCTGTGGCACCTCTGCCGAAAGAGCACAATGCTGATGCACGCACAAGTGTTTCGGAGCACACCGTTCATCGTAAACTGTTGAACATGGAGCTCCGCAGCACACCATACCTACGTGTTCAAGTGTTGCAAATGAAATGAAATGAGCGTTTGGCGTCATTGGCCGGGAGGTTCCTTGCGGGGCAGGTCCGGCCGCCTTGGTGCAGTTCTTTTACATTCGACCCCAATTTAGGCGACCTGCTGGCCGAATGGGGATGAAATGATGATGAAGACAACACAACACCCAGTCCCTGAGCGGAGAAAATTCCCGGCCCAGTCGGGAATCGAACCAGGGCCCCTAGGACGGCAATCCGTCACGCTGAGCACTCAGCTATCGCGGCAGACTGTTCAAGTATTGATACAACGACATTGTCAATTACGACTGCAGTGGGCACGAGACCATAGGGATTCGAGCGTCGACGAATGGAAACGTGTCGACTCTTCGGATGAACCATATTCTTGCTACACTAGATCGCTGGTCGTCTCCACAAACACTATCATCGAGTGAACGGCGGTTCAAAATATGCAGCGCGCCGTGAACGCAGGCTCGTGGAAGCAGTATGATGCTATGGGTGATACTATCCTGCGCTTGCATGGGACCTGTGATGGTAATCGAAGACAAGATGCGTCCCTTCATGCTTGATGTCTTCTCCGACTGCGATGTGAGCTTTCAGCAGTAAACTACCCGTGTCTCCGAGCCAGAACCGTGCTACAGTGATTTGAGGAGCGTTATAGCGAACTCTCGGCGAGCGAATTCGCCTGATGTAAATCCTATGGAAGCCATCCGGGTCACTATCGGGTGCCATCACCGTGTAAGCAAATCAGCGGCCCGTTATTTACGCGAATTACATGACCTGTGCGTAGACGTCTAATACCTCCAGAAACCTACCAATAAACTCACTGATCCCTGGCACGCAGAATCAGTGATGTATTTCGATCCAAAGACGGACAAACAATCTGTTAACCATGCCTGTAGCGCCACCTGGGGGCATTCAGTTTCGCACTTGACATTGGTCTTAATGTTGTGGCATATCACTTATTTACATTTCTATCTACGAGGGCCGTTCCTCTTCTTCTTGTCTCGAATGGGCCAGTTAAGAACCACGGTATTCAACTTTTCAGCCTGGAGAGGGACTTGATATTTGGCCAGTCATCCCGCATTCTCTGGCTATGATTGTCCTTTCTATCCTTTTTCCAAAGGGCGTCGGTCTTTTTACGGGGTGATCTGTCCTGAAACCTCTTTTCTTTTAGTATCCTTCTGAGAAGTGCTCGGTTTCTAATGTCACTTTCAGTTGTGTTCAGTTACCGGATGTCTTTCTTGACTTCTATCAGCCATGGTGTCACGGTTTTCCTGCTCTTCCAGTAGTTGAGAAGTCGGTTGGTCAGTCTTGTTTGGTCCATCCCCGTGATATGTCAGTAGAAAGCGAGACGTCTCTTCCTGGCTACATATGTGATTTTCTCAGTGTGATTGTATAGCTCCTGGTTTGATTGTCTTCTGTACTCACCATCTGTTTTGACCGCTCCCAGGCCGGCCGGAGTGGCCGAGCGGTTAAAGGCGCTACAGTCTGGCACCGCACGACCGCTACGGTCGCAGGTTCGAATCCTGCCTCGGGCATGGATGTGTGTGATGTCCTTAGGTTAGTTAGGTTTAAGTAGTTCTAAGTTCTAGGGGACTTATGACCACAGCAGTTGAGTCCCATAGTGCTCAGAGCCATTTGAACCATTTGACCGCTCCCAGAATTTTTCTCAGGATCTTCCTCTCCTGAATCTCTAGTTTATCTGTCAAGCCTTTCCTGTTCAGATTCAAGCATTATAAGGCATGTAGGGCTTCAGAGGGTAACTGTTTGGTAGTGTTGTAGTTTTTAATTGCGATATAGGCATTTATTATGACAGATGTTCTTGGCTAATCGATATGCTAATTGTAACTTATTAAGTCGAGTTGTTAGTGCTGTTCCTTCTGATAGATTAGGTTCGAACCATTCTCCTAGATACTTGAATCTGTCAACTTTCTCAATTTGACCTTGTTCCAGTTGTATTTCACTGGGAGTATCACTGATGTTGGTGAGGTATTTTGTCTTTTCTACTAACAATTGAAATCCTTCCTTGTCAGCCTGGAGTTTGAGCTTTACTGCTACTTCCACTTAGCCTGCTATAAGTGCAGACCATCTGCGAAAGCTAAACATTCTACTACTAGTCCCTTCCGTTTGTGTCCCAGGTAAATAACGCTCGGTATGTTTTGTACTTCGATTTCTTTTCGCCACTCTCTGATCACCTTGTCCAGTGCACAGCTGAAGGGGCGTTCTATAAGTAATGCAGCACATTTTCTTCTGAAAGCAGGTTCGTTTCATTCAGGATTCCAATACACAATATTATTTTCCACTCTCTTGGCTATAAAATCCTGTTTTCCAACATAATCCCCGTTCAATGCGACGACCTTCCGCCATATTACTGGGAAGGACAGTACGTCTTCATAGTACCACTCTAGTGGTCGACGTCGGAGCCAACGTCTTGCTGCAGCAGTAACCTTGCCGTTATCCACATACTCCTCCCACGGAATACATCCTCCGCTGGGCCAAACTGATGAAAGTCGATAGGCCCTAGATCCATGCTGTATGATGGATGAGGAAGAACAGTTCACTGATGTTTTGTGAGTTCCCCTCGGGTGGGCAGACTTGTGTGAGGCCTTGCGTTGTCATGGAGTAGAAGAAATTCGTTTGCATTTTTGTGGCGACGATCACGCTGAAGTTGTTTCATCAATTTCCTGAGGGTAGTACGATGGACTACAGACTTAATCGTTGCACCACGAGGGAGGACATCGAACAGAGTAGCCCTTTCTAGTACCAGAAAACTGTCAGCATGACTTTTCCAGCTGAGGGTGCTGCTTTGAACTTTTTCTTCCGAGGAGAGATGGTGTGGCGCCACTCCATAGACTGCCGTTTCGTTTTCGGTTCGAGATAATGAACCCATATTTCAACGGCTCTGACGATGTTCGACAAAAATGGTCGCGATTAGCCTCCTAACATATAAACAATTCAGCGTAGATTGTTCTTCGTTGTATTTAAGTTCTTCCGTTAGGCTACGAGGAACGCAGCGGACATACACCTATGAGTATCCCAACCGATGGGTGAGTGTGTCAGCACTACCAACATATACGTCCAGTTGTGCAGGGAGGTGTTTGATTTTGTGTCGTCGATCATTTCGAATGAGAGTGTCCGCACGTCCAACATTGCAGGAGTCACAGCTGTGTGCGGTCGGTTGACATGCGAGAGATCGGACAGGTTTGCGCGATCTTGTTAGCATGATGACAGACGGCTCGCCCAATGACTCACCGTGCTTTTGCTCGCTACCCGGACACCGTAGACATTCTGCCAGCGCCTATGAACATCTGCGATTTTCTGCTGAGAACGAACTTCCTTCACAGACGCCATTTTGAAGGCTACATATGGCGCTTCCACTTAATGGAACTTCATGAAACTATAGGGTATGAAGGGGGAATATTACACGATGCAACAAATTCGGGATTTTTTCTACAGCAATTGTCCGAGAAAAAAAAACGTGTTTCAATACTGCTGAAGAGTGCACTGGTACTAGCGTGTGTTAAAACATTGCTCCTCAGTTCATTCTCAGATGGAACCTGGGAAGAATTATTGCTTGTACGTCGTCGTTTGAACTGTTATTTGCTTAATTAAGTCTGTGCACAGTCTACGAGGTGGATACACAGTGGACCGTATAATGCACTTAGTTTCTGAGGGAAACTAGTTTATAGCGAGGTGTTTGGCATCTTTCATCGAGTGTCTGTCAATTAAAATATTTCAACATTTATGTTACTGTTTCTCGCCAGTGAAACAAGCCTTAGTTTTGTACACACTCGATGTCTCCCGTTAGTTCGATATCATATGGATCTCATACTGCTGAACAGTATGGGCTGTAGCAATGTTTTGTAGAGAAATTGCAGTTTTCCAGCATCGTACAAAAGAATCGTAGACTGTCATTTGTCTTACCTACAACTGAGACGTACGCGTGGTCTAGGGGTAGCGTTTTAGATTCATAATCAAAACGTCTTCGGTCTCGGGTTAGATCCCCGCCACTGCCTAAATTTTGATAAATAATCAGCATTCGCGGCCAAAGACTTCCGGCATAAGAAGTCAGCCTCATTCTGCCAACGGCCTTGTCAAAGAGGGCGGAGGAGCGGATAGAGGTCCAGGGCACTCTCTTGTCCTAGGGGTGGGAAATTGCCCCTAAAGGCGGAAGAATCAGCAATGATCAACGACATGAGGATGCAGAAGGCAATGGAAACGACTGCATTAAAGACACGTAACGTGTATCCACAGGACATGTGGCCTGTAATTGAAGAAGTGTCATGATGATCTCTCCATTGGCAAAAGATATCGGAATAGTCCCCCGTTCGGATCTCCGGGAGGGGACTGCCAAGGGGGAGGTTACCATGAGAAAAAGGTTGAATAATCAACGAAAGGATAACGTTCTACGAGTCGGGGCGTGGAATGTCAGACGCTTGAACGTGGTAGGGAAACTAGAAAATCTGAAAAGGGAAATGCAAAGGCTCAATCTAGATATAGTAGGGGTCAGTGAGGTGTAGTGGAAGGAAGACAAGGATTTCTGGTCAGATGAGTATCGGGTAATATCAACAGCAGCAGAAAATGGTATAACAGGTGTAGGATTCGCTATGAATAGGAAGGTAGGGCAGAGGGTGTGTTACTGTGAACAGTTCAGTGACCGGGTTGTTCTAATCAGAATCGACAGCAGACCAACACCGACAACGATAGTTCAAGTATACATGCCGACGTCGCAAGCTGAAGATGAACAGATAGAGAAAGTGTATGAGGATATTGAAAGGGTAATGCAGTATGTAAAGGGGGACGAAAATCTAATAGTCATGGGCGACTGGAATGCAGTTGTAGGGGAAGGAGTAGAAGAAAAGGTTACATGAGAATATGGGCTTGGGACAAGGAATGAAAGAGGAGAAAGACTAATTGAGTTCTGTAACAAGTTTCAGCTAGTAATAGCGAATACTCTGTTCAAGAATCACAAGAGGAGGAGGTATACTTGGAAAAGGCCGGGAGATACGGGAAGATTTCAATTAGATTACATCATGGTCAGACAGAGATTCCGAAATCAGATACTGGACTATAAGGCGTACCCAGGAGCAGATATAGTCTCACAAGGGGAGGCCGCCAATTGTGAAATTCAGATTCGATTCATACTGTGCATAATAAAAGCTCATGGCCAGAAGTGTAATGTGGCAAAGCACCAAGATGCACTTCTCAGCCGTTGTCGAGAAAATCGACAGTTAAAAGAAACCGTTGCGGTGAAATACTCTCTACGATTAATAATTATCTACAGCGTCGTGGCGCAGCGGTACGCGCTCGGGTTCGTAATCCGAAGGTCGCCGGATCGAATCTCGCGACATACAACATTTTTTTATTATTAGTTTTTTTGTAATTCATATATATATATATATATATATATATATATATATATATATATATATATATATAAACTATTAGTGAATTGCTTATGCATGTTGGTGAAGGCGGATCGCTCTCCAATTGTACCGCCTCCACTTTTGCGTTTGTTTAACAGGGTGTACCAAAAACTCTCTCGTCCACACTGATTTTCGACGACGTTATAAAGTTACGCTAGGGACCGCATCTACCTTCTTTCGAAGTTAGCAGGCAACTACGCTGTTATGCGGCGGCTCGTTTCGGCCCATTCAACATCTGTCCTTCAAGTGTAACGAGCGAGTAGCGGTTCAAATGGTTCAAATGGCTCTGAGCACCATGGGACTTAACATCTGTGGTTATCAGTCCCCTAGAACTTAGAACTACTTAAACCTAACTAACCTAAGGACATCACACACATCCATGCCCGAGGCAGGATTCGAACCTGCGACCGGAGCGGTCACGCGGTTCCAGACTGAAGCGCCTTTAACCGCACGGCCACACCGGCCGGTCGCGAGTAGCGGAGTTTATATTTCATACCTGCCACAGCAAATTTGTGTTCGTGGGGTTTCTATTCTAATTCGGACGTTTGACTTACGCTATACGTATTCGTTTCGGAATATCGTTTCTACGTCTTCCGTTAACTATAGGTGGTTAACATTATGAAGACAATTAATAACATTTGTGAAACACAACTTTGTTTGCGGAAAACATAATGATGTTCGAAGTCGCCAGTTTTTGCACGACAAACGGCTTTCAACAACTTATTATATGCATAAATGTTGCAACTGATTACCGGGAATTTTTATATATATATATATATATATATATATATATATATATATATATATATATATATATATATATATGTGTGTGTGTGTGTGTGTGTGGGTGTGGGTGTGGGTGTATTTATATACACACATTTGAATTACAAAAAACAAATACTAAAAAAAAAAACCTTGCATTGCGCGAGATTCGAACCGGCGACCTTCGAATTACGAACCCGAGCGCTTACCGCTGCGCCACGACGCTGCTGAAAACTATTAATCGTAGAGAGTATTTCACGGCAACGGTTTATTTTAACTGTCGATTTTCTCGACAACGGCTGAGAAGTGCATCTTGGTGCTTTGCCACATTACACCTCTGGCCATGAGCTTTTATTATGCGCAGTATGAATTGAATCTGAATTTCACAATTGGCGGCCTCCCCTTGTCAGATCAAAATATAGTAGTAATGAAGAGTAGGCTGAAGTTCAAGACATTAGTCAGGAAGAATCAATACGCAAAGAAGTGGGATACGGAAGTACTAAGGAATGACGAGATACGTTTGAAGTTCTCTAACGCTATAGATAAAGCAATAAGGAATAGCGCAGTAGGCAGTACAGTTGAAGAGGAATGGACATCTCTAAAAAGGGCCATCACAGAAGTTGGGAAGGAACACATAGGTACAAAGAAGGTAGCTGCGAAGAAACCATGGGTAACAGAAGAAATACTTCAGTTGATTGATGAAAGGAGGAAGTACAAACATGTTCCGGGAAAATCAGGAATACAGAAATACAAGTCGCTGAGGAATGAAAAAAATAGGAAGTGCAGGGAAGCTAAGACGAAATGGCAGCAGGAAAAATGTGAAGACATCGAAAAAGATATGATTGTCGGAAGGACAGACTCAGCATACAGGAAAGTCAAAACAACCTTTGGTGACATTAAAAGCAACGGTGGTAACATTAAGAGTGCAACGGGAATTCCACTGTTAAATGCAGAGGAGAGAGCAGATAGGTGGAAAGAATACACTGAAAGCCTCTATGAGGGTGAAGATTTGTCTGATGTGATAGAAGAAGAAACAGGAGTCGATCTAGAAGAGATAGGGGATCCAGTATTAGAATCGGAATTTAAAAGAGCTTTGGAGGACTTACGGTCAAATAAGGCAGAAGGGATAGATAACATTCCATCAGAATTTCTAAAATCATTGGGGGAAGTGGCAACAAAACGACTATTCACGTTAGTGTGTAGAATATATGAGTCTGGCGACATACCATCTGACTTTCGGAAAAGCATCATCCACACAATTCCGAAGACGGCAAGAGCTGACAAGTGCGAGAATTATCGCACAATCAGCTTAACAGCTCATGCATCGAAGCTGCTTACAAGAATAATATACAGAAGAATGGAAAAGAAAATTGAGAATGCGCTAGGTGATGATCAGTTTGGCTTTAGGAAAAGTAAAGGGACGAGAGAGGCAATTCTGACGTTACGGCTAATAATGGAAGCAAGGCTGAAGAAAAATCAAGACACTTTCATAGGATTTGTCGACCTGGAAAAAGCGTTCGACATTCTGAAAAAAGTAGGGGTAAGCTTTAGGGAGAGACGGGTCATATACAATATGTACAAAAACCAAGAGGGAATAATAAGAGTGGACGATCAAGAACGAAGTGCTCGTATTAAGAAGGGTGTAAGACAAGGCTGCAGCCTTTCGCCCCTACTCCTCAATCTGTACATCGAGGAAGCAATGATGGAAATAAAAGAAAGGTTCAGGAGTGGAATTAAAATAGAAGGTGAACGGATATCAATGATACGATTCGCTGATGACATTGCTATCCTGAGTGAATGTGAAGAAGAATTAAATGATCTGCTGAACGGAATGAACAGTCTAATGAGTACACAGTATGGTTTGAGAGTAAATCGGAGAAAGACGGAGGTAATGAGAAGTAGTAGAAATGAGAACAGCGAGAAACTTAACATCAGGATTGATGATCACGAAGTCAATGAAGTTAAGGAATTCTGCTACCTAGGCAGTAAAATAACCAATGACGGACGGAGCAAGGAGGACGTCAAAAGCAGACTCGCTATGGCAAAAAAGGCATTTCTGGCCAAGAGAAGTCTACTAATATCAAATACCGGCCTTAATTTGAGGAAGAAATTTCTGAGGATGTACGTCTGGAGTACAGCATTGTATGGTAGTGAAACATGGACTGTGGGAATACCGGAACAGAAGAGAATCGAAGCATTTGAGATGTGGTGCTATAGACGAATGTTGAAAATTAGGTGGACTGATAAGGTAAGGAATGAGGAGGTTCTATGCAGAATCGGAGAGGAAAGGAATATGTGGAAAACACTGATAAGGAGAAGGGACAGGATGATAGGACATCTGCTAAGACATGAGGGAATGACTTCCATGGTACTAGAGGGAGCTGTAGAGGGCAAAAACTGTAGAGGAAGACAGAGATTGGAATTCGTCAAGCAAATAATTGAGGACGTAGGTTGCAAGTGCTACTCTGAAATGAAGAGGTTAGCACAGGAACGGAATTTGTGGCGGGCCGCATCAAACCAGTCAGTAGACTGAGACTATACGTCGTTTGACTTCATCTCTCTGTACATTGCGATTTCCAAATATTTGTATCACACGACTTGACTATAGTAACGGCTCATTGCTCTCGAAGTAGTCAACGGCCTTGCCTCGTCGATTACACGTTCCATCAGATTACCGATGTTAAGCGACGTCAGACTTGGCCAGTACGTGGACAGATAACCACTTGCGTACGCAGCGCGCTAATGGCATCTTTCCCTTCGCCTTTCCGGCAAAGGGGAGGAGAACTAGCAGTGTAGGGTCCCCGACTAGCAGACTTTGTGCCAATGATCTGGATTTAGTTTAAAACCTGTACGCTGTTTGTCGTGGAGTGAAGGCATGTGTCACTATCGATGGCGATCACTTGTTCGTTTGGGACGTTAAACTCAGCGGCCTCCTCAGTGCTATTCGAACGGAGCAGGCTACATACCGGCACCGGGTTTCACCCTCTCCCTTCTCTCCTCATCATACACTGCAACTATGAAATTACAATACCCACACACAGCCATTACAGTCGCTTACAGTTCTCAGACACACTTAAACACACAATCCTCACACTTCGCGAAGAAAACGGCCAATGAGCGCGAAGGAAATGATAAAACTTTCTAATTAGGCGGCTGATCCTGCCCTTTGGAGGTCTCGCAGCCAATGATGCCATACGACTTAACGTTTTCCACAGTGAAATATTTTACAGTGACGGTATGAACAAACTGGTATCACGTTGGCAAAAATGTGTTGAGAAATAAATATGTAGACACTGTGTTTCGGTGAAGTGAAAAGTGCTTTTACGACCTTATTTGTGGAATATACGTGTTATGTTTACGTGTGCATCACGACACCTCAACATGATGCGGAGAATAAAAGGGCTTAAACATGACTACTGGTAGTAAATAATACACAAGTGATCCGGAAAAATCATACACACCAAGTGTAAAGGATAAATAAAACGGAAACCCACTGATGATGGCACAATGGTGCTGAAACATGTTTGGGTACTGAGAGAAAACTGTGTTTTTCATAACTGGCGGTCCTCACATTATACAATTTTAACTGGAAACACGGTCAACACAAGGAGCTGCAACTCCAAATGATGAATACCTGTGTTTTAACTCGCGTAATACATGGAAATTTCGAGCTACATCAGTGAGAAGAACTGTTATCTCTATGAAGGATTACATGAAATAAATTACGAAGAAAGACAATGTAATTAATATTTCATACATTTTCACGTGTGCTTTTATGAAACTGGTATACAATTTGGTATCTTTGAAGCAGCCTGACCTATGGAACGAAATTTCACTTTCTTCCACATGTAGTCCGTGTAACCAGTCGTTGTATAAGGATTAACCACTATAGTAAAAAAAAACTTTACTTTTAACATTACAACAAAGAAAAATTAACTTTTTGCTCCAAGAGCCGCCTGCCAGTAATATCCACTCATCGGCTCATGGAGATGTAGGTGTCCATCTCTTATGTACTGTCCACTTGTAATGGTACTTGAATTACGCAACCATTACGGCACCTCAACTCAACCTCTCGATACTAGCAATATTCTACTGTGTTTCTGTAAAGCAGTTGACATATTTCTGAGACAACATTCAGATTTGATTTAATTAATGTAGAGGTACTTTGATACATCGATATGTTTGTATTGCAATGATATTATTCTTATGTATGTTCTTTCTTTTGTCACTATGATCTTTGACGTACTTGTAACTCTGATTTTTGGGCCCGTAAGCGACTATTAGTTAGTTGTTAGAGAGTCGGACCTTAAAAGAGTCAAGTCTTGGACGTCATGTTGGAAAGACGTATATTGTAGTTAGCTTATAAAATGTCAGGAAGATGTTTTCAAGTATGTTTTGTATTGTGAAGTGATGTTTTGTGTGTTACGTGATATTGCAACAAAAGCAATAAAAAGGAAGTGTAACTTAAATTCGGAGTGCTGATTACTTTTTTACATCACCATTGTCCTGCAAAAGTGTAATCTTCAAGAATGGTTTGTGAAACACATTTACAAAACTTTTGAATATAGCAGAATAAAACCTAGGCCTCTTTGCATCCGAGCTTGGAATCATCACCACCCAGATTTTCGACGATTGAGCCCTGATTTTACAACGAGACCAGCGTTGGAAACACGAAAAGATGAGTGCCTAGTTTATTCATTATTACATGAAATGACTTTATTAACTGTGCTCTAATTGACACCTGCCACATAATAACTTAGTTGTTGCCCGAAAATGCAGTATTTAGCAGCGTGAGCAACACCACAATCATTAAATTTTGACCTTTGTTGTGGTAGGGTTGTTAGACACTTCATCTATGGTTTAAATATGAGACCGTAATCGCATTTGCGAGGACTTGTGCAGTTTGAAAGGTAAATGAATGTTCAGGAAATCTGACCGCTGCTCACCTCAAAACGCCGGGCATGAGTAAATTTCGCATCCATTTAGATGGGTACTGTGTTACGCGCAGGTTTCATTTGAGCTGCTGTGTTCACGACGATATATAGCACTATTTGCGTGTTCACAAAGCTTAAAGTTTTGAACAGCGCCCAACAGCGGCCACTATCTTTCTTCATTAGGCAAGGCCAGGTTAATCCGTCTGCGGCACGCTAGCGGTCGATCAGGCTCGCGTTATCACCCTTCCCTTCTGTGCAGCCTCCCACCGCTACCACGCGGCAAGTACATGAAAAATGGTGCTCGTTGTAAACTTCCAGCTGGCCCGTCAGCGTTTGGTAATAAACCACACGTTGGGTGTGCCGATGTGCGGTGTTTGCGATGGTGTTACTAAGCACATTAATATTCCCTAACAGAAGTTTAGCTTAACTTACGTCTTTTGCGATTTACAGATAAATATGAATGACTGTGTCCGCCATGGAACTGTTGTGACGTCACAAACTGGAAGCCGATGTCCGCCGTGTTAGCTGCCCCAAACATTAGGTTCTGGTGGAAGCATCGATAATGTCAGACTGGATCATTTACGCGTGTACTAATTATTCTGATTAAAGTCTAAGGCATTTGCTCTTCATTCGTAAGGGAACTCATGCAAGTGGTATTTTGTGTTATATACATGAACTTCAGTTGAACTGTTTACTTTCGCTGCTGCGGTTTTGCTTGTCATTTGACAGGTTTTCTATCAGACCAACTCGAAAAACTTGCTGGATGAAAGTCGTGAGAAACAAAAATTGGGAACAGACGAAACATAGCAAATTTGCTCTCAGCATTTTCGGGAAGAGAACATCAATCGAACATCAGCTTCATCAGTCTGTGTTAAGGAAAACTCAGAATTACGAAAGTAGGCTTTTCACAGATGCGCAACTCGTTCAGAGTGGTTGGTAGAGGCGGGACATAAACAGCTTCCTTCACATAACCCCATAAGAAATAGCCGCAGGGTGTGAGATCAGGTGATCTCGGTGGCCAGAAGTGCAGAGCCAGGTCCGCAAATCCCCTGCGACTGATGCAGCACTGAGGAAGGGAGTCATCCGAAAAGCCTCTTACAACACGGTGGCAATGGGTCGGAGTTCCATCCCGTAGTAAAATGAAATCGTGGGAATTTTTCATAACTTGGAACAGTCGTTGTTCCAATATTTCCAGGTATGTGATTTCCGTTACAGTTCTTTCCGCGAAGAAAAATATTCCATAAACCTTTTTACGGGTAATGGCACAGAACATGTTGATCTTCGGTGAGTCTCTTTCGTGTTGCAATGGTGAATGTAGATTTTCCAAACCTCATATGCGAACTTTGTGTCTGTCTGACTTTTCCACTAAGGTGGAACGTCGCTTCATCGCTAAAAATTACACGCTGTAGAAATGCGTCATCCTCCACCTTTGATAGCACATAATCACAAATGCGATACGCTTCTCTTTTATCATTGGGGTTGAGAGCCTGCACAAGTTGTAATCGGTAGGTCTTCTATATCAAACGCCATCTGAGAACTTTCCATACAGTTGGTTGGGGTATTCCAAGTTCTCGACTGGCTCTATTGATAGACTTGCTAAGATTGCGCAAAAAACTGCCTTCAATCTGTTGGACATCATCCTTTGACTCACCCGCTCGGCCTGTGTTTTTCCTTTGCACACACTCCCGCTCTGTTTAAAGTGCTTAAACTAACGACTCATGCTTTTGCGAGTTGGCGGTTGAATACCGAAATGACCGCTGCACTGCAATTTGCGACTCCCTTTTCGCGAACTTCAAGAACGCAGAAAACCTTGTGCTCCACAGTCGCCATCTCACTCACAACTGACAGTGAAACGGAATGACGGCCCTATTGTCGCGCGAACTCTACCGGGCGCTTCTGAAACCATCACCGCCCGCCCGCTGCCGCCCACCAAAATCTTTGAAACTTCCTCTTTTCATTGGTATGAACCTTGTTCGTTTTGTATTTGTACTTGAATACATACGAATTTTTGAAAATGGGTCCACATTTAGAATAAGCCTGTATAATTGAATTTGAAATCACGTAATTTATGGGTGTTTTAGACATATTAAACAATTTGTTGTCTACTATCTGAAGCTGACAGCGACCGAAAAGCAGCTAGCACCCTCCAATGAGAAACGATTGCCACCTATTGAACAACTCTTATCAACTTCAGTGCTGCTTGTCTTCCTACAGTGTGCGTGTAGTACAGTAGTTGTGACAGTGGTGTGTTGTTTCCATACAACCCTGATCAAAAAATGCCGAAGACTGTCACAGTTTTCGTTTAGGACGGAGAAGTGCATCGTAAAAGTCTTCATTTGCCTGTGAAGGAATGCATGAAACGGAAATCGCACGAGAGAGTAAAACCGCTCAGCTGGTACTCGCTTGATTCTAGGTGTCGGTCACGCTTCATCTCCATCCATTCAGAAACAGCTCAACTCCATCTGCCGGGTAATATATCACTGCAGAATTGCAAGATGGGAATGCGGACGGCTGAAAGCTCCGACGAGAGCCCAGATGAAGGAGAAGGAAGAGCATTGCAAGAGCTGTCGGGGTGCACGTAATGGCTGGAGTTCCCGGAACGTTGCTAAGTGGAGATTCGATTCATTTTGGGAGGCGAACGAATAAACATCCGGACCAGCACCACTGAGAGATCCACCTCGTGAGGTAGTTATGGGGGAGCACTGTACCAAAATACCACTTTCTGTTAAAATATTCGAGTTTCATTTTCACTGAGTTCTCTGAATCGTTTATGGCAACATCAGTTTTGATTTATTACACGAGAAAACAAACCTTTGGACTTATATTCCACAATTTTTAGATGACCTACGTTTTGGGTTCCCATCCCACTTTTAGTGTTACTATTGCCGAGATATTGCTCGTGTCTTACAGTACAGTAAGGTCTTCTGTCGAAAAACTGCTTTCATGCACCACAGCATGCTAGTCATTCGTGTGCAAGCTCTTTCATCTATACAAATATTATAAATTATAAAACCATAGTGTCTGTCTGTTTGGACAGGCTAATCTCCCAAACTTGTAGACGAATTTTATGGGGTTTTCACAGGTAACTTGAGCGTAGCTTGGGGAAACATGAAGGCTTAATTTAATCATAACCGGAGCACAGAAAGAAATTACCGTATCTTTTTATTTAAAACCGTCTGCTCAGCTTAGTAGTTTGGGTGTTTGCCTTGGCGACAAGATTATCACGGCGTAGTACGCCAGAGAAACAATATATGGCTATGTTAGTTTCGTAGTGTACCAAGAACAAATAGACGCCGATCTTAGTTTTATTTTTTAACTCAGTAACAAATGTGTATCCGGAAGATTAAGTCAGTCACAGAATTATGCGCGGCAGTCTTTTCTTTACGATTACATACTAACAACGAATTTAGTTGGTTAGGATATACGGGTTTACTGATTTCGCTTTGTATGTTAAAAGCTTAATGGCATTGCTTTGTTTATTTCGATAGGTTTTATTTGTATTTGACTTTTTTTTATTCTACCTGGTGACTGCAGTATTTTCGGAAGTTTATGTCAGTCGCATAAGAATTGAGCCCCGCATTCTTATCTTTACGAATACAAACATACATTGAAATTACTTGGTTAGGACAAGCGGGTTTCCTTATTTCGCTTTGTATATTAAAAACTTAGCGATATTGCTTTAATCCTCTCCATAGGTTATATTTATGTTCCTTGCTAGGAAAAATGAATATATTTAGTTTTCCCTGTGATGTTTGTGACTATTAATTACATTTTTATTTTATTTTGTTTACGAATAAAGATGCCTAACAAACTGTGCAGTCTTTCTGAATACACCAGAATTGCTAAAAGACTGAGGACATTGTGATCTCAAGAATTCAATGAAGATCGTGAGGCGAAACTTGCTGTGGCTCGCGAATATTAGGCTTTTACTCGCTATTTGGGAACTCCTTCTGAAAGCGATGCACAACGTAACTCTGTTCAGGAGCCTTATGCATTATATTGCTCCTCATTACGTATTATGAACAAGTCGTCTGGCCACAGACGCTTAGTGCTACATGCGTGAAGCCGTTAAACTTACTTTCATTTGAATCTGCTAACAGTGTTCATGCCTTTGTCCCCCTACACAATTTTTACTACACTCAATTACCAATTTAGTGATTCCTTGGTGTCACAGGATGTTTTCTGCCAGTCGATTAGTTCTTTTAGTCAAGTTGTGTAACGAATTTCTTCGTTCCCTCCTTCATCTCAGCATCTCCTAATTAGCTATTCGATTTAGCCATGTCATTTCTAACATTCTTCTCCAGTACCACATTTTAAATACCTCTTCTTGTCTCAACAGATTTGCGTCCACGCAGACTCTCATAGAAGGGTACACTCATTGCAAATATATTAAAAAAAGACCTCTTAATACCTAAATTTGTATTCAAAATTAACAAATTCCTGTCCTTCAGAAATATGTTTCTTGCTATTGGCAGCCTGCATTTTATTTCGTCTCTACTTCGGTCATCGTCAGCTAGTTTTCTGCCAAAATAACAAATCTCTCCCACTACTATTCGCGTCTCATTTCCTAATTTAATTCCTTCAACATCGCCTCATTTCACTGACTACGTTTTACTACCCTTGTACACTTTTGTAGATGTTCATTTTATTATCTCGTTTCAAGACAGTATCTATTTCATTCACCTCGTCTCGCAGTCCCTCAATTACAATGTCGTCGGCAAACCACAAAGCTCTTATTTCTTGTCCGAATTCCCTTTCTAAATTTATCCTTGGTTTTTTTACTGGTTGTTTAACGTCCAGAATAACACCGGCAGTCCTTCTACTCTTACCGTACAACTTCTGTCTGCTTTCTGTACAAGTTATGAATAATCTTTCACTCATTGGATTTTACATCTGCTAACTTCAGAGTTTCAAAGAGCATAGCTCAGTCAATCTATAAATCTATAAATGCTACAAATGTAGGTTTGTCTCATTTTAGCCAGTCTCCTAGATTACGTTGTAGGGTCAGTATCGCCTCGTATGTTTATGCATTTCGCCGGAACCCAAACTGAGCTTCCCCGTGGTCGGCTTCTATCGTATTGTCCAGTCTGCTTTAAATAATTCGTGTCAATCTTTTGCAGTGAGCCGGCCGGAGTGGCCGTGCGGTTCTAGGCGTTACAGTCTGGAACCGAGCGACGGCTACGGTCGCAGGTTCGAATCCTGCCTCGGGCATGGATGTGTGTGATGTCCTTAGGTTAGTTAGGTTTAAGTAGTTCTAAGTTCTAGGCGACTGATTACCTCAGAAGTTAGGTCGCATAGTGCTCAGAGCCATTTCAACCATTTTGCAGTGATGACGTCTTAAACTTATCAGTTTAGTACTCACACATGTAATACCTGCTTCGTTTGATTAGGAATTCTTCTTCTTGAAGCGTGATAATATTTTGGCTGTCTCATACCTCTTACGAAGTGGAATAGTTCTATCATCGCTGGCTCTACCAATGAGAAAAATATCGACATATCACAGTACACAACGAGGACATTGATTAGTTGTTGATTGGTGTAACATCTAAGTCCTACATTACCAGTTACATTTGTTATTAGTTTTTCGCTACATCGTATCGTCGATGAGGTAATAACAGCTACACAACAGGTCGTATTGGTAATTTTCACAGCATTTACTACAAGTGTATAGCATTAGTGAATGTGAACAACTATCAGCTATATAAGGGAACGACGACAGTAAAACTTTGTGCTGGATCACGATTCGAACCCGGATTTCCCACTTTACTGGAGCGGCCGCCTTAACCACTTTTGCCCTCTGTGCACAACTCACGGCCAGACCTAATCTTCATGTGTCGTCGTTCCTGCGGACTCGTACACACATTATGTAATTACCATTCAGGGGAGGAACTTTAATGGAAAATCGCTGCCTGGTATTGGTGGATAAATACTGTATGCATGCATGTCCGAAGAAACATTGCATCGTTCAGAAATGGCTCTGAGCAATATGGGACCTAACATCGGAGCCATCAGTCCCCTAGAACTACTTAAACCTAACTAACCTGAGGACATCACACACATCCATGCCCGAGGCAGGATTCGAACCTGCGACCGTGGCAGTCTCGCGGATCCAGACTGACATTGCATCGTTCCTCTCAACAACACACGCATTGCAGTATCGTGTTTATGGTAGAAATTATACAAATAAACGCATAGGAGTGTAGGCGAGGGGGAGGTGAGGTTGGTTTTCTTGAATCTGTTCTGGAAGTATCCAAAAGGGTTGATAGACCGGAGTCCGTTTGGTCGTTCAACACTAATTCTGGATGGCCCTTCTGCTTCATGTTTTTTTTTTTTTTTTAATTTCTAATATTTACAGCCCTGGAAGAATCTGCCGCCTCGATGTTGAAGAGAGTTTATCGATAGCTGTGAAATATCAATAGGTGATGTGAAAGAACTTTTCGCGAAAGTGGAGTGTCGTGTCTGCAGCTTAGGCCTCTGTGACGTTGTTTTAGTATGGCACAGACTGATCTCTCAGCGTTTCGTAAGTGTCGTAGATTTTGATAAAGTTTTGACCCAGTTTCAATAAAACTGGTATGAACGACTCCTAGGATATTAGGCATTGTTTCATCTACGTTCTATTAGTGGTCATTACGCATTTCATAGCTGAGGCTTCCATCCTAAATCGTCATGATTGTGTGAAGAGTCAAATAATCTATTTTAATCAGCCTTAGAGGACGTTTTCAGATTCCTTTACTAAGGGATACGAAGGAGGAATACTTTTTAATGGACGGCATCTGAACCATATTCGTTTTGCTGATAACTATACACTGTTCGCTTTTGCTGCAGACAAAATTTTTAAATAGAGTTCAAAAATGGCTCTGAGCACTATGGGACTTAACATCTATGGTCATCAGTCCCCTAGAACTTAGAACTACTTAAACCTAACTAACCTAAGGACCGCACACAACACCCAGTCATCACGAGGCAGAGAAAATCCCTGACCCCGCCGGGAATCGAACCCGGGAACCCGGGCGTGGGAAGCGAGAACGCTACCGCACGACCACGGGATGCGGACTTAAAAAGAGTGGTGGAACTTATAGAGCGTAAGGTCTAAGCCTGAAATATCCCTTCGAGGCAGGTTGAGACACAGAACACTTTACACAAGCCACACTCAACCCGTTCTCAATTGGAAAAACACCGCGCGCTATTGAAGTGCCCTGGGTATGCAGGTTTATTTTTACCTCTAGTACACACATGGCTGTACACAGCGATTTCCAGTGGCAAAGGGAGTATTGAGAAAGAGGCGTCTGATCAAAAAACAAAAACTGTGCAAATCGGGAGAGCGACCCCAAAACGTTTTCGAGTAGTCTATTTTCAAACACATCTTGAAATACATCACAATGACTGTTTTATCGCTTATACGAACTATGATGTTTTTTACAGTTCACATATGCTTCTGAACTCAGATTTATTTTAAGGTCTTAGAGCTCCTCTATGGTAACTGAAGGAAACTTCGCAAGCCAAGATCGCTAAAAAAGAATTTCATTGGATGACCAGTTTCGAAACAGCTACGCTGTCATCATCGGATGTTATGCCTTTACTTTTTTTACAAGATAAGATACGATGATGACAGCTGAGCTCTGTCGAAACCGGTCAACCGATAAAATGCCTTTTCAATGATCTCGGATTATGAAGTTTTCTTCAGTTACCATATACTGCAGATCGCCCCCAGACTGACGTTGTCAGGAATGAATATGTTAGAACTGCCTTGAAATATCCCTCGTACGACTGAGGTCTTATTATACTCGTCTCTACCAAATGATACTGACAAGAGAATGGTCCAATCAAACATGTGAAAACCTACACTGAAATTTTCCTCACAGGAAGAATACACTGAAAGAAATGCACTGTCAAAATTTCAGCTGCTAAGGTTCATTGCAAGTTTCCTTTTTAAATGGCGAAGTTACATTTTCGGCTCGAAGAGCGGCTTGTAACAGCGGTTTGTACAGACCATCCTGGCGAGCGCGCGAATCAGCGAATAAGCAGACGCAGCCATGACAAGAGGACTTCGTGCTGTGTCACGCGAAGTCCACAGTGCTCACATGCGAATTTTAACCACTTAAAGCATGACAAAAATGCCTCAGAATCACTGACCTTTTAAATAACTTGCAGTTTATATCGACAGCAGAACTTTTGCAGATGTATATGTTACACAAGTGACTAGCAGAGAAAAGATAACCACGGCAGTGCACGTTGTTACACAACAGACGTCTTCCATCAATCGGGACTTTCGTTTGTACACATGAAATATTTATTACAATTCCTGTGGCACAGTTATTATAATTTTTAAAGAATGTATATTTTTGTAGCAATGAAACAATCCCTTGTTTATTCACTTGTAGTCATTACAGAAATGCGAACTGTCTCTCGAACGACAAAAACAAACATTTTCCTTATACCAGCCACACCTAAATGAAAGAATAATTGATGCATTCAGGCAGTCCACGGTAGTTAATAGTTTTATTTAGACAAAATTGGGATGGAGGAAGAAATGGTCGTGGCCGTTGATCTGCATATAATGCTGCGTACGAGGCATACGTGATCAAATTCGTAAGACGTGGTGATGCAAACTGACAACGCACAGATGTCTGAAATTTATCAGTATCGGTCAGCTGATAATCCTGAAGGGACAAAGAGTTCTCAGAAATCATATTATGTAACTATTTTCTGAAAAAATTCTTTTCACTGTAGAAAAATTTCTATATCGGGAGGCTGGATCACCCTATAAGTTCAGTGTGGAAACCGAATTATGCCAGTAATAACAGTGTTTTCGTCGCCCTCCTAGAGACAGAGGTATTGTTATTTCCTGGCAAAGAATCCAACAAAGGCAATGAATTAATTTCTGCAACCGGTAGGAAGACGTATCGGATGTAATACTGACACTCATTCTCTTCCATTTTTGCATATTTTCCTACATTGATTATAAAGTTTTCGCAACCAAACAGTCGTTCTTTAAATTTTTCGTTCTTATTTACGCTGAGGTTCCTGAAGAAAGATATGAAGCCGCGGTAAAAGAAACCCACTGGTACATATCAGTGACATTGTTGTACACGACTGTGTCATAGCATTAATCGACTGCGAAGTGACTCTGTCTTTGTCGCTCGAAATGGTAAAGTGTGCTTTGCTCACAATTCTTGCACGAAACCTGGCTGATATGCCATATACACAGTATTTTAGGGAATAACAAGATTTGTCTTGGGTCAGTTACGAATTTCCCTACAGTATTATCCATTAATGATATATCCTCTGTGCAATATTTGAAATAAACTCTGTAATTTTGCGGCTTCCTTACCTGTATAATTTCCTTAATCTGTTTATCTTGGCCGAAGAAACCTGGAAATCAGTAATGTTCATCTCACTTGCAATTCAGAGGGTCCATCTCATACGTCTCCCCAGTAACGATTCATTGACTCTCACGATAAGTTTCAGATCATTCTTTAACCAAAAAATTTTAGGCCTTTCTTTTGCTTACTGAAAACTATTACTTTAATGTTTTCTATGGGTTAGGAATGTTTCGTGTTTTTGTTATGGACTTTGACTAGCACAGTAATCAGAAGGAGTCCCTATTTGTTCTAATGTCTCCACATTTTCTAACGAAAAATCGACGCCATTAGAAAAAAATGTCCGAGAAATTAACTACTAACTAACACATACGTATGTCCGTAACTGTTAACGGTGCAGATGCTAATTATTATGGATATTAAATGAGTTCGAAATTCCAGTGAACAGAAATTGTGAACAATGGTGCCAGAGAAACTATCAACAGAAACTGAAATTCACTTTACAAATTACAATCACTTTATTTCATGTTACCTGTTTACCGATGCTTTGTAAACCAAGGCCACATACCTGCCGTGTTGCGCGTGCACTGTTGCTACGTCTGCGGTAGGTGTCACATTCCATCAGCCACTGGGCGAGCTAGGAATTTGACAGGTTTCACCTTTTTTTAGAAAATACTTGCAGTGTTTCTTAGAATCTAAAGTGCTGATTGACATCGTTTCTGCGTGATACCAGAAGTTGATGTAAACTGATATTTTAAAACGAACACAAGACGATGTGACTCTTGCTGCATTTTTCGCAGTGCATCGACGGACTTGGGCTTCATTCAGTGACGTGCAGTATTTCCCAGTATTCATTATTCGCTTAAGGGCAGTTGGGCAGAAGACTGTATTTTGCGCCAAACTCTCAACTTTTACCGAATTTTTAATTAGCGTTCCTTTCTCTTTTTTCCCAAATACGCGGAACGGGGGCATTATTCCAACAGTACAAAAAATAATATCCCTAAAATATTTCACAGCAGCCTTCCAGGGCTACCAAAAACGCGAGAAACACGTAAAACTCGTCCTATGGATTCCTGAAAACTGCTTATTCTTCGGGCCTTTCTAGAAATAGTTATGAGAAGATAGAGGTTCTCGATAGAATAGCTGTGCTATTATCCACGGGTTCTTTCAATAAGCGTGAGACTAATTAACATTTTTACCCTTACCCGTGCATCTTTTTATGAGTAATTATACCTCAAAATAACCGTTTTTGCGTTCAAATGCATTTATCCCTTTTTCACACTTTTTTTTGTTGAGCCCTCCATATAACACTCAAAGGAATACAAGACGTTAAATATTCTTATCCTTCACAATAGCTGATGACGGAAGAACAGCTGAATAGCTTTTAATGAATCCTCTGAGAGAATGGGTTCTACTCCCATCTTCAACACTTTGACCACATCGGATCAAGGCTGGGGCCAATGTGGGATGGGCGCCTCGTGTCTCATGCTGAGTCCTGGGGGACTGTCGACATCCATCTACCTGCCTCATTACTTCTGTCGCCTTGTTTCATAACTGTTGGCAACGATCGAGTCCGCTTCTAGAGAAGCAACAACGGATATACGAATTCGCCTATGTAGCACAAAAATAACGAATGTCTTACGTACCTACATTCTTTGTGAAATACGCTGATTAGAGTGAAACTATTTTAAATGCATCCAAGCTAGGTTCGCATCCTCACAAACCGTATGCTCTTCGTAAAGCACAGTAATGAGCTCTCTTACAGAGCGGACGTACAAAGGAAAGTCTGCCACCACTCAGACGGCCCTCTACTCCTCAAAGCGGCCAAACGCAGCCGCCGACGCTTTCGCTGGTCTCACAAATAAACGGCTGGCCACTTTTTCCTAACCGCCCGATGGTGAAGGGCGAACTTTCGCTGACATATTGCTGTGCAGCGCAGCGCTGGCTTGAAATACCACACGTTACAGACTAATCGATACTCACCGTCTCCAAGGTGTTCATAAAATGTCATTTCGCAAAAAGCTGTTACGATACGCGGAAACCAAAAGAAACCACCTGAAAGCATGCATCTGTCACTAACTTAAGCAGTCTGTTCCCGGAAATCACGGATATCTGTTGCATCTACTTCTCCACCTAAACTCCGCAAAACACAGTGGGTGGTGGGCTGTAATTCTCGTAACAGTGTAATTTCCCTCTCTCTCGTTCCACTGGCGAATAGTGCAAGAGAAAAACGAATGTCGGTAAGCCTCCAGATGAGCTGTAATGTCTCTGATTTTGCAGTCGTGGTCAATTTGCGATATGCTTGTAGGAGAAATTAATGTGTTGCCTAACTCCTCCTGGAACGCACACTTTCGCAATTTGAACGGTAAACCTCTCCGTGTTGTACAACACCTCTCCGCGATACACAACGCTCCACATCTAGCGTCTGCAGCTGCAGATGAGCTTCATCGCTAGACTCTCGCGCTTACTGAACGAACCAGTGAATAAAAGCGCATCTCTTCCCCCCTGTATCTCCTCATAAAAAGCCGGCCGAAGTGGCCGTGCTGTTAAAGGCGCTGCAGTCTGGAACCGCAAGACCGCTACGGTCGCAGGTTCGAATCCTGCCTCGGGCATGGATGTTTGTGATGTCCTTAGGTTAGTTAGGTTTAACTAGTTCTAAGTTCTAGGGGACTAATGACCTCAGCAGTTGAGTCCCATAGTGCTCAGAGCCATTTGAACCCATCCTCATAAAAATTCCTAGTAAGGGCCCAAGACAGACAAACAAATGGTTCAAATGGCTCTGAGCACTATGGGACTCAACTTCTGAGGTCATCAGTCCCCTAGAACTTAGAACTAGTTAAACCTAACTAACCTAAGGACATCACACACATCCATGCCCGAGGCAGGATTCGAACCTGCGACCGTAGCGGTCACGCGGTTCCAGACTGAAGCGCCTAGAACCGCACGGCCACACCGGCCGGCGACAGACGAACAGTTCTCAGAAATCCATCTAAAGGGTTTTACGTGTTTCTAGCACTGGTAGCCCTGGAAGGCTGCTACGAGATATTTTATTGTTATTACTTTTTGCACTGTTGGAACAGTTCCTCCGATCCCCGTACCTGGAAAGAAAACGTTGAGAGCTTAGTGCATAAAGCAGTCTTCTGCCCGACTCCACTTACACAAATAATGAACACTAGGAAATACTGCAAGTTACTGAATAAAGTCCAACTCCGTTGTACTACTTCTAAAAATGTAGCAAGATTCACACGTATAAAGTTTGATCGAAAAGTAACGGAAATTTTGCAGTTTCGCGGGCTTTATACATACAGTTTTCAAAATTTACTTTTATCCTGCTGGTACACATTTCCCTGATGTAGTTTTGCATTTTCAGGTGTTTTGAATAGTTAGTTTATTGTTGACAATCGCAAAGATTATACGTGTTTTCGAGTGCTCGGCGATTTTTTACTTTCGAAAAAGATGTATCAAAGATTTTGCAGTAAATTGTGCTTGGAAAACGGAATAAAGGGCAGCATCGCGTTGGAAATGTTGACTGCGGCTTTTGGCGAATCTACCATGAGTAAGAGAAGAGTTTACGGGTGGTATACATGTTTCAAAGAGGTTCGTGAAAACGTTGAAGACGACCGCCCTAGACGGCCTAGCACATCAATTACTGACGACAGAAAATGGTTTTCGACAATCGCCGAATAACCATCGGAGAGATTGCTGATGAGGTCAGTATATCCTTTGGCTCATGCCGAGGAAATTTTTTGGTCATTTGGGGCATGAAACGTGTAGCAGCAAAGTTTGTTCCGTATCTGTTGAATTTCAACCAAAGACGACATCGAGTAGACATCGCTCAGAAATTGCTGAATGAAGTCGACAACGATCCAAAACTTCTAAAAAAGGTAACGAAAGATGGTTATGCTGGTATGACGTTGAAACTAATGCGCATTCGTCGCAATGGAAACTGCGTGAAGAGCCAAGACAGAAAAGAAATCGACAATGTCTATCACATGTGAAAGTTCTTCTCACTGTTTTCTTCGATTACAGTAGAACAGCTCATTATGAGTTTCTGTCTTATGGTCGTAGAGTCGATAAGGAATACCACTTGGAAGTAAGGCGCTGTTTCCGCGAAACAGTCCGAAGAAAAATACCAGAATTTTGGGAAAGCCACTCGTGGAAATTTCATCACGATAATGCTCCCGCTCAAACTTCAGTGCTTGTTCGTGATTTTTTGGTATAAACAAAACCGTTATGTTGCCTCAACCACAGTATTCGCCGGACATGGCCCCCTGCAACTTCTTTCTACTCTCGAGGCTGAAGAGAACCGTGGAAGGACGTCGTTTGGCCACCGGTGATGAGATGAAAAGAGAATAGCTGAAGGATCTGAACACCATAACTAAAAGTGAGTTCCAGAAGTGCTTCTAAGATTGGAAAAAGCTGTAGGACAAGTGTTTTACATCCGATGGGCATTATTGTGAAGTGGACAAAGTTAATGTTGCTGAATAAATACAGACTCTATAAGAAACACAAAAATTTCTGTTGCTTTCTTATCATACCTTGTACACTGTCTGGTAGAAGTATCCGGCACACCTGTATAACGTGGAACTCACGCCTTGATACCGAGCGAAAGGGCGCATTGGTTAGCACATCGGACTCGCTCCGCTCGCCTCGGGCCATCCTGATTTAGATCTTCCGTTATTTCCCTAAATCATTCAGGCATATGCTAGGATGGTTCCTTTGAAAGGGCACGGCCCACTTCACTCCCTATCCTTCCCTAATTGAAAGGGAGCAAAGACATCGCTGTTTGGTCCGCTCCCCCCAAATGAACCAACCAACCAACACCTTGATGTCACGAGAGGCGGACCAGCCAGTATAAAAGGAGGCGATGACAGATGTTTTAGTAGATTGACAGTAACAGTGCACGGGTCGGTCAGGAGAGCTCAGTAACTTCGGACGTGGACTTAGCATTGGATTTGGCTGAGTAATCGTTCGGGGACAGTTCAACCCTTCTATAACTGCCCAAGTTAATTGTTGGTGATGTGATTGTGAAGTGGAAACACGAATGAACAGCCATGACTAAACCAGACCAGACATATACTGACGGATGGTGATCGTAAGCATTCAGGACAGTGCTTATGAAAAGTTGTGGGAGATCAGCGCCAGGAATCACTACTGAATTCAGAGTTCTACCAGCATTACAGTTGGCAAAATGAGTGTGTTTAGGGAGTTAAAAAGATTGGAATACGAAGGTTTGAAACGTCCCCATTGTATAATTATACATGACTGTGCTTAAACTGACACACAATATTTTTCGCGCAACGCAATCTGACTTTCAATAATCCCTACAAAACAATGGCCCTGACTAACATTAACCTATACCTTTCACGAATCACTTACCTCACAAAAACCTTCGTTACTCGAACTACTGCAACACAGCGAGCGCCACTACTGCCAGCTAAATAAAAGATTCTAACTACTGAAGGCACTAACTACTGATAGGCACAGTTAGCAAAAGAAAGATTTTGATAGAGAACAAACAATGTATTTACCTTAATAATTTTGATAGAGAACAAACAATGTATTTACCTTAATATTGTTCAAAAGTCATATTTTATATATCAGTTCATGACATCCACTCTTACAAATATACTGTCTCTGATGGACACACGTCCAGATCATCCGCTATCAAAGATCCGCTGGCGGCTCACCTCCAACTGCGCAACGCTACGCGCTCTTAACATCCAGCTGTCCAACACTACAATGGCAGACAACAATGCAAACTAGCCACAGACTGCACACAGCACAGCCAGTGATTTTCATACAGAGCGTTACGTGGCGTTACCAATAAGAAAACCTAAACAGCCTACTTACAGTTTGAGCAGACCTCACAAGCCACACATTCCTGTAGTAATTTTCAACCGTCGCTTGAGGTGGTGTAAAGAGCAACGGCGGTGGACTATGGATGACTGGAATGTTTTGCAGTGATTAATAATGCTGTACCCTGCGGTAAGTAGATGGAAGGTTTTGTGTATGGCGATTACTGGTCACTGTACCTATCATCGTGTTTATGCCAACGATGTTGTCTTGTTACTGCGCTTGAGAAAATGCTAAATACTGAAGGATATGTACTCATTTTACAGCATTCTTTACTGCGCGCTGTGGAGGACCCTTTCCAAGAGAATGACTACTTCTATCAGCATGAAAATGGACCCATTCATAAAGCAGTATTTGTGAGGCATGGTTTGTGGACAATAACATATCTGAAACGGATTGGTCTGCCCAGAAACCCGACCTGAACACAATGGAACACCTTTCGGATGGCTTAGAACATTGACTTCTCCAGACCGAGACCCTAGCGTCCAACATCATTACCTTCTCTACTTTCAGCTCTTGACGAAGAATGGGCTGCCATGACTCCACAGACATTCAGACACTCGATTGAAAACAGCAGAGTTGAAGCCGTCATAATGGGAAAAGGGGACACATACCATACAAATGTCCCGTAGCTGCCGGATACTTTTGATCAGAAAGTCTAGTCCCAGCACGCAGAGCAGTTCGTCAATACGAGGGTAGCCATCACGTATGGTGTAAGTATGTAGACCGAATACGACACTAGTTTGTGGTAGCTGCGTAGGCAACCATATCCCGCTCCAGAGACCACGGGATCGCGCCATGTGCTGTGACGTGACGCGTGTATCCAGCTCGTTGCTGTGTGCTTGCAGGCTGTGGTATCGCCGGTTGTCGGGGCAAGTAAATAATCTCGCTTTCAGAATTACACATGTAGTGTAGTCTAACAGTCGTGAATCATCCACAAGTTTATGTTGACATTCAGCTGCCACTCTCTAAACCAAGCGTCAGTCGCCTGCAGACCTTAACGCGTTTCGTACTTTTCTCCGATTCCACTGTAGCGTTTTACGTGCTGCACGTATGCTGTCTCACTGAACGTCCGTGGCGGAAAGGCAGCCTATTATTCCTCAAGAGCCGGAACCAAAGAAATTAGTGGTATTGAATGCTGGCGTGTGGAGCGAAGCCGACGTTTTAACTCAGCCCACAGGTGTTCCATTGCTTTTATGTCGGTACACTGGGCAGGCCAGACCACTTCAGGAATGTTATCACCCACAAACCATTGCCTCACAGATGCTGCTCTTCCATAGGGTGCATTGTTATGCTGATGCAAACAGTAATCGCCTCCGAACTCTGCCTCTAGTGTGACAGTACACAAAGCTGCAAAATGTCTTTATATCCTTACATATTTAGCGCTTGACTGAGCACGATAAGGGATAAACACCCTAACCACGAAAGAAAAAGAAAAAAAAGACAGCCTTACCGTAAAATCACGTCCTCCCTAATTCAATACTGGTACTACACATGGTGGCAGGCAACGTTCTGCAGAAATTCGCCAAACCCCAAACCCTTCCATCGGATTTCCAGATGATATAGCACGATTCAGGTGCTGTTCAACCATGGTACGCCATTACTTTTAACTCTCTACGCACAGCTGAACTGCCAGTAGCAGTTTGACTCTCGCGAGCGATTCTCTTCGCTAATTTCATGCAGTTTTTTACAGCCAAGTTCTGTAATGATCGTCCGCAGCTCGTGGTCGTGCGGCAGCGTTCTCGCTTCCCACGCCCAGGTTCCCGGGTTCGATTCCCGGCGGGGTCAGGGATTTTCTCTGCCTCGTGATGACTGGGTGTTGTGTGCTGTCCTTAGGTTAGTTACGTTTAAGTAGTTCTAAGTTCTCGGGGACTGATGACCATAGACGTTAAGTCCCATAGTGCTCAGAGCCATTTTTGTAATGATCGATAATCCCCGTTCCGCCCGGAAATGCGGTCTGCCAGGTCTTGCCTTAGCTGTGTTGCTCCTTCGCGTTTACTCTTCATAATCACATAACCAGTAGTCGATTCGAAAGCTGTACAAGAGTTTAGATAGAGTAGTTATTCATGCGACAAGCAATAACCCCTGCACTTTTGAAGTCATTGAACTCTCCTGAGCGACCCATTTGGTTGTTACTATTTTTCTACCGACCGCACAGCACTCCCCGCCTCATTTTACCCTGGCGGGTCCGCTAATCGACACATCGACGTTACATACGGATTTGGGGATACATTTTATTAGATACCGGTAGTGTATGTACAAAATCTCTTATACACTGATATGGCATTTGTGTGAGTCTTTATAATGGAGATACTACTGCTGCTGTAGATAATATAACAGACAGCTTTTTAACCACAGAGTGGCGGATTAAAGAGGGATTGCTGGTGTTTTCACTAAACTGTGTGGAGCTGGTGCACTGCCCTACAGCATTATTTCGTTTGAACTTCATAATAAAAGTTAGAAGCATACCAAAGGTCGAAATAAAAAAAATATCTCTGTAACCAGCTGTACCTTTACAATAAACAAATGGGGATCTTTCGTTCGAATTGATCCATGCACCCATCTCCTCAGATATTTACAAATTCCTTGAGATACTGTTTGTGAGAGGCACTCCAGAGACGGTATTTAGCCGATCCTCGTTCCGTAGAACAGCATCTTGAATCAGGATCACTACAGTTTTCTTCAAGTACTACGCCGTCAGTTTGAGTGAAGACATCAATTAACCACAGTGAACTAAATGAAGTGTCATAGTTCACGTGACACAAGGATGAATTTTCAAACGATTGTTAAATATTAATATATGACGAGGTAACTGTTTGTATTGGTGACTATCCACAGTATTTGTGGCGCCATAGCCAGACGTTCTGAAGATAACTACTAATACGCGGTCCACCCACATTGTGACGGTCGCCCATTTTCGACGTCGATGTAAAATAACCATTCACAGACGGCAGGTGGCACCAATAGTAGTGGAAGATGTACGAGGGTCACTCCAAAAGAAATGTACACTATTTTTTTAAAAATTCATCTTTTATTCTATATGTTTGAAAGTTTTACAGTGTGTAGATACATCCTTTAGGAACAATATTTTCATTTCTCCGCATAATTTCCATCCCTCTCAAATGCCTTACGCCATCTTGGAACCAGCGCCTGTATACCCGTACGGTAAAATTCTGGACCAACCTATTGGAGCCTCTGTGGCAGCGTGCACAAGGATGTCATCATCTTCAAACTTTGTTCCACGAAGAGAGTCTTTCAGTTTCACAAAGAGATGATAGTCACATGGAGCCAGGTCAGGACTGTAAGGCGGGTGTTTCAGTGTTGTCCATCCGAGTTTTGTGATCGCTTTCACGGGTTTTTGACTGACATGTGGCCGTGCATTGCCGTGCAACAGCAAAACATCCTGCTTTTACCGATGTGGTCGAACACGACTCAGTCGCGCTTGAAGTTTCTTCAGTGTCGTCACATATGCATCAGAATTTATGGTGGTTCCACTAGGCATGATGTCCGCAAGTAAGAGCCCTTCGCAATCGAAAGACACCGGAGCCATAACTTTTCCAGCAGAAGGTGTGGTTTTGAATTTTTTTTTCTTGAGTGAATTTGCATGATGCCACTCCATTGATTGCCCCTTCGTCTCTGGTGAAGAATGATGGAGCCATGTTTCATCACCTGTCACAATTCTTCCAAGAAATTCATCTCAACGATTCTCGTACTGTTCCAAAAGTTCGCTGCATACCGTTTTTCTTATTTCTTTGTGAGCCACTGTCAACATCCTGGGAACCAACCTGACACAAACCTTTTTTAACGCCAACACATTCAGTATTCTGCAAACACTTCCTTCCCATATCCCAACGTAGCGTGACAATTCGTTCACTGTGATGCGTCTGTCAGCAGTCACCAACTCTCTGCGCATTGTCTGGAGTGAGTGCAGTACGAGACCTGCCGCTGCGAGGACAATCCTCAATATTGGCGTGCCCGCTTTCGTGACGTAACCTGCTTGCCCACCTACTAAATGTACTGCGATCGACAGCAGCATCTCCATACACCTTTTTTCCCACTGTCTCGTTTTCACAGCACAGGAATTCTATGACAGCACGTTGCTTCTGACGATCGTCAAGTGTAGCAGCCATCTTGAAGACATGCTGTGACGGCGCCACTCACGGGAACAGGTTGAACTAACTTAGAAACAAGCGGGAAGGATGTATCTACACACTGTAAAACTTTCACACCTGCAGAATGAAAACTATTTTTTTTTTTAGAAAAATAGTGTGCAATTCTTTTGGAGTGTTCCTCTTATAAAGCGGTTGGGAGGTCGCGGAAAAAGTGCAGTCGCTGTTTAATGCGAAAACAGATTGATTTATCTAACGTCCAAAGGGCTTGATCATTGGCTTTCGGACCATTTCCGAAACGGCTAAGTTTGTAAACCGTTCGCATGCTGCTGTGTTTACAATATGCCGTGCAAGGCAAAACGACGCTATCCAAAACCGACGCCGGGGCATCTGCTGTGCATCATTAGCAATAGGTGGCAGAGCTGAACGCAGAGTGTAGAGATGTGTACGGGCGAATAGACATGCATCTCCTGAGCAACTGACTGCCCTGATGAACCATGGGGCTGCCAGTAGTGTCCCCTCAACTACTGTTCAGAGAACGTTGCTGCGTATGGCGCTCTGCCATCTGGCACCTGGTTCATGCGGTCACGCTGATTGCCGTTCATCGGAGACGAAGACTGGAATTTGCACGCCAGTACCGCAGCTGAACGTGCATAGAGTGGCTACAGGTGGCCTTTTCATATGAATAACGTTTTGTGCTCCATCGGAAGTGAAAGAGCTAAAAGCAATCACCCAGCAACAACCGTGGGAAGGGTCCAGACCGGAGGAGGGAGCGCTATGGTCTGGGGAATGTTTTCTCGGCGTGCCCTGGGCGATATCCTCATTCTGGAAGGCACAGTGGATCAAAACAAGCATGCATCTACCCTTTGGGGTAAGTCCACCCTTACATACAGGTACTTTTTCCCTCGAAACGATGACATCTAGCAGCTGGACAGTACAAAGTATCACTTAGCTCGCAGTGTACGTGCGTGCCGGCCGGAGCGGCCGAGCGGTTCTAGGCGCTACAGTCTGGAACCCCGCGACCGCTACGGTCGGAGGTTCGAGTCCTGCCTCGGGCATGGCTGTGTGTGATGTCCTTAGGTTAGTTAGGTTTAATTAGTTCTAAGTTCTAAGGGGACTGATGACCTCAGAAGTTAAGTCCCATAGTGCTCAGAGCCCTTCGAAATTTTGTACGTGGGTGGTTCGAAGAGCACCAGGAAGTGTTTACCGTACTCCCGTTCCACTAAATTCACCGGATTTAAATCCAATAGAGAATCAGTGGGTCACGTCGATCGGGATTTCAGCGCCATAGATCCTCAAACTAAGAAACCTGGCATACCTGACCACGACAGTGGGGCTGGCTTGGCTCCACGTCACTGCCAGTACCTTCCAGAGCCTCACTGACTCTCTCCCTTCAGGTCTTGCAGCGGTTCACGATGCCAAAACTGGTTATACAGGCTTTGGACAGATGGTCACATTGATGTTACTAGACATTATGTTGTGTTGTTGTGGTCTTCATCAGTTATTTTGCTCCCCAAATGGCAAAACTCCTTTACTACTTTAAGTGTCTCATTTCATTAATCCAATCACCCGACTTAATTCGACTACATTCTATTACCCTCATTTTGCTTTTGTTGATGTTCATCTTATATCCTCCTTTCAAGACACTGTCCATTCCGTTCAACTGCTCATCCAAGTCCTTTGCTGTCTCTGACAGAATTTCAATGTCATCGGCGAACCTCAAAGTTTTTATTTCTTCTCCATGGCTTTTAATACCTACTCCGAATTTTTCTTTTGTTTCCTTTACTGCTTGCTCAATATACAGATTGAATAACATGGGAGAGAGGCTACAACCCTGTCTCACTCCTTTCCCAACCACTGTTTCCCTTTCATGCCCCTCGACTCTTACAACTGCCATCTGCTTTCTGTACAAATTGTAAATAGCCTTTCGCTACCTGTATTTTACCCCTGCCACCTTCAGAATTTGAAAGAGAGCTTTCTCTAAGTCTACAAATGCTATAAAAGTAGGTTTACCTTTTTTTAATCTAGCTTCTAAGATAAGTCGATGGGTCAGTATTGCCTCACGTGTCCCAATATTTCACGAAATCCAAACTGATCTTCCCCGAGGTCGGCTTCTACTAGTTTTTCCATTCGTCTGTAAAGAATTCGCGTTAGTATTTTGCAGCCGCGAATTATTAAACTGATAGTTCGGTACCTGCTTTCTTTGGGATTGCTTTCTTTGGGATTGGAATTATTATATTCTTCTTGAAGTCTGAGGCTATTTCACCTGTCTCATACATTTTGCTCATCAGATGGTAGAGTTTTGTCAGGACTGGCTCTCCCAAGGCTACCAGTTGTTCTAATGGAATGTTGTCTACTCCCGGGGCCTTGTTTCGACTTAGGTCTTTCAGTGCTCTGTCAAACTCTTCACGCAGTATCATATCTCCCATTGCATCTTCAGCTACATCCTCTTCCATTTCCATAATATTGCCCTGAAGTACATCGCCCTTGTATAGACACTCTATATACTTCTTCCACCTTTCTACCTTTCCTTCTTTGCTTAGAACTGGGTTTCCATCTGAGCTCTTGATATTCATGCAAGTGGTTCTCTTTTCTCCAAAGGTCTCTTTAATTTTCCTGTAGGCAGTATCTATCTTACCCCTAGTGAGATAAGCCTCTACATCCTTACATTTGTCCTCTAGCCATCCCTGCTTAGCCATTTTGTACTTCCTGTCGATCTCATTTTTGAGACGTTTGTATTCCCTTTTGTCTGCTTCATTTACTGCACTTTTATATTTTCTCCTTTCATCAATTAAATTCAATATTTCTTCTGTTACCCAAGGATTTCTACTAGCCCTCGTCTTTTTACCTACTTGATCCTCTGCTGCCTTCACTACTTCGTCCCTCAAAGCTACCCATTCTTCTTCTACTGTATTTCTTAACCACATTCTTGTCAATTGTTCCCTTATGCTCTCCCTGAAGCTCTGTACAACCTCTGGTTTAGTCAGTTTATCCAGTTCCCATCTCCTTAAATTCCCACCTTTTTGCAGTTTCTTCGGTTTTAATCTACAGTTCATAACCAATAGATTGTGGTCAGAGTCGACATCTGCCCCTGGAAATGTCTTACAATTTAAAACCTGGTTCCTAAATCTCTGTCTTACCATTATATAACCTATCTGAAACCTGTCAGTATCTCCAGGCTTCTTCCATGTATACAATCTTCTTGTATGATTCTTGAACCAAGTGTTAGCTGTGATTATCTCGTGCTCTGTGCAAAATTCTATTAGGCGGCTTCCTCTTTCATTTCTTCCCCCCAATCCATATTCACCTACTACGTTTCCTTCTCTTCCTTTTCCTACTATCCAATTCCAGTCACCCATGACTATTAAATTTTCGTCTCCCTTCACTATCTGAATAATTTCTTTTAGCTCATCATACATTTCTTCAATTTCTTTGTCATCTGCAGAGCTCGTTGGCATATAAACTTGTACTACTGTAGTAGGCGTGGTCTTCGTGTCTATCTTGGCCACAATAATACGTTCACTATGCTGTTTGTAGTAGCTTACTGCACTCCTATTTTTTTATTCATTATTAAACCTACTCCTGCATTACCCCTATTTGATTTTGTATTTATAACCCTGTATTCACATGATCAAAAGTCTTGTTCCTCCTGCCACCGAACTTCGTTAATTCCTACTATATCTAACTTTACCCTATCCATTTCCCTTTTTAAATGTTCTAACCTACGTGCCCGATTAGGGGATCTGACATTCCACGCTCCGATCCCTAGAACATTATGTATTTCTGAGGAATTGCTGCCGCAATTTCGCGTATGGGAACGGGCAATAGTCAAACCGTGATATGTGTATGTTTATGTCCAGTAGGGGAGCTGATGATCATGCTATTGAGCGTCGCAAATTTCAGCATCAACGACACACTCATGGAAACTTGTGAACGAGCAGATGAGTCGTAATGTACATTTTCAAAGAGGAAATATTGTTTTAATGAGACTGTGCAGCTGTGTGATATCCTGTCCTATTCTGCGGCATCTGGTACTGCCGTCCCGACTCTGCCAGGATGCTGCGTGCTGACCAAGTACTCGCGGCGCAGCAAAAGCAGCCGGCGCAGGAAGCGTACCGCCAGCGAAACTGGACACGCCTTACACCAACGTACCAGCGCGTCAAGTCACCCAGCCCCAGAGAGGACTGCGCTAGCTGCTCGGTGGTCTGCGCAGTCACTACTCAGCTCTACACTGTTTCCTCCTTTTCTCATTGTTTCGCATACCGAAGCACTCCTGTGCAACCCACCGTCCAGCGTACAGTCTTAGAGCGCCTTCGTACTGTAGCGCTGGAAAATGTTGGAAATTTTCTATGATTCAAGGTTGACTAAATAAGTGTGTCAGACATAAGACTTGTAGCTGAGTAGCTGTGTGTATTATAAAACAGTAAATAAACTTTCATCTACGAATGGAAGCGATAATCTAATTCTCCTGTCTTCAGCCATGGATGTATCGCCCAAGACGGTGAAACTGGCGGCTTTGCTATATTTCAGTTTTTCAGGCACTTGCGTGACTAGACAGTGTGTGTAAGTATTTACAGCCAGGTCTGATTGTCTAATGGTAAAGCGCTTGTCAGGAAACCGAAAGATCACGTGGTCTAAGATTGTTCGATCAACGGAATGTTTCAGTCTGGCTTTAACCTCGTCTTTACCAGTGATGATTCGCCGGGAACGAAACGTGGCTCACATTCTATTTTGAGCTGTAGGTCCCCTTTTCGTGGTACGATTACTGTTGCTCGTTAGGGACTCGCAGGTTCATTAACTGGCGTCTAAGTCGCACAACACGAAATTATTATATTATGATTACACATTTTTGCCCTCAAGACAGTGATTAACTTCAATTTAACATATTTATTCATATTTTCCTTGTCTCCTTCTTTTACTCTTCTCTAAACCTCTTCAATGTTTAGCTGCGTTCTCGTTACCTTTGCTCTGTCCCTATTTTGTCTGTTCAAATGGCTCTGAGCACTATGGGACTTCACAGCCGAGGTCATCAGTCGCCTAGAACTTAGAACTAATTAAACCTAACTAACCTAAGGACATCACACACATCCATGCCCGAGGCAGGATTCGAATCTGCGACCGTAGCAGTCGCGCGGTTCCGGACTGAAGCACCTAGAACCGCTCGGCCACAACGGCCGGCATTTTGTGTGTTTTCTTCCTTTCTTTTACTTCAAATTTCGTGTTCACAATTTTGTTTCAGAATTTCTCTCTATCATTTATCATTTTCTACAGATCCCTGCTTGTTTTAGGTTTTCTTCTAGATCTTGATAGCAATTTTTTAAATGAAGTGTTTACTACGTCAAAAATCCAATTTGCGTCCAGTGTTGTTCATTCTATGTTAGTCTCCATAGAACGTTAGTTGGCGTTTTATCGTATCAGTGAGTTCGTCTGTGCGTTCGTATAATTCTTTGGTTGGTCTCTTCATCCATGTACTGTCTCTGTGTACCGCTCCAAAAAAATTTCTGATGACTTTAGATTCTATTTTTACTGTCTCTGTAAAGCCTGATGCTCCGATTGTGGTCGTTTCTGATCCGTGCAGTGCTTCTGGTATTACAACGGTATTGAAATGCCTGAGTTTCACAACTCTTGAAACGTCCTTTTATTATAGCGCGTCGATGTCAATTTGTACGCTTTCTGAAGTTTTTCTGTTCGTTCCATGTAGGATGCCTTGTTTGATCCTCCTGTTTGTATATCTTCCACAAGGTACTTTTCCACTCTGTGATCCTTTCCGTATTTGGTATGTATGGCTTGTTTGTCGCTGTTCTGTCTTTCCATGCATTGCGTTTTCTCAAATGATATCTGTAGATCTGTTCTGATTATTATTGTTATTATTATTATTATTATTATTACAGCCTCAGTCCAGTAAATTTTCTTTAAATGAAGTATTCATTGTCAATATCATCATTATAATCATCAGCCTTTTGACAATCACGGTAATATATGCTACAGTGGTTTAGAACAATAGCAGATGACAAGAATGTAGTGCTTAGTATGCAGTATATTCATATTATAATTTATTGGCAATTAGTTTCGGCCGACGAACATCTGTTATCAAGTTTGAAATAGTGATGAAGCTACCACTCTGTGATAAAAATTCCGTCTGAACTCCGCCATCTATAAATTGTAACGTGCATTGAGATAGTATGCTGAACCTATTTTCTAGTTCAATCTGAAGCTGACGTTGTGAATGCAACTAAGCGTGCACAAAATGTAAATGAATATTTATGTTATTTACTTAACAGGAATGTGGTAGTTCGAATATGAAAAAAGCATTACGTTTATACGTGTACAGTATAAGAGCACAAAAAAGAGAAAAAGGTTACATTGTGCTGTGGGGTAGAACTGAGAAATAAAATAAAAGTCGGATGGATTTAAAAGTGTTGTATGCACTAACATGGTAGGAAATATTGGCGTGTCATGATTATAAAAGCAGTACATTTTAATAAATTAAAAGTGTTGGAGTTTATGCGTTAGCATTAAAAGGAATAATATTTTGACATATTAGAAATTTTAAATTGGTTGCTTTACCAATGAAACGCAAAACGTAGTTTTTTTTACCTTTAATGTAAATCTAAAATAGTTTCACCCGACGGGTTGCGCTGGTCTAGCGTAAAATTACGTCCTGCTATATGAACGAAAAACAGAACACAGAGGCCGCAGTCGTGTAATGGTCGGTAAGAGAATTGCTAACAACACGTGAACTCAGCTACGAAATTGCAGAGTGCCCTTAGAGGAAGGTATTTATAACAGTGCGGCGTACATGTAAGTGTGTAAAATTAAAATAAAGAATTTTTCTGCAGGTATGGCACTGTTGGTTGAGATACCCCGCGGGGTGGATTCAGCCGTGTGTTGTAAAGGGTGTTCTTCCGCCGCGCATGTTGACCCCTATCCGTGCGGATATGTGAGGCATGTCATATGTGTATTTGTAGAGTGTAGGTGAGTGCTATGGATGCATGTATAGTGTCGTGTTACGTTTGTGTTGTAAGATGATGAGAAAAGGGAGAGGTTCAAACTCGGTGCCGGAACATAGCCTAAACATCTCGAGGCCGCCGAGTTTAACGTCCCCATTAAACGGACGGACGGATTTCCATGTAACAGAGTCTCATGCCCTCACTTCTTCAGCCAATGGAGAGAGAATTGGAATTTAATCCAGGACATTTTCGCAAAGAACCGCGATCAGTAAGTCTAAGCCACCACCTTTCCTCCTCTTGCCGGTGAGATATTGTCAGTGAAAATTTCATCCACCATCTGGATTCGAAGCGGCTTACCTCCGAGCCAGGGGTCACCGCTCAAGTTTGTGTTAGCGACCTCGTTTACGGAGGGAGGTACTTGACGGGACATTCACTAATGTCGTCATTGCGCGCTCGACGAACCTCAGTTTTTGATCATTTGGGCATTATATTTACATGCCTCACAGCCATAAGTTAATGACAGTGCACACCTATAGGAAACATTCCTTTTCATGCACTTCATAAATCATTCTTTGTTTACGAAAAGCACTCCATTTCGTCTATATGTTTATTTTCGCTTTTACTCTTTTCAGAATTGAAATAGAAAAGTCGGAGAAGTATCACTGAAAAATTTCGCCCTGGTCCAAGATGAAGTTCCTGAACTTTAAACTGGGAAGACGAAGAAGCGATACGTATTAATTGAATGTATCTGAACAATCTTCATGCTGATGGTGCTATACTGTATGTCTCCAGTGCAGATACACTTCAATAACGAATGGACGACCGATCCAAATAGAGAGTGTCTGGAAGTAGACCTCTAAACCAAATACGAGGGTTAGAACTTTAGTAAAGGCAACTATTTATTTACAGCTCGTACAATATAGATACGCATTTCAAAGTTTTACTGACCTTCAAAGTAGTCACCAGCATTACGTATAACCCCTTTGCCAGCGATGTGGAAGTCGTAGGATACTGTTAGCAGTGCCAGTTGTGTTGACAGTTCGAGCGGTGCTGCCTGTTGCCCGACGAATTTGTAGCAGTTCTGAAGCGAATGCCGTGAAGTGTTTCCTTCAGTTTATAAATCGAGCTGAACTCAAGAGGGCTTAAGTCAGGGGAGTGCAGTAGGTGTTATAGCACTTAGCACCTCCATCAGTCAAGCAAATCAGTAACAGCTTGCACTGTACGTGCTTGAGCATTGTCATGCAAAATGATGGTCAGGTCCTGCAGAAAGTGTTATCACTTCTGTCTCTAAGCTGGTCGTAGGTTATGTTAAAAAATGAAGTTCTGTCTCCTTGCTGTTCATTTTTGGAAACGTAATTGTTTCTTTATGTACAATACAACTTATATTAGCATTTATATACGATAATAATTCATACTTTAAATACGTCTTTTACACTGCGGTTAAAAAGGAATATGTTAGGGTTGTTTCTGCAACCCATAAGCTAGTCCTTATATGAAAGTTACCTGTGTACCCCAAAATAACATAAAAAGAGCAATTATCTTATTCCGACTTACATAATTTATGGATTTGATGCCACTGTCAAAATTGTTGTAGCATTCGTAGCACTTTTTTCCTTTGATTCTAAAATTTATTTTGTGCTTTGTGACCCTCATCATACTTACACTGACATGTTCGGATGTATTTGTGTCGTTGCAATAAAGCCACTCAACTTGATGTCATCTACGTGTAACATTTAGTTCTGCAGTCGATAGCAAATCGTTTGCAATCATTGCAGCCTCTGGAGAGCGACGCGTTCAAATAGAGCAATCACATTAATGCCTGTTTTATCCGACCGAGATAATACGCTAGTTCCAACTGAAAAGTACGCTTCCGTTTAACGTTGCAGTTAATTACAAAATTACATTTGTCATCCTCTTTTTTTTTCTGCATTATCAACGCATAGTAGCAATGTGCTGTTCGGCACTGAATATACACCACGGCCTGTAATCCAGCGGATGGTGTGATTTGCAGCAGGATTTAAACAGCTCGTATTAAGTATGGCCGTAAGTTTTGACGTTCATAACAAATATTCCATCAACAACACACTAAAAATCAACAGACACTGTTTTCCTCCGGAAGGTGCTGAAACAGTTTTGTAATGTTCGTCACAGAGGAAAAGATGCCGGCCGCGGTGGTCTCGCGGTTCTAGGCGCGCGGTCCGGAGCCGTGGGACTGCTACGGTCGCAGGTTCGAGTCCTGCCTCGGGCATGGGTGTGTGTGATGTCCTTAGGTTAGTTAGGTTTAAGTAGTTCTAAGTTCTAGGGGACTGATAACCACAGCAGTTGAGTCCCATAGTGCTCAGAGCCATTTTTTTAGGAAAAGATGGTCACAAGACCGAAAAAGTATGCCCGTTTATTACATGGTTGTTACGGAGTACTCGTGGTGATTGGGAAGCTCTTACTTTGGTTGAAGATTGGAATTAGTGTGCGGAATAGGACTGGTGTCGTAAGTAAACACCAGTTTCAAAACTTCTTTACATTTGTAAAAAGCGTAATAACGACTGTGACAAGGAACCGCGGACTCGCCTCAAAACACTAAAGAGGTCTGTCTGTACTGTTCTACTGTCCTCTCCTGCAATTTCAATTAACTGTCCGAAATGTTTACATATACTTTCACCCAAGACCCGTAGCTTCTAGCATTTTTTAAAGAAGCCGTCACACGATAGTACTGCCACTTTCTCCATACCTCTATCCTGTGACCTCACATAATTAGTTAAAAGTGAGCATGTTCTATACTTCATTCAGAGATACAGGTCTTGGATTAGTTTACAATCCTATTTAACAAGCGACACAGTGGCACTGAAAGTGACACTCGTTGGAAGCATAATCTTCACCGAGTAATCCTACTTTACTGTTCGCCGAGTTGGAGATCGACTGAAGTCCATAGTTTCCAACGAGGAACAAAATTTAGTGATGGAACACGATTCTTTTGAGATGCAACCATTCACTAACTCTGATTATTGTATACTTAGGTAATGCCTCCAAATCGTGGGAAAACTGTTTAAAGCCAAACGAGTAAACAATGGCGACAGCGTGACACTACCAATTGTTCTTCCTGTGATGATCGTTTAGATGTACAAGTCATTTCGTTATTTATAAACCAACCCCGATCTATTCTGACTGCAGTTTACTTATCTCAGAAAACAAAAAGACAACGGTACTGACAGTCTTAATAATATAAACATATTGTTACAAATAAATATCCATAAAAAGGCAGTCGAACAAGCTTATCATTTTAGATATTTAGGTTTCGGTATTAGCTACAACAGTAACAACATTAAAGAGATAAAACTAAACACACAAATCTAAATAGATTCCAAGATACATTGCATACAAATGAAGGTAATCTCGTAGAGAAAAGCAGAATAGGAACTCGCCTAAAATTTTGTAAAATAATTTGGCAGTACTTTACCATGTTGAGGAGCTAGAGATTAAGCTCATTAATTTGAATATAGCGTATGAAATGTGATTTAAAATGTTTTGGAAATTTGTAGTTTCAGGAAAACCTTTTACGTACTCGTCTAGATCAACGGTATAACCTCCAAAATTGTTCCCATCCCATTACATGTCGTACACTTACACCATCGCTTTTTCCGTATCCTAGAAATACTCTAGAATTCGAACTATGGGATACCTTTTAGCTCTTTTAGCGATGTGTTTTAATGTTGCATACTCCTGTAAGACGACATCCTTTTAAAGTCTTATTTATTTTTGGGAACAGAAAAAAAATCACATGGAGTCATGTTGGCGACTATGGAAGCTCGGGCGTCATTACTGAATTGTCTTTGACTAAAAATTCGCGAACAAGCCCCTAAGTGGAGGTGCATTATCATGATACAAAAGCCATGAGTTGCTTCGCAACAATTCAGGTAATGTTTTCGTGTTACTTGAAGCAAACGCCCTTGAATTTGTAAGTAGTACTCCTAATTGGTCAATCAATCGAGTGCCAGTAACTAGTGGTACACTTATTGTTGTTGTGGTCTTCAGTCCTGAGATTGGTTTAATGCAACTCTCCATGCTATTCTATCCTGTGCAAGCTGCTTCATCTCCCAGTATGTACTGCAGCCTACATCCTTCTGAATCTGCTTAGTGTATTCATCTCTTGGTCTCCCTCTACGATTTTTACCCTCCACGCTGCCCTCCAATACTAAATTTGTGATCCCTTGATGCCTCAGAACATGTCCTACCAACCGATCCCTTCTTCTAGTCAAGTTGTGCCACAAACTCCTCTTTTCCCCAATTCTATTCAATACCTCCTCATTAGTTATGTGATCTACCCATCTAATCTTCAGTATTCTTATGTAGCACCACATTTCGAAAGCTTCTATTCTCTTCTTGTCCAAACTAGTTATCGTCCATTTTTCACTTCCATTCATGGCTGCACTCCATACAGATGCTTTCAGAAACGACTTCCTGACACTTAAATCTATACTCGATGTTAATAAATTTCTCTTCTTCAGAAACGCTTTCCTTGCCATTGCCAGTTTACATTCTATATCCTCTCTACTTCGATCGTCATCAGTTATTTTGCTCCCCAAATAGCAAAACCCCTTTACTACCTCATGAGTCTCATTTCCTAATCTAATACCCTCAGCATCATCCGATTTAATTCGACTATATTCCATTATTCTCGTTTTGCTTTTGTTGATGTTCATCTTATATCCTCCTTTCAAGACACTGTCCATTCCGTTCAACTGCTCATCCAAGTCCTTTGCTGTCTCTGACAGAATTTCAATGTCATCGGCGAACCTCAAAGTTTTTATTTCTTCTCCATGGCTTTTAATACCTACTCCGAATTTTTCTTTTGTTTCCTTTAAAGCTTGCTCAATATACAGATTGAATGACATCGGGGAGAGGCTACAACCCTGTCTCACTCCCTTCCCAACCACTGGTACACTATGCCGTTAAAATCGAAGAACACAATGAGCCTAGCCTTCACAGTGACCTCACTTGTCGAGCTTTTTCCGGTCTTGGTGATCTACAATGCTTCCTCTGCGAGTATTCAGCCTTAGTTTCGACGTCATATCCCTAAAACAATGTTTTCAGTGATTCTGCATCGTTGTTGAGTTCATTAGTAACTCTTGTGAAACATCCATTTGCCACTGTTTCTGTTAGAAAATCAACAATTTTGGGACAAGTTTTTCTCTCTAAAGTCTCATAGCAAGATCATTCGAAAAAATTAATAGCGTGAGCCAGTTCATATACGAACCATGCCAACATCATCAAGAACTTCTGTGACTTTGATTTGGCGATCGTTCATAGTTATTTCCTTCACTTGTTCAACTATTTCTTCGGTTCGTCAAGGGCACCCTTCAGCTTCAACATCTTCACGGACTCTTTATAAACTCTTATACCATTCGTAAACCCTTCATTTACTCATAACATACCCACCGAAAGCACAATTTTATATTTCTAAGACTTTTCTACAGTTTATTCCGTTCTTATAAAATATTTCACACATGTTTGCTGTCCCTTTGTTATACAAAATAAATAATCGTAATCGGTACCATAACCAAGTTAACTATTTGCCAGCTGACAACATATTAAATAAGCAGTATGGCTGACACTGTGCAGATACTGTTTAGACTTGTTTACAAACACAACAACGAGTAAATCGCGCGATTCGAACTAATACGTCGCGCAAAATTATAAAATGTCTGTTACTTTTCGAACACGGCTTGTACATTACACCATACTATAAGAAAGAGAAGAGCTTAAAGGTTTCAACACCAATGACAAAACAAAACTTGGGAAAGCTAGTAGAAGTAACATAAACAGGATGGCAGATAGCAAAGTACTGAAAATATTTCACGACTAAATGCTAATCGCTCGTCTTGAGTATGGATGATGTACAAAGTGGTGGGGAACTGACGTAAGTTATATGACCTAATATTCCGCGAAGGGAAAGAAAGATGACAGGAAGAAGAAGTAGAAGGTGAAGACGACGAAGAGAAGAAGTTCATGATAATAATGAAAGATGAGGAGAAGGAAGAAAAGGAGATAGAGAAGAAATGGAGTTGGAGAAGAAGATGCAACAAGAATTTTTGTGCTGGCTGGTTAGTGTACTTCTCAATACCAGAAATTTGTCCGCGATACTCGTTTGTGCTAGAAGACTACACGTAAACATGTCTGTGAAATTAATATATCGAGGCAAATAAATATTTATGTCACATCGGTATTCCAACTTGGATGTTCTTCTTAGCATTTGCAGTCGACCTAATCACTTAGACCACTCTTGCGCACCTCCTCGACCGACTGAAATGTTTCATTTCACTGAAGCGTCAATCCTGTTACATCCGGGTACTACATCATAAATTGACCACGAAATGAGAACAGCACCAATGCAGGAACGGATTTGAATTAACATGATTTGCCTGTAGTAACGCCTCTTTTAAAGTCGTCACTATTTCGACTGTTTTCCTGCTGTTTATCTAATTTAAGGATGCGTAATGTTGTCAAATAACTGACGTTGTTTTCAATTTCACCATCGACGTCTAAACAATGACGGCTGATAATATAGACCACAAACCAGAAATGTTATAAAATCGGTGTTAAATGATAAATTTATAGAATAGCTTCAAAAGCAATTAAGAAATACATTCAATATCATATTTATTAATTAATTAATTCAGCAATAATCAACAAATTTTTATCTATAGACTGTAAATTATCATTTTTGAGAAATAGATCCTCTCCAGTGTGCTGCGTTGTTAAGAGCGAGATTTTTAGAACAGACTTTCAAATGGTTCAAATGGCTCTGAGCACTATGGGACTCAACTGCTGAGGTCATTAGTCCCCTAGAACTTAGAACTAGTTAAACCGAACTAACCTAAGGACATCACAAACATCCATGCCCGAGGCAGGATTCGAACCTGCGACCGTAGCGGTCTCGCGGTTCCAGACTGCAGTGCCTTTAACCGCACGGCCACTTCGGCCGGCAACAGACTTTCAGAACCTGATGGTGTGGCAATGTATTTTAAATGATTAAATACAATTATTTTAGCTTTGGATTGGCAGTAGCGATGATGTGATTCCTTTATTCTAATTAATCTTGTTTAACATCCAGAAGGCGATCTTGAAGATAATAACCAGTGTGAGGTGGCAATATAAGAGAGCGAAAGGAAAGTTGAAGTATTTAAGGAATCGTTCACGCAGGAGGATCGTACAGACATATCATTGTTTGACTGTCGCATAGACTCCGGTGTGGAACAAATAGTAACGGGTAACCATGGCACAGAGAAACACCTGAAAGAAACGAAAAAAAAGTCGCCATGTCCGGATGGAATCCCATTTCGGTTTTACAGAGACTACTCTACGGCATTGGCCCTTTCTTAGCTTGCATTTGTCTCGATTGTCTCGCCCATCGCAGAGTCCCAAGCGATGGAAAAAACGCAGGCGACTCCTGTACAGAAGAAGACTAAAAGAACTGATTCCCAAAATTATAGAGCAATATCCTTAATATCAGTCTGCTGCAGAATCCTTGAACGTATTCTCAGTTCGCCGGCCGGGTGGCCGAGCGGTTCTAGGATCTACAGTCTGGAACCGTGCGACCGCTGCGGTCGCAGGTTCGAATCCTGCCTCGGGCATGGATGTGTGTGATGTCCTTAGGTTAGTTAGGTTTAAGTAGTTCTAAGTTCTAGGGGACTGATGACCTCAGCAATTAAATCCCATAGTGCTCAGAGCCATTTGAACCATATTCTCAGTTCGAATATAATAAATAAAGCTCCCTGGGATGGAAAACTCCTGTCCATAAGAGCACGGTTTTAGAAAACATCGCACGTTCAAAACGCAGCTTGCCCATGACATCCTGCGAACTATGGATGAAGGGCAACAGGCAGATTCCATGTTTATATATTTCCGTAAGGCGTTTGACACGGTGTCTCACTGTAGATTGTCAACGAAGGTAAGAGCAAACGGAATATGTCCGCAGATATGTTAGTGGCTCGAAGACTTCTTAAGTAGTAGGACATAGTCCGTTTTCATCGGCGGCGAGTGTTCATCAGAGACAAGGGTAGAGTCAGGAGTGCCCCATGGAAGTGTGACAGAACTTTTGTAGTTAGTTTGACGAGTGCCAGCTAGTTCCAAGTGTAGAAAAATGTAAGTTAGTACAGATGACCAGGAAAAACAAAATTATGTTCGAATACATCATTAATAGTGTGCTACAAGACGTAGCCACATCGTTTAAATATCAGGGGGTAACGTTGCAAAGCGATATGAATGGAATGAGCGTGTGAGGATTGCGGCAGGAAAGGCGAGTGGTTGACTTTGGTATACTGGGAGAATTTTGTGAGAGTGTGGTTCATCTGTAAAGGAGACCGCTTAGAAAACGCAAATGCGACCTCTTTCTCGAGTACTGCTCAAGTGTTTGGGATTCTCACGATGTCGGATTAAAGGAAGATATCGAAGCAATTGAAGACGGACGTCTAGATTTGTTCCCGATAGGTTCGATTAAGATGCAAGTATTACGGAGATGCTTCGGGACCTCAAATGGTAATCCCTGGAGGGAAGGCAACGTTCTTTTCGAGAAACGCTATTGCGAAAATGTAGAGAACCAGCTTTAGAAGCTGACTATAGAACTGCCGCCAATGCACATTTCGCGTAAGGACCACGAAGATAAGGTACGAGAAATTAGGGCTCGTACCAAGGTATATTGACAGTTGTTTTACCTTGCTCTATTATTTGCGAGTGGAAGAGGAAGGAAAGTAACTAGCAACGGTACAGCGTACCCTTCGCCACGCATCGTACTGTAGTTTGCAAATTGTGCATGTAGATGTAAATGTAGCTGAGCTGTAACTATAGGTTCGTTTCTATTCTCGTTTGCAAATTATTTTGCTGTTCACTCCATAAAGCAAATTTCGTTTCTCTGTTTCTCCCGTAATGTGTCAACGTATTCTCCACAATCTACAATAAAAGGCACTAGTCAACGCTTTCCTACGACAGTATCCAATCTTCCTTCAAAAGTGCTATGCCCATCTCACACCCCCAACCACATGGCAACGTTTGATAAGTCGCAAATGTGCTGAACTATTGTCGTTACATAAGGTATGATCAGAAAAATATTCGTTTAAATGACAGGAAAAAGTACTGACAATGGTAACAAGTAGCCTTTTTTTGACATCGTCGAATGTCGATATTTTCACTTTACCATTAATATTGATATTACGATTTATCAAAGACTTCAGTATGGATATTGAAATATCTTTGTTTTTAATTTACGTTCTGTAAATATCGTTAATCAGCGAACATCCCTAATTTAATATGATGGCTGAGAAAGGTCGTAAGTGACTCAAAGATGCAGGTTAGCAAAGATAAAATTAATGACTGCATGTTCGCGTACTAAACAGTATCCAAGTTGCTCAGAATGAAAGAAGCTACCTTGCTTAATCTAAGGCAGTCTTCTACGGCAAGTAAACACCTCACTTAGCTCTACGTAAACGGAGAAGTCGCAAGAAGTCCTTATGGCTACCAGGGAGGCATTAATCACGAGTAAAGGGCTAGTCTTCTGTGCAAAGAGCAGCACGCTCAGTGTTGGGGCAGTACTGGAGAACCAATGTGCAAGTACCTCAGCTTTGGCGTCCTAATGGTGCTAATTATAGTGAAGTAATTACAGGGATATAAATCGCATTAGACTTATGATTATTTTAGAAAAATCACGTTGTACTTACGATCGACTTACGTCAGTGTAATCAGTACGGGAAATTCTGCCAGTGATTTTCCATTGTGTTAAGTTTTGAAGTAGAGTAACAGCCATTTAAGTCGCTGATTTGGAGCAATTTTGACTGTTCACTTCCGTTTTGATAGTTACTGTAAACGTGATGGTTTAACTCCTTGATTTAACTGGTGGCATGATCTGCCTCCTCGGCTATTCTACTCCGTAGGTACCTTAATATGATCAATTATTTCATATCTTGTAAATGGAATAAACATGAAACAAGTAACCAGCTTTAAGTAGATAAGTGTCAGAATGAGTCGATGATTGTAGAGTCTGCCTGGAGAGGAAATGTAGAATTGCGCGCGATAAATCAGCATTCAATAAAAATAACAGACTACTAAAATCGGAATGTTAGGTGATCATCGATGAGCAGCAAGGTGGAAGAGCCCTTTATAAATCCTGTATAAGGGATACGACGTGCTAGAAATGCAATGTACTCTTAAATTATTTCAACGTAGAAACACACCATAGAAGCCTCAAAGAAGGTACCCACATAAAATTCATTGCAGTGAGAAATTACACTTTTTGTTTGGATGTATGCAGTAAAGACACTGAGACAAAGAAATGTGTTACAATATACTGAGTGAGCAAATATAAGTGTATAGCATTACACACCTACGTAGGAAGAAAACAATGGACTGCAGACGGTGTAGAGGTTTCTCCTGTCGAGAGGTGATCAAGAATATTTTTAAATCTATTTGTTCACACACTATCGTTAGTGGGTACTTCTGCCGTTATTTAAGTCTTTGGCTCAGGTGAGAACAACCGTAATTGTGGTGCATATTAAATCCCCAGTACATATGCAGTGGTTTATTATACTGAAATGTTAATACTTTTCATTCGCTATCAATGACAGGCTCGGTAGAGCCTAACCTAGAGTGCTCACATTAAAAAAAAATTGCATTGTAAATTATTTTTCAAACCAGTGATCACAGTTCCATACTGTCACACTACTAGTTTAAAACAGCCAAGAAGAACCAGATACATGCTATAATGCACTGCATGCAATGCGCCTCGTATTTCTCTGTGTATCATAAAGTGTTTCAATCCGTTTGAAACATTAAGTTGACAAAAGCTTGGCAAAGCGCAACATAATATTATTACGCCTGTAATCAGCTACCAGGTAAAGGTGGGGTTTGAAATTACGAGTATTTTTTTTTTTTTTATTTCTCGTTCAGCAACGGAGTCCCGATGCCCCATGGCAGCTTGTATATTCTAGCCCTCATATCGCTGCACAAGCGGCGCTAGCCGGGTACTGTATCTCCGACATCGCTTCCGGGTACTGTACGGCGTCTCTATAAATGACCTTTCTGTAAAAATTTTATAAAAATTAGCACAAGACAAATCTCGATACTTGTAACTTCATCTAACCACTCGGCAATATACAAAGAAGAGCTAAAGAAACTGGTACACCTGCCTAAAATCGTGCAGGATCGGCGCGAGCACGCAGAAGTATCGCAACACGACTTGGCAAGAACTACACGAATGTGTGAAATAGTGCTGGAGTTAACTGAAACCATAAATCCTGTAGGGCTGTCCATAAATCCGTAAGAGTGCGCCAGGTGGGGGGAGGCGGGGGTGGGGGGGGGGGTGGGGGGGGTAGAGCCTTTCTGAACAACAGCGCGTGGTAGGCCATCCCAGATATGCTCAACAATGATCGTGTCTGGGGAGTCTGGTGGCCAGCGGAAGTGTTTAAACTCAGAAGAGTGTTCCTGGAACCACTCTGTAGCAATTCTGGACGTGTGGGGTGTCGCATTGTCCTGCTGGAACTGCCCAAGTCCGTCGGAATGCACAATGGACATGAATGGATGCAGGTGATCAGACAGGATGCTTACGTATCTCTCATCTGTCAGAGTCCTTTCTAGACGTATCACGGGGCCCATATCACTCCAACTGCACACGCCCCTCACCATTACCAAGCGTCCGCCAGCTTGGAAAGTCCCCTGCGGACATGGAGGGTCCATGGATTCATGAGGTTGTCTCCATCCCCATGATACAATTTAAAACGAGACTCGTCCAACCAGACAACATGTTTGGAGTCATCAACAGCCCAGTGTCGGTGTTGATGGGCCCAGGCGAGGCGTAAAGCTTTGTGCCGTGCAGTCATCAAGGGTACACGAGGGGGCCTTCGGCTCCGAAAACCCATATCAATGATGTTTCGTTGAATGGTTCGCACGCTGACACTTGTAGATGGCGCAGCATTGAAATCTGCAGCAATTTGCGGAAGGGTTGCACTTCTGCCACGTTGAACGAGTCTCTTCAGTCGTCGTTGGTCCCGTTCTTGCAGGATCGTTTTCTGACAGCAGCGATGTCGGAGCTTTAATGTTTTACAGGATTCCTAATATCACGGTACACTCGTGAAATGGTCGTACGGGAAAATCCCCAGTTCATCCCAATCTCGGAGATGCTGTGTCCCATCACTCGCGCTCCGACCATAAGACACCACTTTAAAACTCACTTAAATCTTGATAACCTGCTATTGTAGCAGCAGTAACCGATCTAACAACTGCGCCAGACACTTGTTGTCTTATACAGCCGTTGCCGATCACATCGCCGTGTTCTGCCTGTTTACATATCTCTGTATTTGAATACGCATGCCTATACCAGTTTCTTTGACGCTTCAGTATATTTCACAGTCTCCTATCTTTATATTTATATGATGAATAAAATTGATGTACTAACGGTTGTCAGAGGCTAATCTATGCACCGGGAATCGTAGGAAAATCAATCATACATACAGAATAGTCACAACATAGTTCATCTGAGAATATACGGTGTGGTGAGATTTTATTTATTTCGTTAATTATAGAAATTATTAGATTGATCGAACATAAAAAGGGATGGAATAGACAGAGTAACTTCTCACAGGAACATGACACTAGCAAATTCGCTGTTGTTCATGCCAGCTGTTGCTGTTCGTGACATTTTACAAAACCCTAGCGAACGGCTACAAAGGTCAAGCTTGTGTACGCAAGAGAACCTCGCAGGACGAGTTTAACGTTGGCACGTGTTCAAGTTGCCTCGGACAAGACAAATGGTGGGAATCGACTAAAGTCGGTCTCGGCCCCCAGAGACATCAGGAGCGTAGAATTTTGTAGCCTTTTTTATTGCAATTTCTCAGAAATTTAAATCGAAAGTAAATATTTCCACCGTGACTAGTTTTATAGTATTCCCCTGTATTTTTTAATACAGTTCCCACATTGCCTTCCACTGCAGCTATGGCTGGCAATAATATGACCTTTCTTTTCAATCCTACATCAGGTCAACGCGTTTTGCTTCTTATTCGCTTCTCTCTATACTCAAAGAAAATAATTCTATCTCCGTAGCTAAGGGTGTGAATGATAGATTATGAGTGGTAATGCTCGGGACAGGATTCACCGTTGGTGCTAAGGTAGATCACGGTCTTTGAGGTTTCTCTCTTCCACTTGAACCCTATGTGTAGAATCTAAAAAAAAAAAAAAAAAAAAAAAAAAAAAAAAAAAAAAAAAAAAAAAAAAAAAGTTCAAATGGCTCCAAGCACTGTGGGACTTAACATCTGAGGACATCAGACATCAGTCCCCTAGACTTAGAACTAATTAAACCTAACTAACCTAAAGACATCACACCGGCCGGTGTGGCCGAGCGGTTTTAGGCGCTTCAGTCTGGACCCGCGCGACCGCTACGGTCGCAGGTTCGAATCCTGCCTGGGGCATGCATGTGTGTGATGTCCTTAGGTTACTTAGGTTTAAGTAGTTCTAGGGGACTGGTGACCTCAGATGTTAAGCCTCATAGTGCTCAGAGGCATTTGAACCATTTAAAGACATCACACATATCCATGCCCGAGTCAGGATTCGAAGTTGCGACCGAGGCAGCAGCGCGGTTCCGGACTGAAGGGCCTGGAACCGCTCAGCCACAACGGCCGGCTAAGAAGAAATTATCTGAATGGGACAGAAAGAGATAAATGTTATGTACACGTAAAGACAAAGAAATGGTTACAGTTTCAGAAAAAATTGGATGACTTATTCAGGAAACAGAGCTTCACGAACTGAGGAAGACAATAACATATTTGGTACACCTGTCATCCTTATGCAAGCAGTTATTGGCTTAGCATTGTTCGATAGAGTTGTGGGATGTCCTGAGGGATATTGTGCCAAACTGTGTCCAATTGCCGCGTTAGATCTCAAAATCCCGCGCTGGTTGGAGGGCGCTGCTCACAATGCTGGAAACGTGCTCAAGCTATATTAAAGTTACTTGTAACGACGCTATGACAATTCGTCTTGTTGTTTTGGGGATTAGCTTGTTCGGATACACAGAGGAGACGGTTTTAATAAAACATTCAACAACAGTATTTTTTCCATCATTCGATTTTGATTAATTAAAGCCTATAAAGTGCCCCAAACTATATCCAAGTTACCCGCGAAAACCCCATGAAAATTCGTCTAGTAGTTTTGGAGAAGCTTATTCTGTGGTATCGATAGCCACGATGCCACGGCGTAGGTGCAAGTACTTAAGTTGGCACAACGACCGACACCGACGATAGCAGCCTCTTATCAGACGCTGCAGTTTCAGCTCATTTGATGAAGAGCAGACGGCCTGGAAACATCGCTTCAATCTCAGCTTACTATTTTTTTAAAAATCTTATGGGACTTAACTGCTAAGGTCATCAGTCCCTAAGCTTACACACTACTTAACCTAAATTATCCTAAGGACAAACACACACACCCCAGCCCGATGGAGGACTCGTACCTCCGCCAGGATCAGCCGCATAGTCCATGACTGCAGCGCCTTTAGACCGCTCGGCTAAATCCCGCGCGGCCAAACTTGCTATTGAAACTATGTAGTACTTATGAGAGGAATACGGTTTTGCACCTACGGGCTCTTCAGTTGTAAGGTTACGGTATGTCACTGACTAATAATTAACTGTACTTTCACGTAAAAAGTTGTACCTAGAATCTTACCTGACCTGCTCCTGCTCACTTCCTACATTCGGCCTACCCATTCCGTTTACAGGAGCAGACCCACGCGCCGCCTTCCAGGTGGGATACAAAATGTTCAAAATGACAGACACTACAGTTTCACATGTTTATTGTCGGTACAGATGTTTTTTGAGCTTGCTTTTGAGGGATAAGAATTAAACTTTGTGCTGCCATCCTTGCCGATGGTAACGAGATTTTTTTGTCTTGTGTTGCAGAACTACAAGGAGAAAGAGGCCGGCAAGGTGGTGGTGTACACGACGACGATGGGCGTGGTGCGCGAGACGTACCAGGCGTGCCTCAAGGTGCGCAACATCCTGCGCACGCTGCTGGTGCGCTGCGAGGAGCGCGACGTCTTCATGAGCCGCGAGGTGCAGACCGAGCTGCGGGAGCGCATGCGCAGCGCCAGCGTCGTCGTGCCGCAGGTCTTCGTCGACGGCCAGCACCTGGGGGTGAGTGCAGTCGCCGTACTGTGGCGCACCTGGCCGGCTCCCGACGTACACTCGATTTCCACGAACTAACTGTTTTTTATTTCTCGATTTTGTTCGCGCTCACAGTATAGTGCTTCAGGGTATCTGCAGCTGCAATAATTAATTGGAAGCAAATTACACCGCCAGTTCCAGAAAATTGGAACTGTTGCTGTAATTTGTTTTCAGTTGTTCGTGAATTATCATTAGAAATTATGATTTTAATAACTTTACAACTATACTAGATAAAGCAACCTATTTTCAACGTTTAAACGACTGGAAATTCATTTTTCGGAGACTAATTTCCTGAAGGAGTACGGCACCAGCCTCAAAAAACTCGAAAAAAAAATCTTCGTCATTGAAGATTAGATTTCCGAGGACTGGTAATCACAAATCATTTGTATTAAATTAACTTTAGCATCAATAACTGAGCACGTTACGTGAAAGTCAGGTAATTGTGTTGTCACTGGTACAAAACTCACTAGCAGCAGCATTATTTTAACTTTTTATTTACATTCGATATTTACTGATAAACATGAATGTTAATTAACAAATACTGGATCATAAATTTTTTTTTACAAACATTACGTACTTTTCCTATCTTTACTGGTGCTGACATCCGAAATGACTTATAGTTATAATTAAACGGAAAATGTACATCAATAATAGCATTCAATCTCTATAAATAAAAAAGACTTTATTTTCCATTTGACATTTGTATATTTACACCAAATTTTAATTTACTGTTAACACTAACAGTCGTGTGGAATTAGTAATTAAAATTCAAAATGTGACATTTTATTGAAAATTATGATTCTATATTTGTTAATAAATGTGGAACATAAATATAAGTCAAAAAGTCTTGCTAAAAACCATATTTGAACCAGTGACTTTGAGGTTATAAAACTTTGATGCTGATGATCTACTGTAAACTATGTTAACGGTTTACAAGTTTTTAATACCTGACATCTGAATTTCAGATGCCTTTTTTTCGAGTTTCCTTTTTTCTGAAAATTGCGTCGTACTAGTTTAGGAAACTGATGTCCAAACACTGAGCTTCAGGTTTTCAAATTATGAAGAAAATTGAAGATGAACGGTCTTTATTGTCCCCCTATAAGACAAAATTTGTAGCAAATGCCGGTTTAGAAAAGCCACAGTGCTTATAGTTGACGTGGTGAAGTAGTAAAATGGATGTCAAGCATTGGAATGCCGGACAGCAAAGACTCAGAACGGTAATTGCTGTGAGAGCGTAGGCGTGAAATGGATTGTCGAAACTGAAACCCAAGCGTCGCTTGACGAAGTTGTCTCCCAATTTTTCTTTTTCTTTTCACGGCTTCCTTGACTATGGAATTCCATTAGGGTGAGACTCTCCCCACTGTCTTGGCCATTCCATGAATTACGAGAAAGACGAGATTATGCTCACAACAAGCCGGCCGAAGTGGCCGTGCGGTTAAAGGCGCTGCAGTCTGGAACCGCAAGACCGCTACGGTCGCAGGTTCGAATCCTGCCTCGGGCATGGATGTTTGTGATGTCCTTAGGTTAGTTAGGTTTAATTAGTTCTAAGTTCTAGGGGACTAATGACCTCAGCAGTTGAGTCCCATAGTGCTCAGAGCCATTTGAACCATATGCTCACAACCAAACAGAACACTAGCAGGTAGACGGTTATAGATGTTTTGTAGCTTATTTGAGTTACCGTGCAGGGTGAGTCGGGAGGGAAGGTACATGCTTTGAGGGGTGATAGTATTAGTGATTCTGCACATAAAAACGGTACATGAACCTAGGTTCATAACAGTTTCCGAGGAAACTAATAATAACATTAGGAAACAGGACAAATACAGGTGGCAGTACACGAAACGCTGTGATCTGTTTCGTGTATATTTCTTCACGAAAGATTCTCAGAGACTGAAATCCTTTCTGCAGCTCTTGTAGACAGCTGCTGTGTTGCTGATCTGAGCTCACTAATATGGTCCTTTACGTGAGCACACGCTTGTAAAATACTAGCTAGGAGTTCCCTCCCAAGCCAATACCGCAAACAATAATGTAATGGAGGAAGATCGGGTTACCTCGGTGGCCGAAAAAAGACTCCACGGCGACAGATTAAAGGGCCAAGATACGTTTCAGTGAGGTATTGTGTCACTGACAGTACGGAATATGCAAGAACTCAAATGGTTCAAATGGCTCTGAGCACTATGGGACTTAACTTCTGAGGTCATCAATCCCGTAGACTTAGAACTACTTAAACCTAACTAACCTAAGGACATCACACACATCCATCCCAGAGGCAGGATTCGAACCTGCGACCGTAGCGGTAGCGCGGTTCCAGACTGTAGCGCCTAGAACCGCTCGGCCATATGCAAGAACTCCATCGTGCTGAAAGTACCTTACATCGTGTTGCAAAGATATATCTTCCAGGTATTCTGCTAACACATTTTGTAGGAAATCAATATATCATACTCCATTAAGACGGTTACCTGAAACAACTCGATCTCTGAGTTGTTATCAATAACATCTCATCACATGTGCATTGAGAAACGTCGTTGAAAATTTCTCTCCACCGTAGCGTGCAGATTTCCATCGGCTCAACCGTTTGAGTTGCACGTGTTATTGATGCCGTTGCTAATAAATATTGACTCATCAGTGAACAGTGAACAGAATATGTGAGGTACAGCGTTCTTTGTCCGTGATCCATTGACAGAATTGCTTTCCTTTGGCATCACCTCCTAGTTGTAGATATGACGCACTCTGCCATGGTACGAATGCAGACCCCGCTCATGTACTGTGCGCATCACTCGTTGTTGATCACCAAGCTGTGCAGCAATTCTTCTACAGCTGGTAGTTCTGCTGCGTTCTATCATTTAAGAAATGTTTTAAGTTCCACTTAGATCTTGTCGGATGGGACGTCCAGGTAAACATGTACGCTGGGAGCGTACCAAGCTCACGCAATCGGTCAAACACCCTGATAAATACCCTGAATCCGGGACTCTGCGATTAGGAAACCGTCGTTCGTATTCGTGAACAGGGACTCTCGAATTCCCATTGCAAAAAGGGGGTAGACAAAGATCATGTCAACATACCGCGAATGTGTGAAGACCTGTGACATTTTCATTATACCGATCCTCACAGCTTTGCCTGTACCTGTAACGACACTGTAATATAGTGGCTGGTGGTACAACCACTGTAGTTGTGAGAGGTGAGATAAACAACGTGTACGCTTGCTGCACTCGTCGCTCAACCATGCGGAAGAGAAGTGCGAATTGAAATGGTCTGTGAATGTCTTTACACACTATGTAGACTAAAGTCGCCCTGATTGTTTTGCATGTGAATCCCGCTGAAGAACGACATGCGACTGACACCAGTGGTTCAAATGGCTCTGAGCACTATGGGACTTAACATCTATGGTCATCAGTCCCCTAGAACTTAGAACTACTTAAACCTAACTAACCTAAGGACGTCACACAACACCCAGTCATCACGAGACGACACCAGTGATATTCAAACAGATGCATGTCGGATGCTGTCAAGAAAAGGACATGTTTATTTGAAGCTTTTAGTTCAGAATCACCAATGCTGTCACTCCTCAAAGCACTTACCTTTCCTTCCCACTCACCCTGTATGTTTAGCGGCGAGCTACTGCTTTGTGAGTCTCATGTGGAGTGCCCGGGTCGGTAGCATTAGCATTCCCAGGCAGACAGTTGCTCCTGGTTACAGCCAAGATTGGGCTCCACCTCCAGTGCTGGAAGCAGTGGCTGCGACAGCTATTGCGCTCAGAAGCACAGTCATGGACAGTTCCCGAGCATACACGGAACTGCTTTACTTAAAGCCTACCTGACCAAACTAAAACACAAAAGAATAGATGGGCAAAGAAGACTTTAAAGTTGAAGATCAGGCTTTGTTTCAAAAAGGAAAGAAGGGAAGAGAAGAAATTCTGAGATTTTGATAAGTAATAGAGGCCACACTGAAGAGAAATATTTTGCCACCATTTGTTGGCATACAGAAAGTCAATGATAATTTAATGTAGAATAAGACACTTAACAATCCTTAGAAGATTGCTCTGAAGTACAAATACAGAAGAATAATCTATAACACATACAAAACTCTAGTAATAGTACTAAAAGTGAAAAACTAAGGCAGATGAAATTGTAGTAAGAAGGGTGTAAGGCAGAGTTGCAGCATATCGCTACTGTTTAACAATTTTTACGTTGCAGAAGCAATGAAAAGAGCGAAAGAAAATTTCGGAACAGGAGTAAAAGAGCAAGGAGAAGAGGTTCCAATGCTATTATTGACAAACCACATACCCTTAGTACTTCCGGTAGTAGTTGAACAAGACTTAGAAGGTATTCTGAAATTAACAGATATCATATAAACCATAGGTAATAACTTAAGAATAAACAAAGAAAAGTTTGAAGTATATCTATCTGTTGAAACACTAGTAAAATATTTAATAAAGAAAATTACAGTAATACAAATGCTGTAAAGTTGGTTACTTATCACAACTACATAGAATGACTTACCATATGAAAATGAATGAAAGTGTCAAAGTAGGCAGGAAATCCATTTCAGGAATGTTACTGTCCACAAACGTCTGTTTCATAGCTGCTGTTTTATGACAGGGTGCATTGTGGTGCTGACACAATCAACTGTTCGGCTACTGTACCTTCTGCATTGAGCGGTTTCTTAAGCATAACAAGGGAATCACACCCTAACAACGAAAGACGCCCTCTTCCCTAACAATATCTCCTCCCTACTTCACTGTTGTCACTACGCATGACGGCAGGTAAAGTTTTTCCAGGCATTCACCAAATTCAAAACATCCCATCGCCTTTACACACGGTATAGCGTGATTTATCACTCCAAATCAGTTGTTTCCATTCATCCACTATGCAGATATATCGCTCTTTACCATGAACAACGCTTAGCATTGACGAAAGAAATATGTGGCTCATGAGAAGTTGCTCGACCATTGTACCGCATCTCTCTATATATAAATTGCAGTAGATTCCTTGTATCCGTCTTTATGTGTAGGCTAACCTCAGGAACTGCTGTAGGTATTTACAACCGGTTTTGACTAATAGATACATTTATTCTTTAGGAAGATTTTTGTATATAATTTATAAATATTTCATACAAATTGTCTGAAGTATTATGAATTAAAAGCTAAATTGTGAAAATGATGCTATTGCCACCTAGCGAATATGCCCATAACTGGAGAGAGCAGCAGTGGCTTGACAGCGTAGCTAGTTCATTCTAAATCATATCTGGTGTGGTGGTCTACCGGTAGGGAGTGTGGCCGGAATCCAGAAAGGATGTGGGATCGAATCTCTGGTTTTGAACGTAGGATTCATCTCTGACAATCGGTGATGTGGGCATAGGCTTTATAAATATGACGACTATATCACACTGCCAACTTTAGCTTTCCTCAGATTAGCAACTTGTAGTCTTAATTCGCTGCAAAATTCTCTAAACAATAGGCAGTGAGTTACCCAGTTTTGAAGTACCGTAATAAATATGACCAATAACGTAAAGATAGTCATCTCATCAACAGGCTGTGATATGAGAGTTAGAATTGAAGTAATCAAACATTTTTAACCAATAGTTTCCCTGTAGTCATTTGAGAAAAATTGCAAAGTTAAGAAACGTGAAATCGAAAGTAAGTGACGTTTTATTTTTTATGCTACAAGTAAAACGTTTTCCGGAAAATAACTTCAACGGCTTTGACTCGTTACATACAACACCGCAGCAACTGACTCAAGTTTCAGCTTTTTGCCTTCCTTGAATCGGACCTAAATGTGGACATAATTCTTGCGTAGCACGGTGAAGGAGTCTACCATAAACAAAGAACTGCGGAAGTGATTGTCAGCAACGCATCACAGTACGTACTAAGAGTGCTGTAACAAGAGCTAAACACGTGATGAGGCATGCCTTTTTTCCTCTCTTTAATTTCTTTTCTTTCATTTATGGCATCTCGGCCAGCCTACGATACATATTGAATGATACACACATACAATCTTGATTTGCGTACAGTACTTAAATTACTTGTAAACGTATTACATCATAATGTACTCCTATCTTTGCTAGGAGGTGTCACTCCAAATGCTAATTTAATACGGAACGCATTACATTCATGCCTCCAGACAACCGTTCTGCCATGCGCTGCTCTCATCGCGTAAGTGATATGAAAATGACAGTATTCAGTTGCTTAAAGCTGACCTCTGAAATTTATTCATAACTCTATGCAGGAGACCAAAAACAAAACACGCTATGCCACACAAGTTGCCTGGCTGCAGATGCTTAATGCTACCAGTGCTGAGCTGGACTGCGCTGCTGGTACATACAGCGTGCCCCACAGATGTTGCGAGAAACTTCGAGGGGATCTGGAGGGTGTCTTCAGTATCAAATCGAGAATAGGAATCCGTGTCCGGAAACGTCATCCAATGACGCTACACACCGTCGAAGTTATAGGCGCCGGCGCCTGTGATTAGGCCACTTCTTCGACAGCAAACGTGACGTTGTACGCTGTCGGACCGAAGGCGAAAAGTCTCGCAATGTTGTTGGGCAGTACTGATTGCCACAACCGCCTGTGGAGAAGATGGACCAGCTGCTGCGTAGAAAGGCGTTGTCTCCTATGACTGCAATGCTCTCATACTTCGATGGATGACAGTTTCGGATACAGGATTCTATCTGCAGTTTATTTTCCCGGAACCCTCTAAAATCTGCAATGTTTTTCGATACAGAGGAGAAAAGTAAATTGTCGATGTAAACCTGTGTGCGAAACAGTCATCGACCAGGCAACAGAGTATAGCACTCATAGGAGACAATGCCTGTATGAGCAGCATCTAGCCCAATCTTCTCCACTGGCGGTCGTGGCAACCAGTCGCTGTCACTGAATAACAAACAGCATTGCGAGACGTTCTGACTACGGTCTGTCAGCGTACAAAGTCATATTTGCTGTCGGAATGGTGGCCTAGTGGCGGGCTCCGGCACCTATAACTTTGACGGTCTGTAGCGTCATTGGATGACGTTTCCGGACCCGGGTTTCTGTCCTCGATTTGTTCCTCAAAACACACTCTACAACTCCTTGAAGGCTGCCGCAACAGTTTTGGGACACTCTGTATGTACCTCTGAAGTGAGCTGAAGAAAGATAATGAGGCTGCTGTATTTACCTCAGGGTAAAGAGGTTATGGTTCGAGTAGGTTTGGCACTTCACTCACGTTCCGGCAGGTCGTCGCGTTGAGCGGTCCGGTGATGCGTCGCCAGGCGATCTGCTCGTGACTAATTGAGCGGACTGCAGTAAACTCGGCGGTGAGCAGGGCTGCAATTCCTGGGAGACCGCTCGCCGAGTTCTCGACCGTCGCCGTGGGCCAGCAGTGAATAATGCAGACGCGGGGAGACGGCCAAGTCCTAACCGGCGCTCCCGCCGTCTGCGTCGCAACCAGGCAGACGGGAGGCTAAGGCTAGAAGGAACAGACGACCGGAGGTCCACTGGAGACTGACAACATGCGCTGTTCAACCAGAACATTACGGCCACCGACCTACTATCGACATAAACCCGTCCACACGACAGCAGCTTCACGTGGCGGTCAATGAATGTTAGTCAGACACACACACAGTGCGTGTTGTATCAGTGAGCGTGCTGTCCGCGTGTAGAACGGGGAAGGCGCGCGATCTATCCATGACTGAGAGCAGATTGTGATGGCCTGGAGGTCCGGCATGGGCATTTAGAAAACTGCTCGACTTGTCGGTTGTTCGGGGTGTGCTATAGTGAGTGTCTTCAAGAGTTGGTGAAACCAAGATGAAACCTCGTCCAGACACGGTGAGGTTGGGCGGCCAACACTCATTGCAGATGTTGGAGGCCGTAGGCGGTCAGACTAGTAAAACAGGACAGGCAGCCGATAGTGGCGGAAGTAGCATCAGACTTTAATGCTCGGCAGAGTACAAGCGTGTCTGAACTGTGTGCATCGAATACTCCTAACGCTGAGCCTCCGCAGCGGGCGACCCATCCACGTCCCAATGTAAACACCATGACGTCGGTGTAACTCCACGACACTGGCAACTGTGACTGAAATGGGCACGTGACTATCGGCACTGGACGTTGTCACAGTGGAAGAGCATTGCAAGGTCTGTTGAATCCCGATACCTTCTTGATCATGTCGATGGGAGGGCGCGAATCCGTCGCCTCTCAGGGGAACAGCTCCTTGTCACCTGTACTGCTGGACGGAGACAAGCTGATGGCGGCTCCATTATGCTTTGGGGAACATTCAAGTGGACATTCATGGGTCCAGTGGAGCTCGTGCGAGACACCGTGACGGCCAAGAAGAATCGTACGCTGGTTGCAGACCCTTCGTAACGATCGTATTTCCCGACGGCAGTGCCATTTTTCAACAAGACAATGCAGCATGTCACAAGCCAGAAGTGTGATAGGTGGTTCGAGGAACCGAGTGGCAAGTTCAAATTGATGTGCTGTCCCCCCACCCCCCCCTCCAACTTGCCAGACCTGAACCCGATCGAACACATCTGGGATGTGACTGAACGTGGCCTCAGGTCTCATCGCCCCCCTCCACGAAATTTACGTGAATCAGGTGACTTGTGTGTGCAGATGCGGTGCAGCTCCCTCCAGCGACCTACCAAGGCCTCATTGCTTCCATGGCACATCGGGTCGCCACTGTTACCAGTGCCAAAGGTGGACATAACGTCTATTAGGTTGGCGGTCATAATGTTCTGGCTGATCAGTGTAAAACGAGCGTATACGTTACGGAGAAGTGCACAAACTAAAATCAAGTGATTGTAATTATTCTCAACGCTTCGCTCATCCACGACGTTTAGAAGGCAGCGTTCCCACTGTTACGTTAGGCATTCGATACAGTTCCGCACTTTTGCCTAGTGAACAAATATTGAACGAATTTTCCGACTGGTTTGAGGACATCACACCAAATAGAACTCAATATTTATTTCTGAACAAGGAGAAATTGTCAAATGTGAAAGTAATATTCAGGTGTGCCTAAAGTAGTTGCTCACTCCCATACTTCACAAATTCTCTGTGCATGTTCTTCGTATAAAAGACGCTAAACGATTGAACTTCATTGTCTGTTGAGAAATAATTGCTGACAGAGAGGCGTACAAGTAGTTATTCTTTCGACTTTGCATCCGCGAACGAAACGAGAAGAAAGCTGAATATAGCAACTGACCAAAAAGTGAAGCATCCACATAGCAAGCAGGTAACGATATGAAGCTTCACGGGGTGAGAAAATATGTGATGTTACTTGAGTGATATCAAAATTGAGTCAAATTCACGAAGAACTTGCTAGTATGAGTCTACTTATCAATACGATGTTGCGTCCCCTCTGTCCTGGATTTTGGTCCTCGAGTTCAATCGTTTTTTAACCATTAAAAAAACATTCTGAAGACTTCTAAAACGTCGTTCTTTATGTCTCCGATGCATCCATTTTTCTGCAGAATATAGGGCCACACTCCTCACGAAACGGTTTTCAGCCTCTTTCCTTGGTGGCTTATCTAAGGATCAACAGAAAAGTTTCGCTTATCTGCAAGTTTGCTATCGCTCTTCTTTCATTTACTTCTTCGCATCGCTGATCGCTGCTTATCCAGAACCCCAAGTTTTTGATGAAAAGTGACACAGTTCCACGGAAGAGAGCAGCGATTCAATGTTCGAATATTTATAAATCTTTCGTGATTCTAGGCCTAGAAATTTACTTTTTTATACTCTCTTATTAATACAGATCGACCTGAAAAATAATCATAATTGATAAAAACTAATAATCTAATTTTTAAAGTCCCTGGACTCAAAGACGGTTCAAATTCCACAAATATAATTGTTGTAATCTGTCTTCCTGCATTGTTGTTTTCTACCAGTGACCGTATTTGTCTTCCTTTCTCCCATGACAATCACCATTGTCTTTGTTCTTCTACCGTGTGTCTTTATGCCACTTGGTTCACAAATGTACTCGTACTTCTATTTCATCAAAATGCTGCTGTTTGGTCTTTCAGGTTTTCTAGGCTAAACTGGCTGTTTACATATTTTTTGTTTTGGAGCCGAACTGTCATTTCCTTTAAGCGATGTTTCCACAACTTCTCTACTTGTCTCTTTAAGACGTCGAGCACAGACCCGGATTTCAATCAAACTGTTAGTAGGAAAAAACGTTGGAGGGGCAGTCGATGACAACTAGAGTACGTAACCCAATCCTGTTTTTCCTCCCTCCCTCTCTCCTTCCCCTATTTCTCTCAATGTTTCATAGCGGCTCCGGTTTTTTGTTTATTATTATTATTATTATTATTATTATTGGCTCTGAGCACTATGGGACTCAATTGCTGTGGTTATCAGTCCCCTAGAACTTAGAACTACTTAAACCTAACTAACCTAAGGACATCACACACATCCATGCCCGAGGCAGGATTCGAACCTGCGACCGTAGCAGTCGCACGGTTCCGGACTGCGCGCCTAGAACCGCGAGACCACCGCGGCCGGCTATTATTATTATTATTATTATTATTCATTAGTTTTCCGACTTGTTTGATGCGGCCTGCCACAAATTCCTTCTCCTCACCTACCTCATCATCTTACAATATCTCTTGCACCCTATATCCTCAGTTATTTGTTGGATGTTTCAGATCTCTCAAATATTTGTCTTCCCATACAGTTTTACCCTCCACAGTTCGCTCTAATACCATGGAGGTTATTCCCTGACGCCTCATGTCCTATAATCTTGTCGCTTCTTCTTGCCAGTGTTTTCCGTATGTTTCTTCCTTCGCCGATACTGCGGAGCATTCCTCATTTCTTATCTTATTAGTCCACCTGACTGCCAACATTATTTTGTAGAATCACATCTCAAACGCATTTCTTATCTTATTAGTCCACCTGACTGCCAACATTATTTTGTAGAATCACATCTCAAACGCTTCGATGCTCTTCCGTTCCACTCTTCCCACTATTTGTGCTTCGCTACCATGCAATGTTTGGCTTCAAACACACGTTATAAAATATGTCTTCCTCAAATTAAGGCCAATGTTTGATACAAGTAGACTTGTCTTGACCAGGAGTACCCTCTTTGTCTGTTGTAGTCTGCTTTTTATGTCCTTCTTGCTTCACCCGTCAGTATAATTTTGCTTCCAAGGTAGCAGAATTCTTTAACTTCGTCTACATCGTGATCACCAGTTATGATGTTAAGCTTCTAGCTTTTCTCATTTCTGCTGCATATCATTACCTTTGTCTTTTTCCAGTTTATTCTTCACCCCGTGTTCTGTAACTCACTAGACTGTTCATTCCATTGAATAGCTTCCGTAATTCTTCCCATGCATTCACTGAGGATAGAAGTTTCAGCAGCGAAACTTATCATAGATATTCTTTCAACATTAATTTTAATTCCACTCTTGAGCCTTTCTTTTATTTCCGCCATTGCTTCTTCGATGTCTCGGTTCAAATGGCTCTGAGCACTATGGGACTCAACATCTGAGGTCATCAGTCCCCTAGAACTTAGAACTACTTAAACCTAACTAACCTAAGGACATCACACACATCCATGCCCGAGGCAGGATTCGAACCTGCGACCGTAGCGGTCGCGCGGTGCCGGACTGAAGCGCCTAGAACCGCTCGGCCACACTGGCCGGCTTGGATGTCTCGATTGAACAGTATAGGAGAAATACTGCAGACCTATCTTACCCCCATTTTAGTCTAAACCATTCTTTGTCTTGAGTCTTAGTGTCCCATCTCGGTTCTTGTACATATTGTATATAAACCGTCTTTCACTGTAGCTGACCCCAATTTTTCTCAGAATCTCGAACATCTTGCACTATTTTTCATCGTCGAACGCTTTCTAAAGGTCGACGAAAGTTATGAGCATATCTTGACTTTTCTTCATCCTTGCATCCATTACCAAGCGGGAACGTGAGAACTGCCTGTCTGGTGCCTTTACGTTTCCTAAAGCCAAACAGTTCGTCATATAGCAGAGCGTTTTCTTTTTCATACGTAGATACACATACATTTACCTGCTGTAAATCATCCTCATTTTTCTCACACCTTTCTCGTGGTCGTCACTGGAAGGAAGTTAGTAATTGGAAGCACATGTTTCGGGCTGTGGCGGGAGAGATTACCCCGAGAGCCTCAGCGTTCATCTCTGCGGTGGACTGAAGAAACCGCCGGCTCTGCAATCGCACAGTGAAAGCGGTGGGCGAGGCAAAGAGGAGAGCGTGGAGAGGTCCCGCAAAAAGCAAAAGGAGGAGTGAGAAGGCGAGGCGAGTCCCCTTCCTTCGTGGAGCACCCTGGGCGCCCAGTTTCCCTTGTAGCCGGGCCTCTCGCTGTACGCGACCACCTGGTACTTCTGCAGGAAGGAAGAACGATCTGTAACTTTGGTAGTTTACTGTCCAACTTACTTGGCTGAAAACCTACTATCTTACAGTGAACGTCAGAGCTATACAGGGTGTTCAGCTGCACCTACCGACATCGTTTTATGCAACCAGCTTGGCCTTCATAAACCACGCAAGTGATTTCCATATTCTCTCTTTCGCATAGAATTAGTCCTACAGTAAAAATGAATACGACATTTTTGTAGGTAATTTAATGTAATTAAGTTTTGCTCTGGAATTCGTTTTCGAGTCATTCAAGGAAAACGTACAAAAGTGACTTTCAAACGCATCGCTACTCCCACATTCAACCCCACCGGTCAGGGTTTCTACTGTGTTGTTTACGGCACTCCTTGCTAGCGCTTTGCACTTATTTGCGACTCCACGAATTATTACTCGCATTCTACTTTTTTTTGGTCTTCATTGACTAACCATAGTACGTCACAGGCTTAGTCGAGCACATAAAAACTGTAAGTGCTCGTAACAATTCCGTGAATTTTAACAGCATGAAACAAACAGCTGCATCATTCTACTGGTCATGCCTTCTGACTACGAAACTAATGTGCTTTTGATGGTTAGCGTAACTTTTACTAAAGTGTTTTTCTTTCATTGCCCTCATGAGCACATTTAAATTAATAATATGAGCGAAGTAGCCGACTACGCTGGTGACATAATAACCCAAACAATAATGATAAATAGGGGTCAAATATCGGGAATAGTTCGTGTAATCTAAAATTTTTGTACAGTGGTAAGACGGAGTGTCACGAGCAACATACTACACTACTGGCCATTAAAATTGCTACACCAAGAAGAAATGCAGATGATAAACAGGTATTCACTGGAAAAATATATTGTACTAGAACTGACATGTGATTACATTTTACGCAATTTTGGTGCATAGATCCTGAGAAATCAGTACCACCTCTGGCCATAATAACGGCCTTGATACGCTTGGGCATTGAGTCAAACAGAGCTTGGATGGCGTGTACAGGTACAACTGCCCATGCAACTTCAACACGATACCACAGTTCATCAAGAGTAGTGACTGGCGTATTGTGGCTAGCCAGTTGCTGGGCCACCATTAATCAGACATTTTCAATTGGTGAGAGATCTGGGGAATGTGCTGGCCAGGGCAGCAGTCGAACATTTTCTGTATCCAGAAAGGCCAGTACAGTACCTGCAACATGCGGTCGTGCATTATCCTGCTGAAATGTTGGGTTTCTCAGGGATCGAATTATGTATAGAACCACGGGTCGTAACACATGTGAAATGTAACGTCCACTGTTCAAAGTCCCGTCAATGCGAACAAGAGGTGAACGACAAATGTAACCAATGGCACCCCATACCATCACGCCGGATGATACGCCAGTATGGCGATGACGAAGACACGCTTCCAATGTGCGTTCAATGTCGCCAAACACGGATGCGACCATCATGATGCTGTAAACAGAACCTGGTTTCATCCGAAAAAATGACGTTTTGCCATCCGTGCACCCAGGTTCGCCGTTGAGCACGCCATCGCAAGCGCTCCTGTCTGTGATGCACAGTCAAGGGTAACAGCAGCCACGGTCTCCGAGCTGATAGTCCATGCTGCTGCAACGTCGTCGAATTCTTCGTGCAGATGGTTGTTGTCTTGCAAAAGTCCCCATCTGTTGACTCATGGATCGAGACGTGGCTGCACGATCCGTTACAGCCATGCGGATAAGATGCCTGTCATCTTGACTGCTAGTGATACGAGGCCGTTGGGATCCAGCACGGCGTTCCGTATTACCCTCCTGAACCCACCGATTCCATATTATGCTAACAGTCATTGGATCTCGACCAACGCGAGCAGCAATGTCACGATACGATAAACCGCAATCGCGATAGGCTACAATCCGACCTTTATCAAAGTCGGAAACGTGATGGTGCGCATTTCTCCTCCTTACACGAGGCATTACAACAACGTTGCACCAGGCAACGCCGGTCAACTGCTGTTTGTGTATGAGAAATCGGTTGGAAACTTTCCTCATGTCAGGACGTTGTAGGTGTGGCCACCTTGTATCAATGCTCTAAAAAGCTAATCATTTTCATATCACATCATCTTCTTTTTGTCGGTTAAATTTCGCGTCTGTGGCATGTCATCTTCGTGGTGTAGCATTTTTAATGGCCAGTAGTGTATTTCTCTCCTCAGGATAGTTGTAACAGCAATACTTTCTAAATTAGGATTTGGTTTACCTCTGTTCTAGATTTTGCTTAATTTCTTGTACGTTCAGCAGTTTTCAACATTTTGTATTTTGTTATAATTGTTATTTTAGCATAAATATATCTTTTTCTATTAGTTAATGTACATTGACTGTTGTGCCGTAAATACCGCGTTCTCGGTAGTCTCCCCAAATAATAGAAGAATTAAACTGAATAGCTCTGATCACAGACAGCCAAATCAGTTCCAACCGACCACCGGGTCATCCTGTGTCATATGGCAGCATTCGGGCGCGATATGGCGGGACGTTTTGTCAGCACATCACTCTCCAGGCCGTTGTCGGCTTTGCAGATCTTGGAGTCGTTACTTCTCATTCACGTACCCCTCAATTGGCATGACGAGGCTGAGTGGAACCTGTTCCAGTTTTTACAGCAGGGTAATATCCCAGTGACAATTCACTGGATAGCGATACGCACATATACAGATGGTGGTAGTCTCGCGTACACAAGGTACAAAAGAGCGGTGCCTTGGCTTGTACTAGATGGCTCACGTTGAAAAGATTTTCGATGTGATTATGTCCATACGGTGGGAATTAACCGACTTTGAACGCCAAATGGCAGTTGGAGCTAGACGCATGGTACATTCCATTTCGGAAATCGTTAGCTAGTTCAATATTGCGAGATCTACAGTGTTAACAGCGTGCCGAGGAAACCAAATTACGGGCATTATCTCTCACCACAGACAACGCAGAGCGTGATGGCTCTCACTTAACGACCGAGAGCAGCGGCGATTGCGTAGATGTGTCAGTGCTAACAGACAAGCAACACTGCGTGAAATAAATGCAGAAATCAATGTGGGACGTACGTCTGACGTAGCCATTAGGACAGTGCTGCGAAATATTCCATTAATGGGCTATGGCAGCAGACGAGCAACGCACGTGCCTTTGCTAACTGCACAACATCGCCTGCAGCACCTCTCCTGGGTGCGTGACCATATCGATTGGACGCTAGGCGATTGTAAATCCATGGCCCAGTCTGATGAGTCCTGGTTTCAGCTGATACAGTAAGAGCTGATAGTAGGGTTCGAGTGTATGTGTGTGTGTGTGTGTGTGTGGGTTCTCTGATCCATCTAAGCAGACCATTGACTGAAAACGGTTTGGTTCGGCTATTCGGAGACCATTTGCAACCATTCACGTAATTCATGTACCCAAACAACGATCGAATTTTTGTGGCTGACAATGCGCCATGCAACTGATCCAAAATTGTTCGCGATTGGTTTGAAGAACACGCTGGTCAGTTCGAGCGAATGATTTGGTCACCCAGATCGCCCGATGTGAGTCCCATAGACATAATCTAAATGTCAGTTCGTGCACAAAATCCTGCACCAGCAGTACTTTTTCAATTATGGAAGGCTGTAGAGGTAGCATGGCTTATTGCTTTGCAGGGGAGTTACAACTATTTGTTGAGTCCATGCCACATGGAGTTGCTGCTCTCGCTGAGCAAAAGGGGGTGCAACTCGATACTGGGAGGTATCCCGTGACTTTTTTCAGCTCAGTATACATGACGTTAAACCCCACTCTACAAAATGTCAAACGCGAGTAAACGTCAGCGCCTGATAAACATAATTTAACCATTATTTAGATGATCTAATACGACATTAACTACCACAAAATTTTGTAAAGTTCTGATGTGCAGTTTGCGTTCCCTACATTATGCAGACTGGGAGTGAACGTTACGTCGTTGCACACTGTACCAACCCACGGCATTGGAAAATTGCACAGATCGCACCAGTGTTTAAAAAGGGTAGTAGGAGTAATCCATCGAACTACAGACCTATATCATTGACGTCGGTTTGCAGTAGGGTTTTTGAGCATATACTGTATTCAAACATTATGAATCACCTCGAAGGAAACGATCTATTGATACGTAATCAGCATGGTTTCAGAAAACATCGTTCTTGTGCAACGCAGCTAGCTCTTTATTCGCACGAAGTAATGGCTGGTAATGGCCGCTATCGACAGGGGATCTCAAGTTGATTCCGTATTTCTAGATCTCCGGAAAGCTTTTGACACCGATCCTCGCAAGCTACTCCTAATGAAGCTGCGGGCCTATGGGGTATCGTGTCAGTTGTGCGACTGGATTCGTGATTTCCTGTCAGGAAGGTCGCAGTTCGTAGTAACAGACGGCAAATAATCGAGTAAAACTGAAGTGATATCAGGTGTTCCGCAGGGAAGCGTCCTGGGACCTCTGCTGTTCCTGATCTATATAAATCACCTGGGTGACAATCTGAGCAGTTCTCTTAGGTTGTTCGCAGATGATGCTGTAATTTACCGTCTAGTAAGGTCATCCGAAGAACAGTATCAGTTGCAAAGCGATTTAGAAAAGATTGCTGTATGGTGTGGCAGGTGGCAGTTGACGCTAAATAACGAAACGTGTGAGGTGATCCACATGAGTTCCAAAAGAAATCCGTTGGAATTCGGTTACTCGATAAATAGTACAATTCTCAAGGCTGTCAATTCAACTAAGTACCTGGGTGTTAAAATTACGAACAACGTCAGTTGGAAAGACCGTATAGATAATATTGTGGGGAAGACGAGCCAAAGGTTGCGTTTCATTGGCAGGACACTTAGAAGATGCAACAAGTCCACTAAAGAGACAGCTTACACTACACTCGTCCGTCCTCTGTTAGAATATTGCTGCGCGGTGTGGGATTCTTACCAGGTGGGATTGACGGAGGACATCGAAAGGGTGCAGAAAAGGGCAGCTCGTTTTGTATTATCACGTAGTAGGGGAGAGAGTGTGGCAGATATGATACGCGAATTGGGGTGGAAGTCATTACAGCAAAGACGTTTTTCGTCGTGGCGAGATCTATTTAGAAATTTCAGTCACCAACTTTCTCTTCCGAATGCGAAAATATTTTGTTGAGCCCAACCTACATAGGTAGTAATGATCATCAAAATAAAATAAGAGAAATCAGAGCTCGGACAGAAAGGTTTAGGTGTTCGTTTTTCCCGCGCGCTGTTCGGGAGCGGAATGGTAGAGAGATAGTATGATTGTGGTTCGATGAACCCTCTGCCAAGCACTTAAATGTGAATTGCAGAGTAATCATGTAGATGTAGAATGTGTAACCAAGGGAAGCTTTTACTGTAACCCAAAAAAATCTGTATTACAGTCGTCTTTTTTTAATTTAATTTTCAGTTTTTATCCTGTCACACAACAACCAATGTTTGTTTCATTTTTGTGTTTTAATGACATTACTTACTGCTACAGAGCTGAAACTGTGCTGTACTGGAGGAACTAAAGTAAAGGGATGTTTTAGTCCAGTAATGCAGCTTGTTGTCACTGTGTATGTTAGTCGGTAGCGGTTTTTTAAACCCCGTGTTCCAAATGCCATATCCCACCTCCCAGCCCAGCAATCCCAACCTTCTGTATTGCCGACACTGTGGCAAGGTAGCTGCCTCGCCGTCAAGGCCGGAGGTGGTGTCCGCAGCTGTTGCGATCGATGTGAGAGTAGCTGCCCCCCGCAGCCGGTGCTCTCGGGTTCGGCGGAGTCTGCCGTTGGCTACTCTTTCTCTTACCCTGACCCCTGGCAGTGCTAATGGGCCGGCCGCTTGGGGTGGCTCTGCTAAATGGCTTCCAGCCTTCCCACCTACCTCGCCAGCTCCTCCGTCCGTCCGCTGTTAGGACTGCATTCGGACTTAACGACTTAACTCTAGCTTACGGGGAAGTATCGAGAGAGGAAGCCCCACTTTTTCAGTTAGGGCAACGCGACTCGGAAACCGAACGAACGCGTCGGGTCAAACCTGAGAGAAGGTAAGAAGATTAGGGTTTAAGTGGTGTCGACGACGAGGGCATTACAGGTGGAGCACGAATTTGGTCTAGGGGAGGTTGTTGTTATTGTAATTGTTGTGCTGTTCACTCCGAACAGGAGTTCGATGTCGACGCTAGTCCACCTTGTGCAAGCCGCTTCATCTCTACGTAACTAATGCTTCCTTCATCCCTTTGCACCTGTTTACTGTAGGTAAGCCTTGATCTCCATCTACAATCCCCCCCCCCCCCCCCCTCACGCCCGATTTACATTCATTCCCAAATTCCACTTGCTTGATGCCTAAGGACGTGCCCTATCAACGGATCTATACTTTTATAGCAGTGATCCTACAATTTTTTTTCCTCATTTCGATTCAGGACCTCCTCATTAGTTACCCGTTATAGCCATCTAATTTCTAACATTCTTGTGTAGCTGTCTCAACTTTTTCTCGTTATTTTTTACCTCCATACGAGGCTCCACCACATTTAGCAAATTTCTCTTCTCCTCCTTCTGATAGTATGTATTGCGTGTCCTTCCTGCTTCGGACATCGTCCGTTATTTGGCTTCCGTAATACCAAAAATCGTCTATCACTAATAACGGCTAATCTCGTAATCTAATTATCACAGGATCGCCAGCTTTAATTCGACTAAACTCCAAAATTCTTGTTTTAGCTTTGTAGACGTTATCTTACAACCCGTTTTTCAAGACACTATCCAGTTGGTTCCACTGCTTTTCCAAGTTCTTTCTAGTTCCTGACGGTGTTGCCATGTCATTGGCAAATCTCAGACTCCTTATTTGTTGTTCCGGCTAGTTTAATTCCTGTTCAAAAATGGCTCTGAGCACTATGGGACTCAACTGCTGAGGTCATTAGTCCCCTAGAACTTAGAACTAGTTAAACCTAACTAACCTAAGGACATCACAAACATCCATGCCCGAGGCAGGATTCGAACCTGCGACCGTAGCGGTCTTGCGGTTCCAGACTGCAGCGCCTTTAACCGCACGGCCACTTCGGCCGGCCAATTCCTGTTCCAAATTTTTCGTAACTTTCATTCACAGCTTGTTCAGTGTAAAAACTGAATGGTTATAGGATGAATTACAACCTTGTCTCAGTCCCTTCTCAACTATTTCTTCCCTTTGATGGCTTTTGACTCTTGCAACAGTGTTCTTGTTTCTGCACGATTTGTACACAACCCTGTGTTATATCTTCTCTCCTTAGAATTTCATAGAGTGTATTTCAGTGAATATTGTGAGCAGGATGGGGGAGAATTGAAAAAGAAATAAGCTTGTTCCCTTTCACAGGAAGCCCAGATTTACGTTAAGCGATTTATGAAAATCACAGAAAATCTGATCTGGATGAGTGGACGGTGGATGTGAACCATCGCCCCTCCGAGTGCAAGTCGTCTGTCTACGCCATCTCGCGCATCTACATCTACATCTACATCTACATTTATACTCCGCAAGCCACCCAACGGTGTGTGGCGGAGGGCACTTTACGTGGCACTGTCATTACCTCCCTTTCCTGTTCCAGTCGCGTATGGTTCGCGGGAAGAACGACTGTCTGAAAGCCTCCGTGCGCGCTCTAATCTCTCTAATTTTACATTCGTGATCTCCTCGGGAGGTATAAGTAGGGGGAAGCAATATATTCGATACCTCATCCAGAAACGCACCCTCTCGAAACCTGGACAGCAAGCTACACCGCGATGCAGAGCGCCTCTCTTGCAGAGTCTGCAACTTGAGTTTATTAAACATCTGCGTAACGCTATCACGGTTACCAAATAACCCTGTGACGAAACGCGCCGCTCTTCTTTGGATCTTCTCTATCTCCTACGTGAACCCGATCTGTTACGGATCCCACACTGATGAGCAATACTCAAGTATAGGTCGAACGAGTGTTTTGTAAGCCACCTCCTTTGTTGATGGACTACATTTTCTAAGCACTCTCCCAATGAATCTCAACCTGGTACCCGCCTTACCAACAATTAATTTTATATGCTCATTCCACTTCAAATCGTTCCGCACGCATACTCCCAGATATTTTACAGAAGTAACTGCTACCAGTGTTTGTTCCACTATCATATAATCATACAATAAAGGATCCTTCTTTCTATGTATTCGCAATACATTACATTTGTCTATGTTAAGGGTCAGTTGCCACTTCCTGCACCAAGTGCCTATCCGCTGCAGATCTTCCAGCATTTCGCTACAATTTTCTAATGCTGCAACTTCTCTGTATACTACAGCATCATCCGCGAAAAGCCGCATGGAACTTCCGACACTACGTCAAGCTGGAGTCATCTCCTCCACTAATGGATTATTTTTTCCCGTCACGCCTATCGGTAGTTCCCCTTCATTCTTAACTCACTATATAAATGGAACAAAGCTGCTGAGTATGATTGAAAATGCAACGGGAGCGTGGAAATATCTCACCGTGTCGCAGAACTGCCACTCTACATTAATGATCCTGCAAAAAAGTAGGTCACTTTTAGAGACGAGTTCTGTGTTAACTCTACGTTTGCCTTGTGTTGCCGTGCGTTACCAGGTTGTTCCTAACAGCCAACTGCCTCCCAGCAGGCGTATCCTTGCGTGCATGGTTTCCTCCATTACACATGGGAACCTGTCTAGCAGCCGCTCAGCTCTGGCGCAGTTTAATAATATGAATTGCGAGGAGCTGCAACAACATTAAAAGTATTCAAAAATACTTCTGCACATAACCAACAGCACGATTTAATTTTTGTCTCTCCCATTCCTCCCTCTCTTGTCTCGGTAACACATAGAAGACTTCGTTGTTGTACACATTCGTTAATTACTCATTCTAGTAACAAAACTATCACACTTGAATTGAAGTAACAAGAGACCACGCGGCAAACGGATTTTTGTAACTTTTTATATTTATGGTACGTTAAGTTCTGAACTCATATGAATCTACCATAGTAGTCGAGGGCACCTCTGAAAAATTCTCGATAAAATTGAGTTTGGAGCTCTTAGAGGATCCTCAATGTCCTAAAAAAATTGTCTTTTCCTTGGTAGGCAGCATGGCTCTTTGGTAGAGTGCTTATCTGCCACGTGGTTTTGATTCCTAACTGATGCAAATCTTCAAACAAAGGTGCACGTCCTAGTAGTGCGAACGTAAAATACTTGAAGATGAGGCACGTCGGAAGCATTCGGGAAAGGTGGCTACTGGTTCTAATCTAGTTTCAGTCATTATTTTTTCCTCTTTTCCCGATCGGTTCGAATACTTACGTCATCGAAATATAAAATTCATTAAATATATGCCAATTAACAAACGGTGTTGAGCGAGGTGGCGCAGTGGTTAGACACTGGACTCGCATTCGGGAGGACGACGGTTCAATCCCGCGTCCGGCCATCCTGATTTAGGTTTTCCGTGATTTCCCTAAATCGCGCCAGGCAAATGCCGGGATGGTTCCTTTGAAAGGGCACGGCCGACTTCCTTCCCCGTCCTTCCCTAATCCGATGAGACCGATGACCTCGCTGTCTGGTCTCCTTCCCCGAAACAACCAACCAACCAACCAACAAACGGTGTAGCTCAGACACGGACCATAGACGACACGATTGTAGCAGTACTAGTTTGTCTAACTCACAGTAATTTAGCTGTTGTTTCTCACGTACTTCCACGAGGAAGTGAATTGTACCTGTGTGTTTTACTGTGTAGACTAATGCTTGCTAACCTACTGTAAGTTTCTTTTTTGTGTAAATTTTAGTGTATATCTTTAAGTGAGGAAACTTTCATGGGTAATTTCCTCTCGTCAAAAGCGCCACGTCACGTTACTCCGTTTAAATCTCGTGCCAGTGCACAGCGGATAGTTCAAATCAGTTCAAATGTCTCTGAGCACTATTGGACTTAACATCTGAGGTCATCAGTCCCCTAGAACTTAGAACTACTTAAACCTAACTAATCTAAGGACATCACACACATCCATGCCCGAGGCAGGATTCGAACCTGCGACCGTAGCGGTCGTGCGGTTCCAGACTGTAGCACCTAGAACCGCTCGGCCACACCGGCCGGCTTCAGATCAGTGCTTTAGAGTTAGCGTATTTATTTCCTGCAGTACCTTTTGTGTAAGCAGAGTTTCTAGTAAAAAGTAACTGTTGACACATCCATTTTCAGTGTAGAGAATTTTATTTCTATTTTCTAGAGCTAGTGGATCTCGGTATCTTAAGGTAGAATGAAAACTCTCTCCTCGTTTATATTTTGTGTACATTCCAACCTCAGTAACGCCACATTCGGGTAATTTTCTCTTTTGCAGTGGTCTGTTTGCTCTTTCTCGGTTGCTTCTCACTGTTGTATTTGTATTTTTTGAGATCTTATTCAGTTTTTTACACAGTACGATACGGATAGGGATTGTTCTCGTTATAAGCGGACACATGGAGAATTGCGTGCTGCCCGTAAGCAGCTGGAAATTACGTTTTCCATGGTTGACGGGCTTCTGGCTGTTGCTTAAAGCTGTAAGGACATCAGGGTGCCGTTGGGATCCCCTCGTGATCTGGTTGTCGCAGTGTCCTCCTATACTCAACATCTGACCGATTCGTTTTCACTCGATAGTGAGTGGCGGGTAGTGGTGGGTTCGTGCGTTACTGGGCGGAAGGCGAAAGATGGAACGGGCCGCACCGCTCTGCTCCGTAAGGAGACGATCGTACCTTAGCAGCAGGTACGAGCTGCTATCCACTGTTGACAATACTTCACAGCCAGCACGATACGTCTCTCCTGTTGGACCAGCGACCGGTTTTCCTGCCCGGTCCGGAAAATTTCAGACGGCTGGTATGTTAGTCATTGGGAGCTCCAATGGCACGGATAATGGAACCTATCGGGGAAATAGAAGGCAGAGCGGGAAAGAACGTCATTGTGCACTCGGTATGTTCGCCGGGTGGGTCATTTCCGAAACGTGAAGGAGGCTTTTCCGGCGGCTATCGACCACACTGCGTGCAACCAACTGAAAATAGTGGCATACGAGGTGTAGCTAGAAAAAAACCGGACTAGTACTGGTGAAACAATAAAACGAATGCAATAAGGCTGAAAGTCGCGTGGCCTGTCACGTGACTCTCGCTCCGCCTACTGCTCGAGTTTCATCTGCCTCCTGCACTCAGTCTGCCCGTGGCGTCTGTTTTAAGTAGTTGACGTTTTGTCTGTGCGTCGGAAAATGTTGAGTGTACAGAAAGAACAGCGTGTTAACATCAAATTTTGTTTCAAACTAGGAAAATCTGCAAGTGAAACGTTTGTAATGTTACAACAAGTGTACGGCGATGATTGTTTATCGCGAACACAAGTGTTTGAGTGGTTTAAACGATTTAAAGATGGCCGCGAAGACACCAGTGATGACACTCGCACTGGCAGACCATTGTCAGCAAAAACTGATGCAAACATTGAAAAAATCGGTAAACTTGTTCGACAAGATCGCCGTTTAACAATCAGAGCAGTGTCTGAGTTAACAGGAGTTGACGAGGAAAGTGTCTAACAAGTTTACCGATTTTTTCAATGTTTGCATCAGTTTTTGCTGACAATGGTCTGCCAGTGCGAGTGTCATCACTGGTGTCTTCGCGGCCATCTTTAAATCGTTTAAACCACTCAAACACTTGTGTTCGCGATAAACAATCATCGCCGTACACTTGTTGTAACATTACAAACGTTTCACTTGCAGATTTTCCTAGTTTGAAACAAAATTTGATGTTAACACGCTGTTCTTTCTGTACACTCAACATTTTCCGACGCACAGACAAAACGTCAACTACTTAAAACAGACGCCACGGGCAGACTGAGTGCAGGAGGTAGATGAAACTCGAGCAGTAGGCGGAGCGAGAGTCACGTGACAGGCCACGCGACTTTCAGCCTTATTGCATTCGTTTTATTGTTTCACCAGTACTAGTCCGGTTTTTTTCTAGCCACACCTCGTATCTCAGCACGAATGATGCCTGCCGCTTGGGTTCTGAGACCATCTTCGGCTCCTTTCGGCGAATGACTGATCTGATGGAGGCAACCAGCGTCGCAGACGGGATGCAGGCAAAGTTTACTGCTTGCAGTGTCGGACTCGTGTTAGATGACGGTCCTCTGGTTTACAGCAAAGTGGAAGGTATAAACTAGAGGCTCAGACTATTCTGCGACGGTACCGTATGCGAATTTCTCGACCTCAGCTATCGGGTGGATAATTGAGGGGTTCCCCTTAATACAGGTCAGGCGTGCACTACATACAGGAACCGGCAGGTAGGATAGTGAAGTACGTGTGGCGTGCACATGGTCTTTTTTTTAGGTTAGAGAAACCATCCTTCCCCTTAGGATCAGAGACGAATTCCTGCCAGAATCGGAGATACATCAGCCGCAGTGTTCTCAGAAAATGCTCGTCCTCACAGGTCGGATGTAGAAAATGTTAATTTGATACCAGCAAACCGCAGGAACATCCAAGATAAGGTCAAAAAATTAGTATCACTTATTGAAGGTTATGATTACCAGATAGTATTAGGAGCAGAATGTTGGTGGAAACCGGAAGTGAACAGCAACGAAATCCTATGTTCAGATTGGAATATTTATCGGAAGGATAGGTTAGTCGCCAATGGCGGAGCATTTATAGCAGTAAATAATTCGATAATATCTAGGAAGATTATCACTAATACCGAATGTGAATTAATCTGGGTGAAGTTAAACAAAAAAGGCCGGTCAAAAATGGTAATTGGACGTTTTTATATACCACCTGGGTCAGGAGCTGTAGTGGTAGAGTGCTTGGGGGAAATTGCAGAGCAACGTTAAAAATTTTCCTGATCACGCCGTCGTGTAGGCGTGACTTCAAATTGCCAGTTACAGACTGGGGGTAGTGCCATCAAAACTGGTGCTAGATATAGGGATTGGCGTGAAATTGTCCTGAATGTCTTGTCCTAAAATTACTTCGAGTAGATAATTGTAGAGCGAACTCGAGAAGGTAACGTCTTAGAGTTCCTAACAACAAACAGACCTGAACTTATCTAATCAGTTAACGTAGAGGAGGATGTCAGTGAACGTAAGAGCGTTGTAACAAGTGTAACTACTGTAGTTTTATAAGGAATGCTAAGAAAGCTAGGAAAACATTTTTGATTAGCAAGAGTGACAGAATACAAATCACAGAGCATCTGAATAATCTGCATCAAATATTCAGTGCTGATGGGGAAGATGTGCAGCTCAAATGGAAAAAATTGAAAAGCGTCGTTCAGTATGCCTTAGACAAGTACGAGGGCCGTTCAGAAAGTAACCTCCGGTTGATTTAAAAAAATACACCAAGTTAAATAAAAATATTTTAATATATACATCTTACAGCTACATCTTTGCACTATTTTTCTACATAGTCTCCATAGCGATTGAGGCACTTATCGTATCTCTTCACAAGCTTTGAAATTCCTTCTGCATAAAAATCACCCGCTTGTGCCTGGAGCCAGCCTGTGACCGCATCTTTGAGCTCTTCGTCGTCATCAAACCGCTGTGACCCGAGCCATTTCTTCAAATGCATGAAGAGGTGATAATCACTTGGCGCCAGGTCTGGGCTGTAAGGTGGATGGTTGATAACGTCCCACTTGAAGGACTCAAAAAGGGTCGTTGTTCTGCGAGCAGAGTGAGGACGGGCGTTATCGTGCAAAAAAACGATACCGGAAGTCAGCATACCACGGCGTTTGTTCTGTATAGCCCGTCGTAACATTTTTATTGTTTCACAGTACACGTCTTGATTAATGGTCGTACCACGTTCCATGAATTCAACCAACAACACCCCTTTGGCATCCCAAAACACCGTTGCCATCAGTTTTCTGGCAGAAAAATCTTGCGAGGCTTTTCTTGGTTTGGTAGGCGAATTTGAATGTGCCCACATCTTTGATTGTTCTTTTGTCTCAGGGTTCACGTACTTAATCCAGGTTTCGTCACCGGTCACGATTCTGTTTAACAATGGTTCTCCTTCGTCCTCATAACGTGACAGAATGTCTAATGCAGAGGCCATTCTTTGAGTTTTGTGGTGGTCGGTAAGAATTTTGGGCACCCATCGTGCACAGAACTTACGGTAACCCAATCTTGCTGTCACTATCTCGTACAAGAGAGTCTTAGAAATCTGTGGAAAACCAGTAGACAACTCCGACATTGAGAAACGTCGATTTTCACGAACTTTTGCATCAACTGTCTGAACGAGTTCGTCAGTCACCAATGATGGTCTACCACTCCTCTCTTCATCGTGAACGTTTTCTCGTCCACTTTTAAATAAACGTACCCATTCACGGACAACTCCTTCACTCATAACTCTTGGTCCGTACACGGCACAAAGCTCACGATGAATAGCTGATGCAGAATATCCTTTGGCTGTAAAAAACCTTATGACAGCACGCACTTCACATTTGGCGGGGTTTTCTATTGCAGCACACATTTCAAACTGCCACAAAAACTGAACTAGCGCAGGTACGACGTTCACTCGACCACGGCTTGATGCCGACTGACCTGTTGAGTGCGTGAACGCACAGATGGCGTCGCTACTCCCCCCACAACCCGCACTGTGACCAATCGGAGGTTACTTTCTGAACCGCCCTCGTATATTCCTAGAAAGTTCTTAAGGGATGGAACAGACGCACCGTGGCTTAATAGCCATATCAGAAAACTGCTAGGTAAATCAAGAGAGCTTTCTCATAGACTCAAGAGAAGTCAAAATGGCCAAAGTGCAGCGAAAGTGAGTATAAGGGGAACAATGACATAAGAGTTCAATGACTTTGAGAGTAAAATTTTGTCAACCGATCTGAGTAAAACCTTAAGATATTTTGTTCTTATGTAAAATCAGTAAACCGTTTCAAATCTCTAATAATTCACTCATTGACCTTTCTGCTACCGAAACGGGTGATAACGGAGAGGAAGCCGAAATACTAAATTCGGTCTTCCGAAATTGATTCACCTCGGAAGATCGTAACACTGTCCCTCCTTTCAGTCACCGACCGAATGTCGAACCGTTCGCGGAGTAGGAAAGCAACTACAATCGCTTAATTAGTGGAAAGGCATCAGGATCAGATGAGATATCTATAAGATTCTACAAAGATTGTGCGAAAGAGGTTGTTCCCCTGCTAGCAGCCGTTTGTGGTAGATAACTGGAGCAACGAAGGGTACTTATGGACTTGAAAAATGCGCAGGTAATGCCCAATTTCGTAGGACAGATGGACGTAATATAGGCCTATGTCTTTGACGTCAGTCTGTTGTAGAATCGTGGAACATGTTTCATACTCACGGATTACGAGGTTTTTGGAGAACGATAATCTCCTCTATAAAAATCAGCATGGACTCCGTGAACGGAAGTCTTGAGAAACTCGGATCTCTCTGTTCCTCCATGAGATCTACAGCGCTGTAGATAAAGCAGTAGGGGAAGATGCTGCATTCATTGACTTCAGGAAGGCATTTAACTCTGTCTCGTACTGCTGTTCACTGAAAAAAGTACGAGCTTATCGCGTATCGGACCAGATTTGCGACTGGATTCGAGACTTACATGCAGGTAGAACTCGACACGTCGGTCTTAATGGTACAAAATCGATAGTTGTAAAGGTAATTTCTGGAGTACCTCCAAGAAGTGTGATAGGACCGTTACTATTTACAATGAATATAAGTGATCTAGTTGAAAGCGTCGGAAGCTCTTTAAGCCTGTTCGCATCTGATGCGATTGTTTATAAGAAAGTAGCAACGCCAGAAGACAGTATTATTTTTAGAACAACCTTCAGAGGAATGATGAATGGTGCAGGCTCTGGCAGTTGACCGAGAACGTAAAGTAACATATAGCCCATACTTCGGAAAAGAAATCAGTTATTGTGCAACTACACTATTGATGACAAATTACTGTAAACAGCATCTACTACAAACTTAAAGAGTAAGTATCCAGAGTGACCGTAAGTGGAAAGACAACATAACACAAAGAGTAGGAGAAACAGATGAAAGAGTGAGGTACATAGCTAGAATCTTCGGGAAATGTAACTCATCCACCAAAGAAGAGGCGTACAGGGTGCTTGTTCTACCGATTCTTGAGTATTGTTCGTCAGTCTGGCACCATAACCAGCAGAACTGATAGAAGAGGTAGAGGAGATTCAACGGAGAGTGGTGCGTTCCGTCAAGGGGTCGTTTAGCCGGCGTGAGAGCGACAGAGGTGGTCAACAAACTCCAGTGGCAGAAATTTTTGGGAACATTTCTGTTGGATAACTGCGGTTTTTTATTGCTTGAAAATGAACATGAAGAGTCACAATAGCATTTTTAGGCCATTTTCAGATCTGCCACTATGATGGTAGACAGTGGCGCAGAACGGAGCAGGAACTAAGATTTCACGAACGCTAGCTGCTTGTCGTAACTTAGTGTAGCGTGGAATCGTAGCGCCCGCTCCATTTAGCGCCACCGTCTGCCATCATGATGGCAGATCTGAAGATGGCCTGAAAAAGACCGAAACCGGTAACCTCATTAAAAAGGAGTTTCTTGCGGTTGTTACTGTTCATGTCCATTTTTCCTGTGGCAGACGCTACAAGAGAGACGTTGTGCATCACGGAGAGGTTTACTGTTAAAATTTCGAGTGAACACTTTCCGGGAGAGTCGGACACGTGGCAACGCCGTTGGCCCCGGTGCATATTAACTAAACGGATTACAAAAAATGCTAGGGAATTCATTGCGTAACTTTATAACGCGGTTTGCTGTACTTTTCGCTTTATTTTGGCTTCGCTTATATGAGCTCATACTACAAGTTTGTGGTAATCGATAACTGTTTCCACTACGCGATTCAGAGGTTGCAAACCTCTAACATCAGACACATTCGTGTCGAGACAAATACATTGTTACCTCGTCGCACATAGGAGCCATGAACTGACCACGACGAGAAAACTCTCGAGAAATTAGAGGCAATACTGAGGCCTTCCAGCAATCATTATTCCCACGCGCCGTTTGTGTATGGAACGGGGAAGGGGCGATCAGTTACTGGTATCAGAAGTACCCTCTGCTACGCACCGTTAGGTGGCTCGCGGAGAATGATGTATATATAAATGTAGATGAAACATTGTTCCATCTACGTTTTTGTTGTAGACATCGATGAAGATGTGTTCGTCAGAGAACAAGGTTACTCTCGAAGTGTCTGCGTGCCTGTGGAACATCGCCTCAGTTGTGCTACTGGATTTATGATTTCCTGTCAGAAAGGTCACAGTTCGTAGTAATAGACGGTAAGTCATCGAGTGAAACAGAAGTAATATCCGGCGTTCCCCAAAGAACTGTTATAGGCCCTCTATTGGTTCCTCATCTATATTACCGACATAGGAGACAGTCTGAACAGCCATCTTAGATTATTTGCAGATGCTGCTGTCATTGACCGTTTTGTAATGTCATCAGATGACCAAAACGAATTGCAAAATTATTTGGATAAGATATCTGTATGGTGCGAAAAGTGGCCGTTGACCCTGAATAAAGAAAAGTGTGAACTTATTCACATGAGTACTAAAAGAAATACCCTAAGCTTCGATTTCGCGATAAGTAACACAAATCTGAAGGCTGCAAATTCAACTAAATACTTCGGTATTACAATTACAAATAACTTAAATTGGGACGATAACATAGATAATGTTATGCCCGCATCTCGTGGTCGTGCGGTAGCGTTCTCGCTTCCCACGCCCGGGTTCCCGGGTTCGATTCCCGGCGGGGTCAGGGATTTTCTTTGCCTCGTGATGGCTGGGTGTTGTGTGCTGTCCTTAGGTTAGTTAGGTTTAAGTAGTTCTAAGTTCTAGGGGACTTATGACCACAGCAGTTGAGTCCCATAGTGCTCAGAGCCATAGATAATGTTATGGGTAGAGCAAATCGTAGACAGCGATTCATTGGCATAAAACTTAGAAGGTTCAACAGGTCTACTAAAGAGACTGCTTTCACCAAGCTTGTCCCACCCTATTCTGGAGTATTGCTGTGCGGTGTGAGATCCGCATCAGGTGCGACTGACGGATGACATCTAAAAGTTCAAAAAAGGGCAGCTCGTTCTGTATTATCGAGAAATATAGGAGATACTGCCACAGACATGATACGTGAATTGGAGTGGCGATAATTAAAACAAAGGCGTTTTTCATTGCGACGGGATCTTCTCATGAAATTTCAATCGCCAGTTTTCTCCTCCGATTGCGAAAACATCCTGTTGGCACCCACCTATATAGGGAGAAATGATCATCACGATAACATAAGAGAAATGAGGGCTCGCACAGAAAAATGTAAGAGCATGTTTTTCCCGCGCGCCGTTCAAGAGTGGAACGGAAGAGAGACAGCTCGGAGGCGGTTCACTGAACCCTCTGTCAGGCTCTTCATTGTGAATAGCACAGTAATCACGTAGATCTAGATGTGTAGTTGTAATACCAGTTATCACCATGTCATGAGTCTCGCCTTTAGGAGGCACATGGCAGCATCTCGCTGTTCAGAGAATGGCATCCTTGACCACTGTGAGGTGATGTCAGCCCCTATTTGTCGTGTGCCGTCTTCCTGTGAGGTCGGATCGGGACGGGCGAAAACACGCACAGTCACAGCCAGAGCGCTGCAATTCCATTAGCGGCTTTTCAGACCTTCCCGAAACAAAAGGGAACAGCCGACCGCTACAAAACCGGGCTCCACACACAGCACGCCTGAGAGTTAATTCTTTAATGGGATACGAGAATCCGTCCTGTGGACTGCGCGATACATCTCCATCTACACCATCTGACCGACAGTATCCGGACGTTGCTAGGTAACGTGGAACTGGCCGCTAGATGTCACGAGAGGCGGACCGACAAGTATGAAAGGAGGTGGAGAGTATTAGGTTGTCAGTAATAAAGCACTGAGAGCAGTATGGATCCGTCAAGACAGCTTGCCTTCGGATGTAGAATGGGATGTCACATGAGTAACAAATCCATTTGGAACACATCAACCCTTCTGGAGGTTCAAATGGTTCAAATGGCTCTGAGCACTATGGGACTTAACATCTATGGTCATCAGTCGCCTAGAACTTAGAACTACTTAAACCTAACTAACCTAAGGACATCACACAACACCCAGCCATCACGAGGCAAAGAAAATCCCTGACCCCGCCGGGAATCGAACCCGGGAACCCGGGCGTGGGAAGCGAGAGCGCTACCGCACGACCACGAGATGCGGGCCATTCTGGAGGCTTCAAAGTCGGCTATTGGTGGCGTGACTGAGAAGTGGAAACGTGAAAGGTCAACCACAGCTAAATCAAAACGACGAAGACTTCATTTACTGACTGGACAAAAGCGAGCACTGCAGAGAGTGGCTGCAAAAATCGCATATAATCAGGGGAAGGAATCACTCGTGAGTTCCAATGTGCTACCAGCAGTCATCCCAGCGCTATGACTGTGCGTAAGGATTTAAAAAGATTGGGTCGAATAGCTCCTCAAAAGCCACACATTTCTGCAGCCAATGCTAAGCGACGTTTGAGACAGTGTTAAGAGGACGCAACCGGACCGTGAATGACTGGAAACAAGTGACCTGGAGTAATGAATCACGCTGTACCGTGTGGCAATCCGGTAAAAGGGTCTGGGTTTGGAGAATGACATCGTGTGCAATGCCAACAGTGTAGTACAGAGCAGGTGATGTTACTCTATGAGAGTGTTTCTGGTGTGTAGTGTACGGTACCATTATTACACTTCCGAAGTCCACCTGCTTAGCTGGGTGGTAACGTGCTCGCCGGCCATGCAAGCGGGTCCGGGTTCGATTCCCTGCCGTGTTGGAGATTTTTGCCGCTCGGGGAGTGGGTGTTGTGATGTCCTCATCATCATTTCATCTCCAGCGCGCAAGTCGCCCAATGTGGCGTCGACTGAAATGAGACTTGCACTTGGCGGCCGAACTTCCCCGAATAGCGGCGTCCTGGCCAATGACGCCATACGCTCATTTCTATTTTTACATTTGTGAAAACGCAGACTGTGGAAGGACATGAACATATTTTACAACAATGTGTAGAGCAACAGTTCACAGACGATGACTGTTAAAACAGCATAGCAATGCACCCTGCCATAAAGCGGCGTGTGTGAGCAATGGTTTGTCGATAATAACAATCCTGAAATTGACTGGCCTAGGAAGATTTCTGACCTGAACCCAATCGTACAGCTTAGGGATGAATTACACGGTCGACTTCGCTGCAGACCCCAACGTCGAGCAACATACACAACAGAAAATCGCTACGAAACTGTCAGAAACAGAACTAAACTCAATGTCATTCGTATGAATATCAAAAGAGATTGTATTTGATCCATATATTACAAAACTGAAAATGGATTTTCCTGGGCACAGTATTTCGTAAATTATCTATGCGTCTGTGTCGATATTTTGATTAAAACATCGTCGATTGCTTGAAACAAGTTACCTGTACTGCGGCATATCGATCTTCTACATCGACTGTGATACTTAAAATACTTCAGAAAATTCTTCAGAGAAAATATCAGAAAGTAGGTTGAGCAGTGCTGTCATACAAAGCTTTGTTCATGGAAGCTGTCACTGTGAATAAGAGGTGCTTTCGACATATAATGTAAGTAATGTTAAGGATTATTTCCTAACAGGAAACAAAACGCGAAAATTTGAGTAACATGGCTAGAGTTGACACAGCAAATGTAAATAAAATGATGCACAATGACGGATAATTGCAAACAATTCTGTGCAATAGCTGAAAGCGTCTGTTGTGATACATCATAACTAACTTTTTTGCGCAAAAATTTAGGTTATGATGAACAAAGGATCTTTCTTCAGAAGCAGTTGATTGGTATAGGTACAGTGTTCTCACGGCACACTTGATTTATGGAAACCGCAGAGAATTCAAAAAAATTACGTCACACTATGAGAAAATGTGCTGCTCTTATTTGGATTTTCTCTATTTGCTCTCTGTCATTCCTATCTGGTTAGAGTTCCAGATCGAGGACTCTAATATCGGCTGAACGAGGGTTTTGCAAGATCTCCTTCGCGACTAACACTTTCTGAGGATGCTACCAACGAATCGGAGTCCGGCGTCTGCCGTACCTGAGATTAGTTTCACGCTGCCGTTCCACTTTAAATCGCGCCGTCCGCATGCTCCTAGATGTTTTGTGGCTATTTTTTGTGAGGTTTTTGAAGCACGATACTTCTACGCTTTAAACTTGTACGAATCTGTTCAAACTGCCTCCACTGATTGTTCTTCTGTCCTGTAATGAGGCAATAATGGGTGTTTCTGACTATTTATGCGCAGTACGCTACATTAGTTTATGTTGAAACTCAACTGCCAGTCCGTACGCTAACTGTGGAATCGCTGCTGGTCTTCCTCCATTTCACTACATTTTTTTAGTTTTGTGACTTCTTTATATACAACAGCAGTATCCGGGAACAGTCTTATACAGGTTTAGTCGTTATCTGTAAGGTCATGTCATTACAGAGCGGGAGCGCTGTAACACATATGTTTGAGAAAGCCGCGCAGCGGAATCGAGGGTTGATTGGGGGTGGGGTGGCGGTGGGGAATGAGGGGAGAGGGGGAGATCTTGGTACTCGGTTTCTGTTTGAGCTAGGAACATGGAGTAAAATTTGTGCGAATCTATTAATTCCTTTTGTAAAAGATGTTAATTGGGCTGAAATTAATGCTCAGCTAATGGTACCATTTGTATGTGCACTCTTCAGATTTTACTTGCAAATCCGTGCAAAAACACGTTTTTGTGAGGTTTTTGAAGCACGATACTTCTACGCTTTAAACTTGTACGAATCTGTTCAAACTTTGCACTAAGGTAGATACGTGCTAAAGTCAAAACGAATTTTTTTATCCAATAATCTACATCAGTTGTCGAGATACAATAGTTTAAATTTGAGCTAAATGTAGTACGCAGAATTCATTCTTCCGTGAATCGAACTGGCGGAAAGAGTTTAAACTGATTCAGATGAATAGGAAATGCTTTCTTAAGATAAAATTGAAAACTCGATTTCAAAAATATAGCTTCGTTCGGATGTTAGGTACAAAAAACGCGTTTTTGTCAACTTTTTCCCGCGCGCTACTTATATTTTTCAAACTTGCGCGAATCGGTTCGTATTTTGGAAGAAGGTAGAAAAATACGTGTTTAATGGTCGTCCTGTTGTTTTGTGTAAGATTTATCCGTCACCACGATATACGCAACATGCTTAGAAAAACAATAAAAAACCTATACCGTATCATTTGTCCCCAGAGGCAACAAAACTGTACACCGGTTGCCAAGCTGTGGTGGTCTAATGTCAAAATTATGGCAACGTAAAAGTTTGGAACCAGAATGAAAAATGTTCTAAAGTAGCACGAAAAATGAGATATATCCAGGGCAGAGTTACGGATGTAAAAGAAAGGAACGCAGTGAGCTCTCTTAGCTGCAGGGTATACAAACTCACACCTGAAGCTTTCAATTTATAGGCTAAAGTCCCTGATCCTGTGCCCAAAAAAGGTTTGAGAGCCATTGTACTCGTAAAGAATGTATAAAATCATGACTGAAGAGCATACATGTAATAGCTAAAAAAGTTTTTTAGGGGGGATAAAATTTCTGGGGTGGATCAGAAGCGTGAATATGTCAAGATGTTGTATGTAAATCAAGATGTCTTGATTTATATGTCCTTGAAGACACCAGACAATTCGAAGAACTAGTTCCCTTCTTTTACATTCCTACTTCTTTCCAGGACAAATTGGCCTTCTTTGTGCTACAGCATGACCATTTTACATTCTGGTATAACATTGTCCCTCGACACCCTTTTGGTTTACGACCTAAGATAATTTTTTTGCTGATGATATCTTTATGTTAGTCAGAATGCACGCATCGTATATGACCTTCATGTTAGTTCTCCTTTTTCTGCTCTCCAGCACAGCTGCGAATGAGCTTCCTTATGATTCGTTTACATCCTCACGTTACGCTAACTTCTGTGGCTATTGTTTGCAGATGCAAGGGCTGCAGCTTTGTCGTCGTGTTTTCTCGGACTTCTGTCACAAGTTGCCATTGTGTTCATATACACTGATGTAATAGGCTTTTTGTGTGCTCTTATCGAGTTTCAGCGTCTACATGGGTGTTAAGGCTGTCGTGAATCGCCGGCCGGAGTGGCCGTGCGGTTCTAGGCGCTATAGTCTTGAACCGCGTGTCCGCTACGGTCGCAGATTCGAATCCTGCCTCGGGCATGGATGTGTGTGATGTCCTTAGGTTAGTTAGGTTTAAGTAGTTCTAAGTACTAGGGGACTGATGACCACTGCAGTTAAGTCCCACAGTGCTCAGAGCCATTTGAACCATTTTTTTGTCGTGAATCTGTGAACTCGTTTCTCATACAAGGATCGTGGTTTAGAAAACACTGACTTTTAAGTACTTCTTACTGATAATACAGAACAGGAACAATACATTGCTCATTCAATGCGCTTTTACATTGTACTTCATTTCAGGACGCCTACGTTACTAACTAGTTACTACCTTTCGAGTCTATCATTGACTTTAACAGGAGATCTTTTCCTGCTTATTAATGAAAGGTAATTTTTGACACGCCACTGTATATCTCAAATTTTCTAGTTATTTAATCGAGTCTAACACTGAGCCGGTAAGACAAAGTATTTTACTTAACTTGGAGATGTCTTCACAACAGATACACAATTCCATTTGTAGTTCTATGGTACTGAAATGTCGAACTTCGTACTATCTTGCAGCGATGGCTAATTGCGCCATCTCCTTAATTAATATCAGACGTAATCCAGAAGAACCTGTAATTACATCTGCAAAGTGAGCATGACTTTAGACTCTTTGAATATTTTGTGTGTGTCAAAGGAACCCGACAAGCACAGTACAGTAGTTCCGCTCTTATATTCTAGTTATCACTTTGTGTGAGATGGCGTTTGGCTTAGTACTCTAGTAATAACAGCCACCATTTCATCCAGTACTCCATTAAACAACGTAGTTTTGCTACGTGCTTAACAACTGTCAACGACAGTTCTGATACTATCTTTCTTTCTTGGTCTGTGCTCAGGAATCGAACACTAGACAGACATGCTGCTAAGTGGAGCTAATATTTGCGGATACTGTCAAGATTCCTAAGGAATTACATGCCATGCCTGCCGTGTTTCCAGTCCCAGGGAAATTACACACATCAAAGAAGTTTTGCATCGCCTCGATTCCGAGGGTCCCGGAACTTGTACAGAAAATTGGAGTAGAGATCAACATAAACATCATTTCCGGCATTTTTACTACTCATGAAAATCACACATTGCGTGTTGTACCCCCATGCAGCGAGACCTTCAGAGACGGTGGTCCAGATTGCTGTACACACCGGTACCTTTAATACCCAGTAACACGTCCTCTTGCATTGATGCATGCCTGTATTCGTCGTGGCATAGCCTATTATCCACAAGTTCTCCAAGGCACTTTTCGTCCATATTGTCCCACTCATCAACGGCGGTTCGGCGTAGATCCCTCAGAGTGGTTGGTGGATCACGTCTTCCATAAACCGCCCTTTTCAAGCTGTCTCAGGCATTTTCGATAGGGTTCATGTCTGGAGAACATGCTGGCCACTCTAGTCGAGCGATGTAGTTATCCTGAACGAAGTCATTCACGAGATGTGCACGATGGGGTCGCGAATTGTCCTCCATGAAGACGAATGCCTCGCCAATATGCTACTGATATGGTTGCACTATCGGTCGGAGGACGGCATTCACGTATCGTACAGACTTTGCGGCGGCTTCCATGCGGCCAGCGGCGTACGTCGGCCCCACATAATGCCACCCCAAAACGGCAGAGAACCTCCACCTTGCTGCACTCGCTGGACAGTGTGTCTCCAAACACGTCTCCGACGATTGTCTGGTTGAAGGCATATGCGACACTCATCGGTGAAGAGAACGTAATGCCATCCTGAGCGGTCCATTCGGCATGTTGTTGGGCCCATCTGTACAGCGCTGCATTGTGTCGTGGTTGCAAAGGTGGACCTCGCCATGGATATCGGGAGTGAAGTTGCGCATCATGCAGCCTTTTGCGCACATTTTGAGTCGTAACACGACGTCAGGTGACTGCACGAAAAGCATTATTCAACATGGTGGCGTTGCTGTCAGGGTTCCTCCGAGCCATAATCCGTAGGTAGCCGTCATCAACTGCAGTAGTAGCCCTTGGGCGGCCTGAGCGAGGCATGTCATGGACAGTTCCTGTCTCTCTGTATCTCCTCCATGTCCGAACAACATCGCTTTGGTTCACTCCGAGGCGCCTGGACACTTCCCTTGTTGAGAGCCCCTCCTACCACAAAGCAACAATGCGGATGCAATAGAACTGCGGTATTGACCGTCTAGGCATGGTTAAACTACAGACAACGCGAGCCGTGTACCTTCTTCCTGGTGGAATGGCTGGAACTGATCGGCTGTCGGACCCTCTCCGTTTAATAGGCGCTGCCCGTGCATGGTTGTTTACATCTTTGGGCGGTTTTAGTGACATCTCTGAACCGTCAAAGAGACAGTGTCTGTGATACAATATCCACAGGCAATGTCTATCTTTAGCAGCTTTGGGATGTATGTAATTCTAAAACTGTCTTGGACCTCCAAACAAGTAGAGCTCCTTTTAAAGCAACAGCTAAAATCTACGTTGTGTTTCCTAACGCAACACCCAAGACATCTATTGATTGTTATGAGCACACTTCCTGTTTTTTGTTCCCTTGACAGTAGATTTAGTGTGTCCACCTCCAGAAGCAGTAATATTGATGAAATGTTCAGAATAAGTTGCGACACTAAGAGGGAATTATAAATTATACATAGGCAACTGTTGAAGATAAAATTTTCCAGTAGTTTTTATTTCATCACACACTAGAAAAGTGACTATTCAAATCTGAACGTCTGAAAAATGAGTCAGACTTATAAGTTGATTTAAAAAGGGGTCTAAAAATTAGGTTGGGAGCAATATTTATTTGAACATAAGAAACTCTTCTGCTACCCACTACTGCCAGTAGACAATCTTATTACTGTAAACAGTAACAGTTTGGGTACCTGTTTCTGTCTAGTTACATTGAAGTGCCAGAAATAAGACATTGCAGTTGTCTTGGAAAAAAAGAATCAATATATTTGCCCTGTTTCGAGCCAGTGAGGACTTCTTCTCATTCTGTCGGCCTATGGAGCATGGGAAGAATGACTGCTTGTTTCAGATTCAGGCAAGAATTGGGCTCGCGGGCTGGGTGCCATAGTTCTTATCCTAGATGTCTCTTCCCCAACCGCCACGGCACGCGGTTTGAGCGTGACGAGCGGGAAACCGCGGACGTGATGCATTTAAATGGCAATGCAGTCTCACTGCATACGCTGAGGTTTTATATTTCACGTTTCTCAACAACATAGATCGCAAAGAAAAAAACAAATTTTCAGTATTATATAATTATTTTCCCCACATTTAAGGGATAATTTTTGTGTGGTACGAACTGCATGGACAAACACGGTCTATTTCACAGATTTTCGCACTCACGTCACCACGTAATTGTGACCTATTAAATTTCATAATTGAAAAAAGGTCTTTCATACGCACCCACGTTCGTCGGAATATTGTGGCACTTTTCCAATCCTTTATGAAGACATGGGGTATCTACAAGAGGGGAACAATGTAGACGTGTTGTACAATTTAATCCTAAAGATATTTGTCTCTAAATGGGGAATTACAATGCAGATCATTCAGCTACAGCTGCACATGCACGGGGGCGATTTCAACTGAAACAGCAAACGGTCTCTAAAACAGCTCAAGACAAGGTTTAATATTGGCAGTGTCCAGAAAACGTTTAGAAAACTATCCTAGTAATTTTTCGAAAGCCACAATGATATCTTCAATCCTTGCTTTTTCTTTAACGCCAGTGGGCTTAGGTTCAAATGGTTCAAATGGCTCTGAGCACTATGGGACTCAACATCTTAGGTCATAAGTCCCCTAGAACTTAGAAACACTTAAACCTAACTAACCTAAGGACATCACACACACCCATGCCCGAGGCAGGATTCGAACCTGCGACCGTAGCAGTCCCGCGGTTCCGGACGGCAGCGCCAGAACCGCTAGACCACCGCGGCCGGCCAGTGGGCTTAGGGAACTGGAATATCTCTGTCAGGATTTGTCCCTACTACAACACTATTTCCCTTTTAAATGCTTGCCATTCCACTCACAAACATGTCGTTTGACACTTTGCAGTGCTTTACAGTAAAGACCACATAAAAAGAGAGGTCTACAATCCATTCTGGAGGCTGTAATTTCCTTTCCTTCACTGGTTTTTCCTCCACAAATTCAATAATAGTGGGCCTCAAATCGATAAATCACTCTAGGCATGCCCTTTGGCTTAACCAACGTACTTGCCAATGATATGTGAAGTGTCCATACTCTTCGTCCATTTACATCGAAAACTATTGTAACTGTCAGTGAAATAATGCGTTTAACTTTAGAAATATTACTTTTGGGACCACTAAATCCTACATTCTCTCCACGTCTCCAAAATTAGCACCAAGTTCTTCTTGATGTACAGAGCAATGAGTACCGTCCATAAATCATTGTTAATTCTTTGCTCTTTCATTGTGAACTAAACCTTTACAGACTTTCTGCATGGTTCTGTAATGTCGTTTCATAGTAAATTTACAGTAGCCGTCAATTATGCGACTGTATAACAAATATGGAGAACTCGTCCTTCATACCACGAACAAATAGCGATTAAACAGCGCTGACACCACGATTCTGCCGAACTGAAGAGAGTTGGGCCGACCCAAAAAATGCCACACCGCAATGCTAAATGAAATGTCGCGCAGCACCGGGTACTTCCGAGACGGACCGAGCAAAGCCGAGGTAGGCCGAGCATTGGTCCACACGTTCGGCCCGCATGCGTTTTGGCACGCCATGGCCTTTTACCAAGTGATAAGTTCAACCAAAGTGTCGGGCGGTAGATAACACAGCAGCTTGACAATTTTGCACGCCACGTTCGAAACCCGGTTATTGTTATTTTCTTTTTTTCTTTTTCATTTATCTGCCGATATCCGTAGAAGGATCCCACATGAATGATTCTTATCAAGTAATGGGATATAAAGGTGTTATATGAACTGTAAAACTACAAATGGGTTTCCCAGTACGTGTCATATGTTTATTATAAAATATATGTCTGCATGGTCCATTGCTGTCTGTTCACTTTGAGGACTAATTCGGGAATGACGTGTTAGTCTTACTGATTATGTCAAGAGGACGAAACAAGCTGGGCGGGTCAGAATCGATTGAATATAAGACCCTCCTTGCAGGCTACGGGAATAAACGGGTATACTTGCTGGCCGACAGAAAACCACTTCCCGGGAACAAGTATGCAACACCAGTAATATCATTAACAAGACACACAAGAGGAATTCCACTGAAAACAGTATCAGTTTTTTTACTGATTTATTGTTTTACACATATGTGTAGTGATCTTCTACGGATGTGGGTAGGGGGAAAAATCGGGTATCGAGCAAGGAGCATAAAATTGTGAAATCGTGACGCACTAGCCACTGTGCCACAACTTCGGCTCAATGAGTTACGTGCTAAAAGTTGCACGAAATATACGAAACCTTTGACCGTCATTTTCTCAGAAATGGTTGATTATCTACTATTAATCTAAGACACTAATATAGCTACCGAGCGATGTGGCGCAGTGGTTAGCACACTGGACTCACATTCGGGAGGACGACGACTCAAATCCGCGTCGAGACATTCCGATTTAGGTTTTCCGTGATTTCATTAAATCTCTTCAGGCAAATCCCGGTATGGTTCCTTCCCCATCTTTCCCTACTCCTATGGGACCTATTACTTCGCTGTTTGGTCCCCTACCCCAAAACAAACCAACCAACCAAATTATTTAATTATTTTGACCCACTTCCACTGAGCAAATTATCTGGGAAATTGAGTTATGGCACTTGCCGTGTTCTACTCGTTAGATGCTTCTCTGTGCGTCGTAATCAATCTAATCTTGTCTTCGCAGTCTCTAAGGGAGCGATACGTAGGTGGTTGTAGTGTATTTTTAGATTACTCACTTAGTTCTGGTTCTTGATACCTTTTAAGTAGGCTATTGGCGTCTATCTTCAAGAGTTTTTTCAGCATCATCGTGACATGTTCCTGTGGATCAGATAAACATATAACCATTCCTGCTGCCCTTCTCTATATACGTTCAGTATTCGCTGTTGCTCCTATCTGGCATGGGTCCCACACAGTTGAGCAATATTTTAGGATGGTTAGCAGGAGTGTTTTGTAATCAATCTCCTTTGCAGACTGACTTCACTTTCCCAGTATCCTTCCAGTGCACTGCAACCTGCTTTGCCTACTATTGAGTCCATGTGAGTATTTCATTTCATGTTCCCACAAATTGCTACACCTGGGCATTGGTATGATTTCACTGATTCCAATAGTATCTCACTGATATTGCAGCAATAAGATACAACTTTTTTTTCATTTGTTAGACAATTTCACATTTCTGAACATTTAAGACGAGTTTCCAGCCTTTGCAGCAATTTGAAATTTCATCAGGCTCAGACATGTACATTATGTTCTAAAAAGCAGTACTCTAGCCTTATGCTGCATAATAGAGAGAATTAATGTGGAAGAATCCATTTCATTCGTGACTTTTTTAAAGCAGTAATGATAGCAATAAAGCCTTACTTCCACAAAAAAAGTGGATTATATATGTGACCGTGAAAAATATTGTCTTGATAAAAGTAAAAATCGCACTAGAGAGCGCAGGATAAAATGTTAAGCAACAATAAAGGGTTCAGAACATAATTTGCAAATCTTGTGGAATTCAAGGAAATAAGCAAACGTCGATCATCAAATTAAACTTGGAAAACTTTCTTAGTCCATTATCAGCCTCGTCAAATCACATTGTTTTAAGTAACATTCGTGTCTACGGCAAATTACTCATTTCTGAATTCTGGGCAGTGATTAATGTTCCCGCTCACATAATGTTCTATAACTGACCGTAATATCAGCGTTTGGAGTACGTGCTTTGTTTCTAAATTCCTTCCCTTTACCCTGCCTATTTCGCTGGAATTAGAGGAATGAATGCAAATGCACGAGGAACTGCTGCTGGAATTTTAAACCCGTGGGTAATGTAAATCACCAGATTTTAGCGAGATGGGCTGAAAGGGGGGGGGGGGGGGGAGGTGGGATACGACGTAATACACCAAATAAAAACTTGCATGCTCCTGGTGTATAGTGTTCAGTGATAAATGACTCTTCAGTAAACGAAACATGGGCGATAAATTGGAGGCAGTTTTCGCTCGTAACTGAAGATAAATTCATGTCTGGTTTGTACATATTTTCCATAACAGTTTCCACGAAGCATATCCTGTTTCCACAGCAAAGTGTTTTATTAATTATGATAGTACGTAAAACATTCAAACTGCATTATTTCTACGTTATTATCTAGTATTTGGCTAATAGGTGCCAACTCATGAACGATTGGTTGAGCTTATGAACATCAGAAATGCGATTGCTCTGTAATGAAGAGGAATGATAAGTATTCTTGTGAAGACATTGATACAACATCCATGACGAATTGTTCATGCAATTCCGCTCGAAAGCTCGTGTGTTTATTTCGAGCTTACGGACGCTCAAAGCCGAGGTTACCAGCGCTCCCTTCGAATGCGTCATATTCACGATATTACAAATATTAGTCAGCTGTCCCTGAGTTTCCGAATCCAGTATTAACTGTACTCTTCACACGTTTTTTAACCTTAAAATTCGTACGTCTTCCGTTTATTCAGTTACAATAAGACAAACATTTGGAACAGCACTGATCTCGTCTTTTCGTACGCGACTAATACTAGTTTTGATGACTCCGTGTACTTGTATTGGGTGTAATTGACTGTTACACGCCGTGTTGACACAAAAGTCGAAGAAATGGCCCTGAGCACTATGGGACTTAACAGCTGAGGTCATCAGTCCCCTATAACTTAGAATTACTTAAACCTAATTAACCTAAGAACATCACACACATCCATGCCCGAGGCAGGATTCGAAGCTGCGACCGTAGCGGTCGCGCGGTTCCAGACTGAAGCGCCTAGAACCGCTCGGCCAATTCGCCAGCACAAAAGGCGCGGAGAATACTACACTACTGGCCATTAAAATTGCTACACCACGAAGATGACGTGCTACAGACGTGAAATTTAACCGACAGGAAGAAGATGCTGTGATATGCAAATGATTAGCTTTCCAGAGCATTCACACAAGGTTGGCGCCGGTGGCGACACCTACAATGTGCTGACATGAGGAAAGTTTCCAACCGATTTCTCATACACAAACAGCAGATTACCAACGTTGCCTGGTGAAACGTTGTTGTGATGCCTCATGTAAGGAGGAGAAATGTATACCATCACGTTTCCGACTTTGATAAAGGGCGGATTGTAGCCTATCGCGATGCGGTTTATCGTATCGCGACATTGCTGCTCGCGTTGGTCGAGATCCAATAACTGCTAGCAGAATATGGAATCGGTGGGTTCAGGAGGGTAATACGGAATGCCGTGGTGGATCCCAACGGCCTCGTATCACTAGCAGTCGAGATGAAAGGCATCTTCTCCGCACGGCTGTAACGGATCGTGCAACCACGTCTTGATCCCTGAGTCAACAGATGGGGACGTTCGCAAGACAACAACCATCTGCACGAACAGTTAGTCGACGTTTGCAGGAGCATGGTCTATCAGCTCGGAGACCATGGCTGCGGTTACCCTTGAAGCTGCATCACAGACAGGAGCACCTGCGATGGTGTACTCAACGACGAACCTGGGTGCACAAATGGCAAAACGTCATTTTTTCGGATGAATCCAGGTTATGTTTACAGCATCATTATGGTCACATCCGTGTTTGGCGACATCGCGGTGAACGCACATTAGAAGCGTGTATTCGTCATCGCCATACTGGAGTATCGCCCGGCGTGATGGTATGGGGTGCCATTGATTACACGTCTCGGCCACCTCTTGTTCGCATTGACGGCACTTTGAACAGTGGACGTTACATTTCAGATGTGTTACGGTCCGTTGCTCTACCCTTCATTCGATCCCTGCGAAACCCTACATTTCAGCAGCATAATGCACAACCGCATGTTGCAGGTCCTGTACGGGCCTTTCTGGATACAGAAAATGTTCGACTGATGCCCTGGCCAGCACATTCTCCAGATCTCTCATCAATTGAAAACGTCTGGTCAATGGTGGCCGAGCAACTGGCTCGTCACAATACGCCAGTCACTACTCTTGATGAACTGTGGTATCGTGTTGAAGCTGCATGGACAGCTGTACCTGTACACGCCATCCGAGCTCTGTTTGACTCAATGCCCAGGCGTATCAAGGCCGTTATTACGGCCAGAGGTGGTTGTTATGGGTACTGATTTCTCAGGATCTATGCACCCAAATTGCGTGAAAATGTAATCACATGTCAGTTCTAGTATAATATATGTGTCCAATGAATACCCGTTTATCATCTGCATTTCTTCTTGGTGTAGGAATTTTAATGGCCAGTAGTGTATTTAGGTCGGGATTGGGGATTATTTACCTCCAGGGACCCTTCTCTCCTGTCCGCCACCGCTCCATCCCGTTGGGTCGGCGCCTGAGACCTCAGAGTGAAGCGGATGTACTGTATCTTCGTCAGGCTGCCCCGGCAGCGACAGCCTGACACCCGGAGGCTGCTCTGTCGGTAACGTGACGGAGGTGTGGAGCGTGGATCGCGGCGCCTCCCAGAGATCGCGCAGTCGGCAGCTTATTTGTATCGACTGCCGAGAGGCCGCGGCTACATCACAGGCGGCCGAGATGGATGAGGCTTTTAAAGCTAGTGGCGCACTGTCTTCTCGCCCGGCAGCTTAAAGCAGATGGCCAACTTTTCCTCGCTCAACTTCTGCCAGTTACTTCCCGTTCCCCGCCATTTGTCTCGATTAAACTCAGCCGTTTTCGTTTCTTCCCTCTGCTCGTGTCATAACTCGTTCATCACACCTTTCCTTGAGCCCCTCCCGAAGCAGTTTCTTTCTTGCTGTTATACACTGATGACTCAAACTTTATGACCACCTGTTTAATAGATTGTTTGTCCTTCTTTTTAACGAAACGCGTCACGGATTCAACGTATCAGGAATCCGACAGTTTGTTGGCATGTTTGCGGAGGTACGTGGCATTAGATGTCGACGCACAAGTCATGTACATCTACATCTACATGATTACTCTGCAATTCACACTTAAGCGCCTGGCAGAGGGTTCGTCGAACCATTTTCAATCCTACTTCTCTACCATTCCACTCTCGAATGGCGTGTGGAAAAAGGAACACATAAATATTTCCGTTCCAGCTCTGATTTCTCTTATTTTATTATGATGATCATTTCTCCCTACGTAGGTGGGTATCAACAAAATATTTTCGCATTCAGAAGAGAAATTTGGTGATTGAAATTTCGTAAATAGATCTCCCAGCAAAGAAAACCGCCTTTGTTTCAGTGACTGCCACCCCAACTCGCGTATCATATCAGTGACACTCTCACCCCTACTGCGCGATAACACGAAACGAGTTGCCCTTCTTTGCACTTTTTCGATGTCCTCCGTCAATCCTACGTGGTAAGGATCCCACACCGCGCAGCAATATTCCAGCAGAGGACAAACAAGTGTAATGTAGGCTGTCTCTTTAGTGGGTTTGTTGCATTTTCTAAGTGTTCTGCAACAAAGTTCAGTCTTTGTTTCGCCTTCCCCACAATATTATTTATGTGGTCTTTCCAATTTAAGTTGCACGTAATTGTAATTCCTAGGTATTTAGTCGAATTGACAGCCGTTAAATTTGTGCTATTTATTGTATACCCAAAATTTATCGGATTTCTTTTATTACCCATGTGGATTACCTCGCAATATTCTTTGTTCTCGTAACTCTCGTAAAGAACAGGCCGCTGTTTTGCGTACGCGGTGATGGCACAGGATAGCGACCCAGATGGGTGCCATACGATTTACATGGGGCGAATTTGGTCGCTGACAAATCAAATTTAATTGACTATAATGCCTCTCAGACCACTGTAGCACTGTTCTGGCTCTGAGACATGGACAATGATAGTGCTGAAAGATGATATCGCCGTCGGGGAAGACATCAGTCACGAAGGAGGCAGGTTGTTACTAGCTATCACCGTGCCTTCGATTACTACCACAGGACCAATGCAAGCACAGGAGAATGTCTCCAATAGCATAATATTGCTCCCACCAGCCTGCGTCAGTGGCTTGCTGCACGTTTCGAGCCGCAGTTCACCTGGATGACGGCGTTTGTGAAGACAACCATCGACCTAATGCGGCAAAAATGTGCTTCAGCTGAAGAACCGACTCGTTTCCATTGATCGACGGTCGAATGCCAATAGTTCCGTGTCCACTGCAATCGTAATTACGATGTCGAAGAGTCAACATGTAAACACATAGCGGATGTCTGCTGCGGAACTCCGTATTCAACAATGTACGCTGATCGGTGTGCCCCAAACACGTGTGCTGCACCAGCATTGTGCGCATAATTGCTTCATTTGAAGACGTGATAGCAACTCGAAGAAGAAATTGGATAACGACTGAATTCACGATATCTAGTAATTTATGGCACTATACGACAAGTTCGTTTATTTGGATAGATCCTTATGGGGCTTGAAGATGGCATAATGAAATGCCGAAACTGGCAGCCTTCACAGTAAAACAAAATAATACCTTAAAATAAACGGCTGTTGGTGAATTTTATTGACACTGACAACTCCACACAAGTAGCTTTAGACTTCTCAGTTTCAATATTTGTCAATGTTATAATTACGTGTATTATATTAGACGACTGATTGTTTTAAGATTGCTTCAAAATGCAACATGTTGAATTTGCAGTCGCAATAAATAATGTTTAACAGTAAAAAGCGGAAGTCATTTCATTTAAAAATTATGACAGTGAGCCGTGCATCACGGGAGAAAGTCCGTCCTGACTACAAATAGTCCGCTGTCGAATCAATGCGACAGCAAGCAACAGATCTAAAGTCATACTGCGCAAAGGAATAGTTTATAAAATCGTCAAACGATTGGCCAACTTACAAGATTAAGAACCAAAATCAATTGTAGATACATCTAAAGTGAATTTTTGAAGCATCAGAATGTGAAATAGATGGCAAATAATTCGGTTTTCAGTACTGTAGACTTTCGCAAAAGACTTGGTTCTTTTTCTCCTTCCCTGTTTCCTCGAGTATCACTTGCAGATCTGGCGTGCAAGTAATGCACTTCACCTCTGAGAGCGTTTGCAGACCGGGGGAGTTCTCCGTCAGCCGGGTGACTTTGAAGTGCTAATGACGATATTTCAGCGGCACTCTCTGCCCACTTTGTAGTGGTTGTTGAGAACGCTGAGGAACGCCGTAAAGCTGTCGTGTGTTGACTGACTAATGTGAGCTGGGATATCCTGAAACCGTAATAACCGCAGACTCTTTCTGCTTACGTACCTTACCACGCGCTCGCTTTCATTTCGCATCGTTGAACTTAAGAATATGCTTCCTACTGAAGTCGTTGAGGTTTTCGTGGATGATTCATATATTACCTGTCGGGCTCTTCGGAAACAGCCGAAAGGTGTCCCGCAAATCCATGAATATATGAAACTGAACACCTCGGATGAAGCTAGTGGCATTTTAACTGTGTTCTGGGAAATGCTAGCTACTGCATCAAAAGTATCACAAGTCTATCCGACTCCAACGTCTGTCTGAAGTAACAGGCACACGAAGTGTTGGGACAGGATTTTCTGCTAAATGCACCTTCAACTACATTGATATCTTGGGAATCGCTGAGAAACGCATGGCAGAGTGTACTTTCTGAGTTCAAATATAATAAATTTCCTTGAGCTTCAGTTCACAGATCAGCACGGTTTAAAAAAAGAAATGGCTTGTGCGAAATATGTTTGCCCTTTTCTACATCTACATCAACATCTACATGGTTACTCTGCAATTCACGCTTAAGTGCCCTGCAGCGGATTCATCGAACCATTTTCATACTACTTCTGTACCAATTCCGCTTTCGAATGGCGCGTGGGAAAAAGAAACACCTAAATCTTTCCGTTCGAACTCTAATTTCTCTTATTTTATTATGATGATCATTTCTCCCTACGTAGGTGGGTGTCAACAAAATATTTTCGCATTCGGAAGAGGAAGTTGGTGATTGAAATTTCGTAAATAGATCTCCCAGCAAAGAAAACCGCCTTTGTTTCAGTGACTGCCACCCCAACTCGCGTTCATACCAGTGACATTATCACCCCTATTGCGTGATAACACGAAACGAGCTGCCCTTCTTTGCACTTTTTCGGTGTCCTCCGTCAATCCTACCTGGTAAGGATCCCACACCGCGCTGCAATATTCCAGCAGAGGATCGACAAGTGTAATGTAGGCTGTCTCCTTAGTGAGTTTGTCGAATCTTGTAAGTGTTCTGCCAGCAAAGCGCAGTCTTTGATTCTCCTTCCCCACAATATTATCTATGTGGTGTCTCCAATTTAAGTTGCTCGTAATTGTAATTCCTAGGTATTTAGTGGAATTGACAGCCCTTATACATGTGCGATTTATCGTATACCCAAAATTTATCGGATTTTTTGTAGTAGCCATGTGGATGAGCTCGCACTTTTCTTTGTTTAGTGCTAATTGCCACTATCCGCACCATACAGAAATTCTTTCTAGATAATTTTGTAATTGGCATTGATCGTCTGATGATTCTACTAGACGGTAAATTACAGCGTCATCTGCAAACAATCTAAGGGGTCTGCTCTGATTATCACCTAGATCATTTATGTAAATCAGGAACAGCAGAGAGCCTATGACACTACCTTGCGAAACGCCAGATATCACTTCTTTTCTACTCGATATTTTACGTTCTATCCTGCGACCTAAAGATGAAAGGCGTTGGTAGATTCCATTTCCCTTGATTTGCGATAATGCTTAGACACGGTGCCTTACTGCAGAATGTTAACGAAGCTAAGAGCACATGGCGTAGGTTCCCAGATATGAAAATTGCTCGAAGACTTCTCAAGTACAGAACAGTACTTCTCCATCGACGGCGAGTGTTCATCAGAGGCGAGTGTACCGTAAGGAGTGCCTCAGGAAAGTGTGATAGTACCGCTGTTATTATCTATATACATGCGGACAGGGGGGCGGGGGGTGCAGCTTTCTGCGGTTGTTTGCTGATGAAGCTGTGGTGTACGGGAAGGTGTCGATGAGGACTGTAGGAGGATGCAACACAACTTAAACAAAATTTCCAGTTGCTGTGATGAATAGCAGCTAGCTGTTAATGTAGAAAAATGTAGGTTAGAGCAGATGATTAGGAAATATAAATTTGTAATGTTGGAATACATCATTAGTGGCGTGCTACCTGACACAGTCAGGTAGTTTAAATATCAGGGCGTAACAATGCAAAGCGCTATGAAATGGAACGAGCATTGAAGGACTGTAGTAGGGAAGGTGAATGGTCGACTTCGGTTTATTGGGAGACTTTTAGGGAAGTGTGGTGTTACTAGTGCGACCTATTCGTGAGTACTGCTCGAGGGTCTGGAATCCGCACACCAGGTAGGATTAAAGGAAGACGTCGAAGCAGTTCCGAGGCTGGCTGAACCGGTAGGTTTGAACAACATGCAAGTATTGCGGAGATGCTTCATGAACTCAAATGGGAATCTCTGGACGGAAGTCGACGTTCTATTCCAGGAACACTACTGAGAAAAATTAGACAATCGGCTGACTGCTGAACGATTCTCCTGCCGCCAACATATTTCGCGTAAGGACTGCTAAGTTAAGACAAAAGAAACTGTGACGTCTCGTTTTGTCTCGGCTCGATGCTGATGGTTGTCCCAGTCGCGACGATGTGGAACGGCGTCCGTCGATCACGACAACGCCAATCTGTAACTTATAAAAACAAACTCCTCGCTCGGTTTGGTTGTTTTTCAGATACTGTCTCTCAAAACTGATCAACGTCTCGATGGAGCAGCACGCCAGAGTGTGTGCGACGCCCTTGCTTGTAATTAAAGCAATGGTGTTCGATGTGTATCGATCTTCTCCAGTTATAAATATAGCGACTGCACCACTCGATAATGCGATGACTCCCTTGATCTGAAATGATAACCAAAGTCCTTTGGGTGTTCGCGACAGACTTTTCAGTTTACGCGAAACTTACTGAGTGTAGTTCTTATGCCCGGTTTGAGAATGGGTATTCAAACGTTGAAAATATAATGTCCTGAATCATCAAGCCATCACCGAAGCCGATGTCACATCATGATTTTTGCGAGTATATTGAGCTATTAATTATTATTCCGTCGTCAAGGCGGCGCTACGTTGCATATTCAACAACTACACGACGTAATTCCAGAGATATCACACCCCTGAGCAATGTTCAGACGGCGTCGTATTTCGGTGTAAACTTATTGCTGTTTACAGTTAAATTGTCACTAAATCACTTTTCACTTTTATGTTTTCCGAAGAATCAGTTAATTCCACTAATACACTTTAAATGTCTTTTAAATGATGTATGCAACACGAAGAATTAAAGTTCAATTACAGTTGATTTTTCTTCTTAATTATTTGTCCCTACACTGAACACACACACCGATTTTTCATTCAGGGAATTGCGTCTTTTAGCATCAGCAATTCTGACTTTGACGATAGCTTCTTACAACACGGCGCAATTGTAAGTTCTTCTTGGACTTAAGTCTAATAATTGAGTTTATGTCGGCGATCAGTCTCTTTCTGTGTCCTTTGATGTTCGTGACTATTAAGTATCACGAAGGCTAAGTCCCATCACAAATCAGCAATCATACGAGTTATTTTTCTGTCACATATATCATATCCCGTTATCTGTCTATACGGTAAAGATGATTTTACTTCAGTCCGACTTCTGACTAATAATTCCAACCGTAAAGCTTTTAAACTTCAGATCGGTTTTAAAATAGTCTAGTAGCGCTTAACATGCGTACTACTATTGCAAGAGTAAAAGAGTGAAGTGAAGTTAATATCTCCATTGCCGAGTTACATTGTAGTCACAGCGAACTTACAGCTCGATGCGGCTACAACCTCTTCTAGGATAAATGTTATCTTCTCGCTTCCCACGCCCGGGTTCCCGGGTTCGATTCCCGGCGGGGTCAGGGATTTTCTCTGCCTCGTGATGGCTGGGTGTTGTGTGCTGTCCTTAGGTTAGTTAGGTTTAAGTAGTTCTAAGTTCTAGGGGACTTATGACCACAGCAGTTGAGTCCCATAGTGCTCAGAGCCATTTGAACCATAAATGTTATCTTTGCTCAATTTACGGTCCGGGCTTTAACTTTCGTAAATAATAACTTTTTGAATTCTTTCTTTAAAGTTTCTCTTTCGTGTCATATGGTATTCTTTCATTCAGTCTTTTCTTTATGATAATAATTAGTATTTACATAACATTCTTGTTAATCAAACTGTCAAGAGTGTAAATTTTGTTGTCAGTAGCTGTCATCACTGTCAGGATGACTGATTTTTCTATTTCTTTTCGCAACAAAAGGGTGTTCATTATGGGTTCTACAATTGGGTTGTTACAAAATTAGGGCTGATATGGAGACCTATAGATAGTCCTTTTTCCTTTGCAATGTTCGGGAGTGGAACAGGAGTGGAAAGGACAAGTACGGGTACAGCGACCACCGTACGGTAGCTTGCGGAGTATGTATGCAGATGGAGATGTCGAAGGATGTTTCCATTCTTATCAAGGTTGTATCGTGGAAAGAATGCCTTCTTTTATGATTCCGTATCAACTATTGTATTCCTAATTTTTCTTTCTTTCTGCTCGATATCTACGGCAGAAATGCACAAGAGAGGGTGTTCGTACTTTCTTTCTTGAGGAACAATCTCAAAGGTTCGTAAGGAGGTTCTCGAGAAATGTACGCCTTCTTACTTAGAGTATCTGATTTTTTAACATTTTTGTTACACAGGGTGTCCCAAAAAGAATGACCCGATTTTAACTTGTAATAATATTGAGACAAATGTCACTAGGTAAATGAAACAGCGCTAGATGTAATGGTCTAGAGCTTCAGAACAAATCAGCTAGATGTCTCTACGAGCGCTGACCTGGAGCGTGCAGCCAGTCTCGCGCAATATGGCGTCCGCGCAGCAGAAGTCGTATTGTGTTACTGAATTTAGTTTAGATTAGATTAGATTAGTTTTTTTTCGTTCCATAGATCCATGCTGAGGAGATCCTCGTGGATGTGGAACATGTCAACTTTTTTTTTTAGCTGAAATAACAATACTAATAGTATGAATATATACATCATTTGTTTCTATTAAAAAATTCGTCTATGGAGTACAGGGAGTTGTCCACTAGTAACTCTTTCAGGCTCCTTTTAAATTGATCTTTATTTCTAACAAAATTTTTTATGTTTGCTGGCAAATTATTGAAGATGAGTGTTCCTGGGTAGTGGACCCCTTTTTGAACTAAAGTAAGTGCTTTTAAGTCTTTGTGCAGGTCATTTTTGTTCCTGGTATTTTATGTATGAACTGAGCTGTTTGTTGGAAAAAGAGATATATTATTTAGGACAAATTTCATTAAGGAGTAAATATACTGAGAGGCAGTGGTTAGTATACTCAGTTCTTTGAAGAGGTTTCTACATGACGTCTGTGAATTTACTCCACAAGTAATACATATTACACGCTGTTGGACTCTGAAAACTTTTGTTTGACTTAAAGAGTTACCCCAAAATATTATACCATATGACATTATGGAATGAAAGTAGGCAAAGTATGCAAGCTTTTTCATTTTTATGTCGCCTATGTCTGCTAAAACTCGAATTGCAAATACAGATTTGTTAAGGCGTTTCTGCAGTTCTGTGGTGTGCTCCTCCCAACTGAATTTATTATCAAGTTGTAATCCCAGGAATTTAAGACTGTCAACCTCTTCTATCTGCTCTTCTTCATACTTTATGCATATGCTGGGTGGAAACCTCTTACAGGTTCTGAATTGCATGTAGTGAGTCTTTTCAAAGTTTTATGTCAATGAGTTGGCTTTAAACCATTTATTAATATCCATGAAAATATCATTAGCAGATCTTTCTAGAACTACACTCGACATACTATTTATTGCAATACTTGTGTCATCTGCAAACAAAACGAACTCTGCTTCTGGCAGTGTAACTGATGAGAGATCATTAATGTACACAAGAAAAAGCAATGGCCCTAAGATGGATCCTTGTGGGACACCACATGTAATTTCTTCCCATTCTGATGATGACTGATGACTTAATTCACTAGTACCTTGTACTGGCACTCTTTGTTTCCTGTTAGCTAGGTATGACTTGAACCATTTTGCAGCACTGCCCGTGACACCATAGAATTCTAATTTATTTGAAAGGATAATGTGGTTCACACAATCAAATGCCTCTGACAAATCATAGAAAATACCTGCTGCTTGTAATTTGTTATTTAATGAATTAAGTAGATTTTCACTGTAGGTGTAAATAGCCTTCTCGTTATCAGAACCCTTCAGAAATCCAAACTGTGATCTTGATAATATGTTGTTTGTGGTCAGATGGTTGAGAAGCTGCCTGTACATTACTTTTTCTAAAATTTTTGAGAATGCTGGCAAAAGTTAAATCGGTATGTAGTTTGATGGTATCTCTTTATCCCCTTTCTTGAATAGAGGCTTAACATCTGCATATTTTAGCCAGTCAGGAAATGTCCCAGTTATAATTGACTGGTTACACAAGTAACTTAGAATTGTACTAAACTCACAAGAACATGCCTTAATTAACTTTGTTGATATTTCATCATAACCACTAGAATGCTTTGTTTTCAAAGATTTTATTGTGGAAGTTATTTCTTTTGGTGAAGTGAGTGACATTTCATGTAGCTGAAGCTATTTGTAAAGGCTAGTTTCAGATATTCAATGGCATTATTTACTGATACTGACAATCCCATTCTAGCAGTAACAGATATAAAGTACTTGTTAAATAGATTTGCCACACTATGCCCATCGGTTACTAATGTGTCATCTACCCTTAATGCTGTTTGGTCCTGTTCCTTTCTGGTTCTACCAGTCTCCTCTTTCACTATATCCCATATTGTTTTTATTTTGTTCCCTGACATTGCTATCTTCTTCTCATAGTGCATTTGCTCAGATGTCTGAATTACTTATTTTTAAATATTTTACAGTATTCCTTGTATTTAGCTAAATCATCAGTATTGGAGCTATTCTTGGTCGACAGATACATTTTCCTTTTTGTCTTACAGGAAATCTTTATTCCTTGTGTAATCCATGGTTTTATTATAGACTTCTGTTTAATTTGAGTAACTTGTAGAGGAAAACAGTTTTCAAACATGTTACTGACATTATTCACCATGTATTATATTTTTCATTCATGTCATGGGCACTATAAACACCTTTCCAGTTCATATCTTTGAGCAGTTTTCTAAAACACTCAATTTTTGGTTGACTGACTACTCTCATATACTCAGACTTAGCAGTGTTGATAATCTGCTCAGAATTTACATCTAAAACAAGGAGCTGCATGTCATGATCTGATAGTCCATTTATTACAGGTTTTATGATATGATTTTGTTCCTTTGATTTGTCTATAAAAATGTTACCAATGGCTGTCCTTGAGGATTTAGTGATCATAGTTGGAAAGTTTACAGTGTGAGTTAGATTGAAAGACAACATTACTAACTGCAGTAAATGTTTACTGGAAGATTGCATTAGAAAATCTGTATTAAACTCACCAGCAATCAAAATTTCTTTGTTTCTTCCTGTTAAATAACCCAAAAGAGCTTCTAGATGATTTATGAATAGATTATAATTTCCTGCAGGTGCTCGGTAAATAGTTACTATTATATAGGATCTGTTATGGAACTCTACTTCTGTTGCACATGCTTCTAGATGCTGGTCTAAACAGAATTTATTAATGTCAATGTTCTTGAATTTATGGCAGTTTTTAATAAATGTGGCAACTCTTCCTCCATCCATATCTACTCTGCAGAAGTAGGAAGCTAGCTTAAATCCTGAAATGTCTAACATATCTATGCCAGTGGTCACTTGATGTTCAGAGAGGCAGATTATGTCAATTTGGTTAGATGAATTCATTTCATCAATACAAATGAGTAGTTCATCAATTTTATTTCTGAGTCCCGGAATGTTCTGGTGTAATAAAGATAACTGATACTGCATACTAATGGGATTATAACTGCTTTGGCGAAGACGAACTGGCAGTTGAGCGGTCATTTCATATTCGATTTTGTGGTAAACCACCATCACCAAAGAAAATTCGATGGTAGTATAAACAGTTTGAAGAAACAGGGTGCCTCTGTAAAGGCAAAAGTCCTGATAGGCCACGCGTTCCTCAACAAACAGGGAACAAATCCGACGAGCATTTGAGCGGAGCCCCCGCAAGTCTACGCCTCGTGCTAGCCTAGAACTTGCGTTACCGCGCATGACACTGTGGCGTGTGTTACGGCATCGTTCAGCCCTCAAACCATACCGATTACAACTGGTACAACCTCTTCGAGATACTGACAAAGTGAAGGGAGTGAACTTTAGCAATGCTATTCTAGAGGACACTTGCGATGAGGCACATTCCATTTTAGCGGTAAGGTTCACCGTCATAATGTGCGTATATGGGGAATCGAAAATCCTCATGAAACAATTGAACACGAACGTGATTCACCAAACGTGAATGTTTTTTGTGCTGTTTCGCAAAGCAAGGTTTATGGACCCTACTTTTCTGGGGAAGAAACTGTTAACAGGACAATCATCTCTTGCAATGCTACGTAACTGCTTATTCCCACAACTTCACTCTGACAATTTCATATATCAGCAAGATGGAGCACCACCGCACAGGCACAACATTGTGCGCAGTTTCCTCAATGCTAAAATGCCTCAACGTTGGATAGGACGTACAGAACGGCGAGGCCAGGTTTTACACTCTTGGCCTCCTAGGTGCCCTGACTTAACACCATGTGATTTCTTCCTGTGGGAACTAAAAACCAGAATAGTAGCTACTGTAGCTTCAGTGACAGAAGACACCTTACACTCAGTTTGGGATGAATTCGGCTATCGGTTAGATGTCGTCCGTGCAGCCAATCGAGGACATATTGAAAGTTTATAATGGATTTTTATAAATTTCTGTCTTTTCTGGGTAATTTAGTATGCAATTTGTTGGTGTTAAGCCCCTCTTCCTAATAAATAATTCTATTTAAAATCGGGTTATTCTTTTTGGGACACGCTGTACTATCTCGTTAGTCAAAGACACCTGCAACGATTGCCACCGCTCTTCTTTTTGTACACTGGATGCCTCCTACTGGTCCTATCTGATATAAGGTTCACACAATCGAGCATTATTCCAGTATGAACCTCTACAGTGTTTGAATCTAATATTTTTTACACACAGAGATTTTGGTAAATGAGAAACAAATTGCAGGAAATTTGTGCCTGAGAGGATATGACGCAAAAAAGGTAATATAAACTTATAGCCGAAAATGTGTTCCAAGGGAGGCACAACCACTTGTAGATGGAGATAATAGATCTTTTACAGTGACCCCAGTATCTTCACCAGTGGCCCGCCAGAATGGTGGTGTAAACGAAACGACTCTGTGGAACATTGTGACTGCTTCCACTGTCCGTATCACTTACAATGCTTGCAGGCCTTGTTGCCCGCGGACTTGTCTCTACGACGACAGTTTTGTCTCTGATTCGTCGCACAGGCCACTACGGTGCTGATAACTCTGTCATCCGCCGTATTCACAGTTTAGGCTGCCCTTACGAGGGCTGGTATTGTCAAGCTTCATAATGTCCATCTGTGGCCTGCAGAGAATCCCCACCGTATCATGGCAGCGAAGCATCAACACCTGTTCAGTCTCAGTGTGTGAGTGGGGCATTATTGGCGACCGCCTCGTGGGACCAGTCACCCTTCCACAACCACTCGCAGGCGAGGCATATACGCACTTCATGCGGGTGAATCTACCTTCCTTGCTGAAAGACGTGTCTTTGGTGGTGCGAAGGTAATGTGGCTACTACATGAATGTGCCGTTGTTCACTGCACTTTTGAGCGTGGAGCTAAATCACTACTACCAATAGAACATTCCTACTTGCCTGATACTTTCGATCACTGAAACATACAGTGTCAAAGATTTTTCATCCCTACCTTCAAGTGGGTGAGGCTCATTTGCAACACATTTCCGGTCATAGATCTATAGGACCTTTTTTCCTGCGTATCATCTCAGGGATCATTTCCTGCAGTGAGTCCCTATTTAATAAAATCACCCTGAAGACAAACTGCACTTCCCTAGTATACCACCAGTGAACTGTAACGCTGCATCATCTACAGCTTAATTTGTGTAGTTAAAGCACTTCATAGAACGTATACAAGCAGTTTTCCTCCCAACGCCCTATCTGCGAGTGAAACAGGAAGAAGTCTTAACAAATGATACAATAAAAAGTATCCTTCATAGGGGGGTAATTAGGATATAAAACCTGGGACGCTTGCCCTGCGTGTCGTTTCCGTGGAAGCGTATTTTCTGACAGGAAAAAAAGACCGTTAGGAGACGCAAAAGAAAAAGAAAATATGGAGTGGAAGTAGGCGTGTGATAACAGGAGAGGAGTTAGGGGAAGAAAGAAGACCAAGAAGAGGTAGAAGAAGAAAAAGGTGATGATGAAAGACGGAAGGAATGGAGGACATGAACAACGGGAAGGTGGCGCCCTTGTATAAAAGAAATGACGAAAAGATTCTACCGAACGATACTGAGCCACAGTTTTATAAGAACTGGCTGTTGCAGATACGGAGACACTTGTCTGCTCTTTTTGGTAACTAGATGAAGCCGTTCTCGTCATACCAAGTGAGGCAAGGCAACGAGAATGTAAAGAGTATATGTTGTATTTGTTGTTTTGTTCGGTGCAGCTTTGTATTGATCGAAATTAAACAATGAATAAGGAATCGCTTTATTATTACAAGATACAACGCCTATGGGCTATTTGTTCTCCACGATTTGTTTCCCCTGGGCGCCGGTCATCCTAATTACTTCAGTGACACTCTGCCGAGCCGCAGGCTGTAGAATTAGGCGTAGAGCACGAGCCTGCTGGAGTCCTTGGAGCAGAGGGCGGTGTCTCCGTGTGTCCTAACGGTGCCTGGCTGGTCTGGGGCCGTTCCGGACGGCCGCACGCAGCGTCGGCCTCGCCAAACCGCAGCAACACACAACAGACAGGCAGACACGGCGGCGCGGCCGCTCCCTGATTCTACCTGTAGAGCGACGGGCCTTGGCCCTTGTCTTTTATTTTTTGTTCGCTTCCACTCCCTCTCCGAGCGTAGAGGGCGGGAGATTAGAGATCTCGGTCAACTGTAAAGCCCAGATCTGGAGATGGTAACTTCCTTTGCTTTTGCCTTTGCTCAGCATCGGTGCATGGTAGGCATGGTTATTAACGGGCTTGGCATGATGAGTTTATGGTGTTTCCGCATGCCCATCCCGTCACCAGCCCAGCGGAAATTAGCGGAAGTTTCCGAAATTTTTGCGAATAGTGTAACTGAGGTGGTACTTGGGTAACAACCAGGTATTCACCTAGTGGGATGTGGGAAACCACCTACAAACCGTATCCAGGTTTGCTTACACACCGCCCCTCGTCGTTAATTCACCAGGTGGATTCAGTCAGGGTCCGGCGCAACTTGCCTCCCCGTAAACTGGGCATTAACACTCACGGCTGCTGGGTGGGTGGATATAGAGATCGTAACGATGCATAAAACATCACCGAGCGAGGTGGTTCATAGCACACTGGACTCGCATTCAGGAGAACGACGGTTCAAACCCGCGTCCGGCAATACTAATTTAGATTTTCTGTGATTTCCCTAAATCGCTCCAGGCAAATGTCGGGATGGTTCCTTTGAAATGGCACGGCCGACTTCCTTCCCCATCCTTCCTTAATCCGATGGGACCCAAGACCTCACTGTTTGGTCCCTTCCCAAAAAATCAACCAAACAACCATAAAATAACGAAAATGTCGATATTATGAACAAGAAATATAGACATTTATACAGTGAAAATCAAGTATCGACATTGTAATGATGATGTAGAGGATGTGACGAAATGTTTGGCCTACGGTTCAGGGAACATTCCTTACACGTAGATGAAGAAAATGTGTTACATGGACATGGGTTTGGAATCGCTGTATTTTTATGGTAGAGCTCAGTTTCTATTTCTTATCATAATCAGATTAATCATGGTAAACAAACAGGAAAAGAACGTATCACCAGACCATAAATCAGTTTTGTACATGAAATGTTGAAAATGTCCTCCCTTAGCGAGGATACAACCATCAGTCCCTGTTGGGCTGATGTGAACTGCGTATTGTTTTACAGCCTTTCACAGTAGGGACACGAAGACTATACATGTTGTACCGGGGTTACGTACACAAGAGCTTTCAAATACCCCCACAAATAAAAGTCTAGGGACCGGAGAACGTGGAGCGCAAGGAACTGGTACAGCTCTACCTATCTATCTTTCCCGGGATTTTTGACAACTTACAGTACATTCTAACCATACGTAACAGTGTATTCTGAACATTACATGTATGATAACGTTTCATATAATTCTGGTAGGTTCTGTTTCTACGTGTTTGTCATGATTAATGTGATTATAAACAGAAGTAAAAAATGGCATCCAACATGGGGATACCGTGCCAGACCCATGTCTATAACACACATTTACTTACTCTGTGTGAGGAATGTTTGCGCGAAGTTTGACCATACGTTATTATCACAACACTGAATTGACTGCCTGTTGTGTATAACCTCTTTGCAATTCTTAAGTTAGGGGGCAGGAAGAACAGGCAGCGAAAGATTACCTATAATCTGTACGGATATTTCACTGCAGTTATAAGACACGAGAGGAAAATAGTAGTTGAGATGGGAATGAGACAGAGTTGTACTCTGTCCCCGATGTTATTCAATCTGAACAGTGAAAGAAACCAAGTGGAACCTTGGAAAGGGCATTAGAGTTTTGGGAGAAGCAAATTAAAATTTTGAGCTTTGTCGACGAGTGTAAATGTTTTTATTGAGCCATTGGAATTTAGGCTTTTGTACCATTTTCACGCCATAATGTAACATCAAGTCTGATGCTTGACAAAATCCCAAAAGACGAAATTGCAATAGCGCATTAAAACAGTTACAACTAAAAGTGGAAATTACGTCTTTGAAAAGATTTTTTTTTTGATTGTGCCACTCTGCTCTAACGAAATTGTCTCGACATATCGATCTTATTCAAATGTGACATTGTACTCTAGATTAACGAAATGTGATATTTTTTTGGACTGAAGTGCCTTCTAACCATAGTTCTTTCAACTTATAATATCGTTTCCCTTAGAGACCGTAACTTTTTGTTATATGTTTAGATTTCGCAATCGCATGTTTTGACTATTTTATCTACATCTACACCTACGATCCGCAAGCCGCATCAGGGTATGAAACGGCGGGTACTTCTGACATCACAGACGTTTCGCATCCTTCTCTCTTCCATTCGCTAATGGTCCGTCCTGAGAACGACTGTCAGCGAACCTCCTCTATATGAGCTATAACTTCTCTAATTCCCTATTCATGTTTCTTTGCCGGCCGGAGTGGCCGAGCGGTTCTAGGCGCTACAGTCTGGAACGGCGCGACCGCTACGGTCGCAGGTTCGAATCCTGCCTCGGGCATGGATGTGTGTGATGTCCTTAGGTTAGTTAGGTTTAAGTAGTTCTAAGTTCTAGGGGACTGATGACCTTAGAAGTTAAGTCCCATAGTGCTCTGAGCCATTTGAACCATGTTTCTTTGACGATACTTATTTTGGAGAAAGTAATAAGTTGTTCTACTCTTCGTGGAACGTGCGATAACGGAACTGCGACAGTAAATCTCTCCGTCATGCAAAACGCCTCTCTTGAAGCATCTGCCACTGGAGTTCTTTGAACAACACCCAAACGCTCTCCCGCTTCCCAAACAATCCAGTGACGAAATGTGTCACGCTTCCAGTCACCTTTTCTATCTTTGAGTTAATCTAGCCTGGAGATTCTCCTACTTACGAGCAATATTGAAGAATCTGTCAAATGAGTATTTTGTAAACCACTTCTTTCGTAAGGGAACTATATTTTCTTAAAATTCTCTCACTGAATCTCACTCTGGCTGCTGCTTTCCCTACAATTTATTTTATGTGATCATTCCACTTTAGATTGTTTCGGGAAATTACTTCTGTGTATCTTATTGTTTTCAATTATTTATCGCGAACAGTGTTATCTGATGTATCTCTTCGTTTATTTATACAGCGTACATGACGTTTATTTACGTTCAGGATCGACTGAGAGCCCCTGCACTCATTACCAGTCTGCAGGTCTTTCTGCCTTTCGTTAGTCTCATGGCGTTGTAATGTTTCTATAGACAGCAGTTTCATCAGCGAACAGCCTTAATAATCTTCCAACGTCATCTTCCATGTCACTAACATGAGCGAGTATTATAAAGTATGGGCATCTGAAAAGGAAACATTCGCTCAAGCGTCATTACATGTAATACCATTACCTGAATGTGTTTACCGAGACATAGTGTGGTAGTACCGGTTGCATGAGCGGAGTTGACGGCTTTGCAGCAATTTACTCATTTCTGGAGAGTTGTTTCTGCTGTTGGTTGCCTGATGGATTCCTCCCAATCAACTTGTAGTGCTATGATACAATTTCTTTGCGTAGAAGGGGAGAATGACTCAAACGTTTGATGTAAGATGAAAGAGGTGTACAGAGAGCAGTGTCTCGTACGTTGATTAATATTCCGGTGGTACCAGCCTTATGACGCGGGCCGTCTGGCCAAGAAGACCCTCCAGCTCTTCAAACATTTCGATGGGAGGCCCTGGAACACTCTCCTTGCAGCCCCCATATCTCCCCATGTGGTTTGCGCATCTTCGGCTCCTTAAAGCAAACTCTGAAAGGCCAGAGATTCAACTGTGACAAGGAAATGGAGGGCACAGTTGAAACCTGGATACGTCAGCATCCACTCCCTTCCTACACACTGATTTCGCTCTTTCAGTGAAAATAGCAATGGCCGAGCGGTTCTAGGCGCTTCAGTTCGGAACCCCGCGACTGCTACAGTCGCATGTTCGAATCCTGCCTCGGGCATGGATGTGTGTGATGTCCTTAGGATAATTAGGTTTACGTAATTCTAAGTCTAGGGGACTGATGACCACAGATGTTAAGTCCCATAGTGCTCAGAGCCATTTGGACCATTGGATAATGGCTGTTATGCACTATTGCACTGTTCCACTCTAAGTGTAATTATAATACTATTATTAAAATTTGTTTTTACATATAATTGTGGTCTCCTTTTCATGGCACACCTGATGTAAAAGTAATGGACTTACAGCACTCCGTTGGGATACATCAGAAATTAGCTTAACATCCGTCTATTTCATCCTGTTAAGAACGACGTTTTGAGTATTCTCTGAAAGTAATACCTGAATCATTCCCAAAGTGGCCCGATAACCGGTAAGCTCATATTTTCACACGACTATCCGGAACTGTATGGTATATCTTTCGGAAATCAGGAACGTGGCATCAACCTGAACGCAGTTCTCCATGGGCCTGTGTATCTCACGGACGAACAGAGCGGGCCATGTTACTCAGGTTTATGGAATCAATATTGTTTTTATAGATGAGAGTTCCATTCTCCAACAAAAATGTCATAATGCGTGAGCGTGAAATATGTTCCATAATTCTACACAAATTAGCATCAGCAATAGGTGAAAGCCAGGCAAAGTGGCCAGGCTAAGGTATTCCATTTTTGTAAGCTGAGTAGAAATGGACAGAAATGTATAGAAACCAGTAATTAAGTACGAAGTGGAAAAAATTAAAAAATAAGGGATAAAAACTATTTAACAAAGAACTAAACATATTTTATTGTGAAACATGATACGAGTCACACGTTTCACGTAGAAATCAAATTGTGTAGCTCAACCCCTGTTCAGAGTTCATGAGCCCAGAGGGAGCACAATTGGTATTTAATCCATTGCTCGTCTGGCCTTGAACCTGAACATTCTTCTTCGTCGTACATATACTCCATGTCCTCATCCAAGTTGCAGAAGTTCTTCATGGGCTGGCTTCCCTGTTGTTCCCTATTTTATTTTTGCTGCTTGCTTCTCTTCGACTGATATCAGTTATTCCTCCTTTTCAATTTCTTTTTCTTCTCTTTTTTTATTTGCCGCTACTAGGTCGCTGTTATTTCGGTCCCTGGTTTTACGTTTTCCCCCCGACACAAAGTGGCCAGATGCGATCGTCGAGATGGCCACTTTCCCTGCATTGAGGCCTCTACTCAAAAGCTGTTTACCATCTAATAGCATAACCGAACGATGGATAACTAAAGTAGGATTATGGAGTCAATATATGACACTTTCAACGTAATTTCATTAAAAAGACGTAAGTGGCATTTCATCTCATTAATAAACACCCAAAGCCACTACTTACCCTACACGAGGATTACTGAAGTCTACAAAAATTATTAGAGCTTTGAGGTGCGGGACAGCAAACAGGCGAGGATTCACGGGGTGACTGGACCGTCCAGGGAGAACAAGTTGAGGCATTTGCTGTGCGTTGCCGACACATTGTAGCTCGCGGGACCCCATTGGCCACTTTTCCCGACTCTCCCCTCCAAGTTGATAATTATGTGCATCCATTCCACAACCCTACTTAGGAACGAGAGTGGCCTGCGTTTCTTCTCCAGTCGTTCGGTACCCGTGTGAGCAAGCTCATTCGCGTAACAAGTGACATTTCGTATCAATAATAAACACCCAAAGCGACTACTTACCCTACACGAGGATTACTAATTTCCACATAAATTATTAGAGCTTTGGAGACTAGAAATCTAACAGCATGGGTTTCAAAAAAGACGATCGTGTGAAACCCAGCTCGCGCTATTCGTCCACGAGACTCAGAGGGCCATAGAAACGGGTTCCCAGGTAGATGCCGTGTTTCTTGACTTCCGCAAGGCGTTCGATACAGTTCCCCACAGCCGTTCAATGAACAAAGTGAGAGCATATGGACTATCAGACCAATTGTGTGATTGGATTGAAGAGTTCCTAGATAACAGAACGCAACATGTCATTCTCAATGGAGAGAAGTCTTCGAAGTAAGAGTGATTTCAGGTGTGCCGCAGGGGAGTGTCGTAGGACCGTTGCTATTCACAATATACATAAATGACCTTGTGGATGACATCGGAAGTTCAATGAGGCTTTTTGCGGATGATGCTGTGGTATATCGAGAGGTTGTAACAATGGAAAATTGTACTGAAATGCAGGAGGATCTGCAGCGAATTGGGGCATGATGCAAGGAATGGCAATTGAATCTCAATGTAGACAAGTGTAATGTGCCGTGAATACATAGAAAGGAAGATCCCTTATCATTTAGCTACAATATAGCAGGTCAGCAACTGGAAGCAGTTAATTCCATAAATTATCTGGGAGTACGCATTAGGAGTGATTTAAAATGGAATGATCATATAAAGTTGATCGTCGGTAAAGCAGATGCCAGACTGAGATTCATTGGAAGAATCCTAAGGAAATGCAATCCGAAACCAAAGGAAGTGGGGTACAGTACGCTTGTTCGCCCACTGCTTGAATACTGCTCAGCAGTGTGGGATCCGTACCAGATAGGGTTGATAGAAGATATAGAGAAGATCCAATGGAGAGCAGCGCGATTCGTTACAGGATCATTTAGTAATCGCGATAGCGTTACGGAGATGATAGATAAACTCCAGTGGAAGACTCTGCAGGAGAGATGCTCAGTAGCTCGTTACTGGCTTTTGTCAAAGTTTCGAGAACATACCTTCAGCGAGGAGTCAAGCAGTATATTGCTCTTTCCTACGTATATCTCGCGAAGAGACCATGAGGATAAAATCAGAGAGATTAGAACTCACACAGAGGCACACCGACAATTTTTCTTCCCACGAACAATACGAGACTGGAATAGAAGGGAGAACGATAGACGTACTCAAGGTATGGCTTGCGGAGTATGGATTTAGATGTAGAATAACTGTAGAGCATTCGGTAACTCATTTTCACAAGAGGTCATAACAGCCGAGTCATCGTCAAAGAATAATGTGTTAATAGATTTATTGGTCTATTATTTTAGTACTTCTGTGCTTGTTGATTTTCGTTGCTTCAAGCCGATCGTCTAAGTATAGGGTGTGTAAGAGTGGTGACAGACAGCTACCTTGTCTATCGCTGTAATTCTTTATTTTGCAAGTTTGCTGTTCTGGTGATGATAATCGTTATTGTTCTGCTGCAGAATTCGTGATTTGGTTCGCCAGTGCCCACGCGCGTAGTTTTGCAAGGTAATAGCCTCCCGCCCTGCGCCTACTTCTACTCACTCCGCTCTGTCTTGTTGCAGGACGCCGAGACGATCGAGAGGCTGAACGAGAGCGGGGAGCTGCGCAGAATAATGAAGCCGTTCAAGGTGAGCACAGCTGCTACTGCTGGCGGCGCGCAGCGTCACACTGCGCATGCGCGCGCGGTGTTAGTGCCAGGCTTGTGTTATTCCCGCTGCTGTCTCTGGGATGCTGCGCGCGGTACACCAGCTGCTTCGTCGGCCACCACGGACACACACACACACACACACACACACACACACACACACACACAAGATATGTACCACGCTCTCACAAACTGCGTAGCGTATGCGTCTCTTCTGTATTCGTTCTTTAGCATTTCGTGCCTCCATCGGTGAATAAGGAACGCTTGATTGATCACTTTGCTGTCTGTTTACCTGTCCGACTGTTAAGGCCAGTTTTTCTAAGGAACGGGTAGAGGTATCAAGTTGAAATTCATGTGACACATTTCGGTGTGAAAAATTTAACATTTTAAGTCAATTAAATCAAAAGATACGGCCGTTTACTACAAATTTCGATACTCCCAAACTCACTCGTGAAAATCTACGGGGTATTGACTTAGAATCATGAAGTTCGAAAAGGAACAAGGTTTCAGAGTTCAAACAGAATCTGAAAACTGCTGACTTGAAATTACACTCTCGAGACGAAAACAGACGCACCTCGAAGGAATTATCCGAATGGGGCGACAATTGGTAGATGTGATGTACACGTAAAGAAAAAAAATTTGAACAATTTCAGAAATATTGGATGACTTATTCAGGAGAAAGAGCTTCACAAACTCTGCAAGCCAACGACGCCTTGGTCCACTTGTGATCCTTATGCAAGCATTTATTCAGCCTGGCACTGATTGATAGATTTGTTGAATGTCCTCTTGAGGAATATCGTGCGAAATTACGTCCAACTGGGTCGTTAGATCGTTAAAATTCCGAGCTATTGTAGGGCCCTGCCAACAGTTCTCCAAACATTTCAATTGGGGAGAGATTCGGCGACCTGACTGGCCGATGTAGGCTATGGCAAACACGAAGACAGCCAGACCTTTTTCTCAGGAACGGGTGGAGGCATGAAGTTAAGATTTATGACAAAGACTAAGCTGTACGTTTCCTTGGCGGCTTGAAATATGTAAGCTTCTAAGTGAATACAATCAAAAGATACGCCCTTTGTGTCGCATATTTTGGTATCACATACTCGTAATTTGATACTCGCGAACTCCCTCATCAAAATTTGTATATGAACTATCTCTATGAGTGTCGGTACTGGTGTTCTAGCGGTAAAACGTGTGTCTGGGAAGTGAGAAGTCGTGGTATCAAATCCCGGTCGGGACACTGATTTTTCAGTTTTCGTTTGCACTTAGCCTTCATCTGTCAACGATTTGAGGAGTCGCCAGAAACGACACGTGGTTCGGATTTCACCGCAAACGGTAGGTCCCCTTCCCACAGTTGGATAATTGGCGTGGCTTAAGGACATGGAAGTGCCGAAGACACTTGCACTAGGCCTTTGAACCACACCAAATTATTATTATTATTATGGGGATGTATATAGATAATCACTTTCATAAGGAACCCAAGAGCTCCAGTCCTACTCGCTTTTTGTTTTTAATCAACGTGTTCTTCTTGATGCAGTATAAGGTTTATTTACGAGCGTGTTGATTCGTTTCGCATTTCATAACCAACTTTACTGGGTGTTTTAGTTTCTCATTTGTCTTGCTAACATCTGCTCTTTCTCCAATCTGGTCACAACGTAGAGGACGGACTTCCACTACGCCGGTTCTGGCGCTGCAGTCCGGAACCGCGGGACTGCTACGGTCGTAGGTTCGAATCCTGCCTCGGGCATGGGTGTGTGTGATGTCCGTAGGTTAGTTAGGTTTAAGTAGCTCTAAGTTCTAGGGGACTTATGACCTAAGATGTTGAGTCCCATAGTGCTCAGAGCCATTTGAACCATTCCACTACGCCCATCAAAAGGTGACATGTATTCACGCCGAGAGTTTTTTCGCAACACAGGTTGGTCGCTATACCTAGTGGTGAAACATCGTTCACAGCTCTGAAAGTCCCTTCAGACGTGCAGTGAAACGTTTTACGTCATTTAGCTTGTGCTAAAAAGCTAAAGGTGCGTTTCAGTGGCGAGGAAGATGAACTATTAGTAGACACACTATCAAAAACTTACTGTCGACTATTTTTCTGCGCTTGGCGTGTGTCGGGAGCAAATAGCCCTCTTTTTCACCGTCCGTTGTATGTTTAGCTAACAGCAAACCCAGGAGATTCCTTTTCTCTTCTCTCACGCAATCCATAAATACTGTACAGTAAATAACACTCTCTTTAAAGCAACAACACTCTCCCCAGACAGCAGATGTGGATTGAATAGTTAACGCGCTTGCGGTTTCTTTTTCTGGGAAAACACAAATGAGGAACATAGCTAAGTTTTGCATCCCTGCCGATGCAAAACACCCTCTTCTTTTCGCACGGATCAAAAGTCCTGCACCTAGGAAAATCAGGTGTAAGGAACGAAATGTTTCTTAAGTTATCAAGAGTAGCCGCGGTGTGATTAATGCTCTATGGAAATAAATAGGACTTAACTTCTTTTAAATCATCATCATCTTAATGGTTTGATGAGAACCGCCTCGATTGCATGTCCTGTAGCAATATCTCCATGCCAGAGATGCACTAAGTCCTCAATTAATTATCCTGTATGTTTTAGTCTCTGTCCTTTCCTATAAATTTTTCCTTCTATATTTCCCTGTAGTTCCATGGAAGCTATTCCAATGTCGCTCACCACATTTCGTATCACTCTGACGCTTTCTTATAGTTGACTTGTAGAACGTGTTCATTTTCCTGTCGACTCTGCTGAGAGCTACATCACTTCTAATCTTATCGTTCTTTTTTCAGCATTCCTCTATACAGTCACATCTCAAAGACTTCGATACGCTTCTTTCCTGGTTTTCCCAGAGTCCTTTTTACACAATGCCACTCTATTCTCAGAAATTTTCTTATCAATTTAACACCTATGTTTGATACTAGCAAATTTATGTTGACAAGGAATGTTGGTTTTTTTTCCAAGGTAGCAGAATTCCTTCACATTGTCCACTATACTCTCAACAATTTTGGTTATAAGTTTGTTGCTGAAGTAATTCCTACTAGTCTAAAATTTACTGCAGTGAAATGAACAGAGACGACAAAAAATGTTCAGTGCTTGACATCGAAAGGTGTGAAGACAAGCTAGAAGAGCTGGGAGCTCAGAGCATCACTGACGTAATGAAATACTACAACTGGTGACAAAGCATGCCTGGATCTAGGCTAGCCAAAAAAGATGGGCGATACAGATCAGTCGGCGAAGGCAAATATGTCCCTGGAAAAGATGCCAGGACAAACAAGGAGCCAGAACAGCCTAAAAGACCGAGCCGTGATTCTGCTGCTGCTGCTGTCTCGTAGCTGATCGTATACGTTGGCGTCAGACTGCAAAGAAGTACAGATATGAAACAGTGAGATGGTTCCTGGAGTCACTACAGATTGACTTACTTCAACATGAAACTGAACATATGCTAGCTGGAGTGTTGTGCTGGTTTTTAACTTACTTTTTTTTTAAATTTTAATCAGTACTCCTGGTGTTCCTTGCCTGTCTCGCGAACCGGGTATTCCTCTGTCGTTCTTTCCGCTTGTATAGACACTCCTGTTGCGTGGTGAGAGAGAAAACGGGAACTGAAAATTCTTTTTGTCCAGTCGGAGAATTAATGTGCTGACAGCGAGCGAAAGGCCCGCTTCGGCGCCTGCCTCTGGAATGTTCGGTGCCTGCCATGCGACGGAAGCCACGCCGCTCTGATTAATGGTGGCGCCTGCCGTACTCGGTATTGGCAACCCGCCTTTTAGTACTGCATAGCGGGAATGCATAGCTCGGTCCGTGCAGGCGGGGTCGCAGAGGTAGACTAAAGGTACGCGGCCGCAATAGACGGATTTTAAACTGAGTGTTAAAACCTAAATTAAGGAGATTTAATTTGAAACTTTTCATGAATATCATTGCGATTTTGACTAATTTTATTGTGTAATGCAAGTACCCCTCCGAACTTTGTCTTCATACTGTGTATTTTTCACACAATTCACTCGGGATTTTGTCGTTTATTACTTGCAAAATTTCTGGAATTAGTGATGGAAAAATAGCAAAGAAGAAAATAACCAATGATGAATAAATTAATATTGACACTCACCTTTTACTTACTGGATGAAACTAGACTAACGTCTACTTAGAATGGAACGTGAATTGCCTCCACATCGGTATACCACTTGGGCACATGAGCATTCATCTGAATTACAATGTTTTAACATTTATGTGAATCGTATATACAACGTAAAAGTTACTAGGTAACAAATGAAGTTTGGTCCAGACAATCATTTCGAATTTACGTTTTTACAGCCACATTTTGATTGGCTTGTTCACGATACATGCTTCTTTTTACAATCTACGAATGACTTAGAATATTAACCGAGTATGAGAAATGACAATTCTATGTTAGAAACCAAAACAAATTGTTACACTTTATACATGAATGATTCAAAAAATAGCATTTTACCGAAAATATCAAACACATAGTTTAAGAAAAGCCCAATTTCATATCAAGTTGGATGTTCCTTAACAACATCAACACTTATTTATGCAAATAACTTGATAATGCTGTAGTCCCCCCCCCCCCACCCGCACTTAACACATTAGTGTATTACGAGGATTTTTACATTTAGTTTTAAAAAAAAAACATGTTAGCAAATTTCACAGAAATTTCTGAGCTGAGAACATGAATTGACAAAAAATATCGCACTTATTAAAATTTTAATTATTGCATTAATTAGACATTTAAACTCTTCGTTGAACAGATTACATCATACCAGAATTGTATTTCACTGTCATTATGTACTTAACTAATTGATTAGAGGAAAGATATGAAAAATTCCTGGAGAAACTTTATACCTTAAACGTCAGGTGACAGCTAATTTATGTCATCCTGTACTTCGATACATAATGTTCGTTACTTCTATCGTACTACTACAGTTTCACCGTACCATTTTGATAATAAAAGAGAAAAGACCACTCTCGTGTCAGAAACATTCATTCGCTATCTTCCCAAGTTGTAATTGCCCTGTTCATAGTCATCGCATTTCAGACAGTTACGTGCCCCTTCAAAAATATTTGAGAAAATGCATAAACGGATAGTTCCAGTTGTCATCGGCTTCTCAGTTTGGGTCATGTGACAGTGATGAGGCCTCTTCAGCTCCAGGCCGGCACCTTTTGCGGTATCAGGTCGTCACAACGCCTCTACGACTCGCTTTAATAATTTCATCTCCAAAGCAAATACACTGTAATGAACCACGTTTCCGCCTCTAAACTCGTACATCAAGTGTCGACGACGTGGTTGTGATGCCAGTAGAGGGACTTACCTAATGAATTAGTTAATTAGTCGCTCCTCCTAGGAAACCAGAGAGCGGGTTCCCTCCTCGCATCTGGCAATACGTCTTCCGTTTTGCAGATGGAGCTTCAGAGTCACACTGGGTCTCACAAAACCTTTACGGTCAAAATAACACCCACAGCACACGAGCCAGATGGGAAATCATTAGTTCATTGACTATATTGGAACATAAACACAAGCCGTGCGGAATTAGCCGAGCGTCTAGGCGCTGCAGTCATGGACTGTACGGCTGGTTCCGGCGGAGGTTCGAGTCCTCCCTCGGGCATGGGGTTTGTGTTCGTCCTTAGGATAATTTAGGTTAAGTAGTGTGTAAGCTTAGGGACTGATGACCTTAGCAGTTAAGTCCCATAAGATTTCACACACACATAAACACAAACACACACACACACACACACACACACACACACACACACACACACATTTTAGTGTCCATAGTAGGGCCCATGATAATGTACAAGGAGTCATCATTCAACTTCAAATCAGAGAATTCTCTTAAAAATTTCAACTAATGTTTAAAATGGTATCTCAGCACCGCTATATGTTTTTGTGCTCGAGAAATCACGTTTCCTTTTCAGTATCCCCATACAAATTAATCGCAAACAGGGATACCTGAGTCCGTGAATTGTTCATGAAGCATTCCATGAGTCTCCTTAAATGAACCAGTACAGATATAGGCTTCGAGACACAGAACGTATCATACTTTACATTAATAGTTCAGAGAAGGACGAAGAGACGCTCACAGCACCTTACAGCAACAAGCACCGACTGAAGTAGTGGCAGCGAGTCACGCCCATAACGTGACCGGAAGACTAGGGAGCTGTCGTGGTGAATTCAGGGCGGGACAGTTTTCATCTTGAACGTTTGTACAGCTCTGGTCGTTAAGACCGCAAAACCAGGAGAGATATCAAATAACGAAATTTTACGTAGAGTGCCTGCACAGCTTAGTACGAATAAAACCGAAACAAATTTGTAGACAACGTGATTCCACCTCATCAGTACATTTGTCGACAAGCGGAGACAAAGTCTTCAGATCTCTAACCTGAAAAACTAGTTAATGTAACTTGTCTGAATCGTCTTCATTTTTCATTAATGGTGCTGTGGTGCTTTGATAAAAAATCTCTACCAGTGCGACTGTAATGAAAGAAAACTCCGTCTGGATCACTATATTTAGTTCTGAGTTCCAGTTTTGATAGTGTGAAGAGATAATATAAAGACTGTGCCATGCAAAACGCATTTTGTCAGAATGGGTGCCAAGCATGACATTGTAGCTTTAAACTTTACTTTCGTTTTGCTGATAATAGTGCGGTGTTTATCAGTGGTGTAGATAAACTTATCATTCACTAAATAGGCGATGTTTGAAGGCATGCTTGAAAACCAGCTTTAATAATATTAAAATAATCTAATATTAATGCAAAAAAATTGTTCAAGTTACCAATGAAATTATTGAACTACACTGTCCGTTCACATTAATGTGACCAACTGTCGAAAGCTTGAATAACCACCTTTTCCAGCACGAACTGCTGCGACACGTGCAGGAAGAGAGTCAGTGAGGTTCTGGAAGTTGCGGACAGGGATGTGGGATCTTGACGACTCCAGTACTGTAGCCAGCTGCGCTGGGTTTCCAGGGTGAGGATCCTCTATCCAGCTTGATAGAGGTGGTCCCACAGATTATCGATTGGGATTAAATCCGGCGAGTTTAGTGGGTGGAGGAGTATGGTAGACTAATCCTGGTGGTCTTCGAACCACGTACGTATACTGCGAGCTTTTTGACACATTGCATTGTCCTGCTGGTAGATGCCGGATCCTCTACCCAGCTCGATTGGGATTAAATCCGGAGTTTAGTGGCTGGAGCAGTATAGTAGACTCATCTTGGTGGTCTTCGAACCACGTGCGTATACTGTGATTTTTTTGACACATTGCATTATCCTGCTGGTAGATGCCATCGTACCGAGGGGAAACAAACTGCGTGTTGGGGTCCGTATGGTCCACAAGGATAGATGCATACTCCTGTTGATACATTCTGCATCCAAAATGGCGAGATAATCCATGAAATGTGACCAAAACATTCCCCAGACCATAATGCTGCCTCCTCCTTTGCTTTCAGAAGTTTCACGCTGAGCTTGCAATTTTCCCAACGCTACAAAAATCGTGAATCATGCACCACTTTATAACCGCAGGGAATACATTTCCTTTTGAATGAAACATAAATATAACCTGTTTTGTCACATTTAATAATAAATTAAAAGTAATTCTACTACAGAGAGGCCGATATAAAATGTCTGCTCAGCTCGATGGAGACGAGAGAAAAGAGTACAGTTTGCTGTGAGGAGCTTCGCTCCTCGCTTACATTTTGTTATAAAACGTTTGAAAACACAAATCGTCCGCTTCGTTTCTGCCACAGGCTGATTCCTCTGATATCTTCGATCTGAACTCATAGTTTAGACAAGTTTTATTACATTTTTCGTAGGCAGCATGAAACATTTCTTTAAGTAAGGAGCGCACATTCACGCAACAAAACCACTTTGAAATATATTTTATATTTTAGAATGAGATGAGTTTCTTCAAGTAATGGTTCAGTGTATATAGCCTCCTACTGCCACATGCGTGTGAAACCCTACCAAGCACTTGTCGAATACGTGCCACGCAGAATCGCAACTGTATTGCTTTATCAGGAGAAAGAAAACTGGCATTCTACGGATCGGAGCGTGGAATGTCAGATCCCTTAATCGGGCAGGTAGGTTAGAAAATTTAAAAAGAGAAATGGATAGGTTAAAGTTAGATATAGTGGGAATTAGTGAAGTTCGGTGGCAGGAGGAACAAGACTTTTGGTCAGGTGATTACAGGGATATAAATACAAAATCAAATAGGGGTAATGCAGGAGTAGGTTTAATAATGAATAAAAAAATAGGAGTGCGGGTTAGCTACTACAAACAGCATAGTGAACGCATTATTGTGGCCAAGATAGACACAAAGCCCATGCCTACTACAGTAGTACAAGTTTATATGCCAACTAGCTCTGCAGATGATGAAGAAATTGATGAAATGTATGACGAGATAAAAGAAATTATTCAGGTAGTGAAGGGAGACGAAAATTTAATAGTCATGGGTGACTGGAATTCGTCAGTAGGAAAAGGGAGAGAAGGAAACATAGTAGGTGAATATGGATTGGGGGGAAGAAATGAAAGAGGAAGCCGCCTTGTAGAATTTTGCACAGAGCATAACTTAATCATAGCTAACACTTGGTTCAAGAATCATAAAAGAAGGTTGTATACCTGGAAGAATCCTGGAGATACTAATAGGTATCAGATAGATTATATAATGGTAAGACAGAGATTTAGGAACCAGGTTTTAAATTGTAAGACATTTCCAGGGGCAGATGTGGATTCTGACCACAATCTATTGGTTATGAACTGCAGATTGAAACTGAAGAAACTGCAAAAAGGTGGGAAATTAAGGAGATGGGACCTAGATAAACTGAAAGAACCAAAGGTTGTAGAGAGTTTCAGGGAGAGCATAAGGGAACAATTGACAGGAATGGGGGAAAGAAATACAGTAGAAGAAGAATGGGTAGCTCTGAGGGATGAAGTAGTGAAGGCAGCAGAGGATCAAGTAGGTAAAAAGACGAGGGCTAATAGAAATCCTTGGGTAACAGAAGAAATATTGAATTTAATTGATGAAAGGAGAAAATATAAAAATGCAGTAAATGAAGCAGGCAAAAGGGAACACAAACGTCTCAAAAATGAGATCGACAGAAAGTGCAAAATGGCTAAGCAGGGATGGCTAGAGGACAAATGTAAGGATGTAGAGGCTTGTCTCACTAGGGGTAAGATAGATACTGCTTACAGGAAAATTAAAGAGACCTTTGGAGAGAAGAGAACCACTTGTATGAATATCAAGAGCTCAGATGGCAACCCAGTTCTAAGCAAAGAAGGGAAGGCAGAAAGGTGGAAGGACTATATAGAGGGTTTATACGCGATGTACTTGAGGACAATATTATGGAAATGGAAGAGGATGTAGATGAAGATGAAATGGGAGATAAGATACTGTGTGAAGAGTTTGACAGAGCACTGAAAGACCTGAGTCGAAACAAGGCCCCAGGAGTAGACAACATTCCATTAGAACTACTGATGGCCTTGGGAGAACCAGTCATGACAAAACTCTACGATCTGGTGAGCAAGATGTATGAGACAGGCGAAATACCCACAGACTTCAAGAAGAATATAATAATTCCAATCCCAAAGAAATCAGATGTTGACAGATGTGAAAATTACGGAACTATCAGTTTAATAAGTCACAGCTGCAAAATACTAACGCGAATTCTTTACAGACGAATGGAAAAACTGGTAGAAGCGGACCTCGGGGAGGATCAGTTTGGATTCCGTAGAAATGTTGGAACACGTGAGGCAATACTAACCTTACGACTTATCTTAGAAGAAAGATTAAGAAAAGGCAAACCTACGTTTCTAGCATTTGTAGACTTAGAGAAAGCTTTTGACAACGTTAACTGGAATACTCTCTTTCAAATTCTGAAAGTGGCAGGGGTAAAATACAGGGAGCGAAAGGCTATTTACAATTTGTACAGAAACCAGATGGCAGTTATAAGAGTCGAGGGGCATGAAAGGGAAGCAGTGGTTGGGAAAGGAGTGAGACAGGGTTGTAGCCTCTGCCCGATGTTATTCAATCTGTATATTGAGCAAGCAGTAAAGGAAACAGAAGAAAAATTCGGAGTAGGTATTAAAATCCATGGAGAAGAAGTAAAAACCTTGAGGTTCGCCGATGACATTGTAATTCTGTCAGAGACAGCAAAAGACTTGCAAGAGCAGTTGAACGGAATGGACAGTGTCTTGAAAGGAGGATATAAGATGAACATCAACAAAAGCAAAACGAGGATAATGGAATGTAGCCAAATTAAATCGGGTGATGCTGAGGGGATTAGATTAGGAAATGAGACACTTAAAGTAGTAAAGGAGTTTTGCTATTTAGGGAGTAAAATAACTGATGATGGTCGAAGTAGAGAGGATATAAAATGTAGACTGGCAATGGCAAGGAAATCGTTTCTGAAGAAGAGAAATTTGTTAACATCGAGTATAGATTTAAGTGTAAGGAAGTATGGAGTGTAGCCATGTATGGAAGTGAAACATGGACGATAACTAGTGTGGACAAGAAGAGAATAGAAGCTTTCGAAATGTGGTGCTACAGAAGAATGCTGAAGATAAGGTGGGTAGATCACGTAACTAATGAGGAGGTATTGAATAGGATTGGGGAGAAGAGAAGTTTGTGGCACAACTTGACTAGAAGAAGGGATCGGTTGGTAGGACATGTATTGAGGCATCAAGGGATCACAAATTTAGCATTGGAGGGCAGCGTGGAGGGTAAAAATCGTAGAGGGAGACCAAGAGATCAATACACTAAGCAGATTCAGAAGGATGTAGGTTGCAGTAGGTACTGGGAGATGAAGAAGCTTGCACAGGATAGAGTAGCATGGAGAGCTGCATCAAACCAGTCTCAGGACTGAAGACCACAACAACAACATTGCTTTGGGAAGGTGGGTCAAAACGTTACTGACCAGGTGGTCATAAGGTTTTGCCTCAACAGTGTACGGAAGTGTTAACAGCAAGAGAAAGCCAGATGAGTGGATCAGGGAACAGACTGGAGTGAAAGACATACTGTGATAACAGTGAAACTGGCGCATGGTGTAGCCAGGCAAATGGGTGGTACATAGAGCAAGCATGTTCTCTGGCGGATTCCAACAGACGTGGAAACACCGATATGACGACCTACATGAAGGTGGTTAGAAAATAGTGAATCTGCAGGAGGAACATATATACCTATAGCTGATTTGAAATACATTCACAAGGTGGAGACGAGTGGCAGATGATGTTGAAGTTAATGACATTGGTGTGTGAAAGCTGAATTGTACTGCAAAGAAAAGACAGTATCGAGAACCAGTGTTGGTGCAAAAAGGAGAGTTGGCTTTCCAGCAGACTTCTGCTAGTCATATGGCGGAGTGAGGAGGACGGTATTGTCTCTCTCTCTCTCTCTCTCTCTCTCTCGCTCCACTTCCTCTGAATGAGCCAGGGCAGGCTACATACTAGCAGCAGCGGCGGATCCCGAGAGAGTAAATCCGTGGCGTGCCGGTCTCGTGAGGTCCATTTCACGCTGACGCCGCACCCCGCTAAGCCTGCGGCGTCCGTGAACGATGTGCGAGCCGTGGCGGCCATAGCCACCAGCTTACATCCCGGACAGATCGACTGCGAAAGGCCCCACCCGACTGCTTACGCATGCAAGCGTGCGACACCCCGTAGTTTCCGCGCCATGGGTCCGCCTGCGCGAACCGAGGCCAGCGCTTCCGCAGCTGTGCCCACAGTTCGATAGAACTTTACGTAGTGCGTCATATAGGTGGCAAGCATGAAGGGTTACGGAGGGAGTCATTGTGGGCTGGGTGCCTCATAGTAGGACGCGGACGTCACCATCTACACTATTGCCCATTAAAATTGTAACACCACAAAGGTAGCATGCGACAAACGTTATACTGGCAAGAAGTGTAATACACTGGATATGGAAACAGCTTCTCAGGACAACCACACGAAGTAGATAGATGTAAGAACATTTGCATTCTGCACGTAAGGATAGAGTACTTAGCAGATTCCTCATTCAGAATCGCGTTTGAGTGTTGTTTGTTTGTGAGAAGATTGTGTTATGCCTCATCTAGGGAGGAGAGTCGTCTGCCAGCGTATGCTGCAATTCCACAGCGTTAGGATCGTGGACGGTCAGAAGTCGACTTGATCGTTACGTGGTATTGCCGCTCGTATTGTCAGGATTTCACAACTGTAATGCCAATATGGAGTCGATGGTTTCCAGAGAGCCACACTCAATGCAATACAACCAGACCCGCAAGCAGGTTGGTTGAGGGGGTGGGGGTGGTTGGGAGGAAGGCAGGGACGTGTGACCGCCCCCCCCTCCGCCCGTAATACTAGACGCAATGGAAATTTTGTAGTACCAAAATGCTTCCTTAATATTGTTCATTTTTTATTATGATTGAAAGTCGAGTGAAACGAGTTTCATTTAAAAAGTAGTTGATCATGAACAGCAGTGGAAGATTCACGAAATCATATGAGGCTCCAACTCTCCTGAAGCAGAGTACATGGTGAAAAGTTTCGTAACATTACTGAATCTGTATTTGGGTGAAGATTTCCACGTAGCTGAAAATGGATCATCCAAGAACAGGCTTGAGCTAATTCTCTTAGTTTGTCTCCAGTCTCAGTGTCATACTTAACCACACATGGAAAAATTTTGGTGCAAAATTTCTGCGTCTGCGCTGTTTCGGAACAGAACAGAACTTAGTATCTTCGTTCGGAAACTTGTGTAAGGTGAATAGATACTATTCACGTAGCGGAAAAAAAACCGAATAATTTTGACTTTCCTGTGTAATCTTCTGTTAGTTTATTTGTATTTATCAAGGTATTTGCTTTTCTACTGAGTAGTATGTGAGATTGATATTTTAGTAACACTGGTGTAAATTAAATAAATATTTGTGCGGAAATTTGAGCTGTTAAGCAAGTTTATGAATATTTAAGACGAATGAAATCAGCAAACCACTTCTTGTTCGCCTGTCTGACCTATTAGAAGATGTAATCGAATCTAAATTTATAATATAAAAAGGCCTTCTAGCTAAAATTAGATTACCGAATCCCCATCACACCTGCGTGTGTGGGCCTGCGTACAGCATATCACATGACTGAGAGGCTAGACATTGTTTAATTTGCCATGTAGGACCCTACAGCCACCGCACTTACAGGGTGTTTCAAAAATGACCGGTATATTTGAAACGGCAATAAAAACTAAACGAGCAGCGATAGAAATACACCGTTTGTTGCAATATGCTTGGGACAACAGTACATTTTCAGGCAGACAAACTTTCGAAATTACAGTAGTTACAATTTTCAACAACAGATGGCGCTGCGGTCTGGGAAACTCTATAGTACGATATTTTCCACATATCCACCATGCGTAGCAATAATATGGCGTAGTCTCTGAATGAAATTACCCGAAACCTTTGACAACGTGTCTGGCGGAATGGCTTCACATGCAGATGAGATGTACTGCTTCAGCTGTTCAATTGTTTCTGGATTCTGGCGGTACACCTGGTCTTTCAAGTGTCCCCACAGAAAGAAGTCACAGGGGTTCATGTCTGGCGAATAGGGAGGCCAATCCACGCCGCCTCCTGTATGTTTCGGATAGCCCAAAGCAATCACACGATCATCGAAATATTCATTCAGGAAATTAAAGACGTCGGCCGTGCGATGTGGCCGGGCACCATCTTGCATAAACCACGAGGTGTTCGCAGTGTCGTCTAAGGCAGTTTGTACCGCCACAAATTCACGAAGAATGTCCAGATAGCGTGATGCAGTAATCGTTTCGGATCTGAAAAATGGGCCAATGATTCCTTTGGAAGAAATGGCGGCCCAGACCAGTACTTTTTGAGGATGCAGGGACGATGGGACTGCAACATAGGGCTTTTCGGTTCCCCATATGCGCCAGTTCTGTTTATTGACGAAGCCGTCCAGGTAAAAATAAGCTTCGTCAGTAAACCAAATCCTGCCCACATGCATATCGCCGTCATTAATCCTGTGCACTATATCGTTAGCGAATGTCTCTCGTGCAGCAATGGTAGCGGCGCTGAGGGGTTGCCGCGTTTGAATTTTGTATGGATAGAGGTGTAAACTCTGGCGCATGAGACGATATGTGGACGTTGGCGTCATTTGGACCGCAGCTGCAACACGGCGAACGGAAACTCGAGGCCGCTGTTGGATCACCTGATGCACTAGCTGCGCGTTGCCCTCTGTGGTTGCCGTACGCGGTCGCCCTACCTTTCCAGCACGTTCATCCGTCACGTTCCCAGTCCGTTGAAATTTTTCAAACAGATCCTTTATTGTATCGCTTTTCGGTCCTTTGGTTACATTAAACCTCCGTTGAAAACTTCGTCTTGTTGCAACAACACTGTGTTCTAGGCGGTGGAATTCCAACACCAGAAAAATCCTCTGTTCTAAGGAATAAACCATGTTGTCTACAGCACACTTGCACGTTGTGAACAGCACACGCTTACAGCAGAAAGACGACACACACATCACTTGCAGCGCCATATGTTGTTGAAAATTGTAACTACTGTAATTTCGAAAGTTTGTCCGCCTGAAAATGTACTGTTGTCCCAAGCATATTGCAACAAACGGTGTATTTCTATCGCTGCTCGTTTAGTTTTTATTGCCGTTTCAAATATACCGGTCATTTTTGAAACACCCTGTACTTCGCTTCGGAAATAAGGATGTCTGCAGCCAAACAAATATCCACGCAGACGGTGCTGTGACGCCTGGATGAGCACGGATTGTCAATGCGGCGACCAATGTCACGGCTTCAGTTCGCGTGGAAGAAGGAAGACGTTCGCCGACAGCAATGACCCGAACGACAACACTGGACACATGATGACACCACGCCGTCTCTTCACACGACACACGGTTCTGCGTACATCACAATACGGTCACTAATCAGGGATATCGCAGGAGCGATAATTCGAAACAAAAAAGCCTAGTAAACACGGATTTGAAATGTGTACTTTAAGGGCTATGTGCACTTCTTCCTCTTCGATAGTGTGAAAAAAATCCATAGAAAATGTCCATTACGCTTGGGCTCTAAATCGCATCTACAGGGAAACATGTCTCTTATACTGAACAATTACTCGCAGCTCTTAAGGTATGCAGTATAGAGTCCATGTTTACTAGAAATTTTTTATTTGAATGGTTGTTCTTTTCTTATCGCTTATTATTGACCATTCCTCCTGGGACACCCTGTATATCTATCACGTGTAGAAGCTGCAAGGACCAGATTGCATTGGTTATCGTCATTTATGGTCCCAATAACAGGAGGAATATCATTCTGCATGCAACAGTATCACCTCTGGTAATCTTAACCGGTAATTTTCACAGCAACCGTTACGTGCTTGTGCATGAAATATAGCTGTGCCCTTTCTTCGACGTGACTATAACATAAACTTTCAACAAGAAAACGTAAACCTGCATGTCAGCCACACTGACCAAACATAACTCGATACAGAGGAATGAAACTGTACGGTTCCAGAGAACTTTTAGAGTCTCAAACATCTCTGATCTATATATCCAAACTAATTAAAGCACCTATACCTGGGTTACAGGCGGGATCCCCCGTTTCATTCGCTGCTGAAGGGCTATTCGAGTACGGTTGGAGAGCCTCTGCAATGCTGTTCGTGTTTAAGGGAATACTAATTGCGCTGGGCGTGAATGGGAGTTTGGACTGAGCAGGCAGGCGTGCTAAAGTACTCCGTGCAGTTGTGGAAAGCCACTGTGCCAGGGTGGCACAATGGTTAGCGCATCTGCCTAGTGAGCACAAGATTTGGGTTCGAATCGCGACCTTGGTACAAGTTTCCGTACCTTCATCCTGCATATATACATCCATAGACAGGGTTGTCGAGAGACGGGCAGATCACCAGTCTCTAGCCACTACGAGTGAGGAACTCTTGCGTGGGAGTGGAGCAGGATGGACTGGTGTTCCCGTGTCTGTCATTCAGACTCGGTTTGACTCGACGCCTCACCGAACTGTTGACGCCAAGGCGCTTGCTCTGCGTAATAAACTCCCCAACCTATGTCCCCTCAAATAACCCATATCTTTAATCGTGTCTTCCAATTATTATACTGTGTTCACACAATAAGTAAAATTTCATTATTTGCTATTCTTCCTGGTACGAGGGCTATCCACAAAGTACATTACGTTTTGGAATTAAAAATAAATAAAGTATTGGAAATTTTTTTTATTATATACAGATGAAAGCCACACTTAAATACTACTTTTCTACACAGTTGCCATTTAAATTAAGGCACTTATCGTAGCGATGGACGAGATTGGAAATTCCTTCGTCGTAAAATTCGGCCGCCTGCGCCTTCAACCACGTGGTTACCTCTTCTTGAAGCTGTGCGTCCTCATTAAAACGCTGCATAGCCAACCACTTCTTCATTGCTGGGAATAAGTGGAAGTCGCTCGGTGCCAGGTCGGGACTGTACGGCGGATGAGGAAACAACTCCCACTTAAAAGATTCGAGAACTTCACGAGTGGCATTTGCCGTGTGGGCCCGGGCGTCGTCGTGAATCAGCAAGATCTTTGAGCCCAACTTTCCTCTGCGCTTGTTTTGTATTGCTCTTCTGAGGTTGTGCAGAGTTTGGCAATACCTTTGAGAGTTTATTGTAGTGCCTCTTTCCAGGAAATCCACAAAAATCACACCTGTTCTGTCCCAAGAGACAGTCGCCATCACATTCCTTGGCGACATTGTCTGCATGCATTTCTTGGGTTTTTGGGGGGAATTTGTGTGCCCCTCTGCATTGACTGCAATTTTATCTCGCAGTTCACATGCTTAACCCATGTTTCGTCACCAGTAACGATGCGATCGAGTAATGAGTCGCCATCTTTCTCGTAAGCGTCCAGAAACGTTAACGCTGCAACCATTCGCTGATTTTTGTGAATCTCTGTCAAGATTTTTGGTATCCATCTTGCACAAAACTTGTGGTAACCAAGCTTTTCGGTAATTATTTCGTGCAACAAACTTCGTGAAATTTGTGGAAAACTCATAGAGAGTTCCGTTATTGTGAAATTACGGTTTTCACGGACCGCGGCATCGACTTTTTCGATAAGTTCGGCAGTCACTATGCTGGGTCTTCCGCTTCGCTCTTCGTCGTGAACGTTAGTTCGGCCATTTTTAAATTTTATGACCCATTGACGCACTCCACCTTCAGTGATTATGTTGTCCCCATACACTTCACAAAGCTGCCGATAGATTTCTATCGGTGTACAGTTTTTTGCAGTCAGAAACCTTATTATACCACGCACTTCACACTTCGAGACATTTTCAATTAACGCTGACATTTCAAACTGTCACAGTAACTCAAAGGAGTATAGCATGAACCTCTCACTAGCACGGCAGGATGCCGACTGAGCGGCGGAATGCCATGACACCAAGTTAGCCGCGCTAGCCCCGCCCCTAACGGACACAAACGAAAACGTAATGTACTTTGTGGATAGCCCTCGGATTTCAGTTTTTATTACCAGCAGTAAATGTCAGTTGTTCCACATCTCGTCCTAAACCACTTGACCAGTTTTCAACCAAACGTGGTACAAATGTCTGGAAAGAATCACTGTAGGGTAAGAGCCACCCACATATTAAAGGTGCGGAGTGGGGGGTGAAAAAGAGAGTGTAGACCACGACGGGCGACTATCCAGACTTTATTCATCCAGTTCTTGACAATAAGAGCACTTAGTGACTTGCGACAAGGTTTACACTTAATTTGAAACCTTTACGAAAGCTTTTCTCCCTGACGGCTCCCACAAAATGATGAAAGGAAAAGAAATTATCGAGTAAAGCTAGCGCATCAAGCATGACGTTTTAATTTATTACTTTTTCAGTGATAACTGTATTCGCGAAGCACCTTGCGGACAGTACTGATATGTACCACAGAATGTGCTTGCAAAATTATATCATTGTGCGACGCATAGTTCAGGAGATGTGACATCATAAGACGCATAAAAAATTACAGCAACATGCATAATTTTCAAATTTATTGCTTCTTTGTTACTAATTCTATACGCAACATATTTCGCATACAGTATCGACATATGCCGCTCAGTTAATATACAAAGTTACGTCATCGTACGACATTTAGTTTAGGAGATATGATATCATAAATATTGAGCTGCGTGAAAACGAAACTGCAGGTTGGAATCCGCTAGAGACACAGGTGAAATATGTGTAGAAATATGTGTGAAATGTGTTACATATGTTAAATATATATGACAAGTGCGTACACAGGTAAAGGCACGAGTAAAAACCTCCTCCTTAACCTCTGTATCGATTTGAACCAACCTATGCACTATCTGGAAAGAGAAACAATGTGAGAGTGAGAACCAGAGACGTACTATAGGAGGGGGGGGGGGATAATGCAGAGAGAGAAGGAGGGAGGACGAACAGATGGAAAGAGAGAGAGAGGCGGGAGGATATTGACAAAGTTTGGAGGAGGGAGGAGAGAGACAGAGAGCGAGGAGTGGGAAATGGACCGGGAAAGGTTGGAGGAGGAGGAGGAAGAGGAGGAGGAAGAGGAGGAGGATAGAGAGGGAGGCGGAGGAAACCGACAGACAGAGGGGAAGAAGAACGACTAATAGAATTGGAATAAATACATACTCGAGCGGCGCCGAGTACTAGTAACCAACAATATGTAATAAAATAAAATACGATTACATAGCAAATCTGACATGTTGTTCCGACAGGGTTCTTTACGTTGTAAGTCTGCCGTAAATCAGAACTGCTAATACACACTGACTCTCACATTTCCTATTCAGATAATATTAAGTTTACCGAAAACACTCTAGGCCATATGTACTACATTTATAATTTCTTTTACTAAACATTCAGTCATTATCATAAGCTAGAAGAAATGCAAAGGTTCTGAAGTAGTTGTATGAGTTAATTGATAACTTGTACAGTTTTATTTGCGTCACTGTCAAACTGTTTGATTGTAGCTGATTTTCAAGCCAACGTTCAAATTCCCTATATTTAGTTCCAATTCAAGTTTATCTATACCAATTATTAACACTGCAGTATAATCAACAAAAAGGAAGTTGAGAATAAAGTTACTCACGCTTGACACCCATTCGGGCAATTTCCGTTTTGCAGAACACAGTCTTTAGGTTATCTGTTCACACGATCAAAACCAGAAATCAAATCTAAATATAGTGACATCAAACGGTGTTTTCTTTCATTAAAGTCTTAGTGGTCTCGCTTCTTCCAAAACAACATGGCACCATTTATGAAAAACGGAGACTATTCAGATGTGTTCCATTAACTCGTTTCTCATGATAGGAGATATGAAGACTTCCTCTCGGATTGTCGAGAACGGTATTGTTAAGATGGATTCGCTTTGTCCGGCTCAGATCGATTTGATACCCATTCGGCTTAGAGCCACTATTCCTGCCAGAGTTGGTAGCTTTCCGACCTAAATTTTCGCACCCAAGTCACACATAAATTTATTTATGTATTATTCGTACTAAGACGTATAAGCGCAATAATTAAAATTTCGTTATTTGCTTTCTCTCCTAGTTTTGCAGTGTTAACGACGAGCACTGTACAAAAGCGGTAAATTTTCAAGATAAAAGCAGCCCCGCCGTGCAAACAACACGCTGATATGTTATTGCTTCCCGCTCGCAAGTATTCTGGTCACGTCATGGGTGTGGTTCGCCATCACATCATTGTCATTGCTTATTGCTTTAACACACTGTGTATCTTCGTTATTCCCTGAGTTATTCGATAATATATTACGTGTTATGTCAGTTGAACCCTGCATCCGCGCTGGTCCATTTAAGGACGCTCGTGAAATGTTTCGTGAACAATTCACGAACTCCAATATTCGTTGTCTGCTTGTGATTTTTATCTGTGGGCATATTTAAAAGGAGAAGTGTACGAAAATAATTGTAATTCGGCAGATAAACAGAGGGAAAACAGATGCTGGGATATCGAAACATCAATATTTTAGTTGTGCGTCAAGTGAGTTTGAGTGTAATTCCACGAGCACAAAAAAATCATAGCGGTGCAGGATTCCCGTTGAAAATGTAAATTATAATTTCATGTAAAACGATGTTTTCTACGACTGATTGCCCTTGTTATTGACGAGAGCTCTCTTTTGTCTTGGACATACGGACATAATGTGGACACTGAAAAATGGATGTGTGTGTGTGTGTGTGTGTGTGTGTGTGTGTGTGTGTGTGTGTTTGTGTTTGTGTGTGTGTGTGTATGTGTGTGTGTGTGTGTGCACGTGAGTGTGTGTGTTTGTCTGTGGCTATTACCGTACAGTTTCTGAACGTCTCGTTTTCCAATTCATGACAACATTATCAAATTAATGCAATTTATGTAAATGCTATAGGTTACAATAGAGCATCATTTCCTACGTTCTGAAGTTCTTCGAACATTATTAATCATTTTAGGGACACTAGAATTGAAATAATGATGAATTCTACCACGCAGGATGGATTTACCGTTTATTTATGTAGTCGTTAGATTATGTAAAAGTTTCACTTCGTTTAATCTGGTGTTAAAGTGCTGCAGGTAATCATAGTATAACTTAGTTCTCATTTCGAAATTAAATTGATAATCCCTCTGGATTATAATCTAAATTTTTATTAGCTTTCTATTACGGACATGCATCTACACACAACAGAAGAGTACCTGCAGAGCAGTGATTAAGCAAAGACTAACCGCAGACTAACTAGCGCCAAAAAAAAGTGGTATAGACACGCGTATTCAAATACAGAGATATGCAAGCAGACTGAATACGGCGTTGCGATCGGCCAAGCCTATATATGACAAGATCGGTTGTTAGATCGGTTACTGCTGCTGCAATGGCAGGTTATCAACATTCAACTGAGTTTAAATGTGGTGTTATAGTCGGAGTACGAGAGATGAGACACAGCATCTCCGAGGTAGCAATGAAGTGGGGACTTTCCCCTACGACCATTCCACGAGTGTACCGTGAATATCAGGAATCCGGTAAAACATCAGATCTCCGACATCGCTGCGGCCCTAAAAGAGCCTGCAAGAACGGGATCACCGACGACTGAAGAGAGTCGTTCAACGTGTCAGATGTGCAACCCTTCCGCAAATTGCTGCAGATTTCAATGCTGGGCCTTAAAAAAGTGTCAGCGTGCGAACCATTCAAAGAAACATCGATATGGGCTTTCGGAGCCGAAGGCCCACTCGTGTACCCTAGATGACTGCTTGACACAAAGCTTTACGCCTCGCCTGGGCCTGTCAACACCGATATTGGACTGTTGATGGCTGGAAACATGTTGTCCTGTTGGACGAGCCACGCCTCAAATTGTATCGAGCTGATGGATATGTATGTGTATGGAAGGAAGCTCATGAATGCACGGACCGTGCATGTCAGCAGGTTACTGTTCTAGCTGGTGGAGGCACTGTAATAATATGGTGCGTGTGCAGTTGGAGTGATACGGGACCCCTGATACGTCTAGATACGACTCTATCAGGTGACACGTACACAAGCATCCTATATGTTCACTTGCATCCATTCATGTCCACTGTGCATTCCGACGGTATTGAGCAATTCCGGCAGGACAAAGCGACACCCAGTTCAGAATTTATACAGAATGGCTCTAAGAGCACTCTTCTAGGCTTCAACATTTCCGCTGGCTACCAAATTCCCCATTCATGAACATTATTGAGCATATCTGGGATATCTTGCGATGTGATGTTGAGATGAGATCTCCACCCACTTACGACTTTATGGACAGCAATACAGGATTCAAGGTGTCAATTGCCTCCAGCACTACTTCAGACACTAGTCGAGTCAATGACACGTCGTGTTGTGGTACTTCTGCGTGCTCGCGGAGGCCCTACGCGATATTACGCGTGTGTACCAGTTTCTTTGGCTCTTTAGTGTATAAAACCACACCTGACATACATGCAGATAACTGGATTACCTGACACGTATATGGTACTTCAAGAAAAGTTAAACGTTGTTACGTCAGACCAAGAACCTTTCACTGGGTGTTGCACTACACTGCAACATGACGTTAATACATGACACATTGTCGCCAAGTCTCTTTAAACAACGCACGGTGCTTACTACCAGTCGTTGAGTTCCTTCATCACCGAGTTATTCCAGAACCACCTCATCGTTGCAAAGCCTAGAATTGCTGTGTATCAGATCCTCGATTACTTTGATACAGTCATGTGCAGTCGATGTCGGTGACGTTACTTCACGACCTATGTCGCCCACGTCTTTGCGGTCTTTGTTGATTTGTTGACACTGTTTCACTATGGCTGGACGGGACATGGCAATCCTGTGTATAATTTATACTCCTGCCTACAAGACTCATACTGTCCCACATGCCTCAACTTTGGAGAACATTTCCAGCTGTCATGCAGTTTCACTCACACACTGTGATACACCTATCAACCGTACAGCAGCATCACTGTGTTTGCAGGAAACCTGGTACATGTAGGCCTACTCTCTTCTAACAGTGCACCACTCTTGATGTGCAATGTGATGTCTTAGCGTAGGCCGACGTCTCTACCTTAAGCTTCGTAAACTGTTCTCAGATTATAGATTTTTAATATTTATGTGCAACTTTTTAAAATTAGTTTTACCAGATAACAAATGGTTTTGGATCTAAAGAATGGATTTGGAATTTGCGGTTTTACAATCATATTTGACTTACCTCGTGCTCGTGACACATACTACTACTACTTACAGTTTACGAATTTCTGAAAATATTAACCTAATATGGAAAATCACAAATCGGTTCTACAAATCAAATGAAACTGTCGCAGTTTGAACGTAAGTGACGGAACAAGTACCAAGCCGTCAAATCTATAGTTTGATAAAACCCGAATTTCGTATTAAAGATACGTGAACCTAACAACATTCACATGTAATTATGCAAATAATTTGATAATTCTGCTGTCTCCGTACAAAACCCGTAACTCTATTACAGGGATTATTAGTTCCATAAATTTAGCAACTTTAACTGAAATTCCCGTGATAAAAATAAAGTATGCGTTTTGAATATCATTTCGTCGAGACTTGAATTGACAATTAAATACCTCGCTGATACCAGTTTTAATTATCGGATTAATTTCGCAGCTGATCTCTTTGTTCAACAGATTATGTCATAAAAATAACTTATGCTAAGAACAACACACTCACCCATGCCCGAGGGAGAACTCGAACCTCCGGCGGGAGGGGCCGCGCAATCCGTGACATGTCGCCCTAGGCAGTGCGTCCACTCTACGCGGCAACTGTAACAACTTTGGACCTAGAAATACAGATTCCAACTAATTTGTATCAGTCTACACTTTGATGGAACAACGTTTATTGTGTCTATTACAGTACTAAAATGTGACGCGGTCAAAAGTAATCTATCCAACCGCGGTGTGTGCGAGTAACATATAATATTTCTCATGTGTGTGTAACGTGTACCAAATAGGATCACAGACGCTACTGAACTATTGAAAGAGCAACAGTACTAATGATCTCAAGTTTGACTTATGGGAGAGCATCGCGGCGGTGCTGAAAATTCTTTAAATAGCAGGCACTTGACACAACCTCTCATATGAAAATTTAAAAGTATCAAGAACCAGCCTCAAATAAGGAGTCGAGGAGTGTACTAAAAACCCGTATATATCGCTCACGTAGGGATCTCATAGGCAATATTAGACTAATTACAGCACGCACAGATGCGTTTAAGTAATCATTGTTCCTGCACTCCACACATGATTGGTAGGGGCAGAATCCCTGATAACACTATGCAACAAACTTTCATTGGATATTTGTAAATTACTTTTATTTAGAGTTTCTACATGTATTTAAATATAATACGATGAAAAATAACCATTAATAGAAATATGTATTTCCAGCTTCACAAATGCAAGTACGTGTCCTGTTTTATACCATCAGTATGCATATTTATTTAAGTAGCAATATACCCTAGAGATTTTAAATAAGTCAGAAAATTGTTCATAATTGTAAATCCATGGAATGAAAAATCAACTGAACAATGTGACACTCTTCCAGTGACAAAGTTCAGTAAACATCAATTCTTAAAGTTAGAAAAAGTAAGCCACATAAAACTGAAGAATTTCCTACAGACTATTTTGTAGTTACATACGAAAACAAGCAAACATACACAAATAATTCTTTAATTTGTAGTGCATAAAGAAAATAACTGTAGGAGCCGCTAGAGTTCGTAGCATTCAGTACTATGTTTCCTTTATTATAATTGATGTTCTCACATAAGATTTTGAAGAGTTTATAATCAAACTGAAAGTCGGCGACACTAACCGTTTTTGATTGACTTATCGCTTGTAAGTTACATCTCGAGCATCGGTAGCAGCATCCCAGCAATAGTCTGCCAAAACGTCAGGAGACCACTTCCCTGAATACCTCTGCTTCATGGTTGCAATATCCTGAAGAAATTGCTCGATATATTCGTCAGAAACTGCTCCAGAAGTTTCAGGTGCGCATGAAGGAAGCGTATTTCAGAGACAAGGTGCACTCAGACTTTTCATAACATGACAACAATTCACCAGCATACTCCTCATAATTTTCTACTCTCTTATTATTTAAGAAATTGAAACAAACAGTAACAAACATTTTCAGAATTTTTCCATGCATCCTCCTTGTCACCATTTAACATTTCACCGAATTTCTTGTCTGAAAATCTCTCACTTCTGTGGGCCAACGATGGTATCTTCTGTTACTTTCGATTCACCCAATCGTGGGAATTTTTCTCTTTCGTGCTTTTAGGCCTTGCCATATTTATTTATTTTCTTAACAAAATGTTTCGTGAATTACATAATTTTTTTTTAGCACACATACAAAGAGAAACTGCAGCAACCACTACCTACAATAGCAACTGACGTAAGGTAGTGGAATGATATGACTTCAGTGCTGAATCATATTTTTATAGTACTGTTTCATTTTTGTCATTTTATACATACGTGACACTACATTTCCACTATTTTCCTTTATGAATTAAAACCACAGGTATATGTCAATTTTCTATGTGATATTCGTTATCAGCGCGGTAGAACTGACAAGAATTAGCTTGTTTCATACATTTTATATTTTCACTATTACTTGCTGTAATTGTTACAGTCGGAAGTACCCTCTGTCTTGCACTTCACAGTTATTTTTAGAGTATACTTCGTGTAAACGGTAACTGTTTACTTCATACTACCGTTGTACAGGTGAAATCGAGACGAACAAGTTCATGTAAGACACTCAGGGGTTATCAAGCTGGGAAACATTCTGAAACTGGCCCACAAAAGGTACCTAAACTTTAGTGCATGCGTCCAGCTCGAGATTTGGATTAAAACTATCCTTGAATATTAAAAATCTCTTGTTATTACATTTAAAAAATGTAAAATTGACATTTCTGTACATTTTACCTCAAAGTGTTTTGAACTGCAATAAAATCGTTTCATTGGTCTGACCTTCGTATTGCGAAAATACTACTCTTGTGAGGGTTAAGTTTAGCTCGAATTGCAACCTTAATTAGTTTTTGCACAGCGCTTACAAAAGTCACTTTCCTTTCATTGTCATCAGGGAAAAGTTTAAGTTAATAATATTAACGAAATAGCCGACTGGTTTAAAGACTGGGAGAGGCTATTGAAAATCTCACGCTGCGCACGTGCCCTGCAACTTAGGTAGCTTTTGTAGGCGAATTTGATGCTATTATCCGGCGTGATCGACCGCAAGTCTCCCACATCGAACTGATCGTCTCGACTTCCTAAACACCAACGTTGTGCGTTGCAAACATCATTGATGGTTACAGTGTCTTCGTTTATACGGACTCTGTATCTTCACAATAAAATGTTCTTCAGATATGCATGCATGTCTGAAGTAACAGACATTATCATTGACGATTACAGTTGTGTTAAAAATTACGGAATGGATTCGCATTCTGCGTCTGTGCGTTGATATGAGCTGTTTGTGATACATGAAAATTTTTGCCCGGTCGAGACTTGAAGCCGGATTTCCCGCTTATCTCGAGCGGTAAACTTAACATCAGGACCGACCCAAAGTTCCATACATCACGTAGTCCCAATCCTTATGATCACACAGTTCATGATTCCCGACCAGGGAGACAAACATCGTCATTTTAGTCCATCGAGGCATGGTTACATCATTGCTAGTTATAATGTCTTTGTTTAAAAAGTTCTGAATCTTCACAGTGCAATGTTCTCCAGACTGCGTGACACATGTAAATTTCTGAATATCCATGTTTTTAGAGATGGCTGCGGGACTCGGCTGCTTGGTAGAGGATGTCAAATCAAACATCTTTCAGACGTCTAGTTTCCAATCTTATTTTATTTGGCAACCAGTTTCAGTGTTTTACTACACTATCTTCAGGCCCCTGACAGGCGTGTGGGAAGAATCTACCTCGGTTGTGATCAAAACAGGAGCCAGAAATACTGATATAAGTAGATTTTTACTGTAGTGATCCCTTCAACCACGGATGAAGATTTTTGCTATAGTGGTGATCAAAACAGGGCCAGCAAATACTGGTATTAGTAGATTTTTGCTATAGTGATCACTTCAACCACGGTTGAAGATTTTTGCTATAGTGGTGATCAAAACAGGGCCAGCAAATACTAGTATTAGTAGATTTTTGCTATAGTAATCAATTCAGTCACTGCTGAAGATTTTTGCTATAGTGATTACTATAGCAAAAATCTTCAGCAGTGGTTGAAGTGATCACTATAGCAAAAATCTTCAGCAGTGGTTGAATTGATCACTATAGCAAAAATCTACTAATACTAGTATTTGCTAGCCCTGTTTTGATTACCACTATAGCAAAAATCTTCAACTGTGGTTGAAGTGATCACTATAGCAAAAATCTACTAATACCAGTATATGCTGGCCCTGTTTTGGTCACCACTTTTGATCACTACAGTAAAAATCTACTTATACCAGTATTGCTGGCCCTCTTTTGATCACAACAGAGGCCGATTCTTCCTATACGTCGGTCAGGGGCCTGCAGATAGCGTAGTAAAATGCTGAAACTGGCTGCCAAATATAATAACGTTGGAAAATAGACGGCTGAAAGGTGTTTAATTTGACATCCTCTACATGTAAGTTTGGATCGTTCCTGGAGGCGTGCTTGGACAGCCCAAGTGGTCGGCGACCGCTCACGATAAGTGCGAAATTCGGGTTCGATTCCCAGTCCGGCACAAATTTTCATGTGCCGGGAACGGGGCCCACGGGAAATACGGGGCCGACGGGAAGTACAGGCCTCACAATTAACCTCTGACGTGACACTATTTGCCGAGCCCGACATACATCGCGAGCCCTCGACTAACTCTGGAACCAGTTTTTTTTCTTTTTTTTTTTTCTTTATTGAATTTCAGTTCCCCCCGAAGGGGGTGGGTTGGCAGCAGCTTAGTATGCCGCTCTTCAGCCTAAAGACTTTGTGAGAAATATGAAGAGAATAAATAATAAAAAAACAGGCGATAAAATCAGAGACTTAAAGAGTAACATGGCGAAAAGAAATCGTGGAACTTAAAACAAAGAACAGAGGGATGATGATGCTAATAAAATACATACGAAGCAGACAGGTAAAACAATAGACAGACAATTAAAAAACACGGCGACAGTCTGGATTCTGTTCGCAAAAGACATAAAATTCACACCTAGCGACAGCATGGTTTCTGTTCGCAACACGAGAAAGACGAACAACACTGAATAGTCACTGGATCACTGCACTAAAAAGTTGGCAAATGTGACATACCACAGCCAAGAGCAGGTGGGGGGAAACTGGACAGATGATGGGAAAACAAAAAAGGGGGGAAAGGAGAGTAAAAGCGAAGGGGGGAACGGGGGAACCGGGAAAGGAGCTGATGGAGGATGAGGACCCATAAGAGGGGTGGGGGGCAGACGCGACAGGGAGTGGGGTAGGCAGAGGAGGGGAATACAAAAGGACTTGGGGGGGGGGGAGAAGGGAGGTAGGGAGAGGTTTAGTGGGGAGAAAACAGGACGGAAGGGGGGGAGGAGGGAGCCCAGGGAAAGGAGGGGGAGTGAGGATCAGAGTTGATAGGAGGGATAAATGGAGGGAGAGAGGGCATCGTCCGGGAGGGGGAGTTGATGGAAGCCACCTTGGGAAAGGAGATGTAGGGTGTAGAGATGGAGGGTAGGGGGGACACAACGGTGAAGACGTGGCAGGGGGCGGGAATGGGAGAGGAGAGGAGCAACCAGGGAGTGAGGGGGTTCAAAACGGCGGGAGGTGTAGAGGATGCGGATATGTTCGAGGAATAGGAGCAGATGGGGGAAAGGAATGAGATCATAGAGGATCCGCATGGGGGATGGGAGGCGTATACGGAAGGCAAGGCGGAGTGCATGACGCTCAAGGATCTGGAGGGACTTATAGAATTTGGGGGGGGGGGGGTCTGGAACCAGGTGGTAAGTCAGTATATCAATGAAAAGGTACTCACTGAAGTCCTTAACTTTGTAGTACCTTATCGACAAGGTGAATGTATCTAAACGCGCAGCTACGAAGTATTAAAGAAGTCTCCACCATGTAGACGCGGCCGCTACAACTTGTAAGATCTACAGGGTGGTCCATTGATAGTGACATAGCCAAACATCTCACGAAATAAGCATCAAACGAAAAAACTACAAAGAACGAAACTCGTCTAGATTGAAGGGAGAAACCAGATGGCGCTATGGTTGGCCCGCGAGATGGCGCTGCCATAGGTCAAACTGATATCAACTGCGTTTCTTTAAATAGGAACCCCCATTTTTTATTACATATTCGTGTAGTACCTAAAGAAATATGAATGTTTTAGTTGGATCACTTATTTCGCTTTGTGATAAATGGCGCTGTAATAGTCACAAACATATAAGTACGTGGTATCGCGTAACATTCTTCCAGTGCGGACGGTATTTGCTTATCAATGTTAAAATGGACCGTTTACCAATTGCGGAAAATGTCGATATCGTGTTGATGTGTGGATATCGTGATCAAAATGCCCAACGGGCGTGTGCTATGTATGCTGTTCGGCATCCTGGACGACATCATCCATGTGTCCGGACCGTTCGCCGGATAGTTACGTTATTTAAGGAAACAGGAAGTTTCAGTCACATGTGAAACGTCAACCACGACCTGCAACAAGTAGGTGTTTTAGCTGCTGTTGCGGTTAATCCGCACATCAGTAGCAGACAAATTTGGCGAGGATCGGGAATCTCAAAAACGTCGGTGTTGAGAATGCTACATCAACACCGATTGCACACGTACCATATTTCTATGCGCCAGAAATTGCATGGCGATGACTTTGAATGTGTACAGTTCTGCAACTGTGCACAAGTGAAATTACGGGACGATGACAGAGTTTTTGCACGCGTTCTATTTAGCGACGAAACGTCATTCACCAACAGCGGTAACGTAAACCGGCATAATATGCACTACTGGGCAACGGAAAATCCACGATGCCTGCTACAAGTGGAACATCAGCGACCTTGGCGGGTTAATGTATGGTGCGGCATTATGAGAGAAAGAATAATTGGCGCCCATTTTATCGATGGCAGTCTGAATGGTGCAATGAATGCTGATTTCCTATGTAATGTTCTACCGATGTTACTATAAGACGTTTCACTGCATGACAAAATGGCGATGTACTTCCAACATGATGGATGTCCTGCACATAGCTCGCGTGCGGTTTAAGCGGTATTGAATAACATATTTCATGACAGGTGGATTGGTCGTCGAATCACCATACCATGGCCCGCACGTTCACCGGATCTGACGTCCCCGGATTTCTTTCAGTGGGGAAAGTTGATACACCGACAACGGCTGACAGCATGCGTCAGTGCATTGTCAATGCATGTGCGAAGATTACGGAAGGCGAACTACTCGCTGTTGAGAGGAATGTCGGTACAGGTATTGCCAAATGCACTGAGGTTGTCGGACATCATTTTGAGCATTTATTGCATTAATGTGGTATTTACAGGTAATCACGCTGTTAAAACATGCGTTCTCAGAAATGATAAGTTCACAAACGTTCATTTATCACATTGCAACAACCGAAATAAAATGTTCAAACGTACCTACGTTCTGTATTTTAATTTAAAAAACCTACAGTTACCAACTGCTCGCCTAAAATTGTGACCCATATGCTTGTGAGTATTACAGAGCCATCTATCACAAAGCGAAAAAAGTGGTCCAACTAAAACATATTTCTTTACGTACTACACGAATATGTAATAAAAAATAGGGGTTCCTATTTAAAAAAAAACGCAGAAGATATCCGTTTGATTTATGGCAGCGCCATCTAGGGGACCAACCATAGCGCCATCTGGTTTTCCCCTTCAAGCTAGACAAGTTTCGTTCTTTGTAGTTTTTTCGTTTGACGCTTATTCGTGATATATTTGGCCCGGTCACGATCAATGGACCACGCTGTATAATGTCATGTGCTATGACATACGCCACAGGGCCCGTATATCTCCTTGGACCCGGTCGCAAACAAAAATGGTTCAAATGGCTCTGAGCACTATGGGACTCAACTGCTGAGGTCATTAGTCCCCTAGAACTTAGAACTAGTTAAACCTAACTAACCTAAGGACATCACAAACATCCATGCCCGAGGCAGGATTCGAACCTGCGACCGTAGCGGTCTTGCGGTTCCAGACTGCAGCGCCTTTAACCGCACGGCCACTTCGGCCGGCGGTCGCAAACAGCCGACGTCAGTGCATAGTCGCATAATGCGAATGTATTTCGTGATGTAAACAGTTACCGTTTGCATGCTTTAGATGTTGATTTTTCTAGCTTTTACCAAATGAATATGCAATTATTCTGTTTTGGTAGGATGGGAGACTGCTACAAGACGTGTGTGTGTGTTGCAGGACCCCACGGTATGCCATACGTGCCAGGTGTGTGGTGGCTTCCGGCTGCTGCCCTGCTCCGTCTGCAACGGCTCCAAGAAGTCGATGCACCGCAACCACTTCACCTCCGAGTTCGTCGCGCTGAAGTGCATGCACTGTGACGAGGTGGGCCTGGTGCGCTGCTACGCCTGCTCGTAAGCAGCGGCCCAACAAGACCACTGGCGTTCACGAGCGAGGGACTGCAACGCATCGACCACCTGACACGTGGCTGCATTCTACACGTGCTGCCCGATATCGACCAGCTGCGCGATGGGACACACTTCGACGGAGTCATACCTAGAGACCATCGCTCCCTAACACCTACTGCTTGTTGCTGTGCGGAATTCTCTCTGTACTGGATCTGCAACAGTTGTTTTGGTCCCTCTAAGGCGGAGGTGTGCTTCGTACACGATTGGTTGTAATACCTACCGCTCACTTCCAGATGACTGGGTAAATGCCCCACTGTGAATCTGTCTCACTTGCGAAGAGTTTCTGCCTCACGACTGAATTTGTCTACTGATGAGTCCTTCAGAGAATAACCGAGAACTCATTTTGCCGCCCACAGCAAGCCGTGACTCATTGAATTCACTTGCTTCGATTAAGTCCACGATTTTCTAAGTAGTTGGGATACATATTGTCAGAATTCTCAACTACTGATCGATGTTCGCGACATGGTATGGTCGCGTTAGTTTATGGGAAAAATTAAGCTCAATATAACGGATACTTCCTGTTTCTTACATTAATCCTGTTTTCATCATTGGGCAGTGCTACATTCTGCAGTATTTACATGCGAGAGAAGCTGCTTGGTGTACAAGGAAAATGTGAAACTGAAACATTTTCATTCCAGATTAATATATTGAATGTGTCGTAAATTCTGTTATTTCTATTTTTAAGCAAATTTTGTTGGATGTGGCTCTGTTGTCGGCCACTATGTATCAGTTGTACTTAAAGACACTAAGATCGATACTTGGTTGAACAACAAGGGAGGTGCATATTCATCACGAAGAAGAATCAGATATGATCCTACAATTCAGTAGTTAAGTCTTTAATAAGGGTTTTATGGGGATCTGAGTCATTTAGAGGTTGTTTTAGTATTTTAAGTTCCCGTAAAGACATTCCTACGTGGTTTTTGTTGCTGGAGATTGAATGAAGGACACCGGTCAAATACTTTTGACTTCTTTGATAACATAGGAGAAAACTGTCAGGGGCCACTTATAAGGACTGCGCCAAAAATTGCAAAAATTGTAGTTATTATGTCACCTCTTTCATTTTTAGGCCTAATTAATCTTCTCAACCGAGCATCGAATATGTATCACATGGAGAAAACTGATACAGAAGTACCTCGTGAGTACTTCGAAAGTTGCGACTTGTGTCAGATATCCTCTGAAGTACTGTATGAAAAAAGAATGCAATGTCACCTTGAAGAATAACCCTGAAGAATAACTTGGCTGAATGATGATTTTCACCGTCATCGAATTCTCTAAATTCCGAAGTGCTTACTTAATACACTCCACCACTCTAGTATCAGTTCTTCTTTCAATCTACTTGCCAAGTTTTTAACGGACGCTGTTTTAATAGCATTATTTTTATCAGGACTGAAGTCATGCGCCTGATGGTGAGATCTCATTTTCTTTTTACGGGAAATGATTTGGGGATTTTCTAAGGTGATCAACACTTCTGCGTAACAGCTTTTCACCAACATTTATCATCACTGGAGTCGATGTGTTTTTCTATAGCCATTGCGTCTCCTGTTTTTGCAAAAGGCTGCACTCCACCAGAACCTCGTCAGATCACACACAATTCTTGTTCCCACTGCTTATGGGTCTCTCCAGAACAGAAATCCTTTTAATGCACTTTTGACGAAATAGAGGTGTAAATAAAAAATTAAATGAGTGAAGAATGATGACTGATGCGTTACTTTGATTGTTTGGATTACTTAATCTGTTCTGGATGTAGTGTTCAACATAGTTTCACTTAGGTAACCAGGCCATATTTCATTTATGAAAATTTGAAATACACTCGTAAGGGAATACAGTTCATTATGTATCATACTGTAACGAGGACATCAAAACTACCGAAATTTCGTAGTGAGAAGCTGTAAAGTTTAATTTAAAGGAGCTATCGAAAGTAATAAAAATCATGAATGTATTTTACTAATACATTATACATGTAATTGATGTGAACAGAGGCGACTATTTTGATTAGAAACGAGAATATTTGCTCAAGAACTGAACATTGTACAATTTGTGCAGACACGAATGTAGACCTTAGTAGAAAAGGATATTCACATATGTACTTACATTGTAATTATGTAATAACGCTATGAATAATGGTGCTCTAAATTATAATTTAGTTTAGAATTTAGGCATAACTCACTGGCGCTAGCGAGTGAAGGTGCTTATTTCTACGCAGCAGCGAAGCATGTAACTCATGGTGTTATTTTGTTATGTTATTTTTCTTTTCTTTTCCTTCTGATATAGATAAGCAGTTTATTTTCTTTGTTGAACTGCAAAACTACATCCTAATATATAAGCAAGATTTACGACAGTGTTTCCAGACTCTATGAGTCTGATTAAGAAAGCATCCTGTTAGCTCGAAACGAGGTTAAGCCCAACGGAACTGATATGAATAGCAGTTGATATGCACAGATGTGTTTCACCAGAGACTTTATTTTACTAGACCAAGAGCCTCGGACTATTTTGTACCTCCATCATCAAGTAGAGTGTAGCAATGTAGATTTGCTTGAGTGCGATTTGTAGATGAACTATCTGGATTATGAAACGAGGACAATGTGGTTACAATACGTGTCAATCGCAAATTATGCAGTGTTGTGGAATCCCAACAGCACTGTTGGACAGCTTTTGGTTGTCAGTGGCTACTTCCCAAAATCGTACACTCTGTTCAATATTACCTACAAACATTTGGGTCTTTCCATCAATATCACCTCTCTCTTTCTACCTCTCACTCTATCTCTGTATTCGTTATCACACATGTAAACGCATAGCGAAAGAGTTGCCTACTGAAAGTGATAACCCACATATTTTGTAAATATGATGTCACAGATACATTATGATTTGGGAACATTTTCCTTCCAGCTGGAGAAACTTAATGTCTGTGTAGTTCTTACCACACGTGCCACAGGTGGCAGGAGAGTTCAGAAATATGGAGTTTGGGTACTTGGTGATATAGATAGATTCCATCATAATTAACAGCAACAACAGACTCGGCTGAAAATATATCATAATAGAAGCAAAAACCTTCCAGTAAACACGTGTTTGCAAACTATATGTTTGTTTAGATCGTTGTTGAAATTTGGTATACAGCCACTGCAGACTTCAGTATGAAATATATTCTAGTTAGTAGAAATACAAGGTGATACAGCTGCCCCTATCTATGGCTTTTATGCAACTCGCATCACCTTGGAAAACCACGCGCGAGATATTCATATTGTCTCGCTCACTACGTGTAAACTATTAGTCCTACAGAAAAGATGGAAAAACATTTTTTTAGTAAATTTAATGTAGGTAAATTTTGTACTGTGATGGCTTTTGGGTGGAAGCCACGGTTTTCGAATTATTCAACAAAAATGGTTGAAAGTTTTCTTCAAACGCGTTTTTCTTGAATAAATCAAAAACTGTGGCCTCCAGCGATAAAGTATTTCAGTACAAAATTCAGCTACATTAAATTTCCTACGAAAAAGTCCTGTTCATTTTTTATGTAGGGCTAATAGTTTGCGCCTAGCAAGTGAGACAATATAAGAATCTTGCGTGTGGTTTCTGAAGGTTTTGGGTTGCATAAAATCTGAGTGGGGCAGCTAAGTCACTTGTATGTTTGAAATGTAGAGTTTCCGATTAAGTCCTCATGTAAGTGGGCTTGAACTTCACCCATGGGATATCGTAACAAGACATACAATATTACTTCATCATGTTCGATGGTACAATGCACTGTGGACTTCTACCTATTGAAGCAGGTGTTCTAGGTATCGCGCTCGCGTTTGGAAGCAATATGATACAAGTGTTTGCAGTGAGCTATACTCGCCCGCAGATTATCTCGTACAGTGCACGATTGGCTGCTCCAGTTCTCCAATCGTAGCAAGGGAAGTGCTGTGCACTTCACTTGTCGGCTGTCCGTAAAAAAAAAAGAACAATAGTGAGATCAGGTGATCACGGAGGCCAAAGTATACAGGTACTGCACGACCTGTACATCTTGGACAAGTTTGGAGTGTTAGAGTCATCGGCAGCAAAATGTTCAAGTGCATGCATGTACCTTATTTTCTAACCATAGGCCACGGTTGTAATTTGAGCCACATTTGGTGGTCAATTAATCGAAAATTTTACAAAGAACACTTATTCTAAAATGCGCAATACTTCATACTGCAGCCAAAGGCGGCTGGTGACGACTATTCATAGTTACCTCACAATGTCTCGCTTGGGGGTCTAAGAATAATGGCACGTTTTTGCTTCTATTATCGTGTGGTTGCACTTGTGTCAGTTTCACATTAGTTTGAATACATCTTGTATACATATTTTGTTTTTCTGCACTCTTCCCCTCTCTCTCCTTTTGTTTTTTGTTCCCCTTTATCAGCTGCCTGTATACTTAGCTTCGAGCGCCGTCAATGATACCAAACTATATCTATAGTTGCTCTGCAAGATATGGAAATGGTATGTCCCTTAAAACTACAAAAGACGCTCCTAGATGGAATGCCTTGGCTAATAAAGATTTCAGCTTCGGGCTACGGCCGTCAGCAGAGCAGCAGACGTTTGATGGCCCTACTCTTGCAGCTGATTGCTTAAGCTGGCTACGGTAACTCCAGCACCGCCGCTTCTGCGCCTGCGCGTCAGAATGCCAGCCAGCAGCTCACCGGTCCGGAGATTACGGAAATCTTGTTACTCAGGTGGAACGCATTACGCGGGTAAAAGGAAATTACGTGCGAATAAAGTGGCCGTTGTGAAACAAGAGACCCACGTCCCGAAACCGTATCAGCGGCGCTCCGACCAGCGAGTAACTGCCAACTGCTGTGTTTTCTGCTCTGTTTCTGCTCTTCTGTAATTTGTTTAATGACTAAAGCTGATGTATAATGAATTATGTAAATAAAGAGATGTTTACTTTAGCATAGCATTTGCATTCTTTATACCCTTTCCTCGTCTTCGATACAGGCTTTGCCCGTCATTCCAGGTGAGTCTCCTCTATCAAGTTCAGCGAACTAAAAGAAATTACGGCGTCAAGCAGGTCTCCTCTATGTACCGAGCAGCTCTAAAAAAGAAAAGCACAGAATCATGTGAAATTTGTAAATGAATCAGTTTTCAAAATCGAGTCACTGTCGGCCACTAACGCATGCATAATATTATAAATCTTTAGGTTAAAAACTATTATAGTTTGATATTTCAGTGGATGATGAGCTTATAAGAAGATCAGATAATGAGGCTCAAGAAGTGGTAAATAAATAACATTTTGTCGCAGTTTGGAAGAGCAGTTGAACGGAATGGACAGTCTCCTGAAAGGAGGGTATAAGATGAACATCAACAAAAGCAAAATGAGGATAATGGAATGTAGTCGAATTAAGTCGGGTGATGCTGAAGGAATTAGATTAGGAAATGAGACACTTAAAGTAGTAAAGGAGTTTTGCTATTTGGGGAGCAAAATAACTGATGATGGTCGGAGTAGAGAGGATATAAAATGTAGACTGGCAATGGCAAGGAAAGCGTTTCTGAAGAAGAGAGATTTGTTAACATCGGGTATAGATTTAAGTGTCAGGAAGTCGTTTCTGAAAGTATTTGTATGGAGTGTAGCCATGTATAGAAGTGAAACATGGACGATAAATAGTTTGGACAAGATGAGAATAGAAGATTTCGAAATGTGGTGCTACAGAAGAATGCTGAAGATTAGATGGGTAGATCACATAACTAATGAGGAGGTATTGAATAGAATTGGGGAGAAGAGGAGTTTGTGACACAACTTGACAAGAAGAAGGGACCGGTTGGTAGGACATGTTCCGAGGCATCAAGGGATCACAAATTTATCATTGGAGGGCAACATGGAGGGTAGACAAGTGTAATGTGCTGCGAATACATAGAAAGATAGATCCCTTATCATTTAGCTACAAAATAGCAGGTCAGCAACAGGAAGCAGTTAATTCCATAAATTATCTGAGAGTACGCATTAGGAGTTATTTAAAATGGAATGATCATATAAAGTTGATCGTCGGTAAAGCAGATGCCAGACTGAGATTCGTTGGAAGAATCCTAAGGAAATGCAATCCGAAAACAAAGGAAGTAGGTTACAGTACGCTTGTTCACCCACTGCTTGAATACTGCTCAGCGGTGTGGGATCCGTACCAGATAGGGTTGATAGAAGAGATAGAGAAGATCCAACGGAGAGCAGCGCGCTTCGTTACAGGATCATTTAGTAATCGCGAAAGTGTTACGGAGATGATAGATAAACTCCAGTGGAAGAGTCTGCAGGAGAGACGCTCAGTAGCTCGGTACGGGCTTTTGTTGAAGTTTCGAGAACATACCTTCACCGAAGAGTCAAGCAGTATATTGCTCCCTCCTACGTATATCTCGCGAAGAGACCATGAGGACAAAATCAGAGAGATTAGAGCCCACACAGAGGCATACCGACAATCCATCTTTCCACGAACAATACGAGACTGGAATAGAAGGGAGAACCGATTGAGGTACTCAGGGTACCCTCCGCCACACACCGTCAGTTGGCTTGCGGAGTATGGATGTAGATGTAGATCTAGATTCTCCCAGTCTGTAGCTGGTAAGTTGAGGTCTCCACTTAATACTACAGAACTACCGGGGAATAACGTGAAAAATTCTCCACGTTTTCCTTCAAATGCTGTATCACTACTGTTCCTTATGCAGGGGGTCTGTAAAAGCATACGACGACAATGTTTGATCCATCTCTAATACTTGGCTTCACCAAAATTATTTCGCAGTCGGAATGCGTAATAATCTTACTAGATATTATCATTTTTTTTTTTTTTTGGCTATAAAGATGCATCCACCACCAGCGTTCAACCTATCTCCGCGATACACATTCCAGCCGGAATTTAGAATTTCGTTGGTACTGACGTCTGGATTCAGCCAGCTTTCTGTCAATAGTACTATGTGGGCATTGTTACCGTTTATAGCCGGCCGGAGTGGCCGAGCGGTTCTAGGCCCTATAGATTGGAACCGCGTGACCGCTACGGTCGCAGGTTCGAATCCTGCCTCGGGCATGGATGTGTGTGATGTCTTTATGTTAGTTAGGTTTAAGTAGTTCTAAGTTCTAGGGGACTGATGACCTCAGATGTTAAGTCCCATAGTGCTCAGAGCCATTTGAACCATTTTACAGTTTATAAGCGTGACTTGTTTCTGGATCTTTCCACTGATACTTTTGTAGTTAATTAATACCATGTTAACATTTTATTTCTCCAAAATACTGTGACGAATACTACTCTGCAGAACACATCTTATCGGGCCTGTGGAAGAATTTCTTTAACTAAGAAATCCACATGTGCACTCCACACATACTCTACTAGCCTAGTAGCCACTTCCTACTTGTAGAGCACGCCTAAGTATTAAGGAAACCCTACAATTCTCCACCCAACTGAGGAGGTTGAGAAATTTACATCCGATACAATCGTAGAACCGTCCTAGTCTCTGGTTGAGACCTGCCACTCTGCTCCAAACCAAAAGCCACAATCGGTCCTGGGAACGACGCTGCGAAACGATAGCTCTGCCTCCAGCCTGCAGACAAGCTAGCAGTCTACACCACATCAGCCAGCCAAATGTACGAAGGTGGCAGGCGTCATTCGTGTCGATATGCGCCACGATCTGCACCCGTAAGCATGCAGTGTGCTCAATTGCTGCCGGAAGAGCCTCCTCCACGTCTCGGACGAGACCCTGTGGTGGACATGGGCCTTCCCTTCGAGCTTGCTCGCTATTTTGCTGAACGGCTCCATCACCGGCTTAGCATTTGAGCTTCCAGTGACAAGCAATCTCACCCTCTGCCGTTGTCTGGATCCACATTCCCAAAATGAAAGGCTTCAAATGCTTATCAGATGTACTTTCAGCAAAAGGCGACACCTTATTCCTGTTTTTAAGACACAATCTGACAGCCGTGTGGCCTGTATCTACTTTCATCTTCCGCATAGAGACACAGCCACTGTTCACCAATCATCGTCAGCTAAATATCGATCCGCCAGGACGAGTAAATTGGAGGACGCAGCGTCATCAAGGATCCCAAGTGACGCTGTGGGCTCCACAGGTGCCATGAAATCCGTCTCAGGTGGCTCAACGCTACCACAGCGCGGGGCAGCAGCCTGAAGCCAGTCCATCGTGGCCAGCACTGCTTCCAGCTGATTATGGCAGCGGCCAGTTCCCCTGCATCCGTGGACAACAGGCGCAGTTCCTAACCACCTTCAGTCAGTTATTGTCTGAACCACAGATGTTGTTGTTGTGGTCTTCAGTCCTGAGACTGGTTTGATGCAGCTCTCCATGCTACTCTATCCTTTGCAAGCTTCTTCATCTCCCAGTACCTACTGCAACCTACATCCTGCTGAATCTGGTTAGTGTATTCATCTCTTGGTCTCCCTCTACGATTTTTACCCTCCACGCTGCCCTCCAATGCTAAATCTGTCATCCCTTGATGCCTCAAAACATGTCCTACCAACCGATCCCTTCTTCTAGTCAATTTGTGCCACAAACTTCTCTTCTCCCCAATCCTATTCAATACCTCCTCATTAGTTACGTGATCTACCCACCTTATCTTCAGCATTCTTCTGTAGCACCACATTTCGAAAGCTTCTATTCTCTTCTTGTCCGAACTGGCTATCGTCCATGTTTCACTTCCATACATGGCTACATTCCATACAAATACTTTCACAAACGACTTCCTGACACTTAAATCTATACTCGATGTTAACAAATTTCTCTTCTTCAGAAACGACTTTCTTGCCATTGCCAGTCTACATTTTATATCCTCTCTACTTCGACCATCATCAGTTATTTTACTCCCTAAATAGCAAAACTCCTTTACTACTTTAAGTGTCTCATTTCCTAATCTAATCCCCTCAGCATCACCCGATTTAATTTGACTACATTACATTATCCTCGTTTTGCTTTTGTTGATGTTCATCTTATATCCTCCTTTCAAGACACTGTCCATTCCGTTCAACAGCTCTTCCAAGTCCTTTGCTGTCTCTGACAGAATTACAATGTCATCGGCGAACCTCAAAGTTTTTACTTCTTCTCCATGAATTTTAATACCTACTCCGAATTTTTCTTTTGTTTCCTTTACTGCTTGCTCAATATACAGATTGAATAGCAACGGGGAGAGGCTACAACCCTGTCTCACTCCTTTGCCAACCACTGCTTCCCTTTCATGCCCCTCGACTCTTATAACTGCCATCTGGTTTCTGTACAAATTGTAAATAGCGTTTCGTTCCCTGTATTTTACCCGTGCCACCTTCAGAATTTGAAAGAGAGTAACGTTGTCAAAAGCTTTCTCTAAGTCTACAAATGCTAGAAACGTAGGTTTGCCTTTTCTTAATCTTTCTTCTAAGATAAGTCGTAAGGTTAGTATTGCCTCACGTGTTCCAACATTTCTACGGAATCCAAACTGATCTTCCCCGAGGTCCGCTTCTACCAGTTTTTCCATTCGTCTGTAAAGAATTCGCGTTAGTATTTTGCAGCTGTAACTTATTAAACTGATAGTTCGGTAATTTTCACATCTGTCAACACCTGCTTTCTTTGGGATTGGAATTATTATATTCTTCTTGAAGTCTGTGGGTATTTCGCCTGTCTCATACATCTTGCTCACCAGATGGTAGAGTTTTGTCATGACTGGTTCTCCCAAGGCAGATAATGTAACAATAATCCAAGAACCGAACTCACTCAACACAAACAATAGAAAAATATGCAAACTCTTACCACAAAAATAAATACCGCTGCTAAAAACAGCTGAATAGTCAGCTACTGGTCACTTCTACTCAGAAATAAGTGAAAATCTCAGTAAAAAAGACGATATATACTGAGACGTGGTATGTACTGGTATTGAGGAAAATGTGGAGTGGAGGACCCACCAATATAACTTTCGTTTCACACAGATTGTTTATTTAACAATAAATATAATCATAAATTTGTTTCCTTTGCATATTAACAAATTTGTGAAATGAATAAACTTTTAGAAGAAAATCAAAACAAGAACAAAATGACAAAAATTACAAGGGTCAGGACCTGCAGCCCGCCCGTTATTGGATGAAACAGCAGTGTTTACTACCACGCTGGACACAGCTTCTCTTGTTAAATGCCCTTCTGCAACACATGAAATAATATAAGTAACATTTTTGATAAGAATGTTTCAACTACTCAAAAAATAAAGTAAAGATTTTTTTATTTGAAAACTGCATGTCGAAAGGATCGGGGTTGAGATGCGTACATATGCTTAAAGGTTATACAAATTAGGAAACAATTATGACAATGATAAGGCTTACTTCAAAGCGAGTAGCTTTCAATCAGCAACAAGGAGTGACTGGCTGCCAAGCCGTCCATTTTGACAATCTTATTTTGACTAAAGCCCTAGTGACAGTTGGCTGTTAATATGTCAAAAGTTAAATTGCTTCTCAGTTATGAAGGCCGGTCTGAAGGAACATTTTAAAACATTACGTATGAGCACTTATTAGAAGAGAACTCACTCGCGGAACCACAAGATCCAGATAAAAATACACCAGTAATGACTTGATTTTTCAAAGACAGGAACGCACAGCTTAGGACAACAGGTAGTTCAGTTTAACTCAAATACAATTACAATCAACGAATTGAACCACTTAACATCTAACCTAACCACAAGAATCCTGTTCTTTTAACGGCAACCTGTGCCTTGGTACAATTGTTACGACTGTATTTCCGACCAGGAGCTGATTCTTTAAGAGATTAATGATCGGGTATGAACCAGTTTGGATTCCGTAGAAATGTTGGAACACGCGAGGCAATACTGACCTTACGACTTATCTTGGAAGAAAGATTAAGAAAAGGCAAACCTACGTTTCTGGCATTTGTAGACTTAGAGAAAGCTTTCGACAATGTTGACTGGAATACTCTCTTTCAAATTCTGAAGGTGGCAGGGGTAAAATACAGGGAACGAAGGGCTATTTACAATTTGTACAGAAACCAGATGGCAGTTATTAGAGTCGAAGGGCATGAAAGGGAAGCAGTGGTTGGGAAGGGAGTGAGACAGGGTTGTAGCCTCTCCCCGATGTTATTCAATCTGTATATTGAGCAAGCAGTAAAGGAAACAAAAGAAAAATTCGGAGTAGGTATTAAAATTCATGGAGAAGAAGTAAAAACTTTGAGGTTCGCCGATGACATTGTAATTCTGTCAGAGACAGCAAAGGACTTGGAAGAGCAGTTGAACGGAATGGACAGTGTCTTGAAAGGAGGATATAAGATGAACATCAACAAAAGCAAAACGAGGATAATGGAATGTAGTCAAATTAAGTCGGGTGATGCTGAGGGAATTAGATTAGGAAATGAGACACTTAAAGTAGTAAAGGAGTTTTGCTATTTAGGGAGTAAAATAACTGATGATGGTCGAAGTAGAGAGGATATAAAATGTAGACTGGCAATGGCAAGGAAAGCGTTTCTGAAGAAGAGAAATTTGTTAACATCGAGTATTGATTTAAGTGTTAGGAAGTCGTTTCTGAAAGTATTTGTATGGAGTGTAGCCATGTATGGAAGTGAAACATGGACGATAAATAGTTTAGACAAGATGAGAATAGAAGCTTTCGAAATGTGGTGCTACAGAAGAATGCTGAAGATTAGATGGGTAGATCACGTAACTAATGAGGGGTATTGAATAGAATTGGGGAGAAGAGAAGTTTGTGGCACAACTTGACTAGAAGAAGGGATCGGTTGGTAGGACATGTTTTGAGGCATCAAGGGATCACAAATTTAGCATTGGAGGGCAGCGTGGAGGGTAAAAATCGTAGAGGGAGACCAAGAGATCAATACACTAAGCAGATTCAGAAGGATGTAGGTTGCAGTAGGTACTGGGAGATGAAGAAGCTTGCACAGGATAGAGTAGCATGGAGAGCTGCATCAAACCAGTCTCAGGACTGAAGACCACAACAACAACATGAACCAGAAAGGAAGGACAGTATAATATCGGAACAAATTTTCAAACGACAACTAGTGTCTAGTACATTACTACGGTATATATTTACGACCAAAGAACCGACAGAGTAAAACTCTGAGGGTCGGGTGCAAACCAGGAGCCGGCAGGGGTGGCCGTGCGGTTCTAGGCGTTACAGTCTGGAACCGCGTGACCGCTACGGTTGCAGGTTCGAATCCGGCCTCAAGCATGGATGTGTGTGATGTCCTTAGGTTAGTTAAGTTTAAGTATTCCTAAGTTCTAGGGGACTGATGACCTTAGAAGTTAAGTCCCGTAGTGCTCAGAGTCATCTGAAAAAATTTGGCAAACCAGAAAATAATTAGGAGATGGGGTAGACAATGACACCAGTCACCACGAGGATTACAGAATGTTACTCCCTTTTATCAGCATACACCTCCATGGATCCACGGTGAGTCGCAGCGGTTACTGAGTGGTGCCAATGACGGCCAGGTAGAAGGGGACAGCCAGGCCACGGGCGGTCGTCCGGCACAGATGTTGCCAACCATCCGACGGGATGTCAGCCTGCTGCTTGTAGTCGAGGCTGAGCCCGGTGAAGTATCCTCCGCGCAGGCCCTCCTTGCGTAGCTCGCGGTTTCGGCTGCTTGGACCTCGTGACCACATCCTGTCGCGACGCTACGGCCAATCCCCAAACTTGGTGCCTCCTTTCTAGTTTTTTTTCTTTATTGTATTTTCCTTTATACAAAGGTGGGCTGGCAGCGGCGTACAGATGCCGCTCTGCGTCCAACAGAAAAAAACATATAGCCAACATGGAGACATAGAAGCAGAAATACATGAATGTTAAAAACAGAAGACGCACACAAGAATAGTGATAAAAGCGTTCGTCGGAAGGCACTGGTTTCAGAAACAAGGTATACAGTGTGCACAAACGAAACTAATCAGTCTTACACTCGAATGAAGGAGCACACCGAAGATAACACTGACACACAGAAACGAAGAAAACACCATTGCACTAAACACTGGTGACGATCTTTGGCACAGAAAGCACCAAACACACTTGATGAGATTGGGGGGGGGGGTCTGCCACTGGGTGTAGGGGAAGGCCCGGGGTGGGGGGAAGGAGTGGGGGAAGAAGCCAATGGAAGAAGAGAAGGGAAAGACGAGGGGAGAGGATAGGGTGTGGTATGGGAGCCTGGGGAGGGGCGGGGGAGGAAGTGGGATAAATGGGAGAGGGGAGGAAGAAAGGATGGTGAGAAAGAAGAGAGAGGGAGCCCTGGAGGAAAGGGGGGAAGGGCGAGAGGAAGGGGAGGATTAGATCTGGTAGGAGGGGTATATGGAAGGAACGAGGACATCAGCAGGGAGGGGGACTTGGTGGAAGCAACCTTGGGCAAGGGAATGGAGAGCGTGAAGATGGAGAGCAGATGGGATGCAATGGCACAGGCGTGGCAGTGGGGTGGGGTAGGAGAGGATGGAAGAGGCAAGCAGATGGGAAGAATCAAGCTTGCAGGAGGTATAAAGAATCTGAATCCATTCGAGGAAAAGGCGGAGGTGTGGGAAGGAAATCAAGTCGTATAGGATCCGTGTGGGACAGGCGAGGCGGAACGCATGGCGTTCCAGGATTTGGAGGGACTTGTAGTAGGTGGGAGCGGCGGAAATCCAGGCGGGATGGGCATAGCAAAGGATGGGGTGAATGAAGGATTTATAAGTGTGGAGGATGGTGGAGGGGCCCAGACACCATGTACGGCGAGACAGGAGTTTAAGGAGACGGAGTCGGGTGTGTGCCTTGGCTTGGACTGTCCAGAGACGGGGGGGGGGGGGGGGGGGGTTCCAGGAAAGGCGGCGGTCGAGGGCGATTTTTCTCTGTCCAGCGAAACCGTATATAAATCGGCAAGCAAAAAGTTTCTGAAGACACAATCCACAGATACCAACTCTTCCTCATAGATACTGGCAACGGGTCTGCAAGAGGGATAGCCGATACTACCCTTGAGCTAGCGGCGCCAGGCAGAACAGTCTGCTAACTTAACGGCTTACGGCTCCTGTACAATCTGTGTACAAATTATAACCTACTGCTGCTCTGAGGCTGCAGCTCCTAGTAAGTAAGTAAACACAGGTCAGTACACTAAATTACACAGGCGCAGTTCACTTACTCGCTGAAGAACGTTTGACAACAGAAACAAAATTATTGTACTGCAGCTACAAACGTCCTCTCAGCTCCGCGTCAGCTGGTACACTGCTGCGCGGGCGCTATACCAAATGTTAATAATATTAAAGCTGAGTCACGCGACGTGGCGCATCTACCGGCGAAAAAGTACATGAGAAAATCGCCTGATGCGCTAGAATTTACCCAAAAGTCTTTAGAATAAATTATCAAACACTAGTCAGCATACTAAAATACACAGTCACAATGCACCTTTTCCCAGAAGTACGTTTCGAAACAGAAAGTAAGTTATTGTGCATCAAACTGTTACAGCTGCAGATGTATCCTATAGGCCCTGCGACAGCCGCTACGATATTTTACGTCGAAGGTAGCAGAATTCCTTTACATCGTCTGATTTGTGGTTTCCTATTTTGGCGTTAAGCTTATCATTAATCTTTACCGTTATTCCTTATTACTTTCGCCTTTATTCGATTTACTATCACTCAGCTCCTGTGCCTAGTAGACTATTCTTTCCGTTGAGTATGTCCTACAATTCTTCCACTCATTCACTGAAAATCGCAATGTCACCGTGAATCTTATTGTTGATATTCTAGCACCCTGAATTTGAATCACAACCCGTGAACCGTTTGTGTCCGTCATTATTTATTCTATGTACAGACTGAACAGTACGGGAGAAAGATTGCAGCTCTGTTTACACCATTTTTAATGAGAACACTTCGTTTTTGGTATTCCAGTGTTATTGCCTCTTCGTGGTTCTTAAATATCTTGTATTTTACTTGTCTTTCTCTGTAGTTTACATTTATTTTTCCGAGAATTTCGGACATGTTGCACCATTGTACATTGTCGAACCCTTTTTTTAGATCGACAAATCGTACGAACGGTTTTCATTTTTTCTGGTGCCTTTACGATTCCGAAAAAGAAACTGATCGTCATCTAACAGATCCTTAATTTTCTTTTCCGGTCTTATGTGTATTACTCTTGTCTACAACTTGAATGCACGAGACGTTAAGCTGATTGATCGCTGATTATCACACTTGTCTTTTCCTACCTCTTCGAGATTTTGTTGATGATATTTTCTTCGAGTTTCTGATGGTATGGCTCCTGTGTCATAGATTCTACACAACGTGACTAGTCGTTTGATTGCCATTTGCCCATATGATTTTTCGAAATTCCTGAGGAATATTATCTGTCACTTCTACCTTGTTTGATGGCAAGTCTTCCAAAGGTCTGTCACAGTTTGACTGCAATAATGAATCCCGTGTGTCTTCCAAATAAACTTTCATTTCTTATTCAGTCACATCAGCAGACACTTCCTACCCCTGATAGAGTCCTTCAGTGTACTCCTTTCACTACCGGCTCTCTCCTTTTCATTTAACAGTGGAATTTCTTCTGCATCTCAATTCTGAAGCTTTTGCTTTTAATTTTACAGAATGTTATACTGACTTTCCTGCAGTATATTAAGAGCCTATCCTTCATGCGATCGCTTCCTTTTTGATTTCTTCACATTGTTCGTGCAGCCATTTCGCCTTAGCTTCCCTGGAGAACTTTAATATATGTAGACTGAGCTTTTGATTTCCATTTTCGAATTTTCTAACTTCCCTACCACGTTCAAACTTCTGACATTCAACGCCCCGACTCGTAGAACGTTATTCTTTCGTTGGTTATTAAGTCTTTTTCTCATAATCATCTCGCCCTTGGCTGTCCTCTGCCGGAGATCTGAATGGAGGACTAGTCCGGAATCCCTTGCCAAAGAGAAATCGTCATGACCCTGTTTCAATTACAGACCACGTGTCCTGTGGATACGTATTATGTACCTTGAATGCAGGTTCTATTGACTTCTGCATACTCATGCCTTTGATAGTTGCTGATTCTTCCACCCCATGTCCAAGGGCAAGAGGGTGCCGTGACCCTCTTTCTTCTCCTACGCCTTCTTTCATAATGCCTTTCGAAAGAGGATGACTCCTTATGACGGAACTCGTTGGCCGACAATTCTGATGATTTTTATTCATCATTTAAACAGTGTCTGGGATCATACCTGCGGCTCAGGATATTTTGTTTACTAGTTATGACGGTAACCACAGACCGTAAATGCTATAATAAATAAAAACAAAATTTGACGGGATGTCCAAATGCAACATCGACCTTATGTAGACGTATGGCAGACAAATATAAAGACAAGTACGCAACGTACAAAAGCTAATCTGTAACAACAGACCTCCACTTTTGATCATAGATCACAGTGTGAAACGTAACGACATGTTATTCTCAAACACATATTGCAGCCCAAGTACATTTTGCTTTACCCGTGTAGGCCCAAGTGGGGAGTCGTTAGTCCATGCATAACACTGGGATAGACCAAAATATTACCGCTGTGAGAGAGGTTTACCGAAAGTGTCACTACAAATCATAAACTTATCGATAAATCGAAATATAAAGATATGCAATACGTATCCTGTGAATATCTACGAGCGTAGCTAAATTACAAGAGACACAAAGTTAGTAGGTGAGTTTAAGCTAGTACAATTCACATACATCCAGTTTCAAGTAAGTATACCATGCAGCAAGAGATTTCATGTAATCTTGAGGTAATGGTTATGAAAATTTACACTGCCATGATGATGACTGGAAATAGGCCATCCAGTACTGTCCTGTGTGCTCATAAGCAGCATGCGTACGCCATACGTTATAATACAAGTAGTAACAGTAGCGTGCTACACATACAAGATGAGTATGAGCGTACGCCGTAAGACCTCCTCAGATCAGAAAGAAATATTTTAGCTAACCACATTAGGTGGAAAATATTGCAGACAAAGAAACTTTCATGGGAAGAAACAAAGGAGTGTTGGTCACAAAATAAGAAGAGGAATACACTTTCTTCGCAAGTGGTGTCCCACAGCTCGTAAGTATTTTAAAAAAGGTCATAATACAGAATTTTCAAGAGCTGATTATAAATAAATATTTGGAATACATAAGTAAAAACTCCAATTGCCAATGTTGCTAATTATAACTTTATTTATGATGACTGGCCTTGGACCTATAAAGCATATAGATTGAACATTACAAACATAATCAAATCAGATAAAATAAGGTGGGGTACACATTTGCACATATGGATGTAAACAATGTACCTTATGCAAATACACGTGAATAAATCTCCATATCATGTGCAATATATAGTGTCAAGTGGTAATACATCATTTCAGGAACGTGAAGAAAGTGATACATCAGCATCTCAATAACACAACTAGATTTACATAAAATATTATGCATGTTGCATCGACTGTACAAGTTCATATTCACATAACAGACGAAAGAAGACTTAGAACTGAGATATTACTAACTACCAGCAGGTGGCACTTTAGACATGTAGAAATATAATCGTTACGTACCTGTATAAAGCATAAGGTAGAAGTTACATTCAACTAGTACACAAAACAATGCAGTGTACACATTTCTATATGTAATTATGCAAAAGAAGTAATCTGAATCAGAATATGTTGAAATAACAAGATTCCTTTCCTTTAAAATAATTATTTAAATTATAAGATGTTGGAATTTAAAAAATGAAAACAAAAGCAAATGTTGTATATTAATTGTACTAACTTACTGTATGTGAAGGGCTTATTTCAATAGTGGTACAAGTCCACTACTGTTCAATCTGAGATACAGAGTCCTAAAGTTAAATAACCGCTGATAAATCTGCAGTTGAGATACCAGAAATATTCAAGCATATGGCTTCTTGCTAGAGATGAAACTTTCTTTATGTTTGTTTGGATCATTAATGCCAGAAGCATTATAGATAGAAAAGTGGAGGTAATGGACTTGTACCACTCCTAAAATAAGCTCTTCATGTATAGTCATACGGCTATAAGGCAAGTACAATATTGAAAACCACATCTTCACTGCATATGATTAAAAAGTAATTTGGTGATTCAGAATGGATAAAAAGTTTAAAAAACTCATATTGTTCCTTTATACTATTTGTCCCAAAAAGAAGAAATACATTTTAATTTACAAGAACATATAGCTGCACATGAAAGAGAAATGTTTTATTAGAGTGAAAAAGATAAATAACAACAAGATTAATGGTATTATGAACTTGATGTTCTGGACAGGGTTTAGGTACGTTGAGATATACTTTTACAATTAGTTACTAACAACTACAGCTTATTAAGGGGATCTCCTTTACCGACTTTCCAGAAGTAAGTGAAAATAAAAAGAAACCATAATTTGAAGAATCTAGACCAATAATGATTTCCTTGGTCATTAAAATCAGTATTATTTAGTGAAAAAATAAGAAGAATCCTCAAGGAGTAAACAAATACGATAACAATCAGTATCAGAAGTCAGTAAAAAGTTAAGCACATTTCCACACCCAATCAAAATGCAGTGTTGTAAAGGTCAAATCGAAATTGAGCTATCAACAAGTGTCAATCCTTTTGATGAAAAACATTATGTTTATCCACTGAAACTTACATACCATAATAAATGTAAGCAAAGCAGTCTTTTATACTTAAAATGGTGAAAATCCACATTAGTGTTGAATTATAAATCAGTCAAATGTTCTATCTTACCGTTTCACAAATCAAAATGATTGAATTCGTGTTTGTGATACTTATTTATGATACCCATAGATATCATAAAATGTATTTATGTATGCATATATGTGCGTATATGCATACATTCCACATTTCTTCCTAAACCACTTCAACAAAAAATTATTTCACATATCCATTACTGTCAGGCAACAATTGCTGTGTGGTTAATAACCACGTAACTATCGTAGTTAAGGAGATAAGACGTCATAAGCAATGAGATGCATAAAAAAACTGCTAAATCAAGCAGATATTTAAATGTATTACTTCTGTGATGCCAACTCCATCCATAATAAATTTCGGAGATAGGATCCAAACATGCCGTTAAATACACCTGCAAAATTATACTATCGTACCAAACATAATTTAGAAGATATGATTTCATAAACACTGAATGTGTGAGAAACTGCCACATTGTGCATCATGTTTAAGTTTAGTACTTGTTTGTTACTAGCTCTATTCACAACACATTTTGCAAACAGTGCCCAAATATGCACCTGACTGTACTAAAAAATTATATCACTGTATGACACATAGATCATGCGAACGACCTCATAAATACTAAGATTCTTGGAAAAATCCCGAATTATGCACGAAGCTTTAATACATTTATTCTCTACTACTAAGGCACTCCTATAGTTGAGTCAACTTAAGGAAATCTCTAACACAAATAAATCTCTTAACACCTTACAGCACTTTTGACAGCTTTCAGCTGCAAAGTACAAATGGCTGTAGGAACTACAAAATTTTGTTATAGACAGGCAAAGCAGGTTCACCCAGGTGCCTGGCTATGTAACTACAAATATTGCCTGCAATCAAGTTCTGAGTTAAATAAATGTTATGGAGAATTAGTATTTTGAAAATCATTTTTATTAGTCTTGGTATTGTATTAATACATTCGTACAATACATATATTTCTTTGTACAACTGTTTCATAATTTGAAAGGTTTTTCATGAATACATGGAAATGAAATATACTCATTATTACACTAAAATACAGGTAACTTATTATTTCTAATAGAAAATTGGCAAAATGAATATCAGGGAAACACCAGGTTTGTCAGTTAGTCATACTAATAAAAAAAGGATGTCCAAATAACATGTCTGTAAAAGTGCAATCACAACAAAAAGCTAAATAAAGTAATTGCAGAATTATCAGTAATAAATAATAGTATCACTCACTATGGAAGCTGTCGTTGTAAGTACATTAAAACCAGTAGGTTCATATCAACCAAATCCAGGATAATCTTGTATAAGTAAATATACAAAATATGAAAAGTTTAGATTCTACTATTATGTGAATTATGTTCATGGGGATTATAAATATGACACAGTGCCCAGAGTAAAAAATTTAGCTAAGAGCTTACAGAAATGGTTAGAAGCAAAAAGATAAAATTTGGAAAACATTCTCAGAATAAATGTCAGTGGAAACATTCAGAAGACGATAATAATTTCTGAAACTAAAGTATGTCTTATTTGTGAAGGAAATTTGAATTACTGAACTGATTCCTTATCAGACTTGAAGTATAATTTGGAACACAATACAAAGTGCTTAAAAGTTTGTGACAAAGTTTGTAGGGATTGAGAAAATTTTGAAGAAAAATAGAGAAGATTCACAAGTAAAATCAAAGAATAACTTGCAACAAAATATCCAAAATCTTGAAGTATTCAGCAAATAGTCAGCAGATTTAAGAGCTGTTTGAAAGAAAACAATAACAAGCAGATAAAAGCTACACAGGATAGAAAATATGAATGAAAAGTGCGGCACCATCATCACCTAACTTGTAAAGTTAGAGATGCAACATGTAGTTATTGTAATCTGATGTATCAGTTGCCAAACTATGTATCCACATACCAATGTCTTCTTTCAGGGTTATATGAATATCTCTTTGTTAAAAAATTTGGATATGACATGGAAAAAATTGATAATCTCAAACGATTAAAAACATATACAAGCTTTGGAAAGAAAGAAAATAAATTAAGAATAAGGATTATAGTCATTTAGATGTTTATGGCTTCATCATTTGAGTAATTAGGCCTAATTTGATTAAATATAAGTTGAAGAATGTCCAAAAATTGTTCCATGAGATGAAAGAGATCTACTTATAAAAAGAAGCTTTCTATTGTTAAATAAACATATTAATCAGAAATGAGAGATAATTTGTAAAGTAAATTAAATGTATGATAAAGAACATGATAATAAATTATTAACATGGAAAAAAATCTTGGAGAATACCCTAACTCCTGAAGTAAATTGAAAAAGTATTTGTTATTTTGCTTGTCATATTAGTGTGATCCATGCAATTTTTTTAGTTAATAAATATTTGTGAAAAGCGTATTAGATGTTTACTTTCTGACGTAGAGGAAACATATGTTTTAGTTGTATCAGTGGTTGTAATGTTGAATGAGTAATGGAATTTTCAAGCACATTCAGCCAGCAGGGCCCTCTCATTCACCTGATCCTTGCTACCTTCAACTATCGTCTGCTGCACCACGACTTCCCAGGATCTATTTATCGTGAGGAATTCCTCTTTCTTCTTGAATCTATTGTCATGTTTGTGGACTCTATAATATACCTTAAGAAATGAACGAGGTAGTTCATTTACGGAACAAGAAATTTCTTGTCTGCTTTTTATTGCGTGATTAATCGACTCCTCGCATTCACCTTGTGTCCAACCATCCGATTGCACTCGGCCCAGAACAGCACGCCAGAATTGTCGGTCGACTTCGTTCCTTTCTCAACAGATGATCGTCTGAGTCATGATCCTCACACATACTCAGCTGACAGCCTCTACTGCCGGACTTTTAGCTTTGCTGCACTCTTTACTCTGTTGTTTTATCTGTGGACTTTTAAAGTTTATAACGGTGTTTCTTTTAATTTTAAAGTTTCATTGTAGTTTTATACAGTTTATTAAATTATGATTAAGAAGTTTAAGGGATTCTGAAAAAATGAAATTTGCTAAAAATCAGAAAAGGATAATAATGCAGGAAGGGAGTCTGTTCAAAAATTTCAAAACGATAGTCTTAAGAAAAAACCTGTGAGCTGATCAGTTGTGCAACATTGACGAGACTTGGCTAAACTATAAAACGATCCCTCAAAAGATCTTTGTCTTAAGAATGAAAGAGGCACAATAATGAAATTAGCAGAGAACAGTCTCACTATTGCAGCATGCAGTAAAACAATTAGTGGCCACAAACGGCTGCTGTCTGTAATCGGCAATGCTAAGATACCAAGAACCTTCAAAAACATGAGCATATCAGCACTTCTCGTTCATTAAAAAGCTCAATAACTGCTTGGATGAATGGTAATTTGCTTAAAGAGTGGTTCTTGATGCGTTTATTCAGGATGTTAAAAAATTATTAAAATCAATAAATGAACCACAGTGTGCAGTTGCTATGAACAGCAATCCATGGGTTGTTTTTCAACAGGATAACGCTCGCCCACATACCGCTGCAGTAACCCAACATACTCTACAGAGCGTCGACAGGTTGCCTTGGTCTTTTCGATCACCAAATCTGTCTCCATTGAACACATCGACGACAACAACTCCAGCTTCATCCACAAACGGCATTAACCATACTAGTACAGACGAAATAAGTGCAAACAGACATGGAGCTCCATCCCACAAACTGTCAGCCAGCACATGTACAACACAATACATGCACGTTTGCATGCTTGCATTCAACATTCTGGTGGTTACACTGGTTATTAATGTACCAGTAGTTCCCATTCTCAATAGATTATCTCGCCCTTACATTAACCTATGATCTTGCAATGTTAATCATCTTCTTTCGTCTTCGTCCTTGACAGCATTAAAAAGAATCTGACCTGAAGAGTCACCTTGCCTAATACCCCTATCGTCTGCTATGCAGCCAGTTAATCTGGAACCAATTTCCGCCTGTATTTAGTTGTTGGAACAAATGTATTCAATTTTTTTATTACGTTGGAAGGAATCCCCTTCTGTAGAGCAGATTTAAAACAACTGTTAACCGAATCCTATCTAAGAATTTCTGTAGATCAATGAAACAAAGATAAGCTGGTTTGTGGTACTCAATGGACTTCTCTACAACCCGCTGAAGAATGAATGCTGCATCTGTGTACGACCTACTGGATCTAAAACCATACTGCTCCTCTGTAAGGGTAGTGATGCTTCCCACTTTATTTCCTATTATTTTTGTTGTCGGTTTAAGAACTGAACTTAGTAGATTTATCTGTCTGCAGCTTTTCTCTTCCTTTTTGTGCATGAGACTTGTAATACTGGTTCACCAGTCATTTGGAATTTTGTTACCAGTTATAACATTGTTATTCAAATTGGTTAATTGTTCGGTAGTGGATATCCTCCATACGTCAGTAATTCGTTGGGAATCTTTCTGTCCCTGGAGACTTCCTATGTTTTAACAGACTCACAGTTCTTCTATCTGTGTATGTGAAACATTTACATAATTGATTCTTGAGTTTCTCCCGGCGTATTTGATAATCAAAATATCCACGGGTGTGCTGCCGGTCTATAGTGTCCAAAGGGCACAATATTTCGGCGATCATACATGTCGCCATCATCGGGTGAACTGACGGACTGAGCTCCTGTGAACGTGCCGGCACGGAGATCCGTACGCAATGGCTGCTCAGAGGGAACTAGGTTCGGTCACGGCGGCGGCCGATTTAAATACCCTCCGCCCGCGGCGCGCTCCCTCCGCCGTCCGCGCCCCGCGCCACGGTCGCGCGGTGGAACAGATTGCGACGGCGTCTGAGATGAAGTCGGTGTGATGGCTCTGTCCGCCGTGGTCGTCACAACTATACGTTTGCTCGATTTACTCTTGATTAACTCAATCGCTGTTTCCCAAGCCTTGCTAAGATTATAGCCACAGTCACGGTTTATGAGGTCGTCATTGGTGCGAATTTCGATGGCCTCTGTAACAACGCTGTCCCAGTATCTCGACGTCTGTACCAGAATCCTTGTGCGTTCATACTCCATAGCGTGATTTTCCGACAAACAATGTTCAGCGACCGCCGACTTGCTCGGATACATCAGTCGAGTGTGCCTCTGGTGTTCACGGCATCGATCCTCGATGTCGGAAAATCACGCTATGGAGTATGACCGCACGAGGATTCTGGTACAGACGTCGAGATACTGGGACAGCCTTGTTACAGAGGCCATCGAAATTCGCACCAATGACGACCTCATAAACCGTGACTGTGGCTATAATCTTAGCAAGGCTTGGGAACCAGCGAGTGGGTTAATCACGAGTAAATCGAGCAAACGTATAGTTGTGACGACCACGGCGGACAGAGCCATCACACCGACGTCATCTCAGACGCCGTCGCAATCTGTTCCACCGCGCGACCGTGGCGCGGGGCGCGGACGGTGGAGGGAGCGCGCCGCGGGCGGAGGGTATTTAAATCGGTCGCCGCCGCGACCGAACCCAGTTCCCTCTGAGCAGCCATAGCGTACGGATCTCCGTGCCGGCACGTTCACAGGAGCTCAGTCCGTCAGTTCACCTGATGATGGCGACATGTATGATCGCCGAAATATTGTGCCCGTTGGACACTATAGACCGGCAGCACACCCGTGGATATTTTGATTATTTACATAATTACTTGCTTGGTTACTGTTCTCTGATCTCTCATCGTTTTCTAGTGATTTTTTTACCTTTATACAACTCTGTTAAATATTTAATCTATGTTTCCTCATTTATGTCGTTCACTTTCAAAATTTCATTTAAAACTTTCTCTGCTATAGTGTCAGTCTCGAATCTTGTTTCTGTTATCCATAGAAGTCATGTTCTAAATTTTAAAAAATGGTTTCCCAATGTTCCTGTTTAAAAATATTCACTAGCTATTTTGTCCTGTTACAAGTTTTATTTGTGATCTTCGTAACACTCTTTTGTTTTGAGTGATATATATTTCAAGAAGCCACATCACTTTCTTTTACACATTTCCTTAACCTCTGTGCTGAACCATGGTATTCTGTTTTCTTTCCTCTCTAGCTTTATAATTCGTGTACCTAGTGCTTCTTGATCTGCCACTTCAATACTTTCCTTGATTTTATCCCAAGCCTGAACTGCATTATCCTCTGGATTAATTGGTTCCTTTTTATTTTCTCTGCTAATTTTTTCTGGCGCAGAAATTTTGTAGATTCATTCCTTAATGATTCTACGTTAAATTTTACTTCTTTTAAGTTTGGTTCTATAGTAGTCTTTTTCCTTCCTACATGCTATCTGAGTTTTACCACTAGTTAACTGTGACCACTCCCTATAATGACAGAGACTAAAAATCTAACACCTAGCACTGACTGAAGATGGATATTCCTGTTTGTAACAGTGTAATCTATTGTAGATTTATGACCTCTCTTGTTTTGCAAAGTTTGTTTGTTGTCATAGAAGATATTTTTTCCTGTCCGTTGCTTCAACATAAGTTGATCATAATGTTCCTATTATCACTTACAAAGTGTTTGTTAAATCGTTGTTTAACTTCAGAGTTGACATTATTTCAATCTGAGCATTAAAATCCCGCATTATGACTGTAAGTTCGTTTGAAGTTGTCAGACTGATCCTTTCTTGTAACTGCTCGTAGGAGGCCTCTCTTTCAGTTCTAGGTTCACAGAACTCTGGGCTGTACAGAGAGATAATGTTCAGTTAGTGTTGAGTCATTTGATTTCTAGTAAAATTATTTTATCAGAGATGTACTGGCGTTCCTCAGTAAGATATTTGTATTTATTGCGGATAAGTATCCTAACTACTGCTTTGGTTCTTGTCTCCTTCTCGACTCCACTATAAATGAGGAACTACTGGTCATATTCCTTCTGCCCTTTGCCTTCCTTTTTTGTCTCTTGGATACTCGATATTGAGATTTCATGATGTTTCAATTCTTCTGTATGGTCTTTATCTCTGTTATTAAAGGATTTTATATTCCCTGTTCCAATTCTGAGAATACTTTTATTTCTCCATGTCTGAGACCTGTACCCAGCCTATTATCCGTAGTCTGTCCTTTCCGAGGCACAGTACTGGTACTCTGAGCAGTGTAATTACACCTCCAGTAGGTCGCCGGCCTCACTCTCAGTGGGTTTGTTTTCAAGAATTTCCTATCCCTAAGCTGGCCGCTTTCACCATAGCTTGAGAGCTCAACCTGACCCACCAGGCTTTATTTTGGTTTTCTGACATCTCATAGCTCTTGGTGCTCCCGTACCATTAATCCTGCAAGTCAACAAGATGCGCTTATTTTTCCTTCAGGATTTTCTTCCTTTAGCATCTATTGATCCAATACCCTATTCCACAATGCAGTAGCTTCGAAGTTTAGATTAAGGACAGAAATAGAAAGACTCCCTCGGGCCTCGAAATCTAATACCCTTGGGGTCGAAAAAACAAGAGTTGGCCAAGAGAGGTCGACAGGAAAGGAAACAGAAAGATTTTGACGTCAGTAAGTGGAAGTAATGTCAAACGCAGCTTACAGTTGTGCAGATATTAGTACTTGTTGTCAGTTTTCGAAAAACGCTGTGACCCAGTTTCGCGCCATCCCCCGTAACCACCGCTATTAGAAAGAATGGCAGCTGATCCTTTTGTGCCCATAGTAAATTTTATGGTGGCATGCGGACTGTACAAACGTCTTAGAAAGTCGAAAGACTTTTCCTTATCATGACTATACATAAAGAAGATGTTGTCGACGCACCTACCCCACTACTTCGGTTTAGAAGGTGCCAAGTCCAGCACCTGTGTTTCGAAATATTCCAGGAAGAATTTGGCCACTAATGGACTAAGTGGGCTACACATGGCGATGGCTTCTGGCTGTTTGCAGAAATCGCCATTCCACCCGAAATAGCTCGGGCTAAGAATGTTTTGTCATGGACCGAGTGAAGGAGTGGTACTTCGGTAGACAAAGAAACAGCGTCAAAGCTGGCCAGATGTGTATGGCCCAATATTTTCTTCAGCTTCTCAATGAAATGTTCCGAGTGCTTTATGCACGTGTCAGTCTCCCACGTGTGACTAAAGCAGAGAGGGCAAGTGTTTCACAAGCTTATACGTTGGTGAGGCAGGAGCGCTCACGATTGGTCTCAGTGGAACATCATCCTTAATGGCTTTTGGTAATACAATAAATTCTGCTTATAAACTTATGTCTTCAATATCACAGTCAGCAAGCGGTACAAATATACGCTGAAGCCCCAAAGAAACTGGTATATGCATGCGTAGTCAAATACAGAGATATGTAAACAGACAGAATACGGCCCTGCGGACAACGAATGTCTCGCGCAGTTGTTAGATCGGTTAGTGCTGCTGCAATGGTAGGTTATCAAGATTTAAGTGAGTTTGAACGTTGTGTTATTGTCGGCGCACGAGCGATGAAACGCAGCATCTCCGAGGTAGCGATGAAGTGGGGATTTTCCCGGACGGCCATTTCACAAGCGTACCGTGAATATCAGGAATCCGGTAAAACATCAAATCTCCGACATAGCTCCAGCCGGAAAAGATCCTGCAAGAACAAGACCAACGATGAGTAAAGATAATCCTTCAACGGAAGATAAGTGCAAACCTTCCCCAAATTGCTGCAGATTTCAATGCTAGTCCATCAACAAGCGTCAGCGTGCGAACCATTCAAGGAAACATCATCGATATGAGCTTTCGGAGGCGAGGACCACTGGTGTACCCTTGATGACAGCACGACACAAAGCTTTACGCCTCGCCTGGGGCCGTTATATCGACACTGAACTGTTGATAACTGAAAGTATGTTGCCTGGTCGAACGAATCTCGTTTCAAATTATGTCGAGAGGATGGACGTGTACGGGTATGGAGATAGTCTCATGAATGCATGGACCCTGAATGTCAGCAGGGGACTATTCAAGCTGGTGGAGGCTCTGTAATGATGTGGGGCATGTGTAGTTGGAGTGACATGGGACCCCTAATACGGTTAGATACGACCCTGACATATTACACTTACGTAAGCATCCTGTCTGGTCATCTACATCCATTCATATACACTGTGCAGTCCGACGGACTTGGGCAATTCCAACAGGACAATGCGACACCCCACACGCCCAGAATTGCTACAGAGTGGCTCCAGGAACACTCTTCTGAGTTTAACCACTTCCGCCATCCACCAAACTTCCCAGACATGAACATTATTGAGCGCATCTGCGATGCCTTGTAACGTGCTGTTCAGAATCAATCTCCGCCCCCTCGTGCTGTTACTGATTTATGGACAGTCCTGCAGTATTCATGGTACCACCTCCCTCCAACACTACTTCAGAAATTAGTCAAGACCATGCCACCTCGTGTTGCGGCACTTCTGAGTGCTCACGGGGGCCCTACACGATATTAGGCAGGGTTTACCAGTTTATTCAGCTCTTCTGTGTATCACTGACGGCGTTAAGACTCTTAGTAGCTTGTAACTTGTCTTTCGTCAGGTTGCAAGCTGGTAGTTTCGTTCCACGCAGTGTCCTTGCGATCTCAGTCAGCATTTTTCTGCTCATTCACAACGAAAGATCCGAATTCCCGCTTCAGTGTTAGATATGCTCTACAAGTGCAATTCTAGGGCGATAGCGAAATTCCCTCTGACATCTCTCCCGCCTTTGCCTTCGACGCCGGCAGCCCTCAACGCATCTGTACTTAGCGAGTTATCGTGAGCACAGCTCCTGCATTCAGGCTTGTCTTCGCGGTACCCGGTTCTGGCCTCTCGGCAGCCAGCCAGAGGCCGCACAAGATAGGGACAGGAGTCGCCTCAAACAGGGACCTTTTGCTACATCCATCGCAACTTCGATAGCCAATAGGAAAACCGTAACCTTCAGCTGCTCTAGTACTTCTGCCTGCGCGGAGTCGGCTAGAGCCACTTCCGTCTTCGCCAGCCATCGAGTGATGTACCATCACCGTTGGGATACCGCATCGGATAGGACGTCGCCTTCGCCATCCGGACGGCTGCTTTCCCGCTGCCTGTGCTTCGAGCCTTGGTGTTCTGGGCCGTGGACAAGTCGTGCTGCTAGTGAGATACATCTTTCAATACGTACTTTGTTATGAAGATAGACTTTTCATTGGTGAAGAGAACGTAATCTACACCCAAGAATCTGTTTTCGTGTTGTTGAAAACAGTTGTTTGTGACGAACATTTCCTTCACATTACTAACAAGAGAACCTCCCCATCGCACCCCCCTCAGATTTAGTTATAAGTTGGCACAGTGGATAGGCCTTGATAAACTGAACACAGATCAGTTGAGAAAACAGGAAGACGTTGCGTGGAACTGTGAAAAAATAAGCAAAATATACAAACTCAGTAGTCCATGGGCCACATAGGCAACATCATGGACAATGTGAGCTCAGGAGCGCCATGGTCTCGTGGTAGCGTGAGCAGCTGCAGAACGAAAGGTCCTTGGTTCAAGTCTTCCCCCCAGTGAGAATTTTACTTTCTTTATTTTTACATCGTTATTATCTGTCCGTTCGTTCATTGACGTCTCTGTTCACTGTAATAAGTTTAGTGTCTGTGTCTTGCGACCACATCGCAAAACCGTGCGATTAGTAGACGAAAGACGTGCCTCTCCAGTGGGAACCGAAAACATTTGATCGCAAGGTCATAGGTCAACCGATTCCTCCACAGGAAAACACATCTGATATATTCTATACGACACTGGTAACGGCATGTGCGTCACATGACAGGAATATGTTGTCGACCCACCTAACTTGTACACTTGGCGAATGGGTAAAAAGATTCTTCTACCTTGCCCGATTTAGGTTTTCTTGTGGATGTGATAATCACTCCCAAAAAAGTGATGAAAACACAATAGTTTGTCACATAAACTGAAAATAAAAAAATTAAACTTTTCACTCGATGGAGGATTTGAACCAAGGACCTCTTGTTCCGCAGCTGCTCACGTTACCACGAGACCACGGCGCTCCTGTGTTCTTAGAGTCCTTGATGTCATCTATCTTCCCATGAACTACTCAGTTTGTATATTTTGCTTATTTTTTCACAGTTCCTCACAACTTCTTCCTGTTTTCTCAATTGATCTGTGTTCAGTTTTTCAAAGCCTATCCACTGTGCCAACTTATAACTAAATCTGAGGGGGGTGCGATGGGGAGGTTCCCTTGTAAGAAGAATTTCTGGTGGTCGTTCATTTCCTTTTTTGTATTGCATGAGAAACAGTGGATTGTTTATGTTCTAAGTTTACTTATTCAGGTCCGCAGCTCGTGGTCTCGCGGTAGCGTTCTCGCTTCCCGAGCGCGGGGTCCCGGGTTCGATTCCCGGCGGGGTCAGGGATTTTCTCTTCCTCGTGATGACTGGGTGTTGTGTGATGTCCTTAGGTTAGTTAGGTTTAAGTAGTTCTAAGCTCTAGGGGACTGATGACCATAGATGTTAAGTCCCATAGTGCTCAAAGCCATTTGAACCATTTTACTTATTCAGGTAAACAAAGTTTAATTACATCTAGTTGTGATCTCGTGGAAGTATTCCGACTGAGGAATACTTCATCCTTCTTTCATGGGAACAGTGCGATGCAGGGGATTGCACAGAGTACGAATCGGTTAATCAAGGGATATTCTCGTTTGATTGATGTACAGAAGAAGCTGCGTTACACTGAAGCCCTACCACAGCCACTGTATGAATTATCTTAAATCCGTAAGCATGATGTTCCACTAATACTATCGTAAGCAATTCTTGCTTACTGACGAATGAACTAGCGGAACATTTGTCCTCTCTGCTGCACGTGGGATAGACAGACCCGTACATAAAAGACTCAAGGCATTTCATTGAGAAGATGAAGAAATTAAAACTTTGACCAGACAACATCCTGAACAGCTTTGAAGTCGTTTGCTTCCAAAAGTGTCAATCAGTGATTCTCTGGTGTACATCGGTTCCATTTTCCCACATCATGAAACCCTTTCATCTCACCAGGAGCTATTTTTTGTGGAATGGTACAGCTGCAAGGCATCACCATGGGTGATTCACTTAGTTCAGTAGTGACCAACTTCTTCCTGGATCAGTTTGAAACACAGGTACTGGAGTTGGTGCATTGTAGATCTTGTGTGTGGTGCAGGGAAGTCGACGACACTTCCGTTGTGTGAAGCTATGGTGAAGCACAGCTTGGAGACTTCCTAAGACATCTGTACAATGTCCATGCCTACATAAAATTTACCCGGAGGTAAAAAAGGACCAACAGCTACCCTTTCTAGATGTCTTGTTTACGAAAGATGGTGAAACCTGGGCCACAGCATGTGTCGAGAACACAAGGACCAGTACCAGCACAAACTATCACATAAGCACCCTAGCGAAGAAAGAGGAACAATTAATAAGCTCGTAACGCGCTCAAGACGAATATGTAAGCCGGAGCACCTTTGAGGCAAGATGGAACACGTACAAAGCGTTCTGGGGAGCGACGGGTACACCACCAATTACGTAAGAAGTTTCACAAAATCTAACGTCTGGTGGAGCGACACATTGGAAGAAGAAATGTGAGGTACGGCATTTCTTCGTCAGGGTGATGGATAAAATTGGCGCCATGTGCTCTTTCGCCGGCCAGTTTACGAATGACAAGTTTAAAACGTTAAGACTTCCTGTAAGAGCACACTGTCTTAGCAAATGTATCCGGACACCCCTACGCAAAGCAGAATTGACCAACAGATGACACGAGAGGCGGATCCACCAGTACAGAAAAGAAAAAAGTGTGGTGTACTGTGCTGTCTGTAGAGAAGCAGTAACGGATATTTATAAACTGACAAAGAAGATCAAAGATCGTCTCAGATCGGCAAAGGACAAAACGGAAGCACTTGCTATGTCGAGACAATTTCGTGTACCCTTTAAATATAGACACCACACTTGCTAGGTGGTAGCTTTTAAATCGGCCGCGGTCCATTAGTATACGTCGGACCCGCGTGTCGCCACTGTCAGTAATTGCAGACCGAGCGCCGCCACACGGCAGGTCTAGAGAGACTTACTAGCACTCGCCCCAGTTGTACAGCCGACGTTGCTAGGAAAGGTTCACTGAGAATTACGCTCTCATTTGCCGAGACGATAGTTAGCATAGCCTTCAGCTTAGTCAATTGCTACGACTTAGCAAGGCGCCATTTATCCTTTGCTATGTATCTAATGAAGCATGTACAGTAACAAGACCAATGTTCACCAATTGTGGATTAAAGTTAAGTATTCCAGCAGCTACGTACTTTTCTTTATAGCATTCATTATGTATCCTGTTTCAGACCTCACACCATCCTGCGTGAGCTTATAGCGTGCATTTCGGCTTCCTCAAACAACACGGTGTTGGCACTTATGCCGACACATCAAAAGTCTATGTCGGAATGACTGAACAATCAATCATCACCAGGATCACCGAAAATGAACAGCACTGCAGGTTGGGAATAGTGAAGAAATCGGCTATGGTGGAGCAGGCGTTGCGTGAGACCGAGCACATAATAAAATTCGACAACAAGGAAATTCTTGCTGTGGAGAAGAGCTAGCACACTCGCTTGTTCATAGAAGCTATCAAAATACACAGACATGAGAATACCTTCAATAAGAAAGAATAAATCCACAAGGTGAATGGGTCTTGGGTTTTCGTGATGCAGCAAATGACCCTTGCAAGTATCAAATGGAGAACTACAGTTCTAATGACCACGGAAAAGCGCTCTGACGTTTATGCGACAGATAGATATAATCTACAGCAGCGAGCTCGATTGCAGTCCGCCACCAGCAGTGGAGGGTGAAGGCTAGGCAATATCAGTCACTCGTGCTGGAGAAACGTCAGAAACATCATCAAATGTCTGCCGAATAACCCGAGACAAAAGGTAACATGCAGTTTGTCAATAAGTGGCCACGAAAGCCTTAACGAAGATGTTCATGTTCACGGTAACCTGAATGAATAGGCACAAGTAATGGTAAGAAAAACATACCCAAAACATCAAATAACCTTCTTTGGCGTGAAATACACTACTGGCCATTAAAATTGTTACACCACGAAGATGACGTGCTACAGGCGCGAATTTTAACCGACAGGAAGACGATGCTGTAATATGCAAATGATTAACTTTACAGAGCATTCACACAAGGTTGGCGCCGGTGGCGATACCTAAAACGTGCTGACATGAGGAAAGTTTCCAACCGATTTCTCATACACAAACAGCAGTTGACCGGCGTTGCCTGGTGAAACGTTGTTGTGATGCCTCGTGTAAGGAGAAGAAATGCGTATCATCACGTTTCCGACTTTGATAAAGATCGGATTGTAGCCTATCGCGATTGCGATTTATCGTATCGCCACATTGTTGCTCGAGTTGGTCGAGATCCAATGACTGTTAGCTGAATATTGAATCGGTGGGTTCAGGAGGGTAATACGGAACGCCGTGCTGGATCCTAACGGCCTCGTATCACTGGCAGTCGAGATGACAGGCAGCTCATCCGCATGGCTGTAACGGATCGTGCAGCCACGTCCCGATCGCTGAGTCAACAGACGGGGACGTTTGCAAGACAACAACCATCTGCACGAACAGTTCGACGACGTTTGCAGCAGCATGAACTATCAGCTCGGAGACCATGGCTGGGGTTACCTTTGACACTGCATCACAGACAGGAGCGCCTGCGATGGTGTACTCAACGACGAACCTGGCTGCACGAACGGCAAAACGTCATTTTTTCGGATGAATCCAGGTTCTGTTTACAGCATCATGGTGGTCGCATCCGTGTTTGGCGACATCGCGGTGAACGCACATTGGAAGCGTGTATTCGTCGTCGCCATACTGGCGTATCACTCGGCGTGATGGTAGGGGGTGCCACTGGTAATACGTCTCGGTCACCTCTTGTTCGCATTGACGGCACTTTGAACAGTGGACGTTACATTTCAGATGTGTTACGACCCTTGGCTCTACCCTTCATTCGATCCCTGCGAAACCCTACATTTCAGCAGGATAATGCACGACCGCATGTTTCAGTTCCTGTACGGGCCTTTCGGAATACAGGAAATGTTCGACTGCTGCCCTGGCCAGCACATTCTCCATATCTCTCACCAACTGAAAACGTTTGGTCAATGGTGGCCGAGCAACTGGCTCGTCACAATACGCCAGTCACTACTCTTGATGAACTGTGGTATGGTGTTGAAGCTGCATGGGCAGCTGTATCTGTACACGCCATCCAAGCTCTGTTTGACTCAATGCCCAGGCGTATGTAGGCCGTTATTACGGCCAGAGGTGGTTATTCTGGATACTGATTTCTCAGGATCTATGGACCCAAATTGCGTGACAATGTAATCACATGTCAGTTCTAGTATAATATATTTGTCCAGTGAATACCCGTTTATCATGTGCATTTCTTCTTGGTGTAGCAATTTTAATAGCCAGTAGTGTATAGTGTATTCAGGCTGCGGGTTGAACAATCCCATTGAGTCGTCGATCGCGTAGATGTCTTGCATCACCTGCTAAGCGACAAACACTGGACTCATCGGACGGTACTACATTTTACTACCCACCATCAAACAAATATTGTTTTTATTGTTTGGTCTGTTGAAGATGTGCAGCTGATGCACCGCTTAAGAAAACTCCAAATTGCATGCATTTGTCTTCCCGATGTTCTCCTTAAAGTGAATGAGATGGATCCGCTATCACTGAGAGCAGATTTTCTGTCGGATTTGAATCTATCTGTCATTGAAAAGATGTGACATTTGTCTCTGATGCCCACCAGCTGAGATCTTTTTACAACCATTGCTATTATTCCGTTTTATTTGGTTATGAGTATATCCACCGGACAGTTCAAGTTGATACAGTAACAAATTGCGCAACATTATTTACGACGGAGTGATGGGCAATTCCAAACACTGTAGCACCTCTCTGCCAATGTGCTACGTTTCCACACTGACTCATCTACGTGGGGCATTCAGTAAGTAATGAAACACTTTCTTTTCTCGGCCAGTTTCAATTGAAGAAATGCAGAATTTTTTGTGGAACATCGTGGAATATTCCCGCTTCAGATACGATAGTTTCATGAAGTTTCGGTAGGTGGCAGCGATATAAGTATCCCTCAAGTTGGCGTCTGTAACGGAGGTGCGTTGCAAACGAGAGCTGCCATTGAGTTTCTTTTGGCGGAAAACCGGACCATCGCAGATATTCATAGGAGCCCGCTGAATGTCTACGGAGACCTGGCAGTGAATAAAAGGACGATGAGTCTTTGGGCGAGGCGTCTGTCATCGTAACAAGGACGCGCAAACACATCCGATCTCTAGTGTACTGGCCATCTGCACACAGCACTTGCAGTGTTGGAACGCGCGAACACTGCCAGTCGAGGTGGTCGACGGATCACATTCAAACACTTCGCTGTCCAGAACTGCTTGGGCGTTACGAGGCTGATCGTACTAATTCTTTATCGAACATCGTCACAGGTAATAAAACATAGGTTCATTGCTTCGAACCGGAAACAAAACGGCAATCCATGGAGTGGCTCCACACCACTTCTCTTCCGAGGAAAAAGTTCAAAGCCGAACTCTCAATTATAAATGTCATAGTGATGGTTTTCTGGGACTCTGAAGGGTTATTTTTTTTCTTGTCCCCCCTCGTGGCGAAACGATTAACTATGAAGCGTATTGTGATTCCATCAGGAAGTTGAAGAAACGACTTCAGCGTGTTTATCGACACAAAACGCAAGTGAACTTTTCCTTCTCCATGAAAACGCAAGGTCTCAAACAAGTCTGCGCACTGGACAGAAGCGCACAAAACTTGACTGAACTGTTCTTCTTCATCTACGTTACAGCCTGAATCTCGCACCTTGCGACTTCCTTCTGTTTGAGTCAATGAAGGATGCCCTTCGCGGGGAGCAGTATGTGGATAATGTGGAAATTACTGATGTAGCAAGACGTTGGCTCCGTCATCAATCGATAGAGTGGTACCCGCCGTAAAGCTGTTGAACGGAGATTATGTTTAAATACAGCATATTGTAGCTGAAAGAGTGGGGAATAATATGCTGTATGGAAATCCTTAGTGAAACTAACCTGCTTTGAGAAAAAAATGTATTACCCCTTGCAACTGAGCTGATTGTATACAACAGATTGTCTCATCTACATCACTTCACTTACGTCAGCAGTGGAGCGTCACATAACAGGCTGGTACTAGTTAAGTACTGTCTACTACTCTGAAAAGCTACCAGTGTGCTCTTTCTCGGGCCAGTTTACAAATTTTTGACTAGTTTAATACATTAACATTTCCTGTAAGAACACACTGTCTTATCAAATGTAATGCAGAATTGACCGCCAGATGTCACGGGAGGCGGACCCACCAGTACAGAAAAGTACTATGCTATCAGTAGAGAAGCAGTAACATCAGACTGAGTCGGCCAAGAGTGCTAAGTGACTTCAAACGTGGCCCAGTCATTATACGTCACATGAATAACAAATCCATCAACCCTTGTAAAGTTGACCAAATCGACTGGTGGTTATGTGACTGTGAAGTGGAAACGTGAAAAAATAACCACAGTTAAACCAAAACCAGCGACACCTCATGTACTGACGAACAGGGGCTGTCGAGCATTAAGGAGAGTGGTTTTAAGAAATGGCGTGATGTCAGCGGAAGGAATAGCTCGTGAGTTCGAAAGTGCGGCCATAAGTCCAGACAGTACAATGACAGCAACACAACGACACTGCGTAGGGGGTTAAAAAGAATGGGATATAATGCTCGAGAAGCTGCGCATAAGCATATATGTTTATAGTCATTGCTAAGCTTCGCTGGAGATGGTGTAAAGAGGGACGCCACTGGACGGTGGAAGCTTGGAAACGGATGATTTGTATTGATGAATCACGATATGTCTTGTGGTACACCGATGGAAGGCTTTGGTTTGGCGAATAGCTGCAAAATCGTACCTGCCAACAGTGAATTTAACTATTCCTACAGATAGAGTATAGCAACTGGCGCGTCACAGCGCACCGTATAACTGTTGAGCAGTTTTCTCTGTACTCATACGAGACTTATTGTCAGTCATGGCACTGCTTATGTGTAGTGAATTTTTCTCATTGCTGCTGGTAGAATCTTCCAGGTTGGATGGTTGTGATCCATAAAAACATTTTCGAAGAACACATTTATTTAGGAAAATACGGAATTGATCAAATCAGTAAGATTTAAAGAAAAGTAACATCAAAGCGGTTTTTAAAGCAACGAAGAAAATGCGTCAAGTCGCCATTTCTACTAAAGATAAACACCCTCCTCTGTCAACAAGGGGTTGTGTAAAATTTCTTTCGCATCGTTTGCTGTGAAGGTAGGAACTTATGGTAAAATGCACTTGTAATTTGCAGTTGTCAAAAGTAGCTTGTATCATGCTTAACGTATTGTAGCAAGTTCTAAGATTCTACTCCTCTCATGTTAAAATGTATTTACCAAACACCTTTTACAATTGGCGAATGTCATGTCAATGCTCTTGTTAGATTTCTGACAATCACCTGACTCCGAGGAAAACCTGGATAAGGACATCCTATCTATGGTAAGTAATGTGTACATTGGAACTCCAAAGAGGGGCGGGAATACACATCTGAAGGGGAACATGATTTTAAGTAAGAAAACCATGAAGTGAACTTTTCCGAACTAAAAATTTACTGATGAAAAGTACTGCATTGTATTCACCGATGAACAGCATGTCTACATTACACCAGATGACCATCGTTCGCGAGTATGGTGGAAATCATGGGAGAGAACCCATTATTCGAATATTTTGGAGAGACACAGCAGTTTATTCCTGTCGTCGTGATGTGGGGAGCCATCGGATACGACTTGAGGTCATGGCCAATAGTGGTTTATGGTAATTTGACAGCACAATGGTACATCGTGGACTTCTGCATTCTTATGTGTTACCTCTCATTCTACAATATTGTGGTGTAATTTTCAACAGGATGACGCTCACACACACATTCACGTAGCTTTGTGAACTGTATGCATGATTTAGATGCACTGGAATGGACAGTAAGACGCCCAGATGTGTTCACGCTGGATCATGTGTGGGCTAACATCAGACGTCCACACCGTCCCAGTGCCAGTACAAGGATATTCAGGACCAGTTGAAGCAGTTATGGAGCAGCTTGCCTCGGAAGTGTATACAATGGCTGTATGACACCTTAGTAGTGGTGGTGTCATGGATCGGGGATATTTTTCGTGGTTAGGGTGTGTTCTACCCATTGCACTAAGTAAGTACTAAATGTGGATGGATATAAACACATTTTGCAGCATTCAGTACCAGGTGTAGTAGAGAAAACATTGAAGACGATGACTGGCTCTAATAGCTTGACAAGGCACCCTGTTATAAAGCAGCCTCTGTGAGGTAATGGTGGGAGGACAATAAGGTTCAAGAAATGGACTGGTCTGTCCAGAATCCCGACCGGGTGTATCAGTTGCAGAGTGGTATGGAACTTTTAGAAAGAGCCTCACACAGATCTGTTTTCTCAACATGCAGGAAGACATGCCGCGTGGGGTAGTCGCGCGGCCTAGGGCGCCTTGCCACAGTTCGCGCAGCTCCCCCTGTCGGAGTTTGAGTCCTACCTCAGGGATGGATGTGTGTTGTCCTTAGCGTAAGTTAGTTTAAGGTAGATTAAGTAGTGTGTAAGCCTAGGAACCGATGACCTCAGCAGTTTGGTCCCATTGGAACTTACCACCACCACCTCCAGGAAGACCGCCTGGAAAGGTGCTCAGCTGTGTACCCCATCCTGATATGTACTCGCCAGTTTTTGATCAAGTCAGTGGGGGGACCAGTTTTGTCCCTCTTCCAAAAGATATTGCTGCTAAAAGGCATGTATTAATGTCCAAAATACCAGGGAGGGAGATGAATATTTCTTCGAATCGTCACTTCTGGCTCGTGATAGAAATTACTCAAAACATCCACATCTTATGAATACATGTGTACACATGAAACAACTAATGTCAGCAAACATTGTAATCCCGAAGGCATCTTCTTCCTTATTACAATCTCAGACACATCAAAATTCGAGAAGCAGAACCCTATTTATTTGGTTCACATTTTAGGTCTACAAGAAGATAAAAAAGGAGGCCGGGAGATGTGAAGAAGTAGAGGACCTCTTTACTTTTCCAAAGTAGGTGGTCAGCGTCTGAAACATGTAGTTTTACTGCTGTTCTCCAAATGTGAGAAGCGTCACTACATCTGGATCAAGAATGTGTCCTACTGACTTTCTTCACAACTGAACAAAAATGAACACAAACTACATTTTCGTCAAAGATGCCTCACCCCTTTCACTAAGTGTGAGTATTTAGAAAGGCACGTAATTGACTGACCAAGTCAGGAAATGGTGTATTTGGAAATGCCCACTGAGGATAAAAAGTACTTAAAGTTTAAGAATGCCCATCTGCAGGAATTTTGTCCCATCATTGTACATGCTGACTTTGAATGCCTGCTAGTTTCTGTAGCACATTGTGAAGGTGACCCCACAGGCCCTCATACCACTTTCACGGAAGGACACGTACCATATTCAGCAGTGTATCTGGTTGTATGCTCTTGTGACTGCAGTCTCAACAAATTCGAATCATATTTGTTGGCTGCCAATGGATACAAAAGTGGAAATTCCACATGCAGACAATTGTCATCTGATGGGGAAATTATGTGGCGGGCATCACAATGCACAACTTGAAGTACCAATAGCATGACTTGTATCTATCTTCTTTCATAATTTGAGAGGGTATGATGCTCACTTTCTTCTTGATCACTTGGGTGACTTTGGGTTGAAGAATAATAAGGCGCCAGCCGGAGTGGCTGTGCGGTTCTATGCGCTGCAGTCTGGAGCCAGGCGACCGCTACATTCGCAGGTTCGAAGCCTGCATCGGGCATAGATGTGTGTGATGTCCTTAGGTTAGTTAGGTTTAATTAGTTCTAAGTTCTAGGCGACTGATGACCTCAGAAGTTAAGTCGCATAGTGCTCAGAGCCATTTGAATCAATAATAAGGCCAGTGTCATACCTGACAATACAAAAAAATACATTTCATTCTACAACTGTATGCCAAGAGCAGATAGCTCCTTCCTGGACGGGATCTGGCTCATGCACACAGCCCTGCAGAAACTTGCTGAAACTATGCATCAGAATGATATACCTATCACCAGAGCCACATATCTTGATGATTCAAAGCTTCAGCTTGTAACAAAGAAGTGGGTCTTCCCATACAAATACCTGGATTCAGTAGGGAGACTCTATGAAGCCACACTGCCCCACACAATAAATTCGCCCACGAACTCACAGGCACTATCATAATGGATGTGGCGTATAGGCATGCAGTAAATGTTTGGCAGGAGTTCCACTTTTCTAATTTAGAAGGATATGCCAAAATGTGCTTGAGGACAGATGCATGCTTGATCACAGATGTTTTTAAGAAATTCCAGGGTGTATGCCTGGGAATATACACTATGGATCCTACATTCCATTACCCCATATCAGGGCTCTCACGGATCTCAATGTCAAAAAATACACATATCATCATCTAACAGTTGATCGATGTTGATATGTTGCTTTGTTTTCGAGCACAGGATTCGTAGGGGGCTTTGTCAGTGCGTTCACAGGTACATCAAGGCAAATAAGACGCAAATGACTGAGGAGAAGTTCAGGCCTTCTGACGATTTAAGTTACTTCCTTTACTGGAATGTAAACAATCTGTATGGGCACACCATACAACAAACTGTGTTTGTAGGGTTCCAGTGGGTGTCCAAATAGAACATCATCAGGCTCCAAAAAAAAAAAAAAAAGTGGCTGTAACTGTTGTTGTGGGTTATGCCCTGGAGACAGACACCAGGAGTGTCACCCCAGTTTTCAAGACCCGCACAGCAACTTACTGCTGTTTCCGGAGCACCTAGTCCTGTGAAATGGTTCTGTCTCCAAGATGATGGCAATGCTGGGGAACAAGCAGGGATATATTCTACATTATGGAAACCGGCAGCAGTATCTCATGTTGGGGAAGCGAATTATTAAAATTACCCTTGGCATCTACTTCAATCAACATCCCTGGTTGTTAATACCGAAAAGAGGTCTCTGGGAATATGTGATTTTGAAAACGATTTTTGTGAATTAATGAATATTTGGAAAAACCATGCAGAGTGTTAGAATGATCGCGAAAATTATTTAGTTCACCATTGGAATGGGCTTTTTGGCGCCAGAGATTACACTGTTAGGCCAAAATTATGTATGCCATAATCTTTAATGAATGACTAGTCACTGTGGAAATGACTATGGTCTGAAGCCTGTTTATAGTGGTACATGTATTCTGAGCCTATCCAAACTCCAGATGTATGAGTTTCCAAAACCAAAATTTTGTTGATGTCAAGCTACTTTGTATAGATACAGATAGATTCATCTACACTGAGAAAGGCTGCAAACCTTATGAAATGATTAGGTACAACCCCAAGATATTCGACATGTACAGATATACAGCTGACAGTTGTTACAGCTTAACAACTCAGAACAAGAAGGTTATTAGCCTGATGAAAAACTAAGCGAATGGCCCACAGATTGTGGAGTTTGTGGGGCTTAGAGCCAAAACATATGCATCACGTACAGATGCAGGTGCCAAGCAAAGATGGGCTAATGGTGCGCACCATGTGATCTACAGGTTCTTATGATCTAAAAGACTACAAGGAGTACCTCCACAGTGGTGATGCATCTCCACAAATGGAACACCAAGTAGTCCATTGGTCGCAAGGGCAAGAAGTGCATACTTACCTGCAACTCAAAGTCAAACTGTCATGCCATGGCAACAAGGGCTTCATCTAAGCAGATGCGTTCATGACACTTCCATTCTCATTCTGTTCACTCGAGAGTGGCTGAGTGTGTATGTGTTTGCATGAGTGCGTATGTGGGATAGATGTATGAAATTTTTGTCATGTGTATGTTGGAATACATATGAATGATTGCACACTAGATGTACCTGCGAATTGTACATATTATTACTATGTGTACAATGTTCACTTCTCTGTACTTGTATAAACTATATGTATATGTGTTTGTATGAATGTAAGTGTGGTTCTTTCTTCCTCATCTGGAAATGTTAGTCCCCATACAATGTAATTACTGCATAAAAATACTGTAGTAGTAATATTAGTACAATGTATCTCAAAATATAAGCATTAGTTGTTCTTGCGTAAGTATTATATATAATATCGTTCTCCTCCTCTCTTAGAATTAGTATATCTTCGCATATAAGGAATCAAATGCTGCTATTAATGCATAAAAACGACTAAATGTATCTGTATGACATATTTATGTGTATAAGCAATCAGATGCTACTAGTCAAGTATAAAATAATGAGTTGTATTAGTGTCACGTATCTTTTTGGGAGAAAAAAGAAAAATTATTTTTAAAAATTGTAAAAACTTTGAAAAATGTTTTGTTAATGATAATAAACCATACTTTGATACCTTACATCAGCGATATCATTTACTTGGTGCGTAAGTTCGTAGAGATTTTGTTTTGTATGTTTGTATTGCAGCTACTATGGGTTTATTTATCGATCGTCATTACTTGTTTGTACTTCATTGTTGCTATTTGAGTTTACATATTGTTATGTTGTCATTTGGAGATACTGAGTGGAGTTGTGGACGCCAGAAAATAGAGTTATAAGTGGAGAAATTGGAACATCTCCGACGTATTCTTTCGCTTGAGTTCAATAGGGAAATTAAGGCATTTGAGGCAGTCACAAACGTTTATGTCGTGTATGGAGATAATGCCACTGAACAGAGCATGGCAAGGAAATGATTTACTCGTTTTAAGGAGAATCGTTTTGAATTTAGTGTCCCTCCACATTCAGGAAGACCTTCAGAGTTTGATGAAGATCGTTTGAACGCATTAATGCACAATGTTGCACCTCGGTATACTCGAGAACTGGCAAATGTGACGAACAGTGATTATTCCACCATCATGTAACACCATCATGCAATGGGGAAGGTTCAAAAATAGGGTGTGTAAGTACCGCAAACTCTTAGCAAAAATCACAAAAATCAGTTTGTGCCCATACGTGTATCTCTACTTGCTCGTCATCAATTGGCTTGTGAACAGCACTAAGTGGAGTTGTGGACTCCAGAAAATAGAGTTACAAGTGGAGAAATTGGAACATCTCCGACATCTCTACTGTCCTGTATCGTTACTGGTGACGAGAAATGATGTATTTCAGCTAACATAAGGAAAATAAAGATGTGTTTGAGCCTAAAGAAAGAAGCAACAACTATCATACAAAGACTTCTACACATCCACAAAAGGTAATGTTCCGCATCACCCCAGCGTTGGCAGACTGTTGTAAGTATTGAGAGAGTATATATTGTTGATGATTAAAGGCTCTTTATGTTATCTCTTGTGTTTATTAAACTTATGGAAAAGCGCTATGAACTTATGCAGCAACATAATTGGTAAATGGTAGTGTTCCGCTAGTACTTAGTTGAGTTTTAAGTTCTGGCTGTGGCTGCGCTAGGACGTAGTCGAATGACATCAGGACTGAAAGTTCAGGAAGACATCCTGTGGGCAGTGACTGCTGTTGCTGTGGTGCTTGAGGCAGAACGATCTGCGGTTCCTTGTCTGTAACTATAACAAAGTTCTAATTGTAACAAAAGAAAGACACACAACCTAATATTTATAATAGACCCTAATACCTTCAATATGAATTTTGCTGTAGTACTGAAACAATATCAATAATAATAATAACAATAATTAGAAATGGATGGACAAAGTATTGTAAAACTTCTTCTCTTTGGCTGATCATTGCTGCTCTTTGCGGCACTGTGTAGTCGACAAAGTGCAGATAACAAATGTTTATAATCGAATTACAAAAGCTAAAATTTCTCGAAGGATGGTGACCAAGCTTGCATTCCACAAGCAGACAGCCAGATCACATCAAATGCGAACCCTGTGGCGGGGGGCTGCAGATGCTTGCAAGTGCATAGGTGCAGGGTATGGGGAGTGGGGTAGGGGGAAGAGCGGGTGGGGAACTGTGTGGTGTGAGGGGCGTTTGGGGGCAGCGGGCGCGGAATGGGAATGGAAATCACAGGGCAGTGTCATGACCTTAGTCAAGTTGTCCAGTTGCGATGACACCATGATTTCCAGGAATGCTGCCACAAAAACCGTGATGATGTCAGCATTTTCGGCCAGAACCAGCAGTGACAATGATTGGTGTTTTTTATAAATCCTCCCTCCTTTCTTAATGTGCACTGACAGCAAGAAAAGTGCAGTACACTTGGAAAGACGAAGTAGATTTTGATCTGATGTTGGCAAATGCCATTTGGGGTATAGTAGATGTACTGATAGCGATTTCTACGTCGTCTGCCAACAGAGAGCGTAGTGGTGTAGCTACCGGGGTGCCATCCACGCCTATCCTTTAATAAACAATGGTCACAGCCACAAGGGTCAGTGTGGAGTAAACGTGTGAAGCCAGCAGGTAACCATGCTACAGAGATGCACCCGTGCTTCCTACACCCAAATGATCGAGTTTGAAAGGGATCCAATTGTGGCCTTCCGAGTTATATGGACGTGCTGCATCAGTTATGCAACGATAATGGTATCGGTGGTCACATGAACATTCTCATAACCGTAGAGGAGTTTCTGGACGTCCACGCAACTCTGACGCCCGTCAGGATGACTGTATTTTGAAGTAAGCAGTGGCACTGTGTGCAGCAACCGCAGCACAGATAAGTTGTGTCAACACTAGCTGCTGCAAACCAGTTATTAGTGGTGGGAGTGTGGTATGCACTTCCTCTCACACAGCAGCATCGACGTGCACATCTCTGCTGGTGGCATAAGAGGATCACTTGGGAAATGGAATGGGACGCTGTAGTCTTCAGCGATGAAAGCAATCTATGCATGCACCCAAGTGATGGTCGGTTGCTCATAAGACATAGACCTGCTGTCTGCTGTCTGGTAGAGTGCATTCGTCAGAGACAGACTGAGTGCTACCCAGGTCTCATTGTCTGGTGTGCGATAAGCTACAACTTTTTCACCTTTGGCGTTTCTTGAGGGGACGCTAACCAGCATTCGGTACGTGCAGAATGTTATTATCCTGTTCTTTTTCCATTCTTTAAACGGGATAATACTCACCCACACACTGTCTGTGGAACTCACGATACTCTGCAAAAAGCCCGCATCTCGTGGTCGTTCGGTAGCGTTCTCGCTTCCCACGCCCGGGTTTCCGGGTTCGATTCCCGGCGGGGTCAGGGATTTTCTCTGCCTCGTGATGGCTGGGTGTTGTGTGCTGTCCTTAGGTTAGTTAGGTTTAAGTAGTTCTAAGTTCTAGGGGACTTATGACCACAGCAGTTGATTCCCATAGTGCTCAGAGCCATTTGAACCATTTGAACTCTGCAAAAATTGCAGCAACTTTCCTGGCCAGCACTGTCTCCGGACTTGTCTCCAATCGCGTATGTGTGGGATATGATGGGACGAGAAACAGCTTGTGTGACTCGTCAACCATCAACTCGGGAAGAAGTCGAGCAGGCATGGAATAAAATATCACACGTCAGTATTCGCCATTTGTAGAATCGAGCTGATGCCAGAGTAAGCGTCTGCATTGCCGCCCATGGAGGTTACACCTCATAGCAATATGGTCGTTTCAGCACGGATCGATATCTGTTACCTCAGAACCGTTTACGATATTTATCTGTAAATGTAATCATTTCAGGTACTCCATATACATTGTTGCAACCATGCTACAAATTAGTTGGGCAATAGCCCGCGCCGCTCGAGCTGTCAACACAATTGGCACTGCTAAGAGTATCCTACAACTTCCACATCTCTGGCAACGGGTTGTACACAATGCTGGTGACTACTCTGAAGGCCAGTAAAACTTTGAAACATATATATTTTGTACGAGCTGTAAATAAATAGTTGCCACTATTATAGTTCCCACCCTCGTATTCAGAAAGTGCAGGGGGGTTAATACTGCACGAGAAATGTGAAAAAGTGTAAAAATAAATGACTGTCGGTGGGACTGACTCAGCACATAGAAAAGTCGAAACAATCCTCGATGAAGTTAAAAACATCAGTGATGAGTGCAACGGGAATTCCACTGTTAAATGCAGAGAAAAGAGTGGACAGTGGAAAGAGTTCACTGAATGCGTCTGTCAAGGGAGAGAACTTGTCTGATGACGTGATAGAAGGAGAAACAAAAGTCGGTAGGGAAGATCAAGTACTACAAGCAAAATTTAAAGGCGCCTCGGTAAACTTAATATCAAATAATTTTGAATGGCTTCACAACATTTCATCGGAATTTCTAATATTATTGGAGGAAGTGGCAACAAAACGTTTATTCACGTCGGTGTACAGAAATGTCAGAGACTAGCGACATACCATCCCACTTCATCGACACATTTCGGAAGTGCGAGTATTATCGTAGAATCTCGCTAACAGCTCCTGCATTGAAGTTACTGACAAGAAAAACATACAGAAGAATGGAACAGAAAATTGAGGATGTGTCAGATGACGATCAGTTCGGCTTTAGGAAATGTAAAGCCACCAGAGAGGCAGTTCTGACAGTTGCAGTTGATAACAAAAGGAATACTAAAGAAAAATCAAATATGTTCACAGGATTGTCGACCTTGAAAAAGCTTTCGACAGTATAAAATGGTGGAAGACGTCCGAAATTCTGATAAAAATAGGGGTCAGCTATAAGGAAAGAGCGGTAACACAGAAATGTGCAATAACCAAGAGGGAAGAATATGACTGGAAGACCACGTACGAAGGGTTCGAATTAAAAAGAGTGCAAGAGAGGGATGTAGTCTTTCGTCCCTACTGATCAATATATACATCGAAGAATTAATAGCGGATATCAAAAAAAGATACAAGAGTAGGATTAAAATTCAATGGGAAAGGACATCATCACTAATAAGATTCGCTGAGAACATTGCTTTCATTAGTGAAGATGAAGGAGAACTAATACAGGATCTGTCGAATGGGATAAACAGCCTAATGAGTACGTAGTATGTATTGAGAGTAAATCCAAGAATGTCGAAAGTAATGAGAAATATTAGAAATGAAACAGCGAGCAACTTAATATCAGAATTGGTGATTTCGAAGTGGACGTAGTTAAGAAATTTTGCTGCCGAGGCAGAAAAATCAGCCATGACGGGCAGAGCAAGTAGGATATAAAAAGACAGAACTAGCACTGCCAAGAAGGGCATTCGTTGTCAAGGGAAATCTACTAGTTTACTTGGGGAGGTGGGAGGGGCAAAATCACTTGATGGTGACGCCGATCCAGTGGTAAGAAATTTTGTAAATGACACAGTAGTTTGTGTTCTCAATTTTTTGTTTATTCAGTTTCCGGTTTCAATCATTATAAACAAATATTTGCGATTAGAGACTGTTGTGCAGTTTACAAAAAGACTGTTAGTATAAAAAATAGACTATGAAGAAGAAATTTCTGAGAATGTGTATTAGGAGCATTGGATTGTATCGTATTGAAGCACAGACTGTGGGAAAACCAGAATAGAAGAAAATCGAGCATTTGACATGTAGTGCTATAGAAAATTGTTGAAAATTAGGTGGACTGATAAGGAATGTGGAGGTTCTCTGCAGAATCGGCGAGGAAATGAATATATGGAAAACAGTGACAAGAAGAAGGGACTGGATGAGAAAACATTATTTAGAGTGCCCTTGGTAGTACTTTCTGTGATTATTTTGAGGAGTAGAGCACTATCAATAGCTTATCCTACTTTGACATGATTAAGAATATTGTCAAGACCGCCCTGAAGAGAAGGGATGATCGCGGAGGGAGGTGTGTTTGTTGTTGAAGACAACTTTCGACCTCATGCGGTACAACTGACGTTAGAAACTGTTGGCAAACTGGGTTGGGAGTCTAGAACACATACCTCGTTCTCCTTACAACCCTGACCTGACCCCTTCGGATTTCGACGAAAGAAGTTTTGCGTGATATCAAGTGCAGTGGCAATGAAGAGACTTCGAGATCAAGGTAAATAATTCTTTGGTGAGGAGGTAAGAAGATTCGTAAGATGATGGGGCAGGTGTGTAGAACTTGTTGGGGATTACGTGGAGAACAGACAAAAAATTGTAACAATTTAGTAAATAATTGTTCTGTACACCTATTTCTCGGTTTAAATATTGAATGTCCCTCGTAGAACGACTCCGTATACAAGACCAACAACTGAATGATCCACTCAATCAAGAATGTCTTTAACTTATGACATAAAATTCATGTCTTATTTGTCATACTTTAATTGCACGCGATATAATTGTGACAACATGTTAATTTTGTTTCTAATTTCCAGATCTATTTGATAGTAGGCTTGCTACGTATATATACTCGTTGTCATCACTCGTATGCATATCTATGAGTGAATCCAGTATACATGACCAGTTCTCAGTTTTGTGTGAACGCAAAGTTATAATAAACATTTGTTCGAAGGTAGAAACATAGTTACTCCTTGGTGATATAAAGTCCGCCCCCGGTAGCTGAGTGGTCAAGTGCGACAGAATGTCAATCCTAAAGGCCCTTGTTCGATTCCCGGCTGGATCGGAGTTTTCTCCGCTCAGGTACTGGGCGTTGTGTTGTCCTAATCATCTTAGTTTAATCCCCATCGACGCGCAAGTTGCCGAAGTGGCGTCAAATCGAAAGACTTGAACCAGGCGAATGGTCTACCCGACGGGAGGCCGTAGTCACATGACATTTACATTTTAGTGATACAAAAGATTTGAGCTGAGCTACTTTATAAAACTGATCCATTGTAGTGATATTTGGGGATTTGCATAGGAAGTACTGCATCACAACATAAGACCTTACAGTTGATGCGCTTTTGCTGACGATTCGGGGCGAGCCCTACTTAAATGGAAGCAATCAAGTGAGAGTAAGGAAAAAGTGTATTAATTTAGCCACATTAAATGATCAATTACCTTATGAGTATTTAGCACAAAATGACATGAATCAATGTATGCGAGGTGCCGGGGCTAGCAGTGTATTTGACACTAAATTCTTCTTGAATCTACATATGTAAATGATGCTCTAAGCCCCCCCCCTATTCTAACTCCGACTTTTGCTGTTGCACAAGGATAAAAAAAAAAAAAACACGCGAACTGACTCTAATCAACCCTGCCAGTGGAGTAGAAGAGAGTTTGGCACCTGCAATAATTTAATTTGATAAATAAGTTAAATAAACGAAGGTTTCATTAACATAGTGAGAAATGATGGGTTACTCTACCGATTAACAGAATGAAAGTTCTGTCCAAAATAACAATATGATTTATTAAGACTAAACACAAAATAACAAAAAAAAACACATGAAATCTTTATAATACATCAAATTGGCTCAAATTGGAGACTCATACAAACACTGTAAAGGTGAAGTTGTCCCTAAACTAGATCGTGAGGTTTAAGACGAAGTGGTATGTGGAGCCAATTCCTTGCCACTCAAATCTCAAGAGAGACACACAGCTAACCCAACAGTAATTGCTGCTACTCAAGACAGAACAAAGTTAGAAAAAGAGACGAACAGGCGCGCTCTGCTGAGCTCTGATTGACTAGGAAAATCCCTATCTGCCGGTGCTGCGGACATACATTACCAAACTGTCTTCTTGACTGGCAGAACACGATCTGGCGTATCGGCGGCGATGGCTGGTTGCTTCGACGTCCTCCACCGAACCACGAGAGCCGACTACTTAGAGCACCCGTACAGGCCGAACACACAACATTCCCGCCCCCACGACAGTGGCCGTGGTTAAACGTTCCAATCAGCAACTCGAAAACCGGCGGAAATTCCACTCCATTGCCGGAGCACTACCATTCCACCAATGGAGATTCTTGGCGCCAATTTCTGTGCTGATTTTGCTACGTCACGGAGCTATGCCCTGAGCAAGCCAATCACAGTTACTATTTTGCAGAAAGCGCGGGAATTTTCCCGCCACAACTGCCTGAGTACACAAGTCATTCCCACGCCTCGCTGGTAGCCCGCCAGAAAGTGTTTTCGCTAAGATTCTGCGAAGTAACGGAACCTCTAGCCCAGCCGCTACTTCAAACCCCTCCGGGCGTGTCTTTTGACAATGTCGGCGTCTGCAAAGCATTCACTCGACATCCTCACACCCGTCGGCTTAACCCTCTCCAGTTCAACAGAGCCCGCCTGTCACCGGACCACCCGGGTGATGAGAGACGCTGCGTGGGAAGTCCGCGTGTGAAGGAATAGCAACTTTCCACCGCATGCAATTAGAGAGGAGAATCGTAAGATAGAAATATGAGAGGGGGCTCATGCCACCTATCATTGCCCCTACGCCATTTTTAGATTGTAATTGGTGAGCGGTTGGCTCACTTAGGAGCAAGGTAGTGAGTCAATCGCCCAAGAACAGTCTCGCAAACTGACCCCACATGCCACACTCTATACAGAAAATCACTGCAACTGAAAAATGCAGCTCATAGAGGGAGGATTATTTATGATGTAGCCAACTTCACCTTCTTAATATGGAACACTAACACTCACATCACACATCCATACCCAGGGAGCCCCTTCCAAACACCGATTCACACAGACATTCACGCTCTATGTATGGCCCGGGCATGTGAGCCAAATATGGAGCAGTTTATTCTTTACAATCAGAGTTGGAGTGCTCCGCAATTAAATGCCCAAGATTTTACAACAATTTGAATCATGAAACTAACCTGAACTCACTCACACATGATACTATTTAAGCTTTCAGAATCTAGTTACAACCTCCGATTCATTCTGTCTCCCTGCAGCAAGAATAACCTTTACAAAATGTTCCCTGAACTGATGGTCCATTCACAATGACAGTGGTGGTATCTGCTTCAGTTTATGGGGACTTCAGGCACACTGTTTGCATACACACAACAATAAATACAAAATACAAAAAAAAAAAACATGGTGTGGAGAACAATACAGTAATTTGTAATAAGAATTACAGTGTAAAACACAAACACATACAAGGTATAACATACATTACAAAAACAACATTAGAGAAAGAAATTTAGAGAAAAAACAAGGTTCATGGGGCATCAAGTTGTGTGTGCACATTGCACAAAGTTCACGACTGTGCTGAGAATGAGGCACTAAATCACATTGTTAGAAATATTCGAAGCACTTCACAAATTCCACAGTACTGACATCACATAGGGCTAAACGACAGGTGTTGTTGCTACATTGTTGCAATGGCAATAGGGTGTGCTGGAGCATCTGCAGTACTCTGTTGAGATTGCACCAAGACTGACGCATAAGATCACGGCAGTACGGTAGGAAGACACAGTGATAGGCTCTCCTCACGTTGATTACTTGTCTCTGAGGTCTACTTCTTGGGATACATCACTAGTCTAGGCCTCTTCTCTCGCTGGACAGTACTTTACGTTTCTCAATATTGCAAGTGTGTGAGGTCATCCATACAGGATCGAACTAGGAGCGACGATTGCTAAAACTGCTCTCTAATAGAGAGGAGAAGTTAGAAATGAGACCATACATTTGTTAGTGTGGCACGATACTGCTTTGTGTATGCAGATCGGCCAATGCTAGTGAGTTTTAAAAACCCAAACAGGTGAGTATATAGCGTCCCTTTCTGTCCTGAGGCACATGGGGCGCAGGTTCTGACACGATATGTGATCTTCTTCATGTACTCACGACAACGTGGTCTGCCGCGGGGAATCCCTCCAAACGGCTGCCGCGTCCGGAGAGCTAGCAGGCTGTCGCGTGTGGGTCGCGTGTCAGTGTCAACGGCCAGCCCCACTTTCGCTTGTGGCCCGGCGAGGGCTGTCTGCCGCCTAATCCCTCAGGTACACGGCCCGGTGCTGTCAGCTTGTAGGACCGGATGCTCTCCCGCCCTTCACGTCAGGTAGCGCGCTGACGCTTTCTTCTTGCAGGCTGGCCCCTGCATTGCCACGATTCCCGTCATCTGCACATTTCTTACAAAAATCTTATGCCTAACTTTTCCCCATGACCTTCTACGTTATAATAAATTTACATCACGATACATTGATGGTCTGTCATTTCAGACACTCTAATTTTAATTTTATAGTTATTTATCTGTAGCTATCATAACAAAAATCATGGAAATAATTTATCTTGATATTTGGGTAGAGACCTATCTCAATATTGTACATGGTGTGTGACGCTATATTGGATGAAGAACTAAATGTGCGGGCCCGCACCAATATTACTATTACTTACATAGATCGACAGTAGACATACTCAAGAATTAACTACCATTTGCCAACGATCTACATTCTATGTCTTTTAATTCAATTATGTTGTTATGCACGTCTAAGTTTTACTGTGCTATAAAGAACATGCAACTTTGCTACTTTCGCTCGCCCGTCGTCCCTCCATCTCGGGTCTGTGGTTTGGTGACCTGAAAAATAGCATCTCATCAGGCGCACGCCAAACACAACACTTGTGGTAGAAAACCCCCACAATATTAATCTAGTTATTGTTAAATCCTACAGTTTAACTTATCCTAGTATATCGTACCTTTTTTTTTTTGTTTACCTTATACAATACTCTTACATAATTCCTGTTACGTTGAGATGTCTCGCTGCTCGCCGCTATTGCCGACCGTGATGTGCGCGCCGTACGACATGACCTCCGAGTTTTCATTACGCCTCACTGAAACTCCAGAGACTGGGTTAGCCATGGCTATACATGACAATAAATTTATAGTTGCAACTTCCTTCTCTATGTGATGCGGTTTTCGCGATCAAAGCACACCTTTCCAGAAGCAATGTAATATGACCAAGCCAGGACTGGTTCCTGTTGAGGATTCAGTCGCCCAACACACGCCAGCTACACAGTATGTCACGAATATCCAAGTATAAGTCCCTGGTTACTCATCTGTGACAGTCACGAGCAGCACGCTAAATCCCCAACCCGCACATTGGCATGGTAGGCTTTTATGCCCGCATTTCTCTCGTCTAGGGCACCATTAGAGTCAAACGCTCACAGGTTCACCCCGACTTGCAAGACAACGATGCTGGCGCAGCTCTGCAAAAAACTATACTCCTCATATTCATCCTCGAAATCACGCAATATACCACAATCTTGCCGTGCACTGACGCGTGCCTGCAAGCACTGGTATGAACGTTTCACGAACTGGTTGTGGCCGCTATGGAGCGTATCACGACTTCTCAGAACGCTTCTAAGAGCACGTTCTTGTATGCGCCCGTTTGTGCGACGTCTCGTCACTCATCTTTATCCCTTAACATGCACACCAGATAGGAAAGGACAAAAACATTGTTCATGGAAAGGTAGTGCCTCTTATCGCAACGACAGAGGAGATCCCGAACATAGACAAAAAGTTAACAGCAGTAAATTCTTATGCGAGAAAACGCAGCGTGTTAATACTTTAACAATCTTAATCTATTAATGCAACGATTATTGTTCCCCGAAGAAAGGTTCATATCTTTGCCTATTCTACTATGTACACCACTTACACTACTACTATTCCACGAACTCCTTTATGTGAGAGATGTGGTGGAGTCCTATGGACTTCTTTCCTTTCAGCGTCTCCAATTCATAAGCATTGTGGTGAGCTGCTCTCCTTATACGGTACGGGCCGTTGTAAACAGAATAGAATTTTTGGCATTTCATTTTTTCTTTGTTCGAAAGTCGGAAAGACTTAACGAGCACCTTTTGTCCGATTTGGAAGTGTCGTAGACGAGCTCCCCTGTCGGCACGTCTCTTCCTGACCTCTGCTGCAGCCCGTATCCTCTTGAGAGCCAAATCCACTATGGCTTGGTGCTGCGTTCGCGCCCTTGGTGGGAAGTTTACGACCTTGGTTATCAAGTCCTTAGGAATCCGGTTTTTCAGTACTGTAATGGGTGCCAATTTTGTTATCCCATGGGGTGCCTCATTGATCACCTCCTGGAAGTCTTTAAGGAAACCGTCCCATGTCGTGTGCTGTTTGTTACAGTACAACCGGCACAAGTTTCCGAGTTCTTTAATAACCCGTTCTGCAGCATTCGAGCTCGGATGGTGTGAAGATATAAAAATGGGATCAATTTTACATCGACGCAACGTCTCCTTCCATGTTTTTGACTTAAACTGTGGCCCGTTATCAGAAATAATTCTACTCACATGACCAACCTGTGGTAGGAAATCACGGATTAGGGCTCGTGATACGGTTCGTCCTGTCGCCCTCTTCAGTGGCGTAAAGGTAACGTATTTGGACGTTAGTTCAACAAACACTAATACGTAAGTATATCCTCTTCTTGTTCTTGGCAAAGGTCCCATCAAATCTGTTGCTGCTAATTGTCTTAATTTGGTCGGTACGATTGGGTATAATGGTGCCTGCATGCTCACAGTGGTGTGCTTAGCCTTTTGGCAGTCTTTACACACCGACAGTACCCTCCGTATTCGACGCTCCATGTTTCGAAAGTAACACATGGTCCTTAGCTTGAGATTGCACTTGCGTGGTCCGAAGTGTCCATAGCTGAGGTGAGTATGCCATATAACCTTGTTTATTAGGTGTTCAGGGATGCATACCCCCCATTCAGTGTCATTGGCATAATTTCGGTGGAAAATTATGCCTTTCCGCAAGAGGTAGAACTGCCTGATGGTGGCGTGTCTTCTGTCTATCCATTTCTGTTTCAATAACACTAGGGCAGGGTCCTTGTCTTGCTCCTTCTTGATGTCCTGCATACTACAGGTAATAAAATTTTCAAAGGCTACTTTCTGCATATAGAAAAGGCAGTAGTGATTTTCCTCCAGATCTTCTTCCATGTTGTGCTCAAATCCGATCGGTGACCGTGATAAGGCATCTGCAATAATGTTCTGACTGCCGGGGATATATTCTATCGAAAAGTTGTACTGCTGCAGATATGATGCCCACCTAATGAGCCGCCTGTGATTAAGCTTTGCAGTCATCAAGAACTCGAGTGCCTTGTGGTCTGTGTAGACCCTCGTCTTGCGACCAAACAGAAGGTATCTGAATTTTTCAAACGCCCATACAATAGCCAGCGCCTCTAACTCGGTTACTGAGTAATTCCTCTCACTCTTGGCTACCAAACGCAATTGTCTTCCACACCCTGTTTCCTTCATGTACATAGTCTTGGAACACCATGACACCCAGACCTGAGTATGAACTGTCCGTTACTATGCAAAGCTCTGCTGCTAAATTAGGGTGTGATAGGATGGGTGCTTGTAATAATGCGAATTTTAATGCTTTCCATTCGGATTCGGCCGCCTCATCCCATTCCCAAGGAATCTTCTTTCCTGTAAGTTGATGCAACCTACGACTGCTCTGAGTTTTGACATGTATAAAGCGGTTGTAAAAATTTATGATCCCCAAGAACCCCCTTAACTGCTTCTTTGTCGTAGGAATGGGAAACTTTTCAATCGCTTCGATCTTTTCGGGATTTGGCGCAATGCCCTCACCCGTGATGATATGTCCTAGAAATTTGACAGAGGACGTCCCAAAATTCGATTTTTCGATATTGATAGTCACTCCGTATTCCTTGAATGTCGCAAGGAGTTCACCGAGGACCGCATTGTGCTCTCCCCAAGATTTCTCCGCGATCAGCAAATCGTCCACATAGCTGGTGACATGACGTTTCAAATTATCGCTTAGTATGCCGTCCAGCCCCCGAATGAATGCGGCAGACGAAATGTTCAAACCAAATGGGAGACGACGAAACTGGTAACATCTTCCAAATGCTAAAAAGGCTGTGTACTGTCTGCAATTTGGATGGAGCTCGATCTGCCAGAAACTCGATTTTAGATCAACTGATGAGAAGATTGATATTCCATGGAAGTTTTGTAAGAGTTCCTCTAATCGTTCCGGTCTGTCTGTTTCGGGTTCTATTATGGTATTAATTTGTCGCGAATCCAAGACTAACCGAATACTACCATCTGCCTTCTCGACTACTCTTAACGGGTTATTATAGGCTGAAGCCGTAGGTTCTATTATTCCTTCACTCAGCATTCGCGTAATTTCAGATGCTACTTTCTGTCGATATGCCAAGGGGATTGGATAGGGTGGCACACGAAACTGGTTGTGCGGACATACACGAAATTGATATTGGAAGTTCTTTATTGATCCTGTCTTGGGAAGGAAGACCTCCGCATGTTCTACTAGTAATTTCTGAAGTTCTTTGCGGTGTTCGCACCTTATATTCTTTATTGCTTCCACTTTTTCTCCTATTTTCTCCTTTATTTCTCCCATTATTCCGACTTCATTCTCATCCGTGTCCTCTCCCCTACCCGCAACGTCGACCTGTTCTTCCTTTCTGTCTTTCAGACACGCGTAGTTTATCCGAACACAGTTAGACGGTAGTTGAGCTGGGATCAGCTGGTCGTCGAACTTAATGTGGACGGGATTCCCTTTCCTCAAAACCACTTCACCTCGTCCTAGATCAACTATCGCTTCATGTTCATTTAGGAAGTCCGTTCCTATTATCATGTCGATCGCCAGATTTGGCACGATCCAGAAGTTAGACTCTATTTTGTGTCCTTGGCAGGAGAATTCCAGTCTTGTTTGTTGGGTGACCTCCGTACATTTACCCGCTAATGCCCCTTTTATTTTGGTTTTCTTAACCGATAGGACAGGCCAGTCCATCTCCTGAGAGCACCTCTTGTATGCTGCCTCAGATATTGCTGTTATGTAGCTTCCACTATCTATTATCGCATTCAGACTCTTTTCAGCTATTGCTACTGTGATAAGAGGCTGCCGATCATGTCGAGGAGTTGCTTTATGTTCCTCGAGCAGGATTTCTGGTAAATCTTCGTAATGTATCATCCGTAGTTGGCCAGGTCCGAGATTACGTGCGAAATTCCGGCGGCCTGTGTTCGCACTAGTCTGGCGTCAATCCCTAGTTAAGCTCCCCCTCCTCTGACGTGCATTAGGATTTGCGGGTCTAGTTTCAATCTCCTGGTTCCACTGTTGTCCTTGGTTTCGCTCTCTCCAATTACGGTCGCTTTGCCGTTCGTTATTCCTCCTATCCCAGATTCCTTGTCTAGATTGACCCTGCTCCCTGACATTCTGGTTTCCGTGTCTTTGGTTTCCATAACCTTGAATAGCGTAACCTTGACTTCCGTAACCCTGGTTTCCTAACTGGCCAGTGCGATTATGCGATCTGTTGTCGTCTTCCCTTCCTGGCCTGTGGTATTTGTTACTTTGCCCCTTCTTCCTGTCCTTTGCGCCTTGTTTATCAAAGACTACTTCGAGTTCGCGCAATAGACTCTTGAATGCTTCTATGTCAGATCCACACTTCCCGACAAGTGTCTGTTGGTACCTAACTGGCAATTTGGAAAAGCAAAATTTAATGATTTCTCCGTTGCTATATGGACTATCTAAAAATTGATTCTTCTTGAGTAAATCATCAAGAAATTTGGTTGCGCTCCTATGCCCGGACACTTCCAGTTCAGGACAAAATATTATTTCCTCTTTAATCCTGTCTTGCGTTTCCTTTGACCAGTAGGTCCGCAGGAATGCACCAACAAATTCCTGATAAGTCCGACACGTCACTGCCACACCCCGCATCTTTTCCGCGGCTTGGCCTTCGATGTGTCCACACATGAATTCTAATTTTGCCTGGATTGGCCATGATGCCGGTAATGAATTTGTAAACTGCATCACCCAGCTCTTCGGATGCATCGACCCTCCATTTTCTTTGAACTTCTGGAATTTTAGTATCGACAGGAAGTGATTGTGATCAAAATCCTGTCTGATCCTCGCACTGGTGTTGTCACTCGTTTCCGATACTTGCACGTCTGCTGAGTGTCCTGTTCTATCTTGCTGATAACTGTGATGTGCTACCTCTGTATCACAGTGGAAGTGGCACTCAGAATTCACTCTCCTAAGTGGGCTATAATTATTGGAGCTATTACTCGCTGTTTCTGCGTGTGCATTGTTAGTTCCGCACTCGGTCAATGGGCTAGAGCACGGCGGGCTTTTTCTCGGAGACACAATTCTTTGTACTCCATCATTGGTATCCGAACGCGCAGTGCTCGTGTGCCAGTTTTGCTCTAGTTTTGCTATCCGGCTCTCTACTTCTTCCATTCGTTTCGTGGTGTTCGCAACCGCGATATTACCTTGAGTTTTTAAGAATGCTAGGGGTTTTGAGTGGGATTGTGTTGTACGTCGCAAGCGCCCTGCGAGTTTAGAAGTTGCTTCCGCGACTTTCATTGCCCCTATTGCTGCCGTTTTGGCCAGGCCTGCTACTTTTTGTGCAGCCATTGACATTTGTTTTACTTCTCCACATTCTTTCTTTATTGTTAGTAATTCTCCACGAATTTCCCCTATATGGGAAATTATTGCCTCAGTGTCCTTCTTACGCTGTTCGTCAGCTTCTTCCTTCTCCTTCTTACGTTGTTTCTCAGCTTCTTCCTTCTCCTTCTTACGTTGTTTCTCATCTTCTTCCTACATCTACATCTACATTCATACTCCGCAAGCCACCCAACGGTGTGTGGCGGAGGGCACTTTACGTGCCACTGTCATTACCTCCCTTTCCTGTTCCAGTCGCGTATGGTTCGCGGGAAGAACGACTGTCTGAAAGCCTCCGTGCGCGCTCTAATCTCTCTAATTTTACATTCGTGATCTCCTCGGGAGGTATAAGTAGGGGGAAGCAATATACTCGATACCTCATCCAGAAACGCATCATCTCGAAACCTGGCGAGCAAGCTACACCGCGATGCAGAGCGCCTCTCTTGCAGAGTCTGCCACTTGAGTTTATTAAACATCTTCGTAACGCTATCACGGTTACCAAATAACCCTGTGACGAAACGCGCCGCTCTTCTTTGGATCTTCTCTATCTCCTCCGTCAACCCGATCTGGTACGGATCCCACACTGATGAGCAATACTCAAGTATAGGTCGAACGAGTGTTTTGTAAGCCACCTCCTTTGTTACTGGACTACATTTTCTAAGCACTCTCCCAATGAATCTCAACCTGGTACCCGCCTTACCAACAATTAATTTTATATGATCATTCCACTTCAAATCGTTCCGCACGCATACTCCCAGATATTTTACAGAAGTAACTGCTACCAGTGTTTGTTCCGCTATCATATAATCATACAATAAAGGATCCTTCTTTCTATGTATTCGCAATACATTACATTTGTCTATGTTAAGGGACAGTTGCCACTCCCTGCACCAAGTGCCTATCGGCTGCAGATCTTCCTGCATTTCGCTACAATTTTCTAATGCTGCAACTTCTCTGTATACTACAGCATCAACCGCGAAAAGCCGCATGGAACTTCCGACACTATCTACTAGGTCATTTATATATATTGTGAAAAGAAATGGTCCCATAACACTCCCCTGTGGCACGCCAGAGGTTACTTTAACGTCTGTAGACGTCTCTCCATTGATAACAACATGCTGTGTTCTGTTTGCTAAAAAATCTTCAATCCAGCCACACAGCTGGTCTGATATTCCGTAGGCTCTTACTTTGTTTATCAGGTGACAGTGCGGAACTGTATCGAACGCCTTCCGGAAGTCAAGAAAAATAGCATCTACCTGGGAGCCTGTATCTAATATTTTCTGGGTCTCATGAACAAATAACGCGAGTTGGGTCTCACACAATCGCTGTTTCCGGAATCCATGTTGATTCCTACATAGTAGATGCTGGGTTTCCAAAAACGACATGATACTCGAGCAAAAAACATGTTCTAAAATTCTACAACAGATCGACGTCAGAGATATAGGTCTATAGTTTTGCGCATCTGCTCGCCGACCCTTCTTGAAGACTGGGACTACCTGTGCTCTTTTCCAATCATTTGGAACCCTCCGTTCCTCTAGAGACTTGCGGTACACGGCTGTTAGAAGGGGGGCAAGTTCTTTCGCGTACTCTGTGTAGAATCGAATTGGTATCCCGTCAGGTCCAGTGGACTTTCCTCTGTTGAGTGATTCCAGTTGCTTTTCTATTCCTTGGACACTTATTTCGATGTCAGCCATTTTTTCGTTTGTGCGAGGATTTAGAGAAGGAACTGCAGTGCGGTCTTCCTCTGTGAAACAGCTTTGGAAAAAGGTGTTTAGTATTTCAGCTTTACGCGTGTCATCCTCTGTTTCAATGCCATCATCATCCCGGAGTGTCTGGATATGCTGTTTCGAGCCACTTACTGATTTAACGTAAGACCAGAACTTCCTAGGATTTTCTGTCAAGTCTGTACATAGAATTTTACTTTCGAATTCACTGAACGCTTCTCGCATAGCCCTCCTTACGCTAACTTTGACATCGCTTAGCTTCTGTTTGTCTGAGAGGTTTTGGCTGCGTTTAAACTTAGAGTGAAGCTCTCTTTGCTTTCGCAGTAGTTTCCTAACTTTGTTGTTGTACCACGGTGGGTTTTTCCCGTCCCTCACAGTTTTACTCGGCACGTACCTGTCTAAAACGCATTTTACGATTGCCTTGAACTCTTTCCATAAACACTCAACATTGTCAGTGTCGGAACAGAAATTTTCGTTTTGATCTGTTAGGTGGTCTGAAATCTGCCTTCTATTACTCTTGCTAAACAGATAAACCTTCCTCCCTTTTTTTATATTCCTATTAACTTCCATATTCAGGGATGCTACAACGGCCTTATGATCACTGATTCCCTGTTCTGCACTTACAGAGTCGGAAAGTTCGGGTCTGTTTGTTATCAGTAGGTCCAAGATGTTATCTCCACGAGTCGGTTCTCTGTTTAATTGCTCGAGGTAATTTTCGGATAGAGCACTCAGTATAATGTCACTCGATGCTCTGTCCCTACCACCCGTCCTAAACATCTGAGTGTCCCAGTCTATATCTGGTAAATTGAAATCTCCACCTAAGACTATAACATGCTGAGGAAATTTATGCGAAATGTATTCCAAATTTTCTCTCAGTTGTTCTGCCACTAACGCTCCTGAGTCGGGAGGTCGGTAAAATGAGCCAATTATTAACCTAGCTCGGTTGTTGAGTGTAACCTCCACCCATAATAATTCACAGGAACTATCCACTTCTACTTCACTACAGGATAAACTACTACTAACAGCGACAAACACTCCACCACCGGTTGCATGCAATCTATCCTTCCTAAACACCGTCTGTACCTCTGTAAAAATTTCGGCAGAATTTATCTCTGGCTTAAGCCAGCTCTCTGTACCTATAACGATTTCAGCTTCGGTGCTTTCTATCAGCGCTTGAAGTTCCGGTACTTTACCAACGCAGCTTCGACAGTTTACAATTACAATACCGATTGCTGCTTGGTCCCCGCATGTCCTGACTTTGCTCCGCACCCTTTGAGGCTGTTGCCCTTTCTGTACTTGCCCGAGGCCATCTAACCTAAAAAACCGCCCAGTCCACGCCACACAACCCCCGCTACCCGTGTAGCCGCTTGCTGCGTGTAGTGGACTCCTGACCTATCCAGCGGAACCCGAAACCCCACCACCCTATGGCGCAAGTCGAGGAATCTGCAGCCCACATGGTCGCAGAACCGTCTCAGCCTCTGATTCAGACCCTCCACTCGGCTCTGTACCAAAGGTCCGCAGTCAGTCCTGTCGACGATGCTGCAGATGGTGAGCTCTGCTTTCATCCCGCTAGCGAGACTGGCAGTCTTCACCAAATCAGATAGCCGTCGGAAGCCAGAGAGGATTTCCTCCGATCCATAGCGACACACATCATTGGTGCCGACATGAGCGACCACCTGCAGATGGGTGCACCCTGTACCCTTCATGGCATCCGGAAGGACCCTTTCCACATCTGGAATGACTCCCCCCGGTATGCACACGGAGTGCACATTGGTTTTCTTCCCCTCTCTTGCTGCCATTTCTCTAAGGGGCCCCATTACGCGCCTGACGTTGGAGCTCCCAACTACCAGTAAGCCCACCCTCTGCGACCGCCCGGATCTTGCAGCCTGAGGGGCAACCTCTGGAACAGGACAAGCAGCCATGTCAGGCCAAAGATCAGTATCAGCCTGAGACAGAACCTGAAACCGGTTTGTCAGACAAACTGGAGAGGCCTTCCGTTCAGCCCTCCGGAATGTCTTTCGCCCCCTGCCACACCTTGAGACTACCTCCCACTCTACCACAGGTGAGGGATCAGCCTCAATGCGGGCAGTATCCCGGGCAACCACAGTCTTAGTCCGATCGGGGGATGCGTGGGACGAGCTGGCCGTCCCCGACAAACCCCCATCCGGACCCCCACAGTGATGCCCATTGGCAACAGCCTCAAGCTGTGTGACCGAAGTCAACACTGCCTGAAGCTGGGAGCGAAGGGATGCCAACTCAGCCTGCATCCGAACACAGCAGTTGCAGTCCCTATCCATGCCAAAAACTGTTTTGCAAAGAACGTCTGAACTAATCTACAGAGAGCGCAAACAAATCGACAAAATTTAAACGGTTATTAAAATACAAGATTGCCTAGTAAATGCAGTAATGCTGCTACTAACGCACTGCTGACACACTGCTCGGCAGCGGAAGGAGACTACGCGATTTTACACTATTCAGGTACTAAAACGCGATGCTACAACTCTCAAATACTATAATACGCCCGAAATTTATGTATCAAACAATGCAAGTACCAAAAACACGCAAAGAAATTAAGAATTAAACTATGTAAGAAATGAGTGAGCTAGGAGTATACGACTTGCTGCTGCAGCTGCTTATCCAACGGCGGCAGGGAGCACACTGACTGACCAACCGACACTGCCCGTTCAAAACAAAAACAAAAGACAAACGACTACGCGAATTTACACTATTCAGGTACTAAAACGCGATGCTACAACTCTCAAATACTATAATACGCCCGAAATTTATGTATCAAACAATGCAAGTACCAAAAACACGCAAAGAAATTAAGAATTAAACTATGTAACAAATAAGTGAGCTAAGAGTATACGACTTGCTGCTGCAGCTGCTTATCCAACGGCGGCAGGGAGCACACTTCCTTCTCCTTCTTACGTTGTTTCTCATCTTCTTCCTTCTCCTTCTTACGTTGTTCATCAGCTTCTTCTTTCATTGATCGTAGGAAGCTCAGTATTGGGTTTACGTCATCATTTTGATCCTCTTCAAACATGGGCGATGTAACTCTGGACACCTGGGCGCTAGAGCTCTGACGTGACCGAGCTGGCCTCTGTCTGCACTCGTTCGTTTGACTATAAACTTCTGCTACCGTCTCGACCTGTGTGCCTGTCTCTGTTTCATCCTCTACTTCACTATCATAATCACGGCCGCAACGCTGCTCTGAGATCGCGTCCAAATCACCTTCCTCATCAATGACCCTGGCGTCCTGTCCTGCCAAAAATGTGCCCATCTCATCTCCGAACCTATTCCCGTCAGTAAACTGCCCCTTATCCATTATGCTATCCTCTTTTGTTTTAGCTTCGCTCGATAATAGTCGTGCCTTACTCCTCGTTATCATTCATGAAAAACAAATTTATCTAAAATGCACAATAAAATTAATCTACTCCATATATTTTTACACATAAACATAAAATTTCAACAACGCCGCTCCAACGCTGTAATTATATGCACGATTTGTTGTGGTACAGAAACTGCACACAAACCCGACAAAGTGTAATGTGGTACAGACACACCATCAAAGGAACACAAAAAAAACAATGAACAAAAAAAATATATACACTGAAAGCAAAGCCGGCCGAAGTGGCCGTGCGGTTAAAGGCGCTTCAGTCTGGAACCGCAAGACCGCTCCGGTCGCAGGTTCGAATCCTGCCTCGGGCATGGATGTTTATGATGTCCTTAGGTTAGTCAGGTTTAACTAGTTCTAAGTTCTAGGGGACTAATGACCTCAGCAGTTGAGTCCCATAGTGCTCAGAGCCATTTGAACCATTTGAACTGAAAGCAAAAACTGTAATCATGCGCCGCTACTTAAAACTAAACGCGGAACTACCAGAAAAAGAACTTGGGTATTAATCAATACAAAAATTAAGCAAAAAAATTCTGAGTGTCCCTACTAATATTACTGCTTGCTTATCAGAAGATTCCAGGAAAGATCCGAGGCTAAGGGTCGCCATTTTATGCGAGGTGCCGGGGCTAGCAGTGTATTTGACACTAAATTCTTCTTGAATCTACATATGTAATTGATGCTCCAAGCCCCCCCTATTCTAACTCCGACTTTTGCTGTTGCACAAGGATAAAAAAAAACACGCGAACTGACTCTAATCAACCCTGCCAGTGGAGTAGAAGAGAGTTTGGCACCTGCAATAATTTAATTTGATAAATAAGTTAAATAAACGAAGGTTTCATTAACATAGTGAGAAATGATGGGTTACTCTACCGATTAACAGAATGAAAGTTCTGTCCAAAATAACAATATGATTTATTAAGACTAAACACAAAATAACAAAAAAAAAACACATGAAATCTTTATAATACATCAAATTGGCTCAAATTGGAGACTCATACAAACACTGTAAAGGTGAAGTTGTCCCTAAACTAGATCGTGAGGTTTAAGACGAAGTGGTATGTGGAGCCAATTCCTTGCCACTCAAATCTCAAGAGAGACACACAGCTAACCCAACAGTAATTGCTGCTACTCAAGACAGAACAAAGTTAGAAAAAGAGACGAACAGGCGCGCTCTGCTGAGCTCTGATTGACTAGGAAAATCCCTATCTGCCGTTGCTGCGGACATACATTACCAAACTGTCTTCTTGACTGGCAGAACACGATCTGGCGTATCGGCGGCGATGGCTGGTTGCTTCGACGTCCTCCACCGAACCACGAGAGCCGACTACTTAGAGCACCCGTACAGGCCGAACACACAACATTCCCGCCCCCACGACAGTGGCCGTGGTTAAACGTTCCAATCAGCAACTCGAAAACCGGCGGAAATTCCACTCCATTGCCGGAGCACTACCATTCCACCAATGGAGATTCTTGGCGCCAATTTCTGTGCTGATTTTGCTACGTCACGGAGCTATGCCCTGAGCAAGCCAATCACAGTTACTATTTTGCAGAAAGCGCGGGAATTTTCCCGCCACAACTGCCTGGGTACACAAGTCATTCCCACGCCTCGCTGGTAGCCCGCCAGAAAGTGTTTTCGCTAAGATTCTGCGAAGTAACGGAACCTCTAGCCCAGCCGCTACTTCAAACCCCTCCGGGCGTGTCTTTTGACAATGTCGGCGTCTGCAAAGCATTCACTCGACATCCTCACACCCGTCGGCTTAACCCTCTCCAGTTCAACAGAGCCCGCCTGTCACCGGACCACCCGGGTGACGAGAGACGCTGCGTGGGAAGTCCGCGTGTGAAGGAATAGCAACTTTCCACCGCATGCAATTAGAGAGGAGAATCGTAAGATAGAAATATGAGAGGTGGCTCATGCCACCTCTCAACCTTTACAATTTCATGTTGTAGAGTTTAAGTATTTATTTTAATTTGAAATGGCACCAATAGCAAAATCGTATCGGAATCCTGTTTCTGTAAAATAACTAGGTATGAATAGTGATTAAAAAACAAAAGAACTGGCATTCTACCAGGGACGCCACTACAACTGTATTCTGTTTATTCATGTTTCAATCAGATTTTCGGTCAGGAATAACGTTACCCAAAATACCTATAAATGCGAACATTTTAGGTTAGGCTTTACCGTGGCTGTTATTGATATAGAATGAAACAACAAGTTTACTGTAATCAGTCACTGTTTATTTACATCCACAGATCGTTAGAAAGTTTAAACCTCCATCATCTGATGGATTTATATGTGTTAGCATTACCAGTGTGTGTTGTGTAACGACTTTGAGGTAATTTGTGACACTGTTTACTGGAGGAACAAAACACTATTTCAGAATATGTTTTTGCGGAGGTTTTTGATTAAAAACTAAACGTAGTTGTAAATGTAAAAATAAAACAAGTCCTTTCTCTGTCGTAATACATTACATATAAAGTGTCGAACTTTGTAAGCAAAGACAGTGCCTGTAAACTACTAGATGCAAAGAACGTATAGGAAAAAAGAACAATTATTTCGAAATAAAAAGAACATATATCAGAACAACAATGTTATTTCAGACTACATCTTAAAGCATTGTGGAGATCTTTGGTTGAGTTGAAGAATTTATACTTCAGAGTAATATTTCAAGTATCCTTGTATTACTTCAGCATTTACATTGTTATAACATGCAACAGATGCGACTTTAACAATCCCACAGCTCTAGTATATCCCAAACTTAGCTCTCATTTTTTGCAAGCCTTTCATTCTCTGTCTCTGAATCCAAGCCATAATAGTTGCTTATGTATAATTGTACCTCTGTTGGCAACATAATTACTAAGCTTAGTGTTTTCAACATGTCACCTAATTGTATAAATCAGTAGGGAATTTCAGCTATATAAAGTTGACAGAAGAGGATTTTTATACCACTTGAAATATTTATTCTAAGGTATATATTCATCAACTCAAACAAAGGTTTCCATAATGCTTTAAGACGTACTCTGAAATAATACTGTTGTTTTGATATATGTACTTTGTACTTGGAAATAATGTTTCGTTTTTCACTGTTGTTCTTTGCGTCTAGTACCTTCCAGACACCTTCTTTGTTTACGAAGTGTGACACTATACATGTGACGTATTATGACAGAGAGAGGAGCCTGTGACCACTGGAAGTATTCTGTTTTATTGGTTTTATTTAGACATTTACATGTATGTTCAGTTTTTAGTCAAAAACGTCCCCATAACCATGTTCTGAAATGGTGTTTTGTTTCTCTACTAGACAGTGCCACAGGTTACCCTGGAGCCGTAACACAAGACACGCATGTGGTGCTGGCGTACATAAATCCACCTGATCATAGAGGCTTAAGGCTTTAAAACGCGTTGTTGATATAAACAAACAGTGATTGGTAAGAGTAAACGTGTTGTTTGCTTGGATAAAATACTCATTTTACGGACAAATGATAAGAATAATGTTCACTTTACTTTCGTCCTGAAGCTTGCATATAGTGCTCCTCGGGTTTGTTTCTCCAGCAGTGGTAGCAGCACGTTGTCAGTGAGACACAGCAGGATGAACAGGTTTACTGGTGCAGAAATGGTCGATAGGCACCTCGTGAATGAATGCAATCAAATAGAGGCACGCCGCCCTTTGCAGAGCTGTTCCTGCAATGACAACAATACCGACGGGGTACTTTTACATCTGTATATAGGCGCCCACGAGACACCCGATCCTTGATGTTACGGCGGTGGCGTATTACAGGCGTCTTCTGTGTCGTTTTTTCAGAAAAAAACCTGAAGTTGGGGTAACAAACCAGGAAAATCATAATTACGTTTATACACTGTAATGAGCCACCTGAGACCACGGGTCCCTTATACCAAACTAATCAGAAAATGTCCATGAACAACAGCCTACTGAATGTTCGTAGAGTTCAAGTTCCCCATGAATATACCTGAGCACAAATCACTTTCCCACATATACTGTATGACGTACTCGGTACTACTAATTCCTAGAGACACCCTGTAGCAACAAGCACGTCTCTGCACACCGTAAATATCTTGAAGAATTCTGCTCTTCTCTGGTACGAGACTTATCGTCAATCACAGCATGGTTCGTACGTAGTGAATTTCTATCACGGCTGCTGGTAGAATCTTCTACGTTGAATGGTCGTGGTCCACGAAGCTTTTTTTTGTTTCTGACCCTTTTGAGAAAAATGGTTATTTCGTAAAATACATAATAGGTCAATTCCGTAAGATTTAAGGAAACTTAGAATCAAAGCGCTTTTTAAACCAACGAAGGAAATACGTCAACTTCTCAACTCTGCGAGTGGTAAATAGTCTTCTCTGTCGACAATAGTATGTATAAAATTCAGTGTACCTGTGGTAAAGTCTACACTGGAACTAGAAAGATAAGGGTGAATACACTTCCGAAGGAACACATGTCTTTACAGAGTAGGGTAGTGAAATAATCGGCTGGAGCAGAGCTAACTCTTCAGTCGTCATATCATGAAATGAACTTATCCGAACTCAACATTTTATCTACAGTGACGAATGATTATCCAGGTCTACAGGGTGGCCCACTGATCGTGACCGGGCCAAATATCTCACGAAATAAGCGTCAAACTAAAAAAACTACAAAGAACGAAACTTGTCTAGCTTGAAGAGGGAAACCAGATGGCGCTATGGTTGGCCCTCTAGATGGCGCTGCCATAGGTCAAACGAATATCAACTGCGTTTTTTTAAAAATAGGAACACCCATTTTTTTATTTCATATTCGTGTAGTACGTAAAGAAATATGAATGTTTTAGTTGGACCACTTTTTTCGCTTTGTGATTGATGGCGCTGTAATAGTCACAAACGTATAAGTACGTGGTATCACGTAACATTCCGCCAGTGCGGACGATATTTGCTTCGTTATACATTACCCGTGTTAAAATGGACCGTTTACCAATTGCGGAAAAGGTCGATATCGTGTTGATGTATGGCTATTCTGCTCAAAATGCAGAACGGGCGTGTGCTATGTATGCTGCTCGGTATCCTGGACGACATCATCCAAGTGTCCCGACCGTTGGCCGGATAGATATGTTATTTAAAGAAACAGGAAGTGTACTGCCACATGTGAAACGTCAGCCACGACCTGGAACAAATGCTTATGCCCAAGTAGGTGTTTTAGTTGCTGTCGCGGCTAATCCGTACATCAGTAGCAGACAAATTGCGCCAGAATCGGGAATCTCACAAACGTCGCTATTGAGAATGCTACATCAACATCGATTGCACCCGTACCATATTTCTATGCACCAGGAATTGCATGGCGACGACTTTTAACGTCGTGTACAGTTCTGGCACTGGTCACAAGAGAAATTACGGGACGATGACAGATTTTTTTCACGCGTTCTATTTAGCGACGAAGTGTCATTCACCAACAACGGTAACGTAAACCGGCATAATGTCCAGCAACGGAAAATCCACGATGGCTGCGACAAGTGGAACATCAGCGACCTTGGCGGGTTAATGTATGGTGCGACATTATGGGAGGAAGGTTAATTGGCCCCATTTTATCGATGGCAATCTAAATGGTGCAATATATGCTTATTTCCTACGTAATGTTCTACCGACGTTAGTACAAGTTGTTTCACTGCATGACAGAATGGCGATGTACTTCGAACATGATGGATGTCCGGCACATAGCTCGCGTGCAGTTGAAGCGGTATTGAATAGTATAATTCATGACAGGTGGATTGGTCGTCGAAGCACCATACCACGGCCCGCACGTTCACCGGATCTGACGTCCCCGGATTTCTTTCTGTGGGGAAAGTTGAAGGATATTTGGTATCGTGATCCACCGACGAAGCCTGACAACATGCGTCAGAGCATTGTCAATGCATGTGCGAACATTAGGAAGGCGAACTACTCGCTGTTGAGAGGAATGTCGTTACACGTATTTCAAAATGCATTGAGGTTGTCGGACATCATTTTGAGCATTTATTGCATTAATGTGGTATTTAGAGGTAATCACGCTATAACAGCATGCGTTCTCAGAAATGATAAGTTCACAAAGGTACAAGTATCACTATGGAACAAACGAAATAAAATGTTCAAATGTACCTACGTTCTGTATTTTAATTTAAAAAACCTACCTGTTACCAACTGTTCGTCTAAAATGGTGAGCCATATGTTTGTGACTATTACAGCGCCATCTGTCACAAAGCGAAAAAAGTGGTCCAACTAAAACATTCATATTTCTTTAGGTACTACACGAATACGTAATAAAAAAATGGGGGTTCGTAGTTAAAAAAAACGCAGTTGATATCCGTTTGACCTATGGCTGCGCCATCTAGCGGGCCAACCATAGCGCCATTTCCCCCTTCAAGCTAGACAAGCTTCGTTCTTTGTAGTTTTTTCGTTTGACGATTATTTCGTGAGATATTTGGCCCTGTCGCGATCAATGGACTACCCTGTATATAGGCAAGTCGTCGAAATTCAGCTCCTGATAAAAAATTGAAGCAAACGTGATATATGGTTGAATGTCAATTTAACTGTCTACATGTACACAGCATCGACTGACATGTAAATTATTATAGTTGCAATTCTCTGTGAGCATCTCCAGCGGTAATCCGGAAGGATACCGCCCTTCGATTGGCCTTTCGGTTCTAATCGAAGTGTTAGGTATATTGCAGGTGCCAGCCACCTGCGGTCCAGCGGTCCAGCCAGCAGCCAGCAGCGGTCCCAGCCAGCAGCCAACAGCGGTTCCTGCCAGCAGTCAGCAGCTTGCAGCCAGCATTCAGCAGCGGTCCCAGCCAGCGTCCAGCAGCCAGCAGCGGTTCCTGCCAGCAGCCAGCAGCGGTCCCAGCCAGCAGCCAGCAGCGGTTCCTGCCAGCAGTCAGCAGCTTGCAGCCAGCATTCAGCAGCGGTCCCAGCCAGCGTCCAGCAGCCAGCAGCAGTTCCTGCCAGCAGCCAGCAGCCAGCAGCCAGCAGCGGTCCCAGCCAGCAGCCAGCAGCGGTTCCTGCCAGCAGCCAGCGTCCAGCAGCGGTCACAGCCAGCGTCCAGCAGCTGTCCCAGCCAGTGTCCAGCAGCCAGCAGCGTCCAGCAGCCAGCAGCACCAATAGCGTCCCCACTGACTGGCCAGCCAGGTCGCCTCCTCCGCCAGCAAGAGCAGAGTGGGGCTTCGGCCCCAGTCTTCTTCATAGATTCTCCGTCCCTTTTACTCTGTGTTTCTTGTCGCCTTGTCCGTCCCTCGTTTGCTTCTTTGTCCTGTCCTGTGCTTTTCCCCTTCTCGTAATGTCGACCCCCATCACCACCACTACTGCCACCACCACTGCCATCATATACACATCCCCCTCCGCCGCCGCCACCACTATCACGTTGTGTGCCGCATCACTCCCCACCTCAGTCCATCCCACCACTCCTCACTCTCCCATTTCCTTCACTATTTGTCGCCCCATCCCCGGCTCCTCCCTCCCGCACCTCCTCTGATCCCTTCCCTCCACTCCCTCCCTCTGCTCCTTCTGTTTCTGCGGCCCCCGCTAGGTTGGTCGCCCAGCAGGCTACGGCCCATGCTCAACTCTCCCCTTCGCCTTCATCGTAAATTGTCTTCACCGTCGCCTTCGCCATCGCCCTCACCGTCTCCGGCGCCGACTCCAGCACCAGGACCTGCCACTCCCCGCCACATTCCAGTCGCTCCCATCCCCACACCTCCTCTGCCGCCGTCAAGTGCCCCAGTGGCACCCCTGACTCCTCTACTCCCAAAAAGGTTCCGTCTCGTCCCCCTTCCCCAGCCCATGATGCCATGGATGTCTCCCCGCCTGTCTCTGCCCCTTCCTCCCCCTCCTCCACCCCCTCCTCCTACCGCTACTTCCTCTCCCGTCCTGATCCCTCCCTTCTTGAGGCCCGGAACCTCACCCTCTTCCTTCGCCAGAATTTTCCTGGTGCCCCAATCTCCCTCCTCACTCCTTGCCGTGATTCGGTGCTCATCTCCTTCCCCAGCCCTATCCTCCACACAGATCTCCTTTCCCGCATCCATGGCACCCGCTTTTGCCCTAATGCCTCCCTCACCCCTGCTCCTTCCCCGCCTCCCTCTCACCAACCTCAACCCCCTCAAACCCCACGTCGCCCGCTGACTCTCACCGCCGTGATCACTCGGCTTAGTCCGGTGATCACGGAGGAGGATGTGTTGGCGGAGCTCAAGGCGCATCCCCAACTGGAGGTGTGTGTGCATCCATAACTCAGCTGGCCCCAAACACCTTATGCAGGTCTTTTCTGAACACGCCCCCTCCATCGACCGTCTCCTGAAGGAGGGTGCCCTTCTCTTTCACCAACGCTACCAAGTTGACCCTTCCCATTCCCCTCCTCAATCCCTCTGCTGCCAAAGGTGCTTGTGGTATAATGCACACCCAACATCTGAGTGCCGCGAGGCCCCCACCTGCCCGCACTGTAGGCAAGCCCACTTTTTATGGCAGTGCCCCAGTCTCCAGTCCCCCCCTCTTGTAATACCTGTAACCTCCCTCATCTTACTTACTCCCAGAAATGTAAGGCCCGACCCCCTCCTACCACTCCTGAACTCACCATTCCTGTCCACCCTCTGGACGCCCCCACCCCTCCTGGTAATTCCCTTTGCCTACCCCCTACCGCTGAGGACATCATCAGATTCCTCACCATCGTCCTTCAGAATGTTCATCCTTTTCAGTGCCCCCACACCCTCCAACAGATATCCCTCGCCGCCCGTTCTGTTTTCCAACTAAAAATGTACGCCACCTACTCCAACATCAGGCCCATTTCACCTTCTCCCATCTTGACACCCTCGTCTAAATCCCTGTCGTGGTGCGACAGCACCGTATCCTTTTCAACAATATCCGCTCCATTCCTGCCAACAAGAACCTCTTCGTGCACACCCTTGCCACCCACCATGTGGATGCCTTCCTCCTCAATGAAACCTTCCTCCAACCCCACCACACCGTCCACACTTTGGCCTACCTCCTCCACCACTCCAATAATCCCCTCCCGATTGCACGCGGCGGAGTTGCCATTGGTCACCAGCGCCAGATCCCCGTTCGGCTCCAACCTCTCCTTCCCGACCCCACCGAACACCTGATCCTTAGTCTCTTCTTCCCCGGCCATACCGTTACCTGCGCCACCATCTATGTCCGCCCTAACGCCCCTATTCCCTTCGAATTCCTCTCCCACATTGAGCGTACCTTCTCCTCCTACGTGATCGCCGCCGACCTCAACATCCATAGTCGTTCCGCCGCCCAGTTACGGCGATGGCATCGGTTCCTCTCCTCCCTTCAAGGCGACCTCATCCCTGTGGTGTCACTGCCAGACACCACACTTGCTAGGTGGTAGCTTAAATCGGCCGCGGTCCATTAGTACATGTCGGACCCGCGTGTCGCCACTGTGTGATCGCAGACCGAGCGCCACCACACGGCAGGTCTCGAGAGACATACGAGAACTCGCCCCAGTTGTACGACGACGTTGCTAGCGCCTATACGGACGAAGCCTTTGCTCTCATTTGCCGAGAGACAGAATAGCCTTCAGCTAAGTTAATGGCTACGACTTAGCAAGGCGCCATTAGCCTTACATAGTTTGATAGTTATCGTATGAAATGTCTCATCAAGAATGCTGTATTCACAACAAGGATAAATAAAAGTTAAGTATTAGAGGAGCTGCATACTTTTCTTATTAGAATTCACTACTTATCCTGTTCCAGAATTCACGCCCGTCTGCGTTAGATAGCGTGCATTTCGGCCTCCTCTATCTACAAGGTGTTGGCACATTCACCAACACATCAATCCCCATCCCCCAGCACACCCGACCTAAATCCAACTCCACTCCTGATGTTGTCCTTTCCTCCCCCAACCTCCTTGGCCGCATAATGGTGGCTGTCCTGGAGCCTATTGGTAGTGATCATCTCCCTGTCGTCCTCACCGTTTCAGACAGTCGTCGCCCCTGCCCAGACCCTCGTAATGACCCTCCCGCTAAGTACGTCCATGACTATTCCTGTGCCAACTGGAATGCCTACCGGGATACCCTCTCCACCCAGGTCGATAGCCACCCCTTCCCCTACCACCACCCTGACAACGTAACCCATGCCGCCTCCTTTCTCCAGCAGACCTTGTCTGAGACCATGGAGGCCCACGTCCCTACTGTCGCCATCCACCCCACCGTCCTCCCTTACCCCCACAGGCCGTCCTCCTCCTCCGTGAATCCTGCCATCTCTACCGTGCCTTCCTCTGCATGTGTGACCCGGACACACTACGACGCCACCGGCAACTCCAGCAACACATCCGTAATTTGCTCGCGGCTAAGAAACGCCGGGACTGGCGACAGACATGCACCCGTTTAAATGCACCCTACCTATCAACTCGTCCAAGTTCTGGTCAGCCTTCCATCGCCTTACCGGAACTAAATCCTCCCCCTACTATCCTCTTCTCCATGATGATCACCCCTTCCCTGACACCCTGAGTAAGGCCAATCACTTTGCCTCCTACCTCTCCGATGTATTTTCCATCCCCGATGATCCACAGTTCCATTACTCCCTCTTCCCGGATGTCCGCGATCAAACTGACACCTCTGTCCCTCCCCTCGCACCTGGTTTCCAGTTCTTGGACAACATTGCACACATGGAGCTCAATGCCCCTATCACTACACAGGATCTCATTCCTACACTCCGCACAAAACGCAACACCACTCCTGGTCATGATCGTGTCACCTACCGTCACCTTCATGAAGCTCCTGTCTCTTTCCTCTCCACCCTGGCCAGGCTCTACAATGTAGTCCTGTCCACCGGTTACTACCCCGACCTGTAGAAAACCTCCTGTATCCTGATGTTCCTTAAACCTGGCAAACCGCCGTCCGCCATCTCCTCCTACCGTCCCATCAGCCTTACCTCGGTCTTCAGCAAGGTCCTGGAATCTATCCTCAACCGCCGCATCCACCAGCATCTCCGCCAGCACCGCCTCCTTCCCGTTACCCAGTGTGGCTTTTGGCCGTCCTTCTCTTCCGACGACCTTCTCCTTCACCTCACTCCTCTCCTTTCCGACCAGCTTAATTCCCGATGCTCTGCAATCTTCTTCTCCCTGACCTCGAACGAGCTTGTGACCGCGTATGGCATTCTGGTCTCCTCTTCAAGCTCCAAACCTTCGCCCTTCCCATTAAGTACGTCCGTCTGATCGGCTCCTTTCTCTGCCACCGTCCTTCCTACGTCACCATCAATAACACGGATTCCTACACCTTTTTTCCTCTCCGCCGGTGTGCCCCAAGGCTCTGTCCTCTCCCCCCCTTCTGTACCTTTCGTATACGGCGGACATGCCGCCGCCGTCACCCCCGTCCACCTTCTCCAGTTTGCCGATGACACCGCCTTCCTTGCCCTTGCCCCCACCCTGCAGCGCTCCCAACACCTTCTCCAATCCCATCTTGACCGGTTCACCGCTTGGTGCAACCAGTCGTTGCTCAAGGTCAATCCCTCCAAAACCCAGGTGATCATTGTAGGCAAAACGACCCCTTCCTTCCGCCTCCTTGATTTCTATCTCACCGTCTATGGCGGTCCTATCGCCCTCACCCCCACCCTCAAGTACCTTGGCGTCACCCTCGACCGTCGCCTCTCCTGGACCCCCCATCTCTGGACAATCCAAGCCAAGGCACGCTCCTGACACCGTCTCTCCTTTCTGGCCATACGTGGGGTCTGGACCCCTCCACCATCCTCCACACCTATAAATCCCTCATCCTCCCTATCCTTTGTTACGACCATCCGGCCTGAATCTCCCTTCAAATCCTTGAACGCCATGCTCTCCGCCTCACCTATCACATCCGTCTCCCCTCCCCCACGCGGATCCTGTACGATCTCATTCCGTTCCCCCACCTCCTCCTTTTCCTTGAAAGGATACACATCCTGTACACCACCCGCAAACTCGATCCTCCTCACCTGCTTGTCTCGCCCATCCTCTCTCACCCCCACCCGCTGCCGCGCCTTTATTCCCAAGTCCCACCCGGTCTCCATCTCTCCACCCTCCTTACCCTCTCCCAAGGTGGCTTCCGCCAGCTCCCCATCCCTGATGATATCCTCCTACCCTCCATCTACCCCTCCTATCAACTTTGATCCTCCCCCCTTTCCTGTGTCCTTTCCTTTTGGCACCCTCCCTCCATTCTCTTTCCTTTTCCCCCATCCCCTTCCTCCACCCCTCATCCCCCGGGCTTTCCCTCCCCCTTCCTCCCTTCCCCCTATCTCCCCTGCCCATGGCATCTGCTCTCCCCTCTCCCTCTCCCACCCCCCTCCTCCTCTCTTGGCAGGTCCCCGGACTCGTACACGGTTAGTGAACTTGCGCGCGCCGGAGATCAGAGCCTCGTATTTCTGTGTGTGCCGTCGTTTTGTACTTAAGTGGTTCAGTGTTATTCGTTTTGTGCTCCTACGTTCACATGTGACAATTTTCGTCTATGTATGTGTCCAAGTGTCTGAACAAATTTTATCTTGGACTCTACGCCAGTGAACGGCTCCATGTATTTTAAAAAGTGTTTGTCTCCGTTTATATGTTCACCATATTTTTATCTCACATTGTCTTCATTTGTCTCTTTTGTGTTTCTCTGAGGCCAAAGAGCGGCGTAGTATGCTGCTGCTGGCCTGCCTGTAAACAGGTTTAAAAATAACAATGAAGAAAAAAAAATTCTCTGTGACATTTAGAACGGCCGCCAGAGTGCATTAGTCTTTTTTGTGATTATTCTTGTCAGTAAAGGTGTTGGAGGACAGCGTGGGGGGTAAAAATCGTAGAGGGAGACCAAGAGATGAATACACTAAGCAGATTCAGAAGGATGTAGGTTGCAGTAAGCACTGGCAGATGAAGATGCTTGCACAGGATAGAGTAGCATGGAGAGCTGCATCAAACCAGTCTCAGGACTGAAGACAGCAACAACAACAAAGGTGTAAGGCAGCATTATCAGCACACTGTGTATGGCGAAAAAAGCGCTGTATTATTTGAGTGATATAGAAGCGAGCGAGTGTCCTTGGACTTCACTGCTACTAGCTTACAGAGTATTGTGCCATAGCCTAAGAATGAAGCTAAAAATTAAAGTAGCTTTTCCAATCTTTGTCATCATATGCTTCAGTATATCAGCGTTAAAATTGTTAAATCTCAGAGTAATCAGATGAATATGTTTTCTCAGGATGAGCAAATGTAAGTCAAAATAAACTCTTATAAGTCTCAACTTGATCGGAACAATAATTTGGTCAAAATCAGTGTTTTTACGAAAAATTGATGGCGCTGAATATTAGACTTAGAAAGCTGAAGATTAGTATGAAGTATTGTTTTGCTGTAAAAGCCTTAACTGTGTGACCCCATGAAGCTACCTCTAACAGTTGTTAGTAATTGACAAAACTAAATTTGGAATACAGTTATATTAATGATGGACAGTTCTGATTACAGCACTTGATTACATCCATAAAATAATAAAGCTATATCAGGTTTTAGGACTTTGATGTTAATACCAATCAATACAAGTTTTCTTAAAGAAGTGGTTCAGAGATCATGTTTTACTGTCGGTTCCGTTGTAAAAATTCTTGCAGGCAAAGATTAAATGCAGTTGAGCTAAAAAAGTTTCTCTGATTAAACCCATTTTAACTCTATTGATTTAAAAATTGTGGAGATCGTAAATTGATTAATGACGGAGTTATTAAAATATATCTGTCCGAGAAAGCGGCCATTTAGAGGCTGCTATCTGGGCATACGGCAGATGATGGCCGATGTTCCCTTCGGCCGGCCGCTGCGCATATATATAAATACGGCCTGAGAGGCTGTGGCACACACTTCGCACCCAGCTATCATACGATCCGCGTCAGTCAAACGCCGGCTTACGCGCTGCCGCAGATGACGTCACAGCCAAGATGCTGCTAAATGCATGTTTTCGGTGCAGATCATAAGTGAACTTGCGAGGACTGTAAACCATCCTGGATCGCTGTTTGTGTGCCGCCCTTAATGGTAAGAATACCGCGTGGCAAGTGGTGATATCATTTTCCACTTTTGGGGCGAGCAATTAACTTTGATGCTTAGAAGTCAAGGCGAAAGACCTTTTTCATGGGAACTTACCGTAGAGGTCGACTCTCAACTGCTCGTAGTGATCTTTATGATATAGACTTCATTATTATTATTATCAGGAGTATTACTGTATTTGTATGTGTGAACTTTTACTAAGTACATTAATCCGTTAGAACTCAAAACTTTCGTTTGTAATCATAATGCTTGATTCCGCTGAGTAAATAGAGAGTAGAAACATCTGTTTCACTGAGCAAAACAAGAATGTCGACTTGCAGACTGGAAACTGTGTTCAGTATGTTCTCCATCGCTTTCTGGCTGACCGCAAAAATAACTTTCGGGCTGTAGTAAAAGATGGCGAGCAATAATTCATACTATCCACCCGCCGCCCCACATTTAGATTCTAAAAGAGACTTCATTGTGGATCACTATTTGGTCAGCTGATTTAATCATCCGATATCTAGATATATAGGGTACTTGAATGTGACAGAGGCCGGAAGATAGAGTGCACAGGGACGTGAGGGCAAGCATACTGGTCGTCAAGTTTCTGGTCAGTCGTGTCATGGGGAGATCGCCGTGTTGGTATCTTGACTGAGAAGTGTGAGCTGCTGATGGGTAGGGATGCATTGTGTTCAGCATCGAATAGCGGCTCTTCACTACACCATCGTTCGTGATGAGTATGGCGGCGTCCAAGGGACAGGTCCCATTCTTCGTAATGTTTCCTAGAGGCACAGCGGTTTACTCTTTCCGTCACGGTGTGGGCAGCCATCGGATATGACTTCAGGTGACTGCTGATACTGATTGATGGAACTCTGACGGCACAGCGGTACCCTGCCTTCTCGTGTGTTGCCTTTCAACAGTATCGTGGTGCAGTTTTTCTATAGGACAATGACACATGCAAATTGCCTTTGTCTCTATGAACTGTCTGTGTGATTTTTGGGCACTCCCGTTGCCCGAAAGATCCCCTGATCTGTTCCTCGACACCGTCTCAGTGCAAGCATCCAGGATTTCGAGGACCAATGTTGCCGCAGTTGCATAGCAGACATGACGCCTGTATCTGCGCCAGTCTGTCTGATAAACAGTAGTTTAGTTTAGTTTATTTTTCTCAAGTATTTCCGCGACGAAGTGACTTGTGTGTATTTTACTGTGGGGACAAGTTTTTACTAACTTACTCTAAGATTTTCTGCGTTAATTTTAAGGCGTATCGATGTCAGGCGACCACCGGCTGAAGAGCCACGTCACGTAACTCCGTTTAAATGTCGTGTTAGTACACAGCATGTAGATTATGTCAGTGCTTTAGAGTTGGAATATTTATTTCTTGTAAGCTAAGTTCCTAGTAAAAAGTAACTTGAAGAGGATGAAAAAAATCAGCCAACCAATTGCCAACCAAAGGTTTATTTACACCTTGTGGCGTTCGCTGTGTTATTCAGTGGTTTGTTATTTAAATTATTTGTAAATGAAAATGATAATTTTAATTTATTACAGTAAGTAATTACTAAATAATTTTTCTCCCGGCTAAAGATTTGGTCGAGTTGCTAAAGAACTCCAAGTTAACGTTGTGTTAAAGTGTTGTCTGTAAGTTGTGTAGGTGTCACTTAATCACAGTTCATACAACAGATTCTATTCATCTATTTATTATCATGGAAACAGTTATCTTCAACAAAATGATCATTAAAACCACCGAATATCAGCCGCACACAACACTGACGTATGTTACCTGAAACAATATTCTTCGCAACTCGTGCATAATAAATTTCGGCTCCATACAACAGCAAGAAAATTTTGTTATATGGATCGTGCTATGAGCACTGTTTTTTAAAGAACCAATTTGATTCGAATTATTTTCATTAAAATGAGTTCGGGACCACCGGTGCACATTTATTTTTACACATTTTTATTACTTTCAGCATTTATGTCTGCAGAGTTGCGTAATTTGAATTTGCTACTGAGATAATTGTTGAGATGGCGGTAGACAATTGATAGAGACTTTCTATTGTTAGAGCAAATTTCCTTTTAACAGGATAAGTATTTGAAATGCTTATTAAACTTTGCTTTTATATTGTGCACTATTTAAACTAATTTTCATCAAGCAAACCTTTGATACTTTCGTAAGAAACACAGATAAAAACGGGATACAAATCGCATTCATCAATGGCTGCGCTTCCAGAAGCGGAAACAAATAATTAACACAGATAATGCTTATTGAGAGAGGATTAAAGTTACAATTAATTATTCACTCATGTTGTTGTTGTTGTGGTCTTCAGTCTTGAAACTGGTTTGATGCAGCTCTCCATGCTACTCTATCCTGCGCAAGCTTCTTCATCTCCCAGTACCAACTCCAACCTACATCCTTCTGAATCTGCTTGGTGTATTCATCTCTTAGTCTCCTTTTACGATTTCTACCCTCCATGCTGCCCTCCAATACTAAATTGGTGATCCCTTGATGCCTCAGAACATGTCCTACCAACCGATCCCTTCTTCTAGTCAAGTTGTGCCACAAACTTCTCTTCTGCCCAATCCTATTCAACACCTCCTCATTAGTTATGTGATCTACCCATCTAGTCTTCAGCATTCTTCTGTAGCACCACATTTCGAAATCTTCTATTCTCATCTTGTCTAAACTATTTATCGTCCATGTTTCACTTCCATACATGGCTACACTACATACAAATACTTTCAGAAACGACTTCCTAACACTTAAATCAATACTCGATGTTAACAAATTTCTCTTATTCAGAAACGCTTTCCTTGCGATTGCCAGTCTACATTTTATATCCTCTCTGCTTCGACCATCATCAGTTATTTTGCTCCCCAAATAGTAAAACTCCTTTACTACTTTAAGTGTCTCATTTCCTAATCTAATACCCTCAACATCACCCGACTTAATTCGACTACATTCCATCATTCTCTTTTTGCTTTTGTTGATGTTCATCTTATATCCTCCCTTCAAGACACCACCATTCCGTTCAACTACTCTTCCAAGTCCTTTGCTGCCTCTGACAGAATTACAATGTCATCGGCGAACCTCAAAGTTTTTATTTCTTCTCCATGGATTTTAATACCTACTCCGAATTTTTCTTTTGTGTCCTTCACTGCTTGTTCAATATACAGATTGAATAACATCGGGGAGAGGCTACAACCCTGTTTCACTCCCTTCCCAACCACTGCTTCCCTTTCATGCCCCTCAACTCTTATAACTGCCATTTGGTTTCTATACAAATTGTGAATAGCCTTTCGCTCCCTATATTTTACCCCTGCCGCCTTCAGAATTTGAGAGTATTCCAGTCAACATTGTCAAAAGCTTTCTCTAAGTCTACAAATGCTAGAAACGTAGGTTTGCCTTTCCTTAATCTTTCTTCTAAGATAAGTCGTAGGGTCAGTATTGCCTCACGTGTTCCAATATTTCTTCGGAATCCAAACTGATCTTCCCCAAGGTCGGCTTCTAATAATTTTTCCAATCGTCTGTAAAGAATTCGCGTTAGTATTTTGCAGCCGTGACTTATCAAACTGATAGTTCGGTAATTTGCACATCTGCCAACACCTGCTTTCTTTGGGATTGGGATTATTATATTCTTCTTGAAGTCTGAGGGTATTTCGCCTATCTCATACATCTTGCTCACCAGATGGTAGAGTTTTGTCAGGACTGGCTCTCCCAAGGCCTTCAGTAGTTCTAATGGAATGTTGTCTACTCCCGGGGCCTTGTTTAGACTCAGGTCTTTCAGTGCTCTGTCAAACTCTTCACGCAGTATCATATCTCCCATTTCATCTTCATCTACATCCTCTTCCATTTCCATAATATTGTCCTGAAGTACATCGCCCTTGCATAGACCCTCTATATACTCCTTCCACCTCTCTGCTTTCCCTTCTTTGCTTAGAACTGGGTTTCCATCTGAGCTCGTGATATTCATACAAGTGGTTCTCTTTTCTCCAAAGGTCTCTTTAATTTTCCTGTAGGCAGTATCTGTGTTACCCCTAGTGAGATAAGCCTCTACATTCTTACATTTATCCTCTAGTCATCCCTGCTTAGCCATTTTGCACTTCTGTCGGTCTCATTTTTGAGACGTTTGTATTACTTTCTGCCTGCTTCATTTACTGGATTATTATATTTTCTACTTTCATCAATTAAATTCAATAATTCTTCTGTTACCCAAGAATTTCTACTAGCCCTCGTCTTTTTACCTACTTGATCCTCTGCTGCCTTCACTACTTCATCCCTCAAAGCTACCCATTCTTCTTCTAGTGTATTTATTTCCCCTATTCCTGCCATTTGTTCCCTTACGCTCTCCCTGAATCTCTGTACAACCTCTGGTTCTTTCAGTTTATCCAGGTCCCATCTCCTTAAATTCCCACCTTTTTGCAGTTTCTTGAGTTTTAATCTACAGTTCATAACCAATAGATTGTCCACATATGCCCCTGGAAATGTCTTACAATTTAAAACCTGGTTCCTAAATCTCTGTCTTACCATTATATAATCTATCTGATACCTTCTAGTATCTCCAGGGTTCTTCCATGTACACAACCTTCTTTCATGATTCTTGAACCAAGTGTTAGCTATGATTAAGTTATGCTCTGTGCAAAATTATACCAGGCGGCTTCCTCTTTCATTTCTTAGCCCCTATCCATATTCACCTACTACATTTCCTTCTCTCCCTTTTCCTACTACCGAATTCCAGTCACCCATGACGATTAAATTTTCGTCTCCCTTCACTATCTGAATAATTTCTTTTATTTCATCATACATTTCTTCAATATCTTCGTCATCTGCAGAGCTAGTTGGCATATAAACTTGTACTATTGTATTAGGCATGGGCTTCGTGTCTATCTTGACCGGAATAATGCGTTCACTATGCTGTTTGTAGTATCTTACCCGCATTCCTATTTTTTAATCATTATTAAACCTACTCCTGCATTACCCCTGTTTGACTTTGTATTTATAACCCTGTATTCGCCTGACCAAAAGTCTGCCACCGAACTTCACTAATTCCCACTATATCTAACTTTCACCTATCCATTTCCCTTTTTAAATTTTCTAACCTACCTGCCCGATTAAGGGATCTGACATTCCACGCTCCGATCCGTAGAACGCCAGTTTTCTTTCTCCTGTTAACGACGTCCTCCTGAGTATTCCTACCTCCGGAATATTTTACCCAAGAGGACGCCATCATCGTTAAACCATACAGTAAAGCTGCATGCACTCGAGAAAAATGACGGCTGTAGTTTCCCCTTGCTTTCAGCCGTTCGCAGTACCAGCACAGCAAGGCCGTTTTGATGAGTGTTACAAGGCCAGATCAGTCAATCATCCAGACTGTTGCCCCTGCAACTACTGAAAAGTCTGCTGCCCCTCTTCAGGAACCATGCGCTAGTCTGGCCTCTCAACAGATACCCCTCCGTTGTGGTTGCACCTACGGTACGGCTATCTGTATCGCTGAGGCACGCAAGCCTCCCCACCAACGGCAAGGTCCATGGTTCATGGGGGGAAGTGTTCACTCATATTTACAATAATAATGAACTCTATTCTCAGTAATAATTAACAAGTAATTACAATTTCTTAACAGACCTCAGTTTGATTTGCGTCTTGCGTCCGCAACCTACAAAAGCCAACCAACAAAATGTAAAAACAAACGAAGACAAACGCAGTTCACAAAAGGAATTTCCAATTATCATTGTCTTTGTATGATGCAGATCGATATGTCCAATTACATCATAAAATGTTATATAAATATTTAATATTTATCATCGTTTTATTTTACTGTTTTTCCATATGTCGGATAGATAATGTTTATAACTGTTAGAGGCATAATTTCCTCTCGTCGCCCTGTAGCTAAAATTTATCTCGTGGATGTTACACCCTTGACAAAGGTTTCGATACTTCCAAAAAAATCTTCTTCAGAAGGAGCAGTCCTTGTGGCGGTAAACTAATAAGCTGAAGCTGAGCGGCTCTTGTCATATAAAAAATGATATAAAAACCAGAAACATCACATACCATGGCTTAAGACAGCAGCCAGATTACATTCAGCGTAAAGTCAGAATAAACACACAAATGTATTCGACCACTGGTAAAGGCTACCATGCCAAAGACCTCTGTATTTGAGATGGTGATTACTTACGTTATGCAAATATTTTATTCTTGGGACTCCTGTTATAATTTTATGTTGACAAGAGCCTTTATTGTGACGTACCGGTACGCTGAATGTAATCTGGCAGCTGTCTTAGCAATGGAATGTGATGTTTCTGGTTTTTATATCACTTTTATATTATGACAAGATCCGCTCGGCTTCAGCTAATGTAATTTACCACCATGTGACAGAACAAGCTTCTGATGAAGCTATTTTCAGAAATATCGAAACCTTAGGCAAGGGCTAAATAAACCTTTGGTTGACAACTGGTTGGCTGATTTTATCAACCCCTTCAGATTTATACAGGTGATAGTTCGTACCCATTTTTAAGAGTTAAAAAAGTAACTGTTGCTACAACGATTTTCAGAAGAGAAATTTGTTTATGTTTTAAGAGCTAGCGGATCTTGCGAACTTAGGCTGCAGTGAGAACATTGCTACAGCAGATTTTAGTGTCTGTTTATTCTTCTCGTTTATATTTTACATACATTCCAACACCAGCAGCGCCACTGTCGGGTAATTTTCTTTTGTGCAGAGGTGTGTTTGTTCTTACTCAGTTAGTCCTCACTCCTGTCTTTGTATTTTTCAAACTTTATTCAGTTTTTCTTTTTTTTTTCATTCACAGTACAATAGGTATAACGACTGCGATTCTTGGGAGCGGACATGAGGAGAATTGGTTGCTCGCCGGCCGGGGTGGCCGAGAGGTTCTAGGCGCTACAGTGTGGAACCGCGCGACCGCTGCGGTCGCGCGGTTCGAATCCTGCCTCGGGTATGGATGTGTGTGATGTCCTTAGGTTAGTTAGGTTTAAGTAGTTCTAAGTTCTAGGGGACTGATGACCTCAGAAGTTAAGTCCCATAGTACTCAGAGCCATTTGAACCAATTGGTTGCTCTCCGGAAACAGCTGGGGGCTGCGCTGACCCAGGTCAGCCGGCTTCTAGTTACTGGTCAATGCTGCGGCTGCATCAGGGTGCCGGTCACGAGACCTGTGACACCCTTGCTGCCATTGGAATACTCTTGTGACCAGGTTGTCGTTGCGTCTTCTGAAACACATCTGGCCGGTTAGCCTTCCCTCGAGAGTGAGTGGTGGCCAGTGGTGGTTCGTGTGTCACTGGGCGGATGTACTGCCGGCTCCTTATACCTTCGCGCCAGGTACACTATGTGATCTAAATATCTGCACACCTGACTGAAAATGACTTACAAGTTCGTGGCGCCATCCATCAGTAATGCCTGAATTCAGTATGGTGTTTGCCCACCCTTGCCTTGATGACAGCTTCCATTCTAACAGGCAGACGTTCAATCAGGTTCTGGATGGTTTCTTGGAGGATGGCAGACTACTCTTCACGGAGTGTTGCACTGAGGACAGGTATCGATGACGGTCGGCGAGATCTAACATAAAATCGGTTGTCCAAAATATCACAAAGGTGTTCTATACGATTCAGGGCAGGACTCTGTGCAGGCCAGTCCATTACAATGATGTTATTGTCGTTTAACCACTCTGTCACAGGCCGTGCACTGTGAAGAGGTGCTCGATCGTGTTGAAAGATGCAATCGCTATCCCCGAATTGCTCTTCAACAGTGCGAAGCAAGAAGGTGCTTAAAACATCAATATAGGCCTGTGCTGTGATAGTGTCACGCAAAACAACAAGGGGTACAAGCCCCCTCCATGAAAAACACAACCGCACCATAACACCACGGCCTCCGAATTTTACTGTTGGCACTAAACACGCCGGCAGATGACGTTCACCGGGCATTCGCCATACCCACACCCTGCTATCGGATCGCCACATTGTGTACCGTGATTCGTCACTCCACACAACGTTTTCCCACTGTTCAATCTTCCAATGTTTGCGCTCCTTACACAAAGCGAGGCATCATTTGGCATTTACCGGCGTGATGTGTGGCTTATGAGCAGATGCTCGACCATGAAATCCAAGTTTTCTCACCTCGCGTCTAACTGTCATAGTACTTGCAGTGGATCCTGATGAAGTTTGGAATTCCTGTGTGATGGTCTGAATAGATGTCTGCCTCTTCAACTGTCGGCGGTCTCTGTCAGTCAACAGACGAGGTCGTCCAGTACTCTTCTGTGCTGTACATGTCCCTTCACGTTTCCACTGCACTACCACAACGGAAACAGTGGACCTAGAGATGTTTAGGAGTGTGGAAATCTCGAGTATGACACGACACCCAATCACCTGACCACGTTCGAAGTCCGTGAGTTCCGCGGTGCGCCGCATTCTGCTCTCTGACGATGCCTAACGATTACTGAGGTCGCTGATATGGAGTACCTGGCAGTAGGTGGCAGTACAATGCACCTAATGTGAAAAATGTATGTTTTTGGTAGGAGTGTCTGGGTACTTTTGATAACTTGTATGATGTGTTACCCAGTGTTGATAACACTTCTGAGCCAGTATGGGATGCCTCTTCTGTTGCACCAGTGGCCGATTTTTCTCCCAGTGCAAACAGGTGCAGAGGGCTGGTACACCAGTCATTGGGAGATCCAACGTCAGGCGGTTAATGGAGCCCCTTAGGAAAATAACAGTCAGCGCGGGAAAGAATGCCATTGTGCTGTAGGTATGTTTTCCGGGCTGATCGTGTCTGAGACGTGGAGGAGTCTCTGCCGGCGGCTATCGAGTGGAGTGGCTGCAACCAGTTACAAATAGTGGCACGAATGCCACCTGCCGCTTCCGTTCTGAGGCATCCTCGGTTCCTTCCTGCTGATGGTTGGATTGGCACCAATTTCGCTGGGATGACTCCCAATCCGTACCAGGCAACTTGAAGTCACCCGCTATTACTACGGCATGGGCGAGAAAATTACTAACGACTCTGTAAGATCTCTCTGAAGCGCTCTACTACTACAGATTCTGACCCAGGCGGTCTGTAAAAGCGTCCGATTACCATGTTTGACCGACGTTTGATGGTTAACTTAACCCAGATTACCGTAATTAACATTCGGAATCCGTGATAACCTCGCTAGGCCATACCGAATTCTTTACTGCAATAAATACGCCGCCACCATTGCCGTTTATCCAAGGCTAACGATAAATATTGCAACCCGTAAGTAGGATTTCATTGCTGTTCATTTCTGGTTTCAGTCACTTACTTTCGGTATTATAATCTTCAATAAGCGATGCTAAATGTGGGGTATTTCCTTGGATGCTGCTACAGCTTTCTAATATGATAGAAAAATTCTCTATATCCGATCAGCGAGGACGAGCATTCTCTTAGTATATTGTGGCTGACATAATTTAGATTCTGGCAGGCAATTCATCTCTGATCCTCAGGTCCGGGGGGGAGATGTTTATCTGACTTTCCATATCTCGATTTTGGCCCGTTAAGAGCAACGAGTTGACTTCTGTCTGCAAGGAAGTCTTGAACGCACTCGCTAATCCGGTCAGATACTCGGAAAGCTCGTATTTTTTTTTTCACTAAACGGCAGTGCTCGGTCTTCTGAAGTCAAGGAATACGGCGTCAACCTATCTACGGAATCCTTGTTGATTTTTATAGAGGAGATTTTCATTCTCCAAACACATCACAATTCTTTAGCATAAAGCATGTTCCTTAATTCTATAACAATTGAAGTCAACGATGTAGGCCTATAAATATGTGGAGCTGTCCAATGACCCTTCTGGGAAACGGGGATGACCTGCGCTTTTTTCCAGTGGCTGAGTACTCTCAGTTGCTCTATCAATATATAATAAACTGCTGGTAGAAGGGGAGCAAGTTCTTTCACATAATCTTTGCAGAATCTTCTAGGTGTCTCATTTGAAGCACTTACTGATTTTACGTAATATTGAAGCCTCTTTTCTCAGATCTGTTGATAAAATTTTACTTTCAAGGTTAATGACCGTTTCTCTCGTTTCTCTCCTTGCGCTTCTTTTCGCTTCGTTCAGCTTTTGTCTGTCATCTAGGTTTCACCTCCTCTTGAGTCTGTGATGAAGCTTTCATTGTCTACGTAACCGTTTTCTGATACGACTTTTAAGCCATGGCGTGTCTTCCCCATCCCTTAAAACCTTTCTCGGAGCATACTTTTCTAAGTGGTATTGAACGATGCTTAGGAATTTTTTCCATTTGTGCTTCACATCTTCGTCCACATCATTAAATATTTAATGTTGACTACTGAGATACTCTGCGATTTGCCGGGCGGAGTGGCCGTGCGGTTCTAGGCGCTCCAGTCTGGAACAGAGCGACCGCTACGGTCGCAGGTTCGAATCCTGCCTCGGGCATGGATGTGTGTGATGTCCTTAGGTTAGTTAGGTTTAATTAGTTCTAAGTTCTAGGCGACTGATGACCTCAGAAGTTAAGTCGCATAGTGCTCAGAGCCATTTGAACCATTTTTAAACACTGCGATTTGTGTCCTGTCAATCTTGTTATGCAAAAATATTTTCCTACCTTTCTTAAAATTCCTTCTAACACCCATAGTCATATGCGCTACGACAGGTTTGTGATCACCGATATCTTCCTCTACGAAAAAAAATGGCTCTGAGCACTATGGGACTCAACTGCTGAGGTCATTAGTCCCCTAGAACTTAGAACTAGTTAAACCTAACTAACCTAAGGACATCACAAACATCCATGCCCGAGGCAGGATTCGAACCAGCGACCGTAGCGGTCTTGCGGTTCCAGACTGCAGCGCCTTTAACCGCACGGCCACTTTGGCCGGCTATCTTCCTCTACGTTAACTGTTTGTTGCTGGGAGAGCTAAGACGTTACTTTCACGAATTGGTTCTCTAATTATCTGCTCGAAGTAATATTCCGACAACATGTTCAGAATAATGTATGAATCGCTTAGTAGCTACAAAGAGTATGGGAAAGAACTTGCTCCGCTTCTAGTAGCAGGTTATCGTAAACTGATAGAGCAATTTCCCGATTTCAAGAAGGGTCGTTGGATCGTAGCACATAATTATATTGAAATGATAAGTAAATCAAGACCCTAAGCTGTGGACAGGCGTTTATATACATCAACGGGGCAGTTGAAAAAATATGTGCCCGGACCGGGACTCGAACCCGGAATCTCCTGCTTACATGGCAGACGCTCTCTCCTTTTTTTTTTTTATCTCATTTTGTTCTATATAGTCCGTTTAATTCGTTCGTGGCGGACGTCCGATGACACCCGTTAAGGTTGTTCGTTGATTCGTTCACTCAGATTTTTTATTACAAAGCGTAGCTAAACCCTCTGACCGGACACACTGAGCTACCGTGCCGGCATCCATCTGAGCCACCAAGGACGCAGAGGACAGTGGGACTGCAGGGATTTATCCCGTGCACGTTCTACGTGAGACCCACATTCCCAACTTAATGTCCAGACACTACATTCGTAGTGCCCCTGCCCACTACACTCGTTACTCGCGGCAGACTATCTTACTGAGCCCCGTAAGAGTTCGGGCAATGCGCGTACATCCAGCACATAAGAAGAAGCTCAATGACCGGATAGCCTTAAATATATGAAGATGGTATCTGTTCTTTCGGAAATGTCCGACATCAACGAAAGACATGGCTTACAAGGTGAATGTTCGACAGATTATTGAGCCTTGTTCATGAATCTGGGATCCTTACCGGGTAGGCCTGATAGAAGAGGCACGGAAGAGCCGAACAAAAGCGGCGAGTTTCGTTATGGGATCGTTTAGTCGGCGCGAGAGCGTAACAGAGACGCTCAACAAACTCTAGTGGCAGGAGTTGCAAGAGAGCCGTTGTGCATCACGGAGTGGTTTACTATTGAAATTTCGAGAAAGTGCTTTCCAGGAAGGGTCGGACAACATATCACTTCCTCCCACATACATCGCGTGAAGTGACTACGACGAAAAAATTCAAGAAATTAGAGCTGATGCTGAGGCTTACCGACATTCATTCTTCTGCAGTGCTATTCATGAGTGGAATATGGATGGGAGGGGGAGGGGGGGGGGGAGCACCAGAAGCACCCTCCGCCACACCCTGTTAGGTGGCTTGTAGAGTATGAACTATATCTAGATGTTACAACAATTGTGGCCCAACCTGCCTCGGGTGAGTATACAACGACTTAATGATACCTTTCCCAACCAAATCAGCACATAATTCCACGCCGGAGGGTGTGCAACGTCATCCAGATAATTGCGCTCATACTACCAACGTCAATGTAAATTTCACTTCATTTTGCAATCACTGAAATAGCGTCACCTATCCTCTGAATTCCCGCATCTCGTGGTCGTGCGGTAGCGTTCTCGCTTCCCACGCCCGGGTTCCCGGGTTCGATTCCCGGCGGGGTCAGGGATTTTCTCTGCCTCGTGATGGCTGGGTGTTGTGTGCTGTCCTTAGGTTAGTTAGGTTTAAGTAGTTCTAAGTTCTAGGGGACTTATGACCACAGCAGTTGAGTCCCATAGTGCTCAGAGCCATTTGAACCATTTTTTTATCCTCTGAACTCGTTGTGGAGCACCACCATTTGTGATAGGGGAAGTTAGTTTTGTGCGATATTTGGAGCACGAGTTACAGCCAGGTGTGGGCCGGATTGCAGTAAGTTATGCTGACCAGCGGTTGCGAAGTGGAATGGAGGCCGCAGGGCCGTCGAACCGCTGAAAAGAATAAACGCAGCAGTTCGCATGGCGCAAGCTATAGGCAGAAGGGGCCCACTGGCGCAACCGGGGTGTGACGCATACGTGACGCGAAGCGACGCGTTAGCGAAACAGAGGCGCACAGCCGAGTATAAATAGGTGTTGTTTTCTAAAGAGATTCATTCAAGTGTGGCAGCTCTCCTGGACGGCAGGGCGTGTCACTCCGCCAGGCTACACGCAGCAACTGGGGCGACAGCATCCCAGTCCACGGCAGATCGTTGGTTCGACCATCTGAGGCCAAAGCAGGGGCTGCAGCCAGCCAAGGCGGGCCACTCTTCGGCTCGCTACCGCGGGCAGTCGTCTTGGCTCCCGATACACGCCGGAGGCTTTCGAGGCGAGAGGCCGCATATTCGGACGCAGGATTGTGGGCGGTCGTTGCTGCCACGTTCCCAGCTACGCCAGCCGAGGAAGAAGCAGCAGTGGGGCCAGCCTATGGCTCCCTGCAGAGCATCATGGAGTCAACGGGTACGGTGGCTGCTGAGTAGGCTGCTGGTGCAGCCATCCTGACGTAATCGGAACTCTACAGCTGGCGAACAAGGCCGGCACGACACAGCATTGAGTTGCACAGGTCGCTAGGGCAGTTGCCTCAGCATTGCAGGGCCTGTGACACAGACCGAGGTGAACGAAGCTCTGTAGAGGAAATGAATAAATCATTTGTAAAGTTCTTGTCGAGCTTTAATATGGCACCTCCTGGCAGCCACCCACTACATTTAGTGTCAATACGCAGCATTTGGCGTCGGATACGACAACATCCTGAAATTTCGTTCCGTTTCCTCCTCCCCTTCTGAGTGCAGCACATTTTTTATCAAGCAGCTTGCGCAAATATGGGAATAATATTAACAGAGAAGAAGAAGCCACGAAATTTAGTGACAGGTCAACAATAGCTCTACAGAATCAATTGACAAGTTTTATCGAAAGGTAATTTCGGTAGTACCAAAGGAAGTGACAAAATGTAACCCTGCTGATCATGTGTAAATTTCCATCATGCTCCTTTCCTGAGTATTTACGGTGTTCTCCAGCGTCCGATCCGCCTATTGGCAGGATTCAACGGAATCAGTAGTGCCTACGGGATGGCCAACGCAGCTCTGGACGAAACGTCAGCAACAAAACAAATTCACACACCCCGGCCGTACAAGGTGGAAGACAAAAACACATCTATGACAGGATGTTGTGAAAGCTGTTATAGCAATTTACGTAGTGTTGCAAGGACTTGTGAATACAGTCGGAACGCGCTCCGTAGAGCGCTCGGGGAGCGAGACTCTGTGTTAGAGGCATCCCCAGGGCGACGCTACGTAAGCTGTCGCGGGCGGGGCGCCGCCTGATGGAATTAGGGCGCTGGCTGCGAGCTGCAGGCGGCTGCAACGCCGCAATCGAGTTAGCGGCCGGCCACGGCCCGCCGCCGGCGTCGCGGCCCACAATAGCCTCAGCCGACTCCAGCCGGACACCAGCCGCAGCTCCACGCGGCAGCGAAGCTCACGCCCCCGTGCAACAAGTAGTGGTCCCCACCGGCACACTGAAAAACACACTGACCAGGCGGTCCCGCCACGTACAAGAGCATAACGCACACGTTAATTCACTCTACTATCTGGTGAGCAAGATATATGAGACGGGCGAAATACCCTCAGACTTCAAGAAGAATATAATAATTCCAATCCCAAAGAGAGCAGGTGTTCACAGATGTGAAAATTACCGAACTATCAGTTTAATAAGTCACGGCTGCAAAATACTGACGCGAATTCTTTACAGACGAATGGAAAAACTAGCAGAAGCCGACCTCGGGGAAGATCAGTTTGGATTCCGTAGAAATATAGGAACACGTGAGGCAATACTGACCCTACGACTTATCTTAGAAGCTAGATTAAGGAAAGGCAAACCTACGTTTCTTGCATTTGTAGACTTAGAGAAAGCCTTTGACAATGTTGACTGGAATAATCTCTTTCAAATTCTGAAGGCGGCAGGGGTAAAATACAGGGAGCGAAAGGCTATTTACAATTTGTATAGAAACCAAATGGCAGTTATAAGAGTTGAGGGACACGAAAGGGAAGCAGTGGTTGGGAAGGGAGTGAGACAGGGTTGTAGCCTCTCCCCGATGTTATTCAATCTTTATATTGAGCAAGCAGTAAAGGAAACAAAAGAAAAATTCGGAGTAGGTATTAAAATCCATGGAGAAGAGATAAAAAATTTGAGGTTCGCCGATGACATTGTAATTCTGTCAGAGACAGCAAAGGACTTGGAAGAGCAGTTGAACGGAATGGACAGTGTCTTGAAAGGAGGATATAAGATGAACATCAGCAAAATCAAAATGAGGATAATGGAATGTAGTCGAATTAAGTCGGATGATGCTGAGGGAATTAGATTAGTAAATGAGACATTTAAAGTAGTAAAGGAGTTTTGCTATTTGGGGAGCAAAATAACTGATGATGGTCGAAGTAGAGAGGATATAAAATGTAGACTGGCAATAGCAAGGAAAGCGTTTCTGAAGAAGAGAAATTAGTTAACATCGAGTATACATTTAAGTGTCAGGAAGTCGTTTCTGAAAGTATTTGTATGAAGTGTAGCCATGTATGGAAGTGAAACATGGACGATAAATAGTTTGGACAAGAAGTTTGTGGCACAACTTGACTAGAAGAAGGGATCGGTTGGTAGGACATGTTCTGAGGCATCAAGGGATCACAAATTTAGTATTGGAGGGCAGCGTGGAGGGTAAAAATCGTAGAGGGAGACCAAGAGACGAATACACTAAGCAGATTCAGAAGGATGTAGGTTGCAGTAGATATTGGGAGATGAAGAAGCTTGCACAGGATAGAGTAGCATGGAGAGCTGCATCAAACGAGTTTCAGGACTGAAGACCACAACAACAACAACAGTTTACACGGGAGTGACAAAAACTCAAGGAATAGCGATATGAACACGTATACACGGTGACAGTATCGCAGGTACAGCTATAAATGAACAGTGTATTGGCAGAGCTGTCATTTACACTCACATGATTCATATGAAAAGGTGTCCATTGTGATTACGGTCGCACGACGGGAATTAAGAGACTCTGAATGCGGAATGGAAGTTGGAGCTAGACGCATGTGAGATTCTATTTTGGAAAATGTTAGATAATTCAATATTCCGATATGCACTGTGCAGAGAATACCAGATTTCGGGCAATACCTCTCACCATGGGCACGCAGTGGCCGATAGCCATCATTTAACGACCGAGAGCAGCAGCGTTTGCGTAGAGTTGTCAGTGCTGACAGACAGGCAACACTGCGTCAAATATGTGATCTGAAGTTTTCCCGGCGTATTTCCAATTTGAACAGTTCTGGGGTATCCGACCGGGTAGCGTCGTAATTTCTCCACAGTATTTCGGCAGACGTACACGCTGCCATCTTCAGGTGGTTCCTGAGGAATGCTGTGCACTTGTTCACAGGGCACGATCGATCTGCGATCAGGAGAGCCTTCCAGCAGAACTGCAGCACCTAGAGACAACATTTCGGAAAAATGGGCACAACCAGAAGCAAATAAGACACGCACTCAGGCAGACTGCGCCAAGAGAACAAGAAGAAGAAACAGAAGAACACAAGTCATTGGCGTGCATTCCGTTTGTCGGAAACACCTCAAGAAAAATCGGCAGAATCCTGGGGAAACACAATGTGTATTCCGATCCCCTGCAAAAACCTTGACTCTACTGGGTTCAGTGAAAGATGACCTAGGTCTTCGAAAACCAGGCGTTTAACAAATTCCCTGTCAGTGCGGAAAATCATACATTGGGGAGACAGTTCGCACTGTAGAAGAGAGGTGCCTCTAACACAAGCGCCATACCGAATTACGCCAGGCCACTAAATCAGCCGTGACTGACCATTGTATAAAGACTGGCCATACTATGGACTATGAAAAAACAAAAATAGTCTGTCAATCCTCCTACTTCTGGGACTGCGTTACTAAAGAGGCCATCGAAATCCGACTACAGGACGATCTAATTAATAAAGACAGCGGCCTTCAACTTAGTCAGGCTTGGAACCCTGCACTCAGCCTCGAGAGAAAGATGCGATCCCAGAGATCGAGGACCGCCCCTGACGGCGGCAGCAGGGAGACTGCAGTTCAGACCCAGGCGCAGCTTCCCCCCACCACCTCTAGTAGCCGTCCCGCCGGCCGCATCATAGACGCCAGGAGAGAAACGGTGGAGGGGGTAACTGCTAGTATATATAGGGGGCCGAGAGGAACAGCACAGCATTCATCAGGAACCACCTGAAGATGGCAGCGTATACGTCTGCCGAAATATTGTGGAGAAATTACGACGCTACCCTGTCGGATATCCGAGAACTGTTCAAACTGCGTTAAATATTCGCAGAAATCAATGTGACACGTACGACAAACGTGTCTGTTAGGACAGTGCGGGAAAATCTGGCGTGAATGGGGTATGGCTGCAGATGACCGAAGCTAGTGGCTTTCATAACAGCACGACATCGCCTGCAGCGCCTCTCCTGGGCTCGTGATCATATCGGTTGGACACTAGACGACTGGAAAACCGTGTCAGGTGAGTCCCGATTTCAGTTGGTAAGAGCTGATGGTAGGGTTCGAGAGTGGGCGCAGACCGCACAAGACCATCGACCCAGTTTGTCAACAAGGCGCTGTACAAGCTGGTGGTGGCTCCGATGTAGTGTGGGCTGTGTTTACGTGGAATATACTAGGTCCTCTGATCCACCTGAAGCGATCATTGACTGGAAATTGATGTGTTCGGCTATTTGGAAGCCATTTGCAGTATTCGTGGACTTGATGTTCCCAAACATGTTACTGGGCCACAGTTGTTCCCGTCAGGCTTGAAGAATATTCTGTACAGTTAGAGCGAATAGTTTGGTCACACAGATCGCTCACATGAACCTCATCGATCATTTATGGGACATAAGCGACAGGCTAGTTCGTGCACAAAATCCTACACTGACAACACTGTCGCAATTATGGACTGCTATAGAGGCGGCATGGCTCAGTACTTCTGCAGCGGACTTCCAATGACTTATTTAGTACACGCCACGTCGAGTGACTGTACTACGCCGTGAAAAAGAAGGCCCGACACGATAATAGGAGTTGTCTCATGAATTCTGTCACATCAGTGGTGTAATGGTCTAAATTAGAAAAAATTCCTGATCACACTGGAGGAATTATTACTCATTACTTTTAAAAAAGCATACTGTTGGGTTTGGAACGATGTAGACGGTGTTGATCTGTTATCAGGTGGTCATGTGACTCTCCACCGCCCAGTGCAGTGAAGTGGTGTGTATGAGACAGTCAGTTGTACACTGCCTTCCGGTGTGGCCGAGCGGTTCTAGGTGCTTCATACTGGAACCGCGCGATCGCTACGATCGCAGGTTAGAATCCTGCCTCGGGCATGGATGTGTGTGATGTCCTTAGGTTAGTTAGGTTTAAGTAGTTCTAAGTTCTAGGGGACTGATGACCTCCAATGTTAAGTCCCATAGTGCTCAGAGCCATTTGAACCATTTGAAGTTGTACACTGTCTAACAGAAACTGTCCAGGCAACTATCAGTGGATGTAATATGAGATATGCCCACACTTCGTTTTTATGTCGGTTTCAACTCAGATGAGGACACTTTCAATTAGATGTTTCAATGACTGCGGAATCGCAGTTCATTCTGCCACAAAAGCCGAAACCAGAGAAGGTACTGCACGTCTCCAATCAGGCGCTACAGCAGCAGTGTGTCCATCCAGGGGTTACCTGCCTGCAGGCCCCTAAAGCTTGGAGAGTTGTTATTATCTGTATCCGATCATTTTTAATGCGCTCAAAAAAAGCACATGGATGGCATCGAGCGTGTTGCCGAACTGGTAGTCTCTGAGGGACCGCGAAATATGTGTAAAAGAACGCGCCCCGAGAAGGGGTGGTTTCATTGATGCCTTTTATGCCACTTCCTGGGGCCTTTTCGTATTGATTCTGTCCGCCGGTGTGTCTGAAATGTTTCCCTCTGCCACTCGTAAGGGAACATGAGAGATCAGAGTTGGCCATCGCGGTTCTTACCACCATTGCAGAGGCATCAAAAGAAGGGGTGAAATATGGGTAAGAAGGGCTGTGATGACTTCTCATTGCGTGCTACGCTCACGGTGGCGTTGTGCAGAGTTGTGGTGCAGTGCGACGTCATTAACCGACCTTATTCCTCACATGAACTTCTAAGCTCTAGCCTTTAGTCCACATGTGGCGACCCCTTGTCGTCTGGAGCACCGCCGAGTCCGACGTCGCGAGGAGCCACTCTTCCGTACCAGTTCAGAGATAGATTGTAGGCACATTTGAGCTAAATTTCCAACTTCTGCATTGCAATGGGTGACAATTTCAGATTTAAAAAAGGTGATCCTTTAGTTTCTTCAGCAGTGTAAGAGCGGGCGCTCATGTGACCTTCAACCGTTCAGGGCGATGAAGTGGTGCATGTGAGCCAGTCATTTGTACACTATCTAACCACTAGTATTTGGACACCTATTAGTGGGCATTAATGTGGGGTATTCCCATGCTTCGTCCTTGTGACAGCTTCAGATCTGCTGGAGACATTATCAATTAGATGTATGAATGTCTGTGGAATGGCAGTCCATTCTTCCCCACAAGCCAAAACCAGAGAAGTTTTAGACGGTGGGGTCTGGAACACAGTCGACATTCTACAAGCGTTCAATCAGATGATGCCGTGATAGAGCGCCATTCTTCCTCCTAATTTCGACAATGATTATCCCTGCAGCTTTACTGCCTTCCTTGTGGGGTACCTCATCTCCTAGCACAGCTGCCTTGGAGCTGATGATGGGATATCGCAGGTCAATAATGATTTCAGGGAACTTTCTTTCCACCACTGTTTGGCAAGTACGAAGGAAAGTAACTGGATATTGTGTTGGCGTTATCAGTGAGTGATTTGCAATATCCTATCCCTGAAAGCACCATCAACCACAGAGTAGTACAATGTAGCTGTGCGATTTACTTGGTGTTCGTTAACAAGACGGGCTGTGGGGCTGCTACTGTAAGACGTAGGACAATAGCCAGATGGGCCTAGAAGTGATAATAATGACCAACTCTGATGCGATGCAGACGGTCCCAGTCGTCGAGAATAGGACAGCGAAAGCATAAACATGTATGTCGTCCATGGCCGCATCACGATGGGTCTGGCAGCAGTGTTGTTGGCAATGATGCTGCTCATGACGATCAGGCCCATCGTAGTGGAGATGCATCAAGCCAGTCTCTAGACACTACTTATGAAGGTGACAGTTTGAGATCGTCAAACAATTCTGAAACACACCACAAAAATATACAATATCGTGTAGAATTATGCACACACATACAAAGACAAGTAAGTATATAAAATTAGGTATGTATTAAGAAGCTCTACCTAGTTGAACTGTTTTAAAATCTCACATCCCTCCCCAGAATCGTATCACTCAGTTCATCAGAGAGCCCGTTAGGGGTGGTGGAGGTGATGTAGATGGTGCCTTGTATTTGATAAACAATCCTGAAAGAATGTGGCAGCTTGGAGTGAAACGTCCCCTTTGAACAATTTTACATACGACTGTGCTTATACTGACACACAGTATTTTTTAGCGCAACGCAATCTGACTTTCAAAATTCCCTACAAAAGAATGGCCCTGACTAACATTAAACTATACCTTTCACAAATCACTTACCTCACAAAAATCTTCGCTGCTCAAGCTACTGCAATACAGCGAGCGCCACTACTGCCAGCTAAATAAAAGATTCAAACTATGGAAGGCACTAACTACTGATAGGGATAGTTAGCAAATGAAAGATATTAATAGAGAACAAAGAATGTATTTACCTTGATATCATCGTATATATAGCAGTTCATGACAAATTACAAAACTCCGCCATCTCTCTCCCCACATCCACCACTGCTGGCGGCTCACCTCCAACTGCGCAACGCTACGCGCTGTTCACAGCCAGCTGCCTAACACTACAATGGCGAGTATTACAACAATGCAAAGCAGTCACAGACTGCACACAGCACAGCCAGTGATTTTTATACAGAGGTGGCGTTACCAATAAAAAAACCTAAACAGCCTACTTACATAGCCCCCATGCTACCCACAAAAAATTTTACAAAATTTTTTTGGGCACTGGCCAATACATATTTGTTAAAATTTTTTTCACAATTACAATAACAAAGAAATTAAATGCACACACTTATTGATACAATGTTGGTCAAAAGCTAAAATTTTCTCACAGTCCATAAAGACAGTCCTAATCGTTCATCGTAAAACTGCCGTTTCTTTTCTCAAAGTCTGAGCAGTAAAAGACAATGCACACAGACGTAGTGGATTTCCATGCAGTCTTGAAGAAGTAGTGTTGTCCTTCCAACGGAAAGACAGTGCTGACGCGACATGCAGACAGGTAATGGGCCACAACAGAGCAAACCCACAGCAGAGTCAGTCGAAGTTTTGAAGAGTATTGGTGGGTAGGTCATCACAGAGCAGACCCACTGTAGTCCTGGTAGAGATTGTGGTATTGGTGGGCCACCAGAGGTGCAGACCCACTGCAGTCCTTGTAGAAATAATGGTACTGATGGATCATCAAAGATGTAGACCCACTGTAGTCCTTGTAGAGATTACGGTACTGGTGGGCCACCAGAGGTGCAGACCCATTGCAGTCCTTGTAGAGATGGCCAGCAGCCATCTGTTGTGACTGTGCAGGTGCACAATCACCATCAAAGAGTCTTGCGGAGAATATAGCAAGTCCATAAACCACCACTTGTGCACTCACAAAGTTTTTTAATTGTCCTTAGAACCAGCAATGCTGTTATCCAGTCCCTTGCTGAATTATTAACACACGTGCAAACACTAACAGTCCCTACTGCTCACATATTGTCCATATACTATGACCAACAGAAACGTGTGCAGTGAAATGTAACTTACAAGTTACTTAATTTGATGACCTGGTGTCAATTACAATTTTATAACATGAGAATACAATTACAAAGATACAGAAAACATCATTAAAAACATAATAGTACAGATAATATTTGTAGTAATATGGGCTTTACAAAGGAATCGAAATAACATATACATCAGTGTTACAGGAATTATGACATAAGTTCATACATAAAAGATCAGACTAACTTTTGAAACATCAACTTCACACCTAAGCATTAACACAGAACAGAATAAATAATGTCTAAACATCTTTACAAAGAAAATAACATAGTATTTGAAAAATTCTACAACATAAATCTTATTAGCTAAACACATTAAGACAGGAAAAACACAAATACACATAGTGTAATAACACAAAAATACAGGACAGGGTTTGTTTTCAGTGTGATATTTGGTGCTGCAGTCCAACCCAAAACTTCATTCCATAGATCTTTCGTCTTATTTCCACATTTGTTTCCACCAAAAAAAAATCCTATTCAAGCATGCTTTCTGTATATATATGTTCACATATTTCTTACCTCATTATTTATTTTCCATTATCTTACTTCATCATTTATTTCCAAGAAAATCCTACCTAAACCTGTTGTCCCTAAACCCTACTTTTTTTGGTTTCATATCCTCTTTAAAAATACTGTTTTGGCCAAACCATTTTCTTATAGATTTTCAATGTATTTCTTCCAATTCATCACAACTTGTTCTCTTATATAGTCTACCCCCTCTTAAGCTAACTTAAATCTACTGAGCTCAGATGCTAAACTAAGGGACGAGGCAATTCAGCAGCACATAAAACAATTAATACAAACAGCAATGAAAAAAACGCAGATTTGTGAAGCAAGCAGCATTAAGAAATTAGCAAAGCAATTGTAATATTACAACTAATCTAAGGCAATGTGCAGCAAACAATAAAAATAAATCATTAGTAAAACTGGCTTAACAGAATAATACAAAGTCAAATTCAATAACACTATGCCTGGCAAACAGCAGCAACTTATACCTAAACATGACATAGCTCAAGCAGAAAAAATATTACAGTAAAAATGGCCATGTTTAAAACTTACGTCACATCTTAACACTAGAGTGATGCATCACGAGAACTTACACTAGCAGATAAGTTACCAAATCGTAAAGAAATTATTTATGCAATTCCTGTGAAGGGAAATGTCTATTTATGTGCCCTCGTTTTCTTGGAATTAGATCATAAATTTCTTATTGATTGGATCTGTAGGCATAAAATAACTATATTAGTACATATATTAAATTTTATTTTAACCAATGCTGCAGTGCAGCTAAAATCTAGATATTAAAGAAAATGAGCAAATATGTACAAAGGACGGCATGAAACATCATTCATTAGCCATATGGCATTTCATAAGGCAGTAAAAATTCTCTCAATTCTCGAGAAAGACGCTTGTCATAGTCAGGTGTGCAGATGTAAAAATATTTCTCGTCATTTCATTAGGCATTTCAGTAAATATCATAAATTACGAGCTCCACAGTATGCTTTCAACAAGGAAATGTCAATAGCAAGGATAATGGGCTCCCTTTTCTTTTTTTTTTCTACCTGTGCTTCCGGAAAGGCACACCCTAATGGCTTGTTCTCCAGGTGTCTGACACAGCTGTGTGCCCACGACGCACATGCAGGTGGTCACTTAACTTTCTTACGGAAATATTTACGACAGCAGTTTCTGCTACAGTGGCAGTCTCATATAAAAATATTTCACAGGTCAAGAATTAGCGTTGCAAATCTGTAGAAACAAAATCCTATAAATATAACTGTCCAAAAAAAATATTCGTCAGCGTTGTGATACAGTCACACATTTACACACATTTCATAACTTTGAAGTACGATTCTTGGTTTCCAACAACCTTTTCCACAAGTCAGAGTCCCTAATCACTTTTCATTACTCCTTACCTTATTACACATATACATATTCGTCGACACGTCAATCTTGCGACGACACTTCACTATTTCATCGTAATAAATACATAGCATAATCAAATTCCCCATATAGCATCAAATTGTTCATCATAAACATACCTCAACAGCATAATACACATCGTCGTCGTAAAAATAACATCATAACACCTCAGTCAACTCTCAAAATCGTCGTAGCTTCCTCCAATAATTTCAAAACCTAAAAAATTCTCTGCTCATTTCAAAGTGTCATATACCTCAAACGTTCCTTAAAAATCATGATCTCATACCAAATACATCATTCAAAGCTCTCATAGTATCACAATGGTTCTGAAAAAAAATATGAACAGTTCACAAAGTACAAACAACATACAATTTCGTAAGTGTGAAGTTATCCAACGGTGTAATTACGTAAACGTCTGTCACTGATGTAGTAAAATAAATGTTTGTCTCTCTCAGGTAAATAATCAGATAGCTGTGTAATTCTGTGTTAGAGAAATATGGTACCGATGTGTAAAGTTGTATAAGCAAATACCATATTAGCTAGGGCTCCTTGTGCGTGCCAAACACATGGTACACAAAGTAAGCGTGTACCCCCCTGAGGATAAATGAATAATACCCTCAGGTGTTACAGATTACAGCAATGGAATGAAATGTATCACGGAATACCTTTGTATCATTGTTCTTCAAATATCTTTAAAAATAAATGTTTTAAGTACAAAATTAATCACTCAAATGCGTGTACTGTAGCGCTAAACTGTGCGTCTTGTCGCAACATAATCTCTGTGGAAGTGTCGTAGTTATCGTCCTCCGAAAGCTAAGTTCTGCAGAAGTCAATGTACTTACCTCATGATAAACAAAAGTGAAATGCCTTGCGTATAGATATCGTAGTTATTACGCTTATTGTTGTGATGAAGAAAGTACTGAACTGTAACGTATTGTTGTGCCACGAAAAAGGCTGTCTCATTGTTGCTATACCACAAAAGTTAAATACTAAAACATGTTTTTCTTTCCAAAAGAATTCAGAAAACTGTGCAGATATAAAACAGATACACCGCAAAAGCAACATTGTAAATTGTCACTCATTAGTAGCGTCGTGATATAGTCGTGTAGCTGTCAAATAAACTAACCACTGTGTCACCTGGTATCTCTCAGAAAGCACCTTGAATCCATAATGCATTTGCAAGTAAACCAAAATGTTGCATTAAAATCTCATTAGCAGTACCAGTATGTGTCCTAAGTATGTAAGCCTGATAGTCGTTGAGTAAACGTGCAGCTAACAAGCAAGAATGTACAAATACAACACTGTGTCGTCTGTTCACTATAACAATACATTCATAATTTCTGTTTAAAAATTTTCCCTAGGTTCTAGGCTGGATATTTAACTTCAAACATTGTTGCATGTTAACCGTTTCTATGTGTGACAAAGCATACTAGTAACGTGAAGTGAAAAATTTTATGGCAAAGACAAAGTTAAACAGCAGATTATCATTCAATAAACGGTTTTACATGTGAAATATGGTGTAAACCTTTACTCTTCATAGTACTCAGACTTTCAACTGAAAAGCAATTGTCATGTTTTATACGTCGGTAAAGAATACTGGAATTTTACTCAAGGTTAGCGTCTTTGTTATTTTTCCCTGAACCAGCAGGCGCACGCGGCTGCCTGCTGTGCGGGTCATTGTCTGTCTCTTTGTTGGCGCGCGCCGTTATAGGGATTTGGAGACCTAACTTCTACAAATTCACTCTGACGAGAAGGCCCTGCCCTGTTTGAATCCCGCCAGTTCTGATGCAATTCAGGTCTGTCGTTACGAATATATCGTCTGTCGTCATGTCGGTAGGTTCCGTAGTTTCTTCCTTGTCCGTCACGTGGTGGAGAATTTCTCCCTGAATCGTAACTGTGCGCCGAACTGTTGCGTCTGAAGTTATTCTGTCTCCCTTGATAATAATTGTTTTGGTTCCCATGTTGTCTGTTTCTATGGTAATCTCTATCATGTTCATTACTATGGAAGTGCGATCTTTCTCTGTACCTATTATTCTGCCAACGGTTGTCATATGGGTGGTGTCTTTTTTGGTCACGATTTGTGTTGTAAGAATAGCCTTGTCGTATCCAGTTATTGTTTCTGTCGTCACGAAACTGTGACGTATGTGACCTGTAATTGTTGTACTCCTGTTCTCGCGTTCCGCGAATGTCAGTGTCAATTTCCAGTTCTTGTAACAGTCCCTGAAACGCTTCAATGTCGTCTTTGCAACGTCCTGCTAAAATAATATGTCGTAAATGTTCAGGTAATTTGATTAAGCAAATGCGGATGAGTTCTGAGGGGATGTATGGGTTTGACAGGTACTGATTCTTGTGCAACATGTCTTCAAAATATTTCACAAGACAGTAACATTCAGATTGTTCGAAATGTTTCATCATTATGATGCTGTGTTTTACTCGGTCTTGTGTAGCTTGAGACCAATATGCTGAGAGGAAGGCATGGTAAAACTCTCCTTCACTGTGGCAATCGTGAATGACCGATCGCATTCTTACAGCTGGTTCATTCTCTAAGTAGCCACACATAAATTCTAATCTGTGTTCTAACGACCAGTTGGGAGGAAAACAATGAGAGAATTTATGGAGCCATGCTTGTGGATGAATGTCGTTGGCAGAATTCTTAAACGTTTTCAATTTACGTGTAGTAATGAACAGCTTATAGTCAAAATCATCGTGTCGGCGAGTAGCATATCGGTCATTGTTACGTCGTGTCGGCGGTTCCATCTCAAAATTCGGTGCACATTGCCAATTTCTTTCATAATTTCCGAAATGCCTGTGTTATTATTTTGTGGCTTTTCCGTATTTCTAAGTTCCTCTTCCCGTGTTGGAGCGCGAGTGTCCTCTGAAATACGTAATTCTTGTACTACTTGTGCCAACTGATCTTGAACTTCCCGGATTTCTCTTTTGTACTGTGTATTGATTTGATTTTGATTTTGTTTGAATTTTCTAATTTGTTCATACTCTTCTGTGTCAGTGAAGGCTACAGGTCTTGTGTCATTCAGATCATCATCTACCTTTGTAGATAAGTTAGTGACCTGATCCGAAAGTTCGGCTACTTTCTCCGATAGTGAACACATTTCCTCAGTGTGTTTTTCTGAACCAAGTTTCAGAGTGTCCATTTGTGTTGAAATCGAATCTACTGCGTCCTTCAAGTTTTCCTGAGTTTTTGCAAGTTGCGTAACCGAATCGGTAGATGCAACTGAGTCAAATTTAGCTTGCAAGGTCTCATGATTTTCATGAACAGTAGTTTGCAGTTCTTTTATGGCTGCTTCGTGATCCTGTAGTGCATTTTCATGACGCGAAAAAATAGGTTGGAAATGCTCACAAATTTGTGTTTTTACGTCACTACAGACTTTTTGACATTTCGATTCAATGTGATGTAACTCAGTAGTTAAATCCTCGCGTGTTTGTTCAAGAGTTTGCTCCAATGAGTCTAACTTTTGAAGATTTTGTTCTATTTGTTTCTGATTTTGTTCAAGTGTTGTGTCTAACTTTTTAAGATTTTGTTCCACTGTGTCTAACTTTTGAAGATTTTGTTCCATTATGTCTAACTTTTGAAGCTTTTGTCCCATTTGTTGCATTAATTGTAATAACAGTGCACTGGTGCCTGAAACATGTTCCTCAGTGCTATTCGGCAGTGAAGTTGCACCGGCAACATTCACATTTTGACAAGCAGAAAATGTGTCTTGACTCATTTGAGAAAACGGTGATGACCCAGAAACTGAATCTACATTATTTGCGAAATTGTGTCCTGTCATTTCGGATTCCTGAGGCGAGCTGTTGCCGACCGACCGATCGATAATGCTTCCCTGCTCACTAATTGTTTCACTGTCTACGCTATTGTTTGCCGCCCGCTCCATTTCCCTATGCAAAATTACCAAATTACTACTTTGAATATTAGTTAAGTCATTACTCGGTGGCGCTAACACACTGCTTTCATTTTCACTGTCATTTCTCAGTTTACTTTGGAGCCTAGTATTACGTTTTTCACACGCCATTATTGTCACAATATTTCACACGACAGCACATAAAAGCACAATTTGAAGAACAAAAATAAGAGAACACATTAACATTACACTGAAAATAATATCTAGTTAATTGCAGCTGCGAAATACTTGGTGCAAATCTACATGCATGCCACAACTATTTTACTGTACAACAATGAAAGACTGCAACTACAAAGGAGATTCTCTCTACAATTACGCACTAGCAATAAACAAAATCTACACTAATTACACAAACTACAAGAAAAAATCAGAAGATTCCAGTGAGGTATCCTAGGCTAAGGGTCGACATATGAAACGTCCCCTTTGAACAATTTTACATACGACTGTGCTTATACTGACACACAGTATTTTTTAGCGCAACGCAATCTGACTTTCAAAATTCCCTACAAAAGAATGGCCCTGACTAACATTAAACTATACCTTTCACAAATCACTTACCTCACAAAAATCTTCGCTGCTCAAGCTACTGCAATACAGCGAGCGCCACTACTGCCAGCTAAATAAAAGATTCAAACTATGGAAGGCACTAACTACTGATAGGGATAGTTAGCAAATGAAAGATATTAATAGAGAACAAAGAATGTATTTACCTTGATATCATCATATATATAGCAGTTCATGACAAATTACAAAACTCCGCCATCTCTCTCCCCACATCCACCACTGCTGGCGGCTCACCTCCAACTGCGCAACGATACGCGCTGTTCACAGCCAGCTGCCTAACACTACAATGGCGAGTATTACAACAATGCAAAGCAGCCACAGACTGCACACAGCACAGCCAGTGATTTTTATACAGAGGTGGCGTTACCAATAAAAAAACCTAAACAGCCTACTTACAGGAGGTATCAAAAATTTATGCACACTGTCAAGTAAAAAGAAAATAGATACTTACATACAAATTGTGCAACATCACCAGCTTCAGGTGTATGGCTAACATGCATCCATTTACCAAAATAATAGTGCATATTCCACTGTTTAATCTGGCTCTCTAGAACAAACACGGATGCTGGTTAAGTATACATGAAACAACAACAGCACTCAGCATGCATATGTGAATGCACACACACACTACATATTGTTATCACTGGTGGATATCTGGAGTGGCGTGGTTTATATCTCAATAAACGGACGTATGCCTACACGTCATTCCCCGATTCTTTCAAAGACGGTGAAGAAACATAAGCAACGGATTCTGAAACTGCGAGGAAAAAAGTAGTGGCTTAGTAGGGCAAAAATACTCATACGTGTTTACAGAATATGTTACATACGAGAATCAGTTACATCAGACTCATATTTGTGAGACTGATCAAAAAAATATCATCCAAACCTAAAAACAACAGATAGATCAATAAGAATCGATAAACATTTAGACACACATACACAAAATAACTATTACTAACTCTGTCTTAATCCTGTATTAACTCTGCATATAATGTTTCGTCGAGAAGGAGTCCCACCATCACCAACCCATCCTTGGAGTGGGAGACCTTACTTGCTCCGTCACCACCAACATGTACTGAATGACAATTCATGACTGACGCTTAGACGCTGATCAGACTAAAATGGTTAGGAGTGGTTTACTGCTAATTATGCAGGCTGTCTCTACTAAGAGTGTTCGAGCGCATTTTCTCTGCTGTTTGGCTGTGTAGCTGTAATCAGCGCAGACAAATAGTGTTCAGAGCCATTAGAACCATTTTGTAATGGTAAACAAAACTGACGTTTTCCACCGATGCTGGCAGTCGTATAAAAGATCTCCGCATTGCAAAAACGGAATTGCAAATATTTGCGGAAAGACAGAGAAAATTCGGCTTACGACTTTTAGAAGACATATCCAGAGTATGTTCGGCGGTCAGGATGTGCGTGCATCCGGCGTCGGTACATGTGTACCAAGAGAAATCATTTCTGCAGAAATCATCCGGCGAGCTGCCATTTCCCTCAAATAGTCTATTCGCCGAAAATGATTTTACCGCCCACATCCAGAGTATTTCAGTGAAAATTACTACGCGGAGCCTCTGGTAAATGTTTCATCAGATTTTTTTTTTTTTCCGCACACACGTCGCCGATTCCTGCACGCATATCCGCATCTGTCAACGTGTACCCATGTTGCTGATTCTGGTGTGATCAAAATGAAAGACGTGCACTTCATTCATCATTCAGTGCTCGTGTTTCATATTTCTAATCCCAGCATTCTGGTATTAGGTAATATAATAATTCAGGTCCTGTTAATAATTTCTTTGAGTTGCCTAATATATTTGACAATGTTTACAGTTTGTCTCACACTGATCTGTGACAGGAGTTTGGCGCTAGGAATTTTCTTTACTTGTGGGGGAAGGCAGCAGTCTTCCTAGAATCCATGATGTCTTCCCGTTTCCCATCCTTTTTCCGATCGCCATGGTAGCACGTGGTGTCGTTTGAACGTTCAGTAGTGACCATAGTTTCTCCTGTTATCAGTTCCCTAACCCGCCTTACCAACCTTGTAACTGCTATTTCTGCTCGATTTTAACGTCGCGAGGTCGCTTCCCTGTGAGATTCCGGCCCTCTGATTGGCCAGTTCAGGTGCGCGCCAGGTTTTCGAAGTTGGGCGCCAACCGCTCTCCGCGGATGGAAAGTGGACAAAGGGGCAGTAAGTCAGTTCTAGTATGACCGTGCCTGAGGCTGGAGGTGCTACTTCCAGGAGATGAAGTTTCAGTAAGCATGAGCGCCGACGTGCACTGTAGCTTCGCCCCTGCGGTCCAGAGGGAACCTTATAGGTCATTTTTACTGATGTGCGTTCCTTAAATTACAGTTTATGCAGTTTTTTCATGGTTATAGGACTGTAGGTTTTTCTTGTACAGTTGGGCATAATGGGCGCGATATGTTGGTTAGTCACAGTAGCTTGGAGTTCGGCAGTAAAGTGTATACTTTCATGCTCACTTTGCAGCTTCATCTGGCAGTAGCTCTTTCAGTTGTCCCGTGCAAGATTTGACACAGAATTTAGGTCTTCCTAGCTTGAAAACGTGTGCCCTTTGTCCTACGCCCCGTGGTGAGTGTCTGGCGACCCTTCAGGTTTCGTTAACATAGTCGGACCGCGAGCCAAAGTTATCTAGTATTGCCTGTATGAATAGTTTCGCGTCTTGCTGGTTTTATTCCTTTAGTACAGGAGGCTACCTAGTGATTCACCCTGAGTAGCATCTTTCTTAGTCTTTGGCTGATTCATGGTGGTAGTTGTTGCATGCCTGCAGCCCCTCCCTTTAGTGAATTGAACTCCATTTGATAATACGGAGATCGTTCCTAAAATTCCTTTTCTCCTGCTATCGTGGCTTATTACGAACGTACGTTGGGGCAGACTGCTGAACTCAATTCTTTCCTCCCCCACCCAGATTTGATTGTATAATTGTTCAATCTTCAAATGTTAAAATGGTTCAAATGGCTCTGAGCACTATGGGACTAAACATCTGTGGTGATTAGTCCCCTAGAACTTAGAACTACTTAAACCTAACTAACCTAAGGACATCACACACATCCATGCCCGAGGCAGGATTTGAACCTGCGACAGTAGCGGTCACGCGGTTCCAGACTGAAGCGCCTAGAACGGTACGGTATTCAAATATTAAATAAATGAGTCGTTTAATCTTCACATTCTCCCTTTCATTACGTGCAGTCACCCTTAGTATCCCAGTATAATAACGCAGAACTATAACGGGTGCTCTAAGGTCATGCAGGTCTCGCGCCTTTAATGATAGCATAAAGATTCAATATCGCGCGCCTGACACGATCATTGCACGCATGGTACCGATAATAGTAATAATAATTTTCAATTATCCCCATTGACAAACAGGGAAGTGTTCACAGCTCAGTGTGAGTACGTGAACACTAAATCCACTTGATGTGTTTTTATCTTGCTTGTCTAGAAAAAATATAAAAATTACGGCCCCTACAGCAAGGTATATTAACCTGTAAAATGAAACGAGCCACCGCTTTTAAAAAGCCGACATGTATATCAAGATCGCGTGCCCACGTGTGGAAAGCGATTGTGCTAAAACATTTCCGCGATCGCTTCCACTTCTGTGGAAAGCAGTTCTGATGAAACCATGGTGCTATGCATTTCCAAAAGCGTGTACAGCAAATTATACGTCCCTGTGGTATAGATGTTCACTGCATACGTGTCGCCGATTCCGGTAAAACAATCATATCACTCATTTCCGCGTACCGAAAACATCACAAGAGCTCTTGCCACAATACGACTCGCGTGCAGTCATCTGCGGGCTTTATTGGTACTCGCGGGAGCATCTGACACTGGATGGCATTACGTCATCGGACTACTGCAGGCACTGCCACTCCATGCGCGCTTGAGCGTGCTTGCACCAGAGACATGGAGGCTAGAAGGAGAGTTCACCTTCCAGATGACGTGTATACATTAATTCACGTATAGTATGACTGCAGTTTTACCGTATACAGAGAGGCCTGCACTAGAATATTGCAGCAGGCTGCTGCGTACCGCTTCTGCTTCCAGTGTCGTACACAGGGTGTTTGTAAATTTCCGTTACAAATTTCTAGGACTCATAGACGAGAGTACTGCAGCCATTTGAAAACTTGTTTATTAGGAAGGTGTGCAAGAGGGTAGTTGTGGTTGGGGGTGGTTATGTCGGATCGGCTAATCTCATTTTACATTTGTCTTGCCTCTCTAACCTGGTTCGAACCTCATTCCCGTGTCTATCAGTGTTAGAGCAACATGACTGAGTACACGTTCGTAGAATGCACCGATTTGATCCTTCTGAAAGGTGAAGGTTATGTTAACGGAAGAGCTGCTCATTGTCTTTATTAGATCGTTCTCCAAAATGGCCGACTCCATCGCATACCCTTCTTGCCTAAACTGCGCAACGGCTCCGAGAAAGGGTGCATTTAGCGTCAGCTGGCGTCATTGTGGTGCTCCAAGGAGACGCCGCACATTCGAATTGGAAGACGGCACGTTGAAGAGAATCTTTCAACGAGTATACGAGCAATTCCTTTGGCTATTAATTAGTGGAAATGTAACACAAGCGATGTACTGGGTCACGCCTAATCAATTACTTGTATAAGTGGTCGCATTACCAATATATTTTCAAATGTGTTTCCGCACATGGGTTCCAGTTCAAAATATTGCCTACTCACTCCCATCTACATGCCCTATAAGTTTGTAACGGGAATTTCTGAACACTCTGTAGACAAAGTTTCTAAATTTATTTATGGAATTGCTTCCTTTGTCTTCGTAAAGCATTATCCAGTAATTCTTTTGTTCTCAGTGTACTGGTATCTGTTATGAAACGCTATTTTTTTCTCAGTAGCGTTTATTAATTTCGTTCTTGATGTGGTGGTTTTCGGTTTCTCTTGTTTGGTTCAAATGGCTCTGAGCACTATGGGACTTAACTTCTGAGGTCATCAGTACCCTAGAATTTAGAACTACTTAAACCTAACTAACCTAAGGACATCGCACACATCCATGCCCGAGGCAGAATTCGAACCTGCGACCGTAGCGGTCGCTCGGTTCCAGACTGTAGCGCCTAGAACCGCTCGGCCACTCCGGCCGGCTTCTCTTGTTTCCTCCACTCTGTACTTACTCGGTGATGGTCAGCCTAGTGTGAGAAGCGCACGCTTACGAGTTTCGCCAGTTTTCCTCCCGTAATTTAAAGTGGGAAGTAGTTCTTTTAAATTAGATGGAAATGTGCATTACTGCCATGTCAGACACACCAGCATAAATTTACAAGAAGTCAGTGTAAGATGCCTAGACGCAGGCTGAACCTATAGACCCAGTGTGACAGGCAGTTGAGTGATAAGTTTTGTTATAAGTCTTGCAGGCTCATACAAAATTTTTCTCCAACATAAGATTCTACAACTTCACAAGTTGAAGCTACGATGATATCAAAATTTAGACCTAGATATTTGTGATAGCAAAATTTTTCCCCAATGAAGAAGACGAAATTCACCCAAATAATCTCACTGACAGATTTCAATTTAAAAGATTATCTTGGAGTTTCCAGTGCTCGTAAAATGGAACCAGTCCTTGATGCTTGTCAAAAACGAAATGGGTATCATTCAGTTACATGCGGTGTTTCTATGTTTAAACTGAGAATAAAATGGTCACGCAATACATGTTGATATCAATTTAAACATCGCCTGAAAACGATATTCATCAGAAAACTGTTCGTACTTTGCTGCCTCCGTTCTTTGCCTCATCAATTGAAAGAAACTTAAGTTTCTTTTCATTGTCATTTCACAGCAACGCACAGCTTTGTCACGGATGGCATTAATTAGTCATATCGAAGCGCTACATCTCTGTAGAACTGCGAGAGGTGTTCAATACGTAATGCAACACACTTTCTTCTCTCGTCAATTTCGATTGAAATAATGCGGAATTTGATGCAGGCCATTGTGGAATGTCCCCGCTTCAGCCCCTGAAGTTTCACGAAATTCCGATTGGTGACAACGCTATACGTATTCTTCAAAATGGCGCCTAGAACGGAGGTGCTTTCTAAGTAGACAGTTGTCATTAAATTACTTTTGGCGGAAAACCAGGGCATCGCGTATATTCCTAGGCTCTTGTAGAATGTCTACAGAGACTTGGCATGAACGCTGAGTCGTTGGGCGAGGCGTCATGTAATCATTGCAACAAGGTCACGCAAACCTGTCCGATCTCCCGTGTTCCGGCTGGTCGCACACAGCTGCGACTTCTGTATGTTGGAACGTGCGCACACTCTCATTCGAGCTGATAGATGGACCACAATGAAACACCTCGCTGTACAAATGGACGTCTCTGTTGACAGTGCTGACGCACTCGTTCACCAGTCGGGGCACTGAAAGATGTGTATCCTCTTGATTCCTCTGCACCTAATAGAAGACCACAAAGAGCAACGAAGGACCATCCGTGCGAAATTGATTGCACGGTACGAGGCTGATCGTGACAATTTTTTGTCGAACATAATCGCAAGCGATGAAACATGGACTCACCACTTCGAACAAGAAAAATAACTGCCCTCCACGGAGTTTCGCCATTCTTCCTCTCCGAAAAAAAAAGTTCAAAGCTGCACCCTTACCCCATAAAGTCATTGCGATAGTCCTCTGGGATTCTGAAGGGGTTATTCTGTTTGATTTATTTATTTATTCTTCATAATTACAGCGTATTATCTAAAAAACTAAAGTAAGTCATTCAAATCCCATATCCATGGATAGTTATAAATTGTGTATTAAGTATTTATTAATTAATCAAAAAAAGCGATTAAAAAACAGACTACAACAACAACAACTCCTACCACTACTACAAAGCTATATTAAAACCCTTAACCAGTTACCCAGTACTAATTACTGCAAGCACTACGGGCCCAACAGCGGAAAGAGCCATCTACAAGTTAAATGCGCAGAAGTCAATGAGCAAACAGAGAACAAATTCCGTAGTATTCTGGTTGACGTCATTCCCTATGGTGCAACGATCGACTCTGATGTACTGTGCTACCCTCAGTATTCTGAAAGGTAATTTCAGTGAATGCAAAGGGACTTCTCCTTCTTCATGATAACGCAAGTCCTAACACGAGTCTGCGCACCCGAGAGGAGCTGACAAAACTTCATTGGGCTGTCCTTTCCCATCCACAGTACAACCCGGATCTCGCACCTCCCGACTTCCATCTCTTTGACCCAATGAAGGTTGCCCTCCGCAGGAAGCAGTACGTGGATGACGGGGAGGTTATCAAGACGTTTTGGCTCCACGTCGACCAGTACAGCGGTACCAAGTGGCATACAGATCCTCCCAGTAAGCTGGCATAAGGCTGTCGCACTGAACGGAGGTTCTGTAGGCCAAACGGGTGGGGAACAGTATTGGGTATTGTGGTACTGAATAAAACCAACGTTCTTTCAAAAAAAAAAAAAAAGAAAAAAAAGAAAAAAAGAAAAATGCTGCATTACTTGTTGAATGCCGCTTGTTTTAGCGGCCGGAGAATAGATTGGTTGACAACAGCTTCTCGTGCCGAGTTGCCTCGCTCTGGTTCGTCCTCCCCTCCCCTCCTCTTCCCCCCTCCATCACTCGCCTTGAGCCGGCCGGATGTTTACTGCTCAGATGTGAGCGCGGGTCAGCTCACACTAGCAGGCCTGTTAACACGCCTGGGCTTGAGAATGGCACAGAAGCAGAACTGGCTTCAATAAGGTCCGTTGTAGTCACTACAGTGTACTTTAAGAGATTCGTTTGTGGCAGGATCAGTAATTCGCCCTGGACATCGTGTAAATTATTGTACTCTTTAAAATTGTACTACAGGTGGTAGCATTTTTTATGTTAATACCATCACTTCTTAAACACAGCCACCTGCTGATCACATTTTCGAGTATATACGGGAAAAATAAGGAAAGGCAAACCTACGTTTCTAGCATTTGTAGACTTAGAGAAAGCTTTTAACAATGTTGACTGGAATACTCTCTTTCAAATTCTGAATGTGGCAGGGGTAAAATACAGGGAGCGAAAGGCTATTAACAATTTGTACAGAAACCAGATGGCAGTTATGAGAGTTGAGGGGCATGAAAGGGAAGCAGTGGTTGGGAAGGGAGTGAGACAGGGTTGTAGCCTATCCCCGATGTTATTCAATCTGTATATTGAGCAAGCAGTGAAGGAAACAAAAGAAAAATTCGGAGTAGGTATTAAGATCCATGGAGAAGAAATAATAACTTTGAGGTTCGCCGAAGACATTGTAATTCTGTCAGAGACAGCAAAGGGCTTGGAAGAGCAGTTGAACGGAATGGATAGTGTCTTGAAAGGAGGATATAAGATGAACATCAACAAAAGCAAAACAAGGATAATGGAATGTAGTCGAATTAAGTCGGGTAATGCTGAGGGAATTAGATTAGGAAGTGAGACACGTAAAGTAGTAAAGGAGTTTTGCTATTTGGGGAGCAAAATAACTGATGATGGTCGAAGTATAGAGGATATAAAATGTAGACTGGCAATGGCAAGGAAAGCGTTTCTGAAGAAGAGAAATTTGTTAACATCGAATATAGGTTTAAGTGTCAAGAAGTCGTTTCTGAAAGTATTTGTATGGAAGTGAAACATGGACGATAAATAGTTTAGACAAGAGGAGAACAGAAGCTTTCGAAATGTGGTGCTACAGAAGAATGCTGAAGACTAGATGGGTAGATCATATAACTAATGAGGAGGTATTGAATAGAATTGGGGAGAAGAGAAGTTTGTGGCACAACTTAACTAGAAGTAGGGATCGGTTGGTAGGACATGTTCTGAGGCATCAAGGGATCACCAATTTAGTATTGGAGGGCAGCGTGTAGGGTACAAATCGCAGAGGGAGACCAAGAGATGAATACGCTAAACAGATTCAGAAGGATGTAGGTTGCTGTAGCTACTGGGAGATGAAGAAGCTTGCACAGGATAGAGTAGCATGGAGAGCTGCATCAAACCAGTCTCAGGACTGAAGACCACAACAACAACAACAACGGGAAAACTAGAATGAGTTTCCTGATTACAGTATTAATGTACAAGCAACAGCCAAATTCGACATTATTAATGGGCAGAACGAACAAACTCGAAAGAATAGAATAATAAAGAGCAGCAACACAAAGTTTACTCTTTCCATCACGGTAATCGGAGCTTCTTGGTAGTTACGTACTGTGCAAAACGGATCTTGGTACAGTGAGCGCGCATATTCCCCCATTGTCATATACGTAATTAAGAACAAACGATTAGTTACGAACAGGACGTCACATGACAAAAATTCTTTTGCTCCAATCATACAAGAGGAGCCGCCCATTGTTCTTACTATGCCACTCGCAAATTTGTGTCCTCGTAGTTTTTCGCGACGGCATACATGAATAAAATGTTCTCGGTTTTCAAGCCGCGTCAGTTCGAATAAAATCCTCGATTTTTCGATCACCATCTCCGCCATCGTCGTCAGGAGCTCACTGATTGCCGGGGCTGCTGTGGTTTCTCGCTTATATAGGCATGATGACATCATCATCAGTCAATCAGATAGACCCAATGTGTCGCTCGCTAGTAAGTCGCTAAGGCAGGATACCAGCTTGGTCATTCAGTGGACTGGAAACCAACACACACTGATCGGTACTTGATCGCCAATAGTCTCCACCACCCTGTACACAAGAAAGCGATCCTGAACATGGTGGTTCATAGAGCCAAGATTATCTCTGACGACGGTCACCTACAGTCTGAATTGCAGAACTAAAAGCGTGTTTTCGCGGAAAATGGATACAGTAAAAGAGACATCGCAAACGCTTTCGAGGGTCACCGACGTAATACACCAGGTGAATCAGTAGAAGAGGCAAAACGGACTGCATTCCTGTCATACCATGGAGCAACTAGCAGCAAGTTAGGACATCTGCTGCAGAAACATGGGCTAAGACCCGTGTTCTGGCCCGCCCCCAAGATACGAGATATGTTGCACCCTGTTAAAGACGACATTGCTCTTCGAGTGTCCGGCATGTATGGTGTACCCTGTGAATGTGGCAGCACGTATAACGGACAAACAACTGGTAAGGTTGTTGAGCCTTGTACTGAGCACAAGCGCCATGTAAAAGAAAGGGAACTTGACAAGTCGGTCATAGCGGAGCATAGCCTTGAAAACGGACATAAAAGACAGTTCGAAAATACAAAAGTATTGGCTCATGCATCTACATATTGGGACTCCGTTATAAAGGAAGCCACCAAGATTCGTTTCAACAACAACAATTTCAACAGAGACCAGGGGCATGGGGGCGGGCGTTGGACATCGAAAGAAAGCGAAGATAGATGCGCGACGCGGTGCACCTGGCGCCACCTGACATCACCGGTGTTGCCACAGGCAATAGCTCCGCTAGCTGCCCGGGTCGACTTAACGCGCGCGCCACATTGGGTCTGTCTGATTGGCTGCTGATGATGTCATCATGCCTATATAAGCGAGAAACCGTAGTAGCTCCGGCAGTCGCACCGGAGAACTCCACGGCGGTGAAAGCTATATTGACGAAGAGGCAACAAGCCACGTAGTTCCATTCCAGACCACTAGAGGCGCTAGGGCTCAAACGAAGCTGGAATTGACAAATGAGAGCTGTCTAAACTCCAATGGTGGTTGTTTTGAAATATTCTATCATCTTGCTCAGCACTGAAGTCTGTGGTCCTCGGTTACAGTCGTCTTTGTATTTGTTTCATATTTACATACTACCCATCTTCATTATAAGCAGAATTTTTACTTTAAATTCATAACGCTCACCGTGGAATTGAAGAAATTTCCTGCTGAAAAATGTCCACAATTAATTTCAAGGTAAGACATTTAATTTTTCATTAAATAATCTCGTAGCTTATAAATGAAACTTCTATCGTGAATTAAGCAGTGTGATTTCTGTTTGTTAATTAAATAACTTTGATATGTCTGTAGTAGTTTTATTTAATGAAGACATTTATGTTTTTTTCAGAATATTCAACACAACAGATTGACGTTGAAATACTCCTGCAAGTTCCCCAGCTGTTCATTTGGCTATTACGTGGGTTCAACGGAGAAAATTTGCAACAAGCATTTCTACAGGTTTCCAAAACCACCTCAAGAGGTGCTTCTAAAGTGGAAGAGTGTTTGTAAACTGTCACCAGGTGTGAACTGTGCTTCTTATTTTGTTTGTGAAGATCATTTTTTCGAAGAAGATTTTATGAATAAAAGTAGGCATAGGCTAAACAGGGGTGTGTTTCCAAAACATGTGACAGGTGTTCCTTGTGAAATTGCTAAAATCTGTGACACTGTTGTTAATAGTGAATTGGGCCTACCAAGCACTAGTGGTGCTATGGAAACTGTTCATTATACAGCTGCTAATACCAGAAGTGAAACTGGTGTTAATGAACTACAAAGCCTTAGTTGTGCTGTGGCAAGTAGTTCTCATGTAGGTGTTTGTACCAGAAGTGGATCAGGTGAAACTGGTGTTAATGGTGAATTAGACTTACCAAGAACTAGTGGTACCATGGAAAATCTTTATAATACAGGTGAAACTGGTGTTAGAGAATTACCTAGCACTAGTTGTGCTGAGCAAAGTAATTCATTGAGTGATGCATCTCTTAAATTTTTTATCTCCCCTCAAAATGAATCTGCAGATAGTGAGTACACATTCTTATCTCAAGCATTTTGTAATGACGAAAGTGGGGTTTTACGTACAGGGGTTTCAAAAGCAGACTTAACTCCAACAAAATCAAAAATGTACAAGATTCATAGGAATACTCTAACAATGCTATCAAAACTGAAAGCAAAGCTACATCATGAAAAATCAAAACTGAAAGTACTAAAGATTTATATGACAGCAATACTTTCTCTGTCATAGAATCTAATTTAAACTCTGTTGCCAAAGATTTCATAAACAGCCAATTACGAAATACTCATTGATCAGCATATGAAAGGCGATGGACACCCGAGGACAAAATATTTACTTTATCCTTATACAAACGAAGTCCCCGCCTACACAAATATTTGTCAGTTCATTTTTATCTTTCTTCTGTGAGGTATCTGAAATGTCTGTTGTCTTCTATATCTTTTGAACCAGGATTGAATACTTCGGTCATGAATGTAATGAAAGCAGAAGTTGAAGTAATGAACAGTGACAAATATTGTGCTTTGTTGTTTGATGAAATGTCTTTAGAAAGAGGGTTGTATTATAGTGCAAGCAAACAAGAAATTTCAGGGTTTCAAGATTTAGGGCATTTAGGGAGGTCAAATGTTCGTGCAAATCATGCATTAGTTTTCATGGTTAGAGGCATACATAAAAGCTGGAAGCAGGTTGTTGCTTATTATTTCACTCACAACTCAGTTTCAAGTATCCCTTTAAAAAGTCTTATTACCTATGTCGTAAGGCAATTGCAAGAAATAGGGCTAAAGGTAGTTTGTACAGTTTGTGACCAGGGTGCAACCAACCAGAGAGCACTGAAGGAACTCTGCTGTGAGAAATCTACTGAGTACTGTCCATTTAATTTTGTAGTCAGAGATGAACCTATTGCAGTCATTTATGATGTCCCACATCTATTAAAAAATACTAGAAATGCTCTGCTAGGAAATAAAATAGAGTTTGGGTTTAAAAAAGAGGCCAGTTTTGAATATGTTCAAAGGGCTTTTCTTCTGGATCAGCAGAAGATGTTTAAGACATTGCCAAAACTACATAGGAATCATTTTCAATTAAAGGATTCTTTTACTAAAATGAAAGCCAAGGTAGCTGCAGCCCAGCTTAGTCATACAGTTGCTGCAGTTATTGAAACTTATGTGGCATTTAATATCTTACCTGCTGAGGCAATATACATTGCAGAATTTGTTGAAAAGATGGATTGTTTATTTGATTCACTGAACAGTTCCTATTGTTATCCACAAGATGGCAAGTCTTCTAAGTGTGCCCTCTCTGCAGAGTCCCCACATATTGAAATGTGGTACAGTCTGTTAAAGGAAATGGAAATTTGGAAAGTGTTGGAGCTAGGCACAGGGAGAGATAAGACAAATATATTGTTTCATAAGTGGGTGGTAAACTACAAGAAGATCACTGATGTTCATTTGGAACAGATTTTAGAAAAATGGATTTAATTTTTTAAGCATGAGGGCTTTCAATCAAGACCCAATGGAGAATGTATTTTGTTGTGTGAGGCAGCATGGTGTTGCAAACACCAACCCAACTTGCTTTCAGTTCAAGGCAGCATTGAAAACAGTTATAGTCAATAACAGGCCGTTACCTACAAAGTCACTAGGTAATTGTGAGGATCACAGATGAATGCAACTAAGCAATTTAAGGCAATTTTTGGGAGTTAGTGATGACCACTTTCTTGACTCCACATCAGACTATTCCATTATAGATCATAGAGGTTTATATTGTGCCCTTGCTGATAATGAAGCTGCTGCTAGTAGTGGTGTGGCTGACGTAAGAAATGACAGACAAGCACTAGCATATGTAGCTGGTTACATTCTACGAAAGATGGGTATAAAACCTGAAACCAACTGTAGTGACTGTAAAACAACTCAGTTCTCACCAACACACACAGAGCAACATTTATTTACAAGTTTCAAAGAATATGATGCCTTAAACCCAAAATTATTGTATGCTAGTGACAGCTTAATGTCCTTTGTAGCAAATATTCATAGTCAGTTGTATGCATTCTTAGATAAATGTGGACACCAGGAACAAATGGAGAATACATTCTGTTCACTGTTTAAGTTTCCAGAGGAAATAACATTTTGCAAGCCCCATTTTTCTGAACAATATATTTTAAGACAACGTGTACCTCTATTGATTTACAAGTATGTGAAAGATTCGAAACACACCATCAGTAATAAAAGACTTGATACTGTTAAAGACAAATTCAGTAAACGGTTTAAAGCTTTATAACAAAAGAAAATTTTTCTTGCGTGCTTGAGAAATAAAAAGTAAGCTTTGTTTTCAATTCACTGTTTTTATTCACCTTTCCTGCTTTTGGTACTTGGTATGGATTTTTCTTTTTTGTGTTGTAGCATTTACAGTAGTAAGATGTAGTAACCTTTTTAAGAAATTAATGGTCAGTAGTGCAAGTTTTCTGGGCAGTTACTCAGAACTTATAGTCGTGAAACATATTTGTAACAAATTTTAGAATTCTTCATTAATTAATACTGTGATAAATATTTCTTAATTCAACCTCTTTAACTGCTGCTTATTCTCTTAATAATAGGCTTTTTTTCTCCATTGATCCAGCAGCTTGTATGGCATAAAAATTATGAAATTATGCAGGAATATTTGTAGTCCAGTTAAGCTGCTACAATGTTATTTTTCTTTTGCTTCAGTTATTTACACTACAAGCTTGTTTCGACTTACTCTCAGTTCCGGGTTCCCGGGTTCGATTCCCGGCGGGGTCAGGGATTTTCTCTGCCTAGTGATGGCTGAGTGTTGTGTGATGTCCTTAGGTTAGTTAGGTTTAAGTAGTTCTAAGTTCTAGGGGACTGATGACCATAGCTGTTAAGTCCCATAGTGCTCAGAGCCATTACTCTCAGTTTCAAGTGTTGCATTTGGTTCTTATGAGCCATAAAACATGCTGGAGCTTTTACATGTTCATAGATAACAATATAAGCATGTCAGTTTAAAAGTCTATTTTTGACGTTTGCGCCTGACAGTCGCTGCTCCTATCATGTTTTCTTGTTTGTCAGACGCAAACGTCAAAAATAGACTGAAAATATTACTGAATAAGTTTCTCTCTGCTGTAGTACAGTGTGCTATAGCTGTGTTTCAATCATTTTATTAAGAGTAAACTAGGGGAGGGGGGGATGCAACCCACAATGTTTCCATATTTTAGTTCAGCTCCATACCACTTGAGGCGCTACTGTCGGTCTGTGTTTCCCACTTTTAACACGGTAGTTGCGTTTCTCTTTTTTCTTGTTCTGTGGGGAACTCCACAGAGTAGCGGGAATACCGCTGCTCAAACACCGATTCCGGCTGGCGGCACATCGTTTCTATTCGGCCGCCCGGATGACGAGAACGACCTCGTCCGCAACTTGGCCAACCAAGTGCACTGGCGCCCGACCACAAGGTGGCCAGACCTGTTGCTGGAGTAAAGGCATGCTAAACATGAGCCAGACGAACTAATAGAAGCAACGCAACCAGGAGGAAGATTCAGACGAGAAGACAACTTCCAATACCCCCAGGAAGAAGTAGGGAAGGCGTGATCCGCTCACCCTACAACACACTGGAGTACGAAGCTCCGTGAATTTGCGTAGCGTAGCGTAGCTCCGGCAGTCAGTGAACTCCTGACGACGATGGCGGAGATGGTCATCGGAAGCTCGAGGATATTATTCGGATTGACTCGGCTTGAAAACCGAGAACGTTTTATTCCACTCGCAAATTGTTTCAACTGTTAGTATACGACAACAGTGCAAAGTACTCGCGATATTGTCTTCGCCTGTAAATACTTTGATCGTCGTTAATCATTGTGATCCTCTCATTTTTAAAAATCCAGTTCAGTCGTTACTTTCAACGTGGTTACAGTCGCCCTACGAATGACAAACCGCTAACAGTCACACGATATCGTCACGAATCCGTGCCAGACGGCCACTATCGATTGCTCATTCTCGAGTCTTGAACAAGTTCTCATAACAAAGATTACCTATTCATGCATAGATAGCCTCTGATGCAACAGATTAAACTACAGATAATAAAAAACGACATTATTGAAGACTATGATAAAGTAAGATAAAGAAAAATAAATTAGAAATACTCTCATACGTTCTTCATAGCTTTATCGACCAGTACGACCGGTACAAGCTTGACATCTGAAAAGCAGACCAGTCGGTGACGCCCATCGCTTCTCTTTTAACGTCTGCCACTGGCCTTGGATGTGCATCTGCGTGACGTTTTCAGTCTTAAAAAAAAAAAAAAAAAAAAAAAAAAAACGTGACGAAACGTACTGCTTGTCTTTGGATCTTCTTTATTTCGTCTATTAACCTTACCAGTTAAGGATGTCAGACGATGTAGGGGTCGAATGAGTGGTTTGTAAGTCTTTCGTGACTGGACTCCCCTTTCTCTGGATCCCAGTCTCTTATCTGTCTTTCCTGCGAATAGTTCTATGTTGTCACTCCATTCCCATGCAGTGGAGAAACGGTTAGACCATTTTTATCCACATGGAACTTAGCGTTAGTTAAGCATTTTCAGCGCTAACGAGTTACTCATTGCAATAACTTATTGTCATCCACTGACTAAAGTTCAACCAAGTTTCCGATGCGATTTACACCGTTGACTACCTTATCTAAAGGTGTTGCACAGTAAAGTTGTTTTTTGTGTTGATTCGACATTTATTTCCAGGGGAGGGAGTGCAATGCTTCTTCATTTTTAATATCATGTAAGCGTGTTTGGAAACTTCTGCAGCGTCGCGGTTTCTTTCATACCCGTACTGCACGTTGCTTCTTCGTCGAATCAAGGTCATCGATTCTCTGTTACGTGTACGAGGTGCTTCGATTACCTGTCTGCCTAAGGAAACGTCCTGCTTCAATTTGTTTAGAAAGTGGTTTCTAGGTTACTGACTAAGACAGCAAAACAAAGACCGTTTTCCAGAAACGTCCATAGCTACATATAGAAATTCTATACACATTGTGAATCAACTGCAGTAAAATATCAAGGCCTTTCAACTCACGCTAGAAGAAGAGCCATAAGCAGCTACTGTGGTATGCTGAGAAACTTGTGAACAACTGTTGGTAGCCCTTGGTGAAGCGTCCAATACCTTTTATTTTACTTTTATGGTATTTTCATGTGATACGTGGAGAAGAAAGCAATATGTCGGTTGACTGTTCTACGATCGCGCTGTAACAAAATGCATTTGGTCGATTTAATTCTAAAAGCAGAATTGATTGTGCTTATAACCTAAGTTCATTTTGTTCAAAATGTTTCTGTTTGAATATGTCTTTAAAATGATGAAATCCTACATATAAAAAAAAAAAGCTAAACGAAACTTTGTGACTCGTATACGATACTAGCTCTATGTACCTACTCTTATTCACAGAGCCAAAACTGTTCGTTACTCATCAAAACACAGAACCAAAAATATTTCTAAATTATTCTTAAGTAGTGTTAAATTTAGTTACTTACAAGAGATTTAATATAAATGTTGATCGATAAAATTATATCATGAGCTCACGAGTGCGCTGGTCTACAAGGCTGGCTTGTGATTTGAGGGGAGGGGACCAAACAATGAGGTCATCGGTCTCAGGGGATAAGGGAAGCTCTTTCAAAGGAACCGTCCCTGCATCTGCCTGAAGCGATTTAGAGAAATCACGGAAAGTCTAAATGACGATGATCTGACGCGGCTTTGAACCATCGTCTTCCCGAATGCGAGTCCAGTGTGGCAACCACTGCGCCACCCCGCTTGGTGGCCTACGAAGGAATAATGCCTATGTAAAACAACGCTAGTAAGACTTAGACGTAAACAGCGAAACACGTGTTCACCACTCGGTCACAGAGCCTGATACATCTCTCATATAATTACAAACAAGTCACAGATCTTGTCAGCGTGTGAGACGTTTAATGGTGGGCAGCATGTTTTCTCATAATCTTAAAAATCACTTATTTTTCGCCACTTAAATTCAATAACAGCGGAACAGACAAGCAAACAATATCTAACGATTTGTAAAAAACCAATAGAATTATCAACTAAGCCTTTACACATAAATGAGTGAGAAAACAATGAGGCTGTAAGATAAAAAAAAGAACAATTTGTCCTTGCGTTGTTAAAATTTCTTCCACTATAGAAATTAATTATTGCTAACGTTCAAAAGCCTTCAAAGCGACATAGGTGACCCTGAGACAAGTAATTTGATAAAAGACACATGTGGCCCCAAAAGTGTATGACCTCAAAAGTGGTTAACAAATACTGAACATGTGACATCACGAGGTCAAGTATTTCGCCGCACGTGCAGCTGTTGGGCTTGTGAATCCAACAGTCGCTGGTAGGGGCCGTGCTGCATATCGCTCCAGTAGGCTACTCTTTTTTCGTGAATGCAAAGCGATTCATCGCAGTCTTATATTACCATTACCCCGAGTTCTATCGTATTACATCGGATAATGCTAGAATGGAAATAGAGTAGCCCAGCAGAGTGAGAGTGGGATTGACAGGCCTATGCACTGCACATGACGCGAGATACGTCATCTGGTGACATGCTCATAATTTGTCATCCACTTTTGGGGTATTTACGAGTATCTACATTTGCAGCTCCAAGTGTCTTATATTAAATTACTTGTCTCAGCGATATCTACATCGATTCGGGATTTTTTAAGCGTCAATAATAATCACCATGTATAGTAGGTATCTTTCATAAGAGTCGTCAGGCGTATTTTCTCTCCAGTTCCGGCAGATATTTACAGTTTCACTTCTGCAATGTGTCGATGGAATCAGCTCGAACAACAAACAACATTTGTTTGGGGCTGAGTCCATTTACGGGAAACGAAATTGCAACCATTTGCCGAAAAACAGGAGAAATGTGTCTGATGACTTCACGAGGGACAATCGACATATATGAATTTATGGGTGCGTTCCTTTCAGCTCTGCAAAATCTGAAGCGTTTTTAGTCAGTCTTGGTATACGTATGACTTATTGTAACAAAGAAATGAAATTCTGAGTGGTGGAAAACCATCGTCATGTCCACTTACGGAGGTCTAGTTAGTGTGTCTCAAGGCTATGACACATCAACATAAGACAGCCCCGGAATATGTCTAACAACTTCAAGAAGAGTTGCTATCAACATAGATTTCTGTCTGTTAAGGTACTATGGGAGTGAACAATAACATCAACTGTGAAAAAATCCATAACTATAGCACGTCCTCCAGAATTTCAACAAGATATGATACCCTATGTGTACTAAAGTATCCGGACACCTGGCTGAAAATGACTTACAAGTTCGTGGCGCCCTCCATAGTTAATGCTGGAACTCAATATGGTGTTGGCCTACCGTTAGCCTTGATGACAGCTTCCACTCTCGCAGGCATACGTTCAGTCAAGTGCTGGAAGGTTTCCTGGGGAATGGCAACCCATTCTTCACTGAGTGCTGCACTGAGGAGAGGTATCTATGTCGGTCGGTGAGTCCTTGCACGAAGTCGGCGTTCCAAAACATCCCAAAGGTGTTCAGTAGGATTCAGGTCAGGACTGTGCAGGCCAATCCATTACAGGGATGTTATTGTCTTGCAACCACTCCGCCACAGGCCGGGAACAGGTGCTCGATGGTGTTGAAAGATGCAGTCGCCAACCCCCAATCGCTCTTCAACAGTGGGAAGCAAGAAGGTGCTTAAGACATCAACGTAGGCCTGTGCTGTGATAGTGCCACGCGAAATAACAAGGGGTGCAAGCCCCCTCATTGAAAAACACAACCACATCATAACACCACCACCTCCGAATTTTAATGTTGGCACTACACACGCTGGCAGATAACGTTAACCGGGCATCCGCCAACCCACACCCTGCCATCGGGTCGCCACATTGTGCACCGGTACCGTGATTGGTCAGTCCACACAACGTTTTTCCATTGTTCAATCGTCCAATGTTTACGCTCTTTACACCAAACGAGGCGTCGTTTGGCATTAACCGGCGTGATGTGTGGCTTATGAGCAGCCGCTCGACCATGAAATCCAAGTTTTCTCATCTCCAGCCTATCATAGTACTTGCAGTGGATCCTGATGCAGTGGAATTCCTGTGTGATGGTCTGAATAGAAGTCTGCCTATTACACATTACGACCCTCTTCAACAGTCGGCGGTCTCTGTCAGTCAACAGACGAGGTCGGCTTGTATGCTTTTGTGCTGTACATGTCGCTTCACCTTTCCACTTCACTATCACATCGGAAACAGTGAACCTAGGGATGCTTAGGAGTGTGGAAATCTCGCGTATGACGCAAGTGACATCCAATCACCTGACAACATTCGAAGCCCGTGAGTTTCGCGGAGCGCCCCATTCTTCTCTCTCACATCTAACGATTACTGAGGTCGCTGATATGGATTACCTGGCAGTAGGTGGCAGCACAATGCACCTAATATGAAAAATGTATGTTTTTGGGGGTGTCCGGAAACTTTTGATACATAGTGTACATAAGCAACATGACAGATGAAAAAAAAAAATGTTGGTTGGCTAAGATATCTCTAGAGCCTAAACAGATGAGATGGAAACGTGATACCATTAAAAAAATTCGAAAACGACTGTCGCTGTCACAAGGTTCTCATGACATTCGATCCCAGGCAGAGATAGGAGCAAAGGAGGGAGTTAGCGACAGGTTAAAATCATAGAAGAAGCAGCTGATATTAGTGACATATCCGTAGGTTTCGAGGTCGCTAGCCAGATTGGTGACAATCACAGTGACATTTAATTCGAAAAAAAAAATGGCTCTGAGCACTATGGGACTTAACATCTGTGGTCATCAGTCCCCTAGAACTACTTAAACCTAACTAACCTAAGGACATCACACACATCCATGCCCGAGGCAGGATTCGAACCTGCGACCGTAGCAGTCGCGTGGTTCCGGACTGAGCGCCTTAACCGCAAGACCACCGCGGCCGGCCATTTAATTCGAAGTGGAGTCTACAAAGTCTATAGAACTCTCGGAAAAATTTTAAAACATTCCCCATTCTACATTTCTTCCTCTGGCTGTACCTACATACTACTGTAAAGATGTGGGAGAAATTATAGGTTAAAACCAGGTGCCATAATTACTGACTTCTGGTGTTCCAAAGCTTCACTGGAACACACACACGCACAAACACTCACAAACACTCACACATATGCTCATTTTTGTTCACTTACTGATTTATTTATTCTTACGCCTGGCGCAAAAATTAAAGACGATGTTTGTAATCGGATTTCGTACAAGGTTAATATTACAGAATATTTGTATAAGAAGTTAGTTTACTATTAGTGTGGTATAACTACTCTTTTAAAAGACTGTATGGAAAATAGCGTCGGTTTCATAATATAAATTGAGCTGATAACTTTTCCTAACAGAAGACTTATTATCAAGTAACGATATGTGATCATCCAGTTAGATATTATCCTCGTGTCAGCAGGCCACTTCGCGGACATTATGCTTGGTGTATGCATTTTCTCCCCTATTCAACTCTCAATTTTCACTCACACTTCGCATCGACAAACTCACCCTTACATCTTGACCAAACAAACCAGTAATGCAGTCACAACAATTGGAGTGCCTATCGGCAGAATCCTCATACCCATATTGGAATCCAAACTGACACATTTCGTAACCTTAGGTTAAAACCAATACGGCTTCCATCTTACAACAAATCCTGTCTGAAATTACTAATACACGCACAGTAACTCGTCCCATGATCCGAACCGATTCACTCCACCCAAGGAGGTCTCCTTTTATGAATACACACTGTACAGCGTATAGAACGAACTTAGCAGCAGTAGAGTGTGTATGAAGACAGTCAGTGCGAAGTTATACGAAGTCAAGATGCAGAAAACCAATGCACTTAAGCCGAAGAAAGGAAATAGTGAACGTAAAATCAAGGCTCTGTTCACTGCACGCTCTGCTCGCAACCAAAACATGTAAAAAGGAGCATTAAACGCTAAAGACGGCCGATGACGCTTTGTTAATAAAGCAAAACTGGACTGGTGTAAAACTTTACTAATTTTCAATACACCTAAGGTAGAAAGAAAAGTAATAATATTTCTGCATTTCGTCTGTACAGTAAGTATGGACATAGATAATCACTTACGTTGTTGATGATAATAATAATAATAATAATAATAATAATAATAATAATAGAGAAACTTTAGCAAATTAAAGTGAGACTATCATTTGAAACTTTCTGGCAGACAAAAACCGTATGCCGGACCGAGACTCGAACTCGGGACTTTTGCCTTTCGCGGGCAAGTGCTGTACCACTGCAGAGTGGAAGTTTCTTTCAAGAATATCATTTGTTCCTTTGCATTTAATATTGTAATGTATATGGTAAAGGTGTATTTCGAGATACAACACTTTGCAAGTATAAGTGCTACTCTGGAGTGAGGAGATTGGAAGAAGAAAAGAATTATTGGTAAGCCTCAGCGAATCAGCTAGAAGACTGATAACTCAAAAGAAGTACAGTTTGAAGCCATTTACATCAGTGATGACCAGCATTTACTGAAGTCAAAACTCTTATTAATTACGTTACAAATGGTAAAACAATATCTGGCTAGTAGAGCAGGGATTTGGGAAGTAAAAGAGAACAGTTAACTTTAATTAGGACGATGCAAACTTCTCATAAAACTGCTTTCACAGTGGGATTACTGTTTTGACATACACTCATCGCAGCAGTCTTTGATACTGTTTGACTTCGTCTCCTTGTTCCTAAATATAAAACATTTGGGGCTGGGAAACATTTTAGGTACATGAAGCGGTTATGCCTACTGTAGATACGTATTTTGCAGAGCTTCCAGAAGCAAATTTCAGGGATGGAAATCATTCAGCGGAAAAACGCTAGTCAAAATGAACTGAGCTACAAGTGAACTATGTCGAAATATAAAAACATTTTCTCGACCTAAAAAATCACAGTCTTAAACTACTGATATAGACTAACGGAGTGTGAAGAGTTGTAAGGTGTCAGGCAAATCCAACACCTTCCATGAAAACCCTGACATGATAAGCAAATCCAGTAGTATGTCACATAGCTCCGAATAAATCGTGACATTAAATTAACCAAAGTAATACGAGTAACGAGTGAGCAAATGGAACACCACAGACTAACACAAGAATGCCTAAATGCATGTCATACCTTCCCACCGTGAGACAGACGCAGGTCCGAGGGGAGAAACGAGAACAGAAGCCGAGAGCAGAACCGTGTTAAGCTAGAAGGCCGTACGATAAGGGACGGACACCCACGTGTCCAGCTAACCACCAGGACCAACCCCCCCCCCCCCCCAGCCCATGTTAAAAGCTAGAGCCCTCCAGAAGAACAGTAGCGATCTTACGATAACACTAAAAAGGCCACACCAGCAGCAAGTTTTAGAGTGAGACTTTTCGCGTCTCTGTTACGTTGCAAAATTAAAAACATTGCCCTACCACGAAAAGTAACCACCAGGTGCACCCCCAGCCCATGTTAAAAGATAGAGCCCTCCAGAAGAACAGTATAGATCTTATGATAACACTAAAAGGGCCACACCAGCTGCAAGTTTTAGCGTGACACTTTTTCGCGTCTCGTTACGTTGCAAACTTTAAAAACATTGCCCCACCACGAAAAGTATAACGTTTCTCATTGTAGGCAGAGCTTAAGGTTAACATTGAGATCCTGATTGTTCAGATGAAAACACAGCCAGATAGTTTTTTTTAAACTAACTTCGGTAAATTGTAGTAAGGAGAAGTTAGGAGAGAGTAGCTTCCGAGACGGCGAGCTGTATGGAGCTGCGCTGGCCGTCGCCCGCTGACGAACACCGACAAGGTAATGAATGCACGCGATGCCGCATTTTTGAGCGCATAAGGCTTCACTCAGAACTGCAGAAGTCTCATCTGTTACATCCCATTTTTACGTAATACTAGTGTCAATCGTCAATTGAAGCTCATGGTATTCACATTTGCTACGTAAGTTAAAATATGAAATGCGATGGTTTTTCTGTTATATAATTATTGAGAAGCCACTGTAATTTACGACGAGTTAGATAAGTAATTAAAGATAATTGAGGGTCACTGTAGACCATTTTGATAGTTTTCTCTTTTGTGAAACTTAATTTAAACCTAGATTATAGATGTGATATGGCATAGGTCATCCTTCGATCCATTGTAGAACTTGGAAACCCACTCAGGGAATATTCGTTCACATTTTTGTTGAACGCAGTTGTTTTTTATCATCCTGTATTAAAACATTTCCTTTTATCAATAGTGTAATTTATAAACAATGTTTTGTGAGTAGAATAAAATTTCCAGTGGTAAACTTAACTGCTTTTTCGACGTTATTTTACCAGCTAACTAAAAATAGGAAAGCCTTGAACCCCTTCCACTAAATTTAGTTAGTATTAAGATTCTTTTACAGGGAGTGCAGTGGAGCTGACGCTGAAATCATTAAGTATTTGGTTATATCATCGCTAGTCTCACTGAACTCTTCTGAACTCTACATGTCATGTGTGGTCTGGCGTCTCCTTACCAGCAACAGGACCCAGGTTCAAACTAGTCAATTCCCTAAAAACCACGCTCTGAGCGTCGTTGCGCGAAAGTGGTAGGGAGACACGACATAGAACAACAGACACCACGCAGAATGTTAGGGAGTGAACAGCAGAACTGCAATAACTACGAAGATATGAGCGAGCACTGGTTGTAATAGTGTATTGCGTACTGAACAACGACGTCACAAACGTATTATTGTGTCAGTTCCCACGCTCTTTCTCTTCGCAAGTGAGACGTGAGCTGACGGCTTAAAGGTGGAAGGAAATTCTTCCGTGTGTTTGTCTCCTTCAAACCTAATTTGTCACCCCGTCACTCACCTCCTGCGACACGGTGTCCCACACCAACGACAGTTCTCTCCCTCCGCCACTGGTATGAGAAGAGAACTCCACAAGTTCGACCCTTTTTATCTGAAGTGTGCTTCAGATGAAAGCACAGCAGGACAAGGTGGGACCGGCAGAAAATGAGAAAATTCCTTCCTTGGAAAGGCAACGTCTACTCATGGACTCCAAACACACCTGCTGTTCACAAACCATCGAAAATGGAGCCGCAAGGAGAGACACACACTACGAAAACAAGTAACTCAGCACAAAAAGCTTTCTGTCCCTAGGCCATCACATGGCAGTCTTTTCTGAAGTATTTACGGCATCGCACACAAGTCTAAAGAATATTCTGCCACAGAACAGGAGAGAAATGAGTAGCATCTGTAACTTCAAACAACAATGCGAGATGTAGTCAAAAAGTTTTAACACCTCGAAAAAATAAATTTACGTCATTATTCTTGCAACTTTCTCAAAACGTAGCTACTTGTTAGCTTAAATAGCTTTCTGGGCTAAGAAGAAACGGAATATCCGTGTAAAGAGTCAAAACGAGTTCTGTGGCCCTCCGCTGCAGTCATGGACTGTGCGGCTGGTCCCGGCGGAGGTTCGAGTCCTCCCTCGGGCATGGGTTTGTGTGTTTGTCCTTAGGATAACTTAGGTTAAGTAGTGTGTAAGCTTAGGGACTGATGACCTTAGCAGTTAAGTGCCATAAGATTTCACACACATTTTTTTTCTGTGGCCCTCTGTAGGCCAAAACGAAAAGAAGAAGGAGAAGGAGTTTAAAATGCATGAGTACTCACAAAATCACAGCATATAAAGTACTCAAAAACCAATGACGAATGTAATATCACCTCACCTACTATGACCTTTTCCTGCTGGTATTTGTCTAGGTGAAGTCAACACTTGTGTACTGCTGGTATGGAGTGTCCGTTGGAATTTTCGTCTTGGCAGCTTCGCTGTCCTTTTGAATTTGTGTCTACAGTTTCTTGTCGAGCAACCTCTTCTGGTTTTTCTCGGTTCAGCCTGTAGCGCTTAAAAACATATTCACTTGCCCTCTTCTCTAATTCAGTTAATGGCTGCTCAAAACTGTCAGTGCCATTGCGTAGCTTAGAAAAGTGATCAGGCACAACTTTAACGTTCACCTCAGCTGTTACATTTGTTTTTCCACGCAGCATGTCTTTGTAGGTATTGTGTCCATTAGGAAAGGAATGGACGGCAATACTACGGAAGAAGCCACCAGCAGCAGACAACCAGACAGAGACTCCGATGACAGGACTTTTATACTATTGCTCATTTTTTTCCTCTTTTGTTCTTCCTTTTTTCCACCTCGTATTTTGATTTGGTCCAATGTTCACAAGGGTAAGGCTACAGACACAGTCAGCTAATTCCGCTCACATTTGTCAGGTCGCTTGTGTACAATCTAAAATGAAGGACTCTAAGATATTTTGGCCAACAACCCTCCGTTTTTGAGAAAACCACCTCTAAATATCATGCCAGCCAATAGATCCAGAATTGACGGGATCGATAGGTAATTGGAAACTGAGCATTTTTGACCGTCATATATGCTGTCCGCAAACTCAATGAAAGAAAGAAACATTACGACTGTCCTTTACTTGTCCATAAGGCACACGCTGGTAAACGAAACTGTCGTTGATTTTTCGAACATGGTGTTTGGGTGGAGAGCGGAGAACCCGTGTTCGATTCCTAAATGAATTCGAAATTGGCAGGAACAGGAGGGTTAATAAGGTAACTAAATCAGTAAGGAGTAACATACAGTTAGGCAAATAAAGTTATCTAATGACTTCGATTAGTGAAGAATTAAAATTTTAAGCCTCGTCGTATGAAAAAAATTCAGAATTTGACTGCTGTGAATTTGTCAAGAGAGACCACAGACAGTCAACCTCGCGATGCCTGTTTACAGTCAGGTAACGGTCAGAATTTTACTTTGAGGCTTCGGAATTCTGATCCTTTTCTGGAAACCTTGCGGGAATTTCCCAACCACATGAATACCATAACGACTCACAGCATAACATACATTCAACTGTCAGCACTAATTTTGCAGGCGATGTTGTGGTATGTATGGCACGCATCAAAATTAATTTCCGGGAAAAATATATTTTAAATTCAAGCAAAGTATGTTTTTCTCGAATTTTCAAAAAAAAAAAATTGGTACAAATGGCTCTGAGCACTATGGGACTCAACTGCTGTGGTCATAAGTCCCCTAGAACTTAGAACTACTTAAACCTAACTAACCTAAGGACAGCACACAACACCCAGCCATCACGAGGCAAAGAAAATCCCTGACCCCGCCGGGAATCGAACCCGGGAACCCGGGCGTGGGAAGCGAGAACGCTACCGCACGACCACGAGACGCGGGCTCGAATTTTCAGAAGGAACAATACAGTTGCGTGAAAATTGTTTTTAATAGACGCTGTTGAAGCCAGGAGCGTATTTGCTTCGACCGTTTATATGCTAAGTACTATCCATGAATTTGTTCGAAAGAAAGTTAAGACATGTAATAGAGAGAGTGAAGGAGCCGCTGTAAGGAGTGCAGGATTATAATTCAGTAAATCAAATTAGTTTGAGAAATTTATTTTCCTAGCTCGTTATTATTCGTTATTGTTTTTCGTGCCCCATTCCTACCACATTCGACACGGAAAAAGTACAGTTAAAAGAACAAAAACAGCGGAATTCGTTGAAGAATTGAAAACGGGTTCTTCGCTATCCAGTCAAATACACTACTGGCCATTAAAATTGCTACACCACGAAGATGACTTGCTACAGACGCGAAATTTAACCGACAGGTAGAAGATGCTGTGATATGCAAATGATTAGCTTTTCAGAGCATTCACACACGGTTGGCGCCGGTGGCGACACCTACAACGTGCTGACATGAGGAAAGTTTCCAACCGATTTCTCATACACAAACAGCAGTTGACCGGCGTTGCCTTGTGAAACGTTGCGATGCCTCGTGTAAGGAGGAGAAATGCGTACCATCACGACTTTGATAAAGGTCGGATTGTAGCCTATCGCGATTGCGGTTTATCGTATCGCGACATTGCTGCTAGAGTTGGTCGAGATCCAATGACTGTTAGCAGAATATGGAATCGGGTGGTTCAGGAGGATAATACGGAACGCCGTGATGGATCCCAACGGCCTCGTATCACTAGCAGTCGAGATGACAGGCATCTTATCCACATGGCTGTAACGGATCGTGAAGCCACGTCTCGATCCCTGTGTCAACAGATGGGGACGTTTGCAAGACAACAACCATCTGCACGAACAGTTCGATGACGTTTGCAGCAGCATGGACTATCAGCTCGGAGACCACGGCTGCGGTTAACCTTGACAGGAGCGCCTGCGATGGTGCACTCAACGACGAACCTGGGTGCACGAATGGCGAAACGTCATTTTTTCGGATGAATCCAGGTTCTGTTTACAGCATCATGAGGGTCCTATCCGTGTTTGGTGACATCGCGGTGAACGCACATTGGAAGCATGTATTCGTCATCGCCATACTGGCGTATCACCCGGCGTGATGGTATAGGGTGCCATTGGTTACACACCTCGGTCACCTCTTGTTCGCACTGACGGCACTTTGAACAGTAGACGTTACATTACAGATATGTTACGACCCATGGGTCTACCTTTCATTCGATCCCTGCGAAATCAGCAGGATAAAGCACGCCGCATGTTGTAGGTCCTGTACGAGCCTTTCTGGACACAGAAAATGTTCGACTGCTGCCCTGGCCAGCACATTCTCCAGATCTATCACCAATTGAAAACGTCTGGTCAATGGTGGCCGAGCAACTGGCTCGTCACAATACGCCAGTCACTACTCTTGATGAAATGTGGTATCGTGTTGAAGCTGCATGGGCAGCTGTAATTGTGCACGCCATCCAAGCTCTGTTTGACTCAATGCCCAGGCGTATCAAGGCCGTTATTACGGCCAGAGGTGTTTCTTCGGGGTACTGAGTTCTCAGGATCTATGCACCCAAATTGCGTGAAAATGTAATCACAAGTCCGCTCTAGTATCATATATTTGTCCAATGAATACCCGTTTATCATCTGCATTTCTTCTTGGTGTAGCAATTTTAATGGCCATTAGTGTATTTTGGTCGCTACGCCACAGGCGCTTTTGTTTACAGCATGTGCCTTACGAACACCTAAGTGGTAGTCGTAACAGATTCTGTCCTTAATTTCTATGAAAACATGCGTTTTAAAACGCGTCCTATTGTGATGATAACTGCTCAGTTTCTAATTACCTGTCACTTCTGAGTCGACTGCCCATCATGAAATTTAAGGGTGGCTTTCCCGATGACGGAAGATGTTGAGAAAAAGTATCTTAGAGTCTGTCAATTTAGCTTACATACAAGCGACCTGCTAAATATGAGGCAAATTTTTTGCCGTGTCTGAAGTCCTCTACTTGTAAGACATACTATGCATACTTTTGCCTATGTTTAACGTCTTTCGTTAGCAGTAAGTTGTTCGCTGGATATGTTCGCTCTTTCTGCTCGTCAGTTAAATGATGCAGAGTATGTCCTAGCAACCCTGTGCATGTATTGTAGAACAATAGTTTTAGTCTGTAGATGTAGCCTGGTTGTTGCACCGATGCTTTTGAGCTGTGCTGTATTGCTACTATGGGAATGAAAGCAAGATTGTTTCCACATCATTTTCATACGACGTTGTTCTCTCCCATGTCTCTAGCCCTGCTGCATAATGTTGTCGGGTTTCTTTATCTTGAAACTGCTACTAATCGATCAAGTCTTTATCTTGGAACCGCCACTGATCGGTCAAGTATCTTTCCAACTGGCTACTCGAGGCTGCGAGCACTCCCATAAAGTGGGGTACACTGCGATTACTTGTTTGCTGCATTTCACGCGAAGCAACGCTGCAACAATTCATGCTGAGTTACTGGATGTGTGCAGCAGCAACGCACCGTCATCTGAAACAGTGGTTGTTGGCGCAAATGCTCCGAGTTTGGTCAAACAAGTATAAATTACGAATAACGACAAGTAGAGGCTCTTGTGCTCTAAGACCGTTGTATCCCAATCGAAGCAACTGCAGAAAAAGTGACAGTAAGCTACGAGTGGGACTTCAGCATCTTACACAACATTCTGAACACAACAGAGATCGCTGCCTGCAGGGTTCCGCGACGGTTCTAGCCAGGAAGCAGCGGAGACATTGTAGCTGTGACTGGACAATCCGGGTGACCTCTTTATTCGCCTAATCACCATAGTCGAGTTCTATGTGAATAGGTGAAGCGAAACAAGTAGTGGGAACATGTGGATTCAGCGACTTCGAGAAAGGCGAAGACCCAACAATCATTGGGATAGGTGAAACTGAGTGAGGTTTGAAAAAGCTTAACAGAAATATACTATCAAAATCTTCTGATAAGGTTACGGGACGCTATCAAGGACAAGTGTCACGGGAAGCTGTCAACGGGATGTTTTTGCTCCAAGTGTTGCGAGAACCTGTCGAAGGGGAAGTCTTTGCCCCAGGGACGTGGAAATCTGTCAAAGGGTTTGCTCCAAGCGCCCCAGGAGCCTCTCTAAGGCGACATTTTTGCTACAAGCATGGCGAGATATCTGTCAAAGGTGATGTTCCTGCCCAAAGCGTCGCAGGAACCTGTCAAAGGGAATATTTTTTCCCCAAGAGTTGCGGGAACCTGTCAAGGGGAATGTTTTCGCTACAAGTATCACGGGAACATATTAAAGTGGATGTTTCTGCCCCACGTATTGTGGGAACCTAACAAAGGGTGTGTTTCTACCATGCAACGGGACAATGTCACACGTACTCCTTCTTTGTGGTATCAGATTTTATCTTACTTTGCATGTTCTACATCTACATCTACATCTACATCTACATACATACTCCGCAATCCACCATACGGTGCGTGGTGGAGGGTACCTCGTACCACAACTAGCATCTTCTCTCCCTGTTCCACTCCCAAACAGAACGAGGGAAAAATGACTGCCTATGTGCCTCTGTATGAGCCCTAATCTGTCTTATCTTATTTTTGTGGTCTTTCCGCGAAATGTAGGTTGGCGGCAGTAAAATTGTACTGCAGTCAGTCTCCTGACTTGGAACCCAGGGTCTTCATATGAAGAAACTATTGCGTTTTAGTGATTTCCAGAACGACACGAGAAGATTTTCGAGGTGGATCGTTTCCTGTACAGCCAAAATGATGATTTCCACACCAATATCTTCACCAAGAGTTCCATCGTTGGCAAAAATGTGTCACAGAGGTGGGTTAATATGTACAGAATGCTCTTGCTTTTGAACACTTTATTTACCCTTCTCAGCAGCCGTTTCTCCTTTCGCAAAGTGTCTAGATGGGGCAGTCCACCTGAATCTCTTTGACTTCGAAATCGTATCGCCTAGGTATTTCACTTTTGTATACGTGCATGCGAAGTGTCCGGCTAGAGGAATACACAAAAAAGTTTTTATAACGAAAGAACTCGACATTTTATGTAGTTGGGTAAATACGCATTCGATTTAGACACTCTCCAAGGTGTGATCCTCACCATTTAATGAACATCGCTGAGTCATATGGCGCATGCGCACAGTTGTTTACTGACAATTAACATGTAGATGCCACGACAAACGTGCACTGTGTGCTATGGCTAGCAAGGTTAAAATCTACAACACGTATTCAGCGGCGAGCAAGAAGAGAATGGAACGTGGATCCTCTCACACATGGTAAGTTTTATTTCAGATGCTGGAAAAGATCCTAAATCATATGTGAATGAAGAGCCCGTGGCAAGTGTGAGCGAAGCATTCCTTAGAAGGCCACGTGACAAGATAGGTGGGGGGAGGGGGAGTTCCCATTGCCTGGCCACCTCGATCTCTCTATCTGACTCCCCTGGATCTCAGTGCTTCGAAGTTTATCAAAGACATTGTTTACGGGACAAAGGTTCGAGATCTGGTAGATATCAGACAAGGGATCTACGCAGCGGTAGATGCAGTAATACCTATCATGTTTATGAACATCTGGGAGGAAGTGGAGTACCGTTTCGATATCTGTCGAGCTAAAAACTGTGTGCACACTAAACTGCACCAACATCCATAATAATGTTTGAGCTTCTGTATATTTTTGGACAAAGAAAGTTATAGATGTTATTAGGTAGTGAAATAGAAACAAATGTTTTTGTATGCCTCTAGCTGGGACACCTCGTACGTTTGTATTTTGTGCTATTATTATTATTATTATTATTATTATTATTATTATACACTTATAGACCGCAAGAGGACCACGCGAGGCGTCTACTTGATGTGAGATTTTGTCAGACGTCACACTCCTTTTATCTTTTTACTACGCATTTCTGTCATGAATTTATTGATCTCCGGGGTTACTTTCCAATTGACTACTTTGTGGCTGAATGTTCGTCTACCTCGTATATCTGCGTCTGTTATGCCATCATCCCTCAGGTCTTTTCTGGCTTCGGCGATCCACTTCCAGTTCTTTCTGTGTACTGCAAATGCTGTTGAGTTTGTCAGATGTCCGGCATTCTCTTAACATGCCCATGAAATTTCAATTAAAATTTCTTCATGCCATGAGCTATGTTAGACATCTGTTCGGTCTCTTGGTCTCAGTCTATAGTCTTCTTCTGTTTCATTGGAACATAAGATTTGTTTGAAGATTCTTCTTTTTAGTTTCTTGATATTTTCTAGTGCATCTATCCGATAAATGACAGATGTTTCTGACGCGTCTGAAGTTTCTGGTTTGATGTAAGTATTGTAATGTCCCACTTTTGTGTTACGTGATAGTCATGATTTATTGTACAGTGTTTCCAGTCTTGCAGAAAGCTGTAGTAACCTTATTATTTCTCTGTCCGAGCGCTTCTTTCTGTATACCATTTGCCTGTATCATACTTAATCTGTAAACTCCCTTGATCTCACTATATTTTGTTGTTATCTATTTTGGTACATGTTTTTGGTTTGACATGCGTTCTGTTTTCTCGAAGGACATCTATAGTTCGACCTTTTAAGCCTTCTCTTCAAGGACCCCGATTTGCTTTACAGCAGTTCCTGTGCTATCTGTTGGTGATAGCGAATGCCAAACAGCTAATATCAAGTCCTTCCGATTTCCTTCGTAGTGTGATTGGTTTATAAATCTTCTGTTTTATCCCCGGTAGTTGACAACATTGTCTAATAGTAAACTGAACAATAGTGACAAAACTTTATCACTCTGTGTCTCTCCTAATCTCAAAGGGCTCGGATAGTTCTCCTATGAATTTAATGTAGGATTTGGTGTTTGTTAGTGTCTGTTTAATAATGTTCACTGTCTTCTCGTTGAGCCCCTCGCTTCCTGTTCTTGGATGAGTGGTGGTGTATGTGTAGAGTCGTATGCCTCTTTCAAATCTACAAAAGTGCACACCGTCTCTCTGCTTCTCATCAGTTGGTATCTCAAGACTGTCTTTAAACTGAGTATCAGTTCAGTACAGGATCTTCCCGGACTGAAGGCTGCTTGGTATTCTCCTGTTTCGTTTTCCAGCTGGAACTGTGTCCTGTTTGATATACAGATCTGTGATAGAATTTTGTATGTGATGGAAATTAATGCCATCCCGCTGCAGTTGTTAAGATCGGCCCTATAACCTTTGTTATGTAGGGGATATATAACTGCGCACCTCCAGTCATCTGCTATTACTTCGGTCTCCCATTCGTTGTGTATGACTTTTGTTATTTCTCTGATGGTACTAGGCCTAGCCCTTTTTAGCAGTTCAGCTACACGGTCATCTTCTCCTGCTATTCTACCGTGTTTGTATTTCATTACTTATTTATTGGTCTTAAACTGAAGATCTCGGCTGTACACAATGGTAAGCGATGCCTGTTGTGAAACTGAGGTATTCCACGGAAAACTTAGTAAATAACACACTTCAGACCTATTAGTTGATAGTTCCACGATAATCCGACGGATAGCAACACTCTTTCTAAATTCAGATTCTAGCTGGTAGCGACTTCGGCAGGAGGTGCGCTTTTAGACGATGGTAAATGCCACAAACATGGCTGCTGTAGTCGTAACTCGTGCGGTATTCGTCCCAAATAAATCTTTTCCAGGAATGAGTACGAATCGGAGGATCATGTGCACTCCGATAAAGATCCTGTATACGTTTCTGAAGGGAAGTGCCCATCACATAGTGGTAGCAATCGGGTTAATGGCCGCTTTTCTTTAAGCAAATAAAGTATCCTAAGTCTCGTCACTTACCATTATCGTCTTGCATTTACGTGACAGTGCGATGATAGGCATATTAAGTGCCACCCTGAAGGTTGTTGTGGCGCTTTGGTACGATTCTTGGATTGTTTTCTTACAGTAAATTATCTACAGCTGTAGCTATATCTTAAACACCATACGAAAATACTTAATTATGTATTTAACTGCTTATGCAAATTATTATGTACTCTGAAGACCAAAGAAACTGGTACACCTGCTTAATATCGAGTAGCGCAACATGACGTGGCATGGACTCGACTAATGTCTGAAGTAATGCTGGAGGGAACTGACACCATGAATCCTGCAGGACTGTTCACAAATTCCTAAGAGTACGACGTTCACGTCTGGAGAGTTTGGTGGCCATCGGAAGTGTCTAAACTCAGAAGATTGGCCCTGGGAGCCACTCTGTAGCAATTCTGGACGTGTGGGGTGTCGCATTGTCCTGCTCGAGCTGCCCAAGTCCGTCGGAATGCACAACAGACATGAATGGAATCAGGTGATCAGACAGGTTGCTTAGATACGTGTCAGGTTCATGGTCGTATCTAGACGCATCAGGGGTCCCACATCATTCCAACTGCATACGCACCACACCATTAAAGAGCCTCCACCATCTTGACATGCAAGATCCATGGATTCATGAGGTTGTCTCCATACCCGAACACGTCCGTCCGTTCAATACAATTTTAAACGACACTGATCCGACCGGGCAACATGTTTCCAGTCCAATGTCGGTGTTGATGGGCTGAGGCAGGTGTAAAGCTTCGTTTCGTGCAGTCATCAGTTGTACACGAGTAGGCCTTCGGCTCCGAAAGCCCCTATCGATGATGTTTCGTTGAATGGTTTGCATGCTGACACTTGTTGATGGCCGAGCACTGAAATCAGCAATTTGTGGAAGCGTCGCACTTCCATCACGTTGAACGATTCTCTTCAGTCGTCGTGGGTCCCGTTCTTTGAGGATCTTTTTCCCGCCACAGCGATGTCGGAGATTTGATATTTTACCGGATTCCTGACATTTCGATACACTCGTGAAATTGTAGTACAGGAAAGTCCCTACTTCATCGCTGCCTCGGAAATGTCCAATCGCTCGTGCGGCGACTGTAACATCACGTTCAAACTCGTTTATACTTTGATAATCTGCTATTGTTGCAACAGTAACCGATCTAAAAATTGCGTCAGACACTTGTCTTATGTAGGCGTTGCCGACGGTGGTGCCGTATTCTGTCTGCCTGTTTACACAGGGTGAGTCACCTAACGTTACCGCTGCATATATTTCGTAAACCACATCAAATACTGACGAATCGATTCCACAGACCGAACGTGAGGAGAGGGGCTAGCATAATTGGTTAATACAAACCATAAAAAAATGCACGGAAGTATGTTTTTTAACACAAACCTACGTTTTTTTTAAATGGAACCCCGTTAGTTTTGTTAGCACATTCAAACATATAAACAAATACGTAATCAGTGCCGTTTGTTGCATTGTAAAATGTTAATTACATCCGGAGATATTGTAACCTAAAGTTGACGTTTGAGTACCACTCCTCCGCTGTTAGATCGTGTGTATCGGAGAGCACCGAATTACGTAGGGATCCAAAGGGAACGGTGATCGACCTTGGGTACAGAAGAGACTGGAACAGCACATTACGTCCACATGCTAACACCTTTTTTTGGTCTTTTTCACTGACGAACATGTACATTACCATGAGGGGTGAGGTAAACGTACACACATGGTTTCCGTTTTCAATTACGAAGTGGAATAGAGTGTGTCCCACTGGAAACGCGTCAACGTATGTGGTATCAGCATGATGGTGCACCTGCACATTCCGCAATTAACACTAGGCTGAGCCTTGACAGGATGTTCGACGGGCGTTTCATAGGACGTGGAGGACGCATAAATTGGCCAGCCCGTTCTCCTGATCTTACACCTCTGGACTTATTTCTGTGGGGTACGTTAAAGGAGAATGTGTACCGTGATGTGCCTACAACCACAGAGGATATGAAACAACGTATTGTGGCAGCCTGCGGCGACATTACACCAGATGTACTGCGGCGTGTACGACATTTATTACGCCAGGGATTGCAATTGTGTGCAGCAAATGATGGCCACCACATTGGATATCTAAAGGCCTCACATGTCGGGACACACTCTATTCCACTCCGTAATTGAAAACGGAAACCACGTGTATACGTGTACCTCACCCATGATGGTAATGTACATGTGCTTCAGTGAAAAACCCCAATAAAAAGGTGTTAACATGTGGACGTAATGTGCTGTTCCAGTCTCTTCTGTACCTAAGGTCCATCACCGTTCCCTTTGGATCCCTACGTAATTCAGAGCTCCCCGATACACACGATCGAACAGCAGAGGAGTGGTACTCAAGCGTCAACTTTAGGTTACAATATCTCCGGATGTAATTAACATTTTACAATGCAACAATCGGCGCTGATTACGTATTTGTTTATATGTTCAGACGTGCTAACAAAACTAACGGGGTTCCATTTAAAAAAACGTAGGTTTGTGTTAAAAACATACTTCCGTGCATTTTTTTATGGTTTGTATTAATCAATTACACTAGCCCCTCTCCTCAAGTTCGGTCTGTGAAATCGATTCGTCAGTATTTGATGTGGTTTACGAAATATATCCAGCGGTAATGTTAGGTGACTCACCCTGTATATCTCTGTATTTGAATACGCTTGCCTACAGCAGTTTCTTTGGTGCCTCAGTGTATCTTTTAAATTCTGTGTTGTTCTATGTTGCGTGTAGACTTATATTTGGCGTATGTATGAGGGTATTAATGTGTGCCTGCTACAAACTGTCGATGGATGTATTTTACTTTTGTGCGCCAAATGATTCTTAGATATGTGGAATATGTTAAGATTAAAGCTCTGATTTTTTTTTAGGTTCAGAGAAACATCACAGAAATGCACCCTGCCGAATGTGCACCAGGTTCTGACACTTTACAGGCAGATAAGGTTGATGGAAATGATGAGAGGAGCCGACAGAGAGGTTCAAAGAAGGTAAAACATGGAGATACCCAAGAAAAAATGAAGGAGAAGATTTGGTTGGTTGACTTGGGGGAGGGGACCAAACAGCGATGTCATCGGTCCCATCGGACGAGGGAAGGATGGGGAAGGAATTCGACCGTGTTATTTCAATGGAACGATCCCGGCACTTGGCGGAAGCGATTTAGTGAAATCACGGGAAACTTAAATCGGTTTGTCCGGTCGCGGGTTTGACGAAAAAGGGTAAGGAAGAAAAGAGATTAGAACATACAGGGCAAGGCCGGTGGCGTTGCATGAAAATATACAGGCCCTAAAAAGTTTTTTGAGTGTATAAATGGAGATGACAAGCAATACATATTCAGGAATTTCTGGCAGTTGTAAGAATACGCTAAACGCGTACCTACATGGTTGCTTACGGTCAAAAAGTGTTATCTGTAAAAAGAATTTTTAAATTTATATTTTGGAGAGGTTTCGCAATAATGTCTCGTTAACACGCAAAGAGACTAAACAGTCATTGTCAGTCAAAATCAAAAGTAACCGATGTGAATTACACTCGATTAGCAAGTAAACAATATTGAATACCCAGTGACAAAATTTTAGGAATATGATTGTGAATACAGTTAATTTGAAACATATGTCTTTGCAGTAGTTGAATGTGAAAAAATGAGGTATCTGGATAAAAAAAGACACATTTGGAAATACTTGCAATATGGTACTCACAAGAACGTATTGACACTTTACTGCGCTGTTTCTCAAATCAACCAAGGCACCGCTTATTACTGCTTACAGTCGAGGTTCTTAGTTCTTCTTGAGTTTTGACTTACTTTTTCTCTTGGTCTCTTGGCTTCTTGGAAATCACTCAACCGGTCCAGGACAATTCAATAGTTCACTAAAGTTCTTCGACAGCATCGGACAGTTCAGTAGTTCGCTGAAGTTCTTCGCCAATGTCTCGTAGTTCTCTTTCTTGTTCGATGCCAGTTCTCCATCCTTTTTTATCAGACATTTTGTGATTGGTACACTATGATTCTGGTCTTTAATGTCATATGGAAGTCTCTCGGGATGTAGTTTCGGTGAGACAATATTCGGAGTCTATGCTTGACCACCTTCTGACATGTAATTTCGTGATTTCGCTTTGGCTCTTGTGCGTGATTGCTACGTGGCCGATTTCGTATTTTGCTAATAATTTGACGAGTGATTTACACGTCTTGGATAAGTTATTTATTATTATTATTATTATTATTATTATAATAACTTATTCTCTAACTCATTTTACATGCTACTGATTTAATGACAACGATTGAAATAAAAAAATATTTGTAATTTATGTTCTTCAAGAATGTGACGAACTGTTCTTCAGGTTTTCAACATATCTGTCTTTTACAGTTGCTGGCGTCTTATAGATGCTTCGCATTGCTGTGCATAGATTTCTAATTCTAAATCGTTTTTAACTAAACTGTCGGACTGCTGTATTTAATCAAATTCTGACAGCAGGTGAATTGAAAAAAGAAAAAAAAAAGGAAAAACTAATCATTGCTGTGTTGTAAGGTGGCTGTATGTTCACAGCTTTTTATCTGTCTAATACATGCCTTATAATCAAATATTGGAAGCTTCTGTACGAATACATCGTTACTCCTACGATTAAGACGCATTATTGTGCATGTATAGGCAGATTTCTGCTTTTTCCACTGTCGATCTTTCCTAAGCAGGAATTTCTTTAAGTCGAGGCGAAGGAAGTATTTCCATTGTCTTATGAATGTTCCTGGGGTCACTTTGTAAGTGATCAGCTCGCTGTGACGTCAGAGTAACTAGGCAGATATACGCTTTTGTGTATAAGACACACACACTTGGTGCTGCGTTATCGAGGATAAGGGACTGCATACCTTGTCAGGTCATCTGTGGTCGCGAGCTGCCGCCTCCACCCTGTCAGCTTGAATCTTGTAAAACTCTGTACTGTTACGAGAGTCACTGAACAGCCCATAGCGCTGTCTTGTTTTAGCGGACGAATACAACTCATTTTAATGTTATAATTCAGCCAGCGACTCTCAGTCGAGGCTGCTCCTCGTCGAGAGCGTTTGTTATTTCGAAAAGCGACTCATGGTTTTGGGGTGCCCCTACTTCTCGCATGTAAGCAGCTCTGTTTTGCCAATTATTAAGCGGAATTACCGTTGTAGGTTTTGCAGTTAAGTACCAGCCATGTGCTATTCACTTTTAATGAAATTGAAGTAACAGTTAACATCTAGTTTCATTTGAATGAACACGTCCTGAATACAAGCTTCATATACCATTTCCATACGTTTTCTATTGTTTAGTGTCAGTTTTCACATATTCGCGGTAGTTCTTGAGCGAATATTTAGTTCAAGTTGTTAACCTTGTATCGCTAAAGCAACACGTTGTTACTTGTGTAACTGAGAGCTTTTAGCTGTTGATCATATGTGTTAAAAGAAATGCTGTACGTCGGACCACAGTTATCATTGCTTTCTGTAATATACGATGGAATTATCAAGTGCAATGTTCCTCGCTTCCCATCTGCTGCCCCTAAATTCACAGTTGCACCAGTTCTCAAATATTATTTGAAATATATGCATGCATGTTCGCATTTCGGCTTCCAAGATGCATGTCGCTGCAGGAAGAATCTAAGAGTCGCAAAGCAGGTCTACAGTCGACTGTGTTAGGATGATCATTGTTACGGATAGATTAATCGTGTTAATTTAGTTCAATGGTTGATGCGTTCAGGATAATTTTTATCGAAATAATATTGTAAAATGAAATTTTCATATTTTTGTGACATTTGAGTTAGACTTAGTTTGCTCTTTGGTAGAGCTAGTACGTAATTTAAGTGAGATGGTTGTATTAACGTCACAATATTCTCTCCTGTAATATCAAGCTTTGTAACTGAGTGAACACATGCTCATTGCACAGGAGTAGTAAATTTCATACTTAAATCCAAACACAAATAAAAGCTCATGTTTTGTTCATTTCCCGCAACAGTGAGAATCGTAGCTACAGTACTAAGGAAAGCCATTCATTAACTTGCACTTCTAAAGAAAGTAAACAAAACTTCACCCGAACGGGCCATCAAAGCACTACGGTATCGACTGGCCGCCGTGTCATCCTGAGCCGACAAGCGTCACCGGATGCAGGTACGAAGGGCCATGTGGTCAGCACGCCGCTCTTCCGGCCGTATGTCAGTTTATGTGACCGGAACGATTACTTCTCAATCAAGTAGCTCCTCAGTTTGCCTCACAAGGGCTGAGTACATCCCACTTGCCAACAGCACTCGGCAGACCGGATGGTCACCCATCTAAGTGCTAGCTAGGCCTGCCCAACAGCCAACAGCCCCTAATTTCGGTAATCTGGCGGGAACCGGTGTTGCCACTGCTGCAAGGCCGTTTGTAACTTACACTTCCGGTTGTGAAATATTTTGTTGCTCTCATCATGCTGTTTCAGATAGTCTTTCGGTAGCAGAGTTTTACATCCAGATGTATTGTGGGATATACTGTAGTTTCCTTCTGGTCTCAACGCTTCTTGCAGCTATCTTATATTTTAGGCTCTTTCAGGATATAATTCCTGTACTCGCTGGCGTCCATGACCCGATTTTGTATTACTGTCACATAGCCCTCAGTTTCTGCAAACAAATCTAGGCGCGGTCACTATCTGTTTAGTACAAATCGACATAAATCTGAGTTCATTCGAAAATCTCTCGTGCAGCTCTTTTCTAATTTACCGTATTGATGTTATTTATTTCTACCTTAGACCTTCTGACTTTTAGAAATAATTTTGCCAAATTAAATGCCATTAATTTCTGAATGCAGCTGTTATTGCCTCATGCGGTGATAATCTGCTGTTGCGGAAATACTTCTTCAGATTTCAAAGTCGCTTTTCTCGCACATCCTTTAGTCTCCTACTCTCTTTCTGACATGAGATGGTCAGTCTATCAACAGCCGATTTAAAATGATGGGTATCATTCTTCGTGATTATTTACCATGTATGAATGATACAGAAGATTTTTCCTTTTTTCACCAAGTTTCGTCAGGAAATTATACTGATATTTATGGCGTGGACAGAAATATGGAAACACAAAAAACACATCACTAAAATGCCTTATACGGGACAGGAAACACGTTGGCATTCCAAACAGCTTCCAGTCATCTCGGTATAGATAAATACAGGACATCTATGGTTTTCAAGGGAATCTTGCACCATTCTTCCTAAAAAAAAAATAGAAGCGAGTTCAGCTAACGCTAATAGAGGCGGTTAGCGATCACGAACCTAGTGACTATGGAGTCCAATGTAGATGCGACAAGTCATCCTGGTGCTCACAAACGCAGTCCTGGACGATGTCATCTTAGAACACAGCGATTGGGGAACAAACAGTGTGCCCTGAGATGCATCTGATAAGCTAAAATAATCACATAATCCTTGGAAGTAACGCGACCTTGCAAAGTAACATGGGACCCTTGGAATATTATTATCGAAACTCCACCGTTTATCACTGTTGGGACGTAAACTCGGCCAGAGGTAGGAAGGAGTGTGAAAAGAGAGTCATCCGACCAAATTCCTCTTCCATTGTTCCATACTTCAGGTTTTATGACTTCGGCCAACCGTTTTCATGTTACGACCGTTTGCATCATTGCCGAGTTATTATGGAATTCCTGAAATGCAGTGCTTGTGAAGCTCCCTTGGTGCTGGTTTGGTGCTGACAGTGTTCACGGGTATTACATTCGGTTCTGCAGTGATTTTATTATCTGTTGTCCCCTTATTTTTCGTCTAAATCCTCTTCAGTGACCGTCTGCCACGATCACTCGACACACACTTTCGTCTGCGTTGTGACTTAGCGGATGCCTTTTTTCCGCTATCCCTGTGTGTGGTATAAATCTTGTTGTCCAGCTCATTGTTTTACGGGTTTCTACACCGATCGTGCTCTCTGAAAGATTTTTGTAGTTGTATACATTCAAAACTTTAAAATATGTTTCCATTACTCACTTTAAACCCAGTACCTTGTATCTTAACCTCCTTTGCGTTCACTTTCTTGCATTTATCCAGTCCAAATGACATGCTTACATTTTTTGAAACCATTTATACTGGTTGTAGAAAGGGTTCACATGTTTTTATGTTGAGACATATAGTTTAATTTTATCCGTAAACACTACCTGAACAAAGGTATTTGGATACTAGTTAGTGGATATTAATATCGGATGTGTCCACCTTTCACCATTACGGCAGCTTGAACTCATTTTCAGATACTCTCAATGAGATGTGTGAGTGTTTGTCAAAGAATAGTGGTCCATTCTTCCTCAAGATCCGAAACCAGAGAAAGTAATGATGTTCGGCACTGGGGTCTGGAGCGAAGTCAACGTTCTACCTCAACCAGAAGATATTTCATTGGTTTCAGGTCAGGATTCTATCCAGGCCAGTCCGTTTCAGGATTGCTGTTGTCCACAAACCATTGCCTCACAGACACTGCTTCATGAGATGGTGCAGTGTCATGCTGATACAAACAATTATCGTCTCCGAACTGTTGCTCTACCTGATGGATTACACAATGTTGTAAAATGTGTTCATAAGCGCAATAATGGTACCACAGCCTACGCACGAAAAACACTCCCATAGTGTAACATCACCTCCTATGTACTACAGAGTTGGTGGTGGTAAGTTCCTATGGGACCAAACTGCTAAGGTAATCGGTCCCTGGCTTACCCACTACTTAATCAAAAATGTTCAAATGTGTGTGATATCTTATGGGACTTAACTGCTAAGGTCATCAGTCCCTAAGCTTACACACTACTTAACCTAAATTATCCTAAGGACAACACACACACCCATGCCCGAGGGAGGACAATAACCTCCGACGGGGACAGCCTACAGAGTTGGCAGTGCACATGACGGCAGGTAAGATTCTCCAGGCATTCGGCAACTAAAACCCTTAGCGCGATTCATCACTCCAGTCACTAGCGTCCAGTCAGCCACTGTCCAGCAGTGTCGCTCTTTAAACCACTTCAATCGTCGAGCACTGATTGCAGAAACGTATGACATAAGGAGCTGCTCGATCATAGTACTTCAGTGTTTATAACTCGCCACGCACAGTCATTGAGCTAGCTGGATTCCTGTTGACACTTTCCAACTCACGATTGATTCTTCCCTCAGATTTCATGCAAGGTTTTACAGTCACCCTCTCCAGTGCTCGACACTTCTTGCCAATCAGTGCATGTGGTCTTACTGGTCTTGTTTTAGGTGTGGTTATTCCTTTCCTTCCTACTTCACAATCACACCACCAACAGTTGTCTTCGGCAGCTTTGGAGTGTTCGAAAAATTTCTGATAAATTTGTTAACTATGTGTTACGTACCGAGTGAGATGGCGCAGTTGTTAGCAAACTGGACTATGCATTCGGGAGGACGGCGGTTCAAACTCGCGTACGGCCATCCTGATTTAGGTTTTTCGTGATTTCCCAAAATCACTTAAGGCAAATTCCGGGATGGTTCCTTCGAAAGGGCAAGGTCGACTTACTTTCCCGTCCCTCTCTAATCCGATGGGACCGATGACCTCGCTGTTTGGTCCCCTGACATGCAGATTCGTTAGCGCGTAAGGGATGTCGAAAGAAACTGTACATATTTCATAAGAACAAACATCAGAGAACTTACACAGTGCTTAAGAGCCTGTTGGGCGATTATAGTAGAATAAAAAGTACACATGAGATCTTTGCGAAGCGAGCATCGTGTCATAGCCTCCCTTTAGTTCCCTTTAAATAGTCGAGTTCTCCAGCTCTCAAGGAGCTGATCACTGGGGTCGATGGCGTACACAGTAATAGCACTTGATTCCGTGATTACGATACTATGTCCTAGAAACTCCAGTACAAACCAGCCAGAGATGTACTTGAGGTGACGGTCTTTGCCTGATGAACTTCATACCATTCGCCACCTACCACTGCTGATGGAGAAGCTGACTGTCTTCTGACAACACCACACTGCGGAGCGCTGACAGCACTGAACTTCATACCATTCGCCACCTACCACTGCTGATGGAGAAGCTGACTGTCTTCTGACAACACCACACTGCGGAGCGCTGACAGCACCGAACTTCATACCATTCGCCACCTACCACTGCTGATGGAGAAGCTGACTGTCTTCTGACAACACCACACTGCGGAGCGCTGACAGCACCGAACTTCATACCATTCGCCACCTACTACTGCTGATGGAGAAGCTGACTGTCTTCTGACAACACCACACTGCGGAGCGCTGACAGCACTGAACTTCATACCATTCGCCACCTACCACTGCTGATGGAGAAGCTGACTGTCTTCTGACAACACCACACTGCGGAGCGCTGACAGCACTGAACTTCATACCATTCGCCACCTACCACTGCTGATGGAGAAGCTGACTGTCTTCTGACAACACCACACTGCGGAGCGCTGACAGCACTGAACTTCATACCATTCGCCACCTACCACTGCTGATGGAGAAGCTGACTGTCTTCTGACAACATCACATTGCGGAGCGCTGACAGCACTGAACTTCATACCATTCGCCACCTACCACTGCTGATGGAGAAGCTGGCTGTCTTCTGACAACACCACACTGCGGAGCGCTGACAGCACCGAACTTCAGAGCAGAAACCGGCAGCAGGAGGGCCTCGTGGGTTCCACGTTCCTGTTCAACACCTAGGCGCCTCCTTGTGCTGAAACCTATCTGGCTGGTATTAAGGAGATCGACCGACCATACGACTTCCGACAACAGCACATAGCGGATGGGTCATCAAGTGTCAACATAGAATTCTGAGTGGGATCGAGCACACTCCAGCAGTCAGTACGAGACCATTCGTGCTGGACTGTAGCCGCCCTGGCAACGTTCCGCGGCGCGAGGGCACTATTTTTCTCCTGGTCCTGCAGACGAGGAGCTGAATACAACACGCAGTTGAATGAGGTATCGGCTACAAGGCCGGTGTGGAACAACACGACTGTAAACATGGTTAATAAATAATTGAACTCGACAATCTTTTACTAGCGTCAGACACTGGACTCGCATTCGGGAGGACGACGGTTCAATCCCGTCTCCAGCCATCCTGATATAGGTTTTCCGTGATTTCCCTAAATCGCTTCAGGCAAATGCCGGGAAGGTTCCTTTGAAAGGGCACGGCCGATTTCCTTCCCAATCCTTCCCTAACCCGAGCATGAGCTCCGTCTCTAATGACCTCGTTGTCGACGGGACGTTAAATACTAACCACCTCCACCACTAGCGTCAGAGATGCTTCACAGGTACCGAACTGCTATCCCGACTTCATGCAGAGGTGCTTCTGTTCGGCCCCTCAACACATTTGACATCTAATGACTAATCTATGGTCGAAGACACTCAATTCTCCTGTCCAAACCACTGCTTGTCTTCCGACAACACAATTCGCCCCCTCTTGTTCTAGCAGTTTCGCCTCTCGTGACATCTAGTGGTCAATTCCGCAATACATAGCGGTGTCCTGATACTTTCGATATGGCAGTGTAGAGAAGACATTTTAACTCGCGCATTGTAAGCAATTCTTTTAATAAGTTGTTTTCCATCTGGTGGTTGGTTGAATTAACTGCCCGCTGGTAAACTACACACTATGTGCTCTTAACAAAAAGGCACGGTCAGATCTTCAGAACTTACTCCTTACACACACCTATTCACACTACATATATAATGAGAAACATAGTATAACTGGAAGTAGTAACAGACCCCGTAAAACTTTTTCTTCTTGTACATGTGAGGAGTGTTAGCTTTCTGTCATACCATACATAATGACTGGCTGTAGAAAATACTAATTATTTTTTCTTTTCGCGCTCACATCCGATGTACCGTTCATACAATTAGCGAAGGCCTACGTATTCGCCTGTACCACATGCAGCCTACGTCAGTGATTTATGAGTGAAGTCGCATTTAGTTATTTATTTATTCTGATATTGTTGATAATACTGTGTGGACTTTACACGATTTTATACTGGAATTACTTACGCAGTTTCTGATGGAAATATTCTCATAACAATTTATGACGTGACGTCATCCGCAATAAACTGTGCTCTACACTTCTATGGGATTGTCATTTCCAAAAGATCTTTTTCATGAACAGAGGCCGACGCGAAGCTGCTTTTGCCGGTCGATGTGGCCGAGCAGTTCTAGGCGCTTCAGTCCGGAACCGTGCGACTGCTACGGTCGCAGGTTCGAATCCTGCCTCGGACATGGATCTGTGTGATGTCCTTAGGTTAGTTAGGTTTAAGTAGTTCTAAGTTCTAGGGGACTGACGACCTCAGATGTTAACGTCCCATAGTGCTCAGAGCCTTTTGAACCATTTTTGAAGCTGCATTTCCTGTCAAAAAATGGTTCAAATGGCTCTCAGCACTATGGGACTTAACATCTATGGTCATCAGTCCCCTATAACTTAGAACTACTTAAACCTAACTAACCTAAGGACAGCACACAACACCCAGCCATCACGAGGCAGAGAAAATCCCTGACCCCGCCGGGAATCGAACCCGGGAACCCGGGCGTGGGAAGCGAGAACGCTACCGCACGACCAAGAGCTGCGGGCATTTCCTGTCAGGGAGCTGTTGAATAAACAGCTGCGAACGTCCTGAATACTCTCTGTCGATGAGATATTAGTCCCTGTCGTGCAGGAGTTTGTGCAGTGAGGCGTGATTGGCGCAAAGTACATACCAGCGGAAAAATGCCCCTATCGGAGCACAAAATAGGCTAATAGGCTCCTGTTTTAAAAGACTCTTACTGAAAAGTGGGGCACCAGCTGCCTCATTCTACCTTCCTCAGCAGCTTTAAACATTTTCCCGAAGTTTTTGGCACGCGAACATAATCGCGCTCTTTTTAACTTGCAATTCGCATCTCACTCTCACAACCTCCCCTAATCGTAACTTGCTCACTTCCACTAGGCCATCGCCGTTAGTCGCTCATACCCATCCACTCCTACTTTTCCTTTTTCACTCTGTCATGCAGCTCAACTGATTGTCATTGTCTCTTTGTGTTTCTCTAACTGTCACTCTCCCGTCTCACAGCCACATTCTCGTTCGTTCTGTCCTACTACTACTGTCTCCTCTCACTGTCGATATCTCCCTTGTGCACTCTCTTACTGCTGCTATCTCATTCGTTCCTTCACACTGTTTCTGTCTCTTCTCACTTGTACCTATCTCTTTCCTCCTCGTTGTCATTGTCATAGACGCTGCCTCTCATTATCACTCGCTCTTAACCAGTCCCCTTTCTCCTTCCCTTTATTCCTCTCCCACTGGCACTGCCTCCTTCAATGTTTTTCTACCGCTGTCCTGTCACTGCGAACTACACTCCTGGAAATGGAAAAAAGAACACATTGACACCGGTGTGTCAGACCCACCATACTTGCTCCGGACACTGCGAGAGGGCTGTACAAGCAATGATCACACGCACGGCACAGCGGACACACCAGGAACCGCGGTGTTGGCCGTCGAATGGCGCTAGCTGCGCCGCATTTGTGCACCGCCGCCGTCAGTGTCAGCCAGCTTGCCGTGGCATACGGAGCTCCATCGCAGTCTTTTACACTGGTAGCATGCCGCGACAGCGTGGACGTGAACCGTATGTGCAGTTGACGGACTTTGAGCGAGGGCGTATAGTGGGCATGCGGGAGGCCGGGTGGACGTACCGCCGAATTGCTCAACACGTGGGGCGTGAGGTCTCCACAGTACATCGATGTTGTCGCCAGTGGTCGGCGGAAGGTGCACGTGCCCGTCGACCTGGGACCGGACCGCAGCGACGCACGGATGCACGCCAAGACCGTAGGATCCTACGCAGTGCCGTAGGGGACCGCACCGCCACTTCCCAGCAAATTAGGGACACTGTTGCTCCTGGGGTATCGGCGAGGACCATTCGCAACCGTCTCCATGAAGCTGGGCTACGGTCCCGCACACCGTTAGGCCGTCTTCCGCTCACGCCCCAACATCGTGCAGCCCGCCTCCAGTGGTGTCGCGACAGGCGTGAATGGAGGGACGAATGGAGACGTGTCGTCTTCAGCGATGAGAGTCGCTTCTGCCTTGGTGCCAATGATGGTCGTATGCGTGTTTGGCGCCGTGCAGGTGAGCGCCACAATCAGGACTGCATACGACCGAGGCACACAGGGCCAACACCCGGCATCATGGTATGGGGAGCGATCTCCTACACTGGCCGTACACCACTGGTGATCGTCGAGGGGACACTGAATAGTGCACGGTACATCCAAACCGTCATCGAACCCATCGTTCTACCATTCCTAGACCGACAAGGGAACGTGCTGTTCCAACAGGACAATGCACGTCCGCATGTATCCCGTGCCACCCAACGTGCTCTAGAAGGTGTAAGTCAACTACCCTGGCCAGCAAGATCTCCGGATCTGTCCCCCATTGAGCATGTTTGGGACTGGATGAAACGTCGTCTCACGCGGTCTGCACGTCCAGCACGAACGCTGGTCCAACTGAGGCGCCAGGTGGAAATGGCATGGCAAGCCGTTCCACAGGACTACATCCAGCATCTCTACGATCGTCTCCATGGGAGAATAGCAGCCTGCATTGCTGCGAAAGGTGGATATACACTGTAGTAGTGCCGACATTGTGCATGCTCTGTTGCCTGTGTCTATGTGCCTGTGGTTCTGTCAGTGTGATAATGTGATGTATCTGACCCCAGGAATGTGTCAATAAAGTTTCCCCTTCCTGGGACAATGAATTCACGGTGTTCTTATTTCAATTTCCAGGAGTGTATTTTCCATTGCCACTGTGTCTCTCTCTTTCTCTCATACTGCCATTGTATCCCACGCTACCTATACCACAACCACTGTCTACTGTCAACCACTCTCTACTGTCTTCAAGTGTTTATTACATTTCCGTCTCTTTCCCAAAGCCAATGTCCCACTCTCTCTCACCATAAAAAGTGCTGAATACGAATGAAAAAAATTTATGAACATTTTTAAAGGAACTGAGGAATGTAGATTGAGGCAACTGGTTCAACTCTGTCAGTCTTTTTAAACAGGGGCACATTCACCTTTCCTGTGCTCTGATTGAAGCAGTTTTCCACTAGTTCCCTCTATTCCATATTAGAGCAGAGCATATCACTCAAATGAAAAGAACCGTATGGGTCAGTAAAATTTTAGTAGTTTACTTATGTCGATTTGAAATAACATAAAACTAATTTTACGCCTCAGTCTGGCTTTTACATGCACAAGAATTTTTCATGTTCTTCAGTATGATAAAATGAGATTCTCAGAATCCTTTTTATGGTAATGGAGGCTCTTTACAGCATATTTCTCGGTGCTAAGTCACTTAGAAAACTACGTTTTGGGCTTGCACAGGATATTACATGCATATATTTTGTATGTACAAGTAGAGTAACGTCAAACCTCTGTATCTCGGAAACGCGTAAATATATCAAGAAAATTTTCTGAGTCTTCCGAGATCAGAATTTTAGGACTATACCGTAAAAATTTCAGCCATTTGCTGTGCAGAGCTGTCTTAGAATCCGCAGCTCGGATTTGGTACCCAAAAACTGTGTTTTTGTGCTTTTTTTCAGAAACCACATATGAACTATACGGTGCTCAAAAAAAAAACAACCTTAAAGCTCATCGTAAACTACATATAACGCAAGATGAACCAACCTATTTGCTCCGTTTGCTTAAGATGGGGGAAGTGTGTAATATTCAAACTTTAACCCTGTGCTGCAAGATAGTTACAGTAAGAGGATCCCTCTATTGGGTATACAAACGGCCCCTAGCACAACGGCTATCGAGCTCATGTGGTCCTATCTTTCTGTCACCAATAGAACCAGAAGTAAGAGCTCCGAAAAAGCCTCCTTTTTTATGCTTGAAAGGACAATAAACAATGGGTTAAAGAGCATGTACACTGTGGTGTCACCGCCAGACACCACACTTGCTAGGTGGTAGCTTAAATCGGCCGCGGTCCGTTAGTACATGTTGGACCCGCGTGTCGCCACTGGCAGTGATCGCAGACCGAGCGCCACCACACGGCAGGTCTCGAGAGACGGACTAGCACTCGCCCCAGTTGTACGACGACTTTGCTAGCGACTACACCGACGAAGCCTTTCTCTCATTTGCCGAGAGACAGTTAGAATAGCCTTCAGCTAAGTCCATGGCTACGACCTAGCAAGGCGCCATTTGTAACATTGCATGTGTCTAAAGAGTCTCACTTATATCGCCACAATCTCCAGATGTCTCATCAAGAACGATGTATACAAAGGATGGATTAAAGTTAAGTAGTCCAGAAGCTACGTACTTTTCTTTATAGCGTTCATTTCGTATCCTGTTTCAGACCTCACTCCATCCTTCGTGAGTTAGCGCGTACATCTTGGCCGCCTCTTTCAATTAGTGTGCGTAGTGTTGGCAAGTCTGCCGACACTACAATTTTGGCGACGAGAGTAAAAACGGTCTTCTTTATTCTTGCTTTGCTTAAATTCCTTGTGTCATGGCTTCGCCCCATTCTCCAGATGTACTGTCCGAATTTTATCGCTTGCAGAATCAGTAGACGCAGGCGTTATTGGATGCCCTTGGACAGCTCGTCCAGGGTCAACGTGCACTGCACGGCCAATGGTATAGTGCGCACGAAACAACTTGCTCGTCAGCACTGTACTTGGTTCGGAATCGATGCTGCGATTACGGATATGTGCTCTTCTTGCCTGGCGTGTGCCGAACAACAATCCGCGCCGCCGCGGAAATTCTTTGCATGGCCGAAAGCCACTTCCCCTTGGCAACGCTTGCACATCGATTTTGCTGGTCCATTCTGGAATGCTCGATGGTTGGTTGTGGTCGATTCTTTCAGTAATTTTCCTTTTGTTGTCCGGATGTCTTCCACACGTCTTCTGCCACCATCCAAGCGTTATCTGCTATCTTTTGCATTGAAGGTCTTCCACAGACTATTGTTTCAGACAATGGCCCACAATTCATGTCCGCAGAATTTCAGTCATTCTGCAAAGATAATGGTATTCAACATCTGATAGCCGCGCCGTTTTCGCCTCAGTCAAACGGTGCCGCTGAACGATTGGTCCGGACTTTCAAGTCACAGATGTTGAAGTTGAAAGAGTCGCATTCTCGGGAGGACGCGTTATTGCTCTTTTTGTCCTCGTATCGCTCTCAGCCCCGCGATGGTCGCTCGCCAGCTGAGTTGCTCCACGGTCGTCCTCATCGAACCTTGATGTCTTTGCTGCTTCCGCCGCATCAGGTTCCTGTGCAGCGGCAGGCTCCTGTTTTTGCTCCAGGCGACGTTGTATTCTATCGCAACTATCGAGGTTCACGGCGTTGGCTCGCAGGGCGCATTCTTCGCTGCCTCGGCCGCGCGATGTATTTGGTTTTGGGGGCCTCTGGTGAGGTGCGTCGGCATCTCAATCAGCTGCGCCTCTGTCGTCGCCTGGGTTCTGCCGCTCCCCGCCTGCTTTCAGCGACGGTGCCGTCCGGTCAGCGCCCTGGGGACCCATCTACTGGCTCGCCTCATCCCAGGTGTTCCCGACGATGCCTTCCATTTTGCCCCATGGCGACGCGCCGCTGCCGCCGCCGCCGCCGCGGCCGCCGCCGCCTGTTCTCCCGCCGGCGCCGCCCGCAGTGGACGCGTCGCTGCAACCGCCTGGCGCCTCCCTGGGTCACGCGCCGCCGATCGCTTCCTGTGGCCAGACGTCCTCCGCCATGGAACTCTTGCCCGCTCCGGACCAGATGTCGTCATCGCGCGTCGGATCCCCCGACGCAATGGAGGTCGACCCTTCGGCCCCTCCTGTCTCATTACGGGCGCATACACCGCATGTTGACGTGCACCCTGGACTAGGTTTCCAGGCGTTTCCTAGCTCCCCTCGGACCGAATGGCCGGGTGCGGGTGGCACAGCCTCGCCTGTTGTTAGGCTCTCCACCTCATCGCATACGTCAATATCGGGTCCTCCCCACGGCGGGCGGAAGCCTTATAACACGACCGTTCGCCGATTTGCGGGGGAGGAATGTGGTGTCACCGCCAGACACCACACTTGCTAGGTGGTAGCTTAAATCGGCCGCGGTCCGTTAGTACATGTCGGACCCGCGTGTCGCCACTGTCAGGATCGCAGACCGAGCGTCACCACACGGCAGGTCTCGAGAGACGGACTAGCACTCGCCCCAGTTGTACGACGACTTTGCTAGCGACTACACCGACGAAGCCTTTCTCCCTTTTGCCGAGAGACAGTTAGAATAGCCTTCAGCTAAGTCCATGGCTACGACCTAGCAAGGCGTCATTTGTAACATTGCATGTGCCTAAAGAGTCTCACTTGTATCGCCACAATCTCCAGATGTCTCATCAAGAACGATGTATACAAAGGATGGATTAAAGTTAAGTAGTCCAGAAGCTACGTACTTTTCTTTATAGCATTCATTTCGTATCCTGTTTCAGACCTCACTCCATCCTTCGTGAGTTAGCGCGTGCATCTTGGCCGCCTCTTTCAATTAGTGTGCGTAGTGTTGGCAAGTCACCATACATGTATAAGACAAAATAGACAATAGCTAAATAAAGTCGTTACTCTCACAGTGTCCTATGAGTCAATCTGCTGAATGCGTACAAACTTCGAACAATTTTTCACCAGCGACTGTGATTTACATATGGCAGTCTGACTCAAGGGGCGTGTGTCTAATACCTGATCCGAGCCACGTTGGTTGCCTACATGCAGGGAAACGGAATTTGTCATCATTTAAAGAAACGTTGTGGCTTACTGTTTAAGGAAAACAAATGGCTCACCATTTAAGAAAACATTTTGGTTTTCTGTTTACAAAACGGAACAGTTCAACAAAATTGCCCTCCGAGTTACAGCAAACGTTATTATAAACAGCACATCCCCCATGAAATTGTAACAGACTCTCTCGTACATCACCTCATGCCTCTTTGAATCTCCATGAGAAACAGAATATCCGCCTAAATCATGAACTACATAGATTACGTTATGTGATAGCTTTCAGAGAGTGAATATTTAAGGACTCTTCTGCGGAATCAGTAGGATCTCGTCCAGACTTGACAGATCTATGGTCCTGCTGAAGCCATGTATGATCTGCTAGCCATAAGCCAGAAAAGTCTAGACTTGACAACACTGTGGTTTTGCTAATATGCCACTGCGCTCCTCGCCTCAACATGTCACAGATTTTAACAAGCATATGCAGACGTCACATAATCTGACAGAAGACCGCAAACGTCAACTAGCTGATTCTTCCCGTAAATTTCTTCGCCACTAAGCAGACGAAAATTACAACTTGTTCGAGTTAGTTGTCACGGTTGACGATAGCTGGTAATTTCAGTTTATACCTAAGAAGGAACAATAATCACGCAAGTGGCGGCATCACTCTGCACCCAAGCTGCGAAAATTCAAACAAACACAGTCTGTAATAAAGTAATGGGAAACGTTTCTTGCGACAGTTTGGAATGTGCTCCGAGAATATCAAATTTTAGGCATTACCTCTCACTATGGACAAGCAGTGGCCGACGTCTTTCACTTAACGAGTGAGAGCAGCGACGTTATTGTAGAGTTGTCAGTGCTAACACAGAAACAATACTGCGTGAAATAACCGCAGAAATCAGTGCGGGACGTACGGCGAACGTATCCGTTAGGATAGTGTGGCGAAATGTGGCGAAATGTGGCGTTAATGGGCTACGGCAGCAAACGACCGATGCGAGGGCCTTTGTTAACAGCACGACACAGCCTCCAGTGCGTCTCCTGTGCTCAAGACCATATCGTTTGGACCCTAGACAACGGGAAAATTGTGACCTGATCAGATGAGTCCAGATTTCACTTGGTAAGAGATGTTGGTAGGGTTCGAGTGTTTTACAGACCCCACGAAGCCATGGACCTAAGTTGTCAACAAGGTACTATGCAAGCTGGTGGTGGCTCCATAATGGCGTTGACTGGATCCTCTGGTCCACCTGAACCGATCACTGACTGGAAATTGTTATGCTCGGCTACTTGGAGACCATCTACAGCCATCCATGTACCTCATATTCCCAAACAATGATGGAATTTTTATGGATTTCATTGCGCTATGTCGTTGGCTCACAACTGTTCGCGACTGGTTTGAAGAACATTCTGGACAGCTCGAGCGAATGATTTGGCCACCCAGGTGGTCCGACATGTCTCCCATTGAACATTTATGGAACATAACGCAGAGATAAATTCTTGCACAAAATCGTGCCCCGGCAACACTTTCGCAATTGTGGACGGCTGTAGAGGCAGCTTGGCTCAATATTTCTGCAGCTGACATTCAACGACTTGTTGAGTCCATGTCACGGCGAGCCGCTGTACTACGCTGGACAGAGGAGGTCCGACGCGATATTAGGTGTTATCCCATGACCTTTACCACTTCAGTATACAGTCTGGACTTGACTCAGAGAGATTACGAACTATTCCGTAAGTCGAAGGAACATTTGTCTGCAATGACTATAAGATGAAATTTAAGTTTCAGCGCTTCCTGAAGGACATAGCAGCGAGCTGGTATGACGCAAACATTGTAAAACTGCCATTGCATCTACAAAATTGCATCGAAGTAAATAGAGATTACGTAAAAAATCATACATTCTTCTACTTTTAACGTAATATAACTGATATGAAAAATAAACGGTTGTTTGTATACCTAAAAATATACGAGACCTTACTTTTGGGATTGCCCTCATAATTGTCTGTTTTGTTTACGCAGTTCAGGTCCTTCAGATTCTTTTGATGATTGCTCTGGGGCTAAACTTTGATTGCCAGTTGCGTTTATGGGATTGAGGTTGTTCAGATACTTTTGTGCACGAAGCTTATGGAGCAGGATGGCGGCTCTGGGGCTGCATATTGGTAAGCTATCAAAATACTGGGCTGTGACTGGGCGTTTAGTTTTAATAACTGGTAAATACTGGGCAGTGATTCGAAGAGTGGAGGGGAGAGGGGATGGGGAAGTAGGTTGAGACATGATGACATCATGCATTCAACGTCGATAACACACTTTAAGGCCAATTTTGGCCAAGAAACGCAATTACATTACTACTAGTATGAATCATTATTTACAGATTACACAAATCTCCGCAACACTGTGCTTATTTTTGATATAGTCGTAGCAGGGAACTGCAGCATTGCTACCTATAACGAAGAGAGTGAGTATGCACGAGTAACATTTTAGTTGCTCTAAGGCTGAATGAAGATTAACACATGATATCAGAAAGAAGAAATGGAACAATTTCATCCCAAGAATTATTTCCATGTATAGTCTCACAACTCCAAATTCAGTGATATTGTGGACTCTTTCGTTATCTGTACTCACGTATGTCGCTGAATGTACTTACGCAAATACGTCACTGAAAAATACGTGAGTCAAGTAATATGACGTCATAGAACCTGAGATACGTGAAAAAATGCAGTATGATGCAAGAAGTTTTAATACCTTTATTCTTTACTACTAATCCGCTCCTGTAGTCGAGCCAGCTTAAGGAAATCCCTGTCACCTGGCAGCGCTTTTGACGGCTTTCCACTCTGAAGCGAAAACGGCTGTAGGCGAACACGATAGTCGTCTACAGAGCCATGAAGACGCGCTGCCATACAGGTGTTGACAAAATCGCGTTGTAGACACGCAAAGCAACTGCGCCCAGCTCACAGAAAAATGTCCGGTACCATGTTCCTAAATTTGGATAATGTATTTACACATTCATCCATTATGCATATTTTTTTGCATGACTATTTCATAATTTCAAAGATGTTGTCACGAATACATGGCAATGACATTTTTTCAATACTTCACTACAAGCACAATACATTTTTTTTGTTTTCGTTTCTAATAGAAAATTGGCAATATGAATATCCGGACAGCACTGTGTTTGTCAGTAATTTATCAGAACAGCAATTCAGCAATGCGAACACGAGCGATGCAAAAACTAAAACATGGCGGTGGTTATCCTATATTTTTCTGTAATAAATAAACACAAGCTGCAAACAAGCGAAATGCTATTGCATATCCAAATTTTTTAACCAAGCTAATTACAGACGTCGACTGCAAACTGTTAAGATGGCTATGAAGCGCCTGTAGAAAATCCACGGTACTAGTGAACGGTATCTGTCTCTACTAGCTACGAAACGACAATGTAAATGGGCAGAACGCATATGGGAAATATTTACTCTGTACCGCAGCCAAGTGGCTCTGGAAGGGGAGACAAATTCTGTCAGTGCTGCTGGAGGCTTACTCCTACGTACCTTTTGCTGTTAGGCTAATACACTGTGACCTTTTTGGCGAGACAAGTGCTTCACGTAAGAAATTCGATGGGTTTAATTTGAAATATCCTCATATTAGGTTCGTTACAGAGACTCTATGGCTCTCGATCACTCTTAGGAGGTAGCGGGGCGAAATATTGTGCCAATTAACAATACATAGCTGGTAACCCGAGAAGTTTTATTAGCGAGAGGATTCTAATTTACTTTCGTTTTCCATTTTGAAACGATCTTCCTCGTGATTGGATGAATAATACTTTTTGGTACGTTGGCGTAAGAGAGAAAAAGTCCGCAAACAAACTGTAGTTTAATTTTAAACCTTTAAAACAGAAGGCAATAGAATTAACTGGAATCACAAAGCTCACGTAGTGAAATAATAATATCAAAGGACGAGTCCCTGCTTTCGTCACATTTCACCGAGCATCAGCAATTATCTTAACGAATCTAATTAAAAATATCTCTTCTCGCATCTAAATAATCGTTAATGGACTACAGAACAAGTGAGTGAAGCGGCCCTTGGACGCCTGCGAGCGTTAACTGCGGAACCGCAGTCACGAGTTGCTACGAACCCCTTGTTAAACGGTCAAACGCCGCCGTTACTGTGTAAGAGACGTGCAGGCCAGCTACTGTTCGAGCTGCACTAATAGCTCCACCCGCTTGCCGAACCCTTTTCACCAGCTGGTCTGCAAAAAGAAGAAGAGAAAGATTACCCTTCTCTGCCGGGCAATTAATTAAAACACCCGAATTCAGGGAGCAATAAATATCCCAGCCTAATATCAGCCCGTGTCAGGTCACTGCACATCAGGCAAAATGGTCTGCTTAATCGGGATTTATTCGGGCCGACCCCCGCCGTCAGACGAGCTAATTTAGTCATCCAATTAACTGAGAGAGGCATTCGTAGTGCTCGTTTGGCCTCCCCAGTCAACGATGCGAGACTTCTGTTTGACATGTATTCGACAAAAAACACCTAAATAAACAAAAAAAAGTGCTCTCTAAATTACCGACAAACGGAATGACAGAAGTATTACTCCAAATTTACGCACTACACTACTGCCTACAGCATCCAACGGCATAGGATCGTTGGCTGAAATATCAGAGTGCGTATGGTTCGGGAAGCAGTTGCTGCTTTGGTACCATTCGAAACAAAAGCACTGACATCGTCCAGAAGCTCTGTATATGAAACTTGCGAATGTATCAATACCGTAAAATCTTAGTGCAACTAACAACAGGAAAGTGATCTTGCTTTATATGTCCCCATGTATAGTTAATACCAAATCAAATAGTTGTAGAAATTATATTTAGATCCAACTGTACATCGTATTTTATAACAAATGGGGAAAACGATATTCCTCCTTATTTCCATTTCTTGTAAAGTACTTCCAGTTTCATTGCCCTGTATCTACACTTCATTTTACAGGATTTAATCATCTTACAAATCTTGTGTGGATCAAAATTTGCTCATTTAATTTTTAGATTAACATCATTATTTCTAATATATTTGTAGACATAAAAAAATTACTAACGTCAGGTTAGTAATTTTTACATATACTGTCTCCCTGATCCCTTCCTAGCAGTTCTGCCCTACATTGCTGCAACAGTTTATCACCCTGTGATTAAATGACTGTAATTTATGACGCTTTTTCACACACTGTTCATACATCGACATTAGTGATGACATTGACCAGTACTTTTGGTACACTTTCTGTTAGTTCTTACTAGACACATCAAAGAAAGTTTTGCTTCAACTCGAATCCGAGAGTTCCGAAACCTGTACAGAAAATTGGAATAGAGATTCACATAAACATCATTTCCGCCCTTTTTATTGCTCATGAAAAATACATTGCATGTTGTACCACCATATAGCGAGACCTTCAGAGATGGCGGTCCAGACTGCTGTACACACTGGTACCTCTCTTACCCAATAGCACGTCCTCTTGCATTATGCATGCCTGTATTTTTCGTGGCATACTACCCACAAGTTCATCATGGCACTGTTGGTCCATATTATTCCACTCCTCTACGCGGTCTGAGGTGCTGCAGTCATGGACTGTGCGGCTGGTCCCAGCGGAGGTTCGAGTTCTCTCTCGGGCATGGGTGTTTGTGTTTGTCCTTAGGATAATTTAGGTTAAGTAGTGTGTAAGCTTAGGGACTGATGTCCTTAGCAGTTAAGTCCCATAAGATTTCACACATTTTCCACTCCGCTACGGGGATTCGGAGTAGATCCCTCAGAGTGGTTGGTGGGTCACGTCGTACAAAAACAGCTCTTTTCAATTTATCCCAGGCATGTTCGATAGGGTTCATGTCTGGAGAAAATTCTGGCCACTCCATTCGACCGATGTCGTTATCCTGAAGCAACTCGTCCACAACGGTGAGGGCGCGAATTGTCGTCCATGAAGACGAATGCGTCGTCAATATGCTGCCGATATGATGGCATTCACGTATCGTACAGCCGTTGCAGCGCCTTTCATGACCACCAGTGGCGTACGTCAGCCCCACATAATCCCACCCCAAACAGCACTGAACCTCCACCTTGCTGCACTCGCTGGGCGGTGTGTCTAAGGCGTTCAGCCTGACAGGGTTGCTTCCAAAACCGTCTCCGACGATTGTCTTGTTGATGGCATATGTGACACTCATCGGTGAAGAGAACGTGATGCCAATGCTAAGCGGTCCATACGGCATGTTGTTGGGCCCATCTGTACCGCGCTGCATGGTGTCGTGGTTGCAAAGATGGACCTCGCCATGGACGTCAGGAGTGAAGTTGCGCATCATGCAGCATATTGCGCACAGTTTGAGTCGTATCACGACGTCCTTTGGCTGCACGAAAAGCAGTATTTAACTCAGTGGCGTTGCTATCAGGGTTCCTCCGAGCCATAATTCTTAGCTACGCGGTCATCCACTGAAGTAGTAACTCTTGGGTGGCCTGAGCGAGGCATGTCTTCGACAGTTCCTGTCTCTCTGTATCGCCTCCGGGTCCGAACAACATCGCTTTGGTTCACTCCGATACGGCTGGACACTTCCCTTGTTGAGAGCCCTTCCTGGCACAAAGTAACAATGCGTACGCGATCGAACCGTGGTGTTTACTTTTTAGGCAAGGTTGAACTACAGACCACACGAGCCGTTTACCACCTTCCTGGTGGAATGACTGCAACTTATCGGCTGTCGGACCCCCTCCGTCTAATAGGCGCTCGTTATGCATGGTTGCTAAGGTCCTTGGAGGGGTTTACTGACATGTCTGAACAGTCAAAGGGACTGTGTCTGTGATAAAATATCCACAGTCAAACTCTATCTTCAGGAGTTCTGGGAACCGGAGTGATGCAAAACTTTTTTTTGATGTATGTATTATTAGTTTTGACAATGGTCTTAGTTTTGTTCATCCACACCTTACTGCTAGCTATTAGTTATTCTTTGTCACCACTACGTTCGATTCGACCTGTGTGCACCTTTTATGCAAACAGTTCTGGTGGAACTCATTAATATATTTAATTCTAAAAACAACCACATATATTGTAGTTTAACACAGGTAATTATTTAATACGAAACACATTTCATATTCTGTTAGTTAAAAGTATCTGCATCTGCGAGGCATTTATATTCGATAATAAAAAAATATACTCGACAACAAGTATCTCGTACTCAGTTAAAAAGGGAAAAAGAAGAAAAAGGGGGCGTGTTACGAGGTTTCAGACAGAACAGGCTTAGTACGGTTACTATATTCCTAGAAGACTATCAGATATGAAAAATGTACTATCTGGAAATGGAAGTTTCGTTACATGAAGACTAATTGCAAGATCATACGACAGTCTGTTCGCCAGTTCACAGACTACTTATTCCTTACATGTCAGTGGTTATATTTGTCTTTTGTCCTTCCAAAAGGCCAATGATGTAAAAGAAATACAGGATATTTCGTTATTGCAGTTTCGAAGCATCCTGTACATAGCGGATTTTCAAACTGATACGATGGAAATAAGAGTTACCACAGAGAATGCCTGAAGAAACAAATTCAGAGAGCGAACTCCGGAAACCTCGTCGAACGATGGTACAGGAAGTCTGAAACGTGCCAAAATTCTTATTCGTGTCCCAGTCGAGCTGTACTTATTTCCATCTTTGTAAATGAAGATAATGTGTATCGTAAAAGTAGAAAGTGAGAATATTCTTTTTGAACGAATTAGTCAGTAGTAAACAGTTATCAGGCGTGTTGCGATGTATGTACCCAAAACATTGAATAATAAAAAAAAATATAACATTTTTGAAAACATTATCAGCGATCTTATATAATATAATTAAATATATATAATCAAAAACGGTCACTCCGATTATAAGAAATTTGCGATCAAGACTGTTTTTAATTATATATATTTTTAAAAAATATGTTGTGCAGAGCTCAACAGAGAATATCCTACCCAAATATTGCAATGCAAAAATATTCATATCGTCCTTGGTAAAGATATTAACTGTGAATTCAGTGGGACCGATCAAAAATCAGATTCAAAATATTCTGTGGAGCTGGACAACTCGGTACACGATCTACGTTTGACAGATATTTGGACTTATGAACATTTATGGTGCTGCAGGGACTCAGTAAACGGATTGGAAGCGACTAAACGCTTAGAGATGCAAATATTAACTTCTGAAACTTTGCATGTAAGTTTTTCTGACCATGTAACATACGAGACGGAAGTAAGCCATCGGAAATGGAAAATATTCAGTAGAAAAAGAATCTAGAGATAATATACGGCGTATCTCATTAATGCGAAGTTCGAACAAATAACAGTAGCAAAGTTTTATCCATCTGTGGATCACTTTTAAAAGACAATTGACGTGTCACGACATTATTTTTCCAGAACTAAAGAAACATAACACATGTGTACGGGTATCTAAATATGTACATATACGGTTTAACAAGAGTATTTAACGGTTATCATACGTGGGTAGACGTCATTTTTCATAGTATTTACTAATGTTGTGGAATGCGTCGTCAGGGATCTGAAGATAGACGCCTTAATAGGGTTTTCATCGTGACCAAGACGCAAGAAGCTGAGGATCCCCACCAACAAGCAACAAGCCTGTAACTGGTGGAGGCCGAGTTGTTGGCCACTCCTGCAAGAAACGGTGTCATGGTACAAAACAAGCGACCTGCTGCAGTGGCAGACACTTACGTGGGCTGCTACATCACGTTTCGTCAACCGACAACAGGGTCCACCACATCATCTCCAGCAGCCATTATCGATTTGACCTCAGATGCAGGATTGGGAGAATCCAGCCAGAAACATCAGATTAATCGTCTCGTGATATCTAGGCTGTATATGGAAGAGTTCCAATCGTAAATCTCTTGGGAAATTAATGTGACTTAGCTACCATGTAGGGGAAAAGACAGTAACTGCATAGGTTTAAAGGGTCACCATCTAATAGCGGCCATTAACGGTGTAATGTAGCATTAGAACTGTCTTTGATGGATTATGGAAATATAGTGCGTGTAAAATATGGCAAGATATCGCAGCCGCAAGAGCTACATCCTGAAGATGTAAGCATGTGGACAATATTAATACATACCACTGTGGTGTTAGTCGCTCGCTTAAACAGTTACGTTTCTGGAATGGCTTGTTGCTGGAGGCACCATTACTCACAACAGTATTTTTTTCAGTGGTAACTGGAGTGGGAAATTCATTAAAAGCTATTATTAATTCTGGTCATTGTTATATACGTTTGGGCTTTATTTCAAGATCTGACTTTCTGCATTGCTGTTCTGTCATCTGCGCACATAGTATGACTTGAAAGGGAAAGTGCCTGTATTGCACATAAAATTTTATATAGAAAATTTTGTAGCCATGTCTGGGTGCATGGCGTATTGCCCTGGTAAAAAGAAAAAATCGTCCACCTGATTGAATTCCAGCTCACAGCGGTGGTATCTGGCCTTTTATGTATGCTTTATGACCCCTGATGGAGCGACAAGGGAAGGACAGGTGGTGTTTTAAAGTGCATCTGCTGGGAGACACAGTACTGATGAGGAACACGCGAGTGTAGGAATCATGATATTTGCCAGAGGCAGAGACTAATGTAATATTTGATACTCTTACTATGATTGCAGCTGTAGCGGCACTACCATTTGGGATAGGAAAAAGATTTGGTGCAATATTTCTGAGCACACAAGTTACAGAAAGGTGTGGGCCTGTTTACAGTGAGTTATGCTCACCAACAGTTATGAAGTAAAATAGAGGCCACAGGGGCGTAGAACTGCCGGAAAAAATACACACAGCGGTTTGCATGGCCAAGTCACAGGCAGATGGGGCCCACTGACCAACCTAAGTGTTATGAGTATGTGATGTGGAGCGGTGTGTTTAGCAAAATAGAGGTGCACAGCCGCATATAAATAGGCCCAGTTCACTTACAAAGCATTCAAGTGTAGCAGCTCTCCTAGACGGTGGGGCACGTCACACCACTGGCTACACCCAGCAGCAGATGGGGCGCCAAAACTCCAGTCCAGAGCGGGTCACTGGTTCAAGCCTCTGAGGCCGATGCAGGGTCCGTAGCCAGCCAGCAGTGGGCCACTCCGTGGCTCGCTACCACGGGCAGTCGTCTTGGCTCCCAACACGCACCGGAGACAATCAGGGCGAGGGCCGCAGGTTCAGCTGCCGGATTGCGGATGCTTGTCGACGTGACCCACCGGCGAGGATGCACGGCGCGGGCCACCTTGCAGTTGTCAGTGGGTGGTGCTGAGGGCACAGCAGGATGAAGGCTTCTGTGTCGGCTGCCGGCACAGCCCTGACTCAGTCATACCACCGCGGCCGTACAAGGCTGACACATTAACAGAGTGCTTGATGGGTAGCTGAGGTGGCGTCCTCAGCATTGCGGGACCTGGTGACGCAGAATGAGGGGAACATAGCACAGTACTCGGAAACAATAAATCACTTGGAAAGCTTGGAGGAGTCTTAATATGGAGCCTTTTACCTCTTTCCGCTACACAGCCAGTGGAAAACGTGAGATGGTTGTTTGCACCACTTATTATTTGGTGCAGTAGAGTGGGGCACTGAAGCAAGGTCAAACAATGGGCCGCATCGCCAGTAGTGAATACAAGTGCATGCTGAGTTAGAACAAAATCATGTAGAGAAAATAATAAGATTCTTATTGATGTGCCATCGAGTCTTTGAGACAAACTGAGAAAAAAAAAACAAAATTTCAGTGGACAGAATCTTACCTCAACTAACGTTAAATAAACTAACTAATGAAGTTCAGCACTAAGAAAGAAAGCTGGGGACCCATCGCAAGTGACGACCTACAGAACAGGACAGATTAATACCTATAAAGAGATCTGTTAGCAATGGGATTTTTGGGATTTTTGTAATTTTTTGTATTTATTACTTTTTTAATACATTGTGGGAGTGACAGTGATCAATGTGTTACAAATATTTAGTATCAAAACCAGTCTACAGGGTTTCCGGCAATGCTTAATTTCCATGTTAGAGCTCATTTTAGTTTGTTCTCCCACCTACGCTCAATGGAGCACATTATCATGATTTCATATGGGATACTCTACCTGTGCTGCTAGAACATGTGCCTTTACAAGTACGACACAACATGTGGTTCATGCACGATGGAGCTCCTGCACATTTCAGTAAGTGTTCGTACGCTTCTCAACAGATTCGGTGACCGATGGATTGGTAGAGCCGGACCAATTGCATGGTCTCCACGCTCTCCTGACCTCAACCCTCTTGACTTTCATTTATTGGGGCATTTGAAAGCTCTTGTCTACGCAACACCGGTACCAAATGTAGAGACCCTTCGTGCTCGTATTGTGGACGGCTGTGATACAATACGCCATTCTCCAGGGCTGCTTCAGCGCATCAGGGATTCCATGCGACGGAGGGTGGATGCAAGTATCCTCGCTAACGGAGGACATTTTGAACATTTCCTGTAACAAAGTGTTTGAAGTCATGCTGGTACGTTCTGTTGCTGTGTGTTTCCATTCCATGATTAATGTGATTGGAAGAGAAGTAATAAAATGAGCTCTAACATGGAAAGTAAGCGTTTCTGGACACATGTCCACATAACATTTTCTTTCTTTGTGTGTGAGGAATGTTTCCTGAAAGTTTGGCCGTACCTTTTTGTAACACCCTGTATATTTATTACAGTGACCGGTTTCGACCACTACTGTGGTCATCTTCATACCAATGAGTAAGAACCTCCTTCTGCTGGAGAATCACTGCCATCCAGGAGGAGGTTCTTACTCATTGGTCTGAAGATGACCACAGTAGTGGTCGAAACCGGTCTCTGTAATAAATAAATTGTGATCAAGACTGTTTTTGATAGTAAAAATTTTTGTATTTATGGTACATGAAGTTTTGAACTCAGATATCAATTTCCTAAAGCAATTCAACATTCTCGAGAAAATCAACTTTGAAGTTTTCTGAGGCATTTCAGGAAATTTATTGCTATAAACTGGAGCCAATTATCACCACCAGCAGCATGGCTCACTGGTTAGTGCTGGAGAGGGGTAGTCGTATTTTCAATTAAATGCTGATTCGAGTCTTTCGATGATCTTTCTTTTCATTTCATTTTTCTTGTTAAGACCAAATATTTACATATAAAATTCAACAAATATAGGCCACTCAAGACACATCTGAAAATAATTTTTGCCGAAAATTAGCCGCTTCTAGTTTCTAATTATGTATCACACACAAAATTTCAGATTTCATCACAAATACAGCTTATTAACTATAGTTATTTTATAAAAGATTCTTAGTTAATTTATGATCTTTGTTAATTTAAACAATAATTATTAACGATATTTTATATAATATCGACAATCTCTTTCCTTTTTCGTTGCTTACAATTCAGGACTTCCTGTTTTGAGTGTGATGAACGCTGGAATTATACGTGTGATATGTAATTAGAAACAATAAGATGCGCATTTTTCATAAAATAATGATTAGATATGTTATTTGTTGAATTTTATTTCAAATGATGTAGGTATTCGAGATGAACGAAGAAATAAAATGAAAGAAGAAGACCATAGGAGGATTGGAAATAACATTTCTTTGATGGCCCAATCACCTCGCTACAAATCGTGATAGGATCCATGGTTTTATATATATATATATGTTTGTAAATGAAAATCTTATACAATGATGCAAACAACATTTTATTAAAAAGATAACATTTGTGGATTGTTTGTGCAACTTCAGCTAACAGACTCTTCTAGAAATGGTGCAGCTGGATGTTTCTTGTCCACCGCCATCGGCGTTTTCTGTCCCTAACAATGCCGTTGTAAAGATACCCACAACAAACTCATTCTGCTTTGCTAATGTCTCAATGGATGTCGCTTTCCGCGAATCATCCAGTCTCTTTCCTTTTTCGTTGCTTGCAATTCAGGACATTCTGTTTTCAGTGTGATGCTGCGTGGAATGTCAGACTAAGCCTGACACTCCCCAACTACGGGTGGGATTGTGTGGGGGGGGGGGGGGGGGGACCGGGGGGAGGGTTAACGCAAATACTGTGTAAATAATTTGCGAAAAGCGTATGGTACTTCAGTGTGCGTTCGAGGGTGTTGTGAGCGTTTTGCAGATAACGCCAGTAATCTCCCCTTCGCCGAAGACATAGTCGACGGTCATTTCAAAAAATGGTTCAAATGGCTTTGAGCACTATGGGACTTAACTTCTGAGGTCATCAATCCCCTAGAACTTAGAACTACTTAAACCTAACTAACTTAAGGACAACACTCACATCCATGCCCGAGGCAGGATTCGAACCTGCGACCGTAGCCGTCGCGCGGTACCAGACTGTAGCGACAGTCATTTCCTCGAACCATGTAATAACCTGGTATTTTGTGCCAGGAAAGTAAAAGAGATTCGGGCAGAGGAGGACCCAAGGTTCCGTCACGTCAGATGTAGACCTTCTGTGTAAGTAACCAAACATTGGGCCACGGCGCGTACGTAAAGCGATGTTCATTCGCGTCCAAGAGGCGAGAGTCAGAGAAAACGGCGAGTATGTTAATTCGATAGCGTGGAGCCAGTTGCATATTTTTTGTTGGTGAGCACAGTGGTGAGCAGAAAGTGGTAGCCTATCGTTTCCAACATTCGTGGCCAATGGACAGTCTGGTGTTTGGTTTCTACAACGTTACGTGGAATCGCTCGCAGAAGGGTGGTGTAAAAATCTTTTGCTTTCTGCCTTTGGAGGGTGAATTGCGGGAGATCCATTATCTCATACTTGTATCCGAGAATAAAGTCCATGGGAGAACTGTGTCGTGACGTGCGCCAACGACACCGGCGGAACGTCAGAGACCGGCTTCAGAACCTCCAATTGGCGACCCGTGAAGGAAGCGTCTTGACTGGTCCATCGTTTCCGCGTATTGTTAATTTATAGAGCAGCTGCCCACGGCCAGACGACAACCAATCGCAGCTCTCCATCGCGCAGGGGAAGGCTGAGAGTGTCGTAACGTTCTTTCAATGTGTATCCTGTGCACAGGTAATAATCGGAGGCCGCCTGAAGTCTGCGATGCGTCACCGCTGGTATGTGGAGGTCCAATGTCACGTGATTGAGTTTTGACCCCACATAGCGTTTCAGGTATTCCACATGCTATAGTTGCTTGAATCCAAGAGCAGATTCTGATGCAGTATCACGCGTACATTTTGTAGTAACCGCCGATAGTTTTCCGCTCCCATTCTGTGCAAATCCTTCATAAACGTGATTTCCAAACATCCCAGTTCACTAAGTGAAACGAAGCGGGTGGTAGAACCCGGCTCGAAACAGCGCCCAGTATCCTACGCCGCTGACGTGTTGATGTTCAGAAGACCGCTTGCCTCCGATTCAGTCTAGTTTGCTGCGGACTTCATTGCCGCAACAAACGAGCATACCAGGTCGTCAGAGTATGCCATATGGTAGAAGCTAATGCCCCACAGTGTGATTCCAGAAAGCCTGTGGCTGAGACCCTCGAGGAGTGACTCGTGCGCAGTTGCATAAAAGTAGGTAGAAAGGGGATAACCTTGTCGTAGAGACCACTTCAAAGGTATTAGATCCATAGCCCGCCAACTAAACTACATCTCAGAGGTGGCTGCTGCCAATAGGCGCTGTAGGGTGTCTATGAGGCTAGAGGGAAATCCCATGTTGTCCATCATTTGGAGTATCACAGGACCGATTGAAATGGATGGAGACAATTGCCAGTCTCAGGCAGCACGTTGAGGCGATCAAAATTAAGTCCGTGCGGCCATTAGTATCTTGTGATTCCCTCCATGCGACATCTGTCCTTGGGCGAGTATTGTCTTAACGCGGTCTGCCAAAAGTCTGGCGAATTTCTTGTAATGAGCGTTCAACATTGTAAGTGGCAATATACACTCCTGGAAATGGAAAAAAGAACACATTGACACCGGTGTGTCAGACCCACCATACTTGCTCCGGACACTGCGAGAGGGCTGTACAAGCAATGATCACACGCACGGCACAGCGGACACACCAGGAACCGCAGTGTTGGCCGTCGAATGGCGCTAGCTGCGCAGCATTTGTGCACCGCCGCCGTCAGTGTCAGCCAGTTTGCCGTGGCATACGGAGCTCCATCGCAGTCTTTAACACTGGTAGCATGCCCCGACAGCGTGGACGTGAACCGTATGTGCAGTTGACGGACTTTGAGCGAGGGCGTATAGTGGGCATGCGGGAGGCCGGGTGGACGTACCGCCGAATTGCTCAACACGTGGGGCGTGAGGTCTCCACAGTACATCGATGTTGTCGCCAGTGGTCGGCGGAAGGTGCACGTGCCCGTCGACCTGGGACCGGACCGCAGCGACGCACGGATGCACGCCAAGACCGTAGGATCCTACGCAGTGCCGTAGGGGACCGCACCGCCACTTCCCAGCAAATTAGGGACACTGTTGCTCCTGGGGTATCGGCGAGGACCATTCGCAACCGTCTCCATGAAGCTGGGCTACGGTCCCGCACACCGTTAGGCCGTCTTCCGCTCACGCCCCAACATCGTGCAGCCCGCCTCCAGTGGTGTCGCGACAGGCGTGAATGGAGGGACGAATGGAGACGTGTCGTCTTCAGCGATGAGAGTCGCTTCTGCCTTGGTGCCAATGATGGTCGTATGCGTGTTTGGCGCCGTGCAGGTGAGCGCCACGATCAGGACTGCATACGACCGAGGCACACAGGGCCAACACCCGGCATCATGGTGTGGGGAGCGATCTCCTCCACTGGCCGTACACCACTGGTGATCGTCGAGGGGACACTGAATAGTGCACGGTACATCCAAACCGTCATCGAACCCATCGTTCTACCATTCCTAGACCGGCAAGGGAACTTGCTGTTCCAACAGGACAATGCACGTCCGCATGTATCCCGTGCCACCCAACGTGCTCTAGAAGGTGCCAGATCTCCGGATCTGTCCCCCATTGAGCATGTTTGGGACTGGATGAAGCGTCGTCTCACGCGGTCTGCACGTCCAGCACGAACGCTGGTCCAACTGAGGCGCCAGGTGGAAATGGCATGGCAAGCCGTTCCACAGGACTACATCCAGCATCTCTACGATCGTCTCCATGGGAGAATAGCAGCCTGCATTGCTGCGAAAGGTGGATATACACTGTACTAGTGCCGACATTGTGCATGCTCTGTTGCCTGTGTCTATGTGCCTGTGGTTCTGTCAGTGTGATCATGTGATGTATCTGACCCCAGGAATGTGTCAATAAAGTTTCCCCTTCCTGGGACAATGAATTCACGGTGTTCTTATTTCAATTTCCAGGAGTGTAGTTGTTGACCGATTGCCCTCCTGTTGGCTTGTGTACTGGTACGAGAAGTCCTTCGACAAAGATAGATGGCACAATGTACTCCGGCCACATGAGCTCGTGAAACACTGTAAGCCAGCGGAGGGTCTGGTAAAACTCGATTGTTAATCCATCAGGCCCTGTAGACTTATTCATTGCACCCTTTTCCAAGGAGTTCCCCATCTCTTCTGTCGTCACTCAACAGTGATAGCTTCGATAATATGCATCACCTACTCTAACTCTTCCGCAGTGGCTTCGTTATCTAAGGTTCTTTCCTGCTAAAGCTGACGTAAATGATCCTTCATGGCTTTCTCTGTAACTGCTCGTGTTTTGCAGGACCGAGCGTCTCGCTTCGTAAGGCGTGTGATTAACTGTCGGCGATGTCGGAAATGCCCTCACAAGTTGGTGCATAGTACGTGCCTCTGTGGCCGTTTGGTCGCGTCGTCGCAAGTTGCCTAGTAATCGGCGCTTCACCAACGACATTACCTCATCCTTGAATCGGTGACGTTGTCGTTGGCTGTCCGGCGATGAGGGTAGAACGTCGAGGTCCCTGAGCACTGCGTGGGAAAAATCCAGGATCTGACGATGCCAGGCAGCCATGTCCTTGCATAAGAGTCTTTCGGATTGCTGGTTTGGCCCAGAGGAACCATCACACCAAAGTCGAGGGCTATCAGGAGTGACGGTTTTCACAGTTGGCCCAAATTGCGGCCACTTGCCAACGGCATTCCGAGTCCTGGAGTTGCGTTATGCTCGTCTACCAAACGTCATTGCTATGTCAGGCTTGCTGGGGGTGGAGCTGCATCGTGCAGATATAGGCGCTGTGATCGGAGAAGGCCAGAGCCGATCATTTGGCGGCCCTAACTTACAGTGCAAGACCTTGTGACACATACATGCGATCCAGTCAGCTCGCCGAATGATTGGTCAGATGCCAGTGTGCACTTTTCCCATGTGTCGCGGAAGTGAAGATCGTGAATCACCATATTCAGTTGCGGACAAGGCCTGTAGTGCTGGATCTGGTCCTTGGGATGGAGGCCGCAATTAGAACCGTCGGCGACGACGATTTGCTCATACCGTCCTAGGAAAAGGGTGGTGACGTCCTTAGAGTAGAACCTGGCCTAGTAACTACTTTTGGTTAAACAACATATCTGCAAAAAGGAAAGCTATGACAAGATACCTGGGCATTTATATTGACGAACATTTAGACTTCAAGGAACATGCCAGACTAACGATTAACAAAGCGACGAAACTCATGCATGAACTTCCAAGAATGAACACTATAAGATACAGACTATCCCTACAGACAATGAGGACATATTATACAGTGCTCTTTGAGTCAGGAACTTGATTTGCGGCTAGTGTTTTGGCACATCGATTATGCTTAGGTACACATAAAACCATTGTGAGGTGCGTCCAGAAGAGTGTTGTGTTCAGAATCTCGGAGACTTTCGGCACGACCTCGATTGACGCACTTTCTGTGGTACTGGGAGTTTACAATTCGCTACAGACCAGCTGCCTACTGGCAGAAGAGGGAAAGATGTCAAAATAAGAGAAATAACTGTACAAGACGTAACCATCAGACGGAAATTAAGCAAATAGAGAACTGATTCATGACAAACAAAATGGGGCACAACTGATAAGGGAAAACGAATCTACACTTTCTTGCCCACTATCCGGGAGAGGATGATTTGAAGTACATAAATTCAACATATGGCATGGTGCATTTTCTCAGAGGCCAGCATACCATTCATCTCCATATGTTTGGCCTGAAAAAGACTCGCTGTTGTGCCTGTGGTGAGAATTGCACATCTGAACACATAGTGCTCATCTACGACGCCTTAGATCATATGAAGGGCTTATTTAAATACTGGTACAAGTCCATTTTTGTTCATTCTGAGATACACAGTCCTAAAGTTAAATGAGCGCTGAAAAATCTGCAGTTAAGATACCAGAAATATTCAAGCATATGGCTTCTTGCTAGAGATGAACCCTTCTTTCTGTTTGTTTCGACCATTAATTTCAGTAGCATTATAGACAGAAATTTGGAGGTATTGGACTTGTACCACTATTGAAATAAGCCCTTCATATAAGACCAAGTATAGGGAACCAGGACGTAGGACAGTTAATACGCAGACAATATGACTGGAACACTACAAATAACACGAAGACGAAGCATCGCGAGCACTACATGCGGCATACAAACAAGAGAGACCATGTGCTAAAATAAGACCGGCTGCACATCTGACAGATCAGCAGTTCACGGTAAACGACACAGATATAAACAGAGACACTGAATCGGATGCTTTATCGCACACAGGAAGTGAAGACGAGATAAACATACCAACATAGCAAAAGTACTAAGGATTTTCAACACTAAATCGAATCAATCTGAAAATGTAGCTCCCTCTGTAGTTGGTTGTTATACCATTTTGTAGCCTGTAACACTATCTGTAGATGTGACATTTCTCTCTCTTTCGCTGCATCATGTGTGATTGCCTCGAAGTTTTACCGAGCCCTTGTACCTGATTCAGCTTACAATGACATTTTAAATCAACTCCCAATCTCCACTGTAACTTAAGTTCGGAAACACGTTGCAGTGTAATTAATCAATACATTATTAATTATTATCACAGTCAAGGCAACATATGTGACAGAAATACACTTTGAATTGGAGCTTAAAATTCATCCACATGTTATTGTGAATCTCATTTATTATTATTATTACCTAAGTTAAAAACAAGTTCAAACGAAACTGTATATGTATATATGTGTGTGTGTGTTATTTTTTTATTTTACCCTTTTGGCTCTGAGCACTATGGGACTTAACATCTATGGTCATCAGTCCCCTAGAACTTAGAACTGCTTAAACCTGACTAACCTAAGGACATCACACAACACCCAGTCATCACGAGGCAGAGAAAATCCCTGACCCCGCCGGGAATCGAACCCGGGAACCCGGGCGCGGGAAGCGAGAACGCTACCGCACGACGACGAGCTGCGGACATTTTACCCTTTTGTAAAATTGTCAAATATATGTGCTTGTAATAAAACTGAATTTGTATGATATAACATGTAAAATCACACAATCGTATAACAACAGGCAGCAGATCTTTAGTTGAGAAAAAAATAAATAAATAAAGGTGCTCAATAAAGCATAAATATTAACGAATCGGGTGTCATGTGCCGTGACCGCTAATCCACGAGGAGAGGGGACACACGTGATGTCGGTGGCTTCGATATTGTCTCGCACTAAAATCGCCATGCTTGTCTCTGCGGGTCCCTCAAGTGTCACGTGCGTTACGTAACCATAAAACCCTGGAAGTGTGTTCCTACCCACTTCTTAGAGGAATGCGAAGTCGACTCCTGTGAATCGTATTATTTCTTTGGATCTTAGCAAGGGAGTTAAATGTGTTGAAATTCATTGTGACCAAGAAGTAGGCCTGGCGGCGTGGTAGTTGAGCATCCTGATCCATGGTGATGGAGAGAAGCGGACGTCACACCCGTTGATCGCGACCCTCCCAGTGTTGTTCAGACCTCAGCGGCCCTCTGATCGGGGTCCGTTCCGGTCTCGAAGTCCTCGTGCCACAACGCGGGCGTGGAAGTCTGTTCAAGTTTCGTAAGATCATAGTGGTTGATAGGAACGGACCGAGCGGGTTCACAGCCTGTACTGGAACATTCCTGCTTACCACTGTTCGCCACAGACTGTTTGCAGATGACGCTGTAATTTACCGTCTAGTAAAATCATCAGATGATTCCAACCTGCGACCGTAGCGATTGCGCGGTTCCAGACTGAAGCGCCTAGAACCGCTCGGCAGAGTCTTTTAGAACCTGAATTACAATGTTGTTTCCTGTATTGATTTGCCATGACCATGTAGCGCTACGGCGTGGCTTTAGCGTAAGCTGTAGAAAGTAAACAAAGCGAGCGTACTCGCGCTGCAAGCGGAAACACACCGCACGTCTGCTGTTCTCGGCTGCTAAAGCCGGAATTTCGAGTGGGCTGCCGGGCGTCTCATAAAAATCGCCTTTATTTTCCAGAATTACAGTTCCTCAAGTTCCTTGGATAATTTCGAAGCCATTTGTCTCGATAATTTTTGAGTCCAGCATGGAACACCATTGAATGATTCATATTTGAGTATTGAGCTTCATGTAACGAAAATATAAAAAATTACGAAAGTCCAAATGCTAGGTGGTGTCCTTGCTAGACCGCTAATCTGCCTCGTCACGATTTTCGGATTACAATGGAAATGAAAGAGCAGGCACAAGTTAACCAGACGAAGAACAAGAGGGTGAAGGTAGACGACAAGTTGAAGGTGAACCGGATTACTTACTAGATGAAAGTTGGGCTGACGTATCTAGATCTTTCAGATTCGTTATTTTATTGCAACAAATATTGTACTACCTCATCGCCTACGCCTTTCGATAATTTACCCATATCAGCATGTAGATGCCCAATGTAGACTACAAACTATCACTTGCTACGCAAGAATTTTTAATTACGCTAATTATGACCCTACAGAAATCGAAAAGGTGGACGCATAATGACAGTGTAATTTAATTTTGTGGACAGGTGAGATACGAATGTAATCAAAGTTCCTTAAGTCCTAGTGTTTACTATAAATCCTCACACAAAACGAGTGTAGTAACAGCACTGAAGTATGACACGAACATGTTTAATAACGTCCTATTCGCTGACAAATTAGCACAGTAAAACGAAACAGTTACAAGTAGCTAAGATTGGCAGAGATTTAATACAAGGAACCGATAGGTAGCCTACTATATGATAGCATACTATCCGTTTCCGCGATCTGAATACAATGATTGCCAAAATTTGAGTTTGTAAAATCATGCATGTCAGAAGGGCGTCTTCCTCCCACTCATTAACATTCTAACGCATACTGAGTGCCACGCGGAGTGGCCGCGCGGTTTGACGCGCCATGTCACGGATTGCGCGGCCCCTCCCGCCGGAGCTTCGACTCCTCCCGCTGATATGGGTGTGTGTGTTGTTCTTTGCATATTTTAGTTTAAGATAGTTTAAGTAGTGTTTATGTCTAGAGACTGATGACCTCAGCAGTTTGGTCCCTTAGGAATTCACACACATTTGAACATTTGAAGCTCACTGAATGCATTGCGACCTATACACGCCTAAGTCGATTGGATATCTTACGATTGTTTTAAGCGTCATTGTGTTGTCCGGCAGTGCTGCTTTCGACGGCCACAGTGTCGGACGGTGGCTGTCAATCCCTAAAGGTACCTAACGAAAACTTTACATCGTGCTCCAATTGGAGATGCAAAGTGAAATGTCTACTCATCACACCGAATCCTGTGAGCAGAATTCCAAGTGATTCTCTCACTAGCAGCGCACGAAGTGCCACCGCAATTGCTCCTGACTTCCCTCGCAACATTCACCGCCTAACGAGAACCAATCCTAGCCTCTCACGAGCAGTCTTCCAATTACAAGACTCAGTTCTCGTGGAGCGTCCTCGTACTTCTCAATAATTTTCCAAAACTACTACGTCAGACCAGGATGACCTTTGAAATTCCCGTATTTTCGCACTCAGAGGCCTACAGCTAAAGAAGGGAATGTGTTTCGGCTCTGTCCTGTCGGTGACTCAAAGGAGCGCGTTAACATGTTGTTTCCTACGACCCTCCAGAGATTCCTGTCAGCTTTACATGTATATGAGGCCCCAGCTACAGGTATTTTTAGGACGAGGAAGTTCCAGTGTCACACTTATAGAATCCTCACACCTCGCCTGCCGTGTTCTGCCAGATGCCTAAACCCATAAATACTTGTAGTTTTCACAGAGACTGCATAGTGTCCACCGGTATATTGCTCTCCTATGGACAGACTGGCGCCATCTTCTCTGCAATCTCCACCAAGTCTCATTGTTGTCTGCCGATCGTGACGTTTACTACACTTTAAATGCCCTCACCGCAGAAAAACGCATCAGGAGCGTGGGAGCAGTGTCCATCTTCCAACGACGGCATTATCTGCTCTCAGCATTGTGTCAACTCGCATCGGGCGTCCCCTCCCCTTCCCCAATGCACACAACAGCCTTTGTTGAAGGCTGTCCTACCTGGCGTGGCGTCACCTTTACAATCTGTGTCAAGTTAATGGTGCCCATCGCCGCGCTTTGATCTGCTGTGAAATTGCCATCCCAGCCAAACGTAATTCTCGAGAAATAAAACACCTACAAGTACTTCTGTATTGGCAGTCGCTATCTTTAATAAAAATAAAGGAATATGCTATTTTCAAATCAAATTAATTGGATCTACATATCACTCTATACAATTTGCATCTCAAATATCGGCAATGTTTCGTCGTCTCTCAATATTAGCAGTGTTCCAAAGCAATACAAAGTTTTTAAAATCGTCAATGAATCTATATTTTTATTAGAAACAAGACTTAAGAGAGAAATGCAAGCAAACTTCGAATCTTTGGGGTCAAAAATAGGTGTGTTCAAATCGCAACAGAAATACAAGGGAACTCAAAATCTCCGAGGAAAGAAATGAGAGCAGATAATGAAACCTTGATAGGATGGATGGTGAAGACTTTGAATACAGACTTTGACTCCTTTAAGAAGGAGTTGGCTCGTATGAAAACTAATTTCGGTGTGAAACTCGAGTTTGTAGAGAATGAAGCAGAATCAGTTAAAAAGGAGTTTAATGAGCTAGTGGAAACGACTCATATCAGTTTAATGGGACAGGTTAGCGATGTAAATGGAACCGTAACCATCGAAATCGACAATATTAGGGAAGAAACAAAAGGTTGTCTTGAAAAAGGGATTTCCGAAATTCTTTCTAGAATAATAGGGAAAGTACGAGGGCTATTCAGAAAGTAAGTTCCGATCGGCCGCGAAATGGAAACCACTGAGAAAATAAAAAATGCTTTATATGCAACATGAGCTACATCTTCCAGCTATTTCTCTACGTAGTCGCCGCTGCAACTTATCGTGGCATTGTACCAGCCTTCCAATACCCTCGTCATGGAAGGTTGCCGCCTGTCCTTTCAGCCAAGTCTCTATGCTGGTCTATACCTCATTGCCTGTGATAAAATGTTGCCTTCATAGCTAGCGGTTCAAGTGAGCAGAGATGAAACTCTGGGGGTCAACTGCGGTCTGTATTGTGGGTGATCAAACACTTCCCATTGAAAACGCTGTAGGAGGATCTTCATTGCCCCTGCAGAGTGCAGCTGAGAATTGTCATGTAGAAGGAACTTCGTGACAGTTGTGTTACGTGGGCTGCAAGCCATCAGGAGAAATTTCTCACTGGACCCTGTAACCTCCCCACAAAATTTTATATGGTAACCATTAACCAAGTGTAACGTCCCCACAAAAATAATAATTAAATGAATTTTTAAAGTATTGTAGCCTCTGAACAAAATTAGTTCCCATTTATAGTGTCCGTGCAGAAATGCATTCACATTTAATGTAACCACAAAATTCAATTCGTAAATCCGGAAATAATAAAAAATATTCAGTAACCTGGTAGGTTACGCGCTGCGCCTCGGCCCTGTATTCTGAATAAAAAAGGAAAAATTCTTACCTCAATAGAAACTGCAAATATATCTGCTCTTATGTAGAAATTTTTCGACACAGCTTCGTGCAATGCTGGCGTATTTTTTTTTCTGATTCTTGGAAGGAATGATCATGCATTGGAAATATTCTTTAAATTAAAATGAATACTTTTCTTTAAAAAAGTTACTTTATATTATAAAAATTATTCAAGGTCTGTGACTAGAAACATTACTCAGAATTACTCAGAACTCTCTTTTTTTGTGCTAGCAATGCATTGCGTTGAGATCGATAATTAATTACTGGGGCATAACAATATTTGCTTTTGAGTTATTGCTGCAAATGAAGATGTGTAACGTCATTCGTCATGAGTCAGCTGTAGCAAGGTTATGAAACAAGTAGAGTATATGTGATCACATTCATAAATGACACAGGTTTAATGACCAACTGCTTATAGCACATTAATTTCATGAATAATTTCTCCTGCAAAAAATACAAAATGGATTATTAAACTGAAAGAAGAAACGCATATTATGCTGAAAAGTAGTGAACTTCGAATTAACAGGTAGTGAAATGTGTATAAAATATATATGTTCTCTAGCTGTCCTTTCCAAAACCTTCAGTCATCATACCATGCGACATAAGACATACTGTCAAAACGAACTGCAACAAATACTTAAATAACTACATAGCATAAATACATAAACTTGAACATTATCCTCATCTGCAAAGAAAAACTTCATTATCCATATCATCATAACTCCATTATTATCATCACCTATAAAGAAAAACTTCATTACCCATATTAGCATATTCTTCATTATTATTCATCACCATTCATTATCATCTGCAAAAAAGTCACTTCATTATTGATTATACAACTATTCCTTATTTCTAGCATATTTCATCACTAAAACTAAGATGTGTAGTTCTGTCTGACAGCCTGCATCAATCGCCTCGTATTCTGAAAGAAAAAATTAAATAAGACTGCTATTCTACGATGTGTATAGTATATTCTTGTTAATGCTTGTTAATTCTGATCCATTTACTCTTCGTGACGAGGTATTGCATCTTCTTTCGTTCATTCCGAAGGTGAAATTCCCATTTCTGTTTAATTTATTTCTTTTACACGTTATTTCTTTCTGAAAATGATGAACAAAGATTAATGTCTTGCATTTAAATCATATACCCACTAAATAAAAGCTGGTTTCTAGTGATATAATTGAGCATACAGCATAGCATGACAGAAAAGTAATATGTCAAAAACATAGACAGTCTTCAGAGGCAAAAATGTACACAGTGTATCACAATGTAGCAGCAAAAAAAAAAAAAAAATGTAAAATAGTCACGATGTTGAGATATCATAAGGCAAAAATGTCAAAGTCAACTGGTGTTTGTTATATCTTAAATATTGGATAGTGCATACAAACAAAACAGGAAAACAATCATATATACATGAAAAATGGAAAATATGTATGCGGTCTGATATATAACGACAAGAAATGACTTTGTGTTCAGCTTGTATGTTGTGTAGTTAATAGAGGCGAGAATTGAAGACTTTAATGGGGAGAGAATTTTAATAAAATTAATATGTCACTAGATAGAATTGCATAATTATTCATAAGATACGTAAGTTTATCTGGAAAAATGTGCACGGTCTGATGTGTAACGACAAGAAAAGCGACCTGCTAACCTTACCTTGCGGGCACTTGCCAAGAAAAAATACGATAATCATCAGTAAGTAGTCACATAAATATAATTGCATAAGTGGTCATAAAATGTGTAAGTTCATCTGGAAAATATGCACGGTCTGATGTGTAACGACAAGAAGAGCGACTTGCTAACATTACCTTGCCGGGCACTTGCCAAGAAAAAATACGATAATCATCAGTAAGTGTTCATGTGAATATAATTGCATAAGTGGTATAAAAAAAATTAGGAAATGGCATTACAGTGTGATAAATCATAAAGTATGTTCATTCATAAAAGGTTTGACGTTGGAGACGTGGTGGTTTAGCCGAAAGTAAAAACTGTATCGCTCTATGGTCTGTGTAAACGGTGGTATGTCTTCCATAAAGAAAATGCCGAAATCTCGTAAATGCCCATACAACACATAATGTTTCAAGTTCTGTAACATAATAATTTCGTTCAGCAGGTGACAGAATGCGACTCGCAAAGGCTATGTTTTTAATTACTGTAGTGCCATCTTCTTCAATTTCCTGAAAAATATATACGCCTAAAGCGATGTTAGAACTGTTAGTGGCAATGGAAAAATTTCTAGTAAGATCTGGGTGCGATAAAAGTGGTGCATTCAACAAAGCATGTTTCAAATAACGTTTTCGTAAACAAGATTCTGTGTATCTGAAGTATTGCTTGCGTTACTGGCAGATGCAACCTGTACCGTATTTAGTCAAATTCTATGTGATGTGCTATTATTTTCGGGAGGATGCTGTGGCATTTCAACTATTTGAACTGTTCTGTTATTTCTTCCTGACGTATTACGTTCGGGATGATATCTACTGTCTGGTTCATTCATGATAATATGTTGTTGCTGATGTTCTTGCTGCTGATAAGACCGACTGTTATTAAATGTACGCTGAAAATTGTGCTTATTATTTTTATGTCTGTCATGATAGTCATTTCTATACGATGCACTGCGATAGGAATTGAAATAGTGTGTTTTCTGTACGTACTGATTCCCTTGTTGCTGTGCGTTACCATTTGTTGGAGCTGATGCTATACGTGCACGCGGCGAAACATTAAAGCTTGGTTGACCTTGTGCACTACATTGTTGGTTAGGTATGCTAACCGGTTGGTTTTGTTGCTGTTGCGGAGAAAAACCTCTATTGTTACTAAAATGTGGTTGCTGATAATTTTGACGACTGCCAAAGATGTTGTACATACTGATGATTACAATCTCATCTCTTATTAAAATTACGGCGGTAGTTGTCATTTCGGGAGTGTCTAAAGAGAACTGTCACTTTCGGTAAAATTTGTCATATCAGGGTTTCTTTACACGTTTCTAATACTAGATAGAGCGATAGTTAAAGAGCTATTCATATAGATATAAAGGATAGTAGAAGAGAAGGCAGAAGTGCAGAAAACTAAAGATGAAATAGCACTGCTACTTCTCAGGGCCCTGTGCACGCTACGGCACATATTCATCGAAGCATAATGAACCCCCTGAGGTCAATTACGCGCTACAAATAAATTTTAGCTTCTGCGTTGCAGGCAATGGCGGTGAAAATTCAAACGTAAATTGCTGTATCCATGCTAATTCTAGTTTCTGCATTACAGGCAATGCTGTTGAAAATACAAAGGCAAATTGTCGTATCCAGTCCAAAGCGTGTACCTGTGCTCTGTCATTTTTAAATACCTTAGATTTTCTTACGGATAGAAATTGCTTGTAAACAAAATTATCATCTTGGAATGCTTGAACAGGTTCAGGATTGTATGAGAATCTATTTGTCTGTGTCTTTTCGGATTTTAAGTCGCGTAGTCTCCGTAAATTACCTAAATTATACTGGCTGTGTGAGTGTGAGAAATGTTCGGAATGTGGCGTATGCTGTGCCGTGTTAGAGGCTAAAACATTTTGCATTTCTGTTACTTTAATACGTTCCTCAATTTGGCTGTTCTGTTGTTCACATTTTTTATCGACTTCCGTATCCAGAGTGTGAAACTTCTGGTGATTTTAAATTAAACTCGTCGCGTATCTGTGTTGCGTTTTCTGAACATTGTTCAGTGACTGTATTAATTTCATCTCTATGTGATTCTGTTTTGGCTGCATGTGTATTATTTAATTCTTGTGCAACAGATCTAATTTATTCACTACTGTTCGTAGCACAAGCCTTAATTTCGTCACGTAATTGTTCTTTAGTATCATGACGTTGCACGGTAACAGCTGTAATCTGTTCACTAAGTTGTTTGTTCTGTTCGTTAAGGTTGTCGTGTTTTTCATTCGACAGTTTGAAACTTTCATTAAATTGTTTTATCGACCTGTCATATTTTTCATTGAGTTGTTTGCACGAATCATTAAGTTGTTTGAAGTTGTTTAGTTTTTCATTCCACTGTCCGAGATTTTCATTACGTTGTTTGTACGATTCATGAATTCGTTCGAGTTTTTCATCAAGTTGTTTGTACTCATTGTCTATTTTTTATTGATTTGTTGTAATAATGCCATAACTTTACCCCAGCCAAGATCATCGGTTCTATTCTCTGTACTGTGTAATGGTGTACCTGTATTTGTCACGTTTTCTGTAACCATTTTGTTATTCTGTGATTCATGGAAAGGTTTGCCAATCGGATGTGCACTGTTAGTTACTACCTCGGAATCAAATAAATCTGTCGTACTTTGAGTACACTGTTCATTTTCATTAGAAATAATTATCTGTTCATTACGTAAATTTTGCAAACCGGGTGTGTCAAGCTGGGCAGCGTTCATTGTAACAGAACGTCCCGCGTCATCAATTGTCGTTAAATTAACAGAGGACACAACTGAATTTATTTGTTCATCATTAGGGTAAAAATCATTACTAGTGGCCAGTACACGCTGATTGTCTGTAAATGGAGGACTGTCATCATTACACTGAGTGTCGCAACTATTATCGGTCAAATTATAAGAGTCGGCTATTTCGCTCATTTACATCGCAATTTACTGTTAACAGTTTTTCGCGGTATTTTTTTTCACAAATCAAAATTAATCACAAATGAAACAAAGGCAATGCAAAATTGCAGCAAACACAGTTACAAGAAAGAGCAACAAATTGCCGATGATCTGTGAAAGAAAGAGTGACAAATTAGTAAATGCGTTGCACCAGATGCAAACTACGTTTAAATAAATAAGAGCAGATATATGACTACTTCTCAGAAGATTCACAAAAAAATACGATCCTGGCCGGATGTCGCCAAGTGTAACCGTCCCACAAAATTATTTATATTTAAGAATATGAACCATACGTTAACTCCCCACAAAAATATTTAATTACGAAACCACGAACCATGAACCAAGCGTAAACTCCGCACAAAAATAATAATTAAATGAATTTGTTAATATTGTAACCTCAGAACAAAATTGGCTCCCATTTATAATCTGTGTGCAGAAATGCATTCACATTTAATGTAACCACAAAATTCAGTTCGTAAATCCGGAAATAATAAAAAATATTCAGTCACCTGGTAAGTTTTATGACGACAGCAGCGCTGCGCCTCGGCCCTGTATTCTGAATAAAAATGGAAAAATTCTTACCTCAATAAAAACTGCAAATATATCTGCTCTTACGTAGAAATTTTTCGACACAGCTTCGTGCAATGCTGGCGTATTTTTTTTTCTGATTCTTGGAAGGAATGATCATGCGTTGGAAATATTCTTTAAATTAAGATGAATACTTTTCTTTAAAAAAGTTACTTTATATTATAAAAATTATTATTGGGGCCTTTTTTTGAAAGAAATTAAATGACAATTAATATACATTACTAGATATGCGCAAGGCTGCTTCTTTACCTTCTACAACAATACTCATCTTCCAGAGTTCTGACCAGAGTCCCGAGCAGAGCAGACAGCCGACACGCGCCGACTCCCGCCGACTCACGCAGGCTACAGCTTACTAGCATGGACAGAAGACTAAAGCCGACTGACAACTAAAGCCGACTCACAACTAAAGCCGACTGACGCCGACTCGCGACAAGCAACAACTTTGGTCAGAGACTCTGCTATGCCTCGCCCACCGCCGGCAACGCATACGTCTTACAACCATCATACTTGGCGGGAAACACACTTTCCGAAGCATCTTTACATGCTTACTGTACACTCGTAACTTGAACGATCGACGTGATGCTATCGACGGGCGTACTAGAGACACTGGCCAACACATCCGTGCAAAACTTCATTGGATTTTGACAGTGGTTTCTATTTCCCAACGGATCGGAGCTTACTTTCCGAATAACACTCGTATATAAAATGAAAGATGAGGCTAATATTCTAGAGCGAACAGTCTGACAGAAGGTTTGGGGAACAGGTAACGCAACTATAGATGCTTCTAGAATCAAGATAAAAGTAGAATTACTAGAGAAAAGTACTAAGGTGCAGAGACTCCCTTGGGTATTATTACGATTATTACGAGTATTACGAGTATTGCTGCCACTGCGGTCGGTAGTCATAACAGAAATTTTTATTCTAAAGGTTATGTACACCGGATGGCATACATAAATGACTGAAATGCTGGTACCGAGTAGCCATACAGAAGCGGAAAAAATTTGCTTAGTGTATCAGTGTCTCGCTAGAGGCGCTAGAGCAGGGTCAGCCACGGCGTGTCGAACTTCATGCGAGCCAGCTGTATGGGTAGGATGCCGGCCATCGCTCAACCGGTTTCGGCTTCGTTCGTTCTTTCCCGGAGGTACTCGGTACAGTGCCACATTTCAGTTAATATTGCGGCGTGGAATTTTTCGGACGGCACAATTCCCTTGATTTCACCGGAGTGATGGTGTCAGTGCTGTTTACCATTCGCTATTTTTTCGTAGTGCTAAAGGCTTTGCCGCAGTATTAACACCAGTTCCCGTCAGATCACCGAATTTAAGTGCTATCGGCTTGGCTAGCATTTGTATAGGTGTGACTGAATATGATATGGTATACATGGAAGAAGAAAGGATGGAAAATATCTAAAAATTGGAAAAAGAGAGTAATGCAGGAGAAAGCTGAGACAGTGGTCATAAAAGTGAATACGGTTCAATGAGCAAGTTTTCGAGGAGAAAGTGGACAACCGTTTGAGGCTAGACAGCCAGGAAAAATGGTGGAGCGTAGACGACGATATAGTTACAATATCACTGTCAGGAATGAAAGGGAAGATAAGGAAGCTGATGCATTCAGATACAGTCGAAAAGGATGAAGAAATTAGAATATTTCGTATAAAGAAGGAAGGAGCTGTGGATATCGTAGAGAACAAAGACTAGGAGGTAAAACAAAAGTTGTTTGAAAATTGCTGAGCAGATGAGAGAAGCCGGGTAGGTACTGAAGAGCTAAGGAGGAAAAAACCACTGGACAAAAGATTGTTCCAGGAGGATGAGAAAGACCTGAGACACTTAGTAGTTCATGTGAGTGATGAACGAAAATCAGTAGGGCAGAGGAAGTTGAAGGATTTCAATATGATATGTTACATAAACACATACTAGGAGTAGAAATTATGGAAGAAGAGTTGAATGTATCTCAGCCTATAATTAAAATAAAAGTATGTGGCAAGATAGAGCATGCATTTGTCGATTTGGGTACGAAATATTGGCTTTCATAATCTACAATTAAAGCTTTAAAAGACCAACGAAAGTTAACAGAGATATCAATAACCTGTATGAAGGTCATAACGTTGTCAGGTGAATTAAGTAAAGCCACTGGGAAACAGGTATTTCTGGAACCTGGTGTAGGTGGATTGACTTTGGAAACTGATATTTAAGCAGTTCCTGAGCCATTGATGAATGCCGTTTTAGGAATGGAATGGCTGTTGATGTACTAAATAAAAATTACTTGTGATAAATGCTACTTACAAGTTAAAGAGGAGCAAGGGTAACTGTGGTATATTTTAAGGAAATGATAATAATGGGGAGGAGTAAGGAGTGAAATCTCTGACATTTCTGTTCGTAGATGGAGAAAAGAAAGTGAGTTGAAATTAGAATGTAGTAGAAGTGAAACAGCGTTCATAGATTGATGAAATGAGAGATACTGGTAATCAGAATGTGGTGGAATTCAAATGGTACAATATTAGCGGTCAAATATAGACCATGCAGAATGAATAGACACCGCCCCAATCAATGTTGGTACGAAGGTAGCGTAAATAAAGGATAATGATGTTGGTTGTAAGGAAGAATTGACTGGTTCTACACCTGGAAAGGAGTGTCAAGGTCCTCTGTAACTACACACATCAAAAAAGTTTTGCGTCATCTCGGTTCCGAAAGTTCCGGAACCTGTACAGAAAATTGGAATAGAGATCAACATAAACATCATTTCCGGCTTTTTTATTGCTCATGAAAACCACACATTGCATGATGTACCACCATACAGCGAGACCTTCATAGGTGTTAGTCCAGATTTCTGTACACACTGTACCTCTAATACTCAGCAGCACATCCTCTTGCATTGATGCATGCCTGCATTCGTCATGGCATACTGCCCACAAGTTCATCAAGGCACTGTTGGTCCAGATTGTACCACTCCTCAACGGCCATTCGGCGTACATCCCTCAGAGTGGTTGTTCGGTCACGTCGTCCATAAACAGCCCTTTTCAATCTATCCCAGGCATGTTCGTACGGATCATGGCTGGCCACTCTAGTCGAGCGATTTCGTTATTCTGAAGGAAGTCATTCATAGATGTGCACGATGGGGGCGCGAATCATTGTTCTTGAAGACGAATGCTTCGCCAATATGCTGCCGATATGGTTGCACTATCGGTCGGAGGATGGCATTCACGTGTCCTACAGCTGTTACGGCGCCTTCCATGACCACCAGCGGCGTACGTCTGCCCCACATAATGCCACCCCAAAACAGCAGGGAACCTCCACCTTGCCGCACTCTCTGGACAGTGTGTCTAAGGAGTTAAGCCGGACCGGGTTGCCTCCAAAATCGTCTCCGACGATTGCCTGATTGAAGGCATATGCGACACTCATCGGTGAAGAGAACGTGATGCTCGTCCTCAGCGGTCCATTCGGCATGTTGTTTGGCTCATCTGTACTGCGCTGCATGGTGTCGTGGTTGCAAAGATGGACCTCGCCATGGAAGTTGGGAGTGAAGTTGCGCATCATGCAGCCTATTGCGCACACTATGAGTGGTAATACGACGTCCCGTGGCTGCACGAAAAGCATTATTCAACATGATGGCTCTGCTGTCAGGGTTCCTCCGAGCCATAATCCGTAAGCAGCGTCATCCACAGCAGTAGTAGCCCTTGGGAGGCCTGAGCGAGGCATGTCATCGACAGTTCTTGTCTCTTTGTATCACTATGTCCGAACAACATCGCTTTGGTTCACTCTGAGACGCCTGGACACTTCCCTTGTTGAGAGCCCTTTCTGGCACAAAGTAACAATGCGGACGCGATCGAACAGCGGTATTGCCCGTCTATGCATGGTTGAACTACAGACAACACTAGCTGTCCAGAATGAGATTTTCAGTGGGATGTTTCCAGAATGAGATTTTCACTCTGCAGCATAGTGTGCGCTGATATGAAATTTCCTGGCAGATTAAAACTGTGTGCCGGACCGAGACTCGAACTGGGAACCTTCGCCTTTCGCAGGAAAGTACTCTAACAACTGAACTACCCACGCACGACTCACGCTCCGTCCTTACAGCTTTACTTCTCCCAGTATCTCGTCTCCTACCTTCCAAACTTTACAGAAGTTCTCCTGCGAACCGTGCAGAACTAGCACTCCTCAAAGAAAGGATATAGCGGAGACATGGCTTAGCCACATCCTGGGGGGGGGGGGGGGGGGGGGAAGTTTCCAGAATAAGATTTTCATTCAGCATGGTTGCATGGTTGTTTACATCTTTGGGCGGGTTTAGTGACATCTCTGAACAGTCAAAGGGAGTGTATCTGTGATAAGGTATCCACAGTCGACGTCTATTTTCAGGGGTTCTGGGAACCGGGGTGATGCAAAACTTTTTTTGATTTGTGTGTATATACCAGATGTAGGGTAATTAGAATATCCAGTAGAGCCACTATCTTACTGTTGTTGTGGTAGTCAACTGACAGATGGCTACAAAATGACCATCATTATCTACTACGGGGTTCTTAACCACGATTGAAGGACAGATTCTTAATTTTTAATTTAGACTGGATTCTTTGGCTGGGCGAAAAACTGATTGCTATGTCTATAGAATTTAAGATGTAGGATTCGGTTCAGTTGTAAATGACAGTACAAATGAATGTAGATGTCCCAGCAACGACGCGGCATGGGTGGCTGTTGTTAAGTGAAGAAGTATATCCAGTTATATGACTGTGGAAGTAATTTTCATACTGTGAAGATGAGAAGGGTTTAGGAAATGAATTTGATTATGGAACTTTTAACACAATGTGATAGAGGGAAACAATATTAATGTGTAAGTGGGTGACATTTAGGAACTGACAAACATTAAGGAACTCTAAATGTTGTGCTTAATTATGTTATGAGTCGCTCCAAATTAAGAGGAGTAAGTATTTCCTTCAATTTTTTTTTGTTCTCTAGTTTGTAAGTTTAGTTAATGCTAGGTTTTATTTTCTATTTTTTTGGGTCTAATTAATAAACAATTTTTTTCTGGGATTAATAACTACCCAGTTTTAGCTTCACTTTTCAGGTGCAATTAATGCTTAATTTTTCTTTAATCAGTTGATAAACATCTAAAATATTGTAATTATTCCAATTTAGACATTATATTTATTTGTAAAATATCTTATTCTTGTTTACTCAAGTTTTTCACTATCTGGATTCCTTTGTTCTATCTTCCATGAATATAAAGTTCTATTTCATTCACATATCGATCCCAACTTTCCCATTTAATTTTTCGTACTATTAGGGGTTGATAAGGTTTTTAGAATCACCACCTTTATTCGTTTTTTAATATGTTCGTTCTAATTCGTTAGCCTTTCAAAATATTTCTTTCTCTGCATACCAGTTCTCTAGCACCTGCACGCGTTATAATTTATTTAAAATTACTCTATTCTCCATTTATAGTGTCACTTACTGGATTCATTTAGCATTTTCGCTTAGTTTCTTTTGATATGTTAGTTTGATACTACATATGTTGCAGGGGGGCTGAGCAGACAGAGTTCTGTGTTAGGGCAGAATGGCTGCTGGGAATATGTGAAGCATCTTCAACAGTAGTGAAACATTATTAAAATCCAATAATTTGTGTATACAATCCGTTGCTCTCCCACACCAGTCAACTGATGTTTCATTGAGCTGCATGTTGGATTCCCTCTGATGTCTCTTTAGCCAGTTCAGTTTCTGCATGCCCAGGCGAAGGAGTAAGTGGCCTTGGAACCACGGCAGGTTGCTGGCTGTCAGATGGTGGTCATGCCCAGTGAACGTTTGGTCTCATTCTGGCTGTTGGAGTGTCCTCAGTCCAGCTGCAAACTCTATGACGGCCTTAGACAACCAATTGATGATGTACCTCGTATCGGTAGTCGTTTGGTCGGTTGATCTTCACCCTGCTGGCCTGGTAAGTTGCAACACCTGTAGTTATGCAGGTGCTTAACAGGAACATATAGACTCCAAGAGGCCCAAATGCTGGCGTCTCTGTTGAAGTTCACTGCTGGTAGCACTCGGTGATGTGGTGTTGTTGGAAGACAGCTTCTTCATCAGTAGATGGTAGACGGCAAGCAGTGCGAAGATCATAATCTCAAGTATATTTCTGACTAGTTCATAGACTGTGCTGGGGCATGGAATATACATTCACTAAAATATCGTAATCATAGAAGCGAGTGTTATCACTATTAACACCACCGATCCCAGTGACCATCTGCTGAGAACTGGGAAACTGAGATATTCAAAGGGAGCTAGCAGGAGGCTGTCACATGAGATTCAATTTGTAATGATTACATGCGTCAGCATTATCCTGCCACATTCACATAACAGGCTATTAACTGTTGTATCAGTTCCTCACCACATGTGCATGTGTAAGAGACAGAGTTTCTTGCACCATGTCTGATTAGTTAACGAATGTGCTTGTCTCTATTGCTTTGGTTTTCTGTTGCAGTCTTCTTTTTGCTGAATATGTATTTCTCAGTTGGCGGATGGTGTCATAAAGTACTGAAGGTCTGAGCTAGTTGCGGTATGCTGCTACGCTTCCTGCGCAGCCTGTGTCTCTGGCTCAACCTGTTATTGCCTGTGCCAATGTGAATGAGTTTTAATTACAATTTCTGATTTCCTATCCCTTAATATTCTGTGCCATAGCAATATTGTTCGTCTAAGTGCACGATATAAGATTGTAACAATTATGTCGATTATTGATTATGTAACATCTGTATTTCGTAACTTCTTTGACTTGGATGTAAATAATTTTTCTCATTTTATAATTTGATGCAATCTGGAAATATTTTGTAAATGTTGTCACTGAAGCTATGTCATTTTATGTACTGAATTGTAAATACAAGCAGGTAACCTGTCCATACTCAGGGGACGTAAAATTGTGTTTGACAGAAAAGCTGGAGGCAAGTGCCACCCCACGAATAGGTTTAGTCGGAATTGAAAAGCTGAAGTGGCATGAAAAGTCGTTGTGGCTAAGAAGATAATAGCTAGCTCTCAACGAATCAACATCCCGAGTGGTCAATGAGGTAAGTATTTCTGGAAAATTGGAATAATTATGCCTTGGATGGACTGTTATTGGCCAATGTACCATGGAATTTTTTGGAATGCTCTAAGATATATGTATTTACGATACCAAGAAGACGTTATACACAGAAAATTGCATCAAGAGCTGTAATTGCGCCTTATGGCTTTGTTCTGCCGCCACAGAAGATCGCCACAGCACCCGCTTTCAGGCAAAGTAGTATTTCAAATTGGAAATATATGCAGTGACCAGTGATTGCTGAAATATTCAAATAATAGGTGATTAAGTCTAACTTTGTTTCAAGAACTGTGTTTCATCCTAAATCACTCACTTTGTTAGGATACTGTCCCTTTCACGAGAATGTTCCGAGTTTTACTTTTATGAGGAATTTGTATAAATATTTAATTACAGGAATTTAAAGAATTGGTAAATTTTGTGCAGCATGAGTTTCTGTTTTTCAAATAGTATTTGTATGAAATGCTCCACATGGTACTCTAAGTCCTTAAATTCAGTCTATAGTAAAAGCAAAATTTCATCTTGAAATAAAACTTCGAAAGATTATTAAAATCACTTCTCAGAACTTACTACGAAACAGAGATTACAAAAGCAAAATCTGTTTCATAACAGTCTGAAGGCCTACAACAATCATATTGGTTACAACAGGTTTGTTAATGGCGATTGTGTGTGTATATTTCTTTATACGTATGTTTTTACTATCATTTGTTATCGAAAATGTGTTGTGAGACAGAATAATTTTATGTCCCTCTCGCCAAGTTATAGCTGGTTAATTAGTAAGCCTTATTGAAAGTTCATGCAAAAATTAATTAAGTCTTACTGAGCTATCTTTGCTACTAAAATCATGAGCTGCGCTATCTTAGTTAATTTATAACAGTTTGAGAGACCCGATGTAGAACTCGTGCCTTTTACTAAGCAAAAGTTACAGTATATCAAAACTATATGTGTTCATGTTAGTTAAAATAACAGCTTGATAACTATATCAAAATTACTGTCATTCATTTGTGGAGTTTTACGTCCTCCTCACGAGTACATTAGTGTGAAGTAGATGTTGCCTCTAAGAAGAAACATATAGTAGCTCTGCTCAGGACCGCTCACTTTGCTAATGCATGCTAGGATCTGCTGTTGTTTTCATGTGCGATTGCCAAACGCCGGCGCTCCTGTCTGGAACCGCACGACCGCTACTGTCGCAGGTTCGAATCCTGCCTCTGACATGGATGTGTGTGATGTCCTTAGGTTAGTTATGTTTAAGTAGTTCTAAGTTCTAGGGGACTGATGACCTCAGATGTTAAGTACCATAGTGCTCAGAGCCATTTGATTGCCAAACAGACCTTCGCATGGAATTGAAATACAATGCAGCAGTTTGTTTACTTTTTTTACTACATGTTTTCTTGAAATTACTTCTGTCTGATTAGGCAGATGGTCGTTTCTACTTCTGTCATCACAAGTTTTACTTTTAAAACAACATACCACAGGTTCGATTCCCGCTCAGACAACGTTATATCTTTTCAGTACTTAACCCATCGGAGACGAATAATAGTGTGGTTACTTTTCATTGTCATACTCGATTACCGTCAAACGTTTAATCGTGGTAAAAGTGTAGCAGTATAGGATGGACTTGCTTTTGTAGTAACGAATTAGTGTGTTCTAAGTTGTCACATCCGACTGCGTCTTTATTTGTGGTTCCTTCCATCTTTAAAAAAAAAAAAATGTTTCGAGGCCACGAGTGGATGACCTTTATGGTGGGTGGTGGAACTGGGGTGCCAGTGGTCAGGAAGGCAGTTGTGCACCACTCTTGGTGGGGTTGCAGAGGATGGCACTTATATGTCTGTTTGTTGTTTGAAGTTTCATGATGAAAACGTGATTGTTAAACATTCATATTGTTGTTTAGTAATTTACATCTGTTGTGATGGTACTCAGAAGAGCCATCGCCCCATGGCGAAGGCTGTACTCGACTGGCCAGAAGGTGCTGAGGCATGCAAGTGGCCTGTTGCCAACCACAGTGTGCAACATCGTTAGCTGACAAAGTGATGAAAACGGCGAGTCAGCAAGGGCACAGAAGCTGGGAGTATATGGCATCCTCTTCAGCATCCGCAATGACTATACGCGGTCAAGCAGTTCGGGGCAAGGGGAACCAGAGCATGCGGGATCACAAGGACCCAGTTTGCTTGTGACAGTTCACAGCTACAGTGCTTACCCGAATAGGTGGACATGAACAGCGACAGAGTTTGCCTGCACTCGCAAAGGTGACTGAACATCTGTGAGACCATGCATGGGCTCTAGCCTGCAAGGTAGGAGACTGGCATCAACTGGAAGTTGGCCCGCTGGTGGCCCACCACTTGAAGGGCGCTAACTCAGCAGCATAAGACTTAACGTGAATGGTATCCCAGCAACTAGCAGAGGCAAAGTCAGTTTGAGGCAGCTTGTTGACTCACGTCGACTCGAAGACCAGCGTAGACTACTTCTCAAAGTTGTCAGCTCCCAGATTTCTCCCATCTGTCTAGAAATGCGTAGGATTCATACGGACTTGGCTCATTCCGGTTTTGCCAAGACATCAGTTTGCATCACCTTAGCCTCTGCGCAGTCATGGCAGTCAGGCCGCGGTGGTCTCGCGGTTCTAGGCGCGCAGTCCGGAACCGTGCGACTGCTACGGTCGCAGGTTCGATTCCTGACTCGGGCATGGATGTGTGTGATGTCCTTAGGTTAGTTAGGTTTAAGTAGTTCTAAGTTCTAGGGGACTGATGACCACAGCAGTTGAGTCCCATAGTCCTCAGAGCCATTTGAACCATGACAGTCAGGTCACCAATGCCATACTGTGTCTGCTACTATGGCTGTGTCAACGGCATTATGACTCTGGTCCCCACACTGGGCTGGGATATGCGATACGTACCCCTACACCACAGAGACAGTACTTACTGGATCGGCAGGAAACCCGTGATGTAACAGCGCCTGACCATTCTCAGCCTGACCTGCTTCCTTGGTCCTCTTGCTTTAACCATGGACGCCGTCTTTTTTAGGGCTCCGTATCTTAAACAGTAAATCGGAACACTTATAGGATCATTTTGTTGCCGGCCGCTGTGGCTGAGCAGTTCTAGGCGCTTCAGTCCGGAAACGCGATGCTGCTTCGGTCGCAGGTTCGAATCCTGCCTCGAGTATGGATGTGTGTGATGTCCATAGGTTAGTTAGGTTTAAGTAGTTCTAAGTTCTAGGGGACTGATGACATAGTGCTTCGATCCATTTAAACCATTTTTGATCACTTTGTTGAGCCTGTGTGTCTGTGTGTACCTGTCTATGTCCGACGATTAAGAATCCACTTGCTCATGAAAAAGTAGACGTATAAAGTTGAAATACTAAGACCTACAGTTTAATTTGTAATTATATCACGGGAAAAAATATTTTTTTTCTCATTTGCTATCCGACTCTCTGTCTGTCGTCTTTTTCTCAGGAACGGGTACGCGTAACGCTTTGAAATGTATGGCGGTGTAAGACATTTAGCCATGTAAGTCAATGAAATCAAGAGATACGGCCATTTATGTCACATATTTTGATAGTCGCTAGCTCACTTATCGAAACCTATAGAATCATGAAATTTACAACGTTTTCTGGTACAACTATGGAAAATATCGGAAAACTGATAATTTCTAATTTAACCCAGGAAAGAAATATTTATTGTCATTTGTTATCTAACTGTCTGTCCATCTGTTACGCCTTATTTTTCTCTAACGAACTGCAACAGGAAATACGAAGTTAAGCAACAGTTTCAAATTTAAAATTAAAACATTCTCGAAACTCCTGGAATTCCCGGAATCGTTATCTTGCCAGTATCGACATCGATAACGCGCAAAATTCATCAAGATTCTTGATTCCCAGGTTGGTTGTACTATCTATACACATAATTACGTTTGTATAGAACCCTCAGGGTTTGATTCCTACTCGCATATAGCCCATTTTTTATTCAGCCATCCCACGGAAAATATCTGTGATGCAACACGCCTCTCCTCTTCAGAAGATTCGGTCCACCATTCACATTTTCTAATGTGTGTGAATTCCTATGGGACCAAACTGCTGACGTCATCGGTCGCTAGACTTACGCACTACTTAAACGAACTTATCCTAAGAACAACACACACACCCATGCCCGAGGGAGGACTCGAACTATGGGCCGAACCGCACAAAAACCCTGGGTTCGGTGTGGGGCGGCGGTTGGGTGAGTGGACTGCTGTGGCCTGTTGTGGGGGTTGTTACCACTGAGGGCTACGGCGGGCTACGAAACCTCCCCATCGTTTCTAGGTTCCCAGTTCAATACATACATTCATACAAGAACACCTTGGTCAGACTTCCTGATCTGTTCTACGTGGTAGCACACAATCAATAACTGATTGAGTCTGGAACCGCGAGACCGCTACGGTCGCAGGTTCGAATCCTGCCTCGGGCATGGATGTGTGTGATGTCCTTAGGTTAGTTAGGTTTAACTAGTTCTAAGTTCTAGGGGACTAATGACCTCAGCAGTTGAGTCCCATAGTGCTCAGAGCCATTTGAACCATTTGAACCAATAACTGATTGTGGCAGGTCACAGTCAATTATTGGTTATTTTCATCCCATATAAAATGCAGAAATTCAAACTAACTTTTACACCATTGATTTAGTGTACGTGCTAGACTTAACCACAAATTAATGATTGATAAACATTGAAGATTATTTAGACAGATTAAAGACTCCACAGAAGGAATCACGATGAAAAGATTCACTGGAATCGTTTATGATAGCAATAATAAGTATTAAATTCAAATAGCACTATCCTCTATTCAGCACTGTGTCAAAGCTAAAGTTCATTCGGTAGTAAAGTGATGACAGCTGCCGAGCACAGTTAACTGTCAAAATTCCACGCAAGAATACTGTGGTGTCACTGCCAGACACCACACTTGCTAGGTGGTAGCTTAAATCGGCCGCGGTCCATTAGTACATGTCGGACCCGCGTGTCGCCACTGTGTGATCGCAGACCGAGCGCCACCACACGGCAGGTCTCGAGAGACGTACGAGAACTCGCCCCAGTTGTACGACGACGTTGCTAGCGACTATACGGACGAAGCCATTTCTCTCATTTGCCGAGAGACAGTTAGAATAGCCTTCAGCTAAGTTAATGGCTACGACTTAGCAAGGCGCCATTAGCCTTAAATAGCTTGTATATAAAGAGTCACTTGTATCGCCACAATCTCCAGATGTCTCATCAAGAACGATGTATACAAGGATGTATTAAAAGTTAAGTATATTCCAAAGATACGTATTTTCTTTATCCCATTCATTAAGTCTCCTGTTTCAGACCTCACTCCATCCTTCGTGAGTTAGCGCGTGCATCTTGGCCGCCTCTTTCAATTAGTGTGCGTAGTGTTGGCAAGTCTGCCGACACTACAATTTTGGCGACGAGCGTAAAAACTGTCTTCGTTCTTCTTGCTTTGCGTACATTACTTGTGTCATGGCTTCGCCAGATGTACTGTCCGAATTTTATCGCTTGCAGAATCAGCAGACGCAGGCGTTATTGGATGCCCTTGGACAGCTCGTCCAGGGTCAATGTGCGCTGCAACACGATGCGGCCGCCACCGTTTCATCGCTACCGCAGCCACAACACGCCGTTGCACCATCCTTCCGTAATTTTGATTCAACGCAAGAAACGTGGCCAGAATGGTCACGCCAGTTTGGATTCCATCTAACTGCCTACAGAATTCAAGGTAATGAGCGGCAGCCGTTTTTGCTTTCTTGTGTCGGTGTGTCCACCTACCGTGTGATAGTGAAATTGTTTCCCCGACGCGACATAGCAACTCTGTCCTACGACGAAATTTTGTCTGCTTTAGATGCCTATTTCAAAGAAACAGTTAATGTAGTTGCAAAAAGGTATACGTTCTTTCGTACCAAACGTACGGCCGGTCAGACTAATAGGGAGTGGGTTGCAACATTGCAAGGACTTACTAGGGATTGTGATTTTGCATGTGAATGTGGACTTCCATATTCAGATACTATGGTGCGTGATGCAATTGCTCAGAACGTTTCTGATGTTCGCATACGGGAACAGATTTTGAAACTAGTAAATCCCTCCCTTCAACAAGTGATAGACATTTTAGATAGGCAAGACACACTTGACTTTGCTCAGGAATCATTTGAAACTTCGCCAGCAGTGTGTCACATTAACCGGCCCGCCGGGCGCGCAGCATGGGACGTTAAACGGCCCTCGCGCACGTCCGAGCAGCTGCAGCCTAGCTCGCAAACACGTGTGCCGCGTAAGCAGGCCAATGCCGTGCTCAAATCATGCCCACGGTGTGCAACTCGACATTCACGTGACAAATGCCCGTCACGCCAAGCTATTTGCTTTTACTGTCATAAGAAAGGACATGTTCAAAGTGTTTGCCAGAAAAAGCTAAGATCAGACAATCACAACCATTCCAGGCCCTTTGCTTCGCGCCGGAATCGAACCAGGGACAATCAGGCTCGTGGACCTTCGCCCATGGACATTCATGTCGTTAATTCCACCCCGTCCAGTGCCACTTTATCTCACAGTGACTGTGTTCGTCCCACACAAAGTGTGCATCGACGTCGCCGGAACTCCCGTAAAGTCGCAAGTGCTTCTGTACCTGTATCAGTTCAAATTGCACGTGAAGGTCGCTCTTGTCGTCAGCAGGACAATAAACTTTTTGTAGACTTAGACTTTGGAGGCAAAGTGATACCATTCCAGCTCGATACCGGAGCTGCAGTTTCATTGCTCAATCAAGACATGTACAAACAGCTGGGCAAGCCTCCGTTGCGTGCCGCAAATGTTCAGCTCAATAGTTCTTTAGGACAGATACCTGTGTTAGGACAGTGCAGCCTTCTTGCCACATACAAGGGACAAACAAAACTTGTGTCATTTTACGTTCTTCGTTCTTCTACTGCAGTGAACTTGTTTGGTTTAGATTTATTTCAGTTGTTTAACTTGTCTATAGTCAATCAGGTCCTATCTGTGAATCAGACTGTGCCTTCCGCCAGTGTTTCTCGTCTTTGTGAAGAATTTGCAGACATTTTTGCACCGGGCCTTGGTTGCGCTAAGAACTATGAAGCACATTTGGAACTCAAAGTGAACGCGCAACCGAAATTTTGCAGAGTGCGCACTGTTCCCCACGCATTGCGTGATGAGGTCGCAAGAACATTAAACGATTTAGAATCTCAAGGTGTAATTGAACGTGTGCAATGCTTCTATCTGGGCCTCACCCTTAGTAATTTTGCCAAAACCTTCCGGAAAATTGAGACTTTGCGTGGACTTCAAGGTAACTGTGAATCCACAACTTGTGACTGCAACTTTTCCTTTGCCCCGCCCGGAAGATCTTTTTGATAAACTGTGCCCGGGTAAATACTTTTCGAAATTGGACCTAGCAGATGCGTACTTGCAAATACCAGTGGGCGCAGAATCCCAGCGCGTCTTGGTGGTTAACACGCATCTTGGATTGTACCGATTCAAAAGACTGCCATTCGGGTGTGCATCCGCCCCTGCATTGTTTCAGCAATATTTACAAACTGTTTGTGCGTCGGTCCCTATTGCTGCGAACTATCTGGACGATATTGTGATCTCCGGAAAGACAGAAGACGAACATTTAGCCAACCTACGAACGTTATTTCAGGTCTTGCGACAAAATGGTCTTCGCTTGAGGAAGGACAAATGTGTGTTTTTTGCTCGTGACTTACCATATCTGGGCCATGTCATAAATGCCCAAGGCATACATCCGAGTCCAGAGCACCTCCGTGCCATACAGGAGTTGCCTTCGCCACAGAACTTGAAACAGCTCCAGAGTGTGTTGGGAAAAATTACCTACTATGCCAGGTTTGTGCCGCGCGCTTCTTCCATTTCAGCTCCGCTTCATCGCTTACGCCGTAAAGGTGTTCCGTTCGTCTGGACGACGGAATGCGAACGCGCCTTTCGCCAGTTGAAATCGGCGTTGCTTTCTCATACTTGCCTTACGCCATTCGATCCCCAGAAACCACTTTTGTTGATGGTCGATGCATCGGATTTCGTGATCGGTGCTGTGCTTGCGCACAAAGTTGGATCGCATGATCGTCCTATTGCCTTTGCTTCAAAATTGCTCTCGTCTGCGCAACGCAATTATTCCCAGATAGAGAAAGAAGCTTTAGCTCTCGTGTTTGGTGTTACTAAGTTCCATGATTTCTTGTATGGTCGTCACTTTACCATCATCACAGACCAGAAACCTTTGACATCGCTTTTTCATCCAAACAAGCCTGTACCTCCACGTACAGCGCAGAAATTCATTCGCTGGTCTCTTTTCCTCTCGCAGTACCGCTACGATATCTTGTATCGGTCCACTGCTCAGCACGGAAACGCTGATGCGTTGTCCCGTTTGCCTGTTGCTGAGGATAAAGCATTCGATTCTTCCGAACTTGCTTGCATGTTCATTGATTCGGAAACCGATGACGTGGTCGAATCGTTTCCGATTGATTTTCGTCGTGTCGCTACAGCCACAGCTGCTGACCCTGTCCTTGCTACTGTTTTGCGTTTTGTTGCTACGCAATGGCCCTTGTCAAAGTCACGGATCGAGGATCCGTTGGTTCGCCGATTTTTTGCTCACAAGGGGAGACTTTTTGTACGACATGGTGTTCTTTTGTTGCGTTCTGATAATGATCAATCCAGAGTCGTGGTCCCACGTTCGTTACAGTCCTCTGTCTTACGGCTTCTTCACCAAGGACATTGGGGTATAGTGCGTACGAAACAACTTGCTCGTAAGCACTGTACTTGGTTCGGAATCGATGCTGCGATTACGAGTATGTGCTCTTCTTGCGTGGCGTGTGCCGAACAACAATCCGCCCCGCCGCGGAAATTCTTTGCATGGCCGACAGCCACTTCCCCTTGGCAACGCTTGCACATCGATTTTGCTGGTCCATTCTGGAATGCTCGATGGTTGGTTGTGGTGGATTCCTTCAGTAATTTTCCTTTTGTTGTCCGGATGTCTTCCACGACGTCATCTGCCACCATCCAAGCGTTGTCCGCTATTTTTTGCATTGAAGGTCTTCCCCAGACTATTGTTTCCGACAATGGCCCACAATTCATGTCCGCAGAATTTCAGTCATTCTGCAAGGCCAATGGTATTCAACATCTGACATCCGCGCCGTTTTCGCCTCAGTCAAACGGTGCCGCTGAACGATTGGTCCGGACTTTCAAGTCACAGATGTTGAAGTTGAAAGAGTCGCATTCTAGGGAGGACGCATTGTTGCTCATTTTGTCTTCGTATCGCTCTCAGCTCCGCGATGGTCGCTCGCCGGCTGAGTTGCTCCATGGTCGTCCTCATCGAACCTTGATGTCTTTGCTGCATCCGCCGCATCAGGTTCCAGTGCAGCGGCAGACTACTGCTTTTGCTCCTGGCGACGTTGTTTTCTATCGCAACTATCGCGGTTCACGGCGTTGGCTCGCAGGGCGCATTCTTCGCTGCCTCGGCCGCGCGATGTATTTGGTTTTGGGGGCCTCTGGTGAGGTGCGTCGGCATCTCAATCAGCTGCACCTCTGTCGTCGCTTGGGTTCTGCCGCTCCCCGTCTGCTTTCAGCGACGGTGCCGTCCGGTCAGCGCCCTGGGGACCGATCTACTGGCTCGCCTCATCCCCAGGTGGTACCGACGCTGCCTTCCATTTTGCCTCATGGCGACGCGCCGCCGCCGCCTCCGCCGCCTGTTCTCCCGCCGGCGCCGCCCGCAGTGGACGCGTCGCTGCAACCGCCAGGCGCCTCCCTGGGTCACGCGCCGCCGCTCGCTTCCCGTGACCAGATGTCCTCCACCATGGAACTCCTGCCCGCTCCGGACCAGATGTCGTCTTCGCCCGTCGGGTGCCCCGACCACATGGAGGTCGACCCTGCGGCCCCTCCTGTCTCCTTACGGGCGCATACACCTCATATTGACGTGCACCCTGGACTAGGTTTTCAGGCGTCTCCTAGCTCCCCTCGGACCGAATGGCCGGGTGCGGGTGGCACAGCCTCGCCTGTTGTTAGGCTCCCCACCTCATCGCATACGTCAACATGGGGTCCTCCCCACGGCGGGCGGAAGCCTTCTAACACGACCGTTCGCCGATTTGCGGGGGAGGAATGTGGTGTCACTGCCAGACACTACACTTGCTAGGTGGTAGCTTAAATCGGCCGCGGTCCATTAGTACATGTCGGACCCGCGTGTCGCCACTGTGTGATCGCAGACCGAGCGCCACCACACGGCAGGTCTCGAGAGACGTACGAGAACTCGCCCCAGTTGTACGACGACGTTGCTAGCGACTATACGGACGAAGCCATTTCTCTCATTTGCCGAGAGACAGTTAGAATAGCCTTCAGCTAAGTTAATGGCTACGACTTAGCAAGGCGCCATTAGCCTTAAATAGCTTGTATATAAAGAGTCACTTGTATCGCCACAATCTCCAGATGTCTCAACAAGAACGATGTATACAAGGATGTATTAAAAGTTAAGTATATTCCAAAGATACGTATTTTCTTTATCCCATTCATTAAGTCTCCTGTTTCAGACCTCACTCCATCCTTCGTGAGTTAGCGCGTGCATCTTGGCCGCCTCTTTCAATTAGTGTGCGTAGTGTTGGCAAGTCTGCCGACACTACAAATACCATTCCTACAACACGGCATCCACAAGAGAGCAAGACGTAGGAGGAGAAGCTCCCTGGGTGACTGATCATAGTGGGTACGGTGCGATATCCTCCATATAGGGCTGCATCCGGAACAGTGTAGTGTAGATCTTGCTTGTTGATGTGCTTCGGAATTGCTTCCAATGGCTTAAGGGACTTAAGTGCAAGAGGGAGGCCGAATGCTGTCCAAAACACAAGCTGTGCAGAGTGATATCTGCTCAGTGATTGGATGGCATGTCATACATGGAGGCAAAGTCGTGTTTCCGAATGTGGTGCTGTTGTCCAGGACGCACGCACTGCTAGTCCCGACACTGATGTCTCTTGTTCCGAATCTAGCGCCTCATGTTTCTGTGGTACTATCTTGGGTTCGTCTTCAAAACAGAACGGCTTTTTTTGGACACATTCCAGGTTTTTAAGGTTGATATACCGAGCCTGCCACACTGATGCAAGTCTGGGTCAACCAAGAGAATGTCTTCTGTGGCAAAGGCGGCCGCGGTGGCCGAGAGGTTCTAGGCGCTTCAGTCCGGAACCGTGCGACTGTTACGGTCGCAGGTTCGAATCCTTCCACGGGCATGGATGTGTGTGGTGTCCTTAGGTTAGTAAGGTTTAAGTAGTTCTAAGTTCTAGGGGACTGATGACCTCAGATATTAAGTCCCATAGTGCTCAAGGCCATTTTTTCTTTTGTGGAGCCAGAGCATGGGCAACTTGCAGACCATTCCTGTAACGCAGTAAGCTGGGGTCGCGAGCGCCCCCAACAAAAAAACACAGTGGAAAGATCGTGGAGCCATACTGACGTTAGATGGATACCTTTGGCCCCTCACAAACTGAGGTCCTGGTGTCGATGGGGCGTCCGAGATGCCTTGATGTCATTGTTGCAGTCTGCGGGTGTTGACGCCTTTGGAGGCTGAGTCCCCGTCTTTGGATCTGTTGCCTGAGGACTTGAAGAACCTCCTCGACACCGGTATGGACGGATCGGATGTGGCTGGGGGTGTGGATGGGGCTCATATGAGAACTGCCTGGAGTGTATCTGTGAAGAGACAGAACATAGTGTCTTCGTCTTGGAAAGGATGATCGCAGTCGATTATGGGTTAGTGAGTCTGAGCGGACTATCGTGTTGTGTCTAGATTCCCAAGAGAGATAACGATAGAGCCAGGGAACTGACTGCAGGCTGATGACCTGCTCGTTGCAGAGTCTTCTCACTGAAAGTATTGGAATCACATGACACACAATTAATTGAAAACGGGGTGACTGTATCCAGTAGAAGAACGCCAGTGTTTCTGAAGCGGCCGTGACTGGAAGGAAATATTAATTACACATGACACTACGACGGCCAATACCAAAGTCCATACATGTTCCTGGTGCACAGGTCTAGTAACAGTGAAGCCTGGTGACGGCGCTGGTGGCTCCAAACAGCGACGCTCGCTGGCTGACGTATAGCTTAGAAGATCCTGAAGGTTCCCGAGCGAGTTTCTAATTGATAAATAGTATCTGTGGTTGACAATTGGCCCAGAGAGATCGCTCGTTTTGCATAGGAATTCGATGGCGGAAGCCAGACCTGAAGCATGAGGAGGGATTTCCGTAGAAGGGCGCGCCAACCCGAATGTTAATTCGGAGGCGCAATGTCCCTGACTCCTCTGGTGGGCGGCAAATGACTGAGCACGAGAAAATAGGTGTCTTTCCCTGATGCCGTGGTGGGAGGGCTGGGTACCACACTCAAAGAATTTTCCATCCCACTGCAGACTTACGGGATGCAGAAATTAGTACTGAGCCGTGGTAAAAACTGCTGTTTTGAAGAGCGCGCCGCAGCGCGTTGTGTGAAGCAGTCGCCCTCCGTTTCTGGCGGTGGCGCCGCTGTGGCAATCGGAGCTTTGGTGTCTCCCTCTGGTGGGAAAGGGGAAAGGTAGTCTGTTCACGTGCATTTAAAGGGCGCTATGAGCTCGCCAGTTGGTCAGTCTGGGTGAGTCTGGAGTCAGTCTGGGGTCAGTCTCTCGTCCCCATCTTTCTAGTCTGTCTCTCGTCCGAATTTGTGGCGCAGTGAGAGGACTCAACGAGTGGTCGCCCGGTCGGGGGCTTAGTTCCTGCATCTGCGTCTGCGCGTTAGGCCGCCAGTCTGCTCGAGTTGCTCAGGCAACGGTCATTGGCGGTTGGATCGATCGGTTGGTCGGTCGCGCACTGAGACACAAGATGACTTGTCCGCCTGGAGCGTCGGCGCATGTGAGGTCGCCACGTGAGTCCAATGGGCCGCGCCGTATAGCAAGGGGTAGTGGCTTCGCGGCCGACACGAGAGCAACAAGAGTCAACCCACGACATCGGTCTGGCCGCTGCGAGCTGCGACGCCGTGAGACGGGAGATCGGCGCACCTTCCTGCGTCCGTTGAAGCGGCTGGCAGTGGACTGTTCGGGAGAGAGTTTTGGGAGTGCTGCGCTAGGTCTTCGCCAGAAATCGCAGTTTATTAGAAGTTAAGTGATTGGAGATATGTTGTTTCATTTACTTGTTAAATTCTACTTGTTTTCTTGGTGATGTCACCAGCCGCTTTGTTTTGCGGTCGCCCCACCATTCTTCTCCGTTCGCCCACTCACGGGAAGGTGGTTATTTATGAATTGGGTGGTCCGTTTTTCTCTTGTGGAGTGGGGGCAAGTTAGAGCAACCTGCGGTTCGAGTTGTTCGGTAATCTCCCTATCTATCTGCCGTACGTTAATAGCTGCCTCTGTCATGTTTGTCGGATTCGGTGTGTTAACGAATTTATTGTTTGAAGTGTAACGGCCTAATTCCTTAAATATGTTTTTATCTTGCCTATAATCTTGAGAGGCGGTATATGTGTACTGTAGAGCATGTTTGGCCAAACTTGTATAATTTTATGTCAGACTGCATTTCATGGGCTTTTACTTAAATGGTCATTTTAGTATGTAAAGTTGCCACCCTTTCACCGTAAGACTTTTCTTAGAAGTTAAAAGCAAGTTGCACCTTCGGAGGTAAGTTAATCTTTTAATTTTAGTGTTTTGTATCATTTCCATCCCTCCTACGGAGTGCATAGTTTGTGTGCTTGTGTGAATTGTTAAAACTTTTACTTAAAGGTAATGTGGTGTGTTGCAAATTTGCACCTGTGCAGTCTTTCAGAGGTTGCTGTGAGCGGTTACAGGAAGCAAAACAGGACTGGAATCAATCTGCAGATTAAATAGCCTATACAGCAAAGGACTGAGTGCCGGAAGTGGCGACACGTAGGACAAAATTTGAAGGAAGTACCACGAGAACATCTTGGAGAGGATGTTCGAAAATTTGTTGTATCCAGAGGGTTTCTGGCAGTGCGAAAGAGCCTTGAAATGAATGGCAGGAAACGTATTGCTCTCGGAGGACGTATGTTGGCCCTGTCCTGGCTGAAGCGCTGCGGGCTCCCAATGCTTTTATAATGGGTAAGGACGGGTCGGGAGGCTTAGGAGTATCACGACTAACGTCACGGAAAGTGGAGCGTGCGGACGAGTGCTAAGAATCTGAGAAGAGGACAGGACCGGCATTGAACCCTGTTGCGTTGTGGAGGACGACTTGGAATTTTTAATGATGTGCGAGCATTGAGGACTGTCAGGGAATTCTGATGTGTCGTCGAAGACGACTTGGAATTTATATTGTGCGTGTGAGCAGTGATGTCTGGCAAAGAGTGCTGTCGCGTCGTGGGAAAGGATGTAGAATTGCGATTGTAAGCAAGAGCACTGATGTCAGACAGGGAGTCAAGTTGCGTCGTGGAAGGCGACCCATAAAGTGTAGTGTGTGTAAGTGCACAAAAATTGTCGCATAAAGTGTAATAAACATTAAGTTTGAATTTTAACCGAACGCAAGGTAATGTGCGTGGACCTACAACAGCATTAAACGGTCAAGAACCTGATAGGTGAGGCCACGAGAATGAGTAAGACAAAAATAAATTGTCTTCTTCACCTTCACTGCGCAGGCTACGATGTGTTGATCCAACACCGTGATGATGGTGGGCCACGGCTCAATCTTCTCACCTACTTCTTGAAACGACCCAGGCCAGCATCTGCAGCAGAAGCCCCTGCTGGTGTTGAAGTCGTTGCAAAGCCTGGGGTAGGTCAGTGTCCAGGTGGGCCATAGTTTCAAGAAGGATCTTCTGTTTTTGCTGAAGTCACTGTAAGTCATGCAATAGCTGGGTCAACTCGTTTTTGCATTGCCACGCTCGAACGAAAAAAAAATGCTTACTACATTGGAACTTCTGTAGCAATACGACACTTAAGTTCGAAAAAAGGTCCAGGGATGCACTGACGACACTTCGAGTGTAAACAATTGCTCGATAGACGTTGTCGCCATTGAGAAAACCGACAAAACATGAAAACAAATTACACTTGTCGCCAGCCGGCCGGAGTGGCCGAGCGGTTCTAGGCGCTACAGTCTGGAACCGCGAGACCGCTACGGTTGCAGGTTCGAATCCTGCCTCGTGAATGGATGTGTGTGATGTCCTTAGGTTAGTTAGGTTTAAGTAGTTCTAAGTTCTAGGGGACTGACGACCTCAGCAGTTACGTCCCATAGTGCTCAGAACCATTTTTACACTTGTCGCCGACTGGTCGAACTAAACTTGGAAACATGAATCCTACTTGTCAAAATAGATGGGACGAAACAACTGAAACCGTCAACAGCTTATATGTACTGTGTGACTGGAGGCACAATGAAAATACAGTCAAAGTAATCAATGTAGAACTCGCTTATGAGAAATCACCTGTAGTAAAATCTCCTCCTCTGGGTAAGTTTGTGTCCGTTGGACCAGCCTCAGAGAAGCTGTAGTGGAAATAAAAGACAGTTTGCTGAAAACTAGGAAGTTAGAATAAAGAAAATAACCTTCCTAACCGTGAGAAAGCACACGCGTGGAAAATTGAATGGCCGGCTGCGGTGGCCGAGCAGTTCTAGGCGCCTCAGTCCGGAACCACGCGGCTGCTACAGTCGCAGGTTCGGAGCCTGTCTCGGGCATGGATGTGTGTGATGTCCTTAGGTTAGTTAGGTTTAAGGCTAGGTGACTGATGACCTAACAAGGAACCTCCCCATCGCACCCCCCTCAGATTTAGTTATAAGTTGGCCCAGTGGATAGGCCTTGAAAAGCTGTACACGGATCAATCGAGAAAACAGGAAGAATTTGTGTGGAACTATAAAAAAATAAGCAAAATATACAAACTGAGTAGTCCACGCGCAAGATATGCAACATCTAGGCCAATGTGACGTCACGAGCGCCGTGGTCCCGCGGTTAGCGTGAGGAGCTGGGGAACGAGAGGTCCTGGGTTCAAGTCTTCCCTCGAGTGAAAAATTTACTTTTTTTATTTTCGCAAAGTTATGATCTGTCCGTTCGTTCATTGACGTCTCTGTTCACTGTAATAAGTTTAGTGTCTGTGTTTTGCGACCGCACCGCAAAACCGTGCGACTAGTAGACGAAAGGACGTGCCTCTCCAGTGGGAACCGAAAACATCTGATCGCAAGGTCATAAGTCAACCGATTCCTCCACAGGAAAACACGTCTGATATATTCTATACGACACTGGTGATGGAATGTGCGTCACATGACAGGAATATGTTGTTGACCCACCTAACTTGTACACTTGGCGAATGGGTAAAACAATTCTTCTACCTTGCCTGATTTAGATTTTCTTGTGGATGTGATAATCACTCCCAAAAAAGTGATGAAAACATAAGAGTTTGTCACATAAACTGCAACAAATGAATGCAACAATTTCACAGTCGCACAGTTTTCCCTGTGCTCTGTCAAAACATATGTTTTTCATACAACGTCCCCATACTACGGCGCAGTTACCTCGCATCGGACGAACAGATAATAATTGTCTGAAAATAAAAAATTAAACTTTTCACTCGAGGGGAGACTTGAACCAAGGACCTATCGTTTCGCAGCTCCTCACGCTAACCACGGGACCACGACGCTCTGCGTTTCGGATTCCCCTAGATGTTGCCTATCTTGCGCATGCACTACTCAGTTTGTATATTTTGCTTATTTTTTTCATAGTTCCACGCAACTTCTTCATGTTTTTTCGATTGATCTGTGTTCAGTTTTTCAAGGCCTATCCACTGTGCCAACTTAAAACTAAATCTGAGGGGGGTGCGATGGGGAGGTTCCCTTGTCAGATGTTAAGTCCCATAGGGCTTAGAGACATTTGAACCATTTGAAAATTGAATTAAGAAAAAAAAAAAGAAAGAAAAGCCTCATCGCCAATATCTGGGTGTCCTGCGTGACTCAATAACTGATTGCCCCATTCTAATATATGTGAGACTGGTTCTGATCTATCTTCCTAGCACAGTTGTACAATGACGCTCAGTGAGTGTTAAAGGAATTTGTATTTAACCTATAACCTGTTAAGTAGGAAGATATCATCTCACTCATGCTGAGTTCAGAAGAGTGCAGCAGTATGTACAGCGACATAATCAGACAATGATCTCAATGTCTCGTTCCACTACATTCACAGTAAAGGAAACGTTACCGCTAACAGAAATTAGTGTACGGGTTCATGCGTAACTGTATGTTGGAAAAAATGAAAATCTTAGATTTTCGTTAGTGAGATTTATTTTTAGCCTATGTATGACTTCATGATCGTAATTATAATACGAACAGGATGGTAAAATATTGATATTGGGTGTTCACAACTGTGAAGCGAAATTCGTAACTATTCTAAGGTTCTTTAATAGTAAGATGGTTGATGACCATGTCTGGGGATAGATAAAATACAAGCAAATTAAACACAATTGGAGCCAGGAATATCAATTAACCTAAATATTCACAATGAAAATAACCAATTAATGTATGGGAGTCGGTAAAGAGCAATCAAAAAGAAACACACAGTTGAAACAATTCAATAACCTCAGAGTATAAAGCAATCTACAGTGGGTGATCAATTCTTTTCGTTAATTCGGATATCTGACGTTTCTGATTCAACTGAACCCACCAATCGTAAATGTATTTAACTACCGGTTATGGTTGTACGTGCGAAACAAATAGGAGAGACTAAGACGACCGCAGTTGTGAGTGTCAATTGAATATCATTTACTGGCATAACGCGAGAACGCGTGTTTACCTTTCGTCGTCGGCGGCAGTGGTTGCTGTCGGCGGGAGCTGTGTACCAGAGAATCTATTTTAAATCTCTCTCGACTGTTGAACACCAGTCTGATGCATTTCCTACGTCTTCGGTGAAGCGGAGACTCCCAGTTATTCCCTAGCTGTGTTAATTGGCGTGGTACGCGATATTTGGTTGGAATAGCGCGTATGTCGTTACCCTCAAATCGCTCGCAAGCGTTAACTGTCAGTGATCGGTGCAATTCTCCATACCAGAAGACTTTGCAGTTTAACTTCTTACTAGTTAAGACGAGCCTGTGAACAACTGTTCACATAATTACACTCTCAATCATCTCAGTACGACGCGAGTCCCCTTGCTCTCAACTCGACGATTTTCTGCAAGAGAAATAGCGAATTTCTCTGTCTGCAGTTTGCCTAGATCAAAGATGGTGGCCAGGCGTTTTCTTTCTGGCCAATCAGAGGATTCGTACTTGTTATAACTCCACCCACTACAGTTTCTGTAGTCCATCAGAGGCGTCGTTTCTTTTGCAGGTCAGAGTTTAACTTCTGCTACTTCATACTGAGATAAACAGCTTCTTTCCATGCGGGTTTTTACGCAGGTGGCCGCAGTGAGTCATCGGTCTTTTGAGTTGGATTTCTCTGGACGTCTATCTGCCATCTCTAGCCATGTTCCTGGAGAAAGGATCGTTGTTAAAAGCAGGGACAAGGGTGTCTTTTGCCGACGGTCTGCGCAGTGGCTTTGGCATCTCATTGTGTCCGCTGGAAGTCCGACTGTGAAGGTTTCGGGCTACATGGGTCGGGCATTGCCATTGTAAAATTATCCTTCTATCAGAATTGTGTCTCGTTCCTCAGGTCTGGGAAATTACTTGCATGCAATTACTAGTGTGAGTGTTTGTGGTTTATATTCATGAGATGTCGGTTTTCTTATTCGATTTACCTATCAACAAAAATCGTACATTTTCACGTAACTCTGTTGTGTGACACATCAATTTAACCAGAATTGTTTCAGGAATTCAATGTAAGATTTGTTATTTGTCTGACGCCTTACGCCATGTCGAAGTCAGTTAGCATTTATTTTCATTCCACACAAAAATGGACAAATACTTGTTTAGCATTGACCTAGTGTGCCGACTACACATAATCAGAAATTAATGATTGATGAAGTATAAACATTATGAACTTGACAGATTTTAAGTTCCATGTAAGGAGTCATGAGGATAAAAGTCGCTGAACTACTTTGTTCAAACGGTTCAAATGGCTCTGAGCACTATTGGACTTAACTTCTGAGGTCGTCAGTCCCCTAGAACTCAGAACTCATTAAGCGTAACTAACCTAAGGACATCACACACATCCATGCCGGAGGCAGGAGTCGAACCTGCGACTGTAGCTGTCGCGCGGTTCCAGACTGTAGCGCCTAGAACCGCTCGGCCACTCCGGCCGGCGAACTACTTTGTGACAGGGATAATAGGTCTTACGACGAATTAACACTGGCCCCTATTAATGAAGTGTGACGAAGTCACTGTGTTCTGTAGTATAGTGATGGCAAATAATGAGCACAGTTGACTGTCTAAGTTCCACACAAGGATACCAATCTTGCAGCATTGAGTCAACATTATGCCAAGTCGGAGAAGAAGAAATCCCCTGGGCCATGTCTGGCTGCTCATAGTGGCTGCGGTGCGATATTCTGCACATCGGCATGTTGCCGGAATCATTTGATATATATTCTGATCGTTTCTCTGCTTTGGAACTTCTTGCAGTGGCTGAGCAGACTGAACTGTTGAAGAGCGGTCGTGCTCCATTCTAAATATACATCCGGCAGAGCGATATCTGCTTAATGCTTGGATGGCACGTGATTCACGGAGGTAATGCAGTACTGCCGGTCGTACACGGTTGTCTAAGATATGCATGCCGCTGGTCTCGACGCTGGTACCTCTTATGGCGAAACTCGCACCCGGTGTTTCTATGATGCTGGATAAAATTCCTCTTCAAAACAGACCGGCGTGTTTTGGACACAACTCAGCTTGTTATGAGTTATACGCAGTGCCTGTCATACTGCTGCCATCTATATCTGCCAAGGGATTGTCTCCTGCGGAGCCACAGCACTGACAACTTGCAGACCATCCCTGTAATGCGGGTAGCTGACGCTGCAGGCTACATCACTTACGTCATCAGAGCCGAAGTTGTCCACACTGATAGTAACTGCTCTCTCACTGTCTGTTTCCTGTATGTGTATGACACTTCTATGTATAAAACATCGTGATGCACCCAGCATATAATTATTCTCTAATTGTTCTATCATACAGAACATGTCGACAGGAAGTTCCTTCCCACACTTACCCAAAGTAATTTTCCTGTTTCTTGCAGCACTTTATCACGCGAGTTGAGTCTTAGTGGTTTTGGGTGCAGGTTAATTTGTTTGTCACTCGTGACAAGCTAACGTTGCAACCCTTATTTCACTGGCGACAGTTTACCCCAACTGGAACAATGATTCCCCGACTGTGTCACTGACGACCAATCTTAGCATGATGATTAAACAGAAAATCCAACACTAGGATTTCACAGTAGGCCTCACCTCTACAGGGCACAATTTCCATATTGTCCATTAGTTTAGCAAGCCAGTCAATGAGGCTCAGGCTCTCGGTTGATACGCATCTACAGAACAGAAAGTTAAGTTTACGTCTATTCTTGTGTTTTACTCGTAGTATATGCCTAAAATTTCGAACCTGTTTGCGTTTAAGAAGTGTAAGCGCGCATCCTGTAAGTATAAATTCGGTTAGTCTGTAGCGCAATTTTCATTTTCGTTCTGAACAGCCAGCTAATAGCTTATTGAGGCACCAGTGACCATTGGTGGCACATCAGAAGTGTAGCAAATTGCGTATCTAAGTTCCTGTCTGCTTTCATTGTTTACTTCTTCAGTCAGTCTTCAAAAATGACTCTGAGCACTATGGGACTTAACATCTTAGGTCATCAATTCCCTAGAACTTAGAACTACTTAAATCTAACTAACCTAAGGACATCACACACATCCATGCCCGAGGCAGGATTCGAACCTGCGGCCGTAGCAGTCCCGCGGTTCCGGACTGAAGCGCCTAGAACCGCACGGCCACCGCAGCCGGCCAGTCAGTCTTGGTGGCATGGGTAGGATGTGTGCATACTGTGTGCGAACAGCTGACTCTGCTTTTGGCTATGTTCAGTTACCTTCACGCTACTGCCTCGGGGTGTAGTGGTTGCGGAGAATCTGGCGTGTCGCATGGAACACTTCATGTGTTACTAAATTCGTCCAAGGGCTTTGCTACCGAGGCATCTCCTATTCTACTCAACGCTGTGGATCCACCCTCACAGCAGAGTGGCTGTTGGTAACATGTTCGCGTTGCTCGAGGTTGAGGGCAAATGTGGAGAGTGGTCGTCTGGCCGCGTTATTCACTCTATAAGTGGACAGGAGCCGCTCCTTCAGCAGGGTCCGTGCAGGCACGCGGGGGTAGGGATTTTGTAGGTATTGGTAGCTCCAACGTTAAGCACATTATGGAGGCCCTTATTCAGACAGCGTTCAGGGCTGGGAAGAAAGCCAATGTGCTCTCGGTATGTCTGCTGGTCGGCCTCGTCCTAGATGAGGAGGTGGCCTAGCCTGCGGCTCTCGAGCGTGCAGCGTGCAGCGTGCAGTCGTCGGCAACTTGTGGTTCAAGTCGGCGCTGACGACGCCTGGCATATCGGTTCTGAGGCCATTCTCGGTTCATAAAGGTGGCTGGCGGAATTGGTGAAGGTAGCTGACCTCACGTGCGGGGTGCAAGCAGAACTCGTGATTTGCAGAACTGATCAGGGCCCTTTGGAGTCGAGTGGAGGGTCTGAATAAAGGATTCATTTATTCTGTGACAGTCTCGGCTGCATATTTGTAGACCTGCGTTATCAGTTGGGGTTTTATAGGACTCCCATTGATAGATCAGCGGCGTGCTACACAAAGGAAGCAGTTAGTCGGGTAGCGTACTTGTGGAGTGCACATGAGGGACTTTTGGGCCAGGCGGTAGTTTGAGGTACTCTGATGGACACTCGCCGGTCAATACGCAGCAGGAGAAGTCAGACCGCGTTCATAGTAAAGATACTTCCACTGTCAAAATTTCGTCAGTAAACTGTCGAAGTATTCGAAACAAAGTTCCTGAATTTATTGTGCTCCAGGGCCGAGAGCTGGCTGCAGTTCAAGGTGGAAACCTCTGAGATATTTAGTGAGTCATGGAACGTATATCGGGAAGATAAATTAGAAACCATAGGAACGGGAATGTTCATTGCAGTTGACAAAAATATTGGTTCTATTGAGATGGAACTTGAGTGTGATAATGAAATTATCTGGTCGTGTATAACAGGTCGAGGTGAAACCAAGTTATTTGTTAAATGATTCTACTAGGCACTCGGCGCTGTGACAATTCTAGAGTCATTTAAGGAATGTCTATTGTCAGTAGTGCGTAAATACCAAAAACATGCATTACTAGTTGGAGGCGACTTTAATCTACCTGCCAGCCTGAGTTGCTGAGCGGTTCTAGACGCTACAGTCTGGAACTGCAAGACCACTACGGTCGCAGGTTCGAATCCTGCCTCGGGCATGGATGAGTGTGATGTCCTTAGGTTAGATAGGTTTAAGTAGTTCTAAGTTCTAGGGGACTGAGGACCTCAGAAGTTAAGTCCCATAGTGCTCAGAGCCATTTGAACCAATTTTCAATCTACCTAGTGTAAAATGGGAAGTCGATGGATTCATTGCAGTGGGTACAGACAGACCGTCATGCCAATTACTTTTGAATACCTTTTCTGTCTTGAGCAGCTTATTCGGCACACACATTGGAAATATCTTAGACCTTCTTCTGCTAGGAGGCTGGGACTTATCGAGGACGTCTGTACAACAACGGGGATCAGCGATCATGATCATTATAGCAACTACATTTACGAAAGTTAATAAATCGGTGAAGAAGGCTATGAGAGTGTTTCTGCTAGAAAGAGCAGATAAGCAGTTGTCATCGCTTATTTTCTAGCAGCGTGGACACAAAGAAATTATGAGCAAAGTTTAAGAAAATTGTAAATCGTGATCTGGAGAATTATGTGCCTAGTAAATGGATGAAGGGCGGAAAAGATCCACCGTGGTTTGATAATAACATTCGGAAAATGCTGAGGAAGCAGAGGCTGTTGCACTTCCGATTCAAAGGAGAATGCAGGAATGACGATAAACAAAGTTAGTAGATACTCGTGAACCGGTGAGAAGATCTATGCGGGAAGCCTGCAATACTACTACCATGATATCTTAGCAGAAGACGTGGCAGGGAACGCGAGAAAATTCTGATCCTACGTAAAATCATCAAGTGCTTCTAAGGCCTTCATCCAGTCGCTTGTTGACCAGTCTGGTATGGCAGCTGAAGATATCAAAACGAAAGCCGAAGTTTTAAGTTTTCATGTTCAAGAAATCGTTCGCTCAGGAGACTCGTACAAACATATTGTCGTTTGTTCATGCAACGGACCCCCATATGGACGATACAGTAACTCACTGGCGTAAAGATGCAACTGAAAAAGTTGAAAATAATTAAGTCACCACGTCGGACGGAACCCCTACTCCGTTTTTCAAAGAGTACTCTACGGCACTCGCCCCCCTACCTACCTTGCATTTTTCGCGAATCTCTCGCCCAGCGCAAACTCCCAAGCGACTGGAGAAAAGCGCAGGAGACTTCTGTGTATAAAACGACGAAATAGAGGATCCACAAAATTATAGACCAATATCCGTCACATTGTTCCGTTGCAGAATCCTTGAAAATGTTCTCGTTGGAATATCATAAATTTTCTTGATAACGACAAGCTTATGTCCACGAACCTGCATTGTTTTAGAAAGCATCGCTCTTGCGAAACTCAGCCTGCGCTTCTCTCACATGATACACTACGAAATGTGGATGAAGGGCAACAGGCAGAGTCCATATTTCTAGATGGAGCTGTCTAGCTAGCCTTATGGGAGAAGACAGGTTCCCAGGGGTTCCTGCCCGTATTCTTCTTGACATACTGTCACAGTTCCCTTAGAGAGGCCTTTAGTGCCCCGTGTTCCGCCTCCAAGAGAATAGCTTTACTTTCCTCGTCTCCAAGATGCTACTCCAGGCGGGAGTAATATGAATGTGAGCAACGGAAAATAATAAACGCTAAATGAAGATCTGGCCCTGTCTGACTACCCCCTGAAGCAGATCTTAGGATCTCTTAATTCTATAAATTACAATCTAAACATAAATGAACGATGAAGGCAACTAATCCTATTAAATGATAAACGTTGTTCCTGCTTGTATATTTATTGTAGATAAAAAAAACTTTATGTTACAAAGTTTACATTTCCTAAGTAAAATTACTAATCAATTGCCCAACTCACCCCTTATTAAGACGGCGCGATCCAATAGCAATAACGCGAAATGACTGACATCATGTACGTACCAAACACTAGACGACACTATTTTCAGAGATGATCTACGGTGGTGTGGAACCTCAGTGGAAATAAGCTAACGTGATCACAGATGTTTAGCTTTTATAGCCATAATAAGCCGAAGCAATTTGCGATATCACCGTATTCAACTAAATATCTAGGTATTACAGGTACGAACAAATTAAATTGCAAGGAACACACAGAAAATGTTGTGGGGAAGGCTAACCAAAGACTGCGTTTTATTGGTAGGACACTTAGAAAATGTACTAAGGAGACTGCCTACACTTCGCTTGTCCGTCCTCTTTTAGAATACTGCTGCGCGGTGTGGGATCCTTACCAGATAGGACTGACGGAGTACATCGAAAAAGTTCAAGGAAAGGCAGCACGTTTTGTATTATCACGAAATGTGGGAAAGAGTGTCACAGAAAAGATACAGGATTTGGGCTGGACATCATTAAAAGAAAGGCGTTTTTCGTTGCGACGGAATCTTCTCACCAAATTACAATCACCAACTTTCTCCTCCGAATGCGAAAATATTTTTTTGACATAGACCTACATAGGGAGGAACGATCACCACGATAAAATAAGGGAAATCAGAGCTCGTTCGAAAAGATGTAGGTGTCATTCTTTCGGCGCGCTATTCGAGATTTGAATAATAGAGAATTGTGAAGGTGGTTCGATGAACTCCCTGCCAGGCACTTAAATGTGATTTCCAGAGTATCCGTGAAGATGTAGATGTAGATGTATGTGCTGTGTCCGGAACGTCGAAGTGATGGTTCTAGTACTCGTCTGCGAAGATGGAAGAACTTCAGCCACAAATAAACTCTTTCAAACACTAGGACGGCAGAAGGCGGTCCTCTGACTAATATAATACTGTCTTCACCTCTCTGTGCTCTACAGATGAGAAACACGAACTCCCAGCCACAAGGACGGAGTTCAGATAACTTCTCAACGTAACTATAGGCAGAGGAAGTGCTCTCAATTACTGAATGCTGCGTACTCAACGACGACTTCCAACCCGGAGGTAAAGTCCAGAATCGTGTAGGTTCGTAACAGTACAGTGCCTAATTGTTCTAACAATAAACTCTCCTGAGAGCAAAGACAGCAAGTCCGTCTGTACCAACAAAGCTGATACCGAGCGACCGTCACACACGGGCGCTCAGAATGGAAGACCTCGTCTCTCCACCGCTGGCTTCCGAGCAAAGCTCGGCTCCCCATTCTCGTAATTCCGAAAACGAATCATGTTCCAGAAACCACGGAATATTTTTCCCCTCTACAGATTCTTCCGAACGCCGATCGACCATATTTTAGTCTTTTGTCGTCCAGCGCGGAAAGTTTGCGAGGAAAAACCAATACTCGTACAATGGTACGCTGCCGAGTAAAAATCCATGGAAATAACCTAGCGTGCGTGTTTTCGGAGGTGCCGCTTCTTCGTTCCTCTCACCTGCGTTCAAGATTTTCAGCGTTCGGAAGCATTATCCGGTTATCATTCCGGCCCCTACTACAATATTGGCCGGCCGTCACCCTATTGTGCTCGAGAGCTCAGGTGCCACAACGTCCGTCCAGCTACTTCCTGTATTTAAGCAGGACCAACACCTGTGCGGGCCTTCCCCCCAGAGCTTGAGTTCTACCTGCCGTTTCACCTCCACTGGCGTTCCAACCTCTACTAGTATAGGCAATCATTCATTACGCCGTTTTTATAATAAAGACACTCTGTCACCTTTCATGCAATAAGCATTAACAATTATTTAAAAGACGTACGTGACAATGTCAGTCTCCCTTATATATTCATATATTCGATGTACAACCTATCACATGATACCTAATTGTGTTTGTAGGTCACGGAAAAGTAAGTGGATGAGTTCTTGTAAGGCGCGAAATTATAGCCACCTTACACGTCACTCTCCGTCAACTCATAAGGATTTGCATTAACTTTGTTTAGCCTATCGACACAACTTTCTACTAACTTATTCTACCGTTGTGGCATCCCACACAGCTGTTCATGAAAGAATCCTGAAACATTTTTCTTCTTGCAGTGCTGTACGAGCTGTAAAAGCATTCCTGAAACCAGCTTCATACTTAACAAGTGCCTTTGCCTCAGCTACAAGCGGAATTTGGTCATGTGTAATAACTGTTCATCTGCCTATTGGCTGCCATTAGGACACCTACAGACGACAATATAGTCTCCTCTAATTTGCCCTAAAAAGAGCGTAACCCAACTGACGGCAGTTTAATTTGATGAAGGACCAGTCATACTGAACGAGACTATTCTTTCTCATAGCAATAGCTGCCTATGTAACTCTGTGTTATTTGTCTTTTACTGCTTACTTGATCCACCGAAAATTTAATCACATCTCACTCGCATGAACCCTGTGTCTGAGTCTTTGATACCAATATTGTCGGAACCCATAACAAGAACAAAATAAAAGAAAGCAAACAAACAGACTACAATAAAAATATCAGAAACTGTAATACTACAACGTTAATTCTAAATTTTGCACCTAATCATAAGCCGGCCGCTGTAGCCGAGCGGTTCTAGGTGCTTCAGTCCGGAACCGCACTGCTGCTACGGTCGCAGGTTCGAATCCTGCCTGGGGCATGGATGTGTGTGATGTCCTTATGTTAGTTGGGTTTAAGTTGTTCTAAGTCTAGGGGACTGATGACCTCAGATGTTAAGCCCCATAGTTCTTGGAGCCAATCATAAGAAAATTTCGATTCAGTACACTGCTTAGCAAAATGTCGATAGCGCCAGCACGTGTGTTAGCTACTGCTGACTTGACACATAGAGTACTGTGGGGCCTAAACAGGTTGCACTGATTGTGCGTCACCCACTGGCTGTATGCCGGTTTAATCCACTCTCGTATTTCCGCGGAATTGTGACAATATGGATGGTTCTCTCCACTTCACAAACTCGCTCTTCAAGTCTCTGTGGCAGTACTACGTCTTCAAGGGAAAAAAAAACACCACGAAAGAGTTATCCGAATGTGACGGAAATCAGCAGGTACATTTACAAACAAGCAGACGTGGACCAACGCATTATTGACTTATTCCATATTCAAAGCTCTTTTAAATCATCCAATTTTTCTGAAATTGTTCCCATTTGTTTGACCGTAAATGTAAGTCACATCTACAGATTTTCGTGATAATTCCTTCGTGGTGCGCCATTTTTCTTTTTAGTCTTACAGTGTATTTTCCAACTATTCCCCTTGCACAATACACAAGAGACAGAAAAAAACACCACTTCATACTTGCTGCCGTTAGCTGCAGCAGGAGAAGTGGTTGTGGCTTCACATGTAGAGGCCAGGAGTAGATGACCTCTATGGGGCTGGTGGAACTGGGTTGTCACTTTTTGGGAAGCCAGTAATTCACCACCATAGGTGGTGTTGCAGTGGAGCTGTGGGTAGATATCTGGTTGCTGTCCGGCATATCATTTTGAAAACACGATTGTTAAACATTCATTTTATAGCTTATTAAAGTACTAGATTCGCGGTGGTGCTCGGAGGAGTCAAGACCGAAATGTGTAGGTTGTGTCCGGTTGGCGAGCAGGTGCTGAGGTAGTGAAGCAGACTGTTACCACCAGCACTGTGCAGTGTCTCACAGTCCACGAAGTGAGGAAGTCAGCGTGACGTCGAGGACTCTGACACGACGAGGAGCGGTGGTGGGAGAGGGGGTGGGGGAAGCAGGGGAAGGGTGCTTACAGGGGTCAGTGCATGCAGTCTAGGCATGGCTCCACAGCTCGGGGTAGGGCGCGCCAGAGCGTGAGGGATCGCTCTGAGGACATAGTGCGGATCAGGAGGCAGACAACAATGAAGTTGCGTTTGGCTGCACCCATAATGCGCAATCTAGATCGATAGCTGACCAGGGAAACAAGTTGTCGGCGACTGAAAGTAGGCCCGCTGGTGGCCGATCAGCTGGAAGGCGATAGGTCAGCAGCATCAGACTTAGCGTGGATGGCAGGCTCACAGCTAGCAGAGGCAAAGACCAGTGGTGGCAGCTTGTTCACTCACATAGACTCGAAGACCTGCATCAACTTCTCCTCGAAGCTGACAGTTGACAGACTGCCTCCATCTTTCTAGAAATGAGTAGCAATTATACGTGCTGAGTTTGTTCTTGTTTTCCCAAGGAAGCGATTCCTACATGGTAAATCATAACAGAGTCTCGGTTCGGTCGTACAGCAATCAGATCACGATTGCCTGGTCCGACCATCTTCCACAGCCCTCTTCTCTAACCGAGGGTGTCGTCTGCTTTCTATTCAGCCATGCCAAGTAAAATGGCATCTGAGCAATAGTTAGGTTACTTCTTACTAAAAAGTGATCAGATGGTGCATCTAAGCGGAAGACTCTTGTGTCTCTTAATCTTACCCACAGTAATATAACCTATTACTGAAGGTGTACTTCAAGCTGTCCATTAAAGTTTGTGGCTAACGCGGTTTTTAATAAAGGTGTTTCTTAATACAGGACGTTTGGCAAACTCTGTTAACTTATTTCCATTGTTATACAGTGTGTTTTCACCCTCTGCAATCCTATACCTTTAATAGGTCTCTTACCCACTTCACCGTTAAGATTCTTATGGCATCTGTATAATCATTTTTATATATTTCTCTTATAGAATTCTGCAACAGGTCATGAAACACATTAGTATTTTGAGTTCTTAATTCCTCCACCAATGCCAGTGACTCTGTAGATCTCATAACAATGAAAGAGCTGCAAATAGTGATCCAAAAAGCGAAAAACAAAAATATGCCGGGCACTACTAATATAAATCATGGACTTAGCTAGACTGAGTAAATTTAAATTTTGTTAATATGTTTTGACTAAGTGGACATGTGCAGAATAATGGAATGAGGATTTGCTATTCACAAGAAAGTAGATGAATCACTATGCGCGAATTATATCAGTATATAAAAGCAAATGTCCTGACCAGTTGTCTCAACATCGTCCAGTCTAAAACGCCAAGGACAGAAACTTGAAATTAGGAGACGGTATTGATCTTATAATGTATGGACCCCCTAAGAGGGTGAAATAGGGGCTGAAAATTTTTTCGACAATATGTCGCTATTAAGGTAATTTTGTAGCTAGAACTACGAAAATTAGTATTTGATTCCTCTATCAGAATTTAAAAAATACATGTTTCGCCATATTTGAAAATTCAACCTCTAAAGGGGTGAAATAGTGGCTACGTTTTTTAAAAATAAACCAGTACTAAAAAAATAAAGATGTATAAAATCTACATCCACGGAAACTGGTATTTCGCTTCTCGGTTACAAATTAAAAAAATAAATGTTTCATTGTTTTTGTAAATTCAAACCCCAAGGGTGGTAAAATAAAAGATGAAGAGTTTTATGAAAATATTTCGTTATGAAAGTATTTCTAAAGCTAAATGTATGAAAATTTATATTTAGCTTCTTGGTTAGAAATTTAAAAAAAATGTGTTTCAGGCTTTTGGGAAAACTAGGTGATGAAAATTCTTATGAAAATATAAAACATTTTTTTAATCTGAATCTATAAAAATTGATATTTGATTTCTCGCTTAGAAATAAAGAAATATAGGTTTGGGGTTAAAGACTCAATGAAAACGTCAGTGTAAGAATTCAAAAGGCATGATTAACGAAAACCTCCGACTGTAGCTAGCTGATTGGTTTAAAATACATTCGGAAAATACCATGCTTCTACGGTCTTAATTAGCATAGTAAGTTTAGAAGGTGTTGCAATTTGTGAATTAAATCAAAGAAAGCTATTTAATAGTCAGCACGACCAATCAGCTTTGTCAGAATTCCTTAGAAACGGGCCTTTAATATATTAATTTTTCAGTAGACGTAATACAGTGAGATGACAAACGTCACTGGATATCGTTAGGCACGTATACAGATGGAGGTATTCTCACGGGTACAAAGTACAAGTGCATTGACGGAGCTGTCAGTTGTAATGAGGTGCTTCCGGTGACCACGTAAGGGCCGACGGGCTTCACTCAGCGACCGAATGATGCGGCGTTTGCGTAGAATTTCCAGTGTTAATGCACAAGCAACCCTATGTGAAATAACCGCGGAAGCCAATGTGGGACGTACTACGAATGTACGCTTTAGGACAGTGCGTTGGAATTTGGTGTTAATGGCCTATAGCAGCACACGACCGACGCGAGTGCCTTTGCCGATAACACGACATCGCCTGCAGCCTCTCTTCTGGGCTCGTGACAATAGACGTCTGGAAAATAACAGAGTGAGCTGTGTTTACATGGAATGAATTGGTACTCTGGTCCAGCTGGAACGATCATTGACTGAGAATACCTGGAGACCATTTGCAGCTGTTCATGGACTTCATGTTTATGAATGACAATGTGCCATGTCACAAGCCCACAATTGTTCACGATTAGTTTGAAGAACATTCTGGACAATTCGAAAGAATGATTTGGCCACCCAGACAGCCCGACATGAATCCCAACGAACATTTATGGGACGTAATCGATAGGTCAGTTCGTGCACGAAATCCCGCACTGGAAACACTTTCACACTTATGGACGACCATGGGTGCAGCATGGCTCAATATTTCTGCAGGGGACTTCCAGCGACTTGTTTAGTCGATGCCACGTCGAATTGTTTCACTACGCCGGACAAAAGGAGGTCCGACACGTTATTAGGAGGTATACCACAATTTTTATCACCTCAGGGTATATCTTTACAAAATTATTTTCGTTGTAATTACAATGCAAACTAATCATTACAGATGACAACATAAATGTCACGTTTGATTGCGATTCCATGTATAGGAATGTCCGTTTGAGATGGCCATGTGCACTGTTTCTAGACTATTATTTGTACATGAACAATGTGCGTAAAATATATATAAATTCAATTACATTTTTAAAAGATGTGCCTGAACTCTCAAACGACATTTGTAGAACACTGGATGTTAATTGTCGGAGCTGAAGCTCGAACATGAGAGGGGAACTAAGAGAACCCTCTCGCGGAGGTGATTCTCTTGAGAAGCCCGCATCCAATACTATGATTGCTAAACCGTCCATGCGAACGTTTTCCCAAAAGCCGTGTGTAAAACTGTGTTTGTTTCTTAAGTGCAGTAGCTGGAATGGTTTAAAATGACTTCTAATTGCCGGTGGCACCGATCACTGCCAACTATCCCAGCTATAACGGATCCGAAGCGAAACATATTATTTGCTGTTTCAAAAGACCATCTCAAAGAATTTTGTACAGAAAGCCAAGTCGGTATAGTGGAAGCCTTAGGATATTACCGTGAGCAACAGTCGTTCAGAAACAGCCAATAACAGCGCTATTCTTTAAAGAATCGAACTACGAAGTATAAGACAGTCTCAGGCATCAGATTACAAATGAGTTAAAGTGTTGAATATTTACATTAAGCATGTAAGCAAAAAAAAAAAAAAAATGTTTCAAATGGCTCTGAGCACTATGGGACTCAACTGCTGTGGTCATTAGTCCCCTAGAACTTAGAACTACTTAAACCTAACTAACCTAAGGACATCCCACACAACCATGCCCGAGGCAGGATTCGAACCTGCGACCGTAGCAGTCGCACGGTTCCGGACTGCGCTCCGGACTGCGCGCCTAGAACCGCGAGACCACCGCAGCCGGCAAGCATGTAAGCGAGATAAAGTTTGGAATAGGTTGAAATGATGTTTAAAGTTTGTTGAAAGTCGCCATGTGTTTTTATTATGGAACACTGGATGAATATAGTGGGAATAATTTGAGCTACATCTTAAGCAAAAGATAGTTTTGAAGCATCTCAGTGATTATGATAATGACGCAACTATTCACATGCGCTCAGTGTGTTGCAAATATAGTCTCTAATAAATATGTAATAAATTAAAAAACTATATCTTATGGTGGAGTTTTACTGTATGAACAGCTAAAATATAGTAAGCGATAAACTTTTTTCCTTTTATCATTTTGTAAGTGTGTCTGTTAGGGGAGGGGGGAGGGGCAAGGGGTAGGGAAGAAAAAGTTTCCTAAAGCTTTGAAATTATGTGTAAAATTTATTGGAAGTCGCTAAATGCTCTCATTGTCAGATACCGGATAAATGACTTCGGGTACTTGCGCGCTGTCAGCTACACTGTCTAAAAACTAACACACAGTTTCTATCTGTAACACTTGTCTTCCTGAGTTAAATTTTTAGCTTAAGAGAATGTCTTTTAATCAGCGGATTATGTCAGCATTTTCAATTTTTAAATTCGGTTAACACTTACGCGAAATATAGAACATAAAATTTTTATTACCACTGGAAACCGATAGGTAGGCAACTTGCAACTAGATATCAGTTCGGTATAGTAGCTTACAAGGATAATCAGCCATATGTCGCTCTCTAACAGTCGAAAATAAAGGGACACCTATTTCGGCTTGGATGTCAACAGTTATGGTTTTAGAAACAAGAGTCAAAGTTTGTACCCGATTTCTTCAGTCTCTTGCGCATTGATGGTTCAAATGGCTCTGAGCACTATGGGACTTAACAGCTATGGTCATCAGTCCCCTAGAACTTAGAACTACTTAAACCTAACTAACCTAAGGACAACACACAACACCCAGTCATCACGAGGCAGAGAAAATCCCTGACCCCACCGGGAATCGAACCCGGGCCCCCTTGCTCGGGAAGCGAGAACGCTACCGCGAGACCACGAGCTGCGGACGCGCATTGAAAATCCCAGTGAATTGCCTGCATAGTCGAAGCATTTCAAATCCAATTAAAAATAATTTGCTTTCCAGTATTTCAATTTTTGCTTTATATTTTATTTTAGCCTTCGTGAGAATAAATGGAGCCATAAAAATATTCAAAGTATAGAAATCTGGATCACCATCACCAACGCGCGAAGGAACACATACCACAGTTACAGTTTTGTTTGAACTTCATTAGGAAAAAACATCGCGATCTGCCGATGGTTTCGCGGTAAACCTTTCATACCCAAGCAATTTCTCGAAAGCTGGAGCCTGTAGTTGACTATGGATCGAGGTGTGTGTTTTGATTGCTACGCTTCTGATCCCCTTTGCTCTGCGATAAGATCAGGACACCTCTGAAATCGGCGAATGTAATTCTCCACCGTCGGTGAACACACACACACACACACACACACACACACACACACACACACACACACACACACACACACACTTCCGTAAAATTACTATTAACGAAAATGTCGGGTAGCGATTTAATCGACAATCACCCTGTGACAAAGGAGGGATTGTTTTGTTGACCCCACAAGTCAGTAATGTAAGGAAACGACTTCATTTTTACGTGGACTTTGTGCAGAAACTAGTGATAGGTTTCTTTTGTGAGGTCTCTAGCGTTTGCAGCTGTTGATTGAACATTATTGTATCGTTCCTTTAATTGGTTTACGTCTCGATGGATTAGAAGACTGAAGTCACTAACTTCATGGAGACAAACAAAAACTATTGTAAGGAGTTTTCTGGAAGGTGTTAATCCTTGTCAATTGTGTTGGTAAAATCTATTTTTAATAAGAGTTGAAATCTTTATTTCTTTTGGAATTGATGCTATTGTGTTTCACTATATCATCAATAAACTGATGTCGCATACTTCCACTCCAAAAAAAGATAAAACAAAACAAAAGAAAAAACGTATGATTGAATTTGAACACACGATGCAGAATTACGAAACTGCGCTACGACCACCGAGTGAGCAGCCCGATGAAGTCACTCGTCGTTTTCTCCGAAACTTGTGTGTTGGCACCTAAACCAAACTGGTGCCCCTGTACTTTCATCCTCCTATCACGGTGCCAAGTGTCGACTGTATCAGGGAGCGATCTACGGCGGCTTCCTCTTGTCTGTAAGGTATACATTTCCACGGCGCTGTGCCTTGCTGTTCAGCTGTTCGGGATGAATAGTTTTCTTGTTGACGCCTCTTGGCGGAGACTACAGAGGTGAGGCTACGGATATATTATGGACCACCGTTCTGCTCTTAGCTCGACTGCCTATTGTGAGCAAGGCAAGCGTAACTTGACTTTGCCTTGTAGGTTGCTCGACTCACGATAACACTGTCTTTAAACGGCGGGCGCTGGTGCGCGGTACAAGTCGGCCGCATGCATATTCAGGAGAAATACCAGAGGGGCTGCGCTTCGGGCGCCCTCTGCCAGACATGCCAACGCAGCTCCGCTCACATGTTGATACCGGAGCCACTCAAGGCTACTTGCAGCTCGAGCCAGCAGCACCTTTCTATAATCTCCAGGGGAGCGCTGTTACTAGCTGTTGCTTTGGATGAGAAAATTCCCTTTTCGCCCGTCATCCAGTCATCTCTTCAGACAATCATACAAGGAGGCGGCTGTTCACAAAATAAAGCTTGGATACTATGTTTTTATGTTCTGCGCTGTTGAAAACAACATGGGGTAAATCGAAGCTAAAGCATAATAAGATTTTACTTCTGAGACAGAAGGTGCCGCAGACAGCCACAGCAAATATTTATAATTTCTTGTTCTGAAATCGTGTTACATCTTCATACAGTTTGTAGAAAACGTCAGATAGAAAATATTCTGAACAAAAAACTGGCGTCTGGAAATGAAATACTTTCACTCTACAGGAGCAAACATATAACGTAATGTTTTCTACTCTCCCGTGTCTGTTGGATGAGCAAGAATAATTCACTGTACCAAATAATTATGACATTCACTGTTTTGTTTTTGTAGTTGTTGTGATTTTCAGCCCAAAGACTAGTTTGATGCTGTTCTCTACGCTGTTCCATAGTACGCAAGAATATTCAACTTTGCATATCAACTTCAAATTCCATCCATTTGAACCTGCTTATATTCAAGCCGTGGTTTCCCTCTAAAACTTTTCCTCCAGACTTCCTTTTGCTACCATACTGAAATTTGGAAATTCGTCGTAAGTTCCTATGGGACCAAACTGCTGCCATAATCGATCACTAGGTTTACAGACTACTTAATGTAACTTAAACTAACTTATGCTAAGAACAAAAAAAAAAAAAAAAAAAAAAAAAAAAAAAAAAAAAAAAAACACACACACACACCATGCCCGAAGGAGGACTCGAACCTCCGACGGAGGCAGCCGCACGAACCGTGGCAAGGCGTCCTAGACAGTGAGAATCCCCGCGCGGCGCTACCAAACTGTCTATTCGTTGATGTCTAAGGGTGTCTTTTAGTCTAACTGTTCCAAAATGTTTTGTTTTCTAATTATTCTCAGCACTCCGTCATTAGTTATTTCATCTAAACATCTGGCCGGACGCTGTGGCCGAGCGGTTCTACGCGCTTCAGTCCCGAACCGCACTGCTGCTACGGTCGCAGGTTCGAATCCTGCCTCGGGCAGTAAGGTTTAAGTAGTTTTAAGTCTAGGGGAGGGACTGATGACCTCAGATATTAAGTCCCACAGTGCTTAGAGCCATCTGAACCATGTAAACATCTAATCTTCACCATTCTTCGTTAGCACCACATTACGAAGATTTCTGTTCTCTTCTTGTCTGAACCGTTTGTTGTCCGCGATTCACTTCCGCACAAGGTGCGCTCCATACAAATACCTTCAGAAAACGATCGCTAACACTTAAAATTATACACATCCTTAATTAATTCCTCTGTTTCAAAATCGTTTTTCATTATACTGCCATCCTGGATATTTTATCTCTACTTTCGCCATAGGCATTCTTTAGTTGCACAAAAAAGAAAATTTATCGACTACTTTTAGTATCTTATTTCCTGCACTAAAGCCCTCAGCATCATCTGCTTGAATTTAACTACATAAGATTTTTATCTTATAACAACTTTTCAAGACAGTATACATTCCATTCAACTGCTCTACCAAGTCATTTCCTGTTTCTGACACAACTGTAATGACCTCTGCAAAACTTAAAGTTTTTTATTTATTCTCCCTGAACTTTAATACAGATGATAAACGGTTATTCAATGGACCAATATATTATACCAGAACTGGCATGTGATGACATTTTCAAGCAATTTCGGTGCATAGATCTTGAGAACTCAGTACCCAGGACAAACACCTCTGGCCGTAATAACGGCCTTGATACGCCTGCGCATTGAGTCAAACAGAGCTTGGATGGCGTGTACAGGTACAGCTGCCCATGCAGCTTCGACACGATAGCACATTTCATCAAGAGTAATGACTGGCGTGTTGTGACGAACCAGTTGCTCGGCCACCATTGACCAGACGTTTTCAATTGGTGAGAGATCTGGAGAATGTGCTGGCCAGGGTAGCAGTCGAACATTTCCTGAGTCCAGAATGGCCCGTACAGGACCTGCAACATGCGGTCGTATATTAACCTCCTGAAATGTAGGGTTTCGCAGAGATCGAATGAAGGGTAATGCCACGGGTCGTAACACATCTGAAATGTAACGTCCACTGTTCAAAGCGCCATCAATGCGAACAAGAGGTGACCGAGGCCTGTAACCAATGGCACCCCATACCATCACGCCGGGTGATACGCCAGTATGGCGATGACGAATACACGCTTCTAATGTGCGTTCACCGCGATGTCGCCAAACACGGATGCGACCATCATGATGCTGTAAACAGAACCTGGATTCATCTGAAAAAATGATGTTTTGCCATTCGTGCACCCAGGTTCGTCGTTGAGTACACCATCGCAGGCGCTCCTGTCTCTGATGCAGCGTCAAGGGTAACCGCAGCCATGGTCTCCGAGCTGATAGTCCATGCTGCTGCAAACGTCGTTGAACTGTTCGTGCGGATGGTTGTTGTCTTGCAAACGTCCCCATCTGTTGACTCAGGGATCGAGACGTGGCTGCACGATCCGTTACAGCCATGCGGATAAGATGCCTGCCATCTCGACTGCTAGTGATACGAGGCCGTTGGGATCCAGCAGGACGTTCACTATTACCCTCCTGAACCCACCGATTCCATATTCTGCTAACAGTCATTGGATCTCGACCAACGCGAGCAGCAATGTCGCGATACAATGAACCGCATTCGCGATAGGCTACAATCCGACCTTTATCAAAGTCGGAAACGTGATGGTAGGCATTTCTCCTCCTTACACGAGGCATCACAACTACGTTTTACCAGGCAACGCCGGTCAACTGCTGTTTGTGTATGAGAAATCCGTTGGAAACGTTCCTCGTGTCAGCACGATGTAGGTGTCGCCACCGCGCGCCAACTTTGTGTGAATGCTCTGAAAAGCTAATCATTTTCATATCACAGCATCTTCTTCCTGTCGGTTAAATGTCGCGTCTGTAGCACGTCATCTTCGTGGTGTAGAAATTTTAATGGCCAGTAGTGTAGATAATATGTCGCTTCGTGCATTTTATTCCTGCTACTTCCAGAATTTCAGAGAGTGTATTCCAGTCATCATTATCAAATGCTTTCTCTAAGTCTGCAAATGCTGTATACGTATTGTGGTCTGTCTTTAAACGATCTTCAAAGGTAAGATGTAGGGTCAGCATTGCATCAAGTGTTCCTGCCTTTTTCCGTAAATGAGTGCGATCTTCCGTGTGATCGGCTTCTTCAAGTTTTTCCATTCTTCTGTAAAAACTTCGTATCAGTATTTTTCAACTATGACACCAAACAGTTGGTTCAGTAGTATTCACACCTTTCAGGCTCTTCCTTTTTTTAATAATAATTACTGCATTATTCTCGAAAGCTGAAGGTATTTCGTCCGTCTCATACTTCTTGCATACCAGGTGCAATAGTTTTATTATAGATGGCTCTTGCGAGGAACTTAATACTCGTACTTATGAGGGAATGCCTAGTTTCAACTTACGTCTTCTGTTCTCTGTCAAATTCATCTTGTGTCTTCAATCTCTTCTTCATTCAACTTCCCTTAATTTTCTGTAACATCGTATTAAAATTCGTTTCTTATATACCGATCCTCTGTATATTTCCTCGATTTTCCAGTATTCCTTTGTTTGCTTAGTATGGATGTGTCATATGAGCTTTTAATAATGATACAGGTACTTCTCCATTCTCCAATGATCTCTTTTATTTTCCTATAGACAGTATCCATCTTTACCCTAGTCAGGCTTGCTTCTGCAGCCTTGGATTTCGCTTCCAGTCATTCCTACTTTTCTATTTTGAGCTTCGCTGTATTTAGATGTCTGTATTCTCTTTTATAACATTTCCTTTTCCCTGATTCATAACGATCCTGTGAAAGCGATAAAGTACCACTGATTATGCAGAAACGAGTGTGCAATATTCACACGCAAAATTACTTACTCGCTGAGTACTGACATCGTAAGTAAAAGTTGATTGCAGAACACACAGGCTGCTGGAATGGTAGGAGTAATCCACACTGAGGAATCAAAATGTATTTAAAAATTTATTTTCGAAGTCACAGCACTGAACAAATACACTGGCGACAGGATGTATAAATTTCATTAAGATACATTTATTATAACCAGTACTTACTCAAGGATCGTGCCCTCAAAAACTTTAGCATTATGATATACATATAAAAAAATTACAATATGACAAAATGTAGGGTAGATGGTTCAAGGAATGTTAACCAAATCTTTTACAAACGAAGCATAGACTTAAGTTAATTGCAGGAAGTTAATCAATAAGCAAATCTTTGTTGTAATTACAAGAGCCGGGCGGAAGAGCCATCACTCACTCATATGCTTCAAATACACTCCTGGAAATTGAAATAAGAACACCGTGAATTCATTGTCCCAGGAAGGGGAAACTTTATTGACACATTCCTGGGGTCAGATACATCACATGATCACATTGACAGAACCACAGGCACATAGACACAGGCAACAGAGCATGCACAATGTCGGCACTAGTACAGTGTATATCCACCTTTCGCAGCAATGCAGCCTGCTATTCTCCCATGGAGACGATCGTAGAGATGCTGGATGTATGGATGTAGTCCTGTGGAACGGCTTGCCATGCCATTTCCACCTGGCGCCTCAGTTGGACCAGCGTTCGTGCTGGACGTGCAGACCGCGTGAGACGACGCTTCATCCAGTCCCAAACATGCTCAATGGGGGACAGATCCGGAGATCTTGCTGGCCAGGGTAGTTGACTTATACCTTCTAGAGCATGTTGGGTGGCACGGGATACATGCGGACGTGCATTGTCCTGTTGGAACAGCAAGTTCCCTTGCCGGTCTAGGAATGGTAGAACGATGGGTTCGATGACGGTTTGGATGTACCGTGCACTATTCAGTGTCCCCTCGACGATCACCAGTGGTGTACGGCCAGTGTAGGAGATCGCTCCCCACACCATGATGCCGGGTGTTGGCTCTGTGTGCCTCGGTCGTATGCAGTCCTGATTGTGGCGCTCACCTGCACGGCGCCAAACACGCATACGACCATCATTGGCACCAAGGCAGAAGCGACTCTCATCGCTGAAGACGACACGTCTCCATTCGTCCCTCCATTCACGCCTGTCGCGACACCACTGGAGGCGGGCTGCACGATGTTGGGGCGTGAGCCGAAGACGGCCTAACGGTGTGCGGGACCGTAGCCCAGCTTCATGGAGACGGTTGCGAATGGTCCTCGCCGATACCCCAGGAGCAACAGTGTCCCTAATTTGCTGGGAAGTGGCGGTGCGGTCCCCTACGGCACTGCGTAGGATCCTACGGTCTTGGCGTGCATCCGTGCGTCGCTGCGGTCCGGTCCCAGGTCGACGGGCACGTCCACCTTCCGCCGACCACTGGCGACAACATCGATGTACTGTGGAGACCTCACGCCCCACGTGTTGAGCAATTCGGCGGTACGTCCACCCGGCCTCCCGCATCCCACTATACGCCCTCGCTCAAAGTCCGTCAACTGCACATACGGTTCACGTCCACGCTGTCGCGGCATGCTACCAGTGTTAAAGACTACGATGGAGCTCCGTATGCCACGGCAAACTGGCTGACACTGACGGCGGCGGTGCACAAATGCTGCGCAGCTAGCGCCATTCGACGGCCAACACCGCGGTTCCTGGTGTGTCCGCTGTGCCGTGCGTGTGATCATTGCTTGTACAGCCCTCTCGCAGTGTCCGGAGCAAGTATGGTGGGTCTGACACACCGGTGTCAATGTGTTCTTTTTTCCATTTCCAGGAGTGTATATTAACAAGAGAGAGAAATTTATCACAAGAATTTACATCAGCTTAATAACTCAAAAGGTTAAATTTAATTTGCTCAGAGAATACTTCCTTTAGAATATTATCTGTTGCACCAAATTCGGCTTAAAGGTCCAGAAAAAAATAATAATTTCTAAGAGAAACCAACACTGTGTCTTTACAAATATTAAAAAACACTAATAAAACAGTAAAAATTTATTTGGTGGTGCACGCCTTACAGCGCGCCTTCCAATAGCAAGGAGACCCCGACCATTATTCTGGTGGGAATAACACCAGCCACAGTCTCATACACTGAGTCCAAAGTGGATGTAATCTATAACATAAAGAACAGATTTTAATTATAAGCCAAACGAGATGACACTGATCAGGCGTTACAGTTAAGAATGGAAAGGAAATAATGTTACGCCTGATTATCTAGCTGGAATGCAAATTTAGCTATTTAACAGTGAATGTTAGCGTAACTGACTGCATGACCATACAAACAAGGGTACCTTGAGCTTTCAAGCCAGTAACTATCCGTGATATTAAAAACAAGTGTAAGTTCATAAATGAAAACTACTAGTTCATGTCCATTATAATTATCCGGGCTGTTATGCCGTGGTCGGTTGATGAATTCTGTGTCGATTCCCAACGTTTCGTCTCCGACTGCGGGAGACATCTTCAAGGAGGTCCGTAGCTCGATGGAAGGTCCAACACACTCACTGGCTCGCTACTGACTGCCGCTAAATTCCGCGGCGTGACGTCACGTGTTTTGAAAACGTCAGTGCAATTGGCCGCTGTCCCTCGCCGTCGATCGCCGTTGCCATCACCCAGTAGTGGGCGGGTGGTACAGATATTCTTTAACACCGGCATCCATATACCGTTTAATTTCACGCCCTCCTCCTTTCGGTTGAAATTATTTGGGTGTTTAGCGATTTCGATTGCCTCCCTGTAGAGCCTTTCGTAAAATCCGCTTGTGGCCGCTAGTACTTGCGTCTCCTCGAAACGAATATTGTGGTTCCCTGGCTGGAAAGCATGTTCCGCAACAGCTGATCGTTCCGTTTCTCCTCTTCTACAATTTCCCTTGTGCTCTTCCAAACGTTTAGAAACAGTTCTTTTAGTGGTACCCACATAAACATCACCACAGCTGCATGGGATCCTATACACTCCAGCTTTTTCCAATGGTTTGCGAGCGTCCTTGGCAGGCTTAAGGTACTCCTGTATCTTCCTGGTGGGCTTGTAAATTACGGTAATATTCCGCTTCGTCAAGATCCTCCCTATTCTTTCGGTTACATTTTTAACAAACGGCAGGAAAACCTTAGATTTTGCAGTAGCCTGTACGTCAGTATGATTTCTGCGTGGCTGCCTCAACGCACGTTTTATTTCGGCGGACGAATATCCGTTCTTCATTAGTGCATTGTGGAGATGTTCCATCTCAGCGTCGAGCAACTCAGGTTCACAAATATTTCTAGCTCTGTCCGCTAACGTCTTGATAACACCCCGCTTCTGTTGTGGGTGGTGGTTCGAATCCCGGTGCAAATAACGATCCGTGTGCGTGGGTTTGCGGTATACTGAGTGGCCCAAACTACCATTTTCGTTTATAAAAACAAGCACATCGAGGAAATGTAATTGGCCGTCTACCTCCTCCTCCATTGTAAACTGAATTCTCGTGTTTATGCTGTTCAGATGTTCGTGGAACCGGCTTAGTTCCTCCCTACTATGTCTCCACAGCACAAACGTGTCATCCACGTTACGGAACCATACATTTGGTTTTGTGCTGGGAGTACCTAAGGCCTGTTCTTCGACTTTCTCCGTAAAGAAGTTTGCAATTACGGGACTTAGGGGGCTTCCCATACCCACGCCATCCGTTTGTTCATAAAACTGTTCATTCCACTTGAAATATGTGGTCATCAAACAACGCTTAAACAGTTCTGAAATGTCGGCAGGAAAAATTCGATCCAGCTGTTCCAATACCTCATTAAGTGGAACCATGGTAAACCGCGATACCACATCGAAGCTGACCAATATGTCATCCGGCTGGACCACTATGCCATTCAATCTGCTGATGAAATGTGTCGAATTCTTTATATAAGAGTCCGAGCGGCCCACATGTGGTTTTAACAGCGTAGTCAAAAACTTGGCTAACGAGTAGGTGGGCGAACCAATGGCACTTAGTATCGGTCTTAACGGCACATTTTCTTTATGAATTTTGGGCAATCCATAAAGCCTCGGTGGTAGCGCAACCGAACTGCAGAGACCTTTCTGTACACTCTCTTCAATGGAGGACTTTTTTATTAACTGCGACACAGTTCTGAGAACGTTGTCAGTGGGGTCCTTATTCAGCTTCCTATATGCTTGCGGATCCAGTAGATCAGTAATTTTACTCTGATAGTCGGCTCTGAGCACTATGGAACTTAACTTCTGAGGTCATCAGTCCCCTAGAACTTAGAACTACTTAAACCTAACTAACCTAAGGACATCACACACATCCATGCCCGAGGCAGGATTCGAACCTGCGACCGTAGCGGTCGCTCGGTTCCAGACTGAAGCGCCTAGAATCGCTCAAGAAATTATAGCCAGTGTAGAAGCAGGAATTCGCAGTGTGGATTCTGTAACAGCTGAAGAAATCCGTATAGAAACAGTGAGAATATTAGCCAATGCAAAACCGCCGAAAAGTAATATAACTATGGGTGAGAGAAGAGCTTTAAAACTCCTGAATGACGACGATAGTATTTTGGTTCTCCCGGCTGACAAAGGAAGCGCAACGGTGGTTATGGATGTGGCCGACTATCAGAGTAAAATTACTGATCTACTGGATCCGCAAGCATATAGGAAGCTGAATAAGGACCCCACTGACAACGTTCTCAGAACTGTGTCGCAGTTAATAAAAAAGTTCTCCATTGAAGAGAGTGTACAGAAAGGTCTCTGCAGTTCGGTTGCGCTACCACCGAGGCTTTATGGATTGCCCAAAATTCATAAAGAAAATGTGCCGTTAAGACCGATACTAAGTGCCATTGGTTCGCCCACCTACTCGTTAGCCAAGTTTTTGACTACGCTGTTAAAACCACATGTGGGCCGCTCGGACTCTTATATAAAGAATTCGACACATTTCATCAGCAGATTGAATGGCATAGTGGTCCAGCCGGATGACATATTGGTCAGCTTCGATGTGGTATCGCGGTTTACCATGGTTCCACTTAATGAGGTATTGGAACAGCTGGATCGAATTTTTCCTGCCGACATTTCAGAACTGTTTAAGCGTTGTTTGATGACCACATATTTCAAGTGGAATGAACAGTTTTATGAACAAACGGATGGCGTGGGTATGGGAAGCCCCCTAAGTCCCGTAATTGCAAACTTCTTTACGGAGAAAGTCGAAGAACAGGCCTTAGGTACTCCCAGCACAAAACCAAATGTATGGTTCCGTAACGTGGATGACACGTTTGTGCTGTGGAGACATAGTAGGGAGGAACTAAGCCGGTTCCACGAACATCTGAACAGCATAAACACGAGAATTCAGTTTACAATGGAGGAGGAGGTAGACGGCCAATTACATTTCCTCGATGTGCTTGTTTTTATAAACGAAAATGGTAGTTTGGGCCACTCAGTATACCGCAAACCCACGCACACGGATCGTTATTTGCACCGGGATTCGAACCACCACCCACAACAGAAGCGGGGTGTTATCAAGACGTTAGCGGACAGAGCTAGAAATATTTGTGAACCTGAGTTGCTCGACGCTGAGATGGAACATCTCCACAATGCACTAATGAAGAACGGATATTCGTCCGCCGAAATAAAACGTGCGTTGAGGCAGCCACGCAGAAATCATACTGACGTACAGGCTACTGCAAAATCTAAGGTTTTCCTGCCGTTTGTTAAAAATGTAACCGAAAGAATAGGGAGGATCTTGACGAAGCGGAATATTACCGTAATTTACAAGCCCACCAGGAAGATACAGGAGTACCTTAAGCCTGCCAAGGACGCTCGCAAACCATTGGAAAAAGCTGGAGTGTATAGGATCCCATGCAGCTGTGGTGATGTTTATGTGGGTACCACTAAAAGAACTGTTTCTAAACGTTTGGAAGAGCACAAGGGAAATTGTAGAAGAGGAGAAACGGAACGATCAGCTGTTGCGGAACATGCTTTCCAGCCAGGGAACCACAATATTCGTTTCGAGGAGACGCAAGTACTAGCGGCCACAAGCGGATTTTACGAAAGGCTCTACAGGGAGGCAATCGAAATCGCTAAACACCCAAATAATTTCAACCGAAAGGAGGAGGGCGTGAAATTAAACGGTATATGGATGCCGGTGTTAAAGAATATCTGTACCACCCGCCCACTACTGGGTGATGGCAACGGCGATCGACGGCGAGGGACAGCGGCCAATTGCACTGACGTTTTCAAAACACGTGACGTCACGCCGCGGAATTTAGCGGCAGTCAGTAGCGAGCCAGTGAGTGTGTTGGACCTTCCATCGAGCTACGGACCTCCTTGAAGATGTCTCCCGCAGTCGGAGATGAAACGTTGGGAATCGACACAGAATTCATCAACCGACCACGGCATAACAGCCCGGATAATTATAATGGACTGATATTTCCGGCCGTGAAAGTCTACATTTTAGTAACTAGTAGTTCTGCAAGTCTAAATCTATAAATGCATTTATCTGCAACTTCCTGCGACGCAGAACAGTCTGAGCGATATTAGAATTCGTAATTTGCCACTGAGAATTTTAAGTTCATTAGAAATAACATTTAATATTCATAAGTGAAGTTATTAAGTTCCGTGAAACACTTTCAACAAGAATGTGCCTCTTTCTCGGCTAGCAGAATAATCCTAAAGGAACACAATACGCACCAATGGAGAAACAGTAGTATGAGCGTTGGAGTTTCAACACACCTGAGCCAAATAACACTCAGCTTGCAAATACTGACACCGTTAATAAGCAGTGACCGAGACGTAACACAGTTTAGCTGTCTTAGGGTTGCATTACAAGTTCGGGATGCTCATCGTCCGCATGACCCCAACGTCCGCGGCCGTTACGATGGCGTTAGTCACGGTGTACAGTTGCAAGCGACGTACCGGCGTGTACCAGAGCCGCTGACCGGGCTCCAACCGCAGCCACTGCTAAACCCAGTTCCGAAATAACACGCAGGCCCTTTACGACCGCCGTCCAAAGAGCTGAGCTGCAGGCTACACTGCGGCGAGGGCGTCGCAACTGTCTGTTCCACACGGCAGCGCTACTCGTCATCGACTTCGCAACGCGGTCGCAGCGACCCACCCATCACGCGGATAGTTCCGGCACACTCTCCGCCACGCAATTTTCCCCGAAAGTACACTTTCCGTAAACGGAAACGTCCTCCTTAAACTGCAAGTATCCGCCAATCGCGAGTCGTGAAACATGGCTTAGCCGGAAAGAGCGGTCACATAGCCGGCGCAAACGATTTTCTGTGGCGCCACGGCTCAGAATTGTTCTAGTCCATAAAAACTGCCGTTCTCCCTCTACCCACGCCCGCTTCCAACTGCAGAACTCTCAGATTATAGGGAAAACGTTCATTATGGCAGAGAAAGCGGACTTGGGCTTTTTAAAATCCCAAGAGTGTGTAAGAAACCCACTAGCGAAAAAAGGGCGAAATTCAAAATTAGGCGGGAAATGTAATATTGTATTAACAGTTAAAATGATGGGAACTCTTAAACTATATATGGTAAGTCGAACAGATGGGAAATTCCTTATCCGACTATTTCTCCAAATTTTCACACACACCATGCAAGTTTCGTAACTGGCAACGTCCTCTTAATATGACATTGTAATGATCCCGTTTTCGTCAACATGTCGCAGTTGAATTCTGTGAATACGAAGGTCTTCTAAACTCAGGTATGTCTACACGATGATGTAGAAGGGGCAGTCAAATGAAAACGAGTCAGGTGGAGAAGAAAGCAAGCTAACTTTATTATTTTAAAATTAATCGCCATAACGTTTAATACATTTATCCTATTGTGAAAGAAGACGGACGGTACCTTCACAGAAAAACGTTTCCGGATGCCTACCGAACCATGATTGTACCCATTCGTGCACCTCTTCATCCGCAGCAAATCGAATTCCACGAATGTCTTTCTTCAGGGCTCCAGGATACGTAAACCGCACGGGGAGAGGTGGGGACTTTATGGTGCATGTGTAAGACTTCCCAGATAAACTTCTGCAGCGTACTCGAAACTAGCCTGACAACATGTGGGCACACCTTCACCAAACTAGGATGTGAGGAATCGCCAGAAACAAGACGATTTTCGGATTCCAGGTTGAACTGTAGGTCACCAGACTTCACTTTGACTTGAACCATATCGAGGTCCACTCACTAATGCGTGAAGTTTTGGGATACTATTTGTTTTATTAAATTAGACTTTCATGGTAATGTTACCATGGCAGCTTCCTATTCATGTCTGCTGTGTGCCGAGATTCGTGATCCTGCAGTTGTTAGCCAATCACCGCCTTGTAACTTTCAACCAGCAGGGACGTGCGCATTGGGAGGCGCAGTGCCACAATGGGTCCCAGACGGCGTTATGGGCTCCAGAGGTGTCAAGATATTCGTTTTAGGTGCCGCAGCGCCACCATAGCCCATGGCGGAAGCCTGAAGTCTGTCGACCATTTCCAGCACAGCTGTTTGCTGACAGCATCCATACAAAACAGGCGCAGTCCCAATTCATCTTTAATCAACAAACAAGAAAACAGATACTAGATGACGCTAAAGGTGATATTAATAATACGTGTCATGAAATGAAAAAAAAAAAAAAATACAAGCTGCTATATGAACACTAATCCACTGGACATAAGTGCACGGCACACAGGCAGACAACGAACTGAGGACTAATACCGTATTTCTTGATATTTGTGTTACCGTGGTATTAATTTGCATCTCGATTGATATGTTGAGAGCACAGTGTTCTATGCTGGTCACTTGTAGTAACCATTTTGTGTAATCATACGACTGTACTGAAAAGAAATTAGAGGGTTGTGGGTTATTTGGGGGAAGAGACCAAACTATGCGGTCATCGGACTCATTGCATTAGGGAAGGACGGGAAAGGAAGTCGGCTGAGCCCTTTCAAAGGAACCATCCCGGCATTTGCCTGGAGCAATTTAGGAAAATCACGGAAAACCTAAATCAGGATGGCCGGACTCGGGATTGAACCGTCGTCCTCCCAGTGCGCGTCCAGTGTGCTAACCACTGCGCCACCTCGCTCGGTAAAGAAATCAGAGGGCCTGCAGTAAAGTTACATTATTTAGGTTGCTTAAATATCAGGCAGGACACAATTTATGATGTTCGTGTACTTTCAAGCATGACAGTACATGCATCTCAGTAGAATTTTATGTTTTTCTATTTACATCACAAACACGATAAAAATGATGTAGGATGGATGGCCCAAATATTGTCTAAGCTGTTTTTATTTTTGTTTTTTCTCTCACCTGTAGTAACGAGTGAAGCTCTAAAGTCAATAAATGTTGAAAATAACTATCCTGACTGGTCTGACCAGAAATCGCACACCAATAGGCTCTTCGCATCATCAAGTACGTGTCCACCACGAACGGTAGTTAGGAAACATGTCATACACTCTCTCTACATTTTTCTACTTTTGCTTGCCTCCACATGAAACTTTCGTTGACATGTTTCTTTGAAATATTTAGCCAAATAGTGCTTTGCACCCCTTAAAATCAGAGCTTGTTAGCTCGTCATTTAAAAGGCCGCATCATATGCACAGCCGTGTGTAGAAGTTGCATAGACTGCGACACACAAATTATAGTTTTGTCTCCTCTATGAGATGGTAATGATAATGAGGACATTTCATGATTAAACTGACTTTGGCCAATGTTTTGAATATTTTGTCCACACTCCAGTCATTTGTTTATTTGTTCACTCCCTCCGCAGACCATTATACCCTCTACCAAATATTATGATCTTCTTGTAGTCATTACAAAAAATGGCTCTGAGCACTATGGGACTTAACATCTATGGTCATCAGTCCCCTAGAACTACTTAAACCTAACTAACCTAAGGACATCACACAACACCCAGCCATCACGAGGCAGAGAAAATCCCTGGCCCCGCCGGGAATCGAACCCGGGAACTGCTTTAAGTTAGTTGATCAAAGAAATTGAAACTGTGTCAGTGTCCCGTATAACCCCATTAGACTATTCTAGGACACACATTTGCAGATACCAAAAGTGAACTGCAGATCCACAGGCTCTTATCAAACTGTGACATTCCATATTCCTTCAAAGTTTTCAACTGTGATAGTCTGTTTTGCGGGAAGTGCGCTCGGTATCGCCTTTTACGTTACCTCGCAATTTGATATACACTGAAGAGCCGAAGAAGCTGGCACACCCGCCTAGTGTCATGTAGGGCCCCAGCGAACACGCAGAAGTGCCACAACACGACGTGGCATGGACTAGATTAATGTCTGAAGTAGTGCCGGAGGGAATTGACACCATGAATCCTGCAAGGCTGGCCATAAATCCGTACGATGGAGTAGAGATCTCTTCTGAACAGCATGTCACAAGGCACTCCAGGTACGCTCGGTAATGTTCGTGACTGGGGAGTTTGGTGGCCAGCGGAAGTGTATAACGCAAAAGAGTGTTCCTGGGGCCACTCTGTGGTAGTTAGGGACGTGTGGGGTGTCGCATTGTCCCGCTGGAATTGTCCAAGTCCATAGGAATGCACAATGGACATGAATAGATGCAGGTGAGCAGACAGCATGCTACGTACGTGTCACCTGTTAGAGTCGTTTCTGGACGTATCAAGGGGTCCCACACCAGTCCAGCTGCACTCGCCCCACACCATTACAGAGCCTCCACAAGGCTGAAGAGTCCCCTCCTGTCATGAAGGAGCTATCGATTCATGAGGTTGTCTCCATGCCCGTACACGCCGATCCGCGTGGTACACTTTGAAACGAGACTTGTCCGACAAGGCAACATGTTTCCAGTCATCAACAGTCCAATGTCGGTGGTGACGGACTGACGGACACAGGCGAGGCGTAAAGCTTTGTGTCGTGCAGTCATCAAGGGTACACGAGTGGGCCTTCGGGTCCTAAAGCCCATATCGATGATGTTTCGTTGGACTGTTCACTCGCTGACACTTGTTGATGTCCTCGCACTGAAATCTGCAGCAATTTGCGAAAGGTTTGCACTTCTGTCACGTTGAACGATTCTATTCAGTCGTCGTTGGTCCCGTTCTTGTAGGATCTTTTTCCGACCGCAGCGATCTCGGTGATTTGATGTTTTACCGGATTCCTGATACTCAAGGTATACCCGTGAAATGGTCTAACAGGAAAATCACCATTTCATCGCTACCGCGCAGATGCTATGTCCCATCGCTCGTGCGCCGACTATAACGCCATGTTCAAACCCACTTACATCTTGATAACCTGCCATTGTAGCACCAGTAACCGATCTAACAACTCCGCCAGACGCTTGTCTTATAGAGGCGTTACCGGCCGCAGCGTCGTTTTCTGTCTGTTTACGGATCTCTGTATTTGAATATGCACGCCTATAGCAGTTTCTTTGGCGCTACTGTGAACTTGGAACACACAGTACTTATAGCGCCTGTTAGATTTTATTAAGCAGCTGAAGCCACAACAATGACAGTCTTCATAAATGTTCTCCGGTTTCTAGTCATCAGTATCTTACAATATACTAGTGTCTGCTAGAGATAATTCGCTGTGGAGGTGTAATTCTTATACTGTGGGCGAGGCAACTTCAGGTACAGGCTCCTCCTGCAATTTAATCCTATTTGTGATTTATTTTGCAATGTAATACATTGTCGAACTCCATATCCACAGCCGGCCGGGGTGGCCGAGCGGTTCTAGGCGCTACAGTCTGGAACCGCGTGACGCTACGGTCGCAAGTTCGAATCCTGCCTCGGGCATGGATGTGTGTGATGTCCTTAGGTTAGATAGGTTTAAGTAGTTCTAAGTTCTAGGGGACGGATGACCTCAGAAGTTAAGTCCCATAGTGCTCAGAGCCATTTGAACCATTTTGAACCATATCCTCAGTTTCGGCTACATTTTCTTATTCAGCACGTCGCAACTTTGCACCAACCATTTTGACAACATTAATGTGTTTAGTTCGTCTCGTGATACCGATGTACACAAGCACAATAAGTACGAGGACGTATTAAAAAGTAATGCCTCCGAATTTTTTGTGGGAAAACTCTTATGGCTTTTTCAATAAAACAATATTTATGAACATTCTACAGCTTTATTTTATATGTCTATATATTTATTTCTCAACAGTTACCCTGCCAAGAAACACGTTCCTCCCAAACGAGGGACCAGTTAGTTGATATCGTCTCTGTAGATTGTTTTTGACTTTTTTGACGGAGTCATAACCTAACCTCTGCTTGTTCCGCTTCGTCACTATCAAAATGAAGTCCTCTAACAAAGCAGATGAAAATCGGATGCGTCGAATGGGGAATGTATGGAGGATTATCCATGACAGTGAAACCAAGATGTCAGATTGTTGCAGCCCTCGTTCAGATCTGATAATGTCATACTGAAGGAACTCTTCGAATTAGTGTTTTCAGTGTTCTGAGGGTTTCTCACATATCGACATACTTACGTTGCACACCGCCATGTTATACGCTACAGTTCGGAGCTCTCTAGCAGTAGAGGGTTGCAACTTGTTCCTGCGAAACGGGTAAGTCGACCCAGTAATATGCACGACACGAAATACCTTAACGGATATTGAGAACGGAACAAAACATTCGGATCTATTTCTTTTGAGCACGACCTTGTACTGGTTTGTGCAAATGCAAAATGCTCTCGTCGTATGGTTCTAGCAGACAACAGCTTAGTATTGCATGAGAATGACTCATGTCACTGTTTCTAGTGATTAGTGATTTGTATTCTGAGAACATTTTAGTGTTATTATGCGCTCTCGAGGCCACCATTTTCTCTTGCCTGGACACTAGCCGCGCGCGCGCACACACACAAACACACGCACACACACACACACACACACACACACACACTCACAGCAATGAGTAACCGTTTTGACTCAGCAGGCGTCACAACAATACTGACGCACATGTCAATACAAAAGAGACGAATTTCATTTTGTTGTCATGTAATTTTTCTTGTAACAGAGCAATGCTGTTTTCTCATCATACATTTGAAATCATAAAATACTTAACATCAGCTATCTGATTTCACGTCTACTCCAATTCAACGTTTTGATTTGTATGTACACATATGTTATAAGCTTGAAATACAATGCTGAACGTCTTTGGTTCCATCTGGTTGAGGTGAAGATATAAAAGGAGCGATCAAATAGTTTTAGTTCGAAGGCCTTATAGTCTAGAATTATATTAGGTAAAATCGTTCGAAGGCCGTACAGTCCAGAACTATATGCCAATCAGGTAAAATTGATATGGGCATTGAAACGATGATCCCAGTGAGGCACCTTTGGTTGATGATACTCGTTTAGTAAAACATCATATACTGCTTCGTGAAGGAGCCCATATCTGGCTGCTGCACATCCTCGTCTTGACAGAAATCTTCGGTCCTTCAAATAACCGAAGGCGTGATACTCGCATGGGGAGAGACCAGGACTACAGGGCGGGTGTTCGAGTGTCACCCACTTGATTTGGCTTAACTTCTGCTTTACGACATTTGCCAAAAGTGGGGAGATGGGTTATGACGAAGCAGAGGCCCGGAACTTGGCCGCTCCATTTCACGAGAGTAGTATTCGACAGATCTACTGCCCTATACAAATTCCCCATTCTCCAGTGGATGTCTGCTGGTGTTTCTCCTTCGGTAGCCAACAAAAGAATAACAGCACGTTGATTCTATATGGACACATTTGATAATAACGTTGCCATAGTTCACGTTTCTGCATTTACCGCACGCAGTTCGAAAAGACGTAACTGCCACACTAATCACTTACCTATGTGTCGATACGTATATACCTGCATTGGGACGTGCTACGTTTCATTTTCGCTGCAGCATCGGAAACGGAAACTTTCTGATCGCCCCTCACATCACTGCAATATAATCTGACAATGCGTTACTTCGTCATCATATTATTAATCAACAGAAAAATGCCAATTAAATGCTGAAAATCACTTTGTTGGAATACCAGTCGTATAGAATAAGTCGTCCATTCCACAATGATTACAAAAATTTAGAAACTATGCTAAATACGGCTATGCGAGTTGTTGCAAATATATACGAGGCGTGGCTAGAAAAAAACCGGACTAGTACTGGTGAAACAATAAAACGAATGCAATAAGGCTGAAAGTCGCGTGGCCTGTCACGTGACTCTCGCTCCGCCTACTGCTCGAGTTTCATCTGCCTCCTGCACTCAGTCTGCCCGTGGCGTCTGTTTTAAGTAGTTGACGTTTTGTCTGTGCTTCGGAAAATGTTGAGTGTACAGAAAGAACAGCGTGTTAACATCAAATTTTGTTTCAAACTAGGAAAATCTGCAAGTGAAACGTTTGTAATGTTACAACAAGTGTACGGCAATGATTGTTTATCGCGAACACAAGTGTTTGAGTGGTTTAAACGATTTAAAGATGGCCGCGAAGACACCAGTGATGACACTCGCACTGGCAGACCATTGTCAGCAAAAACTGATGCAAACATTGAAAAAATCGGTAAACTTGTTCGACAAGATCGCCGTTTAACAGTCAGAGCAGTGTCTGAGTTAACAGGAGTTGACAAGGAAAGTGTTAGGCAGATTCTTCATGAAAGTTTCAACATGAACAAAGTGTGTTCAAAAATGGTCCCTAAGTGTCTCACAATTGAACAGAAGGAACGCCGAAGAATGATTTGTTCTGACATCCTGGAAAACATTGAAAGTGATCCCACCTTCTTACAAAATGTTATTACTTGCGATGAATCGTGGTTTTTTACTTACGATCCCGAAACTAAACGCCAATCGATGCATTGGAAAACTCCTGGTTCTCCACGACAAAAAAAAGAACGAATGTCAAAATCGAAATTCAAGGCAATGATGATTGTTTTTTTTGACATCAAAGGGATTGTGCACATTGATTGGGTACCAGAGGGACAAACAGTGAATCAGCATTACTACATTAGCGTCCTGGCTACCCTACGTGAGCGAGTACGGAGAAAACGGAACGATTTGTGGAGAAAAAAGTCATGGATCCTTCACTATGACAATGCCCCAGCTCACAGTGCGTTGTCAGTGAAGACGTTTTTGGCAAAACACAACATTCCCATCTTAGATCATCCACCCTACTCACCTGATTTGGCCCCCTGTGACTTTTTTCTTTTCCCTAAAGTCAAGTCAGCTTTGAAAGGAACTAGATTTGAGACTGTTGAAGCAGTAAAAGAAAAAGCGACGGAAGTAATGTATGGACTTACCGAAAATGATCTGCAGCAATGCTATGAACAGTGGAAAATTCGTATGGAGCGGTGTAGAGACCGAGGAGGAGAGTACATTGAAGGAGATAACATGAAATTGTAAATAATTGTAAATAAATGTTTTTTCCAGCATCAGTCCGGTTTTTTTAGCCGCACTTCGTACAACTAAAGCTTCTGATGGATACAATTATACACGTACTCTGCTTATTACCCTTACAAGGTCAAGGCTATACTCAGTTCCTCTCTTTTCCTTCGCCAACATCTCTTCCGTCATCATCTTTACAGCATTTCGTATTTCTGCTGTAGAAGTTCAGGAACTAAGGAAGTGAATACATTAACTCCATCACAAAAATGTCAGAAGTTGTTCAGCCTGGCGAACGTTATGGCCGTGATGTTGGACCATTTCTACCGATCTGTCTTCCTGGAAAGGTTACATCCAAGGAATGGCGAAGAAATAATCCCCAGTGCGACGTACAGCATCTTGTTGAAACGCTGCCCATGGCTGAAATTCATGTTCTGAGCGGCAGCGTAATGCTGCAACAAGCCTAGGAAAGCTGCTTCTGTAATGTTACGCTCAGTGAAAAAGTATGGCCCAATAAATGCGTTGTGCATTATGCCACACTACACCGCTTTCCGAGCTGTTCATTATCTACTGTTGCACTATATGTAAGTTCTCCTACTGCCAGGTCAGGACATTGTTTACTTTCCTGGAGTTACGAAAAGTCGCTTCACCGAAGGAAACCAATTTTATTCGTCACTGCCTGCATCGATTCATTTCAGCATGCTCCTAGCAACCTCAGCACATCTGGGTATGTCCTATGGCTACAAAGCTTGCAGAAATTGCACTTGTAAGCACTGGAATAAAGCGCGTGTGTCACATCTTCATCACAGTGCTCTGACGTTGCCTGGAAACATGATGCGTCGAATTCCTCTAACTACGCTCAAATGCTGTACATACATTATCAACCGTGTCATCACTCACATCAGGTCTCCGGCCTATTTCCTTATCACTAGCACTGCGACTCTCTTTAATCATTTGAATCCTAAACATAAATTTAAAATTTTTTCATACAATTAAACTTCATTATTGTAGTAAGCAATGAATTCAGCCCGCCCGGTTGGCCTTGCGGTTTAACGCACGGCTTTTCGAGCGGGAAGGAGCGCCTGGTCACGGGCACGAATCCGCCCGGCGGACTTGTGCCGAGGTCCGGTGAACCGGCCAGTGTGTGGATGGTTTTAGGCGGTTTTCCATCTGCCTCGGCGAATGCGCCTCAGTTACACTATGTCGGCGATTGCAGCGCAAACAAGTTCTCCACGTACGCGTACACCACCATTACTCTACCAAGCAAACATAGGGGTTACACTCGTCTGGTGTGAGACGTTCCCGGGGGGTCCACCGGGGACCGAACCGCACAATAACCCTGCGTTCGGTGTTCGGCGGCGGAGGGGTGAGGTGGACTGCGGTGGTCGTTGTGGGGTTGTGGACCACTGCGGCTGCGGCGGGAACGGAGCCTCTCCGTCGTTTCTAGGTCCCCGGTTAACATACAATACAATACAATACAAAGCAATGAATTCAAGAAAACATAGCCAAAAAGTAAACCCTCAATTGTTTTATGGACGCGATTTCACTTTGGAATAGAACTGTAAAATTTTTCACAAACTTAAACTTTATTGTCATAATGGGCTACGTGTATAAGAAAAAATTATCAAAATGTAAATAATCAGTTGCTTTAAGAAGGTGATTTCTCTTTGGAACCACTAGGACACACACAGATTCAACCAACCATCATTTCATGTGATAGATTCGCAAGTAAATTTGCATTTTTCCTACACTCAATCCCATGCCTCGAAAGTTCCACGAACTCATCATGCCTAAAACAAACTGTAGTCCTACGTAACAAGCAAAACAGTACCTAAAATTTTATGAATTTTGTATCAAAACTACATACTACTCAAGAGACTTCATTTCGAAACCTCTCATAGATTAGAAATACGAACTTAAGACATACTTACTATTACTGTCAATAATCTCCTCATATGACTATTTAAAAAAGAAGAACACAATACTTTAAAAAATATATAAAATGTTGGTTTCAGGCAGAAACAACTAGTACTCAAAGGGTTAAACCTTTCATATCATCCTCTGAAGCTCTTCACATCAAGATGATGTCGACCATAGACATTTCGAAACTGTCGCTAAATTGCAATAGGCGACTGTGTTTCATGAAATTACAGAGCACCTTGAACTTATTCTTGCATTGAACCCCTTGTGACAGTAGCTCACCTACGTCACGCTACCTGTAACAAGAGTAAGAGAAAATAAATCAAATGCTATCAGAGAAAATCTGAAGTCCATCCATAAAAGCATCTCCAGTTAAGCCAGAATTTAATACATATATAAAGGTGTAAACATCTGAAAGTGTATCCTTAAAAAATTGTGTTAGTTAAACTATCATCTACCACTTCAAACAATCCGTAGACGTGTATCTAGGGTAGTGCCTTAAAAATATATTTCACCTAGTTCCCCTAGAGCAGTGGAGATATTTGCACACGTCCGTATTCAGCAATGACTGCCAGCTGCCACAATACTTTACAGGATTCATGCGGCAGACAACACAACTTTGAGTGCGCTTCAGACTTCATTCGTAAATCGTCACGAGACGGACGGAAACGTCAAATTAACGCAGCTTTCCTAGTCATATTCAGTCCAAAATGAGGTGCTATTAAGGTAGTTGAGCGTTCTAGCAACTACACTTTGATAATACCCACATGAGTATTCCTATAACCAAAAGAACCGGTTAGTACGAAACCATTGGGAATTACATTAATATCAAACTGCAACAACTTGAGACAATACGTGGACTCTTCCCTTCTCTGGGTAACCTCTTACTGCTATTTAGGATTCTCTCTATCCTACGCGTAATGCGTATGTAGTGACACATTACTTTGCAACGGCAAATTAGGGAAGCTTTGGTAGGCGATCTTCGCTTTATTCTTAATGCATCCTGAATGCATCACTGTGAGTAATAAAATCTTGTTTTCACTGCCGCTATTCGCACTTTTCGTCTTTTATGAGCCCGCTATTTCTGATGAGGTGAGATGTCTGTCACAAAAAGTGAGATGGTTCAGATGGCGCTAAGCACTATGGGACGTAACATCTGAGGTCATCAGTCCCCTAGAACTTAGAACTACTTAAACCTAAATAACCTAAGGACATCACACACATCCATGCCCGAGGCAGGATTCGAACCTGCGACCATAGCAGCAGCGCAGTTCCGGACTGAAGCGCCTAGAACCGCTCGGCCACAGCGGCCGGCTACAAACAGTGAGAGTTTTAATTTCAGGGCTAGCCGTATTTGGTACCTTCCTGCACGTTGTACTAACCACGCTGCAGACTATCAGAAACAGGTCTTTCGAGACAGCTGTTGAGGTTTCAGAGATCTTTTAAGTCTTGAAAGACCTGTTCTTGGTAGTCTGCAGCGGCATTAACGTACCAAATACGGCTAGTCCCTAAATAAATATCTCACTTTTTGTGGCAGACATCTGACCTCACTACAAGACTGTCCAGTTTGTTTCTGTCGTTGTATACGCATCCATAGTAAAGCTTGCAGTACTGCAAGAGTCTCTGAACAACTCCTGTGACACTAATAATAAATCAGAAGTCCGGAATGTAACACGAGAAGTAGGAAGAAAACCTGTGAACAGAAGTTTAGGATCAAGATTATATAATGTTCTGAGAAACACGAGAGGGAAAAAAGCAAAAGTGAACGATTGTAACCTCATCTCAATAAAGGGAGGTTTCATATCTGCGGCATATATCAGAAATAGTTCACAAGGCTTGGGGGGTGGTCTCCTCACAACAGAATTATTAATAAAAGTTCACTTCCAGCTCGTTAGAGGTAAAATCCAATAACTGAAGTTTATAACCGATATTTAAAATTAATTTTGTTGGATGAACGATTGATATTATCGGCATGAGGCGATGGTGCACACATTGTAATTTTGACACTGATATGTTACTTTAGGCACATTTACATTTATTTGACATTTGTGTACATTTGAGGTTAGACTGTCCTGAACAGTTCAGATTTGCAGTAGAAACTAGTTACGTAATAAATGTCGTCTGTCCTCGGAAGTATTTTAATTTAGTGAGCAGAAGGAATGCACTTTTATGTACGATCTCGCGAATGTTATTCGACACGAGGCTGCGCCACTTAATCGAAAGGCGCTTTCAGACAGAAGGCAGACGGGTCATTAAAACGTGGCTACAGCTCATCGTCGCCTTGCTGAGACACAGTCCTGTCGAACAGCGTTCTAGTTTGCAATCAGGTCCCGCCGCATTGCAGTAGCAATAAACATGTAAATGGGATCGGGTGCAAACTCTCGCCGTGTGCTTACTCCGTCGGTTCGGAGTAGTCCTGATTTACAGACAATTTTTCTGTAAACTTTACTCGTAGCTCTATATGGAAAAAATGGAAATGAGCGTTTGGCTTCATTGGCCGGGAGGTCCCTTGCGGGGCAGGTCCGGCCGCCGTGGTGGAGGTCTTATTACATTCGACGCCGCACTGGGAGACCTGCTCGCCGGATGGGGATGAAATGATGATGAAGACAACACAGCACCGAGTACCTGAGCAGAGGAAATTCCCCGACCCAGCTGGGAATCGAACCCGGGCGCGTAGGACGGCAACCCGTCACGCTCACCACTCAGCTATCGGGGTGGACGTAGCTGTATATGAAACCCCTTCTCATCATCCGTCGTCACAGATTTCGCTTGAACTTTCGTAGAATTAAGCTAATGGGAGGAATAAACTTCTTGTCTTTAAAACAATTATTTTCGTCATGCTGGATTTCTGTAGCTATGGAAACGCATAACGACTTTCTAACTTGGCTGCTCGAAAGACATTCCATACATCATATACTGCAGCAGCCATAGAACAGCCAGGGAGGGGAATTCCACTGTGATGTCCAGCATGTTAGTTCCCACAAACATCTGTTACTGGTAGAAATGTTTTGATCAGAAATACCAGCTATGTCATTTACGGATGTACTACTCATCCCGATTCTAGTCTAAAATGTAAAGGACTTACATTTCATTCGTATGTCGACTCGTTCAAACTATATTTCTTTATAGAATCATGAATATGGTAGTGCTCTTTACTTTTACTGGAGTGGTTGTCTTTTGAGTTTAGATTCGCTATCAGCTCAATTCGAAAAACCATCTGGGTTAACACTGCCCGAAGGACAGATTGTAAATCGGCCAAACATTGCAAAATATGCTCTCAGTATTTTCACAAAGGGAACATATACCGACCATCAGTTTCGCCAGTCGGCATTAAGTAAAATGCTAGATTAAGAAATTAGCCTTTTCTCGTCATATACTTCTCTTCTTGGTTATTCGAAACATATGACAAAAACAAAGTTTCAATAATGAGCCGAAACTGGTCCTGTTACTGGATAAAATTTACGTTAAGAGCAGAAAAACGTCTGAAAATGCCTTCATGGCACTGTGGTATTCACGAAAGGGCTGTAACATGTTCTGTTTAAACCATCAAATGGCTCTGAGCACTATGGGACTTAACATCTGAGGTCATCAGTCGCCTAGAACTTAGAACTACATAAACCTAACGAACATAAGGACATCACACACATCCATGCCCGAGGCAGGATTCGAACCTGCGACCGTTGCGGTCGTGCGGTTTCCGACTGAAGTGCCTAGAACCTCTCGGCCACACCTTTAAACCAGCAGTCGCGTCTGCACGAAAGATATTAATTACAAGAATCAATTTGTAAACAGCAGTCTGCCAATGCACTGAAGAGGCAAAGAAACTAGCACATCTGCCTAATATCGTGTAGGGTCAGCGCGAGCACGAAGAAGTGCCGCAACACGACGGGGCATGAACTCGACTAATGTCTGAAGTAGTGCTAGAGGGAATCGACACCATGAAACCTACAGGGCTGACCATAAATCCGTAAGAGTACGAGGGGCTAGAGATCTCTTCTGAACAGCACGTTGCAAGGCACCCCATTTACGCTCATTAGTATTCATGTCTGGGAGTTTGGTGGTCAGCAGAAGAGTTTAAACTCAGAAGAATGTTCCTGGGACCACTCTGTGGTAGTTCGGGATGTGCAGGGTGTCGCGCTGTCGGGCTGGAATTGTCCAAATCCGTCGGAATGCGCAATGGACATGAGTGGACGCAGGTGAGCAGACAGGATGCTTACGTACGTGTCACCTGTTAGAGTCGTTTCTAGACGTATCAAGGGGTTCCACACCACTCCAGCTGCACACGCCTAACACCATTACAGAGCCTCTACCAGGTTGAACAGTCCCCTGCTGTCATGAAGAATCTATCGGTTCATAAGGTTATCTCCATGCCCGTAAACGTGTATCCGCTTGCTACAATTTGAAACGAAACTTGTCCGACAGGTCCTCAACAGTTCAATGTCGGTGTTGACGGACTGACGGACACAGGCGTAAAGTTTTGTGTCGTGCAGTCATCAAGGGTACACTAGTGGGCCTTTGGCTACGAAAGCCCATATCAATGACGTTTCCTTGAATGGTTCACACGCTGACACTTGTTGATGTCCCAGCATTGAAATCTGCAGCAATTTGCGAACGGCGTTGCAATTCTGTCACGCTGAACGATTCTCTTGCAGTATCTCTTTCCGGCCGCAGCGATGTTGGAGATTTGATGTTTTACCGGATTCCTGATATTCGTGGTACAGTCCTGAAATGGTCGTACGGGAAAATCCGGACTTCATCGTTACCTCGGAGATGTTGTATCCCATCGCTCGTGCGCCGACTACAAAACCACGTTCAAGCTCACTTAAATCTTGATAACCTGCCATTGTAGTAGCAGTAACCGATCTAACAACTGCGCCCGACACTTGTCTTTTATAGGCGTTGCCGACCGAAGGGCCGTATTCTACCTGTTTGCATATCTCTGTATTTGATTACGCATGCCTATGCCAGTAATCTGGCGCTTCAGTGTATTCAGGGCATCTAACATGGCGGCGCCGTCTTCAAAGCGACGTCCAGCGTAAGTCTACATCCCCAGCTCCCTTTATTATATCTCGATGCTTAGAGGTACAGTAGAAACTCGATTAACCGTCATCTTCGGGACCGTGGTCGTGACGGTTGAGCGAATAGACGGATAACAGAAACACTGTATTCCTCCAAAACATAACCTCAATCAATTATTTTATGTATAGACACATATCACTCTCACAGTAATATAATAATATTTCAGAGCGGAAACAAATTAAACACGATTGTAATAGCAAATAAAGCTATTTATTACATGATAAAAACATCCGTACAGTAGCTACAAAAGTTGCAAAGTACTTAATGTACAGTACTGTACTGTACTATAAACTTACAGGTGAAATAGTTTATCTAGCTTAGAAATAGTCAGTCAATTTCTTCTGCCTTTTTGATGTTCGAGCTTTCATGGCGGCAATATTTCGTATTTTTCGGAGCAGTAGTGCCTGCGTTGCATTAGCCTCTTCTTGGACAGCATTGTTTCGGCCTCTGAATGGCTAATAGTTTGTTTTTCTTCATGGTTTGAACACTCATCAGCCCCTTCTTCTTCTTCTTTGGTGGCACTTACGCCGGCAACAATTTCGTCATCACTCAAAATTTGAAAACCCCCGTCCACTTTGTCACACACTAACCACTCTGATACTTCTTCTGACGTCAAATTTGTGCTGATTTGTAAATCATTGCACAAATTGACCATCTCGTCAACTGTCACACACTCAGGTTCTTCCGATTCTTCACCTCTAGGTTGAAGCCAAAGTTTATTCCAGCCGTTCTTGAGATTTGACACTGACAAATCACACCACGCACTGTTTACAGATGTTGATTCATCAGATGAGAGCAAACTTTCGATAAATATTTTTCTATAACGACGTTTCATGTTTTCGATGATTCCCTGATCCATGGGCTGTATAGGTGAAGTTGTGTTTGCTCGAAGGAAGAGACATGTTATGTTGCCGTCATCACTTTTCATTTCACAAGTAGGGTGCGTTGGGGCATTGTCTAATAGCAATAGCGCTTTCTGTGGCAACTTTTTTTCAGCCAAATGTGCTCTAACTTAAGGTACAAATTGTTTGTGAAACCAGTCAGAAAAAATTGATTGATCCATCCAGGCACTCTTCTGGGCGTAGTATTGTGCAGGGAGAGCATTCAAATTCAAATTCTTGAATGCACGAGGTTTTCTTGATTTCTCAATCACAAGTAGAGGTAGCCTATGATTGCCGTTCGCATTTGAGAAACCATAGCAGTGATGCGATCTTTTTGTACTTTGAAACCTGGAGCAGCTTTTTCGGAGAGTGATGCTAATGTCTTTTGTGGTAAAGCCTTCCAATGAAGCCCAGTTTCATCATAATTGTAAACTTGCTCCCTAACAAGATTCAATTCAGCCATTTTTTCTTTAAATTGTTCCGGGAACTCAGCAATTACAGAGCTCTCCGCGCTGAATTTTTCTCCACTGATATCAAGTTGGCGAATGCCATGACGAAATTTAAACTTGTCGAGCCATCCGATACTTGCTTTAAAAGACGAGTCACCATCAAGTTTGTTGTTCATTTCAACAGCCTTGGCCATTATTATAGGCCCTGAAAGTGGAATCCTCTGACTTCTTGCTTGTATAAACCATCGGTACATTGCAGTGTCCAATTCATCATATTTTGCAGGTTCCATTGTCTTTCTTGTTCACACATCTCCATCCATGCTCTGCATTGTTGACACATGTTGTTCTATTTTATCAGCATCACGTTTTATGTCATTAACTGTTGTTCTTCCAATGTACCATAAATCAGCGCTACACTTGTCGCAGTTTCGCTCTTTCTTAAGCGTTTTATAATTTCAAGTTTTTGATTAAGTCCTAAAACAACACGTTACGTTTTTCAGACATTTTATGAAGTCACTGTATCACACACACCTGCACTAAATACGGTAGTGTAAAATATTAGTCAATAAAGCTTATTCAAGTGGAAAACACGTAACACGGCACAGACCGCTAGATACACTGCGACAATTACAGTCTTCTCGCCACAACTGGAAACCGATCCTGTGGTGATTGTTGACTCACAAGTGAGACAAAGACATGAAAAGGTGGAGATGTGTTAGCACGTCAACTGAAGGTCATATTTTATGTACCATTCTACGGCGGGCGGGTACATTCACTTCCCACTAAAATAGAGTAAATAAACAAAGCGAACGCGTCACTGCACCTTAGAGCATTCTGTTATTACAGTATTATTATGCTGTTACAACAGTGACGGTTAACAGAAACTGACGGTTTAAAGAGTGACGGTTAATTGAGTTTTTACTGTACTGCTGTCAACGAGTTATTACTGAATTTTCGCTTATACTAACTTTATTACTGATTACAGATTTTTCTTGGGTCTTGCTGAATATGGATGGATGAATAGCCTATTAACTTATTGCGCTTGGTTAAAGTTGATTTAATCACTGAAAAATTATTTCATTTATGATGTCAGTTAACGTGAAATCAGTTCTACTGGTACGTTAGTCAACAGTCTTACGTCCTTTTTTCTAATAACTTTTTAAATTTTTGAGTTTATCTTTCACCCACTGTACATAAGAAAAAGGATTTATGAATCAACTTTATTATATTATTCACCAGTAATCACACAGTAGAGACAAAACTTTCTATCCTAGACAAATTAACACTTTCAGTGTCTTTAATAGCTTGGAAGGCCAGACTTTATATTTCGGCAGATGACGACAGGCTAACTAATTTACAATCTCGCAAGTGAAATACTACTCTCGTCGGTGTTTTAGTCCCACTGCGTTTGACGAATAACCACCGTGAATGTTTTGGTTCGGGTCCTCTACTGCACACCTCATACTTCCTGAAAACGCCCTTTACCCTTTACGGCCTCGTCACTGATGAGGTAATTATTGCCAATTTTATGCGTACCTGCCCTGCAGTGTACGAAGCCGCCCATGATATCTCTCAAAGAGAACTCGGATTCTAGTCCATGCCTGTACCGACTCCTCCGACGACTACCGTAGCAGTTATCTCATGATTTCTTTGTGGGCATTTGGTAGTTCCCTGTAGTTTTGTAGTTAAACGCTGTGCGGTCTGCAAAGGTACAACGCCGAAAGCATGCACCGTTCGCGCCACCACCTGAACCGACATCTCTAACTTCTATCCAGTGCCCACTGCGTGTTCGTATGATGTTTTCCTACCATACTAACGGTGTTCGCGGGACAATTCTCGCAACGTGTGACGCTTAACCACCGAGGTCGCCGACGCTAGTTTCTACTGCGTTGATATTTCTGCCAGGATCGACTGTTAACAATACTACGTCTAGGGATTGGGTACATAAAGACACTTCTTAAGGGCAGCACCCGCGTAACCGACAGAGTTGTATCGTGACTTTCAGGGACTTAAAATAACGCATTTCCTTTTACTTTAAAAATGTTTTCATCGTCTTCTACACTTCATGATTTAGGTATTCTTGTCCCTTCCGGCTCCACACTTCACACTTAAACAGTTTACAACACTTAAATATCAATGTGCAAGGAAAATTGATATTTGTTCACTATCGGCTTTCCTCGTAGCTTCGGTACACAGATAACAGTCGCTCTCACTTAATCTCCGTTTTTATTGAGGCAATTGATTCTATCATATACCGTTTGATATATTTACTGCGGGAGAGATAGAATTTTTGATCAGTTTGATGGAGACTTCATAATAAGGTAATAAACAATTTTCTTTGATTTAATTGCATGCGAGCTACTGCCTTCATACCATTATAAGAATTTAGTATCCAACACAAAACTTTCCTCCTCTTCTTAATTAGGGACATTAACCACAATTTCAAGAAGATTAATTCAATTAATTTATGGAACCTATTGCAAACTACGATGAACATATATATTTTCGAATAATTGTTTGAACATGACACTGTTCAACAACAAACTTTAAAGTATTTTCAGAGTTTGTCATTTCATTGCAAATGTTGATTATAATGCACAACACTTTTGTAGAGTGCCTTTCCTAAATCTGCCAATACAGAGTATAATGCACAATACTTTTGTAAAGTGCTTCTCCTAAATCTGACAATACACCTTTCGAAGGAATCAGCATTAACGTAATTTACCACATCATCATCCATCTCCTTGCGAGGTGCCGGGGCTAGCAGTGTATTTAACACTAAATTCTTCTAGCATCTACATATGTAAATGATGCTCTAAGGCCCCCCCCCCTATTCTAACTCCGACTTTTGCTGTTGCACAAGGATAAAAAAACACGCGAACTGACTCTAATCATCCCTGCCAGTGGAGTAGAAGAGAGTTTGGCACCTGCAATAATTTAATTTGATAAATAAGTTAAATAAACGAAGGTTTCATTAACATAGTGAGAAATGATGGGTTGCTCTACCGATTAACAGAATGAAAGTTCTGTCCAAAATAACAATATGATTTATTAAGACTAAACACAAAATAATAAAAGAAACACATGAAATATTTATAATACATCAAATTGGGTCAAATTGGAGACTCATACAAACACAGTAAAGGTGAAGTTGTCCCTAAACTAGATCGTGAGGTTTAAGACGAAGTGGTATGTGGAGCCAATTCCTTGCCACTCAAATCTCAAGAGAGACACACAGCTAACCCAACAGTAATTGCTGCTACTCAAGACAGAACAAAGTTAGAAAAAGACGAACAGGCGCGCTCTTCTGAGCTCTGATTATCACCTAGGAAAATCCCTATCTGCCGGTGCTGCGGACATACATTACCAAACTGTCTTCTTAACTGCCCGAACACGATCTGGCGTACAGGAGGCGATGGCTGGTTGCTTCGACGTCCTCGACCGAAAGGCGAGAGCCGACTACCTAGAGCACCCCTACAGGCCGAACACACAACATTCCCGCCCCCACGACAGTGGCCGTGGTTAAACGTTCCAATCAGCAACTCGAAAACCGGCGGAAAATTCCACTCCATTGCCGGAGCACTACCATTCCACCAATGGAGATTCTTGGCGCCAATTTCTGTGCTGATTTTGCTACGTCACGGAGCTATGCCCTGAGCAAGCCAATCACAGTTACTATTTTGCAGAAAGCGCGGGAATTTTCCCGCCACAACTGCCTGGGTACACAAGTCATTCCCACGCCTCGCTGGTAGCCCGCCAGAAAGTGTTTTCGGTAAGATTCTGCGAAGTAACGGAACCTCTAGCCCAGCCGCTATTTCAAACCCCTCCGGGCGTGTCTTTTGACAATGTCGGCGTCTGCAAAGCATTCACTCGACTTCCTCACACCCGTCGGCTTAACCCTCTCCAGTTCAACAGAGCCCGCCTGTCACCGGACCACCCGGGTGACGAGAGACGCTGCGTGGGAAGTCCGCGTGTGAAGGAATAGCAACTTTCCAACGCATGCAATTAGAGAGGAGAATCGTAAGGTAGAAATATGAGAGGGGGCTCATGCCACCTGTCATCCTAATCTTTGTCATTCAGCACATAGTTTCGCAACAAAAGTTTAAAATGTAGAAACATTGTTGTTGTGGTCTTCAGTCATGAGACTGGTTTGATGCAGCTCTCCATGCTACCTTATCCTGTGCAAGCTTCTTCATCTCCCAGTACTTACTGCAACCTACCGCCTTCTGACTTTGCTTAGTGTATTCATCTCTTTGCCTCCCTCTACGATTTTTACCCTCCACGCTGCCCTACAATGCTAAATTTGTGATCCCTTGATGCCTCAGAATATGTCCTACCAACCGGTCTTGTCAAGTTGTGCTACAAACTCCTCTTCTCCCCAATTCTATTCAATACCTCCTCATTACTTATGAGATCTAACCATCTAATCTTCTGCATTCTTCTGTAGCACCACATTTCGAAAGCTTCTATTCTCTTCTTGTCCAAACTATTTACTTGGATTTATTGCACGCAGAGCTGACTATCAGTTAGTTTTCCATCCAGTAAATAAGACGCACCGTTTTACTAGCTTTCATTAGCAGCAACAGTAGTTTCCCGAATGTTATTCATTGCCATAGGTAAGCCAAAAGAGAAAAAATTGGCTTTCAGATAACAAGAGACTTATTTTCATACGACGGTAAATCACTTAAGGTTTCCTCAAATTTCATATCAGCGAAATAAAGAAATATGGAACAGTGATACGGTTTGAAGGAAACTTGGGCGGAATCTGGTTTTCTTTATTAGGCGATTAAGTACACTTCCTTGTAAATCACACAGTCAGATTAACTTCTGTTTCGTTTCATTGCTGATCAGTCTGGTAACAAAGGATGTATATGACACTTCGTCACCTCTGCTCTCGCTCTGTGATCGCAACAAACAACATACAATACAATAATGCAGCTGAATTTACTATTTTCATCGCCAAGCACGAGAAACATTACAAAAAATCGCTATCATCATTCAGTTCTTCACAAACATAATGCACAATAAAGTGTCATTCCGTAGCACCATAAACTACGTGGTCGAGGAAGCTCAAGCCTGACCAGCGAGAGCGCATTCCGCGAGCTGTCGAAAAAGATCAGTACAGCCTACACTTAACTATAGCCTGTAATACACTGATGCGTCAAATAAACTCGTACAGATATGCGTATACAAGTACAGAGATATGTACACTCCTGGAAATTGAAATAAGAACACCGTGAATTCGTTGTCCCAGGAAGGGGAAACTTTATTGACACATTCCTGGGGTCAGATACATCACATGATCACACTGACAGAACCACAGGCACATAGACACAGGCAACAGAGCATGCACAATGTCGGCACTAGTACAGTGTATATCCACCTTTCGCAGCAATGCAGCCTGCTATTCTCCCATGGAGACGATCGTAGAGATGCTGGATGTAGTCCTGTGGAACGGCTTGCCATGCCATTTCCACCTGGCGCCTCAGTTGGACCAGCGTTCGTGCTGGACGTGCAGACCGCGTGAGACGACGCTTCATCCAGTCCCAAACATGCTCAATGGGGGACAGATCCGGAGATCTTGCTGGCCAGGGTAGTTGACTTACACCTTCTAGAGCACGTTGGGTGGCACGGGATACATGCGGACGTGCATTGTCCTGTTGGAACAGCAAGTTCCCTTGCCGGTCTAGGAATGGTAGAACGATGGGTTCGATGACGGTTTGGATGTACCGTGCACTATTCAGTGTCCCCTCGACGATCACCAGTGGTGTACGGCCAGTGTAGGAGATCGCTCCCCACACCATGATGCCGGGTGTTGGCCCTGTGTGCCTCGGTCGTATGCAGTCCTGATTGTGGCGCTCACCTGCACGGCGCCAAACACGCATACGACCATCATTGGCACCAAGGCAGAAGCGACTCTCATCGCTGAAGACGACACGTCTCCATTCGTCCCTCCATTCACGCCTGTCGCGACACCACTGGAGGCGGGCTGCACGATGTTGGGGTGTGAGCGGAAGACGGCCTAACGGTGTGCGGGACCGTAGCCCAGCTTCATGGAGACGGTTGCGAATGGTCCTCGCCGATACCCCAGGAGCAACAGTGTCCCTAATTTGCTGGGAAGTGGCGGTGCGGTCCCCTACGGCACTGCGTAGGATCCTACGGTCTTGGCGTGCATCCGTGCGTCGCTGCGGTCCGGTCCCAGGTCGTCGGGCACGTGCACCTTCCGCCGACCACTGGCGACAACATCGATGTACTGTGGAGACCTCACGCCCCACGTGTTGAGCAATTCGGCGGTACGTCCACCCGGCCTCCCGCATGCCCACTATACGCCCTCGCTCAAAGTCCGTCAACTGCACATACGGTTCACGTCCACGCTGTCGCGGCATGCTACCAGTGTTAAAGACTGCGATGGAGCTCCGTATGCCACGGCAAACTGGCTGACACTGACGGCGGCGGTGCACAAATGCTGCGCAGCTAGCGCCATTCGACGGGCAACACCGCGGGTCCTGGTGTGTCCGCTGTGCCGTGCGTGTGATCATTGCTTGTACAGCCCTCTCGCAGTGTCCGGAGTAAGTATGGTGGGTCTGACACACCGGTGTCAATGTGTTCTTTTTTCCATTTCCAGGAGTGTAAATACGCAGAATACGGTGCTACGGTGGACAACGCCTATACAAGACAAAAAGTGCCTGGAGCAGTTGTTGGATCGGTTACTGCTGCTACAATGGCAGGTTATCAAGATTTAAGTGAGTTTGAACGTGGTTTTATAGTAGGCGCACGAGCGATGGGACAGAGCATCTCCGAAGTAACGATAAAGTCCGTATATTCCCGTACGACCATTTCACGAGTGTACCGTGAATATCAGGAATCCGGTAGAACATCAGATCTCCGATGTCACTGAGGCCAGAAAAAGATCCTGCAAGAACGGGGCTAAGAGAATCGTTCAACGTGACAGAAGTGCAACCATTCCACAAATTGCTGCAGATTTCAATGATGGGACATCAACAAGTGTCAGCGTGTGCACCATTCAACGAAACATCATCGATATGGGCTTTCGGAGACGAAGCTCTGCTCGTGTAAGCTTGATGTCTGAGCGACAAAGCTTTACGCCTCGTCTGGTCACCTCAGCACCGACATTGGACTGTCCAGTTTCAAATTGTGTTGACCGGATGGACGTGTACGGTTACATAAGGAAACCACCTCATGAATCCATGAACCCTGCATTTCAGCAGGGGATTGTTCGAACTGGTGGAGGCTCTGTAATGGTGTGGGGAGCGTGCAGTTGGAGGGATATGGCAACCCTGATACATCTAGATACGACTCTGACAGGTGACACGTACGTAACGGTCCTTTCTGATCACCTGTATCCATTCCTGTCCATTGTGCATTCAGACGGACTTGGGCAATTCCAGCAGGACAATACGATACCACACACGTTCAGAATTGCTGCAGAGTGGCTGCATTAACACTCTTCAGAGTTTAAACGCCTCCGTGGTCACCAAACTCCCCAGACATGAACATTATTGAGCATATCTGGGATGCCTTGCAACATGCTGCTCAGAAGAGATCTCCACCCCCTCGTACTCTTACGGATTTATGGACAGCCCTGCAGCATTCACGGTGTCAGTTTCCCACAGCACTACTTCAGACATTAGTCGAGTCCATGCCACGTCATGTTGCGGCATTTCTGCGTGTTTGCGGGGGCCTTACACGATATTAGACAGGCATACCAGTTTTTTTGGCTCTTCGGTGTAAATCGATTAGCACCAGGTTGTGGACATTCCACGAGCAACTAATACAGATTTAATACCATTAAACGTGTACAGAGTGCTCCGTCTGCAGATCAAAGACTACGACAGAGCTTTTACCTATGGTTTATTGCACAACCTAGAAATCAGTTTTCCTGCTTTCATTCTTGTTTGCTGATAATGCACTGTGTGGTATAGGTGGGAATATCAAGTTTTCCAAACCATATATGTGCTTCAATAAACGAAAATAAGTAGTACGATAAAAAAAACCAAAGCTATTATTTCTTTTTTGCCTGTTACTTCTTACGATTTGCGTGTGGGAACGTCCTTATTCGTTCCTGTCACATTTTAATGATGATGCCAACAAAATACACTGATCTGCCAGAACAGTATCACCACCTAATTAATGGCCGGTATGTTCATCTATGGCATGGATAACAGCGACGTTACGTCATTGTATGGAGGCAATGAGGCCTCGGTATATCGATGGTGGGAGGTGGCACTACATTTGCACAAAAAGTCACCTAATTCCCGAAAATTTCCGGCAGGGGGCGATGAAATATGACTCCAGTCAGTTTCCAGACGTGTCCGATCGGATTCAGGTCTGGCGAGTTGGGGAGCCCTCACACCAATTGTAACTTGTCACTGTGTTCCTCGATCCACTCCAACACGCTCCTGGCCTTGTGACATGCCGTATTATCTTGTTGAAATATGCCAGTGCCGTTGGGAAACATTATCGTCTTGAAGGGGTTGTATGTGGTCTGCAACCAGCATACAACACTCCTTGGCCGTCATGGTGCCTTGCTAGGGATCCACTGGACCAATGGATAGCTACGTGAATTTTCCCCAGACCCTAATGCAGCCGCCGCGGACTTGTCTCAGTCCCGCAGTGCAGGTGTCAAAGAGCTGTTTCTCTGGAAGACAACGAATTCGCGCCCTCCCATCAGCATGATGAAGAAGGTATCAGGAATCATCAGACGCCACAACGCTCTGCCGCTGCGACATCTTCCAGTGCCGATGGTCATGTGCCCATTTCAGTCGTAGTTGCTGATGTCGTCGCGTTAACATTGGTACTTGCATGGGTCGTTGGCTGCGGAGGCCCATTTTTAGGACAGTTTGATGCGCTGTGTGTTCAGACACACTTGCATTCTGTCCAGCATTAAGGTCTGATGTTAGTTCCGCCACAGTACGCCACCTGTCCTATTATACCACTCTGCCCATACTACGACGTCCGACATGTGTAATGAGGGATGGCCGCCCAAGCCCAGGACTTCTGGACAAGATTTCATCTTGGTTTCGCAACGTTTGAAGATACTCACCACAGCACTCCTCCAACAACGGAAAAGTCCTGCAGCTTCCGAAATGCTCCTGCCGAGTCCCCGCGTCATCACAATCCGCCCTCTGTAATACTAAGGTAGATCGAGACTTCCCCATTCTACACACGGACAGCACGTTCACTGGTGCTGGTGCATCGTGTGTGTGTCTGACTAGCTGATATTCCTCACAATGTTACGCTTCTATCGCCTGGACGGGTGTATATCGATAGTAGGTCAATGGTCATAATGTTCTGGCTGATTACTGTCTAAGTGGGCTGCTCCTCGGTTGGCAGCGTTGCGTAGTGCTTTGCATTGGATCTCTGACTGCACTTTCTTTGTAAGAGACTCTGTGGCTGGTTGGACTCGTAGGAAGTTAATCGCCAGTGCTGTTTGGCAGTTGTAAGTTAGTCGCCAGAAGTGATGGAAGTACTGTTGGGCAGTTGGGGACGTGAACAATCAGCAGGGATGGATGATAGATGTGAGAAGTTAGCATTGATGGAGGGTAGAGATGTAAAGTGCTAGCGTAGGCTAACGATCTGTACATGTTCGACTTCGAGATTGAATATTATTGGTTCAAATGGTTCAAATGGCTCTGAGCACTATGGGAATTAACTTCTGAGGTCATCAGTCCCCTAGAACTTAGAACCACTTAAACCTAACTAACCTAAGGACATCACACACATCCATGCCCGAGGCAGGATTCGAACCTGCCACCGTAGCTGTCGCGCAGTTCCACACTGTAGCGCCTAGAACCGCTCGGCCACTTCTGCCGGCTTGAATATTATTCATGATTATATACCTTTGTACTGCATGTCAATGACGATTTATATTCGTGTTTAAAATGGATGTCACATTATTAAGGTAAAAAATACATTATTAGGTTTTACTTTTACTTTCACCCTCTATTGGAGCACTGCGTGGTATCTATTATGTCCTTCATGACATATGGAAGATGAAGGAGACCAGACCCGTAAGCTGAGCGTTGCCCTTACTTCAAACCTTAGCAGTATTGTCTCTGATACGATACTGCAGCACCTATGTTATTCCAAATTACGGTGTAAGGTTTCTTCGGACATGTATGCATTTCCGAAGGAACAGGCACTGCGACGGCTGCAGCCATCATGAAATACATGAAATGTATTCTCAGTTTAGAAAATGGACTACCATTAACTGTAGAATCGAATAGAGACAGTTAAAATTTGTGACTCACCAGGACTCGAACCCAAATTTCTCACTAATCGTGAGAGGTTGCCTTACCATTTTTTTATAAGTATACGTTTTCAATATCTGTTTTTTTCAGATCATTATCGTACAAAATATTCTTTTTTGCTTTTTGTTTTGATTTTTTGTTTTGTTTAGATCACATAGGACGTCCTCCAGATGAAAAATAACAACGTGTAATTAGCATCAATAAGAAACAATACATAAAGGAAATTTAAAAAATAAACAAATAAGTAAAAAATAAAAATTAAAAATTTAAAAAATTAAAAAATTAAAAAAAGAACGTCCTCCTGGCAGAACAAACAAAATGGCATCCGCGCCCCGCCAACTTGCCAACTTGTGTGAAGAAGCACTCAGAACCCCAAGGCAGTCAGGCACGCTAAAGGCACATCTTCGCTAAGAATATTCAATTTATCTGGTACATCTGACAATGTCTGGTATTACACAATCACACTGAAATCACTTACTCATACCCTGGACACCTCAGGGGGGATCGAAGAAGACACTACCCAAAAAGTTGGCATAGTATTGACGGTATCGGGGATGGTACATAAGTAAAGTAAAGCGATCTTGCAAGAACGTCCAAAAATCAACAGCAGTCTTATCGCCTCCATGGAACAAATAAGAGATGGAGAGGCTTTTTATTCAGTTCACCGCGTTGGTCTTAGTATGGGGTAATAAGTCTCATCTGGGAATATAAGTGACTTCGGTGTAATGGCTTGGGGAGGTGTACGTAGAAGAAAGAAGAAAGAGAAGCATCTTCTGAATCAGATGCCACACCTCTGCAGAGGATCCACACATCAGTCGATGTTCGTCCGCATCAGGCATGTGACAACGAGGGCACAGCGGCGAATCTGTCATTTTCATGGCATGCGGTCGAAGCTGTGTCATGTATTTTCCATTAACGATCAGATACCAGGTGCACGAGCGCTCGCGTTGAGGAGGACATGGTGCACACAACACCAAACCACGGGCCATGCAATCGTAGGGTATCGGTTTTCCACATTTCGAGTACGATGGTTCATCATTAGGCGGTAAATATCACATGCCGTAGGGTTCCAGCTACTAGGCAGGTCGGCATGGGCATAACTGTATTCGATGAAAAAGGCCCTGTCACGTGAGAGAGACGAAGAAATATGGGCTACTGCAACGGGTGTCACTCGAGAGGGAGGGGCCAGTTCATCAATCAGGCTTCCCGATAATTAGGTTCGGCGGCGGGTCCACGATTTATCCATTGTACTTACATAAAGGGCAGCTGCTCCCGCTTAGACGTTGAGAAGGCCGAAGCTGCCATCTCGAGTGGGAAGTGCGAGCGTGTCGTAGCGGACTTTGAAACAAGACCCGCACTTACAAAGTAGCCGAACGCCACCTGCAGTCTGTGTGACATTGCCTTTTGCATCGATAAAACCTGTGCCAAATTGGGTATTCGCGAGACCAGATGAGTGTTAACAAAATCCACCCGTAATAACATGTCCAGTGCTCTCAGGAGGTTGCCACGAACGTTCGAGCGGATGGCTTGAAGCAGGCGTTTATTGTTATACTATTCGTTCGCTGTACACAACTCGTGAAGGTGATCCCCAAATATTTGAGCATGTCCACTAATGGCAATGTAGCCACACTTCCTGCTGGAAGACCTCTACCAACGAACATAGCACTAGATTTCGTCAGGTTCATACGGCTGCCCGCAGCAGTCCCGTACAGCTTGACCCATGCCAATGCCTCTCGCACTTCATCCTCCGATAGAACCAAGAACACCACGTCATCTGCACACATGTGACACATGAAAGGATGCCCCCTCATTGTTGCCCCTGTGAACCGGCTCCTCACATCGTGGAACACGGATTCAAGGACGATGGCGAAAAGGAGCACCGACAGAGGACATCCTTGACGGACCGACCGCATGATGGTAATAGTGCCCGCCACACCGCCATTGACCAGCACTCACGACGTGGCACCTCGGAGAAGTCTCAAGACGATGTTTACAAATCTATGGGGGAAGGTCATCCTTCGGAGTACGTTTTCTAGAAAGTCGTGACTCACTCTATCGAAGGCTTGATCGAAGTCCACTGTCACTAAGGCACCGCGATGGCGGCATGTCGTAGCCAGGGCTATGACGTCACGGTAATCGCTAGTGCCGTCTGAATGTTACTGTCACTTGCAAAACACGTTTGATCCAGAGAGATGACTTGAGGTATGACGCGCCGAAGGCGAGGGGAAAGAATCCTGGTAAAAATCTTGAAGTCATAATTTAACATGGCCAACGGCCAATAACGTCCAACTCCCCGACCTCCAGACGACTTGGGGACCGGGATAAGCAAACTTTCTACAAATTCCGGTGAGAGGGCAAGCTCAGCATTCATCAGTTCTTCATACATCGCAGTCCAGCGTGAAGTCATGATGTTGTGGAATGTGCGGTAAATATCAAGCGGAAACCCGTCGGCACCGGGGGCTTTGTTCGCCGCACCCCAATGAAGAGCATCGGTGACGTCATAATCCGTAATTGTCGCTGTGAGAATCTCCAGAGCGGCCCTGCCAACGAACGGAGGACATCAGTCGTTACCGCCATGTTATGGTGCTCCACTGCATAGAACTGTTTGTAGTGATCCACAAAGGTGTTTACGATATCATTCTAGGACGTCAATCGGCGACCATCTGGCATGCTGAGGGCGTTGACGAGCTTCCTTCGACATCGCTGTTTCTCTCTGATAATATGGTGCACGGTCGGGGATTCTCCTAGTACACAATCGTGACATCTTGCGCGTACTATTGTGCCTTCAAGGCGGTGACGCATAACAGAAATTATCTTCGCCTTATTCTGTTGACTTTCAACCTGTCGTTGCACAGAGGGGCCATGGCTTGAGAGTTTGCGGAGAATTGTGAAATTAGTATTCCATAGTATGTTGCTAACACAGTATTTTGTCGCTGTCATCGAACGACGCAAAGCAGGCTTGGTGCTGTCCAGCAACCATGGGAGTGTTGAAAGATACGCTGGAAGGCGTCTCACACAGTCGATCCATGTCGTCTCTACGACCTGCCTGCATTCCGGATCCTTGGGCGACATTCAGCTTCCATAGGCCTCGAGCGCGCCGCACCGCCTGCCTCAGGAGAGAAACAGTGCAAATGCAGGCGACATGGCCGGAGAAGGCCGTAGGTCGTAAGCGTGGCAGTTACGATTCCTTGGAAAACGTAGACGTAGTGAAGCTGACTTCCTGAATGGCTAGTGACGTACGTATATACAGGTGTACCACCACGCTTGCGGTCTCAAGTGTCGGTGAGGTTCAGTTCACAAGCAACTTGTGTTCCTGGCATATGGTCAAATAAGTATATTGGCCCTTTCGGGATAACACACAATTGAAGTCGCCGCCAAGAATAATGTAGTAGTAGCGGCCCACAAACAAATCATTGACCTGTTCTGAATAGAATCACGACCGTTCCGTCGCTTGGCCGTGCCCTAGGGAGCGTAAACATTGATGATTCGGACACCGTGGAAAGTCACAGCAAGACTCCTAGCCGATGACAGGTAAACCACGTCGTCTACCTCAATGCCTTCCTCTAAAACACATGGCGTCAGGTAAAAAACACAGCCACAGATATTAGGAAACGTCGCTAGGCGGACTTCCTGCAGAAGTGGAACATCGAGTTCTGACGCTCTCATCATTTCGCGGAGCAATTGTAGTTCGACAGGGGTGGCAGTGGTGTTGACATTGACGGAGCCAATCCTGTAAGTCTGACGCGGAATTGGGACAACTGGGACGGTCATGGAGGCACGAAGAGCAGCAGCGAACTGGAATGATGCCCCAGCAGGCTGCACATCCCTATCCAGTAACCCTGTCGATTAGCAGTCGTGGGTTCGAGCAGCAGCATTCGCTGCAGTCATAACGGTGGGTATTTCATCGTCTACATCATAAGACCACGCAAAGGTACGGGGATGGAGTGCGCCCAATGGAGTACCTCTCGAGTCCGAAGGCGGCGTCGTCACGTCGGGGGTGGAAGGATGGTACTGGCTCAACTGCTGTTCAACGTCCATAGGTACAGCGCCTGGTGCATGCGAAGATGGTTGTACCTCCGACGGGTGCAGGTTGGTACTTCCACCACAAAATCGTCCGTCGGGGGAACACCTTGACAGTTGTGATCCTCATCGTCGTGAGATTGCACCCTGCAGGTGTCAACCGGGCTATCTGCCGTTTCCGACCTCTCTTCGGCGACCGTTGCTTGCGCACGTGATCTTCAGTGTCCGATTACGCCTTGGGATCCGGATGGCCAGGTACAAAAGCATCGGTAGGCACAGCCATGGAGTCAAGAGCCATCCCCTGCACTAGAGATTGCTCACCACTGCACATGACGGGAGGAGGGGGTAAGGGCGTCGGTCCGTCCGCAACAGCCTGAGTCATCACCGGGGCCGACGATGTGTCAGTAGTAGGAGCTAGTAGTGATCGCGGTCGGGAGTCGTTACGGAGAACTACGACAAACGTCAGCGGGAGCGTCGTGCGAGCGGTCGTGGCCTGCAGGTCCCCAGGCAGTAACTGTATGATTCTGCGTTGCAGACAGCTAAAACGGATGTGTCCTTTTCCACATCCCGAGTACGTTTTCGGCAGGCCATCATTAATTATAGTTGCATGGCTGCTAGCAATATACAAGGTGGGCCATTGATAGTGACCGGGCCAAATATCTGAACGAACTTAGCATCAAATGAAAAAACTACAAAGAACGAAACTCGTCTAGTTTAAAGGGGAAATAGCAGATTGCACTATGGTTGGCCCGCTAGATGGCGCTGCTATAGGTCAAACGGGTATCAACTGCGTTTTTTTAAATAGGAACCCCCTTTTTATTACATATTCGTGTAGTACGTAAAAAATGGTTCAAATGGCTCTGAGCAGTATGGGACTTAACACCTATGGTCATCAATCCCCCAGAACTTAGAACTACTTATATCTACCTAACCTAAGGACATCACACAACACCCAGTCATCACGAGGCAGAGAAAATCCCTGACCCCGCCGGGAATCGAACCCGGGAACCCGGGCGCGGGAAGCGAGAACGCTACGACACGACCACGAGCTGCGGACTGTAGTACGTAAAGAAATATGAATGTTTTAGTTGGATCACTTCTTTCGCTTTGTGATAGATGTGGCTGTAATAGTCACAAACATGTAAGTACGTGGTATCACATAACATTCCGCCAGTGCGGACGGTATTTGCTTCGTGATACATTACCCGTGTTAAAATGGAACGTTTACGAATTGCGGAAAAGGTCGATATCGTGTTGATGTATGGCTGGCTATTGTGATCTTAATGGCCAACGAGCATGTGCTACGTATGCTGCTCGGTATCCTGGACGACATCATCCAAGTGTCCGGACCGTTCGCAGGATAGTTACGTTACTTAAAGAAACAGGAAGTGTTCAGCCACATGTGAAACGTCGACCACGACCTGCAACAAAGGATGATGCCCAAGTAGGTCTTTTAGCTGCTGTCGCGGCTAATCCGCACATCAGTAGCAGACAAATTGCGCCAGAATCGGGAATCTCAAAAACGTCGGTGTTGATAATGCTACATCAACATCGACTGCACCCGTACCATATTTCTGTGCACCAGGAATTGCATGGCGACGACTTTGAACGTCGTGTACGGTTCTGCCACTGGGCACAAGAGAAATTACGGGACGATGACAGATTTTTTTGCACGTGTTCTATTTAGCGACGAAGCGTCATTCACCAACAGCGGTAACGTAAACCGGCATAATATGTACTATTGGGCAACGGAAAATCCACGAGGGCTGCGACAAGTGGAACATCAGCGACCTTGGCGGGTTAATGTATGGTGCGGCATTATGGGAGAAAAGATAATTGGCCCCCATTTTACGGTGGCAATTTAAATGGTGCAATGTATGCTGATTTCCTACGTAATGTTCTACCGATGTTACTACTAGATGCTTCACTGCATGACAGAATGGCGATGTACTTCCAAGATGATCGATGTCCGGCACATAGCTTTCGTGCGGTTGAAGCGCGTTTGAATAGCATATTTCATTACAGGCCCGCACATCCACCGGACCTGACGTCCCCGAATTTCTTTCTGTGGGGAAAGTTGAAGAATATTTGCTATCGTGATCCACTGACAACGCCTGACAACATGCGTCAGTGCATTGTTAATGCATGTGCGAACATTACGGAAGGCGAACTACTCGCTGTTGAGAGGAATGTCATTTCACGTATTGCCAAATGCATTTAGGTTTACGGACATCATTTTGAGCATGTATTGCATTAATGTGGCATTTACAGGTTATCACGCTGTAACAGCATGCGTTCTCAGAAATGATAAGTTCACAAAGGTACATGTATCACATTGGAACAACCGAAATAAAACGTTCAAACGTACCTACGTTCTGTATTTTAATTTTAAAAACCTACGTGTTACCAACTGTTCGTCTAAAATTGTGAGCCATATGTTTGTGACTATTATAGCGCCATCTATCAAAAAGCGAAAAAAGTGGTCCAACTAAAACATTCATATTTCTTTACGTACTACACGAATATGTAATAAAAATGGGGGTTCCTATTTAAAAAAAACGCAGTTGATATCCGTTTGACCTATGGCAGCGGCATCTAGCGGGCCAACCATAGTTCCATCTGGTTTCCCCCTTCAAGCTAGACAATTTTCGCTCTTTGTAATTTTTTCTTTTGACGCTTATTTCGAGAGATATTTGGCCCGATCACGATCAATGGACCACCCTGTATAAGTAGGACGGCACATGTTTGGGTAGCTCTGTGCGAAACTGTCGTACTCCATTGAGAACCGGGCATGTGGTGAACTGAACCTGCTTTCCAGCTGTATGACTAATCACCTTTCCATATGGGCGGAATGCAGAGATACCACTACCTCACAGGGCACCTCGAAAGGGAATTCCAATGTTCCACAGTTACGTCACCGATGTGTCCGTCAGAGTAACTTCAGACCACTTAGAGTTGTACTTCGAAGTTTGTCACATATTTATTCGTTAATCAGTTTCACGTATACCACACTGCTCACTATAGACAGGTGGATGCCGACAAGATCGTTGCAATCGATCTTGACTTCTTCTCTGAGAAACTATTCGGTTTCAAGTGATTTTGGTCGGGCATACTCAGGTGAAAAGTTAATCTTCACTGTCGATTTTCTGTGGGCACGAGCCATTCTCTTTCGAAGTATAGCGCACTAAGGCGGCAGAATCACGTAAACAACTCCGCCAGCCCAGCTGCGCGGCGAGGACGTAAACAAGACGTCCGCGCCGCTATCGTGCCTAAAGGAGACCGCCATTTGGCTATCCGAACGCGACTCAGAGCCACACCTAAACTTCCATATGTCAGGCGCGATGCGTCTACATCCTGTACTCGTACATCCATTATGTATATTCCCCGTAGAGGGGAGACATTTTACTTGAAATTAGTTTGCTGCTGGGTTGTTGCCCATATTCTCAACTTCTTGTATTTCATAACGGCTCTAGTATGCATATCAGGAGGGACTTGACTTCGTAATTTAAATAAGACAGGCACTGCAATATCTTATTTATCCGCCAACAGCAGGCAAGCGATTTTCAAGTAAAATGTCTCCCTTGTACGGGGATATACAAAATGGATGTTAGAGTACAGAATGTACACACATGGTATGCTACATGTGGAAGTTTGGTTCTAGCTGTAAGTCCGGCTCGGATAGCCAAAATGTAAGGCAACCGCCCACGGTAAGTGGGAAATCCGGGTTCGAGTCTTGTTTAGGCAAAAATTTTCACTGTCTTCATTTCATTACAAAACTGATGGTAGTTCATATCCGTAACTGCGAATACAATTCATTTATTGTCTTTGGGGCCATAAAAATAGAATACATTACACAGCACACTTTCCTGTGCAGAAACGCTTGACTGAGTATCGTGGGAGACGGAGAAACAGCGCGGTTCCTAGCGGCGATATTTTGTAAGGTGTAACAACCCATTATCCGACAGGTCAACGTGTTTGTAAAAGTGAGAGGTGAGTAAATCGTTCTTCGAGGACACACAGTTATTAAAACTGTGCTGACAGGAAAAAAAAGAAAACGTTAAGTAAACCCACAAAACACGGCAGAGGCGGAGATACTGCATCAGATATACTTGTAAATAATCTGTGAGATTAAAACAAAGACAGACATCTTCAAAAAAAGCTGTGACGAATCACGTAGAAAAAAGCACGGTAGTCATTACCACTAAAACATAAAGTCAATAATTAACTTTGTAAGTATATAAATCTCTCTCTCTCTCTATCTCTCTGTTCGTGTGTGTGTCTGTCTGTCTGTGTGTGTGTGTGTGTGTGTGTGTGTGTGTGTGTGTGCGCGCCTCTCAAAAATAGAAATACATTCCCGTTTCTGCCAATATCCAGTTACGCACCTCTGTCCGTTATAGTGGTCAGTCTTGTTTTATTCTGTAATTATTCATAACACTAGCCAGCAGCGAAAATGTACATGTGATGAAATATATGTTGTTAACTATATCAACCACCTGAAAACTAAAATGAAAATGAAAAACTCAGATTAGCTATCGTTTACAAGTTAAATGACGGCGCATTTGATTATGTTTATTTTTATTAGCATTCATTGTCATTTCCTTCCAGTTTAGGCTTCGAAATCCCCCTGACGGCAGACAGGGTGAAGAAATTTCAGATACCAATAGTTGTATTTATTTTGTCGCTATTTTCAGCCCGGGCTCGTAGCAATAAGGGGAAGCGCAAGAACATGTTTCATTCAAAAGTTGTTTCAGTCTGTTACAAGCGGTGTTCTGTTCCTGTGCTGGAAGAATGTGTTACTGAAGTCTGGTTAGTGCGTGTGGTCATTGTAATTCTTGTGATTCAGTTTGCCTCAGAAACGCGTAAAGAGTGCTGACAACTTTTGTTACACTTGCGGACAGGCTACGTGGAAATCGCAAGGGAGACCAATAACGCCATATATTACGAAGGCGTACAGACTGTACTTTGGTTGTGAAATCAGGGACCGGGACAAGCCCTGGGCTCCTGATGTATGCTGCATATCTTGTGATTTTTTGTTTCTCGAGTTATAATTCGTGATTTACTCGTAAAATACCTTCCAAGGTTGGTTCAAATGGCTCTGAGCACTACGGGACTGACTTCTGAGGTCATCAGTCCCCTAGAACTTAGAACTACGTAAACCTAACTAACGTAAGGACCTCACACACATCCATGCCCGAGGCAGGATTCGAACCTGCGACCGTAGCGGTCGCGCGGTTCCAGACTGTAGCGCCTAGAACCGCTTGGCCACTCCAGCCGGCATACCTTCCAAGGGCTTTGCTACAACTATGATCTGGTGAAAACCATCAAACCTTGTGAATGTTTGTTACTTCTGTATGATAACTCCATCAACACAAGGCATTTTCAAGAAGAAGAAGATTTCCTTGACGTATCCCAAGATATCGTAGGCCAAGCGACCAGTGCCTCATTGAATTGGACTGCCTGTTCCTGTCCCACCTGACTGTGATAGTAATGAGGACGGTAGTGAAACTATTGCAGCACCGTCACCTTCAAAACCACGTTCTTCGAAAAAACCTGCTTTTGTTTGTAACAATGAGAGCACAGAGATTCAAGAAATAACACAGTGTAAACTTAATGACCTAGTGAGAGATCTGGCATAGCCGGTCGTTAAAGCTGAACTGTTGGCGTTAAGACTACAACAGTGGAATTGTATTGACAAGACGGTCAACTTGACTGCGTTCCATAACCGCCATATGCTATTCCTTCCATTTTTCTAAAGTGGAAGGGACTTTCGTAATGATGTACAGGGACTAATGGCAGCTATGGATATGGACTGTAAAAGTGGTTAGTGGAGGTTGTTTATCGACTGATCATAGAATGAAGGATTTCACGACTGGATGACATAGCTGCTGGTAAACCTTTCGAGATGTGAGGTCGTGGTCCAAGAAACTCTTCCTGACATTTCGTCCAGGACTGCGCTGGACATCCTCATCCGCTGAGTCTTGCCGACTGACCGGTCGAAGAGCGACATACATACTGTAGGAACGGGGGCGTGGTCGAAGCAACACGTGATGAGCAGAGATAAAACTTGTCAAAGATAAAACTTAACTATCGATTACCGTCTTGTCAAAGATAAAATTGTTTAGCAATTCTGAAGAGCTATTGTCCATATGTTGCTAAGTTTTTTTGCCTCCTCTTCAGTGAGGACACCATGAAGTGAAGTTTTCTGTAACAGAAATTTTATCTACAACGTCAAATTATTATCCGCGACTATGTAGGTAAGACATTGAAATTTATAAGCATCAGGATAATTTTAATAGGAGAGAGGAGGCAATGAAACTCAGCGACGTATGGACAGTAGCTCTCCAGAATCGTTAGACAGTTTTATCTTTGACAAGACGGCAATCGATAGTTAACTTTTATCTTTGACAAGGATTATCTCTGCTCATCACGTGTTACTTCGACCACGCCCCCTTTCCTACAGTATAGATGTCGCTCTCGGACGTCCGACAGGTCAGTTGTCAAGACTCAGCGGAGGAGCGCCTCTGAGGAAGTCTAGCGCAGGAACAGAAGACTTTCTTGGACCATAACCTCTCACATGCCGAAAGGTTCACCAGCAGCTATGTTTATCGATTCCTGCAAAATAAGACTGAAGTGTGAGCTACTACATAATGGCAACGTGTTACCAACGATTACGATCTGGGGAGCATCTTACGTGAAAGAAACACACTATAATATAAAATAGTTGTCGTAATGATTGCACTATGACGAGTTTCAATGGCGGATTTCCAGTGATCTGAAACTCATAGGCATATCACTTGCCGGCCGTTGTGGCCGAGCGGTTCTAGGCGCTTCAGTCCGGAACCACGTGGCTGCTACGGTCGCAGATTCGAATCATTCCTCGGGCATGGTTGTGTGTGATGTCCTTAGGTTAGCTAGGTTTAAGTAGTTCTAAGTCGAGGGGACTGATGACGTCAGATGTTAAATCCCATAGTGCCTGGAGCCATTTGAACCACTTTTTTAGCATATCACTTGGGCTACAACGCGGTTACACCAAATACTGTTGTTTTCCGTGCATCTTGGACAGCCGCGCGAAACCACTTTATTATCGAAAGGAAGATTGGCCTAAGGATCAACCACTTGAGTCAGGATCTCACTATGTTATGCACGATGCACTTGTCGATTACAATAACATAATTCTCCCTGCTCTTCAGGCCATGGACAAAACTGCGGAAGCGGTTCTGTATTTACGCGAGTTTTTTCAACGTTTTAGTGAAGGATTTTCGTGGGTCCATAGATACCCAAACTGTACAAAGATCATTTCAACACCATCCTGATAGGTGATGAAACGTTAGAATGGGCTGCCTTTGTTCAAGTGTCAACAAAATTTTTAGGAAATAAGACAATAGGAAACTAAAGGATCTTGAGACAAATCTTCCTCAACATGTCCTTAAAGTCACATTTCTTAGGTTTCCACTTGGACTTCTTTGCTGAGAGCTATGTTGTTGTAACCGACGAGCGCGGAGAACGCTCCCACCAGTAAACTCAAAAATCATGGAAATGAGACATCAGAGAAAGTTGAGTGTATCAATGTTAGCCGATTACTGTTGGACACTAATCAGGGAAACGCAAGCATATAACTATAAACGCTAGGCAAAGTGGTTACGCCTTTAGTGGCCTTCCTCTGAGGGATAACACAAAGGTAAATACAAACATAAGTTTATATAGACAATAACGCAATGTTATCATAACTTCGAAGAGAGATATTATCTTGCATTTTCGTCAACATTTTCGCTATCAGCACACCCGAAAAAACAAAGATTATCGTTGTTCCCGCCAATTACAGAAAGAAAGTAGAATTTTGTTGGCTATTATAATCCACACCAATATTATAAACGCGAAATCAGCTCTGCTTGTTACGTTTTCACGGATAAACCGCTCAATCGATTTCTATGAAATCTGGTATGGAGAGAGAGCTTGAATCCTGAAAAAGAACATAGGCTAATTTTGAATGTAAGTAGTACAAGATATTTATTACTTTGAAGCATATAACGCGATTCAGGAAGTCACATGTATTCTTTGAAAAGGCTCTTAGACTTCTGAACTGTATCATATTGGTGTAGATGTTTTTATTGGTTGATAAGCTCTACATAATACGATTCAACGTAATGACTGCAATGGTTAAGCAATCCTCAACCAGATTAATCCATGCTTCCATAGTATCATTATAAACATACGCATATACTTAGACTGGATGATGTATAGCTTCTTCAACAGCACATGGCAGTGACATGGCGCGTGCTACCTGTCATGCATTGTGCACTGGGAAGTGGGGGGTGGGGTGGAGAGGCAAATAATGTGAGGCCAGCTGACGTTATTCCATACAGAAAAAGCTTACATATTCGCCATCAGTCATCATAACAAAATTACTGATATGCAAACACAGCTGTGGGTAACAGCTACTTTAGCAATAAATGTGTCATCTTTGCAGGGTCCGATCTTTCAGAATTCGTGTGATTAAAAAATTCGTTATCTACAATCCTGTGAGAACCGATACTGTAGGCTGTATTTCGCAACCAGTTAATTCCCTTTTCTTCTTCACCAGCATGTAGTGGCAGTTTAACAAGTCTATTTATTACAGATAGAAGGTACGCAATTTTATATTGGACAGGATATGATGAAGCAGGAATAATATCAGGTAATCTTAACGCCGTTATTCAGCTGGTGTTCAACTGCAAAAATAATTTATTGAGCCCTTTGCTAAAAGTATATGTCAGTTGACTGATATGTTGTGAGCCACATAGTAAAAGGAGAGTATTTAATAACAGTAGTTGACATCTGTGCAATAGGAGAGGTTGTCTTTTGACATTTGTTCGGTCAAGCCTTTTATAGGTGCTCCCTTGAGCTCACCAACTTATTTGTTATCCATCGGTAGTTCCCACAGGCATATTTTGGGTGTGCACGACATTCATTCTGCAGTTTACTCTGCAAGTGCCCTTCGTACCTTTATTCCCCCAGTACCATTTGGTACAGTCACTCGCTGTGTGTGATGGAATATCGTACAATGTTTGTGTCAGTGAAAATAGTGACAATTTAACTTCCAACAGACGTAATGCCAATAGGTGCACGAAGAAATCGAGATAAGGGTTTCCATCGATAATATGATCACTACAGACGAAACACCAGCTCTGGCTGAATACGGATGTGGATAAAAACTGGTTGTGCCCTTTTTTAGGGGTACCATTTAGAAATTTGAATTAGCTTACGTGCGCAATTTAACGAAATTCAAAACCTGGCTGGTCGAATCCAAATTTTAATAACGTTGCTGTTAGTTATCAGCCAACAATAGCTCAAACAATGAAATCACACAGTCCGGATGAAACTACACGTAAGTTACGCATTAGACAAGGTCACGTCCACTCACATACACACTAACGCACTTGTGTAATTATGTGGGGGCTACAATTAGTTTATTGCTGTGCTTTGCTGTGGTTATGTGACCCAGTTATACACTCATAATTTCGATATCTTCTCGTTTACAAGCTAGGAAACGTTCTACCGTGAAATAATCTTATCATTTTTAAAATTGCCTGTTATGCAATGGTTTCTTCATCTGAAGAAAGACGAAGAAGTCCATGGGAGTTAGGATTATATTGAGGATAAGAGCAGGTTTGATAACACAAAGAAGTAACGTGTGTGAGCCGGCCGGAGTAGCCGAGCGGTTCTAGGCGCTACAGTCTGGAACAGCGCGACCGCTACGGTCGCAGGTTCGAATCCTGCCTCGGGCATGAATGTGTGTGATGTCCTTAGGTTAGATAGGTTTAAGTAGTTCTAAGTTCTAGGGACCTGATGATCTCAGAAGTTAAGTCCCATAATGCTCAGAGCCATTTGCACAATTTTTTTTAACGTGTGTGATTGTGTCCTACGCAGAATGAGCTATGGATTTGTTGTGGTGCAAGAGACCCTTTCTCGCCTCAGTTCATCATGACAGTGGCCGCAACCCACTCAGGACAGTTTGGTAGTGTGCTCCTGCAAGTTTTTCCCACATCATGACAGTCCCAAAACCCTTTGCCCGATAATGGTTAAGTCTTCGCGTTTTATGCTGCTGCTAGATCCATGTGCCTCTGCTTTAGTACTTTGCCTTATAGTCATACTGATACACCCAGACCGCGTGACTGCTACGGTCGCAGGTTCGAATCCTGCCTCTGGCATGGCTGTGTGTGATATAATTAGGTTAGTTAGGTTTCATTAGTTCTAGGGGACTGATGATCTCAGATGTTAAGTCCCCTAGCGCTTAGAGCCATTTCAACCATTTTCGATACACCCAGAAAACGTCCATGATAATTTGGTGGCCTGGTACAGTTTCATTATTTCCAATTCAGCTTCGGTTCGGCGGGATGTTTCAGTAGTCGCCAAACCTAGCGTCATCCTTCCACCCCAAGGAGGAGAGAGAGACGAAGCCCATTCTTCTTCACCTGCTACCGTTGTTGGTGAATGAAGACCAACCCCATTTCGGCCTATGTGCTGACGTCGGTGGGATCTGCTTCCATCGGCTCAGGTGACGGCATTGGTGTTGTGGTCTTGTCGGTCCTCCTCCCCCCTCCAGGTAAGATGTGTTGCTGTTACCTGGAACTGAAAGAGGGCTATAATTGCTGGGAAGAAGAACCTTTCCGATGCATGGTAAGAGACGATCGGCGTGTTTCCGGCGTGTCAGAAGAACGGACATTGTGCTGCCCAGACTACAAACCATTCCTCTTTCCATACTGAACCTCTGCAATGGACCTTCGCATCGACTGTGAGCCGTCGTTTTCTGCTGTCGAATTTATTGGTGACAGTCTTGTCCCGTTGGTGGGGCAGCATGAAGGACAGGATGGACCTCATCTTCCGATCATGCATCATCTCCGTCAAAGAAGCATACCTGCAAGAAGAGAGAAACCTTACCAGAGCATCCTGCAGCGCGTAGCTAGTCTCGAGATTTTTCGTTTGTTTCATGAATGTCAGAACCAAGTGTTCAGCGACCCCTATAGATTCGGTATGAAACGGCGCGTTGCGGATATGTATGATCCCACGTGACATGCTAAAAGACTCAAAATTTTGACTCATGAACTGGGTCCCGTGGTCGGATGGCCGGAGAAGGATCCTCCACAGAGAAAATTGTTTCAACGCCTAGATCTTTTGGGACATTGTTGTCCTGTTCATCCTGACGACGTAAAGGTAGTCGGTGTGGACGTCCACAAGAATGAGCCGCCTTGCCACCAGAAAAGGTCCAGTGCCATGGAGATAAGGCCCATCCTGGTCTCCGGTGCCTCAGGCCAAGACAAAGAGAGTCCTTGGTGTACAGATTACAGTCACGTCTGTGACCTGGATGTGGTTGCCTGAATCATTAATCGTGAAATGCAGCTTTTGCAAAAGATCCAATCCTATGAAGTTAGACGCTTGTGGAAGCATGACCATCATGGGCTACGAAGCCACTGAACCTGAATGTGGAATATTTTATTTTCCCTATTCCGGGGTGCTGCACTATTCCTAGATGTCTGGTGAGTTTTACTCTCCTATTTAGCTTGCGAGCAACACTACATTGAAAATTTCGAAAATTTGTCTCAAAGCTTCAGTTACTTTGTATTCGAAAGCTGGCTTCTATGTCAGTATTTGAAAACCACCGCGAGGTCCATTGCAGAGGGTACATCTCATTGTACCAGTTATTAGGGTTTCTTCCTCTTCCATACAAATATAGAGCGTAGAAGGAATGGTTGTTTGAATGTCTCTGTGCTTGCAGTAATTATTCTAATCTTATCCTCACAATCCCTATGTGAACGATACGTTGGGGTTTGTAGCATATTCCTAGACCAATCATTTAAAGCCGGTTCTTGAAACTTTATTACTAGACTTGCTCGGAATAGTTTACGTCTATCATCAAGGGTCTCCCAGTTCAGTTCCTTCTGTTTGTCTGTGACACTCTTCCACGGATCAGACAAACCTGTGACCATTCGTACTGCGCTTCTCTGTATTTCACGATCAATATACCCTGTTCATCCTACCTAGTATGGTTCCCACACACTTGAGCCACATTCTAGAAGCCGTCGCACGAGTGATTTGCAAGCTCTTGGCTCTGAGCACTATGGGACTCAACTGCTGTGGTCATAAGTCCCCTAGAACTTAGAACTACTTAAACCTAACTAACCTAAGGACATCACACACATCCATGCCCGAGGCAGGATTCGAACCTGCGACCGTAGCGGTCGTGCGGTTCCAGACTGTAGCGCCTTTAACCGCTCGGCCACTCCGGCCGGCGATTTGCAAGCAATCTCCTTTGTAGACTGACTGCACTTCCCAAGTATTCTAACAATAAACCGAAGTATACCATCTGCTTTACCCACAACTGAATTTATGTGATCATTCCATTTCATGTATCTACAAAATGTTACACCCAGGCATGTGTCTTTCAGATAGTACTTCATTATAGATAACTGAATCATTTGCAAAATGTCAGAATTTACTATTCATATTGTCTGCTAGGTCATTAATATACAACGTGGCCAGCAAGGGTCCCAACACACGTCTACATCTGACGATGACTCTACATCCAAGATAACATGTTGCGTCCTCCCTACCAAAACGTCCTCAGTCCAGTCACAGGTTTCAAAAAATGGCTCTGAGCGCTATGGAACTTAACATCTGAGGTCATCAGTCCCCTATAACTTAGAACTACTTACACCTAACTAACCTAAGGACATCACACACATCCATGCCCGAGGCAGGATTCGAATCTGCGACCGTAGCGGTCGCGCGGTTCCAGACTGTAGCGCCAAGAACCGTTCCGCCACCCCGGCCGGCGTCACAGGTTTCACTTGATACCACGTATGATCGTATTTTTGAACAATAAGCTTAGGTGTGGTACTGAATCAAAATCTTTTCGAAATTCAAGAAATGCAGCATTTACTTTACTGCCTTGATCCAAAGGTTTCAATATGTCATGTGAGAAAAGTGCGAGTTGGGTTTCACATGATCGATGTTTTCGGAACCTCTGCTGGTTGGCATTGAGGAGGTCATTCTGTTCAAGATGCCTCATTATGTTTGAGATCAGAATATCTACTAAGATTCTACAACAGATCAATGTCAAGTATAATGGGCGATACTTTTGTGGATCACTTCTACTACCCTTCTTTTAGATGGATGTGACCTGTGCCTTTTTCCAAGAACTGGTCACGGTCTTTTTCCGAGGGATCTACGATAGATTATAGTCAGAAGAAGGACTAACAGCCTCAAATTTAGTATAGAATGTGACAGGGATTCCATCGGCGCCTGGAGCATTGTTCAGTTCTATTTCAGCTGTTTCTCAACGCCACTGACACTAATACTTATTTCATTCGTCTTTTCAGTGGTATAAGGATTAAGTTGCGGAAATTCTCCTGTGTTTTCTTTTGTAAAGAAATGTTTAAAAATGGAGATAAGCATTTCAGCATTTGCTTTGCTACCCTTAGTTTCAGTTCCTGTCCAGTTCGCTATGGACTGGACACTAATTTCGGTGCCAGTAACAGCCTTTACATGAAAGATCGCTTGACAATATTGTGCTACGGTAGTCATTGAAGTCATCACACTTTGTTCTCTTGACAGTCAAACTCGTTTCATTCAGCATCTCACTATCTATAACTCTACGCTTCGTTCACACCTATCATGCAATAATCTTTGTTTCTTTTGAAGTTTCTTTGCAGCTACTGTACACTATGGAGGTTCCCTCCCATTATGAACTGTTCTACTGAGTACATAAGTATCCAGTGCATGGTCAACTGTTCTTTGAAACATCGTTTTCTTGATCTATTCAAATTCTTGAATAAACGATAAACATTCTCCCAGCTTGGGATTATTCAAGATGGTAAGATCATTGCGCAGTCCCGCCCCTGGAGCATGAACGATAAGCATGTCTGCGTCCTATGTGTGCGCATAAGAAAGAGCACACTTCCGATCTTCACACTTGAAGCGACAGTTGCGAGTGAGACCTTGCAATGTGGCAACCCATTCTTCAAACAGTTGTTTAAATAAAACGTATAATTTATGACTGCCGCAACTAGAATTTTGCTTTAAAAATATTCAGATAACTTGCCCTTAACGTCCGAGTAACCTAAATCACACCGGTCCTAGTCCGGAAAGAGTTGTTGTACTACCCCACACACTTAAACACCAGCATTTTACAATACGAAAGTGCGCTTAGTTACATCACCTGACGTTCCGTGTTCTGTGAAGCGTTTCTCCAGCCTGTCTATGTAGCTGGCACATTATTCCTGTACAAACTCAAATGCGTGGAACGGCGGTGGCGTCTGCCCCATATCCACTTGCTACTGTTCCTAATTGTTGTAAAAACACAGCTTTTCCATCAGCAGTAAGGGACTGGAATCGGTCCACGTTGGCAGTGGAAAATCAGTCTGCTGTAGAATCTCGAATGAGTTGCAAAATGATAAGTGCTCTCAGTGAACTTCATAAGCTAATGAGGAGGCACCAGCCAAGTTCCAACAAGAAATGTCCACTCCACAATAACTGTTACCAAGAAAAGTGCAACAAGAAGCGCCAACACCAGAGTTTGGAGTGAACATAACCACCATGCCCACTACGACCATTATTTGAAAGTCAACTTTGTAAGTCAATAAAAAGGTAGGAACTACACTGCACCGTATACCCTCTGCAAATTGAAATACCCTGTCGGCGTGATCCACTTGATGTACACTGAGGTTTACCTGATTCAATGATTTAATAAATAAATAAATAAATAATAAACGAGAAACTTCTGATGGTTAAAATGAAAAAATGGTCTGAAATATAGGAACGTCATCGAAAATTACTGTAGCCCATGTAACAGCTCCAACTGAGATACCAATACGTCTGGTCTCAATTATACATTAGTACCACATTACCCAACTATATTTCCACACTGTACGCTCAGTGATCTGTTTTAAGCTTAATGTGTCTTCCTTTCTACCTGCGTTACAAGGTCTGCGAACAGCTGCTGATGTCTATTTAATAGTGCCAGTATTGTTTTTTGTTTTTTTAATACGTCTATAAACATAGATGCTGTATCTGTAGACCTATGTTTCCTCACTGCATACAAGTTAAGCATAGTTAGGCTTAGGAGCTTACTGTGTCCAGCGTTCTGTTGGCATGTCCGTCTACGTAGGAGTTTATATATGTTGTAATAGGAACAATCAGTGAACTTAAAATAGCTGAACACTTGCTACAACATAATTTCAGTCAACACATGTATCAGTGTCTGTAAAACTCATCAACTGGTCATATACTACACGTAACTGCCAATTTAGCTTGTTATGTCAGATGCTGATATAATTATTTGTCCAACAAACTGAGGGTGTTACATCCGTTATAATGTATTTATTGAGACAGTTCGACTATGTGTACCTGTATGGCCTGCGCCATAAAATTTAGTCTACGGTGGAAGCAGTCTATACAGGGTGTTACAAAAAGGTACGGCCAAACTTTCAGGAAACATTCCTCACACACAAAGAAAGAAAATATATTATGTGGACATGTGTCCGGAAACGCTTACTTTCCATGTTAGAGCTCATTTTATTACTTCTCTTCAAATCACATTAATCATAGAATGGAAACACACAGCAACAGAACGTACCAGCGTGACTTCAAACACTTTGTTACAGGAAATTTTAAAATGTCCTCCGTTAGCGAGGATACATGCATCCACCCTCCGTCGCATGGAATTCCTGATGCGCTGATGCAGCCCTGGAGAATGCCGTATTGTATCACAGCCGTCCACAATACGAGCACGAAGAGTCTCTACATTTGGTACCGCGATTGCGTAGACAAGAGCTTTGAAATGCCCCCATAAATGAAAGTCAAGAGGGTTGAGTTCAGCAGAGCGTGGAGGCCATGGAATTGGTCCGCCCCTACCAATCCATCGGTCACAGAATCTGTTGTTGAGAAGCGTACGAACACTTCGACTGAAATGTGCAGGAACTCCATCGTGCATGAACCACATGTTGTGTCGTACTTGTAAAGGCACATGTTCTAGTACCACAGGTAGAGTATCCCGTATGAAATCATGGCGGTGAATCGAGTAAGTACAGTACATACTGACGAAACTAAAATGAGCTCTAACATGGAAATTAAGCGTTTCCAGACACATGTCCACATAACATCTTTTCTTTATTTGTGTGTGAGGAATGTTTCCTGAAAGTTTGGCCGCACCTTTTTGTAACACCCTGTATATGGATATAACTCCTTTCACACTAGCGTCTGTAAGTGCATGTATGCCATTCATTTTGTTTTCTGCCACCGCATCTGTGATTGTAACACACGAAAATTGCTTTTACATGCAACATATGGAACTCCTGTTATGATTGTCACGTGTGCCTGTCATAGAAGACGACACACAGCTTAGTAATTGTAAGATTCTACTTCATTATCGATGTGTGTAGACCTTTTTGACCATCATTGGCTCTACCAGTAAACAATGATAAGCTACTCAGTAATCATTGCATGGTATGAATCTGTTCACAAATTTAAGGTCAGTCACGGTTTTAACATGAATGTGTACACTCGGTAGCAGAGTTTTTATAGATTGACGACATGATTTATATTACGTTGTGGTGAGAGATAATTCTGTACGAATGTGAACCATTGTCGTCTTCATGGTATGTGGCTTTCGTAATGAGGCACATCACTGTGTTACGGTATATCTTTATTTTCAGAATATTATGCATATTTCACCTAACGTGATTCTGTGAGTACCTTTATGTGAGTATGTGACATTCCATTACGTGTGTGTTGGTGTAAACATGTACATCAGTTAAAAAGATTCGTAACAAAATGGCTCTGAGTACTATGCGACTGAACTTCTGAGGTCAGCAGTCGCCTAGAACTTAGAACTAATTAAACCAAACTAACCTAAGGACATCACACACATCCATGCCCGAGGCAGGATTCGAACCTGCGACCGTTGCGGTCGCTCGGTTCCAGACTGTAGCGCCTAGAACCGCGATTCGTAACAGTTTAAGCCTGTAATGTTACTTACGTATTATTATATTTGTGTATTTGGACATGATGGTAGGCACATGACTGAAACTGGTTGTATAAATAAAGTTACCAGCAGCTCAAGGCGGTAATATGACTTTTTGAAAATAATTTATCCATCTCTTACGCATTTAACAGCACGAATCCCTTACGGGTGTGTAATTAAATAATCCCATAATCCCGTGTGGGCATTTGCTAATGGACTGAGGAGAATCTGAAATAATCTGATTACAAGATTTGTGGTGAACATCTTGGATCATTGTGTAAGTATTTACAAAACACTAAGTGGTGAAATAACATGGGAAGATCACCTGAAACAGTTGTTACAGATAGAAGATTGAAACTTTTACAAACGTTTTGGAAAATACAATACGAAAATGCAAAACGAAAGTCGAAGTTTTAAATTTCACGTTCAAGAAATCGTTCACGCAGGAAAATCGTGCAGACATACCGTCATTTGACCAACGTACAGACTCCTGTAAGCGTCCCTGGCGTAGAGAAACAACTGAAATTTCTGAAAGTAAATAAATCAACAGGTCCAGATGGAATGGCGATTACGTTTTATAAAGAGTGCTCTACGGCGTTGGCCCCTTAACTAGCTTGAATTTATCGTGAATCTCTCGCCCAACACAAAGTCCCAAGTGACTGGAATAAAGCGCAGGCGACTCCAGTATATGAGAAGTGTAAAAGAACGGACCCGCAAAATTACAGACCATTATCCCTAACTTCGGTCTGCTACAGAATCCTTAAACATATTCTCTGTTTGAATATATTAAACTTTCTTGAGACTGAGAAGCTTAGCCGGCTAGTGTGCCCGTACGGTTCTAGACGCTTCAGTCTGGAACCGCGTGACCGCTACGGTCGCAGGTTCGAATCCTGCCTCGGGCATGGATGTGTGTGATGTCCTTAGGTTAGTTAGGTTTAATTAGTTCTAAGTTATGGGCGACTGATGACCTCAGAAGTTAAGCCGCACAGTGCTCAGAGCCATTTGAACCATTAGCTATTTGAGAAGCTTATGTCCACGTGTCAACATGGTTTTAGAAAGCATCGCCCGTGCGAAACTCGTTTGCTCTTTCCTCCCGTGATATACTGTGATATACTGTGAAGGGCAACAGGCAGATTCCTTATTTTAGATTTTCGGAAAACAGTTGACACGGTGTCCATTTGCAGGCTGTTAACGAAGGTACGAGCGTGTGGAATAGGTTCAGACGTATGTGAGTCGCTCGAAGACTCCTAACGTTACGTAACTCAGTATGTTGTCGTCGACGGCGAGTGTTCATGAGAGACAAGGGGTTCATCAGGAATGCCCCAGGGAAGTGTGATATGGCTGTTATTATTCTCTATACGCATAAATGATTCCGCTGACTGGCTGGGCAGCAATCTACGGTTGTTTGCTGATGATGCTATTTTGTATGATAAGGTGTCGAAGTTGAGTGACTGTCGGAAGATGCAAGACGACTTAAAAGACAAAATTCTAGTTGGTGTGATGAAATGTGGAAAAATGTAAGTTAATTCAGATAAGTAGGAAGAAGAAACCCGTAATGTTAGTTACGGTATTACTAGTATCCTGCTTGATACTTTCCGGTCATTTAAATATCTGGGCGTAGCGTTGCAGAGCGATATGAAATGGAACGAGCATGTGAGAACTATGATAGGGAAGGTGAATGGTCGACTTCTGTTTTTTGGCGGAATTTTAGGTGATGGTGGTGGTGGTGGTGGTGGTGGTGGTGGTGGTGGTGATGGTGGTGGGAAGTTCCTGTGGGACCAAATTGCTGAGATCAAAAAATGGTTCAAATGGCAATGGTAAAGGTGAAGCTCAACTGCAGTTTATGTGCTACTGTCGTGGGCATTTATGTAAAGTGGTTGAAGAACGGTGAAACTGCGAGTAGACTAATAGGTGCTCACAGAACGTGGATTTCGGTGGCTTTCCACTCTGTGGAGCAGAACAGGCGGCTGTATGTCGCGAAACTGATGGGAGTGTAATGCTGATCCAGGCACACCGTTCACCGCACACTGTTTTTGAAGTAGGACCATCATCGTAGTGGCCATGGTCGTTGTCATTGTTTTATACTGTTTTCTCTTTTTTGATACGAAGAAAGTCTGGTATTCACTACACAGCGGTAATAATAAAATTTATACATGGTGTTTGGAAATTCCCGTTGCAAACTTCTAGGACTGAGTAAATAATATTTTGAATAGGAACCCATGGCCGTAAGCGTACCGTTTCTGTTCTACAACGGTTTCAGTTCAGATGTGCCACGCGTCCACGTCTGCTAAGGGAAAGAGAAAGGTCTCAGAGTTGCTTGGTCTGCTATGCAATACGAAAGACCAGTGGCACAACGTGGTATGCAAATTTCAATTTACGAGATTCCCGTAGAGACAGAGCAAGATCTGCTGGCAGGAGTTCTGGCCGCTACATTGGAAACTGAAGAGGCACCAGGTGGGATCGTGAGTGTGTAACAGAAAATGGTTCATAGGCACAATGTCTGTAACAACATTGGTGGTCGCCACATCGAACCGCTGCTATAGTGCATCAGTACTGTTCTGTACGTACAGTATGCTTGATTCTTTTTTGTTTTAGAATAATGTAAACACTTAATCTTTAATTGTTAACACAAACAAATGTGCTTAAGTGATAAATAGGTGTTTCGTTACGTTTCTTTTCGAATTGTTACCTTGTAATTGTATGCGCCACGCCTAATTCAATTCCTGACGCAGAACTGGATGAGTTAAACACCTGCACTGAAACTGTCATAGAACGGTAAATTTGAGTTTCCGGACATGGCTCTCTATTCAAAATATTACGCACTCACTCCCTTCCACAAGTCCTAGAAGTCTGTAACGGGAATTTCCGAACACTTTGCGTTTTGCTTGTCAATTATCTGTTGCAATTCAAGAAATCAGGCATTCTTCCGCTTCCGAAGTTGCAAAATTTGGAACATCTGATTAAGGGCGGAAGCACAACACACACTAAAAGAATCTTGCCACCGGAGAATGTGTAGAGACACAATTTTGAGCGCAAGATATTTGAAAACGAAATTAGGAGCGGCGATGCTGGTTTGAATGAAGGAGTGCAAGATATGTCTACTGCAAAGGTTCTCAGCTATTTGTGACGGTGAACTAGACTTTCTCAACAGTGGCCTCATGTAAATAATTTAGAGTGGTACAGTGAGTAACATGGACACACTTTATTCAAAGACAGTCATTTGAAGTAACATTTATTTTTCCAAATGTGCCAAACAGAAAAAGTAATTTCCCATTCGAAAGATATCACGCAATGAAACTGTAAGAGAAACTAATGTTCACTTTCTCGAGGAAGAGTCCTGTGATTTTGTTTTTAATGCACAAGAGTCTTTAGATGTCACAAACAAAGTAATTGGGTTTGGGTACGATCTAAACGCTTTTTCAGAAGTAAATGTGAAAATAATGCAATCGCTGAAGAAGAAATGCTTTACAGATTCTGAACAGTTTGTTGCTTTTGAAATGTGTGGTAAATATGAATGTTTGTGTTACGTTGAACTGTTTCTGTTTTACTATATACAGGTTGATTGTCACATTAAGTATATTTTATTCACAATGGATACAATTTGCTCAAAAATTGCAATTCAGTGACATTTCGATTTCATAAAGGCAGACGCAGGTGTTATATATGGTTAGCTAATAGGGATTTCTCAGATATTTACGCTAATTGCGACAAACTACTGTTTGCACTGGATGATATTGTAAAAAATGTTTAAGATGAACAAGAAAGCACATATTGACATGTTTCTACTGTGAAACAAATTAAGATGACAATTTTGGCTACAAGACAAAGTAAACTGAGCTTCGGCGTACGTAAAAACAAAGAAAAAGCTTTAACTGATTTATTGCGTGAATATATAAAAAATTAAAGTAAAATTAACATCTATAGTATTTTTATTTTTTCAAGCTCATTCCTCTCTGTAATGTAGTTTTGATACCTCATTCAAGTAAGTATAACAGAGAGAGAGCGAGCAAGCGAACGAGCGAACGAGCGAGCGAGCGAGCGAGAGATGAAACTTAAAACAAACATCTTTTGTTAATGAAGTAAATAACTTTCTAACGCCCTTATCGCATAAATACTATCTTATTTACAAACAACCGATATCGACAGACTTTTGATGTCTCAACTGTAGGTTTTGCAAAGAGTGTCGAAACCTGTTGTTTATAAATAAATACATGTTTTTTACGGAGTGAAACAGATCCCTGCTTATTTCTCGGCATGAGTAAATTCCAAGAAGGAAAAAAAAATTAAATACAGAGAGGTGAAATTTACTGACGACGTAGAATTTTAGGTGATTCCATATCTCTGATGCTGGAAATAATGTTAGAAACAATACCTTTGAATGTGATGTAAAATTCGTGTGTGTGTGTGTGTGTGTGTGTGTTTGCGTGTGTGTTTGCGTGTGTGTTTGCGTGTGTGTTTGCGGGTGTGTTTGCGGGTGTGTTTGCGGGTGTGTTTGCGGGTGTGTTTGCGGGTGTGTTTGCGGGTGTGTTTGCGGGTGTGTTTGCGGGTGTGTTTGCGGGTGTGTTTGCGGGTGTGTTTGCGGGTGTGTTTGCGGGTGTGTTTGCGGGTGTGTTTGCGGGTGTGTTTGCGGGTGTTTTTGCGGGTGTGTTTGCGGGTGTGTTTGCGGGTGTGTTTGCGGGTGTGTTTGCGGGTGTGTTTGCGGGTGTGTTTGCGGGTGTGTTTGCGGGTGTGTTTGCGGGTGTGTTTGCGGGTGTGTTTGCGGGTGTGTTTGCGGGTGGGTGATGAAATGTTTACTGAATGATATCAATTTCCACTGGTCAAGTAAAGCATACACAAACTATAAAATTGGCATTACTTTTTTTTAATGGCACCATTTTACATAATTCAGGTGAAGCTTAGGAATTATTTTTGTTTTTCATTCATGGTAATCGTTCTGACTGATCATGGAAGATGCATACTGTTCCAACTTTCTTTTTCCTGTTTCCCATCAACGCGGCACAATTGAAAAAAGTGTCGTGGGTTGTGATGTCATGATTATGGTGTCACCGATAAGGGTTGATGAAGTCATTGAAAACAGAGGGCATGGTATCATGGTTGCATGGTTTTTGAGGCTACACATTCAAGGTCGTTTACGTGTAAAATGGCAATATGACATCAGTGGTATCGCAAGGTTGAAAACCACAACGTGGTCCAGAAGTACCCTAGGTATACTACTGTCATAGGTAAGTGGAAACATATCACCAAATGGATTGAATCACATTTCTTGTTACACCAGGTCAATGGTAGTGTCCAGATATGCTGTCATATATATACGATCGGCATTTCGTATCATGCACTATGCCTCGGATGCAGGCAAACAGGGCCGGCCGAAGTGGCCGCGCGGTTCTGGCGCTGCAGTCTGGAACCGCGAGACCGCTACGGTCGCAGGTTCGAATCCTGCCTCGGGCATGGATGTGTGTGATGTCCTTAGGTTAGTTAGGTTTAACTAGTTCTAAGTTCTAGGGGACTAATGACCTCAGCAGTTGAGTCCCATAGTGCTCAGAGCCATTTGCAGGCAAACAGGGACAACATTACGTCGTGAGGGATATTCATTCAGGCTTCCATTAAACCTGTGGTAGTAATCGAAGGCACCATGACAGCTCTGAACTACGTCAAAATTATTCGAGACAACCGACATACCTTCATGTCTGATGTCTTCCCCGACAGCGACAGCATCTTCTAGCACGATAGCAGTCCGTGTTACAAGGTCAGAAGCATACTACAGTCGCATAAGGAGCATTAGAATGAGCTCACATTGATGTATTGACCACCAAATGTGTTTCATTTGAATCCGACGGAAGACACCTGAGGCCAGCTGGAGCCAGCTGATGACCGCCCGAAAATTTACTGGAACTGCGTGACGTGAGTGTTAACACTTGGTGTCACATACTTCCGGAAATCTACCCAAGGACTTGCTGAATCCACTCCAGGCAGTATCGCTGCGGTATCGCTGTTAGAAGGTGGACCCGCACGCTTTTGAGCGGGTGGGCATAATATTTTGTCTGATCGGTGGGTGTTGATCTAAACGTGGATGCGGACTGGTTAGGCCAGTGTCGTATACACTGGCGTGGTTCGTAGAATACGGAATTCCACGTTTATGGATTTTCTGATGGTTGAAGTTTCAGCAGCCAACGGCATATTTCCTTTCTTTTGGAACTTGCCTTACAGCCACTTGCTGATTAAATTGACTAGTGGTTCGCAGCACATATAATGTACTGGAGGGCAACTTTTGGTCTCTGCTTTAGTGTGTAACCACTTTTTTCCTCAACTGAGCACAGATCATACCTACAAAATAGAAGAAATTTTCTGCTATGAGATTATAAAATTCATGGTAGTTTTTAAATAAGGAATACCTGTGAAAGTAAGTCCGTATAGTCCCTGAACCAAAAAGCATGTGCAGTTAAGCACAATGTTTATACCCATGAATCACATTAGTAACTCTATGTCGGTGCAAAAAGTTTGTAGAAAATTACATAGAAAACTAAGTTACTTTTTTGCGTAACGGTTTAGAGTGGAAAATTAATTTGAGCTGCAGTAAATATATGTCCAAGCATAAAGATCTACATCTACATCTACATGGATACTCTGCAAATCACATTTAAGTGTCTGGCAGAGGGTCCATCGAACCACCTTCCCACGCCCGGGTTCCCGGGTTCGATTCCCAGCGGGGTCAGGGATTTTCTCTGCCTCGTGATGACTGGGTGTTGTGTGCTGTCCTTAGGTTAGTAAGGTTTAAGTAGTTCTAAGTTCTAGCGGACTGATGACCATAGCTGTTAAGTCCCATAGTGCTCAGAGCCATTTTTGAACCACCTTCACAATTCTCTATTTTCCCAATCTCGGATCGCGCTCGGAAAGAATGAACACCTATATCTTTCCGTACGAGCTCTGATATCCCTTACTTTATCGTGGTGATCGTTTCTCCCTATGTAAGTCGGGGTCAACAAAATATTTTCGCATTCAGAGGAGAAAGTTTGTGATTGGAATTTCGTGAGAAGATTCCGTCGCAACGAAAAACGCCTTTCTTTCAGTGATGTCCAGCCCAAATCCTGCATCATTTCTGTGACACTCTCTCCCATATTTCGCGATAATACAAAACGTGCTGCCCTTCTTTGAACTTTTTCTATGTACTCCGTCCGTCCAATCTGGTAAGGATCCCACACCGCGCAGCAGTCTTCTAAAAGAGGACGGACAAGCGTAGTGTAGGCAGTCTCCTTAGTAGGTTTGTTACATTTTGTAAGTGTCCTGCCAATAAAACTAGTTTTTGGTTAGCCTTCCCGACAACATTTTCTATGTGTTCCTTCCAATTTAAGTTGTTCGTAATTGTAATACCTAGGTATTTAGTTGAATTTACGGCTTTTGGATTAGACTTATTTATCGTGTAACCGAGGTTTAACGAATTCCTTTTAGCACTCATGTGGATGACCTCATACATTTCGTTATTTAGGGTCAACTGCCAATTTTCGCACCATTCAGATATCTTTTCTAAATAGTTTTGCAATTGGTTTTGATCTTCTCATGACTTTATTAGTCGATAAACCACAGCGTCATCTGCAAACAACCTAAGACGGTTGCTCAGATGGTCTCCCAAATCGTTTATATAGATAAGGAACAGCAGAGGGCCAATAACACTACCTTGGGGTACGCCAGAAATCGCTTCTGTTTTACTCGATGACTTTCCGTCAGTTTGCTACGAACTGTGACCTCTCTGATAGGAAATCACAAATCCAGTCACATAACTGAGACGATGTTCCATTAGCACGTAATTTCACTACAAGCCGCTTGTGTGCTACTGTGTCAAAAGCCTTCCAGAAATCCAGAAATACGGAATCGATCTGAAATCCCTTGTCAATAACACTCAACAGTTCATGTGAATAAAGAGCTAGTTGTGTTTCACACGAACGATGTTTTCTAAACCCATGTTGCCTGTGTGTCAACAGACAGTTTTGTTGGAGGTAATTCATAATGTTTGAACACAATGTATGTATAAAGTAACGCGGCTTCTAGCACTGTGCAGTGAAGCGGGGATGTGGACATAATCTGTTAAAGTAATCACAGATACAACTCATTAAATAAGCACATTTCCTATAGAATAAGGCATTTTCCCCGCCAACTGGGTCCAGACCAACACTCACCTTTTCCGCTGAAAAACGTGTAAGGGAACTGTAAATATAATCATAATTAGGGATTCTCCCGTCACTTCATGGTAAACAGTTCCATACTTAAGTAAATTGTTTTTGTTTTACTGTTGGTTGTTTATATCTAACTAGATCTTTGCTTACTGGGTCATCTTCAGGAAACTGACAAGCGTCCGCAAGGGACACTAGTCGTTAGGTAACCTGTGGTGTCACTGCCAGACACCACACTTGCTAGGTGGTAGCTTAAATCGGCCGCGGTCCATTAGTACATGTCGGACCCGCGTGTCGCCACTGTGTGATCGCAGACCGAGCGCCACCACACGGCAGGTCTCGAGAGACGTACGAGAACTCGCCCCAGTTGTACGACGACGTTGCTAGCGACTATACGGACGAAGCCATTTCTCTCATTTGCCGAGAGACAGTTAGAATAGCCTTCAGCTAAGTTAATGGCTACGACTTGGCAAGGCGCCATTAGCCTTAAATAGCTTGTATATAAAGAGTCACTTGTATCGCCACAATCTCCAGATGTCTCATCAAGAACGATGTATACAAGGATGTATTAAAAGTTAAGTATATTCCAAAGATACGTATTTTCTTTATCACATTCATTAAGTCTCCTGTTTCAGACCTCACTCCATCCTTCGTGAGTTAGCACGTGCATCTTGGCCGCCTCTTTCAATTAGTGTGCGTAGTGTTGGCAAGTCTGCCGACACTACATAACCAAACACTATAAGCAAAGATACAGTCCACTTGAACAGAATGTTGTGCACCAAACTTTTGACGTTGCAGTTGCAATTCTAATTTACAACATTAAAAACACAGTTTGGTGCACAACATTCTGTGTAAGTGATTGTATCTTTGTTTACAATGGTTGGTCACGCTAGTTAGTTGTCTTCCTGAAGATGCGCGAAAAATAGAAAACGTCAGGAATAAACAATAATCAGTAGAACAAAAACAGTTTACTTGTTATTTAGTCCTGAAAATGAGTAATACGATATTAGTAGTGATTCCTATAGCTTGATAATAAGTGCAGTAACAAATCCCTCAAGATTCTACTAATTTCTCGAGACAAATAACATGTTTCGCAAGAGGCTATCGTATTCTAACCGCTGAGTGCAAATCGTCATAATTCGTCCAAAGAGGAAAAAAAATTGCCAAGAGAAATTGATTTGACAGAGTATGTGAAAGTAAATAGCTCGGATTGTACGTGTAGTATAAATGCTCAGGGAACATGTGGTACACAGTGCTGTTAGACGTAAGTAAATCAAAGAGAATACAGCCCTCACAAATCGCGAAGTATTGATAAATGTTCATTGATGCAAGGTGTGAAAATTGACTGTACGACCATTCGGATCAATTAAGAGCAAGCACATTCCGTTCCGAGCTCAGAAAAATACTATCCTCACACAGACGCAAAACCGAACCTCTATGTAAGACTGGCTTCAAACCCATGTAAGTAACCGGCAATTTCGCGATGCGAATCAAGAAGATAGTTACGTATGAACCATGTGTTCACTGTGAATGATTGTTTTTTCGTATTGCAGGTGTGCTCAGATTGCACATCGACAGCAGCTCACCACACAGCAAAACAGCAACCAGCGGCTTAGGTCTCCGAAACACGACCTTCCTCCAGCACGAAAGGACAGAAGAGTGACTTGTCCAAACCATGCCCCAGCGTTCTCTGAGAGATAGACAACGAATTAATTGTTCGGGTCAGCCAGTACTCGGCGACATTATTTAAAGAATTGCATCTTTGCAGCAAGCCTGAGGTAATTAAAAAAATGGTTCAAATGGCTCTGAGCACTATGGGACTTAACATCTGTGGTCATCAGTCCCCTATAACTTAGAACTACTTAAACCTAACTAACCTAAGGACAGCACACATCACCCAGTCATCACGAGGCAGAGAAAATCCCTGACCCCGCCGGGAATCGAACCCGGGAACACGGGCGCGGGAAGCGAGAACGCTACCACGCGACCACGAGCTGCGGACTGAGGTAATTAGCACACTTAATAACAGAACTCTAAAAATAGCAAATTAAATGTTGAAAGTCTTAATACAAAAGCCAGCGTTCAAGTTCTGATCGCTTTCTGGACAGCCTGTAGTTCTCTGTACCTACCTGGCGGCTTACACGGACACCGTGGATGTTTGTTGGTCGCCCGCTCGCGCTGCGCGTTCTGATACGCTTTGCAACGTCTCGCCGTGGCTGACACCTTGATGGATGGCTGTCCGGTATGAGAAAAGCTGGCGACCCACCGGCTGCGGCTGCTGCTGCGGGCAGCCGTGTTATTCGCAGGTGCCTCTATCATCAATCTCAATACGCGTTCACCAGCCTCCGCTGCGGATTTTCTCATAATGGGGTTAACACCTTTCGCAGAGAATTGGTTTTGGGATTTTATTTTTAAGTAGTACAAGACTATAATTTTCCGGTTAGAGTCGAGGATAAGGTACCTAGTACGTATCGTATCATCAACACACAATGGAGATGCTCTAGATGAAGACGATATACTTCCTTCAGCGACGTTAACAAGCATTATGAGCACAGAGAGAAAAAAATACAATTCCGCTCCTTCGGAGGAGCAGTCTTCATCTTTATGTGTACTGAGGTAAACAATTACAACTGCATGGAAAAAGCAGTGGGTGACATTTAAGAAAGGCGTTATGTTTTGCGGAGAACCGGACTCAACATTTTGAGAGTCCACTTGCAAGGATAAAAGAAACAATTATTTTCGCGAACAACATACGTCTCAGGTAATGACGATAATCGTAAAATATGAGGAACCCGACCTTTAACACAAAGATGTAGTTAGTATTTCTTGCCGCTTAGCATCCACAAATTGAATAGAAAAGGGGGAGAATGAGTCTTTTGCAAAACATACCACCTTTCATGCACCTTTCAATGCATTTCGAAACATAGATACACAAGTGAAACTACCTGATAATGTAGGATTAATCCTACAAAACCGGGAAAATATATATCAACTGGAAACATCCCACTGCCTATCACAGCTCTGAATGTCGCCTGGCCCGTTGCGGAAGTGCTACGGGGAAACCAAAGTATATAATTTGTTTCAACTTGAGACAAACATTTCGAAAAATACGTATCGTACGGAAAACGATGTTCAAGGCGAAAAGTCAATGTTAGTTAAAGGGGGGAATCTCTATACTACAAGTGACTACCTGTTAACTACCCCTCTTTCAAATGTTTCGGATTCTACGCCAAAAAATATGTACGGTTTTCTGAAATCATTTTTTCTCATTCATGGTAGATACTGCTGTAATCTACAAATATCAAGTGTGTATGTTTTCGCAATTCCGAACCGACGTATTTGATTCTACATTTCATTTACGATGTAAATGTAAAACTTCGTCTTCTAACGGTTGATTTTTAAGTTCGAAATTTATTTGCATGTTGCTAATTTGATTGTGCAGTTCAGTATGGTTAGCCACTTAAAGGTCTCGTTAGGAACTACGTTTAGCGTGACACGGGAACAACGGTTGAGATAAAATACGAGGGCTACACACAAAGTAAGGTCCACTACGTCGCGAAATGGGAAAGACTGTGGAAATCCGATGAAGACTTCCACAGATGTTTTGGACAGTGTCCATAGTATACTTGCCGATCATGTCACATCGCTATTTCCAGTACTGAGCACATAGTGAGCACATAAAGATGCCTAGAACAATAGCGTCACCTGCCAAGTATAAGTGCCCACTGCAAGGTTGCACCTGATTTCTTGCGACCCCACATAACATATCTGCCATGTATTTCTTTCGACAGTTCTCAGCTGCATACTCTAGGGGCAATGAGGACACCCCTGCAGCGTTTTCGAAGGGAAGCATTTGAACACCCAGCATACAGCCCAGAATTGACTCCCACTGATGTTCGTCTCTGCTCACATCAATCTCTGTCCACGAAGACACCATATTGGCACAGACAACAGAGTGCAGACCAGCGTAGAGAAGCGGCGGAAAGCGTAGGAGGCTGGTTTCTATGACGAGGGTATTGGAAAGTTGGTACAACGCTACGACGAACGCCTAAGTCGGAGCGGCAATTATGTAGAGAAGTAGCTGGAAGGTGTAGCAAACTGTTACAAATAAGACATTTTTGATTTTCACAGTGGTCTCAATTTCGCATCCGTTCGGACCTCGAATTGCCCTCTTATAATGGTGACTGACTGACGCCGATGATGTGTACCCCAGTCTAACGGCAGCTGGATGGGAACACACACAGAAATCAATCACACTGGAGGCCGGGTTCGACGGCGGGCATCCTGATGTTTTGGGGGTCAGCGCTATTAGTCCTCGTATGGAACATAAAGCTGCGTTACCATACGGGTAGGTTACTTTCCATAAATGTCAATGTCTAGCCTTGTTATTTGTGTTGTATAATCAGATTTGCAACACTAACTTGACTTTTGAACATTATTATCAACCGTTAAAATACAAAAGTTCACATGTACGTCGTAAATGAAATGTAGAATCAAGTGCGTCGGTTCTTAACTACAAAACCGGGCACACTTCAGATTTGTCGGTTACAGCGTCACTAGCCACGGATGGGAAACAAGTTTTCGAATGAATCTTACGTATTTTCGGTGTAGAATGTGAATATGCAATGAAAATGGAGAGGGGTTCCCATGTCAAAATCCCAAGTTCATGCCGCCCATGTAGGAGGGGTGAGTAGGAGGCTGGCAGGTGTAGCACGCTATACTACCGTTGACTATTCAGCCAGAATATTTTTCCGTGAGATGTGTCGTTTCCGATATATGTAGTTGTGTCAGGTTAGTGGAACAAAGACGAACGCGGAATCATTCAGTCGACGATGTGGGCCGCAAATGGGGAAATCCACTGACAAAAGCGGCTTTGCCAAAGGGCAAATTATTATGGCCCACCGCCTGGGAATGAGATTACCTGTATAGGCGAGGTTAGTCATCGTTTGCTACTTGTGTAAGCAGCGATGGAAAGTTTTAAAAGGCTGGTGGAATCACCTGTATGTGACAACGTCTCATCACAGAACGTGGAGGATGGAGGGTCGCCCAATCTGTAATAGGTGGCGATTTATGTCAGATCTGATGAGAGTCTAAATGCTAGCACAGGCACAAACGTTTCATAGCACACCGTTCAGTGCACAGCGTTGAACAGGGGCTCCACACCAGATGACCCAAAGTGTTCCTGTGTTGATCGAAAGACGTCGACAGTTATGAGAGCAGTGGGCATGGGACCATCGAAACGGGATAGTGAATCAATGTCAACGTCTCATCCAGTCGGTTGAATGGCGTTTGATGTAACACTAGGTCGATGGTCGTGTTTGGACGTACCGTCATACAGTCGAACGGCCGTCGAAACACGAACCATGACAGCGATGCAGAACCCTGGCGGCAATATTATGCCATGAACGGGGCAATGGAACGTTCACATTCGCTTTCATGGGACCTGTGACAGTACATGAAATTTATTTTATACCAGCTGCATCCCTTCATGGTTGATTACTTTCCTAATAGCAGTTGCATCTGCCAACAAGATAACGTCAGCGTCACTCGGCCAGAAACGTATTACAGTGATTCGGGATTCATGATACTGAACTCACAGTAATGTTTTGACCACCAAATTCGCTTGGTCTAAGCCCAGAAGGACATATCTGGTATACCAGCGTCGCGCTCACGAAAAATCTGCATTAATTTACGGTAAGTGTGTGACCTCAACCTCAAAATATATATATGGTGATTACAATTACAGCTCCAGTTTCTAAATGTTTTCTAAAAAGCACTGCTCAGAACGAGATCAAATTTGAACAGAATATTATCGAAGAAGGGGTAACGTTATGGAGACAAAAAACTACTACTAGATGTCACCGTAAGCGGCAGAATGCTCCAAATAGAAGGCTCTGGGTACTAGACTGTTCCTTAGTTTGTGACAGACGTTCGGCATGACCATCAGATTACAGGATCGCGAGCTGCTGGTAAGACCATTTTACAAGAACGGCGGCCTTGCGTCAGTAGCTCTGCAGGAGTTCCATACAATCAAGGGTATGAAAAAAGTCGTTGACCCGATGTGTACTGAAGGTCTAGGGAAAGTGATTACGAAATTCGAAAAGACAGGTTCTTTTGAAATGCTATGTTTTAGTGGGAGGAAAACTGTTGGTCCAACGTCAATAGAAGATGTGGCCATAGTACTACAGTAGTAGCGATAATAGGCAAACATGCAGTGCACGGGGAATTGCCCGAAATTTGGACTTGAGTACGGGCAAGAAGCATGAAATTCTACGAAACATCCTGCATTGCTATCCATATGAAGCTACCCATATGCAGGAATTGCTTTACGCTGACCTGCCAGTGAGACAAACGTATGCTTTAGAATTTCTTTCTCGTACGGAAGTGCAAATGGACATGGAACGTTCTCTAGATCGACGAGGCCCATTTCGGTCTCGAAAGAGATATCAACACACAGAACTGAAGAACACGGACAACGGAAAATCGACTCGCACATCAGACGGTGCTGCTTCATTCTGCAAAGGTAACTGTGCAGTGCGATTTGACAGCATCGATCATCGTACGGTCACTTTTTTTCTAGGAGATGGGTATCAATACCTCGAAAGGAGTTCATTACGGTCAGCTTCAACTTAAAACGACAGTGTCTCCTTGGATTACGACTGGGGTAGGAACGGAGGATCCATAAGAGTGATTACAGGCGTGCAGTTAAATAATGTAAAATTTCCAACCCACCTATCTTGAATAGGACTGAAGGTGCCTATATTATGCAATTTATACCGTTAAGAAAAATACATGAACCACATAACACTTTTGTCCATCAGTACAAGATACAAAAATTCTTTAATTCGAGCTTTGGTAAATGCAAAGATTCCACATCCAAAATCGGTTGCTTTGTTATCTTGAAACATTGAACTAGTATTAAAAGCGATGTTCAACCACCTAAATTTATGAGAGCTAACTATCTAAAGATACTGTGCGCTTGATGTGTAGGTATTTATTATGAAGCTATGTTTCTTTAAGTTTATAGTGTAATTTCTCTAAGTAGTTTCTAGGGTGTCAATCAATTACTCAAACCATTTTTTCTTTGTTTTTTTGTAAACATAGATTAACGAAGTTCTGCCGTTACCTTGCTTGGACTCAATAAAAATAAAGTCAGTGCCCTCTGCACACCTCTTATTCGACTGCTCAAATATTGCTCGAAAAATTTATGATTATTTTTCCGATATACGCATGAAGTACGGTTTCGTCCGAATGAAATGTATTCAGCAGTGTAAAGTATATATATATATATATATATATATATATATATATATATATATATATATATATAGAGAGAGAGAGAGAGAGAGAGTGTAAGAAGTATTTTGCAATTAACTTATTTCTCGTTGAAAGTTGTAGGCTTTTATGAAATGGCTCACTCTTCATGGGTTCATGATTCCCTCAAGTAAATGCTGCAATGAAGTATCTGGAATCGATTTAGCTATCCATTAAATAAGTAATAGCATTTAACAGAAATACTTGTGCTCTTCAAAATTATTTTATTTCAGCACTTGAGGTTTTCACAAATTAACACAGATCTTGACAAACTATTAACTCCCAACAAGTGAACATAAGCATGGTTAACTTCAAGCCTTAATGCGCAATAAATGTAACACATACAACAAGTGATACAGGACAGACATACATTTCAGTACAAAGATATGTTACATAATCTATAAATTCGATATAACCATCGCCTTTGACCAGAGAATTACAACAAATTTTCTTAAAAAAGTATTATAGTTTTATTTTTAAGCAATTGTGTAAAACTGTAACCATTACAATAAAACGTATCATGATAGTTATACCTTTAATTTGTTTTGTATCGTTTGCTTCTGTACTGTAGGGAAAACGATATGTGCCAAGAAGTTCAATTACATTAGCCCAAAACAAATCTTGTAAACATGCCCATGTGAAGAAAATTCTGGTTCCAAAACGGTAGAACTGTTAAAAGATGGGCTTTTACAACTGTAATATTAATTTTCTTGCAAAAATGAAGTATATGTATTGTCTGTAGTTTGTGAAAGTGTTGAATTTGTGTTAATATGTAACTAAAGTGGACAACAAAAATTTCATTTCACATAATTAATGAAATTTGTTTCTAATGAGCTTATTACAATTTCTCTCTTCAGTTACAATTTCTCTTTTCTATTACAATCTCTCTCATAAAATTACCAAAATTTTAAATTCGGTGAGTCAGTAATTATTGGTGGTATACAAAAAGAAATATGAAGATCCTTAATAGTCAGAGAATATTGCAACTGGAACACAGCAGTAATTATATCAGATAGCTTATCTCACAAATTTCTGTGCAATAGTATCAAAAGTCTACATTACGATGAAAATGAAGCAAAAATTTAAAATTATTTTCCTGATTAGATGTGTGTTTACTAAAGGAGGTAAGTATATAAAAAATAACACTAATTATACAGCATAGCATTTCGAAGTAGAAAGATGCAAAACTGACATAAAATTGATCATTAGCAAACACACACTCTCACACACTCAAATTCAATCAACATATAAAATTTCCATTTTTTTACATCCATTTATATGGAAGACTTTTTGGGAAATTAAAATAGTATAATATGTGTTTATCAAAAGAGAACAGTTTCAGAGAATTTTCATTCTTTCATAAATGTCATAGAAGTAATTTCAGGCATCCAATTTATTTATACTTCACTCTTTTTAAGTAGTTAGACATGTTTCAAATGTTCTAGTTCTATAAATCAGCAGTCAGCAACATCTCCATACTATGAATATTTTCCACAGCTATATTTTGCTGTTTCCATTATTGGTATACTCCAGAAATATATCGTATTATACAGATTATTTGATGTTGTCTATTTACTTTCCTTTCAGTCCTCAGAACCACAATAACCATATAATGAACCTTTGCACACTTGCAAACATGAGCATCTACACTTTGAAAATATGAACATGACACTCACACCTCACAATTCACTTCCACAGCCATTACTGTCTTCATCTTCTATCTCATTAACATTAACAGCATTATCTCAATAGTGTCGAAAACATTACATCACCATTAGTAGCATTGTGTGTATATCTTCTCTATCATGCACACTTCCTCAGCATCTCACAAAGATTCTACTTCATCGAACATGACATCGTTCACAACTGAACAGCTTCATATTAAAGAGATTGTCCTCACCATAGTATTCAGTCCACGTTCAATTAAAGTAAATGTTCACAATTTATCAGAATTTTGAACATCATGCACAAAGTTCAATTTAAAAATTACTTTCAGTCTCACTTATTAAAAGTTTTAGACCTTTGCTTATCTTTGTGGTCTGGTAAGCAGTTCTATTTCTTAAATAGCATTCATTGCATGTGTTAATTGAGACAGATATTGAACAGGGTAAAAAACTTTAAAATATTTCAGTTCTTCCAAAAATGCAAATGCTAACTGTAAATCAACAGTTTGATAACAGTGACTACTACATCTGGTTCAAGTTACGATAAATTTTCTTTCATTAAACATTCTGTAACAGTTTGAGCCTCATATAGATGCATCAGAGCAGTATATCAACTCCCTTAATATTTCTGAAGACATGTGCAAGCATTCCCATTAAACCAGACAGCCCAGAAATTCAGAACATATGAAATAATATCAACTATCCAAAATATCTTCAAGTTACTGATTGTATGGCAAAAAACATTTCAGTTTACTATTATTTTTCTGAGATATGTTCTAAAATTGGTTAAAAAAGCATAATTTCCCAAACTGCATTTAAATTACACTTGCATATTATTCCTTTAACAGTACAAAACTTATGGCACATCTAGTGCAAAATCTCTATGTAATAATTACAAGTAAAAACAATAAATGGCATACCCAATTTTAAAGTTGTATAGACTATTTCAACAAGAGAAACTCTACCTGCTTTGCACACAAAGTGGCTTTAGATAGTATACTTAAACTTATTTCATGCAAAAATATTTTTTATTAAAATCAATAAAGCATAAGAATATGCAGTGTAGATGGTAACTATAATATTTTTTATGTAATACTTCAGTTAACTTATCATTCCACACAGCTCTGTACTCCTCAGCTAAGGATTTTACTTTCACTCTTGTCTTAGATTCTTCATTAACCACTTTCTCCAATTACAAATGCTTATCCTTGACTCCATACCACATTATCTTATTAACATAATATACTACCATATATGATACAAAGTCCCTAACCAATTGTTTTCTCCTGATCAGATTTCTCCCTCTACATAACATAATATAATCATCATAAAAACCTCTCTTCTCGCTAAATATTCTCCTTGTCTCATAATTCACTACCGAAGTTCACCAACAGCAATAAACTTTACGTACACAAACATCTTGAGTGTAATTCAATATTCACTTTCTCATCACCATATTATGAATAACAATTCCAGCAACATCACGATTATGTTCAATATCAACAATTTCACATAAATCAGGACAAGAGCATGTTGACTTCTCATAAATATGTTCTACAATGATAGATAATTACTTCCATCTGTAAGTGGAATTACTAAAAACAGCTGATACTTTAACAGTTCTATTCCAGTCTATGCATTCAGAATTATCACTAACAACTTCTGTACTATTTCAGTCATAAGCATGCCAGTAGAAATCAAAACTATCTCCTTTCGTTTTCAGTTTTCTGTAGATTATTCCAGAAAAGCAACTACATGCATTCATTTGGAAGTTACACACATAGCAAAATAAAACAGAAAACATGAAATATTCAAACTCCCAAAAGACTAATTACCTTTAAAAGGAAACAATAATAAGCCATCACATGGTATTTAGCAAAATAATCATTATGCAATGTATATCCTATCCTTACCTACATCATAGTCAAAAAATTTCAGAGTCCACATTACCCACGTCTTTCAAATGCAGCTGGAATACAGAACAGTTGCTAAGTTCCGAATAAGAGACAACATATTGTTATATAACTTTGTTTTGTGTATAACTTAACTTTCCAGAAGGTCTGCATCGTCTCTCATGTGGAATAATTATTGTAAATTCTCCTCTTTCAAGTCAAATTCAAAAATTATTTTTCATCGCACTTTCCATATGGATACAAGAAGTTTTTCTGAGTCCTTACATTCACTTTTTCTTTTACATCTATTGGTAAACAAAAACTGTTCATTTCGGTCACTAAAATGTTTTTAGTTTTAAAGACTGACCTCCTTTCCTACAATGCAGCTAAAAGATTAATATATTTTTTAAATTTTCACCAGAATTAACGGTCTGTCTATGCATATTGATTACAGCAGTCATATCATCACTATATTGCTTCAGAATAATTCTACAAATTTTTCGATCAGACATTAAAATTTGGAAGTTGAAATACAAGGTTTTACATCAAATTCAGCTGCTGTTATTAATATTTCATTACTTGCAACACTACTACAAATACGTATCTTGCTGTTTTTAAACTGACAGTAAAATTCATCTTGGTACACTGATCATCAGCCAATCTGTAACAGGTTACAAAGTCGTAAAATCTTTTGACAAAAAGGTATGTTTATGAAAATTTCAAACACTTCTCTTCACACTGTTTCCAAGTGACATATTCAAAAAGTCTTTGGATGCTAAGTTTAAATGTATATTTTCATGAAACATTTCAGGTGAAGGTTCGTCTTGTGTATCAGATTTCGTATGGCTATCAACGAATTCTACTTCAAGATTGTACTTTAAGTAAATCATTATTTTCAATATACACACTCTCGTTGTATATAATTTGTAAATTTGTTAAATCGCCTTCAAAACAAGTGCTGCATTCTACATCTATGGCTGTTTGCTCTACAATTATAGTTTTGTTTGTAGTTTCCTGGATATCAATAACTATTGTTTTTGTTCCTTCATGCAGATCAGCGCCCCGTATTTCTTTATTAACGCTGAGTTTTATTTTAAAGCATTGCTCATTTTTCGATTATGGATCTCAAAATTCGCAAATAGTTCTTCCATCTTGACCAATAAATTCCTATATTATGCAAGCTTCTTTCCATTCGATCAGACTGTTATCTTAGTTTAATTGTTTTGGAGCCGTTCCCCGAGTCTTAAATTGTCATACGCGCCTGTTTCTACTTTAGATCTTTGTTCACCATTCGTCATTGTTCCTACACTTCCACACGACAAATTGAAAAATGAAAATAATAAATAATAAACGTTGTACTCATCTGTCCACATATACTCTTTCTGCAGCTGTGTGACTTAGTGGATGATGTTTTTCAGCTTTCCCTGTATGTATATAAATCTTTGACGCGATGCCTCTTCGAACACCAGCCACTTCGGCTACCTTGGTTACAGAGGAGCTTGCCATAAGAGCACCAACAATTTCTCCACGTTTGAATTGTGTTAGCACCGACATAATGCACTCAACTACACAGAACAATCTTCTTATCACAACTGACACTTGCAACATATTGAGATCGTAGCAGTGGTGCCATTAGTGTTCAAATTTAACAGCACCACCAGCGCGCTTGGCTAGTTTCTGCATTTACATTCAGGCATGGACTTCTCGCAGCATTTCCAAATTTTTGTTCTGTTCCTGTATATTAAGTTGCAGTTAAATATGTAGAACTCGTAAGATTTGCAAACGTTTCACAAGAAAACCACCTGTTTCACACTAACGAAAACAGCAGAACATTCCGGAAACTGGTTATGGCGTTCTAGAACGCATTATTTCATGCTATTCTAAAACTGCTTACCATATTTGACACAAAAACCAGGTAACATCATGTGTTCCTATGTACGTTATGCTCCAGGTACAACACACTCGCCTATAACACAAATTACTAGATTGGTTAGTTGGTTTAAAAGAGGCGAGGAAGGACCAGACTGCGAGGTCATCAGTCCCTTGTTCCCGGAAAAATAATTACACAAGGGAAAGGACAAAAGAAAGGAGACGTATAGAATAGTAACAGGAGAAAGGAAAAACCAGAAGAACGCCAGAAGGGCAACAATACTACTATGGACAAAACAGGAAAAGAAAACCACAGATAAAAGCAAGAAACAGGTAAATTGGTAAAAACAAGAGAGCAGATGACCGTGTCTGTTCGACCGAGTGAATAAAAAGGAAAAGCCAGCCACTTTGCGGCACTTTAAAGCATCCACCCTAAAAGCATTAGGGTGGAGAACACAAAGGAACAAAAGACATGCGCTAAAACTCATATAGAATGATAAAAGCCATCGTCACGGATAAATCTTAAAACTAAAGTAGTCGATGAGGCGTTCTCAGCTAAAATTAGTGGCAACGAATGCGGTAACTGAAGAGTCTGTCGCAGGGCAGCCAAAGAAGGATAGCTCACCAAGATATGGGCCACTGTCAGCCGGGCGCCGCACCGAGGTGGGTCATCACGGCGCAGGAGGCAGCCGTGCGTCAACCAAGCTCGGCCAACGCGGAGCCGGCAGAGAATCACAGAGTCTCTGCGAGAGGCCCGCATGTAAGTCTGACACATTCATAATCTCCTTAATGGCACGCAGTTTGTTGTCTGTGCTGAGATTATGCCATTCTGTCTCCCAAAGCCGCAGAACCAGTTGCAGAGAAGCCGATCTCCATAAGCGGTTTCCGCGTAGCCTGTTTGGCCAGCCTGTCTGCAAGCTCGTTGCCTGGGATTCCGATGTAACCTGCGTTACAGATGAACACCACTGAACGAACGGACCGTTCCAGGGCATAGATGGACTCCTTCATGGTTACTACCAAAGGATGACGAGGATAGTACTGGTCGATAGCTTGTAAGCTGCTCCAGGAGTCAGTACACAGAAGAAACGACTCCCCAGGGCATGAACGAATGTGCTCAAGAGTCACCAGCTTGGCAGTGAAAACATTGCAACCATCGTGCAAGGAATGCTGTTCAATATGTTCTCGATGGACATACGGGAAGCCGACGTGATCATCAGCCATCGAGCGGTCGGTGTAAACCACTTCATCGCCTCGGTACATTTCAGGTATAGAGAGGAAGTGGCAGCAGAGAGCCGCGGAGTTAACTGAGTCCTTAGGGCCATGTGAAAGGTCCAGGCGAAGCTGCGGCCTTGGTGTACACTATGGAGGAGTAAGTGAATGGACCTCAGTATAGTTGGTAAAGGCAAGGACTTCAGTTCGGTAAAGAGGCATCGGACACGAACTGCAATTGGAAGTCCTGACCTGGGCCGCCGATGCGGGAGATGAACCACCATGGATTACAAAAGGCGACGGTGATTCGGATGCGCAGGCGAACTACCAATGTGGGCGACATAACTGGCCAGCAGTTGTGCACGCCTAACCTGCAATGTAGGCACACGGCCTCCACAAGGGCGCTGGTCACCAGACTCGTCCTAAAAGCTCCTGTCGCTAGGCGAACGACACAGTGGTGCATTGGTTCGAGTAAACGCAATGCAGAGGGAGTCGCCGAACCATTAACGAAAGGTCCCATAGTCAAAGCAGGACTCAGCATGGGCTCTGTAGACCTGCTCTGTAGACCTGCACTCCAGTTGGTGGTGCTCAGGCAGTGGAGGGCATTGAGGTGCTGCCAGCACTTCCGCTTAAGCTGACGAAGGTGAGGAAGCCAAGTCAATTGGGCATCGAAAACCAATCCTAAGGATCGATGTTTCCATTACAGTGAGTGGATCGTCATGAAGGTAAAGTTCTGATTCTGAATGAACGGTATGACGCCGAGAGAAGTGTGTAACACACGACTTTGCAGCCGAAAACTGGAAAACGTGGGATAGAGCTCACGACTGCACCTTGTGGATGGCTCCTTGTAGGCGTCGCTCAGCAACACCAGTACTGGTGGAGCAGTACGAAATGTAGAAGTCGTCTGCATACGGAGAATGTGAGACAGGCGGCCCTACAGCTGCTGCTAGACCGTTAACGGACACTAAAAATAGAGATACACTCAATACATAGCTCTGTGGGACCCCATTCTCCTGGATATGAGGGGGGGGGGGGAGGTTGGATAAAAATCGGGAGCAGGCCTCCGAGACCCCACTCGTATAATGTGGCAAGGATATGATGTCGCCAGGTCGTGCCATACGCTTTTCGTAAATCAAAAAAGACGGCAACCAGGTGTTGGCGGCTGGAAAAGGCTATTCGGATGGCAGACTCGAGGGACAAGGTTATCAGTGGTAGAGCGACCCTGGCGGAAGCCGCCTTGACATGGAGCCAGTAGGGCACGTGACTCCAGGACCCAACCCAACCGCCGACACACCATACGTCCCAGCACCGTTTCGTATCTCCCAGTCTTTAGGAAACTATATGATGTGTATTTTGTCGGTTTTTATGGCACTAAAAACACTACGAATTGTAAAAACTATGTTACAAATAAGTATAAACGTTAGTATGCGCACTCATTCGATATCGTATTCAGTAGCGTATCTTTCTGGCTGCTTGGGATACTGCTATCGCTGGGGATAACGAAAACTAGATGTAGTGTTGCGTTATGTTAGACTGTGGTATAAATACCGTATATTTCGCATCTGAGTGCATTAAAATGTTTCGCCCCTAGAGAAATACTTCAACTAAAACGTTAATTTTAAAGAGCAAATGTTTGCCGAAGCTTCTCCAAGAGATTAAAAAACTCCACTGTGCGCGAAATTACTAAACATGAAATGAACACTAATATCAGTTCACTCTGCAAAATTCCCGTAAGAGTTCGGGCACTGTTTGTGCATTCGCACAGAAGAAGTCGGTCAAGTGGACGGTGAGCGTTAACTATATATATACTAAGATGGTATCTGTTCTTTCGGACATCTCTTACGGGAATCGGCAACGCGCCGCGAGTAATGAGTATAATGGGCGGGGGCACTACGAATGTAGTGCGGGACAATACGTTGAGAATGTGGGTTTCGCGGGAGGCGTGCCGGAGATAAATCCCTGCAGTCGCGCTATCCTCTGTGTCCTCGGTGGCTCAGATGGATAGAGCGTCTGTCATGTAAGCAGGAGATCCCGGGTTCGAGTCCCGGTCGGGACACAGATTTTCATCTGTCCCCGTTGACGTATGCTAACGCCTGTAAGCAGCTAAGGGTGATCATTTCATTGTAATTTCATTGTAACCAGCTGCATGGTCACCGATGGTATCTGTTCTTTCGGACATGTCCGAAAGAACATACCATCGTAGTATATATATAATATTAATGCTGACTGCAGTAGTCGTGGCGCAGCTGTAAATCTGTCATATTGAATTAATATTCATTGACTGTTACAATGTCTTACATGTTCTGATTTCTGAGAGGAACGAAATGCGATTTTGAACGTTGAGCCCCTGAGGTCGTTATTCGGAGCCTCGACCGCATTCCATTAGGTTCCTGGGAACTGAATTCCTCGGAACGCGACGATGGGTGGTGTCTTAGACGTTCTTTACAGTATACACATAACAGTATTCTATCAAAATTTTTAATAACAGGATTTTTTCCTATTTGTCGACTTTCATCCAAATCGCAGCGTCAGTTTGAGATACATTATCGTAGTTTGTACATTTGAAATAAAAAATAAAAAATTATGCAACTGGCCTGTTGAAACTGCCAATGCGTCTTTGAAAGTAGGAAGAGATTTTTGACTATAGGAACTACCACGTACTACTACCATACACACCTTGGCGCTGTGTGCTCTTGCATTATCTGTGTAGGATTGCTCTGCCGATTTAAAAGCGTGTGTACACCACACCATCAACCTACTTGTTCCAATAGCTGGTGTCATACACCTCTGAACCATTAGTAACTCTTCACGGGGATGTTATTTTTCACGTCAATATCTGCACTCGTCTCTTCACATTGTATGGATGCAATCATTCCCGAAAATTTCTTTGGTAGCAATGGAAAATGTACGTGAGTCATTTAAAAAAATGCACACGTTTTTTAATATCTTTAAATTTTCTTATCTTAATGTGCCTTTACAATTCTTCGAAGTAGTGTTCATGGTTATAAGAAGCAGAACCACATTGTCGAAGAAGCTGCAATATGTCATCATCGTAATTTCTTTTGATCTGTAAAGTAACTGTAGTGACACTGACAGAAAGCTTATCCACAATGGCATCTTTAACTTTGGAAGTAAATTAGAAATGTAGATGTAACAGTTTCACCAATTTTGAAATATTCAGGGTTACCGGGAGTAGAATATGATTTATTTGTGTTTTTGGGTCCCACGAACTGAAAATGAAAGACGTATTGACTGCCTCTCAGTTTTTATGATAATGAATTCATTACACGTATTTTACAAGGAAAGATTAAAAATACCAAGTATCTTTTGGTATGTCTGGTGCTGTGTTGCAGGAGCATCACCTTTATATGCCATGTAGTGACAATCACTTAACATGGCAGCACTCCATTTTCCCCAGCACCTTTACTCCAGCAGTGAAATATGCAGGTAAAATCCCTCAACATTTTCACCACTACCATCACCCCGATTCGATGGAAAAAATCCAGATGTGACTGCAGAAAAATGCATAATTAAAAATGTTAAATTGCAGTTCTTAAGAGAACATCGCATCATCCCTCACTTCTCTGCAATGTTCTTTTATAAAGTTTCACAGAAAACTATTCCAAGTATTCTTAAAGGATGGCCGTGTTATTTTCTCCTTGTCCTAGTTAGAGTATTGTGAAAATGTTATCTGTACTATGAATCCTATGAACACACCTGGTTTTACTTTATCGAAACAGCCTGGGAAACCCTTGATGTAAGTAAATGAATGCTGAGCGTTATATGGTAACAACATTTACAAAACTTTTCAGTAGTCCAAACTTTGTAGGCATACCAGAAGCAAAATTTTACTTGCCGCTATGTATAGTTCATACACAACACTTTTCATTCCTAGAGTTAACCACAAATCTTTGGCGCACTTTTTTGCGAACAGTTTTTGCCTTATCTTGGTTATTCCATTTGCGCAGCAAACAACAGATTATCAATGCATTGCATTCCTAATCATAACGCAGTGAACATCCGATTGGTATCTCGCACATTGTCCTATTGAATGTTCGTCACACTTGATTTATTTACTTATTTCCTTGATATCACGGGAATAGAAGGAAACTCGTGAGCTTTATATACAAATACTACTTTAAGAATGGTCTTCGAAGCATCAGTGAACGGTCCTAATTGATTAGAACTGTGCATTCTTCATACTATCTGTTCTTTGCAGTATGGGACATCACCTTCAGTTTTAAGGACCTGCTACGATTCTTGAGTTCTATTGCGTAATGTCGACGTTGTTAGCGAGTTGTGTACATATTTCGACCGTTTCAGATGCAATGTTAAAAGTTCTGCCATATTTTCAGGAAGTTATAGACCCCTAATGGTGTCATTAAGCTCCTCTTGAGACATTTTGAGAATGGAGATAGATCTGCATCTCTATACTGTACGTTTTCTTTTTTTATCTTTAATTGATATTTCAGAAAAGGTGCTAGAATTCTTTTCTTGAGGTCGAGGAACAGGACGATCTCTCCGACGATTAGAGGGTAAATTGCGGAGTGTGTGTTACTGTATAAACTCTTGATTTTGTCCTCATGGAAGCTCCTTTATTTAAAGACGGCTCTATTCAGAAATAACACTCATCAGTATAATTGGCAGGATTGCTTCATATCATAGGCAGTCGAAATGGTATAGGAAGTAGTTTCAAATTTCTCACGCTTTATCCACACGCAGCACAGCACGCATTTGGTCCAGTATCTTAAGGTAATAAATAACGTAATAAATGTGTCCTTTTTAGAAGGCGTATTTGCCCGCAACCTCAAAATTAATGCTACTAAACGGCAAATTTTGGAGACAGTATCTTCAATTTTAACATATTTAACAGGAACTGTTGTGTGGCCTATCATTGAAACATTATCAGTTGGAATTATATCGCGGGAAAGTACTTGCAAAAACGTCAGAACACAACCACTTTCTTACAATTATGGAAAACTGAACATCTTTATCATGTCACAAAGGTATGTGCCATTGGAGGAACAAGTCCAGAGAAAGTACCAGTTTATATGACGAGACAATATTGCGATAAATACGACTTACTTGAGCACTGATGCCAACTGATGACGCAAGATGTCCGACATTAGTTGCAAAAAGAGTAACTGCAATGTAGTTCTACATCTAGAGATAATATTATAGTTTTTCCTATTGTTTCGAATTCAGTGGCGCCAAAGTAAAAAAAAAATTTGCTCATTTCATTTCCATAAAATTTTGCGTGTTTTACGAGGGACATTCAGCAACTGATGCAATATTTTTTCTCTCTGTCAGTCTTTTTTAAAGAAAATGCGGAATTTGTTGATGAACATCGTGGAATGTTCCCGCTTCAGCCACTGTAGTTTCAAAAGGTTCCGGTATATGTAGCGCTATAGGTAGCCATCAAAGTGATGTCTGTATCGGAGGTGTGTTCCAAGCAGACATCTGTCATTGATTTTATTTTGGTATTGCAACATCACAGATATTCATAGGCACTTGCAGAATGTCTGCGGAGACCTGGCAGTGAACAACAGGGATGAATCGTTTAGACGAGGCGTCTGTCATCATCGCAACAAGGTCGCATAAACAAGTCTGATCTCCCACGGGTTGGCCAGCCTCTTACAGCTTGACTCTTGCAATATTGGAACGTGTGAACACACTCAATTCGATGTGATCGTCGGATCACAATCAAACGCATCGCTGCACAATTGTACGTCTGTCAGTACTGCAGACTGACACACTCGTCCGTCAGTTGGGTTACTCAGATGTGTCTTCCTGCAACGGTTCGTCGCTCCCTCGCGGAAGACCATAAAGAGCAACGAAGGACCACCTGTGCGGAACTGCTTGCATGGTACGAGGCCGATCGTGACTTTTTGTCGAGCATCATCACAGGCGATGAAACATGGGTACGTGACGTCGAACCGGAAACAAAACGCCAATCCATGGAGTGACGCCACTGTTCAAAGACACACCCTCAACCGATAAAGTCATGGCGCCTTTTTTATTTTTTTTATTTTTTGAACTCTGAAGGGGTTTGACGTCCTCCCTCATGGTGCAACGATCAGCTCTGAAGTGTATTGTGCTTCCTTCAGGAAACTGAAGAAATGATTTCACCATGTTCGTCGCCACAAAAATGCAAAGGAAATTCATTCTTCATGTCATTGAAAGGCCTTATGAATGTGTGCAAACACGAGAGGAGTTCACAAAATTTAATAGGACTGTTCTTTCTCATCAACCCTACAACCCGGATCTCGCACCTTTCGACTTCCATCTGTTTGGCCCAATGTAGGATGGATTTCACAGGGAGCAGGGCGTGGATGGAGGGGAGGTTATTTATCCAGAACTACGCAGGATCCAATGTCGACCAGTGGAGTGGTACCATGCAGGCATACAGGCCCTCCTAGTATGGTTGCCCTAAGGCCATCGCATTGAACGGAGGTAATGTTGAAAAATAAGATTTTCTAGATAAAAGAATGGGGAATAATATGGGGTACTGGAATACCGAATAAAACCAGTCTATTTTCAGGAAAAAATGGTGCATTACTTATTGAATGGCCCGAATTCTATACCTGGTTCCTTGGGAATCGATCGTTGAGAAGTGTAAGCTAAGTAGTGTGGATGTTCTATGCAATAGTCTCCTGCTATAAGAATGTTCCAAAGGCACTGTCAAACTGGGAAGAGGGTGAGCGGATGTTTCGTCCGGTTTACTGTAGCGGCTTAGGGAGTTTTGGGAGCTCTAACATGTAACAGGTAATCAGAATAACACACCATTCAGGTGATTTCACAGTAGGGGATGGGAAGCAGGTGATATTTCGGGTGAAGTACTGGAAGATGAGAGTGACGGACTCGAGTGGGTGAGTGACAATGACCTAGCGTGTTCGCTGGTGGTGAGACTACAGAGAAGGCTCCTAGGAAGTGGAGAACGAGTGCACGCTTGGATAGCAACCAGCCGTCCGTGCTAAGCAAAGGTAAGATATAAATCATTTCATCGTTATCATACCAGCGTGACTGGGTAAAAATTTCTGAGTTATTATATCAGATGAATGGACGAACTGTAAAAGGGTAGATATGAGTAACAGCAACAAAAGCAAAACAAGGGTAATAGAATGTAGTTGAATTAGATCAGGCGACGCTGGACGAATTAGATTACGGAACTAACAGTACTGGATGAGTTTTGCTTTTTGCACAGTAAAATAAATGATGGCTGAAGTAGAGAGGATATAAAATGTAGACCGAAACATTAAGAAAAGGGTTCCTGAAGAAGAGATTTGTTATCATCGAGTACATTATATAAATGTTAGGAAATATTTTCTGAAGACATTCGTCAGGGTTGTGGCCTTGTGTGGAAGTGAACAAGTGGACGATGAGCAGTTCAGACAAGGAGAGGAAAAGTGGGTAGTCACGTATCTAATGAGTTAAGAAACAGAACTGGGGACAATGTGGCATAACTTGACTAAAAGCTACGATAAATTCATAGGACACATTCTAAGATGTCAAGGGGATCACTAATTTAATATTGGAAGGAAGTATGTGTGTGTGTGTGTGTGTGTGTGTGTGTGTGTGTGTGTGTGGGGAGGGGGGGCAGGGTAAATATTGAGAGACCAAGGAAGGGTGGTAATACCCGGGGGTGGGGGGTTCATCTACGCCCCTTCCTCCTTGCTCTCATGGGAAGAAAAAAGTTTAGCGTAGTCGGGTATTTTTCGTTAAAAAAACGATTTAAAGTCGCTACTAGGCATATTTTTAATAGGTTCAGAACTGCAACGTTTTTGTGGCTAGTTACTACTCACCACTCGTCTTCCAAAATATTAAAAGCATTCCATACCTCATGTCTCGCCCCCCCCCCCTCCTCTCCTACAAACTATCGGGTGGGTGGTGGGTGCCCTTGATACCAAGAGATGAATACAGTAAGCTGGTTCAAAAGGATGTAGGATGCAGCAGTTATACAGAGTTTAAGAGGTCCGCACAGGATAGACTACCATGGAGAGCTGCATTAAATCAGTCTTCGGACTGAACACCACAACAAGACCATTAAGGTACTTGATAGCTGATTTTTCTATCGAAGACTGGAGAGTATGTGATACCAATGACTGGGTGGCGTTTGTAAGCACGACATGACATTAACTTGGCTATGATAAGTGTTCATGTAAGGTGCTCCCCTCTTTAACTTACAACTCGGAGTTATGAACAGTTTCGTTGTCTCGCTGAGACTGTAGAAATAAGCAGTTTTTTTTATTGAACTTAAGTCTTATATCATGAACACAAGTATTTAAAACAACTTTGTGCAAAAAAAAAATTACATTGGTTTCAGTTTCATGTAGGAAGACAGAACCGTTCAGAGGTTAATGGGCTGATGCAACAATCTGTACGTAACTGGCTGTGTCAAGTGGGAGTTAGGTTGGCAGGATGTTCATTTAAGTGAGATATGCAAACGAGTGTCCATTTTCCTGAATTCACAACTCAATATGTCTTCGAAACTACCTGCAGACGAGCTAAAGAGTTTGTTGGTGATGCGGAGGAAAAGCTTCATATGTGCGTCGTTTGGCGTCATCTGAGGTTGTGGGCTGAGTGACGATGAGACGATTCTTTAGTTAAGCACCACAAAAACACATAGATCTGCAACCGTGACAGCCGCTCCTGAGGACCACGGCATTCTAACGACCTCCCACCAAATCTGTGGTCCAGTTTTTGAAAGAAATCACTCTCACAACGGCCTGGGTGACAATGGCGTTGCATCCACATACCGACTACAATATCTAGACACACTGCCAGAGAGCACTTAAACTGTTCACGATAAAAGCTCGATGCATTTTCACCCCTCAGAGTACCCGCGAAGTAGTGTGCATCAACGGTCTCATCTCCAAGGATGTTCTTAAGACAATATCAAACATAGTTACAACAACTTACTTAAAAGATGAGCCACGGAACTTTCAAGACTTAAGAGACAAATTAGTCCGAAGGTGATTTTAAGGTGCCCAGGTAGATTTTTTTTTTAAAAAAGAAAAACAATCTACAATATGGAAGTGATTTACAACACAAACCAGTTCGTTATGAACCCAAATAACACAAGGAGCACAACAAGTTAATTAATACAACTGATTCCCAAGCAAATTAAAAAACCACTTTTTTACATATACATAAAATAGGTTCAATAACTACCAAACGGGCATGGACGCCAGGCTGCCCTGGGAAAAAGGTGACTCAACTTAAAATTGCGGAAGCAGCAGACCAGCCGTCCAAAACAACACCTAAACGCCGGAACCTAACAGGGAGTCACTTCCCATTAGACGACACGTCACAGCTTCTGTGCACCGAAGCAGAACGTGGCGTCGCTCCCTCACACCCCAACTCGCAGAAAACTAACAGAAACAGACAACAGAAATCACGGCAAACACGAAGCAAACATCAAGCAAACATCAATTAATACAAGTTAAGAGATCAATAAACAATATAAATGAAGAACCAATAAATGCTTTCAATAAAATTGTGTGAAATTGTTCAGCAATGTCAATGCTGTAAAACTTTTAAACTAAGAACTGTACACAATTTCAATGCTGAAAATATAGTATCATACCATTACACTCTCGAACAAAATTTGCACATATGACTAAGGCCGACAATGTGTACAAAGATGAAATGGAAATAATTCCAAGATAATATGACGTTAGTCAAATGCACAACTTCACAAGGATACTAGGTTGTGCACTTTAATTTCGTTGCATAGATCTGCGATGTAGCTGCCAATGGTGTAAGTTTGGCATGTAGAAAATTACAACTAGACTATGACCTACTATCTTGAATACTTTACAGTTACTACATCTTTTGGGAACACTGATATTTTAAAGAAGATAGTGACTGCTGGTCTCCATATGGTCACACACCTTGCCAGCTGCTCTTACTTCAGCAACACGTACGTTACGGCAACGAACACACAAGTACACTCGGTGCAACACAAATAGTTCAACGAAACGAAGGTTTCCAAACCACTTACACCCTCGATGGAGAGCAACGCCCGGAGTTGACATCAGGCAGGTCCCCCAAAAACTCGCGCCCGTCTTGCAAGGTAGACCGGCAGCGCCACTGGTGACCGAGTCCGCGCGTTTTCCTCCTTTGTCCCCGCGAGCACGTCCTTCCGCCTCGTAGCGAGTCCGGCCCCCAACTCTCCGACTGCCAAAACAGCCGCCAGATCACAACAGTGGCAACAATCGTAACCCAGCCGAGTAATCGATAGTCACGTGGCAAAGAGCTGGTGTGCCACAAAAGTTGCACCACGGCTCATGGTGCACAGTAAGCAAGTGTGGAATACCGCTTGATGCGGAACCAGAAGGATACCAGATAAGTGTGAAATGGCTTGGGCCCAATTACATATCGTCTATTCATTCAATTATTAGAATTTTAGCAACCTGACACGACAACTTATTCACTCATATGTGCAAGCTTGCTTTAAGATAAAGAAGCCACCTTTAAATAGTAAACAAAATGAAAGAACTTATTACAAGTCAATAGGTGGTGGTGGTGGTTAGTGTTTAACGTCCCGTCGACAACGAGGTCATTAGAGACGGAGCGCAAGCTCGGATTAGGGAAGGATTGGGAAGGAAATCGGCCGTGCCCTTTCAAAGGAACCATCCCGGCATTTGCCTGAAACGATTTAGGGAAATCACGGAAAACCTAAATCAGGATGGCCGGAGACGGGATTGAACCGTCGTCCTCCCGAATGCGAGTCCAGTGTGCTAACCACTGCGCCACCTCGCTCGGTGTTTACAAGTCAATAGTAGAACTTCCAGAACAACGGGGGGATAGGACTAGCAAATAGAAAAGTTCGTTTAAATGGTTTTACCACGTGGAGAATAAAACGGCCTTAATATAGTCATCAATAAATGGATAAGTCTCCGGAACAGATACAGAATAATTATTGAAACCCAACTTGTTTCAGGTCAAAAGAACAATTACTGACACTACAAGAACTTGAGTGAATAACAACGAAGCACAATCAATTACAATAAGTTACCAGCTTAAGCTAGAGGGGGGGGGGGGGGCGCAATGGAAAAACAGTTACAATATAATTAAAATGATCTTTTAAAAACATAAACATAAAATATTCTCTCTTAAAATCCGGGTTTGCTCAGACGGCAGTTACAGAATTGCTCAGAGAAGAGATACTACCCGCCACTGAATTAACTTAAATATGTATCGTACCCCAAAATAACTTAAGGATCACCAGTTTAGCCTGGAACAAGGCAAAAAACTGAATTTAGGTATCTCGGCAGAGAACTGGCCGACGCACAGGAAAGGATTCTGGAAACAAACAGCCACACTGGCGATTATTAACACGCGCCACAGCCATGCCGCAGCGAGTCATCACAAGCTGCACTTCACTATCGCTCGATCCCGGAGCCCGCCTCACGGAAGTACACAATATGCAGCACCACCACAATAGACAGGTAACCACAATGAGTTGCGTCTGAAGAATAAATATAAATGTCAAAGGTACATAAGTGAAATCACTCGATCTAACAATATCGACATTCAATAACAGGAGAGTGAGATCCAAATAACCTAATGAAAGGCCCAGGATTATTTGTCTCCAATCGCTAGTAGTGTTAAATTACCAGAGCTTCTATAGGTATATACAATAAATAGCCAAAATGAGCTTTTAAACGAACATAAAGATATGCCTGAAAGTACTGAATTCAAATAAGAATAATTAAAAAGAAAAGCGGAAGTACAGTGGCATGGGTAGAAAGTCCACACCATCGAGCTTACCTTAAATACAAGTACAGTAACCTTACTGAGACGTGAACAAATGTGCATAGATGGTGCACACCAGGACATCTAAAACATAGTTCAATAACATACTTGGTTCAAAAGAATTAACGATCATAATAAATACATAATTTAAAAAAGGTAACCTTTTCAACGTATCTAGTTTGAACTTGTAAGACATTTAAACCAGTAAATAAGACGAGCAAGCCCTTCCACGTGTGGTGTGCGTACTGTACGACCTTCGGTACAAACACCATCAGATTATTTGACTTGTCGCTTTAACGAAGTAGGCGAGTGACAATAAAATGTCTCGTGGTCTTATTGTGGCGTGTTTATCTTCTGCCGTTAGGTCAGACGATAGAAATGCCACTTGCACACTTAAAGTAGCAGATTGACGGTGACCAACTTTAAACAGAACTTGATTAATTTTCACACACATTTATTAAAATAATAAAAAACAGACAGTACATAACTTGATTCTGGATGCTGTTTACAATTGACAATCTGAAGTTCCCTTGGTCTTGGTACGTTAATCTTATTCTCACATATCTCTGATACTTGGCAAAGTGTCTATACATTTCTGTTCATGGCTATGTACAGGAATATGATAATCTTATTAGGCGCAGACTGAAACTTGACTAAAGACTGGTACAGACAAATGCAGACTGGTAAAGTCCAATGCAGACTAACTAATCGGAGTTTTTTTTTTCTTTATTGTGATTTTAAAACCTGTGGAACAGGTAGGCTGGCAGCAGCACAATACGCCGCTCTCCAGCCGAAGAGAGTACAATGATATAAACAGAGAAGATACATGACTTGGAAATACGGAGGGAATAAACAGTAGACACATGAACATAAAAAAAAAACATGAAGCCGTTCACACTCGATGACAATCCACATGACAAACCGTTGACACGAAGCACAAACACTGATGATGACGATGGCACTGGTGAACGATGGAGTGTGACGGTGAACACTGAACACTAAACACGACGGCACACACGAAACACTGATGGCGATGATCTCCAGCGCGCGAATGTGCACTTAGTGTGTGCGAGTCCGGGGACCTGCCAAGAGGGGAATAAGGGCGAGGTGGGGGAGAGGGGAGAACAAGGATGCCAATGGCTGAGGAGATGGTGGGAGGAGGAGAGGGACAGGGGAGGGGAAGCCCGGGGGAGAAGTGGGGAGAAAAGGAGGAGGGAGGGAAGAGGGAGAGAAGGGAGGGAGGGTGCCCAGAGGAGCAAACACAGGAGGAGGGTGAGAGGATCAAAGTTGGTAGGAGGGGTAGATGGAGGGGAGGAGGGCATCATCAGGGAGAGGGAGCTGGCGGAAGCCACCTTGGGAGAGGGTAAGGAGGGTGGAGAGATGGAGACCGGGTGGGACATGGGAATACAGGCGCAGCAGCGGGCGGGGGTGGGAGAGGACGGGTGACACAAGCGGATGAGGAGGATCGAGTTTGTGGGAGGTGTACAGGATCCGTATCCTTTCAAGGAAAAGGAGGAGATGGGGGAACGGAATGAGATAGTACAGGATCCGCGTGGGGGAGGGGAGACGGATGCGATAGGTGAGGCGGAGAGCATGGCGTTCAAGGATTTGTAGGGATTTATAAAAGGGAGGGGGGCGGAGATCCAGGCCGGATGGGCGTAACAAAGGATAGGGCGGATGAGGGATTTATAGGTGTGGAGGATGGTGGAGGGGTCCAGACCCCACGTACAGCCGGAAAGAAGCTTGAGGAGACGGAGTCGGGAGCGTGCCTTGGCTTGGATTGTCCGGAGATGGGGAGTCCAGGAGAGGCGACGGTCGAGGGTGACGCCAAGGTACTGAAGGGTGGGAGTGAGGGCGATAGGACAGCCATAGATGGTGAGATAGAAAGGAGGCGGAAGGAAGGGGTGGTTTTGCCTACAATGATCGCCTGGGTTTTGGAGGGATTGACCTTGAGCAACCACTGGTTGCACCAAGCGGTGAACTGGTCAAGATGGGATTGGAGAAGGTGTTGGGAGCGCTGCAGGGTGGGGGCAAGGGCAAGGAAGGCGGTGTCATCGGCAAACTGGAGGAGGTGGACGGGGGGTGACGGCGGCGGCATGTCCACCGTGTACAAAAGGTACAGAAGGGGGGAGAGGACGGAGCCTTGGGCACACCAGCGGAGGGGAATAAGGTGTAGGAATCCGTGTTATGGCTAATCGGAGGTTTGTACACTCGTTATAATACCTCTAGCGTTCAGGTATTACTGCGCAAGTGTGATCTGTGAGGAAAAAAGGTTCTACGTTAGCAGCAATCTCATTGGCTGCATTACATATTAATACGCGGATCGGCAGAAGCAGAATTTGGTCCGTCTCTAAGACAGTGCCATCTCGTAGTGCGGAGACGGACGAGCGCTGTGCCTGCGCTGTTGTGCTTAGCGGGGCGCGCTCTAGTGGGAAAGTTGTGTACGCGCTGACTACGCAGAACTATGTACACAACACCACGACACACACAGAAAGCTAGGCTGCGCTCAAAACCCTATATCAAGTACACATTAATGAGACGCCACTAAAATTACACTGTAAGCCGCTAACAAGGAAGTAAGCCAGCTCATAGCAATGTAGGCAGGAGCAACACATGATTACGTAGAGACAGTTAGGCCCACAGGACGAACAGCCACAAGGCTTACCCACCAAAGTCATACATCGCCAATACAAGCAAGCCAACAAGAACAAGTCACATAAGAACAGCACGAATATCCCTCTAAATGCACGCAGTCGATTAACTCACCAACTGCCCTAAACAGTAAGACACAGAAAGCAACCAATATGAGTAGACCGCTAGCCACGCTCCGCCTCTGGTCCAGAAGGCTGCCCAACTTTAACTCGTTTCTCTCCCTGTCGCTACGGCTGTTCGTCAAGAACCGAAGCGCCACCTCGCCGATCACAAGCGCGAAAGTTCGCACCAGCAGGTCGAAAGAGGAATTGAGGCGAGCCAGCACGGCTCAAAGTGAGTGAATTCTTTTAATGTGTTTGTTGACATTTAAAACCTGGTATGTGATCTATTATCCTAAGCAAACTCGTTTCATACTTGATGGCTATGCGTTTTTTACTAATTATAAAATTTTCGTATGACAGCTAAGGTATATACAGTTATTCCTATTATTATGAACCATGAAAAATAAAGGAAGATTTTAGGAACAGTTTATTATTATTACTATTATCATTTGCGTCGAGACGCTACATGACCACGCTAAGCATTCTGCCTCATTTAAGAGTTCTTTCTGATCTTTCGCTATTCTTTCAGTTTTTCCCCATGGAGTCTTTTTCTATCGTGAGTCCACTTTGTACCATCACTTTGTCCCTGGATTCTTTGGAACTTCATTCTCTGACCTAACATTACAGTTGTGTATACTGCCTCCGGACCTGTCTTCAGTTTCTATTCAATCGATTTGCGCTTTTTCTAGGACAAGTTTGGCTTGTGTTATCTATGTAATTTTTGATTTAACGTCTAGTATTCTGTTATTGGATCTTGTTGGTGGTAGCTTGCTGATATTCCCGCATAACTTGTCCTTCTTTTCTTAACATTTGATGCCCTTAGACGTCACCAGATGCCGTTACAGAGGGGCATGTGGTTAGTACACGGCTGTCTCGCCCATTGTCAATTTTAACGACTGTTGCCACTATTCCTCTATCAAGTAGCTCCTCAATTGGCCTCACAACGGCTGAGTGGAGCCCTCTCGCCAAAAGTGCTACCAGTCCCAGACGATGATCCATCCAAGTGCTAGCCAAGCCCGACAGCTTTTGAATTCGGTGATCGGACGGGAATCGGTGTTACCATTGTGGTAAAGACGATGGCACTCCTCCCAAATACCATTCACGAAATGACCATGCAGAAAAAAACCGAGAAAATAGAGTTAATATGGAGGTTAACTGCCAACCATTCTTCCTATGCATCATTTGCGAATGGAACAGTGATGGGGCTTAAATGATGGATGTATAAAAGGGGACCAAGTTCGCGCAAGCGCACTACTCTAGTACATTTTGTAATTAGACATAAATTTTCTTAAGCATTATACACCTTTTTCAAAAGAACAGTTTTCATCGCCTCTGACAAGCAACTGGTGACGACACATGTGAGAGGGAACAATGGCTAGGGTGTTGGGTTGCACAGCTGCCGCTGTGGGTGATAGACACCTTTCTGAACTCCACTCACGCCTGCTGACCTCCTTCCTTATGTGGCATATTAGCTCCAGGCGACATGAGAACGGATGCAGAGCCTATGGCCATGGTATATGGAGCAGCGCAAGGCCATGTGTGGTGTGGCGCATGTTCTGTGAGGACGCCAGTGTGAGTGACAACATTTGAACAAATAAGAAAAACGCAAGTGCATACCTTTCCCATTTCCTGTTCTATCCTACATGAGCAAGAGGCGGTCAATAAGTAATGCAACACATATTTTTTCTGAAAGCAGGTTGGATTTATTCAAGCTTTCAGTGCACCATATTATTCCACAATCTTTTGGCTACAAAAACTCTATTTTTCAGCATAATCTCCATTCAGTGTGACGCCCTTAAGCCATGTTATAGGGAGGTCTTGTATACCCGCATGGTTCCAATCTACTGGTCAACGTCGTAGCACACAGTTTGCTGCATCAATGACCTCCCTGTCATCCATGTACTACTTCCTGTTGAATTCATCCTTCGTTGTCCCAAGTTAGTTAGATAGTTAGTTAGTTACGTATTCCACTGATCAATCTCACGGTAACCATCATGAAGTGGAATGTGTCAGGTGCTTAAGAAATGCACACATGAATCAAGGTCTTTACTTTTTATCGTAAAATTTTTATTATCTACCCCATTCCTTTAAACGGCACAAAATGCATATATTATAGCTGTAGATTTATTTATTTCTTTTGAAGAATTCATCTATGGTATAGAAAGAGTTGTCAAGGAGGTATGATTTCAATTTATTTTCGAAACTGTTACTGCTGAGTGTCAGACATTCTACTCCCATCTGGTAATTTACCGAAAAGTTTTATAGCAGCATATTTTGCCTCTTTCTCTGGCAAAGGTAGGTTACGTAAAGGATAGCGTAAGTCTTTCTTTCTTCTGGTATTATAATCATGAATGTCACTGGCGTTTCTAAACTAGTTCATGTTGCTGAGAACAAATTTCATTATTGAGTAAATGTATCGTGAGGCTGTTGTAAGAATTCCTAACCTTTTAAACTAATGCCTACAAGATGTGCAACTATGAGCCTCACACATTATTCTAACCACTGCCTTTTGAGCAGTGAATACTTTTTGCTTAAGTCTCGAGTTATCCCAAAATATTATTCCGTATGACATCAGAGAGTGAATGTATGCAAAGTATGTTAGCTTACTAATTTCTGTTTCCTCAAAATTGGCAGTTATTCTGAATGCAAACATTGCTGAACCTAGTCGCTTTTCCAATTCAGATTCTCATGTACACCTGCACCCAAAATCTTAGTATACTCAACCCTGGCTATTGATTTCTGTTGATGTGTTATATTTATTGAAGGAATTGTGCTCCTTGCAGAAGAAAATTGGATGTACTGTGTTTTTTCAAAGTTCAGAGCAATCCCATTTGCAGAAAACCAATTAAAAACTTTTCCAAAGACATTATTTGTATCTTTTCTATTGGAGTTTCTTTTACTGGGTTAATTATGATGCTTGTATCAGCAACAAACAGTGTCAGTTTAGCTTTTTGTTTCAGGTAAGAAGAGAGGTCATTCACGTATGTCAAGAACAGCAGAGGACCCATGTCAAACTCTGTGGAACACCTAATGTAATTTCACCCCATTCAGATGCAACAGGAAACATCCTTAAATAACTTAAAACGTATAAAGAAACTTTTTGCCTCCTGTTTTTTAGATATGACTTAAACCACTCATATGCTGTTCCATTTATACCATAGAATTGTAATTTCTCTAACATAATGTCATAGTTCGCACAATCAAATGCTTTGGATAAGTCAGAGAAAATTCCTATTGGTGACATTTTACTATTTAAAGACTCTATTTTGTGGGCAGTGAAATTTTATATTGCTTTCTCAATGGAACGGCATTTTTAAAATTCGAATTGTGATTTACTAAGTATCCCATTATTGCTGAGATGGCTAACCACTCTTGAGTACATTACTTTCTTGGCGAATTTTGAAAATGGTGTGAGCAAGGATACTGACCAGTAATTATTGACATCTGTGTTGTCCCGTTTCTATAGAGAGGCTTGACATTGGCGTATCTTAACCTGTCTGGGAAAATACCTTGTGTTAGTGATGCATTACATTGGTGACTCAGAAAATCAGCTGTAACTGCTCCAAATAGTTTTAATATCTTGTTAGAGATGTCTTCTACTCCAACAGAACATTTATTTTTCAAAGATTAAATAATTTTCCGTATTTCACAAGATGTTATTTTAAAATTAATCTGACTTGGATTTCCCAAAACTTACGCTCCCATGTGATGCTTGGTTATTTTTATGGATCTATTCCCAGTAATTTTTTTCACATATACTTAATAAATGGATGTCAAATACATTACCTACTTGTGTACTGTTGGTTAAGACCGTCTCATTCTCTTTAATAGTGATACTACCCACCACAGTGGTTAATTTTCCTGTCTCGCTTCTAACAACATTCCATACTGACTTGGTGTTATTGCCCGAGTTGTGAATATCATCTCTAATATACATATTTCTTGATTTTCTGACAATTTTTGTAGGTATGTTAGAATAATTTTTATAGTGTAAAATTACTTCTGGGTCTTCACTAATTTCTGCTGTCTCATATAGTTTTCTTTTTCTTTCTGAAGACGCTTTAGTACCTGTAGTAATCCAAGATTTCTTTGAAAACTGTTTGGTGTTACATTTAGTGAATTTTTGGGGAAACAATGCTCAAAAAAGGATATAAATTTATCAAGAAATATGCAGAATTTATCATCAGCATTTGGCTCATTATATACATTTCCCCAATTAACATTTCTTAAACTTCCCCTGAAGTTCTCTATAGATACCAGGTCGAGCAACCTCACACTTTTACTTAATGGTTTCTGAACTGTACACCCTGCTAGATTTTGTAAGTTAATCAATTGTGCATCATGGTCTGATATTCCATTTATCAGAGGAAAAGCACGTGATAGTCTTTCATCCTCTTGCTGTACAAATACATCATCTATTAGAGAGCTACTGTCTTGAGCTATATGTGTAGAGAAATTGATTACTGATTCTAAGTTATATGTCATTAATAACACTTGTAGATCACTTTTCCTATCAGAACTGCTTAGAAAGTTTACATCGAAATCATCACAGATTAATAACGTCTTCTTTTTGTCTGACAGACAGCATAACAGAGTCAAAGCGTTTTATGAATTGCTCCCAATTTCCTAATGGGGAATTGTACACTGTTGCTAATATCAACACTACATTATCTAGCTGTACTTCACATGCACAAACTTCAAAGTGCTGATTGACACAAAATTTGCTTATTTCTACAGTTTTGTATTAATCCCCTTGTTTTGCGTGAATAGCAACTCCTCCTTTATCCATGCTAGATCTTCAAGTGTAAGATTCTAAATTGTACCCAATTATACTGACACTTTCCATCCTTACAGTTGCATGGTGTTCAAAGAGGCAACATCAAACTTATTACTTTTGAGATCATGTAAACACACTAACAACTCATCTACTTTATTTTTTATGCCCCTTTTATGAATTGCTCCCAATTTCCTAATGGGGAATTGTACACTGTTGCTAATATCAACACTACATTATCTAGCTGTACTTCACATGCACAAACTTCAAAGTGCTGATTGACACAAAATTTGCTTATTTCTACAGTTTTGTATTAATCCCCTTGTTTTGCGTGAATAGCAACTCCTCCTTTATCCATGCTAGATCTTCAAGTGTAAGATTCTAAATTGTACCCAATTATACTGACACTTTCCATCCTTACAGTTGCATGGTGTTCAAAGAGGCAACATCAAACTTATTACTTTTGAGATCATGTAAACACACTAACAACTCATCTACTTTATTTTTTATGCCCCTTTTATGAATTGCTCCCAATTTCCTAATGGGGAATTGTACACTGTTGCTAATATCAACACTACATTATCTAGCTGTACTTCACATGCACAAACTTCAAAGTGCTGATTGACACAAAATTTGCTTATTTCTACAGTTTTGTATTAATCCCCTTGTTTTGCGTGAATAGCAACTCCTCCTTTATCCATGCTAGATCTTCAAGTGTAAGATTCTAAATTGTACCCAATTATACTGACACTTTCCATCCTTACAGTTGCATGGTGTTCAAAGAGGCAACATCAAACTTATTACTTTTGAGATCATGTAAACACACTAACAACTCATCTACTTTATTTTTTATGCCCCCAATATTTTTATGAAGAAAACTGAAACTACCCTTTGTTTTATCCTTACTTACTGTACATGAATCATCTTTTATTCTATTTTTCTTACTGTACATGAATCATCTTTTATTCTATTTTTCTTGATTGTTGTCTGTCTCAACTTTGGCTTTAACCTAAAAGACCAGTCTGCCTTGTCGCATTAACCACAGGGATCATCCATTGTGTTACTGTGCCCCTCCCCCCCCCCTACAGCATCTGCCAATAGAAAAGCTAAGTTACCTTTCCAAAAAAAATGGTTCAAATGGCTCTGAGCACTATGGGACTTAACATCTATGGTCATCAGTCCCCTAGAACTTAGAACTACTTAAACCTAACTAACCTAAGGACATCACACAACACCCAGTCATCACGAGGCAGAGAAAATCCCTGACCCCACCGGGAATCGAACCCGGGAACCCGGGAGTGGGAAGCGAGAACGCTACCGCACTACCACGAGATGCGGACTTACCTTTCCACTTCCTATTTAAGTGCAGGCCATGTGTAGTGTATCCCAGTCTACCAATATCATCAACTGGAACAACACTTAATTGAGGTCTTTCAGGTGTCTGCAGCATCCTGTTCAGCACAGTGTTAACATGCCATACAGCAGTGTTTACTCAGAGCCGATAATGGCGTTGAAAGACCTCTACAAACGGCACATTTGTGTGCCCATTTTCTGTCCTTATTTTATCCGGGTGACTGCTAATACTTCTATCTTGGGTTAATAGCGAGGCTGTTCCCTGCTCTCCCAACTATGATTACCTGATCTTCATTCTCAAAGTCCCTGCATAACTGTCCCAAGATTTCTGTCACCTGACTAAGGTTAGCAGTCGGTTTCACAGTACTTATGACTTAGTACCCTGCATCTGAGTTCTCCTGAAGCTGCTAGCCTTCTCCCCTCCCATGACTGCTACCTAGAAGCAGAATTCTTCTTTTTCTAGTCTGATTTGACCCCCACCTGTCTTTTTTCTTTAAGCTAACATACTGCTTCAACCAACATTCAACGTCTGGATGAGGCCCTTCCTCCACTACTTCAGACAGCAAGCCAAACTTATTTACTAACTGAATTTCGAAAATTTTTCAACAGTTTCCCTTTTTTGCCTTTTTCCCAGCACCCCGTCTCTTTTTTCACCCTCAGCATACGTAATTCCAAATTCGCGTTTTCTACTTCTGCTTTAAGGGCACAAATTTCTGCCTCCTGTTTAGCGATTTTTCTGTTCTTTCTACATAACCTACATTGCCGTGGAACATTATCTACCCCCGTTTCCTCGCCGCTACATTCACCCCAATGAAACCATAACCTACAGTCTTCACACAATACCCCCTCCTTCATATTTCTACGGAAATAACCACATATGCCACACATGGTTTGATAAAAAAATCTACACAAAAACAGAGAATAGCTTGGCACAAGAGCACTGAAGTTTCGTAACCTGTGCTAATGCTTATCTAGACTGATGGAAGTCGGAAGGCGTCAGATCCTGGCTGTAAGGTGGATGACGAAGAACAGTACAAAGAAGTTTCGTGAGCTCCTCTTAGGTGCGCTGACTTTTGTGAGGTTTTTCGCTATCCTGGGGAAGGAGGAGTTGGTTTGCATTTTTATGGGGACATGCTGGAGTCTTTTCTTCAATTTCCTGACGGTACCACATTACATTACAGATCTGACTGTTGCAACACGAGGGAGGACAAGCATTATAGCCCCTTCAGATTCCCAGAAGAAAATCTCATGAGTTTACTGACTGACGGTGGTGGCTTTCAATTTTTTCTGCAGAGAAGAGATGGTGTGGCACCGCTTCGTGGATTGCCGCTTTGTTTCCGATTTGAAGCGATGAACCCCTGTTTCATCGCCTGTGACGATGTTCGACAAAAAATCTCGCTATCTGCGCTGTAATGTGCAAGCAATTCCGTACAGATGGTCCTTTGTTGCTCATAATGGTATTCTGTTGGCGGCAATAAACCCGGCGGGCACGTAACATTGAGTGCCCCAACTTGTGGACGAGTGTGTCAGCCCGACCAGCAGAGACATTCAGATGACCAGCGAGGTATTTGACTGTGATCCGTCGATCACCTCAAATGAGAGTGTCAACACGTTCCGACGCTGCAAGTGTCACACCTGTGTGCGGCCAGCCGGCAAGCGGGAGATCAGACAGGTATTCACGACCTTGCTGTGATGACGACAGACGCCTCGCCCAATGACTCACAGTGCTTTTGGTCACTGCCACGTCTCTGTAGACATTCTGCAAGCGTCTATGCTCTGGAATGAGATTTCCACTCTGCAGCGGAAGGTGCGCTGATATGAAACTTCTTGACAGATTAAAACTGTGTGCTGGACCGAGACTCGGGACCTTGCCTTTCGCAGGCAAGTGCTCTACCATCTGAGCTACCCAAGAAGGACTCAAGCCCCGTCCTCAAAGCCATACTTCTGCCAGTACCTTGTCTCCTACCTTCCAAACTTCACAGAAGCTTTCCTGCAAACTGGCAGAAGTAAATCTGTGAGGACGGGGCGTGAATCGTGCTTGGGTAGCTCAGATGGTAGAGCACTTGTCCGCGAGAGGCAAAAGTCTTGAGTTCGAGTCTCGGTCCGGCACACAGTTTTAATCTGCCAAGAAGTCTATGCTCTGCTTTTCCGCCAAAATAAACTCAGTGATAGCTCTCTGCTTGGAACGCACCTCCGTTACAGACGCCATATTGAAGGCTACGTATAGCGCCGTCACCTATAGGAACTTCATGCAACCATAGGGGCTGAATCAGGAATATTCCACGATGTCTCACAACAAATTCCGCATTTTTTAAACCGAAACTGGCTGAGAAAAAAAGGTTTTAGGTTACTTACTGAAAACCCCTCATACATTTCTGTGGGAGATTTCAGAACCATAGAGGTAGCACGTATGAGGTATGAAATTTTAATCTTAGGTAAAGTGGTGTAGGTCAATTACACAGGTTGCATCAGAGAGCTCCTCATCTTTTTAAATTTAACGTTAGGGGATTTTATTAAAATTTTCCATTTTTTCTGTTCATTCACTGCAGTGTCATAACGTTGCATTTGGGCAGCAAACCTTGAAAGTGACGTTATAACGGGTCTTCTCAAATTAATTATTCTAATTGGGTCATAAGTTACAGTGATAAAAGCCCAATTGGTGTAGAGGGGTGAGGCATAAAATTACATACATCACGGGTACAGTATTCTCCATTCAATAGGAGAACAGCCCGCCATTTATATGTAAGGTAACTGGGCTAGACGGACGGTGGAGGCGAGATGGGGTGACCTTGAACGTGATTGGCGGATGGGATCATAAATCATTGGTTTCGTATGCCTCAGCGAATAGGAGACCAGTACGCCATTTATACGTTAGGCGAATGGCGTAGAATGGAGGTGGAGGGAGGAGGGTGTTGGGTGTGACTTTGAAAGTGACATATAGGGGGTCATAAATCATCCTGAGCTCTGATGATATAGACGGAGAAAGGGTGAATTTTGGCCAAGAATCCGCTTTGTCCCAATTCCGCTTTCTGCTCTAGTATCTATGGACCACGCTTGATAAATATTGAGACGAACTGGTGTACGTTCTTGAGAAGGTTTCAGAATACTTCAGTTATGAAGATGATAGTTGATGTTTTGTGGTTGGGTATTAATATTAGCTACTGAAATGAAATCTTAGTCCACCGTAACCAGTGAGCGTGGGTGGGATCAGTTTGCCACCGATAGATCGCAGCAATGTATGAATGAAAAGTTTTTGTCCCCGTTTTCAGCGGCAACACTGTAGTTGGACAAGTTTAAGTTAGCGCCTCCTGTATGCGTTTAGGAGAGTCTCAGACGACAGAAAGATCCTTGACTGATCCGCTAGTGGGTGATAACGGATCAAACGAAGCCATTGGAAGGGTGGTAACGGAAATAAGCAGGTCTCAAGTGCCTGTATAATTGCAAAAATATTAATTTTCTGGTTAACTTTATTTTACGCAGAAATTAAAATCACATAAAAAATTTTCCACGAATTTTACGGTTTTGGGATCGGTGAAAATTGTAAAACTGGTGTCAATACAGGCCAGCCAAAGGTCTCATTTTCGTTACCTTTATATTCGTCACTATTTAGTGAACTGTTTATGCAGGGATCACTACAGTGACTTCTGTTATGAGAAAGGATGTGTGTAGCCGAATGCATGCGGGATAGAGTGCGATAGCTTTCGTCATTATCTGGCTGTGTGCCGCTAACAAGAGCAGGATTTGTAATGCGAACGAGACCGCTGTGTGCTTGTAAAATCGATTCGAATAATAAAAAAGCGAAAACTGATGTTCTGCCCTGGAAAGCTCAGTTTAGCCTGGCAGGCACGTACGGGCTGGTTCACGAGTGCAGTGCGGCATAAATCCAGTGCGATGCGTCACTGTAGCCACTGGGTTGCCGTTTCCACTCTGCCTCTTTCACATCATGCCTCTACCGTTGCCATAGAACTGTTCCACAACTAGTTCACAACAAACCTTAAGAACAGACTAGGGATTTGTGAACTTATATCCAGTAGCCTGAAGTGTTTAGTTCGTCTTAGTTTATTTCAGCAGCAGAAACTTACTTTTGTGGCAACAAAAACTTAAATCGTTTTGAGCAGTTGGCTTTTAATTCCTTGATTTTTCTCTGTATTTAATCTGACTAGTACTGTTGTAATGAAAAACAAAGAATGCAAAATGTAAAGGCGTAATTACTTTGCATGATATACTGCAAACGAGATAAACGAGAAAGTCGAAAAATTAGCTTCTGCAAAAGGGGAGAGAGAAAGCGAGTTATCGAAGGCTGTCTGGCGGACCACTCGTGTGCAAGTCAGCAGTACTGTGCATTACATGTTATGTATGTGTTCTGAAGTACATATGCGCACTGACACAACAGTACACAGTGATAATTTCACTATCCAATATGCTATATCGAAGCAGATTTGTCTTCAACTAATTTACATTTCGTACCACGTGCCACAGTTTGTTAACGACAAGTACTCTCACTTTCGTAGGCGAAAGACCAGCTAAATGTGGTTGATGCACACGCTTCTGCAACGCGTTCATTTCAAGAGGATAGTCAGAGACTGCGGTTACTCCTTCCAACATACACTCCTGGAAATTGAAATAAGAACACCGTGAATTCATTGTCCCAGGAAGGGGAAACTTTATTGACTCATTCCTGGGGTCAGATACATCACATGATCACACTGACAGAACCGCAGGCACATAGACACAGGCAACAGAGCATGCACAATGTCGGCACTAGTACAGTGTATATCCACCTTTCGCAGCAATGCAGGCTGCTATTCTCCCATGGAGACGATCGTAGAGATGCTGGATGTAGTCCTGTGGAACGGCTTGCCATGCCATTTCCACCTGGCGCCTCAGTTGGACCAGCGTTCGTGCTGGACGTGCAGACCGCGTGAGACGACGCTTCATCCAGTCCCAAACATGCTCAATGGGGGACAGATCCGGAGATCTTGCTAGCCAGGGTAGTTGACTTACACCTTCTAGAGCACGTTGGGTGGCACGGGATACATGCGGACGTGCATTGTCCTGTTGGAACAGCAAGTTCCCTTGCCGGTCTAGGAATGGTAGAACGATGGGTTCGATGACGGTTTGGATGTACCCCTCGACGATCACCAGTGGTGTACGGCCAGTGTAGGAGATCTCTCCCCACACCATGATGCCGGGTGTTGGCCCTGTGTGCCTCGGTCGTATGCAGTCCTGATTGTGGCGCTCACCTGCACGGCGCCAAACACGCATACGACCATCATTGGCACCAAGGCAGAAGCGACTCTCATCGCTGAAGACGACACGTCTCCATTCGTCCCTCCATTCACGCCTGTCGCGACACCACTGGAGGCGGGCTGCACGATGTTGGGGCGTGAGCGGAAGACGGCCTAACGGTGTGCGGGACCGTAGCCCAGCTTCATGGAGACGGTTGCGAATGGTCCTCGCCGATACCCCAGGAGCAACAGTGTCCCAAATTTGCTGGGAAGTGGCGGTGCGGTCCCCTATGGCACTGCGTAGGATCCTACGGTCTTGGCGTGCATCCGTGCGTCGCTGCGGTCCGGTCCCAGGTCGACGGACACGTGCACCTTCCGCCGACCACTGGCGACAACATCGATGTACTGTGGAGACCTCACGCCCCACGTGTTGAGCAATTCGGAGGTACGTCCACCCGGCCTCCCGCATGCCCACTATACGCCCTCGCTCAAAGTCCGTCAACTGCACATACGGCTCACGTCCACGCTGTCGCGGCATGCTACCAGTGTAAAAGACTGCGATGGAGCTCCGTATGCCACGGCAAACTGGCTGACACTGACGGCGGCGGTGCACAAATGCTGCGCAGCTAGCGCCATTCGACGGCCAACACCGCGGTTCCTGGTGTGTCCGCTGTGCCGTGCGTGTGATCATTGCTTGTACAGCCCTCTCGCAGTGTCCGGAGCAAGTATGGTGGGTCTGACACACCAGTGTCAATGTGTTCTTTTTTCCATTTCCAGGAGTGTACATTGCGTGTGACGAGTACTGTGCTACAATTACAGAATTCGGGCTTATTAGAGGGTAGTTTTCTTTAATACTCAAGAATGAAATAGCAATACGTACGACGGGCCTCAAAGTGCCAAAGTAGTTATGGATGTCCACGTAGATTTTTTTCTTATCTTTACTGGCGTTCGGCCATCGTCATAGAGACATCCAACACATAGCATCATTCTTAAAGGCTGTTCTACTAACAAGGGAATCTCCCCATCGCACCCCCCTCAGATTTAGTTATAAGTTGGCACAGTGGATAGGGCTTGAAAAACTGAACACAGAGCAATCGAGAAAACAGGGAGAAGTTGTGTGGCACTATGAAAAAAATTAGTAAAATATACAAACTGAGTAGTCCATGTGCTAGATATGCAACATCAAGGAGGCTGTGAACTCAGGAGCGCCGTGGTACCGTGGTTAGCGTGAGTAGCTGCGGAACTAGAGGTCCTTGGTTCAAGTCTTCCCTCGACTGAAAATTTTACTTTCTTTATTTTCGCGAAGTTATGATTTGTCCGTTAGTTCATTGACGTCTCTGTTCACTGTAATAAGTTTAGTGTCTGTGTTTTCCGACCGCACCGCAAAACCGTGCGATTAGTAGACGAAAGGACGTGCCTCTCCAATGCGAACCGAAAACATTTGATCACAAGGTCATAGGTCAACCGATTCCTCCACAGGAAAACACGTCTGATACAGGGTGTTTCAAAAATGACCGGTATATTTGAAACGGCAATAAAAACTGAACGAGCAGCGATAGAAATACACCGTTTGTTGCAATATGCTTGGGACAACAGTACATTTTCAGGCGGACAAACTTTCGAAATTACAGTAGTTACAATTTTCAACAACAGATGGCGCTGCAAGTGATGTGAAAGATATAGACGACAACGCAGTCTGTGGGTGCGCCATTCTGTACGTCGTCTTTCTGCTGTAAGCGTGTGCTGTTCACAACGTGCAAGTGTGCTGTGGACAACATGGTTTATTCCTTAGAACAGAGGATTGTTCTGGTGTTGGAATTCCACCGCCTGGAACACAGTGTTGTTGCAACAAGACGAAGTTTTCAACGGAGGTTTAATGTAACCAAAGGACCTAAAAGCGATACAATAAAGGATCTGTTTGAAAAATTTCAACGGACTGGGAACGTGACGGATGAACGCGCTGGAAAGGTAGGGCGACCGCGTACGGCAACCACAGAGGGCAACGCGCAGCTAGTGCAGCAGGTGATCCAACAGCGGTCTCGGGTTTCCGTTCGCCGTGTTGCAGCTGCGGTCCAAATGACGCCAACGTCCACGTATCGTCTCATGCGCCAGAGTTTACACCTCTATCCATACAAAATTCAAACGCGGCAACCCCTCAGCGCCGCTACCATTGCTGCACGAGAGACATTCGCTAACGATATAGTGCACAGGATTGATGACGGCGATATGCATGTGGGCAGCATTCGGTTTACTGACGAAGCTTATTTTTACCTGGACGGCTTCGTCAATAAACAGAACTGGCGCATATGGGGAACCGAAAAGCCCCATGTTGCAGTCCCATCGTCCCTGCATCCTCAAAAAGTACTGGTCTGGGCCGCCATTTCTTCCAGAGGAATCATTGGCCCATTTTTCAGATCCGAAACGATTACTGCATCACGATATCTGGACATTCTTCGTGGATTTGTGGCGGTACAAACTGTCTTAGACGACACTGCGAACACCTCGTGGTTTATGCAAGATGGTGCCCGGCCACATCGCACGGCCGACGTCTTTAATTTCCTGAATGAATATTTCGATGATCGTGTGATTGCTTTGGGCTATCCGAAACATACAGGAGGCGGCGTGGATTGGCCTCCCTATTCGCCAGACATGAACCCCTATGACTTCTTTCTGTGGGGACACTTGAAAGACCAGGTGTACCGCCAGAATCCAGAAACAATTGAACAGCTGAAGCAGTACATCTCATCTGCATGTGAAGCCATTCCGCCAGACACGTTGTCAAAGGTTTCGGGTAATTTAATTCAGAGACTACGCCATATTATTGCTACGCATGGTGGATATGTGGAAAATATCGTACTATAGAGTTTCCCAGACCGCAGCGCCATCTGTTGTTGAAAATTGTAACTACTGTAATTTCGAAAGTTTGTCTGCCTGAAAATGTACTGTTGTCCCAATCATATTGCAACAAACGGTGTATTTCTATAGCTGCTCATTTAGTTTGTATTGCCGTTTCAAATATACCAGTCATTTTTGAAACACCCTGTATATTCTGTACAACACGGGTGACGGCATGTGTGTCACATGACAGGAATATGTTGTCGACCCACCTAACTTGTGCACTTAGCGAATGGGTAAAAAGATTCTTCTACCTTGCCCGATTTAGGTTTTCTTGTGGATGTGATAATCACTCCCAAAAAAGTGATGAAAACGTAAGAGTTTGTCACATAAACTGAAAATAAAAAATTAAAATTTTCACTCGAGGGGAAGTCTTGAACCTAGGACCTCCCGTTCCGTAGCTGCTCTCGCTAACCAGGAGACCATGGCGCTCCTTGACTCCCATCGTCCTTGATATTGCCTATCTTCGCATGGACTACTCCGTTTGTATATTTTACTAATTTTTTTCATAGTTCCACACAACTTCTTCCGGTTTTCTCGATTGATCTGTGTTCAGTTTTTCAAGCCCTATCCACTGTGCCAACTTACAACTAAATCTGAGGGGGGTGCGATGGGGAGGTTCCCTTGTAAGAAATTTGTGGCGTAAATTCTTATTCGATTATCGAAACAAAATCGATCGCGATACCTGAAAACAAGATCAGGGGCCTGACCAAACTTCATATCAAATGAATTCCTGTTTTTTCTCATACATAAGACGTAGACATGACAACAGAACTACACTGCTGATTGCTTCCTGATCTCATTGGTATTATACAGTTCTTGCGAAACCGTATTTTTGAATTCCTGTATGAAATATATACTTCCTACGTTGGAACCACTTTATTACATTGTCCCATATTTTGCTACCATTAACTGAGGATATATAGTAACTTAAAACCGTACTAGAATAGGAGGTTTCATTAGGGACCGACTCAATTGACTAATTCCAACTTTTTATTACATAAGAAATACAGCGCTGTTGCGTAAGATAAAACATCAGGTCAAAGACTGTTTTGAAAAGTAACATTTATTCAGCAGGCGAGGGAGGACGGAAAAATCATGTCGTACACATACCACTCTAATCATCTCAGTTGAAGCAATAGTACTTAAGTGAAAACCACAATATTAAATTCTCCGTAACTTCATTAATATTGCAGACTAGCAAAATATAAGACTAATTTTGGAACTAGCACGCAAATTCGTTTACAATAAGGTCATTTACCCATAAATTCTCAGTCATCTTAAATATGTCAAGATGGTAGACAGGTTTATGGAAATAATAACGGACTCAAGTATGGATGCTACCGTATTAATATACAGGGTAATCATAATTAATCTTTCCCTACTTGAGAAGACTCCTATAAAAACGAGTGATCACAGGGCAAAAACCTTTGTGGAATCATTTGTAAGGACATGCGGAAGAGAAACATCGAATAAACCGTTGTAATAAAAACATTTCAGTAACTCTAACTCCGTATTACATATGAACTACAAAAGCTGTTGCTAAGTTACTATTTCAGATCAAAGACTAATGTGAAGAGTAACATTTATTTAGCAGATGTTGGAGGACGGAATACCATGTGTACACCTGTAACTATAATCCAAATGCATCAGTTGAATTAATGTTACTGCAATATAAACCATAATATTAAATTTTCCATAACCTCATTAATATGGCAGACTCGTAAAATGTAGCACCATTTTCGAAATTATCACCAAAATTCCTTTACGATGAGATACTTCGCACATAAATTCTTAGCAGTTTTAAATATGTTAAGATCGTACACAGGTTTCTGGAAATAATAATGGACTTAAATATGGTTGCTACCAGATTAATTTACAGGAAGTTCGTAATTGAACTTTAGCTACTTTAGAGGGCCCGCATGAAAAATGAGTGATCGTAGGACAATGAAAGTTTGTGGAATCATTTACAATTATGCTAGGAAGAGAAATAACGAATAAACCACAGAAAGAAACACATTTTAATGTCGAAAGTGTAACATTTGTTAACTGGATACCACATTTACGTCCCAGGTTACAAACATTGCTCACTGCGACGGCCATCTGCTTCCACGACAGCCTGGAACCGATCTACAGCTACTGTTTCACATCTTTTCGAAGCATTTTTCGAACAGTGGACCACAGAATGTTCAGCTCTCGTGACACAGCTCGCACACCGCTTTAAGATCGCGTCCAGCATTCTCAGACATCGCTACAGTAATGTCTACAACAACTTGTGGTACAATACCTCAGGAGAAATACACAAATCGCCAGTTAATTTGAAATTCCGAATCATGTTCTTGAACCCTGTTCCGAAAATCTGAGCACTCCGTATTTCTTTAACGCGTCGATATTTGCGAAGAGCAGCAGCATTATTGCTGTTGATTTGATATAACGAGTAAAGCCCTCCTCACGTATTCCAGATTATCCGCAGTGACGTCCTCAAAGTATAGATTTAAACTTTTGCGCGCACCAGTTATTCTCGCTCGCTCCACCCGTCTACAACTGCCAAGTGACCTAGCCCGAAAAGCCAGTCAAATGAAAAGGAGACAGACGGAAAGAAATAGGTAAACTGTTTATTATTTCAAAGGTAATTCTCATAACTGTTAAAACATTTATGTCGCAGAAAACCAAGACGGTCAGTGCTTTCATGAAAAAATATTTGAATTTGTCTATGGAACCATAGTTGTGCCCAAGCGTGTACCTGTTCAAACGAAGGCTGAAAATATTTTTACTCGGGGCTCCAAAAGTATGAAGTTCGTGGTGGGGAGAGATCGGAACTGTATGGCGGTTGTGTGAGGGTTTCTCAGCGAAAGGCCTGCGGCTTAATCGAAACAACTTCGGCAACATGTGGGCGGGCATTCTCTTGCATAGAAATGATGCGTTTGAACTTGATGGTGCGCTTCAAGTTTTGCCAAGTGTCCATGAACCTCTGTGCGCTAATTGTGGCGGTGTGTTCTACACTACTGGCCATTAAAATTGCTACACCACGAAGATGACGTGCTACAGACGCGAAATTTAACCGACACGAGGAAGATGCTGTAATAAGCAAATGATTAGCTTTTCAGACCATTCACACAAGGTTGGCGCCGGAGGCGACACCTACAACGTGCTGACATGAGGAAAGTTTCCAACTGGTTTCTCACACACAAACAGCAGTTGACCGGCGTTGCCTGGTGAAACGTTGTTGTGATGCCTCGTGGAAGGAGAAGAAATGCGTACCATCACGTTTCCGACTTTGATAAAGGTCGGATTGTAGCCTATCGCTATTGCAGTTAATCGTATCACGACATTGTTGCTCACGTTGGTCGAGATCCAATGACTATTAGCAGAATATGGAATCGGTGGGTTCAGGAGGATAATACTAACGCCGTGCTGGATCCCAACGGCCTCGTATCACTAGCAGTCGAGATGACAGGCATCTTATCCGCGTGACTGTAACGGATCGTGCAGCCACGTCTCAATCCGTGAGTCCACAGATGGGGACGTTTGCAAGACAACAACCATCTGTACGAACAGTTCGACGGTGTTTGCAGCAGCATGGACTATCAGCTCGGAGACCATGGCTGCTGTTACCCTTGACGCTGCATCACAGACAGGAGCGACTGCGATGGTGTACTCAACGACCAACTTGGGTGCACTAATGGCAAAACGTCATTTTTCCGCATGGATCCATGTTCTGTTTACAGCATCATGATGGTCGCATCCGTTTTTGACGACATTGCGGTGAACGCACATTGGAAGCGTGTATTCGTCATCGCCGTACTGGGGTATCACCCGGCGTGATGGTATGGGGTGTCATTGGTTACACGCCTCGGTCACCTCTTGTTCACATTGATGGCACTTTGAGCAGTGGACGTTACATTTAAGATGTATTATAACCCGTGGCTCTATCCTTAATTCGATCCCTGCGAAACCCTACATTTCAGCAGGATAATGCACGACCGCATGTTGCAGATCCTGTACGGGCCATTCTGGATGCAGAAAATGTTCGACTGCTGCCCTGGCCGATTGAAAACGTCTGGTCAATGGTGGACGAGCAACTGGCTGGTTACGATACGGCAGTCACTACTCTTGATGAACTGTGGTGTCGTGTTGAAGCTGCATGGTCAGCTGTACCTGTACACGCCATTCAAGCTTTGTTTGACTCAATGCCCAGGCGTATCAAGGCCGTTATTACGGCCAGAGGTGGTCGTTCTGGGTACTGATTTCTCAGGATCTATGCACCCAAATTGCGTGAAAATGTAATAACATGTCAGTTGTAGTATAACATATCTGTCCAATGAATACCCGTTTATCGTCTGCATTTCTTCTTGGTGTAACAATTTTAATGCACCAAGAGAAAAAAAATTCAGAATATTGCGTATGAGGAACTGAATGAAGTTTTTGGACCCTCATCAATTAAAGAGGCCAATGTTGCTTTCACTGCGGTAGAGACAAATGCAAAGACATTGGGAGGAACCTCACTGGAAAATTTTTTCAGAGGTGTTCCGCTATTTGCAGTGCTGTCTCAGGAAAAGATTACAACAATGGGAAATTCGAGAACAAACAACAAGGAAATTCCACCTTGAAGGTTTCCAGGCACAGAGGAGCTTGAGCCTCCTTATATAGCTCTGGAAACAATTTGAGTTATGAGCCCAAAATGAACGAAAGTGTCGGACAGCTCAGTTCTCGGCAGAACATTGCCACAGCAAATGAAGGACGTGCAGAGATTCTAGAAATTTATCCCATAACAAAGCTAAATTAGGAGCTGATTCTCTTCGCCAAAAGGCAAGTACATAAACTGCAAGAGACGGTCAAGGCTCCCGGATGAATGTAGTGGGTGGTCACTTTCACAGCAACTTGCTTAGTACCAGGAAGGCAGGTTTGGTAGAAGGATAATTTTTGTCACAGATTTACGAGAAGGAAATTATACAACCACATACGGAGAAGAGTTTCAACAGCAACCAGCAAGAGGGAGGAGATTACTGTTAAACGTCTCATCGACAGTGAGGTCATTAGAGACGGATCACAAAGTCGGATTAGGGAAAGACGGAGAAGGAAAGCGGCCCTGCCCTTTCGATAGAACCATCGTGGCATTTGCTTGAAGCGATTTAGGAGAATCACCCAAAACCTAAATCAGGATGCCTACACGCGGGTTTGAACTGTTGACCTCCCGAATACGAGTCCAGTGTGCTAATCAATGCGCTGCCCCGCTTGGTAACAACAACCAGGTCCAAAAGAGTCTCCTAGAAACCATGACACGTTGTAAAGTAGATACTTTTCATGAGCAGACCTTCTCGTGTAAGACCATAAAAAAGAACGGTTTTTGTATTACCTCAGAAGAATTAATAATTAATTTATAATACTGTATTAGAAGCACTAATAAAATAACAATACTTCAGAAAGTAAGTTATTATTCATTCTATTTGAGGAAAGCAATTATAATTCAATAATATTGCTGTAGTGAATAGCATTTTTTTCTGCGGTAAGAGGTATTACAGAGCCCTCTTACGCATTTTTCGAGTCCGGCTACCCATCCATCCACGGCTTACAGAAGTAGCGCAGCAGTGTTAACGACTAACATAGCTTTTTGTGCGTCATATTCTCTGTATTTTGAAGCTGACACTGAAGTACGCTTGCAGGAGATGCGCCATTTTTTAACATGATATCCATGATGAAACTGGAAACCAGAAGCATTATCTTAATTTCATAATAAATCTTTAGTTTGCACACTTCGATTTTGAGGTGTATCCATTGCTGCAGAATATCAGTAAGAGAATATTATTAAAATAAAGACTGCATAAGCGCGTGACTTTGACATGTTAAGTACCCGTATTACATACAGTTTTTCGCTTAGAATAATGTATATTATCGAACAAGAGGAATAGACATCTCAAAAAAGGGCAGTCTCAGAAGTTCGAAACAAGCACACAGGCACAAGGAAGGTAACTGCGAAAAAATCATGGGTAGCAGAAAAAATACTTCTGTTGATAAAAGGTAGAAGGAAGAGCAAAAATATTAAGGGAAACTTAGTAATACAAAAATAAAAGTCACTTAGAAATGAAATAAACAGGAAGTGCAGGGAGGCTAAGGTAAAATAGCTGCACGAAAAATGTGAAGAAATTGAAGAAGAAATGATTGTTGGGACGACTGACTCAGAATACAGCAAGTAAAAATAAACTTCATTGATATTAAAAGAAAGGGCAGTAACATTACGAGTGCAATGCGAATTCTATTGTTAAAAGCAAAGGAGAGAACGTATAGTGCGAAATAGTACCTTGAATGGGGAGGATTTGTCTGATGATATGACGGAAGAAGAAACAGGAGACGATAGGGGAGAGATATAGGATCCAGTTTTAGAATCAGAACTCAAAAAAGCTTTGGTAAACTTAAGATCAAATAAGGCAGAAGGCACTGACAACATTCCACTGTAATATCTAAAATCAATGATAGAAGTGGCAACAAAACCATTATTCACGTTGCTGTGTAGATTGTATGGCGATACACCATCAGAGTTTTGGAGAAATATTTTCCATACAATTCTGCGAATAGCTATAGCCGACAACTGCAAGAATTATCGCAAAATCAGTTTAACAGCTGTTGGATCAAAGTTGCTGAGAAGAATAACATATAGAAGAATGGAAAAGAAAATTGAGGATCTGTTAGATGACAAGTATTTTGACCTTAGGAAAGATAAAGGCACCAGAGAGGCAATTTTAATGTTGTGATTGATAATGGAAGTAAGGCTGAAGAAATATCAAGACACGTTCGTAGGATTCGTCAACTCAGAGAGAGAGCGTTCGGCAACGTAAAATGGTTCAAGCTGGTCGAAATTCTGAGAAAAATATGCGTAAGGTATAGGGAAAGACGCGCAGTACACAATCTGTAGAAGAAGTAAGTGGGAGCAGTAAGAAAGGAAGACCCAGAACAAATTGCTCGGATTAAAAAGGCTGTAAGACAGGGATGTAATCCTTCGCTCCCATTGTTCAATCTATCCATCGAAGAAGCAATGACGGAAATAAAACACAAGGTTGAAAAGTGGGATTAAAATTCAAGGTGAAAGAATATGAGTGATAATATTCGCTGATGACATTGCTAGTCGCTGTGAAAATGAAGAAGAATTACCGGATGTTTTGAATGGAATGAAAGGTCTAATGAATACAGAATATGAACTGAGAGTAATTAATCGAAGAACGACGAAAGTAATGTGAACAGCGAGTAACGTAACATCAGATTTGGTGATCATGAAGTTGATGAAGTTAAGGAATTCTGCTGCTTCGGCAGCAAAATAATCTATGAAGGACGGAGCAAAGACTTTCTGGGTGTCTTATTGTTGCCCAGGCCTTACTTTGCGTAAGTAAGGGTCGGTCCTGCTATTGTTTTAGATTGCTTTCCTGGCTTCATTCTGCAAACTTTTTACGATCGTCCACGTCTTGACTATGTTCGTAAATGATGTCGTACCGTTGACATTTAAAAAGTTTAACTTGCTCCATGACTTTGTTAGTCAAGACTATTTTATAATTTAGTCGTTGTCTACCATGTAATCTGGATCGATTTGCTGTAACTAAAATACTCCCATTTGAGTGTCATTTCATTCTCTGTACTCAGTGTTATAAAATTACGTTTAGTCTAGTTTAGTCACAATCTTAAAATATTCCTTTTATGTTCAAGGTTTTCCCTTTACTGATAACTTCATTTATGTACATATGCTGAAGAGGTGAGAGAAACACAGTATACTTATGGTATCGCATTGTTTGTGTTCGTTGTCTTTGTGACTGTATGTCCCATGTCTGTAATAATTTCATTGTAGGCATTCTTAATAGACTTCATGAGGTGAGCTGATTAATCACGTGAAGTCATTATATTCCATAAAATTCTTTCTGTTCATATTATCAAATACTTTCGCAAAATCCTTAAAACTAAGATGTGTTCCCACATGGAATTCTCGTCTCTTTCATATAACATGTTTTCGTTCAGTAGTTGATCGTCGCTTGGTGTAACCTTATTTTCTTAAAAAATAGTTTTTCCATGAAATATTTTAGTCTTGTGTTCAGGATTTTGGGATATAGTTTATAAGCTCCATCCAGGTGGACTGTGCCTCGACAGCTACTACAGTTATTTTTGTCACCATTTTCATAGACACTTGTTACTTTGGTTTTTAGTCGGTCTCTTCCCTACATACTTATTTTTCCATCACTGATTAAAAAAATGAAATCTTGGATGTAAGAATAATCCTCCATGCATCCATAGTTTTATATTAATACCCTCTAAATCAGGTTTGAGGAAGCATTGATGAATACGAGACATTGAAACCTATCCTGACTTTGTAGATTTAGAGCTTCCCTCAGTTCCCTCATAACAGTATGGTCAAGGTCTTTTACGTTACACAGTTCATGTAATGTCTGAGTTGTAATACCACCGTACCATAATTTTTTATAATGAGCTATCTATTCGTTCTATACTATATTATTGACACATACGACCTAATCTGTTGAGTAATTTCATCTCTTTATAAGCGGCAGTTTACCATGTAAAACGTGCTCCATATTACCTATAAGGCCATGATTCCACATGACCTTTCCGAGTTATGTATTTCGCATTATTTCTTTTCTTTTCTGATCATTATAGATTTCATTTGTAGGATTATTTATGTAGGTCTTTAAAGGATCTTGACTTCTATAGTTGCTGTTTTCATATCTTGTGATTAAATTCTTGCTCCTCTAAGTTTTCTGAATTTAATTTTTACCCCAGAACCTCGTTAGCTATGTCTGATAAGGCTGTTTTTAAGTTCTTCCATTTTTCCACTAAATATGGTACAAAAAATAAGTATCAGATGCAATCTCTTAAATACTGTAGCTCTAGCTGTGGAAACATACGAAAATTATTCCTGTCCAACATGCATTTAATAATAAATTACACATATGGCCTTACTCTTAAATTTCAGGAAATAAAGAAATCACAACAAACTGTGAAATGACCCAAAATGAAATGAGGGTATAGCAACATTTGCCCAGAGACTGTCGTCCAGGGTACTTTCACTGTCTAGTGCGAGTCTTACTACTTGGCCCCACGTTGGTGACTTGCGGGTCGGTGATGATGAGATGAAATCATAAGAACAACAAAAACAATTAGTACCTGAGCGGAGCAAATCCCATATCTGGCTGGGAATCAAGCCTGGGGCCACAGAAGATAAAAGTAGTAATGCAGAGCACTGTAACACGGGCTGGGAGTACAACAAACAATGAAAAACCTTGAATGTATTGCTGAACGAATTCACGGCAACTGATTACTTCAGCACATCGAGGAAATTGTATCGACAACCACTGGAGTGCAGCATCCTTCAGTAGATTACTGTTTTATAAAATGACTTCTACAAAGATCCGTCAATCCATTGGTCCACAAATTTTCACTTTTTATTTTTATACAAAAGAAAGCGGCCGTGCTATATGGGTTCAGATGCGTTGAACAGAAATATAAAAGTTCTCAGAATGAGATTTTCACTCTGCAGCCGAGTGTGCGCCGATATGAAACTTCCTTACAGATTAAAACTGTGTGCCGCACCGAGACACGAACTCGGGACCTTTGTCTTTCGAGGGCAAGTGTTCTACCATCTGAGCTACCCAAGCACGACTCACGACTCCTCCTCATAGCTTCATGGTTGCCAGTACCTCGACTCGTACCATCCGAACTTCACAAAAGCTCTTCCGCAAACCATAATATACACTACTGGCCATTAAAATTGCTACACCATGAAGATGTGCTGCAGACGCGAAATTTAACCGACAGCAAGAAGATGCTGTGATATGCAAATGATTGGCTTTTCAGAGCATTTACACAAGGTTGGTGCCAGTGGCGACACCTACAACGGGCTGATATAAGGAAAGTTTCCATCGATTTCTCATACACAAACAGCAGTTGACCGGCGTTGCCTGGTGAAACGTTGTTGTGATGCCTCGTGTAAGGAGGAAAAGTGCGTACCTTCACGTTTCCGACTTTGATAAAGGTCGGATTGTAGCCTATCGCGATTGCAGTTTATCGTATCGCGACATTGCTGCTCGCGTTGGTCGAGATCCAATGACTGTTAGCAGAATATGGAATCGGTTTGTTCAGGAGGGTAATACGGAACGCCGCGCTGGATCCCAACGGCCTCGTATCACTAGCAGTCGAGATGACAGGCATCTTATCCGCATGGCCGTAACGGATCGTGCAGCCACGTCTCGATCCCTGAGTCAACAGCTGGGGACGTTTGCAAGACAACAACCATCTGCACGAACAGTTCGACGACGTTTGCAGCAGCATGGACTGTCAGCTCGGAGATCGTGTCTGCGGTTACCCTTGACGCTGCATCACAGACAGGAGCGCCTGCGATGGTGTACTCAACGACGAACCTGGGTGCACGAATGGCAAAACGTCATTTTTTCGGATGAATCCAGGTTCTGTTTACAGCATCATGATGGTCGCATCCGTGTTTGGCGACAACGCGGTGAACGCACATTGGAAGCGTGTATTCGTCATCGCCATACTAGCGTATAAGCCGGCGTGATGGTATGGGTTGCCATTGGTTACACGTCTCGGTCACCTCTTGTTCGCATTGACGGCACTTTGAACAGTGGACGTTAACATTTCAGCCGTGTTACGACCCGTGGCTCTACCCTTCATTCGATCCCTCTGAAACCCTACATTTCAGCAGGATAATGCAAGACCGCATGTTGCACGTTCTGTACGGGCCATTCTGGATACAGAAAATGTTCGACTGCTGCCCTGGCCAGCACATTCTAAAGATATCTCACCAACTGAAAACGTCTGGTCAATGGTGCCCGAGCAACTGGCTCGTGACAATACGCCAGTCACTACTCTTGATGAACTGTGGTATCGTGTTGAAGCTGCATAGGCAGCTGTACCTACACACGCCATCCAAGCTCTGTTTGACTCAATGCTCAGGCGTATCAAGGCCGTTATTGCGGCCAGAGGTGATTGTTCTGGGGATCTACGCACCCAAATTGCGTGAAAATGTAATCACATGTCAGTTCTGGTATAATATATTTGTCCAATGAATACCAGTTTATCATCTGCATTTCTTCTTGGTGTAGTAACTTTAATGGCCAGTAGTGTAAAAGTTAATTTGTGTCCTAGCTCATTAACTCATGACACAAACAAGTAAGATATTTACGTACCTCACTCACACTTACAGGTCATTACACTGAGGTGGGATAGCGATATGCGCGTACACAGATGGCAGTAGTGTTACATACACAAGGTATACAAGGGCAGTAGATACGCGGAGCTGTGGTTTGAACTCTGGTGATTCAAGTGATCTTTGTGAACCTGAAGTCTATGCGTGGCTGCATGTGGTCTCCAAGTAGCCTAACCTAAGCATTTTCGGGTATTATGGGTTCCGTTGGATCAGAGAACACAGTCTATTCCCAGTAAGTACAGCCCACACCATTATGGAGCCACACTTGATGACGACTTGTGCCCATGGCTTCGCCGCGTCTGCGCCATACTCGAACCCTACCATCAGCTCTTACCAACTAAAATCTGGACTCATCTGAGCCTGCTACGGTTTTCCAATCATCTGGGGTCCAACCGATGTGGTCACGAACCCAAGACAGGCACTGCAGGTGATGTCGTTGTGATAGGAAAGGTCGTCTGCTGCCATAGGCCGTTAACTCCATACTTCACCGCACTGTCCTAACGGTTACGTTAGTCGTACAATACGGTCCACATTGATTTCTGCCGTTGTTTCACGCAGTCTTGCTTGTCTGTTAGCACTGACAACTCTACGAAAACGCGGCAGCTACCGGTCGTTAAGTGAAGGCCGTCGGCCACTGCGTTGCCCGTGATGAGAGACATTACCTGAAATTTGGTATTCTCTACACACTCATGACACTGTGTATCACTGAATACTGAATTCCCTACCGATTTCTGAGAAATAAAAACTTTTAGGTCCGCCGATGACATTGTACTTCTGTCAGAGACAGCAAAGAACTTGGAAGAGCAGTTGAACGGAATGAACAGTGTCTTGAAAGGAGGATATAAGATGAACATCAACAAAAGCAAAACGTGGATAATGGAATGTAGTCGAATTAAGTCGGGTGATGCTGAGGGAATTACATTAGGAAATTAGACACTTAAAGTAGTAAAGAAGTTTTGCTATTTGGGGAGCAAAATAACTGATGATGGTCGAAGTAGAGAGGATATAAAATGTAGACTGACAATGGCAAGGAAAGCGCTTCTGAAGAAGAGATATTTGTTAACATCGAGTATAGATTTAAGTGTCAGGAAGTCGTTTCTGAAAGTATTTGTATGGAGCGTAGCCATGTATGGAAGTGAACAATGGACGATAAATAGTTTGGACAAGAAGAGAATAGAAGCTTGCGAAATGTGGTGCTACAGAAGAATGCTGAAGATTAGATGGGTAGATTACATAACTAATGAGGAGGTATTGAATAGAATTGGGGAGAAGAGGAGTTTGTGGCACAACTTGACCAGAAGAAGGGATCGGTTGGTAGGACATGTTGTGAGGCATCAAGGGATCACCAATTTGGTACTGGCGGGCAGCGTGGAGGGTAAAAATAATAGAGGGAGACCAAGAGATGAATACACTAAGCAGATTCAGAAGGACGTAGGCTGCAGTAGGTACTGGGAGATGAAGAAGCTTGCACAGGATACAGTAGCATGGAGAGCTGCATCAAACCAGTCTCAGGACTGAAGACCACAACAACAACAACTACGATTTCTGAAATAGGATGTCCCTTGCGTCTAGCTCCAACTGTCAATCCGCGTTCAAAGTCAGTTAATTCCCGTCGAGTGGCCATAATCACGTCGGAAACGCCGCGCGGGATTAGCCGAGCGGTCTAAGGCGCTGCAGTCATGGACTGTGCGGCTGGTCCCGGCGGAGGTTCGAGTCCTCCCTCGGGCATGGGTGTGTGTGTGTTTGTCCTTAGGATAATGTAGGTTAAATAGTGTGTAAGCTTAAGGACTGATGACCATAGCAGTTAAGTCCCATAAGATTTCACACACACGACGCAAACCTGAATATAAATGACAGCTCCGTCAATGCACTGTCCTTGTATACCTCACGTACGCAATACTACCGTCATCTGTATATGTGCATTTCACTGTACCGTGACTTTTATCACTTCAGTGTACGTTTTTTCGATTTTCTCTACAATTTGGTCACTTAATGATTAATAAATGATTGACTCTTTAAGTCCACTACGAACTGAAATATTCATGTGAACGGCAGGACACGTGTTTGACTTCTGCAAGGGGCTGCGAAAATTACTCGCAAACTTCCGACAACAGTTATTGGAAGTGCGAGTAGCTGCTGCTGGCAGCCGCGGCCGCGGATTCAGAGTCGCAAACTTTGCAGAAGTCGTGCCGCCGATTCGCCGTCAAAGGGCTGCCATATAAAGCTTCCAGGAAAGGACTTACGGGGCGCAACTGGCAGCGTTAGACTGCGCGGCACGTGTCGGAGAATGGCACAGAAGCACGCGAATGCTCATTCGTGTATAAGTGCCGTCGAAAGAGCGACTGTTGAGGCACTGCTTCGATGGTCCGTTTTCCAGCATTCGCAATTAATTGGAGAAAATTTTGTTTGTGACCAGATTCATGGGTTTTCTTATTGCTATGGAGGCATGAAGGACACTTATTGTACAGAAAATATGTGAAATAATTATAGGACATCGAAGGAGGGTGAGTTGAAAAGTAATGCCTCCAAATTTTATATATGAAAACTCTTACACCTTTTTTTTATAAATAAAACAAATGATATTAACATTCCACATCTTTACTCTCATGTGTGGATACACTGAGGTGCAAGATTCATGGGATTACTTGTAATATCGTGTCCGTCTTCCTTTTACCTTTGGGGGTGTGCGGCAACTCGACATAGCATGGACTTAACAGAGACTTGTAAGTACCCTGCAGAAATACTGAACTATGCAGTCTCTGCAGCCGTCCATAATTGCAAAAGTGTTGGCGGCGCAGGATTTTGTGCACGAACTGTGTTCTCGATTATGTACCATAAATATTTGATGGAATTCAAGCCGGGCGATCAGGGTGACCAAATCATTCGCCCGAATTGTCCAGAATGTTCTTCAAACCAGTGATGATAAATTATTTTAGCCCCATAAAAATGCCATCATTTTGGAACATGAAGTCCGTGAATGGTTACAAATGGTCTCAAGTAGCCGAACATAACTATTTCCAGTCAGTGACCGGTTCTGTTCCATGTAGACATAGCCATCTCCAAATTCCACAGTGCCTTGTTGACACCTGGGACCTCGACTTCGTCGAGTCTGCGCCACACCTGAACACTGCCATCACCTCTTACCAACTGTAATGGAAATGCCGTGTGACGAGAGCCTCCCGTCGGGTAGACCGTTCGCCTGGTGCAAGTCTTTCGAGTTGACGCCAGTTCGGCGACTTGCGTGTCGATGGGGATGAAAGGATGGTAATAAGGGCAACACAACACCCAGTCCCTGAGCAGAGGAAATCTCCGACCCAGCCGGGAATCTAACCCGGGCTGTGAGGTATGACATTGCGTCCCACTGACCTCTCAGCTACCAGGGGCGGACTCTTACCAACTGAAATCGGAACTTATCTGACCGGGCCACGATTTTCCAGTCATCCAAACGATAAGGCCATGGGTCCAGGAGAGGCACTGCAGGCTATTCGCCGCACGGTCTAACAGATACGTTCGTCGCACGTTCCGCATTGATTGCTGCGGTTATTTCACGCACAGCTGCTTGTCTGTTAGCAGTGACAACTCTACGCAACAGCGTTGCTCGCGGTCGTTAAGTGAAGGCCGTCGGTTGTCCGTGGTAATACCTGAAATTTGGTACTCTCGGCACACTCTTGACACTGAGAATCTTGGGATATTGAATCCTCTAACGATATACGAAACTGAATGTCTCGTGCGTCTAGTTACAGCAATCATTCCGCATTCAAAGTCTGCTAATTCCCGTCTTGCGGCCATAATCCAGTCGGAAACCTTTTCACATGAATCACCAGAGTACAAATGACACCTCGACCAATGAACTACCCTTTTATACCTTGTGTACGTGATAACACTACCACTGTAGGGTGTAACATGGCGTTGTATAAGTAAAGTATGTCAGTGCGTGAGAAAAAGCGTACTCCAATCAAGTTTCGAATTCTAATAGCTCGTTCACACATGAAGCACCCTTTCGTTCAATGTTTCAATGTCAGACCACTCATGAGCACCTAGAACTCACAGTCATCTCTCATGTTCCATGGAGTCCCGACTTGACCTCATTCGATTTTCATCCGGTTCCAAAACCTGAAGAAAACTTTAGAGGACTTCACTTTGAAAGTGATGAAGCGGTGCAATCAGAAGCTAGTTTGTGGCTGCGTCCACAATGTCAAATATTCTGTAGTGACGGTATCAGCAAAATATGGTTTCGTGGCCAGAGTGACTATGCCTAGAAGAAAATATGTAGACGTGAGGAATAAGAGTGTAGAATGTTAACAATGTTTGTTTCTTTTAAAAAGCTTGAAGAGTTTTCACATAAATATTCGGGGGGTTTACTTTTCAGCACGCTCTCGTCCTTTTTCCCATTTAATTGTACGGAAAAACTATGTGACTCGTTCGGTACGTTTTGCTACTTGCAGAGAAATGTATATGTACTTGTTAAATTTAAACGAGTAAGGCTGAATGTTGTACCTAGAGGACAGTGTACTTAGGAACACACGGCCTTCTTTGTTCGGTACTTCAGTCTACAGACTGATTTTAAAATCACATGGAGGCAGGTGAACTACAGACTGTCATAAGTACTTTCCGCCATTTTCGGCAGTTTATGTCGTTGTTATACATGAAGTTGTGTTGTGCAGCATTTGCAAATATTTAGAGTTCTACACATTTAAGTGCTGAATGAAAAAAATGTACTGTTAATTATTCAGGTACAGATTTTTGCGGCAATTAACATCCTATGCGTTTTTAAAACTCTTTATATCTCGTCTGGGCGGTTAAGCCATTATTCCTCGGTCGTGCACCATCTTGAACCTTGAAAGAGAAGATGTCTTTTACCATGGAACATGTGGTATTTGCATATTAACTGAGTTTCTTTAATGCTTCAACAATTTAAGTCTTTGAAATGGAATTTCCTCTTCGTCTCCAGTACCATTGTTTCACAATGCTTAATTTGATTCCACTCACAGATTATTGGTGTGTAATAGGGTATAATGTAACAGACAGACGACTAAATAGAGCATTGACAAAATTTTTCTCGATTGCAGAGCTTTTAAATTGTTATAGGATGTTTGTCCCTAGGAACATGACCATGTTGTACCTTGGAACGCATTTTCACATTTGGAAAAACCTTAATTCTCCGGAGTAGTTCATGTAGTTTCAGAAAAAGACTGCAATACATAAAAAGTGAATGCCACCAGTTAAAAATTGGCCATTTTCAAATAAAACTCGAGCTCTTAGGGTTACGTAGAAACTTATTTATATATATAGACAGTTCATCCATTCCAGGAATTATCGACGATTTTGTGCTATTATCGACACTGACAACTGGCAAGATATCGGTTCCGCGAATTTCAACACTTTCGAGACTGTTTTTAACTTTAAGTCTATAGTCAGATAACAAATAACAAAAGAAATATTTTTTCGTTTGATATATCCACGAAGTAACGATTTTGTGATTTTTTTCCTTCACTTGTACTGTGAAACATTGCTTGTTGCCAAATTTCTCGATTCTTTGTCAATGGGACGAACGCTATATGCTTTAATAAACTAGTTTGCTAGTATTAAAATATACGAGGTAAATAGCCGTATCTTTTAATCGCTTTGACTTAGAAACCTACATTTACTCCATCGTCAAGGGATTATAGATCTTGGTATGAGACATAATTTTCAACTTGATACGCCTCCCTTTTCTTGAGAAAAAAGGTTTTTAACAGTCAGACAGACATAAAGGCGGACAGACAGATAAGGAAGTAAACCTGTAGGGGTTCGGATTTTACCGATTGAGGTACGAAAGCTTAAAAGTGGAATAAGAAAATGTATTAAACTTCTGTTTACGGGGCTGACTACGGAAGGAAGTCTGAAAAGTGTTCCAAGGTACAGTAGTCCCAACAATATCTTATAGTTTAGGATAACCACAATCCTTTAATAGCCTGTGGTGAAGTATGGTGTCAGCTTTGCAACAACGGTGGTCGTAAAGTAATATCTGTCACCTTGAAAAAATCATGCTTTGATCGTGAAACGTGGCATTCGTGTCATTCCTTCTCTGCATATCCATTTTACAGCGAGACAGATTTTTAGCAACTTTATAGGTGAATTAGCGAAGACCTCGGTTGCAGAAGCCTGCATTATGGCTGTTCAGGAAATGTTCCACCTCCAAAACCTGAAATAACTGTCACATGTTGGATTCTTCATTCGAGGAAAGAAGAAGTTTGCGGGCGCCATATCAGGAGACTACGGTGGCGGCGAGTCAGAATTTCAAAGAACAGAGAAGAATCTTGTGTGACTGCGTCCTCTGCAGAATGACATGTTGCATCGTCGTGGAGCGACAACATCCCTTTGGACAACTAAAAAAAAAATCGTTCAAATGGCTCTGAGCACTATGGGACTCAACTGCTGAGGCCATTAGTCCCCCAGAACTTAGAACTAGTTAAACCTAACTAACCTAAGGACATCACACACATCCATGCCCGAGGCAGGATTTGAACCTGCGACCGTAGCTTTGGACAACTCCCAGCAACGCTTCATCTTCTCAGCCCCCCGTAATCTCGTTACGAGACCTGTACTGAAAACAAACTACACATTAATTAGGTAACTTCAGTTTTATGACGTGGTGATCAAAACGTTATAAATGCTTCTAGTATTATTGTGACACACTGACCTGATGAATTGAAAAAAAAAAAAAGAAAACTGTTTCCCACCTAAGTTGGTTTTGAAATAGAGGAAAGGGAATTTAGTACAATGCGAGGACTGGTTTACTTTATATTGTCCTGAAGACAATTATTGACGAACACGGGCGTTCGTTGTTCGGCGTGGGCCAAAGGTGTACCTTGCAAATAACATTTTCCCATTTTTATTTTGTACTAGCTAAGAAAGAACCACTTCGCATTGGTTTTTATTTTAATTTGTGTTTATTTGAACGTACCAGATCTCCCACGAACATAGTATAACTGAACATTTAAAAAGTCGTAAGAACGTTAGTACAGCATGCTAAACATTATACTCAAAAGCACTCTCCAGTACTGTTAAAAACATTGAAATATTCAACAATAGCCTAGTATGGAATAAAGTACTCAGTCAACCACTTCCTTATAGAAAACTGAGAATATTCGAAAACATTCAAGAACTTTCTTGAACTGTCTAAAATCTAGAACATTCGAGCAAATTTTAGAGATTTCGAAACATTTGTTGACATTCAAAAATATTCATAAAATCTCGACAGCATATTTCTCTTAAAATATTCATTGATGCGGAAGAGACGGAAGACGTCCTGGTGACCACCAAAATGTGATAGCGATCACTTAAAACACTCTCCAGAAATACGTCAGGTACCACCAAACAACGACTACAGTATACCACAGGGGAACCAGAGGCAGCACCTGACACGATACAGAAATTATAAAGCTGTACTAAGTCAGCAATTCTCATAACAGCTCTATGTAATTTAATAAAAGAGAACTTTGCTGTGTTTTCACTCTATTTCAATCTTAATTAACTTATTCTATCACAATACATGTCTCTGAACTACATCTGTCGTCTTGTTGCTTGGTGAGCAGATACATAAATTCTTTGGGTTTCCGATCCCTACAGCAACTGACAGTGAGAAAACACGATTCTTTCAAATTACTGCCACAATATCTTAACGCTTGTCTTTGTGCGTTACTTATAGTGAAAGTAAATGCTAATGTTCCTGGAAATTGCAGTCTTTTCAATTGAAGCGGCAGTTTCGTAGATGTTGCTGCTGAAAAGTTGATACTACAGGGAGTCCTCACCAAAATTGTGTCCAGTATGGGGGCCCGGTGCAAAGTATGCATTGCTGTTCATGGAGATTACACACTCTATTAAGAACCGTATCCTGACTTTTGTAATTTCTAGGGGTCCATCACAAATCGCGCTGACTTCAGTGTAATTACTATCTCTGAATAAAAATTCCTATTTCGTTCGTCTCATTGTGGATTTATTTCAGTTGTCTTCTTTACTGAACTGTGGCAGTTCTTTCTGTCTATGGTCCAGGTTTCATACAGCAGTGTTACTTGGCAGTGACACAACTTACGAAAATTGCTCTCATTCTTAAATTTGGCACACCTTTAAATTTCTGCCTTTTTCCCATCTGTTTGTTATAGAAGATTGGATCACAGTATACACTATAGAGTCTTTCCAGTATTTAAATATTGAACCCAAACAATCAGTGAAAATTGTTGTTGATTTCTTCACTCTGTGCTCTGCTGTGTCTGATGATTTCGAAATACCTGACTTGAAAGAACAAAAGTTCTGCGTTAAGTTTTGTTTTAAGCTCCGAAAAGCTACAGCTGAAGCCCACTGCATGGTACTGCAGGCATTTGGTGAGCAAGCTTTCAGCCAAGCGAGAATATTTGAGGAACATTCGAACGCCCGTCGTCACGATCAATACCGGAAACGATAATATGTGAAGTGATACACAAGGAGAGACGGCATGCAATCCATTATGTTTGTGAAATCGTTGGATTTTTGTGTCTATGTGTCAAGCATTCCTGCTGATGGGGCAAACTGCAGCGCAGTTTGAGCGCTGACTAACGAGAACATCGGATTTTCCAAATAATTAAATTGTAGTAGAAAGCTCGGCATTTTTATACCATTGAAGAGATTCTTCTGGGATCGCAACTAACTATGGACACGAATGTGCCAACTGATTACCATCACTGTTTCCAACAATGGGAACATCGGTGAAAGTGTTTCATACAAGCGTGAGGGAACTATTACTATTATTATTTTTACTATTTTATACATCAGTTACAACAACAAAACTCTTAATGTTTAACAAAAAATGCACTTGTGTTCCTGCTTACACAGTACTGAATGGCCCAGACTACGCACAATTACCAGAAGACTCACTCCATTGAAGCGCCTTGACGAATGCTCCATATAGATTTTTTATACCATGTGCTAGGACACTCATTTGCAGTATGTCTCATTGTCTTAATATCACCACAGTCGCACCTACTGTCACAGCGAAGGCCCCATTTGTGCATGTTGTATGTGAATATACTTTCTCCGCTCCTGAATCTATTAAAATGTACCCATACTTACCTAGGATGATGAAAGCCGGGAAATTTAATAACTGGTTGTCAAAAGTTCTTGGTGCCTTCTTTCCTTCGCTTGCCGTTAACGTTTTCATTCATATTCCGACGGAAACCAGCATAGAGCTTTTGATTTGCTGCATATGCTGTTCTTTTGTATTTGTGGCTTTTGCTGGGCAGTGAGAGTAAATCTTCGCGAAGAGAGATTCAGTCATTCTTAGAAGTTTGTTTGTAAAGGTCGTTGAGGACAGCCGTTAGAATAAGGTGAGCTGGACAGGTGCTCAGTAATATTAGCAGTCAGCATGTAGGTGTAGATCTCACTGTGAAACTAATGGTTCTTGGGGCTGCACTTAATCAACGACAATGTACTTCACATGCGCATTCCGGAGCCAGCTGGTCAACAATATTCTGCTGCAGAATATACGGACGCCAGCAATGCTCCGGAGAACTGATGTATTTGCTCCTATGTAGTACACGTGACATTCCTCACCAGGTTTACTTGTGTTAGTACCTTCATAGCTGCGATGGAAAGATCCTTATGGTAGACGACCATTCTGCCTAATGTCGCACCAATATACTTTTGCTTATCACTTCATTTAACTATACGAATAGGGCCAAACTGTCGGCTGGTCCTTTCTCATGCTAGATGATTAGAGACATTAGGTCTAAGGTGCCCAGTCTGAGTTGTGTGACTGTTGGAAATTGGATGACTTGATGATCTGGGGAAACAGGAAGAGCAGATACAGAAAAGTATAGATGCTTGGCAAGAAACCGTGAGACAATATGGAATGAAATTTAATTCAAACAAATGTTAGAGCCTGATCACAACTAGACAGAAGATATACCAACTAGCGGGATAAGGACTGGAAGTGAATAACTGAAGAAGTTGAAGAGTGTCAAGTACTTGGGAAGTATGATAGTGGCAAATGATAGAAATGAGATAGAGAGCAGTGAACAGTGTAGACAGGCAGAAGCATTCCTGCGAAGTATTGTGAACATGGTTTGGTACAAAGACGTACCACAATAAAGTAGAGAAGTAATATGTAGAAGTTACTACATCTCACCTATGCATCTAAAACATGGGTAATAAAGAAAGAGATGTAACCAGGTTACAGCCATGTGAACCGAAGTTCCTGAGAAGTAGGATAGGAGTAAGAAGGTGAGATAAGATGCGGACTGAAATGGTAAGAGATGTAGTGAAATAGGAACTCTTGCCGAGCAGGTCAGAAACCCAAGGGTAAAATGGTATGTACGATTAAAAAGAATGGAAAACAAGAGGATTCCGAAGAAGATACATGAAATGGAGATGAAAAGGAAACGATCAAGGAAGATCAAGGGATAGATGGCTGAAAGGTGTGGAGGAGTGTGTTGAAAAAAGAGACGAGGACTGCACCGCGGTAATACAGAGAGATGGTGAGAAAAAGTGATTAGATGGCGAGGCCTATGTTCCAAACAGACCCAGCCTGGGTTGGAGACTGCTCAAGATGATGATGAGGTCCAAGTTGCCGTGTTTTCAAATATACAAAAAGTTTAGTGAAGCTGTTTCTTAGTTGTTCTTTACATTCAGAAATATCTTCACTCTGACCTGAAATTGCAAGAGCAACTCCATACTGCAATTTCTGGCAGTCAAGTTCGGCAGGTCTGCTGTGTACAGATCGAATAACAGTGGAGCAAGAACAGAGGCTTGAGGCAAACCATCGCTGAAAACATCCCATCTGCTCTCCTTTTCACCTTGATGTAGGTTAAATCGTCTATTACACTACATGTGACAATGTAAATTTAGATGTAAGCCAAGTTTTATGATTTTTATATCGATATTATCGTCAATTTGGCGCATTACTTCCTACTGTTTGCTAGCTAGTGGAACAGGGATTTCTCAGATTTAAATTAACGAGGTCGATGGTGACGGAGGAAGGCGGCGACGGCTGGGCCGGAGGCAGCGGGAGCAGCAAAGCGGAGGCTGCCGGGGGCGGCGGAGGCAGCGGCAGCAGGTAGGCCCCGGGGGCCGGAGCGGATCGATCGCCCGCAGCAGAGCGCGGCGCGCGGAGGCCCGGCCCACCTGCGGCTTGTGGCCCAGCGCGACACGTGCTGCGCGCCGCCGCCACCGGCCCGCTGGAGGGGGAAGTCTTTCGCGTTTGCCTACCTCTTCCTTCATCCCTGCGCTAAATTTCGTCGCCTTAAGACAGCACAAGTACGAGAGGCGTTCAATAAGCAGTGCGACACACTTTTTTTTCTGAAAGAAGCTTTGTTTTGTTCAGGATTCCAATACACTGTATTATTCTCCACCCTTTTGGCTACAAAATCCAGTTTTTCAACACAATCTCCGTTCAGTGCGACGACTTTACGCAACCATACCGTGAGGAATGTAGGCCCGCATGTTTCCACTCCACTGGTCAAAATCTCAGACAATGACTTGCTGCTGCATCAGTAACCTGCCCGTCATCAGTTATTAGCGAATGCGAATGTGAAATAATCTGGGTTAAGTTAAGTATCAAAGGTGGGTCAGATATGATAGTCGGATGCTTCTATAGACCACCTGCATCAGCAACCGTAGTAGTTGAGCGCCTCAGAGAGAACCTGCAGAACGTCGTGAAGAAGTTTCGTGATCATACTATTGTAATAGGGGGAGACTTCAATCTACCAGGTATAGAATGGGATAGTCACACAATCAGAACTGGAGCCAGGGACAGAGACTCTTGTGACATTATCCTGACTGCCTTGTCCGAGAATTACTTCGAGCAGATAGTTAGAGAACCAACTCGTGAAGCTAACGTTTTAGACCTCATAGCAACAAATAGACCGGAACTTTTCGACTCCGTGAATGTAGAAGAGGGTATCAGTGATCATAAGTCAGTGGTTGCATCAATGACTACAAGTGTAATAAGAAATGCCAAGAAAGGAAGGAAAATATATTTGCTTAACAAGAGTGATAGGGCACAAATCGCAGAATATCTGAGTGACCACCATCAAACGTTCATTTCTGAGGAAGAGGATGTGGAACAAAAATGGAAAAAATTCAGAAACATCGTCCAGTACGCCTTAGATAAGTTCGTACCGACTAAGGTCCAAAGCGAGGGGAAAGATCCACCGTGGTATAACAATCATGTACGAAAGGTACTACGGAAACAAAGAAAGCTTCATCATAGGTTTAAGAGTAGTCGAATCATAGCTGATAAGGAAAAGCTGAACGAAGCGAAAAAGAGCGTAAAGAGAGCAATGAGAGAAGCATTCAACGAATTCGAACATAAAACATTGGCAAACAATCTAAACAAGAACCCTAAAAAGTTTTGGTCATATGTAAAATCGGTAAGCGGATCTAAATCCCCTATTCAGTCACTCGTTGACCACGATGGCACCGAAACAGAGGACGACCGAAGAAAGGCAGAAATACTGAATTCAGTGTTCCGAAACTGTTTCACTGCGGAAAATCGTAACACGGTCCCTGACTTCAGCCGTCGCACGGACGCCAAAATGGAAAATATTGAAATAAACGATATCGGAATTGAAAAACAACTGCTATCACTTAGTAGCGGAAAAGCATCCGGACCAGACGAGATACCCGTAAGATTCTACAGTGATTATGCTAAAGAACTTGCCCCCTTTCTATCAGCAATTTATCGTAGATCTCTGGAAGAACGTAAAGTACCTAGCGACTGGAAGAAAGCGCAGGTCGTTCCCATTTTCAAGAAGGGTCATAAATCAGATGCGAATAATTATAGGCCTATTTCGCTTACGTCAATCTGTTGTAGAATAATGGAACATGTTTTATGTTCTCGTATTATGACGTTCTTAGATAATACAAATCTCCTTCATCATAACCAACATGGATTCCGCAAACAGAGATCATGTGAAACTCAGCTCGCCCTATTTGTCCAAGAAATTCACAGTGCCGTAGACACTGGCGAGCAGATTGATGCCGTATTCCTGGACTTCAGGAAGGCATTTGATACGGTTCCGCACTTACGTGTAGTGAAAAAAATACGAGCTTACGGAATATCGGACCAGGTTTGTGATTGGATTCAGGATTTCCTAGAAGAAAGAACACAACATGTCATTCTTAACGATTCAAAATCTGCAGATGTAGAGGTAATTTCGGGAGTACCGCAAGGAAGCGTGATAGGACCTTTATTGTTTACAATATATATAAATGACTTAGTTGACAACATCGGTAGCTCCGTGAGGCTATTTGCAGATGACACGGTTGTCTACAAGAAAGTAGCAACATCAGAAGACTCGTACGTACTCCAGGAAGACCTGCAGAGGATTAATGAATGGTGCGACAGCTGGCAGCTTTCCCTAAACGTAGATAAATGTAATATAATGCGCATACATAGGGGCAGAAATCCATTCCAGTACGATTATGCCATAGGTGGTAAATCATTGGAAGCGGTAACGACCGTAAAATACTTAGGAGTTACTATCCGGAGCGATCTGAAGTGGAATGATCACATAAAACAAATAGTGGGAAAAGCAGGCGCCAGGTTGAGATTCATAGGAAGAATTCTAAGAAAATGTGACTCATCGACGAAAGAAGTAGCTTACAAAACGCTTGTTCGTCCGATTCTTGAGTATTGCTCATCAGTATGGGACCCTTACCAGGTTGGATTAATAGAAGAGATAGACATGATCCAGCGAAAAGCAGCGCGATTCGTCATGGGGACATTTAGTCAGCGCGAGAGCGTTACGGAGATGCTGAACAAGCTCCAGTGGCGGACACTTCAAGAAAGGCGTTGCGCAATACGGAGAGGTTTATTATCGAAATTACGAGAGAGCACATTCCGGGAAGAGATGGGCAACATATTACTACCGCCCACATATATCTCGCGTAATGATCACAACGAAAAGATCCGAGAAATTAGAGCAAATACGGAGACTTACAAGCAGTCGTTCTTCCCACGCACAATTCGTGAATGGAACAGGGAAGGGGGGATCAGATAGTGGTACAATAAGTACCCTCCGCCACACACCGTAAGGTGGCTCGCGGAGTATAGATGTAGATGTAGATCAGTGTATTGCTTCCAGTGGAGTGCTTCATTTATTGGGCCAAAGAGATAGAAGTCGTTAGGTGCGAGATCCGGGCTGTGTGGTGGATGTCGGAGAACAGTCCACTGAGGTACTGTGAGCTCCCGTCCGGTGCGAAGACTTGTGTGAGTCCTTGCATTGCCGTGGAGAAGTTCGTTTGCATTTTTGTGGCAACGAACACGCTGAAGTCGTATCTTCAGTTTCGTGAGGGTAGCGCGATACACTTCAGAGTTGATCGTTGCACAATGAAGACTGGCATCAAACAAAATGACTCTTTCAAAGTCTCGGAAGGCTGAGGGTGCGGCTTTAAACTTTTTCTTCGGAGGAGAGGTGTTTGGCGCGATCCACGGATCGCCCTTTTGTTTCCGCTTGGAAGCGATGAAACCATGTTCCATCACCTGTATCCATTTTCGGCAAATAACTGTCGCGATGAGCGTGGTAAGGTGCAAGTAACTTTGTTCAGACGTTCCTTCGTTGCTCTTTATGACATTCTGATAGGCGGCGAGAAACTCAGTAGGCACACGCCTTTCAGTACCCTAACTGATTGACGGGCAAGTCAGCACTACCAAGAGAGACGTCCAATTGTGCAATGAGGCTTTTGATTAAGATAAGCCGAACACCTCGAATGAGAGTGTCCGCACGTTCCAACATTGTACGAAAGGCTTTGTGCAGCCGACCGACACGCGAGATATTGGACAGCTCGTGAGACCTCGATACGATGATGACAGACGTCTCGCCGAACGATTCACCGTGCAAATCTCTATAAACATTTTGTAAGCGCCTATGAATATTAGCGATGCTCTGGTTTTTCCTCCAAAAGAAATAAAGTGACACCCCTCCACCAAGGATGACACGGCGGTCGGATGGTCCCGGTAGGCCACTTGTGGCATGAAGACGGAGTGCGCTCTCTTCTTTGAAAGCCTCTCCGTTAAGGCCCCATTTCCAAGGCCAGGTACAGCGCTACCACCTATCGGAACTTTTTGAAGCTACAGGTTGTAAGTAGGCTGTTTAGGTTTTTTTATTGGTAACGCCACGTAGCGCTCTGTATGAAAATCACTGGCTGTGCTGTGTGCAGTCTCTGGCTGGTTTGCATTGTTGTTGGCTATTGTAGTGTTGGGCAGCTGGATGTTAACAGCGCGTAGCGTTGTGAAGTTGGAGGTGAGCCGCCAGCAGTGGTGGATGTGGGGAGAGAGATGGAGGAATTTTGAGAGCCGATGATCTGGACGTGTGTCCATCAGATACAGTACATTTCTAAGACTGGGTGTCATGAACTGCTATATATATTATGACTATTAAGGTAAATACATTGTTTGTTCTCTATCAAAATCTTTCATTTGCTAACTATGCCTATCAGTAGTTAGTGCCTTCAGTAGTTTGAATCTTTTATTTAGCTGGCAGTAGTGGCGCTCGCTGTATTGCAGTAGTTCGAGTAACGAAGATTTTTGGTGAGGTAAGTGATTTGTGAAAGGTATAGGTTAATCTCAGTCAGGGCCATTCTTTTGTAGGGATTTTTGAAAGTCAGACTGCGTTGCGCTGAAACCACTGTGTGTCAGTTTAAGCACAGTCATGTATAATTTTTCTGAGGGGACGTTTCAAGGTGCTGAAACTGCAATATTCCACGATCTCCCACAACAGCTTCCATATCTTTTTCAACGGAAAATAGCCGAGAAAAGTGCGTAACGTACCCGAGAAAAGTTAGTTGCCTTACTTATTGAACATCGCTGTGCTTATTCAGTCCCTTGTACAAGTACAATGGCCACTGCAGAGAGCTATAGATGGAGTAAAACTGGTACAAGAAGGTCAAGTAACCCTCCACCATTGGAGTGTGTAATAGTAGTGAAGGCGTTAGTGCCAGGACGAATCCGAAAGCCATTGCCGCTAGTTTTTACTGGCTAAAATAAGCTACATACAGATAATGACAAATATATGTGTTATTCTATGCACCTTACATTATTTTTTTACATAGTCTTCACTCTAGTTCACACATTTGTCCCATCGCGGCACTAAATTTGAGATGAATTTTCGTAGAATTCTTACGGATTCGTTTGGAATCACCGTCGCATTGATGACTTGACTTCATCGTTGCATCTGAGTTTTTATCCTGCCCAGAATTTCTCCAATGGCCTGAAAACGCGGAAATCACTAGGGGCGCGGTCCGGACTGCATGGTGAATGGTCCAGATTCTCCCGGTGAAATGACCGGAAATTGTCGGTGCTTCTAATTGCCACATGTGACCACGCATTGTCATTATCTACATAGAGAATCCCTCGGCTCTTCTTCCTAATGGCATCCCATAGTTGTGACAGTGTGGAACAAATCTATCGGCGTTGATGATTGCACCTAGTGGCCTGAAATCCAGCAGTACCGGTCCTCGGCGATCGCCGAAGACCGTTGACATTACTTTCCCAACAGAAGGCACTGAATGGATTTCTTTTTCATAGGCGAACTCGGGTGTTTCTGCATCATGCACTGCTGCTTCGATTCCAAAGTGAACGTGATATGCAGTACCCACGTTACATCGTCAGTAACACCAGGAGACTGTCACCCTCCTCGGCAAATCTATGCAGATGATACATGAAGCTCTAATTCGCTTGCCTTTCATAATGTTATTCGACTGCTTAGGCACCCACCGACCTAAAACATACAGCAACTCTAAGAACGCGTAAACCATCTCGTGTTCGCCATCATGCGACAAGCCTGGCTCCCTGGAAATGTGCTTGAGGTGCACACGCCGTTCTGCTTTGATCTTTGCATCCACGGGGGAAATGTCGCCAGTAACCGACGAGCTCAGCCTCCTCAGCTGCTCACTCCCATGGAAGTCTTCACGACCTTTTGAGAACTCACTAATTACAACTTCACACTTTTCAGAGCTAGACTTTTTCCCGACATGTGAGTTGCATTTCCCTGTGGATTTCATGGGCGTCTCTCCCTTGCTCCATAGAAAACTAATCACACATCGTATTACAGGCACAATTTGACTAAAGGAAGAAGGCGAAAACATTTCTCGATATGCCCTCGTATATTCCAGCCGGTTGTACGTAATTCACACAGCAAGATGGGTCGAGTTAGTGGCGTGGCAGACTTGCCGAAGAGAGCTGTCGAATTTGGACAAGCCGTTGACGACACCGTGAACAGAGGTACCCAAATGTTGGTGTATGATTGCGGACCGTGTGACGTGCCTAGAAAGAATAGTGTACCACTCACAACCATGAAACACGTAGGAAGTTCACAGACGTGTTCTCACAGACACGAGCGTCAGACGAGTGTCACATTCTGTCAGTGACAATGAGCTTCAAAACCCGACTGGTTTTGCTACGACTACTGAACACCCACACAAACACTTTCCGAACTAAAATTGCTATTCGAACTGTATGCAAAGGACATTTGAATTTTGGTAAGTTGCAAAAGGCCTTTGCTCGCAGCGGCACATACGATTAAAGCTGCACGCCTCCAGTGGATCAAACATCACGCAAATTTGTCAGTAGGTGAATGGAGGCGAGAACTGTGGCCCACGACTTCGCCCATTTCCAAGTGATGAAAGGCGTAGAGTGTACTACTAACAGTTAGGCGTTTAACCCACGATGTGTCGAGGGTGTAGTTAAGCCCGGAAGCAATTGTCTGATGTTTTTACTTCCATGAGTTTGAACTTCTCACTGCGGTAACCGTGAACACGAACTAAGATGTTTGTATCAGCACTAAATGAGGATCTGGCGTTGCCTGGGCATGTAATTATGCTAATCTTCTACTAGCCATCTCCTCCTTTCTTCTCTGTCTGTCCATCTCCAGCTTCCCTCACTGTCTTTGAGTTTTCTCCACCCTCCTCTCTCTGTCAACCTCCTCCAAACACCAATCTCTGTCCATCTGATGTTCCTCTCTCTGTGCATCTCCTCCAATCCCGCCGGCCGCTGTGGCCGAACTGTCCTAGGCGCTTCAGTCTGGAACCGCGCGACCGCTATGGTCGCAGGTTCGAATCCTGCCTCGCGCATGGATGCGTGTGATGTCCTTAGGTTAATTAGGTTTAAGTAGCTCTAAGTTTTAGGGGACTGATGACCTCAGATGTTAAATCCCATAGTGCTCAGAGCCATTTGAACCATTTTTCCTCCTATCCCTCTCTCTGTCCATCTGATTTTTCCCCCTCTGTCCATCTCCTCCTCTCCCCTCTAATTTCATGTCCCCTCACTCCCCTCTCTGTCATGTGATCCTCCCTGTCCATCTCCTCCTCTACTTCTCACTGTTCTCCTCCCCCCTCCTCTGTCTGTCCATCTTCTCCACTTTCCTTTTTCTAACTTTCTCTCCTCTCTCTATGTTCATCTCCATGTCCTACTCTTTCTGTCTCTGTCCATCTCCCTCTCTCTGCCCACCTCTTCTTCCTCCTTGTCTCTGTCCATCTCCTACTCTTTCATTTCGCTGTTGATCTCCACCTTTCCCCTCTGTGTCTGTCCATGTCCTCCTTTCGCCTTCTCTCTCCACATTATCACCCCCACCACAGCATGAGGCTGGGGGTATTTTCCACATCATACCTAATTTGTGTACCAAATTTGATTTAAATCGTTCCAGGCGTTTGGTATGAGCATTTTAACCGAGGCTTTTCCTTTGTAAGCCCATGTAAACTATGGTTCACATGTATTTAAAATATTTCACGTGTATTTGCACACATACTTCACCTGTATCTCTATCGAATTTCATGCTACAATGTTTATGAGATCGAGCCTCCTGAACTCTGCGTCCTACAATAATATAATTTATTAGATACATCCAGTGGTATTTGTTTCTATTGTTTTCCAAATGTATTGTGAATGGAGTTAGAAGTAGAGTAGTAATAAATTAAAACACTGTGCATCATGTGAGAATTTTTTCACGTCTACTGTTTATGGCGTCATATGTCCTGAACTATGTGTCATACAATCATATAATTTTGGGTGGCACATTCAATGGTGTATGTGAATACTGTCTTCAAAATGTGTTACGAATACAATTTGTAATAAAGAAGTAATAAAGTAAAACGTCATGCTTCATGTGTAATTTTATTGCATGATCAGCGAAAATGTAGTGAGCAATGAATCTTATTCCTTTCATCATTTTGTCAGTTGACAGCGAAAAGAAGTTTCATAAATGTTCGAAATTATGTGTAATGTTTGTTGCAGGTTCCTTCGTGCTCTCATTCTCAAATAATGTATGAATAAAGTATGGATATTCACGCGTCGTGGACTACGCTGTTTTTTCACCTCTACCACAAGGTCTCTGATAAGTAGATGGTTCTTACCCCTACAGCGACTCTTTCCAAACAGTATGTGTGCCAAGTTTGGTTGAAGACGGTCCGTGGTTTAGTAGGAAATTTGGAACGCACATACATACATTACGTACATATATACATACAAACATCTGTACATCAATTTTTATAATATTTATGGATTCTTGGGGATCAAGAGATGCCCTTACTTCTTCGTGTTATTGATAAATGTGATGTGGCTGGTCACATCTTCTGAGATGACGAAAGCCATCTAAAAGTGCTGTTTGCATACGTTACTAGTTTGACCAACACTCAGTCGCCCTCCCAGTAGATATATACATGGCGACTCTAGCCCACAATTGTTACCAAGTCAAAAGGTTTTAATTTGCTTAGATCACAAAATTCTGATCATTGGCCTACTCATGACGTCACAGTCGAAGATGGTGGCAGCCACGCCCCCTTGTTTATGATCTGACTTGCCATGCCCCAATCGTCTATCACACAATAAGCCGTGCTCCCTCCCTCTTCCCCTCTCCTCCCCACTCCCACCCCCCTTCTATGACCAATGAAAATCCAAGAATATGAAACTAACACACTTGTGCTAGAGGGAAATTAAAAAATCCAAGAGCGCTCAATGGTGTTTTAAAACACATTCTCTCCCTACCCAGACAATCTCAAAGTACTAGTAAAACGAGGCAACCTGTCAGAATGTAGCTGTGAAATTACAAGTTCTGGAATAAATTTCTTTTATTTCTTTCTAGGATCACGAAAGTTTTTGATCCTTAGAGTACTGGTTTCGGTCAGTGATGACCATCTTCAGATCTGAAACAAAACGAAAGCAAACTAAATACAACTAGGCGACAGTGTGCACCTTAAAAGAGTAAAATCTGCCATAGTGAAAAGTATAATTTTCATACATATGAAAACCATGCACTTAAAATGTGACGACGGATACATGTTTTAAAACATGTCCTAACCTAATACAGACATAGGGTCATAAAATAAAGTACACACGAAAAAAGCCTAGCATCGCCTTGCATATTTAAAATATGGTTTAAACTTGGCCACAGCGCCAGCAGTCATTCTATTAACAGCACTACTGTGCATATCAAACTATCGACAGAACGTTTATAATAAATAGTTTTGTCTTTTAATTGTGAAAAGTTGGCAAAAAAATTCTTTCCAAATTGTTAACAAAAGTATCCGCTAAAGTACTAGCCAACCTGTTACACACCCCAGAACCATCTTTTCGATAATACACTGATGCGAAAATTTTAAGGACAACAATGACTTTAGCATGATCTGTCACTGCCACATACCATTACTCAGTACAGCTTGGACCATAAAAGGAAATAATTACTACATTATAGTACAGAAGGTGACTAACAGAAATGAGTAATTTATTAAAGATAATAATTACAGTGAAGTTATCGAGATTCACGACGGTCCCTTGGGCACTACAAATGGCGAGATTTGGTTCTTAGTAAGGTGTATGATCGCCACGGCTGCCCTCATGGTTGGTGGGAAATTGTTGCGGTAGGACGTTCCATTCTTCCACCATCGTGGGTTACAAGTACTGGACAGTCGTTGAAGCATGTAGAAGTGCTGAAATACGAGTTCTGAACACATGGCACAGATACTAGATACTAAGGAATAGGTAGGTCAGTCCGTTCCCAGAATTCCCTCTCGTTCCAACAACTCCCCTTTCTGCGCAGTTTGATATAGTCGCGCTTTGTCATTCACAAAAAAATGAAGGCAGTGCCGAGTGCAACCCTAAAAAGACGCCCATGGGAAAGGAATACAGGGTCAAAATAACGTTGAGCTGTGAGTGTAACGTGTTCAAAGATTTGAAGGTCAATATGCCCATGTAACCTTATGCCTCCCCGCACTATAACATCTGGACCAAACATCTGGACCACCAAAACGATCATATTCGACAATGTTCCTGGGAGCATTATGTTGTTACACCTCTCGTGATATGAGGATACGTCTAGCATTGTCGAACAACGTCGTTATGGTGATCCACTTGTTACAGCGTGGGAATGCGAGCTGCTTCCCAAACTTATACTCGTAAACTGATAGTGATTACATAATTTTATAGAATTTTACTGGAATGTTGATACACGATTTTAAATATATCAGTAAAGCAATTATTCCGAGAACTGTTATGATGAAAACTAGCTAACAAACTGTACATTAAATACAACAAAATTCATCATCTCCGTTAGGATTTTGGTTTTTAAAGATTGCTGTACAAGTTTCACATACCACTGTAAAGTGCACATATTACTGGTATGACTCTTTGCACCAGAAGTGTGCAATACTTTGATAGAAGGACAAATGGAATTCATTGAGGTTTGAAGTAACATTCAAATGTTTGTGTCAATAATTTATTGTGGTTCACCAATACAGAAAGGTAAATATTAAATTCATCAATGTGATACACCTAGGACTAGAGTTCTTAGACAATGGAAATAATGTGTACAAAGGCTGTAACCATATAGAGGTAGCAAGTTGGTCCCATAAGCTTAGAAACACGCATGATGACGTTTACAAAAAGTTTGGAATATTAGAGCATATGTAGAATATAATTATGGATCACTGAAACAGATCTTCGTCTAGTAGTAGAACGATGACAACAGAAAGAATGCTCTTCAGACTGCAATATTTGTAGGCAATGCTCTCTAAGTCTCATGGCTCTATTCGTAAATGCATTGTGTTTAGGTAATTCGCTGCTCTTTCGTTCTTTCTTCTAGATAACAAACAAAACGAGTATCTCTGCCTACACTCACCCACCTTCAACCTACAGCGCAATAATATTGTATCAGCACTCAATTTACGTGACTTGGTATCGAAACACTGTAGGTATATGGAAGAGGAAACAGGTAAGAGATGTAGCGAAGATATGTAACAGCCAAAGACAGAGGCAGATACGTCCGGGCCTCACGAAACAATCTCCACACCATTCGGACAACACCAGCAGCCACTCGGCAGCAACTTGATTACTACATTCAACAGCTCACACCATCAGCAATATTGCCCAAGCACACCGTCGTATCAATGTGTGCTGCAGCCACATTGTGGCGATGTCAACTGCATCACAACTGCGGCCACACATTGCCATAAAATGTGGCATGTGCAAACGCACCTCCAAAACGACAGAGATCTCTTAATTATGGCGATGTCCATAAATGAACCTACCACAACAGATTTCCTTATTTCGTTCATCGAATAAGTGTACGAAACATTTGTTGTTTGGTATTACTGAGACAAATTTATAAGTGTTACTGTATTTCCATGATTAAGTGATCGTGATCGAGTGTCTAAAGGATTAAAGCAATCAGACTGATAACTTCGCTTCCAAACACAGCATAGTATTAAAAAGACAGAATAAAACCGTGAAAGGGATTCGAACCTAGGTTCATTAAGCAGTAAGAATAGTTGGATAAACAAATACGGTCGCCAGTACAAATCGGAAAAATAGTTTCACAGCAGTTGTCAATAAGTTTTTTTTTACATTCAGTATTTTGATATATAACATGTAAACTATTAACACTGGAATTAGGCGAGAAAATCGATCACTCAGAACTTGTATAAGGCTTCTTTCTGTTAAGCATGAACAAAGTAATAAAAGTTCCCACCCTAATAAGTTTAATAACTGACATTTAGGAAACGACCTGCTTAGTAAGCAAAATACCTCTTTAATTATAATTAACCAGTCATTCATCAAAACAATTTCTAGAGCATAGGGATCCTTGGATTCTTACGTCATTCACCAACACATTTAGTAGCTCTTTTCGACCACTGAAATACATAGGACATACATTAAATTATGTAGCAATAATTTAAGCAAAAGTAATTTCTGAGCAATATGATAATTTAAACTTTTTCCTGCAGCAGCTTTTAGCAACACCATCTTCTAAACTATTTAATAATTTGATTCATATATTTGAACACATCAATTATTGATGTTTACAAAAACACAAATAATTAACTTCACATTTATGAATACTCATAATATTTCAGGATCGGGCGTAGGACACTAACACGGGATATGTGCCTAAGGCCAGCGATGTTCCTCTTACATGTACATTGAATTTTGCAGATATTTTAATGAACAACAATCAAACGACTGTTTCATTCACTGTTAAAAATTTATATAATCTAGCGATGTATAGTCCACTGATGGTGGAAAGAATTATGCAATCGTCGTTCTTCATACAATTTTTCTTTCCACTCTCAGAAATCTAAGAGCATTCCACATTATGTCATATTGCAGCACACTAACATCTGAGGCCCTCTTGCAACAATTTGGAAATAATGTTGCCTAATTTTCCACACTGGGAAGTTGACGTAAAGCTGAAATTCTCTTGGTGTGGTAACTTCGCCTCCTCACGTCCTTTCCCTTTGGAAGCATTATAATTCTAACCATCAAATCCCTATACATGAATGATCAAAAGAAAAAATTCTTTTTTTATATTTGAATTATAAAAGAAGTATACTTGTCATCAATACGCAATGAAAGGAATATATACATTTGGTAATGGGCCACAATAATAATATATCAATATTTACCTATATGGCACAAAATTGGTATTGTCACACCATCAGCAGCATAAAGTTTTAGTGTTACACATGCTTCATTATTTAATTATATATCCATATAAAGACAACATCAGTGAAAATTCCAAATAAATGCAACACAGTGTCATGAATATGATTGTACAAATGTTAAATTGTAAAAATGATGTTTACATAGTTTTCAACACATTTAGCAGTTTACATTCATTCTAGTCATAGAACATTGACGTGGCTGACTGACTGACTCCGTCCGAACAGACCTCGGAAGACCCAGTGGTACTGGCTGACTGTCATGTTGACCTTAGCCGATAGGAGTCATTAGTTGAGGATATGGAGGGGCATGTGGTCAGCACACTGCTATCCTGGCCATTGTCACTTTCGTGACCAGAATGGTTACTTTTCAATCAAGTAGCTCCTCAATTTTCCTCGCAAGGGCTGAGTGAAATCTGCTTGCCTACAGTGTCCAGCAGACCCGGACTGTCACCCATCCAAGTGCAAGCTAAGCCTGACAGCACTAAACTTCAGTGATCTGAGAGGGACTGGGGCTACTGCTGTGGCAAGGCCATTGTCAAAAAATTAACATAATGTATTAAAATTCAAAATATTTTCAGCACAGCTTCATTTGGCAAATTTTATTTAAGTTAGCTAATATAAACAGTCTTTACAATTCAATGACTGATACGCATGTAGTACATAAGATGTGGAAAATACAAAAAACAACCATTAAAGGAATTATTGTTATACTACAAAAACTGGCTGCTAACCATAAATTTTCGTAGACCATACCAAAATTATTTGTGTATCCACTTTTAACATCAGTATGAATATGCAAATTGCAATTTACAGTTGTGTGCAATCTGTAAGGCAGTTTCTTTAATACTCTTCTCACTTGCAAAACCATTTGACTGCTAAACATAACCTTGTGCATTACATAAGCCGTTTGCATTAATATCATTATTTTCTCCTTTTGGTGTCCTTCATCTTCAGAATCCAATTTTTCTATTTTAATGCAGAAATTATATACATGAACTGGAACTAGTATGATAAACTTTAGTACATATGTAACGATCAATTGACACATTTTCACAAAAAATATAGAAAAGGGGTCATATTTCTTAATAACTTCACAATATTTTAAACATTGCTTTGTATCTCTGTTTCAATAAGTTTTGTTTCAAGTAGTTGTTGTTGTACTTTAGGCTGATATGCTTTTAGATAATTATTTCACATACATAGTCTTCTCCAGGCTTTGAATAATTCAAGTTGTTATCGTTAATGAGATGAATTCCTTGAATTTTTGATTGTCCACTGTACACATAGCTGAATTTTAAATTTCGTAACTGATTTCACTAGATCTCTTCTTTGTTTTTACTGAGATGACGTATGCTGTATTAAACTTTTCAGCCGTAAAATTTTTGTCATAACCTTTGAACCTAGTTTTCACTCACTTGATCTTTATTTTCTTAGCAACTCCGTATCTCAGTGGCTAAAAAAGGAAATCTTACAGGGTCGTTTTGTTGTCTGTCTATTGTCTGTCTGTGTATCTGCCCGAATGTTCAAAACCCTTTACTCAGGAGTGGTGGATGTATGAATTTGAAATATGTGTTACATGTTAAGGTCCATGGTCCCTTGTCTACATCTACATCTACATCCATACTCCGCAAGCCACCTGACGGTGTGTGGCGGAGGGTACCTTGAGTACCTCTATCGGTTCTCCCTTCTATTCCAGTCTCGTATTGTTCGTGGAAAGAAGGATAGTCGGTATGCCTCTGGTTCAAATGGCTCTGAGCACTATGCGACTCAACTGCTGTGGTCATAAGTCCCCTAGAACTTAGAACTACTTAAACCTAACTAACCTAAGGACAGCACACAACACCCAGCCATCACGAGGCAGAGAAAATCCCTGACCCCGCCGGGAATCGAACCCGGGAACCCGGGCGTGGGAAGCGAGAACGCTACCGCACGACCACGAGATGCGGGCGGGTATGCCTCTGTGTGGGCTCTAATCTCTCTGATTTTATCCTCATGGTCTCTTCGCGAGAAAAATGTAGGAGGGAGCAATATACTGCTTGACTCTTCGGTGAAGGTATGTTCTCGAAACTTTGACAAAAGCCCGTACCGAGCTACTGAGCGTCTCTCTTGCAGAGTCTTCCACTGGAGTTTATCTATCATCTCCGAAACGCTTTCGTGATTACTAAATGATCCTGTAACGAAGCGCGCTGCTCTCCGTTGGATCTTCTCTATATCTTCTATCAACCCTATCTGGTACGGATCCCACACTGCTGAGCAGTATTCAAGCATTGGGCGAACAAGCGTACTGTAACCTACTTCCTTTGTTTTCGAATTGCATTTCCTTAGGATTCTTCCAATGAATCTCAGTCTGGCATCTGCTTTACCGACGATCAACATTATATGATCATTCCATTTTAAATCACTCCTAATGCGTACTCCCAGATAATTTATGGTATTAACTGCTTCCAGTTGCTGACCTGCTATTTTGTAGCTAAATGATAAAGGATCTATCTTTCTGTGTATTCGCAGCACATTACACTTGTCTACATTGAGATTCGATTGGCATTCCCTGCACCATGCGTCAATTCGCTGCAGATCCTCCTGCATTTCGGTACACTTTTCCATTGTTACAACCTCTCGATACACCACAGCATCATCTGCAAAAAGCCTCAGTGAACTTCCGATGTCATCCATCAGGTCATTTATGTATATTGTGAATAGCAAAGGTCCTATGACACTCCCCTGCGGCACACCTGAAATCACTCTTACTTCGGAAGACTTCTCTCCATTGAGAATGACATGCTGCTTCCTGTTATCTAGGAACTCCTCAATCCAATCACACAATTGGTATGATAGTCCATATGCTCTTACTTTGTTCGTTAAACGACTGTGGGGAACTGTATCGAACGCCTTGCGGAAGTCACGAAACACGGCATCTACCTGTGAACCCGTGTCTATGGCCCTCTGAGTCTCGTGGACGAATAGCGCGAGCTGGGTTTCACATGACCGTCTTTTTCGAAACCCATGCTGATTCCTACAGAGTAGATTTCTAGTCTCCAGAAAAGTCATTATACTCGAACACAATACGTGTTCCAAAAGTCTACAACTGATCGACGTTAGAGATATAGGTCTATAGTTCTGCACATCTGTTCGACGTCCCTTCTTGAAACCGGGGATGACCTGTGCCCTTTTCCAATCCTTTGGAACGCTACGCTCTTCTGGAGACCTACGGTACACCGCTGCAAGAAGGGGTGCAAGTTCCTTCGCGTACTCTGTGTAAAATCGAACTGGTATCCCATCAGGTCCAGAGGTCTTTCCTCTTTTGAGCGATTTTAATTGTTTCTCTATCCCTCTGTCGCCTATTTCGATATCTACCATTTTGTCATCTGTGCGACAATCTAGAGAAGGAACTACAGTGCAGTCTTCCTCTGTGAAACAACTTTGGAAAAAGACATTTAGTATTTCGGCCTTTAGTCTGTCATCCTCTGTTTCAGTACCATTTTGGTCACAGAGTGTCTGGACATTTTGTTTTGATCCCCCTACCGCTTTGACATAAGACCAAAATTTCTTAGGATTTTCTGCCAAGTCAGTACATAGAACTTTACTTTCGAATTCATTGAACGCCTCTCGCATAGCCTTCCTCACACTACATTTCGCTTCGCGTAATTTTTGTTTGTCTGCAAGGCTTTGGCTATGTTGATGTTTGCTGTGAAGTTCTCTTTGCTTCCGCAGCAGTTTTCTAACTCGGTTGTTGTACCACGGTGGCTCTTTTCCATCTCTTACGATCTTGCTTGGCACATACTCATCTAACGCATAATGTACGATGGTTTTGAACTTTGTCCACTGATCCTCAACACTATCTGTACTTGAGACAAAACTTTTGTGTTGAGCCAACAGGTACTCTGAAATCTGATTTTTGTCACTTTTTCTAAACAGAAAAATCTTCCTACCCTTTTTAATATTTCTATTTACGGCTGAAATCATCGATGCCGTAACCGCTTTATGATCGCTGATCCCCTGTTCTGCGTTAACTTTTTCAAATAGTTCGGGTCTGTTTGTTACCAGGTCTAATATGTTATCGCCACGAGTCGGTTCTCTGTTTAACTGCTCAAGGTAGTTTTCAGATAAAGCACTTTAAAAAATTTCACTGGATTCTTTGTCCCTGCCACCCGTTATGAACGTTTGAGTCTCCCATTCTATATCCGGCAAATTAAAATCTCCACCCAGAACTATAACATGGTGGCGAAATATACTCGAAATATTTTCCAAATTACCCTTCAGGTGCTCAGCCACAACAGCTGCTGAGCCAGGGGGCCTATAGAGACATCCAGTTACCATGTCTGAGCCTGCTTTAACCGTGACCTTCACCCAAATCATTTCACATTTCGGATCTCCGTCAATTTCCTTCGATACTATTGCACTTCTTATCGCTATAAACACACCTCCCCCTTCACTGTCCAGCCTGTCTCTGCGGTATACATTCCAATCTGAGTTTAGGATTTCATTACTGTTTACGTCTGGTTTCAACCAACTTTCTGTCCCTAGTACTATATGGGCGTTGTGACCGTTTATTAATGAGAGCAGTTCTGGGACCTTTCTATAGACGCTCCTGCCGTTTACTATTAGCACATTAATATTGTTATTCCCTGTTGCATTTTGCCTACTCCTACCTTGCCGCATCTCAGGAGGCGTCTTGTCGGGCCTAGGGAGGGGATTCTCTAACCTAAAAAACCCCCATGCGCACTCCACACGTACTCCGCTACCCTTGTAGCCGCTTCCGGCGTGTAGTGCACGCCTGACCTATTCAGGGGGACCCTACATTTCTCCACCCGATAGCGGAGGTCGAGAAATTTGCACCCCAGATCTCCGCAGAATCTTCTGAGCCTCTGGTTTAAGCCTTCCAAACCAGAAGCTCCAAACCAGAGCTCCAAAGCTCCAAACCAGAGGACCGCGATCGGTTCTGGGAACGATACTACAAATAGTTAGCTCTGATTCTACCCCGCGAGCGAGGCTTTCCGCCTTCACCAATTCCGCCAACCGCCTGTACGAACTGAGGATGACCTCTGAACCGAGACGGCAGGAGTCATTGGTGCCGACATGGGCAACAATTTGCAGTCGGGTGCACCCAGTGCTCTCTATCGCCGCCGGTAGGGCCTCCTCCAAATGTCGGATGAGACTCCCCGGCAAGCAGACAGAGTGAACACTGGCCTTCTTCCCCGACCTTCCCGCTATTTCCCTAAGGGGCTCCATCACCCGCCTAACGTTGGAGCTCCCAATAACTAATAACTGATAATCGCAAACTCGGGACGTCAAAACTTATAGGGCACTTCCTGTTGATCTACAATGTCGATCTAAGAAGGTGAAGCTTTTAAGTCAGTACAATAAAAAGATACGGCCTTTCGTTTCACATGTTCTGATACTCGCAAACTCGGGACGTCAAAACTTATAGGGCACTTCCTGTTGATCTACAATGACGAAATTTGACAAGAAGCAAGGTTTTACGCTACGACCAAAGGAAAAATCCGACAACTGTTAATTTTTGATTACATCAAACACAGAATTTTTTGTCGTCTGTCATCTGACTGACTTTCGGTATGTCTTTCTCTTCAGACTCCTTTACCTCAAGAATGAATGGAACGCATGAAGTGGAAATTTATGTCACATATTAAAGTCTCTGGCCCCCTGGCGTTTTAGTAAATGTAAGCTTTTAAGTGAATCACAAGATATTGCCATTTATGTCACATGTTTTGATAGTCACAAACTCACTAATTAAAACCAATATAATGCTTCCCTTGGCATAGAATAATTAAAGCTGTCAAGAAGAAAGGTTGCACTATATAATTAAAGGAAGAAAACAGAAAATGTTAATTTGTAAATAAATCACACGAACACAATATTTCTTTTGTCATTATTTATCCGACTTCTTGAAATTAAAACATACTTGTAAGAGTTGAACTTCCTGGGACCGATATTTTGCCAATATAAATGTGGATGACAGGCAAAAGAGCTCGAGATCCTCGGTTTCCAGAACTGATAACTGTTTATACAAATAATAAAGTTTGTACAGAACCCCCAGTACATAAGTTCTACTAGCATCTGACCTTTTTTTCCCAGTTCACTTTATTAGGTGGAAAATCGAGAATTTCTTCTGCTAAACATTTAGAGTTTTCATCCATCAACATTTCTTGAAGTGTAAACCCAACGGATTCATACATTAATGAATACAATATTTTCTCAATAGTGGGTACAAATATCTCCCATTCCTGTTGATTATGGTGGCAATATCTTCTGTACAATCTGCCTAAGTCACTCACGTTTCGTTCAGTAAAATTTCTCTCTGGATGATATGCAGAAATATGAATCATTTGTATACCAAACTTCCCATCCCTTATTTTCACAACACTGATATGAACTGGGATCCGTTGTTGGATAAAACAAAAAATCTTTTTACTGATTACTGCTTTAGGTGATCTTTCTTTAGAGGACACAATTCGACGAAATTAGAGAAACTTCCGTTACTACTAGTGTACATGTAAAATATTGTAATGTTTGGGTAAAGAATCATAAAAGTCAAAAGTTACTAATCCCTAAGTATGCTTCAGTTTTATATTTTGCATAGATCCCCTGTTTGTGTTGTTTGTTACTTCCGCCCCTCCCAGGTTCTATAAATCCCTCCAAATCCTCGAACGCCATGCACTCCACCTTGCCTTCTGCATCCACCTTCTGTCCCCTAGGCGCATCCTCTACGACCTCATCCTCTTCCCCCACCTTCTCCTTTTCCTTGAACACATCCACACACTATATATTGTCCACCGCCTTCATCCCACTCATCCCCTGGTGTCTCCCTTCCTCTCCACATCTAGCCCATTTCCGCACCTTTACCGTTGTGTCCGAACCTCTCTCCACCTCCACACCCTCCGCCTCCTTTCCCATTGGAAACTTCCACCATCTAACCCTCCCGGATGATGAGCTTCGCCCTGACATCTACCCTTCCTACCAACTCTAACCCCATCTTCCTGCCTCCTCCTCAGGGCTCCCTCTCCTCCCCCTACCTCCTCCTGAGCGGCTTTCCCCTCCTACTCCTGCTCCCTCTCTTGTGCTCAACTTCAGTGTCTCTGCACTCCCTCCTGCCTTGTCTTCCCTCTTCATCTCCTGCCCCACCAGTGTCCTGCCTCTTGGTGCGCCCGCTGATGCCCCTATTCTTTTCATCCCACCCCCTCCCCTGCTGCACCTTGCTCTCCCCTCCTTTTCCATCCTCTCCGGTCTCTCCCTCGGCAGGTCCCACCTGGCAGTTTTATTCTTCATCGTGTGTGCTCAAAGTGGGTTTAAAGTGTGTTGTTCTGGAGTATTTTTAATACTGTGGCCGACTTTTAACCTGTGCGTGTGACTTCAGTGTCGTTTTTGTGTTCTAAGAATCGCCAACTGTGGTTTTTTGAACTTTATGTCGACGTTTTTAATTGTCCACCCATGAACATCTCCATGTCAGTGTATTTTTACCTCCATTATCTCCCCTTACTCTGTTCTATGACCCCCTTTTTTTATCGACTCACATGTAACGTTTTATTCGTGTCTTAGTTGTCATGTCACTTGGCTGAAGAGTGGAAGATTGTGCGCTGACAGCCCTCCACTGCCCATATGGGGCAGAGGAATGAAATCAGAGTAAAGGAAAAAAAATAAAATAAAAAGTTCAGCTAAGCAGTCTGATATTCGTGTGAGTCTATCGACATCTCGGCCACAGACATCTTATTTACCTTATTACGAGTGGACGTTGCGGATTCGTTTGGTTGTCGCTTGTGACCCCGTTGCTTCATGCGTGTTGTCGTCGTAAGGTCTTGCTCGGGCGACCGTCGTTGTTCGTGTCCGTCCTTTCTCGTTCGTTTGTTTGTTCGTAGGCCGCTCTCGTTTCGTTCCACCACACTTCGTTCTCGGCAACCCCGCGACCGTTCCGGTCGCGGTTACAACAATCTCTTCGGCACTTCACTGTTAGAACTCAACGAGACGATAGGTGACGCTCTTCAGGCATTCAACAAACCCAAACCCTTCCTTCGGATTGAAACGGGGATATAGCGTGATTCATCACTCAAAATTACTCATTTCCGATCATCCACTGTCCAGTGGAGTCACATTACAGTTTTCCTGTTCACAGCCTCGAGCACCAGACAGTAATGTCATTTGCGTACAGGCATCATTGTTTTCGTTTAGCGTGCGCGACTACTTAACGCTCTCGCCGTGAGGTGACATCTTCCGCCATGTCACAAGAAGTTACCGCAAACACTCCACCTCCATTGTTATCTCACGCGGCCAGCTCTCTCTATCTAGCACGTCAGGATTTCCTCATTCATTCAACTCGTTCCCACACTCAATAGCACAGACAGCGTTTCAGTCATTTTGTTACTTTATATGTTGATTCCCGTATTCATTAGCCTGTCTCTCCCGGTGTCTCCTTGGTGTGTAAGTAGCAGTAAAGTGTCAGTGAAGGCTACTCTTGTCTCATTGCTTGAGTATTCACCCATTCGTACAACATCTGAGGATGTGCATTGCTGTCGGCGACATGTACAACGTGTGAAACCAAAACGCTAAAACGATGATGTGGGGCTGGAAGTCACAGGCAGCGTCGCTACCGAATGGATATACCAGAATAGTATGACGGTATCTACGGTGTAAATCTTGGATCAGGCGGCTAAACCATGTCTAAAGTAGTCATGTATGAAGAAATATAGGTAATCTACTGGCTAAGGGCTGACATTCACGCTAACAACTGGATGTGGTTTTGGCAGCGATCAGTCGCCTTCAGGCTGTCGCCTCGGGTTGTAGCGTTGGCGGAGATACTGGAGCCTCGCATGGGACCCTCAGGTGTTGCTTGCTTCGCCAAAGGACTTTACTGCCAAGGCACCTTCTAGTGTACCCGACGCAGTGGACCCGCAGGGTGAGTGGCTGGTAGTAACGCCTTCGCGTCGCTCGTAACGGAGGGCCAATGCAGAGGCTCCTTCAGCTGGGTCCGAGCAGGCACACGGGATGAGGGGTTTACTAGTTATCGGGAGCTCCAAGCGCGTTATAGAGCCCCTTACGAAGGTAAAGTTCAGGTCTGGGAAGAAAACCACTGTGCACTCAGAATGTCTGCCGTGGGGCCTCATCCGAGATGTGGAAGCGGCTTTGCCTGCGACTGTCGACCGGAAAGGGGTGCAGTTGTCTGCAATTTGTCGCTCACGTTGGCACCAACGACGCCGGTCACATGGGTTCTGAAGCCATCCTCAGTTCTTCCAGCTGCTAGTGGAGGTGGTGAAGATTGCTAGACTCGCGCACGAGGTGCAAGCAGAGCTCGCAATTTGCATCATCGTTTCCAGAGATGATCATGGTGCTTTGGTTTGGACCCGAGTGATGGGTCTTAACCATGGCTTCGTCATCTCTGTGACTGTCGTGGCTGCAGATTCCTGGACCTGCGTTATCGGGTGGTAATTTGCAGGACTCCCCTTGATAGGTCAGGAATGCACCACAGAAAGGAAGCAGCTACTCGGGTAGCAGAGTACTTGTGGAGTGCACATGGAAGCTTTTTAGGCTAGGTACTCTCATGAACACTCGCCAGTCTATACACATAAAGGGAAATCAGACCACGTTTAGAGCAAAGAGAGTCCGTCTTCAAAAATTTTTATCAGTAAATTGTCGAAGTATTCGTAACAAAGTTCCCGAATTTACTGCCCTCCAGAAAAGTTCTCAACGTCGCATTATTGTTGGGACTGAGAGGAGACTAAAACTCGAAGTTAAAAGCTCTCAGATATTTAGCGAGCCTTGAAATGTTATCGGAATGACAGATTAGATACCACAGAAGTGGGATTGTTCATTGCCGTCGACAAAAATATTGTTTCTACTCAGTTTGAAATTGAGTATGATTATGAAATTGTCTGGTCGCACAAAATACGTCTAGATGAAACCAAGGTAATTGTTGGATGTTTTTGCCAACCACTCGACTACACTGTGACAGTTCCAAAGTCATTCAAAGGAAGTCTAACTGGTTGCAGTGCAAGTTGGTCGTGACTTTAACCTTTTGTATACAGACTGGGACGTGTGTGGATTCATTGCACGGGATACAGACAGTCTTCTGAAGTTCTTTTGAACACGTTTTCCGAAAACTGTCATGAGCTGCTAATTCGGCAGCCAACACGCAATGGAAGTATCTTACACCTTGTAGCTACAAACAGACCGCAACTTATCGATGGCGTCGGTATAGAGGGGGGAATTAGTGATCATGATGTCTTCCTAGTGGCTTCTGTTACAAAAGTTAATAAATCGATCAAGAGGTCTAGGAGAATGTTTCTGCTAGAAAGGGCAGATAACCAGTTGTTAGCATCTCACTTTGACAATCAAGTGCAATCATTTAGTTACAGAACGATGGACATAGAGGAATTATGGGCAAAATTTAAACAGATTGTAAATCGTAATCTGGACAAGCATGGACCTAATAAATCCATTAAGGATGGAAAAGACCAACCGTGATTTAATAATGAAATTCGTAAAATGCTGAGGAAGCAATGGCTCTTGTCTTCTCGGTTTAAAAAGGGAACCACCAATAATGTCGGGAAAAGATTAGTTGAGATTCGTGCGTCTGTAAATTTGGAAATTTGTGGTAAGTTCCTATGGGGCCAAACTGCTGAGGTCATCGTTCCCTAGGCTTACACACAACTTAATCTAACTTAAACTAACTTACGCTAAGGACAACACACACTCCAATGTCCGAGGGAGGAATCGAACCTCCGACGGAGCAAGCTATGCGAACCGTGGATAGGCTCCCTAGACTACGCTGCTATCCCACGCGAAAAGATCTATGTGTGAAGCATACAACAGCTACCACCGCCAAACCTTGGCTAAAGATATGGTGGAAACCAGAAAAAATTCTGGTCCTATGTAAAATTGCCAAGCTTGTCTAAGGCTTCCATCTAGTCGCTCGTCGACCAGTCTGGTTGGCATTAGAGGATAGTGAAGGAAGGCCAATTTTTAATTCCACGTTTAAGAAATCGTTCACGAAGGATAACTGTGCAAATGTACCGTCGTTTGACCATCGCACAGAGTCCCGTGTGGATGACATAGTAATGAAATCAGCATCCCTAGCGTAGAGAAACAACTAAAAGTAATGTAAATGTCGTGTGACTAGCGCTTCGCGTCGGGTAGACCGTTCGCCGGGTGCAAGTCTTTCAATTTGACGCTACTTCGGCGACTTGCGCGTAGACGAGGACGAAATGATGATGATTAGGACAACACAACACCCAGTCCCTGAAGGGAGAAACTCTCCTACGCAGCCGGGAGTCGAACCCGGTCTCTTAGGATTGACGTTCTGTCGCGCTGACCACTCAGCTACCGAAGGCGGACAGAGAAATAACTGAAAGATTGAAAACAAATAAGTCTCTAGGTCCGGATGGAATCCCAATTCGATTTTACAGAGTACTTTACGTCATTGGCTCCTTATTTAGTGTAGTGGACTGACAAGGCAGCCAGTCCACAGTGACGGGTAGCCGAGAGGGCACACGTACACACACGCCGACTGGCGCGAAGTCTGGAACAGGATTCGTAATGAATGTGATAAAGAAAAGAACGTAGCTACTAGAACACTTAACTTTTATATCGTCCTTTGGTATACAGAATTCTTGATGATACAAGTGAGACTATCTTGAGATACATGCAATGGTACAAATGGCGCCTTGCTAGGTCGTAGCCATTAACTTAGCTGAAGGCCAGTCTAACTGTCTCTCGGCAAATGAGAGAAAGGCTTCGTACGTGTAGTCGCAAGCAATGTCGTCCGTACAACTGGGGCGAGTGCTAGTACGTCTCTCGAGACCTGCCTTGTAGTGGCGCTCGGTCTGCGATCCTGACAGTGGCGACACGCGGGTCCGACATGTACTAATGGACCGCGGCCGATTTAAGCTACCACCTAGCAAGTGTGGTGTCTGGCGGTGACACCACATTTAGTTTGCATTTATCGTGAATCTCTCGACTAGCGCAAAGTGTGAAGCATGTGGAAAAAGGCGCAGGGCACTCCTGTATATAAAAAGGAAGAAACAACGGAACCTCAAAATTACAGATGAATATCTTTAACATAGGATTGCTGCAGAATTCTATAACATATTATGAATTAGAATAAGATAAATTTCCTACAGTCCGAAAAACGTATGTCCACGAGTCAGCAATGCTTTAGAAAGCGTCGCTCGTGCGAAGCCCTGCTTGCTCATTTCTCGCATAATTTACTGCACACTGTATATGAAGGGCAACGGGCTGATTCCATATTTCTAGATTTCCGAAAAGCATTCGACACGCTACCCCACTGCAGATTGTTACGTGCACGCGGAATGGGTTCCCAGATATGTGACTGGCTCGAAGACTTCTTAAGTTATAGAACCCAGAATGTTGTCCTCGACGGCCTGTGTTCATCGGAGACAGGGGTAATATCAAGAGTGCCCCAAGAAGTGTGATAGGACCGTTGCTATTTTCTGTATACATAAATGATCAGGCAGACTGTGTGGGCAGCATTCTGCGGTTGTTTGCTAATGATGCTGTGGTGTACAGGAAGGTGTCGAAGATACGTGACTTTAGGTTGATACAAGATGATCTAGATAAAATTTCTAGTTGATATGATGAATGGGAGCTGGCTCTTACTGTAGAAAAATGCAAGATAATGCGGATGAGTAGGAAAAAGAAACCTGTAACGTTCGGTTACAGTACTACGTCATTTAAATAGCTGGGCATAATGTTGCCCAGCAGTATGAAATGGAACGAGCGTGTGAGAACTGCTATACGGAAGGCGAATGGTCGACTTCGGTGTATTGGGAGAATTTTAGGAAAGTGTGGTTCATCTTTAAAGGAGACCGCATGTGGGACGCTACTGCGACCTATCCTTGAGTACTGCTCGAGTGTTTGGGACCTGCACAAGGTCGGATTGAAAGAAGTAATTGAAGCATTTCAGAGGCGAACTGCTAGATTTGTTACCGGTAGGTTCGATGAGCCTGCAAGTGTTACGGATATGCTTCGGGAGCTAAAGTGGGAACTCCAAGGGAGTAGAAGACATCCATTTCGAAGAATATTACTGAGAAAGTTTAGAGAACCGATATTTCAATTGACTGCTGAACGAGCCTACTGCCACCAACATACATTTCGCGTAGGGACCACGAAGATAACATACGAGAAATTATTGGCTCATTCAGAGGCATATAGACAGTCGTTTTTCCATCGCTCTGTCTGCGAGTGGAACGGGAAAGGAAACGACTAGTTATGGTACAGGGTACCCTCCACCATGCGCCGCATGGTGTCTTGCGAAGTATGTATGTAGGTGTACATGTATGACGAATGTAAAACATATTGGTCTTGTTTTACAGCTCTATGAATGTGTTACATAACTTCGAAAACGCTCTGTCATTGTGCTGCATAACTACCTAGTTATTCATAGAAAAACTTAAAAAAATGGTTGAAAATATTATTATTTCTCATTTTGGTAACATAACTCAGAAAAAATATAGACATTGGAAAGTAAATACAGTATAAAAATGCATTTTATTGTTTTCCAAATGTTTATTAAGTTCAAATAATGCACGGGAAGATGCAACAATTAAATTTTCGATTCGTGAAAATAGCCACCCTTTGCTTTCATCACTGCCTTACGCACTCTCGGCATGCGCTGCGTCAGTTTTGAAAAGGTTTCAGTTGGAATTAATCTCCATTCTTGCTGCAGGACCTCCCACAATTGTGACCCACTCATGATTTCCCGTTTTCGGACTCTCCTGTACAATTCATCCCATAGCAGCTCGATTGGGCTACAATCAGAGGATTGGGGCGGCCATTCCATGTTTTTCAATATTTTACGAACTACTAGAGACTTCACAGAGTTCTGACACAAGCGAGACGTATGTTTCGGGTCATTGCCTTGCTCCAAGACAAACCCTTTTCCAATCAGACGCAAACCAGATGTCTTAGCATGTCACTGGAGAATTGCATGGTAAACCTTTGTGTTCAGTTTTCCATCTAGTTTCACAAAATCTCCGACTTTATTCCCTCCAAAGGATCCCCATACCATCACCGAACCCCCTCCATGCTTTACAGTTGGAATTACGCACTGAGGATTCAAGCGTTCATGGGGTAAACGGCGTACAAATTGACGGCGTTTACTTCCAAATATTTCGAACTTACATTTATCAGTGAATAAGAGACTCTTTCCCAATCCCCCACGGTCCAATGTTGATGTGTCTTAGCCCACTGAAGCCTTTTCTTCTTGTTAACAGGGCGCAACAGTGGTTTCCTTGTTGCTACATAACCTCGGAGGTTGTTGTCTGCCAGGCGTCGTCTCACTGTTGACTCACTCACCGGCGTATCCCTCGTTGCGTTTGGTTCAGCAGTCAATTCACGGACAGTTTTCAGTCTTTTACGTTTTCCGGTTCATACCAAATACTTTTTCTGGCGTTCTGATACTTTCCTGGGCGCACCTGAGCGAGGACGATCTCCATAGGAGCCTGTTTCTCGATACCGGTGTGTGGGTTTGATAACTCCGCAGATGGAAATCATCAGTTTCTTTCCCGTTTGTCGGACACTATTGCCTTCTTGGTAGAAACTGATTAACATTACCCGTGATTCATAAGGAATCTGGCACTTTGGGGCCATTTTCAATAGCTTTCGCGGCGTGTTATACCTTTATGCAAACGCAACTACAAGTGGACAGAAATGTAAACATCGTACCTCTACATAGCCATGCGGTCTAATCGCGCCGCCTGGCGTGTTTAGTAGAAATGCTTGGACAGGTAACGTCGGTTTACATGAAACGGAGCAATACTAGTATGTTCCAATGTGAATGCATATGTACAATAATTAAGTTTACAATACCGTACGTGTCATTATTAGCCGTTAATTGAGCTTGCTTTTTCGTACTGTAACCAATATCTCACATAGATCACTTCCAACTTGCTCCATTGTAATACGCAGCATGGTGTTTCCAAATTTATGGGAGGCAGTATATATTGCCAAAAAACGACTTTCAACTATTCCTCTACAATTTGATGTCAAAAGGATCTTTTTATGTTAATTCTGTGGGTGTTTGTAGCCGTTCAAACTTTACTCCAGAATTTCTTACGGTGGCCATATTTGTGACTTCATAATCCCGATACCACAGCCCTGAGTTTCGGGGACTTTTGGTATGTTAACTAGGACATCAAACTGAGACTATTGCAAAAGGTTTCATCTCTCCCCTAGTTTTTTCCTGTTCATTACTTAAAAGTCTTGGACTAAAAAGCAATACAAAAGCAGTACTGCAGTATTGCAGTAACATTTATTAATTATGATACAGATTGAGACGAAGTTCATTTGGAGTTAATTATTGATAAATTCTTTTCATTAAATCTCCAAAAGTTACGACAGTGTAATTTTCTTATGTAGCTACTCACAGTTAACTACACACTCCAGACATGCAGCTGAATCCGCCTGTGCTTCATTTCCGTGGACATAATGGAAAAATTCCATTGACAACTGCTTGAAATACCACTGCACTTATTTAATAAAATAATGACCTCCTCCAACGAATTTTTGAAAAACAACTTCATTCTGCCCCGCTGAAGTGAGTTGTAGGCCCTCTCATCAGGTGTTCATGGATTCTGGAAGGGTATATTATATGGTGCAATACCATCCACTTCGTCTCCTAAAATTAAATGATTAAACTGGTTTTCTCTTAGTATTTGGGATAAATCAGAGTTTTTTTCATATTCTAGCGTCAACTACAGGTCTAGACCATGATGAATTGACAATATTGTACATTTAACGTTGTATCTGGCTTCACAGGCCAGGATTCGAACACACAGGAACGGTAAAGACAGTTTACAAGGTAGAAGATAATTATACATGGTTCAGTACGCCACAACAAGAAGAAAGTATGATTTAAACTATGTACAGCTTGCCACCTGCCGTTAGCGTTTCTTTAAGCGGGAAAGTGGACAGAGGGTGAGGTGGATGAAGGGTTGGAGTTGGGTGGGGTTACACCCTGTTGTTTTCACTCAATATGAAAGACAAACGTACACAACTGATGCTTAATACTTCCACAAGAAAAACGAAGTCAGTTGTTGAAGTTCCACAAGCGAGTTTTTTTTTTTTTTTTTTTTTTCTTTATTGTGATTTCATTCCCCTGCCCCATATGGGCAGGGGAGGGCTGTCAGCAGCACAATCCGCCGCTCTTCAGCCGAGTGACAGGACAATTAAAACAAGAATAAAATAATACATACATAAGGAGGTAAAAAAGGGGAACATAAAACAATATAAGGGGAGAAAATGGAGGTAAAAATACACTGATATGTAGACGTTCATTGGGGACAGTTAAAAAAGTCACCAGAAAGTTAAAAAACACAATTTGTGATTCTTAAAACACATGGAAGTCACTAGATGCACAGGCACAGGTTAAAAGTCGGCCACAGTATTAAAAACACTCCGAAACAACACACTTAAAACCCACTCGGAGCACACACGACGAAGAATAAAACTACCAGGTGGGACCTGCCGAGGGAAAGGGCAGAGAGGATGGAAAAGGAGGGGAGAGCATGGGGCAGCTGGGGAAGCGGCGGGAGGAAGGGAGGAGGGGTAACCGTGGGTTCACGAAGAGGCAGGAGACTCATGGGGCGGGAGAGGAAAAGGGAAGACAGGGCAGGAGGGAGCGCAGATACACTGAAAGAAGGCACAAGAGATGGAGGGGGAGGGGAAATCCGCTCAGAAGGAGGGTGGATAGGACGGCCATAAATGGTGAGGTAGAAATCATGGAGGCGGAAGGAACGGGTGGTGCGGCCTATGATGATCGCCTGGGTCTTGGAGGGATTAACACGGAGGAACCACTGGTTGCACCAAGCGGTGAATTGGTCAAGGTGGGTTTGGAGAGTACGTTGGGACCGTTGAAGGGTAGGATAAAGGGCTAGGAAGGCGGTGTCATCAGCGAACTGGAGAAGATGAACAGGAGGGGGAGGTTTGGGCATATCAGCAGTGTACAGGAGATAGAGGAGAGGGGAAAGGACAGAACCTTGGGGCACGCCGGCAGAGGGGTAGAAAGTACGGGAGTTGGAATTGTGGATAGTCACATAGGAGGGACGATGGGAGAGGAAGGAAGCAACGAGACGGACGAAGTTGATGGGGAGAGCATAGGTCTGGAGTTTGAAAAGGAGCCCGGGATGCCAGACACGGTCATAGGCGTTCTGGAGGTCAAGGGAAACAAAGATAGCAGAGCGACGGGAGTTAAGTTGGAGGGAAAGAAGATGGGTAAGGTTAAGGAGCTGGTCGTCAGCAGAGAAGGAAGGCCGGAAGCCACATTGGGTAAGAGGAAGGAGGCGGTGCTGGTTAAGGTGGCAGTGGATACGGCGAGAGAGGATGGCCTCAAAGACCTTACTGAACACGGAGGTGAGGCAGATGGGACGATAGGAAGAGGTAGCAGAGGGGGGTTTGTTAGGCTTAGGGAACAGCAGGACACGGGAAGTCTTCCACAGGTCAGGGTAAAATCCAGTGGAGAGGAGGACATTGTACAGGGTAGCAAGGACAGACAGGAAGGATGGAGGGGATTCCTTGAGGTGACGGTAGGTGACGCCATCATGACCAGGGGCGGTGTTGCGTTTGGAGCGGAGAACGAGTGTGATGTCTTGCATGGTGATGGGAGTGTTGATGTCGGAGGGGGGTAGCCGATCCAAGTACTGGAAGCTAGGGGCGAGCGGGGGGACCGAGGTGTCAGTGCGGTCAAGGACAGTGGGGAAGAGGGAGTAATCAAAATGGGGATCGTCAGGAATGGAGAAGACCTCGGATAGGTGGGAAGCAAAATGGTTAGCCTTACTGAGGTTGTCAGGAAAAGGGCGATCGTCATGGAGGATGGGGTAATGCGGGGTGGGATGGCTACCAGTAAGGCGGTGGAAGGCTGACCAGTACTTGGAGGAGTTGACAGGGAGGGTGGAGTTGAGGCGTGTGCATGTCTGACGCCAGTCCCGGCGTTTCTTTGCTGTAAGGAGGTTCCGGATATGTCGCTGTAATTGCCGGTGGCGGGTGAGAGTATCCCGGTCACGAGTGCGGAGGAAGGAGCGGTAGAGCCTGCGGGATTCACGCAGAAGAAGGACGGCCTGCGGAGGAAGCGTAGGGCGGTGAGGGTGGATGAGTTTGGTAGGGACATGAGCCTCCACAGCGTCAGTGATGGTCTTCTGGAGGAAGGAAGAGGCATGGGTGATGTCATCAGGGTGGTGGAAAGTGAGGGGGTGGCTGTCGACCTGTAAGGCAATGGATTCCCGGTAGGCATCCCAATTGGCACGGTGGTAGTCATGGACAGACTTTGGAGGGGCAGGGGGGCGGGTGGCTGCAGTGGCAGGACGGGTAGAGGAGATGGTGAGAAGGACAGGGAGATGGTCACTACCGACGGGATCGAGGACATCAACGGCAATGCGACCAAGGAGGTTGGGGGAAGCGAGGATAACATCGGGGGTGGAGTTACTTTCAGGACGGGTGTGCTGTGGGAGAGGAACAAGGTCACCATGGAGGGTGGCAAGGAACTGATGCCACCGCCGAAGGGTGGCAGGGTCACGGCTGTGGATGTTGAGGTCAGCGGCGATCACATAGGTGGAGAAGGTACAGTCAACATGGGAAATGAAGTCAAAGGGGAGAGGAGCTGCGGGGCGAATATAGATAGTGGCACAGGTGACGGTGAGGGAGGGAAAAAAGAGGCTGAGGAGAAGGTGTTCTGTTGGGTCATTGAGGAGGGGTTGTGGCCGGACAGGGAGATGCCGGAGGTGGCCGATAGCGACCCCGCCTCGAGCTAGGGGAAGGGGATTGTCAGTGCGGTGAAGGAGATAAGGGGAGATGCGGACCACATGGTGGGGTTGGAGGAAGGTTTCATTAAGGATGAAGGAGTCAACCTGGTGCTGGGAGAGGGTATGCATGAAGAGGTATTTGTTTGCAAGGAGGGAGCGAATGTTGAGGTAGAGGAGACGATACTGTTGACGAGCCATGAGAGTGGGTGCGGGAAGGGTGCGGGAAGGGGAGAGGGGGTTAAACGAGGGTGTCTAGACGGGTGAAGGTAAAGTGGGCCTGGTTGTGGGAGTATGTGGCGTAGGTGTTTAAGTGGAAAACAGAGCGGGCAGCGAGGGAAATCTGCTGGAGTGTGTGGGGGCGCTGGAAGGGGTGGATGTTCTGCAGGACGACGGTGAGGAACCGGATGATGTCTTCTGCCGTAGGGGGAGGGCGGAGGGAATTGTTAGGGTGGATAGGTGGGTCAATGGGGCGAAGGGGGACAGTGAGTTCAGGGTTGGTGGGAGGGGACTTGGCTTTGCATTTGGAGGAATAGGTGGGGTGAGGTTCATTGCAGGTGTTGCAGGATGGGGGGGAGGCGAGGTTGGGACACTGTTTGAGGAAGTGGGAGGCTTTACAATGGGGGCAGGTGGGTGGGTTCTTGCAGTTCTGGGTGAGGTGGTCATTGTACAGAAGACAACGCTGGCAGCGGTAAGATTGAGGAGGGGAACGGGACGGGTCAACAGGGTGGCGGCGGTTGAAAATCAGGGCTCCCTGCGTGAGGAGGTGGTCGATGGAGGAGGCGGACTCTGTAAAGATACGCATGAGGAAAGTAGGGCCAGAGGAGTTGTAAATACAGCGGGCAGAGCGGATTTCCAGGGAGGGGTGGGCATTCAGTTCCGCCAACACCTCAGCCTCCGTGACCACAGGGCTGAGTTTTGTGATGACGGCAGTGAGGGTCGGCGGACGACGAGGCGGTTGGGGTTGGCGAGGAGAGGAGGATGTAAGGAATGGGGTGAGGGATGCGTGGGGCCCAAAGGTGATGCGGGGAAGGCGCCAGAGGAGATCAGTATGGAAGGATGGAGAGGGAGACTTGATGAGAACAGAGTCTCTGCGAGGGATAAGTTGGGTGATGGGTGCACTGGGGATGTACTTCCGGATTTCAAGGGTGAGGGTGCGGGCATCCAGGAATTTCGGATCAGGGTTTGCTAGGACAAAGGTATACAGGGAGGGGGCTGGAGAGGAGGGAGGCGGGGTGGTATCCATAGTGGGGTCAGTGGGAGGTGGGGGAGGCAGGGCGGGCAGTGGCCTTTTGGAGGAAGGAGTAGAGGAGAGGTCGCCACTGGGCCGTTTGGAAGATTTTTTGGCGGGTGTTGCCTGGGAGGAGGGATGAGGGACTGGATGGATGGGGAGGTGGTGGGAGGCAGGGCCCTCCTGTGAGGCAGGAGCACCGGATGAGAGGGTAGGGCGCTCTGTGGCGGCGACTGTGGCGCGGCGGGCGGAGACTCCGGTAGGGGAAGCAGCGGTAGTCGCAGGGGGTAGAGGGGGGAAGTCGTCTCGGCGGGCGACAGGAGTGGGAGGGGGGTTGGGAGCAGGGGCAGAGGCAGTAGCGGGAGAAGTAGCAGGGGCAGTAACAGGGGTAGGAGCAGGAGTGACGTACAGGTGGGGATACATCGATGGAGAGGAGATAGATGGGGAGGAGACTGTGAGTAGGGGAGGTGCATGAGACGGGTGAATCCCAGAGGAAGCACTCCATGACGTTACAGTGGGGGCAGGTGAAGGAGAGGTGTAGATGATGGTGGTAGTTGGGGCGTCCATGATCGCAGGCGGCAGCGAACACCGAGAGACGGCGGCAGAAGAAGCGGCGAGCACCAAGAGACGGCGGCAGAAGAAGCGGCGAGCACCAAGAGACGGCGGCAGAAGAAGCGGCGAGCACCGACAGACGGCGACCAAGCGGCGGCGGCGGCGGCGGCGGCGGCGGCTTCGGCAAGCACCGGGCGGCGGCGGCGGCGGCGGCGGCGAGCACCGACAGACGGCGACCAAGCGGCGGCGGCGGCGGCGGCGGGCACCGACAGACGGCGACCAAGCGGCGGCGGCGGCGGCGGCGGCGGCGGCGGCGGCGGCGAGCACCGACAGACGGCGACCAAGCGGCGGCGGCGGCGGCGGCGGCGGCGGCGGCGGGCAGCAGTGACGGCGTGCAGACGGGCAACAACGCGACAATCACGAGTGGGGCTCTTCCACGTCGAAGGTACACCCTGAGAGTAGCCCAGGCAGTGCGAGTCCTCGATGAGGAAGTGAGGGAATCCAACCCTCGAATGCACAAGCGAGTCCGAAGATGAAACTATATAATTTGGAAATCGATGATATGAATTCGGTGCCAATAATAAAACAGGTGATCTGATTAACAAATAACAACCTCTTAATCTAAGAGTGTTACGCAGAAGGTAATGCACCGCATTTTTTTCTCAGCCGAAAACAATGCTACGAATGCGAGACGCAACGGATGTATTATTTGAAGTCTCCTGAGTGAGCACGTCAAGTTTCCGTCAGTTCCCACAGATAGCGTAGCTGCAGGACAGTTTCAAAATGGCGTCTGTAGGTGAGTATGTTGCAAGCAACTTACCGTTTCAAAATGGCGTCTGTAGGTGAGTACGTTACAAGCGACGTACCGTCATTGAACTTCTCACTGCAGAGAAAGAAACTGTGGGGAATATTCAGATATTCTTGTGCAAAGTCTGTGGAGCATCTGCTGCTAACAGAAGTACAGTTAGTTGCTGGACAGGGAGAATGAGGCGGTTTGGAGGAGCTCCACAATTTGCATGTCACACCTGACATGTTGCAGCGAGTTGATGTTGTCATTCGAGAGGACAGATGCACTACCATTCGGCATTTGGCACTGTATCTGTAAATCAGCAAGATATTCAATAGTTTGTGCAAGATGGGTCCCGCAGTGGATCGCAAATTGCACAGAAAAAACATTTTTCTCGATTTGTTGCAACGTTTAGAAGCTGAGGGAGAGGCCTTTTTGTCCCGGATTGTGACAGGTGATGAAACCTGGGTTCTCCCTTTTGGGCCCGAAACAAAACCACAGTTGTTGGAATGGCACTATTTCCGGTCTCCATAGAAGAAAAAATTAAAAGCATCTGCTTCTTCCGGTAAGGTCATGATAATCGTATTCTGGGACTGAGAAGGTGTGATTCTCATCGAAGTGATGCCAAGACGCGTACCATAAATTCAGAAGCATATTTCAACACATTAACAAAACTCAAGACAAGCTTCCGGCGACTTCGGCGCCACAGTAACCCCGGATATGTTTTGCTGCAACATGATAACGCTCGGCCCCACACAACTCTGAGGACGGCTGAGTACATAGAAAAACACGGTTGGACTGTGTCATCCCATCCACCCTACAGCTCTGACCAAGCCCACTCAGACTTTCACTTGTTTGGGCCATAAAAGAATCCCACTAGTGGAAGACATTTTGAGGACGATGAAGAAGTGATTTACACAATGAAGCACTGGCTGCGCCACCAGAGTAAGGATTGGTAGCGACAGGGCATACACTCCCTAGTTTCGCGCTAGAGGAAGAACGTAGAACGAGATGGATATTACGTGAAAAAATAGGGTGTGTAGATAAAACACCATTCTTTCGTCTGTGTAGTCCGTATTTCATGGTCTCGCGGTCGCGTTCTCGCTTCCCGAGCACGGGGTCCTGGGTTCGATTCCCGGCGGTGTCAGGTATTTTCACCTGCCTCGACATGACTGGGTGTTTGTGTTTTCCTCATCATTCATGTAAGTGGTGAGACTGGACTGAGCAAAGGTTAGGAATTGGTAAGGGCGCTGATAACCGCACAGTTGAGCGCCCTACAGACCAAACATCATCATCATCAACGTGTGTGTAATTCACATGACGTTCGTTAAAGAATTGTTGAAGGAAAAATGCGGTGCATTACTTTCTGGACAGCCTCCGTAGTTTTAAGAGCAGTATGGTTCAAATGGCTCTGAGCACTATGGGACTCAACTTCTGAGGTCATTAGTCCCCTAGAACTTAGAACTAGTTAAACCTAACTAACCTAAGGACATCACACACATCCATGCCCGAGGCAGGATTCGAACCTGCGACCGTAGCGGTCTCGCGGTTCCAGACCGCAGCGCCTAGAACCGCACGGCCACTTCGGCCGGCGTAAGAGCAGTATGGCTTAGCCGAATCGCCTAGGAGGTTTTCCTTCAATGATAATAACCACGAAAGCCTAGAAACTCGAGAGAAACTATCGGCTAAGAGAACATTGCTTCATCACTACTCCAGACTGAACCATCCGTGTGTCTACATAAATTCGTTCCTTGCTGGAAATCTTTCCAGCTCTTATTTAGCTTCTGATAAAAAGCTCTCACTTCATCCATCCCTTGCAGCTATTCCATTTATTCCAGTTCCTTTCTTTCATGCTCTCTCTTTATTCTTTTGTACAGGCTATTTCCTTCTCTTCTTGCGCTTCTACAATCTTATACAGTTCGTTGGGTATGATTTACTTGATGCATTCTCCTGCATGGTTCATTTTTAATTCCTGTTTCTAGTGTAGTCTCTTCAACAAACCAGCCATTGTTTACAACCCAATCTGCTTTTCCTAGACCTTTATCTGCAGCTTCTGTAAGTACGTATTTTAGGTTCTTCTATAATTCCTCGATACTTTCACTGTCAGGAAAGCGTGCCAAGCCTTCCTTGAGTAAGACAGAGAATCTTTGAGCATATTCTGGCTCCTTGAGCTTATCAATATGGACTTTTCTTGAACGAGATCAACGTAACCTCCTTACATTAGATATTCGACATCTGATGGTTGCTATTACAAGGTAATGTTCAGAGTCAACATTAGCACTCCTTTAAGTTCTAACATCCGTTAGTTTGGACAAATATCTTTCATTTATTAGGATATGATGAATTTCGTTAAAAGTATTTCCATCTGTAGATTTCCACGTCATTTTATGCATATGTTTGGCATTAAAAGTTGTACTGCCCCCTACCACATTCCTTGAAGAATCAAAATGTTTAAGTCTTATCCCTTTGTCATTTGTGTTATCATATAGGTTGCATCTTCCCCCCATGAACCATGGACCTTGCCGTTGGTGAGGAGGCTTGCGTGCCTCAGCGATACAGATAGCCGTACCGTAGGTGCAACCACAACGGAGGGGTATCTGTTGAGAGGCCAGACAAACGTGTGGTTCCTGAAGAGGGGCAGCAGCCTTTTCAGTAGTTGCAAGGGCAACAGTCTGGATGATTGACTGATCTGGCCTTGTAACAATAACCAAAACGGCCTTGCTGTGCTGGTACTGCGAACGGCTGAAAGCAAGGGGAAACTACGGCCGTAATTTTTCCCGAGGGCATGCAGCTTTACTGTGTGAATAAATGATGATGGCGTCCTCTTGGGTAAAATATTCCGGAAGTAAAATAGTCCCCTATTCGGATCTCCGGGCAGGGACTACTCAAGAGGATGTCGTTATCAGGAGAAAGAAAACTGGCGTTCTACGGATCGGAGCGTGGAATGTCAGATCCCTTAATCGGGCAGGTAGGTTAGAAAATTTAAAAAGGGAAATGGATAGGTTAAAGTTAGATATAGTGGGAATTAGTGAAGTTCGGTGGCAGGAGGAACAAGACCTTTGGTCAGGTGATTACCGGGTTATAAATACAAAATCAAATAGGGGTAATGCAGAAGTAGGTTTAATAATGAATAAAAAAATTGGAGTGCAGGTTAGCTACTACAAAAAGCATAGTGAACGCATTATTGTGGCCAAGATAGGCACAAAGCCCATGCCTACTACAGTTATACAAGTTTATATGCCAACTAGCTCTGCAGGTGATGAAGAAATTGATGAAATGTATGACGAGATAAAAGAAATTATTCAGGTAGTGAAGGGAGACGAAAATTTAATTGTCATGGGTGACTGGAATTCGTCAGTAGGTAAAGGGAGAGAAGGAAACGTAGTAGGTGAATATGGATTGGGGCTAGGAAATGAAAGAGGAAACCGCCTGGTAGAATTTTGCACAGAGCAAAACTTAATCATAGCTAACACTTGGTTCAAGAATCATAAAAGAAGGCTGTATACATGGAAGAAGCCTGGAGATACTGACAGGTTTCAGATAGATTACATAATGGTAAGACAGAGATTTAGGAACCAGGTTTTAAATCGTAAGACATTTCCAGGGGCAGATGTAGACTCTGACCACAATCTATTGGTTATGACCTGTCGATTAAAACTGAAGAAACTGCAAAAAGGTGGGAATTTAATGAGATGGGACCTGGATAAACTGAGAAATCCAGAGGTTGTACAGAGTTTCAGGGAGAGCATAAGGGAACAATTGACAGGAATGGGGGACAGAAATACAGTAAAAGAAGAATGGGTAGCTTTGAGGGATGAAGTAGTGAAGGCAGCAGAGGATCAAGTAGGTAAAAAGACGAGGGCTAGTAGAAATCCTTGGGTAACAGAAGAAATATTGAATTTAATTGATTAAAGGGGAAATGCAGTAACTGAAGCAGGCAAAAAGGAATACAAACGTCTCAAAAATGAGATCGACAGGAAGTGCAAAATGGCTAAGCAAGGATGGCTAGAGGACAAATGTAAGGATGTAGAGGCTTATCTCACTAGGGGTAAGATAGATACTGCCTACAGGAAAATTAAAGAGAGCTTTGGAGATAAGAGAACCACTTGTATGAACATCAAGAGCTCAGATGGAAACCCAGTTCTAAGCAAAGAAGGGAAAGCAGAAAGATGGAAGGAGTATATAGAGGGTCTATACAAGGGCAATGTACTTGAGGACAATATTATGGAAATGGAAGAGGATGTAGATGAAGATGAAATGGGGGATACGATACTGCGTGAAGAGTTTGACAGAGCACTGAAAGACCTGAGTCGAAACAAGGGCCCCGGAGTAGACAACATTCCATTGGAACTACTGACAGCCTTGGGAGAGCCAGTCATGACAAAACTATACCTTCTGGTGAGCAAGATGTATGAGACAGGTGAAATTACCTCAGACTTCAAGAAGAATATAATAATTCCAATCCCAAAGAAATCAGGTGTTGACAGATGTGAAAATTACCTCTCACAGCTGCAAAATACTAACACGAATTCTTTACAGACGAATGGAAAAACTAGTAGAAGCCGACCTCGGGGAAGATCACTTTGGATTCCGTAGAAATGTTGGAACACGTGAGGCAATACTGACCCTACGACTTATCTTAGAAGCTAGATTAAGGAAGGGCAAACCTACGTTTCTAGCATTTGTAGACTTAGAGAAAGCTTTTGACAATGTGGACTGGAATACTCTCTTTCAATTTATGAAGATGGCAGAGGTAAAATACAGGGAGCGAAAGGCTATTCACAATTTGTACAGAAACCAGATGGCAGTTATAAGAGTCGAGGGATATGAAAGGGAAGCAGTGGTTGGGAAGGGAGTGAAACAGGGTTGTAGTCTCTCCCCGATGTTATTCAATCTGTATATTGAGCAAGCAGTGAAGGAAACAAAAGAAAAATTCGGAGTAGGTATTAAAATCCATGGAGAAGAAATAAAAACTTTGAGGTTCGCCGATGACATTGCAATTCTGTCAGAGACAGCAAAGGACTTGGGAGAGCAGTTGAACGGACTGGATAGTGTCTTGAAAGGGGGATATAAGATGAACATCAACAAAAGCAAAACGAGGATAATGGAATGTAGTCGAATTAAATCGAGTGATGCTGAGGGAATTAGATTAGGAAATGAGACACTTAAAGTAGTAAAGGAGTTTTGCTATTTGGGGAGCAAAATAACTGATGATAGTCGAAGTAGAGAGGATATAAAATGTAGACTGGCAATGGCAAGGAAAGCGTTTCCGAAGAAGAGAAATTTGTTAACATCGAGTATAGATTTAAGTGTCAGGAAGTCATTTCTGAAAGTATTTGTATGGAGTGTAGCCATGTATGGAAGTGAAACATGGACGATAAATAGTTTAGACAAGAAGAGAATAGAAACTTTCGAAATGTGGTGCTACAGAAGAATGCTGAAGATTAGATGGGTGGATCACATAACTAATGAGGAAGTATTGAATAGGATTGGGGAGAAGTTTGTGGCAAAACTTGAGCAGAAGAAGGGATCGGTTGGTAGGACATGTTCTGAGGCATCAAGGGATCACCAATTTAGTATTGGAGGGCAGCGTGGAGGGTAAAAATCGTAGAGGGAGACCAAGAGATGAATACACTAAGCAGATTCAGAAGGATATAGGCTGCAGTAGGTACTGGGAGATGAAGAAACTTGCACAGGATACAGTAGCATGGAGAGCTGCATCAAACCAGTCTCAGGACTGAAGTCCACAACAACAACATAGGTTTCATTTTCCAACACAAGACTGAAAATCATCTTATTTTCTATTTTAGCATTTACATCTCCAAAAACTATCTTACAGTCCCCTCTCGGTCATTTATTGTATACCCCATCTAACTTATCACAAAAAGCGTCCTTCTCCTCATTGGTTTCTTCAGTTGGGGCATCAGCTCATATAAGACCGTAGTTGAAAAAGTTTCCTCTGATTCTGAGTCTGTACAATTTGTGTGATTTCGCCTTTAAGTCCATAATAAGATGTTTTTTCCTCTTACTTACAATAAAACCAATGCCAAACATACGGTATTTCTATTGGCAGTTATAAAATTCGTGTGGAACTCTTCTCTATCATTTCCTCATCCAACCATCTCACCTCTTGAATAGCCATCCAGCCGGTACTCATCCAGCTGATTAATTTATTTATTTAAAGCTCCGGCTTGACAGAGAGTTAGAACTCATGGTACCTTTTCGCACCTGGCCAGGTGCAAGTCCCATATGGTGGTGACAGATGGAATCAGCAGCGTACGACCTCCTCGGAGCCTATGGAAAAGGGTACATAAATTGTGATGTTGTATGCAAGACTGCGACAAGTTTGAAAAGACGTCGTTGTTACTGTGCCCAATACTTTCAGTGAAGACACCACTGTCAGCATCCTCTGATGCGTCAAGATCAACCACAACCATGCCCACTGTGCGGATAGTTAGTGACGCCCCAGATATAGCACTGGTTGTGTGGACATTTGTGATGCTACAACCAAGTCCATTTCTGATTCAAGGTACGCAACATGGTTGTACAGTCCTGCATGGTCAGTGAACAATATGACTGTCCTCTCAAGCACTAATGTGTACCACTATCAGAACTTCCACATCTGCAGCCATATCAAGGGGGTAAGCCGCAATATTGATCGGACATAAAGCTGCAGCTATGTTAACATCGGGTAAGGCAGCGACTTCACAGAGCAGCACCCTTGCGATAAAAAGACTATTTGAGACGTTGGCGCCCCTCGTGACTGTGGGGAGATGTTGATTAGCGTCTGTGTCGGTGGCGGGAGAGGCGGCGGACCAAAGGCATTCCGCGCGGCGCACGCCACGCTACACGACGCGAAACACCGGCCCTCGGCTACTCAATTAGGCTGATGAAGGCAGCAGACCGTAAGCCGATTACACGCGCTGGCCGCTTCTGCCCGCACGCCGAGGGGCTTCGGAGTTCCGGAACAGCCACAAAGAGTCCAGTCTGGCCAACACCTTCCTACAGTTCTACGGCACTCCGCCAACGAGCTTTATTGCGAGTGAAGAGATTATCCACGTTACCCTGTTATTTAAGCTTGCTGCTTTCCACGAAATTCAGTAGTTCTGCGATGAAGACTATTACTGCGTCTCTTTAATATAAAATCAGAGTACATTACAACGGAATGTACCTATTTCACAGAACAGATTCTCAGCTTATCTAGCAAGCTGAAATAGTAGGTGAACTGTAGGTTCAGAAGTATCGGGGCACTCCTAACAAGGGAACCTCCCCATCGCACCCCCCTCAGATTTAGTTATAAGTTGGCACAGTGGATAGGCCTTGAAAAACTGAACAAAGATCATTCGAGAAAACAGGAAGACGTTGTGTGGAACTATGAAAAAAATAAGCAGAATATACAAACTGAGTAGTCCATGTGCAAGATAAGTTACATCAAGGAGGACGTGAGCGCAGAGGCGCCGTGGTCCCGTGATTAGCGTGAGCAGCTGCAGAACGAGAGGTCCTTGGTTCAAATCTTCCCTCGAGTGAAAAGTTTAATTTTTTATTTTCATACAATTATTATCTGTCCGTCCTTCCGATGCGAGGTAACTGCGCCGTAGTATGGGGACGCTACATCTAAACGGAAAAATTTGAAAACGTTAAAAACATATGTTTTGACAGAGCACAGGGAAAACTGTGCGACTGTGAAACTGTTGCATTCATTTGTTGCAGTTTATGTGACAAACTCTTATGTTTTCATCACTTTCTTGGGAGTAATTATCACGTACACAAGAAAACCCAAATCGGGCAAGGCAGAAGAATCTTTTTACCCATTCGCCAAGTGTACAAGTTAGGTGGGTCGACAACATATTCCTGTCATGTGTCGCACATGCCGTCACCAGTGCCGTATAGAATGTATCAGACGTGTTTCCTGTGGAGGAATCGGTTGACCTATGACTTTGCGATCAAATGTTTTCGGTTCCCATTGGAGAGGCACGTCCTTTCATCTACTAATCGCACGGTTTTGCGGTGCGGTCGCAAAACACAGTCACTAAACATATTACAGTGAACAGAGACGTCAATGAACGAACGGACAGACCATAACTTTACGAAAATAAAAAAGTAAACTTGCCACTCGAGGTAAGACTTGAACCAAAAACCTCAAGTTTCGCAGCTGCTCAGGCTAACCACGGGACCACGGCGCTCCTGAGCTCACAGTCTCCTTGATGTTGCATATCTTGCCCATGGACTACTCAGTTTGTATATTTTGCTTATTTTTTCATAGTTCCACACAACTTCTTCCTGTTTTCTCGATTGAGCTGTGTTCAGTTTTTCAAGGCCTATTCACTGTGCCAACTTCTAACTAAATCTGAGGAGGGTGCGATGGGGAGGTTCCCTTGTAAGCAATGCGGAATTCACTACTGGATACCACGAGAGGTGTGCCCGCAATGTAGGAGGAGGAAGGGAATAGCGTGTTGTCAGTAGAGAGACAGGAACGCCGGAATGGGATGGTCAGGACAGCTCACTTTCTCCGAACGAAGAACTATTAAAAAAGGTAGGAAGATTTTTCTGTTTAGCAAAAGTGACAAAAAGCGGATTTCAGAGTTCTTGACGACTCAACACAAAAGTTTTATCTCAAGTACAGATAGTGTTGAGGATCAGTGGACAAAGGTCAAAACCATCGTACAATATGCATTTGATGAGCACGTTCCAAGTAAGATCGTAAGATATGGAAAAGAGCCACCTTGGTACAACAACCGAGTTAGAAAACTGCTAAGCAAGCAAAGGTAACTTCACAGCTAACATCAACATAGCCAAAGCCTTGCAGACAAACAAAAATTACACGAAGCGAAATGTAGTCTGAGGAGGGCTATGCGAGAGGTGTTCAACGAATTGGAAAGTAAAGTTCTATGTACTGACTTGGCAGAAAATCCTAAGTAATTTTGGTCTTATGTCAAAGCAGTAGGTGGGTCAAAACAAAATGTCCAGACACTCTGTGACCAAAATGGTACTGAAACAGAGGATGACAGACTGAAGGCCGAGATACTAAATGTCTTTTTCCAAAGCTGTTTCACAGAGAAAGAATGCACTGTAGTTCCTTCTCTAGATTGTCACACAGATGACAAAATGGAAGATTCGAAATAGATGACAGAGGGATAGAAAAACCATTAAAATCGCTCAAAAGAGGAAAGGCCGCTGGACCTGATGGGATACCAATTCGGTTTTACACAGAGTACGCGAAGGAACTTGCCCCCCCCCCCCCCTTCTTGCAGGGGTGTACCGTAGGTCTCTAGAAGAGCGGAGTGTTCCAAAAGACTGTAAAAGGTCACAGGTCATTCCCGTTTCCAAGAAGAGACGTCGAACAGCTGTGCAGAACTATAGACCTATGTCTCTAACGTCGATCAGTTGTAGAATTTTGGAACACGTATTATGTTCGAGTATAATGACTTTTCTGGAGACTAGAAACCTACTCTGTAGGAATCAACATGGGTTTCGAAAAAGACGGTCGTGTGAAACCCCAGCTCGCGCTATTCGTCCACGAGACTCAGAGGGCCATAGACACGGGTTCACAGGTAGATGCCGTGTTTCTTGACTTCCGCAAGGCGTTTGATACAGTTCCCCACAGTCGTTTAATGAACAAAGTAAGAGCATATGGACTATCAGACCAATTGTGTGATTGGATTGAAGAGTTCCTAGATAACAGAACGCAGCATGTCATTCTCAATGGAGAGAAGTCTTCCGAAGTAAGAGTGATTTCAGGTGTGCCGTAGGGGAGTCTCGTAGGACCGTTGCTATTCACAGTATACATAAATGACCTTGTGGATGACATCGGAAGTTCACTGAGGCTCTTTGTAGATGATGCTGTAGTATATCGAGAGGTTGTAACAATGGAAAATTGTACTGAAATGCAGGAGGATCTGCAACGAATTGACGCATGGCGCAAGGAATGGCAATTGAATCTCAATGTAGACAAGTGTAATGTGCTGCGAATACATAGAAAGAAAGATCCTTTATCATTTAGCTACAATACAGCAGATCAGCAACTGGAAGCAGTTAATTCCATAAATTATCTGGGAGTACGCTTTAGGAGTGAATTAAAATGGAATGATCATATAAAGTTGATCGTCGGTAAATCAGATGCCAGACAGAATCATTGGCATAATCCTAAGGAATTGCAGCCCAAAAACAAATAAAGTTGGTTACAGCACACTTGTTCGAGCGCTGCTTGAATATTGCTCACCGGTGTGGGATCAGTACCAGATTGGGTTGATAGAAGAGATAGAGAAGATCCAACGGAGAGCAGCGCGCTTCGTTACAGGATCATTTAGTATCGCGAAAGCGTTACGGAGATGATAGATAAACTCCAGTGGAAGACTCTGCAAGAGAGACGCTCAGTAGCTCGGTATGGGCTTTGTTGAAGTTTCGAGAACATACCTTCACCGAGGAGTCAAGCAGTATATTGCTCCCTCCTACATTTATCTCGCGAAGAGACCATGAGGATAAAATCAGAGAGATTAGAGCCCACACAAAGGCATACCGACAATCTTTCTTTCCACTAACAATACGAGACTGGAATAGAAGGGAGAATCGATAGAGGTACTCAAGGTACCATCCGCCACACACCGTCAGGTGGCTTGCGGAGTATGGCTGTAGATGTAGATGCAGATGTAGATATAGCCGTAGGACGACATCTGACTGAGAAATCAGCTACAATCAGGGAAATTTCAGCCATTCAAAGCTTCCCAAGTCGACTGTTGGTGAAGAGACTGTTGTTGTGTACGACTTTGTATGGAACGGCAAGGAGAGGTGGGCAACAGAGAGGTGCGGCAACTGTCATCGAAGGAAAGTTGGATAAGAACTGAAATGAACAGCCAACGAGTTATCACAGTAACTAGAAGGTTTACTTAACTTCTATTTCTCCAAGTGTACGAAGACTCATTACAAATAATGCATCAGGAAATATCAAAATGTCAACAAGGATAGGGCACACTGAACTAAACCACAAACGATGGATTTAGAGCCGCGATAATGCGGCGTCTGTGTAGTGTCACGTGGCATCTAGCGAAGAGACTCCAAAGTGCAAGTCGGGGGAGTGGCTGCTACCGGCCGTCCTATATCACGGCGGCAGAGATCGCTCACAGACGAGAGCCACTAGAGGCGTGTCTCAATGGGCGTGCACCATTGGGTCCACTGAATTCCACATGACCACTAACGACATGTGAAGGTAACTTGCAAGTCCGTTGGCAACTTTGACGCCCATGGAGTGATACTGATACGTGATACCAGAATTGTGAACTGTAACTGCAAAGACACAACCAAACATAAACCAAATCAGGCAAACGTCGTGTAGTAACAGAGAGGAAATGTCAAATTTTGCGGTTGGTTCCTGTAAAAACTCGTATGTAATCACTAGAAGCAACCAATCTGGACTTCCAAAGTGTTACTAGAATTCAAACTAGCTCAATGACTGTGTGTATCGAGTTTAATAGAATGGGGTAGAATGGTTGACCAGCTTCTCATAAGCCACATGTTCACTATGTGATCAAAAGTATTCGAACATGCCCAAAAATATATTTTTTTCAAATTAGGTGCCTTGTACTGCTACCTACTGCCACGTACTCCATATCAGCGATCTCAGTAGTCATTACACATCGTGAGACAGCAGAATGGGGCCCTCCGCGGAACTCACAGACTTCGAACGAGGCCAGGTGATTGGTTTTCACCTGTGTCATACGTCTGTACGCGAGATTTCTACACTCCTAAACGTCCCTATGTTCACTGTTTCCGATGTGATAGTGAAGTGGAAACGTGAAGGGACATGTACAGAACAAAAGCGTGCAGCCAACCTCGTCTGTTGACTGACAGAGACCGCAGACAGTTGAAGAGGGTCTAATGTGTAATAGCCGGCCGCTGTGACCGAGCGGTTCTAGGCGCTTCAGTGCGGAACCGCGCTGCTGCTACGGTCGCAGGTTTGAATCCTGCCTCGGGCATGGATGTGTGTGATGTCCTTAGGTTAGTTAGGTTTACGTAGTTCTAAGTCTAGCGAACTGATGACCTCAGATGTTGAGTCCCATAGTGCTTAGACCCATTTGCACATTTCTAATATGTAATAGGCAGACATTTATCCAGACTGACACACAGGAATTCCAACTGCAACAAGATCCACCGAAAGTACTACGATAGTTAGGCGGGAGGTGAGAATACTTGGATTTCATGGTCGAGCGGCTGCTCATGAGCCACACACCACGCCGGTAAATGGAAAACGACGCCTTGCTTGGTGTAAGGAGGGTAAATATTGGACGATTGAACAGTTGAAAAACGTTGTGTGGAGTGACGTATCACGGTACAAGGTCTGGTGATTTCGTGGCAGGGTATGGGTATGTCGAATGCCCAGTGAATGTCATCTGCCAGTGTTTGTAGTGGTAACAGTAAAATTCGGAGGCCGTGGTGTTATGGTGTGGTCGTGTTTTTCACTGAGGGGACTTTTTCACTCGTTGTTGTTTTGCATGGCACTGTCACAGCAGAGGCCTAAACTGATGTTTTAAGCACCTTCTTGCTTCCCAATGTTGAAGAGCAATTCGGGGATGGCGACTGCCACTGTCAACACGATCAAGCACTTGTTCATCATGGACGGCCTGTGGCGAAGTGGTTACACGACAACAACATCCCTGTAATGGACTGGCTGCGCAAAGTCCTGACCTAAATCCTACAGAAAGCCATTGGGATGTTTTGGAAGGCCGACGTCGTGCCAGGCCTCACCGACCGACATCGATACCTCTCCTCAGTGCAGTACTCCGTGGAGAATGGGCTGCCATTCTCCAAGAAACTTTCCATCATCTAATTGAATGTATGCCTGCGAAAGTGGAAGCTGTCATCAAGGCTAAGGTTGGGCCAACACCATGTTCAATTCCCGCGTTACCGATGGCGGGCACCACGAACTTGTAAGTCATTTTCAGCCAGGTGTCCAGATACTTTTGATCACATAGTGTATTTATTGTCAGCCCTAAGTGTCAAATGAAGTTGTGTAAGCAGCGACGCCACTGGACATTAGATGACTGGAAACGAGTGATTTGGAGTGATAAATGGCTTTGCCGGCCGGAGTGGTCGAGCGGTTCTAGGCGCTTCAGTCTGGAACCGCACGACCGCTACGGTCGCAGGTTCTAATCCTGCCTCGGGCATAGATGTGAGTGATGTCGTTAGGTTAGTTAGGTTTAAGTAGTTCTAAGTTCTGGGGGACTGATGACCTCAGATGTTAAGTCCCATAGTGCTCAGAGTCATATGAACCATTTTTGATAAATCACTTTGCACCCTCCGGCAGTCCGATGGAAGTTTCTGCGTCAGGCAGATGCCTGGAGAACATTACATGTATTGCCAAGAGTGAAGTAGGAAGGAAGTGATGTTACGGTATGGAGATATTCTTGTGGTTGGAAGGTGGGAGACGAGGCACTGGCAGATGCAAAGCTGTGAGGACGGGGCGTGAGTCGTGCTTGGGTAGCTCAGATGGTAGAACACTTGCCTGCGGAAGGCAAAGGTCCCGAGTTCGAGTCTCGGTCCGGCACACAGCTTTAATCTGCCTGGAAGTTTCTTGTGGTCTCCTTATTGTGCTTAAGAAAACGGAAACTGAGGAGAAACATGAACAATTTTAGAGCATTGTGTATTGCTAATACCAGGGAAACAGACAGATGGAGGCAATTATTGATATAGGTATTGGAAATGCATACTGACATAAAACAGCAGTTGTGAGGCATTGTTTGTGGACAGTAGAGTTACTGAAAGGGACTGGCCTCCCCAGAGTCTCGATCTGAATCCAACAGAATTGCTTTGCGCTAATTTAGAACATAGACTACGCTCCACATCCCAGCCTCCCACATCACTACTTTCTCTAGGTTCTCGCTCTTGAGTAAGAATGGGCTGACATTCCTCCGTAGACATTAACAGACCTCATTGAAAGTGACCTCAGTAGAGTTGAAGCCGTCATAAAGGCAAAAGATACAGAATCCCATAATCACTCAAATGTACCCAGATACTTTAAACAGATAGTGTATTCTGTTTACACTACTGGCCACTAAAATTGCTACAACACGAAGATGACGTGCTACAGACGTGAAATTTAACCGACAGGAAGACGATGCTGTGATATGCAAATGATTAGCTTTTCAGAGCATTCACACAAGGTTGGCGCCGGTGGCGACACCTACAACGTGCTGACATGAGGAAAGTTTCCAACCGATTTCTCATACACAAACAGCAGTTGACAGCGTTGCCTGGTAAACGTTGTTGTGATGCCTCGTGTAAGGAGGAGAAATGCGTACCATCACGTTTCCTACTTTGATAAAGGTCGGATTGTAGCCTATCGCGATTGCGGTTTATCGTATCGCGACATTGCTGCTCGCGTTGGTCGAGATCCAATGACTGTTAGCAGAATATGGAATCGGTGGGTTCAGGAGGGTAATACGGAACGCCGTGCTGGATCCCCACAGCCTCGTATCACTAGCAGTTGAGATGACAGGCATCTTATCTGTATGGCTATAACGGATCGTGCAGCCACGTCTTGATCCCTGAGTCAACAGATGGGGACGTTTGCAAGACAACAACCATCTGCACCAACAGTTCGACGACGTTTGCAGCAGTATGGACTGTCAGCTCGGAGACCATGGCTGCGGTTACCCTTGACGCTGCATCACAGACAGGAGCGCCCGCGATGGTGAACTCAACGACAAAGCTGGGTGCACGAATGGCAAAACTTTTTTTTTTCGAATGAATCCAGGTTCTGTTTACAGCATCATGATGGTCGCATCCCTGTTTGGCGACACCGCGGTGAACGCACATTGGAAGCTTGTATTCGTCATCGCCATACTGGCGTATCACCCAGTGTGATGATGTGGGGTGCCATTGGTTACAAGTCTCGGTCACCTCTTGTTCGCATTGACGGCTCTTTGAACAGTGGACGTTACATCTCAGATGTGTTACGACCCGTGGCTCTACCCTTCATTCGATCCCTGCAAAACCCTACATTTCAGCAGGATAATGCACGACAGCATGTTGCAGTTCCTGTACGGGCCTTCCTGGATACAGAAAATGTTCTCCTGCTACCCTGGCCAGCACATTCTCCAGTACACTCACTAACTGAAAACGTCTGGTTGTAAGGTGTCAGGCAAATCCAACACCTTCCATGAAAACCCTGACATGATAAGCAAATCCAGTAGTATGTCACATAGCTCCGAATAAATCGTGACATTAAATTAACCGAAGTAATACGAGTAACGAGTGAGCAAATGGAATACCGCAGACCAACACAAGAATGCCTAAATGCATGTCATACCTTCCCACCGTGAGACAGACCCATCTCCGAGGGGAGAAATGAGAACAGAAGCCGAGAGCAGAACCGTGTTAAGCTGGAAGGCCCTACGATAAGGGACGGACACCCACGTTGCCAGCTAACCGCTAGGACCACCCCAGCCCATGTTAAAAGCTAGAGCCCTCCAGAAGAACAGTACAGATCTTACGATAACACTAAAAGGACCACACCAGCTGCAAGTTTTAGCGTGAGACTTTTTCGCGTCTCCGTTACGTCAGGACCACTTCCCAGCCCATGTTAAAAGATAGAGCCCTCCAGAAGAACAGTATAGATCTTACGATAACACTAAAAGGACCACACCAGCTGCAAGTTTTAGCGTGAGACTTTTTCGCGTCTCTGTTACGTTGCATACTTTAGAAACATTGCCCCACCACGAAAAGTATAACGTTTCTCATTGGATAGACAGAAGTTTTGTAGGCGGAGCTTAAGGTTAACATTGAGACCCTGATTGGTCTGATGAAAACACAGCCAGATAGTTTTTTTAAACCAACTTCGGTAAATTGTAGTAAGGAGAAGTTAGGAAAGACTGCTTCCGAGACGGCGAGGTGAGCGGAGCTGTGCTGTCCACCGCCCCCTGACGAACACCGACAAGGTAATGAACGCACGCAATGCCGCATAACAGCTCATAAAGCTTCACTCAGAACTGCAGAAGTCTCATCTGTTACACCCCCTTTTTGCGTAATACTAGTGTCGATCGTCAATTAAAGCTCATGGTGTTCTCATTTGCCACTTGAAGTAAAAATCTGAAACGCGATGATTTTTCTGTTATATAGTTATTGAGAAGCCACATCAGCCACTATAATTTACGACAAGTTAAATAAGTAATTAAAGATAATTGAGGGTCACTGTAGACCATTTTGATAGTTTTCTCTTTTGTGAAACTTAATTTAAACCTAGATTATAGATGTGATATGGCATAGGTCATCCTTCGATCCATTGTAGAACTTGGAAACCCATTCAGGGAATATTCGTTCACATTTTTGTTGAACGTAGTTGGTTTTTACCATCCTGTATTAAAACATTTCCTTTTATCAATAGTGCAATTTATAAACAATGTTTTGTGAGTAGAATAAAATTTCCAATGGTAAACTTAACTGCTTTTTCGACGTTATTTTACAAGCTAACTAAATATATGAAAGCCTTGAACCCCTTCCACTAAATTTAGTTAGTATTAAGATTCTTTTACAGGGAGTGCAGTGGAGCTGACGCTGAAATCATTAAGTATTTGGTTATATCATCGCTAGTCTCAGTGAACTCTTCTGAACTCCACATGTCATGTGTGGTCTGACGTCTCCTTACCAGCAACAGGTCCCAGGTTCAAACTAGTAAATTCCCTAAAAAACACGCTCAGAGCGTCGTTGCGCGAAAGTGGTAGGGAGACACGATATAGAACAAACAGACACCACGCAGAATGTTAGAGAATGGCGACCCTGCCAGGATGGTAAAATACCATGATTGAAAGTCGACCACATGCCTAACTAGGCCAGAAAAATATCCCGTTGAAAAATTTTCGTAGAAAAAATTTTTTTCTTAAAGTTATACATAGTCGAAAACAGTAGCTGCAACGATAGATAGTAAGAAATTATTCAATAGATAGTGAGACATTCTAGCAGAGACAATAGCATAATTAAGTTATGAATTTTAATATTGTTAGAATTAAGTTTTCTCTCCAATGCGAGTGCACAGATGGCGGATACATCGTTGACAAATTGGTTCTGACCCAACAAGTAAGTGAATTGATTGTCAAGTTGTGTGTGCAAAAAGTTTATGAAACGCGTGAGATCGTATGAGCGCATGTTGACTCGAAGTAGGGCGCGTGAATTGCTTTTAAAACAGAAAATAAGGAATTCGGAAAGATTAGCAATGGCAAATCGAGACCTTGACCGAATTGAGGTAGAGACCCAGCATGAAAATGGACAGAGAATAGAGGACAGTACAACAGACGATGCAGTATCGCGAGAAATAGGACTTATAACACACCATAACGAGGATAATGTACGTCAAGGCATAGAAAACATAAGTCAGCATACGACAGAGGAGCATAAAAGTAGAGAGAGTGTCGATGAGGATTCTAACTTGCGTCTTGAATACGTAGAACCCATAGTACAAGTAATCAGAGCTCCCTCACCACAGAGTACAAGGAATGCGAGCAGAAACGTGTCACAGCACAGTTCAATGCAATCGGTTGCGAACCAACACTTGGGCGAAAACACAGAGCGTAAGACGTCGGAAGAAAACGCAATAGGACCCACCAATCTGGCAGAATTATTACAACAAATTACGGAAACCATGACAAGGCAAAATAAAGACATAGCGAACCAAATTCAAATTGAGAATGCAGAAACCACGAGACAAATGCGTGAGATTAAAGAACAAAACAAAAAAATTCAGTTACACCTAAGTCGTATTGAAGACGAGGCAAAAGAATCTCGAGAAGTGATAGGAAACTTAATAACAGGTCACAATAAATTAAGAACAGACATTGACAAGGTACAAGCGGACGTACAAACATTACGTAATGACATTCAGGACGAGATCAAAACATTACGTAACAACACCCAGGGAGAAGGCAAGAAACTAGAGAAACACATAAACGAAATTACTAGACAAGCAGCAGGTACAGCGCGTGAAATTGTTGAAAACAGTGTGTTACACAAACGTTTCACAAAAGCAGCGCTGAATAGATATGATAACCGCATAGTCAAAATAGAGGCACAAACGAAGCAACAATATCAGAAATTGCGAACAGAGTTGTTGCAAACCATTGAAGAGCGTAGTGAACAGGATCGAACAACCACAGAGTCTGCAACCACATCCGTATCTTTAACAGCACCGGAAAAACAAGCAGTTAACGAAGAAATTACGCATTTGCGATTCCAATCACAGGCGGAAAGTAACATACGTGAAATCAGACAGCCTGCTCAGCAACAAACACGTTTCGAAATTCTTGATGAACAAACGTCATCACAAACACATGCGGAACCACAAATGTATGTTTCAAGACAGTTTGGATAGTGCAATGAAGCAGCAAGGTTAGCCAGACAAGAGACCGAACCAATACCCGACAATGGAAAGCCAAGTCGCGAAGAGTACAGTGCAATGCATTCAGCTACACGTTCACAACCGATGGAAGAAAATTATTGCGTACCACTCCAACGATACTACGCAAGGGTAGGCGAAAGTTACAGTGGACAATATCCAATGGATCTACCACAACCGGAAAGAACGACGGGAGAAATGATCAGAAACAAAAGTGGTGAAGAATCGCGAATTTCATATGGAACTATGACGAAGTACGACAACGATCATTTCGTCACAGTCAGAAAATTTCAACACTTTCGAGAAGGAAACTCATTACATCCACGAACTTTTATTGATCAATTCCGAGTAGGATTACCAGAACTCTGGACGCTAGCACACAAATTAGACTTTATATGTGCACACATGTCAGGAACAGTCGCAGAAACCATGCAGAATGTTGCAGCGACATGCCGATTGTACGAAGATTTCAGAGAGAAGTTTCTCTCACGATATTGGTCCAGCGTAGCACAGAACAGAGTGAAGTACGAATTATTACAGAACCCTTATTTTGAAAATTCAGTAGAGAAGAGTTCCGTGAAATTTTTCGAATTAATGGCAAAGAAAAATCAATGCTTAGACGTACCATACAGTGACGGAGAGTTGATTAAATTATGCGCGATGAAGCTACAATTGAAATACCAGCAATCATTAGTAGGTCGCGGAGGCAATGACGTCAAAGCATTTAAAGGTATTCTATGCGAACTAGAGTTCATATTTTCGGAAGATGACGCAAGCAAAAGACGAAGCGCACGTGAAAACGAAAGCAAAAAGCAGTGGAATCCACAAGACACAGTACGAAGAAACAATAATTACGAACCATGTGATAACTTCGCACCAAGAAACGACAATAGATTTCAACAAAGAACCGGTTATGGATTTAGAAGAGAATATGGCAATTAATTCACCCAGGAACGGCAACTATTACAGAGGGAATAACTACAACCGGAACGGGTACTGGAGAACCAATAGACCGACAAATTATCAACAAAGAAACCACTATCAACAAGCTGAACAAGAAAAGAGAATACACATAGAAGAGGTGGAGGTAAGACCACCAAACCCCCATAAACGTCCGAATTGACAGCTAAGCGCCCATGCCAAAGAGAATGACGCACCGACCCAGGACAATTGCAGCACCTTGAACAGAGAAGTAAAAATCTTATCACGAGAAGAGATGAAGGAAGAAACAAATCCGCAGGGACCAGATGAGAACGAAGACAAGAAAATAACAATATCGTGTTGGGGCGAAATTAATTGGGAGAATACTGACGAGGAAGATGAATTACCAGAGGCATGCACAACGAATGTAGGAGGAAAGGACGAAGTAATGAGTATTGCAGAGCTATTTGAGATGGAAAACGGGGAAAGCGAATTCAATGAGGATAATGCGCAGTCGACAGAAGTTGAAAATAAGTTACGAGTGGGCACACAACCCAACGTATATAATGAAGGAAGTTATGAAGTGATAATTAGAGCATTTAGATGCGATTATGTGGAAGTAGCGACGAAGAAGGAGAAGATAGACGAGGATGTGGAAAAAGTAGAGGATGTTGAGGAATGCGTAATTGAAGGAAGAAATAGAGAAGAGGAAATAAAAGAGAGAGAAGTAGCAGTCGAAGCTTATCCTACAGAAAGTTCGAATTCACAAGGGAAATTCCTAAAAAGACTCATGTATGATTCAGTGGAGGATTCGTTGATGCAAGAACCCTTTCAAATTCAACCAATTGTGAAGGCCATGGTAAAGTATATCCCAGTCAATATTGTAATTGATAGAGGAAGTGAACTGACTGCGATCTCAGGAAATTTATTAATGAGGTGTAATGCCAATGAGGAATTGCAAGAACTGAAAACACGTAAGATTAAAGTAAGAGGTCCTATTAGAAACAATGCTGCGGAAGTTACGATACAAACAAGGTTAACTCTTTCGTGCCAAGGTCAAACGATCGAAGCCAACTTCGTGATTATACCTAAACTAACTGTAGATTTGATTATAGGTGCAGATTTTTTAAATGAGAGACGAGCGATAATAGATATGGGGAAAGGTAGCGTTACTTTCGGGATTGTCACACTTCTCTTTGAGCAAAAGCTATAATTAAAAGAAATACCAGTTATAAAGAAACAATTAAGAATGACGCGAGATAAAGAGGATGAAGAATTAGAATGGTATGCACAAAAGGGGGAATCGCCTCAACTCATGTTAGAAGTCCATAAAGAAATCTACGAAAAATTGCAAGAAGTCAAAGGTATTTCGGAACACAGTAAAAGAGAACTAGAGGGTATTTTACGAGATAAAGCAGAGGTATTTTTACCTAAGACTGGCAGTATTAAACACTTTCAGTACAAGTTTGAAGTAAAACAGCACAAACCATTTACAGTGCCACCCTATACAATCCCATTAAGCTACAGGAATAAAGTATTCCAGGAGATATCTAAAATGTTAGATGACGATATTATTGAACCAGCTACCTCCACATATAACAGTCCGCTCCATATTGTACAAAAACGAGATGGGAGCATCAGGATAGTGTTCCATTCCAGACAGATCAACACAATCATAATCACTGAGACAGATCGCCCAGAAAAATTAGAGGAATTGATACAAAACTTCCACGGTGCTAAGATATTTTCATCAATTGATTTATGGAGTAGTTTCTGGCAAATATAATTGGCCCCAGAATGTAGAAAATTTACAGCATTTATCGTATTCGGTAGATGTTACCAGTTTAAACGATTGCCATTTGGTTTAAACATATTATCAGCAGCGTTTATTAGGGGATTTAATACTATACTCAGTCCTGAAATTTTACAAAAAATTTCTTGTTATGTTGATGATGTGATTATAGCAGAACCTTCTTGGGAACATCACAACGACACATTAAATCAGTTTTTACAGATCATGAAAGAGCATGGGGTCACAGTAAACATAACAAAATACAAATTTGGAAGGCGAGAGGTCAAATTTCTAGGACACATAATTTCCGAGGAAGGGGTAATGCCCGACCAGAAAAACTAATGGCAATCAAAGAATTCTGTACTCCATATAATAAGAACACTCTCAGAGGATTTCTAGGTCTCACCGGATTCTATAAAAAACTTATTTGGATCTACTCTCTCGCAATACCACGCCTATGTGCATTGACTGGAAAAAACACGCCATGGGTGTGGGATCAACAAGCCAATGAAGAATTTTTAGAAGTGAAAAACGCACTAACAGCAGCACCGATTTTAGCACATCCTGATCTAACACAAAATTTTTGTATGGCCACTGATAGCGCGAAAACAGGTTTAGGAGTTGTTTTATTCCAAGAATACGAACAGGCAGGGCTAAGATCATATAGAAAAATTGCATTTGCCAGTCGGGTACTCACAAAAAGCGAGAAAAACTATTCAGTCACGGAGCTGGAAGCATTGGCCATTGTAAGGGGCTTCCAACGTTTTCGATACTTCCTATTCGGAAGAAAAATAAAAGTATACACTGACCACAAAGCATTAGAATTTCTGTTATCCGCCAAACTAACTGATCGGAGGTTAGCCAGATGGATGTTAATACTACAGGAATTTGACTTCACTATTACACACAAACCAGGACCAGCGAATGTATTAGCAGATGTTTATCACGATGTCCACAGGGTGCATCCAATAACATAGGTCTGGAAGCTGCAGAAGACCAGTTTGCAATGTACTATATGAAACAAGTACCTTTCGAAAACTACATTACGACAGCATTGAAAAACATAGGCAAAGAACAGGACAAGGATCCCAAAATACTAGGAATCAAACACAAGTGGAGAAGTAAGAATTTTCCAGACATTCGACAGCACTATCTCGTAAAAAACAATGTTTTATTTTTTAGACGAAATGTTGCAACGAATGAATGGTTAATTTATATCCCAGATGAACTAATTAATAAGTACATATGGTATACACATTTAAGTAATGGCCACTTTGGACCAAATAAATGCTTTTTAAAAGTAAAACAAACAAGCCATTTTCCTAATATGGAAAGACGAGTTAGAACAGTATTAGTCAAATGCAAAAAATGTATGAGGGCTAAACACGTCACTTTCCAAACCAAGCCACCTATGTTTCCAATAATCCCTAAAAGATTAAAGCAAATAGCTGCAACAGATTTGATGGGGCCCCTCCCCGCACAATAAATGGATATATTTTCATATTTGTCGTTTTGGAACTTACTTCTAAATATGTTACCTTGACACCATTAAATCGGGGAACAGGTCTTACTATAAGTAAAGCATTTAGACAAGATTTTCTCAGACAAGTAGGTCGAGTGGAACGAATAATTTCGGATAATGGCCCACAATACAAATCAGTGAAATGGCAGAACACGTTAAAACAACACAAAATAAAACCCATCTACATATCTAAGTACAAACCTAGCGTAAATCCAGCAGGACGATCTATGAAGGACATAGGCACTTTATGCCGATTATATGCAGGCAAAAGACACAACACTTGGGATATATACCTTAAAGATTTTCAAGAAGTAATAAATGAAATGCCACATAGCACTACACTACTACCTCCAGTTACTGTACTTAAAAATATTGAACCCCCAAACATAACCAGAGAAAATGTTAGATTTCCTATTGTACCACGTAGACAGCACAAACAAGTCATAGCAACAATACTCTCCAACATCAGAAAGGCAGCCATTAAAAGAAAAGAAAGAGGAGATAGAACAACAATTAAAAGAACATTCTCAGTAGGCCAGAAAGTATTTGTAAAAACACACTATCTCTCCAGCAAACGGAAACACAAAATACGTAAGTTTCACACTGCATACAAAGGACCTGTCATAATTAGCCGAATTGCTCATGATAATGCTGTGCAACTAGTGAACCCAAAAACAGGCAAAACCTTAGGACTTCACCATGTGAGCCATATCAAAAAGTTTTAAGATTAATTTTATTACTGGTAAATAATCAGCACAATATTTCAAGATTATGTTGCAGATAAGATCATCAGGAGAAATAAGAATGAAGAGAGAGGAAGGTGGGAAAAAGAAAGTAGTTTCAATAAAAACAAAGAAAAATAACATCAATAGTACCATAGATTAAGGTGAAGGGATAAAGCATAGATAGTCTAACAGCATGAAATACTAAAATGCTATACACCATGACACTACACAAAAATAAAAAACGAATTTGAGGATTCTTGTAGACGTTAAGACTCAAAATATTTTAGAATTGTAACATGGAAAGGGCGCCGAAATTTGTAAAGCTTTTAAGTAGGCATAAAACAATGTAGATACTAGATATATGTTAGATGATTATAAGTAAAACTTTTTGTAAGAACCATTGTAAAAACTCCAGCAAGGACGAGATGCAACGACCCACAAGTTGCAATTCGAGAAGTATCAAGAAAGGAAAGGATGTAATTAGCAAGACACGATTCCTACAAGGCAGAAGTGTCGAGAGAGGGGAAAGGACAGCGAGACCAACAGAAGGCCATTGTAGCTGAAGTGGGCAGTAAATAAATCCGCTGCCAAGCCAAACCACAGGGTGGCAGAACCCTGCTGGGACAGAACACGGAACCACACAGTGGCGGAACCCTGTAGAGACACGACAGGACACCGAATGCCAGAAGGGTCTCCGAACGCCCCGACTCAGCGGAGCGAGCAAAACGGCCCGACGAGAAGACCGCTTGGGCAAACCACCACTGGCCAAAAAAAAAAAAAAAATATATATATATATATATATATATATATATATATATATATATATATATATATATACTACTGCTGTTAAAAAGCACACTGATGCACGAAACTGAAGAAAACTTCCACAAAGTAAAAATGACACGCCCAAACAATTTATCAAACTGCTACTAAGAGGAGAACTTCAAAGCGACTAGTTATCAAGAAATATTTCCATATCCTGCCCAGAGAAGAACCAAGAATCAAGTAAGAAGCAGAGAAAAAGCAGGAAGAACAGAAGTTGAAGATTCACAAGATTGAGACCAAGAAAGAAGATGGGTGAAGAATAGACGACATACCTTCCCAAATCCCTATCCTATTGTAAACTAGTCGTCTGCAAAGTATTACAATGAAAAACGGCCGCTTCCAGCGACACATAACGATGACTTTCACACATACAACGTCAGTAAACCACGAGATTCTGCACTCACAGCTCCATTCCATTATGGGACCTCCACAACAGCAACACAGACTTGCAAAGCCAACAAGGAACGACGAACAAAGCTGTGCATCAAATACTTGCCCACATCCATCTCGCTCAAGTCCATCACCTTCGTGCAAAAACATTCGCCAACATCATGCTTAAACATTCATAGGATTGTGTGAATGTGTGAAGTCAAATTATATGATGTAGGAATAGTACAAAAGAAATGTGTGAAAAATTAAATAAGTTAAGCACACCAGACAGCTAATAAACTACAAAATAACAGTCATTGACTATGGACTTCAGTAAAAAATAGACTATCGATAAAAATAAGTCATTAGTTCTGAAATGGACAGTATATAAAGAACAAAAGTAAGGCATAATAACCACTAAAACTATATGCCACTTATTTTCTCCTCATAAAAATAAAAGAATAACTACATTTTACTTATTTTCTTCTTATAAAAACAAAGTATAAAAAATTATCTTGTTGGATGTTTTCCCTTTTTTTTAACATTTGCACCATTTGTTAGGATAATATCTCAATACTTGTGTATGTATATTTCTTTCTCAAAGCAATTCTTGGAAATAATTCTTATTTGTTAGTGTAACAATGTTGAAATGAGTGTCTAGAAACAAGAACATTTTACTTGTACATGATATTTAGAAAATGTGTTAGGAATAGATTTTACTTAATTACTAAAAATAGGAACGCTTTGAACCCCTTCCACTAAATTTTGTAACTATTAAGATTCTTTTACAGGGAGTCCAGTGGAGCTGACGCTGAAATCATTAAGTATTTGGTTATATCATCACTAGTCTCAGTGAACTCTTCTGAACTCTACATCTCATGTGTGGTCAATTCCCTAAAAAACACGCTCAGAGCGTCGTTGCGCGAAAGTTGTAGGGAGACACGATATAAAACAAACAGACACCACGCAGAATGTTAGATGGTCAATGGTGGCCGAGCAACTGGTTCAAAAAATGGTTCAAATGGCTCTGAGCACTATGGGACTCAACTTCATCGGTCATCAGTCCCCTAGAACTTAGAACTATTTAAACCTAACTAACCTAAGGACATCACACACATCCATGCCCGAGGCAGGATTAAAACCTGCGACTGTAGAGGTCGCCAGTTCCAGACTGTAGCGCCTAGAACCGCTCGGCCACTCCGGCCGGCCGAGCAACTGGCTCGTCACAATACGCCAGTCACTACTCTTGATGAACTGTGGTATCGTGTTGTAGCTTCATGGGTAGCTGTACCTGTACACGCCATCCACGCTCAGTTTGACTCAATGCTCAGGCGTATCAAGGCCGTTATTACGGCCAGAGGTGGTTGTTCTGGGTACTGATTTCTCAGGGTCTATGCACCCAAATCACGTGAAAATGTAATCACATGTCAGTTCTAGTATAATATATTTGTCCAATGAATACCCGTTTATCACCTGCATTTGTTGTTAGTGAATCAGTGTTAATGGCCAGTAGTGTATTTCTGCCAGAGTTGCTTGATTTCCTATAACGTACTTGTGAGGAGAAACAAGAGAACGTCAGTAGTATAGCAACAACATAATAAAGAAAAATAGATGAAACAAATAAAGAATATATTAACTTGTCATAATCGGATTTATATACCACCTGAGTAGTTATTCCAGCACATGTATTCTACACCTCAAAACTTGTAACCCCGAAATGCTTTAAGACTTATTCTGTAGTAATGTTGTTACGATGTATATTCTTTGTATTTTGTGATAATGTTTCTCTTCTGCTATATTATACTTGCACCTCATAGTTTCCAAACGCCATATTTGTTTACAAAATATGACAGTATACATATGATGCGTGACGACAGTGAAAGGAGCCTCTGACCACTGTGGGTACTCTATTTTTACTTTTTTCCGTTAGATACACGTTTAGTTTTTTGTCTAAAGATATCAGTGTTTTGTTTCTCCACTAGACAGTGCCTTAAGGTCCTCCAAAACTTTTAACACAATACACACACACACACACACACACACACACACACACACACACACACACACACAGGCACACACACGCGCACGCATGTCGTAGCGACAAATGTAAATCTACCTTACGATGAAGGTTTAAACCTTTGAAAGGCGTCGTGCAGATAAACAGTGACTGGGAGCAGTAAACTTGTTGCTTCATTTAATAAAATTACGAAATTTCTATAAAAAGTCAAATGTTTTGTGAAATGATTTTCCTAAAAAGAAGAAATAAAAGAGAGATTAGATGCTCCTTATTTGCTATACAGAATATCGAGAATCATTAACAGGTGCATAAAATGTATCCCTTGTCTATTTTATTTCTTACTTTTAGAAAAATTATTTCATAAAACATTTCTACTGATTATGTTCAGTTTTTTAAAATTTTCTGGTTCTGTTCAAAAAGCATGATCTTATTGACATGTCGCTTTCTTCGTACCATCTTCTGTTCCCGAAATGTCTTGAATTTAGTACGTGATTCGAAGGCAACAAATTTTCACTTAAATATTTCATCAGTGTAACTAGTGATGTTCAAACCAGTTTCCTCTTGACATCTCTTTTCTCTTCCTAGAGATATTTGATCCTAAGGAAACCTTTTTGACAGTTAAATGTTACACCAACGTGACTTTTCATGCACAAAACAGCTAGTTCTTCGAGAGATGGACTTCTTGACACTTCATTTGCACAGTTGCAGCAACTTTTCGTGAATTATTTCCATTCCACTCAAATCAACAATGAAGTGTTTGTTAATTACCGCAACTAATTTGATGCAATTAGTTTTTTTTTCAATACGAACTGGTCAATTTGATACCACACTGTATCTTCCCTAGTGTCCGTTTGTCGTTCGGCTATGAATATTCAGACAAAAAAATTTCCCCCAAGACTTTTATGTTTTTCTTAATTATTCTAATTAGTTGCAAGAACCGTAAATCTTTTTTTGTGTAGAACTAGATCTTATGCTGATCACTTTGATACCCCGTTTGCCCATTTCATCCTCTTTGTTTGACTTTGAAAATTCGGACGAAATCCAACTGTTTAATTTATAGAAAGTCTTGTTTTTTTCCTGCTCATATATTTGACCAACGGAGAAACAAAACACAGAAAAATGCGTCAGTAGCGAAAACTGACACACACAACGCTATACGTCAGTAGAAGTGAGTACTTTCGAGTGGACGCGGTTCCGCAAAGGTGTCTGCGACGAATTTCGAATGTACGGTTACGATCCGGTGCTGACTTCAGTATGAATTATTATTCCAATTACTAGAAAGGTACAGTCTTCAATAAACTCCACATCTAATAGTGCGAAAATCCTCCTATGGCCTATGTTTCGCCATGTTGGGGCACTGGCGCCTTCTGGTGCTGATGGGCACTAACACATTCTGTCGCTGACATAACATGACATCTAAGGCGCAACTTTGGCTGGATCGGATGGGGCCTGTACCTTTGGCTCCATCATCTCCTAACAATACTCTGGATTTTTCTGGTTTCGTTTCATTAGTGCTGTATACATTAATATGGTTGATATGGTTGAAGAAATGGATCAGTGAACGATATAGCCTTGTCAAACGTTACAAGATGATCTTTGGGAGTTCAACAGAATCCGTAACACACTGAAGAGGCGAGTACATTATTCTATATAAATGGGAGAGGGACACCTGTTTTAATAGACACGAGTGTACAGTAACGTGTAGTATGTATAAGTATGTAAGTATACCGCTGCGTACAACTTAAGGACAAAAGTAACTTTCGCGTGATGTGTCACTTCCAAGTACGATAGCTCGATGAAACTTGGATCATACATCACTGGCCCCCAAAATACTATAACAAACGGAAATTTTACAATTTTGTGTTTATTTTCCAATAAACAGTATAAACAGGCTATAGTGAAGTAGAAACAATGTACAGAATACAGCATGTAAACTAGTGCAATATGCATACTGGTGGACAAAAACGTTCTTCGTTTTTTCCAACTTAACGGATTTGCACACACATTGCGACAGCCGGTTAATATGCCCAGTACAGGGTGTGACCACCTCTGGCAGTAACACAGGCATGATAACGACGGGACATGCTGTGATTGATATCATTAACCTCATGTTGAGACAATGACGCCCATTCTTCCTGCAGTGCTGCTCGTAAATCTTGGGAAGTGGTTGGTGGATGCTGACAAAGTCTGGGCCCGCACAACCTCTCAAAACCGGCACTAGAGGTCCAAAGATCTCGTCACAATACCTGACAGCAGTGAAGCCTTGCCGATCCGCCCATACAGTGTCGTCAAGAGGTATTCATGTGGTCAACATAATGACTGTCCACAAAATTAGGTATCCCCCTCGATATCGATCCCTTTCCGTAGGGTTTGGGTCCCGAAATCGTGTTCCACACTCTCTCCAGATGCGAAGATCGCCCATTTTTCATTATATGATAGGCTGTTGAAGGTCTTATATATGCTGGGGTAGCTCTATTTCCTCTTCTTGGATTCGGTGAGTTTCCCGTGCCCGCAGTCTTTTTATCGTGTTGTGACATGCTGCTTCGAATTCGCGTAACTGCGCACTGTATACCTCACAGACAACATCTAGAAACCAGTTTCTTTTTTAATTTTCAGTAGGATGTAATTATAACAATTTTGTTTGCGCTTTAGAACCTTTATTGATTGTGATTCTAATTGTGTCCATTTCCATTAGGAATTGACGCCTCGCCCTCCGTTTTTTAAATCCGTTCTTGGTATACCCACTGTGCCTGTTACTTTATTATCTTTTGACATGTTCCTGTAAATTAACTTTAGTGCACTGGCTATCTGACAGACAGTTATTTGCAGCTACCGTTTTTAATTTAAATTAATACTTCTCTGTGGAACCATTTTAAAACTCTAGCTCTTTCTTAATTTTAATGTATCCGATTTCGTTTTATACATCAAAGATAATTATCTGACTTAGTTTCATGCCATTGCAAAGTACCTTCGGCCAGCGACAGACCACGCCCCCTCAGCTGTTCGCATGTAGTTGCAATTACAGCGCGCCAGTGATGACCCGACATTACAGGTCTTGAGTGTTAACCATTTTGTCATGACATTACTCCATGTGACGATGTCATTCATGGCCATATGTCTCATTTCCTTATTCTGGTAACTTGATGAACACTGCTACGATTGCTGATCTTCCAGACTATGAGTGTTATGATACTGCTTGTAACAGTTGATAGCCAATAGCCTACTATTATGTACACTTTTTCATAAATAAACACATTTTCTCGTTTTTCATCAGTCCGAAGATGTCATAATCATTGAGACCTGTGACTGAATTAACAAATACAGTGACGAAAAAAAAGTCTAGGTATCATATTGAAGCGATTAACATTGCAAGATCACAAATTAATACAAGGGGAAGATAAGCCATTGCAGATGTGAAAATCTGGTATATTAATAACGATTGTGACTGGCCAGATATTGAATTCAAGGATGGAAACGTGCATGCATTTGTTGTACAGGTGCCGGATGGCAGTTTGTGCGATGAAGTTATATGCCTGTGGCTCGACTGGAGACAGATCTGGTGATCGAGTAGGCCAAGGCAACATGTCGGTACTCTGTAGAGCACGTTGGGTTCAACAGCGGCATATGGGCGAGTGTTATCCTGCTGGAAAACACCCCCTGGAATAATGTTCGTGAATGGCAGCACAGTAGGTCGAATCACCAGACTGACATACAAATTTGAAGTCACGGTGCGTGGGCAACCGTGAGAGCGCTCCTACCGTCTTACGAAATCGCATCCCAAACCAAAACTCCAGGTGTTGGTCCAGTGTGTGTAATATCCAGATAGGTTGGTTGTAGGCCCTAAACTGGCCTCTTTGTAGCCAACACGCGGCCATCGCTGGCATCGAGGGAGAACCAGCTTTCATTAGGAAACAAAACTGATCTCCATCCGGACCTCCAATGACATCTCGCTTGACACTATTGAAGTCGCAAGTGATGGTGGTTTGGGGTCAGTGGTACGCATGCCACAGGGAGCTGGCTCGGAGCTGTGCCTGTAGTGACCATTTGTAACAGTTCGTTGTGTCACTGTGGTGCCACCTGCTGCTCAGATCGCTGCTGCAGATGCTGTATGATGTGCCAGTGCCATACGCCAAAGGCCACGCTGAGTGGCCGCGCGGTTTGAGGCGCCATATCACGGATTGCGCGTCCCCTCCCGCCGGAGGTTCGAGTCCTCCCTCGGGCACGGGTATGTGTGTTGTTCTTAGCAAACGTTAGTTTAATTGGTGCGTAAGTCTATTGACCGATGACCTCAGCCGTTTGGTCCCTTAGGAATTCACACATATTTGATCATTTGAACGTAGTGCCAAGTGGTCGTACAGAGCCGGGTTTTCTTGCAACCTTACATTATCGTGATCACCGCTGCCAGCAATCATGCACAGTGGTTGCCTTCCTGCCAAGTCACTCTGCACTATCATAGTACGAACATCTCTCTTCTCGTAGCCCTGTTACACGACCTCGTTTAAACTCATCGATGTGTTGAAAGTGGCGTGTTTCACGCCTTAAAGGCATTCTTGACAAACATCGAATCCACGTCCAATCTCAAGGATAATCAACGGTCACGACCGTTACAGCTGGTATTTAAGGCAAGCCTGATGAGAAACTTCCTGGCAGATTAAAACTGTGTGCCTGACCGAGACTCGAACTCGGGACCTTTGCCTTTCGCGGGCAAGTGCTCTACCAACTGAGCTACCGAAGCACGACTCACGCCCGGTACTCACAGCTTTACTTCTGCCAGTATCTCGTCTCCTACATTCCAAACTTTACAGAAGCTCTCCTGCGAACCTTCCAGAACTAGCACTAGCTCAGTTGGTAGAGCACTTGCCCGCGAAAGGCAAAGGTCCCGAGTTCGAGTCTCGGTCGGGCACACAGTTTTAATCTGCCAGGAAGTTTCATATCAGCGCACACTCCGCTGCAGAGTGAAAATCTCATTCTGGAAGCCTGATAAGCATCCTTTTTATTCGCATGTCGCGAAATTTGAATACACATCATCTTTCATATGTAGAAACAAGCCTACCAACTTCCATTTATATCGCACAACTCATTCTTGGTGTTCTGATCTTTTTTGTCAGGTGTATCTGCTATCCGAAACTGTTGTGCTATTCACAAAGTTTCACAACCAATGTCGATTTCGAGAACCCCATCGGAGGCGTCATAGTTGTCTGCTGATTTCCTACGATTGATTTTAATCTCTTCTGCAGTGTAGTACTAACAACATTAAATCAATCGACAGCAGCCCTATCTGTCAATTCGCCTTCCAAAACAGTTGAAACTGTTTGCTTCGTGCTTCATTGCAGTCTCGTACCACTCATATCGACCCTCACCAGTAGACTTCTCCTAGAACCTTGTCATCGTTTGAGGAATGTGGGCCGGCCGATGTGGCCGAACGGTTGTAGGCGCTTCAGTCTGTAACCGCGCGACCGCCACGATCGCAGGTTCGAATCCTGCCTCCGGCATGGATGTGTGTGATGTCCTTAGGTTAGCTAGATTTAAGTAGTTCTAAGTTCTGTGGGACTGACGACCTCAGATGTTAAGTCCCATAGTGTTCAGAGCCATTTTTGAAGAATGTGGTTCCAGTAAGGCCACAAAGTTAAATAATAAAAATAAAATTTGCCAATTCCTAAAAAATCAGATCAACGCTAGGGAAAGGAAAGAAACAGATCGATATGAAGTCATTGTAGTCCTGCTAGTAAACCGTTTCCTTTTTTGTACAAGCATACTGGGAATTACGTAGCAGCAAAATTGGGTTCCTGCATTTTTCTGCAACGAACTTTACTGTCATTGGGCAACTGTTCTGATGCTGACAGCATTGATACCTCTTAAAGACTATCAGAACATGATAACAGAGGCTGACCTGCGTATTCGTGGTTATCTACAGTGGTTTTCTTCTGTGTACATCGATGGAAAAATACATTATGTATCAATACTAAGTATCTTCCACGACATACTTCACAGTCGGTGTCTTGTGGCGTATACAGTAGATGTACAGTGGTAGATAATAATATCGAAACCCCACAAACGCAACAATTACGATGAGTAATACGGTGTAAAAAATCCGTTGGCATTCGAAACAACTTCCATTCGTCTCGGAATGTATAAATATAGATCCTGTAAGGGTTTCAAGGGAACATTATACTATTCTTCCCGCAAAATAGCGGCAAGATCAGTTGAAGATGACGGATAGCGATCACACAACTTTCTTTCCAATGTATGCCACAAAGGCTCAATATCTCTCAGATTTGGTGACATGTGGACGGTGGAGGTGCGACAACTCACTCAAATATTCTCAAAACCAGTCATAACATGCTGCGCACCGGTGGATCTACAGGGTTTGGAGAAAATATGGAAACACCGTGAGAGATACATTTGTGAACATAAAGGCAGTTGCTAGTGAAGCACGCAGATTGTGCTGTTGTGTTTGTGACTGCGAACGGTACCTGTGCCATGTCCTCACTACGTTTCAAGTGTCAATCCTGGACATACCAGTGTTCTGTGTAGTCCTGAGTTCATTATGTCCCAGCTAAGTGACTTCGAACATGGGAAAATTGAAGGTGTTCGTCTGGTAGGCGCTCCCGTAACCAAGGGAACCGAGGTGTCTTTTCTTTGAAGAGGCAGCGCACCTAAGAGTTACACCGCGTACAGGGAAAGCGAAAGAATATTGCCCGCTACGTCGCAAGGTGGACGAAAGTTTATGTTGAGTGATCGTGATGGACGTTCATTGAAGAGGATTGTGACGAAAAATAGGAGGATGGCTGGGTTGTTTTGAAAATCAGTTTTTAAATCGTGTACATGGAAGAAAAAGAGCAGCTTCAAACCTTAGTAAAATGAGTATGAGGGTGACAGCTGCAAAATTCACTACAGAACTTAATTTCACACACGTAAGCACTATCTAACCATGACAACACGGAGGTAGTTCCATAACCAGCGAACTTCAAGGCAAGCTAGAATTTCAAAACCGCTCAACAGGGATGCAAATACTCATAGCAGGAAAACGCGATGCCGAAGCCATAAAACTTGGACTATAGAACAATAAAAGGAAGTCATATGGTGGTATGAGTGTGGTGTCACACTGCTTCCAACTTCTGGGCGAGTTTATGTCCCTGGAGTGAGACACGGAGTGGGTTCGGTGGTGATTTATTGCAGCCACATCGTGGTATTCCATGTGCCCAGTGCTTACTCTGCATAGTCACATTGCTGTCAAGGATTATATGCCTGATCAGTACCATCTTACAGTACAATTTTTGTTCTCAGTTGGTGAAGCTGTGTCCCATGACGAGAGCGGCTCCGTTCACACAGCTCCAAGACTAGTTTTGGGAATATGAGAGTGAACTGTCACATCCCCTGTCCACCATTCACCAAATCTCAATAATATTGAGCCTTTGTGGCATACATTAGAGAGAAGGTTGCATGAACGATATCCATCATCTTCTATTGATCTTCCCACTATTTTGCAAGAAGAATAGTATAAGATTCCCTTGAAAACCTTATAAGGCCTGTATTTATCCTTTCTGAGACGAATGGAACCTGCTTTGAATGTCAACGGATTTTCTACACTGTATTAGGCAATGTAATATGTTGCGCTTGTGGTGTTTCCATATTTTTGCCTACCCCCTGTACATCTACAGCATACGCCACAAGACACTGAGGTGCTCCGAATGATATGAATCATTGCTGTTAAACAGAAAGCATGTATGAATTGAACATGCGTGTAAAGTGTACTTCCTCGAGTAGATGCGTATCGTTAAAAGTTACCTTCCATTTGTTGATGTAATAGAGAAGAATTTCTCATTAGTTACTTAGATGTTTGCATTAAACACTATACTGACTCTTAGTTCATTTATAATGTAAGAGTCACTGCACATGGCATCAGTGATGTCTTACAGACGAACATCAGGCTGCAAAAGATTTCAATAATGCGTCCTTTGGCTTTGTGCTGTGACGCCCATGACAGTTTCGATAAAGCGGTGCCGAAATATGTCTGCACAACCTCACAAGCACAGGACTGCTATCTGTACAATATCTGAAAATACACCTCTGGCCATTAATATTACAGCACAAGTAAGGATAGAAAATAATGAAATTTTACTTATTGTGCAATACAGTGCAGTAGGTATAACACGTAATTATATTTGTAAGCGATATGGGACTGTGCAGCGTGTGAAATTTAGTGCACAGCGCTGCCATGTCTGCAGGTATCAACAGTTCTAACCTGACTTGTTAGTGAGTCGAATGGGGTTTGAAGGACAGATAAGGATACGTCATTCCGTGCTGCTTCAGTTTGACGCCAAATTTCGTAAACCATCGTGGCTGGTAATTGGGGGCGTAGTAGTGTTTTGGTAACCAATATGAAAGATGTAGAGAAATTCTGGCCAGACCAACAACAGAACACTACCTGTTTCAATTTCGGTCAGGACAGCACAGACAACACGCCGTCTTGCGTTACGTTATTGAAAGGTAACGACACGAGGACTTCGAAGATACGGAACAGCCACTGGTCATAACATGTCAGAAATGTAGTGTCTTCTGTTCAAATTATTGACTTTGTGGACCAGAGGTGATCGTATTGCGTACACTTCATCATCATCATTATCATCGTCATCATCATTGGCGCAACACCCCTCTGTGGGCCTTGGCCTTCTGTAGAGGATTATTCCATTCTTTGCTGTTTAGTGGCGAACTCATCAAATTTTGATTTCCAGTTTTCCTTATATCCCCTTTGGCATCTTCCTCCCACCTTAGCTTTGGTCTTCCTACTCTGCTGGTCCCTTCAGGAATTGTGCTGAATGTCTTCCTAATCATTTGGTAGTTTGCTCTCAGTACATGTACTTCCCATTTCACCCTTCTAATCTTAATTTAGATGACAATATCTGGTTCAGTGTACTGGTTACATAATTCATAGGAATCTCCTCCTCCTGGCACCATTTTCTTCTACTGGCCCACCAATTTGTCTCAAGATCTTTCTTTCAAATATACCCATTTGCTTTTCATTCAATTTTGTTAATATCCATGGTTTAGCACCATACTTAAGCACCGACCATACTAAACTTTAAACATGATATCATTTATTTACGAAGCAGATTCAGAAGGATGTAGGTTGCAGTAGGTACTTGGAGATGAAGAGGCTTGTGCAGGATAGGGTAGCATGGAGAGCTGAATGAAACCAAAACAACAACATCTTTAATTTTCCTGAATGGCAACTTAGGTTTCCGATATTTTCTCAGGTGATGTTAGCAGTTGTTGGCAGACAATATTCATTTCGATATCAGAACTAACATTGTTCTTAAGATTTACTTCTGATCCGAGGGAAGTTAAACTACGCATGACATCAAACTTATATGAACCAATTACTATGGATGGGTGATTACTTCGATAATCTTTCTTAGTTGTAGGTATATACTTAATTTTCCCTTCATTTATCTGTATGTTCATCTTTCAAGAGCTCTTTAAAGACTTATGAAGGTTTCTTTCATTGTTGTTCGTGTTCTTGCAGTTATATCAATATCATCTGCATAACCCAGCACCAGAACTTGCTTAGACAGGATAGTTCATCTTGCATTAATGCTCACATCCCTTATAACCTTTTTTAGGGCTACAACAAACAGAAGGTAGGATAATGCGTCTCCCATTCTTACTTCAGTTGTTGTGGTTACAGCATTTGATAACGTATTCCGAATTTTAATTTGACTTTGGGCATTTTCCATAGTAGCTGTCACTAAGGCAATCTATTTATTAGGAATGTTTAACTCTTCCATTGCTGTATACTCCTATCTTCTAGCAATGCTGTCGTAAGACGATCTGAAGTCTGTAAAGAGGTGATGTGCATCAACCTCTAATTTCTCTATAAAGAGGTGATCTGTAACAAGCTCAAGTTCTTTATCAGTATTTTTCTAATATTTGCCATATTGTGAACACCTGATCAACAGTAGACCTCCCCTGACGAAACCCACATTGAAAGTCACCCCCATGGGAAGTAATCCTATTTGATGCCTATGTTCCCAAAGTCAGGGATATTCTCTTTTATATAAACATTAACTACGAGCCTGTGGAAATGTATGATAAATTCCTTTCCTGAATTTTTATTGAGTTCTGCTTGAATTATATCCATTCGTGAGGTCTTATTATGCTTCGGCTTCTTGATGGCTGCTTCCTATTCCTTAGCGGTTGGTATTAGTTCCTCTGTTTGCGAGTTCCTCTAATTTACTGAAGATAAGATTCTCTGGTTCTCTGCTGTACCATCATTCAACAGTTCGTCAGTGTGCTGATCTTATCTTCTACATGTTGCTTCATCACTACTCCAGACTGAACCCTCTGTGTGTCCCTGTATGGAAATATTTCCGCCTCTTATTTAACTACTGATAAAAAGCTCTCACCTCATTCATCCCTTTCAGCTATTCCATTTATTCCAGTTCCTTTCTTTCATGCTCTCTCTTTATCCTTTTTTACAGGCTCTTTCCTTCTCTTCTTGCTCTTCTACAATATTCTACAGTTCTTTGGGTATGATTTACTTGATACATTCTCCTGCATCCTTCATTTTTAATTCTTGTTTCTAGTGTACTTTCTACAACAAACAGCCATACTGCTTTTCCTAGACTTTTATCGGCAGCTTCTGTAACTATGTCATTTAGGTTCTTCTATATTTCCTCGATACTCTCACTGTCACGAAAGCATGCCAGGCCTTCCTTGAGTAAATCTTTGAGCAGGTCCGGGCAGCTTCTCGATATGGACTTTTCCTGAACGAGATCAACGTACCTGCCTTACATTAGATATTCGACTTCTGATTGTTGCTATTACAAGGTAATGTTCAGATTCAACATTAGCACCCCTTTAAGTTCTAACATCCGTTAGTTTTGGCAGATATCTTGCACTCACCAGGATATGATGAATTTCGTTAAAAATATTTCCATCTGGAGATTTCCATGTCATTTTATGCATATCTTTGGCGTTAAAAGTTGTACTGCCCCCTACCACATTTCTTGAAGAATCAAAATGTTTAAGTCTGATCCCATTGTCATATGTGTTATTATAAAGGTTGTATTTTCCAATACAAGACCGATGATCATCTTATTTTCCTATTTTAGCATTTACATCTCCAAAAACTGTCTTACAGTCTCCTCTCGGACATGTAGTGTATACTTCATCTAACTTATCACAAAAAGCGTCCTTCTCTTCATTCTTTTCTTGAGTTGGGATACCAGCTCATATAAGACCATAGTTGGAAAATTTTCCTCTGATTCCCAGTCTGCACAATCTGTGTGATTTCGCCTGGAAGTCCATAATAAGATGTTTTTTCCTCTTACTTACAATAAAACCAGTACCAAACATGTAATACTTCTATTAGCAGTTATAAAAATTATGTGAAGCTTCTTTGAATAGCTGTAATATACAGTCGGTACTCATTCAGCTGATCAAGTTATTTATTTAAAGCTCCGGCTTGATAGAGAGTTAGAACTCATGGAATATTTTTCCATCTCGTCAGGTGCAAGTCTCATATGGTGGTGACAGATGGAATCTGCAGCGTGCGAACTCCTCGGAGCCTTTGGAAAAGGGTACGTAAATTGTGATGTTGTATGCAGGACTGGGACTCATCTCAAAAGACGTCGTTGTCACTGTGTCCAACACTTTCTGTAAAGACATCACTGTCAGCATCCCTCCTCTGCTGCGTCAAGATCAGCCACAACCATGCCCACTGGGCGGATAGTTAGTGATGCCCCAGATGTAGCACTGTCTGTATGGACACTTGTGATGCTAAAAACAAGCCCATTTCTGATTCAAGGCACGCAACATGGTTGTACAGTCCTGCATGGCCAGTGAACAATATAACTGTCCTCTCAAGCACTAATCGTATACTACTGTCAGCAGTTCCGCATCTGCAGCCCTGTCAAAGGGGTAAGTTGCAACATTGATCGCCATGCTGATTGTCAGCGGTGCCACTAACGTCGTAGGACGCTCTGTGTGGATACCTGTCTTGCTATAAAGAAGCCCATTTCTAATTCAAGGTATATTATGTGACTGCACAATCTTGCCTGGCTAGCGAAGAATGACCTGTGGGGCGCTAGTTGCACACCATCGTAAGCACTTCTGCCTCTACTGCTGCGTCAAGGTAAGCCACAACCATAGTGGCTGGCCAGGTAGTTAGTGGTGCTCCAGATGTTGCAGCACTCTCTGTGTGGTCGCTTGACAGGCTGAAAACAGGCTCATTTCTGATTCAAGGTACGTGACTTAGCTGTACAATCTTGCATGGCCAGTGAAAAATATTATGTTCCTCTCGGGCGCTAGTTGTGTGAGACAGTCGAGATCCTGCATTCACTTTAGTGCGGCTGTCACGAACTGTTCAATACTATATTCGCAAGACAGCCACGGGACCTAAAGCAATGCTAGGGATAATGCTATAGAAAGATCAATAGCATTCTCGATAATCCACGATCCTACAACCGACAAATTCCAACAAGTGGTAGCAGACGTCTCTCCTTCTTACACGAAACGTACACTATGTCATCAGAAGTATCCGGACACCCCAAAAACATACTTTTTTCATATTAGGTGCATTGTGCTGCCACCTACTGCCAGGTATTACATATCACCGACCTGAGTAGTCATTAGACATCATGAGACTGCAGAATGGGGCTTTACGCGGAACTCACGCACTTCGAATGTGGCCTGTTGATTGGGTGTCACTTGTGTCATACGTCTGTACGCGAGATTTCCATACTCCTATAAATCCCTGGGTCCATTGTTTCCGATGTGATAGTGAAGTCGAAACGTGAAGAAACACGCACAGCACAAAAGCGTACAGGCCGGCCTCGTGTGTTGACTGACAGAGACCGCCGACAGTTGAAGAGGGCCGTAATGTGTAATGGGCAGACATCTATCCAGACCGCCACACAGGTATTCCAGACTGCATCAGGATCCACTGCAAGTACTATGATTGTTAACGGGAGGTGAGAAAACTTGGTTTTCATGGTCGAGCGGCTGCTCATAAGCCACACATCACGCTGGTAAATGCCAAACGACGCCTCGCTTGGTGTAAGGAGCGTAGACATTGGACGATTGAACAGTGGAAAAATGTTGTGTGGAGTGACGAATCACGGTTCACAGTGTGGTGATCCGATGGCAGGGTGTGGGTATGGCTACTGCCCAGTGAACGTCATCTGCCAGCGGGTGTAGTGCCAACAGTAAAATTCGGCGGCGGTGGTGTTATGGTGTGGTCGTGTTTTTCATCGAGGGGGCTTGCACCCATTGTTGTTTTGCGTGGCACTACCACAACACAGGCCTACATTGATGTTTTAAGCACATTCTTGCTTCCCACTGTTGAAGAGCAATTCGGGGATGGCGATTGAATCTTCAACACAATCGAGCACCCATTCATAATGCACGGCCTATGGCGGAATTGTTACAGTACAATAATATCCCTGTAATGCACTGGCCTGCGCAGAGTCCTGACATGAATCCTATAGAAAACCTTTGGAATATTTTGTGTCGCCGAATTCGTGCCAGGCCTTACCGACCGATATCAATACCTCTCCTCAGTGAAGAGTGGGCTGCCATTCCCCAAGAAACCTTCCAGCACCTGATTGTACGTATGCGTGCGAGAGTGGCAGCTGTCACCAAGGCTAAGGGTGGGCCAAACTGAATTCCAGAATTAACGATGAAGGGCGCCACGAACTTATAAGTCATTTTCAGCCAGGTATCCGAATAATTTTGATCACATAATGTAAAACATTCTGCTTAAAACAATCTACATTCAAATATGATCTATAAATTCCTCATATCTGCTTCGTTTGGATGTGTTGAAATGCTAATCATTTCCATCTACAAACGTGTAGTGCACTTCATGCCAGTTTGACAATGGCTGCACGTCACCTTCATAGTTTTGCAATTTTGTTGACCAACGTTGTACTCCTCGTCGTCCTTCGTTGTGTAGCTCCTCGTATATCTACAAGTCCACAGCTCTAGTCGTTGAAAAATTCTGAGTTGTCTTTTTAGTAACCAACTAATTTAAAGTGACACATCCAATTTATTTCTTCTTTTTTTCAATGAAGCAAAAATAACAGTGAGCTGCAACCCAACATGGATAAAATGATATCACCCTAGAATTTCCTTAACTGCACTGTATACTTCACTTTTGAGTCAAAAGGTGTTTTAAATAATATAGCCATCAACTGAAGGCGAAATTCAGTCCTTAATAAATAGGCTAAAATTCTGATGGGTGTTCAAAATGGCTCAGAGCACTATGGGACTTAACTTCTGTGGTCATCAATCCCCTAGAATTTAGAACTACTTAAACCTAACTAACCTAAGGACATCACACACATCCATGCCCGAGGCAGCATTCGAACCTGCGACTGTAGGGCTCGCGCGGTTCCAGACTGTAACGCCTAGAACCGCTCGGCCACTCCGGCCGGCTCTGATGTGTGTGTCTTCCAGAATTACATTTCTTTTGGTGTGGAATACCTAGTTATAATTATTTCATTGAAGTGTGTCTGCAAGAAGAAGACACTACGGGCTACATTCAAAAATTAAAATAGGCAACTTTCTGTTAAAATTTCAATAGGTTAAAATAATTTGCTGGTGCATGTGATTTACTTACATTTTGTGTATAAATGTTGTTTGCAGTATTAAATTTTGCTTGGTGTCGTAATTACTGTTTTGATATGGCTCTGTTCATTAATACAATATTAATTAAAATGTAGCCTCTTATTAGCTTTCGATTACCTTACAGAGGTAGTTCGAAACCCCGCATCATCTGCAATAGCGCAATCGCTCTGATGTGTGATATTAATAAAATAATGCAATGTAACCTGCGCAAACCACCATGTATCAGGTGTGCAGGATTAGTTCATTATAGATGTCAACTGCTGTGCCTGTCATATCACTATGAACGCCTGCCTTCCAATAAAATGTTTTGGTGTAGCACAGCATACACGCAAAACAGAGAGCTAGAGCCGTATGTTTCACTCACTTCAATAGTGTGTCTCGTGTGAAAGAAATCATATACAGGTTGTTCAAACAAAGTGTATAATGCTTTGGGAGGAGGTAGCACTCATCGAAACAAGACAAATAAGTACAGTAAACATGTGTCCGAAAATGCATACTTTATGAGATAAGTCCAATACACATGGTCCACAAAAGCATACTTCCTGCGATAAACACGTGTTCAAAGTGGCGTCCATTCATGACAATGCACCCCTCTGCACTCCGGCGTAAGGAATGACGCATCCTTTGAAGTATACCCAGTTGCTGTTTTACCTACCGGCTCGCTTTTAAGACGCGACTCCGTAGTGTTGGCGCATCGTTGACTGGTGTGTCGCAGACCAATTCCCTCAAGTGTCTCCATAACCAAAAGCCTAGGGGATTGAGGTATGGGGAAAGAGCGAGCCAAGTGTGGGCCCTCAACCAATCGAGCGGTCCTGAAATGTCTGCGTCAGATGTCGGCTCACGTTGTGACGAAAGTGTGCTGGTGCGCCATCATGCATGAACCACATTAGTGTTCGTTGCTGCATTGGCACAGTCTCCGGCAAGGTAGCTAATACATTAATAACAATTTCCAGATAATGCGCCCCAGTTAACCTTTGTGGTAGCATATATGGCTCTATTAATCTATCGCTAAGTATGCCTGCCCGTATGTTTATTGAGAATCGTTGTTGATGCCCTCTTTCGTGAATTGGGCGGGGACGTACATCTGCCCATACATGTTGCTTATGGATATTCACAATACCATTTCTTGCGAACTCTGTCTCATCGGTAAATAAAATTTTGGATGTGAACAGTGGATCTCAGGCAATCGTCTGAAACAGGCATTGACAGAACCGCAGAACCGCCGTCTACCATGATGATTCTGTTGCCTTAGGGTCTGAAAGCACTGTAGATGATGTGCGTACAGCGATTGTTCATGAAGGACCCCTCACATAAGAGAGTGAAACACGCCTTCTGCTGCTGCTACGTGTCGCACACTGGTCCCTGGGCTTTTTTCCACCGAATGTATCACACACTCCTGTATGTCAGGAGTGCGGACAGTGGCGGGGCTTTCCACTGTCCGTCTCCCGAGTTGCAAGGGTACCTGTGTCCCTCAGACGCTGGAAAAGTCTGCCGAACAGCTTATCAGAAAACACTGTGGATATTTTTCAGCGTAGAGGGCACCGGCTCGCAGGCTACGTCCATTTGCTAAACCATAGCAGAGTATCATATCAGCCATTTCATCTGTCGACTAGCAGGCTTCCATTGCTAACAATTGGTGGAAGACAGAAAATGTAAATGCACTACATCATTTGTACACACAAAGAGCGCAATAACAGTAAATACGTATGTTAATCCGCGTTTGGGAGAACGTAAAGCACGATGATACGTACCCTGGGTTGACAGTACTGTACAATAAGGCACAAAAACACGACGGAAACTAGCGTACAATGGCAGGTAGAGTAAGACATCATTAATACCCTGCCGACACATTTGACAGAGTTCCAATGCAACGACTGTGCTAATATCTGCAACCAAGCCGCACACACCCCTTCCTATAATTACATAAAGTTAGCGTTTTCAGACGCATGTTTATTGGACTAATTTTTCTTTTTTAGATGCGGACTACCACCTCTCAAAGTATTCAGCCCTTTTTGTGGACCCTCTGTATTTACGAGAAAAACAACGCTATTTTCAGACTTTGTGAAATCGAAGTGAACTATTATTTTAGAGTAAACAATTAGGTAAAGATACTCCAGTCTGCTCGGTCAGACAGTTGTTAGTCTTGTACATACAGTCGATCGTTTATGCATGACAGTCAGTAGTGTTTGTTGAAATTATATCACAGTACCTCAATATAGGGATCTGCTAGGACTGAATGCTACCTCCATTAGGACGTTAACGGAATGCTACGGATATATCTGCAGTCTGATGCGGTATAGTTCTGCAGATTTACATATGAGGTGGACCAATATTCCACGTGTTAGCGCGACAATGCTGCAATCACGCATGCAGAGAACGCTGTCCGGCGTGTGTACGAGCTTTCCCTGCGAGTGGAATTACAGCAGAAGTGCGCCACGTACAAAAGTATAAAATGACTCTGAGCACTATGGGACTTAACATCTGAGGTCATCAATCCACTAGGCTTAGATCTTTTTAAACCTAACTAACCTAAGGACATCACACATATCCATGCCCGAGGCAGGATTTGAACCTGCGATCGTAGCAGCAACGTGGTTCAGGACTGAAGCGCCTATAACCGCTCGGTCACAGCGGCCGGCTACAAAACTATACTCATTGGAAATAATTCACTATAAATTCAGTCTCAATTCCAAACATTATTATTTAATGACTTACCGTGTTAGTACTACTTACGCCGGCCGGAGTGGCCGAGCGGTTCTAGGCGCTACAGTCTGGAACCGCGCGTCCGCTACGGTCGCAGGTTCGAGTCCTGCCTTGGGCACGGATGTGTGTGATGTTCTTAGGCTAGTTAGGTTTAAGTAGTTCTAAGTTCTACGGGACTGATGACCTCAGAAGTTAAGTCCCATAGTGCTCAGAGCCATTTTTTTTAGTACTACTTACGGTGTGTACGTATACAGTATATAGACTTAACTATATTCACAAGGTGTAAAAGCAGTTTACCGTAGACTTATTAAATACGGTAGACCTACATTCCCCTTGAAATATTGCAGGTAAACTACCAAACTGTAAACAGAGACACGAAGCTGATCAAATGGAGCATTATGTTCAGCCATTTTCTGTACAAGATCTGCTTGCTGTGCGGATGGGATTTGGAAAACAAAACCATGTAACTGTAATTATATGCCACTGTTTTATGGGTGCCAGAGCATAATAACAAATGGTTCAAATGGCTCTGAGCACTATGGGACTCAACTGCTGTGGTCATAAGCCCCCTAGAACTTAGAACTACTTAAACCTAACTAACCTAAGGACAGCACACAACACCCAGCCATCACGAGGCAGAGAAAATCCCTGACCCCGCCGGGAATCGAACCCGGGAACCCGGGCGTGGGAAGCGAGAACGCCACCGCACGACCACGAGATGCCGGCGCATAATAACATGGATGTATATTAGCAAGTTCAGTTTTTCGATTAAACTTTGGAACAAACTCAATCAGTCCGTTAATAATACTGTTTCCTTTTTATTACCAGGAAACATATACCTTTTCCCAGAAAATCCCACCTGCACTCTGTCCATGTAAGTCACAGTGTGTTTTTAATTTCCCAAGAGAGAGCGGTGGAGGTGTCTGTACTGTATAAATAAACCCCTTGTCAGTACCCCGGCACAGACCACGCTTTATTACCTCTGGTGACGAGGAACTACATTGTCTGCTCTGTGGAATGTTTTACAGTTACACGGACCGTCAGCCTCATCTCAAAAACATCGCTATAGAATTTCCGAACCTTTCTCTGATCCAATCACACGGTAGACTATGCAGGCTGCAACAAAAAGATACGGAAAAAGATACATTGCCCACACCCAGAATAAGCGAAAATTTTTACAGTGATATGACGCCAGAAATACATTACTTAAGCGTTAGAACTCAGTTCTATAAGTCTGCATAGAGAAACGCACACTGATAACGTGAAACTCTTTCTTTCATGAGTAAAAATGTTTTCCGTTTGCACAGATATTGCGGAAGACAATTTCCACGATTGCCGTTGTGAAACACGAATGCTGGACGCACGTAATACTACGAGAGGGCTTATTACAGCGATTTGTTACAACACGCAACAAGCTCCTCGACGACAACCGCCTGCATACAGCTAAGTTCAGTTGAATTACCACGCAACATGTTTTGTAGTGCCATTTGTAAAGGCAACTGATTACATTATTGCCGCTGTGTACTGCTATTGTAGCTGTTCGATAAGCGCTTTAACGAATTATCAGATCCTACGCTACGCCTGTAGATTGTTTATGACTAGTGCTGCCATCTAGCGACCATCAATTGAACTACTTCGACTAGCGATACAAAGATAATGTCGTACTAGGACCAGCTGATCGCTAGCCGACACTGCTTTAAACTTTCGAGTAAACGGACGGAGTGGACATGACAGACCACAAACCAGAAGCACTGTCACACTCTCTAAAGAGAAAACGTATGAGAGAAAGAGCAAACATTACGCGACTCGTAGCGGAAGTTGCAAGGTTGTCAGACACAGCGGAAATCGCGGATTATAAATATTACAATGACAGATTGGGAAGCGTTCTGATCCGCCTCGTTAAATTAGATGAGGATATTCACGAGTTGTTAGACGATGACGAATACGAAGAAGATGTTGTCCGCAGCTCGTGGTCGTGTGGTAGCGTTCTCGCTTCCCGCGCACGGGTTCCCGGGTTCGATTCCCGGCGGGGTCAGGGATTTTCTCTGCCTCGTGATGACCGGGTGTTGTGTGATGTCCTTAGGTTAGTTAGGTTTAAGTAGTTCTAGGGGACTGATGACCATAGATGTTGAGTCCCATAGTGCTCAGAGCCACGAAGAAGATGTTCTTAAATGCGAAGATTATATAGACACCGCGAAACTCACAATTTCTCGATTGTCTCACGAAATAGATAAACAGCTTGCAAAATCGGTAGCAGACATAAAGATTCCCGACAATCCGCCGGTACAATCTGTAACAATGAGTGTTCCCACAGCTTCAGTAAAACTTCCGCTGATCAAGCTGGAGCCTTTTTCAGGCGATATTGAGACATGGGCGCGATTCTGGGAGCAGTTTGAGCAGTCGGTTGGCAACGATCCGACGGTAACTACAATTAATAAACACATTTTTCTTCGCGGCTGTCTCCCGGGAGAACCAAAGCATTTAGTGGACGGTATTGCGGTGACGGCCGAGACGTACGCAGAAACGAAGAGGATTCTCCGAGCGCGTTATGGCAACAAGGATCGAATAATTCAAGCCCACTTAGATTATCTCGAAGCCATAAAACCAATCAAGCTGTCCACCCCAGAGGAACTTAATTCAACATTCATTGAATGCCAGCGACGTATTCAAGCTCTCCGGGCACTTGGAGAAGACGTGAACGGATACGGCCGAGTCCTCGCTCCGAAAATTTTACGCGCTTTTCCGGATGACATATGCCGCCGCTGGATAATTCACGCCAAGCGTACGGGAATATCCGAAGGGGACATTTTGCAACTGATGAAGTTTCTGAATGAGGAAGTCGACGGGGCTCTTACCATGCAGATGATACGCGGTGAATTTTCCAGCACTTCTAGTAACCTTCCCACAGCGTCAACACTTCACGTACACGCGAAATCTAAAAGATCGACTCCGAAGGATGCCAGCGTAAAGGAACCATTCTGCGTCTTTTGCGAATCTTGCGGTCATTGGGCACAAGACTGTAAGAAGATCGTACGCGTTAATGATCGAATAGATAAATTGAAACTAGCAAACAGATGCTTTCTTTGTCTTCAACGTGGCCACAAAGTGTCAAATTGCAAAAAGAAAGAAAAGGCTCGGTGTGTTAACTGTAAAAGACTGCATCATAAGTCCATTTGTGAGGAACGAAAGGATATTAGGGGTCCTGCGGGTCAGACTGAAACGTCCCCTTTTAACAATTATACATGACTGTCCTTAAACTGACACACAATATTTTGTTAGCGCAACGCAATCTGACTTTCAATAATCCCTACAAAAGAATGGGCCCTGACTAACATTAAACTATACCTTTCACAAGTCACTTACCTCACAAAAATCTTCGCTACTCAAGCTACTGCAATACAGCAAGCGCCACTACTACCAGCTAAATAAAAGATTCAAACTATGGAAGGCACTAACTACTGATAGGGATAGTTAGCAAATGAAAGATATTAATAGAGAACAAACACTGTATTTACCTTAATAGTCATAATATATATAGCAGTTCATGACAAATTACAAAACTCCGCCATCTCTCTCCCCACATCCACCACTGCTGGCGGCTCACCTCCAACTGCGCAACGCTACGCGCTGTTCACAGCCAGCTGCCTAACACTACAATGGCGAGTATTACAACAATGCAAAGCAGCCACAGACTGCACACAGCACAGCCAGTGATTTTCATACAGAGGTGGCGTTACCAATAAAAAAACCTAAACAGCCTACTTACATAGCCCCCATGCTCCCCACAAAAAAATTTTACAAATTGTTTTGGGCACTGGGCAATACATATTTGTTAAAATTTTTCATAATCGTAATTACAATAACAAAGAAATCAAATGCACACACTTATTGATACAATGTTGGTCAAAAGCTAAAATTTTCTCACAGTCCATAAAGATAGTTCTGATCATTCATCATAATAGTAATTATAGTTTTTTTCACAAAGTCTCATTAGTAAAAGAAATTGCACACAGAAGTAGTGGATTTCCATGCAGTCTTTAAGAAGTAGTGTTGTCCTTCCAACGGAAAGACAGTGCTGACTCTCGACATGCAGACAGGTAATGGGCCACAACAGAGCAAACCCACAGCAGAGTCAGTCGAAGTTTTGAAGAATATTGGTAGGTAGGTCATCACAGAGTAGACCCACTGTAGTCCTGGTAGAGATTACAGTATTGGTGGGCCACCAGAGGTGCAGACCCACTGTAGTCCTTGTAGAAATAATGGTATTGGTGGGCCATCAAAGATACACACCCACTGCAGTCCTTGCAGAAATAATGGTATTGGTGGGCCATCAAAGACGCAGACCCACTGTAGTCCTTGTAGAGACGGCCAGCAGCCATCTGTTGCGACTGTGCAGGTGCACAATCACCATCAAAGAGTCTTGCGGAGAATATAGCAAGTCCATAAACCACCACTTGTGCACTCACAAAGTTTTTTTCTAATTGTCCTTAGAACCAGCAATGCTGTTAACGAGTCCCTTGCTGAATTATTAAAACACGTCCAAATACTATCAGTCCCTACTTCTCACATATTGTCCATATACTATGACCAACAGAAACGTGTGCAGTGAAATGTAACTTACAAGTTAATAATATGATGAACTGGTGACAATTACAATTTTATAACATAAGAATACAATTACAAAGGTACAAAATACATCATTAAAGAACATAACAATACAGATAACATTTGTAGTAATACAGGCTTTACAAAAGAATAGAAATAAACATATACGTCAGTGTTACAAAAATGACATAAGTACATACATAAAGATCAGAATAACTTTCGAAACATCACCTTCACATATGAGCAACAAAACAGAATAAATAATGTCTCAACATCTTTACAAAGTAAATAACATAGTATTAGGAAAATTCTACAACATAGCTCTCATCAGCTAAACACATAAAGACAGGAAAAACAGAAATACACAAGGGTACACAAACATATAGAGGGATGACACAAAGGAAAGGACAGGGTTTGTTTTACTGCAGTATTTTGCATGGAGATCTCCCTTTGTTCATCATTATTCCCAAAAGTACTATCTAAGCCGGCTTTCTGTATTCTGTTCACATCCTCTTTCAAAATAGTTTTTCTCCACTGTACACTACCTTTTTTTTGGCCAAACCATTTTCTTATATCCTCTCAATGCATTTCTTCCAATTCATCATAGTTAGTTTCTTATATAGTCTACCCCCTCTTAAGCTAACTTAAATCTACTGAGCTCAGATGCTAAACTAAGGGACAAGGCAATGCAGCAGCACAAAACAATTAACACAAACAGCAATGACAAAAAAATGGACATTGGCAAATCAATTGCAATATTACGACTAATATAAGGCAATGAGCAGCAAACAAGAAAAATAAATCAGCAGTAAAATGGCTTAGCAGAGTAACACAAAGTCAAATTCAGTAACAGTATGCCTGGCAAACAGCAGGTTATATCTAAACATGACAAAGATCAAGCAGAAAAAATAGTACACTAAAGACAACAATGCAGATAAGGGAAATGTCTGTTCACATCTTAATGTCTATGTAATTAAAGTGGGGCACCACAAAAACTTATTCTATGAAATAAATTACCAAGTACTTGAAAAGAAAATTATGAATGCAGTTCCTGTGAAGGTAAATGTCTTTTTGTACTCCCTCATTTTTTTTGAAAAAAATTATTATATACTCGATCTGTAGACAGAAAATATTTATATTAGTACATCTATAAAATTTTATTTTAACCAGTGCTGCAGTGCAGCTAGAAACTAGATATTAAACAAAATAGGCAAAGTGAGGCGTGAAACGTCATTCGCTAGCCATATGGCATTTCATAGTGCAGTAAACAATCTTTCAACTAGAAAGACAATAGATGTGAAATGTTTCTCATCATTTCATTTCAGTAAATATCATAAATTAAGAGCTCCACAGTGTAATCATATGTTTTCAAGTGCGACCGTGTCGTTTTTGCGATGCTTTCTACAAAGGAACGTCAATAGCGAGGATAATGGCCTCGCTTTTTTTTTCTACCTGTGCTTCTGGCACACATTAATGGCTTTTTCTCCAGGCGTCTGACACAGCTGGGTGCCCGCGACGCATTACGTGCAGGTGGTCACTTAACTTTCGTACGAAAATATTTACGACAGCAGTTTCCGCTACAGTGGCAGTCTCATATAAAAATATTTCACAGGTCAAGAATTTGGGTTACAAATCTGTAGAAACAAAATCCTATAAATATAACAGTGTCCAAAAATTTTTTCGCCGGCATTGTGATACATTCACGCATTTACACACATTTCATAACTCTTAAAGTACGATTCTTCGTTTCCAACATCCTTTTTCACAAGTCAGTGTCCCTAACCACTACTCATTATTCCTTACCTTATTGCTCATATACATATTCGTCGACACTTCTACAATACTTTATCATAATAAGTACATAGCATAATCAAATTCCTCATATAGCATTAGCTTATTGATCATAAACGTACCTCAACAGCATAATATACATCGTCATCGTAAAAATAACATCATAACACCTCAGTCAAATCTCAAAATCGTCGTAGCTTTCTAATTTCAAAACCTAAAAAAATTCTCTGCTCATTTCAATAATGTCATCTACCTCAAACATACTTTAAAAATCATGATCACATACCAAATACATCATTCAAAGCTCTCATAGTATCACAATGGTTCTGAAAAAATATGAACAGTTCACAAAGTACAAACAACATACAATTTCGTAAGTGTGAAGTTATCCAACGGTGTAATTACGTAAACGTCTGTCACTGATGTAGTAAAATAAATGTTTGTCTCTCTCAGGTAAATAATCAGATAGCTGTGTAATTCTGTGTTAGAGAAATATGGTACCGATGTGTAAAGTTGTATAAGCAAATACCATATTAGCTAAGGTTCCTTGTGCTTGCCAAACACATGATACACAAAGTAAGCGTGTACCCCCCTGAGGATTAATGTAATTATACCCTCAGGTGTTACAGATTACAGCAATGGAATGAAATATATCACGGAAAACCCTTGTATCATTGTACTTCAAATATCTTAAAAAAAATAAATGTTTTAAGTGCGAAATTAATCACTCAAATACGTGTCCTGTAGCGCTAAATGTGCGTCTTGTTGCAACATAATATCTGTGGAAGTGTCGTAGTTATCGTCCTCCGAAAGCTAAGTTCTGCAGAAGTCAATGTACTTACCTCATGATACACAAAAGTGAAATGCTTTGCGTATAGGTATCGTAGTTATTATGCTTATTGGCGTGATGAAGAAAGTACTGTACAGTAACGTATTGTTGTGCTACGAAAAAGGCTGTCTCATTGTTGCTATACTACAAAAGTTACTACTAAAACATGTTTTACTTTCCAGAAGAATTCAGAAAAACTGTGCAGATATAAAACAGAAACACTGCAAAAGCAACATTGTAAACTGTCACTCATTAGTAGCGTCGTGATAAAATCGTGTAGCTGTCACATAAACTAACCACTGTGTCATCTGGTATCTCACGGAAAGTACTTTAAATCCAGAATGTATTTTCAAGTAAACCAAAATGTTGCATTAAAATCTCATTAGCAGTACCAGTATGTGTCCTAAGTATGTAAGCCTGATAGTCGTTATGTAATCGTGCAACTAACAAGCAAGAATGTACAAATACAACACTGTGTAGTCTGTTCACTATAACAATTTCTGTTTAAAAATGTTCCCTAGGTTCTAGGCTGGATATTTAACTTCAAACATAGTTGTATGTTAACAGATTCTAAGTCTGACATAGCATATTAGCAATGTAAAGTGAAAAGTTATATGGCAAAGACAAAGTTAAATAGCAGATTATCTTTCAATAAACGGTTTTACATGTGAAATGTGGTGTAAACCTTTACTCTTCCTAGTACGCAGAGTTTCAACTTCAACGCAATTATCATGTGGTATACGTCGGATTCTGTAAGGTCCATTGTAAACTAGAAAGAATTTGTGACTCAAGTGTTTCTTCTTATGTGACAATGAATGAGCTTTAATGAGAACTTTCTGACCAATATATAATTTCTTTGCATTTGCTTTACCGTGTAGTTTTCTCCTTTTGTCTGCTGTAGATTTTATATTTTTAATAGCCAAATCAATTATGTCTTTGTGTCGAAGTTTACGTGTATTCGGGAAAGGTACAAGCTCTCTGATTCTGTTCGGTGGTTTTTCATTCTTCAGTACAAGAGAAGGTGGTAAAGCAGTGGAGTCATGAGGCATTTCATTCAGCACGTTTTGAAATAAGTGTAAATATCTGTCCCAATGCTGATGCTTTCTGTGACAATAAAGTCTGCAAAGCTTATTGATTTCTTTCATAATCCGTTCGGAGGGGTTACAATGTGGTGAGTACAATGAAATAAAAACAGGTTTGATTTTATGGTTGCGAAGCATGCGTGACCAAACAGCAGATCTGAATTGCGGTCCGTTATCTGAAATGACTTTAGCAACGTGGCCAACTTCACGTAAGAAACTTTTAACAAAGGCGTTGGATACAGATCGTCCAGTGGCTTTACGTAACGGAGTGAAAGAAACAAATTTGGAAGTAAGTTCAACAGCGACTAGAACGTACGAAAATCCATTCGATGTTCTGACGAGCGGTCCCAAGAGATCAACAGTAGCAAATTCTTTTAATTTAGAAGGAATAATAGGAAACAACGGAGCACGATGTGAGATAGTAGATGGTTTCGCCTTTTGACAAAGTTTACAAATAGACAAGACTCTTCGAATTCTCTTTTCCATATTGTTAAAATAACAAGTCGTTCGAAGAATGTGATGACATTTTCGGGGACCAAAATGTTCGTAGCTGAAATGAATGTACCAAATGAGCTTATTAACAAAGTCGTCTGGAATGCAAAGTACCCATAGGTTGTCATCAACAGTGCAGCGTTTGAAGAGTATGTTGTTTCTAACCAGGTAATAATGCCGAATCTGAGTGTGTGTCTTTTCATGCCATTTACTTTTGATGTCTTTCCAAATCGGATCTTTATCTTGTTCATGAGCAATGTCCTTTAAAGATGTGGTGATGAAGTTTTCAAAGGCGACTTTCTGAATGTAAGGAATACTGAAATTTTTCTCGAGGTTGCCTTCTGTGTTACTTTTCTCAAGCCCAGCCGGTGCGCATGACAGTGCGTCCGCAACAATGTTCTCCTTGCCGGGAATGTAGACTATTGTGAAGTGGAATTCTTGCAGAAACAATGCCCAACGTTTTAACCTGTCATGATTTAATTTTGAAGACATAAGAAATTGTAATGCACGATGATCACTGTATACTTTTACGTGCTTACCAGAAAGAAAGAAACGGAATTTGTTAAATGCCCAAACGATAGCTAGAGCTTCTAACTCAGTAACGGAATAATTTTTTTCAGATTTTGTTAGCACTCGGCTAGCAAAATCAATGGTTTTCTGAACAGTAGTGTCATTTTCTGTGGTTTCTTGAAATAAATGGGCACCAAGACCGACTTTAGAAGAATCCGTGCTAAGGCAGAAATCTTGTGACAGATCTGGATGAGCTAGTATTGGCGCGTTAAGTAGCGATTCTTTCAAAGAATTGAATTCCAACTGTGCTTGTTCGTCCCAGTTCCAAATAGTATTTTTTCCAGTGAGAGAACAAAGTTTTGGTGTAACAAGGATTTGCATATTCAGAAAACGACGGTAAAAATTTACGAGACCTAGAAAACTGGGTACTTGTTTTTTTGTGGATGGAACTGGAATGGCTCTGATTGCTTCTAACTTTTCAGGATCCGGCTGAATGCCTTCAGAAGAAATAATATGTCCCAAAAACCTCACCTTTGTCCTACCGAATTCAGACTTTTCCAAGTTAACTGTAATTCCAGATTCTGCAAAGATACGTAACAAACTGTTGAGGATGCGATTATGCTGTTCCCATGAAGCTTCTGCTATTAGAATATCGTCCACATATAAGGTGATGTGACGTTTTAAGAACTCAGGTAATATGGAATTTAGCCCGCGAATGAATGCAGCTGAAGAAATGTTCAAACCAAAAGGAAGTTTCCGAAACTGATAGCAAACGTCGAAACAAAGGAAAGCTGTGTATTTTCTACATTCTGGATGAAGTTCGATCTGATAAAAGCTGGATCTGAGATCAATGGAAGACAACACTTTTACGCCATTAAAATTTTGAAGAAGTTCTTCCAACGTTTGCGGCCTGTCTGTTTCAGGAATAATGATAGTATTGATTTGTCTCGAATCTAAGACAAGCCTGATCGATCCATTTTTCTTCTCAACAACATGTAATGGATTGTTGTATGAGCTTACTGCAGGCTCAATAATGCCCTCGTCAAGCATAGATTGTATTTCTGTTCTAACACGGTCCCTATAATGCGCCGGAATTACGTATGGTCTAACACAAAATTTAGTATGCTCACGAACACGAAATTGGTATTGAAATCCCTTGATTGTTCCTGTTTTGTGAGTAAAAACTGTGGAATGTGCTTGTAAAATCTCAAAAAGGTCTTGCCTATCATTGTCATTACAATTCTCAATTGTTTGAATTTTATTCTGAATTAACTCATTAGTATCAAATGCGCCGTCGATATCACCCCTGTCAGTACTTGCAGAGTGATTGTTAGTGTCAAGTTCCGTCGAAAATTCCGAACTGTTGTCTAACAGGAGGTAAAGCCGATTAATTTCTTCGTCATGGTTTGAGAGCCAATCTTCAAATTTCAAAGCTACTGACTTACCTTCTTTTTCTAAACTTATTTCAGCATTGTGAAAGCTTAAGATTGCTTTGTATTCATTCAAAAAGTCTACTCCCAGTATAATTTCCGTCGACAATAATGGAACAATAAGAAAGTTCATAGAGAAACTGTGGCTTTGACAAAAGAATTCTAAGTTGGGTTGTTGGCGTACATCTACACTTTTTCCAAAGATTGCACCTTGTAATTTAATCTTACGTAACGGAAGTGTGGGGCAATCGTTCGATTTGTTGCATTTGCTAAAGGCTGTTTCACTAATTACTGAAATGGGACTGCCAGAGTCAAGTACTGCCGTAAATTTTACGTCATTTACTGTAATGTGAATCACAGGATATGCAATGTTGTTATGTTTTACGTCGTGTTCTTGGAGTAAGATGTCCCTAATGTCTTCCATTTTTACATAATTACTAGCTACGGCAGCTGCGTCGTTAGTTTCATACGTACATTTTGTGGCTGCCTGCGGTATGAGTCATTGCCTATTGTCTCTTTGTTGGCGCGCGTCGTTATTGGGATTTGGAGACCTAACTTCTACAAATTCACCGTGACGAGAGGGCCCTGCCCTGTTTAAATCCCGCCAGTTCTGATGCAATTCGGGTCTGTCGTTACGATCACATCGTCTGTCGTCATGTTGGTAGTTTCTGTAGTTTCTTTCTTGTCGGTTAAGTGGTGGAGAATTTCTCCCTGAATCGTAACTGCGCGCTGGACCGTTGCGTCTAAAGTTATTCTGTCTCCCGTACTAATAATTATTTTGGTTCCCATATTGTCTGTTTCTCTGATTGTCTCTGTAATAGTCATTACCGCGGAGAGGTGATCTTTCCCTGTAATTATTACTACTCTGCCAACGGTTGTCATACGGGTGGTGTCTGTTTTGGTCACGATTTACGTTATAAGAATAGCCTTGTCGTGTATTATTTCTGTCATCGTGGAATTGTGACAGATGTGACCTGTAATTGTTGTGCTCCTGTTCTCGCGTTCCGCGATTGTCAGTGTCAATTTCCAGTTCTTGTAACAGTCCCTGAAAAGCTTCAATGTCGTCTTTGCAACGTCCTGCTAAAATAATATGCCGTAAATGTTCAGGTAATTTGATTAAGCAAATGCGGATGAGTTCTGAGGGGCTGTATGGGTTTGAAAGATACTGATTCTTATGCAACATGTCTTCAAAATAGCCCGCATCTCGTGGTCGTGAGGTAGCGTTCTCGCTTCCCACGCCCGGGTTCCCGGGTTCGATTCCCGGCGGGGTCAGGGATTTTCTCTGCCTCGTGATGGCTGGGTGTTGTGTGCTGTCCTTAGGTTAGTTAGGTTTAAGTAGTTCTAAGTTCTAGGGGACTTATGACCACAGCAGTTGAGTCCCATAGTGCTCAGAGCCATTTGAACCATTTTTTTGTCTTCAAAATATTTCATAAGACTGGAAAATTCAGATTGTTCGAAACGTTTCATCATTATGATGCTATGTTTTACTCGGTCTTGTGTAGCTTGAGACCAATACGCTGAGAGGAAGGCATGATAAAATTCTCCTTCACTGTGACAATCGTGAATGACCGATCGCATTCTTACAGCTGGTTCATTCTCCAAGTAGCCACACATAAATTCTAACCTGTGCTCCAATGACCAGTTGGGAGGAAAACAATGAGAGAATTGATGGAGCCACGCTTGTGGATGAATGTCGTTGGCAGAATTCTTAAACGTTTTGAATTTACGTGTAGTAATGAACAGCTTATAGTCAAAATCATCGTGTCGGCGAGTAGCATATCGGTCATTGTTACGTCGTGTCGGCGGTTCCATCTCAAAATCCAATGCGCCTTTCCAATTTCTTTCATAATTTCCGAAATGTCCTGTGTTATTATTTTGTGGTTGTTCCGTATTTCTATGTCCCTCTTCCCGTACTGGAGCGCGAGTGTCCTCTGAAATATGTAATTCTTGTATTACCTGCGTCAACTGATCTTGTACTTCCCGGATTTCTCTTTTGTACTGTGTATTGATTTGATTTTGATTTTGTTTGAATTTTCTAATTTGTTCATACTCTTCTGTGTCAGTGAAGGCTACAGTTCTTGTGTCATTCAGATCATCATCTACCTTTGTAGATAAGTTAGTGACCTGATCCGAAAGTTCGGCTACTTTCTCCGATAGTGAACACATTTCCTCAGTGTGTTTTTCGAACCAAGTTTCAGAGTGTCCATTTGTGTTGAAATCGAATCTACTGTGTCCTTCAAGTTTTCCTGAGATTTTGCAAGTTGCGTAACCGAATCGGTAGATGCAACTGAGTCAATTTTAGCTTGCAGGGTGTCGTGATTTTCATGAACAATAGTTTGCAGTTCTTTTATGGCTGCTTCGTGATTCTGTAATGCATTTTGATGACGCGAAAAAATAGGTTGGAAATGCTCACAAATTTGTGTTTTACGTCATAACAGACTTTTTGACATTTCGATTCGATGTTATGTAACTCAGTAGTTAAATCTTCACGTGTTTGCTCAAGTGTGGTGCCTAACTTTTGAAGATTTTGTTCCATTGTGTCTAACTTTTGAAGATTTTGTTCCATTGTGTCTAACTGTTGCTGTGTTTGTCTCTGGTGTTGTTCCATTGTGTCTAACTTTTGAAGATTTTGTTCCATTGTGTCTAACTTTTGAAGATTTTGTCCCATTTGTTGCATTAAATGCAATAATAATGTATTAGTGTCTGGAATCTGTTTCTCTATGCTTTTTTGCAGTGCATTTTCACCGGCAACATTCACATTTTGACAAGCAGAAAATGTGTTCAAAAATGGTTCAAATGGCTCTGAGCACTATGGGACTCAACTGCTGTGGTCATCAGTCCCCTAGAACTTAGAACTACTTAAACCTAACTAACCTAAGGACATCACACACATCCATGCCCGAGGCAGGATTCGAACCTGCGACCGTAGCAGTCGCACGGTTCCGGACTGCGCGCCTAGAACCGCGAGACCACCGCGGCCGGCAGAAAATGTGTCTTGACTCATTTGAGAAAACGGTGAGGACCCAAAACCTGAGTCTACAATATTTGCAAAATTGTGTCCTGTCATTCCCGATTCCTGAGGCGAGCTGTTGCCGACCGATCGATCGATAATGCTTCCCTCTTCACTAATTGTTTCACTGTCCACGCCATTGTTTGCCGCCCGCTCCATTTCCCTATGCACAATTACCAAATTACTACTTTGAATATTAGTTAATTCATTACATGGTGGCGCTAACACACTGCTTTCGTCTTCGCTGTCATTTCTCAATTTACCTTGGAGCCTAGTGTTACGTTTTTCACACGCCATTATTGTCACAATATTTCACACGACAACACAGAAAAACACAATTTGAAGAGCAAAAATAGGGGGACACATTAACATAGCACTGAAAATAATATCTAGTTAATTGCAGCTGCGAAATACTTGGTGCAAATCTACATGCGTGTCACACCTGTTTTACTGTACAACAATGAAAGACTGCAACTACAAAGGAGATTCTCTCTACAATTACGCGCTAGCAATAAACAAAATCTACACTAATTACACAAACTACAAGAAAAAATCAGAAGATTCCAGTGAGGTATCCTGGTAGGGTCGCCATGGGAAACGTCCCCTTTTAACAATTATACACGACTGTCCTTAAACTGACACACAATATTTTGTTAGCGCAACGCAATCTGACTTTCAATAATCTCTACAAAAGAATGGGCCCTGACTAACATTAAACTATACCTTTCACAAGTCACTTACCTCACAAAAATCTTCGCTACTCAAGCTACTGCAATACAGCAAGCGCCACTACTACCAGCTAAATAAAAGATTCAAACTATGGAAGGCACTAACTACTAATAGGGATAGTTAGCAAATGAAAGATATTAATAGAGAACAAACACTGTATTTACCTTAATAGTCATAATATATATAGCAGTTCATGACAAATTACAAAACTCCGCCATCTCTCTCCCCACATCCACCACTGCTGGCGGCTCACCTCCAACTGCGCAACGCTACGCGCTGTTCACAGCCAGCTGCCTAACACTACAATGGCGAGTATTACAACAATGCAAAGCAGCCACAGACTGCACACAGCACAGCCAGTGATTTTCATACAGAGGTGGCATTACCAATAAAAAAACCTAAACAGCCTACTTACAAGACAAACGTTAGTTCCGTGGGAAAGGTATCTGTCGCTCCCCACGGATATACGTACCTTCAGACAGCTCAAGTACGCGTCTCAGGACCTACAGGATTGAGCAGGACAACGCGATGTCTACTGGACGCAGGTAGTCAGACTGACCAATTTCATTAGGGTTACAAGCTCATAGTATATAGTTATAACCAAATTATCACCTTCTACTGAGATCACAAAGTCGTCCATGTATGCAGTCTTGTTTATAAGTGGCGCTACGGTGGGAAATGCTGTCATACACGCAGGTAGTCAGTCCAGCTTCATAGCAAAATCGCTGATTGATGTCTCCCCGCCGGCCGCGGTGGTCTAGCGGTTCTGGCGCTGCAGTCCGGAACCGCGGGACTGCTACGGTCGCAGGTTCGAATCCTGCCTCGGGCATGGGTGTGTGTGATGTCCTTAGGTTAGTTAGGTTTAAGTAGTTCTAAGTTCTAGGGGACTTATGACCAATGATGTTGAGTCCCATAGTGCTCAGAGCCATTTGAACCATTTGTCTCCCCTTATCAAAATGGGCTACCAACTGTGAACAACTCCACACTATCTGTAGGGCAGAGGGGCGATAACTCCACACCCAGACTCAAGTTTTAGGCCTAGACTGGAACACTGCAGGTGACTACTTCTGTATCGATCCCAGCGAAATCATCAGAAGGTCGTCAGAAGAGCCAGCCACCAAACGACTCCTATTACAATGTACGGCTAAATTCTATGACCCACTCGGACTGTTTTCCCCTGTTTCTCTTGTTGGGAAATTGCTATTTCAGGGTACATGGTGCCGAGGAATTGGCTGGGATGAACTTATGCCCTGGGACTTAGGGGCACGATCGCGCACTTGGATATCTAGCTTACCTTCATTGTCACATATAAGTGTCCCTAGATGGATAGCTACAGTTAATGGAAGAGATTCTCAACTGCACGTATTCTGTGACGCCTCGGAAAAGGCATATGGAGCAGCTTTGTACATTCGTACTATCTTAGATGATGACGTCGTAACCCATTTAGTCTGCAGCAAGAACAGACTTAATAGGAGATTTGCTGTGACCGGAATAGACTTTGCTGGCCCACTATTCATCAAAGTGGGGAAGGAAACGCACAAGTCATATATCACTCTTTTCACATGTGCTACCACACGAGCTGTACACCTCGAACTCTGTACAGACTTGTCAAAGGACAAGTTTCTTATGGCACTTCAGCGATTCGCCGGAAGACGCGGACTGCCCCACACGATATATACAGGCAACGCGAAAACATTCCACGCCACGAATATGGAACTAGCTCAACTTTGGAAGGCACTAACCACCACAAAAACTTATCAGTTCCTCGCCCACCACGATATTACTTGGAAATTCATTCTCTCCCGGGCGGCTTGGTGGGGAGGATGGTGGGAAAGAATGGTGGGTACTATAAAGCGTTGCCTACGGAAGGTATTGGGACTCGCAAAGCTCACTGAGGAACAACTTAACACCACCTTGATCAGTATTGAAGCCGCTGTGAACTCCAGGCCCATCACACCAGGAGATGATGGTGATGCACTCACACCTTCCCATTGTCTGACGGGAGAAAAACTAACGACTATTCCGACGGGACCAGAGCCTTCAGCGAACACGAATTTAACAAAGGAATTCCGACTGAGACAGCACCTATTGGAGCTCAGGAACTATCATGAAGTTAAACGCCCATCGGGACGAGTCATCCCCTTTCGCCCTGGCGACATCGTGCTCATCCAAGAGGACCTTCGTCCGCAACATATGTGGAAGAAGACCAGGATAGAAAAGATAATACCAGGAAGAGACGGCAGGGTAAGGACGATAATACTCCGGACACCAGAAGGTCACATCATTAGTCGTCCTGTGCAGCTGGCCGTACCTTTGGAGGTCGACCAGGGTGGGGAGGATGTCACAGAGTGATGTACTTTGGGCAAGTGAGAGACTGTTTGTTTACTCTTAGGACAATGTATCTTTGCTTGTTGTATTGTATGTTCTGTGACTATGAAATAAAGTGTTGTTAGAGTGCTAATCGCTGCTCTACTGTGATTCACGACAACTCAGTTCTGTAAGTCTTCATAGTACGTTAATCGTGATAAACACACACTGATAATGTGAAACTCCTTCTTTCATGAGTAAAAATATCTTCCGTTTGCACAGGTATATGTATCACGTCCCTGTCGTATTGAATCCTGGATATGGTTATGTATCCCTGGCGTATTGCGCGTAGGAGGGAATCCTGAAAAGTAATGTCTCCGAATTTTTTATGCGAAAACTCTTAAAGCTTTTTTAATAAAGCAAACTTTATTAACCTTTTTACATCTTTATTCCTTATATCTAGGTATGTATTCAACATAGTCACCCTATCGACAAACACGTTTCTCCCAACTAGAGATAGCGTCACTGCATCATGTTTGATTCTATTGACAGAACCATAACCTCATCTCTGCTTGTATCACTTCGCCACTGTCAAAGTAAAGCCCCGGAAGGTGTTCTTTAAGTTTTGGAAACATCTACATCTACTTATATAATCCGCTAGCCACCAAGAGGAGTGTGGCGGAGGGCACAATTCGTGCCAAAGTCATATAATCCCCTCTGTTCAACTCGCGGATCGAGCAAGGGAAAAACAACTGTCTGAACGCCTCAGTACGACCTCTCATTTCCCTTATCTTTGAAAGGTGACCGTTGCGAGATTTGAAAGTTAGTAGTAATAATATATGCTCTACACCTTCGGTGAAGATCGGATTTCGGAATTTAGTGAGCAGCCCCTTCTGTTTAGCGCGATGTCTATCTGCAAGTGTGTCCCACTTCAAACTTTCTATGAGATTTGTAACGCTCTCGCGATAGCTAAATGTACCAGTCACGAATCTTGCCGCTCTTCTTTGGGACTTCTAAATCTCTTGAATCAGACCCAACTGGTAAGGGTCCCATATAGACGAACAATACTCCAAGACTGGACGAACTAACGTATTGTAAGCTATTTCCTTTGTTGAAGGACTGCATCGCTTCAGGATTCTACCAATAAACGGCAATCTAGAGTTCGCCTTACCCGTTACTTGTGTAATCTGATTATTCCATTTGAGATCATTTCGAATATTCACACCCAGATACTTGACGGACGTTACCGCTTCCAAAGACTGGGCATTAATTTGTACTCGTTCATTAATGGGGATTTTCGCCTCGTTATACGCAGTAGGTTACACTTACTAATATTGAGAGATAACTGCCAGCCATTACACCACGCATTTATTTTCTGCTAATCTTCATTGATTTGTTCACAACTTTCGCGTGATACTACATTCCTGTAGACTACATTATCATCGGCAGACAGTCTAAGGCCGCTGTCAATACCATCAACCAGATCGTTTATTTAAATCGTAAAAAGCAGCGGACCTATTACGCTGCCCTGGGGCACACCTGAAGTTACGCTTGTTTCTGTTGAAGTCACTCCGTTCAGGACGGCATACTGCTCCATGTCTGTTAGAAAACTTTCTATCCAACCACATATGTCATCGGATAGACCGTAAGCGCGCACTTTTTGTAGCAAGCGACAGTGCGGAACCTTTCGAAAGTCGAGAAATATGCCATCAACCTGATAGCCGGTATCTAGAGCCTGTTGTATATCATGCACAAAGAGGACCAGCTGTGTCTCGCATGACCGCTGTTTCCTAAAACCGTCCAGGTTTCTGCAGATGAGCTTCTCAAAGTCTAGAAAGGTCATTATGTCTGAATACAAAATATGTTCCATGATTCTACAACAAATCGATGTTAGTGAAATTGGCCGGTAATTATGTGCATCCGATTTCTTCCCTCTTTATAGAGTGCTATGACCTGGGCCTTCTTTCAGTCCCGTGGAACTTTCCGCCGTTCCAATGATCTCTGACAGATCACGGATAAGAATGGTGCTATATTTGTAGCATAGTCAACATAAAATCTTACGGGGATACCGTGTGGGCCAGATGCCTTCCTGGCGTCTAAGGATCTTAACTGTTTTACAATCCCAGATACACTAAACACTATGTCAGCCATCCTTTCGTTTGTTCGATAATTGAAAGGGGGAATGGTGCTGCAGTCCTCTATCTGAAACGAGTTTTTGAAAGCTAGGTTTAGAATTTCGGCCTTCTGTTTATCATTTCCCGTACTGTCAGCAAGAGAAGAAATTGAATTATTTGTAGCGTTCATAGAAATTACGTAGGACCACATTTTTTTGGAGTTACTTTTAGAATCTGCAGATAAAATATTGCTTTCAAATTCGTTAAAAGAATTTCTTATTGTCCTTCTGACAGCTGCTTTCATTTCGCATGATTCTGTTTGTCAGCGGAGCAGTAACTACGTGTAAAACGACTGCGCAAAATTCTCTGCTTTCTCAGCAACTTCGTAATATGTTTTTGTTGTACCAAGGTGGATCCTTTCCCTCCCCTATACTTTTTCTAGGCACATGCTTCTCTAGCACATGCTTCTCTAACACATGGTGGACAATACCTTTAAATTACGACCACAGAAGCTCAATATCTTCGTGTCCCGCTGTGGTTGGTTGAAGCTGACTATGAAGATATTCATTAGTGACACTTTTATTTGCTTTCCCATACAAGATAACTCTACGCTGTTTCTTTTTTTTTCCACTGACACAGAAGCCACAAACAGGTGTAAATCGGGTGGTGCCAAGTCGTAAATATATGGAGAATGATCGATGACGGTGAATCAAAGACGGCGAATCGTTGCAGATGTCGCAGCGTTCGTGCGTGTGGTCTTGCATTGTCATGCTCTACGAGAGGGTGCTCCATGTGTGGACCAATTCTTCTGCGGTTAGAAACTTGATTACAGCACTCTGTTTCTCACGCACCAACATAGTTAACGTTACACACTCAATGTTACAGCTTAAATTCGGAGCCTCTAGCAGAAGAGGGCTGCAAACATGTAGGCATAAAGAATAAATGTGTAGAATGCCAATAATTTGTTTCGTTTAAAAAGTTCGGAAGCAGTATTTTTCAGCGTGGTCTCGTAGTTTCGCAGCTTTCTACGATGCGGGCTCGAAGACTCTCTGCTCCGTGTTCATTGATCCGATACACAGGCGCTTTCAGATTCTCTCACAAACAAAAAATGATTGGTTTAGGTCCGCAGAACGTGGATCCATGAAACTGGCCACCCGTTTCCAGTGCGCCTGTCATGGAATCTATTATTCAGTAGCCGACGAACATTAACACTGGAATGAAGTTGTGCTGATCTGGTAGAGTATTCTCAACGAAAGCATTGTAGATTACTCCGTGGAGCTTTGGTGGAAGAATCTGAGTCCATACCAGCCGGTCGTCATCAACGCCGATCCACCCATTGGCTGTTGGCAGAATTTCGTTGAGGATGATTTGATTCAAAAGTTTCATGGGGAGTCACGTCAGCCCTTAAGTGTACCACTGGAGGACAACCAGTTGCTGACGGTGACGCAAGCTCTGTTCATGGTATGTATACGTTTATTACGTGAAACTAGACAGACTGTCATAAATCAGACATGCAACATTACTTTTTACAGCTATGACAGAAGAGAAAGGGGTGAGGGGAGAATGCAAAATTCGATATCTCAAAGAAATAGCGTATGTGACTGTGGCCTGAGCAGAATTAACTGGGGCGTTGCAGTGGAGCAAAAACAGGCCTTGGTCAACTTCCCACACACGTTATTCGAGATTGAGATCGAGTGATTTAGCGAGTCAGTAGAGGTGTGATTAGGCTCTTGAGTGTTCGTCAAACCGGCAATGTATGCACGCAGTTCCACGCACAGTGCCATCGCTACCTTGGAAGTCAGGAATAGATATAGAAAAGAGGGCAACGTTTACACACCTAGAATGTTGAAATAAACATCCAACTTCATCAACGCAGTAACCTGATGGAGTGAGCATAAAGTAGCAAACATACTCCCAAAAAATCACAGAAGTACCTCTGGCCTAAACGCTTCAGGTTTAACCTAGCCACACTGTGGGTTAAGCGCCTCATTGGGCTCTCTGTGCACTTGACGCATTGCACCATATTGAAATAGGCTAAACTGGGATTCGTCGGACCACACTACTCGTTTCCAGTTAGCTAGTGTTGAAGTTCTATAAATTGTGGATCATTGACAATTTTCCACTGTGAGAAATGGCCTTTTGCAAAGTACTCGTTACCGAATGCAAACGGAAGTTCCTTTTGCCACTCTTACTTGGAAACTGTTTACGAAGAACCTGCGTTCGAGGACAACAGTAAGTTTCTGTCAGTTTTCAAACTGACTGTCATTAGGAGTTACACTCGTCACCGGTCCCTCTCGGGGAGGTTAGTTTTCGGCCGCTATTCTTTCCCCGCGTTAAATGGCTGCGAGTGATCAACCATTTCTTGTAGACACCCTAGGCAGTCCATATTGGTACACTGAAAAATCAGTCAGTTTAATTCACGGTGTAGTCTTTGGAAGCTTAGTTGCACTCCACGACTCAGTCATGTCTCGAGGTTGATTTTTTTTAATGCGATGATTCCATACAAATTGCTGGTACATTCACACCATTTCACTGCCTTGGCTTCCGTCTACAGTGGAGCGTCACATAGCCTCACGGTACTAGTTCTTCGCCACCCACCCGTCCCGAAGCGACCGGTGTGCTGATTTACGGGGGTTGGGGGGGGGGGGGGGGAGGGCCAGTATTATGTCCGGTGACCTCATCACCTTCAAGGTGTGTCTTCCATTTGAAACCCAATATAAATTCGTATATATTAATGAAATTGGTGTCACATCGTAGATAAATTAAATGTGATGAAAGAATATGCCCATTACAGCACTCCAGGTTCGATCCGTGTTACAATAAACAATAAGTTCATGACTTGTTTCATAGAGTTTGTATATGACAGCAAAGTATCAGTTAAGATATTAAAAATGCTTCCACTGGAAGAAATAAGCATGGGTTTGCTGGCGATAGCTCATAGCACTCAGATATACACTGAAGAGTGAAAGAAACTGGTACACTTGCCTAATATCGTGTAGGGCCCCCGCGAGCACGCTGAAGAGACGCAACACTATGTGTCGTGGATTCGACTAATGTCTAACAGACATCACGAATCCTGTTGGACTATCCACAAATCCGTAAGAGCACGAGGGGGTGGAGATCTCTTCTGAACAGCACCTTGCAAGGCATCCCAGATATGCTCAATAATGTTCATATCTGGGGAGTTTGCTGGCCAGTGGAAATGTTTAAACTCAAGTAAGTGTTCCTGGAGCCAATCTGTAGTAATTCTGGACGTGTGCGGTGTCGCATTGTCCTGCTTGAATTGCCCAAGTCCGTCGGTATGCACAATGAACGGATGTAGGTGATCAGACAGGATGTTTACGTACGTGTCACCTGTTAGAGTCTCATCTAGACGTTCCAAGGGTCCCATATCACACGCCTCACACCATTACACAGCCTTCACCATCTTGAACAGTCCCCTGCTGACATGCAGGGTCCATGGATTCATGAGGTTGTCTCCATACCCGTACACGCCCATCCGCTCGATACAATGTGAAAGGAGACTCGTCCGACCAGGCAACATGTTTCCAGTCATCAACAGTGCAATGTCGGTGTTGACGGGTCCAGGCGAGACTTATAGCTTTGTGTCTTGCAGTCATCAAGATTACTCGAGTGGACTTTCGGCTCCGAAAGCCCATATCGCTGATGTTTCGTTAAATGGTTCGTACGCTGACACTTGTTGATGGCCAAGCATTGAAATCTGCAGCAATTTACGGAAGGGTTGCACCTCTGTGACGTTGAGCGATTCTCTTCAGTCATCGTTGGTCACATTCTTCCAGGATCTTTCTCCGGCCGCAGCGATGTGGGAGACTTCACAGTTTTACCGGATTCCTGACATCATTCACGGTACACTCGTGTAAAAGTTGTACGGGAAAATCCCCACTTCATTGCTACCTCGGGAGTTGCTGTGAGCCATCGCTCGTGCGCCGACTGTAACACGATATTCAAAGTCACTTAAATCTTGATAATCTGCCATTTTAGCAGTAGTAACCGATCTAACAACTGCATCAGACATTTGTTGTCTTATGTAGGCGTTTCCGACCGCAGTGCCATATTCTGCCTGTTTACATATCTGTATACCAGTTTCCTTGGCGCTTCAGTGTATATCCCACTAAAAATTGACGGAAGAGAACATATAGTAGAAAATAAAAAAAATTCTGGTGCATAACAACCAATATTATTAAATATAATCTGCTGGAGAAAGAACGTATTAAAAGCAGAAATTAGTTGGCGGCCGTAGGAGTGAGAGATTGCGTGTGTACTAGTAGTAGTTTGCATGAGTTCGGCTGAAATCGCTTTCATAGAACTGATCTCTTTCTAGTAGCCGTCTATCTTAGATTTATGGAGCGACGACGTGTTCCAAATAAGAAGGAAAAGTCAGTAGATAGTGGTTGTGTTCCTTGATACCCGGAAGGGTTCGACACAGACTAGTAGTGCGACAAAATTTTCACGTGAGAATAGCACTTGGACCCTACATGCTCAACTATCTGCTGGTTTATTCCAGTCTCTGTCTTCCTGTACAGTTTTCCTATTCTAAAGCTCCCTTTACTACCATGGAAGTTATATCCAAATACCTTTACAGATGTCCTATGTATGAGGCATACTGAAGTGCATATTGACTCGTGTTCTGTGTTCTACTGAAGTAGTTTCACATCTAGGACTTTGCGGACTGGTTACTACGTCCACTGTGTGGACAGAATTTACAGGTAAGCAACGCACATCCTTTGCACTGCGGCCAACGGCACCGAGTACATCGACGCTGCAATACCCCATCTCCCGGCTTGTAATTGGTAATTACAATGATAGACAAACAATCACAGGAGATGTGTTATGTTCTATTTTCGTATTTTCCCAGCTCTTTACTGTCAGCGCCACTTAGAGTGGAGGTCTTCCGTTTCTCGGGGCTAATCAGTTTAAGCCAGTTTAGTGTGTCATGGCGGTACGATTTTGAGGAAAGACACAGATATTCGCCCATGCTCAAAGCTAGATTAAGAGCAGGATTTAACTTTCTGTACTGACTTTATACACTTTCGCATTTTTCTGTTGTTTGAGAAGAAATAGTTTTACAGTATCTATTTGTATTCATTCTAGTAGGATACCTGTTCAGCACTATCGATAATCATGACCAGATATTGCATCTAATGTATCCCTCTAGATGTAGTTGGTTTATAGGCGTGATATTTCCATTGCAGGCACAACATTAGGCAAAAACTCATATACATACCATATGTACACCAATACCCAGAGGTTTACAATCACGTTCACTAACAATCTGAAAATTTTAAGAGTCTCATTAATTCAGAGCTGGTTTACCTGGACCCTGAAATATCTGTAGATTTTGTATATATGGTTCTCGGGCGAGACGTCGGATGTCATAGTGAAAACTCCACAATATTTCATCAGTGCAACTGTCCGACATCTTCAGGTGCGACGAACACACTGCTAAGGCATGTTTTCCTTTTTTTTTCCTTTATTGTTATTTTTCACCTCATACAAAGGTGGGTTGACAGCGGGTAAATCTACTCCGCTCTTCAGCCACAAGCATTACAATGAAAGAGAAAATGCAGACAGAAAAGTAACAGATTGGTGGTTAAAAAACAGTAGATACAATAATTAAAAACATGAAGCCGTTCACACTCGACGAAAAAAACACGAAAAACTGTCGGCACTGCGCACAAACACTGATGATTTAGAGGGTACGAGTGAACGAAGGAGCGTGGCGGCGAAAAACACTAAATCACAAACATGTTGGCACACACACGAGAAAATGATGGTGATGATCTACAGCTCGCAAATGTCCACTTAACGTCTGGGGACCTGTCAAGAGGGGACGAAGGTAGTGGGGGAGGGAGAGGGGAGAGCAAATATGCCAATGGCAGAGGAGATGGTGGGAGGAAGGAAGGTATGGGGGTAGGGGAAGCCTGGGGTATGAGGGTGGAAAAGGGAGGAGGGAGGAAAGGGGAAGAGAAGGGAGAGAGGATGCCCATAGGAACAAACACAGGAAGTGGGAGGGTAGTATCAAAGTTGGTAGGAGGGGTAGATGGAGGGGAGGAGGGCATCATCAGGGAGGGGGAGCTGGCGGAAGCCACCTTGGGAGAGGGTACGGAGAGTGGAGGGATGGAGAGCAGGTGGGACGTGGAAATAAAGGCGTGGCAGTGGGCGGGGGCAGGGGAGGATGGGAGAGACAAGCGGGTGAGGAGGATCGAGTTTACGGGAGGTGTAGAGGATCCGTATCCGTTCGAGGAAAAGGAGACAGTGGGGGAACGGAATAAGGTCGTACAGGATCCGCGTGGGGGAGGGGACACGGATGCGATAGGCGAGGCGAAGAGCATGGTGTTCAAGGAGCTGAAGGGATTTGTAAAAGGTAGGAGGAGCAGAGATCCAGGCAAGGTGGGTATAGAAGAGGATAGGGCGGATGAGGGATGTATAGGTGTGGAGGATGGTGTAGGGGTCCAGACCCCATGTCCAGCCAGAAATGAGCTTGAGGAGATGGAGTTGGGAGTGGGCCTTCGCTTGCATTGTCCGGAGGTGGGGGGTCCAGGAGAGGCGATGGTCAAGGGTGACGCCAAGGTACTTAAGGGTGGGGGTGAGGGCGATAGGACTGCCATAGACGGTGACATAGAAGTCGAGGAGGTGGAAGGAAGGGGTGGTTTTGCCTACAATGATCGCCTGGGTTTTGGAAGGATTGACCTTAAGCAACCACTGGTTGCACCAAGTGGTGAATGGGTCAAGATGGGACTGGAGAAGGTGTTGGGAGCGCTGCAGGGTGGGGGCGAGGGCCTGGAAGGTGGTGTCATCGGCGTACTGGAGAAGGTGGATGGGGGGTGAAGGCGGCAGCATGTCCGCTGTATACAAAAGGTACAGAAGAGGGGAGAGGACGGAACCTTGGGGCACACCAGCAGAGGGGAAGAAGGTGTAGGAATCCATGTTATGGATGGTGACGTAGGAAGGACGTTGGGAAAGAAAGGACCCAATCAGATGGATGTAGTTAATAGGAAGGGCGAAGGTTTGGAGCTTGAAGAGGAGACCGGAATGCCGCACACGGTCATAGGCGCGTTCGAGGTCAAGGGAGAGGAAGATAGTGGAGCGACAGGAATTAAGCTGTTCGGAGAGGAGATGAGTGAGGTGAAGGAGAAGGTCAGCGATAGAGAAGGACGGCCGAAAGCCACACTGGGTAACGGGAAGGAGGAAGTGCTGGCGGAGATGCTGGTGGATGCGTCGGGTAAGGATGGATTCCAGGACCTTGCTGAAGACTGAGGTAAGGCTGATGGGATGGTAGGAGGAAACAGCGGACAGCGGTTCAGGGTAGTAGCCGGTGGACAGGACCACGTTATAGAGTCTGGTCAGACTGGAGAGGAAGGAGGCAGGAGCTTCACGAAGGTGGTGATAGGTGACACAATCGTGACCAGGAGCGGTGTTGCGTTTCTTGCGGAGTGTAGCGATGAGATCCTGAGTAGTGATGGGGGCATTGAGTTCGGTGTGTGCAATGTTGACCAAGTACTGGAGCCAGGAGCGAGGGGAGGGACAGAGGTGTCCGTTCGATCGTGGACATCCGGGAAGATGCAGCAATCGAACTGGGGATCGTCTGGGACGGTAAAGTCATCAAAGAGGTAGGAGGCAAAGTGACTGGCCTTACTAAGGTTGTCAGGGAAGGGTTGATTGTCATGAAGGAGAGGGTAGTAGGGAGGGGGTTCAGATCCGGTAAGGCGGCGGAAGGCTGACCAGTACTTGGACGAGTTGATAGGAAGTGTAGCATTAAGACGGGTGCATGTCTGTCGCCAGTCCCAGCTTTTCTTAGCCACAAGCAAGTTTCTGATGTGTCGTTGTAGTTGCTGGTGGCGTCGTAGTGTGTCTGGGTCACGCGAGTGAAGGAAGGCATGGTAGAGACGGTGGGATTCATGGAGAAGGAGGATGGCCTGTGGGGGTAAAGTAGGACGTTGGGGGTGGATGGTGACGGAAGGGATGTGGGCCTCCACAGCCTCAGACAAGGTCTGCTGGAGAAAGGAGGCGGCACAGGTAATACCATCAGGGTGGTGGTAGGTGAGGAGGTGGCTATCGACCTGGGTAGAGAGGGTATCCCGGTAGGCATTCCAGTCAGCACAGGAATAATCATGGACATATTTCAGGGGAGGATCAGTACGAGGGTCAGGACAGGGGTGACGAATGTCTGAAACAGTGAGGAGGACAGGGAGATGGTCACTACCAATGGGGTCCAGGGTCTGCTATGCGGCGAAGGAGATTAGGGGAGGAGAGGATGACATCGGGAGTGGAGTTGGATTCAGGATGGGTGCGCTGGGGAATGGGAATGAGGTCACCTTGGAGGGAGGAGAGGAACCGATGCCACCATCGTAACTGGGCCGTGGAACGACTACAGACGTTAAGGTCAGCGGTGATAACATAGGAGGAGAGGGTACGTTGAATGTGGGAGAGGAAGGCAACAAAAGGAATAGGGGCGTTGGGGTGGACATAGATGGTGGCACAGGTGATGGTAAGGCCAGGGCAGAAAAGACTAAGGATCAGGTGTTCTGTGGGGTTGGGAAAGAGAGGTTGGAGCCGAACAGGGATCTGGCAGTGGTGACCAATGGCTACTCCACCACACACTATTGGGAGGGGATTATCGGAGCGGTGAAGGAGGTAGGGCGAGGTGTGTACAGTGTGTTGGGGCTGAAAAAAGGTTTCATTGAGGAGGAAGGCATCCACGTGGTGGGTTGCGAGGTTGTGCAGGAAGAGGTTCTTGTTGGCAGGAAGGGAACAGGTGTTACTGAATAACATACGGTGCTGTCGCACCATGACAGGGAATTAAACGAGGGTGTCGAGATGGGAGAAGGTGAAATGGACCTGATTATGGGAGTAAGTGGCATACATGTTGAGGTGGAAGATGGTTCGGGCAGTGAGAGATACCTGCTGGAGGGTGTGGGGGCACTGGAAAGGGTGGACATTTTGGAGGACAATGGTTAGGAACCTGATGATGTCCTCGGTGGTCGGGGGGGGGGGGGGACGAAGGGAATTGCCAGAAGATGTGGTGGCGTCCAGATGGCGGACAGGAACGGTGAGTTTAGGAGTAGTGGGAGGGGGTCAGGCATTACATTTCTGGGAGTAAGTGGGTGTGGGAGATTACAGGTGTTGCAGCAGCGAGGGGACTGTAGGCTGTGGCACTGCCGGAGGAAATGCGCCTGTTTACAGTGCGGGTAGGCAAGGCCCTTGCAGCACTCATATGTAGCATGTGCGTTATAGCACAGACACCTCTGGCAGTGGAGGGATTGAGGAGGGGAATGGGAGGGGTCGACCTTGTAACGTTGGTGGAAGAGGAGGGCACCCTCCTTCAGGAGGCAGTCAGTGGATGGGGCATGTTCCGAGAACACCCGCATAAGGCGGGTGGGGCCAGCCGGATTGAAGATGCAGTGGACTGCCCGTATTTCCAATAAGGGGTGCGCCTTGAGCTCCGCCAACATCTCCTCCTCCGTGATCGTCGGACTAAGCTGAGTGATCATGGTGGTGAGGGTCAGCGGGCGATGCGGGGGTTCGGGTTGGCGGGAGGGGGATGGGGAAGGAGCAGGGGTGAGGGAGGCATTGGGGCCAAACCGGGTAATGGGGATTCGGGAGAGGATGTCAGTGTGAAGGGTGGAGCTGGGGGAGGAGATGAGAATGGTGTCTCTTCAGGGAGTGAGGAGGGAGATGGGGGCTCCGGGAAAGTGTTGGCAGAGGAGGAGCGAGAGGTTCCGGGCCTTGAGGAGGGAAGAATCAGGACGAGAGAGGAGGTATTTGTAGGAGGAGAGGGGGAGGAGGAGGAGGAGGAGGAGGAGGAGGAGGTGGTGGTGGTACCAGGGCCAGGTGGGGAAACAGCCATGGCGTCTTGGGAGGAGGAAGGAGGACGGGGTGGGGCCTTTTTGGAAGCAGTGGAGGCAGGGGTGCCACTATGGCATTTGACGGCAACGGAAGGGTGAGAGGAGGCGTGTGGGACAGGAGCAACTGGGAGGTGGTGGGAAGTGGCAGGTCCCGGCGTGGATACTGGAGCTGGCGCCGGAGATAGGTATGGCGACAGTGAAGGTGACGGCGATGATGAAGATGACAGTGATGGTGAAGGTGAGGGCGAGAGCAGGGCATGGGCTGTGGACCTCCGGGCCACCACCCTAGCGGAGACTGCAGTAACAGGGTGAGGGAGTGGAGGAAAAGGATCAGAGGTGGAGGTGCAGGAGGAAGAAGCTGGCGATGGGGCGACAAAGTGCGAAGGCGATGGAGAGTGAGGAGTGGAGGGATGGAATGGGTGGGGAGTGATTGGGCACACCACGTAATTGTGGTGGTGGCGGCAGAGGGAGAGGTATATACTACTGCGGTGGTGGTGGTAGTGGTAGAGGTGGTGGGGGTTGACATGACGACAAAGAGGAAAAGAAACAGAACTGGACGAAAAGTACAGAAGAAAACAAGGGACTCACGAAGACGGACGAAGACCGATGGAACACTGACTGGGGCCAAAGCCCCACTCCGCTGATGCTGGCGGGAGGTGACCGCAGGCAGAAACGCTGGCAGGAACGCGCTGGCGGGAACGCTGGCTGGCTGGAACGCTGGCTGGCTGGCAGGAACGCTGCAGCTGCTGCTGCCGCGGGCTGGACCGCTGCTGGCCGGCTGGACTGCTGCTGTCAGGCTGGACTGCTGCTGGATGGCTGGACTGCTGCTGTATGGCTGGACTGCTGCTGACTGGCTGGCTGACCCTGCAAAAACCCTAACGCTTCGATCAGAGGCGAATGTCACTATCGAAGGGCGGTACTCATTACGAGGTACCGCCGGAGATGTGCTAAGGCATGACTAGGGCCCACTATCTAAGCCAGTCTTAGAAAGTGCGCATGTGTGGTGGTGCCATAATTCGATGACCAGTAGCGACGATATCAACCGATAGCTGGAAGGAGAGCAACGCCACCTGCAATATTAAGAACCAAAGACTTCGGCGCAAGCGCCGAGGCTGTTGCTGCTACTCTCCGCTACCATCGGCCGCCCCAGCGATCTCTGTCGGAAGCCGCAAGCAAAAATGCTCATCCGCGTAGGCGCGTGACCATCCTCCCGTTGTCAACAGAATATTTATGTTTCTGGCGAATCGTCATCCGTCGTATGACCAATAATACTCCTCTCTGCTCGATGCGACCTCAATATGGCCAGTACTGGATCCCAAGCTGAACTGAGCTGAAAGCCAGTGTCTCTGTTTACAAGACTCGTCGTGCTACGTATTTCCACTGCTTCCTTAATAACACTGTCCCAGTACGAACTCGTTGATATTCCTTATGTTTTTTCTCATTGTCTATTCTACGGCTGAAGAGCAGCGTAGAATGCTGCTGCCAGCCTGCCTGTTCTAGAGGTTTTAAAATCACAATAAAGAAAAAAAAAACTCATTGATGCGAAAATTTTTGTGTGTTGATAATTCATAGAATGGCCGAACTGAGATAATGCTCGGCCACTGCGGACTTCTCTGGTTGCGTCAGTGTTCAGTACATCTCTCTTCTACAGTGCGACAAGTTTGTCCGATGTACGACTTGCCGCAGCTAAACACCAGGCCTTCTTAGGCCAAGGCTGTCAGATGAGCCCAAGAGAGCTCTGAGTTTTGCCGGCGGACGAAAGACACATTTAACTTTATGCCTCTTCAATAATCTTCCTATTTTTGAAGATACACTGCCGATGTACGGCAAGATGACCATTCCCCTTTGTTCTTCGCCTTCTTTCAGTTCCTCACGTTGGGATGAGTCTTTCTCTCTCTTCTGTAACTGGACGCCTGTTTCCTTTTTGACTTCTTCGGGACGTTTCTTCAGTTCCAGCTGTTTCCACTTTATTCCTAAAAATGCGTCACTAAAACCCCTAATAACAGTGATAACAGTAGGTCAGTAATATTTACAGAGTTATCTTCGCTTGCTTCAGAGAAAACACGACATCTCTTTGATCTAACAAGGGAACCTCCCCATCGCACCCCCCTCAGATTTGGTTATAAGTTGGCACAGTGGATAGGCCTTGAAAAACTGAACACAGATCAATCGAGAAAACAGGAAGAAGTTGTGTGGAAGTATGAAAAAAATAAGCAAAATATACAAACTGAGTAGTCCATGCGCAACATATGCAACATCAAGGAGAGTTTGAGCTGAGGAGCGCCGTGGTCCCGTGGTTAGGGTGAGTAACTGCGGAACGGAAGGTCCTTGGTTCAAGTTTTCCCTCCAGCGAAAATTTTAATTTTTTATTTTCAGACAATTATTATCTGTCCGTTCGTCCGTCCGATGCGATCACTTTTTTGGGAGTGATTATCACATCCAAAAGAAAACCTATATCGGGCAAGGTAGAAGAACCTTTTTACCCATTCGCCAAGTGTACAAGTTAGGTGGGTCGACAACATATTTCTGTGACGCACATGCCGTCACCAGTGTCGTATCGAATATATCAGACGTGTTTTCCTGTGGAGGAATCGGTTGGCCTATGACCTTGCGATCAAATGTTTTCGGTTGCCATTGGAGAGGTACGTCCTTTTGTCTACTAATCGCACGGTTTTGCGGTGCGGTCGCAAAATACAGACACTAAACTTATTACAGTGAACAGAGACGTCAATGAACGAACGGACAGATAATAACTTTGCGAAAATAAAAAAAGTAAACTTTTCACTCGAGGGGAGACTTGAACCAAAGACCTCTCGTTGCGCAGCTGCTCACGCTAACCACGGAACCACGGCGCTCCTCTGCTCACCTTCTCCTTGATGTTGCTTACGGTGCGCATGGACTACTCAGTTTGTATATTTTGCTTATTTTTTCATAGTTCCACACAACTTCTTCCTGTTTTCTCGATTGATCTGTGTTCAGTTTTTCAATGCCTATCCACTGTGCCAACTTATAACTAAATCTGAGGGGGGTGCGTTGGGGAGGTTCCCTTGTAAGTATTCATTGTCATTAATATGCGCTTCACCCTACGAGCTCAGTTTTTTGAGTCCCTCTTTTAAGCTTTCAAGTTTTCTTTCAAGGGTATTTTGCGTCACTCATGCAGGTTGAAACAATAAATTGTAGTTAACAAATAACATTAACAGCAAAATATAAAGTAAGGAGGGGTCTGTCCTTTTGCAAACACACAACTATTGTTCTATTTTAATACCCAAATACATTGATGGAAAAGGAAAACACAATACCAAGTTAATATGCGATATAAACGAAAGTTAGTACGCGTGTTTCTGCGTCAGAAGATGATATCTATTCAAATTTCGCGCCAGTCGCATAAGAGTGGCGCTAGTAGCACCACTATGAGAGTCCAAATCAAGTTTGCTCTAAATATACCCTGTAACGGTGGTAAACGTTAGTCACCTTTGAGACTGGACGTGGTGCGCTGACGTTAGTCAAGAATGCCTTTAAGGTGACAAAGACGCCGTTATCAGAACATCAATGAATTTGAACGAGATCGTGTGATAGTGTTACGAGAACCTGGATACTCTTTCTGAGATACTGCAGAAAGTCTTGGCAGGAAAGTACCCACTTTACATAATTACTGGTAGTGGTGGTCACCAGAATGTTCAGAGGCAAGAGAACCGGGTTCCAGACGGCCATATCGAGCTAGGTGGGTCAGTGGTTAGCACACTGGACTCGCTTTCGGGAACATCTAGATTTAGTCTCTCCGTGACTTCCCTAAATTGCTCCAGGCAAATACCGCGATCGTTCCTTTGAAAGGGCACAGCCGATTTTCTTCCCCATAGTGGAAAATATCCGATCGTGTGCTTCATCTGTAATGACCTCGATATCAACAGGACGTTAAAGCCAATCTTCCTTTCTTCCTTCTTTACCGGACAGCCACTTGGCACTAACATGAGGGAAGACCGTCGTGTTCGACGTATAGCTCTGTCGCACCATACCGCATATTCAGCAGCAATTTGAGCAGTAGCTGGCACCACAGTGATACAACGAACTGTTACAAATTGGTTACTTCAAGGATAGCTCCGAGTGAGAGCCCTTAACGGCGTTCCACTGACCCCAAAACACTGCCATTTGCGACTTCAGTGGTGTCAATAGAGTGCTCACTGGAGGGATGGGTGGAGGTTTGTTGTGTTTTCTGATGAGAGCTGGTTCTGCCTCGGTGCTTGTGACGGCCGTGTGTTGGTTAGAAAGAGGCCAGATGAGAGCCTACAACCAACATGTCTGCGTGCTAGGCACACTGGATCTACACCTGAAGTTATGGTGTGGGGTGCGATTTCGTATGACACCAGGAGAACTCTCGTGGTTATCCCACGCACCCTGATTGCAAATTTGTACATCAGTCTGGTGATTCGAACTGTTGTGTTGCCGTTCATGAACAGTATTCCAGGCAGTGTTTTCCAACAGGATAACGCTCGCTCACATACGCCGTTGTAACCCAACATACATTACAGAGGGTCGACATGTTGCCATGGCCGGCTCGATAACGAGATCTGTCCCCAATCGAGTACATATGGGACATCATAGAACTCCAGCGTCATCTATAACCAGCATTTACTGTCCCTGTATTGATCCACCAAGTGCAACAGGCATGGAACTCCATCCCACGAATTGACATCCGGCACCCGTACAATACAATGCATGCACGTTTGCATGCTAGCAATCAACATTCTGGCGATTACATAGGTTTTTAATGTATAAGCATCTCACATTGGTTATGGCTTCTCTCGCGCTTACATTACCATATTAAGTTCCAATGATAATGACTTTTAATATTCTACCATTTTTTTGTTGTGATTTCTTTCCATCCATGTGCACTATGTGATAAAAAGTATCCGGTCACCCCCAAAAACATACGTTTTTCATATCAGGTGCATTGTGCTGCCACCTACTGCCAGGTACTACTTACAACTACCTCTGTAGTCATTAGACATCGTGACAGAGCACAATGTGGCGCTCCGCGGAACTCACGCATTTCGAACGTGGTCTGGTGATTGGGTGTCACTTGTGTCATACGTCTGTACGCGAGATTTCCACACTGCTAAACGACCCTAGTTCCACTGTTTCCGATGTGATAGTGAAGTGGAAACGTGAAGGGACACGTACAGCAAAAAAGCATACAGGCCGATCTCGTCTGTTGACTGACAGAGACCGCCGACAGTTGAAGAGGCTCGTGATGTGTGATTGGCAGACATCTACCATGACCATCACACAGGAATTCCCAACTGCATCAGGATCCACTGCAAGTACTATGACAGTAAGGCGAAAAGTGAGAAAACTGGGATTTCATGGTCGAGTGGCTGCTCATAATCCACACATCACGCCGGTAAATACAAACGACGCCCCGCTTGGAGTAAGAACCGTAAACATTCAACGTTTGAACAGTGGAAAAACGTTGTGCGGAGTGACGAATCACGGTACACAATGCGGCGATCCGATGGCAGGGTGTGGGTATGATGAAGTTCAGGTTGTGGGTATGGCGAATGTCCGGTGAACGTCATCTGCCAGCGTGTGTAGTGCCAACAGTAAAATTCGGAGGCGTTGGTCTTATGGTGCGGTCGTGTTTTTCATGGAGGGGGCTTGTACCCCTTGTTGTTTTGAGTGGCACTATCACAGCACTTGCCTAAATTGATGTCTTAAGCTCCTTTCTTGCTCCCCACTGTTGAAGAGCAATTCGGGGATGGCGATTGCATCTTTCAATACGATCGAGCACCTGTTCACAATGCACGACTTGTGGCAGAGTGGTTACAGGACTATAATTTCCCTGTAATGGACTGTCCTGCACAGAGTCCTGACCTGAATCTTATAGAACGCCTTTGGGATGTTTTGGAACGCCGACTTTCTGCCAGGGCTCACCGACCGACATCGATACCTCTCCTCAGTGCAGCACTCCGTGAAGAATGGGCTGCCATTCCCCAAGAAACCATCCGGTACCTGATTGAACGTCTGCGTACGAGAGTGGAAGCTGTCATCGAGGCTAAGGGTGGGCCAACACCATGCTGAATTCCAGCATTACCGATGGAGGGTGCCACGAAATTGTAAGTCATTTTTGTCAATTGTCCGGATACTTTTGATCACATAGTGTATGTTTCACCACTAATCTGGCATCCACAATGCGCTTTGTCTTTTACCTTTGCGAAATATATACATATACTTTATAATTAGGTAAGAAAAATTTTTATACCGGATTTGTTGTTATTTAGCTTATATATCTGTTTTATCTTTGCTCGTATGTGTCCTGTTGCTGCCAACTGAAATCAACCACAAGTCAAAGTTGGTACACCATGTCATCTGCAAATATGAGGGATGTTAGGATATCATCTGCATTGAACTTCTGTTTATAAACCCACTATTAAAATATACATTCCCGGAAAAGTCGTGGTATATGCACCTTGTTGGCCGTACCATCGCTGCATTGGCTTTGTCCTGAGCTGTAGATCGTTTGTATTTGTTTGCCAAGCGCGTTTTGGTAGTTTTTGTGTAGTTGGACTGACCAGTGGACATCGGTAAAAAATTTGTGAAGGTTTACTACGCGGAACTATTTGGTACGGTTTCCTATTTAGTTGATTATGTTTCGTACTTTAAAAATCGTTTACTCACGTATCCTCTTGCTGATATGTTAAAACTGTGTCTTGTTACATTGTTCCGGCTCAACAGTCCCGAAGTGACAATAGTAATAATATAAATTATTATTGTTATAATTATTGTTGTTTCTATCATAGCCCTTTGAAACGTCGTGTGTACATTTAGCAAAGGGTGTACAGTTAGAACAGTAGGAAAATACAGCTCGCAGTTTAAGTCACATAAACATTAATCATAAACAGCTTCTCATTCTCTCATTCAGCAATATATAGCATTGATATACTCGAGGATATCGAGATATTCGCTGCGAATGAAAACTGTTCACCTCCAGCGAAACTACGGTCTTGTAGATGCCGCACATAATAGTCTGCCTTTCATTTTAGTGCCCACGCGAATCTGTGATTTAGAGATCTCTTGCTGCGCCCGTAATGTTCCCATCAGGAGCACCTGTTTCGCTATGTTCCTAACTTCCGAGAAAGTGCAGAAATTTGTAAGGCTATCACGGCTTCATTTTTTCTTCTTTTCTTTGGTCTTTTTCTTCTCCAATCCACTTGAAGTTTTTCGTCTTCTGGGTTTGTCCGAGAAAATGTCTGCTGCTGTAGAGGCCAGAGAGGCACAGATGGACAACGTCTAGTGTGGGGTTGACACTAAGGACAGCACTGTTTCATTTTGTATTTTGGAAGGATAATTTCAAGACTTAGTTGTTAACTTAAGGCAAGTATAGAACGGAATACTATTTATACTTCGGAAAGAAAGTATGGTAACATAATTTTCTTTTAGTTTTTTGCAGGCATATTTCTGCATTTCTGCCGAACAACGAGATCCACGCCCCACTGTACCGTACCATGCCTCTAGAGACGCAAAAAGGAGAAAAAAGAGAGGCACAACCCACTGATAAAGTGAAGTGTCGATGGAAAGTGCATTTTCTGCATTCGAAGGGGAACAATTCTGCAACAATCTATGCTGAGATGGTGGAATTGTAGGGCTACGAGGCTCAATGTTAAGACGCAGTTGTCAAATGGCACATGGCACGAATTCGGGGTTCTGTTTCGGGGAGGTTAAAGATTGTTACTGTCTCACTTTTAACGTGCCACAAATGCCTACGATTTTAATAACAATAACAATAAAATACATAAAATATATGTTAGACAAGGAGAGGGATGCCCCCATCGCTGTTCAATCGTGTACTACAAAAGATAATCAGGGAATGGAAGAAAAGAATAGAAAAAAAGGAATTAAAAAAAATCATAATTCGTATGAAAAGGGAATCATATCAACACTGATTGATTCGCTTTCACAGACTATCTTTCCATCTTAGAATATGTATAGAATATGAAACAGAGCAGATAAGCCTCCAAAGACAGACATTTTCAGAAGCAGTCCTATGCGTACATTCTCAAAAAACAGGGTATATGACAGACGCTATGATGGCACCAAAATATAAGGAAACGTAATCAATTCTGTTTCCATAAGAAACCATTGTGATCAGCGTGTGACATGTACTGCTACGAGACTTTTGGACGGTAGCTCACTGGAATGCACTGAAGATGGGCATTTACAGCTGAAATTTTTAAATGTAAAATAATTTTAAAAAACCAGTGTGATTGTGACTGACTGCTGTCCTTGCAAGAAAGTGATTATGGAAGACAAAAGACGACTACAAAATTTAAATATGTCGGTGGAATGACAGAAACAAATACTTCGTACAAAGAAGCTAACTTTGCACGGACGAGGAAAACAGAACTTCATTTTCAATAACAAAAACGCCTTTATGTTTCAGATGCCTTGTCTTAAATACATCAAAACATTTAGATGAAATAAAAAAGAAGGAATGTAGTAAGGAAAATCTTGGTACCAAAATAAGACAACGGAAAATAAATATTAAGGAATAATAAATAAGTATATTAAATAATGGAACGAATATTAGACACGATAAGGAAGAAAGGAGTTGCATTTTATGGACACCTAAAAAGGCTAAATGAGAAAAGAATAACAAAGGGAATCTTACATTTTTTGTCATAACAAAAAAAAAAAAATCTGTGAAGTGGAACAAATGAAGGACGCCTGAGGGAAATGGAAATAACGGAGGAAGAAACAGAAAAAGAGAAAAGTTCAGAGATAAACGTTTCTAAAGCTTCCTGAAGAAAATAAAGAAAAAGGTGGAATATGGAGAGAAGGTAGGCCGGCCGCTGTGACCGAGCGGTTCTAGGCCCTTCAGTCCGGAACCGCGCTGCTGCTACGGTCGCAGGTTCGAATCCTGCCTCGGGCATGGATGTGTGTGATGTCCTTAGGTTAGTTAGGTGTAAGTAGTTCTAAGTCTAGGGAACTGATGACCGCAGATGTTATGTCCCATAGTGCTTAGAGCCATTTGTTAGTGTGCTGATTTGTTACTAGGGGGCATAGTTTTCTGTAAAATAATAGTTTTCTAATCGTTAACTACCTGTATGACGCTACTTCGAGACGTGTTGTTACATGAAATGGTGTTTATTAAAAGTGTTGTTACATGAAATGGTGTTTATTAAAAGTGAATTGTATAAATGTCACTGAACTCAGTTAATCCTTTGTCTGTGCTATAGTTCCGTAGTTCCGTACCACGCTCCTACCGTTTGAGAACTGATATGGTTGATGAACTTTGTTTTCTGTAACTGTTAAGTAAACAAAGATGGCAAAATACCATACGAGAACACAAGATGGCGGTGGACAAAGCATGCATCAAAATGTACTTCAGTATTTAATAAAGAACTTACGTAAGTGGAAATGGAAAACACTATCGAGCGCAGCCCACTTGTCTTCCAAAAAACGCGTCTACATGAACTGAAACTATAATCAATCACTCAGTTTATTTCATGCAGTCTGGTCCAGAGGACCGGGCGCAGTTACGAAGCTCCTCTACCGCTGGATTCTGTTTTGTGCCTTCTGTCACCAGTCGCCATCCTTGCCGATCTGCAGCAAGTTCCCATGAATTCCATCTGTCCACCTTTTCTTTGGACTTCAATGGCCATCGATGTTTATTCATCCCAGCAACATGTGCTGCCCACACTAGCCGCTTCCTTCCCATCACGCCTACGATGCTTAGTCTATACAGCTCACAATTATGCTGGATCCACCATTTTCCAGTGATAATTCGCCGACCCCTAGATCTTCCTTAAGACTTTTCGTTGGGAAACGAGGACATTATTTAAGACTTTTATCCGGACACTCCAAGTTTCGTAATCATATAGCCCTATGGGTTGGACAAGTGTTTTATACAGCTAGAGTTTGAAATTCCTTGAAAGACTCCGCGATTTAAAAAGATAACTCAGTCTGAAGTATCCTCGGTTTGTGGCGTGCACCCTCACTTTGATTTCTGCCTCGCACGTTGCGTCCTCTGTAAAGATTACCCCCAGATATTTAAAATTATGAACCCTTTGTACGATCGGGTTCCGATCACCAGAGCCTGGAGTGGGTCTTTTGAATAGGCATGAATCCTTTTCATCACCAGATATTTGTTCATCGATACAGTCTCAAAAAGACCGAGCTTGCTCGTTGCCCGCTCCACGCTGTCGCTCATCCGCGTCAGTTCTTCCTTGGATTGGAGAACACAACCACATTGTCGGCAAATTGCGAGATGTGTGACTTTCACTCTCTCTCTACCTCGATTACTTCAAAGTTTTCATGGAAAGCTTGCCTCATTATGTTTTCGAGCGCCAGGTTGAACGATATTGGTGATGCGCCGCCTCCTTGTCTCAAGTTTGCGTTTATATAAAAGCTCTCCATGGTTTTGCCTCCGAGTTTCACATTGCCTTTGGAACCAATGAGACAAGCTAATATTAGGCTGACAATATTATGCTGACGAGTTTCTTATTCCTTCCATGCTCGGTTAAGGAATTCATGACGCTCTCTCGGTTCAAAAATGGTTCAAATGGCTCTAAGCACAATGGGACTTCACATCTGAAGTCACCAGTCGCCTAGACTTAGAACTACTTAAACTTAACTAACCTAAGGACATCACACACATCCATGCCAGGGATATGATTCGAACCTGCCACCGTAGCACCAGCGCGGTTCCGGACTGAAGCGCCTAGAACCGCTCGGTCACAACTGCCGGCGCTCTCTCTGTGGATGCAGTCGTATGACGTCTTCAAATCTACGAAAATCATATGCAGGTCTTCGCCATATTCCCACATCTTCTCGGTGACCTATCAGTCACACCGATAAAAATGCGTATGCATCACTTCATGAATTGTGTAAAGTGAGCTAAATAGATGTGGAGAGTCAGAGAGTTGATTGCGTAATGTTACGGATTCAATGATAAGAAGGCCATTCTCTAACAGCTTCAACCTCAACGTGTTCGCAATGACAGTTAGTGGAGTGTCTGTATTTGACTGTGTCTCTCTATTTCGATATGCATGTATTTCCATCGAACTATACGGGCATTATCAAACACAGACATTGCACTAACCGTATTTCATGCTAAAGCGAGGTAAATGGACGAGAAAATACATTGTCTCTCCCAATGCGGGAAGTTTAGCACAACAAATTAGTGAACATTTAGCCGTCTCATACGAATGAAAAGACAGAAAAATCTTTCCAATGAGCAACCATAGTGAATAACCGCAAATAAATGAAGTATAACCACTCCGTTTCCGCATTATGACAACACCTGCGCTGTTTTCGCTCATTCTCCGGTCACGCTGTGTATAACTTCCACTGTTAGAGATGCCACTTGCCGTCTCTGAGCCCACTGAATTCGAACATGGACAGGCTCACATCAATGTGACTGAACTGTGTACTATGTGGGGCTGAAGACGAAAAAGGTGTTCGAATGGGAGGAAGAGGGCTGCCAGTTCCCTACTCCCAACAAAACTGAACGCATTGCCTTCACCAGCAGGCGGCACTTCATATGTTACGAGATGTCAGAGACCGAGGCTCATACGCAGTTCGCCAGTGGTTTCGTAGGTCGTCTGCCTGTACAACGTGCCCAGCACCCCAGGCCATGGTAGCCCATAGCTGCATCTAGGGACAATACTGTTAGAGTCGACGCCTTTCTGAATGCAATCATTTTTAATGCAATTTCTTGTATGTTCCATGTGCTGTGTGTGTGTGTGTGTGTGAATCAGATAACAGTGACGGCGGATTGAAGTGGCGTTCTAAGTGGTTCAAATGGCTCTGAGCACTATGCGACTTAACTTCTGAGGTCATCAGTCGCCTAGAACGTAGAACTAATTAAACCTAACTAACCTAAGGACATCATACACATCCATGGCCGAGGCAGGATTCGAACCTGCGACCTGAGCGGTCGCTCGGCTCCAGACTGCAGCGCCTAGAACCTCTCGGCCTCTCCGGCCGGCGTAGTGGCGTCCTTCTTTACAGCTTGTTCCAATGACAGCATTTAATAACTTCACACGGGGGAGAATCACCGGGAAACTGGAAGAAGGACGAAATGTGTCGTGTAAACTCCAGGAATTTGCTTTTACTCACAGCATTGTTTCAAACACATGGCGAGCGTTCGTAACCACAGGCACTGCTGTCCGAAGGATTGGAGGCTGTCGACCACAGTAAACTACGAAGGCAGATGAACCGCTACATTGTGCAGCAGCTAAGAAGGGACCCACATCAAACAGCTGGTGTAACTGCAGCCACATTTAACAGGACTGGAGGGCACGCAATCTTGCACTCAGCAGTGGCACGGGAACTGCACTGGGCTTGTCTTTTGCCCCGACGACCATACCCTCGAAATTTCGGCACCTTTTGCGATGGTGCTAAGAGTGTAGGACCTGGACCAAGGAGGATTGATACGCGTGTGCTTCTCGGATGAGAGAAGATTCAGCCTCACAAGAAAACGTTACTAACTTGACCTCGTATTTTAAAGAAATAAAAGAGCGCGCTAGCAAGATACCAGCATCACCGATCGAGCCCACGCGAGACTGTAGGACATAAATGTAATAGTAGGCCATTATGGCCTCCTGAATGTTCAGCTTATATACTCTGCGCGCATCGGTTATTTGTCACTCGCTGCGATGGACTGTAGCCGCTTAATGAGCGAGTGCGAAGCAATGTGCAGCAGGGTAAGTAAGAGTTTCGTGTCCGTGATCACGGTGAACCAACAAGTGGTAGTGTTTTCTTCATTATGTAAAAGTGTTCGGTTTCCAACCTTATACTGGTGCCAAAGATCTCTCTGCTCTGAACGCTTGCAGCGTAATTTAATGAAAGGAATGAGTGTCATTAAACAAGTAGTGCAGTTTTATCCCGCTATTAACGTCACTGCTGTGCGTTATTTTCTTTGAATTGAAAAACTGATACTGTTGAATAGAAGAAGTTACATTATTCATCAACATGATTGACATGATTTGATAGTAAATCGAAAAATCATTAAATCTATTTCATAATAATTCTTCATTTGTTTAGGTTTATTCGTTTTTCGAAGCATAGTCTTATTCTAAATAAAAAGGGACAGTTAGAATAACTTGAAAAGAAGGAAAGAACATATTCTCAGGAGCAATCTGAAATCTCAGAAGACTATTCTTGGAATTAAGAAGAATAGAAAGAGAATGAGGATCTCTACAAGTAAACCTGAAAAATTACCCACACAATGCGGAAACATTCGTTGAAATTTTATGGACACCTAGTGAAAATGGACGAACACCGGCTGAGCAAACAGATCTTCAGTTACATCAAATCATCTAAGTGGGTAGAAGAGGTCAAAGTAGATGCATAAGAAATTGGCATTACACTAGAGAAACAGGGAAGAACAAGAAGCAAAGTCGACAGCATGAAATCATGTGAAGAGAAACCACTAACGAGAAGGTCCTCACATTACATTTTCGAAGAGGAGAGAAAGAAAAGAAGTGAAAGAATGAAGAGGTTCTGGGAAGAGAGGAAAGGAAAGACCAAAAATACTACGTCCCAAGCGGTCCATATTTGGCCAAATTCGGAAAAAAATCATATATACAGGGCTATTACAAATGATTGAAGCGATTTCATAAATTCACTGTAGCTCCATTGATTGACATATGGTCACGACACACTACAGATACGTAGAAAAACTCATAAAGTTTTGTTCGGCTGAAGCCGCACTTCAGGTTTCTGCCGCCAGAGCGCTCGAGAGTGCAGTAAGCCAAATGGCGACAGGAGCCGAGAAAGCGTATGTCGTGCTTGAAATGCACTCACATCAGTCAGTCATAACAGTGCAACGACACGAAGGACGAAGTTTAACAAAGATCCACCAACTGCTAACTCCATTCGGCGATGGTATGTGCAGTTTAAAGCTTCTGAATGCCTCTGTAAGGGGAAATCAACGGGTCGGCCTGCAGTGAGCCAAGAAACGGTTGAACGCATGCGGGCAAGTTTCACGCATAGCCCGCGGAAAATTGGCTCATGCCACAACTGGAGACCGACAGCGCCGACTTCATCTTTGAACGGGACGGTGCTCCACCGCACTTCCATCATGATGTTCGGCATTTCTTAAACAGGAGATTGGAAAACCGATGGAACGGTCGTGGTGGAGATCATGATCAGCACTTCATGTCATGGCCTCCACGCTCTCCCGACTTAACCCCACGCGATTTCTTTCTGTGGGGTTATGTGAAAGATTCAGTGTTTAAACCTCCTCTACCAAGAAACGTGCCAGAACTGCGAGCTCGCATCTACGATGCTTTCGAACTCATTGATGGGGACATGCTGCGGCGAGTGTGGGAGGAACTTGATTATCGGCTTGATGTCTGCCGAATCACTAAAGGAGCACATATCGAACATTTGTGAATGCCTAAAAAAGCTTTTTGAGTTTTTGTATGTATGTGCAAAGCATTGTGAAAATATCTCAAACAATAAAGTTATTGTAGAGCTGTGAAATCGCTTCAATCATTTGTAATAACCCTGTATATGTCCGTGGGATGCTTATTAAGTACTCTTTTCTCGTAAAACAACGAAACAACGTGTTCTCGAGCAAGAGTTTAAGACTCGCTCGGCAGACGTGCTCCCCTCCTCCACAGCTTTCGGGAGAATGACGGTTCAAATCCGCGCCCGTGTATCCAGATGTAGGATGCCGGGATGGTTCCTATGAAAGGCCACGGCCAATTACCTTCGCCATCCATAAAATAATCCGAGCATGTGCTCCGTCTCTAATGACCTCGATGTCGATGGAAAGTTAAACCCTAATCTTCCTTCCTTCCTTCCCTAATCTTCGCTCGCCTGCAACATGCCGACCATAGAAGCGTGCTGGTTGTCACTCCGCTTTACTGTACCCGGCTTGGGCGTTAGGCGACTGCAGTGGAGGGGAGCGCAGTTTAAAAGCTGTACATTCAGAGGGTCGAAACTACTTACTGTCAGAATTATGGCCAAAGTTTTCGTGCTGGATCTATTAGTGGAGCTGATATCTTACATGTGTGATTTTTTCTCGATAAAATACGAGGTCAAGTTGGTGATGTTTCCTTGTGAGTAGTTATTCTGAATGTACCCTCATATGATGAGGGGTGGGAACACGTAATGTACTAAGGAACGCTGTCGACTATGATGGTTTTTGTGGTTTTATGGTGTGGGGAGATGGTACAGTTGAGAGATTGCAGGGCATTCTCACTTCTAATTCGGTGCTTTGCCGCTTCATGTCCTTAGGGAATATGATCTTTATTGCAATTTTGACTTCATACATCGTGATGATGGTGGGCAGTAGTTAATGCTCTTGTGTGCGTGCTCTAGGGAAGGAATAAAAGTAATCTATATCAGCCTTCAAAGGAATAGGGTGCCGATTCAAATGACTGCGGTAAAAGCGCATGGCGACGGTGGGCCGAGGGATACGCGTTTTTTTCTACGGAGCCTGGGAGAAGACATTTCCAGACGGCCGAGTTCCGCCGTCTCATTGTGCAGGCACGTTGGTTGGCACCAGTCGGGAGGCAGCTGCGTCCAGGTAGACTGACTAGCGCCAAGAAGTCGCCGCTGCAATGGCCAGCGAATTGTAGACTGGCAATAAAGCAGAGGATGGGCCCTTGTTAGGGAGGAAGCCGAGAAAACAACTGTGAGCATTCTGCGAATTTCTGTGGGACAAGGCCACTGGCACCCACATGTCCAGACTCTGTTACAAAACATATTTGTGAAAGCGCAAGGCTTTTAGCGAGTTTATGGCCATTCTTTGTAAACTTTGAAATGGACACAACGGGGGAGATAAAAAGCTTTTATGGAGGGATGTAGTTCCATCCTGGTCACGTTGTTAGCAAAAGAAATGGCAAAGGCGAGGGTAAGAGGCCGTGAAGCTGAATCTTTTTTCATTTTCTCCCAATTAACTTTAAAGTCTCTGTTTGGTCAAATCGGTGTATGCAGAGCAAAGGCCACTCTCCCAGCTTGAAATGCCGGGCTCCAGCTCGTGATTGGCTTGTGCTAAAGTGGGGGAAGTCTAAGATGTAAACGTGCTTTCCTACCGAGCTGAGGAGGAAGCAGACACAAAGAGAAGAGCTCACTCTTGTACTGGTGCATCGCTAGTAAAGAGCTGCAGGTCTCTACCTAAGTTGTGAGACTTGTGTCTTTTGCTAGTGTGCCACTTAGAGCCTGTGCCAGTCACCTTCTGAACTGTTAGAGGTACTGCTTCTAGCATCACGCACACAACGAGTGATACATGGGTGTACTTATTTGTCTAGAGTCGGCTGTCTAAACATTTGACATATTCCGTCACGCACAGTCGTGGCACAGAGTCAAATTGTCTTGGCAGACCAGCAAACGGGACCACCTGCACACTGGAATCTACCGGGGTTTCAGAGGCTCATAGGAAAGTACCTGCGTGCTGAATTAACAGAACGTGAGACCGAGTACTTGCACTTTTCGGACGCACGCCATTAATAACAGATTTCGGCCGTCCATGACTCCAGTCGCCGAACGCATCGTGGTGTGACGCCCTGACCAGCGGGAGGGTAGGGTATTCGCTGCTACCGCGTTCTCAGCACCCTGTTCTTTCGAACCATATTTTTCTTTTTGGAATGGTAGAATATAGATGCTTGATGGTGGTGTAGTTTTTGTGTCATAACCCGGATTCACGTGTATGAAGTCATATAAAGCGATTAGTGTTACGATTAGTGCCGTGTGTCGATCCCCGGCTGATCACTTTGTCCACCATAGACCCCATGTTAGTGGAAGCGCTTGTCAAATAAAAATGTTTGTGTGATGTTTCTTTAGTCATTTTTGTTCTCTTGTGATGTTAAGTATGAATAAATCTATAGTCATTTAGATCACAACTTCTCCCTGAGTTCTGGTTAACAGTACCTTCTCATTTTATTATTAAAGTCGAGATTTGTAACGAAAGTAGAAGGCTTTCACAATCACCGATTAATGTTATTGTGACACTAATGTGTGACAGCGTCGAACTATTCAACATCTCTTGGAACGAGAGGATATCCGGGGAATGAATTGGTTTGTCTGTTTCCCCTCCTCGCATCCCATAGAAAACGTGTGGGATGCGTTGGGGAGACATAATGCAGGATGTCCACATGCGACAACGACCACCCAGGTGTTGTCAACTCGCCTGGTGGGCGAATGGAACGCTCTACCACGAGACTTCCTTCCTAATTTGTGACCAGCGTGGGAGCACGTTGCAGACAATGCAATGACGTCTGTGGTGGTTGCACACCCTATTAAGAACCACACAATATTCAGGGGACCATCCTAAGGCACTGTGAAATTAGTATCACTATTATGTTTCGGTAAAAGTGTCATTTCTGTTCTTATTTAGAATTTCTTTCAATTACCTTAGGACGTCTTTCTATGTATGGTCCAGTTTCCAGTGAACTGCGTTACTTGACAATAATACATCCTGTCAGAGCTACTGTTTGTAATACATCCTCTCAGAGCTACTGTTTGTGTGAGAATTCAAAATTAATTTTGAGTTACTTAATTACGAGGGGCGTTCAGAAAGTAAGCTCCGATCGGTCGCGAAATGGAAACGACTATGAAAATCCGATAAAGCTTTGCACAGATGTGTTGGGTAGTGTCTCTAGTATAACCCCAGTTAGCATCACGTCGCTCTTCTCATTTCTGAGCTCGCAGTGAGTGCGTGAAGATGTCTAGAAAATAGTGTCTGCCGCCAAGTGCGAGGGCCTGGTGAGAAATTTCGCCTGAAGCTATGCAGCTAACATTACATAACTGTCGTGCTGTTTCTTCTTCAAGACAATTCTCAGCCGCATTCTGCAGGGGCAATGAAGATGCTACTGCATCGTTTTCAAATGGAAATGTGAGATTACCCAGAATACAGTCCGCAATTGTCTCCCCCTGAGTTTCATCTCTAGTCACATGAACCGCTGTCTTTGAAGACAACATTTTGACACAGACAACGAGGTGTAGGCCAGCGTGGAGAATTGGCGGAAAGCACTGGCGGCTGCCTTCTATGATGAGGCTATTGAGAAGTTGGTACAACGCTATGACAAAAGTCTAAGTCAGAACGGCGACTACGTAGAGAAGTAGCTGAAAGGTGTAGCTAATTGCTACAAGTAAAACATTTCTGATGTTCACTGTGGTTTCAATTTGGCAATCAATCGGAGCTTACTTTCTGAACAGGCCTCGTATTTACATAAATGGTGATCTTCATAGCTTGGATGTATATGAAACTTAAATTGACAGGTAAGATACATCGTAGGTCTGACATTGGGCTTGTTTAACGCTAGCAGCAACCAGTACAAAAGAAGTAACTTAACTGAATGTAGCAGTCGCGGAGAATCTCGCCACGATAGCGATGGCTATAGCAAGCGGTCACATTGACAGCTACAGATGTGCATATTTTTCAAGATGGCGCTCTATCGTTTTTGCCTAGTGTGAAAGTGCCAACATAGACGCTGCGAAACATCTCACTGCATCCCACCTGTGTTATTGCATTTATACTGAAAAATAAAAAAACAGGCATTACTCAAAGTATCTCTGTGTTAAGATCGTACCATACGTATGAAATGGTTCTGTGGAACGGCAAATCTGGACAGCCACCGACCACGATATACATTGCTTGACAATCGATAAGGAACAGAGATATTCAGAATTAGATTTTCACACTGCAGCGGAGTCTGTGCAGATATGAAACTTCCTGGCAGATTAAAACTGTGTGCCGTACCGAGATTCGAACGTGGGACCTTGGTCTTCCGCGGGAAAGTGCTCTATCAACTGAGCTACCGAAGGAAGACTCACGACCCGCCCTCACAACTTTAATTACGCCAGTATTTCGTCTCCTACCTTCCAAACTCCACAGAAGATCTTCTGCGAACCTTGCAGAACTAGCACTCCTGAAAGAAAGGATATTGAGGAGACATAGCTTAGCCACAGCCTGGGGGATGTTTCTAGAGTGAGATTTTCACTCTGCAGCGGAGTGTAGAGCACTTTCCCGCGAAAGGCAAAGTTCCCGAGTTCGAGTCTCGCTCCGGCATGCAGTTTTAATCTGCGAGGAAGTTTCACAACAGACACCTTGTTGGACACGAATTATCACATACAGTGATGGACGACATGAAACACAGTACATACGTAATAGAGGTGTGGTGGCATATTTATAAAGAAAAATGGCGTAGATTTCATCACACTGGAAATCGGGATGACAGATATAAATAACGCTCATGCTGGACGTTCATGTAGGCCACGGGTCAGACTCGCAACATAAAGTTGATATCCGACTCTCAGTAAGTAATATGCACTCCTGGGATACTAATACACCTTTTACACTTACTCATGCTGCTGGCTACCAAACTGTTGAGGAGTCCTTGGGGATGTTGTCCGAGTCCTCTCTGAATGCGGTTTTCAATGAGTGTTCGTGATAAAAACGTCTGCCAAGAGCATCCCAGCCAGGTTCTGTAGGACTTAGGCCTGGGGAGGTCGCAGGCAATTCCATACGTTCAGTATCCTCACTTTCCAGTGTGTCCGTTACCTCAGCGTTCCTGTGTATTGTCGTCCATAAACAGGAAGTGTGGACCAATCCAACCCTCAAACCGACTGACGTGATCCAGCATAATCTCCCTGCAATACAGCTGTGCTGTAACGGTACCTCGTTCGAAGATACGCTGTGGTTTTCAGCCATTATTCATAATGCCTGCCACACCATAACGGCGAAGCCATAATGATGACGTTCGAGAGCATTCTGTGGTATGTAAAGCGTTCCCCATTCCGTCCATACTAACGGGTAGCTGGAGTCACTACTTCAGCGACTGAGTTCTTTGGAGAGCTTCACTCTGGACCGTTGTTACCGACTCCAACCAACAAGCTCCCTACACCAACGACCTCTTTCTCGACGAAGCCATGGTTGAAGTGAGATTCCCTTAATAGGCTTGCGAGCATACAAACCAGCCTGATTCAGTCACTGCGAAATGGTTCTGGCAGAGACGCCTGCCTATATCACTAGTGACTGTGAAGTCTGCAGCTTTCTGAGTAGGAGTGACGTCAGCTCCGTCAGTGCGGTGGGTGGTGCATCTACGACCTCTGGCATGCTTTCGCTCAGCATTTCCTTCTTCAGTGGCTTTTCTTAATGGCGAGATGACACTTTTGGAACAAATTCATTATTGTCGCTACAACAGTGACTGACCGTCTTTGGGGCGTCCAACTGCTCACCCACGATCGTAAGCACTCAAATGATGTCATGCAGTCATGTTGCCATATCACACGAAATGTCGCACTAATCAGTTCCACAACAACTTCCGTCAAACACCGTACTGCGTGAACTGTCGAATGCATGTAGGACTTTGGTGCACAGGTTTCGCTGCAGTTATCACGTTCCGCACTCTACGCTTCCTGTTACTATCATTCATGAGGTGTTCCGTAGCCAGCTGTTCCTCACCAAGTGTCAGTTATTCCTTAGCAATTGTCGAGCAGTGTCATTACATCCACAGGAGTTATGGATTGGGACAATATCACCAGGGGCTCGTATTAAATCCATTCGAAGTAAACTTAGGTAGCTCTTACAGTGTCGATATCAGCTGATCCATGACCCAAATCACATCGACGCCTCTTTTGCGAACCACCTGCTCGTGTTCCTCTTAGCTAAAAATGCTGATCTGCTGATTTCGTCGTCATGCCGAGACCTGAGGGTAGAGCTCCTATGTAATAGGCTGAACCGTCCGCCATGTTTTCCGCACCTCTGAGGATTCGGCATTGTTTACCCTGTGTGTAATTAACACATTCACGCAACTTTTTACAATATTTCTTACAAACTATTTGATATTAGATATATGAAGTGTACAGATCAGTAATTGCTGTATATAGAGATATTTAGAATACTCTTTTCAAAAAATGGTTCAAATGGCTCTGAGCACTATGGGACTCAACATCTTAGGTCATAAGTCCCCTAGAACTTAGAACTACTTAAACCTAACTAACCTAAGGACATCACACACACCCATGCCCGAGGCAGGATTCGAACCTGCGACCGTAGCAGTCCCGCGGTTCCGGACTGCAGCGCCAGAACCGCTAGACCACCGCGGCCGGCAGAATACTCTTTTTATATATAACATAAAAGTTGAAATGTAATAGCCCTATTGCACGGCTATAGAAATGTATTCTCAGAACTTGTGTGGTAGTTTGCAATCATTAGATGTAATGAGTTAAGAACTCGGTAGCAGTAACTTCAAATATGGGTATTTTGCAGTAACAACCTGTGGCTATTTATTAGTTTTTGCCCATATAGGCACTTGTGAAAGAGGCTTTTCTTATTTAATTGTAAGTAGGTACTTTAAGAAATGTGGCGTTTTTATTGTACATATAACAGCAAAAGTATAGTTTCATGTTACAATTGTAAGACATGTATATTTCTATTGTCTATTGTCCAACCACAACTTATGAAAGATGCTTATATTTTATTAATAGGATTAAGTAGGAATAATTAATATCTGTCATTTTGGAAATAATTGTGGTAGCAGGGAATGTCTGCACCAAAGTGTTATTGGCGGGAGAGACCGCACATTGATATAATTTTAAAAAAAGGGCGGGAGAGACCGCGTATGGATACATTTTAAGAAAAGAGCGGGAAAGACGGCGCATTGATACATTTTGTAATGGTAGCTGGGATTGTCTGCACCAGAAAGCATTGTTGGCGGGAGAGACTGCACTTAGCGTTCGTAGGAAGTCAGTAGTAAGCGAGATGTGAAGCGAGTCGGTAGCAGGTCTGAAGCGAGATGTTGAGAGGAGCGGTGTGCCTGCCAGCCACCAGCTATGATTTACAAGAGATTATAAACGGATGTACAGAGACATCAGCTAACTATTAACATAAGAGGAACTAATATTATTCAATTATTTTTTTGAGAAACTCAAGACTACTGAAGGTATGTTTGCGCAATGCTAGTTGTAAGATTATTGGAAAAAGTAAGTCCGATTTGAACGTTTGAAAAATCACCTAATTACCAACAGTAAACATTTGAAGAATCGCTTTCAGAATATAATTAATTTCTGCCAGCAATATTGCATTACTGATTATAATCCATCCCAAAAACCATCAACGTAAAACTTGTTGTCAAGAAAAAGTTTAACTATGAATTACCTAAATTGAGTCAAATTAATTAAAGAATAACGTCAGCTTTGCTATTAAAGAATAACGTGAGCTTTGGTAATAAATACAGCCACTTATTATGAAAGCCCACCAGCAGCTAATAGAGTATAGTAAAGCAGAGTAAGTATATTCATGCCGCAGTTCGCTGTAGTAGTCAGATGGCGATCCAGTAACAGTAAAAAAGGTAAGGAACAGTTTTGGGTTATTGCAGGTAACGACTGAAGACCGCGACGTCGACACATTCTATGTTTCGCCGAAATAATCAGCAAATCACTTTTATTAAACAGCATTTAAATTTGTATGAGAAGATTGAACTTATTATTATTGAGAAAGAGAATTAATTTCAAAGGGAAGAGTTCATTTGTTATTATTAAGCAAGAGATAGAAATCCTAAGGGAAGGTTTCATAGGTTACTGTAGAAGGGAAGGTTGCGTAACCAAAGAAATATAGAGGAAAGGGGAAGGTTTCACAGTGAAACGAACTTTTATTAATAGTTTCATCTATCATTTAACCAGTATTAATTTTGTGTACTTCATGATATGTCTGTTTCATGTTGAGCTGTGATGAAAACTTTATTCTTTGAAGGTTATGTTTCTTTTGCAGATTCCCTCACAATGACAAATCAGCTATAAATCTATCTCTATTGTCACTCGTCCTCACTATAAGAAATGACGTCAAATATTATTTAGTTTGTGTAAGTATGTTTATGATAAGGACGTATAGATAGATACATCACAAATTGCGTAAATGTCTCAGGAACCGAAAAAGTTTGGGACAAACTGCCTGGATATAGCTTTCGACCGGGCGGAGAAACTCAATTGTATCCAACTGATTTCATGTTCATAACTACTTTAATCAACGTTTATTTGCAAATACGCAGTTGATCAACAGATACTGTTCCCCAGTTCTCTCCGGCAATTTATGGTACATCTATTCCTTCGTTCGGGGTAATTTGGATATTTAAACATGCAAAAAAGCGTTGCTGCAATAGTTAGTGCAGTTCATAGCTGAGCGGCCACCCATATTTACAACTAATTCTTCAATAAACTTAATTACACTACTGGCCATTAAAATTACTACACCAAGAAGAAATGCAGATGATGAACGGGTATTCATTGGACACATATATATTACTAGAACTGACATGTGATTACATTTTCACGCAGTTTGGGTGCATAGATCCTGAGAAATCAGTACCCAGAACGACCACCTCTGGCCGTAATAACGGCCTTGATACGCCTGGGCATTGAGTCAAACAAAGCTTGAATGGCGTGTACAGGTACAGCTGACCATGCAGCTTCAACATGATACCACAGTTCATCAAGAGTAGTGATTGGCGTATTGTGACGAGCCAGTTGCTCGGGCACCATTGACTAGAACTTTTCAATTGGGGAGAGATCTGGAGAATGTGCTGCCCAGGGCAGCAGTCGAAAATTTCTGTATCCAGAAAGGACCGTACAGGACCTGCAACATACGATCGTGCATTATCCTGCTGAGATGTAGGGTTTCGCAGAGATTGAATGAAGGGTAGAGCCAAGGGTCGTAACACATCTGAAATGTAACGTCCTCTGTTCAAAGTGCCGTCAATGCGAACAAGAGGTGACCGAGACGTGTAACCAATGGCACCCCATACCATCACGCCGGGTGATACGCCAGTATGGCGATGACGAATACAAGCTTCCAATGTGCGTTCACCGCGGTGTCGCCAAACAGGGATGCGACCATCATGATGCTGTAAACAGAACCTGGATTCATTCGAAAAAAAAAAAAATGTTTTGCCATTCGTGCACCCAGCTTCGTCGTTGAGTTCACCATCGCAGGCTCTCTTGCATGTGATGCAGCGTCAAGGGTAACCGCAGCCATGGCCTCCGAGCTGATAGTCCATGCTGCTGCAAACGTCGTGGAACTGTTCGTGCAGATGGTTGTTGTCTTGAAAACGTCCCCATCTGTCGACTCAGGGATCGAGACGGGGCCTCATGATCCGTTACAGCCATGCGGATAAGATGCCTGTCATCTCGATTGCTAGTGATACGAGGCCGTTGGGATCCAGCACGGCGTTCCGTATTACCCTCCTGAAAACACCGATTCCATATTCTGCTAACAGTCATTCGATCTCGTCCAACGCAAGCAGCATTGTCGCGATACGGTAAACCGCAATCGCGATAGGCTACAATCCGACCTTTATCAAAGTCGGAAACGTGTTGGTACGCATTTCTCCTCCTTACACGAGGCATCACAATAACGTTTCACCAGGCAACGCTGTTTGTGTATGAGAAATCGGTTGGAAACTTTCCCCATGTCAGCAGGTTGTAGGTGTCGTCACCGGCGTCAACCTTGTGTGAATGCTCAGAAAAGCTAATCATTTGCACATCACAGCATCTTTTTCCTGTCGGTTGGATTTCGCGTCTGTAGCACGTCATCTTCGTGGTGTAGCAATTTTAATGGCCAGTAGTGTAGAAGTATCGACTGGCATGGTGACTCACACGAAAACAATTAGGAATAGGCTGTACTTTGAGGAAAACAAGCCATACAGTTTGGCCCAAGTTATAGGAAGGAGTATTACCTGAGCGTGACTGAGCCAGTGAGGGCAGGCAGGTAATGTCAGAGGGTCGGCGCGACCGCGGCCTACCGCGGCGACCCAGCGGGTGCGCAGGCCGCCGGGCTTGGTCGGGTGGCACACGTGGCTGTGCTGGGACGGGAGCCGCCTGCTCACGACCCCGGGCCGTGACCCAGTCCCGAGGCCGCTCGCACGTGGCCACGCCCCCGCCATTCAGCTCCGGACGAGCGGCCGACCCAGATGCGTGCGCCGCCCCGCGCCGCACCGCCCGTTCACAGGGCAGCTGCAGCCAAAAATAGAACGGCCGCCCGCCGTCTCGTTCTGGTCTTCGCTTTCGAAGAACAAGATACAGGGGAAGAATCATTCAAAGTACTTACATGTGTGTCTCTTTACTCAGTATAACTGTGACTCTCTGTTGTGGCACCCATTGCGCTAGACATATCAGTAAAACTGCGCACCCAAAATTACAGGATACCTCATTAAAATGAAATGTCATATTTTGTGTAGGGAATAAGCTTTCACAACGTGCTAAGTTTACGTTTGGTGATTCTGGACTAATGTGTGTGTGTGTGTGTGTGTGTGTGTGTGTGTGCGTATGTATGTCCAATATGTATTCCGACGAATTTGAGAAATTCCAGCATGACAATACGACACCTCACATGTCCAGAATTGTTCTGAGTTAAAACACTTCTGCTCGCCACGAAACCACGCACACATGAATATTATTGAGCACATCTGGGATGCCTACTTCAGAAATTAATGGAGTGCATGCTACGTCGTGTTGGGGCACTTCTACATGCTCGCAGGGGCCCTACACGACATAAGGCAGGTGTACCAGTTTCTTTGGCTCTCCAGTGTATATAACTTACACATGTCGTTGGAGCGATATCTCTCTCTCTCTCTCTCTCTCTCTATATATATATATATATATATATATATATATATATATATATATTCCTGGAAATTGAAATAAGAACACCGTGAATTCATTGTCCCAGGAAGGGGAAACTTCATTGACACATTCCTGGGGTCAGATACATCACATGATCACACTGACAGAACCACAGGCACATAGACACAGGCAACAGAGCATGCACAATGTCGGCACTAGTACACTGTATATCCACCTTTCGCAGCAATGCAGGCTGCTATTCTCCCATGGAGACGATCGTAGAGATGCTGGATGTAGTCCTGTGGAACGGCTTGCCATGCCATTTCCACCTGGCGCCTCAGTTGGACCAGCGTTCGTGCTGGATGTGCAGACCGCGTGAGACGACGCTTCATCCAGTCCCAAACATGCTCAATGGGGGACAGATCCGGAGATCTTGCTGGCCAGGGTAGTTGACTTACACCTTCTAGAGCACGTTGGGTGGCACGGGATACATGCGGACGTGCATTGTCCTGTTGGAACAGCAAGTTCCCTTGCCGGTCTAGGAATGGTAGAACGATGGGTTCGATGACGGTTTGGATGTACCGTGCACTATTCAGTGTCCCTCGACGATCACCAGTGGTGTACGGCCAGTGTAGGAGATCGCTCCCCACACCATGATGCCGGGTGTTGGCCCTGTGTGCCTCGGTCGTATGCAGTCCTGATTGTGGCGCTCACCTGCACGGCGCCAAACACGCATACGACCATCATTGGCACCAAGGCAGAAGCGACTCTCATCGCTGAAGACGACACGTCTCCATTCGTCCCTCCATTCACGCCTGTCGCGACACCACTGGAGGCGGACCGAGCGAGGTGGCGCAGTGGTTAGGCACTGGACTCGCATTCGGGAGGGCGACGGTTCAATCCCGCGTCCGGCCATCCTGATTTAGGTTTTCCGTGATTTCCCTAACTCACTCCAGGCAAATGCCGGGATGGTTCCTCTGAAAGGGCACGGCCGACTTCCTTCCCCATCCTTCCCTACTCCGATGAGACTGATGACCACGCTGTCTGGTCTCCTTCCCCAAACCAACCAACCACCACTGGAGGCGGGCTGCACGATGTTGGGGCGTGAGCGGAAGACGGCCTAACGGTGTGCGGGACCGTAGCCCAGCTTCATGGAGACGGTTGCGAATGGTCCTCGCCGATACCCCAGGAGCAACAGTGTCCCTAATTTGCTGGGAAGTGGCGGTGCGGTCCCCTACGGCACTGTGTAGGATCCTACGGTCTTGGCGTGCATCCGTGCGTCGCTGCGGTCCGGTCCCAGGTCGACGGGCACGTGCACCTTCCGCCGACCACTGGCGACGACATCGATGTACTGTGGAGACCTCACGCCCCACATGTTGAGCAATTCGGCGGTACGTCCACCCGGCCTCCCGCATGTCCACTATACGCCCTCGCTCAAAGTCCGTCAACTGCACATACGGTTCACGTCCACGCTGTCGCGGCATGCTACCAGTGTTAAAGACTGCGATGGAGCTCCGTATGCCACGGCAAACTGGCTGACACTGACGGCGGCGGTGCACAAATGCTGCGCAGCTAGCGCCATTCGACGGCCAACACCGCGGTTCCTAGTGTGTCCGCTGTGCCGTGCGTGTGATCATTGCTTGTACAGCCCTCTCGCAGTGTCCGTAGCAAGTATGGTGGGTCTGACACACCGGTGTCAATGTGTTCTTTTTTCCATTTCCAGGAGTATATATATATATATATATATATATATATATATATATATATATATATATATATATATATAAAATCACCCCAGTTTCCAGAACTACTGAAGATCGAAGCTGACTATGGATATTGTATCACAATCACAGACACTGTCCCTTTGACTGTTCAGAGATACCACTAAACCCGCCCAAAAATGTAACAGCCATGCTTGAGCAGCGCCTATTAGACGGAGCGGATCCGACAGCCGATCAGTTCCAGTCATTCCGCCAGGAATGAGGTACACGGCTCGTGTTGCCTGTAGTTCAACCATGCCTAGACGGTCAATACTGAGGTTCGATCTCGTCCACACTGTTACCTTTTGCCAGGAACGGCTCTCAACAAGGAAGTGCCCAGGCGTCTCCGAGTGAACCAAAGCGATGTTGTTCCGACAAGGAGGAGATACAGAGAGACAGGAACTGTCTATGAAATGCCTCGCTCAGACCAGCTACTACTGCAGTGGATGACCGCTACCTACGGTAGGGCTCGGAGGAACCCTGACAGTAACGCTACCATGTTGAATAATGGTTTTCGCGCAGCCACAGGATGTCGTGTTATGACTCAAAATGTGTGCAATAGGCTGCATGATGCGCTACTTCAATCCCGACGTCCTTGTCGAGGACCATCTTGGCAACAACGACACCATGCATCGTGGTACAGATGGACCCAACAACATACCTAATTGACCGCTCAGGACTGACATCCCGTTCTCTTCACCGATGAGTGTCGCATATGCCTTCAATCAGACAATCGTCGGAGACGATCTGGAGGCAACCCGGTCAGGCTGAACGCCTTAGATCCACTGTCAGCGAGTGCAGCAAGGTGGAGGTTCCCCGCTCTTTTCGGGTGGCATTATGTGGAGCCGACGTACGCCGCTGTTGGTCATGGAAGGAGCCCTAACAGCAATACGATACGTGAATGCCATCCTCCGACCGATATTGCAACCATATCGGCAGCACACTGGAGAGGGACTCGTCTTCATGGACTACAATTCGCGCCACCATTGAGTGCATCTTGTGAATGATTTCCTTCAGGATAACGACATCGCTCGACTAGGGTGGTCAGCATGTTCTCCAGACATGAACGCTTTCGGACATACCAGGGGTAGACTGAAAATGGCTGTTTATGGACGACGTGGCCCACCAACCACTCTTAGGTTCAAATGGCTCTAAGCACTTTGGGACTTAAATCTGAGGTCATCAGTCCTCTAGACTAAGAACTACTTAAACCTAACTAACGTAAGGATATCACACACATCCATGCCCGAGGCAGGATTCGAAGCTGCGACCGTAGCAGCAGCGCGGTTCCGGACTGAAGCGCCTACAACCGTTCGACCACAGCGGCCAGCCCACTCTGAGGGATCTACTCCGGATCGCCGTTGAGGAGTGAGACAATCTGGACCAACAGTGCCTTGATGAGCTTGTGGATAGTATGCCACGATGAATACAGGCATGCTACTGCATGCTACTGGGTATTGCAGGTACCGGTGCGTACAGCAGTCTAGAACACCACCTGTGAATGTCTCGCTGTATGGTGGCACAACATGCAATGTATGGTTTCCATGAGCAATAAAAAAGACGGAAATAATGTTTATGTTGATCTCTACTCCAATTTTCTGTGTAGGTTCCGGAACACTTGGAACCGAGGTGATGCAAACGCTTTTTTGATGTGTGTATATGCTCAATAACGTTCATGTATGGGGAGAATGGTGGCCAGTGGAAGTGCTTAAACTCAGAAGAGTGTCCCTGGAACCACTCTGGAGCAATTCCAGAGGCGTGGGGCGTCACATTGTCCTGCTGGCATTGCTGAAGTCGGTCGGAATGCAGAATGGACGTTGACGGATGCACGTGATCAGACAGGATGCTTTCGTATGTTTCACCTGTCAGAGTCGTATCTAGGCGTATCGGGTAGCTCATATCATTTATCACTCCAACTGCACACGTCCCACACTATTACAGAGCCTTCAACAGCTTGAACAGTCCCCTGCTGACATGCAGGGTCCATGGATTCATGAGGTTGTCTCCACACCCGTACACGTCCATCCGCTCGAAACAATGTGAAACGAGACTCGACCGACCAGACAACATGCTTCCAATCATCAAGGTCGAATTCGGTGTTCAGGAGCCTAGGTGAGGCGTAAAGCTTTGTGTCGTACAGTGATAAAGGATACACGAGTGGGCTTTCGGCTCCGAAAGCCCATATGGATGATGTTACGTTGAGTGGTTCGCAGGCTGACACTTTTTTATGACCCAACATTGAATCTTAAGCAATTTGCAGAAGGGTTGCACTGGTGTCACCTCGAACGATTCTCTTCAGTCGTCGTTGGTCCCGTTCTTGCAGCATCTTCTCCCGGCCGCAGCGATGTCGGCGATTTGACGCTTTACCGGATTGCTGATATTCACGGTACACTCGTGAATGGTCGCACGGGAATATCACCACTTCATCGCTACCTCGGAGATGCTGTGTCGCATCGCTAGTGCGCCGACTATAACACCACGTTCGAACTCACTTAAATCTTGATAACATGCCTATGTAGCAGCAGTAACTGACCTAACAACTGCGTCAGACGCTTGTTGTCTTTATAGGCGATGCCGACCGCAGCGCCGTATTCTGCTGTTTGCATCTCTCTGTATTTGAATACGCATGCGTGTACTAGTTTCTTTGGCGCTTCAGAGTAGATTCTGAACAAAACGTTTCAAATAAACTTATCAGTGTGCCCTTTTTTAAAACCGTATCTGATACACAACTCTTTGAAAATGACGGGCGTCACTCGCATGTCCTTCCTCAACAACTCATCTTAGGATAAAATCAAAGTGACATTAGTCTACGTAGTGGTGTCTGTACTGACCACTTCAATGGGCACTTCACTTGCGCATTGTGGGGTGACGGATTGTTCACCTCACGTCTTATTACTTTAGAAGTTGCACGGGTATAGTACGGTATCGTTACGTGTACGGTCAAAACAGTACTGGTCAGTGCAGTGAAAATGCCACAGATCTTCACACAAGGGGGGTATGGTAACATGATCTTTTTCTCTCGGTTTTTCAACCGGAATTTCAGATCCGCTGTTCACAAATACGAACGACGATTTCCTAATCGCAGAATTCCGGACAGTATGGCATTTGGCTGGGTCTGTGACAGGTTACGTGAGCGTGGTACGCTTCCAAGAATACCTGTTGCACCTGAAGGTGCCGTGCAGCAAGATCCTACTACAACTGAGAACGGTCTTGAAATGGTAGAACGCAGCCTAACTACCAGATCTAGAAGAACTCCTGTGAAGATTGATGTTCCACAAACACTAGTAATGCGCACAGTACACCAACAAGGTTTGCATCCATGTCATTGACAGAGTATGCAACACCGGCATGTAGAGAAAGGAATTCTGTGAATGAATCATCGCCAATAAAAGCTGTATTGTGCGTAATGTGTTCAGTTATGAGTCAACACCAGTAACACGCACATTTCTCACGTGTGTGTGGATGGAAACCTGCTCGCTGCTCTGGATGCAAATTTTCGACGACGTTTCTCAGTGAACGAGTGATGCGGTATTATTGTTGACGAACGCATTGGTCCGCTTGTTTCAGATAACCGTCTCAATTGGGTACGATATCTTCATTTTCTTCAAAATGTGTTACCAAATACTTGGAGGATATTCCTTTGGCAACTCTAGGTCGTATATACGTACTTTCAGCATGGTGGAGCTCCTGCACATTGCATATGGCCAGTGACACATATCTTGCACGTTTTCTCGGTCGCCGTGGAGTCATTTGTTGGCGACTGAGGTCACCCGAGCATCTCCAACAGATTACTGCTTGTGGGGTTGGCTTAAGAGTCTTAAGAGTGAAGTCTACAAGGGCAGAGTGGATACAAATGGAGAACTTCTCACCCGTATTTTACTTACATGCGTGGGCTAAAGTAAAGGATCGTACGAATTAACCCAGGTCAGCAACACAACACCTGTCTACAAGAACTGCAACTAGCTTTGCAGTTGACAGTGAACGTTTTGTTAGGAAATCCACACAATTTAATAAAACCTTAGATAACAATGTTTCATGCACTACCCCCTTCATCAGTCTTGCATTGACTTCCTTGGAAACTGTTAGAACACAGCTTAAATTCATATAACGTTTCTTGATCAAAATCTCTGGAACCCTCACCCCTAAAAGCATGAAACGTTCCTCCTGACTCACCCTGTATATAAAACCTACCGAAAAATTTGACGTATACAGAAGTTACAGTCCGATGTTAATGTAGCCTCCTTCATATACAGATTGTAGGCTAGTATGAAAACGATCACAATTGCAATCCTTTGTAACAGGTAGAACGGCCAACACAGTTCATTAGTGTTTTCCCTGTTTAGTGTTCTTAGCAGGCCTGGTAGGGTATATAAGAGACAAATACAGTATCAGCGGTTGAGTGATCACTGTGAAGGACACAGTAATGCTGTGTACTCATACCAGCCAGCGTTATCAGCATCGATTAATACGGGCGTCATTGTGGTCTCCATTTGGCTGGCTGGTCGAATTGTGTAATATACAGACCTGTAGGGCGTTCGAATGACAGTGTCCCGATTTTCGACTGCATTGGAACCCGAAGGCAGGCAACGGAGGATCGCCTGCCATCTGAGAACAAGTAATGGACTCCCAGTAATATACTGCATCTCCTGCATTACTGGTCTGAGACTAAGAGCGGCCAGACTTAGGAATTACGTACCTTTCCAAGCGTAGAGTGCCATCAACACCACAACACAAAGCGCTGAGTCTAAGTCGCTAGACTTAGGAATTACCTTCCCATACGTAGACTGCCATCAACTTCACAACACAAAGCAGTGCGTCTAGGTGGTTGGACTTGGGAATTACCTTGCCATGCGTAGACTGCCATCAACATCACAACACAAAGTGCTGCGTCTAGGTAGCCGGACTTATGAATTACCTTCCCGTACCTAGACTGCATCAGTTTAATAAGCCACGGCTGCAAAATACTAACGCGAATTCTTTACAGACGAATGGAAAAACTAGTAGAAGCCGACCTCGGGGAAGATCAGTTTGGATTCCGTAGAAATACTGGAACACGTGAGGCAATACTGACCTTACGACTTATCTTAGAAGAAAGATCAAGGAAAGGCAAACCTACGTTTCTAGCATTTGTAGACTTAGAGAAAGCTTTTGACAATGTTAACTGGAATACTCTCTTTCAAATTCTAAAGGTGGCAGGGGTAAAATACAGGGAGCGAAAGGCTATTTACAATTTGTACAGAAACCAGATGGCAGTTATAAGAGTCGAGGGACATGAAAGGGAAGCAGTGGTTGGGAAGGGAGTAAGACAGGGTTGTAGCCTCTCCCCGATGTTATTCAATCTGTATATTGAGCAAGCAGTAAAGGAAACAAAAGAAAAATTCGGAGTAGGTATTAAAATCCATGGAGAAGAAATAAAAACCTTGAGGTTTGCCGATGACATTGTAATTATGTCAGAGACAGCAAAGGACTTGGAAGAGCAGTTGAACGGAATGGATGGTGTCTTGAAGGGAGGATATAAGATGAACATCAACAAACGAAAAACGAGGATAATGGAACGTAGTCGAATTAAGTCGGGTGATGTTGAGGGTATTAGATTAGTAAAGGAGTTTTGCTATTTGGGGAGCAAAATAACTGATGATGGTCGAAGTAGAGAGGATATAAAATGTAGACTGGCAATGGCAAGGAAAGCGTTTCTGAAGATGAGAAATTTGTTAACATCGAGTATAGATTTAAGTGTCAGGAAGTCATTTCTGAAAGTATTTGTATGGAGTGTAGCCATGTATGGAAGTGAAACATGGACGGTAAATAGTTTGGACAAGAAGAGAATAGAAGCTTTCGAAATGTGGTGCTACAGAAGAATGCTGAAGATTAGATGGGTAGATCACATAACTAAAGAGGAGGTACTGAATAGGATTGGGGAGAAGAGGAGTTTGTGGCACAACTTGACCAGAAGAAGGGATCGGTTCGTAGGACATGTTCTGAGGCGTCAAGGGATCACCAATTTAGTATTGGAGGGCAGCGTGGAGGGTAAAAATCGTAGCGGGAGACCAAGAGATGAATACACTAAGCAGATTCAGAAGGATGTAGGTTGCAGTAGGTACTGGGAGATGAAGAAGCTTGCACAGGATAGAGTAGCATGGAGAGCTGCATCAAACCAGTCTCAGGACTGAAGACCACAACAACAACAAACCTAGACTGCCATCAGCATCACAACACAAAGCACTGCGTCTAGGTGGCCGGACTTTGCAATTACCTACCCATACCTAGACTGCCATCAACATCACAACACAAAGGTGGCCGGACTTTGTAATTACCTTCCTAAACCTAGACTGCCATCAACATCACAACACAAAGCGTTGCGTATAGGTGGCCGGACTTTGGAATTACCTCCCCATACCTAGACTGCCATCAACATCACAACACAAAGCGCTGCGTCTAGGTGGTCGGACTTTGGAATTACCTTCCCATACCTAGACTGCCATTAACATCTCAACACAAAGCTCTGTGTCTTGGTGGCCTGACTTTGGAATTGCCTTCCCATGCATAGACTGCCATCAACATCACTACACAAAGAACTGCATCTAGGTGGTACCGTGACCAGCGAGTGTGGACTGCTGACGAATGGCGTCGCATTGTGTTCATCAATTAATTGAGGCTCTGCACTATCCCAGACGACCATTGATAGCGAGTATGACGGCGACATTGGTAGAGGTCCCAGTTTTGCATGGTTTGGAGAGGCTCAGCGGTTTTAGTCATTGCCTCTGTTTTGGAGTGCCATCGGATATGACTTCAGGTCACGGATGGTAGTGATTTAGAGAACTATGACGGTACAACGTTACGTCACGAATATCCTGCGTCCCTCACCCGTAACGTCTCATGTGAGAAAAGCGTGGTGCATGTTTCAGAAGGACAATGCTAGTCTATAGATGACCTGTCTCTCTCTGAACTGCTTGCGTGATTTTGATGCACTCCTGTGGCAAACAAGGTTTCCAGATCTGCGCCCCACAGAACGTGTGTGGAACCAACTCGGACGGCAACTCCGCCCAATAACCAGTTGTAAGCTATCTATAAAAAATTATCTTTAAATGAAAATACTGAATATTATTTCTTTCAAAACCTTTATCATCGTGTAACATGCGGATTAGGTATCGTATTCAACTGCTGAGCAATACCAACTATTCGTTGGCCCTGTGTTGCGCGTGTGACCAATGTCTTGAAATAAAACATGAAACTCAGTGAAGTACTGCACTTTAATACTGAAAACCAATTTAATTAAATGCCAAAGTAACTAATCCTGTACTCAACGAAAACTATTTAACCGAATATACTTGAAAAAAGAGACAGCATTGGTCGTATATTTTTTACTATTGCAAAATCGATTTTCTGTCACTGAGTGACCATCTTCAGTGCTATATTGTATAACTTAAACTGGGATGCACTGTTGTCACTAAGCTTACGGCGATCACATTAACCGAAACTCAATACTGAACTACATTATGAAATCTGCGCGACATGAAGTGCAGTTCCTGACTTTAAATACCAGTAAAGATAAAATACTGCTCTACACATAAGAAAAATAACTGTTTGGCACCACCTACACTGTTCAATGTAAATTAATCTACCTGCTTAGCACAACATCTGATAATTCTGACTACCAACTATATCCTCACGAGGATGCGAAGTGAAATCTGTCCTGAAATAAAAGTAACTTACCTCATGCTCAGCACGTTGTCTTGTGTCTGTTGTGCTGACGTTCTCGAAAGCAAATAGAAGTCAGAAGATGTAGCAGTTAATGAAAAATAAACTGCTCACTACAAAATTTCTTTCTTTTCTTTTTAGAAACGATCTGTGACTTCGTATGACGTAAGGTGCAACGTACACACCAAAGAATATCGAAAGCTTTACTAGGAATGGTGGTGAAGGGTTTTAATTTAGAGAGAGTAGTTCTTGAAAAATTAGACTCTGATTAGTGTCAACCAAACCTGTACAACTTAAGAAGACGCTAACAATTAATAAATTCTTTCAACACAAAAATTACAGAAATTCCAGACAATTGCGTTATTTGTGACATAATGACAACAAAGGGATCAAATTAATACTAACAGTGAGTTTTGTTAGATTTCCTTCGACTAATAGTTCTGATAAGCAAACATGTTCTTCTTGCGCAAGCATTAGTTAACTTGAAAAATTCCTCCAATAAATCTTCGCCATCAATAGAATCAACAACGTATGTTTACAAATGAGTTTTCATCTCCATAAGAAAGTATTCCAGATGCTTTTTCTCAGATTCACAAATAGCAAAACTCCTTTTCTAAACACTCAACTGCCCGCTACTATGCTTCAAATACGAATGTCCCAGTGCTGCGCAACTGATAGTCGAGCAAGCGCACCACAGATTGTATTCAACACACAGTTAACAATTCGATTTACTACTCGTGCAGTACACTCGTTCATCTTTGTCCCAGTACAGTAAAGGTGAATTATTTAAATTAGATAAAACATATGAAAACCTTGCACGGTATGCAGGATCTGAAGGACCAGTTACAAGAGTCGTGGTATTCAGGCCTAGTTTGCCTCTGAAGTGGATACAACTGCTTGGAGAGGACGAAACGGCTTTTCTTCTTCTTTCTCTCTCCCTCTTTCCTTTTTTTTTTTTTTTTTTTTTTTTTTTGGTTGCCAGTGTTGTAACTGGTTTGATGCGGACCACCACGAATTACTCTCTTGAGCTGCACTCTTCACTTCAGAGAAGCACTTATTTGTTACGTATTTCAGGCTCTGTCTTCCCCTACAGCTTTTACGCTATACAGCTCCCTCTAGGACTATCGAGGTTATTCCCTGATGTCTTAACATGTCTGAAAGGACAGACACCACTTTTTGATTAGGCGGATGTGTATATAGGTAATCAGACAGGGTGCTTACGCACAGGTCACCTTTCAGAGTCATATTTAGACGTATCAGGGGTCCCATATCATACCAACTACACACGCCCCACACCATTACAGAGCCTCAACCAGCTTGAACAGTCCCCTGCTGACATGCAGGGTCCATGGGTTCATGAGGTTGTTTCTGTACTCGTACACATCCATCCGCTCGATACAATTTGAAACGAGACTCGTTCGACCAGGCAACATGGTTCCAGTGATCATGAGTCAAATGTAGATATTTACGGGCCCAGGGGAGGCGTAAAACTTTGTGTCGTACAGTCATCAAGGGTACAAGAGTGGGCCTTCGGTTCCGAAACCCCATATCGATGATGTTTGGTTCAATGATTCAAACGCTGACACTTGTTGTTGTCACAGCATTGAAAACCGCAATAATTTGCGGAAGGGTTGCACTTCTGTGGCGTGGAACGATTCTCTTCAGTCGTCATTGGTCCCGTTCTTACAGGATCTTTTTCTCGCCACAGCGATGTCGGAGATTTGATATTTTACCAGATTCTTGACATTCACGGCACACTCTTGAAATGCTCGCACGGGAAAATCCCCACTTCATCGCTACCTCCGAAATGGTGAGTCTCATCGCTCGTGCACTGACTATAACACCACGTTCAAACTCACTTAAAGCTTGATAACCTGCCATTGTAGCAGCAGTGAACGATGTAACAGCTGCTCCGGACACTTGTTGTCTTATATAGGCGTTGCCGACCGCAGCGCCGTATTCTACAAGTTTACATATCTCTGTATTTGAGAGCGCATGCCTGTACCAAACTTGCTGGCAGATTAAAACTGTGTGCCGGACCGAGACTCGAACTCGGGACCTTTGCCTTTCGCGGGCAAGTGCTCTACCAACTGAGCTACCTAAGCACGACTCACGCTCCGTCCTCACAGCTTTACTTCTGTCATTATCTCGTCTCGTACCGTCCAAACTTTACAGAAGCTCTCCTGCGAACCTTCCAGAACTAGCACTCCTGAAAGAAAGGGTACTGCGGAGACATAGCTTAGCCACAGCCTGGGGGAGATTTTCATTCTGCAGGGGAGTGTGCACTGATATGATGGAAGGTAGGAGACGAGATACTGGCAGAAGTAAAGCTGTGAGTACGGGGCGTGAGTCGTGCTTGGGTAGCTCAGTTGGTAGAGCACTTGACCGCGAAAGGCAAAGGTCCCGACTTCGAGTCTCGGTCCGGCAGACAGTTTTAATCTGCCAGGAAGTTTCATATCAGCGCACACTCCGCTGCAGAGTTAAAATCTCATTCTATGCCTATACCAGTTTCTTTGGCGCTTCAGTGTATGTTATTTATAAGTGTGGTGTTTGTTCTTTCGTGCATTTTGTGTGGAGATGGAATGTTGCACGTGCGTACTGACCAGGAAATTTTTGCACACAGTACATTTACCAGTCTACGTTATTGCGACACTTCACTCCTTCCCCACACGCATCTTTTGAGGCGTGAATTACGTCCTGACTTCATTTTTGTAGATTACAAATCGCGACCTCATCGAACAGCGCAGATGGTGGACCTCTTAAAAGAGAGGATATTCGGCGAATGGACTGGCTTGTCCGTTCCCCCTACTTCCCCAATCGAGCAAGTGTGGTGCCCATTGGTCAGACAAACTGCAGCACATCTACATGCACCAACGCCCATCCGACAGCTGTCAATCGCGATGGCAGAGGAGTGAATCGTCCTACCAGAAGAACTCCTTACCATACTTGTCGAAAGGTTAGGAGCGCATTGCAGTACATGGATTGTCGCCGTGGTGATGACACACCCTATTAAGAACCATTCACCGTCTTTTTTAACTTCCAGGGGCACATCATGTACCGTGGTGACTTCAGTGCAAACATTATCTTTGGATAGAAGAGTTATTTCTGTTCGTCTCATTACGCATTTCTTTCAGATACCTTCTACACTATATTGAAGCAGTTCTTTCCATCTATGGTCCAATTTTCATAGAATTATTTTACATTACAGTGACACATCATGCAAAAGTTAATTTCATCTTTAAGTTTTGCATGCCAACGTATATAGCGCCACAAAGTCAGAAAATTAACTTTACGATATTAACTCTTTATTACACCGTCTTGATGTTAAACAAAACGGAACGAACATATAACCGTAACTAGAGCCATGTGGTCCTCACCTACGAAAAGCACTTTTCCTTGTTTTGCGAGTTTCAAACTGCAACCTTAGCAGCAACTCTTCAGCACCATTGCTGTTATTAATAAATAAATCGTCGATAGCAGGGCAATTACACTATGTGATCAAAAGTATCCTGACACCTGGCTGAAAATGACTTACAATTTCGTGGCGCTGTCCATCGATAATGCTGGAATTCAGTATGCCTTGATCACAGCTTCCACTCTCGCAGGCATACGTTCAATCAGGTGCTGGAAAATTTCTTGGGGAATGTCAGGCTATTCTTCACGGAGTGCAGCACTGAGGAGAGGTATCTATGTCGGTCAATGAATCCTGGCACGAAGTCGGCATTCCAAAACATTCCACATGTCTTCTGCAGGATTCAGGTCAGGACTCGGCGCAGGCCAGTCCATTACAGGGATGTTATCGTAGTGTAACCACTCCGCCAGAGGCCGTGAATTATGGACAGGTGCTCGATCATGTTGAAAGATACTATCCCCTGATTGCTCTTCAAAGCAAGAAGGCGCTTAAAACATCATTGTTGGTCTGCGTTGTGATAGTGCCATGCAAAACAACAAAGGGTGCAAGCCCCTTCCATGAAAAACACGACCACACCATAACATCACCGCCTCCGAATTTTACTGTTGGCACTACACACGCTGGCAGATGACGTTCACCGGGCATTCGCCAGACCCACACCCTGGCATCAGATCTCCACATTGTGTACCGTGATTCGTCACTCCACACAACGTTTTCCCATTGTTCAGTCGTTCAGTGTTTACGCTTCTTACACCATGCGAGGTGTCGTTTGTCATATACCGGCGTGATGTGAGGCTTATAAGCAGCCGCTCGATCATGAAATCCAAGTTTTCTCACCTCCTGTTCAAAAGTGGTAGTGCTTGTAGTGGAACCTGATGCAGTTTGGAATTACTATGTGATGTTCTGAATAGATGTCTGCATGTTACACATTAAGACCCTCTTCAACTGTCGACGATACTTGTCAGTCAACAGATGAGGTCGGCCTGCACGTTTTTGTGCTGTATGTGTCGCTTTACGTTTCCACTCCATTATCACATCGTAAATCTCGCGTACAGGCGTATGACACAGGTGACACCCAATCACCTGACCACGTTCGAAGTCCGTGAGTTCCGCGGAGCGACCCATTCTGCTCTCTCACGATGTCTAGTGACTACTGGGGTCGCTGATATGGAGTACCTGGCAGTACAAGGCAGGACAATGCACCTAATATGAAAACCGTATGTTTCTTATGCTGTCTGGATACTTTTGATCACAGAGTTATGTCTAACATTTAAGTATTGGCATTATCGAAAAATGCAAACTGCAGTAAATTCCAACATCACATGAAAATATCGGTTTGATGTTAAAGACATACGCAGATTACTACGTCCATTCCTCAGACACTTCTTCTGCGTAGTAACGTTCAGAGTCAACAGTAGCGCTGATGCTGGACCCACGTACCTCATGTGAGAAGTTGTGAGATGAACTGTCAGTTGATGAATGCGTCTTCGCGAGCAAAATACTGATAATTGTATAGAGGTCAACATCTAAACACCAAAATAAAGTGCTGAAGACTGTACGACTAGGGTGCGTAACTGCATGTTTCAAATGCTTATAAGGACTGCGGGTGGATAACTCTTGTCGTTCTTTGCTCTATTGTGTAGCATCTATCCTTATGCATTTACTATTATGTTCATTTGACAGGAGAAAATTTGGGACTTCCAATTGTTTTTTGCTGCGATATTATATTCAACTGAAGTTCGCTTCACTGAACTCTACTTAATAGGTCTATGGCAGGCTTATGACGGTCTCGGATGTCCTGAAGGAATCCAGTATTTCTTATCAGCGGGTTGTGTGAGGCCGCTGCTTTTTGATATAGCGCCTTAGCTGTCTTGTTAAATCTCTGTAGGACTTCGTGTTCCTCTGCTGCCTCATCGAGGTATTTCGCCGTCAAGTATGCCTGTACGTGGAATATCCTCCACGGTGCCTTATTCTGTACAATCTGCAGTCTCTGCAGAAGACTAGCCGCTGCATTGTCTCATGCGAAGCAGCCGTAGTCCATAAGCAGCTTAATAAAATCCCCGTAGACAGCTAGTCCGTTCTTAATGGAGAGTTCTGAATTTTCATTAGTGCTTCGGTGTAGTGTAGGGGTGTCCAACTCGTAGCCCAAGGGCGGCACAAAGCAACTATCACTGCGGTCCAAGAAGTGAGCATCTATCACACGATCGTTAAAGAAATCCGCAAAATTACTTTTATGTGAAGTTATGAAAGTAATGATCTCCATCATATTGGAGTTTTGAGCTCAGTTCCTGAGCTTCCAGAAAAATAAATGTTTCAAATGGTTCTAAGCACTTTGGGACTTAACATCTGAGGTCATGAGTCCCCTGGACTTAGAACTACTAAAACCTAAGTAACCTAAGGACATCACACACATCCATGCTGGAGGCAGGATTCGAACCTGTGACAGTAGCAGCTCCGTGGTTCCGGACTGAAGCGCCTAGAACCGCTCGACCCCAGCGGCTGGTTTCCAGAAAAATAATAACGAATTAAGCATGGGCCCCCCTTCTTACAGGTATACAAATTATTGTTATGTTTCACTTCCAGACATGTTTCAACACCTTTGTGGCAAATTCAGTGGGATTTTCCTTTTATTTTTCTGAAATACATACCTGCAGACAATGTTTAAGTTATAGAACATGATACATCAGATTTCGTTGTCATTTAAATTATGTATGCTCTTTACCTTTTATTTTATATTGTGTGAGTCCTGTGGTTGCCAACGAAAATCAGCCACAGCTTTAAATTAGTACACCATATGATCTTAAGGCATGAGGTGCATTATAAAATCATCTGCATTGAATTTTTGTCCATTATCCAATCTTTAAAATGTTTGTTCTGGTACAACACGTGGCGTATTCCCCTTTTTGGTCTTGCCATTGTTATATTTTGGTTACCGTGAGCTGTGACAGGTTTGCTTTTATGAACCAAACGTGTATTTGTGCAGCTGAGCTAAATCTGTGGACATCGGTAAAAGTTTTGTGAAGCATAGGTATAGCGAACTATTTCGTGTAGTCTGTTATTCATGGATTATCTTTTGTATTTTGACAGTATCTTCTCACGTTTCTTCCTTCTCGATTCTAAATAATGCGTCTTGCTATGTTGCTATGGCTTGGACAGACCTTCCACTGCACAAATACACTGTTCAGCCAGAACATTATGGTTACCGACCTGCTATAGACATAACCCCGTCCACACGGTAGCAGCCTCGTCTGGAAAGGGATGAGTGATAGTCAGACGCACGCACGGCGCACGTGGTACCAAAGAGCGTGCTGTCCCTATGTAGAATGGGGAAGGCGCGCGAGCTGTCTTAGTTTGACGAAGGCAAATTGCGATGAGCCGGAGAATCGGTACGAGCATTTCGGAAACTGCATGACTTGTCGGATATTCGAGGAGTTCTGTGGTCAGTGTCTTCAACACGTGGCGAAACCAGGCGACCAGACGTCGTAGTGTTCGGCTACCCTTCATTACACATGTCGGACGTCTTAGGCTGGGCAGACTGGTAAAACAGGACAGGCAGCTAATTGTGGCGGAACCAACATCAGACTTTAATGTTGGATAGGGTACAAGTGGGTCTGAGCACACTATGCACCGAACATTCCCTACGATGGGCTTCCGCTAGGACGACCCGTGCATGTGCTACTGTTAGCACCACGACATCGGCAACTACAACTGAAATGGGCAAGTAACCATCGGCACTGTACTGCGAGACGGAGACAAGCTGGCGGCGGCTCCGTGGGTCACGTGGAGCTAGTGCAAGACACCATGACTGCCAAGGAGTACCGTACACTGGTTGTAGACCACGTACACCCCTTCATGACGATCATGTTTCTCAATGGTAGCGACATTTTTCAGCAAGATAATGCGCCATGTCACATGGCCATGCATGTGATGGAATGGTCCGAGGAACACAGTGGCGAGTTCTGACTGGTGTGATGGCCCGCCAGCTCACCAGATCTGAACCCAGTCGAACACATCTGGTACGGGGGTTAAGTGACTTGTATGTGCAGATGTGATCCTCACTCCTCCAGCTACCCGCCAAAGCCTCATCACTTCCATGACACGAAGCATCGCCACTATTATCCATGCCGCAGGTGGACGTACCGACTATTAGGCACATAGCCGTAATATTCTGGCTAATAGTGAATTCGTCTCTGATGCACTTCCGAGTATAGTTTGTTTACTGTTTTGTTTTGGTTTGAGGTCCGCGAAATTTGAATGCGTTCCGTTTGTTTCAGTTGTGTGTGTATGTGTGTGAGCCGGCCGGGGTGGCCGAGCGGTTCTAGGCGCTACATTCTGGAACCGCGCAACCGCTACGGTCGCAGGTTCGAATCCTGCCTCGGGCATGGATGTGTGTGATGTCCTTAGGTTAGTTAGGATTAAGTAGTTCTGAGTTCTAGGGGACTGATGACCTCAGATGTTAAGTCCGATAGTGCTCACAGCCATTTGAACCATTTGATACTGTTGTGTGTGATCCGTGTCGGTTGTACTTTTATTTTTTGGTTTAGTATGTCATCAGTGTTTACTTTGTAACCATTTTGTGTACCAATCTGTATGATTACGTTTAGCCCCTGTGTGTATCTATCTTCGTCCATTGGAATTCTGTTTCTATCTCTGGAGGAAGAAAATAAAAGAAAATTCACTGAGGATGCCGTAACTGTGGCGAAACGTGTTTGAATGACTAAACAAAGAAATAATTTGCGTACTTGCAAAAGGAGGACCCATCCACAATTCGTTAGTGATGAAACCTCAAATATGAAATTTCAAATTAATTCCATCTACCTTTTTATAACACAGAAACAAAAATTAATAATTAATGTTAAACTGTTAAGGATGTTATTTACGTCCCGGCACAATGTGACCCAGGTAACTGAAGGGTTGATTGACTTCGTGTTTCCCTTCCACTGTTTGCACTTGCCATGTCAACCTGCTGTCCACTATAACTCCTAGGGTAGTTGTCCACTTAACTGCTGCAGCTGGTGAAAAGGACTGCTTATATGTTCATGAAGTTATCTGTCTTTGTAGCTCAGTGGTTAGCACATCCGGCTGCTATCAGAAGGACCCAGGTACTGTCAGGGAGTTTTCGTTGACGGGAGGACTGCTACTGTGCACACTCTACCTCGTGAGGAGAACAGAGGAGCTACTTAAAAAAGAGTATCGGCTCCGAGGCCTAGACATCAGACAGTAGCCGAGGGGGCTGTGAGCTGCTCTACACCCTTCCGCACCGCAACGAATGACGCCGTTGGCAGAGGACGACAGGTGTTCGGTCGGTCCTGACGGGTCCATCAGTGCCAGAACGCGGAGTTTCCTTTGCTTTGATTGTTCACGATTTTGAAAGTCTTCACCGGTCAACATTAAATTGAAGAGCCAAAGAAACTGGTACACCTGCCTAATATCGTGTAGAGCACCCGCGAGCACGCAGAAGTGCCGCAGCACGACGTGGCATGGACTCGATTAAAGTCTAAAGCAGTGCTAGAGCGAACTGACACCATGAATCATGAAGGGCTGTCCATAAATTCGTAAGAGTACGAGGGGATGGGGATCTCTTCAGTACAGCTCGTTGCAAGACATCCCAGATATACTCAATAATGTTCATTTCTGGAGAATCAGGCGGCCAGTGGAAATGTTAAACTCAGAATAGTGTTCCTGGAGGCACTCTATAGCAATTCTGGACTTGTGGGGTGTCACATTGTCCTGCTGGAACTGACCGAGTCCGTCGGAATGCACAATGGACATGGATGGATGCAGGTGATCAGACAGAACGCTTACGTACGTGTCATCTGTCAGAGTCGTTTCTAGGCGTATTAGGAGTCCCATATCATCTAACTGCACACGCCCCACAGCTCTGCAGGGCCTCCTCCAGCTTAATCAGTCTCCTGCTGACATGCAGGCTGCATAGATTCACGTGGTTGTCTCCATTCCCGTACACGTCCATCCGCTCGATACAATCTGAAACGAGACTCGTGCGAGCAGGCAACGTGTTTCTAGTCATCAACAGTCCAGTGTCCACGTTAATGGGCCCAGGTAAGGAGTAAAGCTATGTGTCGTGCAGTCATCAAGGGTACACGAATCGGCCTTCCGCTCCGAAAGTCCATATCGGTGATGATTCCTTGAATGGTTTGCACGGTGACTCTTATTGATGCCCCAGGATTGAAATCTGCAGTAAGTTGTGGAAGTTTTGCACTTCTGTCACGCTGAACGATTCTCTTCAGTCGTAGCTGGTCCCGTTCTTGCAGGATCTTTTTCAGACCGCAGCGATATTGGCGATTTGATGTTTTACCGGACTACTGATATTCACGGTACACTCGTGGATTGGTCGTACGGGAAAATCCCCACTTCATCGCTACTTCGGAGAAGCTGTCTCCCATCGCTCGTGCTGCGACTATAACACCACGTTCAAACTCACTTAAATCTTGATAACATGCCATTGTAGCAGCAGTAACCGATCTAGCAACTATTTCTCTGTATTTGGACACCCATATCTATACCAGTTTCTTTGGCGCTTCAGTGTGATAGTATGCTGCTAATAGCAGTCCCCTCTACCACTGAACAAAAATATGTCACTGCACAAATTATTTCCATATTCGACCTCTTTTGATCTTCCTTGAGTGCCCTTATTACACTACAGGCTTAGTCGAGCAGTTAAAAATTTGAAATTCACGCTTGTATAAGTCTTGCCTAACAATTTTGTGAATTTTAACAGCGTAAACTAAACAATTACATCGTTGTTTTCTTCAGGCCTTGTGACTACGGAAATATTGTTCCTGTAGTGCTAAGTTTGGATCAAATTCTCAACGTAATTAGTCTTAGCGTAACGTTTACAGGAGTCAGTTTCCTTTCAAAACCCTCACGGACTTTTTTAAATTAACTAAATAGCCGACTCTACTGCTAGTGTAATAGACCAATCAATAGAGACAGTAAAAGGTGGAATATCGGGAATAGTCCGTGTAGTCGGAAACTTTTGTGCAGTGGTAGGAGGGAGTGCCACGAGCAAAATACTAGACAGCCCGACTGGTGGGTGATGAGTATGGAGCTGGGGGTGCGTCTTAAGGTCATTTTTGTACGTTTTTGTTGAATAACTCGGGAACCGTGGCGTCCAACGTAAAAGTATTCCAGTACAAAATTTAATGACATTAAATGTCCTGCAAGAAGGCCCTGTTCATTTTTTCTGTAGGAGTAGTAGCTAGAGCGCATGAAAGAGAGAATACGAAAATCTCGAGCGTGTTTTTTGAAGACAAGATACAAAATTGAAAGGTGCATGCTAGAATATCAATAGGACTAGCTGTACAGATCCTTTGACGCCAGGACTCTTCGGGAGACTGAATGTATTAATCGAGTAAAGCTTCTTGAGCCATTGGGGCTTGGATTCTTCTGCTTGTCGATGCCATGTCTTTAGTGTGGACTGTAAAGGTATACTGAAAACACGAAACCACTAGTCGAATTTAGGTTCTCGGTAAGCCAAATTCACGATGTTTCCATTGCAATCCTCTGTGCCAGAAAATAGCTCAAATGGTTCAAATGGCTCTGACCACTATGGGACTTAACTTCTGAGGTCATCAGTTCCCTAGAACTTAGAACTACTTAAACCTAACTAACCTAAGGACATAACAAACATCCTTGCCCGAGGCAGGATTCGAACCTGCGACCGTAGCGCTCTGTGCCAGACTCTGGAGAAGTGATCGACACTTCTATAAGGGTGGAATGCTGTATTCGCGTCATAATTAGCGTCCGTCCAGCAAGGAGAATACCCAGAATCGCTATTTACTGTGGGCACCTGTGTTGATACTGGACTAAACGTGAATAGCGCTGCACTCTCTTAATACAGTACGCGGCCTCCACGGCGTCCGCTTCAGTAGCACTATCGGATGGACGTTTAAGTCATTCTGTTTCTCCATCGCTGCTCGGAACAGATACAAATGCAAACTCATGGGTAGCGGTCATTTACATTAACCAGAAAAGTTTACACATGAAGTTATTACACCTCTCTGTTTACACATTGGAACCCACGTACACACTCCAAATTGGTAAATCCGTTTGATCATTTGATCTTCATATTATCAACTGATTTTCATTGAATTTCCAGCCATCTTGCAGAAAACATCCTCTACTTTGTAAGATGACAAGCCATTTGCTCGCTTACTGATGCATTCTAAAAATCCTGGCAAACAAGTATTCAAGGTAAAGAGGTCGCAATAGAGAAAAAAAAAGGTTCGGGCCTCCATTTCTTTTTCATATGTAGGTATAATAGACTTTAACTATCCGTAGACGACGTGGTCTTTATAAACGGTGCACAAGCTCATGTATGTTTCAAAGGCACTATCCCGACGGTTGCGACTCTGGGAAGCCACTGAACATCTATATCTGGATGATTGCACTAGGATTCGAACCACTATCATCCCCAATTGCTAGACTAAGGTCTTAAATACTGCACCGCCTCTCTCAGCGGTAACGAAAGACGCTAAATTCATCAATTTAGACGAGATGAAATAAAGGTTACAGTATAGTATCAGGAGGAATATGTTGCCATAAAAATGACTCTGTGTATCTAGTTTCTCGAAAATGGTCATATGGATCGTTTAGATTCGCAAGCAATGTGCGTGGGTGACAAGGAGCAGTTTCAACTTATCTGAGTGAAACTCCTTTCCAGTAATGGTACATATTCGAGTGGTCGTGGCAATGTACTGTATGGTGCATTTTCTTACAGCTGTGACATCATGTGACTCGGCTCAACGACCTACCAATGACGTTACAAGGCTAGTCCCCTTATCTATGACGCCACAGGCAATACCCATTTTTCGGTGATGTCATCAAGATAGTGGACAGCAAAAAGTTAAAAATTAAAGTTGCTGTTTAAAAATTAATAATGGTGACTGCAGTAAATTTCAAAAATTAAAGATGGTGGATGGCGGACAATTTAAAAATTAAAGATGATTAATGGGAGTAAGTTTCATAATTAAAAATTCAGCCAATCACTGTTCAAGATGGCATTATTCGATTATTTGTCAAAACAACGTTCATAACTACACACGCAAGTGCTCAAAAGTATTCGAATGCTCATTTTTGTGTCATGTTATCCAAAAAATTACATAAAAAGCATAATTTAGCGCATTTCAAAGAATTATATAAAGTGATCAAAGGTATCCAAATAGTCTTTCTTTTGCGCCATATTCAATCGAAGGTTACTAAAAATATGTAAACTGCAGTATTTCAGTGCTTACGCAGTGCTGAAAGCATTCAGACACTGTTTTTGAGGCATATTCAAAAGCATTTATCAAAAAAATTAAACGGTGTAAACTGCAGTACATGACATGGTTCTCAAACATATCCCAAAGTTCTGAATTTCTTTTTTTCTTTTGTGCGATATTAAACCAAAAAATTACGTAGAGTGTTAATTGCAGTATTTCCAAATATCTTACAGAGTGTTTGAAAGTATCTGAACACTCTTAAATTCGTAAAGCACCATTTGTGCATCTACGAAATTCGAATGCCTTAAATTATTTTCAACATTTTAATTATTATTGTGTGTCATACCAGGCAGGCAGACATCAATAAGATTGACCTCACTGACTGAGCGTTTTTCTTGTTCCGACAGTTCTCGCAGCCAATCAACATAATATGACTTCCATGTTTATTGGGTAATGGCAAGCATGAACTCGCTGGTTTTTCATTTTGCAAGCCCAAACTTTTCTCTACTGACAGAGTCGGTAAAATATGAAATGCATGCTTGCCAGTACAGATCATCCAGATTCATAACATTTGAATTTTTTACTTAGATTCGCATGTCACCTGAAATTAATTCAATCACAGCTTCTCCACACAAATTCCCTACTGAAACATTCCTCCCAAACACACTGACGTCAACCGGCGTATGCAATGACTCATATTCTGTTGTCATCTTCTATTCCTTGTATTCCTTCATGCTGCACACATAGTCTCATTTGTACTATGAACACTGCACTCTGGCCCCAGCATACTGAACATTTTCTACTTCAGTTAGTAGATCAAAGCCACTATCATGTGCTAGACCGACTTTCACGTGTTTAAACACGTTAGCAGTCACGTGACTTGGCGAATATCACTTTTCGCCTGGCACATATATGAGTCTCAGTTAATTGAAGAGGGGACAAAGGCTGCAGTCCTGCTAGTGCCGAATCTGGGGTGCGATGAGCTGCTGGGACAAAAGTGAACGTAAGTATACATGAATTTATTAATAAACGGATATTATTGTTAATAACTGATGGAAAAATACAGAGAGGTTTCATCTGCTTCCTATTCTAGCTGGAGTTGGTTTGTCTCTGCTGATGGCTCTTCGTGGTGATGTTGAACAACAATGCACATAGCTCGGATGAGAAGTAGGTGATTTCTATGATTAAAAAAATGGACAATTACGGGACGCACTCGTACTCCGAGGGTTTCATACAAACTTAATTATGTATGTAGCTAGTTCATCCATCCTGCGAATGGAGAATCTTGACGATTTTTTTAACTCTTATCGATAATGATACTTGAAAGACATCGGTCCCAGGAATTCCAATACTTTCGACAATGAATTAATTTTAAGAATTAAGTTCATATTTTTGGTGTAATTTCTCTTTAACCACTGTACTTTTTATTTATTTTATTAATTTTCGAGATATATTAACATGTGCTAATTGGAAATCGCAGATGCATTGTCTTCATCTGCTCTTGTCCCTGGTATGATTTGATGGAAGTACCCAGAGAAGAAAATGATGTAGATGGCAGTAGGGTTGTTATTGTTACGCAAATGTCGAGTTGTTCTGTGGAGTGCTTCAACTGATATTTTATGGGACATCAGAATCTCATCCCAAACAACACACAGGCAATACTGCGTCAATTATAAGTATTACTTTACTTTGAAACATTTCAGATACGTATGTCTTAGACTCTCGGGGAATGTTTATACGTAGAATGATCAATTTATAAAGGGCATGCCAAGCTAGAGCTGGTATGAGATTCGGATGGCCTTACACCTATCTCTGCTAGATGGCAAAGGCATTGTTTCCACAGCAACAGAAGATTTCACTTCATCACAGCTCGGCCAATCAGCATGAAATATTTGTAAATTATGAACAAAAACCTTCCTCGTGAATCATTCTAGCTATTACTGAAAAGCAGGTCAATGTATCTTCAGGAGTCCCTGAGAGTTTTGACGGATTACGGTTGCAATGAAGTTTGTAATGGAAAAAATTGTTTTTATGTGATGAAAATTATTATTAACAATTTTCGGATTTTTCCTTTCTTTGTACCATTAATCCTTGCTTCTCGTGGAATTTCACAATTCTAGATCAATGGAAAGTATGTTATAGGTGTTGATGAGAGAGTTTGTCATTATCAAATTGTGTGGACACAAATGGCAGTCCAATCTTTTGATTCCATTGACTTACAAGGTTACAGTTTTTTGCACGACTAAGTGAATGTAAGGCTTATTAGGTGATATAAATTTCAACTTGATACCTCTAACCGTCCCTAAGGAAAAGGGGGTCTCAACAGTCTGGAGACAGTAAGATTGACAGATGGACAATAAAATGATCCTATAAGGGTTCAGCTTCTACCGACTGATGTACGGAACCCTAAAAATGGGAGGGGAGGGCAACTTGATCCCTATTGGGTGAAAACGTCGAAGTGCTGCTGCTACTGGCCAAGAGCATGATGATGTCGACATTTCGCTATTGGCCGACCTCGCCTTCCCTTCATACCCCTCACCTGACGTCACCTATTCCTTCCCTTTCCCATCCCTGTCCCCATCCCTCCCCAGGGACAACCTTGAATGTGACAAGGACAGTTGCCTCAGCTATAAACTAACACTACTCATGTCAGCAATTTTCTGCCTCATACCCGCCCTGCTACCCTACTGGCGTTGACCTTTCCTGGCCTGTGGGGCTACTTGTCTGCCCATCCCTAGTGGCGTACCTGTCTTTGAGTGAGCAGCTGACGGTATCCACCGAACCGCCCCTTCCAAGGTGACAATGCACCAGCTGGGTTACCGACATGTGGAACAACTTGATGGCACACGCAACGGCATGACTTGTCTGTCTAGCAGTTCGAATTTCTTCCGGTTTTATGGACAGGCCTGCAGGATTTATGGTGTCAGTTCCTTCCAGCCCTACTGCAGACATTAGTCGAGCCCATGACACGTCGTAGCCGGCCGCTGTGTCCGAGCGGTTCTAGTCGCTTGAATCCGGAACCACGCTCTTTCTACGGTAGCAGGTTCGAATCCTGCCTCGGGCATGGATGTGTATGATGTCCTTAGGTTGGTCAGGTTTAAGTAGTTCTAAGTCTAGGAGACTGATAACCTCAGATGTTAAGTCCCATAGTGCTTAGAGTCATTTGAACCATGACAAGTCGTGCTGCGGCACTTCGGCGTGCTCGCGGGGGCGCTACACGATATTAGGCAGGTGTACCAGTTTCTTTGACTCTTTATTTTTTTTGGTATGCATTACTCATGTGTGTTACTGATTTGTACCCTGTTTATGGTGAGAACTTCCAATTTTGTGGTCTACTGAAATAATGTGCAGCCCATGGATTTTTTCTTTTCTTACAAAAATAATTTTGTAAGATGGGCAAAGAATTGTATATCACACGTGTTTATTCTTTGCTCTTGACAGATCCGAAGATGGTAGTTAGACGAAACGTGTAATCAAATTAACAAAAATAAAGTGTGGGCAAGACTGAAAAATATCGTGTGTTTGTGGTTCAGTAGTCGTTGAGGAAGTTTTATTCCTTTCTGTTAGTATGTAGCATGTGTCTGTTTCAATAATAATGCAGGATTATACTCTATTTTAGCATGGATTCCCACTTTCGTACCAATACCGCTCAGATCAGTTACTTTCCATTTTAGCATGTTTTCCCACTTTCGTGTCATTACCTTGAGATCATTTGTGCTGTTGCTCCCGTGTAACTTCGTTTAAGGCTGACATCTACAAATGTTGGACTTCATAAACTTTATTTTTAACCTAACGTAAGGGCACGTATTCAATGCGGGCTATCAATCACTGTAATAAATTTAAATCCTGTCAAATATTCCCCTCCCCATGTACTCGCACATCCTCCAAATGTTTCCACGAGACGTGCAGACTTTATGCATATTACTCGTCTCCGGAAAGCGCATTTTGACGTCGAGCTGTCGAACCTTATTTCCGGGATCTGACTATTGCGCAAGATAATATTAGGACATTGATAAAGCTCAAAAGACATCTCAGACGGTTGCCATTGCACGCATGGCAGCTAAGAGTGAAACGAAAGTTACATTAATTACTTATTTCCTCATTTCGATAACCTAGGTCAAGCACCGAAGTCCATGATATTTGGCAACTTGAGCCACTACTCTTGCACAGTCGTAGGCGGTCCTCTGTCTCTTGTGAAACGAGGCCAGATTTTAATATAAGTTTTCTTAATAATTGTGATTGACATGCACTTGTCGACTCCTATCGAAATAGTAATCTTGCATTACTAGATACTAAACGGTCGTTTCAATTTTTCGAGTTTATACATTAAAATTTGGAACTGTAAATTAATGCATACAAATACGCCATGCATATTGTCGAGGAATTTGCTTTTGATGCTAGAGAATGAAGGTAGCAGGGACCGGACGCAGTGCTCCGTAAGCCATGTCTGGCAACAATGACACCTGGCCACGTGAACTGTCAATAACAGACGCTCGTCTCATGGGCTATATTCTATTGCCTCTACCTATGTCGTTTTATGCAGCCCACAATGTCATATGCGGCCTTCGTGAACCTCGAGTGAGATTTTCATATTCTCTCTCTCTCTCGCTTTTCATGCGAACTATTAATCCAACAGAAAAAATGAAGGGGGGACACTTTTGCGGGAAATTTAATGTAGTTAAATTTTTTGCTGCTATACGTTTTCGCTAGAGGCTGTTGTTTTTGAGTTATTCAAGAAAAACGTAAAAAGAGACCTTCAAATACACCCATACCCCCACACTCAGCCCCCACCGATCCGGATTTCCAGTACGGTGTTCATGGCGCTGCCTCTTACCACTGTACAGAAATTTGTGACTGCTCCAATTATTTCCCACAATCGACCTTCTTTGATCTTCATTGACGGACCTCATTACGCCTCCGGTGTAGTCGAGCAATTACAACAACAAAATAGACGTTTGAGTAAATTTTACCTAACAACTTTGTCAATTTAAGCAGCACAAAGTAAACATTTACAACGCTGAATTCGTCAGACACTCCGACTACGAAAGTACTGTACTTGTAAGGGTTAAGTTTACATCGAATTGTTCACGTAATTAGTTTTTGCGCAACTCTTCCAAAAGTCGTTTTACTTTCATCACCCTCACGGGCACTTTTAAAGTAATAATGTTTACTAAATAGCCTACTAAGCTGGTAGCGTTATAGCCCATTCAATAGAGACTAAAAAAAGTCGAATATCGGGAACATTTCTTGCAGTCAGAAACTTTTGAACAGTGTTGGAGTGCCAGAACAACATACTAGAAATCATGACTGGCGAAGGATAGGTGTGGGGGGTTAAGGTCCATTTGAAGGTCAATTTTGTTTCTTTTTCGTGAATAATTCGAGAACTGTTGCCTCTAACTAAAACGTATGCCGTACAAAATTTAGCTACATAACATTTACTACAAAAAGGTCCTTTTCATTTCTTCTGTGCGGCTAATAGTTTGCGCATATTGATCGAGAGATTATGAATATGTCGCACATGGTCAGACATAACACTGCGGGTTGCATAAAACGACAGTGGCATGGGCAGCTTGATCACCCTGTGTATACCTGATTAGATATGCAACATATGCCAGATTACACAAGTGACGGGCAAAGCGAACTCTAGATTGCGGTTTATTGGTAGAATCATGAAGCGATGCAGCCCTTCAACAAAGGAAATTGCTTACAATAAGTCAGTTCGCCCAGTCTTAGAGTATTGTTCGCCTGTATGGGACCCTTACCAGTTGGGTCTCATTCAAGAGATTGAGAAGGTCCAAAGAAGAGCAGCAAGATTCGTAACTGGTACATTTAGCCATCGCGAGAGCGTTACAAATCTGATAGGAAGTTTGAGGTGGGATACTCTTGCATATAGACGACGCGCTAAACAGAAGGGGCTGCTCACTAAATTCCGAAATCCGGTCTTCGCCGAGGAAATAGAGCATATATTATTACCACCAACTTTCAGATCGCACAATGAGCACCATTCAAAGATAAGGGAAATTATAGCTCTTACTGAGGCGTTCAGATTGTCGTTTTTCCCTAATGCGATCCTCGAGTGGAACAGAGGGGGAAAAGTATGACTTTGAAGCGAATTGTGCCCTCCACCACACACTGCTTGATAGCTAGCGGAGTATATATATGTAGATGTAGATGTAGTTCAATGCAGTCACCCAGAGTAGTTGAGATTAACACCCTATGCATTGTGCGTTTAAGTAAAGGTTAAGCAGCAGGTTTCTCACTCAGAAATCGCATCTGAATGTTGCTTGTTTGTAAGAATATCGTGGTGAGCATCGCTTAAAGGCACGCTGACAGTGGTGCACCCAATCACAACACATCACACAGAGTGACATTACTTACTCTTTCCAGGTGAAACATGGTAGTCTCCGTAAGAGAATCACTAAGGACGTATCCGAGTGTAGAAGTTCCGAGGAGGAAGTCATTGCCAGATTACATCCTTCATCATTATTCTGGCCTAGCACATGGCCAGAAGATAAAGGTTAGCATTTTCGATAGAATATGATCACTTCTGGTTGTATAGTAGGTAATTTGAACAGACAGGGTTTCATTTGCGATCTGTTAAGGCCCATAGGTCTGGCCTGTCTTCGCGATCTCTGTGAAGCTTTCTTTTTCAGCAAGATAACACAAGGCTATTTGTTTCACATGCTGTCCTAATCTACCTGGACACAGAGGGAGTTCGGCTGTTGCCCAGGCCACCACGTTCTTCAGATCTCTTAACTGTTTAAGATATCTGGTCCTGAGTGGCCGTTATACTTGCAAGCCACTACTCACCATTTACTACGATTGATGCCCTCTGGCACCCATTTGAAGCAATATGGATTGAAGTACTCATATGCGAGGGACGTTCAATAAGTAACGCAACACATTTTTTATAGGCGCTTGCAGAATTTATAGTGAGACGTGCCAGTGAACAAAAGCACGGTGAGTTGTTAGGCGAAGCGTCTGTCATCGTCGCGACAAGGTCACGAAACCTGTCCGAACGCCCGCGTGCCGGCAGACTGCACACAGCTGTGACTGCTACAATGTTGGAACGTGTGGACACTCTCATTCAAGGTGATCAACGGATCATGAGGACACAATGCCTCACACAGGTCTGCGCAACCGAGAGGACCTCACAAAACTTCGTTGGACTGGTCTTCCTCATCCACCCTGCATCCTGGGTCTCGCACTTTCAGACTTCCAGGATAATCGCAATGGGAAGAAGCAAGACGTTAGGTCCAGCGTCGACCATTAGAGCGCTATCATGCGGGCATACAGGTCCTCCCTGTGAGGTGGGGGCAAGGCCGTCGCATTGAACGGAGATTATGTTGAAAAGTAGGGTTTTGTGGCTAAAACAGTGGGGGATAATATGGTGTAATGGAATCCTGAGTCAAACCAGTCTGCTTTCAGAAAAAAAAAATTGTTGCATCACTTATTGAACGCCCCTCGTAGGACCCCCAAGCAGAGTACGACTCCTTCTGAGACAGGTAGAACCGTTTTTTTCTGCCAGACGTGTCAAGCCTGTGTAATAGTTTTCGCACCTTTCATCCCACCAAATCACCTGCAATCATATATTGTCTCTTTTATACGCAATAAGCACAATAAATACAATTTCTTTATTTTTTTTTTTTCATCCTCGTGTTGTAATATCAGTGGCCAAAAGAAAATATCAGTTGGTCATTATGTAGGTATTGAATATTTCTGTCTCTCTGTTTTTATACGTTTCTGGTATTGGCCAATGAATGGCCAGTACACATTGCAAGCCATGTTTCGAGTAAATTCATTTTTCCGCCTTGGTTTCACTATTACCACAGTCGAAAATCTCCTTACACACTTGCAACTTGAGACGAATGGAATCAGTATCCTCAGCACTTTCTCATAATAATGGAATACTCACCCACAATCCTTCTGCGGGTTTTATGAAAAACTACTTTTACTTTACAGTGTGTTGTTTGCAGGAAGCTGTGGTTGACTGTCTCAAAATATATCTCCACTCACTTTAAATGGCCTTTGAGTCAAAATAATTATGTGTAGACTTTACAAATTAGACAAATACGTAATTTCTGCCGGCCGCGGTGGTCTAGCGGTTCTGGCGCTGCAGTCCGGAACCGCGGGACTGCTACGGTCGCAGGTTCGAATCCTGCCTCGGGCATGGGTGTGTGTGATGTCCTTAGGTTAGTTAGGTTTAAGTAGTTCTAAGTTCTAGGGGACTTATGACCTAAGATGTTGAGTCCCATAGTGCTCAGAGCCATTTGAACGTAATTTCTGATAGAATTTGTTGCTGTTGGAAATCTCCTTACGCTATAACGCTTTTCCTCAGCTATATAGGATTTTGAAAACCAGCCCAGAAACTAGTGCGTAATAAAACGCCGCTTCCGAGACAGGGAGGTGCGCTGGCCCTGGATCTACTTCGCTCGGTAGGTTAACGACGAGGGCCGGTTTCCCACATCCAACTGGATGAATACTGGGCTGGTATCGTAGTTCCGCCTCAGTTACACGATTCGCTAACATTTCAAAAACTTGGCTCGTTTTCACATAAATTCCACTACATGCAGACAGTTGAGATACTCTTACACGCGCTCTGTCCTGGAGGTTAATGGGGTGCACGGGTAGCGGTAGGTAGGTCACTCGGCCACCCCTTAATAAGCACGCCGACCCCCTCTTGTCTCTTATTTACCCCTGGCGGAGGGAGTAATTTAATTTAGCTGAGGACTACAAATAAGAAACCTTTCGTTAGGGCTTAATCGTGACTCAGAATTACTTAAAAAATTTTTATTGTCACTACTTCGTTGATCTCTCGTTTCCAATAGCTCATCATTGACATCCATTTGACATCTACATCTGAATAATGGCCTCCCCTAGTCGTTTTTAGGTTAACTATCCTTAGCTGTAAGTACCCATGCTGCTCGTACTTGTTTTCTAGTGTCGTCTGTCCACAACAAAATTATTCCATCAGGTGTGCATGTGAAACGTCCCGTTTGGAAAATATATACATGACTGTGCTGGTAAACCTCTTACGTTATTTGATTTTCAAACAGCTGAGCAAAACTGAATGTACTCAGACATTTCTCTCCTTACTTATTCTGTTCATCACTAAACTGACACACAATATTTTTAGCGCAACGCAATCTGACTTTCAATAATCACTACAAAAAAATGGCCCTGACTAGCAATAACCCATACCTTTCATGAATCACTTACCTCACAAAAATCGTTACTCAAACTACTGCAATACAGCGTGCGCCAATACTGTCAGCTAAATAAAAGATTCTAGCTACTGAAGGCACTAACTACTGATAGGCATAGTTAGCAAATGAAAGATTTTTGATGGAGAACAAACAGTGTATTTACCTTAAGAGTGTTCAAAAGTGATTACACACACACACATATATATATATATATATACACTCCTGGAAATGGAAAAAAGAACACATTGACACCGGTGTGTCAGACCCACCATACTTGCTCCGGACACTGCGAGAGGGCTGTACAAGCAATGATCACACGCACGGCACAGCGGACACACCAGGAACCGCGGTGTTGGCCGTCGAATGGCGCTAGCTGCGCAGCATTTGTGCACCGCCGCCGTCAGTGTCAGCCAGTTTGCCGTGGCATACGGAGCTCCATCGCAGTCTCTAACACTGGTAGCATGCCGCGACAGCGTGGACGTGAACCGTATGTGCAGTTGACGGACTTTGAGCGAGGGCGTATAGTGGGCATGCGGGAGGCCGGGTGGACGTACCGCCGAATTGCTCAACACGTGGGGCGTGAGGTCTCCACAGTACATCGATGTTGTCGCCAGTGGTCGGCGGAAGGTGCACGTGCCCGTCGACCTGGGACCGGACCGCAGCGACGCACGGATGCACGCCAAGACCGTAGGATCCTACGCAGTGCCGTAGGGGACCGCACCGCCACTTCCCAGCAAATTAGGGACACTGTTGCTCCTGGGGTATCGGGGAGGACCATTCGCAACCGTCTCCATGAAGCTGGGCTACGGTCCCGCACACCGTTAGGCCGTCTTCCGCTCACGCCCCAACATCGTGCAGCCCGCCTCCAGTGGTGTCGCGACAGGCGTGAATGGAGGGACGAATGGAGACGTGTCGTCTTCAGCGATGAGAGTCGCTTCTGCCTTGGTGCCAATGATGGTCGTATGCGTGTTTGGCGCCGTGCAGGTGAGCGCCACAATCAGGACTGCATACGACCGAGGCACACAGGGCCAACACCCGGCATCATGGTGTGGGGAGTGATCTCCTACACTGGCCGTACACCACTGGTGATCGTCGAGGGGACACTGAATAGTGCACGGTACATCCAAACCGTCATCGAACCCATCGTTCTACCATTCCTAGACCGGCAAGGGAACTTGCTGTTCCAACAGGACAATGCACGTCCGCATGTATCCCGTGCCACCCAACGTGCTCTAGAAGGTGTAAGTCAACTACCCTGGCCAGCAAGATCTCCGGATCTGTCCCCCATTGAGCATGTTTGGGACTGGATGAAGCGTCGTCTCACGCGGTCTGCACGTCCAGCACGAACGCTGGTCCAACTGAGGCGCCAGGTGGAAATGGCATGGCAAGCCGTTCCACAGGACTACATCCAGCATCTCTACGATCGTCTCCATGGGAGAATAGCAGCCTGCATTGCTGCGAAAGGTGGATATACACTGTACTAGTGCCGACATTGTGCATGCTCTGTTGCCTGTGTCTATGTGCCTGTGGTTCTGTCAGTGTGATCATGTGATGTATCTGACCCCAGGAATGTGTCAATAAAGTTTCCCCTTCCTGGGACAATGAATTCACGGTGTTCTTATTTCAATTTCCAGGAGTGTATATATATATATATATATATATATATATATATATATATATATATATATATCCTGTCTTACAAATTTCCTTTTTCTGTCGGACACACGTCCAGATCGTCCGCTCTCAAAACTCTGACATCTCTCTCCCGACATCCATCACTGCTGGCGGCTCACCTCCAACTGCGCAACGCTACGCGCTGTTCACATACAACTGCCCAACACTGCAATAGCAAATATTCCAACAATGCAACCCAGCCACAGACTGCACACAGCACAGTCAGTGATTTTCATACAGAGCGCTACGTGGCGTTACCTACATAAATACCTAACAGCCTGCTTACACGTGACGTATGGGACAGGAGAAATAACCTCACAGAAGAATATTTACGGAAGAATGGAATACGTGGTAGAAGGCGACCTCGCGAAGACCAGATTGGATTCCGTAGAAATGTAGGAACACGCGAGGCAATACCGACCCTACGATTCCTCTTAGAAGACAGATTAAGAAAAGGCAAACCTACTGTATAGCGTTTGTAGACGTAGAGAAAGCTTTTGACGATGTTGACTGGAATACTCTGAAATTCCTAAGGTAGTAGGTTAAAATACGGGTAGCTAAATATTATTTACAACTTGTACTGAATCCAGCGGCAGTTGTAAGAGTCGAGATGCATGAAAAAAATAGCAGTGGTTGAGAAGTAAGTCAGGCAGGGTTCTAGCCTATCCCAGATGTTGTTTAACCTGTACATTGACCAAGGACTATAGGAAACCAAAGAAAAATTCGGAGAAGGATTTAACGTTCAGGAAGAAGAAATAAAAACTTTGTAGATGGCCGATTACATTGTTGTTATATAAGAGACAGTGAAGGATTTGGAAGAACAGTTGAATGGAATGGACATTGTCTTGAAAGTAAGCCGTGAGGTAAATATCTAAATAAGCAAAACGAGGGTAATGGAATGGATTCGAATTAAATCAGGTGACGCTGAGGAAATTAAATTACGAAACGAGACATTTAAGGTAGTGGATGAGTTTTGCTATTTGGACAGCAAAATAGCTAATGATGGCCGATGTGGAGAGGATATAATATGTAGACTGGCAACTGCCAGAAATCGTTTCTGAAGAAGAAAAATTTGATAACATCGAATACAGATTTAAGTGTTGTGAAGTCTTTTCTGGAGCTATTTGTCTGAAGTGTAGCCACGCATGGAAGTGAAAAATATAAGATAAACAGTTTAGCCAACAAGAGAATAGAATCATTCGAAAAGTGGTGGTACAGAAGAATAGTTGGGTGGATCGCATGGCTAAAGAGGAGATACTGAATGCAACTGGGGAGAAAAGAAATTTATGGGACAACATGACTGAAAGAAAGGATCGGTTGATAGGACACATTCTGAGACATCAAGGGATTACCAGTTTTGTACTGGACAGAACTGTGTGTGTATGTGTGTGTGTGTGTGTGTGGGTGTGTGTGTGTGTGTGTGTGTATGTGTGCGTGTGTGTCTGTGTGTGTGTAGAAGTGGTGAGGGGGGAGGGGGGAGCGGGGAGCGAGGAGTAAAAATCGCAGAGGGTAACCAAGAGATGAATACAGTAAGCAGATTCAGAAGGATGTAAGTTGTAGAAGTTATTCGGAGGTCAAGAGGCTTACACAGACAGAGTAGCATGGAGAACTGCATCGAACCAGTCTTCGGACTCAAGACTCAAGACCACAACAACAACAAAAACAACAACAGCTGCCCACTTTTCATCATGTCATCGTCTCGGTCTTTTATCATCTCTTGGAATCCAACAAATAAGTATTAAATCCATTCGCGTGTATGTTCGCTCGACCTACAATTAATTTTCTCTGAGTTCATAATCACGTTTCACGTCATTCTGTTCTCTGAGCAACTTTTTAATTCTCTCCGCTGGCAATTAACAACATGGTTCTCTCCACTGATCGTTGAGCAACTCACAGTTTTTGAATACTTTCCGCACTAAAAGTCCAAATACCACAGCCGCACGTTAAAACAGCTCGGAAAATCATCTTTCTGGGAACATAGTAAGCTCTGTTTTCGGAGTTCTGTTTCTTCTTCTTATTTTTGTTGTGTCTTTGTCCCACATCGGCGCTGACTCGGCGATGTTATTAAGGGGTGGCCAGATGCCCTACCTACCGCCACCACATTAGCCTCCAGAACGGAGTATCTGTACCTCAACTGTCTGCATGTAGTGGTATTTAAGTGAGAATGAGCGAAGTTCCCGAAATTTTAGCTAATCGTGTAACTGAGGCGGGACTTGGGTACCAGCTGGGTATTCACCTAGGCAGAGGCTGGTTGGCAAACCACGCCTCGTTTATCTGTCGGGCTGATTAGACCCAGGGTCAGTGCACCTCCCCGTCTCCGAAGCGGCGCCTTAACACGCACTGCCTTCCGGCCTGGTTTTCAATATACTGTTTAGGCCAATTTTATCCTGCCGTGTTTCCTCTGGGTCCTATAGAAATAGTCAGCGCTTGTCAACAGCAACAAATTCTACCAGAAATTACATTTTTCTTACTTCTATAATTTACAAATAAATCTTTGGGCTCAAAGGCTATTTACAGTGTGTGAAGGTATATTTTGAGATAGTCAACCAGAGCTCCCTCCCCGTCGCCTTCGCCATCACCGCCGCCACCGCCACCGTCATCGTCATCGTCATCGTCGCCGTCGCCTTCGCCTTCACCGTCACCGTCACCATCTCCGGCGCCGACTCCTGCCCCGGGACCTGCCACTCCCCGCCACATTCCAGTTGTTCCCATCCCCCACACCTCGTCCGCCGCCGTCAAGCGCCCCGGTGGCACCCCTGCCTCGTCTGCTCCAAAAAAGGCTCCGCTTCGTCCCCCTTCCCCCACCCCTGATGCCATGGATGTCTCCCCGCCCGTCCCTGCCCCCTCCTCCTCCTCCTCTACCCCCTCCTCCTACCGCTACCTCCTCTCGCGTCCGGATCCCTCCCTCGTTGAAGCCCGGAACCTCACCCTCTTCCTTCGCCAGAATTGGCCTGGTGCCCCCATCTCCCACCTCACTCCTCGCCGTGATTCGGTACTCATCTCCTCCCCCAGCCCTACCCTCCACACAGACCTCCTTTCCCGCATCCCTGTCACCCGCTTTGGCCCTCATGCCTCTCTCACCCCTGCTCCCTCGCCACCTCCCTCCCGCCAACCCCAACCTCCATGTCGCCCGCCGACCCTCACCGCCGTGATCACTCGGCTCAGTCCAGTGATCACGGAGGAGGAGGTGTTGGCGGAGCTTCAGGCCCATCCCCATCTGGAGGTGCGTGCGGTTCGCCGGATCCATAATGCTGCCGGCCCCACCCGCCTTATGCGGGTTTTTTCTGAGCACGCCCCCTCCATAGACCGTCTCCTGAAGGAGGGTGCCCTCCTTTTTAACCAGCGTTATAAGGTTGACCCCTCCCGTTCCCCTCCTCAATCCCTGCACTGCCAGACGTGTCTGCGCTATAACGCGCACCCCACAGCTGAGTGCCACGAGGCCCCCACCTGCCCGCATTGTAGGCAATTGCACTTCCTCAGGCAGTGCCCTAACCTCCAATCCCCTCCTTCCTGCAATACCTGCAATCTCCCCCATCCCACCTACTCCCAAAAGTGTAAAGCCCGACCCCCTCCGACCACTCCTGAACTCACCGTCCCTGTCCGTCCCCTGGACGCCCCCACCCCTCCTGGCAATTCCCTTCGTCCCCCCCCCCCACCGCTGAGGACATCATCAGGTTCATCACCATCGTCCTTCAAAATGTTCATCCCTTTCAGCGCCCCCACACCCTCCAGCAGTTCTCCCTTGCCGCCCGTTCCATATTCCAACTGAAGATGTACGCCACCTACTCCAACAACCAGGCCCATTTCACCTTCTCCCGTCTTGACACCCTCGTCTAAATCCCTGTCATGGCGCGACAGCAACGTATCCTTTTCAACAATATCCACTCCCTCTCCGCCAACAAGAACCTCTTCCTGCACACCCTTGCCACCCACCACATGGATGCCTTCCTCCTCAATGAAACCTTCCTCCATCCCCACCACTCCATCCACACCTCACCCTATCTCCTCCACCGCTCCGATACCCCCTCCTAATTGCGCGTGGCGGAGTTGCCATTGGTCACCACCGCCAGATCCCCGTTTGGCTCCAACCTCTCCTTCCCGACCCCACCGAACACCTGATCCTTAGTCTCTTCTTCCCCGGCCTTACCGTTACCTGCGCCACCATCTATGTCCGACCTAACGCCCCTATTCCCTTCGACTTCCTCTCCCACATTGACCGTACCTTCTCCTCCTACGTGATCGCCGCCGACCTCAACATCCATAGTCGTTCCGCCGCCCAGTTACGGCGGTGGCATCGGTTCCTCTCCTCCCTTCAAGGCGACCTCATCCCCATCCCCCAGCACACCCGTCCCGAATCCAAATCCACTCCTGATGTTATCCTCTCCTCCACCAACCTCCTTGGCCGCATAACGGTGGATGTCCTGGAGCCTATTGGTAGCGACCATCTTCCTGTCCTCCTCACCGTTTCAGACGGTCGTCGCCCTCGCCCCGACCCTCGTAGTGACCCTCCCCCTAAATATGTCCACGACTATTCCCGTGCCGACTGGAATGCCTACCGGGATACCCTTTCCACCCAGGTCGATAGCCACCCCTTCACCTACCACCACCCTGACGATGTCACCCATGCCGCCTCCTTTCTCCAGCAGACCTTGTCTGAGGCCGTGGAGGCCCACGTCCCTACTGTCGCCATGCACCCCCACCGTCCTACCTTACCCCCACAGGCTGTTCTCCTCCTCCTTGAATCCCGTCGTCTCTACCGTGCCTTCCTCCGCACGCGTGACCCGGACACACTACGACGCCACCGGCAACTCCAAAGACACATTCGTAATTTGCTCGCGGCTAAGAAACGCTGGGACTGGCGACAGACATGCACCCCTTTAAATGCTACCCTACCAATCAACTCATCCAAGTTCTGGTCGGCCTTCCTTCGCCTTACCGGAACTAAACCCTCCCCCTATTATCCTCTTCTCCATGATGATCACCCTTTCCCTGACACCCTTAGTAAGGCCAATCACTTTGCCTCCTACCTCTCCGATGTATTTTCCATCCCCGATGATCCCCAGTTCGATTACTCCCTCTTCCCGGATGTCTGCGATCGAACTGACACCTCCGTCCCTCCCCTCGCTCCTGGTTTCCAGTACTTGGACAACATTGCACACACGGAACTCAATGCCCCTATCACTACACAGGATCTCATTGCTACACTCCGCACAAAACGCAACACCGCTCCTGGTCACGATCGTGTCACCTACCGCCACCTTCGTGAAGCTCCTGTCTCTTTCCTCTCCACCCTGGCCAGGCTCTACAATGTAGTCCTGTCCACCGGTTACTACCCCGACCTGTGGAAAACCTCCCATATCCTCATGTTCCTTAAACCTGGCAAACCGCCGTCCGCCGTCTCCTCCTACCGTCCCATCAGCCTTACCTCGGTCTTCAGCAAGGTCCTGGAATCTATCCTCACCCGACGCATCCACCAGCATCTCCGCCAGCACCGCCTCCTTCCCGTTACCCAGTGTGGCTTTCGGCCGTCCTTCTCTTCCGACGACCTTCTCCTTCACCTCACTCATCTCCTTTCCGAACAGCTTAATTCCCGTCGCTCCGCAATCTTCCTCTCCCTGGACCTCGAACGTGCATATGACCGCGTATGGCATTCCGGTCTCCTCTTCAAGCTCCAAACCTTCGCCCTTCCCATTAACTACGTCCGTCTGATCGGCTCCTTTCTCTCCCGCCGTCCTTCCTATGTCACCATCCATAACACAGATTCCTACACCTTTTTCCCCACTGCCGGTGTGCCCCAAGGCTCCGTCCTCTCCCCCCTTCTGTACCTTTTGTACACGGCGGACATGCCGCCGCCGTCAGCCCCCAGACACCTTCTCCAGTTTGCCGATGACACCGCCTTCCTTGCCCTTGCCCCCACCCTACAGCACTCCCAATACCTTCTCCAATCCCATCTTGACCGGTTCACCGCTTGGTGCAACCAGTGGTTGCTCAAGGTCAATCCCTCCAAAACCCAGGCGATCATTGTAGGCAAAACCACCCCTTCCTTCCGCCTCCTTGATTTCTATCTCACCATCTATGGCCGTCGTATCGCCCTCACTCCCACCCTTAAGTACCTTGGCGTCACCCTCGACTGTCGCCTCTCCTGGACTCCCCACCTCCGGACAATCCAAGCCAAGGCACACTCCCGACTCAGTCTCCTCAAGCTCCTCTCTGGCCGTACGTGGGGTCTGGACCTCTCCACCATCCTCCACACCTATAAGTCCCTCATCCGCCCTATCCTTTGTTATGCCCATCCGGCTTGGATCTCCGCCCCCCCCCCCTACCTTTTATAAATCCCTCCAAATCCTTGAACGTCATGCTCTCCGCCTCGCCTATCGCATCCGTCTCCCCTCCCCCACGCGGATCCTGTACAATCTCATCCCCTTCCCCCACCTCCTCCTTTTCCTTGAAAGGATGCGGGTCCTGTACACCTCCCGCAAACTCGATCCTCCTCACCCACTCGTCTCCCCGATCCTCTCCCACCCCCGCCCGCTGCTGCGCCTGTATTCGCACGTCCCACCCGGTCTCCATCTCTCCACCCTCCTTACCCTCTCCCAAGGTGGCTTCCGCCAGCTCCCCCTCCCTGATGATGCCCTCCTCCCCTCCATCTACCCCTCCTACCAACTTTGATCCTCCCTCCCTCTTCCTGTTTCTGTTCCCTTGGGCTCCCTCCATCCCTCCTCCCCTTCTCCTCACTCCTCCCCCGGGCCTCCCCTCCCCTGTCCTCCTACTCCTCCTCCCATCTCCTCAGCCATTGGCATCTCTGTTCTCCCCTCTCAACCCTCTCCGCCCGCCCTCACCCTTCTTCCCCTCTTGGCAGGTCCCCGGACTCGCACACGCTACGTGGACTTTCGCGCGCCGGAGATCATCGCCATCTGTGTCTCGTGTGTGTGACGTCGTTTGTGTTTTTAGTGTCCGCTGTCACGCTTCTACGTTCACTTGTGCCATCGGATTCATCAGTGTTATGTGCGCCGTGCCAACGTGTTTTCAGTGTCTTACTCGTCGAGTGTGAACGGCTCCGTGTTTTTTGTGTGTCTGTGCCTACTATTTTTTGCCCGTCACTATGTTCATTTTCATTCTCAATTATTGTACTGTGATTGTCAACTCTATGGCTGAAGAGCGGCGTAGCATGCCGCTGCCAGCCTACCTGATTGTTCAGGTGTTAAAATAACAATAAAGTAAAAAAAAAAAAAAAAAAAACCAGAGCTCCTTGAAGACAACACACTGAAAAGTAAAAGTAGTTTTCCATGAAACCGGCAACAAGTTTTATTGGTGAGTATTCCATTATTATTGGAAAGTCCTAAAGATACCGGGTCCATCTTCTTAAGCCGCAGACGTGAAAGGAGATTTTGGACTATGTAATAATGAAAACAAAAGCGAGGAAGTGAATGTACTTGGAACGTGGCTTACAATATGCGCTGGCAGATCATTGTCCGATACCGGACAAGTATAAAAAAAGAGTGATAGATGTTCAGTACCTACATTGCGATCAACCGAGCGGCATTTCGTTTAGTAAAAGAAAAAAAAGAAAAAAATCTAAAAAAACAGATGCACACTTTTGGCCACTAAAATTACAACAACGAAGGTTAAAAAAACTAAGTTGCACTTACTGTGTGTGTTGAGTATAATACTGACAATACATGACAGGAGGTGATTTGCTGGTATACAGGGTGAGAAAACTATTACAAAGGCTTGACACATCTGGCAGTGAAAACGGTTCTAACCGACTGCGCAGGAGACGCACTGTACTTGGACGTACTACGAGGGCCGTTCAACAGCTAAAGAAACACGTTTTTCTGAAAGAAAGTTGGTTTGATACAGGATTCTAGTACACCATATTATTCCCCACTCGTTTCTCCGCCAAATTCTGTTTTTACCGTAATTCCCGTTCAATGCGACGGCCTTACGCCACCTTACTGGGAGGGCCTTCATGCCCGCAAGGTATCACTCTAATGGTCGACGTCCCAGGCAACGTGCTGCTGCTTCCCATTGCGAGCAACCTTCGTTGAGCCAAACAGATGATAGTCGGAAGGTGCCAGATCCGCGATGTAGGGTGGATGAGGAAATTATACTGTCATGGCATAACGATGGGCCGAATTTGTTCAAGAACATTGTTTGGAGTGAAGAGGTGGTATTTCACTTTGGGGTATTATTCAACCGACACAACTGTCATTATTGGGGAGAAACAAAGCCAGGAAAAACAGATGAAAAGTCACAAAGTCGACCAAACCTGACAGTCTGTTGCGGTATGACCGTGGATCGCTTCATTGGTCCACTCATTTTGCGAGACACCATGAACAGCGACCGGTATCGCCTAGAATATGTGGTTCAAATGGCTCTGAGCAGTATGGGACTCAACATCTGAGGTCATCAGCCCCCTAGAACTTAGAACTACTTAAACCTAACTAACCTAAGGACATCACACACATCCATGCCCGAGGCAGGATTCGAACCTGCGACTGTAACGGTCGCACGGTTCCAGATTGAAGCGCCTAGAACCGCTCGGCCACACCGGCCGGCTAAATGAATATTTGTGGCAACTGATGTCACAATAGGAAAATGTTACGAATATCCTTTCTCAACAAGACGGAGCACCACCTCCTTTGTTTGCATCGTTTGTGACTGGCTGCACGAGCACTTCCCAGTACATTGGCTGGAACGGCGGGGACCACATAAATGGTCCCCGAGGAGTCTCTACGTCATCCTTTGTGACTTCTTCTTGTCGGGTGGACCATAGAACAGAACTACTGAAAAATCCCACGCAGTCTGGACTAATTATAGGAGAGGATCACAGCTGTCGTCGGAAATGTACCTGTTACTTTCCTGCAGAAATCATTTGGTGGCATTCCCACGCGTTTACATCGTTTAGTCGACAACGAAGGAGCATATGTGGAATTTTAGCGAAGTACACAAATTCTCATGGTACTGAGAAGCTACTACAACTTTTTCAGTGTCCAAATATTCATTAATAAAAATCTCAAAAATGGCTGAGAAACCTAACAAACCTAAGGACATCACACACATCCATGCCCGAGGCAGGATTCGAACCTGCGACCGTAGCGGTCGCGCAATTGCAGACTGTAGCACCTAGAACCGCTCGGCCACACGGGCCGGCTAAAAATTTCAAACAAGGCAGCGACTTCTCTCGCACATCGTAAATTTCTACATTCTCGACAGTCAAGTGTTGGTATTCCTTCTGCGTGTTCATGATTTGTGTTTCCTGGACACCGCTTTCTTTCAAAATAAGAGCTGTGTTCACAACGCTGCACGAAAGCCCTGTAAGTAGGCTGTTTAGGTTTTTATGTTGGTAACGCCACGTAGCGCTCTGTATGAAAATAACTGGTGTGCTGTGTGCAGTCTGTGGCTGGTTTGCATTGTTGTTTGCTATTGTAGTGTTGGGCAGCTGGATGTGAACAGCGCGTAGCGTTGCGCAGTTGGGGGTGAGCCGCCAGCAGTGGTGGATGAGGGGAGAGAGATGGCGGAGTTTTGAGAGCGGATGATCTGGACGTGTGTCCATCAGAGACAGTAAATTTGTAATACTGTCATGAACTGATATATATATATTATGACTTTTGAACACTATTAAGGTAAATACATTGTTTGTTCTTTATCAAAATCTTTCATTTGCTAACTATGCCTATCAGTAGTTAGTCCCTTCAGTAGTTAGAATCTTTTATTTAGCTGGCAGTATTGGCGCTCGCTGTACAGCAGTAGTTCGAGTTACGAAGATTTTTGTGTGGTAAGTTATTCATGAAAGGTATAGGTTATTGTTAGTCAGAGCCATTCTTTGTAGGGATTTTTGAAAGTCAGATTGTGTTGCGTTAAAAGTATTGTGTGTCAGCTTAGTGTTGATCAGAATAAGTAAAGAGCGAAATGTCTGAGTACGTTTACTTCTGCTCAGCTGTTTGAAAATGAAATAACGTAAGGGGTTTATCAGCACAGAAATTCATTAATTTTTCCAAGGGGAAGTTTCAGCCCTCCTGCTTCGATGAAACTATAGCACCCTATCGCATCTCGATTGGCGCTCAGAAACATCCGCTCTCAATCCTATGGAAAATGTCTCTTGCTATCTGGAACAGCGGGTGAAAAGTTGGAAACAACACCACAGCAACTTTGTGCCACTACAGGATCCAGTCATCAGTGGGTGTCCTCAGCTAGATATCGCTCGTGGACTCTCTTCCTCCTCGAGTTGAAGCCAGTACCAAAGGTAGAGATGGAGTTACACGCATTAGCGTGATATCCCCTGGAGGAGCGACCCGTTTTTGGCCCGGTGTGCTTATTCGGCGTTCGCCCCCAGGCGATCGATGTTCGAGCAGGGCAGATGCTGGTCTGCTGTCCCTCCTCGGCTCCCAGTAGCTGACATTGACCGGCCTGTTGCGCTGCGCGGCGCCGCGTCGGGACTCGCCGGGACCTGTTGTGGCGCTGTGACGTCACGGGGTGCGCGCGCCGCCGCCTGTTGCGATAGGCCGGCAGCGCGCCGCCCCCACCGCCGACGCCGCCGACGACGACGCCGCGACCAGCAGCCGGCACCGGCGGCCGGCACTCGGCCGACGTCGCGCCATGGGAGTGGTGCGAGGGGTCGCTGCCGCCGCAGACATCGACGCCGACGTCCCGGCACACTCCACAGGTGAGCCGCCGGCCAGCCCACCTCCCGTGCCGTCGGGACCCCACACTGGAGCCGCGTGCATCTTCTTCTCCCGTGGTTATTGCCTCTCATTCGTATTGCTTCCCACACATAGCTGTTATATGTTAAATACTAGCTGAAATAACACGATTGTTTCTTTCACATACCATTTTCGAAATGATAAATTATGCATTCGTTCTGTACCCAATTAATATATTAGTTTTCGGTTTTTTATTTATAAAAATTGAATCACTGGTCATGTTAACCAGAGTGTTCGCATTCTAAATGATAGTTTCTCTATTGCACGACGCCTTAGACGAAAACATTCGTTTGAGGTTTTTTATTTACTAATTTTCTTAGTGGTCGTGTCGACACAGAAGCGAATACTAAGTCCGGGAGACTTTAATTGTGTTGATTGCATTGGAAACGTCGAGTGTACACATAGAATGACAAGCTTGATTAATTCACGTGATGTAATGTTTTAAATTACGCCAATGCCAGTAACATGCTGCGCTGTATGTGCTGGGTGAAGCCACAGACTTTAATAGGGGAATAGTGCTTTTGTAACACCACTGGTAATTCTAATGTTGATACGTGTTGTAAATATACGAGCTTCTTGGAAGCTTTTATTGCAGCCTTTGTAAAGAGGATTCTAAGAATACTGAATTTACGCATTGCACGTTCAGTTGCGCTTCGTAGCAAAACTATCATTTTTCTTAATATAAACACTTAGAAATGTGATGAAACACTGAAGACTGGATATTATTCAAACCAATCGCATATGTACATCGCGCGATAAGGGGACAGTTTGTAGAGTACATCTTCTTGACAGTCAGAAGTAACAGGGATAGAAAGAAATAGGGCAAGTGTGCTACAGAGGGGTTTTACGTGAAAGGAGGAAACATTTATTGGGCAAATAATTAAACATCTAACTACAAATAGTTCCAAAGATAGACTTTCCATCTTCTTGCACAAATATAGTTGCATTATTAAAAAATTGATTAGAGACGTAACTTATACGTAGTCATTCCTCCTACGTAGTTATTTAGACTTATCACCTTAGCTGCGTCTAATTACAACTGAATAACACTAATTTTTCTTGCCAAACGCGTTGCGCATTTATTATTTGAAAGGCAACGCCAGTTTTCTCAGTATGAACGGTAAGTTAGAAAGTTGAACCCAGACTTAAGACTGGGTTTTATTCAAACTACTCGCATATGTATTGTGTGTTAAAGAAGCAATCTGTAATGTATGTTTACTTCAGAGTCTGAGGTAAGAGGTCTAGAAACAAAAGAGCACTTATAAGAGAGAGCGATTGCTGCATAATATTACGCTCAACTGACGATGACAGAACAACAGACGTTAAAGATTCCTCTTAGGCTCAATCCATAAAATTCAGCGAGGGACACCCTTTCGAGCCGAAGAAATGGAATATATTAATTCTGTAAGTGAAGAAAACCTTTATCACCAAACTCAACTTTTTTTTTATTCAGTTATGAAATATCACCAGTATTGGAGCTGTAACATTAGAGATATTTCCATTCTATAGAGACCATTGTTGCTTTGTTAGAAATATAGAAAAACACTTATTCCCATTACTTTTGTCGTATCACGCTTGATTGTCGTTCAGGGAGGGGTTTATCAAAAACTCTGTAAATAATACCTTCATAAAGAATGGTTGATAAAACACTATGAGTATTCATAATTTACATAGTGATATCTACGATTTGTAATATTGAACGACAACTGACAATAGCTTTTAAATGAAAGCTCGACTACTCGAGAGACGTTTGACGGTATTTCAGCAGGGAAAAAAATCTTATCGCACCCTCTTTAAAGTACGAATAACATTAAAAACTGTTCCGCGGTCGTCAAAACACTTTTCCATGTGTGATTCGTGACATTTAGAATGAATCTCGCATCTGCGTGGTTCGGTTCGTAAAACACTGAAGTCTTATAGTCGTCATAAAAAATAGATGTTTTATTCGTGGAGTTGCTCGTGAAGTCACCTGAGTGAACACTAACCCAACAGAACTTTTCGTACATTTGCATATCGGTATTAGCTTCAGATGAGAAAATGTTTAAATCATAGTGTAACCCATAGTGACTTGTTACTGATTCATGTTTACCAAAACTGGCTCTTTTTCACTACCCGAAGTCTGTTACACGGCCTGAAAAGAGAAGACAGGTGTATTCCAGTATATTCCTACAGATTTACTAGAGGTAACTGACAGACAATAAATAAACTGAATCTTAACCTCAGAAAAATATTTACAAGATGCAGTGATACTTTTTCAAAGCTGGACTGCTGCATTCCATACTCCCTCGCATAATGACTTCGATTGCGTTAAAAGAGAAATGGTTTTGTTCTTCGAAGTTGTAACTATGCCTCACAATGTTAATAGTGAGCACTGTGCTGGCAGTCATTAACAGAAAGGCGTCTTTCTTTGCGGCAAGTTCTCCTCAAAAAATTTCGATCACCTATTTTTTTCTCTTGATTCGAAAAGAATTCTCTTAACTCATACATGGGGAGTAATGATCATCAAAATAAAATAAGACAAATCACAGCTAGCACGGAAAAATTTAAATATTTGTTTATTCCGCGCGGTGCTCGGGAGTGTAACGGTAGAGAAATGGCTTGAAAGTTAGTCGATGAACCCTATGCCATGCACTTAATTGTGAATTTCAGAGCCGTGAAGTAGATTCAATAATAAAAGAGGCTAATATATTTACGTTGTACAAAAATATGGTGTTCGGTGATATCAAGGCTATTTTTAGATATTTTTAGTTCCTTACATTTTGAGGAACAATGTTGTGTGTATATTATGCATTCAGTCATGATTGTCACTAATTTTCAGTGGTATAAACAATCTTATTTTACTGCCGTTGTTTTGTTCTATTACTGCTTATGAACTAGCTAAGTATATTTTTAATGCTAATCTTTGCCTGCGTCTGACAAATATATCTAGCAATAGTAGTGCTCCAACCCTAATGAATATTTAACAAGTTTGGCTACTTAAAATTTACAGGTTTCTCCTAACTCTTCACTCGAGATCTCTTCGTGTAAACAGGATACGTTTTGTGATTAGTTAGTAAGTGACTTTTAGGCAATAGTCAGCGTGTTTCAGTGAACCAGTTACGTCTTGTTGTCCTTGCGTCGTATAACTCGGTGGATAGTATCGTATTTTAGTTTTTCTTTTGTATGTCATCGAAAAACTGGACCGCGACCAATCACATTCGCTTGTTTATCTAATCCTAGCCCGTCGTTATTCTCTACTCTTTCGTGCAGAAACACAAACATAACGTCCGCAATGGTTAACTTTATTACCTTTTGCTCCATGCTCTAGTCCAAATGCTACCTTCTGTCATTTACGCCACTTTCATACAGATTCGGTTACTTGCCCAGAAGAAAGAGATATATTCGCAGTAGTTAACCAAACTAAAGACGATATCTTGCTTCATCAGTTCAGCCTGTTTAAGACAATGCACGAAATTCTTACAGTTAAAACCTCGCATAGACATTTTGTGCTAATCTTACGCTAGCGAGACATGTCTAACTTTCTTCGTTTTGAACTACAGAGTCACAAGAAATTAATCATGAAGACATGATATACTTTGAAACTGCAACTGCAGAAGTACGAATGTGGATGTAGTCAAGTACTCCACTTCAATTAATTTACGTATCAGTTTTGTATCAGTATTTAACGATATCTCGACAGATCTCTATACGATGTTACACACTAGCGAATAATGTGAACATTGTTTCAGTATCTCTTATTATTATGAATGATTCTGTTTGACCAGTGCTGCAAAATGTTATTTTAGTTAGATGGTGAATGATTACTTACATTTTTTTGTAAATGGTTGCAATATTATTCACTAGTATTTAGGACTAATGTGGCGTCTATATTGCAAGTAATTATTGAACACTGAAATTCTTTGATATAGTCTGAAATTCAAGCATGACCAGACAGTAAACTATAGGTTTTAGATCTGAAATAGTTTCGTTTAGTGAAAGCACAGATACGTAATTTAAGCACACCAGAGGATCGGACTTACTGCCAAAAAGCATATTTCACTGAAGACGGTACTGGACTAACTTGTTCTCCCAGTAGCGCTAGGCTTGCTACCTTAGGTTGATTTGCAGATTTTCTGTTACCACGACAACCAGTCCTGCTTACCGCTATTTTGCGACCTCAGCTCCTTCGCACCTCAAACATATGTTCACTGCTGTTTAACGACAAACGTAATCTGTAGGATGAATAGCGAAGTTCCTTTCTTTACGAGCGCGAAGCGTAAACAACTTCCATGTTACGCGCTGGGTCTGCAGTTTAAGTGGGTCATAAAGACTGCATAAAAATGGCGCTAATACAGGGAAACATTTTATGGCCGCTAAGGCCTTCCAGCGGTTGCATTAAAAGGGGATCAACTCACAGCATCGCCATACTCACTATTGACTCGACAACAATAGGAAACTCTATTTCAAAATACTTACTTCACTTTTATTATTCTGGCTGTAAAGGTATCATTATAGAGACCATTGCTAAAAATCGATATTATTAACTCATTTCTTGTGGCTGCGATACCAGCGATATTGCTATAAACTTGTAGCCGTTACAGTTTTTGCACCAACGACTGGGGAATCCCAAGAAGACTGTATGAGCTTGATGTTTCCACTTATTTTAATATTCCACTATCGAACATGACTCTAGCTTTGCACTCACTCTCTGTGCATTACTTAAAGGGGAATCATTGGAAGTAAGACGAGGTAGCTCTCACGAAACCCCGTTGGGGAAATTAGAAGAAGACTGTGCGAGCATTCTGTTGCCACCATGATACACCTCGCGAAGGGCCCAATACGAAAGTGGAACAGGAGAGAAGTCGATAATATTGATGAAATGGAACTTTATGGTTACAGATACATTTTCAAGGGTCAGACATCTATGGTGCGTATATGCAGACTGAAGCGACAAATGAAAACTTGTATGAAGGCCGGGATTCGAACCTGAGTCTCGTGCTCACTGGGCAGATGAGCTACCCACTACGCCGCCCTGGCACAGTGCCTTTGCACACCTGATCAGTCTACCCTAGCACGCCCTCCCTCCTCAATCCAAATTCCCATTCACAAATCGGCCCACTTGGTGTTTCCCCTTTATTTGAATAGCATTGTAGAGGCTCTCCAACTGTATGGGAACAGCGCCCCAGCATCGAACGCAACGAACGAAACTGGGAATACTGACTGAAATACAGGCGTAGATACTTTAATAAAATGAAAGTACATGGTTTCATAAACTTTTTCAACTCCCAAACATCTATGATGTATATTTGCAGACTGAAGTCACGAATGTAAAATTTGTGTCAACATAGATATGATGCACCCTCCGCCATGCACTGTACAGAGTTTGACGGAGTATGTATGTAGGCGAAAATGTAGAAGTATTAACATAATTATTAGGAAGTAACAATGATGATTGAACTTCAGACTGTTCAAAGAAGAGTTAGGCACTGGAACTGCGTTTAACTCACTGTACTGCACCTAAGAATATGCCTCATTACTGTGTTCAAATGGAGTATCTGGCAGTAGGTTGCAGGTGTCGACTGAGCACACAAGTAAAATGTCTGCTATCATATTTACTGAAGAAAAGGTACATATACGGAAGCGATATTACATTGTAGGGACAATCATATGAAAGATGTTCAGAGGCAGGAAAATGCGTAGAGAACCAACATACCACTCGTCTCTCGTGAGAGTCGACAGAAGAAATTTCTCTGAAAATTATTTGAACAACTGCAGTTTCGCTTTTCACTGTGCAGATGAAAGTAGTCCAAACAAATAATCTTCATTACGTGTTCTACGCGAAGCCCTTTATCAACGGAAAACTGCGGATTACTTCAGGTTACTAACAAAACGATACTGAAAGTAAAACTTAATGTACCCACTCGATGGAGTGGTTAAATATTGGTCCAGTGCAATATTCCTGTTAAGTATGCACAGGGTGGTCAGAAGTCGTCTAAGAAGCCTGTAAGTTCAAATGTGTGTAAAATTTTGTGGGACTTAACTGCTAAGGTCATCAGTCACTAAGCTTACACACTACTTAACCTAAATTATCCTAAGGACAAACACACACACCCATGCCCGAGGGAGGACTCGACCCTCCGCCGGGATTAGCCGCACAGTCCATGACTGCGGCGCCCTAGACCGCTCGGCTAATCCCGCGCGGCGACATGTAAGGGTGTTGCAGGTAGGTTGTGCTAAGAAATAATCGTTAAGAAAAAATTCGATATGTTGTGCCGCTTACGACTTAATTACCATTGGAGTTAGCCAATCAGGCCGTTACGCTTGCAAATCCAAGCGGTCCGCCAGAGACGGTGTCGCCAAATGCTTTTGGTTTCCAAAACCCAAATAAGAGAGTGATACAAAAACTGGACCTGGGACGGTAGTAAGGATTGCACCGAAGGCAGAGGTTTAACACTCTTTTGTACTGTCATATACAAGTGGCACTAATTTTGTTTGGCGGACAACTTCAATTTCCACGTTCAACGGCGTTATTGACTAACTTCAATGCTAACTGACTCGGAGACAGACCAACATATCGATTTTTTTTTCTCAACAAATATTTCTCTGCTAAACCTACCCTTCAACAACCTTACAAGCTTTTCAGACTATATCTGACCACCCTCATACTGAAGGACATCTAACACAAAGAGCTGATAGTACTCCAGCAGCGACTGATTTTGAATAGCGCTGCTGCATAGCGGTAGTAGACATGCACGGCGGGAAGGGTAGTACGAGATACGAGTAGGGGCCAGACGAGCAACGAACAAAGTTTTACTTCTATGACGGACCCTAGATGACATATCATTGACATAAATATCGTGCTATAGTCGTATTGGGTCACTTTACTGAAGGCGACATAAAATTACACTTTAAAAAGTGCCTGTTTAAAGAGAAACGGACTGACGTTTTCTGTTAACCACTGAACATAGCATGCAACGCGTGATGATCTGTATTTAGTTGGGCTGCCTTCATCCTAACATTGGAAATACTCTATTGCAGATATCTGCCGAAAGGCTGTACGAAACACAACGCCTCACAAAATAATGAAGTTTCTAGGAGAGGAGGGAAAGAAATGAAACTTAATGAGTTGAGCGGCTATGTGATCTTACTTCGTTAAAAAAAACCGAGTCAAACTTACAAAGAACTTGGCAGTATGACACTACTTATCAGTATGAAACTGCACCCTCTCTGACAAGGATACGTGCACTGATTCATTTGGGAGGGTGCCATAAGGCTGTTGTATTCGCCTAAAAAAAAAATGGTTCAAATGGCTCTGAGCACTATGGGACTCAACCGTTGAGGTCATTAGTCCCCTACCGAGCGAGGTGGCGCAGTGGTTAGACACTGGACTCGCATTCGGGAGGACGACGGTTCAATCCCGCGTCCGGCCATCCTGATTTAGGTTTTCCGTGATTTCTCTAAATCGCTCCAGGCAAATGCCGGGATGGTTCCTTTCAAAGGGCACGGCCGACTTCCTTCCCCGTCCTTCCCTAATCCGATGAGACCGCTGACCTTGCTGTCTGGTCTCCTTCCCCAAACCAACCAACCAACCAATCATTAGTCCCCTAGAAGTTAGAACTAATTAAACCTAACTAACCTAAGGACATCACACACATCCATGCCCGAGGCAGGATTCGAACCTGCGACCGTAGCGGTCTCGCGGTTCCAGACTGAATGCGCCAGAACCGCGCGGCCACTTCGACCGGCGTGTATTCGCCTCAGAGGCAGGGTGGGACTCAACTGTTGTACCCGTAACTATTCATTTATACCCTGAGCACTGGCACCGGAACACAATTGACGTCTGCACTGGTCCCACGTATGTTCTACAGGGAACCGATATATAGGTCTAAAATGGTTCAAATGTCTCTGAGCACTATGGGACTTAACTTCTAAGGTCATCAGTCTCCTAGAACTTAGAACTACTTAAGCCTAACTAACCTAAGGACATCACACACATCCATGCCCGAAGCAGGATTCGAACCTGCGACCGTAGCGGTCGCGCGGTTCCAGACTGTAGCGCCTAGAACCGCTCGGCCACCCCCGCCGGCAATCTAGAGGTCTTCCTGGTCATAGGAGTACCTCAGCATCACACAGACACTTGACGGACACACGTGCCATATGTTGGCTGGCATTTCCTCGTTTTAAAATTGCACCATGATACTGTTGTGTGAGGAGTAACACAGTGTGGACGCAGGATATCCGTGACGTTGAAAATTAGAAAATTTTATTAAAACTCATTCACCTTGCTACAAGCAAAGTGCGGTATTGCCAGAGGCAGAGACAGAATCAGAAAATAAGCGGTATGTCGCAAGCGGGTCAGACCTCGGCAGAGACACAGAGGACGAGCTCAGCAGAAAATAGCTCGGGACAGAAAACCAACGGAACCGTGACACGCATACTCGTTAGTTCGTAAGACATGTCGAAAGGAACTGTACTTATTTCATAGGAACTAGTACCATAGGTGTTACACAGCGGTTAAGCCTGTTAAGCGAATATAGCAGAATAAGAAGGACACATGCAGTCATTACGAGTCTAGGATCGCGTCATAGCCACAAGTTATCTCCCTTTAAACACTCGAGTACTCCAGCTCTCGAGGAATTGATCACTGGGATCGATAGGTTTCAAAGTAATATCACTCGATTCCACGATTACGATAGTGTACCGAATTTGTGTCCTAGATACTCAAGAACAGTCTACGAACCAGCCAAGATGTACTTGAGATGATGGTCTTTGCTTGTTGAACTTTACTTCCGAAACCAGCACATCGCAGATGGGTCATCGCGGGGCAACACAGAATTCGGGATGGGATCGTGCGGAATCTACCAGCTAGTCCTGCTGGACCATAGCCGCGCTGGCAGCTTGCAGCAGCTTGAGGTTACTCACTCTTCACTTGCAGCTGCCAGCGGAAATCCAGCACGCAGCTAGTGAGGCATCAGCTATAAGGCCGATGTAGAACAAGATAACTATAAACATGGTTAATAAATAACTGAACTCTTACAATGTTTTACTAGCGTAGCGTCAGAGACGCTGCACAGGTACCCAAAGGCTATCCAGACTTCGTGCAGAGATGTCTCCGCTCGGCATCTCTGTATTACGATTGCGCTGTCAGAGTTTCTTCAGTCACCGTCGTCGTGATCTCAGGGCATATTGGATGTCTCCCAGCACCATTACGCCAGGAGTAACAATGTTGTGCGTCCCGAAACCATTGGAAAAATGAGATGTCTTCCCCCAGGCCGGAAAGTGGTTATCCGGAACAGTGCAGAACTGCAACCCCTCGTGACACCATTTATCAGCAGTTCACGCTTTCTGGCCACTGCCCCAATCCAGACGTAGGCGTTTGTGTTGCGTTGTTAACGGCGGCGTACGCGTGGCACGATAATTCCCTAGTCCTGCCGAAAAGTATGTTGGGGATGCTAGGACACGAAGCATAACTAATTGTGTCCCTTGGAGTTTCGGAATAACAATAATAACTGCTGCAGTACACTCAGAAATCAAAGATCCTGATAGAAACAAATGAAGTTGTCCTTGAACAGGAAGCAGTATGCTAGAATCCTTGCCATGTAATAAATTTCGATATCAAGTATCGGCAACGGAAAGAGAGGTTGCAGCTTGAAGTTCGTGATGATGAGACTGTACCAGCGTCGTCTGTGTTCCATAGACGGAAGTATGTAACAGTCTTGAAGGTGAGTTTCCCATCAGAAGAGGTCATTGAACATGGTTGTTCCCCAATGGCTTTTCAAGTGGACTAAATTAAGAGCCGACTCACCGCCTTGCCTTCTCTGTTCCTTTCGCTTCGTACATATTCGTAACAACACACACGACTCTGCTCTCTCCAAGTACACGTCACAATTTATCTACGCGATACGGACACACACTTAAACACTTCTCTTTGTTTTCAACGGCAGCTACAGGCAATTTACCGTGCTAGGATCTTCCACGAAAGCACTATGTGACTTTTCCCCTCCTTCAGAAACCCAAAACTATCCTTAAGTTTCTGTATGGACTTTACGTACTTCTAGGGAAAAAATTCGACCCCCACAGAAACAAGCACAGTTTTTATCAGTTCACGAAAAGCAGAACAAGAAAAGTACATATCACAGGAACAGATAGCACTAGGAGGAGCCGGAGCAAGAAGTGGTACTGGAAAAAAAGGAGACGTATTGAACGAGTCACTCATCCTAAAAGTACAAAAGGACCTAATAAATAAATAAACTAGACTAAACTCCGTCCGAAAAGGCCTTAGAAGGCCCAACGGTACCGACCGGCCGCCGTGTCATCCTAGGCCCACAGGCGTCACTGGATGCCATTATGGGGCGGCATGTGGTCAGCACACCGCTCTTCCGGCCGTATGTCAGTTTACGAGACCGCAGCCGCTGGTTCTCAGTCAAGGGCTGAGTGCAGCCCGCTTGCCAACAGCACTCCATGTGCTACCCCAGCCGATACCGCTTAGCTTAGGTGACCTGACGGGAACTGTTGTCACCACAGTGGCAAGGCCGTTGGCAACAAATAAATAAAGGAAGACGCATCGTTGCACATATGAAGAGTAGTTGAAAATATTGTATTAATATCCTGGATGAGGGCCGGCCGCGATGGCCGAGCGGTTCGAGGCGCTTCAGTCCGGAACCACCCGACTGCTACGGTCTCAGGTTCGAATCCTGCCTCGGGCATGGCTGCGTGTGATGTCCTTAGGTTAGTTACGTTTAAGCAGTTCTAAGTCCTAGGGGACTGATGACCTCAGATGTTAAGTCCCATAGTGCTCAGAGCCATTTTAAACCTGGATGAGATCCTAGAGCTTGAAGTTTGAACCCGCCAATCTGTTAACGAATAGTGCCGTGAAACGTTGCAAGTACACTGTCGTACACTATGTGATCAAAAGTATCCGGCCACATGGTCAAAATGCCTTGCAAGTTCGTGGCGCCCTCCATCTGTAATTCTGGAATTCTATATGGTGCAGGCCCAACCTTAGCCTTGACAACAGCTTCCATTCTCGTAAGCATGTTCATTGAGGCCCTGGATTTTTTCTTGGGAAATGGCAGGCCATTCTTCATCGGGTGCTGTACCGAGGAGAGGTAACGATGTCGATCGGTGATGCCTGCCACGAAGTTGGCGTTCCAAAACATCTCAAAGATGTTCTGTAGGATTTAGGTCAGGACTCTGTGCAGGCCAGTCCATTACACGGACGTTATTGTCGTGTAACCACTCCGCCACAGGCCGTGCATGACGAAAATGTGCTCGATCGTGTTGAAAGTTGTAATCCCCATCCCCGAATTGCTCTTCAACAGTGGGAAGCAAGAAGGTGCTTAAAACATCAATGTAGGTCTGTGATGTGGTCGTGCCACGCTAAACAACAAGGGGTGCAAGCCCCCTCCATGAAAAACAATACCACACAATAACACCACTGCCTCCGAATTTTACTGTTGATACTACACACGCTGGCAGATGACGTTCCCCGGGTGCACGCCACACCCACATCCTGCCATCGAATCGACAGATTGTGTGCCGCGACTTGTCACACCACACAACGTTTTCCAACAGTACACTGTCCAATGTTTACGCTGCTTACATCAAGTGAGGCGTCGTTTCTGCATTTACTTACGTGATGTGTGGCTTATGAGCAGCCGCTCGACCATGCAATCCGACTTTTCTCACCTCCCACCTAACTGGCATAGTACTTGCAGTGATTCAGATGCAGTTTGGAATTACTGTGTAATTGTCTGGAAAGATGTCTGCCTGTTACACATTACGACCCTCTTCAACCGTCGGCGGTCAGTCAACAGAAGAGGCCGGCCTGTACGCTTTTGTGCTGTACGTGTTCCTTCACGTTTCCACTTCACTATCACCTCGGCAACAGTGGACCTAGGGATATTTAGGAGTGTGGAAATCTCGCGTACAGACGTATTACACAACTGGCGGAACTGATAGTACTCCAGCAGCGACTTATTGTGAGCAGCGCTGCTGCACCTGACCACGTTTGAAGTCCCTGAGCTCCGCGGAGCGTCGCATTCTACTCTCTCACGACGTCTAATGGTTACTGAGTCACTGATATGGAGTACCTGGCAGTAGGTAGCAGCACAATCCACACAATTTGAAAAACGTATGTTTTTGGGGGTGTCCAGATACTTTTGATTACATAGTGTATCCCTGCTGTATCGATAGTATTACTGCTGAAATTGTTTGGCGAGTAGCTGCCATCGGTTAGCCATATTACACAGCCTTGGACGTGTGGAGCTTCGGACACAGTGCGTATTCATACCAAATGATGTGGAAAAGTTATTTTTTTGATAGTATGTAGTAGTTAAAAATGAGGGGTGGGGGAAAAAACCAAGGTCGTAGGCGACATAAACTCATCCATAAACTTGGTTGACACCCCCCCCCCCCCTCCCCCATTTTCCACACTGCCCGTGCCTCTTTCCTCCATATGCTCTATATAATGAACACGCGGCAATATTTCAATTTCAGTCTCTTTGACCATGTGACGGTGTGATTATCTTATACTCTGAACCGCCAAAGAAACCGGTATAGGCATGCGTAATCAAATACACAGACATGTAAACAGGCGCAGCATGGCGCTGCGGTTGGCAAGGCCTATATAAGACAAGTGTCCGGCGCAGTTGTTAAATCTGTTACTGCTGCTGCAATGGCAGCTTATCAAGATTTAAGTGAGTCTGAAGGTGGTGTTATAGTCGCTCACGAGCGATGGCACACAACATCCCAAGATAGCGAGAACTGGGAATTTTCCCGCAAGACCATTTCACGAGTGAACCGTGAATATCAGGAATCCGGTAAAACATCAGATGCTCCCGGAGAAAGATCCTACAAGAACGGGACCAACGACGACTGAAGAGAATCGTTCAACGTGACAGAAGTGCAACCCTTCCGCAAATTGTTGCAGATTTCAATGACGGGCCTTCATCAAGTGTCAGCGTGCGAACGATTCAACGAAACATCATCGATATTGCCTTTCGGAGCCGAAGGCCCACTCGTGTACCCTTGAAGACTGCACGGCACAGGGCTTTACGCCTCCTCTTGGCCTATCAACACCGACATGGGACTGTTGATAACTGGAAACATGTTGCCTGATCGGACGAGTCTCGTTTCAAATTGTATCGAGTGGATGGAATTGTAAGGATATAAGACAACCTCATGAATCCATGGACCCTGCATGATAGCAGAGGACTGTTCAAGTAGGTGGGAGCTCTGTAATGGTGTGGGGCGTCTGCAGTTTGAGTAATCTGGGACCCCTGATACGTCTACATAGGACTCTGACAGGTGACACGTACATAAGCATCCTGTCTGATCACCTGCATCCATTCATGTCATCGTGCATTCCGACGGACTTGGGAAATTCAGCAGGTTCAAATGGCTCTGAGCACTATGGGACTTAACGTCTGAGGTCATCAGTCCCCACTACTTAAACTTAACTAAGGACATCACACACATCCATGCCCGATGCAGGATTCGAACTTGGGACCTTAGCAGCAGCGCGGATCCGGACTGAAGCGCCTATAACCGCTCGGCCACATCGGCCAGCCAATTCAGCAAGACAGTCTGACACCCACACGCGCAGAATTGCTACAGAGCTTAAGCACTTCCGCTTGCCACTAAACTCCCCAGATATGAACATTATTGAGTACATCTGGGGTGCCTTGCAACGTGCTGTTAAGAAGATATCTCCACCCCCTCGTACTCTTACGGATCTATGGACAGCCTTGGAGGATTTATGGTGTTAGTTGCCTGCAGCACTACTTCAGACATTAGTCGAGACCGTGTCACGTCGTGTTGCGTGCTCACTGGGGCACTACAAGATGTTAGACTGGTGTACCAGTTTCTTCGGCTTTTCAGTGTATTACATGGACATGATTTATATCACTTCATGACGTTCAGAATGCATACAGTTTGAGTTTATGTATCATGACGAAATTTTTCTTATAGTAATTACCTTATCTGAAGATGGAAATAAAATATTGAAAGCGATATTGTACATATTGCAGTGGTTAGGCGACTTTGGCGTAATAAATTATTAAGTAAATATTTAGTGGCTTCTCAATGAGGAACATTCCCCGAGCGCACTTTGTCTAGGTAATGCTAGATATTCATGTTATTTGGGATTTTAAGTTCTTATCTACTGTAGGAAAAGACTTACAAAAAACTGAGGATCATCGTCTTCCAGGATTGGTCGATGGCACAAGATGGAGACGCAGATAGTGCCATAGATGTGCTGTGGTGAACAACAGCTCACGTGTTGTTCATATCCTTAGCCATAGTGGTGTGCAAGGTGCATGATGCGTTCTGTGTAAGGAGAGAACGAGAATACTTCGATATGTCACCACCGTACCCTATGTCTTTGTTCCATACCATAAGCTCCAGCTGTTGCCTACGCAGGGTTAAGCGTCGTATTGAGCCATTGTTCCTGGTTCTGAATCCCCTTGAAAATTTATATGTTCTCAAAACTATAGCTGTTGCTTCTTCGCTTCTTAATCAAATGCTTGTCTTGTTTGCTTTATGCCACCCATAGTGAAATCGTCGATAAATGGATTTGCATCCCAAAGCGCATGCTACAGACAGTAGCGGTAGAATGACGCTATTTGCTTGAGTGTCATGTGGTACACTACGCCTTCCCACTCCACATCATCCCACCACCAACACTGTCCCTCTTACGTGCACATCACTATGGATGCAGCGAATCTCGAACTATTGTGCAGGGAAGACGTGTGGTGATGTCAGCAGCGGAGGGTGTAAAAGGCGGCAGTGACAGTAATTGTCAAAGTTATCATATCGAAGTAGCAGCAGCACCTAGGGAAACATCTCGAATCCTCCAGGAGACCAGAAGAACAGGCATCTATGGCCAAGTGTTCTTCTCTAAAGCTTCAATCACACACCACTGTAATTTTCTTCCGTAGTCTTCAATCCCCATGGTTTGTATTGTATTGTATGGAACTGGAGACCTATAAACGACGGAGAGGCTTCGTCCCCGCCGTAGCTCTCTGTGGTTCACAGCCCCACAACAGGCTACAGCAGTCCACTCACCCCACCGGCACCCCACACCGAACCCAGGGTTATTGTGCGGTTCCGCCCCCAGTAGACCCCCCCCCCCCCCACCCCACAGGAACGTCCCACACCAGACGAGTGTAGCCCCAAATGTAGAGTAATTGTGATGTACGCTTACGTGGAAAAAAGTGTTTGCGTAGAAATCGTCGACACAGTGTAACTGAGGCGGAATAGGGGGAACCAGCCCGCATTCGCCGAGGCAGATGGAAAACCGCCTTATAAACCATTCACAGACTGGCTGGCACATCGGACCTCGAAACTAGTCCTCCGGGCGGGTTCGTGCCGGGGACCGCTTCGCCTTCCAGCCCGGATAGCAGTGCGTTAAATCGCACGGCTAACCGGGCGGGCATCCCCATGGTTTACTTTTTATTGGTCCGTCCGTGGTACGTTCTCCGTCTAGCGGTTACCAACTTGTAGCCTGCACTAAGTCTTCAGGTGCTACTTAATTCATCCATAAAAATAATTTCTACAGAGATACGTTGCGGTCACGAATTCCGTGAGTAGTTGCCTCTTGCACCGGCTATGGCTAAGCCGTTCTTTTCTAGCAACGTCCTTCGTTCAGTTGTAGCATCCTGACGCAGTTGTTCTCCAGAGGCCAGCGTTTTCTGGTCCAAGAGGACGGCCTATCGTGTAGAAAGGTTTACTAACCAATAAGCCGACAAAAAGCGAACGCGACGTTTCCAAGAAGACGTCTTCTCGTCATAGTGGTATCTCTTCACTTCCCATAAATTGCTGTTGTGGGTTCAGTCAAACACACTGTTTTCACCAGTGTATGGAATCCAGTTACAAGCAAATCAGCAGCATGTTAAACCACTTTGCTGTTGCGATTACCACAAAATACACACCTTTTTGCTATGGGAAAACAGAGTATCTAATTGTCCGGCCGGTGTGGCCGAGCGGTTCTAGGCGCCTCAGTCTGGAACCGCGCGACCGCTACGGTCGCAGGTTCGAATCCTGCCTCGGGCATGGATGTGTGTGATGTCCTTAGGTTAGTTATGTTTAAGTAGTTCTAAGTTCTAGGGGACTGATGACCTCAGATGTTAAGTCCCATAGGGCTCAGAGTCATTTGAACCATTTTAGTATCTAATTGGCCAACATAATATACTCAGGTCCAATGGCGAAGATCTAAAGCAAAAATAGATTACATTCAGAAGCATTGTTTAATACGTCTTAGGCCAGCATGTGCCGAGGGATGATAAAGACCAGTGGGTATACGAAAGCATGAAAGAGATTTACAACAGATTTATGAACAGTCACTCTAAATCAGAAACAAAAGCTGAGCAGCCAAATATAGATAAAATGAATATCTAAACGCCCTTGCTCAGTATTTTGAGATGTACCCAAACAGTAAGACTTACAGGATTATGCTAGCTGCCTTTTAGCAGGTGTGCTGCGTGCACTGAGCCCGTGAGATGCCCTGAGTACAGGCAGAATCTATATCGACGCATTAGAGGAAGCTATTAGCTGCAAGGCCGGACCTCCACCGAGCCGTTTGGGGCCGGGGGGCCGGCAGCGAGAGATAAAAGCTAAGGGCTGCGCACGACACGCCAGGCCGTCTGAGGTAACGGGCAGATCCGGACACAGAAACAGCGGGACTCGTAGCCTGTACCAGGCCTGAGCAACGTCAGAGAGTAACTGTCAATTACTAGTGTACAGTGTGCTCGGCGTGAGAACACTCTCCCTCATGTGTTTCGTCTCTAACAAACCCAGCCAACTAAAGATCGACAAGCTGCAGTTTTAGGAACAATGGGCATATATTTGATTAGCTGGTGCTACCAGAGTATCGTAATCCCCTATTAGACACAAAAAGGACTCATATGTAACTACAGTGTACAAACAAAGTAGATAGTAGCCACTAAAACAATAACAAATAGAGATCCGAAACATAACCAGAATAAGTAATGAATATTCCTCTCCCATTTCTCTCGCTCTCTCTCTCCCTCTCTCTCTCTCCAGCTCTCTCTCTCTCTCTCTCTCTCTCACACACACACCCACCCACCCACACACACACACATAGCCGGCCGAAGTGGCCGTGCGGTTAAAGGCGCTGCAGTCTGGAACCGCAAGACCGCTACGGTCGCAGGTTCGAATCCTGCCTCGGGCATGGATGTTTGTGATGTCCTTAGGTTAGTTAGGTTTAACTAGTTCTAAGTTCTAGGGGACTAATGACCTCAGCAGTTGAGTCCCATAGTGCTCAGAGCCATTTGAACCATTTGAACCACACACACACACACACACACACACACACACACACACACACACACACATAGAAAGAGAGAGAGACAAATACACAAAACAAATGGAAATACCAAATCACACGCACACAGCACAAACAAAAGACGAAAGATAAACACAGCGACAGTTGGTAACACAACGCACCGAAAACACGCACACGTTGAACACAAAATGTAGGCGCGTGGGATTAGTCGAGCGGTCTAAGGCGCTGAAGTCATGGACTGTACGGCTGGTCCCGGCGGAGGTTCGAGTCCTCCCTCGGGCATGGGTGTGTGTGTTTGTCCTTAGGATAATTTAGGTTAAGTAGTGTGTAAGCTTAGGGACTAATGACCTTAGCAGTTAAGTCCCATAAGATTTCACACACACAAAAATGTAATGTGCTAGACGCCGGAAATAGGCCAATTGGAGCATGGAGGCTAATGAACATATCTCCAGAACCAAATACATGGGCTAACAGCGCTGTAAATCGTAAGTAGTACCCAACGATAATTTCAAATCACCAAATTTGTGCTACAAAAAGTTGATTCTACCCCCCCCCCCAAAAAAAAAAAAAAAAAAAACAAGAGAAATACATGACAAAATGAAGCATAGTAGCTACCACGTAATATATTTATTACACTATAAAAAGAAACATATATTACAGGCCTCTGAAGATACGTCACAAATAAAAGAAGCGAAACACATATGGCAATAAACAAACTGCCTTCAATTAGTTGCATAAACGGAACATACCCACACGAGAATTATTTCATTTAATGTTACAACAACTAAGTAATGTGTACTTACGTTACAACAAGCGTTTCTTTTTATTTATTTATAACATAATCAGCAGTCGAGAATAAAATGTGTTTATACTTTCAGTTTGCGATTTAAAATTGTTCGTTTTAAAAAATATTGAACTGCGAATTTTACTTGCTGAACAGCGTACATGCAGACGACACTATCTGATGTAAGCGGAAATCAGACAAATGTGCAGTGAATAAAATGCACACTCCACTGTGCTTTAGAATGAACTGGTTTTAAGTCTAGAAACAAATCAACGATGTATATATATTTGATTCCAGACCAATGACGATACTTAACGCGAATTATACAGAACACACATGGTACAATAAATATGCTAGAATCGTAGGCATAATATGCAAATTATGAAGTATAATCAATCAGTTCTTAGGTCTAATATTAATTCAGCACAAGAACCCGGTTTCTTTCTATACCAAGGGCAATAATAGGTAAATTGAGGAAAAATAGATGAGAGTTTGTGTGTGTTTCTGTGTTTTTGGGTGCATGTGTGTTTGCGTGACTTGTGTAGCAGCTACAGTCCCCACGCTCTGCCGACATCTGCTATCTGTACACACAAATGCTTGCGAACGCACAGGAGTAAATGAACGGTTTCCCAAACCAAAGAGGCATCGAAAACTTTTCTAGAAAGTTCTAGTAGATTAAATGTCACCGAAACTGTCGTCAGTGTGCCAGGTGACCACGGAAAGTATTGATCCGACTGTAATATCACTAGTAAATATACTTTATGTTGGGTTGATGCACACCAGGACCTGAACTTGAGCAGTATTTATTTGCCAGACAGGTATTCTGGGATAGAGGTCGTTACCAACGATTACTAATACAGAGGATACACAAACAGTACGTCGATATGCATTGTTTGTTTATCCTCTGTACCAGATGATGGTGGTGAAGGGCTACATGTTCGAATACCTGTTTGAGAAATAAACATTCTTCAAGTGCAGCACATGGTCTACAACATGATGTCCTTTATCGAAATCGATCATCTTCTATTAATTTTAAATATCACTGCGTTCCCTCGCACCTTCCTTCCCGACCCCTCCCGTCTCCCCCTCTCCCTCCTATCCCTGCTGGTTAAATGTCTCCAAGACCCACCAGTGAGACTAGAGACGCCAAACCTATATTCAGGAAGCTGATACCTGCAGGAAACTGATGCTTGCTGTTGTAGATTATCTTTAGGTGTCACCCCTTTGCCTCTCCTACACTCACCCCTATTCTTAGCGGTGAAATTAAATGTCACAGGAGTGTCCTCAGTCAGACTACCCGGAAACTGAAGATTCGAAGGTAATATCGGTAACTGTCGATGCCGTGTGGCTAGGTCCTTCCGTCGGGTACACCGTTCACCTGGTGCAAGTCTTTCGAGTCGACGCTACTTCGGCGACTTGCGTGCCGATGGGGATGAAATGGTAAGGACAACACAACACCCAGTCCCTGAGCGGAGAAAATCTCCGACCCAGCCGGGAATCGAACCCGGGCTGTTAGGTATGACATTCTGTCGCGCTGACCACTCAGCTACCAGGGGCGGACAACTGTCGATTATTTTTATATATCACAGCCTTGCCGCTTCCCAACCTGCCTTTACAAAATTGGAGGCGACTTACACTTAATGAGTAACGTATTAAAAAAAATACTCCTAGAGGAGCTAGAGATGTGCTGTCCTACGATTCTTTTAGTTAGTAGGTCATAGATCTACCAAGTTTGGTGGAAAACGTTTCACTGAGATAATATCAACAAAGAAGCTATGAGTAACGTATTTAAAAAAAATACTCCTAGAGGAGCTAGAGATGTGCTGTCCTACGATTTTTTTAGTTAGTAGGTCATAGATCTACGAAGTTTATTATTTGTTGGCCTTTGGGTGCACCAACACAGCCAGTGCGAAATTACAGTGCTGCCTGTTTTTTGAAGACATCAGTCAATTGTTGCTGTAACATCCGAGAAATTTAGATCAAATTTTAGTGACACAGCGAAAAACACATGAATAAATAAAGTGGCCCTTTACGCTAATAAACGGATTGAAAATACATGGAATTAAACTCTTATACACCTACATATACACGCGCAAACATACACACGCGCACGCGCGCGCGCGCATACACACACACACACACAACTTTCAGTTACAATTTAATCCCAAATTTTGATGCGAAAGCTACAAGCAATTTATGTAGCCTATATCCATTGCAGTCAAGAGTGTTAACGCGTTCGAAGCAAGTTCTTGATTCGTGTGGACCAGCTTTGTAAGTAGTCAGTCTTTCTTCTGTATCGTGGACAGCCACCGTAGATGTCGTTGACGTCCTGTGTCTCTCCACAGTCACAATATGGAGATAGGATGAGGTGGATCCCACGATGTCGTTGACGTTGGAGATGTGTGAGAGAAGTATGAGTCTTGCAACAGCGACTGAATTTCAGCCTGATGATGGCCCTCACAAACTGCCTCTCGTTCTCTATGCCATTTGAAATGCATTGTAGAGCCCACTTTTCAGCGTACGTCTGGGCCTCCGGTAAATTTGTTTGTGTTGCTCTGGTACAGATCTTTGGTCTCCCATGAGTTTTTCCATTCGCGTTTGGCCATATCTCTAACTGCAGCAATGACAGCAATGCATCGTTTTTGTACGCCATTCGTCGTTGTGTCCATAGCCAACTGGTCACCTTTCTCATTCCACGCAATCTAGCATGACCCTTAATCCTTACAAACGATGCCTTCGCACTAGTTCTGTGCATCTCTGATACAGCAGCAGCTATTCGGTATGGTAGATAACAACTTCCATTGTGCTTACCGACAGATGTCAGTGTTTGCACCGCGAAGAGCGAGTCCGTGAGTATTACAATGTGGTCATGTCGTATCTTAGTGATCTTTCAATGGCCAGGAGTTTAGTCTCTTTCCGTAGGCGAAATAGTCCTTTTTTTTTAAATATCTGTTGAGGGACAGCCGACGTAGTTCTTGTATTTCCACCCGGCGGTATACTTACAAGCAGCATTAGCCAGAATTCAAGAAGGCTTTCTTAACTGATGTTACTGATTACTGGGTTCTCTAAGTAATCACGATTAATACGAGGTGTGTGTGAAAAGTAAGGAGATTAAGAACACTGAGAGCAATCTGGCAACGCTGTGTTGCTCATCTCTTCCAGATGCTCAGCCCAAGTTACAGCTCCATACAGCCACCACATAATTTTCGAGAGCACCATCAGTGAATTTGTGTTTTTTTGTTGTTGGCTACGAAAATGGAACAGCGGAATTTAGAGCAATGTTATGCCATCAAGTTTTCTTTCAAACTTCGAGAAACGACAAGTGTGACCTTTGAAAAGTTGAAGGAGTCATATGGGTAATATTTCTAATCAAGAGCGCAAGTTTTTCACTGGCACAAACCTTTTTTGTAATGCCGAGAACACGTTGAAGATGAACCAGGCTCAGTGAGACCTTTAACCTCAAAATGGTTCAAATGGCTCTGAGCACTATGGAACTTAACTTTTGAGGTCATCAATCCCCTCGAACTTAGAAGTACTTAAACCTAACTAACCTAAGGGCATCACACACATCCATGCCCGAGGCAGGATTCGAAGCTGCGACCGTAGCGGTCGCGCGGTTCCAGACTGAAGCGCCTAGAACCGCTGGGACACTCCGGCCGGCCCTTTAACCTCAAAATCCAACGAAAACGTCTAATGTGTGGGCGCTCTTGTCAGGTCCGATCGAGGTTTAATGATAAGGATGATAGGTGATCCGTTAAACTAAAACACTTTCATCGTACTTTGACCGAACTTTAGCACATGCGAAAGATTGTGTCAAAATGGTGGCAACAAACCTCACAGCTGAGCAGAGGGATAATCGAAGAAATGTGATCGTTAATCTTCATTAGAGTATTGCCAATGGCCACGAATGTTTCAGTCGTGGGATCACAGGTGATGATGAATCCTGGATTTTTGAGTGCGATCCTGAGACAAAGTGGCAAAGTTAGGAGTGGCACATTGAGACAATTCCTCAATCTAAAATAGCTCGAATGACCAAATTTAAGAGCTACATAATGGTGATTTGCTTTTTTGACAGTAGGGGTACCATGCATAAGGAATTTTTACCCCAGGACGGACTGTCAACCACACGTTTTACGAAGATGTCCTTGAATGGCTCAGGGCAGGGTGAATCGATTGAGACTGGACTTTGCAGACAAGTGGATGACGCATCATGACAACGCCCCATATCACACAGACACTTCCATAATGAAATTTTGGACCTCAAAAGGCTTTTCTGTTGTTCCACAGTCTCCCTGTTCTAAGTCCTTGTCACTTTTTCTTTTCCCGAAATTGGAAAACGCCTTAAGAGGTCGTCACTTTGGGACTCTGGAGAACATTCAGAAGAATGTAACCGACATGCTCAAGACCCAACCAACTGAAGTCTTTCAGCAACGCGATCAAGACAGAAGATAACGGCTCCACCTATGTTTAGGGGCCGATCTGAACTACATTGAAGGGGACGATATTGCTATTTGAAAAAATAAATAAAGACTTTGGTCGATAAAAAATCATTCTCATTGCTTTTCTCACATACCTTGTACTTACGTCCAGTACCCGGCTGATACGTTTGTAATTTTGATCAAGGTAGGGTAGTACTTGCGGTTCTTCGGATAAGATTCTGGTACTTGCTTAGCGTTGAAAACGCCTCAACAAGGTTTGCTGTTGATTTATGGTCCAGTAACGTTTTGTGTAGCATCGTACTGTAAGGACGCAAAATCTTTTTTCAGCTCGTCCTCAAACTGCTGTCGGTGTTCCAGAATATTTTCTTTTGCTGAGGTACTCCCTACGTGGAGATAACGGTGCTTCCACTGTTTTGACTGACAGTGCGTTCGTAGGAGTAGATCCCAGAGCATCTGTGCGTAATCGCGGTGCTTTGTGCTATAGATGCCTGTAGAGTGCCCGCGACAGCTTCCTGGAAGCTGTGCCATGCACAAAGCAGGCGTTGTCTACCTGAGGTCGCAGCACAGCGCCAGACGTACATAAAGCTATTGCGGGAGCCAAACACCATGTGTTTCCCGCTGGGCACGAAGCATATTCAAAGCACTTTCACCCACCACTTATCTTCTATATGGTTTATATGGAGGGACTATAGAAAGTTTTTGTCTGTATGAAACCTTGGATATTTAACACATACTTTGAAAGGAATCTGGTAAGCACCTACCCGTAAGGCTTTAATCGTTTTAAATATGTGGCATGAGTAAATGCTGACTTCGACTTACTAGGCATATTGGTAAATCCGTTCACATGTAGTCTTTTTCTGGAACTATGTATTGTTCCGTTCACATTATTTTTAAAGGCCTACTATGAATTATCAGTAGCATAAATACGCAGATCATCGGCATATTGAAGTAAGCAAATTTGTCTGACAAGATACATCGGAGGTCACTGGCATAAATGTTAAATAACAAATGACAGAGAGCCTATCCTTGTGCCACTCTCGTACTGGTCACCCTCAGTCCGAAAAGATTATTAACCTCTGTTTCTGTTACAGAGACAGAAGGCTGCAGATGAAACTCTGTGGTAGCCGCAAGTTTCTCAGTTTTTTAGCGCGGACAGGGAACGGCACTACATTGTACATATGACTTAAACCAGTATAAAATGACATTAAACATTTAATCAAAATTGAGTCAAATGGCTCTGAGCACTATGGGAATTAACATCTGAGGTCATCAGTCCCTAGAACTTAGAACTACTTAAACCTAACTAACCTAAGGACATCACACCCTTCCATGCACGAGGCAGGATTTGAACCTGTGACCGTAGCGGTCGCGCGGTTCCAGACCGAAGCGCCTAGAACCGCTCGGCCACAACAGTCGGCAAAAATTTAATGGCAGAGTAAAAAATTAATGTAAATGTCATTTGACTAGCGCCTCCCGTCGGGTAGGCCGTTCGCCGGGTGCAAGTCTTTCGATTTGACGCCATTTCGGCGACTTGCGCGTCGATTGGGATGAAATGATGGTGATTAGGACAACACAACACCCGGTACCTGAGCGGAGATAATCTACGACCCAACCGGGAATCGAACCCGGGCCTTGGGATTGACATCTGTCTCGCTGACCACCTTTTTCTTTTTTTTTTTTTTTTTTAATCGTTGGGTTTGGTCGTTGCGGGTACGTCTCATGACATCCGTTCAAGTTCGTTTGTTGATTCTTCCACTCAGTTTTTTATTACAGAGGCCAACCGAACACGCTAAGCTACAGTGCCGGCAACCACACTCAGCTAACGGGGGCAGACATTGGTAGAGTAATTCAACTGGATATCCACTATCACATGCTACAACAAGTCTGACGAGGTTTAACCACGCTAGAAACCTTGTTTAAAGTTGAGAGATGGTTCAAAATACTCTTCGTATCATTTCAAACCCCTTTCAACCATACGTATCAAAATTTAATGGGCATAGGATAACAAAGACAGCGATCTTCATGAATCGGCTCGCACTGCGTCTTTTCCTTGATGTAAAATTGTCACCACCCGTATAATTTTCATGTCTGTGACCTTAATTCTGTCTTTCCACACTTCGTTTAAAATGCGTAATAAAGTCTGTTTTCCTCATTAGGGCGAAAGCCTCATCATGGGATAGCAGATGTTATCCAGTCTGGAGGTGTAGAGGATGTACTTCTGGATCATTAGATGGCTATTTCAGCTCATTTAGCTTGTAATGTTGCATAAGATGAAAGTCATCGTTTTGACTAGGTTTTTTTCAGTCAAGCTCTTTACTGTTGGCAGGTTTATGCGGGACAGTATTTTCTCCGTCATTAGGCAGTTTTTCAGTGTGGAGGGCAACGCATCCTTAGCGTTATAGACCCTTCAATATTTTTCCATATTGTCACTACTGGGGTTTGATGATTTAACTCATTACAGTTTTCTGCCCACTAGTATCTTTTCTTTTCTCTCAATTTTCTTTTCATTCATGCCTGATACATTTTCAACCGAATGAAGATCTTCCCCATACTAACTTTTTCAGTCCTTCTACCGCTTCCTTCCTTTCTGAAATCGCTGTATGGTATTCTTCGTGCCACCATGGTTGTGGCGTACGATATGTGGGGTATCGATCTAGCTGCAACCTTTTCAGTAATCCGTATCAATCCTTTGTAGTCTCCTTTTTGTGTCTCCGGATTCAATGTATGCCAATAATTCCTCATCCATCCATGCTGGACCATCAACAAGTGCCATCGTGCGAGCCATCCAACGAAACATCATCGATATGGGCTTTCGAAGCCGAAGATCAACTCGTGTACCCTTGATGACTGCACGACACAAAGATTTACGCCACACCTGGGCCGCACGGATGTCGGAGATTTGATGTTTTACTGGATTGCTGATATTCACAGTACACTCGTGAAATGGTCGTACGTGAAAATCCCCACTTCATCGTATCCTCGGAGATGCTGTGTGTCATCGCTCGTGCGCCGACTATGACACCACGTTCGAACTCACTTAAATCTTGATAACCTGCCACTGTGCCAGCAGTGACGGATCTAATAACTGCGCCAGACACTTGTCTTAGATAGATGCTGCCGACCGTAGCACCGTATTCTGCCCGTTTACGTATCTTTGTATTTAAATACGCACGCCTATATCTGTTTCTTTGGCGCTTCAGCGTATGTTCCAAGACTTTACAACATAGGGATGTCAAAGACACTGGACGGTAGTTTTGTGCATCACTTCTGCTACCATTCAAGCAGATATTTGTACATTTTGCCTTCTTTAAACCACTGGGGACCGATTTTGCTCTAGGAGTTTCTTTTTCATGACGCATACTACGGTTTCTGCAGTATCTGTTTAGCTAAGAGCAGTAATTTAGTCTTTATTAAGGTGCTTTAAATGTAATACGCAGTGTTCATTAATGTGATTCCTCTGTAGGCCTAATTATCACATGAAACAAAATTTAATATACACTCCTGGAAATTGAAATAAGAACACCGTGAATTCATTGTCCCAGGAAGGGGAAACTTTATTGACACATTCCTGGGGTCAGATACATCACATGATCACACTGACAGAACCACAGGCATATAGACACAGGCAACAGAGCATGCACAATGTCGGCACTAGTACAGTGTATATCCACCTTTCGCAGCAATGCAGGCTGCTATTCTCCCATGGAGACGATCGTAGAGATGCTGGATGTAGTCCTGTGGAACGGCTTGCCATGCCATTTCCACCTGGCGCCTCAGTTGGACCAGCGTTCGTGCTGGACGTGCAGACCGCGTGAGACGACGCTTCATCCAGTCCCAAACATGCTCAATGGGGGACAGATCCGGAGATCTTGCTGGCCAGGGTAGTTGACTTACACCTTCTAGAGCACGTTGGGTGGCACGGGATACATGCGGACGTGCATTGTCCTGTTGGAACAGCAAGTTCCCTTGCCGGTCTAGGAATGGTAGAACGATGGGTTCGATGACGGTTTGGATGTACCGTGCACTATTCAGTGTCCCCTCGACGATCACCAGTGGTGTACGGCCAGTGTAGGAGATCGCTCCCCACACCATGATGCCGAGTGTTGGCCCTGTGTGCCTCGGTCGTATGCAGTCCTGATTGTGGCGCTCACCTGCACGGCGCCAAACACGCATACGACCATCATTGGCACCAAGGCAGAAGCGACTCTCATCGCTGAAGACGACACGTCTCCATTCGTCCCTCCATTCACGCCTGTCGCGACACCACTGGAGGCGGGCTGCACGATGTTGGGGCGTGAGCGGAAGACGGCCTAACGGTGTGCGGGACCGTAGCCCAGCTTCATGGAGACGGTTGCGAATGGTCCTCGCCGATACCACAGGAGCAACAGTGTCCCTAATTTGCTGGGAAGTGGCGGTGCGGTCCCCTACGGCACTGCGTAGGATCCTACGGTCTTGGCGTGCATCCGTGCGTCGCTGCGGTCCGGTCCCAGGTCGACGGGCACGTGCACCTTCCGCCGACCACTGGCGACAACATCGATGTACTGTGGAGACCTCACGCCCCACGTGTTGAGCAATTCGGCGGTACGTCCACCCGGCCTCCCGCATGCCCACTATACGCCCTCGCTCAAAGTCCGTCAACTGCACATACGGTTCACGTCCACGCTGTCGCGGCATGCTACCAGTGTTAAAGACTGCGATGGAGCTCCGTATGCCACGGCAAACTGGCTGACACTGACGGCGGCGGTGCACAAATGCTGCGCAGCTAGCGCCATTCGACGGCCAACACCGCGGTTCCTGGTGTGTCCGCTGTGCCGTGCGTGTGATCATTGCTTGTACAGCCCTCTCGCAGTGTCCGGAGTAAGTATGGTGGGTCTGACACACCGGTGTCAATGTGTTCTTTTTTCCATTTCCAGGAGTGTATTTCAGTGGCGTGTGTGTATCCGTTCAAAACTTTTTCCCATTGGCCTAACACAAGCGCTTCTTTTCATTCAAGGTCCGATCAGTCGCGAAACTGAAACCACATTGAAAATCTGATAAAGCTCTGTGCAGATGTTTTACGCAGTATGTCTAGTATGCCCATCGATTGTGTCAGAGCGCACCTTTCAATTCTGAGGACACAATGAGAATATAAAGATGACTGGAACAATAGAGTCTCCCGCCAAGTGTGAAATGCGTGCTGGCATTCGTTGAGGGTTTCCACCTGACAGCATGCAAACCATATAACTTAGCTGCCATACATGGCAGCAAAGTGCAGCAGTGTTGCAGAAAGTCATAGCAGATGCAAGAAAGACGGTATTGCAGCCTCTTCGATGGGAACTGTTTGATCACCCACCATACAGCCTGGATCTGGCGCCATCTGTTTTTCATATTTTTGCTCACTCGTACAGGTGGCTATGAAGACAGCACTTTGGCTCACAAGGGGAGGCCGCCAATTGTGAAATTCAGATTCGATTCATACTGCGCATAATAAAAGCTCATGGCCAGAGGTGTAATGGGGCAAAGCACCAAGATTCACTTCTCAGCCGTTGTCGAAAAATCGACAGTTAAAAGAAACCTTTGCGGTGAAATACTCTCTACGATAAACAGTTTTCTACAGCGCCGTGGCGCAGCGGTAAGCGCTCGGGTTCGTAATCCGAAGGTCGCCGGATCGAATCTCGCGCCATGCATCTTTTTTTTTTTTTAGTATTTGTTTTTTGTAATTCAAATATATATATATATATATATATATATATATATATATATATATATATGGTTCCAGGCAATCAGTTGCAACAATTATGCATATAATAAGTTGTTGAATGTCGTTTGTCGTGGAAAAACTGGCGACTTCGAACATCATTATGTTTTCCGCAAACAAAGTTGTATTTCACAAATGTTATTAATTGTCTTCATAGTGCTAACCACGTATAGTTAACGGAAGACGTAGAAACGATTTTCCGAAACGAATACGTATAGCGTTAAGTCAAACGTTCGCATTAGAATAGAGACCCCACGAACACAAATTCGCTGTGGCAGGCATGAAATATAAACTCCGTCACTCGCTCGTTACACTTGAAGGACAGATGTTGAATGGGCCGAAACGAGCCGCTGCATAACAGCGTAGTTGCCTGCTAACTTCGAAAGAAGGTAGATGCGGTCCCTAGTGCAACTTATAACATCGTCGAAAATCAGTGCGGACGGGAGAGCTTTGGTACACCCTGTTAAACAAACGGAAAAATGGAGGCGGTACAATTGGAGAGCGATCCGCCTTCACCAACATGCATAAGCAATTCATTAATAGTATATATATATATATTACAAAAAACTAATAATAAAAAAATTGCATGGCGCGAGTTTCGATCCGGCGACCTTCGGATTACTAACCCAGGATCTTACCGCTGCGCCATGGCGCGAGATTCGATCCGGCGACCTTCGGATTACGAACCCGAGCGCTTACCGCTGCGCCACGGCGCTGTAGTAAGCTGTTAATGGTAGAGAGTATTTCACCGCAACGGTTTCTTTTAACTGTCGATTTTCTCGACAACGGCTGAGAAGTGCATCTTGGTGCTTTGCCACATTACACCTCTGGCCATGAGCTTTTATTATGCGCAGTATGAATCGAATCTGAATTTCACAATTGGCGGCCTCCCCTTGTCAGACGACAAGCTGTAGACAAGCGTAGAGAAGTGGGGAAAGCAAAGGCAGGCACTTTCTATAACGAAGATGTTTGAAAGTTCGTACAGCGCTATGTCTAATGACTAGCTTGGAGAAGCGGCTATGTGGAGACGTAGCTGGAAGCTGTCGCTGAAACGTAAATGTACCGCTCCACCTATACCTCCACACGTTATACGGATTCATTAAAGTGCCGAAAGTGCGCGTGTAAAAAGAGTAATCCATGTTGTTTCGTCAACGCGCTTTGTGCGGAGCGTCTAGGCAGTTCTGCATCATCCATTCGGCAGCAAGTAAATTGGATTGGGTAGTAGCAATTCTGCCTCCCCACTTCGGATTCGTTAAATTATTTGGTATGCATATCAGTGAAATCCAGCGTGCATTGCTCTTAATTACGCCACCAGGCGAAAAATGTCAGGATAGTGGGGGTTTAAGCTTGCAGAGTTGAAAGCAGACAACGCGTATTTTCCGTTCGTCCTTCCTATCACGCTGTACTATTCTATTGCTAAATCTACACACTGCACAAACGGGAAAATGACGCAGTGGATTTCTCACCCAAAAATCGCTGTTTGTGACACGATCGTGTAATGCCTTAATTAATGAGGAGAAACATCTGTTAGCAATAGCCGCAGTTTGACAGTGGCAGGGTCGGGGACTACCGACAATGGCGTTTATTATCGCGTGATTTGGCAGCCCGCGTTTGTCCAGGTGCCACGAATGCCATACGAATATACTGAATAGATTGCATCTTCTGGCGCGTACTCAACCCCATGCAGGGTATCGGTGCCTCCACGTGTTTAGTCCGAGATGTGACAGACACACAGGGTAATTCCGTAATGATGTTACAAACTTTCCAGGATAATCGAGAGCGGTAAATGCATCAGTTTGAAGTACAGAATCCTCTTCCGGAAATGACCAAGTCGAAGGTTATAATTCAAAATCGCTCTGATAGCTCTGACAGTGGACCTCTTCTGCTGAAAGCTCTTTGCTTTCCATATTTTAGTTGACAGTATTGAAGCCCATGTGCAGTAAAAATGGGCTCTTAAGTACATATCTTTAAACTTCTCATTACTAGTTCATCTTTGATACTGTAAAAAATTCGCTTCTACTGAATATATCCCCAAAGCTCTTAAGCTATGCTCTGTAGATCCCATGTTTACTGGATATTTTTTATCGTTATGGTCCATACTACATTCTCCCAAACTGTGGAAAGCAAAGTGTTGCGGTAGAAAAGGCCGACTGTCAGAGGTATCAGAAGGATTTTCGCTTGTAACTATCGATTCGCCCGTTTGCCCGTATGCAGACCAGGCTCCCATACCTCAAATTGATACCTTTACTCTTCTCCACAATCCCTGAAAGTTTTCAACATTATCGCGGAATCACCCTGTAGAGGAAAATGTCCTAAAGCTGACCCCCTGGTTACCTGCTCGACAGTCCTGAACTGTAGTGAGTTCGAGTAGTAGTTTAGGTTTCTATCACAGCGGAGTGCGCCAGTCCCCCACTTCGATGATTGCTTGTCAGTTCGCCATTACGTGCTTGACAATGGAAAAGTCTGTACATATTGCTACATTTTCCGTTATTTCTCCTATATGTTGACAGATAAGCCTTCCAACATAGATGTGTTCTTGAATAGTGTAAGGTTTAAGGTTAATGTCTATAACCAAATTGTTTCTTTTTATGGTTGGATGAAAATTCACTCACTTCAGTTGTTCAAACCGGATAGTTTCCTCTTTCATGTTTAAAGTTTTCCACTATTAGTACGCACTCTTGTTCTCCTGGAATTCTCTTGATGATATGATAATGACAGTAGAGAAGGTTGATCAAAGAAAGTGGAGTCCGTCTAAAATAACTAAGGTTATTGATGCATTTCGCAAAGAGAAAATCAGCTGGAAGAAGGCTTATAAACAGTTTAAGTTCCAAAAACATCACTTGTGAATTTGTGCAAGTATATCACACTTGAGAAATCACGAAAAACAAGGAAGGCAGACCTACAAATCTGGGTAAAGATCTTGAAGAATGGGTGGTTTACTATGGTAATGCTATGGAAGCTTCTTCCTTTAGGCTTACTGGTAATGACATGTGGAGAACGGCCGTACAATTGGCAGAGATGAATACAATCATCATCCGTTCAAAGTCGAAACTCCTGAGAAAAAGTGGATTTGTCTTTTTCTTTAAACGTCGCAAAACAAGACTATCGGAAAGAAAGTCTACAGGAACATCCGACAGCAGGGCTCTTGGGTTCAGCAAAGGAAAAACAAAGAAATTCTGTAACCTCCTGGAAGGTGTTATATTGTACTTACACTTCGAAATTACGTTATGTTTTATCTGATTTAAGTTATTTTTCTAATTTTGTTTATCGTTGTTTTGATTATTTTTGCAGGGTTTCTGATACTGGAAACCAGTTTTCAAACTTAATAAGTGTAATTTTTGGAAAGTATCTTTTTTATAATAATCTCTAATTATGAAACTTCCTGGCAGATTAAAACTGTATGCTGGGACGCGCTGTACCACTTGAGTTACCCAAGCACGACTCACAACGTCACCTCACAGCTTTAATTCCGATAGGGCCTGATGGGCTACCTTTCAAACCTCAGAGATGTTCTCCCGTGATATTTTCGGGACTGACATTCCTGGAAGAAAGGATATTGCGGAGACACGACTTAGCCACAGCCTGGGGGATGGTTCCAGAATGGGTTTTCCACTCTGGAGTGGAGTTTGCACTGATACGAAACATCCTGACATAGACATAGAATTTCTGTGAAGTTTGGAGGGTAAGAGGTGAAGTGCTGGTGGAAGTAAGTTTGTGGGGTCGGGTCGTGAGTCCTGCTTGGATATCTCAGTTGGTAGAGTACTTGCCGGCGATAGGAAAGGTACTGGGTTCGAATCCCAGTTCGGCACACAGTTTTAGTCTGCTACAAAGTTTCTCTGCCCATCTCCTCCTACCCCTCTCTCAGTGTCGTACAATGATGTAATTTTGTAGGTAAATTGAGAGGCATGTGTGGACACTGCTTACTAAATGTGTTGCGAATAGAGTTAGCAGGAAATAAGTAACAAATGGTTCAAATGGCTCTGAGCACTATGCGACTTAACTTCTGAGGTCATCAGTCACCTAGAACTTAGAACTAATTAAACCTAAGTAACCTAAGGACATTACACACATCCATGCCCGAGGCAGGATTCGAACCTGCGACCGTAGCGGTCGCTCGGCTCCAGACTGTAGCGCCTAGAACCGCACGGCCACTCCTGCCGAAATAAGTAATAAATGTAAACGTCGTGACATCATGCATGATGCGACAGTTCTACTGCAAGAAGGGCGAAAATCTTGTAACTGATAAACAGTCTTCCTTTTATGATTTTCTGGTGGTTGTAAGCAAGAAAGGATTTCATAATGGTTTGAAATTATGTGTAAACTTTGTTGCAAGTCACTAAGCGCTCTCGATCTCAAATACTGCATAGCACGCTTGGTAGCTAGGCATTATGCAACGTGAACATTGTGCAACAAATTGTCTGGAAGTATGGACTAAATACATTGTTGAGTGTATAAACATTGTATTCGTTACTTTGAATCATGTCACGTGGCATATATCAACCAATAAAAGCATTTTCACAAATATGATGAAGTTTTCCTCGCATCTCAATGTGTTTGACGTCATATAATCTGAACTAAGTATCGTACAATGAGATAATTTTGTAGATTACGGTGTTATATGTGACACTGTCGGCTAAATGTGTCGCGAATACAGTAAAGAAGTAATAAATCAAAACTTTACGCCAGATGTGAAAATGAACAGGAACATGTTTTAAGTGACAATATTTTTTCCTTTCATATATATGTATAGGGAGGTCCACCTGAAGTTTCGGACGAAATTAGAAATTATCTCGAAAACTACTCATAGGGTTAAGATAGTGGGTAAGACAAGCACAGATTCGTAAGCTCAAATGGGGACATCAAATGATACTGCACATGACCCCCAGGCCACGTCCCCTTTGGTGGGGTGGGGGGCAACTTTTAAATCTTAAATGGAAACCCCCATTTTTATTGCAGTTTCGGATTCTCCATAAAAAAAAGTAATCAAGTTTTGTCTGAAACATTTTTTTAAACCGTTGACAGATGGCGCTGAAATCGAGAAAAATTAAAATTGGGGAAGAACTCCGATTTATTTTGAATGCTCCGAGAAGGACTCATCAAATCAATACAAAATGTGCACCAATTCTTCATTACGCCAAATTAAGCTATTTTTTTCTTTTTTTTCACAAAATGTATACTACCCGCCACAGTTTTTGATGGAGGGAGGCGGAATGGTATTAAAATCTCGTTAGGGAACTCTTCACAACTGTTTCGCTGCCGTGGCCAAACTGCGAACTATGGTTCAGTATAAAGGTGCAATGCGATCAGGCGTCACTTCACTTTCAGATTGTGAACCGTAAACATCAATTGACGAAAGTAAATTATTCTTTGCGAAAAATGGCTCACTATCCTCCTACAGAGATTGTTGATGTGATGTTAATTTTAGGTGAATGCCATAACAATTACGCTGCAGCTGCGCAATTGTATGCAGATCGTTTCCCAAACAGACTACATCGAAGTGAAAACATTATTCGAAATTGCACTCAATGGGCTCGAAATGGATACATACACCGTCCACCTCGTCATCGCGAATACAATGAAAATGACGCTCGTACCATTACCGTTCTCGCCTGTGTTCAACCGGATCCCGAAATTAGTAGTCATGCGATTCAGAGACAAACTGGAATACCGAAATCAACTGTTTTGAGGATTTTGAAGGCACACAAATATTATGCGTATAATATCACACTGACAAAGACGCCGAAAGATATGCAAATACGCGTGCATTTCTGCCAATGGGCCTTGGAAATGGTAAGAGGTGGTTCTGTTTTCTTTTTTTTTTTTTTTTTTTTAAATAAGTTATGTTCACCGATGAAGCCACATTCAAAAACAATGTCGAATTAAATCATCATGATTGAAATTATTGGTCCCCTGTCAATCTACACTGGCACAGACCCGTTGACAATCAACACAAATGGTCGTTAATGGTCTGGTGTGGAATTTTAAACGGTCACTTGATAGGACCGTATTTTTTTGGTTGTAATGTTACTGGAGAATCTTATTTACAGCTTCTCCGCGATGATTTGTTGGAGCTAATGAAAGATGTTGATTTAGAAACAAGGCAACTAATGTGGTCCCAACAGGACGGAGCAGCTTCCCATTATGTTAAAAATGTGAGGAACGTTTTAAATTTACGGTATCCTGATCGGTGCATAGGACGCGGCAGACCAATTCAGTGGCCTCCACTTTCACCAGACCTAACATCTCCTGATTTTTTCTTGGGGGTTATTTAAAAAGTATTGTTTATGAAAGACAGCCCACAACCAGAAACGATATGGTGCAACGCATTCGAAGAGCGCGTGCAGCCGTACCACTGGATGTGCTCCTCGAAACTGTGGACAACTTTCGCAGACGTTTGACTTCATGCACTGAAGCAAATGGGGATACCTTCGAACAATTTCTTCGTGGCTAATTTCATTAATTAAGCACCCAAATTGTGAGAGGCAAGGGGACTCACACTAATGAAGCGCCCCAAGGGAACATCATTCTACTACGTCCATGTCGTTGTTCCTCGGTGACGCTAAAAGTAGGATACAGTACATTTTGTACAAAAATAGCTTAATTTGGCGTAACGAAAGAATTGGTGTACATTTTTTTATCGATTTGATGCGTCTTTCTCGGATAATTCTAAATAAATCAGATTTCTTCCCCAATTTTACATTTTCTCGTTTTAATCGCCATCAGTCAATTGTTTAAAAACATCTTTCAGACAAAACTTGATTACTTTTTTATGGAGAACCAGACTCTACAACAAAAATGGGGGTTTCCGTTTAAGATTTAAAAGTTGCCCTCCTCCTCACCCAAGGGGACGGGGGCTGGGGGTCACGTGTTAGTATCATTTGATGTCCTCCTTTGTGCTTACGAACTTGTCTTACCCACTATTTTTGCCCGATATATAGTTTTCGAGATAATCTCACCCGAAACTTCAGATGGACCACCCTGTATAATATGTATGTATTTTGATAAAATAAAGACTATATGATCCCCAAAGCTATGCTCATATTGTCTGCGAAAACACCACGAAAATTCGTCTTGTAGTTTTGGCGATTAGCGTTTTCAAGGAGACAGACGGAAATGCAAGAAATTTAGTGAAACTTGAAACTGCAATATGTTTTCTGATATCCGATTTTGATGAAATGAAGCCTACATGCCGCTCCCTAGCGGCGCTGAAGTTACCAGTAAAGATGCCCTAGAAATCTGTCAAGAAGGTTTGGAGATCAACGCGCTAAAAGACAGACAATAGTTTTATACTGTTTTATAGTACAGAAGAGTAAAATGTAAATGGTGCATAACACCATAAATTAAATGCTACATGCTTTTAATACATACTTTTTTACCATTTTCCAGTTCTCAGATCCACTCGCAAATAGAGAGATGAAAAACGCCTGTCTATATGGCTCCGTATGAGCCCTAATTTCTCGTATCTTATCTTCTTGGTCTTTACGCGCAATGTATGTTGGCGGCAGTAGAATCGTGCGACAGTTCTCTAAATTTTCTCTTCTCGAAAAGAACGCCGTCTTGCCTCGAGGTATTTCCATTCGAGATCTCAAAGCAACTTCGTAACACATACGTGCTTTTCGAACCTACCGGTAACAAATCTAGCAGCCCGCCTCTCAATTAATTAGTTCGATGTCTTCCTTCCATCCTACCTGGTACGGACTCCAAACTCTCGATTAGTACTCAAGAAAGGTCGCACCTGCGTGCTGTAAGCGGTCCTTTACAGGTGAACCATTCTTTCCTAAAATTCTCCCAATAAGAAGAAGTCGACCATTTGCCTTCCCTACTAAAGTTCTCACATGCTCTTTCCACCTCATATTGTTCTGCACGTTACTCCCAGATATTTAAACGACTTGACTGTGTCAAGCAGGACATTGGTAATACCGTATCCGAACATTACAGGTTTATTCTTCCTGCTCATCCGCGTTAACGTACGTTTGTCCACGTCTGGATCTGACGTTAAGAAATGTGTTTTTTTGTTTTAATTTGTCCGTTTTTAATGGATGCAAGCAGATAAAGCGTTGCACCCACACTATTGAAAGTAATACCAATGTCGTTAGAATTCAGATTGAACATTTACAATAAAGGAAGGAAATGTTCGATTAAATGATCTCTTTTTGAAATGAAATTCAATTTATGTACAAATCAAAGATAGCTTTCTCCTAGAGATGTCAAAATAGGACCAATGCTGACGAAACTGTCGTCTGTGTGTTCTTCTGTTTCACGCTCACAGGAGACAACAATGATCAGTAGGGGTCTGTGGTTCGTCGCGTAGTAACGTCTCAGTCCAAATCTGAAGAAACCGTTAACCAGCGAAGGGCAGAACTGCATGGTGGCATTACATTATACGTATTCGTGAAGAACTGACGTGAAGATTTCAGCTGTAGGGCTTGCTGTTTCGAGCAACTGTTGCGTTGCCGGATAATACGTTGTACTGTCCACGATATCTGCTGAAATGCTGCATCAGGTAAGCTACCTCTGATGGTAATGGTCTTTGTCAATGAATTTCCTACGTGTGACCTACCGTCTTTGGAGTACGGAGTAGAAATTATGATGCTGTCATTTTGAAGTTAACCGAGAAGTGCAGCAATCCTGTGTTACTAACGTAGATATGAATGACGACGGCAAGAATATGAAATAAGATAAATGTGGTGGATTTCCTATTTTGCCACCATCCGTAAACTGCACCTAACACTGCTTGATGTGTGCAGATCACAGTAAAGAAACTTTTTGTAATATTTTATCGATGCGTATGATTTTCAGTTGCACACTGAGATTTTTGTTAACTACGCCACGTTCACCAAGAGTCACTGGAACCACCTTTACTGGTTTATGCAGAGACCCCAAAATTGGATCTTGAGATCTTCGTATGTTTTGTAAACTGGTATTCATGGATTCAGCTGTCCTCTGGAACAGTAATTACTTTCATGATATTTCCTTCCTGCAGCGTATGGCTGAACATGTTTTGCTTTGCATAATCCTTTGTTTATGCATCTATTTCCTTTTTGATACTCCAGTGAGAAACTGTTGACTTTGGCGTGCATATTTGCGGAATTCTTGGTTGTGGTAACGTATTCTATTTTGCAGACTCGCTAGCTGTAGCTTACAAGTTATGTTTGTGGGTAGGCTTCAGCTGTCTGACTGCGCATCCTCTTCCAATTGGTGATCGTTCACAACAGAGCCACCGCCGCTATCGCTGTGCATCTCCTATTGCGCCGTTAGCGTAGGAATTGGCCAAGTAATGTTTTGTGCAACACTGCACGGTTCCCTGGGATTGGCGGCCGGAGGGCCGTAGCGACTGTTCGCTGGTTGGCATCTCAATACACTGGCAACTCAAATGGCTGTGACGTGGAACGATTAACAGATCAATGATGAGTGACCTCATACAGCTAACAATTCTTCTTTTGTGTACAGTCAATTTTAATTGCTTGGTCTTCACTATTTTGTACTTGCCTTTGATTAGATACAGCATATTTATGGAGGCTGTTATCGACCATTAAGACTTCTTACTTCCTGCCAGTTTACTGGCGGTTCTCTCGCGCAAGGGTACCTTACGGACTGTTCTGCGCTCGTCGACTTTTATTAAGTTCCTATAAGATTTGAATCACAGTGTCCAGACTTCAATTTCATAAACCAATACAACGCAGAAATCAAAACAACTCGAAAAATTGCCTTTGAAGATTAAAATTTCTGGGAGAACTTAATTCATAACATGTCTGGCCAATAGCAGAATATTTAATATTTAAGCTTCGAAGCTTTGAATAAACGTTTGCACAATGTTGTAGTCCATTCTATCTCAGCACAGTAAATGATTTTAGTTAAGAAAAGAATCTTAGCTGAATAGGTAGCTTAGACAGCTTATAGCTATGAAGTGCAAACCTCGCTAGTAGCAACCTATCTCTTACTGTTGTTTACATTCCATTTTTATTAACAAATTAAATGTTGATTAAGAAATATTGAATTCAAATTTTAATGAAAATAAGATATTTTATTTTTAGTTACTAATCACATAAAATGCAAGTATTCATACTAAGTTAAAATATATTACAAAAGAAGGTACATTAAGCAGAAGATAAAATACTGCATTACATCCAGAGATTAAACAGTATTATTAATGTACACAATTTTTTTCCTTTAACAATAAGCCATTTCACATATCTACATCTAATTTATTTTCATATGACCAGTGATCAAAAATAAAATGTTACTTTCATTACTATGCTTTGATCCAATATTTCGTAGCTGACATTTCCAGATGACAATAGTAGTATAGTGACAAAAACGAGATAGAGATACCGCTGCTGGCGCAATTTGAAGCAGCTACTTCGCGATTGTAAGACTATTGCTCTATCAAATCAGTTAATTTTCTTCAGTTACCATCTTTTATTGTACTGAAATACAAAAAAAAAATACAATTCTGTGCAAATGTTGATGTAAAATATAGTACAACGAACACATCTTTCAAATTATAACAATCCAGCAAGGAACTGATTTAAAAAATCTAATAAAACAAATAAGATAACAGGAGGAAATACTCATGTACAGTTGTATCAACAAGTATTTTAACTGTCTCTTGCAGAACATTTTATATTTTTTTTTTGTTGATGTATTATTAGAACTACTTTTAGATGTAAATTTCAGAAATTAGACAACAGAACTGTAATAATTTCGAAAAATACATGATTTTTTCCTAAAATAATAACTGAAGCTGTCTCTAGAACAACGATTTCAGTGAAATACAAATCAGCCAGTAATTCTTACATTTTACGATTTCACGTCACATAGTCTGAAACCACAGTCTTTCGTTTATATTTGACTGAAATTTAGTCCAAGTAGGAGAGTTTGAAATGAATAAACAAGCTACTAAAAGCGTTTGGTGCTCTGTATCTCGACGTCAACATTGCTCCAGAAAATGCTGCAATATCATGTGTATCACAGGAAAGTAAACACGTGATATTTATGTTAATGATGTAAATTATTTGTTCAGTTACGAACTGGGTGAAATTTGTCTCCCTAGTTTTTTGTTAACTACGGTGCACGCTACGTAGGCCAAAAATATTTTATATTTACCAGGGCTCAAAAATATTCTAACATTTAAAGCGTTTTTGTCTAGTTTCTTTATAGTGCCTAGCAAACTGAAGTTCGGGTTCTGACCTACAAATCTTATACATATGCATGAAACCGAAGAGGGTGGAGCAGTTCGTGATGTGCACCCCCCGCTGCGCCACTCCATCAATTCCTTCAATCCCATAGTTGGTCAGATTACACGTGTGCATCTAAACAATTCACACTAGTTGGTTTCCACTGGTTCACAGATGTGACTCTCACATACTTCTACAGTTCTTCAAATTCCACCGACAGATCCATGAAATCCGGCGTCGGCGGTTTCACAGATTTCGTACACTTCTTCCACAGAGGAGGAGCTCCAATGTTAAACGCGTTATGAGGGTACTTAGCGGAATAACTGCCAAGAAATCCACTGTGCACTCCGTGTGCATACCGGTTGGAGTCATTCCAGACGTGGAACGGCTCTTTCCGGATGCCATGAAGAGCACAGTTTGCAGCCAACTGCAATTGGTAGATCACTTGCGTATCAACGATAAGTGTCGCTTCGGATTGGAAGAGTTTCTCTCATGTTTCGAGCGGCTATCTGAAGTGGTAAAGGCTTTTAAAGATGAAAGCAGAGCTCACCATTTGCAGCGTAGCCAACAAGGTCGATTGTCAGCCGATTGGAGGGTCTGAATCAGAGGTTCAGATGATTCTGCGGCCGTAGAGGCTGCGGGCTTCTTGACTTGCGCCATAGGGTGGAGATGTTTCTGGTTCTGCTTTATATGTCAGGAGTCCATTACAAGCAGGAGGCGGCTACACGGGTAGTGGGGGTGTGTGTAGTCTACTGAGCGGTTTTTTTTTAGGTTAGAGGGTCTCGGGGAAACACAAAAAGGGCTTCAGTCTCAAAGGGCACAGATCTAATATAGGAAGAACGTAGATCTAGAAACCGTCTCTATAAAAGTTGTAAATTGTCCAAGCTATGTTGGGAAAGTACCAGAGCTCCAAGCGCTAATAGAAAGCACGGAGGACCTAACGGTGTTCAGAAAGAATAGGCTATATACAGTTGGCCGTGGCGTGTTTGTTGCTGTCAGAAGTAGTTTTCATGTAGGGAACTTCAAGTAGATAGTTCCTGTGAGTTAGCATGAGTACAGTTCATTCTAACACAGGAATAAAACAATAATTGAATCCTTTTACCAACCTCCCAATTCAGATGATACAATCGCTGAAAGGTTGAAAGAAAACCTGAGTCTGATTTCAAACAAGAACCCGTCTCATAAAATTTTGGTTGGTGGTGACCTCAGCTTACCCTTAATATTTTGGCGAAAATACGTGTATAAATCCGGAGGTACGAATAAAAAATCATCCGAAATTGTGCTAAACGCATTCCCTGAAAATTATTTCGAGCAATTAGTTCATAAGCTCACGCGAATAGTAGACAGTCGTAAGAACACTCTTCAACAATTAACAAGAAGTAATCCAGAATTAATAGCGAGCATCAAAACGGATGCAGGGATTATGGAACACAGGGTTATCGTACCGAGACTGAATACCGTAACTCACAAATACACCAAAAATAAATAAAAAATATATCTATAAAAAACGTAGATTAAAATTTGCTTAATGCCCTCCTGAGAGGCATTCTCCACGCCTTCCAAATTAATAACGAACTTGTACACCAGCTGTGACTTCGATTCATAGAAGTAGTATCGACAGCTATTAAGAGACTCACATCCTGTTAATTAGCAAATTACGGAGTCGATCGCCCTTGCAACACGAAACGAGTCAGAACACTGTTGTAGAAACAACGGAAAAAGCACACCAAAATCAAACGAACGCAAAATCTCCAGGGTTGGGGATCTTTTACAGAAGCTCGGAATTTATTCAGGACTTTAGTGTGCGATGCTTATAATAGTTTCTAAAACGAAACTTTGTCTCGAAACATGACAGAAAATCCTAAGAGATTCTTGTCGTATGTATTCTAGCGGAAAGACATAATCATTGCCTTCTCTGCGCGATAGCAATGGAAGTACTCTAGATGACAGTCGTGGTAAAGCAATGTTACTAAACACAGCCTTCCGAAATTCCTTCGTCAAAGAAGACGACGCAAAAAGTCCACAATTCGAATCAAGAACATCTGCCGACATATCTTAGAAGTATATACCCTCAGAGTAGTGAAGCAACTTAAAGGACTTAATAAAATCAAGTCTTCCGGTCCAGATTGTATACCACTTAGACTCCTTTTGGAATATCCTGATGCAATAGCTCCATACTTATCAATCATATACAAACGCTGGCTCGACGACAGATCCATACCAAAAGCTGGAAAGTTGCACAGGCCACAGCAGTATCCAAGAAAGGCCATAGGAATAGTCCCCTAAATTATAGAACCATATCATTAACGGCGATGTGCTGCAGGATTTTGGAACATGCATTGTATTCAGACACTATCCATTACCTCGAAGAGAACGGTCTTTTGACACGTAGTTAATACGGATGTAGAAAACATACTTCTGGTGAAACACAACTAGCTCTCTACTCACACGAATTTTTGAGTGCTATCGACAGGGTATTTCAAACTGATTTCGTATTTCTAGATATCCAGAAGGCTTTTGACATCGTACCTCAGAAGCGGTATGCCATAAAATTGCGTGCTTATGGAATATCGTCTCAGTTATGCGATTGGATTCGTGATTTCTTGTCAGAGAGGTCACGTTCGTAGTAATTGATGGAAAGGCATCGAGTACAACAAAAGTGGTTTCTGGCGTTCCCCAAAGTATTGTTATTGGTCCGCTGCTGATGATTATCTATATAAACGATTAAGGAGACAATATGAGCATCTGTCTTAGATTGTTTGCAGAAGATGCTGTTGTTTATCGTTTAGTAGTCATCAGAAGGTCAAAACCAATTACAAAACGATTTAGATAAGATATCTGAAGAGCGCAAAAAATGGCAATCGACTCTAAATAATGTAAGCTGTGATGTCTTCAACATCTGTGTTAAAAGCAATCCTTTAAACTTCAGTTACACGATAAATCAACCAAATAAAATGAACGGAGTGCAGCAGAAAGTTCAAAGAAGGGCAGCACGTTTTGTACTATCGAGAAATAAGGGAGAGAGTGTCACAGAGATGATGCAGGATTTGGCGTGAAAGTCATTGAAACACAGACGTTTTTCGTTGCGGTGGGACCTTCTCGCGAAATTTCAACCACCAACTTTCTCCTCCGAATGCGAAAATATTTGTTGACGCCGACTTCAAAGGGAAAAACGATTATAATAATGAAATAAGGGAAATCAGAGCTCGCACGAAAACACATAGGTGTTTTTTTCTCCACGCGCTGTTCTAGAGAGGAATAATAGAGAATTAAGGTGAAGGTGGTCCTATGAACTCTCTGTCAGGCATTTGAGCGTCATTTGCAGTGTAGAAATGTAGATTTAGTTATAGTTGCAGAAAACTGGATGACAATCAGTACCGCCTCAGGCAACACACCACAGAATGGTGTGTGCAACAGACGAACCAGCAACATGGCTTAAATTATTCATCAGGCTTATCTTGGTACCCTACAGCATCTTGTGTCCTAATACCTTCTCACAGAGAAAATGACTGGAGAATAACAAGGAATGCAGCAATATACTTTAAGGCTGGAGGAGGACTACTTTTTTTTCTTTGTTGTTCGGTGGTGGGAGCGTTTGGATGGGTTAGGCGCAGCAGCTGCTTTGCAGCCAAATTTTGTTGAAAAATTTTCATCCTGTTTTTATGCAGTTAAGAGACTCATATAATATGACCATACAACAATAAAAATAGCTCATTTTCATTTGATGACAGAACATAGATGGTGATGGTGTGCCTGGTACTGAGACAATAATAATAATGATGACTATGACTGTTGTGATCATTATGATGATGATGATGCTGGTGATGATGCATCCAGCAATTCCCTTAATATCAGCTCATAGTAAATACCATGTACATAGAAAGGAATGGGGGGGGGAGGGGCAATAGGGCAATGCAGATAATTGTGTCAGTGCATGGGAATGATGGGATGGTGTATATGTAGGGAAGAGGTATGTGTGAGTAGAGACAGAAAATGAAGGAGTGAGGCTGGGAGAAGTAGTGGAACTTTGATCTAATGAAAGAGTATGGGACCAAGGCGTGGCTGGTACGATGGATAGATGTCAAGGCGAATTTCTGGATCAGAAGAGGAAACCAGTTGAAGGTCCTGAGACAGGATATGGCGATTGTGGTCGCGGGGTGGGGGGGGGGGGGGGGTTAGGAGGCAGTATGTATTGGCAATTCACATCAGGAGTGCAGGCTTAGTTAGGATTGAGGAGATAACAGTGTTATGATAGGCGAGTATGCAGGATTTATGCGATGTACGAAGATATTCGAGGACTGTGTAGAGAGGCAGAAATGTACTCAGCCATTAGGGATACATGTAGAGGAGAGAAGATAGATACGGAAGGCAAGCAGACAGTGTGATGTTCCAGAACATGTATGGAGTGGTAAAATGTTGAGGGTGCGGAGAATGCGGACGACGATTTACGGCTGCATTATGAAAAACGGCCTGCGTTTCGTACAACTTTTGGCCATCTATAAGCAGTGGAATATCTGCATAAAAACAAAATTTCCACTTCAATTAACTTTTATTGGCCGCATAATCATCCGTTTTGGAAACCATATATAAAGGCCACGCTGGAAAGTACGATGAGGAAGATCCATCATAGAAATGGGTTCCCGGATTTCAGACACGCTAACCTCCGACACAATTCCGCAGCGTTCGTATTTGCGTCTCTCATGCTACCCGCGAAGTTTCCCGATTTAATCAAGCCCAGTGTCGCCATACTGGCTGTCATTATGGGTGGCGGGCTTACTGCCTTCCGCGCGGACGGAATGGCTCCATAACTGGCCGCGCCGTAACAATAGAAGCACGCGCCGCCCATTACCGCCACCGACACTCACCTTGATGACGTCATAGCGGGTGGTACGTGGCGCGGCGTAGAGCGGCACGCCCTACTCGCGGGCGACCTGCTGCGCCGGCTGGTAGCCTCGTCGGTATCTAGGAGTTTACAATTAGTTCAAGCACTGTCCTAAAAAAAACTCTCTGACACGGTCACAGATCGCAGTAATTCACCCAAAGTCATTTAGTGAACTTGGAGGCGGAGGAGGAGGAGACTGGTATTTAACGTGCCGTCGACAACGAGGTCATTAGAGACGGAGCACAAGCTCAGATTATGGAAGGATGGGGAAAGAAATTGGCCGTGCCATTTTAAAGGGACGATCCCGACATTTTCTTGAAGAGATTTACGGAAATCACGGAAAACCTGAATCAGAATGGGTGTTCGCTGGTTTGAACCATCGTCCTCCTGAATGCGAATGCAGAGTGATAACCACTGCGCCACCTCGCTCAGAGAGATATCTGGGGTTCCACAAGGAAGCGTTATAGGCCCACTGCTATTCTGAACGCTCTGCTGTCTTAATGTTATTGCAGTAACAACGCACTTTCAGTATCTTGTATTACTGTCTTACGGCCACTATAAAAAAAAATAAGAAAGCTGACGTTTATTCCCAACATACTTCCTAAAGAAATTGATTTGTAAGTAAGGAATTGAAACGGTAAATACTGAATACGACCTTTGTTGGGGAAGTGACGTCTACTACTGAGACTTACCCCTAAAAATACCAAGGCATTTTCCATAACGTGCATTACCAGAGGTGTGGCAGAGGGAAGGTGCTTTGCGCCCACCCGAAGAAAAATTTTAAAAAAGCAAAATTCGTTGATTGTTGTTGAATTATCTGAGCAACATACTTATTAATGTGTTGATGTGTAAGTACAATCGAGAACATGAAAATATCTTTTAGTACACTCTTACCGGTATCAATGCCCTTTCAATAACGTGTTCTACCGAATTCATGACCACTATAAGAAAAATTTTAAAAATCAAAATTTCCTTGATTGTTGTTGACTTATATTAACAGCATACTTTTTACAGAGATGTTGATGTATAAGTAAGGCTCTGGACGTCGAAACCTAGAATACGACATACACTGGAGAAAGTGAGGTCTACTATGGAACTTTAACTTTTGGCTTAAGTTTAACTGAAAAATTTAAAACGTATATGAATACGGTATAAGAATTCATTTAAAACAGTATATCTTTTTCATAACTTTAAAATATAAAGCAACTACTAGATTAAAATTTTTACAAAAGGTGAGCGTAACTTTCTCTCCCCTTCACTCCCCCCCCCCCTTCCACCACCCTGCCTCACCCCTTGGTGCTGCGAGGATTCTTGGGTTAAGATTAACTGAAAAATTTGAAACATATATGGAATGTGGAAGAAGAACTCATTAAAACAAAAAAATTAACCAAACTTTTAAAATACAACAAAAAATTGACTCAATTATAGTATTTTCAAAAGGTGGGCATAAAGAAACCCTCCTTTTGATACTGCAAGGGTTAAGACAAATGCGGTTTTCGTTGCGGTGAGACCTTTTAACGACATTTCAATTATCAATTTCTTGCTCCATAGCTGGGTGTTGTATGCTCTCCTTAGGTTAGTTAGGTTTAAGTAGTTCTAAGTTCTAGGGGACTGATGACCATAGATGTTAAGTCCCATAGTGCTCAGAGCCATTTGAACCATTCTTCCTCCAGGCAAGTAAATATATTGTTGATCGCGCCTAAAATAGGATGAATTACCATCAGAATGAAATATGAGAAATCATATCTCGTACGGAAAGAATCAGGTGCTCAGTTTTCCCATGTGCTGTTCAAGACTGGAACAGTTGAGGAATAGACTGAACGTCGTTCTGCGAACCGTCTGCCAAATACTTAGGTAAGTATTGACGGGCAATCAAGTAAATGAAAACTAAAACGCTTAACACGAACAATCTGTTAAACTGAGCTAATACTGCAGTCTATCAAAATACTGTTTAATTTCATACTTTTTTCGTTTAACACAAAGCAATATCGGCTGATACGAAACGATATCGTTTCTTGGAGGGACATTCGTACTAATTTTATTAAGAGAGATTGCTTCAAGGGCTGTCTGTGACTGTAGCTTACAGATCGTAAGTACGAGTCGTGGTTTAAAGTTCTTAGCTCTTGCATAGATAAGCGTATTATGAGACGGCACTAAGAGTATTCATGGTGCGGTGAGGGACATACAAATTCTAGGATAGACGATCGCCAAGACTGGCACGAAGTATCCCCCGCCACAAACTGAATAATGACTTGCAGAGTATATATGCTGATGTAGAGCGAGGTGGAATGACGATATACAAAACATGAGCTTAACACGTGTCCAGCTCTCCGAAAATTTATATCATGGCATTAATAATGGTAGCTCACCATCCTTCTGCTGTGCCCTAAGTTCGGTAAAATCACGTTTAAAAACATGTTCTCCTTGTTAGTAAATGTTTCGCGGAAATTAGTGTAATGAAGAGCGGACGGAAAACTATTAAACATCCGTTGATTTCCTGACATTTTATTCGAATACAGCCATTAACGAGTCGTTTGCGGGTACCTTTCTCGTAGTGCCCACGAACTGTCACTGAAATAACAACTCATGTAGGCCATGAGCGTACTGTGACGGCGCAAGAACGCGTTAACCGCTTACGCCAGCTATACAAATGCTAATAAGAGACCTTAACTTTTCCCGGCAAATCGAATGTTCAAATAACTTACGGTTTTCTTCCTTGCATTTGTGCCTTGAGAATGGCAGGGTGTGCTCCTGTCGAAATATTGGCGGTGTTGGACGACGTCACCCGGCAGCAAACCCGTAAGTTATTTGAACAAATGCTAATGTGTTTGACTGCTGCAACAGTTCCTTTTGATCGGGTTCGTATATTTTAAACAACATATTGTAGACTCTCGATTAACCGAATTTCAAGGGACCGAGAAATAACGAAGTTTGAATTAACGAGCTTTTTGTAATAATATATGACTGCTGTGTTTACTTTTTTCTTGTTATTGCTACCAATGAATGAGAGTGCTCTATTTTCATGACATCTAAGAAAAAATTAAAATACTATTGTACCCATTGAATTAGTGCATCATGTAACCATTAGTGCGTCATGTAATACAATAAACGACAATCTTAAAGAGTACGTTAACGTACTTTTCTTTAATATGCTGAATGTTAATCGCAATTAATGTTTTAGTTTACAACAATTGTTACCCATTACACAGTTTACTTTGACACATCAATCTGAAAAAAGTAATTAATTGTTGTTTCTCGGACCATTGGTCGTATTATTATAGCACTCTCTGAAAATACCGTACCCAGAGCAGCCTGAAATGCCATGGAGACATCAGAAGTGTCAGCAAAAAAAATCGCTCGAGAACAGCAATTGCTGCTACATCTTCAACAGGTGGAGGGAGTGGAGGGGAGGTGGAGGAGGGGTCATATCTTTGTGTTCCTCTTCTAAAGATGACAATAAACCATGATCATTGTCTTCTGCATCTTCGGTGGAACAGATGACTGGATCTTCAGTCGGATAGATGTCGTCGTCTGTCTGCAGCCATTCTTCTGTATTGACGGTTGGAAAGAGTACCAACCGATTGTAAACCTGCAGAAGAACAGCATCTGAATCCAAAGGTGTATCTGCATTACGTGTAAGTTCAGATGTTGTATCCTCTTCAAGTTCAGCGGCGTTATCAGTTGCTGTCCTGGCCTTCTTAGATAAGTTAGTTACAGTGTCTATTTTAGCTTCATCCCAAGCAGCAGATAAGTTGTGGATAGCTTCCAGTACAACTATTTCTTGCAGTTCGTTTCTACAGATGGCAAACTTAACAAATCTGCTTCTATAATTGCGCTTTACCGAAGCGATTATTCCTTGATCCAAAGGCTGCCGACGGGTCGTCGTGTTAGCTCGTAAGAAGACAATTTCTATGTTCGGAAGTTCAAGATCTTCTAACTGATGTGCGCAACAGTGGTCCAAAATCAGTAAAAAATTTCTTTTCCCCACAACAATTAGTTGCTGAACTTTCTACAGAAGAGAGTTATGGTTATACAAGCTTCACTGTTATTCTCGTAATGGCATGACCCATTGAACAAGTTAACATTTTTAAAACTGTGGATTTTGTATTATACAGTCACTAATGATCTGAACATCTCAGAACCATGTGTATTACAACAAAAGACCAATGTCAGTCTATCCCTGCTGCTTTTTCCTGCGGGACTTTTTTCGCCCTTGACATTAGTGTATTTTCAGGTATCAAGTTACAGGAAACGTGAGCTTCATGCATAATAAACACATACCTTGGGTAATATAAATGAGCCCGTTTGCCCTATGAGCCTCTCCACAGACACTGTCACCACTGATTTTATGCCTCTTCTGGAAACGCCATAGCCAGAACACTATCCTTTTCGTGGAGTGTGGGGCCGGACAACAGAATCTGCTGTGAGCGCGTATGGTGGAACCATTGAAACAGTGAACCGTCCACTTCGTGTTTGGCTGGCCTGATGCCCTAGCTATTGCCGCTAAATGAACAGCTCGTTGGACTTGCTTTCAATTTGTCTCTTGAACTTATTATCGACGAGAGAGTAAACTTCGGTTTCTGGAAGTGGTCTGCAACTTTGTTTTAGTCTTCACTCTACTGTCTACCATATGAAGAATTATATGAAGATGGTATCTGTTCTTTCGGACATGTCCGAAAGAACAGATACCATCTTCATATAATTCTTCATATGGACATGTCCGAAAGAACAGATACCATCTTCATATGGTTAACGCTAACCGACCATTGACCTTTTTCTTCTGTGCCGGTTGCACACGCATCGCCCGAACCCTTACGGTACTCGGTAAGTTTGTCTGCCGCGAGTAATGAGTGTAATGGGAAGGGGCACTACGAATGTAGTGTGTGGACATTAAGTTGGGAACATGCCAGGGATAAATCCCTGCAGTCATTGCCCGATTCCGAAACAACGAGAGTCTGTTGTATCAAGTTCAGTCTGTCCTCGGTGGCCCAGATGGATAGAGCGTCTGCCTTGTAAGCAGGAGATCCCGGGTTCGAGTCCCGGTCGGGGCACACATTTTCAACCGTACACGTTGATGTATATCAACGCCTGTCTACAGCTTAGGGCCTTGATTTAATTACCATTTCATACGAAGAATTTGTTGCATTTGATTTAGCGACAGTGCGTTATGAAACCGTTTCTGTTTCCGATATTGCACTGCCTGTGTTATTCTAAATACGGTGCAAAGTTCCTTTGGTAATGCGTGCATGCACGGATAGCAAAGTGGTAAGATGACCGCTCGCGATAAAGGGGAAATGCGGGTTCGATTATCTGTCCAGCATAAATTTTCTGTGTCCTCGTTCCATTCTAATGGTGATGGTTGTCCATATTCGAAATTGCGAATACATTTAATGTTTTAAATGTGTTTCTGCTTCCGTGACATATTGGAAGTGATGGAGTGAAAGGAAGATAAAACACACTGACTGTTCACAAACAGAGGCAAAGAGTTTTCTGGACTCTTACGTGTCGCACGCTGTGTGCGGTTTGCTGACCAGCGCCCGTCTTCCTCCACCCTAGAGTCTTACGCCGTGGAAGTGACACGCGAGCAAAAGCAAGCGATTGGACCATTGTTGCGAAATACAGTATAGTATACTATTGACAAAAATTATGTGAATTACGAAACGGAAAATGCCGTAGTGAACAACACTATATGTTTATATGCTTATTCGGTTCACACGAAGAATAACATATGGAATATATAAGTACAGTGGGAACACCAGATTTTAGATTATAGTACGAATTATCCTCAATTCATTTTAACCGACAGATTTTTTGATGTAATTTGGCAAGGTCCGAACAGCTAGTACGGGTTAACTGAGTTTTCCGTTTACTCGATTCCGAAACAACGAGAGTCTGTTGTATCAAGTTCAGTCGATCTCTTTCAACGACATCCTGCCACTATTTTATTGTGTCCTCTGAGCATAACACAACTCATAGGAATTTTGAAAATAGTGGTCTGATTTACTTTGTGTCGTGAGCTTGCTGCTAATATTTCGTACGTCGACTTCTTAGCAAGCTGATAGTATGGCAACACATATTCTACAGTCTCTTCTGCTCGCCTGCTCTTTGCACTTCAATTAAAATACTAGCAATGCACAAAAACCTACTTCTGCTGATAGCCTCTGCGAAATAAAATAATTTCATATTTTCTGCAGGGATTCAAGACGGTTTCATTGTAACGATGATAACTATAGCTCTAAAGATAAAAGTGAGATGGGCCTGCAGCAATCCACATGACTAAAGCAAACACTTGCAGTATATAATATGACTCTATGAATAAGTGCAGAAGAAAAGAAATTTTAGAGAGAAATATCAGTCCGCTACACTGCAGGTTGATTGAAAGAATCTGTAAGGTGGCATGCGAGACGATTGTCGTTACTGAAAATCATGTCGTGTCAAAATTTCGAAAGATCACATGGAGAAGATTGCTCACTCGGAGGTTGCCGGCTTTAATTTTGGAGGTGGAAGAAATTTTTATTCCTGGTATTTGGTAAGTGAAGGGAGAAGAGGAGACGTGGTGAAGTACAGGTCCTGACCACCAGACTTTGCGCCATTGTCCAAGGTTAAATTCGAGATCACTTTGCATTGTTTCATTGAGTAAGGGCATGTGACACTATGGGTGGTGATTCGTCCGTCCGTGGGCGGAAGGATCAAAGGTAGCCTTGGGGCTGCTAGGAATAGGAGTAAGCTCTTTGTCAGCACTAGGTTACACACTACCACACTCATTCATCCATGACAACATAGACACATGTCCGTGTAAGGACTCTCACAATCAGCTACACGACACAGATACGCGTTCGGAGAAATGTAACGTCAGACCACCTCCGCTAGGACTTAGCCCATGACGTCAATGTGGTATTCCCACATCTGGCACCGTCGCTCAGTTTCTGAGTACGAGACTAACCGTTTTTTATGTATGCATCAGATGAAACACAAACGCATTTAGTGAACATAGAAAATTATGTCATTCCTGTAGCTTTCATTGGTGATCTCAGGTGCTAACATTTTCACAACGGGAAATAATTGCTATTTATTAGCTTTATATTTCCATATTTTTGCTTTCCAATTTAATCTTTAATTATGCACACCTAAATATGTGTCACAAATACTCATGCTGTTTATTTCGTACACCAGTTTAGAAAGTGACAAATCTCACCAAAGTGTTACACCGAAACATCAAACTGTCTTCAGCGGATACCATACATTTATTGAGAACTTAAACGTAACATATATAAACAAAATTCATTAAATTCAACACATATTGAATACTACTCTGTATCTTCATCGCCATCTATGTTCTCACACTCTGGAAAAGTGATCAATATAAGCACATGTTCTTCACATACTGATGTTTTACATACATTATACTCTGTATGTAATTGATATCACTCCATCGGTTTGTTTTCCACAACAGAAGTGTCTTCGTTTCATTTTGGTTTGTTTCTTGTAAAATGTTTGTGGTTGTCTTTTTTATTTCCTTAGGTAAAGTTCACTATTTGAAGGCCAGTTATTCATTTGAGGTATTTCTTCAAGGTTTACATGTTTACATGTGTACTGTAGGAAACATTTTGAGATTCAATACCCCTTCTTTTGTAACAATGAATTATTTTACCCACTGGTAATGTACTTAAAAGGTAGTATTACAATCGATGCAGAAGGCTCAATTTTCAGACATAAAATGCAGGACTCATTTTTTCATGCCCACTGATGGGTGTATGGGCGAACTGACTCATATTCAGACGATATACTCACTGATACTGAACATCGCTTCCCACACTGCGTGCCTAGAGTCGGAGCCCAGAGGGTTCGAAATCGATTGGAATTAAGCTGAAAAGTAATAAATACAGCTGTTCGGATATGAAAAAAAAAGAGAGTAAAACGTTATTTACTTTCCACAGTGAAAGTGATAGTGACATTCCGGAAACAATACCATGTGGGAAAGACATACTACAAAAAGAATTGTAGAACAGTTTACACAATGTTTGAGAAAGGTGACAATTCCGAAAACTTTCGAAGAAACGTGGCAGACAAGACATAAAAATACATAAACAGTGTACCTGGTATTCATTAAAATGAATTGTATGGAAAGAAGATACATTTGAGTCAGGTTAAGGAAAGGGATGGACCATTTTTAAGACATCAATGAAGTTATGGAATAGACTTATAAGCTGAATTACGACTTTGTCTGGGTTTCGTAGCTTCCGTTTCAAATGAGGAACTCAAAACTGATGCTGCTTGGCTCCATATCACCAAATCCATTCTCAGCAGTCCTATAGTAAACTGTATGATCTTCAACTGAGAAAACAGAAGAGAAAGAGTAAGAGCAACACATCCAGACCATTGTAGTTTTGCTGATTTCATTATGCTGTTTGATTATAAGGCCAATACACTTCAAACATTGTTAAAACAATAAGTTTGATATCTGTGTGAAAATTAATTACAATAACATTTAAATAATGTACATCAAACAGATCGATAAATGCTCTTTCACCTCTTTCCTTCCATGGCAGCCTTGAAATAGTGTCCCAGGATTGGGGAGAAGAGCTCAAGAAGCTTGGAATAAATGGCTAGATTCAACTGCCAAATAAAAATAAGAATCTTGGGAATTTTGTTTTTAACTGTTGCTGTGCAATCTTGCAGTATTATCTGGAGACATAGCAGTGGAAACCACAAAACTCAATATTTGGGAACAAAAAAAAAGTTACAAAATTCATGGCCTTCATATATCTTACACAAAGTTAGAATATACAATAAATGTTAATTATGCTCCAAATTTCTATAACACAGAATACAGAAAAATTTGAAAAGTCCATGAATTTAAACACTTAATCAGGATAACAAAATAAAGTGGTTATTGCTTACAGATTAATAAACAATAGGCAAGAAAGATGTAAATGTCTTATTTGGTTACAAAAAATGTGTCTCAAGAAAAGTAAGAAAACCAGAATATTTGTATGTAGGTGAATGTCTAAATTTTATTACGGTAGGACAACCGAAATAAGTAATAAAAAGAGTTGACAATACTGAGAAAAGTATTAGCACCACACAAAAATAATTGTGAATACAAGGAGTGAAGTAATGAAGATCTGAATAAGAAAACTAAGCAACTATACGTAAACACGAGGGAGCGCGGTCATATTTTGTGGACACCAGTTTCAGATTAATAACATCAGTCTATATGAGAGTATTCGAATGTGTCAGATGATACAACAAAACAGTATTCCATAAATCTGATGTTAATAGTTATCAGGTTGTTTACTGTGCACCCAAATCGAAAACAAGTCGTTTCATTAACATTTACTGTTTATGACTACAGTTATTCAATTCCACTGGCGACTGCAGTCATGTTTGTAGCTAGTGTAGAAAGATGTCTTGCAAATTGAGACTGGAGGTTACATAATTTTTCTGCATGCAGACAACCTGGGAAGCCAGTGAGAAAACACCAGAAAATGTGTGCACAACCAAATACTTATCATGACAATTTTTGGAACTTACAAAATTAGAGCGTGCCGTTATAAGCCGTCACTCCAATGGCAATGGATGCAATACTGTGCAACACAGTGAAATTTATACAGTTTAAAATTCAATTTTCATCCATTCCCAAAAGTGGGTCAGTTTATAAAGTTCTTTAAGTGGACCGAATATAAATGAAGAGTAGATGCTTTGTGTTGATATAAAGATTGATCAACGTAAAGTTACCTAGAAACCCTGTTGAAGGAGTCACTACACTACATGCTATCGGTCAATGGTGAGAGAAGCTGTTACCGTTGACTGTTGGTGTCGGCCATGAATTATTCTCATTTCTGGAGTCCTGTCTACATTATCAAACACTTTACGGTGTGTGCAGTAGCTTTTATGTTGTTTCTTGCTGCAAGTGTGACCTGACGGTGAAGTACTGTCAATAAAAAAGATATGGTACTTGGTATTCAGTGCGTCATGTCTCTGGTACCGTAAAAGTATGGTCTCTCCCACTTGTCGTGTCTACGAGAGCCATGGATGGCTTATCTGTACTCCTGTGACGTTACATTTGCCACATATCGTAAGCATCGATCTACACCACTTGATCTAAAGATTGAAATGTTATTGAGATGTCGGCACGTAACTGTTAATCATACATGATCCTAATTAACACCTATAATATTTCCAGGAGGTATTTTAAGAGAAGTATCGTTTTTAGAGGCGCTATGTGAGATAACTCGTAACTAAGGAGAAAACTCCACCCAGAATGCTGTATAACAAGTGTTGCATTAAATAGCATTGTGAAGAATTTATCACTAAGGTAAGACGCTTAAGGAAATTAAAATAACGCGAGTAACTAAATTTATATTCATCATACCCTTGGAAGATAGAGGTATTATTAACATACCAAATATTCATGTACATAACAAAACAGTTCATATTAGGTTTATCTTGTAGGTAAGGACAATTATTTTTGTATTGTGCAACAGAGTTTTATGGATAGATAGTGAAGACAAAAGAGAGAAAAGTAAATTCTCGTTTACATAAATTATCATAACTACAATAAATAGCGTGGTATTCTAAAGTTTCTCTTAGGAAACACTACTTAAAATACTTACAGTTAAGCAAACAACTGTTTTAATTGTAAATTATTTTGCGGGACTCTGAAGATGTGTTTAAAGGATGAAGTGAAACAAGATTTAAGTTCCTAATTTTTTCTAAGATATGTTTCTCCGCTTATAGACACTCGTTCTTAATAAAAATTAAGCAGTCTTGAGTGCATAAAAGCATTTATTTGAAAACTAGCTTAGCGCCAGGTGCTTCGCTCGTGTAGAGTGTATGTCCATCAGGGGCGTTTTTTGTTTTATTTTTATTTAATCATAATTTTTTTATTCAACACAGATTGCAACACATTCTAAGCTTTTCACGATAATTAAACCCTATAAGTATCGTCTTTTCTGAAAGTACTTCTGACAAAAAACCGATTCTGATACCTGGAGTCTAAAGTTTTTATTAATCCTGTCTTTTGCGTTTCTTTGAAGCTATTTCCATAGCATTTTTCATCCCATAACAAATATTTCTTTATAACTAACCGAAAAAAGAAGTACCAATATTTACAAATTTAACTTTACAACTTTTTTAATGTAGCGAAATACTTTCTTAAAAATGTTAATTCCCTACTGCGCTGCCTCAACGGTTGAATTTCTAGGTCCACTGAAACGTGTAATTTTTTGTTTCTAACAGAGAAGTCAAATATCAATTGTCATAGATTTAGCTAAAAATCATTTAGTAGTTCTTTGGTGATTATTTACTTAAAAAACTTTTACCCACTATTTTACCCCTATAGTGGATGAACATCCAAAAATGCTGAAACATATATTTTTTATTTCCTGATGGAGAAACCAATTCCAGTTTTCATAGTTCTAGCTTTAAAATTCTCTTAATATCGACATACTTTCAAAAATCCTTTCGTCCCTTATTTCACCCCCTTAGGGTTGTAATTCCGAAAAATACGTCACTAAACGATGATTACAGTATAAGATCCACACATTCTCCAAATTTCAAGTTTCTGTCCTTAGCGGTGACTTAGATGGTGGCTGGTACTGCAATAAGATAAATTTAGAGATTTAGAGGTATGTATAAAGAAGAACTGCAACTTTAATCTAATAATTAACTGATGATATACCCACATGTAGCAGGTGCAGACTTCTACATGGAGCACGAATCGTATGTAGAAGATAGTGATGTCAACCGCTGGATAGCGAGAGGAAGCTACAAGTCAACTAGAGGAGGCCACGCCCAACGTCCTCCACCCGACGTCACTAGCAGCCAGTCAGGTACAATGTGAAAAGGAGCACGGCAGAAGTACTGTGCATAAAACCTTCCCGGCTAGCCGCGCGTTATAACGCGCTGCTTCCCGAGCGGGAAAGCGTGCCGGTCCCCGGCATGAATCCACCCGGCAGATTAGTGTCGAGGTCCGGTGTGCCGGCCAGCCAGTGGATGGTTTTTAAGGCGGTTTCCCATCTGCCTCAGCGAATGCGGGCTGGTTCCCCTCATTCCGCCTCAGATGCACTACGTCGGCAATTACTGTGCAAACAGAGTTTCCGCGTACTCGCACACCATAATTACTCTACCACGCAAAAATTTGGGGTTACACTCGTTCGGTATGAGACGCCGGTGGGGTCCACAGGGGGCCGAATGAATCGTCAAGAAGTACAGCTAAGTCGGGTTTACACCCCAAAAGGGCGCTTTTGTGTGCCTGAAATGCTCATACCTGGACAAACTGTGCATGTTGACTTCCACTCTGAACAGTCTTTAATTGGATAGGTTCCGGAGCTTGTCAACAGAAAAAGGATTAATCCACAACATGATAATGCAAGAGAGTAATGTGCAAGACGTAACTGGAAAAAATTAATGATTTACGGTGGCAGATATTGCCTCATCAATCATATTTGCCCGACATTGCTCCATCGGATTTTTATTTACTTATATCGCTACAATATTTTCTAATGTGCAAAAAATGTGAAAATGTGGATAATGTCAAAAATTCCATTCCAGATATTCTTCTCAAAAATAAATTGATTTTTACTAAAGTCTAAGTGTGAACTAACGAAATCTCTGAATTTTTAGCATTGCCCTATTTGAAACGGCGCTAATGTTTTATGGGAATGGGAAAAGTGGTACAAGCCAACCTCGGAGATGAACAGTTTGACTCTGCCACTTAACTGAGAAGACAGACTCTGCTCATAACGTTTATAGATTTAGGGAAGCCTTTTGACAATCTTGACTGCAGTTCTAAGAGTCGAAGGCCATGAGAGAAAAGCTGTAGTTGAGAATAAAGTGAAACCTGTTTTCTGCTGCATTCCGGTGGTAATCAGTCTCTATACTGAGCTATCAGAAAAGGAATATAAGGAGAAATTTTGAAAGGGAATTAAAGTTGATGGAGAATAAATAAAAACTTTGAGGTACACCGATAACATAATAATTCTGTCAGTGACGGAAAATAATTTCTTCGAGGCTAAAGCACGAATATAAACAGAATTGAAGCAAGAGTAAGAGAATGTAGTCGAGTTAAATCAGGTGACGTTGCTAAAATTGAATTCGGAAATGTGACATTAAAAGCAGCTTTACTTGCATGCCTCAAATAACATACATTCTTGACGATCTACAGCTGTAAGAAATAATTCGAAATTTATTCACTGACCTCGAATTCTTTGACATCAGCTGTATTAGATATAGATGTACAATCTATTAGTGATGTATGAACATCTCGGGTTCAAATCCCGGTCCGGCACAAATTTTCGTATGTTACTAATATGCAGTATATCTATACCTAACACAGTTGATGTCAAAGTGCTCGAAGTGAACCAATAAATTTCGAACTAGAGTTATTCGATAATTCTTCTTATTTGGGGAGCAAAACAAAATGACCATGACCAAAGAAAATAGAATATAAAATGGACACTGGAAATATCGAGGGAAGCGAGTCCAAGGCTTCCATCTAGTCACTTGTCGACCAATCTGGTGTGATAGTAGAAGATAGCAAAACGGAAGACGAAGTTTTAGATCTTCCGTTTAAATAATCGTTCATGCAAGAGAATAGTAACAAATATATCGTCGTGCAACCACCGTACCTAGTCCCTTATGGATATAGTGATAAGCGTCCCTGGCATAGAAAATCAACTGAAGGAGTTGAAGACAAATAAGTCGCCAAGTCTTACTGGTATCCCAGTTCGGCTTTACTACGAGTACTCAAGAGCATTGGCCGCTTACTTAGCTTCCATTTATCGCGAATCTCTCGCCCAGGGCAAATTCCCAAGCGGATGAAAAAAAGCGCAGGTGACTCTTGTATATAAGAGCGGTAAAAGAGCGGACCGATTAAATTACGGACCAATACCCTTAACATCGGTTAACTGCATTGTTCCCAAACATAATTTGAGTTCGAATAGAAAAAAAGTTCCTAGACACCGAAAAGCATATGACAACGAAATCACCAAGATTTTAGAAAGCATAGCTCGTACGAAACTCAGATTGCCTTTTTCTCACAAGGCATACTGCGAACTATGGATGAAGGGCGATAGAAAGATTCCATAATTCTAAATTGCCGAAAAGCATTTGTCACTGTGCCCCATTGCAGGCTGTTAAAGAAGGTAGGAGCATGTGAAATAGGTTCTCAGTGATGTGAGTGGCTTAAAGACTTCTTAAGTTCCGGAACCCAGTATGTTGACCTCGACTGCGATCGTTCATCAGATACAAGAGTATCGTTAGGAGTACTCGAGCAAAGTGTGACAGGACTGCTATTATTTTCTATATACACAAATGATGTGGCGGAACTGTTGGCAGCAGCCTACAATTGTTCGCTAAAAAAGCTGCAGTGTACCGGAAGGTGCCAAAGTTATGTGACTGTAGGAGGATACAAGATGACTCACATGTTATTGTTGTGGTCTTCAGTCCAGAGACTGGTTTGATGCAGCTCTGCATGCTACTCTATCCTGTGCAAGCTTCTTCATCTCCCGGTACATACTGCAACCTACATCCTTCTGAATCTGCTTAATGTATTCATCTCTTGCTCTCCCTCTACGATTTTTACCCTCCTCGCTACCCTCTAATACTAAGTTGGTGATCCCTTGATGCCTCAGAACATGCCCTTCTTCTAGTCAGGTTGTACCACAAACTCGTCTTCTCCCCAATTCTATTCAATACCTCCTCATTAGTTGTGTGAGCTACCCATTTAATCTTCAGCGTTCTTCTGTAGCACCACATTTCGAAAGCTTCTATTCTCTTCTTGTCCAAACTGTTTATCGTCCATGTTTCACTTCCATACATGGCTACACTCCATACAAATACTTTCAGAAACGACTTCCTGACAAATCTATACTCGATGTAAACAAATTTCTCTTCTTCAGAAATGTTTTCCTTGCCATTGCCAGTCTACATTTTATATCCTCTCTACTTCGACCATCATCAGTTATTTTGCTCCCCAAATAGCAAAGCTCCTTTACTACTTTAAGTGTCTCATTTCTTAATCTAATTCACTCAGCATCACCCGACTTAATTCGACTACATTCCATTATCCTCGTTTTGCTTTTGTTGATGTTCATCTCATATCCTCCTTTCAAGACACTGTCCATTCCGTTCAACTGCTCTTCCAAGTCCTTTGCTGTCTCTGACAGAATTACAATGTCATCGGCGAACCTCAGAATTTTTGTTTCTTCTCCATGGATTTTAATACCTACTCCGAATTTTTATTTTGTTTCCTTTACCGCTTGCTCAATATACAGAATGACTCACATAATATATCTAATTGGTTTGATGAACAACAGATATCTCTAAATGTAAAAAAATGTAAATTAACGCGGATGAGTAGGAAAAACGAAGCCGTAATCGTCGAATATAGCATTACTAATATGCTGCTTGCCACAGTCACGTCTTTTAAGCGTCTGCGCTTAACGTTGCAAAGCAATATGAAGTGGAAGGAGCGTGTAAGGGTCGTAGTGGGGAAGGCGAATGCTCGACTTCGATTTAATGGGAGAATCTTAGAAAAGTTTAGTTCATCTGTATAGGACACTAGTGCGACCTGTTCGTGAGTACTGCACGAGTGTTTGGGATCCGCAACAGGTCGGATTAAAGGAAGACATTAAAGCAGTTCAGTGGCGAGGTGCTGGATTTGTTACCGGTAGATTCGAACAACACGCAGATATTACGGAGATGCTTCGGGGACTCATATTGGAATTCCTAGAAGGAAGGCGACGCTCTTTTCGTGGAACGCTATTGGAAGAATTTAGAGAACGGACATTAGAAGCTGACTGCACAACGATTCTACTGCCACCAACACACATTTCACGTAAGGACCACATGAGGGTAAGATACGAGAAACTAGAGGCCATACGGAGGCATACAGACAGTCCCTTTTTCCTTGCTCTATTTGCGAGCAGAAGAGGAAAGGAATAGACAGTAGTGGTACAGAGTATTCTCCGCCACGTGCCTTACGGTGCCTTGCAGACTTTGCATGTAGATATAGAAGCGTTTCTGAAGACGGGGTTAACATAAAAGAAATGTACTCTCAAAAATTCATGTTATGAGGCATAACTTGTTGGTGTGGCGTGTAGGGGAAGCAGTACCGTTCATATCGGTGACTTACGCCATAAACATTAACGCCATGGCAGTTTTAGTATTCACTTCAAGCGCTAGGGGCGCGTCACGTGACGAGACGGCCCGCGAGCTTAAGTAAGTTGCGAATCAAGCCCGCAGGTCACTAAAGACGGCCCATGTCTGCTTTATAGTATTGCCGGGAGGTGAGAGAGTATTTTAGGGTGCCTGTGTCAGACTGCCTGCGAAACCCGACCCCACGAAGCGCGCTGCCGGCAGGGCGGGCAGTCTGCGACAAGGGCGCGTCGCCGGCTGTTTGTTAGGCGGGGCTGCCGCGGCTGTCTGACGTCAGGCGCCGGATGCTGGCGCGGTCTCTGGGGCGGCCTCCTCCGCTGCCGCTTGCTTCACCTGTTCCCCACTCACCTGCATCGTGCTCCACACCGCCCCTTTAAAATCTACGTAAAGATCTAAATATTTAATAAACTATCGTCAGTAAAATGTTGTGGCGGCTTCACTCCAACGATCGGTTTGATTCAGCTGTCCGCATTAGCCTATCTGCGCACCCTCTTCATGTCTGTACAGCTACTGCAACCTGCAGCCATTTGAACTTGTTTAATGTAGTCGAGCCGCGGGCTGCCTCTAAACGCTCTCCCCCCTCCCCCCCCTCCCATCACACTCACACAAATTCCCTTCGATTATCGAACTTACCATTCCCTGATGCCTCAAGTTGTGTCGCATCAGCTGTGTAAGTGGGCTGTTTAGGTTTTTATGTTGGTAACATCACGTAGCGCTCTGTATGAAAATCACTTACTGTTCTGTGTGCAGTCTGTGGCTGGTTGGCATTGTTGTAATATTTGCTATTGTAGTGTTGGGCAGTTGGATGTGGACAGCGCGTAGCTTTGCGCAGTTGGAGGTGAGGCCCCAGCAGTGGTGGATGTGGGGAGAGAGATGTCAGAGTTTTGAGAATGGACGATCTGGACGTGTGTCCGTCAGAAAAAGGAAATTTGTAAGACTGGATGTCGTGTACTGATATATATATTATGACTTTTGAACACTATTAAGGTAAATACATTGTTTGTTCTCCATCAAAATTTTTCATTTGCTAACTATGCCTATCAGTAGTTAGTGCCTTCAGCAGGTAGAATCTTTTATTTAGCTGGCAGTATTGGCGCTCGCTGTATTGCAGTAGTTTGAGTAACGAAGATTTCTGTGAGGTAAGTCATTCATGAAAGGTATAGGTTATTGCCAGTCAGGGCCATTCTTTTGTAGGGATTATTGAAAGTTAGATTGCGTTGCGCTAAAAAAATATTGTGTGTCAATTTACTGTTGGTCAGGATAAATAAAGAGAGAAATGTCTGAGTACGTTCAGTTTTGCTCAGCTGATTGAAAATCAAATAGCGTAAGAGGTTTACCAGCACAGTCTTTCATAATTGTTCTAAGGGGATGTCTCAGCTGATCCCTTCTTTTAGTCCAGTAGTGCCACAAATTTCCTTTTTCCTCATTTCCATTCAGTACATACTCATCAATTATTATATCTACGCACTTACTTTCCCACAATCTTTTGTAGCACCACATTTCAGAACCTTCTATTTACTTCATGTTCAATATGCATTCCGTCTACGAGTCACTCACATACAAGGCCACAGTCCACACAAATACATTCAGAGAACACTTCCTAACTCTAAAATTTGTGGTATCCTGCTGTAATGGTACTTGAATTACGTAACCATTATGGTACCTCACCTGAACCTCTCGATACCAGTAATATTCTACTGTGTTTCTGTTAACTACTTAACGTATTTCTGAGACAACATTCAGATTTTATTTCATTTTTGATACATCGATATGTTTATATTGCAATGGTATTATTCTTATGTGTATTCTTTCTTTTGTCACTATGATCTTTGACGTACTTGTAACTCTGATTTTTGGGCGCGTAAGCGATTATTAGTTAGTTGTTAAGTTTTTAGAGAGTCGGACCTTGAGAAAGTCAAGTCTTGGACGTCATGTTGGAAAGATGCATATTGTAGTTGGCTTATAAAATGTGAGGAAGATGTTTTCAAGTATGTTTTGTATAGTGAAGTGATGTTTTGTGTTTACGTGATATTGCAATAAAAGCAATTAAAAGGAAGTGTAACTTAATTTCGGAGTGCTGATTACTTTTTTTTTTACATCACTATTGTGCTAACTTTGAAAGGTTTAATCTCCAAGAATGGTTTGAGAAGCACATCTACATAACTTTTGAATATAGCAGAATAAATCCTAGGCCTTTTTTGCATCCGAGCTTGGAATCATATCCACCTAGATTTTCAACGATTGAGCCATAATTTTACGACGAGACCAGCGTGGGAAACATGAAATGACTATAAACTGTGCTCTAATGACACCTGCAACATAATATGACTGTTGTAGCCCCAAAATGTAGTATTTAGTAGCGTGAGCAACACCACAGTCGTTATTAAATTCTGACCTTTGTTGTAGTAGGGTTGTTAGACTGCCCACTCTAGTAATATAGGGTGCCTAGGACGCTACTTTCTTGAATAGCTAAACAATTCAAGCAAATACTATTAACGTAGTTTATTACAATATGTTAAATTGACAGTACTTGTGTTTCTACAAAGATGGGTCGCAAGCAAATGGTGACATGCAAATAATCAATGTCCTTCGATACATACAATTTCCATACAAGCAAATCACAGAGGTTCGTAAGTGTTTATAGAGTTTATATCACAGCTGCTCTTCTAGTGCGGCTCTTTTAGTGAGGCTCTTCTAGTGCGGAAGAGGCTAGCTGGAGCGGCGCTCATATTCTCTTCGTATAGAGGCCGTTCCTGTAGTGGTGTCGTCCTAGTCGGTATTCTATTGGCTGATGTCGTCTCACAGCCTTTTCTGCGATAACGATCCAGGGCGACGTGCTGGCGCTAGATGTTACGTCGGAACAAAATTTATATTTGATGTTGACACTACTGGCCATTAAAATTGCTACACCACGAAGATGACGTGCTACAGACGCGAAATTTAACCGACATGACGAAGATGCTGTGATATGCAAATGATTAGCTTTTCAAAGCATTCTCACAAGATTGGCGCCAGTGGCGACACCTACAACGTGCTGAAATGAGGAAAGTTTCCACCCCACTTCTCATACACAAACAGCAGTTAGGTGAAACGTTGTTGTGATGCCTAGTGTAAGGAGGAGAAATGCGTACCATCACGTTTCCGACTTTGATAAAGGTCGCATTGTAACCTATCGCACGAACAGTTCGACGACGTTTGCAGCATAATGGACGATCAGCTCGCAGACCATGGCTGCGGTTACTCTTGACGCTGCATCACAGACAGGAGCGCCTGCGATGTTGCACTCAACGACGAACCTGGGTGCACGAATGGCAGAACGTCATTTTTTCAGATGAATCCTGGTTCTGTTTACAGCATCATGATGGTCGCATCCGTGTTTGGCGACATCGCGGTGAATGCACATTCGAAGCGTGTATTCGTCATCTCCATACTGGCGTATCACCCGGCGTGATGGTATGGGGTGCCATTGGTTACATGTCTCGGTCACCCCTTGTTCGCATAGATGGCGCTTTGAACAGTGGACGTTACATTTCAGATGTGTTACGACCCGTGGCTCTACCCTTCATTACATCCCTGCGAAACCCTACATTTCAGCAGGATAATGCACGACCACATTTTGCATGTCCTGTACGGGCTTTTCTGAATACAGAAAATGTTCGACTGCTGCCCTGGCCAACACATTCTCCATATCTCTCACCAATTGAAAACGTCTGGTCAATGGTGGCCGAGTAACTGGCTCGTCAAAATACGCCAGTCACTACTCTTGATGAACTGTGGTATCGTGTTGAAGCTGCATAGGCAGCTGTACCTGTGCACGCCATCCAGGCTCTGTTTGACTCAATGCCCAGGCGTATCAAGGCCGTTATTACAGCCAGAGGTGGTTGTTCTCTGTACTGATTTCTCAGGATCTATGCACCCAAATTGTGTGAAAATGTAATCACATGTCAGTTCTAGTATAATATATTTGTCCAATGAATACCCTTTATCATCTGCATTTCCGCTTGGTGTAGCAATTTGAATGGCCAGTAGTGTATGCGTCGTGGGCATTGTTTCTTTACGCATGGAAGCCTTAAAAAGTTCCTTTGCAGAATTCTGCAACACCATTAGTAAAAAAACAATGTTCACATAACTCTATGCAGTGCATGACTTACTGAAATGTCATCGTGAAAAAATAAACACCTATATAAGCAACTGGTTGCAGATAATTGTTCTTCTTCTTGGTCTGATTTTACGGCCTCATTGGGCCACTTCAGTCAAACATTTTCTGGTCATCATCTTCAGTAAGTTTTCTTTCCGAATTGCCCATTATTTCTTCGTCCATTTCGATCTTTTTTGACATTCCTCATCTCCAAATCCCCTTTTTATTTTATCTCATTTTTGTATTTGTGGTTGAACCCTTTTTTATATTTTTCACTTTCTTTGAATTTTCTGTTTTCTTTCGCGTTTTGTTCAGGATTAATTCTACCTCTTTTATATCGTAACTGATTTCCTGCATCCATCCTACTTGTTTCGTAATCCTGCAATTTTTCTTCGTAATCTTGTTTCTGGTTTCTTCATAATGTGTTCAAGAAAGAGGTCCTTTTCTTGTGTATGATGTCTGTAATGCCTTCCAGTTCACTGTACATCATTTCATTTGGCACTATCCGTCGTTGTGCGTCTTCTTCATATTCATTATATACACTTTAAAAACTACCTTCAGTTTCAACAGTTGCTACATTCTATTGCACACAACGGCCAATAATTATTTAGAATCATTATTAAACAAACAATTTTAAAAAAATGCTGCAGTGAGTTAAGCAAGCCTAGTCCACAGTGAATTAGGAGTAACTTCGCGATTTTTGGCCACTGTCATGTCATTCGAGTGTTTGAAATTTAATATGTTAACACTCACAAACACTCTTAACAAGCATTCTTCAAATACTTGTCCAAGAGTACTTTTGACGACTCATGATATAGGCATGGATTTTTTCTGTAATGCTAAATAAATATAGCCCTCATTTCTTTTTTGATTTTAAAGAGTTTGAATGTCTGAAACGTTTCAAATTTGCATGTATCGTCTGTATTACACAGATACCAAAAGGAAAAATGCCAGCGGTCTGTGCGCTGTCTTACTTTTATAAACAAATACAAGGTATAATTTTATTTGCGTAACAATGGGTAAACAAGTGGATCAAGTTGATTGGTACTATTGGTACTATGTGGTTGCTGTATAGTTTGATTGGTCCGTGTCTGCTATCGCATCTGTGAAAAATTTGTTATACGTATAAGAAATTTCTTGTTTTAAATCATCTGACTTATTACTTTAACACAAAGATCGTTTAGTTCTGAATAGAATGGTCATAGGTATTTGTGAATTTAAAGAGAAGAGGTAGTAGTATTCGGAAATAATCACAGGTCGGTATTTGCTGATGTAAAGTGGATTAAGAGAAACTGTCTTCGTAAAAATACTTTCTCAAACCTACTGAAGTTTATTTAATGGTGTTAAGAATTTTACATGCTTTTAAGTATATCACACTGCGCGAATGATATGTCTCAGACTTGCACCGATATATTATTGAAAATCTATTCAGAGTAGTTCAGATTAAAATTAGTACAGGAACGGATATTAAAAATAAAACCTTCCACTCATGGGAATCACGTGAATATATGAGCGAAAACTAACTTTTATTAGTCAGAATTCTGGTAATCGAAAATTACGCTCTTTCGTTCTCTAAAGTTATCACTGTATCAGAATTAAGCGCCACACCAAATCAGCGATATAATTTACTGCCTACGTCGGCTTTCTTTTATTTTGCTTTTGTGACAGTAAATCTGATTTCCCTTGCTTTTCTATCTTTGACGAATCAGTTATTTTCTAACATTAATGAAATAAACAGAATATATGAATCTGTCACTTTCAATCAATCTCTTTTGATAATATATATCTTTCTCTTTCAAATTAGAAAGTTGTAGTAGAATCAAAACTCGTTGCGTCACCGTTGTCACAATTACGACTACCTAGTGTATATTGAATATCTTTCTTTCTTAAAAGATCTTTTGATATTATTATTTCTCATCAGTAAAATAGGTCGTTGAAGGGTAATTTATTTTCATTCATAGTTCTGGAACCAAATTTTCGTTTAAGCACAAAGGCGTTATTATATGTCTTTTATTCCTGACTCAGTAAAGCCAAGTCGTCGTAAGTGTACGATGCAGCAAAAAGGTAAGTCCCCACTGATGGACAGAAATTATCAACAAAAAGGACAAGCAAAATACGTCTGTGACACCACCACTTTGGTCCATACAAGTAAACAATCAGATAAAAATTAAAACCTTGTCAGATGTTAGCAACACGCATTCCACTAAATATCCCTAATTTAAATGGTCACTCGACATTGTTAATCACAAGTAATAACATTACTGTGAGGAACCTTCTGCAATGGTTCCTATGACAGTCGTGCTCTCTCTTTGCCTGGATCAGGACAGATCTTCACGAACTCACGGGCAAATCGTGACTGTAGGAACAATATAATCTTCCGCTTTAAAATTCTAGGATCTTTCACCTTAAACAATGCTCCTGAGTCATTACCTCGCTCAAGACTTAAAACCATGAAGTGCACAAACACTAAACAGTAACAACTCCGTCCTCTAATAGTGTGCCACACTACAACAAAATAGCCACAGTTCAAAAACCTCTGAGGGTGCTACTAGAACCACTAGAAGAGTATGGAGTCTAGTTTGATAGCATACATCAAAAACAAAGATCTATAATCATTAACTCTTGTTCTTTACAGGCCATTAACAAAGTTCAATACCAATCAATAACTACGCTCGTCCGACGAACACTAACTCTCAGCCGAAGATCTCCTTGTGTCACATAAACTGTTAGGCAATTCCTGACTTGTTAACCATGAAACTAGTAAACTACATACTCCAAAATTTATCTTGACAAGATACTCGAAGCAGCATGTTTGTTGGTAATCTCTTCCAATTACGACTTACCACACACAATAGCTCGCTCCCGACAACAATCGTACCCAAGACTACTTCTCGACATGAATCGACTTGTGGTTCGGTTAAAGCGGCACTGTCTATCTAGACCATATGAAAAAGTATGGGAGCCATTACTTTTGGCAAACCTACAGCGCCGGTTCAAATGGTTCAAATGGCTCTGAGCACTATGGGACTTAACATCTATGGTCATCAGTCCCCTAGAACTTAGAACTACTTAAACCTAACTAACCTAAGGACATCACACAACACCCAGCCATCACGAGGCAGAGAAAATCCCTGACCCCGCCGGGAATCGAACCCGGGAACCCGGGCGCGGGAAGCGAGAACGCTACCGCACGACCACGAGATGCAGGCTACAGCGCCGGTATTCCTTTTAACAATTTAAATACGAGTATTGTTGAAAGTCGTCTGCTGCACCCTCAGCGACCACCTACGATGGTAGGCTGTAACCTCTCTGGACTGTGGGGTGACAGGCTGTAGTGCATCTCAGCAGCTCTAGAATGTGCAGGTACTGCATCTCGACATTAAGAAATCTGTATAAAAGCTACAAAGCATACGCTAGCAAACTTTTATAAACATTGGTTTGTACATTTCCGAGGATATTAACCTATTTCCGGACGCAAATTTCAATAAGTAAAGGGGATACTTGAAAAAGAAAGGAAAAGTGCGTTTACAACTTGACACATAGCATTTGCATCACCAGCTCCAAGTCCTAGGAAATATCTGATAATGCGTCGCAGGCGGAGTACAACATGAGTGCTTCTGTTCCTATGCTAATGTTTTACGACAGCAGACTGAGAGAGCCTACAGTAAACTACTGAATTCTGTATATCCTTATTTGGTTGGATATCATTCATTCCTGTATAATAATTCTTTTTGTTCTTCTAGTGTCTATCAGTTTCGAATTCTGACGACCATCATAGCTACATCACTTCTGCTTATTGTAAAACATTCCTCACCCGTGTGTGAAGTCCATGTCCCTAAGTTTCCGAGCCGACATAATGTTCTTCGTCCTCGTTCTCTTTTACTAGACATCTTCCCTTGAAAAATGTCCTCCAACATTTTTATAACCGTAACTATTATACTTTACATGGCAGAGATATCGTAGCGTCTTCCATTTTACTTTTTACTTTTTTTTCGTTTTGTGGCATTTTTAGCAGCTTTATCTGTCCATGGAATTCTCAGCACTCTCCTGTACACCAATATTTCAAATGCGTGAAGTCGTTTACTCTTCGTCTCACTCGACAACCAGGAGTCAACTTAGAAATCTTAATTTTGTTTGGATTGAGAAGTGATGGCTTTTGAGCACATTAGCCGTTTTACAATACGCTGCTCTGGCTTTCCAAGTGCGGCCTTCAGTTTTTTTTTCCAGTTATCCCACTGGTTACTGTAGTTAGTTCACAAATAAGTGTTTTTCTCTATCTGTTCAGTAAAATTTCCGTTAACTTTTACATGACCAATTAATTCGATTTTACCTTTGTTCATATCTAGGAAATTCGCTAACGACGTTCGTTGTTTCGGAGTACAAAATGTCGAAGACTGTTTAAGCTGTCAGCGAATATTACAGTATCCTCAATGTCGCCGATATTTTTCAGCATCTCTCCATTCAAGACGACATCAGCTTCGAAATTTTCAAGGGCTGCTTTGCAGATATATCCGAATTAAGATTAAATATCTGTGGCGGCAAAGTAGGGCCGAGTCTCACTCCTCAGCACATCTTTAATGTGTCACTTTTCTCATTTTCTTCTCTCCCACCAGCATTTTGATTCGGCTACGATACAATACAGTAACTGGGGCAAACTGTAGCGACTTTCGACAGATGTGTGTATATGACATACTTTAATAAGGCACACCAAAGAAGTGGTGCGTCTGTGTTAATCGATTGAATGGAATCGGTGCAGTAAGATGGAGTGAAGAGGTGGCGTGACTAAATATCAGAAGGGAGCTACCGCATTTGTACTTGCCTGTGGCTACAACGTGAATGATGTGACCTGATTTGTTAGTATATCAACTCGAATTGTCCAACAAGTCTATAAGGATTAGTGTGCCATTTGCAGCCACGTAACACAGCGTTAAGAGTAGATCCTAATCAACAGGGATTGTAGACGTCAGGTATGTCTTAACAGTGACAGACAGTTTCAAACCGAGGAAGAATTTCTGTAGTGAAGGCAAGTTCATCTCAGCCAGTTTTCGAGCGAACACTGACAAGGAGAGGTCCCCAATGTGGGATCGACTTTCTGAAACCGTCTATATGGCCCAGATATCACACACTGGAGCCATTCATACTGGTGGGCCCTCATTTGCGAGTAACTGACGAAACAAATTTCGGAATCTTGTGTAACACTCAATAGTGTTAAAAATGTTGCTTTATATAGTCTGCTTGCGCTGTATAATGGACAGAATAGTAACTTCATACGCAATAGATTGTGGTTTTGGATCTCCTCAGGTGCAGTAAAATTTTGTTTTTAAATCTTTATCTAAATGAATTTGACCACTATTTGTATTCAGTGCATTGGTGTAAATGTAATTTTTTATTTCCATTCCTTTGTCACATAATTTTTGTAGTGGACTGACAAGGCAGCCAGTCCACAGAGACGGGTAGCCGAAAGGGCACACGTACACACACGCCGACTGGCGCGAAGTCTGGAACAGGATACGTGATGAATGTGATAAAGAAAAGAACGTAGCTACTAGAACACTTAACTTTTATATCGTCCTTTGGTTTACAGCATTCTTGATGATACAAGTGAGACTATCTTGAGATACATGCAATGGTACAAATGGCGCCTTGCTAGGTCGTAGCCATTAACTTAGCTGAAGGCTATTCTAACTGTCTCTCGGCAAATGAGAGAAAGGCTTCGATCAGTGTAGTCGCTAGCAATGTCGTCGTACAACTGGGGCGAGTGCTAGTCAGTCTCTCGAGACCTGCCTTGTGGTGGCGCTCGGTCTGCGATCCTGACAGTGGCGACACGCGGGTCCGACATGTACTAATGGACCGCGGCCGATTTAAGCTACCACCTGGCAAGTGTGGTGTCTGGCGGTGACACCACAATTTTAATCATAACATCAACTTTTTTATTTCCTCCTCACGTGCAGTAAAATTTTGTTTTTAAATCTGTATCTAAATGAATTTGACCATTATTTGTATTCAGTGCATTGGTTTAAATGTAATTTTTTATTTCCATTCCTTTGTCACATAATTTTAATCATAACATCAACTTCTTTATTTCCTCTCATTTTCCTTCCTATCATTATTTTACCACTTGAAATATTCGTTCACATGTCTCCAATTATTTTTATGTATTAATTTCCATTTAATTTCTTTCTTTTATCACCCTGTTTTTTCGTCCATGTTATTACGTCCATTATATCTGTTACTCATTTTGCTTAAATCTCGTTTTACTTACAAACCCTTCTTTCATTTAAATTTTCATCTACGTTATTTTGTCCGTAATTCAGTAGGAATTTAGTTTATGTTTCAAATGTTCGTATGACGATTACGGTGCAAAAAAAATTGCATATCTGGTAACGAAAAATACATTTTTCACGCCATTGCACTAATTGAAGTTTTCAAATAATTGCCTCTTATGATAGATAAATATAATGAAATACATATTCACGAAAATTCCGATTGCAAAAATAATAATATAATTAAAAAATTAAACAAATATTAAGGTTCATACAGTGGTTAAATGAAGTGACAAAGGAATTGAAATAAAAAAATTACATTTAAACCAATTAATTGAACAAGAATAACGATCAGAGTCTTTCGATTAAGATTTAAACACAAAAAAAATTTACTGCCCCTTAGGAGATTCGAAACCACAACCTCACCTTGGGAAGTCATTATCTCATCCACTGCACCACCCAACCACTGTATGTAACATGACTTTTTTAACATTACTGAGCGTCAGGGAAAAATCCGATTTTTTTTTCGTCAATCATTCGCAAACGAGGCACCACCAGCGTTAATCGTTGCAGGGTTCCATACCTGGGATCTTAACTAATATCGCAGTATATTTCGATTCAAAAGTCGATCGCACCTTTGGGGACTTCTCTTGTCAGACAGGAACTGCATACAATGGACTTCTGGTTGGTTGGTTGGTTGGCTGATTTGGGGGAGGAGACCAAACAGCGAGATCATCGGTCCCATCGGATTAGGGACGAATGGGAAGGAAGTCGGCAGTGCACTTTCAAAGGAACAACCCCAAAATTTTCCTGAAGCGTGCTAACCAGTGCACGGACCTTTGGTGTCGGGTTTCTCGTAAAATAGCGTTGGTCGCAATGGCGCATAAAGCTGCACGTCAACATACAAACTGGACAGTTGCTGATTGAAAGTGTCTGGCGCCGTGGCTTATGAGTAGGCAAAATAAACAAGAGTCTATGATAGGAGGAAAGCGTGACTATTATGTTCCTGAAAGGCGTACTTGTGAGGACAAAAACTTGGAAACGCCAAGAAGACAATGCATTACTGTAGCTAACCCGGTACGGACAAACCGTTGTCGTCGGAACTGATAAAACAGGTCTGTATGGTTTTCAATAAAATCTTATACCGTACATCGTGCGAATAATGGCGACTTCATGAAATGTGATGGAGGGAGATACCGACCACGCAACTTTTCCTCCAAACCAGATCACAAATTTTCAGTAATACAGAGATATAGTGAACGTGGTGGCCAGGGATCATGCGGCAATTCATGCTCGTGGTCACAAAACCATTCCTGGACAATGCCAGGCTGTGTGAGCAGGAGCGCTGTCGTATTGGAACACAGCGCACCATTGTATCACAGGATGGACGGGATCAGCCACAATTTTAGCATAATTTTTGGCAGTAATGCGACATTGCAGAGTAACCACGGAATACCACGATATGGCTTACAAACCATCACCCAGCCGCTATCACGTTTCACTCTTGGTACTTGGTACGTAAATTCGGCCAGAATTTGGAAACAGTGTGAAAGAAGACTCATCCGATCAAATGACCTTCTTCCATTCCACTATAGTCCATGTTTTATGGTTTCCGCACCACATTTGCATCACTAAATGTAAATGTCGTGTGAATAGGGCCCCCGCATCGATTTGACGCCACTTCGGCGACTTCCGAGACGATGGGGATGAAATGATGGTGATTAGGACAACACAAGACCCAGTCTGAGCGGTGAAAATATCCGACCCAGCCGGGAATCGAACCCGGGCCCTTAGGATTGACATTCTGTCGCGCTGACCACTCAGCTACAGTGGGAGGACATTTGCGTCACTAATGAGTGATTTTGGAATTTCAACTCTACCTGCAGTTTCCTGCTTATGGAGCTCCCATCATGTTGTTGACGTGTGCGACGTTTAATTCTTCATTGACTTTTGGAACTGTCGCCCTCCTATTTCTCTTCAGAAACCTCTGCGGTCAGCGTCCATCGTGAGCATTGAACCTACACTTTCGTCCGCGTTATGACAGCAGGGGACGTTTCTCCGCTTTCCCTGTATGCCTATAAAACTTCGATATGGTGCATCTTGAAACTTCAAACAAATCCGCTACAATAGTTACGGAAACACTGACCACACGAGCGCGAACCATTTTCCCACTTTCGTATTCATTGAGCTCCAAAAAAATGGTTCAAATGGCTCTGAGCACTATGGGACTTAACATCTATGGTCATTAGTCCCCTAGAACTTAGAACTACTTAAACCTAACTAACCTAAGGACAGCACACAACACCCAGTCATCACGAGGCAGAGAAAATCCCTGACCCCACCGGGAATCGAACCCGGGAACCCGGGCGTGGGAAGCGAGAACGCTACCGCACGACCACGAGCTGCGGACCATTTAGCTCCGACATAACGCTTTTCTACTACATAGATCCTTTTCTGATCACAATTGACATTTACAACGTATTGAGGACATTGGACAGATGTCGCACATTGTCAAATGCAACGGAGCAACCTGCAGTCTTCGCTAGTATCGTATTTATTTTCAAGCGAGCATTTCTCGCGGTCTTTCCATATTTTTTCCAACACCTCCTCATTGCGGTTCGCTTTTAAAGTACATAGAACTATAATGGAAGTCATAAAAATTAAAAACCGTTGATATTTGTGGATCAACATGCACTGATAAATATAGCGAAACGGGCTTTTTGTAGTGCGCGTTTAGTCTTGTAGATGGTCTGAAAATTTTATTACGTATAGTGCCAACGGCCTTGCCGCAGTTGTAACACCGGTTCCCGTCAGTTCACCGAAGTTAAGCGCTGTCCTTCTGGGATAGCACTTGGATGGCTGACCATCCTGTCTGTTGAGCGCTGTTGGCAAGTGGTGTGCAATCAGCCCTTAAGAGGCAAACTGAGGAGCTACTTGTTTGAGAAGTCGCGGCTCCGGGCTCATACATTGACATACAGCCGGGAGAGCAGTGTGCTGACCACGTGGCCCTCCATATCTGCATCCCTGACGCCTGTGGGCTGAGGATGACACGGCGGCTGGTCGGTACCGTTGGCCCTTCCAAGGCCTGTTCGGAACAAGTTAAGTATAGTCATAATCTTTGAATTATCATCACCAAAAAATTAAAGAGTGGCCATAAAAACTGTTGTCGGTGTTAGCTCTGCAAGCTGTGACATAGTCTCCTCTATTTTTACACCTTTCAATGCGACAGATTTTATTCCATCTATGGATGACTTCCCGAAGACCTCAGGTAGAAATTAGTATTTACGCTGTTCAGGAAAAGTTCCATTTCGAAATTCATCTCGTCTTTAAACTGGAAATGTCTGCCGCTCATTGAGGAAGAAAAGTTTGGGTGCCAAGAGAGGAAAGTACACGGTTTGAGACAAAATTTGATAGCCCCAAAAAAAGAAGAGTGTTTGGATGAAATGATCTCAGTTGAGTTTCCGCGTCAAATTCTAATAAAATCCGAAGTTTTCGACAGGTAATTCGATCGTCACTGTCGGGGACTAAATCTAACTGCCTTGAGACGTTCGAATGTCTCTGGACACGTCTCTTGGAAGCACCACTGACTTCCAGCATCGCCTTAGTGATTTACGAAAATTGGCCGGGATTATGTATCTGATTGGAAGTGTGCATATATGTTTGCTGTCTTCAGTCTGTTATAGCCTAAATTGTCTGTTGAGTGTGGATACAGGTCTCTCACATGAATCGTCGTGTAATGTGTACCTAACTGACGAATGAGATGAAGGAGCTAACTGAAAGCCTTCAGACTTCGTTTGTATGAATGTGGAGATGGGTGGTGATCCTAACAGATTCCTAACGCAATGAAGCGCCAAAGAAACTGGTATAGGCATGCGTATTCAAATACAGAGATATGTAAACGGGCAGAATACTGCACTGCGGTCCGCGACTCCTATATAAGACAACAAATGCCTGGCGCAGTTCTTAGATCGTTTACTGCTTCTACAATGGCAGTTTATCAAGATTTAAGTGAGTTTAAATGTGGTGTTATAGTCGACACACCAGCGATAAGAGACAGCATGGTTCAAATGGTTCAAATGGCTCTGAGCACTATGGGACTCAACTGCTGAGGTCATTAGTCCCCTAGAACTTAGAACTAGTTAAACCTAACTAACCTAAGGACATCACAAACATCCATGCCCGAGGCAGGATTCGAACCTGCGACCGTAGCGGTCTTGCGGTTCCAGACTGCAGGGCCTTTAACCGCACGGCCACTTCGGCCGGCTAGAGACAGCATCTCCGAGGTAGTGATGAAATGGGGAATTTTCACGTATGACTATATCAATAGCGTACAGATGGGTATCAGGAATCCGGTAAAACATCATATCTCCGACGTAACTGCGGCCAGGAAAAGATGGTGCACGAACGGGACAACAACAGCTACATAGGGGCATACATAGGGGCAGAAATCCATTCCAGTACGATTATGCCATAGGTGGTAAATCATTGGAAGCGGTAACGACCGTAAAATACTTAGGAGTTACTATCCGGAGCGATCTGAAGTGGAATGATCACATAAAACAAATAGTGGGAAAAGCAGGCGCCAGGTTGAGATTCATAGGAAGAATTCTAAGAAAATGTGACTCATCGACGAAAGAAGTAGCTTACAAAATGCTTGTTCGTCCGATTCTTGAGTATTGCTCATCAGTATGGGACCCTTACCAGGTTGGATTAATGGAAGAGATAGACATGATCCAGCGAAAAGCAGCGCGATTCGTCATGGGGACATTTAGTCAGCGCGAGAGCGTTACGGAGATGCTGAACAAGCTCCAGTGGCGGACACTTCAAGAAAGGCGTTACGCAATACGGAGAGGTTTATTATCGAAATTACGAGAGAGCACATTCCGGGAAGAGATGGGCAACATATTACTACCGCCCACATATATCTCGCGTAATGATCACAACGAAAAGATCCGAGAAATTAGAGCAAATACGGAGACTTACAAGCAGTCGTTCTTCCCACGCACAATTCGTGAATGGAACAGGGAAGGGGGGATCAGATAGTGGTACAATAAGTACCCTCCGCCACACACCGTAAGGTGGCTCGCGGAGTATAGATGTAGATGTAGAACAACAGCTGATAGAATCGTTCAACGTGACAGAAAAGCAACCCTTCCGCAAACTGCTGCAGATCTGAGTGCTGGGCCATCAACAAGTGTCAGCTGCGAACAATTCAACGAAACATCATCGATATGGGCATCCGCAGCCGATGACCCTCTAGTGTACCCTTGATGACTGCGCTACACAAAGCTTTACACCTCACCTGGGCGCGTCAATGCCGACATCGCACTGTTGATGACTGGTAACATGTTACCTGGTCGCTCGAGTCCCATTTCAAATTGTACGAGCGGATGGCCATGTAAGGGTAGGGAGACAATATCATGATACATGGAGGCAGTACTGGCCTGCTTTATTGAAATGGTTAAAATGGCTCTGAGCACTATGCGACTTAACATCTGAGGTCATCAGTCACCTAGAACTTAGAACTAATTAAACCTAACTAATCTAAGGACATCACACACATCCATGCACGAGGCAGGATTCGAACCTGCTTTATTGAGCTGTATGCCAATGAGCATGGTAGGTGGCAGGTTGAGATGGGTAGAGAAGGGATGGACAGAGTGAGTGGGGGGAAGAAATGGACAGAGAGAGAGGAAAAGGGGGTGATACTTCAGGCAGATACTGGGTGAAGGGGGGGGGGGGGTAGTGGGCAGAGGAAAAGAAAGAAGAGGAGTGGAGATGGGAAGACAGAGGGGAAGGAGGATTTTGTCAGTGGGAAGGGGAGGAAGATATGCTGAGCGAGAGAGGTTGGGGAAAATGGAAGAATAGAGGAGGAGGACGAGATGAAGAGGCAGAGAGAATGCGGAGCAAGAGGTAGACAGATAGAGGTGGGAGTACAAGGTAGACGGAAGAAGAGGTTAAATCAGAAAGGGGGATGAGGAGGTATGTTCAATATAAATGAATGAATGTGCAGACAAAGCTGTGGTGAAGAGGCTAATATACAAACATATACTATCACATATTCTATAGTATCTCTGTATGATATTTCATATTTTTAATATATTTTATGCAAGAAACATAATCCCCTTGGAGGACCCGTAAGTTTGACTGTTTTCTTTTTTGCTTATGTTTTCGTGTCGGTGTCACCAGTTGCTCAAACCTTGAAGCCCGAATCTGCGACAGGCTAATGATTTCATCAGTTTATACTTGCGGAGTTCCGTTCTTAATTAATCGCGGTGGAATCATGTCGTCAACCTAAAACGATCTCTTAGCGGCTGTGGAAACCAGCGTAAAGAAAATGACGGTTAAAGAGGCCCGTCAACTCATTTCCAAGGTCTCTTTTTGCATCATTCGTCTCCGTCTCACACGTCCGCCGCGCGGCGTGTGACAAAAGAACGCCGCAGAGTTTCTCCCCGCACCTCTCTACTAGGCGGGCGGACACGCGCTGTGGCTCTTCGGCGTAATTAAAAAAGTTGCACTTTATCAGCGAGCCGCGCCGCCCCGGCTGTGGCGCCACCTGCGGGCCGCGCTGCCACTAGACTGGCGCCGACACGGCTGGCGTCGCGTCCCTCTATTTCCGGCGCCGTGCCTCGCCTTATCGGCGGCTCTTCCATTTCCCGCTGCTACACCGCCACCCCCCGCCGGCCCCGCCGCCCCCTAAGCCACCGGAGCCTGTTGCGCGTAACACCGCCCCCCGCCTCTATGTCTGTCAGCACCACCCCCTGTCAGCGCCCTGACAAACCTGCCCTCTACACTGGGCCGTATCTCTTTAGTTGCCTCTCCGCAGCTGTGCTCGCACGTTTTATGTTGAAGACTCGAGCGAATGCTGCTGCTGGACTCTTGTTTTATAACTCGGCATTTCATGGCCTTCCCTGATTTTCACTCCTAACTGGCGACATCATATTTCTGGACGTTACAATTTTTATTGGGCTTCATTACGAATTATGTCTAGACAATGTGGTACTAGCTGTGTTTTGTCTCGAGCAAACACCAATGAAATGATAGAAAATGTTTAGCTACACCAAAAGTAACTACACTACTAGCCATTAAAATTGCTACACCAAGAAGAAATGCAGATGATAAACGGGTATTCACTGGACAAATATATTATACTAGAACTGACATATGGATACATTTTCACGCAGTTTTGGTGCATAAATCCGGAGAAATCAGTACCCAGAACAACAACCTCTGGTTGCCTGTGCATTGAGTCAAACAGAGCTTGGATGGCGAGTACAAGTACAGCTACCCATGCAGCTTCAACACGATACTACAGTTCATCAACAGTAGTGACTGGCGTAATGTGACGAGCCAGTTGCTCGGCCACCATTGACCAGACGTTTTCAATTGGTGAGAGATCTGGAGAATGTGCTGGCCAGGGCAGCAGTCGAACATTTTCTGTATCCAGAAAGGCCCGTACAGGACTTGCAACATGTAGTCGTGCATTATCCAGGTGAAATGTAGGGTTTCGCAGGGATCGAATGAATGGTAGAGCCACGGGTCGTAACACATCTGAAATGTAACGTCCACTGTTCAAAGTGACGTTAACGCAAACAACAGGTGACCAAGACGAGTAACCAATGGCACCCCATAACATCACGCCGGCTGATACGCCAGTATGGCGATGACGAATACAGGCTTCCAATGCGCGTTCACCGCGATGTCGCCAAACACGGATGCGACCATCATGATGCTGTAAACAGAACCTGGATTCATCCGAAAAAATGACGTTTTGCCATTCGTGCACCCACGTACGTCCATGAGTACACCATCGCAGGCGCTCCTGTCTGTGATGCAGCGTCAAGGGTAACCACAGCCACGGTCTCTGAGCTGATAGTCCATGCTGCTGCAAACGTCATCGAACTGTTGGTGCAGATGATTGTTGTCTTGCAAACGTCCCCAACTGTTGACTCAGGGACCGACATGTGGCTGCACGATCCATTACCGCCATGTGGATAAGATGTCTGTCAGCTTGACTGCTTGTGATACAAGGCCGTTGGGATCCAGCATGGCATTCCATATTACCCTCCTGAACCCACCGATTCCATATTCTGCTAACAGTCATTGGATCTCGACCAATGCGAGTTGCAACGGCACGATACGATAAACCGCAATCGCGATAGGCTACAATCCGGAAACTGTTGTTTGTGTATGAGAAATCGGTTTGAAACTTTCATGTCAGCACGCTGTAGCTGTCGCCGCCAGCGCCAAACTTGAGTGAATGCTCTGAAAAGCTATTCGTTTGCATATCACAGCATCTTCTTCCTGTCGCTTAAATTTCGCGTCTATAGCACGTCATCATCATGGTGTAGCAATTTTAATGGCCAGTAGTGTAGTAGTTAGCGATTTTCCTTGCGTGTCAAAAATGAATTTTCGCGCTTAAACGAAGTGTACCCTTATTAGAAACGTTCGGGCAGATTAAAACCTGAGTGATGGACCGGGACGTCAACCTAGAATATTTGTCTTTCTCGGCCAAAGACCCTACCAACTAAGTTATATACACAGCTACAACGTTCTACAAATACTAATGAAAGCTTAGGCATCATCAACATATCCTTCAAATTATTTACAGTAAGGAAAGAATTAGAAAACAAGTAGAAGTGACAATACTAGTATAAATTTTGTATCCACAAGATTATATATTTTCAGCACCACAAATTGAGTTTAATTTGCAAAACATACTCCTGTCCAAAACTTAAGGACGAAAGTCACTGCCAAGCAACAGAGCGCGATCAGACTTCGACCCTCGTAGAACGTACTGATACAGTATGGTACAGTACAGTACATCACAGTAAAGTACAGTACAGAAGGTAACTGAGAGAATTATGTAATGAGACATCTACATCTACGTCCACGTGTTTACTCTGCTATTCACAAGAAAGTGCCTGGCAGAGGGTTCAATGAACCACCTGTCTCTACCGTTCCATTCTCGAATGGCAAGCGGGAAGAACGAGCAGTTAATTTTTTCTGTGCGAGCCCTGATTTCTCTTATTTTATCGCGACGTTCATATCTCCCTACGTAGGTGGGTGCCACCAGAATGTTTCCGCAATCGGAGGAGAAAACTGGTGATTGAAATTTCATGAGAAGATCCCGTCACAACGAGAAACGCCTTTGTTTTAATGATTACCATTCCAATTCACGTATCATGTCTGTGACACTATCTCCCCTATTTCGCGATAATACAAAACGAGCTGCCCTTCTTTGTCCTTTTTCTATGTCATCCGTCAGTCCCACCTGATGCGGATCCCACGCCGCACAGCAGTACTCCAGAATAGGGCGGACAAGCGTGGTGTAAGCAGTCTGTTTAGTAGACCTGTTGCACCTTCCAAGTGTTCTGCCACTGTATTGCAGTCTTTGGTTTGCTCTACCCACATTATTATCTATGTGATCGTTCCAATTTAGGTTATTTGTAATTGTAATCCCTAAGTATTTAATTGAATTTACAGCCTTCAGATTTGAGTGACTCATCGCGTAATCGAAATTTAGCTGATTTCTTTTAGTACTCATGTGAGTAACTTCACACTTTTTGTTGTTCAGGGTCAATTGACATTATTCGCACCATACACATATCTTACCTAAATCATTTTGCAAGTCCTTTTGATCATCTGATGACTTTACAAGACGGTAAATGACAGAATCATCTGCAAACAATCTAAGACGACTACTCAAATTGTCTCCTATGTCGTTAATATAGATCAGGTTCAATAGAGGACGTATAACACTTCCTTGGGGAACGCCGGATATTATTTCTGTTTTACTCGATGACTTTCCGTCTATTACTACGAACTGTGACCTTTCTGACAGAAAATCACGAATCCGGTCGCACAACTGAGGCGATTCTCCGTAAGCACAGAATGAAACTTTTATTCGAAGATAATAATTACTCTGAGGCCACCACGAGTTTTGATAGTCCTCTGGATATCACAAAAGGCATACATGGTCCGTAACAGTGCGTGTGATCACCGCTAACGGCAATGCATGCTTTGCAGTGTGCTCTCATGCAGGCTACAATATTACACTGAACAGCCAAAGACACTGGTACACCTGTCTAAAATCGTGTAGGCCGACGCGAGAACGCAAAACTTCCACAACACGGTGTGGCATGGACTCGACTAATGTCTGACGTAGTGCTGGAGGGAACTGACACCATGAATCTTGCAGGGCTGTCCATAAATTAGTAAGAGTACGAGGTGGTAGAGATCTCTCTGAAAAGCCCGTTGCGAGGCATCCCAGATACATTCAATAATGTTCATGTCTGGAGAGTTTGGTGACCAGCAGAAGTGTTTAAACTCAGAAGAGTGTTACTGGAGCTACTCTATAGCAATTGTGAATGTGTGGGGTGTCGCATTGTCCTGCTGCAACTGCCCAAGTCCGTAGGAATGCACAATGGACGTGAATGGATGCAGGTGATCAGACAGGATGCTTACGCACGTGTCACCTTTCAGAGTCGTATCTAGACGTATCAGGGGTCCAATATCACTTCAAACGCAAGCGCCCCACATCATTACAGAGCCTCCACCAGCTGACATGAAGCGTCCATGGATTCATTAGATTGTCTCCATACCGGTATACGCCCATCTGATCGATACAATTTCAAACAGATTCGTCCGACAAGGCAACATGATTCCAATCATCAACAGTGCAATGTCAGTTTTGACGGGCCCAGGGGAGGCGTAGAGCTTTGTGTCGTGCTGTCGTCAAGGGTTCACAAGTGGGCCTTCGTCTCTGAAAACCGATATTGATCCTGTGACGTTGAATGGTTCGCAGCTGACACTTGTTGATGGCGGAGCATTGAAATCTGCAGTAATTTGCGGAAGATTGTCAGTTCTGTCACGTTGAACGAGTCTCGTCATTCGTCGTTGGTCCCATTCTTGCAGGGTTCTTTTCCGGCAGCAGCGATGTCGGAGATTTTATGTTTCGCCGGATTCCTGATGTTCGCAGTACAATCGTGAAATGGTCGTACGGGAAAATCCCTACTTCATTTGTACCTCGGAGATGCTGTGTTCGACGGTGCATGCGCTGACTATAACACCACGTTCAAAACCACTTAAATCTTGATAAACTGCCATCGTAGCAGCAGTAACCTAAAAACTGCGCCAGACATTTGTTGTCTTATACAGGCGTCGCCAGCCACAGCACCGTACTCTGCCTGTTTACATATCTTTGTATTTGAATACGCATGCCTATACAAGTGTCTTTGCCGCTTCAGTCCGTTAGGGATCTGTTAGGATCACCATCCATTTCCACATTCATACAAACGAAGTGTGAAAACACGTATCGGAAGGCTTCCAGTTAGCTCCATCATCTCATTCGTCAGTTAGGTACACATTACACGACGATTCAAATGAGAGACTCGTATCCACACTCAACAGAGAATTTAGGCTATAACAGATTGTAGACAGTAAACATGTATGCACACATTCATTCAGATACATAAGCACCGTAATTTAAGTAGGGGCAACGGGCAAGCCAGTCCATTCGCCTCACGATACAAGAACTCCTGTATTTGCTCTTTTAGATACGGCCGCGCATTTCCATCCGTAAAAATGAAATGAGAACCGAAGCATCATTGAAAAAAAAATACTAAAGGGGTACACTGACATAATTACGCCGGCCAGGGTGGCCGAGTGGTTCTAGGCGCTACAGCCTGGAACCGCGCGACCTGCCTCGGGCATGGATGTGTGTCATGTCCTTAGGTTGGTTAGGTTTAAGTAGTTCTAAGTTCTAGGGGACTGATGACCTCAGAAGTTAAGTCCCATAGCGCTCAGAGCCATTTGAACCATTCAGCCATAATTGTGTGAGTGTACCACCTTCAAATATCTGGGGGTCTTTATGCGCATGCAATATTATGCCTCTCACACCATATCTACTGGATCACCAAAACTATCATGTTCGCCAGTATTTCTGGATTGGTTATACGCTCTCACTTCTCGCCATATAAGGGTACGCTTGCACTGTCGAACATGGTCGTTTCGGTAGTCCAGTGTTCCAAGTCTTTCACAACGTTACACTCACCTGTCAACGTGATCGTTCCACTGTACACTTTCTTCATGTGCATCCTTTCAGGGGTTCCTTAACACCTGGTTTCATTTTTATGAATACAAATGCAGAACCGCAACCAACAGAACAGTGGAGGAGCTCGCTTGGATCGGCGAATGGACTGGCTTCCCCCTTCCCGACTTAAAACCCATCGAGTACGTGAGGGATGCGCTGTGAAGACGTATTGCAACGTACCCGTATGCACCAATGACCGCGCTGGTGAAGGAGTGTAACGTTCTATTACAAGAACTCCCTACCAACCCATGGGGGCTCGTTTATTAGCATGTGCTGCGGTCCGTAGTGAAAACACGCTATTAAGAACCATGTCCCGCACTCTGTAATGTCCAGGGAACTGCATGAATAGTGGTAACTTCGGTGCAATAAAACGGCCATATGTGTTCGTCTTATTGACTATTTCTTTCACTTATCTTCTGTGCTATGCTGTAGCAGTTCTTTCTATGTGTGATCCAAGTTCCTTCGAGCTATGTTACTTGGTAGTGACACATCAAGTGAAAGATACTTCCATAATTTACTCTTGTACACCAGCGGATTTTCTGTGGTTTGTTGATATTTTATATCAACTAGTTTTAGATGTAAACTTAATAAATTAAACTGCAGAATTTCAATTGTCAGAAAGTATGTTATTTTCGAAAACAAACAATACTTTCTCAGTGGAAGTCTCATACGTAGTCTCAAAAGAGTGCGCCTTTTTTAGTCTACTTTATTTGTAATTTTATACGATTTTCTGACTGTCATTCTCCATTACGTTACTTTGTTGTTGATTTGAAATCGTGAAATCGGACTCATCATTATTTGCACTTCTTAACTTGTCAAGATTGTCTAATTCACATTACCGGTTTCTCAAATTTATTTTCACCCTCAGATGTGATAATCAGTCCACAAACTATATGCTCATGTCACATAAACTCAATTTATAATCATTCTGAACATCATGAAATGGTGAAACGCACACCATTAAAATATGTGTCATTTTGTTACACGGGTATACAGCCTCTTATTCCATTGTGGACAACTTTTACGAAGCTGGAAAGTTGCGAGAAAGATTATGGCGGAAGTAAATCTGCGAAGTGTGCTCGAAAGGCGTGCCTGGATGGCTCAGTAGGTAAAGCAGTTTCCCCTCGAAATGCAAAGGTTCTGTGTTGGAGTTCCAGCCAACACATAGTTTTTATATCCTAGAAACTAATCTTAAATATTTCGAACTTCCATTAATGCAAATTTGTAGATGGGGAAATTCACTACGCTTTTGAAAGTTGAGTCTAGTCAATTTTGCTTTCGAGTGTGATCTCATATGTTTCATAAATGAGTCTGTGTCAGCAGCGCGGAGCAATACTTGTGCAAAGATAGAATGTGCTGCCATATCTGCAGAAACCAAGACAATTTGGCTAGTTTTTAGAGTTTCGTGCCGCAACCGGTAGAAACGGAACCCTTATAAGATCACTTTTTTTTCGTCTGTCAGTCTTTTTCTCGGTCTGTCTGTTTGTTTGTTCGGCAGGTAAGACTCCATTTTCTCAGGAACGTATAGAATCATCAAGTTATGTCACACACTGAGGTCTACGGCCCCCTGCATCTCTACAAAATTTAAACTTCTAAGTCAGTGCAATTAAAAGATACGGAAATATTTTGATACTCGTTCCGTTGACGTAGAATAATGAAATTTGCCAAGAAGCATGGTTTTTAAAGAAAAAGATTAATTTGTAATTATATCAGATAAAAAATATTCTTTTTTGCTATTACACCCTTGTGAGGGTCAGTCAAACAGAAACGAGACAGATGTAAAAAAGTTAGCTTACAGTTTATTACTTATATTTCAAAAGTTATAGCCATAACTATAAATAAGTCATCCCACTGTCAGACAAGACGGATAGTGGTGACATAAAGAAATGTTTCCGGTTGCGAACGGAACCTTGATTGTGTCCAGACGTGCGCCTCTTGATACGAAGCAAATCGACGGACACGAATGTCTTTCGTCAGAGCTCCAAAACTATGGAATTCACATGGCAAGAGTTGAGGACCGTATGGAGGATGTGTAAGGGATTCCGAGCGAAACATCTGCAGCGTACCTTGTCAGATGGGCGGGGAAACTGAAATTTGACATTTAACACATATTACCTAGAAATAATATTAATTCTGCGGTTTAAAATCACGGAGCAAGTTCTTTATCTCCAGTCCACTCTAAAGATGGCCGGAAGATATAAGGTCGAAATATTGGAAAAAACAATAAATAAAGTTGATGTGGCTGCACTCCCGAAATTAATGGAAGAATAGGTGTAATGTGGGAATGGGTTCGATAGTGAATAAGAAAATAGGAATGGGAGAAAGCTACTACGAAAAGCATAGTGAACGCATTATCGTAGACAAGATAAACACGAAGCCCACACCTACCACAGTAGTGCAAGTTTATATGCCACCTAACTCTGCAGATGATTAAGAGATTGAAGAAATCTACAATGAACTGAAAGAAATCATTGAGATAGCAAAGGGAGATGAAAATTTAATTGTTTTGGACGACTGGAATTCGATAGTAGCAAAAGAAAGAGTAGGAAAAATAACAGTTGAATACACACTAGGGGAAATGAATGAAAGAGGAAGCCGCGAGGTAGAATTTCGCACAGAGCACAATTTAATCATCGCTAACTCTTTTTGTTTAAGAATTATGAAAGAAGATTGTACACGAAGGAGAGAGCTTGAGATACCTGAAGGTTTCAGATTGATTATGCAATGGTAAGACAGATTTCGGAACCTGATTTAAATTGTAAGGCACTTCTGGGGACAGATGTGTACTCTGACCACAATTTATCTGTTATGAACTGTAGAGTAAAACTGAAAAAACTGCAAAAAGGTACAAAATTAAGAAGACGGGACATAGATAATTTGAAAGAACTAGAGGTTTTTGAGATTTTCAGAGGGAGCGTTAAGCAACGGTTGACTAGAACAGGGAAAGGCATACAATAGAATTGAATAGGTAATGGTGAAGGTAGGAGAGGATCAAATAGGTAAAAAGACGAGAGCTATTAGAAATCCTTGGGTAACACAAGAGATATTGAATTTAGTTGATGAAAGGAGAAAATATAAAAATACGGCAAATGAGGCTGGCGGAAGGGAATATCAACGTCTATAAAACGAGATTGGCAGAAAGTGCATAATATGAGGGCGTGGCTAGAGGACAAATGTAAGGATTTAGATGCATATTTCACTAAGGCGAAGATACATACCACCTACAGAAAATTAAGGACACTTTGGATAAAAGAGAAGCAGCTGTATAAAAATCAAGAGCTCAGGTGGGAAACCAGTCCCAATCAAAGAAGGAAAGCCTGGAAGGTTGAAGGAGTATATAGAGGGCCTAAGGAAGGGAGATGAACTTGAGGGCAGCATTATAGAAATGGAAGAGGACGTAGTTGAAGGTGAGATGGGAGATATGATACTGCGAGAAGAATCTGACAGAGAGCTGAAAGATCCAAGTCGAAACAAAGTCCCATATTCTGTCAGAACTTATGATAGCCTTGGGAGAGCCAGCCATGACAAAGTTCTTCCATCTATTGTGCAAGCTGTGTGAGACAGGCAAAATACCCCCAGTCTTCAGTAAAAATCTAATAATATCAATACCGAAGAAAACAGTTGCTGAAAGGTCTGAAAATTACCGAAATATCAGTTTACTAAGTCAAAGTTGCCAAATGCCAACATGAACTCCTTATAGAAGAATGGAGAAAGTGGTAGAAGCCGACCTCGGGGAATATTCCGGAGAAATATATGTACACGAGAGGCAGTACTGACCCCATGAGCTATCTTAGAAGACAGACGAAGGAAAGACAAACCTACGTTTATAGAATTTTAGACTCAGAGAAATCTTATGACAATGTTGATTGGAGTACTCTTTTTGAAATCCTGTTGGTAGCAGGGATGAAATGCAGGGTGAGTAAGATTATTTACCACTTGTACAGAAACCAGACGGCAGTTATCAGAGTCGAAGGGCTTGAAAGGGAAACAGTAGTTGAGAAGGGCCTGAGAAGGGTAATAGCCTATCCCGGATGTTATTTAATCTATACAATGAGCAATCAGTAAAGGAAAACAAAGAAAAAATTTCCTTTAGGAATTATAGTTCAGGAAGAAGAAATAAAAGCTTTGAGGTTTCACCCGTGACATTCTAATTCTGTCAGAGACAGCAAAGGACATGGGAGAGCAGTTTAACTCAATGGGTCATTGTCTTGAAAGGATGACATAAGATGAACATCAGCAAAAGCAAAACAAGGATAATGGAGTATAGGGACCTAAATCAGGTGATATTGAGGCAATTAGATTAGGAAACAAGGCACTTAAAGTAGTAGCTGAATTTTAATTAAATTAAACAACAAGTTTACTGTTCCCAGTCACTGTTTATTTATCTCCACGACGTGTTTCAAAGGTTTAAACCTCCATCATCAGGTGGATTTACATTCGTTAATATGACATTTGTTTGCGTGTTGTACTACGATGTTTTGGAGGAACTTGTGGCACTGTCTAGTGGAGAAACAAAACTCTCCACTGGTCACAGGTTCCTTTCACTGTCGTAACACATCACATGTATACTGTCATATTTTGTAAACAAATATGGCGTCGGAAACAATAAATAAACAGTGACGTAACAGTAAACTTGTTTCATTTAATGTCAATAACAGTCACGGTAAAGCCTAACCTAAAATATTCTTCTGACGAAGAAAGTCTCGGACGTAGACTGAAGTGTTAGGAAGTATTTTCTGAAAATATTTGTGTGGAGTGTAGCCATTCATGGAAGCAAAACATGGGTGACGAATAGTTTAGGCAAGAAGAGAATAGAAGCTTTTTGAAATGTAGTGCTACATAAGAATATTGAGTATTAGATGGTAGATCACGTAACCAATGACAAGGTACTGAACATAATTGTGGAGACAAGAAATCTGTGAAACAAATTGACTGAAAGAAGAGCTTAGCTGATAGGTCACATTCTGAGACAACAAGGGCTCACCAATTTTGTACTGGAGGGAAGTGTTACAGGTAAAAATCGTAGAGGGAGAACAAGAGATGAATACACTAAGGAGATTCAGAAGGATGTAGGCTGCAGTTGTTATTCGAATACAAAGAGCCTTCCATAGGACAGAGTAGGATGGAGAGCTGAATCAAACCAGACTTCTGACTGAAGGCCTCAACAACAACAATATTAATCCGGTGTGAAATCGTTAAAGTATCTTAATTTTTCTTCAATGCGCCACAACCAAACTTTAGTTACTCCTTTACATACCGACAAGACAGCTTTCGTTTGTTTCAAAATATGTTCATGAAACAGTGCTGCACAGATGTGAATCCTGTTGTTTTCGTGGCGAAATAATTCATCCAGTAGGTTTCGGGGATGCAGCAGCATAAACTTCATTTATGCTTTTTATAATACTTCGGGGCCATCTATCTTCCTGCCGTCTTCAGAGTGAGTGGACAGGAGCTAAGTTACTTGCTCCGTCTTGTTAAACCACCGAAAACGCGAGCGCCAGAGACGTTATTCGGCGTCAAAGAATAAGCGTAAGTTGTTTTCTGTGATTTAAAACGACGGAACAAGCACTATAGCGCATTGTAGCCTTCTGTGGCCTCAAACGGCTCACTCTGAAGATGTCGGGAAGATTCACAGCTGAAATGTTAGAAGAAATAAAATTTATGCCGCTGAATTCCCAAAATTTAAAGTATGAGCGCTGCAGTGCTTCAGCGCACTTGAAGAGCTGCACCGCTGTACTGTGCTTTGATTAATGGACAACCAATGCCCGTAAAGAGCCCATTTTCAATTCACGGGCATCATTACATCACTTTAAAGGATAGTTCCTAGAGGTCAAGTATGTAAATATTATCAGTCGCAGCATTCATCCATACGTTTTTTATATTACTGCACACATTTTCGGTCCACTGCACTACACCACTATTACGCGTACTGTTGCCAACGGCGTATCACACATAAACTTAATTCAACGGACGTGTGTATAACTGACGGATGCTGCAACCGATAATAATTATAAGAGGTGGACAAAATTATGTAAGCACTGTGAGAAATCTATCCTTGAACATACATGAGGATAAATGCAGATGCTAGCCGAAGCTGCTGGTTACGCTGTCGTATTTGATCGAAAGGCACCAGTGCTATGCCCTAATTTCGTTGCAAGTATCAAATGGTTCAAATGCCTCTAAGCACTATGGGACTTAACATCTCAGGTCGTCATTTCGCTATAGACTTAGAACTACTTAAACCTAACTACCCCAAGGACATCACACACATCTACACTACTGGCCATTAAAATTGCTACACCAAGAAGAAATGCAGATGATAAACGGGTATTCATTGGAGAAATATATTATACTAGAACTGACATGTCATTACATTTTCACGCAATTTGGGTGCATAGATCCTCAGAAATCAGTACCCAGAACAACCACCTCTGGCCGTGGTCCAAATGGCTCTGAGCACAACGGGACATAACATCTATGGTCATCAGTCCCCTAGAACATAGAACTACCTAAACCTAACTAACCTAAGGACATCACACAACACCCAGTCATCACGAGGCAGAGAAAATCACTGACCCCGACGGGAATCGAACCCGGGAACCCGGGCGTGGGAAGCGAGAACGCTACCGCACGACCACGAGCTGCGGATCCACCTCTGGGCGTAATAACGGCCTTAATACGCCTGGGCATTGAGTCAAACAGAGCTTGGATGGTGTGTACAGGTACAGCTGCCCATGCAGCTTCAACACGATACCACAGTTCATCAAGAGTAGTGACTGGCGTACTGTGACGAGCCAGTTGCTCGGCCACCATTGACCAGACGTTTTCAATTGGTGAGAGATCTGGAGAATGTGCTGGCCAGGGCAGCAGTCGAACATTTTCTGTATCCAGAAAGGCCCGTACAGGACCAGCAACATGCGGTCGTGCATTATCCTACTGAAATGTAGGGTTTCGCAGGGATCGAATGAACGGTAGAGCCACGGGTCGTTACATATCTGAAATGTAACGTCCACTGTTCAAAGTGCCGTCAATGCGAACAAGAGGTGACCACGACGAGTAACCAATGGCACCCCATAACATCACGCCGCTTGATACGCCAGTATGGCGATGACGAATACAGGCTTCCAATGTGCGTTCACCGCGATGTCGCCAAACACGGATGCGACCATCATGATGTTGTAAACAGAGCCTGGATTCATCCGAAAAAATTACGTTTTGCCATTCCTACATCCTAGATCGTCGTTGAGTACACCATCGTAGGCGCTCCTGTCTCTGATTCAGCGTCAAGGGTAACCGCAGCCATGGTCTCCGAGATGATAGCCCATGCTGCTGCAAACGTCGTCGAACTGTTCGTGCAGATGGTTGTTGTCTTGCAAACGTCCCCATCTGTTGACTCAGGGATCGAGACGTGGCTGCACGATCCATTACAGCCATGTGCAGCACGGCGTTCCGTATTACCCTCCTGAACCCACCGATTCCATATTCTGCTAACAGTCATTGGATCTCGACCAACGCGAGCAGAAATGTCGCGATTCGATAAACCGAAATTGCGATAGGCTACAATCCGACATTTATCAGAGTCTGAAACGTGATGGTACGCATTTCTTCTCCTTACACGACGCATCACAACAACGTTTCACCTGGCAACGCCGGTCAACTGCTGTTTGTGTATGAGAAATCGGTAGGAAACTTTCCTCATGTCAGCACGTTGTAGGTGTCGCCACCGGCGCCAGCCTTGTTTGAAAGCTCTGAAAAGCTAATCATTTGCATATCACAGCATCTTCTTCCTGTCGGTTAAATTTCGCGTCTGTTGCACGTCATCTTCGTGTGTAGCAATTTTAATGGCCAGTAATGTATTTTGAAGGAAAGGATGCGTGATCGCTATCTGCTTCCATCATAATTACGCGAAGTTTTCACTATTTTGCAGGAAGATTCTTATAAGATTCCATTGAAAACCATACAGGACCTGTATTTATCAATTCCGAGATGACTGGATGGTGTTTTGAAAGCCCTCGTGTTTACTACACAACATTAGGTATGGTAATGCGTTTCGTTTATGGTGCTCCCATATTTTTGTCCATTCCCCGTATACTTGAAGTAAGCTACAACTATTAAATATACTTGACGTCAAGGTACCTTCTTTTAACCTTATGTGATGATATCCGTGATTTGAAGACTGTCGCTAGGACAAGACTGGATGTTGGACAATAGATACACTCTAGAGTAACTTTTAGTGATTTCGTGATGCCGTTCTTTAAATTTTACTTCCTTTTACAACCGCACTCTGAGACATAAATGGCTTAAACAAAACTACAGGAGGGACAATGGCAGCCGCAGCAAACTCGTGAGCAAAGCGGAAGCCTTGCAACTTGTAACGATGAGGTCTAACTCGTGTGCTGAGTTAGCGGTGGATTTGCATTACGAATTTTCAGCGAGTCTTACCAGGGCTTCGTATTTTATTAAATCTCAGAGAGACGTCTCGCTTAATGGATCTGCAAATGGAGAACAGAAGGCCTTAGAGATGGTAGAAACTCCTTTACTCGCATAAAATGGGACTGTTGTCAGCTATTGTCATTGGAAATAATTAATTGAAGTTATTACTGATTCCCCTCCCATCCCCCCGAGTCACATGACCCTTTTGAGTTTATATCTCTCGATGTATATCGTATTTCTCATTATAGTTGATCACCACCACTAATAAAAAGTGGTTTTGTTTTGAATGATTTCTCCTGTTTTCGTGTTAATCTATCACAACTATTAACATTTCATCTTTCTAGTTTGTGATTAACAGGAACTGGCTCTTCGTCAAGACGTTCTTTTTCTCTTTGACTGAAGTAGGTGCTTTGAAAAACAGTTGCCATCAGTCTTCACGACATTTTCAGAAGTTAACAAAGGAAATCTGTCGAAGCTACCAACACTTCAGCTGGCAGAATCTCCGGTGCCATCAGCGTGAAGCAGTAGTTAACATCGCTGGCTTACCTGCTGTGGGTCATCGTTTCAAACTCGACCACCAGCACTTACCTTGAAACTATCATTTCGGAAATATTTTTGAAATATTTGTGTTTGTTTATCTGGAATATCAGTTCAATGGAGCTTCCCTTCTTTATACTATACTTTCGTTCTAAAATTTGATTTTGTTATTGTCATTTTCTTACAGTATGGTTCATCTACTATGTCTTCAACTTCTTCTTTTTTCTCTTAGTACTTCTTAAAGCACACCAGTTCGCAAATACTACCTCATTTGCAAAGTACACAAAACTACACATGGTGTATATGTACCCACTGAAACATCACTGATACCTAGTAAATGTGGATTTGTGTTAGCACTAATCAACAACATCTCAGTTAGGAAATTGCGCCACTTCTGCATTCAAAAGCAACGTTTTAAGTTAGTCAGTCTACTTTACTGCCTTGAACGATATATTTCACAAGTTAGAGGTGTGTTCCATTTGCAGACACATTACGCAACAATTGTCGTGTTATAAGATGAAAGGCCTGTATCAAATATCTCAGTTTTATGCAATGTATCAAATGCAACCGTTTTTAATGACGCGCCACGTAAAAGCCCAAAAAATATGATCTTAAGAACTGGTGAACGTGTAAACCACGCTGAAATGCGTGAAGTATTTAAATACTATGCTTCCGAGACATTAAAGAAGCAGCAATAAGAATCTTTATATACCTCTGACAAATTCTGTTTCCAGAAAAATAGAAAAGAAAGGAAGAAGAATTACTAAAGGAGTCGAGGTGAAAGATTGAGTTGAATTTCTGAATTATATGATACAGATATGTTTGCTAGTAAAGATCTTTCACCACTAGCAAAGTATGCGTCTCCGTGAACAGTAATTCTGTTAAGACATCAGAATAAGTCGACGTGTTGTACAGACAATATATGGAGCACTTAAAAGCGTGGTTTTCGATTTTATTATAATATTGGGAGTTTACGAACATAAGTCGCTTTGTTTTATGAACATAAATCACTTTGTTTTATGAACATAAGTACCAGTGTGCATTGTCTATTACACTGCATCTACCACCTTGAAAGACCAGCCGAAATAAAAATGAATGATATACTACCTCTAAGTGACTGAATTTTTAGTTGATCTTTCATTTACTCGCTCCTCATGGGTGAGATAGGTCTGGCAGTGATACAACATGACGATCTTCAGCCAGGAACAATTATGCTAATACAAATAGTTTTAAAGTGTTTAAAAAGATAAAATATTTATTTGCTTTCTTACATTCCTAAAATCGCTAACACACACTGACGATATTTTTTTAAAAAAGTCTTTAAGAAATCTTATGAACCGATGACTACAATAAAACCGGAAGTACGTGCACCGTGAAGAGAGGTTGAGTGGTGTAAGGAGTGAGACAGCAATGGAGCACGACTTTTGGTATTCTGGGGTAGCTGCAGGGTGCGTGATAGGGGTTAACGATATTTGAGATGAGTCTAGCCAGGATGGAGTTCAGACTACTGTTTCTGGCCTATATTTCTCTTTCTAAATTTCTCGTTAGTTTCCTTCACTGCTCGCTCAATGTACACATTAAATAACATGGAGAATAAGAAACTTCCTCGTCGTCTAACTCACTTCTCAGCTACTGCAGGAGGGTGGGGGGAGGAAAGTAGGAGTCCTGATTTGAGGGAGGATGAGGGACTGGGTTAGACCTCGTGGCAAGGGTAAATCCCAGTACGAATTTCACGTTATGGGAGAGTCTGTTAGAATTGCAGAAGGAAACGATAAGGAATGTACACTGTTCCCTATATTTTTTTCCTTTATTGCATTTAGATCCGCCCCCTCCCCCCACCCCTTCTGCAGCAGCGTAATATGCTGCTCTACAGCCTACAGAAATGTTAAAAAAAAGCGTAATGAGAAAATAAACAAACAAGAAAAAATGCGATAAAACGGTGACATTATAAAAAAACTGTAAAATAGCGGAAAGTTGTGGAATTTAAAATATAAAAACACTGCAGTGACGATGCGGATGAAGACACACAATAAGTAGACAGGCACAATTACAAAAAACAAGGCGATAGTCTGGTTTCTGTTCGCACGAGATAAAAAACACAACTACATCTACATCTACATCCATACTCCGCAAGCCACCTGACGGTGTGTGGCGGAGGGTACCCTGAGTACCTCTATCGGTTCTCCCTTCTATTCCAGTCTCGTATTGTTCGTGGAAAGAAGGATTGTCGGTATGCTTCTGTGTGGGCTCTAATCTCTCTGATTTTATCCTCATGGTCTCTTCGCGAGATATACGTAGGAGGGAGCAATATACTGCTTGACTCTTCGGTGAAGGTATGTTCTCGAAACTTTAACAAAAGCCCATACCGAGCTACTGAGCGTTTCTCCTGCAGAGTCTTTCACTGGAGTTTATCTATCATCTCCGTAACGCTTTCGCGATTACTAAATGATCCTGTAACGAAGCGCGCTGCTCTCCGTTGGATCTTCTCTATCTCTTCTATCAACCCTATCTGGTACGGATCACACACTGCTGAGCAGTATTCAAGCAGTGGGCGAACAAGCGTACTGTAACCTACTTCCTTTGTTTTCGGATTGCATTTCCTTAGGATTCTTCCAATGAATCTCAGTCTGCTTTACCGACGGTCAACTTTATATGATCATTCCATTTTAAATCTCTCCTATTGCGTACTCCCAGATAATTTATGGAATTAACTGCTTCCCGTTGCTGACCTGCTATTTTGTAGCTAAATGTATTCGCAGCACATTACACTTGTCTACAATGAGATTCAATTGCCATTCCCTGCACCACGCGTCAATTCGCTGCAGATCCTCCTGCATTTCAGTACAATTTTCCATTGTTACAACCTCTCGATACACCACAGCATCATCTGCAAAAAGCCTCAGTGAGCTTCCGATGTCATCTACAAGGTCATTTATGTATATTGTAAATAGCAACGGTCCTATGACACTCCCCTGCGGCACACCTGAAATCACTCTTACTTCGGAAGACTTCTCTCCACTGAGAATGACATGCTGCGTTCTGTTATCTAGGAACTCCTCAATCCAATCACACAATTGGTCTGATAGTCCATATGCTCTTACTTTGTTCATTAAACGACTGGGAACTGTATCGAACGCCTTGCGGAAGTCAAGAAACACGGCATCTACCTGTGAACCCATGTCTATGGCCCTCTGAATCTCGTGGACGAATAGCGCGAGCTTGATTTCACACGACCATCTTTTTCGAAACCAATGCTGATTCCTACAGAGTAAATTTCTAGTCTCCAGAAAAGTCACTATACTCGAACATAATACGTGTTCCAAAATTCTGCAACTAGCGATAGAATGGCGGCTGTTCGCAACACTGACAGGGGATGCACAACACTGAACACTCACTTAAAAGAGCACTATTCAGGTGACACGGCGGCTGATGGGGTTGGGGGAGGACCAGGACCGATGAGGGGGAAAATGGGGGGAGGAGAGGAAAAGAGAAAAGGGGGAGCCGATGGAGGGAGGGGACATAGAAAAGGCCGGCAGGGCGGATGCGAGAAGTAGTGGGAAAGGCAGTGGAGGGTAATGCAAAATGGACTCAAGGGAGAGAGGGGAGGCAGAGAGAGGGTAGACGGGGAAAAAACAGGATGGAAGGGGGGGAAGAGGGCGCCCGGGAAAAGGACAGAGGAAAGGAGGGAGAGGTGAGGGTCAGAGTTGATAGAAGGGATAAATGGAGGGAGAGAGGGCATCATCCAGGACGGGTAGTCGACGGAAGCCACCTTGGTAAAGGAGATGAAGGGTGTAGAGGTGAAAGGTAGGGGGGACACAACGGTGAAGGCGCGGCAGAGGGTGGGTGTTAGAGAGGAGAGGAGCAACTAGGAGATTTCCCTATATTTGAACCATAACACTAGTTATAACTTTTAAGTATTGTGCTGGTTAAGAGTCTGGCGCAGTTATTCAGAGAACGATCACTGTGTAATACTGCAACTCCATGAATAAAGCCTGTAATGCAGGGACGGCCCAGAATTCTCCTGCTCGCGTGTCATACTAGTCTCTCCCGGCTGCACACTTTCCCCATCACCACGCCACGCTGTCTGAACATGAGGAAAGTGGAAAGGGGAAAACTGCGAAAGTCTCGCGTTTAGATGGCAGTGCATTAGTATTGTATGTTTCTCCCTCATATTTCTCCATAACGTAGATAACAACCCAAACAAATTCTTAGTATTATTTAATTAATTTGCCATGCTGAAGACTTTATATGGTTTATCTGGTGCAAATTGTTGGCTTATAAACAGATACAGACAAGTTTAAATTTTTGTACTCAGGCTTTGATGTAATCGTGACTGACTTAGTTTCATAACTGAAAAAAGTCATTTTTGCAGTGATCGAAACACTTTACTGGGTATGTAACATCATAGTGGTGACATAGAAACTATTCCTCAGAAAAACAACATAGACCTCCTGGACAGCTTTAACGTAAAATAATTTGTGTTATAATCAGATATTAAATTTTCACCAATGCCAGTTAGTTTCGGGAAACGTATTTTTCTTTTTTTTCAGAATTAGCCCCTTCCATAATCCGATTTTCCTTTTAAATCCATTCGCATAAAATCTTTATTAAGGTGTTACTCACCTAGCAGTTTTTTACTGTGAGCAGTGTGCAGTCAAGTCCACTTAAAATGCAAGGTTTGCAATCAATTAGATATTCTAATTTTCGTTCCTCCTCTCCTTTTCCCTTCACAAATTTAACAATACCGGGTTTTGAACTGAAAAATCGCACCAGACATGCCTCTTGTCTTAACCAACGTACTTTGCAATAATATGTAGTCTCCATACTCTTCGTTCACTTCCATTGAAAACTACTGCAGGTGCCTATGAAATAATGCATGTAACATCACAAAATTTACTATTCGTACCACTAATTTCATCATGTGCTCCACTCCTGTAAATTTTCCACAAGGTGTTTCTAGATGTACAGAATAATGACATCAGTCAGTCGACAGTAGTAATTTTTTTTCTCTTTCATTTTCAGCTAAATATTTAAATTCTTTCTGCTTGGTGTAATGTTGTTCCACAGCAAACTTGTGACTATATATCTTCTACGTGATTGAAGAATTCACATCCCTCTCTAGTGTCATTCGCGCTCGTTTTTACAGGCTTGTGAGCACAGATTGCTAGAGTGCCACTTTTTTGTAGGAATAGCCACAGGACCTGTGAACTACCACGAACAAGTAGCGACGGGTGAACAGCGCGACACCATGATTCTGCCAAAACGAAGGAAGTCGTGCCGGCCGACAAATGCCGTACCGCAGTCTAAAATATCGCACTCTGCTGAGTAATTCTGTGAAGGACCGAGTAAACCTGAGGCAGGGCAGGCCTCTGCCCACAAATTTCCCGCACATAAGGCTCTGCTGCGGCACGTCGCCGCAGAAAAAAACCGCACCGTTTCATATTGCACGCTGTCTCACCCAAGCCCCTACCATGCCATAGCGGAAAAGCGAGACAACTGTCCCCCAATTGAAGCAGCTGATCTCCGCCATTTGCATGGATGAATCCTAGTATTGGTGTTGTGATTTGAAGTATATGAGACGCAACAAGAGCAATTGAAGCACAAATTAAACACATGTTCGTTTAAAAAAGTACAGAGTATTCGAGTCTATTCTAAAAGTATACTTAAATGAATGAAGTTTCCTAATTTCCGAAATACGTCTGCATAGAGACGCGAAATTTAAGAATGTAAGGCTCTTTCCTGACAAGGTGCAGTGAGTTTACATCGAGTTATTTGCATTAGATAATCACATGAAACTTTTAAAGTAGCAGACAGTACGATTATTATTTAATTCACGTAATTTTCCTGTCAGGTCCTGATTGCTTTTTGCTGACTACTGTGTACATTTTGCACGCTTACTTTTGTTTAGCACAGTATTGTCTACACTCGAATTATGGTATGATTAATTGTAATAACCCATATCACTTTAAATACCGTAGGAATTTCATTCGCACATTAGTTTTTAACACTGATAGCACCTCTAAAAGTGGTTGAGTTTGCAACATCTGATCAAATATTTGACCATTTACGAAGTATAATCACCACCTGACAACACATGTTAAGTATCTAAACGCAATTATTCGACCTACCTATGATTCATACTTAATATATATTTGATTGCCTTGGTAACCTGGAAAAGGAACGTTCAAAATTATACACACTGACAGTATTTCCACACTATTTAACCTAGGCCTATATTGCGCGATTTCCAGGACACTATACCTTATCCTAATGAGTTGGAAATCCAAATACTGTCGGTATAGCATCGTCCTTCAGTTGACGTCTATGTACATAATTTTCCATGTAACAATTCTTTCCAAAATGAAGAGAGCACAGCAAATGATTTCTTTTCAGTTGGAATTTCTCTCTCCGAGTAGCAACTATCCGTTTCCGATTTAGAAAATCATTTCTAAGGGGAAACCTAAACAAAAACAAACGCTCATGATGTATTATTTATCCATGAAAATACTATATACAAGTAATATTAAGTAACAAACAACCAGAAGTGACTGACCTGTGAAATGTAATGTGGTGTCACCGCCAGACACCACACTTGCTAGGTGGTAGCTTAAATCGGCCGCGGTCCATTAGTACATGTCGGACCCGCGTGTCGCCACTGTCAGGCTCGCAGACCGAGCGCCACCACAAGGCAGGTCTCGAGAGACGTACTAGCACTCGCCCCAGTTGTACGACGACTGTGCTAGCGACTACACTGACGAAGCCTTTCTCTCATTTGCCGAGAGACAGTTAGAATAGCCTTCAGCTAAGTTAATGGCTACGACCTAGCAAGGCGCCATTTGTACCATTGCATGTATCTCAAGATAGTCTCACTTGTATCATCAAGAATGCTGTATACCAAAGGACGATATAAAAGTTAAGTGTTCTAGTAGCTACGTTCTTTTCTTTATCACATTCATTACGAATCCTGTTCCAGACTTCGCGCCAATCGGCGTGTGTGTACGTGTGCCCTTTCGGCTACCCGTCTCTGTGGACTGGCTGCCTTAACAGTCCACTACATGTAACATTGTTTCCGTCTTCGTCTTTGCTTCCATTATACTGTTACAATTAAAAGCAGCACAAGAACGAACCATGTTTACGCACTGTTTCCCTGCAAATGGCGGCATCTATCACATTCAATGTGGGGACGCCACACTAGCGCCAATGCGCGGTCTAGTTTTTATGTAGTAAGTCTATGGTCTCAACCCGTACGAGTCGATTGTTTCAAAGCATCGCGAGCTGGCACGTTAGACCGGCCAAGGCATGCTATCTTTTGTGGCCCCTAATGTAACACGGCTCCGTCACTTCAGGAACTTTGGTCCGCGGGAGGCAATGACAGCGCATATCTCCAAAATTTGGTTGTGTCAGGAGGCCCTGGAAAACGAAGCATTACTCCTGGGTCTGGCATTCGTTCTGCCAGACATGTCAGTGGTGGCTGTGACGGTGTCTCTAAACGGTGCTCGTTGGAAGTGAGTTGCTGCCCGCTGTAGGCTTTATCCGTGCATTTCATTCGCATTCTACTTACCTATCTTGCATTCCAAGTGTATTTTCAACAAGCTTATTCAAAAAACATGTCTGTTCTGCATGTATCGGAACTTCGTTACCCTTTTTTGGTCCTTTCAAATCCATTTGCACACTTACTTGGCAGTATCCATTTATAATCAATGCATATTTATGGCTTGCAATATTTCTCTCTCTCTCTCTCTCTCACTCTCTTAAAAAGCAGTGGAACATTTTTATTTTGTTCTCGTCAACTGACTGTTATTTACAACCTTGTGCAGAACTTATACTGGTGGCTTGGATCGTCCATGTTGTACTACCATTATTTTGAACATTATAGCATATCTTTATCACATTTTTCATATGCACACATACGGCATTAGAGGATCCCGATTGTCCATAGGATGAGTACAGTCACGTGGCTTTTTACATTACTTTAGATGAGTAGTAGCGTGCTTGCCTACCATGCAGCGGACCCAGGTTCGATTTCCGACCAGGTTGGACATTTTCTCCCTCCTTGGACTGGGGTTGTCCTCATCATCACCTATGCGCAAGTCGTCAAACGTGGCATCACCTAAACTAAGACTTGCACCCGGCGGCTGAACTTCCCTGGACGTGGCCTCCAGGCCAACAATGCCACACGGTCATTTCATCTGATTTCCCATTTACATCCACAGAAGATGGGATCTGATCTCATTTTCCGGTGTGTTTTCTGCCGAGAGAAAGACACCTATTAAGCACTGTAACGCATGTGCCAACATTCTTTCGTAGTGTTTCTCAGTGATCATGTAAGGACAATGAGACACAGTTCCTGATTTGCAGCTTGGAGTGCTAATTAGATGCACCAAAGCAGTACATTATTTATTACTGTTTCAAGTGATAAATATAGCATATCGCAAGTTCATTCGCCCTGCACGGACAGAGTCCATGAAGCAAATTTAATAGAACATTTACTCTTTGATTTGGCAACGTATAGACTTAACTTTCATGAGGGGCTATAAAATGAAAACCAGACACATGGAAGAAGCTAAGTATACTGTTTATTATTTCAAAAGTTATCGCCATAACTGTTAATACCTTTATCCCACTGTGAGACACGAGGGTCAGTGGTTTCATGGAAAATGTTTGCGGTTGCCTACGGAACTATGAATGTCTCCAGACACGCACCTCTTCGTCCGAATACAATCGACGATTACGAGAGTCTTTCCTCAGCCTCCAAAACTACGGAAATCGCGTTGGGAGAGATTGGAATTTTGTGGAGCAAGTTTAAGAGTTTATCAGACATTGAACGTCTTGTCTGACTATAGGGTAAATGTAAAGACGATTATGGCGATTACTTCGGAAATAATAAACACTTTTTTCAATCAGTCTTGTTTTTATTTGACTGCCCGTTGGATTTTGTACCAGTGAAACATGCTCCATAAAAACCCTTGCTGCGTTTGTGTTGTTTCTGGCATGTCAGATTGACTTTCCAGTGATCATATTTGAAATTTTGGTATATAAATGAGGGTGAAACCCTTTCAAAACTTCGTTTGTATATTCAGTTGAAAATTTACACGACGTGATAGGATTTCAAGACAAAGTCCATCACACTGCTCTGAGAAATCCAGCCAGTGTCAAACACTAAACATAGTCCAGGCTCGCAGCGTATCTCGTCAAAAAGAGGGCGTCGGATGCCGATGGTGGGACCTCAAACACTGGCTTCTTGTCCTTGTTGTCTCTGAGTGGACAACTTTATCCTGCTCTGGAGACCACGGGATCACGTTATGTGACGTGATGTAGCCACGATCAAGCCTGTTGCGATGCATGCCAAATTTAAAGTAACGTAAAAACTCCAAGATTGGCGATCTTTTAGAGAAGCCCGAAATTTAGCGAGGACATCAATGCGAGATGCTTATAATAGTTTCTAGAACGAGACTTTGTCTCGAAATCTGGCAGAAAACCCAAAGTGATTCTGGTCGTATGTAAAGGCAAGGCAATGCCCTCTCTACGCGATAGCAGTGGAAATACTGTCGACGACAGTGGTGCCAAAGCAGAATGACTTATCACACAGCCTTCCGAAATTCCTCAGACAAAGAAGATAAACTAAATATTCCAGAGTTCGAATAAAAAACAACGGCCAACATGAGTAACTTAGAAACAGACATCCTCGGAGTAGTGAAGCAACTTCATTCACTTAATAAAAGCGAGTTTTCCGATCCAGATTGTATACCAATTAGGTTCCTTTCAGGGTATGCTGATGCAATAGTTGTATACTTAGGAATCATATACAACCGCTCGCTCGAAGAAAGATCCGTACCCAAAGAAAATTCCGCATGTCACACGGTTATTCAAGAAAGACAGTAGAAGTAAGCCACTAAATTATAATTTCAAATTATTTACGTCGATTTTCAGTAGGATTTTGGCACATATATTGTGTTCGGACACTATAACTTACAAAAAAAAATGGTTCAAATGGCTCTGAGCACTATGGGACTTAACATCTATGGTCATCAGTCCCCTAGAACTTAGAACTACTTAAACCTAACTAACCTAAGGACATCTCACAACACCCAGTCATCACGAGGCAGAGAAATTATGACTTACCTCCAAGAGAACTGTCTATTGACGTCCGTCAACACGGATTTGGTTAGCATTGTACTTGTGAAACACAACTAGCTCTTTACTCACACGAAGCGTTGAGTACTATCGATAAGGGATTTGAAACTAATTCCCCATTTTTAGATTTCCAGGAGGCTTTTGACACTGTATCTCATAAGCGGCTTGTAGTGAAATTGCGTACTTATGGAATATCGTCTCAGTTATGTGACTGGATTCGTGATTTCCTGTCATAGGGGTCGAAGATCGAAGTAATTGTCGGAAAGCCATCGAGTAAAATAGAAGTGATTTTTAGCATTCCCAAAGGAAATGGTATAGTCCCTCTGCTGTTCTTTACCTATATAAACGATGTAGGAGACAGTCTAAGTAGCCGTCTTAGGTTATTTGCAAGTTATGTTGTCATTCATCGTCTAGTAAAATCATGAAAGGATAAAATCGAATTGCAAAACGAATTAGAAAAGATATTTGTATGGTTCAAAAATTGGCAATTGACCCCAAATAATGAAAAGTGTAAAGTCATCCACATAAGTGCTAAAATGAATCCGTTGAACTTCGGTGCCCAGATAATCAGTCCAATCTGAAGGCGGTAAATTCAACTAAATGCCAAGAGATTACAGTTACGAATAACTTAAATTGGAAAGAACATATATAAAATATTGTGGGGAAGGCGAACCAAAGGCTGCGTTTTACTGGCAGAACATTTAGAGGATGTAGCAGATCTAGTAAAGAGACCGCCGACACTAAGCTTGTTCGTCCTCTTTTGGACTACTGCTGCTAGATGTGAGATCCATACCATATAGGATTATTATATACATATCGAGAAATTTGAGAAAAGAGCAGCACGTTTTGTACTATCGAGAAATAGAAGAGATTGTCACGGAAATAATACAGGATTTGGCAAGTAAATCTTTAAAACAGGAGTTTTTCGTTGCGGCGGAATCTTCTCGCGCAATTCCAATCACGAACTTTCGCCTTCGAATACAAAAATATTTTGTTGACGCCGACCTACGTAGGAAGAAATGACCATCAGAATAAAATAAGAGAAATCAGAGATAGCACGGAAAGATATAGTACTTCGTTTCACCCGCTTACTGTTCGAGAGTGGAATAACAGAGAATTATTGTGATGGTGATTCGTAGAGCCCTGTGCGAGGCACTTAAAAAGTTATTTGCAGAGTATACATGAAGATGTAGATGCAGACGCACGCTATCTGCTGCGCATATGTGACGCCCTCCATTTCTGGATGAGTGTACTATAGTCTGGCTATTTGAGTAGCTGGCTACAGCATTGTGTGCGCAGGTGTGGGATTAGTGGCGCTTGTCAGCATAGATGAAGCGGCAAACCAGGACTGGAAATCAGAGGGAAATGTTGGGGTTGTTGTGGTCGAGTTTTTAGGAAGTGCATATGGAAGTGTTCCATGAGTGTGAGGAGAAAGGGTAAGTGGCTGAGATTACAGATACATCTACATCTACGTGATTACTCTGCTATTCACAATAAAGTGGCTGGCAGAGGGTTCAATGAATCACCTTCAAGCTGTCTCTCTACCGTTCCACTCTCGAACAGCGGGCGGGAAAAACGAGCACTTAAATTTTTCTGTGCGAGCCCTGATTTCTCTTATTTTATCGTGATGATCATTTCTTCCTATGTATGTGGGTGCCAACAGAATGTTTTCGCAATCGGAGGAGAAAACTGGAGAGTAAAATTTCATGAAAAGATGCCGTCGCAACGAAAAGAGCCTTTGTTTGAATGATTGCCACTCCAATTCACGTATAATGTCCGTGGCACTATCTCCCCTATTTCGAGTTAATACATACGAGCCGCCCTTCTTGTACTTTTTAGATGTCATCCGTCAGTCGCACTTAGATGCGGATCCCACACCGCGCAGCAATAATCCAGAATAGGGCCGACAAGCGTGGTGTTTAGCAATCTCTTTAGTAGACCTGTTGCACCTTCTAAGTGTTCTGCCAACGAATCGCCGTCTTTGGTTTGCTGTATCCACAACATAATCTATGTGATCGTTCCAATTTAGGTTATGTGTAATTGTAATCCCCAAGTATTTAGTGCTGTGTGACTCATCGCGTAATGGATATTTCCGAATGTCTTTTACTACTCATGTGAATAACTTTTCTTTAGTCAGGGTCAATTGCCATTTTCCGCACCATACAGATATCTTTTGCGTTTTGCAATGCGTACGAGCAGCATCATCTCTTGCATAGAAGGAAACGTAATGTTGGTGTTGCGCCAAAGGTAAACAGTGACACGCCATTGAACGGATGGGAAACTTGAAAGCGTGCACCATATTCCTCATCGATGTAAATTATGAACAATCAGCATGAGCGGAACACAACCTTCCTTCTCTGAAAAATTGATTTGTCATACTGTGGCATCTCGGTTTCTACAATGTTTGCTGCTAACAACTGTGAAGTGAATGTGCTGCCGTTGGGCAAAAGAAAAAAGAGTCGAACACAGTGGAGACTGATTACCAGACTGCGCAATGTGACTATGTAACTGGCTGAACGTCATCTTCTCAGCATGGCTCTAACGTACCATATACTTGCACAGATTTAATTCACTGAGGTTGTACATGGCACTGCGACTGGCTGCTGTCTGCTGTAGTTGGTCTTGAGGCATTCATCTTTTCTACGTCGGTACACGTTATCCAGAAAATAAAAATTCACCAGGCTGCAGATAGGCACCCGATCGAAATTGCTGGTCTGCTGAATCATAAAATGTAGTGTATTTGGACGACTCACATTTCAGCATGTCCCAGAGCGGTAATCCCGTTCGTGTGGCAGTCTCGGTCTGTCAGTTCCTTTTTTTTTATTTTTTTTTAAAGTTAATCCCTGGTCTCCTACGAACCCATTTATCAGTATGACATCTATCGAGATGGGTTTCATAAGGCCACAGTACCCTCTCCTGAGATGAGACAAGGTGGCCCGCAGCTGTAGTAACTGGGAAAATGTTGACGTCTGAGCTGGCCTCACACATAATCTATCGGATACAGTCTAGGGATCCTGCTGGCCACGAGAGTATCTCAAAATTACGAAGACGGTTCATAGAGACAAGTGCCATGTGTGGACGAGTATTGTCCTGTTGCATAATGATACCATTATGGAACATAATGTGTCACTCACACCGACACAGGGAAAACAGTAATCACAGTTTACAGAATGTTTATTGATCGAAGAAAGAAACGTCTGCTTCGGCGATAATGACAGAATCCCCATTACAGTGTCTCACAAATGTCTGTAAGCACTATGGGACTTAACATCTGACCGAGCGAGAAGGCGCAGTGGTCAGTACACAGGACTCGCATTCGGGAGGACGACGGTTCAGTCCCGTGTCCGGCCATCCTCATTTAGGTTTTCCGTGATTTCCCTAAATCGCTCCAGGTAAATGCTGGAATGGTTCCTTTGAAAGGGCACGGCCGACTTCCTTCCCCATCCTTCCCTAATCCGATGAGACTGATGACCTCGCAGTTTGGTCTTTTCCCCCAAACAACCCAACCCAACTTAATACCTGAGATCATCAGTCCCCTATACTTAGAACTACTTCAAACTAACTAACCTAAGGACATCACACATATCCATGCCCGAGGCAGGATTCGAACCTACGACCGTAGCAGCAGCGCGGTTCCGGACTGAAGCGCCTAGAACCGCTCGACCACAGCGGCCGGCCAGTGTCTCACAGGAATGAAGGCTTGACAGTATGATGATTCCGAAGCCTGACAAAGTAACACAAATAGAATCTTCATGGACAAATACATTTGTACTGAAGTCCGAATAAGCTATTCTGAATATAACCACCATACGAGCAGAAAAGTGTATCCTGGATACAGTCTGATCGAGCCAAGCGAACAACAATGACAACTGAATACAGCATCATCGGTTTCTGTGATGGGCTTCGAGATAGTCCTATGTCGATGGAATGAGTAGCACCTGCTTGGAGGCTAGGAGAGACTCTCGAAGCCGGAGGAACTGATTTTTGAAGCAATGGCGCCGACATATATAACGGTCATCGGCGGAATACTGGCGGCACTATTTTCTGGTCGTGTGTGTGGCGGATGCGAATAGGTTCCTTGGAAGAGGCAGCCTCCACCAGAACTGGTACCGCCGCCTGGTGTTCTTCCGTTACAGCGGCAGAGTGAGTCGGCGATGAAGTGGCTTGCAGGGGTCATGTAGGCTGCACGCGTGGCCGAGGTGCCCTACGGGTTGCCGATCGCTATTGCGAAATCTCCGGTACAGCACTATCACATGAGAGGTAGCACATGAGCGAACATGATGTCTGTGACGCACTGTTATGTATGAGAGTTTCATGAATCACTACCAGCAGTGAACAGAAATCGCACACAGTGCCTTCACATTATGATGCCAGGAAGTGCACTGTGCCTCCCCAAAATCCTAGAAGAATGGGACTTGTTGTAGAATGAAGGCTTTCACGACCGGGTGACATGGCTGTTGATATACTTTTCGGGATGTGAGGTCGTGGTCCAAGAACTTTTCTGCTCCTTACGTTTCGTCCAGAACTGCGCTGGACTTCCTCAGAGGCGCTGCTCCGCTGAGTCGGCAAGACTCAGCGGAGCAGCGCCTCTGAGGAAGTCCAGCGCAGTTCTGGACGAAACGTAAGGAGCAGAAAAGTTCTTGGACCACGACCTCACATCCCGAAAAGTATATCAACAGCAATGGGACTTGTCCCCAGACCGCTGCAATGTCTGCTGACGATGGTCATCCGGGGTAGTGCAGAACCGTTATTTATCGCTGAACACAATTCTAAGCCATTAATTAGTAATGCAAGCTTCTCGGGCATGCCACCACTCCAGATGTAGCCATTTCTGTTGTGGTGTTTAACGGCAGCATACTCGTGGCTTGTAATTCTTCATACTGGCTGCTGCTTGTCTTCAGAAAATGGTGCAGCAAGACTCAGAATGTTGCAGGGAGTCCGTTACTTCTTTTTGGGTGGAAGGTGCCGCTCCAATGTTGTTACGACGTGCTACGCACACAACACAGCGATCCTCTCTTGGGGTGGTAGACCAAAACCTTGACAACATGTATTGCTGCCCTCACTTTCCCATGCAGTCCAACATCGGGGCACTGTGACATCCGAATGCACCACAAATCTGGATATTACACGATTCAACTAGAGCCTAAAGCAGACCCACAGTGAGGTCCTTTTCAGTCACTGCCAGGTGTCAAGAACGCTGTCGCACACGAGGACGTGGAATCTCCACGTCCTTCACAATGATCACTCACCGTCTGATACTTTTCTTATTTTGTTTCTTTTTAAATCTATTAGCTTTCGGTTAGTATCCATAGAGCCATCTCAATAGCGGAAAGACCATACGACACTAAGTCTTTCCACGAGTTTTCTATCAGTTTTGACGATGGAAGGTTAAGGACAACCTAGTCCCCCCATGGAGTTCTGACGCTGTTCAGGCCCCTTATATGTCCTATTAGACCTGGTAACAACACCAAACACAAAGAGCACTAATCTACTCTGGTGGCTGTTCTACCTATCAGAGAGAAATGCAGCTCTGGTCTTCTACACATCCGCCAATGGTGTCCACGCGATCAGTGTTACTTTGACATCCGACCATGTTTTCCGGCCGCTTCACTTTTTTTTATCAGGCAGTTTATTTTAATTGTTGATGTCTGTGGGAGACGAGCGTCGAAAACTAAACGCCTCTCACAATAGATTATAAACTGCACCATAGGGAGTCCAGCTTCACGCTGGCATACAGCTGCCTCCCCTCCCACCGCCCCCCTTCCCTCAACCTACAGCACTGCTTCTGGGCGTGTTACTTTTTCTTTTAAAATTGCTATCTGTCTTTGTTACCATGGATAGAAACGATCTCAAATATATTTTGACATATGAAAAACTTTAAAGTATTTTAAAAACAAATTAATTCTCTAGATAGCCATTATCTAACAATAATTATATAACTAGTAAAGAGATAGAATACACCTACTTTGGTGAAAAATTGGTGTAAATTATATATTAAATGGATAAAATACAGCATCTCACTAGTGGGAAGCATTCCCATCAAAACCATAAAATCAAAAAATGTGCATGTGACTATCAGAACGGAATCTCTGTAACTGTTGTGTTCGTTAAAACAGGACATATCAACGAAAGAACAACGAAGTGCTTTGAGCCTATAAAAACATTTTCATCTGGGGTGCTATGCTTGCCTTTATAACTTACCCATTTACCTATAACTTATCTACATATTGTCTATAATTGCTTTTCTATATAGGATAACATAGACTATTTTTATATTGGTATTATATTTCTGTACGCCGTTCTTAATTCCTTTTGCAGGTTTAGAGCCCATTTGCTGCTTTTGTGTTGATACTGCCTATTTTCAATAAAGATATCTTGTTCATGAGTTCCATTGTGGTACAAAAATGTTTATTTTATGTATTTTTAAATGGAATGCTTCCTGCTATTAATATGCTGTATTTTTTTGTTTCATTTACGGTTAACACTAATTTCTCACCAAACTGGGTATGTTGTACTTCTTTACTTAAATACTGCAATAAAAGGTTTCTTCTGAAATACAGTCAGTGTAAAAAATCTTATCACTCATCCCAATTTTCTATTTGCTTATTCTTCTCGGATAGGGTGCTTGTTTTCTTTCCAGTTTAAAATGATTGTCTAATTATTGTTATCGGATTACTACCTACAGAATTAAAAGTTTAAAAATATTATTAGAAAAAAATTTTATGTGTAATAATTATCCTTTCTGATCCCACTCGTAAAAACGAAACACTACAGATATTAATCAAAACCCGAGGATTACCAAGATTAGCAATCTGGCAACTTACATACACCAACTTTTCGCTCTCTCCAAGTGAATTGAAAGACTGATAATCTTGTAGTTAAGTCCCATTAAATCATCACTCCCATCTTTCATATTTTAATTTCTATGAGAAAGTTCCCTTATTTACCGATGCATTACACACGTCGAAAGAATAACACTTCTTGTAAGACAGTGTGTTAGTATTTTACTGAAAATACTATCAGATCTGTATGAATTTTTCCGCTATACGCCAAGCTGTCTTTAGCGCAATAATACTGTGATGTGTGCATTGCTGGAAGCAGAGCGACACACACGGTCCCCATGGAAACGGCCGCATTCCCAGGGTGTCGTGACCCAGTTTACATCAGGAGACTTTAGCGCGTGCGCATTCCTCCCTCTGACTTGCGGAATAGCCCCCAGCGCTGCTATTCCTTCACCACAGTTGCAGCTACGCTCTCTCTTTAATGGGATCACCACCCGACCGTGCTTATTTACTCTAAACTGGCATCTACCGCTTGAGGAAGACTTGAAATGAGATCATTATTTTGATCTATTTCGGTAGGCACCGTACTACAATGGGCTACAGTGACTCGACTTTCACGAGACTCCTATACCGAATAGATCCCTTATTTTTTTCATGTTTCGGACGGTAGTGGTACATACTTAGACCTCTGCTCTAGCGCGATGTGCTTCTCAAGAGTTTTCGTGAAATGGAGGTTCCAAATTTTTACGAGCCTGTTGAATAGTACACGAGAGTAGCAGCAGCCGAGCAGCATCCTGCCCGTGCTCGCTCTGGAATCTCGCAGTTATTTTCTTATAATCTTTCATCAAACACTCGTACAACAACTAATACCCATTTTTCAGAAAGGAGAAATGATGACGACAATGATGTTGGTAAATATGTGGCGAGGTATGGTAAGCAATCATGACGAAACAAACATTTACTTATACATACGTTCATGCGAATTTTAAAAATTTATCGTAGGGAAGTCATTCCACTTATAATTGAGGCACTCAGATCCACAAGGGTCCAAAGCACAGACAAAGTTTTGAGAGAAATAGATGTTTGTGGAAACCAAATCTGTAACCAAACTAGCAGTATAGTAAGTTTAACCACATCTCAACATCCTGTAACAGCTATGAAAAAATTACGCGCCCACTTTACGTTATGAAATTTTAATAATGCTTAGGATTATTACTGTTAAAGTTAATCCATAATGTGTTACATATGCTAGTGACAATAGTGTCTTCTTGGCAGTTGTAACGTTTGTGGTTAACGTGAAACTAGAATCAGAATATAAATTACAGTTACTAAGTGCACCAAAATATATAGTAATTATGACCCATTCAAACACTTCATGCTGATCCTTAACATAATTTTTATTAAGCAAATACTGTGGCCTGAGGTTCAGCGATAACTGCCTGTTCACGTCAGGCGTGAAATCTAATGGTTTGTTAAGTCTTTGTGTCCCTAGGTTAATATTTTTCTTCTATGTACACTATGTGATCAGAAGTATCCGGACACCTGGCTGAAGTTCGTGGCGCACTCCATCGGTAATGCTAGAATTCAGTATGGTATTGGCCCATCCTTAGCCTTGATGACAATTTCCACTCTCGCAGGCATATGTTCAATCAGGTGCTGGAAGTTTTCTTGGGGAATGGCAGACCATTCTTCAAAGAGGAGAGGTATTGACGTTGGTCGGTGAGGCGTGGCACGAAGTCGGCGTTCCAAAACATTGCAAAGGTGTTCTATGGGATAACAGACTTTCTTTCTGACAGCGTGTTAATTCGGTAAATATTAGCTGTTCCTGTTTATTGCACTGTATTAACGTATTTTGACTATCTCCTGGCAAATGATCAAGGTAGTAAGTATTATATTCAAATGTTTTATGCTTTTATGTTATACTTTCTGACATCTTTCACGCCCACGAGAATCATCTCATTTTTTGGGTCTATGGAACTAAAACTGAATATAATCTAATCAGGTCAGGACTGTGTGCAGACCAGTCCATTACAGGGATGTTATTGTCGTGTAACCACTCCGCCGCCCATAATTGTGTACGAACTGACCTCTCGATTATTCCCAATAAATATTCGATGGGAATCATGTCGGGTGGCCTGGATGGCCAAATCATCAGGGCAGATTGTTCAAAATGTCCTGACATGGCGCATTGTCATGCATAAAGATTCCATTGTTGTTTGGGAACATGAAGTTCATGAATGGCTGAAACTGACCTCAACGTAGCCGAACGTAACAATTTCCAGACAATGATGGGTTCGGTAGGACTATAGGACGCAGTCTATTCCATGTAAACACAGCCAACACCACTATAGAGCCTCCATCAGCTTGCAAAATGCCTTGCTGAAAACTTGGGTCCATGGCTTCGTGGGCGTCTGTACCACACTCGAAACCTACCATCAGCTCTTACCAACTGAAATCGGGATTCATATGACCAGGCCACGGTTTTCCAGTCATCTAGGGTCTAACAGACAGGATCACCAGCTCAGGAGAGGCGCTGCAGGCGATGTCGTGCTGGTATCAAAGGCAATGACGTCGGTCGTCTGCTGCCATAGCTCATTAACGACAAATTTCGCAGCACTGTCCTAACTGATATGTTCGTCGTACGTCCCACTCTGATTTCTGCGGTTCCTTCACGCAGTGTCCTCTGTCTGTTAGCACAGACGACTCTAAGCAAACACCACTGCTCTTTTCACAAGAATCACATCAGTACAAGCGACATCTCAGCCAAAGCATTGTCCTTTGATACTTTGTGTACGCGAACCACCAACATCTGTATACGTGCAAATGGCTATCCCACTACTTCAAACCTACTCAGTGTACATACAAAGCCGTCCGCAGTGCCCGAGCGGTTCTAGGCGCTACAGTCTGGAACCGAGCGACCTCTACGGTCGCAGTTGTGAATCCTGCCTCGGGTATGGATGTGTGTCATGTCCGTAGGTTAGTTAGGTTTAAGTAATTCTAAGTTCTAGGGGACTGATGACCTCAGAAGTTAAGTCTCGTAGTGCTCAGAGCCATTTGAACCGTTTTTGTACATACAAGTGAAAAATACTGTTATTAGGCGATTGCAGCCGTGCGTAATAAAACAGAAAACACTTTACAACATTTACTGGTGATAAAGATGTCGTTACTGCGTTGAAGATACTCAGATGTGTGATCCTACACAACATTATGTTGGATAATATTATTAAAAATACATACCTCCGTTGGTTCTACTAGGAGGTTCTATTCACTGGAAGAAGTTTCTCGTTAATAAATTCTCATATTGTAATTTACTAGTATTTATAGCTAAACATTTTGCGGCTGCTGGTAGGTTATTGATAGTGTGTGCTCCTCAATAAGTGACATCTCTCGGTCAAAGGAAGTAACTTGCATCCATGAACTGAGCTATTGGTTTAAAATGATATATTATGTATGAAAAATTGTATTACATTTAGCTATGTTGGGGAGCTGTAATTAGTACCCCCACTTCCTTGAACAGGCCTCTGCAGGCCGTTCTTCATACCACAATTCGCATTACACTCTTCATAAAAGTTTATCTTGGCTTAATGAGTTTTCTAAAGTAGTATCCTGCATGACACTGAGGATTTTTGAATCACCTATATCTGACAACGTCCGCTTTATAAGTGCGGCTTTGCTTATGCTGTTTTATGGTGTGCACCTCACAGCTGAATTTATTATTGAGCTGTAATTCCAATAATTCTGTCAACCTCTTCTTGTCATATTTCAGACACATGCTACGAAGAAACCTCTTACGAGTAAAAGTTATGAAATGCATTTAATGCGTCTCTTTGAAGTTAGTGACGGGAAGTAGTTCATAATTAATGTCCATGAAAATTTAGTGAAGAGCTCTTTCTAAAAATATACTTGAGCTGCTCTTTAAGACAATGTTCTTATTATCTGAAAATAAAATAAACTTAGAATCTGGCAATGTTGATATATGACATTTTGATTTATAACCAGTAAAACGTTCTATTTATTTAAGTCTTCTGCAGTTATTTTAGGCAGCGTGCAGTCATCTGGTAGACGTCGAATTTTCAAATGTTATTTGTCATATGTCCATGATTTTCAAATACCTTGCATATCATTTATCTAAATTACTTATTAACCAAAGAAAAATATAACACACTTTAACATTATTTACATGTGATATACTGTAAAATGGTTCAAATGGCTCTGAGCACTATGGGACTCAACTGCTGTGGTCATCAGTCCCCTAGAACTTAGAACTACTTAAACCTAACTAACCTAAGGACATCACACACATCCATGCCCGAGGCAGGATTCGAACCTGCGACCGCAGCAGTCGCACGGTTCCTGACTGCGCGCCTAGAACCGCGAGACCACCGCGGCCGGCTGATATACTGTACTTCATTTTGAAAATCTATCGCCTAACAATTAGCGACATACATATCATTGATACACGCATGAAAAAGTAGTCATTCGTATCAAGCACAAATGCTATAAGCAGTGATCTGACGGAAGCCACCTTCCACTATTGAAATACGAAACCGAGAAGGATGTAGCCGCCATCCTGTATACATGCGGATCAAGTTGTTAATTAACTGCCAACTCAGCATTTCGATTTCAGTGAGTAACTGTATTTTTCGGATAGCTGAGAGAAAATGTTGTAAAAACGCCAAGGGACACTCTCCCTGGCGGAAGATCTGAGTGTGCCCGAAGAAAGCGAGGTGGTAAGCTCATCAACAATTTGCAACTTTCTGTGCCTGGGATCCGATGAAACGTTGCAAACATTCGGAGGTTTGTAGTGTCATTACTAAGGAAAGGAAAGAATTTCTTTCGTATCGGAGTCCAATTTCTGGCGAAAGCTCTCCGCCGGCGACCTTTAGCGTATCTCCGGTCCAACGACTATTATCAGGATACGACCCCTCTGCTGTAAAGGTTCCTGCGAATGGAAAAAGTGGCGTCAGCCCTATTGGTTCGGCAGGAGCAACCGAACCCCATTTTTGCGGTGCCTCCAGCTGTTACCTGGAGAAAGAGCAAATGGAAAGATGAGCTTCTGGGACTACGAGCTTCGCCCCCCCCCCCTTCTCCTGCCATCCACCCAATAGCCGCCCAGCTAGCCCATTCATCCCCTCACCCCAAGTGCTCAGTGTCCAGCAAGTGCAGTCAGGCGACGGACAATACCTGCAGCCGGACAATAGGAGAGTGCCGACTGCAGCACGTGTCACTGCTCACCATTCACATCAAACTGTAGCGAACTTGAAGTAATCCTTCTGATGTTCACAAGCCTACACCAAAAATTACACTACTGGCCATTAAAATTGCTACACTACGAAGATGACGTGTTACAGACGCGAAATTTAACCGACAGGAATAAGATGCTGTGATATGTAAATGATTAGCTTTTCAGAGTACTCACACAAGTTTGGCGCCTGTGGCGACACCTACAACGTGCAGACATGAGGAAAGTATCCTACCGATTTCTCATACACAAACAGCAGTTGACCGGCGATGCCTGGTGAATAGTTGTTGTGATGCCTCGTGTAAGGAGGTGAAATGCGTACCATCACGTTTCCGACTTTGATAAAGGTCGGATTGTAGCGTATCGTGATCGCTGTTTATTGTATCGCGACATTGCTGCTAGCGTTGGTCGAAATCCAATGACTGTGAGCAGAATATGGAATCGGTGGGTTCAGGAGGGTAATACGGAACGCCATGCTGGGTCCCAACGGCCTCGTCTCACTAGCAGTCGTGATGACAGGCATCTTGTCCGCTTGGCTGTAACGGATCGTGCAGACACGTCTCGATCCCTGAGTCAACAGATTGGGACGTTTGCAAGACAACAACCATCTGCACGAACAGTTCGACGACGTTTGCAGCAGCATGGACTATCAGCTCGGAGACAATGACTACGGTTACCCTTGAAGCTGCATCACAGACGGGAGCGCCTGCGATGGTGTACTCAACTACGAACCTGGGTGCACGAACGGCAAAACATCATTTTTTCGGATGAATCCAGGTTCTATTTACAGCATCATGATGGTCGCATCCGTGTTTGGCGACATCGCGGTGAACGCACATTGGAAACGTGTATTCGTCATCGCCGTACTGGCGTATCACCCGGCGTGATGGTATGGGGTGCCATTGGTTACACGTCTCGGTCACCTCTTGTTCGCATTGACGGCACTTTGAGCAGTGGACGTTACATTTCAGATGTGTTACGACCCGTGGCTCTACCCTTCATTCGATACCTGCGAAACCCTACATTTAAGCAGGATAATGCACGACAGCATGTTGAAGGTCCTGTACGGGCCTTTCTGGATATAGAAAATGTTCGACTGCTGCCCTGGCCAGCACATTCTCCAGATCTCTCACCAATTGAAAACGTCTGGTCAATGGTGGCCGAGCAACTGACTCGTCACAATATGCCAGTTACAACTCTTGATCAACTGTGGTATCGTGTTGAAGCTACATGGGCAGCTGTACCTGTACACGCCATCCAAAAACTGTTTGACTTAATGCCCAGGCGTATCAAGGCCGTTATTACGGTGAGAGGTGTCTGTTCTGGATACTGATTTCTCAGGATCTATGCACCCAAATTGCATGAAAAGGTAATCACATGTCAGTTCTAATCTAATATATTTGTCCAATGAATACCCGTTTATCCACACCAATATTCAAGAAAGGAAATAGGAGTAGTCCATTGAATTACAGACCCATATCACTGACCCCAATTTGAAGTAGGATTTTGGAGCATATACTGTACTCCAACATTGTGAATCACGTTGAAGAAAATGAATTATTGATACATAACCAACACGGATTCATAAAATATCGTTCTTGTGCAACACAGTTAGCTCTTTGTTCCTATTAAGCAATGAGTGCTGTCGACAAGAGATTTCAGATCGATTTCATATTCCTAGATTTCCAGAAGGCTTTTGATACCGTTCCTCACAAGAGACTATTAATCAAGTTGTGTGCATATGGAGTATCGTCTCAGTTGTGTGACTGGATTCGTGATTTACTCTCAGAGAGTTCGTTGTGATAGACGGTAAATCATCGAGTAGAACTGAAGTGATATCTGGCGTTCCGCAAGGTAGTGTCGTAGGCCCTCTGCTGTTCCTGATTTACATAAATGATCTAGGTTATAATCTGAGCAGCCCCTTAGAATGTTTGCAGATGACGCTGTAATTTACCGTCTAGTAAAATCATCAGACGATCAATTCCAGTTACAAAATGATCTAGAGAGAATTTCTGTATGGTGCGAAAAGTGGCAATCGGCACTAAACAAAGAAAAGTACAAGGTCATCCACATGGGTACTAAAAGAAATCCGTTAAATTTTGGGTATACGACAAACCACACAAATCTAAGGGCTGTCAATTTGACTAAATACCTAGGAATTACAATTACGAGCAACTTAAAGTGGAAAGACCACACAGATAATATTGTGGGGAAGGTGAAACAAAGACTGCACTTTGTTGGCAGAACAGTGGGAAAATGCGTCAAACCCACTAAAGAGACAGCCTATATTACGCTTGTTCGTCCTCTGCTGGAATATTGTTGCGCGGTTTCGGATCCTTACCAGGTAGGATTGAAGGAGGACATCGAAAAAGTGCAAAGAAGGGCAGTTCGTTTAGTGTTATCGCGCAATAGTGGTGAGAGTGTCACTGATATGATACGCCAGTTGGGGTGGCAGTCACTGAAACAAAGGCGGTTTTCTTTGTGGCGAGATATATTTTACTGCTAGGCTGCTCTCTTCCGCTGAAATTCCTATAAAACTAATTACACCTTTGCTGAATTTTCCAGCAGAAACTTTCCCTATGTTTCTCGTTATGCTAGAGAACATGTACTCATCTTTAGTCTTAGAATGTGGCGATTTACATGCGCATGGTTGGAGCAGCGTGCATATTGTAATGCCCACTCAGTTCTCGCAAGAACAATTAACTAATTGGCAGGTTCTTTTCTCCGCAGTTGGAACTAAACGATGCTACAGCTAATTGCAAGCTGGATATCAGCGGCTGTGAACGCAGTGTTCACACAAATTACTCCTCTGCGTAATACAGAGCGTTATGCGCTCCATTCTGCACTTGACGCCACTTCAGAGAAGAGTCCCCGATAATTTCCGTCTTGTCTTACTCACAGCCAAACTATCTCGCCACCTAGTTTCTTTCGTTCTTCACGTCACGGGCCGGCCGCGGTGGTCTCGCGGTTCTAGGCTCACAGTCCGGAACCGTGCGACTGCTACGGTCGCAGGTTCGAATCCTGCCTCGGGCATGGATGTGTGTGATGTCCTTCGGTTAGTTAGGTTTACGTAGTTCTAAGTTCTAGGGGACTAATGACCACAGCAGTTGAGTCCCATAGTGCTCAGAGCCATTTTTTCACGTCACGGCTTTTTTCGACCAGTAGGAGCGTTCCTCTTATTTTGTGGGAACTCTCTCTACCAATTGCAAGGTCACTACCATTAAACTGCATCGAAATTTTGACTCTTTTCTCCTTCCTAGCGCGTTTCCGCCAATCTGACTTTTTGTGCCCATTCCATACACCTAAATACATACATTGACTCTATCACATGTGTACCACCCGCTGGAAATGTGATCGGAAATGCGTCACTGGTCTTATTTCATATCCATTTGTAATTCCGAAATGCAGTTTTCTAAAAGGTTTCTTTTCTGTCCTCCCTCTGATGGGCCATTATACTCACTCGCCTCATCTGAGTCACCTGGCCGGTTGTTGACGTTCCTTCTGGGACACCCCTTTAAGTGGTTTCCCTGGTACCCCCTGTACCGTGGCCTTCCCTCTGCATCATCTCTCTGAATTCCGAACTAAAACGCCTGCTGCTTATTTTACATTCCGCTCAAACATGCACTATAGGAACAGTGTGTTAATTACTGCTGATTGAATGTCATCCCTTTTTGCATTACATACTACTAGGCATATTTTCTCATTACTGCCAAATTAAGTTAGGTGCCATATTCACCTTCCATTGTGATGTATAAAGCTCTCATGTAAGGTGCGAATCTGACCTTCATTTATTCTGCCACCTTACACGCTGATTGACATGTAATGTCTTTATGTCTTTTTCCATTCCTTGAAAGGCCTCGTGTTGAAGGGCCAGAGTCATTTGGTGATATAGTTATGCTGCCCTCACCCCATGTGACAACTGGATGACTCAAGCAACATGCTCCAGCAATTTCAGCCATTTCCACGGAGTAGTCAATACGTCAATCCATTAAATTTCGGCCATGCAGCTGTGCAAATACTACTACTATCACTGATATTTCGGCTGCATACCGTATGGCTGTCTTCAGTGTAAGACGCTAGACTGACGCCACGGTAGCAAGCGTGACCTTATGCACTCCACGGAGGCGATAATGCGACTGCGAGTCACAGACGCAGGTCGGCAGCAAAGAGGTACACTTACACAAGCGCCACCTGTGGTGAAGGAATTCAGACATTCGATTCGCTCATCGATTGCAGCCTTACTCTATTCTGTGAAGAATGAGTTAGTGCTTTGTAAGACAGGTGTGCTTCATATTCCTTGCGGAAATTGTGATACGTCTTATATATGTCAGACAACACGCACCGTTCTTGAAAGGAGCGTGGAACACCGAAGATACACACGTTTACTACAGCCAGACAAGTCATCTATGTCACAACATCGTGTATATTTGGGTCTTCCGATGAACTAAAGTGAGGTGAAGCTTTTACCATCCATCTCTTCCTTTTGGGGTTCTGTTTTCAAGGAAGCCGTGGAAATTAGATTAACGGATAACTTAACAACAGGGATAATGGTTTTAATTTGTATAAGGCATGGTATCCGGATCCCGGTGTAATTAAATTTCAGAGAAGTCATCGAGTTGCTACCGACGTCGAACATTCATCGATAAGCGAATCGAATGCTGTACGCTTTCACCACAGGCGGCGCGTATGTAATTTTACCTCTTTGCACGCGATCAGCATCTGACCCGCATGCGCAGTATCGCTGCGGTGGAGCATATAAGGCCGCGCTTGCAACCTTGCCGTCAGTCTTACATCTCACTCTGAAGATGGCTGTACAGCGTGCGCTCGAAATATCAGTGAAAGAAGTAGTATTCGCGTGGCTACATGACCGAAATTTAATGGATTTTTCATTACGCTGCGAGGAGTTAAATATCGACAGGCAGTTAATATGTTATGGTGCTTTATCTAATTCGTCTTTAAGTTTTGCAGAGCATTATACAGGGATGTTAATAATTGACTTCAGAGTGGTGAGAAGTTTAACTCTAAACACAAGGCTGTCAATTTTTGTATATACTGATGTTCCATGTGAAGCAGCGTACTAAATTAATCCATTTCCTCCAAAAATGCTTTTTCTACGAAATTCGTGGAGGAGTATGTCGCGTAATTTGTGTCGCTCGCTGCAAATCGCCAAAGTACGTGCCCCGTGTGTGATTTGAAGCAACGCTACTGGTGTTTCGAGAACAGACGAAGGGAACATTTGCAGGAGTCTACCTGTCACTGAGCGTTCGCGCCTGTGGGTTGCATATTTCTGCACGCTTCATTACCTCCCCCTCGAATTCCCACAACCACTGACTCCTTGCAGTTCAGTAGCTCATATGGTGCCCACCCCCCACGATGACGGCCGGCCATTTACGACACCAGGCAACCATGTATCGTAGCTTCGCCAGCGCCGCGCCGTCGGGACCGCGCAGCGGTGTCCACCGCTGGCCCCGAGCGCCGTAAAACGGACAGCACCGGCCATTTCAAAATGGCCGTTACGCAGGATTCGTCGCGGTATTCTGCTGCCGTAACTCAGTCGACGTTTACTGCCCGATGCTGTAATTCAGCGCAGCAGGGTGTCGAGTCGCGTATGAATAGCGAGCGGCACGTGCTGTCTGAGCGCACTCGCAAGAGTAAGAGCTTGCACCGCACCGGCCGGCAATAAACGGCAGCTTACGTGCTCTCCCCCGTTATGGGCGGCAGTCTCAGCGCTTTCCCTTGATGGCCTTGGAAGCGAATGTAATAACTGAGACGAGAGGAGAGGAGAGAGATTACCGGAAAGTGGCCAGCAACACCATATATACCGCCCGACAGAAAACGTGATGCGCTCGGAACAAGACTTGGTTATATGTCAAAGTAACATCATACGTGTAAACACCATGGGCGAGTATGTACATGATTAGAGTTGCAATTCTCCGTAGCAAGTAGAACGGAACCAGAGTGTATCAGTGTTCTTCGTGTTTAGTGTCATCAGGCCTAGTAGTGTATACAAGGGGTGTGAAGATGTTGAGTGATCAGGTGTTGAGTGATCAGATGTTGAGTGATCGATACGAGGATAGGAAGATGCCGTCCGTATACTTGGGCCAGACAGCGGTATCAGTACCTTTCAGAGTTTGAAAGGGGCCTCATTGTGGGTCTCCATTTGGCGATCTTGTTGAATCGTGCATTATTCTATATTTGAGTCATTCAGACCTATGTTTGACTGCATGGGAACGTCACGGCAGGCATAGCCTTTAGTCCTCATCAAGCTTCCTGTCGGCCACATCTAATCACTGCGAGGGAGGTTCGCCGTACGGTGCACCGAGCACATCTTAAACCCTTTTCTTCTGCACCTCTCACCCGAGAATAAGTACTGGACTTCTTGCAATATTCTGTGTTATCTCACACACTGGTCAGAAACTGTCAGCAACCAGACTAGGAAATTCCAGCCCCATGCGTAAGCTCCCAATAACACCATAACACAAACGGCTGACTTTGGAGTGCTTCTGTGGCGTCGCATTGTATTCAACAATGAATCGCAGATCTGTACTATCATGGATAACCATTGTTGGTGAATATTGCGGTGACCTGGGGAAAGTTCACTTTCTTCCTGTGTTGTTAACCCCTTCGTTGGTGAGGGGAGCCATCGAGCATGACTTCATCTCATGGCTATTAGCGACTGAGGGAACTCTGCCTGCACAACGGTGCGTCAGGAAGAATCTGCGACTTTATGTGCTACCACTGATGTAATAGTATCGTGGTGTCATTTTTCAACAGAACAACGCTCGTCCACATATGATGTCTGTGCGCAAAGTACAGGTACTCCTGCGGTCAAGAAGATCGCCAGACCTGTACCCGATAAACATATGTGGGGCCAGAGCAGACGTCAGCTCCTTCCCAGTAACACTAGCCAAGGCGTCCATACGATAGTATGTAGGGGGGATGAGGAGGCTAGTCCTGGGGGTATGGAGTATTTTTAATATTTTGGAAGACGAATGGTGGCTTTTAAATAGCCATGAAGAGTTCCATTTCCGGCCTTTTTAAAAGCCTACGTAATACTGCGGGACCCCATTGACCCCATGTAGGGACGTCCTTGCCATTAGCCATAATGTCAAGAATCTGTTACAACGGTTGTTGGCCACCTTGCCTCAAAGGCCTCACTTATTTGATCACTCAGTTTAGTTGCTTAGAGATGTCTTCACTAAGTAACAAGGTGCACGGCCCGTCATTTTTTTTCTAGGCACAAATGCAACAAGAGAATGGTATTGAAGCCTGCATACTATTTTTAGACATGTTTACGACACTTTTCACATTTGACCTAATGGCAGTGAGAATTTCCACAGCTTTCTAGAGCATCTGAATTAAATGTCGAAGAACTTTGCTTCACAGTGATAGTCTCCTCGCTGATGTGTCAGTCAGGAGGGAGTTCGATGGTACATTTGGACTTGCCCAGTTTATAGGAATACAACTCACATTTATTTTGTATATAGACGTTAAATTATCAGCATACAGCTGTACTTCGCATCACAGTGCCCACATCATCTCAGACGTTGAAAGTTTTTTGTGGTAAGTTCCTAAGAGTGCAAACTGTTTAGGTCATCGGTCCCTAGGTTTACACACTACTTAATCTAACTTAAACTAACTAACGCTAAGGACAACGCACACACGCATGCCTGAGGGAGGACTCAAACCTCCGACAGGAGACGCCGCACGAATCGTGGCAAGGCGTTATGGACCTCGCGGCTATATCCGCGCTGCCTCTGAAAGTTTCTCTGATGGGTTAGCCAACCTCGAAGTCACCTTTCGCCAGAATATTTACAGTATAAGCCAGATCAGATGCACATTGCTGTCATGTACTGACGACGTAATGACTTGTACATCGGTATAATTAAGGCTGTGGGGAGCTATCAAGGGTACTCCAAAATAGGAAATCAGGGACACAATGCAGAGAGCAGAGAAAAATGGTACAGTTTAGGTTACTGCCGCTGAGCAGTAACACCAAACCCCTGGAAACTGCAGACGCTCTCAGCAGCTGTCCCAGGAGAGAAGTTTCACTTCAGAGATTTAACTGGTTGCTCCATCCACAGCGTACACGCTGTTGTAAGGCGTCGCAGTAGAATGTGGCCATGAGGAGGCACGTCTCAGCAGGGGCAGCAAGCTTGATACTTGCTCCTGAGAACTGCAACGTCAGTGGGTTTACACAGGACAGAGTGCCACAACTGCATTCCCCACCCATAAAACGGCTGAGGGAGGGGCCAAGTAACGTAAAACACTGTTGTTGCTGGCCATGATGGGAGTGGTAGTAGCTATTGCCATCAGAGTAGAAGTTCGTTAATGCAAAGTCCAAAAGCATCCCTACCGAGTAGGAGAAGGGGAGGAATCTAAATATGCTCGGCCACAAGCGCCCTGTAGGTTCAGAGCGACTCGTTAAATTAGCCGAAGCTTTTTAAGTGTTCGTGGATCAATGGATCGACTATAGGAAGAGAGAAATAGCGCGCCGTCACAATTCTTTCAAAACCCATGACTTTGCATTCAGAGGGAGTTCTCAGTCCGATTGTTGGAGTGCCAGCACTTTGTCACTCGTGGCCAGCCTCGGTAATCTCCGACGTGTCAGTTTTTCTCACTTGGAGCGCTGCTCTCAAGTTTGTACTTAACATGCTGCTAGTGTTCGCTACTTCTGTTAGCACTCACCCCCTTGGCTTCAGGCACTGACTTCTGTTGTGCAACCAATTGCTTCCCTTGCTTTTTCTAATATTTAGTACTGACTTCAGTGTAGTAGTGTGATCGTTAGTAAACAGTGTTAATCAAACCCCTGAATTCCACGGGTTTCCTACTGCAAGCTTCCTGTCGACTCCAAAATCAGAATCCTCATATGTGTCCTGTAACAGTATTTGTCCCTTATCCAAGTCATCAATCTGCCTTTACTGGGAATTTGTCTTCCTGCATTTGCTCGTCACCACCCGGAAAAGCCGGCCGCTGTGGCCGAGCGGTTCTAGGCGCTTCAGTCTGCAACCGCGCGACTGCTACGGTCGCAGGTTCGAATCCTGCCTAGGGCATGGATGTGTGTGACGTCCTTAGGTTAGTTAGGTTTAAGCAGTTCTAAGTTCTAGGGGACTGATGACGTCAGATGTTAAGTCCCATTGTGCTCAGAGCCATTTAAACCACCCGGAAATTACGTTCTATCTGTGCTGTGTTAGGACACCACACTACGCTCTCAACCAACCGTGGATCGGGTAAGTGATGAAACGAGTGAGATGCCACATAACTCTACAGCCTTTTTTCTCTTACGCAGGAAACATTTCCAATAGTACTGGTCGTAATCTGCGGAAAGACGATGTGGAGTGTGTTTTTAGACCACCATCTAAGATTAAGGCCCTTTGCTGTCTGCATGATTATGGTTCGCATAAGGCAGGTGTCCACCATATACCGCCTCATACCTAATTTGTGTGAGACCATCGAGACCGTGGAGAGCTGGTGTATAAAGCAAAAGCGTCACCCATACTTGCAACAGCCGAGCAAATCTGCTATCACAGGGCATCGCCTTGGTACCCGTCATCCTACGGCATATAACTACGCAGGGTTTTTGCCGTGCAATTCCGCTATTTGGATAGTATTATTAAGGAAAAAAGTGAGATTAAATTCGCAAGTAACCTTATAAACAGAGACTGAACTTTTTTGCTTTAAGTCTGTTTGGAAACTTGCTCTCTCTCTCTCTCTCTATCTCTCTCTGTCTGTCTGTCTCTCTCTCTCTCTCTCTCTCTCTCTCTCTCTCTCTCTGATGAAACAACAGCACGACCGAATTAATGCTACTTTCACCTCCGTTGCTAATTAATATACACCTTCGATAAATTCTGATAGTGATTACATCAGGTTGTGTGGTAGCACTAGTTGTTTTTGTCTTTGTGCATATCCCATGTTATGGTTCGGGTAGGCATGCTCCTGCCTACCAAAGGTTTACATTTCCTTGCACATCGTTGTGTCACTGCATTTTTGTTCATCTGTAAAAATATGGACGGTTGTCGAAGACTTCATTTGGCTGTATTCCCATAAGTAGTATGAACATTTCATACGCCGGACGATACTCAAGTTTCACCCGACAATAGACACTCAAACAACATTGCCGTGAGCCGGCCGAAGTGGCCGTGCGGTTAAAGGCGCTGCAGTCTGGAACCGCGAGACCGCTACGGTCGCAGGTTCGAATCCTGCCTCGGGCATGGATGTTTGTGATGTCCTTAGGTTAGTTAGGTTTAACTAGTTCTAAGTTCTATGGGACTAATGACCTCAGCAGTTGAGTCCCATAGTGCTCAGAGCCATTTGAACCATTTTTGAACATTGCCGTGATACTACTCCTTATTACGAGATATAGTCATAAGGTTTTTCTTACCACTTCGATAAGTGTCTTGAAAGGAGGATATAAGATGAACATCAACATAAGCAAAACGAGGATAATGGAATGTAGTCGAGTTAAGTCGGGTGATGCTGAGGGAATTAGATTAGGAAATGAGACACTTGAAGTAGTAAAGGAGGTTTGCTATTTGGGGAGCAAAATAACTGATGATGGTCGAAGTAGAGAAGACATAAAATGTAGACTGGCAATGGCAAGGAAAGCGTTTCTGAAGAAGAGAAATTTGTCAAATCGAGTATAGATTTAAGTGTCAGAAAGTCGTTTCTGAAAGTATTTGTATGGAGTGTAGCCATGTATGGAAGTGAAACATGAACGATAAATAGTTTGGACAGGAAGAGAATTGAAGCTTTCGAAATGTGGCGCTACAGAATAATGCTGAAGATTAGATGGGCAGATCACATAACTAATGAGGAGGTATTGAACAGAATTGGGGAGAAGAGGAGTTTGTGGCACAACTTGACAAGAAGAACGGACCGGTTGGTAGGTCATGTTCTGAGGCATCAAGGGATCACAAATTTAGCATTGGAGGACAGCGTGGAGGGTAAAAATCGTAGAGGGAGACCAAGAGATGAATACACTAAGCAGATTCAGAAGGATGTAGGCTGCAGTAATTACTGGGAGATGAAGAAGCTTGCACAGGATAGGGTAGCATGGAGAGCTGCATAAAGCCAGTCTTAGTACTGAAGACCACAACAACAACAACAAGATAAAGTTTTGTTTGTTTCCAAGTGCAGGTTTGCAGTCCACGTACACATTGGAATCCAACTACTGTAGCATTCCACTAGAGGAGGTAAGGAAATTGTCACCAAGTGAATCTGGGAAACCTGGTTGATGGAGACATAAAAGCCCGAAAGGCGTAGAGTCGACGAAACTTTATTCATAGGTAACTGTGTCCCAGGCGTTGCTTGGGCATTTATTTATTACAATCTTCTGTTAGTCTATCTTCTCCTTCCTCCTCTCTCTATCCGCATCGTCGTCCCCCATCTCCTTTCATCTCCTCCTCTCCTCTCTCTTTGTCCATGCTCTCCACCTCCCACTCCCCCCTCCCTCCCACACTCTCTGGCCATATCTTCCCGCACCTCTCTTTGTGCATCTCCTCCCCTTTCCTTTCTTTGCCTAACTGCTTCTCTCCCGTCTCTCTGTCCACCTTCTTCTGTTCCCTTACTTTCTCCATCTCTTCCTCTTCCGTCTCTCTGTCCATGTTCTCCTCTTCACTTTCTGTCCATTTCTCCCTTGCCCGTCCTTTGTCCATCTCCTCATCCCACTATGTGTGTCCATATTCTTCTTCTCCCTCTCTATCCGTTCATCTTCTCTTGCCTACTTCTCTCTTCATGTTATCACACCAATCTCAATAGGAGTTTGCTGGCGCTTGCTCCTACGATATTTATTTCACGACGGTTGGAGTTGTGAGCACCACGTTCGGTTTAAATCATTCTGGAAGCTTAGGACGAGCTTTTTATGTTTGGATTTGACCGCAAATGCACATATCACGTATATTTCATATATCAAAATCTTCAACATGGCTGCGAAACAGCCAACTAGTTTCAAAGAAAGGTTTAGTAGCCCTTGACCTAGGTTTCAATATTAGTAAAAATATCTTCTTCAGCAGTAGGGGGCCTCGTTACATCACATGATGAGATATTAGATTAGATGAAACCAAGTGGCTCTTGTCATATAGAAAATTGACAAAACAAGAATTATCGCAAGACATGGCTTTAGACAGCAGCCAGATGACATATATCGTACTTCAGAGTGAATGTTCATCAGTAAATTCCCACAGGTAGAGGCTCTTGTAACGCCATTACAATTTTGTGTTGACAACAGCCTCTCCCTGTGGGCATTTACTAGCAAGCATTCATTCTGAAGTATGATACATGTAATCTGGGTGCTGTCTAAAGCAATGGCTTGGAATAATTCTTGTTTTGTCAATTTTGTATCTGACAAGAGCCCCTCGGCTTCATCTATTATAATGTACCATGATGTGATGTAACAAAACCCACTACTTCAGAAGACGATATTTATACAAATATCGAAACCTAGATCAAGGGCTAATAGACCTTTGTTTGCAACAGGTTGACAGATTTTTCAACCTGTTCATACTTCATGTATAGTTAACAAATTTCAAATATTTTTTCGCCTCTAGCTAATTTAGCCATGTAGTTTCGTTTCGAGGCAGATCAATGTTTATGACATCATATCTTCTGAACTATGTGTCGTACAATGATACACTTTTTCAAGCACATTCAGTGATTATGTGCATAATGTCTACAAAATCTGTTACAAATAGAGTAATGGTAAGTATATAATAAATTAAAAGGTGATGCCTTATGCGGCAGTTTTACTGCATGAACAGCGATAATGTAGTGAGTGATAAACTTTTTTTCTTTGTTCAATCTGTAGGGGTTGTCAGCGAGAGAAACTCTCGTAATGGGGTGAAATTATGTGTAAATCTTGTACAAGTCGCTAAGTGCTCGAGTTCTCAAATATTGGATGTATATACGCCGGTTGTTTGTGCTTCCTGATCTACACTCAGTTTTCACTCTCACTCCCGCACTTTTAGGAAGTAGGTGGTTCTCACTCACACCGAGGTTCTTTCCTGACCATAAGTGGTATGTGTACGAAGTTTGGTTGAAATCGATATGCTGATCTTTTTATTATATTTATGGATGCATTTATGCATGTAAATCTCATCTTACAAAATTTGAAAATTTAAAACAAATAAAAAACAGTACAAAGTAGAAAACTAAGTTCCTGACAAATCGACAAATTTAAATCTTTTAAAAATTTGTCGCTGTTAAATACATACTGAGTGAAGAAGTATCTATACTCGAAATATAAACTAAGACTATACTGAGACTATTCTAGTGCTTACGAATAAAGTTCTTATAGCTTAACACCCATCCGGATAGCTGAGCGCCTTTTTGCGTCGTTTTCTAGGCACGGGTAGTCGAGCCTGACGCCGATCGAATCGACCAGGTGAATTACCGGTGACAACTGGTGGTGGTTTTCCATATCCCACTAGACAAATACCGTGCTGGTAGCCATGTACCCCAACAGATACACGCTACGCAAACATTTAGGACACTTTGTAATACTTGACCTTGAAATTTACTTTAGACGCATGCAGATGGGGTACGTTGATACTATCCTGGAGTGTGAATAAATTACTAATGACTAAAAATATTTAATCTCTTTGAACCCATAAACATCACAGTTTAACAGAAGTTCGTCGTAATAATTGGTAATATGTTGACAGGTATAAGAATAACTTTTCTAACTTGTTACGTCGCCTGCATTTCTTCCTTTACCTCAGAGATGGGAGTGTATACTTTGTCCTTTGCTGTTGCAGGAAATAACCAATAACGGTGCAGGGGCAAAAGCTAGAAAGGATAGGTACCAGTCATCTTTGCAGCAAGAGAACATATTTCCGCCTAGAATGGCGCAACTTCCCGTTTTGTATTTCACATTTGGTGGGTGTGTTTTACATCGTAAACGGTGGATTTAATGGCAAGAATGGAAACCAGGTGGTTATAAGAGGAACAGCTTTGAATGTATAACACAGTTATAGAGTACACGGGTTTTGTGATGCATACAGATGTTATATATGAGACTAGTGGCTTCGAATAATACAAATGGAGGCCGTTGTCCAATAAATGAAAGACTAATGAGCAATCAATGGTCATTAATTAGCTTTTATTATGGTATGCTATTTACGCAAAGCAGTTGGTCAGGGGAAAACAATATTTATGGTAACGTAATTTGCAATAATTTTCTCCAGAACACAACGTCAGGACACAAACTACACACGTACCCGCCAGCATGTCATTATGTCCACTCATTTTAGTCATCATTGAAATTATGAAGAGGTGGTATCAGTCGATGGAAAAAAAATACAAAAACAATGGCCGGCAGACATGAATAACATGCATGACAAACAAGATGTTATTAGCATTTTGGCGTTTAATGTTCTACGTTCGTGAGCTCACCAAGAAACAAAACATACAAAACCAAGAAACAAAACATAATTTCAACCACAGAGTGGCTTCGAAGTATCTATACTACAAAATCACTATCCTAGTACCTCACGTAGGTTGCCTAGTTGACGGCTTTCAGAGGCAACAAAAATTTCATTTTCAGTCTTTTTCGGAATCATTCACCAAAATTAATAATTTAAAATACTGTCATAATATTCTCATTAAGAAATATAATCTTATGTTAGAAGTTTAACATAGTAAGACAAGTATGACAGTCAGGAACTGTTTGACAACGCATCAGCATTTGTTCACTAAATGCCACTCTTAGCATCTGCAGGTGGCCAGTATGGCTGAAACCGGTTACGGTTCTTTCATAAGACATTGTTTGTGTCAAAAGTAAACAAAAGTCTTAGAAACTGTGTGTTTATTTTGAGGCAACATATCTGGCGGCATGCAAATACCCGGACTATATTCATCCAGTATCGGAGAATGAGAACAGTTAGCGATTCCCAGTATAAACTCTGTACATAGTTTCAAATCTTTGAAACCTTTGCAAAACTCTTTCTCGCTGACACCCCGCACAAAACGATAAAGAAAAATAAGTTTGTTTCTTAATACATTTTCACTGTCCATACAGTCAGACTTCGATATCAAGCATGACGCAATAACATATTATAACTTTACCATCTACTCTATTCGAAACACTGTCTGCAGGAAGTACCCAAATATACTACTGATGTACCTGCAAAATTATGTCACTGTGCGATGGATAGGATATGTGTCATAAACATTTGGATTCATGAAAAACTAGTTTCTCCAAAAATAGAGCGCAAATTACCCAGATTACATTCGTCCAATGTTCCATAATGAAAGCACTTAGCGATTTCCAACAAGCATGAGCGTAATTTCAAACCTTTCCTAAAAATTTTCTCGATTACATGCTTTAAGTGAAATCAGTTTGTGGGAACAACCGAATCAAAACATTCGACACAGTCAGTTACAGTTTTTACATAATAACTGGATTAAATTTATTCTTTCCTTTCATGTGAAACCAGTCTCCAGTTTTTCTGTCCGCTGAATCACATACTATCTCGTTTAACTGCAGCCACTCTTCAGTATTTTATCTGACTGAGTTACCCATTCAGTTTTATAAGTGAAATCAGTCTTCAGTACTTCCATTGCTTGAAATTAAGCTGTAGTAAACCACCGCAGTACACATATACCCGGAAGGTATCCCTCTATCCAGGGTTATGTGAAGACGTCTCCACGGGTAAGCCACAATTAAAGTAAGCATTATACATATTGATTTAATGATCTACTGAATAGACTAAATCTTTTCATTAATTAAAACCATTTAATATATGGCTGTGGATTAAGTTGTTAGAGATGCTATTAACACATAATTACTTAAGTTGGTGTATCATTGTGGTTCAAAGTAGTAGTTCGTTAGAGGTACGCAAAGAAGCAGGAAACATATCCAAATTTTAACGACTGCCTACACGCTGTTTTAATGAAAAGGTGTGATTATGTCCATTAACTAAAAACAGTTCGAATTGAGCTCTTAAGCACTTATTCAGCCATTTATTTGTGTGAAAGACAAAAATATATTCACCAGAAATTGACGTTACCAACTACGTACGTATGTTCAAATCATACTCATGCACACAAAGCTGTTTACATTTAACAGTCTTTAAAAGATAGCAGGTATAGCATTCCACGGGCGTGAAGAAGTAATTTTCACATTCAAACAGTGGCAGTTCAGTGTTGCAGTGAAGCCTGCCTCTAACCACCATTGTAAACAGTCGGTTTCCACGTTTTCACTCATCTGGACCTTCGGAATGACCATTTGTTTCGCATGAACCGTGATGCATTCATCTCTGAGCGGAAACATTAGATCCTATTAATATTGTTAAATCATTATTGTTCACCCTGTTATCGCCTGTCGTCTCTGTTATATCGTCCCACAATTTACTTTGTACACAGCGCCAAAAACTAGCTTTCATTTCACTTTTCCGTCCGTCTTTATATGTACGCATTTTCTTAATAGTAGACCTTGTATCTGGATCAGAAAGTCGAAACTGTCAGTGGCGTGGCAATGGAAGAAATCATATAACTACATAAGAACTAACCTTCACAATAAATTCTGTGCGATGTACAGTATCTGCAAGGATGATTCATGTGCTGAAACTATATTAATTAAAGAAATTCGAAGTAAATTAGCGAGTGATCACAAATATTTCTCAAGATAAAAATGCTTTCGACAAGTGACAGTGTAGGATTAAAAAGCCACATTAAGACACCAAGTAATGTTTCTGATATGCTACCTGTTCACATCGCCTAAATATTTACCGAAAGACAGTTATCGGTGATGGGCGCAAAACTACTGAGAAGTGAGAGAAAACGTTTCAGTTGTTGTTGTTGTTGTGGTCTTCAATCCTGAGACTGGTTTGATGCAGCTCTCCATGCTACCCTATCCTGTGCAAGTTTCTTCATCTCCTTCTGAATCTGCTTAGTGTATTCTTCTCTTGGTCTCCCTCTACGATTTTTACCCTCCACGCTGTCCTCCAATGCTAAATTTGTGGTCCCTTGATGCCTCAGAACATGTCCTATTAACCGGTCCCTTCTTTTTGTCAAGTTGTGCCACATACTCCTCTTCTCCCCAATTCCATTCACTACTTCAACACTTGTTATGTGATCTACCCATCTAAACTTCAGCATTCTTCTGTAGCACCACATTTCGAAAGCTTTTATTCTCTCCTTGTCTAAACTATTTATCGTCCATGTTTCACTTCCATATATGGCTACACTCCATATAAATACTTTCAAAACGACTTCCTGACAATTAAATCTATACTCGATGTTAACAAATTTCTCTTCTTCAGAAACGCTTTCCTTCCCATTACCAGTCTACATTTTATATCTTCTCTACTTCGACCGTCATCAGTTATTTTGCTCCCCAAATAGCAAACCTCCTTTACTACTTAAAGTATCTCATTTCCTAATCTAATACCCTCAGCGTCACCCGACTTAATTCGATAACATTCCATTATCCTCGTTTTGCTTTTGTTGATGTTCATCTTATATTCTCCTTTCAAGACACTGTCCGTTCCGTTCAACTGCTCTTCCAAGTCCTTTGCTGTCTGCGAACCTCAAAGTTTTTATTTTTTCTCCATCGATTTTAATCCCTACTCCGAATTTTTCTTTTGTTTCCTTTACTGCTTGCTCAATACACAGATTGAATAACATCGGGGAGAGGTTGCAACCCTGTCTCACTCCTTTCCCAACCACTGCCTCCCTTTCATGCCCCTCGACTCTTATAACTGCCACCTGCTTTCTGTACAAATTGTAAATAGCCTTTCGCACCCTGTATTTTACCCCTGTCACCTTTAGAATTTGAAAGAGAGTATTCCAGTCAACATTGTCAAAAGCTTTCTCTAAGTCTACAAATGCTAGAAACGTAGGTTTGCCTTTCCTTAATCTTTCTTCTAAGATAAGTTGTAAAGTCAGTATTGCCTCACGTGTTCCAATATTTCTACGGAATCCAAACTGATCTTCCCTGAGGTCGGCTTCTACAAGTTTCTCCATTAGTCTGTAAAGAATTCGCGTTAGTATTTTGCAGCTGTTACTTATTAAACTGATAGTTCGGTAATTTTCACATCTGTCAGCACCTGCTTTCTTTGGGATTGGAATTATTATATTCTTCTTGAAGTCTGAGGGTATTTCGCCTGTCTCATACATCTTGCTCACCAGATGGTAGAGTTTTGTCAGCACTGGCTCTGGCCATCAGTAGTTCTAATGGAATGTTCTCTAGTCCCGGGGCCTTGTTTCGACTCAGGTCTTTCAGTGCTCTGTCAAACTCTTCACGCAGTATCGTATTTCCCATTTCATCTTCATCTACATCCTCTTCCATTTCTATAATATTGTCCTCAAGTACATCGCCCTTGTATAGACCCTCTATATACTCCTTCCACCTTTCTGCTTTCTTTTCTTTGCTTGGAACTGGGTTTCCATCTGAGCTCTTGATATTCATACAAGTGGTTCTCTTTTCTCCAATGGTCTCTTTAATTTTCCTGTAGGCAGTATCTATCTTACCCCTAGTGAGATAAGCCTCTCCATCCTTACATTTGTCCTCTAGCCATCCCTGCTTAGCAATTTTGCACTTCCTGTCGTTCTCATTTTTGAGAAGTCTGTATTCCTTTTTGCCTGCTTCATTTACTGCATTTTTATATTTTCTCCTTTCGTCAATTAAGTTCAATATTTCTTCTGATACCCAAGGAGTTCTACTAGCCCCCGTCTTTTTACCTACTTGATCCTCTGCAGCCTTCACTACTTCATCCCTCAGAGCCACCCATTCCTCTTCTACTGTACTTCTTTCCCCCACTCCTGTCAATTGTTCTCTTATGCTCTCCCTGAAGCTCTGTACAACCTCTGGTTCTTTCAGTTTATCCAGTTCCCATTTCCTTAAATTCCCACCTTTTTGCAGTTTCTTCAGTTTTAATCTACAGTTCATAACCAATAGATTGTGGTCAGAGTCCACATCTGCCCCTGGTTCCTAAATCTCTGTCTTAGCATTATATAATGTATCTGATACCTTTTAGTATCTCCAGGATTCTTCCATGTATACAACCTTCTTTCATGATTCTTGAACCAAGCGTTAGGTATGATTAAGATTTGCTCTGTGCAAAACTCTACCAGGCGGCTTCCTCTTTCATTTCTTAGCCCCAATCCATATTCACCTACTATGCTTCCTTCTCTCCCTTTCCCTACTCTCGAATTCCAGTCACCTATGACTATTACATTTTCGTCTCCCTTCACTACCTGAATAATTTCTTTTATCTCATCATACATTTCTTCAGTTTCGTCATCATCTGCAGAGCTAAGTTGGACCGTTTCAGTAAATTTCATTAAAAGGTAATCATTCATGTATTTTAACATAAATTTATAATGTATCGCCAGTATTAAAACAATCAAAAATCCCTATTTGAAGCCAGAAGTACGAAAAACTTTGTATTTAAATAATAAATACAAACGTTTTTTTAAATACTTTATTTTTATAACTATACCGTACTTTTCATTTGCTCTCCTTGAAATAAAATACGACACTTATCTCTAATAAAATAGGCAACCCTCGTCGTGGTTTGCGCCTAACCGATAAAGCTTTTTAAGTATGTAAGTGAAATGACTCAAACCAGGAGACTGAATGAAAACATTTATTATTATCGTAAGTTAAACCACTCAGAGATGGAGGGCGAGTGAAAACTATTCGTGTGACTGACGTAGTCGCAGAGACTAGATCCGTTCGTTTGTTTCATTAGACTGACAAAACAGACTGAACGAAGAAACAGACGACTGACCAGTCCGCTGTTAAAACCGGGCATTGCTAGCGTTGGACCCGTGCACTTACTGCGACATGGAGTACCACCTACGCCGGTGACTGCCCGGGCTGTAATCTGGTTCAGGTCTCTCGTAATGTGACGTCAGCCGGCGCTCGCGTCCGGCTGCGGCACTCAGTCGCGGTATGCAGGTTAACACCGGCGAGGCCTGGCGTGAGAATCCGGAGCCACGAACGCCGATGCGCCTGGCGGAGCCGCAACCGCGCAGTGCACGTGTGGAGTGCTCGCAGAGCAATGAGGCGGGCGCCAGTAGCCGTGGCCGCCGTAATTATCCCTAGACCTGCCAGGCTCTCTGCGAGCGATCGCCCGTGGAAATGGACCTCAGTGCCAGCAGCGTCGCCCAACCGAATCGGCATATCGGTCAGTCGTTCCGATTGCCTCACCGTCATTACACACACGTCCATAACGCCAGCGATCTCCTACATCCACGAAAAGTGAAAGAGCTGTTCAGCGGATATTAACTAAACAGCAAGTCGGAGTTCCCGAATGATCCGCTGATTTCGGTTATCTGCTGCAATGTCGTAATTCGAGATCGATCGGAGTAGACTGATGTACAACTAACGCGAAACTAATAAATATCAAGAAATTAAAAAAATGAGATGTCTGCCCACCTCCTATCGTACTAGTCACCGCAATTCATGCAAGTGATGAACACACTTTATTATTCCCAGAAAGTCAACGTGACCCAGTGATAATGCGAACTAACCTTTTTACTAACGGTAGGAGATGGCAATCTCACGCAAAGCGCAACGAAAAGGCGGCGAGTTACTCGCAAGTAAGATAATTGATGTTGAGCATGCGCATGGAACTGTTAACCAGACACAACAGAACCTCCGAGTATGGTAAATCGCAACTTAAAGGTCAGATTTGTTCAAGGACAAATGTTTGTATCGTCTGTTATCTACTTAGCCTAATTACTTATAAAGATGTAGTCTGTGTGGTGAATGCAGTGGTTTGCATTCACGTAGTCTCATCATCATCATTATCGGCACGACAGCTCTTTGTGAGCTCAGGCCTCCTGTAGGAAATTATTCCATATTTCTCTGTTTAGCGGCGAACTCCTCCAATTATAAATTCCAGTTTTGCTTATGTCCTCTGTCACCTTTCTTCCAACTTAGCTTCGGTCTTTCAACTCTCCTTGTTCCACCAGTCACTGATTTGAATGCCGTCTTAATGATTTTGACATGTCAGGGATTCCGGCTGACAATATCTGGTTTATTTTAAAGGGTGATCAGAAGCAGTCTGAAAAGTTTTAGGAGTATTGCAGGGGAGGCTGTACTGAGAAATAACTGCTAAGAAAATATTTGCTTCATTGCACTGTTTCCGAGTTAACTGGCATTGAAGTTAGTTAATGAGGACGTTGCCCCCATAAATTCACGTATCCCACTAGATGCAGTTGGTGACAGTTGCTCTCACAGCGTAGATGATAGCGAATGGGGCTCCCCAATCTTTGCCTCGTGTACGGTCCTTACTACCGTCTCATGTCCAACTTTTGTATTGCTCTCTTGTTTGGGTTTAGGAGGAAGCGAAGAACACGTTTGGTGACACCGTCTCTGACTGGCTTCTCGAGTTTTGCGGCACAAGATTCGCTAACTTCAAGTCTCACTAACTCGGAAACGGCTCAGAGTATTGAAGTTTTTCCTGAACAATTATTTGTCAGCACAACCAACGCTGCAACACACTTACAGGCTTTTCAGACAATTTATGATCACCCTGCACAGACTGTACATAGTTGAATCTCCTCCTCTACATGCCATTTTCTTCCACTGGCCCAAGAATTTGTTCCAAGATCTTTCTTTCAAATACGCCAAGCTAATGTCCACCATTCAGTACCGTATTTCAGCACCGGCCTCACTAAAACTTTGAACATCATAGCTTCAGTTGCCCTACACAGTATCTTAGTTAAGTAAGTTTTTCCAGGCCATGGTAGCACTTTTTTAGGACAATATTCGTTTTTGGATTTCGAAGCTGACATTGTTTTATGGTTTACTACTGTTCCAAGGTAAGTAAAACTACACACTTAAAACTTACATGAGCCAGGTTTCATGGATGGGGGCTCATTAGAATAATGTTTCTTAGTTACCAGTATATTCTTAGTTTTCCATTCATTTATCTTTAGGTTTACCTTTCTAGCAGTTCTTTGAAGACTTGTAAAGACTTCTTTGCGTTCTTGCGTATCAGTTGCATATACCAGCACCTGAACTGATATGCGCAGCTAAGCCGCATTGCACTGATGCCCACATCTCTTGTCATCTTTCTCATGGCAATACTGTGCAGATGGTAGGATAATGCGTCTCCCTACCTTATTCTATTTCTTGTGTTCAGAGCACTTGATAACATATTGTCTAGTTTAACTTATTTACGTAATTTCAGCAGCAGGAAATCTCGGGGTAACTGCATCATCATCAACTTACCTTGTTTGCTATAAAACAATAAACTCTAGCCTGCCGATGTGGCCGAGAGGTTCTAGGCGCTTCAGACTGGAACCGCTTGACCGCTACGGTTGCAGGTTCGAATCCTGCATGGATGTGTGTGATGTTCTTAGGTTAGTTAGGTTTAAGTAGTTCTAAGTTCTAGTGGACTGATGACCTCAGATAGATGTTAAGTCCCATAGTGCTCAGACCCATTTGATTTGAATAAACTCTAAAAGGGAACACATGTGCAACGTAACTGTGAATCATTTCCAGCACAAGTGCAAGAAGCATAGCACCCTATAAAACTATATGGGAATTCTAATAAGGAGGCAAATACACGAGGCTGAGATGTCTAATACCAAGAGAAAGTCTTAGATAATGAATCAGCGAAATCTAAACACAGTAGATAATAGAATAATTTACCGGCACGTTTGTTACACAACTTCGCCGTGGGCGCGACGAGAAAACCTATTATCTCAGATTTCTTCCGAACATCATTTCATATTCACGAAAAAAAGTAATATTACAGATCACCTGAAAATTTCGTCGTGATTGGAAAAGGCTACTTGTAAGTCACTTGAGTTTACAGATGTCTAGTACGGAATGGATGCAGATCATTACTTGTTCTGAACCAAGTGCACAAAGACTTTATACTTTACAGATGAGATCTGCATGAAAAAGAACAAGCGAAAACAGTACAACGCTACCTAATCTGCCTTCAAACGTGGTTCCCCTACATACAAAAAAACTATTGCAATGCTTGCAGCTGAGTGAGATCTCACCATAATACTGATGTTTGATGACCGATTGCGTTCATATTCACACTGGGTAAATGCTTGCGAAACTGTTTGTTACAACGTGCTGCCTCAGAACGCAAACAGGGAAGGAGTGCCTTTGTCCAGCAGCGCGTTGTGGAACAGAACCGAATTCTGCCACCTAGCATTCTCATTGGCCGGAGCAGGTCAAAAGGTAACCCTCTGGGTAAGGTACGCTTTTGCTTTCTCGTTTTGGCAAAGATATCTCGTTGAGGCAGAAATGGGAGACACGGCACCGAATGCCTGTGATCAAAGAAGTGATTTACGTCGAAAAGGAAGCTGTTCTGCGATACGTCAAAGGCGTCCAATCCAAAACGGCCATCTTTCGAAGTGTATTAAAAACAACAAAGAAAACAGATATTGCATGCACAAACGTTCAAAGGAAACGTGTACGCTGTACATGAAACTTGAAATTCGTTTCTGCTGATGAGACAGAAAAAACGTTTCATTCTACAAAGACAATATTTCACCATTACAAAAAAATCCATCATCCATTCGACGTAGTAAATCAAAGTTAATTTCTTTTTTACATAAGTATTAGCATATGGTGATTACTACGTTACTACAGATCGTCACGTACATAATGATATAGTAAGTTATAGTGCACATGCCGTAGCCTGTTCAGTCATAGGTGACTGCAACAGATCCGTTTTCTGAAAATGATGTGGTTCCATTCTCTATGGTACAAATCAGGTACACAACAACACGGAAGTAGTAAGAGTTCGGGGCTGTTCACGATCTCTGAGCAATTTATAACGATATGAACCCAATCGTGGCTGCAGTCAGAGCCTCTTAAACTCGATCGCATGACATCACGAAGGAATTGTAGACGTTCGGAGGGAATTACCTCCACAAAATTTGAATGCTGGTTCATGAAGCACCATCAAACGTTGCCGGAGACCGCTGGATAACAGTTGCCTACTACCCACATACCAGATACGTTCGATGTGCGATACATCACACTAATATGCAGATCAGGGAAGAATAGGCACCCGATGTCCTTCGACGAAGGCTCCCATAGTCCTCGCCACATATCGGGGGGGGGGGGGGGGGGGGTGATGAATGGGAAGTATTTTGGGTTTAATTATATTGGATACTGGATATAATTGTTGTAACTTCCTTTGCAAGCTTTGTGGTTGTTTAATGGTTGCAGGAGCGAGGAATAGATGCGGTTCGTGGACAGAGAATTCAGATATTAATTTATATTACACCTAATATCAAATAGTAAAAGTAATACATAACATTTAGTTGGAGCGCCCTCATGCAGCGGTGGCAGCTGTGGGAAACGCGGTATAACTGGCGGCGAGCGTGTTATAAAGTGCGGTCGACCGAATGGCGGCAATAATAAGATATACAATACGATTCGTTCCAAAGGAAGGAGATCGTAGGGAATGTGGAGCACGCCAGAAAAAGAAAGATGTTTTGTATTTCCGATTCTGACTCTTTTCTTTGTGCTACACCCAAGGTCACTTCTACGGCTCCAAGAAAATTATCTGTGTGTAATTTGGGGTCATATTAAAAGGGAAAGCCGTGCCCCTGTTCCCCTATATTTAGAGATGAAAAATGGTTCAAATGGCTCTGAGCACTATGGGACTTAACATCTGAGGTCATCAGTCCCCTAGAACTTAGAACTACTTAAACCTAACTAACCTAAGGACATCACACACATCCATGCCCGAGGCAGGTTTCGAACCTGCGACCGTAGCGGTCGCGCGGTTCCAGACTGAAGTGCCTAGAACCGCTCGGCCACAATGGCCGGCTATATTTAGAGAAGAAAACAAATATCGCATGAAAACTTTTTTTGAAATATTTTGTTCAAAATTAGCACATTTACCAAAAACATTATATAATTAATGAAAAACCGATTTTGTTGCTGATAGATGCTTCATTCAAGTCCTCGACCAGTTAGGTCTTTCATATATTGCTTCACCGCGGTACAGCTTTCCGATATACTTTAAAATGGTCTTGATTTGGAGGCCGAAACCGCTCATGTATTTAAATCGTTGTATATCTACAACTGGAGCTGCTGTGATGAAAAGTAGTGCTGTCGGTAAGGAATCAAGTCGCACTGTCGTTAAAGAATCATTATTTGATAAACTGCCATATCCATTCACTGGAAAATTAAGGCATTAGTGAGATGCGTCTGATATTTATATATTCCCAGACAGAGCTATTTAACAAGTTCTACTGCACTCGTTTCAGCGTGAAATTTCAGTGTTTTACCCCTGAAAAGTACTGTCACGGTACTCTTAACTTAAACTCTCATTTTCATGAGCATTAATTAAAACATAGAGCGATTCAATACCGAATGACTCCAAAGCGAAACAGAAACTAGTAATTCTTATCCTTCACGGGTCACGCACTTCTTTCACATATTTGAAAATACAGTGTGTTTTTATCAGACTAACACTTCCCTTTTTTGATGTTTTATATTCTTTATGAGTAAAAATAAGGATATTGAAGATTACTGTCTTCTAAACAGATTCTTCCAGTTGTAGATATCTATTTCACCACAGTTTGCTCACCTGGCATTAAGTCTCCACCATTTAACATTCTTAGAAGTCTTTTCTTTAATAAACGAAAAGCCAAAATATAATAAACCCAAAATTATAATTCAAAATTAAAATATAATTTCCAACGACATACTACGCCTGTTGGTTTCAGAAAAGTAGGAGTACACAGATCTAAAATTAAAATATAAACTCGCTTAAATTCTCCTATCATTTTGCTCCACACACGCATTAATGTCTTAGACTATGCCCAGTACGAAATGCAATGTAGTTGAGCGGTAAATTCATTTCCCCAGGGACAGGCTATTTTGCCTGTTTCAAGTTTACTTAGATGCGACGAAGATAAGTGCAATCTTCGTGTCTTGACACTTCACTGAATGAGTTTGACACTATACTGAACTTTGTTTACGTGCGTTCTTTGGGAAGATGTTGATTCTGAATAACTAGGAATATTCTGTGGCTAAGTGCGGATGATCTCTCGGCAATGATAACCAGTAATTGCATGTAGGCCTTCTGTATTCTACTCGTCTTTTGAGACTGAATTAGTCGGGCAGTTTTATCCTGGACTTTCTCGCTTTCAAAGAAGGGCAGTGTAACAATCACGCATCCACAAATGAGAAACATACTACTAAGTATTGAATGCTCTGCAGTACGAGATATTTCAAGGCGGTAGACTGGAGCATCAGTATGAGAAACGACGCACCTGTAAATCTGTAAATTACTGAAGCGAAACTTCCCTGATTCTGTTTATATATCCAGCCTCACCCCACGCGAAATTCTACGCAAGTCAGAACTAATGGCCGTAATTAACTTTGAGCCAGGAGTTAATTAATACAACAGCTCCCAAGTTTAACTGAATTCGCCAGACAAACTAGTTACTGTGTCTTAACCGTAGCATTACCATCGCATTTTCCATAATGTGTTCTACCTAGAGGATGGGATGTTCTTCATAACCATTAAAAAAATTTTAAAAATAAAAATTTCTTTAATTTATGTTGACTTTGATTCACGACATGCTTTTTAAAGATGTATTTGTGTGCAGGAATGGTTCTGAAATCAAAAATGCGCATATGAAATTTGTTGCAAAAAATCACAACCATTGTTAAGACATAAATTTTTAGGTTAATTTTTACTGAAAAATTTAAAACAGTTAACACATTCTGATTAGAAAAAATCATTAAAACAATAAATTTGTTTTCAAAATTTTAAAATATAAGGTATATGACCCCCCACTTCCCCGCCCACCGCCGCTCCGCGGTCTCTTCCCATGGTATTGCGAGAGTCAAGCGACGAAGGGCGATTGACAACGAATAAATGATTTCAGTAGTGTGCTTATTGTCAACATTTATAGACTGATTTACAGATAGACAATAAAATCACCAATCGTGATTGCTGTAGCAACTGATCTACGTGAGTCACCATCAACGCACCACTTGCATCGCAATGCACTCAGATGTAGTCGTTTCACTTATTTCAAATGAATTCATCCTGGTGTCGCACATCGGTTTTAATCCACACTGTGATGCACTCTCTCAAATCTACCGTTCTCGGTCTTGAATGACTAAAAGGAAGAACTTGAACAATATAAAAGCTCTTTGGTCTGTGAGGTGTCGAAAAGACTCACCTCGATGTTAGTGTTACTGTTTATCGATGTCTATACGCTGTCTGGCATCTAAAGAAAAGCTTTCCTGAGTATGACTTTCTTCGTGTACTGGCGCTTGCAAGCTACGTGATCTTCAACTTTATATTTCGACACACCTTGCCAAAGACTAACGTTCCGCCAGGTGAAGTATGATGTCTTTGTCTCTCCCTGTACAAGTGGTGTACGGACTAGCAGATAAACGAGGAAGAAACTTATTGGGAAATGACGTCAAAATGACTGCAACTCGATGAGACAGACGCCATAATGATTTCGTCGTATTCAGCTGTTTTCCTATTATAACTTATAGTATGCCGTTTCAAGGTAGCTGTGCACTGAAGATTTATCACAAGCACGTCACCTTTGGTACAAATTCTTATAATTAAATGATAATTAGTGACGCGTCGACGCCAAAAACCTTCAGGAGATTCTAAGGCGAACAACGATGAAATCGAAAGTTGCATGTCTTTGCTGTAGAGCAGTGGTTAAGAACGTGGACTACAGAGTCGAAGGACGTAGGTTAGCTTCTTGCCATACGCTACATATATTTTTTCATCTTAGCATTTTTAATACATTTTGGGATTTTTCTCGTTAAAGTAAAACAAGTACGTTAGTTCCGTATAATAGGGTCCTCTCTCAGGAACGAGTTTTTTCAATTATCTCACTTCTGTCCGATTAGAAAACGAAAGATGATATTGCTGCGAGTGAGACGAAGAGCAATGCTTGACACAAATACACTATGTGAACAAAAGTATCCGGACACCTGGGTGAAAGCGACTTACAAGTTCGTGGCGCCCAACATCGTTAACGCTGGAATTCAATATCGTGTTGGTTAACCTTAGCCTTGATGACACCTTCCACTATCGCAGGCACGCGTTCTATCAGGTATTGGGAGTTTTCTTACGAAATGGCAACCCATTCTTCACGGACTGCTGAACTGGGGAGAGGTATCGATGTCCGTCGGTGAAGCCTGGCACGAGATCGGCGTTCCAAAACATCCCAAATGTGTTCTATAGGATTCAGGTCAGGATTCCGTGCAAGCCAGTCCATAACACGGATGTTATTGTCATGTAACCACTCCGCCAGAGGCCGTGCATTATGAACAGGTGCTCGATTGTGTTGAAAGATGCAATCGCCGTCCCCGAATTGCTGTTCAACAGTGGGAAGTATGAGGGTGCTTAAAACATCAATGCAGGCCTGTTTTGTGATAGTGCCACGTAAAACAACAAGGGGTGCAAGGACCCTCCATGAAAAACACGACCACACCATAACATTACAGCCTCCGTATTTTACTGTTGGAACTACATACGCTAGCAGTTGACGTTCACCGGGTATTCGCCATACACACACCCTGCCATCGGATCATCACATTGTATATCGTGATTCGTCACTCCACTGTTCAGTTGTCCAATGTTTACGCTCCTTACACCAAGTGAGGATTCGTTTGGCATTTACCAGCGTGATGTGTGGCTTAAGAGCAACCGCTCGACCATGAAATGCAAGTTTTCTCACCTCCCGTCTAGCTGTCATAGTACTTGCAGTGGATCCTGATGCAGTTTGGAATTCCTGTGTGATGGTCTGGATAGGTGTCTGCCTATTACACATTATGACCCTCTTCAGCTGTCTCTGTCAGTCAACCGATGAGGTCGGCTGTACGTTTTTGTGCTGTACGTGTCCCTTCACATTTCCAATTCACTATCACATCGGAAACAGTGAACCTACGGTTGTTTAGATGTGTGGTAATCTCGCTTACAGACGTATGGCACAAATGATACCCAATGACCTGACCACGTTCGAAGTCCGTGAGTTCCACGGAGCGCCCGATTCCGCTCTCTCACGATGTCTAATGACTACTGACGTCGCTGATGTGGAGTACCTGGCAGTAGGTGGCAGCACAATTCACCTAACATAAAAAACGTATGTTTTGTGGGTGTCCAGATACTTCTGATCACATAGCCTGCTTATCTGTTTTTGTTTTTCCTAATAACTCTAACTCTACATCTACATCTACATCTACATGACCACTCTGCAATTCACATTTAAGTGCTTGGCAGAGGGTTCGTCCAACCGCAATCACACTATCTCTCTACCATTCCACTCCCGAACAGCGCGCGGGAAAAACGAACACCTAAACCTTTCTGTTCGAGCTCTGATTTCTCTTATTTTATTTTGATGATCATTCCTACCTATGTAGGTTGGGCTCAACAAAATATTTTCGCATTCGGAAGAGAAAGTTGGTGACTGAAATTTCGTAAATAGATCTCGTCATGACGAAAAACGTCTTTGCTGTAATGGTTAGGTTAGGTTAGGGTAGTGTTTAACGTCCCGTCGACAACGAGGTCATTAGAGACGGAGCGCAAGCTCGGGTTAGGGAAGGATTGGGAAGGAAATCGGCCGTGCCCTTTCAAAGGAACCATCCCGGCATTTGCCTGAAACGATTTAGGGAAATCACGGAAAACCTAAATCAGGATGGCTGGAGACGGGATCGAACCGTCGTCCTCTCGAATGCGAGTCCAGTGTGTTACCACTGCGCCACCTCGCTCGGTTGCTGTAATGACTTCCATCCCAATTCGCGTATCATATCTGCCACACTCTCTCCCCTACTACGTGATAATACAAAACGAGCTGTCCTTTTTTGCACCCTTTCGATGTCCTCCGTCAATCCCACCTGGTAAGGATCCCACACCGCGCAGCAATATTCTAACAGAGGACGAACGAGTGTAGTGTAAGCTGTCTCTTTAGTGGACTTGTTGCATCTTCTAAGTGTCCTGCCAATGAAACGCCACCTTTGGCTCGCCTTCCCCACAATATTATCTATGTGGTCTTTCCAACTGAAGTTGTTCGTAACTTTAACACCCAGGTACTTAGTTGAATTGACAGCCTCGAGAATTGTACTATTTATCGAGTAATCGAATTCCAACGGATTTCTTTTGGAACTCATGTGGATCACCTCACACTTTTCGTTATTTAGCGTCAACTGTCACTTGCCACACCATACAGCAATCTTTTCTAAATCGCTTTGCAACTGATACTGGTCTTCGGATGACCTTACTAGACGGTAAATTACAGCATCATCTGCGAACAACCTAAGAGAACTGCTCAGATTGTCACCCAGGTCATTTATATAGATCAGGAACAGCAGAGGTCCCAGGACGCTTCCCTGTGGAACACATGATATCACTTCAGTTTCACTCGATGATTTGCCGTCTGTTACTACGAACTGCGACCTTCCTGACAGGAAATCACGAATCCAGTCCCACAACTGAGACGATACCCCATAGGCCCGCAGCTTGATTAGAAGTCGCTTGTGAGGAACGGTGTCAAAAGCTTTCCGGAAAGCTAGAAATACGGAATCAACTTGAGATCCCCTGTCGATAGCGGCCATTACTTCGTGCGAATAAAGAGCTAGCTGCGTTGCACAAGAACGATGTTTTCTGAAACCATGCTGATTACGTATCAATAGATCGTTCCCTTCGAGGTGATTCATAATGTTTGAATACAGTATATGCTCCAAAACCCTACTGCAAACCAACGTCAATGATATAGGTCTGTAGTTAGATGGATTACTCCTACTACCCTTCTTAAACACTGGTGCGACCTGCGCAATTTTCCAATCTGTAGGTACAGATCTATCGGTGAGCGAGCGGTTGTATATGAGTGCTAAGTAGGGAGCTATTGTATCAGCGTAATCTGAAAGGAACCTAATCGGTATACAATCTGGACCTGAAGACTTTCCCGTATCAAGTGATTTGAGTTGCTTCGCAACCCCTAAGGTATCTACTTCTAAGAAACTCATGCTAGCAGCTGTTCGTGTTTCAAATTCTAGAATATTCCATTCATCTTCCCATCGCGATTTCCGAAGCTGGGGATACGCAGGAACCAAAGAGGACAGCTTAAACAGCTGCTCATGTAATATTTAGCTGTAGTTTCTGTGGTTTCCGAGGGTCCACTCACCCATGAGCGAATCTGGTACCTGCGCATCGCTCCGCTTACTCGAAATGCCGCTAAACACGTAAACGTCATTTTGACGTCACATCCGAGTAAACCGAAGGTGTGAATAGCTACTCCCGTCAAACAAAATCATATTTGACCGACGTTTCTGCAGAAATTTTGAAAGTGTTGACCGTTCTGTTTCAGTGAGCCTTATTCAAAGGTCTGGTAAGAGAAGATGTCACGCGGAAACGAGGTTGGTCCGCACGAAGCATGCTTTAGTAAATGATTACCTTCCTTTCTTTAGCGTTCCGAATTTCAGTCGCTAGAAATGGAACCTTTATAGGTAGACCACGGATGTTAGGTCGTAAAAAGTGCATTTTAGATGCTTAAAATACCCTCTTTTGGTAACTCACTTAGGCCACATAAAACCTAGAATAGGCACTAAAAATTATTATGCTGAAAAAATGAACATATCTAAAATAGACAGTGTTGACATACGAGCATATTATTATCAGCTAAAAGGAAGGAAAATGAAAATATTCACTGTTGCACAACACAGCAAATATTACACTACTTTAATGTTCAAACTAAACTTCAAAGGTTTTTTTTCTTCAAGATAAAAGTACAGTATAAATCAAATACAGTCATACGTTGAAATAGATGTAATATATATTTTAATACCAGTCGGATAATTCAATTGTTTCAAACTTTCAGACCATAGGTGACTTCACAGTACGTAACTAAAACATTTCCTAAGTTTTCCAGAGAAAATCTTTGGCTCTGTCAGTCAATATTAAATTATATGCCAGAAAGAACGTTCATTAGTGGATTTGACAGGAGTATACTTCAGTTTCGGCGCATGTTGAACAGGAATGCTGCAATGAGGAGAGCTAGATTTCCGTTAAGTATGTATGTTGCTGGGCATAAGTCCTTCAAGCCGGTGTTATTTTGCAAAATCTTTTACATTTTTGTCCGTATTTTTTTCTCATTCTTCACCTGGCACTTCTTTAATTTTCTTTCAAACTTCCCCGAGTAAAGAAATGATCTTGAAAGTAGGTCTCTCTGAGCTTTCTAATTCGAAAACAATTCTTGCCGTAAATGTATAGTTGGATCTAGTATAAACAAAGTTCCGTTGGATTGACGGATCTTAGAGTAATTATTTTGATGGAGTTGCAGAGGTGGCATCCTCCAGTAGATTTTTCAGTTACATTCTGGATGACTGGGAGATGCTTGCTGCAGTATTCTGCTGCTCCTAACCACGTGCCCCAGCGGCTAACAAAAGATAAAGGTGGCAGTAGGACATCTGGAAATCGTTCTTTGCACGTCTGTGTACTTGATGGTGCCTTAATAAAGACTTTCTTTACGGCGGAGACTGATTTGCTTGCCTCACGGAATTCTGTCCTTATTTGCTCCGCTATACGGTGATACCATATGCTACACAAGTTTTATGTAGCATCAAAGAGTAGAATACTCGAAGCAATGTAAATACTGCAACCATACATGCAGGTATATAAGTTACAGGTTCATTTCGTTGTCCGTTTATCTGTCCGTCAGTTAAGACCCTCTGTTCTCAGGAACGCTTAGGGTTTTCAAGGTGCTATTTATGTTAACTACTAGGCTCTACCACCCCTTGGTGGTGTAAAACATTTAATGTTCTAAGTCAATGTAATCGAAAGATATGGCCATTTACGTCACATATTTTAACATTCGAAAACTCGCTCATCAGAACCTGTAGATGAACTACCTCTATACACAACTAAGTTTTCAATTTTTTTTTTTTACGGTCTACTGGGTGGTGGATATAAATTTGTAATGTATTCAGCGTTGTTTTCCGGTTTATAGTAAAGTACTGGCGGAATTAAAGCTGTCAGGACGGGCCGTGAGTAGTGCTTGGGTAGCTCAGTTGGTAGAGCACTTGCCCGCGAAAGGCAAAGGTCCCGAGTTCGAGTCTCGGTCCGGCACAGTTTTAATCTGCCAGGAAGTTTTATAGTAAAGTTTACCATCAAGATTTTTCGGTGTGGGATGCCAACTCAGTTTAATGTTTTTCCGATTCGTAGTAAATTTTGTAGTAGCGTGTTTGGTGCCAGACAGGATTAAATAGTTTGTTACGTTTTTAATAACTACCGAACCTTGTTCATCGTTATGAGTTTCATTTATGTTATGGTATAGACCCTTTTGTTTTGTTATTTAAGACTTGCAGGAGAGAAGTTATTTACTAATAGTATAATGCCTCCCCAAATCTCATGTTGTTACATGAAGAAAAAAGGCGTGAAGTAATTATTACTAAAATTTATCCCCTCACTTTATCGACGATAAACCGAAACCTAATCCAGTTTCCCAGTTTACTATAGTAGTTTCTTTTTTATGGGTCATAAAACTGTAGCCTTATCAAATTATAGTTCATTTTGTATCAAATATCTATTTGGGCTACATAAATATAGAAATTCTGGGACTTATTGTATTATTCCATTGTTCGAACATCAGCATATGTATATATAGACCCCCGCCCCCGACATTAAAGGTTTTTTAAACTATGTTTTCACGCATTTCGTTTCTTTTGATGTAATAGACACTTCTTAGAAATTATACCTAATGTTGTAAAATTTTACAGTCAGAACCACTCGATGTTTTTTGTTGAATAATTCGCTGGTGTACAAGCTTTAAGGATGAAAGTAACTTTCGCAACATGTTTCACTGCCAATTGACGCACCTCGATGTAACTTGGACCATAGGTAGGAAGAACTGCTACAGTACAGAAGGTAACAAAGAAAAACGCAGTGAGAAGTGTTTTCACCTCTCGACATACGAGAACACGTCAGGCACACTGGAGCATGGACGAAATATGGTCGTTTTGCTGGTCCATGTGTTACAGTGTGTGAAGGCATAAATTTTCAAGGGCATATTGACCTCCAAATCTTTGAACACGGCACACTCACTGGTCAACGTTATTATGGCACAGTAATCGTCTCCCATGATGGTCTTTTTAGGAGTGCATTCGGCTCTGACTTCTTTTTTAGTGACAGGTATGCGCTACCGGATCCAACTGCGCAGATAGAGGCGGAGTTCTTGGAACAAGAGACTATTCGGTGAATAGACTGGCCAGCCATTTCTCCGACTTAAATACCATCGAGCACGTGTGTAGTGTGTTAGGGTGACATATTACGGCACGTCCACAAGCACCAATGACGGTGCAGTAGTTGTCAACTGCGCTGGTGGACGAATGGAACGCCCTCCCACGAGAACTCCTTATCGACCTTGTGGTCAGAGTGGCAACACGTTTCAGAGCTTGCACTGCTGCCTGTGACGATGGCGTACCATACTGAGAACCATGTCCCGTCTTTTGTAATGTCCACCGCACCATCACAAGTCGCTGTGACTTCAGTATAATTGCTGTCTTCGAGTACATGCATCATTTCTGTTAGATACATTGCGTATATCTTAGAGTTATCATCTGTACTAAACCGTAGCAGTTGTATCTATGTACGGTCTAAGATTCATCGAGCTGTGTTACTTGGCAGTGACACCTGATGCAAAATTTCTTTCGTCCGTAAGTACCGAAGTACACTCATGCTCATAAATTAAGGATAATGCTGATACATGGTGAAACAACGCTCTGGTGGGCGGTTTGCGGGCTTAAATCATCTTGGGGTATGACCATGCGGTGCATTTGACTTGCGGGCGTAGCACGGTGGCGCTGCTAACAGTCCACATACACAGAGGTGTGTTGGTGCATGTCAGAGTACGGTGCAGCGAGTAAGTGTGCAGACGTTTTCAGACGTACTAATGGTGACTGTGTGTTAAAAATGACTCAAAGAACACATATTGATGACGTTATGATGGATAGAATACTATGGCGACTCGAGGCTGGTCAAACATAGCAGGTCGTAGCACGGGCCCTCCGTGTGCCACAAAGTGTGATCTCAGGATTGTGTCAACGATTCCAGCAGACAGGAAACGTGTCCAGGAGCTACAGTACGGGAGTCCACAGTGTACAGTACCACAAGATGACCGATATCTCCCCATCAGTGCCCGTAGACGGCCACGGAGTACTGCAGGTAGCCTTGCTCGGGACCTTACTGCAGCCACTGGAACAATTGTCTCCATGCACACAGACGACTGAACAGACATGGTTTATTCACCCGGAGATCTGCAAGGTGCATTCTACTGACTCCTCGTCACAGGAGAACCCGTAAAGCCTGGTGTCAAGAACACAGTACATGATAATTGGAACAGTGGTCCCAGGTTATGTTCACGGACGAGATCAGGTATAGTCTGAACAGTGATTCTCGCCGGGTTTTCATCTGGCATGAACCAGGAATCAGATACCAACCCCTTAATGTCCTTGAAAGGGACCTGTATGGAGGTCATGGTTTGATGGTGTGGGGTGGGATTTTCATTGGTGCACGTACACCGCTGTATGTCTTTGCAAGAGGAACTGTCACAGGTCAGGTATATCGGGACGTCATGTTGCACCAGTATGTCCGCCTTTTCAGGGGTGCAGTGGGTCCCACCTTCCTCCTGATGGATGATAACGCAAGGCCCCACCGTGCTGCCATCGTGGAGGAGTACCTTGAAACTGAAGATATCAGGCGAATGGATTGGCCTGCCATTTCTCCAGACCTAAACCCCATCGAGCACGTCTGGGATGCTCTTGGTCGACGTATCGCAGAACGTATTCAAACCCCTAGAACACTTCAGGAGCTCCGACAGGCACTGGTGCAAGAATGGGAGGCTATACCCCAGCAGCTGCTCCGGAGTATGCCAACCTGTGTACGTGTGCATGGTGATCATATCCCATATTGTTGTCGGGGTACATGCGCAGGAGAAAGTGGCGTTTTGTAGCATGTGTGCTTTGGGGCGGTTTTCTCAACTTATCACCAATACCGTGGACTTACAGATCTGTGTCGTGTGTGTTCCTTACGTGCCTACGCTATTAGCGCCAGTTTTGTGCAGTGCCACGTCATGTGGCACACATTCTGCGATTATCCTTAATTTAAGAGCTTGGGTGTATTTTCGTAAGGGCCAGTTTCAGTGAGCTAATACCGCCAACCCAGACAGATGCTTTCAGACACATCGCATGGCTACCGAATGTTGCCAGCCAACAACGGCGATCAGAAGACATTACACACATCACTTCGCCGCAATGAGATCTACATCCGTCAGTGCCTTGTTGCACCACACCACGAAACAGTTGGTAAAGAAAAATCTGTGTAAACTACCATCACAGAGGCATCGGTCTAGAATTTTGCCTCCGCAATATCAAAGCAAGGGGCGGTAAATTGGGATGTTGCTATGTAGAGCTTCTCTGTTATTTACGCCTGTAACTCGACATTAGTGTGGGCTGACAACTTTTCAGGGACTGATTTATCGGCTTACCACCCAAAACATTTGACTTTTCGGTCAACGCTGGCGATTTCAAATGATGTGAACACGACGTGTTGCATTGCTTCCTGTAAACTGTTTCCTAACCTGTCTAGTAAATTTGCGTCACGTCCAGACTTAAAAAGTATTTACAAGTTTCTTATAGCAGATACCTGTTCAATGTGTGAATGGTGGGGGTTCCCTGGACGCCGCGTCATGACATAACGTGTCTTCTGAACGTTTGTCCGTATGACAATTTCATTGCTTTATAGGAACTGGTTTCCCACTCATCACAGAGTAACACATTTTACGACGAAGGAATTTCCAAGCTCGTCCATCGCTACGATAAGTGCCTTAATTTAAATGGCAACTATGTAGAAAAGTAGTATTTAAGTGTGGCTTTCATCTGTATATAATAAAAAAATTTTCCAATACTTTATTTACTTTTAATTCAAAACGTAATGTACTTTGTGGATAGCACTCGTACTTAATCTAAACAGTGCTTCCATGATTAGGGCACTGGCTTGTTTCATTTTTACCGATGACTACTATTTCACCGAATTACCAATTACAAACTAGCAAAGTTACATTATCAGAGTTTTACTCTCGACTCATCCGCTAATAGTACTTACAAAAATGGATTGACCCAATAAATTGCTCACGCTTACCACGCAGTGTCTATGCGAAACTTCACGTAACTATTCCTTATTGCCTCTGGGTAATCAAGTCCAGCGGCAGTTGATGTAGATGGGCGGTCCTCCTCCTGGCTTAGGTGAAGGCTGAACAAAGCATTGTCAGAGTTACCAGGGTGCTCAATATTGTACAGTCATCGTTACGACTGTGTGATGGTGATTATCTCCGTATTGTTGCACGAGTTGAAGGAACTGCTTTGCAGAAATGTGTCCCTCTCATGTAGTCATAAGTTTGTTGAACTTCCCTAATTGGCGTCTTTACCCGCTACTCTCGTACGTCTCTTGGAACTTCTCCACTTGACGGAAGTTTCTACAAAGTTTTCCCAGAAGAGACAATCCTAACTCTATACACACTCGTACACCATATACGGCACTACCTCACACAATACGTTGACAGGTAGTTCCACTAATTTTCCTCAGTGTAATGTTAATCGCAGATTGAATCCTTCTTGCAGTATTACGTTTCCTTGCGACTTGCAGTACTAGGTCACGTGACCTGAGTATTATCGAATTCGCCTGCAGTTTAATTGGACGGTCATTCATAACAGAAGAACCATGCACCTTTTATCACTGACAACAGTTTCCCAAGTTGCAACATTGTTCCCCCAAGATCAGTCGTGCATCACCTAAGGCCATTTTTTGCATGAAGCTCCCTCTTACCTCTAGTACATGTTACACTAAGTGTGGCACCATCCAGCTGAGCGGTGGTGACGTAAAGATCGCACGAAGGTAATTGGTGAAGAAGGCACGGTAGCGAAGTTGGTGCTCGATTTCATTGTGGGCGGTTTGTAAGTACTGCCAGACACCAAGGCATGACTTATCGTCATCAGTGCATAAGTATACAGCTACCTGATCGTCCGTCCATTGACCTCTACAATCGCATGATTTCTGGTGGCAGGGAAATGATAAAAGTTCATCGGTCAATCGAGTCCGGTGGAACGCGGATACAGCAGGCAACAAACTGTCGACCTGTTCTCAGACGTCACTGGTTCTAGTATAAATCATATGGTGGGCATCGTCATCCACGAGGCTTCAAATTCAACAAAGTGGAATGTCCGACAATCCGATTGTGCGAAGATGTTGAGTTGTGGAGAATTTCCTACGTATGACATGGTATCTTGTTGCCCGCAGCTTACTAGGCACGCGTGTTAACCATTACACCACCGTAAGAGTCTAACTAACACAACTGCATGGACTGCCCTGGTCCAGAACTCCCCCCCCCCCTCTCCCCGTAACGCAAACTTTAGTCCATGGCTTCAATCTATTTTTCCCTTCTTAAATTTTCGGTATTGTCGAGGCTCTCTTATTAAAATTTTTCTGCTTACTTACTGTTTCTGTGAAATTGCTACCGTCTACCATTTTTTTAAGTCTCTCCAAGAGCTTCATTTTCCTTACACATATTTGTATTGTCTGTTTGCGACTCTATCAATGGACGGCTAAAGTATACAGTGTTAGCCCAGGGTAGCCCCCTGTGATATCGACACCGACATGGCTAACCCTTTATCAATCGCACAAAACACAGACAATATGGACACTTAAATGGACTACTGTCATAACCCTTCTTATTGTAGCATAATTTCTATGACTGAGTTAATTACTACTTACACATTGAAAACAACAAATACTGCTTGATAAAACTTAGCGTCATGTCCTGAAGCACTACATCTTATAAAATTTGGCGATGTGCGTCGTCCCTTTCCTACATTATCGAGGCGGAAAGTAAAAGGGCGTGCTGAGAAGTAATGCCTCAGAATTTTTTATGTGAAAACTCATCAAAATTTCTCGTAAAAAATCCTTATTAACATTCTATATCTTTATTCTTGTTGTTGTTGTTGTGGTGGTGGTCTTCAGTCCTGAGACTGGTTTGATGCAGCTCTCCATGCTAATCTATCATGTGCAAGCTTCTTCATCTCCTAGTACCTACTGCAACCTACATCCTTCTGAATGTGCTTAATGTATTCATCTTTTGGTCTCCCCCTACGATTTTTACCCTCCACGCTGCCCTCCAATGCTAAATTGGTGATTCTTTGATGCCTCAGAACATGTCCTACCAACCGATCACTTCTTCTTGTCAAGTTGTGTCACAAACTCTTCTTCTCCCTAATTCTATTCAATACCTCCTCGTTAGTTATGTGATCTACCCACCTAATCTTCAGCACTCTTCTGTAGCACCACATTTCTAAAGCTTCTATTCTCTTCTTGTCCAAACTATTTATCGTCCACGTTTTACTTCCATACATGGCTACACTCCATACTAATACTGTCAGAAACGACTTCCTGATACTTAAATCTATACTCTATGTTACAAATTCTTCTTCTTCAGAAATGCTTTCTTTGCCATTGCCAGTCTACATTTTATCTTCTCTCTTCTTCGACCATCATCATTTATTTTTCTCCCCCAATAGCAAAACTCTTTTACTACTTTAAGTGTCTCATTTCCTAATCTAATTCCCTAGCATCATTCGACTTAATTCGACTACATTCCATTATCCGCGTTTTGCATTTGTTGATGTTCATCTTATATCCTCCTATCAACACACTCTTTATTCTTCATGTCTACACATATACGCCTCAAGAAAGTCACCCTGTCGATGAACAAATTTATCCCTATGAGAGATAGTTTGTTGATGTCGTTACTGTAGAATGTTTGACCTGTTGACGGAGCCACAATCTCAACGCTGCTTGCACCGCTTCGTCACTATCAAAGTTTAGTCCTGGAAGGTGTTCTTTAAGTTTGGGACACAGATGAAAACAGGGTACCGGTTGTCTGGTTACAGTCCGACGTTCCATGGAAATATTACTGATTAAACATTCATTTTATTCGTGACCAGACTAGGACAGTTTCAGTAAAGACCGACAGTGCCAACGCCACACAGGGCGTGTGCAGTTGACAACGTGTGTGGTGGCACTGAGCAAGCGTGCGGCGTGCAGTCTCTGGCAGCTTGCAGTGTCGTGTACTAGGGGAAACGACGACGCCGGTGACTCAACGAGGGCGTCGACCCAAGTTGCATGCAGCGGATTAGGCTGTGTGCGTGCCGACTGGACGCAGTTTCACAGACCAGTGCAGGATGCGCCAAAAAGTGTGAAATCGTGATGTAGGCGCCGTACAGGATGACCTCTCTCAGCAATTCTGTCTGCCTTTGGAATCAGAGGTGCACGGCAACAGTATTCCTGCACAGGTGAAGGTGGCTAAGAGGCTACCAAGGCCTTCAACTCGAACAGTAGTCCTCCAGGTGGGCCACTTGTTGCAGGGTCCTAAGTCAGCAACATCGGTGTCAGAACCGACAGTAGGCCAAGTCTTGTGATGGCAGCTTGTAAATTCATGTCGACTCGTAGACCAGCGGAGACCACCCCTTGAATCTTGCAGTCGTCTCACTGCATGCATCTGTCTAAAAATTAGGGGTATTCATACAGGATTAGTGCATACTTCTTTTGCCAAGGTATCAATTCCCAGAATGTAAGCCCCAACAGAGCCGTCAGCTCAGGCATGAGGTATCCAGGTTTCCAATACTGCAGAGGTTCTGTCTTGCTGATAGCCTGGCGATGTGGTAATTGCCTGGCGTCAAAGTGATAGTTTTTGTTGTATCGGTAAGCATTTCCTGAGGTAACAACGTCTGGGTAGCCTCGTTTTGAATTACTTCCTTAGCCTCTTGCATTAGCTCTAGCAGTGTCGTTACTGTATTGCTAAACTGATATTATTATTGATAGTTAAAATATCAGAGGATTTCTAATACATCTCTTGTTGCGAAAATGAGTTTTGCTTTGATGTACACTGTATCTAGATTCTCTTAACTCATGTCAGAGTTAACATGAGCACACATTAGTGAGTGCGATCAATTTCAGGCGCCTAACTGCATTAAACGGAAATTTCGTTACACTATCACTTAATCTTCCTCACCAATAGAAGTAATGCTGTTTTTTTCATTCTAATTTCAGTTGCCAACATTACAACAAGTGGCAGATTAACAGTGGTTAAAACCGCTATTCAACCGAAGTATTACATATTATACAGTGTTGCACTATAAAACAAATGAAGCAATAATTCTGGATTTAAAAACTATGCGCTGATGACAACAGCATGAATTCTCAACATAGACAAGTGATTTAAATGACTGTAAAAATTACTTATTGTTAGTGATCATTATGTTGACCTTGCTCAATGGTGGCCTTAATGGTGTATGAAGGACAACTACGTTTCATCATGGAGATGAAGGTATATGTACTATAATGGGAACAAGAAGATCTGATGGAGCGCTATAATATTGAATGGAAGTGTATAGGGAGAGGGAGAAAAGATAGGGCGCCCAGGCTCAACGCTGGGATGCAGCTTTGTAAGGTGTGAAACTTCCTGGCGGATTAAAACTGTGTGCCGAACCGAGACTCGAAGTCGGGACCTTTGCCTTTCGCGGGCAAGTGCTCTACCAACTGAGGTACCTAAGCACGACCCACGACTCGTTCTCTCAGCTTTACTTCCGCCAGTACCACGTCTTCTACCTTCCAAACTTCACAGAAGCTCTCCTGAGAACCGTGCAGAACTAGCACTCCTGGAAGAAAGAATATTGCATAGACATGACTTTGCCACAGCCTGGGGGATGTTTCTGGCTGTAAGGTGTGGCTGGCAGGAAGCACGAATACCGGGGCGAATTATATGATCTGGATGTAGTAGCTGGTTGAAGTTCTGGTGGGAGAGGGTGTATGATTTATGGAGGCGGACGGAGACTAGTATATGTGTGCAGTGGCGTAGCCTGAAAACTTGATAGTTTACTGATGAACAGGATGTTAGAAATTGGGACTGACTTTTCTGGCCGATATACTGGATTCGTAGATGATCCAGGAAAAGACGTGGGAAATGAATGAGTTGGTGTATAATGCGAGTTGGAGAAGGTAGTCGGATGTGAGAGGCGTGTGGGTTTTGATATTTCAAGAGCTCTTAAGAAGTTAGGATTAATAGTGAACCAGATTCTATAGTATACACTTCTCTTATTTATATATGTGCTGATTATGTGCCGTACACCTACGCGTCTGTTAATGAGCGTAACAAGAGTTCCTTTGTTACATGATCCATTTCCTTACCGATTCTTAATATGTAACAGAAATATGTCACGTATCAATTATCACAGCCCTTTGACGTTGATCGAGTAAACGCTTTCTACTGAACATGAAAATTGCTAAAGCGACTTATTTTGTGTCAGGAACACATCACATTGCCATAGGTATATGAGGACCGGTCCTTGCAACAACGGATTCGCCGTGCCACAATACGATATCACGCCGCTATGGAAAGCCAACTGGAATGGAACAGAACATCTATACCCTACCAATGGGCAAAGCCATCTTGTGTTAAATTTTTCCTCTAGTGGCGAGCTACGGTTCTGTGGAGCGGGGATTTCATTGAGTTACATGACTGTACACACGTACCAACAAACAAAAAAAATATGTAACCTTTTTTGGAGGTGATAAATGAAACTTCATGACTAAAGCTAATACTAACAGTTACACAAATAAAGCTGCAAAAACTTTTGATCATATGCCCAATAACACAAATTGTCTGACAGGTAGCAAAGTAAGTTTTAAATCTAAAGAAAAATCATTTATTCTGGACAACTCCTTCCAGCAAATGGACGAATTACTATTTAAAAACTTGTATCCTGTAAAAAAAGGAAATAAACCAAAAAGCATTTGTGAAGCAATGGTTCGCAGAAGTAACATTCCTGAAATGGCCTGTCCTGCCCAGAGTCCCACCCTGAACGGAGTGGTGCACATTTGGGCTGAGAGAGAATGTCGAATTCTCTCAAGACCCCTACCTTCTCTTCTTTCGGCTCTTGAGAAAGGATGGGCTGTCATTCCTCCACAGGCATTCGGACACCTCGCTGAAAGCGTCCCTAGCAGAGTTCAGTCCGTCACAGTGGCGAACTGTGGACACATCCCATATTAATGCCTACTAATAACTGATCAAAGAGTGTATATTCCATGTCTGCTGCTGCATCTCTACGGATATCTAGTGTCGGTATTCCAGGCAGTAAGTATAAGATGTCTGCAGGAGTTGGTGGTAGGCAGTCTAAGGCAAGTGTAGTGAAGTCCTACGTCTCCTTGTCTGGCATCTGCATAGCAAATCCACTCTGGACTTGCGTATCCTGCAGCCAAAAAGCAAGATGACATACTTAAGAGTCTATTGCCAACGTCCGTTGTGAACTTTCTAGATCTAACCAACACCATTACACAAACATGGTATTTCGAAATTTATATAAAAACTAAGACTACATATGCGTCAATACCTTCTTGCTCAAAACACCCAGCACTCACAACACCCAGCAACACATAAACCTGCAGCTTTCCACTCAGTTGCGCACTTCTCACATCCGTTTCCAGGTCCAAAGTAGGTTTCAAAGCAGAATTTGACATAATACAATTTATTACATCAACAAATGGCTACAACCGTGTCTTGATTGGCCACATCTTGTATAGCAAACAAAAATTGAAAATTATTTCCTCCTCTATGACGCCTCTGCTACTCTTTCCGATGCCTACATCAATTGGTGTACACCATACGTAGGGCAGATATCACAGAGTGTAGGAACAACACAGAAATCCTGCAGCTACTGGATGTCCTACAGTGTGAGGAACACCATACACTAGTGTATTTTTAGTAGCAGAGATAAGATCCAGTTACTAGCAAACAGTGTAATGTACAAAATCATCTGCCCTGACTGTGATATGTCATGTGGCAAAGACACAGCAACTAGTTTGGCTGAACATGAACGCAGCTGTAGGCTAAAGAATTATGACGCCACATTTGCTGAGCCTGTACTGAGATAGGGCCTCAGCTACCAGCCACCGTCCCATGTCCTCTACTTAGCAAACAAAGGCCAAGAACTCAACCTATTGGAAGTCTTGGAAATCGACAAACATCTGTTCTTCAGTCTTTATTTAATATTAAATGACCATATTAAATGACCAATCACAATTCAAGGACTCTAGTTTTCTAAACTTCACTTAAAGCTCCTCCCAGTGCTTCCCACAATGTCTGTTCGTTTCTATTCCTCCATTGTCCGCCCCGATAGCTGAGTGGTCAGTGTGACGGATTGCCGTCCTACGGGCCCGGGTTAGATTCCCGGCTGGGTAGGGGGTTTTCTCTGCTCAGGGATTGGGTGTTGTGTTGATTTCATCATCATTTCATCCCCATCCGGAGCGCAGGTTGCCGAATGTGGCGTCGAATGTAATAAGACCTGCTCCAAGGCGGCCAGACCTACCCCACAAGGGGCCTCCCGGCCAATAACGCCAAACGCTCATTTTGTTTTCATATTCCTCCATTTTCCCGTTTTTATTCGTTTTATTGTGATTGCCTACGTAATCCAAAAATCCTGTTGCTATAATTGTCATTACTACCCTTTATTGTTTTCTACATCACTTTCCAAATGTAATACTTCTTTTAGTTATTCTTTAAGATTCTTGCCCAGTACTAATTTTATTAGCATTGTTAATTTAATTTAAATTGTTATATAGCCACTGTTTTTCAAATGTAGTGTTAATGTTTTTCCTTGCTTGCTCTCTTTACCCGTTCAACTTTTAACCATTTAATTGTGTTACCACTCCACTGTCAAGAATGACATTTACTCCGTATTCGTGATTCCCTCTAAGTGAATAACTTCTATTCCAACGTTGCTTGCAAATGACGTAACTTCTTCGACGAGCATAAAACAGTTGAAGTCTGATGATGGCCTTGTAAGCCGAAAATAGGTCAACCAGGTACATCAATGCTGAGAAACGTACAAAATATTGTCCTTTTCGTTTTTACTTTTTGATCGGTTCTGCACTGCACTTTATTGTATTGCCGAGTATCCGATGTATGACACGTCGGTAGCATTGCGAAATATCTTCGTAGTTCTCCAAAGTAAAAGTGTGCCGAAAAACTTAGAACTTGGAGCTCTATGAGTACTATATAAACACGCTGATTTGGAAAACTGATTAATGCGAAGGAAACTACTCGGAACGTCACATACAAATGAAGTATGTATGTACTCAAGGAATTGACTCGCAATACTGCCATACCACCTAAATTTATTTAGCAATATTCTCAAAAATAAAAAAGGAAGCAAGACTGAGTTTAACGTCCCGTCGACATCGAGGTCATTAGAGACGGAGCACAAGCTCGGATTGCGTCAAGGATGGGGAAGGATATCGGTAGTGCCCTTTCAAAGGTTCAAATGGTTGAAATGGCTCTGAGCACTATGGGACTTAACATCTGAGGTTATCAGTCCCCTAGAACCTAGAACTACTTAAAACTAACTAACCTAAGGGTGTCACACACAGCCATGCCCGAGGCAGGATTCGAATCTGCGACCGTAGCGGTCGCGCGGTTCCAGACTGAAGTGCCTCCAATCGCTAGGCCACAACGGTTGGCCCTTTCAACGGAAACACCGTGGCATTTGCCTGGAGTGATTTAGGGAAATCACGGAAAACCTATATCTGGATGGAAAATCGCGGGTTTGGACCGTCGTCCTTCCGAATGCGAGTCCAATTTCCTCAAAAAATACCGTGAGACAGTCTATAAATTAGTCCTACGTTCTTATGCCTTCAGTACGTCATGTCGATTCTAATCAACACATAAACCGCCTGTAACCAGTAAGAGAATTACGTTTACACATTTTGGCACTGTATTTTGAGATGAAACTGTACCTCTTCTGACGAATTTCAATTCTCACCCTTAGCAGCAACAGTTGAACACCATTCCTGTTACTAATAAACGTTAGAAAACAGGGCACGTAGCATAATATTAAAGTTTCAGTCTTAGCGCGAGACGTAAACAAGAGCGTCATACTGTGCTACTGCCTAGCCACAAAGTATGCGGAAACACGGCACATTTACATCTACATAAATACTCCGCAAATCGCCGTGTGGTGCATGGTAGAGGGTACCATGTACCAGTTCCAGTCATGTCCTTTCCTGTTACACTCGCAGAAAGAGCGAGGGAAAAACGACTATCTACGTGCCTCCGTATGGGCCTTAATTTTTCGTATCTTCGTGGTCTCAACGAGCAATGTATGTTGGCGCAAGTAGAACCGTTTGGCAGTCCAACTGGAAATTTTGTCTACGTGATGTTGTATCGTACTGCAGTCACTTCCCTGAGGCATTCCTGTTGATACCCTTGTCTCTGATGAACACTCGCCTTCGAGGACAACATACTGGGTTTATTCCATATGCTCGTACCTTCGTTAACAACATGCAATGGGGCACCGTGTCAAATGCCTTCCGGAAATCTAGAAATATGGAATCTACCTGTAGCCCTTTATTCATTGTTCGTGAGTGGTTACGTGAGAAAAGAGCAAGCTGAGTTTCGCACGAGCTTTCCTTCCCAAAACCACGCTGATTCGTGATAGATGCAGCCTAGGTAAGGGGTCAGTGCTATAGATTACTCTTTGTATAATCGAACTGGAATTACATCCGGACCTGGTGATTTATTTGATTTCAAATATCTACGCCAGGGATGCTTATAACTGTGCCGTCCATACGGGAATGTGTCTGATGGTCTAATGACGGTATGTTTATAGGATTCTCCAGTGCGAACGATTTCTTGAACGTGAAATTTAAAACTTCGGCTTTCGTTTTGCTAGCTTCGACTGCCACTCCAGACTGGTGAACAAGGTACTGTATGGAAGCCTTAGAATCGCTTAGCGATTTTACACAGCATCTGGCCCAGTGCTCTGACGATGTAAGAGGGCCCAAAAAAAATTAATTAATGCTTTTAACTGCATAGTCAGCTTTGCCTTCAAATTATGAGCCCATTGATGTATGTCACGGGCTAATCGACCTAGTAGTTTAAAAGTCGATTTACTTAAATGCTGACTACACCATATAAAATGAATTTTCCCCAGCAATTAGGGATCTTCGTAGGCTTGCCTAACCACAGGACTCCCGCCTAGTAAGGAGATTAAATTTTTCTGGCGCCTGGTTTAGTTAATATAGAATTTATACAATATGGCGAAAGTAGCCGTTAGTTTGAATTTCAGTTCTTCTCCAGCGGTGGAGGGACACATCCCGCCCGTCATTTTCGTAGAAGAGCCGTTATTTCAAGTCTTCCAAGCTGGAGCTGTGGGCACTGTCGTCACGGGCAGGAACAAATTCGCAAGAGATATACGTGTTAATTTGGTCACGGGGCTCCTCTTCTGCCGGTGGAGGCATGCTGTGTCCCTGGGTCTTTGTGCACAAAAGTGTCTAGAGACGCCATCGACGGCCACAGTTCAAGTCATATCTTAGTTGGAACAGGTTTGTGACCATTGTCAGCTAGTGAGTTGCAGCCATTATGCACGGGTGTGCATGCGTTTTGATTCGGCAGTGGCCATTGATTGTACAAGTCGCTACAGTAGAATAAGTAATCAGCTTCCGCCTGCTAATCGGTAATAATTTCGATGCGGGGAACAGCCCGTCTACCGAACTGTAAGCGCAGCGAACGTATCGTTTTTCCGCAACAGCAATGAAAACTCCTCATTGTAATCGAACACCCTCCTCTAACATAACCTTTTTTTTATATAGAAGTAGCCGATACCAGGATTAATCCCAAATCTGGTATAGGTGAACATTCTCGGCTGTTTCACTGAAAGAATTTCATTTGATTTTGTATATGATGTATTATACAAAACATATAAAACGAAATTAATTTGTTAGTATTCTGTACGTAAAGTTAAAATTACTCTTCTTTTGAAAATATTTGAAATTACGGAATTTCTGGTACATTTAAAATTCATATTATTAACTGCACAATCTAACGCTAATTATTAAATTTATTTCTAAATTCATTTATAAAATAATGTTATATCTTGCTGATGATTCTTCTTTTGTCAAGAAAGTTTCTAAACTCTACTGCTTTGTAAACTCTTTGGAGTTTTGTGAGTACCGCAGAATGTAGGTAGTAGTGGGCATGCATGGAAACGAACGTATATTTTTAATTTTGTCTTCAACAATGTAACTGATGGTTGTATGAAAATGGAGATTGTGAAGTCGGTGTGATCTAGAAGAATAGGATGAAATAAAAGAAAATCATAGCAACAGATACATCTTCATCAGTTATTTAGTCATTAGCAACCCACAACGTTAAGTCAAAATTTCAGCCCCAAGAATGTACACCTAGACGCAAGAACTGGAGCCAACAACAAGAAGACAAAATGAAGATAAGTAAAAAGTTTTCCTTTTGAATATCTTACGCGTCGAGAAGATTTCAAAACTTGTGCAGAGACAGAGAATTTTAATAGTGATATGTGGGAGGGTAAGATTGCACCTGCCTGGGCCGGGCTCCTCAATTTTCATAACTATTAACATTGCATGTAACTTCCGGCGCACTCTCTCTCAATTCAGAGTGAAACCATTGATCAGAATGTCTCTAATTCTTTCCCCATTTAGATGTTTTGAGTCTCGACCCACAGCAAGACAAGTTCTCGTCAGCTTCTTAGCTCAATCTGTGTGTAGTTACCGTTATTCGTTTGTAATAGGCTATTTCTCATTTAATGTGTTCTTCTATGCTATGTGTGCAACATTTTACCAGATCAGTCTGTTTCTCCTTGGTCTGTAGCTTCCACTTGTGGTCTCTCTTCAATGTCAATTAGAATACTGAAACCCCAGCTGGACGTCATGGAGTCCGATGCCATCCGCAGTCGGGACAGTAGCAGAATCGCAGCTGAGGCTTAACATCGCCAGCTCACTAGGGGAACAAGGAGAACAGACAGCCAGTTTACTCATTGCTATCGTACTTTCAGTTAGTCTCATCATCTCACGCCATCACAAGAAGCAGCATATAACGCTACCGCTGAATGTATAATGCCAAATATGACCTTAAAATGCAGTAAGCGTTACCCACTGGGACGAATTTTGCTGTTTGGCCGTTCTTTGACCTAACGGACAGGGGAATCGAACCTAAATTTCGTAAGGGTGGCAATTAGCAGAAAGCGGAAATACTATAATTTAGAAAATAATGAAATTAATGAAAGCTTACTTAAATGAAACAAAAAACGGTCGCCAGCCTAGTTAGGCATGATAATGCGCAAACATTATTCTCAATGGATTTGTGTATATTCTTGCAAATGTAACTTTCAAAAATTCTTTCTTAGTAAAGTGCAGCCGTCCGGAGTGGCCGAGCGGTTCTAGGTGCTTCAGTCTGGAACTGCGCTACCGCTACGGTCGCAGGTTCGAATCCAGGATCGGGCATGGATGTGTGTGATGTCCTTAGGTTAGTTAGATTTAAGTAGTTCTAATTTGTAGGGGACTGATGACCTCAGTTGTTAAGTCCCATAGTGCTCAGAGCCATTTGAACCATTTAGTAAAGTGCAATGAACACCTACAACAATCAGGTGAACTACTCTGAGGGTAGCAGTATCTATCAACAGCCTAGGTTAGCAATCACAGAAATATAAAACAGACTTTACCCCTGTTAACTAGTTTCATCACTTCAACCTTTAACTAATTCAGCACAGGAATTGTCCCCAAATACAACACGAGACTAAGTTGTACCTGACAAGAGTTCAAGTTTACCTAAAACACATATGCACATCAGAAGTGTAATAATATGACATCGAAATAACACATTTCATATTCATACCACAGTGGCAATGTTTCAGATTCATTTGCAAAACCCAGATTCAAATTGACTTTCTCCTGTTAGTAAAGATTAAAGTGAGGGTCCTTAAACTATCCCTTTCTTTATAATTAAGTATGCTCACATTTCAGAAACACTTTGCATCACATAAATGCTGAACTATACCTCCACTTAAGATTATTTAGCCCTGAATGCTTTAAAACAATTTACACTATCAATATTGTTATTGAGCTTTGTAAATAAATTCAAGTTACGTTTCAAATAGGATCATATTTAAGTGCCTCATAACACCACTTGTGAAGCAAGTAATTCCAACTAATCACATTTATGTTCATTAGTGCTAAAACTTTTGCCACTTTCAAATTAAAGAACTTCATTACAAATTAAAACTTTTCATCAGTTAAATATTATGTGCCTCTCTTTTTATCTGTCAAACAAATGATTTAACTAGCAAATTTTATATGCTTTACAACTGAGCTTAGGGACGTTTAAATGGAAACAAATTAGCATTTCTTCATAATTAGGATACTCGGTTTCTAGCACTATTAGGACAGGACCCTATTTGGTATCATGAAGAGGGCAGTTCAAAGTTTAAAGACGCATTTTGCACTACTGATTATTATTGCAAAAGCACACACAAGCACACTGGTTCCTACTGACATACATATCTGTTTTCCAAAGTTGTTGAAGAAGTGACACAATATTGGTGGCAAGAACGTGGCGGTTATCTGGTCTCCTTCTGGCGGTTTTAAGGTCTATTTAATTCTTCTTGGCCGCGTATTCATCATCTTTAGAGCTTTGCCAAATACGAGAGCACCATTTTTACAGCCGCAACCCCATCCGAGGCCATTCAATTATGGGTTTAGTTACAGAACACCTGCAGTGTTGATCATGCGACTGCTGGCCACTGACTCTCTACTGTGCTCTCTCGCTTGCCGCCCAGACAGACCGCCACTTCCATCTTTTCTTGCGCTCCAAGCCCCTTCCGTAATGGAGGGGTTTCCCTACGCCTTTTAAGTTATATCATATAATTTCCCTAAGTATGAACTATTTATTTATATACAATTTAGTTTTTACAAACATATTTTACAAAAAATCCATTATTTAAGCACACTATTAAGTTCCATTTAACTCCAGTAATTCAAAGAACTTAATTGGTAAAGAATAAATACTCCTAACATACGATTAATTACACTGTACCAATTACTCACAATCGACAATGGTGTTACAAGCAGCAGCCACAATACCAAAGTCACGTGACTATTATGGCATGAACAGTACTCTGCACTCGGTCCACGGATATTACTACTCAGTAAAAAGCACTTGAGGGTTTAACCACCTGACATGGACGTAAGTCCGAGAAGATTTTGTTAAGATTAAAACAGGAAACAAGCACAAGTCGCCTAAGAAGTTGGCCCGCTAAAGACAGGTAAAGCATTTCTCGTACCCGCAACTGGTAAACTGTCTTTTCACAGCAGATAAACCCCCAGATGGGAGCTCGGCACTGAACTTAATTGCGTAACTGTAAACAGTGAAGGCCGGTGCGCCGCGCCGCCCAGGCGAGATTTCGCCGGGCGACACGCGACGCGGTCTGGGCGGGGCCGTTAGTGCCGGCGCCGCCACCGCACCAGCTGTCGCCCGTAATGTGCGTGGGCGGGGCACCGCGACCGGCCTCGACCCACCGCCACATGCGGCTGCCGCGTAGACACGCCGTCTTTGCTGAGACAGCCTGACAGCCTTACCAGGACACACACACCGACAGCGTACTCAAAACAACACCACAACAGCGAGTGATCGAAAAAAATGGTTCTGAGCACTATGGGACTCAACTGCTGAGGTCATTAGTCCCCTAGAACTTAGAACTAGTTAAACCTAACTAACCTAAGGACATCACAAACATCCATGCCCGAGGCAGGATTCGAACCTGCGACCGTAGCGGTCTTGCGGTTCCAGACTGCAGCGCCTTTAACCGCACGGCCACTTCGGCCGGCTCAGCGGGTGATCGTCTGATGGAATAATGCAGAAATGTGTCAAATACTATTACGGTATGTCGATTAGCATCATTCAAGGGAAGCATTGAACCTAACGGTACCATCCTTCTACATCGTCTCATAACGTTACCAATAGGTAGACATCAATTATTCACTGGAATCCAAAATGCGTAACATACTCTCATAAGCAAAAACATTATGACAACTGCGAACCGCGAGATTCAATGCCGCTTGGTGGCAAAGCGGGTACGTGACTAGATAAGGAAAGTACACTAATGACCATTAAAATTGCTACACCAAGAACAAATGCAGATGATAAACGGGTATTCATTGGACAAATATATTATACTAGAACTGTCATGTGTTTACATTTTCACGCAATTTGGGTGCATAGATCCTGAGAAATCAGTAGCCACAACAACCACCTCTGGCCGTAATAACGGCCTTGACACGCCTGGGCATTGAGTCAAACAGAGCTTGGATGACGTGTACTGGGTACGCCTGCCCATGCAGCTTCGAGTCGATATCACAGTTCATCAAGAGTAGTGACTGGCGTATCGTGACGAGGCAGTTGCTCAGCCACCATTCACAAGACGTTTTCAATTGGTGGGAGATCTGTACGATGTGCAGGCCAGGGCAGCAGTCGAACATTTCCTGTATCCAGAAAGGCCCGTACAGAACCTGCAACATGCGGTCGTGCATTATCCTGTTGAAATGTAGGGTTTCGCAGGGATCGAATGAAGGTTAGAGCCACGGCTCGTAACACGGCTGAAATGTAATGTCCACTGTTCAAAGTGCCGACAATGCGAACAAGAGGTGAACGAGACGTGTAACCATACCATCACGCCGGGTGATACGCCAGTATGGCGATGACGAATACACGCTTCCAATGTGCGTTCACAGCGATGTCGCTAAACACGGATGCGACCATCATGATGCTGTAAACAGAACCTAGATTCATCCGAAAATATAACGTTTTGCCATTCGTGCACCCAGGTTGGTCGTTGAGTACACCATCGCAGACGCTCCTGTCTGTGATGCAGCGTCAAGGGTAAAAGCAGCCATGGTCTCCGAGCTGATAGTCCATGCTGCTGCAAACGTCGTCGAACTGTTCGTGCAGATGGTTGTTGTCTTTCAAACGTCCCCATCTGTTGACTCAGGGATTGAGACGTGGCTGCACGACCCGTTACAGCCATGCGGATAAGATGCCTGTCATATCGAGTGTTAGTGATACGAGACCGTTGGAATCCAGCACGGCGTTCCTTATCACCTCCTGAACCCACTGATTCCATATTCTGCTAACAGTCATTGGATCTCGACCAACGCTAGCAGCAATGTCGCGATACGAGAAACCGCAATCGCGATAGGCTACAATCCGACCTTTATCAAATTCGGAAACGTGATGGTACGCTTTTCTCCTCCTTACACGAGGCATCACAACAACGTTTCACCAGGCAACGCCGGTCAACTGCTGTTTGTGTATGAGAAATCGGTTGGAAACTTTCCTCATGTCAGCACGTTGTAGGTGTCGCCACCGGCGCCAGCCTTGTGTGAATGCTCTGAAAAGCTAATCATTTGCAAATCACTCCATCATCTTCCTGTCGGTTATATTTCGCGTCTGTACCAGGTCAACTTCGTGGTGTAGCAATTTTAATGGCCTATAGTGTGTGTCAGTGAAACAGAGACGAATGGAGAATCATACTAGCTACGGTACCGGTCGCATATTGGAACATCCATTGACTAAGGGCTAAGAACGCGAACAGGTGAAACGTCGAAACTGTTATTCTGTTTGTGTGCTACTGTCATGACCATCTGTGGTAACTACACTCATGCTCATAAATTAAGGATAATGCTGAAACATGTTGAACAACGCTCTGGTGGGCGGTTTTGCGGGTGTAAATCACCTCGAGGTATGATCATGCGGGGCATTTGACCTGCGGTCGTCGCACGGTGGCGCTGGCAGCAGTCCACATACGCAGAGGCGTGTTGGTGCCTGGCAGAGTACGGTGCAGCGAGTAAGTGGGCAGACGTTTTCAGACATGCTAATGGTGACTGTGTGTTGAAAATGGCTCAAAGAACACATATTGGTGACGTTATGAAGGGTAGAATACTAGGGTGAATGGAGGCTGGTCAAACACAGCTGGTCGTAGAACGGACCCTCCGTGGCCACAAAGTGTGATCTAAAGACTATGGCAACGATTCCAGCAGACAGGAAACGTGTCCCGGCGCTACAGTCGGGACGTCCACAGTGTACAACACCACAAGAAGACCGATATCTCACCATCAGTGCCCGCAGACGGCCACAAGTACTGCAGGTAGCCTTGCTCGGGACCTTATTGCAGCTACTGGAACAGTTGTCTCCAGACACACAGTCTACAGACGACAGAACAGACATGGTTTATTCTCCCAGAGACCTGCAAGGTGCATTCCCCTGACCCCTGGTCACAGGAGAGCCCGTAAAGCATAGTGTCATGAACACAGTACATGGTCATTGGAACAGTGGTCCCAGGTTATGTTCACGGACGAGTGCAGATATAGCCTGAACAGTGATTCTCGCCGGGTTTTCACCTGGCGTGAACCAGGAACCAGATACCAACCCTTTAATGTCCTTGAAAGAGGCCTGTATGGACGTCGTGGTTTGACGGTGTGAGGTGCACGTACACCCCTGCTTGTCTTTGACAGAGTAACTGTAACAGATCAGGCATATTGGGATGTCATTATGCACCAGTATGTCCGCCTTTTCACAGGTGCAGTTGGTCCCACCTTCCTCCTGATGGGTGATAAAACACGGCCCCAACGAGCTGCCATAGTGGAGGAGTAATTTGAATCGGAAGATATCAGGCGAATGGAGTGGCCTGCCTGTTCTCCAGACCTAAACCCATCAAGCACGTCTGGGATGCTCTCGCTCGACGTATTCTTGCACGTCTCCAATCCCCTACGACACTTCAGGAGCTCCGACAGGCACTGGTGCAAGAATGGGAAACTATACCCCAGCAGCTGCTCGACCACCTGATCCAGAGTATGCCAACCCGTTGTCCGGCCTGTGTACGTGTGCGTGGTGATCATATCCCATACTGATGTCGGGGTACATGCGCAGGAAACAGTGGCGTTTTGTAGCACATGTGTTTCGGGACGGTTTTCTCAACTTATCACCAATACCGTGGACTTACAGATTTGTGTCGTGTGTGTTCCCTATGTGCCTATGCTATAAGCGCCAGTTTTGTGTAGTGCCACGTTGTGTGGCACCACATTCTGCAGTTATCCTCAATTTATGAGCATGAGTGTAGTTGAAGGACGATGAGCCTGCGAGAAGGTAAGAATTTGTTGGACGCTCACGCCTCGTTACAGAACATGGACGTAGGAGGTTTTCCCGATCCGTAAAGTAGGGTTTAAATAAGGAACATAGTAACACTACTCCTCTTGGTTAATAGAGGCTTGACAAGGCGTTCCATTATTTAAATTCCAGGTTCAAGCATATAATCAAAGCCTCTGACCAACTCATTCCTAATTAGAATCAATCAACTGAGTATTGGCAAGAATGCGTGTTAGGAACTGGTTTTTGCACGAATAACTTTCACTATATACTTTGATCTTGTGATATCCGATCAAAGAAACATGAGCTTAATAACAACACACAAAAAGGAGAATAAAACACACTATTAACGCTAAGTTAGTGGTGGAGAACCCATACTAACCAAACAGCAGCATACACGATTCAGATATAGGAAGAAAGAATGAGATGCCACTGTCGTTTCTTATTATGTGACACAGTGTGGAGGAATGACTATTAGCGTACTACTGGGGTAGGGCAGCATATGAAACAAAATGTGTTGCACACCCAAGAGCTACAAGAAACTCTGCTGACCTTATAACAGAGCGAAACAGAATCCGTGCACGTGGCCCAGTACATAAAGAAAGTGCAATGAAATCAGAAAATGAAACCGGTAATTTATAGCAAAGCAATATTGAAACACACACGCAGCCTTGTAATCAGTGAAAGAAACAGTATGGAAACATTCATTCGTCTTACAGCACGATTAAAACTGCCCTTCGACAATGTGATCCAATATACAAAGAAAGCAGCATGATGTCAGATAATGAAATCGAAAATTTATGCGACAACAATAGACGAAAGAAGTATCAATCTCGTCAAAACATTTAAACAACTCACATTTAAGTAATACCCTCTCTCTCTCCCTCTCTCTCTCTCTTAAAATATACACGGCCCACTCAAATTAATGTAACAACCGCCTATGTGTAATAACCATTCACAAATGGCAGGCGAAAGCACTAGCGGTGGAGGGTATGTAAAGTATGTCAAATGGGTGGGGTGGGGGGGGGGGGGCGACGCGGGGAAACAGTGCAGAAGTAGTCGTAATGCGGAATGGGAGCGATTTATCTAACGCCCAAACGGTCATCATCATTGGCTTTTTGACCAAATGTGGAATCATCTCCGAAACGGCTTAGTTCGTAAATTGTTCGCATGCCGTCGTGGTTGAAGTATACAATGCATGCCATAATGGCGTCATCCGAAACCGGCGCTGAGATTACTATGGTCCAAATGGCAGGGGTCAACAACGACTGTGGAAATGTGCACGAGCGAATAGATGTGCAACTCTTGAGGAACTGACCTCCAAGATGAATTAAGTAGCTACCAATTACGTCTCCTCAAGGACCGTTGAACGAAAGTTGCTGCATATATTCCTCTGCTGCAGGCAAAAGGAGCAGGGCATCATTGGTTAAGCTCTATTATCTTTCTCCACCAGCTGTGCGGAGCATGATGAAGAAGTTCGAATTAACTGGAGAACTGGGCGTCCCTCCAGAAAGAGGCCGACGACCGGTTGCCCCACAAATGGTTGATGGAATCGCTGTTGCTATGGTTGCGTGCAATTCCCGATCGTCAGGGAGTGTGCGTGCTGTGTCACAACGGTTGGACATACCGTAGTCCACTGTACAGAAGCTGCTTCGAACCATTCTCAAATGGTATCCGTACAAGATCCATATCGTACAGCGGCTTGCACCACAGGACGCACAACGACGTGTTGACTTCGCTCTCCACTTTCTCACAAGGATTGACACTGACGAGGGCTGGCTCTCGACCATCCTATGCACAGACGAAGCTCAGTTTTCTCTGACGGGTGAGGTGAATACACAGAATTGCCGAGTGTGGGGATCTTCACCTCCAGTAACTGTGCGTGAAGTTCCTCTGTATGGTGAACGTATCACCGTATGGTGCAGCTCACGGCTACATTCATCATTAGCCCATTCTTTTTTGACCAAGTTGGTGCTGAAGGACCAAAGACATGCAGTGTGACTGGCCAGCGTTACTGCGATATGCTTCGCCGACACGCCGTGCCCCCCCCCCCCCCCCCCCCCCTACAGGAGCGAGATGCATTGAGCTCAACAGTTTTCATGCAAGATGGGGCCCCACAGCATATCGCTCGTGAAGTTCACCTGCTTCACCGAAACACGTTTGGAAACTATCGAATTGTTAGCCGATTGCTTTCAAACGCTTGTATGGCATGATCACCTTATCTCACTCCCTGTGACTTCTGGTTGTGAGGCTACTTGGAGGACAGGATTTACCAGGGAAACATTCACTCATGTACTGATCCGAAGCGCAGCATAACAAGAGAGGTAGGCAGCATATCTACGGACATCATTCGTTCTGCTGTGCAGAATGCAATCGTGTGATTGCAGGATCTTCTGGACAATGATGGGCGCCACCTTGAGCCGCTTTTGTAGCAATAATGGTACCGGTGTGTAATGTTATGATATACCGCAGCAGCACATTAAAAGTGTTTCAATTGAACTGATTCTGCATTATTTCTCTTACCCATGTTCTTGACATTAATGCTGCCAAGTTTGGTACTCGTACGGTAATTAGTTTCCGTGTTACAACGTGTTAAATAGGAAAAGTTTAACTACCCGGTATATAAATCAACACTATGTTGACCTTTTTGGATTAAAATTCACATATATTCGTAAGAATCAGATGTTCATAAGTCAAAGAGTTGTGTATGAAACACCTGAAGTGAAAGAGAATACTAGCAGAGCACATCACATAACTAACGAGCAGAATACGGCAAGCGACATAACGCGATTTCCCAGAAATCTCTCTCAGTGGAAGTGGAACCAAAATAAGTTAACACACGTATTGGCTTACCCACAGATATTCGAACGTTTATGAGAAAACGTGCGTCAAAGCTTTCGACCTGATTTAGATGTCATTTTGTGTGCGGTAAGCTCAGCCCAAACAGTGGCATAATGACTAGCATTGCGGTCTCTCTCTCTCTCTCTCGCTCTCACTCACACTCATTCACACACACACACACACACACACATACACACACTTACTGTTACACTCTTTTACGTCCGGTGATCGAAATACGATTGTTGTTTTTATTTATTCATTTTCTTTTTTTTTCATTTATCTAACCATGTCCGTAGAAGGTTACTACACGAATGTTTCTTCTCAACTTAAGGGATACGAGGGGTGTTACATTAATTGTGTTCTAACTTATTATACATATTTAAAAAATTGTAACCCCTCAAAATACCACACATATACAGCATATAAAAAATATGTACACTTATTTTGAAACCCATTTGCAATTATACAATTAATACATATCTATGAAATAAACATTTCTTTCTGGTATTAAGTGTTATTTTTATTCTTCTGTTTACTCTTCAGGAAGATTAGGTGTATTCCCTCAGACGATATCGGTCGTAGAAACATGTGAAACATACAAATTCCGAACAGCGCGCGCTTAGTGTGAAAGTAGCTTTTCTTCGTACGAATCTCACTCGCGAAAGAATCGTCGTTAACAATGCTGAAGATGTCACTCGCTTGCAATAACTTTGCGACAAAGTACGCACAACGGATCGTTTTTCCGAAATCTGGAGCTTCAGTTGATTAATAATCAATATATTCAACAGTAATCTCACCGAATACAATTTCAAATAAATTTTCCATTCATTTATTGATTAATTTTCTAATTCATTCGGACGACACACAATTAGCAGAAGAAAAAGGACAACGTTATTTCAGTATAAACCGCAATCCAAATAAACCTGAACTACTTTAATCAGTCATAACGTTCGAACGAATAGTGGAACACATTACCAATTCTGGTAGGTGATAATATACTACTGGGAGATTACATAGATACATACAAAGTTCTCACAGTAAATGGCGGAAGTGCCTCCACGAGCATCGATGCACAACTGTACTCTTTTTTCGATATTCCGTGATGTCCTGTGAACTGCATCCTCGTCAATGTTGCCTGTTTCTCGTGTAATGGTCTGACGTTGTCCGTGGTCTGTTCCTGTACACTCAGCTTTTAAGATAGCCCTACAACAGAAACACCAGTGGAGATTAGGTCAGGTGCTTGGGAGGCCACAAATTTTTTGAGATTATTCGGTCACCAAAGTAACTTGTTACAAGTTGCATGGAAGCGTTACACGTGTGACACGTTGCTCCATGTTGTTTGAAATAACCTTCTGAACGCTCGACGTCGTCCAGCTGCTCCAGAAATGTATTGAAGATGCCAGTATAAACTGTGGTGACAACGGTCGCATGAAAAGTAGTGGGGCCAGTAATCCTGGAAGCTAACAACATGCACCACACCCCACGTTTTTCATCATGCAGTGGTGTCTCGTGCATGGTCTATTTCTGGAAAATCGCCTTATGGCGCTTGTCGTGTTCTCCGGTATCTATCAGCTATTTTGTGTGCTGATGTAACCTGTCAGATGTAACCATGCCTAATGTATAAACCAAGATATGGTGAGAATGTCTGTACATTGAACAAGAAACCCTTGAAACAACCGACAGTAACGCTTTCTCTTCTTATGATCCGCTTCATGCAATGCATCATGTGCGCGCTGTATGGCCACATTGCCGATTTCTTCGCACGTCTGTTGGCTCAATCGACGCAACATTTCCTTGGAGAGTTCTCCAAGGGTCTTCGAACGTTATCAATAATCTCTGGGCTCGTTGATGCTCTCTGTTTAACACTGTCGCTGTTTAGTACACCAGTTGCCTCCAGCTTCCTTACAATCGATAAAATTGTGCGCCTTTGTTGGAACATTGCGCACACTGAATTCTCTCCGTAATGCCCGTTGTGTTGTAACCAACAAAAACCAGGTCTTGAAGTGTGTACTACATGTTTCTTCAAGTGACAGACCGCCAATGAATCATTAATTTGCTTGTTATTGTCACACGGCCCGAAATACACACTCACATGCTTCACAAACCTGCCGGCCGGGGTGGCCGAGCGGTTCTAGGCGCTACAGACTGGAACCGCGCGACCGATACGGTTGCAGGTTCGAATCCTGCCTCGGGCATGGATGTGTGTGATGTCCTTAGGTTAGTTAGGTTTCAGTAGTTCTAAGTTCTAGGGCAGGGCTTCACAACATACATGCTCGCGGAGCAAGCTGTGAGCAGCAAGGCGCGAGCACGGAGCAGCGCGAGCACGCTACCCCCACTACCGGACTAGAGCGGAGAGTGGGGAAAGTCACGTGGGGCACACAACAGCTGCCGCCAGTCAGTGTAAATCCGCGGCCACCTGCAGGGATATCACTCACGAATTATTACTGCGACAAATGAAACAAATAAAGGAGAATGTACACATGCCACATAATTTTATTAGCTTAGTGTATGCCTCTACATTCGCATTAATTTGTGAACTGTTACAAAATAAAAGGTGTCACTGAAGTGTGAGATTCTCGGTTAGCTTGTACCTTTTGCCCTTTACAATTGCGTCTATGTTCGGAGTAATTGTTCTTGTGCATTTTAGGCGCAGCATGCAGTTTAAATTTCGATCAGACAATGCGTTTCACAGCGCGTCTTGTTACATTTCATTGCAGAGAATAGTTGTTCACGAACATACGTGGAACCGAACATTGATATTATTGTAGCCCCCAGTTTGTGCAAACGAGGAAATCTGTCCTGAGGGAAGTGTCTGTAGAATTCCAAAATGTTTTTCTTGTTCTGATATTTGTCTCTGTATTCTCTGTCACACTGCCGGTCAATAATTTCCTGCTGCAGCTCAGGACGAATCTCTTAAATATTCGCTGAATATGGAGAGAACAGATCAAAATCACTGTCTAGTGCTGTCAGATCTTGAAAGCGCTGATCAACTAAACTATGTGAATAACGTTCACAGTCTTTGTGAACATCTTGCATGGATGATAATTTAGGAAAATGAGCTAGGTTTCCTGTTTCCAGCTGACTCACCGAAAGTGTCAATTTCTTTTTAAAAGCTCGTATTCGATCTATGAAATGAGTAATTAGCAGTAATTACCTTGTAGTAAAATGTTCAAAGCATTCAGATGGCTAGTTAAATCTGCTAAGAACGCGAGATCACATTCAAACGTGCGCGCGCATTTCCCCTCCCTCCCCTCCTTCCCTACTCCGCGACCTTGCACCTGCTCGCGAGCAGGTGCCTGAGCAGACGCGAGTACTCGCGCTCAAAACCGGCCAGTTGTTAAGCCCTGTTCTAGGGGAATGATGACCTCATATGTTAAGACCCATAGTCCTCAGAGCCATTTGAATCAAAAACGGGCGGTACTTCTGATTCTCCCAGAGCTACTGAGACCGTTAGAATGACTTTCCTGTTTCTACGAGCTTTTGGAGGGGTATTATGACCCACTAAAATATTTCAGGTTTATATGTATCGCTATGTACATTGGAAAACATTCAAGTAGCTATCTTCTACGGGCATGGACAAATAAATGAAAAACAAAAATAAAAATAAAAGAAAAAATAACAATCATGTTTCGAACACGGGCGCGAAAGCGTAGAGCCACGACGCTAGCCACTGTGCCACCGCATTATAACCATTGTCCACGGCGCCGTTGGATGCCACCTGATGGCGTTGAGGGCACATGGCGCGATAACAAAGTATATAAGCGGAGCAGAGACAGATAGGGAATCACCTGGCGAAAATGTTGTTTTTGTTGTTATTGTTGTTGTGATCAGTCCTGAGACTGGTTTGATGCAGCTCTCCATGCTACTCCATCCTGTGCAAGCTTCATCTCCCAGTACCTACTGAAACCTACATCCTTCTGAATCTGTTTAGTGTATTCATCTCTTAGTCTCCCTCTACGATTTTTACCCTCCACTCTGCCCTCCAATACGAAATTGGTGATCCCTTGATGCCTCATAACATGTCCTACCAACCGATCCCTTCTTCTAGTCAAGTTGTGCCACAAACTCCTCTTCTGCCCAATTCTATTCAATACCTCCTCATTAGTTATGTGATCCACCCATCTTCATCATTCTTCTGTAGCACCACATTTCGAAAGCTTCTATTCGTCAACGTTTCACTTCTATACTTGGCTACACTCCATACAAATACTTTCAGAAACGACTTCCTGACACTTAAATCTATACTCGATCTTAACAAATTTCTCTTCTTTAGAAACGCTTTCCTTGCCATTGCCAGTCTACATTTTATATCTTCTCTACTTCGACCATCATCAGTTATTTTGCTCCCCAAATAGCAAAACTCTTTTACTGCTTTAAGTGTCTCTTTTCCTAATCTAATTCCCTAGGCATCACCCGACTTACTTCGACTACTTTCCGTTATCCTCGTTTTCTTTTGTTGATGTTCATCTTATATCCTCTTTTCAAGACACTGTCCATTCCGTTTTACTGCTCTTCCAAGTCCTTTGCTGTCTCTGACAGAATCACAATGTCATCGGCAAACCTCAAAGTTTTTGTTTCTCCTCCATGGGTTTTAATACCTATTCGGAATTTTTCTTTTGTTTCATTTACTGCTTGCTCAATATACAGATTGAATATCATCGGGGAGAAGCTACAACCCTGTCTCACTCCCTTTCCAACCACTGTTTCCCTTCCATGTCCCTCGATTCTTACAGTTGCCATCTGGTTTCTGTACAAATAGTAAATAGCCTTTCGCTCCCTGTATTTTACCCCTACCACCTTTAGAATTTGAAATAGAGTATTCCAGTCAACATTGTCAAAAGCTTTCTCTAAGTCTACAAATTCTAGAAACGTACGTTTGCCTTTCCTTAATCTATTTCCTAAGATAAGTTGTAGGGTCAGTATTGCCTCAAGTGTTCCAATATTTCTGCGTAATTCAAACTGATCTTCAAGGTCGGCTTCTTCCAGTTTTTCCAAGATATGGGCTGAAAATGAAGAAATCCTTTGAGATAAGCGACTTTGACAAAGGGCAGATTATTATTACACAGAGCCTGCGAACGAGTATCTCGAAAACGGCGAAGCTGCTCGAATGTTCACGTGCTACTGTAGTGATCATCTAAGGAAAAAAGGTAGAAGGACTGTGAAACTACCATGAGGTGCCAAATGGACGTCCACGACTCTTCACAGAACATGGGGTTCGGAGGTTTGTCTGCTCTATAAGGTAGGGTAGATGATGACGTGTAGCGTCTCCGCCGAAAGAATACCATCCTGGTGCACGCACAAGTGTTCCGCAGGACACCATTCATCGTACATTGTTGAACACGAAGCTCCGCACACCACCCCCAAGTGTACACATGTTGACCCATCGACATCGTCAATTACAACTGCAGTGGGTGCGGGAGTATTGGGATTCGACCGTCGATCGATGGAAACTTGTCGGCTCTTTGGGTGAATTACATTTTTGCTACACTAGATCGATGGTCGTCTCCACAAACGCCGTCATCGAGATGAATGGCGGCTCGTAACGTGCAGCTCGCCCCGGACGCAGGCCGGTGGGAGCATTATTATGCTATGGGAGACATTCTCCTACGCTTGCATGGGACCTGCGGTAGTAATCGAAGACACGCTGACAGCTACGACCACCTGCACAATTCCATGCTTGATGTCTTCCCGAAAGTGGTTTGAGGAGTATTATAGTGAACTGACGTTGATGTCTTTGTCACCAAATTCGCCTGATGTAAATCCTATCGAACCCACCTGAGTCGATATCGGGCTCCACCACGGCGAACAAAATCAGCGGCCCGTTATTTACGCGAATTACATGACCTTTGCGTAGACATCTAACACCATATTCCTCCACAAACCTACCAACACACTGTGGGAACCGTGATACACAGAATCAGTGATGTTCCAAAGATAGACAAACTATTAAGCAGGTAGTCATAATGTATTGGCTCATCAGCGTACTTGCTAAAATGCACACAAAATATCTCGAAAACGTTGACCGTCGTTTTCTCAGAAACCGTCGAATACAAGCTTTCGCTTAATTTAACTTGCCTTACACTGAGCGAGTTTCTGCGAAACCGCCTTGTGGCACTTGCCGTGTTTTCCCTGTGAGACCGGTATTACTAAGTCCGAAATTGTGATAGCTGTTAAGGGAAACTTACGACATACTGACTCTTTGATCAGCTCAGAAAGCCGGATTTCTTCTGTAGTCCCGACACAACGCCAGTACAGTGGGCGTCTTCCTACAGCTTGGTAGGTAACGGTAGTCTGTTTTCTGATTAAAAGTGGTAGTTTTACGCTACAGCTTTTTCTTTGGCGTTATTCGGCACTCACTCAAAGAGGCCAGCTTCACGTTCTGTTGCCTTAATGCAACAAGGAGGCAAATGTTGTAAATCTGGAACTCCAGTAAATTTCTTGTTCCGAAGCTTTCAGTGATCTGCTTGTTTCGGTGTTTTATTCAGAGACTAGGAATGGAATAAGCTAGGTATCTGTCCAGACCGCTGTGGAGAACCGCCTGAAAACCACTAATAAGCTGTTTGATGTACGAGATGAACGACCTTTAATTCTGTTCAGGCGTTAGCTCATGCTTTGGCTCACCTGTCAGTCTAGTCAGCAAGCGTGCTGTGCATTACACCATAGGAGCAAGAGCGAGAGATTCTGTAATGATGTGGTAATAACGGAAGTAAGGAAGGGGGCACGTCACAATGACGAAAGTAAGAAGCAGAGCAGTAATAAGTGCGAGGACATAAGAAAATTAGGTTTCGCCCTTAAAGACTACTCTGCGAAGGTGGAAGTTTATATGACCTTTTTTAAACCGAATTACACTATTTTTGCTTTAATTGCTTTAAATTATCATTTCTAAAAGAAAAACACCTGTAATGTCTTTTTCTGCGAAATCGTGGGATTTCACGTCGCATTAAATCACGGGTTAGTCCCTTCACACGAACATCTTTATATACTTTAAAGCAGCGCTCAAGAGGCGAGTTAAATATTCAACAGGAGGCTTATGCAGCAACGATCTCTCCTCCTCGAATGCGAACAAACGTATACCGCTCTTTGCTTCGGCATTTTGCGCAGCGAGCGAGTCGCTTAAGATGGAGCAGTGAAATTTCGGGGGTCTTTCTGGGCTTTCACGCATTTTGCAGTGGAGTTATTTCAGATTCTTCGTCGTGGCCTTTTGCATATTCAGCTGAACTGATTCCATTTGCAGTTGGGTGGGGGGAGGGAGGTGGAGGGGGGTAAGAGGCACAAAATTTAATTCCGCCCAACAGCGACCGGGTGGTAGGAGATACGCACTAGGCGTCGGCTGTTTCGTGGAGGGAGGGATGGGTAGCCGCATATAGCTCCGTGAAGGTGCAAAACGACGTGGCACGAGAGAGGCATGGCGCTCGAGAGGTTTAATGTCTTCCGACGACGCTACATCCTTCTAACATCCCCTCCTGCTTCTTGGATTGTATATGGAAAAAGTGGAAAAGGAGTCTGGTGCCTTGCCAACACGGTCACATAACCTGTTTCTCCTACGACAGCATGTGAACAGGGTCATGTCGTAAGGTACGTGTCTGACAGTGGTGCCTCTGATCTCATGGTGTCGCAACAGTTGCACCAACTTACACAGCAGCCATTGGCTTAAGTGTTTAGATTTTCTTTACATGTTTATGACTGAAAGTAAGAAACAAACAGTTCGTTTTAAGTGTGTGTAGCGCTTTTTAATTATTTATTTGTTTCTGTACTAACGAGAGTTATTTGACGTTGTCGTGTACTTCAAACACGTTATTAGCATCACCACATTCGTTTGATTCAGTGTGAACCAGCGTACAACAATATAATCATTATTAGTGTAGTGCAATAGTTCGTCGTGTTTTTGTTTTACTTGTTGGTATTCCAGTTGCTACGTGTCTATTTATCAACTATACTTTTTTCATTGTAGTACACAGTTGCTATTCGAGTTTACATCTTGTCATTTTGTCATTTGGCGACAGTGAGTGCAGCTGCGGACACTAGGAAATGGAGTTCCCAGTGGAAAAATTGGAACATTTCCGACACCGTCTTCTGTTTCGATTCAACAAAGAGGTCATAGCAGTGGAGGCAGCCAGGAACATTTGGGCGCTGCATTGGGATAAAACCAATGGACACAGCACGGCAAGAAATTGGTTTTCTCTTCTTAAAGCGGAGCTTTTTCACTTCAATGACTATCCATGTTCAGAAAGACCTTCGTGGTTTGATGTAGACTGCTGAAACACATTAATCCAAAATGGTCCACGTCATTGTACCACTCGAGAACTGGCAAATGTGGTGAACTGTGCTCACTCCAATCTCGTGCGACATTTGTACGCAATGAGGAAGTTTCGAAAATCGGGTACCGCATGCTCTAAGCTAAAATCACAAAAATCAGTGGGTGCCCATATGTGTATATCTGCTTGCCCGTCACCAATTGCCTCTTGAACTACACCGACGTTTCCAATCCTCTATCGTTACTGGTGAATATAAATTGTGTATTTATGCTAGCATAAGGAAAACAAAGGAGTGCCTGAGCCCAGACAAAGCAGTAACTGTCCGTACAAAGACTTGCGCGCATCCAGAAGTAATAATGTTATGCCAGGAACAAGGAAGGAAGACTAAGTTTAACTTCCCGTCCTTAAAGACGGAGCACAAGGTCGGATAGTTTCAAGGATGGTGAAGAAAATCGACGGTGCCCTTTCAAAGGAATCAGCCGGCATTGACTCGGAGCGATTTAGAGAAATCACAGAAAACCTAAATCTGGCTGGTCGGACACGGGTTTGAACCGTCGTCCTCCCAAATGCAAGTCCAGTGAGCTAACCACTGCGCCTTCTCGCTCGATATAATGCTATGAATCTGGTGAAACAGCGACGATAAGGTGTACGAAGAACTGCTTTCCGAGACGTAACTATCATCGCTGACGTTTATTGTCAACAACTGAGACGTCTTGCACATGCAGTCCAAGAACAACGGCCAGGAAGACTGCGTGAAGTGATGCTACTTCACGGTAACGGCCACTCACATTGTGCCAGATTGACTATACACAAGCTGGGCTGCGGAATCATTCGCACCCACTTTATTCACTGATCTTGCACACTAAGATTTTCTCCTTTTCCGCTCTCAATCACACAACTTTCTAGAAACTTCCTTTCCGGATAAAAATGCGCTACGAACATTGCTCGACGAGTTCTTCGCGTCAAAGCAAGGTGATTACAACAGTCGCAGAATCGGAAAGTTACCCCAGCGTTGGCAAACTATAGAGTGAAGAAGAACGTATTACTGATGACTAAAGTCCCTGATGTGTGTATCTGTCGTGTTTATTAAACTTATGGAAAAACGCTACGAAACTTATGCACCAACATAATACGAGGTGGAACAATAAATTAATGTGACTGACGTGAAAAAAATGTTGTTTAGCGTTTTGCTCAAATTTAGTGTTGTCTCCTTCAAAGTAGTTCCCTTCTGATTGCACACACTTTTTCCAGCTCTTGTGCCATTGATGGTAACATTTCTGTAACTCATCTTCTGTAATATCCTCCAAGACTCTAGTCACAGCTTTTTGAACATCTTGTGTTGTTTGAAAATGGTGTCCCTTGACCGCAGTTTTGACTCTTGGAAATAGAAAAAAGTCGCACAGAGCGATATCTGGTAAATAAGGTGGCTGTGGTAGTACTGAAATTTCATTTGAGGTTAAAAATTGCTGTACCGACAGAGCAGTATGGGATGGCAAATTATCGTGATGCAGAATCCAATTATCAGCAATGTTGGCACGGACACGAAGAACTCTTTTACGAAGTCTTTCTAAAATTTCTTTGTAGTAATATTGGTAAACTGTTTGTCCAGGAGGCACCCACTCTTTATGAAAAGCTCCCTTGGAATCAAAGAAGCACACAAGCATGCATTTCACTTTTGCCTTTGACATGCAAGCTTTTTTTGGTCTGGGTGATCCCTTTGAGCACCATTACGAACTTTGGCGTTTTGTCTCTGGATCGTACTGAAAAAACCAACCTTCATTACCTGTGATAACACAGCTCAACAATTCTGGATTTATTTCTGATTGCTCTAACAGATCGGCTGCCACATTTTTCCGCGTATCTCGCTGTTGTGGTGTGAGATTTTTGGGGACCATTTTTGCACAAATCTTTCTCATACCAAGGTCTTCAGTTATTATTAGATGAACCGTTTCTCGATTGATGTTCAGTTCTTCTGCAATCATTTTCAGGATAATCTTCGATCAGACCGTACGAGTTCACGCACCCTGGCCAAGTTGACATCCATCTGTGAGGTTGATGGTCGTCCACTGCGATCTTCATCTTCAAAATTCATTCTGCCTTCAGAAAGCATTTTATGCCAACGACACACTTGAGCTCTTGACATAACCTCCCCTCCAAAAGCCTTCTGAAGCTTACCGTAAGTTGTCGGCGCGTTTTCACCCAATTTAACGCAAAAAGAAATGGCATACCGTTGCGCGATATTATGCGGTTCCATTTCTGTGACGAGAGACACAAACACGTGCTAACTTACTACAGCACAACTCACGACTGAGCAATTGCATCGGTGTGCCGCTTGGACTAGAAGCAGCTTATAGACCAAGGTCAAAGATATTGTGCCTACACAAGCCTGCAGAGTTGCCACATCTTGCAAAGAAAATCAGTCTCATTACTTTATTGTCGCACCTCGTATGTGGATATAATCTTTCTCCTACAAACGTTACTGCTTTGTTAACAGTATTCGCCTAATCGAGACCGCGTTCGCAGTTGTATTTTAAAGCACTGGTAATGATTTCAAAGCCCTGTATAAATTGGACTGACTCAGTGTTTTCATTCGACGTTGTTGCCCCAGCGCAGTGAACAGTGTCAGATCTTGATCAAGCACTGTTGACTGAAATGGATTGCTGTTAAGAGGCGATCAAAAAGTCTCCGGTCGAAGGCTGTGCAGTCCAGAACCGGTGAACCGGTACGTAAATCACCATGATCTTTGAGCCAATCATCCGACCGACGCAACAGGTTAAAGATACCCGTTTGAAAAAAAAAAAAAAAAAAAAAAAACTGCCCAGCTGCGTGAAGGCGCCAATAAGTGCCTTCTGCACATCTTCGTCCGACAGAAATCGTCGTCCCTTTCAAGGCCTCTTTCACGAGACCGAAGGCGTGATAAACGCATGGGGAGAGATCAGGGCTAGAGAGCGGACGTTCGAGTGTCTCCCACTTGCGTTGGCATAACTTCTGCGTTACATTAGCGATAGGGGAACGTACGTTATCATGAAGCAGCGGTACCTCTTACGGCACAACATTGGTTGTTGACAGTTATGCTGACCCATATACAGTCTTCGTTCTCCGTTGGGTATCTGTCAGTGTTTGTCCTTCGGCAGCCAAGAAAAAAAATAAATAACAGCACGCTGGTCCTGTTTAGGCGCATTTGGTAATAACGTCGCCATAGGTCATGTTTCCGCATTTACCGCATGCACGTCGGAAAGACACGAATGCCACACTATTCCCTTGCCTATATGTCGGTGTTAATATATCCGCAGCGGAGTCGCGCTACGTTTCATAAACGCCATAGGAACGACATCAGGCGGGAACTTTTTGATCGCCCCTTACGCTATACGTGACTACGCTGTTACGTGATTAAGTCGAAATTTCGGAAGGTACGTCAGCTATTTTATTCAAGCCGTTAACTTTGGGTAAAATAGCAACAACAGTCGTCATAAAGTCGTATGCTCACATCTATAGGTGATCTACAAATACACACGCAAAGTGATCCATACATGTAATTAACATACTTATAGAAATTAATAACAAATAAAACTTTCCTAATGCGTAACTGTTCTACATTACACGGAGACTCGCGGCACGTTGGTGACAACACAACACTCTGAGCGATTCGAGCTGTATGTAACTTTTCATATGTTCAGATATTGTTGTCAGATTATTTTTATAGCTACTTCAAAATGATTACATTGATAAGAGGCCATTTTGTACTTATGCAAATTCTTATTTGATGCCGTATGTAAGAAACAATAGGTAAAGAGGCTATGAGATTCGACGATCTTGCAGCACTGCAGTACCCAATCAGAGTGTAGGTGCCACGTCAGCTAAATGAAGGCCACCAGACTAAGGTGCTATGTGCAATACGAAAGGTCTAACGTTCCTTGATCGCAAACGTACAATGTCGTCAGCTGTCTGCTACAGTACATAGGATGTTTTGATTAACAAAAAGTTAATCAGCGGAGCAACAGTCAGACCTGTTGAAAGCTACCTTTAAATAATATCTACATCTACATGTACCCTCCGCGAGGCACCAAATAGTGCATAGTGGAGAGTATCTTGCGCAACTACGCATCATTACTTTTCCTGTTCCACTCGGAAACGCAAGGAGATAAAACGATTGTCAGTATTCATCCAAACGAGCCCTAATTTCTCTTATCTTATGTTCGCAATTCTTACGCGAAATGCACCTTGGTGGCAGTAGTATCGTTCTATAGTCAACCACAAATGCCGGTTCCCCCGAGTTGGGCACACTGAAAGTTGCTTTGGCAGTAGACCCCGTGTGTGGAACAAGTAACATTTGAATTGTCCCTTAGCACGCGCCTGCTTCTCAGCCGCCGCTGCACCCCAAGGCGGTAGCCTGAAAATGGCTGACCGTGGCCTTCATTGTCATCAGCTATTTGCTACCTGTGGCCAGCCTCCCTGCATCTGCACGCAACATGTACACTACTTATCCATCCTACACGAAAACTCGAGTGAAAACAATAGGTAAAACACAGATAAAAATGAGGACCCTTTTTTAGACAAGGATCTGCACTAGAATGAAATTTTCACTCTACAGCGGAATGTGCGCTGATATGAAACTTCCTGGCAGATTAAAACTGTGTACCGGATCGAGACTCGAACTCGGGACCTTTGCCTTTCGCGGGCAAGTGCTCTACCAGCTGAGCTACCAAAGCACGACTCAGGACCCGTCCTCACAGCTCTACTTCTGCCAGTACCTCTTCTCCTACCTTCCGTCCTTTACAGAAGCTCTCCTGCGAACCTCGCAGAACTAGCACTCCTGAAAGAAAGGATGTTTCGGAGACACGGCTTAGCCACAGCCTGGGGGATGTTTCTAGAATGAAATTTTCACTCTACAGCGGAGTGTGCGCTGATATGAAACTTCCTGGTAGATTAAAACTGTGTGCCGGACCGAGACTCGAACTCGGGACCTTTGCCTTTCGCGGGCAAGTGCTCTACCAACTGAGCTACCCAAGCACGACTCACGCCCCGTCCTCACAGCTTTACTTCTGCCAGTACCTCGTCTCCTACCTTCCAAACTTTACAGAAGCTCTCCTGCGAACCTTGCAGAACTAGCACTTTTGAAAGAAAGGATATTGCGGAGACATGGCTTAGCCACAGCCTGGGGGATGTTTCTAGAATGAAATTTTCACTCTACAGCGTAGTGTGCGCTGATATGAAACTTCCTGGCAGATTAAAACTGTGTGCCGGACCGAGACTCGAACTCGGGTAGCTTGGGTAGCTCAGTTGGTAGAGCACTTGCCCGCGAAAGGCAAAGGTCCCGAGTTCGAGTCTCGGGGCGGCACACAGTTTTAATCTGCCAGGAAGTTTCAAGGATCTGCACTTTCAAACTCGTTAAAAACACTAAAGCTAGCTGCCAGAAAACACCGAGCTTCTCAATGACACTAGTTCACTACACGCTGGCCTACAAGTAAATACGAATACAGGTTCTTTGTAATTATGAGTTATACAGTCAGTGGTTCCGCTCTGCAGCTGACAAAGAGAGGTCCCCAGTGGTGGAATGGACTTTTTGAAACCGTCAGTACAGTGACAGTGCAACCATTCACCCTTAAGGACCATTGTCTGCGGGTAACTGACGAAAAAGTTTTGGAGATTTGAATAACAATCAGTAGCGTTAAAAAGTTAGTATTGACTGGAATTGTTGCGTGGTGTAATGGACAGGATAAAAACTTCGTATGTAAAAGGCCGTGTTTTAGAATTTTATCAGGTGCATAAATTTTTTTATTTTTAATTCTCTATTAGAATGACTTTGACTATTGTTTGTATTTAGTTAACTGGTTTAACTGTAATTTTTTATTTCTGTTCCTTCGTCATGTCATTTTAATCATCATATAAACTTCCTCGTTTGCACTCATTTTTCTTTCCATTTTTCTTTTTCACTTGATATCTTTGTTCATGTGATTTTAATTAATTTTATGTATTAATTTCGACGTAATTTATTTCATTTTAGCATCCTAATTTTTCGTCAGTGTTATTGTATTCGTTACTTCTATTCCTCATTTTGCCTGTACTTCGTTTTATTTGTAATCATTTCTATCGTTTTAATCCTCATGTGTGGATTTTTGCCCATAGTGCAATAGAAATGTAGGCTACTTTAAATGTTTTTATGACGATAACCATTCAAAAAAAGTCCATCTTCTAACTAAAAATAAACTTTTGACACCATCGTAAAGTCAGTATAAGTAAACTGTATCGTCTTTTGTTTTTTAACTGATACCGTCATTTTCAGATAATGAAATATTATAACAGATAAATATAATTAAATTAACATTCAAGAAAATTCCGAATGATGTAAAAAACAATGAGATCAAATTAAAAGCGTTATATTGCGATTAAAATGATGTGACAAGGAACTAGAAATAAAAAAATTACATTTAAATCAGTTAATTGAATAAAAATAATCGTCAAAGTCATTTCGATAAAGATTTAAAAATAACGTAAAAGTAATGTACCTGACAAGATTCGAACCTAACACTCTCTGCATGTGAAGCCCCACCCCTGCCCATTACACCACGCAACAAAGGCACAAAATGCTTGTTTTCAAAGCTATTGAGGGTCACGTAAAATTCTGTTTTTTTTCAGTTATTGGCAAACGACCACCTCCCAGGGTGAATGGAAGATCTTAACCTTCATCAAGGTAGAGATGATTTCGAAAAGTCTATCCTACCACTGGGAACCTCTCGTTGTGAATGGTCAGCACGTGTGACTACAACGAGGAAGACACGGTGCTGCCAGGGATTCTTCCTTGGTGGGAGGTCTGGAATAGGATGCAGTCAGCCTCGTAATGCCAACTGAGGAGCTACTGGAATGATAAATAGTTACTCCAAGGCCTGGAAATCCGACAACTAGTCGGAGAGTGATGTGTTGACCTCCTGCCCATCCGAATGTCGCTATATGGACTGGATGGAGTCGCGCGTGCCTCTAGATCTGATCACCGAATACCGTTTTAGTTTTTACACAGTCCTCACATATACCTATACTGCAGTCTTTTGCTGTTAACGTACAACTAACAACAGCAGGAAAATAAATCCGGGACATAACAGAGCCGTACTGAATGCAAGTTTGATGGTGAAGACTCAAGTGGGCATTGCTCTTGACAACAACATGTATCGTGAATGAATGGAAGACAAATGTACCTCTGTCTCTCGGTTCTCGTGCGTCATCCGGACAATAGGTTGTTTCTTCAAACAGTTCTCTTTACTGATGCTGTACAAATCATGGAAATCTGAATGCAAGAAATATGCATTGTCGGATCGCTGAGAATCTCCACTGGTTGAGACAGGCTCATCGTAAAATACAGTGGAGTGTAAACGTTAGGTCTCGGATTATTGGGGACCACATGACTGGCCCTTACCTCATTGAAGAGATCTTAACAGGTAAAAGTTACGCACAGTTTATTACCGAAGTCCTAACGGCGTTCGTAGAGGAAGTATCAGTTGAAATAAGTAGCAGTATCTGGCATCAGCGCGATAGGTGTCCGGTTCAATGCTCGCGTGTGGATAGGAAACCGCTCACCCAATTCTTTCCCCGGTGGTTGGATAGGACGTTGAGAGCGTTATCATTTGGCTTAGACGGGCACCTGACATGATGCCTTTAGACCTCTTCCTGAGGGTAAACTCAGAGATGAAGGCTATTCACAAGTTCCGAAGACGAAAGAGGTTTGAATGATCGCATTGTTGCGGAATGTGCACTCATTTCGAAGAAATTTCTCCATTCGGTCCAGAGGTCCTTGCACCAGCGACTTCAAACGCGTATTTCAGCACACGGTGGTCATTTCGAATCTTTGATGACATAAACTAAACTTTAAGGAAGTGTTAATGACCCTATCCTTATGTGTATTCCTTTTTGTTGTTGTTACTGATGTAATTTTGCAATTTAAGTGTACATTAACATTAAACTCATAACGCGAAATTATTGTTTAACAGTCTTTATACCCAAAATACCTGTTCCATAAATCCATTCAAGTTTTGATATGCTCTTTGCTTTAAAGGCTCTAGCAGGAGCAAGAGCATAGCCGTTACCATAATTAACTGCTGAATCATCCTTAGATGCCACTTTCTTTGACCGTCTCTAATGACCTCGCTGTCGACGGCCTGCTAAACTCTCAACGTCCTTCTTTCCACGTCCTTTGCCTTCCAGGAAATGTGTCTGTCTTACCAAATGTAGCCGAGTGTGACTTGTATCAGTTTTAAATTCAACTTTTCTCCATGATTACGCTTCTGAAAGCTAACTTTCTTAGCTGCTTCTACCTGCAACGAATCAACAGGCTGGCACGACAGTTTTGTATAATATGAACTTTTGCACAAGATAGCTATCGGTTTTATGTGCGGAAGATAAATCCTAAGTATCGTAATTTGTCCTATACCACAAATCGGTTTTTCAATCGCCAAACACTGTTGAATTGCTCTCAATTACAGCAAAGGAAAAGGCTGCAGAAATTAGTACAGTTCCACTTGAAAAAGTGAAGTTTGTATCGATATCTCTAAAATTAATATAGCTATTGACAGAAAGTACACGTCATTCTGTGACAAATTTTTCGCATTTAATCTAGATTCGTTACGATATTTTAAACGGTGAGCAGGTAAAGTGAACAGGTTAGGTGAATTATTCTGTATCTGACGGGAATACCCTTACTTTTCGAATACGCCTCGTATGCACGAGTTGCCATGATACGTCCTCAGCCAAACGAAATTTGTTCGGATGTGTTCTATAAGGAACAGATAGTATGCTCATTCTATGTTGAGCAAACCGCAGTTACGCCAATTACACTGTCATATTTTGCTTGTGCTTTGAGTGTGATATACTGACAGTAATAATATTTGGTATTTACTACCCTTTGCATCCACGTGTGAGTTAGTGTTACCGGCTGCTTCTGGGAACAGCGCAGAGCTAATTATATTATTCCCCCGGGGTGGCTCGTTAATCACAGCGACTCAGCGGATGTGTACCAGACACGACACGACACGACAGCACTGCCACCGCAGGTGAGCGCGCCGAGTCACCCCGCCGCGACTCACTTCAGTCCAGCCACAGTATACTGTGCACACACTTCGCTGTTCACGGGCTTTCAGACGCTCAGTACTGAAACTTCCGCAACAATATTCAGCGTCTGGGAGTGGTATTGACGATTTGCACAATACATTGACGTAAACTGCACAGCTCTGAAAATATTGACGCTCGCTCTGTATAGGATGTTCGCAAACTCCTGTCACAAATTTCTAGGACTTACAGACTGAAGTGAAGAAACTGCAAAAAGGTGGGAATTTAAGGAGATAGGACCTAGATAAACTGACTAAATCAGAGGTTGTACAGAGTTTCAGGGAGAGCATAAGCCGGCCGAAGTGGCCGTGCGGTTAAAGGCGCTGCAGTCTGGAACCGCAAGACCGCTACGGTCGCAGGTTCGAATCCTGCCTCGGGCATGGATGTTTGTGATGTCCTTAGGATAGTTAGGTTTAACTAGTTCTAAGTTCTAGGGGACTAATGACCTCAGCAGTTGAGTCCCATAGTGCTCAGAGCCATTTTTGGAGAGCATAAGTGAACAATTGACAGGAATGGGGGAAAGAAATACAGTAGAAGAAGAATGGGTAGCTTTGAGGGATGAAGTGGTGAAGGCAGCAGAGGATCAAGTAGGTAAAAAGACGAGGGCTAGTAGAAATCCTTGGGTAACAGAAGATATATTGAATTTAATAGATGAAAGAAGAAAATATAAAAATGCAGTAAATGAAGCAGGCAAAAAGGAATACAAACGTCTCAAAAATGAGACCGACAGGAAGTGCAAAATGGCTAAGCAACGATGGCTAGAGGACAAATGTAAGGATGTAGAGGCTTATATCACTAGGGGTAAGATAGATACTGCCTACAGGAAAATCGTAGAGGCGTTTGGGAGTAAAGGAAATCACTAGCATGAATGTCAAGAGCTCAGATGAAAACCCAATTCTAAGCAAAGAAGGGAAAGCAGAAAGGTGGAAGGACTATATAGAGGGTATATACAAGGGCGACGTTCTTGAGGTCAGTATTATAGATATAGAAGAGTATGTAGATGAAGATGAAATGGGAGATATGCTACTGCGTGAAGAGTGGCGGAGCACTGAACACCTAAGTCGAAACAAGGCCCCGGAAGTAGACAACATTCCATTAGAACTACTGAAGGCCTTGGGAGAGCCATCCCCTGACAAAACTCTACCACCTGGTGAGCAAGATGTGTGAGACAGGCGAAATACCCTCAGACTTCAAGAAGAATATAATAATTCCAATCGCAAAGAAAGCAGGTGTTGACAGATGTGAAAATTACCGAACTATCAGTTTAATAAGTCACAGCTGCAAAATACTAACGCGAATTCTTTACAGACGAATGGAAAAACTGGTAGAAGCCGACCTCGGGGAAGATCACTTTGGACTCCGTAGAAATATTGGAACACGTGAGGCAAAACTGACCCTACGACGTATCTTAGAAAATAGATTAAGGAAAGGCAAACCGACGTTTCTAGCATTTGTAGACTTAGAGAAAGGTTTTGCAGTGTTGATTGGAATACTCTTTCAAATTATGAAGGTCGCAGGGGTAAAATACAGGTAGCGAAAGGCAATTTACAATTTGTGCAGAAGGCAGTTATAAAGAGTCGAGGGGTATGACAGGGAAGGAGTGGTTGGGAAGGGAGCGAGACAGGGTTACAGCCTATTCCCGATGTTATTCAATCTGTATATTGAGCAAGCAGTAAAGGAAATTAAGGAAAAATTCGGAGTAGGTATTAAAATCCATGGAGAAGAAATAAAATCTTTGAGGTTCGTCGATGACATTGTAATTCTGTCAGAGACAGCAAAGGACTTGGTAGAGCAGTTGAACGGAATGTACAGTGTCTTGAAAGGAGGATATAAGATGAACATCAACAAAAGCAAAACGAGGACAATGGAATGTAGTCGAATTAAGTCGGGTGATGCTGAGGGAATTAGATTAGGAAATCAGACACTTAAAGTAGTATGGGAGTTTTGCTATTTGGGGAGCAAAATAACTGATGATGGTCGAAGCAGAGAGGATATAAAATGTAGACTGGCAATGCCAAGGAAAGAGTTTCTGAAGAAGAGAAATTTGTTATCATCGGGTATAGATTTAAGTGTCAGGAAGTCGTTTCTGAAAGTATTTGTATGGAGTGTAGCCATGTATGGAAGAGAAACATGGACGATAAATAGTTTAGACCGGAAGAGAATAGAAGCTTTAGAAATGTGGTGCTACAGAAGAATGCTGAAGATTAGATGGGTAGATCACGTAAGTAATGAGGAGGTATTGAACAGAAGTGGGGAGAAGAGGAGTTCGTGGCACAACTTGACTAGAAGAAGGGATCGGTTTGTAGGATATGTTCTTTAGCATGAAGGGATCACCAATTTAGTATTGGAGGGCAGCGTGGAGGGTAAAAATCGTAGAGGGAGACCAAGAGATGAATACACTATGCAGATTCAGAAGGATGTAGGTTGCAGTAGATATTTGGAGATGAAGAAGCTTGCACAGGATAGAGTAGCATGGAGAGCTACATCAAACCAGTCTCAGGACTGAAGACCACAACAGCAACATAGGCAGGAGTGAGTAGATAATATTTTGAATAGGAACGCATGTCCGGATTTGTACCGTTTCCGTGCTATAGGCGGCTGAAAACACGTCAGCAAGATAGTCATGCTGGTGGGTGCTTACGTCAGATTGGTTGATGTCAGTTGACGTCAGTCCCACCTTTCTCACCTGCTTCGAGCTTCATTCACGTGTCTTTGAGTGTTAGAGGCGGTATGGAGTGTTGGAGGTGTTGTGGATGTAGTTGTTGGTCATCCACAACATACCAGACGGTGTTGAAGCAACATCCGTTACATGCGCAGTAGCTGGTGTACTTGTTGACGGTTTCTCTTCAAAGTGATTCAATTCGGCCACTTTCAATTTTGGAGTGCGGCGTTTACTTGGAGCACCACAGTCACTCCTGCTGACAGTGAAGGTACCCCTGTTTGGAAGCCGTTGAGTACTTGTGGCGAAAAGGATATGCGATAGAGTCGGACGTCGTGCATAACGATCTTGGTGAAGGCGAAGAGCAGTTCTTCCATTGCCGTGAGCTTCTTCCCATACGTGTACTCAAGCATGTTGCTCTAACACTCACAGACACTTGAATGAGGTTCGCACCAACTCGTAGACGTAGGACAGATGTACCCGACGTAAGCGCCCCCCCCCCCCCGCCACCCCCACATTACCCTGCTGCAAACCTAGTGAGCAAACATGTTTTCAGACGGCTGCAGCACGGAAACGGCAAGTTTCTGAACACAAATTCCTACTCAAAACATCATGTACTCACTCCCCTATAAAAAGCGGAGAAGTTGTAACGAGACTTTCCGAACACCCTGTATCATCATCATCATCAGTTATCTGCTATATTAGCAGGTCCTTTGCCTCTCCATTTTCTGCGATCCATTGCTTCCTTCTTAAGGCTGCTGTATGTTGTACCGTCCATCATGTCATCCAGTATCTGGAATCTCTTCCTTCCTCGCTTCCTTTTCCCTTCTACATAACCTTCTAAAACTGTTTTTATCAGTCCGTCATTCTTTCTTAATATATGCCCAATCCAATTTCTTTTTCTTCTCTTTATTACATCTAGTAACTGTCTTTTCTCTCCCACTCTTCTCAGTACCTCTTCATTTCTTACTCTGTCCATCCAACTTATTCTTTCCATCTTCCGCCATGTCCAGATCTCAAAAGCCTCCAGCCTTTCTCTGTCTTTTTTCCTCATAGTCCATGTTTCAGCGCCATATAGAAGAACACTCCATACAAGACATTTTATGAGTCTCTTTCTGAGTTCTCTGTCCAGACCGCTACAGAAGATTCTCCTTTTCTTACAAAACGCCTCTTTTGCCATTGCTATCCTTGTTTTAATTTCTGTGGTGCACTTCCAGTCGGTGTCTATCCTGCTTCCAAGATACTTAAAATTTTGCACCTGTTCTAGTGTTTCTCCATTCAGCACAATTTTTATTTCCTTATTTCCTCCTATTGCCAATACTTTTGTTTTATTTGTGTTAATTTTCGTTCCATATTTTTTTCCGTTAGTTGCAATGGTGTCCACCAAATCCTGTAATTCTTTTTCCCCTGTGGCTAGAAGGACCATGTCATCAGCAAATCTCAAACACCCTACTCTTATTCCTCCAATTTCTACTCCTTTGTCATCTAATGAGCATTGTTCAATCATATTTTCCAAGTACAGGTTGAAAAGAGTAGGTGATAAACAGCATCCTTGTCTTACTCCTTTCCCTAGTCTGATCCAGTTTGTACTTTCTCCTCTCACTTTAACTGAAACTTTTTGATTAAGGTATAATGAGTTTATAAGTCTTCTGGTTTTCCAGTCCACTCTCTTTTCCCTCAAAATAGTCGCCAGCTTGTCCCAAACCACATTGTCAAATGCCTTTTCTAAATCGATGAAGCACATATATAGGTCTCTTCCTTTGTCAATAAACCTTTCTCCCAAGATTCGTAGGAGCCCTATTGCATCTCTGGTGCCCGTATTCCGTCTAAGGCCAAACTGCTCCTCGCCGAGATTCTCCTCTATTACTTTTTCAAGTCTTTTATTAATTATTCTTAACATCACTTTGGCTGCATGTGAAATGAGGCTAATTGTCCTGTGCTCGCTGCATTTCTTGGTTCCTTGTTTTTTCGGTAATGGAATCATTACTGTTGTCAAAAAGTCCTCAGGCCATTCACCACTGTCATATATTTTATTACATAACCTCAATATTTCTCTTATTCCATTGTGGTTCAAGCATTTTAGTATTTCTCCCGGTATTGTATCTGTACCTAATGCTTTGCCATTTTTCATTGTAGCAATGGCAGACTTTACTTCTTCCATTATGATGGTCGGTCCTTTCTCTTCATCACTTACACTGTTGTGTGATTCAAGTTCCAGAGTTTCTGGTTTGCTATTTGTGTCATATAGCTCTTTTATATATTCTTCCCATCTCTGGTGGACATCGTCATGATCTTTGTACACTACCTCTTCGTCTTTACTCAAAATTTCCATAGTAGCACTTCCTGCTCTGTTTTGTTACAATGTCATAGTCTTTACTCTGTTGTATAGTAAGTCGTATCTTCCCTTCCTGTCCAGTTCTTCAGTTTCATCACATTCCTCTTTTAGCCATTTTTTCCTAGCCTGCTCTGTTTCTCTTCGCAGTTCGTTATTTAACCTTCGGTATATCTTTCCTGCATCTTCAGTGTTCTTGTTTTTCAATTTTCTTCTCTCCTCCACCTTGGAAATCATTTCTTGTGTGACCCATGGTTTTTTTGACCTTTTCTCTTTTACATATCCTATATTTTGCTGTCCTGCTTATAATGATTCCTTCTTTCAGCATATTCCAGTACTCGTTGGCATTATCAGGTGCTTCTTTGTCTGGTAATGTGTTTAGAAAGTCCCGAGACAGCATTTCTGTAATTTGTTCTTTGTTGGACCTTATCTTCTCTAAATCCCACTTCTTCACCATGGTCGCCTTTTTCAGTTTTTTCATTCTTATTTCTATTTCTGCCATAAGTAAGTTGTGGTCACTATTAATATCTGCACCTGGTAATGTGTGCACCTTCTTGATTCCATTCCTGTATCTTTCTTCTACCAGTATAAAATCGATTTGGTTTCTATATTTATCCCCTGGTGATTTCCAAGTGTAGAGCCTCTTCTTATGGTTCTTGAACCATGTGTTTGCCGCTGTCAGCTGCCTTTACCTGCAGAAGTCAATTAACCATTCACCTCTGTCATTTCTCTTTCCTAGACCATGACTGCCTACTATGTTTCCCTCTTTCCCTTCTCCCACAATGGCGTTCCAGTCTCCCATTACTATTTTGCAGCATTTTTTATTTTCGTCCATTATTCTCTCTATTACATTGTACGTTTCCTCTACAATTTGGTCATCATGTTCTGAAGTTGGCATATACACCTGAACAATCAGTAAATCTTTTTGTGCTCCTTTCAGCCTTACACCAATAACCCGGTCATTTGCATAGTCTACATATTCCACACATTTAGCCAATACCTTTGTCATAATCATTCCTACTCCATTAATTCCTTTTACTTCTCCTCCTGAGTAGTAGAATACATATTCATCTGACTGCAACTCTCCATGTCCATTCCATCTTACCTCAGCAACTCCTACGAGGTCCATATGATTCTTTTCCATCTCTCTTTTAAGGTTTTCTAGTTTTCCTGCTTGTAGCAGAGTTCTGACATTCCAGGTACCAATTCTCGTTTTGATTTTTTGCCTCCTTTCAAGTTGTCCCCCCCCCCCTCCCCGGAGACCCGAATGGGGGACTATTTTACCTCCGGACACTGATTTAACATGAGAGGAAGCCATTTTTTTGTGCATAAAATGGAGACTGCATTATGCAGGGAAGATAATCTGCGGTGGCATTCCGTTGCCTTCCGCAGTTCTGGAGGCCGCCCCTAACATGGGAGACAGACGCCTTTTGCAGCCGCCCGCTCCGGGTCAGACGCTGCATGAGAATTATAGATTGGAAAATGAAAGACCCCTAGCCCTCGAAACCTAATAGCGTCAGGGTCGGAAAAGAACAAGAGCTGGCCGAGGGTGGCCAGATAGGAAATATAAAAGTGAGGAACCTAGGTGTGACTCCCTGAGGATATATTGTACGGTATAAGGATAGTATTGCTCATTAAACGGCAACAGTTGCCATACCACACAAGTTCATGTAACCTTTCAATAAATAAGGTAAATACTTGTTTTACTCCGTTTGCACAGTTGGCACAGGAGAGAAATACATATAAAATAGCACATGTACACAACAAAAATTATCATTGTTGTGATTTACGAAATATACCGCAGTGAATGTGTCCCCTGGTCTATTGAAATGTTTACTGGAAGCTTTTCAGACTTATTTAGTCTATTCTACATAATTTTTGCTTGTGTTTTGCAAGGTATCTCAGTCATAGTATATGCGAGTTCCACATCGTCGAGTGCCGACATTTTCGCTAGGAAGACAAGAGGTATAACTGCCACGCCCCGGGTATAAATTTGCGCAATAAGACTGTTCCACTCTTGGCCACGCACTTTCGTGCAATATAGTAACACAATGTTAAAAGAATATACTCTCACCGAAGAGGCCTCGAAAGGGCCAACGGTGCCGACCGACCGCCGCGTCAACCTCATTCGATATACGTTACTGGATGCGGCAGGAATGAAGGGCTTATGGTGAGCACAACTCTCTTCCGGCCGTTGTCAGTTTCTGTGACTGGAACTGACAGAATATTGCTGCGCAATAAGAGCATATGAAGGCCCATTTACGCAACACGGCCGAGACGTGGCGCATTAATTTACCGCACCGCAATTCCGTCATTCGTGCAACATCGGCGGTGTTTTTCAAGCGCAAAGGGCGTACCGTGTGTCGCAAACATCGCCACGGAGGAATAGAAATTTTAAACTGTGTCCCTTCGCAACCGTTGCCACAGCCACGACACCCATCGCCATTCTCAGCGATGTGAGTCACGAACATCGACCCTGCATCTGTCCTTCGACCTTCAGCGTCCTCAGCGGCACCAATGGTGCAACCACCTCTGCCGCGGGCTGGACGTTTTACCTCGGATTTTTTGGCGAATGCCGTTAGTTGGCACCATCTACCACGGAGCAGCTGCAACTCATATCAGCTGGGCCAAGGCCAAGACTTCCCCAAGAGGTTGTCCGCACGCACACTATGCGACGACGATGAGCAGTTTGGGATGGGGGCTGGGGGAGATAGTGTCTTTGTCGACTGCCTACAACGTGCCAGAAGCCTCAGACATCGTCGCGGGAAAGGAGACCTGCGGAAGAAGAGACTTTTATCTGACCGCTGCCGCGGCCCTCGCTCCAACAGAACTCATCATGTTCGCTTCCATCCATGTCATCCAAATGAAAACCTTTGTATTGGTTTTTATGGTGACACAAACCAGGCTGCGACCCAGATCTTGGAAGACTGGCAGTGACAACAGAAGCACCAAGCACGATGCTACTGATCTGATCACAGCTAGCAAGTGATTTTGCCGAATGGATATAACTGAAGTCCAGCTACTCAGAGAGGTCCAGTGGGGGCTGTAACTAAAGTATGGCAGCGATTCGAATGTGTTAATGTGGAACTGATTTTAAAAAATTGTTCAAATGGCTCTGAGCACTGTAGGAATTAATATCTGTGGTCATCAGTCCCCTAGAACTCAGAACTACTTAAACTTAACTAACCGAAGGACATCAGAAACACCCATGCCCGAGGCAGGATTCGAGCCTGCGACCGTAGCAGTCGCGCGGTTCTAGACTGAAGCGCCTAGAACTTCTCGGCCACACCGACCGGCGAACTGATTTACTCTGGAAAAATAAATTAGTTCCAATTTTGTCCACCACTTGGAAACCTGGCATTATGAATGCAACAAACACGTATAGAAGTGTTTCCATATGAAGTGGATTAGGAACGGGACGTGGGAGGAAAAGGTCAAACAAGTGAGAAAGGCATAATGTTGATTTCTTTATAAACCGCGGCTTACACAATATGAGTACCGGAGACGTCGACGAGATATTGCATCCGTAGAACGATGTGATCAACAGCTGATCGCAGCAGTTCCAGCGGAATCTGCTTACTGGACCGTTGTGAGCAGCTGCGCCTTATTTACAGCCACCCAGTACACTGAAATCACTAGCCAGAGGTGCACAGTGCTGACAAATATTCCAACAGACAGTATGGGAGAGTTACAGTCAAGGATATAAAAGTTATGTATAAATACATCATCTTGTATATAGTGTAAAAAAAATTCGTGATTAAATCGCTGAACCTAATTTGATGAAACTTAGTACGAAGACAGCTTGAAATCTGAGGAAGAATTTAGCTAGCTCAAGAAAAATAGAGGAAAAAGTCAATCCCTAAGAGGGAATGGAACATTTTCTTTACATCACTAAGCATTGACTTTGTTAAAAATTATTAAATTTTGTTTTATAATCTACACGTCGTGTGACGTATAGCTACTGCAATAGCACAATGCAGAGCTGCATACTCCTGCCCAAGTCCCTCCGAACGCACCGCTTCGGAGCGACACTTTCTTCGTCAGTTTAACACTGTTTAACAGTTTTGGAAAGTGAAAATTTTAATTTAGTGGCCTCGAAACAGGAATCCAGTTTGTAATAGATAACAGATATTTTCTAAATTTCGGTTTCACATTTAATCTAGTTTTGATAATACAGTCACAAATTAAACAGTTGTTTAAAAATGTATTGTGTATTTTCTCGTGAGTCCTTTCGCTGTGAATATTTTTAGTGATTTTTCATCAGCAATCGGTAATAAGTAAGAAAAGATATTTTTTCTTATAATTTTACAAAGGTCCTGTTAAATTGAGTAGTTCTACAGTATTTACTTCTTTCTTTGTACCTGTAACAATATATTCTTTTTTCTTCAACTTCTGAAATGTTTTCAATCTCTTAAGTTTCTACAACAACCTTAAAGCTGTCGGTGTGCATTTAGAAAAACGGTGCTTTTATCGTGGACAATTCTAGTGGACTTACTCATGTGCATCCACCCCACAAAATCTTTATGTCCTTGCAAAAGAATTGTGGGGAGCGTACTGTAAGACCTTCAGTACACACACCATCAGATTATTTGACCTGTCACTCTAATGAAGTAGGCGAGTGTCAGCAATATGTCACGTGGTCTTATCGTGGTGTGTTTATCTTCTGCCACTAGGTCATATGATAGAAATGCCACTTGCACGCTTAGAGTAGCAGATTGACGGTGACCAATTTTAAACAGAACTTGATTAATTTTCACACACATTTATTAAAATAATAACAAGCATAAAAATTACTTAACTTGGTTCTGGATGCTATTTACAATTGACAATCTGAAGTTCCTTTGGTATTGGTACGTTAATCTTATTCTCACATATGTCTCTGATACTTGCCAAAAGTGTCTATACATTTATCTTCATGGCTATGTACAGGAATATGGTAATCTTGTTGGGCGCAGACTGAAAGTTGACTATAGACTGGTAAAGACAAATGTAGAACTCGTACAGACTGGTACAGACTAATGCAGACTGGTACAGACTGGTGCAGACAAATGCAGACTGACTGATAGGAGGTCTGTACACTCGTTATAATACCTCGCGCATTCATGTATCACTGCACGAGTGTGATCCGCGAGGAGAAAAGGTTCTACGTAAGGAGCAATCCCATTGGCTGCGTTACATATTAATACGATTGGCGGAAGCAGAATTTGGTCCGTCTCTATGGCAGCGCCATCTCGTAGTGTGGAAACAGATGAGCGCTGTGCCTGCGCTGTTGTGCTTGGCAGGGCGCGGTCTAGTGAGAAAGTTGTGTACTCGGTGACTACGCAGAACTATGTACACAACAAGAATGCAAGGTCAAAAACGTTGTATTTAGACCGTGTTAAGGTCGTGCAACAAGCAGTTGATAAAAAAGAATATTTTGTAGATTTTAATATGTTTAAATAAGATTCGACCAACGGCAAAATAATGAAACAGATCCATTATACTTATTATAGGTTCTATATACATTTATACATAAACACACATATTTCTATACCACTATACAAAGTGATTACATGATGATGTTACAAACTTTCAGTGATGGGGAAAGGGCCCCGCTCCACAAACGAAGAAATGAACGTTATAACTGAAAATCGTCTTGCTGTCTCTGACAGTGGAACTTTTCTACTGCAAGCTCTTTGCTTTTCATATTTTAAGATAAGTTAACACGGACCAAAGCAAGAAAAACTGCCCTGTAAACGTAGACTATAAAGTGCTCGCCTTAAGATCTATGAGCACTTGTTCAGTAGAGAGGAGGATGTGTTTCACAGTACCAAAGACGAAGAAGTGCTTATGCTTTGGCTTCCACTTTTCATCTCCTGCACTTTTTCAGAATATTCTGAATCTTGTAACATCTTAATAATGATGTTCCAATAAGAGGGTTCTATAACAGCTACTATTCTTACAGTAAAATAGTGGCTGAACATGAAAGAATTACGCAGGAAAATATGCATTGTTGTCCAACAATCGCTTAGCAAGCAGTTGGTTTATCTTGTAGGATGTTGTGGTATTGCTTGACAGTCAACTGACGCAAGTCTGAAAGCTACTAAATTTAATTTTTAAAGAGTATATTCTAAGTTTCAACCATTCAGCATAAAAGAATAATTAGTTCGATTTTTGTATGTAAAATGAATATGTCGAGCTTTGTGAAAATTTACAATATTCTGGCACCATTTACAATGGCAAATGTTCAGTTTTGTCGTATTCTCTGCTAGCCACTGTGTGAGGCTCAAATTAAAGTAAAAAAGTACGTTAAAAATGCAGTTTGAACAAAATGGCTTTCGTTTAGTTTTAGTGAAATGGCCTTCATTTGATCCAGTAGAATTATTGTATGGAGGAGATACTATGTAACTATTAGGTCTACAACTCTGCTTCCGCCACTTCGCAGTAAATGGCAGTGGCGGCAAGTGGTGTTGATTGTGAAGTCGTAAGTGTCATTCAATAAGCTTAGGAATTTGTAAACATATCGCCATCTAAATATTAGTCGATTTATGATTGCATCATAAAGTTATTCTCTACTGAATATGCCAACTTACAAATCCATTTCTCCTCATTTGCGAGATTTTTTAACTTTGTGCTTTGACATGAAGAAATCTGCGGCTGAGCTCTTAAGATGCTGGGTAAGTCATGTGGTGCGGCTGCGGTTAGCGAAAGGACGAACAGAGAATGTTTTCAACGCATCAAGAATTGTGATTTTGACGTGGAAGACAGGCACGCCAGAGGAACAGAGGTTTTCGAAACTGCTGACAATCACAGGAGACAGTTATGGAAAGGAGTTGATGCATTTGAGACGAGCACTGAAAGACAAACGGCCACAATAGAGCGATATATATGAAAAGGTGATTTTGCAACATGACAACGCTCGACCCTATGTCGCAAAATCCTTCAGAGCATGCTTGTAATAGTTGAAATGGGAAGTCCTACCCCACCTGCCATTGCTCCATCTGACTATAACCTTTTTCGACTGTGGCACACGGCCTGGCTGACCAGCACTTCAATTCGATAATTGGAGTGATCCGTGGATCTCCTCCAAAGACGACCAGTTCTGCCGCCATGGAAGTCCTATGCTGCCTGAAAGATGAAAGAAAGTGGTGGTCAGCGATGGCCAATACTTTCAGTCATACGTTTTTGTAAGTTTTTCACAATAAAGCCTCTAGTTTCGAGAAAGAACGGCGGAAGCAAAGTTGTAAACCTAATATTAACGAGCGCAGGACGGTTTAGCGACTGTTTGCGAGGCATGTTCTTCAATCCAGTGGTCGGATTTTTGAAGTAGTTGCATCGCTATGGCCCGTAGAAGAAGTTACTGTTTTAACCCGGATTTGCGAGTCAAAGAGAGGCTGGTGACGCTCGTTTAGCATGATAGTATGTGCGTAGAAATGTACAAAAATAACCCCTGCACAGCAATAAACATTTTGCAAGAAATCTACGTAGCAGTACGTCGCTTAATATTTCTGGCACATCACACGGCACTAAGAATGTGTCGAACTTGCCCTCGCGGCGAGTGCATCGTTACCAGACGCTGCGAAAACTCCGAGGACAGAGGAGATGGTTCAAATGGCTCTGAGCACTATGGGACTTAACATCTAAGGTCATCAGCCCCCTAGACCTTAGAACTACTTAAACCTAAGTAACCTAAGGACATCACACACATCCATGCCAGAGGCAGGATTCCAACCTGCGACCGTAGCGGTCGCGCGGTTCCAGACTGAAGCGCCTAGAACCGCTCGGCCACACCGGCTGGCGCACAGAGGAGAAGAAACGTTTCAGTATCTCGATACTTTAATGAAAACTTGCATTCGGTTTCAGTCATTTGAAGAGGGGTACTTCCTTTGTTAGCTCGATAAAATTTTCTCTGGTCTTTTTGTTCCAACAGTGTGCATAAAACCAGTCTTGTTGGCAGACAAATCTAATAAATCGAGCACCTGGGCCTCAGGAGCCCTTAGAACTCCATCTATTTTTATCGGGGACTGTCCTGAAGAAAATGTATGGGTAGAGGGCAGAGCGGGGAGCGAACTTAGGTGGCGGATCCCTCACGGAAAGCCGGGCAGTTCCTTAGCAGGCGACAGCCGAGTCATATGGCTTCCTCCGACAGCGACGGCCACCCTGTGAGCGAAACTTCTCCAATATCAGCCTGCTGCCACTGTACGGCGAAAGCTACACGGCGGAAAATTCCGCCGGGCTGAGAGGCGGCAGGCGCGTGAATCAAGTGCAGACTGTCGCGCTCGGGTTCAACGCTCGTCACTCTCAAATTGCCGCGCCAGACCTGCGCTCCACCTAACAGTTCCACACACGGCCCGCCTCGTACAACTTTCGACAGCTGTGAAACTAGTCTAGACTTGGGCTGTATTACTGTCGGCCTCCAGACACCTTGCATACCAGGAGAGATGCGGTAGCTAGCGGTACTTGTATCCCACGGATGTTCTCTCTCCTCTCTCTCTCTCTCTCTCTTTCTCAAATTAAAGTTAGAATAGAGCTCCACATTTCCAAGTCTGCGCTATCTTATGGTGTGGGCAGAGATTACTTCCCAGCTTTCCTATTACAGCTGTGAATGATGCTCAAACAAGCGCACAGTGGTGCCAGCTAGAGTTGGATGAGCATCACTAACATGTTCACCCTGTAAACTGTCCGCCCCCGGTAGCTGAGTGGTCAGCGCGACAGAATGTCAATCCTAAGGGCCCGGGTTCGATTCCCGGCTGGGTCGGAGATTTTCTCCGCTCAGGGACTGGATGTTGTGTTGTCCTAATCATCATCATTTCATCCCCATCGACGCGCAAGTCGGCGAAGTGGCGTAAAATTGAAAGACTTGCACCCGGCGAACGGTCTACCCGATGGGAGGCCTTAGTCACACGACCCTTTAAACTTCGCCTATACGTCGCTAGAACTGTAATTCTGACACTTCAGAAGATAAATTAAACGATCAGTCAGAAGTTACCTACTCCCTCCCTCTTCCGACTTATCACACTTCTAACGCCATGTCACTAAAGAAAATATCCCAGAAACTCAGTTATCTATGTAAAAGATAAATTTAATAAAATTCCTGTACAAAGCATGATTTAGAAGATCCATGCAGTGTGATACACGTCAGTATTCAAATGAAGTATTTCAAATGAAGTATTTCTTAACAAAATAAAGGAATTTTTGCACGACTCTAATACACTCTGTATTTCTATAGCTGTAGTCCATCTAAAACAACGCCTCTAACCACGAAATATGTTCATGGAGATACAAATGAAAATAGTGAAACAATCTTTACTTTATGCATACTTCAATCCAGTCCTTCTCCAACCCACTGAAGAGTCTGCCCCGTATGCATTTCCTAGATCTTAGTCTGCCCAAAGATGTTCCTTATTACAGAACAAAGATATATATCACAGTGTTTTGCACCAGCGATCATGCCGAGAAACATCTCACAATCAAGATTTTGTTTCCGTAAGGTTGTCAACATGGACGCTTTATACACTCTTGAAATGAAGCTCTTCCTAGCATATTCTGTTTTTTCTATTAATCCTAAGGCTACCAGGCGGAAGAGATATACTCACGTTTCCGTCGAATGAGGGTTTCAAAAAATGGGACTTAACATCTGAGGTCATCAGTCCCCTAGAACTTAGAACTACTTAAACCTAACTAACCTAAGGACATAACACACATCCATGCCCGAGGCATCTGGCTATCTATAATTAATTTTATATGATCTTTCCACTGTAAATCTGCTGTAACTCGGCTGTCAGGGCTTATAATTTAAAACATCTTTCCTCATAAGGCTTACTGATCATAGATGAATCGGACGCACAGCCTTGTATTACTGCTAACAAGATGCAAACACATATAGTACGAGTATTGTCCTTTAACGTGTTTCGTTTTGAAATCAGTCGTTTAAATTAGAAAACATAATTTAATCAAGGTTGACAGAGTTGCGGAAGATGATTTTGAACATGATTTAACAATAATTTATTTGCAAAATACGTTACATAACAAATAACTAGGCAGTACTACGGAGCCACATGAAAACATGCACTCAACACATTAAACATGTACAAAATAAAACAATAATGCATAATTCGTAAGGAAACAACAGTGAACACATTTTGCAGTCAGTATTGTATTAACCCACAGCAGTGGTGAGCAGTGGAACTGAGTCAGTTTCAGCATAGGCTGCATTGTTGCCAGTTTTCTCTTAACATCATCATCCACCATTGCCAGATTTCCTCCAACTGCCACTCCACAACCCCTCTGACAGAGACCAATTTCCCTATTTGTAAAATGGTAGGAAATTCTAACATATGTGGACAGAAAACGAAGATGGTGGACCCAGCCTAGTTATGCCAAGTGTAAAATCCAAATCCAAGATGGCTAGTCTTATAATCCTCTGACATCACAGCCCAAGATGGCTGATAGTAGCACAGCTCTATTACACCACAATCCACCATGGCCCACCTAAGCACGCCCTGGATTGTTTAGCACAGCTCTATGACATCATAATCCAAGATGGCCCCCTGGCATGGCCTTCATTGCTGGCAGATTTCTCCAGCCCTATGATGTCACAGTCCAATATAGCTGACCTTAGCACTGTCTGTATGGTTATCAGATAAATTGTCCTAAGTTTTAAATGGTGGGAAATTTAAAAAAAATTATTGCTTTCCTCTGAATCATGTGCTATGCTCATACTTCATGCTTAAACAACTGCCACCCCTGCTTGGATGGGATTAGAATGTTTGAGACATTATTTAAACAAACAACAATCCAGGTGACATATGCGCCACGTCGCAATCACTGCTGCCATCATTGAAGGATAAGGGCCATGAGTGCTGGCTTTCACTCACCAGCTGGTGACAGCTCCACACACAGGGATGCTACACACACACACACACACACACACACACACACACACATACACACACTACTGATTCGACTGTCTAACTCAAAGTGCAGGTTACTACCTCTAACTAGGTTCTGCAGCAGGGACAGGTAGAAGGATTTTCGCAGTTTGGACTTAAATGATCGTTGTAGATGAGGCATTTGTGGCAATTGTTGGCTTGGCCTTGGGACCAGGAAGCCCATACTTAATGTCTGTGGTGATAGATGATGTTTCTATTCCGTATGAGGTAATCTATGTTTAAGGCGTCTTCAGGAAAAACGCAAATGAGGAATGCAAGACCAGAAAGGACGTTAATTAGAGGAGCTTTTCTGATGTATGTGTAAGGATTGGAATTTCCAATACCAATGAACTTCCCCACTGTGATCTTGGGTCAACCCCATAGATCACAGCAGTAGGACTCAGCGGGCAAAGGGGGGACGGGGGGGGGGCGGAATGTGTTCATTGTAGAGGCAGGTATTGCTGAAGGTAGATTTCGAAATCAGGATAAAAGGACTTGATGATAATGGAGTCTTTGCAGGCTATAAGTTGTGATATGTTGATGTTTGGAAGATAATTTCTTATTTTAAGGAAAATGTTCAGGGTTGAGGAATTGGACATCAGGGTGTGATAGCATAAATAAATATGTTTGAGGAGATATGTGTGATAGGATGGGAGTGGTTCTCGTGTGTAGGGCTGGTGGGGTGGGTGTCAAAGATAGGTGGGATATCGACATTAGTGTACTGTTGGGATTGTTTGAGGATGTAGAGTTAGAAGACATTGTAGAGCGGGATAGGATTTTGAACGAATTATCTCATTTTTCTTACTTCCAGCTGGTGGTGTTGAAGTCAATCAAGATGTAGCTGACACAGTCACAACAATGACATAAGATGATAGTGAAGGTTTGGTTGTTGCAGGAGTACTGTGGCTGGGCCTTCTGCTTCTGGACCCAGATGTAGTGATGAGGGTAGTCGAAATGCAGCATCAGTAAGGGCTGATAGTGCTGGTGCAGACCTGATGTTGGTGGTGGAGGCGATGGTGGTGGTGGTGGTGGTGGTGGTGGTGGTGGCGCTGGAAATGGGGCTGCAGAGCATGCTGGACTGATCTGCCAATGGGACGTCAGTAAGTCTGGGATGAAGTGCATGTGAGTGGGAAGACTGATGGAGTGATTCGAGCAGTACTAAACGAAGGAAAAGAAGGAAGAGCAGGAGGGGACAGTGAGTAGGAGGTTAGGGAGCAAGTGGAGGTGGAAGTGGAGTACAAGTGGGAGTAGACGATGACAGGCAGCGAGGACTGGCAGCAAAGGGGACGCTTGGCAGCGTGGAGAGGCAGTGAGGATTGGCAGCAAAGGCGATGACCGGCAGCAGAAGTAATGATAATGACACGCAGCAATGTCTGCCGGCAAGTGACACGCCGTAGACGGTGACGACTGGAAACTTTCACCTGCCGAGATTCCAACACTGAGAGGAGCCTAGGTAGATTATATTCATCAGGAAAAGAGACCAATCTGCATCAAACTCGTCGATCTTACCTGTGTCAGCACATTTGAGAACGAAGCACACTTACTAGAAACGGGAAGTCTAAATTTAACCCTCAAAAAACATCGCAAATATACACTGGTACAACCGCTTAACATCGTGTAGGTCCTCCGCGAGCACTCAGAAGTCCGGCATCACGACGTAATATGGAATCGATTAATGTCTGAAGTAGTGCTGGAAGGAACTGACCCCATGAATCCTGTGTGGCTGTCCATAAATCTGTAAGAGTACGAGGAGATGGCGATATCTTCTGAACAGCACGTTACAAGGCATCCATGATACGTTCAATAATGTTCATGTCTGGGGAGTTTGGTAGTCAGCGGAAGTGTTCAAACTCAGAAGAGTATTCCTGGAGCCACAGTGTAACAATTCTGGACCTGTGGTGTGTCACATTGTTCTGCTGCTGCAGTTGGCTAAGTCCGTCGGTTCAAATGGCTCTGAGCACTGTGGGACTCAACTTCTGAGGTCATCAGTCCCCTAGAACTTAGAACTACTTAAACCTAACTAACCTAAGGACATCACACACATCAATGCCCGAGGCAGGATTCGAACCTGCGACCGTAGCAGTCTCGCAGTTCCGGACTGTAGCGCCCAGAATCGCTCGGCCGCCCCGGCCGGCAAGTCCGTCGGAATGCACAATGGATATGAATGGATGTAGCTGATCAGAGAGCATACTTATGTACATGTCAACTGTCAGAGTCGTATCTAGAACTATCAGGGGTCCCATATCACTCCAACTGCAAACGTCCCACATCATAGCATCCACCAGCTAGAACAGTCCCCTGCTGACATGCAAGATCCATGGATTCATGAGGTTTGTCTCCATAGCTGTACACGTCCATCCGCTCGGTACAATCTGAAGAGGCAAAACGTTTCCAGTCATCCTCAGTCCAATGTCGGTGCTGATGGGCCCAGGCTAGATGTAAAGCTTTGTGTGGTGCAGTCATCAAGGGTACACGAATGGACCTTCGGCTCTGAAAGCCCATATCGATGATGTTTCGTTGAATGGTTCGCAGGCTGACACTTGCTGATGGTCCAGCATTGAAATCTGCAGCAATTTGCGGAAGGGTTGCACTTCTGTCAGGTTGAACGATTCTCTTCAGATGTCGTTGGTCCGGTTTTTGCAGGATCTTTGCCCGGACGCAGCAATGTCGGAGATTTGATGTGTTACCGAAGTCATGATATTCGCGGTACACTCGTGAAATGATCGTACTGGAAAATTCCCACTCCATCGCTACCTCAAAAATGGCTCTGAGCACTCTGGGACTTAACATCTGAGGTCATCAGTCCCTTAGAACTTAGAACTACTTAAACCTAAGGACATGACACACATCCATGCCCGAGGCAGGATTCGAGCCTGCGACCGTAGCAGTCGCGCGGTTCCAGACTGAGGCTCCTAGAACCGCTCGGCCACCGCGGCCGGCATCGCTACCTCGGAGATATGTGTCCCATTGCCTCTGCGTCGACTGTAATCCCAGTTTCAAACTCACTTAAATCCTGATAACCTGCCATTGTAGCAGCAGTAACCGATCTAACAACTGCGCCAGACATTTTTCGTCTTATATAGGCGTTGCCGACCGCGGCGACGTATTCTGTCTGTTTATATATCTCTGTATTTGAATATGCATGCCTACATTTCTCGATAGTAGTGGTCTGTAACCTACTTATATGCCGTATTACAAGAAAAACAGTCTGCAGTATAAGGTGCAGGAGTTGCGCCATCTAGTGAAGGGATGCTGAACACAGTTGTCTAATTGCACAAATAGGAGGTAGTCCATTCGTAAAGACATTCCATAGATATGAGCCAATATCTCCAGTCAGTGCTACACAATGCCACAGCTTCCGGTTGCCCAGTCAAAGGATCGCACAGCACGGGAACCACGAGGGGGCTCGTAATACCATCCAGCAGCAGACAAGCACTATTGTTTTGTGGAAGGTGTTCGTGGCGATAATGGATCGTTGGAGACTGATGCTTTACTTTGTTGGCAAGGCTGGACATTTTCAGTATAGTGCACACATCAACTCACTTTATGTTTATGTCACTTTTAAACTGAAACCAACGAGTGCTGTAAAGAAATCAGTTGGATTCGTATCTAAATCAGAGAATTTCGCATTAAACTTTGGTCTTGGCTATAAATAATAGCATAGCCTCTTTGATGTTGTTCGATTCTGTTTGCATGTTTACTTCATAAATACTCCAAACATACCTCTAATGGCATTTCTATGCTATTACCTTCAATGTACGTCACATTTTCCGAGGACCATTTCAGCAAATCTAAGCCTCCCTCCCATCCACGTTTTCACATGATTGTATTATTTTTTTTTAAAATAAGATGACAGATCATTATTGCATTAGTCTGTTGGACATACGTCTATAAGCGATGTAAGGAGCCAGACGTCTTCTTCACAACATGAACGGAGATATCTGACAGAAGACATCTAGCGTATCTCCATAAACGAATGTTTGAAGTCGGCGGTATAAATATCCTGGTTGTTACAGACACAAAAATTTGTCACAAATGCGAAGTTGCTTCATGTTATAAAATGCAGTTACTTCTAGATAACATTGTGGAGTGTCATATAAGAACGTTTATCTGTAAGAACTACATTATCAGTCAACCAAAAATCTTCCATTTATATGGAAAATTTTAACTTAACTTCTTGGCATATTGCTATTACGATTTACACTGCGCTCCACATAGCTGCATGGGATTTCCAACAGTTCCAACATGCTACAACAGATTTTTCCAGGATTCCAGAGGTATATGGCTTCGCATGTTTGCATAAACTATCGGTGCTTATCTGATGTACACCATCCGCGATACATTAAGGTCAGACAAATTTGATGCTAAGAAGACGTACGTAAATGTGGGTGCTCCTCAAACAAACGTAGCCTGATTAGTACCTTACACCACAGTATATATATAAGGGGGCTTGTGAGGGAAAATCAAGTATAATATCCCATAACAATGTGTGGTTCTTATGGTGAAGTTAGTGGAATGCTAGTGGTTGTTGTAATAGTAGATTCATTCCATAGATGCAAACCGTAGGTCCTGTGGTGAATTCAGTAATGTAGTAGCTGCAGATTCATAATATAGTTTGAGTTGTCCCCAATTGGCTGTAGTATTACTAGTACTAGTAGCAGCAGCAGATTCATACCATAGATTCTCAGCTGCACCGTGATGACCACAAACTTCTTTTTACGTGTGTAAGTGTTATCCTTTAACTAATACTGATATTCGTTACACATATGACTTGGTGCAATGGGAATTTAATGTCAGTGTAAATAGTATGTTGAACTCTAGTCATTCCTCCTATAAACAGAAAGCGTTCAGATGTTCATGCTAGCACTGCATTTTTAAGTGTTCTTAAGCAGTACTCGCAGAAATTATAAACGTTTTACGGCGTATGTAAGACATCTAACATTTCTAACAGATTTCTAAATTGTGACAGTTGAGGAATCTGAAGGCGTGAGAGATATGCAAAAGGTTCCCATGCTCATAATCGATTTGAGGGTAGTAAGACTTCTGTTTGTGATCATACACATTTACATAGGATTTCCAAATAACTTTCTGACAAATACCGGTATAATTCATTCAAGAAGAATGAGTCTTCTGCCGATCAAGATTGCAAGTACTCAGAGATGTGTTTTGAAATGACTGTGTTTGCGAACTTCAGAAATTCAACTAGCTGAAATATGTTTGACTGTAGTGAAATATCTATGACAGTCGTTGAAATGAGAGTTATTCAAGGTTGTGGGACTTTTATTTTGTTAAAGGTAGGAATCAGCATGGGTTTCGAAAAAGACGATCGTGTGAACCCCGCTCGCGCTATTCGTCCACGAGACTCAGAGGGCCATAGACACGGGTTCCCGGGTAGATGCCGTGTTTCTTGACTTCCGCAAGGCGTTCGATACAGTTCCCCACAGTCGTTTAATGAACAAAGTAAGAGCATATGGACTATCTGACCAATTGTGTGATTGGATTGAAGAGTTCGCAGATAACAGAACGCAGCATGTCATTCTCAATGGAGAGAAGTCTTCTGAAGTAAGAGTGATTTCAGGTTGCCGCAGGGGAGTGTCATAGGACCGTTGCTATTCACAATATACACAAATGTCCTTGTGGATGACATCGGAATCTCACCGAGGCTTTTTGAGGATGATGCTGTGGTATATCGAGAGGTTGTAACAATGGAAAATTGAACTGAAACGCAGTATATTGACGCATGGTGCAGGGAATGGCAATTGAATCTCAATGTAGACAAGTGTAATGTGCTGCGAATACATAGAAAGTAAGATCCCATATCATTTAGCTACAATATAGCAGCTCAGCAACTGGAAGCAGTTAATTCCATAAATTATCTGGGAGTACGCATTAGGAGTGATTTAAAATGGAATGATCATGTAAAGTTGATCGTCGGTAAAGCAGATGCCAGACTGCGATACATTAGAAGAATCCTAAGGAAATGCAATACGAAAACAAAGGAAGTAGGTTACAGTACGCTTGTTCGCCCACTGATTGAATACTGCTCAGCAGTGTGGGATCCGTACCAGATAGGGTTGATGGAAGAGATAGAGAAGATCCAACGGAGAGCAGCGCGCTTCGTTACAGGATCATTTAGTAATCGCGAAAGCGTTACGGAGATGATGGGTAAACTCCAGTGGAAGACTCTGCAGGTGAGACGCTCAGTAGCTCGGTACGGGCTTTTGTTGAAGTTTCGAGAACATACCTTCACCGAGGAGTCAAACAGTATATTGCTGCCTCCTACGTATAACTCGCGAAGAGACCATGAGGATAAAATCAGAGAGATTAGAGCCCACACAGAGGCATACCGACAATCCTTCTTTCCACGAACAATACGAGACTGGAATAGAAGGGAGAACCGATAGAGGTACTCAAGGTACCCTCCGCCACACACCGTCAGGTGGCTTGCGGAGTATGGATGTAGATGTAGAAAATATTGTAGATGAAATTCAGACTTTGAAAATTTCATATGAAGTGGGGATAAGGTGTGAAATTGAACAATTCGTCTGTTGGTCAGTGGAGACTATATAACACTTCACCCCATTCATCTACACGTTAATGAGAAATTATAACAAAATACCGCATGCTGCTATGAACCTATAACAAAATACCGCAAGTTAGAGTGAGTCTGTAATAGAAGTATTGTGGTTACAATGAACTGCAACAAATTATTCCATGTTCCATCAAAAATTGTAACAAAGTGCCACATATTCCAGTAAAATTGTAACAAAATTACCTTGTTGCGGAAAAATTGTAATAAAAAGCCCATGTACAATTAAATCATAACAAAATATCCCATGATACAGCGAAAATTATTATATATATTACCCACTATGCCTCTAGGTTCCAACAAAATTATCTCAACACCTGCTGATGGAGCTCTAGCACAGACCACAGACCCAACACAACAGTTTGGTATGAGTTCTGCATCACGCACGTACTAATCGTGCTGATACGGACGCTGTTACCAGATAAATACATTATTTGTTATGATAGTAAAGAAGTATTTATTTGTTCCAGTTTCAACTGTAATTACGTTGAGTAACGAAGTTAACCAATAATTTAAAAAATGCAGATATCTTGACGACACTAAATACATACAGCAAAAATTTATTCATTCCTCTCATAGCCATAATTGGAATGTAAGCTGTTGTTGAACTACTCACAGTTGTCCGTGTTCATAGAGTCATTGCATTTACGCAGTACAGCAAACAATAAGCAATACTTTTAGCTATGTTTAACTATTTGCTGTCTTACATAGACTTCTTAAAAGCAATATCAATCATTCCCTATCTTTAATTTACGTAAGTGATACACCTCCACCTGTCTGCTGTCTGTCTTCCATAAATGATCGATTTCATGGAAAGGGACGCTAAATGACCCTTTCAGATGAGACTACCTTTTTGATCACATATTTTTATTCCAACATTGTGCACACAACTGATAAAATGTCTTAAGATTCTAACGTAAATTTACACAATATTGCAGTTAACTTGTATGCGAAACACACTGCTGGTGGTCACTATAACTGCAACGCCATGGATGACATCATATAACGAAATATTGCTTCTTGTGCTTATGCAGTATAGTAGGTAGAATAAATGACTGCATGTGCAGGCAACGTGGAGAAACAGGGCACGAAATTTAGAACACCTGTGGCAGTAACGACCTGCCAGAGCGCCAAGTTGATTTTAGCCTGAATAACACTTACAAGTACGTCATATTGTTTTTCTTCAACTCGATGCCCCACTTCATCAAATGTAACGGGTTACTAGTAATGATGTGCAAGCATGTCAGCAAACCAATCAAAACTATATGTTTCCAGTAGTAGAAAGATACTGAGAACGTACAACATCCAGTCTTGGCTTATCTAGTCGAAAGAAAGATTGAGGAGACATCGAAGTTGTGGCACAGCCATTGGTGATGACAAGTCATAAATGTAACGCCTGTTGTCCAAATTACCTGCTATGTGAACGAGAGATGATCATGTTACCTACGCAATAGCACCCCATATGAAACGCAAGATGCTGGACCTGTATGACGATGACGAATGGAGGTGGCGCTTTTCGTTTTCCTCGGAGCATCCACATGATGAATCCAGCGTTGCTGAGCTCACCACTGTCCTTCCGCCTCTCTGTGCTGCCCCATCAACGGAAACGGCAACAATACTCGTCATGCTAACAGTCCATGGTGCTCTAGATGTCGCTTGCTGTCCTTGACCATACTTATCTTGCTGCAAACACACCTATTTCGTAAATCAAGGTACGTGACTTAGTTGTACGGTCGCACATATGGACGAACTATATGCCTATCCTCTTGGGAGTTAATTTCGTGAGGTCGTTGAGGCACTTACAGATGGTGTCCCTCTGACAGTCCAGCTAAAGGGCTACGTTAAAGCCATTAAGTTAGCTGTACACATTCTCCAATGCTCCATACATTCAAATTTTTCTTTCCCGTTTTCTGTTGACCATCTTCTTCCCCGAATTCTGTTCTTTGAAAGCCTTCTTAATTTTGTTTATGTATTTTGTTCTGTCTTTGATTTCTTTCGTATCTGTTCCGTATTTCTTAAGGAATTCCACGCACTTTTCTAAACCCGTTGGGTTTTCTTGTTAATTTCGGAAAATGCTGTACCACTTTTCTTATCAGTCAGCTAGGTTTGAATGTGCCTATAGAACATTAGATTCCTTTTCCTAATTTGGTCTGTAACTTTTTCTGCTTGGTTGTATATATCTGTTTTCCTTCTTAATTTAAATGATTTCAGTGTTGTATTTCCTAATATATTCTACAAAATCTTTCTTTCATTTTTCCTGACATCTTCATTTTTTTATCCTAAAATGAGTGTTTTGCATGCTTATATGCATTGTGGCCAAATTACTGCCTTATAATGATGAACTTTTACATTTATAGGGAATGGTTTTTTATTATAAACAACTCTCTTTAAGTGAAAGGCTAAGTCCGTCTACCTCAGGCTTTCTCTGATGGATTCCTGTCACCCACCAGGATGCTGGACGATTTTTCATAGGTTCTAATGTTTGCATTTTCTTCACATTTTTTCCTAATTTGTACCTAATTTCGAAGGTGTTGTGTTGTTCGTTATGACTACCATTACCTTTCTTTTCATTCGTCCAGTACTTGAATACTGCACTTAAGTCTGCGATCCGCACCAGACAACATTGCTAGAGGAAATAGGAAAGAACAGTCTGTTGTATTAAAGGTACACTTTGTAAGCACCAAAGTTACGGAGATGATCAGCCAATTCCAATAGCAGACGCTACGAAAGTGGCATTCTGCATCACGGTGTCGTTTACTGATGAAATCCCGAGAGCGTATGTTCCTAAGAGAGTCAATCGACATTTTGTTTTGAACTACGTTTATACTGTGAAAGTAACATGGACGAAAGAATTAGAGAGATCTGACCTCAAACAGAGGCTTACCAACAACCATTCTTCCTGCAGACCATTAAAGAGTGGAACAGGAAAGTGAGGAAGTAACAATGGTACGTGCTTGCAAGTTTGAAAATGTCTTTGTGGTTTTGTGCTACCTCTGTACTGTCTGCCAGAAATGTTAAATCATCGGCAATTGCACTCTAATCATTTACTCTTGAATCTGATCTTAAGCCAACGACAAAAGGTATTTAAAATTTTTACCTCGCAAATGATATTATCAGAGCTATTGTTTAATATGGCAGAAGTGATACTTAATGCTAGGCGTTCTTACGAACCTTTTGTTTAGGCCAACTAAGGACTACGTGAAGTTTTAATTTCTTCTTTATTTGCTCTGTTTCTGTACATCAATATCCTTTATCTTTTCTTTGTGTCTCTTTTTTCATTCTTCAGACCATTTTACACTGTCCTCAAAGTGTTTCTCCCTTGGAATCCATCTCAATTTAATACTTTACACTGAACTCTCTCTTTCTGATGCGTCTCGCGCTTTTATATTCTGTATATCTAAATAAATTTTGACTTCTCGTATCAAACTTGTTGTTAGTTTCTGTTCCCAGAGGAACTTTAATATCTGTTATTTTTTCCCCTGGGTTAGTGTTATTCATCCTCTATAAATGTCTTAAAAATACCAGCCTTTTTCTCCTAAAAATTTGCTATTTTTCCTTAATGTGGCGTATTTCGTCATTAAGTGTTAATTTCCAGGCTTCTGTGCCTTTTATTGGATTCGAAATATTTCTCAAAATTTTTCTCTCTAATATTTCTAGTTTGTGTAATTCATAATTCAGTGTTCGGCATTCACTTCCATGCGGAAATTCCTTGTATCAGTTGTGCGTTGCACTGCATTATTGTCGCATTTCTTGATATGCAACTTTTACTGTAGACGTTTTTGTTAATCCATGTGCTCGTTCAGCCTTTTGCATGTATGTTCATTTACGGCAGATTTTTCAAAACCAATTTTTTTTATTACATTTCTCAGTTTTATCTATTAGGATTCCTTCATAATGGAGTAAATTTTTCTTAGAAGTTGCTAATGTAGTCCGATTAGTTTTCGCTGTATTCCCTTATAAAAAATACTCAAAGGCAATGAGCAACCAGTTGGAAAAAATCCTATTGTTTGTGGCTGTGTGAAGCACTGTTAGAATGACCCACTCTGCTGCTGAGTCGTAACTGACGTGGAAAGCCATGCGGTTAGCGGTCCCGCCACCTGTTTATTGGCTGAGCGGATGGTGAAGGTTGTAGCTTGCCCCGTTGTTGCAGGCGAGCATCTTTTCTTTTTAAGTCCTAAAGAGTTCCTTCCGCCCATCAGCAACTTCTTATCCCACCGCGGCACTCCTGTCTTGATTAACTTCGCTCGCAGACCGTTCAGCTGTGAAATGAAAAGATGTCTCCGCAAGTTAGACAACGCAGACTTAACTTCTTCCGAGAGTCTCTGAAATTACTTTCGCCTTACGTGATTTCATTAAAGTCTATTATTGCTCGTCATCGCTGCGTGGCGCGGATTAAGCAACGTTCTAAAATAGTTTCCACTTTGTACTAAGCGCAGAGGAAGAAACTTAAATAACTAACTCCAGCTGACAACGGCCTTTATGCATAATGGTAGTCTACGGAAGCTTGTCGTTTGCTATGCTTTCCTTTCATTTAGCATCCGACCTATTTATGGTATTATTCCATTGATACAGAGCCAATTCAATAATTTCTCATACCAATTAATATGCCCTTGGCTTTTGCCAACGACGTGCAACAATTTATGAATAGCACTTGAAGAAGACGAAGACGACTTATAACGTAACTATACCATTTGGTGTATAAAAGGTTTTATGAGACTTGTACCTAATGTTCCTCAATTAATGGAAACAAGGTATTAATTACGAAGAGCAGTATTTAACAAAAGAATGCAGATAGCTATATCCCGAACGTTACCGCACAGGGTTTTGTTAAGTACAAGACAATCGAAATATGGAAATGACTAAGTTACTACGTACCGTAGACAGAAATAATTCTGAATAAATAAACTGTTGAATAAATTTATACTCCAGAATAATTACGATCACCAGCTTGGAAACGAACAATAAATAAATTTGGTTAATGACTGGCGTGACTTTGAAATCACGTAATAACTGTGATCGAATAATAGTAACAACTGAACTAAATGCACTCGCGTGAGCTTGGATGTTCATGACACGTTGAAAATGAAGTAAATTATGTTAATTTGGAATACACTGATATTACTTATAGTTACGAACACCATTATCAGCAACACTTTATTGAAACGGTACTGAATTAGGTAACTCACTATACAGCTGTGTGTCTGAAAATCAAATTTGCAAATACGTGATCAACACCTATTGTTGTTCCTAATTGGTTACTTCTCAAATTAAGGTCGTCAGTGGTTACATTTATAGCAACAACCGACTGACAATGCCAGTCTTACGATGATATAAGTACATGAATTTTTTTGTAAAACACAATGTAAAATCATAAAATTATTTCGGTTGCGTTAGTGTCAACACACATTTATTATTGAAATATAAATTGCTTTTAAACAACTTTTGTTTTGTCTGATTTTCTGTAGTAGTAGTGCAACACTGTATGAAGAACTATAATTACTAATGCCTCTGATTCCAATAAGTAAATGAATGGAAGTTTACTGTGAAATTAATTGGATTTATCGTTTTTTAATTACACTTCTGGAAATGGAAAAAAGAACACATTGACACCGGTGTGTCAGACCCACCATACTTGCTCCGGACACTGCGAGAGGGCTGTACAAGCAATGATCACACGCACGGCACAGCGGACACACCAGGAACCGCGGTGTTGGCCGTCGAATGGCGCTAGCTGCGCAGCATTTGTGCACCGCCGCCGTCAGTGTCAGCCAGTTTGCCGTGGCATACGAAGATCCATCGCAGTCTTTAACACTGGCAGCATGCCGCGACAGCGTGGACGTGAATCGTATGTGCAGTTGACGGACTTTGAGCGAGGGCGTATAGTGGGCATGCGGGAGGCCGGGTGGACGTACCGCCGAATTGCTCAACACGTGGGGCGTGAGGTCTCCACAGTACATCGATGTTGTCGCCAGTGGTCGGCGGAAGGTGCACGTGCCCGTCGACCTGGGACCGGACCGCAGCGACGCACGGATGCACGCCAAGACCGTAGGATCCTACGCAGTGCCGTAGGGGACCGCACCGCCACTTCCCAGCAAATTAGGGACACCGTTGCTCCTGGGGTATCGGCGAGGACCATTCGCAACCGTCTCCATGAAGCTGGGCTACGGTCCCGCACACCGTTAGGCCGTCTTCCGCTCACGCCCCAACATCGTGCAGCCCGCCTCCAGTGGTGTCGCGACAGGCGTGAATGGAGGGACGAATGGAGACGTGTCGTCTTCAGCGATGAGAGTCGCTTCTGCCTTGGTGCCAATGATGGTCGTATGCGTGTTTGGCGCCGTGCAGGTGAGCGCCACAATCAGGACTGCATACGACCGAGGCACACAGGGCCAACACCCGGCATCATGGTGTGGGGAGCGATCTCCTACACTGGCCGTACACCACTGGTGATCGTCGAGGGGACACTGAATAGTGCACGGTACATCCAAACCGTCATCGAACCCATCGTTCTACCATTCCTAGACCGGCAAGGGAACTTGCTGTTCCAACAGGACAATGCACGTCCGCATGTATCCCGTGCCACCCAACGTGCTCTAGAAGGTGTAAGTCAACTACCCTGGCCAGCAAGATCTCCGGATCTGTCCCCCATTGAGCTTGTTTGGGACTGGATGAAGCGTCGTCTCACGCGGTCTGCACGTCCAGCACGAACGCTGGTCCAACTGAGGCGCCAGGTGGAAATGGCATGGCAAGCCGTTCCACAGGACTACATCCAGCATCTCTACAATCGTCTCCATGGGAGAATAGCAGCCTGCATTGCTGCGAAAGGTGGATATACACTGTACTAGTGCCGACATTGTGCATGCCCTGTTGCCTGTGTCTATGTGCCTGTGGTTCTGTCAGTGTGATCATGTGATGTATCTGACCCCAGGAATGTGTCAATAAAGTTTCCCCTTCCTGGGACAATGAATTCACTGTGTTCTTATTTCAATTTCCTGGAGTGTATTTCTTTCATTTGTGACGTTATCGGAAGTTTTGTTGAAAGGGTAGGGCCTTGCTGATGATTAATGACTTGGGTTAATCTGTTTTGCTCACTGCATTTATTATTTGACTAAACAACACTATAATGTTCCAAAATATTAATTATTACTGTGGCAAGCGTTGTACACAACTGCAAAATAACTGGCTTGACCTTAGTTTGCGATGAGTTACTTGTGGTGAGACGTAATGCTCTATATGATATTCATTATTGGCAACAAGCTTTCTTTGGTTAGCGAAAAGCTTGAGTATCTTTGGGCCACTCAACTTCAGAACAATCTATTTGGCGTTAGCGCACCTGCACTTCAAGTACGTAACCCTCCACAGATGATTCGTAATTCCCTGTCTTGCCTGCACTACTATGACTGCGCGTGCTTGCGCCAACGACGTTATTGTTACAATAAAAGATATTATTTTGGCTCTGTACAGTATGAACATCCCTGATACTACAAAGCTTTAACATTGTTATTTCTTACTTGTTCTTGTAACTTCGTACTTTTATTTCATAAACATTAATTACTGACAAAACTCATAAATAAATATAATTATAGAAAAGGTTTTAAGATTATCCACCCAAGTGACTGTAAAATACGTGAAGCACTATGTTGTAGTGTTGCAGACTGAGTCAGTCGTCAAAAAGTCCTGCATCTAATGGGCACAACAATTCGGATGAACAGCCGGAGGCACACCATAAATGTAGTGGTACATATTCAACATAAGCTGTAGATATCAGGATCATTGCCAAGATGGATCAGCTCTCAGATATGACGAAGGAAATGTCATAGTACCTCCAATGTCTACTTAATCACTAGAGCACTTCGGTATACAAAGAACATTTGTGTTGATGACCCTGTTTACTAGGCAGCTACAAATAACATTGCCAACGAAATAAGCCACAGGAATGTATTAAGGAAACTACAGTTTCTTGTTGCTGTCCATTCGTTGGTTGGTTGGTTTGTGGGATTAAAGGGACCAGACTGCGACGGTCATCGGTCCCAGTGTCCATTCGTACGTACGATGTTGAACACAAGCATTTAAGAGTTGTTTGTATTCTCCTTTCTATTTCTGGTGTTATTGTTTGTAATAGTAATTATTAATATATTTAGAGTAAATATAGGCACACTCATTTGTTGTGCAAGAGGTTAGTGTGTTTCAGAATTTCCTTCCACATTACGTACCACAGAACTAGAGAACTGTCAATTCACGTGGCATTATCACTGATTCGAATCATACAGAGGCCCACAAAACCAAAGTCTTCATTCATAATCATAAATCCGAAAAAGAAGTGCAGAGCAAACCCCAAAACAATTGACTGACTCGAGTATAACCGGGATGGAAGGGTAGGAGAAGAGGTAGACGATGGAGGGAGAACTAGCCGTATGAAACGTGTTGCTGGGCTGTGAAGTTGCCATTCTGACTTCCTTTCCTATTCAGTTACGCACTTCATAAACATTAAAAAAAATTCCGCCCACTTTCACACGAAGGACACTATATGTAAACAGTTAGGGTACACACATACATTACCAGGACGTAACTGGGTCGCTACAAGAAGAGCATCCGGCCACCCCTTAAAAACTGTTAACAACCATGTCGACTCTGTGCCAACGTGAGACCAAGGCATAAGAAAAAGAAACAAATAAGAACACAAAATAGTTGAAATTGGCCTACTAGAAAAGTTATATTATGTAGGTCACCTAGCTGTGGGCAAATGGTGCCATACATACATTTTTAGGAAAACATGTTGTTGTTGATCTTCAGTCCGAAGGCTGGTTTGATGTAGCTCTCCATGCTACTCTGTCCTGTGCGAGCCTCTTCATCTCCGAATTACTTCTGCAGCCTACATCCTTCTGAATCTGATTACTGTATTCATCTCTTGGTCTCCAGCTACGTTCTTAGCCACCGCACTTCCCTTTAACACTAGATTTGTGATCCCTTGATGTCTCAGAATGTGTCCTATCACCGAGGTGACAATGTAAAATTTAAAATGTTATCTACTCATTAAGAGGTATTATCTTACGTTACAGATTAAACACAATATGACAAGTACTGAAGTTAGGATCAATATATACTAATGTGACAAAAGGCGCGAGATACCCCCTGATATCTTGTCGGATCTCCTTTTGCCCTCGTATTACTGCAGTTCGTCGTGGCATGGGCTCAACAAATCGTTGGACGTCTCCTGCAGACATATTGAGCCATTCTGCCTCTGTGGTCGTCTATAACTGCGAAAGTGTTGTCAGTGCAGGATTCTGTGCACCAATCGACTTCTCGATTATCTCCAATGAATGTTCAATGGGATACACGTCGGGCCATCTGCGTGGCCAAATCATTCGCTTGAACTGTCCAGGATGTTCTTCAAATCAATCGTGAACAATTGTGGCCTGGTGACATGGCGCTTTCTGTAACATATTGATTATTCCTTGGTACTGTAGTGTTATCTTGAAGCTGTAAGAAAGGAGGATAGGCGTTCCAAGGCGCGGAAGCAGAGACGATGCTGAGGGCAGACGAAACTAGGAGAGATATTGTTAAATGAAGTAAACCGTAAAGGGAGAGCCTTGCGAAATTCAGACGCCCCCAGACGCGGTCCCAGGGCGTTAGTTACTCTTCAAGAATTAACATGTAACTTCATATGTCGTCCAGCCGCTGTATTAGGGTGCCACCGTAGAACTTTGTAACAAACAGGCACGTATTAGCGATAAAGCCAGCTTGATACCAGCCTTGAGAACAGCAACGTCAGTAGGCTCACAAGGGTTAGAAAGAGAGCGAAAACGCCAACAAAGTGTAGACCTAGCAGTCCCTACGACGGGGAGCCCGAGAGGCGGGGCTAAATGACCTACACCAATAATGTTGCAAGCCTTATTTGGCAGAGGAGTTACGTTTAGCTTTCAGCTGAACAATGTTGATACCAATTACGGACTTAGTTAGTGCATGTGCATTAACATCCCCGCCTTAGGAGCAGTAGAGGGGACCTAACTAAACCGTGATTGACTGGCACCTGCAAGAGACCTGCGGGATTGGCTGGGTGGCTTTAAGTGGGAAAAACAGTGTCACCACGCGACTCTTTAAAACCCCTAGATTCCGCATTTTGGCAGAGTTCTCAGCCAGACGATCTGGGCGCCGAATCCGCGTCCGTCGACTCCAGCCTCGGTCCAGCTCCGCGTAAGTCTGCACTCTCTCTTGGAATGCCTCAGTGAACAGTGTCACATTCAGTATGTTTTGTTTTGCAACTAAATTGTTGCCTTAAGGTGCTGCTACTGTGGTTAGCATCCACTCCTGGGACTTCTGCACTGGTTTCTGTTGCAACAGTGTTATTCAAGCTTTTTACAATCCTAGAACTAGCCTCCAGTGTATTAGTTGCCTTGTCTGGAATAAACAACTATTTGAAAACCCTGTTTGTCCTAGAGTCTCCACAACGAGTTCCCTACCGAATCTCACCACCTGCAATTCTAGTAAATGCCTGTACCAGTGTTGGCTCAGATAGAAGAAAACAATCAAATGCCTTCACTGTGAATTGTCCTTCTGCTTTCTGCTCTGTACCGCTCGGGAGCGCAGGCTGACCAGTAACCCCTTTTTTCCCTTTCCCACCTATGTCAGGACATGACAATTGACATCCATAAAAATTACGTCCCTGCTTGGTAACGTAAAGTCCACGAATGTCTGAAAATGCTCTCCATGTAGCCGAACATGACCATTTCCAGTCAATGATCTGTTCACTTGGAACAGAGGACCCAGCCCATTCCATGTAAATACAGCCCTCACCATTATGGAGCCACCACCAGCTTGCACACTGCCTTGTTGACAACTTGGGTTCATGGCGTCGCGGGGTCTGCGCCACATTCCAACCCTACCATCAGCAGTTACCAACTGAAATCGGGACTCATGTGATCAGGCCACAGTTTTGCAGTCGTCTAGTGTCTAACCGGTACGGTCACGAGTCCAGGAGAGGCGCTGCAGGCGATGTCGTACTGTTAGCAAAGGCACTCGCGTCGGTCGTCTGCTACCACAGCCCGTTAACGCAAAATTTCCTCCCAATGTCCTAAAAGATACATTCGTCGTACGTCCCACTTTGTTTTTGCGGTTATTTCATGCAGCGTTGCTTGTCTGCTAGCACTGACAACTCTAGGCGAAGGCCACTGCTCTTGGTCGTTAACTGAAAGCAGTCGGCCACTACTTTGTCCTTGATGAGTGATAATGCCTAAAATTTGGTATTCGCGGCAGATTCCTGACACTGTGGATCTTGGAATGTTGAATTAGCCTAGATTTCCGAAATAGTGTCCCATGCATCTAGCTCCAACTGCCATCCCGCATTCAGAGTCTGTTAATTCCCGTCGTATGGCCGTAATCACGTACGAAACCTTTCCACGTGAATCACCCGAGTACAAATGTCAGTTCTGCCAGTGCACTGCCCTTTTGTACCTTGTGTACGCGATACTGCCGCCGTCTACGTATGTGCATATCGCTGTCATGCGGATATCGCTATCAAATGACAATTTTTTGCTTCAGTGTATTACGCTGTCAGGGACATCCACCTGGGTTTCAGTAGGAATCTAAGCCAACGCGGCAGCTGTAAACTATGTGAACATTAATCAAAATATCCACGTGTGTGCTTCCGGTCTATAGTGTCCAACGGGCACAATATTTCGGCGATCATACATGTCGCCATCATCAGGTGAACTGACGGACTGAGCAGCCTTAGCGTACGGATCTCCGTCCCAGCACGTTCACAGGAGCTCAGTCCGTCAGTTCACCTGATGATGGCGACATGTATGATCGCCGAAATATTGTGCCCGTTGGACACTATAGACCGGCAGTACACCCGTGGATATTTTGATTATCAAATACGCCGGGAGAAACTCAAGAATCATATGTGAACATTTTTGGAGTAAACCTGTATCTGCTCATGCCTGATGATTTCCACGATGGCGATTGCATCTTCCGGTATAGCTGTCCGTGTCACAAGGCCTGAACCATGCTACAGTCGTTTGAGGGACATCATGGTGAACTCATATTGATGTGGTCGACACCAAATTAGCCTGTTCTGAACCTGGTGGAACGCAACTGGGGCGATATTGGGAGTGTGATTCGTGCTCACAAACCACCAGATTTGCTGGGATTGTGTGACCTGTGCGTTGACGTCTCGTGCCATATACTTCCATAAACCTACCGAAGACTTGTCGAATCCATGCTACAAACATTCCAGTTGCCTTCCAAAAGTGGACCAAAAGCTGTTAAGCAGACTTTAAAAACTTGAATAGGCAGTATTAATGTTCCACAGTAATATTTATTTAATAATTCGTTATGTGCCAGCCTTCTGCTTCCTAGGTCGTCGTCAGATAACTTAATACTAAACAGACAGTCCACACAGCTTCAGTGAAAGAGAGGAGTCCACAGAATGTGGGTGTGCAACTGTTGTAACAAGCATATGATCTAATGGTGTGAGAACTATTAACTTCATGCTGCTACATGAGTAACAGTGAGAAAGTGATGTTTTCCACAGAGAAAACAAAGGCAGATAACTAAGTGAAATTCTGTCCATTAATAGAAACCAATCAAAGAATGCTAATCTAAGGCTTTATGACCAAACACAGATCCACTACTCGTTCCTGCTTAAGAAGCAGCAGCCAGCTCGTATTTCTCTCATCATTAGATAATTGCTGGTTATGACTGTTGCACACCCACATTCCATAGACTCCTTCTCTTTCTGCTACAACCCTTTTTCGGCCTGTTCATGACATTCACCAGTCTCTCCATATAGCATAATAGTCTGTGCTATTACTCACTTGTACGTTTATATTCGGCTTGCATATTCACACGCTCTTTATCTTCGAATATAACATAAGATTTATTTGTTCAGAGCCATAATTGTATTACACTGTGCTTGTGTTTTTGTATCAAAATAATCGTACAATGTCAAATACCTTTGAAAAACAATATTTGTATAACCATGAACTCTCGCTGAATTTGTGTGGACTATCTGTTTACTATTAAATTTTGTGACGATGGCCTGGACCATAACAAATTTATAACAACCTGTTAAATAAATCCACAGATCAAAAAAACGTTTTGCATCACCTCGGTTCCGAGAGTTCCGGAACCTGTACAGAAATTTCGAATAGAGATCAACATAAACATCATTTCCGTCCTTTTTATTGCTCATGAAAACCACACATTGCATATTGTACCACCACACAGTGAGACCTTCAGATGTGGTGGTCCAGATTGCTGTACACATCAGTACCTCTAATACCCAGTAGCACGTCCCCTTGCATTGATGCATGCCTATATACGTCATGGCATAATATCCACAAGTTCATCAGTGCACTGTTGCTCCAGACTGTCCCACTCCCCAACGGCGATTCGGCGTAGATCTTTCAGAGTGGTTGGTGGGTCACGTCGTCCGTAAACAGCCTTTTTCAATCTATCCCACGCATGTTCGATAGGGTTCATGTCTGGAGAACATGCTGGCCACTCTAGTCGAGCGATGTCGTTACCCTGAAGGAAGTCACAAGATATGCATAATTAGATGCGAATTGTCGTCCATGAAGACGAATGCCTCGCCAATATGCTGCCGATATGGTTGCACTGTCAGTCGGAGGATGGCATTCACGTATTGTACAGCTGTTATGGAACCGTCCATGACCACCAGCGGCATATGTCGGCTCCACATAATGCTACCCCAAAACAGCAGGGAACCTCCATCTTGCTGCACTCGCTGGACAGTGTGTGTAAGGCGTTCAGCCTGACCAGGTTGTCTCCGAACACGTCTCCGACGATTTTCTGGATGACGGCATATGCGACACTGCTCGGTGAAGAAAACATGATGCCAATCCTAAGCGATCCATTCCACATGTTAGTCGGCCCATCTGTACCGCGCTGGATGGCGTCGTAGTTGCAAAGATGGACCTCGCCATGGACTTCGGGAGTGAAGTTGCGCATCACGCAGCCTATTGCGCAAAGTGTGGCTGCACGAAAAGCATTATTCAACATGGTGGCGTTGCTGTCAGGGTTCCTCTGAGCCCTAATCCGTAGGTAACGCTCATCCACTGCAATATTAGCCCTTGGGCGGCCTGAGCGAGATATGTCATCGACAGTTCCTGTCTCTCTGTATCTCCTCCAAGTCCGAACAACATCGTTTTGGTTCACTCCAAGACGCCTGGACACTTCCCTTGTTGAGAGCCCTTCCTGGCACAAAGTAACAATGCGGTCGCGATCGGACCGCGGTACTGACCGTCTAGGCATGGTTGAGCTACAGACAATACGAACCGTGTACCTCCTTCCTGGAATGATCGGCTGTAGGACCCCCCCCCCCCCCCATATAATAGGCGCTGCTCATGCATGGCTGAGTACATCTTTGGGTGGGATTAGTGACATCTCTGAACACTCAAAGGGGTTGTGTCTGTGATACAATATCCACAGTCGACGTCTATCTTCAGGAGTTCTGGGAACTGGGGTGATGCAAAAATTTTTTGATGGGTGTATTATTGTGGAACATTAATGCTGTGCTTTTAAGGTGTGTGTGTGTGTGTGTGTGTTTCCTGCTCCACATCTCCTCCGAAACCACTGGACCGATTTCAACGGTACACACATACCTTACGTCAGGCGACAATCGCGGGGGTAGGTGGGGGGGGGGGGGCGGGGGTAAGAACAAAACACCCTACCTATCAAATGGTGAGGGTGAGGATGAGGCTGAAAAAGAAGCTTATCACGGGACGTGAGAATTCTAAGAATTTACTCATCTATTATTTAAGAATTTGTGCACTTAGTGACTTCCAACAAACTTTACACATAATTTCATTTTCGAAATGTTTTCTCAATGACAACCCCAACAAAACAATGAAAGGAAAAACAGTCATCTTTTACTATTTTTCCGATATTCATGCAGTAAAAGCATCGCATGAAGCATGACGTTATAATTTTTTTTACTTCTTTAGTACTAAATGTATTCATGACACATTCTACACACACTACTGACATATGTCACTGAATGTAAGTACAAAATAATATATCGTTGTACGACACATAATTCAAGACATATGATGTCATAAAAGATGAGATGCTCGAAAAACTGTTGCATCATGTATAACGTTTAAAATTATTACATCTTTGTTACTAACTCTATTCGCAATAAATTTCCCAGGCAATACCCACATATATAAAATTATATCATCGTACGACACACACAGTTCAGGAGATATGACGTCATAAACATTACGTGCACGGCCAGACGTTGGGTGGTACGAGTGTGGACGTATAGTTATAAATAAATGCCTGGGAAACTCGGGGTTTCTCCTTTCGTATTCCATAAATTTAAAGGAGATGGCCGTAAAGTATTGTCTCATCATTATGTGTCCTCTCCGGGTGATGCTGGCTGCGTCCGCCATGAGTTTTGATGCGAACGCAAGACGCTGTTTCAGGATCTAGTTTTAAGATACCAGAGAGAGAACAATGGGCAGATGGAATATTTTGTAGCTGTTCATTTCAGCAAAAGTCTGGTATCAATCTAACCTGCGGCGGTTTATTGAAAGCTTTTGATTTCAGGTGCTGTGTGTGCGGAATGGTAAGCAAACAACCTAAACATTGTGATTCTTCAATTTCTCCAGGCGTATTTCATGACGAAATAAATCTCGGGCGAACATCTGGTATGAGTGTACCAAGGGCACAATATTTCAGCAATCGACCTTGTTGACATCATCAGGTGTGCTCCTTTGTACACTCACACCAGGCTGTTCACCCGAGATTTATTTCGTCAACCTAAACACTACCACACGTCATCCACTGCATCAGAAAAAATCCAGAATACGTCCTCGAAATTGATTTCCACTTCTCGCAAAATCAGCATCGCCACCCAGATGTATTTGCTGACTTCATCAACATTATATGACCGGAAACAGTCTTATATTTAGCAATAAGCTTCCTGAGAACGAGTTTCAATGACGATTTCCTACTGTTAAAAAGTGTGGAAGAGGAGTAAATAGCTTAACTAAATGATGGTGCGTCTATGATGATAATAACTGTATGAATGTCACCGGATAACGTCTCTGGAAAAGGATACAGAATTATTATATTCTTCTGAACATTGTTTTTGCCGTCCGGTGCATTGAGGCTTCACGTCTCTGTTTCACTGCCTTCCTTCCCTTTTTTTTCTTTCATAATGTGGAGCACAGTCACTCGACTTATAAGCACCGTTATTACTTTGGATACAATTAAGAGAGGTCCTCGACTTCCGTTCACCTCTGAAAGTGTATCAGCACATTGCACACAAATTTAAGAGATTGTCGTGTCAGTACACTCCCTTGTTTGCTTTTCATTTATGTCTGTTTGGAACCCTGAGGCCTGGGTCCGCAACTAACTTAAGATTCCCAACAAAACAACAACAGAAAAAAATCTACATGTTTATAGCCCACGGCGTCGGCAACTCGAAACACGTATTTTTTATTCAGCATTGCTCGTCATTGGGAGTGAACTGATGCTTTTGTTGTGGCTCATCAGGAAGAGTGTACAGTTATCACGTGACATCGACAACTCTGGCTGATTTACGCCAGAAATCAAGTTATTTTAATCAGACGATATTAAGCAATCTTAATATGCCACAACCTTATTATTACGTTCTTACATACTGCGAAGTGAAGGCAGTTAATTACGTGGGCGGACTTTAAAGTAAAAAGAAAGCATATTGCTGCTTACGTAGACTTAAAACGCAGATGGAGCTTCCAAGTTCCCAGCACGCCCCCGCCCAGCGGACGCTCACTGAGCTCCTTTAAGCCGCCATCTTGGCCTGAGCCCCTGACCTGAAAGCAATTTAACACAGGCGCAGGTGTTCTTAAAACGATAATATCTGAAGAACCCCGGCTTGAAACAAAGTTTCCGCTAATACTGTAAGGCAAACAAGTTAATGAGCAGCATCTTTGGAAAGAAGTAACTGTAATACAGTTTACGACTTGGTAATGGGAGAGGATGTTATCTTCATCTACGTGTTATCCACTTCGTTTAAAACTAAGAACCGTCTCAGGCTTTGCGAAGCCGTCCTCATGTCGAACGAATAATCCGCAGCTCTGGGCTCACTTACTGTCTTCAGGGTACCTAACATTTTCTCGTAGTACACTACCACACATGCTCCAGGAAGATGATGAGGAAAGCTATGTGTGTTACGACACAGGTTCTAAGAAATCCTACATCTTATATTAAATACAGACTTAGAGATAAATGTGATATAAATAAAGAAAAAGTTGGAGCTGTAACAGAAGAAAAGGTAGTACTCGTACATGAAAAGTAGAGCAAGAATGACAGTTAACATTGAATCAGGCAGATTTAATGATCTGTATTGGTCATACAGCTGACAAACCGACAACTCTACAGAACAAAAGCTTTCAGAGTTCCAAGTCCAAGTAGATACTTCCGCAAGAAACGTCAACTTTAAAATAATAAACAGCTGTGGTCCTTGCGACACCATACGATGCGTGACAGACACCATAGTACCGAATTTTCTATACCCCGTCCTGTTACATTTCCGGGTGGTGCTCGAAAATAAAGCTCGTCGGTACCACCAATTTATCTAATGTGGCTCAAGAACATTACGTGACCTACAATGGAGGGGATGTAATAATCCAATCCAAAAAACGCAGTAGCTAACAAGTGTACCTATTTCCGAACGACCAGTGTAATAAGTCATGATTGTAAAGTACTAGAGAGAATTACCTACAGAATACTGGAACGACTGATAATAGCCGACTGGGGAGAATACAGATTTGTATTCCTAGGGAATGTAGGAACGTACAATATAATTCTGATCCTACGACGTAGTAAGATAGTTCAAACAAAAGTAAATCCACATTTACCAAATTCTTAGATTTAAAAACAGCATTTGCGATGTTGACTAGAATACACTCAGTTAAATTATGAAGTTGTCAGGGATAAAATACAAGGAGCTAAAGGTTATCTCTGACTTGTATAGAAACCGCACTCCAGTTCTAAGGCTTGAAGGACATGAAAGGGACACAGTAATAGGGAAGAGTGAGACAGTTTAGCAGCCTGTCCACCATACTTTGGTTCCCATTGAGTACGGAGTAAAGAAAAGTAAGGATATCTTCAGACAGGGAGTTCAAGTACCGAGAGAATAAATAAAAACGTTAATTTTAGCGAGTAACGTAGTAATTCTGAATTGAGTCTGGCACAGCAAATGACATGGAATATCAGCTGAACTTTATGGGCAGTGCCTGGAAAAGAGATTATAGGATGAAAATCAACAAAAGTAGCGCAAGGATAATGGAGTATACTCAAATTAAATCAGATGACAGTAAAAACTGGAGAAGAAACTTGATATTTGAGCGGAAAAATATCTGAGGACGACAGCAACAAATGGAATACAAATTTTAGACCATCAATAGTAAAATATAACTTTTATGAAAAAGAGGAAAACTTCAACACCTAATTTAAGTGTTAATATGTATCTAGCGAACTGTGCACCAGGAGTTCAGCCTTAAATGGTAGTAAAAAGTATTTACGATAAACAACACAGTGAAGAAGACGAAACAAAAGTAACACGGTGTGCACCAAACTACATAATTTAATTGAGGCCCTGAGAACTCCTAAGGGCCCAAATCACATATACGAAATTTTGTGAAAAATTGATGTTTGTGAAAATCAGTTTAGTAGACAAACCACCAGTCTGATAGGTCTGACTTGGTTTTTAACCAAATGTCAACGTCTTCTATTTCCTATAAAAATATATTGTACCCGCATTATGTAATGAAATTTTAATTAATATTTAGGATTATTCTTAGTTTCGTATATAGGCTACAGGCAATGGGGTCGTTTTGACTGTTCAGAAGTTTGTAATTAATGCGAAACTTGAATCAGAAGGTAAAAAACAGGTACAAAATGTACACTATGTGATCAAAAGTATCCGGACACCTGGCTGAAAATGACTTGCAAGTTCGTGGTGCCCTTCATCGGTAATGCTGGAATTCAATATGGTGCTGACCCACCCTTAGTCTTGATGAGAGCTTCCAGTCTCGCAGGCATACGTTCAGTCAGGTGCTGGAAGGTTTCTTGGGGAATAGCAACCAATTCTTCACGGAGTGCTACACTGAGGAGAGGTATCGATGTCGGTCGGTCAGGCCTGGCACGAAGATGGCATTCCAAAACATCCCAGAGGTGTTCTATAGGATTCAGGTCAAGACTGTGTGCAGGCCAGTCCATTGCAGGGATGTTATTGTTGTGTAACCACTCCGCCACAGGCCGTGAATTCTGAACAGATGCTCGATCGTGTTGAAAGATGCAATCGCCATCTCCGAATTGCTCTTCAACAGTGGTAAGGAAGAAGGTAATTAAAACATCAATGTAGGCATGCGCTGTGATACTGCCACTCAAAACATCAAGGGGTGCAAGCCCTCTCCATGAAAAACACGATCACACCATAACACCGCCGCCTCCGAATTTTACTGTTGGCACTACACACGCAGGCAGACGACGTTCACCGGGAATTCGCCATACCTACACCATGCTATCGGATCGCCACATTGTGTACCGTGATTCGTCACTCCACACAACATTTTTCCACTGTTCAGTCGTCCAATGTCTACGCTCCTTACACCAAGACAGGCGTGATGTGCGGCTTACGAGCAGCCACTCGACCATGAAATCCAGGTTTTCTCACCTCTCGCCTAACTGTAGTAGTACCCGCAGTGGATCCTGATGCAGTTTGGAATTCCTGTCTGATGGTCTGGCTAGATTACACTTTACGATCCTCTTCAACTGTCGGCAGTCTCTGTCAGTCAACAGACGAGGTCGGCCTGTACGCTTTTGTGCTGTACGTGTCCCTTCACGTTTCCACTTCACTATCACATCAGCAACAGTGGACCTACGGATGTTTAGGAGTGTGGAAATCTCGCGTACAGACGTATGACACAAGTGACACCCAATCACTTGACCACGTCCGTAGTCCGTGAGTTCTTCGGTGCCCCCCATTCTGCTATCTCGCGATGTCTAATGACTACTGAGGGCGCTGAGATGGAGTACCTGGCAGTAGGTGGCAATACAATGCATCCAATATGAAAAACGTATTTTTTTGGGTATGGTCTGATACTTTTGATCACATAGTGTACCATGCATACAATTACGAACTATCTCAACACTTCATGGTCTTCATTACCATCGTTTTCATTTTATCACATTCTCTGGCTTGATGTTCAGATAAAACTGTCTGTTCATTTCAGGCATGAAACCTAGTAATTTTGTTAAGTCTATGTGTTTCAATCATGATATTTGGGCACTAGGTTTTGCAAGGCTTCTACAAACTATGGGGAAGTAGCATTGCTTCCATGTCATGACGCATCGCCTCTGTTATCTGTGCCAAAGGTGGACGCACCGACTATCAGTTATTATTAATGTAGACCGCTGATATTCTCCACGAGAAACGTTCTCAAAAATTGATAATTTAATTGAATTAACTAAAGTTTGCGATGCTGTTGGCTATATAGAGCGTGGAAACACTTCTGTTGCTCTACGACTGCTGTGAAGAAGAACACTTGCATCGTATCCTTTCCTGGGCATTAATGTAGGCCTCTAAACATGTAGGCGCTGTTTCCCATTTAAGTTCCTCCTTGACTGCTTCCGCGAGACTGTGGTACCGCTTTGTACCTTTTCCAAGGAAAAAAGAGAACTTACTGTTACTGGGGATCGAACGCAATTCCTTCTTATGCCAGTGTGACAATTAAATATGCTAAAGCTTGGTAACGTAAATGCAGAGATTGCAGACGACGGACAAATAAATCGATCTCCGTGTCATTGCTTAACTGAATGTAACTGTGGACGGCATTTACAGAAACGGAAGCGAAAATAACCTTTTATACACAATATTTCTTGACTGTCCGAAATGTTCACCAGTGGTACTTAGTCACAATCACGATATGAGAGGTTGTATTTATGTATTGTCTGTACGCTGAAAAAGAAAAGTCTGTGTTGTTTACATTTGGTTTACCGTTAACAAGCTCAGCTCTACTCGCATTCATGTGCGTTCATAACGTATGTTAGATATTGCATGATTTATGATTCAATATGTTACCGAACAGGAACCTCATTTTACGCTTCAGTAATTTGAATCACTGGCACTGTATGCTGACAAAAACTGCCGACATAAAGCGTTGTAAATTTCACCGCGCGGCTACCAGATTGCATGACGAATGATAAATACATCCGTAGAATCAGAAAATGTATGTCAGCAGGGAGACGAGAATGACAGGCGTTCCTGACTCTGTAATTCTTTCTCAATTTATGGGAAGGTGATTAAAGTTTAAATTCTAACTAAAGGTTCTGTACAGCCTTGAAAAAATCAATCCTGATGCAGCGTGGAAACACATAGTGGTGTTACACAGAGCGAAAATACAGAAGACAACACAGCTTGTTATAAAGAAGTCTGAAAGAACGATTCCCTCTTCTGCTGTCCTGACTCGTCGTTGACCATTTTGTACTTGTTGTCGTTGTTGTTGTTATCTATCTCAGCATTTCTACTGCAGCCCGTATCCATGTACCTCCTAACTGTGTTCGACATGTTCTCTCTCTGCAGTGTTTACGACGCCTTCCTCCTTCCCACACTTTTCTCCACTATAAAACAATATAATTGACGATTCCTTAATAGCTTGAAATGCTTTCTATCAACCGGCGCCTTCTTGTAGTCAGGTTGTGCCATAATTTTCCCACATTTCTGTTCAATACTTCCTCATAAGCTATGTGATTTCTGCAACTATTTGCAGGTATTAGCATTCACCTGTATTACTGCATTTCAATATTTTCTATTCTCTGCTTGTGTGAACTGTTTGTTGTCCACATGTCTCTTCCATATAAGACCGCACTCAAGACGAATACCTTCAGAAAGGACTTCTTAACATTTAAATTTATAGTTCGATGTCAACGAATTACTCCTCGTCAGAAATGCTTTCATCGCTATTGCCAGCCTGCATTTTATGATTTCCCTACTTCATCTATCTTCCGTTATTTTGCTGCCGAAATATCAGAATTCATCTAATGCCTCATTTCCTAACTTACCTTTCTCAGCATGACCTGATTTTAATTTGTCTACGTTCCATTACCTACGTTTTACTTTTCTTGATGTTCATCTTATATCCACTTTTCAAGATGCCATCCATTCTGTTCAACTGTTATTCCAAGCTCTTTGCCATCTGTGACAGAATTACAATGTTATCAGCAAACCTTAATATTTTTATTCTCCTCCCTTAACTTTAATTCCTTTTCCAAATTTCTCTTTAATTCATTTTACTGCTCGCTGAATGGCTCAATGTACAGACCGAATAACATCAGCGACATACTAAAATTCTTTCTTATTCGTCTCTCAACCCTCGCCTCTCTTTCGTACACTTCCACTTTTACAGTTACTGTATGGTTTCTGCACAAGTTGCTGTCGACGTTTTCCTACCTGTATATAATGAGTGTAATATTAAAAATTTCAATAACTGTTTCTAATCAACTTTCACTACATCTTCATATCGTATAAACCTAGGTTTACCTTTCTTCAACCTGTCTTATAGGATACATCGTGTGGTTAGTATATCCTCCTGTATTTCTGAATTTCTTCCTCGAGATCGGATTTTACCTGTACAGAACATGTAGCTAATTAACCAGTGGAAAAGTATTTCATCTTATTGTATCAGCATCATCCCCCACACTTCACACAACTCTGAAGTATACAAGGTGTCCCAAAGCTGTAAGACTAAAATTATACATGTATAAGAACGAATGTAGATTCTGTTTAATGCCCCATCAACAATGTGGAAGTTAGAGAGGGAGCACAAGATCGTATTGTGTCAATTTACGGAAATCACAGAAAACCTAAATCTGGATGGCCGGACAAATATTTACACGTTATAGAAGAATTCTAATCGAGTTCTTTGAGATAAGGAACTGGTGATAAGAAGTGGGTATTCAGTTTTTTACTGACAGAAACAACTTACACGTTATACCAAGACCGTAAGCTAAACTGTTCAAACTGTACTTTATGTACTATTGTCACACCCACCCTTCCATTTTTAGTCGCGAATAATACTGAGGAAGAATGATTGTTGGTAAGCCACGGCGTGATCTGGAATCTCTCTAACTTCACCATCATGGGGTTTTCGCGATATATACGAAGAGGAAAGCAATCTACAGGGTGGTCAGAAAAGTCTGAAAACTTTGTAAGGGTGTTGCAGTCTAGGTTGTGCTGAGAGATATTTGATAAGAAAATAATTCGATACGTTGCGCCGTTTCCGATTTAATTAACACTGAAGTTAGCCTATCAGGCCGCTACACACGCAGATTCAAGCGGCCCGCCAGATACAATTAGGTGAAATGTGTTCACAGTTGCGAAGATGGACAACCATCATCTCTGTAATGGAATGATAATGAAAATTTGTGCCACACCGATACTCGAATCCGGATTTCCCGCTTATCGCAAGCAGTCACCTTACGATTACGCTTCATGGAGAGACCCTAACTCCCGTATGTCTTCAACCATGTGTCTACACCCTGCACTCGCAAACCCATTACCTATATTCCCATAGAGTGGAGACATTTTAATTGAAAGCCATATGGCCAGCGCCGGAGGATAAATAAGATATTCCTGCGCTTGTGTTGTTCAGAAGTACAACGTGATGCATGCTCTGCGTGCTCTGATAGGACTTGCGATAAGCGGAATATCCCTGTTCGAATCCCTGTCTGGCAGAAATTATTACTGTCGTCATTCCATTATAGAGCTGATGGTTGTCGATATTCGCAACTGCGAATACATTTGATGTATTACATAACAGCTGTAGTCACCGCAGTGAATGTTCCTTCAGACAAAGATGTATGTTCGAAGGAACATTACATCGTACTTTCAAACAACACAACCTCGTCATATTGTAGATATAATTAGTGTCACTTGTTCTCATAGCGTACATGAAAGTTCGTAAGACGCCCTAGCCTTTGTCTCGATCTCGATCCTTACTACCATTCCATCTCTTGTTTCTGGATCGCTCTCTTGTTCAGTTTTAGGAAACGAAACAAAGAGCACATTTGGCCGCACCATCTGTGGCAGACCGCTTGAATTTGCTCGTGTAATTGCCTGACTGGCTAACTTCAGTGCTAACAGAGGTACAATCCACTGGGCGCAGTGAGCCTGTCAGACGAAGATTCTGAAATCATCTCTTGTCTCCTGGTTTCAACTTTTGTGCCCTAAACGTAATCAGTAGCTTGTATGGGAATGTGCAGAAAGAAAACATATGAAAATTGATGCTAAAAAACTTTATTGAAGAGAAAAGAAACTGAATATAAAAGACCAAAATTTTGAAACGACCACCAAATACGAGGGTTGGAACTTAAATTGTGACAACTATTTATTCACAGCCGATACGAAAGAGTTACATCTTTGCACCTTTTACTGTCCTTCAAAGTAGTCACCAGCGTTGTGTAGAACCCGTTGCCAGCGATGTGGAAGGCGTAGTATACCGTTAGCAGAGCCTCTTCTATTGATGGTGCGAATGGAGCGGTCTACCGCCTGTCCAATCTCTGGAACAGTTCTGAAGCGAATGCCAAGAACTGCTTCTTTCATCATAGTAATCAAATCAAATCATACTATTCAGAAGTGCGTCAAGGCAATGCTGCCCCAGATTGTCCCACTTCTCAACGGCAATTCCATGTTTCCACTTCACTACCATATCGGAAACAGTGGACCTAGGGATGTTTAGGAGTGTGGAAGTCTCGCTTACTGACGTATGACACAAGTGACACAATCAACATAAAGACGTTAGAAGTCCGTAAGGTCCGCGGAGCGCCGCAATCTGTTCACTCACGTTATTTAATGAGTACTGAGCTCGCTCATAATGAGTATCTGGCAGTAGGTGCCAGCAAAATGCACCTAATGTGAAAAGCTTATGTATTTGGTGGTGCCAGGACACTTTCGATCACTTAGTGTACATACAGTTCACTTGGCTTGCTTTGTCGTCTGATTGTGCCCATTCAAACTAGGGTTGCAGATTGTTTTAAGACTGCACTACATGCTGAAATTATGTTTCATGTACTTCACAGTCGCAAAAATGTTTCACGCTGATAAAGTTGCACCAATATTCTGCCTATTGCCTATGGAGAATTCTTTCATTGACTTCGTTTTCTTTACAAATAAAACAGGTAAGAAACGATATGCATCGACTAAACTGGCACAGCTGTGAGTCCTCAAATGGTCCATTTGTGAAGGCAATCGCTCGTTTGTGGAAGCGTAGTCTGGTATTGCGGGGAAAGACAAATAAAGAGCAAAAACAAACGGTGGAAACACAATTTTTTTCCGGTCCTTCCGAATGGTTGTGGGCGGCAGTCATTTGCAACAAACTTGAGCGAGATAGTACAGCATTAACACGCGACGTATATAGGATATTAGCGGCGCGGCGGACCGCAGACCGGGATAACGGTGCTGTGTGCGGGGCTGGCTCAGCCAGCGGGTCTCGGAACGCGGTCGGATGAACGCCAGTTGACACGCGCTCGTTTAGCGCCTCACCCCGTAAATTCAATCTACGGCCCTCCGACCATTCAACGCAGCTAGCCGCACCGCCGCGCGGGCCCGCGAATGAGAACGTTCGCCACGGCTCAAATGTTCCATTTTCAGTCGCACCGACGGCTTTTGTCCCCCGGTTTTGTGTTTGCCTGTAATGTAACTGCCGCTTCACTGACTCCTCCCTCCCCCCCCCCCTCAATCCAGTCCCTCTCTATCTACATTCACGTTTTGCCGACTGTGTAGAAAGATGTTATTGTGAGTCATTTATTTTTCCTCTCTCTGCATCCAGGAAACTCTCATGTAATGCATACAAAGCGGTATTATTGGTGACCCACTTTTTTGTGACAGTTATGTGACTTACAAACTTACGAGGAGAACACGTCAAATGCCACAGTGCGATTTCCCAGAAACTTCACTCGGTGAAAGACAGGTCAAAATAAGCGAACATGTGTCTGCTTATCCGTAGATACTGGACCGTTGCTGAGTCAAAGACGGTCAAAGTTTTCGACGCACTTTACACGTCTTTCACAGCAGAATGATGCCAATCGAACTGCTGACTCAATGGCGGCCGGCACGGTAGCTCAGCGGGTTCCATCACAGGGTTAGCTACCCTCTATAATAAAAAAACTGAGTGAACTGGTAAACAAAGAACCTAAATGGCTATCATCGGACGTCCGCCCCGAAAAGATCAAACGAACAATATAGAACAAAATGAGATCAACGAGAAAAAGAAAAAGAAATGGCTAGCGTCACAGCTCTCACATTTGTGCCCAATGTTCGAAATTCGATTATTCTTTTTAATTATTTTATATACTTGACTTTTTCATTTATCTACCAACGTCTGTACAAGGTTACTACACGAATGTTACATATTAATTTATGGGATCTAACAGCGTTACATTAACTGTAAATGTTCAACTGTGTTTCTCATGATTCTGGCAGTGTTGGCCGAGCGGTTCTAGGCACTTTAGTCCGGAACCGCGCTGCTGCTACGGTCGCAGCTTCGAATCCTGCCTCGGGCGTGGATGTGTTGTGATGTCCTTAGGTTGGTCAGATTTAAGTAGTTCTAAGTCTAGGGGACTGATGACAGAGCCATTTTAGTTCCGCATGACTCCTGCAGGGCTGTCCATAAATCCATAAGAGTACGAGGGGGTGGAGATCTCTTCCGAACAGCAGGTTGAAAGGCATCCCAAACATGCTCAATAATGTACATGTCTGAGGAGTTTGGTGGCCAATGGAAGTGTTTAAACTCAGAAGAGTGTTCCTGGAGCCACTCTGTAGCACTTCTTTACGTGTGTAGTGTCGCATTGTCGTGCTGAAATTGCTCAAGTCTGTCGGTATGGACAATGGACATGAATGGATGCACGTGATCAGACAGGATGCTTACGTACCTGTCACCTGTCAGAGTCGTATCTAAACGTATTAGGGGTCTCATATCACTCTAACTGCACACGCTCCACACCATTATAGAGCCTCCACCAGCTTGAAAGTGCCATGCTGGCATGCAGGGACCATGGATTCATGAGGTTGTTTCCATACCCGTATACGTCCATCCGCTCGATGCAATGTGAAACGAGACTCGTCCAGTCAGGCGACATGTTTCTAATCATCAACAGTGCAATGTCAGTGTTGACTGGCCCAGGCGAGGCGTAAAGCCTTGTGTCGTGCAGCCATCGAGGTTACACTAGTGGCACTAAGGCTCCGAGAGCCCATATCGATGATGTTTCGTTGAATGGTTCGCAGGCAGAGACTTTTTGTTGGCCCAGCATTGAAATCTCCAGAAATTTGCGGAAGGTTGCACTTCTTTCACGTTGAACGATTCTCTTCAGTCGTCGTTGGTGCCGTTCTTGCAGGATCGGTTTCCGGCCGCAGCGATTGAAAGGTATGTGCTGAGATTCGATCAGGATAGAGCCAGTGAAAAATGTCGATAGTTCCCAACCGCAAGGTTGGACGAGTAGTACATCTTCGAGTAGTAAGATCTTTGTCAGCTAACAGAGCTAGGTGCACGCGGTAAAAGTTTGAGTAGTGGTGAGGAGATGCGCAGAGACAGCAGACGTGTTTCGAGTCGGAGCTAGATGGCTGCAGGAGGCAGCCGGGTCGTGACAGCATGGAAGTAAGAATTGGCGCTACGCACATAATAAGCTATATATTGAGCGAAACTCGGCACATACCTGGAGAAACTAGAAAGAATAATTAATAAAATTGGTTTTCTTTGGTTAAATAATGTCTAAAAGCTAGATAGAAATCCCATTGTTCATGCAATAAGCGTTTTGTGAAACTTTCTCGTAAATCCATGCTATAGAAGTTTTTTTTTTAGTTTTTCACATGTGCCTTAATAGTTTGAACAATAAATATTTTTTATATAAAATTAGAGTTTCATCTCACACCTTATGTCGTTGTCCGCATCCTGTGCTTGCATTGAACCAAAAGGCACATTAAAGTAAAGTTCCCATGAGTAAAGCTAATAATTTCATTTATCAGAGTAAAATAATCTATATGCCATTGCACAGTTGGCAAATTATTCAGATCAGGACAGAATTTTTATTACGTAACAAACAGGGCCAAAATGAGTAAAGTTATCTAGACTGACAATTTTATGCCATTGCACTACGGCTGAGTTGAATATATGTTTTATTATCGGCTAAACGGGAAGGATTGCACGAGCTAAGTCCACAGACGCAGTCAGATGAAGGTTGGCGACTTTCATTTATTTTTACCACTAAACTTTCATGCAGTCAGATGTGTATTTTGAGTATTAGTTTTCCAACAATATTTTCATGCAGTCAGATAAAGTTCAGTTCAGTTAAATAAGCAGTCAGATGCAAGTTTTATTAAAGACTAAAGCAGTCACATGCAGTTCAGTCTAGTTTAAATAGAGAATTTTTATTAACAACACTTTCACGATGTCGGAAATTTGATGTCTTACAGGATTCCTGATATTCACAGTATACTCGTGAAGTGGTCGTACGGGAAAACCCCCATTTCATCGTTACCTCGGAGATGCTGTGTCCTATCGCTCGTGCGCAGACTATAACACCACGTTCAAACTCACTTAAATCTTGATAACCTGTCAGTGTAGCAGCGGTGACCGATCTAACAAATGCGCCAGACACTTGTTGTTTAATACAAGCGTTTTCGACAACAGCGCTGCATTCTGCCTGTTTACGTATGTCTGTATTTTAACACGCATGCCTATAAGAGTTTCTATGGCGCTTCAGTGTACATGTATGTACGGTATTTTCAAGGATATTTTTTTTAAATTCTCGTATTCTTGTATTCCATTCTTATATTTTATTTTTATGTTTATTTTTCAGGAAGATTTGGTACATTCCCTTGGATGATACCGATCACAGAAACGTTCGACCACAGGAATTCTGAACATCGCGAACATCACGCGAAGGAAGCTTTGCCACAGTGACATTTCTTCCTATGAATCTCATTCGGGAAAAAAATATCGTTAACACTGCTGAAGATTTTATGCGTTGGCAATAATTTGTCGGAAAATCGAGCATAAGCGATCACTTTGCGAAAACTGGCCTTTGCAGTTGATTTTGAATCAAAATAAACTGCAGGAATTTCACCGAAAAAACTTCAGATAAGTTTCTCGTTCAGTTTTTTTTTTTTTTTTAATTCATTCATTAGACGTAGGTACAACTAGTAAACGAGTGAGCACAACGTTAGTTCATTGTATCCTGGAAAACATTCGTGTGGCAATCTTCTATGGACATGGCCAGATACATGAGAAATAAAAATAAAAACAATAATCTGGTTTCGAACACGGGGCGTGAAAGATGAAGACGCGATGTTACCCACTGTGCCGCCGCTTACTCACTTACTCTCTAAAAAGTTTATAAAGTATCTCGAAAACATTAACCGTTGTTTTCTCAGAAATGGTCAAGCATCTAGGAACAAGTCGAGACACGTGTTCGCTTATTTTGACCCCTCTTCTACTGATTACGGTTTCTGGGAAATCGAGTTATGGCACGTGCCGTGTTCTCCTAGTTAGTACTTGTAACTTATTCAAAACCTTTTTTGCCAAAGTTAAAATTTGCACGTGTGCATACTCTCATTATTCATTTATTTTTATTTAGAATGACCACATTAACGCTTTCAGACCCACTTTACTCTGGGATAAGGACTTACACATTTCAAACACTATTACTAAATGTTAATTACTAAGCCTGGCAATTTCTGTGCTACTTGGGGCCTAGTTAGGTGCTTATTTGATTTATCAGTGTAGTAATAATAACGAACTCCTCGCCAGGCGGTGAATGTTCAAGGAGTGTGTACCGGCCGCCGTGTCACCCTTGCGGCGACTTGAGATCGCGGTCAGCACATCGGTTTCCCAGCCGTTTAGGAGACTTTTCAGACATTGGAGCCGCTACTGCTACGTCAAGTAACTCCTTAATTGCAATCACCCTCTACCAGACCTCCCATCCAGGAAAATTCTTGGCAGTACTGGGAATCGAACACGGGTCCTCTGTATGGCAGCCATCTACACTGACCACTCAGCTACAGAGGGGGCTTGTAGGCACATAGAGATTAATAATAATAATAAGAAGAAGAAGAATTAGCTGAACCTATAGAAAATGCAGAAATGTAGATAAATCGCCTACAGGAGACAGGTTCAAAAGTACTTCTATGTATATCTTTTTAAAAACAGAGTGTATGACAAATGGGCGACGGAAGCACCGAAATACATGGAAACTGCTTATGGCTACAAAATTTAAATATCTAGATGAAATAATACAACCAAATGCATTGGACAAAAAAGCTAACTTAACAAGAGCAAGAAAAATGAAAGTGCATTTTTAGTCAACAAAATCCCTGTATAACAAAAAATCTTTATCCATAAATGAATAATTGCAGCACTACAACACTATCATAAAGCCAGACTATTAGGTGAAACAGAAAAGAAGCAGAGAAAAATAATCTGGAAAATCTAGGGACAGAAATATGACAATGGGAAAAGTAAGTTCATGATAGAACAGAACGAATATTAGAGACAATGAGGAATGAAAGATTTGTGTTCTATGGACACCTAAAAGGGCTAGATTAGAACAGTATAACGAAAAGACCTTTTTTTACAGAAACCCAAAAACTCAATGGCTCTGAGGGAAATGGCAATGACGGAGGAAGAAAAAGGACACATTGAAAATTTCAGGACAAAATAAAAAAGTTTCAAGGACTTCCAAGAAAAAAAAAAAACAAAGGAAGAAGCAGGTGCAATACAAACAGTAAGTAGGGAACAACATAGGGAAAGAATGAAAAACTGCTGGAAAAAAAGAAAGGAAAAAGAGAGAACACTTGAGTTATTTCATGTAGTCCTCTGTAGGCAAACTAATAAAAAAATAGCGATAATATATGTAATAACAATAATGACTAGTGACTAGATCTTGATCGACAAAAAGATGCTGGAGAACTGCAAAAGCCGAAAAACAACTCTGCAAATGATTTGGACTGGCCACAAACGAGCTTTTGACTCACTGCCACACAGATGGAACATAAAGTGCCTGGAAACCACAGAGATCATCAGAAAGATGAGAAACGCTTCTATATTAAAAAAAAAAAGAATTTCGATTGGAATTAGAAACTAAACGGGTAGCCTCCATTCATTCTCACCACCACGATTAACACTTGGGAAGCAGTACTCCTTTAGGCAGATTCGGCTACACGTTACAGAAATGGTGACTGAAAATAACTTTGAAAGTGCCAGAGAATCCACTCGACGTCTTTCGGGAGGAACGCCTAGCATAGACTTAACATGGACTGTATTGGCTAGTTACAAGGCCCCACTGTAGCCTATCAAACTACTGCCTAAAACCCACATATATATGGTTCATATAATTTACTTTACACGTAATTAATCACAGATGACATAATTAATAAAAAACTATGTTTGGAGTATTTACAAGGAAATTTTGTTATTTAGTGAACTAAATTTTCTGTAGATAATGTGCACATTTTCCATCGACAGGCTGCGGAGAAATTGACAGCTTTAGTAAGGTTTGTTTTCTTTTTGTCCTTCCACTACGGACATTACCGTTCTCCCTAGTTTCTTACAGATCATTTATGATTAATTTCATTACTGAACAGGAGGAATTTTCTGCATTCGGGGATATGGCAGGAACACCACATATTTCTCTCGCCGCCCACTTTCGTACAATCAATTCTTCCTTCCTAACCAATGAGCTACCCTAGAAAATTACATCTCAAGGCAGTAATGAGTGTTAATGTACAAAATACGATAATACATTGATTTTTTTGTCTTTCAGACTGGCAATTACGCGATGAGCAAAAGAAATTAGGTGGTTAAAAACCTCAATAACCTGTTACCTTCAGTTCAAATTTTCATAAACGTGCATCCTGAGAAATTGTGGACATCCTACAAAACTACTGACTACTGTTCGTTTAATAAATTAATCATTGTCTTTCTACAGAACAACACATGCGATTTACTTCGAAATTCAGAGAGAATACATTTGCAGGAAGCCACATTTTGATTCCTAGAACAGCATTAACAGTTTCCTCATGTCTTGTCTCTGTAGTCGGATAAATTATAACGTTTGTGTCATCTTCGGAAGAGTACCAGCTCTGCTTGATGTACATTAGTTGGGTGGTCATTTTCGTATATATGTATAACGTAAATTTGTACAGAAACCAGATGGCAGTTATAAGAGTCGAGGGACATGAAAGGGAAGCAGTGGTTGGGAAGGGAGTGAGACAGGGTTGTAGCCTATCCCCGATGTTATTCAATCTGTATATTGAGCAAGCAGTGAAGGAAACAAAAGAAAAATTCGAAGTAGGTATTAAAATCCATGGAGAAGAAATAAAAACTTTGAGGTTCGCCGATGACATTGTAATTCTGTCAGAGACAGCAAAAGACTTGGAAGAGCAGTTGAACGGAATGGACAGTGTCTTGGAGGGAGGATATAAGATGAACATCAACAAAAGCAAAACGAGGATAATGGACTGTAGTCAAGTTAAATCGGGTGATGCTGAGGAAATTAGATTAGGAAATGAGACACTTAAAGTAGTAAAGGAGTTTTGCTATTTGGGGAGCAAAATAACAGATGATGGTCGAAGTAGAGAGGATATCAAATGTAGACTGGCAAGGGAAGCGTTTCTGAAGAAGAGAAATTTGTTAACATCAAGTATAGATTTAAGTGTCAGGAAGTCGTTTCTGAAAGTGTTGTATGGAGCGTAGCCATGTATGGAAGTGAAACATGGACGATAACTAGTTTGGACAAGAAGAGAATAGAAGCTTTCGAAATGTGGTGCTACAGAGGAATGCTGAAGATTAGATGGGTAGATCATATAACTAATGAGGAGGTATTGAATAGGATTGGGGAGAAGAGAAGTTTGTGGCACAACTTGACTAGAAGAAGGGATCGGTTGGTAGGACATGTTCTGAGGCATCAAGGGATCACCAATTTAGTATTGGAGGGCAGCGTGGAGAGTAAAAATCGTAGAGGGAGACCAAGAGATGAATACACTAAGCAGATTCAGAAGGATGTAGGTTGCAGTAGGTACTGGGAGATGAAGAAGCTTGCACAGGATAGAGTAGCATGGAGAGCTGCATCAAACCAGTCTCTGGACTGAAGACCACAACAACAGCGTAAATGAGTGAACCATAGACTTGAAACTTGCAGGGTTCCATTCGTAATTTTTCAGAAATCATTAAAATTTTCTACTTTTCCAGCATTGTTTGAATTATTCCGAATCCCTTCCCCATCCCTTGTGTCACATAATCGAATTCAATTATTTTTGTCATTTTAATTCTTTTACTTTTTTAAAATTATTTTCTCGTGAGCTAGATGACAAGTCACAGGATCTTGAATATTAGATACAATCTCTGGGGAATATGTTCCTTCTTCCAATCAGTACTGTAGGTTTTATGATACTACTGAACACTGAAACAAAAGGATATTGTCACTTTTAATGCGTTACTTAGCATTTGTGTGTCTTCTGTTCTGTTGCCTCTAAGTCTTACTTATCATTTGTATAAGCTTGTGTTGTACCTATAGCAACCGTCCTAAAACTAGGCTGCTCCAGTTATTGCAGTCTCAGCTCCCTTCACCCCTCGCCCTTTGATGTTGCCATGTCCGGTAACGGCCGGTCAGCCTACACAATTCGCTTTGCTGTTGTGTGTAGCTAATTTTCGCTGCTTTTTTGTTCAATATGAGGGTCAGGCCAAAGCAACTAGCTGTCCATAACTCAGAACTGATTTTTGAGTTTCATTTTAAACATTAAAACTGCGTTCGTTCCTCTCATTTATATTTTGTACTTCTTTTGTTCAAATATGCAGGGTGTAAACGGTATAAGCTGCAAAAATTATACAGACTATACATATCGGTGTGTTTTACAATTAAGTCTAATGAAATATCGTTGTATCACGTTCTTTATTTTTGTAGTCCTAAAATACAGATATTTGTAGGTTTGACAGTACACGCATTTCTGTATGTATTGTCAGCTGATGGCACACAACCTTGCTTCTCTGTTATCGATATCGACGTGGCAGTCAGAGAAAGGTAAGGTCGAACCAGAGCAATGTAAACGTCGGACGCGTAGAACGAAGCTGCACCGCCTGCTAGGTACTACCAAAAAAAGCAATGTAAACATTCATTGAGTTGTCAAGAACGTGTAATTCGTTTCACGAACAATGAGTTAAACACAACCAGACGTTTTCTCTTTTACAGCATTACCATAACAAAGGTAGTGTCAGAAAAGCAAAGCTAACATCAAATAAAATATTACCTTAGTACAAAATCAAGCAATTACTACGTAATTAGTTTTGCATTAATTACAATCAACTGTTTCCTCTTTTAACAACAATACCATAACGAAACATAAATTCGGACTATTTTCCTTTCCTACAGCAGTACCGTAACGAAAATGAAACCCACATTGTTTTGTTTCCTGTTTCACCAATATTACAATAAGTGTTCAAAACGGCCACCATGCAATTCGATACATGCTTCATTGTTGAGAACCCTTCGTCGCACTCGTTCAGACACAAGCACATGTGCGCGGGATTAGCCGAGCGGTCTTGGGCGCTGCAGTCATGGACTGTGCCGCTGGTTCCGGCGGAGGTTCGAGGCCGCCCTCGGGCATGGGTGTGTGTGTTTGTTCTTAGGATAATTTAGGTTAAGTAGTGTGTAAGCTTAGGGACTGATGACCTTAGCAGTTAAGTCCCATAAGATTTCACACACATTTTTACTTACAAGCACATGTACCTTTACGGTATTAGCAGCATCGAAAATCCTCTGCGTAAGTTCGTCCGCATTATTTACTTGCTGAGCATACGTAAGTTCCTTCACATGGCCCCAAATGTAAAAATCCATTAGATTTAAATCAGGACAGCGAGCTATCCATCGACGAGAACCAAAAAGTCCTGTCCATCGTCCTGGATATCTTCTGATCAAAAATCTTCATACTCTGTGACCAATGTGGGTTGGAGCACCATCGTGGAATAACCACGTGTTATGACGTACGGCTAACGGCATATTTTCTGATAAAATTGGTAACAATCTTTCCTTTAGAAAGGCCCAGTAATTTTTACCAGTCAATCGTGCAGGTAAAACGTAAGATAAAATAATGTAACCATCCATTATGCCCGCCCATATATTTACGAAAAAGGGGCGCTGAAAATGTGTTACTACTACTTGGTGCGGACTGTCTACACTCCACAAGTTTATTTTATGTAAATTGGTTGTTCTTTCCAGACTGAAATACGCTCCATCTGTGACGAATATCTTTTTACGAAATTATGCTGCACGCTTTGTAACAAAAACTACTCTGAGAATTCTCGACACGGAGGGAAATGTTACTCTTCCAACGCTTGTCCGTCTTGAATGTGGTAAGGCCGCAGACGCTTCTCTTTCAGAGTGGGGATGCTTCTAGTACTCTGGATCTTCATGGATGCGGTCTAGAAACTGTTCCTCAGCTTTCAATGTACGTTCTTCGAGTTGTGGGCCTCTGCCTTCTTCATGGGTATCTCTAAATTTATGCAAATTAAATATGTACTCGTAGGCCGTATTCTCTCATGCCGTATTACAGTGAGTCAGCCACGCAGCCCGTTGTTTTCTACGTGTTTGCGACTCAAGCTCGCGATTTCAGTACGCGCAGCAGCAAATAACACTAACCGATAGCTTACATAAGTGCTTACATATGTGCTCCAGTGTTGGGGGAGGGGGTGGAGCAGGCACCTCGTAGTGTTTCGATCCTGTTTAATAAATTCTCGCAGTCTGCTGTGTATCGAGTTTCCAAAAAACACGTCTAGCCCGGGCGCACTATTCAGTGTCTACTTTTCCAAAAACATTGCCCCAAGATAAACTGGTTTTTTTTTTTTTAATGGACAAACATGTTACTATACGCTTCAAATCAATTACTTGTGTTCTTCTTACACTGTGAAGGAGATGCGGAACCTGAAAGTACTACAACACTTTAGGAAGTTACAGCTTCCTAAGGCGAGCAAACGGAAAAATTTGCGTGGCTAGCGCTATGCGGGTCGAAGAGACTTTTGCACACGGAATCCATCGCAAGTAAATCAAGTTTCCTTGTAGCGTTATAGAATAATAATGTGTCATAAGTTACTACAGTTAATTTTATTAATTTTTAACAACTTTCTTGATGAAAGTTTAAGAGGTACAACAGAATATAAATTCAAGGGCGAAAACACGTTTCATTACGCAAACAAAATAATTTCACTCATCTCTCAGTATTTTAGTTTTTATTTTCAAAGAATTTTAAGTGTTTACCACAAAATATGCATTCCTTTTATCTGTAACTCTTGAGAAGGTTTCAAGACTTTTTTTCAGACTACATTTTTTTTTAATTCTTTTTCGAGGAGATGAAGTAAGAAAATATTTTTTCAGAAAATTATTTGTTGTATTGGTCTATTATATTTTCCGTAACACCTAGCTAAGGATTAGCATCTGCAAAGTGGCCATGCTGTAAAGTCGCTACCCATTAATATCAGATATCTGTTGGTATGGATGGCTACCGCTTGGGCCAAACCCATAGCAGACGTAGCGTCGGAATATCGTGCCAATGACATTGTTCATTTTTATAATGATGTACAAAATACAACTGATGTTCGACATAATATTTGATGTTTAATTAAATTCAGTTATGCGATACCACAAACTAAATTCTATGATCAATGACATCAACCATTTACACTTTAAAGCTCTCATAAAAATATACGCAATGAATATTCTAGCAGCAAAGGGTACTTTGTGTTTAGTTCTGCACCGCAAACAGACTGAATACTTATGTGCGAGTAGATAAACTACATATAGAATCACGGAATTCAATACAGAACTCCAGAAATCCAGTATTAACTGGTAGAAATATTAAGGTATTATATCTTTCAAAATAATGGATATAGTATTCTAATAAAAATAAATGAATACACATATAACGTTTTGCGTGTCACTAACAGCGCTCTTGTTTAAATACTGTTATTGGATAACTTGTAGTCAATGAATGTCCTGGCACCACACATCCAAGTAAGACGTATACTCAGTATTCACTCAGTAGATTTCCAACATTTTCTCTGCTGCAAGTGGTTGTGGTCGGATAAGTATGGGTGCTCACAAATAAATAACTCGCATCGTGTTTTCCTGAGTTATTCAACAAATATTGATTGCACACTGTGTTACAGTTTACTTTCACTTTTACTCGTACAGTTTGAGAACTTTTGAGAATACCGCCACATGCACTGTTTGTTTCGTTATGTTTTGTTCAACGCTGTCCATAATTCATAATAAACAAGAACTCGCATAAAGAAAATTATTCATTTGTCGCGTCATATAATACAGGATCCCGCACCTTGCTGAAATTTATGTACACTTATACAGAATTAACGAAAGTCTGCACTGGCCGTTCACTTTTCTGAGAGCAATTACAGATGGAAATAGCTTTCAAGTCGTCAATACACATAAAGATCTGTCGCGAATTTGCTCATATATTCATTAAGTTGTTCGATACTCCACGAACACACTCCCCATTCCTCCGTTACTTATACTTGTTACCACTGTGTATCGGATACGTCATAAATGAACGCTGTTAATACAAACGACCCCACTCCCATCTTACAGAAGAAGTCATCTCCGCCGCAATACTACAGATTCAGTAATACTGAACTATGAATTTTTTCAAGTTTTTTAATTAATATTTGAAATTATCACTCGCCTTCCGCAATGTAAGCGTAAGCAGGCAATGTGACATTGGTGTTCCTACGTTTGTGACGAGAAATAATGCTTACAACACCACATACGTCTACATCCATAGTTCTCAAGTCACCACATGGTGCATGGGGCAGTGTTCGACACCTTGTCGCTTCCTTTTCTGTTCTATTCGTAAACGGAGCGAGGGAGAAACGACTGTTTGTGTGCCTCCGTACAAAGCATGATTTGTTTTATCTCGTCTTCACAACCCTTACGCTTGTCGTACGCTGGTGACAGTAGAATCGTTCTGAAGTCTACTGCAGACGTCGCGTCGCTAAACTTCCTCAGTAGCGTTTCAGGAAAAGAACTACTTCTTCCGTCCAGGTTTTTCCGTTTCAGTTCATGGAGCATTTCCATAACACTCGTTTGTTGACCGAACCTACCGGCAATAAATCTAACAGAACACTCCTGGTTTACTTCGATGGCTTCCTTTAATCCAGTCCTGCGGGATCCCAAACACTCAAGCAGTACTGAAGAATGGGTCACCCGAGTTTTCTGTAAGCGATACCCTTTTTAGATGAGCTACACTTTCCGAGAATTCTCTCTATAAACCGAAGCCGACCATTACCCTTTCGCACAACTAACCTTACATGTTCGTCCCATTTCATGTTGCTTTGCAGAGTTACGCCAACATATTTAATCGACATGACTGTCCAGCAGCACACCGCTTATACTATATTCGAACAACATGGGACTTTTTTTTCCTAGTCATCTACATTAACGTACATTTCTACAGATTTGGAAAAAGCTGCTCTTCATCACACCAGACAAAAATGATCAAATGTATGTGAAATCTTATGGGACTTAACTGCTACGGTCATCAGTCCCTAAGCTTATACACTACTTAACCTAAATTATCCTAAGAACAAACACACACACCGATGCCCAAGGGAGGACTCGAAACTCCGCCGGGACCAGCCGCACAGTCAATGACTGCAGCGCCCCAGACCGCTCGGCTCTTCCCGCGCGGCCACACCAGACAAAAATTCCCTCCAAGTCGTCCTATATCCTTTTGCAGTTTAGGGCAACACTTTCCTGTTCACTACAGCATCACCAGCAAACGTCACTAATTTCTGCTCAACCTGTCCCTCAGATCATTTATATATGTGGAGAGCAAGAGCGGTTCTATCACAGTTCCATGGGGCTCTCCAAAAAAAATGGCTCTGAGCACTATGGGACTTAACTGCTGTGGTCATCAGTCGCCCAGAATTTAAAACTACATAAACCTAACTAACTAAGGACATCACACACATCCATGCCCAAGGCAGGATTCGAACCTGCGACCGTAGCGGCCACGCGGCTCCAGACTGTAGCGCCTAGAACCGCACGGCCACTCCGGCCAGCGGGGGCTCTCCTCTGGATACCTTCATCTCTAACGAAAAATCACCGTCGTGCTCAAAACTTCTACTGAGGCAGGATGTCAGAACAGAGATATCAAAACGTGGTGTGAGCACCCGCGTATGGGAAGGGGATGCTAACGGGGTGACGATAACGGCGTCGCAAAGCAACGCATCGCATGCGGCACAACGATAGACAGACACGTAGCGTGCACTGCTAGGTGGCCTGCCACCCAGGGGCTCTGTGTCTCTGAGTGTGCTGGGCCACGTGACTTGCGCAGCGTTCGAGGCAAGGCGGTAATCCGAAACTAATTGCAGGCCGCGCAGCTCAGTCTCAAAGCCGAAACTGCCAGCGCACCGACCAGTTAATCGCCTCCGTGCTCCTCCGCTTGCCCTGCCCTTCGTGGGGCGACAGTCGCCCATATGTCTCAGGATGTCTGTCTCTGTGCCATCACACGTGCGACATGTCACATAGTCGAATACTAACAATGTACAGCACCTCTGTTCTGCAGAAATGCTACTAACATACTGATATGTTACATCTTAATTATATTTTCGTAAATTCACAAATTATGCAACGTGTAGATTCGGTTTGTATTACATTTATATTATTTTTTTTAATGGTTAGCTAGTAACGATGTTCAGAAAATTACAGGAATCGCTATGCCAAGTTCCGCTTTACGAAAGTCGCACTGAATTAATTACACACGCACAGTCCGACCTAAAGTTGTTCTTGTTGTTCTTGTGGTTTCGAATCTGAGGACTGGTTTAAAATAGCTCTCCGCGCTGTTGTCTCTTGTGCAAGCCGCTTCACCACTGAGTAACTAATACAACCTACACACGTTGTAAACTGCTTTCTACAGTCAAATCTTACCCTCCCTCTACAATTTTCTACGCCTGGATCCACATGGGTATGCTGCAAGTCACACTTAAGTGCCTTGCAGAGCTTTCATCGAACCACTTTCATACTATTTCTCTACAATTCCCCTCTCGAAGAGCGCACAGGAAAAATGAATAACTAAATTTCTTCGTGCGAGTTCTGATTCCTTATACACTCCTGGAAATGGAAAAAAGAACACATTGACACCGGTGTGTCAGACCCACCATACTTGCTCCGGACACTGTGAGAGGGCTGTACAAGCAATGATCACACGCACGGCACAGCGGACACACCAGGAACCACGGTGTTGGCCGTCGAATGGCGCTAGCTGCGCAGCATTTGTGCACCCCCGCCGTCAGTGTCAGCCAGTTTGCCGTGGCATACGGAGCTCTTTAACACTGGTAGCATGCCGCGACAGCGTGGACGTGAACCGTATGTGCAGTTGACGGACTTTGAGCGAGGGCGTATAGTGGGCATGCGGGAGGCCGGGTGGACGTACCACCGAATTGCTCAACATGTGGGGCGTGAGGTCTCCACAGTACATCGATGTTGTCGCCAGTGGTCGGCGGAAGGTGCACGTGCCCGTCGACCTGGGACCGGACCGCAGCGACGCACGGATGCACGCCAAGACCGTAGGATCCTACGCAGTGCCGTAGGGGACCGCACCGCCACTTCCCAGCAAATTAGGGACACTGTTGCTCCTGGGGTATTGGCGAGGACCATTCGCAACCGTCTCCATGAAGCTGGGCTACGGTCCCGTACACCGTTAGGCCGTCTTCCGCTCACGCCCCAACATCGTGCAGCCCGCCTCCAGTGGTGTCGCGACAGGCGTGAATGGAGGGACGAATGGAGACGTGTCGTCTTCAGCGATGAGAGTCGCTTCTGCCTTGGTGCCAATGATGGTCGTATGCGTGTTTGGCGCCGTGCAGGTGAGCGCCACAATCAGGACTGCATACGACCGAGGCACACAGGGCCAACACCCGGCATCATGGTGTGGGGAGCGATCTCCTACACTGGCCGTACACCACTGGTGATGGTCGAGGGGACACTGAATAGTGCACGGTACATCCAAACCGTCATCGAACCCATCGTTCTACCATTCCTAGACCGGCAAGGGAACTTGCTGTTCCAACAGGACAATGCACGTCCGCATTTATCCCGTGCCACCCAACGTGCTCTAGAAGGTGTAAGTCAACTACCCTGGCCAGCAAGATCTCCGGATCTGTCCCCCTTTGAGCATGTTTGGGACTGGATGAAGCGTCGTCTCACGCCGTCTGCACGTCCAGCACGAACGCTGGTCCAACTGAGGCGCCAGGTGGAAATGGCATGGCAAGCCGTTCCACAGGACTACATCCAGCATCTCTACGATCGTCTCCATGGGAGAATAGCAGCCTGCATTGCTGCGAAAGGTGGATATACACTGTACTAGTGCCGACATTGTGCATGCTCTGTTGCCTGTGTCTATGTGCCTGTGGTTCTGTCAGTGTGATCATGTGATGTATCTGACCCCAGGAATGTGTCAATAAAGTTTCCCCTTCCTGGGACAATGAATTCACGGTGTTCTTATTTCAATTTCCAGGAGTGTATTTTATTACAATGATCATTTCTCCCTATGTAGTTAAACATCAACAAAACATTTTCGCGTTCGGTATAGAATTATCAGCATTGAAATTTCGTGAAAAGGTCTGGCCGCATTATAGAACTACTAAGGATGAATGATTATCAGCGCAACTTCTGTATCATATCCGAGACACCCTCTCCCCTATTTTGCAATAATACAAAACGAGCTGCCCTCCTTTGAACTTTCTCGGCGTCCTCTGCCAATCCCATCTGGTACGGATCCAATACCCCACAGAAACGCTCTGGCGGAGAACGGACAAGCATAGCTTGGCCAATCTCTTTAGTGAATTTATTGCATCTGCTAGACGTTCTGTCAATACAACACAGTCTTTGGTTCGCCTTCCCCACGGCATTATCTGTGTGATCGTCCCAGTATAAGTTATTCATAATTGTAATCTCTAAGTATTTAGTTGAATTTACAGCATTTAGATTTTTATGATTTATCGTGTAAACGAAATTTAAAAGATTATTTTTAGTATTCATGTGGATGACGTCACATTTTTCATTATTTACAGTCACTTGCTACTTTACGCATCATACAGATATCCTGTCTTACATCATTTTGCAATTGGTTTTGATCTTCTGATGACGTTACTAGATCGTAAATGACAGCATCGTCTGAAAACAACCTAAGATGACTTCTCCGATTGTCTCCTAAATCATTTATATACATTAGGAACACCAGAAGGCCATAACATTTCCTTTGGGAACATCATATATCACTTCTGTTTTACTCGACGACTTTCCATCAGTTACTACGATCAACAAATCCAGTCGTACAGCTGAGACGAGACTCCATAGGCACCCAACTACATTACAAGTCTCTTGTCAGGAACGGTATTAAAATCCCGCTGGAAATGTAGAACTATGAGATCAATTTGAAAACTCTTGTCGAAAGTAATCGTTACTTCGTGAGAATAAAAGCTAGTTGTGTTGCAAAAGTACGATATTTTCTGCATCTATGCTGTGTGTCAATAAATAGTTTTCTTCGGAGTAATTCATAATGTTTTAACACAGTATATGTTTCAAAATCCTACTGCAAATCGACGTCAGTGATATAGTTCTGCCTGCCGGGATGGCCGAGCGGTTCTAGGCGCTACAGTCTGGAACCGCGCGACCGGTACGGTCGCGAATCCTGCCTCGGGCATGGATGTGTGTGATGTCGTTAGGTTAGTTAGGTTTAAGTGGGTCTAAGTTCTAGGGGAATCATGACCTTAGAAGTTAAGTCCCATAGTGCTCACAAGGGAACCTCCCCACCGCACCCCCCTCAGATTTAGTTATAAGTTGGCACAGTGGATAGGCCTTGAAAAACTGAACATAGATCAATCGAGAAAACAGGAAGAAGTTGTGTGGAACTATGAAAAAACAAGCAAAATATACAAACTGAGTAGTCCACGTGCACGATAGGCAACATCAAGGACAATTTGAGCGCAGGAGCGCCGTGGTCACGTGGTTAGCGTGAGCAGCTACGGAACGAGAGGTCCTTGGTTCAAGTTTTCCCTCTAGTGAAATGTTTATTTTCTTTATTTTCGCAAAGTTATGATCTGTCCGTTCGTTCATTGACGTCTCTGTTCACTGTAATAAGTTTAGTGTCTGTGTTTTGCGACCGCATCGCAAAACCGTGCGATTAGTAGACGAAAGGACGTGCCTCTCCAATGGGAACCGAAAACATATGATCGCAAGGTCATAGGTCAACCGATTCCTCCACAGGAAAACACGTCTATACGACACTGGTGACGGCATGTGCGTCACATGACAGGAATATGTTGTCGACGCACCTAACTTGTACACTTGGCGAATGGGTAAAAAGATTCTTCTACCCTGTCCGATTTAGGTTTTCTTGTGGATGTGATAATCGCTCCCAAAAAAATGATGAAAACACAAGAGTTTGTCACATTAACTGCAACAAATGAATGCAACAGTTTCACAGTCGCACAGTTTTCCCTGTGCTCTGTCAAAACATATGTTTTTAACGTTTTCAAATTTTTCCGTGTGTAGACCGTCAAAATCTTGTATATGTCCAAGCAAATCTGAACATGTCCTGGAATTTTGGAGAGCGCAGTTGATTATATAAAAATTAAGTTTCCACACGAGGGAGGACTTGAACTAAGGACATCTCATTCCGGAGTCGCTCACGCTAACCACGGGACCACGGCGTTTCTCAACTCGCACCTTCCTTGATGTTGCATATCTTGCACATGGACTACTCAGTTTGTATATTTTGCTTATTTTTTTCATAGTATCACACAACTTCTTTCTGTTTTCTCGATTGATCTGTGTTCAGTTTCTCAAGGCCTATCCACTATGCGAACTTATAACTAAATCTGAGGGGGGACCAATGGGGAGGTTCCCTTGTCAGAGCCATTTGATATAGGTATGTAATTCAGTGGATTATTCTTATTTCCTTTCTTAAGTATTGGTGTTGACCTGGAAACTTTCCAGTCTTTAGATACGGATCTTTCTTCGAGTGAGCGATTGTATATGGTTACCAAGTATGGAGCTATTATATCAGCATACTCTGAAGGGAATCTAATTGGTATATTATGTGGATTCGAAGACTTGTCTTTATTAAACAAATTGAGTAGCTTCGCTACACTGAGGGCATCTGCTTCCAAGCGATTTGTGTTGGGAGCAGTTATTTGTAAGAATTATGGAATATTTACTTCGTGTTACTTATCGAAGTAATTTCGGAAAACCATGTTTAGTAACTCCGCTTTAGTGGCGACTCTTGTCAGTAATATTTACATCACCATCATACAGTGAAGGTATTGATGGTGTCTTCCCGCTGATGTAACTTACATATGACCAGAATCTCTTTGGATTTTCTGCCAGGTTTCGAGACAGAGTTTCGTTGCCGAAACTGCAAAAAGCATCTCCGCGTTTAAGTGCGAATTCCTATAAAACTTCGCCAATCTTGGGCATTTTGTGTTCTTTTAAATTTTGCATACTTTTTCGTTGCTTTTGTAATAGTGTTTTGGCCTGTTTTATGTACCATGGTGGATTAGTTCCACCTCTTATTAATTTATTTCGTGCAAATCTCTCAGTTGTTATTGATACTATTTCTTTGAGTCTAAGCCACATCTTGCCTACACTTACAGAGTTAGTTCGGGAGGATTGGGTACTGTCGATTATAAAGGCGTCGGGCAAATTATCTGCTATTTTAAATCGATATATTCTAAGTCTAATTTTGGTGGATTTGGATGTTACGGTATACAGTCTCGCTAGGTCGACCTCATGGTCGCAAATCCCTGTATCTGTCAAGATGCGTCCTATCTGCTCAAAATTATTTGCTGTTTTATTCTCAACACTCTATTCCATAATCTGATAGATTAAGCCTGGATTCTCTACGATATGCCCAATCAACGGAGCCTTCACTTTCTAAAGAAGTTTCATAAATTTCTTATACTTGCGCCATCACATCTGCATTTCCTGTCCTTTGACTCTTATCATTGCAGTCTGTTTTCTGTACAAAGTTTAGACACCATTTCACTCCTTGTGTTTTATACCTACCAGCTCCAGAATTCTAAAGATTGTGTTCCACCCAACATAAGAGATCTTTAAATGTACAAATTCTTCAAATGTAGGTCTGCTATATGTTTACGTTTCTCCAGAACTCAAACTGTCGGTCTCTACCAGTTTTTGGGGGGAGGGGGAGGGGGGGGGGGCTTATGGGCGCTCAACATCGAGGTCATCAGCGTCTACCAGTCTTTAAGCTCTTCATACGTAATATTCACTTTTCCAGTCCCTCTTCCCAACCAGCCCATTTCTGAACGAGATTTTCAGGGGGTTTTCCTTGGATGTAATGCAAGTGCTGGAATTGTAAATAACGCCCCCAATGTTCCCAGTAGCGAACCCTTCTGTCCCCTTGCCGGTTGAAAAGTTCCTGACCTTACATGGGTCATTACACGAACACCTGCACTTCCTAAAGAATGAAAAGTATTTTAAAAGATCCATAATATTGTCTTTCAGTTTCTTTCTTGTGCTGATGATGGCATAATATTTGATGATTTTGCAGCGGAAGGGTACCTGTTTAATTAACGCTATTCCATTTTATGCCTAATATAATCAACAAAATTACCAGACGTCCTAGCAAGATTACTTAAATCTTAGGTTACACACATTCACGGAGACTGGAAATACAGTGGTACCCGAAAAATAAAGAAAATCTTATTTGGGAATCTTACTTCAACAATTTTGATACTTTTAATTCTTTATAACTGCAACAAGACACGTTATTATTATACAGAGCGATTCGCTTAAAATTTGCATCGCAAATATTGTGGAAATGGAAATTGCTATTCATGTGTGGTATTCACAGGATAGATTGATAGTCACAGGTTCATATTGTCTGGCAATAAACAGACTGTAATAATATTTGGAAAGTCTATTTTTTGTGTAAACATACACTTTTTAAATAGAACATTGCCCTTTGACATTAACAGACTAAATGAAGGGCAAATTAGAATGTCAGTGGTGTTTGTTTGCAGAGTTGTAGTGCGAGACGTTTACGAGATATTGTATTTTGATCAGTTCTCCCACCGACACTTCTACAATACGTGTGCTAGTACACAATAAAGAACAGCACAAGTGGATATGCTAGTTATGTGGATTCTGAGCAGTAACGAGACAAGTAACCATCACAGGCTGTGTTCAAAATGATCACTGGCAGCGGCAATGCACTTCCGGTCCGGTATGGAACGACTGCTGCACACATGCTAGCATTTCAGCGGAGATGTCCGTGCAGGCAGTAGTAATGCGCCGTTGCATATCATCAGATGTAGTTGGTATGTCCTTGTAGACACCATCTTCCAGCTTTCTCCTGAGAAAAATGTCTAAAGGCGTCAAATCCGGGGAACCAGCCTGCTAAGGTACAAGTCCTCTGTGTCCAGTCCAATGATTTGGAAACAATTCGTGAAGACAAGCTGCAGTACTTGGTGCACTATTGGCTGGACAACCACCATGTTGGTACCACAGGTTCCTCATAGTCTGCAGAGACAATTATTCTAGCATCCTTGGAAGATGGTCTGTTAGGAGGCTGCGATAGTTGTTCACGTTCATTGTTCCGTCTATGACAAACGGGCCTATGAGCTGATGGTTCACTACCCCACACCAAATGTCTACACTCCGTGGACGCTGACGTTCCATCTGATGAAGACAACGGGGATTGTCAGCTGACCAGCAGTGCATGTTTCTGCAGTTTACCTGCCCATGATTGTAAAATGTGGCTTCAACAGTAAAGATACATGATACAGTGGGAGTATCCTGTCTTAATGCCCGTGTACAGAAATTAACACGATTTTCATAATCATCTCCATGCAGGTCTTGATGGAGAGAGATGTGATACGGGTGAAATCTATATCTATGGAGAATGCAGAGGATACTTGCCTGACTCATGCCACTTCCTTGTGCGACTGTGCGGGAGCTAACGTGCAGATCAACTGCAACAGCAGAAACAACATTAATTTCCGCCTCTTCTGTCGTCACTTGTTTCCTTCTGTTACGTTGTCCAGGTGTTACATTACCACTTTCACGTAAGTAGCTGAAGAATTTGATAAACAGTTGTTGAGATGGCTAACATCTATTGAGATATCTTCCCGCATGCATTGTAAAAGAACGAACTGCGTTCATCCTACATTCTCCATTCACCATGAGCATGCTTGTTTTTTCTCCAGTGGTAAATCCCATCGTCCACTCACGATCTATTGCTTGGACTGTCACATACTAACTGACTAGCAAGTCGCAGTGTATTCAAGGAAAACACAAGCACACTGTAAGAAAACATAACAACATCGTAGCTAGCGACCACGCAGTTGGAACGGCATAAACAAGTATGGGTGCGGAAACGATACGATACCTCGTAAACTACTCGCAACGGACTCCTGCAACAAACACCAAACACATTCTAATTTATCCTGATTTTTTTAATTTCAATAGATATTGTTCCATTTTAAAAAGTTTGTGTCTGCACAAAAATTACACTTTCTAGGTATTATTAGAATCTATATATTGACTAGCAGTACGACCCCCCGACTACCAATCTATCCCGTGAAAACCGCACATCAATAGCATTTTCCATTTCTGTAATACTTGCGGTACAAGTTATAGGTGATTCACCCTGTATAGATCCTGAATCAGAGCATAGTGATGAGGTAAAGCTGTCATCAGTTCGAAGATTGTTTGAACACCACAGAAATCTACTAGACAAGACTCCGAACTACAACGCAGCTCGGTATTTTGCACAACATACTAACCAGAGGGGAAGAAGCGAAAAGTGACAGACAAACCTCCTAGGACTCACCGAGGATCGAACTCGAGACCTTTCGATCCATAGTTCGGCACTTTACCATTTATTTTATAGTTTTATTTTTTTTTCCATCTCGCCTTATCGGTCACCCTGTCTTTCTGCAAATTTTTTTCATTAGGCCATCATAACATTCCTTATAGCCCGTCCGTCACTTCACTCTCCAGTTACGCATTCGTTGCCGAGCTTCTACGCTATAACTTTTTTTTAAAAGATCCTATTATTTACTGCCAGTACTTTTCCTCTATAAAATGTATTAGTAAAAAAAAGGAATACTTCTTCGTGACATAAATTACGTGTAACATGTCCTGACAAAATTAAATCCTCCCTACTACGCTTAAAACGTTGTTTATACTGAAATGAAAATTTCACTATTTTCATGGTGAATAAATTAAAATGTTTCCGTCTTCTAAAAGAGTAAAAAACCATTTCCAAATGGGAAAAAAATTAACGGGAAAGAAAAGAAATTTTAATTTCCTCTCTGATGAGATAAGTTTCACAGCTACATCTTCGTTCGAAACTTAGCGCAAGTGCTTAAAAGACACCGAGGCACACGATAAGAAATTTCAAATAATAATGTTTTTCTGTTTATGCGTCATATCATTTTCAGAACTACCATTAGCAAATGGCTTTCCCAATGAGAAAATAATGATCCATATGGTTAATGACGTGCTGTGCTGCAAATGTGTTCCTCCGATGCGAATAATGCATATAAAATGATTAGTGTCTAAGACACATACTCCACTTCCGATTGCAACAGACATTTATATTTTCCCTCAGTGTACAGTCGCAAATTCGTTATATATGTTTATTATTCACCAAAAGTATCGTAGATAGTATCACAAGTCTACATACCACCTAAGTGGCTACACGTACTGATAAGGTACTACTTTAATTTCGGCCATGTTAATAGATTAAAGCACACCTAATGCAACATGCTCTTAATCCTTGTAACATAAGATGGATTGTGCTGTTCAATTAATTTTCAATAAACGGAGTTACTTTTGGGATTGGTTTAGTTATCCAACAATGAACAGGAAGGGGTCAACATCAAAAAGCAGTCGCATACGTGGATTTTTAATCGATTATATTAACTTTTCAGTAACTTTCAATGCTTGTAGTTTACAGCTGCCAATCAAACTCTAACTTGACCTGCAGAGTATAGGCACTGCATTAAGAGATTCGCTTCGTTGATGCAGTGGCACTGGTGTCTTCTGCAATTCCACAATTGCAGAGTCGTTGTGTGTACTTTTCATAGAGACCTCCTTTACTGAACCTCTTGGAAATACAGACAGGCGAAGCAGTTAGCCCAGCTCCGTGTGTGGTGGCCTCTGTTTCATTCCTACTCTGGAACCTGGCGAACATCTCTATCAGCAAACACAAGCCCCTGTATCCCACCCATTGTCGTGTCCTAACATAGGTGGGAGAGGGAGAAAAGTAGTTAACTCGTTGTGGAGACTCTTGGACAAACAGGGTTTTCAAATAGTTGTTTATTCCAGACAGGAGTAACTAATACACTGGAGGCTAGCTCTAGGGTTAGAAAAAGCATGAATACCACTGTTACAACAGCAGCCAGTGCAAAAGGCCCAGCAGTGGATGCTAACCACAGTAGCAAACACTAGCAGTATCTTCAGGCAACAACTTGCAAAACAAAACATTCTGAATGTGACACTGTTCACTGAGGCACTCCAAGAGAGAGAGCAGACTTCCGCGGAGCTGGACCGAGGTTGGAGTCGACGGACGCGGATTCGGCGCCCAGATCGTCTGACGGAGAACTCCGCCAAAATGCGGGATCTAGAGGTTTTAAAGAGTCGCGCGGGGGCACTGTTTCTTCCACTTAAAACCACCCAGCCAATCGGCAGGTCTCTTGCAGGCGCCTGCCACTCACGGTTTAGTTAGGTCAACTCTACTGCTCCTAAGGCGGGGATGTTAATGCAATTTCACTAACTAAGTCCGTATTTGGTATCACCATTGTTCAGCTGAAAGCTAAACGTAACTGCTGTGCCAAATAAGGCTTGCAACAATATTGTTATACGTCATTTAGCCAAGCCCCTCGGGGTCCCCGGAGTAGGGACTGCTAGGTCAACAGTTTGATGGCGTTCTCGCTCTCTTTCTAACCCCTGTGAGCCTACTGACGTTGCTGTTCTCAGGGCTGGTATCAAGCTGCGCTTATACGCTAATACGTGCCTGTTGGTTACAAAGTTCTACGGTGGCAACCTACCACAGCGTCTAGACGACATATGAAGTTACATGTTAATTCCTTGACGAGCAACTAGCACCCTGGGACCGCGTCTAGGGGCGTCTGCATTTTCGCAAGGGTCTCCCTTTACGGTTTACTTCATGTAACAATATCTCTCCTAGTTCATCTACCCTCAGCATCGTCTCTGATTCCGCGCCTTGGAGCGCCTGTCCTTTCTCACAGCTACAATGTAACACTGCAGTAGCAAGGAATAATCAATAAATTACAACACGACGATCTTTCTTTTTGTCAGTATTTGGCCGTCCTGCTCAAAATTTACAACCTTTAAAATAAAAGACAGACGTGTAGACAAGGGAACAGTGTAGCATTCGTGTCTTTCCGACGAGTGTGCTGTATATGCGGAAACGTGTACTACTGTGATTTTACTACCAAATGGTTATTATTATTATTTTCTTGACTGTGGAAGGATGATGACTGGTAGACATCCATCAAAGAATGAAGAACGTGTATGTGGCAGCATGTCTGTCTAAAACCAACATTGTGGAATAGTGCGCCACGTTCCGTGCGCCAAGGAGTGCTGCAGCTTCATGATAACGGAAGTCCCCATATCGAAAACATCTTTACGCAAAAGTTACGGCCAATTCAAGTGGGAGACACTCGAGCACCCGCCCTGTAGTCCTGATCTCTCACATGCGATTATCAGGCCTTCGATCGCTAAAAAAAAGGCTTGAAGAGTCGACGGCTCCTGTGTGACGAGGATGAGCAGCAGGCAGATACGGACATCTTCACGCAGAGGGACACGGTGTTTTACAAACAGGTATCTTCAAACTGGTGCATCTAAGAAATGATCGCCTCAGTGCTCACGGCTATTTTGCCTGATTCGCGTATGGATTGGGGACTGTACAGGCTTCGAAAAGACCCTTTTTGATCGCCCCTTATACGAGTGGCGTTTGAAAAATCCGTGCAAAGTCCAAGAGATGGCACCACCGGCGCGTATCGAGGACATGTTTAGTTAGTAGTGTCTCTGGTAAGAAAGCACACCAAGTTTCAGCCATATTGGTCTATTTCTTTGTGTTTGGCATTCATGTGAATCAAAGAATTCGAGTGATTGTCAAAAAATGCACGAAAAAGAATTTAGTGTGGTGATTAAACATTACTTTACGAAAGGCAAAACGCCTCAGGAGACTAAAGAGAAGCTTCATTAACATTACGGTGACTCTGCGCCTTCGATTAGAGGCTCTGAGCACTTTGTGACTTAACTGCTCAGGTCATCAGTCCCCTAGAACTTATAACTACTTAAACCTAAATAACCTAAGGACATTACATACATCCATGCCCGAGGCAGGATTCGAACCTGCGACCGTAGCGGTTCTCGGTTCCAGACTGTAGCAGCCAGAACCGCTCGGCCACCCCGGCCGGCCCTTCGATTTGAACAGTTTATAAGTGGTTTAAAAGTTTTCGGAAGGGCCATGGGCACAAGTGATGCTGAACGTTCTAGACGCCCTGTGGAGATTACGACTCCAGAAATCATTGATAAAATCCATGACATGGTGCTGGATGACAGAAGAGTTATGGTGTGTTAGATTGCTAGTGCTGTGGGCATCTCGAATAAACGGGTACATAATATATTGCATAAACATTTGGACACGAGAAAGCTATCCGCAAGATGGGTTCCGCGACTGCTCACGCTTGACCAAAAACGGAATCGTGTGAAGTGTTGCAAGGATGGTTTGCAGCTGTTCAGGAAGAATCCGCAAGACTTTTAGGCACCGATTCGTCAATGTGGATGAAACATAGATACATTACTTTACTTCTGAGACCAAAGAACAATCTAAACAATGGGTTACCAAGAGAGAATCTGCACCAAAAAAGGCGAAGACCATTCTTTCGCGGGCCAGTGTGGCCGAGCGGTTCTAGGTGCTTCAGTCTGGAACCGCGCGACTGCTACAGTCGCAGGTTCGAATCCTGCCTTGGGCATGGATGTGTGTGATGTCCTTAGGTTAGTTAGGTTTAAGTAGTTCTAAGTTCTAGGGGACTGATGACCTCAGATGTTAAGCCCCATAGTGCACAGAGTCATTTGAACCACTTGAACCATTCCTTCGGCGGGAAAGGTTATGGCGACTGTATTTTGGGATTCGGAAGGGATAATCCTCATCAAATATTTGGAAAAGGATAAAACTATTACAGGCGCATATTATTCACGTTACTGGACCGTTTGAAAACCGAGCTGCTAGAAAACGCCGGCGTTGGACCGCAAAAAAGTCCTTTTCCATCACGACAATGCACCAGCACACACTCCAGCAATTGTGATCGGAAAATTATTGAAAATAGTATTCAAACTCATTTCACATTCCACCCCCCCCCCCTCCTATTCTCCAGACTTAGCCCCCTCGGACTACTATTTGATCCCCAATTTGAAGAAATGGCTGGCGGGACAAAGATTTTATTCAAATGAGGAGGTGATTGCAGCAACTAATAGTTATTTTGCAGACTTGGACAATTCCTATTATTCGGGAGGGATCAACAAATTAGAACAGCGTTGGACGAAGTGTATAAGTCTAAAAGGAGACTATGTCGAAAAATAAAAAAGGTTCCCCCAAACACATAAGTAGTTTTTATTTTTGCACAGACTTATCAAACGCACCTCGTAGTTAAATACGCTATAGTAGTGACCTTTAAATACATAGTAACACAGACGAGAAAACATTACTGTTTTCATTTTGGGTATGATCAAGGAACATAGCATACAATAGAAACAAAGAGAAACAAATTATATTTTGAGCCAAACACGTTAAGTACAACTTCTTTTCGAGCTGTAGAGCCACTTGGGTCAATTCCGGTAAGTATCCATTATAACAAATTGTATGGAGCGATGACGACTCATTGCTTTCAGTCACTGAAATAGGCTTGATTTCAGTGGAAGCTTACTCAATCGCTGGTTTGTTTCAGTATCTAACAGAATTTTCTCAGACTTGCAGACTCTCTGAGTGGCTCACACCTTACTAAACTACTAAAAGTGCCAGTCATAAGTTCACGAAGAACGTTACTGAGACATCTGCTCCCCTTCAGAGATTTTTTGAAAGACGTTTCTGTATACTCTAACGGGGAAGCTTGTTGTCTTATACATTTTAAAGGTTCCTACACTATGGGCAAAATAAAACTGACATGGAAAATATTTCGTGGATCTTATGATGGACAATCGAGCTTACATCTCATACACCCAGGGAAGAAGACGTAGGTTGCGTCGCCTATCTTAAGGTGACTAAAATATTTTCCAGCCCAGTTCGTTTTGCAAACGCTGTAGTAGTCCTTGAAAGAATGAAGAGAAATACAAGAGCTGTATGTGACATGAACATGGTAATATATGTAATTATACCATCAACTTAGTGCAGCAGTTAAGGTGACAGGCAGTTATAAGGAACTTTAACAGTGTAATAGAATTAACTTCAGAACTTAAATTTCAGCTGTTAAGCAACAAAAACATGCAGTCTTAGAATTCACAACAATGGCATTTCATGGTCATTAACCACTGATAACAGACAAACATGTTTCTTCTTATTCTTTCTTTTCTAAGGCTATCAGTATAATACATTTATGATAATGACATGATCATTAGAAAGATGTATCAAAATAGATGCTTATAATTATTCATTTTTATTCACGACAAACTGTTTTGGCATTACTCGCATGTACTTGAGAGTGGGGATTTTTAAGTAACAAACAGAAGGATGACTCTTTGGAACAAAAATATTCCGTAGGTTTCTCTTGCTCTTTACATATCCTCACTCTGTTCTAGACGGTTTGCCGTTTCCGGTTTCTGGGCGAATCTAATAAGACACTGATCACATACGTCAACAAATCAGTTGAAATGAGGTACTGCCCCACAGGTATACAACACACCTAACGCGGTTGCGATCTTAATTGACTAAAGCTACTAAAAGAACTGTGGTAATCTACACTAATGATGATGTACCGTAGTGTAGGGTAGTTTTACGACTGTATTTCTTAGTAGTACATAAAAAATTTAAACTATGTGCTGTTCTCCATGTCCAGTGTTAATCTTGTAATCTAATACTGTCGAGTTGCTTAACTTTCTTCTTGGGTTGTTCAGGTATGGCGTTTTGCCAGGATGGCGGTTTCGGCTTCTCCATCAACAGCCGACCGCGAATAATCAATTGCGGTCTGTAGTGTGTTCACGTGTAAAGACATCTATACGTTCTCTAAACAGCGAAGCTTGTTAATGCGCCGACCTAGCAATGGCATGGATCTGACAAGCCAGTAGTTACCGCTTGTGGTTTCGACCCACCGCACTACTCTTCAGTACCCCTTGCTGTGTGTTCGTTCCGTTCACTATTTTGACAAGCTGCAGACAGGAGAACTACACTACAGACCGCTATTTGTTATTCGCGGTCAGCTGTTGATGGAGAAGCCGAAACCGCCATCCTGGCAAAACGCCATGTGTCTAGACCAGTGGTTCCCAACAGGTGGTCCGCGGACCCCCAGGGATCCGCGGGATATGCCAGAGGGGTCAGCAGGATGCTAATAGAATAAAAGATATATTAAATATATTTCGTACGAAAACAGATTTTTTTTTTTGCCTCTTCCTGCATGAGCAGAGCTTTAGCGAACGCTAATTTCTGCGTCTAGCATCTTCCTAGAGCCAACTGACACTAACACACTCTGGCGCAAAACTAGAATTAGATAGAGGCAAATAGTTCTGCTGTATGCCGCTAGACTGCGTGCGCTGCCTCTTTGCAGCTGACAACTGACAGTCACTTTACGCAGAAACTCGCATTTCGGACGACAATCGGCCATTGTTAATTTATTGCCAGTGCTTTCACAATAGAAAACGTATAAAAAGACTTAATTTGGCTTTTTAGATACTTGATACTGTCATATGACAAGGTACCAATCATGCTCAATGAGGGGGTCCTCGAGAAAATTTTGTTGGGAACCCCTGGTCTAGACCACTGCCCTGCACCTATTTACTATATTACTATTTCTCTAATTGCGATTGGCTCTGTGGTGTTTATTGGATACGCAAGACACATGCGGCTAGTGTGTAGAAGATTTAAAAAGCTGCAACGCCTGTCGGCTCTTTTCCCAGTCACCATCTGTAACCTAATATTGTGAATATAATATTTTGAAAACAGAGTCTGCCTTGCACATCGGAGTTCCGCTGTATTACACAGAGCAGACAAACTGACTTAGGGGAACACAACGATGATCTTGTGAAAATTTATTATCATATATTTTGGCCCCAGATCACACAAGTTGGATCACTACCTGTTTTCACTTATTACCACGCCATCAGCAGATGATATGCTTAAAAAGGAAGAAAAAAACTGAACAAGTGAAAACAGGATTCGGGCACCGAGGGTTCCGCACGAACTTTATTACGCACATAGAAAGTTTATCTATCCCGGGAATCGAGAATCTCTAAAATTTCTGTGTGTCATCGATATCGATTCTGGCAAGATATCAGTCCCGGGAATTCCAAGACTTTCGAAAATGTTTTGATTTAAAGATTTAAGTTTAAATTTTAGTGTAATTTTTCGCTCACTAATATAATTTCTCATTTTTATTAGTTTTGGAGTTTAATTAACGTGCTACGCTAATAAGCAGTTTCAGATGCATTGACATCATCTGCTCGCATCTCTGCTGTGATCACTGGTAAAATTTGGTACACATAGCGGGAGAAGAAAATGGTGCAGCCGGACATAGGGTTACTGTTGTTTCGCAAACGTGGAATTCTTGTCTGCGACGTTTCAACGGACATTTTACAGGATATCGCAAATTAATCCCGAATATTGGCAGTGAAATAATCCTGCATCAATTACCGATATCCCTTTGCTTTGAATCATTACAGGTGCTGTGCGTCTTGTAGGCATACACTTTCAGGAAACATTGACATCTAGAATGAGCAGTTTGTGAAGGACCTACGATGCTAGCGCCCGCGTGGCGCTGTAGTCAGGTGGCTTTACGCCTATCACGCTAGATGGCAGAGGCATCGTTTCCACAGTTCCAGGTTCTTCATTTCATTGTAGCTCAGCCAATTACCACGAAATGTTTGTAAATTATATATATATATATATATATATATATATATATATATATATATAAACGTTCCTCGTGAATCACTCTACCTATTACTGAAAATCAGATGAAAGTCCCTTCTATGGTTCCTGAGATTTTTGACGAATTCCGATTGCAATGTAAGACTGTAGTAGCAAAAAAGTACTTTCTTGTGACATAATTATCCATTCACGTTTTAGGATTTTGTTTACTTTTCTTGTACTGTGGAACCTTGCTTCATTCCAAATTTCATAATTCTAGGCCAACGAGAAGTACTTTATAGGTTTTGACGAGTGAGCTTCTAATTGTTACAATGCTCGCCTTAAACGGCAATGGATGCTAACGTTGTACCTCTGCGAGAAATTTTTGAGAAAGTTGATCATGAGGTAACCTAATAGGAACAGAACAATCAAACTGAGATTCGTTTTCGAAACACTCCAGTAGAGTATAACTAACAGTAAACAAGTGGGTCAGGAACAGACACTCTCCCAGAACAAAAGCAAGTTGTAACATTACATACTAATATCGATCGCCAGCCTAATAAGGCATTCTTGTGTCGAGCAATATAGTAAATCAGAAGTCAGTGCTAAGGCTAACCTAATCTTCCTTGACGCACATATTAAACTCTTTCTTTATATTTAATCGTACAGTAACCTAACCTGCAGATAAATGTGCTGGTAACTAGTAAGTCATACAAACAAATGACCAATGAGATAGTAAACAGCAACATATGCCTCTCAACAAGACGTACCTTAAATGAAATAGGTACAACAGTTTATAAAACCACATGAAACTAGTAGCAATAGCGAATAGGGTGAGGCTTGAAAGGATTCTGAATTTAAATCAGGGGGTCTGCTAATGATCACACTCTATAACATCAGTGCTTAGTACAGGCTCACTATGTCTGTGAATTAACCAACTTGCATTAGAATAGATAACACAGTAAATAGTTTTTTCTTAAACTCGGTTTAAAGCAACTAAACAGAATGCCAATCTAACGACACTGGCTGTGAAGGAGCCTTTGCATGTCTTCATTAACTACCTAGCCTTGTATATGAGGGCCCTTAAACTTCCATGGTTTGAAGAACCATGCTCATTAATAAAACTACAGTGTGTATTAGAAATGGTAAGCACTCTTATCCTTAATTATTAACTAAGCAAAGCACAACTAACTATAAATCTTTAAATAACTACTTGATCTCCTCAAAAATATAATTGGCTATGCAAATGACAACACAGCAATAAATTCAAGATCAGTCGCTCTCTCATAATAAATTAGGACACCTGGAGTTAAATTCACTAGGATAGGATTCCTGGCCGGCCGAAGTGGCCGTGCGGTTAAAGGCGCTGCAGTCTGGAACCACAAGACCGCTACGGTCGCAGGTTCGAATCCTGCCTCGGGCATGGATGTTTGTGATGTCCTTAGGTTAGTTAGGTTTAACTAGTTCTAAGTTCTAGGGGACTAATGACCTCAGAAGTTGAGTCCCATAGTGCTCAGAGCCATTTGAACCATTTTTTTAGGATTCCTGTCCAGGTTTGTGATTTGGGATAGTCACGGTTGTAAGACAGAATGTTTAGCAACACCACGATTATTATTACAATCAACCAAATTTCACAAATACCTGGTCCATTTACAGAGTGCCAAATATAAACAATTTCGTGGAAGGCTGGTGGTACTGATGGCTTAACTTTCAGTAGCTGTTAACATGGCCGCGATGCAGTCATGGCAGTACTGTTGATCTCGGTGGTTAATAGATCTTATTGCAGTCGGAATTATAATTTTGTAAGGCCAAATAACCGTACCATGATAATATTATCACCAAATACAGCATCCGAGGCCCACAAATACTGCTCTTAAGCGCTTCTGGCCTAAAAACTCCAAGAATATGAGCCACAATGGTGTTACTCACAGTACTGCTCAGCCCACACTCCTTACCCGTCACAAAGGACGAGTTGCCACTTGCGCGCCAACTACACCTTTTCCACTCCATCAGGCTATTTCCGTAGCTGCGGGGCTTCCCCACTTCTTTTACATTCAACACTACGTTCCCTAACTATGAACTAAGTCATTTATAGTACATTATATGACAATAATACTAGTAGTTATTTAAATTCACAAGCACTTTTTAAACAACATCGTTCAAAAGTCCACATAGCTAAAAAATGTATGCATAGTCAAAACATTTCCATGATAGATACTACATCCTTTATAAGCAACACTACAAAATGATATAGACATTTCGACACAGATACAAAATAGGTCGAAAATAGGTGTTACAAGCTTTCGACTATAAAAAAATGGCCGTATCTTTTGATTTCTTTGCATTACAAGCTTACATTTTTTACATCTCCAAGTGACTAGAAACTTTAGTATGTGACGTAAATTTCTATTTGATACCTCTACCCACTCATGAGAGAAAGTGGTCTTAATTGTAGGACAGACAGACAGACAGACGGACAACAAAATGATCTTATAAGAATTCCATTTTTACCGATTGAGACAGACAGCCCTAAAAAGGAGTTGGTAAAATACAAGTTAATTAAGCCACAAATCAAACAAACTTTTATATAACGTATATACGCTACAAAATAAGTCACGGAATAACTCGTCAACTGAACAGGCCCAAAGAGGTGCTCGTAGTGTGAACCTATGTGCGCCCTCATTGTTGGAGCTTAAGTCTACAGTTAACTGTAATGGCTTAATATTGGTAACTTAAATCACAAATATAACATTAAAACATCCAAAATATAAAATATATTGTGGAAAGCCTATTGAGAGTGAAACTAGTAAGAAAACTAATACAGATAAGCTGGACGTGCGTTACAAACAGAATAGTTGGTACCTGCTTTCCGATATGACGCACGAATATCAAACTAGTAGCTAGGAGTTCGTACATGTATACTATGCAGCTAGAACAAAACAACTGTTAAATCAAACTATTATTAGACAAGCGGGCCGGCAGGCAAATAGACCCATCCACTAAAAAATTGGTAAAGCGATTTCTGTAACAAACCCTTTCTCGAAACATTTTCTCATCTGGTATGATGTCGCATCTCAGGTTTTCTTGGTGTGATCGATTGATTATGTACTTCTGACTTTCCAGCCGATTTGTTTTCCATTTTCTGCACAGTATATGAACGACCAACCCAGCCGTCCTATTCAGGTGCTGCGAGTCGTGTTATGTATGCTCGCTGCCAGCACTCCAACCAGACTGTTAACTGTTGTTGGTTTCGCACCGCTAGTCAGCCGTCTGTAAGTTCGACTCCCAACGTTCAGTACGTCAGGTGGTGCAGTTCTGTTTTTCAGAGCCCGTTCCTTAAAACGCATGTTCTCTCAGCGTTTCCGAGCTCTGATGGATGTGGTTGGTGGCCGGTGAGACTTTAATAAATTGAATACCGGGCCATAACCTCGGTCCCTATTTGTTAAGACTTGCTGACGCCTTTAGTTCGATATAAAACGACAGGAGCATCAAATGGTGTAGAGTACGCCAATAGTTGAATTCATAAACAACTGTAAATGGCGGTGTGAGAGCAAGAATAGTTCACTGGCTGATTGGAGTCCAGGCAGCGAGTACAAACAATAGTACAACTCGCAGCTGAAGAAGACGACCGATAGCCGCAATATTGTTTACAAAATGGAAAAAAAAACAATCCGGCTGGACAAACGGAAGTAGACCATTAATCTGTTATGATGTCTTTTCTCGTTTCCTTTTGCCTTTACCTTTTTGGGGGTTCCATATCCTGCCAGCATTTCCTAATGGTAGTTTGATTTATCTATATCTGATCGCCAGCAATGTTGGGAATAGAATTATTTCTTAGCAAATTTTGTTGCTAGAATGAGATTTTCACTCTGCAGCGGAGTGTGCTCTGATATGAAACTTCCTGGCAGATTAAAACTCTGTGCCGGACCGAGACTCGAACTCGGGACCTTTGCCTTTCGCGGGCAAGTGCTCTACCAACTGAGCTACCCAAGCACAACTCACGCCCTCTTCTCACAGCTTTACTTCTGCCAGTACCTCGTCTCCTACCTTCCAAACTTTACAGAAGCTCTCCTGCGAACCTTGCAGAACTGGCACCCCTGAAAGAAAGGATACTGCGGAGACATGGCTTAGCCACAGCCTAGAGGCTGTTTCGAGAGTGAGATTTTCACTCTACAGCGGAGTGTGCGCTGATATGAAACTTCCTGGCAGATTAAAACTGTTTTAATCTGCCAGGAAGTTTCAAATTTTGTTGCTGTTGTATAATTTTCTCTCTTCTCAGACCAAAATTCTCTTCAAGTTGTCGATGGACCCATTCTTCAGGATCTTTTTCCAGCCGCAGCAATTTTGGAGATTTGATGTTTTACCGCATTCCTTATATAGTACTCTCGTGGAATGATCGTATGGGAAAACCCCCACTTCGTCGCTATGTTAGAGATTCTGTGTACCATCGCTCGTGCGCCGACTATAACACCACGTTCGTACTCACTTAAATCTTGATAATCTGCCATTGTAGCAGCAGTAGCCGATGTGACAACTGCGCCACACTTGTCTTATATAGGCGTTGCCGACCGCAGCACCGTATTCTGCCAGTTTACATATCTCTGTATTTGAGTATGCATGCTTATACCAGTTTCTTCGGCGCTTCAGTGTTTAAAGCTTTTTAGAGATTAAGGACGGGAACGCTAAAAATAGTGAATAATAGTAGGTGTTGTACTGTGGACAAGCGACTGAGCGCCCCCCGGCTGCCGGCAGGCGGCTTCTCGTGGCTTGGGGTGGCGGCGGCGGGCGCCGTGGGCGCGATGGCGCTGGTGCTGCTGGCCGCCGTGTCGTACCACTGCGCCGCCACCTGGCGCTGGCTGCGCTCCAAGGCGCGCGGCGACGACGGCGGCGCCGGCTTCCTGGGCCGGCAGGCGGCCGCCGCCATCCGCATCTCGCACTCGCTGCCCGAGCTGCAGCCCGAGCCGCCGCGCTCCGAGTACGTCCAGGACCCCAAGGACCCCAAGAAGGTCAGGCCCGCTCGCTCGCTCTCTCCACTCCATAGCGAGGCAGCTATTCTGTCGTGACTGGCGGTCAACACTCGTAGAAACTATTCCTAGGTATTCACCGCCAATCACAGTCGGTAATGGCACTAACAAATTTCTCCTCTGTCCTATCTCTTTCTATATTCTTCTTAAAAAACAAAATTTTATTTATATTTCAACCACAAATCGCTGTTTGTTTTTTAAAATATTAGTCTTTCGCAAATGCTACAGATAATATCAAAACAAAAAAACTATAAAAAGGATGACCATCGAAAACTGAAATACACACCTTTTTTAAATTTGCAATAAATAAATACACTACTGGCCATTAAAATTGCTACACCACGAAGATGACGTGCTAAAGAAGCGAAATTTAACCGACAGGAAGAAGATCCTGTGATATGCAAATGATTAGCTTTTCAGAGCATTCACACAAGGCTGGCGCCTGTGGCGACACCTACAACGTGCTGATATGAGGAAAGTTATCAACCGATTTCTCATACACAAACAGCAGTTGACCGGCGTTCCCTCGTGCCAAACAGAGCTTGTGATGCCTCGTGTAAGGAGGAGAAATGCGTACCATCACGTTTCCGACTTTGATAAAGGTCGGTTTGTAGCCTATCGCGACTGTGGTTTATCGTATCGCGACATTGCTGCTCGCGTTGGTCGAGATTCAATGACTGTTAGCGCAATATGGAATCGGTGGGTTCAGGAGGGTAATACGGAACGCCGTGCTCGATCACAACGGCCTCGTATCACTAGTAGTCGAGAAGACAGGCATCTTATCCGCATGGCTGTAACGGATCGTGGAGCCACGTCTCGATCCCTGAGTCAACAGATGGTGACGTTTGCAAGACAACAACCATATGCACGAACAGTTCGACGACCTTAGCAGCAGCATGGACTATCAGCTCGGACACCATGGCTGCGGTTACCCGTGACGCTGCATCACATACAGAAGCGCCTGTGATGGTGTAGTCAACGACGAACCTTGGTGCAAGAATGGCAAAACGTCATTTTTTCGGATGAATCCAGATTGTGTTTACAGCATCATAATTGTCGCATCCGTGTTTGGCGACATCGCGGTGAACGCACATTGGAAGCGTGTATTCGTCATCGCCATACTGGCGTATCACCCGGCGTGATGGAATGGGGTGCCATTTTTTTTTCTTTTTTGTGGGGTTTAAGGGCGCTCAACTACTGAGGTCATCAGCGCCCAGTCACTGTTGTTAGAGCACAGGGAATCTAGTAAAACTCAAGGGGAGGAGGGGACACCAGAAAGACCTAACAAAGATGTAGATAAAATAAGTAAAAAGGTTAGATGTCTTTGGACAAGCCAGTCAAAGTTATAAAACGCAGAACACGAGCAGCTGCTCGAGCGCGTCATCAGCTAAAATATCCGGTAAAGTAGATGGCAGGGACAGGACAACACGAGATTGACTAAAGCGGGGACACGACAATAAAACATGGCGCACTGTTAATGCTTGACCACAAGGGCACTGCGGGGCTGGGTCACCGGAGAGCAGGTAGCGGTGGCTAAACCGGCAATGCCCAATCCGCAACCTGGTCAGAAGGACCTCCTCTCGCCGAGATGGTCGGGAGGAGGTTGTCCAAGCAGTTGGAAGCGGTTTTACTGCCCGGAGCTTGTTTCCTTGGAGGGATGACCAAGCATCCCACCACAACGACACAAGCCTCTTACAAACATCCCCACGAACGTCAGATGACGGGACACAATGGGAGGCTGGCCGAGGCAGGAGGACTGCAGCCTTGGCTGCAGCATCCGCAGCCTCATTCCCAGGCACTCCTACATGTCCGGGAACCCACAGAAAGCTGACAGGAGAACCATTATCAGCGAAAGAATGGAGGGACTGCTGTATCCGTTGAGCCAAGGGAAGGACCGGATAGGGAGCTCCAAGGCTCTGAAGAGCACTGAGTGAGTCAGGGCAGAGTACATACGATGAATGGCGGTGGCGGGGGGCATACTGAACGGCCTGATGGAGAGCAAAAAGCTCGGCCGTAAAGCTGGAACATTGGTCGAGGAGCCGGTATTTAAAGGTGGCGGCTCCGACGACAAAGGCACAGCCGACACCATCGACAGTTTTGGAGCCATCGGTATAAATAAAGGTGCGACCGGCAAGTCGAGCATGAAGTTCGACAAACCGTGAGCAATACACTGCAGCCGGAGTACCCTCCTTCGGGAGTGAGCTGAGGTCGAGATAAATATGAACCGGAGCCTGGAGCCAAGGTGGTGTCGCGCTCTCACCCTCTCTGAAGGTGGTAGGGAGGGCAAAATCCAATTGTCGAAGCAGGCGACGGAAGCGGACTCCAGGGGGCAGCAGAGCAGACACATACAACCCGTACTGACGGTCGAGAGAATCGGCGAAGAAGGACTCGTAAGAGGGGTGGTCGGGCATAGACAACAGCCGGCAGGCATACCGACACAGCAGTGCGTCGCGCCGGTAGGTCAATGGTAATTCGGCAGCTTCAGCATAAAGACTCTCGACAGGACTAGTGTAGAAGGCTCCGGTTGCAAGACGTAACCCCCGATGGTGGATGGAGTTGAGACGGCGTAAGAGGGATGGCCGAGCAGACGAGTAGACGAAGCTCCCATAATCCAGCTTCGATCGGACTATGGACCGATACAAGCGAAGCAGGACAGTGCGATCCGCTCCCCAAGATGAACCACTAAGAACTCTGAGGACATTAAGGGAACGTGTAGAACGGGCCGCCAAATAAGAGACATGCGGAGACCAACACAGTTTCCTGTCCAACGTGAGCCCTAGAAACTTAGTTGTTTCCACGAATGGGAGAACAACGGTACCGAGATGTAAGGATGGCGGAAGGAACGCTTTATATCGCCAAAAGTTGATACAAACCGTCTTCTCTTCAGAGAACCGGAAGCCATTTGCCACGCTCCATGAGTATAGGCTGTCTAGACAACGCTGAAGGCAGCGCTCCAGGACGCATGTTCTCTGGGCACTGCAGTAGATCGCGAAGTCATCGACAAAGAGAGAGCCTGAGACATTAGGTGGAATGCAATCCACAATTGGATTGATCGCGATGGCAAAAAGGGCTACGCTCAAGACGGAGCCCTGAGGCACTCCGTTCTCCTGGAGGAAGACGTCGGACAATACGGAACCCACACGTACCCTAAACTTTCGATCCGTTAAAAAGGAATCAATAAAAAGGGGCAGGCGACCGCCTAGGCCCCACCTGTGCATAGTGCGGAGGATACCTCCTCTCCAACAGGTATCATAATCCTTCTCCAAATCGAAGAACACGGCTACCGTTTGGCGCCTTCGCAAAAAGTTGTTCATGATGAATGTCGACAAGGTCACAAGGTGGTCAACAGCGGAGCGGCGGCGACGAAAGCCGCATTGGACCTTGGTAAGTAGCCGTCGAGATTCAAGAATCCAAACTAACCGAGCATGAACCATGCGCTCCATCACCTTACAGACACAGCTTGTAAGAGAAATGGGGCGGTAACTAGAAGGAAGGTGGATATCCTTCACGGGTTTGGGTATAGGAACAACGACGGCGTCACGCCAACGCATGGGGACCTGACCTTCGGTCCAGACGCGATTGTAGGTACGAAGAAGGAAGCTTTTGCCCGCCGGAGAAAGGTGTGCCAGCATCTGAACGTGAATGGCATCTGGCCCCGGAGCAGAGGACCGGGACAGTGCAAGTGCACGTTCGAGTTCCCGCATAGTAAAGGGGGCATTATAAGTTTCCAGATTCAGCGAGTGGAAGGAAGGTCGCTGAGACTCTTCTGCCTCTTTCCTGGGAAGGAAGGCAGGATGGTAATGGGCGGAGCTTGAAACCTCCGCGAAAAACCGGCCGAAGGCGTTGGAGACAGCCACAGGATCAACGAGGACCTCATTACCTGAGGTCAGGCCAGGTACCGAGGAATGGGCCTTAATGCCCGACAGCCGGCCAAGGCCACCCAATACGACAGAAGAGGGAGTAAAACTGTTAAAGGAGCTGGTGAAAGAGGCCCAACAAGCTTTTTTGCTGTCTTTGATGACTCTACGGCATTGCGCTCGGAGTCGTTTGTATCCAATAGAATTCGCCAACGTAGGATGGCGGCGAAAGGTGCGTAAAGCACGTCGTCGAGCACGGATAGCGTCTCTACAAGCCTCGTTCCACCAGGGGACGCGACGTGAAGAAGAGGTAGTACGAGGATTGGAACTTTCGGCAGCATTGATGATAACAGCCGTGAGGTATTCGACCTGACTGTCACAACTGAGAAAATCGTGGTCTGGAAAGGTCGCCAGGGAGGAGTAAAGTCCCCAGTCAGCTTTCGGTATGTTCCAGCTTGAAGGACGTGGGGATGTGCGGTGCAGGAGACGAACGACACAGGGGAAGTGGTCGCTCGAATAGGTGTCAGAAAGGACATACCACTCGAACCGACTGGCAAGAGTGGTAGAACAGATCGAGAGATCCAAGTGGGAGTAGGTATGAGTAGAGTCCGAGAGGAAAGTCGGGGCGCCAGTATTGAGGCAAACAAGATTGAGATGGTTGAAGACATCCGCCAAGAGGGAGCCTCTTTGACAGGATGCAGGAGAGCCCCAAAGGGGATGATGGGCATTGAAGTCGCCAAACAATAAGAACGGCGGGGGAAGCTGAACAATCAGGTGCATCATGTCAGCCCGACTAACAGCGGATGACGATGGAGTGTAGATGGTACAAACTGAAAAAGTAAAAGCAGAAAGAGTAATACGGATAGCCATTGCTTGGAGTGGGGTGGTCAATGGGATGGGATGGTAATAGACACCGTCCTGAACGAGCAACATGACGCCACCATGAGCTGGAATACCGTCCACAGGAGTGCGGTCATACCTCTCCGAGGTATAGTGGGGAAAGACAATACGGTCAGTCGGGCACAACTTGGTTTCCTGGAGACCAAGGACGAGCGGACAGTGCAGGCGGAGGAGCAGTTGTAATTCCTCCCGATTGGATCGAATACCTCTTATGTTCCAATGTAACAAGGCCATCGCTAGTCAAAAAAGAGGGGGAACGAGACGGGGGAAGAGCTGGTCACCTCGACGGCCGCGGAGGGCCAGGTTTCGAGGGAACAACGCTACAACCGGCCGGAGGCGGATCCTGTTCCATCGAGTCGTCGCCAGCTGCGGCCGCTGTCCCTGGTTGTGTAGGAGGGGCAGCATCATTTGCCGACGAGAGGCCAGCTGAGCGCCTGGCAGCACGGCGTCCCGGCGAAACTGAGGACGGCTGGGAGCAGCGACTCACGGATGGAGCGTCAGACGAAACGCGCCGGGGTGGAGAGGGGGATAGAGACTTCTTCTTGGAGGCCTTCTTGGAAGTCCGAGGAGGCACAGGGATGGTGGGCTGGACCCGAAGAAGGTCCTCACGCGCGGGGTCCGTTTTGGAACGCCGGACCTCGGAAGCTGGGGTCCGGAACGTTTCCCCGATGGACACTTGAGAAGAGGATCGCTTCTCAGGCGGCGGGGGGGGGGAGGAGGAGGAGGAAGGGTGGCCCCTGGGACAGAGGGGGCGGGGGCCATGGGGGAGGAGGATTTGGAAGGGAGGGATTTGGGAGGCAGAGGCAGAGACCCCGGATGGGGGGAGGAGGCGGAGGGGGGACAGGATAGGGGTGAGGATACCGCGGAAGGAGGGGACACAACTGAGGCAAAGGAAGTGGTCAACGGCACGGGATGGAGGTGGTCATACTTCTTCCTGGCCTCAGAATAAGAGAGACGATCCAAAGTTTTGAGTTCTTGTATCTTCTTCTCCTTCTGATATGCGGGGCAGTCTGAGGATCTAGGCGAGTGGATGCCAGGTCAATTAACGCACCGAGGTGGTGGGGTGCACGTATGTTCCTCACGAAGAGGACGTCCACAATCGCCACAAAGGGGCTCAGCCTCACACCGTGACGACATGTGCCCAAAGCGCAAACACCGAAAACAGCGCATAGGAGGCGGGACGTAAGGTCGCACGTCGCACCGGTAGCACATCACCTTTACCTTCTCCAGGAAAACGTCCCCTTCGAAGGCGAGGATAAAGGCCCCGGTGTCGACGCGACGGTCTTTGGGGCCGCGCTGGACTCGCCGGACGAAATGCACGCCTCGGCGGTCCAGGTTGGCCCTGAGCTCCTCATCAGATTGCAGCAGGAGGTCCCGATGAAAAATAACCCCCTGCGTCCTATTTAGTGCCCGATGCGGGACAATGGACACTGGGATGTCCCCTAGGTGGTCGCACGCCTGGAGCGCCGCCGACTGTGTGGCGGAGGTGGTCTTTATAAGAACGGACCCTGAACGCATCTTACTGAGAGCCTCGATTTCCCCGAAGATGTCCTCAATGTGCTGAACAAAGAACATGGGCTTGGAGGTGGCGAACGTCCCCCCATCGGTTCGAGAACAGACCAAATAGCGGGGGAAGTACTTCGCCCCAAGCCGGCGGGCCTGTCCCTCCTCCCAGGGAGTGGCCAAGGGGGAAAGGGCAGGAGAACCAGAACCAGAGACAGTACCTTTCCTTTTGAAAGACTCGGCCGCAGAGCGACCTCATACGTGTTGACGTTTCATCTGCAAAACGTCCGCCCCAATACCACCCACTCCGACCAGGGGCTCTCCCCATGGGCGCCACCCAGCCTCAGCAAGGGCCACCTGACAGGATGACCGTTGCCGGGAGTCCTGATGCCCCAAGGAGACGGGCATCTACTCCTTGGCCGACGTGGGGAGGGTGCAGCTCAGGTATCGGCAGTACAATCCCTGTGTTGTCAGGGGGCTACAACCTAGAGGGTACATGACGACCCCACCACAACGGGCTGGCTACCGTGCTGGATTTCTGGTGCCATGTAAAGTCCATCATGATCGTAGGTGCAGATGGGGATGCACTATGGGCGTAACTTGTACAACCCATCAGGCGTTTAGGCCCAATTTGAGGAATAGTGGGTATGGTTACAACGCCGGTACAATGCTGAGTGCCAAGGTCTTAGTGCACTGAGGACCAGTGGTACACCACGTAAGGCGTCCTTCCCCAAAAGGCTCGTACTTCTGTAGAATTTTGATAAATGGAGGTCAGACCTCAAGGGGGACCATCACGTGGAAGGCCTAAACGGTTGAAACTCCTTTTAGTCGCCTCTTACGACAGGCAGGAATACCTCGGGCCTACTCTTACCCCGGACCCGCAGGGGGAGGGGTGCCATTGGTTACACGTCTCGGTCACCTCTTGTTCGCATTGACGGCATTTTGAACAGTGGACATTTCAGATGTGTTACGACCCGTGGCTGTACCCTTCATTCGATCCCTGCGAAACCCTACATTTCAGCAGGATAATGCACGACCGCATGTTGCAGGTCCTGTACGGGTGTTTCGGGATACAGAAAATGTTCGACTGCTGCCCTGGCCAGCACATTCTCCAGATCTCTCACCAATTGAAAACGTCTGGTCAATGGTGGCCGAGCAACTGGTCCGTCACAATACGCCAGTCACTACTCTTGATGAACTGTGGTATCGTGTAGAAGCTGCATGGGCAGCTGTACCTGTTGACGCCATCCAAGCTCTGTTTGACTCAATGCCCAGGCGTATCAAGGCCGCTATTACGGCCAGAGGTGGTTGTTCTGGGTACTGATTTCTCAGGATCTATGCACCCAAATTGCGTGAAAATGTAATCACGTGTCAGTTCCAGTATAATATATTTGTCCAATGGATACCCGTTTATCATCTGCACTTCTACCTGGTGTAGCAATTTTAATGGCCAGTATTGTATATACTCTACCAAGTCACAAACGAAAATTATCTCAAACGTCCCATAGTGACGGGCTCATTACGAAAGAATGGAGAGGCAATGTGCCGTTATCTCTACCGGAGGAACTACCTTAAATTACTTTTAGGAAAAGCACACAGATTACGAATCTCGATGCGTGGATGAGGATTTGAACTGCCTTCTTCAACACTAGATAAGGAAATGCCGTGTGGCTAGTGCCTCCCGTCGGGTAGACCGTTGGCCTGGTGCTATTCTTTCGAGTTAAAGCCACTTCGGCGACTTGCTTGTCGATGGGGATGAAATGCTGATATTAAGGACAACACAACGCCCAATCCCTGAGCGGAGAAAATCTCCGACCCATCCGCAAATCGAACTCGGGCCGTTAGGTATTACATTGCGTCGCGCTGACCACTCAGCTACCAGGGGCGGACAACACTATATAATGAATCAGCTTCTAGTTTTTCCTAAAAATCCGAAAGTTTTAAATTATGATTTGGCTCTGGGCAATTCATTATGTGAATTTGAGTAACTGTAGGAAGATAAAGGGACGATTCAGACAATATTTATAGTTAGTGTGATGAATGGCAGCTAGTTCTAATTGTTGGAAAATGTGAGTTAATGCGTACGACTAGGAAGAACAAACCTGTAATGTTCGTCTTCTGCTTGAAACACTCAAGTCGTTTAAATATCTGGGCGTAGCGTCGCAAAGCGATATGAAACGGAAGGAGCATGTGAGAGCTACGGTAGGTAGGCGAGTGGTTGACTTATGTTTATTGAGATAATTTTAGGAAATAGTGGTTCACCTGTAAAGGAGACCTCATTAGGACGCTGTACGACCTATTCTTGAGTACTGCTCGAGTGTTTCAGAAGCGTTCCAGGCCGGATTGAAGGAAGACATCGAAGCAATTCAGAGGCGAGCTGCTAGATTCGTTAACAGTAGGTTCGATCAATACGAAAATGTTACGGATGCTTCGGGAAATCAAATGGGAATCCCCGGAGGAAAGGCGCCGCTCTCTTTGAGAAACACTGTTGAGAAAATTTAGAGAACCGGCATTTGAAACCGACTGTCGAACGATTCTACTGCCGCCAACATACATCGCGCGTAAGGACCACGAAGATAAGATACGGGAAATTAGGGCTCATACGGAGACCTACAGACAGTCGTTTTCCCTCACTCTGTTTACGACTGGAACAGGAAACGAAATGACAGGTATTGGTACTGGGTACCCTCTGCCACGCAGAGCAGTATATATGTAGATGTAGATATCTGTTGGGAACTAGCTTTTAGTACTTTGCTGGAGATGCCATCAATTCCAAGCGAGCTTTTGCTTCTGAGTGAGTTTATTATTTTCCTAACTTCAGAAGGACTGGTGGGTGGAATTTCAATTTTATCAAATTGCATAGGTATTGCCTCCTCCATACATAGGTTTGCCTTTTCTAAAGAACATCAGCGTCTTATATTCTCCACAACATTTAAAAAAATGATTATTAAAAATATTTTCAACCTCTGACTTTTTGTTAGTAAACTTTTCAGTCAGTTTGATGTTAATACAGTATACCCATGCTCTTGGTTGCCTTGTTTCCCTTTCAACAGTATTCCATTTTTTTAAGTTTATTATCAGAGTTGATAATCTCAGACATAATACTCGTATTTATGAACTTTTTAGTATCTTCCCTTAATATAGGACAGGAGTTTTTATAATATTTTATTTTTCTGGGTCATTACACGTTCTTGCTATTAGATACATTTCCGTTTTCTGGTTATAAGGTATTTTATCCCTTTTGTAAGCCATGGTGTTTACATGTTTCTTACAATTGTATTTAACAGTTTTCTCAGGGAAACTGTTTTCAAAAATACTCATAAACATATCATGAAATAACTTATATTTTAAAATAGCATCAGGTTCCCAGTACACTTCATCCCAGTTTAATTGCTGCAAGCTTTTTCTAAAATGTGCATTCGTTGAAACTGTTAATCGAACGCATCGTTTTGGAGAACTGTTTTGCATTATTCTATGGAGCTGTGTCACACACTGTAACTAGCTATGTCTCATAATCAGAAACACAATTCTTAACAGGATAAATGCTTATCTGATTAAAGTTATCATATTCTATAACATCTATCAATGTGTTGCTTTCCTGTACTACCTGAGTAGGAAAACCAATAACTGACGTCAAATTGTAAGAACTGAGTAATACTTCAAGATAATTCTTCTTATTAGACTCTTTCAGAAATTCTACATTGAAATCACCACAAATAATAATTTGCATCCCTCTGTCTGAGAGTCAGCACAACAAGAATCCAAGTTTGGCAGAAATAGTTGAAAATTTTTCAGTGGAGAGCTATACACAGCTAGAATTATAAAATTACCATCATTTAGTTTAAGCTCACGGGCACATGCATCTATATGCTCCTCTATACAAATTTTTTTTAGTGTATAAATTTTTCACACTATAACAAATTTTTACGTATCGTCTCTACATACATGTGATGAAAACTTATATCCGCTTTCATTTACCTTTTCCATACTTGTGTGTTCATGATGTTGACTGGCATATTACATCTATTGTATTCTCTGCTTCTAAATCTTTCAAACAAACAAGAGGTTCATGTACATCGTTTCTTAATTGCCTGATATTCTGATGCAGTACACTAACATTATTTTTCACTATACTTCTGTAAGAGTCTTTTAACATTTTAACATGCTTAGTATCTACCTGTCCGAGCTTCTCATTAGGATTGTTCCTTTTTTTTCATTCCTTTCAATGTTGTATCACTGAATACTGCTCTCATCCTAAAAAAAAGAGCTACTTCCATTAGTTTCAGTGCACCCCTTAAAGATTTTGCTATCAACCCAACCAATTTACCCTTCCTTTTCCTACTTAGATGCAGGCCTAGTGAGATCCAACCTATCAATAGCATCAACGGGAACCAAACCCATGTCTGACACAGAAGCCGCCTGAAGCAGCTGATCCAACACCATATTGAGGCTACTTATAGAGCTCCTCAACTGGGGCCAATCATTCTGCATGGAAGCAGGCACCAACCAAACATTTGTATGGTTCGTATCAGAAGCTATGTTTACCAGGTCACTTTCAATGTTGTAACTCTGATCCCTATCAATACTGATTACTGCTCCACCTATTATCACAACATTATCCTGCTCTGCAAAGCCCTTTCATAAGGATCCTACATCCTCTACCAATTGGCTAAGACATGCACTGTGCTTGAAAAAAATTGTGACCTGGTACCTATCACCTAATTTTTCCTGCAAAATCTGGACCACACCTCTTCTATGGCTACCTCCTAGCAACAGAACTTTTTTTGAAACGTTAGTTTACTAATGAAATTCTGTTGGGTATTCATTACAGCTACGCCTACTTGAGCCTTTTCAGGTCCTGGCGGAGGTTCGAGTCCTCCCTCGGGCATGGGTGTGTGTGTTTGTCCTTAGGATAATTTAGGTTAAGTAGTGTGTAAGCTTAGGAACTGATGACCTTAGCAGTTCAGTCCCATAAGATTTCACACATTTTTGAGCCTTTTCATTACTTAACTGAGGTAGCAAGGCAAATCTATTTTTGTGCCAATGATGAAACGATCAGATATCGTTCTCTTTCTGTGGCCCCTGTTCCCTTCTACCATTTCCCACTTGTCTTCACGCTTCACCCCCCTTAACATTAACATTTCCTCCCTAGCGCTATCCAGTTCAGCCTCAAGGGGTCTAACCTTTCCTTCCTGAGTAGCTATTTTCCTGTCTCTTGAACATACTTTGCAGTACCGTGGAAGACTCTCATTTACTTCCCCATTTCCCATGCCACCACATCACATTCCCCTTCCCCTCCCCCCCCTCAAATGAAACCATTTGTCACAACAGCTGCATTGAACTCCAGAACCAACTTTCCTCAGGCAGCTTAAACAATTCGGACTCATGGTTATTTACAAATTTATTTACGAAATTTATCTTAGAAGAAACGGTAAACTATTATCTACAGATCCCAGGAGACACTAAAGTTATGTAGGACACTAATAAATGTATGTACTATTAAAAAAGAAACATAATGCACTTAAAATTACTTTAAAATGCTAAACTTGTACACTCGTGAAGCTAGGCCTAAAACTGCGTAAGCATGGTATGGCCTTTTCGCGTTTTCAAACTAAATAAAAGACAGAAAATTAAACCTTTGCTTCCCCAAGTAGGTAAGGCTCTACTTTATACACTCCTGGAAATTGAAATAAGAACACCGTGAATTCATTGTCCCAGGAAGGGGAAACTTTATTGACACATTCCTGGGGTCAGATACATCACATGATCACACTGACAGAACCACAGGCACATAGACACAGGCAACAGAGCATGCACAATGTCGGCACTAGTACAGTGTATATCCACCTTTCGCAGCAATGCAGGCTGCTATTCTCCCATGGAGACGATCGTAGAGATGCTGGATGTATCCTGTGGAACGGCTTGCCATGCCATTTCCACCTGGCGCCTCAGTTGGACCAGCGTTCGTGCTGGACGTGCACACCGCGTGAGACGACGCTTCATCCAGTCCCAAACATGCTCAATGGGGGACAGATCCGGAGATCTTGCTGGCCAGGGTAGTTGACTTACACCTTCTAGAGCACGTTGGGTGGCACGGGATACATGCGGACGTGCATTGTCTTGTTGGAACAGCAAGTTCCCTTGCCGGTCTAGGAATGGTAGAACGATGGGTTCGATGGCGGCTTGGATGTACCGTGCACTATTCAGTGTCCCCTCGACGATCACCAGTGGTGTACTGCCAGTGTAGGAGATCGCTCCCCACACCATGATGCCGGGTGTTGGCCCTGTGTGCCTCGGTCGTATGCAGTCCTGATTGTGGCGCTCACCTGCACGCATACGACCATCATTGGCACCAAGGCAGAAGCGACTCTCATCGCTGAAGACGACACGTCTCCATTCGTCCCTCCATTCACGCCTGTCGCGACACCACTGGAGGCGGGCTGCACGATGTTGGGGCGTGAGCGGAAGACGGCCTAACGGTGTGCGGGACCGTAGCCCAGCTTCATGGAGACGGTTGCGAATGGTCCTCGCCGATACCCCAGGAGCAACAGTGTCCCTAATTTGCTGGGAAGTGGCGGTGCGGTCCCCTACGGCACTGCGTGGGATCCTACGGTCTTGGCGTGCATCCGTGCGTCGCTGCGGTCCGGTCCCAGGTCGACGGGCACGTGCACCTTCCGCCGACCACTGGCGACAACATCGATGTACTGTGGAGACCTCACGCCCCACGTGTTGAGCAATTCGGCGGTACGTCCACCCGACCTCCCGCATGCCCACTATACGCCCTCGCTCAAAGTCCGTCAACTGCACATACGGTTCAAGTCCACGTTGTCGCGGCATGCTACCAGTGTTAAAGAGCTCTGTATGCCACGGCAAACTGGCTGACACTGACGGCGGCGGTGCACAAATGCTGCGCAGCTAGCGCCATTCGACGGCCAACACCGTGGTTCCTGGTGTGTCCGCTGTGCCGTGCATGTGATCATTGCTTGTACAGCCCTCTCGCAGTGTCCGGAGCAGGTATGGTGGGTCTGACACACCGGTGTCAATGTGTTCTTTTTTCCATTTCCAGGAGTGTATATGTCGAACTAAAGCAACTTAAATTTTGCTCTCATTACTTACCCAAATGTCTCAAGTCTCTGAAAAACTATGTCTGGAAAACCCGAAAACCGGCACTTACGAAATGTTTTGTTTTCTCGAAAAATACGTTTGGAAAAGTGAAATCTCCAATCAATAATTCAGATTAGGCGATTATTAACTTATTTAAGGGTACTATTAACGTAATTAATGGCTGTAACAAAATTAAACGCATATCTCTTACGAGTTACGTGTTCCAGCGTCTGCTGTCTCGGTCACGGCTGCCAACCTGCTTGCAAAGTGTCGAATACACCGAGGTAACGGTGAGCTGCTTAACGCTCAGTCTGTAAAGGGTGTAGTTCAGGCCGGTGGTGTTGTGATGCTTGGGGATGTTTTGTGTCATGTCTTGGACGTAATAACTTAGGTTACCGTGAACATAACCTGTTTTTTTTTTCAACGTCCTCAGTGTCCGAGAGTTGTCCTTCTATATTTATGATGTCAGTGCTATATACCATCTCTGTCTTCTACGGTGACAGCAGTCATGTTTATAGAGATCCGTTCAGACGTCCCTTGTTTGACAATACTCATGCATACTTCAAATGGTTCAAATGGCTCTGAGCACTATGGGACTTAACATCTGTGGTCATCAGTCCCCTAGAACTTAGAACTACTTAAACCTAACTAACCTAAGGACATCACACGCATCCATGCCCGAGGCAGGATTCGAACCTGCGACCGTAGCAGTCCCGCGGTTCCGGACTGAGCGCCTAGAACCACGAGACCACCGCGGCCGGCACTCATGCATACTATCGCATCCTGAATGGCCCGCTAAACCACCTTATCTCAGTTCAACTAAATACGTCTGGGACTATTTGCAAAAGCAGGTGAAGCACTCAACATCCACGCCGTTTGGTTGTCCTTCAGTGTCTAATTATCAATAAGTGGCCAGTCTGGTTGTGACATACCATAAGCGGCTGGTGGACACTTGTCCTTGACGAATTGAGATCGTTATAAAGGATAGAGGCAGTGTTACACGGTATTAAGCGTGATGTCTCCAGCGGATAACAATTCTCTTCCGCCTTATGTACCTAGTTGTGGCACTGATGTTGTCTTGGACGATGGTGGCGATGCTACAGTTGGGTTTTTGGAAGACGATGTTGCAGTCTTTATGATCAGCTTCGGATAACATCCTGAGTCAGGAAAAGGAAACAGATGTGGAACAGGGATGTGCAGCATTGTAGCACCCCGTTCTCACGCCCGTGTTTCACAGAGCGAGGTGGTGCGGTGGTAAGACGCTGACATGGGATTTGGGAGAGCGGCAGTTCGTATGCCCAAACGGTCATAATGATTTCGGTTTACCTTAATTCCTTAACGCAAATGCCTTTTAAAAGATAAAATCGATTTCAACTCCATATTTCCCTATTCCAAGGATGCGCTCTGTTTCCAATGACCCAGTCATGGACAGGATGTTAAACCCTAATCTTGCTTCCTTCTTTCCAATTAGTTTACCTCTCGATGACCTACTAAGGTGAGGAAGCGTCGCAGCTATTTAAAAACATCCCACTATGCTGGAAAAATGAGATTTTCGCTCTGCAGCGAAGTGTGCGCTGATATGAAACTTCCTGGCACATTAAAACTGTGTGCCGGACAGAGATTCGAACTCGGGACAAGTGCTCTGGACAGCATAATGCACTGATTCGGTTGGAAAAGGTATCATAAAGCCATTGCATCCTCTACTGAGGCAACATGGCACACAACTGTTGTAACTAGTCATTTTTATCCTGAATACTGGCACTGAGACGGAGTTGACATACTAGCTGCTCCGGAAGAGATCTATGGACTTTGCTAGCATGGAATGACCTCAGTAACAGACAGGGAGTCCATAGAGACACGTGAATCGTATTGAAACCTAACACATGAGGAATCGCCATTTTGCTGTCAAAGTTCCGTTTGTCGCTAACAGCCGTGTCGTGAAGTCATACACGTTGACTCCCCACACCATGATGCCAGGACCAACGCCACTGTGCCTCACCAAAACACGGGAGGAATGGGACCTCTCCCCAGGTAGCCACCATACCCGCTGATGATGATCATCCGGGATAGCGCAGAACCGCTATTCATTGGTGAGCACAGCGCGACACCATTCATCAGCAGTCCACGCTTCCCGATCATGGCACCCACTCCAGAAACAGCTGTATGTGGTGTGGGGTCGACAGCAGCCTATTCAAGGGAAAATGTTTCTCTGGTATGGTGCTACTACTCTCTGACCGATGATGCGTGCTAACACAAATACTGCATGAGTCCTTGCTGGTTCGCGGATGGCAGAGAGATGGGAAATGTTTATTATATGCTTGGTGCACAATACAGCGACCGTCCATGGGATGGTCAGGCGTCATGGACTGGAACCTCCACGACGAGTATCTGTGCCCGCACGTTCCACGCAATCCAACATCAACTTGCTGTCACATCTGAATGCCCTACAGATCTAGGTATTGCACTATACGGCCATCCGACCAAATGGAGTCCTACGGTGTGGCCTCTCCCAAACTCTGTCGGGTGCTGACAACGCTGTCTAACACGCGTACGTGGCATCTCCGTGCCCTTCACAACGATCACACAACATGTGATTTTTTTTTCCTTTATTGAGCTTCGATTCCTTCCCGAAGGGGCAGGCTGCAGCAGCTTAGTACCCCGCACTTCAGCCTACAGAATTTTTAAAATATAAGAAGAATAGAATAAACAATAAAAGCAAGCGACAAAAAGGGTGACTAAATTGTAAAATGGCGGAAAATTGCGCAAGTTAAAACATAACTCAAAGGGTTGGCGATGCTAATAAAATACACAGGAAGCATACAGATAAAATAGTAGACAGACAATTAAAAAACACGTCGAAAGTCTGGTTTCTGTTCACAAGAGATATAAAATAAATCACACCCAGCGACAGTATGATTTCTGTCCGCAACACTTCAGAAAAGGTGCACAACACTAAACACTCACTTAAAACACTGCACTAAAAAGTTGGCACGAAGATGACACACCACAGCCAAGGGCAGATAGGGGGGACCTGGACAGATGAGGGGAAAGAAAGGGGTGAGGAGAGGAAAAACGAAGTGGAGGGGGGGGGACTGGTGGAGTGGTGGAGGGAGAGGATTCATAAGAGGGGGCAGGGGAGACACGAGAGGAAGTTTGGAAAGGCAGAGGAGGGGAATACAAAAGGACTTGGGGGAGAGAAGGGAGGCAGAGAGAGGGTAGATGAAAAAAAACAGGATGCAAGGGAGGGGAGAGGGATCCCAAGAAAAGAACAGAGGAAGGGAGAGGGAAGTGAGGATCAGAGTTGATAGGGGGGATAAATGGAGGGAGAGAGAGCATCCGGGAGGGGGATCAACATCAGATGGTCCTCAAGTCTCTTATATACCCTACCAGGCCTGGCAACAATGCTAAACACAAACGACACTAATGCTATCTGGTGGCCATTCAATGTAATACAGAGAATTACGACTACGATATCTGTCATTGGTGTATACATGCACGAAGTTACATTGAAATCCGACCATGTCTTCTGGGTGCTTCACTTTTTTTGTCAAACAGTCTATACAAAGTTTATAAAAGCGCGCGAGAAAACTCTTATCCACATGAAGGCTAGTCTCCAACAACTGTTTCGCATCCTGCACACTCGATGCAGCCAGCATTGTTGACTGAAAAGTGCATTGCTGGCAGCAATTATTGATTTCGTTCACGTCATGCTGTTCTGGAATACTGTGCCTGATTAATATTAACAGGTGCACAACAATAATAATATGTATGAAATTTAAAAAATGGTATCGTGAGCATGGTACACTCACAATCGGATTTAGAAAGGGAGTTTTCTAGGATTATTTGAAGAGGTGGACTACGGGACAGAGTATGCTTGAGTTTATGATGGAGAGCTAGTGTAATAATATTACAGCTGCTGTACACAGTAGGGCGGGAATGGGATGAGACAAGGATAAGATGACGAGAGAAGAACAAGTGTGATTCTGGTAGTCTGAAGTGGTGGCATTGGGATGGTAAATACAGCATACAGCCAGCGGATGTTATGATGGAACTGAGATATCTCAAACGGATGGATATTTTGCAGGACTGTTTAGATAAAACTGATAACGTTTTCTGTGGTGGATCGTGAGATATATGTAGTTGCTATAATGGATTGGCGTGTCTATAAAGCAAATGGGAACAGTCCTTTTAGGTTTTGCGGTAGGTAGTTCTGTTCAAATGTGTGGGAATTCCGCAGCGCCTTATTCTGCCTGTTTACATGTCTGTGTATTTCAAAAAATGTTTAAATGTGTGTGAATTCTTATGGGACCAAACTGCTGAGGTCATCGGTCCCTAGACTTACACACTACTTAAACTAACTTACGCATAGGACAACACACACACCCATGACCGAGGAAGGACTCAACCTCATACAGGAGGAAGGTAGTTCTGCCCCTTATACTTATAAGAGTAGATATATTGCAATGTTACTTAAAAAACAACACACAAGTCATAAGATAAAGAATTCATATGATAACCAGAGGTCTTAGCGCCGTGTGCGAAATAGTTTAAATAATTGCAGCTACATAAATAACGATGTTTGTTGCTGTGGCAACCAACTTACCAACGTTCCAAACATTGTGACGAAGTTAACTGAAAAACATCTCCAGATAATCATGCAAACATAATGTCTAAGGTGCGTAGCATAGCGGAACTGACTGCACTGCGTCTTGGGTGGATGTTAGAAAACTCATAATGGTAAGAAAGATTAAGGCAAGGGAAGTCTCAGCTTACCTGTTGTCTTGATGTGATGTTCCTATAGCTCTGTCCTTATTTGTAGAATTATCTATAAAGGCGGATTCGAATACTCCAGCATGTTGGCTACAGTAAGATTTGTGCGGAAGAATCTTTGAACAGTCCATTTCGTCTGCCAGTGTTTCAGCTGAAATTAAAAGCGTATAGACGTCATGTCTAGACGAGTTAATTCATCAATGTCTAACTGTAATAGGACCAATGATTTAAGAAATAAATGAATTTCAGTTCCAAGCAAGAACGAATTCTTTTTATTGCAACGCATTAACAATGATGCAATTCGTCGTTTATATATAACACTTGGTTATTCATCGGAAAACCTATTATTTTTCAAATGATTAATTACCGTTTGTCTCACAGTGATTACTAACATAAATCTGCAAATTCAAGCAATATAATAAATTGAAACTTCCTGGCAGATTAAAACGGTTTTAATCTGCAAGGAAGTTTCATATCAGCGCACACTCCGCTGCAGAGTGAAAATCTCATTCTGGAAATATAATAAATTATTACAAATGGTATATACTTCTTGCCCTTTAGAACGTCTAGACAAAAGAGACAGCTAATTACAAGGTGCCTGACCTTTTGAAACACATTCCACAGATGCAGCTATACAGAGACTGACAATTAACAAATAGCTGATTTTGCTGTGCATTGCTGGGGTATTATGCTTTTTAAACATCGCGGTTGCCTTCTGTCTATGTGACATGCCTCACATCTTTTATTAGAATAACGTATTGGTTGCTTCCTTGCGTGACTCCTAGGATGCGTCGAAGTCTGCTCTCATATGCTCTCCTCCATGATAGAAATTAAAGCGTCAATAATTGCTCTTGTCAGCATATCCCTACTTTAAAGTAAATGTATGTTGTACATATTTTTTATGATCGAGCAGCACCCACGTAGGGTTTATAATAAACGGCAGAATAACAAACACGCAAGAAAAAGTGAAAGGAAGCTTACGATACCAACTAGGTAGATCGCTTCCTTTCAGTATGTTACACTGAGCTGGGGATAGCAATTTAGAATATTGTACTAGGATGTGAAGGAACGTACAGATAGCTGTAGACAGGAGGTTTCTGTACTCTTCGGTTAGGTAGTCACTTTCTTTACGGCATTTTTGGTAGTTGTATCTTTGGGATTGCTAACTGTAAGGTTCTACGTGGGATCTGTGGTATCAAAGCTTCAGACCTTTAGTGAAGGCTTCCAATTTTCGGCGAGCAGGCTATTTAAGTATCTTATAGCTCGCTAGTCGCAACTCAGTTACTCATATTACGGTTATAGCTCTAAAATATGATGGCAACCGATCCACGAAGTCACGCACGCTGCCCCTCATGTAGCGCTAATGTTTTGCTACCGTCGTTTAATCAGATAACAAAATTTCTGTCCTGCTTGCTTTCATTTTCTTTTGTATTTAAAAATTTCTTCTTTGTAGTTCTCTGCAGCTGATCGAGCAGTGACTGCCGGACCAAAAACCTGTAAATCTTGAACAGTTTAACCACACAGTGCCACTCTTTGCAGCGCTACCAGAGTGGCTAATTAAGTGAGATTCTCGGATCTGCAATTGAGGGCTTCTTTGAATTCGATTGTAGTCTTACGAGCATTATAATCTCGTCAACACTGCTTAATTTTAATTATGAAGACCGCTCAATCAGTAATGCGACACTTTTTTTCTCGGCCCGTTTCGCGTGAAAAAATGCGGAATTTCTTGTGGGACATCGTGGAATATTCTCGCTTTTGAATCTATAGTTTCATGAAGTTCAGACAGGCGGCGGCTCCATAAATAGGCTTCAAAATGACATTTGTAACGAAGGTGCGCTCCAAGCGGAGAACTGTCTTTGAGTTTCTTTTCGCGGAATACCAGAGCATCACAGATAGGTACTCATAGGCGCTTACAGAATGTCTACGGAGGTCTGGCAGTGAACAAAAGAACGGTGAGTCCTTGAGCAAGGCGTCTGTCTTCATTGGACTGTTCTTCTTCATCCACTCTACAGCCCGCATCTCATACCCTCCGACCTGGATCTGTTTGGTCCAGTGAAGGATGCTTGTCGCTGGAAGCAGAACGTAGATGATGGGGAGGTTATTGATGCAGCAAGACGATGACTCCGACGTCGACAAACAGAGTGATAGCATGCGGGCGCACCGGCCCTCCCAGTAAGGTGGCGTAAGGTCGTCGCATTGAGCGGAGATTGTGTTGAAAAACAGAGTTTTGTAGTCAAAAGAGTGGGGAAGGATATGGTGTATTGGAATCCTGAATAAAAGAACTTGATTTCGGATTTAAAAATGTCTTGCATTACTTATTGAACGCAGTAGCTCGACCACATTCACATATACTCATCACGCCTAAATACAGTATTGTAGGTTCCGTACATTTAACATATGTAATTGCAAGCATTTGAGATGTGGCACTACAGACGAATGTTGAAACTTAGGCGGGCTAATAAGGTAAGGAATGAGGAGATTCTGCGCAGAATCGGAGAGGAAAGGAGTGTATGGAAAACACTGATAAGGAGAAATGACAGGATGATAGAACATCTGTCAAGACATCAGGGACTGATTTCCATGGTACTAGAGGGAGATGTAGAGGGCAAAAACTGTAGAGGAAGACAAAGATCGGAATACATCCAGCAGATAATTGAGGATGTAAGTTGCAAGTGCTACTCTGAGATGAAGAGGTTGGCACAAGAGAGAAATTCGCGGCGGGCCGCATATAGTGCAAATGAACCACTGAATTTATCTCTACGCAGCTCTTTGCATCACTGAAGATGAGAAACAACGTTCAGAATGCCACTGTGATACTGACGTACCTCTCTAACACTGGTCTACGATCAACAAAAACTTGAATCCGAAAGAAGAACGGTTTACAAGAAGAAAGATGGGAACGAAGTTTTTGTATAATTCTGTTGTTGTAGCGCAAAGTATCACTCATTCACCCTTTAGTGTCGGCACCTGTTTTTACCTTGTCGATATATCGCCACGCCCGCTATCGTCTGACGCTGGATACTAGGCACCAAAATCTAAATCCTCAAGAAGGCTCCTACTTCCAAGTTTCCTGCTTAGCAGAACTGTCACGCGTTCAAAGTTGCCCTGTGAACCTCTTCGCTACTAGTTTCCTCTAAATATGTTATTAGTCTCCAATCGTTGGTAAATGCATCCCCCTGCCAGATGCCTCTGCGCCGGTCAAACCAGAGAGCAGCATCTTCCTCTGTTCCGGAAAAAACTGACAATATCCCTAAGACGTACTGAAACTAAGCTGAAACTAAGCTTCACTTGGGCACGTCATATCTTTCCGTGCAGTTGTCCGCATGCTTTTAAGCAAGGCGTTTCAATGTTCCGTCCCCATTTTGATAAGAAATTTGCTCCTCGCCGATACTCTGATCGCAGTGGAGCGGTCTCTTACGTTCTTCCCCTAACTGCTTATTGGTTCCTGTTATCACTACAGTTTCCAATATTTGTGTATCACATATGATTCATATAATCATGCATTACTTCCCTCGAATTGTTTCAGCTCACTCTTAGATCGCAATGTATCCATTCTAACATTTCTGAAACTTTCCCGCTGCAGCAACCAAATCTCTTAAACGATACTAGCTGACCTTGCACTGTGCGTTCATCGTGTTATTTGAAGTGCGAAAGCATCAAAATATCTACTATTTTATGGCAGTTAAAATTGTTTAGATACAGGGGAATAAAAACTTGAGTGATTCTGCGTCTCACAGATAAAGGGTGGGGCAAATGAAGGTGGCCCGGAAGTGAGGATACGACTGGTCGTGAACGTATGCACAAAACCAACCTGTGACGCTCACACCACGTGTACGGCCACCACGTGACCCGCACTGGTTCGGAGCGAAGTGCAGGCTGTCATTGTGAGTGGCGCAGTGAAAAGGGGTCGACGGTGCTCACAGTAGAGCAAATGGTGTTTATTGAGGAAAGACACATGACAACAAAGTCGAGGAAACGTTGTCGTCAGTTGTTTGCTGAGACTTGTAATGGCGTAAAAATGCCAGAAAAGAGTGCCAAGCAACTCTTGGTCCGAAAATGGCGTGACACAGGATCTGTTTTGAACAAGTCAAAACATTCCAGAATGAGATTTTCACTCTGCAGCGGAGTGTGTGCTGATATGAAACTTCCTGGCAGATTAAAACTGTGTGCCGGACCGAGACTCGACTCGGGACCTTTATCTTTCGCGGGCAAGTGCTCATATCATCATTCTTTTTTTTTTTTTTTTTTTTTTTTTGCATTTTGTTCGTTGTTGATCGTTGTGTTTGGTCTTGCGGACGTCACATGACTTCCGTTCAAGTTCGTTTGTTGATCCTTCCACTCAGTTTTTTTATTACAGAGGCCAACCTGCTCTCTGACCGAACACGCTGAGCTACCGGGCCGGCGGTATGTGAGCTACCCAAGCACGACACACGCCCCGTCTTCACAGCTTCACTTCTGCCAGTATCTCGTCTCCTACCTTCCAAACTTCACACAAGCTCTTCTGCGAACCTTGCAGAACAGCTTGTGTGAAGTTTGGAAGCTAGGAAACGAGTTACTGGCATAAGTGAAGCTGTTAGGACGGGGCGTGAGTCGTGCTTGGGTAGCTGAGATGGTAGAGCAGTTTCCCGTGAAAGGCAAAGGTCTCGATTTCGAGTCTCGATCCGGTACACAGTTTTGATCTGCCAGGAAGTTTCAAGTCAAAACATATTCCGAAACGTGCCTGCACACCAGAAAACATGGCTGCAGATCACCAGAAGATGCTTTAGAGTTCTACCAAACAACCCGACGTCTCTCTCAAGAGACCGGTATATCAGGTGGATCACGCGGACGAATACTCCACCCAGACCTGCAGTCTGGTCGCTGCCCTAGCTGCCCACCAACTCACCTCATCTGTCAGTGTGCGATTACTTTGTGTGGCGAGCCCTCAAGTCTAAGACGTATCGGAACAACCCTCATAGTCTTCAAGAACTGCTGCAGAACATTCCGGATGAGACTGCAGCAATCCCAGCAGTCCAGCTTCTATCCGGCTTCAGGAACTTCTGACCGGGGCCCAAAAGTGTCGCGCGGTCAATGGTGGTCACTTTCAACATCTGCTATAGTCAGATTAGTACTGTATTTCCTTTCCCCTACCGTGTTTCTTTTTATCCTGGAACTCTGTTCTCTGGGCCACTTTTTTTGCCCCGCCCTGTGTATTTCCATCTCACAGTCTGATTAAAAAACTTGCGAAATTATTTTATTCCAGGAGTACAAGCTGAAGTTAAATATTTTGCTTGAAACGGAGTAGTTTTTGTATAGAAAAGCGCAAATGCTTTAGGAAACAAAAGAAAAGACTATAATATTACATTCAAGCTAAGAAACAAAAACGCCTCCTATGATACATTTCATGAATCTCTGAAGCTGCTGAAATGCCGCAGCAGAATGATAGATGAGTTTCGTTCTATAGACTATTTACGTCAGTAATTATTACTGCTCACTAGTGAGTGTCAAGAGAATTTGGAAACGTGATAAAAGTATGGGCTTTGTTTGCAACAGTAACAATTACTCAAAGAACCTTCGTTTCCAATAATCCAATTTCACTCTTCTTCATAGGTAACCCATTAAGGTGGCACGTTGAGGAAATTGACCAAAAATGTCAATTTTCGATTTATTTTTTATTTGTTAGCACAACTCATGGACAATAAGTTCCCAAAGTTTCAATGTTGAAATCGCATCCGAAGTGCCTGAAAATTAATTAAAAGTGTGACGCGGCCTCCCTGCCACGCCCACGTTTTAAAGCAGCACTTCAATACGAGCTCAGTGAACAACGACTCTGTGTATTACTTTCAACGAAACGTGTGCGGCAAACATCTAGAAGGCCGTGATACATACTCTTTGGTTTTATAGATCAAAGTGTGTTAATGGCAAAACCAAAAATACAAATGAGTCGCTAAATTCACTCATATGGAATCGATACTCTTAAAAACACATTTTCATCTGCTACAGTTATCAGAATTGCAACTTATGATGCAGTTATTGTATTTAATGATGGGGAAAATCGGGAGGAGGAAGGTATTAGAAAGAATGGGCTTCAAGATAGGAAATTTTACTCGAGACATGCTGAGAAAAATAGATTTACAGCTGAAAAGTCAGTTGAAGACCTGGTAAAGGAAAAAAGACGGACAACAAGAAACCAGAAGAGAAGCCTTGAAGGGAAAGACGACCCAGAGTACAAATGTGGTGCCTTCTGAAGAAGTGACATGATGAAAAAAGTTAGGTTGAACTTTAAATTGCGTTTCCTGAAAAGTTTGTTTTTTAAAGTTTATGTACCTTTTCCTCAGAATCTATGACTGCTAAAATTATGAAATTTTGTACACATATTTCTGTAAACCTAATAAACGTTTTCTCAAGAAAAAATTTGAAAATCTGATTGCAATCTGAGATATGCGGCAAAGTGCTTGGAACTTTGCATGAATTAAGAATTGTACTTGTGGAAATATAATTTGAAAATTATGAAGATACTCCTATTTGACCTATTCCAAAAAGCTCACGAGAGAAGCTTACAACATATAAAGAAATGAAACAGAGAAATTTTTGTAGAAATCTCTTGAATACTTTCTGAGAAAAAGGAACATACTATATTTTTGGAAAATAAAACTTCAAATTTCATTCAAAAAAAGTTGAATATATATAATCAAAGGATTTTAGATGTAAATGTGTTAGTTTCATGTAAAGCTTAGTACAAAATTTCATTGCCATATCTCCAACACTGTGGATTTGTTGCATTTTTGAAATAGTGTGTGTTTTTCATCAACGTCCCCCCTTAAAGCGACAACATTAATCTAGTCAACAAAATTATTTTGCTAATTTTTGTCGCATCGTTGAGTAAAAAGGCAATCAATTTTTGTTTATTTGTCATATTTTTCACTGGTGAGAGTTAAGGGATAACGCGGCACCATATACCACTGAACTCGAAATCATGTTTTGGTATTCACTCAGATACTCAAGTAATGTTACAAGCAGTCTTTAAACTTACCAATTCAACGACGTTTTTAACAGAGAAGTGATCATCGCATTATGTTCTTTGATACAATTTGAATCGAAGATTTTCTCATGTTTGACCTAACTACACTGCCGGAAAAAAAAATGCAGCACCGAGAAGGATCTGAATGACACAAATGGAAGTTGGTAGCCGTGTTTCTACTTCCGAAAGATGATGTCTGTTCACATTTCGCACCAGTCGCATAAGAGTGGCGCTGGTAGCGCCACTATGCGGATACAATTCATGTTTGCTTCAAATACACACTCTAACGCTCATGGGCGCTATTTACGTTTGAGATGGACATGGAGAGTTGTTATTAGTCACGAGTGTTTTTAAGGCGACAAAGACGCCTTTACAGCGACTCACTGTTTTTGAACGAGGTTGTGTAATAGTGTTACGAGAAGCTGGATGTTCCTTCTGCGATTGTGCAAAAAGATTTGGCACGAATGTAGCCACTGTACTTGATTGCTGGTACCGGTGGTCAGGAGGACGTATGGTGACAATAGACCGGGCCACGTGTCACTACCGAGAGGAAAGACCATCGTGTTCGGCGTATCGCTCTGGCCCATCGTATTGCATCTGCAGCAGTAATTTGAACAGCACTCAGCGCCATAGTGACAAGACTAACCGTTACAAAACTGTTACTGAAATGACAGCTCCATTCCAGATGCCCTATAGCGTGCATTCCACTGACCCCAAACCACCGCCATTTGCGAGTTCATTGGGTAAGCGAGAACTCATTGGAGGGCAGGGTGGAGATCTGTTGTGTTTTCTGATGAAAGCTCGTTCCACCTCGGTGCCAGTGATGGTCGTGTGTTAGTTAGAAGGAGGCAAGTTGTGAGTCTGCAGAGAACCTTTCTTGCTACACACTGGACCTGCATCTGGAGTTACGGTCTGGGGTGCGGTTTCGTATGTCAGCAGGAGCATTCTCATGGTTATCTCACGCATCCTGACTGCAAACTTGTGCGTCAGTCTGGTGAATCAACCTGTTGTGCTGCTATTCATGAAAGTATTTCCAGAAGGGGGGGGGGTGTTTCCTCACAGGACAGCGCTCGCCTGTATGCTGGTATGTAGCCCAAAATGCTCTAAGGTGTGTCGGCATATTGCCTTGGCCTGAACGATCATTAGATATGTCTCCAGTCGAGATCATGTGGAATATCATCGGGCTACAACCACAGCGTCATCCACAATCAGCATTAACCGTCCCTGTATTGGGCGACCACATGGAACACGCATCTCACAAACAAATATGGAACCTGTACAACGCAAACGTTTGCTTTAAACACTTGTTAATGTGCCATCATTTCGTACTTGCAATGGCTTATTTCCCACTTAAATTAACCTGTGTTCTGCAGTTTTAATCACTTAAATATTTAGCAGATAAAAGTGTTCCCGAAGTTTTTTGCTCTATATTAATTATTTTTTGGTGCTGCAATTTTTTCAGTCAATGTATTTACTCGTTGCACTGGGCTAAAAGTATACTACATTCAAATGAGAGGATTATCCAAAATGATCGCCTTCGTATCTGAGTGGTGAGCTTGTTTGTTAGTCCCGTCCGATTACCGAAGTGTTTTCTGTACTGAGAGAACTCTAAGGGGGTCCGAGTAGCTTCTTGAAGAAAACTGACAAGTTGTTCCGCGGAAAGCTTGTAGTCCAGCTTCGGAATAACATGTTCATTCTGTTGTGTCACTGCCAGACACCACACTTGCTAGGTGGTAGCCTTTAAATCGGCCGCGGTCCATTAGTATACGTCGGACCCGCGTGTCGCCACTGTCAGTGATCGCAGACCGAGCGCCGCCACACGGCAGGTCTAGAGAGACTTACTAGCACTCGCCCCAGTTGTACAGCCGACGTTCGTAGCAGTGGTTCACTGACAAATTACGCTCTCATTTGCCGAGACGATAGTTAGCATAGCCTTCAGCTACGGCATTTGCTACGACCTAGCAAGGCGCCATTACCAGTTATATTGAGCTTATTATAAAACCTGTACCGTCAGGAGCGATGTACACCAATTACGGATTAAAGTTAAGTATTACATCATCTACGTACTTTATTTGCTATTCTCAAGACATTGTCCTGTCCCAGACCTCACGCCAGTCTTCGTGTAATTAAACGCGTGCATTTCGGCCTCCTCTAGCAACACGGTGTTGGCACTTCTGCCAACACTTCACATTCAGTATTGCCTTTGGTACAAATCGTTCAAATGGCTCTGAGCACTATAGGACTTAACTGCTGAGGTCATCAGTCCCCTAGAACGTAGAACAACTTAAACCTAACTAACCTAAGGACATCACACACATCCATGCCCGAGGCAATATTCGAACCTGTGACCGTAGCGGTCGCGCGGCTCCGGGCTGTAGCGCCTAGAACCGCTCGGCCACTCCGGCCGGCAGCATTGCCTTTCTGTGGCTTCTTAGACGGGGGTGAAGATAGGTCTGTCGCTATATCATCATCGCTCAGTGTTACGAATATGGGTCAAGGTCTTTCGTGCACTGCAAATAGTAATGCGGTTATACGGGGTGTCTCCGCAGTGCCGTATGATTGTTAGCCGCGGGTGCCGTATGCCTGTTCGCCTGCCTGGGTTACTTTCCTTCAAGTGGACTCTCCTAACATTCCACTGTTTCATTTATCTCAGCCAGCGTCAGTAGTACCGTTGGTGTGTGTCGTTACGTGTTGATGTGAACGGTTAAGTTTAGGTCCTTCGTTCGTCTGTTTCGTTTTTGTCACTGTTAAAATGCTAACCATTGAAGAACGTGTGTTTTTAGTTGAACAAGTGTTCAAAGCTGGCGGTAAATCCACAGTTTCAGTTCGTCAAACATTAATTCAGTTTTCCCGGAGACAACACTCCCACATCGCAATATTGTGCGATATTTGACTAACAAATTTCGAAGTACGGGTTCAGTGACAAATGCACCTAGAAGTGGTCGTCCTAGCGTTTTGTTTGAGTATAAACTACTCGATATTCCCGATAAAATGTCCATGAGTCCGAAAAAGTCTGTAAGATAACTCGCCCAGGAAATCGATGTTAGTGTCGGAACGGCCCACGCAGCTGTAAGGAAAAAATTAGAACTGGAGGAGGAGGAGATTAGTGTTTAACGTCCCGTCGACAACGAGGTCATTAGAGACGGAGCACAAGCTCGGGTTAGGGAAGGACGGGGAAGGAAATCGGCCGTGCCCTTTGAAAGGAACCATCCCGGCATTTGCCTGAAAGGATTTAAGGAAATCACGGAAAACCTAAATCAGGATGGCCGGACACGGGATTGAACCGTCGTCCTCCCGAATGCGAGTCCAGTGTGCTAACCACTGCGCCACCTCGCTCGGTAAAAACTAGAACTTTTAAAAATTAGAACTTTTACCATACAAAGTGACAATCGTGCAACAACTGAAAAATACCTATCATTTCAAGAGACTGCATTATTGTCAATGGTTCAAAAATTTCGTTCAACAAAATGGAAGGGATATTCTTAATGAAACGATTTTCACCGATGAGGCGTGGCTTCATTTATCCGGGTACATGAACTCGCAAAATTCTCGTATGTGAGATACTGCAAATCCATTGTGTATTCATGAGGAACCACTTCATTCTCTGAAAGTAGGAGTTTGGATTGCAATTTCTAGACGTCAGATTGTGGGTCCCACATTTTTCAATGAAACAATAAACGCACGACGATACTGCAGTGATATTTTGTACCCATTCATAGGAGCACTTGTGTTAAGTGAAATACTGAACGGTTACTTTCAACAAGATGGTGCAACCGCGCGTACAGGTCGCTTCTCAATGTCACTGCTTGCTGTGTTTTTGGTGATCGCATAATTTCGCAGGGACTTTGGCCTCCACGATCACGTGACCTAACAGCATCTGACTTTTTCTTCTGGGGAGCAGCGAAAGTAACTGTTTGTAAAAACCGTCCAAAATTCATCGAGGAATTGAACACTGCATTATCCACTTTCACTGCTTCTGTTACAGTTGAAATGTTACAGCTTGTGTTTGGAAACATGATTAGACGAATTGAATTTTGTATTCAACAACAGAGGGGACACTTTCAACATTTAATGTGAAAATTTGTAAGTAAAAATGAATATTCAAAAATTAATAACTTGCATTTCACTGAGTTTCATTTCGATATGTTCACTGCTGCATACGGCACGCGCGGCTGACAATCATACGGCACTGCGGAGAGACTTTTTGAACACCCCGTACAATGTGTCTATGAAGAGTTCACGCTAGTCACGCATTTTTGTCCCCTTACTTGTTTTAGTCTGAGTACAGATCCATTTTCATTAATTCCAGCTCTCTATCGACGTAATGAACACATTGGTGTGCAGAACCTAAGGGCGAAAGTGACTTTCACGTGATGTCTTACTGCCAACTGACATAGCTCGTAGAAACCTGGACCATACATAGAAAGAAGAGCTACAGCGTAGTAAAGAAGGTAAATTAATGCAACACATAATCAGACAAACCGAAATTATGGATGTGGTTTTTAGGCGGTTATCCACATCCCCCTAGGTGAATACCGGGCTGGTCCCCATGTCCCGACTCAGTTACACGGCTCGCAGATATCTGAACACATTCGCCCTATTCCATGGATTACACTATATGCAGACAGTTGGGGTACACTAATTCCGTCCTGAGGGATATAGGGTGGCGGCAGGAAGGGCATCTGGCCCCCTTTTAATTTACCTTGCCAAATCCGATTAACCATACCGACCATGCGTCATTGCGGAACAAAGGCACAAGCAAAAGAAAGAAAGAGAGAAAATTCTGTGGTCTCTTCATCCAAATGCCGTTTTTGTTGATTGCTTCCTATATCTTCCTAAGAATTTTTCGTTCCTGTTATTCTATTTCCGTAATTTTGGAGTGACCGTCAATTATCATTGGTTCAGCTGCATATGTTGCTTCTGGAAGAATCACAGTTTTCTAATGTCTCAGCCAGCCAATGTGGCCGAGCGGTTCTAGGCGCTTCAGTCCGGAACAGCGCTGCTGGTACGGTCGCAGGTTCGAATCCTGCCTCGGGCACGGATGTGTGTGATGTCCCTAGGTTAGTTAGGTTTAATTAGTTCTAAGTCCAGGGGAATTATCACCTCAGACGTTAAGTCCCATAGTGCTTAGAGCCATTTTAAGCATTTGTAATATCTCAATTTTGCGTCTGTCGAAATTCCCTTCTTGTTGTAGTAGGCCTATGTTAATTTATATGTCTTCTGCAGCTTGCTGATCCTTTGCTCACTGGCGATTCTGTGTAGTCCTGATGACTGCATAGTTTCGCCAAGATATTTCAAGTGCGTGACTTGTGTTATATTACCATGTCTCGTGATTAACGGGGACTTATTTTCTGGCCGTATTTCCACATACTGGGTTTTATCATACGAAATTTGCAATCCAGTTCTCTGTGCAATTTCATGTAGTTTTTCAACGGCGTGAATCGCTTCTGTCCTGTTATTTCTGATAATCGCACTATCGTCCGCGAAGGCAAGGCATTTTACTTTATTACGGTTTTCTTTTCTGATACCAATTTGGACACCTTATACACGACGTTCCCATTCTCTGATGATCTCTTCTAGAACAATATTGAAAATAATCAGGGATAGCCTGTTCGCTTGCCGTACTCCCGCTCTAATTTCAAAGGGCTCCGATATTACACCCATGAATTTCACTTTGAAAGTTGTTCTTGGAAGTGATTGTTCCATGATTTTCCGGGTGTTTCGGTCGATTCCGAATTCTTCCATGGTTTCAAAGAGTGTTTCGCTGTCTATTGAGTCATAAGCTTTCCCGTAATCGATGAATGTAATTACTGTATTCCTACATTTTCTAATTTGTAGTATCGTCTTTAGGCTCCAGATCTGTTCCGCACATGATCGCCCTTTTCTGAATCCTGCCTGGTATTCACCAAGCAATGGATTCGCTTCGGGTTCTGTTCTGTTTCGAAGTGCATTGGAGAACAGGGAGATTCCTCTGTAGTTGTTGATGACGGTCTTGTCATCCTTATTATGTAACGGGTGCATCAGAGCGCATTTCCAGTCTACCATATGTCTGAGATTAGGTGATGAACCTTCTGTGTCAGTGAGGAATCGTTCAGTTTCCAGAGTTCTGCGATAATCCCACCTTCTCCTGGTGCTTTGTTGTTACTGAGCTGACTGATTATCGCCGCAATTTCTTCTTATTCTTCTTATTATTATTATTATTATTATTGTTATTATTATTGTTATTTATTCATTCATTCATTTTGTATAGGCCATCTTTGGACCACGTTATTTCAACTGTCGTGCTTTACGTTTCCTGATGTTTGGCCAGTGCTCCCGCCTTTGTTCTCGGTGTTGCTCCTTCCTCTCCTGGATCCAAGCCTTTCCTCTTTTTAGTTTTGGCTTTTCCTGGAAACCCTGCCACGCCATAAGCTTCTCTTTGAGTCGGACACGCTCCAAGATGTCATCATGGGTGATCTCCAATTCTTTAAGATCTTTCTCCACCTCTGTGAACCAGGCTCATTTTGTTTTCTGCTCCTGAAAGTAGATGACCATACGGTTGGTGAGTCCTCCAGGGCTCATTCGGGTCATATGTCCATAAAACATAATCCTTTTCCGGATGGTATCGGTTATCTGCTCTAAATGGGAATACAGTTCATGATTATGACGTCTCCCTTATTCAACATTCTCTTTGATGGGACCTAATACCTTTCTCAGAATCTTCCTTTCCGTGGCCTCCACTATTATTATTATTATTATTATTATTATTATTATTCACTTCATATAGGTTGCTGACTGCAATTCCGTCTTCACTATAACCGTTTGATCCTCTATCGTCCCACATTCTTCTTTCGTAAATATTTATAGTTGACTACTTCTTTAATTAATCTGTCTTCCTCCATTCTATTTTATGCTGCTTCAGTTTCATGCATCCATGCTCAAATTATTCATTAGTATAGAATTGTGAAGTTCTTATCTTAATATACTGTTTTGTATTTTTACTCTTAAACTACAACCTTTAACTATACTTACAAATTTCATTTTAGCCGACTGCGTTCTCATTTTGTCTTTCTTAGTTAATGTACAAGATTTTCTTCCATATATTTGTAAAATTGTAGCTTTGTATCCTTTCTTGTATTTTCATGTAGTATTCTATGTACTGAGTCCATATGTCATTTGAAACTTACTTAATTTTTTATTGACCTGTTTTCATATTCATAGGTAACATCGCGGTCCACCAGCTGTTAATGTGACACCGTTTGTATTGGTTGTCTGGCTTCTCAATTAACTTCTGCTTTCCTGCTAATACAGAAAGTATACAACTTAGTGAGTTCTTCAGAAACACGGTTTGCCCTGAAGCGACGTATAATGTTCCTCAGCTAAGAAGAGCTGTAAAAAAATTAGCTGCAGTACTCACGTCAACAAAGTACTCGGATATACAGGGTGATTCAAAAAGAATACCACAACTTTAAAAATGTGTATTTAATGAAAGAAACATAATATAACCTTCTGTTATACATCATTACAAAGAGTATTTAAACAGGTTTTTTTTCACTCAAAAACAAGTTCAGAGATGTTCAATATGGCCCCCTCCAGACACTCGAGCAATATCAACCCGATACTCCAACTCGTTCCACACTCTCTGTAGCATATCAGGCGTAACAGTTGGATAGCTGCTGTTATTTCTCGTTTCAAATCATCAATGGTGGCTGGGAGAGGTGGCCGAAACACCATATCCTTAACATACCCCCATAAGAAAAAATCGCAGGGGGTAAGATCAGGGCTTCTTGGAGGCCAGTGATGAAGTGCTCTGTCACGGGCTGCCTGGCGGCCGATCCATCGCCTCGGGTAGTTGACGTTCAGGTAGTTACGGACAGATAAGTGCCAATGTGGTGGCGCTCCATCCTGCTGAAATATGAATTGTTGTGCTTCTTGTTCGAGCTGAGGGAACAGCCAACAAATGCTTGCTGGATGCGTGCTACATTTTCATCACTCGTTCTCGGCCGTCCAGAACTTTTCCCTTTGCACAAACACCCATCCTCTGTAAACTGTTTATACCAACGTTTAATACACCACCTATCAGGAGGTTTAACACCATACTTCGTTCGAAATGCACGCTGAACAACTGTCGTCGATTCACTTCTGCCGTACTCAATAACACAAAAAGCTTTCTGTTGAGCGGTCGCCATCTTAGCATCAACTAACGCTGACGCCTAGTCAACAGGTCCTCAAGCGAACAAATGTACAACTAAATGAAACTTTATAGCTCCCTTAATTCGCCGACAGATAGTGCTTAGCTCTGCCTTTTGTCGTTGCAGAGTTTTAAATTCCTAAAGTTGTGGTATTCTTTTTGAATCACCCTGTATTTAAAGCATTATACTGTTGAAGTCAGTCACTTATCGGATCTGGCTATAACTACTACATGATCGAAACTCCTTGTATTAAAACTTCTATATTGTCACTTTGGATAAATACATGAATTACAAAGTCCATCCTAGCAAACAGTTCCAGAATTGAAAGAACGAAAATAGAAAAATTTTATACTAATGGTATGTGACTCACATCAAGGCTGCACAAACTGATTTCGACACTCAATCACAATTAGTTGTTCACAATTTCACTGACTCATACTCCACAAACATACTGCACTCGTTGTCTCCTTGACTCAAACAACAAAACAACTGGAAATCATATCGTCCAGAAAATAATAGAAGCAATCTAAAGTACGTAAATTTTTAATCTTTTCATCAAAATATTGTTTTCTTCTTTATTTAAGGTTCGATTCCCGGCGGGATCAGAGATTTTCTCTGCCTCGTGATGACTGGGTGTTGTCTGATGTCCTTAGTTAGGTTTAAGTAGTTCTAAGTTCTAGGGGACTGATGACCATAGATGTTAAGTCCCATAGTGCTCAGAACCATTTGAACCATTTTATTTTATTTAAGGTTCAAGTCTGTAGTTAACATTCTTTGCTGACTTCTGCAAGTATACAAAACATATTAACCTATCAGGATGTTACTTATCAAAAAAATCATGATTTATGTATTTTAGGTAAGTTTTGTATACCAGAAGTTATTTAACATAAAAACCTGAAATTGTACTGTTGTTAACTATCACCCTTACAAAATGTAATAAAAAGTTTCACTACAGTTGTGTGATTAAAACTGTCTTTAATAATTCACAGCAATATACATAAGATTCTGTCTCAGTGTAGTGCATGCGTAAGGCTTGAAGGGCCGTCTGATTAACGAGTGAACTTAAATTATGTTATTCACAGCGTGCAAAACTATTACCTGGGTCCAGAATGAGATTTTCACTCTGCAGCGGAGTGTGCTCTGATATGAAACTTCCTGGCAGTTTAAAACTGTGTACAGGACCGAGACTCGAACTCGGGACCTTTGCCTTTCGCGGGCAAGCGCTCCACCACTCGTTTTCCTTTATTGAACAAACTAACAGTATATATATATATATATATATATATATATATATATATATATATATATATATATATATATATATATAATGCAACAGATCTTCAAGGTACCATTTAAACATATGCAAATGATTGTTAGTTAACAAAAATATTAGAATAACATTAAATACATCGAAATATAACATATTCTTTTTTTGTCGATGTATGAGAACGGGGATAAGGGTGTTGCATCATGTGACGGGTAGGCACGGCACACCCCAACTTTGAGGGGGGTCAAGGAAGACGCTGCGGAGATAACGGGCAAAAGTTTGTCGGTGAGATGGTTTTCGGGTGAGGGTGCCATGCGCGGTCACAACTTTGTACAGAAGTCAGAAGTCAAGGACTGTATGCGGACCACTCTGAAAGTGATATTCTATGGCCTGTCCTCGAAACTAGATGAGTGTATGGTGCTTAGCAAGAGGGTAGTGAAATGACTGGGGCAACAACAAGAAACCTGGGGCTACCGTCGTTGGCGGGGCACGGAGGTAAAAGCGCACGATTCGTTGGATGAGTCCTACGTTTCGTTTGAGGGTGCACGTAAGACGGTGCTCGTCGGTGTCTTCGAGCTGACAGTCAGGGCAGAGCGGGGAAGTGGCCAGTCCTATGCGATAAAGTCGACTATTAGACGGGAATTTGCCATAGACTAAAACATACCAGAGTGCAGACACAGACGACGGTAAAAAGGGTGCATGCACACACCCCCAAACCGTTCGCCAGTTAATTTCAGGGTGCTGTAGCAACATGGGGTCGCAACGGGTGGACAGCATAAACAAAAGATAATAATCTTTCGTACTGGGAGGACGGGTGACTGGAAGATCGGCCCCAACGTAGCTGAGTTCTATGAAACAATTGGCGACGTGGTACAATAATGGAGAAATAGGTGCCACATTGAGCGGTGGATCGAGAGAAGCTGGTCGGAGGATAAAAATGATGATGAAGGACACACAACATCCAGTCCCCTGCCAACCACTGAGCTACCCAAGCACGACTCACGACCCGTCCTCACAGCTTCAACTCTGCCAGTACCTCGTCTCCTACCTTCCAAACTTCACAGAAGCCCTCCCGCGAACCTTTCACCTTTCAGAACTAGCACCCCTGGAAGAAAGGATATTGCGGAGACATGGCTTAGCCACAGCCTTGGGGATGTTTCCAGAATTAAATTTTCACTCTGCAGCGGAGTGTGCGCTGATATGAAACTTCCTGGGTTCGTTATTCACTGGCCGGCATGGATAACTAAATTACATAAAATCTGAGCAAACTAACACCAACAAGTCTGCAGCATTGCCAGATTGCACCCGAGGACAAGTAGTGAGTATACGTAAGTTATAGTAAGTGTAAAACACCTTGAGTTGTTAATCTGAACTTCAAATGGTTCAAATGACTCTGAGCACTATGGGACTTAACATCTGAGATCATCAGTCCCCTAGACTTAGAACTACTTAGACCTAACTAACCTAAGGGGATCACACACATCCATGCCCGAGGCAGGATTCGAACCTGCGACCGTAGCAACTGAGCGGTTCCGGACTGAGGCGCATAGAGCCGCTCGGCCACAACGGCTGGCAATCTGAGCTTCGAGTGAAATACAACCATCATATTTTCCAAAACCAAAGCAACTTGGGAGACATCCTATGAATTAAGCCACCCTAACACTTGTAACGAAACAGAAATACACCAGTTCCACCCGAGCTATCGCCTAAAAGACGGCACACGTGCCTATGAATGGCTATAACGTACTTTCTCACACTAGACTCCGTAGACGACGTCACCTTTACGGTGGCGCTCGTTTCGAAGATACCTAACTGAATGCTGTCCTATATTAAATTACAAACCTATTCTCCTGGAATGAAAGCTAATGACACTGGTAGCGGTGATCCACACGCCGAATGGAAACGAAGGATCGACGATTGTAGTTCTTTGTCGAAGTCAGATTGCAGCCGCTCTGAGGACTTTCTCTGTCACTTATCGCCCACAATGAGTTAAAAATGGACAAGTAGCACCGTGTTTTGCATTCGACTTCAAACTGAAGGTTCCCTCGCAATTGGCTAGAGGGTTCAGGTTTTCGGCAAATGTTGGAGCCTCGAGGGGTACGTATGTTTTTATCTGGTTAATGTTTTTGGCGCTGTAATCAACTGAGATATTGCAGTAAGTTCATTTTTTTTAAATGGAACGGTATACTTTCTGTAATTGCATTCGATACCTCTTGAAAAGACAATTACAGTGATACAGCGTTTGTTAATATTGACGTTGAAATCTATCGTAATAAATTCGAGAAATGTCATAGGATGTGCGAGCACGTTGGCCGGAAACGACATTTACGGTGCAACCACTGCCAAGCAAGCGTCCCGGACCAGGCTGCATAGTTGTACACCGTAAGGTAGGCCTGCGCAAATAGAATAAACTCTAATTTCCCCTGGAAATACGACATAGACTAGAATCTATTGTTATTATTACTATTGTTGTTATTAACGAATACTTCTAACAGCAGCTTACTTTGTTACATTGTCATTACGTCGCACATTTTTTTTTCTTTCGAATAACCCATTCGGAGGGTACGATGAATCAACTTTGGCTACTCTTCATTGTATTAGATTTCTTCAGTTTCCAAATTTCCTCCATCCTTTTAGAGTGTTGTTCCCTTTCTTCTTGAGTCCACTTTCGTCTAGTTATTTTCTTTCTCTCCTGAAATTCTGCCTTTTGAACTGCCTTTCTGAAATGTGTTCTGTTTTCTATTGTGTCTATTGTAACTCCAGCATTTTCAATGTCCTTTTCAGTCTCTATGAACCATGCTGGCTTGGATTTGTAGCTATTGAGTAATGTGAATATCCGCTTGGTTAGTCTGTTGTTATCCATTCTGAATATATGTCCAAAAACTGTAGTCCCCTCTTCCTCATTACATCAGTTAGTTTCTCCGTTTTCAGATATAGCTCTCTGTTTGGTCTTAACCTGTATTCAGCATTATCGTTTCTTTTAGCTCCCAGTATTTTCCTTAAAATTCTTCTTTCGACCTTCTCTAGTTTCTCAAGATCTCCATTTCTTCTTAGTTTAAGTGTTTCTGCCGCATAGAGAGCTTCAGGTCTGGCCACTGTTTGGTAGGGTCTTAATTTCGTGTTCCAGGACAAGGATTTTTTATTATAAACGTTTTTGGTCATATGAAACACTCTTTCCATTTTGTGCACTCTAGTTTCTATAGCTATCTTTTCTTTAGCATTGTATGTAATCCACTCTCCTAGGTATTTAAAGGAATCTGTTTTGTGTATTGTGTTGTTGTCAACTGCAATATTTTGAGGAGCATCACAGATGTTTGTCATAAACATTGTTTTTTCATAGGATATTTGTAGTCCTACTTTGGCTGCTTGTTTTTGTAGTTCTCTTATTTGTTCTTGGGCATTGTCTAGTGAATCTGTAATCAATGCCATGTCATCTGCGAAGGCTAAACAGTCGACATTGATCTTGTTTGGATTTCTCCCTAGTTGAATCCATTTAGTATTGATGGCCTTCCTCCATTCTCGAACTACCTTCTCCAAGACACAATTGAAAACCAGAGGTGACAGACCATCTCCCTGTCGAACACCTGACTTTATTTCAAACGATTTTGAGAGCTCTCCCCCAAATTTTACTTTCGATTTTGTATTTGTCAAAGTACCTTTAATTATTGCAGTTGTTTTAGCATCGAGTCCCAATTCTTTTAAGATATCAAGCAGTGTATTTCTGTCAATTGAATCATAGGCTTTTTTAAAATCCACAAAAGTAATTACATATTTTAAGTTCCTGATTTTCCTCATTTCTATTATGTTCTTTAAATTTAGTATTTGTTCTGCACATGATCTTCCCTTCCTAAATCCAGCCTGATACTCTCCTATCTGTTTTTCAAGTATCTCTTCTGCTCTTTTTAAAAGCGCCTTAGACAAGATCTTATAGGTCACTGGTAAGAGGGAGATTCCCCTATAATTGCTGGGATCTGTTTTCTTCCCTTTTTTATGTAGTGAATGTATTAAAGCAGATGTCCAGTCTGGTGGTAATCTGTGTGTTGTCCAGATTTCTTTTAGTATTTCTGATAGACACTGTATCATGTTGTCACTAGAGTACTTCCATAGTTCAGCAACTATATTATCCTCTCCAGGGGCTTTATTATTTTTAAGCTCTTTTATGATTTCTTTTATTTCTTCTGTGGTTGGCGGCTTGGAGTCTGGTGGTGTTGGGTTTACAATATTGAAATTAAATTTTTCTTTCGGTGGATAACAGTTATGTAGTTCTTCAAAATATTCAGCAAGTATTCTACAGTTCTCTATGCTATTGTATGCAGTTTTCTGCGTTTTTGGGTCCGTGAAAAGTAGACTAGGAGAAGAGTATTTCTTTAAGTTACTTTTGAAGGTTTTGTAAAAGTCCCTAGCATTGTTCTGTTTGAAGTTGGAGTCTATTGATGCTAGTTGGTCTTTTATGTATTGAACTTGGATCTTTTTAAGGCCTTTTGAAGCTTGCTTCCGGGCTTCTTTTAGGGAGTTCCTATTTTTATCATTTTTGTTGGCATTCCAAATGTTCCAAGCTCGTTGTCTTGTTAGGATTAGTTTGTCACACTCATCATTCCACCAGGCATGTTTCCATTTTTTTGGTAAGGAGAATGGTTTCTTCTGCTGTCTGTACTATATCTTTTTGAAGTTGTTCCCATGTTTTAGGTGTTTTCTTTTCCAAAAGTGTCCTGAAATTGTGTTCCTTGGTTAATTTCTGAGTGTCAAACTTTTTAGGTTGATATTCGCTCTTTCTTTTATATATTGGTCTAATTTTGAATTTAACGACAGATAGATAGTGATCTGAATCTAAACTTGCACTCTTAGCAACTTTTACATTGAGTATCTCTGATGCAGACAGTCTGCTTATAGCAACATGGTCAAGTTGTTTCTCCCCACAGACTGGATTCGGGGATACCTATGTAGTTTGTTTTCTAGGGAGTTTTTTGAAATATGTAGACTTTAGAACTATGTCATGTTCTCTGCATAAACTAATAAGTCTTTCTCCATTTGCATTGGTTCTTTTATGTGCAGGGAATTTGCCTACTATGGATTGGTGATGACGTTCTTTGCCGATTTGAGCATTAAAGTCTCCCAACAATATTATTGTGTTTTTGGATGAAATCTGGTCTAAGGTGTTTGACAGTTCCTGCCAAAAAATTTCTGTTTGTTCTTTTTGTGTTCGGTTTTTCTCATTTGTTGGTGCATGTGAGTTTACAATGGTATACAGTTTGTTTACTGATTTGACGGTTAATGTTGAAAGCCTTTCATTGACAGATTTAAATTCTACTATCGAGTTCAATATATTTTGGTTTACAATGAATCCTGTTCCTAATTGGGGTACATTCTTCATAACTCTTTTTCCTGGCTTCCCTTTGAAGATTCTGAATCCCTCTGAATCAAATGAATGTTCATCAGTATACCTTGTTTCTTGGAGTGCAGTTATCATTATATTTTTCTGTTTTATAAAATTTATTAACGTTTTAAGTTTTCCTGTTTTTAGAAGTGAGTTTACGTTGAACGTTGCCAAGTAGTTTATATTTTTGTTTAATTTTATTTGTTGCTTGCTTAAGGCAGGTTTCAGGATGCTCCGACTCATCCTTCGCACATTGCTGTAGGCCCCCAGAATCCGAATGCCTACTTTTAATTTCCTTAGAAATTGGAGATTGGTTACTCCCTGGGGTAAAATCTCTTACAAGGTGCGTATCCATTGTTGATTGTTTGTTGGGTTAGGGGAACAAGTCCCCTAAGGATTCTACTCGAGGTTATTAGCTCCGAGGAATGGTTTTCAGCCGCACCACTGGTGGACAGACGCTGACCACTCAGCCGCTTGTTTCAAGACAGACGCCAAGTGGATTTTTTTTCTTTGGTTGCCTCTTCCGCTAGTTCCGCCGTACCGAGAACTATTCCCTCCACCTTCACTACCGTTGAGGTCTTCACTGTAGTCCTAACAAGGAGCCCTTACAAGGTGCTATCACCCGGGCCAGGTGAACCTTGGTTTTTTAACGAGGTTGTTACTCCTCCCCCTCCTCCTTCCTCACCTCTTGTATGGTGAGGCCCCGGGCTTCGGACCGGCGTAGCGGAGTTTACGTCGCATATTATTTAACAAACATTCCCAATAAGTTACCATTTGTAACTTATATCCCCTATGTAAGATATTCAGTTTCCAAAATTTACCTTCCAATCTGTCTGGGACGGCAAGCTCACTTTTAGACGCAAAAGAAACAGTCTTGGTTTGTGCAACCAGCACAGTTTCTTCGGTATCTGAAGATCTATCACGGTTGCTATACAAGTGCCACCGCAGTAGTTACGGAGTGGAGTGATTTTAACTGCAAGCTTATGTGTCCATTAAAAATTTTGATGTAGAACAGTGGGAAATTGGCTTTTAATACGAAGACAATTCAAATACTTAGTATCTTTCAGTGATCAATAGAGAGTTGCCTGTTAGGTTTAACGTGACTGATAGTACAAGTGAATACGAAGAAATAAATCAGGCATCAGTCTGAATTGGAATACGTAATAATGTCTGTAACAGAAATCAAATGGCGTTTGGCGGAACATATATCCAAAGAAATTACTAGCAGACAGACCATTAAATTTCTTTTTGAACTGCAACAGAGAATAGAAGAATTAAATGACACTCTACAGCCGGCCGGTGTGGCCGAGTGGTTCTAGACGCTACAGTCTGGAACCGCACGACCGCTACGACCGCAGGTTCGAATCCTGCCTCGGGCATCGATGTGTGTGGTGTCCTTAGGTTAGTTAGGTTTAAGTAGTTATAAGTTCTAGGGGAGTGATGACCTCAGAAGTTAAGTACCACAGTGCTCAGAGCCATTTAAACCATTTGACACTACAGGAAACCGGCCACTAGAAAAGGACAGGAGGAGCGTGCCTGCATGTAATTAAAGATAATAATGCATAAAAAGTCTATGAGAATCCTTTACCCAGCAGAAGCCGTCAAATGAATGGTGAACATGTGATGACAATCACGAAGATGATTATTATTACGGTCGTGATGATGGTCTCACACATACGCACAAATGCACACACAATTTTTTATAGGCACACACTATGTCATAGCCATTTCCTTGCTTGACTCATTCCCAACTGAGCTAGCGATCTCATTCTATCGTCTGGCCACAAGACAAGACGTGAAACTAAAACGTCCCTAGCATTGTTGCTGCTAAGGTCTCTTCTCTGTTTAATAAAAGTAGAACAACAGAATGTCGCTAAAGTTATGCTTCGGTTTATTCGCGATGTAGTGCCCGTTCCATTTCAGCTCCGACCTGCAGAACCTGTGGCCCGCAGATACGAAACTCTGTTGTGGCCCAGTGTGTCATTTCCAAACCGCAGTATGAATGTCGTTGTATCCTGTCTTCTCTGCTGCAAAGTATCCTGTGAAAACGACGTGTGCAAGTGAATAAAATAGGTAAACGTGACTTTAGAAATTATTGAAACTTAGGTGACAGATAGATGCGTCACATTTTTTTCCAATACCATCTCACATGATATTATACACACCTCCCCACATTTGCGTTTAACAAATAAATCATAAGCCATTCCTGAAGAAATAAAACCCTCGCAACTGCAGTGTTAAGGAACTTTTTTAAACGCTAAAAGTGGCACAATTTACAGTTTCCATTTAATGGAGCGTATAAATCATTTTCCACGGCGAGGGGATTTTGTTTTGCCGTTTGTTAGCTGCTGTGTACTGTAAATGGTGCAGCGGAGACTAGACTGCTTCCGCAATTAATTACATATAAACAAGATACGGTAATTGCTTTCGAATAAAAAACTAGAATAACAGAAACTGGATCCATATATAAATATAAAAACGTAATGGAGCGATTATCAGAAGATTTCTGAGTACAGACTGGTACATGTGGATGAATACGTGTTAGGTACGTCCATAATCGAAATAAAGTAAATAATATTTGTTAGCGGCATGCAATTTAGTTGATGGATTTAAAGTGATTGGCTTACATGGTAATCACGACATAGTAATCACATGCGAAATTGTGTATGCTGATTGATGCTATACGCTAGCTGGAAATAGGATTAAGTTGTGTACATCTCGAGATACGTTTAATACCCATGCTGTACCGTTGAATATAAACGTAGAAATGGTCCCCGGGATATAACTGTAACTGATATTTTTTAAAGAATTCATATCGATAGACAGCGTAATTTCTAGACATAATAAGTAAGTTAGATACGCTGATGTGATTAATCGTGTTGTGAGAACACCTTCGTGGCGCTGCTGTACTCCCCCATAAAACCAAAGAATTTATCAGAGAATATGACTATGGACACTGGCAACTTACTGGCTTGATGGCTTCAAAAAATGGTTCAAATCGTTCTGAGCACTATGGGACTTAACATCGGAGGCCCCCTAGAACTTAGAACTACTTAAACGTAACTAACCTAAGAACATCACACACATCCATGCCCGAGGCAGGATTCGAACCTGCGACCGTAGCTGTCGCGCGGTTCCAGACTGAAGCGCCTAGAACCACTCGGCCACACCAGCCGGCTTGTTGCCTTTGCTATTACATCTAAAAGATTCATAAAAATCACTTGTACACTACATAGTAGTGGTTTTAAGTAAAGAAAAAAGCTATGATGAAATAATATTTAAACATATTTGTCGGAATGCACTGTCTTTTGGTTAGTACTGAAACACCATTGTACACTTGATGAGTGATAAAAGTGCGCCGGCCGCGGTGGCCGAGCAGTTCTAGGCGCTTCAGTCCGGAACCGCAAGACTGATACGGTCGCAGGTTTGAATCCTGCCTCAGGCATGGATGTGTGTGATGTCCTTAGGTTAGTTAGGTTTAAGTAGTTCTAACTTCTAGGAGACTGCTGACCTCAGATGTTAAGTCCCATAGTGCTCAGAGCCATTTGAACCATTTGATAAAAGTGCCTGAGACCAGATTTTGACATACCCTCCCCGTTATTCTGGAACTACAGTGGAGCCTTAACTGTACTATTAGTAAAAGTACAGAACGGTTGTCAATGTGAAAGCGATTGAAGGAGCTACTCCTTCTCGACGCCAGGCACACAGTCACACTTAAGAAGGAGCTCAATAATATTGAGATCTGGTGACTGTGGCGGTCAGGAGAGGTGTGCAATTCATCTTCGTACTCACAAAACAAGTCCCGGACTATGCCAGCTAAGTGAGCAGGGGCCCTTTCGCCTTGGAACACTGTCTCACTGCTGGAGAACAAACGCTGAAACGAGGGATGTGTCTAATTAGCCAAAACGGTAACGTAACTCTCGGAAGTAATGCGATCTTGCAGAACAACCAAAGGGCTCATAGAATACCACGATACGGGTGCCTAAATCATCACTATACCCCTACCATACTTCGCTCTTGGACGTAAACTAGGCCACAAATCGGAAACCAGATTACTTTCTTACATTGTTCCATAGTCCAGGTTTTATGGATTCGTCACCATGTTTTCCTGTTACGAGCACTGGCCATCACTGTATGAGTGGTTTTGGAGTTCCAACTGGCGCAGCAGTTCCCTGCTTCTGGAGCTCCCTATGTGTTGTTTTGGCGCTGACAGGGTGCGACATGCAGCTGCAGTGAGTTATTCAGGTGTTGTTTCCTTATTTTTCGTCACATTCCTGTTCAATGGCCGTCTGTCACAATAACTCAACATACACGTTTGTCCGCACTGTGGCTCAGCGGATGATTTCTTTTCCGCTTTCCCTATAAGTGATATACACACATCAAAAAAAGTTTTGCATCACCTCAGTTACAAGAATTCCGGAACCTGTACAGAAAATTGGAATGGAGATCAACATAACCATCATTTCCGCCCTTTTTACTGCTCATGAAAACCACACATTGCACGTTGTACCACCATACAGTGGGACCTTCAGAAATGGTGGTCCAGATTGCTGTATACACCGGTACATCTAGTACCCTGTACCACGTCCTCTTGCATTGATGCATGCCTCTATTCTTCGTGCTATACCATCTACAAGTTCATCAAGACACTGTTGCTCCAGATTGCCCACTCCTTAAAGGCGATTCGACATAGATCCCCCAGAGTAGTTGGCGGGTCATGTCGTCCATAAACAGACCTTTTCAATCTATCCAAGGCATGTTCTATAAGCTTCATGTCTGCAGAACATGCTGGCCATGTCGTTATCCCGAAGGAAGTCATTCACAAGATGTGTATGATGGGGGCGCGTATTGTCGTCCATGAATTCGAATTCCTCGCCAATATGCTGCCGATATGGTTGCACTATCGGTTTGAGGATGGCATTTATGAATCGTACAGCCGTTAAGGTGCCTTCCATGATCACCAGCGGCGTACGTCGGCCCCATATAATGTCACCCAAAAACATCATGGAACCTTCACTTTGCTGCACTCGCTGGACAGTGTGTCTAAGACGTTCACCCTGAACCTTTTCCTCCAAACACGTCTCCGACGATTGTCTCATTGAAGACATATGCGACACTCGTCGGTGAAGAGAACATGATGCCAATCCTGAGCGGTCCATTCGGCATATTGTTGGATCCATCTGTACCGCGCTGCATGGTGTCGTGGTTGCAAAAATGGACCTCGCCATGGACGTCGGGAGTACAAGCTACTGCCCACAGTTTGAGTCGTAACACGACGTCCTCTGACTGCACGAAAAGCATTATTCAACATGGTGGCGTTGCTGTCAGGGTTCCTCCGAGCCATAATCCGTATGTAGCGGTCATCCACTGCAGTAGCAGCCCTGGGGCGGCCTGAGCGATCCATGTCATCGACAATTCCTGTCTCTCTGAATCTCCTCCATGTCCTAACAACATCGCTTTGGTTCACTCCGAGGCGCCTGGACACTTCACTTGTTGAGAGTCTTTCCTGGCACAAAGTAACAATGCGGACGCGACCGAACCGCGGTATTGACCATCTAGTCATGGATGAACTGCAGACAACACGAGCCGTGTACCTCCTGCGTGGTAGAATGACTGGAACTGATCGGCTGTCGGACCACCTCCGTCTAATAGGCGCTGCTCATGCATTGTTGTTAACATCTTTGGGCGGGTTTAGTGACATCTCTGAACAGTCAAAGGGACTCTGTCTATGATATAATATTCACAGTCAACGCCTATCTTCAGCAGTTCTGGGAAACGGGGTGATGAAACACTTTTTGATGTGTATAAATCTTCGACATGCTGCCTCTCGGAACACCAAACACTTCGGCTACCTCGGTTAAGGACGCACCCACCATATGAGCACCAACAATTTGCCCTCGTTCGAATTGTTTTAGCTGCGACGTAATGCACTCGCAGCTACACAGATCTCTTCTGATTAGTCACACTTGCAACGGATTGAGGGTACTGCACAAACACCGTTCGCGAAGAAACACAGCAGTGCAACATGGAGGCGTGACTAGCGTTGTGGTCAAGCATGTGTTTCTCGCAGTGTTTCCATTTTTTTCAACCTCTGTACTTCCCTCTACGTTTATATACCTGCTGCAATGCATACGTAATTCAGTGGTGTAAGAAAGCAATTATAGGCTTCTCTGCCTCCCTCTCTGATACAGGTAACTCGCTCTGCATTCTGTCCACAATGTCAGTTGATGCAAATGTTACCTCAATTTATCCGCGGACACGTCATTTTCATTCCATAGTCATTCGACAGTAAAAGAAACAAAAAAAATTGAAGGTAAAGACTTCTAGGCCGTCATGTCCCACTTAAAATTTCTTCCATGTCCACTTTCTGGGATGTTCAGGATTTTCTGGTGCCCCGGCTAGATCAACATTGTCAAAGTCCAGTGCCCATGTTCATTTATAAAAGTGAGTTTTCTCGTGCTTGTACTAAGTGAACTCCTTTTTATAAGTGAACGTGACGTTGTTCTTCGATAGAGTTTAGCTAACCGGGGAATCCAGAAGCTCCTACGGAGGATCATACAAGAGAGGTCGAAATGTCGGTAATGTAAGTAAAAACTTGGAAGAGGAACATGGCACTGCGTAAGTCCCCGGGAATGGTGGGCGGCTCGTGAAGGAGTTGACCATCAGCTGCCATGTGGCATTTGTAGAGGCACGCCGAATCACGCTGTGGTTCAGCGTGGACGAGACGATCTCGCACCAGCATCAGTGTCCTCCACACGAGCTGAGGTAGGCAGCAAGGGGTTCGCCCGCCAAAGTGATGGCAGCTGAGTGGCTGCCCGACCCCGGGCTCGAATGGTCGACTCCCAGAGTAGGAGGCCTGCAATAGCTGAAGTAGGCTCCGGGCAGCCTGGCGACTGAAGTACGCTAAGTACACAGCATCGAACTTGGTGCAAGCTGTGGGGCAGCAGCTAGCAGTGGTGGAGTCTGAAATTGGTGAGTTGTTGAACTATGTACGAAGGTGAGTCAATAAATAAGTCGCTGATGTCAGAATACAGCATAGCGTTTTATATTTCTCGCCTATACATACCTAGAAAGTGACAGCACATATCGTGTGGGAGGTAGCCGATACACAGTATTCCGCGGCCAGTGGTTAATGATCTGTTATGAGACCACTTAAGAGGGTGTGCTATGAGTGTGTACCCGATTAGAACAAGGAGATTTTTTGTGAGCCGAGGAACTGTTTGCAGACAAGTCCATACCGAAATTCGTACACCACGTGCTTAGAACTGTATTTCATGGAAATTTGTGATCAATTTGGTACAGGAATTCAACAAAGAAAAAACGTCACAGACAAGGGGCGTCTTACTCGCCCTGCTTATCCAATGATGGCCTATTGTTTCCCCGTCTAGGGGTATTTCGTTACCCCCAGGACACACAGTTCTGTGGATTTCAGCAATTTAAGGAACCAAATGTTGTTGTGGTCTGCAGTCCGAAGACTGTTCTGATGCAGCTATCCATCATACTCTACCTTGTGCGAGCCTCTTCATCTTCGAATAACTGCTGCAACCTACATCCGTCTAAATCTGCTTACTGTATTCACCTTTAGTCTCCCTCTACGATTTTTAACTCCCTCACTTTCCTCAAACAGTAAACTGGTGATACATTGATGTCTCAGAATGTATCCTATCAACTGATCCCTTCTTTTGGTCAAGTTGTGCCACACGTTTCTTGCCTCCCCGGTTCTATTAAGCACTTCCTCATTACTTACGTGATCGACCCATCTAATCTTCAGCGCTCTCCTATAACACCAGATTTTGAAAGTGTCTCTTCTCTTTTTATCTAAAATGTTTATCATCCATGTTTTACTTCCATACACGGCTACACTCCAGATAAATACCTTCAGAAAAGGCTTCCTAACACCTAAATCTGTATTCGATATTAACAAACTTATTTTGTTCAGAAATCCTTTTCTGGCAATTGCCAGTCTACATTTTATATCCTCTCTACTTCCTCCATTCTCAGTTATTTTGCAGCCTAAATAGCAAAACTCAATACTTTAAGTGTCTCATTTCCCGTTCTAAGTCCCTATCACCTGATTTAATTCGACTACATTCCATTTCCTTGCCTTGCTTTTGTTGATCTTCATCTTATATCCTCCTTCTAAGACATTGTATATTCCGTTCAATTGCTCTTCTAAGTCCTCTGCTGTCTCTGACAGAACTGCTATGTCATCGGCAAACCTTGAAGCTTTTATTTCTTCTCCCTGATATTTAATTTGTACTCCAAATTTTTCTTTGGTTTCCATCATTGCTTGTTCAATATACGCATTGAATGGCATTGAAGATAGGCGACAACCCTGTATCACTCCCTTTTTAACCACTGCCTATCTTTCACGACCGTCGACTGGCTTCTGTACAAGTTGCAAATACCCTTTCGCTTCCTGTTTTTTACCCCCGCAACCTTTAGAAATTCAAAGAGTTTATTCCAGTCAGCATCGTCAAAAACTTTCTCTAAGTCCACAAATGCTATAAATATAAGTGTGCGTTTCCTTCACCTGTCTTCCAAGGTAAGTCGTAAGTCAGCATTACCTCGCGTGTTCCTACATTTCACCGGTATCCCAATTGATCTCCCCCGAGGTCAGCTTCTACCAGCTTTTCCATTTTTCTGTAAAGAATTGGCTTTAGTATTTTGCAGTCATCACTTATTACACTGACAGATTGGTAATTTTCACACCTGCCAGCAACAGGAACCAAATAAACTTGTTATATCACGCGAGGTCAAGATGCCATAATAATTCTGTGGGGCAGGCCATTATGCCTTGTCTAACGATGGGATGACTGTTTAAGTTTACAGCGGCAGTACGCTGTAAAGGAAAATAAATTTTAGGGCGGTATACAGGGTGGTCCATTGATCGTGACCGGGCCAAATATCTCACGAAATAAGCGTCAAACGAAAAAACTACAAAGAACGAAACTTGTTTAACTTGAAGGGGTAAACCAGATAGCGCTGTGGTTGGCCCGCTAGATAGCGCTGCCATAGGTCAAACGGATATCAACTGCGTTTTTTAAATAGGAACCCTCATGTTTTATTACATATTCGTGTAGTACGCAAAGAAATTTGAATGTTTTAATTGGACCACTTTTTCACTTTGTGATAGATGGCGCTGTAATAGTCACAAACATATGGCTCACAATTTTAGACGAACAGTTCGTAACAGGTAGGTTTTTTAAATTAAAATACAGAACGTAGGTATGTTTGAACATTTTATTTCTGTTTTTCCAATGTGATACATGTACTTTTGTGAACTTACCATTTCTGAGAACGCATGCTGTTACAGCGTGATTACCTGTAAATACCACATTAATGCAATAAATGCTCAAAATGATATCCGTCAACCTGATAACATTTGGCCATACGTGTAACGGCATTCCTCTCAACAGCGAGTAGTTCGCCTTCCGCAATGTTCGCAAATTCATTGACAATGCGCTGACGCATGTTGTCAGGCGTTGTCGGTGGATCACGATAGCAAATATCCTCCAACTTTCCCCAAAGAAAGAAATCTGGGGACGTCAGATCCGGTGAACGTGCGGGCCATGGTATGGTGCTTCGACGACCAATCCACCTGCTATATATGCTATTCAAAACCGCTTCAATCGCACACGAGCTGTGTGCCGGACATCCATCATGTTGGAAGTACACTGCCATTCTGTCATGCAGTGAAACATCTTGTAGTAACATCGGTAGAACATTACGTAGGAAATCAGCATACATTGCACCATTTAGATTGCCATCGATATAATGGAGACCAATTATCCTTTCTCCCATAATGCCGCACCATACATTCATCCCCCAAGGTCGCTCATGTTTCATTTGTCGCAGCCATCCTGGATTTTCCGTTGCCCAATAGTGCATATTATGCTGGTTTACGTTACCCCTATTGGTGAATGACGCTTCTTCGCTAAATAGAACGCTTGCAAATAATCTTTCATCGCCCCGTAATTTCTCTTGTACCCAGTGGCAGAACTGTACACGACGTTCAAAGTCGTCGCATGGAATTCTTGGCGCATAGAAATATGAATGTTGATGTAGCATTCTCAACACCGACGTTTTTGAGATTCCCGATTCTCGCGCAATTTGTCTGCTACTGATGTGCGGATTAGCCGCGACAGCAGCTAAAACACCTACTTGGGCATCATCATTTGTTGCAGGTCTAGATTGACGAAACCATCCGGCGTACGGTCCGGACACTTGGATGATGTCGTCCAGGATACCGAGCAGCATACATAGCACAGGACCGTTGGGCATTTTGATCACAATAGCCTTACATCAACACGATATCGACATTTTCCGCAATTGGTAAGCGGTCCATTTTAACACGGGTAATATATCACGAAGCAAATACCGTCCGCGCTGGCGGAATGTTACGTGATACCACGTACTTGTACGTTTGTGACTATTACAGCGCCATCTATCACAAAGTGAAAAAAGTGGTCCAACTAAAACATTCATATTTCTTTACGTACTACACGAATATGTAATTAAAAAATGGGGGTTGCTATTTTAAAAAAAACGCATTTGATATCAGTTTGACCTATGGCAGCGCCATCTAGCGGGTCATCCACAGCGCCATCTGGTTTCCCCCTTCAAGCTAGACAAGTTTCGTTCTTTGTAGTTTTTTCGTTTGATGCTTATTTCGGGAGATATTTGGCCCGGTCACTATCAATGGACCACCCTGTATGCAGCTCTAACGTCTCTATTCCAGTTTGCAACTTATTGAATCACCCTCGCAGACTCTTAGATCGTCGTAGGCCCCACTAGCGCCTTGTGCTCGCAGAGTGCAATACCTTGGACTAAAATTGGCGAGTATTTAAATGTACATCGTCCGTCCTTGTTTTGCGCCTTTACCGTTGTGTCCCACCCTCTCTCCATCTACACACCCTCCATCTCCTTTCCCAACACAACTTCCACCGTCTACCCCTCTCGGATGATGAGCTTTGCCCTGACATCTACCCTTCCTACCAACTCTAAACCCATCTTCCTGCCTCCTCCTCAGGGCTCCCTCTCCTCCCCCTCCCTCCTCCTGAGCAGCTTCCCCCTCCTACTCCCCCTCCATCTCTTGCGCCTCCTTTCAGTGTCTCTGCGCTCCCTCCTGCCCTGTCTTCCCTCTTCCTCTCCCGCCCCACGTGTCTCCTGCCTCTTCGTGAACCCACTGATGCCCCTCCTCTCTTCATCATGCCGCTTCCCCAGCTGCCCCATGCTCTCCCCTCCTTTTCCATCCTCCCTGCCCTTTCCCTCAGCAGATCCCACCTGGCAGTTTTATTCTTCGTCGTGTGTGCTCCAAGTGGGTTTTAAGTGTGTTGTTCCGAAGTGTTTTTAATACTGTGGCCGACTTTTAACCTGTGCCTGCGCATTCAGTGTCTTCTGTGTTTTAAGAATCGCCAACTGTGTTTTTTTTTTTAACTTTATGGTGACTTTAACTGTCTGCCATGAACGACTCCATGTCAGTGTATATTTTAGCTCCATTTTCTCCCCTTAATCTGTTTTATGTTCACCTTTTTTATCTCCTTATGTATGTATCATTTTATTCTTGTTTTAGTTGTCATGTCACTCGGCTGAAGAGCGGCGGATTGTGCCGCTGACAGCCCTCCCCTGCCCATATGGGGCAGGGGAATGCAATCACAATAAAGAAAAAAAAGTCCTTGTTTTGCTACAGCTGCGGTTACGACCATGTAAGGCACAATAAGTCTGTGGCTTGGCTGTGAAGCAACTAGGTCACATTGGCTCTGACTTTCTGCTGCGTCAGTGCTATGATGGGTCTGATGCCTCCGCATATAGTAATCCACCCAACGCCATGGAGTCAGTATTTGCCATATCATCGTGCATCCCCTGTCGTGTCTGCGTCTGGCGTGATCCGATCAGACCCGCTTCCATGGCCTCTTGCATTAGCTGCTGCTTAGTCACGTCAAAAATAGTCGTGGCGCTACAGCATAGACACTAAAATTACGGATGTATAATGCTTGAAATTATATTTAAGACAAAACATTTCATGATTTTAAAATTTTAAATATATCTCTCTCTCATCACTCATATATTTTTTGTGTGACTGATGAATTGTGTGCTTCAACGTACACACCCCAGTGGTCCACATAGTGACAAATGAGTCGCTTGTCGAAACATTGTGCATAAAATGGAAACGACAACTTGACTGTATACCTGAAAGCATACAATTAATCTTTCACTTTGAACAATTTTCGTGGCATATTACTTATTTTCTGGTAAAGTACTCAACCTATTGTTCTCGATTCTTACAGGTTCCCCTACACCCATTCGCTAAAATATGGAAAATATTCATGAACATATTCTCACCTGGGTTTATTTCACATAGATTTACGCTGTCAAAAAGTAATAATAATGTAAATTTTTAACAAAATATTTATAAAATATTTCACATTATGCAAAACTCTTCATTGTAAGTCCATAGAATAACAACATTCTAGTTAACATGAAGTAAAAGTTTCTTATGTCTCTCCATGATATTCAATGAGTTAACAAATGAAATCACAGTAAAATTTACACGGGTAAGATAGAATAAGACTCCGGTTAACAGAGTATTTACTCTCAGAGTATCAGAGGCAGTGTATGGTGCTCTCAGTAGATGCTCTCAGACGTCACTTCAATAAACTGACCTGAAACTAACAGAAAACTGTCTTGACGAAGGCTGTTCGGTTTCGGCATACAGTGCAGGAAAATCCTTTCAAAAGGATAGTGTTGCATACTGATGCGAACAACATTCAAGCTCCCTCAGCGCCTGCAGTAGTCACTGATAACCACTGCAGTCTGCAGAAAGAGTGATGCAGTAGCATGAAAGGAAATTTCATAAGATTCATCTGGGTTCTACGACTCACGATGTTGTGAAACGGTGTATGTACGTTTCAGTCCCAGTGTAAATTGGTCATCATCAGAGTACGTACGAAGTTGTGCTGAAAAGTAATGTATCAGACTTTATCTGAAAAGCCTTAAGATTTTTAAATTAAACACACTTTATTAACATTCCACATCTTTATTCTTTATTTCTAGATATTTATTTCTCAACTAGTTATCCTGGTGACGCACACATTTCTCCCAACCAGATACCAGTTCGGTGATCACCGTAGAATGTTTGACGTTGTCGACGGTGCCATTATTCGCCTCGACCTGCACCACTTCATCACTATCAAAGTGAAAGTGTTCTTTGAGGCGAAGAAACAGACAAAAAGCGGATGGGGCCAAGTCGAGACTGTATGGAGGATGATCAATGACAGTGAACCCACGGAGTCGGAGTCAGTTCTTTCAGATGTCGCAGCACTGGTGTGTGGTGCCGCATTGTCATGCTGAAAGAGAGTGCCCCTTATAGGAACAAACTTCTCGAATTCGTGCTTCCAGTTTTCTGGGATCTCACAGCACATTGCAGAGTTTTGGTGGTCCATTTAGGAATGAATTCCACATGCATCACACTTTAACATTCCAGAATACTGTGAACATCACTTTGCCTGCTGATGACATATCTTGAACTACTTTGGCGTTGGTGATCCTTTATCGTGGAAATCCGTGGATGTTTTCTCGCTGTCGTTCACAAAATGATGCATCCAGCTTTCTCAACCTGTCACAATGCAGTTAACGAACGTCTCGGGCTTTCACTCAAAACCAAAAAGAAAAATTGCTGGCATGTCCAGTCTCCTCTGCTTCATGCCAGGATTGAGCATTCGAGGCATCCATTGTTCACGCAGTTTTCTGTACCGAAGTTCTGCAGTGATGCCCTGTACAAGCTCTCGTGATATGCCACCCCAACGTAAGGGCTGTGTCTGTGTGATATGGCCATTTTCTCTGACAAGTTCATCATCAACCGGATTCCGATGAGTCTCGTCAGCTATTACACACGTTGAGGTTATCACCACCGTTTCCTTCATTACAAGCACGAACAAACCAAGGCCGCACATTGCTGATGTCTATACAATCATCGGCGTAAAAAGCGTTCATTCATCAATAGGTTTCAACTCGATGCTCGTTTTCTGCCGTTAGAAACACGATTATAGTCCGCTGTTTCTCACACACCGTCATAGTTACGTAGCACACTGCCGTGTTACACGCTGCAATTCGAAGCCCTCTAACGGCAGAGTGCTACAACTTGCATCAGCGAAGGGGGAAATTCGGCCGAGCAATTTGAGTGTTATGTATCGCCTGAGAACAGCATAAAAACTTCGGAGACATTAGTTTTCAGCACTGCTGTGGTAATGCAAACTTAACTTAAATATTAAGCGTAATAAGTTTTATATTATAGCTAAAGTGCCACTGTAGTCCTACATACCTTGATGATGACCAGCTTCAATAGTGACAGGATTGTTGGTGTATATAACAAGACGTGCTTTGTAGCCGAAAATAATTTTGTAACAACTGACTCCAGTGACTAAAGCCATGTACTATACGACGAATTGTTTAGTTTCAAGCAACAATTATAAAGCTTTGCAATATTATGTCAGGAAAAACGCAGCTGTCGCACAGTTGTCACATAAATGGAGTAATCCTGCACATACAGAAATTTAACAAAACATCTCTTCTTCCTATCAAGAATAGCCAACAGGTATATCGACAGTACTACGTCATTTAGTAAGCTCTATGGGTACGCTTGAGTTTATTGCACTGTAACGTTGCAATTAAAAATATTTCTGCCTTTTTCTGAATTCTAATATCGATCAATTCTATGTAAGCGCAATCTTTACTTTTGCCCTGATGGAATTTCAATTTCCTTGAGACATACATCTTCAATAATGATAGAACTTGAAATTCGAAAATTCGTGCAGGGACAGGACTTGAACCCAAGTCTCCTGCTTACTAGGGTGATGTACTAACTACATCACGTATTTTATGTATGTATTGTATATTAACCGGGGCCTTAGAAACGACGGAGAAGCTCCGTCCTTGCCGCAGCTGCAGTGGTCCACAACCCCACAACGTCTACCGCAGTTCACTTCATCCCTCCGCCGCCCCACACCGAACCACTCTTTCAGGGTTATTGTGCGGTTCGGCCCCCGGTGGACCCCCCCAGGGAACGTCTCACACTAGACAAATGTAGGCCCTATGTTTGCGTGGTGGTGTACGCGTACGTGGAGTACTTGTTTGCGCACCAATCGCCGACATAGTGTACCTGAGGCGGAATAAGGGGAACCAGCCCGCATTCGCCGAGGCAGATGGAAAACCGCCTAAAAACCATCCACAGACTGGCCGGCTCACCGGACCTCGACACAAGTCCGCCGGACGGATTCGTACCGGGGACCAGGTGCACCTTCCCAATCCGGAAAACCATGCGTTAGACCGCACGGATAAAACTACATCACGCACCAGTACAGCTAACATAGCTGCACGGATTACCCTAACCCAGAACCCTCTCTAACGCAAATTTCAGTCCATGCCTTCCGTCCATTTTCCCCTTCTCAAATAGTCATCATTGCCGAGGCTCCCCAATATTGGAACAGCATGCCAGCCTTCTACATAATGCGGAGAATCCTGCCTGTACCTGATGGGATTACAATTTACTTCAGACATATGAGTCATAATTTTAGATTCGATAAAGTTCTTACTATCTCTGCAGCTATTTTAATATGTGAAATGGAAACAAATGTTGATTCATTTAAATATTGTATTAAGCAAATGGTTTGATACGCGAACTAATGTCAAAACACGTACAGTTTGTGTGCAAATTCTGTAACAGGTCACTGCTTTCAGAGTAGTCAAGGCGGGAACAGCTTTTGATTGAATATGACAGTTTATGATTCTATCACGGCTACCAGAGGCAGGTTCTTTTGCACACGGACTTTGATTGGATACAAGCACGTGTGCATTTTCAATAGTTAGTAAGCCGGGGCAACTGGTGGACACAGGCATAAATTTGAAGAGCAGAAGCTCACCGGACACAAAATTTGTCACCCCAGTGCGGACGCACAGATGAATCTTTAAGCCTTTACAGATGGCACAGCGATCGAGTCACATGCTCAACCGCACATTCACTGCCTCAATGTGAGCATACGGCAGTAGCTATCAGCGAGACATTTGTATCTAAAGTGGACACTGTACGTAAACATGGGTAAATGTAAGGTCATTACAGAGTGGGTAAAAGTGGAAATCGTGTTTGGTCGTGCCCATGGCCATACAGTGTGAGCAGTTGCTGGATTTGTTGGTGTTTCGCGGCTGACTGTTCAATGAGTCTACAGGCTGAGATGTAACATACGTGGACACGAAACATGACATCAGAACCGTGATCGGGAAAAGATCCTGCCAGAGGGACCAGCGACGCAATTCACTGCTTGTGAATCAAAATCGCTTCCAAACCCGACAGGAATTGCTGCAGCCAGTAAATGAAGGTCCATCCCAACGCTTAGCGAGAGAACGTTGCGACGGGATGCACATACAATGAACATTTGGAGTCTATCATCTCGCAAGAGGTTATTGATCACACAGGCATATAAATAGCCTATATTAGGCTGGAAAAATATGCGACTGGTTTTCTGAACACTTCCTCACCCTACTGTATCTCGAATGGGCTGCTAAATCATATGACTTGAACCCCACAGAAAACCTATGGGACATGTTAGAACAGCGGCATCAGTTTCCCCGTAGATTGTAGGGACTGTGGGATCAAACCATCGGCTAGTGGCTTAAAATGGATGCGATGTACCTGCCCAATCTTGTGGACTCCCTTCCTAATCGAGACCAACAAGTTATCAAGTCCACGTGCGGTATTACTCGGTATTAAATGATGCTTGTGATGATTTCTGTAGTGGTGACAAATTTTTTTGCTCTCTGCGCTTGCTTACGTTGAATATTTTTTGTGAACATAAAATATGAAATTAATGTAGGCGATAGGTAAAAAGGGTAAATATTCTGAAGAGATTAATCTTAATTGGTAAGACTGTAAAACAACGTTTGTAAAGGAGTATGCCATTCTGATCAAAAGTATTCGGGCACCCTTATGCAATGCAGAATTGGCCACCACATGTCACAGTATGCCGACCCGCCAGCATAAAAGGAGACGGGGAGTATTGCGCTGTCATGATCAGAAGCAGTAACAGTAGAATGGATTGGTCAGGAGAACTCAATAACTTCGAACGTGGACTAGTTATCTATGTGAGCAACAAAGTCATCAGCTAAATTTAAATCCTTCTAAGGCTACCCAAGTTCACTTTTGCTGATGTGATTCTGTAGTGGAAACCAGAAAGAACAACCAGAGTTAAACTAAGATCAGGCAGACTTCATACACTGTGAGACAAGGACCGTCGAGCATTGTGGAGAATGGTTGAAAAAACATGCATGAAATCAGTGGAAGCAATCACTCGTGGGTTCCAAAGTGCTACCAGGAATCCAGCTATCACAATAACTGGGCGTAGGGAGTTAAAAAGAATGGAGCACACTGGCCGAGCTGCCCCTCATTAGTTACATGGTTCTGTAGTCAATGCTGGCGCAATACCCTGACGCAGTCCGATGAAAGGGTTTGGTTTGGCGAATGGTTCAAATTGAAATGGCTCTGAGGACTATGGGACTTAACTTCTGAGGTCATCAGTCCCCTAGAACTGAGAACTACTGAAACCTAACCAATCTAAGGACATCACACACATCCACGCCCGAGGCAGGATTCGAACCTGCGACCGTAGCGGTCGCGTGGTTCCAGACTGTAGCGCCTAGAACCGCTCGGCCACCCCGGCCGGCTTTGACGCATGACTGGAGGAGGTGGTATTACGGTATGGGGGTGTTTTTTGTGGTTCTCGTGTGATCCCCTAATTGCGCTCAAGAAAACGCTAAAATGCGAAAGGATGTGAACACATTTTAAAGCACTGTGTACTGCGTACAGTAGAGGAACAGTTTCGGAGAGTATGACAATGTAACCTGTCATAAAGCAGCACCTGTAGGACTATGTGGTTTATCGACTATAGCATTCCTGAAATGGACTGTAGTGACCAGGGACCCGACCTGAACCTAATGGAACACTTCTGGGTTGTGTCAGAACTTCGACTTCACACCAAACCCCACCGTCCAACAACAGCACCTTCTCTGACTTTGGCTCCTGAGGAAGAATGGACTGCCATTCCTCCACAGTCATTTAGACACTACACTGAACTCTCCCCAGCAAATTTCTATTCGTCACGAAGGCGAGGGATAGCCACACACCATAGTAATGTCCACTAATAGGTATCCATATGCTTTTCTACATCTACATCTACATTTATACTCCTCAAGCCACCCAACGGTGTGTGGCGGAGGGCACTTTACGTGCCACTGTCATTACCTCCCTTTCCTGTTCCAGTCGCGTATGGTTCGCGGGAAAAACGACTGCCGGAAAGCCTCTGTGCGAGCTCGAATCTCTCTAATTTTACATTCGTGTTCTCCTCAGGAGGTATAAGTAGGGAGAAGCAATATATTCGATACCTAATCCAGAAACGCACCCTCTCGAAACCTGGACAGCAAGCTACACCGCGATGCAGAGCGCCTCTCTTGCAGAGTCTGCCACTTGAGTTTGCTAAACATCTCCGTAACGCTATCACGCTTACCAAATGACCCTGTGACAAAACGCGACGCTCTTCTTTGGATCTTCTCTATCTCCTCTGTCAACCCGACCTGGTACGGATCCCACACTGATGAGCAGTACTCAAGTATAGGTCGAACGAGTGTTTTGTAAGCCACCTCCTTTGTTGATGGACTACATTTTCTAAGGAGTCTCCCAATGAATCTCAACCTGGTACCCGCGTTACCAACAATTAATTTTATATGATCATTCCACTTCAAATCGTTCCGCACGCATACTCCCAGATATTTTACAGAAGTAACTGCTACCAGTGTTGGTTCGCTGTCATATAATCATACAGTAAAGGATCCTTCGTTCTATGTATTCGCAATACATTACATTTGTCTATGTTAAGGGTCAGTTTCCACTCGCTGCACCAAGTGCCTATCCGCTGGAGATCTTCCTGCATTTCGCTACAATTTTCTAATGCTGCAACTTCTCTGTATACTACAGCATCGTCCGCGAAAAGCCGCATGGTCGTGTAGTGTATCATTCGAGTTTAAAGTTGCTCAAGCAGTTACGGTGAACAGTCGCATGAGAATAGTGAGGTATGTTTTGTACGATGTTTCAGTTAAATTATCGCGATTCTCATAACCCAGTTTCTAAAATGGCCCTCGCCGCAGTGAAAATCTTGTTGTAAAAATGGTGATGAGTTCGAGTGTGAACTGAAACTGTTTGGGTTCAAACGCAGTAGAGGTCACTATATTTACTAGTTTGCTCCTTCCTAGTTACTGGAATATATACCACGTGCTATTCCCCTCTATTAAACTGCAATGATAAATAATGAAAACTAAATCGAAACAGGAACATGGAGTTGGTATTAGACGCACGGTCACAGTTCTACATCTTCCCTTACCGAACAGTGTATGAGTTTTCACCCTCCAGCCATTAGTAAATAATTTTCGATTGCTTTCAATTAAATTTTCTACAGTTAACGTCCACGAAATACAGGATGCAGAGGGTATTAACCTAGGCATGTAGTGCTGTACGAGTTACATACCGCCAGACAGCTGTCGATCGAAGCAGCTTGTGGAGAGGTATACTAGCCGTGTAATGAGAGTCTCATTAACCTGTGAAGGGTGTCGGAACAAGTACAATAGCATGCCCGTATAATTTAAATGAGCATGGGCTTGGTAATGTACATGGATGAAGGCGCCGACAATAGCTATATCATTACGTTTACAAACGTAGACAATAAACCTCTGCTTTGGCCACGGCCTAGCTCGTTGTGAACTTGACACTCACTAAATTTTGATTTATATGTCAGAATATGCCTGTTGTTTGAATCCTGGATAAATTCTTGTGTTCGAGAGCATCACTTAGTCCCAGTCGCAGCATCAGGAGCCACATCGCTAACGCAAGTCTATGCGGTGCCGTTCGGCTCAGAGGTAGCTTGTTAGAATCCTTGAAGAAAAATTTTCAACACTGCTATTTGGCTTGCAAGGGGAGAAGAGGTGGTGGCATACAGTTACAGATCACAAGACGTTGAGCTCATCCCTTCGATAGCATTCCAAATCTCTCCGCATTTTCTAAGGAATTGACGGCTTGTAACATTCCTGAGGGTGATCCGCACGTCGGATAGGGACGTTACGCCTGGCCACCCCGACAGAACTGTTTGAAAGGAGAAGGCAGTTTGACTGCACCGGGTTTTACCCTCTGTTTTTCTCGTCATCTATATCTGTTCTAATAATAAAACTGTAAAACCGTCGTGTCCGTCTGTCTATCAGTATGAACACGCCAATCTCCAAAACCATCTGACAAATTTTCATCGAGTTTTCACAGGTAATTTGAGCGTAGCTTGGGCCACAATGCAGCCTTTATTTCATCAAAATCGGAACATGGAAAAAAGATATCATAATTTAAAATCTTATCTAAAATCGTATCGTCAGCTTCGTAGTTCGGTTGTTTAGCCATCACAGCATAGTACACCAAAGAAACAATAGATGGCGCTATTAGTTTCGTAGTATACCAAAAAACCAACATACGGCGTTGTTAGTGTTTTATAACCCACTATCAGATGTATTACCGAAAGTTATCTCAGTGACAGAATTAACAGCCCTAATCTTCTCTTTAAAAATGCAAACTAATAGCGAATTTCCTTGACTGGGATATATAGATTTACTGATTTCGCTTTGTGCTTTAATAACTAAACAACGTGCTTTGCTTTTTTAGATAGATCTTATTTATAGTCTTTGCTATCAAAAACGAATTTATTAAGTGTGTTTTGTGTTTTGGTTGCCTACTCAATAAAATTTCATTTAGTTCTGTTTAAGAATAACAACGCCATTATAACCGTTGTGTCTTTATGAATGCACCAGAATGGCTAAAGGGCTGAGGAATATGTAGTCTCAAGCATTCAGTTAAGCTCGTGTGGCGAGACTTGCTGTGGCTCGAGAACACCAGATTTTAACTCACTGTTTAAAATCTCATCCCGAAAGTGAGGCACAAAACTTTGATTGAGAGCATCATGCATGACCTCGCTCCTCAGAACCCTACACTCATAGAGGCTTAAAGTTACTCCTCTCCAACATAACATGATAAAAGCTGAAATTTTGATGGGAAGTGGCGCAGACGAGCGAGTTTTCGTTCCCATGACCCCACTTATTATTAACAGTTTACCACTTCTCTTTAAACGTGTGTATCCCAGTAAGCTTATGTTGTACCATTACCGTAAACAAAGCACAAGGCCAGATGCCGCTTTTTGAGGGCATGGACCTTAGTGTCAGTTTCTTTTCGCATGGCCAATGCTATGTAGCTCTCCCCCATGTTATTGAAGCAATTACCTGCTTCATTCATGTGCTCCATCGTACTACGAGGGTAATCCCAAAAGTAAAGCCTCCTATTTTTTTTATATGTACATAGATCTGTTTATTTCTGCAATGGTTTACATCAGTATACAGCTTGAACATTTAGCTATTTGTCGACACAATCACCATTTCTTTCGATGCATTTTTGTAGACGCTGTGCCAATCTTTGTATGCCCATGTCATACCAGCTCGCCACCATGCTGTTCAGAAAGTTATGAACCTCTTCTTTCACCTCGTCGTCGGAGCTGAATCGCTTTCCGGTCAAATGTTCTTTTAACCTAGGGAACAGGTGATAGCCACTGGGTGCCAAGTCAGGACTATAGGGTGGGTGGGTGATTATGTTCCACTGAAACTGTTGCAGGAGAGCAACGGTTTGCCGAGTGATGTGTGGGCAAGCGTTGTCATGTAGAATGTGTACGCCCTTACTCAACATTCCTCTTCTCCGGTTCTGAATTGCCCGTTTGAGTTTTTTCAGAGTCTCACAGTACCTGTCAGCGTTAATCGCGGTCCCAATGGGCATAAAGTCGACCAACAATACTCCTTTCCGATCCTAAAAACACGGTTGTCATGACTTTACCGGCAGACTGTGTTTGTTTGAATTACCGCGGCTTTGGCGGGGAAGGATGCCGCCACTGGCGTGAGTGATGCTTGGTCTCAGGTGTAAAGTGGTATGCCCAGGTTTCGTCACCTGTGACGATTGAGTCCAGAAAGTTATCCTGTTCGGCTGTAAGGCGGTGAAGAAATAGGCGGGAAGCATCAACTCGTTGCCGCATGTCGTCCTCAGTCAACATGCGTGGCACCCATCTTGCGCACACCTTCCGGTAGTTCAATGTTTCCGTTAAAATTCTGTGAGCGGTGCTTCGGGAAACGTGCAGAGATCATCCAGGGTGATCCGCCGATCTTCACGCATGCTTTGCTAAACCTTCAACAATGTTTCCTCAGAAATCGACGGTCTCCCGCTCCTTTGTTCGTCGTGAATTCCGGTCCGACCAGCTGCAAACTCTCTACACCACTTACGAACATTTTTGACATCCATGCACGACTCACCATACACTTCCGTCAATTGGCGATGGATTTCAATCGGCGCAGTGCCCTTTGCGTTCAGAAACCGAATAACTGCGCGCAATTCGCACTTGGCAGTAACATGCAACGGGAGCTCCATTCTCAACTGGCCGGCCGGAGTTACCTACCGGTTCTAGGCGCTACAGTCTGGAACCGCGCGACTACTACGGTCGCAGGTTCGAATCCTGCCTCGGGCATGGATGTGTGTGTTGTCCCTCGTAAGTTCTAGGGGACTGATGACCTCAGAAGTTAAGTCCCATAGTGCTCGGAGCCATTTGAACCATTCTCAACGGCTGCCAAGCCAAGACTGAGCGCCTCAGCGCGGCGTGCGCATGTTTACACACAGCGCGTGAAGCTCTCTTCATAACAGTGTGACCAACTGCCACAAAACAGAGTTCTGTACTTACAAAGAAAAAAGGAGACCTTACTTTTGGTATTACCCTCGTACGTCAAATGTTGTGTGAAAAGGAGCTTTATAAGTCAAAAATAATTTCACGTATACGAAGTGTCAGGCACAAATGCCCAGGCAACGCCAGGTTTCTCAGCTAGTACAAAATAAACATAACACCATACAGCATTTAGTCACCTACGCTCAACAGGTACACTTCAGACACAACTCTTACACACTGGTCTTGAATATCTTTTCTCAGGGCATCAAAAATATGGAAATCGCATGGGGAGAGGTCGGAACGGAATGGAGGATGTGTAAGGGCTTCCCAGCGAGACTTCTACAGCTTAGGTGAAACAACTTTGGAAACATGGAGTCTGTCGTTTTCTTGGTAGGGTCTTTCGACTATGCTACAGACGTTTCCCTGGGTAGCCCTTACACATCCTCCATACAGTACTCATGGAATTTCCATATTTTTGGAACCCTGAAGAGAGACACCCGTGGACGTCGATTGGCTTCGGAGGAAGTGGTGCACTCGCGGCTACAATCATTGTTCCGTAGACGACAAACATTTTTTCCATGAACACATTGACCGTGTTGGCTGACAGTGACGTAAACGTATTGACAGTAATGAAGATTATCTTTTAAATTATAAAAAGATTACTTAGTTGTTTTTCATCTGACTCGTTTTCATTTGACTGCCTCTTACATGACGGCTGTTCGTTTATTAAAGACCAGTCGGTTGCGAAATGGAAACCACAGTGAAAATCCGATGAAGCTTTGCACAGATATGTTGAACAGTGTTTCTTGTATGCGACATGTCGCTCTTTTCAGTTGTGTGTTGCGTACGCACAGTGAGCACGTAAAGGTGCTTAGAAAATAGTGTCTCCCGCCAAGCACGAGTGCGTATTGAGAATCTTCGCTTTTTTCCATGCACACCACGTAAAGTAACTGTCACACTTTTCCTTCTTGATGACAATTCTCGGCCACACAATGCAGCAGCAAAAAAAAGAATGCGCTCCTACAGCGGGGAAGTGGTTGATCACCAACGATACAGCCCGGAGTTGGCTCCTTCTGACGTTCATCTCTGCTCACACGGAAATGGAAATGAGCGTTTGGCGTCATTGACCGGGAAACCACTTACGGGGCAGGTCCGGCCGCCTTGGTGCAGGTCTTATTACGTTCGACGCCCAGTCACTCAGCGGTGAAAATCCCCGACCCAGCCGGGAATCGAACCCTGCCCCTTAGGATGGCAGTCAGTCACGCTGACCATTCAGCTGTCGGGCACATGACCCGCTGGCTATGAAGACAACATTTTGCAACAGACAAAGAGCTGCGGAAAGCATAGGCGGCTGCCTTCTATGACGAGATTATTGGAAAGTTGGTACAACGCTACGATAAACGTCTAATTCGAAGCAGGGAAGTAAGCTCGAAGGTGTAGCTGAAAAAAGGAAACGAAATTATCGTGTGTATTGTTGGCCGGGAAGCCCCGTCCGGGAAATTCGGCCACCGGATGCAAGTGTTATTTCGTGTGACGCCACATTGGGCGACTTCCGCGACGGTGATGATGAGATCAACACAACACCCAGTCCACGGGCGGAGAAAATCCCCAACCCGGTCGGAAATCGAACCCGGGACCGCGGCGTGGTAGTCAAGCACGTTAGTACTCAGCTAAGCAGGCGGACGAAGGTGTACCTAACTGCAGCAAATAAAACATTTTGATTTTCATTATGGTTTCCATTTCGTGACGGATCGGATCGCACCCTCGTATATATGTACTTTTGTCGAGGAATCACGAACTGATAGTGTAAAGGAAAAGTTTGTTTTGGTCTAAATTACACTACTGGTCATTAAAATTGCTACACCAAGAAGAAATGCAGATGATAATCAGATATTAATTGGACAAATATATTATACTAGTACTGACATGTGATAATATTTTCACGCAATTTGGGTGCAGAGATCCTGAGAAATCAGTACCCAGAACAACCACCTCTGGCCGTAATAACGGCCTTGATACGCCTGGGCATTGAGTCAAACAGAGCTTGGATGGCGTGCACAGGTACAGCTGCCCATTCAGCTTCAACACGATACCACAGTTCATCAAGAGTAGTGACTGGCGTATTGTGACGAACCACGTGCTCGGCCACCATTGACCAGACGTTATTAATTGGTGAGAAATCTGCAGAACGTGCTGTCCAGGACAGCAGTCGAACATTTTCTGTATCCAGAAAGGCCCGTTCAGGACCTGCAACATGCGGTCCTGCATTATCCTGCTGAAATGTAGGGCTTCGGAGGAATCGAATGAAGGGTTGTAACACATCTGAAATGTAACGTCCACTGTTCAAAGTGCCGTCAATGCGAACAAGAGGTTACCGAGACGTGTAACCAATGGCACCCAATACCATCACGCCGGATGATACGCCAGTATGGTGATGACGAATACACTCTTCCAATGTGCGTTCACCGCGATGTCGCAGAACACGGGTGCGACCATCATGATGCTGTAAACAAAACCTGGATTGATTCGAAAAAATGACGTTTTGCCATTCGTGCACCCAGGTTCGTCGTTGAGTACACCATCGCAGGCGCTCCTGTCTGTGATGCAGCGTCAAGGGTAAACGCAGCCATGGTCTCCAAGCTGATAGTCCATGCTGCTGCAAACGTCGTCGAACTGTTCGTGCAGATGGTTGATGTCTTGCAAACGTCCCCATCTGTTGACTCAGGGATCGAGACGTGGCTGTATGATCCGTTGCAGCCATGCGGATAAGATACCTGTCATTTCGACTGCTAGTGATACGAGGCCGTTGGGAACCAGCACGGCGTTCCGTATTACCTTCCTGAACCCACCGACTCCATATTCTGCTAACAGTCATTGGATCTCGACCAACGCGAGCAGCAGTGTCGCGATACGATAAACCGCAATCGCGATAGGCTACAATCCGAACTTTATCAAAGTCGTAAACGTGATGGTACGCATTTCTGCTCCTTACACGAGGCATTACAACAACGTTTCACCAGGCAACGCCGGTCAACTGCTGTTTGTGTATGAGAAATCGGTTGGAAACTTTCCTCATGTCAGCACGTTGTAGGTGTCGCCACTGGCGCCATCCTTATGTGAATGCTCTGTATAGCTAATCATTTGTATATCACAGCATCTTCTTCCTGTCGGTTAAGTTTCGCGTCTGTAGCAAGTCATCTTCGTGGTGTAGCAATTTTAATGGCCAGTAGTGTAGTAAATGGCTTAAACTTTTTAACCGTGATAGTGTCTTTTAGCTACTGCCACCACTGTGTTTTGCGCTCGGTACTTCGAGGACGCTACTGATGTGTGCGGGCATAAACACAAACTAAACACCACTCATGGCCCACTCTCTACTCACCAGCAGACGGTGAACGCATCCAACAACCACGGCAACGTCATTCAAAAGCCAGTCATAAACATCCGTGGCAATAACCGGATACACCGAATCACAGACCAGTGTTGCTGAACCTCGTCTGTTGGGTGTTCTAAGCTCGAACATTACGATATTCCTGGGGGAAAACAAGCGTCTCTCAAAGAAATACCACTGACTCCCGAGAAAACCGGTCGTGTGAAACGCAGCTTACTATATCCGCACACAAAAGACTTTGAAGAAAGACGAAGTAGCTGTAACAAAACGCTGTGAGGTAAATTTAGGGAATGTTTTTTATTCAAAGAAGGTTGTGCAACCAGTATGCTACCACTACCGTATATCCTGCGTAGGCAAGACAAGAATAAGATAAGAGAGATCAGAATACGTACAGTGGCATGTAGACAGTCATTATTTCCTTGCTCAGTACCCGAATGAAATTTGGTACCAGTTATCCTGCGCCAAGTACAGTACAATGGTTTGCGGCGTATACAGGGTGAACGAGAACAAACTTTCAGTGGTGATAGTATGGACCGAAACAAGACATAAATACCTAGTAAACATTGGATTGTAACATACCGTCTCCTCAATGGCAGGACAAATTTGGAAAAGTATTTAGCCGTTATAAAAACGTATGCTGTGCATTGAAGAATGGTTTGCCTCGAGAAAAATACGTCACAAGTCCGATGGCAAGATGCAGTTAACAGTATAACGCACACTGATAAGCCAAAACATTACGACCTCTGCCGACCACGACGCTGGATGCCTGCTGGAAGCGTTGCGGGCATGTGACGCGCTAACAAAAGTATGTAAGCGGAGTAGACATCAACAGGAGATCAGCTTAATGAAGATATAGCCTGCAAATGGGGAAATCCATTGAGATAAGCTACTTTGAAAAGGGCATATCATTATTACGAAGAGCCTGTGAACGAATATCTCGAAAACTGCGGAGCTGGTCTAATGTTCACGTGCTACTGTCTTAAGCATCTACGGAAAGAGGTAGAAGGACAATGAGAGTACCACTTGGCGCTATATGACTGGACATCCACGACTCTTCAAAGACCGTCAGGATCGGAGGCTTGTCTGCTCTAAAGTAGGATATACGGTGATCTGTGACATCTCTGCCGAAAGAGCACAATGCTGGTGCATGCACGAGTGTTTCGGAGCACGCTGTTCATCGCACATTACTGGACGTGGAGCTCCGCAGCAGACCACTCGGCGTCTTCACACGTTGAGCCAACGATGTTGTCAATTACGACTGCAGTGGCCACGAACATGAAACCATCGGAATTCTACCGTCAGTCAATGGAAACGTTTCATCTCTTCGGGTGGATCACATTTTTGCTACACTAGGTTTTGCCTCCACAAACCCCTTCATAGAGGTGAACGGCGGCTCTAAACGTGCAGCGCGCAACGGACGCAGGCTTGTGCGAGCAGTATTATGCTGTGAGAGACGTTCTCCTGCGCTTGCATGAGACGTGTGTTAGTAATCGAAGACACACTGACAGCTGCGAACCTCCTCCATCCCTTCATGATTGATGTCTTCCCAGACGCTGATGTCTCTTTCAGCAGTATAATTGTCCGTGTCTCGGAGGCAGAACTGTGCTGCAATGGTTTGAGGCGTATTATAGTGAACTCACGTTGATGTCTGGGGACCAATTTCGCCTGATGTAAATCCCGTGGAAATCAGCTGGGTCGCTTTAGGGCCCCATAACCGCGTAGGCAAATTAGCGGCCCGTTATTTACGCAAAGTACTCCACGTGAGCGTAGACGTGTAATGCCACGTACCTCCACAAACCTACCAACAAACTGTCGGGTCCCTGATATGCCATAGTCAGTGACGTATTTTCTTCCAAAGACGGACAAACAAGCTATTAAGCAGATGGTCATAATCTTTCGGATCATCAGCGTACATCAAATACAAAATTCCATTAACATTGTCAGCTTTCTTGTTACCATACAAATTCCATCGCATTTTCCTTCTGCTTTTGCTGTATAATACTACGCAGGCTAAGGTACATCTCCATTGTTTGAAAGAATTCTTTCACCGCGAAAATAACATATTGCCTTCAACGTAAGAAATGTGGTAACATGTATTAGATCGAACTTCGAACTTTCGAAAAAAGGAAATGCAGGTTCGAATTTGTACACTGAGGAGCCAAAGAAACTGGTACACTTGTCTAATATCGTGTAGAGCCCTCACGAGCACGCAGAAGCGCCGCAACAGGACGTGGATTGGACTCTACTAATATCTGAAGTAGTGCTGGAGGGAATTTACCCCATAAATTTTGCAGGGCTGTCCTCAAATCCGTAAGAGTACGAGGGGGTACAGCTCTCTTCTGAACAGCACGTTGCAAGGCATCTCAGATATGCTCAAAAATGTTCATGCCTGGAGAGTTTGGTGGCCAGCGGAAGTGTTGAAACTCAGAAGACTGTTCCTGAAGCCACTCTGTAGCAATTCTGGACTTGTGGGGGTGTCGCATTGTCGTGCTAGAATTGCCCAAGTCCGTCGGAATGCACAATGGACATGAATGGCTGCAGGTGATCAGACAGGATGCTTACGTACGTGTCACCTGCCAGAGTCGTATCTAGACGTATCAGGGGTCCCATATCACTACAACAGCACACACCCCCACACCATTACAGAGCCTCCACGAGCTTGAACAATGGCCTCCTGACATACAGGGTCCGTGGATTCATGAGGTTGGCTCCATACACGTACACGTTGATCCGGTCGATAAAATTTGAAACGAGACTCGTCCGGGCAGGCAACATGTTTCCAGTCATCAACAGGTCAATGTCGGTGTCGACGGGCCCAGGTAAGCATCAAGCGTACACGAGTGGGCCTTCGGCTCCGAAAGCCGATATCGATGATGTTTCGTTGAATGGTTCGCACGCTGACACTTGTTGACGCCCCATCATTGAAATCTGCAGCAATTTGAGAAAGGATTGCACTTCTGTCACGTTGAACGATTCTCTTCAGTCGTCGTTGGTCCCGTTCTTGCAGGATCTCTTTCGGGCTTCAGAGATGGTGCAGATTTCATTTTTTACCGGATACTGATATTCACGGTACACTCGCGAAATGGCCGTACGGGATAATTCCCTCTTCATCGCAACCGCGGAGATGCTGTGTCCCATCGCTCGTGCTCCGACTATAACACCACGTTCAAACTCACTTAAATCTTGATAACCTGCAATTGTAGAGCCAGTAACCTATCTAACAATTGCGCCATACACTTGTCTTATAGGCCTTGCCGACCGCAGCGCCGTATTTGACCTGTTTACATACAGGGGTTAAGCAAAATAATGGGAATGGTTTATTAATAAGGGGTTGGACCCCCATCTGCCGGTACTACAGCTGCGATTCTTCTTAGAATACTGCCATGTAATGTTTGTGAAGTCTCCAGAGGAATGTTATACCACTCTTCTATCATGACGCATGGATTTTTACTCCAGCGAGAGGACCCTCCGATGTGTGGCGCTTGTGGCGTGCAGATCACTGTGCGCCACATTTTATTGGACTGCATTTTATTTCCTGACCAGCGGAACGCAGCGGATTTGCCGGCGGATCTGCACTCTATTTCCTGTAATGATCAAACAAATGTGGTTCGCATTTTTAAGGTTTTGTGGATTGTCCCACGTTTTTAACAAGATTCTAGGGAGATGTTTTTAATGTGTCAACAGGGTGGCTGTGTCACCCAAGTTTTTGTAAGTGGTCAGCCAGTCACATTTCCCTGTGCTCTTCTTTTAGCTCTTCTGTGTTTTGTTTTCCATATGTTTTAATTTCTTGATTAGCTATCTTGCTCCTCAATGGTTTTAGTGCATGTGAGAGTGCCTGCGCGATAGAGTGTTTGTGTGGTCATTTCGAGTGTATGCGTGTACGACAGTTTTAGTTCTTATCCACATTCGTCTGGTTTAATAAATGTCAGGGTGCTGCTAACCTTGCCGTTGGGCGCCCATAACATCCCAAAACACACACACACACACACACACACACACACACACACAGAGAGAGAGAGAGAGAGAGAGAGAGAGAGAGAGAGAGAGAGAGAGAACCTCTGCTAACTCCTATAGTGACGAGGGAGGCGAAAATCTGCTCCGGAGTTTGTACTCCAATACTGCCAAAGAGGGTTCCCTGATGTTAAAGTCCGGGGACTGTGCTGGCCAGGGAAGACGCTGCAGTTCAGTTGCATGCTGCTCATACGACGTTTGTACTGTCCTGACTGTGTGAATGGATGCATTATCAGTCCTGAAATATGGCATCATTTTTGGGGAACAACATTTGAATCATGGGGTGCACCTGATCACCTAAACTGTTCACATAATCGTTGGATGTAAACGGACTTTGAGAGTAATGATGGGACCAGCAGAATACCATGACATGGCTGCCCTCACCATCACACTTCCACCTCCAATCTTAACCGTGGCATCAAGAAATGAGGATTTTAGACTTCTTTTGACGTTCTCCAGACGTACTCGTAAATCCGGCGCAATGTTGGAAATAAAGAAAACGTTGACTCGCCGGACCATATGAAGCGTTTCCACCGATCAGCCGTCCAGGATCTATGTCCTTGACAACATGTTTTACGCTTCTTTGCGTTGGTTGTCATCACTAATGGTTTCGGTGTAGCAGTCGTCCGTGAATATTTGCTTTATGGACTCATCGGCGGACAGTGTCGATAGATAAGAGGTCTCGAAGATGGCTGTTCAGCTCTGTAGTCACATTATCCGCCGTAGTTTTGTGTTGTTTTGAGAAAACTCGTGTTAGCGTATGACGATCTTTGTCATTTAGTTTTGATTTGCGCCAAATATTACGTTTACACGATGACGTCTTTCCATGTTTTGAGGAGGCTGTCGTGACTGTTGAAACAGCTGCTCTTGGAACATTCAGTAATTTGGCTGCCTTGGTTAGTGTCGCTCCAGCTAATTGGGCCCCCACAGTCTGCCGTCTTTGGGACTCTGTTAGGTCTTTCATTGCACGTCGACCTCGGCCTCTGAATGCAAATACGAAGTGTGCAGTACTCATAAACAACCTGCACTGATGCCTAGTCCCTACTGAACACGCACAGTCCAGCGCGATACGTGCCTTATCTGCGTTGTTGACCCTCAAACACAACCGTCCCATTACAACCACTTTTCACATTCTATTGCCTATCACCTGTATCTCTGTTTTTGAATACGCACGGCTATACCAGTTTTTTTTGGTACTTCAGTGTATAAAAATAATATTTAATGACATGGCGCGATATAGCATTCGGCTGGTCTACTGTCAAACAGTGAGTGCGCAATTCTGATGTTCTCTGAAACATAAAGAAATTCTCATAGCAAATTAATGCGATCCACTATAGGATTCTACAAATAACTTGCAGACACCTTTAAAATGCAATTGAGCTTATTACTCAATAAATCGTACAACGTATACAGAGACTTGGAAACATATGTGCTATTTCGTCGTCTATAACAGCAGAGGCAAGTTAACAGGAAAGGAAGTTCTATTTTACACAAAATTTTGTTTTATAAAATGTCACAGAGACTGTGGTTTTAACATCTCGCTTGCAATATCTATGCAGTACATTTAATATGGACCCTCTGGTTTTCTATGTTACACGCTTTATGGTATATTGCTCTTTACACTTTAACTGATTCATCTTAAAAATTTAACAGAAATGATGAAAAATTAACACTCGAATTGTAAGGTATGCTTCAGGTTCTAAGATTCATAGCTTAGCTACCAGCGTTTTTTTTCATTTTTGAAACACATCTCTTCTACTGCAAGGTCTTTGCTGTCCGTATTTTTGTATGAGGTTATATGGACCAAAACAAGAAAAAATGTCCAGTAGAGACTTACCTTAATTTCTACTACACGCGCAGAAGAGATGTGTTTCACACTGACGAAGATGAACAAGTGCTCATTGCTCTTAAGATATGCGCCTTAGATGCCATGTTTACTGGACATTTTTTCTTGTTTTGGCCCATAATACCACCTTTCAAGATATGGAAAACAGAGAGCTTTCGGTAGAAGAGATATTTTAACAGTGGCAAAGATCAACACGTGTAAGGTGAATTTTACAGCCCATGTTTACTGGACTTTTTTTTCTTTCCTTCGTCGACACTACCACTTCTGAAAGTCTGTCGATGGAGTTCTGAAACAATCTGTATACACTGCCTGGCAGGAAAAGTGAAGCACCCAGTAGTGAGGAAAGGGTGTGGGAGGGGGTGGACAAAATAAATCTTCACGGGCCGAGAGAGAATGTAACGCAATTTCATTAATGAAAATATCGTGCAGATATACAAACAACTTGACAGTGCGAGTTCACTTATCCGAATTGCACCCTTTCTGACATGCATTCATACACTGATTCGGTGCGGAAACGTATCGTGTGGTCATTTTATGCTCTCCCGAGGAAACCTAGTCCACAATTTTTAACCCTTTCTTGATATCCTGGATACTGGCTTGGAACTGGCTTCACATCGGAGCTGGTCTTACACTTGTTCCTTTTTCTATCGGGGACAGATCTGGGGATCTTGTTGGCAACGGGAGTACCTTAAAATCACGCAGACAGTTTATTGATACAGCACCACGATACTGTCGCATGGGACGTAACACATGACCATGCAAGATGCCCATGACATATAGTTGTACCGTTCGAGCTGTCTCAATCACCGACATAGACCTTAAGTCATACCCTATGGCTCCCGATATCGTGACACTGTGAGTAACAGCACTTAGCCTCTCCAAAGCACTGGAAAACGGAACCTCTCTCCAGGTCGCCGCCATTATTGCCCAAGATGATCATCCGCAATAGTGCAGAGCCGCGAGTGTCGCTGAATACAGTGCGATCATTGCGAAGACATTAGTCAGCAGTCCATACTTCCCAGTCGTGGATCCACATGAAATGCAGCCGCCTATGTTGTGGTATTAACGTCAACTGTGCACAATACTGTAATTCTCTAGTCCGGCTGCTGTTAATCGCAGACCAATGGTTCAGGAGGACGCAGAATGTAGTTTTCGGATGCCGCGATTTAGGGAGCCAGGACCAACATTCAGATATCTAACGCTGGTAATCTTACTTGTGAAGGAACCTAATACTAGATGGATATTCAGGCTGCATTTGTCACAAGCCGTTCCAGGAGGGTACGAAACCTGAGCAGTAATAAATTTTGTAATCAGCACACCAAGGAAGCGATTCCCGGAGATATTGTTTATACCTGTATTTAATAGTGTATATTTAGTAGTAGGAGTGTGTGGAGTAGAGACTGGCGAACTTAACATAGATTATAAAGTCACTAGCATGAAGACGTGCTGGTCGTGAGAGGGATTGCTCCCTGATTTTAATACGCACTCCCTCCTGTTGGTAGCTAAGAGTTGGAGTTCTAGCCGTTGTGTAAAGTTTGTGGCCGCAAGACTGGTATATCTAACCTCATCTTCCCATACAGTCGAGCATTGAGCCATTGATGTTACGTACATGTATGAAGTTACACTGAAATTTCACCAGGTCTTTTGAACTGTTCAGTTTTTTTTTTTTTTTTTGTCGGGCAGTGTATGTAGATGTAGACAAACGCGATAATAATTTCCTACATTAGATAAAGCTACACAGTGCGCCATAGTGTGAGATAATTTCACTGAAGAAGTTCTCAGAAAGAAGGACGATCATGATAATGCGGTGCCACTACCAAAGAACTTTTAACATCATGGTGAGTATTTTTGAATGAGATTTTCACTCTGCAGCGGAGTGTGCGCTGATATGAAACTTCCTGGCAGAATAAAACTGTGTGCCGCACCGAGACCCGAACTCGGGACCTTTGCCTTTCGCGGGCAAGTGCTCTACCATCTGAGCTACCCAAGCACGACCCACGACCCGTCCTCACTGCTTCAATACTGCCAGTATCTCGTCTCCTACTTTCCAAGCTTCACAAAAGCTCTTCTGCAGGTTCGCAGGTTCGTAGAAGAGCTTCTGTGAAGCTTGGAAAGTGGGAGACGGGGTACTGGCAGTATTGAAACTGTGAGGACGGGTCGTGGGTCGTGCTTGGGTAGCTCAGATGGTAGAGCACTTGCCCGCGAAAGGCAAAGGTCCCGAGTTCGGGTCTCGGTGCGGCATACAGTTTTATTCTACCAGGAAGTTTCACGTTGAGTATTTGCTTACTCCGTTGCAACTGAATGCGGCGGAGCCGTTCCCCTACAGTTTGGGCGCGGCTGACGAGGTGACGTGTTTGTGGTGCAGCAGGTGCTGCGTCAGACGACGCTGCCGTCGGTGCCGACGCGCCACCAGACGTTCCAGAGGCAGCTGTCGCACCGGCTGGACCTGCCCAACATCCAGTTCAGCGTCTGCAGCCTCGGCCCGCGACCCGACACCGGCATCGGTCTCATCAAGGTAAGGCGCCCGCCCGCTTTCTAGACGCAATGTTATCAAATTCCAGCTGTCACAAAGGGATATGGGAGATTTTCAATTTCCAAAAGTGCCCGGAATACTGTGGGCAGACACCATTAGTGTAGTGATTTTCACCGCGGGTTATGTATATGTTTGTTACACAGTACTCTTGTGCTGGAAAAGCAGGATGGCACAGCGAATTCATCTGGATGATACTACAAGTACTTGGCCAGCCATATATGGTGCGAAAATTTAGTACGTGAACGTCGTCTACAGCAGCAATATAAGACCATAGAGAATGGCAAGAGGGAGGAAACATTCAATGGAAATGGCAAGATAGAGCATGTGGCACAACTGACTGCTCAGAATGTTACCTTACGTTGGGTACCGAGAGACATCAGTCCAGCTTATCGACTGCCCAGGCTATAGCGTTCATGGCAGCCCCTCGGACACACACCTTCTATCATACTGTGCATTTTCGGTTTTCGGGACGTATTATGTATGGTCGATACTCAGCCATATGTATTCCCCGTAACACTGTGGTGCCCAATATCTCTGAGATGACTACCCATTAGAGACTAAAAATCCCAACAACACTTAGAACTACACTGCAAATTAACTAAAAATACACAGTGATACTTTTAAAATCAACGGTAAAAGAAATTTATGTTCAGGCAACTAAACCTTGCGAGGATCCTATGTCCTCACACGTCGCATTGAACTTTAAGACAAAGAAAAGAGATTCATCACGAAGGAATTATTCGAACGCGATGCAGATCAGTAGACGCGATGTACAAGTGCAGACAAACAAATTATTACAATTTCAGAAAAAATCGGATGATTCCTTCAAAAGAAAGAGCTTCACGAACTGAGCAAGTCAGTAATGTAGAACGAGATTTTCACTCTGCAGCGGAGTGTGCGCTGATATGAAACTTCCTGGCAGATTGAAACTGTGTGCCGGACCGAAACTCGAACTCGGGACCTTCTGGAAACATCCCCCAGGCTGTGGTTAAGCCATGTCTCCGCAATATCCTTTCTTCCAGGAGTGCTAGTTCTGCAAGGTATGCAGGGGAGCTTCTGTGAAGTTTGGAAGGTAGGAGACGAGGTAATGGCGGAATTAAAGCTGTGAGGACGGGTCGTGAATCGTGCTCAGTTGGTAGAGCACTTGCCCGCGGAAGGCAAAGGTCCCGAGTTCGAGTCTCGGTCCGGCACACAGTTTTAATCTGCCAGGAAGTTTCAAGTCAGTTACGCGTTCGTCCACCTCTGGCACTTACTCAGGCATATATTGGATTTAGCACTGATTGATAGAGCTGTTGGATGTCCTCCTGAGGGGTGAATATCGTGTCAAATTCTGTCCAATTGGAGCGTTAGCCAGTCAAAATCCGGAGCTGGTTGGAGGACCTGCCAATAATGCTCCAAACGTTCTCATCTGGGGTGAAATCCGGCGACCTTGCTTGTCAAGGAGGCGTTTGGCCAGCATGAAGACAAGCAATAGATATTCTCGCCGTGTGCGGGAGATCATCATCTTCCTGAAATGCAAGCCAAGAATCGCTTGCCATGAAGGGCAACAAAACGGGACGTACAGTATCGTCGACGTAGCACTCTGTTGTAAGTGTGCTGCTAATGAGACCCAAAAGATTCCTACTTTGAAATAAACTGGCACCGACACTGGTTGTAGGACCGTACGCGCAACAGTCAGGTTGGCATCCCACCGCTGTCCGAGGCGTCTCCAGACATGTCTTCATTCAGCTGAGAGCAGAACTCGTCACTGAAGACAATCCTTCTCTAGTCAATGAGATTCCAGGCCGAATGTGTCCGACAATGCAAACAGGCTTGCTGGCGTGCAGAGGACAACGGTAAGGGGCGCCCTGAGCCCAGCCCTCTTTCTGTAAGCCAACTTTTGATGGTCCTTGGGGTCACTAAAACACCAGTAGTACGTCGGATTGATGATAATGATGAATCCAGGGCTCTGAGTGCCAGCTCGGTCTTCACGTTCTCTCGTCTCTCTAAGTCTTCCGCTTCCTTCTTGACGCTGTGTTCGGCCATGGTTCATCCATTCCTGCCAAAATCGACTAGTAGTGGCATCGCTACTATTCAAATGTCTAGCAGCTCGCCGATTACTCCAACCAGCTTCTTTGAGCCCGAATACACGTCCTCTCTCAAACGCTGACATTTCCATATAGAGCTTACGCGCCGGTCGCGAAGCATACAGGGGATAGGCCAAATAATGTGAACACCTGTACTTGGAATAGTTTATTGGTAAGGTGTTGGACCCCCATTTGCCCGTAATACAGCTGCGATACTTCTTGGAATACTCGCGTATAATGATTGCATAGTCTCCAGTCGTATGTTATTCCACTCTTCGATCATAACTTCTTCTAACATCCAGTAGTGACCAGCCAGGTGAAAATCGGTTCCCGAGTCTCTGCTCCAGTACCGCCCTTAGGGGTCCGAAATGTTCAAGTCTGGGGACTGTGCTGGCCAGGGAAGACGCTGCAGTTCAGTTGGATGCCCCTCATACCATTATTGTACGTCCTAGCTGTGTGAATGAGTACATTATCGTCCTGAAATATGGCATCATTGTTGAGGAACAACATTTGAATCATGGGGTGCATCTGATCACTTAAAATGTTCGCATAATCGTTGGCTGTAACACGGCCTTTGAGAGTAATGATAGGACCAGCAGAATACCATGATATGGCTGCCCACCATCACAATTCCACCTCCATGTTTAACCGATTGAATCAAGCAACAGGGTTTGTAGGCTTCTTTTGACGTTTTCCAGATGTAAGTCCGGCCCATTGTTGGACCATATGACCATATGACGTATTTCCACTGATCAACCGTCCAGAACTTTTGTTCCTGACACCATGTTTTACGCTTCTTTGCGTTGGTTGTCGTTACTAATGGTTTCGGTATAGCAGTCGTCCATGAATATTCGCTTTATGGAATTATCGGCGGACAGTGTCGATGGATACGAGGACTCGAAGATGGCTTTTGAGCTCTGCAGTCACTTTAGCATCCGTAATTTTGTGTTGTTTTGACACAATTCGTGTTAGCGTACGACGATCTCTGTCATTTTGTTTCGATTTGCGCCCACTATAATGTTTACACGATGATGTCTTTCCATGTTTTGAGTAGGCTGTCATGACTGTTGAAACAGTTGCTCTTGAAACATTCAATACGTTGGCTGTCGGTTATTGCTGCTCCAGTTAATCGGACCCCCACAATCTGCCCTCTTTGGAACTCTCAAGTCTTTCATTGCACATCGACCTCGGCCTCTGAATGCAAATACGAAGTGTGCACTACTCGTAAACAACCTGCAGTGATGCCTAGTCCGTATTGAACACTCACAGTCCAGCGCGACACGCGCCTTATCTGCGAAGTTGACGGTCAAACACAACCCTCCCACTATCACTGTTCACATTATTTTGCGTATCCCCTGTAGTTACTATCCAACAGAGTACACGAAATAAATAAATGTTAATGTCGTGTGACCAGGGCCTCCCATCAGGTTGACCGTTCGCCGGGTGCAAGTCTTTCGATTTGACGTCACTTCGGTGACTTGCGCGTCGATGGGGGTGAAATGATGATGATAGGACAACACAACACCCAGTCCCTGAGCGGAGAAAATCTCCGACCCAGCCGGGAATCGAGTCCGGGCCATTAGGATTGACATTCTGTCGCGCTGACCACTCAGCTACCGGGCGCGGACAGTACTCGAAATGAAATTTACAAAGACCATGAGCCCTGGTCTCAACATTTTCCCAGTTTACTTTCCTAGCTGAGTCGTGAAACTGCACTGCAGCGTCACACATTCATCCATCGGTAGCCAAAGTTTACAGTTTTGCAATGTACGTCAGTACCTGTAAGACTATCAATTTCTGGTATATTTGCATATGTGCATCATGGTGCGTCATTTTTTTGTCGTAGATTGTGTTGCTGCGTTTTGAATTTTGAAGCTTATTCATTAGTTTGTGGGAATACTGATTATAGACAGTCATGCAGCAACAACTGGTTAAGCTGTATCCAGCAATTAAAATAATCTTTGACTGCTGCCAGTGTTTTATGAGTTGTTGTTCGTGTTGTGTGCGCCGTTATCTGAACCAATTGGCCGGTAGCGCACATGCGATGAACACGGAGACGTGGGTTTCTCGATACAACCGGGTTGAAATTGCATTCGTCTCGAGATTTTATCTTCAGTTAAACCACCGCTCCGCGTTTATAATACAACTGAATTTTCATTGTGTAAAAATTCATTGTGTGTTCTGGCGTGTGGAATTTTTCTAAATGTAATAATGCCTTGGATTGCAATATTTTTGTGACCCGACATTGTTATTTAAATCCTTACTGTCCATATTGAAAGATCTTACTGAGGAATCCTGTTTATTTGACTAACTGACCGATTGAATGATTGGAGAAACGGGCACGGAGAGGAACTGTAACTCAGCGCTGTCGCTAATGTCTTCATGGCAGCGTTACCATTGTGGATACTGCATTAACCCAAGAAATAATGAAACTTTCAGATGGTTGGTAGCATTTATTTATTTTATTCGTTACGTTTTGGCCAATTTAAATCCTAAGTCAGTTCATTCATTTTATAATTTTTGTTTTAACTGCCACAATAGCCAAAAACCATCTTTCACAAATGTACGTTCTGGTAACAGGCGTCAGGATCCTTAGATGTTTTCGATAATAATAGAATCTTACCACCAACATTTCATCATAATTGTATCAAATGGTTTTATCAGGACCTATTTTCTGGTGTTTTGGCTTTGTGGTGACCAGAAAGGAGTACTTTGTCTTCATTGGCTCTACCTGAAAATTATTCCTTCACTGATGATCTAAGAACCTAGGCATTTACTTGCCAATTCTCCAAACAGGGAAGTAGTTCGCAATATAATTTGTTACTGAGTTATTCCACCTGTGACCGAGCATTTTTATTGCATCTGTCGAGTATCAGAGTCAGTTCCGGTAATATCGAACCGTTCTCAACTTCAGTTGTGCATTGGTAAAGCTCCAGTTTGCGAAGAAAACTGTCAGAGGGGTTATGCAATGTTAAAAGAGTGACCACATTTCTTTGCAAGCTGAGAACGAACGTAATTTATATCTCTTTAGAAGCCTGCAAGGAATGACAGTTTGGAAATAAATAGTCTATTACTTCGCCCCGATTGGCGAACGAACTGTTCACGTGCGTTATATTGAACGAACTCTGTGGAACCACTATATATTCTGCGCCAAGCGAGTGAAGCGCTGCAGTATGTTGTGGTCACTGCCGACTGCATGCACATTTCAAATAAACTCAGTCGTGTGCAAACTGTGACTTCTGCCACATTGCCTCATCCGCTAATGGCCGTATTTGGAAACTGTAATGTATTATTAGTTGTGCATTTGATAAATATTAGAATACAACGAAATGGCCATTTTTAGAGAGTAATTTTTTAACATTATTCGGAAGGCGTCTCCTCTGTTTTAAATTTGGTTTACTAGCGCGAGTAAGACTCAACATGCCCTGATTTACACTAGCTATGCGCTATAATAGAATAATGACCCATACTATGAATTAAGGCACACAATTTGACTGTAACAATACAAACGAAAGCTATCTGTGCACAACACACTTACATTAGTCGAGGAACAGAAAAATACCAGACATGGTATCAGTAAATTGAACACCAGCAAACATGAAAATCATCGCTAACATTCCAGTGAATGTGTTGTAGTCACTCGACTTGTAGTCTGTCGCAGTGCTACATGGATGTAGACAACGAATTGTAATTATAACAATCAAATATGAAACACACATCTGTATAATTGCGTACAAAGTCACTCCCAAGTTGCAGCAGCACTAGGATATACCTTACTTACAGTAAAATAGATGCAGTACACCGGGAATACACAATGTTTAGAGTAGGGTATTTTATCTATGGTATGACATACAGAGGAGTCCAGAAAAATTTAGACACTCTTTGATAGTCAGAAATAATGTAACAAAATGACATACCATTACGTTATTTTGTGTGTTCAAAGTTACCCTCATTAGCGGCTAGACAACGTCGATGCGGCTGAGCTGTTGACCGAACTACTTTTGTCTATGTTTCCGGTGTAACAGCGGTACACGACGCTTCGATGGTTTTCCGTAGCTCGTCCTGTGTAGCTGGTTTCTGTTGACGAACGTCATTTTCCATGGTCCCCCTTAAGCAGAAGTCAAGAGGTGTAAGCTCTGCAGATCGTGATGGGTACCCGACATCTTCTCTGCGAGCTATCCATCGCCCAGGAAGAGTTATCCAAGTTGCCTCCGACATTTGTTGTAGTGAGTCGGAGTTCCATCTTGTTATAGGAAAAATCTTGCATTTCCAGACATCTCTTGGATGGCAGGTAAAATTGATGTTTGCAGAATATTAAATGGTTCAAATGGCTCTGAGCACTATGGGACTTAACTTCTGAGGTCATCAGTCCCCTAGAACTTAGAACTACTTAAACCTAACTAACCTAAGGACATCACACACATCCATGTCCGAGACAGGATTCGAAACTGCGACCGAAGCGGTCGCGTGATTCCAAACTGTAGCAGAATATGAAGATATACCTCTCCTGTTACGGTACCTTCAAAGAATAATGGGCCAATCAAACCACGCGATGACAGACCACAGCCGGCCGGTGTGGCCGAGCGGTTCTAGGCGCTTCAGTCTGGAACCGCGTGACCGCTACGGCCGCAGGTTCGAATCCTGCCTCGGGCATGGATGTGTGTGATGTCCTTAGGTTAATTGGGATTAAGTAGTTCTAAGTTCTAGGGGACTAATGACCACAGATGTTAAGTCCCATAGTGCTCAGAGCCATTTGAACCATTTTTGACAGACCGCACCACACATTAGAACCCGGTAGCTTAATATGTTTGTCCACATGAAAGTGAGGATCTTCAAGAGCCCAGGACACGCAGTTGTGGCGGTTTACGGTCCCGATCAATTTGAATTGCACCTCGTCAGACTAGATAACCATCCTTGCAAACCGTTCATCCTCGCGAAGCATGCCTTTAAACCACTCGCAGTACTCCAGCCTTCGGCCGCATTTATTTCACGTTTTGTTTGGGAGGTAGTAACCTTCAGAGTGTTAGGGGTGGCTGCAACATGCTGTAGATAACACTCGGCCGTGTGCATATGGGTGTTCTGATGGCGGAATGTTGATTTAAGGGAGCTGATCAAATGGGAGCCCATGTTCCTGAATGCGCAATGCAATGCACCTTCTAAACGTAACGTCGCTGGTGTTACGGTGCGCCAAGAATCCTCGATTCGCCGTTTCCAGTCGCCTCGGGTTGAGAGTTCACTACATAAAAACGATTCTTTCGACAGCCCCAAAAAATAAATCTGCTGGTGTTAAATGGAGGCCATTTGCTGAGGTTCGCGGCGTCCCAACCATCTTCCAGGGCATCCGTTGTTCAATTCTTGAACATCATCTCGGTCAGAATGGGCTGGGTGACCATCGTGCTGCATCCACATGCAGCCTCTAATGTCCAGACGGACATTTGCAAGGAGAGGACCTAAAGTATCGACATTAAAAGTTCGATACAGCCCAACTGTCAGTGTACCTGCAGACGAGTGTACACCGATGATTTCATCCCCAGAGATGTCCCACCACATGTTTACTATCTCTGTTGACCACCGACAGGACGCACCTACCCAGGATCCTATGTGACAAGTAATGCATATTATGCCGGTTCACTGTACCATATTTGTGAATGTGGAATGTCGTCAGGACCAGATGCCATATCTGTAAGATTCTACTACGATTATGCGAAAGAACTTACATTCTAGCAGTAATTTATCGTAGATCGCTTGAGTAACGAAGGGTACCTAGCGACTGGAAGGAGGTGCAGTTCATTCCCGTGTTTAAGAAGTGCATTAGGACAGATGCACACAATTATAGACCTATATCGTTGACGTCAGTCTGTTGTAGAATTATGGAACATGTTTTTACTCAATAATGTCAGGTGTTGGTTATTGAAGAGTTCTTATCATATTAATTCATTTACGAAAGCATCTCTTAATGAAACAAATCACCACGTTTTATAGTCTTACCTTGTTGGATTGATATTAGAATCGGTATTCGTACTAATCTTATTTTCGTGATTTACTAACTCGCTGCAAGAGTCATTTTTAGAGATTAATATTATTCAGTTAAAGCCTACGATGGAAAGTACTTTTCCATATGCTATCAGTTAAAAGATAAGTTAAGTATTAGTGTCGTACAGCACATTGAGGTAACTGCCACAACTGCTGCAGCCGTATATTTATGTTTCCTGGCAAGAAATATTATGCTGCCCTACTTAAGTGCTTTAATAACACTGTAACTAGTGCGATTAAGGTGTTTCCGTATGATTCATGCTTAATAATGTTAAGAAAAGAGGTTAGTTCTATAACTGAGGTGTCACTAGTGCTATTGGTGTCAATTATATTGACAAAGAGATTAAAGTATAGGCTTTCGTATAATAACAGTTTCTCAAAAGGACACTCTTTTGTTTAACAAACAACTGGCATTTACCTAAAAAATAAAATAATCCCCGCCCCGTTCTTGATTTTTCGTCGTTGTCAGTTTACGAAAGGTTAACGTTCAACCGAGTCATTTCTCCCGAGACAGGAGTCCCTCTCTCAGATACGTGTATTCGCTCGTTTGCATCAGTCGTGAATATTTGCACCACCTCCCGGGGAACAGCCTATACGATAAGCGGCTAATGAACACCTGTTTTTTTTTTTTTTTTTTTTACGAAAGCGTGCTGAAAAGTGATGTCTTCGAATTTATTATGTAAAAACTCTCAAAGCTTTTCGAATAAATCAAACGTTATTAAGATTAAAAAATGGTCCAAATGGCTTTGAGCCCTATTGGACTTAACAGCAGAGATCATCAGTCCCCTAGAACTTAGAACTACTTAAACCTAACTAACCTAAGGACATCACACACATCCATGCCCAAGGCAGGATTCGAACCTGCGACCCTAGCGGTCGTGCGGTTCCAGACTGAAGCGCCTAGAACCGCTCGGCCATTGCGGCCGGCTATTAACTTTCCACATCTTCATTCTTCATGTTTGTTATACATATTTGTAGTCCTCTGCCGCCAGAGAATTCCGAATTGTATCGTGTAACATGACGATGTGTAACATAACTATGTCGGTGCACGAGAAACACCTTGCTGTAATCGAGTTTCGAATTAGATCATTTCGTCCACACACGGAGCTCATTCTCCTTCAGCATGACAACACCAAACCACACACGAGCGCCGCGAAATCTGCAACAGTCCGAAGCCTCGGGTTCACTGCCATGTATCATATTCCACACAGTCCCGACTTGGCCCCATCCGATTTTTATCTGCTTCAAAAACTCAAAGAACACCTTCAAAGACCTCACTTTGATAGTGATGAAGTCTTGCAAGACCAGCTGAGACTGCAGATCCACCAACAAAGTCAAACATTCGACAGTGGCAGTATCAACAAAGTGATCTACTATTGAGAGTGTGGGTGTTGCAGAAAACAATTCCTTTATTCCCACATAAATTTAGCAACAACTTAATACTACACACATGAATGAATTGTGTAGACATGAACATCACGGAATAACTAACAAAAGCTAAGTCAAAGAATAACTATATCACTGCGGGTAAATTAACACTTCACGGAATGTTTATGTAGCACTGTACACTTGTAGGGATCGATTGTCAGAAATAGGTCACTACAAGAGAAATGCTTTCGTCACCAGGTTGCTTATGTTGAGAAACAAGTATGTAAATATGAAAAATAAGGGAATACGAGTTCGGGCTGAATAGTAATGCCTCTGGATTTTGTATGTGAAAACTCTTAAAGCTTTTTAAATGAAACATACTTTGTTAACATTCTACGTCTTGTTTGTTGACACCGTAACTGCAGAATGTTCGACTTTGTTGACGGAACTACAATCTGACCTCTGCTTGCACCGATTCATCACTGCGAAAAGGACGTCCTCGAAGGCGTTCTTCAAGTTTTGGAACGACATGAAAATCGTATGGGGCCAAGTCGGACTATATAGACGACGATCGACGACAGTAAACCCAGGGCGCTGAGTTGTTGAAGACGTGGCAGCGCTCGTTTGTTGCCTCCCATTGTCATGCTGGAGGAGAGGATGCTCCATGTGTGGAAGAAATCTTCTGCGGTTAGAGAATCGACTACAGCACGCTTTTCCCCATGCTCCGACATAACTACGTTACACACCACCATGTCACACGCTACAATTCGGAACCGGCTAGCGGCACAGGGTTTTTTGAACTTGCTTCATGGGAGAGTGGGGGGGGGGGGAGGAATTTCAGCAAATAATATATCAACTGATATTGAGAACTGACTAAAAATTTCGGAGACATTCCTTTTCCGCACGCCCTCGTAGGGTGTTAATAACGTTTGTTTTATTTAGAAGGCTTTATGAGTTTCTACATAAAAATTTCGAGGGCATTGCTTTTCAGACCACCCTCGTAGTTAGAGCCAGGGCGCCGGGAGATGCTCACGCCTTTTAGGAGAGACGGGAGAAGGGGGGTCTGAAAGCCCCCCACGGGCTGAGAGGGTTGCGAACGGCAGTGCTGGGCAGGTGGGGGTATGGTGGAGTAGTGGAAAACGTAATCCCGAAAGCAGACGGCAGAGGGCTCTCCTTGCACTGAGAGCATTGGCCGGGGGTCAGTAAGACACCCACCCCCACCCCCTCCTCCCCCCTCACCGCCTCATTTCCTTTGTTCCGGGAGAGACGCAGCCTAGCCACTAGGGCAGATCGCACCTCACAGCCGTACCGCCAGCCTGTAGTAAGCGCCAGCCAGATAAGGGAACAGCAGTGACGGTCCAAGGAGAGCGAGCTCAGGTATTACCACTTGTTAAGTAAAGCAGCCTGCATAGCGTAACGGGCAGAGCGCTTGCGAGTCAGGCAGCGAGAGTAAGCACAGTCGCACTAAACACGGGCTCCAAATTCATGACTCTTTCGCTGGATTATCAGCGGCTCATGATTGGCTTGTCACTTGCGTACCAGTTAAAATGACGGACTCTAAGGGCGCAGTTCTTCCGAGGCAACATTTGGGCAACATGTGGTATGTAGCAATGACGTGGCGGCGCATGCAACATGCTGCGTTATACCGGGTGGTTATAATTTAAGAAAGTCCAGTGTGGGCTGTAATTATCGTGTGGCAGTAAAACTTGATAGATATTCCAAAGCATTAATGCGGAACCGATTTACGCTGCAAAAATTTAGTTCCGGTTGTGGCCACCAGGTGCAATCCTGGCGCTGTGAAAGTAAGAAAGACGTAAAAAAATTATTTCCAATGTTTAATAATTTAGAACGGAACGTGGGCAAGAAACTACAAAAAAAATGAGAAAAACGTCATGCTCAATTTACTATTAACCGCTTCTTACACTGTTCGTTCAATATGGACACCGGAAACGCCGACGAAATACTGCATCCGTAAAAAGTCGTGATCAATGCTCATAGCAGTTCCGGTGAAATCTGAACAGCGTGTTCCTGGATACTGCCCTTCAGAGCAGATAGAGACCGAACATTTCCCTGTTAACAGCGTTCTTTTAGAAACCCCAGAGCCAAAATAAAATCAGACCAGGTGATCTTGTAGGCCGTACTTCTGGATAACCTCTGGAGATAACACGCTCGTGGAAGGTTGCATTGGGCGAGCGGCACACCCCGTCTTGCATGAAATCAGTGATTCCCACACCACTGCGCTCTTCCAAAGCAGGAATCACATGCTGTAGAAGAATGTCCCGATAACGTACAGACGCCACGTTACACCTGGCGTATTCTATCCAAAGAGGAACAGAGCGAGAATAAAGATGCCCCTGAATACACACCACGAAGTCACACATGGCGAGTGTAGTGGCTCTTCGTGCACAACACGTGGTTTAACAGCACCCCAAATTCGGTAGTTCTGTGTATTCACTGCACCCTGTAAGTAAAATGTGCCTGATCACTCTGTAGAATATTGCCCTGTCACATGCCATCAACTTCGATCTGCGCGACAAAGCGAAGAGTTGTCATAACATCGTACAAACTGTGTACAGCGCTAGATCTGCATATGGTGGATACAATCGCAACTGAGTGGCCGAGCGGTTCTAGACGCTACAGTCTGCAAGCGCGCAAGCGCTACGGCCGTAGGTTCGAATCTTGCCTCGGGCATGGATGTGTGTGATGTCCTTAGGTTAGTTAGGTTTAAGTAGTTCTAAGTTCTAGGGGACTGATGACCTCAGAAGTTAAGTCCCATAGTGCTGAGAGCCATTTGAACCATTTTTAAATAGAATCGGAACTAATTTGTTTTTCAGCGTAAATCGGTCCCGCATAGACGCAACAGCATACCTACCATGTTTCGCTGCCATACGATAATTATAAGTGCACTGCTCCGATGTTGCTTCAATGAAATTGAATGAGGTGCATACTAAAAACTCATGGTTTCATGTCGTGCAGTAAATGCTGGCAACACTAGGCGACATGTAGCATGCGACATGAGGCAACGTGTTTGTTAGCGTTGCCTTGATGGAATTCCGCCTTAAGATATTTTGTCCCGCTATCATCCCGTGTTTCATCCCCTAAAGAATATGACGCACAATCGATTCAAAATTGACGCTGGCCAAGCGACCAACGGGCCTGGCTGGGAAAAGTAGGGCCTGTGCAGTCTGCTGTTTTTCTTATTCATTTTTTCCCTTCCGAAATTCGTAGGAATAGGAGGCTTAACATTTGCACACAAAAATTCAAACTGTTTATGTCTGTGCTCGCAAAACTCGAAAATCAGTCGGTCGATTAACTTTAAATTTGGATACAACGTTGCATTCTAACATGCGTGTGTTTTTATGAACTTGTTCTTTTTAAATATATGTAATATATAAATAAGTTGTAATATATAAAGGGGAAACGCTGTTAACGGAAGTATCAAAGTTCTTGAACTATTTTCTTCAAATCTTTACACGAAACTCTCACGAATATTTTGACAGTCATTGGCTGTAAATTTGAAATATGTATGAGATATTACCATGATTTGCTTTAAATTTTAAACGATACTCTATTAAACATTCAGACAGACGTACATGACATTTTTTTAACTGTCTGCAAGAAATAAAATGCCCTGATGTGCTCTTCTGTAAAAATGTGAAGCTGTGATTCGTTTCTCGCAGGCAGTTTTATCTACAGTAGTGCGGCCCTTGAACCATTAGACAAATTCTTTCTTCCATACATATTATTTCTCACTATATATATTTTATAGCATACATTATATACGAAACAATGTGCTGCTTTGTTTTCTTCCTCATAGACGGTATTCACAGAAAACAGGAAGTTTTATTTCTGCCTTATAAGCTTGCTATTGAAATAAACAAGGCTTGAGGTCAGTTGGGGGATGGGGGAGAAGGTGATGGAGGACAGAGGGGTGGAACAAAATGGACATGGAGAACGGAAAGGAGAAAATGGAGAGACAGAGGGGCAGGAGGTGAGAGAGAGAGAGAGAGAGAGAGAGAGAGAGAGAGAGAGAGAGAGAGAGAGAGGGAGGGAGGGAAGGAGGAGAGGGACAGGGGCATGGGGGAGAAGGAGATTAGGAAGTATATCCCAATATCCCATATATTCCCAAATGTAACAGAAACGTGTGCTTTCTCTTTTCTTTCTTTTTCATTTAACCAGACGGAGTCACAGCAACGCGTAGCCGGGTACAGCTAGTAAGGTAAATAAAATAATGAGGATAAATAACAAGGTGAGTAAATAAATTTATGAAACAACATGAATTAGTTAAATATTAAAATTTTACTCCCGGTTGTTTTACCATAGCTCTTTCACTCTCTGAGTTACGCATCCAGACATTTCTCCGAAATAGGAGATGAATGGTATTTACAAAAAGGCAATCGAAAGAAACATATTCACGGTATCACCCGGCATTGTTGTTATTGTTTATCGATTCATTTAACATGTTAAAAACCAAATATGAAGAATTCATGCAAGAATCGAACACAGATCCTCCGCTTCACGGCCAGACGCCTTCGTCGTTCGGCCACTGCCGCTATCGTTGAAAGTTGCCAATTTCATCTGTACACGGGTGACAGTCGTTAAAGTGTCTCTCCTCGATTTTTTTCGGAAATTCTGCATTTGCAAGCACCACATATGACGCTGAAAAATGCTCAGTTATCGTCTGTCAATCCTGTCAGTATTGGGACATTTGTGTATCGTGTACTTCAGGGCAGCTTTTCTCAAAAATTGAGGGTAGGGAGAAAAAGTATATTACATTCTTACATTTGAGGTGGTACGCAACCGACTTGCCAAACAAGAGCCGAATCGGTTGGCCGTGTCAGAAGCCTGCCACTTATGAGAGTGTTCTCTATATTTCTGCTTGCCTACAGCAATTAAGGTCAATACCAGGCTGTTTCCCCACCAGTACCTTATAAACATAGTGCATAAACAAACACAGCGAGCTCCCAGTTACTGGGGTGATTTCGGACCCGAGGCCATATGGATACTCGAAAAAAACAAATTGTCCGAAAAAACTATTTTTTTAACGAAGACTGCAATTCTCTGTATTTATAAAACGTCCTCCATGGCATATTTGAGAGTCAACTGCATTAATTACGAGTTATGTCACTCGCCGGAAACGCTTATATACAAAATTACAATAAAGGTAGACGATATTTCATATCATTTATTCTAAGTTCACTTTCAAGAATTTATCATTCATTCTTCTCTGTTTCTGTTTTTCAGTCTCTTACTTTTAGAGTATGGAAGTCGAAACATCGGTATAGTCATTTCACTGATTATCTGCGCATGATAAAATACAAATCACATGCATGGGAGACCAGCCTAAACTCATACACTATGTGATCAAAAGTACCCGGACATCTGGCTAAAAATGGCTTGCAACTTCGTGGCGCCCTCCATCGGTAATGCTGGAATTCAATATGCTGTTGACCCACCCTTAGGCTTGATAACAGCTTCCACTGTCGTAGGCATACGTTCAGTCAGGTGCTGGAAGGCTTCTTGGGGAATGGCAGCCCATTCTTCACGGAGTGCTGCACTGAGGAGAGGTATCCAGGTCAGTCGGTGAGGCCTGGCACGAAGTCGGCGTTCCAAAACATCCCAAAGGTGTTCTGTAGGATTCAAATCAGGACACTGTGCAGGCCGGTCCATTACAGGGATGTTACTGCCGTGTAACCACTCCACTACAGACCGAGCATTATGAACAGGTGCTCGAGCGTGTTGAAAGATGCAGTTGCAATCCCCGAATTGCTCTTGAACAATGGGAAGCAAGAAGGTGCTTAAAACATCAGTGTAGGCCTGTGCTGTGATAGTACCACGCAAAACAACAAGGGGTGCAAGCCCCCTCCATGAAAACCCTGACCACACGATAATACCACCGCCTCCGAATTTTACTGTTGGCACTATACACTCTGGCAGATGCGTTCAGCGGGCATTCGCCATACCCACGCCCTGCCATCGGATCGCCACATTGTGTACGTGATTCGCCACTCCACATGGCTTTTTCCACTATTCAATCGTCCAATGTTTACGCTTCTTACACCAGCGTGATGTGTGGGTCATTAGCAGCCGCTCGACCATGAAATCCAAGTTTTCTCACCTACCGCCTAACTGTCATAGTACTTGCAGTGGATTCTGATGCAGTTTGGAATTCCTGTGTGATGGTTTGGATAGATGTCTGCCTATTACGCATTACGACCCTCTTCAACTGTCGGCCGTCTCTGTCAGTCAACAGACAACATCGGCGTGTACACTCTTGTGCTGTAGGTATTCCTTCAGGTTTCCACTTCACTATCACATCGGAGACAGTGGGTCTAGGGATATTTAGGAGTGTGGAAATCTCGCGTATAGTCGTATGACGCAAGTGATGCGCAATCACCTGACCACGTTCGAAGTCCGTGAGTTCCGTGCAGCGCCCCGTTCTGCTCTCTCACGAATATCTAATGACTACTGAGGCCACTGATATGGAGTACCTGGCAGTAGGTGGCAGCACAATGCACCTAATATGAAAAACGTATATTTTTCTGGGTGTCAGGATACTTTTGATCACATAGTGTATGTTCGTTCTAATGATAAAAGAAGATTTCCGCCTTTTCTAAAAAAAATCTCTGAATTTCCACGGATTATGCGCAAAACGTTAATATAACACCAAGGAGAAAATTTCTCGTTCTGCCAAAGGAATACCTTTGAAAAGCAAAAAGAAATTTCGTATGTGTTTTGTTGGTACATGTTACACAATAACAGAAGCAAAATTTTAACTGAATCTGTGTACTGGTTTCCCTTTCAACCCTTCGACTGCTTCTTACGAGACTCGGCGGTGACGCTGAACAGCTCCCAGTGCGCACGGTGTTTCTATGCGACGTTTTGTTTCTGGTTTCGGAAAGGCACTTGGAGATGTGGAACAAATGACTGTCCATAGAGATAGAGTGACTAAAGGGTTATGCTCTATTATTTTTTACGGCACAATAACGTGAGCATTGCACAATGATATGAACGATTTCGACCAACCAACGGTCTCTCCCAGGCCGTCAGTAGATAAGAGGTGGCAAGAAATCTGAAGTATCCCAGGTTGAGGCACTTTCACAGTAAGGCAGTTGATTACAGTCAAAAATCAGTTTATTGACACAATCAGTTTATGATCACAAATACTAGGGTCACTCCAAAAGAAATGCACACTATTTTTTTTAAAAAATCCATCTTTTCATTCTACGTTTGAAAGTTTTACAGTGTGTAGATACATCCTTTAGAAACAGTATTTTCATTTCTCCACATAATTTCCATCCCTCTCAACTGCCTTACGGCGTCTTGGAACCAGCGCCTGTATACCCGCACTGTAAAATTCTGGACCAACCTATTGGAGCCTCTGTGGCAGCGTGCACAAGGGTGTCATCTTCTTCAAATCTTGTTCCACGAAGAGAGTCTTTCAGTTTCCCAAAGAGATTATAGTCACATGGAGCCAGATCAGGACTGCAAGGCGGGTGTTTCAGTGTTGTCCATCCGAGTTTTGTGATTGCTTCCATGGTATTTTGAATGACATGTGGCCGTGCATTGTCGTGCAACAGCAAAACATCCTGCTTTGGCCGAACACGACTCAGTCGAGCTTGAAGTTTCTTCAGTCTCGTCACATATTCATCAGAATTTATGGTGGTTCCACTTGGTATGATGTTCGCAAGCAAGAGTCCTTCGGAATCGAAAAACACCGTAGTCATAACTTTTCCAGCAGAAGGTGTGGTTTTGAATTTTTTTTTTCTTGGGTGAATTTGCATGATGCCACTCCATTGATTTCCTCTTCGTCTCTGGAGAAAAATAATGGAGCCATGTTTCATCACCTGTCACAATTCTTCCAAGAAATTCATCTCCACCATTCTCATACTGTTACAAAAGTTCGCTGCATGCCGTTTTTCTTGTTTCTTTGTGAGCCACTGTCAACATCCTGGGAACCCACCTGGCACAAACCTTTTTTAACGCCAACACTTTCAATATTCTGCAAACACTTCCTTCCCCTGTCCCAGCGTAGTGTGACAGTTGGTTCACTGTGATGCGTCTGTTAGCAGTCACCAATTCGTTAACTCTCAGCACATTGTCTGGAGTGTGTGCAGTACGAGGCATGCCGCTGCGAGGACAATCCTCGATATTGCCGTGTCCGCTTTCATCACGTAACCTGCTTGCCCACCGACTAACTGTACTGCGATCGACAGCAGCATCTCCATACACCTTTTTCAACCTCTTTTGGATGTTTCCCACTGTCTCGTTTTCACAGCACAGGAATTCTATAACAGCACGTTGCTTCTGACGGACGTCAAGTGTAGCAGCCATCTTGAAGACATGCTGTGACGGCGCCACTCACGGGAACAGGTTGAACTAAGTTAGAAAACAAGCGGGAAGGATGGATCTACATACTGTAAAACTTTCACACATGCAGAATAAAAACTGTATTTTTACAAGAATAGTGTGCATTTCTTTTGGAGTGACCCTCGTATAAGTTCAGCGACCCGTTAGCAGTTCAAAACAAATAAGAAAAGTTCTTCTTGAAAATGAAGGAAGGACTTCTTCGACAAATTAAAGCTCTTGTAAGACAACACAGGTAAATCTCTGCGTGAGACTATCTTCTGATAACTTCTCTTGCAAACGAAACAGATTAACTTCTTAGACATCAACAGTAGGTGGAAAATTAAAGCCCCATCTCACTGGCAGTACAAAAGTTCCAGCATCAGAGACCACGGCCGGGGCAGCGGATGGCAATGCTCGTTGGTCCCGGGTGGCAAGGGCGATGTCGAGGCCGGGCGGTGATGTAGCGCTGGCGAGCTTCTAATTCTGCTGGCGGAAACCGAACTGCCTGCTGCTGGCCTTACAAGGGCAGTTAAACCCGCGTGGCAGATGACTACCAGACAGCCATTTTCAGGCGATGTGGGCTTGGATTGGCTGAGGAAAATGACGTGGCGGATGCAAGAAAGAGTCCGTAAATGTGGTGGCGTATACTGCTCTTGCGCGCCCTCTGAACTATCCTGCTTCTTGCAGGTCGGCGAAGTTCGGCTGACTTTGGCCGGTGCGCCTGCGGAGCTGGAGCGATGACCCGCATAGCGGTGCTGCGTTGCGGGTTGGCGGCGTTGCAGGTTGGAGTTTTATAGGCGAAGTGAAATCCTCTCCAACAATTTGTAAGTCAGGTCTAGTGTTGTAGTGGTTTGCGTGTACCTGGAAACAGAGGTCGCGGGTGTGAATTCCAGTAAAACCACGGAAATATTCAGTCTGCCTTTAATGAAACCTTCTCCTCGCAACAAAGTGACAAATTTCCAGGAATGACACATAACTCGGATTCCACATTAAACGGTTGATCCCCTTTTCAGCTGGATAACTGAGTTTAGGATAGGGACGCGCAATTCCTCCAAGAGGCGTCCAATAGAAAGACTCGCACCAAGCCATTGAGCCACGAGCTGTTATCTATTTTTACAGAGCTGTGCTCACGAAAGGAATAGCTACTGTGGCACCTTCTATACTTCCATTCGTTAGAGGAATGTGACATATAACCTGTAAACATTTTTAATTGTTTAAAAGATCTTAGACGAAAATATCGAGATATTGTGCAATATTTACGGTTCTTGAATAAAGACATACGAGGCAGCTGACGTTATATTTGTATTAGATGAAGAAGCGCAGTACTTTTCCCTCGTAGAACTAACTATGACACCGGTTTTTGAACCATAGAAGCCGCAGTTTTTGTTTGCGTATCAAAGGCAAATTTCGAAACTATATACTATGTGTTGTAGAAACAATCTAGTTAAAATTGTGGGCCAGGTTCGTAAGATATAAGAGATGTGTGTGCACCATATCTAGCCAGAAACGACACAGCATTCAAAAAATTTTGTAGGAGACGAGATACTGGCAGAAGTAAAGCTGTGAGGACGGCGCGTGAGTCGTGCTTGGGTAGCTCAGTTGGTAGAGTACTTGCCCGCGAAAGGCAAAAGTCCCAAGTTCGAGTCTCGGTCCGGCACACAGTTTTAATCTGCCAGGAACTTTCATATCAGCGCACACTCCGCTGCAGAGTGAAAATCTCATTGTGAAATGGATAGTGTCTTCAAAACAGCTCCTAATAGGAACATCAATAACAGTAAAACAAGGGTGATGGAATACAGTCTAAATAAATCAGATGAAGATAATGGTAGTAGATTATGTACTAAAACTAATGGATCAATTTTGTTACTGGACAGTAAAATAACCAACAGTGGCAGAAGTAAAGAGGATAAACATTGCTCAGTCACTTTAATGCGACAAACTGTCAAAAGTGTGAATAACCACTTTTCGTAGCGCGAACAGCCGTGAGATATATAAGGAAGACAGTCAGCGAGGTACCGACAGGCATGTGCAGCCTAGCCCATCAAAGTCCCGTGGCCAGTTGCGCTAGGTTTCTCGGTTGAGGAATGATGGTGCCAACAGCCCAATTGAAGTGGTCCCACAGATTATCGACTGGATTGAAATCCAGAGAGTCTGGCGCGAGTGGAGCACAGTAAACTCACCCGTGCTCTTCGAACCATGTACATACACCGCGACGTGTGCGATACGTTGCATTGTCCTGCTGAAACATGCCATTGAGTCGAGAAACAACAAAACTGCATGTTGGGTTGGACATTGTCCCCAAGAATAGATGCATGCTTGTAATGTTCCATTGTGGCTTCTAGAATGATAATTCACCCAGGGAATGCCCTCCGACCGAAAACATTCCAACAGTCGTTGCAGGATATTTGTTTTTAAACGTTCCTCGCCGTACACTCCAACGCACGTCTATCTGATGGAATATAAGACGTGAGTCATATGAAAAGGCCATCTATCGCCACTCAGTTGACGTGCAGTTGTGCGGTACAGGAGTGGAAATTCCAGCCTTCGTCACTGATGAACAGCATTCAGCATGGGTGCATGAACCAGGCGCCTACTGCGAGGCACATGTGCAGCAATGATCGTTGAACGGTTGTTGAGGAGTCAGTTTGGTAGTCGTTTGGTTCATCCTGGCGGTCAGTTGCTCAACAGTTGCACATCTGTTCGCTCGTACACATTTCCGCAGCCGCCGCTCACCCCTGTTATCTGTGGCCGGTGGCGCACTACAGTTGTCTCGTCGCCGGTTTTGGTTAGAGCGATTTGCCCTGTATGCTTCAACCACAGCGGTACGCCAACAGTTTACAAACGTTGCCATTTCGGAAATGCTTCCACCCATAGCCCAAAAGCCAAAGATATTGCCCTTCTGGACGTCAGATAAATAGCTGCGTTTCCGTATTACGATAACTACTGCACTGTTTTCCGCGTCCCCTGACACGCTTGGTATAGTATCCGCTGTAAGTGCCTCCACTGTAGTGAGTGATGATTGTACGTTGACGTCGAATGTAGGCTGCGGACGCATTAATGTGACTGGACTGTAAAAAATGCAGTTTGACATTAGCAAGGAAAGCTTTTCTGGAAGAGAATTTACCTTAAAAGGACATGAAATGTTGCCTACGAACAGTATAAACAGGAAGAGAACAAAGATTTTGGCAAGGCGATGCAACAGAAGAATCGATTAAATTAGACGGGTAGGTCGGATAACTAATCAAAACATTCTGTAATTTATAGGGGAGAAAGGAAATTTATGTCACACCTTGAATAAAAGGAATTGTTGGTTTATAGAACTCATCGTGAGGCATCATAGAATACTTAATTTGGTCATGGAGGGTAGTGTGAGGTGTCAGCGTTGTAGAAGGAGACAAAGGCTTCACTATAGGAAACAGGTTCAAGTGCCGATTGATAAAAGACAACAGGTAGTTGGTTCTTTCAAATCGTGGCGAACTCTTCGTTAAAACTCATTTACCTGCTCTGCTCGCAGGTCTCTGCAAGCCTCAGTACGGTAGGGACTTGACCCACTGACCGAAGTGGCGCAGCGGTACAGCACTGGACTAGTAATCAAGAGAACAGAAGTTTAAGGCCCTGTCCGGCCAATCAGGTCCTGCTGTTAAGTGATTTCATTACATTTGTTAAGGTGAATTCCAGGATAGTTCTTTTGAAAGAGCACGGCTGATTTGCTTCCCCCTGTTTGTCTTCCATCTCTGATGATCTCATCGTCGACTAGACGTTAACCCTAATAGACGGCTCTTCTGTCGTATTGGTCCTTCTGTGATTCACGTGGGTGCTTCACAAGTATAAAACACCGATTTCCTACCGACATTTACTTGCCCCTCGGAAATTACTCTGTCCTCTTGATCAAAACGTGTCTACCTGTCGCATCATCGGCAAGCGCTTGAGCCCGCCGCTGTTCTGCTGTGCACGTTTATCAGCAGACTACCAGCACGTGTCCGGTCTCGTTCCACCGGCAGCCCACTGCCGTTTCGCCGTTGTTTCACTTTTCCAACGAAACTTTTTGCCCGCTGTCGTACGGTATCCGACGCCGGGCGCTGCACAGGCGAGCGGCCGAGCGTTGCCATCTGCGATAAACGGTACGGCGCCCGCTCGCTACCCCCACCACAGCGCTCTCCCCCCTCCACCTAACACCACCCCCCTTACCCCCACCAGCGCGGCCTCCAGCGTCAAATTGCACACAGAGCGGCGGAGCGCAACAGCTCCCGCGTGTTTTCAGGCTCGTCCTTAATCACAGGCACTCGCTTTCCTTTGCGCATCGTTTTTATCTTCCTCCCTTCAGCTGTAGCTGCCCGCAGTGCGGCGCGTCTGCCGCTCGTGAGGCTCTGCGCCTGTGACGGAGCCGTTTATTCATTGGCGCACACTTTTCCCTGTCCCTTTTCTCCACTCTTTTTCGTTTAACGTCCAGTCGACAGCACGCGGGTTACACACGGATGCCTGCAGAGTCACTGCTTCCGTACGAAATATCGAAACTTAAGTCAATGGGTGAGTTGACTTTCTGCAACGCTATAGATCTTTTTCTTAATTGTAGATCACAACCAATATAATAAAATAAGGCGACTTTGCTCTCGCTGTTTAACAGTATTTAGTAGTTCATTAAGATTTCGATTATGTGTCTGAGCAATTCACTTATGTGTCTGAGCAATTCACCCTGAAATAAATACCCCTGCTGTTTTTAATAGCCGGCCGCTGTGGCCGAGCGGTTCTAGGCTCTTCAGTCCGGAACCGCGTTGCTGCTACGGTCGCAGATTCGAATCCTGCCTCGGGCATGGATGTGTGTGATCTCCTTAGGTTAGTTAGGTTTAAGTCTTTCTAAGTTCTTGGGGACTGATGACCTCAGAAGTTAAGTCCCATAGTGCTCAGAGCCATTTGAACCATTTTAACCTAACCACAACCTCAAGACGTGCAATGTAACCTAGAAAACGGTGATCAACAATCTGCGGCAGGACTGAAATCGCGATCGCTTTATTCACAGTGTTTAACGCTAACCTCTATAAGGAAACTCAAGACAGAAAAATTCCAGTTTTGGCGGTAAAAGCAAACTGTAATTTCTCGTTGTAATTTGTTACCTGAAACTATACTCACCACGGCTAAGTGGCTGCCGCGTTACCAATCGATGAGCAGTCGTGGTTGGCCCTTGGCTGCATTTAATAGGCGACACAAGCAGATTCCAAACGGAAGGAAAATGATGGAAAGAAAAATAAGATCAAATAAAAAAAGTCAATGTGATGATGAAAATGATGCAACAAAGTATTAGATATTTAAAAAAATGCAATTAAACCAATTAAATGAATAAAAATAATAATCAAAGACTTTGATTAAATTTTTAAAAAATAAAAATTCACTCCATTCAACGAGATTCGGACCTACGACCTTCCACACATCAGGCTTAGATGCTGACCAATGCGCTACGCCATTACACTGCGGAAGGTTTTTGTGTTTATGACTCTGGTGACCCAGTTGCAACGATTAACTGCAGCCTTCAAAAATTCGGCTTCACACAGCGTTGCGCGAAGCTTATCGAATGTGAACAGATCTCTGTGATGGTAATAACTATATACCGGGTGATCAAAAAGTCAGTATAAATTTGAAAGCTTAATAAAACACGGAATAATGTAGATAGAGAGGTAAAAATTGACGCACATGCTTGAATTGACATGGGGTTTTATTAGAAGCTAAAAAAAAGTAGTTCACAAAATATCCGACAGATGGTGCTGGAGAGCAAAACGTCAGTGACTGCTACCGTGACAGGTGAGACGTACGCCGATATGTTACAGAATCGCATCATCCCCAGCCTGGCTGATAAACACCTACTCGAACGTACGATGTTTATGCAGGATGGCGTTCCACCCCATATTGCTAGACGCGTGATAGGTCTCTTGCGCGCGTCGTTTGGTGATGATCGTGTGCTCAGCCGCCACATTCGTCATGCTTGGCCTTCCAGGTCCACAGACCTCAGCAGGTGCGATTATTGGCTTTGGGGTTACCTGAAGTCGCAAGTGTAGCGTGATCGACCGACGTCTCTAGGAATGCTAAAAGACAACATCCGACGTCAATGCCTCACCAACCACAACTCCGGACATGCTTTACAGTGCTGTTCACAACATTATTCCTCGACTACAGCTATTGTCGAGGAATGATGGTGGACATATTGAGCATTTCCTGTAAAGAACATCACCTTTGCTTTGTCTTACTTTGTTATGCTAATTATTGCTATTCTGTCGGACATTTTTTGAACTTTTGTTTTTTTTTTGTTCTAATAAACCCCATGCCATTCCAAGCGTGGGTGTCAATTTGTACCTCTCTATCTACATTATTCCGTGATTTATTCAGTTTTCAAATTTATACTGACTTTTTGATCACCCGGTATGCAACGCTGACTCGCGTCATTTGTGGAAGGATCCTAAATGTTTGGAATGTTTGGTTAGCGTTGTGTATGAAACGTGTGTATTTCGTTAGCATCATTGTGTGTGTGTGTGGGGGGGGGGGTTATCATGTGTGATGAAACACAAATAAAAGGATGAGACGCAGGATTCAGGATCCAAACACATCAAGAAAGAAAGCTGAACAAAGAGTTGGAAGTGAAGTGAGTAATTCTTCTGGCATTTTAGCAACGGTCAACGGTCCGGTTGTGATGTTGAGCGCCCTGATTGAAGGAATCCAACTACAACGATTGAAGTTGTCAACTATGAAGAAATTTTAATCGCATTGTAAGTTCGCTGCAAGTTTATCAGTCCGTCGTGTCGCCTTCTTATTTGTTGCTTGCTCAGTCTTCCAAGTTTGTTTTCGTTTCGTACTTAACATAAGCTTGTTTCACAACATTGAGTTACTGATTAAGACTTCTCCTGTGTATTTGCAATGTACATATGTTGTTCGTATTCTGGTTGAGTTCTGCTTGCATCCATAATATTGTGTGGGGTGAAAGATTCCGTATTTGGTTTTCCTTCATACAAAACAGAAGCTGGTTTCATCACCTAGTGTTCTGTGGTCTTTTGTGTGTTTGTTACTGCTTACGGATCTGTGAGTGAACAGCACGATTTAAATCACTGTTAAGTATATAGCTTTCATTTTACTTTATTTTTGTTTTCATCCGTTTTCCGTACTTTCTCGCAATTAATGGAGAACTCCATATTAGCAGGTTTTGACTCTACGGGTATTCAACTTTATTTCATCTTGTCATGGAATGAGTATGTAATTCTGCATTGAATGGTATTGCTTCTTGCCACTGCATGCTACGCATTTCACAGTGGCTTGCAGAGTATGGACGTATATGTAGATGAGTGTGCTTTGCAGTCTGGCGACTAGAAAAGATATCTGAACGGTGCGAAATTTGTCAATTGAACCTAAATAATGAAAAGTATGAGGTCACCCATGTGAGTGCTAAAAATAACCCGTTGAACTCTGATTGACAATAAATCAGTCAAATCTAAAGGCAGTAAATTCAACTAAATATCTAGGAATTGCAATTATGAACAACTTAAATTGGAAAGAACACAAGAAAATTTTGTAAGGAGCGCGAGCCAAAGGCCGTTTTATTGGCAGAACACTTAGAAGATGCTACAGATCTGCTAAAGAGACTGCCTACACTACGCTTGTCCGTCCTCTTTTGGAGTACTGCTGCGTGGTTTGGGATCCTTACGAGAGAGGGTAATAGAGTGGATGGAGAAAGTTCAAAAAAGGGCAGCATGTTTTGTATTATCGATCAATAGGGGAGAGAAGGTCACTGACATGATACATGATTTGGGGTGGACATCATTAATACAAAGGCATTTTTCGATGGGCGGAATCTTCTCACGAAACTTCAATCACCAGCTTTCTCCTCCTAACGCGAAAGTATTTTTTGGTCGGCGATCTACATAAGGAGAAAATATTCTCAAAATAAAATAAGGGAAATCGGAGCTCACACAGAAAGATACAGGTATTCGTTTCTTCCGCGCGCTGTTCGAGTTTGGAATAATAGAGAATTATTGTGAAGATGGTTCGATGAACCCTCTGCCAGGCACTTACGTGTGATTTACAGAGTGTCCACGTACTTATAGATGCAGATATAGAGCACTGTTCCTTGAAAATATAACAAACGTTATCATACGTTATTAACAGGTACTACAAACAGCACATTTTAGTAGAAGTCCATGAAAGTTTCGGTGCCCTCTAAATGCGAGAGTACGAAAAACGGATGGGAGCAATCACAGCGTAGGATACAACCAATACACTTACAATGCATTTAAATCAACCAGTTCAGACACGGATTCGTAAGCAGTAACAGACAGACATTAGTCCACAGAATACCATGCGACGAAACCAGCTTGTGTTTCATTTATGAAACAAAAACAAATATCGAACCAGTTATCCTACTGAATATTATTGACGACATCAAAAAATTAAGCAAAATATGAGCAATACATTTACATCTCAATTCAAATAGTGAAATAGACACAAGAAGATAATAATCAGGAATATATAATAATTTCCACTTGATAAGAGCCACATGTTCGAAATTGCAATATTGGGACTTACAAATAAACGCACTTTACCAACACCACCCACACGTAAAATACAAATGAAAATTTTTTATCATCCAATACTCCTATTACGCAAAGCAAGAATATAGATTATCACGTCACTTTTCTCGAATTCGTGACCGAGTGAGGTGGCGCAGGGGTTAGACACTTGACTCGCATTCGGGAGGACGATGGTTCAAACACGCATCCGGCCATCCTGATTTAGGTTTTCCATGATTTCGCTAAATCGCTTTAGGCAAATTCCGGGATGGTTGCTTTGAAAGAGCACGGCCGACTTCCTTCCCTAATCCGATGGAACCGATTGCCACGTTGTTTGGTCCCTTCCCCCAAATCAAACAACCAACCGCATTCGAAGTCCACTGCCAGGCCAGCATGGGCGCTAACGTCGGTCTCTGTTTCCGTATTTTAACACAGGCCATGCACTTCTGATATTTTGACATCCTTTGTGTTTTAGTTTCCGTGGTGCGTGTGTTATGTAGTGTCGATGCCGCGGCTGCAGAACGCAATTTACAGTAATCTTGTCGAAGTAGTTCACCGAAGTTAATTGCTGTCGGGGTTGACCGGCACTTGGAGGGGTGACCATCCAGGCCACGATGCACTGTTGCCATTTTTCGGGTTGCACTCAGCCTCGTGATGCCAATTGAGGAGCTACTCGACCGAATAGTAGCGCCTCCGAGCACAGAAAATCATCATAACGACCGGGAGAGCGGGTTGCGGACCACACGCTACTCCTAACCGCATCCTCAACTGAGGATGACACGGCGGTCGGATGGTCCCGATGGGCCACTTGTAGCCTAAAGACAGAGTGCTTGTCGAAATAAGAGACTGAAAATACCGCTTCCGTTGTAAGGTTTTTTATTTTTCAATGTTTACGCCGCGCCCGCTTTTCGACTATTACATGCTCATCAACAGGTGTGATACTGAAAATAAACAAGAGCCCTAAGCTAATAATCATTCGTACGCGAAGTAGTAGACACGATAAAACAAAAAAGAAGTACCATATACCATTTTAGAAAATAGCGATCGGGCTACGTGCGGTAAAACATAAGTCAAAGCCAAAGCGACACCTGAGAATACAACGGACGACCGCCTGTTTAAAGAAGTATGGAATGAACACCGGGACTCTTTTTGTGCTGTGACCCCCGAGCGCCGCGATGGAGAGTATAGGACGCGGTGTACCGTCAGCGAACGCAGGACTCGGAGTAGCGATCAGAAGGCAGGAAGCAAACTGATAAACCAGCTTGGCAATACTACTGCCATCTATCGACGGGAAGAATAATAGGGGACCAAATAACCCGGTCGTTCACAATTCGAATTAGTTATTTACGTGCAAAAGGAAAAAAAAGTTGCATGAAAAGCATAATTGTACATTATGAGTTATAAAGAAACCTACTGAAACTGGGTCAGTACAGAACCGTAGTGAAACTACCAACTGGAAGCCGCAACTTAAATCTTATGCATAAAAACGTGAAACAAAGTGATTTTTTTTCTTTTCACTGGGTGGCATGCAAATTAATTTTAATTTGGTGGGGACGTATAACGCTATGAGGAATAAGGTGTCATAGTCAGGAGATAAAAGCACATGTACATAACTCCTATTAAAAAAAAAAATAAAAAAAGCTTGCTACTTAGCAAAATTTAAGGCAGCTAAACATTAAAGTTCTCACTGCCAAAAACCCTGATACTATTTAATAGCGAGTAGCAATAGCAATAAATGGACACATTAACAATAGGAGAAATACAGAAAGGTAATGAAACTGCTAACCAAAAGCCGGCTTACATAATGTAAGACGTAGAGAGTTAATTTTACATCACGAACGACATTCAAAATTTAATTTAATGAAGACATACACAAATAAGCACAATAGCGCACCATATTCAACTAAAGATATGTAAGGTTCTTTTAAAAGAGGACGTTTTACAGCTATGCAGGACACAAACTGGGTGGACCTTGAAGTCCTTACCATGGGAAACAGGCATATGCCGTTAAGTAGTTCACCCTAATTAAGAGCCACCAGAGCAATGGCAAGAAGACTGAGTGCTCAATTGCGGATGTTCCTCCGGGAGGATTGTTTGTCTTGTCGAAGTAATTAAAATTCTTGCCACGCAATGTATGTGTTTCATGCGAGGGTTGGAAGTTAAACAGTGGCAACTGTTTATACACAACCGATACAAAAAAGTTGCATGTTTGCACCTGTTACTGTCCTTCAAAGCAGTCACCTGCGTTGTGTAGAACCCATTGCCAGCGATGTCGAAGCCGTAGTATACCGTTAGCAGAGCCTGATCTGTTGATGGTGCGAATGGAGCGGTCTACTGCCTGTCGGATCTCTGGAACAGTTCTGAAGCGAATGCTACGATGTGGTTCCTTCATCTTCGGAATCAAATTAAAGTCAAATGGTGGTTGGTACAGTACTTCCGAGGCCCATCGACCGAACAGAGCAGTCACAGCTTGCGCTGTGTACGCACACACATTGTGCAAAATGATGGGTGGGTTGCGCCGCTTCTTTCGCAAAGATTGTCGCAGGTGATGCTCCAAAAACGAACAATAATACTTCGCATTGACGGTCTGCCGTTGAGGAACGTAATGCGTTACGATAACACCATCACAGTCGTACACGAGTATCACCATAACTTCCACTATACTGGGGCTCTGACGCCCTTTCGACTTCAGCGGCGACCCATAATGACGCCATTCGTTGAATGGGCGTTTCAGTTTTGGCTCGTACGATATGGTCCATGTCTCATCCAGTGTTACGATACGCTGTAAGAAAGCCTCTCCTTCGCGCTCATAGCGCTCCAAGTGCATCTGAGTAGCGTCGTAACGCATCCATTTCTGCATTTCCGTCAAGTCATGCGGAACACATCGTGATGAAATTTTTCGCATCCCCAGGCGTTCCTTCAGGATGCGAAGCACAGTCTTATGTGGCCGAGCTCACGAATCTCGTGGCGTCGATCACTATCCACTACCGCGGCAACAGCATGCACTACTTCTTCAGAGACACTAGGACGACCTACCCGATGCATGTCTGCCACAGTTTGCCGACCTTCGTTGAAGGCCTTTACCCAACGTGCCACTGTTCTGTAGATCAATGCCGATTCCCCGCACGCCTCTTGAAGACCTTGATGACACTGTCGTGCTGTACGACCTCTGGCACATTCAATCTCGATCCAACTCGGTTGTTCCTGTTTCGAAAACATATAGTGATGCAATCAGTCGCTGTTGTTGAATTATAACTGGGAAATGAGCTTGTCCGTTTGCAGTAGGCTTAAGACCGAAAAACAAAAATAAATATAGCTGGTAGCTGCCATTGAATAGTTCGCCTTGTTCTTAAGTCATGGTGTTCAAGTTGCAATCAGTGAATCTGCACACTATTTGTAGCTACGCATCAGCTCCGACCTCTAGTTATAGAAGTTGAATAAAATGCATTGGCCTACTCGTCTGGCCAATCTGGTAGCTTCCTGCGCAAGATCTCTGGATCACAAGAACAACGCACTCAAAAAACAGTTCCGTTATGGAAAGTATTCTACCAGCCACTAGCATGAGACATGCCAACATCCCAGAATATCCTACTATATTCAACTGAAAATATATTATCACTTTTAATAAAAATCTGAATGATTCTCAGTTAAGGCGTGACCGAGTTAGCAGTTTTGCATTTCTGGGTCCAGGAAGCTCGTTTCAAGCAATAACTACAACTAATATCGTCTTTTAAATCGATAAACGGCCGTCCTAACAATCACTGGGCCAATGACAGAGCGCTGGAAGTCACTGTCGTTTGCTAGCGCACTGGCAATGGTGTCGTGTTTCACAGATAAGGCTAAATTAGTTGGCGATTCTAAGATTGCTAGAAACGAAATTCTTACCTCTTCTGTGAGACAGCTACAGACAGCCAGATAGGTGATCAATAAGGAAATCTTAATCCAACTTCTCCCTAAAAAGTCTTCTCACAAACATGATTCAGTACCCAATAGATTAAAATCTTTCAGAACTGCACAAGTGTTTATGTCTCCAATTTCCTGCTTCTGCTGAAATAATTTTTAGTTTTTCACAGTTTTGTTGACTAAATTCTATCACAGAATAATTTGTCGACTGGGTTTCATTATGTGCCTGTTCCTATTGCAACATTTCCACAATTTCGAGATAGGCCTATAACTATAATACAGTGTATCTGTTGACTGCACAGAGACACAGATCATTTAGAGGAAAGGAGTGTATAGTATGTTGCTAATTGGAGGCTGTTGGTTCACGCTCGTTGTATGGGTGATATCTAGAATTAAAAAAAGGATTTCATTGTAAATACATCACAATAAATTGTAATTCATCTCTGTTAGTACAGTTCATACTTTATAGCGTTTTATCGTTAGCTTTTGGACACAACAAATAAACGTAAGGGAGAAGTTAATCCTCGACGATATATTCTCCCTTTCTATCTAAAACAGTCTGACAATGCTCAGATAATTTAATCGGTTTCATACCTGATAACCCTATTAGATTGCTGTTAAAGATATCGCGAAGCTAAGTCCGAAGCGCATATTCTTGGTGGTTGCTTATAACGGGACGTAAAGGATAAATATTTAAAAGTACAAGATCAGTAGCTCCTTTTGTGAAATCATCGAAGTGCAGTATCCTTTGGTCATTTTTCAGATATTGCGACGGCAAAGCGCCTCAGCTTAAAGGCCGACTGCGACGGACTTTTCGCTGTGAGCAGTTCGTAGTACACTTCATCTTCTTTGCACCGCGAGAAGTATATCATCATTGTGGACTCACACAGGCCATGGCTCGAGACGTGCTTTTGTTAGGTCTCGGCCAATAATTTCTTTTAACGCACTTAATATAAAGGTAAAACATCTCGTCACTAGTCAAGATATTCGTTAGGTATGTTCGATGACGCACCTGACCATGTTCAAGCCAAAACATATACGGCCACCAAATGATATTTGCTGATTTCGATTAGAGCATGCATGAAGCCTCCGCCCTTGTTTTCGAGTACAGTGATGCAGATCACCGTCTGCACATCCAGATACAGATTTTCTGCGATTTTCCCAAATAGCAGAAAGCTAATGTTAAGATGACCTCGTTGCATACGGGACGTTAATCTTACTTTTATCACTGATCCTTGTACCTTGCACATTGAATTTAACAAATTCCTCACATCATAATGTTCGTACTTGAAATAGCACAAATGTGACGAGAGCATCTGGTACCCTTCTCCAACCCAGCAGTATAGAAACAGAACGAAATGTCCCAAATGTCTGACTTTTTCAATTTGACGCTCCGTTTTCTAAAGCTTAAAGGGGGGACGTCATTGAAAGTGACCGAAAATGAAAATTTTCAGTTTGTCTTTTATTTATTAGTAGAACTCAAGGACACTAAGTTCCTAAAGTTTTAATCCTGAAGATTGGTGAACACCGATTCCGTGGATTACTTTCAAGCAAACTTACACAAGACACATGTAGAGTGCTGTGCAATATCCTCTTTGGATTTATAGATCTGTGACTCTGTTCCGTATCTTAGAAACAAAACTGAGAATCCAAATGAGTCTCTAAATTCGCCCATATGGCAACGATGCCCTACAATCACATTTTCATCTGCTACAGTTGTCACAATTCCAACTTATGATGTAGTTCTTTTATTTAATGGTGGGAAAGTAGGGAGGATGAAAGTATTAGAATAGGCTAGAAGATAGGAAATTTCACTCTACACAAAAGTAGATTTACAGCGCCTCGCTGCAGCTGAAAAAGCCATTGAAGGCCTGGTAAAGAAAAGAAGGCAGGAAGTAAGAAACCAGAAGAGAAACCTTGAAGGGCAAGAGGACTCTGATATCAAATCGCGGGCCTTCTGAAGAGCTGATGTAAGAGAAACATTATGTTGAACTTAAAATTGCATTTCCTGAAAATTATTTTAAAGCTTAGATTCCTTTTTCCGAAAATCAATGCAGTCTAGAATTATGAAATTTTGTACCTTTTTTTCTATGTTTGCAATAAAATGTTGTCTCAAGAGAAAATTGTGAAATTTTGAGTTTAAGCTAAGATATGGAACAAATTGCTTGGAATTCTGCCTGAATTTTATAATATACCTGCAAAATTATAACTAAAAAATTATTAATATTTTGTGATTCGATACATTCAAAACACCTCATGGGAGAAGCTTATTACATCCAAAGAAATGAAACAGAAAAAATTTATAAAAATCTGTTGAATGATTCCTGAGAAAAAGATACATATATTATTTTTTAAGATAAAACGTTTAAATTCATTAAAAAGTTAGATATATATAATCCATGGAACGTAAGAATAAATGTCTTAATTTCCTGTAAAGTATGGTGTACTTGTCTTGAACGTAATCAGATGCGTCATGGAGCATACCAACCAAATATCTTGACTAGCGACTAGATAAGATTCCTTTGTGTTAAGTGCATTAAAACAAATTATTAGTCGAGATGTACCAGAAACACATCTCACGTAATTGTTGACGTGAGTCCACATCTATAATATGAATTTCTTGACACAAATAACATCTTGTAGAGTACGAACTGCTTCCAAATTGACTATTTGGTGCACCTCTTACATTGTATGTATTTTTCACGAACGTCTCCTCTTAGACAACACTCTGGTAACCTTCAGGTATGTAACATTTAACATGTCATCACAAGAACAATACTAAGACCCAATATTCATTAATAATTAATAAATCCGTTTATAGCAACTTGCATGACAACACACCAAACGCAAACACCACAAAAGTGCTAGTTTTTCCCGCGTGCCGTTCGAGAGTGGAACGGTAGAGAGACAGCATGAAGGTCGTTCATTAAACCCTCTGCCAGGCACTTTATTGTGAACAGCAGAGTAATCACGTAGATGTAGAAAATGCACCAGCCTGTTTATTTAAGGAAAATTTGTCAACAAGATCCGTCTCCAATAACGTCGTACGTTGTTATGGAAGGGACGTTAAACCCAAGTCTTCCTTCCTTCCTTCTTTTTTTGTGGACAGTGGTAGATTACATACCACAATATTCCTCCCGTCGTATGCTGCACGATCAATAATCGCACTGCTGTTGTTACTGTATTGTGTTTCCTCAGTTTAGAGAACATATTTAACGCGGAAAATCAAATCACGATAATAAAGAATTTTATGTTTACCAATGCAAGTTCAACATCGTGCGCCTTAGGTTACAGCCGCAAAGTACGAAGCGTCGCGAACACCTGGATGGACTCCAGACGGCGGGTGGAAGGGGGTTACCGTCGGCTACATCGAGAGGAAAGTCTGAGGCAGAAGTTGCTCTCATCAGGACAGACACCCGGGAGCTCTTTCGCAGAAGTGTTTACAGAAACTTTTGCCATTACTGATGGCTTAGACAGTAAAGTAAATTACCTTTGAGATTCCATCAGACTGATACGTCTAGCAGACGAAGTGCAGTTTGAAAAAGAAAGAAAGCAATACGCTCGACTCTCGACTAATTTCAGTACAACTCGATCGTCGCCAGGTTTGTTTTTCTACACATTACCGTGGATTCGAGTGGTCTCGTCGATATGTTGTTGCGTGATAATCCGAAGGTTAAATGTTCGATTCTCACCACAAACACAAATTTTAACAAACACCAAAAGACGTCTTTCACTTCGTAATTAAAAAACATCAAGCCCCTACTATTGTTCAGAGTCCCAATTTAACAGGACTTCGTCTATCAGCTGGGATGAAGTCGAATTATTTTAGACCACAAGAGAGACCGAAATCGCACAATGAAAACTGTTACTTACACACAAAATAAATTCTTGTATCATTATTGGAAAATAACAAATAAAAAGGGTCGTTATACGTTCCTGAACTAGATGCTTCGAGAAATTCACTTGGTGCTACACAGTTCTCTGTTCCTTTTCGTATTGTCAAGATGTTGTCATTGTTATGAACCAAGTCCGTACATGAACACAAGACTTTCTTCATAGTGTTGCGATCCTTCAGCATTATTAAAATTACATGTGTGATTTTCTTTGTGATGGCAAAAATGTATTTAGCAATATACACTGAAGAGCCAAAGAAGCTGGTACACCTACCTAATATCGTGTAGGGCGCCTTAACAAGCAGAAGTGCCGAAACACGACGTGGCATGGACTCGATTATTGTCTGAAGTAGTGCTGGAGCAAACTGACACCATGAACCTTGCAGGTCTGTCCATAAATCCGTAAGAGTATGAGGGGTGGAGATCTCTTCGAACAACACGCTGCAAGGCGTCCCAGATACGCTCAATAATATTCATGTCTGGGGGGTGGGGGAGGGGGGGGTGTTTGTGGCCAGAAGAAGTATTTAAACTCAGAAAAGTGTTCATGGATCCACTCTGTAGCAGTCCTGGATGTGTGGAGTGTTTCATTGTCCTGCTGGAATTTCCCAAGTCCGCCAATGTGGGCTTTCGGAACCGAAAGCCCACTCATGTACCCTTTATGACTGCACGACACAAAGCCTTACGCCTCGCCTGGGCCCGTCAGCACCGACATTGGACTGTTGATGTCTGCAAACATGTTGTCTGGTCGTACAAATCTCGTTTCTGTTTGTATCGAACAGATGGACGTACACGGGTATGGAGACAACCTCATGGCCGGCCGCGGTGGTCTAGCGGTTCTAGGCGCGCAGTCCGGAACCGCACGACTGCTACGGTCGCAGGTTCGAATCCTGCCTCGGGCGTGGATGTGTGTGATGTCCTTAGGTTAGTTAGGTTTAAGTAGTTCTACGTTCTAGGGGACTGATGACCACAGTAGTTAAGTCCCATAGTGCTCAGAGCCCTTTGAACCATTTTGAGACAACCTCATAAATCCATGGACCCTGCATGTCAGCAGGGGACTGTTCAAGCTGGTGGACGCTCTGTAATAGTGTGGACCGTGTCCAGTGGGAGTGATATAGGACCTCTGATGCGTCTAGATACGACTCTGACAGGTGACACGTACTTAGGCATCTTGTCTGATCACCTGCATCCATTCATGTCCACTTGGGCGATTCCAGCAGGTCAGTGCGACACCCCAAACGTCCAGAATTGGTACAGAGTGGCTCCAGGAACACTATTCTAATTTTAAACACTTCTTAGGGCCACCAAACTCCAAGACATGGACATTATTGAGCATATCTGGGACGCCTTGCAACGTGCTGTTGAGAAAAGATCTCCACCCCCTCGTACCCTTACGGATTTATGGGCAGCCCTACAGGATTAATGGTGTCAGTTCCCTCCAGCACTACTTCAGACATTCGTGGAGCTGATGCCACGTCCTGATGTGGCAATTCTGCGTGTTAGCGGGGGCACTATACGATATTAGTCAGGTGTACCAGTTTCTTTGGCTCTTCAGTGTAAAAGAGTATATAAAAATTATTATTATCATTTATGTAACCTCTGTTGTATCCTAGTCGAGAAAATGATCATTAGTATCTTTCCATTGTATAAGGTACGTCTCTGCCGCCAATGAAAAGGCTGTTCCATCGTCTTTTCGCGTACATCCTTCAAAACATCAAGGATCGCAAGTAAAAAACTGTTTGTTGGTTACGATGCGCCTTTCTCTTCTGTTATTTTCGAATTCTCTTCAGTAACGAATTTCGCGTCCTCCTTTCTTCTTATTTTAACCTCGATGGAACGGTATTTGGTTGTCCAGTATGTCCAGGATGCCCTATTCCTGATATCTGCGAGCGTATTTCACTGCATTCGCCTCGTGTTTTCACAGCCGATTTTTTTAACGTGTATTTGCTCTGTGTTTTGCTCCCTGCACAACTGACAATACTCAGTCCCTGTGCAACTGACAATATTCAGAGAAGGGAATAATTCATTTTTGTTCCAGAAACATTAGAAAATAAATAGCACTACTCTGTGCAAGTATTTGCATAATTGTGTTTATTTATTGTTACTCTGGCATTCTTTCTCCGGAATTGTCTACGTAGAATTATGTGTTACATTTCACCATATCTCAGTAAGCAGTGGAATATGAGTGCCACTTGCTAATCAGATTCCAGCAGATTTCAGAAACAGCTTATAGTCGCCAAAACGCGTGGTGGTAATAGTAAATACTGTGATTATTTCGTCTTGATATTGGGCCAATAACAACAATATGCTTCCAAGTAAAAGTGTTTGAAGTATATAATCATCTTGTGAACTTTGTTCTGCATGCAAACCGATGTAAAAGCATTTGGCAATAAACTCTTATTTTACAAACGTAAATATCTTGTACCGAAAGTCCCTTTAAAGGTTAAAATGTAACAGTTTTGCAGAAGGAAAATAAACAAACTCACTGAAGATAGCACAAAAGTGCAGAAATATGTTTGGGTGAAAACAAAACCACAAAAGGTGTATTGCATAAGATGGAAATCTATCCAATTTGAAGCACATGTTTGAAAACGTCGAAAACTAATGTGTATCTACCAAAAATTACGTCGCCCTAACTGTCTCACGAAACATTCAACATCCATACGTGACCCGCTTTCGGTGGTGGTGGTGGTGGTTAGTGTGTAACGTCCCGTCGACAACGAGGTCATTAGAGACGGAGCGCAAGCTCGGGTTAGGGAAGGATTGGGAAGGAAATCGGCCGTGCCCTTTCAAAGGAACCATCCCGGCATTTGCCTGAAACGATTTAGGGAAATCACGGAAAACCTAAATCAGGATGGCCGGAGTCGGGATTGAACCGTCGTCCTCCCGAATGCGAGTCCAGTGTGCTAACCACTGCGCCACCTCGCTCGATGACCCGCTTTCGATACGTACACAAATTACGTTAATATAGTACTTACAACAAGATAAATTAGATAGACTTTGAAATTCTTGGAAGAAGCTAAAGTTGTGAAGGATGATTATTTCTAATGCATAAATGTACTTCTAAAAACATTAAATGATCATGTGGCGTTTGCATTTGGAGGTTTAAAGTACGCGTAATATTGTTTAAAGCAGTTTTACGATCCTTGTAAATTTTATCTGGTTTTGTTCAAATGTAACATTTCATATAAGCACTTTTTTGACCGAAATTTGTACTTGGTTGAGCGTGTACCTTTATTAAAACTATGTTTGTTGATTATTTCTGTTTCAAGAGCCTTGCAAGGCTAATTATTATGATGCCACTAACTTGGTTTTGGCAGATCTTCAAACATTGTTTCAGAATTTCCGATGAAATACAATAAAATCGTGGCTATAACGTGAACTGTGTTGATCAACACTGCATGTATCCGTAACTGTCATCTTCAAGGGTTGTATTAATTCTTATTTATTGAATCTGAGACGTGCTGAACAGCTAGGAATACTTTATCATCTACGTCACTGATACCGAAACGCACCAGCAGAACTAATTAGCGAGGATGGATACGAGCCGAGAACTTAATTTTAGAAGATTTACGATTCGGGCCCTGTCTCATAATTATCGTCATTTCAACCTAACTGCCTGGTACCACTATCGGAATGGTTCAAAAGGCTGAGCACTATGGGACTTAACTTCTGAGGTCATCAGTCCCCTAGAACTTAGAACTACTTAAACCTAACTAACCTAAGGACATCACAGGCATCCATGCCCGAGGCAGGATTCGAACTTGCGCCCGTAGCGGTCGCGCGGTTCCAGACTGTCGCGCCTAGAACCGCTCGGCCACTCCGGCCGGCGGTACCTCTATCAGAAATCATGTACATACATGTTAAATATTGAGCATGAGTCATCCAAAAACTATTCACAATTAACACTTATGTTCTATAATCAATCTTTGTGATCACTTTTAAGTGATGGATTAGTGTCTCACGAAGTAGCAAACCTTACACTAAACAATGCATCTCATTTTATTTTCGGTATTTTTCTCTCTTTTCGTGATGGGTACCCATGGACCAAGTGCCAGTCCCAATTCCCTGTCATTTGCTGTTTTACTTTCTTCAAATTCTTTCATCTTTTCACCATACCTCTCTTTCCTCGGACCTCTTCACACCTTTTCCCTTACTTTTTCTACATCGTAATTCTTTCCTTCTTAAAACACTTATGTATTCTCCTTAGTCTTATGTTGCGTATTTCATGAACCCCTCTCAGGCATAATGTCTCATAAGCCTTATGCCCAGTAGTGAAGTTCTTCTAACACCAGAGGTGCTTTACGTAAAGTTGAACAAAAAAAAAAAAAAAAACTGTATCTTCTTGACGGACAGCAACGAATGTCTGCCTTCCTTGAATCCGGCAGTAAACACAGCTTCACTCTAATATGCGACGAGATTCTGCCAAGGGACTTGAAGCGAGCGCTTCTTCGTTGCTGCTGTCGCTACAGATGTATTGGCGAACCCAAGGCGGTACGTGCCGTCCTTCACGAAACTTCCCCTGGAAGCGCCCCATAAAAACTTCGCAATAAAGCGGCCGCAGCCGGTTGCCTCTGCCCTGATTGCACGGCCGATGCTTTCCTAAACTCCACGTTATTGGTTCGCTGCCACCGGCCACAATGTAAATTCGGATCCATCGATACGGCGTCTTCTTTGACTACTTTTTGCATACTGATCGAGGCAATTTGCGTCACACTCGTAACCAGAGTCCCTCCCGTTCCATAAACTTCCCGATACTTGCGTTATTACATGTAAAATGTTAGCTACTTACTGTAGAGTTATGAAAATATTGTAATACATGAGTATGAAAGAAAGTACAGCTCTGCAGGCAGCAATATTGCATTCAGTTCTAATTACGCCTATCCATTTTTAAGTAAACACATCGCTACATTAAGTGAGGAGTCTTTAAACACTACAGCCGAGAGTGGAGACATAGTGGTCAGATACTGGACCCGTCGGTTCAAATATCTGTTCAGTATTCAAAATTTAGGTTTACTGTAGTTTCCCTAAATCGTTTAAGGCCAATGCCGGAGTTGTTGCTTCGAAAAAGATTCGGTCGATTTTTTTCCATTCTTCCCACAATTCGAGTTTGTGCACTGTCTTTAATGACCTCCTCGTTCCAAATTCCCTTCCTTCCTGGCTAAATCAGATGACTAATAATCTAGCTGCAGCCGATTTTAACAGCTGCCTTTGCACAAAGTTCCCGTACAACGTATTCGCATGAGCCCAGGATAAAATCTCATTAAGACAGAAAATCTGAATGGAGAAATATTCGAACACGTTAAAAGCTTTAAATACTTAGGAATCAGGATAGAAACCCACTGGAAGAACAACACATATGTTAAAACCAGGTTAGCAATGGCGAAAGAAGCATTCTGTAAGAAAAGGAGAATTTTCTTCTGCAATATGGACAAAGATTTAAGGAAAAGACTAATAAAATGTTTTCTATGGAGTGTCATCAGGTACGATACTGTAAAGTGGACATTGAGGAAGATAGACACAACTGGGTTTGAGGCTTCCAACTTGTAGACATGGAGGAGGGTGGAAAGAATCAGTTCAATGGATGGTTTCGAAAATGAGGAAGTACTGAGAAGAGTGGAGAGCAAAGACAAAATAAGGGAAACAAACTGAATGGGACGTTTACTAAGAAAGAAGGGCTTATAAAAACAGCCCTGAGAGGTATGTGGAAGGGAAGAGCAGGTAAGGGAGGAAGAGATTTCAGATCCTGGATGACGCGATGGACAGCAGCACATGGAGCAACACTGAGGAGGAAGCAAAATCGCAGGAAATAGAAAAGCAAGGGACCCGTTAACATAACAGAAAACTCATAATGAGCACAAACCGTAGCAGAATAACCCTTGAGATCTGTTGACCTACCTAGATGGTTATTCAGCGACGTTAACTTATTTTTAGGGTTCCATATCTCAATCGGTAAAAACAAAACCCTTTTAGGTTCGTTCTATTGTCCGTCCGTCTGGCTGGCTGGCTGTCTGTCTGCATATGTCCTACTGTTAAGACCCTTTTTTCTCAAGAACGGATAGAAGTATCAAGTTGAAATGTATGTCAAATACTAAGGTATACGGTCTCTGGGCGGTGTAAATAATTTATACTTCTAAGTCAATGCAATCAAAAGACGCGGCCATTTTTGTGGCATATGTCGATACTTGCAATCTCACTCATTGCAACATATAGAATCATGAAATGTGACCTGAAGCGAAGATTCGCAGTATAAGTCAAGCAAAAAGTCCGAAAGTAGTTCATTTACAACTAGATCACATAAAAAATATTTTTTTTCCGTTTCTTGTCCGTCTGCCGGCCTGCCCGTCCATTTAAATTTAAGACTCTTTTCTTCAGGAACGGATTGAGGTATCAAATTGAACTTTATGTCAAATACACTGAAGAGACAAAGAAACTGGTACACCTGCCTAATATCGTGTAGCGCCCCCGAGAGCACACAGAAGTTCCGCAACACGACGTGGCATGGACTCGACTAATGTCTGAAGTAGTGCTGGAGGGAACTGACACCATGAATCCGGCAGCTCTGTCCATAAATAGGTAAGAGTACGAGGGGGTGGAGATCTCTTCTGAATAACACGTTGCGAGGCATCCCACATATGTTCAAAATATTTCACGTCTGGGGAGTTCGGTGGCCAACGGAAGTGTTTAAACTCAGAAGAGTCTCCCGGGAGCCACTTTGTAGCAGTCCTGGATGTGTCGGGTGTCGCATTGTCCTGCTGGAATTGCCAAAGTCTGTCGGAATGCACAATGAACATGAACGGTGCACATGATCATATAGGATGCTAACGTAAGGGTCTTCGGCTCCGAAAACTCATACCCATGACATTTCGTAGAATGGTTCGCACACTGACACTTCTTGATGGTTCAGCATTGAAATCTGTAGCAGTTTGTGGAAGGGTTGCGCTTGTGTTGAACGATTCTCTTCAGTCGTCGTTGGTCCCGTTCTTGCAGTACCTTTTCCCGACCGCAGCGATGCCGGAGATTTGATGTTTTACCGGGTTCCTGATATTCACGGTACACTCGTGAAGTGTTCGTTCACTACTTCGGAGATGCTGTGTCCCACCTCTCGTGCGCCGACTATAACACCACGTTCAAACTCACTTAAATCTTATTAACCTCTCATTGTAGCAGCATTAACCGATCAAACAACTACGCCAGTCACTCCGTTGCCGACCACAGCGCCGTATTATGCCTGTTCACATATCTCTGTATTTGAATACGCAGGCCTTTATCAGTTTCTTTGGAGCTTCCGTGTAGTCAAGTGTATGGTCCCTGGGCGGTGTAAATAATTTATGCTTCTAAGTCAATGCAATCCAAAGATACGGCCATTCATGTCACATATTTTGATACTCGCATGGTCACTCATCAGAATCAACGGACATACTATCTGTGTCTCACGCCTGCTGGTCTAGCGGTAATGTGCGTGCTTGGAAATGGGGATTTTTAATATTCCAATGTATTTATCTGTGCTTACATGAAATTTATTTAATTTTTCGAACTGAAGCGCATCTACACATACAGTCTCGTTGTGATAACACGCTGCCGGTCTCATGGATCAACCAGTTTGATCAAGGATTTGCTGATTCTTGTTCCCCCATCCCACTACCACCACTACAGCTTCTGTATGTACTGTGCGTAATCCTGCAGCTACGATGGGACTGAAGGTAGTCCTGCCAGAATGGTTAGATTCTGGCCAAAGATACGCTGCCTCACAATAAAACCGACGCATCCAGCACAGGAGGAGGAAACGAAATAAAACGTCACGGGTTGGGAAGGTACGTGCAATTATTTCGCTGATTACAATATCGAGGGTAATTTGCAAAGAGTTTGGCAGCATGAACCCAGTTATCAGTATGCAGTAATAAATAACAACCGCCTCCTACCATAATTCGTTATTTTATTAAAATGCACGATGCAACTTCACATTTCGTTTAATTCCTGGGTGTTCCTGTTTAATTCCCGTAGTAGTTGTATGGTTCTGGAGAATGTTTATGTGCAAATACACACTTTGTATTGAACAGCACATTTACAGAAACATTTTGACATATGACATGTTCGAACAGAGTTCAAAACAAGTTCTGATTCGTGATCGAAAATGTTCTGTGCCAAAACAAGTTCTGAACTGTGTTCGAAAATTTGCTGTGTCAAAATGTTTCTGCAAATGTGCTGTTTAATAGAAATGGTCCATTTGTACATAAACATTCTCCGAGAACCAAATACCTACTACCAGAAACAGCCCAAATTAAACGAAATGTAAAGTCGATGTAGACTGTCAAAGCACCTGAAGACAACCCCCCCTCCCCGGACTCGAAATGCATTGTGCATTTTACTAAAGTCGCGATTTGTGGCTGAAGGTGGTTGTTCTTATTATCACGAAAGTAATACAGTCACGGAAAAAGCACTGCAAACAATGAATAAAATTAAGTATAATATCGGTATGCAGTCCAACATGGGGCCACTGTCCCCACAAATGTGGATATTGTACGATTCGACAAGCAGTCGAAATGAAAACGCACAACGAGGCCCCTTTCAAGCTGAGTCAGGTACTGACAACGCTGTATCGCACGAGTACGCGGCATCTTTGTGTCTTTCGCAGTGCTCATTTGACATCTATCAATGTTTGACTTCAAAACTCAATTTCAAAGGGGAAAATTATAGTTAAACGTGCATGGAAACATGTCTTCCGCGTTGCAATCAAGAGACGGACGAGGAAACCTATTAGCAATGTTTTAACAGAATAAAGCCAAAAAAGTCTCCTAACATAAAAATGCATTTCAGTTGTTGCATTCACGGTGAGTAAAACTGCCACCAACCCAAAGGTTGGTTTAATCGTCACAGTGCTTTACTAGGCAAGGTCCTATTCGAGGTATTATACTGTTGCCAGAGGTAAGAGGATTAATAAGTAGTGGATAAAAATGCTAGGACTGACCGGGGATCGAAGCCGATACCTTCGGATCTGCAATCTGGCTCTTAACCACTTTTCTCCACGACTGGCTCTTTAGTCACAAGAATAAGTGTGATAATTAATATGATTTAACTTGTTAATTCATTGCTGTTTCGTTCGTAGATTTTTGAGGTGTGAGACTATTATTCGGTCCTCGAAATCCTTCGGAATACAACAGCTCAGATTTAGTACCTAATTACGCACGCGTGATACACTCATTTTAATTTCTGACCGGAACATCAGATAAAAATTCCACGGGGATGCTGTCTGGTCCATGTTTGATTATTGGACATAATAAAATTGTATCTTCCACCTCGTCATCACTGGTTTCCATTGTCAGATTGTCTGTTTCTCTGGTGCTTAGTTTTCCGCGTAAATTTCTCGTTAATTCTTGTTGAGCCCGTTCCTCGGTAGGTTCGTTAGTCACCAGTCCAGTGAGATAATTAAATATTGCTGTTCTAATTTGCTTAGATTCGTGAGCGTTGTTCTATCGTCTACAGTGACTTCACTGAATATTTTCGCGTTTGTTCTTTTACTCCCCCGAGTAACATGGTGTATCCATACCTCCTCTCTGTGTGTCGCGTTGTGCGTTCTATATCTTATTTCGTAGCCTTATGTTTGTTGCCGCTTCAGTGTTACTAGTTTTGCTTTAATTTGTTGTTTTTTCTTCCCTTAATTCTCTACTATTCTTTCGTCTAGACAGTGTAGACATCTGAGATATTTGAAGTAAAATTCCGTGGTCTTCCTGCACCAAAACTTTTTCTTTCGCGTACGTCATCAGTATTTTTCTTAATATCGGTTTTGCATATTTTCACCACCTCTCTTAAGCTGAACCCAAAGGCTCTTTTCTTTTACTATAACGAAATCCGTTGAACTAAAGCATTGCACAATTGCACAAATGTTGATGTAAAACTTAAATATTATCAACACATCTTTGAACAATAAGCGTTTTGCTGTCATTGATAATCCCTCTGAGACCTGCCTTTAGCACGTCAATGACGTGCTCAGTACAACGCTCATAAATCACAATTCATAACCGCAGATCAAAATAAACTCATATTTTGCATTTAAACGAAAGGTTTTACCCTGCTTTGCAATTCGACACCATCACAGTGAGACAAGCAAATTAGGAATATAGATTTAGATGGTTTCCTAACCAGGATCGGTCGTGGGACAATACTTCAATTCTCACATTCAAACCAAATCTGTGTTTAATAGGTCAATTTTCTTTTTACCAAAGTCACGACGTTTACCACAATAAATTGATAGAAAACAACTTTTCAGCTAAATGAACTTAAAATCTCGTAATGTTGATTAAGAAATTGTTCCAATGCAACGAACACAAAGTGGTATAAAATACGGAAACCACGAAACTGTCCAACAGCTAAACCGAATGATTAATGTCCCGCTAACGCTTTAGGGAGAAACCTCTCGTTCCTGGAAGACTGCTTGGTAAATGCTACAAGCTTTCCTAATCTGTGCATCTCGCAAATGCAAAGTAAACGAGTCCAGAACGCACGAAATAATTCAATTGATCAGTCAACTCAAGTTACGAAGCAAATCCCACAAATTGTTAGCTACTCAGAAAGTGGACAGCGGCGATACGAAATATGTAACTTACTCAGAATTCAGCACCGTTTGCCAGAACACGCTACAGCCAGCTCCGGATAAAGACGGCCAAATTGGCGGCAGAAAAAGGCTGCTGCTACCGACGTTCTCTGGTCAAGACTGCCTCAGACGGCTTCTCTGCGTTGATTCTGAAAGTATCGTCCCCTAACCTCACTCCTTGGCTTATCGAAAAACTATACATGGAAGCGGAAGACAACCAGCCATTACCATAGCACTCAGCACTTCGACGTCAGACCACAAGTGGCCCATCGGGACCATCCGACCGCCGTGTCATCCTCAGCTGAGGATGCGGATAGGAGGGGCGTGTGGTCAGCACACCGCTCTCCCGGTCGTTATGATGGTTTTCTTTGACTGGAGCTGCTACTATTCGGTCGAGTAGCTCCTCAATTTGCATCACGAGGCTGAGTGCACCCCGAAAAATGGCAACAGCGCATGGCGGCCTGGATGGTCACCCATCCAAGTTCTAGCCCAGCCCGACAGCGCTTAACTTCGGTGATCTCACGGGAACCGGTGTATCCACTGCGGCAAGGCCGTTGCCCATTACCATAGCGACCAGCGAGAATTTAGCTTTGTTTACGTGAGTACAGAAATTTCCCATTCTTGACTTACAGGCTGCATCTCAACTTGAAAGAGCTTGGTATCAGCAACTAGCCTTGTTGCTCTCGTTATTCGAGTCCTTAGCACCTAAATATGGTGCCTAGCAAGACACAGTTCATTGGATGACAAGATTTGTGGAGAAAAGACAGCGAACTGAATCACGTTGGCCGAGTAGTGACGTTTTGGCCCGTTCTTAGATCAGCGAACAGGGAAGTGAATTCGTCATACATATTCACACGATAGGGACTTGATGTGGCTTAGCGACAGCTGCCTACAAAGGAAAAAGGCACATTCGCCACCAAGCCTAGGGGCAGGGACTCCGCAATCGCATTTGCAAATTGCAGTGCCCGGAGGACCGTCTTCTCTTTTCCAGAGTCTCTATGACTGATCGCCTGTGGTCAAGCCAGACAACAAGACAGTCATGTGGCTCTTATTTCGTAACAAGATAATCTGAAGCCTTTCTCCAGAATCTGCAAACCTTGTACTGTCCTCAGAAACAGCCAAGAAATGAGTAGAAACAGTCAAATGTCGTTTAGCTTTATGTGACGGTCACATGGCATCACCGTATCATCTCTCTTTTTGATAATAATAAAACACCCATTATTGCAAAACTCGACAGTCACTTAATATATGCATTTTAAGAAAGTGGCCTAGTTCAATCCAGTACCGGCACCCAAAGATCAGGAAATTTCTAACAGTCCCCTAACAATTAAATTAAAATTGATGCAAAGCATTGTAGCCTGTTTGACTGAAATGGCAACTAACGTAAAGACAACTATGGAACCTTCAAATTAGTATATATAAAATTTGTCAGCAAACTTTAAACATAACACAGGGAATCTCTGTCCTACTTGATACGAATAAAGTTATTACAAAGTCGTTGCATGGCCAGGTTAACATTGCACGCTTGCTGTTCTTACACTTCGTAGAGCAGTGCATTTACATTAAGCCAAGATTTTAAAAAAAGAAAAATGTCACTACATTTGGCATCCACAACGATATGATTTTGCTTCCCGACAATTTTCTCTGTTCTCTATTAATCCATTGTCTAGGATGGTTTTAGATGTAAACTAGAGGAATTAAACTGCAGAATTGCAACAACTGGACACGATAAGTGTTACCCTAAAATAAATTCAATGCTACGCCATACAATACTGTTGTCTTCACTGCATTCGTATACGTAAACTGTTGCATGGATCAGTATAAGTAGTAATAAACTATTGGTGGAGCAACTACTGAAACCATATACACACAATTGGAAAATTTGACGGCTATATTCCGAAAGTAGGAGTGCATTTTCGTAGTGAAACTATTTAACACACTTACGTTTCTTTGAACTTCCTCAAGTCAGCCATAGCTACATTTTTATTTAGCAGTATTCGATAAAACTCTGCTTTGAAGTACATCACAACGCACACTTGACTCAGTGACGCATTCCTGTTCCACTTATTCTTCTTCGAGGCGGACAGTATGAATGCTGCCGCACCTTCCTCAGCGACCGGAACAGGCAGCACCAAATGCACGTTTCGCTCTAAGGGAATTTTCTTTGGCGTCGCCTCTCTGCCCTCCCGTTCACTGTAAATCTCTTAACACGGAGTCAAATAAGAGCTGCAGCCTGCAGTGCGTCACGGGGTCTCCGGACTCTGCTGAGCGCACAGTCTACACTCTCATCCGCCACATGCAAATACCCAGCGCCGTGTAATACTCGCACTCAGGTATTTGCCCAGACCCTCCATTCCGCCAGCACGACCGCCAAGTATGCACATCTTGAGGCTTAACTTACGCGCTCGCTTACTGTCCACAAGAATAAGCGCTGTCTTGCACTTTACTTCTGTATTACATTCCTTACATTATTCTCAAACATTTTCTTACATTATCTGATTTTCTTATTTATCAAGAATTGTATTACTCGAGTGCAAATTCCATATGCTTTTCCATTCTGATTTGTTACTTTATCATCTACGAAGGCTTTTTTTTTTTTTTCGGGGTCCAAGCGGTCGCCAAATCGCAACCACAGTGAAAACCAAAAATGTTTTATTTGCAACATTTAGCTACACTTTTCAGCTACCTCTCGAAATAGTCACCGCTCCGATTCAGACATACGTCATAGCGTGGTACCAACTTTGCAATACCTTCTGTGGCGTAGCAATCTACATCATTCATAGCAGTATTACGGTAGCAAGCTGCTTCATGCAGAGATGAGCCATGGGTTTGTCACGACAGATGTGTTCCTTTCAAACCTGTTAGTTCCAAGTAGTTACGGCTGTGGCCGAATTGTGGCGCTATCGTACAGATGGTAAATATCCTAAGAAATCATAAATAAATGTAGTTTTGTAAATAGCGATTTGCTGCTAAACTTATTTTATTTATTTGTTTAACCTGACCTGATTAGAGCCATCAAACCCTCTCTTGCATCAGATCAGGCATCCACACATGCAGTAACTTTTAACTTCATAGTTACCTAAGAAATAACAATTGTAATGTGACAACTCGTATTAAAATGATTTGAGTGTCTGAAATGGCAGTGTAAGTAAATTGAATTTACTATGAACAAAGAGTGTTAATGCTAGCAGTACCTGTACTACTGCAGTTACTGTCACTAACAACGAAGTTGTTGTCTTCAGTCCTGAGACTGGTTTGATGCAGCTCCCCATACTACTCTATCCTCTGCAATCTTCTTCATCTCCAAATAAATACTGCAACCTACATCCTTCTGAATGTGCTTACTGTATTCATCTCTTGGTCTCCCTCTACAATTTTTACCCCCTGCAGTTCCGTCCAATAATAAATTCGCGATCCCTTGATATCTCAGAATGTGTTCTATCAAACGATCCCCTCTTCTAGCCAGGTTGTAGCACAAATTTCTTTTCTCAGCAGTTCTTAATAATTACATGATCCACCATCTAATCTTCAGTATTCTTCTGCAGCATATTATTTAAAAAGCTTCTATTCTCTTATTATCTGAACTCTTTATCGTCCACGTTTCACTTCCATACATGGCTACACTGCAGACAAATACATTCAGAAGAGATTTCCCAACACGTAAGTCTACATTTGATGTTAAAAAAATTCTCTTCTTCAAAAACGCTTGTCTTTCTATTGCCATCCTACATTTTATATCCTCTTTACATCGCCCATCACAAGTTATTTGCTGGCCAAATATCAAAACTTCGTCTATTACTTTAAGTGTCTCATTTCCTAATCTCATTCCCTCAGCATCACCCGATGTTATTCGATTACATTCCATTATACTTGTCTTGCTTTTGTTGATGTTCATCTTATATCATCCTTTCAAGACACTTTCCACTCCATTTAACTGCTCCTCCAAGTCCGGATTACAATGTCATCGACAAACTTCAAATTTTTTTATTTCTTCTCCCTGAATTTTAATTCCTACTCCATATTTTACTTTTTTTTCCTTTACTGTTTAGTTAGTGTACATATTGAATAATATCGTGGATAGACGACAATCCTGTTTCACTCCCTTCTAAACCACTGTTCCTTTTCACGCCCTTCGCTCCTTATAACTGCTGTCTGGTGTCTGTACAAGTTGTAAATAGTCTTTCGCTCCCTACATTTCACAGAATTTCAAAGCGTATTCCAGTCAACATTGTCAAACGCTTTCTCTAAATCTACAAATGCTATAAACTTTGGTTTGATTTTCCTTAAGCTATCCTCTAAAGTAAGTCGTAGGATCAGTATCCCTTCGAGTGTTCCTACATTTCCCCGAAATCAAAAATGACCTCTCAACAGATGCCTCTCCGCCGCGGTTGAACCAATGGTACGCCGATATGTATTGCTGAGGCAAGCAAACCACATCACCGGCGTGATGACAGTAATAATAATGACTATAATAACAATAGTGGCAGATAGGAAGAACTTATAGGTGTACAAAAAAATGATTCAAATGGGACTTAACATCTAAGGTCATCAGTCCCCTAGAACTTAGAACTACTTAAACCTACCTAACCTAAGGACATCACACACATCCATGCCCGAGGCAGGATTCGAACCTGCGACCGTAGCGGCCGCCCGGTTCCAGATTGAAGCGCCTAGAACCGCTCGGCCACCAAGGCCGGCATAGATGTACAAAACAGTTGTTTTCTGACATATCGAGTTCTTGGGAAAGGAAATGTGAGGACACTCCATTGGTTAAGGACATTGTTGCTTTAGTAGATATGTAAATATAACATTGACTGGCTTCTGAAACTGGACATGTTTTTTCAGTTCTCAAATATAATGTGGGAGGTTATTCCAGAGCCGGGGTCCTGCTACTAAAAGGACTTCGAGAAAGTGGCTGAATGATGGACTGGGACAGGAAAGATTTTGTTCTGATGGAAACGGATGTTTCTGCCATGTTGTTCAGACAAGTGCGTTAAGACTGAGGAGAAATATAAGGGACAGTGTTCACATTGATAATAGAGTAGCGGAGAAAGAGCGCATAGAAATCTCTGCGCTTGCCTGCACGCAGCCAGGATAGCTATGTATGAATGTGACATGTGATCAAAGAGCCAAACATCACAGATGTTACGAAGACAGGCATGCGTAACCAATTGCAAGCGCCGTGAGCTTTCCTGAGAAAGGTCTTGCAGAACAACCTCGCTGTAAAAAGTAATTAGAAATATAAGTCTTTGTATAATTTTTACGTCAAGAGGGAAGAGCTTTTTATATTTTTGTAGGGCATGGAGAGATGCTGACGCCTTCTTGCACAGTGATTTCCGTGCTCAGTCTAATTTGGATTTTCATCTATTATTGGTAAATCTTTTGTTAATTATTGCTGATTTTAAAGTTTTTAATTATTAGAAAGAATGTGAAGTAAAATGATAAATGACTATTGTCATGTCAATTAACGGAGGATATGTTAGCGTGAGAACTGTATGGAAACAACATGAGTCATAAGCTCTGGGGAAATTGGTAACGAATAATTCGTCAGTTTATGATATTGGTGAAACAAGAAACATAGTTAGATAATTCTGTTAGATAAAGAGCGGATTATTTTGATATTTATGGGTTTTCAAAACTTGGCGCTTTTAATAAATTGCTGAGAAACTATTAAGTTGTGATTGGTCCAATGTAAAAGACACAGCACAGCGCGGTTTAATTCTGATATTGGACTGGCTATGATGTTCTCAGCCAATCACAAGAGAGTACATTCGCGCATATTTTCTAGATTACAGCGTTGCTTTGTGGAGTCTAGATGCATTCGGAGCTCAGCTACCGTGGTGATAGGGTACGTATGCTATGGAGCGCCGAACAGATATAGTAGTTTTGCGGAATTAAGAGTTCAAGTTGGTCGTCGAGTGCCGTAAAGTAATCGTGGACAATTGACGAAGACTAACATGCGAACTCCGAATTTTCTGTGCAAAACGTGACTTGATAAATAGCTATAATCCACTTTGCGTATTGTGGAAGTCGTAATTGGGAACTGAGCATTGGAAGCAACCGATTTTCGGGACTGAGCGGGACTTTGAAAACACAGTACATCCGTTTGTATACTTTCCAGTGACAGTTTCGGTTAAACACCATAAGCTGGCTGCTAAGAGTGAATGTGTGTGTGTGAATGTCGAAACTGTAACTTCAGACTGGTACGCACTGCGCGGTTACTATGCAACAAAGAAGTAACAATGTATCGTTGCGTTCATTTGAAGACTATTTATCATTTAGTAGCTCAGTTAACATGATACTAAAAAACTATTGATGTAGGGTACCCATCAGAATCGTTTTTCCCGACTGGTTCTGCTACAGCTTACCCAGTTGAGAATCGTTATTCGTCTTCTAACAGGCCACGAATGTGAGCTGCTGCAGAATAAGATATCGCTGTAAGATGAGTGAGACATTTTCCATTGTTGTTGTTGTGGTCTTCAGTCCTGAGACTGGTTTGATGCAGCTCTCCATGCTACTCTATCCTGTGCAAGCTGCTTCATCTCCCAGTACCTACTGCAACCTACATCCTTCTGAATCTGCTTAGTGTATTCATCTCTTGGTCTCCCTCTACGATTTTTACCCTCCACGCTGCCCTCCAATGCTAAATTTGTGATCCCTTGATGCCTCAAAACATGTCCTACCAACCGATCCCTTCTAGTCAAGTTGTGCCACAAACTTCTCTTCTCCCCAATCCTATTCAATACCTCCTCATTAGTTACGTGATCTACCCACCTTATCTTCAGCATTCTTCTGTAGCACCACATTTCGAAAGCTTCTATTCTCTTGTCCAAACTAGTTATCGTCCATGTTTCACTTCCATACATGGCTACACTCCATACAAATACTTTCAGAAACGACTTCCTGACACTTAAATCTGTACTCGACGTTAACAAATTTCTCTTCTTCAGAAACGATTTCCTTGCCATTGCCAGTCTACATTTTATATCCTCTCTGCTTCGACCATCATCAGTTATTTTACTACCTAAATAGCAAAACTCCTTTACTACTTTAAGTGTCTCATTTCCTAATTTAATTCCCTCAGCATCACCCGATTTAATTTGACTACATTCCATTATCCTCGTTTTGCTTTTGTTGATGTTCATCTTATATCCTCCTTTCAAGACACTGTCCATTCCGTTCAACTGCTCTTCCAAGTCCTTTGCTGTCTCTGACAGAATTACAATGTCATCGGCGAACCTCAAAGTTTTTACTTCTTCTCCATGAATTTTAATACCTACTCCAAATTTTTCTTTTGTTTCCTTTACTGCTTGCTCAATATACAGATTGAATAACATCGGGGAGAAGCTACAACCCTGTCTCACTCCTTACCCAACCACTGCTTCCCTTTCATGCCCCTCGACTCTTATAACTGCCATCTGGTTTCTGTACAAATTGTAAATAGCCTTTCGCTCCCTGTATTTTACCCCTGCCACCTTCAGAATTTGAAAGAGAGTATTCCAGTTAACATTGTCAAAAGCTTTCTCTAAGTCTACAAATGCTAGAAACGTAGGTTTGCCTTTTCTTAATCTTTCTTCTAAGATAAGTCGTGAGGTCAGTATTGCCTCACGTGTTCCAACATTTCTACGGAATCCAAACTGATCTTCCCCGACGTCAGCTTCTACCAGTTTTTCCATTCGTCTGTAAAGAATTCGCTTTAGTATTTTGCAGCCATGACTTATTAAACTGAAAGTTCGGTAATTTTCACATCTGTCAACACCTGCTTTCTTTGGGATTGGAATTATTATATTCTTCTTGAAGTCTGAGGGTATTTCGCCTGTCTCATACATCTTGCTCACATAAGTAAACAAAAACACACCGCGGTGCGGCAGTAGAAGCCAACCGCCAGTGCTTTCCGCCAATTCTCTACGCCGGTCTGCAATTCGTTGTCAGTGCCAAAAGGCTGTCGTCCTATCCTGCGGTGAATGTGAGCGAAGAGATGAATATCAGAGGGAGCCAATTCCAGGCTATATAGCTGGCGATCAAACATTTCCCTTAGACAACGCTGCAGGGGCGTCTTTGTTTCAGATGCAGTGTGCGGCCGAGCATTGTCATGAAGAAAGACTGCTTGATGACAACATTCCTCTTCGCTTGTTCTGTACTGCCCTTTGTAGAGGCTTTTCTCGAATCGCCTGCACAAGGTCATCAATTGTACTAGCTTCCTTCCTTGGCTGGCTGAATCACGAACGTCTGTAGCTCATGCTTCAAATTTCGGAGACCACTGCAGCTCTGGTTCAGACATCTGTAGCAGCGTGGTACCAACGCTCCTACACAGTTATCTGCTACTCAATTTATATCTTTATTAATTATTTCTGATTTGAAGTGTGAGTATTAGTGTGAATGTGAATTGAAATGATAAATTATTATTGTCACGTCCATTAACGCATGACAGCTACGTTATCTGGACTGCAAAAAATTAGAATCCTTAAGGATGAAGAAATTGAATGAAAGCAAGCACTCCACACTTTTCGGAAGAGTCTATTGTTTTAGGCGTCTTTAGGTGCTCCTGTTCGCACAAAAGTGAAATATGTCATCGACTGGCATACTAGATACACTGCGCAAAGCTTCATCTGATTTTCACTGAGGTTTTAATTATGTGTCAGCTCGCATCTGGAAAAAAAAAAAAAAAGTCCTCGTATATGGTAGTGAAAATGTATCGATATTGAGATGGAGATTAAAACTCCTTGGCCGGCCGAAGTGGCCGCGCGGTTCTGGCGCTGCAGTCTGGAACCTCGTGACCGCTACGGTCGCAGGTTCGAATCCTGCCTCGGGCATGGATGTGTGTGATGTCCTTAGGTTAGTTAGGTTTAACTAGTTCTAAGTTATAGGGGACTAATGACCTCAGCAGTTGAGTCCCATAGTGCTCAGAGCCATTTGAACCATTTTTTTTTAAAACTCCTTGAAAAGATCTTTACTGCCATTGTCCTGATGAAAGACGGAAAATTTTGGAGTTAAACTAAATGCGAAAAAGTTCTAAATAATATTTCGCACAGAAATTAAGTGGTTCTTCATTCCGCGAACAATTGCCTATTTTTTCTCGATGGTATCCAGACTGTGATGAACTTATTCACATTTCAATGTTGTTGGTGTAGAGCGTCCCTGAGTTCATTAAATTTTTCTATAAACATTATCAGTTCATGTTCACATAAATTTTGTATATTGTCTATACCGGTTTTAAGTCTTCGGAGATTTTAAATTTCCCGCAATGCTTCTCTGTCGACGGCTGCGTCAGGACGTAGTAAGAGTGAGTATCTCTTCAAGATTTTTCCTACTGGAGGACTTCTAGATGGGAGAGCTTCTGTCCACAAAAAACAAACAAATACCGTCTCGATCACAACCTTTTGTTTACCGACAACCGGTTTCAAATGGTTCAAATGGCTCTGAGCACTATGGGACTCAACTGCTGAGGTCATTAGTCCCCTAGAACTTAGAACTAGTTAAACCTAACTAACCTAAGGACATCACAAACATCCATGCCCGAGGCAGGATTCGAACCTGCGACCGTAGCGGTCTTGCGGCTCCAGGCTGCAGCGCCTTTAACCGCACGGCCACTTAGGCCGGCAACCGGTTTCAAACTGCGCTGCAGGTCGTATTCAGGTCTGGAGCTGCAAAGTGCAATTTGTCAACGTTGATCCAGACAGTGTTTGTTTGTTTCTTATAACAAAATGGTCACGGCGCCATTATTCTGTCCATATATCAGCATAGATTTAGAAAGCATCGCTTGCACGAAACTCACCTAGTCATTTTCACATGATTTCCGGAATGCGTTTGACATGGTGCCCTAATGCAGACTGTTAAACTTACGACCATACGGAGTAAGTTCACAGATGTGTGAGTCGCTTGAATTCTTCTTAAGTAACAGAACCCATTACGCTGTCCTCGATGGCGAGTGTTCATGAGAGACAATGGTATCGTCTGGAGTGTCACACGGGAGTGTGATAGGATCGATCTTATTCTCTGTACACATAAATGAACTGGCGAGCAGTGTGGGCAGCAATCTGTGTGTGTTTTCTGATGATTCTGTGGTGTACAGGAAAATGTAGTTCATTTACTGTAGGAGGAAAATGTCTAGTTGGTGTGATGAACGGAAGCTTGCTCTAAAGGAAGAAATCGAAGCAATTTAGAGTCAGGCTGCTATATTTGTTACCGGTAGATTCAATCAACACGCAAATATTATAGAGATGCTTCTTGGACTCAAATGGGAACCCCTGGAGGAAAGAGGACGTTCTTTTCGCAAAAAACAGTTGAGGAAATTTAGAGAACCGGAATTTGAAGCTGCCTGCAACACGGTTCTACCGTCACCAACGCACATTTCGCTTAAATACCACAAAGACAAGATAAGTGAAATTAGGGCTCGAACGGAGGCATATAGATAGTCGTTTCTCCCTCGCTCTGTCTACGATCGGAAAGGAAACGACTAGCAGACAAAGTACCCTCTGCCATGCACCATACGGTTGCTTGCGGAGCATGGCTCTAGATGTAGATGTAGATTGTAGCAGAAGTGAATAACTTAGGCGTAACGTTGCATGAGCACTTCAGCTGGACATGGAATATTTTGACAAGTCTCTATGCCATCCAAAGTTTCAGAACTTACTTCCATTGTATATGGAACGTAAACGTAATTAATTACTTTTTCTATTGAACTTCTACTATTGATATGTAGTCAAATTGCGCATGAGTAGTGAAAAGGGTACACGGTTAGAATTAACCATGAATGCGTGTGTGTATTACATCTGCAACATTCATCGGTTCAATCGTTTCATGCTTCATAGAAACAGTTAGGATTGTCGTAGCCAGACAAAGTACGTGACTACTATATGTTATGTCTATGTCATCGACTACTCGAAGTGGGTGCATCCCATTACCTTGCATCAAAGATGAAGTTCCTGTCATTTTGTAATCGTAACACTAGGTCTCAATTACTTATGATAGTAGCTGCGCCCATCCATAAAACAAGCATATCCGTAAATGTCTCTGCTGCTTGGAAATTTGGAAATTTGTGGTAAGTTCCTATTGGACCAAACTGCTGACGTCATCGGTCCCTAGACTTACACACTACTTAATATAACTTAAACTAACTTACGCATACAGTTCAACTTGATTCATGAATTGCATTCAGGAAACGGCTGAAGCACTTCTTTTTATCAGCCTCACAACTTTTCCCTAATTGAGACGCACAACAGTTTCCCTCTATAAGACAGAAAAGCAAAGGCCCCCATCTTCTCCCAGCTAGGCTTCATTCTCTTCTCATTTCTCAGGCTGATACTCTACTGTCTCACACCTTATCTTCAGTAATTGCCTTCCTCTATCCCTTCCTCCTCAATCTTTTGTGTCCTGTCGACTGCCTCCAACTCTCATTGTTTAAATCTAACCGCTTATAATCTTACTTCGTTGCTCTTTTCAAGAACGAAATAACCCGTGTTTTTAGGACTCTGTGCCTCAGTCGGTCAAAACGGATTCCTTATAGAATCATGTTTTCCATCTCTGTCCTATTTTTAAGACCGCTTTTCTTCAGAAACGGGGAGAGGTTTTAAAAAATTGGAATTTATGTCAAATACTAAGGTCTATGTCTATTGGCGGTGTGAAAAATTTAAGCTGAAATCAAAAGAAAAGACATTTGTCACACATCTATATTCGCAAACTCACGCGTTAGCACCTATAGATTACTTTCCGTTGACGTAGGATCATGAAATTTGACGGGAAACAAGGTTTCACTGTACAAGTAAAGGAAAGTAACCCAAAATTGTTAACTTGTCAACAATAATAAGAGATTGTCGTCAGCGAAGATCCTTTTTCTCACGAAAGGGTAGTCGTATCAAGTTGAAATATGGGAAATACCAATGTTTACGACCCCTTGGCGGTGTAAAAAAAATTTAAAGTTCTAAGTCACTGCAATCAAAAGATATAGCCGTATGTGTCATGTTTTGCAACTCGTAAAATCCCTCATCAAAATCTATGGATTCACATACGTGTCATTCCTGATGATCTAGCGGTAAAGCGCATACCTGGAAATCGAGAGGTCGCGGGTTCACATCTCAGTAGTCTTCGTTTTAACCTAGCTTTCACCTCTCAATGGTATAAGGAGACGCCAGAAACAACACTAGGTTCGTATTTCACGTTAAAATGAAGGTCCCGTTTCTCCGCGTGGATAACTGCAATACCTTAGGAACACGCAAGCCGCCAAAGAGGGGTCCAATAGAAAGACTTTCACCCGGCCACACGAAATTATTATTTTTATTATCTATTTGCATAATTAAGTTTGTACGGAACACTCAGAGTGAAATTTCCACTTGGTCTTGTTCGTTTTCTTTTCTTTCTACTATCACTACTACTGCTTCCACTTTTTTCACCACAGTTATTTCTAAATTTTGGATAGTATATTAGTTGTAACACATATTACAAAATGCTTATCTTCATGACAGTAATGCGAAATATACCGGCAGAAAGAAATAACACCAAAAAGTCCAGGTAACATATTTAAGTGATTAAGATCACAAAATCACAAGTTAATGTACGAGCGAGACAAGCCATCGCAAATGTGAAATGCTAGTACATTACTAACCGGTGTAGCCGCCAGAATGTTGAATGCAAGCATGCAAACGTGCATTCATTGAGCGGTACAGCTGCCGGATGCCAGTTTGTGAGATGGAGTTCAGTGCCTGTTGCACTTGTTCGGTCAATATAGGGACGGTTAATGCTGTTTGTGGATGTCGCTGGAGCTGTCGTCCGATGATGTCCCATAACTGCTCGATAGGAGACAGATCCGCTGATCGATCAGGCCAAAGCAACATGCTGATACTGTGCAGAGCACGTTGGGTTACAACAGCGGTATGTGAGCGAGCGTTGTCCTGCTGTAAAACACCCCCTGGAATGCTGTTGATGAATGGCAACACAACAGGTCGAATCAGCAGACTGATGGACAAATTCTAAGCCATGGCTCATATATGTTAGAGTAATATGTCTACCTCTACATGCAGTTTGAACGCTTCTACCAGCAGGACAATGCAACTTGTCACACAGCTCGCAGTGTACGTGCGTGTTTCAAAGAGCACCAGGATGAGTTTGCTGTACTCTCCTGGCCACCAAACTCCCCGGATTAAACCGAATCGAGACTCTGTGGGACCACTTCGATCGAGCTGGATCGTCAACCGAGAAACCTAGCGCAAATGGCCACGGCAATAGAGTCTGCGTGGCTCCACATCTCCGTCGGTATCTTCCAGAACCTCAATTACTCGCTTCTGGACGTCTCGCGCTGCAAAAGTTGGTTATTCAGGATTTTGACAGATAGTCAGATTAATGTGACTGGACGATGTAGTTGTAATAGAGATGACAGATTGGTAGTCGTTGGAAGAATCCTAAGAAAACATCAGCACACGAAAAAAGTGGCTTCCGAAATCGCTCAATCGATTTTTGAGTCAATCACGCATCTACCGCTGGGAGTGGATGATGACGTTGTTCAAACTTTCGCGCTTCCTTAACTAACTTGTAACGAAACGCTGGACTATTCCTTGGAGCATATCTACTTCCTCTATTACTCTTCCCTAACAAAGGCCTCATAGTGTCATCGGCTAGATCTCACTGTAAATACAACATGGATGCTGATGACCTCCTGTGCAAAACCAAATAACTTCAGGAACGCAATTGAGAATATGGGTGTTATAAACCTTTGTGAACTACCTCAAAAAGCAAACAGTATAGAGTTAAAATTCAATCCATCCAGTATCCAAGCAATCCCGGTGGTCATTCTAGGCTAATTAGCCCAACATTTTTGGAATTTCTTCTCTCTTTAAACCTAAGTGCCGGCCGAAGTGGCCGAGCGGTTCTAGGCGCTACAGTCTGGAACCACGCGACGGCTACGATCGCAGGTTCGAATCCTGCCTCGGCATGGAAGTGTGTGATGTCCTTAGTTTAGTTAGGTTTAAGTACTTCTAAGTTTTCGGGGACTGATGACCTCAGAAGTTAAGTCTTATAGTGCTCAGAGCCAATCTTGCACCCCCTTAGCGGCTGAATTTGCAAAAACACTGAAACACGAATTTTCTTAAAGTTCTAGCCGAGAAGTCAAATACTAGTTATCACAGATGTATCTTTAACAAGCTTTAGTAGTTCTTTAATTAGGATTTATATCCTAATGCACTTTCACCCACTATTTTACCTCCTTAGTGGTTGAATTTCGAAAAATGCTGAAACACGTAAATTATTTCCGACTGTGAAACCAAATACCAGTTTGCGTAGTTTTAGCTCCGAAATTATCTTAATAGCGACATATTTTAAAAAAGCCTCTTATCTCCTATTCCACCCCCATAGGCGTGAAATTTCGAAAAATTCCATCTTAAACGCTGCCGAAAGTATAAGATCAACACCCTCTCCAATTTTCAAGTCTCTATCCTTAGGCTGATCGATTAAAAGTCAGTGAATCAATCTGGCCATATTTCACCCCCTTACAGGTTTAACTTCCAGAATCAATGAAACACATATTTTTTCATTTCCTGTGGAGAAGCCAAACACCAATTTTCAAGGATTTCACTTTTAAAGTGCTTCCACAATGAAATATTTTCATAAAACATTTAATCCCGTATTTCTCCCATTAAGTGGTTGAATTTCCAAAAACAATGAAAATCTTATTTTTTATTTCTAAAAGAGAAGGCAAATGCAAATTTTCATAGATTTAGCTTCAAGAAAGTTTGCCTAATGAATTATTTCCATAACAACTTTCATCCCCTATTCCACCCCCATAGGCTGTAAATTTCCAAAAACCGTGAAAAATGTGTTTTTTTTTTTATTTCGAACCGAGAAAACCAATTCAAATTGTCGTAAGTCTAGCTTCAGAATTGCCTTAATAGTGACGTATTTTCAAAAAAAACTTTTCAGCCTCTATTTCACCTCCTTATGGGGTGTACATTTTACGTTAACCGGGGACCTAGAAACGACGGAGAGTCTCCGTCCCCGCCGCAGCCGCAGTGTAGTCCACAACCCCACGACGACTACCGCAGTCCACTTCACTCCTCCACCGCCCCACACCGAACCCAGGGTTATTGTGCGGTTCGGCCCCCGGTGGACCCCCTAGGGAACGTCTCACACCTGGCGAGTGTAACCCCTATGTTTGCATGGTAGAGTAATTGTAGTGTACGCGTACGTGGAGAACTTGGCTTGTGGGGTGTAATGTCAGCACCCTTCGAAAATTTCAAGTTTCTATTACTGCTTCTTTGGGCTGGCCGATGATGAGTCAGTGAGTGAGCCAGTCAGTCGAGACACTGCCTTTTATAAATAAAGATGACGTTTTGCCATCGTATTGGCCACGTAGGGTCATTTAGTAACTTCAGCTACCCTTCTTTCTTTGTTGTTACCTATTTTCCAGTACTCCATCTTGTACCCATGTTGTCTTCCTTCTTTTTCTCCATGTTGCTTCTGATTTTTTTCTTATTCTGTCTTGAAACCCTACTAAATTTAGTACTTTTATACTTAAAAAGAGCCTTTCTGTAATTTCTGATTCTTTGCGCATGCACACAAACTTTCTGGTCTTAACACTATCGTATAGTGTTTCAGTTTATTATTATTATTATTATTGTTGTTGTTGTTGTTGTCTTTGTCGTTATTTATTGTATGATAATGATGATGATAATAATAATTAAAAAAGGAGTATGGCAAGGAGATAAACTATCCCCACTGTTACTTAACTGCTCGGTAGAAAAAGTAGGCACAGATGAAGATCCATAGTGGCTCTTCAACGTAAAAAATTAACTTACAATGGTTTCTACGGTTATATTGACTGGTGAGATAGAAGGCTTCACCAACACCTTGGATAATTCTGTAAAATAGCATTTGCTCCTTTAGAAGAGTGTATAAAGTGTTTGACATTTGTAAGTTCTAATGAAGGGGGAGAATATAAGACAATGAAACGAGCAAGTAATCCTAATAAACAGAAGTACGGAATGCTTTGGTTTCCCTTATATGACGTAAGCATAAGTGCAATAATGGACAAGGTAATCGACTGTTAGGGTGATGTTCCTTATGGTGAAAGGATGGTTGTGTAATACAGGCATATGTTGATAACGTCAGTGAATTCCTGGAACTTGTTGTGCGTGGTTGTCAATGCGTTCGGAACATCCCTTTGATTTTTGAACGTGTTGGGGTACCAAAGCGTAAACGTTCTGAGGCCTACCTTCAGATGAACCGTGGTCCTGTGGAACACATGCCTTAATGTGTTTATCCGCAAGGGCACATCTGCAGTCTGGATCCTCAGGGACTCAGTTGCAAGTGGTTCATGTGCTAAATCGTAATACGTTTTATCGGAGACATATGTTTATTAATATTATGTACTTATTTCAGTGTCCTCTATTCATCCCTTTCATTTGTACCTACGTCATGCACCTTGTAAGCTGTGATAAACGTTAGTATCATGTTAAACATATGTGTAGGACCAGAAATCACACCAGGGTGTCTTTTTTTCATAGGGTGTCAGCTGCAATTGTTCTATGCAAGCATTTTTCGAGGACGAAATGAAAGGTTCAACTTATAGCTTTCTTTTCACATCTTCCAAACTATCTGTGATGGTATGGGACTTGTAGGCCATGGTGAAAGGATGCATAGGAGAGTTGCAGCTACTGACAGCCTGAGCACACTATTCACGTAAGTTACTTGTAGGCCTACTCTGTAAAGAAGTATAAGAGGCGATATATATTCATAAAATGCTAACGCTGTCCGCGGCTCGTGGTCTTGCGGTGGCGTTCTCGCTTCCCGCGCACGGTGTCCCGGGTTCGAGGGGTCGAGGATTTTCTCTGCCTCGAGATGAGTGGGTGTTTGTCTTTCATCATCATTTCATCCTCATTCACTCGTAAGTCGCCGTAGTGGCGTTAAAGAACTTGTGGAGCGGCGGCCGAACCGCCCCGCGATGGGTCTCCCGGCCACCAATGCCATACGCTCATTATTTATTATGCTAACGCTGGGTAACACACGAATGAACTTCGGTTCCTGCCGCGTGGTGTGGTCGCGTGGTTTGGGGCGCCATGTCACTGATTGCACGGCCCTTGTCGCCGGAGGTTCGAGTCCTCTCTTGGGCGTGGGTGTGTGTGTTGTTCTTAGCGTAAGTTAGATTAAGTTATTTTAAGCAGTGTTTAAGTCTAGGGACAGATGACCTCAGCAGTTTGGTCACTTAGCAATTTTCAAAAACAGACAATGTCTGCAGGGATACAGCAATCACTTTTTTATGCAATGTTACGTATAATCCGTCTTGATTGCAAAATATTTATTCACGTGACCGGTTTCGGTTCCTCTAGAACCACCTTCAGATCTGCAATTTCGGTTACAGGAGTAATCCGTCCACACTCAGCAACCTTCACATGCTGCGGAATTCACACACATATGATCATTTTTTGAACTTCCGTTCCGTCTTCTCTAACTGTTTCTTTAAAATGCTATTCGCGTTCCAATGGTCGCGCCATCATCATCAAGAGCATTTTATTCCATTTACATCGTGGGCTGCGTTTGTCGTTATTTGACAGACAGTGATGGAATAAGAACGTTTATATAGCGTAGCACTAGTCGTAAAACCTTAACGCAAACTGCAGCACTGCAATGTGTTTTATGTCCTTCTGTTCGTATGTATAAGCTGCAACTATCTGTGTAGTAAAATAAGACCATACCCCCTACGTTGGTATGGCGCACCGCATGTGCGTCACCGCAATTTGAAAATGAAAAGAAGAAAAAAAAGTAGTATTTTGTAACTCACATAAGACACAATGATGAGAGCTATATAACGATAATGAGTAGATTTAACGCTGTTTCCATTTCTTCGAAGATCCAAGTTAAACGTCAAATTTCCGATATTGTCACATTTTGTGGCAATGTTAATAGTTTTAGAGGTGAGTAGTACAATTAGTGCACTTGTGATTGTCAGTTGTACTCTGACAAAGAAAAGGATGTTGTTGTTGTGGTCTTCAGTCCAGAGACTGGTTTGATACAGATCTCCATGCTACTCTATACTGTGCAAGCTTCTTCATCTCCGAGTAACTACTGCAACCTACATCCTTTGGAATCTGTTTAGTGTATTCATCTCTTGGTCTCCCTCTAAGATTTTTACCCTCCGCGCTTCCCTCCAATACTAAATTGATGATCCCTTGATGCCTCAGAACTCATCCTACCAACCGATCCCTTCTTCTAGTCAACTTGTGCCGCAAATTCCTCTTCTCCCCAGTTCTGCTCAGTACCTCCGCATTAGTTACGTGATGTACCCATCTAATCTTAAGCATTCTTCTGTAGCACCACATTTCGAAAGCTTCTATTCTCTTCTTGTCTAAACTATTTACCGTCCATGTTTCACTTCCGTACATGGCTACACTCCACACAAATACTTCCAGAAACGACTTCCTGACATTCAAATCTATACTCGATGTTAACAAATTTCTCTTCTTCAGAAACGTTTTCTTTGCCATTGCAAGTCTACATTTTATATCCTCTCTACTTCGACCATCACCAGTTATTTTGCTCCCCAAATAGCAAAACACATTTACTACTTTAAGTGTCTTATTTCCTAATCTAATTCCCTCAGCATCTCCCGATTTAATTCGACTGCATTCCATTATCCTCGTTTTGCTTTTGTTGATGTTCGTCTTATATCCTCCTTTCAAGATACTGTCCATTCCGTTCAACTGCTCTTTCAGGTCCTTTGCTGTCTCTGACAGAATTACAATGTCATCGGCGGACCTCTAAGTTTTTACTTCTTCTCCATGGATTTTAATTCCTACTCCAAATTTTTCTTTTGTTTCCTTTACTGCTTCCTCAATATACAGATTGAATAACATCGGGGAGAGGCTACAACATGGTCTCACTCCATTACCAACCACTGCTTCCCTTTCATGCTTCTCAACTCTTATATCTTGCATCTGGCTTCTGTACAAATTGTAAATAGCCTTTCGCTCCCTGTATTTTACCCCTGCCACCTTCAGAGTTTGAAAGAGAGTATTCCAATCAACATTGTCAACAGTTTTCTCTAAGTCTACAAATGTTAGAAACGTAGGTTTGCATTTCCTTTATCTATGTTCTAAGATAAGTCGTAAGGCGAGTATTGCCTCATTTGTTCCAACATATCTACGGAATCCAAACTGATCTTCCCCGAGGTCGGCTTCTACCAGTTTTTCCATTCGTCTGTAAAGACTTCTTGTTAGTATTTTGCAACCGTGACTTATTAAACTGATAGTTCGGTAATTTTCACATCTGTCAACACCTGCTTTCTTTGGGATTGGAATTATTATATTCTTCTTGCAGTCTGCGGGTATTTCGCCTGTCCCATACATCTTGCTTAACATATGACTAGATAAACATCAAATTTTCATCGCTTAGTATTGCGTAAGACCTCCGTGAGCATGGTTTCATAATACAGATTAGAAGATAGGGAGACAGAATGCTCTCCCGTCCCGAGCCTCTTTTTGTACCACAAATTACCTAATGTTAAAGCCTTCCGTAATACAGCCATTGTTTCCCGATTTCAGGAAACCGAATACTTGCAAAACGCAGACTGTATCTAGCATCTTCACTCTTCTAGTTTGCATCGTTGCCGAGGTTATATCGTCCTCGAAGTTCAGTGCCCGATTGCAATTCATCGCGATGGCTAAACAGAGGGGCGGAGGAACACAAATTAAGCCGACGACGGCTGCCTGGCTGACTCGTGGGCAGCATCGCGGAGACAGCATCTCCGCCCACGCCGTGGCTACATCCGAAATCGATACGCTAACTCGCAGCCGGGCCGCTTAGCGGAATTAAAGAGCCGGCGCGCTTCTCTGGCCCTCCAGCCGATATGCCCACCTGGGGTAATTAATGACCGCCTGCGAGGTAATTTCAACAAGCGATAGCTGCTAGGACGCCGGGGGCACTTCAGAAACTACCGGCAAGCCAAATTCGAAAGTAGATCTTACACTTTAATTGCACGACGCCTTATATGGGCGCTTAAGAACCATTCACGTGTGGGTAGATAGCAACTGAAAAGTAATCTCAAGATGGCATCGTTCAAAGTTTCTCACCCTCTTCTTTTATTTTATTTAACCCTCTTTGCAAATGGTGCACTGTTTTCAGCTTCTAAATACCAAGTTTAGCACTGAGGTGACAAAAGTCATGAGATAGCGGTATACACTTATACAGATGGTGGAAGTATCACCTACAAATGTTCAAATGTGTGTGAAATCTTATGGTACTTAACTGCTAAGGTCTTCAGTCCCTAAGCTTACACACTACTTAACCTAAATTATCCTAAGGACAAACACACACACCCATGCCCTTTGGAAGACTCGAACCTCCGCCGGGACCAGCCGCACAGTCCATGACTGCAGCGCCTAAGACCGCACGGCTAATCCCGCGCGTATCACCTACACAAATTATGAAAGAGCAGTGCATTGAAGGAACTTTCATTTGTACTCCGGCGATTCATGTGAAAGTTTTCCGACGTGATGACCGCACGACGGGAATTAACAGACACTGAACACGGAATGCTAGTGGGAGCTAGACGCATTGGACATTCCATTCCTGAAATCGTTTGGGAATTTGATATTCTGAGACCCACAGTGTGAAGAGAGTGCCGAGAATATTAAATTTCTGGCATTACGTCTCACCACGGAGAACGCTGCCGCCGCCGGCGTTAGCGTAACGACGGAGAGCTGCGGCGTTTGCGTAGAGTTAACGCATAAGCAACCACAGAAATCGGTGTGGGACGTATGACGAACATATCCTTTAGGGAAGTGCGGCGAAGTCTGGCGTTAATGGGCTATGGCAGCAAATGGCCGATGTGAGTGCCTTTGCTAACAGCTCGACATCGCCTGCAACGCCTCTCCTGGGCTCGTGACCACATCGGTTGGACGCTACACAACTGGAAAACCATGGCCGGCTCAGATGAGTCCCGATTTCAGTTGGTAAGGGCTCATGTAAGGGTTCGGGTATGGCGGACACACCACAAAGCTATGGACACAAGATGTCAACAAGGCAATGTGCACGCTGGCGTTGGCGCCATAATTGTGTGGGCTGTGTTTACATGGAATGGACTGGGTCCTCTAGTTATGTCCGGTTACTTGGGCACGATTTGCACGCATTCACTGGCTTCTTGTTGCCAAATAACGATGCAATTTCTTCCCATTCTAAACGGACGTTTTTGGCTCTGAAACAGGTGGTTCGGATAATAATTGGTGTGAGTTCTCGAGCCTCTTGTCGGCCCCTGTTCACGAATCTGGGTATTTTGGCCTTCGCCTCTCAATATATATTCCTTACTATCATTTCGTGTTAACAATATTAGCTTATTCACAAGAATAAGCAGCTTTCACTCAGTTAATACACGACAGAAATCATGTATCTACACACCTGGTCGAAAGAGTGTCGTTTCAAATTTTATCTAGCGGATGGACCTGTACGGGTATGGAGACAACCTCATGAGTCCATTGACCCTGGCCGGTCGCGGTGGTCTAGCGGTTCTAGGCGCTCAGTCCGGAGCCGCGCGGCTGCTACGGTCGCAGGTTCGAATCCTGCCTTGGGCATGGATGTGTGTGATGTCCTTAGGTTAGTTAGGTTTAAGTAGTTCTAAGTTCTAGGGGACTGATGACCACAGATGTTAAGTCCCATAGTGCTCAGAGCCATTTGAGCCATTGACGCTGCATGTCAGCAGGGGAGTGTTCAGTCTGGTGAAGGCTCTGTTATGGTATAGGGCGTGTGCAGTTGAATTGATATGGGATCCCTGGTACGTTTAGATACGACTCTGACAGGTGACACGTACGTAAGCATCGTGTCTAATCACGTGCATCCATTCGTGTCCATACTGCATTCAGACGGACTTGGGTAATTTCAGCAGGACAATACGGCACACAACACATCCAGAACTGCTACAGAGTGGCTCGGCTCCAGGCAGACTCTTCTGAGTTTAAACACTTACGTTGGCCATAGAACTCCCCAGACATGAAATATTTTGAGCATATGTGGTATGCCTCGCAACGTGCTATTCAGGAGAGATCTCCATCCCCTCATACTCTTACCGATTTATGGACAGCCCTGCAGGATTCATGGTGTCAGTTCCCTCCAGCACTACTTCCGACATTAGTCGAGTCCATGCCACGTCGTGTTGCGGCACTTCTGCGTGCTCGTGGGGGGCCCTGCACGATATTAGGCAGGTGTACCGGTTTCTTTGTTCTTCAGTGTATATTGCTTTGCTCAGATAGAATTTCCAAATCTCCACAATGAAGTTGCAAAAGTGCTACAATATTTCGATGAACATATTTTTGTCACAGACATTTTTTTATTTATGAAAAAATAAGTCACGATTCTGTGGTAACTTGAGTGCGAAACTGTAAGAAATTGTCCGTGTCTCTCCGTATAGCGACAGTTTGTACCTGATAAAAATGACATCTTCAGCACGCCCAAAATAATTACGTAATACCCAAAGGTTTTTTTGTTTGTGACCTATGTTGTTGAGAAACACGAAATATAAAACCAATTAGTACGCAATGCAATTGAACTGCAATTTAAATGCGGCACATTCCCAGTTTTCCCCTCTCCCCCTCCTCGCTCTCATACAGCTTTGCGTGGCGGTCGGGGAAGCGTGGAGTAAGGCTGGGCGATTTGGCAATCGTGCCCGGGCACAGCCTGCGAGCCGAAATTTTGGCCGCCAGCTGACGTAAAAGGTATGATGTTTGCAAATACGATGAATCGTTTTGGAACATTGTAGCGTTTCCTCTCCTTTCAAATAAATAACGAGAAGCAATGTTCCTGCTGTATCACATTACTACGATGAATTGCTAACCACGCAAGGTGTAGTTTGCGCAGGTTTACCTATGGAGGGATACGTTGAATGAACTGCGAACGTAAATTCCAACAGATTTCACCTGATTCTTCATTCGATCACCAGGTGTTTACTTCGTCTCTTCTAAAACTGTGTCGATATCCTCACTGAACTTTTTCCGTAGGCGGACACTCCTAATGTACGATCAAAATACAGTGAATTTTGGAGTGGCTTTCAGCACTGCTGCTACGAAGCTACAGTAAGATCTCAATACGTGGGATGACACCTATTTATCAATTCACGCCAAAACGAGGAAAATACGTTTTCACAATCAACCCTCTCCGAGAGCCAGTCAGAAATCATTAATCGCAATAACCATCATGGGATCTGATTACAACTTATCGAGCACTATAATATTCAAGAAGGAATACACGGTATCTGTTTCCAAGTTTCTCCAGTTCTATTCGTCCCACCAGTCAGCATAAAACTTCAAGTTAGCACTCGCGATTTATACGTGTTCACAATGTTGATGACAATACTAGACTGGGTGCAATGTTCCCCACAGCAAAGTTAAACTTACTTCACTTATAATTACACGAAATAACGACACATCTTTCGTGTATAAAGGCTAGTCTTAGCCTCGGTTCTGGGCTATCTTAACTATTTCCCGACTGCCCGTACGGCGTGCTTTCGTGATTGGTCGGTTAACTTCGCCATCATTAGTCACATGAAATTATTTTTTTTTCTTTTTTTGGAAATATGTGGTGAGTTCCTATGGGACAAAACTGCTTAGGTCATCCGTCCCTAGGCTTAGACTCTACTTAATCTAACTTAAACTAACTTACGCTAAGGACAATACGCAAATCCATGCCCGAGGGAGGTCTCGAACCTCCGACGGGGGGAGCCACACGAACCCTGTCAAGGCGCCTGAGACCGCGCGGCTACCCCGCACGGCGAAATTAATCTTCACAGGCTAATTTTGGATAACCAAAATTGTAATTTTATATGCACCAATACTGTAAGAATAGTTTTTAATTATCTCAACATTAAATATTAATAACAGAAGCTATTCATCTTGGTGCCACATCTAACATAGGATTTCTGCTGTCTGTCTATGCTCCAGGACAACGCACGTACCCTCATAGCTTTCAAGCACATCCCTGTCCATATAGCATGACCATCTGTTACTTGTGGAGTGGGTAACTTCTCGCCTCAATCGGCTCGCAGAGCTGCAGCAGTGTAACCAGTTATATATGATATTATAAATCGTGGCCCGCAGTCTGGCATGAACAGAGCGACAACCTGTATTTATATATGACTGCGATTTCGGCTATTGCTCAATATTAATTTTGTAAATGTACATTCATTCCTCCGAAGAGGGCCTTATACTATGTCAACCATATTTACATATTTCATTCATAATACTAATAAAACAGGATTCCTCGTCATCTATATAAAAAGATTCTAGCACTTCTCATAATAATCCCTACAGAATTTGTGTCACACTGCGCTCTTTATCGTCACTGTGCGTGCTCGGGGTGTGAGCATCGACAGAAGTAGCTCTATGAACAACAGCAAATATTGCGATTCTAAATACACACATTTAATAAGAGCCAAGGGTGAAGTTGTCCTGTCTAACATACTGCAACACTGTGGACGCAAGTAGACAGCAAGTATCATTGCATGTATTACTAGAGAAGGAAAAAAAACAATGTATTCATCAGGACGAGGGAGCAAGTTGACTAAGGACCATGCCCTCGTACACCAAACCTGCACAAATGTTTCTCAGTTTAACAACAATTCAGCAAAAAGCGGTATAGGCGACGTGTAGTAAAACCAATCGTTCCTGCCCATTAAAAACTAAACTCCACCCCAACAGGCCATGTAGGCCAAAAGGTACTGACTGGTCGCCGTGTCATCTTCAGCTCAAAGACATCATCACTGAATGCGGATATGGAGGAGCCTGTGGTCAGCACACCGCTCTCCCGGCCGTATGTCAGTTTCCGAGACAGGAGCCGCTACTTCTCAAACAAGTAGCTCCTCAGTTTGCCTCACAAGGGCTGAACGCAGTCTGCTTACCAACAGCGCTCGGCAGACCGGGTGGTCGCCCATCCAAGTGCTAGCCCAGCCCGACACCGCTGGGAACCGTGTTGCCACTGCGGCAAGGCCGTTGGATTCCTGCCCATTAGAGACTGCAAAATTAAAGTTAACCCTTCCCTGGTGTACCTTTGTGGTTCGCCGCTTAGAACTTCCTCTACGAGTCCTGTGCAGTGGTCTTGCTGACAAGGTCCCTTGTAGAAGATCTCGTAGTGTATTGGCATCGGTCCTGGCTGCAAACAGTCCAATTATGTGGCTACGATTGGCTGAACAGATAGCTAATCAAATTCAAACAACATTCCATGATGCCATTACGGTGCATTTATTAACGAATTTCGTAAAGTACTCTCTTTGCTACAATTAATTTAGGGGACTGCAGTGAATCGAGAGCATGTTCGACAAAGAAATCAGATCTGGAGTGCATCCTATCGCTGACTGACGCGCCTGGCGTGCAACAGAAATCTCTAGCATACTTTGTACAATCTCGGAATGATCCGCCGGCCGCTGTGACCGAGCGGTTCTAGGCGCTTAAGTCCGGAACCGCGCGACTGCTACGGTCGCAAGTTCGAATCCTGCCTCGGGCATGGAAGTGTGTTATGTCTTTAGGATTAAGTAGTTCTAAGTTCTAGGGGACTGATGACCTCAGATGTTAAGTCCCATAGTGCTCAGAGTCATTTGAACCATTCGTAATGATCCGTACACTGACGACAGAATATCGTTCGCAGCTTAAAAACTTAAATACACTCCTGGAAATGGAAAAAAGAACACATTGACACCGGTGTGTCAGACCCACCATACTTGCTCCGGACACTACGAGAGGGCTGTACAAGCAATGATCACACGCACGGCACAGCGGACACACCAGGAACCGCGGTGTTGGCCGTCGAATGGCGCTAGCTGCGCAGCATTTGTGCACCGCCGCCGTCAGTGTCAGCCAGTTTGCCGTGGCATACGGAGCTCCATCGCAGTCTTTAACACTGGTAGCATGCCGCGACAGCGTGGACGTGAACCGTATTTGCAGTTGACGGACTTTGAGCGAGGGCGTATAGTGGGCATGCGGGAGGCCGGGTGGACGTACCGCCGAATTGCTCAACACGTGGGGCGTGAGGTCTCCACAGTACATCGATGTTGTCGCCAGTGGTCGGCGGAAGGTGCACGTGCCCGTCGACCTGGGACCGGACCGCAGCGACGCACGGATGCACGCCAAGACCGTAGGATCCTACGCAGTGCCGTAGGGGACCGCACCGCCACTTCCCAGCAAATTAGGGACACTGTTGCTCCTGGGGTATCGGCGAGGACCATTCGCAATCGTCTCCATGAAGCTGGGCTACGGTCCCGCACACCATTAGGCCGTCTTCCGCTCACGCCCTAACATCGTGCAGCCCGCCTCCAGTGGTGTCGCGACAGGCGTGAATGGAGGGACGAATGGAGACGTGTCGTCTTCAGCGATGAGAGTCGCTTCTGCCTTGGTGCCAATGATGGTCGTATGCGTGTTTGGCGCCGTGCAGGTGAGCGCCACAATCAGGACTCCATACGACCGAGGCACACAGGCCAACACCCGGCATCATGGTGTGGGGAGCGATCTCCTACACTGGCCGTACACCACTGGTGATCGTCGAGGGGACACTGAATAGTGCACGGTACATCCAAACCGTCATCGAACCCATCGTTCTACCATTCCTAGACCGGCAAGGGAACTTGCTGTTCCAACAGGACAATGCACGTCCGCATGTATCCCGTGCCACCCAACGTGCTCTAGAAGGTGTAAGTCAACTACCCTGGCCAGAAAGATCTCCGGATCTGTCCCCCATTGAGCATGTTTGGGACTGGATGAAGCGTCGTCTCACGCGGTCTGCACGTCCAGCACGAACGCTGGTCCAACTGAGGCGCCGGGTGGAAATGGCATGGCAAGCCGTTCCACAGGACTACATCCAGCATCTCTACGATCGTCTCCATGGGAGAATAGCAGCCTGCATTGCTGCGAAAGGTGGATATACACTGTACTAGTGCCGACATTGTGCATGCTCTGTTGCCTGTGTCTATGTGCCTGTGGTTCTGTCAGTGTGATCATGTGATGTATCTGACCCCAGGAATGTGTCAATAAAGTTTCCCCTTCCTGGGACAATGAATTCACGGTGTTCTTATTTCAATTTCCAGGAGTGTAGTTTACGGTTTAGTGGAATTATGGTAACATAGCTTTAATGACATTTAGGTTCCCCTAAAATTTATTATGTACCAAGTGGACTCTAACAATATCTGATACAGAAAAAGTTTAGTTTCACGCGGAAATGCAGATCGTTTCCCTTCATTTAAGATCGTCAAGTTAGATCCACGCTGACGACTGGCGTATTTTCAGCGCCACATGCGTTGCCAGCCTCCCTGACTGCGTTTCAAGTGTTTCAATCTTCTTACTCATCGCTTAGCAATTTGTACAACAGTTTACACTCTGATGAAAATTACTTTGTGATTGACAGGTGGCGGTGGTGGGGAGCAGAGCTGCCGGTTCAAACACGGTACACCATGTGCTCACACGATCGATAGTTGTATGTTGTGCACGTACAAAAAAAAAAGTCGGCCACTTATCGACTGTTGACAATGTCGTTGTATAGTAGTAGGTGGGATAGTGGTTGGGCTCACTGCCGCTGTAGGTACGGCTATACATAAGATTCCAATAACGAGTTTATATTTTATAGAGTGGCTATACGTCCTCCATATATGAAGCAAATTGAATTCCTTTCACCATTTTATATGTAGCCAAGGGCATCGCCTGCTGCGTCACATCCCCTTGAAACTGACTGCCTAAACTCAAATAGTTCAAGCTAGCTTTATTTTTCTTCAATAAAGAGTAAACAGTGGTGACACCCGTGTACGCTGGCAGCGACAAGGTATGTTTTAGTCCAAATATGGGTAAACTGCGTGTGCGTGTAACTGAATTTCCAGAGAAATCTGTACTTGCACTGATAAGCATTGGAAACCCAAAAGATGTACCAGGAACACCAGAGACATGACGTTTACGGAATCATGTCTTGCATGGAACTGGCAGCAAGAGAAACAGGTGCACATCATGTTACCAACGAAACTGTCACAAATTTAGAGACACTGAAGCTATGAACAAATCAAAGCAAGTCATCACAAACTGTAAGGGTTGCCGGAATGAAAAGTTCATGTGCCTGGGCTGTTTTTTCGTTATTCCCACATGTAAAGTAAAGCATAAAATCTAGTAATTAATTCAAATATGTTGTTACATCTGCTGTGAATTTATAATCCAACCTGCTGAATTAATAAATATTACAAATTTATATTAGTTTTTCCCTGTTCTTCTAAAAATGTCATTCGTGTGAAATGCTGAAAGGACTCTTGATTTGTTATTAGAGGTTGTTCATAAATCCCATACACGTGGCATAGAGGGTAGGATATTGGGGAAATTAACTTCACAGACCATGTGTAACAATTATACACAACTGAAAAAGGCCTCGGCTTGGTACATAACCTTAGATGATTCAGGACCAGCAGCCAAACTGTTAAACTTGTTGGATTCCGAATACCACAGTAATAATAACGGCAAAACTATGAGTGTTCAGTCACACGCACGACGTAAAGTAAAAGATTATCTAATCAAGTGAAGAAATTTGTTAGCAGTCAACACTTCTGAATTTTTAGTAGCGTAATACACTGTACCGTAAACGGATGCACGCCAGTTATATCTGAATCACTTTCATTGTCGTACGTGTAGTCTCAAGGACTGCAGTCAGAATTTAATTAAATAATACCCTGTTCTGTGTTACATTCTCTTTCATTATTACTTTCTTCTTGTGTCTTTACAATATTATGCCAATCTGATGATGAAACATGGTTTACAGTGCCCCTTTTCAATCTTCACACTTCTGCCTACGTGTGTCTTTTGTTGTTCCTAGCCACATAACCCTTAACTTGAGGCCATGTGAGCTCAATGGAATTGAAATGGCAGTGATATGAGGGCAGTTAGAGAACCCTATGTTGCATGGAACCTTTCCGGCAGTTCATCTGCAACATACAGCGGTAAAGGTGGGCTATTCTGACTCACGAGATTCAGCAGTTCACCCTTCGTACAGTGGTTTGGTATTGAAACGTTATTTCCAGTCGATTTGTACCGCAACGTGGCATGGACTCGACTAATGTCTGAAGTAGTGCTGCAGGGAACTGAAACCATGAATTCTGCAGGGCTGCCGATAAATCTGTAAGAGTACGGGGGGGGGGGATCTCGTCTGAACAGCAAGTTGCAAGGTATCACAGATATGCTGAATAATGTTCATGTCTGGGGAGTTTGGTGACCAGCGGAAGTGTTTAAGCTCAGAAGAGTGTTCCTGGAGCCACTCTGTAGCAATTCTGGGCGTGTGGGGTGTCGCATTGTCCTGCTGGAATTGCCCAAGTCTGTCGGAATGCACAGTGGATATGAATGAATTCAGATGATCACATGGGGTGCTTACGTAAGTGTCACCTGTATCTAGACGTATCAAGAGTCCCATATCACTCCAAATGCACACGCTGCACACCATTACAGAGCCTCCACCAGCTTTAACAGTCTCCTGGTGACACGCAGGGTCCATAGATTCATGGGGCTGTCTCCATACCCGTACGTGCCCATCCGCTACATACAATTTTAACAAGACTCGTCCGAGGAGGCAACATGTTTCTAGTCATTTACAGTCCAAAGTCGGCGTTGGTGGGCCCAATCGAAGCGTAGAGCTTTGTGTCATGCAGTCATCAAGGATACACGAGTGATCCTTCGGCTCCGAAAGCCCATATCTGTGATGTTTCGTTGAGTGGTTCGCGCGCTGACACTATGGCCCAGCATTGAAATCTGCAGCAATTTTCGGAAGGGTTGCACTTCTGTCACTTTCAACGACTCTCTTCAGTCGTCGGAGATTTGGTGTTTTACCGAATTCCTGATATTACACTCGTGAAACGGTTGTACGGGAAAAACCCACACTTCATCGCAACCTCGGAGATGCTGTGTCCCACCGCACGTGCGCCGACTATAACACCACGTTGAAACCCACTTACATCTTGATAACCTGCCACTTTAGAAGTAGTAACCGATCTAACAACCACGCCAGACACTTGTTGTGTTGTATAGGCGTTATCGACCTCAGCCGGCCGCGGTGGCCGTGCGGTTCTAGGCGCTGCAGTCCGGAACCGCGGGACTGCTACGGTCGCAGGTTCGAATCCTGCCTCGGGCATGGATGTGTGTGATGTCCTTAGGTTAGTTAGGTTCAAGTAGTTCTAAGTTTTAGGGGACTGATGACCTAAGATGTTAAGTCCCATGGTGCTCAGAGCCATTTTTTATCGACCTCAGCGCCGTCTTTTGCTTGTTTACATATCTCTGTTTGAATACGCATGCCTATACCAGTTTCTTTGGCGCTTCAGTGTATTACTGAATGTTTGTTCGAGTTTTTTATGGCTCTTTGATATCAACAAGAGCACAGAGTTACTTTCAGTAACTTAACACGTCCTTGCGCATACAGAAACGATCAGCAGAGAGAGGGAGGGATATGTGACATGAAGGCAAAACGGAAAACTGAAATGATTAGTACAGACCTGGATCTAGACTGTGTGATGTTGAATTATACTGTACCAGGCAATCAGAAAAACTAATTTCTTCCCTATTGACAAGGGCAGATGTTAAATTTGACAGCTAGATACTGTGCCTGGCGTTCTTCGTTCTCATAGTTTGCAGCGAGTCGTGCGCAGTTGGAAATGCAGCATTAACACGATGAGAATTTTTCTTTTGACGATTTTTAGGGCACTCGATCACCGTTGAGATACGAGAGTACAAAGCTATTTTCGTTGATGAAGTAAGGGGGTCAGCCACCTGCAGAATATATTTCCTTTGGATCTCAGGCATAGATCATGCAGTATAGTGCTACGGTCAGTGAATTAGAAACTCAAAGACTATTGCATGAAACTACACTGGAAGTTTTATGTCCTTTGTTCCCTTCTTATTCTCTTCAAGTCTGCGCGCCGGCCTGTAATCTCATTACTTCACAATTACGTAAATGGCTCCGCGGCTATGTTTCTAATTTACTTGAAAGGTGTTCCAGAACTTTGCGCTTCGGTTGCTTCTGGCCGCTTTATATCCATTGTCTCTTTTCGCTAGTTCCAAACAGTTACACTTCCGTTCAATTCAAATATGTAGGTTTTTCTTTTTTTCACGAAATAACACGCGAGAGAGAATGTGCGTTCCTAAATTCCAGTCCTCAAAACTCTGATCCGAAACAATCGATTGCACATCAATAGTAAAACGAAAAATTTAGTTTTTGCAGTATTCCTCAATTAACTTACATGATTCACCGATTCCCATTTCATAACCACCATTAATTTCCGTTTGTGACTGATGGATTTATAGTATTTCTCGATAAGCCATTACCCTTTGACGTCAGAGAAACAGTAGACTATTTACAATTGGAAAGGTGTCCCATGTGCTATACATCGTATGGCTGTTAATTGAAGTAGACGCCACGGACGACACGAAATTAAAAGAGACAGAGGAGAGAGTGGGTGGGGGGGAGATGAATAATGAGGCAAAGAAAATCGTGCTTACAGAATTTATATGCAATGAATTTCACGAAAGTGTTAACTAACAATTTTCTATAATAACCGACGCTATGCTATTCATTAGGATAATGAACTGCCATAAGTGGAGTGCACTCTCTTGTAATACAGGGTGGAGCAAATAAAAGTGGCCCAGAGAACAGAACTCCAGGGTACAAAGAAATACGGCAGAGAAAAGGAAATACAGTATCATCCTGACTACAGCAGAAGGTGAAAATGACTACCATTCATCTCTCGGCACTTTTGGGTCGTGGTGAGCAAGTTCCTGAAAGCGGGCAGAAGCTGAACTGCTAGAATTACTGCAATCGCATCCGAAATGTTCTACTTCAGTTCCTGAAGTTGTTGCGATACACCTTAGACTTGTCCGCCCCGATATCTGAGTGGTCAGCGTGAGGGATTTCCGTCTAAGGGCCCGGGTTCGATTGGTTCAAAATGGCTCAGAGCACTATGGGACTTAACATCTGAGGTCATCAGTCCCCTAGAACTACTTAAACCTAACTAACCTAAGGACATCACACACATCCATGCCCGAGACAGGATTCGAACCTGCGACCGTAGCGTTCGCGCGGTTCCAGACTGAAGTACCAAGAACCGTTCGGTTACAGCGGCCGGCCTGGGTTCGAATCCCGGCTGGGTCCGGGATTTTCTCCGCTCAGAGACTGGATGTTGTGCTGTCTCCATCATCATTTCATCCCCATCCGGCGCGCAGGTCGCCCAATGTGGCGTCGAATGTAATAAGACCTGCACCAAGGTGACCGGACCTGCCCCGCAAGGGGCCTCCCGGCCAGTGACGCCAAACGCTCATTTCCATTTACCTTAGACTTGAGGGCTACCCAGACAAAGTAATCGCACTCTGACAGATCAGCTGACCTGGCCGGCCAGCTAGGGCTGCGACCAGACTGACCTCTGATAACGAGGCAACCAGGAGTGAACATCGCGTTAATGTGCTCCACCAGACTGACCTCTGATAACGAGGCAACCAGGAGTGAACATCGCGTTAATGTGCTCCAAGGTTCGGCCGGTTGTATGGGCAGTTGCTCCATCCTGTTTCGAGTAACTGTAGGTCTTTTTCTCCTTCGTTAACGCTCCCACAAATTCACTCCCAATGGTATACACTCGTACTGGGCACTTTTATTTGCCCCTTCTGTAATAGGATATGCATCTCTGAAGCATTCATACCATAAAGGTGTTTTGAGGACTGGGCGATACGTTCAAAAATCAAATACTGCTTCTCTTCCCCTCTTTGGCTGGGAAGAGGAGTAGAGGTGGTGCTAACACATTACGCAAATAATCTCAATTAAATTCTAGAAGTCGTCTCAGTGTCCTACGTAATGAGGACCCTTCATAATGTTTATGGTGATTCATTGGATCGGATGGGGATGTTAAGCCCGGCGGGCCCCGTCGTGCTATTTGAGAGGAGACCGTTACATGGGCCGCGCGCCGGCCGGAGTGGCCGTGCGGTTCTAGGCGCTACAGTCTGGAACCGCGTGACCGCTACGGTCGGAGGTTCGAATCCTGCCTCGGGCATGGATGTGTGTGTTGTCCTTAGGTTAGTTAGGTTTAAGTAGTTCTAAGTTCTAGGGGACTTATGACCTCAGCAGTTGAGTCCCATAGTGCTCAGAGCCATTTGAACCATGGGCCGCGCGGGATTAGCCGAGCGGTCTTAGGCGCTGCAGTCATGAACTGTGCGGCTGGTCCCGGCGGAGGTTCGAGTCCTCCCTCGGGCATGGGTGTGTGTGTTTTTGCTTAGGATAATTTAGGTTAAGTAGTGCGTAAGCTTAGAGACTGATGACCTTAGCCGTTAAGTCCCATAAGATTTCACACACATTTGAACATTTTGAACGGTTACATGCTACACCCTCTCCCTTATCTCAGGAGCATACATGACACACCTCATTTTGCACAGACGTAATACAGTCATCTACACTCAACAGATGTATTAGACTGATGCATAAGTTCATATCATTATTGTTTTGCATGTCAATACGAACAATCTGTCTTGAAGTTGATACATGTACTTGCGATAACCTTCATCTTAAGTAGACGTAAAGAACGTGCTTCCAAAAAGACCTGTACCTTCTACTAGAATTCATTTTTCAAATTTTTCTGTAAAATGATATTCTTTTTTCTCGTATATCTTGACATTTTTCCTGACCTTACCCTGTATATTCACGGAAATGGCGTGTTAATCAGGATTTGGTGGTGTTAGTAACAGAGCATGGCCGGATACCCTTACTGTCCTAGAATAGTGCGTGCGACTTTAGAAATTTTGCTATTTGTACTACCAATTTCTTCACGTGCTCCAGGCCTGCAAATCTGACACAAACTGCTTCTTGTACAGATCAATGAATCTCAACTATCGATCGTTGTAACTTTTTGGTCTTTCATTGTCTACTAAATCTTTAAATTCTTTCTAAATGATATTGTAATGTTGTTCCATAGCAAATATACAATACCCGTAGCTTATGCGAATTGAGAATTTCCATCCCTCTTTTCTGTCATTCCCATTCATGTTAAGAAATTGCGACGATAGATCGCTAGATTGACTCTTTTCGTGCATACAGCCACTGGACCTGTGAACGTCCTTCACACTACGAACAAATAGTGAAGGCTAAACAGTGCCGACAGTATGATTCAGCCGAACTCAGAGCTGTGCCGACCGAAATACGCCACCCCGCAATGCTACGTGAAGCGTCGCACAGTTACGGGTTCTGCCGAGAAACACCGAGCAAAGCCGAATGACAGGCCGGGCTTCGGCCCGCTCGTGGCTCACACACGCTGCACGCGCTAAGTTTGGCATGCCGTGGCCGACCCTGTTTTAAAGCAATACGGACAGGTCCTCTTTCCACACCGTGGTTGAAGAACGTGACTCGGAAAGTCGAATTAACAGGAAACTTGTGAATTGCTCATGGGAGAGGCCGACGGCCAATTGCGGCACAACTTGTTGAAGAACTCGCTGTTTCCGTCACTGACTGAGTGTGCGATCTTCAGGCAGTGCACGAGCTATTTCAAAACAGATGAGCATTCCATGGTGCACAGCTCGAAAAGTGCAGTGAACAATTGTGAAAAGATATCTCTAGTGATGTTGCACGCTGTCGTGGATGCAAATGGTCGTCACATTGAGCAACGTTTACGTCTTGGAACGTGAACATTGCACGCAATTAACGAATGTTACCCTCTCATTTGTAAATTAAAATATGTTTCTTTCATGGTTTATTAATTATTTCTCCTCCGCGTCTCTTTACAAACATTTCCACAAACTTTCATTGTTCTACGATCAGCCGTTTTCCATGGGGCCCTCTCACATAGCGAAACTTTAATTATACCCTCCCTCTACATTCGACTGTTTTAATAATTTTAAGAATATGTACATATTGTTGTTTTTAAAATGCTGTAGAATCTCACGTTATTTCATTAACGTTCTCGGCTGAAGAACAGCTACCCTATGTGATCAAAAGTATCCGGACACCTGGCTGAAAATGACTTACAAGCTTGTGGCGCCTTCCATCGAAAATGCTGGAATTCAGTATTGTGTTGGCCCACACTTAGCCTTTATGACAGCTTCCACTCTCACAGGCATATGTTCAATCAGGTGCTGGAAGGTTTCTTGGGGAATGGCAGCCCATTCTTCACGGAGTGCTGCACTGACGAGAGGTATCCATGTCGGTCGGTGAGGTCTGGCACGAAGTCGGCGTTCCAAAACATCCCAAAGGTGTTCTGTAGGATTAAGGTCAGGACTCTGTGCAGGCCAGTCCATTACAGGGATGTTGTTGTAGTGCAACCACTCCGCCACAGGCCGTGCATTAAGAACAGGTGCTCGATCGTGTTGAAAGATGCAGTCGCTATTCCCGAATTGCTCTTCAACAGTGGGAAGCAAGAAGGTGCTTAAAACATCAATGTAGGCCTCTGCTGTGATAGCGCCACGCAAAACAACAAGGGGTGCAAGCCACTCCCATGATAACCATGATCACACCATAGCACCATCACCTCTGAATTTTACTGTTGGCACTACACACGCTGGCGGATGACGTTCACCGGGCATTCGCCATACCCACATCCTGCCATCTGATTGCCACATTGTGTGCTATGATTCTTATCTCAACACAACGTTTCTCCACTGTTCAGTCGTCCAACGTTTACGCTCCTTACACCAAGCGAGGCGTCGTTTGGCATTTAACGGCCTGATGTGTGGCGTATGAGCAGCCACTCTACCACGAAATCCAAATTTTCTCACCTCCAGCCTAACTGCCATAGTACCTGCAGTGGATCTTAATGCAGTTCGGAATTCCTGTGTGATGGTGTGGATAGACGTCTGCCTATTACACACTGCGACCCTCTTCAATTGTCGGCGGTCTCTGTCAGTCAACAGACGAGGTCGGCCTGTACGCCTTTGTGCTGTACGTGCCCTTTCACGTTTCCACTTCACTATCGCATCGGTAACAGTCGACCTAGGGATGTTTAGGAGTGCGGAAACCTCGCGTATAGACGTATGACACAAGTGACACCCAATCACCTGATCAAGTTCGAAGTCCGTGAGTTCCACGGAGCGCCCCATTCTGCTCTCTCACGATTTCTAATGACCACTGAGGTCGCTGATATGGAGCACAATGCACGCAATATGAAAAACGTATGTTTTTGGGGGTGTCCGGATACTTTTGATCACATAGTGTATTTACCGCCATCAAACAACCCTCGCCTTGACTGGTGAGGTAATGAAATAACAAATGGAGAAAATTGTAGGTTTGACAACATATGTCAGGACACACGATTTTCACTTCTCCCGCAATCCAGTATACGGCACGTATCGGGAGAACTGGTAAATACTTCGCGGAAGCTGTGCTAAGAACAGTTCCTACTTACAGATTTCCTTCAAAGTTGAGTCCAATTTCCAATGGATGCCGAATACGACTGCTAAAGTTAGTGTGTATATTTGCGATGCATACATACAAATTTGAAGCAGACGACCAGCGCAGTTCACTGTAACAGATTTCCCTGGTATGAGTGTGCGTGCATAGGACACAATATTTCGGCAATTGACCACGTAGCCATCATCAGGTGCGTTGATGTACTGACCGGCGGTGGGCCGGCGCCATGTAGGAACCCCCCCCCTCCCCTCCCGCTCCTCCCTCAGGCGCTTCCTATGAGTCGGTGCGGTCCGTGCCCCGCGCGCAGTCCAGGTGCAGCGTCCGTTCTCCCGCCGTCTGGACGCTGCGTCCTAGGTCTTCTCGTTCAGGAGGGTATGTCGGCACCGCTCTCGTTGTTCTTCCCTCCTCCCCCGAAGTCGGTGCACTCTGGGAAATATAAGGATATTTTCCAATCGCCCAGAGTACAACCGATACGGTCACGAGCCAACGAGAGGCGCTCTAAGCATTGTTGTGCTATTAGGAAAGGCACTATGTCGGTCATCTTCTACCATAGCACATTAACGCCAAATTTTACCGCACTGTCCTGATACGTTCGTCGTATGTCCCACATCGATTTCTGCACTTTCTTCAACCAGTGTTGTTTGTCTGTTAGCGCTGTGAACTTTACTTTCGGTCGTTAAGTGAAGGCTGCCGGCCACTGCGTTTTCCGTCGTAAGAGGTAATTCCTGCAATTTGGTATACACGGCACTGTGGCTCTCGGAATATTGAATACCGTAACGATATGTCAAATGGAATTTCCCATGCGTTGAGCTCCAACCACCATTCCATGTTCATAGTTTGTTAATTCGCGCCACAATTACGTCGTAAAACTATTCACATGAATCACCTGAGTACAAATGACAGCTCCACCAATGCGATGCCTTTTTATAGCTTCTGTACGCGATACTACCGCCATCTTTCCATGTGCGTATCGCTATCCCATGACTCTTGTCGCCTTGGTGCACATTCAACCATTACCACACCCGCTGTTATCCCAGAAAAAGCAGAATCAGTAAAATGAACTTTTAAAGAATCTGATTTATTTTAATTACTATGATGAAGGGAAATATAATCTTAACAAATTTTCCCTGCTTGATCCTTACATAAAAGAGGTATTCGTCCCTACTTCGTTGCACGTAACAAACACTGCACATTATCCAAATTACATTGTAGTTAAATACAATAACAAACTGTACCTTATCAGAATCTTTATTTAACTAATAAGACAATCTTCTTACGTTCTGAATAACAATAAGAAACTAATTAATTAAAGAACTGTAAGTTTGGATAATATAATACTCTACTAAAGGCAAAAGAAGAACGAATAGATGATTTCAAAGAAAAACGGAAGTTTGAACATCCATCTAAAAATTTAGACTGCTAATGAAATGTACAGAATAACAGTCGGAAAAGCTTGAATGGGTGTTGCAGGACAGCTTGCGTTGAGAAGTAAGTGTTAAGAAAAAATTCGATACGTTGCACCGTTTCCGCGTTAATTAGCATTGACGTTAGCCAATCAGGCCGTTGCGCGCAGACATGCAGGCGGCCCCGCACATACAATTAGTGTTTGTTGTTGTAATAACTTATGTGATAGCGCCTGAGACTGCTCAGCCTTCGGCTCTGGTTCGAGCCTTACTACCGTCCCGTGCCTAATTTTTGTATCCCTCTCTTCTTCGGTTTTAGAAAACCAAACAAGAACATGTTTGGAGACACGGTCTCCGGTGGGCCGCTTAAATTTGTGGGCGCAACGGCCTCAATGACTAACTTTAAAGCTAATTTACTCGGAAACTGACCAACGCTTTCAATTTTTCTTAAAAATAATTTCTCAGCCCATCCTGCAACACCCTCACAAGCTTCTCGGACTTTTTCCGTCCATCCTGTATGTACCTATCGACCTAAACTGGTGCCTTACTTAAAAAATTCTTTTGTTCTTGAATGTGCAAAATGGTCCTTTTTTCAGTTTCTAAACATGTTTGTACTTCTGCATCTTCATGTATACTCTGAAAAACACTGTAATCATTGCAAAGGACACCCCACAGTGGGCTGAAAAAGAGTCGTAGGTGCTCTGCTGAGAGAGGTTTCGGAATTTTTCAAGCACTTCCGTGAGATAAACACGGCGTATTGAGTCAAGTTCTGCCAGTTAAGCTTCTCCAACCTTTTTGATAAACTCTGCACCTAGACAAATAGGCAAGTGATTATTGATACCACCTTCCTCATGATGATTGTATTTCCAAACAGGATGAATTTTCTTAAACAATTGTAGAGTACAAGTATTTTTTAAATATTTTAGTTCAGAAAGAAGATATGCTTTTCTACCAGCAGTAGATCCTGTTAGATACATCAACATGGCTTTAAAAACAGCTCTTATCAAAGTCACCTGTGCTGGGTACAGAGGAAAAGATAATAAGAAAAGTCTCTGAAAAACTAAAGCGCTTCATTTTTAAGATCTTAGTCATAGAAGGAGAATTTAAAACGGTTGAATTCTTATGTATGTACCTGTAGCATATTTCACTCCTTAAAACAAGGTATTTAGTAGCAAATAAATGTTGGCCGTCATTGTATAAAAAATTGTCACTTTAAGTACAGTTACGTGGCATGTCAGCCTTTCGTCCTTGACAAGTTATCGATGTGCTTCACTACTGCTTTAATAAGTTTATTAGGCAATTTATTATCAGTATCTTGTCTTCCATCAAGTGATTCGTGGTGTGATCCTTTGATTTCTGACAACATCAGTGCGAGATGGTGCAGTTTTAGAGCACTGGATTCGCATTTGGTTGGACGGCAATTCAAATCTTCGCTCACCTGCCTATGTTGCGATTTTCCACGGTTTTCCCTCAAATCGGTTGAGGGAAACGTTGAAATGGTTGCTTTGAAAAGGATGCAGGCGATTTCGCTACCCAACCTCCCCCTACCCGAGTTTTTGCACCTTTATCTAATGACATAGTCATGGACGGGACGTCAAACTCTAACTAAACATCCTTGCTTTATTTCTGTCAGCGCCATTCCTAAGAAGTCATATGCTGTTACAACGTGCATGAGCTTAGCTTGCAGTCTCAGGTGGTATATTAATTCTTTGTAGTGGTTTAAGCTGAATTATGTTTTTTCACTTATAACTATACTTCATTCGTTACATTTTTTGAATTGTATCATATATTACTTTTATCAGAGGCTAAAGGACTGAATACATTTTTTCACAGTATAGGAGGTTTGTCGTCTGGCATCCCAATGCGTAGGGTTTGATGTCTCTGGCATTACCTTCGAAATATTCACGGGACAAGATTTTAAATCCTACCACCGCAGATAGCGGAAGTATTTCTGTACGTTCTCAACCGTTTCTAAACACATGACGTTTTTGGATTAGTCTCTTAGCCTCTACAACGTTACTTGGTTCTTATTTGTACACAGGCCATTCAGAAAGTGTGATTCATCATAGCCTTGACCCGCACACCTGCTCACAGTTATTCCCTTTCCCTTATTCAGTTGACCGATGTTAAGCGCCTAACGTAGATTGGCTTTTGATCTGTGTAAAGGAGTGAATGTATGACAAACCAGAATCATTACCAAAATACTCTTTGATTGTTTTAACATAACGAAAGACTTCGCGTGACTGATCTTACCAGTCTTTCCGTTTTTCCTCTCCACTTTTCCTTCCCATTTTAACTTTTCCGTAGGGGCCCCATATTCGCGAGCATTTCCGTGGTCGTCCCATCCTAGTTACGCCCCTGCTGTTATAGCTGGATAATTTCTTTAACTCCGCAGCTCTTGCTTCCCGCATATTCGCATACACTAAACATGCATCGTAATGTGACGCAGTTCTCAACAATACGTGTCTCTTCAGCGGTCCGTGCCGTTGCTTGGCAATAGTTTGTGACGAGTTGAATGGCGAGCAACATGAATGTATCCGCCTCCAGTGCGCAAACTCTTAGTAAAACCGTGGAATACAGTTAACAACATGGAGCAACTATGCATATAAGTGTCAGATGCTGAGGTACAACAATCACTGGTGTACCGCCAATCCATCGCATCCACCAGTCCATCGCACTCGCAGCACAAGCGTCAAATTAACTGGACCTTTTCTGAGGTCACAGAAATTCTCACAGGTATGTGTGTATAATGAATATGGAGATCTTCTACACTGCAGTTATATTCACGGTAATTTGATTTTGCTAACCAGTCATCCAGATCTTTCATCGAGGTTTGCCTGAGGCAGTTAGTGTTGCGGAATCATGAATGTTAACGTATCTTGTAATTACAGGAAGATTTGAATATTGCGAATAATACCTTCTTCTACGGAGTTTGTGTCAATTTTTGTCTCTATTCGCTCGTATAGACATTCTCCGACGAATCAAGTGCGTTACCATTATGTCTTGAAATACTCATTTTACATGCACGAATCACAATAAATAATACATCTGTAGCCGGCCGGAGTGGCCGTGCGGTTCTAGGCGCTACAGTCTGGAGCTGCGAGACCGCTACGGTCGCAGGTTCGAATCCTGCCTCGGGCATGGATGTGTGTGATGTCCCTAGCTTAGTTAGGTTTAATTAGTTCTAAGTTCTAGGGGACTAATGACCTCAGAAGTTGAGTCCCATAGTGCTCAGAGCCATTTGAACCATTTGAATACATTTTTATACGTATTTCAAACGACTGTAGACGAATTTCAAACATTAAACTGTATTTTTCTACGGAAACTTATTTGTCTTTAAAATAATAAGTGTATCATAAAGGGGTAAAAGACGACTGTAGATTGTTGTTTGCCTTACGTATCATTAAATAAGGATGTTCAGCTTCCGGAAGTCTGTGTGGCAATGCATTTCGTATCACCGACCCCGGCACAGAGCACCCACATTTGCTCAGCTTCTCGTCTCGCTAGTACTGAATCGGTTGAGATCGCAATAATTCGAGCTGCTAATATGTTGACCCCTCTCGCAGTCAATTTTGGTGATCAAATGGCACACCGCGCAACAGGCCTGGCACTATAGTTTTTATCGTTTAATATTGTGTTTCATTTCAGTGATAAGCAATTTGTAGCAGCATCGTTTGCACATGACCTCTTATGCCATTGCGTACCTCTGCATCTGACACAAGAGGTATTAATCACTCACTCTGCGAAGACTCTCGAAGCAGTGGCTGACGATAGTAGTTGTTTTGATAGAATTCGAAAGAGTTCTGCAGTGAGCATATTAATAAATTTAAACCATTTCTAATTCATTTACGTATAAAACTTCTATGATCTTTAAGGTTGCGTGTTAGACTGCGTTCGTTCACAATGACGCAAATGAACACATCATTGTCTGCTAGCTGAAGTTTTCTAAATGATATGAATTTCATTGTCAGAATGATTTTCACAACGAAATTTGATTATTTGAATGCAGAATAAGATTTCACGCGTCTGATCGATTTTAGTAATTTATTATTTTAATTTTTCCTTATTTTTCGTTTCTTTCCTCTGGTGCCAGGGGTACCCAAACTCTGAGGACCTGTGGCAATGTGCCGGTTACCACAGCGTAATTACACCCTTGTTCTTGGGATAGCGATACGCACATTTACAGGTAGTGGTTGTATTGCGTACACAGTGTATAAAACAAGAGAGTATTGGCGGAGAAGTCATTTGTACTCAGGCGTTTATTAAGGATTCCGACGTCGTTATGGCCGCACGACGGCAATTAACAGATTTTGCACCCGGAATGGTTGTTGGAACTCGACGCATGGACATTCCATTTCAGAAATTGTTAGGGAATTCAATAGTCCTACTTCCACACTTTCAACAGTGTGCCGAAAATACTGTATTTAAAGCAATACCTCTCACCACGGACAACGCAGTGGTCGATAGCCTTCACTTAACGACCGAGAGTAGCGGTGTTTGCGTAGAGTCGTCCGAAAGAACAGACATCACACACTCATATAATTTGATAGGTCCCGCTGGGCAATGAATCAACCTGCTTCAGTGCGGATGCACAAATATGTCCCAACTACAGTGTGGAACCGTGCGACCGCTACGGTCGCAGGTTCGAATCCTGCCTCGGGCAGTCCGGAACCGCGGGACTGCTACGGTCGCAGGTTCGAATCCTGCCTCGGGCATGGGTGTGTGTGATGTCCTTAGGTTAGTTAGGTTTAAGTAGTTCTAAGTTCTAGGGGACTTATGACCTTAGATGTTGAGTCCCATAGTGCTCAGAGCCATTTTTTTGCCTCGGGCATGGATGTGTGTGATGTCCTTAGGTTAGTTAGGTTTAAGTAGTTCTAAGTTGTAGGGGACTGATGACCTCAGCAGCTAAGTCCCATAGTGCTCAGAGCCATTTGAACTATTTTTGTCCCAACTCCTGTGGGAATCTCAGGGAGCAAACACGGAGGAAATGGACATTGGCTGCGGATAGGTGGGGCTCGATGGGAATGTGGATCGGCCGAGAGGTAATGCCGAGATAGTCCGTGCAGTTGCGATAACATTGTGACCTGGATAGCGCAGTGGTTACCGCACCTACATTAGTAAGCAGGAGGTCCGGGGTCCCAATCCTGGTCTGGTACACATTTTCTCTCGTCGCCGCCGATTCCGCGTAGTGTCCCAATACAGCTGACAATTGTGATCCCACCCATTTTCTGTCCTTTCTTCTCCTCTACATCTTCAATTCACAAATTGCATAACTTGTGATTAATATTAAAATCACCACTATCCCTTTCTCACTTGCTCGACCTTTTCTGCCCACGTGCTGTTGCTAATCCATTACACATGCAAACATTTCTGTACGTCTTTCTTGCATTCACAGCGCCAGATTTGCACCTGGTGGGCAAAACTGGAGCTGATTTTTTTTCCAGCGCTAATCGGTCACCTTTAATGCATTAGCATATCTGACAAGCTTCCCTGCCTTACCATAATTACAGCTCACGCTGTCTGTACCTTCGTGATTAACTGCACTTTAATTATAATCACTGGTACTTATTGAATACAACTGTTTCCAGTGATTGTTCAACAATGGCTTTTTCTGCATATTCATGCATCTACGCTATTTTTCTATCGTGTTGACGGTCAACTCCCAGCCTCTGCACTAATCGTCGATCCTCTGCAGGTCTTCCTAGATATCTTTCCTGTTTTATAGAGCTGGGACTTATCTGGCAAGGAAACGACACCAACTTCATATTTTAAGCAGAAAAAGCACATCTGCAAGATATCCCTCGCGAAAATATGACTCATAATTCTTGTAGTACACAGCAGCCTAATGCCCAAGTGCGAAGTATCGTACAGTGGAGTGACAACCAGATCCTTCGTTTTCGCGTGCTGTGGAGGCGAGGGAAGAGGAAGGGGAGGCGGACACATCGGGTTAATGTGTTTATAAATCTTATTCGAGAAGATATGTTATTCTACAAAAAAAAATTAGTAAGTAATATGAGTACGTAACTTGTCAAACTCGCGCACTTATACACTCCTGGAAATGGAAAAAAGAACACATTGACACCGGTGTGTCAGACCCACCATACTTGCTCCGGACACTGCGAGAGGGCTGTACAAGCAATGATCACACGCACGGCACAGCGGACACACCAGGAACCGCGGTTTTGACCGTCGAATGGCGCTAGCTGCGCAGCATTTGTGCACCGCCGCCGTCAGTGTCAGCCAGTTTGCAGTGGCATACGGAGCTCCATCGCAGTCTTTAACACTGGTAGCATGCCGCGACAGCGTGGACGTGAACCGTATGTGCAGTTGACGGACTTTGAGCGAGGGCGTATAGTGGGCATGCGGGAGGCCGGGTGGACGTACCGCCGAATTGCTCAACACGTGGGGCGTGAGGTCTCCACAGTACATCGATGTTGTCGCCAGTGGTCGGCGGAAGGTGCACGTGCCCGTCGACCTGGGACCAGACCGCAGCGACGCACGGATGCACGCCAAGACCGTAGGATCCTACGCAGTGCCGTAGGGGACCGCACCGCCACTTCCCAGCAAATTAGGGACACTGTTGCTCCTGGGGTATCGGCGAGGACCATTCGCAACCGTCTCCATGAAGCTGGGCTACGGTCCCGCACACTGTTAGGCCGTCTTCCGCTCACGCCCCAACATCGTGCAGCCCGCCTCCAGTGGTGTCGCGACAGGCGTGAATGGAGGGACGAATGGAGACGTGTCGTCTTCAGCGATGAGAGTCGCTTCTGCCTTGGTGCCAATGATGGTCGTATGCGTGTTTGGCGCCGTGCAGGTGAGCGCCACAATCAGGACTGCATACGACCGCGGCACACAGGGCCAACACCCGGCATCATGGTGTGGGGAGCGATCTCCTACACTGGCCGTACACCACTGGTGATCGTCGAGGGGACACTGAATAGTGCACGGTACATCCAAACCATCATCGAACCCATCGTTCTACCATTCCTAGACCGGCAAGGGAACTTGCTGTTCCAACAGGACAATGCACGTCCGCATGTATCCCGTGCCACCCAACGTGCTCTAGAAGGTGTAAGTCAACTACCCTGGCCAGCAAGATCTCCGGATCTGTCCCCCATTGAGCATGTTTGGGACTGGATGAAGCGTCGTCTCACGCGGTCTGCACGTCCAGCACGAACGCTGGTCCAACTGAGGCGCCAGGTGGAAATGGCATGGCAAGCCGTTCCACAGGACTACATCCAGCATCTCTACGATCGTCTCCATGGGAGAATAGCAGCCTGCATTGCTGCGAAAGGTTGATATACACTGTACTAGTGCCGACATTGTGCATGCTCTGTTGCCTGTGTCTATGTGCCTGTGGTTCTGTCAGTGTGATCATGTGATCATGTGATGTATCTGACCCCAGGAATGTGTCAATAAAGTTTCCCCTTCCTGGGACAATGAATTCACGGTGTTCTTATTTCAATTTCCAGGAGTGTATGTCCAATAGTACTTTAACAGTACTCTCCTATTGATATTCTGCACTTACATATACACCTAAAAATCAACATTAATTAACGTATGTAACTGAGGCTTATTATGAAATGAAATTGATTTTCGATTTACAATTTAATTGTGTCAATAACGTTGAGGAACAGCGCATCTCCTGCAGGTTCACTTCACTTTAACAGTGTGAGATTTAAAATCCAAAGTAGTCAACAAACAGAGCTACGCTATCTTTAATTACACACTAACTCATTTCATCCGTTTGCATTGCATTTGTGAATCGCAACATAAAAACGTTCAAAGCAGAGAGTTGCCTGCCCCAGCTACAAATTAAGAACCGCCCACTGTGACACAATGAACAAAGCATCTTAACAGTGTCAAAACAATATTTCACAAAGCTCTTCCCCCTCCAGTGTACCGTACATCCCGCATTAAGGCGTCTGCACGCCACCGTGCATTCGAACGTCAACGTTGAACGTGCCGAATTCAACGTTCTGCTGAACACTTAGAAGCGATGCCATTCTGCTGAACACTTAGAAGCGATGCGGCTTGTGCATACAATTCGCGTAACTCAGTGCGTTGTATGCGATCGCAGCGCGCTGCAGCCGGAGTTGTCGGCTGTATCTGGCTCGCAAATCACACAGTTTATTACGAAACGGACGAGCGCGAAATTCCTACGTCGGCTAAACTAAAACGCATATTTCCTCCCTAGCCCATATTCTACTTTTGTTCTTCTGCCTGTATATAAATAAAAACTTCGATATCCATGAACATATTAAAAGACAAAAAAAAGGAAGTTCGGTATACAGTCATTTATGAGATCATATTAATAAATTCCTTTACCAATGGCGCAATAAAAATTTGCAGTAGTTCGCAAAAGACAAAAATTATTTCATCTTTCTTACGTTTTTGAGAAACCCTAGGGCCATTCTTATTTGATCGCTGTTTCTATACAGTAGCAGAATCTTTAGAGCATGTGAGATGCAAAACTAAACAACAATGTGCAAAATATCTTACTGCAAGTAGTGCAAGCTCTCTTATATATAAAGGCAATCGAACACACACACTGGTGAAACAGAACGGGCTTAAATTTTCCTAACAGTGCTCCGTGCCGCCGTTGGATAAGCAGCTGCAGCAGCAAGTCGTATACTCCTAGCTCACTCATTTGTTACATAGTTTAATTCTTAATTTCTTTGCGTGTTTTTGGTACTTGCATTGTTTAATTCATAAATTTCTGGCGTATTATAGTATTTGAGAGTTGTAGCATCACGTTTTAGTACCTCAATAGTGTAAAATCGCGTAGTCTCCTTCCGCCGCCGAGCAGTGTGTCAGCAGTGCGCAAGTAGCAGCATTACTGCATTTACTAGGCAATCTTCTATTTTAATAACCGTTTAAATTTTGTCGATTTGTTTGCGCTCTCTGTAGATTAGTTCAGACGTTCTCTGCACAACAGTTTTTAGCATGGATAGGGACTGCAACTGCTGTGTTCGGATGCAGGCTGAGTTGGCATCCCTTCGCTCCCAGCTTCAGGCAGTGTTGGCTTCAGTCACACAGCTTGAGGCTGTTGCCAAAGGGCATCACTGTGGGGTTCCGGATGGGGGTTTGTCGGGGACGGCCAGCTCGTCCCACGCATCCCCCGATCGGACTACGACTGTGGTTGCCCGGGATACTGCCCGCATTGAGGCTGATCCCTCACCTGTGGTAGAGGGGGAGGTCGTCTCAAGGTGTGGCAGGGGGCGAAAGACATTCCGGAGGGCTGAACGGAAGGCCTCTCCAGTTTGTCTGACGAACCGGTTTCAGGCTCTATCTCAGGCTGATACTGATCTTCGGCCTGACATGGCTGCTTGCCCTGTTCCAGAGGTTACCCCTCAGTCTGCAAGATCCGGGCGGTCGCAGAGGGTGGGCTTACTGGTAGTTGGGAGCTCCAACGTCAGGCGCGTCATGGGGCCCCTTAGGGATATGGCAGCAAGAGAGGGGAAGAAAACCAATGTGCACTCCGTGTGCATACCGGGGGGAGTCATTCCAGATGTGGAAAGGGTCCTTCCGGATGCCATGAAGGGTACAGGGTGCACCCATCTGCAGGTGGTCGCTCATGTCGGCACCAATGATGTGTGTCGCTATGGATCCGAGGAAATCCTCTCTGGCTTCCGGCGGCTATCTGATTTGGTGAAGACTGCCAGTCTCGCTAGCGGGATGAAAGCAGAGCTCACCATCTGCAGCATCGTCGAAAGGACTGACTGCGGACCTTTGGTACAGAGCCGAGTGGAGGGTCTGAATCAGAGGCTGAGACGGTTCTGCGACCGTGTGGGCTGCAGATTCCTCGACTTGCGCCATAGTGTGGTGGGGTTTCGGGTTCCGCTGGATAGGTCAGGAGTCCACTACACGCAACAAGCGGCTACACGGGCAGCAGGGGTTGTGTGGCGTGGGCTGGGCGGCTTTTTAGGTTAGATGGCCTCGGGCAAGTACAGAAAGGGCAACAGCCTCAACGGGTGCGGGGCAAAGTCAGGACATACGGGGACCAAGCAGCAATCGGTATTGTAATTGTAAACTGTCGAAGCTGCGTTGGTAAAGTATCGGAACTTCAAGCGCTGATAGAAAGCACCGAAGCCGAAATCGTTATAGGTACAGAAAGCTGGTTGAAGCCAGAGATAAATTCTGCCGAAATTTTTACAAAGGTACAGACGGTGTTTAGAAAGGATAGATTGCATGCAACCGGTGGTGGAGTGTTCGTCGCTGTTAGTAGTAGTTTATCCTGTAGTGAAATAGAAGTGTATAGTTCCTGTGAATTATTATGGGTGGAGGTTACACTCAACAACCGAGCTAGGTTAATAATTGGCTCCTTTTACCGACCTCCCGACTCAGCAGCATTAGTGGCAGAACAACTGAGAGAAAATTTGGAGTACATTTCACATAAATTTTCTCAGCATGTTATAGTCTTAGGTGGAGATTTCAATTTACCAGATATAGACTGGGACACTCAGATGTTTAGGACGGGTGGTAGGGACAGAGCATCGAGTGACATTATACTGAGTGCACTACCCGAAAATTACCTCGAGCAATTAAACAGAGAACTGACTCGTGGAGATAACATCTTGGACCTACTGATAACAAACAGACCCGAACTTTTCGACTCTGTATGTACAGAACAGGGAATCAGTGATCATAAGGCCGTTGCAGCATCCCTGAATATGGAAGTTAGTAGGAATATAAAAAAAGGGAGGAAGGTTTATCTGTTTAGCAAGAGTAATAGAAGGCAGATTTCAGACTACCTAACAGATCAAAACGAAAATTTCTGTTTCGACACTGACAATGTTGAGTGTTTATGGAAAAAGTTCAAGGCAATCGTGAAATGCGTTTTAGACAGGTACGTGCCGAGTAAAACTGTGAGGGACGGGAAAACCCACCGTGGTACAACAACAAAATTAGGAAACTACTGCGAAAGCTAAGAGAAATTCACTCTAAGTTTAAACGCAGCCAAACCCTCTCAGACAAACAGAAGCTAAACATTGTCAAAGTTAGCGTAAGGAGGGCTATGCGTGAAGCGTTCAGTGAATTCGAAAGTAAAATTCTATGTACCGACTTGACAGAAAATCCTAGGAAGTTCTGGTCTTACGTTAAATCAGTAAGTGGCTCGAAACAGCATATCCAGATACTCCGGGATGATGATGGCATTGAAACAGAGGATGACACGCGTAAAGCTGAAATACTAAACACCTTTTTCCAAAGCTGTTTCACAGAGGAAGACCGCACTGCAGTTCCTTCTCTAAATCCTCGCACAAACGAAAAAATGGCTGACATCGAAATAAGTGTCCCGGGAATAGAAAAGCAACTGGAATCACTCAACCGAGGAAAGTCCACTGGACCTGACGGGATACCAATTCGATTCTACACAGAGTACGCGAAAGAACTTGCCCCCCTTCTAACAGCCATGTACCGCAAGTCTCTAGAGGAACGGAAGGTTCCAAATGATTGGAATAGAGCACAGGTAGTCCCAGTCTTCAAGAAGGGTCGTCGAGCAGATGCGCAAAACTACAGACCTATATCTCTGACGTCGATCTGTTGTAGAATTTTAGAACATGGTTTTTGCTCGAGTATCATGTCGTTTTTGGAAACCCAGAATCTACTATGTAGGAAACAACATGGATTCCGGAAACAGCGATCGTGTGAGACCCAACTCGCTTTATTTGTTCATGAGACCCAGAAAATATTAGTTACAGGCTCCCAGGTAGATGCTATTTTTCTTGACTTCCGGAAGGCGTTCGATACAGTTCCGCACTGTCGCCTGATAAACAAAGTAAGAGCCTACGGAATATCAGACCAGCTGTGTGGCTGGATTGAAGAGTTTTTAGCAAACAGAACACAGCATGTTGTTATCAATGGAGAGACGTCTACAGACGTTAAAGTAACCTCTGGCGTGCCACAGGGGAGTGTTATGGGACCATTGCTTTTCACAATATACATAAATGACCTAGTAGATAGTGTCGGAAGTCCCATGCGGCTTTTCGCGGATGATGCTGCAGTATACAGTATACAGAGAAGTTGCAGCATTAGAAAATTGTAGCGAAATGCAGGAAGATCTGCAGCGGATAGGCACTTGGTGCAGGGAGTGGCAACTGACCCTTAACATAGGCAAATGTAATGTATTGCGAATACATAGAAAGAAGGATCCTTTATTGTATGATTATATGATAGCGGAACAAACACTGGTAGCAGTTACTTCTGTAAAATATCTGGGAGTATGCGTGCGGAACGATTTGAAGTGGAACGATCACATAAAATTAATTGTTGGTAAGGCGGGTACCAGGTTGAGATTCATTGGGAGAGTCCTTAGAAAATGTAGTCCATCAACAAAGGAGGTGGCTTACAAAACACTCGTTCGACCTATACTTGAGTATTGCTCATCAGTGTGGGATCCGTACCAGATCGGGTTGACGGAGGAGATAGAGAAGATCCAAAGAAGAGCGGCGCGTTTCGTCACAGGGTTATTTGGTAACCGTGATAGCGTTACGGAGATGTTTAACAAACTCTGCAAGAGAGGCGCTCTGCATCGCGGTGTAGCTTGCTCGCCAGGTTTCGAGAGGGTGCGTTTCTGGATGAGGTATCGAATATATTGCTTCCCCCTACTTATACCTCCCGAGGAGATCACGAATGTAAAATTAGAGAGATTAGAGCGCGCACGGAAGCTTTCAGACAGTCGTTCTTCCCGCGAACCATACGCGACTGGAACAGGAAAGGGAGGTAATGACAGTGGCACGTAAAGTGCCCTCCGCCACACACCGTTGGGTGGCTTGCGGAGTATAAATGTAGATGTAGATGTAGAACATCGAATCTTATGGAGTACGCTTGTATTAACTTGAAAACAAAAATCAAAACGGTGTCCCAGACCGAGACTCGAACTCGGGACAATTGCCTTTCGCGGGCAAGTGCTCTACCATCTGAGCTACCCAAGCACGACTCACGCTCCGTCCTCACAGCTTTGCTTCTACCAGTATCTCGTCTCCTACCTTCCAAACTTTACAGAAGCTCTCCTGCGCACCTTGCAGAACTAGCGCTCCTAGAAGAAAGGATAATTGCGGAGACATGGCTTAGCCACAAACTGGGGGATGTTTCTAGAATGGGATTTTCACTTTGCAGCAGATTGTGCTCTGATATGAAACTTCCTGGCAGATCAGAACTGTGTGCCGGACCGAGACTCGTACTCGGGACCTTTGCCTTTCGCGGGCAAGTGCTTTACCAACGGAGCTACCCAAGCACGACTTAGCTTTGCTTCTACCAGTACCTCGTCTCCTACCTCCCAAACATTACAGAACTAGCACTCACATATGGCTTTGCGTTTTATCCATTACACTACTCTGAACTTTAACAACATAAGACGTTGTCTTGTATTTTATTATCTTCTGGTCGCTTGAATCACATACGTGTTACTAATGACATTTAATTATAACAAATCGTACCAACAAAAATGTGTTTCTGATGGACCTTCTATATGCCTTTGCCTTGAAATGCCTTACGTTGGTAACGGCAAGTTACTATTCTTTTTACTGCTTAAAATGTTCAAATGTTCTCTTGCAAGTTCAACAGCATCTTGCCCCAACAGCTTCATGGACGCTCCGACGTTATCCGCTAGCTGGAGAGGAAGTTCTGTCATGAGGACCGCAGGGCAAGTGCATAACGTGAGTCCTCTGCCCAAGCCCTACCCCATTCTCAGTCCAACGAAGCGTTGCCCATTGCCCTTTATCCTCCTTCCACCCCCCCCTCCCCCTTTCTTTGCGATCCGTCACGAATTCCTCTCCTGCGCCAACCTCATCATCTCAGAGTAGCGCTTGCAACCTACGTCCTCAATTTTTTGCTGGATGTATTCCAATCTCTGTTTCCTCTACAGTTCTCGCCTCTAGTACCATGGAAGTCATTCCCTGACGTCTTAACGAATCTTCTATCATCCTGTCCCTTCTCCTTGTCAGTTTTTTCACATATTACTTTCCTCTCCTACTCTGCACAGAAACTCCTCATTTCTCACCTTATCAGCCATCCTAATTTTCAACATTCGTCTGTAGCACCACATCTCAAATTCTTCTATTCTCTTCTGTTCCAATTTGCCCACAGTCCATGTTTCACTACCATACAATGCTGTACTCAAAACGTACATTCTCAGAAATTTCTTCCTCATAGGTTTGATACTAGTAGACTTCTCTTGGCCTGAAATTCCCTTTTCGCCAGTGGTAGTTTAGTTTTGATATCCTCCTTGCTCCGTCCATCACTGGTTATTTTGCTACCTAGGAAGCAGAATCCCTTAACTTCATCTATTTCCTGATGTTAAGTTTCTCGATTTTCTCATGTTTGATACTTCTCACCAGTTTCATCTTTCTTCGATTTTCCCTCAGTCCATATTCTGTACTCATTAGCTTGTTCATTCCATTTAGCAGATCATGTAATTCTTCTTCACTTTCAATCAGGATAACAATGTCATCAGCGAATCGCATCATTGATATTCTTTCAACTTAAATTTTAAACCCATTCCTGAACCTTTCTTTTATTTCCGTCATTACTTCTTCGATGTACAGATTGAACAGTAGTGCCTTGTCTTACACCACTTGTAATCCGAGCATTTCGTTCATGGTCATCCACTCTTATTATTCCTTCTTGTCTCTTGTACATATTATATATTACAAATCTCTCCCTATAGCTTACCACAATTTTCTCGGAATTTCGAACATCGTGCACCATTTCACATTGTCGAACGCTTTTTCCACGTCGTCAAATCCTATGAACGTGTCTTGATTTTTCTTTTGTCTTGCCTCCATTATCAACCGCAACGTTAGAATTGCCTCTCTGGTGCTTTTACCTTTCCTAAAGTCAAATTGATCGTCATCTAACACATCCTCAGTTCTCTTTTCCATTGTTCTCCATATTATTCTAGTCAGAAACTTGAACGCATGAGCTGTTAAACTGATTGTGCTTTACTTCTCGCACTTGTCAGCTCTTGCAGTCTTCGGAATTTTGTGGATGATATTCTTTCGAAAGTCAGATAATAAGTCGCAAGACACATACATTCAACACACCAACGTTTTGTAGCCACTTCGCCACATGATTTTAGAAATTCTGATTTAATGTTATTGATCCCTTCTTGATCTTATGTCTTCCAAAGCTCTCTTAAATTCTGATTCTAATACAGGATCCCCTAACTCTTCTAAATCGACTTCTGTTTCTTCTTCTACCACATCACAGAAATCTTCCCCCTCATAGAGGCCTTCAATGTACTCTTTCTACCTATCCGCTCTCTCCTCTGCGTATAACGTTCCCGTTGCACTATTAATGTTATCACCCTTGTTTTCAATTTCACTAAATGTTATTTCTACTTTCCTATATGCTGAGTCAGTCCTGACAACCGTTTCTTTTTCGGTATCTTCACACTTTTCCTGCGACCATTTCGTCTTAGCTTCCCTGTACTTCCTATTTATTTCATTCCTCAGCGACTTGTATTTCTGTATTCCTGAATTTCGCTGAACGTTTTTGTACTTCCTTCTTTCATCGCTCAACTGAAGTATTTCTTGTTACCTATGGTTTCGTCGCAGTCAACTTCTTTGTACCTACGTTTTTCTTTCCAGCTTCTGTGATTGCCCTTTTTAGAGCTGCCCATTCCTCTTCAACTGTACTGCCTGCCGAGATATTCCTTATTGCTGTATCTATAGCTTTAGAGAACTTCATGCGTATCTCGTCATTCCTCAGAACTTCCATATCCCACTTCCTTGCGTATTGATTCTTAAGAAATGTCTTAAACTTCAGCCTACTCTTCATCACTACTAAATTGTGATCTGAGTCTATATCTGCTCCTGGGTATGCCTTACAATACACTGATTTCGAAATCTCTGACTGACCATGACGTACTCTAACTGAAATCTTCCCGCATGACCCGGCCTTTTCCAAGTATATCTCCTCCTCCTGTGAGTATTCACTATTACCAGCTGAAATTTATTTAAAAAATCAATTAGTCTTTCTCCTCTCTAATACCTTGTCCTAAGCCCATACTCTTCTTCCCCTATACATGCATTCCAGTCCCCCATGACTATTAGATTTTCATTCTCCTTTTCGTACTGTGTTACCCTTTCAATATCCTCATATACTTTCCCTATCTCTTCATCTTCGGCTTGCGACGTCGACATGTACACCTGAGCTAGAGTTGCCCGTGCTGGTTTGCTGTCGATTCTGATACAATGATAAGACAACCGTATCACTGAATGTTCAAAGTAACATACTCTCAGCCCTACCTTCCTATTCACAACGAATCCTATTCCCGTTACAACGTTTCTGCTGCTGTTCATATTGCTCTATACTCATCTGACCAGAAATCCTTGTCTTCTTTCCATTTCACTTCACTGGTCCTTATTATATTTAGACTGAGTCCTTCCATTTCCTTTTTCAGATTTTCTAGCTTCCCTACCACATTCAAGTTTCTCACATTGCACGTCCCGACCCGTAGAACCCTGTTATCCTTTCGTTGGTTATTCAATCTTTTTTCCATGGTCACCTCCGCCTGCCTCCTTAGCAGTCCATAATTGCAAAAGTGTTGCACGTGCAAGATTTTGTGCACGAACAGACCTCCGGATTATGTCGATCGGTGTGTCCAATAATTGGCTCGAATCGTGCAGCATGTTCTTGAAACCAGACGCAAACAATTGTGGCCTGGTGAAACGACGCACTGTCATCCATAAGAATTCCATCGTTGTTTGGGAACATGAAGTGCATGAATGAGACTGAAAATGGTCTCCAAGTAACCGAACATAATTATTTCCAGTCAACGACCGCTTCAGTTGTACCAGAGGATCCAGTCAGTTCCCTGTAAACACAGGACACACCATTATGCATGCACCACGAGCATGCACAATGGCCGGCCGGTGTGGCCGTGCGGTTAAAGACGCTTCAGTCTGGAACCGCGTGACCGCTATGGTCTCAGGTTCGAATCCTGCCTCGGGCATGGATGTGTGTGATGTCCTTAGGTTAGTTAGGTTTAATTAGTTCTAAGTTCTAGGCGACTGATGACCTCGGAAGTTAAGTCGCATAGTGCTCATAGCCATTTGAACCATGCACAATGCCTTGTTGACAACTTGGGTTTATGGCTTCGTGGGGCCTGCGCCACTCTCTAACCCTCCCATTATGTCTTACCAGCCGAAATCGGGACTCATAGGCCAGGCTACGGTTTTCCAGTCGCCTAGAGTACAACCGATATCATCATGAGCCCAGGAAAGGCGCTCTAGGCGATGTCGTACTGTCAGCAAAGGCACTGCGTCGGTCGTCTGCTGCCACAGCACATTAACGCCAAATTTAACCGCACTGTCCTAACGGATACGTTTGTCGTACGTCCCACATCGATTTCTGCGGTTCCTTCACGCACTGATGCTTTTCTGTTTGCACTGCCAACTCTACGCAAACGCTGCTGCTTTCGGTCGTTAAGTGAAAGCTGTCGGCCACTGCGTTATCCGTGGTGTGAGGTAATGCCTGAAATTTGGTATTAACAGAACTCTCTTGGCAGAGTTTATCTCGGAATATTGAATTCTGTAACGATGTGTTAAATGGAATGTCCAATGCGTCTAGCTCCAAATACTATTCCGCGTTCACAGTCTGTTAATACACGTTAATGCACTTCGTGCGGCCACAATTACGTCCTAAACTTCTTCGCATGAATCACCTTAGTACAAATGACAGCTCCACCAATGCACTGCACCTTTTTACGGCTTGTGTATCCGATACTACCGCCATCTGTCCATGTGCGTGTCGCTAAGCCATGACTTTTGTCGTCTCATTGCACATTCAACCATTACTGCGCCCGCTTTTATCCCTCTTGTGTCAAAAAGGAAAATCAGTAAAATAAACTTTTAAAGAATCTGATTTATTTTAATTACTTTGATGAATCGAAATATAACAACAAATTTTCCTTGCTTGATGGATAGCCGGCCGAAGTGGCCGTGCGGTTAAAGGCGCTGCAGTCTGGAACCGCAAGACCGCTACGGTCGTAGGTTCGAATCCTGCCTCGGGCATGGATGTTTGTGATGTCCTTGGGTTGGTTAGGTTTAACTAGTTCTAAGTTCTAGGGGACTGATGACCTCAGAAGTTGAGTCCCATAGTGCTCAGAGCCATCTGAACCATTTTTTTATCCACGGATAAAACGTATTCGTCCCTACATCGTTGCATCTAACACTGCACACTACCCAAATTACATTGTAGCAAAATATTAAAACAAACTGTGTCTTATCAGAACGTGCATTTAACTAATAATGCAATCTTCTTACGTTCTGAATAATAATAAGAAACTCAGTCATTAAAGAACAATAATTTTGCAAAATACAATTCTCTACTGAAGACAAAAGAAGAACGAATAGATAATTTCAAAGAAGAACGGAAGTTTGAATATCCATCTAAAAATTTAGACTACTAATGAAATGTACAAAGTGATCAAAATCAGTCCGAAAAGCTTGTACGGGTGTTGCAAGGTAGGTTGTGCTGAGAAATAATTGTTAAGAAAAAATTCGATACGTTGCACCGTTTCCGAGTTAGTTAGCACTAAAGTTAGCCAATTAGGTCGTTGTTCGCACACATTCCAGCTGCCCGCTACATATAATGAGTGTTGTCTTAATAACTTAGATGATAGCGCTTGAGACTGCTCAGTCTTTGACTCTGGTTAGATCCTTACTACTGCCCCACGCACATTTTTTGTATCCCTCTCTTCTTCGGTTCTAGGAAACCAAACGAAGTACACGTTTGGCGACACCGCCTACACCGTCTGTGGTGGGGCAGTATCCCGGTTCCCACAGACTAATTACACCCTTGTCTATATTTACTGAGATAACAAAAGTCTTGGGGTAGCAAGACGCCATATACTGGTAACGGTGGTATCGCGTACACATGGTGTAGAAGAGGAGAGCATTGGCGGGGTAGTCACTTGTATTCAGGTGATTATTAAGGTTTACGACGTCATTATGCCCGCACGACGGGAATTACAGTATTATGTACGCATAATGGTAACTGGAACTCCTTGCATGGAAAATTACATTTCGGAAATCGTTTGGGAATTCGATAGGTCGAGTTCCACAGTGTCAACAGTGTGCCGAGAATAACACGTTTAAGGCATTACCTCTCACCACGGACAATGCAGTGCCTCACGGCCTTCACTTAACGACTGAGAGCAGCGGCGTTTGCATAGAGTCGTCAGTGCTAACAGACAAGCAGAATTGCGTTAAATGACCGCAGACGAACGTAGCCTTTAGTACAGCGCGGCGAAATTTGGCGTTATTGGGCAATGGCACTAGCCGACCAATATGAGGGCCTTTCCTAACAGCACAGCGTCGTCTGCATCTCCTCGACTGGGCTCAATCATGTCAGTTGAAGCCTAGACGAATGAAAAATTGTGACCTGATCAGATGAGTCCCAATTTCAGTTGGTAAGTGCTGATGGTAGGTTTCGAGTGAGGCGCAGATCCCATGAAGCCATGGACACAAGTTGTCAACAAACCATTGTCGAAGCTGGTGGCGGCTCCATAGTTAGGTGGGCTTGTTTAAATGGAATTGACACGGTTCTCTGGTTCAATTTAACCGATCATTGACTGGAAATGATTACGTTCAGCTACTTAGAAAGCATTTGCAGACATTCAACGACTTCATGTTTGTAGATGACCATCCTCCTTGTCACCTGGGCGCATTGTTCTCAACTAGTTTGATAACATTCTGGACAATTCTAGCGAATTATTTAGTCACGCAAATCGCCCGACATGAATCCCATCGAACATTTATGAGAGATAACCGATAAGTACACAAAATCCTGCATCCACACCACTTTCACAAGTGTGGTCGCTCAATATTTCTGCAGGGGGCTTCCAGCGACTTGTTGAGTCCATGCCACGTCGAGCTGCTGCACTACGTCGGGCAAAAGAAGGTTCCGCTTGCTATTAGGAGGTATCCCATGACTTTTTGCATCTCATTGTCTATGGTTAACAGTAATGTCCTTTAACACTCAATTTTTCTAAGCCCAAAGCTACTTCTACATCTAAAGATTTCTCTCTCTTCAGAGCGACATGCTGTTTTCTAGTAATGTTTCAGTCCAACAACAATATACAGAGTGGTCCATTGACCGTGACCGTGCCAAATATCTCACGAAATAAGCGTCAAACGAAAAACTACAAAGAACGAAACTCGTCTAGCTCGAAGGGGAAAACCAGATGGCACTATGGTTGGCCCGCTAGATGGTGCTACCATGGGTCAAACGGACATCAACTGCGTTTTTTTAAATAGGAACCCCAATTTTTTATTGCATATTCGCGAAGTACATAAAAAAATATGTTTTATGTTGGACCACTTTTTTCGCTTTGTGATGGATGGCGCTGTAATAGTCACAAACGTATAAGTACGTGGTATCACGTAACATTCCACCAGTGCGGACGGTATTTGCTTCGTGATACATTACCCGTGTTAAAATGGACCGCTTACCAATTGCGGAAAAGGTCGATATCGTGTTGATGTTTGGCTGTTGCGATCAAAACGCCCAACGGGCGTGTGCTATGTATGCTGCTCGGTATCCTGGACGACATCATCCAAGTGTCCGGACCGTTCGCCGGACAGTTACGTTATTTAAGGAAACAGGAAGTGTTCAGAGACATGTGAAACGTCAGCCATGACCTGCAACAAATGATGATGCCCAAGTACGTGTTTTAGCTGCTGTCGCGGCTAATCCATCAGTAGCAGACAAATTGCGTGAAAATCGGGAATCTCAAAAACGTCGGTATTGAGAATGCTACATCAACATCGATTGCACCCATACCATATTTGTATGCAGCAGGAATTGCATGGCGACGACTTTGAACGACGTGTACAGTTCTGCCACTGGGCACAAGAGAAATTACGGGACGATGACAGATTTTTTGCACGCGTTCTATTTAGCGACGAAGCGTCATTCACCAACAGCGGTAACGTAAACCGGCATAATATGCAATATTTGGCACCGGAAAATCCACGATGGCTGCGACAAGTGAAACATCAGCGACCTTGGCGGGTTAATGTATGGTGCGGCATTATGGGAGGAAGGATAATTGGCCCCCACTTTATCGATGGCAATATAAATGGTGCAATGTATGCACATTTCCTACGTAATGTTCTACCGATGTTACTACAAGATGTTTCATGGCATGACAGAATGGCTATGTACTTCCAACATGATGGATGTCCGGCACATAGCTCGCGTGCGGTTGAAGCGCTATTGAAAAGCATATTTCATGACAGGTGGATTGGTCGTCGAAGCACCATACCATGGCCCGCACGTTCACCGGATCTGACGTCCCCGGATTTCTTTCTGTGGGGAAAGTTGAAGGATATTTGCTATCGTGATCCACCGTCAACGCCTGACAACATGCGTCAGCGGATTGTCAATGCATGTGCGAACATTACGGAAGGCGAAATGCTCGCTGTTGAGAGGAATGTCTTTACACGTATTGCCAAATGCATTGAGGTTGACGGATATTTTCAGCATTTATTGCATTAATGTGGCATTTACAGGTAATCACGCTGTAACAGCATGCGTTCTCAGAAATGATAAGTTCACAAAGGTACATGTATCACATTGGAACAACCAAAATAAAATGTTCGAACGTACCTACGTTCTGTATTTTAATTTAAAAAACCTACCTGTTACCAACTTTTCGTCTAAAATTGTGAGCCATATGTTTGACTATTACAGCGCCATCTATCACAAACCGAAAAAGGTTGTCCAACTAAAACATTCATATTTCTTTACGTACTACACGAATATGTAATAAAAAATGGGGGTTCCTATTTAAGAAACCGCAGTTGATATCCGTTTGACCTATGCCAGCGCCATCTATCGGGCCAACCATAGCGCCATCTAGTTTCTCCCTTCAAGCTAGACAAGTTTCGTTCTTTGCAGTTTTTTCGTTTGACGTTTATTTCGTGAGATGTTTGGCCCGGTCACGATCAATGGACCACCCTGTATAACGACATTCCATGCTAAAGAAAAGAAGGGGGCACATAGAGATGACATGAGTATGTGAGAGAAGACGTCTTAGGTGGTGTAGCGTCGTCGAGATTTCTGGGGCAACCTCAGTGCTGCCGCTGTACTGTTGTACAGCTGGCTGCTGTCCGGCGTCTGGCGTCTGGCGCCGCCCTGTCTGGCCGTGCAGCGGTAATTGCTCCCTCGGGGAGGAGGGACGACTTCCCCCTCAAATGACGAGGCGGGCTGGACAAAGAACACTTCGTCTGGCCGGGCTCTCAGCCAGTTCTCTATTCCTGCTCTGCTGTCTAACTCTACATCTGCATCGATATTCCTAAGACCCTCTTTCGGTGTGTAGCGAAGGCTAGGGCCATCATTCCTGTTTCGTTTATGGTTGGTGCTCAAAGGGGGATGTAGAAAATATGATCTGGATTATTTCCTAATGAATAGCTCACGCTCAGGAGAAATAAAATTCCTGATCACTGATTTTAAACGAGTTCGATGGTCTCTTGTAAAGACTGGAAATGCGCTTGCAGACACCTTATATTGCCGTCTAAAAGGCTCGTCTTCGTGTAGGATTAATCTAACCCAGTAATTGGATTACACTGATTCTTAGCACAAGGGATAAAGCGATTTGACATGAGCTAGTCGGGGAAGCAACGTTTCGTAAGGCAGTTTATATTCTCTCATAGTACAAATTCCTCTTTCCAGTCACTAATCTGCTGCTTATCAGTGTCACCATTGTAGACTTACTGATCTCTTGGGATAATAGAGTTTGGCACAAAGAACAAGGTCTCGGGGAATGGAAAATCATTTACGTAACCAACAGTATTCCTTTTTAATTAGAGTCAGACATTTGTTTCCTTAAATCCAAGGCGTTGGCGCTGTCGATTTGGAACATACTTAACACACTCATCGCACAGGCAGTTATATTAACTCATATAGAACGGATGGTCCCGTAATATTTGATTGTAATAGGATTGCCTAGATACACAAGGTAAGACTGGGATTGAGCATCACTGATCACCACTAGCTGATCCAAATGCGTAAATCACTCATGCACTCATTCAGTTAATAAATAGCAGACAAATACACTAACTACTGTGTACTATGAGCTAGATGCGCAAAGGGCAAAAGCACCAGATGGTAGAGGAATCTCATACCAAAAGCACACGTACATAGACAAAGACTTCAATCATCCATAGAATGGCTTTTAAGAATAATTCGGACAGCAAGCAGGTAGTCGTTCAATGCACATTTTGATGTTCGGCACAATGTAAGATATTATGGCTTCCTAGTTATGGAATCTGAATATGATAGTGATCAAAGGTTGGCGAAATATCGACAAGAATTTATCGTTTGAAGAGGTCCAAATCCTCACACATACTTCTCCTTCATCTTAACTAGAGGGGGGGGGGGGCAAAGACTAGACAGTGTGTGTTAGGTGAAGCCCATATTAAAGACTGTACGTGAAAGACAATCTCGAATAATCAGAAAAAATCATCAGTTAGTAATACACATTGAAAGTAGGTAGTCATCCTACGCGGGTTTTAATGTACTACGCAATGCAATGTATCCTGGCTTACTGCCAATGAAATAATGAGCATTTGGTTGTAGTGGCGAACAGAATCTTCATAATGGCCACAAAGAATCACTGAATTAGGATATACTTCACCCGAATTTGTAGTTGAACTATCTACACACAAAATGTTAATAAGCTATGAACCTATAGTGTTTAAGGCATTGGATACCTAAACACGTATCAACGGTTCAGTCCCACACAAAGCAATGACCATCAGGCTACATACTTATAGAGAAATAAAATTAAAGAGTCAAAATTATGGGACGTATGCTCACTTTCCTAAAACAAATGACGATGAAGGAAAAAGAACCAAGGCGTTCTATAACGAAAATAATGCATTCAATTACCAGTATTCACAATGTAGCCGAGGCAGCGCTATAGAACTTTGTTCGTCAACTTACTACGCTGGAGATAGATTGCTTAACCTTGCCGACTTTCAAAAGAATGGCCTGACAAATTATTGCATGGCAAAGTTCTATTCTGTCTTTGACTTATCTCCAAGTCTTCGTTCTTTGCTAAACTTGCTGCTGAAGTTAGGTTGACAATTGACCTAAAATGCCCATGCCTCTGCGGTTACCCGCGTATGCATTCAAACTTACCATACATTCATATTCATTTGTTCATGAGCGCAGAACACGCAAATGAACAAATCGGACAATCTCTGCTCCAGAGATTACTGGTCTGCAGATTAATTAAGTGCCTCACAAGAAAATCAGCGTGATACATATGCAACATGCGTCTAAAAATCTCACCATAACGAAACGGAACTTATGGACCCGTCTCAGTGCGCGCGCGCGCGCGCGTGTGTGTGTGTGTGTGTGTGTGTGTGTGTGTGTGTGTGTGTAAAAATTGTCATCATTATGTTCTAAGACGTCGTTAATCTAGATTATTTTCTTTTTAATATTTCATACATTTTTTGTAATATTATGATGGATTCGCACACCCACTCTTGAATTTTATACATTAAATTCTCCCATTATTTCTTGAAGCTTCATCCTCACTTGTTTTTAGGAAACTTTGCGATTGCTGAGCGTAATTGTAACGATACACAGGTTTTTTTTAAATTATCACAATTCCTGTGGTATGTAGTATTGGTCTAAACCAGAAGGCCGTGCGGGATTACCCGAGCGGTCTAGGGCGCTGCAGTCATGGACTGTGCGGCTGGTCCCGGCGGAGGTTCGAGTCCTCCCTCGGGCATGGGTGTGTGTGTTTGTCCTTAGGGTGATTTAGGTTAAGTAATGTGTAAGCTTAGGGACTGATGACCTTAGCAGTTAAGTCCCATAAGAGTTCACACACATTTGAACATTTTGAACCAGAAGGAAAGTTCCTAGAATGATATGTCCAGAAACTAGTATCCGTTGGGATGTGAGTCACTGAAGCCGCCTGGTAGAAATTTGCACAGAGTATAATTTAATCATCGTTAACACTAGGCTTAAGAATCATGAAAGAAGACTGTATATACGGAAGAGACAAAAAGACATTGAAAGATTTCAGATTATATTACGGTAAGACAGATTTCGGAACCAGATTTTAAAATATTTACAGCAGTTTTACTTACAGCTGGGACAGTATTTGCAAGAGATGGAACAGTAAATTACCACAAGCACGTGTGGACAGGTGCAATTCTTCGAGCAATAATGGAGGTGAGACATCAGGATCGCCTCAGTATCAATGTATGGGTAAGAACTGTCGGTGACAGACTCAAAGGTCTGTACACTTAATCAACAGTTAACAGGTGCTTTGTACCAACGATTTCTGTTCGATAAGTTACCAGCGGTATCGCAGAACGTTACCCTTGCAGGAAGACAGAGGCAGTGGTTTATGCGCAACGGGGCACCACCCCGCTCTCTACAGATAGTGCGACAGTACCGCAACGTTCCATGGGCGATGGATAAGCCGGAGAAGTCCTGTAGCATCGCGTCCCTTTTCACTGCACTTGGAATCCATTGAATTGCTGGTTATGGTGACGACATTTTAGACGTTACGGGAGCCTGTGACCAATACATCGAACGCAGTGTGAATGGAACCAGGTATTATTGAAAGAAAGCGTGATTTTCCACGAAGAAGAGGTGAAGGATGTGTCGGGTTGCATGGTCAACCCATGCAGTACTGCTTATAATGACTACTTCTACCTAGCAGACAGGCGGGAACGAGACGATAGGTTGACCTATGTCTCTACAGATGTTGATTTCCGGTCATAACATTATGGGAACTTTTCGTCTAGTTTCGACCAAAAATATTTCCTATAGGACTATGTGACTATTTTAAACTCCCTATACAATCCCACTGCCTGATTCCTCCTTCAGTTCTAAATTCTCCTTGTCCTGACAACTATCACGGAATCTTAACACCGTTGTATGTTTTCTTCTGTATACAGACATTGGTTGAATCAACATCTTATTTGTGAAGGGATGTTAGCACAGATTTAGTTCACACTGAGAATACTCTCCCTCTGGCTCCTTATGTTATCGTTTTCTCTTACGTTGTTTGCTTTCTCGAAATAGCCACAGCGGACAAAAAGTTTATTCGCCCTTAGAACTCATCAAGATACGTCTATGAAAGACCTTGTAATGTCTTGATCATGACCTCATTCGTCGAAGAAGAGTGTCCACAAGATTTCTCAGGTATACCAAATGAAGTTCAATGGTTAGATCCCAAAGAGCTACCAAATTACAACAATGTTGATCTTTATCTTACACCCACTTCTACAAATACTCACGGGCATATCCTAATTGGATTTAGTGATTTATCTGGCCGTGTGAGGTAGGAGCAGTGTTCGTCAAACCAGGAACTTGTGCACGTCGCCCTGTCAACATGCCCATCATCTTGGAAAACGAAATTTTCGCAACACACTCATCAGTAAGATGTAAAAAGAAGATCAATACTTGTTCAATGAAACAATTAAAATAAACATCCTGGTTCAGGTTCACGGCAAATTCAAATAGTGGACACAAGCCATGCTCTGAAAATCACCCACGAAAGACTACAGAACAAGTTCCCTCTGTGGCGTCGTTCGCAAAACGAAGTCTCACGCGAAAGCTGGTGTATCACAACGGCACCACAAGTGAATACGGTCGCTGCCAATTGCAGAAACGAATTGGAGACGTCGGCTTTGAAGCGCCCCCAAGTGTTTCCTTACGCTGCCGCATCCGGAAAGTTATATACGAGGTGTGGCTAGAAAAAAACCGGACTAGTACTGGTGAAACAATAAAACGAATGCAATAAGGCTGAAAGTCGCGTGGCCTGTCACGTGACTCTCGCTCCGCCTACTGCTCGAGTTTCATCTGCCTCCTGCACTCAGTCTGCCCGTGGCGTCTGTTTTAAGTAGTTGACGTTTTGTCTGTGCGTCGGAAAATGTTGAGTGTACAGAAAGAACAGCGTGTTAACATCAAATTTTGTTTCAAACTAGGAAAATCTGCAAGTGAAACGTTTGTAATGTTACAAGTGTACGGCGATGATTGTTTATCGCGAACACAAGTGTTTGAGTGGTTTAAACGATTTAAAGATGGCCGCGAAGACACCAGTGATGACACTCGCACTGGCAGACCATTGTCAGCAAAAACTGATGCAAACATTGAAAAAATCGGTAAACTTGTTCGACAAGATCGCCGTTTAACAATCAGAGCAGTGTCTGAGTTAACAGGAGTTGACAAGGAAAGTGTCGAACAAGTTTACCGATTTTTTCAATGTTTGCATCAGTTTTTGCAGACAATGGTCTGCCAGTGCGAGTGTCCTCACTGGTGTCTTCGCGGCCATCTTTAAATCGTTTAAACCACTCAAACACTTGTGTTCGCGATAAACAATCATCGCCGTACACTTGTTGTAACATTACAAACGTTTCACTTGCAGATTTTCCTAGTTTGAAACAAAATTTGATGTTAACACGCTGTTCTTTCTGTACACTCAACATTTTCCGACGCACAGACAAAACGTCAACTACTTAAAACAGACGCCACGGGCAGACTGAGTGCAGGAGGCAGATGAAACTCGAGCAGTAGGCGGAGCGAGAGTCACGTGACAGGCCACGCGACTTTCAGCCTTATTGCATTCGTTTTACTGTTTCACCAGTACTAGTCCGGTTTTTTTCTAGCCACACCTCGTATGCCCGATAGCAGTGCCGCTCTGCCTGGTCTCTATGTAATCATCCCAATCTCTTTGTAATGGCGCAGACTGTATGTAATCAGCGACCACTTGCAATCACCGCTAACCACTATAGTGTCGTCTTAGCACAGATGCAGCAGCGTGCAAGTAGAACAGCTAGCTAATCAGCACTTTATACCGAGTTAAAGACAGTTGCACTGTGATATAAAACTCTCGTTCTGCTACGAACAAAGTACTAAAATGTACGAGGGTCACTCCAAAAGAAATGTACACTATTTTTGTAAAAATAGAGTTTTCATTCTGCATGTGTGAAAGTTTTATAGTATGTAGATACATCCTTCCTGCTTGTTTTCAAACTTAGTTCAACCTGTTCCCGTGAGTGGCGCCGGCACAGTATGTTTTCAAGATGGCTGCTACACTTGACGTTCGTCAGAAGCAACGTGCTGTTATAGAATTCCTGTGCTGTGAAAACGAGACAGTGGGAAACATCCAAAAGAGGTTGAAAAAGGTGTATGGAGATGCTGCTGTCGATCGCAGTGCAGTTAGTCGGTGGGCAAGCAGGTTACGTGATGAAAGCGGGCACGGCAGTATTGAGGATTGTCGTCGCAGCGGCAAGCCTCTTACTGCATACACTCCAGACAATGTGCAGATAGTTAACGAATTGGTGACTGCTGACAAACGCATCACAGTGAACGAATTGTCACGCTACGTTGGGATAGGGGAAGGAAGTGTTTGCAGAATATTGAAAGTGTTGGCGTTAAAAAAGGTTTGTGCCAGGTGGGTTCCCAGGATGTTGACAGTGGCTCACAAAGAAACAAGAAAAACGGCATGCAGCGAACTTTTGGAACAGTATGAGAATGGTGGAGATGAATTTCTTGGAAGAATTGTGACAGGTGATGAAACATGGCTCCATTTTTCACCAGAAACGAAGAGGCAATCAATGGAGTGGCATCATGCAAATACACCCAAGAAAAAAAAAATTGAAAACCATACCTTCTGCTGGAAAAGTTATGGCTACGGTGTTTTTCGATTCCGAAGGACTCTTGCTTGTGGACATCATGCCAAGTGAAACCACCATAAATTCTGATGCACATGTGACGAAACTGAAGAAACTTCAAGCTCGACTGAGTCGTGTTCGACCACATCGGCAAAAGCAGGATGTTTTGCTGTTGCACGACAATGCACGGCCACATGTCAGTCAGAAAACCATGGAAGCGATCACAAAACTCGGATGGACAACACTGAAACACCCGCCTTACAGTCCTGACCTGGCTCCATGTGACTATCATCTCTTTAGGAAATTGAAAGACTGTTCGTGGAACAAGGTTTGAAGATGATGACTCCCTTGTGCACGCTGCCAAAGAGTGGCTCCAACAGGTTGGTCCAGAATTTTATCGTGCGGGTATACAGGCGCCGGTTCCAAGATGGCGTAAGACAGTTGAGAGGGATGGAAATTATGGGGAGAAATGAAAATATTGTTCCTAAAGGATGTATCTACACACTGTAAAACTTTCAAACATATAGAATAAAAGATAGATTTTAAAAAAATAGTGTGGATTTCTTTTGGAGTGACCCTCGTAAACTGAAGGTGGACGGGGAAGAAAGAAAAGGAAAGGGACTACAGATGTCAGCTACATCAGGAGTGTATGTTGAACCAGTGGCGACGGGTGAAAATGTGTGCGGGACTGGGATTCGAACCTGGGAGCTCCTACTTACCAGGCAGTTGCGTTAAACACTGCGCCACATGGACACACAGTTTATCGCACCTGCACGGACTGTCTCGGCACGGCTCTCGGCCGACTCACACTCCCACCCAAGTCCTCGCTGCTTTGAGATTCCCGCAGGAGTCGGACGTAATCGTGCCTCCGCGCTGAAGGTGGCGGATTCATTGCCCATTTAGGCGAATCAGTTATAAGAATACGTGATGTGTCCGAAAGAACAGACACCACACATTTATGTACTCGTAAAAGTGCTAAATGTTGTAAGAGTCAGCGATAGCATCAAATACATGTCATCTGTGTGGAAACTAACAGCTTCCACAGTTAAATATTTACCATGCTCAAGTACTAACAGCTAAACTCCGTCCAGACAGGCCGTGGGTGGCCCATTGGTACCAACCGATCCCCGTTCGTTCTCAGCTGAGGGGCATCACTGGTTGCAGAATGGAGGGGCACGTGGTCAGCTTGTGACCCCAGTTGTTTTTACGCCCTAAAGCAAAACAAAACAGCCCTGCTCTCCCAGCCGTTGTCAGTTTTCGTGATCAAGGCCGCTTCTTCTCAGTCAAGTAGCTCCTCAATCGTCCTCCGAAGAGTTTAGTGCAGCCTGCTTGCTAAAGGTGCTAGGCAGTTCCGGACGGTCACCCATCCAAACTCTAGCCAAGTCGGCCACAACTTAACTTCGGTGATCTGATGAGAACTGGTGTTACCACAGCGGCAAAGTCCTTGGCAAAGTATTAATGAATTACTAATACTTTTTGTGTTTATTGTAGTATCTACTCGACCTCTTACTAAAGTAATCTAGACATTAATCGCCTCATTGGACTACAGGTGCACTCGACGTGTGGAAAATAATTTGAAAAGAACCGAAATCATGATACGTTTAGTTACAGTAAGAGCCTCCAGTCAAGTGCTGTCCAGTTTCAGTTTGTTTGGACCATGAAAGACGAGCAGTACTATGTGACACGATGAGCCATAACATTTGCGAGGAACCCAATTCCAAATGTCCACTGTGGACAGTTCCCTTCGCAATGTTCGCTCGGAAGCTGGTTGAAACGGATCTGTATTAAGCGAGAGCAGCAATTCCTGTCGGACTTGAAACAGATTGCCGTTAACAAGGAGTGACACTCGTCTCTCGTCCCCGTCAATTGTGATTTCTTTACGATTGCTGTCCTTACTCCGTCTAACCTACCTGCAAGCGATATGTGGTTTCTTATGGACTTGTTGGACAGCCTGTCGATAGATCAACATCTCGGGCAACTTCATTCACGGTGTGGTCATGAGCGCGTCCAAACACTGTAGCTCCTGTCTTTTGTTCCGTCACGTCTCCACATCGATCCATCTCCGTACACTTATTATAGACAACAGACAGACACACACATACAACTTCAGTGTCATGACTTACGTCAGCGGTGGACAGTCACATGACCGCTTGGTGCCACTCCCAGACCATGTGAAACGCTCTAAAGTGACAAGTGTGGCCTTTTTAGGGGCTGTCCAACATACGAGTGCGAAAAGTAATGAGACTGAATTTTTATCTACCGGAGTCGTTGTCCTCAGATTTGGTAGCAGCGCTGTAACGCTTCAGCTGGTAGGTTCTCTAACATGTCGGTCACATTATTTTGAATTTCTTCAGAGACTTAAATATAAGTGAAAATCATTTCTCCTGGACAACTTCTATTCCATGGACGAATATTTATTTAAAAACTGGTATCCTATTTAAAAACCTAGTTTTTTAAATGTATTTGGTTAAACAGGACAAAAGATTAATATCTTTATTAATGTTAACAGATATACATTTCCTATAACTGATTCGTTCCACATCACTTCGATAAAAGGTATCGTTCAAATGATCTATGGAACATGTAACTAACTACTTACTAACTAATGTATACCACAGCATCGTCAGCGATCTTATAGTGTTGCTGATCTTATCTAATAGATCGGGTGGCAATGGACAGTGTATCACATGACGATCCGTCTAATAACGTCATTCTGTCCTGTCTATATGTACCGTGGAGTTCAGGGTGAGTTTCAGAACATGTAGCGTTGATTGTCATGTCTGTTTAGCTTTGCTGAAGGTACTTACGCAGTATAGTGTTCATCATAGGTAGCTTAAAGCAAACACGGCAAGTATTAAATTAAGAATCGCTAACTTTTTGAGTACATAAATTTTTCTGGGAAGAGACTGAAACAGTACGAGCAGTCAATGTGGCGCTTACCCCAGAGCTGCCAGCCATTTAGGAGGTTAGGTGACAGCTGGTCTACAAGGCTGGAACAAAGATGGAAAGATAGAGAGCAACTGGCAATACCGCAAAGTATTTTCCTTGTTCCCACGTCTCTCTCTCTCTCTCTCTATATATATATATATATATATATATATATATATATATATATATATATATAATCTTTCACTACGCAGAACACACCACACCATCGTGTTCTTACTTGCAGATCTATACAGCATAACGTGACAACGTGATGCTCGTTTACCTTAAGATATTTAAGGAAACTTCGTAAAACCTAAATCTTTATGGGTGGACGAGGATCCTTCCTATTGCATGTCCAGTGTATTACCACAGGAGTAATGGACACAGTCGTCAAGGAACGAATGAAGCTACGAACCAATACTTACACACACTGGTCAAGAAAAATCTTTGACAGACGCAGCACCAACAGAGACAACACGTCTGAACAAAGACCACTGGAAACAGAGAGAGAGCTATGAACCACGGTTGCTTGAGGTCACGAAATTTTTAAGCGACTCACGAGGGTGGTACTGTTACAAGACTAAGGCTGTGTATTCTTTTTACCATACAGTAACGTACTGAAACACGTATGTTGTGCGGCAGCGATGCTGAGACATTGTAGAATCTCTGACCAGAGCAGTTGCACTCGACTCGCAGTAGCGAGCAGTCAGTCAGTCTGCAGTAGTCAGTCTGCAGTAGTCAGTCCTCAGTAGTGCTTGGAGTCGGTCGCGAGCAGTAGCGGAGAGCAGTCGGCGGGCGCCGGCATCGCAATGGTCGAGATTCAGGACGAGGTATAATTTATTTAAATAAATAATCATGCAGCTTTGCGCTCATCAGATAATGTAACGAACAGTCATTGTAATTTAACTTTCAAAAAAATCGCCCCCAATAATAATTTTGATTTAAAAGGAATTTTACAAAGAATCATTCGATTTCCTTCCATTTCCTTTAAACAAAAATTTCAGTTAAATTTCAAAAAAAAAGGTACTTGCAATGCATTTCCTCCAAGCCGCACCCTACAATAAGAGCAGAATTTTGACATGCAGTTTCACTAAGGTAAGAAATTTATTCTCGTTTCGCACAGGGCAAACACCGACATTTCGGTTTAATTGACTTTTGGTTATCACTGTAGTTTCATTGTCATGAGATTATCTTACTTTTTGTGTGGAGAACTTATACTTGAGTCAGATTGCTAATTTTTGTTTAATTGTCTTTGTCATTAATATTTTTACGGGAAGGTTAGCTGTGCCACCATTTCTAATAAATATTGTTTTTAAAATTTTTGTGGGAAGGTCACACTTAGCTGTGGCTCCATTACTAATAAATATAGTTTTTTTAAAATTTTCCGTGGGGAGGTTACACTTGGCGACACCCAGTCCAGGATCGTATTTCGTTGTGAATCTTTTGAAAAACAGTCAGATATCTGCTCTTATTTGCTTAAATATAATTATAATTTGGCGCAACGCTTTTACTAATTTGTGACTTTCTCTCCTTAGATCATCGGCAATTCGTTGCTCTGTTGTAATTTTGTGTGTTATTTTTGCATTGTGCTTATTTGTTTTTGAGAATAATTGTGACTATTGTAAAAATGCCGCGAAAGACAGTGAATAGTGTATCGCGAGGCATTATGAACGAAATTTCCGACTTAAACAACGTGACCAATAGTACTAGTGACACACAGTGTAATGATGACAATGCTGTGTTCACTAACAGTCAGTGCGTTCCAACCACTAATGATGACTTTTGCCTTAATGATGAACAAGCGAACTCAATTGTCTCCACTGTTAATTTGACGACAGTTGATGACGCGGGGGGCTCTATTGTAATGAGCGCTGCCCAGCTTAACACACCCGGTTTGGAAAATTCAAATAACGTACAGACAAATTTCTCTAATGAAAATGAGCAAGATACACAAAGTACGACGGATTTATTTAATTCCGAAATAATGTCTGACAGTGTACATCCGACTGACAAACCTTTTTGTAAATCTCAGAATAACCAAATGGTTACAGAAAGCGAGACAACTCCAGATCGACCATTAAACAGCACAGAGAATAGAAATGCTAATTTTGTGTCGGATCCAATTAGGGCATTATTGTTGCAAATTCTTGAAGAGAACAAACAACAGAGTGAAGATAACAAACAATTTAAAGACAGTTTCAGACAACAGAGCGAAGATTTCAGACAACTTAGTGAACAGGTCAAACAACAAAATGAAAAATTAGACAACAATTCCAGACAGTTAAATGAAAAATTAGATAACAATTCCAGACAGTTAAATGAAAAATTAGATAACAATTCCAGACAGTTAAGTGAACAAATTAGAGCCGTTGCCGCGCAGTGCCATGACACTAAGGAACAGTTACGCGAGGAAATCGAGGCTTGTTCGCGAAAAAGTAGCGAAGAAATTAAGTGTGTTGCTCAGGAATTAAGGGAATTGCAAACAGCTGCAACAGAAACACTTAGAGCGGAAATCAGTACAGTCGCTAAACAATGCTCTGAAAAAGCTACACAATTACGCGACGAGTTTAAAGCAATGACGGTAGAACTTTCGCGCACAATGGATGAAAAGATTGATGCGAAATTCGAACAACAGAACACACAAATTAACGAACGTCTTAGTCTTCACATACAAAACAGTGATACGCGTTTCCGCAAATTTATTGATGATCAAAATAAAGTAAAACGTCAAGTAATGGAAACAATCACTGCTCAGAGACAGGAAGACAAGCGTAAAATGTTTGCGAAGGCAAAAACGTATGTAGACAACAATATTGCTACAGTGTCCGACAAAATTAATACCATCGAACAGTCAAACACAGAATTACGTGACGAAATTTCGGATCTTAAATCAAAAACAGATACACACACAATAGATATTCAAACAGTGACCGATAGACTCGAACAATTAGAACTAACACAGGATTCCGATGTCGTCAAAGCTGACGTTAGAAAACTGAACGAAACTACACGTAGATTGCAAAACCAGATTAATGCCACTGACACTAAAACCGATGATCAGACAAAAATACTGACTGAAAAATATGATGAATTGGCCAGTCGTATTGATGCTATTGAAAGTAATAATGACAGCAAATCAGACGATACTTCACCGGTTTCATTTAACCAAACACCTGAATTTCAAAATTTACAGCAGACAATTAATGAGATCGATTCGTCTAATAACACCTTGCGTAGAAAATTGTCAAGTTTACAGCAGGAGGTAACAGAGATGAAAAACACTTCAGTTAATAACACAGCACAGCAGACGCCACTTTTCGAACATTTGCCAGACTCGCGCAACGCGTGTAATTTGGGTAATCTACAGAGAGTACGAGACTTAGAGTCCGAACAATCACAGTTCAACAGATTCTCTTACAACCATGAACCTGTTCCATCACACAGAGACGATAATTTCGATTACAAACATTTTCTGTCAGTGAGGAAGTTTAAAGTGTTTAAAAACGACAGAACACAGATTCACCCGCTGGATTGGATACAACAATTTAGCTTTGCTTTTCCACCGACTTGGCCTGTAACACACAAACTTGAATTCATTTGTAGTTTTTTGGAAGGCGAACCGGCAACTCGTATGAGACCGATCGCGAGGCAATGTTATTCAGTAGAAGAGTTTCAGAATGCTTTTCTATCAGCGTACTGGTCGAAGACGACACAGCGCGGAATTAAAGATCAACTAATTAGCTTACCGAACTATGAGAACTCAAACTTTCCGAGTGTGACGCAATTTTTTGAGCACATGGTCCAACAAAATCAGTACCTAAGTGAACCGTACAGTGAATCTGCACTTATACAATTATGCATTTCTAAATTACCACGGTCATTAAGAGTTTCACTTCTAACCGGTCAGCAAAAGGAAAATATTTCAGCATTCAGAGATCTGTTACAGCTCTTGGAAGTACAACAATCTGATTATTCTTTTGTAAATAAAAACTTTTCGTATAATAACCAAGGTCAACAAACTTACAGTAATTATGATCAGGGACGTAATTTCAATAGGAAAAATAACAGACGCTTTAGGAACGACAACTACCAGAACTTTAACAGCAGGCAAAATTCTGATTATCAATATCGCCAAAATTATGGGCAACAGGAATCACATTTTAGTAACAATAGACGTTTTCAACCACAACAGCATGAAAGTCAGCCGGTTAGCATACCTAACCAACAATGGAATGCACAAGGTCAAACAGGCTTTAATGTTTCGCCGCGTGGACGTATAGTCCCTGATACAACAAATAGTAACACACGGCAACAAGGAAATAACTACGTACAGAGAAGACAGTATTTCAATTCCTATCGCAATGCACCGTATAGGAATGACTATTACGATAGACGTAAAAATAATGACGAGAATTTTCAGCGTACATCTAACAACAGTCGATCCTACCAGCAGCAAAATGATCAGCAACAACATATTCTTGTGAATGAACCCGATAGTAGGTATCATCCAGAGCGTAATACGTCTGGAAGAAGTAATAGAACTGTTCAAATTGTAGAAATGCCACAACATCCTCCTGATAATAATAACACGTCAGATAGAATCTGACTAGATACTGTACGGGACGCATCTTCCAATAACACAAGCACTAGTTTTGACACGCAAAATGTTGTTCACGAGAATGTAATTACGTTTGACGACATCAGAGACACTCTTTTGCAGGAAAAACCAGTTGTTCAGAAAACTATTTCACATCCTGTCATCGAAATTAAAATTGGTTCATCGAAATTTTCAGCGGTAATAGATTCCGGATCACCTATGTCAGTTATTAATGAGGAAACTTTTAACGAGTGCAACAAAGAGAATACTTATCCTACATTACCTTTAGGCAAAACGAAAGTGAAAGGAGCAGTGTCGAGTAAAGGAGTGGATGTAAAATTACAGACGCATTTATCATTTTGTATTGGAGGTCATACTTTTCACTCAAATTTTTGGATTGTTCCCTTATTGACAACAGACGTAATTTTAGGTACTAATTTTCTGGTACAACACGACGCAGTGGTCGATTTTCAAAATTCTTATTTAATGTTGAAGGACGAAAATGTGCAATTGGCTTTAGAATTTCAGCACTCATTATCATCAGAAGAGGAAACAATTAACTGTACAGAGGTCATTTCAGTATTGCGTAACATAGACTGTAATCCCACATTGTTCACAGACACGTACGTACATAACTATAACATTCCGGACGAAACTGACTACGACGTAATGCAGATGATTTCTGATAAAGTTAAACAAAGCAGTGCAAATACAGACGACGAACGAAAGCAATTACACAAAATTCTTTTGCAGCAAGCTCCAGTTTTCGACAATATTCCTGGTACTATGTCCGGCTTTATGTATGAATTTCAAGTGAAACAGCACGATACATTTAAAGCAAAACATTATCCGATTCCATATATTCATAGAGAACAAGTTAAAAAAGAGTTGCAGGATATGCTCGATCAAGGAATTATAGAACCAGCAGTTAGTCCGTACATAAACCCGCTGCATATTGTTAAGAAAAAAGATGGGTCACTTCGCCTTGTACTTGATTCACGCCACATTAATGACATTATTATTAATGAAACAGATCGACCACAGACCTTAGAAGAACTTTTACAGAAATTTCACGGTACAGCTATTTATTCCACATTAGATCTGAAATCGGGATTTTGGCAAATTCAACTTCATCCAAATTGCAGAAAGTACACAGCATTTCTCTGTTTTGGTGACTGTTATCAGTTTTGCAAATTACCATTCGGCTTAACTATTTCCTCTGCAGCTTTTATTCGCGGTTTGAACACAATACTTCCGACAGAACTTAAAGACAGAATTACGACGTACGTAGACGACATTCTTATTGCAGAAGCTAACTGGTCTGAACATAATCTGATTTTAGAACGACTATTGCAAACTTTCCATGCACAAGGACTCACAGTTAACCTCAGTAAATCACATTTTGGTAAAACTTCTATAAAATTTCTTGGACACGTAATTTCAGCAGAAGGCATTGCGCCTGATCCGGAAAAACTTCAAGCTCTACGTGACATTACTGTTCCTACGACGAAGAAACAATTACGCAGTTTTTTGGGTTTAATTAACTTTTTTCGTAAATTTATTCATCACTCTGCTTTAGACACGCCTAGATTATGCCAATTAACAGGTAAAAACACTATTTGGTCATGGGATAAGCAAGCACATTCTGAATTCGTGAACCTGAAACATGCTTTGTTGAATGCTCCACTTTTATCGCACCCAGATCTTACCAGAAATTTTTCTATTGCCACAGACAGTTCTAACACAGCTTTAGGCGTACATATTTTTCAGGAAATTGAAGAAGATGGTTCTAAAGTAATTAAAAACATCGCGTTTGCAAGCCGCATTTTGTCACCTGCTGAACGAAATTATTCCGTTACTGAACTAGAAACATTATGTGTTGTATGGGCTTTTACGAGATTTAGACACTTTCTTTATGGCAGACATACCACCGTATACACAGACCACAGAGCGATTCAATTTTTACTTTCAGCTAAATTTACTCACGACAGATTAAGTAGATGGAAACTTTATTTACAGGAATTTAATTTTACGATTGTTCACATTCCCGGCACACAAAATGTTATAGCAGACGCACTTTCTCGTTCTCTCAGCAACAATCAGCAAGACGTCGCAACCAACTTCTGCAAAGCAAATTTCAGCGTCATGTACATTCAACAAGTTGCATTTGAAAATTTTATTTCATCGTCATTACAGGACATAGCACGAGAGCAAAGTAAAGACAATGTGTGGAAAGAAATTAAACACTTTTGGCAAGATAAGAATAATGTTATGATTAGGAACCACTACACTGTACGCAATGACATTCTGTTTCGCCGCTCTCATCCAGACAGTAACAATTGGTTATTATGCATTCCTGACGAACTGGTTAACAAATTAATCTGGTACACTCATTTAAGCTACGCACATTATGGAGCAAGAAAATGTTTTCTTATACTGAGACAGAACTGTTATTTTTCAAACATGGAAAAACGTATACGACGAGTTTTAGCGTCATGCAAAATTTGCCAGAAAGCTAAGTCTGACACCACTTCACATATTCCTCCATTATACCCCATTGTACCTGTTAAATTAAGACATATGGCCGCAGTAGACATTTTTGGTCCAATTCCGAGAACTAATAGAGGTTTTTGCTACATCTTTGTCGCTGTTGAACTCACTTCAAAATTTGTTACTTTCACTCCGTTACGCAAAGCTACTGCCAAAACTGTTTCGAAAGCATTTGTAAAGCATTTCTTATTTCTTGTAGGACATGTGATGAAAGTAATTTCTGACAATGGATCACAATTTCGTTCTACTATATGGACACGCATGTTACGAGCTAGAAACATTTCTCCGATTTATATATCCAAGTACCACGCCTCTTCGAACCCTTGTGAACGACTAATGAAAGAAATTGGTAAACTGTGTAGAATATACTGCCACAAAAGACATGTTAATTGGGACACACACATACACTCATTTCAAGATGTAATTAATTCCATTCCAAATGAATCCACTATGCTACCTCCGGCTGTTATACTGAAAAACGTTGAACCACCAAACAAAATCAAAGAATTAGTAAATTTTCCTACATCTCGTCGATTACGACACCACGAAATAATTGACATTGCGCTGAACAACATCAAACGTGCCGCAGAGCGCCGGAGAAGACAGCAAAAACAGGTTTGTAGACACCGAGACTTTCACGTTGGACAGAAGATATTAGTACGTACACACTATTTATCCAGCAAATTAAAAGGTAAGTGCAGTAAATTTGAACTTCTATACGCAGGTCCATATCGGATTCGCAGCATTCCTCACCCCAATGTTGTACACGTCGAAACTCTGAGAACCAGAAAATCGAAAGGCAACCATCATGTGTCAAACATTAAACCCTTTATCGAATGAAACCACTTTACGATGTAACATGCTATGAGGCCGTTTACACATTTTATGACCACTTATGCAATTATATTGACATTACTAATTACTGATGATTATCGTATTTTTTCTTGGCAAGTGCCCGGCAAGGTAAGGTTAGCAGGTCGCTTTTCTTGTCGTTACACATCAGACCGTGCACATTTTTTTCAGATGAACTTACACATTTTATGACCACTTATGCAATTATATTGACATTACTAATTACTGATGATTATCGTATTTTTTCTTGGCAAGTGCCCGGCAAGGTAAGGTTAGCAGGTCGCTCTTCTTGTCGTTACACATCAGACCGTGCACATTTTTTCAGATGAACTTACACATTTTATGACCACTTATGCAATTATATTGACATTACTAATTACTGATGATTATCGTATTTTTTCTTGGCAAGTGCCCGGCAAGGTAAGGTTAGCAGGTCGCTCTTCTTGTCGTTACACACTAGACCGTGCATTTTTTCAGATGAACTTACGCATTTTATGAATAATTATGCAATTCTCTATAATGACGCATTAATTTTATCAAATTCTCTCTCCATTGAAGTCTTTAATTATCGCATCTATTAACTACACTACATATAAGCTGAACACAACGAATGTCACATTTTGTCTTTCTTATGTATGTACGATTGTTTTCATGTTTTGTTGTATGCACTGTGAACTAGTTAAGGTATAACACACACCATTTGACTTTGACATTTTGCCTTGTGATATCTCAACATCGTGACTGTTTTACATTTTCCTTTTTTGCTGCTGCATTACGATATTCTCTGTACACTTTTTGCCTTTAAACACTGTCTATGCTTTGAGATATTACGTTTTCTGTCATGTTATGTTGTATGCTTAATTGAGTCACCATTAACCAGTCACTATTTAATGGGTATATGATTTAAATGCAAGACATTAATCTTTGTTCATCAATTTCAGAAATAAATGATGCGTACAGGAAATGAATTAAACAGAAGTGGGAATTTCACCTATGGAATAAACGAAAGAAGATGCAATAAGCTAATGAGGACGAGTAAATGGATCAGAATTAACAAGCATTAACCAGAATATATTATACACATCGCAGAATAGCAGTCTTAACTAATTTTTTCTTTCAGAATACAAAGCGATTGATGCAAGCTGTCAGACAGAACTACACATTTTAGTTTTAAGTGATGAAATATGCTAGGGATTAGGAATAGTTGTGTAATGAATAATGAAATGATTTTTGCAGATGATAATGAATGCTGATAATGAACAATGATGAAGAATATGGTACTATGAATAATGAAGTTTTTGTTTACAGGTGATGATAATGATGGAGTTATGATGATATGAATAATGAAGTTTTTCTTTACAGATGAGGATAATGTTGAAGTTATGTATTTATGCTATGTAGTTATTTAAGTATTTGTTGCAGTTTACTTTGACAGCAGGTGTTATATTGCGTAGTAGGATGACTGAAGGTTTTGGAAAGGACAGCTATGGAACACATTTTTTATACACATTTCACTACCTGTTAATTCGAAGTTCACTACTTTTCAGCATAGTCTGCGTTTCTTCTTTCAGCTCAATAATCCATTTTGTATTTTTCTTTCAGGAGAAGCTTTTTATGATACTTACTAAACTTGTTACTTATCATACCTGTTCTAGTACTTGCATTTTTCTTACCCACTTGTGTCTATCATTTATAAATGTGATAACCTTGCTACAACTGACTCATGACGAATGACGTTACACAATCTTTTCATTTATAGGAACAACCTAGAAGCAATTTTTTCTCTTATTTCTTCTTGCTTTCCCTTATAATTACCCAAAGCAATGCATTGCTAGCAAAAAAAAAAAACAAAATGTATTAACAGTCCCAGATAATGTCACTAGTTTATGATAATTCTGAATAACACTGATCAGCTCTGAATAGTATGTCACTTGAATAATGACTTCTTAATGATACCTAAACATAATTGCCACTATCTATTGTAATGAGAGTACTTATTATGCCCATGCTTATTAATGCTACCAATGTTTTGTACTATTCAATACTTGTTGGCCACTGAGTGCCCATAATTAATGTAATTACTTATAATGCCCATGCTTATTAATGCTATGACTGTAGTTAACTGATTTTTCTAATAATGATTTCTTAGTGATATGAAGAATACTGAATGATGAATAATGTTTTATACTATTCAATACTTGCTGGCCACTGAGTGCCCATAATTAATGTAACTTATAATGCCCATGCTTATTAATGCTATGACTGTAGTTAACTGATTTTTCTAATAATGATTTCTTAATGATATGAATAATACTGAATGATGAATAATGTTTTGTACTATTCAATACTTGCTGGCCACTGAGTGCCCATAATTAATGTAACTTATAATGCCCATGCTTATTAATGCTATGACTGTAATTAACTGATTTTTCTAATAATGATTTCTTAATGATATGAATAATACTGAATGATGAATAATGTTTTATACTATTCAATACTTGCTGGCCACTGAGTGCCTATAATTAAGACTTTTTATGAACATGTTCTGTAATATTAAAATACATGGTACAGAAATGTTCAATGACTAGAGTATGGATACCGCAAACTACTTATGTAATCACTAATCAAGACTTTGTTATGGAGCACTGTGTGCCGCCTCTTAAGAGCGTGGTGTTGACACGACATGCTGTCCACCACCGTAAGCGAAGAAGACGTTATTATGGTCCCACTGTTTGGTGTACCTGATGTACTGCCAAATGATAGTATGGAATACTACTACGACGTTTCACTGTCTTGATACGCTGATAAATACTTCTGGGAACGGAACTGCAGATTGTATCACTTAGTTGTGATTCTGTGGAAAGATATGGACTTTCAGTGCAGCTATGTGCAAACTAAAAGTGCTACAACCATGATGCAATCCTTCCTTTCCTATCCTAATAGTGAAAATCATTTTTTTACTAACACCATTTATGTTCATGGCCTATACATTTTTTTTTCTCGATTTGTTGAACTCCAGTGCGAGTACACTTGTGTCACTTGTCGACATGATTTTTTGCCATTATGTATATTTGTTGTGTAAATGCTCGAGACATTTTTCGATTTGTTCTGAAGTGCAGTATGTGTGCACTCTTGTCATCTATATTGTATATACTTTTTGTGATTTGATGATTTTTCTACCCTTGCGTTTATTTGCTATAAAAATGTTCAAAAGTTTTCAGTGCATGTGCACTTATGTGAATATGTTTTCAACTGAACTCCAGTGCCTGTGCACTTTTCTCATTTTTCAACATGATTAGTGTTCATTCTGTACACTTTTTATGATTTATGTCATTTGTTACTCATTGTATATACATTTCGTCTTTGCACTTTGTTATCTGTCAAATAATTTGTATATACATTTTTCCTGATTTGTTTTGTACTTATATTTTGTCTTGTCTGTAATGTTTTGTAATCGGTGCATGCGCACAACATTTAATTCATGTGATACATCTAAATATTTTGTAAATGTTAATTAATTAAAGGAAAAATTTGTTACGATGGCAAGTCCAAATGACTCACCATCGCTGCCAAATTTTTGCCCCCCCAGTGGAGGGTTATGAAACACGTATGTTGTGCGGCAGCGATGCTGAGACATTGTAGAATCTCTGACCAGAGCAGTTGCACTCGACTCGCAGTAGCGAGCAGTCAGTCAGTCTGCAGTAGTCAGTCTGCAGTAGTCAGTCCTCAGTAGTGCTTGGAGTCGGTCGCGAGCAGTAGCGGAGAGCAGTCGGCGGGCGCCGGCATCGCAATGGTCGAGATTCAGGACGAGGTATAATTTATTTAAATAAATAATCATGCAGCTTTGCGCTCATCAGATAATGTAACGAACAGTCATTGTAATTTAACTTTCAAAAAAATCGCCCCCAATAATAATTTTGATTTAAAAGGAATTTTACAAAGAATCATTCGATTTCCTTCCATTTCCTTTAAACAAAAATTTCAGTTAAATTTCAAAAAAAAAGGTACTTGCAATGCATTTCCTCCAAGCCGCACCCTACAATAAGAGCAGAATTTTGACATGCAGTTTCACTAAGGTAAGAAATTTATTCTCGTTTCGCACAGGGCAAACACCGACATTTCGGTTTAATTGACTTTTGGTTATCACTGTAGTTTCATTGTCATGAGATTATCTTACTTTTTGTGTGGAGAACTTATACTTGAGTCAGATTGCTAATTTTTGTTTAATTGTCTTTGTCATTAATATTTTTACGGGAAGGTTAGCTGTGCCACCATTTCTAATAAATATTGTTTTTAAAATTTTTGTGGGAAGGTCACACTTAGCTGTGGCTCCATTACTAATAAATATAGTTTTTATAAAATTTTCCGTGGGGAGGTTACAGTACGTAGTGGGGATGCAGCAGTAATAAGCAGAAAGCCTGGCAAATTAAAGGCTGCCACACCTGAAGACGTTGTAACCAGAGTCGGTGTCCGCAGCAAATCTTCGCCTTTCTTTTCTCCCTGTGCTTGTGTGAGCGATATGAGGCAAGTATTCTCCCTCAATTATTCTGGTTACTCTGACGCCTGCGTTAGCGTCATAATTTAATCAGGGCTCGGCAAAGGAAACAGTTTGCTCTCATTTACATTTAATTCCGCGGCCGTTGTTGCGAATTAGAATTTGCTGAGCAGGCGTAAGCAGGCTCGGGCGCCCCGCAGAGCAGAAAATTGGAGTCTCTGACATTTGCATAATCCCAAAAGGCGCGACAGAGCTGCACGGCGACACTGTCTCACGTGGCTTCTTGGCGGGCCTGTCCTGTTCCCCGCCACCCACCAACTCCTCCTTCCCACCTTTGTGCCACTATATCTCTCTTCTTACAACCTGGCTCCAGAAAATCAAGGCAAGGACTTAAAGCACAGAGCATCGGTATTCGTATTGTACACTACTGGCCATTAAAATTGCTACACCACGAAGGCGAAGTGATACAGAAGCGGAATTTAACCGACAGGAAGAAGATGCTGTGATATGCAAATGATTAGCTTTTCAGAGGATTCACACAAGGTTGGCGCCGGTGGCGACACCTACAACGTGCTGAAATGAGGAAAGTTTCCAAGCGATTTCTTATACACAGACAGCAGTTGACCGGCGTTGCCTGGTGAAACCTAGTTGTGATGCTTCGTGTAAGGAGCAGAAATGCGTACCATCACGTTTCCGACTTTGATAAAGATCAGATTGTAGCCTATCGCGATTGCGGTTCACCGTATCGCGACATTGCTGCTCGCGTTGGTCGAGATCCAATGACTGTTAGCAGAATATGGAATCGGTGGGTTCAGGAGGGTAATATGGAACGCCGTGCTGGATCCCAACGGCCTTGTATCACTAGCAGTAGAGATGACAGGCATCTTATCCGCATGGCTGTAAAGGATCGTGCAGCCACGTCTCGATCCCTAAGTCAACAGATGGGGACGTTTGCAAGACAACCACCTGCACGAACATTCTCTGAAATGTTCTCCAATGTCCCAAAATGACGACATTTTTCGATTTCTGGAAAGGAAAAATCTCACAACGTGACCTTTTTAGGTAAAACATTCCGTGATGGAAGAGGTCGTGTGACATGGGGCGCTATTCTTCTTCTTCCGTGTCCGGATGCACCAATTATATCTTCCCTTCCCAGAAATTAGCAACGTAGATTGCTTTGTCATTGACTTTCAAAATATCATCTTTAGTGCATGTCATAGACATATCTGGGCAGATCAGTAGGTGGTCCAAGTCCTGTATTGCTCCGCATTCACACCTGTCGCCATCACTGTAACCCCATTTAAATAGGTTTGATTTGCACCCAGTTACTCCAGTGCGCAGCCGGTTTAATGACCTCCAAGTTATAAAAGGGTAGTTGAAATCCTGCGGATCCCTCCTCAAGTAGTTCCATTGTGGAGTGTGGCACCATTTCTTCCCAAAGAGATAGCCGCCTTGCGGCGGGCTTGGTGGCGAGCTCTTCAGTAGTTTCAATGAAACTCCTGCGGGATTTCAGCCGGACACGTTGTTTTCGGTGCATATGCATCGGGTGTCGAGGATCATTCTTTTGTTTTGATCTTTCGATCTCGGCGGCTACTTGTCTGCGGATAGTGGGTGGTGCTATGCCTATGATGGGGTAAATGATGTCTGTGGGAGTTGGTTTGAGGCATCCTGTGGCAATACGTACAGTTTCGTTTACGGCGACGTCAACTTGCTTAGTGTGAGCAGAGTTCCTCCAAACTGGCGCCGCATATTCCGCTGCTGAGATACTCAGCACCAGGCCCGTGGTGCGCAAAACATGTGGTTGAGCTCCCCATGATGAACCTGTTAGCTTCCGCAGTATGTTGTTCCTGGCACAGACCTTTTTTTTAGTGTTGTGACAGTGCTGCTTAAAAGTAAGTGCTCTGTCCAGTGTTACTCCCAGGTATTTGAAAAACAATAAGGCCGCTGGCCTCGACGATCTGAGATCTGAGCAAATTAAACATTTTGGACCGGGAGTACAAGCATGGATCCTAGAGCTAATGAATAACTGTATTACAACAATGCAAATTCCTAAACTGTGGAGGAAAGCTCGGGTTATTGCGTTACTAAAACCAGGGAAAGACCCAGCTGAAGCTAAAAATTTCCGGCCTGTATCACTGCTTTGTCATTTATTTAAAGTGCTGGAGCGAATGGTCCTCAAACGCATAGCTGATTATGTGGACAAAGCCCTCATTAACGAACAAGCTGGATTCCGACCAGGAAAATCATGCTGTGGCCAAATTCTTAATCTCACACAGTACATCGAAGACGGCTATCAGAGGGGAGAAGTAACTGGGGTCGAATTCCTGGATCTCAGTGCTGCATATGACACAGTTAACCATAAGTTGCTTACGCAGAAAGTGTATAATGTCACTAAGGACTACACCCTTTCTATGTTCGTGCAATGTCTGCTACAAAACAGACGCTACTATGTAACCTTACAATCTAAAAACAGCCGTTGGAGGACACAGAAAAATGGACTTGCACAGGGTAGTGTCTTGGCTCCAATATTATTTAACATCTATACCAATGATCTTCCCATCAGCCGCCAGACACGAATGTTCATATATGCTGATGATGCAGCAGTGGCCACACAGGATAAAACCTTTGAACAAGTGGAGGAGAATCTCACAGGAGCCTTAACAGAACTTGCTACCTATTACGACGGCAACAATCTCAAACCAAACCCTAGTAAATCTCAAGTATCCGCCTTCCATCTTAGGAACAAACAAGCCAAACGGAAACTCCGAGTCATGTGGCAAGGGGAAGAGCTGAAACATGGGGCGCTATCATGGTGCAGAATCCACTTGTTTGCAGTTCGGTCAAAATTTGATATATGGTGAAACTGTTTAACTTTAACGGGTTACTCATCCTTATTGCTAAACGTTGGTCTGGTCTCACAAAAGCACGCACACGTTCGACGTTTTTGTCGCCTTTTGGAGTTTTAGGTCTCCCTGAGAGAGTTCATCTTGAGAGTATTTTCGGTCTACTAAAAATAATTCGTATCATCGAAAAACTTGTGATCTTGATAAGTAATGTTCGTCTTAGGTCTCACTCGAAGATTCCCCTAGTTTAACACAAAACGTGATGGCATAAAGTTGCTCTAAATTCCAATGCTACATTTTCGCAACACACAACAAAAACACAACTTCACTGATGGCGCTCTCAAAAATCACCTGTTGGCTGTACACAGCAGAAACTCGGACTCCGCATCTGGAAGGGACGAACACACTGGTCTACACAAGCAAAACACAGTGTTGCCAGATCGATCGCGGTGTTCTCAGCCTCACCTCTCTCGCACACCCCATGATGATTGATTGCGTTGTCGCATTTTCCTCTGTTTTCTGCCTAGTATTCGGTCCAGTCTCATTACTGCGGCCGCCGCCTATGGTCGACGTCAACGTGCAATAACCACTCACAGACGGAGCGTGGCAGCAGTAGCAGAGAAGGTATATAAAGCGTTTCGGGGAGACAGGGGACACGGAAAAACTACAGCCGTTGTCGTAATGTAGAAACGGGCCGATTTATCTGACGTCCAAAAGGGAGTGGTCATTGGTTTTCGGATCAAGAATGGAAGCATTCTCGAAACGGCTAAGTTTGTAAACCGTTCGCGTGCCGCCATGGTCAAAGTACATTGTGGATCGCAAAATGGCTCTATCTACACACACCAAAAAAAGTTTTTCATCACCCCAGTTCCCAGAATTCCTGAAGACAGACGTTGACTGTGGGTATTGTATCACAGACACAGTCCCTTTCACCGTTCAGAGATGTCGCTACACCCGCCCAAAGATGTAAACAACCACGCGTGAGCAGCGCCTATTAGACGAAGGGTGTCCGACAGCCGATCAGTTCCGGTCATTCCACCAGGAAGGAGTTACACGGCTTTGTTGTCTGTAGTTCAACCATTCCTACACGGTCAATACAGCGGTTCGATCGCGTCCGCATTGTTACTCTGTGCCAGGAAGAGATCTCAACCAGGGAAGTGTTCAGGCATCTCGGAGTGATCCAAAGCGATGTTGTTCAGACATGGAGGAGATACAGTGGGACAGTGGGACATGCCTCGCTCATGCCGCCCAAGGGCTACTACTGCAATGAATGACCACTACCTACGTGTTATGGCTCGGAGGAACCCTGACAGCAATGCCACCATGTTGAATAATGCTTTCCGTGTAGCCACAGGACGTCGTGTTACGACGTTAGGCTGCATGATGCGCAACTTTATTCCCAACGTCCATGGCGACATCCATCTTTGCAACCACGACACCATGCGGCACAGTACAGATGGGCCCAGTAACATGCCGTATGGACCGCTCAAGATTGACATCACGTTCTCTTCACCGATGAGTGTCACATATGCCTTCAACCAGACAATCGTCGGAGACGTGTTTGGAGGCGACCCAGTCAGGCTGAACGTCTTAGACATACTGTCCAGCGAATGCAGCCACGTGGAGGTTCCCTGCTGTTTTGGGGTGGCATTACGTGGGGCCGACGTACGCCACTGGTGGGTCGTGGAAGGCGCTGTAACGACTGTACGATACGTGGATAGCATCCTCCGACCGATAATGCAACCATATCGGCAGCATATTGGCGAGGCATTCGTCTTGACGGACGACAATTCGCGCCCCCATCGTGTACATCTCGTGAATGACTTCCTTCAGAATAAGGACATCGCTCGACTAGAACGACCAGCATGTTATCCAGACATGAGCCCTATCGAACACGCCTGGAATAGATTGAAAAGGGCTGTTTATGGAAGACGTGACCCACCAACAACTCTGAGGGTTGGTTCAAATGGCTCTGAGCACTATGGGATTTAACTTCTGAGGTCATCAGTCCCCTAGAACTTAGAACTACTTAAACCTAACTAACCTAAGGACATCACACACATCCATGCCCGAGGCAGGACTCGAACCTGCGACCGTAGCGCCTAGAACTCTGAGGGATCTACGCCAAATCGCCGTTGAAGAGTGTGACAATCTGGACCAACAGCGCCTTGATGAACTTGTGGATAGTATGTCACAACGAATACAGGCTTGCATCAATGCAAGAGGACGTGCTACTGGGTATTAGAGGTACCGGTGTGTACAGAAATCTGGACCACCACCTCTGAAGGTATCGATGTGGGGTGGTACAACATGCAATGTGTGGTTTTCATGAGCAATAAAAAGGGCGGAAATGTTGTCTATTTTGGCATGTATACTAGTTTCCGCCGGCCGAAGTGGCCGTGCGGTTAAAGGCGCTGCAGTCTGGAACCGCAAGGCCGCTACGGTCGCAGGTTCGAATCCTGCCTCGGGCATGGATGTTTGTGATGTCCTTAGGTTAGTTAGGTTTAACTAGTTCTAAGTTCTAGGGGACTAATGACCTCAGCAGTTGAGTCCCATAGTGCTCAGAGCCATTTTTGAACTAGTTTCCTATACAGGTTGCGGAACTCTCGGAAGCGAGGTGATGCAAAACCTTTTTTTGATATTTGTATAACTGGCGCCAAGAGAGCAGTGCTGCATCACGGATCAAATAAGACAGGGAAGAACGACGGCTGCGGAACGGTGTACGTGGGAATAGAAGTGAAACTGTTGAGGAAGTGACCGCTCAGATGAGCCAAGGCGATACCAACAGCGTCTCCTCAACGACCGTCCACCGAACGTTGTGGCCTGTGGGCCTCGACAGCAGGCGCCTGAGTCAAGGACCCACGCTGACTGCTGTTCATCAGCGACGAAGGCTGGATTTTCACGCCAGTACCGTAACTGGAAGTCCACTGAGCGGCGACAAGTGGTCTTTTCATCTGCATTAAGTTTTATGCGCCATCAGACAGGCGGCCGTGGCCTGGACGGCGTGAAACGTCTGAAAGCAAACACTCTGAAACCAGAAGGGAGCGTTATAGTGTGGGGATAGTTTTCATGTCGTCTAATGGGTGATCTCGTCATTCTGGAAGTCACAATGGGTCAGTACAAGTACGCATCTATTTTTGGACATCATGTATACCCTTATATGCAATTTGTTTTTCCTCAGCGTGATGGCACCTATTAGCAGGACAATGCAAGGCGTCAAATAGCTCGCAGTGTACGTCCGTGGTTCGAAGAGCACCAGGATGAGTTTTCCGTGCTCTCCTGGCCACCAGCTTCCCGGATTTAAGCCCAATCGACAATCTGTGGTACCACCTCTATTGGGCTGTTCGCAACATGGATCCTCAACCGAAAAATCTAGCGCAGCAGTCTACCTCACAGGAGTCGTCGTGGCTCCACATCCACCTTCCAGAAACTCACTGTCTCTGCACGTCACGCAGCAGTCTGCACTGCAAAGGATTGTTATTCAGGCTTTTGACATCCTGTCCCATTAATGTGACTGGACAGTGTACAAAACTATTTGTACCTGTGTTATACACTACTGGCCATTAAAATTGCTATACCAAGAAGAAATGCAGATGATAAACGGGTATTCATTGGACAAATATATTATACTAGGACTGACATGTGACTACATTTTCACGCAATTTGGGGTGCATAGATCCTGAGAAATCAGTACCCAGAACAACCACCTCTGGCCGTAATAACGGCCTTGATAACGCCTGGGCATTGAGACAAACAGAGCTTGACCAGACGTTTTCAGTTGCTAAGAGATCTGGAAAATGTGCTGGCCACGGCAGCAGTTGAACATTTTCTGTATACACAAAGGCCCGTACAGGACCTGCAACTTGCGGTCGTGCATTATCCTGCTGAAATGTAGGATTTCGCACGGATCGAATGAAGGGTAGAGCCACGGGTCGTAACAACTGAAATGCAACGTCCACTGTTCAAAGTGCCGTCAATGCGAACAAGAGGTGACCCAGACGTGTAACCATTGGCACCCCATACCACCACGCCGGGTGATACGCCAGTATGGCGATGACGAATACACGCTTCCAATGTGCGTTTACCGCGATGTCACCAAACACGGATGCGACCATAATGATGCTGTAAACAGAACCTGAATTCATCCGAAAAAATGACGTTTTGCCATTCGTCCACCCAGGTTCGTCGTTGAGTACACCATCGCAGGCGCTCCTGTCTGTGATGCAGCGTCAAGGGTAGCCGCATCCATGGTCTCCGAGCTGATAGTCCATGCTGCTGAAAACGTCGTCGAACTGTTCGTGCTGATGTTAGTTGTCTTGCAAACGCCCCCATCTGTTGACTCAGGGATGGAGACGTGGCTGCACGATCCGTTACAGCCATGCGGATGAGATGCCTGTCATCTCGACTGCTAGTGATGCGAGGCCGTTGGGATCCAGCACGGCGTTCCTTATTACCCTCCTGAACCCAACGATTCCATATTTTGCTAACAGTCATTGGATCTCGACCAACGCGAGCAGCAATGTCGCGATGCGGTAAACCGAAATCGTATTAGGCTACAATCCGACATTTATCAAAGTCGGAAACGTGATGGTACGCATTTCTCCTCCTCACACGAGGCATCACAACAACGTTTCACCAGGCAACGCCGGTCAACTGCTGTTTGTGTTTGTCAGCACGTTGTAGGTGTCGCCACCGGCGTCAACCTTGTGTGAACGCTCTGTAAAGCTAATCATTTGCATATCACAGCATCTTCTTTCTGTCGGTTAAATTTCGCGTCTGTAGCACGTCATCTTCGTGGTATAGCAATTTTAATGGCCAGTAGTGTAATCCAGCGCAATTTGAGAAGAATTGATGTTCATATCTACAACACTAGATTACAAAATGACTTTTATTATGCATTATTAAAGCCGTCAGTAGCTCAGAAACTAGTTAAAAGATAGCGACAAAATTTTTTGATGATATGGCCTCCAACATAGAATGTCTTCAATTTTTATCTACCAATGTTTTTTTTATTTTTTTCCAGACAGCAATATTGCCCCCTTGAAAGTAGTTCCCTTCTGCAGCGGAGACCTTGTTCCGAGTCTTGGCAGCAGCGCTGGAAGGCATCAATTGTTACAGCCTTTAACACGTATTTATGAAGAACTTCATTGGCGAATATATGTGTATACATTGTGATGGTCCAGTTAAAATGCCTGACTCCTTAAAGAGGCACCTACATGAAAACGAAACCCCATTATAGTCTTACTGTTCGCTTTTGTACAATCAGTATTCTCTTTCGAAGTGATGAGGTACTATAGAACAGATAGGCAGAATAGTTCAGGAGATTCATTCATTTCTTTCAAAAATTGTTGATCAGAAGAAGGGCGAAAGCAGCTCAGTAATATGCTTCTTCATCCACGTGTAACCAAAAACTTCAAGATTTCTATCCTTTTTTACTTACTCGTATTCATGTGCTACATCAACTGTTGGCATGACTGTAATTCTTGTACAGAAGTGAATATGGTGTGTTTGCTTAAACTTTAGAGGGAGTCCATTTTCAGAAAACCACCTAACAGTTCTGGAAAAAGCGTCGTTGACAATGTCTTCTGTTCCTCTCCCTGTCTTTTGGGTGTTATTTTGACACCAGTATCGCCTGAAAAAAGTAGCAATGCTGCTTGATGAATGTGTAGTGGAAGGACATTCAAATATATAAGGAATAGTAGTAGACCAAAAACTGAATCTAGTGCGAACCCCTTCTTTATTTCTCCCCAGTCAATCAAGTTTCCTCTCCTATCATTTAAATTATTTGCCACATCTCTTTCCAATCTGTTGGTTAACTATGATTCAAAACAGTTGTGTGTAAAGCTATAAATTCGGTAAAACTGAAGTTTCTCTAAGAGTTTAACATGAAGTAGGCAATCAATCGTCTTAGAAAAATCACAGAAAATACCTACCAGTAATATTTTATTATTTAAGGTTTCTAATATTTGTTGAGTGAATCTCAGTCGATCAAATATTCTGGAATGTAAACTGTGATGTGCTAAGTAAATTGTTGCCACTTAATTCTAAGACTGCTTTTGACCACATTACTTTTTCGAATATTTTGGAAAAGGAAACTGGACATTATTATTTTAGTATTTCTTATTAGCGAAAGTTACTATAGTGGCTGATTACAAGATTTCTGGTGAATATCTTGTGTACATCATCATATAAGAACCAGACGGAGAACACTCTGTCGGAACACAGAATAGGCGAATATGCTCCTCTTTAAAAGACTGACAGAAAAGCAGGAACACAGCTGCCTCAATCCTCTTTCCACCTCTCTCAACAAAAGTGTTGGCATGCAAACATATTTCTGCTCTTTTACCCAGTCTCACTCTGTAGTGAAGAGTTCATACTCAGCATCTGCCTCTCACCGCCATTGTCTACACAGTTATGTGTCTCTCCCACTGTCTTTTTCTTGCATTGGCACTTTCTCCTCTTTGTATCTCCCACTGTCACTGTCTTCATCCCTGTCTCTCGATCTTCCTTATCATTGTCTCCTCCTCTGCCACTTTCATTTTCTCTCCACCCCACTGTCATTGTCGATCTCCCATTCTAATTCTCTCAAGTTGCCACTGTCTCTGCCTTTCTTGCAAACCCTCTGCTGTCTTTCTCTTCATCCACCATTGTCTCCTCTCCACACACGTCCTTGAGGATGGTTTGCCTAGGCTTTGACCCCTAAACCGAGAAATTTTAACACCTGGCCTATCGGGGATGGGGAAAGTGGCCAATTTCTTTCGTATTTAAGTTCGCTGGTCGGAGGGGCAGCGTATCCAGACACCTCTCTTCCACTCCCCCCTCCCCCCCACCCCAAGCCTATATATGGGCTCCACTCAATCTCTCTCTTTCATTTCCACTGTCTCCTCATTCTTTTGCTCCCACTACTACTGTCTCCATCCACCTCTCTGTCTCTTTTACCGCCACTGTCTCTCACTGACCGCCACTGTGGCCTGTCTTTTCGGCTCCCACTGCTATTGCCTTCTCTCTTCCTCTTTCAGTGCCACTTTCTCTCTCCCTCCATCACTGTCTCCTCTCTATCCCGCCGTCGCTGTCTCGCAGCTACTCTCTTTCAGCGCAAAAGAGCGCGAATATGTTCTCGTGCCAAAATTTTTGGGGAGGAAGGTGGAATGAGGTTGAAGCAGATGGTTCCACACTTCCCTGTCACACTTTACTGTCAGAATCTTTTAAAGAGTAGCATATTGGCCTTTTTTGTGCTCTGGCATAGCATTTTTAGCTAGTTCCCTTCCGCTGCTTACATAAAAATAAATCTGTAGGTCAGCTAAGTTTTAACAATTTGTTGACATGCTTCGATACATTTACGTTCTTTGACAAGTAAAACCAATAAGTAAGTATGCAAAACATCACGTTAAAATAGCATCGTCTCCCACCCAGCCAAATTTCACCTCAAACTATTTTACACAAAAATGCACAAAAAGATTTAAGGGTAGACCTACAGTATGCCAAAAAATGCCGTGTTTTATTTGCAAGTACAAAGATATTCGTGTGAAAAAATTATTTTTGTAACGTGCTTACGCCGCCGGGTCAAGACTGCTCGTACAGGTGTAAAGTTCCCATTACATAGAGGAAACGTGTCATAAAGTTTTTATGGTGAAAAACTGCTGACTAAAAACAGTGACTCTAGAACCCTTCCCAAGTTTTCGTTACGTCAGTTTAAAGTACATTCACGCCTCAGACAGGATATTAAGTGCATAAGTACGCTGACTTTGAACCTCTGGATTTCGGTAACAGAGAACGACATCAAAAAAAGTTTCAAGGTTCCCCACGAACATAATCTTAAGAACATGCGTTAAAAATCTGCCGTGAATATAAACTGTAGAAGTGGCCATCCACACAATTTATACTTCTGGAACCCAAAAACCGTGATTTTTCGGGGTTTTCCCAGAAACTGCACATAAACAAATTGTGGTTTTATAATCCGCCTACAGCCCACCACAGACCACACCTAATACAAAAGTACCTACCGATTTGCTCAATTTGCCTTGGCTGGACGGAGTGTGCGATGTTTAAATTTTGACTGTGCAGTAGGATAGCAACAGTATAACCATTCTTCCGATAGGTATACAAATGATTCCTAGGCCAAGGGCTATACAGAACAGTTTACCACTTGTCCCTGCGATTAATAGAAAGCGAGATATGACCCCAAGAAAAATCGCGTTTCCTTGTGCGGCTTTTTGGAACATACTGAAGTGCACTGACAGATTTGCGGGTAATGTTAAGATGAGATTTGAAATGAGACCCTCATGCAAAAACCGATGGAAGAGTTAGGTTCTGGGAGCAGGCAATGCACCTGTAAAGGAAATAGCCTACAATACGCTAGTGCAAGCAGTTCTATATGACTTTTCCAGTGTTTTGAATCCTGATCAAGTACGTATGACAACAGACATGGAACTAAGTTGGAGATGTCCTGCCAGAGTCTTAACAGCTCGACATAATCTATAAGGAAGTGTAACGCAGATGCTCAGGGGACTTGAATGGCAATCTTTCAAAGAAAGGCGACGCAGCTATCGTGAAATCCTGCTAGATAAATTTAGAAAATATGTATTCGAAAAGGACAGTGCGACCATTCTGCTGCCACAATCTTACGTCTCGCATGGGGATCACAGGAATAAGAGAATTTAGGGCGCGTACGGAGGCTTGTACAAAATCAGTTTTCCCTTGATGAATATGCTAATGGAATTGGAAAGAAAATGGATAATATTGATACGGGCTACCCTGCGCCATGCGCAGCACAATGGATTATAGATATTTGTGTAGATTGATCCTTTGGAAACAAGAAGACCAGTTTCGTTCCCCACCTTCACACAGTCTGAGCGTGTGCTCCATCTTTAACGACCTCACTGTCTATAGGACGTTTAACCCATGATCATCCTTTTTTGCATCTGAATACCTGAAAGACTAGATGATTTAATATTAATCGTATCTTTAATTCACTTTAAAATGGAATTTCTTCTTTTTCTCATCAGCCATGAGCTTCTCATAATGCGAGCCGAGAAGATACACTCCAGTGTATCCACGAATCAGCATGGTTTTATAAAGCACAGCTCGTGTGAAAATCAGCTTGACCTTTTCTCACGTAATATCCTACGAACTATGGAAGCCAACAGGCAGATTCCATATTTCCAGGTTTCCGGCAAGCGGTCTACACTGTGTCCCATTGCAGGCTATTAAAGAAGATACGAGCATATGGAATAGTTTCACAGGTGCGTGAGTGGCTCGAAGACTTTTTAAGTTACAGAACTCAGTATACTGCTCTCGACGGCGAGTGTTCATCAGAGGCAAGGGTATCGCTAGGAGTGCCACCAAGGAAGTGTGACATGACGGTTATGATTATCTATCTATATAAATGATCCGGCGGACATGGAAGACAACAATCTACAGTTATTTGCTGATGATTCTGATACGGTCTGTAAGGTGTAGTCTTGACTGACTGTGGGAGGATACAAGAGGACTTAGAAATAATTTCTAGTTGTTGTGATGAATGGCAGGTTGCCCTAAATGTAAGTAACTGACTCCAAACGACTAGGAAAAACAATCCCATAATGTTCGAATACAGAATTAGTATTGTGCTGCTTGACGCAATCACAAGCATAACGTCACAAAGGAAAATGAAATGGAAAGAACACGAGAGATTGTGGTGGGAAGAGAATGTTCGACTTTCGTGTATCGACAGAATTTTAGGAAAGTCTGGTTCATCTGTAAAGGAGACTGCGTGTAGAACACGAATGTGATCCATTCTTGAGCACTGTTCGAGTACTTGGGATCCGCACCAGATGGAATCAAAGTGGTAATGTCTTATGGGACCAAACTGCTGAGGTCATCGGTCTCTGATTAAAGGAAGACAGCGAAGCAGTTCAGAGGCGCGCTGCTACATTTGTTACCAATCGGTTCGAATACTACGCAAGTATTACGGAGATGGTTTGTGAACTCAAATGGGAATCTCTAGCCGGCCGCGGTGGTCTCGCGGTTCTAGGAGCGCAGTCCGGAACCGTGCGACTGCTACGGTCGCAGGTTCGAATCCTGCCTCGGGCATGGATGTGTGTGATGTCCTTAGGTTAGTTAGGTTTAAGTAGTTCTAAGTTCTAGGGGACTAATGACCACATCAGTTGAGTCCCATAGTGCTCAGAGCCATTTGAACCATTTTTTGGGAATCTCTGGAGGTAAGGCGACGGTCTTAATGGGGAGTACCATTGAGAAATTTGAGAGAAATGGCATTTCAGACTGACTGCAGAACTATTCTACTGCCACCAACATTCTTTTCATGTAAGCATCACGAACGTAAGAGAAATTAGGGCTCATACGGAGGAATATAGACATTCGTTTTCTCCTCGCTCTTTGCGAGTGAAATAGAAAATCGAATGAGTAGTAGGTACAGGGTACTGTCCGCCACGCATCGTACGGTGGCTTGCGGAGTATGCATGTATAAGGAGCATTCAAGTGAAACCCGGTCACTAGTGTAAAGTAACGGTAACGATTTTATTAACTCAAAAATGTAGTTATACATAGTATACATACTCAAAAATAGTCGCCAAAACTGTTGGCACATTTATCCCATTGCGACACTAGCCGGTCGATTCCATCCTTGAAGAAGCTAGTAGGCTGCTGTTGGCTCTAGGTCTGCACACAGTCACACACTTCGGCGTTGGCCACGCTAATACCCAATGGCCGATGGATCTCTCCACGGTGAGTCTGCGGTTCTCCAAGACTGAAGCATTCACTTCCGCAACTATTTACGGTGTGATGCACGATGAGCCTGTCCAGGACGAGCATCGTCTTCCAGTGACTCGCGGCCCTCAAGGAATCGTTTGCTCCGTTCCACAACACTAGAACGACTCAGACTGTACCCACAGTACAAAGCCTTCACCCGTCGATGCATTCCATGGCCTCCAACTCCCTCTGCCGCCAAAAATCGAAACACTCCCCGTCGTTGCTGCTCACTCGCCTGAATGTCCGGTAGTGGACGATAACTTGTGTGAGCACCTTCTCTTCGACGTGAAACCACACTGGCGCTATGCAACATCAAACGGTGCGCACGCGTCCGCCTCTCTACCAGTATAGATGGCGCCACCGTACCCGCAGTTACGTGTTGCCCCCTTACGTGTAAGGCGAAGGTAGACCTACTGACCAGGTTTCATTTGAATGAACCTCATAGATATAGATGTATTCATTGATTATTCCTCCTTGTCGCTGTATAACACATATACGGGCATACATGTAGGATAAATATTATTCATAACATTTCTCAGCTACAAATTAAAATTAGTTCCCACTTCCTGTTCCAGCAAAAATTTTCTAGCTGTTTTCGTTGACTAGAAGGCAAATACCGATAATCGAAATACTGTCCCAAACTACTTTCATATGAGAATCCCCCTTCGTTCCATTTCGAGATCGCAGGGATATGACTGGACAGAAAAGAAGTCTAATTCTAATACAGTCCACTTCAGTCATGTATGAAACGGAGAACAAAATCACATCATTTTACAGTGGCATGTTATTTCAAAACTCTTTACTCTTCTTAGCTATGCAGTATTGGTTTTCAGTAATTTACCAACTGGTAATAGTTTGGAAGCGTAGATCGCAATCCAATGGGTGTTACTTTAGAATCTACCTCTCCGCAGTGCTGTCTGTTTTGCTCTTTATTTGGGTGAGTGAAATCTGGGACGTATCAGTTCTTAACTGTGCTCTACAGTTTTTTAGAAATGAAACGTGCGGTGTAATGAGCGATGTCAACCCACGGGCATCAGGTAACACGTATTTGTCCAGCCTCAAACTAAGCTTCACGTCTAGATCTATAAGTACAATGAGACACTCATATCTTCTTCGATGGTAGCTGAAAGTGTACCGGCGAATCAAAGATCCATAATCTTCTTGTAACTCAAGGCAACTCTGTCCTCATAGTTTCCAGTTTCTCTTCTCGCGATTTAGGCCCCGCAGATGGCGAGCACCAGTGGAGATGATCCACATTCACTCCAGATGCCTTTTCCAATATTCTTGTATACTCACGTCCCATAATAAGCCCTGCGGTAAGTCACACTTTGTTTGTATAGAACTCCCATATAGTGCGTCAACTTATTCGGTGACTGATCACTATAAATATGTTGGCTGCTTTAAATCACCTAGAACGTACAGCGTGAGTCACTATCACTAAAGATCGTGTCGCTGTGCTGTATAGCTCCAAAGACTGCTGTAAGCTGTAAGAGGAACAACAAAGTTCTCGCGAGCCTATCCAGAAAGATCAGTGCGTCATCATTTATGCGTCCAAATGGCAACTTCACTGCGCAATTAATGAGAGCGAGAAGAAAATTCCTTAGCATGTCGAAATACGGCGTTGATACTGTAAGCCACCACGAGTTTTTTCAAAGTAATGAGCACATTTTCACATTTTATGCCCCTGACATTCATGCCCATAAAATTAATTCGATTCATGGATCATAGGATCTGACCTTTTACTAACGATAGGTGGAAGTGAGCTCACGGAATGTGCAAGAAGAGGGGAGGGGGACAGTGTTCACTAACTGTTAAATAGTTTGTCTAACGACCAATAAGGGTTTCTCAAAGCAGGATCATGTGATGATAGTGGGTGGAATGGGAAACAGTATTGATAGGGATCAGGGCTAAAGTATTTAGTGTGACCTGGTGAAAATAGCCTCTGCAACGACCCATACCAATGTTGGGCTGGCGCTTGCTTTTGTGCGGCATGATCAGCCCCAGTTCAACCACTATGTCAGGAGGGTAAATATGGAGCTGGATCAGTTGTGTAGGGTGCCCACTCTGTCGGACATTGGATTGGTTCCTGTCGAGGCTATTGATAGGGGGGGAGGGGGGGGGATTTCACAACGCATAGCCTACACCTCATAGGAACAACAGGAAAGCAAATAATAATGTTACCATATTTAACCAAAATATAGGTGGATTAAAGAAATAAGTAAATTCTCACAAAAGTAAAGTAAAAAATAATGTTACCATTTTTCACCAAAATATTTCGGGATTGAAGAATAAAAGTAGATGAGCTCCTGGTTTGTTTAGATGACACTGAATCTGATAATGTAACAGATATACTATGCCTGCCTCAGCATCACATTGTATCTGATATGGAAAAGGTAAATATCAGTGGCTATAAACTAGCTGCACATACGAGTAGAGAGAATAAGGTGAGAGGAGTTACCATCTATGTCAAAAGTTATCACTGTGTAAAAAGCTTAGATACAAAAAAGCTTTGTCTAGAGCAACATATAGAAGCATGTGCATGTCAACTCAAACTGAAGGAGGGCTCTTTTGTAACTGTAACAGTATATAGGTCCCCTTCAGGAAACTTTCATTTATTCCTGGAAAACTTGGATGCCTTGTTGTGCTATCTGTCAGATAGGGGAAGGCAAATTATTATTTGTGGGGATTTCAATGTTGATTCAGTGAAAGAGTGTAATAGGGAGAATGACCTGGAACTCTTGTTCGGTTCTTTCAATTTGACATCTGTCGTTAATTTTCCTACTCGGGTAGTAAAGGACGGCAGTACATTGATAGATAACACTTTTATAGACCAAGATAAGTTTAAAAACAGAAATTCTTGTCCTGTTGAGAATGGCCTTTCTGATCATGGTGCTCAGCTAATTACAGTGTATGACATAGCTCCATTCAGTAATTCAAAACTACCCTCCAAAGTTGTGCGTTCAATTAGAAATTTCAGAGAAAATCTTCAGCAGTTAGACTGGGATGAGGCGTACAAAGAACCTGATGCTAATTTAAAATATAACTTATTTCGTGATATACTTGTATGAGAATTTGAAAACTGTTTCCCCAAGAAAGTAGTTAAATTCAATTATAAGAAACCATGCAAAAACCTTGGCTTACTAAAGGAATGAAAATATCTTGTAACCACAAAAGGGAACTGTATCTAGCAACAATAAATGTCCCAGAAACAGCCAAATATTATAAAAACTACTGCGCTCTATTAAGAAAGGTTATTAAAAATTCCAGAAGCATGTGCATCATGTCTGAGATTAATATCTCTGATAACAAAATCAAAACAATTTGGAATATTACTACAAGCGAGACAGGGCAACCAAGAGTATAGGATGACTACATTACCAACAAAGTGAATGTAAACTTGACAAACAACAAGCCATAAGACGAAAACATTTTGAATAATCATGTTTTAAATGTTGTAGAGAAAAAAGGATCTAAATGTTCATTAGAAGAAGCAAGGCAGTTAATGGAAGAGGCCTTACCCAAACCATTTGATACAATTGAGATTCCACCCACCTCTCCTTCTGAAATTAGGAAGATAATAAACTATCACAAGAATAAAAGCTCACATGGAATTGATGGCATTTCCAGCAGGATAATAAAAGCTTGTTCCCAAGAGATAAGTGGGATTCTTAGCCACATATGTAATAGCTCTCTGAAGCAGGGTATTTTCCCAGATAGACTGAAGTATGCCATTGTTAAACCACTGCATAAAAAAGGGGATACGTCTGATGTCAACAACTACAACCCAATCTCTATTCTGACTGCCTTATCCAAAATTCTTGAAAAAGTTATGTATTGTAGAGTAGCTTCACACCTTTGTAAAAATAAAGTTTTAACAAAATCTCAGTTCGGTTTCCAGAAAGGTTTTTCAACGGAAAATGCTATATATACTTTCACTAATGAAATATTAAATGCTATGAGTAACCGGTAGTCACCCGTTGGGATTTTTTGTGGCCTCTCAAAGGCTTTTGATTGTGTAAATCATGGAATACTTCAAGATAAGCTCAAGTACTGTCGTATGAATGGGACAGGGCTCAAATGGTTTAAATCATACCTAACTGTAAGAGTGCAGAAAGTTGAAATAAGCAGTTCACATAATATGCAAAAAACTGGTGGTTTCTCGAACTGGGGAACAATCAAGAATGGGGTGCCGCTAGGTTCGGTCTTGGTTCCTCTGTTTAATGACTTACCATTCTATATTCACGAAGATGCAAAGCTGGTACTTTTTGCCGCTGATACAAGTATAGCTATCACACCCAACAGACAAGAATTAACTGGTGAAATTGTAAACGATGTTTTTCAGAAAATCATTAAGTGATTCTTTGCAAATGGGCTCTCATTAAACTTTGACAAAACACAGTACATACAGTTCCAAACAGTAAATGAAAAGACACCATTACTAAATATAGACTTCGATCAGAAATCGGTAGCTAAGGTAGAATATTCAAAATTTCTAGGTGTATGCATTGATGAGGGGTTGAACTGGAAAAAACACACAGAGGATCTGCTGAAACGTTTGAGTTCAGCTACTTATGCTATTAGGGTCATTGAAAATTTTGGCGATATACATCTCAGTAAATTAGCTTACCACGCCTATTTTCATTCTCTGCTTTCGTATGGCATCATATTCTGAGGTAACTCATCATTGAGTAAAAGAGAGTTCATTGCACAAAAGCGTGTAATCAGAATAATTGGTGGAGCTAATCGAAGATCATCCTGCAGATACTTATTTAAAGAGCTAGAGATCTTCACTCTAGCCTCACAATATGTATATTCACTTATGAAATTTGTTATTAACAATCAGAACGAATTCAAAACTACATCTACATCTACATCCATACTCCGCAAGCCACCTGACGGTGTGTGGCAGAGGGTACCCTGAGTACCTCTATCGGTTCTCCCTTCCACTCCAGTCTCGTATTGTTCGTGGAAAGAAGGATTGTCGGTATGCTTCTGTGTGGGCTCTAATCTCTCTGATTTTATCCTCATGGTCTCTTCGCGAGATATACGTAGGAGGGAGCAATATACTGCTGGACTCTTCGGTGAAGGTATGTTCTCGAAACTTTAACAAAAGCCCGTACCGAGCTACTGAGCGTCTCTCCTGCAGAGTCTTCCACTGGAGTTTATCTATCATCTCCGCAACGCTTTCGTGATTACTAAATGATCCTGTAACGAAGCGCGCTGCTCTCCGTTGGATCTTCTCTATATCTTCTATCAACCCTATCTGGTACGGATCCCACACCGCTGAGCAGTATTCAAGCAGTGGGCGAACAAGCGTACTGTAACCTACTTCCTTTGTTTTCGGATTTTATTTCCTTAGGATTCTTCCAATGAATCTCATTCTGGCATCTGCTTTACCGACAATCAACTTTATGTGATCATTCCATTTTAAATCACTCCTAATGTGTACTCCCAGATAATTTATGGAATTAACTGCTTCCAGTTGCTGACCTGCTATTTTGTAGCTAAATGATAAGGGATCTATCTTTCTATGTATTCGCAGCACATTACACTTGTCTACATTGAGATTCAATTGCCATTCCCTGCACCATGCGTCAATTCGCTGCAGATCCTCCTGCATTTCAGTACAATTTTCCATTGTTACAACCTCTCGATACATCACAGCATCATCTGCAAAAAGCCTCAGTGAACTTCCGATGTCATCCACCAGGTCATTTATGTATATTGTAAACAGCAACGGTCCCATGACACTCCCCTGTGGCACACCTGAAATCACTTATACTTCGGAAGACTTCTCTCCATTGAGAATGACATGCTGCGTTCTGTTATCTAGGAACTCCTCAATCCAATCACACAATTGGTCTGATAGTCCATATGCTCTTACTTTGTTCATTAAGCGACTGTGAGGAACTGTATCGAACGCCTTGCGGAAGTCAAGAAATACGGCATCTACCTGTGAACCCGTGTCTATGGCCCTCTGAGTCCCGTGGACGAATAGCTCGAGCTGGGTTTCACACGACCGTCTTTTTCGAAACCCATGCTGATTCCTACAGAGTAGATTTCTAGTCTCCAGGAAAGTCATTATACTCGAACATAATACGTGTTCCAAAATTCTACAACTGATCGACGTTAGAGATATAGGTCTATAGTTCTGCACATCTGTTCGACGTCCCTTCTTGAAAACGGGGATGACCTGTGCCCTTTTCCAATCCTTTGGAACGCTATGCTCTTCTAGAGACCTACGGTACACCGCTGCAAGAAGGGGGGCAAGTTCCTTCGCGTACTCTGTGTAAAATCGAACTGGCATCCCATCAGGTCCAGCGGCTTTTCCTCTTTTGAGCAATTTTAATTGTTTCTCTACCCCTCTGTCGTCTATTTCGATATCTACCATTTTGTCATCTGTGCGACAATCTAGAGAAGCAACTACGGTGCAGTCTTCCTCTGTGAAACAGCTTTGGAAAAAGACATTTAGTATTGCGGCCTTTAGTCTGTCATCCTCTGTTTCAGTACCATTTTGCTCACAGAGTGTCTGGACATTTTGTTTTGATCCACCTACCGCTTTGATATAAGACCAGAATTTCTTAGGATTTTCTGCCAAGTCAGTACATAGAACTTTACTTTCGAATTCATTGAACGCCTCTCGCATAGCCCTCCTCACACTACATTTCGCTTCGCGTAATTTTTGTTTGTCTGCAAGGCTTTGGCTATGTTTATGTTTGCTGTGAAGTTCCCTTTGCTTCCGCAGCAGTTTTCTAACTCGGTTGTTGTACCACGGTGGCTCTTTTCCATCTCTTACGATCTTGCTTGGCACATACTCATCTAACGCATATTGTACGATGGTTTTGAACTTTGTCCACTGATCCTCAACACTATCTGTACTTGAGACAAAACTTTTGTGTTGAGCCGTCAGGTACTCTGTAATCTGCTTTTTATCACTTTTGCTAAACAGAAAAATCTTCCTACCCTTTTTAATATTTCTATTTACGGCTGAAATCATCGATGCCGTAACCGCTTTATGATCGCTGATTCCCTGTTCTGCGTTAACTGTTTCAAATAGTTCGGGTCTGTTTGTCACCAGGTCTAATATGTTATCGCCACGAGTCGGTTCCCTGTTTAACTGCTCAAGGTAGTTTTCAGATAAAGCACTTTAAAAAATTTCGCTGGATTCTTTGTCCCTGCCAACCGTTATGAACGTTTGAGTCTCCCAGTCTATATCCGGCAAATTAAAATCTCCACCCAGAACTATAACATGGTGGGGAAATCTACTCGAAATATTTTCCAAATTATCCTTCAGGTGCTCAGCCACAACAGCTGCTGAGCCAGGGGGCCTATAAAGACATCCAATTACCATTTCTGAGCCTGCTTTAACCGTGACCTTCAACCAAATCATTTCACATTTCGAATCTCCGTCAATTTCCTTCGATACTATTGCACCTCTTATCGCTATAATCACGCCTCCCCCTTCACTGTCCGCCTGTCTCTGCGGTATACATTCCAATCTGAGTTTAGGATTTCATTACTGTTTACGTCTGCTTTCAGCCAACTTCTGTCCCTAGTACTATATGGGCGTTGTGACCGTTTATTAATGAGAGCAGTTCTGGGACCTTTCTATAGACGCTCCTGCAGTTTACTATTAGCACATTAATATTGTTATTCCCTGTTGCATTTTGCCTACTCCTACCTTGCCGCGTCTCAGGAGGCGTCTTGTCGGGCCTAGGGAGGGAATTCTCTAACCTAAAAAACCCCCATGTGCACTCCACACGTACTCCGCTACCCTTGTAGCTTCTTCCGGCGTGTAGTGCACGCCTGACCTATTCCGGGGGACCCTACATTTCTCCACCCGATAGCGGAGGTCGAGAAATTTGCACCCCAGATCTCCGCAGAATTTCTGAGCCTCTGGTTTAAGCCTTCCACTCGGCTCCAAACCAGAGGACCGCGATCGGTTCTGGGAACGATACTACAAATAGTTAGCTCTGGTTCCACACCGCGAGCGAGGCTTTCCGCCTTCACCAATTACGCCAACCGCCTGTACGAACTGAGGATGACCTCTGAACCCAGACGGCAGGAGTCATTGGTGCCGACATGAGCAACAATTTGCAGTCGGGTGCACCCAGTGCTCTCTATCGCCGCCGGCAGGGCCTCCTCCACATCTCGGATGAGACCACCAGGCAAGCAGATAGAGTGAACACTGGCCTTTTTCCCCGACCTTTTCGCTATTTCCCTAATGGGCTCCATCACCCGCCTAACGTTGGAGCTCCCAATAACTAATAAACCCCTCCCCCCGTGTTCCTGCTCGGACCTTGCTGAAGGAGCAGCCACATGTCCACTCACAGGCAGAGCGAGCGATGCCACACGGCCATCCTCCACATTTACCCTCCGCTTCGTGCGCCGCGAACGCCGCTGAACCCGCCACTCCCCTTGGGGAGAGGGTGGCCCAACCGCGCCCGGTACCCGCGAAGATGTCTCGACAGCAGGGACAGTGGGTGAAGCATGTAACACCTCGGGTGTACCTTGCGACACACCAGACTCCCCACTGCCGCTACACTCCGAGGCAGCAGCCTGAAGACGGCTGACCGCGGCCATCAACACGTTCTGCTGTTCGCGAACAGTGGCCAGCTCCTCCTGCGTCCGTACACAGCAGTCACACATCCTATCCATCCTAAGGAATCAATTTACTGAAGAGAGTTAATCAACTTTTAACTAGACTGCTTATTCACTAAAGGCGGCTGACTATTGACTAACTGTGATTGCTAGCCACTTGTTGTAGAAAACAAAGAAAATAGCACTACCTGTCTCTGGACTGTATTGAAAACAAACACTAGCACTACTGGCACTATGGCTGACTAAAGGGACTCTCTCTGACTGACTAATAGCAGTGTACATGGCTACAACACTAGGAGAAAGAATGATCTTCACTACTCAAGGTTAAATCTAACTTTGGCTCAGAAGGGGGTAAATTATGCTGCCACAAAAGTCTTTGGTCACTTACTTAATAGCATAAAAAGTCTGACATATAGCCATATAGCATTTAAAAGGAAATTAAAAGAATTTCTTAATGGCAACTCCTTCTACACATTAGATGATTTTTTGGATATAGTAAGTGGGTAATTTCCCCAACCCCCACAAAAAAATAAAAAATAAAAAATTTGTCATGTAATATTTTGTGTAATGTAATATCTTGTATAGACACCTTTTATTAACCTGACACGTTCCACATCATTACGAAGTGTCGTATTCATGATCTATAGAACAAGTATTAATCTAATCTAATCTAATCTAATCTAAATCACTTAGCCTGTGTTACATGCAATGAGTCGCAGTAACGTAGTCTCAGCATTCGAAGATTTCAGAACAGCAGCATCAGCGACAACTTACCTTGTTTGTTGACAATTGTTTATCACACAAAAGCTTAACAGGGTGTGTGTGTGCAATGTAACCCTGAGCACAAGTTTCAAGCATAAGCAAGAAGCATATGACGCCATGAGAACGTATGAAAATTCCAACATCGATTAGAAAACACGCGGTTGAAATTAGTAATAACAGAAAAAGACATGAGTAAATCAATCCATGAGATTTAAATGCAGGAAAGAAGTCGTACGATTTTGCAACACTGTGCGGTATTTTCCGTACACGAAGTCAGAATAGTTAACACTTCCTTCGGAACATCATCTCCGACATATAAATAAATAATATTACAAATCCCCTGCAGATTTGAAAGTGAGTGTCAAACGCACCTCGTCAATCACTTGAATTTATGGGTACTTAATCCATAGACAGATTCAGATTATCGATACTCCGAATGAAACAGAATGTGAACAAAGGCGGTCGTGTAGACATATGTAAAGAAATAAATATCTGTTGGAATATTATGTAATATCTGCCTCTGCTTAGTCCTCTGTTTGCAATGCTGTTGTCAGACATAGCACTTCACACCTGTCTCCTACATCAGTTATTTCGTACCTATCCTTTTGAGGTTGCGCTGGCTTCAGAACAATAGCAATTCCGTGGATTGTGAACAACGTGAACAGTTACATTGTGTCTTATTAATCCACATAGGATATGACAGATTTGATGTTCTCCTATGACTTACACATTGAAGATTAACGACAGGCTCTTGGCATGTACACTGGCCGAAAGCCTCTTCGACACATTGTATCTGAACACTATTCAGTGGATTCTTCCAGGGAGCTGCAGACGAGGTGTTATTCTTAATAAGGTCATGGGTTCGCTGTGGATCTAGCACGGATTCATCGTAATTTTGCCCCCAGTCCACAGAAGTGCCAATTGAGACATAACCATGCCCCATATACGTGCCCTACTTGTAATGTACGTGCTTCAAACCGCACGAGATTCATTTGTTGCAAAGCCTTTTGTGATGGGGATAAACAACAATGCGTATAACTTTGTGAATTCATTCTGGACACGGACTCCGAAGATAGCTATCTCTCTTCACGTTTACTGTTGAAGCTACCTTCATTTAAGTAGAAAAGTAAACCACCACAACGTAACACCATATGGAACACAGCAAGTCTCAACGGTCCTCTGATCTCGTAGTTTTCTTTCCTTTCGAGGAGAAGGGTGGGCATGTTCGCAAAAGTACGGAACGAGTTTGAGTATCTCTATCGCATCGAAGTTAGTCGTGCTTTCGGCGGAGGACATTATAATGGCACTTACTACATGTTTCCAAAGAGGTATAAGTAAGATAAAAAAGGTAGCGATATGCTGCAGCAAAGATGCTGTTAGATGAGAGAGATGTGGCTGTTACTTTCTTTTTAAGTCGATAGAAAGAGAGGAGTCCACGATGTGTCTTGGTGAAGAGAGAACACTAAAACTTTTATCGCTGTTCCTGTTGTAAGAGTTTACTGAATAAGATTTTATTTTGGGTTAATATAAAAAAAAGTGAAGTGAATTACGGTGCTGTCTATTTGACAAACAGTTCATCTCATCACATCTAACAGAAGTTTCATAGGCGACGGGGTCAACAATTAGCAACTTTTACCACCACAACAGAAACATGAGGTCAATTTTCCCACTGAGAATAAAATACAACTCAGAGCATTACTATTCAGTTTCCTAGAAAGTTTATTTCAGATTTGTTTGATGGTGTCTGTTCCGCAGTCGACTCTAAAAGCATTTCATTAACTTCCATGTATGATTTCACAGTTAAAAGATATAAAACATTTCCAATTCAAAACTTGTAATTTATACGCCAACAAGCAGTAACAAACATAGAATAGAATAAAACGAACTGAACATTTTTGGAAGATAAATAAAAACTCTGATCCTAAATGTAATTGTAAAAAGTACCTCAAAGTTGTATATGCTTGTATATAAAATATTCAAAAATGTGTAAAAGATACACAAATTGTCTGGATATCTCGGTATAGATCACAGTTTTCTTCTTCTTCTTTTACCTATGAGCCACCACGGACTACGGTTATTTCAACTATTTCTCCTTCCTTTCCTTCCACATTTCTTCCATCATTTCTCCATGTTTCTCTCTTCTTGCTTCTTCCAAGTCGCTTCAGTCTTCTTGCTGAGTTTCTCGAGGAAACATTTTGGATCCTGTAATTTCTTACTGACTGGCAGTCGTTCCTTAAAATCTTGAGGCATCATTTGAAGTTCGTCCACGTTCCTTGCACTATGTGTTATCCATTTTTAATTTACAGAAGTAAGTGAACAGTCTTTTAGTCAGTCTACTGGGATTCATCGTTTGTACGCAGCGTTAGAAAGCTGTTCTTCTTTTCCTAATCATTTTTCAGCATGCGTATAAAGTTCAGTATTATGTCGTCTTCCGTATTATGTATGATCTGTAAATGGTCCCATATTTTTTTACTATTTTTCTTCTTGTGATTTCCAGAGTTAAACATTCTGTTGTATAATGGGCGTAAGGGTGAATTACTGTAATGTGTCAGTTTAGCATTAATGGATATTAATTTCGTATTATATACGTCCTTAGTGAGGTAGTATGCTGTTTCCATCTTACTAACTCTTGCTTTACTGACTTGGTTTCTCCAAAATGTTTTGTTCAGTTACTTCTCCTATTTAGTTTGACTTGGTAATTATCTCAGTTTTTTCATATGTAGTTTCCATTATATTCAGGGCTCCCCTAACGTTTGTCATAAATTTGGTTTTCTCAAAAAAGGCTCGTAAGCATGATTTTTCAGTTTGTTCTTTAAACAGTTCTGTCTTGTAGCTGTTTCCACTGAGTCGGAAAAAATTACTATTTCATCTGCAAAAGCTGAACAGTCTATTTGTATAAGTTGTCCGTTTTGTAGCCTAATCTAACTCCCTCACTGACCTGGCTTTCTCCTAATAGACATATTACATTCCCTTATGACTTTTTCTATAACACAGTTAAAGAGCAGCGGGAAGATTTGATCCCAAAACTTTTACCAACATCCCCTCTAAATTACGCTTCATAATTAGTGTATGTTAGTGTTTGCTTAATTAGCGCTGTGGTTTTACTATCTAAGCCCAGTCAATTAATTATATCAAACAGTGACTTCCTATCGACTGAGTCGTAGCTTTTCTGAAGTCGACAAAAGTGAAATTGAAACAAATGAGCACTCGGTCACAATTATTTAGTCTTAGTATTTGTTTCAATTTTAATTTATAAACGGTCACTGAACCAAGAAGCGATGTTCAAAACTTTTCGACAAAAGTGATTACGAAATTTTTAGTCCTTGTTTTCAGTGACATGGAACACAGCTTTATTCAATGAAATCTTCTCGGGTTTCCAGCCGCGTCATGTGGTTAATACTCCACGTTTATCACTTGACAACGCCAGAGGGGAGCTCCGTCGAAATCTCGTGGGATTGTAGCTATGCGAGACCATGCATTCGCACATCACAATTTCTTTTTATACTTTTTTTTATTTTCATGAGTAGTTTTAGCCAAAATAGAACATCTTCATATCTATAAACTCGTAGCAGCTAATTCAACGCGTCGTCTTTTTGAAACACTTTGTACTTCACCAAACTCAGAGTGGAAACATACAACTTGCAGCGCTGCACATTGTTTACACCTGCGGCTCAGTACGCTATATCGAAGCCCGCCTTCTCCTTCAGCCTTCCCATTGCAGCCTGCAGCCGATTTATATTTCGGCGGACTCGGCTGTAAATTGCGTCGGCGAGTTTACTGCGGAGCTGATACGCGCCTGGGGAAATCTGCTGCTGAAATCTAGCGCCGGAAGGAAGAGAAGCAGGCGCATCATTGGCCACGTGACGTCCGCACGTGCAGGTGTCTGCAACATCGCGCAGTCGACACAACACGCTGCTACTGTCAATACTGTGCACAACCACAACCTCCGCAAGAATGGCAGCTTCCTGGGATACAGCGCGAACGGGAAGGCATCAATAGCCTCCTCCCAAAAGTGAAAGAGCAGCTTAGTTCAAAATACGTGAAGCATGTAACACTATAACACAGATGTAATGGTTTTAAATATAATGGGCTATCAAAATTTTCAGTATGAGGGCGCTGCTGCAGCGTATATACAACGTAGCTTCACTCTGATTCTAGTGTACAACCATCGACATGTAGGCGAGGAATTACTGCGGCGATCATACCTTTCGGCGTGTGTGCGGTAAATGCGGAAACGAGAATTATGACGACGTTATTACCAAATGCGTCCAAACAGGATCAAAGCGGTGTTATTCTTTTCTGGTTTTCCGGAGGACAAATAGCGGTTGCACAATAAAGACTATATCTTCGGAGACATTCCGGTCGAAAATCACCGTTGTGGAATCGTGCGATAAGGACTATTGTTGCTTTATGGTAACGAATGTCCCCATATCGCGAATGTCGTAACGTAGAAGTTACGCCATGTCAAGTGGGTGACAGTCAAAGACCCGCCCTATAGCCCTGATCTCTCCCTAAGCAACTATCACGCTTTAGGTCCAATAAAAAAGGGCTTGAATTGTTGACGATTCCTGCCGAACGAGGATGTTTACGGACTACTTCACACAGCAGACACGGTGTTTTACTAGTATCTTCAATTGGGCGCATCTGTCAGATGATTGCGTCAATGCACAAGGCGATTTTGCTTGATTGTCATACCGATTCTGGACTGTCGGCTTTAAACGGAAACTTGCTCGCCCCCCACACATTACAGAATCAAAGGCTGGCGATGTCTTCATCGTCACTGTCAGAATTACTCACTTGAATTTGACATAAGTAGCAAATAGAATAGGTGGAAATAATGAGATCAAGTGAATGGTCTGTGACCAAAATTGACGTCAACAGCAGAGACATGAGGCCTTGAAATACCGAAATACCAGCAGTTACCCCGTTGTGTAATATGAGCAGCCGGTAACCTGACGTAATGAACGTCTAAAAGTGTGGTAGGTTGTCTCAGCTAGCTGGAGCCAAGCTGCCCAAGCTACTGAATGACCCATCATAGAGGGTGCATAGAATTAATGAGGTAATGAGAATGGTTTAATAGATGGTCAGTTGTTTTCAGGTGCCAGGAAGCTCCTTGGAGGTTCACTACGTCTCAACCGCTATGGAATGGTTCTAACTGTGCAACAAGTAATACACGCTTTTAAACACCCTTTCATGCTCCGCCGAGTTCATCCCAGACAAAAAGCGTTCACAGATACCAGTGACTAGTGTCCAGAGATATAAACTGGATGGTCTCTTTTAGTTCGCCACAGATGCAGTCCACTTATTAATTTCTGTGAAAATGACTGTGAAATTAAATTTGTGTTGTAACGTTTTGTTTATTTTGCTGACGTTTCGGACGGTCCGTGGCAGAAGTAGCTGAGAAACTACATGGAATACGTCCTTCCATGTTAGGACGTTTTTGCTGATTTATTCACATGACCAGTTTCATGACATTCAGTCGTAATATCTATTGCTGTGTTGATCACTATGGTAGACGGTAAAAAATTAGACAGTGTTACATTGCTGATGAATTCACTTTTCTGGGGGATCTGACCCTCAACAAAACCATGAAATGAACTACATGTTTTTTTTTGTTTTTTTTTTTAAGCGAGGGTGTGAAATATTCATATATCCAATGCATACTTGATTATATGACACAGATCCGTACCAAGCATTCTACAATGTTGGAAGTGTGGTATGGTAGCGATACTTGCCGAAAGTACCTAGACATAGTTGCCTTTTCCGATTTTGGAAATACAATCAAATGCTAATCGCAAAGATGCTGAAGAGCTGCCAGGCGGTAACGTTAGCATCCACTAAGTCCCACACACATTGCGACCCTCCTGATTCATCTTAGAAATCTGCTTGATTCTCAGACTGACAACATCACAAAATGTGTTTAATTTTCAATGGTGATAACTGCTTTTAATTCAGGCGTAATAAGAGCCTCCTAAGAGAATGATTTTTCCCTGTCCTGACACCTCTTCCTATAAGTGTGTGTCTTTTGCCATTAGGTTTACAAAAAAAAAAGTGTAAATTAATTTTACACCTGGTTATGTCCGTAGGAAAACGTTAGGGAAAGATGAGTGTTTTTATATTTGTTAGAGTTGCACCGCCCCTGTGAATTGTCACTTTACGTCAGAGTACGCGCGCTCAGCGCTCCGGTACCAGCCACGATTTAGAGTGGGTGTGTATCTCATGCAAATTGAAAAGCTGGACAATGTGAGATCGAGACACAGGGGGAGCTACGTATGCGAAAGTGTTCTGTTGGCTTGCTTGGTGTTAGGTATTTCGGTGTTGCAGCTGCAATTAATTTTGATTATTAGAGGAAATTTCCAAATTGTTTTCTATTTTTTAAATAGAAAATATGAAAAAATCATTTTTCACAAACAAATAACACTTACGTTATAATGTTATGCACGGTTTACATTTTATTCTTAGAAAATATAATTAGATGTTATTCTGAAAAATTGTTTGTAAAAACATTACTCTTTGTGAAATAGAGAAATAGTTGCAAACAATGTACATTTTCCAAAAATATTCGAAACAGCACTAAACGATATTGGAGAAAGGTACAAAATAGGAGGAAATACAATCGAATTTCAAATTAGATTTAATGTTACGTCTTACAGAAGGTTACTGAATTTACCTTTGTTTTCTTTGCCGAACCCAAGAGCCCTGCTGTTCCTGTAAATTTCATCTATGAAAGTTTGGTTTTGTGGCTTTTAGAAAACGAATAACCCACTTTTTATCAGAATTTTCATCTTTGAAAGGATTTGCAATGTTAATTACTCTCCAGTAATTGTAGGCCTACGGCCATCCCTCTCAAGTCATACGAGTAAGTTTCCATAGCAAGCTAATATTAAACTAGCTGTTCTTCCATATTTTTACCCAAAATTGTAGGTCTGAGTCTCTTCTTTTTTTGCTGCTTCCTCAGGTGTTCTGTACTTCATGTTGGACAACAAACTGCTTAGTGGCGACCTTCCAACCCATCTTCTTTTTCTGAACCGTATCAATAGCTTTAGTCTGTCAGACTCCACTTTCTTCTCATTAAATCTGCGATAGATCTCCAGATGAAAAGACTGTGTACTAAAAACAACAGACTTTAAACATGAAACAGTAAGGAGTCCGGTTTAAACTACTGATTGAGTTCCAGTTTACGCAGCTATAGCCCTCATTTTGTTAACCCAATAAATTTTTACCCAAAATTCTAAATGAAACGGTTTGGTCATAAAAATTAACGTTAAACCTTACTATTCAAGCATATATGTAGGATGAAAGGATTACTTGTTAGTTCCTAGGAAAACTAACGAAAAATGTAGGACAATTAAAAACGTTTCCCATCGTCAAAACCCGTGATAAGCACAAGTGAAGTGGTCGACTTGGGCAATTTTCTGTAGAGTGGTAGAAGTCCAAACAACTTGGTCCTACTAGAGCAGAGTAGAATACAGAGCTAAGAGACCAGCGGATACACCTTGGGATGGGGGCCGTTCCAGTCTGCGGCACTTTCCTGTTTTATTTCAAGTATAGGGTTAAAATTTACTTGAAACAGCTAAATCCAATAATCTTTATTTGCGAGATTGATGAGTTTTGCATGTGCAGGTAAATGTTACTGTGTGGTTAAGCAATTTTAATTGTAATAGAGAGAACTCACAATTTAACCATTTCCAAAACATAATACTAAATTACATTTTTAATTGTTACATTTTATTATCTTAAGTAATTTAGTGCCATAGTTAACATTTCCACCTATTATTTTGTGAAGTGGTTTTGTTGGTATTGTGTGTGATCTACTCCTATAGTGAACGTTTGTTCATGTAAGGTACGCAATAATTACTGTTCTAGTAACCAACTGGTTAATGAATAGTGTTTTTCCAAAATGGTTCAAATGGCTCTGAGCACTATGGGACTTAACATCTGTGGTCATCAGTCCCCTAAAACTTAGAACTACTTAAACCATACCATCTCAGCATTGATTTCTCTGTCTCCTCCTGTAATGCTTCCACCTTCATTAACTCTCTGAGCCCTCTTATTTCTTAACCTGTCTATCTTTGTCAATCCAATTCTGTTCCTCAAGAGTTTCATCTCTCTAGCTTGTACTTTGCTTTTCCCTCTTCCTTTCATAGCCCAGGTTTCGGCTATATATGTCAGGATCGGGACATAGCATGACCATTATCTAACCTTTTTACTTACTTGGAGTACATCCTTGCTCCAGGCTTCTGACACTCTTCCAAAATGCTTCTGCTTTTCTCCCCGGCTCGTTTATTTCTCTGTCGTTTTTTTTCTATTTTCCTGTATCAGTCTTCCTAGGTACTTGAAACTCTCCACTATCCTCAATCGTTCCCCACCAATTGTTATTCCAGTTGTTCCTCTCTCCTTCTTTCTTGTTGTGATAATCATCTCTCTCTTACTTACACTAAATTTCATCCCATATTCCTGTACTGTTGGTTCCTATACGTCCAACTGCTCTTGTACTTCCTTCTCCTTATTCCCCCAAATCAACAGATCATCTGAAAACACCATTGCTTTCGTCTTTCCTTCACCAATTACTTGTGCTACTGTACTCATTATGTCATCCATCACTACAATGAACAGTAATGGTGAAAGTGCACTTCCCTGCCTCAAGCTATTCTTCTGTTCAGTCCAAGCTGATCTCTCTCCTCCCACTTTCAGACAGCTCACACTTCCATGGTACACTTCCCTCATCGTCCAAATAATCTGTTTTGCTACTCCTCTGGTCTCCAGACTTCCTGCACCTAAGGGGGTAAAATAGGGCAGGATTTTTTTAAACTATGTCACTAGTAAGGGTGCAAATGCGTATGGTGGTCAATGGGAGCTGGTGATGTGCACCCTTACTGCTAAACTGAGATTGCAGCATCGTGTGTATGGGTGTTCCTCCATGACAGCACAAGGCGTCATGCACCCGACAGGAGCTCACAACACTTTACTGGACTATTCCTCCTCGCGCACCCTATAGATCAGACAGATGGACGTCGGAAGGTGTGAGATCTGTGCAGTAGGGTGGATGAGGAAGAATACGAGGTGCGACAATAAAGTAATGAGACTGATGTGAAAAAAACAATGTTGCTTACAGTTTTAGTCAGGTTTAGTGTTGTCTCCTTCAAAGTAGATCCCTTCTGATTGCACCCACTTTTTCCAGCGCTTCTGCCATTGATAGTAACATTTCTGGAACTCATCTTCTGTAATATCCTCCAAGCCCCTCGTCACAGCTTTTTGGACATGTTGTGTTGTTTGAAAATGGTGTCCCTTCACCGCTGTTTTGACTCTTGGAAATAGAAAAACGTCGCACGGATCGATATCTGGTGAATAAGGTGGCTGTGGTAGTACTGAAATTTGTTTTGAGGTCAAAAGTTGCTCTACTAACAGAGCAGTATGGGATGGCGCATTATCGTGATGCAGAATCCAACTATCATCAATGTTGGCACGGCCACGAAGAACTCTTTTATGAAGTATTTCTAAAATTTCTTTGCAGTAATAATGGTGAACTGTTTGTCCAGGAATTCACGCACCCTGGCCAAGTTGACATCCGTCCATGAAGTTGATGGTCATCCACTGTGGTCTTCATCTTCGACATTCGTTCTGCCTTCACTAAACATTTTATTTTTTTGCAGTAATATTTGTTAACTGTTTGTCCAGGAGTTCACGCACCCTGGCCAAGTTGACATCCGTCCATGAAGTTGATGGTCATCCACTGTGGTCTTCATCTTCAACATTCTTTCTGCCTTCACTAAACATTTTATGCCAACGAAAAACTTGAGCTCTTCACATAACCTCCTCTCCAAAAGCCTTCTGAAGCTTACTGTAAGTTGTTGTCGCGTTTTCACCCAATGTAACGCAAAAAGAAATGGCATACCGTTGCGCAATATTATGCGGTTCCATTTCCATGACGAGAGACACAAAGACGTGTTAACTTATTACAGCACAACTCACGACTGAGCAGTTGCATCGATGTGCTGCTTAGACTAGAAGCAGCTAATAGACCAAGGTCAAAGATATTGTGCCTACGCAAGCCTGCAGGGTTGCCATATCTTGCAAAGAAAATCAGTCTCATTACTTTATTGTCGCTCCTCGTAGTCCAATGAAGTTACGTGAACTCCTCTCGGGTGCCCAGAATTGTGTGAGGCCTTGCGTTGTCATGAAGAAGGAGAAGTTCGTTTTCATTTTTCTGGCACTCTGGCAATGAACACGCTGAACTCGTTTTTCACTTTCCCGAGGGGGCACAATACACTTCAGAGTTGATCGTTGCACCATGAGGAAGGCATCAAACAGAATAGCTCCTGCAAAGTCCCAGAAGATAGTCGCCATGACTTTACCAGCTTAAGGTTCAGCTTTGAACTTTTTCTTTGGAGGTTCGAATCTATGAACCTATCTTCCGTCGCCTGTCATGATGTATGACAATAAATTGTCACAATCAGCCTTGTAACGGGCAAGCATTCAGCACAAGTTGTCCGTCGCCATTGCTCTTTATGATCTTCTGTTAGGCGGCGAGGAGCCCAGGGGGAACAAACCTTTGAGTATCCAAACTTCTGGACAATTGTGTCAGTACTACCAACAGAGACAACCAACTGGGCAGCGAGGTGTTTGATTGTGATCCATCGATCACCTCGAATAAGAGTGACCGCCACGTTCCAGCAGTGCAGGAGTCACAACTGCGTGTGGCCGGCTGGCACGCCGGAGGTCGGACACGTTTGCGCGACCTTTTGGCGATGATGACAGATGCCACGCCCAACGACTCACCATCATTTTGTTCATTACCAGTCTGCATAGACATTCTGCAAATGAGTATTAATATCTGCGATTCTCTGGATTTCGGCCAAAAGAAACTAAAAAACAGCTCTCTGCTTGGAACGCAACTCCGTTACAGACGCCTTTCTGAAAGCTACGTATAGCGCCCGTAGCTATGGGAACTTATGAAACTATAGGAGCTGAAGCGGGAATATTCCATAATGTCCGGCAACAAATTCCGCATTGTTTCAACCGAAATTATCCGAAAGAAGTAGGTGTTGTATTGCCTATTGAACCACCCTATTATCCATGTAAGGCTGACAGTAGAATCGCGGGAGACAAGATATGGGTAATAGTAGTTATAGGTAAAATAAAATTAGGTTCTGTTCGGATTGGTGTGGTGGTGATTTATGCTGGAGATTTTCCGGGGGTGTTGGACGGCTGCCTGTGACTTCAGATCAAATTGGGGCTCAGAGTCTTCAGAGAAGTGTGGCATGCTATGGAGCTTCATCCATGACGAAGTTCTGTGATAGTGGGTCTCGGCAACTGAGGAGGTCTATGAATAACACAGAACCGAATTTGGCTCGGAACTGTAAGGAGAGTTTATGCATGTTGTTACCTGGTTTTATGAACTTACTGTCGATTGAATGCTAAACCAGTTTGTAATTGGGATGATAAATCCTTTTTGTGAACCTTACTGCTCCTGCATTTACGTAATAGTAGTCACTTCACAAGGAATGGATGGTGGAAGGCGAGGTCCTTCGAAACGAGCAAGAAGACTACTTAACAAAGCAGAGATCCCCCGCATACTATTAACGTAATTTTGAAGCTAGAACTACGAAAATTGTTATTTGGTTTCTTGGTCAGAAACAAAGAAATACGTTTTTCATCATTTTTGGAAATTTAAGCCCTGTGGGGTTCAGATAGTGGATGAAAGATTTTTTAACTAAACCATTGGTAAGGAACTTCTAAGTCAACGGCCTTGCCGCAGTGGTGACACCGGTTCCCGTCAGATCGCCGAAGTTAAGAGCTGTCGACTGGGCTAGCACTGGGATGGGTCACCATCTGGTCTGCCGAGCGCTGTTGGCAAGCGAGTTGCACTCAGCCCTTGTGAGGCAAACTGAGGAGCTACTTGATTGAGAAGTAGCGGCTTCGGTCTCGTAAAGTGACATACGGGCGGGAGAGCGGTGTACCAACCACAAGCCGCTCCATATCCAAATACAGTGATGCTTGTGGTCTGAGGATGACACGGCGGCCGGTTGGTACCTTTGGGCCTTCCAACGCCATCCAAGGCCTGTTCGGACGCAGTTTAATTTAGTTTAGTGTGTAAGTCTAAGGGCGGATGACCACGGCAGTTTGGTCCTTTAGGAATTCACACTCATTTGAACATTTGAATGCTAGGTGTAGCGCGGCCACATATCGAAATTTCATGAAAGTATAGGGACTCAAGCGGTAATAGTCTACAATGTCCCACAACAAATTCCGCATTTTTTCAACCGAAATTGACCGAGAAAAAAAAGTGTCGCGTTAATTAATGAACACCCCTCGTAAGCATATTTCACGAAAATACCGCGAAGGCAGGATTAAAGAGAGCATTTGACCATGAAAGGCAATGGTCTATAGTTCGAGTCTCGGTCCGGCACACAGTTTTAATCTGCCAGGAAGTTTCATATCAGCGCACACTAAGCTGCGGAATGAAAATTTCAGTCTGGAAACATCCCTCCAGGCTGTGGCTAAGCCCTGTTTCCTCAGTACTTTTTCTTCCAGGAGTGTTCGCTGAAGAGCTTCTATGAAGTTTGGAAGGTAGAAGACTAGGTACTGGCGGAAGTAAATCTGTGAGGAGTGGTCGTGAGTCGTGCTTGGGTAGCTCAGTCGGTAGGGCACTTGCCTGCGTAAGGCAGAGGTCCCGAGTTCAAGTTTCGGTCAAGCACGCAGTTTTAATCCGTCAGAAAGTTTCATATCAGCGCACGTTCTGTTGCAGAGTGAAAATTTCATTCAATGTTAGAGAGATTCGAGCTAACCGAGGCTTACCACCAATCGCTCCTCCCGCGGAACATCCTCAGCTGGAACTATAAAGAGGATAAGTGACAGTCATACACCAAGTACACCCCGCCACATACCAGCAGGTTGTTTGTGGAGTATAGATGTCAATGTACATATTTTGAACGGCGTTACACTTTTTGTCTGACATTTCATCCGGAATGTCATTATTATGGTACTGAATATTTGTATTTCCGACTCGTCTCTTGAACTGTACAAATAGTTGAAGGGAAGTTGGAATGCTTACCGACGGAGGTCGCACGGTGGACTTGTATTCAGAAGGACGCTAGTTCCAAGTCCCGTTCGGTCATCCATATTAAGGTTTCCCTTGATTTTCCTATATCGCTTAAGCCGAATGCTTGAATGGTTCCTCTGAAAACCCACACCTACTTTCCTTTCTCATTCTTCCCTCTTCCTATCGTAAGCTCTAATGACCCTGCCCTCGACAGTATGTTAATCTCTAATCTTTCTTTTCTTTTTTTTTTTGTTTTTGAGTTGTTTATACAATTTTCTATCTATTGTTAGATATTGCTTCGTATACCGTTTTAACAGATGAAATGTGTTGTCCACCCATCATTAGTTTCTGCTTAAATTTCTTCATATTGTTACTGTTTTCAATACTTTTTCTTATACATATACAGTCAGCTTATGGTGTTGGAGCTAGCGGATGTGTACCGCGGAAATTTGTCGGACACGGCACTCAACGCGAAATACAAAGTCGTTGCGATGTCCACCGTTCTTATAATTACACACATACTGAATTTATATTGCTCAATGATGATTTTCTTCGAGCTGAGCAGTTCTTCTCCATCCGCCCGAACTTATCATTCTCGATGCGACGCTGCTCGCGCTCCTCTGGAAGCGTCGCCAATTTACCCATCCTTCTGGAGTGGAGCTATAAAAGCGAGGAGGTCGTAAATCAATGTAACTAAATCACGAATCGAGCTAACAGTCCCGGAGTGAGAGAAATACTAATAACTTTTCATTTCAAGTTGTCCGAATTTTATGAATGTGGAGTAATAAATCACGCATTTCTTTCTGGAAGAGACTTAGGAGGAATACAGAATAGTTTCCGATAAGAACTTTGTTTCCTTTGAAAGAGAATTCCTAAAATTTTAATGGCGTGCTAAATCACACGGTATAACTCTAATTCAAGGGAGGTTCCTTTGATGAGATACATTAGGGCCTGTAATGGAAATGAATGTAAGTGGAAGGTGAATCTTTCCTCTATAGAAAATAGAGTAAGCCAACATGCTCTTTTGAAAGGTATTGCTTGTTACTAAGGTGTGATTATAGGCCTTATAAAAAATACGTGTGCTTTACAGAAGCAAAGAGAGGCAACACATTCAGCTTGGTGTCAGAATTACTCATACCAATCTGACGTAAGTAGAAAATGGGATAGGTAGAAGTAATGAAATCTAGTGAACAGTCTTTGACCAAATTGGACGTAAAGAGCAGCCATACAATCATGAGGCCGAGAAATATTTGAAGTTACCTCACTTTGTAACATAAGCAGCAGATAAGATGACTGGTAATGAGTGTCTAAATCTTTGGTAGGTTGTCTCAGTGACTTAGAAGCATGTTTCCCATGGCTGCTGAATCGTACATCATACAGTATACGTAGACTGAATATGACGATCAGGATAGTTTGATACATAGCGGTTTTCAAGTTCCAGAAAGCTACTTGGTGTTTCACTATATTTTTATCGCTGTGGAATGATTCTAGCTGTAACGCAAGCCATATACGCCATTTTAAACTCTCTATTACAAAGAAATGACAAAACCCATGGAACAGCCATATGTACATATACAGATGTCGGTAGTACCACGTACACAAGGTATAAAAGGGCAGTGCATTGGCGGAGTTGTCATTTGCACACAGGTGAATCATGTTAAAAGTTTCCGACGTGATTATAGCCGCACCTCGGGAATTAATACAGTTGGAAAACGGAATGGTAGTTGGAGCTAGGCCCATGTGACATTCCATTTCGAAAATCGTCAGGTAACTCAATATTCCGAGATCGACAGTGCTAAGAGTATGCCGAGAATACCGTGTTTCAGGCATTACCTCTCACCATGGGCAACGCAATGGCCGACGCCGTTCACTTAACCACCGAGAGCACCGGCGTTTGCGTGGAGTTGTCAGTGCCAACAGACAAGCAACACTACGTGAAATAACCGCAGAAATCAATGTGGGGTGAACGTATCCGCTAGGACAGTACGGCGAAATGTGGCGTTAATGGACAATGTCAGCAGCCGGCCGACATAAGTGCCTTTGCTAACAGCACATCATCGACTGCAGCGTCTTTCCTTGGCTCATGACCCTATTCGTTGGGCCCTAGACGACGGAAAAACCGTGGCTTGGTCAGATGAGTCCCGATTTCAGTTGCTAAGATCTGACTGAGAGATGAATTCCGTGCTAAAATACTTTAGCCACACACACTACCATATTTTTTTTCAAAACGTTATTTAACAAAATAACTTTACAGAAGTATGCCACGGTAACATACTAACAAAACAATTAGTTTATGAGTTGTTATATATAGCGTAACACATCCACACTTGAGTCTTAAGGATGGATATTTGTGGGAATACACTTTCTGTTTATTTCGTCGGGGTCTGTGAGTGTAAAATTTCACGAACTTTTAATGTGTATCCATTGCTGATGAACTGTCAGATTCTCGGACATCTGTTGGAACTTTCCAAATTAACTTTTATTCACATTTCTATTTCTCGTCAATTTCAGTCAGCTATTTTTTTTATATATATATATAAACGTAAATTTACGAAATTTGTGAACTTTTCCTTATATTTTTTGGTTTACCATAGGTTGTGATATACAGCCAGAAATTTTCCTTGTTTCTATTTTCTTCCGTCAGTATTTGGTGTATTGTGTGTCCTTTGATCCAGCTCACAGCATTGCCTTTTGCAACTGGTATGGGACGTCATCTGAGTTTAGAAGATCTGCTAGTGTAATATATTTGAGAACTGTTCCTTTTATACTCGCTAGCTTCTACCAGATAACCTGCCAAAGTTTAGTCACTTTTTTTTTACACACAAATCTGTGTTATTCGCTGTCGATTAAATAACACGACGAGCACGATGATAAGTCCACTAGGTTAACAGCATACAGTCTGGAATTCGTCGTAACTTTTCTGTTAACTGCTTTATACCAGATGCCTTTACATTTGGTGGTACATTTCGACTACTGATATTTTTCTAGATGGCTTTCCAGTCATAGACTGGAAATTTTAACTCGATTGCATTTTTACTTTTGTTTCCCGCCAGTTTTATTTTCCCTTGTCTTCGTCACATTCTTCGCCGGAATGTTTCACTAAATGTAATTAAATCCGATTAAAAATTGTTTCAGAGGGTGAAATCCCGTTAGGACATGTTGCGCATTCACGGGCGGGTTCACATTGACTGGAATAAATTCGTTGAGCAAGCGAGATGTTAAGCTGTTGAATAATCTTTTTCCGTAATTTGTACATAGTACATACAAACAAAGTTATAGACTTCGTGCTAACATCCACAAGGTTTATTCCACCGTTTCCTGCAGGGAGAGTTAGAATACCAGATTTAACTTTGAATGTGTTTTCGTGGGTTACAAAGCGACCTAAGGCCGACGTAATTGAGGTAGTCGTGTGTTTCGAGAAATGGGTACCACTCGCTCCACATAGATGATTTTTGCAACGATGCATATACCAGCCAGGGATGCTTCCTGATATTCGTCGCGTTTCCTGATACTGTTCTCTTGTACACTTTTTCGTAAGCTTGCGAGTATTTTTTTTCAGTTAGTAGCGATGGTGCGCTCTATGCTGGATCTGTAATCGATACAAAATATTTCCATATGGAGGACTATCTTTAATTGTCCTGAGTTTTGCATGCGTATTCAGCGTCCGATGCTCTTCATATATGATTTAGGTTTATTTTGGTTTGCTCCTGATGCCATTTCGTACTAGCCAATGATTTGTATGGACTTCTCTACACGATTTTCATTGGTAACCGCGAGATGCGCGTCATCATTGTATGCCCTAATATGATACTTTGTACCTTTATGTTTAGTCCTGTTAGCTGTTGTTCTAGAGTGACTAGCAGAAGTTCCAATGCGATGGCGAACAGGGCCATCGACTTTGGACATCCCTGTCCCACCGAATTACTGCACTTAAATATTCTCCTTAACTGACGTTTTATTAAGATTCTTCCTGAACCTCGGCTTAATATTCTGAAGATTAATTTGATAAAGCGTTGTAAAAAACCCATTGCCTTCATCATTTCGAATAGAGTAGTAATAATAATGACTATTTACTCTATCAAAGTATTCTGAAAGTCTAGACCGCCATGCTAAATGCGCTTTGGGTCGGTCCCACTTACTCTGTTCTTGAAGCACCGCTGTTCTCTCGATTTATGGCGGCTGTTCGCTAGGTGGCAATGGCATCGTTTACACAACTTAATTTTAATTCATCATAATTTGGATAATCCGTACGAAATATTTAAAATATTTATAAACTTTATACAAAAACTTCCCTTTTGAATCAGTGTATATGTTAATGAAAATCGGATCAAATGCCCTACCGCAGTTCCTGAGATAAGCCTGAATATACAGACGTGAGCAACCGACTTGAGTTTATATATATATTCATATGTTGTGTGTGCGTGTGTGTGGGTGAGAGAGAGAGAGAGAGAGAGAGAGAGAGAGAGAGAGAGAGAATGTTAAAATGTTTTTCTGTTTCAGGTAACTTTACTTGATATTGCCACTCTGCACGTCATATTCTCTCTACTTCGACCATCAATAGTTATTTCACTGCCCAATTAGCAACACATGTCTACTGCATCAGCTGTCTCTTTTGCTTTGCGAAATCCCTTAGCATCGTCTGAGTTAATTCAGAAACATGCAATTACCCTTATTTTAGAGTTCTTTCCAAGACCCTATCCGTTCCGTTCAACTGCTCTTCCCAGTCCTTTGCCGTCTGCGACAGAATTACAATGTCATCATCAAACCTCAAAAGTTTTAATTTCGTCTCCCTGAACCATAGCCCTTTCCAAATTTCCCTTTGGGTTTCTTTACTGACTGCTCGTTATAGACATTACATAACACTGGAGATAGTCTAAAACCACGCTTCACTCTCCCAACCCCTCTCAACGGGTGCTACACTTTCATGTTCGATTCTTGAAACAACAGTCTGCATTCTGTGCTTGTTGTAGATAACCATTCACTCCCTGCATTTCATCGCTACTATCCCGACTAATTAAGCGCTGTATCAGGTCATTTTTTGCTTGCTTCTGAGTCACGAATACAGAAACACAACTGTTGAAAAGATTAATTGGTCTAATGACTAAACAAACGCCCACAGCTAATCTTGTTAGAAGTCAAGTCGCACTGAGTTTAGAAGACAACATCTCATTGTGGAAACCTCTCCCCCCCAATCGAGGCGAGCCAAAGGAAAAGAAATGACGCAAGAATTTGCCAGGCTTTCTGGACACGGAGAGTAAATTCCGCGCACTTTGTTACAGCGAACAAGGAAAAGAAAGAAGGAAGAGGAAAGGAGAGACATGCCTGAAATCTGACAGCTACTCACGTATTCGCTGCACGTCGCGAAGCAAAAGTGAGTGAGATTGTGGTAGCGGGGCGACAGAGGTCGGACAGTGTTTTTCCGAGACAGCGCACGCTGGGAGGCGAAACAAAACGCTGGGGTGTAGTTGGCATGTGTCGCACGTCGCGCGTAGCAGCCGGCCCTGGGCGTGGCGCTCTGTTGTCCTTCCCGGGACCCAATTAGCAGCCAGGGTTGACGGGCGACGCCCCCTGCTGAAAAGCCCCGCCTGTTGCCATCCTGACTGTTGCAGGAACAGCAGGTGACACTGTGCCCACCGCCCAGGTAGTTGTCCTCACTCCTGCGCCCCGTTCATTTTTTTCCCTTTGCTTTATACTCCTCACTGCGCACTGACGTTAATACACTGGTGTGCAAAACTTAAAGACGAAAACTTTTTTCACAATGCGTCACTACCAAGTAACATAGATCGATGAAATTTGGCCTACACGTAGAAATAACTGCTACAGTACAGTGCGAAAGGTAACTGAAAGAAATACGCTGTGTAACAAACAAAAATGACACTTCTATTCAAAGTCAATAAACACACTGAAGCCACCGCGATTTATGATGGGCCCACCCGGACATCACAAAAGGTGAGACATGGCTCTCAGTAAGGTGTGTAACCACCACAGTCACAGTGTATGGTGTGCAACGCTCCCATGTTGGCCACAAATCTGGTAAGGAGTTCTTGTGGTAGGGTATTCCGTTCCTCCACCAGCGAGGTTGACACTAGGGCTGTTGATAAAATATCGATATATCGATATTTTTCCCAAAAAGCATCGATATACATCGGCAATATATTTTTCTTAGATATATCAAAATATCAATATCGAGCGCCAATATTTTTATTTTATATCTTATTTTTTTGCAATTTGTCAATAAATATTTGAAATTGTAATAGAACATAAGTTTACTTTCACTGTGTGAAGGAGTCTTACTCCTTTTTGAGCTTTCATCTCATCCAGTCTTTCTCTTTGAATGTGTGAAAAAAAAGCACTCCGTCTTCAGGCCACAAGTGGCCCATCGGGACCATCCGACCGCCGTGTCATCCTCAGGTGAGGATGCAGATAGGAGGGGCGTGTGGTCAGCACACCGCTCTCCCGGTCGTTATGGTGGTTTTCTTTGACCGGAGCCGCTACTATTCGGTCGAGTAGCTCCTCAATGGCATCACGAGGCTGAGTGCACCCAGAAAAATGGCAACAGCGCATGGCGGCTGAATGGTCACCCATCCAAGCGCCGGCCACGCCCCACAGTGTTTAACTTCGGTGATCTCACAGGAACCGGTGTATCCACTGCGGCAAGGCCGTTGCCCTTGAATGTGTGACACAAATATAAAATATAGGTGGGCAAAGAAGTCCGATAGCACTGGGAGGGGGGTGGGGGGGGTGCTTGGGATAACAAGATTTCTGATATGAAAAAATAGCACACCAGCTACGTTGAGAAACAATTTTTAACGAAATTAGTGTGCTATTTCTTGCCATCGGCATTCCTCAAAAACAGTTGCTGAATAACATGAACAAAAATCTAAATCACACAACAGGTTATTGGATATAGATTTCACCTTATGCAAACACACTTTTTTTTCTTTTTATGCAAATTTGTTTCGGCACCTCTGTGCGAGCATCGGTAGGTTTTGTTAATTGAAAGCTGTAAAAAGTGGGCAAATTTTAGGTTGTTACTGATTTAACGAAGTGAGGTCCAAAGAAAGTTTTTGTCCGTTTTGTTTCTTACCGTGAATTTACATTATATGGTTCTGCCGGACCGTCTGTATGGTGTCCTGCATTGATACCATATCATCTGCAAACCAAACGATGTAAATGAGAATTTCATCGGCAAGTTAGCATATCCCTTGATTCTTAAGAAAAACATGATTTTGGCGTGACAAAATGTTTTGCATATACGGGGTGTTTCAAAAATGACCAGTATATTTGAAACGGCAATAAAAACTAAACGAGCAGCGATAGAAATACACCGTTTGTTGCAATATGCCTGGGACAACAGTACATTTTCAGGCAGACAAACTTTCGAAATTACAGTAGTTACAATTTTCAACAACAGATGGCGCTGCGGTCTGGGAAACTCTATAGTACGATATTTTCCACATATCCACCATGCGTAGCAATAATATGGCGTAGTCTCTGAATGAAATTACCCGAAACCTTTGACAACGTGTCTGGCGGAATGGCTTCACATGCAGATGAGATGTACTGCTTCAGCTGTTCAATTGTTTCTGGATTCTGGCGGTACACCTGGTCTTTCTAGTGTCCCCACAGAAAGAAGTCACAGGGGTTCATGTCTGGCGAATAGGGAGGCCAATCCACGCCGTCTCCTATATGTTTCGGATAGCCCAAAGCAATCACACGATCATCGAAATATTCATTCAGGAAATTAAAGACGTCGGCCGTGCGATGTGGCCGGGCACCATCTTGCATAAACCACGAGGTGTTCGCAGTGTCGTCTAAGGCAGTTTGTACCGCCACAAATTCACGAAGAATGTCCAGATAGCGTGATGCTGTAATCGTTTCGGATCTTAAAAATGGGCCAATGATTCCTTTGGAAGAAATGGCGGCCCAGACCAGTACTTTTTGAGGATGCAGGGACGATGGGACTGCAACATGGGGCTTTTCGGTTCCCCATATGCGCCAGTTCTGTTTATTGACGAAGCCTTCCAGGTAAAAATAAGCTTCGTCAGTAAACCAAATGCTGCCCACATGCATATCGCCGTCATCAATCCTGTGCACTATATCGTTAGCGAATGTCTCTCGTGCAGCAATGGTAGCGGCGCTGAGGGGTTGCCGCGTTTGAATTTTGTATGGATACAGGTGTAAACTCTGGCGCATGAGACGATACGTGGACGTTGGCGTCATTTGGACAAACCCGGGGCCGCTGTTGGATCACCTGCTGCACTAGCTGCGCGTTGCCCTCTGTGGTTGCCGTACGCGGTCGCCCTACCTTTCCAGCACGTTCATCCGTCACGTTCCCAGTCCGTTGAAATTTTTCAAACAGATCCTTTATTGTATCGCTTTTCGGTCCTTTGGTTACATTAAACCTCCGTTGAAAACTTCGTCTTGTTGCAACAACACTGTGTTCTAGGCGGTGGAATTCCAACACCAGAAAAATCCTCTGTTCTAAGGAATAAACCATGTTGTCTACAGCACACTTGCACGTTGTGAACAGCACACGCTTACAGCAGAAAGACGACGTACAGAATGGCGCACCCACAGACTGCGTTGTCTTCTATATCGTTCACATCACTTGCAGCGCCATCTGTTGTTGAAAATTGTAACTACTGTAATTTCGAAAGTTTGTCCGCCTGAAAATGTACTGTTGTCCCAAGCATATTGCAACAAACGGTGTATTTCTATCGCTGATCGTTTAGTTTTTATTGCCGTTTCAAATATACCGGTCATTTTTGAAACACCCTGTATGTTATTAAACCGAAGTCCACCATTTGCCTTCCCTAACACAGTTTTCACCTGCTCGTTCCACCTCATATCGGATTACAGTGTTACGCCCAGATATTTAAAAGGCTTGACTGTGTCAAGCTGGACATGCTGTATCCGAACATTACAGGTTTGGTCTTCCTACTCATCCGCATTAACTTACATTTTTCCACATTTAGAACTAGCTGCCGTACATCACACCAATTGGAAATTTTGTCTAAGTCGTCTTGTACCTTCCTACTGTCACTCAACTTCCACACCTGGCCGTACACCACGGCATTATCAGCAAACAACTGCAGACTGTTGCCCACCCTGTAATCCAAATAATTTATGTGTACAGAGAACAACAGCGCTCCTAACACACCTCCCTGGGACACTCCTGACGATACCCATGTCTCTCATGAACACTCGCCGTCGCGGACAACGTACTGGGTTGTTTTATTTAAGAAGTCTTCGAGCCACTCACATATCTGTAAACCTATTCCATATGCTCGGACCTTCGTTAACAGCCTGCAATGGAGCACTGTGTAAAATGCTTTCCGGAAATTTAGAAATATTGAATCTGCCTGTTGCCCTTCACCCATAGTTCTCAGCATGTCTTGTGAGAAAAGTGCAGGCTGAGTTTCGCATTATATTCGAACTGAGACTATGTTCAAGGATTCTGCAGCGAACAGAAGTTAGAGGATATTGGTCTGTAATTTTGCGGTTCCGTTCTTTACCTTTTTTATATACTGGAGTCACCAGCGCTTTTTTCCAGTCGCTTGGGACTTTGTGCGGCGCTACATATACACGATAAACGGAAGCCAGGTAAGGGGCCATGTCGTAGAGTACTCTGTGAAAAACCGAATTGGGATACCATCTGGACCGGGTGACTGATATGTTTTCAACTCTTTCAGTTGTATTTCCACGCAAGGGAGTCTTTATCACTATGTCGTCCATATGGTGGTCTGTTCAATGGCCAAACGACGGCCGGCCAGAGTGGCCGTGCGGTTTTGGGAGCTACAGTCTGGAGCCGAGCGACCGCTACGGTCGCAGGTTCGAATCCTGCCTCTGGCATGGATGTGTGTGATGTCCTTAGGTTAGTTAGGTTTAATTAGTTCTAAGTTCTAGGCGACTGATGACCTCAGAAGTTAAGTCCCATAGCGCTCAGAGCCATGTGAACCATCAACCAAACGACTGTATGTTTCCATGATTCTCCTGCTTGAACGATTTCTTGAAAGTAAAATTTAAAACTTGGGCTTTCGTTTCACTATGTTCAACTGCCACACCATACTGGTCAACAAGGGACTGAATGAAAGCCTTAGACCTGCGTAGCGATTTTACATACGACCAGAATTTTCTCCGGTTCTCTGCCAGATCTTTTGATAACGTGTGACGGTGGTAGTTGTTGTAAGCTTCGCGCATAAATCTTTTCACAGACGCACGAATCTCTACTAACCTCCACTTATCGTTGTTTGTATGTCCCCTTTTCAACCTAGAGTGCAACAGCCTCTGCTTTATCAGCATCTTACGAATTTCAATTAAATCATGGTGGGTCTTTTCCATCTTTTATTCAATTACTAGGTACGTAATCCTCCAGACTACGACTTACAATCTGCTTAAACTTTGCCCATAGTTCCTCTACATTCATCTTACTGGTACTAAGTCATGCCAATTCACTGTCTAAGTAAGATGTTAATAACTACTTATCTGCTCTATCTAGCAGAAACGCTCTCCCACCCTTCTTGCCTGATTTATTAACTTTCCTAACCATAATTGTTATAAAGACATCATGATCGCTAATCCCCGTTTCTATGCTGACATTGTCGATAAGGTCCGGCCTATTTGTAGCTATAAGGTCTACGATATTTACATTCCCTGTTGGCTGCCGACCTAGCTGCTCAAGACAGTTTTCAGAAAACGTGTTCAGAAGTATTCCGCATGACTGTCTGTCTGTATCCTCCACAATGAGTCCATAGACATCCCAGTCTATACTCGGCAAATTAAAGTCGCCTCCAACTAGTATTGCATGGATTGAGTATTTACGAGCTATTGACCGTAGACTTCCTTTGAATGACTCTATAACTGCCACAGCGGAATCGAGTGACCGGTAAAAATGGTTCAAATGGCTCTGAGCGCTATGGGACTTAACTTCTGAGGTCATCAGTCCCATAGAACTTAGAACTACTTAAACCTAACTAACCTAAGGACATCACACACATCCATGCCCGAGGCAGGATTCGAACCTGCGACCATAGCGGTCGCGCGGCTCCAGACTGTAGCGCCTAGAACCGCTCGGCCACCCCGGCCGGCGCCGGTAAAAACATCCAACAATTAACTTAGTTTCACCTACACCTGCACTCAACTTCGACCTCAATAGAGACAATATTTTTGTCAACTGTAATGAAAACTCCCCCTCCTGTGGCCTGTAATCTGTCTTTCCGCTATATGTTCCATAACAGTTCTTTAGCAGTGTGGCCCGAGTTTCATCGGGCTATATTACTTGGCAGTGACACATAATCCGAAAGTTACACCAGGGTGCAAAATCTAAGGACGAAACTGTTTCACTCTGTTCTTCAGCCAAATTGCTGGTAATAAACCGATGTTAATTCCTTGGCTTGCCTGTGCATAGAGCAACCAATGAATCAAAAGAAATGCAAGAATGCATCTAAATGCAATTCAGTTTGCTTATGATGCGACGGTGCCTTTATGCTACGAGAACGTCCAGTCGCGGACGAACATGCCTCATTGTGGCTGTACACCCTCAATTCTGTCTGATAGCTTGGTGTCGGCAATGCCCAAACTAAAACTCTAGCCTAGTTCTCTGAAGCCAAACAGAGTGGTTGTGCACCATCGCTTTGCAGTCCAAATCTTAAAACAAGTGAATATTGATCAAACCTGTTAATAGTAGATTAACAAGGTAGCGAGAATATTAAGTAAAACAACTAAAATGTTATACCAACGGTTAAAATTTATCCTTTATGATAGTAATAATGAGTAAAACAAATTACATTTAAAGTTCAAGCCAAATGTTTATTTCAGAAATCAATACATCACTGTTCTAATTCTGGCCTTACCTAGATAAAATGGATAAATCAATTGAACAATAGGTAAACCAGCAATTAAAAATGTTGTAGCATATTGCAAGTAGGCCATTTACATGCAATAGTATGTGCAAAAGAAGTTCACTCAGTGGTGCATTAACTCACGAAAAACAGTAACAAAATCTTTTAACCTCATTAATATCCACAGAGGAAGCTGAACTTAATTAATCACCATTACTATCGCCCCAAGTATCCAATATGTTCGTCACAGTATTATCATACCAAATACCGCAAAATATTAAAGTTCACTTGTACCCTACACTGTTAAAGCAATGATGAGGACCGCGTGCTCGCAGAAACAATCACTAGAAGATACACAAAATCGTTAAGCCCAGACAAATTTCAAAGTCTAGAACTCATTTCCACGAAAAGTCTAAGTGTTCAGCTCGCGACCACAAGAAATTTACTCACTCCGACGAACGCTATCTTGCGGCAGTCTGGCTGCCGAAATATACTCAACAACTTTCCTCTCTAAAAGCACCATTAAAATAGACCGCCAAAAGTCACTGCACGCCGATTTGTTCGTCTTTTTTCCTTTTAGCCATGTGATTACTTCTACTCAATACAAGTATCTGCAGAACGACCAATATCAAATCAAACAATAATTTCACATACATACAACACACTAATGCATAGAATAAATGTTCACGGTCAGTTTGCGACCTTTCATTAACATATTTATATATGATTTCAATAGATGCGAATAAATGCACAAATACCTGGCTATATTCGGCCTGTATCGTATTGAAATTTGAACTAATCCCTATAATGGCACCTTAAAACATCAAACTGAGGTTGCTTAGGCATCATAAGATGTTGGATAATGGTCTGGGATACTCACGCTGATTTCATACTATGTTTATAGGAAGAGAAATCGTAGTTAACGAGTGGTCACATGGTCACCTTGAAGATAATTGGGCTCTAATGTTTGACAATATGTGAAAACCAACACAGTTTCTGATGGCGAATATTTGTTTTATTCAATGAGCTGTTTCGATCGTTATGATTATCATCTGACTGATCTAAAAAAGAGTGTGCATTTTATTAATAGCGGCCGAGCGGTTCTAGGCGCTACAGTCTGGAACCGCGCGACCGCTACGGTCGCAGGTTCGAATCGTGCCTCGGGAATGGATGTGTGTGATGTCCTTAGGTTAGTTAGGTTTAAGTAGTTCTAAGTTCTAGGGAACTGATGATCACAGCAATTACGTCCCATAGTGCTCAGAGCCATTTGAACCATTTTATTAATAAGTAAGAGTATTATGATTATAAGAAGAAGCGTTGATTTGAATTATCTGAGAACCACCTAACAAACAATACACCTGTCTCCTTGAAATTAAAAACAGAAGGCAATAGAATTTGTAGCCATTCTCATCGTCACATAGTATAAAAGCATTATAAAATTGGAATAAAACACAGCGGCCGTCGTTGGTACACTGTACTTACCATGGAGGTAAAAAAAAGGACTTATGCTGTACGTTTTGAAGCTACAGTAGCCCAAAACTTGCAGACTACTGTTTATGAGTGCTTCTTGTTCATTATTTCTTTCGTGTGAGCCTGATAACTGATTTAAATACTAAAACTTATAGTGCTTACGTGAATAACATAGTGTCAGGAAGGCACTTTCGAACGTTTTTCTGGAATGGGTATTTACTCTAGAAATACTATACAGTGAGAGTGACTTCACGGGGAAGGTGAACCGTTGTGAACTATGGGAGTATGAATGTGGTGAAACTAATGTTTTGTACCTAGATAAGACGGCGGACATCGGCTTCAAGTATGTAAAATAATGCCACCTCCCCTCTTCTTTTACCTCCATGGCCATTACAGCTATAAGACAAGCGGCTGAAGAGCTCCAGCGCTAGGTGTAGCTGATTGTAAGGACTTTTTGCAATGGCGTGTTAAAAATCCAGAGATATGATGTACGATGTTTTACTCCAACCAAAATGGGATGAGTTAAAATGTAATTAAAGAAGAGGTAGAGCTTAAACATTGATTCAGTTGACTTCATTATGTACTACACTGAAGAGCCAAAGAAACTGGTACACCTCTCTAAAATCGCTTAGGGACCCCGCAAGCACGTAGAAGTGCCGCAACACGGCGTGACATGGACTCGACTAATGTCTGAAGTAGTTCTGCAGGGAACTGACACCATGAATCCTGCAGGGCTATCCACAAATCCGTAAGACTACGAGGGGGTGAAGGTCTCTTCTGAACAGCACGTTGCAAAGCATCCCAGATATACTTAACAATGTTTATGTCCGAGGAGTTTGAGGGCCAGCGGAAGTGTTTACACTGAGAAGAGTGTTCCTGGAGCATTTCTGGACGTGTGCGGTGTCGCATTGTTCTGCTGGAATTGTCCAAGTCTGTCAGAATGCACAACGGACATGAATGGATGCAGGTGATCAGACAGGAAGCTTACGTACATGTAACCTGTCACAGTCATCTAGTCGTATCAGGGGTCCCATATCACTCCAACTGCACACGCCCCACTCCATTACAGAGACTCCACCAGCTTGAAAGTGACCTGCTGACATGCGGGGTCCATGGATTCATGAGGTTGTCTCCATACCCGTACACGTCCATGCGCTCGATAGAATTTGAAACAAGACTCGTCCGACCAGCCGACGTGTTTCCAGTCATCAGTAGTCCAATGTCGGTGTTGACGGGACCAGGAAAGACGTAAATCTATGTGTCGTTGTGTCATCGAGGGTACACGAGTGGGCCTCCGGCCCTGAAAGCCCATGTCGATGATGTTTCGTTGATTGGTTAGCGCGCTGACACTTGTTGATGGCCCAGCACTGAAATCTGCAACAATCTGCGGAAGGGTTGCACTTGTCACGTTGAACGATTCTCTTCTGTCATCGTTGGTCCCGTTCTTGCAGGATTTTTTTTTCCGGCCGCAGCCATGACGGAGATTTGATGTTTTACCGGATGCCTGATATTCACGGTACATTCGTGAAATGGTCGTAGGGGGAAATCCCCACTTCATCGCTACATCGGAGGTGCTGTGGCCCATCTCTCGTACGCCGATTATAACACCACGTTCAAACTCACTTAAATCTTGATGACCTGCCATTGTAGCATCGGTAACCGATTTACCAACTGCGGCAGAGACTTGTTGTCTTGTATGGGCGTTGCCGACCGCAGCGCCGTATTCTGCCCGTTTACATATCTCTGTTTTTGAATATGTTTGCCCACACCAGTTTCTTTGGCGCTTCAGTGTAGTGTGAACTCAGCCTCCTTCAGAAGTAAATTTTAGAACTCACCACAGTGTGGCGACGAGTGTTATATCGCCCAGCACAACATATCCTCCTAAAGTCACACACCGACGACACCTTCCCGTAAATTACAGCGTCATCACGACCCCACCCGTCAAATCGTTTATGTATAGAAATAACAAGAGCGGTGCTGTAACACTTCCCTGAGGCGTTCCTGACGATACCCTTGTCTGCGACGAACACTCGCCGTCCAGAACAACATACTGTGTTCTGAAACTTCCTGGCAGATTAAAACTGTGTGCCCGACCGAGACTCGAACTCGGGACCTTTGCCTTTCGCGGGCAAGTGCTCTACCATCTGAGCTACCGAAGCGCGACTCACGCCCGGTACTCACAGCTTTACTTCTGCCAGTACCTCGTCTCCTACCTTCCAAACTTTACAGAAGCTCTCCTGCGAACCTTCGCCTGCGAGTGGGCTCAAACTGAGGTATCGAAGACACCTCAAAGACTCACAGAATCATCTCCGACCTGTATTATCCACAGGTGCGGGTTAAACACTTCATTGAAAGAAAAGAGTGAAATTCGGTTGATTTCGAATTTTTAAGTAAGTAATGTATGTGAAAGGATCTGATGCTACAAAAATTTTCTGCCAAAAGAGTGATTGTCAATGTAGTTTCCGAGGACATGTAAGTAAAGTGGAGAGTAAACTTATGATGATATGGATGTTGACAGGCGCGAACGTCAAATGTAATTATAGTGCGGCTGACCACTGAATTTGTAAACAGTTCTGGCGTATTGTCATAATTCACCTATGTTTGCTGCGAAAACATTTCGAGTTGATTCTGCATTGCTGAATTTTAGTGTTCGTTTCAGTAAGTGCTTCTACAACGGTTTTACTGGTATGGAAGTATCTCACCACGGAATTGCATTACGGAATGTGTTCAAAGAAGTTCCATAAACCGGCATTTTACCCTTGTGTTTCCGTGTCTTGAAGATAATAACAGACAGGTAGAGCGCCATCGACAACATTCTCCGAGAGACAGACAAGAGTTTTCAAAAACCCCGTAGTCCTAACACTTTCTTCGCTCTTCGAGTGTCTCAGGAAAGCACTTAACGTAATGCATTTTAATAACTCATGTCAGCACAGTGTAAAAAGCTGAAAAGGCTTCTGTTACATTTTTTGCGTTCTTTGTTAAGAATTCTGATGTATGAGTACAGGGTACAGTTTTTCGTCACCGTGTTCACGCTTCCTTTGATATTTCTTTCAGTACTAACTTCGGATAACGAAATAAATAATATAAGTGCAGTGTTTTTTCTGAGAGCGCCAGTTGTCATATTTACTCAAGACACCTGAAGACGATATATTATAAAAATAATACTCAGTTTCTTTTCTTTCTCAAGATATTTATGTCCAAGCGGTTGTTCATATGATGTCCATCAAATAACTCCCATTCTAATTTAAGATAACAAGTTTGTTGATTTGGCATTTATCGAACATAATATTTAAATTGCACTTCTTTAAAAGAAATCTCCTTTTGCATGCTGCAGGTTAGGTTTTGTTTATTATTTAACTTGAGCATCCAGAAGCGTTTAGCCTGATTTACAAGGCATCTCCAGTATGTGTCCTGAAATATTACACGATTTTTTCGTTTGCACACATACCTTATAGTTATCACACATAGGTTACAGAAGGTTATAGATTTAAAACAGTTCATTGAATTTTTTATAACAGACTGGAAAGCTACTAACAGATCAACGTTTGAATCCTTATTGGTAATCTGAACACTTTTCTCTCGTTTGGCAAACCGGTTGAAACCTTGCAGTTTCCTTTGTGGTCACTATTTTCGAAATATAGTACTGTAACTATATTCTGTTTCTACAGTGCATTCGTTTCTGTAAATGTTGCCAACATTCTCATGTTCTGCTTTCATTGTTTTTTGTTTGATTACACGTGTGCTTACTTAGCTTCAGTCTCTCTGCGCGTAGTTGGGGGGGAGGGGGGGGAGGGGGGGAAGAGTCTGTTTCTTTATTCATTTTATGGTTTAATTTTTTTCTTTCCTTTTTCATCATTGACTTATATACTTAGGAGAGAAATGAGAACGTTTGCAACGCTTACAGAAACGAATGACACTGAAGACAAAGAAAATAGTTACAGTACTATATTTCGAGAAGAGTGGCCACAAGGAAAAATGCAGTTTGTCAACCAGTTTACCACATGTGAGAAAGCTGTTTAGTTTACAAATAATTATTTAGGCACTGATCTGTAAGTACTTTTCCATTTTATTATAAAAACGTCAATGAACTGTTTTAAATCTATAACCTACATGTGCAAACGATAATCTATATGTAAAGATGAAGAAATTATGTAAAATTTCAGACATCCACTGAAGATCCCTTCACCACAAGGAACTTTTGATATAATTTTGTTTTCATTCCTCCAAAAACCGATCCAACTCGACTTTACATGAGAAAATTCGACAAATATTCGACTCAATATATTTTGCTTTTTTTGTTTTCACATTTCGTTTCTCGTTAGGTAAATGATGTGAAACACATCACTACTGATCTAGCAATAACTTCAGATTTATAGTACGAGAACTGTGGCGATGTTCCTTGTGAGAACTGTTTGGTAATTTGGCGCCTTCAGTCAGCTATTGTGCACGTTTGTGTTGTTTGATCCATTGAAGACGTACAGCTTCTTTTGCCGCTGCGAGCAGTGGTCTTTTGCGGGGATCTGTATTCCAAATGTCCAAAGCATGCAGTTCTCTTCATTATATTCTCTTGGGAACGAGTGGGAGACTATAAAATGAAAACTGCCGAAGGAATCGTAACGCCATTGCCTACAGAAGAAGATGTGGTCCCCATAAGACCGCTAAGGCCGCAGGCTCATAGCTAGAGATACACGGGAGCATAGCTTCGTGACGACAGACCCAGCACTTGCACGCGTTAGCCTTCCATTGCACTGCTGAAAATTTGGGAATGGAGTCTTAAAAAGAAGAGCAAAGGGATGTCGTGCACTTCCTTACAGCGGAAGGAGTGCGGGTAACGGAAATTCATCACAGAATAGCTCAAGTGTACGGAGAGTACTGCACGTCCGTTGCAAGGATCAAATTCAAGGAGAGCATTTGTCGTTGGCCGGTGGCGCACGATCTGGAACGCAATACAGCATTACCGAGACATGGGTCTACATCTATACACCGCGAGCCACCTTACAGTATGAGGCGGAGGGTACTTTGTATACCTCTGTCACTTCCCCCAATTCATGTTCCATTCGTGAATGGAACGATTGTTGCTAAGCCTCCGTGTGGACTTGGAACGATTGCTGCTAAGCCTCCGTGTGGGCTATAATCTCTCTAATGTTAACATCATAGATTTTTCGCGAACTATACGTAGGGGAAGTAACATATTGGTTGACTCTTCTAGGAATGTGCGCTCTCGGAACTTAAACAGTAGACTATAATATGATGCAGAACGCCCTTCTTTCAGCGTCTGCCGCTGGAATTGAATAAGCATCTCCTTGACGCTGTTGCGCTTACTAAGTAACCTGTATCGAAACGCGCTGCTCTTGTTTGGACCTTCTCTATTTCCTCCATCAATCCTATGTGGTGAGGATCCCAGACTGGTAAGCAATATTCAAGTATTGGTCGAACGAGTGTTTTGTAACCTAATTCCTTTGTTGATGGACTGCGAGCACATTTCCTGAAAATTCTACTAGTGAATCTCATCCTGTCATCTGCCTAACCCGCGATTAATTTTATGTAGTCGTCCCATTTCAAATTGCGCCGTACGCATACTGTTACATACTTTATGGAAATAGCTGTTTCAAGTGACTGTTCTGCAATTTTGTAATCATACTTTTAGGGTGTTTCTATGTATTCGCCGTACGTTACCTTTGTTTATGCTGAGGATCACTTGCCATTCACTGCACCAAGTGTCTGTCATCTGCAGGTCTTCCTGCATTTCGCTTCCATTTTCTAGCGTCGCGACGTATAGTCTCGTGGAATTTCCGACGTTATGTACTAGATCATTTACATAAATTGTGAAAAGCTGTGGTCCTACAGAACTCCCCCGGAGCACACCCGAATTTATTTTTGCGCCTGATGACTTCCCTCCGTAAAGAGTGACATGCTATTCTCTGTTTGCTAGAAACTTCAATCCAGTCACGAAGTCGGTATGATATTCCATACGCTCCTATTTTGTTCATTAGGCGGCCGTGCAGAACTGTATCGTATGCCTTTCGGAAGTGGAGGAATAGGGTATATACCTGTGCGCCTCTATCTGTTGCTTTCTGTGTTTCGTTGACGACGTGGAGGACCATTGCCCATCAGATGGATGGATGCCCGCAGTATTGAAGATCGACGAGCTTCGGTGAGCGTTGGAACTGTAACGGATATTCAGTGCTCAATCGTAATGCCTCCATTTGCTCTTCTTTTGAAGCCTCCATTCCCCTGTTTTCAGCAGAACTGAGATCAGTGGCCGGTCCACACATCCACAAGATCGCTTTGTTGTCGCGAGAATGTGAGCCCACGAGACTCTGATAGGAAACACTCCTTCTTCCACAGCCAATGACATTACAATCCCTTCAGCAGATTCCATTTGACAGCCTCCGGATCGTTTCTTTCTGAATGACGCTTATATCTTCCTTTCAAAATGTCTTCAAAACTGTATCACAATGTGCAGTTCACGTAAACATGAAATCATTAAAAACGTTACACAGTAGGTGCCCTGTACGAGCTTACAGTGCAAGTATCCGGAATAACATAACTCGTCCGATAGCTGGAGTTGACAGTAAACCAAAAAAACACAAGGAAAACGCACATCGCTATTTCAATCAGCTGTCTTCAGTTAAAGGTTTGTGTGAGAACAATGCACACCATTGAAGTGAAGGTAGATGCTGTGGCCATACGAGACTACAGTCATCCGGCCGTAACTGTGGGTTCTTTGATTGCCCACTGAGGCGGGACATAGGAACTATAATGCAAGAAATATTATTTCGTTTTAATACATTAATGAATAAAAGATTCACTCAACTTTGACTCACTTCTTCACCACAGAAGTACTGGATAATTTACAAGTGTCATTCAGTAGCAAAGCATCACATGATGTACTAAATAATAAACTGTTCTCTTGAGGTACAGTGCTCAACAAATAGTGAAGTACAAGTTCATCAGAAACTTTAACAACTCGTTGTTCCTACATTGCTATGTTGACTCCTTCAGATGAGGTCAGGAGCTGGGGAGCCGAGCTCTCCCATACTCGGCTCTCCATTGACCTTCGGTATGAGGGCGTTGCTGTGGTGAGAAGGGGGGTTGGCTTTCAGGAGCGCCTCCTGTACATCGTTGCAGATTGCAACGAGACCTGACTGACGTCCGTCGTTCGATAAGTGTTGCCGACTTCGGTGTGGCACCGCGCTGCCTGGGTGATACTACAGTACGAGCGTTAGTGTTATTTGCAGAATGTAAGTATGCAGAACAGCAATTGAAGAAACGTTTCGTTATTTACAATACATCTACATGTTTTGCAGTGAACACAGTGTGTTGTGGGGTGATCACTCTGTTCTAGAAATTATTCAAAAGGCAAGATCGCTTAAACACTGTTTACTAGATGACCGGTTTCAACACACTAAAGGTGCTATCATCGGATCTGAATGTAGCTTAACATGTATAAATCCTTTGTATACAACGATACGTGAGGCAGACCAGCTGATTTTATATCAGCTGGCCTGCCTCACGTATCGTTATGTCCAAAGCTGGTGGTAGCTCCATAATGGAGTGAGTTGTGTTTACGTGGAATTGACTGGATCCTCCGGTCCAGCTGACTGGAAATGGTCATGTTAAGCGACTTAGAAACTACACTCCTGGCAATGGAAAAAAGAACACATTGACACCGGTGTGTCAGACCCACCATACTTGCTCCGGACACTGCGAGAGGGCTGTACAAGCAATGATCACACGCACGGCACAGCGGACACACCAGGAACCGCGGTGTTGGCCGTCGAATGGCGCTAGCTGCGCAGCACTTGTGCACCGCCGCCGTCAGTGTCAGCCAGTTTGCCGTGGCATACGGAGCTCCATCGCAGTCTTTAACACTGGTAGCATGCCGCGACAGCGTGGACGTGAACCGTATGTGCAGTTGACGGACTTTGTGCCAATGATGGTCGTATGCGTGTTTGTCGCCGTGCAGGTGAGCGCCACAATCAGGACTGCATACGACCGAGGCACACAGAGCCAACACCCGGCATCATGGTGTGGGGAGCGATCTCCTACACTGGCCGTACACCACTGGTGATCGTCGAGGGGACACTGAATAGTGCACGGTACATCCAAACCGTCATCGAACCCATCGTTCTACCATTCCTAGACCGACAAGGGAACTTGCTGTTCCAACAGGACAATGCACGTCCGCATGTATCCCGTGCCACCCAACGTGCTCTAGAAGCTGTAAGTCAACTACCCTGGCCAGCAAGATCTCCGGATCTGTCCCCCATTGAGCATGTTTGGGACTGGATGAAGCGTCGTCTCACGCGGTCTGCACGTCCAGCACGAACGCTGGTCCAACTGAGGCGCCAGGTGGAAATGGCATGGCAAGCCGTTACACAGGACTACATCCAGCATCTCTACGATCGTCTCCATGGGAGAATAGCAGCCTGCATTGCTGCGAAAGGTGGATATACACTGTACTAGTGCCGACATTGTGCATGCTCTGTTGCCTGTGTCTATGTGCCTGTGGTTCTGTCAGTGTGATCATGTGATGTATCTGACCCCAGGAATGTGTCAATAAAGTTTCCCCTTCCTGGGACAATGAATTCACGGTGTTCTTATTTCAATTTCCAGGAGTGTATTTGCAGTCATTCGTGGAATTCATGTTCCCGAACAACGATGGAATTTGATAGATGACAATGCACCATGTCACTGGGCCTCGATTGTTCGCCATTGGTTTGAAGAACATCCTGGACGGTTCAAAAATGTTCAAATGTGTGTGAAATGTTATGGGACTTAACTGCTAAGGTCATCAGTCCCTAAGCTTACATACTATTTAACCTAAATTATCCTAAGGACAAACACACACAGCTATGCCCGAGGGAGGACTCGAACCTCCGCCGGGACCAGCCTCACAGTCCAAGACTGCAGCGCCTCAGACCGCACGGCCAATCCTGCGCGGCTGGACAGTTCGAGCGAATGGTTTGGTGACCCAGATGCGCAACGTGAGACCCATCGAACATTTTTGGGACATAATCGAGAGGTCAGTTCGTGCACTAGATAAATCCTGCACGGGCAACACTTTGGGAATTACGGACGGCTATAGAGGGAGCATGACTGAATGTTCCTGTAGTGGACTTCCAGTGACGTGTTGAGTCCATACCACGCCGAGTTACTGCACTACGCCAGGCAAAAGGAGGTCCGACACAATATTGGGAGATATACCATGACTTTTTTCACCTCATTGTATATTCACTTACTTAAATTAACATTGCAACTTTGACGGTTCTCAGCAGTATATTGCATAATTTAGTTAACCAGAATAGTTGCCGACGTCATGCCTTCCAGAAAATTTGAAATTTTTTATTTTGTTTGTGAGCGACAGCTTATTTTGTGTGCTAAAGATAACGGGAAAAGCAGTATTTAGTTTTGGAGAACATCTTGTCGCACTGAAGTTAAAATCTTCTGGGTTGTTAGGCCGCGTCATGTTTCTTCTAAAATGTTCGACGTTTCGACCTCTCTGCTGGGATCTTCCTCAGGATCTTTTGGTGTCCACTACTGCTGACGTTTTTATGGAACATTTTGAGCAACAAGCGTTAAGTAGTGCTCCTTTGAAGCCTTCCTGCTGGCTCCGCTATGTGGATGATACATTTGTTATATGGCCACACGGCGAAGAAGAACATCCGCTGCAGAGTGAAAATCGCATTCTGAAGAACATCATGCGTTCCACAATTTCTTAAATGGAATTCAAAATGGTTCAAATGGCTCTGAGCACTATGGGACTTAACATCTATGGTCATCAGTCCCCTAGAACTTAGAACTACTTAAACCTAACTAACGTAAGGACATCACACACATCCATGCCCGAGGCAGGATTCGAACCTGCGACCGTAGCAGTCGCGCGGCTCCGGACTGAGCGCCTAGAACCGAAATGGAATTCACCCCAAAATCAAATTCACCTTGGAGGTTGAGAGTGATGTCGGTCTCCCGTTCCTAGATGTGTTGGTATATAGAAGATCTGATAACACTCTAGGTCACAGAGTATACAGAAAGCCGACTAACACAAAGAGGTATTTAGATGCCACTTCGCACCACCACCCAGCCCAGAAGCAAACAGTACTCAACACTCTGTCTTCACGTACCTTCCGTATCAACGATGACGAAAACTTAGAATCGGAGTTGAACTTTTTAAAGAGGACACTGAAGGCAAATGGGTATGATAGTTATTCAATCGACAGGGCTTTTAGGCGGAATATTTATACCGCTAATAAGAATGACGAGGAACCGCGTTCTCACTCCGTCAGGTTACCGTTCGTTTCTAGGGTCACTGACCGCATAAGCAGAATTTTAAAGAAAAGTGGTATTCAGACATCTTTCTTTAGTCAAAACAAAATAAAAGACTTTTTCCGACGGAAAACGGATGCACCTGATTACCTCCACAATGCATGCGTCTATCAAGTCTCTCGTAGCTGCCGCAAAGTGTATATAGGCGAAACGGGAAGAACTGTCAAAGAACGCATTAAGGAACACGAACGGCACATGCGGCCAAAACGAAGTGCAAAATCGGCAGCAGCGGAACATCACGAGAACTGTGGCCATGACATCGAATTTACGTACGTGTAGTGGCTAAAGAAACAAACATTTATAGAAGAAAGGTCCGAGAAGCGGTTGAAATTTCGAAGAATGCATCTAGTTTCAATACAGAGGACGGCTATAGGCTTCCGGCACCGTGGATCCCCGCCATCAAGGAAGTAAATACGGGGCTGCGGTGTGTGAGCGGCATAAACAACGCGCTGCAAGTCACCGCGGCGGACAATAATATTTTGGGTAAACATTCCCCCTCTCTTGCTCTGCCTGTTTCGAATCTAGCCACTGATGACGACCAACCAATAGCGGTAGCAGTCATTTCAACAATAACCCTTCTCCAGCAAAAGTGTAGAATAGTGCCTTTCTATCCAATGACGTTGACCACCAATGGCATCCACAGGAGATGAGCTACCAACGCCCCCTTCTTCTGCATTAGCCTATGACTATGACCCAACAATGGTAGCCATATGAATTTTAACCAATACTATCACTTCTCCAGCACGAACGCCAGAAAACTCCCCCTTTATAATTGGACGCGACACTCGTCTCTGACCTCCCCCCCCCCCCCCGAGTCCCTTTGTATTCCCCTCCTCTGCCTTCCCCACTCCCTGTCGCGTCTGCCCAGCACCCCCCACCCCTGTTATGGGTCCTCATCCTCCATCGGCTCCTTTCCCGCCTCCCCCCCCCCTTCGCTTTTCCTCTCGTTCCCCCCTTTTTTATTTTCCCATCATCTGTCCAGTTTCCCCCCGCCTGCTCTCGGCTGTGGTCTGTCACATTTGCCAACTTTTTAGTGCAGTGTTCCAGTGAATGTTCAGTGTTGTTCGTCTTTTTAGTGTTGCGAACAGAAACCATGCTGTCGCTGGTTGTGAGTTTTATTTCTTTTGCGAACAGAAACCAGACTTTCGCCGTGTTTTTTAGTTGTCTGTCTATTGTTTTACCTCTCTGCTCCGTATGTATTTTATTAGCGTTATCATCCCTTTGTTCTATGTTTTAAGTTCCACGATTTCTTTTCGCCATGTTACTCTTTAAGTCTCCGATTTTATCGCCCGATTTTATTATTTATTCTCTTCCTCTTTTTAACAAAGTCTGTAGGCTGAAGAGCGGCATACTAAGCTGCTGCCAGCCCGCCCCCTTCGGTTGGGGGGGGGGGGGGGCGGGAATCGAAATTCAATAAAGGAAAAAAATCGTCTCTGGCAGTGTTTTAGCAATAGTGGACACCAAAAGATCCTGAGGAAGATCCCAGCAGAGGGGTCGAAACGTCGAACTTTTTAGAAGAAACATGACGCGGCCTAACAACCTGAAAGATTTTAACTTCAGTGGCAACGGCTACGAAAGCCTGCAGACTAACATCTTATCGCACTCTTATTTACTGCATTATTCCAAGCGAGACGAAAGTGGAACAGGTCTGAGGGTGGAATACACAAAATGGCTCAAATGGCTCTGAGCACTATGGGACTTAACTACTGAGGTCATCAGTCCCCTAGAACTTAGAACTACTTAAACCTAACTAACCTAAGGACATCACACACATCCATGCCCGATGCAGGATTCGAACCTGCGACCGTAGCGGTCACGCGGTTCCAAACTGAAGCGCTTAGAACCGCACGGCCACACCGGCCGGCTGGTGGAATACAAGGCGCAGGTTGTATTCCCTCGCGGCGGCTCCTCCGCCATGCTCCACCGAACGCATTAAGCAGCGCCAGCGACGCGCTCGTACTGCGGTCTGTGGAGGCGGCGGCAGCTGGCGGCGCGCTATTGGAAGCCGATAGCGGAGGGGCAGGCAGGCAGGCGGGCAGGCGTTAGGCACGCCTCCACTGCTGCTGCTGTACGGAAACAATCGCGCGGCCTTCATTAGCAACCGCTGCCGCCGCCGCTGCCGCTGCCGCTGCCGTAGCACCGCCGCGCCGCGCCTTTGCTGCCACGTGGCCACAATGCCGCTCGCCACAGCGTCTAATGCCTCTGGTCGCAGGGACGCCACACATTTTCTTTGGCTTTATTAGCTGTTCCGAAAGCGAAGCGACTAAAATTATACGACAGCAGGAAGGTGATTTCTCCGACTGCCTATCAGTCTTGAGTAGCTAGTAACCTCCATTTCATTATTACTGAAGCACTCTGATAATGAAAGCAAATCCATTGGTAAAATCTTATCTATTACACCTCTATATTGCATTCCTGCATAATCACCATTCAGATTTAAGCGTTTACTAAAGACGTAATGAATTCCTTTTGGATAAGACTATGGGCTGAGTTCACAGCCAGCCCGTTGCAGAGCAACCTGCCGCGCGGTCTCAGGCGTCTTGTCACATTCCGTGCGGCTCCCCCAGTCGGAGATTCGAGTCCTCCCTTGCGCATGGTTGTGTCTCTCGTCCTTAGCGTAAGTTAATTAAAGTTACATTAAATAGTGTGTAACCTTAGCGACCGATGACCTCAGCAGTTAGGTCCCAAATTTCCACAGAGCAAACTGAAGTTCTTGGTCAGATTAAATGCAGTCTGAGCCGTCCATTTATTAACTCACTACCGCCCCGCACCGGCTTCGCACGGGTAGCTCTAAGTACCCGCAGCCGGATGACTTGCCTGCCGGAGTGGTAATAAATAATATACGAGGTGGTTCAAAATTCCTATTACAGGCTGCTAGTGGTTGCAGAGGGGACGTAGTAGACGACGTTTGGTTAAGGAAGCCAAGTCCGGAAATTTACGTTTTGGATAAAAAATTAGTTTGACGATCAGGTCGCTTTCGGATCTTCCACTTCACTGTATGCACACAAGCCAAGAAGAGGTCATTGTCTTCAGATCTTGTTGTAATTATGAAATCACAGATCATTCTCGTCTGGCTGCATCAACAGCTGCGAGAAACTGGTGCGTTCGGAACTAGGAGCTATATACACTCCTGGAAATGGAAAAAAGAACACATTGACACCGGTGTGTCAGACCCACCATACTTGCTCCAGACACTGCGAGAGGGCTGTACAAGCAATGATCACACGCACGGCACAGCGGACACACCAGGAACCGCGGTGTTGGCCGTCGAATGGCGCTATCTGCGCAGCATTTGTGCACCGCCGCCGTCAGTGTCAGCCAGTTTGCCGTGGCATACGGAGCTCCATCGCAGCCTTTAACACTGGTAGCATGCCGCGACAGCGTGGACGTGAACCGTATGTGCAGTTGACGGACTTCGAGCGAGGGCGTATAGTGGGCATGCGGGAGGCCGGGTGGACGTACCGCCGAATTGCTCAACACGTGGGGCGTGAGGTCTCCACAGTACATCGATGTTGTCGCTAGTGGTCGGCGGAAGGTGCACGTGCCCGTCGACCTGGGACCGGACCGCAGCGACGCACGGATGCACGCCAAGACCGTAGGATCCTACGCAGTGCCGTAGGGGACCGCACCGCCACTTCCCAGCAAATTAGGGACACTGTTGCTCCTGGGGTATCGGCGAGGACCATTCGCAACCGTCTCCATGAAGCTGGGCTACGGTCCCGCACACCGTTAGGCCGTCTTCCGCTCACGCCCCAACATCGTGCAGCCCGCCTCCAGTGGTGTCGCGACAGGCGTGAATGCAGGGACGAATGGAGACGTGTCGTCTTCAGCGATGAGAGTCGCTTCTGCCTTGGTGCCAATGATGGTCGTATGCGTGTTTGGCGCCGTGCAGGTGAGCGCCACAATCAGGACTGCATACGACCGAGGCACACAGGGCCAACACCCGGCATCATGGTGTGGGGAGCGATCTCCTACACCGGCCGTACACCACTGGTGATCGTCGAGGGGACACTGAATAGTGCACGGTACATCCAAACCGTCATCGAACCCATCGTTCTACCATTCCTAGACGGGCAAGGGAACTTGCTGTTCCAACAGGACAATGCACGTCCGCATGTATCCCGTGCCACCCAACGTGCTCTAGAAGGTGTAAGTCAACTACCCTGGCCAGCAAGATCTCCGGATCTGTCCCCCATTGAGCATGTTTGGGACTGGATGAAGCGTCGTCTCACGCGGTCTGCACGTCCGGCACGAACGCTCTTCCAACTGAGGCGCCAGGTGGAAATGGCATGGCAAGCCGTTACACAGGACTACATCCAGCATCTCTACGATCGTCTCCATGGGAGAATAGCAGCCTGCATTGCTGCGAAAGGTGGATATACACTGTACTAGTGCCGACATTGTGCATGCTCTGTTGCCTGTGTCTATGTGCCTGTGGTTCTGTCAGTGTGATCATGTGATGTATCTGACCCCAGGAATGTGTCAATAAAGTTTCCCCTTCCTGGGACAATGAATTCACGGTGTTCTTATTTCAATTTCCAGGAGTGTATATACTACTGGTCACTGAAATTGCTACACCCAGAAGATATGCAGATGATAAACCGATATTCATTGCACAAATATATTATACTAGAAATGACATGTGATTACATTTTCACGCAATTTGGGTGCATAGATCCTGAGAAATTAGTACCCTGAACAACCACCTCTGGCCGTAATAACTGCCTTGATAGGCCTGGGCATTGAGTCAAACAGAGCTTGGATGGCGTGTACAGGTACAGCTGCCCATGCAGCTTCAACACGATACCACAGTTCATCAAGAGTAGTGACTGGCGTATTGTGACGAGCCAGTTGCTCGGCCACCATTGACCAGACGTTTTCTGTTGGTGAGAGATCTGGAGAATGTGCTGGCCAGGGCAGCAGTCGAACATTTTCTGTATCCAGAAAGGCCCGTACAGGACCTGCAACATGCGGTCGTGCATTATCCTGCTGAAATGTAGGGTTTCGCAGGGATCGAATGAAGGGTAGAGCCACGGGTCCTAACACATCTGAAATGTAACGTCCACTGTTCAAAGTGCCGTCAGTGCGAATAAGAGTGACCGAGACGTGTAACCAATGGCATCCCATACCATTACGTCGGGTGATACGCCAGTATGGCGATGACGAATACACGCTTCCAATGTGCGTTCACCGCGATGTCGCAAAACACGGATGCGACCATCATGATGCTGTAAACAGAACCTAGATTCATCCGAAATATAACGTTTTGCCATTCGTGCACCCAGGTTCGTCGTTGAGTACACCATCGCAGGCTCTCCTGTCTGTGATGCAGTGTCAAGAGTAACCGCAGCCATGGTCTCCGAGCTGATAGTCCATGCTGCTGCGAACGTCGTCGAACTGTTCGTGCAGATGGTTGTTGTCTTGCGAACGTCCCCATCTGTTGACTCAGGGATCGAGTCGTGGCTGCACGATCCGTTACAGCCAAGCGGATAAGATGCCTGTCGTCTCGACTGCTAGTGATAAGAGGCCGTTGGGATCCAGCACGGCGTTCCGTATCACCCTCCTGAACCCACCGATTCCATATTCTGCTAACAGTCATTGGATCACAACCAACGTGAGCAGCCATGTCGCGATACGATAAACCGCAATCGGGATAGGCTACAATCCTACCTTTATCAAAGTCGGAAACGTGATGGTACGCATTTCTCCTCCTTACACGAGGCATCACAACAACGTTTCACCAGGCAACGCCGCTCAACTGCTGTTTGTGTATGACAAATCGGTTGGAAACTTTCCTCATGTCAGCACGTTGTAAGTGTCGCCACCGGCGCCAACCTTGTGTGAATCCTCTGAAAAGCTAATCATTTGCATATCACAGCATCTTCTTCCTGTCGGTTAAATTTCGCGTATTTAGCACGTCATCTTCGTGGTGTAGCAATATATATGAGATGCAATTGTACCTTAGTATGTACACTTTCATACTCTACTGACTCATCTTATGGGGATGGGTTTCCTAACACGAAAGAGACAAATGAACAAAAAAATACGCTCATAGGAGTCAAATACACACCTCAAGAATCTGTGTACATTATCAATAGATAGGTACCACTAATATAAATCTATAATTCTTTTTACGTCTATGTGTGCGCTATGTAGGTATAAATCACTAGCATCCTTTTCGTTCAGTGGGAAGTTATCACTAATCAGTTAATACTAAAAGAAATAACAAAATAACAAGATATTTTTGTTGCAATGGTGGTAGAAACAATTAAAATGAATAATCATAAAGTTAAAAGAACATAATATCTATATGTAAAAATTATTCTCAGTTAGTGAGCATAATTGTAACTATACACTAGTGCAAAACCTACGTTTGAACCTTAAATAGACTTATTAGACACTGATTACATCGGTCCGTTGTATGGTAAGGTTTCAGATCGTGATGAGGGTACATTCCCTTCACTTTGTTACTATTCGTGCGACTTAATATATAGGCTTCAGGATTGGGAATAGAAATGGTACAGAAGCATACAAGTACATATGTGACCACTTATTGTTCTTCATTCTAAGCAATAATGCTTTTACATGGGTCTTTAGTAGTACTTTCGTGCCCACTTGGTATGTCTGTGTTTTCTTCAATTGTTCAAATGGTTCAAATGGCTCTGAGCACTATGGGACTCAACTGCTGTGGTCATAAGTCCCCTAGAACTTAGAACTACTTAAACCTAACTAACCTAAGGACAGCACACAACACCCAGCCATCACGAGGCAGAGAAAATCCCTGACGCCGCCGGGAATCGAACCCGGGAACCCGGGCGTGGGAAGCGAGAACGCTACCGCACGACCACGAGATGCGGGCTCTTCAATTGTTGCTTATAATAACTTTTCCTCTGCTGAGCTTTTCTCTCCATTGTGGCTAATGCTCGACGAATCTTGGCCTCCTGGGATTCTTCTAAATCATATACCTTGGCTAAACAAATAAGTCACTCATTGTTTTCTCTCTTATTCATAATTACTTTTGTTGCTGTAGACTCAATTGATGACTGCGTTAAACTGTTATAAATTTCTTCAAATTGCTGCGGATAAACCACCCACCATGTATGTTTATATTGGCAATATGTTCTAATACATCTTTTTACTTCACGAAACAGCCTCACAATCAGGTTAGCTTCCGGCTGGCATCTGAACATTAAAATTTGGTTAATCCTGTTGTCCTGTAAATGTCTTCTCTATCTATGTCCCGTAAAACTGGCTGCATTGTCAGACAACAAAACGTGTGGCTTTCCAATACATGGAATATAATCTGTCGTGAGTCTGTGGATGACGGACTTCGCAGTACCAGGAAATTTTTGGATTAATTCCTCTATGTTAGGAGTTTGTGATCTTACTAGTTTGTGATCTTACTGGAAGAATAATTTTATTTATTTCTCTGACATCCAGAGCCAAGCAAAAACTCCCATCTGACTAGGTACCACGTGTAATGGACTAAAATTATGACTATTTGGGTAGCTCAACAATGCCTCAACTAAGCATTCGCTTTATTTCCCGATCGGTGGTTGATCTTAGTGCTCAAGGAATTGAGTTAGTCCTGTGACAGTATGTTTATGAGGTCTCGCATTTAAATGACAGACATATCCTCTTGTAGTTTTCTCTTCAAACACGATAGCATAATCCTATAGTAATTGTTTTAATTCATGCTTTTGCTGAGGCACTAGGCCATTAGGTTCATTTAATTTTGTGTTAATCTGCTCTAATATGCTTAAGCAGTAACCACTAGTCATTAGGTTGGTGATCTTCCTGCTATTAGCCCGTGTAATGAATTTTATGGCAATCCTTTGATCCTTTGCGATTGCGCCCATGCAGTTCCTGCTTCTATACCAGATTAACTGTCTGAGGTACTCTGTCTACAACTAACATGAGCTTACTGGAGGCGTAGTCTACTAGTGCATTAATCTCTCTCAGTAATTCGTATCCCAAATTAAGTCCACAACAAGATTAGGTACCACTATGCACGTGCAACCTATCGCTCCATTACCGAGTTCCATTTTGATTCTCGTTTATAGTTTATTAGAACGAGAGCGTCCTCCTAGAGTGCCAAGTATTTTGCACTTCGCTATGGGTAAGGCTGGCAAATTTGTTCGTACCTGTAATCTCCTCATAAGAGCCATGCAGATAGCATTTATACTTGCCCCCGTGTCTAAGATTGCTGTAACATTGAATCCCAACATTGTTGGCATTAACAGCTGCTTTTGGCATGCTTTTCGGTTTAAAGTTGCAGGGTCTGTCACCTTGCAATGATTCGTCCCTAATGTCAGCATAATGGCTGTACCTTATCATCTTAATATTAGTGTAACAACCCCATTCAACCTTTCGGGGCTAAAGTTGGTCGCGTCTAGTTTTCCTACGATCTATGTTTCGGTGACGTTTGTCATTAATAATTGCTGATTGATTCTGCCAGTCATTACTGATATCGTTTTGATTTGGTGGAATATTACTATTCTGATTCCAGGGTGACGCTCCTGGATCCTTTTGATAACTGGGATTAAATCGCCTATCATGTTTCTTGTATTTGTATCTATGGTTATTGCCGTTCCCACTTCTTTGATTACTGGCATCGTTAAATCCTGTATTGAGGAACAAAAAACTAGGGATTAGTACGGAAATCAGGTGTGCCATTTCGATGATAAATTCACTTACAAGTGTCTCGGATTGGAAAGAATAAACTAACATTTAATCAAGACATTACAGCCGCCGATTAAAGTGGGTTAAATATCCAGAGAATGAACCACACAGCCGAAATGGAGGAGGATATGGAAGGAAATCGGCCGTTCCTCTTCACAGGAACCATTCCGGTATTTGCCGTGATTCAAAGAAACCACGGAAACCTAACTCCGGATGGCCGGAATGGAACGTGAACTGTTGTCCTACCGAATAGAGTCCAGTCTCTTAAGAACGGCGACATCTCGTTAGGTGACCAGTAAAAGTTTAAGGGATTTCAAATATGAATTCTTAGGACATTCACACAATTAACCGAATTTGCCACCTTGTGACCTATTCAGCATCTGCAGAAAATATTGGCTGGAAATCCTTTCGAACTCAATGACAAGGTTACAGCAGATGTAAACTGATATTTTACAGACCTTCGAGAATAAAACATGGGGGATAATGTACGCTCCTTGGACTACCTCAGGTCACTAAAGAAACTTGATTTCCCCTTTAGCCGACACATTCCTCATTAGAAAAAAACAACTGCATTGATATCTAAAACGATTCTCGTTTATTCTTCAGTCTCAGTTGACATGTTTAGCTCTCTCTGGATTATCTTCAGATCTGTGTAGTTGCGTCAGCAACCCGTCGTGTCTGTGTCAGAACCTCATATCAGAGTACTGTGTTTTGAAACCACAGAACAATGATATGAGGTTCTAGCACAGACATGACGGGTTGCTGACGCAAATGCACAGATCTGAAGATGATAAAGGGGGATCGAAACACGTCATGCATTAAAAATGTACAACTAAGACTGAAGAATAAACGATAATTGTTTAAACTTTCCTTTAGGTTACGGGCTGGGAAATATCCTTTTATCCTAATAGCAGTGAAAGAAGTTTATACCCTCAAAAAATTGTGCATCCTGCCTGATATGTTGCACTATTCCTTGAAAATAACGGTAATGTGAATGTGAATAGCAGATTTACATAACATTATAATGGAGACTGTAATTGTGGTTTTAAAACCTACCAAATAGATATCAGGAACGTCCTTCCCTCATTCAGTTATGAACATAAAGCCCAAACAACAATGTAGCACATAGAAATGAATTTAAGAAGTCTCTAGTGATGTTATGCTGTGTAAATAGACTACGAGGAAAAAATCGCAACACCAAGATGGAGTTGTGCGACATAAAGGAAAGATGGTAGGCTGGCTTCTACAACTGAAAGATAATGTCTGTTCAAATTTCGCAGAAATGTGGAGCTAGTAGCGCCATTATGAGGATGCGGATCAGATTTGCTTTAAACATACGCTGTAGCGTTGGTGAGCGTCGGTTACCTTTAAGATTGGCGGTGATGAATCGATGGTGTATAGTATTGTATGTTAACCGGGGACCTAGAAACGACGGAGAGGCTCCGTCCCCGCCGCGGTCGCAGTGGTCCACAACCCCACGACGACTACCGCAGTCCACTTCACCCCTCCGCCGCCCCATACCGAAACCAGGGTTATTGTGCGGTTCGGCCCCCGGTGGACCCCCCAGGGAACGTGTCACACGAGACGAGTGTAACCCCTATGTTTGCGTGGTAGAGTAATGGTGGTGTACGCGTACGTGGAGAACTTGTTTGAGCAGCAATCGCCGACATAGTGTAACTGAGGCGGAATAAGGGGAACCAGCCCGCATTCGCCGAGGCAGATGGAAAACCGCCTATAAACCATCCACAGACTGGTCGGCTCACCCGACCTCGACACAAATCCGCCGGGCGGATTCTTGCCGGGGACCAGGCGCTCCTTCCCGCCCGGAAGAGTCGATGTTAGTCAAGAATGCCTATAACGCGACAAAGATGCTTTTATCAGTATCTCTTTGATTGTGAACAAGGTCGTGTAATAGGGCTACGAGAAGCTGGATGTTCCTTCTCCAATACTGTACGAACACTTGGTAGGAATGTAGCCACCTTGCACGATTTCTGGCAATATTGGTCACAAGAATGTATAGTCGCAAGATGACCGGACTCTGGACGGCCACGTGGCACTACCGGGAGGGAAGAAACCGTGTTCGGCGTGTGGCTCTGGCGCATCGCACTGCATCTGCAGCAGCAGTTTGAGCAGAAGTTGGCACTGCAATGACATAACGAACTGTCACAAATCGGTTACCTCAAGGAGCTTCGAGCCAGACGCCCTGTAGTATGCATTCCACTGCCCCCTAACGACTGTCATTTGTGACTTCAGAGGTGTCAAGCGAGAGCTCATTGAAGGGCAGGGTGGAGGTCTGTTGTGATTTTTGATGAAAGCTGGTTCTGTTTCGGTGCCAGCGACGGCCGAGTACTGGTTAGGAGGAGGAAAAATGAGAGCCCGTATCCAACCTGTCTGCATGTTAGACACTCTAGACCTGCACCTGGAGCTATGATCTGGGACGCGACTTCATTTGACAGCAGGGACACTCTCGTGGCTATCCTATACAACCTGACTACAAATTTGTACGTCAATTTGGTGATTCGACCCCTTGTGTTACCATTCAAAAACAGCATTTTATGGGGTATTTTCCAAGAAGATAACACTCGCCCACATACCGCTGTCGTAACCCAACATGCTCTACAGAATGGTCTGCTCAAATACCAGATCTGTCTCTAGTTGAGCATATATGGGACAGCATCGGACGACAACTCCACCGTCATCCACAAACAGCATTAACCATCCCTGTATAGACCAAGAAAGTACAACAGACATGGAACTCCATCCCACAAACTGACAACCAGCACCTGTACAATACAATCTATGCGCATTCGCGTGCTTTCATTAAACATTATGGCGGCTGCACCGGTTATTAATGTAGCAGCATTTCACATTTTTGCAATGGTATCTCTCGCGCTTGCATTATCATGCAATATTAATCACTTAAATATCTTACTTAGATAAATGTAGTCCCGAAATTTCGTCATTCTACATTACATATTTTTTTGGTATTGCGATTTTTTTCCGTCAGTGTGTATCAGTCGTGTTCTTCTTTTGTAGGTTTTATTTTTTTGGTATATGCAAAGAAAATCATCTTTGTGGAACACAGGTATGAATGTGAGTTACAAACACAGCTACAAGTATACACATGTTAACAACACCTGTACTCCGTGCTCCGAAACAACAGCCGTGCTAGCTGGTAGCATTGTTGCCAGCTTTCAGCTGTGATGAGCAAAAAGCTACTGCTGATAGTATCGAAAACAATAGTCGTCTATTGAGCAGCGACAACACTGAGGCGTTGCCATAGAGACGTATACAAAATCGCATTAAGTGATTGGTTGTCGAAAACGAGCGAGCAGCCAGGCCAACTCACTTTAACTGCCAGTGTTCTTCTTTCACCAAGCTGCTGCGCAGTTACTGCAGGTTACACCCTGCGCCACTCGCTAGGCGATATCGCGTGGTACGGCGCGGTGTCCCGGGTTGCATAATCACCAGGTGCGGCCATTAGACAACATTGGTATCAACAGCTGCCGTAAGAAGGGCACCACAGCTAAAGGGATTACATTGGCACCCCTCCCATGACGCCAATCATCCGCCGGAGGACATCTCACTACGCAGAGAGCCAATATATAAGCAGCGTGTCATGTCGGTCGGCGACAGCCAATCACAAGTGTGGTCATCCACGTTATAATACATTCCCAGACAAAAAATACGGCGCACTACGAAGGAACTATCTGAATGGAACAGAAATGGGATTATGTTATCTACACGTACAGACAAACAAAGGTTACTATTTCATAAAATTGGACAATTTATCCATCTGAAAGAGCTTCACAATATGAGGAAGTCAATAATGCGTTTGTCCACCCCTGATCCTTATGCAAGCAATTATTCTGATTGGCATTGATTGACAGAGTTGTTTCCGGCCGCTGTGGCCGAGCGGTTCTAGGCGCTTCAGTCTGGAACCGCGCGACCGCTACGGTCGCAGTTTCGAATCCTGCCTCGGGTATGGATGTGTGTGATGTCCTTAGGTTAGTTAGGTTTAAGTAGTTCTAAGTTCTAGGGGACTGATGACCTAAGATGTTAAGTCCCATAGTGCTAAGAGCCATTTGAACCATTTGAACAGAGTTGTTGGATGTCCTCCTGAGGGACATAATGCCAAATTCTGTCCAACTGGCGTGTTAGGCTGTCACAATCCCGATCTGGTTGGAGGGCCCTGCTCATAATGCTCCAAACGTTCTCAATTTAGGAGATATCTGGCGTCTCCAGAAACATCTTCGTCCTGTAATCTCATTGACTGGAGTAGAACTGTCTTCAGTAATGAGTCCCGCTTCGAACTGAGCTCCGATGACCAGCTAAGACGTGGCTGGAGACGCACCAGAGAACTATGGGCTACCAAACTGACTCCCGCCCATCATACAGACCGACAACCAGAAGTGATGGTCGTGTGAGGTGCAATTTTATTTCATAGTAGGACTTCTTTGATTGTTATCCGCGGCAACCTTACAGTATAAAAGTACGTCGTTGATATTCTATGCCCCATGTTTTTGTCCTTCATTTCAAGCCATTCTGGGCCTACATTTCAGCAAACCCTCCCACCTCCTCCTCCCACACACGGCGAGCGTTTCTACTGCTTGTCTCCATGTTTGCCAACCCCTATCTTGGCCAGATAGGTAGCCGAATCTCTCCCCAATATTGCGAACGTTTGGAGCTTGTGGGAAGGGCCCTCCAACCAGCGCCGGATTTTGACGATCTAATGCGCCAGTTGGGCAGAATTTGGCACAATATGCCTCAGGAGAACATCAAATATCTCTAATAATCAATCACACGGCGAATAACAGCTTGTATAAGGTCCTGAGGTGGGCCAACGCATTATTGACTTGCTCAGTTTGTGAAGCTCGTTCTCTTGAATAAATCATTCAATTTTTCTGAAATTGTAATCATTTGTTGTACATGTACATTATACCTCCCGACTTCGGTCCCATGTGGATAATTCCTTCGTAATGCGACTGTTTTTCCCTTTTTTTTCTTAGAGTGTATAACTAGCGCCGCCGAGCATCCGTAGCCGGTCTACACTCGGCCCACGGAGAGCACAGCGAGTTCACGGAAGACCAAGGTTGAGGTCTACAAGTAGCCAGCGAACTGCCTCCCGCGGTAGTCACTGAGCGGCAGCAATGCCTTCGCAGTGGACTCCCACGAAACCATCTTGGAATACAACGCGACAAATGTGGACTCGTAAGAAGAACTATTACACTTGGATTTATTGTCAAGTTGCGGACTTTGTTGTCTGAAATTTCCTATCCCGGGAGAGGGATTTGTGTTGAGGTATATAAGACTGTCACGTTCATTTGAGTATTCTAATAAATGCAGTTGTTGTAGTTGGTTTACTGGTTCGTGTATTTGTCTCCGTCCCTACACTGGCGCATTCGTAATTAAGGTGACGTGCTACTGAACAGATAGCCAAGTCGCAACACTGCACTTTGAATATTGCTGGGTACCAATTTAGTAATAATTATGAAAACCTTAAATTTCATTATGAAACTGAAAATCACTTACATTTAGTATGAATTCTTACTTTACTAGTTCACATATTTACTGGAACCACACAAATTTAAATACATCATAGAGTGAATTAGGTATGCCATAGCATAATCCGCCGAATAATATCTCTGCTCCAGAAATCAAGGAGTTCTTTTTTCGTTTTTGTGTGAAATAAACTGGCACGAAGACCTATTCACATTAATGTGAAACTAATCATTTCTTAGCTGAAGAGCTCCTAATTTTTCGAGTCAGACCTCTTGCACGTACTAAACAACTTTCATGCGTTTTGCGTTCAGGACTCACTCTAGTTCTTAATTCTTCCAACATAAAATGTGCATTACTTTGCTTACATTTAAACAGATATAAATACACGTTCCAAATAAGTCTTCACTATTAAACTATGTTTCCTTGCTGACATCAGAGTCTGTCAGACCACACACTGTAGGAAATAACGGAAGACTCCCTAACCTTTTGCGTAGTTTCTTAAGTGCCTGTCTGCGGAATTATATGCATTCAATGATTACTTGTTACCTAAGGTGTGAAATTGGTTTAATTACGCCAGTTCGTCAAGTTTACAAATTTTTAACAGACAGCATTTCAGAGACTACTGTGCATCGGAAAAAGAAAAACATGACATTGGTTCTAAGACAGTTACAAAATAAAACGAATAGACCATCGAAGATTCGTTACTTCTTATAATGAATGAAGGGCGATAAAGGAAAAAGCTGGAGCCCAAGTAACACTTTCACCATTGATTTTCGGTGCCAAAATACAGCTTCTACAATGAAGATGCTTTTAACCTTGTAAATTCTTTTTTTTTTATGATACACGATATATTGTTTGAAATGTGACGTATTCCTTGGTTATACTAGCTTTATATTATCTTTCGAGTTTTTTTCCTCTCCTTTATTGTATTTCTTTTCTTATGATTAATTATTTATAGTGTGGCTTTTTCATAAATTTAGCCATGAATACTCGTACAATGTGAATCATGAAAAATACTATTTTTAGTCTTGCCCATTCACCTTTCTTTTGTATTGTTCCGATATATTCTTCACCTTTCATTACCACTTCTTTGACAAACAAACTAAACAGTGTGCAGCGATGTACTGTATCCATTTGTTATAAGAGGGTTGTCCAGAAAGTAATGCACCGCATTTTTTTCCTCAGCCGAAAACAATGTTACGAATGCGAAACGGTACGTATGTTTTAATTGAAATCTTCTAAGTGACCGCGCAAAGTTTCCATTTCTACCGACAGACAGTGTAGCTGCAGGACACTTTCAAAATGGCGTCTGTAGGTGATGCACGTTACAAGCAATGTGCTGTCGTTTAATTTCTCACTGCAGAGAAAGAAACTGTGGGGAATATTCACAAATTATGGGTAAAGTCTATGGAGGACGATTTGCAGCGGTCGGGGAGACCATCCAGGGCTGTCACACCTGACAACCCTGACCTAGCACCCTCGTACTTCCACTTGTTTGGGCCATTAAAGGATGCCATTCGTGGAAGACATTTTGAGGACGATGAGGAAGTGATTCACACAGTGAAGCACTGGCTCCACCACCAGGACAAGGATTGGTACCGACAGGGGATACACGCCCTTGTTTCGCGCTGGAGGAAGGCCATAGAACGAGATGGAGATTACGTGGAAAAATAAACACCATTCTTTCGTGTGTGTAATTATCATTATGTTCAATAAAGAACTGCTGAAGAAAAAAATGCGGCGCATTACTTTCTGAGCAACCCTCGTAGGTTCCTGCATGTAAAGCATATCATAAATCAGCGTTAATGTCCAATAAAGTGATTGATAATGTTATGAAGACCAGAAAAGATATTTCCCTGAAATTCTGACTAGATAAATGTTTCCTGCTTCCGTAAAAAACACAGAGGTCCACTTCCACGGGGAATCCCAGCCAAGCTGCCTCTTGCTTCTAGATTGCGGCTTAGACATCGGGGAAAAAAATGTCCCGGGTGAAACCATTATCGGTTATCGTAAAGGTGACGTAAACAAGGCCATCAATTCTCGGCGGACGTCGATCGACGACCCCCGAGGCTGTCAGGCGCTTCCGGTGGGAAACAAGCAAAATAATAGAAGTTGCCGCCAGCGACGCGGGGGTCTATGCGTCACCAGCTGCCAATGCAAGGGTGTGAGGGTGGTGAGAGGTGATAGAGTGGGGATGAGAGGGGTGAGACAGGAAGGGAAGAGGGAAGAAACATTAGGATGTAACGTCCCGACGACGACGCTGTCAACAGGGACAGAACATAATGCTCGTACAGAGCGAAGATAGGACTGGAAATCGGATATGTCATTTTCCAAAGAAAGTTAGACTTGCCTACGAAAAAGATGCGTTCTGCTGCAGTCGGGCAGGGAAATCTAATATGCTAATTTTATGTCGAGTACAGTTACATCAGCCTAATAGATGACCCCCACACAGATCAAAATAGTTGATTCACCAGGTGGCGCCCCACAGCTTGTACATATTTGAAAACTTCCCTGATCACCGCCTTGTGCTGCTGATAAAATCTTTATTCGAACAATCAGTTTCGCTGTACTGACCATCATCAGGTCCTTAAAAGAAAAGAAAATATCATATCAGGTGAATACAAAATCAGTAACGTCACATAATGAAACCACGAATTAATCGTTGTTGTAATGTCATAATATACATCATCAATATAAAAGCACATACTGACGATGTACTTTATGTTGCGATGTGAGAACCATGGCTAGTTCACGATTTTATTACCTGACATCAATGATTTTACACTGTCCAGTCGGATTAATGTGAACACCTGTAAAAACGAGAATAGCCACCGTTTACAGCGCGAGATGTTCGGGTAGAGATTGAGTGAGGTCACATTAATGTGACTGATCCTTGCATAGCCGCCTAAAATTGTACTGTAACTGCTTTCAAGAACCTGATGATGGTCAGTCAACCGAAACAGCTCATAACCGTAATCGTGAGGTTCTTCGTCTATTTTGTTGTGGTAAAGTGACATAGTTATTGTCTGAACGACCTTTTACGGTGTCAGGAGAAAATAATGCCAGCCTCAGCAATATTCCTTTTTCACTGTGACATAGTCCTTAACTGGGACTCACCTGGATCACTCGGTCTCACTTTTATGAATTTTATGCAGTAGATAATACTTAAGGTAACTCCGTGCCCTCCAGAGATACAGTACATAGCCTTACACAGAGGAGCCCCAACGACAAGGCAGCGTCCAGAGTGCGCACGCAACACTGGCCACGTTATACTTCTGCTTTACGTTACGCAAATAGTTCCCAAGTGGAAATTGATTTGCCAAATATGCATGTAAGCAGACGCATGGATCCACTCACCCAGTATCCATCGCGTGTCGTCATTACGAGCACCGTGCCTCAAGACAGCGTCGGACTTGTTTCCAGTCGCTGCTATGAGGAGACCACGTGGACATTCTACTAGATAAATCAGTCGTTATCCACTGGATTTAGGATCACACAAGTGTTCGTATATAGATCAGTGTAAGTGAATATCGTACTACATTGTTGTGTATCTTCTTCACGCTCAAGATACGTAATGTGTTACTTCTTTTAGTCAATAATTATAATCTGTTGTCAATCTATCTTGCCATAATTTCTGCCATGTAGTTTACCTACACCAGTTTGAACCCATGATGAGACTTTGTATGGTTGCTGCGTTCGAGCAAGGCACCTCAGTGACAGAAAATACTTTCGGTGGGAGGGGTTCTCTTCCTGTCACATTTAACTTTGACGCCAAGTATATCTGATGAATATGTACCAATAATATAACTGTAAAACCGTCGTTTCTGTACACTGATAACATTTGCCAAAAACTGATTTCTGGATAAAGAGGGAGTGTAACAGCATATAATAGGGCAACTTTTAAAAACTTTGTCTGTTTATCTGTCTGTTTGTCTGTCTGTCTGAGCAAGCTATCTCGAAAACTAATAGAAAATTTTCATGGGGTTTTCACAGATAGCTTGGCGCAACATATAGGGTATATTTCATCAAAACTGGATCATAAAATGCCGGCCGCGGTGGTCTAGCGGATCTGGCGCTGCAGTCCGGAACCGCGGGACTGCTACGGTCGCAGGTTCGAATCCTGCCTCGGGCATGGGTGTGTGTGATGTCCTTAGGTTAGTTAGGTTTAAGTAGTTCTCAGTTCTAAGGGACTTATGACCTAAGATGTTGAGTCCCATAGTGCTCAGAGCCATTTGAACCATTTGGATCATAAAAAAAGATATATTCATTTAAAGTTTTAGGAGTCTGCACAGCTTTGTAGTTCGGATGCTTACCTCAGTGATACGATCATCACGGCGTAGTACACCAAAGAACCAAAAGACAGCTTTGTAAGTTCCCTCATCTGAGTGACTGAAGTATTTTCGGAAGTTTACGTCAGTAACAGAATTAAGCACCGCAATCTTATCGTTACGAATACACACTAATATTGAATTTACATGTCTAGAGTATGTAGATTTACTGATATCGCTTTGTGTAATAAAAACGTAAACAAGTTGCTTTCTTTCTTTCGATAGTTTTTATTTATATTCGGTTTCTCACCTACGAAAAACAAATTTATTTCTTTTACTCTATGATTTAGGTATCTAATTACTACATTTTGGTTTCGTTTTCTTTACAAAAAATGCCTAGAAATTGGTCTAGTCTTTCTCAATACAAATAGAACAGCTAAAAGTCTAAGGACTGCGCAGTATCAAGAATCCAGTGAAGATCGTGGGGCGAGACTTGCTGTACCTCGAATATATCAAGTATTAGCTCGCACTTTGGAAATTCGGTCTGAAAACGAGACGCAACGTAATTCTGATAGAGAGCCTCATACATCATCTCGCTCCTCACTACATATTATGAACAAGTCTTCCCTCCATAAGATACTTAGTGCTACCCGTGTGAAGCGGTGGTGGGCTGCTATAGTCGAGACGGCGTAAATTGGTGCCTGACAGCTGGAAACGCAGATGCCAGCTTTCAACTATGAAGTACCAATGACTGCAGGCAACACTGAAGACCCACTGAGGTTTCGCTATAGAGACGCTTACAAAATCGCATAATGCGATTGTTTGCGGAAGGTGAGCGAAGCTGCTTTTCCCAGCCCACTGTAGTTGTAAAGGTTTTTCTTACGGCAACTGGACTATAGTACAAAACAAAGTAACATTCGAGATGAGGATCCAGTGGTTTGAAATGAATATTTCATATTATATGCAACCTATAATAGATAATAGGCGTAAGCACTTCTTTGTGATATGTTTATCTCGTGAGTAACGACTGCCTGCTGCATTAAAGTGTGTGACACCACCTTGAAATAAGTCATACAGCAGTCTTGGAAACGTTCCACGGTAGAGCTTATGGTGCAGCAGGATGTAGTGAACAGAAAGATGAACAAAAGTGCAGATAGAAATTTCACAACTCACGTCATCCTGATTGGAAGAAATTTATCATCGTGACTAGAAACTTACGAGAAACTGGTTTCTTGAAACAGTGAAGACGCAGTTTTTTGGCGAATGTTCATCAGAGACAAAGATATCGTTCAGAGTGCCCCAGGGAAGTGTGATAGGACCGCTGTTGTTCTTTACATACATACATTATTTGGAGGACAGGGTGAGCAGCAAACTATGGTTGTTTGCTGATAATGCTGTGCTGTACGGTAAGATATCGAAGTTGAGTGACTGTAGTAGGATACAAGACGACTTAAACAAAATTTCTAGTTGGTGTGATGAGTGACAGCTAGCTCTAAATATGAAAAAAATGTAAGTTAATGCGGATGAGTTGAAAGAACAAACACGTAAATGTTCGGTTGCAGTATTATTAGCGTCCTGCTTGACACAGTCAAGCCAAAAAAATGGTTCAAATGGCTCTAAGCACTATGGAACTTAACATCTGAGGTCATCAGTCCCCTAGAAGTAGAACTACTTAAACCTAACTAACCTAAGGACATCACATGCATCCATGCCCGAGGCAGGATTCGAACCTACGACCGTAGCAGCAGCGCAGTTCGTGACTGAAGAACCTAGAACCGCTCGGCTACAGCGGCCGGCGAGTAAAGTCATTTAAATATCTGGGCGTAACGTTGCGAAGAGATATGAAATGGAACAAGCATGTGGGAACTGTGGTAGGGAAAGCGAATGGTCGACTTCGGTTTATTGGGAGAATTTTAGGAAAGAACGGTTCACCTGTAAAGGAGACCGCATGTAGGACGCTGGTGCGACTTATTCTTCAGTACTTCTCGAGTGTTTGGGATCCGTACCAGGTCGGATTAAAGAAAGACGTTGAAGCAATTCAGAGGCCGGCTGCTTCACGTGTTATCGATAGGTTCGAACAACACGTAAATGTTACGGAGATGCTTCGGGTCCTCAAAAAGGAGTCCCTGGAGGGAAGGCGGCGTTGCTTTCGGGAAACACAATTGAGAAAATTTAGAAAACCGGAATTTGAAGCTGACTGCAGAACAACTCTACTGCCACCAACATACATTTCGCGTAAGGACCACGAAGGTAAATTAAGAGAAATTATGAGCCTTACGGAGACATACACAGAGTCGTTTTACACTCGCTCTCTTTGCGAGTGGAACAGGACAGGAAATGACTGGTAGTGGTAGAGGGTACTCTCCTCCACGCTCCGTACGGTGGCTTGCGGAGTAGATCTATGTAAATGTAGATGTAGATTAGGCTGTTCCAGTTTCACTCCATGGGACCTGGGCGTTTGGTGCGCCTGTTAGCTCGCTCACAGGCGAGCGCAGCTAAGTTACCCTCCAGGCAGCCCTATTCGCACACCTTCTGCACATGCGCGGACCACTGGGCCATCCCTTGCTTGCAAATTCGTCTGCAGCCAAACACCCAAGCTGGAACACATGTTTCCTCAGAACAATTCAAGGAGAATTATTTTAATAAACCATGATTTATTTATGAAGTGTTTTAACACACGATTAAAAGTGCTTCATTTTAAGCATATCGACCCAGAGTAGTGTTCGGAATGACAGACAGACACACAGAGAAAGACGGACAAAGAGGCTTCACGAGAATGGGAATAACCGTTTTGATGGATCCCTGAGAAATTGACCTGTTATTGGTAGTTTATACATTAAACGTCATTGAGTCTTTGTTTACTTTGCCCATTAAAGACAAAATTATTGAACCATATGAGTACGTCCCTTTTCATTCTGATGATTTATATGATCACTAAAAGAATTCTTGTGCGTGAACCTCAACTTAGTTTCCATTGAATGCCATTGAACCTTTATTTACTTACATAGGACAGACAACATTGTTGAACCATATAATTACGTAGTTATTCAGTCTCATGATCTAAATGATCACTAAGAGAATTTATTGGGTGAACTTCAGCTTAGTTTCTCTCCAGAAACAACTAACTTCTTGCTCACATACGTGTTTCGACTTGTAGGCGTGCCGCTTAATATACGCACTTTACAGATTGTTATACCAATTCATGTTGAATCCAATTACATTGGCATTATATGCTTTGCAGAATATAACGAGTGACTCGCTGACTGATGCCGTGATTTCGATCAGTGCGAACGAGAACTCCCCGAATTAAATCTGACACGTGTGCCGTATTTGTTTCAAATCGAGGAATGCCACACGTGCACAGGTGTAAAGCATTCAGTTCAGTTTAGAGAGACCATAAAGATTGGTGGGCATTTCACTATCGTGTATGCTCGGGATTAATTATATAAAACAAAATGTTATCCATTATAATAATGTATATTCTCTGAATTAAAATGTTGATCTGAAGTTTTCGTTGCCCCTCTCCCTCCCCCCCCCCCCTCCCCCGCCCACTCCTCCCTTTAAACGAGATTTGATGAGATTTTGCCGGACCCCTCCTTCCCATTTTGAGCTTATGCAGTTAACAGACGTCCCCTAAGGTGTAAAATCCATATGCCCAAAAAAATTAAATGCTAATTTTGTCAAAGTACTCAATTTAGTATCGTTTGCCGTATCTACAAATTTGACCCCAAAAATTTAGTACATGCTGAATTTTTAAATCGAAAAATTTACTGTACCAGCCTCGTTGTTTTTGTATCAGACTTCAAACACATCATCTTCCTGTGGGGTACTTGAACACGTCTGTAGTAAATTGCTCAGTAGCTGTCATTGGTTGTTTTGCAGTTTGGCAGCCAAATTTTGTTGTGTCTGTTTTATTTAGTTATATTTCATCCATAGCGACTAGTTTCGGGGAGGAATCTCACACTCAACTTTTCGTCTTCGTTATGAGGCAAGCTGACAAATTGATCACAGATTGATATTTTTATGAAATTGTAGTTTAATTGTGAGCAATAATGTTGTCATTTCACAGCTTGACATTCGTTAAAAGAATGAATGCTTAAAAATAGAGCTTCAGCCCCAAAACTAGTCACAAAGCATGACATATTCCTACAAACAGAAATCTCCTTCGAGGATAGTGGAGCAGGTCTTCACCCACTGTTGTTGTTGTTGTGGTCTTCAGTCCTGAGACTGGTTTGATGCAGCTCTCCATGCTACTCTATCCTGTGCAAGCTTCTTCATCTCCCAGTACCTACTGCAACCTACATCCTTCTGAATCTGCTTAGTGTATTCATCTCTTGGTCTCCCTCTACGATTTTTACCCTCCACTCTGCCCTCCAATGCTAAATTTGTGATCCCTTGATGCCTCAAAACATGTCCTACTAACCGATCCCTTCTTCTAGTCAAGTTGTGCCACAAACTTCTCTTCCCCCCAATCCTATTCAATACCTCCTCATTAGTTACGTGATCTACCCACCTTATCTTTAGCATTCTTCTGTAGCACCACATTTCGAAAGCTTCTATTCTCTTCTTGTCCACACTAGTTATCGTCCATGTTTCACTTCCATACATGGCTACACTCCATAGAAATACTTTCAGAAACGACTTCCTGACACTTAAATCTATACTCGATGTTAACAAATTTCTCTTCTTCAGAAACGATTTCCTTGCCATTGCCAGTCTAAATTTTATATCCTCTCTACTTCGACCATCATCAGTTATTTTACTCCCTAAATAGCAAAACTCCTTTACTACTTTAAGTGTCTCATTTCCTAATCTAATTCCCTCAGCATCTCCCGATTTAATTTGCTTTCTTTGGGATTGGAATTATTATATTCTTCTTGAAGTCTGAGGGTATTTCGCCTGTCTCATACATCTTGCTCACCAGATGGTAGAGTTTTGTCATGACTGGCTCTCCCAAGGCCATCAGTAGTTCTAATGGAATGTTGTCTACTCCCAGGGCCTTGTTTCGACTCAGGTCTTTCAGTGCGCTGTCAAACTCTTCACGCAGTATCTTATCTCCCATTTCGTCTTCATCTACATCCTCTTCCATTTCCATAATATTGTCCTCAAGTACTTCGCCCTTGCATAAACCCTCTATATACTCCTTCCACCTTTCTGCCTTCCCTTCTTTGCTTCTTCACCCACTACCACTAATAATTCGATCTTGCAAACCTGCCGCCGTTTTATTTTCTAAATACATATAGCATTTCGAGTTCAATGCTGGAACATAAATTTCCTAAAGCAGCACAGTGCAGCTCTCAAAAGAACAGTATCGGAAAAAGCCGCCTTTCAATTTAATAAGGTTTCCGAGCGCTATTAAACATAGAAAATTTCCGGGCTATTAGCAGAGTTGTTGGGTGTGTAGCATCCGGGTCTTAAAAGTGCAAAATCACCAGCTCGATTCCCAGTACGTGCCAGTTTTTTACTTTTATTTACATTATTTATTTTAATTAACAAATATTGAATCATAATTTTCTAATAAAAATAACATCTTTTAATTACTAATCACATAAAAATAAATAATAATTTGCCGCAGATATACTAAGATGTTACTGAAAAATTTCATATATCAATAAAACTGTTCAAGCTTTAGAAACAGAAAAGGGATTTTTACTTTGTTTTTGGCACTTCGCATTTCTGTATCATATTTTATTATTTTGTGATTGTTCTCATTTTCATGCCATTAAAAATAAAAAGACGTTATTTTTATTCTAAATTAGCAGTCAGTATTTGTTAATTAACTTTTCATTTTGAGAATAAATATAGAAATATAAAAAGCTAAAAATAAACTGCACATACTAAGAATCGAGGCAGCTACTTCACTGTTTCAAGACTTGTGTATTACACACCTTTTACTTTTATTTCTTAGGTTTCCAGTGACTCCACTGATATGCTCAAAAAGTGATTCAGTTAAGAGCAAAAAAAAACTTGTAATATTTAATGTCACTTTTCCAATATATTTTTAGTTTTCTTTATTTATTTTACGAAACTAACGCCCAGGCACTGAGCTTCAAATTTTCTAAAAATGAAGAAAATGTTAAAGGCATAGTCCGTACGATCAAGTCCCCTGTGAGTTGATGTAAACATGAAACTTATGGCAGCAGAACGATACAATTCGAGGACAACCTAACATGACCGGTTAATAGGGCGTTAGGAAATGTGAGCCGTCTCGCTCGTTCTTTGTATAGGACCTGTAAAACATTAATTCACAGGGTTTGCCGGTGTCTAGTTGACGTTTTGATGCGCGATACTAATTAGTGGCGAGGCTTTTGGATATTAATTAACAGCGGCCACTGCTTTGTTTCTGGGACGAACCTCTCAAGTGGCCTTGGAGGGTCTCTCGTCCTCGTGAAGCGTTCTCCGGCAACGGCGCCCCTTGCCCGACATTCGTGCTCAAGCTGTTGGAGCAACTCTTGAGCAGAGAGGGCCCCAGCTCGACAACGGATGCTGCACGTCCAGTTCCCCGTGGAGATCAGCTGCGCATTCCACCATTCGCCAAACTGAAGACGCCACATTGTCGTTCCAACAGCGCTCATTGTCGTGCCCCTTACAGAATTGTCATCAGTGTTTACCAGCCAGTGTTTTAGTCACATATTAATCATATCTAATCTCAATTCTTTGCTATAGCATTCTTTTCTGTTCAGCAGTTCCATTAAACACAAAAACGGTTCACGAATTACGGAAAGGAGAAGTAAGAACAAAAAATGGTTCAAATGGCTCTGATCACTATGCGACTTAACTTCTGAGGTCATCAGTCGCCTAGAACTTAGAACTAATTAAACCTAACTAACCTAAGGGCATCACACACATCCGTGCCCGAGGCAGGATTCGAACCTGCGACCGTAGCGGTCGCTCGGTTCCGGACTGTAGCGCCTAGAACCGTACGGCCACACCGGCCGGCAAGTAAGAACAACAACAAGAATTAGTAACTGCACCTTTTCTAAAGATTTAATGAAAAGTTGGGGATTTTAACTACGCCATGTGTTTACATGCCAATGTATTGTTCATATAAAAAATAACCTTGATAATTACTGCGTAAATCGTTCTTTCCATACACATGGAACAATATGTAGACTGAACTTACAATTAGAAGATGAAACTTAAAATAGTATTTTATACCTATGGATTAAAATATACAGGGTGGTTATAATAAAACTATTCCACAATTGTTCGCACTCTTTTCGAGCGGTGGACCATGCAATGTTCAGCTGTCGTGCCATTGCACGTGCAATGCTTGAAGATCGCACGTTGATTCCAGGACTCTCAGTCATGGCAACAGTAACTTCTTCAACAGTTTGTTGCGCAGTGGACCGTTGACCTCTCCCAAGAGCATTTTCCATATCGCCTGTTAATTCGAACTGCTGAATCATGTTCTTTAACCACGGTACGGTACAGAAATGCGTCGATACTCGTGAAGACTGGCTGGACTGTTACTGTTGTTTTGATAAAACGGCTTTACCAGTAAAACCCTGTTCACCTTGTCCAGACCGGTGTTGATTGACTGCAGCTCTAAAGCTCACTGATCTTTCTGTTTCAACCCTACGTCGCCGTACCATTTTGTTGACACCGACATACATAGGGCGGAACGATCACCACATAAAATAAGGGAAATCAGAGCTCGTACGGAAAGATATAGGTGTTCATTCTTTCCGCGCGCTATACGAGATTGGAATAATAGAGAATTGCGAAGGTGGTTTAATGAACCCTCTGCCAGGCACTTAAATGTGATTTGCAGAGTATCAATGTAGATGTAGATGTACCAGTATCAGCGCCTAACATCAATTCATGGCACTAACAACGCAAATTCTGCAGCGCACAATCTGAAAATCATTCCTATAAAGTTAGTATCCAATCCATACGGTAAATAGTTTTCTGTCTTTGCTGGATCAAGCAGCAAAAGATTAATTATAATCACCCCGTACAATAAATTTCTCAAGAATATTAGAGAAACTAGTCGAACGAACTTATTTAAGTCCCAGTTAGAAAGTATCTGTTAAACAGTACATGATATACTTTCAAGAATTACTTAGATAATACTGAACAGGGGATTGGCAGATAATTTAGCATAAGTAAATAATAATTACAAAACATCTCTATCATTTCACACAATATGTTCGCGCTACAGTGTTTCTCTTTTTCCTTTTCTTTGCTGGAAAACCTTACTCCAAATCTCTGCATGGATTGATATTAGTATCTTATCCTCTTTCAGAGAATCGCACTACATATCTCTGCAATGAATGACATTAACATCTTCTCCTCTTTCATAGCTCATCATATCACGCATTGTGAAGGGGCTCTGACTCAATTTTCCAGGCATGCAAATGAGAAACCAAACTTCATTGGCAAAGCCCTGATGTTAACTCGTACTGTGTTACATTGTGAAAAACTGTGTGTGTGTGTGTGTGTGTGTGTGTGTGTGTGTGTGTGTGTGTGTGTGTAGGAGTGCGGTAACAGGTATTATGAAATGAATGACAATGTATACCAGCTCCGTACATTATTAAAAAACTTCTTTGTAAAACAGTATTGTACACTAGAGATAAGCCAAACAGTTTGCGCAGTTGTAAACAGACTGCCATTTGTCCAGGAGGCTGGAGACTCCGATCTCCATGTGGACATCCTGACTGAAGTTTTCTGACGTTTCCCTAAATTACTTTAGGCAGATGCTGGGATGATTCGTATCATAAGACCAAGGCCCTTGAGAGTCTAGTCTTATACAGGGTGTAACGTGTATAAGCGCAGGTATGTTTATATGTGGCAGCTTAATATGTACACGGATCAGAGTATTGGTTGGTTTTTTTCCCTGCATTGATCAGTCTTCCCGCAAACAGGTCACATTATATTATGTTTACTGCACGGTCGTAACTGCACACTGATTTGGCTTCACCTGTCAATATACCGAGGGGGGTGGCGCAGTGGTTAGACACTGGACTCGCATTCGGGAGGACGACGGTTCAATCCCGCGTCCGGCCATCCTGATTTAGGTTTTCCGTGATTTCCCTAAATCACTCCAGGCAAATGCCGGGATGGTTCCTCTGAAAGGGCACGGCCGACTTCCTTCCCAATCCTTCCCTAATCCGATGAGACCGATGACCACGCTGTCTGGTCTCCTTCCCCAAACCAACCAACCAACCAACCTGTTAATATAGACCAACTGTTTTGCTTCCACACTACATCACCTGACCTGCTGACCTGGAGGAAATTAGCATTAATATCCTCCTCTTAACATATATACTTGGAGTTACTAACCAACCTGAAAATTAACATCTTGTAACACCTACAATTATTAGTCTTAAGCCGGCCGTTATAGCCGAGCGGTTCTAGGCGCTTCAGTCTGGAAACGCGCGACCGCTACGGTTGCAGATTCTAATCCTGCCTCGGGCATGGATGTGTGTTATGACCTTAGGTTAGTTAGGTTTAAGTAGTTCTAAGTTCTAGGCGACTGATCACCTCAGATGTTAAGTCCCATAGTGCACAGAGCCATTTGAACCATTAGTCTGAAAATGACGTAAATAGTTATGTAATGTTGTTTAGTACATCGTCCATAATCACCAATAGAAATACCTGCACTTATTCCCCTTAAACCTTGTATATATGCATTACATTATCTTTTTTGCTGTAATACCATAAAGTGTAAAATATCATTGAAAAAGTGAGCCATGGGTGAATCTTTTTACTTCTTCTTCTTCTTCTTTTACTACTACTACTACTACTACTACTACTAGTACTACTAGGATTTTTCCTCTGCCGTTAGCTCAGATCAAGTATAATGTAACGCGTCATTTTGCCCTGTGGCTGTAAGCAGCAGTAGGCTGCCTTGTTTCTTGATATCCGGAGGGCGTTCCATACAATTCCACATAGTCCCCTAATAACCGAAATGCGAGCACACGGTATATCGTACCATGGTTTTAATGGGACAGAAGTGTTCCTAGCGAATATAACACAAGCACATCATCCGGAACGGAAAGGAATCTTCAGGCATAGATGCGACTTCAGGAGTATCTTAAGGGAATGTTACAGGACTATTACTTTTTGCAGTACATTGAAATGACCTTGTGTATAACGTCGGAAGCACCATGAGGCTGTTCTAGGATGATGCTGTTACAGAGAGAGAGGGAGAGAGAGAAAGAGAGAGAGAGAGAGAGAGAGAGAGAGAGAGAGCAACGCTAGGAACGTGTATCGAAAGGCCGGAAGACCTGCGGATGAGTGACGACTGCTGCAGGAAATGCTAGGTGACGTTCAAACAAAAGAAATGAATTTCAGATAAATAGGCGGAAAAAACCCTCACTGCATGATTGTACGATTTCAGAACAATAACTGGAACCAGTCAGTATTACTGTCTGGGAGTATGCGATTTAAAGTGGAACAACCACTTAAAAGTAACTGCAGGAAAGGCAGAGGTCAGATCGAGATTCATCGGAAGAAATCTCAGTAAGTATAAAACCCTCGTTCTACCGATATTTGAATATTGCTCATCAATCTGGCACCGTAGCGGATAGGAATGACAAAGGAAATGTAGAAGATAGAAAGAAGAGTAGCACGTTTCGTCACAGTTTCATTCAGCAAGAGCGAATGCATCATGGAGATCTTCCATTCAAGTGTTGTGGTAGACGGCACAGTAGAGGCGTCATGTACCACCGTGTGACGTAACGTTAAAATTTCACAAGCACACGTTCCTAAACACGTTAACCAATATATTGCTTACCATGAACGTAAAATTAAAGAGATTCGAGCTCACACCGAGGCTTACCGACTACCATTCCACTCATTCCACTCATTCTACATTCACGATTGGAACAGGAAATAACAGTTCAACATATTAAACATCGTTAGCCCATATGGTGCTGAAAGGTGTGAATATTCCATTACTATCAGCTTAATAAGTCATGGTTTCAAAATACTAACTCGAATTCTGTACATAAGAATGGAAAACCTGGTAGGAGCCGACCTCGGGGAATATCGATGTGGAAGCCGGAGAAATGTAGGAACAGGCGAAGCAATACTGACCTTACGTCTTATCTTAGCAAGACAAATCTACGTTTATAGCGTCTGAGACTTAAAGAAAACTTTTGACTGGAATACTTTCTTTGAAATTCTGAAGGTAACAGGGGTAAAATTCGGGGAGCGAAAGGCTTTTTACAACTTGTACAGAAACCGTATGGCAGTTATAAGAGTCGAAGGATATGAAAGGGAAGCGGTGGTGGAGAAGGAAGTGAGACGGGATCGTAACTTATCCCCGACGTTATTCAGTCTGTACACTGAGCAAACAGTGAAGGAAACCAAAGAAAAATTTGGAGAGGGAATTAAAGTTAAGGGGAAGCAATAAAATCCTGGATGTCTGCCGATGACATTTTAATTCTGTCAGAGACTGGAAAGGACTTGGAAGAACAGTTGAACGGACTGGATAGGATATTGAAAGGAGGATATAAGATGAGCATCAACAAAAGCAAACAAGGGTAATGGAATGTGGTCGACTTAAACCAGGTGTTGCTGAGGGAATTAGATAAGGAAATGGGACACTTAAGAGTATTAGATGAGTTTTGCTATTTGGGCAGCAAAATAACTGATGATGGCCGCAATAGACAGAATATAAAATGTATACTGGCAATGACAGGAAAAGCGTTTCTGACAAAGAGGAATTTGTTAACATCGAATATAGATTTAAGCGTTAGGAAGTCTGTTCTGAAGGTATTTTCCTGGATCGTACACAGATATAGGAATGAAACATGGACGATAAACAGTTTAGACAAGAAGAAAATAGAAGCTTCTGAAATGTCGGGCTACAGAAGAATGTTGAAGATCTGATGGATATATTGCTGAAGATTTCGCCCTCAGATACGACCAAGACATCGAGCGGCTCATAGTGAAGGTAAGAGGACACCAACAAGATTGGAGTAACAATAAGTGTAGTAGTTAGCACGTAACTAAGGACAAGGTACTGAATACGATTAGGGGGAGAAGAAATTTGTGACACAACTTGACTAAGGGAAGGAATCGGTTGGTAGGACACATTCTGAGACATCGAGGTATCGCCACTTTAATAGTGGTGGAACGCGTGTGTGCGTACGGGGCAAGGGGTGGCAGTTAGAATCGTAGAGGGAGACCAAGAGATGAATGCAGTAGGCAGACTGAAAAGGATGTAGGTTCCAGAAGCTGCTGGGAGATGAAGAGGCTTGCACACGATAGTGTAGTCGTGGAAAGCTGCATCAAACCAGTCTTCGGACTGAAGACCACAACAACAGCCCATAGGTGATACATAGGTCGCGCACGCTGATTCGAGTTATTTGACAATGACAGTTGATCGCATATGTAGATAGGCGATTAGTCATATAACCGTCATTTACTCTGCACTCGATGAAAACCAAGAAAGTCGAAACCTGTTGCGCTCCAATGAAATGAAGGCAATTTGTATAAAGAGGCTAAGGCTTTTTTCCAGATTGCCTTTATTAAATGAATGTTTAATTTTAACTCGATGTTTCATCGTTAGTCGCATTTCTGGTTGTGTATCTTCCTCGAAATATAGAGCGAGACGCGTACTGTGTTGTTAATCAGGACGACACGTATGTTACCTTGCCCCTGTTCGAGTGCTACTCAGATCCCCACGTCCTTCCCGTTCACTCCATATTTGGCATACTTGACTACATGACACACGCGGCCTTTTACATTTTCACCACATTTGGTACATAAGATATCCAGTTACTTTTAAGTCAAAACATTCTTTTAGTCATTAATTACAAGATAATGCATCTCCCCGAACTAGAACTAGAACCTCGTGACTATGAAACTTCAGTGATGGGTATTGAAATCGCATTTTTGCAGAAACCCCAGTGATTTTCTAACGCACTGCCTCTTACGTTGCAGCCTGAGCTGTACAAGAAGGAGATGATGGCCCGCCAGTCTTCCACGGACAGCTCCAGCACCGAGATGGAGTACTGCGGCAAACTCCACTTCGCCCTCAGATACGACCAAGACATCGAGGGGCTCATAGTGAAGGTAAGAGGACACCAACAAGATTGGAGTAACAATAAGTGTAGTAGTTAGCACATATTTCTTTACAGATGAACCCGATTTCGAGCATTGTTCAGGGATATTTTCTGGGTATTTTGGTAAGAGGGGTCAGTGGTCTTTGATGAGTCGTTAGAAGGTATTTGCATTTCGTTTGATTGCTTACTCTTATTTGTCTTAGTATCTGTACTACACTAAGCAAATCTGTTTCACTTATTCACGGTGCTTGCTATTGACAACAATAATGCCCGCTTTACTCTACGGCCTCCAGCTTCAGTCAGTACTACTCGCAAGACGAAGACCTCAGACACAGGCGACCGATTCGGCTCGTATTTGGCAGGCCGTATGTATGGAACCTAAAATAAAAGACTCTCAAAGAATTTGGCTCAAAAGCTAACAACCTCCTGTTCTTGAGAAAACGACCCCTAAAATTCAAGACGTGCAATCGGCTCTAACTTAACGGGATTCATAGACAATTGGAAATCCAGCATTTTTCATCATTTAATATGGGGTCCGAAAACACAGGTGACAGATAACGCCGCTGGCGTAGCTACCAAGCCATCTGGCTGCGCGTCAGAGAACCTGTATTCGATCCCTGTATGCATCCAGTGTTTTTTTTTTTTTTTTCGTTTGTGCATTGAGGAATAGGAGGGTTAACAAGACAAGCAACAAGGAATAATAACCAGTTGAATAGGTTAATTGCTGTATGTTGCAACTGTGACAATACTCTTTTTAAGAACCAGACGCGTTTCGCTTTATTCTAAAGCGTCTGCAGTAGTGACTGTAACAATATCACTTTTTCTCTTACTAGACGAACGCATCCCGCAATAGCAAAACAAAACACGCGAAATGGCGATACTTCCCAATACAGAAATGCATGTGTATTAAGTACAGTGATTGTGCTGTGTGCAAAAACTCGTGGAAGACGAAGACGGTGCAACAAAGAACAGCCTCGAACTGAATAACCTGTGGCGGGGTGGGTTATGTGCAGCTTTTTGTTCGTCGCACTGCTCAACACTGAATGTCCACCTACCTCAGTATGGCGTCCGCTCTCTGACCAAATGCTTCAAATGGCTCTGAGCACTATAAGACTTAACATCTGAGGTCATCAGTCCCCTAGAACTTAGAACTACTTAAACCTAACTAACCTAAGGACATCACACACATCCATGCCCGAGGCAGGATTCGAACCTGCGACCCGATTGAAGGCGCGATCTGAGTCACAGATCCGCTACTATAAATGAGGTTCACATTCGGTCCTTTTCAGTGGGTTTCTTTAATAGAAACTGCTCGCCAAATACTCCATAAATGATAACAGAATACGCCACTCGGAATTATTACAAACGCCGAAAGTTCGCACGCTCGTAACTTTCCAACAAAACAATCCAAAAACTCCAAAATTTCATCAAACTGTCCATAACTGCAACGGCTTTTATTAAGACTCGGTTTAAATGGCTGGCACTCAATAATTCTTCATCTTACACATAATAAACACTGAGACATTTAATATGACCTTTGCATGTCCGAAGCTGGCGAGCGACTGTCACGAGCCTCTCTCACTCACAGCATATCTAACTATTTGTGCTCGGGAACTACTTAATTCTGATTGGCTGATCAGTCTGATGGACCAGTCAGATGATCCTTCGAGGCTATTATCGTGGCTAAACTCGCCTAAGCCCATCACTATTCAGAAAGTATTTTACGTCATCCCAAAATGCAAATACTAACACAATGTTTAATATAACAAAACGAAAATAAAATTAGTATTGAAAATAATTTAGAAGACAATTGCACTTTAAACTGATATTCTGGCTGCCTTCTTACAAAAGCAATCACACACATACGTCATCAGCAGTAAGGGCAAAATACATCTTTCCCACGTTCCAATTACTTAATCTTGTACAAAATATAACACTGAATTTTTTTTAACGTATGTCCCACATACACACTCTCACTCTTTCCCATATATTCACACAACAACATCATAAACTGATATTAATTTTTCCCGAATTTTAAACTAATTAAAGTTTTGAAAATAAAAATCCAAATAAATTGATTGGCTAACTTGAGAACTCTGCTAATGATTTCAAACGATAACAAAAGACAAACTGTTATTGTTCCTAAATGAATTTTTCACTCTGAGTGTCAGTTTGGGGGGTTTTAGGTAATTTTCTGAATCTCTGAAACTATTATATCTATAGCTTTGAAATTTGGGGGGGATCTTCTTCTAAATAACAAAAAATAGTATACCAAGTTTGAAAATAATCGGTTAATATTTAATATGTTTTATTTAGATTTCTAGGGGGTATGAATATACGAGTACAGTCGTTCTAAGTGACACAGAAGCCCGTTCTCACGCTGGCTAGCAGCGACAAATGTGCTATGAGTCATGGCTAAGACACAAGTTTGCAGCCTCCTGTATGTTCACCGGGCTCCACGTCTATGTGTCTTACTGCAATAAATGTTATCCTGTAATAACTTGCGACGTCACAAGCCATGAGTAAAAAAAGAACAAAAACTGTTTATAGTAGTAAGTAAAGAATGAGAAATATAAAATTGTGAGAGAAAAAAAAACATATTGTTACAGTGACCACTGAAGATGGTTTAGAACAAAGCGACACGCATCTGTTCTTAATAAGACTTTGATTACAGCTGCAAAAGACGGAAGTTAACCTGTTCAACTGTGTACGTGCAACTGCGTAAAAAGGAGCCGAAAATAAAGAAGAAAACATAGAAACAACAAGGTAGACGATAAATTTCTCTAACGACTTGGATTAGCAGTGAATATTTTAATCCGGGTCTACTTAAAATAGCTCTACACAAACTTTGTTAATGTTCTCAGTCTCCTTCGAACAACTACGTGGATCTTCGTACATCCATATTTAAACTGGATGAATGTGGGACACAGCTGGTATAATTTTTATTGAAAATGAAATTCCTCCAGCTGTACTTAAGATTTCATATTTACTTCGCTACTAGATTCGACGTTGCGTCAACGCCATCTTCAGGCCCGTACACTTTGATGAAACTAGTTAGTGCCCGCCATCGATGTGGATCACGTGTTGGTCTCACTGCGGACTGCTAGACTGAGCCACACACAACTGATTTCATCAAAGTGTACGGGCCTGAATATGGCGTTGACGCAACGTCGAAACTAGTAGCGAAGTAAATATAAAATCTTAAGTACAGCTGGAGGAATTTCATTTTTAATAAAAACTACATGGATGGTACTTGTCACATAAATATTCGAAGCAAATATACTCGCTGCACCAAGAACATTTTATGAATCCTATCTTCGCGTAATTACATCGTACCTGTGGAAGATTTGGCGGAAAACAGACTTTATTCATATTAGAAATACTTATTTTTCAGGAATTAATTTTATGAATACCACGCGTACGACAACGTCACTTACAAAATCGATGCTGAAAGTTGATCATGAAATACGTTATGAATCGTTGTTGCATCCGCCCGGTTGGCAATTCTCGATGGGTATATGGAAGCACACTGCACTTCAGGAACCTCCAAATAAAGTTCTGTACCACATCGCGAGTTGTCCATGAGGATTTCGCAGCAGCACTGCGCGGAGTTTTTTCATACAACAATGCTTAAAATTTTCTTTCTTTACTAGTCAAAGTGGTTTGTGAAATTATTGATTGCCTTACTAAAAAAAATTTGCATAACGCATTTGAGAATCGGTCGCATCTGAAGAGCCGTTACGTTATGAGTCGATACGCGGCCGTTCAGTCTCCTTCACCGATTTCTAGGGATGAAAAATGTTCTGTTGTTAATTATCTATCTATTCCGTTAATTTTGAGTCGATTGCGGGGCAGTTTTTTCAAAAACGGAAGAGTGTTGAGCCAAAAATCCTAGAGTTTTACATTGTAGGTTGTACACAAGCGACCTGTCAAGTATGAATCGAATTGGTTGGCCGTGTTTGAGAGCTTCCCCTAGTCATTCCTCTCTCGGGTTTGTTTTTGCGGCTGCGATATTTGGACGTTAACAGAGATACTCATGAGTATGGGTCGGTTCAGAGATGAAGAGATCGATGATATGCATCTACCTTATGGGATCATTGAATGCAATGGGAGAGCTGCGCAAGGAAGCTAAGCTGAACTGTTTCCGCAGCGATAAAAGTGTGTGTTCCGTCTGAGGGATGTCGCACTACTATGTGTTTCATATTTTACTTGTTGGTGACTGCATGTTATAGGGTTTTCACTCTCGCGAAGGGATTTGTATTACTAAATGGCTAAAATCAACTAGTTCCAGTTACAAGTTTTCTATTAACGGCTTGGAGGAACAATAAAAATTTGATTTTTAGTATTTCATAAAATTGACAGAATTTCAAAATTTTAAATATTTTCATACCGTGTTCTCATTAAGTGATATAATCTTACATTAAAGGTTTGACGCAATAAGACAAGTATTAAATTTAGAAACTGAGCATGTGTAGACTACAGCCTTGACACGAAAGAATTAAAAGCGTTAACTGCCAATGGGTATTGATTTATATCAATAGGGAAAGTTAAAAATTTGTCACGGACAGGGGTTAGGAAACTGGTTCAAATGGCTCTGAGCACTATGGGACTTAACATCTGAGGTCATCAGTCCCCTACAACTGCTTAAACGTAACTAACCTAAGGACATCACACACATCCATACCCGAGGCAGGATTCGAACCTGCGACCATAGCAGTCTCACTGTTCCGGACTGAAGCGCCTAGAACCGCTCGGTCGCAGCGGCCGGCCGGGATTAGAAAAATGGCTCTGAGCACTATGGGACTTAACAGCTGTGGTCATCAGTCCCCTAGAACTTAGAACTACTTAAACCTAACTAATCTAAGGACATCACACACATCCATGCCCGAGGCAGGATTCGAACCTGCACGGTTCCGGACTGCGCGCCTAGAACCGCGAGACCACCGCGGCCGGCCGGGATTAGAAGCCAGATCTCTTACTTACGAGGCAGATGCGCTGACTACTACGCTATCCCCACACAGTAGTCACCACAGCTGCACGCACTTTCTTAGCACGCCTCTCGTCAGACTGAAATTCCTAATTTATACCACACACTACGGATGCAGTGCTCCCACTCATTAGCCTCATTACTCGCGGTATCTCTTCCATTCCTTGTAAGATTTCGAGTTCTGTGTACATCTTCCCGTGCCGTCATCACCTTAGTTATATATGTGGTGTCTGTTCTTTTCGAAACTCTTTTGTTGGTCTTTGAATGAAAGTAATGGGAGGGCAACGAGTAATCTCGTACGCTCTCAGAACCTCAATGAAAGATCGGAGAAGCCGGAGACTTGAGTGTGATCTCTGAGCAGCCACAGATGCATAATAAGTACAATGACGACCCAAAACATTATGATCATTGCCTACCGCGAGACTGAATTTACATCTACACACATACTCCGCTAGCCTCCTTGTGGGGTGTGGAGGACGGTACCCTGTACCACTACTTATCGTTTCCTTTCCTGTTACACTCTCAAATAAAACATGGGAGTAACGACTGTCATTATGCCTCCGTATGAGTCCTAATTTACGCGAATTGTATGTTGATAGCGGTAGGATTGTTCTGCAGTCAGCTTCAAATGCCGGTTCTCTAAATTTTCTCAATAGTCTTCCTCAAAAAGAACGTTGCCTACCCTCCTGGGATTCCCTTTTGAGTTGCCGAAGCATCTGTGTAACACTTTCGTGTTGTTCCAACCTACTGGTAATAAATCGAACAGCCCGTCTGTGAACAGCTTCGATGTCTTCCTTTAATCCGACCTTGTGCGGGTCCCAAACACTTGAGCTCTACTCAAGAATAGGTCGCACCAGCGTCCAATATGCGGTCTCCTTTGTAGATGACCAACACTATCCTAAAAACCTCCCACTAACCGAAGTCGAACATTCACCTTCCCTACCGTAATCCTCGCATGCTCGTCCATTTCATATCGCTTTGCAATGTTACGCCCAGGTATTGAAACGACCTGACTGTGTCAAGCAGGACACTACTAATGCTGTATCCGAACATTATGGGTTTGTTTTTTCCTGATCATCCCCATTTACTTATACTTTTCTACTAGCTAGCTAGCTAGCTAGGTAGCTAACATTCATCACAAAATGGCTCAAATGGCTCTGAGCACTATGGGACTTAACACCTGAGGTCATCAGTCCCCTAGAACTTAGAACTACTTAAACCTAACTAACCTCAGGATATCACACACATCCATGCCCGAGGCAGGATTCGAACCTGGAACCGTAGCGGTCGCGCGGTTCCAGACTGAAGCGCCTAGAACCGCTCGGCCACACCGGCCGGCTAACATTCATCACACCAACTACAAATTTTTTATAAGTCGTCTTGTATCCTTCTACAGTCGCTCATCTTCAACATCTTCCAGTAGACCTTAGCATCGTCGACAGAACAACCGCAGACTGCTGTCCACCCATTCCGCCATATCATTTACGGATATATATAAAATAACAGCGGTCCTGTCAACTTCCATGTGGCACCCATGACGATACCCTTGTCTCCGATGAACACTCGCCGCCGAGAACAACATAGTCTATTCTATGCGACCTGGAGTCGTTGTGGTGACGTGACGCTTTAGGGAAAGAGTGCAAGAGGAGTGGTGGCGAGTGGGGTATCATTCGTTTTGTATCCCGCCTGGTAGGCGGCGCGTGGGTCTGCTCCTGTAAACTCAAGGACAGGCCCAATGTAGGAAGCGAGTAGGAGCAGGAAAAGGTGAAATGCTTTGGTACTGCGTATAGGTTAAAACTCTTTTACTGGGGTATGAACATATACAAAGGATATTATTACTTAAATTTGCGTACAGATTAACACGTAGGTGCGAAGCTGTACATCAATCAAATCTAACTTCGGCTAGAAGTTACAAAGGCAAAATCTGTAGTGGCTCGCCCACTATGAAAGAGAAACAATGTTGCTCCATCGTCTACTCGCAATCAAATGGGGCTGAATCCGGAGCAGCGCTCGTAGAGCTGCACAGCGCCGGCTAGAGGGCGCTGTCGTCGATGTCGGTGTCGCAGTGCCAACCTAGCAGAGCGCACCTAGGTTGTGGCATCGTAGCTATCGATACCACAATTCTAGCGACGATAACGGACGCCAACTGGATGAAATCCACTGATATAACAGACTCTGAGAAAGTCAGACTGTTATGGCCTGGAGCCTAGGAACAAACATTGCGGAGACGGTTCAACTCGCCTACATGAGCTTTCCGCATACTATTATAGTGAACATCTGCGGAGAGTAGTTGAAGGACGGTGCCTCCAAGAGTGGGCGACAAGTTGTTGGACGCATGACATCACTAATTATTAGGATTATGCATAAGTTTGTAGTGTTTTTGCCGGCCGGACAGGCCGTGCGGTTCTAGGCGCTACAGTCTGCAACCGAGTGACCGCTACGGTCGCAGATTCAAATCCTGCCTCGGGCATGGATGTGTGTGATGTCCTTACGTTAGTTAGGTTTAATTAGCTCTAAGTTCTAGGCGACTGATGACCTCAGAAGTGAAGTCGTATAGTGCTCAGAGCCATTTGAACCATTTTTGTAGTGTTTTTGTTTTGCTTATTGGTATTCCTGTTGCTATGGGTTTATTTGTCGATTGTCATTTTTTATTTGTAATTAATTGTTGCAGTTTGAGTTTACTTATTGTAATTTTGTCATTTGTATATAATGAGTGGTGCTGTGGACCCAACAAAATGGAGTTCCAAGTGGAGAAATCGGAACGTTTTCGACATATTTTTCTGTTTGAGTTCAATAGAGGGGTAACAGCAGCGGAGATGGTCAGAAACATTGGTGCCGCATATGGGGTTATGTCACTGGACTGAGCACGAAAAGAAAATTGTTTTCTGTTTAAGGAGGATCGTTTTGACGTTAGTCACCCTCCACGTTAAGGAGGACCTTCGGAGTCTGATGAAGATCGTCTAAACGCATTAATCAACAACTACCCACGTCAGCGTGTTCGCGAGCTGACAGATGTGACAAACTGGGATCATTTCACCACCGTGTGGTATTTCCACGCATTGTGAAAGACTTAAAAACTGAGCATACGGGAACCACGTGCTCTAAGCCAAATTCACAAAAGTGAGCAGGTGGTCATAAGTGAATCTGCGCTGGCTCGTCGTCAGTTGGCTCGTGAACAACACCGACCATTCATGTCCTGTACTGTTACTGACTTTGTGCTAACACAAAGAAAAGAGATAAATGGTTGAGCCCAAACAAAGCAGCAACCTCCCGTACAAAGACCTGCGCGCGTCCTAAGAGTCCATGTTATGCATGTGGTGGAACTTCGTCGGTGTGGTGTACTACCTATTGCTTCCTCGGAGAGTAACCATCAGTGCTGACATTTATTATCAACAACTGAGACGTCTTGCAGACGACCAGGAAGACTACGTGAAACGATGCTGCTCCACGATAACCCCCTCCAGCTTTCTGCTAGACTGACAAAAAAATGGTTCAAATGGCTCTGAGCACTATGGGACTCAACTGCTGAGGTCATTAGTCCCCTAGAACTTAGAACTAGTTAAACCTAACTAACCTAAGGACATCACAAACATCCATGCCCGAGGCAGGATTCGAACCTGCGACCGTAGCGGTCTTGCGGTTCCAGGCTGCAGCGCCTTTAACCGCACGGCCACTTCGGCCGGCCTACACTGACAGAAAACACTATGCAGGAGTTGGGTTGGCGAGTCATTCCGCACCCACCTCGTTCACCTTTTCTACTCTCTGTCCAACAGTCTTCGAGGAACTTCGTTTCCGAATGAAAATGCACTTCGAACATGGCTCGACGAGTTCTTCGCCTCAAAACCAGGTGATTGCTGCAGCCATGGAATCGAAAAGTTCCTTCAGCGTTTTGTAAATAGTGAAGGAGAGGATACTATTGATGACTCAAGTCTCTGTTAACTATATCTTCTGTGTTCGTCAAACTTATGGGAAAGCGCTACGAACAAATGGTTCACATGGCTCTGACAAGGGAACCTCCCCATCGCACCCCCCTCAGATTTAGTTATAAGTTGGCTCAGGGATAGGCCATGAAAAACTGAACACAGATCAATCGAGAAAACAGGAAGAAGTTGTATGGAACTATGAAAAAAATAAGCAAAATATACAAACTGAGCAGTCCGTGTCCAGGATAAGCCACATAAAGGTACGTGTACACTGATGAGCACCGTGGTCCCGTGGTTACCGCGAGCAGCTACGGAACGAAAGGTCGCTGGTTCAATCCTCCCTCGAGTGACAAGTTCTAATTTTTTATTTTCAGACAATTATCAAAGTTCATGCACTCAGACATGATCAACTTCGCTCTCCAAAATTCCAGGACATGTTCAGATTTGCTTGGACACATGCAGGATTTGACGGTCTACACACGGAAAAACTTGAAAACGTTAAAAACGTATGTTTTGACAGAGCACAGGGAAACCTGTGCGACTGTGAAACTTGCATTCATTTGTTGCAGTTTATGTGACAAACTCTTATGTCTTCATCACTTTTTTGGGAGTGATTATCACATCCACAAGGAAACCTAAATCGGGCAAGGTAGAAGAAACTTTTTACCCATTCGCCAAGTGTGCAAGTTAGGTGGGTCGACAACATATTCCTGTAATGTGAAGCATATGCCGTCACCAGTGTCGTATAGAATATTTCAGACGTGTTTTCCTGTGGAGGAATCGGTTGACCTATGAATTTGCGATCAAATATTTTCGGTTCCTATTGGAGAGGCACGTCCTTTCGTCTACTAATCGCACGGTTTTGCGGTGCGGTCGCAAAACACAGACACTAAACTTATTACAGTGAACAGAGACGTCAATGAATGAACGGTCAGATCGTAACTTTGCGAAAATAAAGTAAGTAAAATTTTTACTCGAGGGAGGACTCGAACCAAGGACCTCTCGTTCCGCAGTTATTCACTCTAACCACGGGGCCACGGCGCTCCTCGGCTTACACAGTCCTTGATGTTGCATATCTTACACTTGGACTACTCAGTTTGTATAATTTGCTTATTTTTTCATAGTTACACACAACTTCTTCCTGTTTTCTCGACTGATCTGTGTTCAGTTTTTCAAGGCCTATCCACTGTGTCAATTTATAACTAAATCTGAGGGGGGTGCGATGGGGAGGTTCCCTTGTGAGAACTATGGGACTTAACTTCTGATGTCATCAGTCCCCTACAACTTAGAATTGCTTAAACCTAACTAACCTAAGGACATCACACACACCCATGCCCGAGGCAGGATTCTAACCTGCGACCGTAGCGGTCCCGCGGTTCCAGAATGCAGCGTCTATAACCGCTCGGCCACTCCGGCCGGCTACGAACAAATGCACCAACCTAATATTACTGCAGTGAACACGTAGTCTTCGAGTTTGGACAGTAGATCAATGGTTCTCTTGATCAGAATAATCGTGTTTCTTGAGCTGATACGTCGTAATACAGGCGAAATGCTGTTCTAAACATGCTCCGCGCCGTGGACGCACAACATTTGTGGCAGTATTGTGTTCTGGGTAACATTTACCTGAGCTTACAAGGGGACTGCGATACCAACCGCCATGACAGATGTGCACCAACAAGGAGATCGCGCATACTCGTCATCAGCGTTTTCGTACAAATTCATCGTATATGCTGGGCCTTGCCATAAACTAAAGTGATAGAAGTGGGAACGCCAGATGGCCAAGAGTTTAGGGAAAAAAAGCATTTTTGGAGTGTACCGAGCGAGGCATGAGCTATTTAAGTTAGCGTAGTATCTAAGAAGCGGTTGTCAAGGCGGAAAGAGTACACTATGGTAATCCCAGGATCGTGGGATCAGTTCCCTAAGCAGAAGCATTTCTTCTTTTATCTTTTCAGTTTTTACGTTACTTACACTGCCTATAAACCGAAATAACGCTCAATATATTGCATTTACTATTTTTTCACAAAATATTCGAAAAAGGGAAAGGAAAAATGGGATCTGAAATAAATTTGCAGGAATGGATTGTACTTGGAGGGTCCACGAGGACTCTGCAAATAGCTTTCCAAGATGGAATCGTAACCTAAGCGTGGTTTGTTGCCAAACTGCCCGATGTGAGAGACTTGTCTATGAATGTAAAATACGTTTCTTTCTTTACATAAACTTTAAAACAAACGCTTAATTGTAAAAAATCTGTCTTCCTGACGTGTGCAAGATACCGATAAAATTACTGTTACCTCTGTTTTTACGGTGACTGGCACCGCAGCAGGCGTAAATCATTAATTGCAAAATAATAAAAGTAATTACTTTTAAATACGAAGTTCTCATAATCGCCATACGACACTTTCCTGGAACTCTATTTGCTATTCCATATTTTCCTTTGCCTCTCGTTACCGCATTTTACAAAAATAATAATAGATACAATGTACTGAGCATTATGTAGGTTTATTTGAAGTGTAAGTAACGTAATAATTGAACATAAAGAAGGTTCCGCGTAGATAGTCGACCCAGCGACCGTGACTACCGTTCTGCACTCTTTCCGCTACGACAACCGCCGTCTAGAAACTAAGCTGGCATAAATGGCTAATGCCTCTCCGATCCGCGCCAGAAATGCTGTTTTCTCTGTACGCTTTACCATCTGGCGCTACCACTTCTGTGAATTTCATTTCTGGCCAAGCGCTACGTATCCCACAAATTGTGACGAACTCGACGATGACGAGTAGGGGGCGGTCCTCTTGTAACTGAGCATTATTCTGTATCACCGATAGCCCTTTATGTTTTAAATCCTTCCTGACCTTTTTGATACTGTACCAATCAAGCGGCTCGTATTTAAATTGCGTGTTTATGGAATATCGTCTCAGTTATGTGACTGGATTTGTGATTTCCTGTCAGAGAGGTCACAGTTCGTAGTAACTGGCGGAATGCCATCGAGTAAAACAGAAGTGATTTCTGGCGTTCCCCAAGGTAGTGTTATAGCCCCTTTTCTGTTCCTTGTCTATATAAACGATTTGGGAGACAATCTGAGCAGCCGTCTTCAGTTGTTTGAAAATGTCGCTGTCGTTTATCGACTGATAAAGTCATCAAAAGATCAAAACAAACTGCAAAACGATTTAGAAAAAATATCTGAATGGTGCGAAAAGTGGCAGTTGACCCTGAATAACGAAAAGTGTGAGGTCATCCACATGAGTGCTAAAAGGAACTCGTTAAACTTCTGTTACATTATAAATCAGTCTAATCTAAAAGCCGTAAATTTAACTAAATATCTAGGTATTACAATTACGAACAACTTAAATTAGAAGGAACAGATAGAAAATGTTATGGGGAAGGCTAACCAAAGACTGCGTTTTGTTGGCAGGACACTTAGAAAATGTAACAGACCTACTAAGGAGACTGCCTACACTACGCTTATCCATTCTCTTTTAGAATACTTCTGCGTGGTGTGGGATCCTTACCAGGTAGGACTGACGGAGTACATCGAAAAAGAAAGGCAGCAAGTTTTGTATTATCGCGAAATATGGGAGAGAGTGTCACAGAAATGATACAGAATTTCGGCTGGAAATCGTTAAAAGAAACGCGTTTTTCGTTGCGACGGAATCTTCTCACGAAATTCCAATCACCAACTTTCTTCTCCGAATGCGAAAATATTTTGTTGACAGCGACCTACATAGGGAGGAAAGATCACCACGATAAATAAGGGAAATCAGAGCTCGTACGGAAAGATATAGCTGTTCATTCTTTCCGCGCGCTATACGAGATTGGAATAATAGAGAATTGTGAAGGTTGTTCGATGAACCCTCTGCCAGGCACTCAAATGTGAATTGCAGAGTATCCATGTAGATGTAGATGTAGATGACCCTTTCCTGCAGAATAAGTTTCTGTGCCACAAGGTCATAAACGTGCTATAATTGTTTGTGGAGCATGATAGTCAACTTACGTTGTTGTCCAGGGCACCGAATGCACCGAATATGAACGAGACGAACACACGTGGGTCACTGTGAGACGCCAGCTCCGCGCCCACAAACTAACGATGTGTAATTTAGGTTGTCTGATGCCACGTACTTCCGGAACCTTATCAAGGACTCGAATCCATCCAATGCAGAATCGCAGCTGCATTGCGTTCCAGAAGTGTAACAACACACTTTGATGTACGTGGTCATAATGTTATGACTACTAAATGTTTGAGACCGTGAGGAAAAGTAATGGCACCCATTTTTTTATGTGAAAACTCTTAAAGCTTTTCAGATAAAACAGACGTTATTAACATTGTACATATTTATTCCTAGTGTCTGCACATTTATTTGTCAACACAGTTACCCTGGCAACGAACACATTTCTTGATACGGTCACTGTAGAATGTTTGACTTTGTTTACTGAACCACAACCTCACCTCTGCATGCGCCGCTTCATCAGTATCAAAGTGAAGTCCTCGAAGGTTTGTTTAGTTTCCGCAAACAGATGAAAATCGGATGGGGCCAAGTCGGGAATGTATTGAGGACGGTCAGTGATAGTGAACCCACGCGTCGGACTGTTGCCGATGTCGCAGCGCTCGTGAATGATCTAGCACCGTCTTGCTGGAGGAGAGGATGCTCTGGGTGTGAACCATCTCTTTGAATTCGAAATTCTATTACAGCGCGGTGTTTCTCATGCACCCACGTAGTTGCGTTACGCACGGCCATGTTACACACTAGCCCTCAGAGGGCTCAGCATTCGTTTGCTGGGTACGGGCTTGGCGAACCCGGGGTCCTCGAGCTGTGGACTGGTGTGCGCCGCCAGTCTGCAGATACCGTAAGCTCTGGGCATGCTTCAGCGACCACAGTGTGGCGCAACGGTGGAACGTTGTGTGTCGTAGGGACCGGGGATCTTGGCTTGATTGCCTGGATCGCGAGGACGGTACATACCTCTATAAAAAACCCTTCAATCTTAAGGTGTGCTGCGCGCCGACAAGATGCATGGCTGTTGAGGTGGAACAGTCGCTAGCGGGCAACCTCTGGGGCACCTGCCGCACCTCAGTTGTACAAGGCTTATCCAGGCATGCGGGGCGCTGTCTGGATGGACATAAGTTTCCCTAGCTGCTCGTGGGACGACCATGGATACCACGAATTCTTCATCTTTTCCTCCTTCTAATTTTTCGCTGGCCAGTGGGATGGGTGGACCGCTGGTAGGCACTACCGCCCAATCCAACAAGAGGGCTCGGTTAGCCAGTCCTCCTGACTCAGGCGTCAGGAAACGGACAGCAGTTCAGAGTAACAGAGCCCATACTGACAACCAGAATGTGTTTTTAATAATAAAAAGGAAAGAGGGTTCCTTTGAAAAGGTTTCGCCATTCTATATCCAAAAGGGTCTAGAAGGAATAGCTGGCACTTTAAAATCAGTGAAGCGTTTACGGAATGGGACACTGCTTGTTGAAACGTCAACTGCTCAGCAAGCAGTTAACCTTCAAACAGCTAAAAGCTTGGGGGAATACACGATCGATACAGAGCTTCACAGCACCCTGAACTCCAGTAAGGGTGTTGTTACCTGTAGGGATCTTGTTGACATTCCTGTAGATGAATTAAAGAGTGAGTGGGCTCAGGAGGGAATTGTTGACATTCAGAACATCATGAAAAGGGTGGATGGGAACCTGGTGAAATCTGACTCCTTCATTCTTACTTTCAATACCCCCAAACTCCCAGAACACGTCAAGGCAGGATTTCTTCGACTAAACGTCCGGTCGTATGTCCCAAACCCAATGCGCTGTTTTAAGTGCCAGCGTTTTGGGCATACAACTCTAGGGTGTAAAGGAGAAGCGATGTGTGGTAACTGCAGTAAGGCTGCCCATGACGGAATTGACTGTTCGTCGCCTGTCAGATGTATAAACTGTTCTGAAAGCCACCCTGTTTGGAGTAGGGACTGTAGAATCTTCCTAGAGGAACGTAAAATACAAGAAATAAAAACAACTAAGCGTATCCCCTACAGTGAAGCCAAAAAGATCTTTAAGGCCATGCAGCCACCCACATTCATTACGTCTTTTGCTTCCATTGTTCAGAAGCCGCCTCCAAAAGTCGATGTATCTACACAGACGGAGGTTGTTAGTGTTGGCACGAACACCTGCACGTGTCAGTGCACTTACAAGGCAGCAAGTGTATCAGAGCCTGTAGCCCCTCCTCGAACAGCAGACAAAGGTACAGTAGCTAACATTGAAGAGCCCCAGGCATCTCCGATTGCTGAGGCTGTTCCAAAGCCCAGCGTGGTCATAAACACCCCTGCTCCAGTTCTAGCAAAGCCGCCTAAACAAAGGAAAGCACACATCAAGCAGCACCAACAGATTAAATCGGCTGGTAAACCCTCGGATCATGTTAATGTGGTCCCACTAGACGCTTCATCAGACTCTTCCCATGAGCTGATGGAGTCTGAGAATATGGGGCAATCATCTCGCCCCAAGACTGAGCCTCCACCCGCTGCAGTCTCCCCACCTCGGCGGAAAGAGAGGCAGAAAATACAACCACCGTGATGGCTCCCATATTTCAATGGAACCTGCAAGGGTTCAGGACACATGTGGAGGAACTACGTCTATTGATTCAGGATAGACCTATGTGTGTATGTCTGCAAGAGACAAATTTCAGTGAAACATACACTCCTGAGCTACGTGGTTATGTCCTCCACAAAAAGGACGACCTGAGTGGACAGAGAGCTCGAGGAGGAGTAGGTATCTTCGTCAACACCGACTACCACTCCTCGCCTCTCTCCCTCACGACGAATTTACAGGCAGTTGCAATATTAGTACATGTGCGTCATATGCTAACAGTCTTCCAGTGCCTATTTGCTAAATACAGGTCAAAGCACGCATTTTTGCATTGCAACTGGGTCGTTCTCTGCCATTGATCTATCGCTTTGCTCTCCAGCCATCGCCCACACTGCTGCATGGGAAGTGGTTGATGACTTACACGGCAGCAATCACTTTCCCATCTGGATTCACCTGCCACATGCAGTGGAACCGGAAAGGAAACCGCCTCGATGGGTGCTCCGTAGAGCCAATTGGGCACTGTATAGTCAACTAGCCCAGTTTGAACATCGGGTCAGTGTCCAGGAGTGGGTGGATCATATTACTGAAGTGATCCACCGCGCCAGTGAAGCGTCCATCCCACAGTCCATGGGACAACCGAAGCGGCAGCCTATCCTTTGGTGGAGCGACGAATGCCGCTCTGCAGTCAGGGCTAGGCGGGCAGCTCTGCCTAGGTTCAAATGCCGGCCAACTGTAGAGAACCTTGCAGCCTTTCGGGTGGCGAGGGCAAAGTGTCGTCGGATTATACGAGAGAGCAAGAAGAGGTCGTGGCAGCAGTTCCTGAACACCATTAATCGTTCTACACGAAGTTCCATTGTATGGGAGACCATAAGGAGGATTTCTGGGAGAGGTGGGAGGTGCCCTATGGCTGCTATAATGTGGAATGGTACTCTCCAAACGACCCCAAAAGATATTGCCCAGTCTATGGCGGCTCATTTTGCAGCTATTACTGCAACCGCCAGTCAGAATCCAGCTTTCCAGCCCCACAGAGTGGCTGCTGAGAGTAGCAGTTTTGACTTCCGCTCACCCAATACAGAAGAGTACAACTGCCCATTTTCCATGTGGGAACTGGATTCTGCATTGTGTGGGGCTCGTGATACATCCCCTGGTCAGGACAGAATCCACTATAGCATGCTGCGGCACCTCACAGGGAGAAATAAAGAAATCCTCCTCCGACTTTTTAATCTAGTTTGGATGTCTGGTCACTTCCCCGACGCGTGGCGTGAAGTAATTTTAATTCCTCTTTTAAAACCTGGGAAAGACCGCACGTGCCCGGGTAGTTACCGTAGTGTTGCCCTCACTAGCTGCGTGGGAAAGACCTTGGAGCGGATGGTCAACCGCCGCCATGTCTGGATGTTAGAATCCAGACAACTCCTTTGTCGCTTTCAGTGTGGGTTCAGGAGGTATCGCTCCACCTTTGATAACCTGGCCCTCCTGGAGGCGGCTATACGACAGGCTGTCCTGCGCCAGCATCACCTGTTGGGAATATTTTTTGACATTGAAAAGGCATACGACACTACTTGGAGGCATCTTATCATCAGGCAGCTCCACGAATGGGGTTTTCGTGGATGTCTTCCAAATTTTATTCGGTCCTTCCTGTCGCCACGTTATTTTCGGTACCGAGTCGGAGACGTACTGTCTAGTCGCTTTGAACAAGAGAACGGTGTCCCTCAAGGTAGTTTTTTAAGTGTGACGGTCTTTGCTATTGCTATTAACAGTATTACGTCTGTTGTGAAAAGTCCTGTGCAGTGTTCCTTGTTTGTGGACGATTTCTCTGTATTTTGCTCTTCTTCAAGCCTTGCAACGATGACTCGTCAGTTGCAATTCACTCTGCGACGTTTGGATGAATGGGCACAGAAGAGTGGTTTTAAGTTTTCAACTGATAAGTCGGTGTGTGTTCTTTTTAACCGTTCTCGTTCCATTTTTGACTTGCCTGAGTTGAGGATGAGGGACACCGTTCTGAATTTTAAAGACACGGTGAAGTTTCTGGGCCTGACTTTTGATTCTAAGCTTACGTGGCTGCCACACATTAAGGAACTGAAAAAACGGTCTCTTAAGGCGCTGTCTATTTTAAAATGTCTTAGTCACCACACATGGGGAGCAGACAAGACTTGTCTGCTCCGGTTTTACAGAGCCTTCGTGCGGTCCCAGCTTGATTATGGATGAACGGTGTATGGGTCTGCAAGACCCATTTATTTGAAGCTGTTGGATGTGGTGCACCATGAGGGGATTCGGTTGGCCACTGGGGCGTTCAGAACCAGCCCCATACCGAGCCTCTGTGCAGAGGCAGGTGAACCGCCACTTCACCTCCGGCGGCGTCTACTAATGGTGCGCCAGGCCTATCAAACCTTATCCACACCATACACACCTGCATACCACACTGTTGCTCGGCCTCCACTGGAAAGGCTTTTCGCAACCGGCAACGACCAACAAGGCCCTATGGGATTCGCGCAAAGGATTGCCTTTTAGAGATGGGTGTGGCCGGTTTTAATGTTTCACGTCGAGGTTGGAGCAGATATCCACCTTGGCTCCTCCAGAGGCCCACACTGATTTTTACACGCTACAGTACGGAGCCCTCTTACGGCAGAGAGCTGCAAATTGGTAGACATAAACAATAAAGATGTAGAATGTTAACATCGTTTGTTTCATTTAAAAGGCCCAAACATTTTTCACATAAAACATTCAGAGGCTACACTTTCAGTGCACCCCCGTGTGTGTTGGAGAAGGATTCTGCCTGGAGAAAGCACTGTTCTCGTCTTTTTCACTCATACATGTTACTGTGAAGTTTCGCCATCTTCAGAGAGTGCCCTTTATTTTTCTTCATAGTACATTCTGTTGCTGGTGTAGCTGTTCATCTGTAGTACAGACGATATTAGGGCACAGTACCGCGTGTCATCACCAGTTTTCGTGCTTTCTGTATTGTCATGTCTGTAAGAAACTGTAATCGCAAATACACGCTGTACCACTGTTGACGAAACATGGAAAGATAAACTGTGCAGGAATATCAGCTGCAGTGCAAGTGACAGGCAGTTGCATGAAGTACGGTATCTTCTATTTATAAAAATGAAGGGAACACAATGATAACGGCAAAACTTCACTGAAATACGAACTGGTCGAAAAAGAATTGTTTATTGAAGACAGAAACCGTCTCTAAAACATATTTACTTGAACTGCCATGGTTTAAAAGAAAAACGCCTTTTGCATGCTGCAAATTCTCTTATTTAACTTGTGCACCCAGACGCTTTTCGCCTTATTTATAAGGTATCTCCAGTGAGAGTCCCGAAATATTACGCAATTGAGCTGCCGAGAATTCTTCGGTGTTGTATGGCCGTGGTCCATGGAACTTTTCTGTCCCTGACGTTTCGTCCAAAGCGATACCATCGACATGGTTTCGATACGTAGATTAAATAGTATAAATCCTAAAATCCAGTTTACCATGGAAATGGAGAAAGACAATTCAATATCGTTCTTGAATGTCTTCGTTATGAGACAGACTGATGGCAGCTTGAAGCATAAAGTCTTTCGTAAGGTTACACATACTGACAGATACTTGCATAAGGATTCCTATCATCATCCACAACAGAAAAGAGGTGTAATTAAAAGTCTAGTCGTCAGAGCTAAAAGGATTTGTGCGCCGGAATACCTGGACGCCGAGCTAAAACGCCTAAAGCAGGCTTTTGAGAAGAATGGTTACTCTAGTAAGGAAATAGAGTTTTGAGACCGAATAACAGGAGGCCTAAGGACAACGATAGGACACAGCGATGGAAGAACACGGTTTCTCTACCCTCCATCAAGAAAGTAACGGATCAAATCCGCAAGATTTTAAGGAAACATAATGTTCGACCGATTTTCAGACCAACCAAGAAAGTAGGTCAAGCACTTCGTTCCGTTAAGAATAAACGTTCCCCTCTGTCTGCAAGTGGTACATACAAGATTCCCTGTACATGTGGTAGGGTCTACATTGGAACTACAAAGGGAAGTGTGAATACACGGTTGAAGGAACATAAAAGTCTTTGCCAACTAGGGAAAACAGACAAATCAGCTGTGGCGGAACATGCTCTTCAGTCCGGTGATCACGTAGTGAAAGTTCGGGAAACTGAAGTTTTATGCACTATGACGAACTATTATCCACGGATATATAGAGAAGCCATCGAAAGATATAGGCCAAAACATGGGAATAATTTTAACAGAAAATAAGAAGCTATGAAACAGCGATATATGGACAGTGGCGCTACAGAATGAGAAGTTTTTATCTTTAACGTGCTATGATCGACAGTTATATTTTATCCTTGACAAGGTTTATCTCTGCTATCACATGAAATCCAGATCACGCCCACATTCCACGGTATTTAGGCCATTCTTCGACTTCCGACTCGTCAGTCGACCAGACTCAGCACAACCAGGAGCACCTTCAAAGATGTCCAACGTAGCTTTGGACGAAACGTCAGGGTTAGAAAAGTTCCATGGACCACTGCCGTACAACCCGGAAGAATTCTTGGCAGCTGAAACAGCCGGTCGTGAAAGCCTTCATTGTATGAATATTTCGCAATTTTTTCTTTCGCACATATAGGTTATAGTTTGCACTTACACGTGTAGGCTATAGATTTCAAACAGTTCATTGAAGTTTTTATAATAAAATTCAATGGTACTTATAGATCAGCGTCTAGTTCGTTGTTTGCGAGCCGTTCAGCTCTTTTTCATGTGGCAAACCGCTCGAAAGCTTTCAATTTTCATCGTGGTCACTATGTTTTAGAAATACAGCACTGTAATTGCCATTTTCTGTGTGAAGAGTATCATTCTTTCTGCAACTGTTGCCAATGTTCTCAGTTTTTGTTTTCAATAGTGTTGGGTGTTTATCTAAGTTTGTGTGTGTGTGTGTGTGTGTGTGTGTGCCCCTTTTATTTTATTATTTTTGCTTATTCATCTTTATTATAATTTTTCTTTTGTATTTTTCATTCATATAATTGGGAGAAGAATGAGATTTGTGATCATCTACTGGGACTTCTGTCTGTTACATGATCAGTCAGTGTAAACAGTGAGTGGATAATCATATTCATATTCACATATAATTCACAATGGAAGAAGAACGTCACAGCCAAATAAAAATCTTAGACATAATCATTAATAAAGGAAACAATCACCATAACTTTGAAAATTACTATAAACCTAAAGAAAGTAACACAGTCATCCATCAGACTTCAAATCACACCTTCTCACAGAAACAATCAGCACTCACACACATACTTCATAGACTCAACACAATACCACTCTGCAGAGAAAACTTTGAGAAATAACTAGACGTCATCACAAAAGAAGCAACAAATAATGGGCGCAGTAACTAATCTAGTCAGATTATTAGCCAAAACATTAAAAAAATGTTGTCAAAAAAAATTATACACACACAGTCACAAACCACAGCCCAACAACTACACAATCAAAGACACATAGTGACACAACAATGATGACACAAAGAATACATGAACACAAGGAAGAAGATTCAAGCGTACACTCACACATAAAATAGACATTTTCAAATGACAAGGTATGGACATTGCATTCAAAACAGAGAGTTCAGTCCAAAACTACATTCAAAATATAACAAAAGACAGACATCTGGCAGACAGAGGAACATACCAACTACAATGCAACTCTTGTGATGAAAGGTATGTGGGACAAACCCAACACAAAGAACATATCAGAGCATGGAAATACAGGACAAGTCACCCAACTTTTGCAAACATTTAATAGAAAATAATCACAAACCTACTAGAAGAGAAAAAGATATGGAAATAATTAGAATAAATACTGGAAGACACCTCCTAACCTTACAGGAAAATAATCACATATACAAAAAAAAGCTGAAAATTAGTTTCTAATAAATTACCTAGTGAATATGACTAACCACTCAGTGTTTACAATGACTGATCATGTAATACAAAAAGGTCCCAATTGATGGTCTTCTTGACAAAGCAACGAAAAATGAAAAAAATAAATTATAATGAAAAAGATAAGAAAATAAAAATAATTTTTTTTAAAAAAAGCAATAATATAACACCTACCCACACACACACACACACACACACACACACACACACACAAACTTACAACAATACACAGACAGGCAAACAAAAAAAAACTACTGAAGTCAAAAAAACGATATAGTTGGTAGCACTTACAGAAAGAATGACAGTCTAGACACAGAAAATGGCTATATTTCGAAAACATAGTGACCAAAATAAAAACTGCAAGCTTCCAATCGGTTTGTCACAAGAGGGAAAGCAGTTTGGCTTACAAATAATGAATTAGACGCTGATCTATAAGTACCTTTCCATTTTATTATAAGAACTTCAATCAGCTGTTTCAAATCTATAACCTATGTGTGAAAACGAAAAATATCGCGCAATATTTCACATCCACTGAAGAGGCCTTGTAAATAAGATGAAACGCATAAGTTAAATAAGAAACTTAATGTGCAACATGTAAAAGGCTTTTTTATTTTAAACTTCCACAATTTCAATTTATCTGCTGCGAATGTGACCACCACAGACCCAGTGTCAAATTTACTTGCAAACAAAAAGTGAGCTTTAACCTCAAGACGGTTAATTTTCAAATCTTAAAAAAACACACACGAGGGGTGGAATTTGCTGAGAGGAGAAGAGCTGAACACACTGCACTGAACGAAAAGCGGATTACGTCAACCAGTAAGAGAATGTTTCTATCTACGATACGCATTCACAATCAGGCATAGAAATTTTTACCTTGCTATCGCACGCTGGTTTCCACAATCAGTTTGACGGCAAGTACGAACTCGCTACCTCTGTTCTCCCGCACGGTAACAAATTACGAAGGTAAAAACGAAACGAAAAAGAAAGGAAGCGAAAAACCCGCACACAAATCACACTTGTTGCCGGCAATTGTTTGCCTTGTCAGTCACGGGAGGTCTCTCCTCATTGTTCGGTGAACGCAAGAGGAGGGAAGCGGGGTCCCGCAATAAATTATGCCTCGCCGAGTATTCGCCCGCCAAACAACACAAAGAGCGCGACCCGCCGCCTCGTGGCCGTTAGGCAGTTCTTGCACTAGGTGTCGCGGCGCGGTACACTGTACGGTCGACAACCGCAGACATTCGCCTCTTTGAGCCCGCGAGGTTGCCGTAAATGTTTGGACGCTCTGGCTCCGCCTAATCGAAGTAGGACAGAGCATGTTTACCCTCCTGACTAGGGATGGGAAAACCGACCGGCTAAAAATTATACCGGTAGGGGAACTCGGGGCGGAACGGGATACTTAATGTTTAACAATTTCTATAAAATAAGGGAACACTTCTTAAAGTGATAAAAAAACACCTTGTAGTGTACCTAATGTATCCTATTTTAAAAGCACTTAAAACAATACATTTTGCATTTTTTACAATTTTTCAAAGAAAGTCTTGCATATTTCCCGTTCCGCCCCACCCACGGGGCAGAATGGGATAAGGGTATTTTTTGTTAAATTATTGCATAAACGTTGAATTTGAATTACGAATATCGTATTAAACTATGACAAAATGTTGTATAACAGGCAATTCAGACTAAGGAATCTGTAATTTAAACAATTAAAAAGTCATTCTTCAAAATAAGGAAATATTTTAATGTCATTCTGAAAAATGTACAATGCTTAATAACCACCAAACCACTAACTACTAGCCCTTTCGACAATAGTCACAAATCATCTTCACTGTCTATGCCAGCACATGAATTGTGTGCCCAGTCTGGCATGCGACCCAGCCCTCATTAGAAACGGAGTAGAAGTCCCCATAGTAGAGACACTCAGCATCCTCTCTCTCTGATTCTCTCTTCTCCATCATCTTCTTCCTTTTACTTTTCTTAAGGTCTTTGATGTCCTCTGTTTTGGTTTTTTTGGGTGTATAGTTTGATATTTTTGCCGTAAGTTGCATTGCACCTGACGTCTCTGCCCTGAGACTGTTTATATTTGTGCACCCTCCTCCTTTCTGTAGGCCTACTTTACGTGCGACAGCATTCTGCAGTTCCTTCTTATAAGGATAATCTGTTAATACGACGGTTTTTCCTTTTCGTCTTGTACTCCGCCGAGTATTTTGACAGATTAGTGGGATTGGAATGACAGCCTCGGGCGATATCTGGAAAGTTGAGTTATTCGGCGAACGTAGCTGGCTGGGAGAGTCTGGCATTCATGAACATCCAGGCTGGGTTTGCTTTCTACTTGCATCAAAATATGACGGGGCAGAGCGGGACACTATCCCATTCTGCCCCGTCCCGTTCCGCCCCAAGAGCACTTTTGGGGTTAACAACTTTTATGGAGTGTAATAACTGACGTATTTAAACGCATTAAATAACTAAAGTATAACAAATTCCATGCACTTTAAAGGAATGTGTCATTTTAGGATACACAATTAACAATTAACAGCTTACCTGGCGCTGAAATTCACCAAACTTTAGAACAACGCAAGCGGTAACGTGGCGGACAACAATTCACTTAGATCTCGCACTTCAAACTAAATCAGAATGGCTGCCCTCACTTCCCTTCCATTCGGAGAAATAGTTACATGCCCATACAACAGGTTGCAACACTGTCCAGTCTAGAAAAGAGCAATTTCCCATCGTGCCCCGCTATCCCGTTTTGCCCCGAGTTCCCCTATTTCAGTTCTGAATAACCGGTATTATTCTGAATTTGTTTGGCCTCGGTTAAAACATGAGCAGCCGGCCGCGGTGGTCTCGCGGTTCTAGGCGCGCAGTCCGGAACCATGCGACTGCTACGGTCGCAGGTTCGAATCCTGCCTCGGGCATGGATGTGTGTGATGTCCTTAGGTTAGTTAGGTTTAACTAGTTCCAAGTTCTAGGGGACTGATGACCACAGCAGTTGAGTCCCATTGTGCTCAGAGCCATTTGAACCATTTGAAAACATGAGCTGTTATCAATTTTTTGCTATTGGCAGTGTAAAAGAACCTAAGTATTAATCAACCATAGCAGCAGCTCCAAAATTTTTGGTTTTTAAACAATACTTTTTTAAAATACGAGTAATTTTTATTCGTAGCATTGCTATTGCTTTGAGATATTGCGCTACAACCAAAAATGGAGAAAGCGGTCAGTGCTACTTCAATAACAGTGCCGACAGAAATGAGCAAGAAACACGTGGCATAAGAATTGGTACTGCGTTGCTGAGGCAATACTGTACCTGTTACCATGTGGTGTCGCCTATTACATGGTACGCATGTACATGCAGTGTGCAGGACTTGTCCCAGCTGGTCTGATCAATGGCGCATAAGTGGCGACAGCGCATATCTACGATGGCAGCTTGAACTTAAGTCCGCGTCATGTAGGAAGATGGCCCAGTTATCAGCCATTCTGGACGTCCTCCCCATTAGCCGCTGACAGCCGATAATATTCACTCTCTTTCCGAGCGGCTAGCAGCGAGTTACAGCCAGACAGCGAGAATCTGTCTCCTGCATCCTGCACTGTTGCCGTACTTCGCGACAACCGAATTATTCATTCATTGGGGTTTTTTTTTGTTTTTTTTTCTTGGAGCAGTATAGCTGTGAATGTGTATCTGAAAATGTTTTAGTGTGATTAGAAAAAAAAGTCAGGTGATGGCAATAAACGTTAGGCTCTTCACAAGCAGGCGAGGGGGATTATTTACCGCATTTTTAATTTTGTCAAACGTGAGGTCTCCAACTACTGACATTTGAGGACACAGGAACGGGCTGCAGAAGCTTGAGGTGTCGGCAAGAGAACTGTAAAGAGAATTATAAACGAAACTGTTGGAGCTGTAAGAACCGTGGAAAAAGTTGGTTTCGTGTCGCCTGGAAAACATCGAAATCGCAAGGAACCTGTAATTCAACTGGATGGTTTCAACATCAATCTTTTGAAGTGCTCCATGTCGGTGGTGAATGCCCGACGCCACAAAAACTTGTTGCATTTATGCAGGAGAAAATTGTCTGCAAAGGTAAGCGCTTCGTCAATGTAAAGAATTTTAAAAGACATTGGTTGCACATATGTTACGAAGAGAGTTTTAGTTCAGAGTAGTGACAGGTGTTGCGCGAACTACATCCTATATAAAGATTCACGATACAAGATAGGGAGGTAGTTCAACAGTATATTACATTTATGAAACATGGGCCAATCAGAAAAATTCCAGAAAGACCTGCAGCAAATTGCGTGATGGTACTGGTGGTTTTAAAACTCTCACAGGAATAGGTTCTCGGATAATTATTCTGCATGCTCGCTCTTCTTCCGGTTTTGTTCCTCGGTGTAAGAAAATCAGCAGTGACTACCATTCGGAAATGAACACTGTCAGTTTCGTGACGTGGTTTACAATTCTTGAACACCTTGCTTCGAAGTCGGTCATTGACAGTTATAATTCAACTGTTACACAGAAAACACCAAGAACAAACACTAGAAATGCGGATATTTTCCCATGGCTTAAAAATAAAAATATTTCGCACAGTATAAACCGGAGTCGTGCCGATCTGCAGTTCGTTAATTTATACAAGTCACGCCACAGAACGTACAAATCTGACTTGCTTGCCCGTGAATGGGGTCACAGTTTTGCCCACCCACGTGTCACTGTCAGTATAGCCCCATGGAATTTGCGCAAAGCCTAAAGACTATGTGGGAGAAAAAAAACTAAAACATTCAGGAGAACAGACACTGAATCGCTGTGCATGAGGCAACAGGTAACATCCCCCCTTTAGTGTGGGACTGCGGCATTCTGGAAAGCTCCAGAAAGAAGAATTTGACAGGGTGATGTTGGACGTAAGCCTTGAACCCATCATCATAAATCAGATGGTCCGGAAACAGACTCAAATAGCAGTGGTGATGGTATAACGATGTGGACTTCGAAGCAAAGTAAAGTAATAATATTTCTTAGTTTTAAAGGCACGTGGTTTAAAAAATGGGTTTGTCAACAAATCACTTGGATACATAGTAATGAGAACTTCTTAGCCTTTACTGATTAGGATATTGTACCCTTTGAATTAAGCAGACCATAATGTTCAACATATTTCTCAAGGGGAAGTTAAGCTTCTCCCAAGTTGTCGTTTGCTCTAATAACACGCGAGAATGCAGCCGGATACATTTGTCAAAAGTCCGATGACTCCGCATGTAAACCCCTGCAATTTTCAAGGCAGAACTGAAAGATGCCTTAAAATGACGGTAACTGTTACTTATTGAGATATCGGCGGTTTTCGATGTTATCTGTCAGCATTCGCTGGAGTTATTCGCAGATGATAGTCAATTCTTTGCTTGTTCAATGGATTATAAATACGGCCTCTCACTGTAATGTCGAACGAGTTAGTTTACACTCATAATTCCCGTTGACAGCAGAAAATATGACAACTTACTGACAATTTTACGATAGTCTTTTACTTTAGTCTTTACTAGTAAGTGTAACCTCCCCACAGAAATTTGAAAAGTCAATATTTTAAATGTTGTGCTAAGTGTAACCTCCCAGTAATTATATTTAATCACAACGACAATAAATCAGAAATAGCAATCTGACCCAGGTATAAGTTCCTCACAAAAATCAAAGTCAATTCAATGATAATGAAATCTCAGTGACAATGAAAACACAAATAGACCGAAATGTCGATCTTTAGGCCCTGATTAAACTCAAATTCTTACCTCAGTAAAACTGGATCTGCTCTTATTTTTCGCCATAGCTCGAAGGAAATGCATTGCAAAAATTTTGAATTTAAGGGAAACTTTTCTTTAAGGAATACCAAGGGAAATATTTCTTTCAATAAAATGTTTCTTTTGTTAAAATGCTCGGTTTGAAAACAGATTATTATTGGGGCGATTCTTGAACAAATTAGTTACAGTTAATTTACATTACATTATCAAATGTGCGCAATGCTGCTTCATTACCTTATTTAAAATTCTACCTCGTCCTGAATCTTGACCAGTGTGCCATGTCGACGCCCGCCGACTCCTCACACACAACTGCGACTATCTCTCGCGCGCTACTACCACAGACTACGTCATCTCGCATGCGCTACTACTCTCGAACTGTAACTCGCAACTGAACTCTCGCGCGGTCAAGCGCAGACTAGGAACGACAAATAGCTCTCTGGTCAGAGACTCTGCAATGCCTCGCCATCGCCGCCACACAACATACGTGTTTCATAACCCTCCTCTGGGGGGGGGCAAAAATTTGGCAGCGATGGTGAGTCATTTGGACTTGCCAAGCGCGGCAAAATTTTTTTCTTTAATTAATCATCCTTTACAATTTACAGAATATTCAGATGTAGTACATGAATTGAATGTGGTGCACATGCACCGTGTACAAAACATTTCAGACAAAGACAAAATATAAGTACAAAACATATCAGGAAAATGTATATATAAATTATTTGATAGATAACAAAGTGCACACACACTGAAAAATTCTGTAGCATTTTCAGAACAGAATGGCAAAAAATCATGTTGACAAGTGACATGAGTGCACATGCACTGCAGTTCAGAACATATCAGCAAATGACGAAATGTATATATAATGAGTAACAAATGACATAAGTGCATACGCACTGAAGTATTGAACATATCATAAAAGGTATACAGAATGAGTACAAATCATATTGAAAAATGAGAAAAGTGCACAGGCACTGAAGTTCAGTAAAAAACATATTAACATACAACATAAGTGGACATGCACTGAAAAACTCTTTAGCATTTTCATAACAAATAAACGCAAAGGTAAAAAATCATTTTGACAAGTGACATAAGTGCACATGCAGTGCAGTTGAGAATATATCAGCAAATCAGAAAATATATTAATAAACGGCAAAAATACACACGCACTGTAGTACAGAACATATCAGAAAACCACAAAATATATACGTAATGAGTACAAATGGCATAAACTGCACACGCACTGAAAAACTCTAATAATTTTACGACAAATAAACCTAATGAGTACAAATCATATTGACAAATGACAAAAGTGCACACGGGCTGTAGTACTCTCTAGTATTTTTCTACAACAAACAAACAAATCAAGGAGTGTGATAAAGTGCACATGCACTATACAAGTCTTAAGTAATTTCAGGATAACTGATCTTATTAATCAAAAAAAGGAAGTGCACACGCACTGTATATGACTTTTTCATTTTACAAGAATTAGGGAAGCAATAGGAAGGATTGCATCATGGTTGTAGCACTTAAGTTGCACGCAGCTGCACTGAAAGTCCATATCTTTGCACAGAAGTACAACACCAAGTGAGACAATTTGCAGTTCTTTTCCCAGAAGTATTTATCAGCGTATCCAAGACACTGAAATGTCGTAGTAATATTCCCTGTTATCATTTTGGCAGTACATCAGGTACACCAAACAGTGGGACCATAATAACGTCTTCATCGCTCACGGTGGTGGACAGCATGTCGTGTCAACACCACGCTCTTACAAGGCATACCATCGTAGAATTAGTGCAAAAACCAAATAGTGCTCCATGATCATGAGGATGGACAGGACAAATGGATATTACAGTAATTCCAGGTAGTTAGGTCAGAAGGTGAAGGACATTAAGTCGCATAGTAGTCTTGATTGAGAATTACATTAGTAGTTTGCGGCATTCATAGCCCAGTCTTTGAACATTTCTGTACCATGTATTTAGTATTACAGAATAATGTTCATAAAATTAAATTATTGGCATCATGGGTAATCGTATTACAATAAACAGTGGCAGTCCTTGGCCAGTCACTAAGCATATTTAGTATGACAGAATAATGTTCATCAAAAGTCATCATTGAAAAGGAGGGTCAATTATTGGCATAGCATTAACATAATTCATTGAGTTATACAATTTATTGGCACTCATTGGCCAGTTACCAAAACATGAAAAGTCATCATTGAAAACAGGAGCTAATTAATGGCATAATTAATAACGTAATTCATTTAGTTACATTAATTATCGGCACTTAATGGCCAGCAAGTATTGAATAGTATAAAATATTGTTCATCATTCAGTATTATTAAGAACTCTCTTAAATGAGTAGCATTATTTGAAACTGGTGATACACACCATTAAGAAGTCATGATTAAAAATCAGTTAATTACAGTCATAGCATTAATAATCATGGGCATTATAAGTAGTCTCATTACAATAAACAGTGGCAGTTATTTGCCAGTTACAAAGCATTAATTTATATTTTTTTTGTATCATTAAGAAGTCATTACTGAAGTGACATACTATTCAGAGCTGATCAGTATTACTCAGAATTCTCTTAAACTAGTAGCATTATTTGGGACTGGTAATACATTTTTTTTGTTTCTGTGCTAGTTAGTTAGCAATGCATTGCTTTGGGTAATTATAAGGGAAAGCAAGAAGAGAAAAAGAAAAAAAAATTGCTTCTGGGTTGTTCCTGTAAATGAAAAATGTGTAACGTCATTCGTCATGAGTCAGCTGTAGCAAGGATGTGACACAAGTGGGTAAAATAAAAAAAAATGCAAGTACTAGTATGAGCTTAATAAGTAACAAGTTTAGTAACTATCATGAAAGGCTTCTCCTGGAAAAAATACAAAATGGATTATTGAGCTGAAAGAAGAAACGCATACTATGCTGAAAAGTAGTGAACTTCGAATTAACAGGTAGTGAAATGTGTATAAAAATGTGTTCCATAGCTGTCCTTTCCAAAACCTTCAGTCATCATACCATACGATATAAAACATACTGTCAAAACAAACTGCAACAAATACTTAAATAACTACATAGCATAAATACATAAACTTCAACATCATCCTCATCTGTAAAGAAAAACTTCATTATCCATATTATCTTAACTTCATTATTATCATCACCTGTAAAGAAAAACTTCATTATTCATAGTAGCATATTCTTCATCATTACTCTTCATCAGCATTCATTATCATTTGCAAAAAATCACTTCATTATTCATTATACAACTATTCCTTATCTCTAGCATATTTCATCACTAAAACTAAGATGTGTAGTTCTGTCTGACAGCCTGCATCAATCGCCTTGTATTCTGAAAGAAAAAATTAGTTAAGACTGCTATTCTACGATGTGCATAGTATATTCTTGTTAATGCTTGTTAATTCTGATCCATTTACTCTTCCTCATAAGGTTTTTGCATCTTCTTTCGTTTATTCCGTATGTGAAATTCCCATTTTTGTTTAATTTATTTCCTTTACGCATCATTTCTTTCTGAAATTGATGAACAAAGATTAATGTCTTGCATTTAAATCATATACCCTCTAAATAATGACTGGTTTATGGTGACATAATTAAGCATACAGCATAACATGACAGAAAACGTAATATGTCAAAGGCATAGACAGTGTTCAAAGGCAAAAATGTACAGAGAATATCACAATGCAGCAGAAAAAAAGAAAAATGTAAAATAGTCACGATGTTGAGATATCATAGGGCAAAAATGTCAAAGTCAAATGGTATGTTATACCTTAATTATTTCACAGTGCATACAAACAAAACATGAAAACAATCGTACATAAAAAGTCAAAATGTGACGTTCGTTGTGTTCAGCTTGTATGTAGTGTAGTTAATAGAGGCGAGAATTAAAGACTTTAATGGAGAGAGAATTTGATAAAATTAATACGTCATTACATAGAATTGCATAATTATTCATAAAATGCGTAAGTTCATCTGGAAAATATGCACGGTCTGATGTGTAACGACAAGAAGAGCGACCTGCTAACCTTCCCTTGCCGGGCACTTGCCAAGAAAAAATACGATAGTCATCAATAATTAGTCACGTGAATATAATTGCAGAAATGATCATAAAAATTAGTAAATAGCATTACAGTGTGATAACTCGTAAAGTATGTTCACTCAATAAAGGGTTTTATGCTGGATAAGTGGTGGTTTCCTTTTGATTTTCTGGTTCTCAGAGTTTCGACGTGTACAACATTGGGGTGAGGAATGCCGCGAATTCGATATGGACCTGCGTATAGAAGTTCAAATTTACTGCACCTACCTTTTCCTCTATTCGATAAATAGTGTGTACGTACTAATATCTTCTGTCCAATGTGAAAGTCACGGCGTATACAAACCTGTTTTTGCTGTCTTCTCCGGCGCTCTGCGGCACGTTTGATGTTGTTCAGCGCAATGTCAATTATTTCATGGTGTCGTAGTCGACGAGATGTAGGAAATGTTACTAATTCTTTAATTTTGTTAGGTGGTTCAACATTTTTCAGTATAACAGACGGAGATAGCATAGTAGATTCATTTGGTATGGAATTAATTACATCCTGGAATGAGAGTATGTGTGTGTCCCAATCAATACGTTTTTATGGCAGTATATTCTACACAGTTTACCAATTTCTTTCAATAATCGTTCACAAGGGTTCGAAGAAGCATGGTACCTGGATATATAGATCGGAGAAATGTTTCTAGCTTGTAACATACGTGTCCATATAGCAGATCGAAACTGTGATCCATTGTCGGAAATTACTTTCAACACATGCCCTACATGAAATAAAAAATGTTTTACAAATGCTTTCGAAACAGTTTTAGCAGTAGCTTTGCGTAACGGAGTGAAGGTAACAAATTTTGACGTGAGTTCAACAGCGACAAAGATGTAGCCAAAACCTCTATTAGTTCTGGGAATCGGACCAAAAAGGTCTACAGCGGCCATATGTCTCAATTTAACAGGTACAATGGGATGTAATGGAGGAATATGTGAAGTCGTATCTGATTTAGCTTCCTGGCAGATTTTACATGACGCTAAAACTCGTCGTATACGTTTCTCCATGTTGGTAAAATAACAGTTCTGTCTCAGTATAAGAAAACATTTTCTGGCTCCATAATGTGCATAACTTAAATGAGTATACCATATTAATTTATTAACCAGTTCGTCTGGAATGCATAATAACCAATTGTTGTTGTCTAATTTTTCATTTAACTGTTTGGAATTGTTGTCTAATTTTTCATTAAAGTATTGTTTGAGTTTTTCGTTATCTTGTTTGACCTGTTCACTAAGTTGTTTGAAATTTTCATCATTGTCATCTAATTTTTTACTCTGTTTGTCTAATTTTTCATTAAGATTGTCTTGTTTTTCATTAAGTTGTTTGAAATTTGCATCATTATTGTCTAGTTTTTTATTCTGTAGCTTGACCTGTTCACTAAGTTGTTTGTTACCCTCACTAAGGTTGTCTTGTTTTTCAATAATTTGGTTAACTCGTTGCAGCAATAGTGCCATAATTTGATCCGAGCCAAAATTAGCATTTCTATTCCCCGTGTTGTTTAGTGGTGTACCTGCAATTGTCATGCTTTGTGTGACCATTTGGTCATTCTGCAATTTACAAAAAGGATTATCAGTCGGATGTACACTGTCAGACACTATTTCGGAATTAAATAAATCCGTCGTACTTTGTGTATCCTGTTCATTTTCATTAGACAAATTTGTGTGTTCATCACGTGAATTTAGTAAACCGGTTGTGTTAGGCTGGGCAGCGCTCATTACAATAGAGCGTCCCGCGTCATCGATTGTCGTCAAATCAACAGAGGACATAACCGAGTTCGTTTGTTCATCATTAAGACAATAATCATCATTAGTGCTTGGAACGCACTGATTGTCGGTGAATGCAGGATTGTCATTATTACACTGCCTGTCACAAGTACTATCAGTCACGTTGTTTAAGTCGGTAATTTCGTTCATAATGCCTCGCGATACACTATTCACAGTTTTTCGCGGCATTGTTGCTAAAGCCACAATTATTCACAAAAGAAATAGGCACAAATGCAAAAAGCAACAAACAAAAATACAACTGAACAAAGAATTGCCGATGATCTGAGGAAAGAAATTCACAAATTAGTAAAAGCGTTGCGCCAAATGCTAATTATATTTAAGCAAATAAGAGCAGATATCTGGCTACGTTTCAGAAGATTCTCAACGAAATACGATCCTGGACCGGATGTCGCCAAGTGTAACCTCCACACAGAAATTTGAAAAGTCAATATTTTAAATGTTGTGCTAAGTGTAACCTCCCAGTAATTATATTTAATCACAACGACAATAAATCAGAAATAGCAATCTGACCCAGGTATAAGTTCCTCACAAAAATCAAAGTCAATTCAATGATAATGAAATCTCAGTGACAATGAAAACACAAATAGACCGAAATGTCGATCTTTAGGCCCTGATTAAACTCAAATTCTTACCTCAGTAAAACTGGATCTGCTCTTATTTTTCGCCATAGCTCGAAGGAAATGCATTGCAAAAATTTTGAATTTAAGGGAAACTTTTCTTTAAGGAATACCAAGGGAAATATTTCTTTCAATAAAATGTTTCTTTTGTTAAAATGCTTGGTTTGAAAACAAATTATTATTGGGGTGATTCTTGATCAAATTAGTTACAGTTAATTTACATTACATTATCAAATGTGCGCAATGCTGCCTCATTACCTTATTTAAAATTCTACCTCGTCCTGAATCTTGACCAGTGTGCCATGTCGACGCCCGCCGACTCCTCACACACAACTGCGACTATCTCTCGCGCGCTACTACCACAGACTACGTCATCTCGCATGCGCTACTACTCTCGAACTGTAACTCGCAACTGAACTCTCGCGCGGTCAAGCGCAGACTAGGAACGACAAATAGCTCTCTGGTCAGAGACTCTGCAATGCCTCGCCATCGCCGCCACACAACATACGTGTTTCAAGTAGCAATTATTTTTTTTGCACACAATGATTTCATTTAAGTACAGTCAAACACACACACACACCCTACACACATTTTTAAAAATTCTGTTGAGTAGAAGCAGTTAGCAAGCAAAATAATTTCGGTTCGTGCTTGAAGTTAATTTTGTTGTGGTTTACGTTATAATTATAATTCAGTTCAAATCACAATGAATGATAACAACTGCTAGCAGTTTTAATAATCTTGTTGTCAGGCAATTGTCATTTTGAGAAAAATTGTACTGCACATCCTCATAAAGCTGTGTCAACTTTTCTCGCCTCCCGACATCACGCAGACTAAATCTGTGGAGCAGTGGACGGAACATCGTCAAGACTTGAATAGCAAATGGACCCGATTGTTGTCCTCAGCAACACAGTTCGGCAACGTGGACTTCGTTTACCCGCTCTCTGCTGCCGCGCATGCGCAGTTCTCATCCTTGCACACTTCTCCGTGGCCGGGAGGTTCTAAGCGCTTCAGTCCGGAACCGCGCTGCTGCTACGGTCGCAGGTTCGAATCCTGTATCGGGCATGTGAGTAATGTTCTTAGATTAGTTAGGTTTATGTAGTTCTAAATCTAGCGGACTGATGACCTCAGATGTTAAGTCCCATAGTGTTTAGAGCCATTTGAGAGCACGCTTTCTTACCGCTCCGCCTCTATGCACCGAAGCGCCATCTTACATGACGCGCGCTGTTGTTGTCGAACATCAGTTGTATTACAGAATGAGACCATCCCTAGTCAGGAAGTATTTTACGAAGTGCGGTATCAATGAAGTACAATGCATCGCTTGGTTTAAAATATTAGAAGCGGGAGAAGCCACAACAAACTTGCTACATCATATAAGGAGAAAACTTAGAAAAAATGGTTCAAATGGCTCTAAGCAGACCCCTAGACTTAGAACTACGTAAACCTAACTATTCTAAGGACATCACAAACATCCATACCTGTGGCAGGATTCGAAAATGCGACCGTAGCAGCCGCGTGGTTCCGGACTGAAGCGCCTAGAACCGCTCGGCCACAACGGCCGGGCGAGAAAACTTAGAACTTAATTCATTCATAGTATACAGTAAAAACAGAAAGTAGCTGACCTGCTGCCTGTGTCTACGTAATATGCCTTTACTTGTGTGTAGTTCTTGAAAACGGACAAATTAATACGAAAAATAGAGTTCTTCAACCTCAGTTTTCACCCTTTAGAACTGAGTATTCGTTATGCCCAAATAGTGTAATGTTCCTCGATTGCAACATCATTTTTGAACAGTTTCAAAAAATTAGAATCCGTAGAAAAATTCTGGTGATATTTGTGCTATTCAATCACCTATCACTTTTCCAGACAAGCAACGAACGGTATACGGACTACGTTTTCTTTTATTTGTCTACTTAATTCAATATTTTGATTCCATACATCTAGAAACTAAAGGAGTCAAAATTTTTCAGTCTATGCTCGATTTCTACATTTATTGCAGGAAATAAAATGAATAAAAAACCGAAAATCTTTTTTTTTTCAGAAACCGTTTACTTCGAACGGTTTTAACAGTCAGGTTAAAGTGGCATACAAAAAAAGAAAAACAACAATATAACCGAAAGCCATTTGTTTCAGCAGTTACCGCCGTCCCTACTCCTGACTCTACCGACTGTTACAGATTTCAAGAAATATTCCGGATTAATGCAACATTTTGCTGCAAAAAAGACTCTACAGTTTTTCAATAAACGGCGTATTCCAGAAAGAAATATTATTTGACTTAGTTCGCATATATTTACCAAAATAACAACATGATAGATCTGACCATGCTCAATTACAACTAATTTGATCACGGAGTGACTCAGCGACACACTACTATTCTACGTAGGTATTTGATATTACCTGGCCAAATGGGGAATTTGAAACTGATCTTATTTTTTTAAAGCCATATTATCTGTTAATTGAGCTTGAGTGTTTCGAAAATACGAAAAGTTTTTTGAGAGACCGCTACCGGTCATAAATTTTTGTTGACTTAATTTAATAATTTAATAAAGCTACACGTTTCGACACACAAACATGATCTTCAGGCTACAGCGGCAATTCAAAAATCATTTAACAAAAGTACAGGGTGTCCATAAACAATCTTAATAACAACTTTTAAAATCGGATGTTAACAAATGTTTTTCAACATGCGATAAGAAAATTGATAAAGTTTTGTTTCCTTCATACACATCAATCTGTGCTCATTTAGTGGCACGGATAATTTCTCGTCTCACTTCCATTTCTCTCGACGCACGATTCAAGATCTCCACGGTGACATCTTCAAATGCACCGCGAATGCGTGCCTTCAAGTCCCGTAGGCCTCTAACCTTGGTTCGGTACACCAGCTCATTACAAAACCCCACAGAGAGAATTCTAACGGTGTGAGATCAGCGGACTGTAGCGGCCATCGAATTGGACCATCTCGTCCAGTCCACCTACCCGGGAACTTTTCGTCTAGAAATGACGGACATTTAGGGACCAGTAAGGTGGTGCCCCATCCTGCTGGAATACGACATTAGGTGATCCAACTGTGGCACAGAAAACTCTTGTAACATGTCCAGGTAAACAACACTGTTGATGGCAGACTAGACAAAAAAGAATGGACCGATGATGCAATTGTGCATCAGTCCTTCCCAAACATTGACCTTGGGAATGTCTCCCTCCATTTGACGTGTAACATAAGGATGCTGTGAACTCCATACACAAACGCTTTGAAGATTCAGTTTTGCCTCATCAAAAAAATGGCTCTGAGCACTATGGGACTCAACATCTTAGGTCATAAGTCGCCTAGAACTTAGAACTACTTAAACCTAACTAACCTAAGGACATCACACACACCCATGCCCGAGGCAGGATTCGAAACCTGCGACCGTAGCAGTCCCGCGGTTCCGGACTGCAGCGCCAGAACCGCTAGACCACCGCGGCCGGCTTTTGCCTCATCGGAGAAACAAATCTTTTCCAAGAATTCATTATTTGCATAGCCACAAACTGTTCGCGCTGAGCCTCGGACAAGGATGTGTGTGATGTCCTTAGGTTAGTTAGGTTTAAGTAGTTCTAAGTCTAGGGACTGATGACCTCAGATGTTAAGTCCCATAGTGCCTAGAGCCATTGTTCGCACTGAGGCTTGTCCGTAGGCTATAATGGTGCAAATGGCTCCGAGCACTATGGGACTTAACATCTGGGGTCATCAGTCCCCTAGAACTTAGAACTACTTAAACCTAACTAACCTAAGGACATCACACTCATCCAAGCCCGAGGCAGGTTTCGAACCTGCGACCGTAGCAGCAGCATGGTTCCGGACTGAAGCGCCTAGAACCGCTCGGTCACAGGGGTCGGCGTAGGCTTTAATGCCTGAAGCAGCTGCACCTTGTAGGGGTACAGCCGTAACATCTTATGCAAAATACTATCCAGTGTTGATGGTCTCATTTCCAACATTCTGGCCGTAGTATACTGACCGATTTTTTCGGACTCCTTGTAGACACCTGCCGTAACTTGTCTAAAATTGGCATCTAAAAGAGCTGGGCGACCCACCCCGTTTCATGGCGAACACTACCTGTTACCATAAATGATGTATGCCAAACCTGAATAGTTGGTCGGTACAGTGGTTACCTTCCATACCGTGTTCAAAAGTTACGTTGCACTTGGGTATCAGTCGTCGTCTGTATGAAACAGGCCACACACTGAGCTTTCTCTTGTGGCGTCCACATTTTGTCATGCTTTCAAGCTCAATTCTGCGTGAAAACCGCAATATCTGGAAGGTAAAAAAACTTTATGAGTTATCTTATCACATGTTGGAAACTATTTGTTAATATCTAGTATAGTTTTAAGTTATTATAGTCTTAAGCTGTAAAGATAATTAATGGATACCCTGTACATATAGAAACTGAAGTTGTTGTTTACAGTCTTGCCATATGTGACGCATGTTTGATGCTGGTAGCTGAGGTATATTGTAGTAAAATAGACGGTGACAATTTCAAGTTAATAATGATAGTACGAAAATTATTTTAAAGAATTACAAAGATATTGTTATCGGAACGCATATTATACCGGGTGTTTATAATTAAAATTTCCCTATTTAAGACGTTATAATAAGGAAACTAATTACTATACGAGGACCAAACTTGGTAGCATTAATGTCAAGGACATATTCTCGAAGAGCAGCTGCAGCATTACGTTGTTTTGGTAATACAGTTTTACCAATAATGCCCTGCTCCTTTTGTCCAAGCTCATGCTGACACGTCAACAAGTACACTGCGACTTTTCATGTGTGTGAGACTATGAATCACGATGACTGATTAGGTACCTGGTGGTCGTAGTTGGAACTGGACTGTGGGGCTGAAACGCATGGAAATAATGCAACCCATACTCTGGACATTAATGCTAGCAAGTATGGTAATCGTACGGTAATTATTGTCGGAGTTATAACGAGTTAAATAGGAAAAGTTTAATTTTAACCACCCAATATATATTCTTACTCGTTACGTAGTTTCTATTGTATATTAACAGCACTGAATTGAAATTACGAACTTTCAGATTTCGAGAACTCACCTTTCATCACCAACTTCACGTTGTCAGAAAATAGTATATCTGGTGGCAAAGGTAAAAGGGGAGTCATTTAGTATGTTGTTGATCTGTCTGCATGTGATTTGATTCCAGGGACAGTTGCAGGCACTGTGTACGATTCAATCGATAACTGTAGTTTGTGGGAAAGGAAGAGATAAAGTCACTTCAAGTAGAGGTCTTCCAGGGAACTTCCGTTATGTTAGATGGTTGTTTCAAGACGCTGTCTCAGGGCCAAACTTAAATCCTTTTCAATGTCAATAAACATCACCAATAGCCGTATACTTTAAAATATTTTATTTTATTCTGAAAGCACCCAGTTTCGGCAATTCATGCCAACTTCAGGATCCATATGCTTTTATCCAAATAAACGAACCAATCGTTTAGCGCCTTAAAACACTGGGTATCGTGAATTTCAGTCGTTATATAAATGCTTCATACGAAGGCGTGACGTCTTTAACGATTGAAATTCACGATATCCACTGGTTTCTGGCGCTATACGATGAGTTCTTTTATTTGTATAAAAGCGTATGGAGCCTGAAGATGGCAAAATGAATTGCAGAAACTGATTGGTCTCAGAATAAAATAAAATATCTTAAAGTATACGGCTGTTGGTGAAGTTTGACACTGAAAAGTACTTACCAGACGGTATCCCCTGGCCATGATGGACCAACAGAGAAACTTAGCCGGCCGGAGTGGCCGAGCGGTTCTAGGCGCTTCAGTCCGGAACCGCGCAACTGCTGCGGTCGCAGGTTCGAATCCTGCCTCGGGCATGAATGTGTGTGATGTTCTTAGTTAGGTTTAAGTAGTTCAAAGTTCTAGGGGATTGATGACCTCAGATGTTAAGTCCCATAGTACTCAGAGCCATTTGAACCATTTGAAGAGAAACGTAAATCCTATCGCTAGAGAGTCAACTGCAATCCCTAACCCCTCTGTATTATTTTTGAATTAATTCTATGGTTAAAATCTTTCAGAGAATAATTCATCTTTTACTTTAATCGTACTTTACCACACTCATTAAACAGAAGCTGAAGCGCGGCAAAGCGAATGATAGGGGAAGATAACCTCTCAAACGGGTTCGCAACACGTTGTAGCATCTAGCGCTGACCCTATGGAGTGAAGGTGCTGTTTTCTTATCTTGGAATTTAATGTCCACAGTGAACAACAATTTGGAAATGAGTTCTCTGTGCTCTGACGTGCAATTTTAATCAGGTTTTCAGATTCTTGTAGGTGAGCATTATGGCTTAGTACGTGCTAACATACACTGATCAGCCAAAACATTATGACCACCTTCGTAGTAGCTTGTTTGTCCGTCTTTGGAACGAAATACATCACTGTTTCTGCGTAGCAGGGATCTGACAGTCTGTTGGTAAGTTTGAGGAGCTACGTAGCATTAGATGTCTACGCTCTAAGTGAGTTTCAAAGTTGTGCTATAGTCGGTGCAAGAGCGATGGGACACAGCATCTCCGAGATAGCGATGAAGTGGGGACTTTCCCGTACGACCATTTCACGAGTGTACCGTGAATATCAGGAATCGGGTAAAACACCAAATCTCCGACATCGCTGCGGCTGGAAAAAGATCCTGAAAGAATGAGACGGCTGAAGAGAATCGTTCAACGTGATAGAAGTGCAATCCTTCCACAAATTGCTGCAGATTTCAGTGCTGGGCCATCAACAAGTGTCAGCGTGCGAACCATTCAAAGAAACATCATCGATATGGGCTTTGGAGCCGAAGGCCCACTCGTGTACCCTCCATGACTGCACGACACAAAGCTTTACGCCTCGCCTGGGCCCGCCAACACCGACATTGGACTGTTGCCTGGAAACATGTCGGACGAGTCTCGTTTCAAATTGTATCGAGCGGATGGACCTGTACGGGTATGGAGACAACCTTATGAATCGCTGGACCCAGCATGTCAGCAGAGGACTGTTGAAGCTGGTGGAAACTCTGTAATGGTGTGCACGTGTTGTGCAGTTTGAGTGATATGGGACCCCTGATACGTCTAGATACGACTCTGACAAGTGATACATACGTAAGCATCCTGTCTTATCACCTGCATCCATTCATGTCCATTGTGCTTTCCGCCGGAATTGGCCAATTCCAGCAGGATAATGCGACACCTGACACGTCCATAACTGCTGCAGAGCGGCTCCAGGAGCACTCTTCTGAGTTTAAACACTTCAACTGGCCACCAAACTCCCCCCAGACATGAACATTAGTGAGCATATCTGGGATGCTTTGCAAACTGCTGTACAGAAGAGATCTCCACCCCCTCGTACTCTGCAGGATTCATGGCGTCAGTTACCTCCAGCAGTACTTCAGACGTTTGTCGAGGCTATGTCATGTCGTGTTGTGGCACTTCTTCGTGCTCACCGGGGCCCTAGACGATATTACGCAGGTGTAACAAATTCTTTGGCTCGTCAGTAATATATATATATATATATATATATATATATATATATATATATATATATATATATATATATATATATGTGTGTGTGTGTGTGTGTGTGTGTGTGTGTGTGTGTGTGTGCGGCTGAAATGAATATAGAAAATGAAAGAACTGGTAGAGTTTGTCACAACTAATTTCACATAGTAACCCATGTCCGCATCCCTTTCTTGAACAGCGTCCGCCACCAGGAGGGTAGGCACACAACAGGCCATGCGAGCCTTCATGGTATCATGTCTGTAGGACGACGTTTTTAATGTATTAGTGGTGTTAAGGTAAATAAGAAGTCGGGGTGAAATTTTTTACCCTTTCTTTGAAAACAGTTACATAATTTGCTCGAAATTTCGCTCTCCTGCTTGAATGCACACCGTGCAACGACGCTGGAGTGTCTGTCGCACTCTTTCAAACAGTCCTGGCAAAGTAGAAATTTCATCGGAGGCTGCCATAACGCGCTTTATCATCTCTTCATTAGTTTCAATGGGTGTTCCGTAGACAACTTGTTTCAGGTGGCCCCAGAACAAAGAAATATATGGGGAACGTGCAGGCCATGCCATCGGCCCACTGCACCCTGTCCAATTCTCACCAAAGATTTCATCAGAATGGTACAAATGGGTCTAAGCACTATGGGACTTAACATCTGAGGTCATCAGTCCCCTAGACTCAGATCTACTTAAACCTAACCAACCTAAGGACATCACACACGTCCACGACCGAGGCAGGATTCGAACCTGCGGCCATAGCAGCTGCGCGGTTCCGGGCTGAAGCGTTTAAAACCGCTCGGTCACAGCGGCCGGCAAAGATTTGATCGAAATGCATTCGCACTGCATGTCAAAAGTGCGGAGGTGCACCATCGTGTTGGTACCACATTCGCTGTCGCACGTTGGGTGGAACATGTTCCAACAATTCTGTCAGAGTTTCTCGTGAAAAGATTAAGTGTCTGCGTTCAGTCTCCGGGGAAACATGTATGGACCGACCACATTCTCGACTACCAAGCCGGCCGGAATGTTGACATCGACACGACCTTCGTGATGACGAGCAAAGGCGGTGTGGGGATTTTCTTGTGCACACACGTGTTGCTGGTTGAACATACCCTCTCGTGTAAAGGATGTCTCATCTGTAAAAAGTACACGGTCCAGAAAATCCGGTTGAATGGCACTCCTTTCCAAAAACCACTGGCAGAATTCAATTCGATGTGCAAAATCGCCTGAGTTAAGGCCGTGAACATTCTGAAGGCGGTAGGGGAGTAAATGATCTTCATGCCAAATACGCCGAATTGTAGAATGACTTACACCCATTTCCCGTGCAATACGCCGCGAGCTTATTGAGCGTGTTTTCCAGCAGTGCTAACGCCTCCCCTTCAAGCCTTGGTGAACGCGCTATATGTTCACGGCCGCGTCCATCACAAAATGAATACACCGGGTTTCGAAATAGGCCTTATGCACATGTGCCATTGCGAGAACTTACCAGTGGAAAATGAATCTCAAGTGAACCTGTCTCTGCCGGCCGGAGTGGCCGAGCGGTTCTAGGCGCTATAGTCTCGAACCGCGCTACCGCTACGGTCGCAGGTTCGAATCCTGCCTCGGGCTTGTATGTGTGTGATGTCCTTAGGTTAGTTAGGCTTCAGTAGTTCTAAATTCTAAGGGACTGGTGACCTGAGAAGTTAAGCTCCATAGTGCTCAGAGCCATTTGAACCTGTCTCTCGTAGGGACCAGTGGATGGCAGTAAATATGCGTGGATCTGGCATTCGAAGGTTCAGAAACCGCCGAAAGTACAAACGGGCAGCGCGAGTATTTCCATCCTCCGCTGCCCCGTCAGCACAGCGCACGTCTCCCCTTTCCTCCCAAGAGTAGCGCTTCATTTCCTGTCCGCTCCACACAGTAACAAAAACAAAAGTGTCCCCGTTTGATGACAGACTGACGCATGGCCAAAGGGACTCGCACACAGGTGCTGCCCTCTATGCAATACTTGTGAAACAGGTATTTGCAGAGTCAAAAGCAACGCTTTCACGTTTCGATAAGAGGAGGAAAATCTGCAGTGTTTTCCCGCATGGAATATCCGCAACAATGTAAACTACAGCATTCGCAAATAAAGAACATAAAACTTCAACCTGACGTCTCTCTTACCTTGATGTCACAAACGCATTGAAATCGTTGCCCTGCAGACCTGCTACCATGACGGTTCGGATGGCATGTTGTGTGCCTACCCTCTCGACGGCGCGCGACGCTGTTCATCGAAGCCTAGCGCCGTACGCTAAGGGACGCAGACATGGGTTGCTATGTGAAATATGCTTGTTATGATCCACTCTACCGGCGCTCTCCTTCTCTCTACACACACACACACATATATATATATATATATATATATATATATATATATATATATATATATAGGGTGATTCACCTAACATTACCGCTGGATATATTTCGTAAACCACATCAAACACTGACGAATCGATTCCACAGCCCGAACGTGAGGAGAGGGGATAGTGTAATTGGTTAATACAAACCATAAAAAAATGCACGGAAGTATGTTTTTTAACACAAACCTACGTTTTTTTAAATGGAACCCCGTTGGTTTTGTTAGCACATCTGAACATATAAACAAATACGTAATCAGTGCCGTTTGTTGCATTGTAAAATGTTAATTACATCCGGAGATATTGTAACCTAATGTTGACGCTTGAGTACCACTCCTCCGCTGTTCGATCGTGTGTATCGGAGAGCACCGAATTCCGTAGGGATCCAAAGGGAACGGTGATGGACCTTAGGTACAGAAGAGACTGGAACAGCACATTACGTCCACATGCTAATACCTTTTTATTGGTCTTTTTCACTGACGCACATGTACATTACCGTGAGGGGTGGGGTACACGTACACACGTGGTTTCCGTTTTCAATTACTGAGTGGAATAGAGTGTGTCCCGACATGTCAGGCCAATAGATGTTCAATGTGGTGGCCATCATTTGCTGCACACGATTGCAATCTCTGGCGTAATGAATGTCGTACACGCCGCAGTACATCTGGTGTAATGTCGCCGCAGGCTGCCTCAATAAGTTGTTTCATATCCTCTGGGGTTGTAGGCACATCACATTCTCCTTTAACGTACCCCACAGAAAGAAGTCCAGAGGTGTAAGATCAGGAGAACGGGCTGGCCAGTTTATGCGTCCTCCACGTCCTATGAAACGCCCGTCGAACATCCTGTCAAGGGTCAGCCTAGTGTTAATTGCGGAATGTGCAGGTGCACCATCATGCTGATACCACATACGTCGACGCGTTTCCAGTGGGACATTTTCGAGCAACGTTGGCAGATCATTCTGTAGAGACGCGATGTATGTTGCAGCTGTTTGGGCCCCTGCAATGAAGTGAGGACCAATGAGGCGGTCGCCAAAGATTCCGCACCATACATTTACAGTCCACGGTCGCTGTCGCTCTACCTGTCTGAGCCAGCGAGGATTGTCCACGGACCAGTAATGCATGTTCCGTAGATTCACTGCCCCGTGGTTTGTGAAACCCGCTTCATCGGTAAACAGGTAGAACTGCAACGCATTCTCTGTTAATGCCCATTGACAGAATTGCAATCGATGATTAAAGTCATTACCATGTAATTGCTGATGTAGCGACACATGAAACGGGTGAAAGCGGTGACGATGCAGTATGCGCATGACACTAATTTGACTCAGTCCACCGGCTCTCGCAATGTCCCGTGTACTCATGTGTGGGTTCATGGCAACAGCAGCTAACACACCAACTGCACCCGCTTCTCCTGTGACGGGCCTGTTACGGACCCGTTTGCGTGCTACGACCTTACCAATTGCATACAGTTGGCGGTAGATGTTTTGCAACGTGCGGCACGTTGGGTACTCTCTGTCCGGGTACCGTTCTGCATACACCCTGCAGGCTTCAGCTGCATTTCGTCGACACTCGCCATAGATGAGTATCATCTCCGCCTCTTCAGAGTTCGAATACACCATGGTCACAGTTCCTACAACACTACACTATCACAGACGTCTGGTAACACGGTGTACTGCAATTGGTCTGCGTGCGGAGACGAATGCAGAATAACAATAGCAGCAAGCGCTACATGCGGACACTGCGAAAGCTAGACCAAACCACAACAGTGCACTACAGCCACACTCGTAAACACGGTCGTCATCGTAAACATGTCCCTGCAGATGCTGCTCGCTGACCGTAGCCCGTGATTGTTACAACACACAACTGAACGTCGGAGGTTTCAAGCGTCAGCTTTAGGTTACAATATCTCCGGATGTAATCAACATTTTACAATGCAACAAACGGCACTGATTACGTATTTGTTTATATGTTCAGATGTGCTAACAAAACTAACGTGGTTCCATTTAAAAAAACGTAGGTTTGTGTTAAAAAAACATACTTCCGTGACAGAGCGAGGTGGCGCAGTGGTTAGACACTGGACTCGCATTCGGGAGGACGACGGTTCAATCCCGCGTCCGGCCATCCTGATTTAGGTTTTCCGTGATTTCCCTAAATCACTCCAGGCAAATGCCGGGATGGTTCCTCTGAAAGGGCACGGCCGACTTCCTTCCCCATCCTTCCCTAATCCGATGAGACCGATGACCACGCTGTCTGGTCTCCTTCCCCAAAACCAACCAACCAACCATACTTCCGTGCATTTTTGTATGGTTTGTATTAAACAATTACACTAGCCCCTCTCCTCACGTTCGGTCTGTGGAATCGGTTCGTCAGTATTTGATGTGGTTTACGAAATATATCCAGCGGTAACGTTAGGTGACTCACCCTGTATATATATGGTTATGGTGTGTGTGTGTGTGTGTGTGTGTTTGTGTGTGTGTGTTTGTGTGTGTCTGTGTACACAGGGTGATTGACGAAGATATGCAAGTATTTTAATATATTATTCTACAAGTAAAACTAAAGAAAAAAGTTCATATAAACATAGGCCCGCAAATTTTTAGTTATGGAGTTACGACTAATAAAAGATTTTGCTGAAATTTAGCAGTTTCGTTCATATGAAACCATCGCAAAACTGTATGAGGTTAAAGTAAAGCACGCTTTCCATTTATTTTCTTGTTATTGGTCAGTTGAATCTGATAAAACCTGTCCCAGACGTGTATCTGCAGTAGTTTTCCATAACATCCAGAGAAGCAAACTAGTAATTTAGTAAAATTTTTAATTTATTAACTACTTGGCCCAATTTGTATTTTAAATTCCAGATAACTGCACAAAGTTTTCAATAGAAGTTGTAGAGAATTTAATTTTGGAAAAGTGATGGTAATAACGTTAACTGAAACTGTATGAATGTGTCAGATAATCTGCTTTTATTAATACCACAGCACACGTGAATTCTTGTTAAACTGAAAAAAACAAAGCTGGTGTTAAGGAAGTTGTACAGTGTACATACAATTTCACAGTACATTCACAACAAATATTCAAAAATGTCTCCACCGAGTTCAACGCATTTAGCGGCATGCGTATGAACAAATTTCGTTGCTCGTTTCAGTTTCACAGCGCTGTTCTTAATTTCGTTTATTGCATTCATAATGCGAGCAAGTAATGCCTCACGTGTATTGACTTTGTCCTCATAAACTATGTCTTTCATCCATCCCCATACACAAAAATCCATTCGTGTTAAATCGGGCGATCTGGTTGACCACAGACGTGTAGCACCATGACCAGTCCATTTCTGGGGAAAACGTTCATTTAAATGTGTAGTAACGGCATTGGTGAAATCTGGAGGCCCGCCGTCATGTTGAAAATACATTTGCAATCGTGTAGCAAGTGGAAAGCCTTCGAGCAAGCGGGGCATTTCTTCTTGAAAGAATTGTAAACACGTCTCTCCAATTAGACGTCCTGGGAAAATGAACGGTCCAATAAAGTGTGTGTTGAATATACCACACCACACATTTATGCTAAATCGATGCTGGAAATTACGTTGCACTGTTGCATGTGGGTTTGCTTCAGACCGTATGTGCTCGTTATGTAAATTGTTTATACAATCTCGAGTAAACTGTGCCTCATCAGTAAATAAAATGTATTTGTGTAACTGCCGATTAGTATTTAACCAGTGACACCACTCCAAGCGAAGGGCAGGATCTCCCGGATGTAAATGATGCACTTTCTGTTCATGGTAAGGATACAGATTATTGCACTTCATTGTACGCCTTACCTGAGATTCTGAAATGCCTAATCGTTGAAAAAAAATGTTCAAATGTGAAATCTTATGGGACTTAACTGCTAAGGTCATCAGTCCCTAAGTTTACACACTACTAAACCTAAATTATCCTAAGGACAAACACACACACCCATGCCCGAGGGAGGATTCGAACCTCCGCTGGGATCAGCTGCACAGTCCATGACTGCAGGGCCTCAGACTGCTCGGCTAATCCCGCGCGGCTCCTAATCGTTGAGAGATAAGTCTTGTACTGGTACCCGGGCTACGTTGAACAGCTTCCATAATATTCTCATCATCGTCTTCACGTATCGAGAGCTCGTATTGATTATGGACGCTAGGTAGAGAACCTGTCTCCCGTAATATTCGAAATACTCCACTAATGGATCGTGCATTGGATAACGTACGCGATATTAGTTAACTGCAGCCGTAGTATTACCATCACATTTGCGGTAAATAAACACCATATCGGCGTATTCCTCTGTCGTAAATTTGAAAGGCATCCCTATTTCATAAATAATCTACAAACTACAGCAGTTATTATGTTTCTCACACAAATACACTGTTGCTATTATGTTCTTTCATTGAAAAATACAGAAAACTAACTCGTTTCAAGGTTAGGAAACGACTGAAACAACTCACTAACGGTTGCCAACAATGAATCCATTCTTAATGGAAAGTAAACAAATTTACTTGTATAATAATCTTTGCTTTTCTTGATGTTGTGGAAAACTACTACAGATACACGTTTGGAACATGTTTTATTAGATTCACCAGATCAGTAACATCGAAATAAATGGAAATCGTGCTTTACCTTAACCTCGCACAGTTTTGCGATGGATTCATATGAGCGAAGTTGCTAAATTTCAGGCAAAATTATTTATTAGCCGTAACTCCGTAACCAAACATTTGCGGACCTATGTTTATATAAAAAATTTCTTGATTTTTACTTGTAGAATAACATATTAAAATATTTGACTATCTTCGTTAATCACCATATTTTAAACTGCCCCTACCTATGGGTTTTATGCAATTCACAATGCCTTCAGAAACCAAATACGAAATTTTCATATTCTCTCGCTCACTATACACGAACTGTTAACCTAAAGAAAAAATGACCAGGATCTTTTTGTAGGATATGTAATGTAGTTAATATTTGTACTGGGATTCGCTAGAAGCCAAGGTTTTCGAGTTATTCAATAAATACGTGTCTGAAGGTAACGTTTGTACATTTTTGTTGAGAAATTCGAAAATTACGGCTTCTAGCAGCATAGTATCACAGTATAAAATTTAACTGCATTAAATTTCCTGCAGAAAGGTCCTGTTAATTTTTCTGTGCTACACTCCTGGAAATGGAAAAAAGAACACATTGACACCGGTGTGTCAGACCCACCATACTTGCTCCGGACACTGCGAGAGGGCTGTACAAGCAATGATCACACGCACGGCACAGCGGACACACCAGGAACCGCGGTGTTGGCCGTCGAATGGCGCTAGCTGCGCAGCATTTGTGCACCGCCGCCGTCAGTGTCAGCCAGTTTGCCGTGGCATACGGAGCTCCATCGCAGTCTTTAACACTGGTAGCATGCCGCGACAGCGTGGACGTGAACCGTATGTGCAGTTGACGGACTTCGAGCGAGGGCGTATAGCGGGCATGCGGGAGGCCGGGTGGACGTACCGCCGAATTGCTCAACACGTGGGGCGTGAGGTCTCCACAGTACATCGATGTTGTCGCCAGTGGTCGGCGGAGGGTGCACGTGCCCGTCGACCTGGGACCGGACCGCAGCGACGCACGGATGCACGCCAAGACCGTAGGATCCTACACAGTGCCGTAGGGGACCGCACCGCCACTTCCCAGCAAATTAGGGACACTGTTGCTCCTGGGGTATCGGCGAGGACCATTCGCAACCGTCTCCATGAAGCTGGGCTACGGTCCCGCACACCGTTAGGCCGTCTTCCGCTCACGCCCCAACATCGTGCAGCCCGCCTCCAGTGGTGTCGCGACAGGCGTGAATGGAGGGACGAATGGAGACGTGTCGTCTTCAGCGATGAGAGTCGCTTCTGCCTTGGTGCCAATGATGGTCGTATGCGTATTTGGCGCCGTGCAGGTGAGCGCCACAATCAGGACTCCATACGACCGAGGCACACAGGGCCAACACCCGGGCATCATGGTGTGGGGAGCGATCTCCTACACTGGCCGTACACCACTGGTGATCGTCGAGGGGACACTGAATAGTGCACGGTACATCCAAACCGTCATCGAACCCATCGTTCTACCATTCCTAGACCGGCAAGGTAACTTGCTGTTCCAACAGGACAATGCACGTCCGCATGTATCCCGTGCCACCCAACGTGCTCTAGAAGGTGTAAGTCAACTACCCTGGCCAGCAAGATCTCCGGATCTGTCCCCCATTGAGCATGTTTGGGACTGGATGAAGCGTCGTCTCACGCGGTCTGCACGTCCAGCACGAACGCTGGTCCAACTGAGGCGCCAGGTGGAAATGGCATGGCAAGCCGTTCCACAGGACTACATCCAGCATCTCTGCGATCGTCTCCATGGGAGAATAGCAGCCTGCATTGCTGCGAAAGGTGGATATACACTGTACTAGTGCCGACATTGTGCATGCTCTGTTGCCTGTGTCTATGTGCCTGTGGTTCTGTCAGTGTGATCATGTGATGTATCTGACCCCAGGAATGTGTCAATAAAGTTTCCCCTTCCTGGGACAATGAATTCACGGTGTTCTTATTTCAATTTCCAGGAGTGTATTAACAGTTTGCACTTATCGAGCGAGAGAATATGAAAATATTACATATTGCATTTGAAGACGTTGTATGTTCCATACAACCCACAGGGGAAGCTGAATCACTCTATACATACCACAGGGTGTACCAGTTATAAGTGCAGATATTTTATATGTGGTACTATAATATGTACACATATTAATGTGTTGGTTGCTTTTCTCTCTCTCTCTCTCTCTCTCTCTCTTTCTCTCTCTCTCTCTCTCTCTCTCTCTCTCTCTCTCTCTGTGTGTGTGTGTGTGTGTGTGTGTGTGTGTGTGTGTGTGTGTGTGTGTATGTCTAATAGTCTTCCCATAAACACGTCACAAACTTTATGACCTGATGTTTTTTGCATAATCATACAGATCCACTAAGTGGACTACGCCTGTCAGCTTAGACTAACGGTTTTGCGACCGTACATCCACACTTCAACACCTGACCTGCTGCCCAGGGAAAAATAAGCATTAATGACTTGCTCTTGCCATATGTACTTGTGTTTGGAGGTACTAACCAACCTAAAAACATACTACTTATGATGTATATAATTATTAATCTGCAGATGATGTAAACACTGATGTAATGTTGGTCACCAGTCGAAATATCTACACTTATGCCCGTTACATCCTGTATATATGTACAGAGTGATTCAGCTGACCCTACCGAAATTGTCTGATGCATCCCAACAAAACTGTGAAATCTTCATGGGGTCGAATTCTCCTGCTGCCTGTATGGTGCAAAGACCAGTAAGCTCATCTTGCGAACGATTCTGAACGTATCTGACAGGTGGTGTAGTCCGTTTGAAAACATCAATCCTTTAAATCATTTATCTACATTCGTCTACTATGTAACTATGTTAATATGTTCTGCCTGTTGACCAAATGTAATGAAGAACAAAATTAATGCTTAAAACGTGGCAACAGCAAAGTAAAAAACACATTAAATGACAAAATAATGGAGAATGTACTGTAATCTGTTCGTAATACAAGAATGTTCCTAGCAGTTTAGCATGGCGCATGTGGTTATGCGTTAGCCAAGCAACTAACGAAAGGTGGTTCGAATCTCGCAGAGTTCAAATAGAAAAACGACGCTGTTATTGATATTGTGACCTGTGAACAGTGTACTGGTATATGACTCGAGTGTAGGCTCCGTTGTCACTCGTCATGTTTTCCACAGAGAAATTCGTTGGCATGCTCTTTATGTATGGAGAAGTAAGAAAAACTGAGCTACGTCTGTATCAGAAACAGTATCCAGATATGCGACACCTGACTACAAAGACAATCCGCAGTGGTGAAAGACGTGGAAGGACAAGAGGTGTGAGTCAAAAATTACCACGTGTCCGAGAGAGGACCTTAACATCTTGTGAAAATGAAGATGCCATTCTGGATACAGCTATTACTAGCCCACACATGAGTACAAAGGCAAATGCACAACTGTTTAACACCGACCAGTCCTCTGTATATGATGTATACCGCATTCACATAAATATCACCAATATCATCTACAGCTACAACAAGAACTCGACGGGTGGGATTTTGACCACCTACGGCATCTCGTCACGGTAACCTGCAAATGATTGACACCGGTAAGTCTTCGTCACGCAAACAGATCTATTCAGTAGAGGGTCCAGATGCAAATAAACCAAAACAGGCATCACTTTGAGGATTTACAGACTTGGTAAACATTGTCAGTGCAGATTCGTTCCCCTTACTTCTGCTTCGTATTTGCCCGGTCTGCTAATAAATCGGCCCCCTTTAGGGTCACTGACAATCTGCACAAAAATAGAATTTTTCACCCACATTATGTGCGATCAAAACTAAACAAACATATAAAATAAATTGAATTCTCGTTCCGGATTCGAACGTTGCTCCTAACACCCGATAGCACAGTACAGACCGACTGGTGCAGAGTATAGCACGTATTAGTTTTAATGCAGTGGCACTATCACCTTAGCGTTTCGCCGGTGTATCAGTGTCATATTCCCTTGAGAGCACATGTATAATTTCCACTGTTTAATAACATTATAACATTACGGCTTCCTATTACGGTGAGGCAGTAACTGCCAAGATATCTGATTTCCGGGCATACCAGACGGGCAGATGTTAGACAGATACAAAATTGAGAGCTGCAAAAACGACATCAATAGGGGCAGCTGAATCACCCGGTATATATAAAACAACATTCACTGTTAACCGATTGGTCAGTGTAAGAGGCAATTGACCCTGAATAAAGAAAAGTGTGAAGTTATTCACACGAGTACTAAAAGAAATCAACTAAATTTAGATTACGCGATAAGTCACACAAATCTGAAGGCTGTAAATTCAACTAAATACTTAGGGATTACAATTACAAATAACCTAAACTGGAACGATCACTTAGATAATATTGTGAGTAGAGCAAACCAAACACTGCAATTCATTGGCAGAACACTTAGAAGGTGCAACAGGTCTACTAAAGAGACTGCTTACACCACGCTCATCCTCCCTATTCTGGAGTATTACTGTGCGGTGTGGGATCCGCATCAGGTGGGACTGACGGATGACACCGAAAAAGTACAAAGAAGGGCAGCTAGCTTTGTTTTATCGCGAAATAGGGGAGATAGTGTCACAGACATGATACGTGAATTGGAGTGGCAATCATTAAAACAAGGCGTTTTTCGTTGCGACGGGATCTTCTCATGAAACTTCAAATACCAGTTTTCTCCTCCGATAGCGAAAACATTCTGTTGGCACCCACCTACATAGGGAGAAATGATCATCACGATAAAATAAGAGAAATCAGGGCTCGCACAGAAAAATTTAAGCGCTCTTTTTTCCCGCGTGCCGTTCGAGAGTGGAACGGTAGAGAAATAGCTTGAAGGTGGTTCATTGAACCCTCTGCCAGGCACTTTATTGAAAATACCAGAGTAATCACGTATATGTAGACGTACTGGTAAAAAATGATCGTCATGTCCAACAGCTGTATATGTAGCGGCAATGCCGCAAGTCTTAGGTTGCACTTGCTAACTCGTGTCCTCGCTCTCCTTTCATGGATGACATAGTGCACGTCTATAACAGATTGAGGTGACGAATTTTCAGTTAAATCGCCATCTTCGAAGACTGGCGCGTCGAGTCGCCTAGCGTACGGAGAAGAAGAGTTCGCAGATGACGTCATAAGCCATGCTGACGACCTTAAAACGAGTATACAGACCTCATTTGTGATGTACACTGATCAGCCAGAACATTATGACCACCGATTGACTATCAATAAAAACCTGTCCAGGCGATAGCAGCGTCACCTCAGGGAGAATGTCTGCTAGTCAGACAATCCGCAGTGTATGTAATGTCAGTGAGCTTGCTGTCCCTGTGTAGAATGGGAAGGCGCGCGATCTACCCGAGTTTGAGCGAGGGTAGATTCTGATGACCCAAAGGCTAGGCACGAGCATTTCGGAAACTTCAAAAATTGTCGACTGTCCAAAGAGGGTTCGGTGAACGTCTTCAAAACGTGGCGAAACCAAGGTGAAACCACATCCAGACGTCGTGGAGTTGGGCTGCCATCCCTCATTACACATGTCGGACGTCGTAGGCCTGGCAGACTGTTAAAACAGGATAAGAGTCAAACTGTCGCGGAAGTAAGATCAGACATTAATGCTGGGAAGAGTACAAGCATGTCTGAACACACAGTGCATCGAACACTCTTAACGATCGGCCTCCGCAGCCGACGACCCAAGCTTTTGTCAGTGTTAACACCACGACATGGCCAACTACGACTGAAATGGGCACGTGACCAACGGCAATGGACGTTGGCGTAGTGGGAGAGCGTTGCATGAGCTGATTAATCCTGGTGCCGATGGAAGGGCGCGAATCCGTCGTCTTCCAGGGTAAAAGCTCCTTGACACCTGTACTGCGGGACGGAGACAAGCTGGCGACCGATCCATTATGCTCTGAGGATCATTCACTTGGGCATCCATGGGTCCATTGGAGCTCGTGCAAGGCACCATGACAGCCAAGGAGTATCGTACACTACTTACAGACCACTTCCACCCCTCCAAGACCATCATGTTTCCCCGAGAGTACTGGCATTTTTCAGCAAGATAATACGCCATGTCATAAGACCAGAAGTGTGATACAGTGGTTCGAGAAACACAATGGAGAGTTCCAACTGTCGTGTTGGCCCACAAACTTGCGATATTCGAACCCAATCAAACACATCTGGATATTTAATTGAACGTGGCGACAGAGCTTATCGCCCCCCTCCCCCCCTCCACAGAATTTACGAGGATTAGGTGACTAGTGTGTGCAGATGCGGTGCCAACTCACTCCAGCGACCTACCAAGGCTTCATTGCTTCCATACCACGATGCGTCGCGCTGTTATCCGTGCCAAAGATGGACATACCGGCTATTCAATAGGTGGTCATAATGTTCTGCCTGATCATTGTATACTATGTACCATTGAACTGTTACCCTGTCGATAATCTATGCAACCCTTCGGAAGCAGAATACTGACTTTTAATGGTGCACTTTTTTCAGCCCACTGGTTGGATCTTGGATCTTCTGAAAGTAACTAGAATGTCACAGAGCTTATTTCAGTGGTGCCTGTGTGGTGCCGACATTAACCTTCTCTCACGGAATAAACCAATGTTTACGATTCTTTGTTGTTGTTGTGGTCTTCAGTCCTGGGACTGGTTTGATACAGCTCTCCATGCTACTCTAACCTGTGCAAGCTTTTTCATCTCCGAGTAACTTCTGCGACCTACATCCTTCCGAATCTGTTTAGCGTATTCATGCCTTGGTCTTCCTCTACAATTTTAACCCTCCGAGCTTCCCTCCAATACTAAATTGATAACCCCTTGATGCCTCAGAAAGTGTCCTACCAACCGATCCCTTCTTCTAGTCGCTTTGTGCCACAAATTACTCTTCTCCCAATTCTGTTCAGTACCTCATCACTAGTTACGTGATCCACCGATCTAATCTTCAGCATTTTTCTGTAGCACCAAAGTTCGAAAGCTTCTATTCTCTTCTTGTTTAAACTATTTATCGTCCATTTTTCACTTCCATACATGGCTACACTCTATAAAAAAGCTTTCAGAAAAGACTTCCTGATACTTAAATCTATATTCAATGTTAACAGATTTCTTTTCTTCAGAAACACTTTCCTTGCCATTGCCAGTATACATTTTGTATCCCCTCTACTTCGACCATCATCACTTATTTTGCTCCCCAAATAGCAAAATTCATCTACCACTTTAAATGTCTCATTTCCTAATATAATTCCCTCAGCATCACCTGATTTAATTAGGCTGCATTCCATTATCCTCGTTTTGCTTTGGTGATGATCCTCTTATATCCTCCTTTCAAGACACTGTCCATTCCGTTCAACTGCTCTTCCAGGTCATTTGCCGTCTCTGACAGAATTACAATGTCATCGACGAACCTCAAAGTTTTTATTTCTTCGCCATCGATTTTAATTCCTACTCCAAACTTTTCTTTTGTTTCAAATGGCTCTGAGCACTATGCGACTTAACGTCTGAGGTCATCAGTCACCTAGAACTTAGAACTAATTTAACCTAACTAACCTAAGGACATCACACACATCCATGCCCGAGGCAGGATTCGAACCTGCGACCGTAGCGGTCGCTCAGCTCCAGACTGTAGCGCCCAGAACCGCACGGCCAATCCGTTTCTTTTGTTTCCTTCACTGCTTGCTCAATATACAAATTGAATAACATCGGAGATAGGCTAAACCCTGTCTCATTCCCTTCTAAATCACTGCTTCCCTTTCGTGCCCCTCGACACTCATAACTGCCATCTGGTTTCTGTGCAAATTGTAAATAGCCTTCCGCTCCCTGTATTTGACCCCTGCCACCTTCAGAATTTGAAAGAGAGTATAGCACTCAACATGGTCAAAAGCTTTCTCTAAGTCTTCAAATGCTAGAAACGTAGGTTTGCCTTTCCTTAATATATCTTCTAAAATAAGCTGTAGGGTCAGCATTGCCTCGCGTGTTCCAACGTTTCTACGGAATCCAAACCTGATCTTCCCCGAGGTCGGCTTCTACCAGTTTTTACATTCGTCTGTAAAGAATTCGTGTTAGTATTTCGCAGCCGTGATTTATTAAACTGATAATGCGGTAATTTTCACACATGTCAACACTTGCTTACTTTGAGATTGGAATTAATATACTCTTCTTGAAGTTTGAGGGTATTCCGCCGCCGGCTGGAGTGGCTGTGCGGTTCTAGGCGCTACAGTTTGGAGCCAAGCGACCGCTACGGTCGCAGGTTCGAATCCTCCCTAGGGCATGGATGTTTGTGATGTCCTTAGGTTAGTTAGGTTTAATTACCTGCGTTGTATACGTTGAAGAGGCATGGAGACACTTGAAGGTTTCAGATAGATTATATAATAGTAAGACAGAGACTTAGGAGCCAGATTTTAAATTTTAAGACATTTCCAGGGGCAGATGTGGACTCTGACCACTGTTTATTGGTTATGAACTGTAGATTAAAAGAAACTGCAAAAAAGTGGAAATTTAAGGGAATGCGACCTGGATAAAGTAAAAGAACCAGAGATTGTCAAGAGTTTCAGAGAGAGCATTAGGGAACGATTGACAAGAACGGGGGAAAGATATACAGTAGAAGAAGAGTGGGTAGCTATGAGAGACGAAATAGTAAAGGCAGAAGAGGATCAAGTAGATAAAAAGACAAGGGCTAGTAGAAATCCTTGGGTAATAGAAGAGATATTAAATTTAATTGATGAAAGGAGAAACTATAAAAATGCAGTAAATGAAGCAGGCAAAAAGGAATACAAACGTCTCATAAATGAGATCGACAGGAAGTGCAAAATGGCCAAGCAGGGATAGATACTGCCCACAGGAAAATTAAAGAGATCTTTGGAGAAAAGAGAACCACTTGTATGAATATCAAGAGCTCAAATGGGAAACCAGTTCTAAGCAAAGAAGAGAAGGCAGGAAGGTGGAAGGAGTATACAGAGGTACTATGCAAGGGTGATGTACTTGAGGGCAATATTACCGAAATGGAACAGGTCGTAGGTAAAGATGAGTTGGGAGAAACGATACTGCGTGAAGAATTTGACAGAGCACTGAAAGACTTAAGTCGAAACAAGGCTCCGGGTGTAGACAACATTCCATTAGAACTACTGACAGCCTTGGGGGAGCCAACTCTGACAAAACTCTACCATCTGGTGAGCAAGATGTATTAGACAGGCGAAATACCAAAAAATAGCTCTGAGCACTATGGGACTTAACTTCTGGGGTCATCAGTCCCCTAGAACTTAGAACTACTTAAACCTAACTAACTTAAGGACATCACACATATCCATGCCCGAGGCAGGATTCGAACCTCCAACCACAGCGGTCGCGCGTTTCCAGACTGTAGCGCCTAGAATCGCTCGGTCGCTCCGGCCGGCCATTGTTGTCACACTACACACCAAATGGGAGTAATCATGTTCAACGGTATTGCATGTTCACAATGTCCTTAGAGACAGTTAAATCGTCCAGAGAGAATGTCTGCAGTATCAAGGGCTGTTAATAACATTGTCCTGTCGCTTATCACAAGACAAACTGTCATTTTCGACCGTGAACTGTTAGAGAATTAGCGCCCCAAAGGGATGGTTTCATTGACGCCTATATGCCGCCCGAGGCCTTTTTGAGTAGATTCTGAGCTATGGTGTATCTGAAATGTTTTTTATCGGCCACTCATAAGAAATCCGTGTGATTTCAACGTTGGCCGTAGCGATTCAGGCCTCGATCTCAGAGATGTCGAAAGAAGGAGTGAAATGTCGGTAAGATGGGTGTGACACGTTCACGGTAGCGTTGGGCAGAATTGTGCTGCAGTCTGGTGCCTATGTGGCATCATGATTCCACCTTGCGCCGCACATGAACTTCTGAGCTGTGGCCCTTTCTTAGCACGTGTCGACACTTTACTGTGTGGAGCGTCCCCAAGCCCGAGTATGACGTCATAGTGCATCACATTTGTGCACCGTTACAGAGGAAGGTTTTAGACACCTTTGAGTCAAATTTCAAACTTTTGCGTCGCAATGGGAGACAATAATGAGGTTTAGAAAAAATGATCCTTCAACTGTGATGCGCGGAGTAAATACTTTCAGGTTTGCCGATTTCATTCTAATTCTGTCAGAGACAGCGAAGGACGTGGAAGATTAGTTGAATGGAAAGATGGAGTTTTCAAAAGACTTTGTTAAATGAACATAAACAAAAATTATCCAAGAGTAATTAGGTGTAGGCAAATTAAATCACGGGTTCCTGAGGAAATTATATTATGGAAAGAGATAGCAAAAGTATTAGATCAGTTTGCCAGTAGAATAAAAGACTGTGGGTGCAGTAGAGAAGTAGTGTCATAGTCGAGACGGTGTAAGGAGATCCCCCACAAGCGCGCTGTGGCCAGCTTTCACTTGCGAAGTACTATTTGTGAGGGAGTAACCTTCTGTAGAGCTGCGACAACACTGAAGCGTTCCCATAGAGATGTTTATAGGCTCGGGTTACCTGTTTGGTTGAGGTAGACTCGCGGATCTGCCGCACCCAGCCCACTGCAACTGTCAGGGATCTTCTTACATCGCCTCCACTTTAGGAAATGGTTTCTAAAGGCATTTGTCTTATGTCGGGCCTTGAATGGAAGTGAAATGGCTCAAATGGTTCAAATGGCTCTGAGCACTATGCGACTCAACTTCTGAGGTCATCAGTCGCCTAGAACTTAGAACTAATTAAACCTAACTAACCTAAGGACATCACACACATCCATGCCCGAGGCAGGATTCGAACCTGCGACCGTAGCGGTCACGCGGTTCCAGACTGAAGCGCCTTTAATGCACATGATAAACAATTCAGATAAGACAACAGACACTTTCGAAATGAGTTGTTGTAGAAGAACACTGAAGATTAGTCGAGTAGATCATACAATATAATTAATGAAGAGATGCTGAATCTAATTGGAGAAATTAGAATTATCGCTCAACATGACAAACGAAGGGCTCATGTCATAAGACACATCCTGAAGTATGAAGGTATTATGAGTTTGGTAATAGAGGGAAGAGTTGGGGAGAGAGGGGGAGAGGGAAAATAAAGTTGTATGGGGAGAATCACGGCTTGACTATAGTAAGCAGAAACCTTTCTGGACAAACATTCTTGTGAAGAGAGAAAGGAATCCATTCTCCACTATACCTTCGCTCCTAATAGCGTTAGTGCACCAAGCGGTGTAGGAGATCTCCTGAGGACATGTTGACAAATTAAAGCTATGGGGGTGGATCATAAGTTGCCACATGATAGCTGTCGACCACTAAAGGGTCATCTTCTGGTTGAACACTCAATTTCCACATATTAGTTTTCAAAAACATTTGCTTTGTATAAAGAGTGAAAGTTTTGTTCCAGAAACCTACAAGGCAGCTTCACTCCGCCAGTCTACTGAATCTTCTCTGTGCTTGCAGGTGCTGGAGGCTCGCGACCTGCCCGTGAAGGACATGATGGGCAGCAGCGACCCATACGTCAAGGTCTACCTGCTGCCGGACCGCAAGAAGAAGTTCCAGACCAAGGTGCACCGCAAGAACCTCAACCCCATTTTTAACGAGACCTTCATCTTTAGGTGAGGAATCAACTATTCTTTGAACTCAAAATTTCATATTGACTTTATCTATTATATCAATGTGCGACAACCCTCAGGCCGCATGCAGTCTGCGATACCACTTTGTATGCCCATAGAGCCATAATTAGAGGTCCGCGCCAGCGCGAATATATCTACAGATTTTTACAATAATAATTACGCTGAGGCTAGAAGATAAAGGACAGTTTCAGTATTATGATTTTTGCCTTTCTGAATTACATGGAGCAGATAATAATAATTATACTTTTAAGTCAGTATTACAAGGGGCGTTCAGTAAGTAATGTAACGGTTTATTTTCTGAAAGCAAGTCGGTTTTATTCAGGATTCCAATACACTATATTATTCCCCACTCTTTTGGCTAAAAACCCCTATTTTATAACACACTCTCCATTCAGTGCGACGGCCTTACGTCACTTTACTGGAAGGACCTGTATGCTCGCATGGTACCACTCTACTTGTCGACGTCAGAGCCAACATCTTGCTCCATCAGTAACCTCTCCATCATGACGTACTGCTTTCGGCGGAGTGAATCGTTCACTGTGCCAAACAGATGGAAGTCGGAAGCTGCGAGATCCTGGCAGTAGTGTGGATGACGAAGAACAGTCCAATGAAATTTTATGAGCTCCTCTAGGGTCCGCGGACCTGTGTGAAGCCTTGCGATGTCAGGGCGAAGGAGATATTAGTTTGCATTTTTGTGACGACACTCTGCGAAGCTCTGGTTTGCGACGAAAAGAAACAGCTCTCTGCTTGGGACGCACCTACGTTACAGACACCATTTTGAAGGCTACGAATAGCACCGCCAACTACTGGAACTTCATGAAACTAAAAGGGCTGAAGTGACGTAAAGAATTTTCTAACACGCTGCATCCAATGGCATCTTCGCTACGTGGCCTGGCCTCTGTTTGTCTTATACATTATAAATAATGTTCTGCCCAAAATTAGTGAATCTATCAACGTTTGTCTTAAATATACTCAAATACATATCCAACGATCACAGGCCCTGCAGACTAAGCGCTGCTACGACAAACTGCCTCCATTCCTTGATGTTTGGTGCTCGGTTCGTCCAGGAGTGTTCAGAGCTGCCTGGTCCTTCACTAGGTCGTCCATTCAGCGCTTTCTTCCTCGTCCAATCGGGCATCTGGTGTTTGGTTTCCATCAAGTGCCTTCTTCACCTGTCTTTCTTCTGGCATATGATCTACTTGGCCAGCCCACTGAATTCTTTTGCGCTTCATCTTCTGTAGGATTGTTGGTTGTTGCGCCAAAAGAGAGATTTATTCGTTCTTCCTCCTCCTCCTCCACTCTCCTTTTCTATGATCGGTCCCTCTATCTTCCTCATTACTCTTCTTTTAAGTATTCACAGTTTTTTTTTCATTTTCTCATTTGGTCATGACAAAAAAGGAAAAGCTATAGCATTTGAAAGAAGAGTAACGAAGAAGACATGGGGCCGATCTTAGATAATGGAGAATGGAGGAGGAGGAAGAACAAGATGATCTACTTCTCGATGCAAAAACCAGCAGTATACGTGTACAAAATGCAACACATATCACATTGAGAGGTGTAGGACATTAAAATTATTTAACATTGTGGTGAATTTGAATTAAAGTACCTTTCACAAAAAAAAAACTATATAGCCAATATTTAACAGATTTATTTGTAAAGAAATGACCAACTGTCACTAAGTGTGGTTTCCACAGTGGTGGAACTGAAGTACAGCTTATACTTTATGGTCTGATGGTGGCCGATGTCGGCCGAATCTGGGCATTTCGTTAGAAATGTGAGGGTCATTTGGAAAGTAATGCTTTCTTTCTTTATTTTTATTTTACAAGAAAAGTACTTGCCTGTGCGATAAACATCACGGTCCTGCTTTCTCAGCCACTGGCGCACAAAAATTTTCAGGGTATCCACTTCTTCAAAATGGCGCCCCGATGAGCTTCTTTGATTGGACCGAACAGATGGAGGCCTGAAGGTGCAACAGAGTGGATGAATAGTTTTCCTCGCCATTTTATTCTGGTCATTCAACGTTTTCGGTGCACAGTATCTGCGCGTCTTGGAGTTGGTCAGTCAGTGTATAATGGTCATCGAACTGCCATCACCGATGGATAACTGGCGACATAACTCATCTATTGTTACCCAAGGGTCTGATGATTTGGTCGACACGCTGGATGTTGCGTGACATCACTGCATTTGCTGTCTGGCTGCTCTGTGTTGCATCAGCTAACACTGTTTGCCCTTCAGCTTCTCTACAGCTACGAATTGAGCGTTTCATCTTCTGCAGTAGAGAATTCAATCACAGAACGCTGCCTTGTACTTACATCAATGCTGACCGTTTCATAACGTACACAATGCTGCCATCGTTTGATGAAGGGTGCTGTCCCGAGAGTGGGCGGTAGAAGAAGTGCACCAAATTCATGAGTACTACACTGCCATCAAATTAGAAAGTTTTATTTTCTGACTGGCCCTTGTAAATGTGATTGTGCCGGATAATTAATTATTTTAAAAACAATTAATCACTGTGATCACCAGCCCAACAGAAATGTCGTTCTTGCCACATAATGTTTAACAGTATGCAATATGTGACAACTTGTAGCACGACTTCAACTGACTTCCCATTGTGGGGAGCTGTCCCGCAAATAATTTCACAAAATGTGGCTCAGTAATTACGATAGAAGATATAAACATAAGAAATGTATCAAGAATGTGACAGGCTATGTTATATTAGAGTGTGGTCATGGTCGGCCTCTGCGTTGTTAGTTCATGGATTCTAAACTACGAGTCTGGCTTAAGCAGACGAAAAATCAACATTCGAATTCCACTGTACCGGACGGGATAAAATTGTCTACAAAATTTGAATACCTGCGGATGGTGAGGACAGAAGACTTGCGAATGCGGCACGTATTATAGGCTCACTTCTCTTATATGCGTAGACCTCTGGCCATCAGAGTTGTGGTCACGACACGTGGAGCAAAACTATTACAGTTTTTTTTTATATACAAGGCAATAAATATCCAAACACTCCTCCACACAGCACCAGCATTTTTCTTGCACCTATAATTATTTTACATCAGTTAACATTACTTCGAAGAACACATTTTTCATACACCACTGTCGTACGTGGCCAAATTTGGTCGCTCATAAAGTTGTGAAATTTTGTTCTAATTTAGATATCTTTCGGAGTTAGAATTTGGATTCATTATTCAGAGCATCTAAATTCGGGGCGTTTCTAAACAGCATAAATGCATCGGAACCTATTGATGGCCGATTTTTAGTCCCATACAAGTAGATTGAGGTGTATCTTAGACATCAAAATTTCCAGACAAAAAATATTCAGTCAGCTTTGTGCATCAGCTACGGGTACCGCACAATGTTCAAAAACATCACAAATCTTTTTTGGCAACGTGAAACATATTCGTCCATTTTTGAAAACAAATTTCAAAATGTATCGATTTTCTTCTCCATTTTCTCCCAGCTTCAAGATAGATAATATTTCCTTGACTACACTGCACTTAGGTAATCTCAACACGGAGCATTCTTCCTACAATCATGCGATCCCAAAATCATCTAATGCAGAATACTATTCAACTTTCTCTACAGTACTTTATGTTGTGTTCTATCTTTTTCTTATATATCAGTGATACGGACTCGCACATGTAAATTATTTCCTCTGCAGTTTCAAAAAAGCCTACTGAGTTTAAGTTGAGATTTTCATGGGAGCATCAGTTTAAATTTTTCTTACTGTTCAAGTTTCTTCATGTCTGAGTTAACACTCGGCTTACATATAGCGAAAATATCATACCAGTCGATATTATACTTTTTTCTTCGTAGGTCAGATTAGATTTTAGAAACATTCAATATGTTTGCCCTATTTTTACAATTTTTACTCCTTACACATCTTCCATTACCAAATTCACTATTTCTTGATACCTCAAGATGTATCCTATCAACCAATACTTTTTCAGTCAAGTTGTCCCGTAAATTTCGTCCTTCCGCAATTCTGTCGAATACTTGTTCATTAGTTACTCTATGTATCCGCATAATCTTCATCATTCTTCTGTGGCATAACATTTCAGTGGCTTCTAATCTCTTCTTGTGTGATCCTTTAATCGTTCACTTTTCACTTCCATACAAAAATACATTCCAGATAAATACTTGCAGGAAAGACCCCCAAACACCTAAATTTGTATTCACTGTTAACATAATCCTCATTTAAAAAATGCTCTGTTTGGCACGGGCAATCTCCATTTTAGATCCTCTCTAGTTCCGCTATCGTAAGTCCCTTTGCTGCCCAAATAGCAAACCGCATCTACTACTTTCAGTGTCTCATTTTCTAATCTAATTTTCTCAGCATCTCCTGATTTAATTCGACTACATTCCATTGCCCTTGTTTTGCTTTAGTTACTGTTCATCTTTCAGTCCTTTTTCAAGACACTATCCATTTCGTTCAACAGCTATTCGAGGTCCTTTGCATCTTTGACAGAATTGCCATGTCATCGGCCAATAGAAAAAGTTTTAGTTTTGCTCCGTTTCCTATTTTCTTTTTAGTTTCCTTTACTGACTGCTCAATGTAATAATTGAATGACATCGTACGTAGACTACAACCTTGTCTCACCCCTTCTCTACCACTGCTTCCTCCTTATAACTACAGTCTTGTTTCTGTACAATTCCAAACAGTGTCTTTTAGTCTAAATTATAAGAAAATTACTCTAAAATGATGTAAACATTGATTTGCCTTTCTTTAATTTGTCTTCTAGTATAAGTGTTATGCTCAATATTGTCTTTCATGTTCCTAACATTTCTCTAGCACCCGAAATTACCTGAAATTCAATATACACTAACTTTCACTTTTGTCAACCACCTATCGTAGGCTGGAAAAGAAGTTATTTATTTCCATTATTGATGTAGATTAAACTTACCCTCGTGAAAAAACGGTTTATACGAGGAGCTAAACTATAGCCTTTCTTTTCTCCTGTATTTATTATTATAAACCGCCCACAATTTCCTCTAACGAGTGAAAGTTCCATACCGTGAACCCTCGACGAATCTTACAGACGTGAATGAAACATTGAACCGTTACATTTTGTAATCAAGGTTGATGGTGGGGATGTGGGTCAACAGAAAGTCCTAAGCTAATCGTAACATCGATAAGAATAAAACTTTTAGTTGATAACTGAAATCTACTGGGTGCCTAAAATTTACCTTTACATCAGCAAACAAATTTTCTGACCTTTAATCGGTGAGAAAGAGGACACAAATATTTTTCACCAGATTTTCCAGGTTAAGAAAGTCATTAATTCAGAAAAGGTTACGAAATTAATATCTTCTGATCTTTCGAAAGGACCTATCTGATTTAGACGTACAAAGGAGAGCTTTTTGAGCTGCGAGTAGCGACAGTGAAACGTAACTGCGAGTTGCCTAACCTGTAGGCGACAGCATCTTCACGTGTAACTGGACAACAGGACAGCGGTTAATCTTGCAGTTACGTAGATTACGGAGGGAATTTACGGTTCTTGAAACATAAACGTCGCTATATACAGATTGTTTCAGGAGGATGAAATTCTAGTAATCAGGTGATTCATCGTCTAATCTTAATATTTTCCGGAAGATGGATCTACAGAAATGGCCATGTTTCTCGGCTGCTCAGGTCCCCGGACTTCAGATTTTCATCTCTGGCGATGGTTGAAAGTCGAAGTCTACAAAGAAAAAGTAAACAAAGTAGACGATTTGATCGCTCGGGGTATGAACGCTGCTGTCATAAAAGAACGCTAAGACGACGTCAGAAGAACGGACAAGTGGTTATCAGGAACATCTGAAAGTGCCTTGAAGTCAGAAGTGGAATTTATGAAAATCGACTTTGAACTTATTCATTTGCTTTTGCCTCACACCTTCTGTGGTATTAGTCTGGGTTACAGTCTAGCAGCTGTATCTGTGTAATGTTAACCGGAGTGTTTTGTCGAATTAGTCTATGCTACTACTTCTAATAATATCTACGATAGTGTGCTGAATATTTTATTCTGTTCTCAATATCGGTTGAGGTATTACGTGACGATAATGATGATGATGATGATGATGTTTGGTTTGTGGGGCGCTCAACTGCGCAGTCATCAGCGCCCATACAAAGTCCCAATTTTTACACAGTCCAATCTAGCCAGCGTAACGAATTATGATGATGAAATGATACGGACAACACAAACACGCAGTCCCAGAGCAGAGAAAATCCCCATCCAGGCCGGGAATGGAACCCGGGACCCCGTGATCCAGAGGCAGCGACGCCAGCCACTAGACCACGAGCTGCGACTGATATTACGTGCCGTGCACATCACTCCGTCGACTTTCCCGCTTCGCTGACGCACGTTGCAACCCCCTGCCGTTAGAGGGCTCCGAACTGTAGCGCGTAACATGATGTGTAACGCAAGTATGTCGGTGAGGGGGAAACAGCGTGCTGTAATTAAATTTCGAATCCAAACAGTTCGTCAACACATGGACCGTCTTCTCCTTCAATATGACAACCCCAGACCACACACGAGCGCTACAACACCTGCAACAATCCTATGCCTTGGGTTCACTGTCATCGATCATCATCCATACAGTCCTGACCTGGACCAACCGACTTTTACCTGCTTGCAAAACTCAAAGAAGACCGAGAATTTCACTTTGATAATGATGAAGTGGTGCAAGCAGAGCTGAGGCTGTGGCTCCGTCAACAAAGTCAATCGTTCTAGAGGACGGTATCAACAAACTGGTCTCTCGTTGGGAGAATTGTGTTCGTCGTCAGGATGACTGTTGAGAAATAAGTATGGCAAATGGAAAATAAAGATGTAGAATGTTAGTAACGTTTGTGCTTTTTAATAAGCTTTAAGAGTTTTCACATAAAAAAATTCGGACGCATTACTTTGAAGCACGCCCTCGTACAATTCCTCTAGAAACACAAAGTATTTTAGAAATTGTTACTGTTACCCACTGTGTACGGTCTCTCACTGGAAAAACTCTCGCCAACATGGCGCCTACCACTGGGCCAATTGCGGAGAACACTGATCACATTACTTGGACTATAATTTCGATGCACCAGAAGAGTGACGACTGTGAGGCTGAGGTATCTTCCTGGGTCGCATGTCAGGGCTCGATTCTAGCAAGAAAGAGAATAGCATCGTAGTTGGTACTGTTCCTATTGCAACCCTGAACTCAAGTTCCTAAAGAAACAAGGTCATTTCACAAGTGAGTTGCAAGAGAATCTCACTGATTTGTTTTATTGCCCTTACCAGAATGGTCTTCATCGACCTCCACTCCTTCCGCACTCCCCCCCCCCCCTCCCGCCACCCTCTCGCCACAAACCAGAGGTACCCTTGAGCTCATGGCTTCCTGTTTCGTAAAGAACTCAACAGTCATCCTCATTTAAATGAAAATTGGTAGTTATAAAATGAAACGAATTACATCAACATTAAAATGCGCAAAAAAAAGCAATACTTCTGTACATCTCAAATAGCATTATTCTATTTCTATACCTCTAACGTCTCTGCAACACACCGAAAACCTTCATGTTAATTTTAGAACCTATGAATTAATAATTTATACGATAATTAAAATATTACATTTCAGTTTAATCAAGTGTTTCTGTATTGTGGTCAGGCAATTATTTTTAAATTTCTAGAGGTTACGGCGCAAATTCAAAGTTTGTGGCAAATGAGGTACATTTCTCATTTTTTTGTCATTTATATGATCCCTCCATTTTTGCAAAACTTCACACGATCGAATCGCGTTTGTTTACTTTCTGTGTCTTAGTGCGAGAAAGCTTCGTCTCAGTCCACTGCGAGAACTTGGCCGAATAAGTACCTAGAACAGTCACGTGCCAATGTTCTTCAAGCAGACGCCTTTTTCCAGTTCTCCAGCGTAATTTCGTCGTGCAGATGATCCTCAGCGTCTAACGAAGCACACCTCTGTATCTTGCAGTGTTCCGTACGACGACCTCCGCCACCGGTACCTGCAGTTCTCCGTCTACGACTTCGACCGGTTCTCCCGCCACGACCTGATCGGGCAGGTGGTCCTCAAGGGCCTGCTCGACAGCGTCGACCTCCTGCAGGAGATGGAGTACACCATGAACATCCTCTGCGCGCCGCAGGTCAGTCACTGCAAGCACTGCATACAAATTTATCTTCCAGTACTAAGTGATACCTAATGGCGACATGCCAATAGTCGGTTCATTGCAGTCATCGTATTCAGACGCCGAACGGCAGACGCAAAGTCACAGAATTGTCGAGATGTTGTGGGGTGTCTGTTGTGCTGTTTTGCATACACCTATGATGCTAAAGTCCGACCTCGGGTGACTACAGAGAAGGAAAGCACCCCATATGATCATGCAAATTAATTAAAATAAATGATCATGTCGCGGAACGGAAACGTCTTACTGAATGGTAATTAATAACGTTGGGCCCAATCAAACATGGGAATATGGATACCACGCCACGCACATAGTCAAATTAATGACAGGAGGGATCATCTTTCTACATATAAAACGCAATGTCTTGACTGAGTGACTGACTGACTGACTCATCATCACCCAGCCAAAATCGCTAAGGATAGAAATTTGGAGAAAGTGTGGAGCTTATACTGTAGACGTAGTTTAAGAAGAGGCTTTTCGAAATTCCAACCCTAAGGGGGTGAAATAGGGGATGGAGGTTCTTTTAAAAAAAATCGCGACTAACGTAATTTTGGAGCTAGACCTACGAAAATTGGTATTTGGTTTCTCGGTCAGCGTTTTTTGAAATTCAGTCCTACGGTGGTAAAATAGAGGGTGAAAGTTTTTTTTGAAAATATATTGTTATTAAAAAACTACTAAAGCATTTTTAAAGCTACATCTATGAACATTGGTATTTGACTTCACGGCTACAAATAAAAAATACGTGTTCCAGTGGTTTTGCAAACTGAACCCCCAAGGAGGTGGGATAGAGGAGTAGATTTTTATGAAAATTTTTACTAGGAAAGCATTTTTAAAGCTAAATCTGAAAATTTAAATTTGGCTTCTCAGTTAGAAATAAAAAATAAGTGTTTCACTGTTTTTGAAAATTCAACCTCTATGGGGTGAAATGGGGAATGAATGTTTTTATGGAATTAGTTCACTGTGAAAGCATTTTTAAAGCTAAATCTTTGAAAATTGGTCTTTCACTTCGGGGTTAGAGATGAAAAAACATATGTTTCAGCATTTTTGTAATGCAGCCACTATGGGGGTAAAATAGAGGGTGAAAGTTTTTTCAAAATGAATAATTGCTAAAGAACTACTTAAGGAATTTTAAGACTAATCTATGACGGGTGGTATCTGACTTTTCGGTTAGAAATAAAACAAATGGTGTTTCAGTGAAATTCAGTCCCCAAGGAAGTGCAATAGGGAATGAAAATTTTTAAGAAAATATTTCGTTACATTAAAAAAAATTAGAGCTAAATTCATGAAAATTGATATAGCACTTCTCGGATAGATATAAAGAAATACTTTTTAGAGGATGAAAGTTGCTATGGGAACATCCCCAAAAGAACGGAAATGTCATGATTAACAAAACTTTCGGACTCCAGCTACCAGAACCGCACTTTGGTCAGAAGTGCATTCGAAAAGACCATGTTTATATGGCCTTAACTAGCGTGGAAAGCTTAGAAGCTGTTTCAGTTTGTGAAAAAAATAAAAATTCGATTAAATAAGAACTGTACACCATCAACAACTTATTTTATATAATAGCCACGGTCTCCAACCATGTCGATATATGACAAAACTGCATTAAAAAAATCTCTGTATGCCATACAGCCTAAGCGAGCGGAGAAGCGGGCGCTGAGCTAGTCTATATATATATAATAGAAACAAGCGGTCACTATAACAGTCAGATTTATTATCTTAAAATGAAATACATGAGTTACCCACAGAGATAAACAATTGATCATTTAATACTTGGACAAAGGGTTCTAATGGTACAAGTTGGTGGACACGATAAATTCAAAGTTATCCCGATAACACACAAATACGACCAGTGACTGAACGCATGTTTAGTAAAGTTCAAGATGAATGCGGATAAATAGTATCGAAAACCAGTGAGATCACCAAAGCGCGTACTGAAAGCAAACTAGCTAGCGGCGGAGTATTAAAACGGAATAAGCGGCTTCTGAAGGGAGTAAACTAATATCGCGTCTCTACTGAATCGTTGAATGCAGCGATGGTGCATCTCACCACACTCGCAACGTAATGTGTATGGCAGTGGCAATAGTGGCTTGATATCCAGAGTTCGGCTCTCTTTCTGTCCTTAGAACTCTAGTGGAAACATTCCTCTGCGACCTCAATGCTCACCTCATCAGTCGTCCAGCAATAAGTCTTCACTCCATGATCTCCCAGGTCAAGAGGTACTCTTCCATCCCCTAACATGAAATCATTACCAATCCATCGCTCAGTATCAAGTCATTACTGTCCAAAGGCGTGAAACGAACTGAGCTCTTTCTGGACGCTCTGTAACTTAACTGCTTTTCGCCGGAGGAGGAACTCACCGTTCAGTGGTGGCAGACATTGCGAATTCTGTCCAGCAAAACCCAAGTAAAGATGATAAACAGTCTCCTAGTTTAGCTTAATTTTGCTGTTTCCGACCAATAATGCTCTGAGGTGGGGAGCGAGGCAGAAAATCTCTCCCCTAATTGGCACCATTTTCAAATGGACCAATGAGAAGGCTGACATATAGGCACGGCTGGGAATCTGCGTGCTCTGCGGAAAATAGCAGTAAGAACCAACCAAATCTCCGGATTCTAAAACTTAAACCGAACGTATTTCGTGGCGTTGCCGCTAAGGTAACGTACACTCATGAGCCGAAACACAGTGACCACCCGCTTATTAGATTGTTTGTCCATCTTTGCAACAAAATACATCACTGATTCTGCTTATCAGGTATACGACAGTTTGTTGGTAGATTTGTGGAGGTATGTGGCGTTAGATGTCTACCCACAGCTCATGTAATAACACGTAAATAACGGGCAGCTGGTATGCGTACGCGGTTATGGCGCCCGATAGCGACCTAGATGGGTTCCATAGGATTTCCAACCAGGGAATTTAATCGCCGAGACATTAACGTGAGTTTTCTATAATTCTCCTGCAACCACTGTAGCACAGTCCTGATTCCGAGACATGGAGAATTATACTGTCGAAAGATTACATCGCTGTCGTGAAAGACATCAAGCATGAAGGAATACAGGTGGTTCGCAGCTGTCAGCGTGTCTTTGATAACTACCATTGGTCCCATGCAAGCGAAGGTCTCACAAAGCATAATACCGCTCCCACCAACCTGCGTCCGTGGCGCACTCCACGTTTCGAGCCGCCTTTCAACTCGATGACGGAGTTCGTGGCGTAGCAAAAACGTGATTCACCCGAAGAACCGACATGTTTCCATTGAGCGGCGTTCGAATCCCAATGGTTTCGTAGCCCCTGCAAACGTAGCTAGAAATGTCATTGGGTCAACATGTAAACACACAGGGGTGGTCTGCTGCAGAGCTCCATGTTCAATAGTGTTCGATGAACAGTGTGCTCCGAAAACTTGTACGTGCACCAGAATTGTGCTCTTTCGGCAGAGATGCCACAGGTTACCAGTCACCATATATCCTACTTTACAGAGCAGGCAAGCCTCCGAACCCCATTTTCTGTGAACAGTCGTGAACGTCCAACCACTTAGCGCCTAGTGGTTGTTTGACTGCCCTTCTATCTCTTTCGTTAGATGCTCACGACAGTAGCAAGTGAACATTCGACCTGTTTCGCCGTTTTCGAGATAGTCGTCCACAGGCTCTCCGTAATAATAACCTGCCCTTTACCGAAGCCACTTTCCTCAATGAACTTCATCTTTTGCAGCCCATGTCTTCGCTAGGGAGGGTCCCCGTCCGTGTCTGCTTCGCTTACATACTTTCGTTACCGCGTTCCGTGCCCGCAACGCCACCAGGCGGTATCCAACGCCGCTAAACTCTAGGAAGCGACACTAGGCCAGAAACTTCTTATCATACAACTGTATATAATCTGTCGTTTCTGAACACTGTTAGTTCTTATGTAAAACGTTTGACTGAACTTATCTCCGACTCTGGCGAGCTTTCGGTACCTATAATGATTTGACCTTCAGTGCTTTCTATTAACACTTGGAGCTTTGATTCTTTCCCAACACAGCTGCGACAATTTACAAGTACTGGTTGTTGCTCTGTCAATCATTTTCCTGAGTTTTTTCTGCACGCTTTAAGACTGAAGCCCTGTCTGTACTTTCCCGACACTCTCTAACTAAAAAACCTCCCGGTCTGTTCTTTTTCGTATTAGTATCCACCAGGCAAGCTCTGCACATCCTAGAGGTTTTTAAGGGAAAGTCCTGTATGCAGATGTTCTAGAATCAGACATACAGCTGCAAATTACACTTTTCCAAGGGATACAGTAACTTCCAGCTTAAAATAAACATACGAAAATAATTTGCACCCATCATCATGTCTTCCGTAGTTCGTGTTAGTTGATTGGGAACCTCTTCCTCAATACTCTTTTGACTACAGAAGATCGCTACGTACGGCAACTTACGTAATGGAAGAAAATGTGAACCACCACTCTCAGTGAGCTGGTCAGTGTGGCTTACGTGTATTGTTTGTCCACAAGCCGTGGAGGGTCATTTCCAGACCAGACAGTGCAAACGTTGTCACTTTAGGCAAGAAGGGTTTTCAGCACAGGAAGCTGGTCGCCGAAGTGGTGTACACTACAGCGACATCATTCGAACATTCAGCCGCTATCAACAGGACAATGGTCGTCCCCATACAGCACAAATGTCTGCTTGAAGGTGACCAAGATCCCGGAAACTGTTTCCGATAGAACGACATGTGTGGGAGCATCTTGGACGTTAAAGGTGTCTTAGTGCCAGTATATTGGACATGAAGAAACTGTTACAACAGTAGTGGACCAGGTTGCCCGAGGAGAAGACATAACGGCTTTGTGACGGAGAGGGTGCAGTGTCATACTGATAAGTGGACTCATGCTGCTAAGTTCTTTGTCAATACGGTTTGCTGCTGTAATCAGTGAAATATCACATGCCGTCTTAATCCGTGAAGTTTCATTTTGTTTCCTTCTTCCTTTCTGAGTGCTTCACTTCTGTCGTCAGGCTATGTATTTCACAGTAAATTATGCTTCTTCTTTCGTTACCTGTTGTAAGCCCGCACACGTTCTTAAATATTCAGATGGTACAAAACTTTTTGGCGTTTTCATGATATTGGTTATAAAGAGAACTGTTGTGACCACGAGAATAACCATGGAAGTGAAAAAAAAGAAGGGAGTTGTCATTGCGTCACAAACTTGAATCCGACGTCCGCCATCTTATGTAGCCCAAAAACATTAGGTTCACCGCATTTATTCTTCCGTGGTTCACTGCGGTGCTAGTTCCCCGTGACGTCACTCTGACGTGTCCTTGCCCAGTTTCGACTGTTGGGGATTTCTACTGACTTTCGTGATCGTATCCCAAATAGCGTCTGGTGCTTTGATTGTGTAGAGACGCAGTTGTTTCATCAAAAATGCCAGCTTGCGTCTTTTAGCTGTACACTAATCGATCCCATCATAATCTAAAGTTTAAAGGAATCACATTTCATTCGTAAGTGGAGCCGTTCAAGAAATATTTTCTTTTGTATGCATTAGTTATGCTTTTGCTTTTTACTTTTGTTCTAGTGCTTTTATTTGTGTCAGTTGACTTTAGATTTCCTATCAGTTCTGTTCCGGTGATACTTCAATAACCATTCACTCTGTCGACATGCACAGTATACGATAACATGCCTTGCTTCTTTCTTCATTGCACACGTTTATGGCCTAACAAAGAACGCAACGTTTTTTGCAACTGTGAACATTAAAAATGTCGTGCATACGAGTTGAAAACTGAAAATCTGACGAACAAGAAGCAGTACCAGTAAGCAAACAAGTATTGGTTTCGGAGTTCAGCTTCATTTGCTATCGATACAAATACAGTAGGAGTGGAATTGAATGGATTACGAAGGTATTCTTTTCACATCAGATCCTTCTCTCCTTGGTTACTTCAAATATATCAACGAAAAGCAAGCTACATTAACGAGCACAAATGTGTCGTATTACTAGGGCAAATACGCATTCAAGAACAGAAAAACGTTCGAAATTGTCTTCCTGACACTATGTTATTCAGAGCACTGTAATTGTTAGTATTTAAAACGGCTGTTGAGTGCACACAACTGAAATATTGAACAAGAAGCAATCGTAAACAGTAGTCTGCTAATGTTTTGAAGTATTTAGAATGGCGGCCCAACCCACTCTGACTTCAAAACAACGTATAACTGAAGTTTAAAGCGTCATCTCCCTTCTTTGTTACCTCCATGAGAATGACGAACTCCACTGGCTCAGAATCTGCTACAGGCTTTACCGGTAGACCACATTTGAACTGTTTATATGTGTAATTCTCTTGCGAACAGGGCAGTGATTGCTATACGTGTTTTTATTGTTGACAATAATGGGAAAATTGGGGGCGTGGAACCAGTTTTAGCCGGCCGAAGTGGCCGTGCGGTTAAAGGCGCTGCAGTCTGGAACCGCAAGACCGCTACGGTCGCAGGTTCGAATCCTGCCTCGGGCATGGATGTTTGTGATGTCCTTAGGTTAGTTAGGTTTAACTAGTTCTAAGTTCTAGGGGACTAATGACCTCAGCAGTTGAGTCCCATAGTGCTCAGAGCCATTTGAACCTGTTTTCGGTACACAGCCCACTTCTCTTGAAGGTTGAAGGGCATAAAGGGGGTCACAGCAAGGACGCCCATACCGGGGGCAAGGGGGTCCGAACGCCCCACACCCATAACACCCAGGCAACGGAAAAAATATACTGTAACCAGGAACTGTTCTTTCAATAAATTGACTGAAAAGTCGGTATTACGTGGATTTTTAACTAAGCCTTACTGGAATTGTTTTGGCTACTTAAAACTGGATATTCGTCTCCCAAAGTATTAAAAATACTTCGTTCCTTAAGGTCTATCCCCTTTCCCCCCACCCCTCTTAAAAACCATCTTATGGGCGCTCTTGGGTCACGGAAACTTACATCCTCGTCCGACAGACGGATCACCAACAAAAGTGTGACTTCTCCTCACTCCACAAGGCACCACGAAGATAGTTGGAAGTTACGGCTTTGGTATAGAGCGTAATGGTGAAGAACTGTACGCCACCACCTCTCCTGCCCTTTGCCGGCCAAATAATAGCAATAATAATTGTTCACCACCAAGATTCGAGCAGACTTCCTTCGGGCTGTGTGTCAGCGAAGAAGACTACGTCGGTAGCGTTGATTCTGGAGATGGGTGCTAGAGCAAAGCGTCCAGTTATTTTTTCGGCGAAAAACTTTCACGTTCATTAGTAGGACGACAGCAAAAGAAAATCAATAGAAGAACTCTACCAAAAAAATTAATTGTTGATGTCGATATACTTAAGTTGTACCAGACCTTGAGATCTCCAAGTATGAAGATGATGCATAGGGAGTGCCTGTGAGTCAACATACAGGTAGAAGGTTTAATCCTTATATGAGCCATGTGCGAAATCGAGTTGCTTGCCAATTCAGAGTGATCTTTAAGGATCCTCCCTTAATTTTCAACATTGCAAATATTAATTTTAAATGGAACTGCTTTATGAGTGTAAACCAATTCATATGCAATGTGCACGCATGAAGTTCAAGAGAGAAATCTTCACATATATTGTCAATTTTCACACATATTGTCAATTATTTACGTAACTTGCAAATAACGTCAATGTCAGGGGCGGCGATAGCTGCCTGGTCTTAATACACCTCATTAGGTCCTGGGTTGCTGACACGCCAGACCGTAATAACTTTGTTTCCAGATTATGATGTTTTATTTCCATTTAACCTTAATCAATCCATGGTCACAAAAACTGCCCCAAATCTCAAGGCAAATATAAATTCGGAATGTACATTGAAGTTAAGAAGCGATCCATTGTCTTTGTAACCACAACCAAAGACTTTCATATCCTGTTCACTCTCTCCGATACAAAACTGGTCTGACGCAATTGGCGAAAAGCAGGAACAGTTTATAGGATGTAACGGGCATAAGTGCTAACTTAATATGTACACACATCAGTATATTGATTGTTTTTTCTCTGAATTAAACAGTCTTCCACCAAATACATCACATAATTTACTACATAATATTTTCTGCACGGTCGTACCTGCACCACTAAGTGAACTATGCTTACATCTACATCTACATCCATACTCCGCAAGCCACCTGACGGTGTGTGGCGGAGGGTACCCTGAATACCTCTATCGGTTCTCCCTTATATTCCAGTCTCGTTTTGTTCGTGGAAAGAAGGATTGTCGGTATGCTTCTGTGTGGGCTCTAATCTCTCTGATTTTATCCTCATGGTCTCTTCGCGATATATACGTGGGAGGGAGCAATATACCGCTTGACTCTTCAGTGAAGCTATGTTCTCGAAACTTTAACAAAAGCCCGTACCGAGCTACTGAGCGTCTCTCCTGCAGAGTCTTCCACTGGAGTATTGCTCTTCTGAGGTTGCGCAGAGTTTGGCAATACACTATCATCTCCGTAACGCTTTCGCGATTACTAAATGATCCTGTAACGAAGCGCGCTGCTCTCCGTTGGATCTTCCCTATCTCTTCTATCAACCTTATCTGGTACGGATCCCACACTGCTGAGCAGTATTCAAGCAGTGGGCGAACAAGCGTACTGTAACCTACTTCCTTTGTTTTCGGATTGCATTTCCTTAGGATTCTTCCAATGAATCTCAGTCTGGCATCCGCCCTACCAACGATCAACCCTATATAATCATTCCATTTTAGATCACTCCCAATGCGTACTCCCAGATAATTTATGGAATTAACTGCTTCCAGTTGCTGACCTTCTATTTTGTAGCTAAATGATAAGGGATCTATCTTTCTATGTATTCGCAGCACATTACACTTGTCTACATTGAGATTCAATTGCCATTCCCTGCACCATGCGTCAATTCGCTGCAGATCCTCCTGCATTTCAGTACAATTTTCCATTGTTACAACCTCTCGAACACCACAGCATGATCTGGAAGAAGCCTCAGTGAACTTCCGATGTCATCCACAAGGCCATTTATGTATATTGTGAATAGCAACGGTCCTATGACACTCCCCTGCGGCACACCTGAAATCACTCTTACTTCGGAAGACTTCTCTCCATTGAGAATAACATGCTGCGTTCTGTTATCTAGGAACTCTTCAATCCAATCACACAATTGGTCTGATAGTTCATATGCTCTTACTTTGTTCATTAAACGACTGTGGGGAACTGTATCGAACGCCTTGCGGAAGTCAAGAAACACGGCATCTACCTGTGAACCCGTGTCTATAGCCCTCTGAGTCTCGTGGACGAATAGCGCGAGCTGGGTTTCACACGACCGTCTTTTTCGAAACCCATGCTTGATTCCTACAGAGTAGATTTCTAGTCTCCAGAAAAGTCATTATACTCGAACATAATACGTGTTCCAAAATTCTACAACTGATCGACGTTAGAGATATAGGTCTATAGTTCTGCACGTCTGTTCGACGTCCCTTCTTGAAAACGGGGATGACCTGTGACCTTTTCCAATCCTTTGGAACGCTACGCTCTTCTAGAGACCTACGGTACACCGCTGCTTACAGTATAGACTAATCCTTTTGCGTCCACATGTCACATTTCACCAACTGACGTATTGCCCTTGGGAAAAATAAACATTAATTGTTTGCTCTTGGCACATGTATTTGGTGATACTGCCCAACCTAAAAACATTCTGTTGCTAATTGCTATAATTTAGTCTGCAAATAATACTGGCATAATGCTGTTCAGTACACTGTCCTCAGTCACCAGTAAAAATATCTGCACTTATACCAGTTACATCCTGAATAGCTTGCGGATTGTTCTGGAAGCTTCCAAAAAGATCTATAAATCAAATTACTATCAGGTAACTTCCGTTTTTAAGTTTTGTAGTCTTTTAGACTTAAAGTTTATTTGCTCCAAATGTAAACTCTTTTAGAGATTTATGAAATTAACAGCTAATATCAGTACTGTAAAATTAGAGTAAATATTTCTAAAGTTATTAGCTTTACATTAAGTACGAGGGCTATCCACAAGGTACATTACGTTTTGTATTTAAAAATAAATAAAGTATTTTAAAATTTTTTATTATATACAGATGAAAGCCACACTTAAATACTACTTTTCTACATAGTTGCCATTTAAATTAAGGCACTTATCGTAGCGATGGACGAGCTTGGAAATTCCTTCGTCGTAAAATTCGGCCGCCTGCGCCTTCAACCACGTGGTTACCTCTTCTTGAAGCTGTGCGTCCTCATCAAAACGCTGCATAGCCAACCACTTCTTCATTGCTGGGAATAAGTGGAAGTCGCTCGGTGCCTGGTCGGGACTGTACGGCGGATGAGGAAACAACTCCCACTTAAAAGATTCGAGAACTTCACGAGTGGCATTTGCCGTGTGGGCCCGGGCGTTGTCGTGAATCAGCAAGATCTTTGAGCCCAACTTTCCCCTGCTCTTGTTTTGTATTGCTCTTCTGAGGTTGCGCAGAGTTTGGCAATACCTTTGAGAGTTTATTGTAGTGCCTCTTTCCAGGAAATCCACAAAAATCACATCTTTTCTGTCCCAAAAGACAGTCGCCATCACCTTCCTTGCCGACATTGTTTGCATGCATTTCTTGGGTTTTTGGGGGGAATTTATGTGCCCCCACTGCATTGACTGCAATTTTGTCTCGCAGTTCACATGATTAACCCATGTTTCGTCACCAGTAACGATGCGATCGAGTAATGAGTCGCCATCTTTCTCGTAAGCGTCCAAAAACGTTAACGCTGCAGCCATTCGCTGATTTTTGTGAATCTCTGTCAAGACTTTTGGTATCCATCTTGCAAAAAACTTGTGGTAACTAAGCTTTTCGGTAATGATTTCGTGCAACAAACTTCGTGAAATTTGTGAAAAACTCATAGAGAGTTCCGTTATTGTGAAATTACGGTTTTCACGGACCGTGGCATCGACTTTTTCGACAAGTTCGGCAGTCACTATGCTGGGTCTTCCATTTCGCGCTTCGTCGTGAACGTTAGTTCGGCCATTTTTAAATTTTATGACCCATTGACGCACTCCACCTTCAGTGATTATGTTGTCCCCATACACTTCACAAATCTGCTGATAGATTTCTATCGGTGTACAGTTTTTTGCAGTCAGAAACCTTACTACAGCACGCGCTTCACACTTCGTGGCATTTTAATTAACGCTGACATTTCAAACTGTCACAGTAACTCAACGGAGTACAGCACGAACCTCTCACTAGCACGGCAGGATTCCGACTGAGCGACAGAATGCCATGACACCAAGATGGCCGCGCTAGCCCCGCCCCTAACGGACACAAACGAAAACGTAATGTACTTTGTGGATAGCCCTCGTATATACCTTAATCGGATATCGATTGTATATCAGTAACAGAATAAATGGTAACAATTGTCTTGAATGACTTTAAAATGACTTTACAAAATAAGAATAAGTGATATTAATCTACTATACACACTTTTACTAACAATTATAAATTCTCACGGTATATTATCGTAGCTTAAGTAACTTCGATATACGTGTAAACGGAAAAATATACATGTGGCAAAGTTACGCCCGAGTTCTAGAAAACTTTATAAACGTCCAGACTCTTCGATTGAATATTTTACAAATGAAAGTAGGTTCAAATGTGTCCAAAAAACAGATGGTATTGCAGATTTGTGTTGAAGGGATAAATTCCTACAGCACTTGATATATTACACATGGTTACTGCCTTCAACGTTTAAGTTCTAACAAGTGCTCAAACTAACCGAAAAATGGCTTGATATGATTTGTTGTTAAAAGCAAACAAGCTGCTGTCACGGCTCACGAGGTGCTTTGATCGTCTTGAAAGAACATCACTGGCAGTCGTGGGCAAACAACACGACTCGTTTAACGCTGGGGGGAGCGCAGACTCCGGAGTACAAAGAAGCCTGCTATCTGTACCGTCGCGACAGCCCTACAGTCTTCTGACGTCTCGCGGCTTGGCATCTCAAAGCAGTGATATCCAGAGAGATAGTCAGGAAAGGCTCCGCCTTCCTCGCCACCAACCATTTTGCGGTGTTTCCCAGCGCTCACCATCTTGTAATGTGGGGAACCGCATTGCTCGTTGCTCTCACACAAGTATACTTATGGTTTCCCTAAATCGCTCTAGGCAACTGTCGGGAAAAGCGCACGGCCGATTTCCTTCCGGCTCCATCTCCTTTTGAATCATCTGCCTTCTGACTGGTTTGATGAGGCCCACCACGAATTCCTATCCTGTGCCAACCTCTTCATCTCAGACTAGCACTTGCAACCTACAGCCTCAATTTTTTTGCTGGATGTATTTCAATCTCTCTCTTCCTCTGCAATATTTACCTTCTACAGCACACTCAAGTACCATGGAAGTTATTCCGTGATGCCTTAACAGATGTCCTACTACGCTGTCACTTCAACTGTCAGTGTTTTCCATACATTCTTTTCCTCGACGATACTCCAAAGAGTTTCCTCATTCCTTACCTAATCAGTCCACCTCATTTTCGACATTCTTCTGTAACACCACATCTCAAACGCTTCGATTCTTTTCTTTTCTGGTTATCCCACAGTCAGTGTTTCACTGACGTACAATGCTGAGCTCAAAACGTACATTTTCAAAAATGTCTTCCTCAAATTAAGGCCTATGTTTGATACTAGTAGACTTCTCTTGTACAGGAATGCCCTGCTCTTTTTGACACTGGTAGTCTGCTTTCTACGTCCTCCTTACTCCGTCCGTATGAACTATTTTGCAGCCAAAGCAGCAAAATTCCTTAACTTCATCTACTCCGTAATCACCAGTTCTGATGTTAAATTTCTCGCTGTTCTCATTTCTGCTTCTTCTCATTACTTTCGTCTTCTGTTCATTCCATTCAGCAGATCCTGCAATTATTCTTCACGTTCACTGAGGATAGCAATGTCATCAGCAAATCTTATCATTTATACCCTTTCCCCTTCAATTTTAATTCCACTCTTGAATAGTTGGGGCGAAAGACTACTTCCTGCCTTACACCTTTTTTAATCCGGAACCTGCTATTCCAAACTTATGTTGCAAATCTAATTTTCCTTCCTTCCTTTGCTGAGTAGGCTCCAGCGTTTTGTACGTGCGAATTGTTTAGTACGTCGCGGGATTTGAACACGGCATAGACCTGTCACCAGACTCCAACGCCCTGGTCGCTGAAATCGGGTGACGCGAAACACTTAGCTCACTGTAATCATGAGGTGGTCAACCAAAATCCAACCACCCTACTCACAAAACAGCGCGTTCCAACCTAGAGTCAGTTAGCGCCTAGGGGTGAAATGAACTTTTCTAAACAATAAAATGAAAAGAACTCCGATTATAGTTAAGTCACGACTCCCACTATTTACTTTAAATAATTATTTTCCTTGCACTCTGATTTTTATTAGATCATCCTCTATTTTAAAATACTGAAAAATGGAGCCAAAGTCCTTTTTCTTGGACTCCGCAAGAACAACAGGTTGGACATAGTTTTCTGATGAAGCAGAACCATCAAAATTTTGGCGAAAGGTTGGCGGCGAGTATTTGATATTATCGAGAAAATCATTACCAATACCGATTACATTCACCGTAACTTGCAGGCAGTGATACTTCATTTATTTCACAAAAATACTTTTGAAAAGTAAGTTTGGCAATGCTCTCACATGAGGCCTCGGAGAATTAGCTCATGAAAGCTACTCGCCTGAAAACTTTTTATGTCACTGCAAATAAGAGGTGGTTCTGAGTTACAATAGAAGTCGTAACCATGCGGACAATATTTAAAAGAGAAAACGAATAGAAAAACCTGAACTACACGAAGAAAGCTGATAAATTAAATATAAAGGGAAGTCAAATGGAAACGGGACAGATGGGTAAAATGTAAGTAAACAGTTTATTATTTCGAGAATGATAGCCATAACTGTTAATACATTTTATCTCGCTGTAAGACAAGACGGCCAATGCCTTCATGGAAAGATGTTTGTTGTCGGCTGTAGAGCCATAATTGTACCCAGGCGTGCACCTGTTTGTCTGAAGCAAATCAATGGCCACAAATGTCTTTCTTAAAGGATCCAAAAATATGAATTCGCATTGGGGGGGAGGGGGGGGCTAGAGAGAGAGAGATCGGGACTGTATGTTGTACGGGTAAGGGCTTCCCAGGAAACTTCCGCAGCGTACTGGAAACAACACACACAACATGTGGGCGGACGTTTTGTTGGGAGGTCGTTTCGACTGCGCTGCACAAGTTTCGCTAGGAAGCCCTTACACATCCTCCACACAGTCCCGATCTCTCCCCATGCGGATTCCATATTTTTGGAGCCTTGAAGAAAGACATTCGTGGGCGACCATTTGCTACGGACGAAGAGGCGAGCGCCTGGGTGAAATCACGGTTCCGTAAACTAACGCAAACATTTTTCCATGAAGGCATTGACCGTCTTGTCTAACAGTGGGGTAAATGTATTAACTGTTACGGTGATTACTTTCCAAGTAATAAACAGTTCGTTTTCCATTTGTCTCGTTTTCAAAAAAATGGCTCTGAGCACTATGGGACTCAACTGCTGTGGTCATAAGTCCCCTAGAGCTTAGAACTACTTAAACCTAACTAACCTAAGGACAGCACACAACACCCAGCCATCACGAGGCAGAGAAAATCCCTGACCCCGCCGGGAATCGAACCCGGGAACCCGGGCGTGGGAAGCGAGAACGCTACCGCACGACCACGAGATGCGGGCTGTCTCGTTTTCATCTGACTTCTTTATATACGAGTAAAAAGATACAGATGGATAATTTCAGTTTTATGCAGGTGTCTAAAGCGCCCGTGATCTTACCTCGGGACCATATGTTCTTACGTGAAAATTTATGTAATGATGAACAAAGCATCATCCCTCTGAAGCAATCGATTAGGAACAGATCTAGGGCTCGGAGTAGAAGGAAGTAAGATTGGGCTTAACGTCCTGTTGACATCGTCGCAATCGTCCTTGGCTTATGAAAAAACCAGAGATTTCAATAAAATTCTATCACAAGGTCTAAGAATAGACTTCCAGTTATGGTAGTACTGAAAACGAAAGCTAGGAATTGAATGAACTTGGAGCATAACTTTACAGTGTGTACTGACTGACACCAAAACAAGCATTACAGATATTGTGGGAAGTAAACACATTGCCAGCTATTAATCGACAAAGTGAAGTGATAATGTCGCCACGGAGGCAGCACCGCCATGTCTACTCCCGTGAAACGAGGGGAACAAAGTAATACTGGCATACAGTCCGGTACTCTTGCAAGTGGATCGCTGTCAGTCTCCGTCTGTCTACCTCCACGTTTATAAGCGACACAGTTTCCAGAAGGCAAAAATCTAATTTCGGAATCCGGATCTGACGTTCACTAAGGTCTTTCCATGTTGTCCTGAATCTGTTTTGCTAACCCGATCAAATATTGATTTACGTGTCTTACTTGTCTGATACAAACGTTCTTTTCTTTTTCTTTTGTCTTTCTTTCCTACAGAGATGTGGTCGGCATGGATATTATCTGATTTGGCGTTGTTAACGTTAGAGAGTGGCCGGATTCCCTTCCTGTAGCGAAACTGCACAGGAAAGTGATAAGGCCATTACGATCCTACAGAGCGAGCTCAAACGGCGCTTTATAGCGGAACCCGTGGGTGTTCATATTAACCTGCGGAAGCACACAGTTGCCATAGCCATATTCCGCACTTGGGTAGGTCTAACGGTGAACTGCCAACGTTGTCCCCTTAGTCGCTCAACTATAAAATACTCTGCTATTCTGGTCCAGATGTAGAACACTGGAATGTGCACGAACTCTGCGAGAGAAACTGTTCATCTAATTAGTAACTATTTATTGCAAACGTAACGTGGTTGGGAAAGGAGTGAGACAGGGTTGTAGCCTCTCCCCGATGTTATTCAATCTGTATATTGAGCAAGCAGTAAAGGAAACAAAAGAAAAATTCGGAGTAGGTATTAAAATTCATGGAGAAGAAGTAAAAACTTTGAGGTTCGCCGATGACATTGTAATTCTGTCAGAGACAGCAAAGGACTTGGAAGAGCTGTTGAACGGAATGGACAGTGTCTTGAAAGGAGGATATAAGATGAACATCAACAAAAGCAAAATGAGGATAATCGAATGTAGTCAAATTAAATCGGGTGATGCTGAGGGGATTAGATTAGGAAATGAGACACTTAAAGTAGTAAAGGAGTTTTGCTATTTAGGGAGTAAAATAACTGATGGTGGTCGAAGTAGAGAGGATATAAAATGTAGACTGGCAATGGCAAGGAAATCGTTTCTGAAGAAGAAAAATTTGTTAACATCGACTATAGATTTAAGTGTCAGGAAGTCGTTTCTGAAAGTATTTGTATGGAGTGTAGCCATGTATGGAAGTGAAACATGGATGATAACTAGTTTGGACAAGAAGAGAATAGAAGCTTTCGAAATGTGGTGCTACAGAAGAATGCTGAAGATAAGGTGGGTAGATCACGTAACTAATGAGGAGGTATTGAATAGGATTGGGGAGAAGAGAAGTTTGTGGCACAGCTTGACTAGAAGAAGGGATCGGTTGGTAGGACATGTTTTGAGGCATCAAGGGATCACAAATTTAGCATTGGAGGGCAGCGTGGAGGGTAAAAATCGTAGAGGGAGACCAAGAGATCAATACACTAAGCAGATTCAGGAGGATGTAGGTTGCAGTAGGTACTGGGAGATGAAGAAGCTTGCACAGGATAGAGTAGCATGGAGAGCTGCATCAAACCAGTCTCAGGACTGAAGACCACAACAACAACAACAACTGGAAATCTAAGTAGAACGATCGAAAAGGACCTCTTGATATGTATTTAATTAGATAATTTACTTTTTCAAGTTAACCACTCATGACCGATTTACAAGGCAAATGAAAGACGAAGTATGCACCAAAAGAGTCTGATGTGTGTGGCCGAGCGGTTCTAGGCGCTTCAGTCTGGAACCGCGCGACCGCTTCGGCAGCAGGTTGTGATGCCCTTAGGTAGTTAGGTTTAAGTAGTTCTAACTTCTAGGGGACTGATGACCTCAGAAATTAAGTCTCGTAGTGCTCAGAGCTATTTGAACCACTTTTAGAGTCTGACGGTGAGTGGCCCTGTACGAATATTCATAATGGGAATTGCTTCTGAGGCAGTCAGGTGCGCCTAGACCTCGATTAGTTGATAACTTCATAATCCTAACATGTCCATCATCGGAGGCACGCAGCGGCAATGCATATATTATACGATATTGCAATGCTTGTGTTGTTCGGACATGCATGCATGTTCAAAGGAACAGGCACTGTGGCGACTACAGCCTTTATTAAATATACGAGATGTATTCGCAGTTGCGAATAATGACAACCATCAGCTGCATAATGGAATGACGACAATGAAACTTTGAATGTACGCAAGTCCGTACTTCTGAACAACACAGACACTGCAAAAAAATGGTTCAAATGGCTCTGAGCACTATGGGACTCAACTGCTGTGGTCATTAGTCCCCTAGAACTTAGAACTACTTAAACCTAACTAACCTAAGGACATCACACACATCCATGCCCGAGGCAGGATTCGAACCTGCGACCGTAGCAGTCGCACGGTTCCCAGACACTGCAATTTAGTTTTTATCCGCCGACACCAAGCAAGCAACTTTCACTTAAAAATGTCTCCCTGTACAGGAATATATATAATGGATTTACGAGTGCAGGTTGTAGTCGCAGGGTCCGCTACGGGCCCTGATGACTTGTTCGATGCGTAATGGCATCGACGCGTGTAAGATGCGAATGGCGCCCTGTAGTATAGCTATCCACACTGCATTCACCTGGTTCCAAAGTTCGCCTGTGGCAGTTGGCATTAGGTCACAGTGCTGCACCCTAGTTTCACCATATCCTACACATTTTCGATTGGTGACAAGTCTGGTGATCTAGCGGGCCAGGCAAAATTCTGACATCCTGTAATAGCAAGAAGGTATGTGTTCGCGCAGCAACATGTAATCGTGCGTTGTCTTGCTGAAAAATGGCGTCTGGGGTGTTGTGTAAAAATGGTGTGGTTACTGGTCGCAAGATGTGATTCACGTAGGTGACTAATGGTCACACTGCTCTGGACACGCACCAACCGTGATTTGTTGTGTACTCAATAGCACCCCACACCATAAAGCCTTGAGATGGCGCTGTATGTCTCGGTCGAATGCAGCCACTGAGATGCCACTCCCCTGTCTGCGGCGAACCAAAATGCTGCCATCGTTTTCAAACAAACAGAACCTGTATTCGTCCGGAAACACTATCTGATGCCATTACTGTTCCCAGTGATGTCGTTCCATACACCATTACCGTCCAGCATCTTTCCGTACATTTGTCAATGATAGGCATAGAAGTATATGACCCGCATGTAACCCATGCCGTAATAAACGGCGACGGACTGTCATCCCTGGTAGTGCACAATGTGTTACACAGTTCCACTGTTGCGTCAGAGGTGAGGATAACTGATATGACGGTGCGGTTCGCGTATGCGTCTGTGAGGCATCTTGCACGTCTGCTCAAGTCAAACTGATCCATTACTACAGCGAGAGCGAGAGCCGCAGACACATTTTACCGGTAGGTGGTGTTGTGTCGCGATATCGATGCTGGCCTTGAACCCGCGGACCGACATCGTTCAAATGCTAATCGTTTCTGCTGCAGAACATACTAATGTACAGGTCCTGTAAATATGAATGTCCTACCTCTAGTTGTTCAAGGTTCTGTTTTTTTTTTTTTTAACATGAGTGTATATAACTCAGTGTTACGGTGCTATACTATGAATCTAAATGTCTGGGGATCGATCCCCAGTCAGTTCCAGGATTTTATCTGGTACTCACGACTTCTTTCATTCTGGGCAATATGTCTTAATGTGAAACATATAGAGTTCTTCTGTGGTTTGGAGTCCACTTGAAATGCCCTGTAAGGTAACGGAATACTAAAAATGGTTCAAATGGCTCTGAGCACTATGGGACTCAACTGCTGAAGTCATTAGTCCCCTAGAACTTAGAACTAGTTAAACCTCACTAACCGAAGGACATCACAAACATCCATGCCCGAGGCAGGATTCGAACCTGCGACCGTAGCGGTCTTGCGGTTCCAGACTGCAGCGCCTTTAACCGCACGGCCACTTCGGCCGGCTAACGGAATACTACTTCGGGTAGGAACATGACTAGTAAAACTTTGCGGTGCTCAAATCGGCCTTAGGTTTGATGACAGCTCTAGTTTTATTATGAGACTCCCTTTGGAAGTTGGTTCAAATACAGGAAGGTGTACTTTATATGTCGCTGGCAGGATTAATACACTCCATCTTAACCTCCACAAAATTATTGGAGTTTAAACAAAGCAGTCACTTCTTCTTGTGGCTACGTCTTAGTTACCCACATAACACTTCACTCGTGCAATGCCAGTCACATATCACATGATGGTTAGAGCAGCGCTCGATACCCTGCCTAGCTCTTCACCGTATCGGGAAATCAAGGGTCTGTTCGACCACGAGCATCTCTTGGTCAGCTCTACCTGCCAGAGCAGCGTCTTCTACGGCAGGCCACTGACGTGTTTCAGTAACGTCGGTGTTGCGTTAATCATACCAGAGACAACCCAGGACCTTCGTATGCAATTCTCGTTCGTTTTGGCGCCACGTTAACCGAGTAACGAAAGCGAGACTGAGGTAGAAAAAGGATCGTTTTCGCGTTAAGTCTTGTGTTATTTAAAGTTCTTATTTTTATTCTCTCTATTATTTAATGAGCGTTTTATTAATGTGACTGCGTATTATTATTGATTGATATTTATTTATGGTTTGGTTTAGCGATTCCTTTTTACCGTTTGCTTCTTTTATTTAAGCTGAGTCCTTTTAATTATGTTTGCGGTGGTTATGAAGTAGATACTGCTTACTGTTCTCCGCAAGTTAAAGAATACGGTAATACGATATGCGTTTCGCAGCAGCAGATCTCGTTGAGTCTCTTTGCTGGAACTCCTCCACCTGAAATCGCCAAAGATAATTTATCGCTCTACGGAAATCGATCGGTACAGCCGAGTGCTATGCTGTGTCAGGTGTATAGAATGTGGCGTCCAACTTTAGTTCGCGAAATTATTTAGGTCTTCGGAGCAATATTCTCTACGAATCCCAAAACCGTGTAAATCTGCAGTTTCGGACCATCAAGCCACACAACACTTCCGAACGACTTGTGTCTTTACAATCACTGAACATTTCCTTTGAAATGATTAAGGTTTATGAACTCTACACACCTGATACTCCTTTTGTGCTTTTATATGAATTTATTTTCTTCAGTATCATAAAACATAGATTAGTGTCTTAATGGTGGCTTCCAACAATCTCCTCTCCATGCGACATAGAACATCTCTCCTCCAATGTCCATCAAGGAATAATTATCTCTTTGCCGTACCTTAATAAAGTCTGTATATCTTTGTTATCGAGTTCGCAATGAGATGCTTAAATTCCCTATAGTAATTATCTCTCGCGGAGGTGCTTTACATTTATCGTCATATTAATAGTCCGTCGCACTTTTTTATAGGGTTTTGCATCACAATACGCTATAGTTGTGCAGTTCAGTGAGTGAAATACGTAATGAAATCACACTGATGAAAAGTGTCCGTACACTCCCATGTAATGTGGAATTGACTGTTACATTCCACGAGAGGTCAACCTGCCATTGTAAAAGGAAGCGAGGAGTATTGTGTTGTCAGTGGAACGCACTAACAGCAGACTGGATCGGTTAGAAGAACTCGGTGACTTAGAATATGGACTGGTTTTTGGATGTCACCTGAGTAACTGATCCATCAGGAACATCGCAATTCCTTCTAAAACTGCCCATTTTGATTGTCGGTGGTGTGATTGTGAAGTGAAAATGCGGAGCGACAACCTCAGCTAAAATAAAACCAGGCAGACCTCATGTACCGATGTACGGGGACTGTCGAGCATTGCGGAGGGCTGTTGTGAAAAATCGCATGAAACCATCGGAGGCAATCACTCTTGAGTTCGAAAGTGGTACCAGCTGTCCAGTTAGCACAATGACTGTGCGTAAGGAGTTGAAAAGGATGGGATACAATGGTCGAGCTGCCACTGGACGACTGGCTATTGCCAATGACTGAAACACAGTGATGAATTACGTTACACCCTGTAGCAATCCCGCAACGACCTTGCCGCAGTGGATACACCGGTTCCCATGAGATCACCGAAGTTAAGCGCCGTCAGGCGTGGCCGGCACTTGGATGGGTGACCATCCAGGCCGCCATGCGCTGCTGCCATTTTTCGAGGTGCACTCAGCCTCGTGATGCCAATTGAGGAGCTACTCGACCAAATAGTAGCGGCTCCGGTCAAAGAAAACCATCGTAATGACCGGGAGAGCGGTGTGCTGACCAAACGCCCCTCCTATCCGCATCCTCAACTGAGGGTGACACGGCGGTCGGATGATCCCGATGGGCCACTTGTGGCATGAAGACAGAGTGCTGTAGCAATCCGGTGGAAGGCTTCAGTTTGGCGAATGTCTGGAGAATGTTATTTGCTTCATGTGTAGTTCCAACAGTGAAGTGGCATAACAGTATGGGAATGTATTTCATGGTTCGGGTGTGGTCCCCTTATTGCGTTTAAGTAAATGCTAAATTCAGAACGACATAAATACATTTTACAGCCCTGTGTGCTCCATATAGTAGACGAACAGTTCAGAGGCGATGATGGTTCGTATCAGCATGACAATGCACCCTGTCACAAAGCAGCGACTGTGAGGCAATGTCTAGTGGACAATAACATTCCCAAAATAGACCGATCTGAAGCCAATGGAACACATTTTGGGTAAGTTAGAACGTTGGTTTCACTCCAGATCCGAGTGTCCAGTATCATTACCTTTCATGGTTTCCGCTCTTGAGGAATAATGGGCTGGCATTCTTCCGCAGACGCTCATTTACATCATTGGAAGTGTCCCCAGAGAATTTAATCCGTTACAAACACGAAGGATGGACACACTCCACATTAGTGTCCACTAAAAGGTATGTGGGTGCCTTTGATCAGATGGTGTACACCCTAAAGAAAGTGACATATATTTTTCAGTCACACTGATGTGACCATCAGTAGGAAGTTTGAATAACCACCTTTTGTAGTGTGGACGTGCAGGGAGAGAGACAGTGAGGTTCTCAGAGGTACTGGTGGTGAAGTGATGTGGAGCTTTGCCGACTCCAATGCCATAGCCAGCTGCGCTGGGTTTCTCTGCTAAGGATCCAGTGGGGGTGGGTTTTAACCCTGGGAGTTTGACGGCCAGGGGAGAAATGTAAACTGATCCTGCTGCTCTTCGGACCACGCCCGTACACTGAGAGCTGTGTGACACGTTGCAGGTAGATGCCATCGCGCCGAGGAAAAACCAACAGCATGTGGGGGAGGCATGGTCCCTGAGAATAGATGAATACTTGTGTTGATTCGTTGTGCCTTCCTGAATAACGAGATCATCCAGAGAATGCCACGAAAACATTCCCCAGATCATATTGCTCCCTCCTCCACTCTGGATCCTTATGATGATCGTTGCAGGGTGCTTGCTTTCAGACATTTCGCACCATACACGCCAACCGCCATTTGTCCGATGGACCACGAAACATGATTCATCTGAAAATGCCCCCTATAGTCACTCAGTGGACGTCCAGTTACGTCATTGGCGTAGATTCCAGCCATCATCGCAGATGAACAGATGTCAGCATGGGTACATGAACCAGGCGTTGTTGCAGAAGTCATACGCAGCAACGTTCGCTGAACGGTCGTCGAGGAGACACTGGTGGTAGTCCTTGGATCATCTAGGTGGTCAGTTGCTCAACAGTTGCACGTGTAGTCGCCCCTACACACCTCCGTAACAGTCGTTCACCCCTGTCATATATGGCCCATGGTGCACCACAGGTTGGCTCAGAGCCAGTTCTAGATACTCGTAGTTTCATTTTGCCATGCACAGTATACTTTACCACAAAGTTAGCCAGTACGGAATTGCTTTCATCCTTGATCCGGAAGCCAATGATCATGCTCCTGTGGACGGCAGATAAATCGCTCCATTTTCCCATTACGACAATGACTACGTCCCAACCGCTTTATCCACCTTCCACTGTTAGTGCTGCCACCTGCTATCTGTGAGTGGTTATTATACGTTGGCTTAGAGTGTAGGCGGTGGCCACATTAACCTGACTGGACCGTGTATTTTATTTATAGCTGTGTCAGCTGAAATAAGCTTTTTCCAGAAAATTGTGGCCAATGAGGCCTTGTTATTAACCTTAGCAAGATCTAGTACGCAAGGTTCACTCAGTAAGGACTTTAATCAATAGCGTTCAAGACAGTGAGGGGAATCTGTTTTGTCTCTGAATAGATAATAATGATCGATTTTAACTCAGCTGAAATTAATGAGCAGCTTCCCTATCACAAAATAATTTAATTTCAAGGAGCTTGGATATTAGTTAACTTCATAATTATTTACTTCAGATGATTATTTGCTTCACATGTAGGAGTAGTAAAGCAAGTAATAAAGTTAATTATTTATCTAATCCCCCAGCCACATTTGAATTAAAATGAAAGGTAATATTTCCATATGTCGGCCTTGCAGCGTATCACTCCCACCCTCTTCCTGTTCAAAATTCGACACACAGCCAGAGGCTGTGGAAGGGTATCCAGTTGTGTTCTTCATCTGTCCCTTCGGTACTCCTGATAGGCACCCACGAGAACCAGCGTTCCTTGCATACTGCTTTTTATGGCTCTCAGACTCCTTCACATAGAATTCAACCGTGCACATTGTAGCGGCAGTTGGTGTCTATTTTATCCTTTCCTCACCAGGAAATGTCGTGTGGCTAGGGCCTCCCGTCGGGTACACCGTTCGCCTGGTGCAATTCTTTCGAGTTGACGCCACGTCGGCTACTTGCGTGTCGATGGGGATGAAGTGATGATGATGATAAAGACAACATAACACTCAGTCCCTGAGCGGAGAAAATTTCCGACCCAGCCGGGAATCGAACCAAGGCCGTTAGGTATGACATTCCGTCGCGCTAACCACTCATCTACCACGGGCAGACAGGACGTTAAACCCTAATCTTCCTTCCTGGATGTTTTAGCTACGAGCAGAGCAAGTTTTCGCCATGCCTGTCCACCACTAAGGTGGAAAGCGCACACCTGCTTCTTGCTGTGGTTTCGCTTCGGGTGGTTAGAATCATAGTAGAAGTGGAGCATATTCAAAGATCGTATCAGTATTCCTTTTACCTTTAAGAAACTCGAATCTAGAACTGCCACTGCTATTTCGTGAACGTATATGAAATATCTGGTGTGATTTGATATTGGCTGATCATTTGTGAATACATTGTATAAAGTGTAGGTGCTTCTTCGTGGTGCTTCTTCGTGGTAAGTCAGTCTTCCCCCGCCTATTGTTCTTCATGTAGAGAGTGACGTAAAATCAAGTTCTGTGAAGAATGGTGCCAATCAAGCCTGTAATTAAACAACGTCGGGGCTCTGCGTTGTAGTTGCGCGGGCTTTAGAGAAGTGAAGGAGGCGGTCGCACATTTCGCCGTTCAGAGAAATTTTGATAATGGGACATTAAAACCGCCGCCGCCCCTTCCCCAAGCGTCCACCTCGCGCACAGCTGCGGGAAAACTCAGTGAACGGGCCCGCCGTTTGCGGGAACTGCGTCCGGTCTCTGACAAAGAGCCCGCCGCTATTGTTCCCCAAATTATTTGTGCGCCCGGCGACACCCAGCAGCCGACACGTGCGCTGGCTTGTTGCAGGCAGATACGCGCCATTCACTGCCCAACAGACTCGTTTTATTTTGTCGTAGACCTTGTTGCTGCGCATGCAGCGACAGGTCAGTCCTGCTTGCACTAGCCGTCTACTCTATGGCTCTAAATATGGGCTCCAGCTAGCCTGAATAGAGTGTTCGTCCGGAACGCGGACACAATAAAATTTCTCTGTGTAGTAAAAGGTCTACACTTGCCTGCGACATAGGAACATGTCGAGCAAGCCAGCGACTGCACTGTTTTACACATAAGAAAATAAACCTACAGCAGCAGGGTGACTCAAAAGAATCGGATATTTTGAAATGTGTTGAAGCAACGGTGCGTCGTAGCTGGCGCTAAATGACATATACAATTTTGCTCCCACTGTCTTGCCTAGTAAACATGGAGCAATGGAACAGTGGCTCAAATGGTTCACATGGCTCTGAGCACTATGGGACTCAACTTTTGAGGTCATTAGTCCCCTAGAACTTAGAAATAGTTAAACCTAACTTAACCTAAGGACATCACACACATCCATGCCCGAGGCAGGATTCGAACCTGCGACCGTAGCGGTCCCGCGGTACCAGACTGCAGCGCCTAGAAACGCACGGCCACTTCGGCCGGCAATGGAACAGTGTTCAGCGTGCATTTGCAGTAAAAGAATGAAAGTGTAGGGGCCACATGTCAAGGATTTCGGCGTTATTCCAACATCGGAGAGCATGGTCGTGTTTCCTCACAGCATCCAATCAACACCTGGGCCCGCAATTTTGAAGATGCAAAGGGTTCTGAATTGAAGCTTTCTGCAGGGAGACCTCGAATCACTCGTACCGGAGACAATATCGAGGCTGTGAAAACTACTTTCTTGCTTTCTTAAGAAACCCACAGCATTGTGTTCGACATCATGCAGAGCGTCTACTGCGGCATCTTTCGAATGTTCAACGAATACTGAATGAATTCCAAGTTGTTCTATCCGTATAAGCTGCAGGTCGTTTGGCAACTTCAGCCTAACGATCTGCTAAGGCATGTAGAATATACTGAACGCATGTTAGAAAAAGTGCACTATGACGACAGTTTCGTTAACAGTCTAGATATCGCACGAAGCTCACTTCCATCTCAGAGGCTTTGTCAGTAGACATAATTTTCGCTATTCATCCTAGTAAGATCCACCTCAGCATAGCAGGAAGGGTGGCTATATGCTGCGACATTTTATCAAAAATGTTCAAATGTGTGTGAAACCGTATGGGACTTAACTGCTAAGGTCATCGGTCCCTAAGCTTACAAACTACTTAAGCTAAATTATCCTAAGGACAAACACACACACCCATGCCCGAGGGAGGACTCTAACCTCCGCCGGGACCCGCCGCACATTCCATGATTGCAGCGCCTCAGACCGCTCGGCCTCATAGGCCCCTATTTCCTTGAAGATGATGACGGGTGCGCAGCCACTGTAACGTCTGTTCGGTATGTTGCCACCATGGAAAGTTTTGTTGCTCAAGAATAGCACCATTTTCCCGCCAACAGTTGGTTGCAACATGACTGAGCAACGGCGAATACGGCGCGGATATCGATGGGAGCCGTACGACGATTGTTTGGTAACCATGTCGTTCCAAGGTACGGTGACATTGCATGGCACACAAGACCGCCTGACCTGACAACGTGTGATTTTTTTATTTTCGTGTGGCCACCATAAGAATGCGGTTTACCGTACTCGACCTGCTACCACCGAATAACGTAAAGCAATAACACCAGAGGAAAACTCCAGGATTCCTATTGAAATGTTAGGTCAAATGTTCCTGTCAGGGTGCAGAAATGTGAATGTCGAGGAGGAGCTCATCCAGCGGATGTGATATTCGAGAAATAAAAATGCTTATGACATTCAATAATGCAAACTGTGTACTATACGTTGATATAAATACACTACTGGCCATTAAAATTGCTACACCAAGAAGAAATTCAGATGATAAACGTATATTCATTGGACAAATATATTATACTAAAACTGACATGTGATTACATTTCCACGCAATTTGGGAGCATAGATCCTGAGAAACCAGTAGCCAGAACAATCACCTCTGGCCGTAATAACGGCCTTGATATGCCTGGGCATTGAGTCAGAGCTTGGATGGCGTGTACAGGTACAGCTGCCCATGCAGCTTCAACACAATACCACAGTTCATCAAGAGTAGTGACTGGCGTATTGTGACGAGTCAGTTTTTCGGCCACCATTGACCAGACGTTTTCAATTGGTAAGAGATCTGGAGAATGTGCTGGCCAGGGCAGCAGTCGAACATTTTCTGTATCCAAAAAGGCCTGTACAGCACCTGCAACATGCGGTCGTGCATTATCCTGCTGAAATGTAGGGTTCCGCGGGAATCGAATGAGGGGTAGAGCGACGGGTCGTAACACATCTGAAATGTAACGTCCACTGTTCAAAGTGGCATCAATGCGAACAAGAGGTGACCAAGACGTGTAACCAATGGCACCCCGTTACATCACGCCGGGTGATACGCCAATATGGCAATGACGAATACACGGTTCCAATGTGCTCTCACCACGGTGTCGCCAAACACGGATGCGACAATCATGATGCTGTAAACAGAACCTGGATTCATCCGAAAAAATGACGTTTTGCCATTAGTGTACCCAGGTTCGTCGTCGAGTACAACATCGCAGGCGCTCCTGTCTGTGATGCAGCGTCATGGGTAACTGCAGCCATGGTCTCCGAGCTGATAGTCCATGCTGCTGCAAACGTCGTCTAACTGTTCGTGCAGATGGTTGTTGTCTTGCAAACGTCCCCATCTGTTGACTCAGGGGTCGAGAAGTGGCTGCACGATCCGTTATAGCCATGCGGATAAGATGCCTGTCATCTCGACTGCTAGTGATACGAGGCCGTTGGGATCCAGCACGGCGTTCCGTATTACCCTCCTGAACCCACCGATTCCATATTCTGCTAACACTCATTGGATCTCGACCAACGCGAGCAGCAATGACGCGATACGGTAAACCGCAATCGCGATAGGCTACAATCCGACTTTTATCAAAGTCGGAAACGTGATGGTACGCATTTCTCCTCCTTACACGAGGCATCACAACAACGTTTGACCAGGCAACGCCGGTCAACTGCTGTTTGTGTATGAGAAATCGATTGGAAATTTTCCTCATGTTAGCACGTTGTATGTGTCGCCACCGGTGCCAACCTTGTGTGAATGCTCTCAAAAGCTATTAATTTGCTTATCACAGCATCTTCTTCCTGTCGATTAAATTTCGCTCCTGTAGCACGTCATCTTCGTGGCGTAGCAATTTTGATGGCCAGTAGTGTAAATATTTGTAAAGTAATAGTGCTCATCCATTAATCTCCATTCAAAAATTTAGCATCTTACGAGTCAATCTGTACTTCTTAACACAGAATTAAATTAATAATACACTGACTAGCAAAAAGATGAAGCACCGAAAAGAGGCGACGAAAACGAAATAAAACTTCACGTGTTGAGAGGATGTTGTTATTGTGGTGGTCTTCAGTCCTGAGACTGGTTTGATGCAGGATATGTCATGTTATTTCAGTGATTACAAGATCGAGTCTCATTTACAAAGAACTTGGCAGTTTGAGCCCACTAATCAAAATGACGTAACATCCCCTCTGGCCTGAATGTATGAACTGATTCAGTTAACAAGGGTGTCGTAAGGCCATTGTATATTCTTCTGAGGGAAGCTGCCACACAGCTGTTGTAACTGATTCTTGATATACCAGATACTGGAACTGGGACGGAGCTGACAGTTGAGCAGCTTACACACATATTCTATCAGAGACAAACCTAGGGATGCTGCTGGCAATCGCACAGACAGTTCATCGATACACGTTCCATTTGTGTACGAGCATTTTCCTGTTCAAAGACAGCACCACGATTGTCGTATGAGAGGTAACAAGTCAGGATGCAAGATGTCCGTGACACACTATTGTGCCGTCAGAGCTCATTTCGTCACAATCAGCCGTGACCTGAAGTCATGCACGATGGCTCCCCATACCATGACGCCTCTCCAAAATTTTCGAAGAATGGGACCTCTCCTAACTTCGCGAACAAACTCGCCATCGAAGGCCATCCGAGGTAGTGCAGAACATCTATTCGTCGCTGAATACATTGCGACGTCATGCTTCCCTTATCACGGCACGACTCCAAGCACAGCAGTTGTGTTAGCGGCAGCCTACTCATAGTACACTACTGGCCATTAAAATTGCTACACCTCGAAGACGACGTGCTACAGACGCGAAATTTAACCGACAAGAAGAAGATGCTTTGATATGCAAATGATTAGCTTTTCAGGGCATTCACACAAGGTTGGCACCGGTGGCGACACCTTCAACGTGCTGACATGAGGAAAGTTTCCAAACGATTTCTCATACACAAACAGCAGTTGACCGGCGTTGCCTGGTGAAACATTATTGTGATGCCTGGTGTAAGGAGAAGAAATGCGTACCATCACGTTTCCGACTTTGATAAAGGTCGGATTGTAGCCTATCGCGGTTGCGGTTTACCGTATCGCGACATTGCTGCTCGCGTTGGTCGAGATCCAATCACTGTTAGCAGAATATGGAATCGGTGGGTTCAGGAGGGTAATACGGAACGCCGTGCTGGATCCCAACGGCCTCGTATCACTAGCAGTCGAGATGACAGGCATCTTATCCGCGTGGCTGTAACGGATCGTGCAGCCACGTCTCGATCCCTGAGTCAACAGATGGGGACGTTTGCAAGACAACAACCACCTGCACGAACAGTTCGACGACGTTTGCAGCAGCATGGACTATCAGCTCAGAGACCAAGGCTGCGGTTACCCTTGACACTGCATCACAGACAAGAGCGCCTGCGATGGTGTACTCAACGGCGAACCTGGGTGCACGAATAGCAAAACGTCATTTTTTTCGGATGAATCCAGGTTCTGTTTACAGCATCATGATGGTCGCATCCGTGTTTGGCGACAACGCGTTGAAAGAACATTGGAAGCGTGTATTCATCATCGCCATAGTGGCGTATCACTCGACGTCATGGTGTGGGGTGCCATTGCTTACACGGCTCGGTCACCTCTTGGTCGCATTGACGGTACTTTGAACAGTGGATGTTACATTTCAGATGTGTTACGACCGGTGGCTCTACCCTTCATTCGATCCCTGCGAAACCCTACATTTCAACAGGATAATGCACGACCGCATGTTGCAGGTCCTGTAAGGGCCTTTCTGGATACTAAAAATGTTCGACTACTGCCCTGACCAGCATATTCCCCAGATCTCTCGCCAATTCAAAACATCTGGTCAATGGTGGCCGAGCAACTGGCTCGTCACAATACGCCAGTCACTACTCTTGATGGACTGTGGTATCGTGTTGAAGCTGCATGGGCAGCTGTACCTGTACACGCCATCCAACTCAATGCCCAAGTGCATCAAGACCATTATTACGGCCAGAGGTTGTTGTTCTGGGTACTGATTTCTCAGGATCTAAGCACCCAAACTGCGTGAAAATGTAATCACATGTCAGTTATAGTATAATATATTTGTGCAATGAATACCTGTTTATCATCTGCATTTCTTCTTGGTGTAGCAATGTTAATGGCCAGTAGTGTATAACCGAACCCCGTATTCCACGCGTGACCAATCAGCCTTTGTCTTTTAAATGTCCGAATCATGTGTAATCTAACTGTTTTTTTAACGTTACACAGCAGGGAAAGGAAAGCTTTTCAACTACAAACGTGACAATATTTACCCGTATTACCCGCTAATATTGCTTAAAATGGAATTAATAATACGCAGAATAAATTTTTGTGTCTCTCCAGAAGTGAAACATGGCGTTGGCTGCGTACAAAAAGTGAACCCGCTTGGCAGGCGAATTTATGGCACCACTGGTGTGTACCGGTAGCCGCTGGGACCGTCTCACAAAAAATAACTTTCGTCTCTCCTGCTCTGCCTCCATGCAGCTTGTCAGACAAAGAAAAGAGAAACAGCTTTTAGTTCGCCCAGTAGAGCATTTTCATTAAAACTGCACAACATTGCACTGTTTTTCAACATTAACAACAATCTCTAACAAAATTTTTTGACATGTGGTACATAACAGAATACTATTATTAGCAAGGCACCTATTTATGATTTAAACTTCGCTCCAGAGCGAGGAGTGGGTAATGGCGCTCGATTTTCCGTATCTGTACACAACACAAGTGGCGACACACATGACATTTTATATGGGCTACCTGGATTTCTTCTTATCCGCACCCCCGTAGCAAAAAAGAAAAACTATATCTACAAAGATTGTTTCGGTCGGCAGTTCTGAAGTTGCGGTTTAAGTACTTTCTTTTAGTTTATGTTTTTTAATGTGTCAGAAGTAAATTTACATTAATGACTGTTGCGGAAACAATTTTATTTGGAAACGAGATGGAGGCAGACTGAGATATCCTTACGCGGCTTAATGTCTGCCATCCTGATTTTCAATAATTAAGTTAACATTCTGCTAAAACTAATTTATAGGTAAGAAATCTCATAAAATTGAAGTTTACAATGATATATCAAAGCGACCACACTTATTATCTCTTCAGAACGAAAGTAAACAAATTCTTGGAAATTACTTTTATATGACACTGAAAGATTGTCATAACACCAAAATTAATTAATTATCATCTTTTGGCCGTACAAAATGACACAAAATTTACATTTAACAAAACTGATGGGGAATTCTGGATCGGTATATGACTTTGGAACAATGGTTCTAACATATACTTTTCATAAAACTTTGGCAAACTATAAGGTTGAGTGTAACATCTTGACAGACTGCTAAATACGATTAACACAAAAATGCCGCCTTGTTGAAGTTGTCACTTGCTGAACGAATATTTGGATAGGCTCTTCCCATCTCCAGTGACGGAATTAATTTATAATACCACGCACATGTGGTAGCCACGTTAACTTGCTGTATCATTGGCTCCATATTCCAACATATAAAACAAGTCTGTTACTCTTGTTTTCCGATACAAAATAAACTGGAGACGACTTCAGGAACTATAAGCTACTGTCACAACTATTAAGCGCTTTCATACAGAATTTTTTACGGTTTAAGCTTCACAGCACCAGACATGACATGCTACAATACGTACACTGCCAAGGCCCAACTGCAACTGTCTTTGATTTTGCGTTTTTTTCCTCCCTTGCGCTGCTGGCGCCAAGGTCATCTAAAACCAACAGTAGATTCCCTACCTTCATGATTTCAGTTTGTTTAAGTGGGTTACATGTTCTAATACCGTAGAATGTTACAGTCAGTACCTTTAAAAATTACAGTCATTTCCATATTTTATTTTCCATAAAATTAGTAGTGTTTTCACATGATATACCCTCCTTCCAACGAACATTTATCACAGAAATAACACTTTTACATGTTGACATTGTTTAGCATAAGCTCGATAATTATACTGGTTCGCATTTCATTTTTTTTGCGTCGTCGTTGCCACTGTAGAGTCTTGTACCAGAGGAAGCCACGGAGAAGATGTTGTTTGGTGGTGGGTATCCTCTTTCTACAACAAAACTGCATACATGTATTAACAGTGTTCTTTATTTCTCAGAAGAGAAAGCTACTTATCTTTAATCTAGTCCATGTGTTGTGGTACAAACTCTTCCATAATAGTCCACGCTAGTCTACTGCTGGTGAAGTACAAGTCCAGCTATAAATACTACACTCTCGTAGCCGGTGATGTAAACTGACAGATGCCAACTAGAATAGTGACTGGGCTAGCAGCTGAGACTCCGACTGTGACTGGGCTGACTGTCTGTGACTGACTGACTGGCTGGGCCCTCGGGTCTGCAGCGGCGATCTAAATACTGGGAGTCAAAAGGGCGTTGGCAGTGTGTAGCTTGTGAGTCTGTCTTTGGCCTCTCTCCAGATAGTCACACTTGATTCGGTACCCATTATCGATCTTCTTGCAACCTCTTTGCCGACTGGTGTGCTGTCGACTGCATATGCCAGCACAGATTCGATACTATTTAAATAAAAACAATTTTTAGATATTTCAATTTGAATTTAACTGTAACATCACAGTGGGACAATATTTGCCTGTTTCAGCAGCTGCTAGTCTCTGACCAATGGTGTGGGATGACACAGAATGTCACAGGGAGTCCATTACTTGTTCTCAGATGGCAGGCACTGATGTGAAGGGGTTATGATACACTTGATGCACAATATGGTGACCCTCCCTTGGAGAGTTCAAACGTGTCAATCCCAATCCTGATGAAGAGTATGCCTGCCCTCAAAACAGTGTTCTTCAACCTTGGGCCATGGTCACTTTCAAACGACCCACAACTCTACATATTCCATGATTCGACCAGCCATCCAAATGGAGTCCACGATGAAGCCATTTTCAAACTCTCTCAGGTGCTGACAACATTGTGTCACCTGAGTAAGCCGCATCTCCATGTCCATCACTGTGATCACTCAATATCTGACGCTGTACATGACCTTTATGCACCCTACCAGGCCTGTTAACAACATTAACATGAACAATGCTAATGCACTCCAGGTGGACCTTCTAACTTTAACAAATAATTGTAATGTTAATTATTTACATACCGTCCAGTGGTGTGTATATGTACAAATTAACAAAGACATTCAACCACATCATCTGGGTGTTTCATCTGTTTATTTTCAGACAGTGTAGTTCTCATCCCCTGATTCTGATGAAGGTTTTCTGAAGGCCTCCATCGCATTAATCAAATACGAAACTCGAAATCCACTCCTAAATATTGGCAAGTAGTACTCCTTCTCCCCCATTAGAGATCCTATGTATATGGCGGAAAAGAAAGACAGAGGATAAAAGTTAAAAAGATTTAAAAAACATTAAGTCCATAGATTTAATTTACCGGCCTTTACAAAGACGTAAAACTCGGCGCAAACAGTACCCACAGCCTCCTTCTGCTTCGTTTACAGCTAGTAATATTGACAGCAGCTATTTCACTGCATCAATTTACGTAAATTAATTAGCAAATACGTCTTGGGGAGCTGAATACAACACCTTCAGAACCAGCAGCAGCTCTCTAGTCTACTCTGCTGGTGAGTACTTTGCTCCTCTTTGGATCACAGCCTCCACACACATCTCGTTGATGTCCAACTCAATCATGCAATGAAATTAGGGCAACTCCCGCTCAGTGGCTACCTGGTCTCAGCAACAGAGCGCAACCCCAGACCAGACGTCTCGCTGCTCTAAAGTCTCAGCTGCAAAAACGCTCTAACAAATCAGCGTTGCATATTCACGCCGATTCTACACAATTTACCAGCGAACATAAGGAATTACGACTGGAATCAAGAGATCCCCAGTGATAACAGTAACATAACTTCGGAAATTTACTACAGACGAGCATTGGCAATCACAATGGAGAGAAGAAGTCAGAAACTGTAACTTCGTAAAAGACCCGACAACGAAAGTCGCTGATTTCAGCCACATTAGAAGGGTGTGATGCAACCTCACCAGAATCCGCACTGTGCGGGGAATATGCAATAAATCAATGTTCCAATGGGGAATGGTCGAAAATCCTTTATATGTAAAGTGTGACGCCAAAGAACAAACAACCTTACAAAAAGCCTTCGAACGCCCAAATATCCATTTTGAAGAATCGCTGCAAGAGATCCACGGACTTCCGACTGCAGCACTGGACTGGCTGAAAGCCTGTAACCTGTTTTCGTGACATATTTACGTCCCTCTTTTAAATTTTGAATTTCTCTTTTCATCCATATTTTACCACTTCGTAGAATTACTGTTCGTCCATATGTTACTGTCAAGAAACTGTAATTTATGTTTGTAACTTATTTGTATTTAAATTTTAAGCTTTAAGCCTCACCTTCTATCTATATTGTACCATCTTTGTACAACTGTTGTTCGTCTTTATATGATATACCTCTTATTCAAGAAGCAATGCGTAATGCTCATACGTGAATGAGTCCGTTATCAAAGCTAGATCATGTGTTACACGCTGTTAGCGTGATGTCTTCTATGGGAGAGGGGACTTTGAAATGTGCTAATATAAATTAGTATTTAGTATGAAAAGTTGTGACTCATTCATATCTTTCTAGAAAACACTGGAACTGCAACTGACACAATGACAAAAAAATCAACTAATAAATTCATTAGAAGAGAAAAGCTCGTCACATTCCGGTTAGCAAGTAGTACTCAGTTCGGTCACAATGCTGTCTAGACGCCTGGTATGAGCAATAAGAAATTTTTAAATACGACTGGATTAACTGACCCGTCTCAGGAAACACCACCTTACCGTCACATTGCCTATGAGAGCGAGAGGGTTTGCATGTTTCAATGAAGTGGAGGACTACACCTGTGGCAGCGCAGCTGCTGGCGCAGTCTTCCAAGCCGGGACACACGAAGAGTGTTTCACAACGTGCCATCTTTAATTCATCCGGTCCTGATACTTCCTTTCCCTGTTTACTCGAAGCCCTCGGACAGCGGTCTGACTACGGAGCGGCAACCCGAAATGTTACCCGCTTCTCCAGGGTGAGGGTTCTGCGATGGACCGGTTCCTCTGCGTTTATAAAATATCTCTACATCTACATGGAAACTCTGCAAATCACATTTAAGTGCCTGGCAGAGGGTTCATCGAACCACTTTCTTAATTCTCTATTATTCCAGTCTCGTATAGCGCGCGGGAAGAATGAACACCTATATCTTTCCGTACGATATCTGGTTTCCCTTATTTTATCTTTGTGATTGTTCCTCCCTATGTAAGTCGGTGTCAACAAAATATTTTCGCATTCGGAGGATTTTTTTTTTGTTATGGTTTTTTAGGGCGCAAAACTGCTACGGTCATTAGCGCCCGGCATTCGGAGGAGAAAGTTGGTGATTAGAATTCCGTGAGAAGATTCCGTCGGAACGAAAAACGCCTTTCTTTTAATGATGTCCATCCCAAATCCTGTATCATTTCTGTGATACTCTCTCCCACGTTTCGCGATAATACAAAACGTGCTCCCTTTCTTTGAACTTTTTCGATGTACTCCGTCAGTCCTGTCTGGTAAGGATCCAACACCGCGCAACAGTATTCTAAAAGACGACGGAGAAGCGTAGTGTAAGCATGTCTCCTTAGTAGGTCTGTTATATTTTCTAAGTGTCCTCCCAATGAAACGCAGTCTTTGGTTAGCCTTCCCCACAACATTTTCTGTGTGTTCCTTCCAATTTAAATTGTTTGTAGTTGTAATACCTAGGTATTTAGTTGAATTTACGGCTTTTAGATTAGACTGATTTATCGTGGAACCGAAGTTTAACGCGTTCCTTTTAGGACTCATGTGGATGACCTCACACTTTTCGTTATTTAGGGTCAACTGCCACTTTTCGCACTATTCCGACATTTCTTCTAAATCGTTTTGCAGTTTGTTTCGATCTTCTGATGACTTTATTAGTCGATAAACGACAGCGTCATCTGCAAACAATCGAAGACGGCTGCTCAAATTGTCTCCCAAATCGTTTATATACACTCCTGGAAATTGAAATAAGAACACCGTGAATTCATTGTCCCAGGAAGGGGAAACTTTATTGACACATTCCTGGGGTCAGATACATCACATGATCACACTGACAGAACCACAGGCACATAGACACAGGCAACAGAGCATGCACAATGTCGGCACTAGTACAGTCTATATCCACCTTTCGCAGCAATGCAGGCTGCTATTCTCCCATGGAGACGATCGTAGAGATGCTGGATGTAGTCCTGTGGAACGGCTTGCCATGCCATTTCCACCTGGCGCCTCAGTTGGACCAGCGTTCGTGCTAGACGTGCAGACCGCGTGAGACGACGCTTCATCCAGTCCCAAACATGCTCAACGGGGGACAGATCCGGAGATCTTGCTGGCCAGGGTAGTTGACTTACACCTTCTAGAGCACGTTGGGTGGCACGGGATACATGCGGACGTGCATTGTCCTGTTGGAACAGCAAGTTCCCTTGCCGGTCTAGGAATGGTAGAACGATGGGTTCGATGACGGTTTGGATGTACCGTGCACTATTCAGTGTCCCCTCGACGATCACCAGTGGTGTACGGCCAGTGTAGGAGATCGCTCCCCACACCATGATGCCGGATGTTGGCCCTGTGTGCCTCGGTCGTATGCAGTCCTGATTGTGGCGCTCACCTGCACGGCGCCAAACACGCATACGACCATCATTGGCACCAAGGCAGAAGCGACTCTCATCGCTGAAGACGACACGTCTCCATTCGTCCTTCCATTCACGCCTGTCGCGACACCACTGGAGGCGGGCTGCTCGATGTTGGGGCGTGAGCGGAAGACGGCCTAACGGTGTGCGGGACCGTAGCCCAGCTTCATGGAGACGGTTGCGAATGGTCCTCGCCGATACCCCAGGAGCAACAGTGTCCCTAATTTGCTGGGAAGTGGCGGTGCGGTCCCCTAAGGCACTGCGTAGGATCCTACGGTCTTGGCGTGCATCCGTGCGTCGCTGCGGTCCGGTCGCAGGTTGACGGGCACGTGCACCTTCCGCCGACCACTGGCGACAACATCGATGTACTGTGGAGACCTCACGCCCCACGTGTTGAGCACTTCGGTGGTACGTCCACCCGGCCTCCCGCATGCCCACTATACGCCCTCGCTCAAAGTCCGTCAGCTGCACATACGGTTCACGTCCACGCTGTCGCGGCATGCTACCAGTGTTAAAGACTGCGATGGAGCTCCGTATGCCACGGCAAACTGGCTGACACTGACGGCGGCGGTGCACAAATGCTGCGCAGCTAGCGCCATTCGACGGCCAACACCGCGGTTCCTGGTGTGTCCGCTGTGCCGTGCGTGTGATCATTGCTTGTACAGCCCTCTCGCAGTGTCCGGAGCAAGTATGGTGGGTCTGACACACCGGTGTCAATGTGTTCTTTTTTCCATTTCCAGGAGTGTAGATAAGGAACAGCTAAGGGCCTATAACACTACCTTGGGGAACGCCAGAAATCACTTCTGTTTTACTCGATGACTTTCCGTCAATTACAACGAACTGTAACCTCTCTGACAGGAAATCACATATCCAGTCACATAACTAAGACGATATTCCACAAGCACGTAATTTCACTACGAGCCGCTTGTGTGGTACAGTGTCAAAAGCCTTCCGGAAATCCAGAAATACGGAATCGATCTGAAAGCCCTTGTCAATAGCACTCACCACTTCATGTGAATGAAGAGCTAGTTGTGTTTCACAAGAACGATGTTTTCCAAACCCATATTGACTGTGTGTCAATAGACCGTTTTCTTCGAGGAAATTCATTACGTTCGAACACAATATACGTTCTAAAATCCTGCTGCATATCGACGTTAACGATATGGGCCTGTAATTTAGTGGATTACTCCTACTACCTTTCTTGAATATTGGTGTGACCTGTGCAACTTTCCAGTCTTTGGGTGCGGATCTTTTGTCGAGCGAACGGTTGTATATGATTGTTAATTTTGGAGCTAATGCATCAGCAACTCCGAAAGGAACCTAATTGGTATACAGTCTGGACCAGAAGACTTGCTTTATTAAGTGATTTAAGTTGCTTCACTACTCCGAGGATATTTACTTCTACGTTGCTCATGTTGACAGCTGTTCTCGGCTCAAGATCACTGTTAAAATACTCGGAAAAATAACAGGATTGCATCATCACGGAGACGAAAAGGCTACGGAAGAGGACTATATAATGTGGAATGTGCAGAGTTTGGGCACAAAGGAAAGAGAAGTATTCCAGGAATTAAGTAGGTTCGATGTAGATGTGTGTTCACAGTGAAACAAAGATCAAGGGAAAGGGAAATGAAATTACAACAGATTACCTTCGTTTTTACAATGGAGAAACGGACCAAAAGAAGAATCTGAATGGCTGTCCATAAGAAGCCTAGAAGGGATAATGCTGGGAAGATATTTACGAGAGGATTACGACTTAGAAAATATCAACATATGGCCACGAAATTATCACTGTCGGAGCTTAGGCATCTACATATGACGCTGGCAGTAAAATCAAAGACGAGTGTTGTGAAGAATTATCGAGGGTGCTAGAGAACAAAAGTGCATGCAAAGAAAAAATTTCATTGGGGAATTTTAGTGAGGAAGTAGGGGCGGCAGCGGATAGTGGAGCAGTGGGAGGATATGAAGGTGATACAGTAAATGACATCGGAGAAAGTTTAGTTGATGTATGTGAGACATTGTCCTTCAAAGATTCCAATGTTTTTTTTCCTCACAAGTAGATTACACGAATACATGGGAGAGTCCTTCCAGCAAAATCAGGTTAATAATCGACGATATTACTCAAAACAAAAATTCAAACATAAGAACAAATGACGATAGATTCCACAGGGATGCATAATGGGGTTCACGCCATTTCTAGTTAGGTGCAGAGGAGGTAGTAATATCTAAGCACCAAAGAGATATTAAGACAGACAAATTTTCGTACGAGAGCAATGGGAACTAACGAAACACAACTTAGGTAGTTAGAAACAAGAGTCTGCACAATTTCTCTATAACTTATCATTAGCAAGCAATATGAGTCACCTAGAAGAAGGAAAGACTAAGCGCATGTATGAAGGAATTGAAAAGTGCATACATGAGGTAGCTTTTGACGCACCGGGGCAGAATAAAGAAGACTGTAGAAGGCCCCCACATTGGTGGACTCAAGCATTGACGTAAAGGAGAACCTAATAAAGATGATGTATCATAACTGGTTGAGAACAAGGGGCAAACAGGATAGAGACTTGTACACTAGAAAGAAAAAAAATGGTTCAAATGGCTCTGAGCACTATGGGACTTAACTTCTGAGGTCATCAGTCCCCTAGAACTTAGAACTAGTTAAACCTAACTAACCTAAGGACATCACACACATCCATGCCCGAGGCAGGATTCGAACCTGCGACGGTAGCGGTCGCGCGGTTCCAGACTGTAGTGCCTAGAACCGCTCGGCCACCCCGGCCGGCACACTAGAAAGAGTAGAGAAGTAATAAAGGACACCTGTAAAAGGAAAAATGAAATGTGGGATGATAAATGCGTCGAAGTCGATTGACGCATGGGTGGCACAAATGTGGCGGTAACACGTAAAATGGCTGCAAGGTTGAGGAAAGGGGTAAAAGATAGAGCAAACAGGCCGATTATCAATCTGATAGGATTGTAGAACCACTTTAAAGAACCTGTTAACAGAAAATGGCATAGAGAACAAGGAAATAAAGTGGGAGATGAGAGAGAAACCACGAAACAGGTACAGAAGGCGAGAGCATGAGGTAAACACCAGCGCGGAAATGTAGCAACATAGTGACGTATGGCTCAAGTATTCTGTACGAATATTTAATATAAGTATGTGTTGTGGGGAGGAAATTCCAGCAGAGCGGAACTTCGCGAATTTAGGACACACATCAAAAAAGGAAGCAGGAAAGTGTGTAGTAATTATCGTGGCGTAAGTGTCACAACTTCAGTTGGCTGGGGGCTGTACGGGAGGATTTTAAAATAAAAAATGGAGAAGATTATAACATCTTCACCCTAGTCAGATCACGGAGAAGTGACTGGAATGGATTCTAGTCATCATAGAATTCAAAGAAATTTAGTCTTCATATATCTTGAGAAAATATATGTCACAGTGCCACTACAAATATTGTGCGACATGTTGTAGTCAGGATAATTGCCGAAAATGTATATAAAAAGTATCATAAACCTCTACAAGTCGGCAGAATGTGTCATTAAAACGGGGAAAGAACTTTCTAAAGAGGTCTCCAGAATAACTAAAGGACTAAATCAGGATACTGGCTCCAAACTCTTTCAGATGTACAGTATGTGAAGAAGACACTGCCGTCTGATGCAAAAAGTGTATAGGCATTGGGAGTGAAGCAGGAAACTAGTATATGTACAGTCGTGGACAAAACGAGCGAGACCCCTCGCCTTTTCGTTATGCTGATCCGCACAGCTTTAGAGTCTGCTACACAGCATAACAGGCAAGGCGACGAAGTGCTACCAACATACCATGCACAGGCGTGAAATTCAAAAACTTTCCGAACTTTGGCAGACTGTTTTCAATCATATGCAAGACTATGTTAATGCTGATTAGTGTGTTAAACACAACACGTAAATATAAGATATAAATGAAACAAGAAACGCTAATGAGTATGAACTTTACTAATAAAAATGAATTTCAGCTTATCGACATAACATAACTGTTTTAGTAAGACAAAGTACCCTAGATCGTTACGAATTAGCAAAATATTATGTGCGTTCGGCTGCGAAACGGTCTGTGTCAACATCCAGACAAGTCATACTGGATTACCGTTGCTGACCTACCATGAAAGTGTTCAAATTTAGCAATGTGTGAAGATTCATAACGAAATTCAGTTAAAAATCATTCAGTGCCACACTTAAGTCAATTCAATTATTAACAGAAGCGGAAAAAGTAGGCAGTAACAAGTATAAAATTCTACAAGAGTTTCATATTGACATCCACAGGGCGCCGATACAGAATAAAGGTAGCAATAAAACGTATTGGAGCGCGAGAATTTCTTAAAATTTCTTTACTGATAGCCTATCTGCCTCCATCGAGATTAAAATCTAAAACAAACCAGACCTTCCTTGCAGTAGCAAACACCTTTCACTACGCTAGCAGACAACCCAGGCAAACAGCCTTCTATTATTACCCCAGACAGGAATAAGCCGGCAATTTCGCAATGAAAATGGCAAAATGATCTGCAGTTTCTGTTGCATAGAGCTTTGTGGACTCAAAAACATGAATTTTCTACCTTTATGTCACCGCTTATGTGACAATCATTCGGGATGTTTATCGAAATAACAAAATACTGTTATTAGCGAGTAAATTTAGTAGGATAATTCTGCACCACCCCAGGAAATAAAGGGCTACATAGCTGCCAAACGTATTCTACCATGTTTCGAATTCTCCATTAGACTCGCCACAGCCATAAAACGTTCATTAGCCAAAGTGTTTCTTAAGCTAGCTAGCAATGGGAATGCTCGCACTTCTAAAACGCGGTGGCATTAATACTGGAATCTGAATTACCACGTGTATAGGTAAATGGATTTTATTTGCATTCCTGTAAACGTGATTTGGATCGAAAGCGTAGCTACGATTAATATGCTGATGTATCGACAGCAACTAGAACATTTCGAATAAAGAGTGGAGGAAATTAATATGCGACCCTCATCTTCAGTAACCGTCGTAGCTATTTTCATTGTTAGGATTTCGTCACCTACTAGTCTCACTTTCTTGACCGTCTATCTGTCTACCCAACCTTTAAAACCTGTTTACCTCGTGTACGAGTAGACATAATAAACGGAAATGTATCGCACTTCCTGTGGTATACGGTCCCTTGGTGGTGTAAAAAAGTGAGCTTCTTTCATTTATATCTTATATTTACGTGTTGTGTTTAATACACTAATCAGCATTAATATACTCTTACATATGATTGAAAACAGTCTGACAAAGTTCGAATAGTTTTTCAATTTCACGCCTGTGCATAGTATGTTGGTAGCACTTCGTCGCCTTGCCTGTTATGCTGTGTAGCAGACTCTAAAGCTGTGCGGATCAGCATAACGAAAAGGCGACGGGTCTCGCTCGTTTTGTCCACGACTGTACACACTTCTGCATGCTGGTTAGCAGGACGTTACAGCAAACGACGAAGAGGATGCTTAGGAAGCTGCTGAAAGAATATAAAAAGTGAAGTTTCAAAATTAATTTTGAGAAGACGCTATACCCATGTTGCAGAAAGCAGAAGAGTAGCTTGGACATTGGCGGACATCGAATTGAAATATATAAGCAAGTGAAGTATCTATGTAGAATCGTTTCAAGTGATGGAAGATGTGACATATAAGGCAGGGAAGGTCAGCTATAGGCTATCCAAAAATTAAATCCTGCACTTTGCTCCTCAAAAATGAGTTTAAAGGTTGTAACCTCCCCACAAAAATTTGAAAAGCCAATATTTATTAGAAATGGAGCCAGAGCTAAGTGTAAGCTCCCCAGAGAAATTTAATGACAAAGACAATTAAATAAAATTAGCTATCTGACCCAAGTATAAGTTTTTCACAAAATGAAAGTCAATTCAGTGATAATAAAATCTCACTGACAATAAAAATGCAAATAGACCGAAATGTCAGTCTTTGGCCCTGTGCAAAAATCAGAATTAATTTCTTACCTCAGTATAACTGCATGTCAAAGTTCTGCTCTTATTGTTGGCCGCGGCTTGGAGGAAATGCATCGCAATAATTAATTTTTTTTTAAGTAAACTGAAACTTTTGTTTAAGCAAATGCAAGGGTATCAAATGATTTTTTTTTGTTTGTTAAAAATTGCTTTGAAATCAAAATTATTATTGGGGCGATTCTTGAAAGTTAATTACAATGAATATACATTAGATTATCTGTTGAGCGCAATACTGCATGAATACTTATTTAATAAAAATATACCTCATCCTGAATCTTGACCAGTGGCATGTCGACGCCCGCCGACCGCTCACACACAACTAAACTCTCTCGCATCTAGACCGCGACTGCCTCGTCTCGCACGTGCTACTCGCAACCGCTAGCTCGCAACTGTACTGAGTCCTATCTGGACTGCAACTGCACTGAACTGCGCCTCGAGCGCAACTGCTCTGGTCAAAGATTCCACAATGCCTCGACATCGCTGCCAAAGAGTACATACGCCTTTCATAACCCTCCACTGGGGGGGGCAAAAATTTGGCAGCGATGGTGAGTCATTTGGACTTGCCAATCGCGGCAAAATTTTTTCTTTAATTAATTAACATTTACAAAATATTTAGATGTAGTACATGAATTAAATGTTGTGCACATGCACCGATTACAAAACATTACAGACAAGACAAAATATAAGTACAAAACATATTAGTAAATCAGAAAAATATATATACAAATTATTTGATAGATAAAGTGCACACGCACTGTAAGATTCTGTAGCATTTTCAAAAAAAAAAAAAAAATCATGTTGACAAGCGACACGAGTGCACACGCACCGCAGTTCAGAACACACCAGCATATGACGAAATGTATATACAATGAGCAACAGATGACACAAGTGCATACGCACTGAAGTATTAAACATATCACGAAATCACAAAAGGTATACAGAATAAGCACAAATCATATTGAAAAATGAGAAAAGTGCACAGGCTCTGAAGTTCAGTAGAAAACATATTAACATATAAGTGCACATGCACTGAAGAATGCTTCAAGTTTTTACAAAAAATCATCAAATCATAAAAGGTATATACAATATAAATGACAAAAGTGCACATATACTGCACTTCAGAACAAATTGAAAAAAATGTCTTTAGCATTTACACAACAAAGAAACATAATGGCAAAAAATCACGTCGACAAGAGAAATAAGTGTTCTTGCACTAGAATTCAGCAAATCGAAAAAAAATGTATAGGCCATGAACATAAATGATGTTAGCTAAAATGATTTTCACTATTAGGATAGGAAAGGAAAGGATTGCATCATGGTTGTAGCACTTTAGTTTGCACACAGCTGCACTGAAAGTCCATATCTTTCCACAGAATCACAATACCAAGTGATACAATCTGCAGTTCCGTTCCCAGAAGTATTTATCAGCGTATCAAGACACTGAAACGTCGTAGTAATATTCCATGCTATCATTTGGCAGTACACCAGGTACACCATACAGTGGAACCATAATAACGTCTTCATCGCTTACGGTGGTGGACAGCATGTCGTGTCAACACCACGCTCTTAAGAGGCACACCAACGTAGAATTAGTGCAAAAACCAAATATAGTGCTCCATGATAATGAGGATGGACAAGACAAATGGATGTTACAGTAATTCCAGGTAGTTAGGTCAGAAGGTGAAGGACATTATATCACAGACTAGTTTTGATTAATGATTACATAAGTAGTTTGCGGCATCCATAGCCTAGTTATTGAACATTTCTGTACCATTTATTCTAGTATTACAGAATAATGTTCATAAAATTAAATTATTGCCATCCTGGGTAGTCGTATTACAATAAACAGCGGCAGTCTTGGGCCAGTTACAAACCATATTACAGAATAATGTTCATAAAATTAAATTATTGCCATCATGGGTAGTCGTATTACAATAAATAGCGGCAGTCTTGGGCCGGTTACAAACCATGTTTAGAATGACAGAATAATGTTCATCAGAAGTCTTAATTACATTAATTATTGGCACTCAGTGGCCATCAAGTATCGAATAGTATAAAACATTGTTCCTCACTCAGTATTATTCAGATCATTAAGAAGTCATTATAAAAAAATCAGTTAATTACAATCATAGCATTAATAATCATGGGTATTATAAGTAGTCTCATTACAATAAACAGTGGCAGTTATTAGCCAGTTACAAAATTACAATCATAGCATTAATAATCATGGGCATTATAAGTAGTCTCATTACAATAAACAGTGGCAGTTATTAGCCAGTTACAAAATTACAATCATAGCATTAATAGTCATGGGCATTATAAGTAGTCTCATTACAATAAACAGTGGCAGTTATTAGCCAGTTACAAAATTACAATCATAGCATTAATAGTCATGGGCATTATAAGTAGTCTCATTACAATAAACAGTGGCAATTATTAGCCAGTTACAAAATTACAATCATAGCATTAATAATCATGGGCATAATAAGTAGTCTCATTACAATAAACAGTGGCAACCATTAGCCAGTTACAAAGCATTATATTTTTATATATATATATATATATATATATATATATATTTGGTATCATTAAGAAGTCATTATTCAAGTGACATACTATTCAGAACTGATCAGTATCATTCAGAATTATCATAAACTAGTGACATTATGTGGGACTGGTAATACATTTTGTTTTTTGTGCTAGCAATGCATTGCTTTGGGTAATTATAAGGGAAAGCAAGAAGAAATAAGAGAAAAAATTGCTTCTAGGTTGTTCCTATAAATGAAAAATGTGTAACGTCATTCGTCATGAGTCAGCTGTAGCAAGGTTATCACATTTATAAATGATAGACACAAATGGGTAAAAAAGTAAAATGCAAGTACTAGAACAGGTATAATAAGTAACAAGTTTAGTAAGTATCATGAAAAGCTTCTCCTGGAAAAAATACAAAATGGATTATTGAGCTGAAAGAAGAAACGCAGACTATGCTGAAAAGTAGTGAACTTCGAATTAACAGGTAGTGAAATGTGTATAAAAATGTGTTCCATAGCTGTCCTTTCCAAAACCTTCAGTCATCCTACTCTGCAATATAACACCTGCTGTCAAAGCAAACTGCAACAAATACTTAAATAACTACATAGCATAAATACATAAACTTCAACATCATCCTCATCTGTAAAGAAAAAACTTCATTATCCATATTATCATAACTTCATTATCGTCATCACCTGTAAAGAAAAACTTCATTATCCATATTAGTATATTCTTCATCATTATTCATCATCAGCATTCATTATCATCTGCAAAAATCACTTCATTATTCATCACACAACTATTCCTTATCTCTAGCATATTTCATCACTTAAAACTAAGATGTGTAGTTCTATCTGACAGCCTGTATCAATCGCCTTGTATTCTGAAAGAAAAAATTAGTTAAGACTGCTATTCTACAATGTGTATAGTATATTCTTGTTAATGCTTGTTAATCCTAATCCATTTACTCTTCCTCATAAAGTTATTGCATCTTCTTTCGTTTATTCCGTAAGTGAAATTCCCATTTCTGTTTAATTTATTTCCTTTACGTATCATTTCTTTCTGAAATTGATGAACAAAGATTAATGTCTTGTATTTAAATCATATACCCATTTGATAATGACTGGTTAATGGTGACACAATTAAGCATACCGCGTAACATGACAGAAAACGTAATATGTCAAAAACATAGGCAGTGTTCAGACGCAAAAAGTGTACACAGAATATCACAATGCAGCAGCAAAAAAAAGGAAAATGTAAAACAGTCACGATGTTGAGATATCATAGGGCAAAAAATGTCAAAGTCAACTGGTGTGTGTTATACCTTAACTAGTTCACAGTGCATACAAACAAAACATGAAAACAATCGTACATACATAAGAAAGACAAAATGTGACATTCGTTGTGTTCAGCTTGTATGTAGTATAGTTAATAGAGGCGATAATTAAAGACTTTAATGGAGAGAGAATTTGATAAAATTAATGCGTCACTACAGACAATTGCATAATTATTCATAAAATGCGTAAGTTCATCTGAAAAATATGCACGGTCTGATGTGTAACGACAAGAAGAGCGACCTGCTAACCTTACCTTGCCGGGCACTTGCCAAGAAAAAATACGATAATCATCAATAAGTAGTCATGTGAATATAATTGCAGAAATGTTCGTAAAAATTAGCAAATAGCATTACGGCGTGATAAATCATAAAGTATGTTCACTCAATAAAGGGTTTTATGTTTGACCAATGGTGGTTGCCTTTCGATTTCCTGGTTCTCAGAGTTTCGACGTGTACAACATTGGGGTGAGGAATGCTGCGAATCCGATATGGACCTGCGTATAGAAGTTCAAATTTACTGCACTTACCTTTTAATTTGCTGGATAAATAGTGTGTACGTACTAATATCTTCTGTCCAACGTGAAAGTCTCGGCGTCTACAAACCTGTTTTTGCTGTCTTCTCCGGCGCTCTGCGGCACGTTTGATGTTGTTCAGCGCAATGTCAATTATTTCGTGGTGTCGTAATCGACGAGATGTAGGAAATGTTACTAATTCTTTAATTTTGTTTGGTGGTTCAACGTTTTTCAGTATTACAGACGGAGATAGCATAGTGGATTCATTTGGAATGGAATTAATTACATCTTGGAATGAGTGTATGTGTGTGTCCCAATTAACATGTCTTTTGTGGCAGTATATTCTACACAGTTTACCAATTTCTTTCATTAATCGTTCACAAGGGTTCGAAGAAGCGTGGTACTTGGACATATAAATCGGAGAAATGTTTCTAGCTCGTAACATGCGTGTCCATATAGCAGAACGAAATTGTGATCCATTGTCAGAAATTACTTTCAACACATGTCCTACATGAAATAGAAAATGTTTTACAAATGCTTTCGAGACAGTTTTGGTAGTAGCTTTACGTAACGGAGTGAAGGTAACAAATTTTGAAGCGAGCTCAACAGCGACAAAGATGTAGCAAAAACCTCTGTTAGTTCTCGGAATTGGACCAAAAATGTCTACTGCGGCCATATGTCTTAATTTAACAGGTATAATAGCATATAATGGAGGAATATGTGAAGTGGTGTCAGACTTAGCTTTCTGGCAAATTTTACATGACGCTAAAACTCGTCGTATACGTTTTTCCATGTTTGAAAAATAACAGTTCTGTCTCAGTATAAGAAAACATTTTCTGGCTCCGTAATGTGCGTAGCTTAAATGAGTGTACCAGATTAATTTGTTAACCAGTTCGTCAGGAATGCATAATAACCAATTGTTGCTGTCTGGATGAGAGCGGCGAAACAGAATGACGTTGCGTACAGTGTAGTGGTTCCTAATCGTAACATTATTCTTATCTTCCCAAAGGTGTTTAATTTCTTTCCACACATTGTCTTTGCTTTGCTCTCGTGCTATGTCCTGTAGTGACGACGAAATAAAATTTTCAAATGCAACTTGCTGAATGTACATGACACTGAAATTTGCTTTGCAGAAGTCGGTTGCTACGTCTTGCTGATTGTTGCTGAGAGAACGAGAAAGTGCGTCTGCTACAACATTTTGTGTGCCGGGAATGTGAACTATTGTAAAATTAAATTCCTGTAAATATAGTTTCCATCTACTTAACCGGTCGTAAGTGAATTTAGCCGAAAGTAGAAATTGTATAGCTCTGTGATCTGTGTAAACGGTCGTGTGTCTGCCATAAAGAAAGTATCGAAATCTCGCAAAAGCCCATACAACACATAATGTTTCTAGTTCAGTAACGGAATAATTTCGTTCAGCAGGTGACAAAATGCGGCTTGCAAATGCGATGTTTTTAATTACTTTAGAACCATCTTCTTCTATTTCCTGAAAAATATGTACGCCTAAAGCTGTATTGGAACTGTCGGTGGCAATGGAAAAACTTCTAGTAAGATCTGGGTGTGATAAAAGTGGAGCATTCAACAAAGCATGTTTCAGGTTCACGAATTCAGAATGTGCTTGCTTATCCCATGACCAAATAGTGTTTTTACCTGTTAATTGGCATAATCTAGGTGTATCTAAAGCAGAGTGATGAATAAATTTACGAAAAAAGTTAATTAAGCCCAAAAAGCTGCGTAATTGTTTCTTCGTCGTAGGAACAGTAATGTCACGTAGAGCTTGAAGTTTTTCCGGATCAGGCGCAATGCCTTCTGCTGAAATTACGTGTCCAAGAAATTTTATAGAAGTTTTACCAAAATGTGATTTACTGAGATTAACTGTGAGTCCTTGTGCACGAAAAGTTTGCAACAGTTGTTCAAGAATCACATTGTGTTCAGTCCAGTTAGCTTCTGCGATAAGAATGTCGTCTACGTACGTCGTAATTCTGTCTTTAAGTTCTGTCGGAAGTATTGTGTTTAAACCGCGAATAAAAGCTGCAGAAGAAATAGTTAAGCCGAATGGTAATTTGCAAAATTGATAACAGTCACCAAAACAGAGAAAAGCTGTATATTTTCTGCAATTCGGATGAAGTTGAATTTGCCAAAATCCCGATTTCAAATCTAATGTAGAATAAATAGCAGTACCATGAAATTTCTGTAAAAGTTCCTCTAATGTCTGTGGTCGATCTGTTTCATTAATAATAATGTCATTAATGTGACGTGAATCAAGTACAAGGCGAAGTGAGCCATCTTTTTTCTTAACAATATGCAGCGGGTTTATGTACGGACTAACTGCCGGTTCTATAATTCCTTGGTCGAGCATATCTTGCAATTCTTTTTTAACCTGTTCTCGGTGGATATATGGAATGGGATAATGCTTTGCTTTAAATGTGTCGTGCTGTTTGACTTGAAATTCATACATAAAGCCGGACATAGTACCAGGAATGTTGTCGAAAACTGGAGCTTGCTGTAAAAGAATTTTATGTAATTGCGTTCGTTCGTCGTCTGTATTTGCACTGCTTTGTTTAACTTTATCGGAAATCATCTGCATAACGTCGTAGTCAGCTTCGTCTGGAGTGTTATAGTTATGTACGTACGTGTCTGTGAACAAAGTGGGATTACAGTCTATGTTACGTGTTGCGGAAATAACCTCTGTGCGATTAATTGTTTGTTCTTCCGCAGATAAGGAATGCTGAAATTCTAAAGCTAATTGTACATTTTCGTCCTTCAACATTAAATAAGAATTTTGAAAATCGACCACTGCGTCGTGTTGTACGAGAAAATTAGTACCTAAAATTACGTCTGTTGTCAATAAGGGAACAATCCAAAAATTTGAGTGAAATGTGTGACCTGCAATACAAAATGATAAATGCGTCTGTAATTTAACATCTACTCCTTTACTCGATACTGCTCCTTTCACTTTTGTTTTGCCTAATGGTAATGTGGGATACGTATTCTCTTTGTTACACTCGTTAAAAGTTTCCTCATTAATGACTGACATAGGTGAGCCAGAATCAATTACTGCTGAAAATTTCGATGAACCTATTTTAATTTCGATGACAGGATGTGAAATGGTTTTCTGAACAACTGGTCTTTCCTGTAAAAGAGTGTCTCGGATGTCGTCGAAAGTAATAACATTTTCATGAACAACATTTTGCGTGTCAAAAGTAGTGCTTGTGTTATTGGAAGATGCGTCCTGTACTGTATCTAGTCAGATTCTATCTGACGTGTTATTATTATCAGGAGGATGTTGTGGCATTTCTACAATTTGAACAGTTCTATTACTTCTTCCAGACGTATTACGCTCTGGATGATACCTACTGTCGGGTTCATTCATAAGAATATGTTCTTGCGGATGATTTTGCTGTTGGTAAGATCGACTGTTATTATATGTACGTTGATAATTGTGCTCGTCATTTTTACGTCTGTCGTGATAGTCATTCCTATACGGTGCATTGCGATAGGAATTGAAATACTGTCTTCTCTGTACGTAGTTATTTCCTTGCTGCCGTGCGTCACTATTTGTTGGATCTGGGACTATACGTGCACGCGGCGAAACATTGTAGTTGGGTTGACCTTGTGCATTACATTGTTGGTTATGTATTCCAACCGGCTGACTTTCATGCTGTTGTGGTGGAAAACGTCTATTGTTACTAAAAGGTGGTTCCTGTTGCTGAAGGTTTTGATGATGTTGATAATGAGAATTTTGTCTGCTGTTAAAGTTCTGGTAGTTGTCGTTCCTAAAGCGTCTGTTATTTTTCCTATTGAAATTACGTCCCTGATCATAATTACTGTAAGTTTGTTGACCTTGGTTATTATACGAAAAGTTTTTATTTACAAAAGAATAATCAGATTGTTGTACTTCCAAGAGCTGTAACAGATCTCTGAATGCTGAAATATTTTCCTTTTGCTGACCCGTTAGAAGTGAAACTCTTAATGACCGTGGTAACTTAGAAATGCATAATTGTATAAGTGCAGATTCACTATAAGGTTCACTTAAATACTGGTTCTGTTGGACCGTGTGCTCAAAAAATTGCGTGACACTGGAAAAATTTGTGTTCTCATAATTTGGTAAGCTAATTAACTGATCTTTAATTCCGCGCTGTGTCGTCTTCGACCAATACGCAGATAGAAAGGCATTCTGAAACTCTTCTACTGAATAGCATTGTCTCGCGATCGGTCTCATACGAGTTGCCGGTTCGCCTTCCAAAAAGCTGCAAATAAATTCAAGCTTGTGTGTTACGGGCCAAGTCGGTGGAAAAGCAAAGCTAAACTGTTGTATCCAATCTAGTGGGTGAATCTGTGTTCTGTCGTTTTTAAACACTTTAAATTTTCTTACTGACAGAAAATGTTTGTAATCGAAATTATCATCTCTGTATGATGGAACAGGTTCAGTATTGTAAGAGAATCTATTGAACTGTGGTTGTTCGGAATCTAAGTCCCGTACTCTCTGTAGATTACTCAAATTACACGCGCTGCGTGAGTCTGGCAAATGTTCGAAAAGTGGCGTGTGCTGTGATGTGTTATTAATTGAAATGTTTTTCATCTCTGTTACCTCCTGCTGTAAACTTGACAATTTTCTACGCAAGGTGTTATTAGATGAATCGATCTCATTAATTGTCTGCTGCAAATTTTGAAATTCAGGTGTTTGGTTAAATGAAACCGGTGAAGTATCATCTGATTTGCTGTCATTACTACTTTCGATAGCATCAATACGACTGGCCAATTCATCATATTTTTCAGTCAGTATTTTTGCCTGATCATCGGTTTTAGAATCAGACGCATTAATCTGTTTTTGCAAATTACGTGTAGTTTCGTTCAGTTTTCTAACGTCAGCTTTGACGACATCGGAATCCTGTGTTAGTTCTAATTGTTCGAGTCTATCGGTCACTGTTTGAATATCTGCTGTGTGTGTATCTGTTTTTGATTTAAGGTCAGAAATCTCATCACCTAATTCCGCGTTCAACTGTTTGATGGAATTAATTTCGTCGGACACTGTAGCAATATTGTTGTCTATATACGTTTTTGCCTTCGCAAACATTTTACGTTTGTCTTCCTGTCTCTGAGCAGTGATTGTTTCCATTACTTGACGTTTTACTTTATTTTGATCATCAATAAATTTGCGGAAACGCGTATCACTGTTTTGTATGTGAAGACTAAGACGTTCATTAATTTGAATGTTCTGTTGCTCGAATTTCGCATCAATCTTTTCATCCATTGTGCGCGAAAGTTCTACCGTCATTGCTTTAAACTCGTCGCGTAATTGTGTAGCTTTTTCAGAGCATTGTTTAGCGACTGCGCTAATTTCCACTCTAAGTGTTTCTGTTGTGGCTGTTTGCATTTCCCTTAAATCTTGAGCAACAGTTCTAATCTCTTCGCTACTTTTCTTTGAACAAACCTCAATTTCCTCGCGTAACTGTACTTTAGTGTCATGACATTGCGCGGCAACGGCTCTAATTTGTTCACTAAGCTGCCTAGAATTGTTGTCTAATTTTTCATTAAGCTTGTCTTGTTTTTCGTTCTGCAGTTTGACCTGTTCACTAAGTTGTTTGAGATTTACATCATTGTTGTCTAATTTTTCACTCTGGTTGTCTTGTTTTTCAATAATTTGGTTAATTCGTTGCAGCAATAGTGCCATAATTTGATCCGAGCTAAAATTAACATTTCCATTCTCTGTGCTAATTAATGGTGGATCTGGAATTGTCTCTCTTTGTGTGACCACTTGGTCATTCTGTAATTTACAAAAACGTTTATCAGTCAGATGTACACTGTCAGACACCATTTCGGAATCAAATAAATCCGTCGTACTTTCAGTACATTGTCCGTTTTCATTAGAAAAATTTCTCTGCACGTTACCTGAATTTTCCAAACCGAGTGTGTTAAGCTGGGCAGCGCTCATTCCAACAGAACGCCCCGCGTCATCAGTTGTCGTCAAATTAACAGAGGAGACAATTGAGTTCTCTTGTTCATCATTAAGGTAAAAGTCGTCATTCGCGGCTGAACGCACTGACTGTTAGTGAACACAGCATTGTCATCACTACTCTGCGCGTCACAATTGCTGTCGGTCATGTTGTTTAAGTCGGAAATTTCATTCAAAATACCTCGCGATACACTATTCACAGTTTTTCGCGGCATTTTTACAATAGTCAAAATTATTCACAAAACAAATCAGCACAATGCAAAAGCAACAAACAAAATACAACAGAGCAACGAATTGCCGATGATCTAAGGAAAGAAAAGTCACAAATTAGTAAAAGCGTTGCGCCAAATTATAATTATATTTAAGCAAATAAGAGCAGATATCTGACTGTTTTTCAAAAGATTCTCACGAAATACGATCCTGGACTGGGTGTCGCCAAGTGTAACCTCCCCACAAAAATTTGAAAAGCCAATATTTATTAGAAATGGAGCCAGAGCTAAGTGTAAGCTCCCCAGAGAAATTTAATGACAAAGACAATTAAATAAAATTAGCTATCTGACCCAAGTATAAGTTTTTCACAAAATGAAAGTCAATTCAGTGATAATAAAATCTCACTGACAATAAAAATGCAAATAGACCGAAATGTCAGTCTTTGGCCCTGTGCAAAAATCAGAATTAATTTCTTACCTCAGTATAACTGCATGTCAAAGTTCTGCTCTTATTGTTGGCCGCGGCTTGGAGGAAATGCATCGCAATAATTAATTTTTTTTTTTTTTAAATAAACTGAAACTTTTGTTTAAGGAAATGCAAGGGTATCAAATGATTTTTTTTTGTTTGTTAAAAATTGCTTTGAAATCAAAATTATTATTGGGGCGATTCTTGAAAGTTAATTACAATGAATATACATTAGATTATCTGTTGAGCGCAATACTGCATGAGTACTTATTTAATAAAAATATACCTCATCCTGAATCTTGACCAGTGGCATGTCGACGCCCGCCGACCGCTCACACACAACTAAACTCTCTCGCATCTAGACCGCGACTGCCTCGTCTCGCACGTGCTACTCGCAACCGCTAGCTCGCAACTGTACTGAGTCCTATCTGGACTGCAACTGCACTGAACTGCGCCTCGAGCGCAACTGCTCTGGTCAAAGATTCCACAATGCCTCGACATCGCTGCCAACGAGTACATACGCCTTTCAAGGTTAAACTGTGATTATACAAATCCATAGTGGAACCAATAACGAGTTATGGAAGTGAATGTTAGGAACCCATAGAAAGAAATAAAAAGAGAATTAAAGCTTTAGAAATGGACCAACTGGGTAGATCACGTAGAATTTCCCAACATAGCCGCGTAATAAATGAGGAAAAAAGAGAAAGGACGCAGACTCATTATAGTATTACTTATAAAATAGAAGAAAGACAGATTGGATGATTAGGGCATGTCAAAAGAATGGAAGACGACAGATGGCTAAACAGAGAACTTCCTTCATCTACATCTACAGCTACATCCATACTCCGTAAGCCACCTGACGGTTGTGGCGGAAGGTACTTTAAGTACCTCTATCGGTTCTCCCTTCTATTCCAGTCTCGTATTGTTCGTGGAAAGAAAGATTGTCGGTATGCCTCTGTGTGGGATCTAATCTCTCTGATTTTATCATCATAGTCTCTTCGCGAGATATACGTAGGAGGGAACAATATACTGCTTGACTCCTCGGTGAAGGTATGTTCTCGAAACTTCAACAAAAGCCCGTACCGAGCTACTGAGCGTCTCTCCTGCAGAGTCTTCCACTGGAGTTAACCTATCATCTCCGTAACGCTTTCGCGATTACTAAATTACCCTTTAACGAAGCGCTCTGCTCTCCGTTGGATCCTATGTATCTCTTCTATCAACCCTATCTGGTACGGATCCGCCGGCCAGAGTGGCCATGCGGCTCCAGGCGCTACCGACTGGAACCGAGCGACCGCTACGGTCGCAGGTTCGAATCCTGCCTCGGGCATGGATGTGTGTGATGTCCTTAAGTTAGTTAGGTTTAATTAGTTCTAAGATCTAAGCGACTGATGACCTCAGAAGTTAAGTCGCATAGTGTTCAGAGCCATTTCAACCATTATTTTGGTACGGATCCCACACTGGTGAGCAACATTCAAGCAGTGGGCGAACAAGTGTACTGTAACTTACTTCCTTTGTTTTCGGATTGCATTTCCTTAGGATTTTTCCAATGAATCTCAGTCTGGCATCTGCTTTACCGACCACCAACTTTATATGATCATTCCATTTTAAATCACTCCTAATGCCCACTCCCAGATAATTTATGGAATTAACTGCTTCCAGTTGCTGACCTGCTATAATGTAGCCAAATGATAAAGGATCTTTATTTCATGGTAACCACCTGGAAGAAAAAGAAGAAGTCCACGAAAAGGGTGGCTAAGCGGTATCCAAGAAGCGATGGAGAGAACAGGAATAGAAGAAGATGAGGAAGAATGACGGGGTCGAGGAGCTTGGCGATACAGATGCGGGATGCTGTAACAGCTATAGGGCAGCCGCAAGAAGAAGAAGCGGATAAGCTGTCTCTACTGCTAGGATATTACGAACAACTTAGCGTACATCTGACGGCTTTAACGTATCTTCCAGAGAGACTACTTCGGCGCTGCCTCAGCACAGCCACCTCTCCCCTCTCTCCCCTATACCCACCTCCTTCACTCTCTCTCCACCTTACCGCTGACGAATGGAACGCCATTTCAGCGCGGCGACATTCATCACCTTTTCTGGGCGGCCGTCGCCAGCCAGAGCGCATCAAATTAATTACACCCCACCCCCCTGCCGCCTGCGGTGGCAGAGAAAGCTTGAGGGCCACGGGTGGCCTGGCCCCGTACTTTGTATAATGGAACGCCGACACTTGCTCACGCGGGGGACAGGACTGAGCTATCGACACGCTCCGCGCTGGTGACAAAAGTTTCACCGCGGAGACCCACACCTCATACAGGCCTAAATATCTGGAAGAGTCTAATGGATAAACTCGAGCGAGCGGGAGAGACCAACGTAATAATCAAGTATTGTATGATAATTCTATAACTTTATCGTTTTCCTTCCTGATTGTACCCAGTATTCAGAAAGCACAAAGGGGTATTAATTGCTTACCGTACTGACGCTCTTAGATATGTGGCATCAAGGACATACCCAGCAAAGGACGGTGGATGACAGCCACATCCCCCCTCCCCCCCCCATCATCACACCACCATTTTAGTAAAAAAAATTATTATCTTCACAAATCAAACTTGCACCCTGCCCCATTACACAGACACATGTGCCAGTCCAGTATATTTAAAAAAATAAAAAAATAAAAACAGGCCATTTTAAGAGCACTGACTGTGGTAGTGATCAAGTAAGAATGCAGGTTTGAGATGTGTTCTGTTCCGAGAGAGGAGGAGAATACAGGGCGATCCAAAGTTATTTTTACAACTTCGATGACGCACGCAGTGTGTTCGGAAACTATTCGTTCAAATTAATACATAAGGTAGAGAACATAAATACAAATATATTTCGGTAAAGAAAAAAATGGTCTCTGAAGCCAACTTGTAATTTTAGGGGGCATTTTTTTTTACTGGTGCCGACCTAAGCTGTTGTGTAGGAGTCGCTGGCTGGGAATGTGTGCTGACATTCAAAACTGCTCTGTGTACGAATGGTTGGCTCTGATGTCTGCTTGGAAACACACCTATTCGTTCGCGAGCATCACCGCCTTGTGAGCACAGAGCGTCTTACGTATACTGTAAATGTCCTGTGACTAGGGCCTCCCGTCGGGTAGACTGTTCGCCTGGTGCAAGTATTTCGATTTGACGCCACTTCGGCGACTTTGGCGCCGATGGGTATGAAATGATGATGATTAGCACAACACAACACCCAGTCCCTGAGCAGAGAAAAATCTCCGACCCAGCCGGGAGTGGAACCGAGCCCCTTAGGATTGACAGTCCGTCGCACTGACCACTCAGCTACCGGGGGCGGACTACGTATACTGAAATGGCCTACATGGGTCTGTGAATGAAAATGGATGAGCTGCAGTGAGATAGTATCGACAGCGCTTTCCCAACACCACCTTTTACAGCGCAATCCGTTGCAAGATGTACAGGAAGAGAGTCAAAGGGGTTCTTCAAGGAACCGACTGGGATGTGAAGCCATGCCGACTCCATTTCTGTGACCATCTGCGGTAGATTTTTCGGTTGAGGATCCATGGTGCCAACAGCCCAATGGAGATGGTCCCACAGATCCTCGACTGAGTTTAAATCCAGGGAGTTTTCTAGCCAGGGGAGTACACTAAACTCATCTTTGTGCTCTTCGAACCACGTACGCACACTGCAAGCTATGTCAAACGTTGCATTGTCCTCCTTGCAGATACCAATGTGCCGAGGAAAAAAAACTGCATGAGGGACGGACATGGTCCACAAGGAGATGGATGTTTGTTTTGATGCATTGCACCTTCCAGAATGACGATATCTCCCAGGGAATACCACAAAATACACTCACCAGACCAAAATGTCCTGGACCCTTCCAACTATTGTTGCTGGGTATTTGCTTTCACACGTTTCACGCTGTACACGTCAGCGGCCACTGTCCAATAGAGCATGAAACGTGATTCATCTGGACAGGCCACCTGTCACCACTCAGTGGACGCCCAGTGGCGGTATTGGCGTGCAAATTCCAGCCTTTGTCGCCGACGAACAGCAATCACCATAGGTGCATGAATCAGGCTATGGCTGGGGAAGTCCATACACAGCAACGTTCGCCGAACAGTCGTTGAGGAGACACTGTTGGTAGCCTGAGCGGTCAGTTGCTCAACAGTTGCATTCAGTTCGCCTGTACACATCCCCACAGCCGTCGTTCACCCCCATCATCTATAAGCCATGGTGCACCTCAGTTGCCTCAGTATACTTTAACCATGGCGGCAAGCGAACTGTTTACGAATTTAGCTGTTACAGAAAGCTTCCACCTTTGTCCCGAAAGACAATGATAATACCCTTTTGGACGTCAGGTCAATCGCTCCGTTTTCGTATTACGACAATGATTATACTGTTTTCCCACTATCCCCCTCCCCACCTCTACACGTTTTCTATACCCTCCGCTGCTAGTGCTGCCACCTGCCGTCTGTGAGTGGTTATTGCACGTTGATGTCGAAAGTAGCTGGTTGTTATACTAATGTGACTGAACCGTGTAAATAAAATAATTTTTTTGCAGTAAACTAAACTTAAGAGAACAGTAAATAGAAAACATCTCCACCTTATGAATCTAATCTGATACAAAGTAATCTCAGATATTGCTGAGCTGAATAAGTTACTCTCGTTTGTTGTTTTAAAAGACCTCTTTGGATAAAAATACTGATAGGACCTCATCCCCTTCCCCCACCTCCTCCTTTTCCTCCAACATCTCCACGTCCTTTACACTGTCTGCAGGCTTGATCCCCCAACCCCCTGGATTCCTCCTTCCTCTACACCCCCCCCCCCCCGCCCGTTGTCACGCCTCTATCGCTCTATTCCTCCCTCCCTCTCTCCTCCCCCACACCCTCGATCTCCTTCATCAGGGCAATTTCCAGCTCCCCCCCCCCTCCCGGATGATGAACTTCTCCATGACATATACCCTTCGTTCCAACTGTAAACTGGCCTTGTCCCCCCCCCCTAGAGCCCCCCTTTTCCTTTCCCCTCCTTCTCCCAGAGCGAATTTTTCTCCTCCCCCCCTGAGCCACAGAACCCCATCCTCAAGCCTTTCCCTCCCACGTCCTTCCCTGCCTGGCCCTCTTCGACGCACCCCCCACTCGTCTCCCCCCTTTCCTCCCCTCCTTCCCCTCCCTCCATTCTTCCCATCTCCCTCATCTCCATGTGCCTGGCAGATCCTCTGTTTGCTCCTCATCATCATCAGTGTGCTACATCTGTGTTGTGCTTGGTGCTGTTCTCCTGTGCATCGAGAGCTGCGATTTTAATTGTGTGCTGGACTTGTACATAGTGTTATTTTCAGTAATTGTTATGTGCTGCGCCGTCCGAACAACACTTTATGCTCCGGTCATTCTTTGCCTTGTGTGTTCTTTTAATTGTCCCAGTGCGTGGTTTTTTGTGTGCGCTACTTTTTTTGGTTCTTTATCTCCGTTTTACAGTCGCCTTCTTTTTGTCTATTGTCTTCATAATGTTCCCCCCTTTTTTATATCTTTGTACACCGTATTTTGTCCTTTATGTTATTTTGAATGTCTTCTATTGTATGATCTATGTCTTTCGGCTGAAGAGCAGCGCATATGCTGCTGCCAGCCCGCCTTGATGGGGAATTGAAATACAATAAAGGGAAAAAAAATACTCACTGAGATTTTAGATTTAGTGAAATGGGAGTACAGTTTAAAATGGAATAATGATACTTGTCTCAGCTAAGAAAACAGAAAATAAGGAACAGTTGTAGATATATGATACATTCAGTGTATTGTTTTATTCATCTCGTAACTTAATGCTGCCTGGAAAAGATAGGCGTAATATTGTTTTTAATGTGGCATACAAAGAGAAATGGCAGACAGACAGCATCCCAAACGTGTGCAGCCGCGGTTATGAATCTGTAACACAAACGCATCAAGTTGATATTGAGACGTATTCCACTTGCCGTGCGTCATAAAGTAACTTGACGCCTCTCCTAAAAGCGCGAGTCACAATGGCGGCCGGAGCGGGGCTGCATTCAGTAGATAAAAAGAAGTGTCAACCAGGCAATTAAATTCTCAAGCACACCTGCTAGTTTCTGGAGAGACCATTATCGGCAGTCCTAAAGATGAAACGAGGACGAAAAAAGGATGTCCAAAATGAATGGAGGAAGACGAAAGGAAGATTTGGATTTAGCTACTCGTCTGTGACAGGTCATTAGAGGCGGAGTGCAAGCACTGATTGAACAGAGATTGGAATGGAAACCGACCGCATCTGTACCAAATGAACCATTACAGCATTTTCATTAGGAAATGTATGAGAAACACAAATACTCTAACGCCCCTATTATTACTGCGACATCTCGCTCGGCTATACTACGTAAACAAATCGATGGGAACAATTTGACATGAGCATGTGGTTCTTCCTGAGCAAGTGTAGATATTTAATTGTTCGAATGTAAACTTCAACGAAGTACTTTTTTCCGATTAGCATTCTAATATCAAGAACTTTACACTACAATTTTGAAAAAAAAAAGTGTACAGGGTGAGCAGAAAGTCTTGTCCTGATAATAACAATTTATTACAGAATAACCGTTTGACATAATAATTTACATTTGATGACGTTACATAGGTTAGTGTTACTGTTTTTTTTAAGGCCACTTACGTTAGTAAACCTCGTGTGCTCCCTTGGTCGCTCGGAGAATGTCGAGGCGGTATTGCAGTTACCGCCAGGTGTTTCGTAACATGTGTTCTGTCGCAGTAACCACAGCAGCTTGTATCCTAGCCTTCAGTTCGTCGATGTCAGAAGCTGGTGTGACGAAGGCTTTGTCCTTGGTATAGCCCCAGAAAAAAAATCAAGGGGCGTAATGTCTGGAGAGGGGAGTAATGTCCGGATCGGTGGACTGGAAGGAACGGTCCAACACCCTGGCCATCCCACTCTCCACACATTACGCCCCTTGGTTTTTTTTTTTTCTGGGGCTATACCAAGGACAGAGTCTTCGTCACACCAGTTGCTGACGTCGTCGAAATGAAGGCTAGGATACAAGCTGCTGTGGGTACTGTGACAGGACACATATTACGAAACACCTAGTGGGAACTGGAATACCGCCTCAACATTAACCGAGCTACCAAGGGAGCACACGTTGAGGCTTACTAACGAACATGGTCTTACAATATAACTAGTAACACTAACCTATCTAACAGCATCAAATGTAACTTATTATGTCAAAAGGTTATTCTGTTATAAATTTTTACAATCAGGGCAAGACTTTGTGCTCAGCCTGTATTTCGAATAACGTCAATGCTACACCTTATAGCACTACCTTGGCTCAGAAACGTATTTACTAACATAGCAGGTGCACCTTAATTAAAAGATATATATTTCTGTAGAGCAAATGAAAATCGTATAAAGTGTTATAAATCCATATGCTAAGTGTCAAATCTGATTAAACTTATACAAAGCAGAATTCATGATGCAACAGAAATAATACAAGAATACCGAGCTTCTGACTGAGAATTTGTCTTCAGACTTTTAAGAACATAGTAATGTTCAAGATTAATATGTCAGTTTGGTATAGCACAGCGGAGTATGATTACCCCACGACAATGCAGCAAATGTGGCATTGTGTAGTATTATTATGGATGGTCGTCATTTGATCTCCATATCAGGTGGATTCCACTTCTCTTGCAAAATTGCTTTCTCCTCGGCTCTGGCTTAGAGAAGGAATGACGTGAAAGTAACGCCTGGACGACTCGGATCTCATTAGCTTGCAACTGGTATTACGGTACTCTACAAGGTAATACGTATACGTCATTCGAGACAAGAGATAGTTGTTTTTGAGAACGGGAGGCAAGGAGATGGCCTCAATTTTGTAGGTGTCGCCCACACCCCTGCTGTGGATCAGGATGAAGACCGAGGAACCTGTGTGGCGACTAACAAGACAGGCACTGAAATTTAGTGAGTTTCAATATGAAGTAGTTCATTAGTTTTCCCGCTTCCGAGCTGAAAACTCTAACTGTTTGATAGGCTGGAGGCCGAGGAAACTGTGTGGAGCAATAAAACAGGATTAAATCTGAAATCTGTGTTTTCTCCATCAAGTGCCAGATGCTATATGGAGCGGGAACCCTCAGTTTTGAGACACTTTGAAGGTGTGAGACTCAGCTGGGCCAAATGGATTAACCTCCTAAATAGTAGCCCAGGCTAGAGGAGCAGCGATTTTTGAGGAACTTTTCACCGGTCGTAGGTCGGAAGAAGCGTAGCCTAGCCCATCTGAATAAAGATCGAGAACGCAGAAATGCGAGTTTACCATTTAGCGAACAGTCGGTACAAAGTTACTTCTTCTTACATCTTCTTCAGAGAGAGACTCCTTACTCCTACTTCACTAAGGGCAGTGACTGCTTCACTCCTGAGAGTCTTGACTACCGGGGCCCACCGCCAAGGCAGGTGTATCGAGGAACTTAGAAAGATTTCGGGCTGATTCGCACTTAGCCATTAGCAACGGTTATTGGTGTTCCGTCAATGACTTATTCTGCAGTCGCTTCAGTGAGATCGACGATGCGTAGAAACACTAAAAACATTTTATAGAATTTCATAGCTTCAAGCTTCACTTTGAAGATTTCCGTACTGATTCAATATCCAGCTTGCTTTCAACTCTGACCACAGGTTCAACACATTCCCTTCATTATTACTATCTGCCTTTATTACTAATATCACGACTGTTACGGCACAACTACGCGATTGCAATTGTTTCGTTTACACAATTATTAGAATCCTAACCCAGACTCTTCTATTAGATGTGCTTCAAGGCTTTATTAGAATCTAATCATTGCTTATCAAATGCCTTCTTTAAAGGAATAACCCGAATTGTGATTTTTTTTATTTAGCGATCATTTAATTCCTAATTCATTATTTTCGAGTGTGATTCATTAACATACGTCAAAGACGGAGCCCAATATCCACAGCTCCCTCTTTGAATCACGCTGACATATGCTAGCAATTCTGTCACCACTTTTTCCTAGTATGAAGGCAGGAGGGAAAAAAAGGAAGAGATATTAGGGTTCAATGTAGTGTCGATGATGATATAAAGACGCAGTATAAGCTCTGGTTGGTAAAGGAAGGAAGCAAGGAAGAGTAGGGTTGAAAGTCAAGTCGACATCGAGGTCATAGGCGGAGTGTGAGGAACTTGCCTGTCTTATTTTTGAAAGTTCCATTCTGGCAAATTCCTCACGCGCTTTAAGGGAACCAAGGAAAGCCAAAAACCGGATGGTGAAAAGGGGTTTTGAAGCATTGTCCTCCAGAATTTGTGTCCAGCTTGTTGCCACTGCGCCACTCGACTTGATTTTTTTTCAGTAAGATTTGCATTCTCTTTTTATGTATCATATTGAGTATCTTCGCTAACAGTCTCAGAAAAACTGTATGCATTATATCGCTTCTCAGATTAATCAGTATTTCTATTACCATTATTTGTACTGTAAAAGTGCTACATGCACCTTGATCATAGCATTTTTTTAATGTAAGGTAAGTTCTTTACTTAGAAATGAGATTTAGATTCAAGTCATGCATGTGATTATTCTAGGCTAAGTTCTAGCACAGTCAAAACTTATTCTTCATATTAAAATGGTTCAAAAGGCTCTGAGCACTATGGGACTTAACATCTGAGGTCATCAGTCCCCCAGAACTTAGAATTACTTAAACTTAACTAACCTAAGGACATCACACACACCCATCTCCGAGGCAGGATTCGAATCTGCGACCGTAGCGGTCGCGCGGTTCCAGACTGAAGCGCCTAGAACCGCTCGCCCACTCCGGCCGGCCTCTTCAGATTAATATTATTTCTATAATTTATTAATTTACTTAATTTTGTATTATGACAACCACTGTCAATTCTTTTTCTATTTGGCCTTTCCTTTAATCTTCGTCATCTTCAGAATACTGATTATATGTAAGGGTATTTAACTGCTTCCCTGACTTTACCTCTTTTATTGAGCTTTTCTTTCCTTGGTGTGCTCAACAGAGGACCAAGTGTGAACTTATGTAGCACTTCTTTTCCTCGCAATAATTGTTTGTCAGTCCACTGCGTTGTTTCTTCTTTCATCCAGTAACTTGCGAAGGAAGAGAGACTTTTAAGAGCCGTCACTGACATGGCTTTAGACGGAACACAAGTTCAGATTGGGGAAAGACGATGGTGCGATTTGGATGTTCCTTTCAGAGTAAACAACCCAGCATTTCTCGCATGTGAATTAGGGAAACCAAAAAGACCTAAATCTGGATGGCAGACGGGGATTTGAACCGCCTTCCTTCTGAATATGAGTCCAGTGCCGTACCGTTGCTCCAGCTTGCTCAGTGTAGCTTGTCGAGGTGAATCCTGAGCAAATTTTTCATTGTTAATCATGGTTTTGAATTTATTCTGTCTTGAAATATTTTCCGTATATTCTAATTTCTTAGATCTTCGCGAATTTCGGTTATCTCATTGTTTCAGTTCTTCATTGAGAAAGCTAAGTTTAAAATTCTGTTTGTCAGCCTTTTCTTCATTCCACGTAAGTGATAAAAAAATGTAATCATTATTTCTTGATCTTATCTTTTTTGTGTAACACTATGGACTTCCTTTGATTTCTTCTTCAAACAGATTTCATTTCTCGTCAGGATTCCATGATTTCCCTCAGAATTTTATTGTTTATCGATGTTTTTTTTTTTAGATCTGCAACCAACTACCATCGCTTCTACATGTAAACTACGACCATTTATGTTATAACAACTGTGGAACAGTGTTAAAGTTATGCCTTTTGTGAAACAGATTGATTTTTGGGAATTAATTTGTAGTTAAATGAAATTTGTTCACACACGTTTCAGTAGTCGATGCTCTGCTCGTACTGCGTACACATAAAGGACAGACAAATGAAAACGATATAGATGGAAAAAGTAAGTAAAACTGTTTATTATTTCAAAAGTAATCGCCATATATCATATGGGGTCATATTCTGGGCAACTCATGAAACCGAGCGGAAGTTTTTAGAGTGCAAAAACGTATGATAAGAATCATTTGTGGTGTAAATTCAAGAACATCATGTAGGAACCTGTTCAAGGAACATTGTCTTCTAACCACTGATTCTCAGTATATTTTGTCCTTAATTAAATTTGTTGCAAGTAATACATCTCTATTTCCAACCAATAGCTCAATACATAGTATCAATACTAGGAATAAGAAAAATCTACGTAAAGACCTAAAATCACTCACCTTGGTCCAAAAAGGGGTCAAATATTCAGGAACACACATTTTCAATAAATTGGCAGCAACCATTTCAGATTAAGCACGATTTAAACAGAGTTCGAAAGACTTTTTGATAGGCAACTTATTCTACCCTATAGATGAGTATCTTAACAGAGACTGTTAAGCCAGCTTAAGTAAAAATGTCTGTTAGATTTCAGTTTTGACAGCACTTGGTCACAACAGTCAAGATTACGTATTTTGTGTATAAATTTATTAATAGTGCATAACAATGTTTGATTCTGACAGCTTGTTAATTCTGCAAATGTTAGCTGTTCCAGTTTACCACATTGTATTCGCCTATTTCGACAATCTCCTGACAAATGATCAGGGTAGCAAGTATTATATTTGAATGATTTATGTTTTTATGTTATACTTTCTGACATGTTCCACACTCAAGATAATCATCACATTTTTTGGGTTTGTGGAACGAAAACTGAATCTAATCCAATCTAATTTAATCTAAGGGAGTTTGTCTGTTTGTAATTTTGCAACTCTTTTCTTATTAGTTTCTGTGTTTTGTTGCAATAGATCAGAAGTTTCGCGTGTGAACTGCAGTCTGTCCACTTTTTAAAGGTTTGTTTGACATTACGAGAACATAACCTGCATAACGAAAGGCCGTAATAAGTATATCAGCGGCTAGCTAGTCGATTGAAGCATGCAAGAAACGCCGATAGTATTCGACACAGTATATCGATAATATAAAAAATATCGTTACTCTGACATATCGATAACTCTGACCCAGGCCTAGGAAGAGGGGTGGAGACAACACAGTGACAACGGAGGTGTACAGAATAAAAGGCAAATTTTATATTTTCAACGAGTCTCGATTACAGACGCTACAAACATCATACAGAAAACCAAATAAACCAAAAAAGTCGCGGTGGTGAGACAAGCTCATTGCAGCTTTAAGAATGATTCTGGGATTGATGTTAAGCAATCTGAATTTTTTTTAACTGTGGTAGATCGTAAAATTAATAACAACTTAACCACAGGAATAATCTGATCATATCATGTGCCATATGAAAGCTGACAATGTCATTATGCACACCACAACAAGCTACATTTCAAATCAGACATATGTATAAAGAGCTGTAGACGTGTTTGTCAAAAGATGGTATGCAAGTATGCAAATACTATAAATCCTCCACAGTTACACGCAGTACGAGGACGGCGTGAGTTTCCCAGACCCTTCCCTTATATTCCTAGTGGGTGAGTACCCGTAATTTACTATTTGACGTGTATTTATAGTTTTACGTACAATTTTGTCACTTTGTAAAACTGGATATAAGCAAGCTATGTAAATTTTCTTAACAATTTGTTGAGTTACGTGATATCATAATAATAGACCACAAAACGACCACAATAATTTTCACTGTTTTCTGTGTGGTACAGCTACCTTTAAATTTGAATGGTGGCCATTATTTAAGTTTCTAACTTGGCTTCAGTTGTTTCTGAAGTCACAGAAAGTATTTAAAGGCGAGCAGTACGGCATGCCAAGTCTTTCGTCGGCATTTTTTTGTTCCGTTGGAACATTGCATCGTACTTCTTAAAGACATATTCATGTACAACGGAACACTTCATCCTTCATCTTAGTAACACAGACACAGCGATTTCATGTTTATTTCGCAATACCATGACCTCGGCTGTCAATAAATGGGCCCTCCTTGGACGGGAATATAGGTAAAGTATGAGTACAGGTTGTGGCACAAGGATGACGACATACAGAAGTTTTGATCTGATCATGATTAGTGCACGGATAGCCGAAGCGGTTAAGGCTACTGCTCGCGTAAATGGGGAAATCCGGGTTCTCGTCCCAGGCCTGCACAAATTATCATTGTTGCCATTCCATTATACAGCCCAAGGTGGTTTATATCGGAAACTGTGAATACCTTTTCTGTGATTGTTAATTTTTGATTATATCACACGAAAAAAATATTTCTCTTGTTACACTTTTGGACATTAAAATTGCTACACGGTTATTCATTGGACAAATATATTATACTAGAATTGACATGAGATTGCATTTTCACGCAATTTGGGTGCATAGGTCCTGAGAAATCAGTACCCACAACAACCACCCCTGGCCGTAATAACTGTCTTGATACGCCTGGGCGACGAGTCAAACAGAGCTTGGATGGCGTGTACAGGTACAGCTGCCCATGCAGCTTCAACACGATACCACAGTACATCAAGAGTAGTGACTGGCGTATTGTGACGAGCCAGTTGCTCGGCCACCATTGACCAGACGTTTTCAATTGGTGAGAGATCTGGAGAATGCGCTGGCCAGCGCAGCAGTCGAACATTTTCTGTATCCAGAAAGGCCTCTACAGGACCTGCAACATGCGATCGTGCATTATCCTGCGGAAATGTAGGGTTTCGCAGGGATCAATAAATGGTTCAAATGGCTCTGAGCACTATGCGACTTAACTTCTAAGGTCATCAGTCGCCTAGTACTTAGAACTAATTAAACCTAACTAACCTAAGGACATCACACACATCCATGCCCGAGGCAGGATTCGAACCTGCGACCGTAGCGATCATGCGGTTCCAGACTGAAGAACCAGGTGATACGCCACTATGGCGATGACGAATACACGCTTCCAATGTGCGTTCACCGCGATGTCGCCAAACACGGATGCGACCATCATGATGCTGTAAACAGAACCTGGATTCATCCGAAAAAATGACTTTTTGCCATTCTTGCACCCAGGTTCGTCGTTGAGTACACCATCGCAGGCGCACCTGTCTGTGATGCAGCGTCAAGGGTAACCGCAGCCATGGTCTCCGAGCTGATAGTCCATGCTGCTGCAAACGTCGTCGAACTGTTCGTGCAGATGATTGTTGTCTTGCAAACGTCCCCAGCTGTTGACTCAGGGATCGAGACGTGGCTGCACGATCCGTTACAGCCATGCGGATAAGATGCCTGTCATCTCGACTGCTAGTGATAAGAGGCCGTTGGGATCCAGCAGGGCGTTCCGTATTACCCGCCTGAACCCACCGATTCCATATTCTGCTAACAGTCATTGGATCTCGACCAACGCGAGCAGCAATGTCGCGGTACGATAAACCGCAATCGCGATAGGCTACAATCCGACCTTTATCAAAGTCGGAAACGTGATGGTACGCATTTCTCCTCCTTACACGAGGCATCACAAAAACGTTTCAGCAGGCAACGCCGGTCATCAGCTGTTTGTGTATGAGAAATCGGTTGGAAACTTTCCTCGTGTCAGCAAGTTGTAGCTGTCGCCAACGGCGCCAGCCTGGTGTGAATGCTCTGAAAAACTAATCATTTCTATATCACAGCATCGTCTTCCTGTCGGTTAAATTTCGCGTCTGTAGCACGTCATCTTCGTGGTGTAGCAATTTTAATGGCCAGCAGCGTATTTCTTATCCGACTTCAAATTTGAAATTAAAACATCGAAAGTCGTGGAAACCCTGGGATCGATATCTTGCCAGTATCAGTGTCGATTACAGGCAAAAATCTGCGAGAATCTCAGTTCCCAGAGTGGATAAACTGTCCATGCGCGTGATTAAGTTTGTACGGAGACGTCAGGACGAGAGTCCTATTCGCACCTGGCCAATTTTTTCCTTGGAACGGGCTATTTACGTGAGACCACCATACACCTATTAGTGAAAATTATTTAATAAACATTTATTTGGTTTAAAATATAGCTCTCCGGTTTCGCTAACATTATTAATCCTACGGTATTATCCAGTCATTTCACATGTTTTTATATAATTCGCTAACTTGTCTACTTACGGAAAAGGGTGTGAGGATTAGTTCCGTATTAAATATATGGCCTCTAAAAGCGGCGGTGTACGACCCATTCCTCCGATGAAAAAAAGAGTCAAGTAAACAAAGTAGGTCATGTATTGCCCATACCGAGAGTGGAAAATAAAACAGCCGGGGGCGCTAGTATGTTGACACTTTTATTACAGCGACCCGATTTTTTTTTCTCCGACATCCTGGCGTTATTGAATAAAGCAGACAGATAAGAGTAGGAACTGTGCGTCTGAGGAAGTTTCGTGGTAGAGAAAGGGTGAAGAAGGAGAGGAGGGTAAGATGCACAACTCAGGCCGGATCCTCGTTAGGTATTTCCGGCCAAGTTTCCAGACTGCCGGCAATTAACGAGCCGCCGTCCTCAAAGGCGGGCGGCTGTTCCAGTCTGGGCTGGCCCGCGTGTGATTGGGGCCGGCGCCGCCGCCGCCTCTGAAAGGCAGTGCTCAGATCTTCGGCAGCCCTTTGCGAGCCACCCAGGGCAGGTAGAGGGCGCCAAAGCCTCCAGAGCCGCAATCCTGCCGCCAGCTCACCGACAAAAGTTTCTGGTTTCACTTCTTCTTTCCTGTCCACTAAAGTAACCGTAAGTCTAAACACGATCCGGGATGCAATAAACTGACGCTTAAGAGCGTTTTCTTTCCTAATAAGTAACTTGAACAGCAACTGCACTCTACTGGGTCGTTCTAAATACGCTTTTTATCAATTTCGAAGGTTCTATTCTTCTGTTCATCGACGACTGCTTACGCTCTTTTTTATTATTGGTACACTGACAGAAAAAGTAATAAATGTAGAGTAATGAAATTTCGAAAATACATCTACATCTATACTCTGCAAATGACTGTGAAGTGCATGACAAACGGTACATCCCTTTCAACAACTCACTACGGTTTCTTTCCGTTCCACTCACGTATGGAGCGCGGGAAGAATGATTGTTTGAATGTCTCTATGCGTGCAGCAACTATTCTAATCATATCCTCATGGTCCCTACGTGATCGGTACGTAGTGGTTTGTAGAATATTCCTCTATCCCTAGAGTCATCATCTAAAGCTGGTTCTTGGAACTTTGTTAGCAGACCTTCTCGGGATCGTTTACGTCTGTCTTCAAGAGCCTGACAGTTCAGTTTCTTCAGTATCTCTGTGACACTCTCCCTCTGATCAAACAAATATGTAACCATTCGTGCTGCCCGTATCTGTATACATTCACTATCCCCTGTTAGACCTATTTGGTATGGGTCCTACACACTTGAGCAATAGTCTACAATGAAGAGCCAAAGACACTGGTACACCTGCCTAATATCGTGTTGGCCCCCGCGAGCACGCAGAAGTCCCACAACACGACGTGGCATGGACTCGACTAATCTCTTAAGTAGTGTTGCAAGAAATTGAAACCATCAATCCAGCAGGGCTGTCCATAAATCCCTTAGACTACGAGGGAGTGAGGGTCTCTTCTGAACAGTACGTTGCAAGGCATCCCGCATAGGCCCAATAATGTTCGTTTCTGAGGAGTTTGATGGCCACGGAAGTGTTTAAACTCAGAAGAGTGTTCCCGGAGCCACTCTGTAGCAATTCTGGATATGTGGGGTGTCGCACTGTCCTGCTAGAATTTCCCAGGTCCGTCGGAATGCACAATGGACATTAATGGATGCAGGTGGTCAGACAGGATGCTTACGTACGTGTCACCTATCAGAGTCGTATGTAGACGTATCAAGGGTCCCATATCACTCCAACTGCACACGCCTCACACCATTACAGAGCCTCCACCAGCTTGAACAGTCTCCTTCCAACATGCAGGATCCATGTATTCGTGAGGATGTCTCCATACCCGTACACGTCCATACGCTATATACAATTTGAAACGAGACTTGGCCGGCCAGGCAACATGTTTCCAGTCATCAACAGTCCAATGTCGGAGTTGACGGGCCCAGGGGAGGCGTAAAGCTTTGCTTCCTGCAGTCAGAAGGTACACGAGTGAGCCTTCGGCTCCCGAAAGCCCATATCGATGATGTTTCGTTGAATGGTTCGCACGCTGACACTTGTTGATGGTCCAACGTTGAAATGTGCAGCAATCTGCGGAAGGGTTGCACTTATGTCACGTTGAACGTTTCTCTTCAGTTGTCGTTGATCCCGTTCTTGCAGGATCTTTTGCCGGCCACGGCGATGTCGAAGACCTGATGTTTTACGGGATTCCTGATATTCACCATACACTCGTGAAATTGTGGTACGGGAAAAATCCCCCTCTTCATCGCTACCTCGGAGATGCTGTGTCCCATCGCTCGTGCGCCGAGTGTAACACCACGTTCAAACTCACTTTAATCCTGAAAACGTGCCATTGTAGCAGTAGTTACCGATCTAAAACTGCGCCAGACACTGTTGTCTTATATAGGCGTTGCCAACTGCAGCGCCGTATTCTGCCTGTTTACATACCGCTGTACTTGAACATGCATGCCTATACCAATTTCTTTGGCGCTTCAGTGTAGAACCGATCCCACGAATGATTTGTACGCAATCTTCTTTGTAGACTGATTGCATTTGCCAAGGATTGTACCAATAAACCGAAGTCTACCAGCTGCTTTACCCACAACTGCGACTACGTGATCATTTCATTTATATCCCTACAAAGTATTACATCCAGGTATTTGTAAGAATTGACCTATTCCAGCAGTGACTCACTGATATTATAATCATGGGATTTACATTCTTTCGTTTTGTGAGTGCACCATTTTACATTTCTGAATATTTACAGCAAGTTGTCAATCTTTGCACCACTTTGAAATCTTATCGAGGTCTGACAATATTTATGCAGCTTCTTTCAGACAACTGATTCAGCTGCAAAAAGTCTGAGGTTACTATTACCATTGTCCGCAAGGTCATCAATATACAACATGAACAGTAAAGGTTCCAACACACTTCCCTGGGGCACACCAGAAGTTGCTTCTACATCTGACGATGACTCTCCGTCCAAGATAAAATATCGTGTCCCCTCTACCAAAAAGTCCTCAATACAGTCATAAATTTCTCTTGGTACCCCATATACTCGTACTTTTGATAATAAACATTGGTATGGTACCGAGTCAAATGCTTTTCGGAAATCAAGAAATATTGCACCTACCTGCCTGCCTTGATCCAAATCTTCCAGTGTCATGTGAGAAAAGTGCGAATTGGGTTTCACATGACCGAGGTTTTCGGCATGCAGGGGGTCATTCTGTTCGAGATAACTCATTATGTTTGAGCTCACAATATATGTTCTAAGGTTCTACAACAAATCCATGTTAGGGATATTGGACGGTAGTTTTGTAGATCACTTCTACTACCCCTCTTGTAGACGGGTGTGATCTGAGATCTTTTTTTAACGAACAGGACACGGTTTTTTGTTCGAGGGATCTAAGATGGATTATAGTTAGAAGAGGGGCTAACTCAGCCGCATATTCAGTACAGAATCTGATGGGAATTTCATCGAACTCAGTAGCTTTGTCAATTGAACAATTTCGTCTGTTTCGCCAACACCACTGACACTAATACTTATTCCACTCATCTTTTCAGTGGTACGAGGTTTAAATTGGGGCAATTCTCCTGGGTTTTCCATCGTAAAGGAACATTTGAAAACAGAGGTAAGCATTTCAGCTTTTGCTTGGCTTCCCTCCATTCAATAGGGACTGGAAACTAACTCTGGCGGCACTAACAGCCTTTACATACGACGAAATTTCTTTGGGTTTTGTGAACAATCATGTGAGAGTATTCTACTACGTAGAATGCTGAAGGCATCACACATTTCTCTCACGACGGCCAAAAGTATTTCATTCGGTGACTCTCTATCTATAGCCTATGCTTTGTTTTACACCTATTATGCAGCAGTCTCTGTTTGTTTAGAAGTTTCTTTACAGCGACTGTAACCGTGGAGGGCCCCTTCCATTATGAACTGTTCTACTGGGTACATATCTATCCAGTGTAGGGTCAATTATTCTTTTAAACTTGAGTCGTAGTTCCTCAACGTTCTCCTTCCCTGCGCTGAAAGTTTCAAATTCACTGAGCTATAACACTACTGATTTTTATCTAGTTTACTGAACATTAACAAAAGTCTAATTTTCCCGCCTGTTTGTTGGATGATTAAAGTCTTCACCGATTATTACTGTATGACTGTGGAACTTACCTACAAGTGAACTAAGTTTTTCTCTAAAGTTTTTTGTTACATCAGGAGATGAGTCTAGTGGGCGATAGAAGGATCCAAGTATCATTTTACGCTCACAGCTGATACTGAGTCGTGCCCAAACAGTCTCACATGCAATTTCAATTTTTGTCTCCATGGATTTGAGACTGTTGTCTGCTTCGTCAGATACACCAACTCCATTTCCCATTGGCCTAGCTTGTCGACACACACTTAAATTTTCCCCAAAAATCTCACTGCTGTCAAATTCAGGCTTCGGCCAGTTTTCCGTCCCTAGTATTATGTAAGCTTCACTGATTGTCATGGGAGCTTCAAGGTCCAGCACTTTATTGAAACTGCTTCAGCAGTTAAACACTACGATTTTAATACTCTTGCCTGTGGGAGGCATGTCTTTCGATCTTAGATTGATATATCTGGCTTCCTAAAGCGGGGGTTATCTGGACTCGACTAATCTAAAAAAAACGCGTATATGCACCACACACACAGTCAGTTACCTGATTAGCAGCCTCTGATGTGTAGTGCACACCTGACCCATTCAGGATGCCGGCCGCTGGTGGCCGAGCGGTTCTGGCGCTACAGTCTGGAACCACGCGACCGCTACGGCCGCAGGTTCGAATCCTGCCTCGGGCATGGATGTGTGTGTTGTCCTTAGGTTAGTTAGGTTTAAGTAGTTCTAAGTTCTAGGTGACTTATGACCTCAGCAGTTGAGTCCCATCGTGCTCAGAGCCATTTGAGCCCATTCAGGATGCCCTACAGTTCTCAACCCTATGGCGTAAGTCCAGGAAGTCGCAGCCTAGCTTGTCACAGAACCTTCGAAGTCTCTGGTTCAGTCCTTCCACTCCGCTCAGAACCAAAGCGCCACGATCAGTCATCGGGAATGCAGCAAATTGTGAACTTCGTTGAAACGCCACGTTCAAGGCTGGTCTTCTCAACCTTCTCTGCCAGTCACTGTAATGACCCAAGTATGACCTCGGAGCCCTGACGACAGCCATAATTTGTTCCAGCGTGCTCAACAATTTACAATTGGTTGCACCCTGTTCCCTCAATGGCTGTCGGAGTAGCCTCTTCAACATGTTAAATGAGACCCCCAGGCAAACACACTGAGTGCACCTCGTGTCCTTTACTGTTCCTTGTTGCCATTTCCTAGCGGGTACCATCATTCGCCGTATGTTTGAACTGCTGATGACTAATAGACCCCTCCTCTAGACACCAGACAAAATGGGTTTCTCCAAAACATGTGAAGTGCGTCCCACTGGCTTAGTTTCCGTTTCAGTGGGAGACAGCATCTCAGTTTTGTTTGTCAGACGGATCGGCACAGCACCCTGAGTCCTCCCTGGTCCCCATCCACCTCGTACAGGGTGCCTAGCTCTACCATTGGAACCGAGCGAGATGGCTCAGTGGCTAGCACACTGGACTCGCATTCGGGAGGACTACGGTTCAATCCCGCGTCCGTCCATCCTGATTTAGGTTTTCCGTGATTTCCCTAAATCGCTCCAGGCAAATTCCGGGATGGTTCCTTTGAAAGGGCACGGCCGACTTCCTTTCCCGTCCTTGCCTAATCCGATGAGACCGATGACCTCGCTGTCTGGTCTCCTCCCCCAAACAACCCAACCTCTACCATTGAAACGCTGCTCGCAGTCAAGTAGATGTGTAGTGACAGATTCTGTGCTTTCTGTAGAAGAGACAGGACCCACAGGAGCGGACAGTACTTGAGGTACCTTTGAAACTGGTATCACAGCTACATGATTGTCGGGAGCTCTTCCGACACGACGACTCGCCACGGCTGCCCATCGTTCGACAGTATTCAAGGCGCTTTCCGGCTGCTCAAGGAAGTCAATCAGCTCATTACTTTTTGTATGTCCACGCTTTTGACTGGGAGTCTTGGGGACCACAGCTGTTCACTATTGTAAGAAAATGCAACACCTACAGCTGTCCTTATCATCTTATTTACTGTACCAGTTTCGGCGCTTCAGTGCACCATCTTCAGGCCGCAGTTGATGCTGAAGGGCTTATCACGATCCATATATACGCTGCATCAATGGCCAACATTACTGGTTTACGCATACTATCTGTAGCTGTGGTCTCAACACTCCAGCCATGAACTGCAAACTGCCAACAACAGTTGGAGTGCTGAAACCACAATTATAGACAGACTGCGTAAACCAGTTATGTTGGCCACAGATGCGATGTATACACGGACCGTGATAACCCCTTCACCGTCAACTAAAGCCTGAAGATGGCGCCCTGAGGCGCCGAAACTGGTACGATAAATAAGATCATAAAGACGGGTGTAGACGTTTCAGCACTCCAGCCATGAACTGCCAACAGTCAGTTGGAGTGCTGAAACCACAATTACAAAAAATGGTTCAAATGGCTCTGAGCACTATGGGACTTAACGTGTGAGGTCACCAGTCCCCTAGAACTTGTACAGGATGGGTGTATGGGTAGGCGGTGGGCGTTATGGAATGAATAGGATAATACTTAGACAAAGGCCATTTATTGGCGAAAGCATGTTAAAAAGGGGTCACATAGCCGGGCCTAGGCAGGCAAGGGTGAGCCAGAGTGTAGAGTTTGGCAAAACATAGTTCGCGAAGGTAACGAAAGCGGGAGATATTCACTGCTACAGGGCGCGCGTCCAACAGAGCGAGAAGACAAGAGACAAGAGAGCGGGCCTGGCGATGGGCGGCCGGGTATATTCGACCCACCACGCGGCTTCCTCCACCCTGATTGGTCGGGAGCGAGAAAGCCGTGCAGGCGGCATAGAATTTTCCTGCTAAGCAACGCCTGGGGCGGCGTTACCTCGTCAGCACGTGAGTGAGGCACGTGGCCAAGGTGCCTTTCGATGGTGCTGACTTCCTGTTGCTAAACCGTGGGACGAAAGAATTTACAGGCAGTCAACGCTGCCGGCCGTGGCTTGGCCGTAACAAGAAAAATGAAGTTACCGTTTTAAAGCTGACATAATAAAGTAAAATCCCCTTCTGTCTGGCTCATCCTTTACATAACCTAATAATATCACACACATCCATGCCCAAGGCAGGATTCGAACCTGCGACCGTAGCAGTCGTGCGGTTCCGGACTGAAGCGCCTAGAACCGCTCGGCCACCGTGGCCGGCCCACGATTACAGACAGACCACATAAACCAGTTATGTTGGCCACAGATGCAGGGTACATGGGCCGTGATAACCCCTTCACCATCAATTAAAGCCTGAAGATGGTGCACTGAAGCGTCGAAACTGGTACAATAAATAAGATCATAAGGACGGCTGTAGGCGTTTCATTTTCTTACAGCTCATTACTTGTTCAAGTACAGAATTCAAAAAGGACTGCATTTCAGCTGGTGCCTTTTATTTCAGGACAGTGAACAAATAACTTTAAATTGAGCCCACTGATTATGTTTTAATCTGTTGAGCTAAAAAGCTGCTAATTCTATGTAAGGATAGAAGCAAATACACAAAAAGAGATTTCTGTTAAGGCAACAGAAAAACCTGTGGTAAAAGTTACTATTTTCCTAAAGCTTAATGAGGTTGTGAGCGGACTCGTAAAAAAGAGTTAATTTATGATAAATGTAGGTAATATATACGGCTACTCCTCTTTAAGGGATAACTAAATGTAACACAATATTTTGGTTAGGGTATTGCTACAATAACTAAATTACAGACGCCAATTTACTGCAAATTAGATTATGCACAAGACAACGTTAGCGTCCGAAAATTTTCAATAAAGCACGGTTATCTGCTTGGATATACAGTCAAATTAAGAGCTGATCTATTGTTTGGTGGTAACTGTGAACCACAAACGCTGATTTGCTACGAAATAAGTTACATATCCAAAATAATCGCACCGGTAACTTACGAAACTATAGTTCTGTAAGCGTCCGAAAATTCTCAAAAATAACGTATTTCTCACGCAATTATACAATGAAATTAGAGAACGATTGTTTTGAACGAGGATAGGCATACTGTTCTCAAAAATTTTAAAAGAGCACATTTACGTTTAACCCTACAATTGATGATAACAGTACAAGTTAACCGCGGCACTCGTGAATGTTCGAAATTTCACAATATATCACAATACAAAAGGGCATTGGTAAAATCCATGAAAGGTAACGCAGAAGTGACGCAAAAAGTAAACTATGTGAATGTGGAATTTCAAATCGGCACACGAATCTTCTACACACGGTCTCCCACAAAGTCGGCTTTTACATATAAATAAACGAGCGAATTACACGGATTTTTCACTTAGCTGCTTCAACACTGGCATACGAAGAAGAACACGGCAGTAAAAATCGCTAAAAGACAGGATATGCAATCTCGGTTGCAAAACAGTTTTTAATTTATTTAATCTGTGACGTATTTGACTCTCAGAGGAGCATCTGGGGGAAAAACAAGTTTGCTCGATACAAATTTATGAGTCAGGAATCAGCTATAAAGCTACATTATCAGTTAAATAAAGCAACTGGGAAACCACGACCAGAGTTGTGAAAAGAACGTAACCAAAGACAAACGCACCGGGTAAATACACTCGAGGACCACTGACAAGTGTACAGAAAGTCTTGCAATCACCTAAAGTGACACGTCATCATATAAAATTCACAGGACACATCCACCTACGGAAATAAAGAAGAATATGTTTCAGAGTGAAGAGCGGTAAGCGGAGCAAACATAAGCAACCACGTAGATAAGGATGGAGATAAAGAAGCAGTTGTTGAGGGCTAAGAGATGTCTAATCATAGAGTATGTGGGTAATATAAGGAATAAAATCGTACACGAGTCACTCGTTACCTGTGTTTATGCGTGCTCGCTCTTAACACAAATGTCGCCGAGCGGTTCTAGGCGCTTCAGTCTGGAACCGCGCGACCGCTACAGTCACAGGTTCGAATTCTGCCTCGGGCATGGATGTGTGTGATGTCCTTAGGTTAGTTAGGTTTAAGTAGTTGTAAGTCTAGGGGACTGATGACCTCAGCTCAGAGCCATGTGAACTATTTTTTCTTAACACGACGCAGGGCATGTTTACAACATAGGCCAGGTGTATAAAGCAGCCTTATGGCTCAAGTTCGCGGCTCCTACCGCAGAGCTATGAATGAAAATGATCGACATTTTACTAGGTGACGCCACCAGACGGGAAAACACAGAATATGTTTACAGATTAATGATAAACGTGTATCCGTTATGTAAGATGAAAACAACTAAACGATATCAATGAATAAATTAAATAAATTAAAAACCATTTTGCACCCGAGACTGCCTATTCTTTCCTAAAGATTTCAAGAGCCTGCTGTACCATTAGCCGAAACATGGAGTGGTGTGATTTAAAAGTCTAACATGTATAGCACTAACAAAGCACGTCTTCTGCCTGTTGTAGCCAATAGTGTTATTCCAAGGGAAAAAAATTGTGTAGGTAACCTTTTTGAGAGATTAACAATGCAAGACCACAAGTTAATGTTAGCACCAGATAAACCATTGCATATGCGAAACGCTGGTACATTATTGGTGTAGCCGCCAGAGTGTTGAATGCAAGCATGCAAACGTGCATGCATTGAGTTGTGCAGGTGCCGGATGCCAGCTTGTGGGATGGAGTTCCATGCCTGTTGCATTTGGTCGGACAGTACAGGGACGGTTAGTGCTGTTGATGGATGACGATGGAGATGTCCGATGATGTCCCATACATGCTCTACTGGGAACGTGTCAGGTGGTCGAGCTGGCCGAAGCAACATGTCGACACCGTCTAGAGCATGTGGGGATACAATAGCGGTGTGTGGGCGAGCTTTATCCTCTTGGAAAACACCCTGGATTGCTGCTCACCAATGGCAGCATAACAGGTCGAATGACCAGATTGACGTACAAATTTGCCGTCAAGGTGCTTGGGATAACCACGAGAGTGCTCCTTCTGTCGTACGAAATCGCACCCTAGGCCATAACTCTAGGGGTAGTACGTCCAGTGTGTCTAGAATGCGGACAGGTTGCTTGCAGGCCCTCAACTGGCCTCCTTCTAACCAACAAACAGCCATCACTGGCACTGACAAGGGGAGGCCGCCAATTGTGAAATTCAGATTCGATTCATGCTGCGCATAATAAAAGCTCATGGCCAGAGGTTTAATGTGGCAAAGCACCAAGATGCACTTCTCAGCCGTTGTCGAGAAAATCGACAGTTAAAAGAAACCATTACGGTGAAATACTCTCTACGATTGATAATTTTCTACAGCATCGTGACGCAGCGGTAAGCGCTCGGGTTCGTAATCCGAAGGTCGCCGGATCGAATCTCGCGCCGTGCAATTTTTTTATTAGTTTTTTGTAATTCAAATACATATATATATATATATGTATATATATATATATATATATATATAGGTTTAAGTAGTTCTAAGGGACTGATGACCTCAGAAGTTGAGTCCCATTCATTAATAGTATATATATATATATATATATATATATATATATATATATATATACTCCTGGAAATTGAAATAAGAAAACCGTGAATTCATTGTCCCAGGAAGGGGAACCTTTATTGACACATTCCTGGGGTCAGATACATCACATGATCACACTGACAGAACCACAGGCACATAGACACAGGCAACATTACCCGTGTGCAAATTAACCGTTTAACAACTGCGTAAAAGGTCGATATCGTGTTGATGTATGGCTACTGTGATCGAAATGCCCAACGGGCGTGTGCTATGTATGCTGCTCGGTATCCTGGACGACATCATCCAAGTGTCCGGACCGTTCATCGGATAGTTACGTTATTTAAGGAAACAGGAAGTGTTCAGCCACATGTGAAACGACAACCACGACGTGCTAATCCGCACATCAGTAGCAGACAAATTGCGCGAGAATCGGGAATCTCAAAAACGTCGGTGTTGAGAATGCTACATCAACATCGATTACACCCGTACCATATTTCTATGCACCAGGAATTGCGTGGCGACGACTTTGAACGTCGTGTACAGTTCTGCCATTGGGCACAAGAGAAATTATGGGATCATGGCAGATTTTTTGCACGTGTTCTGTTTAGCGACGAAGCGTCATTCACCAATAGCGGTAACGTAAACCGGTCTAATATGCACTATTGGGCAACGGAAAATCCACGATGGCTGCGACAAGTGGAACATCAGCGACCTTGGCGGGTTACTGTATGGTGTGGCATTATGGGAGGAAGAATAATTGGCCCCCATTTTATTGATGACAATCTAAATGTGCAAGGTATGCTGATTCCCTACGTAATGTTCTACCGATGTTACTACAAGATGTTTCACTGCATGACAGAATGGCAATGTACGTCGAACATAATGGATGTCGGGCACATAGCTCGCGTGCGGTTGAAGCGCTATTGAATAGCATATTTCATGACAGGTGGATTGGTCGTCGACGCACCATACCATGGCCCACACGTTCACCGTATCCGACGTCCCCGGATTTCTTTCTGTGGGGAAAGTTGAAAGATATTTGCTATCGTGATCCACCGGCAATGCCTGACTACATACGTCAGCGCATTGTCAATGCATGTGCGAACATTACGGAATGCGAACTACTCGCTGTTGAGAGGAATGTCGTTACACGTACTGCCAAATGCATTGACGTTGACGGACGTCATTTTGAGCATTTATTGCATTAATGTCGTATTTACAGGTAATCACGCTGTAACAACATGCGGTCGCAGAAATGATAAGTTCACAAAGATACATATATCGCATTGGAACAACCGAAATAAAATGTTCAAACGTACCTACGTTCTGTATTTTAATTTTAAAAACCTACCTGTAAGCAACTGTTCGTCTAAAACTGTGAGTATTGTGACTATTACAGCGCCATCTATCACAAAGTGAAAAAAGTGGTCCAACTAAAACATTACATACTACACGAATATGTGATAAAAAATGGGGGCTCCTATTTAAAAAAACGCAGGTGATATCCGTTTCACCTACGGCAGCGCCATCTAGCGGCCCACCCATAGCGTCATCTGGTTTCCCCCTTCAAGCTAGACAAGTTTCGATCTTTGTAGTTTTTTCGTTTGACGCTTATTTCGTGAGATATTTGGTCCCGTCACGATCAATGGACCACCCTGTATATGTACAGGATATGAGTCGTCAGGCGCATTGTCTCTGATATTTCGACATATGTTTGCAATTTCGTTATTGCGATGTGTAGCAAGAGTCAGTCCAAACAGATGCTGCTCATCGTCTCTTTCATGCGAGGCCCACTGTCGACGGACAGCGTCGATTTCTTTACTGTATAATTTATGTGCCCGGTCGATAAAGCGGTCCCAAATTAGTGTAGGGCGATATTAGTTTTATCGACATATACTAACAGTTGCAATAACACACGAAGGGCGGCCAGACTCCAATATCGGCTGAGCAGCGCCGCAGCAATGGTAGCAGTCAGCACCGACGAGGGCCGCACTGTCGCTGATGGAGGACTGGTCAGTCTTCATGTTCTACCGTGCCTATTAACACATGTCGATAAAACAAACATCGCATTAGACTACTCTGGTACCGCTCTATCGAACTGGCACGTGAAATTCCGCTTTAAAAATCATTTTGTTTGTAACGGGAAAGAAACCAGTGCCTTCCTTCGACAATGTACCATGAGTAATATTTGTTTGCGAAAATGAAACTGCAAATCTGCCGAAATACCGGAGAAAATACGCCTGAGGAGCCTTGCGAGAAAATTCGGTGTATAGGGCGCTTCAACTAAGGTATTACATGAACCGTTTAAGATATCGTTCTTCGTTTTCACCCAAATGAATTGTGAGAGAGTGTTGTTGTTTCATAGCTGTATTGTTTACAGACGTATCGGTATCAACTTCGTTTTATGAAATGGAACTCTAGTAATTTCTGCTGCTGGTATGGTAGAAGAGAAAAATTCAACGGCGTTACACAATTAATATTCGGATTAGTGGTTTCAGAGACATTACAATATCTAAAACTTACGATTAATTTGTTTTTAACATGAAACTGATTGCTGCCTTATGATGAAAACATTTTATACGGAAATGTTGCGACAAGTTAAAAGGGAAGTTCCAGCTTGACATAGCTAAAATGTCTATTTACAAAAGCGAAACTGTAGAAAAAAATGGCTCTGAGCACTATGGGACCTAACTGCTGAGGTCATCAGTCCCCTAGAACTTAGAACTACTTAAACCTAACCCACCTAAGGACATCACACACACCTACGCCCGAGGCAGGATTCGAACCTGCGACCGGCGCGGTTCCGGACTGTAGCGCCTAGAACCGCTCGGGCACTCCGGCCGGCGAAACTTTAGAGAAAGGTTTGCTTAAAATCTGATACTAATTAGATTCGGTTACTTGTGGTGGGACCCCAACACCAACTGGAAGGTAAAGCACGTGGAATCTAACGATAACTTACCAACTAACTACGGAAACATTTCTGCTTTTTTTTGCCAGGGCCTTGTAAGAAAGGTACATGTAATATATTGAATGATTTTTAATATAGGAAAATGAGTTATAAAGGTAGTTATTTAACTTCACGTTGTAGATTTAATTTCAAGAAAACAATTACATGTGTGGTCATAAAGACTTTCTTGAAATCCAATTTATTCATCTGTTCGATGTGCCCACCATCTATTGCAATACATGTTTGTTATCGTGGGTGCAAGGACTTCTGCACAGCCTGAAAAGTTTTCTTCGATATCATGGCACACGCTGGGCCAATATGATGCTTTAAATCCTCTTTGATTGTCGGAACTTGTGCATGGACTTCATCTTTCAGTTTATTCTAAAGAAAAACGTCAGTAGAATCAAATCACCACGAACGTGCAGGGCGACTGATAACGCTTCCATATCCTACCCAGCGACAGGATAGAATTGGATGAACATCCACCTTTCCGCAAGTGAGTAGTGGACCAGGCACCCCTCTTGGTGGTACTACATACGAGGGGTGACCAGAAAGTAAGTTCCGATCGGTCTCGAAATGGAAACGACTATGAAAATCCGATAAAGCTTTGCACAGATGTGTTGGACAGTGTCTCTAGTATTACTCTAGATAGCATAACGTCACTCTTCTCATTTCTGAGCCCACAGTGAGCGCGTAAAGATGTCTAGAAAATAGTGGTCCCCGCCAAGTACGAGGGCCTGGTGAGAAATTTCGCCTGAAGCTATGCAGCCAACATTGCATAACTGCCGTGCGGTTTCTTCTTCAACACAATTCTCAGCCGCATTCTGCAGGGGCAATGAAGATGCTCCTGCATCGTTTTCAATTGAAAATGTTTGATTACCCACAATACAGCCCGTAATTGTCTCCTTCTGAGTTTCTTCCCTGCTCACATGAACCGGTGGCTATGAAGACAACATTCTCGCATAGAAAACGAGCCTTAGGGTAGCGTAGAGAATTGGCGGAAAGCATTGGCGGCTGTCTTCTAGGATGAGGGTGCTGGAAAGTTGGTACAACGCTACGACAGATGTCTAAGTGAGAACGGCGACTACGTAGAGAAGTAGCTGGAAGGTGTAGCTAACTGCAGGCCGCTGTGGCCGAGCGGTTCTACGCGCTTCAGTCCGGAATCGCGCTGTTGCTACGGTCGCAGGTTCGAACCCTGCCTCGGGCATGGATGTATGTGATGTCCTTAGGTTAGTTAGGTTTAAGTAGTTCTAAGTCTAGGGGACTGATGACCTCAGATATTAAGTCCCATAGTGCTTAGAGCCATTTGAACCATTTTTGTAGCTAAGTGCTACAAATAAAACATTTCTGATTTTCACTGTGTTTTCCATTTCGCGATCAATCGGAACTTTCTTTCTGGACAGTCCTCGTATATCTACGAATTCCAAGTGGTGCTTGCTCTAGGAGAGCCGGTAGTACTGCGGTAGGAAATTGTACGTATCTTGAACCCGTTAAAGGTTTTTATCGATGAAGGAAGGACCAATCACGCACCGTCATTCACAGTCCTCTACCTCTAATGTTCAATCTGCCTCTATTTGTGCGAATTGTAAGTGGCTCAATATCGCATATTTCTTACATTCAGCATTGCATGATTTGTAAAGATAGTTTCATCGGTAAAGAGAATTCCTTCAAGAAAGAACCTCTTGTCCTGATCTCGCTTCCGAACGGAGCGACAGAATCCCATGCGTCTTTTGCAATCTCGCTTATTTATCTCCTGGTGAAGTGACGCATGATGCAGATGGAACGTGTTTTCACGCAAAATGCTGGGCTGAGTTATTCCAGAAGCACTCGCAGTTTCTCTAGTGCTTAGGTGTGGATTGTGAGCAACAGTTGTGAGAACGTTTATTTCTTTCGCTCCGCTAGCTGTAAGCTTGGTCCTTACGCTCCGCATAGTACTGCAACATCATTCTAATAACTTTTTGTACACTCACTGAAGAGTTTGTTGGCCACCGTCTGTCACTATACCTTTGTGTATAAATTCCAAATGTTCTCTTCGCGTTCTTTCTGCATTCTTCTATGACGAGGGTACTGGAAAGTTGGTACAAAGCTACGACAGTGGCAGCGTATCTAATTTATCTTGTTATGAAAGAAATACGCAGAATGCGAATACGGCTCCGCAGTAGCTATACAATTTACTGGAAACATATGAAAATTAATGCATGGCTGGGTTTCAGACCCAGATTTTCTGCTGGTCGCGAGCAGTCGCCTTAACCACTTCGACTATCGAATCACGCTTCCTGTACCGACCCAAACCTCCACATGTCCCAATTTCTGCTTTCCATAGTGCTCGCACAGTTATGTGACTCGCGCCCAGGAAGAGACATATTCAGTTTTCTCTTCAAGTTGCCTTGGCTTTGGCATGCAATGGATTGGTGCAGTGTTTGTATTTGAAAATGTCTATAGTTTGATGCAATGTTCCTTCAGACATGCATGCATGCAGCAACTTGAAACTACTATAGTTCCCTTCAAAAAGGCGAAGTTGATACCGATACCACTGTAATTCATGCAACTAAAAATATATATATATACGTCATTTAGTGAGGATTTTCCAGGCCCGAAAAATATTTCTAGCACGTTAACATAGGTGGCGGAACTTATATCATCTTTACTCGTATGCATGTGCAGATAATGTTTACTGGATTGCCTATCTTAAAGCACTCGAAATGTTTTCCGGACCAGTTGTACCGGGTGATCAAAAAGTCAGTATAAATTTGAAAACTGAATAAATCACGGAATAATGTAGATAGAGAGGTACAAATTGACACACATGCTTGGAATGACATGGGGTTTTATTAGAACCAAAAAAATACAAACGTTCAAAAAATTTCCGACAGATGGCGCTTCATCTGATCAGAATAGCAATAATTACCATAACAAAGTAAGACAAAGCAAAGCTGATGTTCTTTACAGGAAATGCTCAATATGTCCACCATTGCCCGCATCTCGTGGTCGTGCGGTAGCGTTCTCGCTTCCCACGCCCGGGTTCCCGGGTTCGATTCCCGGCGGGGTCAGGGATTTTCTCTGCCTCGTGATGGCTGGGTGTTGTGTGCTGTCCTTAGGTTAGTTAGGTTTAAGTAGTTCTAAGTTCTAGGGGACTTATGACCACAGCAGGTGAGTCCCATAGTGCTCAGAGCCATTTGAACCATTTGTCCACCATCATTCCTCAACAATAGCTGTAGTCGAGGAATAATGTTGCGAACAGCACTGTAAAGCATGTCCGGCGTTATGGTGAGGCATTGGCGTCGGATGTTGTCTTTCAGCATCCCTAGGGATGTCGGTCGATCACGATACACTTGCGACTTCAGGTAACCCCAGAGCCAATAATCGCACGGACTGAGGTCTGGGGACCTGAGAGGCCAAGCATGATTAAAGTGGCGGCTGAGCACACGATCATCACCAAAAGACACGCGCAAGAGATCTTTCACGCGTCTAGCAATACTTTTTTTTGTTCTAATAAAACCCCATGTCATTCCAAGCATGTGTGTCAATTTTTACGTCTCTATCTACATTATTCCGTGGTTTATTAAGTTTTCAAATTTATATTGACTTGTTGATCACCCGGTATTTCACCCAAGCGGTATATATTACTATCAATTGTTTGTATGTCGCCATTTATGTGGTTGTAATCATTCAAGATTGTTTACCGCACAAGTAAACTAAAACGTCTTCCTTGACATCTACAGTTGTCGTATGTGAATATTATTGGATTACTATGTACCCTGTACGAAAAGAATAAAGAGCCAGTTACGCTTCTACATCCTCTTGCAACAAAGCCTGATTTTTGTCCTTGGAATAAATGCTATGAAATGCCATTGGTCCGCTATTCAGGATTTATATATTCAGATATCCAATAGATGCAAGACTGCGATATATGCCGGAGGTGGCCCTACCGCGATAGATAAATATTCACATTATTTCGTGCAATACCTTACATATACACCACACTAAGAGAAGTAAGCACTCCCTATCTCGAGTGCCATAACACACAGCACAACAGAATTAAAGGATCACTTTTTCGAAACCTAGTAATTGTCTCCCATTCCGATACGTAAGTTTGAAATTTGGCTGAAAGGTGCCTAAAACCTTCCTCTGTGGTGGTGCAAAAGCGCGGCGCCCTGTGACGTCACCCAGTAAGGTCTTGGCACTTGCGAAAAGGGGCCAAAAGTTCTCCTGATGTGTAAAACGGTTTAATGATGTGACGTCACTCAGTAAGGTCTCGGCACTTGCGAAAAGGGGCCAAAAGTGCTCCTGATGTGTAAAGTGGATTAATGATGTCACATTGGCACCAAATTTCACCAATGTTGCCAACGCCACAGCGGACGTGCCACACGACGGCAAGGTCGTTAGACCCCTTTTATCCACATTTAACCCCTTCTCTTGAGCCTCCGCGATGGAGGTCAGAAACGCGACGCCCAGGGTTGAAATCATGCGGTTTTCTAATGGCTGGCTGATGAAAACATTTCAGACACACCCTCGCTGAGAAACGAAACTAGATTGCATCTGGGGGTGACATAAAGGCCGTCGATGAAACAATGTTTCTTTGATTGTCACACATTTCGCAGTTTAAAAAAAATGTTCAAATGTGTGTGAAATCTTATGAGATTTAACTGCTAAGGTCATCAGTCCCTAAGCTTACACAGTAGTTAACCTAAATTATCCTAAGTACAAACACGCACGCCCACGCCGAGGGAAGACTCGAACCTCCGCCGGGACCAGCCGCGCACACAGTTTAAAACGACAGTTCATAGTGCGATAAGGAACAGGAAGAAGTTCTTGGCGCTATTGACACCTCCCGCGCGCTTCAACCCATCTCAATGGACATAACAGATCTCCAACGCCACTGAACGTGAAAAAATGTTCAAATTTGTGTGAATTCCTAAGGGACCAAACTGCTGAGGTCATCGGTCCGAGACTTATACACTCCTGGAAATTGAAATAAGAACACCGTGAATTCGTTGTCCCAGGAAGGGGAAACTTTATTGACACATTCCTGGGGTCAGATACATCACATGATCACACTGACAGAACCACAGGCACATAGACACAGGCAACAGAGCATGCACAATGTCGGCACTAGTACAGTGTATATCCACCTTTCGCAGCAATGCAGGCTGCTATTCTCCCATGGAGACGATCGTAGAGATGCTGGATGTAGTCCTGTGGAACGGCTTGCCATGCCATTTCCACCTGGCGCCTCAGTTGGACCAGCGTTCGTGCTGGACGTGCAGACCGCGTGAGACGACGCTTCATCCAGTCCCAAACATGCTCAATGGGGGACAGATCCGGAGATCTTGCTGGCCAGGGTAGTTGACTTACACCTTCTAGAGCACGTTGGGTGGCACGGGATACATGCGGACGTGCATTGTCCTGTTGGAACAGCAAGTTCCCTTGCCGGTCTAGGAATGGTAGAACGATGGGTTCGATGACGGTTTGGATGTACCGTGCACTATTCAGTGTCCCCTCGACGATCACCAGTGGTGCACGGCCAGTGTAGGAGATCGCTCCCCACACCATGATGCCGGGTGTTGGCTCTGTGTGCCTCGGTCGTATGCAGTCCTGATTGTGGCGCTCACCTGCACGGCGCCAAACACGCATACGACCATCATTGGCACCAAGGCAGAAGCGACTCTCATCGCTGAAGACGACACGTCTCCATTCGTCCCTCCATTCACGCCTGTCGCGACACCACTGGAGGCGGGCTGCACGATGTTGGGGCGTGAGCGGAAGACGGCCTAACGGTGTGCGGGACCGTAGCCCAGCTTCATGGAGACGGTTGCGAATGGTCCTCGCCGATACCCCAGGAGCAACAGTGTCCCTAATTTGCTGGGAAGTGGCGGTGCGGTCCCCTACGGCACTGCGTAGGATCCTACTGTCTTGGCGTGCATCCGTGCGTCGTTGCGGTCCGGTCCCAGGTCGACGGGCACGTGCACCTTCCGCCGACCACTGGCGACAACATCGATGTACTGTGGAGACCTCACGCCCCACGTGTTGAGCAATTCGGCGGTACGCCCACCCGGCCTCCCGCATGCCCACTATACGCCCTCGCTCAAAGTCCGTCAACTGCACATACGGTTCACGTCCACGCTGTCGCGGCATGCTACCAGTGTTAAAGACTGCGATGGAGCTCCGTATGCCACGGCAAACTGGCTGACACTGACGGCGGCGGTGCACAAATGCTGCGCAGCTAGCGCCATTCGACGGCCAACACCGCGGTTCCTGGTGTGTCCGCTGTGCCGTGCGTGTGATCATTGCTTGTACAGCCCTCTCGCAGTGTCCGGAGCAAGTATGGTGGGTCTGACACACCGGTGTCAATGTGTTCTTTTTTCAATTTCCAGGAGTGTACATTACTTAAAGTAACTTACGCTAAGAACAACACACACACACACACACACACACACGCGCGCGCGCGCGCCCAAGGGAGCACTCGATCTGAACTTGATCTCACCCCTTCGCAGTGTCGTGCGACCACAACTTTTGCTCTCGTGTACAGAGTGGAACCACTAAGGACCGATCAAAACCATTCTACGAAATTTGAACTTGCTCTGAAGCACCAAAGAGTTCTTAAGCATTTGCAGTGCTCTTGTTTCACATCCTCCTGTGGCGTGGTAACTGAGGAGTGCAACACTTGGCAAAACCCTAGGTGGCACCCGCCCACATTTAATCAAAATTTTGAAAACGTGTCTTTACAGAGAAAACTGCGAAGTATCCAGAGGCGTCTACAGGCAAACAAACACTTGACACTAAAGCCAGTTGCCTGCCTGCAGCCACCTAGGAGTATTTCGCAGGTTTGCTCTGCAAAGACACATTTTTGAAATACTCAATTGAAGATGGCAGGTGCCACCGAGAATTTTACCGAACTGGGTATCCCAAAGGGACCGTTTTCCCGTTTTATTCATGCATGTGTCAATGTCGCACCCCACCGTGACCACATCTCAGGATGGCATGGAAAAGGAACACAGTAGAAGTATAAGACCCTTTGCTGCTTGGGACCACATTCAGATTACATCAAATGTCTCTGAACGGTCCCTAGTGATTGCACACTGTACACCAGAGCAAAACTTGCAGTCACACTGCACTCTAAAGGGGTGAGATCACGTTCAGTGGCGTTGCAACCCTGTGATGTGTTGTATCCTGCCTACGCATTGAGTATAGGGGTGCGTAGGAAACCTACTTTCTTGGATCATTAGACAACAAAAAATCGTTCAAATGGCTATAAGCACTATGAGACTTAACATCTGAGGTCATCAGTCTCCTAGACTTAGAACTACTTGACCTAACTAACCTAAGGACATCACACACATCCATGCCCGAGGCAGGATTCGAACCTACGACTCTAGCAGCAGCGCAGTTGCGGACTGAAGCGCCTAGAACCGCTCGGCCACAGCGGCCAGCAGACAACAATTCAAGAAAATGGTTTTAATGAATTTTCTTTGCAGAAAATAAATGAAAATACTTAACACTGAGAAATTTACAATGATGTGTCTCAAGCAAAGGGCGACAGACAAATAAGGAATCTCTTCAATATATACAATTCGCAATACAAGAGAAGTATTACAGTTCCCAAGTCGTTGCTATACAACTGTCTATTCTTGATGCCACTGTGTATGTCATAGAACTGCTAGTCTTCAATTGGGTCGTGGCTAGGCAGCGCGGCGCTTATGTCCTCTTCGTGTAGATGGCGCTACCGTGGCATTGTCGTCCTGGAGAGGCACCTGTCAGCGTGCTGCAGCACCCTCTGCTCTACCGTTCCCACCTGACGTGTCGGTGCTTAACGTTAAGCCAGAACGTGATACTCATTGAGAAGGGCTGAATGGCTCAGGAGGCATCAGCAGTACCGAAGGTTGTCAAGAACATCTTCCTACTCCTCATCGCAATGCGAACTGCGGTTATCGACTGCGAAACATGTGGTAATAAATGTTGCAAAGAAAGGGGTAGTTCCATTGACGCAATTTATGTAGCCTCCTGAGGCCTTTTAGTTTCGATTCTGAACGGCGGTGTGTCTGCAATATTTTCCGTGGCCACCCACAAGAAAAGACGTAATTTCAACGTTGGATGTCATAGTTCTGACCTCCATCGCGAAGGCGTCAAAAGCAAGGATGAAATATGGGTAATAGGGGCTGGGACGATCTTGTTATTGTGACATGTCCACAGTGACGTTGGGCAACTTTCTGGTGAAATATGGTGCCAATGTAACATCATTAACCCACTTCACATGTCACATGTACATCTGACCTCTGATCTTCTTTCCGCCTGTGTCCACACGTTGCTGTTTGAAATGCCGTCGAGCCGGAGTGTGACGTCGTAGGACTCCGCGCTTTTTCACCATTACCGATTAAGGTTTTAGGCAGGTTTGAACCAAACTTAAAACTTATGCTGCGGAAAGGGGGACAATTATGAAGTTTCTAAAAAGTGATCCTTTAATTCTGTTGAGCAACGTAAATACCCAGGCTGTAAAGGTTTGGAGCGTAATAATGAGGACATGCGTGAGTTATGGTGCCATAAATGACACGTAGCTCACCCATGAAAAAGAAGTTACGTATCACCTGATTTCGTACACGTTTTGCGAGAACATGGCACGAAATTATCAAACCCTGTACCTTCATTGGTTTTCAGGTATTTATCGTGATGCGCCTAGATGTTGTGAAAGTGTTTCACCACATCTTCGAAATAAGATGTACAAAATGTCACATGTCAAAATAGTGAATGAGGAATACTACTGTGTAAGTAAATGTGTATCCTCTAAATAATATGAGTGGTTATTGAAAACGTCAGTGTATTTCATGAGTGACGAACCCTGCTCACATCTATGAGCACACGCAAACTCCCGGAACATCAATACTAGTCAGTAGATTGTTTCTTCATGATTCATGGAGAATTCCATCGCGGTAGAAAAGTTAATCAATTTCAAAAAGAAATACCGTGAGTTGTGTTGTATCTGAGAGTTTGACGGCAGTCTCCTGATTTTTGCCACAAGATTGAATATACTTAGGTAAGAGAATCTGTGAAGATGTGTATGCTCATTTAGCGCCAAAGGAAAGCATGTACGCCGTTTGTTACTTTCCCTGTGTTGGAATCAAATGGTTCAAATGGCTCTGAGCACTATGGGACTCAACTGCTGTGGTCATAAGTCCCCTAGAACTTAGAACTAGTTAAACCTAATTAACCTAAGGAATCACACACATCCATGCCCGAGGCAGGATTCGAACCTGCGACCGTAGCAGTCGCACGGTTCCGGACTGCGCGCCTAGAACCGCGAGACCACCGCGGCCGGCTCCTGTGTTGGATCTCGTACTTCTCCGCACGCTCTCATGGAGCTAGCGTATGTTACTCTTAGGTAGTGATCCGTCGACCTGGAGGTGGGCATTGAGATCGGAACACCAGAAGCTTCCATTTGGGAGGTGTATGCTAGGGCCGGCACCGAAATCGCCTCTCATCATCACAGAGAGCACAAGTATAATTCTACAATCGTCCGGTCACTTTCACTATTACAGTCATACTTGAGACAGCTGCCATCCAAACCGCCGAAATGACATTATTTGATAGTCTTCCAACTGTTAAAATGCCACGAGAACAGACTGAGTCGCGTATTTCTCTTTTGTCCATTGTCATTATTCATATCACGATATGAGGAAAAATCCCGAGCTGACCGAACCATAAATTTCGCCGTAGTCTGCAATGAGACAAAACTTGAAAATTTGCGGTGAAATAAACTGAAGGTGATAACGAAGACGTATTTTAGTTCGTTAGATTCTGTACTTCTGTATCGTCTCAAGGTATTTTGACGAGTCAACCCTTTGCGCTGGTCTCGGGTGTTCAGCCGAGTTCAGTCGTACACGAAACGCAATATTGCGACAGCGTACATTGTCATGTCTTCAGGTGATAATTGTAGAATGAGCTCTTACTCCGCCGCACACATCACCGGATGTAGTGATGACGATATTGTAGATGATGGTGGGTGGTGGTAGGAGGGAGTGGACGGGAACATCGTGGAATGCTGGGCGCGAACTCCGGCTCTCAGTGCTACTGCCCCGCCGTCGCGCATGAAAGTCCCCCCCCCCCCCCCCCCCCCGCCCGCTCTCACGTTATAAATTCACTTTTCCCCTCGCTTTACTGAGAGTGAAGCCACTGTCTCTCCAGGTCAGGCCTTCGAACAGCCATATCTCAACCTAGTCCTTTAAAACACAACGTCAAAATGACGAGACCTATTTAGCACTTCCGTTTGCTCATACTTCATTGAATCCCTTGTAGCTATGCACTGTTGCGCAACAGCATATTTTATAGGTTTTGTTGAATTCACAGAGTCTCCTGTACTCATGGAACTTTTTTCTGCTGTCCGCACAGTCTTCCCGAAATACGCGCGACAGTATTTGCAAGCAATAAATTGACACCCAGTATACGGCATTCCAAGTCATCTTTCACTGTATCTCATACTGTACGTGTTTTAGGAGCTGGATGGAAAACTCGTTTTCTGTTGCGTTGGGTCAGGATTCTGCCGATTTTGTTCGCTACTTTGCCGGCGTACGGCATTGTAACTGCATGATAACTGATTTTCCTGGAGCTACTAGATAATTCAGCGTTATTTATTATGTGGATGTAATTTTAATCAGTCCAGGAAAGGACTGATCTTTGTAATACATTTATCTTAAAGATCCGTATCAGAAAATTTCATATTTATGTTAACAGCCGCCATAAAGGCTTTTCCACTTTTTAAATACATTGTAGTATATTTCTGTGTAATCCCAAGAAACTCATTCTTTTATAGGCATCACATAAGTATGTATGTCTCTCTCTCTCCCTCTGTGTGTGTGTGTGTGTGTGTGTGTGTGTGTGTGTGTGTGTCTGTGTGTGTGTGTGTGTGTGGTTCAAATGGTTCAAATGGCTCTGAGCACTATGGGACTTAACATCTATGGTCATCAGTCCCCTAGAACTTAGAACTACTTAAACCTAACTAACCTAAGCACAGCACACAACACCCAGCCATCACGAGGCAGAGAAAATCCCTGACCCCGCCGGGAATCGAACCCGGGAACCCGGGCGTGGGAAGCGAGAACGCTACCGCACGACCACGAGATGCGGGCTGTGTGTGTGTGTGTGTGTGTGTGTGTGTGTGTGTGTGTGTGTGTGTGTGCGCGCGCGTGAACGTAATATTGGGACGAAGGTCGAAACGATAGCTGACAGGTACCGAATGTGATTTACGTGCTGTATCCAAATAGGATTCCGGCCGCAAGCTACGGTCATATTTACAAAGATGACAGATGGCACCCGTAGCTCAGCTGTGACCCACATACGTCAAGGCACCTGTGACACTCCGTGACAGTCACCTTTCTCTCAGCTTCACCCCCGTTACCTGCGTCAGTACTAGGGCATGCCAATGAGAACAGTTCAAATGTTATTTGCGTCGTTGGAGGAACGAAGAGCTTCAACTGATAGGAAAAAGTGCAAGTCATTCCCGATTCAAAGAGTCGTCGAACAGATGCCTTTGTTGCTGAAACAGTCTGTTGTAGAATTGAAACTCACGTATCACAACCGCTCTGGAGACCGAAAATCTCATGAGTAAGAATCAATATGGATTTCACAAATAACGATCATTTGAAATTTAGCTCGTTCTAATGGTTCACAAGGCTCAGAAGGCCGCTATACGCCATCCAAGTTGATCTCGTGTTCCTTGACTTACGGAAGGCGTTCGATACAGTCCCACATCGATGCCAAATAATCGATATACGAATTCACACAATATCGTATCAGCTTCGTGATTGAATTGAGGGTAGCCTAGCAAGCAGGATACAGGATGTTACACTTAAAAGAGATAAATCTTCAAACATAGAAATAGTTTCAAGCATACACCAAAGAAGTGTTAAATGACTGTCACTGCTCACAATGCATGCAAATGACCTAGCGTGTGATGTCTTAAGCACCACGATGCGATTCGAGGATGGTGCTTCAGTATATAGAGCTGTTTTTACGCTAGAAAGTTGCAGTGACATACAAGATCTGCAGAGCATCTAACTTGGTGCAAGAATTGGCAGTTGACTCTCAACGTAAACAAAATACTGTACTGGGCATAAATAGGAGGAAATTCCCGTTATTTCTTAACTATACGATTTCCAACAGTCACAGGGGAACCGTCACATATGCAACATATCTGAGAGTATGCGGACGGCGTGGTTTAAGTAGAACGCGCGCATACAACTTATCTTACGACAGCAAGATGCTATACAGTGAATCATTGGAAGAATTCTCAGGAAGTATATACGGTCCACAAAGAAGGTAGCTTACAGAATCCTGGACAGACCGATTCCTCTACAATCAGGAACCTGTACCAGATATGATTGATAGAAAGAAATGGAAGGATCAGAAGAAGAGCAGAACGCTTTGTCACGGGTTTGATTGGCAGACGTGGGTGTCGGACAGCAAAAGGGAGGCTTTGTGCAACGCAGCATCGCTCATTGGTAATACTCCTGCAGCGTACGTTTCTAGAAGAGTCTACGGAAACATTGCTTCTTTCTACATCATATCATGCCATAACAGCATGAAGGTAAAATGTGAGGCACCGGAAACTGAGGAAGTGACAGTAGCAAACGAAGTACTCTTCACCACAAAACGTGAGGTCCCTCGCTGACTATAAGTGACGATGTAGATTTCATATAAACTACTCAAAAATTATTTCCACCTGCAGCACATCTGGGAACGTCTGTGGGTTGGCAAGGAGACTATAGGGCAATAGGATTTTTGCAGTTTTCTGTATTTATGCTACTTGAAGCTCAGAACTCAAATATCAGTCAACCAAAGCATTCCATGCAACTCCCAGAAATTCTCGAGAAAATCGAGTGTGAAGATTTTCGAAGAACTTTAATTCACTAAAATTAAAGCGATTTGCGCTTTAGGCCGCGTAGCGTCGGAGAGTGTTAATCGGGTAATATTTGGATCCCTTGTTCGAATCCTGCTATTGTCTTTTTTTTTCGTTCATTTCGAATACATACCACATGAATTAACACATATTTAGTCATCATTTCTCATGAAAAATGCGGATCTTCTTGTTTCTAATTACATAGCTCATGCAAAATTCCAGTTCCCATTGCAAATACGAAATCTAATTATCTATAGTTTGTAACAGATTGTTAATAAATTTATGTTTTGTAATTTAAACAATCATTACTAACAGTCTTTTATAAAATATCGATAATTAAGTATTTATGTTCGCAGTGCAAGCGATATGTAATTAGAAACAAGAAGACGTGTATTTTTCATTAAAATGATGATTAGATATGCGTTAATTAGTATGTATTTGATTAATTTTATATTTAAATGATGTAGGTATTGGAATAAAACAAAAAAATATACTAGCAAGATTTGAGGCAGGGATCCAGTTGAAACCCGATTACCGTCCTTCAAAGCTATCAAGTGAACCAGATAGCTTGCCGTGGAAGTCGTCCTAATTCTGGTAAATTTAAGTTCCCCGGAAAACTTCAAAGTCGATTTTCTCAAGAAATTTTGAGAGGTGCAGCAAACTGCTTACCTTGATTGATATTTGAGTTCTGAACTTCATGAACCACAACTATAAAAAAATATGAATATCCGATTGACTTGTTAGATTCAAGGAGAGCAAAGAATGAAAGAGTAAACATTATGAGATGAAAAGTGACTTACATTTAAAATGAAAACAAAACAATAACCCAAATGAAGGCAGTCTGTCCGACAGTGCAACAACTTGCACATCTCCGAAAGAAAATTCTTTTAATTACTTTACTTTTGTCTTGATCACACTTTTATTTTTCATCAACATTACGCGTTTCGACTCTCAGTCATTTGCAAAGGCTACAAAAATACAACATAAGACTGGTATCAGAAGACATAAAAATATGATACACTTCAGCATTGACAAGAGACATACTACGACGACTACAATGTGACTTCCTAGCTTACCATTGCTATGTTAGTCATGTAAAAACATTAGATACATAGTGTCACGTCAACATTGTCGAGTACGATACAAGTGCAAACTGCTACCAAGAGAGAATTTTGGAAGCCAAGTGGAGCAGACCGCCAGGCGGCGTAGGGTACGTGGTACACGCTGCAATTATTTTCTGCATCCAGATGACCACGTCGTCTCGTAGCATTTTCATGCCAACTGCAAAGGAAATTCTGCGGCTGGTTAACTTTCGGTACCAAGTTACTCCTCCCCATACACTGTAAGTTTCTTGGCTATTTGCTGGCATTCTGTCCACACAGTGATTGAGACTCTACTTCTCAAGCCTGTCCCATTCTTGAACGACGGCCCTCCTGGGACCACTCCATGTGTCGTGAGGGTTCCTGCAGAGACACACTGCAAGTGTCAACTGGCGTCAAGCGTGCTCAGTCGAGCTAATAACAGCGCTACAGCTGGCCATTCCTAAGCAGTTGATTTCATCCTCCAGCAAGAAGATGTTCAGCAGGTGGACGCTACGTCCTCGTGTATCGCCTTCTTGAAAGAGGAACTTACTGCCGAAACTTTGAGTTTGTTTATAGACAACGGATTGGAGAATCCTGTTCCAATAAAAAAATGGTTCAAATGGCTCTGAGCACTATGGGACTCAACTGCTGAGGTCATTAGTCCCCTAGAACTTAGAACTAGTTAAACCTAACTAACCTAAGGACATCACACACATCCATGCCCGAGGCAGGATTCGAACCTGCGACCGTAGCGGTCTCGCGGTTTCAGACTGCAGCGCCAGAACCGCGCGGCCACTTCGGCCGGCCCTGTTCCAATACTGCGCAGCATCAAATCATCCTGAATACTGACAAGAAGCGTCCGATATCAATACATAACACCCCTCTAAGCATCGACCTAGCTCCTGAATCAGAGGGACAGTACTCCTATGACGTGTACTGGTACCTATTCACCTCACACTTTCCTACGACTACCATCATGCGTCAAACAAATCCTGCATTTTCCGCTGAAGAGAACCCTTTGCCATTAACTGAGGTTCCATTCTAGATGTCCTGCCACACGCCTCCTTTGCGGTCCTAGTGCTGTAGGTTTGTACTGTTGTTTATAATGTAATGCTAGAAGCCTACCGAGCGAGGTAGCGCTGTGCTTAGCACACTAGACTTGCGTTCGGGAGGACGACGGTTCAAACCCGCGTTCGGCCATCATGATTTAGGTTTACCGTGATTTCCCTACATCGCTTCAGACAAATGCCGGTATGGTTCCTCTGTTGGAGAGCGGCCGACTTCCTCCCCTTCTTTACTAATCCGATGGGATCAGTGACCTAGCTGTTTGGTTCCCTCCCCAAAATCAGGCAACCAACCTAGAAACCAAAGTGACTGTATAGCGACGACTGTATACTGTCTGGGGTGACACTGGTTTCCCTGTTGTCTGCAAAACGGCAGCTTCCATTTCTGTTGCATTCCCCTCGGGGTCCTACGGAGCGCAATTTGCCGGTAGCGGTTATCAACTGGTGTAGTTTATTGCGGGCCACCACTATCAGGTAGATCTTCAGTGCTTTGTGAAACACCATAGTGGATGAATGTGCAAATGACGTACGCTAATTTGGTTCAAATGGCTCTGAGCACTATGGGACTTACCTTCTGATGTCATCAGTCCCCTAGAACTTAGAACTACTTAAACCTAACAAACCTAAGGACATCACACACATCCATGCCCGAGGCAGGATTCGAACCTGCGACCGTAGCGATCGCGTTGTTCTAGACTGAAGCGCCTAGAACCGCTCGGCCACAGCGGCCGGCTCGCTAATTTCGCAGGCAATTTTACTGACAAATCTTCTTTCCGTAAAGTGACAATGTGCATCCCTTTAGCTTGAAACTACCATTGGAGGCATGTTGTATATCCACATATATACTCCGCTAGCCACCAAGCGGTGTGTAACAGAGGGCACAATTCGCGCCAAGTCATATTTACCCTCTCTGCTCCACTAGCGGATCGCGCGAGGGAAAAATAACTGTCTGAACGCCTCAGTACGAGCTCTAATTTCCCTTATCTTTGAATGGTGATCATTTGAGAGTTGGTGGTAATAATATATGATCTACATCCTCGGCGAAGATCGGATTTCGGAATTTAGTCAGCAGCCCCTTCTGCTTAGCGCGTCTTCTATCTGCAAGTGAGTCCCACTTCAAACTTTCCATGAGATTTGTAACGCTCTCGCGATGGCTAAATGTACCAGTCACGAATCTTGCTGCTCTTCTTTGGACCTTCTCAATCTCTTGAATCAGACCCAACTGCTAAGGGTCCCAAACAGATGCAAAATACTCTAAGACCGGACGAACTAACGTATTGTAAGCAATTTCCTTTGTTGAAGGACTACATCGCTTCAGGATTCTACCAATAAACGGCAATATAGAGTTCGCCTTGCCCGTTACTTGTGTAATCTGATCATTCCATTTGAGATCATTTCGAATAGTCACACCCAGATACTTGACGGATGTTACCGCTCCCAAAGACTGGGCATTTATTTTGTACTCGTCCATTAATGGGGATTTTCGCCTGTTATACGCAGTAGGTTACACTTACTAATACTGAGAGATAACTGCCAGTCATTACATCACGCATTTATTTTCTGCAAATCCTCATTGATTTGTTCGCAACTTTCGTGTGATACTACTTTCCTGTAGACTACAGCATCATCGGCAAACAGTCTAATCCAGCTGTCAATGCCATGTTGATAGAGTCAAGAATGTACACAAGTTATGCTGTTCCGTTCACGACTGGTTCAAAATGGTTCAAATGGCTTTAAGCACTATGGGACTTAATATCCGAGGTCATCAGTCCCCTAGAACTTTGAACTACTTAAACCTAACTAACCTAAGGACATTACACACATCCATGCCCGAGGGAGGAATCGAATCTGCGACCGTAGCAGCAGCGCGGTTCCGGATTGAAGCGCCTAGAACCTTTCGGGCACATCGGCCGGCTTCACGACTGGAGACAGGGCTTGATGTATTGAAATACCCTGGTTATATAGGCTTAAATACACTCCGCAACAAATATAAGGGTTTACTTGTTCGAAACATCCTATTTGTTTCCCACTGTGATGTAGAAGTATGAAATGTGACTCAAATGTGTGACCAGCTTAGCAGCCTGTGACGTCACCCTCAGACTCGGCGAGACTCAAACAACAACGTCTTGACAGATGCGAAAAAAGGACAGAGCTTAGATATTCATTAGAGGTACAAGGTGGGTTAATGACGTCACAATGGCACCAAACCTCACCACATTTTTTGCCCAATGCTCTCGTGGACGTGTCACACGACGGGACGATCGTCTCAACCCTTTTATCCACATTTAACTCCTGTTTCGAGGCCGCTGCGATGGGGTCAAAACCGCTACGCTTATCGTTGAAATCACGCGGTGGCCGGGGGAAACATTACAGACACACCGCCGCACAGAATCGACACGAAAAGTCCTCAGGGAGTGGCAGAAAATGCATCAGTGGAACCACCCCTTCATTTGGGACGTTGACTCTCATACATTTCGCGTTGGAAAACGGCAGTTCGCAGTGCAGTGAGCAACAGGATGACGTTTTTGACAAACTTTAATAGTGCCCACCCCAACTTCCCTGGAAGATTCAGCACTTCTCTAAGGGCACACTTGGCCAACAACCCCATTGAAGATGATCGCATTCCTACAGTGGCACTGCAGTTTTTGCACTGGTGTACAGTGGGGAACCACTAGGGACCGTTAATAACCATTCAATGAAATTTAAATGAGACCCAAAGCAGCAATGGGTGCTTATAATTTTTCAGCCCACCTGGTCTGGGCTTTCACAGAGGGTGGATTTGCTGGTAGTTGGGAGCTCCAACGTTAGTCGCGTAATGGGGCCACTTAGGAACATGGCTGTCAAGGAGGGGAAGGAAGCCAGTGTGCACTTCGTGTGTATACCGGGGGGGGGGGGGGGGAGGGGGGGGGAACCATTCCGGATGTGGGAAGGGTGCATCCGGATACCGGATGCAGGTGGTGGCCGATGTCGGTACCAATGACGTGTGTCGCTTTGGACACTGCTTTCGGGCAGTTAGCGGAAATGGTAAGGACTGCCTATCTTGTTTGCGAGATAAAGGCGGAGCTCACCATCTGCAGCATTGTCGGCAGAACCGACTGTGGTCCTTTGGTGCAGAGTCGAGTGGAAGGTCTGAACCAGAGGCTCAGGCGGTTCTGTGACCGTGTAGGCTGCAGATTTCTTGACTTGCGCCATCGGGTAGAGGGTTTTCAAGTTCCGCTTAATAGGTCAGGAGTCCACTACACACAGGAAGCGGCTACACGGTTAGCGGGGGCTGTGTGGAAGGTATTGGGCGGTTTTTTAGGTTAGAGGGTCTCAGGAAACCACAGAAAGGACGTCCGTCTAAAAGGGGGCAGGTAAAACACAGTAAGGTAGTTATAGAACCGATCGGTATTGTAGTTGTAAATTATAGTAGCTGTGTTAGGAAAGAACCAGAGGTCCAAGCCCTAATAGAAAGATCGGAAGCTCAAATAGTAATAGCACGGAAAGCAGACTAAAGCCGGAAATAAGTTGAGTAGAAATGTTTACAAACTACCTGATAGTGCTCGGAAACGATAACGTAAATACAGTTGGTGGTGGAGTATTTATTGCTGTCAGAAGTAGTTTACCTTGTAGTGAAATCGAAGTAGATAGTTCCGGCGAAATAGTATGGGTAGAGGTTACACTTGACAATCGGACTAAACTATAATTGGATCGTTTTACCGACCCCCGACTCAGAAGATATAGTTGCTGAACAGTTCAAAGAAAACTTGAGTTTCATTTCAAATAGGTACCCCGCTCATACAATTATAGTCGGTAGTGACTTGGTTGGTTGGTTTGTTTGGGGGAAGAGACCAAACAGCGAGGTCATCGGTCTCATCGGATTAGAGAAGGACGGGGAAGGAGGTCAGCCGTGCCCTTTCAAAGGAACCATCCCGGCATTTGCCTAGAGTGATTTAGGGAAATCACGGAAAACCTAAATCAGGATGGCCGGACGCGGGATTGAACAGTCGTCCTCCCGGGAGTGACTTCAAACTACCCTCGATATGCTGGAAAAATTATACGTTTAAAGCCGGCTGTAGGCATAAAACGTCATCCGAAATTGTACTCAATGCTTTCTCAGAAAATTATTTTGAACAATTAGTTCATGAGCCCACTCTAAGAGTAAATGGTTGCGAAAGTATACTTGACTTCTTAGCAACAAATAATCCTGGACACATAGGGAGTATCTTGACGATTACAAGGATCAGCGACCATAAGGCAGTTGCTGCTTGGCTGAATACCGTAACACCTACAACCATCAAACAGAAACGCAAAGTACATCTACTTAATAAAGCTGATAAAATCTCTTAACGCCTCTTAAAAAAGAGACAGTCTCCACTCCTTCCGATCTGATCACGTACGCATAGAAAAAATGTGGAATGATTTCAAAGAGAGAGTATTGACGGCGATTGAGAGACATATACCACATAAATTAATAAGTGACGGTACTTAACCCCCATGGTACACAAAACGGGTCAGATCGCTGTTGCAGAAGCAACGAAAAAAGCATGCCAAATTTAAAAGAACGCAAAGTCACCAAGATTGGCAAAGTTTTGCAGAAGTTGGAAATATAACGCGTACTTCAATGCGAGATGCTTCTGATAATTTCCACAACGAAACTCTCTCTCGGTATCTGGTAGAAAACCCAAAGAGATTCCGGTCGTACATAAAGCACACCAGTGGCAAGACGCAATCAATAACTTCACTGCGCGATAACAACGGTGAAGTCATTGATGACAGTGCCACTAAAGCACAGTTATTAAACACGATTTTCTGAAATTCCTTCACAAAATAAGACGAAGTAAATATTCCTAAATTCCAATCAAGAACAACTGTCAAGATGAGAAACTTAGAAGTAGACTGCCTCAGTGGAGCAAGGCAGCTTACATCACTTAATAAAGGCAAGGCCTCCGGTCCATCTTGAACACCAGTCAGGTTCCTTTTAGAGTAGGCTGCTACAATAGCTCCATGTTTAGCAATTATATACAACCGCTTGCTCACAGAAATTTCCGTACCTAAAGACTAGAGAATTGCTCAAGTCACACCAATACCCAAAAATGGAAGTAAGAGTAATCCACTGAATTACATGCCCATATCACTAACGTCTGTTTGCAGTAGGGTTTTGGAATATATACTGTGTTCGAACGTTATGAATTGCCTCGAAGAAGACGATTTATTGACACATAGTCAGCATGGATTCAGAAAACATCGTTTTTGTGAAACACAACTAACTCTTTATACTCTCATGAAGTAATGCGTACTATCGACAGGGGATGTCAAATTGATTCCATATTTTTAAATTTCCAGAAGGCTTTCGACACCGTTCCTCACAAGCGTCTTCTAACCAAACTTCTTACCTATGGAATATCGCCTCAGTTGTGCGACTGGATTCGTGATTTCCTGTTCGTAGTAATAGACGAAAAGTCATCGAGTAAAACGGAAGTAATGTCCGGCGTTCCCCAAGGAAGTGTTATAGGCCCTCTATTGTTGCTGATCTATATTAACGACATAGGAGACAATCCGAGTAGCTCTATTAGATTGTTTGCAGATGATGCTGTCATTTACCGCCTTGTAATGTCATCAGATGACCAAAACGAATTGCAAAATGATTTGCATAAGATATCTGTATGGTGCGAAAAGTGGCCATTGACCCTGAATAAAGAAAAGTGTGAAGTTATTCACATGAGTACTAAAAGAAATCAGCTAAATTTCGATTAAGCGATAAGTCACACAAATCTGAAGGCTGTAAATTCAACAAAATACTTATGGATTACAATTACAAATAACCTAAATTGGAAGGATCACATAGATAATGTTGTGGATAGGGAAAACCAAAGACTGCGATTCATTGGCAGAACACTTAGAAGGTGTAACAGGTCTACTGCAGAGACTGCTTACACCACGCTTGTCCGCCCTATTCTGGAGTATTGCTATGCGGTGTGGGGTCCGCATCAGGTGGGGCTGACGGATGACATCGACAAAGTTCAAAGAAGGGTGGCTTGTTTTGTACTATTGCCAAATAGGGGAGATAGTGCCACAGACATGATACGTGAATTGAAGTGGTTCGAGTAGTAATCGTTAAAACAAAGGCAGTTTTTGTTGCGGCGGAGTCTTCTCATGAAATTTCAATCGCCAATTTTCTCCTCCGATAGCGAAAACATTCTGTTGGCACCCACCTACATAGGGAGAAATGATCATCACGATAAAATAAGAAAATTCAGAGCTCGCACAGAAAAAATTAAGTGCTCGTTTTTACCGCGCGCCGTTCGAAATTGGAACGGTAGAGAGACAGCTTGAAGGTTCATTGAACCCTCTGCTAGACACTTATTGTGAATAGCAGAGTAATCACGTAGCTGTAGATGTTTCACGCCCTCATGTGGCGTCATCACCGAAGGGTGCGACATTGATACATGCGTGAAATAAAACAGCAAAGGATGTATCTAAGATCACCTAGTTCCGCAGAACCCTCTGTTCTAATCGCCCACCTTTGTTGACCACTTTAAAAATGTACCTGTGCAGAAAAAATCCGCGACAGCGGTCCTAGGAGCTTGCAGGCAGGCTACGCTGCTACTCTTGTGTCTGGTAGTGGGTATGCAGAATCGGAGAGCTGTGAAGGGGTTGCCTGTCTGGAAACGCTTAGAATTCCATTACAGATTGTCCATGCGCATCTACGTATGCTCAACAAATGTGGGCGGGTAGCACCGAGGTTGTTGCCGAACTGGATGGTCTTAGGGGGATTCTTTGGCGTTTTATTTGATCATGTGTCGGTGATCAAGCCTAGGAGGACGCGAAATGGGATGGCTGAAAAAGAAGATGCACCCTTTCCTGCTTCGGATCACGTTCCAATTTCGTCGCGTGGTTTTGAAAGGTCCCTGGTGGAGCCACACTGTACACCTGTGCAAAAATTGCTATCACATTGCACTCCAAAGGGGCGCGATCACGGTCAGTGCGTCGATTATGATCGGCGGTGTGTCTTAAATGTTTTCCTCAGCCAGCCATAAGAAAATAGGGTGATTTCAGCGCTGGGCATCGCGGTTCTGACCTCCATCGCAAAGTCATCAATAAAAGGGGTGAATTGAAGGTAAGATAGCTGTGACTACCTTCCCATAGTGTGACATGTCCACATTTGGCTGAATTGTCGTGAAATGTGTTGTCAGTATGGCTTTATTAACCCACCTTACACCTCACGTGAGCTTCTAAGCTCCTCCCCTTTTTTCCTATGTGTCGAGACCTTGCTGTCTGAACAGTGACTGAGGCCAATACGGAGGCGTCGCAGGACGCCATGTTTTTACCCCTTTACAGAGGAGGATTGTAATCGCCTTTTAACTAAATTTCATACTTCTTCGTCGCAACGGGAAACAATTACGGCGTTTCGAAAAAGTTGTCCTTGAATTGTGTTGTGCAGTGTATATCAGAGGCGACCCTACGTGGGGATGGAAGAGGAGCACCGCATCCAGGAGCCGGTTTCACATGGCATCGAAGGTTGAGCGCGAGATGTGTCGCTAGTATAATTATTAATCTGTACTAAAACCATCGAATTAGTTATTATAAGGTTTAATGTTGTGTGTGTGATAGTAAATGAAGATGCTACAAAATGTATTTTTTGTGTAAATCCTAAAACGAAGTTAACATCTCAATAATTTCTTTAATATCAGGGATCGATTAGTTCGTCTACTTAACTTCAACGTTATCTGTGGGTGCCAAGGTAGTGGTCGCACTCTACCGACGGACAGGGTACGGGCGCCCCAGATTACCATTGCACAAATGGCTGTACTTTGCGTTTCCTGCAGTCAAAAGAGGACTGAAAAAGAGATTCCCCATCAAAAAGCGGGAAACTATACGAGTTATGAGAGCGCTTCAAAACTTCTTTTGAGCAATTTATTGTTAATGTAACGACAATGGACGATTAAAGTGTCACTGAAAGCACATCAAGATACAAAAACAAAGCATCGTTACGCATGTGCTTGATATTGTACTTTCTGATTGCAAATGAATGATTCAAAGGGTGGCAAATAAGTGTGAAAGGAACATTCGAAAAAGCAGATGGATAAACAGTCAAGTAATATAAGACGGGAGAGGAGAAAATCCTGTGAAGTTCTGATAGCAACAACAGTCCATTTTTGAAGCCACTATCTTGGATACAATTCGTAATATTTAAATGGCAGGAAACCGTACGACGTATCAAACAGATAAGAAATTATACGTGAAAACAATGGTGTCTTACATTTCAGCATAGCTTTAGTCATTCTCGAGTATTTTGTGCAGAACAAGGCAGATGCTGGTCGTAATATTAAAGGCTTGTCCAGCACGTTTTATGGACTTTATCCATTCATTACGTCCATTAACCAACAAATGAACCCACTCCCTGAGATCCGGAAGGCTTCTGATTTCACAGCATCCACAATTGCCATCATATGTCACCACAGACATAAATCAAATGGGCTTTAATACGAGGACCGTGACAACCACTCCATCGTACCTCTATGACATAGCCATCTCTAGAAAAATTGGATAGTCAGGTACGCCTGAAAAGCTGACCCATAATTGGGTGGGGCACCATCGTACCCAAAGAAAACTGGAAATGTTCCGTCTTCAGACAACAGTGACGGCAGTACAAATTCGTCTAACAATGGTAGATAATGGGCTGCTGTTAGTAGTCCTCGGATGAAGAAGAGGCGTACAATACGAGAACTTCATATTGCTCTCCACCCCTTACTTTCTGTGCATCAAGTACCTCCGATTTAACTAGTCAGTGACAGTTCAATCTGACCACTGACTACTTTCACACAGAAATTAGCTTCATCACCAAACATTATGTCATACAGGAAAAGACAGTCTTCCACCAGCTTGTGTGTCACCCATTCTGCAAACTGAAACCGATTACCTGGATCGTCCTCAGTGAAATGTAACATTTTCATTTTGTAAGGGTCCCATTTACGTCCGGCATAAATTCTTACACACGTCAAAAAATTTTTGCATCTCCTCGGTTCCGACAGTTCCGGAACCTGTACAGAAAATTGGAATAGTGATCAACATAAACATCATTTCCGTCCTTTTTATTGCTCGTGAAAACCACACATTGTATGTTGTACCGCCATACAGCGAGACCTCTAAAGGTGGTGGTTCAGATTGCTGTACACACCGGTACCTTTAATACCAAGTAGCACGTCCTCTTGCACTGATGCATGCCTGTGTTCGTTGTGGCATACTATCCACAAGTTCATCAAGACACTGTTGGTCCAGATTGTCCCACTCCTCAACGGCGATTCGGCGAAGATCCCTCAGAGTAGTTGGTGGGTCACGTCATCCATAAACAGCCGTTTTCAATCGATCCCAGGCATTTTCGATAGGTTTCATGTCTGGAGAACATGATAGCCACTCTAGTCGAGCGAAGTCGTTACCCTGAAGGAAGTCATTCACAAGATAAGCACGATGGGGGAGCGAATTGTCGTCCATGAAGACGAAAGCCTCGCCAATATGTTGCCGATATAGCTGCACTAGCAGTCGGAGGATGGCATTCACGTATCAAAATGGTTCAAATGGCTCTGAGCACTATGGGACTTGACTTCTGAGGTCATCAGTCCCCTAGTACTTAGAACTACTTAAACCTAACTAACCTAAGGGCATCACACACATACATGCCCGAGGCAGGATTCGAACCTGCGACCGTAGCGGTCGCGCGGTTCCAGACTGAAGCGCCTAGAACCGCCCGGCCACAGCGACCGGCAAAAGTCAAAAGGATTGTGTCTATGATGCAGTATCCACAGTCAACGTCTATCTTCAGGAGTTCTGTGAACCGAGGTGATGCAAAACTTTTTTTGATGTCTGTATTATTGATTTACGTTGCCCCCAGTTTTCTGTAAGATGTGGCGTGTACTAAACTGTGGACCATCACTAAACTACGCCAAAACTGTGATTAATGTGCTTCATCCGTTGCCACATTCGGTTTGACTTTCACAGAGCCAGTTCCACGGAATTTTGCGAGTTCACACCACACCGTCAGCTTTCAAGTCGCTTGTAAGGAAGAGATATTAGTCATAACTCGGGAACGAATAAAGCTATGATAGATAGCATTAATTTCTCGGGTAATACTCTATCTGTTTAATATATCGCATGACCCCCTTTCCAGCTGAATATTACGAGTTTTATCCAAGATGACAACCTTCAAATTGTCGCCACGTTGTTACTATAGTCTCACATTCCCCTCCCCCCCCCCCCCCTCACTCATCACTAACCGCTTGGGATGAGAAGTTCCGCCTTATGCAAGACATCTCTTTTCTGTTTTGTTTCACCAATACATATTTCAGCACCTCTGTGCTATCATCAGTGCGTTTAAATTTTTAATTTTTAACTTAGATGATGCTATTGTCCATTTATTTTGGTAGCTATTCTGCTACCAAAATAAATAAACAATAAAATAATGTAAGTTAAAAATAAAAATTAAACCCACTGATGACAGCACAAAAGTGCTGAAACATGTATGGGTGAAACAAGCACGGACACAATAAGAAGAACTGCACCACAAGATGATTACCTAACTACTTGACTTTAAATATCTGTTATCTGCCGGTTTTTTTTCTTTTAGAAGTGTGATTCCACGTCTACGGACCAACCTGTATAATAAATACATGGCGAACGAGGTGGCATTCTCGTTAAAATATTGCACAAATACTTGGGAGTCTGCGAACCCTGATTTAGGATTTAGGTTTTGTATTGCATCCCTTCCCCTCGCTCTTCGCCCTGCGCCTCCCAGTACAGAATATGTTTACCCCAACTGTCTGAGGGTAGTGTTATTCATGTGACAGCGAGCGAAAGTTTTCTAAATATTTTCGACCAAACTAAGGCTGGACGTCGGTACCAACCCGGTATTCACCTCGTCGTTAATCCACCGGGCGGATTCTGCATGAGACCAGCGCACCTCTCAATCCCGGAAACGGCGCTTTAACACGGATGGCTACTTAAAAAAAAAATCCAATATCCACTCGAACTCGGAACCTTTGCCTTTTGCAGCTAAGTTGACACCCTTTCAGGTTCATCGTTGAATACTTCAAAAAAATGGTTCAAATGGCTCTGAGCACTATGGGACTTAACATCTATGGTCATCAGTCCCCTAGAACTTAGAACTATTTAAACCTAACTAACCTAAGGACATCACACAACACCCAGTCATCATGAGGCAGAAAAGTTGAATACTTCACTCAGTTTTTTTAATTGTTATTATTATTATTATTATTATTATTATTACAGAGGGCCGTCAGCCCTCTAACCAAACACGGTGAGTTACCGTGTCGGCTGCTATCCGAACTGGTGTGAGCCTATATACTAGCGGAAACTGTATCAAAAACCCTATAGTAGTTCCTGAGATTAGCCATAACATATAGTCAGAAAAACGTGGCGGAGTACTTAAAGGAAAATCATTGTAAGTAGCCCATCACAATTTCAGAAGAACAGTGATGTTAGTGATATCCATACCTACAACACTAAAAAAAAAAAATGAACTTACTACCTATCATTAAAGCTATGAGTAACTCAGAAACGAGCTCAACATACATCTACAAAAAATCTAGATGCTTTGCCCAACAATATGAACGGTCTGACAGGTAGCAAAGCAAGTTTTAAAGCTAACCTAAAATCATTTTGTCACGAAATCTCCTTCTTCTCCATGGATAAATTTTCATTTAAAAGCTTGTAGTCTTAAAAAAATAAAAAAATAAATAATTTTTAAGTACGTTGCGTGAGTAGGACTGAAAAATAATATGTTCATCAACGTTAAAACTAATCGTGAATACATATCCTGTAAACTGACTCGCTCTACATAATTTATCTTAAATAGTTTTTTTTTTAGTCGTTCATATGACCAGTGGAACATATAACAACTAGAGAACTGGGACTGGAGGAACCGTTAGAATCTCTGAGACTAGCCCGGTGTGCCGGAAATGTGGTGGCAGTGATTGGATACGTCTCAGCCACCTGACGCGTGGGCGGCGGGAAATGAGCACACACACACACACACACACATCACACATCGACCACTCGAGCGGATGGCGCAGACAGTCCGGTGCGAGCTAATTGGGGCGGGCGAAGCGAGAGCTACGCCGCAGGCAGCGTAGAGGTAAACAGGCGCATCCGAGCACCCGCAAACAGCAGGTAGGCGCCGGGGGGCCGGCACTGGAGGAAATGCTGACACAGCGGAGGCGGCTGCTGGCTGGCCTACAGGGGGAGGCTAATCTATCAGAACTGTTAGCACCATCTCACAACTATAAGCGTCGTTCAATAAGTAATGTCCTAACTTTTTTTACAGCCGTAAATACGAGGGTCGTCCAATAAATAAATTTTCCTGTTTTGTTTCTCTGCAAAATAAGCTATGCTCATGATATGTGGGACCGGCCGGTGTGGCCGAGCGGTTCTAGGCGCTTCAGTCTGGAACCGCGCGACCGCTACGGTCACAGATTCGAACCCTGCCTCGGGCATGGATGTGTGTGATGTCCTTAGATTAGTTAGGTTTAAGTAGTTCTAAGTGCTAGGGGACTGATGACCTCAGATGGTAAGTCCCATAGTGCTCAGAGCCATTTGAACCAGCTATCATGGAGTTACCACTGCAATGTGTATCCGAGTGTGAGCTACGCTCTGTCATTCGTTCTTTTGCAGGAAAACAATTATCTGCTGTTGATATCCATCGGGAATTAACGTCTGTCAATGGGATAGGCTGTATGACCATTCAAATGATTCAGCGTTAGCATGTATATTTTGTGGAAGGCTGCGAAGATGTGAATGACGAACAGCGCACAGGGATACCCACCACAGCGACATACACAACTGGCCATTAAAATTGCTACACCACCAAGATGACGTGCTACAGACGCGAAATTTAACCGACAGGAAGAAGATGCTGTGATATGCAAATGATTAGTTTTTCAGAGCATTCACACAAGGTTGGCGCCGGTGGCGACACCTACAACGTGCTGACATGAGGAAAGTTTCCAATCGATTTCCCATACACAAACAGCAGTTGACCGACGTTGCCTGGTGAAACGTTATTGTGATGCCTCGTGTAAGAAGGAGAAATGCGTACCATCACGTTTCCGACATTGATAAAGGTCGGATTGTAGCCTATCGCGATTGCGGTTTATCGTATCGTGACATTGCTGGTAGCGTTGGTCGAGATCCAATTACTGTTAGCAGAATATGGAACCGGTGGGTTCAGGAGGGTAATACGGAACGCCGTGCTGGATCCCAACGGCCTCGTATCACTAGCAGTCGAGATGACAGGTATCTTATCCGCATGGCTGTAACGGATCGTGCAGCCACGTCTCGATCCGTGAGGCAACAGATGGGGACGTTTGCAAGACAACAGCCGTCTGTACGAGCAGTTTGACGACGTTTGCAGCAGCATGGACTATCAGCTCGGAGACCACGGCTGCGGTTACCCTTGACGCTGCATCACAGACAGGAGCGCCTGAAATGATATACTCAACGACGAAACTGGGTGCACGAATGGCAAAACCTCATTTTTTCGGATGAATCCAGGTTCTGTTTACAGCATTATGATAGTAGTATCCGTGTTTGGCGATATCGCGGTGAGCGCACATTGGAAGCGTGTATTCGTCATCGCCATACTGGCGTATCACCCGGCGTGATGGTATGGGGTGCCATTGGCTACACGTCTCGGTCACCTCTTGTTCGCAGTGACGGCACTTTGAACAGCGGACGTTACATTTCAGATGTGTTACGACCCGTGGCTCTACCCTTCATTCGATACCTGCGAAACCCTATATTTCAGCAGGATAACGCACGACAGCATGTTGCAGGTCCTGTACGGGCCTTTCTGGATACAGGAAATGTTCGACTGCTGCCCTAGCCAGCACATTCTCCAGATCTCTCACCAATTTAAAACGTCTGGTCAATGGTGGCTGAGCAACTGGCTCGTCACAATACGTCAGCCACTACTCTTGATGAACTGTGGTATCGTGTTGAAGCTGCATGGGCAGCTGTACCTGTACAACCCATGCAAGCTCTGTTTGACTAATGCCCTGGCGTATCAAGGCCGTCGTTACGGCAGAGGTAGTTGTTCTGGCTACTGATTTCTCAGGATCTATTCACCCAAATTGCTTGAAAATGTAATCACATGTTAGTTCTAGTATAATATATTTGTCGAATGAATACCCGTTTATCATCTGCATTTCTTCTTGGTGTAGCAATTTTAATGGCCAGTAGTGTATGGTGATGCCACTATTGCAGTTCCCAATATTCTGGAAGAACATCGAGTTACATTGACAAATACTAATGCTGCTACCTCCTGGGGCTGCAAGTGGGCGCTCATCTCTCACAAGGACACTGACAGACCGCCTTCACTACCCAGAGCCCGTGCGAGGTTTGTGCCACGTGTGCTGAATGAAGTCCACAAGCAGCAACGGATGGGTTCGGTCAGAATGTTTCTTGAAATGCAGCAGAGGGAGGGAGACCTGCTCTGTAAACGGCTTGCCGCTGGGTCGACCATTCGACTCCTGAGACGAAACGTCAGAGCATGGTGTGGAAGAAACGTGGCGAAAGTGTCCCTAAAATAGCAGAGGTCTCATATTTCGGCAGAGAAAGTTATGGCGACCATCTTTTGGGACTGTCAGTGGTTTTTTCTCGTTCACTAGCTGTATCGCAACACCGCACTGAATGGAAAGAGGTACCGTAATGTCTTGAGGAACCTGCGATCTGTCATCAAAACAAGACGTCCTGGATTTTTGTCTCACAAATCCCCCTTCCTGCATGACAACGCTCAACCTCATACAACTCGAATTACGCAGGCGGAGCTAGCAAGATTCAACTGGGAAGTGTTCCCAAATCTTCCATATTCACCTGATCTTGCCGCAAGTGACTTTCACGTTTTCCCTCAACTGAAAGGTCATCTTGGAAGTAAACACTTCAACACCAATGATGTAGTCACATCAACAGTGAACAGCTGTGAACATCCATGCCCGAGGCAGGATTCGAAGCTGCGACCGTAGCAGTCGCGCGGTTCCAGACTGTAGCGCCTAGAACTGCTCGGCCACTCCGGCCGGCCACTCGTTATCAGCAAAATGCTGTTACAGAATTCTTGGTTGCGCAAAAGGAAGCCGTGCAAACATCGATAAACTTTTGTGTGTAACGTGTGGTTTTAATGCAGTTGATAGGAATACTGTGGGGCGATCTGTAATGAGAGTTACAGCGTCAAGAGGTACGGAAACTGAGTTCCACGACCACGTTAGGCACATCCGGTCACAGCCACTGTTCCTGACATGGTGAATCGTCTGAATGACGTTATGCATAACGGCGCACCAAAACTCAACATGTGGCTGTGCAGCTACAAGAAGTATTGGAAATGCGTGAGCAATGATAGAGACTGTTGGGTATTCGAAGAGGTGCTCAAGATGGGTTCCACAATTACTCATAACAGATCACAGGACTGCAATAAAATCGATTTCATCTTACAGTTAGAGAAGTTTGAGGGTAATGAAGAGGTCTTTCTGTCACGGGTCACAACAGGTGACGAAACATGGCGCATCACTTTGAGCTGAAAATAAAAAGCCAATCACTGAAGTGTCAACATCCGCAATCACAAAAATTAAATTCAAGGCAGCTTCCTCTGCTGGCAAAGTCGTGATGACAGTCTTTCGAAAATTATGACGATGTCATTCTCGTGAATGTGTTGCCATAACGGTCGGCCATTAATTCAGAGGAGTTATTGAACGCAGTTTTCCGAAATTCCTTCACCAGGGAAGATGAATGGAATATTCTAGAATTTGAAACACGAACAGCTGCTAGCATGAGTATCTTAGAAGTAGATACCTTAGGGGTTGCGAAGCAACTCAGATCGCTTGATACGGGCAAGTCTTCAGGTCCAGATTGTATACCGATTAGGTTCCTTTCAGATTACGCTGATACAATAGCTCCCTACTTAGCACTCATATACAACCGCTCGCTCACCGATAGATCTGTACCTACAGATTGGAAAATTGCGCAGGTCGCACCAGTGTTTAAGAAGGGTAGTAGGAGTAATCCATCGAACTACAGACCTATATCATTGACGTCGGTTTGCAGTAGGGTTTTGGAGCATATACTGTATTCAAACATTATGAATCACCTCGAAGGGAACGATCTATTGATACGTAATCAGCATGGTTTCAGAAAACATCGTTCTTGTGCAACGCAGCTAGCTCTTTATTCGCACGATGTAATGGCCGCTATCGACAGGGGATCTCAAGTTGATTCCGTATTTCTAGATTTCCGGGAAGCTTTTGACACCGTTCCTCACAAGCGACTTCTAATCAATCTGTGGGCCTATGGGGTATCGTCTCAGTTGTGGGACTGGATTCGTGATTTCCTGTCGTGAAGGTCCAAGTTCGTAGTAATAGACGGCAAATCATCGAGTAAAACTGAAGTGATATCAGGTGTTCCCCAGGGAAGCGTCCTGGGACCTCTGCTGTTCCTGATCTATATAAATGAGCTGGGTGACAATCTGAGCAGTTCTCTTAGGTTGTTCGCAGATGATGCTGTAATTTACCGTCTAGTAAGGTCATCCGAAGACCTGTATCAGTTGCAAAGCGATTTAGAAAAGATTGCTGTATGGTGTGGCAGGTGGCAGTTGACGCTAAATAACGAAAAGTGTGAGGTGATCCACATAAGTTCCAAAAGAAATCCGTTGGAATTCGATTACTCGATAAATAGTACAATTCTCAAGGCTGTCAATTCAACTAAGTACCTGGGAGTTAAAATTACGAACAACTTCAGTTGGAAAGACCACATAGATAATATTGTGGGGAAGGCGAGCCAAAGGTTGCGTTTCATTGGCAGGACACTTAGAAGATGCAACAAGACCACTAAAGAGACAGCTTACACTACACACGTTCGTCCTCTGTTAGAATATTGCTGCGCGGTGTGGGATCCTTACCAGGTGGGATTGACGGAGGACATCGAAAGGGTGCAAAAAAGGGCAGCTCGTTTTGTATTATCACGTAGTAGGGGAGAGAGTGTGGCAGATGTGATACGCGAATTGGGATGGAAGTCATTACAGCAAAGACGTTTTTCGTCGCGGCGAGATCTATTTACGAAATTTCAGTCAGCAACTTTCTCTTCCGAATGCGAAAATATTTTGTTGAGCCGAACCTACATAGGTAGTAATGATCATCAAAATAAAATAAGAGAAATCAGAGCTCGAACAGAAAGGTTTAGGTGTTCGTTTTTCCCGCGCTCTGTTCGGGAGTGGAATGGTAGAGAGATAGTATGATTGTGGTTCGACGAACCCTCTGCCAAGCACTTAAATGTGAATTGCAGAGTAGTCATGTAGATGTAGATGTAGATGTAGGTTATGTGAAGACTCTCAAGAACACCCATGCATGTCCGAAGGAACACAGCACCGCACTTCTGAACAACACGGGCACTGCACTATTGTATTTATCGGCTTACACCGGGCAAGTGACTTTCATTTCATATGTCTCCCCTGTAATATACAGAATGAATGTACAAGTTGTAGACACGTAGTTGACAACATATGGAAGTTTGGGTCTGGCTCTGAACCGTGCTCGGATAGCCGAATGATAAGGAGACCGCTCACGTTAACAAGGATATCCGGGTTCGAGTCCCGGTCAGGCACAAATTTTCACTGTCGCCATTCCATTATACAGATGATGATGGTCCATATTCGCAACTGCGAATGCATTTCATGTGTTTAGTAACGGCTGTAGACGCCACAGTGCCTGTTCCTTCAGACATATTGTGCGACAACACAGAAAATGTCAGCGACTACTAACTGTACTGCTGGCCATTCAGACACCATGAAGGTAGCATCCAACAGATTTCAAATTGGAACAAAGTGTACTACTTGCGTGGATATGCATATGATCGGCGTTTCAGCGCATCAACGCAAAGTAGGTAGAACTCGAATAAATTAACTCAGCCCATGCATAGAAATACATTCTCTTCATCAGCGCCGGGCAAGTCTATCCCTTCGTTCCAAAGGGGCCGCCACCTTAGTTGCCTGTGACCTGCCGACCTGCACTCTTCGATCTAGCTACATCATTGCTATTATTTTATTACATATCATGGCTCAAATGGCTCAGAGCACTATGGGACTTAACATCTGTGCTCATCAGTCCCCTAGAATTTAGAACTACTTAAACCTAACTAACCTAAGGACACCACACACATCCATGCCCGAGGCAGGATTCGAACCTGCGACCGTAGCAGTCGCGCGGTTCCGGACTGAGCGCCTAGAACCGCTAGACCACCGCGGCCGGCTTACATATCATGAAACCACAATACTCACGCATCGTCTATGCAGGGATGGACTCAAGTGATTATACGCAACGTTATTGAATTTTTCTCAGAAGAGACACGGGAAAGAACAAATAATATTAAAAAGTGTGCCTGAGGGGTTTACAGAAACCGCTACGTATTCCAAAGTCACAATAAAAAGAATAAAGAAGAGGGGGAGGGGGTGGGGGAACATAGCTACAAGAATAAGAGCTGATCGACAAAGACTGAGAATGATTTTTTCCTGCCGCTTCCGTGATAGTTTTCTATATCTACCATGCATATTTGAAAACAGGGGTTTTATGTATAATGTCCATAGGCGGCAGCACTCTCATATCGGTAGGTTGACAGTATTGTTCTATTTTCTAAATGCTCTTTGCATTTTGCATGCCAAGCAATGGAGGTGACGAGAGAGGAACAGTACAGTAAAATTCTGTGTTCTATTCAACCACTGAAACGTACGAAAAGTTGTAGCAAGCGTACGGTTAAGGTGCAATATCTCATGCAACAGTGTTTAGGTGGTTCAAGGACTTCGAAGACGGCCGATATGTCTCTGTTAAGCAAGATGGACCCGGTGTTTCAGCTGCTGCCATGTCCGCATGCAATATCAACACAGCTGCTGTGATTGTCCGTGATGATCGTCGTATAACACTACATAACCTCAGTGAAGTCTTAAGAATTTCGCTTGACAGTGTCTTTACGATTATGCATTGTCTTTACGATTATGCATTATCACCTCCATATGGCCAGCGTCTGTGCCCTGTTAGGTGCCACGCCTGTTGACTCCAAAACAAAAGACTGTGCGAATGGAGAAACGCCGCGAGGTGCTACGTCTCTTTGCTGACGCGTATCTGGGATCGATTATCATCGGTGATAAGTCATGGCTTCATCATTATGATTCTGAAGAAAAACGAGCCAGCAAAGTGTGGAATTTGCCAGGTTCGCCAACATAAAAAATGTCGAAAGTTGTTCCATCTGCCGGGAAAGTGATAGTGATCACATTTATTGACCGTCATGGAAGGATTTACCAGCATGCAGTTTCCTCTCACACTACTCTTACAGCAGCATAGTATACGTCACTATTGGCTAAACTGAGAAAGCACATTGCAAGGCAACGGCCAGAACTTTCTCGGGCTAGGTGGTGAGTTCATCATGACAATGCGCGGCCTCACATTGCGAATCACGTCATTCAGTTTCTAGCTCAATTCAGTATTGTCTGTGTACCGACTCCGCCTTATAGACCCGATCTTGTATCCTGTGATTTTCTTTTATTCCCATCACTAAAGGCAAATATTCAGGGTATTCGATTTGACAACTCTGAAGCATTGCTCGAGAAAAGTGAGGCGATTCCCAAGGACCTGACAATGAATGGACTGCACAATGTTGTCGAGGACTGGCAGAGACGCAGTAAAAAGCGCATTCAAGTAAGAGATAGATCATGTAAATATTGAAATGGATTAATAAACGTCTGTGAAAAATAATCTGTCCCAGTCTTTCCTGATGATCCCTCATACTTCACGAAAAATGCGGAAGATATAGAAGAGGAGATTTCCTTCTGGCAGTGCATGGTTGTATTTGTTTTGCTTTCTTTGATTCTTTGTCTATGCAGCTATTTCTTTTTAGGTTCTCTGCCGAGACATTGTTGACTTTGAACGCCTATATTTGTCGAAAATTATTGCTCATTCTTGCATCACCTGTTGATACGATCGTTATCAGACAGTGGTCCGAAAACGCCAAGAGCTAAAGTTCTGCACCTTGGACAGTAGGTGAGTTCCCGAGAGACGTAAATCCTATCAAGGTGGATCAAGGAGTGACTCGTCTGGTAAGTAAGTCCAAGCTCGTCGCCGTGCCGAACTTCCCAAGTGTCGCGGAGCAACAACTCACGGACAAGAGGCAGTTCTTGACAGGTGTTGTAGTGGGCCATTTCATCCTTACGGTGAAGGACACAATTAAAATCACCCTGAAACAAGTAATGGTCACAGAGTCCAAGAAACAAAGGGGCGATTTCTTCTGAATAGAAGTGTGCCCTGTCGCGTCTGCGGGTGGAGCCTGACGGGGCGTAAATGTCGACAATACGCGTCCCCATGACGGTGGCGGCCATGCCTCTAGCGGATGAAAGGTATGTGAAATCAACCACTGGAGTGACTTCTCTGGCGTAGATGGCTACGCCGCGTCCCAGGTGGTCACCAGGAGAAGGTTAAGTGTTATATCCCGCGACGTCTGGAAGTGTGGCCAAGTGCACTTCCTGTAGTAGTGCGATGTCGACGTCCGACACCCATATCATCTCTCGCAGCAGTTGAAGTTTCACGGGGGAGCTAATGCTGTTAGTGTTGATCGTCGCTACTCGGTAGGTTTGGAGCCGTATCCCACCGTGGAGGGGACCTCCATCAGCGGAGAGTGAAGAGGGGCGAGGCAACGGCGAGTCATGCCATACGCCACCAGACGGCGTTATCAGCGGCGTAACTATGCTTCCGTCTGTGGTAACTCTGTCCCCAGCGTGTGGTCCGAGCCTTCGTTGACTTCATCACTCCACGCCACTGAAGGGGCTGTTGTGATGTTCTTACGTTCCACTTCGTTCGTAGGAGCGGAGGACGTCTCAGCGGCAGTCGCAAAGGTGGAGACCGTTGGTTCAGGTGCACATGGGTGAGCCAGCAGAGTGGGCACCGGCACAACCACAGCTGGCATCATGTTGTCGTCATTCGTGTCGTGATGCAGGTTCTCCGAGGCCTCGTCGGGGTCGGACGGCGTCTGGAGCATCAGAGAGAGGTGATCCGTCTCGCTCCAAGACCGTGCGGCACCTCCTCTTGCGCCTTTTAGGTGAACGTCGTTTGCGTATTCGTCCCTCTGTGTTGGAAGACGGAAGGGAGTCGCGGCGCTCTGGGAGGAAGTCCGTCGCGGGGGCGTCCATATCATCGGCCGGGTGGGGATCTGAAGGCGTCGTTGTTGATAGAGGCGCCGGAGTAGCGTTAGGCTGTGATTGAGCGCGACGCGTATAGCCCAGCGGTATCCGCAGCAACAGGAAGGGTCACCGGTGCGTGGTCCGATGGGAGGCGGCCGGTGGGAGGAGAAGAAACGCCGATGCGTAGGTGATCGGTAAAACCGTCGTCGGGATCGGAGGCGCCCCGGTAGCGGCTGGTAATTGAGTTATTCGTCACTAAAGACAGTCAGACCCGAGGTGGCTTTCTGTGCCGCACCCGGAACAGGTCTTGGGTTGGCCGACGTATATGACGACCGCGCGGCACTCGCTAATTTGCAGGTAAGATGGCACGTGGCGATGGAGATCGATGGTGATCTGTCGTACACCGTTAAGAACGGGGTACGTTTGGAACTGCGCCCAGCGTTCGGCAGTGTGGCTACGCACAGTGCCATAGGGGCGGAAAGCCATGATAAAGTCTTCCGACGGGAGCTCGAACGGGTGTTCGAAAACTCGTATGGTGTGCATTCTCAAGACTGCGTGGTCGGCAGTGACCGCACCGGCATATCCGTTGGCGTGGCAAGAGCGTAATCCGTGTTTGGTGTCACGAAGTATTCTTTCACATACCGCGTCATTGACGACTTTCACGTACACCGTACTACTTAATATGGACAAATGGATGCCCAAGATGTCGGAAGCTGGGATCTTAGCAACGTCGCGTAGGAAGCGTCCCACTTCCAAGGCCTTTGGTCGAGTGTAGTCGCTGCAGAAGCTGAATCGTAGTATTGATTTTCTAAAACGGTTGGCCATGGTTCCACTACAAGTAAGCGACACGTAAATGACGGCCGCTGAAATGTAAACAACAGCGAGCGCGCGCGCTCCGCTTGCGGAAACAACAGCACGTCCGCACTGCACGGCTGCGAAAGCCGGACTGGTGTGCCCATATCTATCATCTGAGCTCAATTGGACTCGGTGTCCAGGTAGGATAAAGCTAGTGCTGCTTTCAGAGGTGCTAGCTCTGCGAATGGAAGTTTGCACCCCACTCTAGCCCCATATCACTTACAAATTTAATCATACAATACTGTTTGCAAAAGATGAAAGACCAGAAGTAATGGTGTTCAACACACCACGATATGAGAACCTGTAGAACAGCGGAACCGTCGTAAGTGTTTCAAATGACGGAGAGGTGACGTGCACGTAGCCACAACAGCGCCCTCTTTTGTGTGGCCGGACATGTCAGTTTTACGCAATGCCCAGTTGGTGCGGAGCCGCCATACAAAGTGGAAACCCGTAACCAAGTGCCACTGTACCTCGCCATCATCACAGGTGTAATATCGGTATATTAATGCGTTGGAACGGGGCAGAATTATTGCTCTCCGTGAGGTGTGGCTCGCACAGGGCACACTGCTTCAACACTGAGGCATATATGGAGCCGGCTGGAATGGCCGACCGGTTCTAGGCACTACAGTCTGGAACCGCGCGATCGCTACGGTCGCAGGTTCGAATTCTGCCTCGGGCATGGATGTGTGTGATGTCCTTAGGTTAGTTAGGTTTAATTAGTTCTAAGTTCTAGGGGACTGATGATCTCGGAAGTTAAGTCCCATAGTGCTCAGAGCCATTTGAACCATTTTTGAGGCATATGTGGAACCAGTCGAGAGAAGAGGGCCGTACACAGCGCCGACAGGGTACTGGACGATACAAAGTGGCCACAGCTAGAGATGTCCGCCATCTTGTCCGCTTGACCGTAACGGACTGAGCAGCTTCGTCCACAGTATAGGCGCGACGTTGGAGCGCTACAACAGGTGTAGACATGACTGCGTCGACGATTCGAAGCCGTCTTCCGCAGGCTGGACTGGTGGCAAGCGTGCCATTGCGTCGGCTTCCACTCAGTTATCCTACGAACGCCGCAGTTTGGAAGAGGCCCGTGAACGCCGACACTGAAGTACTCAGACGCAAAACCTACACTACTGGCCATTAAAATTGCTACACCACGAAGATGACGAGCTACAGACGCGAAATTTAACCGACAGGAAGAAGATGCTGTGATATGCAAATGATTAGCTTTTCAGAGCATTCACACAAGGTTGGCGCCGGTGGCGACACCTACAACGTGCTGACATGAGGAAAGTTTCCAACCGATTTCTAATACACAAACAGTTTACCGGCGTTGCCTGGTGAAACATTGTTGTGATGCCTTGTGTAAGGAGGCGAAATGCGTACCATCACGTTTCCGACTTTGATAATAGTCGGATTGTAGCCTATCGCGATTGCAGTTTATCGTATCGTGACATTGCTGCTCGCGTTGGTCGAGATCCAATGACTGTTAGCAGAATATGGAATCGGTGTGTTCAGCAGGGTAATACGGAACGCCGTGCTGGATCCCAACGGCCTCGTATCACTAGCAGTCGAGATGACAGGCATCTTATCCGCATGGCTGTAACGGATCGTGCAGCCACGTCTCCATCCCTGAGTCAACAGATGGGGACGTTTCAAGACAACAACCATCTGCACAAACAGTTCGACGACGTCTGCAGCAGCATGGACTATCAGCTCGGAGACCATGGCTGCGGTTACCCTTGACACTGTATCACAGACAAGAGCGCCTGCGATGGTGTACTCAACGACGAACCTGGGTGCACGAATGGCAAAACCTCATTTTTTCGGATGAATCCAGATTCTGTTTACAGCATTATGATGGTCGCATCCGTGTTTGGCGAAATCGCGGTGAGCGCACATTGGAAGCGTGTATTCGTCATCGCCATACTGGCGTATCACCCGGCGTGAGGGTATGGGGTGCCATTGGTTACACGTCTCGGTCACCTCTTGTTCGCAGTGATGCCACTTTGAACCGAGGACGTTACATTTCAGATGTGTTACGACCCGTGGCTCTACCCTTCATTCGATACCTGCGAAACCCTACATTTCAGCAAGATAATGTACGACCGCATGTTGCGGGTCCTGTATGGGCCTTTCTGCATACAGAAAATGTTCGATTGCTGCCCTGGCCAGCACATTCTCCACATCTCTCACCAATTGAAAACATCTGGTCAATGGTGGCCGAGCAACTGGCTCGTCACAATACGCCAGTCACTACTCTCGATGAACTGTGGTATCGTGTTGAAGCTGCACGGGCAGCTGTACCTGTACACGCTATGCAAGCTCTGTTTGACTCAATACCCAGGCGTATCAAGGCCGTTATTACGGCCAGAGGTGGTTGTTCTGGCTACTGATTTCTCAGGATCCATGCACCCAAATTGCGTGAAAATGTAATCACATGTCAGTTCTATTATAATATATTTGTCCAATGAATACCCGTTTATCATCTGCATTTCTTCTTGGTGTAGTAATTTTAATGGCCAGTAGTGTAGTATTTCCGGACGAGTCCCGCTTCAACTTGTTCTACAGCGATAGCCGCACACGCATTCGACGCCGGCTTGGTGAATGAAATCGGGCAGACTGTATTGTCGAACGGCATAGAGGATAAATGCCAAGTGTGACGGTTTGAGATCCCATTGTCTATAACACACGATCTCGCCCCCTACGTCTTGGGAGCAATCTGAACAGCAACCGCTACATCCGGGAGGTTTTACAACCCGAGGCGCTGTCCTTCCTGCAGGCCATTCCACATGCGATATTTCAGTAGGACAAAACCCGACCGTATTTGTTGAGGAACGTGAAAGCCTTCTTCGAAGAATGACAGGTACCACTGCTTCGCCCGCCCAGTTAGCCGAGTGGTCTAACGCACGACTTTCCGTAGTGGGAAGGAGCGCCTGGTCCCCGGCACGAATCCGCCCTGCGGACTTGTGTCGAGGTCCGGTGAGCCGGTCAGTCTATGGATGGTTTTTAGGCGGTTTTCCATCTGCCTCGGTGAATGCGGGCTGGTTCCCATTATTCCCCCTCAGCTACACTATGTCGGCGATTGCTGCGCAAACAAATTCTTCAGGTACGTGTACACCACCATTACTCTACCACGCAAACATAGGGATTACACTCGTCTGGTGTGAGACGTTCCCTGGGAGGGGAGGGGGGGGGGGGAGTCCACCGGGGGCCGAACCGCACAGTAATCCTGGGTTCGGTGTTGGGTGGTGGAGGGGTGAAGTGGACTGTTGTAGTCGTCGTGGGGTTGTGGACCACTGCGGCTGCTGCTGGACGGAGCCTCTCCGTCGTTTCTAGGTCCCCGGTTAACATACAATACAATACCATACCACTGCTTCACTGGCCTACCCGTTCACCTGGGATGTCACTCATTCAAAGTTTCTGCAATATAGTCGGCCGACAAATTGTTCGTTCAGTTCTTCCTGCAATCACAGTTAATGCTTTGTGGATGTGCCTACAAGCCGCACGGCAGACTATTTCTCAGCACCATATTCAGTCACTCTTTGATTTCATGCCACGACGTCTAGCGGCTGTGATAGCAGCACATGGTGGTGCACATACGTCACCGTGCATATACTGGTCTGTAATGCTAATCATTTGCGTAGTGCCATGTCCCTAGTCGGTGGAACAAATTTCATTCTAATCACATCTCTCGGTCTTGGTGCTTCACTTTTCTAAACGGTAGCGTATATTGTTCCTGCTACGCTGTATAAGCACAAAAATTAAATTTTCCTTACTTCCTGTCCTTCCTAGTATTGCAGTTTTTCTGGTCTGCACTGTAATAGTAATTTTATTTGAAAAAGACAGTGAGAGAAGTAAAGTGTTGTCTGAATGTGACCACTGTTTGTCACGAACCGAAAAATACCATGTTGCAACTTGATACAGATTCCGCAACTGTAGTATTAATCATGAATATAATGCCAGCAACAGCTGGAATTCTTATTGTAAACTGCTTTCGGCCCCCAAGACCATAATCTAATAATATGTGCGTACAGTAGTATCGAAAAAAAGTACAGTGGAACTAGTAAAACAGATAACAATGTAGCGATAGGGATCATTGACAGCAAGCACAATAATATAAGTTGCATAACAACTCGTCCACACATCTCATGAAAGCAACATAATACACTGTTGTGAAAACTTGTCTAGTATTGTAAAGTACATATATGTTACATTAACTAAATAATGTTGAAAAATAGCTTGTCAACTTGTATAATGAAAACAGAATAATAACATGAATATTGTATTAACTCGTTTACACGACGCAGAAATCGATTATGTAGCATAAACTTGCACGTCAGCGTCCCGAGAGAACACAGAACGGCCGATGAGATGGACAAGGAAGTACCACTTAAAATTGGACGCTCGAGTTACGAATGTTCAATGTGTGTGAATTCCTAAGGGACCAATCTGCATAGGTCATCGGTCCATAGACTTACACACTACTTAAACTAAGTTGAACTAACTTATGCTAAGAACAACACACACACCCATGGCCGAGGGAAGACTCGAACCTCCGCCGGGAGCGGCCGGCTCATGTTACAGGGAGTCCTGTAGAGGACAGGAAGGTAAGCAGGGAGAGGCATGTGATGAAACGGAACCTGAAAAATGCTTTAAAACTAAAATAAAATGCAAAACAACGTGGTATTTAAGACACAGACATAGATACATAAGAAAAAGATAAGTAAAAAGTATTGCATTGGCAACATTAAATTACATCATTTTTATTCCATGGACTCCCGCCCTCGGTAAGGGATCCCTGTGACTAAAGTACTTAAGTGCATCATTACCTACTGGTGATCAGTCCGCAATGTGAACATTGTGTGATGGCTATGCTGCGTCATAGAGAAAGTTGCCTCTTAAGTAGGCGGTGGGGAAATGTTGCAGCGCCTGGATCAGGCAACAGATGGTTAAAGACTGCGACTCTCGCAGACAGTCATTGCTTAAGTGCACAAATAAAATCTTGCCCAACCTCTCAGGAGATATTGAATGGATTCAGATGAAATGTAGAAGGAAAGGCATGCTCCTGATGCCTAGCAGGGGCTCTGTGCTAGCATTCTGCAAAATTGCTATGACAGTTTGCATCCATCTGATTGCCCAAATCGGATTCTTTGTTTCACCAGTCGAATTTTCTGGTAGTACATTTTTTGCTATTTCACAATACCCGCTTTTCCCATTCTGCAAACACACACTCACCAAGAAAGTTCTTCCTTACAAACATTCTAGCATTATTTAGAGTTATATTAGGTTTCTCCGATACCTGCAAATTCTTTGTCTTATAGAGCTGTCGACATTTCACCTCGCTTCGAATGATTGTTATTGTGTTAATATCTCCATCCCTGCTAGTGAAAGCAAGCACTGTTCGGGCATCTCCTATTGGGTACTTGAGTTAATTCTCGCTGGTTAATGGACAAAAACGAGTTTATTTTGATTGAGTTCAAATGGCTCTGAGCACTATGGGACTTAACATCTGTGGTCATCAGTTCCCTAGAACTTAGAACTACTTAAACCTAACTAACCTAAGGACATCATACACATCCATGTCCGAGGCAGGATTCGAATCTGCGACCGTAGCGGTCACGCGGTTCCAGACTGAAGCGCCTAGAACCGCACGGCCACACCGGCCGGCTATTTTGACTGAGTAGTATAAGCTAATTTCAAAATGGCTCTGAGCACTATGGGACTCAACTGCTGAGGTCATTAGTCCCCTAGAACTTAGAACTAGTTAAACCTAACTAACCTAAGGACATCACAAACATCCATGCCCGAGGCAGGATTCGAACCTGCGACCGTAGCGGTCTTGCGGTTCCAGACTGCAGCGCCTTTAACCGCACGGCCACTTCGGCCGGCTATAAGCTAATTTACTGAAGAGTGTCCTTCGATAGCTACAACGTTTTTCCACTTTTCGTTTAACAAATGGATTCCGCGATAAAAAATTTGTTCTTGCGAGGTGATCCGTTCATGCAGTGTTCTAGATCGTTAAAATATGTGTTTTTCAGCAACATCATGATGCATGGACCGAAACAAGTGGTAATAGGAACGGACGATGTCTGGTTAATAAGGCGGGTGGGATAAGACATCCCATCGAAGTCCCTTCAACGTTTCCTTCTCTCAGCTTGGAACATGTTGTATGGCACTGACAAGAAGCAGAATGAGTTCGTCAAGTGTCTGAGCATATTGCGGACATGTATCCTTAAGTGTGCAATGCAAATTGAGTAATTTGTGCTTCGTAGCGTTCATCAGTTGCCGTTTGCCCCGGTGCAACAGCTCGTGTTACGCCACACCGAACAGTACTCATTTTGTCACTCACCTGCAAATCGTTGTCTTTGAACCTTCGAAACCAATCTCTGCACATTTTTTCCGACAGAGCATGTTCTCCATTCGCTTCCACTCCTAAACGATAAATTTCCGAAACATATTTATTGAGATGAAGGCAGAGGAGTAATAATTTGTAGGTACAAAACCCGACATGTTCAGGACAATAAATAGATATGTTCTGTTCATTCTACTCGAAAGTCTCACACAGATCTGAAAGCCTTGCGTCTCTGCCGTTAAACAGATCTCGTGCCGCTATCCGCTATGCTGCCCTAGTACAACTACTGATGACTCTTCGTCAACTGCGAGAAGTAATACAAGCTCTCATTAGTATTGTGACGCCCAATGAACGTACCCTGGGATACTACATTTATCATCCATTAGAAGCAGCACATTCATTACTTTTATCATCTTTAGTTACCCAAGGATCATCTCAAAATGACATAGGACTTACAAGATAATACAGTACAGATCAATAGCTAAAAATATACAACATACAGAATACATAAAATGCTTTATGAAGGATCGGATAGGTGGTCTGTGAGGATAGGACAAGAGGTCTGCAGTGGCTTTGATTAACGAACCATCATTTGCCTTAGTGATCTTGGAAAACGACGGAAAACCCATATAAGAATGGCCGGACAGAGCAACTCCACGTTCCCGAATATGAGGTCAATATCTTACCAGCTTCACTGCCCCATTCGGTTGGTTCCTATTGTACGAAGTTCCTTGACTTCTATCTTCTTTCTGGCAACTCGTAATATAACAGACTCTCAACGCTAACGGCACCAGTTGGGTACTCCTTGCCTGTAAAGATGCTGCTGTGCCCCTTGCACCAACTACAATCTGTTCAGAAAGCAGATCCCATACCTGGGCATATTCAGCAGACCTGAAAAACTGAGTCAGCATCCCCCCAAAACGAGTGATATGTTGAACTCAGGAGAATGATAAAATATTACTATCATATCCTTTTGAAATAAGTAAACCATGATCACGTGTTGAAATGTGACAGAGTGTCGCAGTTGCTACCCATTACTTCGAGTCCTCTAATCAATCTCTAACTGTGTGCATTACTTATGAACAAAGTGTAAACTGACTTTTTAAACACATGCATTTTAGTAATCTATGTCATTTCCTTTTTCGATATGCATTATATAATATTATTCCCGTATACAAAATGCTATTTTGAGTGTTTTATTTGTTTTTCCTTGGGAGATATAAGTCCAAACTGGATCTTATCCCATGATTATGTATAGAACTGTAAGTTAAATTCTTGATAATGTTTGCCCTGATATGCACCACAGACCGGTAGGTGTATTCATTTGGAGCAGTAAAGATGCCCAATTTTTTAAGTAACTCTTCACAACGAGCCCGACTACTGTTTCCGGCTATTATAAGTGCGGCCCTTTTCTGCAGTTTAAAAACTGTGTCCATGTTTTGTACCTTCGATCTTTAGAATATAATCTCACAGCTAAGAACTAAGTGCAGTAGGCAGAGTATGTCACCAAAAGTTATAGCCTGTTACAAACCACTGTAGGCCTAAGAGCACAACATTCTGATGGTATTGATTTTGTCAGCATCTTTGTGTGCTCATTCCATGTTAGCTGATAATCAGTGCTAATCCTTGAGAACTTTCTGCTTTTTGCACTATCTGTAGATGCATTGTTGTTGTTGTTGTTGTTGTGGTCTTCAGACCAGATACTGGTTTGATGCAACTCTCCATGCTACTCTATCCTGTGCAAAGTTCTTCATCTCCCAGAACCTACTGCAACCTACATCCTTCTGAACCTGTTTGGTGTATTCATCTCTTGGTCTCCCTCTACGATTTTTACCCTCCACGCTGCCCTCCAATACTAAATTGGTGATCCCTTGATGCCTCAGAATATGCCCTACCAACCGATCCCTTCTTCTTGTCAAGTTGTGCCACAAATTTCTCTTCAATTCTATTCAACACCTCCTCATTAGTTGTGATCTACCCATCTAATCTTCAACATTCTTCTGTAGCAACACATTTCGAAAGCTTCTATTCTCTTCTTGTCTAAACTATTTATCGTCCACGTTTCACTTCCATACATGGCTACATTCCATACAAATACTTCCAGAAACGACTTCCTGAAACTTAAATCTATACTCGATGTTAACAAATTTCTCTTCTTCAGAAACGCTTTCCTTGCTATTGCCAGTCTACATTTTATATCCTCTCTCCTTCGACCATTATCAGTTATTTTGCTCCGCAAATAGCAAAGCTCATTTACTACTTTAAGTGTCTAATTTCCTAATAATTCCCTCAGTATCACCCGATTTAATTCGGCTACATTCCATTAACCTCGTTTTGCTTTTGTTGATGTTCATCTTATATCCTACTTTCAAGACACTGTCCATTCCGTTCAGCTGTCTCTGACAGAATTACAATGTCATCGGCGAACCTCAAAGATTTTATTTCTTCTCCATGGATTTTAATTCCTACTCCAAATATTTCTTTTGTTTCCTTTACTGTTTGCTCAATATACAGATTGAATAACATTGGGGATAGGCTACAACCCTGTCTCACTCCCTTCCCAAGCACTGCTTCCCTTTCATGCCACTCGACTCTTTATAAGTGATATCTCGTTTCTGTACAAATTGTAAATAGCCTTTCACTCCCTGTATTTTACCCCTGCCATCTTCAGAATTTGAAAGAGAGTATTCCAGTCAACATTGTCAAAAGCTTTCTCTAAGTCTACAAATGCTAGAAATGTAGATTTGCCTTTCCTTAATCTATTTTCTAAAATAAGTCGTACGGTCAGTATTGCCTCACGTGTTCCAACATTTCTACGGAATCCAAACTGATCTTCTCCGAGGTCGGCTTCTACCAGTTTTTCCATTCGTCTGTAAAGAATTCGTGTTAGTATTTTGCATATGTGACTTATTAAACTGATGGTTCGGTAATTTTCACATCCGTCAACACCTGCTTTCTTTGGGATTGGGATTATTATATTCTTCTTGAAGTCTGAGGGTATTTTGCCTGTCTCATACATCTTGCTCAGCAGATGGTAGAGTTTTGTCAGGACTGGCTCTCCCAAGGCCGTCAGTAGTTCCAATGGAATGTTGTCTACTCCCGGGGCCTTGTTTCGACTGAGGTCTTTCAGTGCTCTGTCAAACTCTTCACGCAGTATCATATCTCCCATTTCATCCTCGTCTACATCCTCTTCCATGTCCATAATATTGTCCTCAAGAACATCGCCCCTGTATAGGCGTTCTATATACTCCTTCCATCTTTGTGCTTTCCCTTCTTTGCTTAGAACTGGGTTTCCATCTGAGCTCTTGATATTCATGCAAGTGGTTCCCTTTTCTCCAAAGGTCTCTTTAATTTTCCTGTAGGCAATATCTATCTTACCGCTAGTGATATGCGCCTCTACATCCTTACATTTGTCCTCTAGCCATCCCTGCTTAGCTATTTTGCACTTCCTGTCGATCTCATTTTTGAGACGTTTGTATTCTTTTTTGCCTGCTTCATTTACTGCATTTTTTATATTTCCTCCTTTCTTCAGTTAAATTCAATATCTCTTCTGTTACCCAAGGATTTCTATTAGCCCTCGTCTTTTTACATACTTGATCCTCTGCTGCCTTCACTATTTCATCTCTCAAAGCTACCCAATCTTCTTCTACTGTATTTCTTTCCCCCATTCTTGTCAATTGTTCCCTAATGTTCTCCCTGAAGCTCTCTATAACCTCTGGTTCTTTCAATTTATCCAGGTCCCATCTCCTCAAATTCCCACCTTTTTGTATTTTCTTCAATTTTTATCTGCAGTTCATAACCATTAGATTGTGGTCAGAGTCCACATCTGCCTCTGCAAATGTCTTACAGTTTAAAACCTGGTTCCTAAATCTCTGTCTTACCGTTATATAATCTATCTGAGACCTTCCAGTATCTCCAACCTTCTTTTATGATTCTTGAACCAAGTGTTAGCTATGATTAAGTTATGCTCTGTGCTAAATTCTGCCCGCATCTCGTGGTCGTGCGGTAGCGTTCTCGCTTCCCACTCCCGGGTTCCCGGGTTCGATTCCCGGCGGGGTCAGGGATTTTCTCTGCCTCGTGATGGCTGGGTGTTGTGTGCTGTCCTTAGGTTAGTTAGGTTTAAGTAGTTCTAAGTTCTAGGGGACTTATGACCACAGCAGTTGAGTCCCATAGTGCTCAGAGCCATTTGACCCATTTTTTTTTGCTAAATTCTACCACCCGGCTTCCTCTTTCATTCCTTACTCCCATTCTAAATTCACCTACTACGTTTCCTTCTATTCCTTTTCCTAGTATCGAGTTCCAGTCACCCATGACTATTAAATTTTCGTCTCCCTTCACTACCTGAATAATTTCTTTTATCTCATCATACATTTCACCAATCTCTTCGTCATCTGCGGAGCTAGTAAACATATAAACCTGTGCTACTGTCGTAGGCGTGGGCTTCGTATCTATCTTGGCCACAATAATGCGTTCACTGTGTTGTTTGTAGTAGGTTACCCGAATTCCTATTTTCCTATTTATTAAACCTACTCCTGCATTACCCCTATTTGATTTTGTATTTATAACCCTGTATTCACCTGACCAAAAGTCTTGTTCCTCCTGCCACCGAACTTCACTAATTCCCACTATATCTAACTTTAACCTATCCATTTCCCTTTTTAAATTTTCTAACCTACCTGCCCAATTAAGGGATCTGACATTCCACGCTCCGATTCATAGAACGCCAGTTTACTTTCTCCTGATAACAACGTCCTCCTGAGTAGTCCCCGCCCGGAGATCCGAATGGGGGGACTATTTTACCTCCAAAATATTTTACCCAAGAGGACTCCATCATCATTTAACCCTACACTAAAGCGGCATGCCCTCGGAAAAAATTACGGCTGTAGTTTCCCTTTGCTTTCAGCTGTCCGTAGTACCATTACAGCAAGGTCGTTTTAGTTAGTGTTACAAGGCCTTATGATTTCATTTGCTACCTCTAATAGAAATTCTGGTGTTTTATCAGCGACTATGATGTTGTTGGTATCATAAAAGATCACTTTTTCTTCATATCTTATACTGTGTGAAGAGTCACTGATATGTATGAAGGACATAATTGTACCCAATATACTTTCCCGAAGAAAACGTTTGTTTCTTGTCTGACAGTTGTTTTACTAAACATTTATCATCAGCAGATGTGTGAACTATATCTACCTTTTGCCCATCGTTTCCCAGCTACGACTAGAACCACTCGCTCACTGTTCCTCCTATATCTAGCACTTCCAGCTTGTTTGGTAGTATTTTGTGGTCAATGTGTCAGAAAACTTGGACAAGTAAAGAATATGCCTGTAACACGGCCACCCTTGTCAAGAGCTTCAAGTACTGCTTTGTGAACTCTGAAATGGCTGATATTGTATTTCCCCTATTCCGGATATCAAAAGATGCTTCGTTAAAAAGGTTGTATTTATTCAAGTAACCTTTTTATTTTTAGTATGGAGGCAGTAGTGAAACTACTCTGCAGTTTTCGATGCTATCTGTACTACCTTTCTTTAGTAAGGGCACAACTCGTGCATGCTTTGGGTTCCCAAGACAAATACCTGAATTAAAGAACTCATTTATTATGTTCGTTAAAAGGGAGCTTTATGCTGTGTATGCAAGCCATCACAACAGAGACAGGAACCTCATCCATGCGTTCTGACTTCTTATTTTGTAAATGTTGTATTGTCGTCCTGACTTCAAACTCTGTTGTGGGAAACAACATCACTGTTCTTGCTGAGTAAGTCATTGTGGGTGTGTTTCAGGAAGGTTTTGTTACAGCTTCTCCGCAAATCCTATAGAAATAATAATTTACAAAATTTGTTAATTCCTGAGGACTTTCGTTTATTCTATCCTTATCTTTGATTTGTACTTGTGTCTGCCCTCTTCCAATTTCTTCTTTTATAACATCCCACACTACTTTGCTTTTGTTTTCTGTTATATATTATTTTTTAGTTCAAAAACTTGTTTTCAGCAAACACTCAAGACGCTCAATTATAGCGAAAGCAGACTGTCCAACTCTACTATTCATTGTGCCACTCTTTATCTGATATAAAAAAAAAATTCTTACGGAAAAGTAACAAACTCAGTTAGAGTAATAAAAATATAACAATTTAGATACTGGGTTTATTACATTAGGCACATTTTGCGCCGTAACGAGCGAAAACATGTAAATCCTTCTCTAAATTAAGAAGTGCAAACATTAACGATGATATGATTTTATCGATATGAAGTTATTACATTCGTGTACAAGTCTCTTTCATGTAATTAATGAAAACTACAGAAATCAATATTTTTACTTCGCCCAGTGATATACCCTTCATCTATAAATGTTTTTTATTAAGAATACACTAAGACTACCCTTTCAATATTGATTAATTAATGTAAATTGTGCGTCAGTAACGCAGAAAGCTCCATTTTGGCTTTTCGTCACTCCTCTGTTAGTAAAAATGTAGTAAAAATCCAGTGATGTAACACAAGTGAGAGACATTTGCTTGTTATTTTGTTTCAGCTATATAACGTTATTTATTGATTTTTATTACATAACGATTTTCAACATACACCTCACTGAGTAATTACTTTTCCCATAGTATCGGAATGAAATTACTCCTCTTATAAGGCACTAATACATGGTTTCCTTCTTGTACTCACTTCAGAAGCAAATAAAATACATTTTCAGTTTATTTTCGTTCGTAATCCGATGTCAAATTTACTTTGGGATAACTTGAAAAATAATATGCTCAACAGCCTTTTTGAACTTTTTTAATGCTACTGAAGAATATGCTTTTTTTCATTCCTTTCTTATACTCGCTGTCTTGTCCCGCAGTGTTAAAGGCTAGTAGCCACCGTCACTTTCACTCTCTTTACAACACACTGAAGCAAATCTGTTCCACTTCAGACGTTTGGCGTCTCAATCAACAGAAGTGTCGTAGTTAGACTGGTTACAACACGTGGTGTATGTTACAAACAGCCTGTTACGAACGTACAAAAAATGCATTTCCAAAATATCAACCCGCAAATTGGATAACAAAAACTGTTTCTCTGTGAAGCTCAGTACTACTAACTTCATACGAGATCTCGAACTGTCCGGAAAACATTAACAACAGCATCCACTTCATCATCAAATTACAAATGAGTCTGTTCTATAATTCGGAACGACCTACCACCATAACAATAATAATAACAACAACAATAATGAAAAAAAGAAAACAGCCACCATTCTCACTGGACACGGGGCTGTCTACGAATAGCTACTAACTCTGTGTAACGAGGGATACAATTATCCGCCAATTAACTTTCCCTTAAATCTATCTCCAAATCTGTTACAGATGTAGTTTACTTCACGATCAGCTAATGTTCACCACTTTTCCGAAACTAATATCCTTTTACCCAAATTAAATTTTACATTGCAATTAATGGTTTCGCCTCTTCTCTCTGGAAATCGTCGAAATTAAATCTGAAACCCACATTAATTGTAACTGTACTAATGAAAACAATACGTCCAATTAATCCCCCCCCCCAAAAAAAAAGTTCTTTCCTGTTTCCAATTAGATGACAACACTTCACTGACCAACACACCCAGTCGGCTCCAAACCAAAAACTAGCTGTCCTAAAAACCATTCTCATCCTGAATTAAAAAAGCAAAGGAACAGCGTTATTTGCACTTTTTAACAAAGACTGCTCGTATGTAACGTCCATCCGTAAACTTCATAGCGAACCGCTTGGGTGCCGTGGCCGTTCATTAGCATTCATGGCACGTGCTCTGCTTTATGCCCCTCTTGTCAGTTCTGACGAGGTGGGAGGCCATACCTCCCTCGTAAACTTCTACAAAATTGTAATAAAATTATCACATTACTTCATAACATGTATAAAAATCACAATTCACCTAACTGAAACAACAAAGTGTTTCAGTAGATCTGAGCCAAACATTATTTGTACATAAAGTGGCACGAAGGATTTATTTCGTGCCGCATTATACCCTTTTTGGCCCGTCAAACGTTCCACGCTGTAAAGCTACACATATCTAGGCGAGCTAATCGGCTCCATTTGTGGCCTGCGAGATGCAGAGACAATGAGCTCGTTGCCGGAAACGGGTAAATTCCATAGCCGGGAATTTGGACGGCTGATGCTCGCATTGCCTTTGTGCAGAATATGCTCCAGGAAATGGTGGAGTGTCAGACAATCTTAAGTTCTTTGAGATTCGACAATAACTCACATCAACTATTGATGCAGATCCGAATACATTTGCGATCTCAGAAAACTGAGAGGCATCCAGTGACACAGGAATACTTCAGTAGCTCTAAAACTACAGAAGTTAACATTTCACTTTGAATAAATATTTACACAATGAATCTCTGAATTAACTACTTGACATCGTATGAAGCGATGAAACCAAACCTTATCTCAGGTTATAGCTTTACACTATAGCTATCATCCCTGAAAGCTGCGTATCTATTTCATTTATTGATTTACAAGGTCTTTTACACCTTCTTCATTATGCAAACGTTTGTCAGAACATCTTATTCGCTACATTTACACAGCAAATGAACGCAGCATCAATACCTCATACTATCATACTTTTGTAGTTATTTAACGAACGTTTACTATTTTGCCAGTAACTTTATTTTAATGTTTTAATGGGTCTAATGCGTCACGAAATAAATTCTTCGCGTCACTTTAATAATGTTTGGCTCAGATCTACTGAAACACTTTGTTGTTTCAGCTACGTGAATTGTGATTTTTATACATGTTATGAAGTAATGCGATTATTTTTTTACTATTTTGTAAAAGTTTACGAGGGCGGTATGGCCTCCCACCTCGTCAGAACTGACAAGTGAGGCATGAAGCAGAGCAAGTGCTATTAAAACAATGGTAATTTGAAAGTGCTCAGTCGCTTGTGTTAGCTGACACCTGTATTGTAAAGAGTGCCAAAAGTTGCTTCTGTCAAGCAGGTATAAATAATTGTTTAAGCAATAATTTGTACTCATTTAACGAGAGTGGACTTGCGCAAGAGTTTTTGCTTATTTATTTATTAACCAGCTATTAGTTATATTTATTGTAAATGATCTGAGTGTAACAGAATGTTTATGACATTTCTTTATGTAGTTGCTGTAACACATTAGTTTAGTCTGGGAAGTGGTCACCTTGAATCAAATCATTCCTGTAGAGCTTAAAGACGCTGTATTTTTGGTGGGGATAGCACTCAGCCTATGGAGGAGCGGATAGTAGCGAAACACTGCTGCAGTCGAGTCGAGACTGGGACTCCTCGAGTGAAGGACTCATGGGGTGATTAGGGACACTTTATGTCCAGTGCTGGAAGAAGGCAGACCTCTCTAGAGTAACGTGTGCGATTCAGCCGTATAGGTAATTGATTCTGGGCGGTGAATAGCCGCTATCATACTTCTGAAGGGACACTGTAATTCGACAGGTCTGAATGTGCTCCAGAGCAAAACTCTAACTTTTTCCGCTTGAAATGCGGGATTGTGGACAGACAGAGTACGAGTTACTATTCTTTATATCACGTGTGTTACTTTGTGAATCATCGTGGTGAACTATGAACTATTTTGAACTGGTGAATCTTTCGTGTATTGTGGTCACAAAACGGACTTAGTTTTCGTGAATCTTTAACGAGTATTTAGTTTGGGGATTTTGCCACCATTCCCATATCGCTCTCAACTCGACTTTGCTGCATTTGATAAGGGTATTTTCTGTCTGTATTTTAACTGAATATAGAAGGATCACTTCCCGTTCATTTCAGATGTCCTTTCTTCAATAAACATTATTCAAAGTAATTCTCTGTCGTACTCATAACTTACAGAGTTAGAATAGAACCCTTTTTATTAAATTATTCTTTTATCTTTTGTTTATAGTTCTGCGTATTTTATTAACTCGTAGTTCTGTCTAATGCATAGAATGTTTGACTGCAGAATCACAGCTACAGGTTACTTTTTACAGTGAATTAGCTGCGGGACATGAAAGGAGACATGCACGCTTCGACCCTATGACTACATCTAGCTATTCTTTTTAAAACAAAGCCGTGTGTAGCCCCAGTACCTTAAGTGCGAGTAACCGCAAGTAAAGACGCAACTGTTTTTCTCGTATGGGATGCTGTTAGGAAGAGCTACTTCCCGGCAGCAGTGACCGTTGGTACTGTCGCAACGCGAAGAGGTAGAATCTGGATATGACAGTACAGGAAGATTGGTTAATTATGTCGGTATATCGGTCCATGCGACTCTTCAGGTCATATCTCTCGCTCTATTGATCAAAGAGGTTATGGATCAATTATTCTGGGGAGCCATTTGCCTAAAGCCTATTTGTGTACGTATCGAATGATCGGACATACTTTCACTATCCTACAGTACAGAGTCAAAATTTAAACATTACACACCCCCTCCAGCCCAGTCAAACTGAGAAAGTTGGTCGGTTCTATAGCCTTAGGTGTGGTCTGGGGTGGACTGTATGCGGCTTATAAAGGCACCATTTGTTTATGGGCTGGTCGTAAGAAAACCCCAAAAAACCATGATTTTTAGGTTCGAATAGTACCAATGTGAGGATGAGCACTTTTTTATTCACGGCAGATTGTCTAAATTTTTACCGTATGATTTTAAGAGGGTATTCTCGAGGAAATTCGAAAATTTTTCGACGTCATTATCCGTTACTGAGATCTAGAGATTAACGTTGCCGTACTTCTACAGGAAACCACAAAAAGAAACCGTTTTTAACCTTTTTACATCGTGGGCCGCTATTATATAAATAACTTACCCTAGCAAATCTTTCAAATTTTAATCACTTCGAAAGTACACCGTCAATTCGACCTCTTGTGGATCTGCCTGGTGCAAAACTAAAACAACAGACACAAAACATGTATATTAAATTCAGTATTTAAAAATAAATACACTCAAGAGAACACAACAGTACCACCGCACACACAAACGAGCGATATCGATATTAGCACCACTGGTATTGGAAAACAATTGAAACTACTTGAAGCGAAAAAGGCAACAGGCCCCGACGGAATTCCAGTTGGATTTTGCATTGAATACACCTCGGAATAATCTCTTTTTCCTACCACATATTTACCAACAGACGCTTGCGCAGCAAATAATCTCGTGGGACTGGAAACTACCCTTACGAAAAGAGTAATAGATCAGATGCGCATAATTATAGACCAAGATCTGCAATTTCCGTCTGCTGTAGGACCTTAGTACGTATTCAAAGCTCAAACATTATTACGTCCCTCGAGGAAAAAAGCTTCTTTCAGAGAATCGGCACAGATTCAGAGATAAACTACTCGTGTGAAATACAGCTTGCTATATTCATACACGATATCTTATTAACAATATGTGGAGCAGATGAACAGGTAGATTGCGTCCTCATAGAGTTCCATAGATTCGACGTTGTAGCACACCGAGGACTGCTAATCAAGGCGCGCTCATATTAAGTGATTGGCTGGAGGAATATTTGACTAACTGAATTCAGTAGTTTACACTGGACAGCAAATATTCTGCAGAAACGAGAATAACACGGAGTGTGCGCCAAGGAAGCGTAATAGGATGTATCATGTTTTAGATATACAAGGTCATTCAAAAAGATGGGCCAATTTAGTTGATTTGTATTTCATGAAATATAAATTGTACTCGAACAGTCTACATACCAATGAAAGGAGGGCATTTCAAGTTTGTTTTTGTAAACGCATCAATATGTCTCCCCTTTGCTACACGGCAAACATCTAAGCGGTAGCCAAACTTGGCGCACACGCGAAGAAGCATGTGTTGTGAACACCGATTCCATAGGTCGGCCAGAGCTGTGGGCAGAGATGGGATGTAAACAGCCTCCTTAACATGGCTCCAAGAGAAAAAGTCACAGAGCATGAAATCAGGAGATCTCGGTGGCCAGAAGTGTACAGCCACGTCTTGATTTCTCATGTGATCCACCCATAGGCGAGGAATGGGTCGATCAAACAATTCCTGGTACACAAAGGTGACATTGGGATGGAGCTCCATCGTGTTGGAAGAGGAACCGTCTTGCATTCGCCTAACGTCATCCTTTGGTACACACGGTCGGCTCGGGCTTTTTGCTTTGCAGAGACGTTCAGACTGTTGAAACTGCTTAAACTGATATCTTATGCTCCCTGTAGTTGGCGGTTTAGTGTCGGATCGGAGATCAAGTGCCCGCTGCACTGTAAGTGCCAACTCACTTCTTGAAAACTCAAGAACGAGAGAACATTTTGCTGCATCGTAGCCATCTTACTCGCAACTGCTTAATAGCGCAAGTGTCCTACATAACTATCACCATGCTAATGGCCGTTCACGCAGCTAATGGTTAACAAAACTTTGGGCCTTCCTCTTTCCTTCAGTGTGTAGGTTGTTCACGTCCCATTTACGCGCAGTGAAATGCAAATTACTTAAACTGGGCCTATCTTTTTGAGTAACCCATACATAAGCGATTTATCAGATACAATCATTATAAGACAATGCATTGGTGATGGTGATGTGTACAGCAAAGTACCATCGTTGAACGATCGTACTAAATTGCAGAAAGAGTGGGAGAACAGTGTTACAATGAACCCGAGCTCAGGTGTTGTAATATGTCAGAACGACCGAGAGGTACGGTTTGAGAAAGATACGTGACTCACACCAAAGCGTGAAGAGAAACACCGGCACGGTGAAGGTGCCGAGCGACCTGCATGCATGAGGCAGCTCCAATGCCAATGCCGGAATCTGCTGCGTCGGCGTCCGGTTGCCCAGCCTCCTAGACGTTGCGCTCCCATTCAAGCCGTCGCTAAGTGGTTGCCGTGCTTGGCTGTGCCAGTAGCCCGAGACACGACGAATGCTCCCTCAAGCGCAACTCGTGGACCCCATGTAGAGCGCTGTAGGCAAACAGCCAACTACCGTCGCTGTAGTGAGCCTTAGCAGCTCCAGCGTCCACCCAGGGCAGCTTGGTCAGTGACGTAGACAGCTCTGCACCTGGGAGGTCACAAGTTTCCACACCGGCCCCATCCCTGCGGACGGCAGCTTGCAGTCCTACCAGATGATTTTTACCAGGGAACAGAGACTAGCAGCCCTCTCGCTCCTCATACCAGAGCAGCTCCAAGATGTGGCCCACCCCGCCACAGTCCGTGCAGGGGAGGTTGGTGATAGTTTCAGCGGGTGGGTTGGCCACCGATATCCATCACCAGACGGTGACAGTCATCATTCTCTCAAGATCTAGACGTGGACAGAAGGGCGACACAACTGCCCCCTTTGAATCTCCGGGCTCACTTGTTCCTACGTCTTTTCCCTACGCCTCTGACGTTGCTCCTCTGGAGGGGATAACGTCAGCTTTCCTCATCGCACTTCGGCTCCTACACACAGGTCACTGGGCGCTGTTGTAACTGCAACGTGTGGCTTCTTCACAGCACGTCAGTGCCCTGTGCTGCCCTGATTACTTCACGCTTAAATACAGTGCCCACCGAACAGTGCCTTCTCGCCTACGGGTGGTGTCGCGAACCTGCTTCACAGAATAATTCACTAAATACTACGAGGGTAATCCCAAAAGTAAGGTCTCCTATTTTTTATAACTACAGAACTCTGTTTGTGTGGCAGTTGGTCACACTGTTATGAAGAGTGCTTCACGCTCTGTGTGTAAACATGCTCACGTCGCGCTAAGGCGCTCAATCTTGACTTGGCAGCCGTTGACAATGGAGCTGCCCTTGGATGTTACCGTCAAATGCGAATTGCGCGCAGTTTTTCGGTTTTTTAACGCAAAGGGCACCGCGCCGATTTAAATCCATCGCCAATTGACAGAAGTGTATAGTGAGACGTGCATGGATGTCAACAATGTTCTTAAGTGGCGTAGAGAGTTTGCAGCTGGTCGGACCGAAATTCACGACGAACAAACGAACGGGAGACCGTCAGTTTCTGAGGAGACAATGTTGAAGGTTGAGCAAAGCATGCGTGAAGATCGGCGGATCACCCTGGGTGATCTCTGCACGTTGGTTCCTGAGGTTTCCCGAAGCACTGCTTACAGAATTTTAACGGAAACATTGAATTGCCGGAAGGTGTGCGCAAGATGGGTGCCACGCATGCTGACTGAGGACTACATACTGCAACGAGTTGACGCTTCCCGCGCATTTCTTCACCGCGTTGCAGCTGAACAGGACTACTTTCTGGACTCAACTGTCACGGGTGACGAAACCTGGGCATACCACTTCACACCTGAGACCAAGCAACAATCACGCCAGTGGCGGCATCCTTCTTCGCCAAAGCCGCGGAAATTCAAACAAACACAGTCATGACAACCGTGTTTTGGGATCGGAAAGGGGTATTGTTGGTCGACTTTATGCCCACTGGGACCACAATTAACGCTGACAGGTACTGTGAGACTATGAAAAAACTCAAACGGACAATTCAGAACCGGAGAAGAGGAATGTTGAGCAAGGGCGTACAAATTCTCGATGACAAAGCACGCCCACACATTGCTCGGCAAACCGTCGCTCTCCTGCAACAGTTTCAGTGGAACATAATCACCCACTCACCCTATAGTCCTGACTTGGCGCCAGTGACTGTCACCTTTTCCCTAAGTTAAAAGAACATTTGGCCGGAAAGCGATTCAGCTCAGACGACGAGGTGAAAGAAGAGTTTCATAACTTTCTGAACAGCTTGGCGGCGAGCTGGTATGACATGGGCATACAAAAACTGCCACAGCTTCTACAAAAATGCGTCGACAGAAGTGATGATTATGTCGAAAAATAGCTAAATGTTCAAGCTGTAAACTGATGTAAACCATTGTAGAAATAAAAAGGTCTATGTACTTATAAAAAAATAGGAGACCTAACATTTGGGATTACCCTCGTAACATTACCCGTGCCTGCCATCCGATCTGACAATCGGTCTCTTAACTACTACCTTCCAGCCATAGCTGCGTGAAATTTACAAGAATTGCCCAAATCCATGCCTGCACTTATTCATGGCGCAGCAACAGTTCTACTTGGTTCAGTGAATGGAAGCTTTCTTTAGATATGGATAAATGTAAGGTAATTCCTATAGCAAAAAGTATGAAAAGTAGGACAACGGCCTATGATTACAAGATTAGTGATAAACATCTTGAACACGTGAAATCGTGTAAACATTTGGTACAGTCTACCTTCCACCATGCACTGTACACTGGCTTGCGGAATGTTATTGTAGTTGTAGATAAACGAAGAAGGGGTGATCGTGTTCTGTACACACCATCACGCCGTATCAACACAGCAGGTACTGAGCCTGTACCATGACAGTGAATGGAATCTGGAAAGGTTCATTCTCCGCGGAGTCTTCACACACAGCAACACCCATCGTAATACAGCTCGCTGAAGCTTAAATAGTCTACAAAAACAACGTGGTGCGACTGCTGTGCCCCGTGCCGTGATGAGGTGGTCCTCTCTCTACTGCCGCATGAAGGGAAGCTCCACAATTGTCCCCTTGCAGACAGGCTGTAATGCCGAGGACGTCGCCCGTTTCTGCGCGATCAAACCAACAATACGTCTGTCTTCTCAGGCGATAGTTACGCAGTGCCATTAAGATACTGCCTAGCGATGAGCGTCGTCTCACTATACCCATCGACATCATATTCCCGTGACAGTCAAGAGATCCCGACCAAAGCGAGAAACAACACTCTGAAATTCCTAATGAAGCGCCTGGCATAGGGTTCATCGAACAACTTGCAAGTTATTTCTCTGCCGTTCCACTCTAAAAAAGTATGCGGAAAAATGAACACTCAAATCTATTCGTGTGAGTTCTGATTTCTCTTACATTACTGGCCATTGAAATTGTTACACCAAGGAGAAATGCAGACGATAAACGGGTATTCATTGGACAATTATATTATTCTAGAACTGACATGTGATTACATTTTCACGCAATTTGGGTGCACAGATCCTGAGAAATCAGTATCCAGAACAACCACCTCTGGCCGTAATAACGGCCTTGATACGCCTGGGCATTGAGTCAAACAGAGTTTGCATGGCGTGTACAGGTACAGCTGCCCACGCAGATTCAACACAATACCACAGTTCATCAAGAGTAGTGACTGGCGTATTGTGACGAGCCAGTTGCTCGGCCACCATTGGCCAGATGTTTTCAATTGGTGAGAGATCTGGAGAATGCGCTGGCCATGGCAGCAGTCGAACATTTTCTGTATCCAGAAAGGCCCTGCAACATACGGTCGTGCATTGTCCTGCTGAAATGTAGGGTTTCGCAGGGATTGAATGAAGGGTAGATCCACGGGTCGTAACACATCTGAAATCTCCACTGTCCAAAGTGCCGTCAACGCGAACAGGAGGAAACCGACACGTGTGACCAATGGCACCCCATACCATCACGCCGGATGATACGCCAGTATGGCGGTGACGAATACACGCTTCCAATGTGCGTTCATTGCGATGTCGCCAAACACGGATGCGACCATCATGATTCTGTAAACAGAACCTGGATTCATCCGAAAAAATGACGTTTTGCCATTCGTGCGCCCAGGTTCGTCGTTGAGTACACCATCGCAGGCGCTCCTGTCTGTGATGCAGCGTCATGAGTAACTGCAGCCTTGGTCTCCGAGCTGATAGTCCATGCTGCTGCAAATGTCGTCGAACTGCTCGTGCAGATGGTTGTTGTCTTGCAAACGTCCCCATCTGTTGACTCAGGGATCGAGACGTGGCTGCACGATCCGTTACAGCCATGCGGATAAGATGCCTGTCATCTCGACTGCTAGTGATACGAGGCCGTTGGGATCCAGCACGGCGTTCCGTATTACCTTCCTGAACCCACCGGTTCCATATTCTGCTAACAGTCATTGGATCTCGACCAACGCGAGCAGTAATGTCGCGATACGATAAACCGCAATCGCGATAGGCTACAATCCGACCTTTATCAAAGTCGGAAACCTGATGGTACACATTTCCCCTCCTTACACGAGGCATCACAACAACGTTTGACCAGGCAACGCAGGTGAACTGCTGTTTGTGTATGAGAAATCGGTTGGAAACTTTCCTCATGTCAGCACGTTGTAGGTGTCGCCACCGGCGCCAACCTTGTGTGAATGCTCTGAAAAGCTACTCATTTGCATATCACAGCATCTTCTTCCTGTCGGTTAAATTTCGCTTCTGTAGCACGTCATCTTCGTGGTGTAGCAATTTTAATGGCCAGTAGTGTATTTCATTATGATCATTATTTCTCCCTAAGTAGGTGGGCGCCAAGGAAATATTTTCGCACTTGGAGGATAAAGTTGATGATTGAGATATCATGAGGAGATCCAGCAGCAGCGAAAAACGCCTTTGTTTTAATGAAGGTCACTCCAATTCGCGTACCGTACGCATGGCACATTCTCCCTGTTTCGCGATAATACATAACGAGCTGCCTCTCTTTGAACTTTTGCGATGTTCTCCTTCAATCTTATCTGATGCAAAGCCCACAGCTCGCAGCTATTCTCCAGAAGAGGACTTAAAAGCGTAGTGTAGGCAGTCTCTTTAGTGGACCTGTTGCATTTTCTAAGTGTCCTACCAATAAATCATCGCCTTTAATTAGCTTTCCCCACAACAGTATCCATCTGATCGTTCTGATATAAGGTGTTATCAATTGTAACCCTTAAGTAATTAGTTGATATCACTGTTTTTAAATTTGTTTGATTTATTGTGTAAGCGAAATTTAGCGGCTTCCTTTTAGTAATCATACTCATAACTTCACGCTGTTTATTACGTAGAGCCAGTTAACAGTTTTCGCACCATACAGATATCTTGCATAAATCATTTTTAAAATGGCTTTGATCATCTGATGATTTTACAAGACGCTAAATGACAGCATCACCTGCTAACAATCTAAGGGATATGCTCAGATTTTCTTCTAAATCGTTTATATAGATCAAGAACAGCGGAGGGCTTATAACACTTCCTTGGGGAACGACTGATATTACTTCTGTTTTACTCGATGTTTTCGGTCAGTTACTAAGAACCGTGACCTTTCTGAACTGGAAATTACGAATCCAGTCGCTCAACTCAGACGGTAGTCCGCAGGGACGCACTATTATTAGAAGTCGCTTGTGAGCGAACGTGGCAAAAGCATTCTAGAAATACAGAAATATGGAATCAATTTGAGGTGCCCTGCCGATAGCACCCATTACTTCGTGAGAATAACGAGGTAGCTGCGTTTCGCAAGAACTATACTTTCTGAATCCGTGTTGGCTATTTGTCAATAAATCGTTTTCTTCGATGTAATTAATAATATTCGAACACAGTATATGTTCCAAATTCCTACTGCAATCCGATGTCAGTGATCTGGGCCTGTTATTCAGCGGATTGCTGCTGTTTACTTTCCTGAGTACTGGCATGACCTGCGCAGCTTTCCAGTCCTCAGGTACGGATCTTTTGACGAGCGATCGGTTGTATACGATTGCTAAGGGAGCAGCTATTGCATCAGCTGAAACGTCCCCTTAGAAAAATTATAAATTACTGTGCTTAAACTGACACACAATATTTTTAGCGCAACGCAATCTGACTTTCAAAAATCCCTACAAAAGAATGGCCCTGACTAACAATAACCTATACCTTTCATGAATCACTTACCTCACAAAAATCTTCGTTACTCGAACTACTGCAATACAGCGAGCGCCAATACTGCCAGCTAAATAAAAGATTCTAACTACTGAAGGCACTAACTACTGATAGGCATAGTTAGCAAATGAAAGATTTTGATAGAGAACAAACAATGTATTTACCTTAATAGTGTTCAAAAGTCATAATATATACATATATATATATATATATATCAGTTCATGATATCCAGTATTACAAATTTACTCTTTCTGGCGGACACACGTCCACATCGTCCGCTCTTAAAATTCTGCCATCTCTCTCCCCACATCCACCACTGCTGGCGGCTCACCTCCAACTGCGCAACGCTACACGCTGTTAACAGCCAACTGCCCAACACTACAATCGCAAATTCCAACAATGCAAACCAGCCACAGACTGCACACAGCACAGTCAGTGGTTTTCATACAGAGCACTACGTGACGTTATCAACATAAAAACCTAAACAGCCTACTTGAACAGCCTACTCTGAATGGAACATAACTGGTATACCATGTGAACTGCAGGGCTTGACTTTATTAAGTGAATTAAGCTGTTTCGGCACACCGAGGATACCTACGTCCAAGTTACTCAGTTTGGCAGTTCTTCTCGATTCGAATTCTGAGATATATACTTCGTCTTCCTTGTTGATGGAATTTCGGAAAACCGTATTTAGTAACTCTGCATTCGAGGCTGTGTCATCAGCAACATTACCATCGCTATTGCGAAGAGAAGGTATTGATTGCATCTTGGTGCTAGTATAATTTACATATGATCAGAATCTCTATGGTTTTCTGCCAGATTTCGAGACGGAGTTGCGTTGCGGGAACTATTAAAAGCATCTCGCATAGCAAATCACGCTAAATTTCAAGCTTCTGTAAAACTTCGCCACAATCTTCGGGATTTTGTGTTCTTTTAAAATTGGCACGCAATGTAGATAGCGCTTTAGTCAAACTTTATTCCGCGGTTGCGTTGAACTGCTAATCGTTTACGTACCGAGCATGTGGTGCGTTTCACGCCAGTTTGATGTATGTTGTATGCGACCATCGTGCTATTTCATTGTTAGTGGCCAGCTGTGTACTTCATGTACCATGCAACAAGGTATCAGGTTTGGAAGTAAAGCTCAGAAAAAGTCGTCTGCTTGCAGGAGAAGGTGGATCTGGGCGAGCTGATGCTGTCGCTGTGCTACCTGCCCACGGCCGGTCGGCTCACCGTCACCATCATCAAGGGACGCAACCTCAAGGCCATGGACATCACCGGCTCCTCAGGTGAGCTTGCTCCGCGCGCTCGCCGATCGCTGTGGTTTTCAGGTGAATCTCTTTGCCTGTTGGATACTGTGAAGGCAAAGTGGAATGTTATCTGTAAATCAATGAAAATACTGTCTCTGTAAGAGGAAAAGTATACTGTTTTTTGGATGTAATCCTCTTTCGGGACAGATCACTTGAACTTCTACTACTCCTTGAAAAATTAAACCTGAATGCTCACGAAACTTCCTGAATACAGGGTGTTACAAAAAGGTACGGGCAAACTTTCAGGAAACATTCCTCACACACAAATAAAGAAAAGATGTTATGTGGACATGTGTCCGGAAACACTTAATTTCCATGTTGGAGCTCATTTTAGTTTCGTCAGTATGTACTGTACTTCCTCGATTCACCGCCAGTTGGCCCAATTGAAGGAAGGTAATGTTGACTTCGGTGCTTGTGTTGACATGCGACTCATTGCTCTACATCAAGCACATCAGTACGTAGCATCAACAGGTTAGTGTTCATCACGAACGTGGTTTTGCAGTTAGTGCAATGTTTACAAATGCGGAGTTGGCAGATGTCCATTTGATGTATGGATTAACACGGGGCAATAGCCGTGGCGCCGTACGTTTGTATCGAGACAGATTTCCAGAACGAAGGTATCCCGACAAGAAGACGTTCGAAGTAATTGATCGGCGTCTTAGGGAGCACGGAACATTCCAGCCTATGACTCGCGACTGGGGAAGACCTAGAACGACGAGGACACCTGCAATGGACGAGGCAATTCTTCATGCAGTTTACGATAACCCTAATGTCAGCGTCAGAGAAGTTGCTGCTGTACAAGGTAACGTTGACCACGTCACTGTATGGAGAGTGCTTCGGGAGAACCAGTTGTTTCCTTACCAAGTACAGAGTGTGCAGGCACTATCAGCAGCTGATTGGCCTCCACGGGTACACTGCTGCGAATGGTTCATCCAACAATGTGTCAATCCTCATGTTGTTGTTGTTGTGGTCTTCTGTCCTGAGACTGGTTTGATGCAGCTCTCCATGCTACTCTATCCTGTGCAAGCTTCTTCATCTCCCAGTACCTACTGCAACCTACATCCTTCTGAATCTGCTTAGTGTATTCATCTCTTGGTCTCCCCCTACGATTTTTACCCTCCACGCTGCCCTCCAATACTAAATTGGTGATCCCTTGATGCCTCAGAACATGTCCTACCAACCGATCCCTTCTTCTGGTCAAGTTGTGCCACAAACTCCTCTTCTCCCCAATCCTATTTAGTACCTCCTCATTAGTTATGTGATCTACCCATCTAATCTTCAGCATTCTTCTGTAGCACCACATTTCGAAAGCTTCTATTCTCTTCTTGTCCAAACTATTCACCGTCCATGTTTCACTTCCATACATGGCTACACTCCATACAAATACTTTCAGAAATGACTTCCTGACACTTAAATCTATACTCGATGTTAACAAATTTCTCTTCTTCAGAAACGATTTCCTTGCCATTGCCAGTCTACATTTTATATCCTCTCTACTTCGACCATCATCAGTTATTTTGCTCCCCAAATAGCAAAACTCCTTTACTACTTTAAGTGTCTCGTTTCCTAATCTAATACCCTCAACATCACCCGACTTAATTCGACTACATTCCATTATCCTCGTTTTGCTTTTGTTGATGTTCATCTTATATCCTCCCTTCAAGACACCATCCATTCCGTTCAACTGCTCTTCCAAGTCCTTTGCTGTCTCTGACAGAATTACAATGTCATCGGCAAATCTCAAAGTTTTTACTTCTTCTCCATGGATTTTAATACCTACTCCGAATTTTTCTTTTGTTTCCTTTACTGCTTGCTCAATATACAGATTGAATAACATCGGGGAGAGGCTACAACCCTGTCTTACTCCCTTCCCAACCACTGCTTCCCTTTCATGTCCCTCGACTCTTATAACTGCCATCTGGTTTCTGTACAAATTGTAAATAGCCTTTCGCTCCCTGTATTTTACCCCTGCCACCTTTAGAATTTGAAAGAGAGTATTCCAGTTAACATTGTCAAAAGCTTTCTCTAAGTCTACAAATGCTAGAAACGTAGGTTTGCCTTTCCTTAATCTTTCTTCTAAGATAAGTCGTAAGGTCAGTATTGCCTCACGTGTTCCAGTATTTCTAAGGAATCCAAACTGATCTTCCCCGAGGTCGGCTTCTACTAGTTTTTCCATTCGCCTGTAAAGAATTCGCGTTAGTATTTTGCAGCCGTGGCTTATTAAACTGATAGTTCGGTAATTTTCACATCTGTCAACACCTGCTTTCTTTGGGATTGGAATTATTATATTCTTCTTGAAGTCTGAGGGTATTTCGCCTGTTTCATACATCTTGCTCACCAGATGGTAGAGTTTTGTCAGGACTGGCTCTCCCAAGGCCGCCAGTAGTTCTAATGGAATGTTGTCTACTCCGAGGCCTTGTGTCGATTCAGGTCTTTCAGTGCTCTGTCAAACTCTTCACGCAGTATCGTATCTCCCATTTCATCTTCATCTACATCCTCTTCCATTTCCATAATATTGTCCTCAAGTACATCGCCCTTGTATAGACACTCTATATACTCCTTCCACCTTTCTGCTTTCCCTTCTTTGCTTAGAACTGGGTTTCCATCTGAGCTCTTGATGTTCATACAAGTGGTTCTCTTATCTCCAAAGGTTTCTTTAATTTTCCTGTAGGCAGTATCTATCTTACCCCTAGTAAGATAAGCCTCTACATCCTTACATTTGTCCTCTAGCCATCCCTGCTTAGCCATTTTGCACTTCCTGTCGATCTCATTTTTGAGACGTCTGTATTCCTTTTTGCCTGCTTCATTTACTGCATTTTTTATATTTTCTCCTTTCATCAATTAAATTCAATATTTCTTCTGTTACCCAAGGATTTCTACTAGCCCTCGTCTTTTTACCTATTTGAGCCTCTGCTGCCTTCACTATTTCATCCCTCAAAGCTACCCATTCTTCTTCTACTGTATTTCTTTCCCCCATTCCTGTCAATTGTTCCCTTATGCTCTTCCTGAAACTCTGCACAACCTCTGGTTCTTTCAGTTTATCCAGGTCCCATCTCCTTAAATTCCCACCTTTTTGCAGTTTCTTCAGTTTTAATCTACAGGTCATAACCAATAGATTGTGGTCAGAGTCCACATCTGCCCCTGGAAATGTCTTACAATTTAAAACCTGGTTCCTAAATCTTTGTCTTCCCATTATATAATCTGTCTGATACCTTTTAGTATCTCCAGGGTTCTTCCATGTATACAACCTTCTTTCATGATTCTTAAACCAAGTGTTAGCTATGATTAAGTTTTGCTCAGTGCAAAATTCTACCAGGCGGCTTCCTCTTTCATTTCTTAGCCCCAATCCATATTCACCTACTACGTTTCCTTCTCTCCCTTTTCCTACACTCGAATTCCAGTCACCCATGACTATTAAATTTTCGTCTCCCTTCACTGTCTGAATAATTTCTTTTATTTCATCATACATTTCTTCAATTTCTTCGTCATCTGCAGAGCTAGTTGGCATATAAACTTGTACTACTGTAGTAGGTGTGGGCTTCGTATCTATCTTGGCCTCAATAATGCGTTCACTGTGCTGTTTGTAGTAGCTTACCCTCATTCCTATTTTCCTATTCATTATTAAACCTACTCCTGCATTACCCCTATTTGACTTTGTGTTTATAACCCTGTAGTCACCTGACCAAAAGTCTTGTTCCTCCTGCCACCGAACTTCACTAATTCCCACTATATCTAACTTTAACCTATCCATTTCCCTTTTCAAATTTTCTAACCTACCTGCCCGATTAAGGGACCTGACATTCCACGCTCCGATCCGTAGAACGCCAGTTTTCTTTCTCCTGATAACTACATCCTCTTGAGTAGTCCCCGCCCGGAGATCCGAATGGGGGACTATTTTACCTCCGGAATATTTTACCCAAGAGGACACCATCATCATTTAATCATACAGTAAAGCTGCATGCCCTCGGGAAAAATTACGGCCGTAGTTTCCCCTTGCTTTCAGCCGTTCGCAGTACCAGCACAGCAAGGCCGTTTTGGTTATTGTTACAAGGCCAGATCAGTCAATCATCCAGACTGTTGCCCTTGCAACTACTGAAAAGGCTGCTGCCCCTCTTCAGGAACCACACGTTTGTCTGGCCTCTCAACAGATAGCCCTCCGTTGTGGTTGTACCTACGGTACGGCTATCTGTATCAATCCTCATTCCAGTGCAAATGTTCTCTTTACGGATGAGGCTTCATTCCAACATGATCAAATTGTAAATTTTCACAATCAACATGTGTGGGCTGACGAGAATCCGCACGCAATTGTGCAATCAGGTCATCAACACAGATTTTCTGTGAACGTTTGGGCAGGCACTGTTGGTGATGTCTTGATTGGGTCCCATGTTCTTCCACCTACTCTAGGCGCTCAGTCCGGAACCGCACGACTGCTACGGTCGCAGGTTCGAATCCTACCTCGGGCATGGATGTGTGTGATGTCCTTAGGTTAGTTAGGTTTAAGTAGTTCTAAGTTCTAGGGGACTGATGACCACAGATGTTAAGTCTCATAGTGCTCAGAGCCATTTGAACCTTCCACCTACGCTCAATGGAGCACGTTATCATGATTTCATACGGCATACTCTACCTGTGCTGCTAGAACATGTGCCTTTACAAGTACGACACAACATGTGGTTCATGCACGGTGGTGATCCTGCACATTTCAGTGAAAGTGTTCTTACGCTTCTCAACAACAGATTCGGTGACCGATGAATTGGTAGAGGCGGACCAATTCCATGGCCTCCACGCTCTTCTGACCTCAACCCCCTTGACTTTCATTTATGGGGGCATTTGAAAGCTCTTGTCTACGCAACCCCGGTACAATTCTAGAGACTCTTCGTGCTCGTATTGTGGACGGCTATAATACACTCCTGGAAATGGAAAAAAGAACACATTGACACCGGTGTGTCAGACCCACCATACTTGCTCCGGACACTGCGAGAGGGCTGTACAAGCAAGGATCACACGCACGTCACAGCGGACACACCAGGAACCGCGGTGTTGGCCGTCGAATGGCGCTAGCTGCGCAGCATTTGTGCACCGCCGCCGTCAGTGTCAGCCAGTTTGCCGTGGCATACGGAGCTCCATCGCAGTCTTTAACACTGGTAGCATGCCGCGACAGCGTGGACGTGAACCGTATGTGCAGTTGACGGACTTTGAGCGAGGGCGTATAGTGGGCATGCGGGAGGCCGGGTGGACGTACCGCCGAATTGCTCAACACGTGGGGCGTGAGGTCTCCACAGTACATCGATGTTGTCGCCAGTGGTCGGCGGAAGGTGCACGTGCCCGTCGACCTGGGACCGGACCGCAGCGACGCACGGATGCACGCCAAGACCGTAGGATCCTACGCAGTGCCATAGGGGACCGCACCGCCACTTCCCAGCAAATTAGGGACACTGTTGCTCCTGGGGTATCGGCGAGGACCATTCGCAACCGTCTCCATGAAGCTGGGCTACGGTCCCGCACACCGTTAGGCCGTCTCCCGCTCACGCCCCAACATCGTGCAGCCCGCCCCCAGTGGTGTCGCGACAGGCGTGAATGGAGGGACGAATGGAGACGTGTCGTCTTCAGCGATGAGAGTCGCTTCTGCCTTGGTGCCAATGATGGTCGTATGCGTGTTTGGCGCCGTGCAGGTGAGCGCCACAATCAGGACTGCATACGACCGAAGCACACAGGGCCAACACCCGGCATCATGGTGTGGGGAGCGATCTCCTACACTGGCCGTACACCACTGGTGATCGTCGAGGGGACACTGAATAGTGCACGGTACATCCAAACCGTCATCGAACCCATCGTTCTACCATTCCTAGACCGGCAAGGGAACTTGCTGTTCCAACAGGACAATGCACGTCCGCATGTATCCCGTGCCACCCAACGTGCTCTAGAAGGTGTAAGTCAACTACCCTGGCCAGCAAGATCTCCGGATCTGTCCCCCATTGAGCATGTTTGGGACTGGATGAAGCGTCGTCTCACGCGGTCTGCACGTCCAGCACGAACGCTGGTCCAACTGAGGCGCCAGGTGGAAATGGCATGGCAAGCCGTTCCACAGGACTACATCCAGCATCTCTACGATCGTCTCCACGGGAGAATAGCAGCCTGCATTGCTAGGAAAGGTGGATATACACTGTACTAGTGCCGACATTGTGCATGCTCTGTTGCCTTTGTCTATGTGCCTGTGGTTCTGTCAGTGTGATCATGTGATGTATCTGACCCCAGGAATGTGTCAATAAAGTTTCCCCTTCCTGGGACAATGAATTCACGGTGTTCTTATTTCAATTTCCAGGAGTGTACAATACGCCATTCTCCAGGGCTGCATCAGCGCATCAGGGATTCCATGCGACGGAGGGTGGATGTATGTATCCTCGCTAACGGAGTATATTTTGAACATTTCTACACATCTACATCTACATTTATACTCCGCAAGCCACCCAACGGTGTGTGGCGGAGGGCACTTTATGTGCCACTGTCATTACCTCCCTTTTCTGTTCCAGTCGCGTATGGTTCGCGGAAAGAACGACTGTCTGAAAGCCTCCGTGCGCGCTAGAATCTCTCTAATTTTACATTCGTGATCTCCTCGGGAGGGAAGCAACATATTCGATACCTCATCCAGAAACGCACCCTCTCGAAACCTGGCTAGCAAGCTACACCGCGATGCAGAGCGCCTCTCTTGCAGAGTCTGCCACTTGAGTTTGCTAAACATCTCCGTAATGCTATCACGGTTACCAAATAACCCTGTGACGAAACGCGCCGCTCTTCTTTGGATCTTCTCTATCTCCTCCGTCAACCCGATCTGGTACGGATCCCACACTGATGAGCAATACTCAAGTATAGGTCGAACGAGTGTTTTGTAAGCCACCTCCTTTGTTGATTGACTACATTTTATAAGGACTCTCCCAATGAATCTCACTGGTACGCGCCTTACCAACAATTAATTTTATATGATCATTCCACTTCAAATCGTTCCGCACGCATACCCCCAGATATTTTACAGAAGTAACTGCTACCAGTGTTTGTTCCGCTATCATATAATCATACAATAAAGGATCCTTCTTTCTATTTATTCGCAATACATTACATTTGTCTATGTTAAGGGTCAGTTGCCACTCCCTGCACCAAGTGCCTACCCGCTGCAGATCTTCCTGCATTTCGCTACAATTTTCTAATGCTGCAACTTCTCTGTATACTACAGCATCATCCGCGAAAAGCCGCATGGAACTTCCGACACTGTCTACTAGGTCATTTATATATATTGTGAAAAGCAATGGTCCCATAACACTCCCCTGTGGCACGCCAGAGGTTACTTTAACGTCTGTAGACGTCTCTCCATTGATAACAACATGCTATGTTCTGTTTGCTAAAAACTCTTCAATCCAGCCACACAGCTGGTCTGATATTCCGTAGGCTCTTACTTTGTTTATCAGGCGACAGTGCGGAACTGTATCGAACGCCTTCCAGAAGGCAAGGAAAATAGCATCTACCTGGGAGCCTGTATCTAATATTTTCTGGGTCTCATGAACAAATAAAGCGAGTTGGGTTTCACACGATCGCTGTTTCCGGAATCCATGTTGATTCCTACAGAGTAGATTCTGGGTTTCCAAAAACGACATGATACTCGAGCAAAAAACATGTTCTAAAATTCTACAACAGATCGACGTCAGAGATATAGGTCTATAGTTTTGCGCATCTGCTCGACGACTCTTCTTGAAGACTGGGACTACCTGTGCTCTTTTCCAATCATTTGGTACCTTCCGTTCCCCTAGAGACTTGCAGTACACGGCTGTTAAAAGGGGGGCAAGTTCTTTCGCGTACTCTGTGTAGAAACGAATTGGTATCCCGTCAGGTCCAGTGGACTTTCCTCTGTTGAGTGATTCCAGTTGCTTTTCTATTCCTTGGACACTTATTTCGATGTCAGCCATTTTTTCGTTTGTGCGAGGATTTAGAGAAGGAACTGCAGTGCGGTCTTCCTCTGTGAAACAGCTTTGGAAAAAGGTGTTTAGTATTTCAGCTTTACGCGTGTCACCCTCTGTTTCAATGCCATCATCATCCCGGAGTGTCTGTATATGCTGTTTCGAGCCACTTACTGATTTAACGTAAGACCAGAACTTCCTGGGATTTTCTGTCAAGTCGGTACATAGAATTGTACTTTCGAATTCACTGAACATGCATAGCCCTCCTTATGCTAACTTTGACATCGTTTAGCTTCTGTTTGTCTGAGAGGTTTTGGTTGCGTTTAAACTTGGAGTGAAGCTCTCTTTGCTTTCGCAGCAGTTTCCTAACTTTGTTGTTGAACCACGGTGGGTTTTTCCCTTCCCTCACAGTTTTACTCGGCACGTGCCTGTCTAAAACGCATTTTACGATTGCCTTGAACTTTCTCCATAAACACTCAACATTGCCAGTGTCGGAACAGAAATTTTCGTTTTGATCTGTTAGGTAGGCTGAAATCTGCCTTCTATTACTCTTGCTAAACAGATAAACCTTCCTCCCTTTTTTTATATTCCTATTAACTTCCATATTCAGGGATGCTGCAACGGTCTTATGATCACTGTTTCCCTGTTCTGCACTTACAGAGTCGAAAAGTTCGGGTCTGTTTGTTATCAGTAGGTCCAAGATGTTATCTCTCCGAGTCGGTTCTCTGTTTAATTGCTCGAGGTAATTTTCGGATAGTGCACTCAGTATAATGTCACTCGATGCTCTGTCCCTACCACTCGTCCTAAACATCTGAGGGTCCCAGTCTATATCTGGTAAATTGAAATCTCCACCTAAGACTATAACATGCTGAGAAAATTTATGTGAAATGTATTCCAAATTTTCTCTCAGTTGTTCTGCCACTAATGCTGCTGAGTCGGGAGGTCGGTAAAATGAGCCAATTATTAACCTAGCTCGGTTGTTGAGTGTAGCCTCCACCCATAATAATTCACAGGAACTATCCACTTCTACTTCACTACAGGATAAAGTACTACTAACAGCGACAAATACGCCACCACCGGTTGCATGCAATCTATCCTTTCTAAACACCGTCTGTGCCTTTGTAAAAATTTCGGCAGAATTTATCTCTGGCTTCAGCCAGCTTTCTGTACCTATAACGATTTCAGGTTCGGTGCTTTCTATCAGCGCTTGAAGTTCCGGTACTTTACCAATGCAGCTTCGACAGTTTACAATTACAATACCGATTGCTGCTTGGTCCCCGCATGTCCTGACTTTGCCCCGCACCCTTTGAGGCTGTTGCCCTTTCTGTACTTGCCCGAGACCATCTAACCTAAAAAACCGACCAGTCCACGCCACACAACCCCTGCTACCCGCGTAGCCGCTTGCTGCGTGTAGTGGACTCCTGACCTATCCAGCGGAACCCGAAACCCCATCACCCTATGGCGCAAGTCTAGGAATCTTCAGCCCACACGGTCGCAGAACCGTCTCAGCCTCTGATTCAGACCCTCCACTCAGCTCTGAACCAAAGGTCCGCAGTCAGTCCTGTCGACGATGCTGCATATGATGAGCTCTGCTTTCATCCCGCTAGCGAGACTGGCAGTCTTCACCAAATCAGATAGCCGCCGGAAGCCAGAGAGGATTTCCTCCGATCCATAGCGACACATGTCATTGGTGCCGACATGAGCGACCACCTGCAGATGGGTGCACCCTGTACCCTTCATGGCATCCGGAAGGACCCTTTCCACATCTGGAATGACTCCCCCAGGTATGCATACGGAGTGCACATTGGTTTTCTTCCCCTCTCTTGCTGCCATATCCCTAAGGGGCCCCATTACGCGCCTGACGTTGGAGCTCCCAACTACCAGTAAGCCCACCCTCTGCGACCGCCCGGATTTCCTGTAACAAAGTGTTTGAAGTCACGCTGGTACGTTCTGTTGCTGTGTGTTTCCATTCCATGATTAATGTGATTTGAAGAGAAGTAATAAAATGAGCTCTAACATGGAAAGTAAGCGTTTTCGGACACATGTCCACATAACATATTTTCTTTCTTTGTGTGTGAGGAATGTTTCCTGAAAGTTTGGCCGTACCTTTTTGTAACACCCTGTATAATGTGCTCTGAAATTTGTTCAAAATTACTAAGTATGGCCTCCTGTGACGCAAAACGTGTTGAATAATATTACTACTGATGAGGCACAATTCTTGCAAACGCAACAAAGGGCTATTGTTAATGATTCTGAGAAATTTTAGGTTGGAACACTGACTACAAATACTGCACAGCAAACAACCATCGTTATTAAGCCTTGCTTTAGCCGGCCGAAGTGGCCGTGCGGTTAAAGGCGCTGCAGTCTGGAACCGCAAGACCGCTACGGTCGCAGGTTCGAATCCTGCCTCGGGCATGGATGTTTGTGATGTCCTTAGGTTAGTTAGGTTTAACTAGTTCTAAGTTCTAGGGGACTAATGACCTCAGAAGTTGAGTACCATAGTGCTCAGAGCCATTTGAACCATTTTCTGAACCTTGCTTTATAAGCTTTGCTTGTGAAGGCAAAACTTCCTTGCCATTTGTAATCTGTAATGCATGAAAAGCTACGAGTTGATTGTGGTGGAGAGAGTGAACTACGATGACACGCTGCTGCGACTACGTCTCCAGAAGAACTTCATCAAGCTGTCTTACCTGTAATTCTCTGAAAATTCTAAGATAGACAACAGCTCGGCACACAAAAGTAGCACATTGTAGGTGAATGGTAGACGTGTCCATGATTTCCACCCTGAATATACGTATGTGTAGGTGAGGGACGTGTGGTGGGGATTATAGACAAAGGCAAGTATGTGAAGCAATGAATTCATGAACGCCGGAAGTACTGAAAAAGCCTTATAAAGATCAAAAGGATTGCACAAAGTGAATTACACCTCGCTGTCAAATACCATGCATTAAATGTACCGTGTTCAAATTAAAGCTTCAAATCGTCACACAAAACACCTTCAAATTAGCATTACAAAACTAAATATCGTGATTTTACAAGTGAGAGAGAGAGAGAGAGATTATAAGTCATTTATAACCACGGATATGTAAAGTAAAACACTATTCTGAATTCCACGTACACTTGCGATATCGAATTGACCAAACAATAATTCTAAATTCACTCAGAAAACGAATGGTTATGTGACACTAGAAGTTAGTTAGATTTTGCGCAGCTTTGAAGCATACGTAAATTCCAGCAATGTAAGGATAACTTCAAAGTAAGAAGCAAGTTTCGATCTCACCAAATCCTTCGACGCAGCCTGTTGAATGCATTTACATCGAAACAAATGAGACAAGTTCTATATTACATCCATTTTGCGAAGAAGCATGAACTTGACTAAAGCTCTGCTCTCTGCTTGCCCTGACTGGCCAACATTTGTCAAAGCTTCGCGAGTGACCAATATATCCCACACGGTGATTGTTAAGGAACAAGTGACTCGCGTTTGGCGCGCAGGTGAGCGTAACATGAAACCAGGAAGTGCAAGGGCAGCCGTATTCACCTTTTCTATGCCTTTCCAGAGAGTAGACTCAGTCCTTGAAGCGCAATTCTAGGTCTCGAAACCATTCATCTAGGTCAGGTCTTCCCAACCTTTTCAGCTGGCAGACCCCTTCTTCAGTCGAAAATCCATGGCGGACCCCTAGTCAGTCAAGAGCACAGTAACTTTAAATTTCCGAGCGAAACCCATGGGAACTGAAACATTCTTAATGCAAGTGCCATGTGCCATGTTCCCAATGACGCCCCCCCCCCCCCCCCACACCGAAGTATCAATAGTCTTCGGTTTGGAGATGAATGAAAACAACTTGAAATTAACGATCCAATTTGAATTCCCACTGTATCCAGACAGTTACTAGTGGATTTACTCCCTTTGTTCAACACACTATAGCCTGATTAAAATTACTTGGTAATTGAAATTTCACACGATGGAGCTGTCTTCCTCCAAGAGCAATCACCGTCACATCCAAACTGTTCGCTGTTGACAAGCTGCCGCTTATGATCTGTTCACTTCCACTATTTGGCTACTGTTGTGTAAGGAGCATGCGTATTTCGTAACATTCGTGTGTGTGTGTGTGTGTTTGGTTTTTCGTGAAATCCGAAGAAAAATGTTCAAATGTATGTAAAGTCTTCCTTTGGTCGTCCTCCCTCCTCATTCATTTCAACTGGAAACTTCTCTTGTGAAGGCGATGGAGAAACTGCACCCTTCTTCAGTGATACTGACTTCAGCCACTGATCCATGTTAGAAGTAATAAACTGGTCAAAAATCGACTTATGAAATGGGTAGTACACTGACAAAGCAAATTTAACATTTAATGATGCCTGGGGCCGCATACGTGCCAGCGAGCGCTGTGATTGGTCGACGAAGCTCGCTCCGCGCATGCGTAAAAGGTTTCAACGCATCTAGCGCCGTGAGCCGGCGCACAAACGACCCCCGTATTGTTGCGAAGCAGTCGATCAGAGAAGCCGCATTCTCCGGCACTAAACTGTGTATGCGTTCTCACTTACGAACCGCTAAGGCTGCTTGGGAATACGACCTGAAGTAAAAGTACACACGTTTTTCACACGAAAAAAAAAAATAGTGATGAATTTGATTTTCACATCTATATTCAATAATTTTACTCATTATTTTACGCGATTTGGTGAAAGGTGGCCGCGGACCCCCTAGAAAGAGCCGGCGGACCCCTAAGGGGTCCGCGGACCACAGGTTGGGAAGCCCTGATGTACGACAGTAACCTAGAATCTAGGTTATTGTACATAATTTAAAACATTTTCCATCTGTACATTTCAACAGGATGCGAAGAGGTGAACGTTACAAGGAGCCAGACAGGGTGTATACGACAAGTCTATACATATTACAGCAAGTTTAAGAGCCTATGTGTGGTCCATCGCCGGCCGTTGTGGCCGTGCGGTTCTAGGCGCTACAGTCTGGAACCGAGCGACCACTACGGTCGCAGGTTCGAATCCTGCCTCGGGCATGGATGTGTGTGATGTCCTTAGGTTAGTTAGGTTTAATTAGTTCTAAGTTCTAGGCGACTGATGACCTCAGAAGTTAAGTCGCATAGTGCTCAGAGCCATTTGAACCATTTTGTGGTCCATCAAGAGGCAGAGCAACCACTGAAAATCCACAATCGATTATTTATTGCAATCATAGTTGCAATGCAGTACCGTTGTTTGCCGGTTTCGACCGTTAGTGGGCATATCTAAATACTTTCACTGAATAGTAGTCTATTGTGTTACTGAAAGGCTACGACCTATTTCCTTCTCCATCTTTGAAACGTTCCGAACTTGTGCTCTGTGTCTAATCCCCTCGATGTCGACGACACATTAAACCCTAATCATCCTTCCTTTTGCTCCATTACATCGAAACTTTGACTATAATAAATAATTGGTTGTAAATTACAGCATTTTGTATTTCAAATGTAACAGTTTTCCCACCGCTGAAGTGGCTTTCGTAGATCACTGTATTGAGCTGACAAACGACGACGTGTCTTTCTTACTGCGAAAACCACTGTACCACGTGTGGCAGAGTGTACATAGTGCATCAGTATCATGTTATTCCCTTCCTATTTCTTTCAAGGTGGTACTTGGTAAGAATTAATGTCAGTACTCCCCTCTTTGCTTTCTCAAAATTCAACGTCGTGGTCATTAGCCGTAATGTTTGTCTTTCGGAGTGTTATAAGTTTATTCAGTCGTTTTAGATCGCTGGCACTCGGAATACCCATCATCTTTCTCGAAATATCTCCCACTGCAGTTTGTGGAGCATCTCTGTGACACTCAAGCTAAATAAATTGTGTGTGAACGACTTACGCCATTTAAGTCTGTGTCTTATTGCTGCTTCTAGACCCCACTTGTCAATACTATTTAATTTGCCGACAGCACTTTAGGTCTTTTTACTCGTCTGCTCATTTCATTTGCGGTCTATCCAGCTGTTTTTTTCGACTGCCCATCCACTTGTTCCATGACTTTACAGATTAAATGGCTTTTTACCCGCGGCTTCGCTCACGTATGCGAATGTCACATATATTAGGAACATCCCCACCTCTCTCTGCCTATCTCCTCTTCTCCTTCTCTGTGTTCATCTCATCCTCTCCCATGCCTCTGTCCCCCTCTCTGTCTACTTCCTCCTTCTCCCCTCTCCGTCCACCGTCCCCACATCCCACCTCTCTGCCTCCTCCATCCTCTGTATCCAACCCTACTCCCACATCGCTCTGTCCATCTGCTTCTTCCCCCTCACCGTCCATCGATTCGTCTCTCTTCTCTCTGTGAATCTCCTCCTACATCCCTCCTGCTCCGTAGACTTGCTCGGAACTGTTTATTGGAAGATCTGGATTAATTCTATGCACTATTTCTTTCTTTTATTGAGTCATCAGTCTTCTGACTGGTTTGGTGCTGCCCGTTCCACGAATTACTCTCCTGTGCCAACCTCTTCACCTCAGAGTAGCACTTGCAACCTACGTCCTCAGTTACTTGCTGGACGTATTCCAACCTCTGTCTTCCTCTATAGTTTTTACCCTCACAGCTCCCTCTACCACCACGGAAGTTATTCCCTGCCGTCTTAATAGAAGTCTTACCATCCTGTCCCTTCTTCTTGTCAGTGTTTCCCATATGTTCCTTTCCTCTCCGATTCTCTGGAGAATCTCATTCCCTACCTTATCAGTCCGCCTAAGGTCCTACATTCTTCTGTAGCGCCATATCTCAAATGCTTCGATTCTCTTCTGTTCCAGTTTTCTCACAGTCCATGTTTCATTCCATACAATACTGTGCTCCAGACGTACATTCTCAGAAATTTCTTCTTCAGATTAAGGCCTCTGTTTGATACCAGTAAATTTCTCTTGGCCAGGAATGCTCTTTTTGTCAGTGCTAATCTGCTTGTGGTGTCCTACTTGCTCTGTTCGTCATGGGTTATTTTGCTGCCTAGGTAGCAGAATGCCATAAGTTCATTCACTTTGTAATCACCAACCCTGACGTTAAGAGTAGGTACTGGTGAAATTTAAACCCAGTCGGAGGAAAATCACAGGGCGCAAAAAATTTGTTTCATAACATATCTTGGCATTGCGAATTCAGTGAGTAAATCCAATCTGCTAAGCAAAATTTTTTTCATCACTTTTGAATTTTTGAGTGTTGAAAAAATCAAAAATGTTTTAAACCCATAGGTGGGGTTGTTGGTTATTATGAGATGTATTCGCAAAAACGTTTTGAGCCAAAAATTTTTAAAATTGACGGAGGAGTAGCTTTCTTTCGTTTCAGCAATTATGATTTTTTTAAAGAAATTGAAGTATATTGACCGTTTTAACACTATATACATACGAAAACTGCATAATTTAGCGTAAAATAAAATTAGTACGACAAAATACAATGTTTGGCCCAGTATTAAGGAAAAATTAATAAAACACGACTTGATACGTTTGTAAATTGTATTCTTCATTTTCAGTTTACGTATTACATTACAAGCACACCGTAAATGTACGAATAATACGCAGTTACATAAAATCTACCCGGCACCATAGCTTTCACCATCATGTTCGAGTACAGCTTATTTTCTTTGATGTTTGGCAGAATCAACTTCTAAACAAACTTCTCTGTTGTTTTTCGAATTTTTCACTCAGCTTGCTACAATACTACTTTATCCTTTTTTCCTGATGCTTGTGCTGTTCGATATTGACAGAAGCCGCTATTTTTACACTCTTTGCAGAAACATACTTCTCTTTGCGACACCTATTGCCCATAATGCTGTGTAAACTCTCATTAGCATTGGGTGTTAGACATCTAGCACATCTTGTTACTACTGATTCATCAGTTTAGCGAGCATATAGAGGAAGCATTTTATCTAAAAAAGTTGATTAATTGGCGTTTCTATATAAGAAGCATGAGATCCAGGCTCAATTTCCTTTGCCAATGCTGACTGATAAAACACCGTGATGACTTTTCTATCGGGCAGTGAATTTGTCGAAGATTTTTTCAGCAGAAGCGCAATTCTGTAGTGGAGAATATAACGGATTTTTTATTCTGTAAATAATAAATTAGTTGACACTACTGTAGCTGTAAAATGTCAATCATTCGAAAAGTATGTTTATATGTACCTTTATATCACCTTTCTTTCCATATTTTGCTTTTTGTAATATTCTGTATGTAGTGTCCTTCAGTCGCCCATGACCATTGCCAGCCAACGTAACTTTTCCACTTCTTTCTTCTTTCACAATTTGTGTTATACCTGTACAGACCCCGAAAAAAGTATGAGTTGTTAATGCATCCTATCTGAATTTTGGGCTATAAATACTGAAAATAAAATGGATGTGAAACAGGTATGTGTACACATCTACGTATATACAAGAGATTTTGTGTAGAAATATTGACATAGAACACTTTTTTTTTTGCAACATAATTCACACATTCTTCCTTTTGCATTTCATTATTACTTCCATAATTAGTCAATGAGGCAACATGATTGAAAGCCTTCGAATCACCATTTCAAAGCATTTTGGTACATCGAAATCCACAGCACTCCGATCATTTCCATATATTTTCAGCAATCGTAGGTTCCTTTGCACCAAAGGATCCCGACTGATTCATAGAACATTGATTGGCGTGCCCTTCCAACCAATAATGAAATTCCGTTGAATCTCCACCTAATTGAGTTGCTGTAGCCGTGCAAGCTGGACTAAACTTTGTTACGATAGCAAAATCGACAATATCCTGTGATCAAATCAACAACGCTGCCAAAACTAACGTTTGTCGGAAGCCTCTAGTTGGCCATGAACCCTCGTAACTCACCGCTAAATTAATTTTGTCATCTGAACCTTGCAGTATTCTATCCATGTTGACAATATTATCACAACTAATCAGACACACAAAATCCACTTGCGAATGTCCTCACAATCATTAGCAATAATCTCAGTTACCGGAATCCAATTTTTTATTTTCCTCAAGATCATTATGGATCAGTTCATTCTCGAAATTCAATTTTGAATCTTTATCTGAGTTACTTTCAGCAAGCTTGTGACCTTTTATATGTGCGTTTTTAGTATTACCCAATTTCATCAAAAATTACTTTCGTAGATTTATCAACAGCAGTTTCTCTAAGTCGCACATGTTCTTGAAAAGTATCACAGGAGAAGGATAGCATATTCACAATCATCGCGAACTATTGAATGCGACAATATCCTGTTCCTGCATATATAAATGCCCAGCACAGATATGTACTTACATTAAAAGGAGCGCTTCTTGTATTTCATTGGAAGCTTTGTGATGTGATTTGGAAGATTAATGTCCACTCATTTCGCAATAAGAACATTTTAGCGTGATTTTACGCGAAAACTTCCCGCACGTTGGATCGAACTCAAAATTTAATGTAGTTTGGTTGCAATCAGCGCACTTCGTTTTTCATAATAATGATGGTAACGGCGGATCGTCGGCCGTGAGTTTAGTTGGCCACGCGGAATAAAAATAGGTTCGCCGGCCGATGTGACCAAGCGGTTCTAGGCGCTTCAGTGCGGAACCGCCCTGCTGCTACGGTCACAGGTTCGAATCCTGCCTCCGGCATGGATGTGTGTGATGTCCTTAGGTTAGTTAGGTTTAAGTAGTTCTAAGTCTAGGGGACTGATGACCTCAGATGTTAAGTCCCATTGTGCTCAGAGCCATTTGAACCATTTGAAAAATAGGTTCTTTACCGGCCGTCCGGAGTCATGCTGTCATCTGTCGCTGGACTTCTTCATCACGTTAAACTTGGTAGACTGCAGGGGTGCTGATTGCTAGTTATTGTATATGTGTTGTGGTGTAAATAAAGTTATGCAAAGTAACTGGACTGTGGTCAAATGCTGGTCGCCTGCTCACCCTAAGAACCTCGCACCCTGCTGCCACCTTTCGTGAACCAGAAACTTTTATAAATATTTACACAATTTGGTCCGCCCCGAACGTAAACCAGCGCGTCTGGAAATTATCAAAAAAAAGTAATTTATTTATCTGCGTTCAGTTTGGACGTACGTGTAGATTAGGCGCGTATACGTACACGATTAGGGATGCACTTACAGGTTATACACATATACAGACATATTCTTGTAAATTAATGTTTCAGTTAAATTTCTGCACTGTTCGTGTCTATCTATTGATAGAAAACTAACTATACTTTTTAACTTTTCTGAAAAAATCAAAATGGTCACAAAAAAATATGCTGCTCCTCCATCAGTTTCAAACACTTTTGGCTCAAACTTCCGTGATAAACAACAAGTCCACGTATGGATATGAAAAAATATTGATTTTTTTTCAAAGCTCAAAAATCCGAAACTATCAAAAAACTTGTTAAGAAAATCGGATTTACCCACTAAATTCAGCATGCTTAACTATGTTATGAAACAAATTTTCATCCCACTTCGAATTTTTTACAAGTGGGTTGAAATTTCCCCGGTACCTCCCTTCAATCTTCCCGCTGTTCTCATTTCTGCTACTACTCATTACTTTACTCTCAATCCATATTCTGTACGGCACTGTTACACATTTACTATGCGTCTAATTAAATGTAGCCAGCCTCGCTTTGCCCAGCGAAACAGGGTTCAATTTGTCAGCACGACATTTAATGCCCTCTAGCAACCCAATTATTTTCAAAGGACTCTCGGATCCAACTACTGAAATGGAAAACATTCACCGCTCTCACTACAACGCATCAAACCTGCTTTTAGTCTCTCCCGTCGATGATCTCCTTAATAAACAAAGCAGGATTACAATTTAAAGTTAAAAAGGAGAGCGAGTCACATAGAGTACTGTTCACTTCAAACTTCTATTGGAACAAAACGCAACTTTTCAGCTTCTAATAACCTTAGCCGAGGCCGCCTCTTACTGCATCTTAGACACGACCTCCAGCTATCTAGTTGCTCCACACTCGACTATCCGGCCTATTCCTACGAACTACATACTCAACAGGGAGGCTCTTATTTGACAATTTTTGGAATTTTTATAATTTTCATGGGATACCCTCAGTTTGGTTCCATTTTATGTAAAAAGAAGCTTTTTGTTTTTTCTCAATAGGATAAAGGGGGAGGGGGTGCCACTGTCATCCAAAATCGGAAATTACATCCGAGGGTTGGAACTTAAATAGTGACAATTATTTATTCACAACCGACACAAAAGAGTTACATGTTTTCACCTGTTACTGTCATTCAAAGTAGTCACCAGCGTTGTGTAGAACCCGTTGGCAGCGATGTGGAAAGGCGTAGTATACCGTTAGCAGAGCCTGTTCTGTTGATGGTGCCAGTGGAGCGGTCTAAAGTTATGGTGATTCTCGTGTACGACTGTGATGGTGTTATCCTAACGCATTACGTTCCTCCACGGCCGACCGTCAATACACAGTACTACTGTTCGTTTTTGGAGCATCACCTGCGACCAGCTTTGAGAAAGAAGCGGCGACACTTAGTGCGCAACCCACCCATCATTTAGCACGACAATGCGCGGGTGCATACAGTGCAAGCTATGGCTGCTCTGTTCGGTCGATGAGACTGGGAAGTACTGTACCATCCACCATACTCCCCAGACTTAAGTCCTTCTGACTTTGATTTGATTCCGAAGATGAAGGAACCACTTCGTGGCATTCGCTTCAGAACTCTTCCAGAGATTCGACAGGCAGTAGACCGCTCCATTCGCACCATCAACAGAACAGGCTCTGCTAACGATATACTACGCCTTCCACATCGCTGGCAACGGGTTCTACACAACGCTTGTGACTACCTTGTAGGATAGTAACAGGTCCAAACATGTAGCTCTTTTGTGTCGGTTGTGAATAAATAGTTGAAAATAATTAAGTTCCAACCCCGTAAATCTAAACACCATCAATTTCTAACATATGACTTCTGCATGAGGATTCATTCGTTACCCAATGCATCCCTATCTAAATGCGTCCTCATGTCACAGACCGCGTTGATTGTATCGTGACACGTCAGTGACCCAATACGTGTAGATAGAGGTCAGAGTGAGTCGAGCAGTTTCCCTTTCAAGAACAAGCACTCTTCACCCCAGAAGTCTTCTGATGTGCCTTGGCATGGGCTCACACAGAAGGAACAGGCTCCAGCTAGACAATTAAGAGTAAACACTTTATTATCAATAACATAAGCAGAGGCACTTCCTATTGACCACAAGAGCAACGGTTACGTCAGCCACTCTGGTAGCCGCCTTATAGCTTGAAAATGAGTGGCCAGCCTTAATCACAGTTTGCCATAAAATGCTCTCACTGCAAGACTGACAGAATAAATTTCCATGCCCAGGTGGACCACATTTTGGACGGCTCTTCCAAACCCACAAACACAGGAAATGTCTAAGACTGCTGGGTACCATTTCCTGCCGTTTGAGTCCTTGGGGGCCAAAAACACAGAGCGTTGCTCATGGTGGACTGCTGGCAGCTCATATAGAACTCCGGAGGTGCTGGAGTCGAGGAGGAGCATCAGCTTCAACTGGGTTCTGGAACAGCTGACTGTTTGGACACTTCAGAGAGGTGATACTCGGTAGGCTCAGCAAACTGGACTGCTCCATAGTGGTGAGGTGGCTCCCTAAATGCCTGCCCAGTCGAAGGATATCCACTTGCCACTCAGAGGACAAGTGATTTACAGAGGTAAGAAGATAGTGCCTGTGACTGCAGCGCTGTTGCTGGTGATTTTCGCACCATTGGTGGCGAGGTTGGCACCTCTCGTGGCGGATCTAGTGGCGCCTATATCCGTAGCGGCCGCAGGAGGTTTCTTTGACAATAAACAGCCCTATTGATGTTCTTGTCCGGAATTTTGCGTGTGCTGGCCAGTATTTCGATGGCCGGTACCAGTGCTGGCAACGGTGGGAGGTATTTGGAGCAATAGAGTAACCCGCCGGTCACAGTTGTGTGGAAGGTAGCTGTAGTGTCAGGCGAATAGCTGGACTATAGCAGTCTCCCACTTTCGGAAATGATAGCGTGGGTAATATCTGTCTATACGAGTGGCAGTAATAAACAGCTCTGGTTCCTGTAAACAGTCATCCTATGCTGTCTAGATGGTACTTAAAAACTAAAAGGGAATAATGTCTTGATCATCAGTTCGTTTACTTATAGACCTGCACAAATATTCAGTTCTCTGTCCATAGCTTTCAAACAATTCTCATTGGACATACAAACAAAATTTTTGTTGTAATTCAGATTTGTAGTCATTAATATTGACTGAATTGGGAATATCCCAAATGTGTACCAACGGTGATTTATCAAAATGGTTCAAATGGCTCTAGGCACTATGAAACTTAACATCTGAGGTCATCAGTCCTCTAGACTTAGAACTTCTTAAACCTAACTAACCTAAGGACATCACACACACCCATGCCTGAGGCAGGATTCGAACCTACGACCGTAGCAGCAACGCTGTTCCGGACTGAAGCGCCTAGAATCGCTATGCCACAGCGGCTGGCTGGCGATTTATCATTTCTTATTATGTTACCAGTAGAATCTTTGTAGTATACTACAACTTTGTCTCCCGTGTTCTAATTTCGTCTTATTTACTCTCTGAATGTGTGCATACTGGAACAATAATCGTATTCATGACCGGCCATTGAACAATAATCGATACCCTGATCGTAAATATTGTTTTATATCGAATCAGTCCTTTGTTGTTCCTATGTAACTTCATACCGTGGTACGACTTAAAATAATGTCTACCACGAATTGTCAAAACAAATTGTAGTATAATCCCAGATCACGTAAGAAACAGATTGCCCGATCGCTTTATATATATATATATATATATATATATATATATATATATATATATATATATATATAGTGTGGACTGAAGAGACCATCCTTGATGACTTATTCTTCTAGGATGGGATGTAAGGATAAAAGGAAAACACTTTATTTATTACACATTGAGTTAGGCTTGGGCACGCAATGGGTCCTTTAGCCTGCTGTCTTTGGTGATGTCTATCTCCTGTGGAGGGTGAAATGTGTCAAGGCTGTTATGTGTGACTGCTTCCTCGTGTTATGACAGATTGCCTATGGGGGGTGAAACGTTATTGACTTCGGTACTCTATACTTGTGCCATCTTGCAGGGTTTACCGTTCCTACCGATTCTAATTGTCGAACTTCGTCCCTAAGGGCATCGATCTTGTCAAAAACTCATAGAGCCTTGTCATGGACCTTCTCTTGTATAGTGGTCTCGTGGAGTGCGGTGCGGATGTCGACGTTTCTTGTCCACCATGGAGCTCCTGTGATCCATCGATAGCAAATGTTTTGCAGCGCTTGGAGTTTGTTGTAGTTGGAGACGCACGTAGTTCACCACGAGGTGGAGCCATACAACATTGTGGGTTCCACCATTGCCTTGTACAATTGGAGTTTAGTCTTAGGGTTGAGATCCTTACTCTTCAGGAACGTAATAAATGACCTGGCCATCTTCTGGGCTGCCGTCTGCTTGTCGCCAATATGCTGCGTAAAGAGTAATTTTTTGTCAAGGTAGACACCTAGATACTTCACTCCCGGCGACCATGGGATAAATTGGTCAGCTATTTGGAGTCTGTCGTTCAGAACTGGTTTCCTCCGTGTGAATAGAACGGCTGCCGTCTTCGTCGGGTTGATGGTTATCTTATTTTGCAGCGCCCAGCGTTCCATTACAGCAAGTTGCCGTTGCATCCTAGCGATTAGCTGGTCCAAGTGTCGTCCAGTTGTCAGAAAGGCCGTATCGTCCGCATAAAACTCGCCGTAACAAGGGGGACTGTTGGGATGTCATTTATATATAAGTTGAAAAGCAGAGGCGAAATGACAGACCCCTGCGGAATTCCTACGGAGATCAGTTTCATTTCGGAGTTTTGGTCGTCGACTCGGACATACAGTTTCCTGTCCTGCAGAAAGCTGTCTGAGTCTAATGTAACAATCCGCAATAGGGGTAGTGCGATGCATTTTGACGATAAGGTTGGGCCCCCACACCTTATCGTAAGCTTTTTCGATGTCAAGGAAGACACCAATCGTGAAGTGCTGCTTGTTGTATCCGTCTTGTATCCGTTCGGTGATCCGTAGAAGTTGAAGTTCGGCAGATAACTTGTCCTTGAAACCGAATTGTTCGGGTCGTATAACATCATGCGCTGTAAGCGTGTCATGGAGCCTCTTCAACAGCACTCTCTCTAGCACCTTGCCAAGGGTCGGCAAGAGGCTAATTGGCCGGTAACTGGTGGGTTCTGCTGGGTCTTTACCTGGCTTGGGTATTGGAACTACTCGAGCCGTCTTCCATGCCGTAGGAAAATATCCCTGCAGACGACAGCTGTTGAGAATTCGGGTAAGGAGCACAGTTGGCTTCCTGGGCAAGTGTTTCAAATCGGTGTTGCTTATGGAGTCGTTGCCCGGCGCATTATTCCGAGTCTTCCGGATAATTTTACGGATCTCTGCTGGTGTGGTGAGTTGTGGGCGGCTCTGCACAGGCGCAGTACGAAAAGCAGTCCATTCTGCTGTAACGACGGCTTCCTGTTCTTGCAAGCGGACGTCGTTCACGGGGGTCGCTGGTGTAGACATCTGTTCTTGGTAAGTCGTAGCATACAGCTCCGCCTGGGCGAGGAGGCCATCTGTTCCTCTGATGGCTCGTTTAGGTGGCCGCTGGTGTCGTATGTTCTTGACTACCTGCCATTCGTTCTTGGTTCGAAGTAAGAATTCATCCATCTTATCTTCCCAGACCTGCTGTCGCCACTCGGCTACTCTCCTGTGCAGTTCTCGTGTTAAGACGTGTGTTTCTCGTCGATCGATCGGGTTTCTATAGCGGAGCCAACGTCGCCTGCTCCTGTTTCTCTGTGTCTTCAGTTCTTGGAGTAGAGGCGGGAACTCGTCGAAAGCTACTACAGGGTAGACCGTGTGAGTAGTTGCCCTCCGTTTGGCTACCTTTATCAGTGAATTCTGTTTTCTTGTGTTTCATTCCGTTGGCGTTCCATATACAGATTTTCAGGTTTCTCGTCGTCCCAGGGCGATCCATCTTAAGGTGTTCCAAAGGCCTTCAATACACTTTCGATTAAAGAAAGTATCCCGACTAGTTGTTGCTGCACGGCGGTGAGAAGTTTGGCGACATCAGAGAGCGCTGGAGCTATAGATTCCATCAAATGAGCTGATGAGACGTAGGTTTCCGGTTCCGGTCGGCGGGGTGATGCTGCGTGGGCGTATGAATAATGCTGGCGGTGCTGTCGAGGTGGGCGTGCTTCAGGAGGAGGCTGTGTTACTGGCTGCCGTGTCGCCGCCGGCTGTTCTTGTGGCGTTTGCTGACGGTGGGGCGGAGGGTGTGGCGTCAGGTTGGAGTTCCGTATTACACGAGTCCTCCGTTGAGAGGGCTGCGGGGAAGACCGTTGTGTGCATTTCCTGAGAAGTTCCTGGTATTTCTGGCAACCACGCCATATGGCAGGATGGTCCTTTTCACAGTTAGCACATTTCGGCGGAACCCCTCGGTGATGAGTACATGCTGAAGATCGGTGTTGCCCTCCACATCGAACGCAGCGAGCAGGCAAGCTGCAATAATTAGCCGTATGTTCGAATCGCTGGCAGTGGCGACATTGAACAGGTCCTTCTTGTCTGTTGTAGGTTTCAATAACGACTTCAGTATATAGAAGGTATTTGATGTCGAAAATCTTGTAGTTTTCCTTTTGGGCTGGCAACGTGACACAGTAAGCATCTTGAGGTCGTAATTCCTTCGTGTGGTCGTCTCGATTTTTAAACTGGTGGACGTTGATGACAGGGAAACCCTTCTCTATCAGAGCGGCTTTCAGTTCTTCCTCCGTAACTTCGGCAGGTAGACGTTTGACAACCACTTTGAGGTCCTTGTCCTCTGCGGCCTGATGTGTAAAAAAGTGGATGTCATTCGACACAAAGAAATTGATGGCCCGCCGTTGATCTTCATAGGAGTCAAAGTGATATTTGATCCTGTCTCGTCGGTAGATGGCCTTAAGACTGCCGTCAGTATTCGCTTTCAGCGCCTTGTTGAGTTCCATGTAGTTCTTGGTATGGTAAATAGTAACGGGCGGGACTTTGCGTAGTAAGTTCCGGCCAGAGCCATCTGTCCCCTCTTTATCTGCTTCGAGATTGACATCACTCGTCTGGTCCATACGTTCTGGAGCATCCGTATTATCTTCCGTCGCAATAGCCGCATAACGGTTGGAAGTTTTCAGTTCTTCTGGACGTTGTCGCTTCCGAGAGTTGTTCTGCTTAGGAGAAGCGTTGAGTCGTTTTCTTTGGCGAACTAGTTTAAAATCGCCCTCTCCGTCGGTGGGCTGCATGGTCCAAACTTCTTCAGAGGAGACTCCCTCCATTTCGTCGTCGTCTTCTGGAGGAGAAAATTGTTCCACGTCGTCTACTTGTTCTTCAGGCTGTGAAGTAGGAACTGTACTAGTGCGGTTGTCGTATACTTCCTGACTTTGCAGAATCATGTGTTGTATTTCACGTCTTAGTTCCCGTTGTTGCCGATCGTTCTGTGTTAGCTGATGTCGCTCGTCATAGGGGTTTGACGTATGTTGTCCTCGCATAGCGCTCGTCGTGGTCGTGTCCTCATTATCTTGTCTGTCAGAATCCGTTGTCGTTGCAGGGGTCGTCGCCGTTGTATCCGTCCTGTGGGGAGCGGGGCAGGCCCCACCGACCGGCCAGCGGCCGGCCCCGGCGCGACCCAGCCGGCTGGCTCGGACGCGCGCGCTCCGTTGTCCGCACTCATCGGCGATCGCTTGGCCTAGCAGGCAACCCTTGTCAGGGAGCGGCCACCAGGCGGCAACAGCGTCACACCCTTACTTCTGGAATCAACCACTAGATGGCACTCCGTTCTGTGAAATGTGTGGCAACATAGGCCGAACGCGTGCAGCTTTCCACTATTTGGCTTCTGTGAAGTACAGTTGTTTCTGACATACCGGTGGTAGAGGATCGAGTCGTCATTCCGAGAACCTACGAGTATATCAGCTGTGGAAGGAGTAGACGAACAAATCCTGAACTAAAAATGTTCAGATTTCCCGTCAAAGATAAAGAAAGGTCACGCGAGTGGATTTTAAATTCAGGTAAATCAATAAATTAGTTACGAGTAAGAATTAATAAAGATCCATAAGCATTAGATCCTATTTAAATTTTGTCGATGTTATATTCGATATAACGTGGCAGCCCTTCCTGTACAAGAATCATATCATATAATTTTTAAATGAAATCTTTGCTGCGATTTGGACTTTTTAAAACTGTTTATTCACTTCACTATCGTAATTTTGGGTGTAGAGGCGTTTTTGTGTGCAATGTGAAAACTGAAACCAATATAACATATGGATAAAAAATGCAAAGCATAGTGTGGTAACATTTGGTAAACAATTTAAGAAGCATTACCTTACAAGACCTTTCCCTTGGTACTTGAAAATGGCTCTAGAGCTGAAATCGCAGCTGTGAAATAAATGAATAATAGTCGTCATCTAACTGCTAGATCATCGGTCCCTCTAAATCCTGGTATATACTAGAGCGAACGAAGTGAACGAGTGTAAAACCTCGTTTACACTGCTGCAAACGAGTATTCATAGATAATTCGCCAATGTTCACTGCCATTCGTTTATACTTGTGAACAAGCGTTTATACTGGAATGAAGGGAGGAGAATAGAAGAGAACGAGCATAACATGCAAACGATAGACGCTGCCTATTTTAATTTTTTTTTATCTGTGCGCTAATAATCCTCACACAGCTTTCACTTGAAAACAACACTACTTATAATAACAGGTCTGCGTGAGTGCGGATATCCCCAGTAATAACTGTGCTGCAGATAAAAGCGTACGTCTGTTGCGAATATTTGCGGGTTATCTTTAAACTGTACAAAGTAAATTTTTAACATAATTATGGTTTGCCGTCTGTGGCTCTTCAAAGTTGACACCGTCAAAATATGCTCGAAAAACACGCTTTCACTTGTATATTACTGCGTTTGCAGCCCCCTTTCAACAACAATCCAAAATTCATCGTTTTGTGCCACTCTTATATCATTTGCGATAAGTTACATGCAAAGTAAAACAATCTAAATTTGAAATGACTGTCACTGAAATATGTCCAGCCTTAATTCGCATCATAACCGAGTGCGCATTTTGAAAACTTTCTAGTGTTAACCTGCACGTGGAGATCTTTTTTACCATAATAATCCGTACCAGAAGAGCTGTATAGCAAAGTGGAAATTGACGGCATGGAAGACGAGTGTAAAACCCTTGCGACTGCAATACAGTTTGCATTTAAACAGGAACTCGCGAGAAATGTTTGTGTGTTACTTTTCATTTATTTCATTTCGCATATGATTGTGAGAAATAAACTTGGTTTGTTGAATTACAGGAGCTAATCTACATTCTTAGATTGAAAACTCGGGAAAAACCACAGCCGATCATGAGCTACAGTCAGCAGTGTGACGAATGATTTCGCCCGCAGCGCTCTAGCCGAACGCAAATCAGCGTCATTCACGTCACAGAAGATAAAGCGTTGCCAATTCCGCGACATGGACAGGTCAGTTAGCATTGTAGCGTACGTGATCCGGGGTACAATATTTCCTGTGTTGGGATGGCTGAATAAATATATATGTATTTTAGAAGGTTGGATTATAAAGAAAGATTCAGGCACACGTTATCCTAACATCCCTTATGTTTGCAGATAGCATGGCACTAACTTAGACCTGTGACTGTGACGATAAGAAAGATCTGAACGATAGCAAGTTAAGTGACTGAACTATGGGTTTCTCTTATATTTTCGAATGTATGTGTGTATAACATTTACGTAAAAAATTCGTAACTCACCTCTTCCCATTTCGCTCAGAAGTTCTCTCTTTCTCAAGAAGCTAATAATCAGTCCCATGCATTAAGTCTGACCGTCGTTTCAACCTTGGTTGATTAAAAACTGCGATTCTCCTTCAGTAGTAACGATATTTAAAGCATTAGGATGTACGGTGTCGTATGTCATAAAGATTTTGAACAAAACGTTTAGTTATGAGCATATGACAACGTTCCAGCATGTTTTTGTAGTTGCCTCCATTGTTGATATGAAACTCCTAATTTTAGTTTCTCAGCTAGTGTCGGAATTCGCGTATTTTCCCATTTAGTAACACTTCCCGCACAGATAGTTTGGCACTTTGACTCCTAGTTATTTAAACATCAGTTAATTGCAAAAGAGAACGTTTATTGTTTGTTTGACAGATGGTAGTTTTCTTCCATTTATTTCAGTAAATTACATATGTACTTTACCTTTAATTTTACATTGTGTGTATCCTTTGGCTGCCTACCGAAACTGTGCTTGCTTTGGTACCACCGGGAGCGGGCTACGATATGGAGCTGCTCGAGGGTTCGATCAAATCCTACGAAATCATTTAATTAACCTCCTCTTCTATTGCCAATATCAGCTTTCTGGGTATGGGATAAAACTATGGTAGACAGTTTGGTGTGGGAAGACATCGAGGTGGCAAGTGTATCCTTTTACGAAACTTGGACTTTCCTTAAAGACCTTATAATAATTATTAACTAAATTTGCTAACTGATCTTCTAGTCGTAAGGACCTGATCATTCAAACATCTTATCTTTTCCTTATGTTCTAATCCCTTAGATTAGCCGGCCGGAGTGGTCGAGCGGTTCTAGGCGCTACAGTCTGGAACTGCGCGACCGCTACGGTCGCAGGTTCGAATCCTGCCTCGGGCATGGATGTGTGTGATGTCCTTAGGTTAGTTCGGTTTAAGTAGTTCTAAGTTCCTGGGACTGATGACCTCAGAATTTAAGTCCCATAGTGCTCAGCGTCATTTGAAACATATTGAACACCTTCGGTTACTATAAATAATCAATTTTATGCATGCCCGTCTGCAGTATCGCTCATGCTTACTCTTCTTTCTCAACAGATCTAGTTAAACTTCGGCACCATCTAACTTAATTATAAACTTTCCAGCAGAGAAGTGGATTCTTCCGTCCTTCTCGCATATATTTTCCTATCCTACGATACAGTCGACATTCACTTAATCACTAAGAAAGTGAATTTGTAACGTCACCATTCCTAATCAGCCTACTGAATTGTTATATAATTGACCGTTATCGCGTATGCCTAATGAAATTTTACAGTGAGTAAGGTTGTCGTTACCGAAGCAAAATAACACCGGTTAGTTGGAGGAAAGTGTACAACAGGCTCTTCTGAAGGAAGAATCTATTCTAAACTTAAGCTAAATACTGATGATAATTTTGGAATTGGTGGAATATAGTACAATCGCCCACGAACGACACCGGGAGGGGAGTGGGGGAGGGGGAAGGATACCACCACGTAACATATAATAAAAAATAGTGATATACAAAAAAATACTGGTTAGCTAAAAAGGAGATAACTAAACGGTCGCCAAACCTCTAGGGCATTGAGTCTGCAGAATCTTAAGAAAGGTAATGGCAAAGGAATTTAAGCAAATGACCACTGGCGTGGCAATAGAAGGTTGTCACGCTTTTCCACAGCACAACAGTTCACGAGGAAATAAATGAATCAGAAAAAAGTGAGTTTGCAGTTATTTATTCTGAAATTCTAAATTTTGAAAGTAAAGTTAAATGAATGTAACTATAACTTTGTTATGTAAAAAAAATACGTTCAGTAACCTCAGTGCAATGCAATGCAAAATTTAGAAAAGGACAAGCAATTTATTTCTGATTATTGAAAGATTGAACTGAATTTCCTTTAAGCAAATGAGTAACTGATTTTACTTTTAATATAACAATAAAATACGTACCAAGCCAGCAGAATTCAGTCGCTAACCTAAATACAGAATAATTCAAAATGCGGACTCTTAATTTGAGCTGTATCTTTAGTTAATATTTTTGCTAGTGTAATTTTACGCCACTTCAAGCGACTGAAGTTAATACTCAAAATAGCAAATTAGTTAAGCCTCTGTTATGATATACAAGAATGAACAGTTACTGAGGCAGAAAATTTAGACTGAAACTCGTCATTAGCAAACAAACTAAACTGGCAGTAAATACTTAATCAATTCTCATACATTTACCACACTCGGCGATTGCATGGAAAGGAAATGGTCTGTGCTCTTTTACAATGTCTGAGGGCAATGACATCACAGGGGCGCTACAAGTTTTAACTATTGCAGGTTATTACTAGAGTTAGTCAAACTTTGTGAAGGAAATGCAACTGGGTATAGCCTCTACAGTACTGTATCTGTCAGTTAACAGTCTTACGATGTTGTAGCTGTGCGGACGACGAAGAATGTAGCCGACTACACCGCTGAGCTGCCGCTGTTGCTTCTGCAGCTGTTTGAGAGCCCCGAGTCGTCTCCAGAGACACGGATAATTATGGGGCAGGCAACGGCTAGAATTGCAGCTTCCTCCGCCTGTCCACTCCTGCCGTGCTCTCAATACGTACTCGCGGGTTAACGAATCAGGCGCGTCTACACTGGCGCGAGCATAGCTGCACACCGCGTGTGCGGGAACATCCAACAAACACTCCCGCACTCTTTCATTTCTCAAGCTGCTCTGCTCCCTCTCTGCTCACAACGCGACAGAGACTTTCCATACGCAAAAAAAAAAAAAAAACAACGGCTCAGCTACTGCCATTTCATCGTTGCTTTATGTTTAAATAAAGTTCCCTTGGCTATGACCCAGCAATTTACAATATTTTCATTATAATTACAATCAATTATATACAGTCAGAAATAAACACGCTCTTACATCGATTACGTATTAAATATAGTTTCTGTAATAAAGCTTACTGATTCAGAATCAGAAGTACAGTACAAGTTATCAATCGATATGAAACGGGGAAAATTTTGGATGGTGCAGAAGGTATTTTATCTGCTTTTTTGGTATTACAAATTGAATCACTTTAGTGTAAGCAACGTTTGTATCTTTACTGTCTGCGACAGCTCCAACTGTTCTGCAATTGCTTACAGGTAAAGTAGGCAAACGTTTCAAAGAGGCTGCAGGAGATCGCATTTACCGAAGCACCAGTGTTCAGATAACAGTAACATGAAGTCCTTCAGTATTTACTTTTACCCCTGAGATCGGTACTGTTGGCTAATCCTCATTACATTTATTTGTATCATTCACCTTCTGCATATAGCCCCCGAAAGATTCTTCGACCGCTCCTCTGAGGCACGGTACGGTCGAGTTTAGTTTACCAGTGAGGCCATGGTCGGGGAGCACGTTCTTCAGTTACTTCCGTAATAATCCGTCGCTGCTCTCGCCAGTCCTGAGTTAATTGTTGCTCCTGCCGAACCGTGTCTTACGCCACTGTGGATTCTAATATTGTCTCAGATGGTTACAATACATAGGATTAAGTCTCCGATTCGGTCTATTTTTTTCGTTCCTGTTATGCCTGAAACAAGAACGATTGCCGTCCTGATTGTAAAGACGATGATTTGCATTATAGCTATATTGTAGAATATGTGTCTGATTCATACTGTTAGCCATATGATCTGCCGTTGGGTTGTGGTTGTTTGGCCATTATTTTGGTTTGGGTTTGGCGTACATTCGTTTTCTTGTCCCTGTCTCAACTTCATGTCCTTCTGGATTAAATCCATAGACTCCAAGATCGACAAAAACTCTTCCACATTATCCTCATTCGCATGAATCAGCTTGTCAACTATTTACAATTGTAACGTTGCCTTGAGCATGTTTAATAAGTCTTTGTGTGACATGCATTCATCCCAGTAACAGGCTTTGTTCTCATACTTCTCAAGGCATCTCCGAAAATTACCATTCTTGTACGATAATACTTGAGAATGAAAAACTTGTTTTTTTCAACAGTTCCTGTATCCCAAGTGATCAGTAATTTGCGAGGAATGCATGTTCACATTCCTCATACGTACGGCACTGACCCATGATATCTGTAGCAAAGAGAGATTGTGTTAAGACATAATAACCTTTGTAGACTCTGAGAAACTCATCTGCAGAAACCAGCATGGTTTTAAGAAACAGCGGTCATGTGAGACACAGCTGGCCCTCTTTGTGCATGATATGCAACAGGCTCTAGATACCGGTTCCCAAGTTGATGCCATATTTCTCGACTTTCGAAAGGCGTTCCACTCAGTTCCGCACTATCGGTTGCTACAAAAAGTGCGCGCTTACGGTCTATCCGATGACACATGCGGTTGGATAGAAAGTTTTCTAACAGACAGGTAGCAGTATGTCGTTTTGATCGGGGTGACTCCAACAGAAACATGCGTAACTTCAGGTGTGCCCCAGGGCAGCGTAATAGGTCCCCTGCTTTTTACGATTTACATAAACGATCTGGTTGATGGTATTGACAACAGCCTTAGACTGTTTGCCGGTGATGCTGTAGTTTACAGGAAAGTAGTATCACACGAAAATTGTGAACAAATCAATGAGGATTTGCAGAAAATAAATGCGTGGTGTAATGACTGGCAGTTATCTCTCAATATTAGTAAGTGTAATCTACTGCATATAACATGGCGAAAATACCCATTAATTTACGAGTACAAAATAAATGCCCAGTCTTTGAAAGCGGTAACGTCCGTCAAGTATCTGGGTGTGACTATTCGAAATGATCTCAAATGGAATGATCAGATTACACAAGTAACGGGTAAGGCGAACTCTAGATTGCGGTTTATTGATAGAATCCTGAAGCGATGCAGTCCTTCAACAAAGGAAATAGCTTACAATACGTTAGTTCGTCCAGTCTTGGAGTATTGTTCGTCTGTATGGGACCATTACCAGCTGGGTCTGATTCAAGAGATTGAGAAGGTCAAAAGGAGAGCGGTATGATTCGTGACTGGTACATTTAGCCGTCGCCAGAGCGTTACAAATCTCATAGAAAGTTTGAAGTGGGACACACTTGCAGATAGACGACGCACTAAACGGAAGGGGCTGCTCAAAATTCCGAAATCTGATTTTCACCGAGGATATAGAGCATATATTAATACCACCAAGTTTCAAATCGCGCAATGATCACTATTCAAAGATAAGGGAAATAAGAGCTCGTACTGAGGCGTACAGACAGTCGTTTTTCCCTTGCGCGATCCGCTAGTGGAACAGAAGGGGGGAAATATGACTTTGGCGCGAATTGTGCCCTCCGCCACACACCGCTTGGTGGCTAGCGGAGTATATATGTAGATGTAGACGTAGAGAGCTGAATCCTGTTGAGAATATCCTGCAGCATAGCTGATCTTTTGTTCTCTGCCCACGCTCGTGGTGAAACTCCATGAAATCCTCTAATTAATACAACGGAATTAACAGTCTTCTTGTCTGCTGAAAAAGGCCGAAATTGTCACTGTTTTAACAGCTTCTCTTCCATCAGCATTGTTGTATCTAAATTTGTGGGTGATAGCACACAGCTGGCAGCGTCAGAATTAAATATCTGATAAAATATCTAATACACCTGCACATTGCTTCGATTTCGTACAGGGCTCGAGGCCTGTGATACATGCTCGCCACGCACCTCTGGTTTCGGATTCCGTATTGCCCCTTGGACCTCTTCCATTTTTCTAGAAAACGTGTCGACTGGCGCATTTATCTGTTTGTTCCAATGAACGAAGCGTGAGCCAATTTGCTCCTTAACTTCCTGTTGTACAGTCTTACGTTCTTCAGCGGAAGGCAATTTCTCGGCCGATGGATTAGAAACAGCTTTCTGTACGCTTTTTTGAACGTAAGCGGAAACTTGACCTTCTTTCACTCGAGTCCACTCTTCGATTTTATTCGAAAAATTCTTCCTATGTTCGTTAAATTTCTCGGAAATGAGTTTCTTATATCCTGACGACACACTGTTAACAGTCGTATTTATGTGATCTACTGCATATTTCACAGCTTACTCATGTCCTTAATCCGCTGTGAAATCTTAGTCAGTTGGTTTGGAAATTGTTCCTGTGCTTAAGGCAGTTGCATTATTTCATTCTACCTTTGTTCTTGTCTTGTAGCTTTACCTGAAATACCCGCAGTAATTGGCTCTAAATCTTGCTTAATTACAGCTTTCTCTACCTCGATGTTCATTTCAAATTGCTTAGTTTCTATATTAGCTACATTTGCAGAAACATCTGTAACAGTTGTGGCTAAAATTGTTAAGTGCCTTAATGGATCCGTTACTGCCTGCGGCGAAGCTATTGCCTCTGCACACAAACAATCTTCAGAAATGGACCCAATATTTACTCCCCTTCGCGCTGCATTCTTCTGTATTGTGGAGGGGTCCTGACAATAACCAAAATTCACTATTGGATGTCAACGCTCCCTCCTATGATCACACTAACTTAACAATACACACAGTAGTCTACGCACTATAAGTATGAGACATTACAATGCACCATGTCACTAATTTCTATATTAACTGCTATGAAACAAAGTGTTCTACTTTTTTGTTTGAGGATATCTCATTCATAAAATTGGTACAGGTGAACCACACTAGAAGAACAGTTAACTGTGCTTGTTGTCTCATGAAATTCATCTCTGATGGACCAGTCAGCTCAGCTCTCGCGATGACACACAGCTCCACAGCAAAGCATGCAATCAAGTTACACAACAGAGATTAAACACTGTATACGTTTAATATTAGTCACGAATTTCCCCCAAAATTGGAGTTCTTTATACGGTTGACACGTTTAATGATTGCATATTTACTTACTACTCATAAATTAATAAATTTTTAAAGAGTTCTGCTACATGGAATGTGTAATACTAAAAAGTCTGTGTAGCCTCTTGAATACCTAAGTATCCTTCATCAGGACAGAGTTTACCCAGCAAGTTTTGAAAGTTTTCTACATTACTTGAATTTCCACAGTCGCCGTAATCTGAAAGATAATTGTGCTGGAACGTTGAGCTCTTTTCTGCTCCGCGCCACTGATGCTGGTAGACTCCGTCGTTCTCTGAAACGTTCTCTATGTACGCAACTTCGCTATAGACAGACGTGACTACAGAACAGGCGCAATAGACACTCCGATGATTCTTAAACGCTAACGTCAGATTGGGGGAAATTACTGGTAAAATTAAAACAGTTCCAATGAAAGGAGACCTATTCAGATGGAACTGGACTGTGCGCGGGCTAGAAACGGCACTCATTCACAATAGGAGACGACTGTCTATGGGCGTGCATGTGAATACTTACACGACTTTATATGAATTAGCGCTGAAATAAAATTCCATATTTACAAAGTATCACAATGGCAGCTCTTCAACAACAGGAAAATTTCCGCATAAACCTCAACGTCTATTCTAGCAATCAGCTGAGGACAAAGGTTACAATATTTGTTACACCTCTCATTCTCGTCCCAGCACATCAGAATACTCCACATTGCAGGGAGGCTGTTTGTTGCAGTTAATAATGTTTCTCTGACACTTACACTAATATCGTGAACTTTGTCCATGCGCTCTACGCTTAATTCGTTTATCTCCATGTCTTACTGGAAATACAGGGTGATTCAAAAAGAATACCACAACTTTAAAAATGTGTATTTAATGAAAGAAACATAATATAACCTTCTGTTATACATCATTACAAAGAGTAAAAAGGTTTTTTTTTCACTCAAAAACAAGTTCAGAGATGTTCAATACGGCCCCCTCCAGACACACGAGCAATATCAACCCGATACTCCAACTCGTTCCACACTCTCTGTACCATATCAGGCGTAACAGTTTGGATAGCTGCTGTTATTTCTCGTTTCAAATCATCAATGGTGGCTGGGAGAGGTGGCCGAAACACCATATCCTTAACATACCCCCATAAGAAAAAATCGCAGGGGGTAAGATCAGGGCTTCTTGGAGGCCAGTGATGAAGTGCTCTGTCACGGGCTGCATGGCGGCCGATCCATCGCCTCGGGTAGTTGACGTTCAGGTAGTTACGGACAGATAAGTGCCAATGTGGTGGCGCTCCATCCTGCTGAAATATGAATTGTTGTGCTTCTTGTTCGAGCTGAGGGAACATCTCCAGATACTGTAGTCCAGTTACAGTAGCACGTTCGAAGAAAAAGGGACCAAAAACTGTATTGGCTGAAATGGCACAGAAAACGTTCACCTTAGGCGAGTCACGTTCATACTGAGTTGTTTCCCGCGGATTCTCAGTGCCCCATATACAGACATTGTGACGGTTGACTTTCCCGTTAGTGTGGAAAGTTGCTTCATCACTAAACACAATCTTTGAAACGAAAGATTGATCTGTTTCCATTTGAGCAAGGATAAAATCACAGAAATCGATTCTTTTAATCTTATCAGCTGCAGACAGTGCTTGAACCAATTTCAGACGATAAGGTTTCATAACTAACCTTTTTCGTAGGACTCTCCATACAGTTGATTATGGAATTTGCAGCTCTCTGCTAGCTCTGCGAGTCGATTTTCCTGGGCTGCGAACAAATGCTTGCTGGATGCGTGCTACATTTTCATCACTCGTTCTCGGCCGTCCAGAACTTTTCCCTTTGCACAAACACCCATTCTCTGTAAACTGTTTATACCAACGTTTAATACACCACCTATCAGGAGGTTTAACACCATACTTCGTTCGAAATGCACGCTGAACAATTGTCGTCGATTCACTTCTGCCGTACTCAATAACACAAAAAGCTTTCTGTTGAGCGGTCGCCATCTTAGGATCAACTAACGCTGACGCCTAGTCAACAGCGCCTCAAGCGAACAAATGTACAACTAAATGAAACTTTATAGCTCCCTTAATTCGCCGACAGATAGTGCTTAGCTCTGCCTTTTGTCGTTGCAGAGTTTTAAATTCCTAAAGTTGTGGTATTCTTTTTGAATCACTCTGTATTTAATAACATTGAAACAATAATATTTCATGACAGTTGCAGTTGTCATCGTCAACATAGAAATGTGTTATTACAGTTAACCGTGTACACATTACATAACTACGCTGCCAGAAAAAAAAATTGTATATGTGAAAAAACGACGTCGATTTTGATCCGATAAGAGCATATGCCATCTGGAAGATAGGAGATGTACTGACAATGGTTGTAACATCGCCCGCCAGCAGATAAGGAAGTGGCGCAGCTACCAGAATGCCATCTGTCTACCCTTTAGAAGGGAATGTTCACAGCCGTAAGTCTGTGTGGTGCAAAGTGTGAAGCAAGAAGGCAACCATGCCACGGGGATGAACTCACGCTTCCTACAGCCGGCTGAGCGACTTTCATAGGTGTCAAATTATGGCCTTCCCAGTGGTGGGATGATCCGTTCGGAGAATTGCGACACAAGTTGGACGTGCTGCGTCAATTGTGCAATTGTGTTAGTATCACTGGTCACCTGAACATTCTCACACAGCCCAGACGCCCACCAGGATCGTCGTGTTGTAAGGGCAGCACTGGTAGATCGTACAGGCACTACAGCACAGATAAGAGGCCTTGTGAGCCCAGACGTGTCAACATATACTGTTGTGAACCGAGTATTAGCAGAGGGACTAGGAGCACTCACACCTCTAGCCGGTCTTCCATTCTCACCACAGTATCTACATGCACAGCCCGACTGGTGCCATCAGGGGATCGCTTGGGAGATGGAATGGCGCGTCATGGTCTTCAGCGATGAAAGCAGATTCTGATGGTCGTTTGCGCGTATGGCGTTGACCTGATGAACTCTGTCTCGTATATTCGTCAAAGACGCACTGACCTCACCCCAGGCCTCTGGGTCTGAGGTGCGATAAGCTACAACTCTCGTTCAACGTTGTTGTTTATGGAGGGAACGTAAACCAGCCTCGGTACGTGCAGATTGTTGTAAAAGCCATTCTTTTGGCGTTTCTGCAACAGGAAGATGATGTGTTGTTCCAACACGATAATGCTCGTCCCCACACTTCCCATGAAACTCAACGTGCAGAAGCAACTTCCCTGGCCAGCATGATCTCCGGATTTGTTTCCAATCGAGCAACTGTGGGTTACGATGGGACGAGAAATGGCTTGCGTGGCCTGTTAACCAACTCTTACAGAATTACGTGAACAGGTCGAGCAGGCGTGGAATAACGTACCCCAGGACAGTATTCGCCATCTGTACGATCGACTTGGTGCCAGAGTCAGCGCCTGCTTTGCCATTCACGGAATCTACACCACGTACTAATATTGGTGTATCACCATTGGTCTATACCTGATACCTCAGAACCGCTTGTGCTACTAAACTGTGAATGTAATCATTTCACGTACTGCACATGTACTGTTGCAACAATAAATCTTGAGTGAATCTAAAAGGGTGCACTAATTCTTTTCCGACAGGGTAGTTTTAAAAATTTATAGAATTTTATCACATTAAAATTCAGTACCTGAAGAATTGATAATCCCCAAACGGTTTTATATATCACATAGCCATTATCTAGGATAGAACGTTCCAGTTGATGAGGCAGGCTTCTGACCAGGGCGTAGCTGCTGCGACCAAGCATTGTCTCTCATATTCTTCATAGAGTCAGGATATCAAATGAAGCAGAAACATCTGTGGCGTTTGGTGATCCAACTGCCTCCTTCGACAATGTGTGGAATGAAGGCCTTATCTACAGATTTCTCCGCATCATACTCTGCAGAACAATGGCTCCACTGATTAACAGCATGCTAAGCGATCGAAATTTCCATGTAATCACTGGAAGCAACATAAGTAAGGAGAGGATGCTGAACAACGGATTGCCTCAAGGATCAGTTCTCTCACCATTACTGTTCAACCTATATCTATCTGTTGTACCTGACACTTCGTCCAGAAAATATTGCTATGCCGATGACCTGGCTCTACCTGTACAACACCAGGACATGAAGACAACAGAAGAGATTCTAACCAATGGCCTGTCTGCATTAGATAATTACTTCAAAATCTGGAAGCTCCAACCCAGTGTGAGTAAATCGGAAGTTTGTTGCTTCCATTTAAATAATCGGTTGGCGAACGTAAAACTGGAAGTAAGTTTCAGAGTCAGAATTCTTCGTCATAAATGGAACCCAAAATATCTTGGTGTCATCCTGGACTGTACACTATGCTTCAACACAACCCCTTCTTAACTTATCTCAAAAGTTGAGGACTCGAAACAACATTCTCCATAAGCTATGCGGAACTACCTGGGGATCTTCAGCAACCACCCTGCGATCTTCAGCTCTGGCCTTGGTGTACTCAAGTGCTGAGTATTGTGCACCTGTTCGGATGAACAGTCATCATGCAGTTCTTGTTGATACCCAGCTGAATACGACAATGCGAATAATATCTGGCGCAATCAGATCTACTCCATTTTATTGGCTTCCACTGTTAATGCCTCCTGATCTACGCAGATGTACTGCCCTTATGAGAGAATTCCACAAGATCTCCAGGAATTCTAACCTACTCGTGCATAGCAACCTGCCAATTTCAAATCGTAAGAGACTGAAATCACGACATTCAAATATGTACGATGCTGCTGACATGGTTGCTAAGGATTTCAAACCTCTTGAAGAATGTAAAGGTCGGTGGGAAGCAGTGACAGATGTGCGCCTGCATAACATCTTCTCAGGTGCTAAACTTCCAAGTGGATTCGACCTACCACGCAAGACCTGGACTATTCTCAACAGAATCCGTAAGGGCCATGGCCGATGCAGGGATGCTGTCTTTAAGTGGAAGAAGCTGCCTAATCCAGCCTGTACTGCGGGGCCCCATACTAGACTGTTCACCACATTGTCAGTGAATGCAGGATTCGAGTCTATCATGGTGCTGAAGAGGAATCCTGCTAGCAACTCCAGATGCAGTGCGCTTGATTGAAGGACTGGATATTCAGTTGTAAAGACAAACTTAAGTTTCTTGTATGTCGATATGTACATATGTATATGTAATTTGATTTTATGATAGGTCTGTATTAGCCATACGCTAAATAAATAATAACATAGCCATTAAATATTTAGAGCTCCTTATATTTACAAACTCTGCACGAAACATAACCACTTGTCTCAGAACAACAAAGCTGTAGAAAATAGTGGTCTCTAGTGTGCGTTCCGTCATATGATTCTAAAATCGGTCAGAAGATTGAAACCCTGACCTGGAAACGTTTGTTGTTGGTTCCGTTTGTTGCGTGTGCAAAATGAAAACAAAAAGGAAGAATGTGTTAGTGTCAATGAATAAAGAGATGCAGCGCATAGGATGGATAAAGAAGAATTCTTTAAAAGGACTGCTGCTGAATTTTGTGTTGGAGTTTCAACGGTGACAGACTGGTAACGTAAGATTAGCCGTTTTTGAGTCCACTGACGCTGTTTACACATATGTTAAGGAGCTAGTGCAAAGTTCGACCTGTCGGAATTCATTAAAGTGTTTGCATACATGCTAGGACGCACAGACATCGATATTAATGACATAAATGACTTGCTACGACATAACAACCGCTGTATCATTTCTGATGCCGACATTACAGTCGTTTGCTCGTCTGCAGACGATGACGATAGTGATGAAGAGCTATCTAGCAAATTTCGCGCTCAATCTGAAGACATTATGACACAAAGGCAACAACACAGCTTACAAAATAATGGTTTATTTGGAAAGCCACACGGAAACAACGTCGGTTGAACTACTGCTGGTGAAGCGCGTACATGATCATGCTACACATAAATGACTTACGAAACTGGCTCAAAAGAAATTTAATGATTACTAGATGAGTGCCCGATGTTGTCCGAGTAGATATTTCTTCCAGTGTTATTGGCGAGAAAAAAAGTCATTAAGTTTTGATGTCATGTGTAAAGTTCGTTTCAAGTCACTAAATGGTCCTATTCTCAAATATTAAGGATACCCACACGTCGTGGGCTACATTGCTTCCTCCCCCCCCTCCCCTCCCCCATTCCCACCCCGCCCCTTACTCCACAGCGATTATCTACAGAGAGTAAGAGATATGTGTACCAAGTTTGGTTGAAATAGGTCCAACAGTTTCGGAGAAAATATTGGGTATACATACATACATATACACAATGTGATCAAAAGTATCCGGACACCTGGTTGAAAATGACTTACAAGTTCGGGGCGCCCTCCATCGGTAATGCTTGAGTTCAATACTGCGTTGGCCCACCCTTAGCCTTGATGACGGCGCCCACTCTCGCAGGCATACGTTCAGTCAGGTGCTGGAAGGTTTCTTCAGGAATGGCAACCAATTCTTCACGGAGTGATGCACTGAGCAGAGGTGTCGATGTCGGTTGGTGAGGCCTGGCACGAAGTCGGCTTTCAAAACATCCCAAAGGTGTTCTGTAGGATTCCGGTCAGGACCCTGCGCAGGTCAGTCCATTACAGGGATGTTATTGTCGTGTAACAACTCCGCCACAGGCCGTGCATTATGAACAGGTGCTCGATCGTGTTGAAAGATGCAATCACCATCCCCGAATTGCTCTTCAACAGTGGGAAGCAAGAAGGTGCTTAAAACATCAATGTAGACCTGTGCTGTGATAGTACCACGCAAAACAACAAGAGGTGCAAGCCCCCTCCATGAAAAACATGACCACACCATAACACCACCGCCTCCGAATTTTACTTTTGGCACTACACACGCTGGCAGATGTCGTTCAGTGGGCATTCGCCGTATCCACGCCCTGCCGTCGGATCGCGACACTGTGTACCGTGATTCGTCACTCCACACAACTTTTTTCCACCGTTCAGTCGTCCAATGTTCACGCTCTTCACACCAAGCGAGGCGTCGTTTGGCATTTTTGAGCAGCCGCTGGACCGTGAAATCCAAGTTTTCTCATCTCCCACCTAACTGTCATAGTATTTGCAGTGGACCCTGATGCAGTTTGGAATTCCTGTGTGATGGTCTGGATAGATGTCTGCCTCTTCAACTGTCGACGGTCTCTGTCTGTCAACAGACGAGATCGGCCTGTACGATTTCGTGCTGTACGTGTCCCTTCACGCTTGCACTTCACTATTACATAGGAAACAGTGTACCTAGGGATGTTTAGAAGTGTGGAAATCTCGAGCATAGGCGTATGACACAAGTGACACGCAATCACAATCACCTGACTACGTTCGAAGTCCGTGAGTTCCGCGGAGCGCCCCATTCTGCTCTCTCACGATGTCTAATGACTACTGAGGTCGCTGATATGGAGTACCTCGCAGCAGGTGGCAGCACAATGCACCTAATATGAAAAACGTATGTTTCTTGGGGTGTCCGGATACTTTTTATCACATAGTGTATCTCCACATCCGTTTTTACAAAATATGTGGATTTCAATGCATAAAACTTAAATTCTTGAATATCTGCTTAAAATTTCTAATATCAGAAAATTGAGTCCACCTTGATGCAAAACGCCTTGTTATTCGTTTTTTTCTTTATTTTCCCAAACTAGTTTCGGCGATAAATATCACCATCATCAGTGGGTTTTTTAAATCTAAAAACGTGCAGAAATTAGCATGGTTATACAAACACATTACTGTTTTCTATGCAAACACGGAGCAAAAGGAAGAGTTCCAAGATAAAATCATTGCTTAAAATGTATTTGAAAATAATGTGTAATATGTATGTTTACGTAAAATGAGGTCAATGGTTCGTCCGGAACCGCGCGGCTGCTACGGTCGCAGGTTCGAATCCTGCCTCGGGCATGGATGTGTGTGATGTCCTTAGGTTAGTTAGGTTTAAGTAGTTCTAAGTTCTAGGGGACTGATGACCACAGATGTTAAGTCCCATAGTGCTCAGAGCCATAGTTCAATGGTTCAAATGGCTCTGAGCACTGTGGGACCTTACTTCTGAGGCCGTCAGTCCCCTAGAACTTAGAACTACTTAAACCTAACTAACCTAAGGACATCACACACATCCATGCCCGAGGCAGGATTCGAACCTGCGACCGTAGCGGTCGCGCGGTTCCAGACTGAAGCGCCTAGAACCGCTCGGCCACCCGGCCGGCCGTGAAATGAGTGTAACGTATATGTTCATATTATTTACGCAACGTCATACTAGTTTTTATTGAATTTCCTTGTTATCCACATGACACTGCCCCACATAGTCCGGATAAACGAGATACCAGCGCGCTCGCAGTGATCAAACCTGAGTTGCGACCTTATTTCTGTTATGTAGCGACCTCGCGTAACGAATCCTCGACTGGAAGCGTGTTCTGCCAGCAGGGACCTTCACCCAGATGAAAGTGACAACAGCAACTCCGCGAATGAGGTTGCTGGGGACTGCGTTATTGACCTGACCCAGGGCGGCCGGCCTTCGCGATTTGATTCCCGCGGCTGCTCGCCCAACAAAATCTACGAGCAGCGGAGCGTCAGACGGAATGAGTAAATCCGCTGGACCCGATGTGTGCGCCGGGACGCGACGAAAGCCACGCGTTGTCCGCCCTTCCGCGAATGCCATTTCGCTCAGATCGGCAGAAAACGAGGACAGGAAAACCGAGGCCAAAAAGCGTCGAGGAAGAGGCGCCGGCTTAGGCCTGCGCAGCCTACTGGAAATAGCCCGGGGTCGGTACACGGACGCACAGGGCCGAGGGGAAGGGCCGAACGCCGGCTGGCCGCGACAGATAAGCCCGGGCGAGCCGGACAATGGCCGGCGACCCACTTTTGTATTCCGCCCGCGATTTGTTCCCCATTCGAATTTGTCCGTTGCTTTCTCGAGAGCCGCGCTTCATTGGCTGCGGGACAAGTGTTCCATTCGAACGCGGGCTCCCTCTGAATAGCGGCCGAATTAACTCGCTCACCTCCTGCCGGAGATGCCCGCCTGGGGTAGGAGCAGTCGCCGCGCAGGGCACGCACCGCCCGCCGCCCGATCACCTGCAGGACGCCATCTGGAGCTTTTTTCGTTTCTATTAACAGCTACATGACGCGACAGCTCGACAAAGTGCCTGCCGTGCTGGACTGCGTTTAGTTTCTAAATAAGTTAATACTTCACCATTTCTTTCTTTTATATAGTAATATCAACATCTGCCGTGACCCGGTACGCTTTTGGTTTGTAGAAGCCTTCCGTCTTATGTTGTGGACCACGCCACGTGCGGTATTCGTCTATATAATCCGGATATATTAAAATGGATGTACATATGTATGCATGTATGTCCCACATCTCCTCCTAAACAGCTGGATCGATTTCAACCAAACTTAGTACACATATCACTTACTGTCAGGGTTTCATCGCTGTGGGGTATGAACCACCAGTCCATCAAAGGGGTGGGGATGGAAAAGCACTGTAGCCCACAACGTGGGAATAACCATAATTTATGAAATTACAGGGAAATAAGCTGCATACAGGCGTTGATGTAAGTCAACGGTGACAGTTGAAAATGTGTGCTTCGACCGGGACTCGTACCTGGGATCTCCTGCTTCCTGGCAGAAGCTCTATCCATCTTTTTTTTCTAATAACTTTAGACGAGGGCCGAAATGTGGTAAAAAAAATACACTTGGCCGCGAACAGGCGACTATAAGTTTAAAATGCACGACGATTGCCACTTTTTTTTTGTTTTTATTTTTTTTCCCTTTAAGAACAAATTATGATGAATAAATAAGGAAAAGCTTTATATATATAAGGTCGTCGTGCGACTTGTAGTTAAAGACCAGTTCTTATAGGAGCTCCTGAAGTGTCTCCGCCTACAGCAGGCCAGCTCGTCCAAACGTGTCTTCTCATTGCGTAGGCGTGGGTTCTGGGTAGCAGATCTATTCAGTTCGGTTCGGTTAATACAGTTAATACACGTTTCAGTTTCTCAGGGCTTGGACGTTCCAGCTACGAGGTGGGTCATCGAAGGTGCTCCGTAAGAAATTGGAAAAATATTGCTTATAGCGTGGGTTGCGTATCAGGACGCAGTGTCGTTCGTTGAGATACGTCCAATATCCTAGCGTAGACTTGTCGCCAGAAGTAAAAAGATAGCGGATCGTGTGGCCACAGATCCAATTCACAGAGTGAGTTTTGGTGGAGGGGTAGAAAGTCTTATCGGGGTACAAAAGCATGTGGATGTCGATCTGAGCTGGTTTCTGTCGAGTAAGAAACGCCAAAATTCGCCGCGCAAATGTCCAGACGTCGAACGCTTTGCCACAGTGGAACCGGTGGACATCCGTGTCATCCATCCACTCCACAATGGGTGCAGAGGGATGAATCGGCGAGATGGATGCGGTGCAGACGATCTCGGTTAACTTGTTTGCCATTCACGGTGATGTACCACGCTGATTGAACGTCTGATTCGAGAAAACGGGCATGGATCGCCTTCCATATGTGTCGCCACACGTACTGTGGATACCTACGTTCGATGGGGTTGGACGGGCGGCACTGTTGTAACAATTCGGAGACTGTTTTCGTGGGGTACAAACGTGTAAGTGGTAAGGACCGGTAGACATAACTGAACTCCAGGAAAAATCGTTTAATGTAATAAAAGGGGGTTGGAATGGTCGATACCAGTACTGGGGCGGACAAGGAGGCCGGTGCAAAGTTGTGAAGCAGGAGGCTAGTAAGGCTCTGCGGGCAACGATGCCAAAGTTTTAGTTGGGAGCTGACGTAAAGTGCCTTGACACGAGTCGGCACGTGGATGAGTCCCACCCCGCCACGATCTCGTGGCAGTGCAAGGGATTCATATTGCACCTTGAACAACATCCCCGAGCTGAAGAAGGAGCCGAAAGCCATCAACAGTCGTCGGGCCAGGATATTTGGGACTGGTAGTACTTGAGCCACGTGTGGTATACGGGAAGCATGATACATGTTCACGTATTGCGCGCGTTGGATAACGTCGAGAGCTCGTAGCCGGTACTCTGCGAGATTTGCTCTGATTGTCTGTAGCAAGCGTCTGCCATTTTAGCCGCTGAGCGGCGCAATCTGCTGCGAAATCAAGTCCAAGACATCGTATGGTGGCAACGCATCTCTCCGGCAAGCCCTCACCAATGAGCAGGACCTTGGATTTTGACACGTTAAGGCAGCTCTCCGACACTTCGCTGTAAGTCGCCACCCATGTTAGTGCTGCTCGTACTTCATCTTCACTGCGCAGATATAGTAATATGTCGTCTGCGTAGGCTGTACAACAGAAACGGTGGCCGTGCACAGCCATACCTTCCAAACGTTGGCGCATGCCCTGGAGCAAGGGTTTCAAAGGCGAAAGCATACAAAATCGTGGAAAGAGGGCAGCCTTGTCGTACAGATCGTGCGATGACCAGGGACGGTGTGAGGCGACCATTGTACATGATTTTAGAGGTTGCATTACTCAACAGGCGCATAACCACTGTGACAATACCGCCAGGAAAACCCATATGCTGAAGAACTGTCCGTAAATAGAAGTGGTCAACACGGTCGAAAGCCTGGCTAAAGTCCAGTGAAGCTAAGGCGCCAGGGAGACGTTGATAATGCGCTAATGCTATCATGTCTCTGTAACGGCAAAGGGCCGTACGGATGTTGTTGTCGCCTCCTAGGGAAGTCTGGTCGCAGGATGTGACGTAACGTGCGACCTTCTTGAGTCGCGATGCCAGTAGCCGTGTGAATATTTTCATGTCGCTGTTGAGCAAAGTAATTGGTCGATAGTCCTGGATCCTCGATAACCCGTGCGGTTTATGTACGGGGATAATAATGCCATCTAGAAAGGCGCTCGGGACCACTGTCATCGGTGACATCAGCTCCTGTACGATTGCCGTCCACGTGGAATCCAACAAATAGTGAAAACTTTTATAAAAGTCTATGGGTATACCGTCAGGTCCAGGAGATCTGTTATCGGAACCCGCCTTGATAGCATCTACCACTTCATCTGTGGTTACGTCGTCTTGGAGGCCATGCACGGCATCCTCCGGAAGAGTGTTCGTAGTAAGCTGAGCGACTTCTGTAATCAGTGTTGCAGAATGCGGTACGGCTGCGTATGGCCCGGCAAAATGAGCATGGAGAGCACGACCGATGCTTTGCTGGGTGTCGTGCCGGCGCCCTTCCACATCAGTGAGTACTTGGATCAGAGCTCGTCGTCGTCGTTGTCTTTCCTGAAGGAGGTGGTACATCGACGGACGTTCTTGAGGGATACGATTAGAAGCACGAGAACGGACTACAGTTCCTTCCAAGTGACGCCGCATGATCAAGGAGATCTGCGCCTTCGTGCGATGGACCATCGACTGCCGGGCTGGTGAGAAAGGCATCGTCGCACAGTCACGTAGTATGGTGTAGTAGAGCTGCAGGGTATTAGTTTGCCACTCCTTAAATTCCTTCCCATAACTCATCAGTGTCTTCCTGAGGGTCGGCTTTGTACAGGAGAGCCACCATTATAATGTGGAGTCATAGGCTTCTCGACGATGGCGGCAGCGTGCCCACGCTTCTTCGACCATACGGCGACAGTCTGAGGAGGTCAGGTGAGCGACATTGAGTTTCCACAGACTACGACAATGCCACACTCGCTGTCGGGAGAGAGTGACGTCACAGAGGTACGCATCATGGTCTGAAAAGGCCAAGGGCCAGACTTCCGCATGACGTGTGCCATCAGCAAGGGAGCGGGTAACGTAGATGCGATCTATGCGGCTTGACGAGTGAGAAGTGTAGAATGTATAGCCCGGTTGAATTCCGTGGAGCTTCTTCCAAGTGTCAACAAGTCGTAGACGGTCGATGACCACTGAGAGAGATGCACAAGGGGAATGTCGCGGGAGTTGGTCCGCGGGCTCTTGTGTCGAGTTAAAATCCCCACCGAGTACCTAATCGTCCTGCGGACCGGTGAAGAGGGGTGCGACGCTTTCGGCAAAAAAATTTTGTCGGTCATGACGGCGGCCAATGCCGGACGGAGCGTAGATATTAATAATACGCACGCCGAACAGTGTGAGGGCCATACCTCGCGCAGTGGGGAGGTAGATGACGTCCTCTGCAGGGAGTCCGTCGCGTAGCAGGATGGCGACGCCGCTACCGGTGTCGGATGCGGGGGAAACATGGGCGTTGTATCCGGTGGGAACTAGGAAGTCAGCCACAAACACCTCTTGTAAGAGTGCGATATCCACATCCGCAGAGTAAATTGTGTCTCGGAAAATAGCCAGTTTATGGGAGGCACGAATGGTGGCAAATTCATCGTGGCGATACGATATTGCTGTGTACAGCCATCCTCAGTATTTGCAGAACGTGCGGTAGAAGTAGCCGGCAGGTGGGGACCCACCGGTGGTGCCGCAGTGGTGATAATTACTGGCGGGGCGCCAGCCCCAGTGTCGCCGTGGTGGACTCTTTTGCAGACACGCTGGCAGTCTGTTCCACTTCTTCTTCAACGTCATCGGCCCAAGAAGCTGACGACGTGGACATGTGACGGTCACGTACTTCCGGAACGGGTGTTGTGGATTCCGCAACATGAGTGGCAGGGGGACCGCCGTCATCATTAGTTGACAACGGCGAGGACACGTCCCAGGCTGGGAGAGGAGGCGTCACAGGAGGGGTGCCTGTTGCTGCCGCATTGCGTGGCTGGACGAAATATGGGAGATCACCGTCAGACATCAGGTCGACATCTCGCGGGGCCGTCTGAGAAAGGGCGTCATCGGAAGGCGTTCGTCGTCGTTTCCTGTGTTTGCGAGGCGACCGCTGTTTTCTGATGTGGCCTTCTGAATCAGAATGTGGTCGCCCGTGTTCTGACGCCGAACCTGTCTGGACAAAGGCAGACGTCGGCACGACACCGAGGTCGACGTCCACGGTTCCAACAGGAACACCGGTTTCGGTCTGCAACCCGGACGGTCCAGAAGCGAGCACTGGAGGCGACTCCGTGCTTGTGTCTTCGGCGCGTTGTGCTGCGGCGGGCGGCGTTGACGATGCTGCTGGCGCAATCGGGAGTGGCACGACGGGGTCCTGTGCAACCTTGGCGTAGGTGATGGGTAAGGACGTAACCGTCGAAGCCTGGGTCTCTTCACGTAACGGCGTCTGTATTAAGCGGCGGTGTAAGCATTCGGAACGTACATGTCCCTCCTGGCCACATCCTGCGCACGTTCGTGGCTGTCCATCGTACATGAAGATGGCCCTCACACCGCCAATCAGCAGGTACGATGGGACATGTTTCGTCAGATCAATTTTTATTTGCCGGACGCCATTTAATACGGGGTAGGTCGTAAATGTTTGCCGCTTCTCCGCGACGTGACCCAAGACGGTGCCATATGGTTGAAAAGCAGCAATGACCACATCCTGAGGCACCTCGAACGGGAGCTCAAACACCCGCAATATCCGGAGACGAATCCAGCATGGACGACTGTCACAGCACCCATATGTCCATCAGAGTGTTTAAATTTTAGTCCGGTGGCATGACGGTGAATTATGTGAGTACAGATTTCCTGCGTCGACATCTTGATGTAGACAACACTTCCAGTGAAGGAAAAATGTATGCCGATTACGTCCTGGGGGTTCCTCTCGTATGAACTGTTCGACTTCGAAAGCTCTGGGTCGTGGATGTTCGGCCTGAAACGTTACTTTGATCGTTGCACGGCGGTACGAGTGCGCCATGGAGTACGTTAGTACTGGACTCGATAGACACAAACACCGCGACGCGGAAGTAAACACCACCGAGAGCGGAGCGTCGGACGGCGCGCGGAGCAGCTCCGCACGCTAACACGGCTGTGAGCCGACCCTCCATCTGAGCCACCGAGGACACAGCGGATAGCGCGACTGCAGGGACTTATCTCTGGCACGCCTCCCGTGAGACCTACATTCGCAACTTATTGTCCCGCACTATATTCATAGAGTCCCTGCCCATCATACTCATTACTCGTGGCTTTAATGCCGATTCCCGTAAGAGTTCGGGTACTGTTTGTGCGTCCGCACAGAAGAAGATGGTCAAATGGCCGGTGAGCCTTAATTATATATGTGAAGATGGTATCTGTTCTTTCGTCATATATATATATATATATATATATATATATATATATATATATATATACATACATATATATAGGTCTCACGGAAGGCGTGCGAGAGATAAGTCCTCGCAGTCGAAGTATTCTCTGTGTCCTCGGTGGCTCAGATGGATAGAGCGTCTGCCACGTAAGTAGCAGATCCCAGGTTCGCGTCCCGGTCGGGGTACACATTTTCAACTGTCTCTGTTGACTGATATCAACGCCTGTATACAGCTGAGGGTATTTATATTATTGTAATCTCATTATAACGAACTGCATGGTCATGGCCTAAAGAATAGATACCATCTTAATATAGCCATAATTTAGCCATCCAGTATTTGAGAATGAGAGCAGTTAGAGAACTGCAACAAACTCAACACGTAACTTCAAACCCTCACCAATCTTTTTCTCGCTGGTGACCCTCATAGCACGATGAAAGGTAAAATCTTTATCGCTTACTATACTTTCGCACTGCGTGCAGGAATGACGTTTTATTTTGTTACTTCTTTACTACTAACTCTATTCGCAAAACGTTTCGCATATAGTAACCACATATATCGCTGAATGTACCTACAAAAATATACCATTTTGCGATACGTAGGTCAGGAAATAAGACGTCAGAAACATTGAGCTGAATGAAAATGAAACTGCAGGACGAAATTCGCTAGAGATACAGGTGAAATTTGTGTTCAAATACCTGTGAGATCTGTTAAACATACTTGAAATATATTTTACATATGGAGGTAAGAATTCCTCTTGCTGTGAGCGTGATAACGTGGAGAGAGAAGGGGAAGGAGATGGACAGACAGCGAGGGGGAGGGAAGACATCGATTAATAGATAATTGAAATAAATACATACCACGGCAACGCCGGGTACTTAGCTACTTTTCAATAAGGCGTGTGCCAGCCGCGGTGGCCGAGCAGTTCTAGACGCTTCAGTCCGGAACCGCGCGACTGCTACAGCCGCAGGTTCGAATCCTGCTTCGTGCATGGACGTGTGTGTTGTCCTTAGGTTAGTTAGGTATAAGTAGTTCTAAGTTGTAGGGGACTGATGACCTCAGATGTTAAGTCCCATAGTGCTCAGAGCCATTTGAAACATTTTTGAATAAGGCGTACGCGTATATCTCCCGTGTTATTTGGCCAATCTAGTCTGCATCGCTCCAGTCCTGATTCTATATAAGGACGACTGATATATACAGTAGATAATATTGTGCGAAACCCCCTTATTTGGTTTCAGCTTCTTGCTAATAACAGATAGAAAGTCTCTTATATACAGTAGATAATATTGTGCGAAACCCCCTTATTTGGTTTCAGCTTCTTGCTAATAACAGATAGAAAGTCTCTCTTCAAATATTAGTTTGTCCGTGCTAAATATCGTACGTTCACCACAAGCTATGAGTTTTCTCTTATATTCCAATGCTCCCATTAAATGCGAATAGGTTAAACAGTCCCTCAAATATCAACAGGGCCGTTAATTTGTATAGAAGAGAATGCACTACGTCAGAGAGTTAATTCAAATTAAATTGTGAGCTTTCTCTCAAAAACAATCACGCATCGCAACGGTAATCGGTAATGGGCAAATTCTGTTTAACTGAATTGCTCCATAATATTTCCATATATTATCTCAGTGAGTTTCACTGCCATAACTTCTAAGTTTCACCGTATAATCTAATATTTGATATTCTTCTGAGGTCTTCTTAGTTAATAGACTTCAGAACACCTTTGAGCATTAAATTAATTATTAGTAGTCATTCATAAATGTTACGATTCGTTGCATACTTAATGTACGCGTAATGTTCTAATTGTAAGATCAGTTGCTTTGAAAACAACTAGTTACAAATTCTAATTTGATCATTAACAGTCGGCCGGGGTGGCCGAGCGGTTCTAGGCGCTACAGTCTGGATCCGCGCGACCGCTACGGCTGCAGGTTCGAATCCTGCCTCGGGCATGGATGTGTGTGACGTCCTTAGGTTAGTTAGGTTTAAGTAGTTCTAAGTTCAAGGGGACTGATGACCTCAGTAGTTAAGTCCCATAGTGCTCAGAGCCATTTGAACCATTTGAACCATCATTAACATGTTGAACACAAAATGTAAAGTGGAAGTCATGTACGCGAAGTGTTCAATCAAATGTGGGTGAAAGAACGCCGGAAATCGGCGAACTGGAACATGGAGACATGATCACATTTTCAGGGCCACATACAGGTGCTAAAAGCGGTGGAAGTCGCCACTGAAGATGCGTCACAAATAAAAGAAGCGAAACGCGCATGGCCTTCAGTTAGTTGCATAGACGGAATATACATCCACTTTTAAACAAATTAATTATCACTCTTTAAAATGACACTATTGCGACAAAGCATTAATTTCACTGTAATAAGTTATGAGTCGCTTACCAAAGATCAATACACATAACAATATTATTTGAAATTCATAATAGTTTGCAAATTAATATTTTCTCACTAACGGCTTTTGAATGTTTATTGCCTGTTCATAATAAGTTCATAAATAAAGAAATTCCTTTTCAGATATCTCGCTGACAGATTTATACCGTATTAACAGTTTCCAGCAAATCTGAACAAATATTCGTTTTCTTGTCGTTGTAGAGTTATTGCTCTACTCAAAAGACACAAATTAAAGAAGACATTTCTTTTTAATCACACTCTGATAGGTGTTACATACATCATTACATATGAAAGCCTTTTTAAAGTCTGATGTAAGATTGATACATAATTCATAATCCTTTCGGAATATTTTGTTACTGATAGGCAGTGTAGTAGTTCTTGAGAATGATTCCCAGCTGTTCTCTCCGTCATGAACTTCGGCGTCCTTCGTTCAGAGCCCCGTACTGCTGACCACTGCGTCGATACAACGCCACTGGATCATCTTACCAGGAACTTGCTCGTTCGACATGAAACTGACAAAAGGCACAAGACATCCTTCGTCTACACGTTACATACAATACACGTAAATGAACAGTTAATGCATTTTACTTACCTGACGTTGCTTAAGGACAGTGCTGCTTCTTACGATCGGGAGCAATACACATCTCATTTTAGATTTAATCATGATTGTTACTAATTTCAAATGGCATTCACAAGTATACTACTAGACATCAAAACTGGCATAGAATAAATTTATCAAACAATGGAATTTTACTTATTATGCGTATACAGTATAGTAGGGAGAACGCACGATTAAATTTGTGGCTCATTCGGTGATACACAGGGTGCAAAATTTAGTACACTAAGATGCCACATGGGCATTGAGTCGAACTGATACTGAAATTTTAATTAACAGCGGAGTACTTCGTACCACGTTGCAATGGTTCCTTCAATGACATCACAGCCTCTTCCGTTCTTGTTCGGTAGAACCAATGAACCTTTTAATGATCTCGATACTTAATAGTATTTAAACAAAAACTTTAGGTCACTTCAGTCGGATACAGCGGAACACAGGGGCTAAACGTGAGAGAAACTGTAGCGACGTACTAATTAAGTAACAGCACCCGCGGTAGTTCACGTGCCCCCGGGACGCGTGATTACGTGGGTGGGCGCCCTAGTCCATGTGACCTGGCTCGGCTACAGGGCTGGTGTTTTGCACTTGGATAAAAGAACATAAACCGTGCTATTAAGAAATCAGATATCGTTGTTCAACGGTATCAAGATCTATGCTTTCTCGCTAAGTGTCAAATGATGCTGATCTCTCCACTGAAGGTATCTTATACATACTCTCCCAACTAAACAAAGTAAAGTATCTATACCACCTCCTCACCTGCGGCTTCACCCGTGTGTGTGTATTAGCAGATATATTGCGTACATATCTTCCTATCCCCCCCCCCCCCCTCTGTCCATCATCTCCTCACTCCTCTTTCTGTCCATCCCTCCTCCTGTGTCTATCTGTCCATCTCCTCCCCCTTCTCTGTCCATTTCCTCCCTCCCTCTCTATACGTTCATCTCCTCATTCCTCCTCCCCAATCCACCATCCTGCCCCAGCTTCCCTGTTCATCGCTCCATTATGACCCCCCCCCCCCTCTCTCTCTCTGTCACACACACACACACACATCAGTGGGAGGTTGCTGGTTTTACCTCCACTGCATTTGTCTCCAGATAGTAAGAAATACGTCTACCAAGTTTGGTTACGTGTACGCGTTGTGCAGGTCTTGGATCCACTCACGTCAACCTAGAAAGTGTTTACTGAGGTTAACGAAGACGATGTTGGCCTGATGTACTCGACGATGTCCTTTAGCTACACTGTCTAAAGGATCGTCCTAAGAAATACCAAATTAAGATAAGCCTGAAGATGCCTAAGTAAGGTGAAATGCGTAGTTGATAAATAAAAAAACTAAAATTGCAAACAAGACTGTTTTCAACTAATACTACTAAACTTTGGTTTGCTGATTCATGCCACAGATGGATTGGAAGAATTTTTATCTGTGATATTCAGCCACTGGACCTGGTCTTAGATCCTGAAACACATTAACAAAATTATTACCTAGAATGAAATTTTCTCTCTACAGCGGAGTGTGCGCTGATATGAAACTTCCTGGCAGATTAAAACTGTGTGCCGGACCGAGACCCGAACTCGGGACCTTTGCCTTTCGCGGGCAAGTGCTCTATCGACTGAGCTACCCAAGCACGACTCACGCTCCGTCATTCTAGAAACATCCCCCAGGCTGTGGCTAAGCCATATCTCCGCAATATCCTTTCTTTCAGGAGTGCTAGTTCTGCAAGGTTCGCAGGAGAGCTTCTGTAAAGTGTGGAAGGTAGGAGACGAGGTACTGACAGAAGTAAAGCTGTGAGGAAGGGGCGTGAGTCGTGCTTGGGTAGCTCAGTCGGTAGAGCACTTGCCCGCGAAAGGCAAAGGTCCCTAGTTCGAATCTCGGTCCGGCACACAGTTTTAATCTGCCAGGAAGTTTAAAATTATTACCTATTTGCAGTGCCCCTTCTCGCAATCTGATTGACGCACTGAACAACACAAATAAGGAACAAATTGCACTTCATAATTTTAAAAGTACACGGTGTTTATAAATTAGTCGTACCAAACTAGCCGTTAAGTCTGAAAAAGGTATGTAACTTACAGAAATATTTACTACAGCTCTGAGTGCAATATGACTTCAAGTTCTATCCCCGCTAACGCTGTTAGTTCCTGACGTTGCGGCTAGGTGGCATGTGCAAATGAGTTGTTTCAACAGTAATCATGGAGATGTATAATAGCGCAGAGTGTGCGCAGTTTTGTCTATGATTTCATGAATCCAAATCCGCTACTACAGTTCGAAGACAAGTCAGAACTAAATATCGCAAGCCACCACCTCAAAAACAAATTCTTAGTAGCTGGTACAATCGCCTCACCTAAACCGGCTGTGTACATATCGGACGCCAGATCAAGGTCGGCCAGCATGGTGACTGTTGCAATAACTTAACTGTGCATGTCACATGCTGGCACGTCGGCAGCTAATAGTGTTAGGCGGGAATAGAACTTGAAGATATACTACATTCAATGCTGTATCAAACGTTTCTGTAAGTTATTTTTCCTTTTCAAAATCAAAGGTAACTTTTGTATAACTAATTTATAAACGCCCTTATACCGAGTCAGTCAAATACAGAAAATAAATACTGTTGTGTCTAGACAAGACAGCCTAGACACAATGAGAGGAAGCCGAAAGGCACGCGCTTAAACTCACGCAGGCTGGCGTGAGGTCTGAAACAGGATGCGTAATGAATGCTATAAAGAAAAGTACGTAGCTTCTGGAATACTTAACTTTAATCCACATTTGTAGAACATCGCTCTTGATGATACATTAATAGAATCTCAATATCAATTGAATACGGCGCCTTGCTAGGTCGTAGCAAATGTAGCTGAAGGCTATGCTAACTATCGTCTCGGCAAAGGAGAGCGTATTAGTCAGTGAACTGTAGCTAGCTACGTCGGCTGTACAACTGGGGCGAGTGCCAGGACGTCTCTAGACCTGCCGTGTGGTGGCGCTCGGTCTGCTATCACTGACAGTGGCGACACGCGGGTCCGACGTATACTACCGGACCGCGGCCGATTTAAAAGCTACCACCCAGCAAGTGTGGTGTCTGGCGGTGACACCACAAATGCCAAAAGCGCGCTTTCTATTAATTTTATGCTACCCTGTCCCTCTGATCCACATCCCAACCCCTAGTGGTAGTACTCCCACACCATTATTATTGTATAAAAGATCATGTACCTAACAATTTGATTGAAATTTCTCCAGGTGTTACTGAGTTAGGCTTCGACGACAGCGACTTTTCGTTCCAAGCCTAATAGGATGAGAGTGAGTCTTCTTCACATTACCCACATTACATCATCTCAAAATATCATCTTATAATTCACTGAACAAAGCATTTATGATATATTTCTTTCCGCAGTCAGAGACATACTCGATTATTTCAGTTACATGGAATGAATTGCCTTCCGAATTATTTCTGTGCCTAAAAACATGTCTTTGAAACTTCCCGTACAGTGTTAACCCTACAAAGCCTTATCTCTACCTGTTTTGTCACAAAAGAAATGTGCTTCGTCTACATACCCTCCTAAAATCCAGATTACGTATTTATGTGTAAGTCACTCTGGTTCCACACAGCAGAGCTGAAATTTAGACATGACGCATACAAAATACTAAACTACAAAAATAACCATATTTCTATAAGTAACTGGAATTCACTGTTCTCTTCTCGTCAAAAAAGGAAAAAAATTAGTCCAAGTTTACAAAAAAAAAAGGAAGATTGGATTTAACGTCCCATTGACATCGAACTCATTACAGATGGAACACAAGCTCCGATTATGTCAAGGATGGCAAAGGAAATCGGCCGTGCCCTGTCAAAGGAACCATCGTGACATTTGCCTGGGGCGATTTAGGGAAATCATGGTAAGCCTAAGTCTCACGGGGACGTGAACCGTCGTCGTTCCGAATGCGAGTTCAGAGTGCTGACCACCGCACCACCTCGCTCTGTTTCAAGTTTATGCTATACATAATCAATAACATGGTACTTCAGCAAACACATGCACTACACAGTGTATCCCAGTTCTATCAGGATTGCTTATATGAAATTCCAAACTGCAATGCTATCTCGTGGCGAGTTGCCGCGCTGAGATCCTTGAAGTTTCAACAATGGCCGTGCAGAAGGTCAAAGCGCTAGCATCGCTGCAGCAGGCATTCTGATTGCTAACAGTACGTGTCTGACACTCGCCGGGAAATGGCCGTCGAGCAGCGAGGCAACATAAAGTTTTGTGTTAAGTTTTGAGTTTGTGGAAACCGAATTCGTGGAATTCGACGCGAATACCGAGAGACAAGTTTCTGGTCGCTCCTGCACGACAACGCCCCAGCCCTTAAAGCGGAGGCCTTGCGTGAGTCTTAGGCCAGCAAACAGATCAGTCATGGTTCACCCCACCGTATGCTCCGGATTGGACCCCAGCGGACTCCTGGTTGTTCCCCAAATTGAAGTTGGCAATGAAAGGACACTGTTGTGACACAATTAAATGCATCCAAGCAAGCTGTAATTCCATAAAAACACTGCAGTGTTTCAAAACAGTTCGATTTCAGCTGTGTATTGACTCAGGGGGATATTATTTTCAATAAATACAGTGATTTTGTGAACTTAACTCATGCCTTCTAGTTTTGGTAGCCACAGTCCTAAAGGAATTTGGACAAACTGTGAAAACTTTGATTTTTGTCTGAGATAATTGACAATATTACCCAAGAAATAAATTAAAATACGTGGCCTGATGAAAAATAATGCCCTGAATTTTTATGTGAAAAACCGTTAAAGATTTTTAAATGAAACGAATATTATTAACTTCTTTATCCTTCACTTCTACATATTTATTTCTCAACATAGTCTCTCTGACAACGAACACATTCCTCCCTGTAAGATGGTTAAAATGGCTCTGAGCACTATGCGACTTAACTTCTGAGGTCATCAGTCGCCTAGAACTTAGAACTAATTAAACCTAACTAACCTAAGGACATCACACACACCCATGCCCGAGGCAGGATTCGAACCTGCGACCGTAGCGGTCACGCGGTTCCAGACTGAAGCGCCTTTAACCGCACGGCCACACCGGCCGGCTCCTCCCTGTAAGAGACCAGTTTGTTCATACCATCACTGTAGAATCCTTGACTTCGTTGATAGAGCGACAACTTCACTTCTTCTTGCACAGTTTCATCACTACCAAACAGAAGTCTTTGAAGGTGTTTTGGACACAGATGAAATTCGGATCGGGCAAAATCGATACCATATGGAGGGTGATCGATGACAGTGAAAGTTAGGCGTCGGATTATTGCAGATGCCGCAGCTCTCGTGTGTGGATTGACATTGTCAAGGAGAGGGTGCTCCATGTATCGACGAATTTGAAGGATTCGTGCTTTCAGTTTTATGAGATTCTCGCAGTATCTTGAAGATTTTATTCTGGTGCCTTTGGACATTAATTCCAAATGCAAAACACATTGAACATCCCAGAACACTGTGAACATAACATTGCCTGCTGATGGCATGACCTTGAACTTCTTTGGTGTTGGTGATCCGTTCTGGTGGAACCATTGGTGCTCTCTTGTTTACCGACTCACAGAATCACTTGTAACAATGTTGTTAAGGAACCCATCACTCTCAAGCTCAAAACGCAAAACAAAATTTTTGACAGACGTCCAATTTCTTCTGCTTCATATCAGGAGTGAGCATTCGAGACACCCATTGCGCACACAGTTTTCTTTACCAAAGTTCTAGAATAATTGCCTGTACACGTCTTCGTGTTATGCCACACTCATCTGATAGTTGTGTCTGTATTATCCGACAATTTTCTCTGATGAGTTCATCAGTTCGTTTCCAATGAGTCTCGTCGGCTTCCGTACGCCTTTTTCCACTCCGAGCTCTGTCACACATGCTCGGGTTAGCACCTGCACTTCCTTCATTACGAGCACCAACACACCAACGTCGTACATTACTGATGTCGATACGGTAGTTCCCGTACACAGCCTTTATTCTGCCATGTATTTCAAATGGAGGCAAGTTGTCTGCGATTAGAAACTCGATCACAGCACGCTGATTCTCACGCACCGACATAATTACATTGCACACCGCCATCTTACTCACTAAAATTCGGGGCCCTCTAGCGTCAGAGGGTAGCATCTTGCATCAGTGACGCGGGAAAGTCAACTGAGTAATATGCATGACAATTAATACCTCAACTGTTGTTGAGAACAGAATAAAAAATTCGGGGGCATCATTTTTCAGTAAGCCCTCGTAATTAAATCCCAGTATTCTGTATCTCCAAAACAAGCATAAAGTGCCAAACAGGAAAGGGAGGTTGGAGACAACTATCTCCTCTACCCTTCTGGGGAAAATGATCCCCATAATCCAAACCCGCATGATGCCCCATCACACTGATGCAATTGTTTCAAAAAGACGCAGCGTATAATGAGTACTGACCAATAGCGAGTATACATAGAGCCGTTTGTTGTGAAATCTCAATACTATTTCGCTCTACATCGTGAAACGTACATTAGTTCCTGCCCTCACCCCACACCTCTCCTCCCCCTACACACAATCACCTGCCTTCACCTCAGCTCAATATCTTCCCTTCCTCCGCTCCAAGCTCAGATCCAAAGTACGCTCTTGCTTTCAAGCCAGATGAAGGCTATCTTTGATTTCAGAGACACTGCATTACATTATAAACAATAGCTTTGCCGAATATATTCTCTTGAGCCACCTAACTCTGCTTGAGGAATCGGAACAGGTGGATGGCAAAGATGTCCCCACTCTATATTAGCACGCTGTTCATATTATTTCGTCCAGTCGTTATCCTGGATTATCTGCGCTTTGACAGACTGATGAATGTCTGACACGCTGTACGCTGTAGCCAGCACTATTAAGGTAGATGGTGGGTTAGCAGGGCGGGTCAAAGACCACGCTGCTGCCAGATTCCAGCAGGAGGCGACTTCAAAGCTTCTGCGCGTAATCTAATTTTCCACTACATAGCGCTGTTTTAAACCAGGGTGGATCAGTGTATGATTTGCTGTTGGCGTCGATGATCATTTTCTTCTTACCAAGTGTTAATGAAAGTCACTTTCAGTAAAACAGCTCTCGTCTTTTGATGCCACAGCATAACCAACACAGTTGAAGTCGGATTAATCTATGTGGAACAATTTTCTGGGTTTATTGTGGTAGATATTTTCAATGATCACATAACCGTTGCACAAAATTGTCTGATTTGCACTAAGACACCAACAATATTGTGTAATTTTTTCTCTTTTTGAAAGTGAGACCCTACAGTTACAGAACGTAGGCCATTCCATTCGGTGTACAAACTCTAAGTTAAAAGTGTATCGCTTAATAACTGCATTATCAAACAAAAAACTTGGAAATTTGTTACCTTTAGCCACGTACCCGAGACTGAAATCCTTTAGAACTCTCTACATACATTTCCTGAAATTCCAAAAATGTTCAAATGTGTGTGAATTCCTGAGGGACCAAACTGCTGAGGTCATCGTTCCCTAGACTTACACACTACTTAAACTAACTTAACGCTAAGGACAACACTCACACCCATGCCTGAGGGAGGACTCGAACCCCTGGCGGGAGGGGCTGCACGACTACTGACATGGTGCCTCTAACCGCGCGGCCACTTCGCGCGGCCCTGGAATTCCAATTTCGAAAAACAGAACATTTAAACACATTATCAAAGAACAAATTTATTTTAGTATTCGGACATCAGTTAACTCTTGTGAAGGCACTACTGAAATGTTTAAGGAGTCCCGCGACATACTGCCTGTTGGATTTCGGCTAGGGATCTATGGCCGATATTTGTTGATTTGTTTTTACGTTTTGCCAGCACAAGTGGCTGGCATTTTGAAAGATTCGCTCTCCGTTGCTGGTGGCGGACTGGAGTCGAGGCCGCGATAGGAGGCTATACGCACTAGTCGCATCTTCCCCTGTGGTTCTTCCCTCGTTACCTGCAACGGTCTTTCACTGTGATCCGTTTGTCATGAGGGTTTCTTATTTCTTGTTAAAACTAATGTCATTCTTATAGTATTTCAAAGGCTTTCCGAAGAAAACGGGCGTGGTAGCTCCTCTCCACAGCGAGAACCTGCTTGTCGGCGAATTTTACTCCACGGTCGTTCTCCGTCACTGCACCTAAACCAGCCAGCCGTACATTTTCGATGATCCTTCTACTGGTCGATCGTCTGGTCATTCCAACACAGACTTTTTCACATGTGCACGGTGTGTGGCATACTCCAGACATGGTGAATGTGTCCGTTTGGTCCTTTACTGTTCTGAGACATCCTGATCTGTTTGATTGGTTTGTATAAAGTCTTTACGCTGTATTTGTGGGGTACATGCTTCTATCTGTCACCGTGGGGATGTAAGATAGAAAGGACGTGCCAGACAAATCCTCTTCTGATGTGGCACTCCGCCGGGTGCTGGGTTTCGTGACACTTCTATCCATATTCCAAATTAAAGGCCCGCGCCACTTGTTTCTGTCTGTGTATGAAGGCTAATATCAGGAAATACTACACGGGTTTTTATATGGTTTTCACTAGTAGATAGAATGATGATCGAGGCACTTTTGTGTGTATGTAATTTATTACAGCTGCGACAGACAAGTCCTCTGGCCATAGAAGGATGCGAAGACGGAGCAGATCGCTATTATTATGGTGAAGTATCTTTGTTTCTCAGGACGCATTCCATATGTTGCATCTTCCGTCCAAAGGGCTGCAGCGTATTCATTCGTCTTACGCACGTCACGAGCTTGTGCATGGGGGCTTAATTAAAATAGAATGCAAATAATTTTAATTTTTGGTAGCTGTATGTCCGATTACGCTATGTCTCGTAAACGGTTGGCCCTGACTGGTATTATTACGCTATCTGACTGCATAGAACAACAACAAAGAATGAAGTGGAAATTTTCATTAACACAATTAATTAATTAAGTCCCCAGCAACTATAAAACCTACGAAACCAAAGCACAAGTATAACTGTTCTGTGTGTGGAAGTATGACTCAACGTACGCATCTGGCACGGTTCTTCTTCAACAACACAAGAAATTTTAAATATCATTTATACTGAATTAATTAAAGGAAATAAAAATACCATAATTACTCAAGAAAACCAGAATTACACTTTAATCCCAGAACACAAGCCAGATGCTTTGTTGACTGAACCTGTAATGAAGCATTATTTACGACATTAAATAATGAAAAATAAATCAAGTTTCGTTACCTTCATATATTGACCAAAATCACTCTAATCATTACAATATATCTCCACACCGACTGGCTATTACCACATCTCAACAAGAACTTTTCAGTATCACATCTCAGCAAGCACTCTCTACTAGCACATCTCAAGAAACACTCTCTGCTACGAGTTCTTAACAAGCACTGACTACTACGAGTTCTCAACAACCACTGCCCACTACGAGTTCTCAATAATCACTGCCTACTACGAGTTCTCAAGAATCACTGCCAGTGGAGGCGGCGGAACAATACTCTCTAGCGCGATCTCTGGCGCTGTGGCTCAGTGTAGCCACCTTTCACTTGTTAATCTCACTTCTTTTCTGACTGGATGAATATTGAAAGTTTGTACAGGTGTTGGTCCGTGGTGTCAATTTTCGATACAGACTGTGGCCCAGGTCCTCACTATGCCTCGCAAACATCACATCTACAAAGGGTTGCTGTTGACAGTTTTCTACCTCCATAGTAAATTTAATGTTGGCATGGTGGCTGATCAGAAGTGATCGAGCTGATCCTCACCATTACTCCACATGACGAAAGTGTCGTCGTCGCACCTTTACCACACGTCATGTTTACAAGGCGCCTGTCTTTCGAAGTGCTCAGTAAGGGAACTGGCAACCATCGCATTAAGGGGACTACCCATGACGAGTCCAATGAAAGCAAAATTTTAAATGAAGCTATTCATTTGTAGCCAGACCAGTACTCTCATGTATTACACGCCAGGTTTAGTCATAATATTCATGAATACGTGCCTAGTTAGGCCAATACACGGCTGATGGACCTTGACGCGCTGGGATGGCTTGTGAACCTCAACCATACAGCCTGCCGTATTGTAGGTGCAGCCATATTCGACGGATATCTGTGTGGAGAGACCAGACTAACGTACAGTTCCTGAGCAGGGACAGTTGCCTTTTCTGTGGTTTCCCAGGCAACATTCTGGATAACTGACTGATCTGGCTTAATAACAGTAGCCAACTTCGCCTTGCTAGCTTGATTCTGCAACTCAGCTGAAATCAAGGAGAAAGCACAGAAATTACATTTTCCAAGGACAACAGCTGTACTGTATGGTTAAAGCACAGTGGTATCCTCACAGGTGCAATATTCCAAACGTAAACAGTCCCCTAGTCGGATATCTGGGCGGGGACGACTAAGAAGGTTGACATCGTTAGAAAAAGCAATCTGGCCTTTAGCACGGTAGAGCAAGGAATGTTAGCTCCCTTAATTATGTATGTACGTTAAACAACTTGAAAAGAGGAATGAGTAAGCTAAAGTCAGGTACATTGGGAATTTGTGAAGTATGGTGGCACGAGTAATAACTGGCGAGCACTGGAAAGCTACAGGAACTCAGACAGGAGTGTGTTGCATAATGAACAAGAGAAGTAGAATGCTAGTCACAGACCAAGAAGAACGGCTTAGTGAACTGTCAGCATAGCCAAGGCTGATAAAAACCTTCGACCCACCACAGCAGTACGTACTGATCAGCCCAAACATTAAGTTCACTGTTCACTGCGAGACTGATACAGCACGCTGACGTTGGGCGCACGTAACGCGCTAAGGAAGTGGATTAGAGAGCAATGGAGAACCATTCTAATGGAGATATGACACGCATATGGGGAAATCCACTGACATAAACGACTCCAACAAATGACAGATTTTTATGCCCCGTGCCTGCAACGACCATCTCGGAAATGTCTTTCGGGAGGATTATGTTTCCAATCCACGTCCGGTCGTCCAGATTTATGTTTTCCATGATTTCTCAGCTCCATGAAAATGCCAGAAGGGTTCCTTTGAAAGGGCATGGCCGATTTCCTTCTCCATGCTTGAAACATTTCGAGCTTTTCCTCCGTCCCTAATAACCTGGATGTCGATAGGACGGGAAACTCTGATCTTCCTGCATCTCTTCCTTTGGAAACGGCGAATCTGGTCGGCTGCTCACATGGTACTGTCGTGAGTATCTATCGAAAATGTTTGAAGGACAGTGAAATCACGAGTTGGCGACAAGGTGCCGGATGCTCATGCCTCATCACATAACACGGAGGTTGAAGGCTTGCCTGCTCTGTAACAGGACTGATGGCGATCTGTGACAGGTCTGACGAATGACTGAAATGCTAGTGCAAGCACAAGTGTTACACAGTTCGCCGTTCAGTGCACACTGCCGAACATTGGACTCTGCAGCGGACGACCCGTAAGTGTTCCCACGTCCCCAAACGACATCATCATTTAAGACTCTATTGGGTACAAGATCATCGCCAATGGACTGTAGATCAATGGAAAAACGTGTAGGCTGGTCGGATGAATCAGGTTTCTCGTCGCACCATGTTGACTGTCGTGTCCGGAATATGCCACCAGCCATGGGAAGTCTGCTCGAAACATACCCCGCGTCAGAGACACATACCGGCGGAGGCCGTGTTACGCTATGAGAACATTCACCTGTACTTCCTTGGACCTTTGGTAGTAACCGAAGGCGCCATGAAAGCTGCGGTCTACATGAACATTAATGCGGATCATCTGCAGCACTTCAATCTTGATGTCTTCCCCAACGGTGATGAAATATTCCAGAAGGATAACTGTCCGCGTCGCATAGCCAGAATCGTGCTACAGTGTGTTGAGAAGCTTCACACCGAAACAGACCTTGATATCTTGACCACAGTATTCGACTGATCTGACCCCTATGGAACATATCTGGGTCGATATCGAGTCCCAGCTTCGCCTCCAAAAATCACCGGTTCGTAATTTATGGGAATTGCTTGATCTGTACTTAGAAATGATGTTACATCCCGCCGGAAATCTACCATGGACATGTTGAATCTGTACCACGTACATTCACTGTTGTATCACGTTACGAAGGTGGACCCACACTCTATTAAGGAAATTTTCCGGTCTTGAGGTTTCAAAAAATCATTTTTTCATTTATGTGATCAAAAGGATTGTGTCGGGAAATTATTCTTGATACTCGAAAATCGCGTTTGTCTGGACGCGAGTACGCCCACCCTAACCGCTCTCGGTGCTTGGCACTCCGATCGGTATCTCTTTCTCTGTAAAGCTATTGTAAAGTCCTAGGTCGAAGAAAATATCGACATAGGTTTTGTACTTGCCCATCAGATGTTACAAGTATGCCCAATGTAAAAGTCGTCCAAATTGTTTACAACCGGGCGTGAGTCATTTTTTACGACGGATTTAAGTCATGGGAGTCGTTGTCGACACTATGCTTTGCTCATTCACCACAAAAACGGACGAAAAACGAAAAACGGCTCAAGCATTCGAAGCGGCACTCGTTTCAGACCAGCGTCTAGACTAGAACTGCGGCTAGAGAGGCTCCCACTCTAGAAAACGAATTCTTCGGCGAAAAGGAAGGTTTTCTGTATTGCCCAGGGATATCAGATTAATAATAAGTTGAAAAATTTTATCGTTACATAGATAAAAAGCTAACTGGAAACTTTAAATACGTATTTCTCAAGACAATTTTATTTTTAAATGGTTTGCTTGGTCCAAAAAACCTGCTCGGTAAAATTGTATTCCGCTTTTTCTTTAGTAAAACAGACATTTGTAAGTTTGGCGTGCATCTAAAGAAATACATTTTTCATACTGTTTGTTATTTATTTACTGTTAAAGGCAACACAATAAGTCGATTTTCAGAATCAGCGTTTTCAAGTGGCCGCCTTTCTTAAATGCAATTCAGGAAATCTGATTTTGCAAGTTCACGCCATAGAGAATTTAATTCTGCTAATGTACTTATGTTTAATTTTGACTGCAGACCTATACTTCACGCTCAGTCGTGCGAACCGTTTAGTTACGCAATCCGTGCAGAGCTATTTTGGCTGTCGTTTTCTGCTGCATTGGCTAATCACTTTACCAGCCATAAATTATTTACATAGTTTTTAAGATGTGCACTTTGTTTGGTGATAAAGATTTTGATGCAAAAACAATTTTTGCAGAAAAAAATGTTGAACATGAGCGTAAAATAAGGCTGAGAGACCGGAACACCCCTTGAGCAGGTGTTCATGATGTTTTCGCTCATCAGTGTATAAGTATATATATCTGTGTGTGTGTGTGTGTAATAGCTCCGCTTATGGTGTGGCTGAAAAATCGTGCGATGAGATAAATTATCCAATACGTCAAGGCAGGTGAGAATGTAATTGTGACATGGGAACAGAACTGATAGAAAAAACAGGAATAGGAGCAAAATAGTATAAGTATATGAACCGGGTAGGGGTTGGAAAGGCAATCCGCCTGGTAGAATTATGCACAGAGGACAATCTAATCATTGGTAATACTTGGTATATAAATAATAAGAGAGGCTTGTATACATGGACAGACCTGGAGACGCCGGAAGCTATCAGATACATTATATATGTTAAGACAGAGATTTATAAACCAGATTTTAAACTCCCAAACATTTCAGGAGCTGATGTGTGCTCCAACCATAATGTATTGGCTACGTACTGCCGATTAAAACTGAAGGAAGATAGAAAGTTAAGGAGGTGGGACCCGAAATTCTGGAAATTTGTGGTTAGTTCCTATGGGACCAAATTGCTGAGGTATACGGTCCCTAGGCTTACACACCACTTAATCGAACTTAAACGAACTTACTCTAAAGACAACACACACACACACCCATGCCGAAGGGAGGACTCGAACCTCCGAAGGGGGGTGCCGCGTGAACCGTGGCAAAGTGGCTCAAACCACGCTGCTACCTCGGTGGCGGCGGAACCTGAATAAATCGAAACAAACAAAGATTGCTGAGAGTTAAGATCAAGTAATTCATACAGGCAAAAGAAACAAAGCAGATAGCTTTTGAGAAATGAAATAGTGAAAATATCAAAGAGAAAAAAGGCAAAAAGACATGGCCAGGTAGAAATCTTTGGGTGAAATAGAATGTACTCATTTCAGCTGATGAAAAGAGAAAATAAAAAAACGAAGCAAGAAAAAGAAATTACAGACGTATAAACATGAACTTGAGAGAAAATGCAACACGGCAAAGCGGGAATGGCTGGAGGATACATGGAGAGTTGTAGAAGCGTGCATGAATATTGGAAAGATGAATGCTGCGTACAGGAAATAGATTTCGAGAAGAATATAATAATATCAATAACAACGAAGGCTGCGCTGATTGATGTATTACCGAATCATGGTTGCAAAATATAAGGGGCAGTCAAATGAAAACGGGACAGATGGAAAAAGTCAGTGAACTGTTTGTTTATTATTTCAGTAGTAATCTCTCTCGTCATATTCTGGCCCATATACTAACAGAAGAACACTAAATAGTAATTCTCTACAGAAGGATGGAACGATTGTTAAAAGCCCATCAGGTGGAAGGTCAATTAAGGAGAAACAAAGAGATACTGACCCTACTACAATTCGTGGAAGATAGATTGAAGAAGAAGAAACTCACGGCTATAGCATTTGTAGATTTAGACAATGTTATTGATAATGTTGACTGGAATGCACTGTTCAAAATTCGGTAATTATCACGGATAAGTACAGCAAGCGAAAGATTATCCGCAACTCTTATAGAAACCAGACCATAGACACAAATATCAAAGGACACAGAAGGGAGTAAGGCAGGGTTTTAAGTAAGAAAGCTGTCTTGAAGAGAAATTATGAGATGACTACCAACAGAAAAGTAAAAGAAGGATAATGAAAGGTAATGGAGTAAATCCTATGATGTTGATGGAATTAGGTTAGGAAATGAGACCTTAAAAGCAAAAGACAAATTTTTCTATTGGGTAACAAAATAACTGTAATGGCTGAAGTAAAGAGAAAACAAAATACCGGGTGGTAACGGCAAGAGAAGCTTTTCTGAAGAAAGAGGTAATTTTGACATCGAATATAAATTTAAGTATCAGGAATTTGTCTGGAGTATGGTGTTACATGGAAGCAAGTAGTGGCATTTGAAAGTATTTGGACTTTTACTTTCTGTATCCTTTCAAGGACCCCTGGCATATAATAGGAAGACCTCGATCCCAGACAGTTATAGGTTTATGTATCTTCTGTCGTTCTGTGGTGGCTGGATCGATTATTATTATCTCTCTGACTAAATTTACTGTACTGTGTTTGTCTTGGCTTAGTCGTCTACTGTTATCCGAAAAGCAAATTTCTCATGCAGAAGTTACTGTAAGTTCTAAATTTTTAATTTTATTTTTTCTTTAGTCGCAGCGATGGATTTTATACACTGAAAAAATGCTGATTACCAAGAACAATGTGATCTTCTTTTGTACTCTTGCTATAAATGGTTGTACGAATCATGTCAGTCGTCCTCTTTAGATAGAAAAAAGGAAAAGAATAAGAGGCCGCTTGCCCTCTTTATGATGATATAGGCTAAAAGTACGCCGCCGGAAGTTTAAAACTTTCCCACTTTTTCGGGTTAAAGCGCTGAGCATGAGATATAAGAAGGAAAATAAAATAAAGCTGATAACAAATTATGTTAGGGCTTATTTTTCGCTCGCGTAGAAGGCTGTGGCAGAAATGTCTTAAGGCTGACAAGTGTTGGCCGCTACGTGGGTGCGTTTTCTAAAGAAGCTGCCCAATTCTTCTTCATTATGTCCGAGGGGCCGTCGGTGTAGGGAAGTTGGATGGCCTGGCGTCGCAGGTCGGAAGTGCGGGAGGAGCACAAGAAGAGGAGGAGAAGGAGAAGGAGGTGGATGGGGGGAGTTAAAAGAATAAGCCAGCCACACGTCGGAACTGTGACCCAGTGCCCTAAAGCTACAAAGTGAGCCGCACAAAGGAAGTCCCTGGCAGCCGACGGTCATATTGCCAGTTTTACTACGTGGCTGTTTGTTGTTACGATGTATCGGTCGCCCGTCTGCCAATATCACACTCAAAAATTTTAGGGCCGCAGCATTACCGTGCCACTGAAGCGTGAAAAACGCTAATAGCCTCAGGGGATCAAAACAGGCTGTCCTCGTAATGAAAAAGAGATTGTTTGGAAATATGTGTCGAGACAAAGTAAAGACTACGATTTGCCCATTTATCTGGGTACAAATACGCAACCACTAACTTTTTTTGGATTTTAGATACTTATTATAATTATTATTATTATTATTTACATTTTATGGCCTTCACTGACTACCTTAGGCAACCTTATACACAGAATTTTTCAGTTTCCTGTCAGCCCAGTACTTCTTTATTCTCTCGGATCTCTTCCTCCTTTCCTCGCCGTACATCACTCTTCCTATTGTCTGTTTGTTGATTCTTGTTTACAGTCTTGTTTGTTTGTCTGTGAGTTTCCTGATTCTGTCAGTTTTGTTTCTTAGGTCTTGCAATGTAATCTGTAGCTCATCCATATCTTCCTTGATTTCTGTAATCCGCTTAATGTTGCACTAACTATTCCACAATTTTTCTATTATTCTCCTCATGATTCTGTTCTCTGGTGTTCTGATTAGATGTCCGAAAAATGAAATGCGTTTCTTCCTGATTGTACTCATTACCGGTTCTATTTCCTTGTAGACTGTGAAAATCGCGAGCTCTATATGTTCTTACCTCGTGTTTTCTACTGAAAATCTCGTGCTTGTACTCTTGTTAACTTTACTATTACAGAGATCGCCTAAACTTTATTTTTTTTATTATTGGTCCTATGCGCAACAAATAACTTACTTGGTCTTTCTGCTGCCACTGCTTGATCTGCTGCATTCCTTTATTTTAACAAAAAACATAAAAAAACCTATTATTCATGCTGAGTGCAATGCATGTTCTGTATGGCGGCTCCTGCTGTTGCTGCGGCTGCTGCTGCGCACTACAACTACATATAATTCAAGAGAAAGGGTTTGGTCAAATCTAAACTCGATAAATGATAACCCAAATACGTAATTCCCATTTTTTAAAACTATATTCTGAAAGCGATTCTTTCTCATTCAATTAACAAAACGCTAGAAGCTCTTTGAACAATCGCTTCGTGTGTAAATCTGCCTCCAGTGGCATTAAAGCAATATTGCAAATTAATCAAACTCTTGAGACAGACTGAAATACTTCTCAATTAAATACATAGTGAAACAATTCCCTGACAATTACAAAAGAAATCAATGACAAAAATCAATACTTAAGCTAACAATGGTTTCCCTTAAGAATTCAACTCCTATCATTATCAAAATTACCGTATTCTGCTACGCACATACACAAACCCTTTTCTTTAAATTAATAAGCGCGCTGCAAATTATAAAAAATATCAACTCAATACCAAATCCTGTGTCGCTGCTGGTGGACACGGCAGTACGGCAGCTCGGCGACGACCCCTCGCCCAACACACGTGCGCACCACAGCAGGCGGGCTCCTACACTGGCTTCAAAACTGCCACTCGTTAATCCGTGCGCTGCGAAGCGCGACAACAATATCTTAGATTCCAGAGCTTGTGTGTGCGCGCTGTAGCCAACCTTTACATCCTAAGAGAATATTGCCAACTCTCAACTGTTTCATTTGTAGCTACTCTCCGGTGACCATCTTTCTGGTACGATTTGTTGATGCACGTTCTGATGGATCTTCTCTCTATTTTGAGTATTTTGTCTATTTGTGCAGTGTTAGTTGTTTTGAAGATGGTTTCACTTGTGTATGTTATTTCTGGTTGAGTGGCTGTTTTGTAGTGTTTTAATTTTGTTGCTATTGACAGGTTCTTTTTGTTGTAGGTGTTCTTGGTGATGTATTGTGCTCTAATCAATTTGTTTATTCTGTTATTCCATGTTGGCTTTTCATTGAGGTTATATGTTATGATTTCTCCCAGATATTTAAATTTATCTACATTTTGATTTCTTGGTTTCCTAACGCAATTTTGTTTATGAGTGGAGGGTCAGTTAACATGATGACTGTTTTTTCAAAGGATATTCGAAGACCAAGTTTCTGTTCTATTTCCTGTAGTGAGATAACTTGTTGTTTGGTTTCCTGAATACTGTTGGATAAGAGAGCAAGGTCATCAGCAAATCCTAGACAATTTAAACTTATTTTGTCTTTGGGACTTCCAATTTGGATGTTCTTTGGGTTAATCTTGTACCATTCCCTCATTATGTATTCAAAAGCACAGTTGAACAGCAAAGGTGCCAAGCAATCTCCTTGTCTTAAACCTGTTTTTATGTCGAATGGTTCAGAGAGTTCCCCCCTAAATTTGACTGTTGATACAGTGTTGGTTAAGGTGAGTTCCATCAATTTGATTAATTTTGTACAGAGCCCGAAATTTCTTAAGATTTTTAACATTGAAGGTCTATGGATACAGTCATACCCTTTTTTAAAGTCTACGAGGGTTATTACAAGAGGTTTATTTCGTTTCTTGTAATATGATATGGCTAATTTTAAAGTGATGATCTGTTCTGCACAGCTTCTCAAGGTCTGAAGCCTCCTTCGTATTCACCTAATTCTTCCTCTAGTTGCTCTTTGATCCTCTTGAATAGGATTCTGGAGAAAATCTTGTATGTGCAGTTTAAGAGAGAGATACCTATGTAATTACCTGTTTCTTTTATCTCCTTTTTTGTGGAGTGGTTGGATTATGGCCGTGGTCCAATGTTTGGGAAACTTTTCTGTTATCCAGATTTTTGTTAGGGCTATGTGTAAGGATGTTCGAACTGTATCACTGGCATATTTCCACATTTCTGAAAAACTTGGTCTTCTCCGCATGCCTTATAATTTTTCATCTCTCTGAATGCCGTTTCCACATCTTGGATTGTTGGATGATTTATGATATCAGGTGGAGTCTTGGTGGGTATGTCTGTATTAATTGCTAAAAGTTCCTGGGGTTCTTCACAATTCAAAAGTTTACTAAATGCTTTTGCCATGATTTCAGCATTTTCCTTCTCGTTATGTGCCATTTTTCCATCTTCTCTTTTCAGCATTAATGTGGGAAGGATAAAATTTTGTAATTGTCTTCCAAACATTTTGTAAAAGTCACTGGAATTGGTTTTGTGGTAATTTTCTTCTATTGAGTCAATTAGATCTTTCTGTGATTGTCTCCTGGTTTGCCTGATAATTTGTGCGAACTTTCTCCTGATATTTTTGAGGTTGGTTGCATTTTCTTCTGTTTTGTGTGTTTGAAATATTAACCATGCATGATGTCTTTCTTCATGAATTTTGTCACATTCTGAGTTCCACCAGACATGTCTTTTACGTTGTAAGTAGGCTGTTTATGTTTTCTTATTGGCAACGTTACGTAGCGCTCTGTATGAAAATCACTGGCTGTGCTGTGTGCAGTCTGTGGCTAGTTTGCATTGTTGTCTGCCATTGTAGTGTTGGGCAGCGGCAGCTGGCTGTTAACAGCGCGTAGCGTTGCGCAGTTGGAGGTGAGCCGCCAGCAGTGGTGGATGTGGGGGGAGAGATGGCGGAGTTTTGAAATTTGTAATACTGGATATCATGAACTGCTATGTATATTATGATTTTTCAACACTATTAAGGTAAATACATTGTTTGTTCTCTATCAAAATCTTTCATTTGCTAACTATGCCTATCAGTAGTTAGTGCCTTCAGTAGTTTGAATCTTTTATTTAGCTGGCAGTAGTGGCGCTCGCTGTATTTCAGTAGCTTGAGTATCGAAGATTTTTGTGAGGTAAGTGATTTGTGAAAGATATAGTTTAATGTTAGTCAGGGCTATTCTTTTGTAGGGATTATTGAAAGTCAGATTGCGTTGCGCTAACAAAATATTGTGTGTCAGTTTAAGCTCAGTCTTGTATAATTGTTCAAAGTGTTTCATCATCATGATGCTATGTTTTACTCGGTCTTGTGTAGCTTGAGACCAATATGCTGAGAGGAAGGCATGGTAAAATTCTCCTTCACTGTGACAATCGTGAATGACCGATCGCATTCTTACAGCTGTTTCGTTCTCTAAATAGCCACACATAAATTCTAATCTGTGTTCTAACGACCAGTTGGGAGGAAAATAATGAGAGAATTGATGGAGCCATGTTTGTGGATGAATGTAGTTGCCAGAATTCTTAAATGTTTTGAATTTACGTGTAGTAATGAACAGCTTATAGTCAAAGTCATCATGTCGGCAAGTCGCATATCGGTCATTGTTACGTCGTTTCGGCGGTTCCATTTCAAAATTCGATGCACCTTGCCAATTTCTTTCATAATTTCCGAAATGCGCTGTGTTATTATTTTGTGGCTGTTCCGTATTTCTATGTCCCTCTTCCCTTATTGGGGCGCGAGTGTCCTCTGAAATACGTAATTCTTGTATTACCTGTGTCAGCTGATCTTGTACTTCGCGGATTTCTCTTTGGTGTTGCGTATTAATTTGATTCTGATTTTGTTTGAATTTCCTAATTTGTTCGCACTCTTCTGTGTCATTAAAGACTACCGGTTTTGTGTCATTCAGATTATCATGTACCTTCGTAGATAAATTATTTAGCTGATCCGAAAGTTCAGCTACTTTCTCTGATAATGTACTAATTTCCTCCATGTGTCTTTCTACTGTGTCCTTTCAGTTTTCCTGAGTTTTTGCAAGTTGCGTAACCGAATCGGTAGATGCAACTGAGTCAATTTTAGCTTGAAAGGTCTCATGATTTTCATGAACAATAATTTGCAGTTCTTTTATGGCTGCTTCGTGATTCTGTAATGCATTTTCATGCCGCGAAAAAATAGGTTGAAAATGCTCACAAATTTGTGTTTTTACGTCGTTACAGACTTTTTGACATTTCGATTCGATTTTATGTAACTCAGTAGTCAAATCTTCACGTGTTTGTTCAAGCGTGGTGTGAAGATTTTGTTCCATTGCGTCTAACTGCTGCTGTGTTTGTCTCTGGTGTTGTTCCATTGTGTCTAACTTTTGAAGATTTTGTTCCATTGTGTCTAACTTTTGTAGTTTTTGCTGTGTTTGACTCTGATTTTGTTGCATTTTGTCTAACTGTTGCTGTGTTTGTCTCTGATTTTGTTTCATTTGTTGCATTAATTGCAATAATAATGTATTAGTGTCTGGAATCTGTTCCTCTATGCTTTTCGGCAGTGCATTTGCACCGGCAACATTCACATTTTGACAAGCAGAAAATGTGTCTTGACTTATTTGAGAAAACGGTGAGGACCCAAAACCTGAATCTACAGTATTTGCGAGATTGTTTCCTGTCATTTCGGATTCCTGAGGCGAGCTGTTGCCGACCGATCGATCGATAATGCTTCCCTGTTCACTAATTGTTTCACTGTGTACACCATTATTTGCAACCCGCATCATTTCCCTATGCGCAATTACCAAATTACTACTTTGAACATTAGTTAATTAATTACTCTGCGGCGCTAACACACTGCTTTCGTCTTCACTGTCATTTCTCAGTTTACTTTGGAGCCTAGTATTACGTTTTTCACACGCCATAATTGTCACAATATTTTACACGATAACACAGAAAAACACAATTTGAAGAGCAAAAATAAGAGAACACATTAACATAGCACTGAAAATGATATCTAGTTAATTGCAAGCGCAGCTGCAAAATACTTGGTGCAAATCTACATGCATGCCATACCTGTTTTACTGTACAACAATGAAAGACTGCAACTACAAAGGAGATTCTCTCTACAATCACGCGCTAGCAATAAACAAAATCTACACTAATTACTCAACCTACAAGAAAAAATCAGAAGATTCCAGTGAGGTATCCTCGGTTAAGGGTCGACATATGAAACGTCCCCTTTGAACAATTATACAAGACTGAGCTTAAACTGACACACAACATTTTGTTAGCGCAACGCAATCTGACTTTCAATAATCCCTACAAAAGAATGGCCCTGACTAACATTAAACTATACCTTTCACAAATCACTTACCTCACAAAAATCTTCGCTACTCAAGCTACTGCAATACAGCGAGCGCCACTACTGCCAGCTAAATAAAAGATTCAAACTACTGAAGGCACTAACTACTGATAGGCATAGTTAGCAAATGAAAGATTTTGATAGAGAACAAACAATGTATTTACCTTAATAGTGTTGAAAAATCATAATATACATAGCAGTTCATGATATCCAGTATTACAAACTTCAAAACTCCGCCATCTCTCTCCCCACATCCACCACTGCTGGCGGCTCACCTCCAACTGCGCAACGCTACGCGATGTTAACAGCCAGCTGCCGCTGCCCAACACTACAATGGCAGTCAACAATGCAAACTAGCCACAGACTGCACACAGCACAGCCAGTGATTTTCATACAGAGCGCTACGTAACGTTGCCAATAAGAAAACATAAACAGCCTACTTACAACGTGGGTTCAATGGGGCTAAATTTTCTGCTTGTTGTCTGAGAATTTGAACCAGTTCTTCTAAATTATCTGTCTGTTTTATGTTTTGTGTGACTTCTCTTTTTATTTATCATTTCTAATTAATTGGTGGGGATCGAAGTTCCTCTCTCATTTATTGCACTTTGGTTTCGTTTTTTGTGGTTGAACTTAATTTTGATTTTGACAATGTAATGATCTGAACCTGTATCTACCCCTCTTAATACTTTAACATTGTAGATTTTTCTGTGGAAGAATTTGTCCATAACTACATGATCCAGCTGCCATTCTCCTTTTCTTCAATCAGGATGTTTCCACGTTTTAAGTTTGTTAGTCCTCCTTTTGAAGTATATGGACTTTGAGATCAGTTTGCATTCCCTACAGAGTTCAACAAGTCTTTGACCATTCTTATTTGTTTATGTGGAGCCCATTTCCCATTGATATCCCGGTATTTCTCTTCCGAGTTGGTCAATGAAGTCCCCTTACATGATCTTAACATTGTTAATATTTACTTGGTTTATTGTTTGGTCAAGGAGATTCCAAAACTTTTCCACTTCTTTCCTAGTCTTTGTTAGAGAATTCTTCTCATTAGTAGGGGCATGGGGAATAATGGCACAGGATTAGCCTAGCGGTCTAAGGCGCTGCAGTCACGGACTGTGCGGCTGCTCCCGGCGGAGGTTCAAGTCCTCCCTCGGGCATGGGTGTGTATGTTTGTCCTTAGGATAATTTAGGTTAAGTAGTGTGTAAGCTTAGGGACTGATGACCTTAGCAGTTAAGTCTCATAAGATTTCACACACATTTGAACATTTTTTTGGCAATAATGGTGGTATAAATATGTTTTTTGCTTTTTTTGTGGCAATGAAAATACGTACAAAGGATCTGTTTGGAGATTGGTTGATCATACTTTGATACTTTGAACTTTATTTTAGATTTTCAATACAAAAAAAGGAAATAGCGCCCGTTATTATGGTTTGATCAACGGCCTGCGAATTTTAAGTAGACATGTCTCGTACATTGTGGCCCCTTCAAGAGTTATCTGAAATCGAAAATGGATAACTTCAGTCGATACTACATTAAACCTTAAATTTAACGATATGCACCTAACTCAAACTTTGAATTCGATTTTTGAAGGTTTTTTCACTCTTTGTGGCTTTACAAAAACAGTTAATATTAACAAATTTCGTATATTATAGGTATAAGCTCCTAAGAAAAGTGTTTACTTTTTGAGGGTCAAAGGTAGAAGGTAGAAGTTAATAGGCTGAACCGTTTTCATTTTATGCTGCACGCAGTTTTGGAAAATGGTGTCTCGAGAAAAACCTGTTTATAGTTTAGGGAAGACTTTTCTATATATTACTAATTCAGTTTGCACAAAAGCTACAAGTAATCATATATTTTTTAAGTTAGATTTTCAAAACTGAAAATGGCTAATCCAATACTGAGGATTAAAAATTGTGTTTTGACTAATTTTGACCAAAAAAATGTTTTCGTTACTTATGTTTAGTCTGTAATTCCATCCCTTCCTCTAACTCGAATTGTTCCTGGAGAACAATTCCCTCTTTCTACTTGGCGAGAGAAGCCGATCTGACTGATCTGCATATGCTGCGGTCGGCAGCCTTCACCCATTGTTCGTCAGCTTTGTCGGCGAATATGTTTGCATGCAAACTGCAATGTAAATCATTTTGTGAACGTGCGTCATGGCACGACAAGTTTTCTGCCTGAGCTGGCGTCTCATGCTGAGAGCATTCCAAGGCGGCCGTGACACTGCTTCGAACAATTGGCTGTAGAAACATTTGTAACGCACGGATTAAAAAACCTTTCAAAAGATGCAATGAAAAATCGAATTTTTGACCCTTTTGAATGAGAACCTAACCTTAAGTGAGTCTTCCTAGCTGCAGGTGTGTTCTTTTATTGACAATGTACAATTAATATAGATCAGAGGATCAATATGTCTTGTTTGGTGTTGTGGTGCCAGGATGTCTTTGAAATTCTGGAAGAAAAGGTTCTGCATTGATTCTGTTTGTTTGTTAAGGATTTTTTGAGATGATTTTAGCTTGTGAATGTAAATCTCTAATTGTTCAAGGAGATCCATCTTAACCCTTTTTCAGCAATGTGTAGAACAGAAAGATATCACCGACAGATTGTTCATGATGAACAATATGTGATGTAAAGAGGGTCTTATTTACGTTTTTGAGTCGAAAAACACCCATATGTTCTTTGTAGCAGGCTGTAAAATTTATACTTTTTTTTCCTATATAGAAGCAAGAACAGGAGCATTTGACTTTGTATACGATGGCCTTTTGATGCCATTCTTTCAGTGGATGTATTATTGTGAACAGTTTTAATTTATTGTTCATGCAAATTTTATACTTGTTTTTCCTATATAGAAGCAAGAACACGAGCATGTGACCTTGTATATGCTGGCCTTTTTGTGCCATTCTTCAGTGGATTTATTATTTTGAACAGTTTTAATTTATTGTCTGTGTAGAAATATACTTTTATGTTAAACGATCTGAAAAGATTTGCAAGTTTGTATGACACTTTGCCAAAGAATAGAAGACTTACAAATTTTGGCATTTCTTTTTTACCTTGTAATGGTGGTGACTGTTACTTAATCTTAGTTCAGACTTTTTCAGTTAGGGTGCTTATGAGGGAACTGCTATATCCATTATTTTGGGCTATAGATTTAAGTATGTTAATTTCGTCACATGCACCTGCTTCACTGATGGGGATGTGGGGCATTCAGCTTACAGATGACCTGTAGAACGCAGTTTAATTTTAGTTAGGGTAGTATGAGGTTTTTTTTAACGGCACCGTCAGCAGGATTGGCTTTTCTGTGTATTTTTGGAAAACACGTTTGCTATTGTGACCGGAAATAGTGCTGCAAGATCCCATCTGATGATGAGGCTGCAGTGGCTTGAAAACTAGTTAATGGAAAAATAAATTGTATCTAAAACCCAAAAAAGCTACTTGTTGCATATTTGCACCCAGATAAATCGCCAATTTTAGATCACAGTTGCAGTTTGTCATTCATAATAGAGATATTCAAAAAAAGTTACCATGTTTCAGTATTTCAATGGACAGATGCATTTATAATCTGCATTTTAGGGAAGGGGGTAGGCTCCACAGTCTTCAGAGAGATTGCTGTCATTATCCACATCTCCTACGTCGGTGTCATTATCTTGACCATTGCTGCTGCTATCATCTAAACTTATTATTAATCCTTCCACTCTTTCTTCCAGTGCACGTTCTCTTCGCCATGTCTGTTCCAAGATTTGCGACATTTGTTTAACAAAAGTGTTTCGTTTTGTTACAGTAATACTGCCCAATGCCTCACGCACTAAAAACTCGTCGTGTTTTAATTTAAAACTTTTACTTCTGTCTGCAACATACAATTTCATCAGAGCCCAGACGAGTTCTAGTGCAGTAAAATGGCAACTATATGATGGAAAGCGCAACACTCTACGAACATTTTCTTTTCAAATTTTGTCATTCTAGTAAATTATATTACGTTATTTTTACTGTTTCACGGTTTCCAGCAGTTCTGGCATTTTCATTTCCCTATCAAATGGATCTAAGCCGTTCTTCATCAGCCAGTCCACTATCTTACTCTTTCTGCTGCTTTGCTTGATTCGAAGGAGTGATCATTATCCAGTATCACATTTCAGTTCCTTTCTATGCATGGAAGGAAAATTTTTACGAACCATTCTTTGAATCTCGTTCCCTTCATTTCCTTGTAATAGTTCCCAGATTTCTTTGTTGTAAACACCAACAAAGCATTTGGTAGAAGGCCACCGATTGTTCCAGCATATAAAAGAATGAGCCGACTACATTTTCCAACTGGAGCTTCCGTTCTTCCACGTGCCGTGTGAACTGTCCACATAGTCGATCTGGAATGACTAGCATTTACCCACGTTTGGTCCAACCAAACGATTTCGAGAGGCTTACACTTCAATACTTCCCTACGAAAAAAAGGCATCTCCAGACAACGATATCCTCCCGTTCAACCACACCTCTTCTTCCAGAAAACGTTTTCGATCGTTTTCGATCGAAATCCTAACTTCTTCAGTACAGCTTAAGGAGTCGTTTTTTCTCCGAAAAACAACTCAGTATCTCCTAATGAGAGTAGCAGCTTCTTCCGTGTAGGATATTCTTTCCGCTCGTAATACTCATATTGTGTAAATGCCACTGTATTGCGCCCTATTGAGAATTATCCAGTTCCGTCGTTTTAGCAGCAAGCACTCTTGGTTTTCCCTTGAGTCGCAAGAGCAGCAGTTGCCTCTTATAGATCTGAAGCACACTTCTCCCTCGTTATTTCTTTAAAAGAAGTCGCTCCAGTCCTCAGAGCACCAACTGCTTTTTCAACGACTTTCGACAACAATATGAGACCCACCGTTATCCCTTTCTTCCGAACTCAAAAGACTGGCTCTTTAACGTAGCACCCCTGGAGAGGAAGAGGCCACAGCTCATACTTTTGGAATTAATACTTTACACCGCGTCGTTAACAAGATTTGAATCGATATCTCTATATTTTGTATGTTAAGTAGCTATTTGTATTTGCGGCTACTAGGTGGCACTCTTGGTGTAATGTTCATCTGTCCGCAATTGTTAAGGCGGGCGTCTCAGTCTGTTGTTACCTTTGGCTTGATATGTGTGAGCAGCCCATACTGGCTTGCCTTCCATGTATTCCTTTTATAACATTTTGTGACTAAAGCTTTATCGCTTGATATTTATTTTATATGTGATATGTAAGTACTCTTTCTTTCTTGTACTGTTAGTCAGACTCACACTTATACAAAAAAAATTTTTTTTTCCATAATTTTTGTACTTATATTATAGGCCAGTTTGACCGTTTTACTTCTGATGAAGGCACTCACATTAGAGCCGAAACCAGGTCAATAGACTTAATTTTTGCGACCGAGGGCTGTTATTGCTTTGATTATATGTTAGAAGAAAACCAAGGAGATTAATGAATCTTGATACAGAGATTTCAAGTACAACTAAAGAGCATGCACAGAATAGAGAGTAAACTAAGACACAAAGATGCTAAATTAAGCATGTTTTTTTGTAATCACCCAGTGTACTTGACATCAAGCATAAATAGGTGGCAGGAAGAGAACCCTAACTGTTCTGGCGTAACCACAAGCGCCGGAACTAAGACGAAGAACGCAAGACCAGAGAAGGCGGTGAAATGACGTCAGCCAATGGACAGGAACAGGACAGCACTACGTCAGGAGCGCCTCAAGCCGAAGTGAATATAAGCGCCGCTGCCGGACTTTACCGCTCAGGTCGGCTCAGTATACGGACGTTAGTGGAGTATTAGCACGGTCTATCAGAGAGTGGTACGATATCAGATTGTAGTGATCCATATCCATTGTCTGTCTGTACATTGTGTGTAGCAAGAACTCGGATTTATTTTGTATGTCAGCCCTCCCTCGCGACACATTTGTACATTCAAGTAAAGCATTGTCAACTTGTTTTATTGAAATATGATTCAAATGGCTCTGAGCACTATGGGACCCAACTGCTGAGGTCGTTAGTCCCCCAGAACTTAGAACTAGTTAAACCTAACTAACCTAAGGACATCACAAACATCCATGCCCGAGGCAGGATTCGAACCTGCGACCGTAGCGGTCTTGCGGTTCCAGACTGCAGCGCCTTTAACCACACGGCCACTCTGGTCGGCTTTTATTGAAATATTTGCTTGAATTGTTGTATAGCATTATGATAACGCAGCATCCTGTACGGCACCCTATACGAGACGAGTGGGCAAGACCCAACACTTACCATCCAAAGTAGTTAATGTTATGACATGGCTTGTTTACATTCAGCAACTATACAGGCTCCTGACCGTGCAAGACAGGGTTAGGATACAGCTGAGCAGAAATATATAGCACCACAGATTAACAACAATTTACAATAATTTATTGGCATAAACATTACACCTACTTCAATTACGTCTGAAGATAGTGCATGTATGTAGTTCACTTTCACTGAACGGCTTCAACTCTGGTCTACTCCTGACTCCACTGAACGATGATTACGACCACTTATATAATTATATATACTATTATATAAGGTGTATCAGAATTAATAGCATAAATGCATACGATTGAAAGCACACGATACTAGAAGCAAAAAAGTATTGTTACACATAGATCTGGATGCGAACCGTTTGCGAGATAAATGAGATTTTATGGTTACCAGTCATCACTGACTTGATTCTTGGGGCAGCAGCAACAACTGTAATGTGTTGCCAACGTCCACACTCGCTATGTGAACTAAAAACTGAAATAACTGCGTAAGTGAGAAGCATATCACAATCAGATCTACAGAAAGTGCTTTCCAATAAAATTAAGCTCGTTCACGCTTGTGGTTTTTAAATCAACGTCATGAAACATGTTTTTCTTAAATGTTTTGGGTGAATCCTTTTCAAATAATATATTTCTCTGAATTGTGATTTCTTGCTAAAACACTACTAAGTTATGACGTAAACAAATTATTGTTAATATTATATTAAAAGATTTTATTTATCTTATTGTTATAATTATTAAAGCTGTAGGCATCTGTGACAAATTAAAAGTTTGGGTAACAGTAAGTATAATTTCAGGCGTAGGGGTGGGAAGGAGGTGTAGACAGTAACAACGCTCCCGCCACCCGCCCCCCCCCCCAAACCCCCTCCCGAAAAGAATCGGATCCCGGATCCGCCCCTGCAAAGAGTTGCGTCAACAATGCCCTTGCATGGTAGCGAAGACAACCGACTTCGAGAACGGAGAGACAAAACCCTGTAGCGAAGTTAACAGTGACATCAGTGAAGACTCTGCTTAGATGGCCGGTATTTCTGTATTTTATATTATTGAAAACTGCGTTTCAGAGTGATCATATATCGAACAGTTGTTGCCGTCCACATAATAGAGAGAAATGAGCATTGTAATAAAAATAAGAGAAATCAGAGCTCTCACGGACACATTTAAGTGTTCAGTGGGTTTGTTCAGAAGTGGCTTTTCTGCTATCAGTCACGATTTTCTTTTATTTACATTTATGCCATTTTTTCGTAATGTATTTTATGAATGAAATTCTGTTTTGTTCTGTTAATTTTACTGCATTATATAAAAAAGAGCAATATTTAGTTAGTTATCTGTCTTTAGAAATTGTTAGAGGCGAAATTTGAAATTGGAGATATATTCACATAACAGAAAATATCAATACAAAATATTAAACGAAAAACTTGAAAGTGAATCAATGAATTTCTTCAGAAGTGTCGACAATATAATTAAATAAAAGTATAACACATAGAAAGAAGCACTACTGCAGACAGACATACGCAAATTATGGTAAATATTCTATGTACAAAAGCATATCCTACACTGTGGAAAACATATAATATTACCTCTGTTGACTACGTCTAAAAACTGTTTGTTTACGTAAGTTTTGTTATTCTCGCTATATACTGTATTCAGAAGGTTCCACGTGATGTTTAACACTTGAAAGACTGCACAAATGGACTATAAGAAAACTGTAAGTGCAAGTTCTTCCAAATTTCGCCACTAACTATATACAGTTTAAAGATCGAGAATCAACTAAATATTGAGCGTTTTTTATATATTGCAGCAAAATCAGCACCTCACGCATCAAAAACATTACGACAAAATGGCGTACTACACAGAGAAAAATGCACTTGAAAATGGGAATCATTTCCAAAATGCGTCGTGTAAAACGTAAATAAAAATTTTAACTGGTAGCAGAAAAGTTATTTATAAGCAGGCCTCTTATTGTCACAGTCGCGGGCTTTCACAAACGATTTCTAATGGATCAAACGAGATTTAAGTGTTCGTTTCTCCTGCACGCTGTTCGACAGTGGAACGTTATAGGAACAGCTTGAAGATGGTGCGATTAACCCTCTGCCACGCAATTAATTTGGGCTTGTATAGTTGTAAATGATTAATGAGCGTATTTTTTTCCCCTGACAATCTTTCCTTCCCCAACCCCCCCCCCCCCCCCCTTCCCACGCGCTTCCACCCCACTCAGAATTAAGACTGCAACATACAATCGGATGCGGCTTATATTCTGGCCAGTAGGATACTCGTATGACCAAAAACGCGACGCAGTGCGTGAAAGTGCGAGCGCGCAGGCCGACATCGGCTGAGCTCACGCCATAGCGATGCCTACGGCCGCCCCCAGGGCGGAGTGCGTTCCATTACTCGTGGTTACCGGGTGGGTTTCCCTCCGGGGCCCTACCCATCTCGCACCTTGTAACTCACGATTATCACGACAGCCATAATTTCCCTTCTGATGCAGTTTGCCGTCAAACTGGAGCTCACCTCATCGACGTCAGTCAATCAAGATAATCTAAGGGCTTTTCGGAAAGTAAGGTACGATCGGTCGCGAGATGTAAACCGCAGTGAAAATCAAAACTGCTTTATTTGCAACAGTTTGCTATACTTTCCAGCCATTTCTCTATATAGACGCCGCTCCGGCTTTGACATTTGTCGTAGTGTTGAACCAACTTTCCGGTATCCTCGTCATAGGAGGCAGTAGTTTGTGCTTCACACCACTTCTCTAAACTGGTCTGTATTCGTCGTCTGTGCCGAAATCTTGTCTTCATAGCCAGCGGTTCGAGTGAACAGAGATGAACATCAGAGTGAGCCACGCCTGGGCTGTACAAGGCGCTATCCAAAATTTTCGGGACTGGTACAGCCATCTGTTGAAAACATTTGGACTAATATTCACCATCACCCTCGAAGTAGTTCCAATCGGCATGTACACACCGGTCCCAGCGCTTCTGCCATTGGTCAAACGTTTTCTGGAAGTTCTGTTCTTTGAGGGTTTTTGTCACCGCCAGCGATGCTTCTTGAATCCTCTCTAGAGTGTCGAACCGACGACCTTTCAACTTTTGTTTCAGTTTTGGGAATAGTGCGAAGTCGCAAGGTGCCAAATCTGGCGGTTGTGGTGGGTGGATTACAACCGCCATGTTGTTTTTTGCTGTAAAAGTCCTGATCAGCAAGGACTTGTGACAGGGCGCGTTGTCGTGATGCAACAGCCAGTTCCCTTGACGCCAAAGTTCGGGCCATCGTCGCCGTACGTTTTCACGGAGCCATCGCAAAACGTCACAGTAGTAAGTGGAATTCACTGTTTGGTTGGGTGGGACGAATTCTTTGTGCACAATTCCCTTGGTACAAAAAAAAAAAAAAAAAAAAAAAAACGATGTTCATGCTCTTCACTTTGTTCTTCACCTCTCTCGCTTTTTTGGGTCTTGGAGAGCCCGGGCTCTTCCACTGGAACAATTGTTGCTTTGTGTCTGGTTCATAACCATATATCCAGCTCTCGTCGCCACTCATAACCCGTGACAAGAAGGTTGAATCATCAGATGTGGTCTGATGAAGGTCTGTGCACACTTCAACACACTATGCCTTCTGACTGGCAGTCAAGATCCTTGGCACAAATTTCGCGGCGAACGATGCATGTCCAGTTCATCAGTCAACATTGGTTGACATGTCCCATAACCAATACCCACTTCATCCACAAGGTCTTGAATGGTTCCATGTCGATCCTCAGGAAATAATTGTTGAAGTTTGGCAACAATGTCTGGCGTTGTGTGGCTAACGGGCCATTGAGTGTGAGCATCATCTTCGACGTCTGTACGGCCGGCCATGAACCGAGCATGCCACTCAAACACACGTGTATGGCCCACGCACTGTCCCTCAAACACTTGCTGAATCATTGCAAGGGTCTCCATAGCACTTTTCCCGAGATTCCCACAGAATTTGCTACACACGTGCTGTTCCGTTTGTGGATCCATCATAAAATCGCCATACACCAAACACTGAGTATTAAGGAAATCACTGTGGACACGCAACACATCCTCCCAGATGAATGCCACTGTGCACGCTGGCAGCTCTCGCCACCTAGTGGTGCAACGATCTACTACTCCTACTTTCCAGATGCCAGCACCAGTCCCGAAAATTTTGAATTCCACCTCGTATGGTGGGTGATCAAATACATCCCATCTAAAAGGGTGTAGGGAGGTCCTCATTGCCCCTGCAGTGTGCGGTCGATAATTGTCATAAAGAAGGAATGCATGACAGCTGCGTTATGTGGGGTTGCATGAAATCAGGCGCAGGCTGCTAAGGGAGAATCCATACTCAGCAGGAGACACTACTGTTCTAGACATCTTTGCGTTCTCACTGTGTGCTCTGAACTGAAAAGGCCGACGTAATGCCACAGGCATACTAGGAACACTGTCCAACACATCTGTGCAAAGGTTTATCGGATTTCACTGTCGTTTCCATTTCGCGACCTATCGGGTCTTATTTTCCGAATAGCCTTCGTATACGGAGCGACGTACAGCAAACTGACGTTTTTGAAATACACAGTACTCAATTTGTTTTCAATAAATAATCATATTTATAAAATGAAATCTCTCCTAATTACTCGCCAGTTTTAATGCATATTAATCCCTTAAGTAGGTATTTTCGTGCGCACACCTGTGCTTCAGTGGATAATTTCTGCTAGCGCTGGCAGGAGCAGTCGCACCACGTGCCCTGGTCATCCATTAAAATATTTCTTCGTTCGTTTTAGTTTATGAACCAAAACCAAAGTGCACTAGAATCGACCAGGATACATTAAATATTAGAATTACATTTTGTTTTCACATAATTTCCGGTTGTTTTCTATGTGAAATACTAGGGGCAGTCAAATGAGACAGCTGGAAAAAAATTCGCGAAAGTGCAAGTAGGATTCAGGCTCTGAATGTTCCGTACAAACAGAGCCACAAGCCGAACAAGATGGTCTTCCCTCTCGTTAGTGCCACGTGGCCATCCGCAGCCTCGACTTCTTGCGACCGTACATTCCCGTGAGCAACGCTGCCAGCAATCATGTACAGTGGCTACATTCCTGCCAAGTCTTTCTGCAATATCGTAGAAGGAACATCCAGTTTCTCGCAGCCCTATTACACGACCTCGTTCAAACTCAGTATTGACAGTGTTGTCTTTGTCGCCTGAAAGGCATTCGTGACTAACATCGACTCACCACGTCAAATGTCAAAGGTGACTAACGCACACGACCATTACAGCGTGTATGTAAAGCAAACCTGATTTGCATCTTCATAGTGGTGCTACTAGCGCCACTCTTAAGCGACTGGCACGAAATTTCAATACATTGTAAGTAGGCTGTTTAGGTTTTTATGTTGGTAACGTCACCTAGCGCTCTGTATGAAAATCACTGGCTGTGCTGTGTGTAGTCTGTGGCTGGTGGGCATTGTTGAAATAGTCGCTATTGTAGTGTTGGGCAGTTGGCTGTTAACAGCGCGTAGCGTTGCGCAGTTGGAGGTGAGGCGCCAGCAGTGGTGGATGTGGGGAGTGAGATGTGGAGTTTTGAGAGCGGATGATCTGGACGTGTGTCCATCAGAATGAGTAAATTTGTAAGACTGGATGTCATGAACTGATATATATATTATGACTTTTGAACACTATTAAGGTAAATACATTGTTTGTTCTCTATCAAAATCTTTCATTTGCTAATTATGCTTATCAGTAGTTAGTGCCTTCAGTAGTTAGAATCTTTTATTTAGCTGACAGTATTGGCGCTCGCTGTATTGCAGTAGTTCGAGTAACGAAGATTTTGGTGAGGAAAGTGATTCATGAAAGGTATAGGTTATTGTTAGTCAGGGCCATTCTTTTGTAGGGATTTTTGAAAGTCCGATTGCGTTGCGGTAAAAATATTGTGTGTCAGTTTAGTGATGATCAGAATAAGTAAAGAGAGAAATGTCTGAGTACGTTCAGTTTTGCTCAGCTGTTTGAAAATCAAATAACGTAAGGGGTTTACCAGCACAATCATTCATAAATTTGTCTAAGGAGACGTTTCAGCATATCATCTTTCAGATGTAGAAACACACTTACCAACTTTCTTTTAAGTTGCACAACTCCTTCTCGGTACAGCGAATTTTTATCCGTCAGGTATTGTAATTTCTAAAACCTTTACCTGTCCTGTACTACCCGACCTTCCTATACATTCAGAAATCATGGTTTGACTTTACAAGATACAAGTGGTTTAGTTAATATAACGCAACACTGTTTGCATATTATTGGAGCATAGTCAATAAATAAATATTTCCCCTGGAGTCTCTATCTTTTATAGTTATGACTTTCGTAAGGATTAGCAATACGTACTGGCAGCTTGGCACGACATCTGTAACGCTATAACGTGTCTACGTTCAGCAGTATATTAATTATTTAATGATCTGTGTAACCTAATGTTCTATGTTCTGTATTTTACAGAAAAGGCATGAATTTCGAAGAATAATGGTAACCAAAATTGTGTAAATAAGATTGTAACTTCACCGTTATCGCACACATACTTATTGTATTCGACAACGATCGGAAAGAATTCTCGAAAATACTTAAATAATAAACTGCAGCTAACTATAATCCTGAATATGTAATTGAAATTGTATAAAGTTTTAATTACAGAATATGAAATTCCAGCTAATAAGTGAGTTACTGAATTTAATTTGAAATTACGTAAATAATTACAGATGTAAAGGTACGCAGTAGCGCAACAGAGAATGCTCACTTGCAAACACAAGTGGAGAAGCCACTTATCGTAACATGTATTTAAGTGAATTAATAGTGCATTGGAGTTCTTTGTAATTACTACAGTCAAATAAATACTGATTGCACGTAAAACATCACTCATTGTAATACTATCTGTCGTCAGGTTTTGTGAAGCAAATAGCCACGACTAATCTCTGTTTTATAGTAGATATTACTTCAGGAAAGCTCGTTATAATTTGACTAACTAACGACAAGGATTTGGAAAAACAAATGTAGTGAAAAATCTAAATACTTGGAATATTTTCGAACACATGAAAAAATTATAGTCACTTTAGTCAAACTGAATATTGACTTTAATTTCCAACAATTTCAAACATTTTTTCTTTGCATTGTGTTTACTTAGTTACTGATAAGATGCGGTATAACTACTACAATGTACAGTGAACGTTAGTTTATTATTACTATATGTACGCGGGTGTGGTGAAAAAAACACTTCCGGATTTTTTGTGCGAAAACTCTTGAAGCTCTTTAAATAAAGCAGACATTACTAAGATTCTATTTCTTTATTCTTCATTTCTACATATTTGCAGCCCTCTACCGCTAGAGGGCTCTGAATGGTAGAGTGTAACATGGCGGTATGTAAGATAATTGCATCGGTGCGAGAGAAATAGTCTGCTATAATCGAGTTTCGAATTCGAAGAGTTTGTCCACACATAAAGCACACATGCATGGATCATGTTAATAACGTTTGTTTTATTTAAAAAAACTCTAGGCTCTTCGCATAAAGAATTCAGAGGCATTATTTTTCAACAAACCCTTTTAGATTCGTCAAATGGTTCGAGTTTAGTTAACTGCCAAGTGCAATTCAATTTCCCTCAGTTGAAATGGTTTTATCTCTTACACTTACGATACTCTCAACAGTAATGGTGAAAGGATAGGAACGTACTGATAGTTTGCGAAGCAGGGTAATGACAGCACTCAAGTCAATTACAGTACAGCTAAAAACACTATAATGTTCGAAATATTGTGTCTACGACGCTGGCCAGCCGTATACAAAATTAATCAATTAAATGACTCGATCTTTCTTTGAGGCGAGTTGCAGATGGTGCTACGTACTACATTTTGTGGCAATAATTAATGGCAACAAGCTCTATTCAATAACGAGCAACTTTTATGAACTTCGGCTACACAGTAATCTTCTTTCAATAATTCAATTACCAACTCTTCTTGCACGCTTTGTTCTGTGACCAAATATGCGCTCGGCGATCCTTTTACCATGCCTTGTGATATTTAAAACACCATTTTGATAATACACACTTCATTACGCCCTTGATCCAATCTGCGTCCATACTTCACCACCGATAACTTGCAACTACTGTCTCTCTCTCTCTCTCTCTCTCTCTCTCTCTCTCTCTCTCTCTATCTATCTATCTATCTCTGCACGCACTTGCACCCAATGATATTATTGCAATATTTGAAACATATTGTAAATTGACATTTTATACAATGCAGATTTCCCTGGCTTTGCCAGCGTTTCCACTACAAAGTTTTACAATATTATTTGCCAATAGTTTGTAAATACATTACGGTTTTTGAAGCGATAATCGAAATTACATCAAACTACAGAATTAATCAGTTGGCAATTACGAGGCACGGTACTGTAGTGCTAAAACCCTTTCCCACTTTAGTATTTAGTCAACACTTCATCTCATATATCCGGTATACCCCAGTCACTATCAGCTTACAACTAGGTGCTTGTCTCAATACTGAGCCGTAAGTACTTTCTTGAAGTCGTCTTCATACTATAACACATTTTTAATGGAGCATGGCTTGATTTCCTCCTAAAAACAGGGTTATTCATAAATATCTCTGAAGTTTTAGAAGGCAACTGACAACTGTCTGAAAACTACAAGACATACAGGAAATGGACATAAGAGAGTGGTTAGACAATCTCTCCATGTTTTAACTCACATTATAGGTGCTCAACATGAGCGCCGTTTGTGGTGCGGAAAATGTCATTAGAACGGAAGATCATGTAGGTGCAATTCATTGAAATCGCATTGACAGTAACCCACTCGGGAAATCTGTTCACTGAGTTGCGTGTCTGCGGGCTCGAACTAATTCAGTACGACTTAACGTATTTTAATAGACCTGCACCCTGCTACCTACTGTGCAACTATTCCACAGCGAGTATTACAAATCGAAACTTGGAGAAATCCTCCATCCAGTAATACGTGTCATTTTTCTGTATGCCTTGTAGTTTTTCGCAGTCATCTACTGAAACCCTGGAGGTACTTATGAATAATCCTGTATGCCTGTAGGCTCTTGAGGCCACTCGGTTGGTAACCGAAAAAAGGTGTGGATTAGAAGTGAGCCGGCCGCTGTGGCCGAACAGGCGCTTCAGTCTGGAACCGCACGACCGCCACAGTCGCAGGTTCGAATCCTGCCTCGGGCATGGATGTGAGTGATGACCTTAGGTAAGTTAGGTTTAAGTAGTTCTAAGTTCTAGGGGACTGATGACCTCAGATGTTAAGTCCCTTAGTGCTCAGAGCCATTTGAATCATTGGAAGTGAATAATTTGTCCGAGACATCTTTTCTGAACTCGCCCATTTCTGTTTGCTTCATGAGTAACATAGGTTTCGAAAATACAAATTCATCTGCTTCCTCCAACGACTGAAAATAAGTCGTTTATTATTTGTTTCATCAGAGAAAGCCAAAAACAAAAATATCTCTGGATAATAATTTTTATGTGATTAATTGATAGAAACTGACAACGACAACGATAACTAAATAAACTCTACTAAAATGATGATAATAATAATAATAACGCTTAGGGGCTGAGGATGTGTAAGATGTTACAGTACGACGTCTTTTGAAAGGGCCTAATAGAGTAAAGCAATGTAAAACTATGAGTTTTGTAATGGAAATGCAATAACGTGATGTACTTTTTCTGGAAGCCTTTGCCGAAAATTCATGTGTACGAGGTCAAACTACAGCCGGTCATTTTTTGCCAGTTCCTCGTTGATTGCCTCCCCCTATTTGGTTAAGAAGCCGACCTCGGGGAAGATCAGTTTGGATTCCGTAGAAATGTGGGAACCCGTGAGGCAATACTGACCCTACGACTTATCTCAGAAGAAAGATTAAGGAAAGGCAAACCTACGTTTCTAGCATTTGTAGACTTAGAGAAAGCTTTTGACAATGTTGCTTGGAATACTCTCTTTCAAATTCTGAAGGTGGCAGGGGTAAAATACAGGGAGCGAAAGGTTATTTACAATTAGTACAGAAAGCAGATGGCAGTTATAACAGTCGAGGGACATGAAAGGGAAGCAGTGGTTGGGAAGGGAGGGAGACAGGGTTGTAGCCTCTCCCCGATGTTATTCAATCTGTATATTGAACAAGCAATAAAGGAAACAAAAGAAAAGTTCGGAGTAGGTACTAAAATCCATGGGGAAGAAATAAAGACTTTGTGGTTCGCCGATGACACTGTAATTCTGTCAGAGACAGCAAAGGACTTGGAAGAGCAGTTGAACGGAATGGATAGTGTCTTGAAAGGAGGGTGTAAGATGAACATCAACAAAAGCAAAACGAAGATAATGGAATGTAGTCGAATTACGTCGGGTGATGCTGGGGGAATTAGATTAGGAAATGAGACACTTAAAGTAGTGGAGGAGTTTTGCTATTTGGGGAGCAAAATAACTGATGATGGTCGAAGTAGAGAGGATATAAAATGTAGGCTGGCAATGGCAAGGAAAGCGTTTCTGAAGAAGAAAAATTTGTTAACATCGAGTATAGATTTAAATGTCAGGAAGTCGTTTCTGAAAGTATTTGTATGGAGTGTAGCCATGTATGGAAGTGAAACGTGGACGATAAATAGTTTAGACAAGAAGAAAATAGAAGCTTTCGAAATGTGGTGCTACAGAAGAATGCTGAAGATTAGATGGGTAGATCACATGACTAATGAGGAGGTATTGAATAAAACTGGGGAGAAGAGAAGCTTGTGGCACAACTTGACTAGAAGAAGGGATCGGTTGGTAGGACATGTTCTCAGACATCGAGGGATCACCAATTTAGTATTGGAGGGCAGCTTGGAGGGTAAAAATCGTAGAGGGAGACGAAGAGATGAATACACTAAGCAGATTCAGAAGGATGTAGGTTGCAGTAGGTACTGGGAGATGAAGAAGCTTGCACAGGATAGAGTAGCATGGAGAGCTGCAGCAGACCAGTCTCAGGACTCAAGACCACAACAAGAACATTTGGTTAACATGGTGAGTTTGTGAGTACGGACATATGATTTGAAGTCTAATGACGAAAAAGGCTCAATGGACCTTGAGAACTAAGAGATGTCGCGAAAAGGGGAAATAACCTGTCCTGCTGGTATCTGTCATCGTGCCGAGGAAAAACAAATGCATGTAGAGATGAACGTACTCTCCATACTCAATGCATACTCCTGTTGATGCACTGTGCATTCCAGAATGACAAGATCACCCAAGGGATGCCACGAAAACGTACCCCAGACCATAACGCACCCTCCTCGGGCCTGAACTCTTCCGACGATTATTGCAGGGTGTTTGCTTTCAGACGTTTCACGCCGTACGCGCCAACGGCCGTCAGTCAGATGGAGCATAAAACGTGATTCATCTGAAAAGCATACCTACCGCCACTCAGTGGACGTCCAATTGCGGTACTGGTGTGCAAATTCCAGCATTGGTTGCCAATGAACACTAGTCAGCCTGAGTGCATGAACAAGGCGCGTGCTCTGGGGCCCATGCGTAGCAGCGCTGAACAGACACTGTTGGTAGCCCCTTGGTTCATCCGTTAGGTCAGTTGCTCAGCAGTTGCACGTCTGTTCGTCCGTACACATCTCCGCAGCCGTCGTTCACCCCTGTCATCTATGGGCCATGATACACCACAATTGCAATGTTTTAGCCACGACGACACGCGGACATTTTACAAATTTAGCCGTTCCGTAAATGCTTCCACCCTTGGCCCTAAAGACAATGATTATGCCCTTTTGGACGTCAGATAAATCGAACTGTTTCCGTGTTACGACAATGACTGCTCTGTTTTCCCGTCCCGCCGAGACGCTTTATACAGGGTGTTACAAAAAGGTACGGGCAAACTTTCAGGAAACATTCCTCACACACAAATATAGAAAAGATGTTATGTGGACATGTGTCCGGAAACGCTTAATTTCCATGTTAGAGCTCATTTTAGTTCCGTCAGTACGTACTGTACTTCCCCGATTCACCGCCAGTTGGCCCAATTGAAGGAAGGTAATGTTGACTTCGGTGCTTGTGTTGACATGCGACTCATTGCTCTACAGTACTAGTATCAAGCACATCATTACGTAGCATCAACAGGTTAGTGTTCATCACGAACGTGGTTTTGCAGTCAGTGCAATGTTTACAAATGCGGAGTTGGCAGATGCCCATTTGATGTATGGATTAGCACGGGGCAATAGCCGTGGCGCGGTACGTTTGTATCGAGACAGATTTCCAAAACGAAGGTGTCCCGACAGGAAGACGTTCGAAGCAATTGATCGGCGTCTTAGGGAGCACGGAACATTCCAGCCTATGACTCGCGACTGGGGAAGACCTAGAACGACGAGGACACCTGCAATGGACGAGGCAATTCTTCGTGCAGTTGACGATAACTCTAATGTCAGCGTCAGAGACGTTGCTGCTGTACAAGGTAAAGTTGACCACGTCACTGTATGGAGAGTGCTACGGGAGAACCAGTTGTTTCCGTACCATGTACAGCGTGTGCAGGTACTATCAGCAGCTGATTGGCCTCCACGGGTACACTTCTGCGAATGGTTCATCCAACAATGTGTCAATCCTCATTTCAGTGCAAATGTTCTGTTTACGCATGAGGCTTCATTCCAACGTGATCAAATTGTAAATTTTCACAATCAACATGTGTGGGCTGACGAGAATCCGCACGCAGTTGTGCAAGCACGTCATCAACACAGATGTTCTGTGGACGTTTGGGCAGGCATTGTTGATGATGTCTTGATTGGGCCCCACGTTCTTCCACCTACGCTCAATGGAGCACGTTATATGATTTCATACGGGATACGCTACCTGTTCTGCTAGAACACGTGCCTTTACAAGTACGACACGATGGAGCTCCTGCACATTTCAGTCGAAGTGTTCGTACGCTTCTCAACAACAGATTCGGTGACCGATGGATTGGTAGAGGCCTCCACGCTCTGCTGACCTCAACCCTCTTGACTTTCACTTATGGGGGCATTTGAAAGCTCTTGTCTACGCAACCCCGGTGCCAAATGTAGAGACTCTTCGTGCTCGTATTGTGGACGGCTGTGATACAATACGCCATTCTCCAGGGCTGCATCAGCGCATCAGGGATTCCATGCGACGGAGGGTGGATGCATGTATCCTCGCTAACGGAGGACATTTTGAACATTTCCTGTAACAGAGTGTTTGAAGTCACGCTGGTACGTTCTGTTGCTGTGTGTTTCCATTCCATGATTAATGTGATTTGAAGAGAAGTAATAAAATGAGCTCTGACATGGAAAGTAAGCGTTTCCGGACACATGTCCACATAACATATTTTCTTTTTTTGTGTGTGAGGAATGTTTCCTGAAAGTTCGGTCGTACCTTTTTGTAACACCCTGTATACCCTTCTCTACTAGTTCTGTCACCTGCCATCTGTGAGTGGTTATTGGCTCTGAGTACTATGGGACTTGACTTCTGAGGACATCAGTCCCCGAGAACTTAGAGCTACTTAAACCTAACTAACCTAAGGACATAACACACGTACATTCCCGAGGCAGGATTCGAACCTGCGACCTTAGCGGTCGCGCGGTTCCAGATTGTAGCGTCTAGAACCGCTCAGCAACTCCGGCCGGCCTGAGTGGTTATTGCACGTTGATGACGAACATTAGCAGTGGTCACATTAATGTGACTGGACGCTGTATGATCCAATGATGCCAAAAATGCCAACTGATAACCTCATTCTTAAATGATTTGAGTGGAGAATTTTTCAAGGGTTCGAATGAGCCCAGTATTGGAAATTCTGTTTATTAACCGCTTGCACACACCCAAGTAACATGAGCTCCAGAACCTACAATGATTATTCAATTAATCTAAACTCCTTCTGAATAGACCATGAAGGCCCAATGGTACAAACCGGCCGCCATGTCATCCTCAGCTAATAGGCGTCACTGGATGTGGATATGGAGGGGTATGTCGTCAACACACCACTCTCCCGGCCGTATGTCAGTTTCCGAGACCGGAACCGCTACTTCTGAATCAAGTAGCTCCTCAGTTTGCCTCACAAGGGTTGAGTACACCCCGCTTGCCAACAGCGTTCGGCAGACAGGATGGTCACCCATCCAAGTACTAGCCCAGCCCGACAGCGCTTAACTTCGGTGATCTGACGGGAACAGGTGTTACCACTGCGGCAAGGCCGTTGGCTACAATGATTACCGCGTTTTCATTTTCCTCAAGTAGCACTTGCATTCTAATCGCAAAGTTCTCTATGATCATAACTTGCATGCCGTATATAGCTGAAAATCTTGTACAGATCAGTATTTAAATTATTTCGCAAAACTGACTTAGTAATTCACGACTTAATCTTAATTGCGGCGTGTGCTTCCATGCAGATCTCCTTCTGCTCCAAATCGCCACTTGTGTCACCCTCTCCATGTTTTCCACAGCCCTTACAATGTTTTTCGGGCCAAGTGGCTCCTCCTTCACAATATCTTCCGTTGTTTCAGACTGTCAACCCATTTATGACTTGAATATCTCTTGTGTGTGCTGTTCTGCAGTCTCAATAAATTGTATAAAATGCATACTGTTGTAATAATAATCCACCCGAGCTGATCATCTTTTGTTTTGTCACATTTGTGCCCGAGTGGTGTAATAGCGACTTTTGTATTACTAAGACGGTTTGTTATTAAATTTATATCTTTGATGAAAATTAATTTGTGACATACACTGTACAACAACATTAAGAGGCCACTTTTTTTAAGCCCCATCATTTTCTCCAGATGGGACACATAAGATCGAAATTTGGCACGAACGTGCCTACAACCATCGTGTGTAATGCTGCAACACGTGGCGCCCTGTGACGTCACGCTGGAGCTCCGTGACGCTTCAAACAGCAACGTGTCAACACACATGCAAAAATAAAAAATAAATAAATAATAAAAAGGTCAGAGCTTAGACGATCAAGTCGGGTGTAAGTTGGGTTAATGTTGTCACATTAGCATGAAAATTTGATAAAGTTCTGCCAACGTCACTGTGGATGTGCCACATCAAGGGAAGAACGTCATACCTCCCACTACCCAGCGTTAAAATCACGCCGTTTTCTTAGGGTGGCCGAGTAAAACGTTTTGGACACACCGCTGCTCACAGTCTACACGAAGAGGCCTTAGAAGGTAACATAAATGGGGCATTAATTTTCATGCATTTCGTGGTCAGAAACGACAATTTTCTATGCGATGTACGACAGGAGGACGTCCTCGACAACCACTAAACCCGCATAAAAGCATTTGACGAATGTGAATATGAACCAAAACAGCAAAGTGTGTTTATGGTTTTTCAACCCTCCGTTTTCGGATCTTCCAGTGGTGTGTACACGGGCGGTACAACACTAACGAACATGTGAATTAAACGACAAAGGGGGCCTTCTGGGACCCCTCAGTTCAGCAAAACCCTTAATGTCACCTGGGCATCGTTGTTGAGCACTTTAAAATTATCTTTGTTCAAAGACATCCACACACTGTTCCGCATCCGCCGACAGACCAGGCAACCCTCTCGCCACTAGTATCTGCTGGAAACATGCGGAATCTGAGTCGTGTCGGAAGGGCTGCCTGTCCCACAGGCGGGTAGCGACACTAGACACTATCGCCTACCGGCCGCAAACGAAATCTGAGGGGCTTCAAAATAACTGCCTGTCCCATCGGCGGGGTAGAAATCGGTGGATGTGTGTCTCTGTGCAGAAACTTTTTAAAGTGCCCAGCAAAGGGCACACCGACCGCGTTTACGAACTGGGGATGATTTCCAGAAGCATGTTGAATTTTGTCAATGAGCTCTGGTACAAATTGAAAATGGTATGTTTTCTAACATTTTATTTTCTGATGAGACGACATCACCAATCATGCTCAAGTGAACTGGTGTAATATGCATAATTGTTCAGTGGATGGTTACAGGAAGCAGAGCACCAAAGACAGTGGAGCGTGAATGTTTGGTGTGGAATTCTGGGATTATGTATCATGGTACGACGTCTACAAACTTTTTCTGATGGCGATACAACAAAGTTTATCAAATTCCGACCACACCCGAAGATCTATGTCAGCAAATCAGGAATATCTGTCCAGTAATCAGCAAACAAATGTTGAGGCATGTTCAACACTCATGTTAGCGCGTTTTCGGAAATGCGTCGAAGTTAATGTCGTAACTTTGAGCATTTACTAAACTGAAATTGTTTGTAATGTGAACATGAATTGTGTTTATGCAGTGTACAAGTACTGTACATATTGAATCTATATGGATGGCAGTAAAGTCAAAGTGTGTGAAAACCACTTGCTATCACCCCTACCAGACATATGTACTACAACTATTATACTTGAACCTAAATGGCCTTTCCATTTCCATAGAAGAAAATACGCTATCTCATTTTTTTAAAAAGTAGTTTGACCCTGAAAAACATTGAGAATGGCGTTTTAAGGACGAGTTATGGTCACTCTTGTATGTCCCCTTATGAATACTGCAAATTTTGTATGAAAAAATTTTCAAGTTGCTCCTTCATTTTGGAGCAATGTGGCCATGACAGTAAAAATGCCTCACCCTGTAAAAGCAGAATGTAAGTGTGTATGTCCGGAATCCCCTCCCTACTCCTTGGACCGATTTCAACCAAATTTGGCACAGAAACAGCAGGCCTCACAAGTATCAGCACTGTGGGGTTTGTTGCCCGCTTGCTCTATTTCGAATGTGTTTTCTTCAGCTTCTGTCATATAGGCTTCCCTGCATGGAAGACATGTTTGTGGGAACAGTATCAGCCTGACAAAGCAATTTGCTTTGCGGGTTAGCCTACACATCAGGGGCAAGAAACGATTTTCCAGGCCCACATGTGTAGGCTGCCGTGCATGACAGGTGTGTTGTGTTGGAATAGTATTAGCTTGCACTGTTGACCTGCTTTGCATGGTGGGACAAACAAATGATTTTCAAGCCCCTGATTTGTGGCATGTCCTGCATGACAGATGTATTGTGGGAGTAATATTGTCCTGCTTTATTGGACCGTATTTCAGGGACTAAATGTGCCAATGATCATTGCTGGGGACAGGTTGAGATGAACAGAGAAGAGTATGGGCAGAGCAAGGGGGAAGAGGAAATGAACAAAGACAGGGGAAGAGAGGAAGATGCAACAGGCAGCTGCAAGGTGTAGAGGGTTAGTGGGCAGATGGAGAAGGAAGAGGGGGAGGCAGATATGGAAAGAGGGGGAAGAGGACATGGTCAAAGGGACAGGGAGGAAGATATGATGAGAGAGAGGGGATGGAAGAAATGAACAAAGAGATGGGAAGAAGATAATGTGACAAAGAGTATGGAGAGGGAAAGATAGATAGAGATGGGAGGATGAGGTGGAGAGGGGGGGAGGACGAGGCCTTTTAAATATGTGTGCTGCAGGGAAAGTCTAGTAATAAATAAAATAGAATGCTGGGGTCTAATTGCTCTGGGTGTCTGGTGTGCTCAAATGTCTTGAACTAAACTGAGTACATTACTTATGTGACTTCAGTAAAATGTCATGAAAATATTCCCCTATTTATACGAAATTTTGACCCAAGAATAACTACTAATGCTGTCTGACCTCTTTTTAAATGAAACATTCAAGAGCAAGAGGTGATTTCATCGCGCAACAGAAAAGAAAAGGGGAGCTTGTGCTAATATTTGAATGAATCTAAGATCATGACTACGCCTTGAAATTTTCTATCCTGATTCATAAGTGCGTATGTGAACGTCATTTTAGGAAGATCATGTGTCATGAGAATGTACAATCTCACATTGGAAGCCTAACATCTACTTAAAAAAACCACATGAAATATAGCAGTCACGCAGAACAAAGTCTGGACAGCACTCTGTCTCGAAGTCTCGCAGAGACTGGCTAACCTATCTGCCTGTAAAAGCGTGCAAATTTCTGCTGGTGGCAGTTCCTTTTACTTTGACTAATAGTAAGGCTGAAGGTGGAATGCAGTAATAATTCGTTCTCAAATCAAATAACGTTTCAAGTATGAAAATCGTACAGATTTCGTAAATAATTGTGGATGAAGAAAAATCTAAGATGCTTTAGTGGCATTCCTAATTATTAATAACCAATACAGAAAGAAGAGAGAAACAACAATTACACATGAAACATGTGTGGCAGTGAAACGAGCTACTTTGAAACCATCAGCGATACAAATTTATTCACAGTGATATACACTGTCTAGTCACATTAATGTGGCCATCTGAAAATAGCCTGAATGATCTTTTACGGCGTGAACCGCTGCAAGAATCGCAGGAAGAGAGTCATTGAGGTTCTGGAAATTACCGACAGGGATGTGGACCCACACTGACTCCAGTGCTGTGGTTAGCTGCGTTCGATTTCTAGGCATGGCGTTTATATCCCAATCAAGATGGTCCCACAGATTCTCGATTGGGTTCAAATCCGGGCAGTTTAGTGACCGGGAGAGTACGGTAAATTCATCCCGATATTCGCTGTACACTGCTATCCAATATGTCAAGTTGCAGCGTACGGTTGCGTGCAAAACACCTGGGACTTTGGCACAAGACTTCTTCCACTCTTGCAACATCCTCTGGTGTGCACATGCACTTGCACTTCCACCCCTCTTTCACATCGTATCTCCCGTGTCCTGGATAGTATGTGCCGATGGGACTGGGACATGTCGTGCGAGATTGTAATGAGCATCCAATACACACACGCTGCGCGGCTACGTAGCTCTCGTTGTTTTTGTTAGTTGGTTTATTTGGGGGTACCATCCCGGCATTTTGCCTGAAGCGATTCAGGGAAATAACTGAAAACCTAAATCAGGATTGCCGGACGTGGGTCTGAACCGTCGTCCTCCCGAATGCGAGTCCAGTGTACTAACAACTGCGCCACATTGCTCGGTTTGTTTTTGTAAAACGCCTTCACAGCAACAGCGCGTTATTCATCGGTCTACGATGCCATATCGACTGAACATATCATGGTTAGTAGCAAAGGTTTGTTGTCCACATGGTACCACTCCCGTTACCTGATTAATAACGTAATGTGCTATTTCCAGGTTTGCCAAATCGCTCGTTTGACTGTCGCACCTGTTACAGTTCCATGATGCATGAGAATCAGAGCAAAACAAAACTACATACACTCTATAATACCCTGAATAGTGTTATAACTGTGGAAACGTAGTCAGTACCATTCGCTAACTTCACGCATGGACCACTGGGCCGCCAACATGGAACAAGATCTCTCTCTCTCTCTCTCTCTCTCTCTCTCTCTCTCTTTCTCTCTGAACAACGGAAGTTACGTCGGGACATGACTGAAGGTTCATTTGTGGTCCTGAAAACATTGCAAACAAAATATTTCGCCAAGCTGTGCAAGCAATACCACGATCTGACATTACCCCTTGTAGCTTGCAACATGGGAATGGTCTGCGGAACGAAACGTCGGAGTGTCCACAAGCTAGCTCCGACAGGCAGCGATAATGAAGGGAACAGAAACTCGCAGGTGAACAGTCGGAAACAGAGTGCATTTATCTCTCGTACTACAGGGCACGCTTCGACCCAGTTCTGTTGCACGGGCATATTATTCGTCAGATCATTATAGCGCCAAAATATTGGTTACAGGCGTAATTTTATCAGTCAGACTGTAACAAGCCTAGCAATCTATAACTCGGGAACATAATGTCTTTGCAATAGTTAAGCGTCTCACAACTCGCGTAAAAATGAATAACTTGAAACGCGACTTTTTAATGAACGGCTTTCAAGTTACAAGGCGACGAGGCGGTCGTTAGCGCCTGACCGTGGCTCCAGAAAATTGTGTTATACGACAAGTAACGAAGCAGGGGCGTTGCAGACGATTATTCTGTGGCTGCGTTGTGGAAGGAGCTATGATGAGGGATTTGTGGATGCCTTGCTGAAAGCAACCGCCCTAACAGTACACGCACAGTACAACTGCGACACTCACTTCTGTGAAAGTTGTTAGTCTGACAATTGGAACACCAGCGCCCCTAGTGACGAGAAGGATGGACGTAAATTTATGTTTGTTTTTAATTACTTTTGCGCTTACTTAACCAAATAGTCATAACGTTTTGGCATTCCAATCATTAGTAAATTGTCAAGATATGAATGATCGTGAAATAAGTGTAAAAATAGCCTAATCTCTCTGATTCGACGTCATAAGCTATAACTTATTAATGAAGAATCACTTTCGAACTCCTACATATAACAAAAGTGGATATAAGTATGTTTGTTTGGATGTTATGTTCCACCTCTCATCCTAAACCAGTGGAGCGATTGCAACCAAACTTGGTGCTCATATCACTTAACTGTCTGGAAAGAATCGCTGCGGGGGTAAGTACCACCTACCTGTCAAATGGATTGGATGAGGGTGATGAAGAAGCATAGCTCACAACACGTGCATTCCCAGACTTTATTCACTCTGTATTTGAGAATGCGAACACTTACCGACTTGCAACAAGTTTTATACGTAATTTCAAACCTTCATGAAATTTTTTTCTCCCTGACAACTTCTACAAAATGATGAAAGGAAAACAGTTTATCCCTTACTATTTTTCCGCTGATCATGCAGCAGTAGTATATCATGAGGTATGACGTTATAATTTATTACTACTTTACTACTAACTGCATTCGTGACACATTTTACAGCCAGTATGCGTACATACCAAAGAATGTAAGTGGAAAATTATATCATCGTACGATACCTAGTTCAGGAGATATGAAGTCATTAACAATGATATGCGTGAAAAACTGCCGCATCATGCATGGCGTTTAAACTTATTACTTCTTTGCTACTGACTCTATTCGCAATAAATTCCGCAGAAAGTATCTATATGTGTCGCTGAATATACCTACAATATTATATCATTGTACTACACGTAGTTTACGAGATGTGACGTCATAAACATTAAGCACAAGGCCTGAAACTGCGCGGTAAGGGCGTGCACGTACAGCTATAAATAAATACCTGGGCAACACCGGGATTCTGTGCTACTATGTATATAATTGTAGCTTATTCCGCGGAAAGCAAGAGAATATAAACACATATTTCAAGAATGAGGAGCAGGTATTTCTGTTGTTGTCAGTTCGTATTATGATATTTACTTCTCTTGACGTGTAACACTCTTGTATGGAGTCTAACGATTCCCACATTCTTACATTTCACTCGACTTTATACTACACGTACATTTTTGTCTACATCTACATGGGTACTCTGCAAATCACACTTAAGTGCCCGGCAAAGGGTTAATCGAACCACCTTCGCAATAATTCTCTCTTATTACAATCACGAAAAGCGCGTGGAAAAACCGAACATCTCTATATTTCCGTGAGAGCTTTGATTTCCCTTATTTTATGATGATGATCGTTTCTCCCTATGTAGGTCGCTGTCAACAAAACATTTTCGCCTTCGGAGGAGAAAGTTGGTGACAGAAATTTCATGAGAATGCACCCCCGCAACTAGAAACGCCTTTATAATGATATCCACCCCAAATCCTGTGTCATGTCGTGACACTCTCTCCCCTATTTCTCGATAGTAAAAAAGGGTGCTGCTTTTCTTTGAACTTTCTTGATGTACTCCGTTGATACTATCCGGTAAGGACCCCGCACATTGCAGCAGTATTCCAAAATAGCATGGACAAGCGTTGTGTAGGCAGCTCTTTAGTAGATCTGTTGCGTCTTCTAAGTGTTCCGCCAATAAATCGCAGACTTTGGTTCGCCTTCCCCTCAAAATTCTCTGTGTATTCTTTCCAATTCAAGTTGTTCGTAATTGTAATTCCTATGTATTTAGTGTAATTTGTGACATTTAGATTTGATTGATTAATCGTGTAACCTAAGTTTAAGAGATTCCTTTTAGCACTCACGTGGATAGCCTCACACTTTTCATAATTTGGGTTCAATTGACAATTTTCGCACAATATTGATATATTTTCTAAATACATGTTCCAAAATTCTGCTGCATATCAACGTTAATGATATGGACCTGTAATTTAGTTGACTACTCCTATAGCCTTTCTAGAATATTGGTGAGACCTGCGCAACTTTCCAGTTTTCGGGTACGGATCTTCGTCGAGCGAACGATTGTACGTGATTGTTAAGTATGGAGCTACTGTATCAGCGTATTCTGAAAGGAACATAACTGGATACAGTCTAGACCGAAAGACTTGCTTTTATTAAGTGATTTAAGTTGCTTCACAACTCCGAGGACATCTTCCTGTAAGTTACGCATGGTGGCAGCTTAATTCTTCTTCTGGAATATTTACTTCGTCTTCTTTGGTGAAGAGAATTCGAAAGGCTGTCTTCAGTGACTCTGCTTTAGCAGCATTTCCATTTCTATCGCAGAGAGAATGCATTGATTGCGTCTTGCCGTTAGCATACGTTACATACGACCAGAATATCTTTGGATTTTTTGCCAGATTTAGAGACAAAGTTTCGTTGTGGAAACTGTTAAAAGCATCTCACACTGAAGTCAGCGCTAAATTTCGAACTTCTGCAAAAGATCGCTAATCTTGGGGATTTTACATTCGCTTAAATTTTCCGTGCTTTTTTCGTTGTTTCTGCAATAGTATTATAACCTGTTTGTGTGTCAAGAGGGATCAGCTCCGTCGTTTGTTGATTTATTTGATGCAAATCTCTCAATTGCCGCTGATACTATTTCTTTGAATTCAAGCCACATCTGGTATACACTTACATGTTAATTTGGGAGGCGTGGACTTTGTCTCTCAGAAAGGTGTCAAGCGAATTTTCATCCGCTTTTTTCAATATATATATTTTTCGTTTATTCTTGGAGGATTTGGGAGTTACGATTTCAGTGTCGCTACGACAACCCTGTGTTAATTAAACCCTGTATCCGTTTTTATCCTCGTTATTAGCTCAGGATTAATTGTTGCTAGGAGGTCAAGAATTTTTCACAACCTTTTGCTCTTTGAGTGGGCTCATGAGCTAACTGCTCGAAATAATTTTCATAAAATGCATTTGGCACAAGTTCGGATGATGTACCATGCGTCCCTCCGGATTTAAACATGCATTTTCGCCAACATTTCGAGGGTAAATGGTAGTCAACACCAGCTATCGGGTACGTGTTTGAACCTAGACTCAAGTTTTGTTTGAACCTTTCAGCAATTGTATCGTCTGAGTTGGGAGGTCGGAAAAAGGATCCAATTATTATTTTATTCCGGTTGCCAAGAATGACCTCTACCTATACTAACTCGCAAGCAATATTTACTTCAATTTCGCTACAAGATAAACTGCCAAACAAGCTACTGCTAACTGTAAACGTAATCATTTTTGCTTCAGAAGCGAACGTGCTGCAGATTCTTCCCGTTTGTGTTCCAGATGTAGCAACAATTGTGGAACTGGTTTCTTCTGTAATGGGAAACATTTTTATTGCTTGTGACGCTTTAGTGTCACGTCTGTATGGATTCCCCTTCAGCTACAGTCGTGGTGGCTCATTTGATACGTTAAAAAATGTAGTTATTGCATTCCATACGAGTTTCCCGCGTTCGACATTCTCTGATTTGACTGCAAGTGCAGTGAAGAAAACTTTACGTTGATGGGTAGATATACGACTACTTTCTGCAAAAGTTTAAGCCTTCTGCTGTTTATCAGGCATTTTTGTTCCTGAAAGAAAACGATGTGCTTCAGCAGAAATCGCTAGGTAACAAGAGAATCGTAGATAAGCTGTTTTGTACTATACCGTTTCATACCTCCCAGGGTCCTTAGTAAACTAAATACAGACAAAAGTGGTGCCATTTTTCAGTTAGTGCCGTTTTTTTATGGCACTACGTACGCTCCCTATTGAAAAACTATGTTACAAATCAGTATAACAGATACCATTTGCATTCAGGCGATTCGTATTAAAAAGTATAGCTTTCTGTCCGCTTGGTGTGCTGCTGCCGTAGTGGATAACAAAATTGAGCAGAATTGTCACCACGGGGGTGAAATTCATATAGGTACGTCCAATAACACGACCTTGGTTCACAGCCAGGCCATTTGGAGCGCTGTAGGTTTATCAACGCACTAGCTCGCTTTCTTATTGGCTGAAATTTATTAGTCTTCTACTTTTATTTTCGTTTCGTAGTTATAACAGAAGCTGATTTCACCACACTATGCTTCTGATTACGACTTCCCGTGTGTACTGCACTCTTTGAATTGCACTGTAAATATGTTGCTCGTATCCTCACTAAGATCTGCTCGCATCCGTAATCGGATTCCATATATGGTTTCGTTTCTACAAAACACACGTTATTAAAGGTTACTACAAACCAAGCCTGGATCTAAGTGGGGCAGACCGGGGTATCCGCCGCGGGCGTCAATTTCAGGCGGCACCAAATTCATGTTCTTGAAGAAAAAACCTTGTTTCACAAAGCACCTTAGCATACAGCGCACGTTGGTCTATCGATTGTTCATATGAATTTGAAACGCATCCAAGTTAGTTTTTGAACATTTTTGAACAAATTCTAGATTGATTTCTAAACGAATCGTAAGTTAATTTTGAATTGTGTGCATAGTGTAAGTGATGTCTCTGCCAGGTAAATCCCCGTCTCGAAATAAAAAACGTTCCCGCAGATAAAAGGGGACAGGGTTATACGAGCTGAGCCGAGTAAACCCGAATGGTGAATGCCAATCGCTGTTTATGTGGTTGATTGGGTGTGCGAATGATCAGCGTTGTTATAATTATTAGCGAAATCTATAGATTCATACTACCAGAGTGGAAACAGACGATTAACAGGAATAACAGGTAAGAAAGATTATATATTATCTTCTCGGCGTATCCAAGAAAATGACATTTTGACAGGACATTTTTGTCAGATCGCTACACTACCAGTTGCACACTCCACGGTTAGCAGCCGATTTAAGTTCTGTTCATAGGGCGCAGAACACATTGTACGAACATATAAGAACGCCTAACCGGAGAATAAGCGTGGGGGAACTGTGATTCCGGTAGGGTTAGTGAAGTTAACCAGACAAAAAGTTTTGACGATGGTTGGAATAGTTACAGAATTAGTGACGACAAAATTGTTTGTTGGAAAGAGGAAGGAGAAGAAACAGGGTATCATACAAGTTATGTTGAAGATACCGAATTTATATATAAATTTTGTACTACTACTTCTCGATCCCATGTTTCAGAAACTGGAGTGTGTGAATGAAATTTGAAACTATTTCCTAACACAAAACTTTTTGCTTGTAGGAGGCTAATAGGCATTTGATATTGGCACTTCTTGAATTATGTTCTGTCGTGTTATTTGTGTAAATGAAGTACATAAAAATGACTATTTGTACCAGAACAGTCTCGCTTATTTAGCGTTGCAATTGCTGCAATATTAGAAAGGCCTATTTCGTTTTATCTAGCAGACAGTAACAAGGTAGACGTAATCAAATCGAGAAACCACACCAGTCTTGGATGCTGTTCGTATTAAAAGCTTTTTCAGTATTAAACGACAGTTTGATTTTTCATGCCAGTATTGTTGCCTCGGTTCGGAAATGTAGATCCGGGGCTGCTACAAACAGTACATTTTAGCACAAGTGAATGAAAATTCCGGTGGCCTCCATTAAATACTAGAGCACGAAAAACGAATTTGAACAAAAATAACGTAGAATACGAGCAATACACTTAACAACGCATTTAAATCGAGCAGTTGACCCACGAGTTCTAATGCAGAAGTAAACAGGATGAGCCCACAGACCATACGATGAAACCAGCTTCTGTTTCATATGAACGAAAAACAAATATGCAAAATGCAGTACTTAACATTCATTAAAGCTGCTCAACACCACCTCCATAAAACATTTCTAAATATGGAATCATTTATCCCATCAAATATTATGGATGAGAACAAAAATTAAGCAGAATACGAACAACATACTTACAATGCAGTTCAAAGAGTGGAATACGCATAAGAAAGTCGTAATAAGGAACATAATTTCCACTTGATAACAGCCACAGGGTCGAAATTGCAATATTGGGTTTTACGAATAAATACACTTTACCTCCAGTCTACCAGAGCCACCCATAAGTATAAATGAAAAATATTATCATCTAGTACTCGTATTTGGTAAAGCAAGAATACAAAGTATCGCGTCATGTTTCCCCAAATTCGAAGTTCAGTGCCAGACCACTAGGAGCGCTACTGTCAGTCTCTGTGCATCGTAACGTGGTCCTTGCACTTCTGGTATTTTGGTGTTTGGTGAGTGTCAGAATTGCACGTGTTAAGCTGTGGTACAACGCTGTCATCACCATTAGATTTTTGAGCCATTGTGCAATAAATCTAACGTGCTGCACTGGTTATAGAAGGGCTTCCCAGGCTACCGAGACAAGGCGACATCATATATTGGCAGTGCGAGCTTCCAATTTTTGCCTTCACGCGTCCGCTATCCCATCACCGGCAATGCTGAAAGGAAGGCGCCGCCGGAATATGAGAAGCGCAGAGGCCTGGCGTAACGAGGGACGGCAGAAGTATCAATGTGAGCGCAGGTGTGCGGAGGCGAGAGCGCCCGAACGCTGATTTGCATCTGAATGGCGCCGAGATCGTTGCCGGAGGAAGGATAGTTAGTCCCAGCACGCAGCCCGCCCAATCGGACGAAATGGCTGGCAGCGATCTGAAAAAGCTCCGTTAGGAGAGAGGGGACTCGTTCCGGCCACCGGCTGATATTGAAACAGGGATGCCTTATCTATCTGCATTATCTGCTTTCGTGTTTGTGCAAGTACATCTATAATCCGCAAACCACATTACTGTGTTTGCCGAAGGGCACTTTCTGCATTACAGCACAGTCACTTCTCCACCCTCCCCCCCCCCCCCCCCCTCCCTCCCGTTTTATTTTCCTGTCCCGCTCATGAACGTGGCGCTGCAAGAACTGGTGCCGGTAAGACTCCTTATAAGTTACAATCCCTCTGATTTTAATGTCGTGATATTTGCGCCAGACGAGGTTCCAAGTAAGGGTCATACGGTCAAGACCACCACTCCATCCACAAAAAGAAAACCAAAAGCATTGTGTTAATCACTGATGTTGTAAACTTTCTATAAAAATTTGCCTATAAATAAAAATACTGAAGATATTTTTTTTTTTCAAAAACTTTCTTCTCGTGTAACTTGAGCTTCAGAGATCGTATTCAACTGCTGAGTGATACTGACTGTTGGTTGACATTTGTGACGTCCCCTCTCCGCTTTTGTTGTCGCTGTTGATGTTGAGCCGCTACTGCCACAGTTCGGTCGGTGGAATGGAGACGCGACGCGCAGTGATGGTTGTTCCCGTCGGATAACGTGGAACAGCACCTGAAAATCTCTAAAGAAAATTGTTCCTCGCGTAATGCATGAAAGTCCGTTTGCGAGTCCGCACAGTCTTCTCAGCGATGCGAACTGCTGATTTTAATTGTCTGTTACTGTTTTATGATGATTTGCTATGCCCGGTTAGTTAGTTATTGCAGTATTGAGTGAATCATTCATCACCGGCGTCGTTTCACACCACTGAAGCGAGGAAACATTCACTTGCGGTTCAGTATCAGTAGTTGTTGTTACGTTGCTAGGCAGAATTGTTCACTACGGCACGACGCAAATCCAGAGATAATCTGTAATGCTATCTTGCTTTCGTGCGTCGTAATATTATTTCGCCAAAACACTCCTTTCAATGCTCAATGTTCATCAAGTCACTCTTTCAATTAAAATGTTCAAAGTTAATTAATTTTTATCATCAACTATCACACAGTTCAATTAGTGATGGAGCCAACACGTGAGATTTCCATTACTGACGAACAATTTTTATTGTCCCTTCTTGGCAGTTAGAGAATGAGAACATCACACTACACGCACACCAATGGATCAGATCAATTGCGATTCTTTTCAGTTCGGTGATCGTGACAATTACAACTTTTACAATCGGCGTATTTGTATTACCGTCATGTGGTCGTATTAATATTTCCTGCTCAAGGCTAATCAGGTATTGCATTCTTCGATACTATGTCCATTCTTCGTTGTAACTGTTCACTTTGATGAAGATTGAGTCCAACAATAATATCTCCAATAATTAAAGTTCATTAACTCGTCGTACATTATCAGAATATCACTTCAGTTCAAGTTCTCAAGTCAGAATAACTGAGAACAAAATCCTCGCATCTTTATCACGCAATAGTACTTTTTTTTTTTTTTAACAGAAACAATCTCGTAGCGTTCCGTCCGTAGTACTATAACAAACGGTGCTCTCTCACGACTTGATAACAAGCAAGCTAGCAAGCGAGTAACTTTTCCATGATCGAGCATTGTAGAGGCATTGAATTTCCTTTTCGCCGCGTTTACAACTGTTTCACACAATAAATGTTATCTCTGACCGACATATTACTTTGGACTTAACTTTCGTCGTACTGATTTGCAGTTATTTCTGAGATGTTTGATAGCTAATTAAAAATAACCTATCTTTCTTTCTACCTTTATATCATGACATACTCAGTAATTACTGAAATTGGTGTTCATCAAAACTTTAACGTGTTATATTATTGTCAAAGTTGTCGTACCTGTCAGGATAACACTGTTCCCTACTTTAAATTATCATGACATTCTTATTTGGGTTTTCGGGTTTCTTGGGGTGTTACACATTGTTTTGCGCATGTGAAGAGTGTGTGAAACAAAATTTTAAACTTAGTAAAATCCTGAATTTGAAATAATGAAAACTAATCTAATTAAACGCCAAAAGTAACTAACTGTGTACTCAGTGAAAACCATTTAACCGAAACTCAACACTGAAGTACATTGTGAAAGTTGTTTGACATAAAGTGCTATTTCTCATTTAAATGTGCACAGAAATAAAAAAAAAACTGCTCTACTAAGAAGGAAAATAACTGTTTGAGATAAACTACACCGTTCACCGTAAATTAATGTTCATGCTTACCACAACACCTGATAATTCTGACGACGAACTGTTTCCTCATAAGAATGCAAAGTGAGATCTGCTCTGAAATGAAAGTAACTTACCTCATGCTCAGCACGTTGTTTTGTGTCTGGTGAACTGACTTTCTGGAAAGCAAAGCGAAATCGGCAGATACAGAAGCTAAAGAAAAAAAATAAACTACTCGCCACAAAATTAGTTTTTTACTTGCCATAAACAATCTGTTCTTTCGTGTGACGCAAGGTGCAATGCACACACGACAAAATATTCAAAACTGTACTAAGAATGATGGAGGAGGGTTTTACTTTCAAGAAAGTCGTTCTTGAAAAATTAAAATCTGATTGTTGTCAAAAAAGATTGTGCAACACAAGAAAACACTAATAATTACGAAATTCTCTCACTACAAAAATTACAGACATTCAAGTCAATTGCATTATTTGTGACATAATGAAAAGAACGAGATCAAATTAACACTAATCAATATGTTATTAGTAATCTGAAGGGAAAAGATTTACTTCGGTTAATAGTTCCGACAAACAAACATTTCATTCTTGCGGATGCATTAGTTACCTTGAAAAATTCCTTCAAAAACTCTATCCACCTATAGAATCAATAAGACATGTTCACATACAAGTTTTCATCTCCATAACAAAGATTCGAGATAATTTCTCTCAGATTTATAAATATTGTCTAAAATCGCAACTGTTCTCTACCGTACCCCAAATAAGAATGCCCCAGCGCTTACAACTAACAGGCGAGCAAGCGAACCACAGATAAACTTAAACACAGAGTCAAGGACATTATTCACTACTCGAGTAGTGCGCTCATTCATCTTTGCCCCTCCACAGTGAAGGTGAACTATTTAAAATGGCAGAAAAATGTAAAAACCTTGCAACGTACACTAATTATTATGCATATATTAAAACATTTCATACCTGTCATTGTTATTATCCCCCACTCCTATGAACCGTGGACCTTCACAAGTTGGAGAGGATGCATGCCTCATCAATACGCACACTCGTATCTTGGAGGCAAACACAGTGGAGTGGTATCTGTGGAGAGGCCAGACTAACACGTACTTCCTGAAGGGGCAACAGTCTGGATGAATGAGTGATCTGGCCTTGTACCATTAGCCAACATGGCCTTGCTGTCTCCACAGCTTGTGGTCTGGAGGTTAGTGTCGCTGCTTCTAGATCTTGGAGTCCCGGGTTCGATTCCAGGCTGCGTTGGAGACTTTCATCGCTCAAGGACTGAGTGCCTCTGTTGTCCAAATCATTGAATCTCATCTTCATCGACGCGCAAGTCGCTAAAATGACGTTAAACAGAAGACACCAGATGGCCGATCAACCCCTGGCAGTGTCTCCCACCCGACAATGCCATACGATCACTTCACATCATGGCCTTGCTGTGCTAGTACTGCGAATGGCTGAAAGCAAGGGGAAAATACAGCTGTGATTTTTTCCGAGTGGCATGCAGCTCTATCGTAGCAGTAAATGAGAAAGGAGTGAGACAAGGTTGTAGCTTGTCCCTGAACTTATTCAATCTGTGCACTGAGAAGTGGTAAAGGAAATCAAGGAGATGTTTGAAAATGACAGACAGAAGAAATAAAAACTCTGTGTTTTGCCAGTGGCATTATAATTCTTTCTGAGACTGCAAAGAATATGGGAGAAGTACGGAATGAAATGGGTGGTGTCTTTGACAGAGATAATAAGATATACATCAGCAGAAGTAAAATAAAGGTAATGGAATGTAATCAGATTGATTTTAATAACAACCCTCAATTTGAGGGTCTGTGGTATCTTGCAAAGTGTGGCACAGATGTCAAAGTTCAGTTAAGTTTTATTAGTAATTGTATTATACAAGCAATTTGTATTTTTTAAAACCTTGTAGGACAGGTAAATTACAACAGTAGTGCCAGACATGTTTTGTACTCAAAATTGTTTCATTCTTTGATAAATAATTGTATTTTGATGCGGAGATCGAATTCTCTTTCGCAGTCAGAGGCTGTAATGATACTTGTGTATTACAATAAGCAACCTGCATTTGGTCTGTGCTACTGTACAAGCAATTTGTATTTTTTAAAAACCTTGTAGGACAGTTAAATTACAACAGTAGTGCCAGATATGTTTTGTACTCAAAATTGTGACATTCTTTGATAAATAATTTTATTTTGACACAGTGATCGAATTCTCTTTCGCAGTCAGAGGCTGTAGTTGTATATTACAATAAAATAAACAACCTGCATTTGGCCTGTGCTCAGTATCTTTACTTAGTTGATAAATAATTTTATTTTGGTGCAAAGATCATATTTTCTAGGTATCAGACTTCCATCTCTGTGCGTGGAAGCTTCTCCGTTATTTTCTTTGTGTATGTTGTATGTTTACATCTCATATTTGGAGCAACATGAAGTTATATTTGCATACTATTAGACTGTATAGTTTAAATGATACAACAAATTAAAGATCTCCTCAAAACCCTCTTCCCAGAAAAAATGTTGGTTGATCAGATAGTCTGTCTTTAGATATGTTGTTTGTTTTATATCTCGTATTTGGCGCATTACAATTAGATTTTGGTATTATTTAGTTATTTAGTACAGAAATACGGTCTGTATACATTTGAGATAGTCCTTGCACCATGCTTACGATCGTCAAACGTTGCAGCCTTCCGCGAAAGTTATTTTTTCGTACATAACCTCCAGTAACAAAAAACGATATTAGCCTCTCAGTAACATCTGTTATATTTTCTAGAGTAGAACATGATGCATTATTTCCCCCCCCCCCCTCCCCCCTTGAATGGAGCTTGGTCAGTTATTTAGTAGGCCTAAGATGAAATGTCAGCATACTGTTTAGCATCTTATTTCAGCTAATCACGTTTGTTCAGTACAGTTAAAGAACAATTTAGATGTGGGAAACTGTAAGTTACAGCGTGTATGTTATCTTAGATATGCAAATAACATTCCGTCACTTGACATATACACAGTGTTGCTGACATATTTTTTACATGCATTTTAGATAAGGAAATGCTGTAGATTACACTCTTTATGTATTTTGAAGTGGAAAGAACACTCACGTAAGCACTGTGTGTGTATGCTTACAGATTTTTGATAAATACTACATCTTAATTTTACTACCAGTAATACAGCCTCATTTAGGACTGGAACAAATTACAAATATTACTGTTTGATTGTGAAACATCAGTGTCATAAGCTTTGTGTGCGCTTATGTATTTTTGACAAATAATTCAGGTCAGTCAGATACTTTAAACATGATCCCCATTTACGCAATTAGTGTGTGTGTGTGTGTGTCAGTGAGAGTCCATTGTGGCTTATACCAAGTGTGGTACGTGAATCGAATTAAGCTTGCTGACAAGTGCTGCTTAACCTACAAGTTAGATCACTAGTGAAAAGGTACGCCATTGTTGTCAATATCCTTATGTATTTTTGAAAAATATTCGAATGCTGTTGAAACAAGCGCAAAATCCAGATCTTATGGATATTTTTGAACAGGCCACTATCTTGAATTATAGTATCAGTGGGCTTACAAAGCATAAATGGGCTAGTTCCCCAATACTGGGCGCTTTTCGATCTTTTTAATTTTTCCGTTTTTTAAAAAAAAAATTTCCTCCTGGCACTACTGGGCTAGTTCTGCCATTTTCCTTTTTTTTTAATTTCTCGCTACCGCCATCTTGTAGTTTTAAATTTTCTCGCCAGTGCCATCTTGGACTTTTGAATTTTCCTCCACTGTCAATTTAGAATCTACGACAGCAGAGCCACGATTGGAGCGCCGACTAACTGTGGGAGCCTCAGCTGTATAGAAAAAACGCAACTTATTACACGTCTCAGCGTTTCACCCACAGTGAAGAGAACAGCTGTCATTTAAATTACGGAGTATGGCAAGTCTGAGGAGCAGTCATAATATTTTGATTGTCACCTTGAAAACAAAGAAGCTGAGGCCATTAAATTTGCTAATGGTGCTACTCCTCTCACATAATCACCCTGCAACGCGACATATTCTTCCTACTGATGCATGACTTGGTGGAGAAGTCTGCATTTTGGATGTTCACCAGACATTCTGCTTCGAAAATCTCCTCATCGCCATTCTCAAAATGTCTGGCACAAAGTAGTTTCTTCACCCGAAAATAAAGTAAGACGTTACTGCAGGTCACGTCAGGAAAAATGTGGGGGTGAGGCAAAATTTGATAGTCCAGAGAAGCGGCACTTGTGAGTGCTGAGACATCATCGTGAATAAAAAAAAATCCTCTTCGACAGCTTCCCGTACCACTTTGTCTTTACATCGTCCCATAACCTCGTTATGTGATTTCTTACCATCATAATCTGTTTGCACCGCACCATGGCACTCCTCAAATACACTCAGCATCACTTTGCCCATTAATGGAGGATCATCACCTTTTTCGGCGGGGTTGAATTCATATGTTTCCATAGCTTGCTTTACTTCTTTGTTGCGAGGTCATAGTGATATACCCTGCACGTACCCGTGGTGGTTAGGCTGCTAAACAGGTCATCTGTACTGGTGTGAAATAACAGTAACGATACCGTTACTGCCTCGGTTCGGTAGCCTTTTTGTACGGGTTGGAGCAGTCTCGCAACCCAGCAGGTGGTCAAAATGTCGTGCAAGATATTGATAACCAATCTACGATTAAATTTTATTTTTTTCACTATTCACACACTTGACATTCGCCAGTCTTCGAGTACTATGGACTCATCTTCTCTTGCAATTTCCAGTTCTTCACAGCGAGCCGTTTGTCATTCAGACTCGTTTGACCACCCAGGAAGCGAGTGCACCACATAATCACTGTTTCATATGATGGTGGATTGTTACCGTATACTATCACGAACTCAGCAAGCACTGTCACAGCTTTGTCTCCTTCAAATGCAGAAAACGTATTACCACATGAAACTTCATTTTATGAATGGACTGCGCCATTTTGCTTTGTCTCTCAAGCATCGTGCTGCGTACTGTGAAATGGGGATTTGTATGTATACCAGAAAAGAAACTAAAAATTAATTATTTAGATTCTTTTTGGGCGATACTTGTACCATTAAGATTGCCACTCATGTTCTTCTGGAAAAGCATCCGATGGGCCCCACTGCATCTCGTACACTTACTATTGTATGCATACGGTTTAGTGAATTCGGACGTGATAGGGCACCCGTTAGGTCTGATGTACACTGCCTCACAAAGAAAAGGAGACACTCAGAAAACATGGACGGGCATCAGTATAACTTTATGCACGGATACGTCTTTGGTAGATATGTAAATTATTATAGTTTCAATTGTCTGTGACAGATAGGACGACCACCATAGTACATTAGTGTTGTTCGTGTTTGTAGTTACCAGGCCAGGTAGGGTGTATAACGGCCGCAAACTGCGTGAGGCGTCGAGCAAACAATGTGAAGGACACGGAGAAGACTTCTGATACCGTTCCTCACAGGCTACTTACCCCTCAAGAAACTGGTACAACTACCTAATAACGTGTTGAGGCCCCGCGAGCACGCGGAAGTCCCGCAGCACGACGTCTAATGGACTCGACTAATGCCTCAAGTAGTGCTGGAGGGAACTGACCTCATTAATCCTGCAGGGCTGTCCATAAATCGGTAACAGTACGAGGGGGTAGAGTTCTCTTCTGAACAGCACGTTGCAAGGCATCCCAGATATGCTCAGTAATGTTCACGTCTGGGGAGTTTGGTGGTCAGCGGAAGTGTTTAAACTTAGAAGAGTTTTTCTGGAGCCACTCTGTAGCAATTATAGACGTGTGGGGTGTCGCATTGTCCTGCTGAAATTGTCAAAGTCCGTCGGAACGCACAGTGGACATGAATGGATGCAGATAATCAGACAGGATGCTTACGTACGTGTCACCTATCAGAGTCGTATCTAGACGCATCAGAGGTCCCATATCACTCCAACTGCACACGCCCCACACCATTACAGAGCCTCCACCAGCATGAGCAATCTCCTGCTGACATCCACGGTCCATGGTTTCATGAGGTTGTCTCCATACCCGTACACGCCCAACCGCTCGATACAATTTGAAAAGAGTCTCGTCCGACCACGCAATTTGTTTCCAATCATCAACAGTCCAATGTCGATGTTGACGGGCTCAGGCGAGGCGTAAAACTTTGTATCGTGCAGTCATCAAAAATACACGAGCGGGCCTTCGGCTCCGAAAGCCCTTATTGATGATTTTTCGTTGAATGGTTCGCACGCTGACACTTGTTGATGGCCCAGCATTGAAATCTGCAGCAATCTGCTGAAGGGTTGCACTTCTGTCACGTTGAACGATTATCTTTCAGGATCTTTCTCCGGGTGCAGCGATATCGGAGATTTGACGTTTTACCAGATTCCTGATATTCACGGTACACTCGTGAAATGGGCGTACGGGAAAATCCTCACTTCATCGCTACCTCAGAGACGTGTCCCATCGCCCGTGCGCTGACCATAGCACCATGTTCAAGCTCACTTAAATCTTGAAAATCTGCGATTTTAGCAGCAGTAACCGATCTAACAACTGCACCACCCACTTGCTGTCTTACATAGGCGTTGTCGACCGCAGCGCCATATTCTGCCTGTTTACATATCTCTGTACTTGAATACGCATGTCTATACCAGTTTCTTTGGCGCTTCAGTGTATAATCAAACCTCATTCGTATGAAGCATCGTCTCATTTGTGCGAATGGATTCGTGATTTCCTGTCAAAAGGGTCACAGAACATAGTAATCGTCGGAAAATCATCGAGTAAAACAGAAGTGATATCCGGCGTTCCCCACGGAAGTGTTATACGCCCTCTGCTGTTCCTGACCTACAAAACCGATTTAGGAATCCATCTGAGCAGCCCTCTTATATTGTTTGCAGATGATGCTGCCATTTACCGTCTTACAAAGTCATCAGATGATCAAAACAAATCGCTAAACGATTTAGACAAGACATCAGTATGGTGCGAAATGTGGATTTTTAAATAATTAAAAGTATGAGGTCATGCACTAGAGTACTGAAACAAATCCACTAAATTTCGGCTACACGATAAAACAAACAAATCTAAAGACTGTAAATTCAACTTAATACTTAGGGATAACAACTACGAATAACTTACATTGGAATGATCACATAGATAATGTTGTGGTATGCGCACCAGATAGTACTTACAGAGGACATTCAAAATGTTGAAAGAAGGACACCTCGTTTTGTATTATAACGAAATTGGGGAGAGAGTTTCCCGATATGACACGCGAGTTGGAGTGTCGTCATTAAAATAAATGCGTTTTTCGCTGCAACGGTATCTCACAAAATTTCTGTCACCAACTTTCTCCTCTGAAAACCAACCTACATAGGGAGAAATGATCATTACAATGAAACAACAGAAAGCAGAGGTGTAAAGAAAGATTTAAGTGTTCGTTTTTCCGCACTGTTCGAGAATGGAACGGTAGAGAAACAACTTGAATGTGGGTGGATCAACCCTTTGCCTGGCAACTCATTGTGAATTGCCGCGTAATCATGTAGATGTAGGTACCGCGTACTGATGTGATGAAGCGTTATCAGCAGCTCACAGAGTTTGGAAAGGGCCTAATTGGGTCTCCATTGAGCCGGCAGGTCAAATCGTGCTGTATCCAGATTTGTGGAACATTCGAGGGCAAGCATGCTCGTCCGACCATTACAATGGAGGATCGAACCAAGTATATCGTAACCCCTCCACATTTGCGCCTGCCATCAGAGATGAAGTAATAGATTCCCTGCATCATTGTGTCTCATGCTGCAACATTGGTCGGCTAGCTGCAGCAGGACTAGAGAATTAGCGTCCCATAAATAGGCTGCCATTGCCACCACAACATGGACGGCTGTGTTCGGAGCGAACTGTGACTAGAGTGGCGTCACACTGTGTTCAGAGAAGCCTCGCTAGTCTTCACTAACTCAGATGACCATCATAGGTGAGTATCACGGCCGCCTGGGGACTGGTCCCATTATTCCAATGTTTTGCAGAGGAACAGTGGTGTTGTTCCTGGCCTCATGGTATGGAGAGCTGTCAGATATGACTTCAACGGCTTGTGTTGATTGAGAGCACAACGATACTTCATGGACATCTGGCGCCCTCGTGTGCAAGAATCATTACGGTATTTTTCAACAGGACAATGCTCGTTCACACATGGAACCTATCTCTATGAACTGTCTGCTTGGTGTTGAGGTTACTTCTGCGGCCGGCAACATCCCCTGATCTGTCTCCAACACAACCCGTGGGGGACCATTTCAGACCTCAACACTATCTCAGAACACTGGACTCGCTTTCGGGAGGACGACGGTTCAATCCCGCGTCCGGCCATCCTGATTTAGGTTTTCCGTGATTTCCCTAAATCGCTCCAGGCAAATGCTGGGGTGGTTCCTTTGAAAGGGCACGGCCGACTTCCTTCCCCATCCTTCCCTGATCCGATGAGACCGATGACCTCGCTGTTTGGTCTCTTCCCCCAAACAAGCCAACCAAACCACTATCCCAGAGTCAGTTTCCAGGTCATCGACGACCAGTTACAACAGTTGTGAGCCAGCTTGCCTCAAGAGAGGATGCGACAGCTTTATGACACCCTTCGCAAACGAGTGATTGCGTACATCCAGGCCAGAGTGGGTACAACGTCATCCTGATAAGTGAGCTCGTACTGCCGAGCTCTTTGTATATGTGTCTCTGTTTTGTAATCACTGTAATAACATCACGTACCAGAACGTGAACCCTTGAAGTTTCATTTCGTTTCTTCCTCCCCTTCTGGGGAGTCAATATCCTACAAGCAATATGAAACAAAAAAACACATAAAAGGGAAGGAGAATGAAGAATAAGTTTTGTTGACGGATTTCTGGAAGTGGCATGTATGAATAATAGGCATGGCACACAAGAGTGTACTAGTGTTTGATGTACATTTAGGGTTCGTATATCAGTACATCTCGACTGCGTTCAGAATTCAGGAGTGTTAACAGATCGATCTAGCAGATACTAAAGTATAACAGAGATGCTCAGGAAAACTAAATTACAGTCTTTAGTAGATTGGCGACACAGGTCTCTCTAAATGGTGTCTCATAAATTTAGGGAATCGTTCTTTGAGAAAGCCAGTGCCACAATGCTGCTACCACCATCACATATATTGTACTGCCATCATGAGATTGACATCAGTTATTTAGTTACTTCTTCCATAGATTAAATTCACGATAAACGCTATGATGCGGACTATAGAAACAGAACAAACATACAAAATTATATACAAATCAGTAAAAAAGTACAAAATAATGTTTATTTGGCTGCCTATGGGCCATTTACAAGTATTTCTTTAATGACTAATTACCTCTATTCAAGAGTTCCACTATGGCATAAAAGGAATTGTTAAGGAGAAAGCTCTTCAATCCACAATTGATACATTTCTTGTATCTGTCAGGCATTTTACTTCCAAGGGTAGATTTTCAAAGGTTTTTAGGGCTGTATATTCACCCATTCTGTGCCAAAGTTAGATTCATTAAAGGGTAATGCTGATATTTTGGCTTCTATCGTTGTACTTGTTAATATACCTGTTACCCTCGTATTTACAAGGAAACATTCCCCAAGTGTCAATAAACGATCTTCATGAAACTTGCAAGCATGTAGAAGGTGTAAAATAATGCAACACTTAGTTTTTTCTTTATGTCCAATTTCATTTTTGAGGGGTAGAACAACCCCAAAAAAGTAATTTGCCATATTAAGTTCAGAGGGAATATTTTCTGAACGATGGTATACCAAAAATGTTTCTCATATAAACTTTGATAAGAAATTAACATTCTTGGCAGCAGTATAGTCGAATTTTGAAATCATTTGAAATTTTTCAAAGTATCCCACCACCATTAATTAACGCTGAAAACCGAAAACTTCTTTACAACATAAAGAAGCTTTCTAGCTAGATATATCCATGAGTAATAAGCTAGTTTTTTAAATACACCTGTTTTGGAAAATAAGCTGTACGCAATGTACTATCAGAGTCTTTTCAACTTATTTTTGGAAAATAAGCTGTACGCAATGTACTATCAGAGTCTTTTCAACTTATTATTTAATGTCTAATCATTCAGTATTGGTCTAATTATTTATTTTATTTATATTTCCTTTATGTTTTAAATTGTTATTTTGCTTTTTAGATTCATTTTTTTGTTTCTTAGGTAGCCGTTTCACGTACATATACTTTGTTAATTGAAAATTTTAAGTAAGTCATTGTTATGATATAAAATCATTACAGTAACGATAAATAGTAACTAAATGCTTAAAATACAATATATTCTTACATCATGGACGTAAAATAAACGACATTGCTTCACATGATATACATGACAGAAAACAAAATATAAACCAAAATTCAGCAGTATTTCCAAATTAATTAGGAATGTTCCCTTGTTAAATGGATTGTTAATAAGAAATTCCATAAGTAAGTAAATGCACTGTGAAGCTGTGATGAATATTCTCAGCTGCTTAAAGGGATACCTGCAAGATGTATGTGTTGAACTCCACTCATAATTCTAAGTAATTTCCTTCGTGCAGTGAATACTTCTTGCCTACGCAAGGAGGTACCACAGAGTATTGCCCCAGAAGATATCATGAATAAAAATATGCAAAATAAGTTGATTTACTCACTTCTACATCGGCAAAGTTTTCAATTATTCTTATAGTAAAAGTAGCCAAACCTAATGTGTTACCAGGGCTAATATATGATTTCTTCTAGTTGTCATCAATATGCGCACCAAAGAACTTACAGTTTTCTACCCAGTTTACTATTTCTGTTGGTACACTAGGTCGATAGGAAGCGGGATGCTTTTGACAGGACAAAACTAGGCGAAATGCGTTTTTTTTTTTTTTCAAAGATTACAGTTAGCCCATTTGAACAAAACCATTCATCAAGTTCCACAAAAGTTTTTTAATATTTTCTCTGTTGATACTTCTTTGCTCGGTTTCACAACAATGCTCGTTTCATCTGCAAAGAGGACCACGTCTGCCTCCTGATTCAAATAAAATGGCACAGCATTAACAGAAGGTAAGAATAGCAGTGGGCCAATGATCGAACACTGTGGGACCACCAAGGTAATTTCTCGTCATACAGATGACGTGGCATCCCTCTTTGTCTCATTCCCACAGGCTAAAGTAACTTTGTGCATTCTGTTTCTTAAATGAGAACTCAACCAGGCACTTACTGAATTACATATTCCATAAAAACTTAACTTCTCTGATAGAATATTATGACTGAAGCAATCAAATGCCTTCGATAAGTGACAGAAGATCCCAACTGGTGATGTTTTATCATTCAAAGATGTTATTATGTGATCATTAAAATAAGCCACAAGCAACAGTAAATTTTAGACTATTTATAAAGAGTTCGTCCGTTCTGGTCACAAATGTAGCAGAACCATTAAAATCGGTGCTTCCGCTCCCAAGTTTTGAAGATGATGGCGCTGAATAAAATCAAGGTTAGGCGTAATAATTTTAATTCACATATTTCGGAAACTTTTGGATACCACCTCATACCTAGATCTAGATATTCAGTGAGGAGCGGATGTTTTAACCCATTTCATGTTCTTTGTGGCTATTTTATATCGATTTCTCATGATGAGAAAGCTTCTTGAGAAATTATGGAGCCGGCCGGTGTGGCCAAGCGGTTCTAGGCGCTACAGTCTGGAACCGCGCGACAGCTACGGTCGCAGGTTCGAATCCTGCCTCGGGCATGGGTGTATGTGACGTCCTTAGGTTAGTTAGGTTTAATTAGTTCTAAGTTCTAGGGGACTGATGACCTTAGAAGTTAAGTCCCATAGTGCTCAGAGCCATTTGAAATTATGGACGATATTCTATGCCGGAGGTATTCACAGCAACAGTAAGCCGCACATTATATTGTATGATCAGTGCTGTTTCAATCTGCGGTGAAACTCAAACTCCCCGAGACTGGACGACCGGTACTTGGTTATTTGGCCGGTAAATGAAGCATAGGTCACCCGGCCGCCGGCGAAGAGACTGAGTTTTGTTGCTGCACGCACACCGTAATTAACAGAGTCAACATTGCTCTTCTGGCTCGCTGTACACGGACGCGAGAATAGTCCGCGATAAATTCCGATGCAGCGTTCGCGCCAATAAAAGCTAAATGGCCGCGTTGTGACGTCCGGCAGAGCCAATTGCTGCACTCAGAGCGGCGCTTCATCACGAGCCAACGTTGCTCGTGCAGGGAAAACAAAATGCTAGAAACTGCGGGCTGGTATGTAGAAGTTTCCGAAATACGGAGTGTTTAAAAAAAGAAAAAAAAACATGTTGCAAAGTATTACGTTGTCAAATCTGTCGACCGCTGCGCTACGGCTCGGATATTGGAGGAACGAATACATGATCGAGTTTATATTCATTGCCACCCGATGTCGGGTTTCTTCTGTTTGTTTCGTTAACGTCACATGTTTCAAAATGGCTACTCCGCGGCAGAAATAATTTTGTGTTCTCGAGTTTGCGAAATGTAATTTCGTGATAATAGTGCAAAGACGTTTCAGGAAGAGGTACCAAACTGATCCTCTGAATGTATGGAACATTCGCAGATGGTATCGACAGTCTGTAGACACAGGTTGTGTATGTAAAGGAAAGAGTACTTTCCGGCCTCATGTTTCCGACAAAAATGCCGCACGAATTCACACCGCTTTTCAACGTAGTACTACAAAATCAACTCGTCGTGCCAGTAGGGGGTTACAATTGCCTACAACAATAATTTGACGTGTTTTGAGACATCGGTTGGTAATGAAGCCGTACAAGTAACAGCTGTTTCAGGCTCTACGTCATAACGACAAACGCTAAAGTTTTCTGACGAGCTTCAGAATGCTATTGACAACGATAAGATTTTCACACAACGCATCATTTTCAATGATGAAGTGACTTTCCATCTTATTGGGAAAGTAAGCAAACAAAATGTTCGAATTTGGGGCCTACAGAACGCACATGCACACACTGAACATGTGCGAGCTTCACCCAAAATCGATGTGTTTTGTGCGCTATCACATTCATCTGTTTATGGCCTATCCTTCTTTGATAGAAACACAGTTAACGGTCAGCAGTATCTTACAGTATTACAAAACTGATTGTCACCGAGGCTGGATCAGCGCAACTTCATTTTTCAGTAAGACCCTCTCACTGGAGTCGCCAAGTGCATTAATATCTGAATGAAACTCTATCGATCCGTTGGATTGGTCGTCAAACAGCTGGTGAAATCGCATTCCTCAGCTGGCCTCCACGATCACCGGATCTGACGACCTGCGACTTCTTCCTGCTGGGTTTCATTAAAGACCATTTTTAAGCACCAACATTACCACAGAACCTGGAAGAGTTGAAGAGACGGATCCGTATTGCCTTAACATCAGCGACGATGAACATGCTTATCCGAGTGTAGGAGGAATTCGAGTATCGATGTGATATTGTTCGTATCACTGGTTCATAACATATTGAACATCTGTAATCTATAGTTGAAAGATTCGTACATATGAATCCCGAGTTTCATAGTTGTATGTCTTACAGTTTAATAAATACATGCGTTCTAAATACGAACATTCTTTTTGAAACACCCTATATTAGTTAAAATTGTTACGTATTACTAAAGTTTATTCTGCCCCATCATCTTAAAAGTAGTCTCCTCGGGCATGAATACACCGATTTCAACGTTTCCGTCACTTTTTAATTACGTACCGGAAGTGTTTCTTTGTTAAGAAGTTTAGTGCCCTCCGCGATTCCAGTTGAATTGTATCAAACCTTCGACCACTTGAACTTCATTTCCATTTTGACGAAGAGAAAGAAGTGACGCGGAGCTAAGTAAAGCGGATGGCGACAAGCTATAATCTTATTCTCAGTCAAAAGTTCCTAAATAATGTTGGCCATAGCCGATCGTTCAGCGTCATGGCGAAGTAGCCAATCGATCGTAGAGCACTTCTGTGGACGTTCTCTCCTAAAATCCTTCCTCGAATGTCTTAGAATACTGCGATAGAACACTTTATTGATTTACGAACAGCAGGGACGCATTTTTTATGAACAGTCATGTCAGTATAAAAAAAGTAATAGAAAAAGATTGACAATAAAGTTACTGTTTACTTGTTGAGCTTGTTTTGGCCGAGATGAAGAAGGACTCTTCTCAGTGGGATGATTGTTGCCCTATACGAGGTGCATTCAAGTTCTAAGGCCTCCGATTTTTTTTTCTAATTAACTACTCACCCGAAATCGATGAAACTGGCGTTACTTCTCGACGTAATCGCCCTGCAGACGTACACATTTTTCACAACGTTGACGTCATGATTCCATGGCAGCGGCGAAGGCTTATTTAGGAGTCTATTTTGACCACTGGAAAATCGCTGAGGCAATAGCAGCACGGCTGGTGAATGTGCGGCCACGGAGAGTGTCTTTCATTGTTGGAAAAAGCCAAAAGTCACTAGGACCCAGGTCAGGTGAGTAGGGAGCATGAGGAATCACTTCAAAGTTGTTATCACGAAGAAACTGTTGCGTAACGTTAGCTCGATGAGCGGGTGCGTTGTCTTGGTGAAACAGCACACGCGCAGACCTTCCCAGACGTTTTTGTTGCAGTGCAGGAAGGAATTTGTTCTTCAAAACATTTTCGTAGGATGCATCTGTTACCGAAGTGCCCTTTGTAACGCAATGGGTAAGGATTACGCCCTCGCTGTCCCAGAACATGGACACCATCATTTTTTCAGCACTGGCGGTTACCCGAAATTTTTTTGGTGGCGGTGAATCTGTGTGCTTTCTTTGAGCTGACTGGCGCTTTGTTTCTGGATTGAAAAATGGCATCCACGTCTCATCCATTGTCACAACCGACGAAAAGAAAGTCCCATTCATGCTGTCGTTGCGCGTCAACATTGCTTGGCAACATGCCACACGGGCAGCCATGTGGTCGTCCGTCAGCATTCGTGGCACCCACCTGGATGACACTTTTCGCATTTTCAGGTCGTCATGCAGGATTGTGTACACAGAACCCACGGAAATGCCAACTCTGGAGGTGATCTGTTCAACAGTTTTCGGCGATCCCCCAAAACAATTCTCTCCAGTTTCTCGATCATGTCGTCAGACCAGCTTGTGCGAGCCCGAGGTTGTTTCGGTTTGATGTCACACAATGTTCTGCCTTCATTTCACTGTCGCACCCACGAACGCACTTTTAACACATTCATAACTCCATCACCACATGTCTCCTTCAACTGTCGATGAATTTCAATTGGTTTCACACCACGCAAATTCAGAAAACGAATAATTGCACGCTGTTCAAGTAAGGAAAACGTCGCCATTTTAAGTATTTAAAACAGTTCTCATTCTCGCCGCTGGCGGTAAAATTCCATCTGCCGTACGGTGCTGCCATCTCTGGGACGTATTGACAATGAACGCGGCCTCATTTTAAAACAATGCGCATGTTTCTATCTCTTTCCAGTCAAGAAAAAAAAACCGGAGGCCTTAGAAATTGAATGCACCTCGTATACATCATCCATTCAGTCATGATCTTTCTCCATTAAATTTTCATATTTTTGGAGCCCTGAAGAAAGATATTCGTGGTAGACGATTTGCGTGGGGCGAAAGGTGTCACTTGGGTATAGTCATGGTTCCATACGCAATCCCAAACGTTTTTCCATGAAGGCGCTGACCATCTTTTCTCACGTTGTGATAAATGTGTTAATAGTTATAGCAATTGCTTTTGAAACAATGAGCAGTTTACTTATTTTCTACCTTCTGTCTCATTTTCATGTGAACGTCTCTTACACAATGCATCAGCATGGGACTTGGCGATTTCTGGATGTCAGTAAAAGATAAATATCCACCTCTCGGTGGTAAATCTCAACGAATATTCACTCCTTTTGTAAGAAGCTAGGTTTTCGGCGATCGCTGTAATAAAGAGTAAGTACGGCGCGACAATTAAGATGGAACAGAAAATAACAGCTGTATTCAGTTTGATTTCGAAATATGAAACGCTTTGAAGTGAAAACAGGCTCATTTACTCAGTTAATGATGAATATATTTAACAAACTGTTTGTGATTTTAAAATACATGATTCGTTTACTATTAATTTTTTTAAAGCAAACAACAGCAACTGCGCGCTTAAAAAATGCGTTACATAGACAAATACTTTGACTTATAGCCCACGGAGGAATTCTGATTTGTTAAGGGCGTTGTAAATCGTATATTTGACCACATTCCTTTGGAAAGTGTTTTATTTTACAGCAGTAGACAGCTGTAAATTAAACTTGGGACTTTAGCGACTTACGAGACGAATATGCTTCAGTTTTCCAAATTCTGTAAGCCATCAGATTCTTCCTTACCTAATCCGTCTCCACATTGCTGCGCTCACCAGCTTTCAGTCTAGTATCAGCAACCCACTTCTGTCTGCTGCAACATTTCATTTAATCTTTATTTCTTATCCTGTGCTTTAGAGCAACAATCATTTTCTGTCTTTAGCTTTTCTATGGCCTTTTCATTCTTGCAGATGTGTGAGTCTGTGTGTTTGTGCGTCAAGGGGAAATGGGGAACGGGGAGGGGAGAGGGGAATCGTTATATGAAATTCGCTTTTAGTCGTTTTTAATAAAGGAAGTGTTAATATTTTATTTATTGTACTAACAATCGCATCACTTTAAGTTGCTGAAGCGCTAAATAAAATGCTGTCTTGAGTCCAACAACCCAAACTACAGCGACCCACAATCATCAAGAAATGTAGCAGTCATTTAAGTTTGTACACATGTACACTGATGAGCTAGAACATCATGATCACCTGCTTAATAGCTTGTCTGTCTGCTTTTGGAAAGAAATACATCAGTTGTTCTGCGTATCAGGGAGGTTTGTGGAGGTATGCGGCATTAGACGTCTATGCACAGGTCATGTAATTCGCGTAAATAACAGGCCGCTGATATGCGTACGCGATGAGGCGCCCGATAGCGAGCCAGACGGGTTCCATGGGATTTACATCAGACGAATTTGGTCGCAGAGACATCAACGTGACTTCGCTGTAATGCTCCTCGAACCACAGTAGCACGATCCTGGCTCCGAGACACGGACAATTATGCTGCTGAAAGATGATATCTCCGTTGGGGAAAACATGAATCATGAAGGGATGCAGGTGGTTTGCAGCTGTCAGCGTGTCTTCGATTACTACCTCAGATCCCAAGCAAACCTAGGAGAATGACTCCCATAGCATAATACTGCTCCCACCAGCCTGTATACGTCTCGTGCTGCAAAGCAAATTCCGAGCTGCCGTTCCCCTCGATGACGGATTTTGTGAGACGACAATCGACCTAGTGTAGCAAAAATGCGATTCACTGGAAGAGACGACACGTTTCCGTTGATCAACGCTCGAATCCCGATACTCCCGTGCCCACTGCAATCGTAATTGACGATGTCGTCGGGTCAACATATGAACACGTAGGGGTGGTCTGCTACGAAGCCCCATGTTCAACAGTGTACGATGAACGGTGTGCTCCGAAACACTTGTGCGTGCACCAGCATTGTGCTCTTTCGGCAGAGATGGGACAGATCATCATCTATCCTACTTTACAGAGCAGACAAGCCTCCAAACCCCACGTTCTGTGAAGAATCCTGGACGTCCAACCATTTAGCGCCTAGTGGTAGTTTTACTGTTCTTCTCCCTCTTTCCATAGGTACTCTGACAGTAGCACGTTAACATTCGACCAGCTTCACCGTTTCGAGGCGCTCGTTCACATGCTGTGCGTAATAATAACCTGCCATTAGACAGAGTCACTTATCTCAACGGACTTCCCCATTTGCAGCCCACATCTTCGCTAGGGTGTTCCCCCGTCCGTGTCTGCTCGGCCCACATACTTATGTTACCGCGTCACGATCCCGCAACGCCCCCAGGCTGCATCCAACGTCGCTGTGGACGGTGGTCATAACGTTTTGGCTCATCAGTGAATAAGAAACATTGCACTCTTAAAATTATGTTGAGAGAGTGAATAACCCGCCGTAGGCGATACAAAAATGTAACAGATTCTTTAAAAAGTTTATTTACAAAAATAAACACTATTTATCTACTCCGACGGATAGTAATACCAGATTTACAAGTTGTAAGTAACTGGCTGAAGGCCGTGGTTTAGAGGAGAAGGTTATCACGCAAATGAAAAGGCTAAGTCTCACTGAGTCTGTCTTGATGAAAAGACAACTAAGAATTTTAGTTCTTCGGTCTTGGCACACTGTTGACATCCAACAAACAATTTAAGTTCTGTCTATTGCGGAGAGTCCGTCAGTCGAACTGATCGTGTTATTCGTTGACAATACATCAACGGTATTCGCAAGTTGAATGCTACGAGGGCTATTCAGAGAGTAAGTTCCAATAGGTCGCGCAATGGAAACCACTGTGAAAATCAAAAATGTTTTATATGCAACATGAGCTACACCTTCCAGCTATTCGTCTACGTAGTCGCCGCTCCGACTTACATACTTATCGTAACAAGCCTTCCAATACCCTCGTCATAGAAGGCTGCCGCCTGTGCTTTCTGCTAAGTCTCTACGCTGATCTATACCTCGTTGCCTGTGATAAAATGTTCATAGCCATCGGTTCAAGTGAGCAGAGATGAAATTCAGGGGGTCATCTGCGGTCTGTATTGTGGGTGATCAAACACTTCCCACTGAAAACGCTGTAGGAGGATCTTCATTGCCCCTGCAGAGTTCAGCTGAGAATTGTCATGAAGAAGGAACGGCGTGACAGTTATGTTACGTGGGCTGCATGCCATCAGGCGAAATTTCTCACTGGACCCTCATACTTGGCGAGTGACACACTTTCCGAAGCATCTTTACGTGTTCACTGTAAACTCGTAACTGAAACGAGCGACGTGATGCGATCGATGGACGTATTAGAGACACTGGCCAACACATCTGTGCAAAACTTCATTGGATTTTGACAGTGGTTTCCATTCTACGACGGATCGGAACTTACTTTCCGAACAGCCCTCGTATATGATGATTTGTGTGGTCTTTCAATACTCTTAACAGCTAAACAGTCTTCACACTGGCTTATAAGGCCTTAACGTTTACCATGATGTTACAGACTGTTTCACCAATTTTGATTTGGTCTATATCACTGTCACATTTTGCGATCAAATACTTTCCCTAGCAGGATCTTGTTTAATAGAACTAGCGGGCATTAACTGCGTAACTGCAATAAATGAATCTGCTCCTAATCTCAAGCAATAACGTATTTTTTGCAGCTCAACATGTAGATATTGTCGTCCATTGCTAAGACAGCCAACGATATTAGTACTTGCAACTAATCAGTTATGAGCGCGACTGTAAAAGTCATATATCTGGGCTAACATTACATCAGAGTCAAAAATTACGACATCCTTTCACTTGCGTAAACTCTAGAGCACTTAAAGAGCATGTAATGGCCTTTCAGAATAGATCGTGAATGTTAATACTGCCTCCAAAACCCAAAGTCACTTCGTCCAAAATCATCAGTCTCGAAGATAGTCCACTTCCCTTTTCTTCAGCCTCACTTAGTTAATGTCTATCCTTCTGTTCAGTAACATTGGTTAAGATTTAACACAATGAGCATGTAGCACAAACACTCTTGCAACAAATAACTTCTCAACACAAACAAAAAATTTTCATTAATAACATCTTTTGAACGGTTTTTATTCGTTCTTCTTAATTCATTTGTATCGTCAATGTAGTAACAGAAACTCTGGTTGCTTACTCATATGAGTGCGACTCAATGATGTGAAGACAACCAGGTAACAACTGATATATACTAAGATGGTATCTGTTCTTTCGGACATACGTCAACGAGGACAGATGAAAATGTGTGCCCCGACCGGTAGGTGTGCCAGAGATAAATCCCTGCAGTCGCGCTATCCTCTGTGTCCTCGGTGGTGCAGATGGATAGAGCGTCCGCCATGTAAGCAGGAGATCCCGGGTTCGAGTCCCGGTCGGGGCACACATTTTCATCTGTCCCCTTTGACGTATGTCAACGCCTGTAAGCAGCTAAGGATGTTGTAACCCACCATGCTCTTCAAAGTGTCGACATGATGCCTTGGCCTGCTCGAACATCAGATCTCTCCCCAATCGTCCGCAGCTCGCGGTCTCGCGATCGCGTTCTCGCTTCCCTAGCACTGGGTCCCTGGTTCGATTGCCGGCAGGGTCAGGGATTTTCACCTACCTCGAGATGACTGGGTGTTTGTGTTGTCCTCATCATTTCATTCATGAAAGTGGCGAGGTTGGACTGAGCAATGGTTGGGAATTAGTACGGGCGCCAATATCATCATCTCCCCAATCGAGTAAATATGAGACATCATTGCACGGTAACTCCAGCGTCATCCACAAACAGCGTCAACTGTCTCTGTATTGACCGGCCACGCGCAACAGGAGTGGAACTCCGTCCCACAAACTGACATCCGGCCACTGTACAACACAATGCACGCGCGTTTGCGTGCCTGCATTCAACATTCTGGCGGCTAGATTTACAATGTCTTATATCGCGTTTACATTACCTGTGATCTTGTAGTGTTAATCACTTAAATATATTACCTAGACAAACGTGTTCTCGAAATTTCATTACCCTACGTTAGCTATTTTTTGGTGTTGCGATTTTTTCCATCAGTGTATTTCAAAACACGAATGGCTTTGCTTTGGTCAGATGGACTATGTACGGCACAAGCTAATAATTTATGAAGTACAGAGCTAGGAAAGCAGGCGCTGATCCGTCCCCCATCCTGACATACACACACACAAACACATTTAAGTAGAAGCCTTTATATTTTTACATACATCTATTTCCAGATTTCTCAACTTACTTGACCAGAGGATACTTCCGAGTTGCTTGTGTTAAAGCCTGCCCAAGTGGATGCTGTATGACGAGGCAAGTAACATTATGGCGTGGTAAACGTCCACAGCCAATGTCTGATAAAACCTACTACCAACAAATCCGGCACACTTCGTAAGCCCACAGATAGAGACTACAAACCACAGTATTTTGAGTAGGTAAAGGCATAAAAACACTACCCGCCATTGAAATTACTACACCAAGAAGAAATGCAGATGATAAACGGGTATTCATTGGACAAATATATTATACTAGAACTGACATGTGATAACATTGTCGCCGGCCAATTTGGCCAAGCGGTTCTAGGCGCTTCAGTCTGGAACCGCGCGACCGCTACGACCGCAGGTTCGAATCCTGCCTCAGGCATGGATGTGTATGATGTCCTTAGGTTAGTTAGGTTTAAGCAGTTCTAAGTTCTAGGGGACTGATGACCTCAGATGTTAAGTCCCAAAGTGCTCAGAGCCATTTATTTGATAACATTTTCACGCAATTTGGGTGCATAGATCCTGAGAAATCAGTACCCAGAGCAACCACCTCTGGCCGTAATAACGGCCTTGATACGCCTGGGCATTCAATCGAACAGAGCTTGGGTGGCGCGTACAGGTACAGCTGCCCATGCAGCTTCAACACGATACCACAGTTCATCAAGAGTAGTGATTGCCGTATGGTGACGAGCCAGTTGCTCGGCCACCATTGTCCAGAAGTTTTCAATTGGTGAGAGATCTGGAGAATGTGCTGGCCAGGGCAGCAGCCGAACATTTTCTGTATCCAGAAAGGCCTGTACAGGACCTGCAACATGCGGTCTTGCATTATCCTGCTGAAATGTAGGGTTTCGCAGGGATCGAATGAAGGATAGAGCCACGGGTCATAACACATCTGAAATGTAGCGTCCACTGTTCAAAGTGCCGTCAATGCGAACAAGAGGTGACCGAGACGTGTAACCAATGGCACCCCATACCATCACGCCGGGTGATACGCCAGTTTGGTAATGACGAATACACGCTTCCAATGTGCGTTCACCGCGATGTCGCCAAACACGCATGCGACCATCATGATGCGTAAACAGAACCTGGATTTATCCGAAAAAATTACGTTTTGCCATTCGTGCACCCAGGTTCGTCGTTGAGTACACCATCGCAGGTGCTCCTGTCTGTGATGCAGCGTCAAGGGTAACCGCAGCCATGGTCTCCGAGCTGATAGTCCATGTTGCTGCAAAAGTAGTCGAACTGTTCGTGCAGATGGTTGTTGTCTTACAAACGTCCCCATCTGTTGACTCAGGGATCGAGACGTGGCAGCACGATCCGTTACTGCCATGAGGAGAAGATGCCTGTCATCTCGACTGCTAGTGATACGAGACCGTTGGGAGCGTGCACGGCGTTCCTTATTACTCTCCTGAACCCACCGATTCCATATTCTGATAACAGTCATTGGATCTCGACCAACGCGAGCAGCAATGTCGCGATCGATAAACTGCAATCGCGATAGGCTACAATCCGACCCTTCTCAAAGTCGGAAACGTGATGGTACGCATTTCTCCTCCTTACACGAGGCACCACAACAACGTTTCACCAGGCAACGGCAGTCAACTGCTGTTTGTGTATGAGGAATCGGCTGGAAACTTTCCTCATGTCAGCACGTTGTAGGTGTCGCCACCGGCGCCAACCTTGTGTGAGTGCTCTGAGAAGCTAATCATTTGCATATCACAGCATCTTCTTCCTGTCGGTTAAATTTCGCGTCTGTAGCACGTCATCTTCGTGGTGTAGCAATTTTAATGGCCATTAGTGCAAATAGACTGAATTTCTTAATGTAATACAGAACGACGGAGATCATTGGTAGAAATGACTGAAACAAACGTCAGTACCTCATTCATACCCTCACAGAGAGCCACAGTCTTCAGACCTACGTTCAAAAGTCGTAGCGGTAAGTGAACTACTGATAGTAGTTGAGTGCAGACTTGGATTTATGTTGTGTAAATTGTGACGTTGTCAAAGTTGTGGGGTTTGTTCATGTTATAGTTCTTAAATTAATTAATTACCTGAAATGTGTTCTTCTCAAATTTTCGGACGAAACGTTTTCAAATGCGGAATTTCTCTGAAACGCGATTTTAGCGTAGTTCTTCCCTCTCAGACATTTGACGTCACTTGTGCCACCACAGAAAAAATTTGAAGTCTCTTCTAGCTATATGTTGTGGAGGCTGCGCCGGTATGATCTCGTTACAGTAGCGAGCTTCACACTGAAGTTAACGTTTACCTGTAGAAGCCGAGGCTGAACGTTTGGCAAGAAAAATTCAATGACAGAATTGCCATTTGCTCGACAATCACTTCTAAGAAATATTCTTAGATCGAAGTATTCCGCAGATGAAAACGTTCGAGGAATTCTCAATATAAAGCACTACCCTGTAACGATAAAGCAACAGCAGTGAGCGACAATCCCCTTTGGAGAGCCACTGTTCTGGCTGGAGAGCCTCTCTCAGAACCATAGACGCGCCAGAACAAGAAACTTACACCTAATGTAAATTACGAAGTGCAGACCACACGCAGTTGGTGTCTATCGTAGTAATTCGACGTATACAGCCTCACGTTTCCTTGTTGCAGATCCGTACGTCAAAGTGTACCTGCTGTGCGAAGGGAAACGTATAAAGAAGAAGAAAACAACTGTCAAAAAGGCAACGCTATGTCCAGTCTACAACGAGGCTCTGGTGTTTGATGTCCCCGCAGAAAACATCGAGGACGTGAGCCTCATTGTCAACGTCATCGATTATGATAGGTAAGTGCCTTTCCAATGCCTTTACAGCCTGACATAAACAGAGACTGCGCAAATACAAAGAACACGTGTAGTGACACCAATATTCCACTACCATGTCAAATAGAAATATTTTTGAGATGTTGCCACTGTCATATATGACTTAAGGATTCATTTTGTAAAGGCATTGTGACACAAAGTGAAAAGGCCCAACACAGATTTCACTTTTCTGCCTTCATTTTTCACCTTAAGTCGGAACATGAAGTCAGTCGGTTCCACAAATCTATGTCTAGCAACAGCATGAATCAGGCCCTTCAGAAAAGTATGGATCAGCATCACAGTAGACTGATAAGCTATAGGAAGATAGGAGAATATTAACTGCTCTGTAAATCCACAAGGAAGGCCTACTACTACGGCTAGCTGTGAGTAATATTGGAGCACCGGCTTACGAATTAGAATTAGCTAAACATCTTGCTTCGGTACTGAGACCGTTTGGAAGAAAATGTTCACATTGTCTCCACAACTCTGCTCACTTTATGAATAAGTTGAAGTCTGTACAGCTCACTGAATCGGATTTATTAAAAAGTTTTGATGTTGCTCCACTCCTCACAAGGCTCCCTATAATGATTCATTGCAGTTCAAACCCGATATGAAAGTTCTGTTCCATCACGCACTTTTTTCAACTCACTTTTTGTTCAGTAGTGAATATTTTGAACAAATTTATGGTGCTGCTACGCGTAGTCCCCTATCCCCTTGGGGTAGCCAACATTTTATACAGAATACTTTGAAGAGAGGACACTCGAGTCCGCAGAAATGAAACCGAAAGTCTTCTCGCAGTATGTGGACGACACTTTTGTGGTATGACTCCCTGGTGAGGAAGAACTGTCACAATTTTTACAACACCTAAATGCTATTCACAAAATATTCATGGAGATGGGGAAAGATGGCTATCTCCCATTTCTAGATATCTTAGGCAGCCGGCAAGTGGATGGGTCACTAGGGCGTTCTGTTTATCATTAGCCCATAGATACGGACATATATTTACAGGCGTCTAGCTGCCACCATCCTTCACAGACTGTGGCGCCCTTCGTACAATGGTGCATCGGACACATGTTGAGTCATGTAAAGGAGTTGGAGCACCTACAATCTGTTCTTCTGTATACTCTTCACATCAAATTAGGACAGTGTTAACGGGTAGTAAACGTGATCATTCTCAACATAAAGAAGAGAAAGAACAGTTTAAATCTACGGCATTCATCCCATATGTGGGTAACATTTCTTCTACATTAAGCAGAATCCTTAAGAAGCATCAGGTCAAAGCCACATACAAAATCCTGCGCCCTTCTCGACTCGGAAAAGGATGATCTGAGTTTGAGGAAGGATGGAGTCTACAGAATACCAACTTAAAGTGGAAAAGCCTACGTAGGTCAGACCACACGCACTGCATGGAATATGGTATCCATACTTTTGCAGCCTTTTGCAGTGCAGTAACGCAACCGTAGCCTAACGCTGTATCTCCACAAGACATTCTACGGATTATTCTGTCACTAAAATCTTGGTCACACCGATATCCTTCTGGGCTTCATTTATTAAGGAATCTGTGGAAATAAGTTTGGCGCAAGATCTTATTATTCGTGACTTCGGATTTCTTTTTGATAGGGCTTGGAACCAGGTGATTTCTCTGATATCTTCGTAAAGACAAAACCTCATGCCTAATGACACATCCGGCGACAGTTAATTTTATTATTTTGATAAGTGGATTTTAATCCTGCCGGCCTGCATTCCGACAGAATGCTTGTGTAATATCACTGTTGCTTATGCACCCGCTCGCCATACATGGAGCAATTTTCGACAGAGGAAGTAAATTCGACAGAGAGGGCACGCAGTGAAAACAAATGCAGACACGACATCCGCGCCAGTTTTCATTATAAAGTCAGCGACGTGCACCGTAGGAACAACACCTGTGCTTAGGCAGCTGCAACGTTCAAACAGTTGCATTGTAGCTGCTCGGTGAACGTGTGTCCAGTATTAATTAATAAAGCATTTAGCGATGAATGGCGATGAATTTATGCCATGCCCATTGGGGACACTATAATTTCTACTTCCCAAAGAATTAGGAAAATCAAACCACGATGTGCCATGAGACACGGAGTTAGATGTTTAGTAAATGCTTTAAAAGTTGATTGTCGTCTACTTATTAAGTTGTATTACAAATGGATTGCTTTAAGTTCATATTCATTACTACAAATAAGCAACACATTTGAAAACAAACCTTCTATCTGTACCATAGCAGCGCTGATCGGTGTGTGGCCCCTGAATTGGTAATAATGCAAAATAAAGATAAAAACATTCCCCCTCTCTCGTCTCCACACGCCGCATTTGCCATCAGGTTTGCCGTTCTAGGGTTGGAATAAAATTCTGGTTTTAGTGGGGAAGAAAATTTTACTGACTTTTTAGAGGTTCAAACACATGCAAATCAATAATGTGCGGCTAACCGAACATAATTAAAAAAATAAAATATAATTATTACATTCATGCACTTAGCCAATCAATAACTTCTGAGCCGGCCGCTGTGGCCGAGCGGTTCTAGGCGCTTCAGTCCGGAACCGCGCTGCTGCTACAGTCACAGGTTCGAATCCTGTCTCGGGCATGGATGTGTGTGATGTCCTTAGGTTAGTTAGGTTTAAGTAGTACTAAGTCTAGGGGACTGATGACCTCAGATGTTAAGTCCCATAGTGCTTGGAGCCATTTGAACCATTTTTTAACAACTTCTGATACTGGTAATTTCAGCACTAAATCATAAAAAACGGAAATCCCAGTACCAGGAACATTCTGTCAAGCAGTAACGAAATTCCATTGGGCAAAATAATAAAATGTTTGACAACTGCAGCGACGCTAGCTCTCCAAGCGACTAGACTGTAGTGACAGCTGAATAAAAATATATTTACAGTTGTATCCCGTTTCCTATTAATTTCGACATATAATAATAAAATCTCAGAGCAATATAACATGTGCAGTTCACAGTAGCAGAGACGTAATTCTGTCATCGAAAATGCTCTCAGACCAGAAATGAATTGCAATCTGACTTGTTTAAGTACAAAAGGAACACATTACTGAGTATATCCGATCATCCGCCCTATCCTCTGCTATGCGCATCCCGCCTGGATCTCTGCCCCTCCTACCTTTTACAAATCGCTTCCAATCCTAGAACGCCATGTGCTCCGCATCGCCTATCGCATCCGCCTCCCCTCCCCCACGTGGATCCTGTATGACCTCATTCGTTCCCGCACCCCCTCCTTTTCCTTGAAGGGATACGGACCCTCTACACCTCCCGCAAACTTGATCCACCTCACCCACTTGTCTCTCTCATCCTCTCCCACCCCCATCCGCCTGTATTCCCACGTCCCACCTGCTCTCCATACCCTCGCCCAAGGTGATTTCCGCCAACTCCCCCTCCCTGATGATGCCCTCATCCCCTCCATCTATCCCTCCTACCAACTTTGATCCTCCCCTTCCACCCCCTGTGTTTTTCCCAATGGCACCCTCTCTCCCTTCTCTCCCTCCTCCCTTCCTCCCTCCCTCCTCTCCCCCGGGCTCCCCCTACCCCCCTACCTTCTTCCCCCCCTCTCCCTTATCCTCTGCCACTGGCATCTACACCCTCTCCTCCCCCTCCTCCTCCACCTTTTCCGCTTTGGTAGGTCCCCGGACTCGTACACAAACAGTGAACATTCGCGAGCCGGAGATCATCGCCATCAGTTTTTTGTGTGCCATCGTGTTATTGCCTTAGTGTTTCACCGTCCGTGCTCCAACGTTCACGTGTGTCGTTTCTGTCATCTATGTTCGTGTACCAGTGCTGAACGTTTTTTATTTCGCTACACCTGTGAACGGCTCCATGTATTTTACTTTGTATGTCTACTGTTTTTTATCCATCGTTTTGTTTTGTTTTTCTATGTCTTCATCTGTACTAATTGTGCTATCTGTGGCCGAAGAGCGGCGTAGTTTTGCCGCTGCCGGCCTACCTTGTCTAAGGTATTAAAATGACAATAAAGAAAAAAAAGAGTATATCCGAGTGACTGGCACGTATTTCCTCATTCATTACATCGACTGTAATTTGTTTCGCGAGTCTCTTTAGTGATTTTAGACTCATTTTATTATTCACTACTTTTACATTCATAGAGATTAGCTGCTACTTCTTCTAAACTGCCTTGCGCCCTTGTTCTTGCTTCTATGCCTTGCGTGAATCTATTGCATTTATCTACTCCGCTTCCCAGTTATCTTGTCTTGTCTTGTCTTATCTTGTCTTGTCTTGAAGACTCTGCTTCCCACCTGTGACATTTACTCCTCTTGCAAGTTCACCTGTGATGTTTTCTGCTTATTTAGCCTATGTCAATTTCTTAAGTTACACCTAGCACAAGTTACCTTAGAAGAAGCAAAAAACTCAGTTCCTGTTCACTTTCGGCTATGTGCCAGCGCTGCATCCTCAGTTTTGTGCTAATTTTCTGTTCCTAATAAATATCAACAGTCCTTTACTTCCATAATTCCCTTTCTGGGGATGGAAAATAAAAGGTTACTCTACAGGGTAATATTCTACGCGTACATATTCTACCTCAAAACATTTTTACACCACTATGAACTGATTTCTCAAAATAAGTAATTGACATGTGACCAGTCCCAGTGGAAACATGTAATTCTTGTGCAAGAGCTTAGTGTACTTTAGCTTTGTACATTGCTGAATATAGCTCAATTTCCAACATCGGTCACTTGACTGATGTGTGTAAAAACTGCTTTAAGGATTCGAAGTCGACAAATGACATAAAATTACGTAGAACCAAATGCACAGAGCTAATACACTATAGTCTAGCACATCATTTCAAGAACGATTTCTTAACTGACATACATACATAGGTGACCAAAAATACAGTTTATTGCTAGATGAATCAACACATGTAACCATCAGGAACTATCTGAGGATCCTCGTAAGATATTTTTGTTTAAAACAAAAAAGTAGTGTCTACGTTTTTAGCGGATACTGCATTATCAGTCAGGTACAGCAGAAATGAACGAAACCATTAATGTTTGGAACGTTTTAAATATCGTGGCATCCAAGTTAAGAAGGCGTTATCCAACGAAAGACGGTATAGGACAGAATGATGACACTGACGCAATGTTTGTGGAGAATCTGATTATTCAGAAACATGAATATTCATTTGAGTGTTCAACTGAAGTTACAACGAATAGGACAGCGGACGAAGAAAATAACTTTATAGACGATAACGCGACTAATAAGAGCCCAAGATTCTAGTGCTAGCGGCAGCGGCGGAAACAGTACTCCTCAAAAAGAAGCTAACAGTTCTGCTGATTTGAACGTTCACAATATCAGAAATCCAAACACTTTTAGTATTTTAACAGGATTTTCGGAAGAAGGTCTTGAACGTTTTTATGATGATTATCACACACCTCCACGTAAAACTACGACCTACACGTCGTTGTTGAAGAGATATCCATCTATAAAAAACACATAGAACATCAAAGTAACATTTGATTACGTGGAGAGAAAAAAGACATCCATTTCGAGGAAACAAGGCAATCAAAGAACTGGAGATTAAAAAAACACGTTCTGTCCTAATCTGACATAGTAAGTGATGAAGGAAAGTGCGTCCATTACTGGCACCTAAAATTTTGGGCTATGCAAAAAAGAAAAAAAAAACAACAGAAACTGGGCACAAAAGTCTAAATATTCTGCAGCTTTCATAGCACATATCAATAAATAATACAGAATGTGCCCTAAACACACCACTACTTTCATGACAGCCAGAGATATACAGGAAGACCAAGATATTAGCCAGTCTGGGATGCGTTTTGTCGAAGAAGTAAACCAGAAAACCGCATGTTTCCAGATACAGCGACACTTCATTTGTAACGCTGATCATAGTGTATTATATTATAAACTGTCTTCTAGTACGACGTTGTCTAGAAATGGAGAGAAATCAACAGCTGCCTTGGTCCAATCTCCACACAATACAATCCGTAGTTATACAATAGATATTGGACTTTCAGTGAGTGGAGACCAAACAAAAGAACTGAATATTTGTATTCTGGAAGGAACTTTCGGTCCAAAAGTTAAAAAAGCTATTGAAGACAATCTTCCACTAAATATACATTTGGAGGCTAGCAAAAGTGGGAAAACACGCCAAAAGACCATTTGAAATCCCATTTCGTGAATGTTGTTAATGTCGCGAATAACCAGAAGTCTATAATACTTTGTGATTCTGGGAGTACTCACAAGGACAAAACTGTAGTAAATGATTCATTTGCGGGTAAAGACACTGAATGCATGATCATTCGGCGAATATTCAATAAAATACGTACAGGCTTTGGATGTATATCTCGTCGGGCACTACAGAATATGTGTAAGAAGTATAACAGACTCTGTAAGGATTCTCTACAGTGATTTCGACACTAAATTAGGAAACAGAATTTTCGTAATGAAGATGCACTCTATTACTCATAACCAGCTGTCTGCTCCAGTGTATCAGCTTATGCTTCAATATTCCTGGCAAGCGGCTGGGTACAATACTTCCGCACATGTTGCTGAATTCAGAAATGTGATTCAAATGGCGTTTGAAGAATGAGATTGTGAGGACTGTCCAGATACTGCTTTCGCCAAATGTGACTATTGTGATTCTGCATGCTGTTTCATGTATTTTGTTGAGGAGCCTCATGTACATTTTCAAAGTACGATAGTCGAAAATTAAGAGTAAACCAATGGAATGCTTCCACCATGCTAGTCTCAGTGGTACGTACAGCTTCTAAGTAGAATTGAAACACCTAATTCCTGTTCGAGCCCATACACTTCCCTTGTAAGAACATTTCCACTTACTGCTCCTTTTCTTTCATTTTACAGCTACTGATTATTTCCCTGAAACCAAATTAAACAATATTGTCTAAATATTTAAATATGTCCCTCAGAAGTAGAATAGGACTAACAAGGAGAGATAGGATGAGGAATGAAAGGGTAAGGGAAACAGTGAAAGAGAAAACTTTGCAGAGCAGGATAGAAACATCGAGACTAAGATGGTATGGGCACTTAAAGAGAATGGAAAGCAAGAGGATTCCCAAGAAGATACATGAAATGGAGATGCGAAGGGAACGACCAAGAGGAAGATGACTGAAAGATGTGGAGTGTGTAGAAAACAGAGGCGAGGACTGGACCAGAGAGACACAGAAAGACGGTGGCAAAATAGGACTACATGACGAGGCTTATGTTCCAAACATATGCAGCCTTGGGCTGGAAACTTTTCAACAATGGGATGATGATTTCCCTTTAAATTTCATTACGCTTTCAGCATAGCATATTAACTTAAAACGATAAACATCTGTTATTGAATTCTGACGAAAGTCAGTGTCACATGACCAGTCAGTTGTGGTGGCCACTCGTAAACTTATAGTTAGTTTTGACTGAGCTCGTACTTTTAACTGAATTCCTACTTCAGAAGCTCAACAAATAAAGAATAAATTATTTCAAACACAATCAATCAAAAACAAACAGCCTAAGCTGAAATAAGAAAAACATCTTCATAATACAATATTATCTTCATTATACACTTTAACGCTTCTTTTCTGTGTGTGTATCAATTGCACAATAATATCCCCTTGCAAGCCAAGACTGTACATGACGCCCATATTCATATCTAGCCTCAGGAAGTGTCGGAAGTCTGACGCGTGAGCAGTGCAATGCACATAACGTGCTTTTGGTTGTATATCCAAAACTAACTTATTTACTCCTTTGAACTTACGTCTCATATTCGAAGCACCATCACAGCACTGTCCTCTTAAGTTATCCATTGACAAATCAAGATGAGCAAAAACATCTTTTAAAATACTAAACAGAGTTTGTGATTCAGTGTTGGTGGTCTCGTATAAGCCAATACAGTCTTCGTTGAAGACTATGGAATCATCGATAGTAAGAATACAAAATGACACTTGTTTGTGAATCGAAGAATCACTTGTTTCGTCAACCATAATGGAAAAATGGTCAGTCTTCTTGACTGAAGCCAATACCTTTCTCAACACAGACTTTCCTAGTAGATCAATGATCTCATTTTGAATATCGTGCGACATCCACTTATACACCGAACGCCCTAACCAATCTTTAAACTCTGGTATGTCATTCTTTCGGAGTTCCAACAACTGCAAAAAATTTGAGTTTACATCTTCGTGCCCTCTAATTGCTAGTCCTTGTCGGCACAGAAATTGCACGGTAGTAAGAATTCTCTCAAGAGCTAAACGGCCTTTCTTCATATCACTATCTAACTGTTCATTTAATTGAGAGGCCCCACTTCGGTTAGTAATAAAATTTAGTTTCAGGACACCTTCTTTATACATAAACATATTTTCATGAAAACGGAATTTTTCCAAAGCCCTTTTTCAGTTAGAAAACCCTACGGAAGTAAATGCATCTTCTTCCTTTGAAGAAAATTGTAATAGATTTTTAGCATCTGCCTCTTTGCAGGTTTTGCATTACAAAATTTCGGTAGATGCTTCATATTGTAGCCATGTATATTTGATCAACCAAGACTTCTGAAATGATCTTCCCTTACCGAATCGTCCAGGTTTTGGCTGTGAATCGTTCTCGCCTGAAAACAACGAATCAATTGACAACACAATAATTGTTGGAGGTTGACTTGCAGTATCATCGACTTCCATGTACGCCTTTTTGGTAACAAATTTATCTAATACAGACTTAATTCACAATACACTAAGAGAGTAAAGTAAACGAATAAAAAATAGTCATGTAAAATAGTCCACTAGACACTAAAGTCGGAACACTAAACATGTCTGCAGCATGCACTGAATGAAACTATCCACGCTGAATGACTGCGACAGCAGGGTGGTCTTTATATAGCCGCAGCGTCGTAATGTCTCGAAGCGTCAAGGCGACGCGAGGCGGAGGGTTCTAGGCGCTTCTGCTCCAGTCCTCTTGATGTCGCCGCGGCTGCGGCGCCAGACTTTACCCGAAGGTTCGCGCACCGAGACAAATTCTAAGTGTGCCCGCAGCACCGTAACACTATCATGATGTACACCACTCGTTTTCAGTTAACCTGCTTACTACCATAATAATTATTTGTTTTAACTCATTACTGAATGTATTTTGAAAGGTAAGTATCGTCAGACAAGGAAAATAAAAAATTCCAACATAATTTTGATTTTACAGAGCATAATATAACTACTAATTTTCTTAAGTTATTGGGGGGAGGGGGACTAGGGCTCCCTCAGACTCATGGAGTCAGTGCCTGTGCTTCCACCGACTCAACTTACAGAATGCCAAGGTTGCTGGCAGTCGTAAACAAAAGACAGTCGACACAAAGGTTACTGACATATACTATGAATTAAAGGGAACCAACAACAGTAGCCACATTTGGGCTTTGAAATAAATCCAAACATTGCAAGTGAAAATTTATGCCAGGCCAGGACTCAAACCTGGATTCCCCACTTAACGTAAACGGTCACCCCGACTGCCTCGGCTATCCTGGCACGCTTCCCATCCGACCCAAATTTCCATTCTGTCGTATGCAAATAGTGTCCCTGACCATTCTCTGTGTGGATACACATTACGTCCAAAGTCCTGTGGGAATCAGGGAGAGTAGCCACCAGGTGGCGAATGGGCAGGGACGCTACTTGCATGCGACAAGATGGGAATTTGGGTTGGATGAGAAGTGTGCCAGGACAGCCAAGGTGGGCAAGGCGACTGCTTGTGTTAAGCAGGAAATCTGGATTCGATTCCGAATCAGGCACAAATTTGCACTTGTTGGCTTTGGATTTATTTCAAAGCATGAATGCAGTTGATGTTGATGGTTTCTCTTAATTCATGTAATGAACAAAAACCATACATCTTCAAAATATAGATATGTTGTGATTTAATAGACGTGAACCATTTTAAATCTCTGATGTTGACTTGTTCCAGTGAGTTGAAAAAGAAAATCCCTGGGAGGTGAAAGAAATTAAGCCATGCCATTATCAAAATGATGTAATCCAGGATAGGCAGCCACCTGTGGCAGATCTGAAGACAGAGTACAATACTGGTGCAGGCACAAGTGTTCCGGAGTACAACATTCAAAGGCCATTGTTGAACATAGATTTCCACATCACATGACCTCATGTGCTCCTGTGTTGACCCAATGCCATCATCAGTTATGACTGCAGTGGGCACGGCATCACTGAGTTTTCACTGTGGATCAGTAGAAACGTATTACCTGTCGAATGAATCACATTCCTTGTAACACCAAGTCAATGGTTGTGTCCTTACACCCCGTCACACAGGTGAATGGCTGCACAAAACATGCACTGCGCCACAGATGCAAGCCAGTGAGGGCAGAATTATGCAATGGGGTACATTTAGTAGTGATTCCATGGGATATACAGGGTGTCCAAAAAGTCTTCCCTGATTACATAAATTGATAACTCAGGCTAGAAGTAAGATACAAATATGAAACTGGTGTCTAATTGTTTACAAACTATCAAAGGTTTTTACACACATCAGTAAACTTCCACATGAGCACCCTTGGTAGGCGATATTCAATTTCCGTCCACACATTAGTCAACATCACTGGAGGGATCGATTCAATGACTGTGGTTATCCGTTGCCGCAGAGTTTCAAGATCTGGTACACGTGTTCGGTAGACCTCGTCCTTGACATAACACCACAAAAAGAAGTCTACTGAGGTTACGTCAGGAGAGTGTGGAGTCCAAACCATTGGCCCATGACGACCAATCCATTGCCCAGGAAAGGTCATATCGAGATAGGCACGGACGTCCAAACCCCAATGAGGTGGTGCACTGTCTTGCTGAAACAAGACATCGGGGTGATACTAAAGCAGCAGATGAACAGCATGTCCAGATACACTGCAGATGTGATGGTAGCCTCAGCGAAGAAGGATGACCTGATAATTCGATCGTGCAATAGCGCGCACCAAACATTCACCTTTGGACTGCCTCTGGTGCACTCTATGACCCTGCCAGGGGGTTGTGAACCCCAAATGTGCACATTATGGCAATTCACTACTCCACTGACAAAAAAGGTCGCTTCGTCGGAAAAGGCAATTCGTCTGAGATAACCATCATCATCTTCAATACGTGATAGCATTTCGACCGCAAAGTCATATCGACGTGTACTGTCATTGGGCAACAAGGCCTGAATGATTTGCACTTTGTATGCACGAAACAATAAACGTTTGTGTAAAATTTCATAGAGAGAGCTTTTTGACATCTGTAATTCACCTGAGGCCCGCGCACCGATTTCTTCGGACTTCGCAGAAAAGACTGCCTTACAGCTTCCACCCTGTCTGCTGAAGTTCTTGTTTGACCAGACCTCTGAAGGTCAGCAACCGATCCTGTGTTCTTGAACTTCTCATACCAGGCTTTAATGCTCTTGACATCAGGTGGATTCCTTCCAAATGTTGTCTGGAACTGTCTCTGCACTGTGCTTGGTGATCGTGTCTCATTGTACCACAGGACACACTGTGCCTTCTCCTGATTGATTAACATGGCTTCTTGGGCACTATACCTCATCCACTACTTATGTACTGCGAACCTAAAGCAGAAAAAAAACTTTGATAGTTGTAAACAATTCGACACAAGTTTCATATTTGTATCTTACTTCTAGCCTGAGTTATCAATTTATGTAATCAGGGAAAGTCTTTTTGGACACCCTGTATGGTGGTAATCAAAGGCATCATGACAGCAGTGAACTACATAAAGATTATTGTGGACCATCTGCAATGCTTCGTGCTCGAGTTTTCACCTGTGGTGATGACACCTCCCAGCAAGATAACTGTCCTGTTGCAACGTCAGAATCCTACTACAGTGGTTTGAGAAGCATTATTGTGAACTATGCTGATGTCTTGGCTGGAATATGTGACTGCTCTGTACCCATCGGAATACATATCGAGTGCCAGCTGTGCGCCCGTAAACCATCATGCTGTAATCTGCGGAAATTTCTTGATATGTGCTTAGACATCTGGTGCCACATACTCCTGGAATCTTGTAAAGAACTTTTAGAATCCATTCCAAGCAGAATCTCTGTTGTACTGTGTTTGAAAAATGGAACAACATGGTACTAAACAGGTGGTCGTAATGTCTTGACTAAGCAGTGTATGTTCATATTATTATTTTTGTTAATAGTTACAATCACAAATATAATCATGAATAATATCAGTGTCCTCACTCATAATATTTTACATTTTTATCACACTTACAATGTCAATTTAAAATATAAAAATTCTAATTATTTTTTCAACAGGATTGGACCAAATGAACTCATGGGTTGTACAGCAATTGGTGCAAGCTTTATTGGTGTTGGTCGTGACCACTGGTTGGAGATGCTTGACAACCCACGAAAGCCTGTAGCTCAGTGGTACCCACTGCTTGATTCTGTTCCTGGCCAGATTCCTTCTACTGGACCACACCCATTGCCAGCAAGTTTCAGCTGTCTCAACAGCAGGTAACTGCAAGTATATGTAGAACATTCTAATCCAGGATCTGCCTAGTATTTGAGAATAGATATAAATTGAGCAAGACTAATTTTATACAGTTACTGGTTGTATTTATTTTAGCCCTGACATATTCGCAGTTCAGCTTCAGATAGATCCCTCCATTTTTATGTTATATTTGGAATCTGGTAGCAATTTTTTTAAAAGATATTCTGACAGGGAGGGTCTGTGGACCTATAGTTGCTGATTCCCACCCACATCATTAGTCAGCCCCTTAATATTGTGATGCTCTGTGGATAAAGTTAATTTATCCTAATATTCTGTACTCCTCTCTCCAAATGAAAAACTATCTGCTGTCAAATCCAACACTGAACTGATTCATTAGAGTATAAACATAACTCCAAACATGAAATTCCTCTTCCTGATGTCATTAGCTATTATAACACCGTTCTGTGAATGAAAAGCACATGCTAAACAAAACTTCTTTTATGAAGGCTCTGAACCATTTACATTTACATTGTGCACACTGTAGCAAGCTGAAAAACCATGTCCTTGAGATGCAATCTCATAGGTTTTCAGCAACCCTTGCTGTAAATGTTGATAGATAATACTATTCTAAATTGTCACAAGATCATAGCTTTAAATACTCCAATGGAATTTGGTACCTCACATTCTGACTGATCAGCTTCTGCCTTATCAATGGTTAACCTTGTGACAAATTGTGGTAAATCATTCTGCTAAGACAGTGCATCACCACTGCTTATGTGAAAATGACCACCAGGACTGATTGCTTGTAGAATTCCAGTATTTGTGATACGTTAAAATTATCAGTTGTATGGTAACAAGACATTCTGTTAGCAGAATAGTCTTACCATGAATTACATCAGACACATTATTTGTTCCATAGACTCATCTTGAGGAGGTCCTCGTAGATGCAGAATTCATCTGAAAAACTTATCGTGGAATACATATTTTCCACATGCATTAATGATTTAATGTCCATTGCACAGATTCTAAATGAAATGATTACAGTGGTATAGAACAAGTCAATAAATTGAAACTTGTTTTCACTTATTAAGCAAAAAAATATACATTTTCCTTGTTTTATTGTGAAGAAAATTGCAAAAAATTGCACTACGTGCATACCTGTGAACATAAACAGGCTAACACTTAGGGGTGAAAAGGAATGAAAGAAAAAGTCTTATGAAAGAAACAACTTTACTATGAAAGGCAACAAAACAAAAGAATAAACAAAATAAAACTAAACTGTTAGAAAGTGCATATCTTTTAAATCAAAATCTGCTTCTTGGTACCATTCGACACCATGATGCTCCACCCTATGCGTTGCAACATGGATGAATATTCCTTGGAATGCTGTCCACAAGGCTGTCGAGATATGGCTGCTCAAGCCTATATTTAAGCAACTGTCCTCTGGAGGTTATCCACTGTGTGGGGAGGACTTCACAAGGGTGCATTGTGCTCATGCATCAGCATCTGGCCTCCCAACTCTCCAACCCCAGTAGAAATAAACACTCTGTTGTTAGGTCATGGAGGGGAAGAGGAGGAAGCTTCTTTTGATTTGACAAACACAGACCAGCACAAGCCTGTACCACTTTGTTTTCACAAAAAAATGTAAAATTAAAATTGTAACACTAAAACCTGCATTTTTTGCAGCTTTTTTTAGATACTCTGAGAATTCTGTGATTCCTCTGAAGCTCTGTATCTTTTGACTGTATCTGTGTAAAAAAATGTTTAACATGTTGACCACTGCATGCACAATGATGGTTGTTTCACCACCAGGCCAGTGGGCACTCAGCGTCAGGCACAAGTGAGGGTCCGCTGTGGCTCCTGGTAGTCTCGAGGCAGGCAGTGTGTTAACAACGCAAATTGTAAGAAATTTAATGCTCTGCAAGAAAGATCTAAGTTCTTCCAGTTGTAGATCACAGAGAATGTAGGTCATAGGCAAAAATCTGCAAAAGTACCAAAATGTTTGGGTCTTTTGGTTGCCAGTAAGTCATAACAGAATTCTCTGTCAACTGCCCTGTCCTGTTCAAAGTTGCAAACGTGGTATGCTCTAGTGAACTGCACTCAGGATGGTGTTTTTCTTTTACCTCAGTTGCAAAGGTAATTGTAGACAGCTATTTTCCGTAGTCAAAAGAGTATTAAGAGAGAAGTTTCTGATTTAAATACTGATTAAAAGCAGAAGAAAAACTATTTAAATGATGAGAGTGATGCAAACCTTTTCTTGATCAGTGCAGAATTGGGCAAACTGTTCCAGTCATAATGTTAACCTCAGGATGTGTCTTGACTTTACTGTTGATTGTTTTAAGCAGTGTTTTTCTTCTTGGTAAGAGTGGATAATGTAATTCCTAAAATGGAATTTCACAGAGTACTAACAATTTTAATTTTCGTCGACTCCGCAGCATTTCTTCATTTCTACATACAGGGTGACTCTTCAGTGTGTATAATAAAGCAAATGATGTAGAGAGAATGCTGAAAGGAATCTAAACATTATATGCCAGTTTTCACACATACCAATATTTATGGGACTGTCACTAGTTTATTGTAGCTCATGAACAAAAGTCAGAACAACATTACACCAACAAATTCATATGCAAAACAATCACATTATAAAGATTCAGTGGAATTGCTTGGTCCAAACAGCACACTGGTCACAAAATGCAAAAACTGTTTCAGTTGTAAACCAAGCGAAGTCGTCTGGATTCTGTTTTTGCACTATCTGAATATTTTACGGGTGGCATTGCAGTTCTTCGTGCAATATTCTCTGTACACTGTGATCCGATATTTCAAGTTGCAGTGCATTCTTGTATACAGGATGTATGGGAGGGACTTTGCCTGAAGGCTTCTTCAACTCCTGTAATATTCTCTGATGTGCACACATTTTGCACTTCCACCCATTTCCTCAAAGTTCTGTACCCACACTTCAACAGCATGTGTCGATGGCACTCGGCGTGATGTATCAAATTGTAATGAACACAAAATACGTGCCACACGGCCACATAGCTGTCATCATTTTTGTAAAATACCTTCATGGCAACAGCACTTTGTTCACCGGTACACAACACCATCTCAGCTGAACATTGATATCACGGTCAATGGCGAAGGTGTGTTGACCAAATGGCACCGCTCCCATTTTTGATTCCTAATATAATGTACTATTTCCAGGGTTGCAAAACCATCCATTCCATAGCCACACCTGTTTAGTATCTGCTGTGTATTGTCAATGTGATCCAGGAAGTCTTCTGTGGAACTGCTTATTGCAATATCCACCCACAGCTGACTCTTTTGGACAACGCCTGTTTCTGAAAACTCATTCCTATAAACAAAATACTTTGACATTAATTTTGTTAAATCATACAGGAAACAAAAAAAAAAATGCAAGAGGAAATTTCATCAGCGAATTATCTGTGCTTTCTGCAGACAAAGTTTTCGCATTCTAATGGAAGCCTGTCCTGCCTATAATTGAAATGGTGTTAAATAACTGATTTAACAAAACTACAGTTATAATTCTGTTGGCAGTTACCAAACAAAGAAATGATTAAGATCAATTGCAAGGCATGGGTCCAAGAACTAATTCATTAACACTGCTCATTCTGAAAAGTCAAAGTTAATCTTCTTCTTGCTGTCAGTATTGTGGTATAATTCCTCCATTCAGTAAGCCATCAATAATGCCTTTCTGTCTTGTATTCAAATCAGCATAAACAGGTGTTAAATGTAACATAGTTAAAATGAAAAACCTGATAAAGTTACTTTTTTACTTATTCATCATATTTGATTAACCACAAAACAACTTTTTCTCACTTCATAAAATATTAACAATATGACCCACAAGGGAACATCAGAGATGAGTTACATTTCAGCATCTCTCCATCACATCTCACACCCAACTCTCAGCTATTGCTACACAGAGAAAACATAAACCAAAGTTACAAAAACTTTCCATCAATAACTCACAGAGATACATATCGATTTTTGTTCAAAGATGCTAATTAAGTAGAATATTTTACTTCAGATACTGATTGTATTTTGTTAAGTTTTGAGCGATCAATTAGTTTTGGATACTCTCTTGTAATAAAAGGAGGCAAATAAACATTACATAAAAATATGGATCCCCAAATATCAATATAAACCAATAATCTCATATTGACAAAAATATGTATTACCAATGTTACAAAATATTATAATAGCAAAAAGGCGTATCATGTTGTATAACTGAATACAGCTATATCACCATCTACTAAACTCCAGGATCACACTGATGTAGTCTCATTATAGCATGCATCGAAAACTCACATTGTACATTACAAGTACCTGAAGTACTTCAACTCGTGTCATCTTTATCTCTTTCCAGATGAAGAGAAAGTCACTAAAATAAACATGGCACAGAGGAAAACTGGATGGAGGTTTGCTCAAAAGAGGTACATTTCCTGAAGAAGGTAACTGGATACATGATACTGAAATAAAAACTTAGGTATCTGCACTGTATGTTCTGATGGAATCAAAAAGATATGTCTCTAATGCAGCTCTGTGTACCTCCTACTGTCCATAAAAGTAATTATTTCCATATATATATATATTAACAAACTATTTCTGTGATGTAGAAAAGAATGTAATACAGTAGTGTGACAAACTCTGTAAGTATGAAATATACACTTAGCTAAGAGAAAAAATGCTTTAGTACTAGAAATTCTTTTTATATGAGGAAGATCATATCTGAATATTCTGTAAGAAAATTTAAACAGAATGTGTGAAGACTATCATGAAGCACAATGTATATTTGAATTACAAGAAGCTTTTTCGGTGTGTAGCATTTTGAACTTATATGCATTCTTTGTCACTTCTGTGTGTTAACTAAAAAGATATTAACATGTAAAAGAATTTTGCTAAGCATAAAATCTACAACATGCATAAACAGTAACATAATATTAAGGAAAAAAACAAAGGGTTTATGTTGTTGATTGCATGGATAGACCTTTACCTGTGACAAATAATGCTACTGGGATAAATTATAAGCCATCAGATAGTATTGTAAATAAGACTTTAATTTTGTAAAAGAATATTTATTTCCTCACAATTAGTGTATGAAACTGTGTGTTCAAATCAGCTTTATGCGTCACAAGTATATAGGGATGAATGTTTTCCTCTTAAATGATCTTCTGGAATGAGCAGTTCTTCATGGTCGATGTTTAAAAACGCATTTGAGCTTATATATGTATGTGACACCTTCAGATCATTGACAGTAAAATATGCACACAAGTATCATGATTGGAACTTCTTTTTAAAAACATAGATAAATGCATAATTTACAATTCACAAAAACATGGACAAAAATACTGTTACTGATGTATCTGATATTTTACTGCAATATTATTCTTTATGAGACACTTCGCAATGAGATATAAGATGGCTGCATATTATATATGAAATGTATAACTGAATTTGGGTTACTGTCTAGATAATCACTTTTATATCTCTCTTCCGCCACACCTTTTGTTTTTGTTTTTTGTTGGCTTTACTATTATACGGAAATGGTTTTCCACACATGGTCTTGTATCAAAGGTTGTAGAAAGCTGTTATTTTTTAGTATTATTTCGACTCAATAAGCTCACCATTTTATTGACTGCTTGGCAAGCCATAGTAATTACTCAAAAACCATATCTAATAGTTGCAAAAAATGACAGTCTTTTTTTAATTTAAGTATTAAATGATTTTATTTATACAATACTTCTTAAGAATACTATCTCTTAGATGTTCAAGAAAATTAAATACATACAAAATTCATAAAAGTGAAACTCCATATTTGTAATGCAGTAATTTGTACAATGTACATATCATGCTCTGTCAACCAAAAGAAAAAGAAATAATATCTTTACACAATAAGTGTAAAACTGATTTGATTTTAAACACAAGAAGCTGATATATCATCAGTTATACAGATATTAACACTACAAAATTTGTAACCCATGGCATAAATGTTACTGTGGTGTAAAGTTTCTTTAACTGTAGTGAGAAACAACTGAAATATGAATGTGTGTGTACTCTAATGGGACCTGTTATAATCTCTATGGAAAAATCATCAAATGAAATGTCAGTGCATATTATTTCACCACTGTATCACCACAAAATGTTATTCTTGCTGAGCTGTTTGCTCCTCAACTATGTAACTCTTGTAAGAAATAATACATATTGGCAAATCTGTTGTCCTTTGATCAAATTTAATTTTTTGACAACTTTCCATCATAAATACTTACAGAAAAGAAATCTAGTGATTTCTCCCTAAAACTGGTGTTTTAATTCTGGTAGTACCTATTTATGCTATAACAGAAATTAAGTAGTCAATTCACATATGTTTGTTCATAGAGCCCCAGAGTAATCTCAAAACACAGTGGTGTCTTTAGTTTGGGGTAAATATTTATCATATATCTCGACAAAATTTTTGATTTCCATCACTGTACTTGTTCCTTCTGTACAGTAAATTGTTCATCACTATTGATGGAAAATCTGAAAACCTCATTCTCCATAAGTAATCTACAATGTCAATATTAACTTCTTGTTTCACATGTTAGGTTAGCTAAACTTAGTTCTCTTTGTGAGATCATAAAACAGGAAAAAAGATCAGAATTATATTGCCCAATTTTTTTTATGCAAAACATAATTCTATTTAAAATGAGAAAATGTTGTCTTGCCCCTGGCTCAATAAAACAACTATGATTTGTTAAGTGTGTTCTTTATTTAACACAGCTTCTAAGTAACACTCAACCACAATAATAATCAACAAATAATTAAAACAATGCTGCACCAAAAACTTGTTGTTCTCTGTGGAAACCTGGCAAATAAATGAAGACTTGGATGAACTGAGGAAAATAATCATAAAAAGACAATTGCCACCTATTAATCATCACAGTCTAAACTTGGAAATTTTGTAAAATTACATGCACATTATACTCAATGAGAGCTGTCAGTTCCAAAAGTTAGTCTTGCCCATATTTCAGCCCTGACAGCACTCTCTCTCTCTCTCTCTCTCACACACACACACACACACACACACACACACATTTTATAAAGATTAAGTCTCTCCCATGTCACTTCTGTTATCTGCTCCTTAAATTAATACAATGTCATTAATCATCTAAGTGATCAAAACACCATACAATTCTCATAAGTTACAGTGTGCATTTGGAATTTCTACTAAAATACACTGTACAATACCAATACACTTCACAGAATGGCAGTTCTTTGCTAATGTGCCTTCTTATCATAAATCTGTCATTACCACACCTAATGACATGGCTTCGATATTTCAAAGCTTGGTTCCGCATGAGGTAATAAAATATTTATGTAGATATTCTTGCTTTGCTGCATTTCTGTTTAAGTGAAACCTTCACCTATTTTTCATACCTCCATGCATAAATAGCCATGTCCATAACTGCATAGTGGTGCATACCATAATTTCCACAAAAGAATGAGAAACAAGAATTTTTTAACAGAGTGACATTTCCAGTTTTGGAGGTTTTGATTCTTATTCAGGGACATCATATATAAGAAGGATACTCAAAGAGTAACTTGCCAACCAAAAAAATGTTGCCAATTTTAAGTTTCTTTTCATCGTGGTCTATAGGTCTGAGTGACAACTAAATTGTGATCCATCTTCTTCATTAAATGTAAATACCGCCCAACTGTTTGCTTACCATATTCTACAACAACACACAACCTTAATTTAGCATAAAATTTATTCTAATGAACTAAGAATATAACAAGAGATCATGGTCATCAAAAACTTTATTTTATATGTAATATTTCTTGCTTTATTTTTAATAAAATTGTAAAAATTATAATAGCATAAATGATTATGTTACAACAATTATTAAGTGTGAATTAGAGCCACATACACAAACAGATCTTTGATCATCCAGTTTTCATGAAAAATTAACAAATTCGAATCTTTCGAGGAAGAAAATTGTACAAGCAGTTCATCTCTGTTATCAGAAAAGCATATTCTTATGTATTTATGTAAGTGAATGTATTTTGATATGCATATAACACAAAAGTTGTCTGTGTCAAAATATTTTATGTAATGTGCCTGTTAAACTAACATAATCTCTGACTATGCTAAATAGTATATAAATGTTGGATACAAAATAAATTTTATGTGCAGTTCACATGTGTAGCTTAAATCCTAATATAATGTTTTTCTTTCCTTTACATCCTTAAGGCAGTAGCCTCCTTATTCCTTTTTAACATAAGATCAAGATCATTATCATGGTAAAGTACACAGCCTAATTTATCAAATGAAATAACAACAATGATGACAATAATAGTAGCATTAATAATAGTTGTATGAATAAATAAACTATGAAAAAACAACAGTTTTTCAAATGAGCAAACATGTAATCAATCAGAAAAGAAGCACCCACAAGGCCATTATTGTGATGTAGAGAAAGTTCTGTAACCCAATGCTGCTGCTGTCCACAGAAACAAATTCTTAATGATGACACTTAGGTAAAACTTCCATAGTATTTACACCCTTCTTTTCCTGTATGTGTCCTATCTGAATGACAAGTTTTTGTTAAAATTAACGTAGGTGTTAACACAAACTGTACACCATTTGAAAAATTTCCAGTTTTGCAATGTACTTGACTGTTTATAGTTCCGTCCACACTACAGATTCAACATGATTTTTGTTCACTATCAACAATCATAAAGATGTCAGTCAACTGCTGACTATGATGTGAAACACACAGCAACTGCCTCATTCAGATGCAATTATCTTTCAGGGATCTGGTGGACCAGACAGCTATTCCCACTATATGCACACTTATGTCTGCCTGGATTGGCTACCATCCTCTTCCACAGAACACTCCTTAATCACATGGCCAAAGTAAAACAACCTCTAAAGGCTCTGCTCTCCAGTGAACTCTCATTCATTGTGAATGACTCCTTCCATTCACAGTATTCATAGAAACTGATATCAGCACTTTAAAAAATATTCTCAATTCTTCTTCCAACACTTATTTTCAAGGACTCTTCTACCCTACATTGCAGTTGTGAAGGTATTAGCAGTAACTTGGTTGCATTTCCTTGAATCATATAATCTCAGTTTCGCATGTACTGTTAATTTACATTAGAGCCCCAAGATCAATTGCCAGTTGACTGTACACTGCTTTGAAGCATGCTCTGTGCCAATCTGCCATGAAGCCAAGGAAGACAAAGATATAACTCACATTATAATTGCTAATTCTCAGAGTAATGTTTCAATTAAAGTAAGTGGATGCTACAGGTACAGTATTTAAGAGCTCGCTGTCCTCCATCTGTTTACACACAATCAAGTACTCATGACAGGGTACATTTTGCCGGAGGCAGTACCTTCAATTTCAAGGAGCAGCTACATCTTTTAATACTGTTATGCACAATTATCTGAAAAAAAAAACCTTAACAGCAATTTTCTATCAAATTTAAAGTAAGATGATGATGCTTCAACAGCAATTTCACTAGAAATGCAGCACAAGCCCACAGCAAAGGAGGATGGGGTATAAGCTCAACCTTCCTTTCCAAAGAGATCATCAAAGGATTTAGATTCAATGATTTTGGGAAATCTTTACTGATCGCAAACACGTACAGTGGTGATTGTTTGGAATTGAACTTATAGTCTAAGATCCTGACTTACATCAACCTTCAACCATCAAGTTTCATAATCAGATGTATATTTTATGTACAATAAAGTATAAACAAACAAAACATGATTGGTTTTCCATGCCATATCCCTGCACAGCTATTTTTAATTAAAAATTTCTTAATTAAATTTTTTCAGTAGTAACTCTTACGTAGTCTCTTTAAAAAAAAAAGCAAATAAAGAGTAAAAGATGTAAATAAAAAGCCAAAGTCAAGTTTCCTCTTTCTTCCAGGGAATAATGAAAGATTGCTAGATGTAAAGAGATAAGCATGTAGCAGTACATTCCCCTCACTGCGTTTTCTTGTACATGTACAGTATGAGAGCATTGTGCAGCACAGAAACACAATTTACAAACCTATGTGATAGAGAAAGATGCAGAATAAAAGCAGCATGTGAGACAGTCACTGAGTAAAAGAGAGTGAGCATACTCATTTCTCTGTGCCTTCTGCCTGACAGAGAAATACAACTGAATGGTTCCGAAACTGCAGCCCTGTCCAGTGAGCATGAAACTCCATGGTTGCATGCCTTCCACATGACTGCCAGATGCAACATATCACAGTAGAATTCAAAAAGTTGACTGCTTGCCTGCAATAAATTTTTCTCCAACTTCTCATGCTGCTGTAAATGAAACAGTTGTCATTGTCCAAAAAATAGCTGAAACATGTGGAAAAGTAATTATGATGTTGTATGATTTGACCATAGCCAAGATGACTATGTACACTGAGGTGACAAAACTCATGGGATAGTGATATACATATATATATAGATGGTGGCAGTATCATGTACACGAGGTATACAAGGGCAATGCATTAGCGGAACTGTCTTTGTATTCAGGTGATTCATGTGAAAAGGTTTCTGATTTGATTATGGCCAAATGGGAATTAACAGACTTTGAACATGGAATGGTAGTTGCAGCTACATGCATGGGACATTCCATTTCAGAAATTGTTAGGAAATTAAATATTCCTTGATCCACATTGTCAAAAGTGTGCCAAGAATACCAAATTTCAGGCATTACTTCTCACTACTGACAACAAAGTAGCCGACGGCCATTAAGACCAAGAGCAGTGGTGGTGGAGAAGAGTTTTCAGTGCTAATAGACAAGCAACACTGCATGAAATAACCCCAGAAATCAATGTGGGATGTACAACAAAAGTATCCATTACAACAGTGCAGCAAAAGTTGGTGTTAATTGGCTGTGGTAGCAGAATACTGATGAAAGTACCTTTGCTAACAGTACGACATCGACATCGTCCACAGTGCCTCTCCTGGGCTCATGACCATATTGGTTAGACCCTAGACGACTGAAAAACCATGGCCTGGTCAGATGAGTCCCAATTTCAGCTCGTAAGAGCTGATGATAGGATTCAAGTATGGCACAGACCCCACAAAGCCTTGGACCAAAGCTGTTAGCTTGATTTGGGGCAAGAGACCAAACAGCGAGGTCACCGGTCTCATCGGATTAGGGTAGGATGGGGAAGGAAGTCGGCCGTGCCCTGTCGAAGGAACCATCCCGGCATTTGCCTGGAGTGATTTAGGGAAAGCACAGAAAACCTAAATCAGGATGGTCAGACTCAGGATTGAACTGTCACCCTCCCAAATGCGAGTCCAGTGTGCTAACCAGTGCGCCACCTCGCTCGGTGCCAAAGTTGTCAACAATGCACTGTGAAAGCTGGTTGTAGCTCCATAATTGTGTGGTTTGTATATACATGGAATGGATTGGGTCCTCTGGTCCAGCTACACCAATCATTGACTGGAAATGGGTACATTCTGCCACTTGGAGACCATTTGTAGCCATTCATGGACTTCATATTTCCAAACAGCGACGGAATTTTTCTGGACAATAATGTGCAACGTCACTGGGCACAATTGTTTGTGATTTGGTTTGAAGAACATTCTGTACAATTTGAGTGAATGATTTGCGTACCCATCATACATTTGTAGGACACAATCAAGAGGTCAGTTCATGAACAAATTCCTGCTCTGGCAACATTTTCACAATTATGGACAGCTATGGAGGCAGCATGGCTCAATATTTCTGCATGGGACTTCCAATGATTTGTTGAGTCCATGCCACATTGAGTAGCTGCACTATACAGGGTAAATTGTAAATTTGGGTGCAATTTTTGATGCCACTGGAAAATTTATACATTCCCATGGATTAGCTGAAGTACTGGCTCAAGCAGAAGTATTAGCAGGTGGCTCAATAGTCAGCTTTTTTTTTTTTTTTGTTTTTTTTTTTTTTGACACTTTAATCATTGTAAGCAACTACATCTGCTGACTGCTGCTTCATTGCAAACACTGCACTTATTCACAATTCAAATTGTGCTTGAGATGCTGGATGAACTCTTGAAAATATTTATCAATACTACGTCTAATCAAAGTCTTTCTGACATCGGGAGGATTGAATTACCTGATTTACTGAGCAAAGCTGTTAAAGGTTACAAAGAGTTCTGCAGGCATACTTTGATGGGTGAACATGGAAAAATGGCTCAATGCTACTACTACTGTTGTGAGTTATCAACTAATTCAAGCAGTTTTCAAAAAGCATCTGTACCAGTAAATTTCAACTGTACTCTGACTCAGTTTACAGCATGACTGATTTATTTTTTGCATTAAACCAGACTAATTATGACATACAGTCCTTAATGTGCTTAAGTAACTCAATCGGGCTGAATCAAGAAAATTCACTGTTGGTTACCAAATTTCGACAAGGCACATTTGGAATTAGGCATACAAATGCCAATTTTGCTAGATCACCTGCTTTTAATGCCGCTGCCTGTAATCAATTTGTTAATAATCTTACTGCGAACTCTACATCTGCGCATCAAAGAGTGGCTCTCACCATAGTATGAGAACAAAAATATTGACTGCTGTCATGTAAAATCCTGGTTTGTCACAACAAGATAATATATCTAGAGAAAGAGAGAGAGAGAAAAGAAAAGAAAGAATGAGCAGAAAAAAATGATACAGCAAGTGTTCACAGTAGGCCAATTATTAAAATGATTAAAAATACCACTCATTAATTTGATGACAGTATCAAAAAAATGTTTTATGTAACATTTCTACTGGTAGAGCAGCATCATTTGATGTTAGAGATTTCCTGCTTACTGTTAAGTCAGTGGAAAATCAATTTAGTTTTATTTCTGAATGCAGTCCTGTTATTGGAAGATTAGAGAAACCAACATCATAAAACAAAATTCTTAATTTCTCAACACAGTGCACCTCCAGAGTTCAAATGAATAAAGATAAAGAGGCAGTACTGAAAATTGCAAAAACATCTTTGGTCAGCTACTCGCAATTAGCCATGACAAAAAAGTGTGTGTAGAACACTTGTTAGACCCTTTCGCTAGGACCAGTACCGTCTACTCTTTTCCTGTGTACAGGGGTAATGTTAAAAACAGACAAGACCACATTTTCCATGACATTGGAATCTCAAGTCGACAGGATTCAAGTTCATACAAATCTATGTTGAAATAGTAGGCAGATTTTACATCTTATATCAGACTGGGTCCTCCTTGCCACAAACCTTAGCTAACGCAGCTGAGCCTATTCTCATAAAATTTTGTTTAAATTATACTCCAGAGATACATATATTCTTCAATCAAAGGTTCCGAATGTCAAAATCAATGAGAGTTTGATATTTGTTATAAAATTAAAAGAACCTCCACAAGCCAAACAAAGCAATTTTGTGGGAAGTCTTAATTATTTTAAGGAGGCTTTGGTATAGATCTTAGTACATTAATGGAGGAATGACCATTTGGTATCAATAATGCAAACTAAGAAATCCTTTATAGCCATTGGAGGTCAGTGCTTCTTACTCTTATCAAGTAAAGGAAAATCATGTTGTAAAACCTGGAGAGATTGATTACAAACATCAACATGAAGAATAGGATACATAGTTTATGTTTCATGTTGGCACAGTGCCACTAGCGTCAAAAATTTTAGTAAAAGTCCCTGATACTGATGTTTTAATAATATTACTGACCAGTATGCATAAAGTTTCTGAATCTGACATTTGGGTGGCAGTTTCAGCAACTAGTAGAAAAATTAATAAAGGCCTTAACAGCATCAACTGCACAGAATTAGCAACAGCATCTACCAATGTTCCATGCACTTACAGGCTGCAATTACATGGCTGCTTTCTACAATATAGGAAACAACAAACTGTTTCAAACTTTCACAAAAAACAAAACCTACAAAAAGACTTTTGCACCATTGTCAGATGACACAATGTTTTCATCAACAAAAAACTGAGATGGTTGAAGTGTTTACTGCTCTTTTGTATGGCATAAAGCACTGCAAAAACATTAATCACCCAAGATTTAATATTTTCCAAACAAATTATTCAGCCAAAAAAGATAAGATTCAAAGACAAAAAATGTTAATATTGTGTAATTTAAACAAACTATTTATTGAATTCAAAAAAGTAAATCCTGACATTGAAACTGAAAGGTCAAAACTTTGCAAGTTGAGACTAAAATGGTGTACCGTTGCAGGGATATTTGACACCCATAATGTATGCATTTGTATCACCACAATGTAAAGTTGATGATTGATTTGCTACTCTTAGAGCTGACTACAAAAATATTTTGGAAGTTCTGGTATGCAGTGTTGACAGTTGATGTGTATGATCATGAGAAAACGTCAAGGTTGTCCATGCAAACAAGTTTTACTTGTTATGCCTGCAGAATCTGAAGATGATGATTTGATGACTAACAATGTAGAATACAAACAATGGGTGACAAAACAGATTGGAAATGGTGACAATCATAAAATCACAAGAAGTGTTTTTTGAAGTGTTGGTAGCTAACCTTGAAAATCTGAAAATGCATCTTTATCGCCAAGGCTGATTGCAAATTTATGAAAGACAGAAAGCAAACCTTGGTAGTTGATGAATGCTTAGCTCTTGCAAACTTTTCCGAATTTTATTCCTTCATTGTTCACGATTGGATAAATAAATCAGTCACAATTCATTCATTTGTGTTCTATTATAAAGATCAAGATAAACTATAGAGTTGCAGTTTTTGTGTCATAAGTAGAATTGTAAAACTACTATATGTTACCATGGACTACTGTAATTGAGCGTTCACTACGGTATTTTTACCAGCAGCTTTGGTCAGTTAAGACTGTAACTGTGTTACCTGTGTGTTAGGTGTGTTGCGTACCTGTCGGGCATTGCCCCATTTTGATCACTTTGTTTGAATATGTTGTTCCCCTAGAAACTGGAAGTGGTGAACTGTCTAGAAACTGAGTGATGACATATAAATGGCCACATAACCTACAGAATATTTTTATTTCACGTAATTATCCTCCTGTCTGTTACTTAAAAATACACAGTGTTCATAGAAAAATTGAAACTGCTAATGTTTAATTCAGGTTTTATTTGATAGTTGATTTTCTTAATGTGAAACAGAGAGATATTGTGGTAAAAATAAAAAAAATACAGATTTATCATACAGTGCTTGAAAACAAAAAAATGGCTCTGAGCACTATGGGACTTAACATCTATGGTCATCAGTCCCCTAGAACTTAGAACTACTTAAACCTAACTAACCTAAGGACATCACACAACACCCAGCCATCACGAGGCAGAGAAAATCCCTGACCCCGCCAGGAATCGAACCCGGGAACCCGGGCGCGGGAAGCGAGAACGCTACCGCACGACCACGAGCTGCGGGCTTGAAAACAAAAGTTCCTCAAAAAAATCATTAAAAGTTTTTACAAATGAAAAATTAAAACATATCAAAATTGCTACAGTACTTCGATGATCTTATACAAAACATGTTTCTCTTATTGCTAAACAACTTTTGCACTTATCAGTAAGATGAAACTCTTGCCTTTGATTATGATGAACGTTCTATTTTACAAAATAACAACAATAATTATATAATGTTTTGTGTTTGTGCTTGCAAATTGTATTTGTGTCAAAGGTAATTACTTTGGTTACATAAAAATGCAGAGGTTACACATGCAGCTAATTTTTTATTACTTACACAATGCAATTTACATTTTGTAAGAATATAAAATGCTTACTGAATTAATACTGATGTGTGGTTCTGATTATGCGTGAAACAGACAAACAATAAAACAAAGAAAAGTCATCATTTCCCAGTTCCTCTCCCACATATACATTTACGTTCTTTCTCTATCAATGCTACTAATACTACCGGTGATCCTACCATTTACTACATCATTTATGTACTGTATCAAAATTTGGTAAAGCACAGTTCTAGTCATAAGTGACCACCTTGAACACAACCTTACAGCAGTGCACGCTTCTCAACTGCAGTTATCAAATTACATAAAACAGCACCACCTTCCCGTAAACAAATGGGTCTACTTCTCTGTTGCTTGTTGTTGTTGTGGTCTTCAGTCCAGAGACTGGTTTGATGCAGCTGTCCATACTACTCTATCCTGTGCAAGCTGCTTCATCTCCCAGTACCTACTGCAACCTACATCCTTCTGAATCTACTTAGTGTATTCATATCTTGGTCTCCCTCTATGATTTTTACCCTACATGCTGCCCTCCAATACTAAACTGGTGATCCCTTGATGCCTCAGAACATGTCCTACCAACCGATCCCTTCTTCTAATCAAGTTGTGCCACAAACTCCTCTTCTCCCCAATTCTATTCAATACCTCCTCATTAGTTATGTGATCTACCCATCCACTCTTCAGCATTCTTCTGTAGCACCACATTTCGAAAGATTCTATTCTGTTCTTGTCCAAACTATTTATTGTCCATGTTTCACTTTCATACATGGCTACACTTCATACAAATACTTTCAGAAACGACTTCCTGACACTTAAATCTATACTCCATGTTAACAAATTTCTCTTCTTCAGAAGTGCTTTCCTTGCCATTGCCAGTCTACATTTTATATCCTCTCTACTTCGACCATCATCAGTTATTTTGCTCCCCAAATAGCAAAACTCCTTTACTACTTTAAGCATCTCATTTCCTAATCTAATTCTCTCAGCATCACCCGACTTAATTCGATTGCATTCCATTATCCATGTTTTGCTTTTGTTGATGTTCATCTTATATCCTCCTTTCAAGACACTGTCCATTCCATTCAGCTGCTCTTCCAGGTCCTTTGCTGTCTCTGACAGAATTACAATGTCATCGGCGAACCTCAAAGTTTTTATTTCTTCTCCATAGATTTTAATACCTACTCCAAATTTTTCTTTTGTTTTCTTTACTGCTTGCTCAATATACAGATTGAATAACATCGGGGAGAGGCTACAACCCTGTCTCACTCCCTTCCCAACCACTGCTTCCCTTTCATGCCCTTCGACTATTATAACTGCCATCTGGTTTCCGTACAAATTGTAAATAGCCTTTCGCTCCCTGTATTTTACCCCTTCCACTTTCAGAATTTGAAGGAGAGTATTCCAGTCAGCATTGTCAAAAGCTTTCTGTAAGTCTACAAATGATAGAAATGTAGATTTGCCTTTCCTTAAGCTATCTTCTAAGATAAGTTGTAGGGTCAGTATTGCCTCACGTGTTCCAATATTTCTACGGAATCCAAATTGATCTTCCCAGAGGTCAGCTTCTACCAGTTTTTACATTCGTCTGTAAAGAATTCATGTTAGTATTTTGCAGCCATGGCTTATTAAACTGATAGTTCGATAATTTTTACATCTGTCAACACCTGCTTTCTTTGGGATTGAAATTATTATATTCTTCTTGAAGTCTGAGGGTATTTCGCCTGTCTCATACATCTTGCTCACCAGATGGTAGAGTTTTGTCAGGACTGGCTCTCCCAAGGCTGTCAGTACTTCTAATGTAATGTTGTCTACTCCCGGGGCCTTGTTTCGACTCAGGTCTTTCAGTGCTCTGTCAAACTCTTCACGCAGTATCATATCTCCCATTTCATCTTCATCTACATCCTCTTCCATTTCCGTAATATTGTCCTCAAGTACATCGCCCTTGTATAGGCCCTCCATGTACTCCTTCCACCTTTTTGCTTTCCCTTCTTTGCTTAAAACTGGGTTTCCATCTAAGCTCTTGATATTCTTACAAGTGGTTCTCTTTTCTCCAAAGGTCTCTTTAATTTTCCTGTAGGCAGTATCTATCTTACCCCTAATGAGATAAGCTTGTACACCCTTACATTTGTCCTCTAGCCATCCCTGCTTAGCCATTTTGCACTTCCTGTTGATCTCATTTTTGACACGTTTGTATTCCTTTTTGCCTGCTTCGGTTACTGCATTTTTATATTTTCCCCTCTCATCAATTAAATTCAGTATTTCTTCTGTTACCCAAGGATTTCTACTGGCCCTCATCTTTTTACCTACTTGCCTCTGTGCTGCCTTCACTACTAAATCCCTCAAAGCTACCCATTCTTCTTCTACTGTATTTCTTTCCCCCCATTCCTGTCAATTGTTCCCTTATACTCTCCCTGAAACTCTGTACAACCTCTGGTTTAGTCAGTGTATCCAGGTCCCACCTCCTTAAATTCCCACCTTTTTGCAGTTTCTTCAGTTTTAATCTACAGTTCATAACCATTATATTGTGGTCAGAGTCCACATCTGCCCTTGGAAATGTCTCACAATTTAAAACCTGGTTCCTAAATCTCTGTCTTACCATTATATAATCTACACTACTGGCCATTAAAATTGCTACACCAAGAAGAAATGCAGATAATACACGGGTATTCATTGGACAAATACATTACACTAGAACTGACGTGTGATCACATTTTCATGCAATTTGGGTGCAAAGATCCTGAGAAATCAGTAACAGAACAACCACCTCTGGCCGTAATAACGGCCTTGATATGCCTGGGCATTGAGTCAAACAGAGCTTGGATGGCGTGTACAGGTACAGCTGCCCATGCAGTTCATCGAGAGTAGTGACTGGCGTATTGTGACGAGCCAGTTGCTCGGCCACCATTGACCAGACATTTTCAATTGGTGAGAGATATGGAGAATGTGCTGGCCAGGGCAGCAGTCGAACATTTTCTGTATCCAGAAAGGGCCGTACAGGACCTGCAACATGCCGTCGTGCATTATCCTGCTGAAATGTAGGGTTTCGCAGGGCTCGAATGAAGGGTAGGGCCACGGGTCGTAACACATCTGAAATGTAACACCCACTGCTCGAAGTGCCGTCAATGCAAACAAGAGGTGACCGAGACGAGTAACCAATGCCACCCCATACCATCACGCCGGGTGATACGCCAGTATGGCAATGACGAATACACGCTTCCAAAGTGCGTTCACCGCGATGTCACCACACACGGATGCGACCATGATGCTGTAAACAGAACCTGGATTCATCCGAAAAAATGACGTTTTGCCATTCGTGCACCCAGGTTCGTCGTTCAGTACACCATCGCAGGTGCTCCTGTGTGTGATGCAGCGTCAAGGGTAACCGCAGCCATGGTCTCCGAGCTGATAGTCCATGCTGCTGCAAACGTCGTCGAACTGTTTGTGCAGATGGTTGTTGTCTTGCAAATATCCCCATCTGTTGACTCAGGGATCGAGACATGGCTGAATGATCCGTTACAGCCATGCAGATAAGATGCCTGTCATCTCGACTACTAGTGATACGAGGCCGTTGGGATCCAGCATGACATTCCGTATTACCCTCCTGAACCCACTGATTCCATATTCTGCTAACAGTCACTGGATCTCGACCAACGCGAGCATCAATGTCGCGATACGATAAAACCGTTATCGCTACATGCTACAATCCGACCTATATCAAAGTCGGAAACGTGATGGTACACATTTCTCTGTCAACTGCTGTTTGTGTATGAGAAATCGGTTGGAAACTTTCCTGTCAGCACATTGTAGGTGTCGCCACCAGCGCCAACCTTGTGTGAATGCTCTGAAAAGCTAACCATTTGCGTATCACAGCATCTTCTTCCTGTCGTTTAAATTTCACGTCTGTAGCACGTCATCTTTGTGGTGTAGCAATTTTAATGGCCAGTAGTGTATCTAATACCTTCTAGTATCTCCAGGGTTCTTCCACGTATACAACCTTCTTTCATGATTCTTGAACCAAGTGTTAGCTATGATTAAATTATGCTCTGTGCAAAATTCTACCAGGCGGCTTCCTCTTGCATTTCTTAGCCCCAATTCATATTCACCTACGACATTTCCTTCTCTTCCTTTTCCTACTGTCGAATTCCAGCCACCCATGACTATTAAATTTTCGTCTCCCTTCACTACCTGAATAATTTCCTTTATCTCATCATACATTTCATCAATTTCTTCATCATTTGCAGAGCTAGTTGGCATATAAACTTGTACTACTGTAGTAGGTGTGGGCTTCGTGTCTATCTTGGCCACAATAATGCGGTCACTATGCTGTTTGTAGTAGCTTACCCGCACTCCTATAGTTTTATTCATTATTAAACCTACTCCTGCATTACCCCTACTTGATTTTGTATTTATAACCCTGTATTCACCTGACCAAAAGTCTTGTTCCTCCTGCCACCGAACTTCACTAATTCCCACTATATCTAACTTTAACCTATCCATTTCCCTTTTTAAATTTTCTAACCTACCTACCCGGTTAAGGGATCTGAAATTCCATGCTCCGATCCATAGAATGCCAGTTTTCTTTCTCCCAATAACGACGTCCACTTGAGTAGTCCCCGCCTGGAGATCCAAATGGGGACTATTTTACCTCCGGAATATTTTATCCAAGAGGACGCCATCATCATTTAACCATACAGTAAAGCTGTATGCCCTCGGGGAAACATTACGGCTGTAGTTTCCCCTTGCTTTCATCCGTTCGCAGTACCAGAACAGCAAGGCCATTTTGGTTAGCGTTACAAGGCCACAGATCAGTCAATCATGCAGACTGTTGCCCCTGCAACTACTAAAAAGGCTGCTGCCCCTCTTCAGGAACCACACGTTTGTCTGCCCTCTCAAGAGATACCCCTCCCCTGTGGTTGCACCTATGGTACGGCTATCTGTATCGCTGAGGCATGCAAGCCTCCCCACCAACAAGGTCCATGGTTCATGGGGGGGGGGGGCTCCTTCTCTAGGGTGCTGCAAACCAACATAAAAACAAAAAAATTAACATCTCCTTCCACAAAGAAGATTTTGGACTTGATGTATAATAGCACTGTTTTGAATCATGTCACGGGAAGAATGTGTGTGATGGGATCAAGGGTATAACAAGGCGAACTGTAACAAAAACTAGGCTTCAATGGACCTATGAGAACCAGACCTATAAATGTTTAAATTCTGTCAAGAGTAGTAAATTCTGTCAAGAGTATGTAAAATGCAAGCACACACAAGACCTCTACAGTTCTCACAACGGGTTCACTTGTATGTTCACTGCAACAACCGTGATAGTGAACTTCACCGATGTGGAAAACTTTTACTGCTAACGCTTCAAAATAAAGACATAGTAGCTAGCACTTTCGATTAACAGTGGTGGATTGTCAAAACCAAGAAGTTTATGTTACATTTTATCACCCACTTGGACCAAGGACCTCATTTAAAAAAGTTGAGAGGGATAAAGGTCAGATGGCAGTTAAAACTGTAATGAAGAAGCTGTCCCCCCTGAAATTTACAACAGTGATTGTAGAATTTTTAACCAAATGCCCAAACTGAGTGAAGAAATTTCTGAGCTGTTCAACGAACAGTGTAGTAAAAACAAATTAGACAAAAATATGATAACATAATTAGTTGCTTCATTTTCAACAAAAAATAACAAGTAAGCATAGATAAGCTTAAATTACATAACTGATATACAAGGTGATCAATCATTCATGCAACCGCCAGGCAGGAAATTTTTTCCCCTGCCAGTGGCAAGCCGGTGCCAGCACTGGTGGGCAGTATATTTCCCCTCCACTGCGAGGTTTTTTTTTGTTTAGAAATTTTGTGCAGGTATCCTATGTTTGTTAAGCAGAACAAAACAGTATATTGAGTGAAAATGTTTCAACTGAAACGGGAAATACATGTGTGATTCATACGTGTGTACAGAATCCACGTGTGCAGTAAGCAGATTACTTTGAGAGGAATTTCCTGATTCTCTGTTTCCCAATTGGCATATGACTGATCAATTGGTCAATAAATTTTGTGAAATGGGAAGTGTTGTTGAAGGAAACACAGACAACCACTTACAGTACTCACAGAGAAAACTCTTCATAACACTGGACATGCTTTGGAAAGGTCTCCTAGAAATTCAGTTTGACATCTTTCTCAGCAAATGGGAATTTCCTGTGAGCCACAGGAACAGCTATAAGTTACCAATGGTAAATGGTACAATTCTTTAAAATAACTGCAGTGCATGAACTTAAATTGGGTGGTCCTGCAAAGAGGTTACTGTTTCGTGAGTGGATTTTGAACAGGGTGCATGATGGAGAAATTAATTCATAAAATAACCATTATTGGAGCTCTGAAAAGCCTAACATATCAACATATCACACAAGGCACTCCTGCAACAGCAAAAAATGGGAGTGTGGTGTGGCATTGGTGGTGAGATAATAATAGGCCCTATTCTTTTCCAGGAAAGTGAGAGATGTAAGGAACACATTTGGTGGCCTGTTTCTGCCAGTTGACTGTGAGAGACCATACTTTGTGACCTTTCAGCATGACTCTGAGAGGGCACTACAGTCACCTTCTCATTACAGGAAATTCATGACTTGTTTCAAGGTAGAGTTATTACTAATAACATATGACCCCTGGTTTCCCCGACTTAACCTCCTACAATTTTTCTCTGGGGGCATGAAAATGTACAAGTGGAATCCACACACTTTAGATGAACTTAAAATAAATTTTTGTCAAGAAATTGCTGCCATTTCTCAGAGGGCACAACAAAGTGTAACGAGCAATTTTCTAAGCAGGTATCAGAAATGCTTGAACAATAAAGGGAGGCAGTTCCAGCACCCCTTGCTTCATATAAATGCTTAATTTACTTTCTTTTACTTTTATGTTATGTGTGTTAAAAATAACCTACATGATAAACTGTACTATATTTACTGCAGATCTGTCTACCACACTATGGACACGGCGGCCACACGCCACAAAATCAGTATCATTAACAGTTGATCACCCTGTACTTTATTCCAACATTGGAAAATCCAGGATGATATTATGAATCGGGAAGTTGCTACTCACCATATAGCAGAGCTCCTGAGTCTAAGATAGGTACAACAAAAAGACTGTCACAAATAAAACTTTCGGCCAGTAGGGCCTTCATCAACAATAGACCACTCCCCCCCCCCCCCACACACACACACACGTGTGCGGAAACCAAACACACGACTGCAGTCTCAGGCAACTGAAACCACACTGCGAGCAGCAGCACCACTGCATGATGGGAGTGGCAACTGGGTGGGAGTTAGGAGGAGGCTGGGACGGGGAGGGGAAGGGAGGGATAGTATGGTAGGGGTGGCAGACAGTGAAGTGCTGCTGGTTAGATAGAAGGCAGGGCAGAGGTGGGCAGGGAGAGCAGGCAGGAAACAGTGGAAAAGGAGAGAAGTAAACAGACTGGGTTTGATGGTGGAATGACAGCTGTGTAGTGCTGGAATGGGGACAGGGAAGGGGCTGAATGGGTGAGGACAGTTACTAACGAAGGTTGAGCCCAGGAGGGTTACGGGAACATAGGATATGTTGTAGGGCAAGTTCCCACCCACACAATTCAGAAAAGCTGCTGTTGGCGGGAAGGATCGATATGGCACAGGCTGCAAAGCAGTCATTGAAATGAAGGATGGCATGTTTGCCAGTATGCTCAGCAACAGGGTGGTCCACTTGTTTCTTGGTCACAGTCTGTCGGTGGCCAGTCATTTGGACAGACAGCTTGTTGGTTGTCATGCCCACATAGAATGCAGCACAGTGATTGCAGCTTAGCTGTGGATCACATGATTGGTTTCACAGGTGCCCTGCCTCTGACTGGGATAGGTGATGTTTGTGATCAGACTGGAGTAGGTAATGGGGGGAGGATGTATGGGACAGGTCTTGCATCTAGGTCTATTACAGGGGTATGAGCCATGAGGTAAGGGGTTGAAGCAGGGGTTGTGTAAGGATGGACAAGTACATTGTGTAGGTTTGGTGGACGGCGGAATACCACTGTGGGAGGGGTGGGAAGGATAGTGGGCAGGGCATTTCTCGAGTTAGTCGAAACACTGGCAGAGAATGTAATTCAGTTGCTCCAGCCCTTGGTGGTGCTGAGTTACGAGGGGAATGTTCCTCTGTGGCCTTACGGTGGGACTTTGGGTGGTGGTGGGAGACTGGAAAGATAAGGCACGGGACATTTGTTTGTGTACAAGGTTGGGAGGATAATTACAGTCTGTGAAGGCTTCAGTGAGACCCTCAGTAATATCAAGAGGGACCGCTCATACTGCAGATGCGACAAACATGGTTGGCTAGGCTATACAGAAGGGTCTTCTTGGTATGGAAAGGGTGGCAGCTGTCGAAGTGGAGGTGTTGCTGGTGATTAGTAGGTTTGACATGGGTGGAGGTACTGATATAGCCGTCTCTGAGGTGTAGGTCAACATCTAGGAAGGTGGCTTGTTGGGTTGAGTAGGACCAGGTGAAGCAAATGGGGGAGAAATTGTTCAGGTTCAGGAGGAATGTGGATAGGGTGTCCTCACACTCAATCCAGATGGCAAAGATGTCATCAACGAATCTGAACCATGTGAGGGGTTTAGGATCCTGGAATTTTCAGGAAGGATTCCTCTAGATGGCCCATGAATAGGTTGGCATAGGACGGTGCCATGCAGGTGCCCATAGCTATACCCCAGATCTGTTTGTAGGTAATGCCTAAAAAGGAGAAGTAATTGTGGCTGAGGATATAATTGGTTATAGCAACTAGGGAGGAGGTTGCTGGTTTGGAATTCGTCAGGCATTGGGAAAGGTAGTGTTCAATAGCAGCAAGACCATGGGCATTAGGAATGTTAGTGTAAAGGGAGGTGGCATCGATATGAGCAGGGCACCGTGTGGTAAAGGGAAAGGAACTGTGGAGAATGGGTGGAGGAAATGGTTGGTATCCTTTATATGGAGGGTAGGTTCCAGGTAATAGGTTGAAGGTGTTGGTCTACAAGAGAAGAGATTCTCTCAGTGGGGGCACAGTAACCGGCCACAGGTGCGTCCTGGGTGGTTAGGTTTATGGACTTTAAGAAGCGTGTAGAAGGTAGGAGTGTGAGGAGTGGTAGGGGTAGTAGAGAGATGGACTCCAGGGAGAGGTTCTGGGATGGGCCTAGGATTTGAGTAGTGACGAGGTCCTAATGGATTTCTGGAATGGGGTCACTGTGGTAAGGTTTGTAGATGGAAGCATCTGACAGCTAGCGGTGTCCTTCGGCCGGCTAATCCTTGCAGTTCAAAACAGTGGTGGAGACTTTGTCCGCATGTAGGATTATAAGGTCAGGATCAGTTTTTAGATGGCAGATTGTGGTTTTTTCTGCGGATATAAAGTTAGTTTGCATGTTGAGGGATTCGGGGAATGATGGTGAGGCAAGGTCCGAGATTAGGAAGTTCTGGAAAGTTAACAGGGGGTGATTTGGGGGGCAGTGGGGTTGAAACCAGTCAAGTGATCTACAAGCTAAGCTACAACCACTGTGCTGCATTCTATGTGGGCATGACAACCAACAAGCTGTCTGTCCAAATGAATGGCCACCGACAGACTGTGGCCATGAAACAAGTGGACCACCCTGTTGCCGAGCACGCTGTCAATCATGACATCCCTCATTTCAATAACTGCTTCACAGACTGTGCCATATGGATCCTTCCCACCAACAGCAGCTTTTCTTAATTGCACAGTTGGGAACTTTCCCTGCAATACACCCTACATTCACGTAACCCTCCTGGGCTCAACTTTTTTTAGTCACTGTCCTTACCCATCCAGCCCCTTCCCTGTTCCCATTCCAGCACTACACAGCCGTCATTCCACCATCACACCTAGTTCGTTTACTTCCCTCCTTTTCGGCTATTTCTCCCTGCTCCCCCTCCCCACCTCTCCCCTGCCATCTAAACAGCAGCACTTCACTGACCACCACCCCTACCATACCATCCCTTCCCCTCCCAACCCCAGCCTCCTCCTTTGTCTATTGTTGACAAAGGCCTTACTGGCTGAAAGCTTTATTTGTAACAGTCTTTTTATTGTGCCTATCTGCGGCTCAGTATCTTTGCTATATGGTGAGTAGCAACTTTCTTTTTCATAATATTGTACTTTATGCATTAGACTAGATATCGCAAATGTTAAAAATGTATTTTTGACTCATACTTGTAAGTTTTTTCCCTACCTTCCAACTGAATCTCTAAGCTGATATTTATACTGAAGTTTGAGATCATAAAAGTCTATTAAGTGTGTAATTTTCAGATTTTCATCTAGTCCCCTAACCTAGATACTGCAGGCCAAAAAATGAAAAAATTCAAAAAATCCGTTTTAAGTGTAAGCTTCTCACCACTTATACTCAATAAAAAGTAACAATACTATACAGCATAAAAAATATTAAGGCTGATAAATTACTCCGTCTTCAGAGAACTACTATTCAAAAATTGAGGTTTTTTTTTTTATTTTTGGCCAATAACTTTGAGATATCAAAAATATATTAAGGAATGCATTTTGTTAGGTGATAATGGTTTTAATTTGTTGGCCAGAATGTGCTGAACTAAATGCTTTTTATTTTAAAGACCTATGACATCCCATTACTGAATAATTAAAACTCTACAGATGGTTGCACATGCAAAAAAAAAAAAAATGTGGCCTGAAACAAAAATTGCCATTGTTACTAAGTGATACAAAAATTTAAAAATATTTTTGAGTTCACTAAACATTAGAGAATTCACCCAGGAAGTATATTTTTCTAATATGGTGTAGTAGTCTTTTTTTTTTCCTTGGACCAACTGGTATGGAATGACTCGAGATTCTTTTACTGATTATAGTCACTTACTCTATAACTAATGGAAAGTGAAAGTAAATTAAAACTTATAAGACTTTTAGTGCGACCACATTCATATTTGATACTACTCCTCTGCAAGATGCAAGTATCATTTTAGTTCCTTCATACTCCTCTTTGGCCATACCACGTATTATTCTTGTAATCTCACACACACTGTTTAAGAATTACTGCTCACCACAAAAGAGTAGCAAATAAAGTGCAGTCTTTTCCTGGCTACACTGTTGAAATACATTCTTTTCTCGTAATTAAGCCGTGTATCAAGAACTGATCTCGTAAGTAAACAGTTTAAGTGTTATCAGTCACATTGTTATAGCCAAGGTTAAAAAAAAATGACAAAATACAAAACGGTAACCACGCGCAAGAAAATTTATAAGGATACTTACTCAACTTGTGTAGCACATTCATTACTGCACAACACACTGATGGTTCTTAACAGAGCGCCAAATCGCAAATGTGGCATTTGATGTTGTGGTATCACAAAGTATGCCCATTATAAACTTTCATGATAAAGGACACTGCATTCTTTCCTACACTACCAGGGCAACTGATTCAATGTTTTGGCATAACAAAGAACACACAAATTAAACTTGTCACTACATGTACGTCAAAATTGCCTTTTTGTTGTAGGTACATTAGTGATTCTGGTATAAGAGGGATACTACAGTCCACAAGCTAAAAATAGTTGTTTTTTTTTTTGGGGGGGGGGGTTACATATTTATATGTAATAGGAGATAGAATCTATTAAACATTTGTACAGCCATAAGTAACATAAGGATTTTTATGTATTATATGTCACTAAATGATTATAATAAATCACAGAGATTCAAATAAGTTTACTGTTGATATCTGTTTATTGTATACAGTCTTTGTACAGTGTTAATTGCATAAGAAAGCAAAAGATGTACTAAGCTATTTATCTTAAGTGGAAAGCAGTAAGCTCTTTCAACACTCATATACAAGTTGTAAAATTAAAGTAACTTTAAGAATGTACAGTAATATACATATGTGTATCACAGAAAAATACTGCAAGTTATATGTTTTATACAACTTTGTAGTTACCTCAGATGATAAAAGTGATTACAAAAGAAACACTGATTCATATATTAGTCTGCAAATATATGGATGGTCCTGCAGGTTCTTAAATAAACTGAATTCATTTACAGTGCCATTTAAAAGTAACAGCATTTGTACAGAGCCGAGGAGATAGTTAAAATCTTGTTAATAAAATTAAATGGTATCACCTCCCCCTCTTGTATCACTGCTAAGATTATTGGCTGAAGCTTTACTGGCAAGTACTCTTGCAATATATTTCCAATAAGCGACACGGATGACATCGTGTTCTTTGGCTAGGGCATCACACAACTGAAAACAAATTACATATTCAAATTAAAAACATAAGAAAGTCATACATAGTAAACTGGGATATACCTTTTAATTCATGGTCTGAAGAGCAGGAAGTCTACCTGCCAGAGTTGTAGTATGAATACTGGCAAATAAATACTGGGTAATTTTAAAGTCCAGGTTCATTTGAAAAAAACCGTTACAAATGAATGGCCAAGAACAGATAACAAATAATATTATTAAATTCTCAAAGCTTTTTTACAATGTTTATCAATGTTCTGTGTATCCACCCTTCATCCAATTGCACACATCTAACTAGTAGCCCAATTCTACTCATACCAGAGCCACCATAAAAGGAGTGAAGGTGAGAACGGCTGTTGTTATGCGGAATCAGATGTTTTTGAGATTTTGTGGTAGAGTTGGAACAAAAATTTTAGCCTTGAAGTAATCACACAAAAAAAGGTCACAAGGTGGAAAGAACAACAATCTTTCCCCAAGGATAAAAAGAGGCCTCGTCACTGAAACTTAATCTGCTTGGGAAGTTGTCATTCTTAAGATGGTTCTGCATACCAATGCAAAACTCTAGACAGTGCAGTTCCTCATCATGGCTTACGGCTTGCATGAACAGCAATTCATACAGTTTCACTCGCCATCGCTTATGAAGGATTTTCCACATTGTTCGCTGACGGATGTTGAGTTTTGCACTAGCTCGATACATAGATTTTGTGGAACTTCACAATATCATCTCCCTCACATGGTCCATTGTCTGTTCTGTAACACCCTGTTGGTTCGAACATTTTGCATCACACAACCATCCATCCTCCTCAAATGCATTGTACTACTTTACAATGTTGTTGTAAACTGCTGCTGTCTTGTTAAACTCACCATGGAAAGCTCTTTGCACACTCACTACCAACTGGCAAAAGACAAATTCTAGCATTCAAAATGCTCTCTCCGGCTGGATAACCACCATTTTCAGCCACTATGGCTGGTGGCAACTCTGTGGGCAGTCTTCCAAATTAAAAACAAATAACAACTCTAAGAGTTTATACATTATGTTTAGCCATTTACCTACACTGATATTTTAAAACGTTTTATGTTCAACTCCCAGTATTTTCCCTGTGAGAGGACTGGAACATTATGCACTAAGACTCGTGGTGCCAACTGAGGAGATGCTTGTAAATGTAGTGGCTCCAAGGTCTGAAAGTTGATAACAGCTGGCAGAGTGGTGTTCTGACCCCATGTCCCTTAAGACTGCACCCACATGAAGCCATGTTGGTGAATGATGAGACACCAGCTGATCTACATTGAATGGCTTTCAGGGCCTGATCACAGAGTTTAGTTTTTAGTTTTAATTCATGGACTTTATAATTACCCTGTAAACTGAAGTAGAATCATAATTTTCCAGTCTCAGTGGTAGTGTCCAGAGCTGGAGGACAATAAAAAACACAAATGGTAAAACTTAATTATGACGCACATTTATTTTGTGTAACAGAAAATATTCAGTTATAGCAAAGCAAAATTCAACTGAGAAAATTAATAACTTCTGAGACACAATGGCTGGCCAGTAGTTAATTTCAGGAGGCAGAATGTTTAGTATTGGGGACAGAGACACACAATAGTAAATGTGGTGATGCTATCATCGCTTTTAGACCCATTGATTCCTTCTAAGGGAAGAGAGGGGCATTGGTTGGAGAAGGTTTGAAAGGAAGGGCAGGTAGCTCAGGAACCCAGGACGAGAGGGACCCAACTGTAGTGAGGACATGGGTAGATAAAGATAAAGGGTGAGGTGTTGGAAAGTATATCAGAGGTAGTACAATGGTCAGCACTGCACCAGCTTCTGTCCAGAGATAAGTGGAGATACAATAGGAAGACAAGAGAGGTATAGTGCATTTAAGAACTGAACCATACAACACAGAGCAGGGAGGGGAGAGAGGGGCATGAAATTATTTGCAATTTTCACTTCTCTTTCCTCAATCTATCTTTGCTTTTTACTCTGTTCTTAAATTTTCTGGGCTGCTGCTGACACAGTGCTTACTAATGTACCATCCCTGATCTATCTTCTATAATGCCTTCCCAATGCCAAGTTGCCATTTGGGTGTGAACATAGGTGGGTAGGTGTCAACAAACGGATTGCACATGAGAAATGGTCACTCGAGTATGTGTCAGAGAGAATGAACCACTCGAGACAATGTGCAAGCTGGGCAGTGCATCACCCCAAAACAGATGGTGCACACTAAAGTCACCGAACAGCAGAAAGGGGTGAGGTAGCTGCCCAATAAGGTGGAGAAAGTCTGCCCTGGTAATACTGCATGATGGAGGGATGTAAAGGGAAAAGGTCAAGTGAGTAAGGAAAAGGGAACTGCAACAGCTTGTAGGCAAATAGTCAGGGAGATGGGTTGACTATGAACAGGCATCCCATATGAGCAGCATGTCTCCCTCAGGAGATGGAATGCCAACCTCAGGCGGAAGGTCAAAATGGACCAGGAGGAAACACGAGAGCTCAAAGTGGTTGTGAGGATAATTTTTTCCTGAAGGCAGAGAACAAGTGGACACTGCTACACTAAGAGCAGCCGTAAATGCTCTATGTTGGATCAAAGACCATGATTCGGGTCCAGCTCCCTGTGGTCTACAGGGGCATCACCATTTTTCTGCAGTCAGCCTGTGAAGTACAGTGCAGCAAAACGTTTTGTACTGCACACCGGCGACACAGAGCTTGGCCGGGCGAGGGTACCACATGGTGACACAGTCAAAGAGGATCTTCAAGTTGGCGAATGAGGAGACCATTTGCCTTTGTTTGACTCCTTTGAGCCTTTCTGGTTTGCAGAGGAAGATTCAGATATTGGTTGCCTGGAGGGATGTAGGAGACCTCCATGAGAATATTCCTTCTGTCCTTTCTGGCCTGCCAATTGTATAGCTGGTGACTTCGCCCCGAGAGGTGACAGTTTGGTGGCATGCTGCACAGCTGAAGGAGGAGACAGTGACACTACCATGTCATTGGGTGATTTCACAATCTCAATGCTGAATGTGAGGTTGCACGTATGCGTGGCCATGTCCTTCATGGAGTGAGAGGTAGCAAGAACAGTACTGTAGGTACCAGATGATAGACACAGAGTTCCCGACTAGCCAACAACTTGCGAGCGACCGACTAAGGCACTTTTTCCTTCACCCGAAACTCCTGGATAGTCCACTCATTGAGACACACAGGGCAATTGCAGGAGGAGGTGGCATGGTTACCACTGCAGCTGATACAATGGGAAGGAGGATGTGAACAATCGCCCTCGTGTGCATCCCTACCACAGGTTACACATGGGGCTGGGTGTCGACAAGACGTTCTAGTGTGATTGAAATGATGACAGTGGTAGCAGCACACCGGGTTCGGAACGTACAGTCGGACTGTGATAATTTCATAGTGTATTTTGATCTTGGACAGAAGCACCACTCTACCAAAGGTGAGAAGTAGAGTGTGGGTGGCCACTAATGAGGAAGCTATCTTTTTCATCATCCGGTGGACGGCAATGACACCCTGATCAGAGTGGTAAGATTGGATTTCTGCCTGTGTTAGACCATCAAGTGGCCTACTGTAAATAACACAAAGGGAAGAATTCGGAGTTATATGGGCCTCGACACAAACAGGATAGTCGTGGAAGAGCGAAGCTGCAAGCACCTGTTGTGCTTGAGAATCAGAAGTACTCTCCAAAAGCAAAGTACCACTGTATAAACGAGAGCAGGATTCAAAGGGCCAGCAATTGTATCAACACCTTTCAGAATAACAAGTGGATTTACCATAGCGAAGGAATGACCGTCTTCAGTCCAGGAAAACACGAGGAACCTCTGTGCAGCTGGGAGAGTCTTTGAATTGATAGCCTCGTTCCATTCACGTTTTGTAGCCACTGACTGTGAAGATGATTGGGTCAATGCAAGAAAGTCCTCCATAATTGCCAGTATCTCCAATGGCACGCTCCTTCCAAAAGGGGCCCCCCTTCAAAAGGGGGCACATCTGCCTTAGGTGATTGTTCACACCTCAGGTCACACCTCCAGAACACCTGACAGAGGGATCGATCAGCAATTTGGGAAGGTAGCAGCTTAGGCAGTCACTCCTCCCAGGGCCTGGCCTGTACCAGGGAATATGTGCGAGCCGGAGCTGGGAATTATACATTACCCAGTCACCTGTTATGCGTCAGATGCATGGGTTACCGTTCAGGAGTGCACAGGCAGGGAGAAGAAGAAAAAGAGAAAAGAGGAATCTCAAATGCCAAAGCAGAGGAAGGAAAGGAAAAGATGAATGAAGAAAGAAAAATGGATCGTAAAAACAGTGATGAGACTGTTCCGATTGTTTGTTTGTTTGTTTGTTTTGCTTTAGGGCACAAAAACAACTGGGGTCATAAAGGCCCAAGTCAAAACTATAGAACACGAAGACAGAGAGGCATTAAAAAATGACTATACGTCAATCCCAACTGACATAATAGAAGACAGCTAAAAACAGGGATTTGGAGAAATAGCTCTACAAAAGACACCATACAGAAATGGAGGTCCAAAACCAAAAATTAAATGGGCTTCACCATATGCTTTGATGAATAAATAGTAAAATGCAGTTGACAGCCCACGAGTCATTTGCTAAAACGGCCGATAACTCAGACGGAGGAAGGACCGAAAGGAGGTCCTCCAACCCGCTGGGAGAGGCTTAATTATGTGGAGCTTATTCCCATGAAGGGAGGGCCAATGCCGATGCCAAAGGGACACCACCTCCTGACAGACGACAACACGGAGATCATTGGAGGGAATACAGGAACTAATGGGCTGAGGTACGAAGACCGCAGCGTTGGAAGCAGCGTTGGAAGCAGCGTTGGAAGCAGCGTTGTCAGCCTCGTTTCCTGGCACACCTACATGACCGGGAACCCACATAAACATCACAGTGGCTCCACCTAACAGTGACCAAGTGACAGTTTTCCTGGACCTGTTGCACTAAGGGATGGGCGGTGTACAGTGCAAGTAGTCTTTGAAGGGCACTGAGAGAGAGTGAGCAGAGGGCACAATTGAAATGTCTGTGTCACCAGATGTACTCCATGAACTGATACAAAGCAAAGAGCTCAGCTGTAAATACTGAGCAGTGTGCCAGAAGCCGATATTGAAAGATGTGGGTGTTAATGACGAAGGCACACCCTACACCACCGTCAGTCCAAGAGCCATCAGTGTACACAAAAGGTACTATAACGAAGTTCCATACAAAGATCATGAAACTGAAGGCAATAGAGTCAGGCTGGAGTAGTATTCTTCGTAAGCCAATGAAGGCCAAGGGTAACACGGCCCGCTTCATGATGCCAAGGTGATGAAGGGTTCACACACACCAGGAAAGTTGCAGATAGTGTGAAGCTAAGCAGTCATAGAAAGTGCCAAAAATGAACTCCAGGAGGTAACAGAGAAGAAGGACGTGTCCAATACTGGCAATCAAAGGAATCATCGAAGAAGGATACACAGGATGGGTGGCCATGCATGGCAGACAAATGGCATGCATACCTGCTAAGGAGAAAGTCACAGCAGTAGGACAGCGATAGTTCAGCAGTTTCAGCATACAGACTCTCAACCGAGTTAGTTTAAAAGGCGCCATTGGCCAAACGGATGCCACAATGGTGGATAGTGTTGAGACGGCATAAGAGGGACTGACGCACAGACACATAAACAAGGGAGCCGGAGATGCATGGAGAGAGACAGACCACTATAGGGCTAACTTTTTCATCACCCGACAGACAGCAATGACACCCTGTTCATAGAGGTAAGATTGGTTTTCTGCCTGTGTCAGACCATCGAGCAGCCTAGTGTAAATAACACCATGGGAAGGATTCAGAGTTCTATGGGCCTCGACACAAACAGGATAGCTGTGGAAGAACGAAGCTGCAAGCAGTTGTGCTTGAGAATCAGAAGTAGTCTCCAAAAGCAAAGTACCATTGTGTGAATGAGAGCAGGATTCACAGGGCCAGCAATTGTATCAACACCTTTCAGAATAATAAGTGGATTTATCATAGCGAAGGACTGACGGTCTTCAGAAAGTGAAACCGTACAGCTGGAAGAGTCTCGGAATCGTTAGCCTCATTCCGTTTATGTTTTGTATGCACTGATTGTGAAGGTGATTGTCTCATTGCAAGAAAATCCCCCATGATTGCCAGTGTCTCTGATGGCACACTCCTTCCAACTGGGGCCCCCTTCACAATGGGGCGCACCTGTCTTAGGTGACTGTTCACACCTCAAGTCACACCTCCAGAACACCTGACAGAGGGATCAATTAACAACTTGGGAAGGTAGCAGCTCAGGCAATCACTCCTCCCTGGGCCTGGTCTGTACCAGGCGGTACATGCGAACCCTACCTGTCAACCCAGGGCCGGGAATTATGCGTTACCCATCACCTGTTATGTGTCAGACGCATGGGCTGGCTGTCAGGAGCACACAGGAAGGAAGAAGAAAAAGAGGAGCCTCAAATGCCAAAGCAGAGGAACAAGAGGAGAAGGTAAACAAAGAAAGTAAAAGGAGAACAAAAGACAATGGTGAGACTGTTCTTATATCAATGACAGACTATGCGGAACATTCCCAAAAACACCCCAGACATGTTCCCCAAGGGAGGGGAAAAAGAACAGCAAGAGGATAGACATGCAGGATAGTTTAGTTTAGTTATGTCATGTTCCATAGATCATTTTCACAATTATTTTATCGATATGATGTGGAACAAGTCAGATTACAAGATATATATACACACATGAATAGTGCTAATATTAATATTACTGAAATTTTTAGTTCTACACATGCAACTACATTTAGAGGTACAATTGTTTTAATTTTTTAATTTTTTTTATTTTTTTATTTTTCGCCAGTTCTGAAACAGAAACTTGTCCATTGAATAGAAGGAGTTGTCCAAAAGAAATTATTTTAAGCTACATTTAAAACTTGATCTGCTATCTGCCAGACACTTTATGTTGTTGGGCAAATGATCAAAGACTTTTGTTGCTGAATAACGTACTCCTTTTTGAGCAACTGACAGCTTCAATAATGGATAGGAAAGGTCATTTTTCCCTCTAGTGTTGTACGTATAAACATCACTGTTCTTCGCGAATTGAGATGGATTATTTATAATGAATTTCATTAGCAAATATATGTCCTCTGACGGTGCAGTTAAAATACCTAACTCCTTGAATAGGTGCCTACATGACATCCTTGGGTGGACACCACTAATTATTCTCATTGCTCTCTTTTGTGCAATCAATACTTTATGTCTAAGTGGTGAGTTACCCCAGAAAACTATTCCATAAGACACTATTGAATGGAAATATGCAAAGTACGTTAGGAGGCTGATCCGTTTATTACCAAGACTAGCGATTATACGAAGAGCGAAAGAAGCTGAACTTAATTGTTTGAGAAGCTCAGTAATATGCTTCTTCCAGTTCAAGTTTTCATCAATGTGAACACCCAAAAATTTGGAGAAATGTACCCTGTTAACTGAGCCCTGTTCATAAGCTACATCAATTGTTGGTATGACTCTATTCAGTGTACAGTACTGGATATAGTGAGTTTTTTCAAAATTAAGGGAGAGTCCATTTTCTGAGAACCACTTAATAATTCTTTGAAAGACATCCTTAACAATATCTTCAGCTGCTTTTTCTGGAATGGGATTTATTATAACACTCATGTCACCTGCAAAAAGTACTCGTTCTGCTTGCTGCATGTTAAGTGAGAGGTCATTCACAAGAATAAGGAACAGCAGAGGACCCAAAATTGAACCCTGTGGGACTCCCTTTGTGATGACTCCCCATTCAGGAAGGGAAAAGATGCTGCAAAGGCTGGGGCCCCATGGGAGCCAAGCAAGAACCCGCCAAAGAATGGCAATCCCCCCTGGGGGTCTGGCATATGTAATGTTCCTGTCTACCTTTTCGGGTTGACTTGGATATCACACCAGAAGTTTTTATTTTTGTTGGAGGGCTGGATATTACATCTACATCATCTTTACTGTACTCTTTGGTGTTGCCATGTGATTCTTCTCAGCATAGAGCAACCATTTCGATTCCTGAACCTTGAATTTCGGGTAATCTATTAATTATTAACTCTCCATTTTCAGAGCAATGCGGTCCCACCTGTATTCAATCTATGCAGATGCAAAGGAAAAACACAAAAAAATTCTTTTCCTCCTCAAACTACCACTCAAAAGCTTGAGCAGTAAGGACTCAAATACCCACATACAGTGTCAAGAAGTGTTACTTCATCACTGTTGATCCAACACATTTGAGTCATCATCATACAACTTAACTACAGATGCTGCACCTGTAATTGAGACAAAGGTCTCACCACTCATATCATCAGTTGGTATTTCATCAAGTTCTGATAGGTTCCCATCAAAGTTGAATGGCTTCTTTAGCTCATGAAGTGTCGTCTCCTGACGCCAAGAAATTTTTTTAAGTATTCCATTTTCAATCAAATAATTTTTCTTTTGTTATTACAATTATTATAATTTATTGTGGTTATTATAGCTACTTCTTTTGTCATCACTTAATAAGATAGGAATGAGCCAAAACTGATAGATTACAGCTGAATATTTACGAATGAACAAATGCTTCTATGAGATAAAAAAATCAACTTTGTTATTAACACAATAAATTTGGATTAAATGCCTAACAAAAGAAATAAATCATAGTAAATTGACTGTAACTGTGAACATGCAAGTAAGTGCAGTGGCAAAACATGTTGTGATATAATACCAACAGATGTCACTTGATCACATGACAAGACAAGACAAGACATCAAGATTAAATCATGATTATGATCATTTCTTTATTTATTAGCAACTGTGTTTACATCAATGATATACTAATAAATGAAGACACGTCAAGCAAGTAGTATCAACAGAAGTCACTAAACTGGGCATCATTTGAATACTTGATCAAAGCTACGGATTTCTCAAGCTGAACTTGAACAGTTTGAGTCATTTTCAAGCACAATACTAGCTGGAAGGGGTTAGTAACACAAGCTTGGCCAAGCACTAGGGCAAATAAGGGAAGGGAAGTGGAGAGATTAGATTAGATTAATACTTGTTCCATAGATCATGAATACGACACTTCGTAATGATGTGGAACGTGTCGGTTAATCCCCTTAATTTATATCTAAAAATTCAGCCAATGAGTAGAAGGAGTTGTCATCTAGAAATTCTTTTAACTTATTTTTAAATGTTAGTTGGCTATCTGTCAGGCTTTTGATGCTGTTTGGTAGGTGACCAAAGACTTTTGTGGCAGCATAATTTACCCCTTTCTGTGCCAAAGTCAGATTTAACCCTGCATAGTGAAGATCATCCTTTCTCCTGGTGTTATAGCTATGCACACTGCTATTACTTTTGAACTAGGCTGGATTATTAACAACAAATTTCATAAACGAATATATATACTGTGAGGTTACTGTGAGGATCCCTAGATCCTTAAATAGATGTCTGCAGGATGACCATGGGTGGGCAATTATTCTGATTACACATTTTTGAGCAATGAATACTTTTCTACTCAACGATGAATTACCCCAGAATATGATGCCATACGAAAGCGGTGAATGAAAGTAGGCATAGTAAGCTAATTTACTGAGATTCTTATCACCAAACTTTGCAATAACCCTAATAGCATACGTAGCTGAACTCAGACGTTTCAGCAGACCTTGTGTTGCTCCCAGTTTAACCTCTCATCAATGGACACACCTAAAAATTTTGAAAATTCTACCTTAGCTACAGACTTCTGTTCAAAGTCTATATTTATTACTGGAGTTGTGCCATTTACTGTACAGAACTGTATATACTGTGTTTTATCAAAATTTAAAGAGAGTCCGTTTGCTGAGAACCACTGAATAATTTTGTGAAAACATCATTTACAATTACATCACTTAGTTCTTGGTTTTTGATGTTATTACTATACTTGTATCATCAGCAAAAAGAACTAACTTTGCATCTTCATCAATGTGGAATGGTAAGTCATTAATGTATATCAAGAACAGTAAAGGACCTAAGACCGAACCCTGTGGGACCCCGTACTTGATAGCCCCCCAGTTTGAGGAATCAGCTGTTGTTTTAACATTACATGAACCACTTATTTCAACTTTCTGCATTCTTCCAGTTAAGTATGAATTAAACCATTTGTGCACTGCCCCCCTCAAACCATGATTTAGCTTATCTAAAAGAATTCCATGATTTACACAATCAAAGGCCTTTGAGAGATCACAAAAAATACCAATGGGTGATGTCCGGTTATTCAGAGCATTTAATATTTGATCAGTACTTTCTGTTGAAAAGCCTTTCTGAGCAGGCAGCAAATTTTGGCATGCTGCCTATCATGTGAAAGTACACCACATACATACCTTGGCTTTTACTGAATATCTATCTTGTTTAAACTACAGTTTACCTGAATCCATTTGTAGTCAGAATTGAAATGACTTTAAATACTCAGCAACAGTATTAATTTCTGCAAGTGTCATTGGAAGTCTAGATACGAGTCAATGGAGTACTTACGTGTTTCAAGCAGCAATGTCAATGCTCACTGTGAGGTCTGATGGTAACAAAAGGGGCTGTGTCAGCTGCTGGTTTTACACAACTGAAGAGAGAGAGAGCAACAGACGAATGAATACTGTCACATTCTCACATCAACCCAGACGTGAAATCCACAATGTATTAAAAAACAGGTCCCATGGTAACCACAACCTTGTAACTTGCTACATATTCCAAAAAGACAAATATTTGTGATAACCAAGATTATAAATTTCATTGCTGTTTATGTCACTCATAGCAATTTTATCTGTGCTATTAGGACGATGATATTGACACAATGTAGGCTTTCACGGCCAGTGTTGTCTTCAGTTGAAACTTCCGGGCTAAGAGACCATGGTCAGTGTATAAAATTCCCACCTAAAGTTTCGTCTTCATCTGCAGGAGACATCTTCTGAGGTTGTCTGGCTACTGCAGTAGATGTCTCCCGCAGATGGAGTCGAAACATTAGGTGGAAATTTTATACATCGACCACAGCCTCTCAGCCCGGATGTTTCAAGTGAAGATGATATTGATAGTTTTACATTCAGGATGTTACATTCATTTTTGATATGGATAGTGTGACAGTAATGTTTAGTGAGCTGGTTATACTGAATTTTAAGATTGCTTACTGATTTTTCATATATATCTTTGGTGACGGGGAAAAAACTAGATGAGCTGACAGACTGACCTACACCACACCATCTGACACAGCCACCGCCCCACTCCACCTACCAAAGGAAGGTGCGGGTAAGAAGGGGGGGAGAGGGAGAAGGGGGAGAGAGGGAGAATGGGGAGAGAGGGAGAATGGGGAGAGAGGGAGAATGGGGAGAGAGGGAGAATGGGGAGAGAGGGAGAATGGGGAGAGAGGGAGAATGGGGAGAGAGGGAGAAGAGGGAGAATGGGGAGAGAGGGAGAAGGGGGAGAGAGGGAGAAGGGGGAGAGAGGGAGAAGAGGGAGAGAGGGAGAATGGGGAGAGGGGGAGAGAGGGAGAAGGGGGGAGAAAGGGAGGGGGGAGAAAGGGAGGGGGAAGGAGGGAGAGAGGGAGGGAGAAGGGGGGCAGGGAGGGAGGGAGAAGGAGGGAGAGAGGGAGGGAGAAGGGGGACAGGGAGGGAGGGAGAAGGGGGAGAGAGGGAGGGGAAGAGGGACGGGAGAGGGGGAAGGGGGAGAGGGGAGGGGGATAGAGCGGGTGTGGAGGGGGAGGGGAATGGGGAGGGGAGAGGAGAGGAAGAGAGGGGGAGAGTGGGGGAGGGGTAGAGTGGGGGGGTAGAGTGGGGGAGGGGTAGAGTGGGGGATGGGGAGAGTGGGGGATGGGGAGAGTGGGGGATGGGGAGAGTGGGGGATGGGGAGAGTGGGGGATAGGGAGAGTGGGGGATAGGGAGAGTGGGGGATTGGGGGAGGGGGAGAGTGGGGGAGGGGGAGAGTGGGGGAGGGGAGAGTGGGGGAGGGGGAGAGTGGGGGAGGGGAGAGTGGGGGAGGGGAGAGTGGGGGAGGGGGAGAGTGGGGGAGGGGGAGGGTGGGGGAGGGGGAGAGTGGGGGAGGGGTGAGTGGGGGAGGGGGGGAGGGGGAGAGTGGGGGATGGGGAGAGTGGGGGATGGGGAGAGTGGGGGAGGGGGAGAGAGGGGGAGGGACAGAGGGACGGAGTGAGGGAGGGAGGGAGGGTAGGGAGGGTAGGGAGAGAGGGAGGGAGGGAGGGAGAGAGGGGGGAGAGAGAGAGAACTAGCTTGTCAATAGACTCTTCTGGAAGCTAACAAAATATTAATTCTCTTCGGTGTGTGCCTGACAACAACTCAATACTTCTGTTATGGTGAGTAATCTCCTTTACTTCTAAATTATTTACAGTAACCCACTTCTACGTCTTATTTCTCATTTTGAGAAAAAATTCGAGGATGCAGTTTAATTCCAACCTAACAAACCCATAGAAAATTATAAAGGAGAAGCTCATTGGTTACTTGTGTCTGACTCCGGATATGTCATGTTGACTCCTCACGATTTATCACACAGATCATTACCAACAGAAGCTGCCGAAACTGTAAGTGTACCTTCACCAGTGTGTGCATCTCCTTTAAATCTGAGGTCTGACAAAGGTTTTCATACAGTCATTACATTTTATATGATTTTGAACAATAATGTCGAATTATTCCAGCAATGTCAAAAATTTATTTCTACATTTATTCAGGTAATACAGTCAACAGTAGGTCACAAAAAAAAGGTACTAATTTTTTGGAAGTCATTCTTAATTTTAATATTCCTTACGAGACAACACCTCTCAACAGTTAACAGCAAATGCTGCAAGGAATCTCATAAATTACAGAAATGACCAGCTAAGTCACTTAAAAGTACTGTAAAGAGCTGCTGCTTTGCATTATATTGGGAAAGTTCTGAGATTATTTTTATACCTCTTCATGATACTCCATCTAGAATTAATTACTTTCACGATAAGCCCAGTCCAATGTCACGCCTGATAAAGATTAAAACAACAATCAAATATCCCCTATAAGTCTTTCCCAGCACCATGACTTCATAAAATCCTTTTGGTTTCCAACAGCTGAATAACCCTTCGGAAATTACAACTGAAGACAGTGATAGTGACAACTGTTGAAATCTTGAGAATACAACTTAATTGACATGTCTTAAAACAGAGAGAATTTTATTCAATAATCACACATGTCAACAACAATAAAAGGTAGTTAGAGGGAGAGACATAGATTCTCAACTTCCTGAGCTGGCACTTCAATTTTCTAGGGTGAAAAGTCAGAACAAGAACTGGAGGTGAGTACTGCTTTCTTACCTACACTACCATGTTTTCACTTCAGTTTACTTCCACTTTTCTGTCCACTGGAAGGAACTGCTGGTAACAAAGTCATTTTACCATTTTTACACCCCTGCTACTTTGTTTTGCTTCAGTTATTGGCAAAATGACTTGTGCATAATTAATGTTTGTTTACTTCATAGTAAAGGATTATTTATCAATGAAATAAAACAAAACTTACTGCAAGAGCCTTCTGCAACAGTTCTGGTCTCTTTTCTGGCTGTTGCTCTATTTGATCCTCTAAAAGATTGACCATAAATGCCAATAGATAGGGTGAACGGCTGCCTGCACCATAGAGTTCTTCACAGAATTCCTGTAAACTTAATTGTTGTGCCATGTTCTGTTCTGCGTGCAACAGTATCCTAACAGAAACAAAAAGAAACAATGCACTGAAGAATGTACTCTAATGACAGACTTTCAATATTCCACATCCATATTACAAATGAAACAACTATCAATAAGCTTTAGAAATTTTCTGTCATTCAGAGATCAGCTAAGAAAACAATGTTCCATTAAAAGTCAATAAAAACTTTTATTTTTGAGATTTGATTACTTACTGGTAGTATAGCTTTCCTTTAAAATATCCTCTTTGTCTAAAATAAGAGGACACATTCAATCTTGCCTTAAATTTACAATAATCAACTCAATTTTTTGAGTAAGTAGTTGTGTTTAAGTTATATTTTATTACCTCCTCTTATGTATAAGTGGTTTACTAACTAACTGGCAGATTGGAAGAAAACATGGAAGGAAGACTGTGGTTCACGAACTTTACTGATGTGGCTTGAAGATACTTTTTTTTTTTTTTTTCTCAACAGTGCAGTATATAAACAACAACAAAAGGCAGGTAGACAGAAAAGGAGACATCAAATTTCCAGTCTCCAGGGTGAAAACAGAAACTGGTTGTAGGCATCACTTTCTTGCCTACACTATCATATTTTCACCTCATTTTACTTCCACATTTCTGACCATGGATAGGAACTGCTGATCCCAAAGTCTTTTTATTCATGTCTCTACCACTGCTACTTTGTTTTGTTTCAGTTATTGGCAAACAAACACCCTTCTGATGTTTATTTACTTTTATAGTTTGGCATAATTCATCAACAGAATCTATAAGACAAGAAACAATAACTTACTGGAAGAGCTCTTTGCAACTGACCTGTTCATCTCTAATTTTCAACCTTTTTATTTAGGCAATGGGCTTCTATTCATGAGGCATGATGTTATAGCTCAATTTCCTCCTGGCTTCCCTAAATCACTTATGGAGTGCACTTTTCAAGACACATCAGTTGAGAAGCTAAACCTCATTTTCCATTCCATGTTTTCTTCCAATCTGTCCAATTGGTTAATAAAAATCTCATGTCAGGTTACCTTCCACTCTGAAAGCTGTTGCACTCCATGACTATTATATTGACTTGTAAATTATAGATTGTAGCGACCAGTCGTCCTTTTTTAAATTTTATTGTGCAGATCTAGATTTTGGCTAGAAGCTAGCCATTCGCAATGTTAAGAATACAAGAAGTACATAGCTGGATGATGTCATAAAAGTTACAAGTAATGGCTTAACTCATATGGTTTGTATATTACATATCACTATTATTTTCACTCAGTGCATGTAATGCCTGTTGGTCGGGCTTCATCCACAGTGGTTTACTTCCCTTGAAGTTCATATACACAGTTCACATAGATGGTGCCATGCAACCAACCGATGTGTTCTCCATACAGCCTGCCTTCCGCAAACAGTAGTATTCAGTATACGAGGGTCACTCCAAAAGAAATGCACACTTTTTTTTTTTTTTAATCCATCATTCATTATACATGTTTGAAAGTTTTCCAGTGTGTAGATACATCCTTTAGGAACAATATTTTCATTTCTCCACATAATTTCCATCCCTCTCAACTGCCTTACGCCATCTTGGAACCAGCGCCTGTATACCCGCACGGTAAAATTCTGGACCAACCTGTTGGAGCCACTCTTTGGCAGTGGGCATAAGTGAGTCGTCATCTTCAAACCTTGTTCCACAAAGAGTGTCTTTCAGTTTCCCAAACAGATTATAGTCAAAAGGAGCCAGGTCAGGATTGTAAGGCGGGTGTTTCAGTGTTGTCCATCCGAGTTTTGTGATCGCTTCCATGGTTTTTTGACTGACATGTGGCCATGCATTGTCGTGCAACAGCAAAACATCCAGCTTTGGCCGATGTGGTCGAACACGACTCAGTCGAGCTTGACGTTTCTTCAGTGCCATCACATATGCATCAGAATTTATGGTGGTTCCACTTGGCATGATGTCCACAAGCAAGAGTCCTTCGGAATCGAAAAACACCGTAGCCATAACTTTTCCACCAGAGGTGTGGTTTTGAATTTTTTTTTCTTGGGCGAATTTGCATGATGCCACTCCACTGATTGCCTCTTCATCTCTCTTCCAAGAAATTCATCTCCACCATTCTCGTACTGTTCCAAAAGTTTGCTGCATACCGTTTTTCTTGTTTCTTTGTGAGCCACTGTAACATCCTGGGAACCCACATGGCACAAACCTTTTTTAATGCCAACACTTTCAGTACTCTGCAAACACTTCCTTCCCCTATCCCAATGTAGCTGACAATTTGTTCACTGTAATGCGTCTGCCAGCAGTCACCAATTCGTTAACTCTCTGCACATTGTCTGGAGTGTGTGCAGTACGAGGCCTGCCGCTGCAAGGACAATCCTCAATATTGCTGTGCCCACTTTCATCACATAACCTGCTTGCCCACCGACTAACTGTACTGCAATCAACAGCAGCATCTCGATACACCTTTTTCGACCTCTTGTGGATGTTTCCCACTGTCTCGTTTTCACAGCACAGGAATTCTAAGACAGCACGTTGCTTCTGACGAACATCAAGTGTAGCAGCCAACTTGAAGACATGTTGTGATGGCGCCACTCACGGAAACAGGTTGAACTAAGTTTGAAAACAAGCGGGAAGGATGTATCTACACACTAAAACTTTCACACATGCTGAATGAACACTGTATTTTTACAAAAATAGTGTGCATTTCTTTTGGAGTGACCCTCGTAGTATTCAATGAATGTACAAACCATATGAGTTAAGCCCTTACTTGTAACTTTTATGACATCATCTAACTATGTACTTCTTGTATTCTCAGCATTGAGAATGGCTAGCTTCTAGCAGAAATCTAGATCTGCACAATAAAATTTAAACAAGGATGACTGATCATTGCAATCTGTAATTTACAAAAGCTCATGCTAGAAGAGGTGATAAATTAAAACAAAATACAACTACCTGCTCGAAAAAGCAAACTGAGTTTTGTAAAATTAATGGAAAATCAAGTTTGTCCTCTTGTGGCAAGGAGGATATTTTAATGTGAAGCTATACTACCTGTAAGTCATAGGAGTCTCAAAAATAAAGTTTTCATCGCCTTCATTACAAATAAAGTCCTAGCTCAGATTAGACAAAAAAAGGCAGGAAATCAGGCATAGGTTTATCAAGGGAATCATCCTAGAACACTCCATAAGTGATTTAGAGAAGCCATATAAAACCTGGATACGAAAGGATTTGAACAGCATAGCTCCTGAATACACGTCCACTGCCTTAATAGAAAGGATGGAAATTTAAAATTTGGCACATATGGTGTTGCAAAATGGAAAAAAAAAACTTTTTCAACTAATGATATTTTACATTCCTGTAACACCTACAGAAGTAATATGCCAACATGGTACACACTTGCTAGTATTAAAACAAAACAATTATTCCAAAAAAAAACATTTTGGTTATACAAACCCATCAAGGTAATTCCATGCACTTTCATTGTTTGATGCTATTCTTATTTTCTCTTTGGTATATTCTACCTCCTGTCGAATAATATCTGGCGTGAATCCTGTTGTATGCTTGAGCACAAAATAGCGCTGATTCCATGCAGAATTGTTGCGGACATCATCATCAAGTAATCTGTCTACAAAGTTAAGTTCACCATCATACAACCTGTAAAATTATCAACACATTGAACAAGCAAGATAAAAAATTATAACAATAAAGGAAATTCCTGGATGGATCAATATGTAAAACAAGGGAAAGGCAACCACTTACCTATGGTTGATCAATGCGTGGGGCACAGAAACACACAACAGAAAACAGTATTCACACTGGCTTTTGAGCATTAGCTCTTTTTCTGGCAATAGCACATGCATTCATACACACACACACACACACACCAAAACCCATGCTCCTGTGGCCACGTATGTTTGGATGCCCTTGTGGTTGAGTGTGTGAATGTGTGTACCATAGCTCAACAAGGAGCTAATGCTCAAAAGCTTGTGTGAATGCTGTCTTGTGTTGTGTGTTACTGTGACTGATGCATCAATCAACAATAGGTGAGTGGTTGCCTTTCCCTTATCTTATGTACTGCTCCATTCAAGATGAAGAATTATATACCTTGTTATCTGAGACATCAAAGTTAGTACATTTCTTCCTCAAAGAGGAAAGAAGTTTATTCTTCCACTACACAAATACAATCATCAGTTTTTGACAAGGACAGAAACAACTGTATTGTGAAAAGGTCCCTGCTTGAAGCAAAATGATAACATTGAAGATCTGAAGACTTATTTCCATTTGAATGTAGTGGTGGTGCAAAATCTTTTGAATCATCCACAAGTATTCTGCTCAGTAAGTAATAATTGTAGAACAGATTAATAACTAATGTGCATAATTCACAGATCATTTCCAAGTAGAAGTTGTAGAATAATGTAGATTTACTTCGATTATATATAGAGCTTATGCTGCACTACATTCACCACTGTATCATGCAGATTGTCTTCTTTGTAGAGGACAGTTGTGTTGGGCATCAGGCATTACAAATGAAATAAATTAAAAATAAAAAAAAAACATAAAACTAAAAGGAGTCCTGAATTCACAAGATATTTTTTTTCCCCAGACTGCTTTCCAGTCACTTCCAATTTTCTATGTTTATTTTTGAGCACTTCACTTCATGTAAATGATGACGTGTAGTCTGGAAAGGTATCCACCCACAGAAAATTATACAATCCAAATCTGGGGTGTGAGTTCATATCGTGTACGAACCGAAAATACAGGAAATATGAGTACTTCCATTTATATGTCTTTTCTCTCACATTCTGTAATGTCACATGTTTTCAATGACAAATGGTAATTTTGTAAATTTTCATTGTGAGACCCTTCATAATAAACAATACTGAACACTACTTTCAATCATAAACATACTGTACAACAAGTACCTTTAATAATTACTGTAGTTCTTTAGTTTGATTTCTGGTAAGTTCATGATGGCACATATGAGATGCAATTATGTCACTGGTTCTGCAATTTTAAATATCAGATGGCTTGAGTAACTGTCAACAGCTGCCATATACAAGGAAATTATGAAGTCCACAAAACATTTCAAAAAATCATTTCAGATAAATAGCAAAAGACAATGTTCAAATGATACAGTACATGAAAAATTAACACTCACAGTCTTTTTACAATGATTAAAAAGATTCTGTATGTACATCCTTTATCACATGGCACACATCTAATTGGTAGCCCAATTCTGTGCATACCCACCCCCAAAAAATATCAGGAGTGAGATTAAGAAGACACACAAGCCCAATCAGGGTGATATGGCAAGGTCCCATTCGAAAAATCTCTTACACAATAATGAAAATGTCAAGGGGTACCATCTTGTTGAAAGATAAAATCCCTGCTATTAATTTCCAGTTACGGTATGAGTAACAACTGCAGTCTGTTGAAATAGGTGATACCACTGACATTTCTCTCAGCAAAGAAGACAGGTCTGTAGACTGTCTTACTTATTGGACATGGCACAAAACAAGTTAACTTTCTCAGAATCCTAGACGTGTTCAACAGGTGCATGTGAATGCTCTGTCCCCTTGTGAGTGTTGTTTCGTTGACCTTTTTGAAAATATGAAAAGGGGCTTCATCACTGAAGATCAATTTGCTTGCAAAGTCATTATTTTTAAGATGGTTCTGCATACCATGCAAAACTGCTGATCAAACAATTTATCATCAAGGGTTATGACTTGTGCAAGCTGCAGTTTGTATGCCTTGATTCTTCCCACTATTGGCTGGGGGAAGTTCAATTTGTCATTAACTTAATAGGCAGGCTTTGTAGGACTTCAGAACATCACATCTCTCACATAGACCAGTGGTATCCTGTGAAAGTTGTCATGGAAAGCTCTCTGCATACTTTGCCTAGTTCACCACCATTTTCAGCAACTTATTATTGTTGATGCCACTGAAGACAGTTTTCCAAACAAACAACTCTCCAGTACCACACTTAAAAAAATGAGAGTTTGTCTTTCTGTCTTTCATCATTTTTTGCTTCATGTGTAGCATGTTTAGCAATTTACCTGTATCAATTTTTTACAATGTTTCATGGACTTCATGATTACCCTGTATTTTCCCAGAAAATCATTCACATACAACATGGGAAATATGCTTTTAAGTATCAAACACGTGTCTTACCAACATTTTAATATTATACATATTATTACTCAAATAACCACCTCTACTTGACCAACCCTTGAAGCTAATTTCAATGTGATAAAGATGCTACTTTCTACACAGACCTACCTCTGTGACCTAAATAAATAACAATATGATTTGTTTTTCATTCCACCACTTGCAACCTAACTCAAAGTACAAAACTTCCTTGTGGGCCAGTCTAACTCTAAAAGACCATTCAAGCGTTTCCTAATGCTTCCCTGGAATGCAAGATTCGTGTTACATAAAATTTATCAATTTCCATATTAATGATTTTACTGACTTGAAATGTCGGATAGCCCATTGTCGATGCTGCCAGGCATGGTAATTCTTGGCATCTAATGAAAGAGCAGCTTCAGTAAGTTCCAGTTCTGATGAGCCATTATTCAGCCATTCAGAAATCACTCTCCGGTGATGCCTGGAAAATTTCAGAGCATTATTATAGTGAGAGTTTCATTCTTAGATGAATGAATTAAGTTTTGGGAAAGTTTAAGTTAAGAACACCATGGCGCATTTTGCTAGGACAGAAAATTAATTAAATGATATTAAAATGCTACAGTTGGATCTGAGAACGACATAACTTTATATAGTACATGAACATTAAGGACAAAAATCATGTAAAACAAGACAAAAATATACATTTTTATATCAAATTTCTAATTTTTATGTACACACAAAAGTCAAATATGCCACTAATTACAGCTCACAACGTAGAGGGGGCAGAATAAAGTGGTACATCGGATTGAATGTAAATGTAATACAACATAAAAGCATAAAACAAATGATATGTAAGTGATGAAACCTACACTCACTTGGTAAGACAAAGTAAATATCTCTCATTACCTATCATACAATCATGCACACCCTGCCTTATGACATTTATTTTACCTTACAGTGTGAATGTAGGTTTCATTACCTACACATAAGTTGTTTTACACTTTTACGTTACATCTGATTTACCACTTTAATTTATATTTCCTGTATTCTGATGATGTTCCGTGCAGTCTACCTTTCCCCAGTTGATCAGTTTAGCAAGACGTCCTCTGTTGTAAGCAATACCTTATCTAAACATGACCTTCGTTAACTATTGTACAATCATACAAGCTCTGCATTACGAGATTTATTTTATCTTACCAGTGTGAATGTGACTTTCATCACCTACACACATCATTTGTTCAATCTGGTTTACCACTTTATCCTTATTCTACATTTCCTGCATTGGGATAATGTTCCCTGCATTCTGCCATACTTTAAATTGGACTGGCGACCTCTTGATGGCTAGACATTTTTATCACATTTGGTCAAAGAATGTTGGGTCACCTGCTAGTTATTGCTCAAAGTAAATTATGAAATAAATGTGAGTATATACTTTTTCTATATACAAGGGTTGCCCAGTGAGTAATGTACCACATTCCCTCCCCCCCCCCCCCCCAGCTGAAAACAATGTTACGAATGTGAAACGTTACGTCTGCATTATTTGTAGTGTCCTGAGCGAGGGCACCAAGTTTCTGTCACTTCCAACAGATAGCGTAGCAGCAGGACAGTTTAAAAATGGTGTCTGTAGGTGGTGTGTGTTACAAGCAACATGCCATCATTGAATTTATCACTACAGAGAAAGAAACTCTGGGAAATATTCACAAATGTTTGTGCAAAGCCTAGGGAGAATCTGCTGTCAACAGAAGTACAGCTAGTTGCTGGGCACAGAGGGTGAGATCATCAGAAGGCGGTTTGGCGGAGCTCCACAATTTGCACCAGTCTGGGAGACCATCCAAGGCTTGTCACACCTGACAGCCCTGATCTAGCTCCCTCAGACTTCCCCTTGCTCTGCCATTAAAGGATGCCCTTCATGGAAGACATTTTGAGGGTGATGAGAAGTTGAGTCACATAGTGAAGCACTGGCTCCACCACCAGGACAAGAACTGGTACCAACAGGGCATACACGCCCTTGTCTCATGCTGGAGGAAGGCTACAGAACGGAATGGAGTTTACATGGAAAAATAGGATGTGTACATAAAACACCATTCTTTCCTGTGTGTAGTTATCATTATGTTCAATAAAGAATTGTTGAAAAAAAAAATGTGGTGCATTACTTTCTGAGCAAACCCCATACATTTTAACCAAACAAGATATTTGTGTGTTTTGTTTTTCTTTATATACAGATGTATCCCTGAAGATGTGGCTCTAACACCATGAAACTAGTAGGATAATAAATATTTATCCTACAGCTGAAGCAGTCTTTTTCCTCATGATGTTTGGATGTTTGACTGTTCGAAAGAAATTCAGCCTTCTTTGTTGTTTCCTCTAAGGATCTCTGGTATTATCATCTCATCTGTGTTGCTCTGCATCTTAAAAACTGTACGGCAAAACTCCAGAAAATTTTAAACCTTCTTTTGCATTATGTGCAACACTCTCATCAATTAATCGGCTTTGGCTTCAACATCAAATCTGCTTCCTTGCAGTGGTTGAGTCTTGAAGTCTGCCTTTAAAAGTTTCCGATCACGTGGTATAGATTGCACAGCCACTCAAATGGAATTTTAGCTTCTAAGTCATTATCTGCACCTTTAATTGAGAAGTAAATGAGATTATGGTTACTTCTTGTACGTCCGTCACACACCTTTCAGTTTGCAATGTGGTGACATTCTCAAATTTGCGAGGCTAAGATCTATATTTGTTGCCAAACCTGTGCAATTTTGGAAAGCTGGCTGGTTGAAAGGCCTATTAATGACATGAAGGCCAAGTTCTTGCATAGAGTCCTGAAGTCAAGATTCCTTTTTCATCAATTACTTTGTTATGCCACAATGTTGATTTTGCCTCTGCATCCAATATGAAAATGTGTCTATTGTGCTGACGCAGTATTTCTGCTGTTTTTAAATTTTCTACATGTGATTGTATCTTCTGACAGTATCGAAAATATTGATCAGTTATGCAAATTTTTTGTAAGGCAGTCATTATTTCTATTGTCACCATGTGTTTATCACACAGCTGATGTATCTTTGTCACTGTTGTCTTTATCTAGCACCACAATAGCAGCCATTGGATATGACCTGGTCTTATGTTGTGTGCTGTAACAGGAATGTAGGGTAATGTCCTATTGCTGGAATATGACTCCTGTATACATAGTATGTGCAAGTCCATCTCCTCCAACACTTTTCTGAGTTCTTGCATCACCATGGCATCTCACATCACATTTAACTGGCATATTTTAATCATCTGTTTCTGTTCCATTTCTGTTGGAGTGTTGTACGCAAATGCTAAGAGAACATAGTGAGCACACAGCTGTCAAGCCTTTCTAATACAGTAGTATAGCTTTCACATATAGTATTGGTCTTTTTTGCATGTGTTACACTTTAATATACATCATACAAATGTGCCACAGGACATATATGCAGACAAGGGAAAAAAATTCCCAGACTTTTCCCAGATTTCCCAGTTAAAAAAACACTTCCTCCAGAGTGAAACCACCATGGTAAGTGACAGTACAGTATATTTTCCCTCGGAACTGTAAAACTTATCAATCCTTTGAATGGTTATGGTTTTATACACGGGCGTAGAATTTTCCAGCACTTTAGAAAATGAAACTCAGGGGGAAAAAAAGATGTTTTGGATAGATCTTTGATGTGCAGCAACATGTATGCTGCATATTTTCGTATTACAAAAGGATAAATTCGAATTGCACCAAACACTGCATGTTACTTTCCAAAGAATTGCAATCGAGATTGTGATGTGCTTTTGTAAGCCAGTCATAGCTCACGTCACATGATCTCGCTAGCCGATGACAGCAGATATTCAGAGCATAGTAAATGTGATGTAGTCACCCAATTACATCATCAGAGTAAGTAGCCCATGCACATGAATAGGAAAAGTTGATAGCTTAAATTAAAACATAGTGTTGCTATAAGAAAAGAAAAGCTTTCACATATAATATTGGTCTCGAAGATAAATAAGCTGCAAGAGAAGCTATGCTTTCACATATAATGTTGATCTTTTTTGTGCATGTTACACTTAAGATACATCACACAAATATGCCAGTAAAATTTTCAATAACAACATAAAAGTTCGATATCTGGGCTTAAAATTCTTCTAAATGGCTCATCATCAAAGAGTTGATTGTTAAATGAGAGTCAAATGCTATGTGATTTAAAAAATTCATCGTACATTCTCGCACATGGTTCAACTTGAGTAAAAGGAAATTTAATTTGAAAGTAATGCTTTTCAAATCACCATTCACAAGTATTTTCCTGCGACCTGTCAGAAATAGGTTCATTTCAGCAGTTGCCAGAGAGTACAAGATAACAGGCACCACCACGCTTGCGCAGCTACGACAACGTAGGAAGCCCATATGTTCGTACATGTAAAATGTTGAATAATGTTGCATTTTACATTATTTCATAAAGAAACAAGACATCAGAGGATACTCCAAGAGCATTGCAATTTTGTGAACCATACTAAAATGTGCACATTTGAAGTGCATGCTTAAAGTGCACATTCATATGTCTAGATTCCCAATGAAATAGGCCTCGACCTGATATTAAGCTTTTCAGTGTGGTTTTCAGAACGTAAATCTTCTTGGAGTACCAGTACTGTATTATCTCATGTTTGCTTCTTTATTATGGCATAATGCTATAAATGCTAGAAGATGAAAATGCGCACTTGAAACGCAGCAAACAGTAGTGTGCCAGCCAGTAGTGTGGAATTAAACACTTCGTTTCAAATACATTGTCTGCCTCAGTGGAAAAGATTAATAAAAGCCAAATTTCTTTAGCATACCGAAAAAAATAACTTCATTGTTCTGCAAGATGATTAATGCTCGACTGTCAGAAAGGTGTAAATAATAAAGTCTGAAACTAATAACATATTTTGGTCTTCCATAATTATGTGAATGTATTTTAATTCACTTGACAGCTCCCTGCCATGGAAATCCGTTTTGTTTTCATTTGACGTGAGAGCAGTAAACGAAGAGGAAACAGCAAAATCACTACATGTAAACAAGGGTCACGTGGAGACTACCCACCTCCCCACTATAATTCAGACTGCTCTGTGCATCAGCCCCGGATCTACAATATTTCCGAACCTAGGCAATACTGGATAGTGGCACCCTCTCCCTCCCTTGAGTGTTTGAGATAGGACATCATCAAAAATTTTAAAAATCGAATTTTAAAAAATATGTTCATTTTGTAGGCACATCTTTCTGAAGAGTCTGATACACAAAATGTGTGTGTTTGAGGAACTGTAAAACAGGTTATTTGGTCTTAAGTGTGCCAAAGCACAGTGCCATGCCTCTCCACACAGCATTCTACTATTGCACGTTAATGTATTTTGATCTGTGGAATTGAAACGTGTATATTTTGTAATGTATGATATCAAACTATATTCCGGACAGTGGAAATTAAAATGTCCTGTGGTGCCTCTCCTTCTCCCAGTTGGGCGGTTTGACATCCTGTCTAATACTGAAAAAGCTGTTAATACAAATAGTACCCAAGATTGGTGTGGTTTCTCGATTTGATTACATCTATTTTGTCATTGTCTGCTATATAAAACAAAATAGGCCTTTTTATTATTGCAGCAGTTGTAACACACACCAAATAAATGAGACCGTTTTGGCACAAATCGTCATTTTTATAACATGACATGATACAATTCACGAAGTACCAATATTCAATACCTATTAGGTCTACTACAAGCAAAAAGCTTTATGTTAGGAAACAGTTTCAGATTTCAATCATAAGTTCCAGTTTCTCAAGCATGAGATTGAAAAGTAGTAGTGCAAAATTTTTATATAAATTTGGAATCGTCATTTTCTTCCATAATGTGTGTGATGTCCCCATTTCTTCTCCTTCCTCATTCTAACAAACAATCTTGTCATCACTAATTCCGTAACTGTTCCTGCCGTTGTCAAAACTTATTGTCCGGTTAACTTCACTAACCTTTCCAGAATCACCGGTTTAGTTAGCCCAAGATTATCCTCCGGTTAGGCGTTGTTACATGTTCATACAATGGGTTTTCCGTGCTACTTCCGGAATAGAACTCAAGCGGCTGATAGCCAGGAACTGTATAACTGGCCCTTACTAGTGTAGCGAAATGGCCAAAAATTTTCTGGCAAAGTTTCATTTTCTTGGATACATCGAGAAGATAATGAATAATCTTTTTTACCTGTTCTTTTTGTTAGTTGTTCCACTCTGGTAGTCTGAATCTATGGATTTCGCTAGTAATCAGAACAATAGTGATCATTCACAAACCCAATCAACCATATAATCAGAAAGTGATTGGTATTCACCTGTCCGGCTTTACTCCGTCCAGCTCGTATAGCCCCATCCACTTTTGTCCGCAGGAAAGTTTATTTCTAGATGCACGGGGGATTCCCTTGACAGAGACATCACGTACACTATGCACGCATTCAAAAATCAACTCATGATTCATTCAGAAATCAGCTTAGAATATGTTCGAAAACCAAAAGGGAAGCATTTCAAAATTATATGAAATCGGTAGAGCAATGTGTGCTGATTACTAGGCGCTTTGTGAAATAAGGTTTTTTTTTTTTCCTCAAGAATATGAATTTGGAGCCCTCTCCTCCCCCCCCCCCAATATTTCCACAGTTTGACACCCCCCTCCCCCCTCCTCTGCCTCCTAGATCTGGGCCTGCTGTGCATGCATGAATCTGGCAGCTTGGGTGCACCAGTAAAATTTTTCCCAGTAGCATCTAGCTGCTTGCTGCGACTGCTTACACAGCCGACAGCCACATTTCTGCAGCCAAAAGCAGGAGAAGGTACTACTCATACGCGACTCAACTGCACATGCACATGAGCCTGCACGTAACTGCTAAAACGAATCTAATGTAAACAGTTGGGACATCATGCTCATCAGAAGCAATTTCTTGTTATGAAGCATTGCATAGTCTTCCTAAAGCCTTTGACACATTTTGCTGTTGGCAGACGCTTGTATGAGCACTGTGTTTTGTTGTATATGGCACATTTCGTTCGCAATTTATGTTTTATTTTCATTTTTTTCTCTCGTTCATATTTTATTGCTGCAGTATTATTCTGCAGTAGCAGGATACAGTAGTATCCTTTGTTAGAGTATCGGTTCTTACCAGTCGAAATTACAAAAATTTAACTGAAAACTAAAACCATGAAAACTTCCTGGAATTCTAAAAAATTCCCAGGTTTTTCCCGGATCTGCAAGTTTTCCTCGGTCATATACACCCTGGCTGGAAGAGGTGTTGGGGCTCAGTAGATAGTATCTTGGAGGAACATGGCAGGTTTGCTCGCTAGGACTGTGAGAGGGAGAGGGATGGCATGTGTGCTGGCAGCACACCAGTCAGCAAAGATTTTGCAAGAAGATTGATAACAGGTGCTGAATCAAGTGCACCTATCAGGAGAAGGGCCAACTTCCAAGCAACGTGCTACCAACGCCCTCTCGACCGCCAGTATTTAGATAGCTGCTGCGGACCTGAGGGCCCAGTCAGTCACAGACAGAGACAGTCGCAGTCAGCCCAGTTACTAGCTCAGTTACTATTCTCGTTGGTATCTGACAGTTCACGTCACCGGCTAAGAGAGTGTAATGTTTATAGCTGGACTTGTATTTTACCAGCAGTGAGGCTAATGTGGACTATTGCAGAAGAACTTTTACCACAAGAACCTGTTTAAAGTTAAGTAGTTTCTTGTTCTTATGAATAAAGAACCCTGTTAACACGTGTGCTGTTGTGTTGTAGACAGGGGATACCAGCCACCAAACATTCTCTCCTTTGCTACACCTGGAACAAAATTCTACAGTGGTAATGATGACACAAAAGCGGCGCCGAGGAAAAGTCAGTGCAGATCAAAGTTCATCAACTTGGCCAAAGATTTTGTTTGCTTCTCTTGTGTTTTAGCTTACAGGGGTGCTCATTTTGCTAATTTGTTGTTGTGTTCTTGCATGCATTCCAGGAGGGGAGCCACAGAACTAATCAAATTTCTTTTTTCAGAGGTTTTGCTTGCTATTTTGCTATAAAGTATTTGTGTGAAACATCGCTACCCCACCCCCACCACCCGTGCGCCCATGCCTAAGCAGCAGACGGCCAATGTGACAGATGTAACACCAGCTTTTCAGTTTCAGAACCAACAGGCTGCTGCCTTGCTGACAACAGTACAACAACTTCTTGCTGCACAAGCGGCCTCGGCCGCACAACAGGTGACAAATCAGCCCAATAAGTGCTGCCGACCAGTATACCAATGTTCCAGCAATTTAGTGACACAGAAGAGGAATGGCTCGAATACCTGTCACAGTTCCAAGTGCATTGTCAAGTTCATCATGCTGAAGGTACTGTAAAGCTGCAATACTATCTTTTGATTGCGGGGACCCCAATGTTCAGGTTAATACAAAATCTATTTCCAACAGCATCTCCTGATGAACTCAGTTATGACCCAGTAATCGCTCCATTAACTCAATACTATGACCAGCAAGTTCAAATAGCTGCAGCCAGATATCAGTTCTTTCACTTGAGAAAAAGCTGAACAGATGTATCGTCAGTGATACACAGAATTAATGGACATGACTAGGAAGTGTAAATTTAAGTGTAGTTGTGGCAACTTTTACAGTGATTTAATGGTTAGGGATGCAATAACATTCAATGTCCCAGAAACTAGAATATGGGAACAGATCCTAAAGTACTCTGATCCATCATTTCCCCAAGTATTGCAAATCTTAGGACAATATGATTCGAGTGCCATAGCAGCCAATAAGTTTGACCAGGCCCTGATTTGTCGGGTCAAGTGGCCCATTGCTCGTGACCGCAGCAAGCAGCCATAACAACGAGAGCATACACAGCCACACAGACAGCCACATAGACATGTAAACAGACCTGTGAACTTAGTGAAATGTTGCCCTATATGTTTTGCTCACCATAAAAGACAGGATTGCCCATCACATAATGCAACATGTTACACATGTGGAAAAAAAGGCCATGTCCAAGCAGTTTGTTTGCAACAGCACAAAAACACCAATTTTTCCCGCTCCCAGAAAAAACAGACTCATGCACATGCAGTGAATACTGCATTTTCAAAACCTACAACAGGGTCTGACAAAAGTAAGATTAGGGTTGTGCCTCCTACTCACCCTAGTGTTGCGCAATGATGTTCTAACAAACTTTTTGTCTCATTACGCATTGCTGGCCATCGTGTGACTTTCAGTTTCACAAAGGTGCCTCAATAACTTTGCTAAATCATGACACGTACAAACAGTTAGGCTTGCCATGCCTTTCTAAATCTAGCAAGCACCTCACTGCTTACAACAGACAGGAAATTCCAGTGCTTGAACAGTGTATTTTGCTGCACTTACAAATCTCACACTAGGACTGTGAATATTACTATATTGAAGTCAAGAGGCAGTGAGAACATTTTTGGTTTAGATGCCTTTGCTTTGTTTGGCCTTAGTATCCAAGATAACGAACTTTCCCTATCAGCTTGTGATCTGAAAGCCAATTTAGCTAGCTTGCTTAAAGAATTTCCTGAACTATTTCCAGACATAATGAGAAAAATTAATAACTTTGTAGTGCATGTTACACTGAAAGACAATACACAGCCTAAGTTTTTCCAAGACTGCTCCATTCCAATTGCTTTAAGAGAAAAAGTAGCCACTGAACTGAAAGAATTGCAAGATAATGGTGTAATTGTTCCTATTCAAGCTAGTCAATGGGCAAGGGCACTAGTTTCGTTGCCTAAGCCTTCTGGTCGCATTTGCATGTGTGTTGACTTGAAGTCTACACTCAACCTATAGACAGTAATTGACACTTATCCGTTACCTCGCTCTGAGGAACTCATGGACAGGTTTGGTGCAGGACATTACTTTTCGAAGACAGATTTGCATGATGCCTACGTGCAAGTTCCATTGGATGAAGAACAACAGAAGGTTTTTGTTGTAAACACACACTTAGGACTGTTCAAGTATTTGTGTTTGCCCTCTGGCAGTGCTTCCGCACCCACCGTTTTTCAATGTTTCTTGGAACAGCTGACTGCCGATGTGCCATTTTGTTCAAACTACCTTGACAATATTGTCATCTCAGGTCATACACCAGAGGAACACTTTGCCAATTTGTGTACTCTCTTTCAAGTTTTGTCAGAAGCAGAACTCAAGTGTCATCTCAAAAAGTGTGACTTTTTTCAAACTGAACTATAGTATTTAGATCATGTGGTAAACAGTCAGGGTGTGCACCCACTCCAATCACATCTGCTTGCAATCTGTGACCTGCCTGTTCACAATGTGTCTGAACTGCAGTCAGTACTAAGCAAGATGACATACTACATTCGGTTCATTCTGAATGCCGCTCAGATTGCGACTCCATTGCATCGCTTGCATTGGAAAAAAGGTATCTAAGTGTGGACTAAAGACTGTCAAGACACCTTTCAAGAACTCAAAAATGCCTTGTTTAGTGACGGATGCATTTTGACCCCGTCCAGCCAGTAGTTTTCCAAGTCGACGCCTCTTCCTACAGAATCGGTGCTGTGCTTTTGCACAGAATTGCTGCACAAGACAGACCTATTGCTTTTGCCTCAAAGCTGTAAAGTCAAACTCAGCGCAATTATTCTCAAACTGAAAAAGCTGCTTTCGCTGTGTATGGTGTGACAAAATTCCATCACTATTTATATGGCCAGAAGTTCTATTTAGTGACCACTCACAAGCCTTTACAGTCCTTGTTTCATCTGTCAAAGCCAGTTCCTACATGCACTGCCCAAAAATTGTAATGATGGTCTTTGGTGCTTTCGCAATATCAGTATGAAATTGTGTACAGACCTACAGCAAAGCAAAGCAATGCAGATGCCTTATCTTGCCTTCCGATTGGCCTAGACTCTGATTTTGATGCATCTGCTGCATTTTGCTGCCCAATCAGCATCCAGAACTCAGTGGTGCACTGATATTTTGCAAGTCGGCATAACCTTTCTCTTTAATACAGTCCGGTTCTAGTTCAAACTGACAGTGAACCATCATGTGTGCTTATTCCCAAAGTGTAACAAAAGGATGAGTTGTGACTGTTCCACCAAGGACATTGGGGAATTGTTCGCGCTAAGCAGTTATCGCAATGGCACTGTACTTGGCAGGGCGTGGATCCCCACATTGATCAGATGATGCACATGTGCAGAAAACCAATCCGCTCCACCATAGATATTTGCAGCTTGGCCTAATACTCAGTCACCATGGCAACGAGTGCACGTTGACTTTGCAGGACCACTTTGGAACACTCATTGGCTCACAGTGGTAGACTCATTTAGCAAGTTTCCATTTTCTGTGCCTATGGCTTCAACCACATCATGTAGCACCATTCAAGTGCTGTCCTCCACATTTTGCATAGAATGTTTGCCAGAAGTACTTGTGTCGGACAATGGACCATAGTTCACTTCATGTGATTGTGAACAAATTGGCATTTGTCATCTAACAAGTGCTCCATTTCACCTGCAGTCCAAAAGCGAAGCAGAACACTTGGTACACACTTTTAAGCAACAGGCAGCCAAGCTTTGCACCACCCACACAAGGGAACAGGCGCTGCAAACTCTTTGTCATCTCCTATCGCTTCCACCCATGAGACAGACCATCACCGGCAGAACTTCTGCACAGCAACTGCCATCAGACACTGCTACATTTGCTATACCCACCGCACCATCCAGTACTGCCGTCCACAAGTATCACTTTGCCCCACACGATCTCATTCTTTTCAGGGTTTGTGGCAACCATAGACACTGGGAAAGAGGCGTGATCCAGGAATACATTGACTCTTTTATGTACTTGATTGCAGGGCCCAATGGCTTGCAGCACCACCACCAGACCCAAATTCGGGCATGGCATTTGCCCCATGATTTTGCTGCTTTTATTCGCCCAAGTTCACAGCCCCACATGACCTTGCGGCCTTCACAGCCACCCACAGGTGCCACCAGGGCATCACAGGAAGAGCAGATGTACGATGCGCCCTTGCTCCCGCCGTCACCGCTCACTGACCCCTTGGATCTAGACCCACCATCACCATCGCCATCATCACTCCAGGAAACACCCTCAGGCCTGGATGTGTGCCCTGGCAGCAGTTTTCCAGATGATGTTCCTGTTGCCTCGCAAGCCAGATGGCAGGGCAAGACTCCACAGAGGCAAGGACAACACAAAAACTCGTGCATGAGCTATGCATATGACACATATGGGCACCGGAGCCAGTGAGGTGCAGTGCATAATGAAGATAACACTGATATGTGGACAGGTAGGGGCTGACAGAACAGAGGAAGGGGAAACTGTTGAGACCCACTGCCCCCACTGTCCTCTACCAAACAGTTTCCCCTCCCTCTGTCTTGTCACCACTACCCAGTCCACACCTCCACGTCACCTTCATCACGCCCTACACACCATGGCTCTGGCATCCCCAACTCCTCTTCCTACCATTATGTTACCTAGCCGGCACGTAGAGTCACAGGTCACAGTTTTGTGTATGTGGGGAGGCACACTGGCTCATTAAAATGGTTTATTCCAAAATCAATCAAGCTTTTCTTCTTTTGTGTGTACCTGTCTACAACTCAGTGCCTCTGCTATTTGGTGACTGGTCACCTTCACTCCCAAATTATTTACATTCTGCCAGAACTTCTTTTATCATATGTCTTATTCTTCTGCTACTATAGCCATTTCTTTAATTTGGTACCCCTTTTCCCCCATGAATTCCATAGACTGTCCTTTCCGAGTACATAGGTTAATCTCATTTCACAAGTGTAGTGTTTTTACACAAAAGTTACACAACACTGAGTAACTACACTGATAGTACTAAATACTCTCAAATGTGTCTCTCATTTATAAATAGTCAGCAATGGCAAGCTAAATAACAGGAGAACAATCTTACATGCATAATTTTAAAAATGCATGTAGTTAGATGTAGTTAGATGAGCACAAAATCCAGACACTGACATCAGAGCGCACGAAATCAATGATTACTTCATCACTAGATAATTGAAAAAAAAAGTAAAAATAAAAACTATAATTTTATCAACTGAGGACACAAACCGTACATTAATTAAATCCCTTGGAGTCCTCTGAAGCAATACCTCATCCACAAAGTTTGGTTGAACATTTCCATTTCAAAATAGAGGAATTTATGCACAAGATGATTACCATTTAAATATTGAAAATAATTATTGTAGTGGCCATGAACTGAACCCCAAACATTTTTATTATCCTACTAGTCAACTGGCATAATGAATTAACCATTAAAATGGAACAAAATACTGTAAATATCAGTGTATAACATAGAGTTCTAATAACAGATGTGGAAAATGGCATGTAATGAGACATTAAAATTAATATATTATAAATTTAACCAGAAGATGAATTTAACAAGTTGCAATTATAACTGAGATTTCCAGTTGGTTAAAGATGGACATTACCTTGAGCTCACCGTCAGCACAAAATGCCATTACCAAATAAGAACACACAATTATAGTCAATGCAAATTAATATCTGACTCAGATTCCTAGCACCCCCTTAACTGCAGTCACGAACTTACCACACTTGATAATTTTTTGTATTTTCTTCAATCATCGCCTTAACATATTCTAGTTCTTCTGTTAAATCTTTGCCTAGATGTTTCAACAGCTCTCTCCTGAAACACAAAATATTCCAATATTTATAAATCAAATAACTTGTTTCATAACAAAGCACTTAAGAAATCACATTTATATTTCTGTAACCCATGAGACAACTACACTTCTAAGTCAGAAAACCATAAATTAAATTTATATTCACTGAATGCTGAAGTGATAAATCTTATTATAGTTAAAAACATGTTACCATAAACCAAAAGCTTTTAGTACATTCACAGTTAACACACTTTTCAAAATCGGAATGATGACACTCAAAAATTTTAGACCGAAACTCAAATGTCCTTGAATTATGAGAAACTGTTTCAGTAAAAAACATTACAGGAAAGTTCTGATACAGCATAAATACTTTTGGATTATAGGAGATCACTCACCAAAAAGGCAGATGTGTTGAGCCGTCAACAGGTGCCCACCAAGTGCCTATCGATAACTCAATGCTTTAGCATTTCAATGAGTGATCTCTAACCCAAAGGTGTTTCACTAACAAGCTAAAAAATTTCTGTGTGATGTTACTACCCTAGTACAAAACATTTGGTTATCACCTTCTGTATGATCTTAATGTAAAGATTCAAAAAATTATGAAGTGTAAGCATGTACAAAGTCTGTTCAGCCATTAAAAAAGTAAATAATTTAGAATAATAGTACGATCATACAACATATACCAGAGAGCCTAGTGACCACTGACATAGCGAATATGTACCACCATCAAATAAGCTCTCAATCTACTACGAGAGTGGTTTGGAAAGTTCTTGGAATCACCACAAGAGGTCAGTGTTAGCGCACCAAGTTGTTCACGTGATATTCATTGGACTGTTGCCTGTAAACACGTGTCACGTCAGGGCTCTTGGAAGAGAGCTGTGGCGACGACATGGCTCTGTTGTTGTTATCGCGTAGTGATTCGCGAAGATGGGAAAAAAAATTGACATTCTATCAGTGATTAAGTACTTCATAAAGAAAGGCACGAAAGCAGAGGACATTCATGCCGATTTCCATAATACACTGTGGGACTCTGCTCCTTCATATTCAACTGTTGCCAAGTGGACAAATTAATTTAAATTTGGTCGGGAGAGCTTAGATGATGACCCGCACAGTGGTCAGCCAAGATGTGTCACTACTCCAGAAATCAGTGCAAAAGTGCACAAAATTATTATGGAGGATCACCGATTAAAAGTGCGTGAAATTGCTCACGCTTGTCAGATGTCATCTGAAGGGTATATCACATTTTAACTGAAGAATTAGAAATGAAAAAATTATCTGCAGGATGGGTTCCGCAACACTTGATACTTGATGCTGGATCAAAAATACACGAGAATGGACATATCACAACAATATTTGGCCGTTTTAGGAGAAATGAACAAGATTTTTTTGTGCCGGTTTGTGACCACAGATGAAACTTGGGTGCACTACTATACCCCACAGACAAAACACTGGTCAAAGCAATGGAAACATGCCGATTCTCCGCCACAAAAGAATGCAAAGACAATTCCTTCAGTGGGAAAGGTCATGGCATCAGTGTTCTGGGATGCGAAGGGGATTTTGTTTGTAGATTGTCTCCCCACTGGGCGAACAATTACTGGGAAATACTATGTTAACCCCTGGACAAACTGAAAAAAAAAAAAGACATACAAGGAAGAAATTCATCTTCCATCAAGACAATGTGCACACGCACACATGTGCCATGGCCATAGCAAAATTACACAAACTAAGGTATGAATTGTTGGCACACCTGCCTTATTATAGCTCCGTCAGACTTCCATCACTTCCCAAAACTGAAAATTTTTCTTGGTGAACGAAGATTCACTTCAAACGAAGGATTGATAGCTGGAGTTGACAACTATTTTGCAGGCCTGGAGGAAACTCATTTGCAAAATGGTATCAGAGCACTGGATCATCATTGGACCAAGTGTATTAATCTACAAGGAGATTACAATGAAAAAAAAAAGGTTTCAATGATGTAAGTACTTTTTTTCTATTCTGTTCCGAGAACTTTTCAAACCACCCTCGTATCTTGTAGGGATAGAGTGGATAGCTCCTTATAAGCTAGGATGAACTCCAAAGATAACTCCTGAGTTAAATTTGGCTCCTGACTTTGAATAAGTATCTGGTCTATGAAATGAAAACTACAAACCCAAATCCAAGCCCTCCAGAATGGAAGCTGCTAACAGGCTACCAATAATTCTATAGAATTAAAAGACACAAACACTGTGGGACTCTGCTCCTTCATATTCCACTGGAACACAGGATACTATCTCAAGTGTAATGATGGACAATGGTCTAGACTACAATTAGGAATGTTTTATGTAGTAGATATTACATATTTAGGCTATATTTGTGGGTCTTATTTTTCTTGTAATCGATTTTTGTGTTCCATTACACCATCTTCAGGCTCCTCTATACCAGGTGATCTAGATACTGGATAATCATTATTATACAAGTCAGAGGGTATAATTAAATTGACATCTGTGATGAACCTATCACTGGTTAGCAATGACAATAGCAATGGTTCAACAAGCACTGCAAAATATTTAGCATAAACTCAATATATTTATCAGTATTTCTGTGTGAGATACAGTTTAATACTGTATTTTACAGATTATAAGATGCACTTTTTTCTTTGAACAACTGCCTCCAAAATTCAGGTGCATCTTATACTCAAAATTAATATAAAAATGTCCAATGTTTGACTTAAAACCCCCAACAATCTGAAAAATGGCCACATATTCAATGTCATCGGAATCATACCACTATTTGGCAACACTGGATTCGACTGGCAGCAGCAGGGCACTGATGCGATGAACATGAGTTGAAGGGATTCACAAGCTAGCTAACACTGTCTCCTTCCCACCCCACCATCGCAAACGCAGAACACTGTCTAGCCTATGATGCATCACTCCAGTTTACACCACAGAATGTGAACTGAAAGTGATTTGTGTTATCGGTAAAAGTATAATATTTCTGTTAGTAGCTAGTTTCGCAATGGAAAAAATTAAAAGGTATTCATAAGATGCAGGCTATAAATTGAAAGTAATTGCATATATTTCAGCCCTCCACCGACAGAAAAAAAACCGTTTGCGATTGGTGGGCTAGCAAAAGAACTGAAAACAATGAGGAAGACTAAGTACAAAATGGCCAAAACTAGAAGATGGCAAATTGGAATGGATTCAAGACCATCAAAATGTCACTGGAATTAATGTAAAAATGATTCAAATACATGTTCATAAGCTAGCGCTACAGAGGAACTTAACAGACTTTAACAGTGGAGTTGGTTGGTGCTACAGGTTTATGAAGCGTCATGGATTTAGCAAGTGAACCAAAACCAAAATATCTCACAAAATGCCACAAGAGTATGAAGAGTAAATATTACCTTTCCATCACTTTATTATTAAATATCGAAAGAAAACCAGTGTGGAAATAAGCTAAGTAGGAAATATGGACAAAACTCCTCTAACATTTGATATGCCAAGTAACAGAACTGTTGCCATGAAAGATGATAAAACTGTAACAATAAAAACAGGTGGACATGAAAAAATGCACTACACTGTTGTCCTTTCAGGTTGTGCTTATGGTACTAAATTTAATCCAATGATCATTTTCAAGCATAAAACAATGTCAAAACCGTCTGAAATACTGCCAGGTGGTGATGTTCATGTACATGACAATGGCTGGGTGGACAAGGCTGGTATGAAATTATGGATTAACAGACTGTGAGAGAGAAGGAAAGATGATTTATTGAAAAAGATTTCTTTCCTTGGGCTAGATCAGTTTATTAGTCATTTGAAAAATTCTGTGAAAGTGAAACTGAGACACAGAAATCCAGAGCTTGCTGTTATTTCATGAGGACTTACTCCACAATTGTAACCTCTTGATGTCTTGATAAATAAACCATTTAGAGTATATATGAGAGAGGGATGGAACAAATGGACGATGGATGACACTCGACATGAATTCACGCCGAAGGAGGCTTTAAAACGACCAACAATCAAACAAGTGTGTCAGTGGATAAACCAAATCATAGTCTAAAGTGAAAGAAGGCATTATTGTTAATTCTTTCAAGAAGTCTGACATAAGAAATGCTCTCAATGGCAGTGAAGACCATCTTATACATGAAGAGAACAATGATGACAACAAAGAGGAGTAAGAAGAAGATGACGAAGAAGAAAGTCCGAATGATGATTTCCAGGGATTTTAAAGGTCAGTTCAGTTTTAAAAACTAATAAATATTTTTAGTCTGGCAATCTAGTAATGAAAGTGGTGAGTGTTTTTTTTTAATTGCTGGGAAATTAAGGTGCATCTTACAGCCCATAGTGTCTTATAATCTGTAAAGTACGGTAGTAGATTCACATGGGCAAGTACATTTCCCAAGATTAAGTGATTGTAATTTTTTTATTTACCTTTTGTTTGTTTGTTTAGTGTGGGGGCGGGGGGGGGTAAGTTCCTACATGACCAAACTGCTGAGGTCATTGTGCATTATGAACAGATGCTCGATCGTGTTGAAAGATGCAATCGCCATCCCCGAATTGCTCTTCAACAGTGGGAAGCACGAAGGTGCCTAAAACATCAATGTAGGTCTGTGCTGTGATACTGCCATGCAAAACAACAAGGGGTGCAAGCCACCTCCATGAAAAACATGACCACACCATAACACCACAGCCTCCGAGTTTTACTGTTGGCACTACACACACTGCCAGATGATGTTCACTGGGCATTCGCCATCCCACACCCTGCCTTCGGATCACCACATTGTATTCCATGATTTGTCACTCCACACAATGTTTTTCCACTGTCCAATCGTCCAATGTTTATGCTCCTTACACCAAGCGAGACGTCGTTTGGAATTTACTGGCGTGATGTGTGGCTTATGAGCAGCTGCTCGACCATGAAATCCAGGTTTTCTCACCCCCCATCTAATTTTCATGGTACTTGCAGTGGATCCTGATGCAGTTTGGAATTCCTGTGTGATGGTCTGGATAGATGTCTGCCTATTACACTTTACGACCCTCTTCAACTGGTGGCTGTCTTTGTCAGTCAACAGATGAGGTCAGCCTGTACGCTTTTGTGCTGTAAGTGTCCCTTCAAATTTCCAATTCACTATCACATTGGAAACAGTGGACCTAGTGATGTTTAGGAGTGTGGAAATGTCAATTACAGACGTATGACACAAGTGACACCCATCACCTGGCCACATTCCAAGTCCTAGAGTTCTCTGGAGCGCCCCATTCTGCTCTCTCATGATGTCTAATGACTACTGAGGTTGCTGATATGGAGTACCTGGCAGTAGGTAGCAGCAAACTGCACCTAATATGAAAAACATATGTTTCTGGGGGTGTCCGGATACTTTTGATCTCACAGTGTACAATGCACTTAGATTTTCATTCTTATTAACTCATGCATGATGTTTTAGTAGTAATCTCTGTCTTGCATTATTACCCTATCTTCTGCTTTTAAGCTCTCAGGTTTTCAAATCTCACCTGGTGCAGTCCACAACAATCAGTCTTTCCATCTCATCCAATCCAGTAAGTCTCTCCTGACCCGGGGTTCTGGCTGACTTTTCCAAACTCTACCCCCTTTCCTAAACTTCACCCATTCTTTTCCTTCACCCCTCTTCCTCCCCCTTCAACCCTTCTATGAGAAGAAGGAGCCACTGGCTCCTAAAGCTTGCATACATAATACATTTTATACATGTGTTCTCTGCCAACGCTTTCTTCGTAGATATTTTATCAATCCAATCGTATTATAGAATACTTTGTGATTTATACACTTTTTTTAATATTAGTATTTGCCAAAGTATCATACTGCATACAAAATAAAACCTCTGGAATAACAAAGAAGTAAGAAGGAAACTCATCACAGTGATAATCGTCAACAAAGGAACAAACAAAATAATATTGAAGTAGTATTCAGATGAGGATACTGTAGTGGTAGAAATAACTGTGAAACACTTACAACTCTAGAGAGTTAACATGCATTCTGATATAGAAAGGGACCTACAATTTCCTTTAGGAAAAACTGATAAAGTTTTATCTATTAAGAAAGGTGCTGCCACAGATATTCAGGCAAGGTCAAGCATACAGCCTGACTCAGTAACCAATGACAGTGGTAAGGAAATGAAAAGATACTTGAGCATCAGAGATTTATGTATTGTGGTTGCTTGGTTTAATGCTTAAAGAGACCAAACTACGAGATCATCAGTTGCTCCTACCTGGAACAGGCAAATCAACAAAACTCTACACCAACGAAGGCTCCAGTGCACAAAACCCTAGGAAAGAAAACTCCAAGGTCTACCAAAGGTCAACAAAGCCTAGAGAAAGGACCAAGGAAGAAGAAAAGGGGAGAAAGAAAGGTGAAGTTTCCATCCAGAGAGCAGCCAGAAGGCCCCAAAGGCAAAACATGCGATGGGGGCATACCCCTCACCATGTACCAGAGGACACCATCCACTAATACTCCGAAAAAAACTGTCGATAGGATGGGACAAGACAAGCAAAGGAAAATAGAGAAAAAACACCATGTCAAACAGAACAAACGAGAAGGGGGGAGAAGAGCAAAAGAGAGGGTAGGGTAAGGGCTGGAGCAGACCACCAAGTCCAGAGCCTGTTAAGGGCAGAGATGGCAACAATGTGTCCTGCGCACCACTCAATTGGCTGAAAAGGCTGAGGAGCTCTCCCTTGGAGAAAATGGTAAACATCATCCATGAATAAACCGTAAGACCAATACAGCTGCTGACATATTGCCCACTAACACCAGGGGTAGCGAGTCTGAATGATTAAAGAGTCCGCTGCAGGGCAGCTACATTAGTAAAGTCCAGCAAAATGTGGACCACCATCAAATGGGCACCACAAAAACAGTGGAGTGGATTCTTGCAATGGAGGAGATGACCATGAGTCAGCCAAGTATGAGCAATGCTGAGATGGCAAAGGACAACGGAGTCCTTGCGAGGGGCCCGCATGGAGGACCTCCACAAATTCATAGTCTCCCTTACAACCTATCATTTGTTCAGAAGTCTGAGTATGCCACTCCAAGTTCTTAGAACTCGACAGTACGATACCGATCAAGGTCCAAATCCAAACTACCAATATTAACAGAACCGGTTCCCGTCAGATCACCGAAGGTAAGCGCTGTCAGGCTGGGCTAGCACTTGGATGGGTGACCATCTGGACTGCCAAGTGCTGTTGACAAGCAGGGTGCACTCAGACCTTGTGAGGCAAACTGAGGAGCTACTTAAGTGAGAAGTAGTGACTCCAGTCTCGTAAACTGACAAACGGCCGGGAGAGGGTTGTGCTGACCACATGCCCCTCCATATCTGCATCCAGTGACGCCTGTGGTCTGAGGATGACACAGCGGCCGCTCGGTACCATTGGGCCTTCCAAGACCTGTTCGGATGGAGTTTTTATGGATATCTTAACAGGAACGTTGCAGTAGCTAATTTGGCCAGCCTGTCAGCAAGTTCATCCCCTGGGATCCCAATGGGTCGTTCCCTGTCAAGTCATCCAGGCCATGACACCCATTATCTAGCTGTGAACTGAGATTTTGTGTACTGCTTTTGTATCTAATACCATGAACTTCTGCCAATTTTTATTACTGTATATACATTCTGTTGGTAGCAACTGCTGAAAGTTTGATGCACTGTATTACTTCAAAGCCAACTGTAAAAATTTGAATATTGGCTGCAGTTTTCAAACAAAAACTGGTATGTTGACAGTTTCTTCCCTGAATATCCTTTCGGACATGTAGTTTCTGAAAACACATTAAAAATGTCCAATTAAATTTTTGCAAATTAATTTTATTTAATTTTATTGTTAAATTAGAAAAAATGTTTTGGGAAATTGCCCCCCCCCCACCACTCTGGAAAACACTGAAAAAATTAGAAAGTGATCAACAAATAATAAAGTTTCATCACACAAATGAAACAAAATTACGCATTATAAAATATAGGGCAACTTGTACATTACATGACATATGAATACTTTCTTACCTCTGCCATAACCAAATAAATTGTCACAAGCCAATATTGTCAACACTGCACAAAATGCTGGTGCTGTAATCTGCATTCAAGTTGATTTGGAACTACACACGTGACAAGACACTTTGATGCTTTTTTGGATGAGAACCTCTTTTCTTCCACCAACTTTGAGGACTCTTTGCTCAGAGAATAAGTACGGCCTGTTGCTGTGGTGATACCAACTTCACACAGAATGTGAGAGAAAGAAACATCACAAATACCATTAACAGGCCAATAGACGGACAGGGATGGTCCATGAGGATGCATGAACCTTACTGTAACATCTCCTCCTTCACAATTCGCCTTCTCAACAATTCCCAAATACAAAGATGAGTCATATGCACATGCAACATAGCAGCTGGGCTGCACAGTGCATTCTGACATTAGTGGCAGAAGTGCATCTGAGAAATCATGCAAGATACTAAAATCCATATCACAGCTCAGCCTTTTTGCTCCAATCTTGGTTGGTGATATTGGTACAATGTGATGCATAGATCATGTTCCAGGAATTGGTTTTGCATGTATGAAGTGCTGAGAAAGATAATGTCTGACTTGTACCTTTTGAAACAAAGAGAACTGAAATGCCTTGCAGGTTCTCATGACAGAATTCAAATACCTGTGACACTGTAAGTACTTGATCTTTATAAACTTTATGCAAACTTGTTTTTGTGACCAAGTCTTTTTAACAGTGTCACCAATACCATCACAGGGAGATTTGCCATGGCTGGTAGCAAAACAGGACCAGCTGCACTTTATGTTGAAGTTGTGTTCATGGTAGCAGATATTTCTGAAATTCTTACAATTTTTATATTGTGCAGCACAACCATCAGTGAAATATTCAACATACACAAGACGAATTTCTGGAAATTCACACTTAAAAAAATTCAGTACAGTCTTCTTAGTCTGGAACACTAACAAATACTTTTTGCATACAATTGTTTGTCCTTTTTGTAATACATATGGACAATGTGAAGAATGCAGCTGCCATTGTTCCAATGGTACCCCTGTACTTCATCTTGAACAACAAAATTGAGATTTTCACTGAAATCCATTAAAATTAACACTGATTCTATGTCAAGTGTTTCCTTCTTCATTTTCAGATAATCAGATTGTGATTGAGAAATAAAAGAGTGTGTAGTATGTTTTCCAATTTTTTAATTAGTGCGTCACAGAATTCGGATAGAGAAGTGATCTGAACACTTAAATTCATTCTATCAGTTGATGCCCATTGACTGTATTGAACCATCTCATCGGGATCATAGTCTTCTATTTCATTTTCCAAGTGGGTTTGCAGCAATGAACTGGTGGGGCATTTTTCACACAGACGAAGCATACAAGATCGGTTTTTTATATCACATGTCATTATTTAAATTATTCTTGGTATGTTTCTTTAATAGAAATGGAGTTTTAGAAGCAATTTAACGTTTTTGTGGGAAATGCACACACATCCGTTATGTGTTCCTGGTGATCCTGCAAGTATACACTGTTTTGGCGCAAGAGAGGCAAATTTTGAGAATCCTACTTTGTCTTCAGGATACTTTTTTTATAGAGAGAATACTGTTCAGTTAAATTACTTAAAACAAGACGCTTTTGTTCATAGGTATTTTTGCTGGTGCTCACTTTGTCTTTTTTCCCAGGCATTATTCTTGTTTTCGTCATCCAAACAAAAACTCTCTACTTTTTGCGCTGCATCATGTGGCAATGTCTTTCCTCTTTTTTGCTCAGCCACCGGTAAAATACCCTTCTCCATTAGAAGAGCCCCTGCTTGTCGTACCAAATATTCAGAAACCTGAAATTTGGAACTAACTTTCTGTCGAGACCAAGGTGGCGGAACAAGAGTAAGTAACTGAATTTTTTCTTGACTATTTGTATATTCAATATTCTATTTGATTTTGTCCATGAGTTCATCATGATGTTTTGCCTTTTATTCCAGTTCTGTTAAATGACTGTCAGGGATAGTGCTTGCATCAGCAGCCAGATCAGCTTGACATGTATGTGAAATTATAGTTTTCAGGGCCCCAGCTGCTGATTCCAATTTTCTTTTGGCTGCTGCATACCGACTATGCCAAGCAACTGAATGCAGCTTTGCAGGAGATACTCATAAGCTAGTTAAGCTAGTACTTAGCACAGATTTTTCAGGAGTCTGCACCTTCACATTACTGTCATTTATATAGTCTGGTGATGAGTCGCCACTTGCTTGTTTTTCATTAATAAGTTTGATACAGGTTGGACACATTTTCTACCCAAGAATAATGCTAAAGCCTCTCATTTTGAAGGTCGTTGCCTTTTCTAAGCTATTTCATGCAATCCATATGAAACAGGTCGTTATGACCGAGCGAGGTGGCGCAGTGGTTAGACACTGGACTCGCATTCGGGAGGACGACGGTTCAATCCCGCGTCCGGCCATCCTGATTTAGGTTTTCCGTGATTTCCCTAAATCGCTCCAGGCAAATGCCGGGATGGTTCCATTCAAAGGGCACGGCCGACTTCCTTCCCTAATCTGACGAGACCGATGACCTCGCTGTCTGGTCTCCTTCCCCAAACCAACCAACCAGGTCGTTATGGCAATTGTAGGCATCACAGCAAATTTTCTTATGTAGAGAGAATCTGCACAGGTACCTATCTTTGTGTTTAATGTACACACATGAAACACAGTATGAATGACTGTTGCTCTGGCATAATAAAAGTTCTTGTTCTTCACTGGTCAGTTCATTCACACAAGTCAGGGCATTATCACATACATCTTGCAGATGCTGTCCAAGAATACACTGCCTACTTGTACTTTCCGTACTGCTTCAGTCATAAAACCAACATTTGTTGCAAATGTTTCAAAAGATGATTGGTGTAACCTAAAAAGTATTTAAATAATAAAAAAAATCATTCTATCCCATTGTTTCATTACAAAACTATTTCACATTATTATTGTAACATTGTGGGACTTACTTTTGTTTTGGAATGAATAGTTAAAAGAATTTTTAACCAATAATTGACTCTGGGTACAACTCAGTACAAGAGCTCAGAACTACATGCTCTGTGAACACATGACTCAAAACAAAGGAACTGGATGATGCAATAATGTAGCGGCAATGAAACAGTGTTCTCAAATATGATTTGTTTCTAGGGAAATCCAGTGTAGTCAACTTCAACAATTTAGTGATGACATGGTAGTCATGAATTAGCAACTTCAATATTTCTTGTACAATAACATTGTTTTTCACACTTCACATTATTTCTACAAACTGATTCTTTTTGTGTGACGAAATGGAATATTTATAATATTGAAAATTTTTCAAAGGTATCTATGAGGGGACAATACCTTTAAAAATTTTAATGCCCATGCATGGATTTTGTTTAAAAGAAATTATTTACAATTTTTTCTGAGATGTAGATGATGGATATTCACCACAAGAAGCATTCCTATAAAAATATAAACCTTCCTCTTCAACTAAAAAATTTCAAGCTTCCACTGCAAAAACTGTAGGAATTTTTAAATTATAATGGAGCTCATCTATGAGAGCCTGAATTCCTGAATCTATACAACTTCTTTTTATCATAAGCGAAAAAGTAATTGATCTGCAACATTTACAATGTCAATATATCTAGGTAAATTTCCACTACCCAAAATTACAAGGATTTGCATGATGATGGGTGTCATTTCCTAAAATTTCTGGCTGATTTGAGATGGAATGACCTCAATGTGACCCAGGATCTAGACAAAGACCACCAAGTGTCCACTTTGTTTGAGAGCAAAAAGGGAATCTTTGATAGTCAGGATCAAGGAATGGCAAGGGTAACACTGGTCAAGAACTTATAAACTGCTCAAAGAGTGACTACATATGAGGTAGGACTCACCGGTGCAGGAACAAATATGCTCAAGAGTACAAGAGGTGGCTACTAACTCCACAATGAAAATACTGCAGCCATCCGGCAAGGTGCAGAGTTCATTGCATCCCACACCAATGTAAGCAAAACCAGCACGACCAGCAACCATCGAGCTATTAGTGTCGACTATTTCTAAACCCCGAAATGTGCTGAAAATGAAGAAGAATTGTCAGTGGGGGGGGGGGGGGGGGGGTCCTCAGGATGAGCCGAGTCTTTCAGACCTAGTGATAGGTCAAGACAGAGCTGTGGGCAACGGATGCGCCACAGAGGAGCATGTGAGTGGGTCCGGAGAAGAGCTGGTAGAGGCGAAAGCTGGAGTCCAGGAAAATGGGACTGAATGTGTATAGCAATAGTAAACTCAGACCTGGGCTGCCGTTGCAGGAGATGGATATCTGTAAAGAGCAAACGGTAGTTCAGGAGTTTCAGGGAGCAGCACATGCATAAAACATTAGCAATCAACTGTTACTGGCGCAGAACCTGCAATGGTGGAACCCTTGCCTCTCCTAAGAGGCTGATCACGGGGCTAGTGCAAAAGACATCAGTTGCCGGTCATACCCCTCAATTGTGTATCAGGTCCAGCATCTGCAACACTGAGGGTGGTGCTGAGCTGTATGCCACACTCCCGTAATCTAGACAGGATTGGACCAATGCTGTGTACAGCCTAATCAGCGTAGAGTGGCCCACATCCCAGTTGGTGTTGCTGAGGCATTGAAGAGCACCGCGTTGCGAAGAACATGTCCACTTTAGTTGCGTAGATGCAGAAGACTTGTCAACTTGGAATCAAAGACCAGTCCCAAAAAATGGTGGTTGTCCACCACACTGAGGGACTGGCCACCAAGGTACAGATCTGGATGGAGATGGACTGTATGATGATAATAGAAACCCCATAATGTAGGTCTTATCAGCTGAAATATGGAAGCCATGAGTGAGAGCCCAAGACTGCACTTAGTGTATTGCCCCTGCAGTCTGCCCTCAGCAATGCTCAACACGTACAAGCAAAAATAAATTCAAATGTCATCAGCTTACAAAGAGGAGGACATCGAAGGCTCTGCAGCTGCCGCCTAACCATTAACAGACAATAAAAAAGAGAGGGCTACTTAAAACAGAACCCTTCAGAACCCTATTCTTCTGCACATGGGAGGTGCCAACCTGAAATGTACAACACAAAAGAAAGGTCCAGATAATAATCAGGAGTGACCCAGGGAGGCTTCACTCATTTAAGGTGGCAAGGATGTGTTGGCGATATGCAGTATCATAAGATTTATGCAGATTGAAGAAAACTGCAACAAGGCATTGACTCTGGGTAAAAGCCATCTGAATAGCATACTCCAGATGGAGTAAACTACCTCCAGTAGAGCAGCCTCGGTAAAAACCATCCTGGGTCAAAGCCAAAACGTCCTGGGACTCAAGGATGCAATACTGCCTTCGACTCACCATACATTCAAGTAACTTGCTGAGGACATTGGTAAAACTGATCATGTGATAGCTGTCCATCCGAAGGGGCAACTTACTCAATTTCAGAACTTCCTTACCACTGGGAAGGGCATTCCCCCTTGCTCCAGAGATGGTTAAAGTACAAGTATATGACATTGGCTGGCCACTGATAACTGTTGAAGCATTCAGTTGTGCACCCAGTCTGGCCCAGGAGCAGTGACAGTACAGAGAGAATGATGCTGATGAATTCCTACTTGCTAAATGGGGTGTTACAAGGCTCCAGGTGGAGGGGAAGTAAAGATAAAGGAAGTCATTCCAGAGAGTGTTTGAGAAGACAGAATGCGAGTGGTTAGTGGATCGACACTGAGACCCGGGCAAAATGCTGAGCAGAATGCTCAGCAACAATGTCTGGGTTGGTGAGGATAACACTATTCAGGGAAATTCCTGGTATACCTGTAGGAAGGAGGCGGCTAAAAATGCATGTGATCTTTGCCCATACCTATGAAGAGGGAGCATGCAGCTGTGTGGCAGTGACATATTATTCCTGACAAATCCATTTTTGCCTTTAAAGAAGATAATGAGCCTGGGCACAAAGCAATTTAAAAGTCAAGTGGTGATTTGAGAATGGATGTCACTTGTAGCATTGGAGAGCACAATGGCAGTCTTTAATAGCTGCAGCAATTTCAGGGGCCACCAGGGGACAGTCCTCCGTGAGGGAGAACCCAAGCAAGAAGAAATCACCAACATAGCTGCTGAAAGGATGGTGTCGGTCAAATTCCTTATAGACTCATCAACGTCATCGTGTAGTGGAGCAGTTGGGATAGCAGCCAAGAAACAGGTATCCCAACTCGTATTAGTTAAGGCACACATCCATGCGAGTGATGCTGAAGTAAAGATAAGACGATCAGAAAATGATCACTGTCTCGCAAATCATTATCAATTCTCAGTTGGATGAAGGGGAGGAATCCACAGCTACAGATGGAAAGATCAATGGCCTAGAGAGTGTCATGTGCAACACTCAAGTCTGTGTGGGCTCCCGTGTTGAGGAAGCAGAGATCAAGCAGGTCTTTAACAACCCTGCCCCAGTCAGTGGTCACAGTAGCATCCCACAGTGTTATCAGCATTAAATCCCCAAGGAGAAGGTAGGAGGGAGGGAGCTGTCAAAAAAGGACACAAAGAGCAGGAAGTGTAGGAGGCTAGTCTGGAGGGAAATATAGATCGCATATCTTTACCACATAGTCTAAATGGATATGAATGGACCTGCTTGCTGTGCAGTATGAAGAGGAACTCAGGAACTAATGACGTCCATGTGGACCAGATACAGACACCACCAGAGGCTTGCAAAGGGCTGACCTGGTTCTGACAGAAGGCTTGGAAACCATGAAGAGTCGGCAAATGAGTATCCACAAAACGAGATTCCTGCAATGCAACACAAGCTACAGAGTGAAGAGAAAGAAGAGACAGAAGAGACTGCAATTCTGGACAGTAACGATAATAACCTTTACAGTTCCATTTGAGAAGAGTAGCACAAGAGGCTGGATGGGCATCAAATGAGCCAGAATTGGTCATTGTGACAAGTCGTGTCCATCATCAGTAATGACAGAGTAACAGCCATGATATAGGATCAGACATGATTGAGAGGGAGGGGGTGACGCCCTCTGGGATGTCAGGGTGGAGGGGAGAATGACATTTCTTCTTCTTCTTCTTCTTCTTCTTCTTCTTCTTCCCGTTGCCTGACAGAAGAGGGTTTATTCAGCAAGGAATTAGGTTATATATTACTAAGTGAGCCAACTTCACCAAACATATCTTTGATGTTTTCTACAAAAATAGAATGGTTTGGTAGTGGAAAAAGTCTCCCCATCTGTCATGGAACAAACAGAGTAATGTGTGTAACAAAGCAGGTGGATTCTTCCCCCCTGTTGTTTAGAAGCCATTAGTGTAATTAGTTTATCTAAAAACTGTGGTAATTGCAAGATACCAGTAATATAAAACTTTGTTATTGTTCCTATGTAAACATATAACCAACTACTAACTTCCATACAAAGCAGATCAAACTATTTACAGGTAATTATAGCATTTATACAGCTAATGTTGGAAAAATGGTAGTAAATCTTGTTCTTATTTAGTTTCAGAGTAATTGGCATTTTTAGTCAAAACATTGTTACTAAAATAGGATGCCATATTTTGGCAAACTAGACACCATAATTAAATAGCAATTATTGCTGTATCTAAAAGTTCACATTTAGAAGAATCTTTCACCACTATTAAGTTAATCTGGAATGTAAATCTTCAACTGTAATTTGTAAAACAAAAGCAAACAATGATACGTGAATGTATTGCTAATTATTATAATGTTATAAAAGAGAGGCTGCTAGAAGCCATCCGAGTCATTTTGTGTCTAAAACTGTGCCGCAGAAAAGTTAGCACAAATACAACTCATACAATGTGTAGAGTTTCATCTAAATGCCATGTTCCAGAGTTTACACAGTGAATGTTTTTCAATGATTCACAGTGAACTCTTAACTGGTTTCCTGAAGTGTATTAATCTGAAGTAATGCTTACTGTGACAACAGGATCTATCTAAACTGTTGTCATTTGCAAATTATACTTACAGTGCACATCATTTTTGTTACAATATGATTACCTTCTTGGAAGGCCAGTGTAACTAGTAACTGTGTTACTGATTTACTTGCCACACGAAAACTTGGGTCACTTCAGTGTTAGGTTGCTGCACTCGAACAACAATATATGGAATCTATGAAGTGTAGTATGTGGCTAGCGGTTTACTGGTGCATAAATTATAGTGAATGAGACTTGATCTGGCCATAAACTGTAGATTATTCAACAACAATGTACAATTAAAGTATTTGGACTGAAAACCTTATCTGGACAGCATCATTTAAAATAGCCTACTGTAGACAATCACTTTTCAGCCAGATGCAATGGGGGTGCAGCTACCGAGGGCATATTTACACAGGTAAATATGGCAACACTTCACGGGGCCTGGCCCTCCTCCCAGGGGGTGACTGGGAAGGGAAAGGGTGAGGGAGCAAAAATAGGAGCAGAGAGAGAACCATTCCCGTCTGAAGAGATTGCCACAGAAGAGCAGCCAGAAGTACAGTGCTTAGCACTCTTCATTTGCAGAGCACCCACCCTGGTACCACCCAGTATAATCAGGGGCTCACCCCATCACCCCATGGGTGCCACCCAGCTGCAGCAAGGGCCACCAGGCACAGCGATCAATGGCGAGATTCTGATGCCCCAAAACAATGAGCAACCACTCGTAGGCAAAAACGAGACAGTGACAGCTCAGGTAGCAGAAGTGTGATCCATGTGCTGTCAGGGGGCTCGGCCAAACGGGTACATAAAAGCCCTGCTACAAGGACTGGCTACAAATGCTAGTGACATACCGAGAGGGTGGGGGGTGGGCAGGCTATGGTGGGGAAGGAAGAGGAGAGAACAACCCACACTGGAGATGCCAGGGAGAGAGGAGCCTGTACAGGAGATGCTAGGGGGGGAGGAACCCGCACCAGAGATGCTAGGGAGAGAGGAACCCGCACCGGAGATGCTAGGGAGAGAGGAACCCGCACCGGAGATGCTAGGGAGAGAGGAACCCGCACCGGAGATGCTAGGGAGAGAGGAACCCGCACTGGAGATGCTAGGGAGAGAGGAACCCACACCGGAGATGCTAGGGAGAGAGAGAAGCCTGCACCAGAGACACTAGGGAGCGAGCTCTTCCCCAACTGGCTCACATAATGGAAACAATTTTGAAAGGGAGGTCAAACACCAAGGGGGGGGGGGGGGGGGGGGGAGTCGAAACACGAGACTGAACAGGAATAGAGGAACCGAGGGATTACCCAGGTTGTCATAAAGGGAAACACTGAGAAAGAAAGGGGGGTGTGGCAGGTGAGGGAGGAGTTAGGATGGGATGGATTGGATATGGGAAAGGGAATGCAGCCCGGGAGAGAGGAAGGGTTGCAATAGCTCAGAGCCCCATGCAAGCTACATATATAGACACAAAAGAGCTGTGGGCTCCCTGGGGGGGTTTAGATATTGTGAATGAAGCCAGTGATAAAACACTTTTGAAATTAGCAGAGGCAAGAGTAATACTGAGCTCATGATAGGGAACATTCACACGCTAACTGTAATACGTTAATGGGAATTTTGCAAAGAAGAAAGCTGTTCAGATCGTAAAATTGTTTGCTCCGTTATAAGAAAATAGCTAACCTCATGACACCTTCATTTCAAACATATTCATCGCCAAAGAACAGAAATTGGGTGAATTTTATGGGTATATATTTGACAAGTTTGCTTGCCAGAGTTTTCACATGAGCAGCATAATGAATAAAGGAAAATAGACGACAAGACGAGCCAACTAGTTGAAAGAGAAACAGAAGAGGAAAAATTGTAGCTGCATACAAAATAATTTCATGAACAGCCTGCAGTATGGCTTTTGAAACATTCTACTTGCAGAACAAATCATTTCCCTGGTGGACAGGTGGTTAACGAAAAGGAGAAAAAATACAATGAGGTGACTTTATCAATGGACAAAAAATGATGATGAGCTTAGGGCACACACAAAAACACAATAGTTTGCTGAAAAGGAGTAAATCAAGTCTATACTAAATTGAAAATTATAGTCATGGAAGGAATGTTGTGACCTAATGCCCAAAACTAACTCTTGGAACCCAGTCTGTGGTCTATTACCTGGAAAAACTGTATGTACAATTATGATGATGATCACTTTCAAGAAATTAGGGAATCTCTATAACTATATCTTAGAAGACAAAATCAATGATTATTTTGCAACAAGAAATGAAGAAAGAGCTGATAATGAACACCATAAACAATTACAATGACAGGCACAGAAAGCTATAGAAACACTTGATGACAGAAAACTTACAGAGCAAGAAATTTTTGAAATAATAAAAGGAATGAATCCAAATTAGAGCCCTTGTCACAATGGGATCAACAGCAAAATGATCCTTCACATGTTTAGTATTCTTCCAAAGTATAAACAACACTTGCTTAAAACGTTGCTGTTTTCCAAAGAAATGGAAGAAAATCAAAACAGTACCAGCAGTAAACCCTGGAAAGGAGAACAATACAGATATTACAAAATACCACTCAGTCAGCATTCCGTTTACAGAGGAAAAGGTACTGGTAAAATTGCTAGTAAACAAAATCATGCATGTAATTTCTTCAAAGGCCTCATCAAACAACAGCCAATATGGGTTTACTCCTTGGAAAAGTACTGAAGGCACTTTAGAAGCTGTAAGGAAATTTGCTGAACTTGGTCTGGTGTACAGTAAATACATGTTAATGGTAAGCATGAATGTACAAGGAGACCACAACACCCCTTGATGATCTAGTACTATCAATTCCTTACATGAACTTTAATGTCCTAAAAACTTTTACAATTTAGTTAAAAGTCATTTTGATGAAGGAGAATCATTTTTACCTGTCAACAACGTCAAGATCATCACTCAACTCAAAATACACAATTAAAAACAAACTATCACATTTGCTGATTATTTGATTATTGACAAAAGGAAGCTGCATCTCTTCAGACGAAAGTGGTTTCTAATATTGAAATGTGAAAAATTGAAGAAGAGGCTGAAAATGACAAAATATATTTCAATGAGTAGAAATCAAAAATCCTACTCAAAATAAGAAAAAGAAAAAGGGGCAAAACAAATGTCAAGATCACCTTGAACCATAAAGAGTGGAAGCAAGCTGACCAATTAAAATACTTTGGAATAATTACTGATAATAATTTCAGAGTCAATGACTATCTACAACACATTACAGACATATGTACAAAATTAACATACACCCTTATCAAAATCAGCCAGACTTAACTAGGGACTTGGTTCTGAGATTCTTAGAATCACCCACAATGGAGTAATACTACCTACATCACATACATCTCCAGTATGGATTTACACTCTAACAAGGCAGTTCAATTGTAACAGGTACAAATGAGTAGAGTGATTAATAAACATCAAGGTTGCCAAACCCTACAAAGCATTATCTAACAAAGTGCAGTGTACTCTATTGGGGCTAACATCAATAATTACCAAAATACAGGAAATAGTGAACAATGAAATTAAAACTGGAAATGCAACAGAAACATTAGAAACTGCTGTTCCTGATAAAACTGGAATCACCCAGCTAATATTTGCATTCCTAGCCAAATAAATAACACGAGACAGTACTTGATAGAAGTAGTCATTGACAGGAGTAAAACTGAACAAGTATTAGGACGAGGCATTGCAATTTGCATCACCAAAAAGCGTACATGTAAACTGGGAAATGAATGTTCAAACAATCAGGCAGAGCACTATGCCATTTTAAAGGCTCTTGAAAAGCTAAACACTTTATATGGCCTACAAAGAATGGCAGTAAAACAGATCTACAGTAAAATACCATTATATTCTTTGAAGAATCCAAACCATACAACAGTCCAATTGAGCAAACAAGAAATAAGAATGTTGCAAAAGAAGAACTGATTTATAACTTTACATGGATTAGAACTCACACAGGCATACAGGGAAATGAATTGCAGAGCAGCTGGCAAATGTCGCACCTAGATCACAAGAGGAAGTTAGCAATATCAAATGTCTCAAAACTTTGTGAAACAAAAGTCACAAAAGCAAGCTCTGGGAGAGTAGGAGAAAGAATGGCAACTGGCTATAAAAAAAATTATAAAAGAATATGTTCCCCTAGTGTGCCAAAGACAGCAATGTCAATGGGAAACAGAAAACTGAAGGTTTACTGCCACTGAGTCAGAACAACCAATGAAGGTGTTGCTTGCACCAAAACGTCAGAAAATGATAGAACTATACTTATTGCTGAAAATAAAAGCAAAGCAATATGGCAGATCATAAAACCAGAAACAGGAAAACAGAATCACACAAACTTACGGATAAAATACTGTGCTCAATGAATGATCCAGAGAAAGTAGTAAATTTTAGGAATGAATATCTTCACATATAGCAGAGAAACAATAAACATATTCCCAAAATCAAAGGTTGTTCCACTAAAATATTATGTGGAAAGTTTAATGATATTACTCTCCACAGAGTATGAAGTCAATAAACAATACAAAAACTAAAAAATAAGAAGTCAGAAGATTATTATTATTTATTATTATTATTATTATTATTATTATTATTATTATTTGGGTTGATGGGGCACTCAACATCACAGTCATCAGCACCCTGATGAAAAGTCAGCATGCAAATCTCATGGGTGGGGACAAAGGCTATCCCCACATATGGAGCAGTTTATAATGTATTAAAGTCCACCGTTCTTTGCTTTAAGGATGAGGCTAACAGTTCACAAAATTTCACCACCCCTGTAACACTGGAATCGGTATCTGCGAGGATGGTGGGCAGATCTCCAGCGAGACTGGGGGCTACCCTAATATCATTATATAGGACACATGTAGTCACAATATGCTGAACTGAAAGCAGCACACCACAAACTTCACAGAGTGGTGGTTCCTCCTGCCAGAGGAGGCAGCCACACGTTAAAGGGCTATGCCCGATGTGCAGTCTGGTAAGCAGACCCTCCTTCCAGCAGCGAGGCTGAAATGAAGTCCAGTATGCCTTTATGGTCGATTTGAGCAAACGCAGTCTGTTGTCTGTCACCTGCAAGCAAGCAGCCTCCCACTGGTGCATGATGCATCTGTCAGAAAATGAGATGATGGCGTGCAATGGGATGGGACATTGATGGGCAGCACTATCCCAACATGCTTCCTTGGCGGCTTTGTCGGCCATGTCATTGCCCTGTGTCCCACTGTAGCGAGGTACCTAGCAGAAGATCACCTCCTCACCACAGTGTTGGACCTGCTGTAAGGAGTCATGAATGAGTTCAATCAGCGGGTCCACTGGATACATTTGGTGAAGTGTTTGTAGTGCACTAACAGAGTCAGAACAGACAAGAAACCTTGTATGGTAATGTCTGCGAACCCTCTCCTGTGGCATCAGAATACCATATAATTCCGCATCATAATTTGTAAATTTTTCTGGAAGATGCACTTTAAAAACCCTATCAGGGAACACAGTAGAACAATGGAGAGCATTCTCTTGCTGGGATCCATCTGTATAAACAACGATAAAACTTCGATACGTATTAAAAATGGGCAAAAACAAAGTTGTAAAAACAAAATCTGGAGTAGAAGTTTTCTTGTACTGTGTCAAGCTTAAAATCACTTTGGGCCTCTGAAGACGCCAAAGCAGCAATGCATTCCAGCCCTGACAGTGTATTTTGACACCTGAGAGATCCAGGTCCTTGAGACAGTCTGTAGCACATATACCAAATGCCTTGGTTGCATGGGTCCAATTCCTGAACAGTCATTCAAAGGTGGGTTGGACCACTGAACTAAATGTCAATGACTGAGGTGAGGCTGAGATTTTCTGCGCCTGTTGAGCCAAAATGATATGTCTCCGAATCCAGTGTGGTGGTTCACCAGCCCCTGCACACTGACTCAGAACTGGGCTGGTTCAAAAGGCTCCAGTCAATAACCAAAGGCCCTCATGGTGGATAGCATCTAACATCCTGAGGTAGGAAGGATGGGCCGATCCAAAGACTATGTTGCCATAATCTAAGCATGATCGAACAAATGCCCTATAAAACTGCAGGAGGTGGGACCAATCAGTTTCCCATGTTTTTCTGCTAAGGCATTTCAAAATATTCAATGACTGGAAGCCCTTTGTTCGTAGGTCTTTCAGGTGTGGGAGCCAAGTCAATTTCGAGTCAAATAATAAACCCAAAAAGCACGCAGTGTCTTGAAAACATAAAATATTGTTCCCCATTGTGAGCACTGGTTGGTTAAAACTCCGACGAGCACGGTTAAAATTTACACATGATGTAGTCTTCTCGGGTGAGAACCGAAAATCAGTTGTCTGGGCCCAGGTTTCCTGCCTCCTAATGGTCAGCTGTAGTTGCCTCGTCATTGTTGTAAGATCAGAGAAAGAGTAGAAAATTGCAAAGTCATCCACAAACAAAGAGCATTTGTCAGGGCTCCTGACTGCGGAGGAAATGTCAATGATAGCCTTGGCAAACAATGTGACACTGAGGACACTGCCCAGGGACACCTATTCTCCTGAACATAGAGTAAGACATGGCATCACCAATGCGACAATGAAAATGCCGGTCCTCGAGAAAGGATTGGGTGTGGGTGGGTTGTTTTTTTTATACTCTGGCTCATCAAAGAATAACTCCAAAAGCTAGGAAGTTTTCCCTCTTTTTGTATGTGTCTATTGACAACTCAACATTTCTACTTCTCTGTGAGTGGTCTCCTTTGATCCTAAAGTATTTACACACTACAAGAACTTTCCTACATCTGTACTAGAAAGTTGAGGATTATTTAGATAACACAGAATGGAATGGTAAAAAATTAACATTATTTATCAATAAACAACTGTTATTTACAGAAAACTGTCATAGTTTAATATTTCGTTATGTAAAATCCTGTGCCCGGTATCTCTGACAGACAATTCTGATCTTTTTGCACTTTCAGGAGCTCAACATCTCATCATGGTAGTGAGGTGCTGACTCAGCTTTTTCAGACGGGCCTAGGTGACAACACGAATAACTCAATAAAATGCTGAAGTACTGCCGAGGTCCTGATGCCAGTGAAGTGAGGGGGGCGGGGGGGAGAGGGAGAGGGAGAGGGGGGGGGGGGGGGGTAAGCGGGCAGTGACCAGTGATGTTAAACAAATGAATGGTGTTAAAGTATTTTTCTTATAAGATAATATTACTGTATGCATTAATTAGTTAATTTTTTTCAAAAATTGTTTCCATTTTCAATTAAGAATTAATGGCTATGTCTGACATTTTGTAAATGATCTATGGAGAAATAAACAACTAACTAATTAACTGCTCAGAGGTACAGCATGACATCAGTAAACTTTTGAGAAAATCTGTGCTGGGCTCCTATTTCTACCTCAAATGTTTAACATCTAATTAGAAAAAAACACTAAAATATGCATTACTATAGGCTGCATAGACATGGTATGCAGCAATAAACACCAGAGGGCACCACCAAGCAGGCAATCTCCGTGCCACATACCACTCAGTTCAAATCTGCCACCACACAGATGGTGCTCAACGTGTAGCTAGTTTATGCCTCCACCATGAGACCTTCAAAGTGTTCACTTCCACCTATAGTGATGGCAGTCACACAGAGGGCACTGACACAAGGAACTACTTTCCGCTTTCACCAAGAATAGACATATGTACACACAGCAACCCTTAGCCAGTTGCAGTTCATCAGTCCGCACAGCTGTAAATCCTGTCACAGTTCATTGTGTGAAAGAGTTGCAGACAGTTCCAATATGCACAGATTGCCAGCAACACTCGCCTACACTGATCATCAGGCTGAACTTCCATAGAGTAGATCAGCAAGACTCAAAGAGTGCTCCACAAAGCCTTGGGGCTCTCCGAGGACTCTGGGAGGGCTCCGCCAAAATAATATCAACCTAAAGAATGAAGTACAGCAAGTCTTTCACACACTGAGAATGTTTTTTTATAAAAGTTATTTTTTCTCTAAGTGGGTAATAGCCAAAAATGGGGCAACAAACATGATGATAACTCTACAATAATGCTATGATCAAAAACTACAAACAAAGAATTTAGTTGTAAATGTAGACTTCCGCGGCCGCTGTCACAGTCAATAAAATTCTTCTGGGTTTGAGGCCTTGTCATCTGTAAAATTTCGACGTTTCAGTGTCTGTTGCAAGGCGCCTTCCTCAGGGTGTATTGCTAACTGCTGGATGAGCACTAGTTTGGATACTTATATACTGTGGAGGAGTGCTGTCATTGGATGTGAGGGTGAGGAGGAAGGGTATTAGGAGGTCATTTTATTGGTCTTTGCACTGCGTGTTGTCATAGGCAGAAACGGGTGTTTTCCATTGGAGTTACCTTTACTGCTTGCATTGGTGGAAATCGGCAAATAGGAGACTTAGCGGCAATTACAACATAGCGTTGTTTACTAACTACCTAGTATCGACTAGTCAGTCCTCTACCGCTGTGGCCTACCGCGTGCCTGTTGCTCTGCAAGAGCTGTCCTTCCGCAAAGCTGTCACAGCTGGCAGCCAAGATGCTGGACGTCGGTACCCGTCTTCTCTATTCATATTGTCGGGTTGCTTAGCTATTTTTTATAGCCTCTCTTAATCTTCCTCCTCAAACTAAATGGCTGTTTCACCAGTACGCGGGACCTCTCGAAATTCGATCTTCATCCTGCACTGTTACTGATGTTACGCCACCACTGATTTGTTGTATTGTTTGAGGCAGATATATCTCTTGTGTTCAGTTAACCTTGTGCTTATTGGGTGCCCAGTCTCACCTACATACACCAGTCCACATTCGCACCCAATTTCATAAACTCCGGCAGCATGAAACTTATCGATTGTATCTTTCGTCGAGCCCAGAATGTCTATTATTTTGTTTTGCTATGAAAAATCGGCTTAATGCCTGCCCGATGGAGAATTTTGCCCAGACGTTCAGTAACCCGTTGTACATATGGTAGCACGACAGTGTTCTGCGCTTCATTCTGCATTTCCCTGTTGCCCTCCTCCTTCTGCACCATGGTTTTGTGTATCATCATCATCATGTTGTAGCCATTAGCTCCAAAAATGGACCTGAAGTTCTGTAGTTCGACTTGCAGGTTGTGTTCATCACTGATCCTGTAGGCTCTCTTAGTTAAAGTTTGCAGGGCTGAATTCTTTAGCGTAGGAAGGTGGTGGAAGGGTGCATGCAGGTACCTGGCCATGTTGGTGTGCTTCCTATAAACTCTGTGTCTAACCTTCCCCTCTGGCTTATGGTAAACTTCCACGTTGAGAAAAGGCAATACTCCATTCTTTTCTAGCTCCATGGTAAAGTGAATTTTGCTCTGCTGCTGGCTGAGATGTTCGTGAAAGTTCTGAAGCTCTTCTTCTCCGTGTGGCCAGATAACAAAGGTGTCATCAACATATTGTAGCCAGCATTCTGGGCATAATGGTGCGGACTGGAGTGCTGTTTCTTCAAACACTTGCATAAAAATGTCTGCTGCGGCCGGCAAAAGACGGGAACCCATGGCTACTCCGTCCGTCTGCTCATAAAAACCCTTTCCACCTAAAATAGGTGGTCGTCAAACAGTGGCGCACTAGCTCGCAGATATCAGGTGCCATGTGTTCCTCTAAGATGTTCATGGTGTCCGTCATGGGTACATTCATGAACAAAGACTTCACGTCAAAACTGACCATCAGATCCGTATCTGATACACACTTTTCTTTCAAAAATTGCTATAAAATGGGTGGAGTCCTTAATGTATGAATCTGTATGGCTCACTAAACGTCTAAGTTTCGGAGCCAATTCTTTCACTAATTTGTAGGTTGGTGAGTTAATACTACTCATTATCGGCCGTAAAGGAAAGGCTTCTTTGTGGATCTTTGGTACACCATATATTCTTGGTGTCTGTGGCATCTGTGGAATGAGTCATCAGGTCGCATCAAAATTCATCTTGGTTTGCTTCAGCAGTGCTTGCATCGATTTCATTTCATTTCCAGATCTCCCTTACGTTTATGATAAATGGGTCCATTCAAAAGATCCTCCATCTGCTTGCTATAATCTACTGTGTCCAACACTACGGTGGCATTTCCCTTGTCTGCCTGTATTAGCACTATCTGAAAGTTGTTCTTCAGCTCCTTGATGGCATGACATTCCTCCTTACTGATGTTTTGCTTCGGAGGCTTTGCGTGAGCCAAGACTCGTACTGTTTCTTGTCGGATCTTCTCTGCTTCTGGTTGTGGTAGATGATGAACCGAGGCCTCCACTGATTCAATAATGTCTTCTTTCGGTACTAGTTCTGGTGTGATTGCATAGTTCATCCCTTTGCCCAAAATTTTTGTGGCTGCATTGCTCAAGGTATGGCTGGAGAAGTTCACCACTGTTCGGCGCATGTCCAGAATTGGTCCTTCATCTGTTGTTTTCCGTTGCAATTTGTCAACTTCATCACCTAGAGACTAGTGGTACTTTCACTTGACCTTGTGGCTTGTTGGAAGGTTAACCTGTTGACCTTCTGCCAGTCATCCTCATCCAGTTTCCCACTCAGAAAGAGGTGCAGTTCATACAGTTTTATGTTGTTCGCGTCGAGACTACCATGAATGTGGCGGATCCTTCCCCACAACAAAGCTTTGCTAGCCTGTACACAGATATTCCTGGCCTTGTACAATTTTATGTGGGACCTCTGCACTCCTCCATAGTGTATAAGTATCCAAACTAGTGCTCATTCAGCAGTTGGCAATACACCCTGAGGAAGGCGCCTTGCAACAGTCGCCAAAACGTCAGAATTTCACTGATGACAATGCGGCCTCAAACCCAGGAGAATTTTATTGACTGAAAAGAATTTAGGTTGTACAAGCAGGCATGTGGTAACTATCACTGCACACACGTGCAGCAACCGTGCTGGGAACTGCCTCGAAGTATTCATGGCTTCACTACTGTGCTTCCCCAACTGCGGCTACATAAACCCACGCAGTGCAACACGGAGTACAATTCCTACTCAAGTTTGTGATTGCAATGCACAATCCAATCTGGCATGGTGAACCTGCACACCACTCTCAGACTACACTACATTCAATTCATGTTTGTTATTGATCTTCTGGCAGCACTATTTTATGTTTGCTGTATTGTAAATTAAATTGTTCATTTTAAAAGATAGACTGGAGCATTGGCTTAAAGGTGTTGCAAAAAAGTCTTGCATCAAGACCTCAAAGGTGATTCACATAAAAGATGCAGCATCAACCTAAAAGATTTCCAATCAAGACCGAAATTTGAAAAGGCGATGTAATTACTCCTAGTTCCTAGGCTGCAAGCAGTAAAGTTTCCAACTAGTCTATAAAGCTGAAGAGTCTCACACCAATCTCAGATATGTTGATTCTAATGGCTCACCTCTCTGCTCGTTATGTACAAAGCTATTTTCTAATAGTCCATGGTACCTGCTAAGATGCCTCGACATTTAGAAACTGACACCCCAATTGCAAAGACAAGAATGAAGGATTTTTATATGTAAAAAAGAACTATTGTTAAGAAGTCAAAAAACTGAAGTATGAGGCTCAAACTGTGAATGAAAAAGGAAAGGAGGCATTGTATTTGGTCAGCTATCGCATTGCACAAGTGGGCAAAATGCACACTAATGCTGAGAATTTAATAAAACCATGTATGGCAGACCTAAAACAGTGTATGCTTGATGAAAAATCTGCAAAGCGTCTTTCTACAGTGCAACCTTCAAATGACACCCCTTTGTATCGAATTAATGATTTCACAGGCTACACCAAACAAGAACTAGTTGGACGTCTTCAACACAAACAAATTATCTTGTTCTGGACCAGCCATTTTGTTGATAATTTTATTATGTCCATATAAACATTCACTCGAACAAGACTTGCTTGTGTGCCCATCACTGCCAACTAACACTACTGGAAGAGAAATTTTTAACACACTAACAATTTCTGTTTTATAAACCATCTTGATTGGTTTGACTGTTCGATTTTCATACTGATGGGACCAAGGCAATAACTGGTAAAAAAGTAAGAGCAGGATTACTAATAAAAAGTAAAGCACCGAACTGTAGTTGCAGCCACTGTATCCTACATAGACAAGCATTCACAATAAAGATGATGCCGCCATATCTAAAATTGGCTTTAGGTGATGAAGTAAAAATAATCAATTATGTTAAACCGTACTCTCTTCAGTGTCAATTGTTGTCTATACTGTGTGGTGATTATGGCAGCATACAAAAAACACTTCTACTCCACACCAAGGTTAAATGGTTATCTCGGGCTGAGACCTTAACAAGATTATTCAAACTATGAGCTGAATTACAAGCTTTTATGTCTGATATTTCTTTTAAATTAAAAGACCATTTGAGAGGCATCACCTGGTTGCTCAGACTAGCCTTTATGGCAGATCTATTTTGAAAAACTAATGAATTAAATTTATCTTTAATAGGAAATCAGGACAGTTTTCAATACTAATTACAGAACAACCGCCTTCAAAGCAGAAATTAAATTTCTGGATTGTTTATATTGGCAAAAGAGAACTAGAAATCTTTTTAATGCTGAATGTGTTCTATAGAGAGAGCAGAATTACCAAATGAAATATTTGAAGAATTGGTCATTCTCCACCATATGCCTGCACCTTTTGCGACATGATTCCCTGAAAAGCAGATTACAAAACTGGAAATGAATTCGTGGGTTCAGAATTCCTGTGAACCAAATTTTCAGAAGCCAGAAAATATGTCAAACAAAACTATGATTCCTTTTTAGAATCAACATTAGTCAAGCATGGCATCATTACTCAAAACTATGTCACTTGAATTTTGGTGTAGCATTTGCGATGGACAACCAAAACTTGCCACACAGGCTCTGTCTGTTCTTCTCCTGTTCCCAACAACATAACTGTGTGAAACAAAACAATCAGCATATGCAGCTACAATGACAAAATACCCCAACAGACTGGATGCTGAATGTGACATGGGGCTTAATCTACATCTACATCTACATCCATACTCCGCAAGCCATCTGATGGTGTGTGGCGGAGGGTACCTTGAGTACCTGTATCGGTTCTCCCTTCTATTACAGTCTCGTATTTTTCGTGGAAAGAAGGATTGTCGGTATGCCTCCGTGTGGGCTCCAATCTCTCTCATTGTTTCCTCATGGACTCTTCGAGAGATATACGTAGGAGGGAGCAATATACTGCTTGACTCTTCGGTGAAGGTATGTTCTCGAAACTTCAACAAAAGCCCATACCGTGCTACTGTGCGTCTCTCCTGCAGAGTCTTCCACTGGAGTTTATCTATCAACTCCGTAACGCTTTCACGATTACTAAATGATCCTGTAACGAAGCGCGCTGCTCTCCTTTGGATCATCTCTCTCTCTCTCCTATCAACCCTATCTGGTACGGATCCCACACTGCTGAGCAGTATTCAAGCAACGGGTGAACAAGTGTACTGTAACCTACTTCCTTTGTTTTCGCATTGCATTTCCTTAGGATTCTTCCAATGAATCTCAGTCTGGCATCTGCTTTACCGACAATCAACTTTATATGATAATTCCATTTTAAATCACTCCTAATGCGTACTCCCACATAATTTATGGAATTAACTGCTTCCAGTTGCTGACCTGCTATATTGTAGCTAAATGATAAGGGATCTTTCTTTCTATGCATTCGCAGCACATTAAACTGGTCTACATTGAGATTCAATTGCCATTCCCTGCACCATGCGTCAATTCGCTGCAGATCCTCCTGCATTTCAGTACAATTTTCCATTGTTACAACCTCTCGATATACCACAGCATCATCCGCAAAAAGCCTCAGTGAACTTCCGATGTCATCCACAAGGTCATTTATGTATATTGTGAATAGCAACGGTCCTACGACACTCCCCTGCGGCACACCTGAAATCACTCTTACTTCGGAAGACTTCTCTCCATTGAGAATGACATGCTGCGTTCTATTATTTAGGAACTCTTCAATCCAATTACACAATTGGTCTGATAGTCCATATGCTCTTACTTTGTTCATTAAATGACTGTGGGGAACTGTATCGAACACCTTGGGGAAGTCAAGAAACACGGCATCTACCTGGGAACCCGTGTCTATGGCCCTCTGAGTTTCGTGGACGAATAGCGCGAGCTGGGTTTCACATGACCATCTTTTTCGAAACCCATGCTGATTCCTACAGAGTAGATTTCTAGTCTCCAGGAAAGTCATTATACTCGAACATAGTATGTGTTCCAAAATTCTACAACTGATCGATGTTAGAGATATAGTTCTATAGTTCTGCACATCTGTTCGACGTCCCTTCTTGAAAACGGGGATGACCTGTGCCCTTTTCCAATCCTTTGGAACGCTACGCTCTTCTAGAGACCTACGGTACACCGCTGCAAGGAGGGGGGCAAGTTCCTTCGCGTACTCTGTGTAAAATCGAACTGGCCTTTCCTCTTTTGAGCGATTTTAATTGTTTCTCTATCCCTATGTCGTCTATTTCGATATCCACCATTTTGTCATCTGTGCGACAATCTAGAGAAGGAACTACAGTGCAGTCTTCCTCTGTGAAACAGCTTTGGAAAAGACATTTACTATTTAGGCCTTTTGTCTGTCATCCTCTGTTTCAGTACCATTTTGGTCACAGAATGTCTGGAGATTTTGTTTTGATCCACCTACCGCTTTGACATAAGACCAAAATTTCTTAGGATTTTCTGCGAAGTCAGTACATAGAACTTTACTTTCGAATTCATTGAACGCCTCTCGCATAGTCCTCCTCACACTACATTTCACTTCCCATAATTTTTGTTTGTCTGCAAGGCTTTGGCTATGTTTATGTTTGCTGTGAAGTTCTCTTTGCTTCCGCAGCAGTTTTCTAACTCAGTTGTCGTACCACGGTGGCTCTTTTCCATCTCTTACGATCTTGCTTGGTACATACTCATCAAATGCATATTGTACGATGGTTTTGAACTTTGTCCACTGATCCTCAACATTATCTGTACTTGAGACAAAACTTTTGTGTTGAGCAGTCAGGTACTCTGAAATCTGCTTTTTGTCACTTTTGCTAAACAGAAAAATCTTCCTACCTTTTTTAATATTTATATTTACGGCTGAAATCATTGATGCAGTAACCGCTTTATGATCACTGATTCCCTGTTCTGCGTTAACTGTTTCAAATAGTTCGGGTCTGTTTGTCACCAGAAGGTCTAATATGTTATCGCCATGAGTCGGTTCTCTGGTTAACTGCTCAAGGTAGTTTTCAGATAAAGAACTTAAAAAAATTTCACTGGATTCTTTGTCCCTGCCACCCGTTATGAACGTTTGAGTCTCCCAGTCTATATCCGGCAAATTAAAATCTCCACCCAGAACTATAACATGGTGGGGAAACCTACTCGAAATATTTTCCAAATTATCCTTCAGGTGCTCAGCCACAACAGCTGCTGAGCCAGGGAGCCTATAGAGACACCCAATAACCATGTCTGAGCCTGCTTTAACCGTGACCTTCACCCAAATTATTTCACATTTCGGATCTCCATCAATTTCCTTTGATACTATTGCACTTCTTATCGCTATAAACACTCCTCCCCCTTCACTGTCCAGCCTGTCTCTGCGGTATACATTTCAATCTGAGTTTAGGATTTCATTACTGTTTACGTCTGGTTTCAGCCAACTTTCTGTCCCTAGTACTATGTGGGCATTGTGGCCATTTATTAATGAGAGCAGTTCTGGGTCCTTTCTATAGACGCTCCTGCAGTTTACTATTAGCATATTAATATTGTTATTCCCTGTTGCATTTTGCCTACTCCTACCTTGCTGCGTCTCAGGAGGCATCTTGTCGGGCCTAGGGAGGGAATTCTCTAACCTAACTCCGTTCTATCAAGCTTGGCATTAAACATTTGGTCAAAAATAAAAAAATAAATAAAAACTTCATAATCTCCATTAAATGGAAATAATTTTATCAATTAGCAGTGGAACTAATATAAGGTTATTTTGTGTGTTGTGTGTTGTTTTGTACATTGCTGTAGAATTCAGTAGTGTACAATGCATCTATTTTTGGATGATTTTCATTAAACGATTATAATTAAAGAATGAACATCAATGCACATTTTAGCCCTCTGTAAAATATTTAGTATCGCACAATGGTTGTGTCACCAAAACAGTTTGAGAACCTCTAGATTGGATAGTTCTCCTTCACTGTGATAAAAATTAGATTAGTGTTAGAGCTCTAACTACAGAGTCATGCATCACTCATCACTCAAGGCTGAGTATTTCATTGTTTGCTGTGTTAATAAATGTTAATTATCTTTTTGTAAATTGAAGGGGGATCATTGCTGTCAGCTGTCCTTACTTGTTTTATTTTGTGTTGCACACATTACTTGTGTTTCAGTTATAATGCCCTGTGAACACATCAGTTATTAGTGTAAAAGACAGCTACCTTGTACAGCAACTACCTATCTGTAGCACGGGGTTCACTTCCTGCTACCTTGGATGTTGGGTGCTATACTTGTTTATACAACACTGCATATAGCTACTTGATGTATAGGCACACAATTCATTACACTTCTTCCTTTGCTGCTTTCTGGTCCCTTTCCTCTCTGATGTATAAACAAAGCAGGCCTTCATTTCACTCGTTACAGCAAATAGTGTAAAAAGTATAAAGTAAATGGTGTAGAAACTATGAAGTTAATCTGATCTAATACACATACAGTACATACAAAACACATAAGTGCCCCATGTGTACAACACAATCTCATACTATGTTACTGATTACAACCATAAGAAATCAAACCTACCTGTCTACTGTGTAGCCTGGAAGACATAAGGTTAACAGTGACCTCAAACTAATCTAGACAAAGTAAAAAAAAATTACCTGTACTGCCAAACAGTATAATTTGCAGGATTCAAGTCCAGTGCATCTTTCGTAAGGTGCAGGGCTCGCTCTGATTTCTCTCCCAATTTCAGGATTGCTCTAAAGTAGTTATAAACGTCAACAACTGCAAAAGAAATGAATTTTAATGAACACGTGTACAATGAAGGATGTTGTACTACTGTTTGTAAAAATTACAACATAAAGATTAGTGTGACAAACACAGATGATTACAATTAAAAAACCGTGTGTTCTCCAGCTTTGAGTATTCAATAGACTGCGAGGCTCCACATGTTGTAATTAGTCTCTGAACAGCCTGACAGTCCAAAAAGCAGCAATAGGGGCTACTAAGGACCGGTGACAAACAAGATGCTGACCGAATCCCAGAAAGGGTCAATCATATAGTGATTGATGTTCTGACAGCCACCAGCATGCAGGAATCAAGAAAGTGAAAGAGGGACCATCCAAACTATGTGGAAAGTCATAATTTCTGGCAGACAGAGATCATACCCCCACAGAAAAGTGTCACCTTATAATCTACAGAAGCTTAATACTGGTTAACCTTGAAGCAGTACAAAAGATCTCTTCAGATGTTCAAAGGCAGAATATAAGCAATGAGACAACTTTACCACAGGAAAGTGCGGGAATTCAGTCACAGGCTTACTGTGTTTTGTGAAAAACATGCCCCTCAGTGATGTATTAAAGCAAAGATACCTCCTGCTCCATGGCTGACTATGGAATGATGCTAGATAGTTAATAAATGAAACTCTGCACATAAAAGATTCAAGCAAAATCCAATACCTGAATTTTGGTATGCATACAGAAACCTGTAGAGCAAAATGAAGTCATTTGTGCACAATGCCAATCTCTGGAATGTCCACTCTGTTGTATGCAGAGTGTCAAATCCAGCAGCACTGCAGACTCAGCATAGAAAAATCAAAATTTGATGCTGTTTTTCAAGCCCCTACATACAAATAAAACAACTTTTCTCAACAGCAATATGTTCCTGTGTTGTGATAAATTGTTAGCCACAGGACAGCATCTTCCCCACAGAATGCATTTTTCTTAAAACATTTAGATGAACACAAGGTGACAACACTAGAGAAGGAATACTGACAAAAGAAACTCCAAGCAAAGAGAATTGTGAAGGAGGAAAAGGAGAAGAGTAGGGAAATATTCACCCAGAAACTAGAGCATGATAGCAAAGGGAATCAAAAACTGCTATGTGGGTTATTGAAAAGTAAAAGATCTGATTGTGAAGACATAAAAGCGATTTAAACAGAGGATGGGGATATTATCAGGGACATGGAAGGTATCAGAGAAGAGATGAAAAATTATTTTGAAATCTTAGTGAATGGGGAAGGTGCACATGAAAGTGACACCAAAGTCATTGAATTAAAGGAAGGGCAGGATCCAATCTCTTGGTTAGAAACAGAGAATTCCCTGAAACAGATGAAAAGTGGGAAGGTGGCTGGAGTAGATGAGCTGACAGGGGATATGATTAAAGCCACAGGAATCCATGGAATACAATGGTTACACCAGGTGCTGGGGGTGATGTGGAAATAAAACAAAGTGCCAGGTGAATGGAAAAAAGGAATTATAATACCATTGTTCATAAAAGGTAGTAGAAAGAAATGCACCAACTACCGAGGAATCACACTGCCTTAAGATAATGGAAAAAGGTCATAGAAAAAAGATTGCATAAAATTCTAGAACACCAGCATGGGTTCAGAAGTAACAGGGGAACAATAGAGCTCCCTCCGACAGTTAATGGTTAATATTGAGAAAAATAAAATGACTTGACAGTAGTATTTGTGGATTTGGAAAAAGCATATGACAGTGTAAATAAAATATGGGAATGCTTGAGAAAACATAATGTTCCTGATTCATTAATTAAAAAAGTCCAGGTACTGTAATGGTTGTGAGAGCAGTTTATAAGTAGGAGGTGGAAGATCAAAATGGTTTAAGACAAAGAGAGGTGGTCAGCAAGGCAGTTCGCTCTCCCCTATACTCTTCATTACACTTGTGGACACAATCGTAAAAGAAATCAAACAAGAAGAAAATGAAGATCTCAATGCTTTTGTTTTTGCTGATGACATCGCCATTTGGGAAGAGACTGAAATGGAGGTTCAGAGGAGACCAGATTACTGGAACACAAAATTTAAAAAATTCAAGTTAACTGTGAGTAGGAACAAGACAGTGGCAATGAAGACTACCAGGACACACACATCTTGTCACATCATACTGGAGGGGGAGATGGTTGAATGTGTGAAAAGTTTCAATTATCTGGGTAGCATCATATCACGAGATGGAAGTTCCAAACTAGAAGTCTTAAACAGAATAACAAAAGGCTCTAGCTTCTTCCACCAAGTACAAAATCTGATCTGGGACAAGGAAGTCCCTGAAAGAGCCAAACAGACCACGTATAAAACTTTTCTCCAGCCAATCATGATGTATAGTCGAGGCCTGTGTCATAAATAAGAGAAAGAGAGTCAATTACAAGCATGTGAAATGAAGTTCCTTAGGTCAGCTCTACAAAAAACTAGAAGAGACAGAGTCAGGAATGATTATGTAAGAAGAGACCTGCAGTTGACATTGACTACAGAAGAGAGGATGAGTGCTTTGAGATTGAAGTGGTTCGGTCGTGTGAAGCAAATGCACCAGACTCAAACTACATGCCAGTATTTGGAGATGTAGGTACCAGGATGAAGAGCAACTGGGCGGCCTAGAAAGAGATGGACAGACCAGGTTAAGGAAGGTCTCAAGAGGAGAGGAGTAACATGGGATGTAGTGGAGAGGGAAAAGCTATACTAGGACAAAAACCAATGGAGGCCTATCATTCACAAAGTTCCTAACCGGCTCGCTGGAAGCAAGTCCTGCTGCTGCTGCTGCTGCTGATGATGATGATGATCATGATGATATGGGTACATCACGTAACTAATGAGGAGGTACTAAATACAATTGGGGAGAAGAGGAATTTGTGGCAAAACTTGACCAAAAGAAAGGATTGGTTGGTAGGACATGTTCTGAGGTATCAAGAGATCACCAATTTAGTATTGAAGGGCAGTGTGGAGGGTAAAAATCGTACAGGGAGACCAAGACAGGAACACACTAAGCAGATTCAGAAGGATGTAGGGTGCAGTAGTTACTTGGAGATGAAGAAGCTTGCACAGGACAGAGTAGTATGGAGAGCTGCATCAAACCAGTCTCTGAACTGAAGACCAAAACAACAACAACAACAACAGTAAATAAAGCAATGTTCTGAGGTAGCAGGTACAGATGGAATCCCGAAGGTATGATTAAGAACACTGTCAATATTAAATTCCAGTTCTCACTGGTACCTTCAATCTTCGTCTTTTAGTTTTCCGTATCCTTCAATGACCAACAGCCAATGGTCACCAAGCGAGTATGGCCTGATGAGCATATTATCTGCAGTACCATCACATCACTGTTTATGAGCAACTGAGGGACTACTTTAGAATTAACAAGATCCTTGACAATATCAGTCAAGCCTCCAAAAACATCACAGCACAGCAATTTTATTAAAGTGACTGACAACACCATGCATACCATGGATAGGCATGAAGTGACAATTTTGACACTGCTTGATTTCTGCAAGCTTTTGAGGATGCTGATTTTAGACATATTACTTACAGAAATGAAACAGCTGCTTTTCTCAAACAACGCAGTTCTACAGCTAGTTCAAAAACAAATATTACAGAATTGTCTGCCGGCCAGAGCAGTAATCACGGAAACACACACACACACACACACACACTAGAGTCCTCCAGGGTACAGCCTTGGTCCATTACTGTTCTCACTGCATATCCATATCATGTCATCTCATATGCACTACATCCTGGTAATCACTGATTATATAATGACAACAGCCAGTTATTTCTACACACCAGCCCTAGGGACATTGCTGCTGCTATATCAGCAAACAACTTTAGTCAGTATCATGATCAACAGAAAATCTTAAACTGAAGGCTAAAAAGTAACTTATCACCTTCATGTTACATCAAAAGTTGATTAACGGACAGTTTGGTGAAATAGCTCCTCTAAAAATCCTTAATGATATCCAATTATACTATCAAACACAGTAAAAGATGTCTTGGATAAGCATCTAAATTGAGAAGAACAAACTGATTCAGCTTGCAGAAAATCTCTTGCCTTCCCTAGGTGTAATCAAAAAACTTAGAGAATATTTCCACCTCAATTTAAACAAAAATTAGGTCAGTCTCCAGTCTTGTGAAATATTTACTACTGTGATGTAACTCAACACAGCACAAATAGTGATAATGCCAGATGACTTGAATTAACCATGAACACTTGCTTAGGACATGAGTGGAATATTTGGTTGTTTGATCATGTCAGTCCTTCCTATGTACAGCACTGTGGATATGGCCAGACTGGTGTCATGGCTTTCATATACAATGTTTTATGCACCAGCTTCCTAGTCAGTGGTGTCCTCAACACCTCTTCTCACATGCCACATATCTATCACGCCATAACAGCACCACCAGATCCAAGAATCTTCACTGTACCCAGGCATAATACTAATTCTTTCTTTATCTTCTTCTCTCCTTAATTTGTGCAATTAATTGTCATCACCATCATCATCATTATATACTGCTCATGTACTCGACTTACTGCTATGTTGACTAAGGAGGTCTGGTTAGATATAAAAAGGTATGAAGGTTCTAATCCTGAGAGGTAAAACAAGCACGTAAATAAAAATAAAATAAACAGATTATGTATCAACTCGTTTCATGACCTGCGAGGTCTCATGGTAGCTGAGGAAAAACAGTGACCAAAGGTAGAATAATCAAATTTGAGACTAGGGAAAGGAGAGTGTTGGAACACTTTACCCTAAACATAAAGTCCCTTAGTTCTCACTCTTATTATTTTGGTAGAAACTTAAAATCCTGAGTATACTCAGGTAACTTGAGAACAGCCCTTTGAAAAAATAAAACCTTGTTTATATGTCTCTCAGCACTGACAGTCATGTTTCAGTTCGGGTGGCTATCACTAGATATTGCCTTCACCACCTGCAGCTTTGTATACTCAACAACAAAATGTGCTGTTTCAGCCTCTCTCCTGTATTGTTGTTCAGGCTTGTCTTCTGAAAATTAATAGTCATAATAATCTTGAATTTGACATAGAAATTAGTCCCTGAAAGCGAAGAATAATGGGATGTTATTTTACTGTAGACTGAAAGTTGTGATAGTTCAGATGACTGACTAGTGATCATTAGCGCAGGACAAACATATCTGCTGTGATCCAGTTAGCTCAGCCACGATTCTGTTCACAGGGAACCATTGCGAAATATATCACTCAACCTCATATCTACACAGAAACTAAAAAAAATAACTAGCCTAACAAAAAGTCTGTGCCTACTCGCCTTCACAGATTTTGTCTAAACTTACATTAGGCTATATGCCAGGCTTTGCGAAAATGTAAGTGGAAGAGCCAGATGGCCGGGAGTTTAGGGGAGAGAAAAAAATAACTTTTTTGGCATTGGTCTGACAATGCATGAGCCATTTATGTCAGCTTGGTCTCCAGATAATGATTGACACAGTGGAAAGATTACAGAAGGGCAGCCATGTCAAATGGATGGTGAAAAGAGAGATTCATGTGAGTTCCTTTGTTAAATTTGCAACCAAAATGATAATTATGCACTTCAAAGGACAAGTTCTAATATGAGGCATTGATGAACAAATGACTTTCCTTTGAATTAACAGTTCTGTCACTGAATTTACATTTAAAACTGATAACACTGTGTGTGTGTCAAGGTGTGATAGTCTTCAGTTTATATTCTTGATATTAACCACTGACAAAGGTTTTCATTCCTTGGCTTGTACATCGATAATATATCATAGGATAGTACATTTCCATGTTGGAAACAAATAACTTCTACATAAAGCAGGTCAAAATGAAATTCTTTTGTACTTTTCCCATCACATCATTTCAAGAAATAATTTTAATATTAAAATAACAGACAGGAATACAAAAATTATTAATGCAGGGTAATCGCCTGGGTATACCATTTGATGTTGGACGATTTCCCTTTGCTTTTAAGGCAGAAGGCTGGAGTTATGGCATTGTATGCTCCCTGAGCACCTATCTTTGCACTTCTGTCCTGGATTAAACTCCAAACCTCGCTGCACTGTCTCATTATGTAATGGCATGTGACACTGTCGGTGGCAAGATGTCCATCAGATGGGGATATTAAGCTTGTCAGCCCCCTCGGTGCTCTTCCAGAGATGTAGGCTATTTGCCAGCACTAGGTTTCATCTTAACCATTCCCTCATCATAAACACAGGCATGACACCACACTACAACGGCCCTTTACTATCACCTACACTAACCAGATACAGTTAAATACACATCTCACACACTTCGTGTATGAAAGGTGCCACAAGTACAAGAAAAAGAAAGGAAAAAAAACCTTTGAAATTATGCATCTAAATCTGCCCTTTAGGATCTCCTGGGTGACAATGCCATACGACTTTACTTTCTATCTACTTATCAAGCAAAAGATATTTCAGACTCCAGTTGAGTGTAATTTAATAAGATTATTATACTACATTACCACAGATAGATTTTTATCTTGACTTGGGCCCTGTTACATCAGATGACTCTCTCTATACCTAATAATATTTCCATAGTTTACTTCATTGAAATAGTTGCCGGTCACCCAAAGAGTGCTTGATGTAGTATAAACACATTCCATCGCGTGGTATAACACACCTTACAGTGTGATCCATACCGTCGTTTCCCACAAAATACCCTTTTACAAACACCACAACCAACAACTTTCCAAAAGTCAAAATTAAACATTAGGCAGCGTCACACAAAGCAAACGTCTGCTACAAACGCACACTTCTCACAGAGCACATAAATATACTACCAATAACACTATAAGGTCTCTCGTCACGTCTTCGTTACATCACAGGTCTCGACCAACGCCCGTCGTCGTGTTTTTTAGGGTGCTGGTAACAACTAATCAATTAGATGAGCATCATAAAACAATTTCGAGGCACTCTCCGTACATGTAACTTAAAACAACTACAAATATGGTGCACCTGAACGCGGTTTATTAATTATCTGGAATATTTTCTAAACAAACATCTTCACCTGCACCTCATTCAGTTCTAGTTCGTGCGGCTGAATGCCATGAATCTGATTGTTACCAGTTCTAATAAAACTACCACTTATTTGCACATGTCTAGGCAAATTTTATACAGAATGTATGATGTCAACAAACGATCGTGAATTCAATAAGTCGTAAACAGCAAACATTCTAGGCCGTGCTACGTATGTTTCCTTCCCAACAGTACTATACACCAATGATTCACTGCACACAGAGCTTGAAAAATATTTTCCACTCGTATTGTGACACACATCCCTTGGCTACGTTATGTATGGAAGAACAATAGTTACAATCTTATCCAGTACACAATGTTTACTTTGACTGACAGCAAAATATCACGCACATTTTTCAGTATATGATATAGCTACTACGGGATGTGGTCCATCATCTTGCGGAACTGGTGTAACATCCTTCCAATTGACTCTGTCTTTATAAAACACCCAAATAGCATCATCATACAGCTCTTCTGAACTGCTATCCGCCATAATACCACAATAACAACAATACCAAAGATACTATATACGAAAGACAGCACAGATTTTGCTACAGATGCTGTGATTCGGGTTTCCAACAGGTGTCCAAATACACTATTGTGACATGTAACTAAAGTGACGCCACTCATTCGCAACTCGAGTGGCGATACTGAAGTTGCATTTGGAAATATCCAGATTCCTGTGAACTCCCTCGGGTGACACCACTTTTAGCCATGCCACTAGAAGTTAAAACTGGTTAACTTTGTGACGCCAATTTCGGTGTTCTACCACCAATTAATGTCGTTCAACTGCCACCTCGACGGAGAATTTCAAAGTACCATATCTGTATTCTGGTTTTCGTGTTAAGGCCTCTCCACATGCAATGGTCTGCTGGCGCAAATGTCTGCACATATCACAACTATGAAGACAACGAGCTGCATATGGACAGGACATTTGCTCCAATCTGTTGCCGACAACCATATCTACACAGAAAAGTAGTAGCGTGTGAACAGGAGATCGCTGCAAACCCAGTGCGTGAAAGGTGTTCGACTTAGTTTTTTGTTATTGCAGTCTAGTGTTTCACGTCTGTGTGTTCACAATGAATTTCAGAACGGCAAATAGGCTTACATATCAGTGCTCTAGAGAGTTCATTGCTGAATTTATTGAAATGTACTGGAGTCACATATGTTTGTGGAAAATAAAGGGCAATGAATAAAGCAACAGAGATAAGCTTCTCATTGTTAACAGAGAAAATACGAGCATTTAGCCCTACGACTAATAGGGAAACGATAAAGAAAACTTTTAATAAAATAAAAGTATCGTAGGGCCTGTTTACTGTAAACAGATAAACAAAGTCACGAGATCTAAAAACAATATGTAGCTCATAGTAAGAGTGAATTAGAGATGAAATATAGAACTCACTATGTTATAACTAGAAGTAAAACTTTACATATGGGCTGTAATCCCTATATATGAATTTAGAATAGAGTTTTACATTCTGGTGACGAAGCTTATAATGGGTTGCTGGTGGACATCAGGCAGCAAATTGAATATCCGGACTCAGAAACTAAACTGTAGCTAATACCACACACACCTATAATTTCTTAGATATGCTGAGTTTCAAACACGTCTAAAACTATAAAAATAATGTCTGTACCTTTTCACTAGTGATATATTACAGATCTGACGTTCTTTACTTGACTTTAAGAAAGCTGCCGTCAGGAAAGTGTCCAAATTTACACATGTATTGTGTATGGTTTCAGTCAATGGTTGTTTTGAAATTACAGTCGAAATTTCTAGATCCTTATACCTTCTTCCTGTTGCCACGAACCTCAACGTGACGATCAGCTACTCTCCTCACACAAATATTTTTCCGTGTTATTCTAGAAGTTATGAGTGTCAAAAGATAATTATTTGTTTCCAAAGCAATCCACAGATCATTATGTCAGTAGTCGGATTCTTCCTGCATATCGTGAAGTAAATTTATCTACCTTCGCTTTAAGCACCCACTATATAGATCAGTGACAACCAAGAATACAGCTACTATACTATTTGAAACAGTTAACGCATAACAGGGAATCAGCGATCATAAAGCGGTTACTGCATCGATGATTTCAGCCGCAAATATATATATTAAAAAAGGTAGGAAGATTTTACTGTTTAGCAAAAGTGACAAAAAGCAGATTTAAAAGTACCTGACAGCTCAACACAAAAGTTTTGTCTCAAGTACAGATAATGTTGAGGATCAGTGGACAAACTTCAAAACCATCGTACAATATGCGTTAGATGAGTATGTGCTAAGCAAGATCGTAAGAGATGGAAAAGAGCCACCGTGGTACAACAACTGAGTTAGAAAACTGCTGCAGAAGTAAAGAGAACTTCACAGCAAACATAAACATAGCCAAAGCCTTGCAGACAAACAAAAATTACGGGAAGTGAAATGAAGTGTGAGGAGGGCTATGCGAGAGGCGTTCAATGAATTCGAAAGTAAAGTTCTATGTACTGACTTCGCAGAAAATCCTAAGAAATTTTGGTCTTATGTCAAAGCGATAGGTGGATCAAAACAAAATCTCCAGACACTCTGTGACCAAAATGGTACTGAAACAGAGGATGACAGACTAAAGGCCGAAATAGTAAATGTCTTTTTCCAAAGCTGTTTCACAGAGGAAGACTGCACTGTAGTTCCTTCTCTAGATTGTCACACAGATGACAAACTGGTAGATATCGAAATAGATGACAGAGGGATAGAGAAACAATTAAAATCGCTCAAAAGAGGAAAGGCCGCTGGACCTGATGGGATACCAGTTCGATTTCACACAGCGTACGCGAAGGAACTTGCCCCCCTTATTACAGCGGTGTACCGTAGGTCTCTAGAAGAGCGTAACGTTCCAAAGGATTGGAAAAGGGCACAGGTCATCCCTGTTTCCAAGAAGGGACGTCGAACAGATGTGCAGATCTATAGACCTATATCTATAACGCCTATCAGTTGTAGAATTTTGGAACACCTATTATGTTCGAGTATAGAGACTAGGAATCTACTCTGTAGGAATCAGCATGGGTTTCGAAAAATACGATCGTGTGAAACCCAGCTCGCGCTACTCGTCCACGAAACTCAGAGGGCCATAGACATGGGGTTCCCAGGTAGATGCTGTGTTTCTTGACTTCCGCAAGGCGTTCGATGCAGTTCCCCACAGTCGTTTAATGAACAAAGTAAGAGCATATGGACTATCAGACAACTTGTGTGATTGGATTGAAGAGTTCCTGGATAACACAACGCAGCATGTCATTCTCAATGGAGAGAAGTCTTCCGAAGGAAGAGTGATTTCAGGTGTGCTGCATGGAGTGTCGTAGGACCATTGCTATTCACATTATACATAAATGACCTTGTGGATGACATCGGAAGTTCACTGAGGCTTTTTGCGGATGATGCTGTGGTATATCGAGAGGTTTTAACAATGGAAAATTGTACTGAAATGCATGAAGATCTGCACCGAATTGACGCATGGTGCAGGGAATGGCAATTGAATCTCAATGTAGACAAGTGTAATGTGCTGCGAATACATAGAAAGAAAGATCTCTTATCATTTAGCTTCAATATAACAGGTCAGCAACTGGAAGCAGTTAATTCCATAAATTATCTGGGAGTATGCATTAGGAGTGATTTAAAATGGAATGATCATATAAAGTTGATCGTCGGTAAAGCAGATACCAGACTGAGATTCACTGGAAGAATCCTAAGGAAATGCAATCCGAAAACAAAGGAAGTAGGTTAGAGTACGCTTGTTCCCCCACTGCTTGAATACTGCTCAGCAGTGTGGGATCCGTACCAGATAAACTTGATAGAAGAGATAGAGAAGATCCAACGGAGAGCGCCGCGCTTCGTTACAGGTTCATTTAGTAATCGTGAAAGCATTACGGAGATGATAGATAAACTCCAGTGGAAGACTCTGCAGGAGAGACGCTCAGTAGCTCGGTACGGGCTTTTCTTGAAGTTTCGAGAACATACCTTCACCGATGAGTCAAGCAGTATATTGCTCCCTCCTACGTATATCTCGCGAAGAGACCATGAGGATAAAATCAGAGAGATTAGAGCCCACACGGAGGCATACCAGCAATCCTTCTTTCCACTAACAATACGTGACTGGAATAGAAGGGAACACCGGTAGAGATACTCAAGGTATCCTCCGCCACACACCGACAGGTGGCTTGCGGAGTATGGATGTAGATGTAGATGTAGATGTAGATGCCACAGTGCTCAACCTCACTACACACTTCCAAAACGCCAATCCATGTTGTCTGAATAGTAGGTGGGTGAAGAGGGGTAAACTGCGCATGTGCTATAACTAAGTGGAAATACAGTCATACTACATACGATTAGATTCATATTTCATATTTATCAAAAACATATATCTCAAACGAAATGAATTTTCAGAATTATTTAATTGTTTTTGGCGCACTGAACACGTAATATAACTTTCATCTGGTACAAACTGTCGGCATATGGCAGTCGGAGACAATTTCACAGGTTTTGGCTCTCAGACTGCCATGTAATGATGACTTATTTAGTTCCATAATTGAATAAAAAACATTAACAAACATATTTTGATCGCAATATTTTAACGTGTTTGCAGAGGTGTGATGGAGATGTGGGAAACTCTTCCAGAGAAAAACAATGTAGACGTCCTGGGCAACTTCAAGGGAAAAGATTTGTCTTTAAAATGGAATTTCAATGCAGATCAATCTGTTCTATTCACATATGCACAGGAACGCTTCCGACTCAAGTGTTAAACTGTCTAACAGATGCAAGACTGGCAGTGTCCTCAAAACACCTAGAAAACTATCCTTATAACTCCATCAGTGCCACATTGAGTTCCATGCATTTACAGTTACAGATTTACAATCATGATACCTTCACTGTGGTGCAGTTAAAGCATGGTGCAATGTCCTCACGATGAGTTCTTCAAACCTCACGTTTTCTTTAACATTAAGAACTTAGGGAACTGGATTGTGCTTTCTGCCCGAATTTGTCCCTTTTGCAATGCGATTTTCTTTTTAAATGCATCCCTGTCAGATCAAAAATAAGTTGTTTTACATCTTGCAGTGTCTTACCACGGGCAGTGGGCAGTTAAGTCCACTTAAAATGCGAGGTCTGTGATCGATTTCGGATGTTATAATTTTCGTTTCTGCACTCCTTTTTCCTTCATATATTGAATAATAGCTGGTTTTAAATCGTTATTCTAGACATTTCCCTTAATTTAACCAACATACGTTACAGCAATACTAAGGTCTCTATACTCTTCATTCATTTCCACCGCAAAATGTTGCAACAGACATTGGAATGATGCATGCAACCCCAGAAATTCAATTCAGTTTCTTCATTGCTCCTTGAAATACAGAACACTGTTTCCCATCTGTTGACCATTGCAATTTTTGCTCTTTCATAATCAAATACGTCTTTAATTTCTTTCTGCATGGTGTTGTAACGTCATCACATAACAAATTTGCAAATGCGAAATAGATGCTGAGAATTCTCATCCATCTCTTCTGTCATTCGATTTCATTTTTAAAGATTTGTAGGGACAGATCACTAGACTGCCTCTTTATATGCAAACAGTCGCTGGAGCTCTGAACGTCCGATATAGCAACAACTGATAGCGAAGGGTAAACAGTACTGACTCCATGATTCTGCCAAAGTGAAGTTAGTCATGTCAGCCAAAAAGTGGCACACCGCAATACTAAATAAAATGTTTCACTGTAGTGGTTACTTCTGAGAAGACTTGAGCAAAGCTGAGATACACCGAGCCTCGCCCTACAACCAGCCCACATATCATGTTCACGTGCTGTTTGGCATACCGCGGCCAGCCCTGGTGTAGACCAGTTTTGATATTTCTCTCTGTTTCTTGCGTTACGTTTACAATTTTTTGCTACACAAGTAGCAAACACAGACTACAGTAGTACTTTCTCTGTTAAGAATTTTAGAATAAATGAAATAAATTTTGAGTTTGTGAACGCATAATCGCTTGCCACTGAAATTTGTTTCCTAGACCTACAGATGGTGGGTGAGCAGTAGACTGAAAGTTTCATCGTGTAAACACAAGATATTTGCAGCGATTTATTGAATGCACAGACAATTTCACAAATATGTGTGACAGACAGATCGTTTCATGTGATGGGCCTTAAGTAATTTTGTTATTTTGTGAGTTTTTACAGTTTAAAACAAAGTTGAGAATTGCTCATTAGCAACTGTATAGTTTCTTGAACTGCAGAAGGAACGATCTTGTTCATGGAATCACAAAAACAAGTGCAAATAAGGTAGAAGTTTAGGAGATCAAGTATTGCTTGAAATTGTGGATGGTGAACGGAAAAACGCCCTCAGTTGTAGTTTATCTATTACAAACATTAAAAGAAAAACTGTTCATAAGACCTTCATCAACGAACACAATAATGCGTTAAAAACTTATAAAAGTATATTGTTGTTTTAAACTTATACAGCAAATGTATAGGAAGCACGTGAATCCATCATTTGTGACTATGAGCGTCTCGGGCAGCATGGGTGGAAAATATTGTGAATGAGAGACCGAGCGCTTTGCTGTATTCGATTGAGATCTTGGATATGGTGCCTGATGCTTCAAACCTAATAATTTATGTTGGCTTCCAGAATGTTAAATGGGATGTATTTCTCACAAGAAGTGAAAATTAGCTGTGTTCTTATCTGCCTAATTAGAATTTCTTTACATTTAGAACTTGCTTATTTATTTGCTGCACTAGTCTTTGTGAAAGCCGAGTCTCTAATGACTAGTAACTGTCGATATACCTGTTATAAGCAGAAATATTTAATTCTGTTTTGAGAACTTCAGGATCTTACAATCTTCAGTTATAGTGCGAACTCTACTCCCAGCACCAACATCTCTGCAATATGTCTACGGCGTAGACTTTAGTATTTGTTTACTCTTCTGCTCTATATTTTCGACACATCCCAACTTCAGTAGCGCCACAGTGAGTTTCTCTTTTTCAGGGGTCTGCTTGTTCTTTCTCAGTTGCTCATGAATGTTTTGTTTGTGTTTCTTGAGTTCTTATTCAGCTTTTTTTAAACACTATGATATGGCTAAGGATTGTGGTTGTCTTGAGCTGACACAATGGGAATTGGCTGCTGTCAGTAAACAGCTGGAAGCTGCATTGACCTTGGTCAGGAGGCTTCTGGCTACTTCTCAAAGCTGTGGCGCCATTTGAGTGCCAGTAGGAGATCTGCTTTTGGTACCAGCAACTGATCCCCGCTTCCCTGCTCCACTCTTGAATGGCACATGGGAAGAATAGTTGACGGTAATCCTCTGTATTAGCTCTAATTTCACAAATTTTCTCGTTGTGGTCATTTCGTGAGATGTATGTGGGAGGAAGTAAAATGTTGTCCAACTCTCCCTGTCAGGTCCTACTCGAAATTTGAATAGTAAACCTCTATGTTATGCACAATGCCTCTCTTGTAATTTCTGCCATTGGAACTTGTTGAGAATCTGTGTAAATCTCACGTGTAGACAAAATGCACTGCTCTTCATTGGATCTTCTATCTGACCTATCTGGTAAGGGTGACAGATTGATGAACAGTACTGAAGAATTGGTCTAAATAGCACCTAGTAAGATACTTTCTTTGTGGACCAGTTAAATTTCCTTAAGATTCCTCCTATGAATCTTAGTGTGGTATCTGCTTTTTCTTCTATTTGTTTCATGTGGCCATTCCAATTAATGTCGCTTTGGATAGTTGCTATTTGATATTCTATGGTATATGCTGTATACAGCAGTTTGTCATCAGTAATGCTGTTGTTCAGTAGTGGATCTTTTCCTATGTGTGTGCAACATGTTAAATTTGTTTACATTCGGAGTCAGCTGCCAGAGCTTGTACCATTCATCAATCCTGTACAGGTTATTCTGCAAATCGATACTGTCTACTGACATTGCTACTTTCTTATAGACAACTGCAGCATTGCGAGCGGCTGTAAAGAGCTTCTGACGTATTCTACTTGATCATTTGCATACATTGTAAACAATAACGGTCCTATCACACTTCACTGGGGTACCCTCGAAATTACCTTTACATTTGTCGATTTGGTTTCATAAAGATTTACGTGTCATGTTCTATCTGCAAGAAAGTCTTGAATCAAATCGCAAATCTGATCCGATACTCGGGAAGCTCGTACTTTTTTTTTCAGTAATTGGCATTGCAGTCCTGAAGTCGAAGAACACGGCACCAACCTGAGCGCCAATGTCTACAGCACTGTGGATCTCATAGAGGAATGGAGCAAACAGAGATTCGCAAGATCTCTGTTTGCAGAATCTACACTGATCGGAAAATATCGCAGCACCAAAAAGTAATTAAAGTAGAGTAATGAAATTTCAGGCATACATTTGTCTATGTAGCATATTTAACTCATTAACATTGAAAGGTCACAGGTTGAAGGAAGTACGAGAAAAGCTTGTAAGGTTCTCTTTTTTTTTTTTTTTTTTTTTGCTATTGTAAATACACCACCTTTACTGTACTGGGGCTAAGATGAGTGCACTGCATGAGTTGTGAATAAGATCCTTGACTCTGTGTTTAGTTTTACCTGTGGTTGGCTTGTTACTCAGTCGTGTAGCACTGGGCTTTCTTATTTGAGACATAATAGTGAGCAGCTGAGTGTGTTAGAGAATGAGATCTGCTATTTGTGAATGTGGGAGAAACTATCTGGAATACTTTATTTTTGAGATGAAAACGCATTTATAATACATTTTCATTCTTTGTATTGATGGAGAAGAGAGTGGAGGAATTTTAAAGATCATGAAGGAGTAAATCTTTGTCCTTCATAGAAATAATAACTTTTATCATTAGTATTAATTTGATCTCTTTCTTTTCATTATGTCGCAAATTATGCAACTGGTTGAGATGTCTGTAATTTTGTAGTTGTTAGAGTCTTCTTATGTTTTACAGTCCTTTTTGTAAATAATCAATGTTTAATTTTTGAAGAACGATTTTCTTTAAAGGAAAACCCACCTCCACAATTTATAGTAAAGTTTTGACTATTTTGTTGTATATACAATGCACCTCACACAAAGTCACATATTGTTTCTGACAATCAAAATATTAGCAGTGAGTAATTTATTTTCCTTTAGCTCCTGCAATCTGCTGGTTTGTATTTGCATTCCAGAGCTTCACTACTCCAGATACAAAAACAGTATGCTGAGCAAGAGGTAAGCCATTTTTATTTCAGGAGAGATATCACCTTGCATTCTTCAGCAAACAATGTGCAGTTATTATTGTCAGATGTCATGCTAGCAAGCAGATTAATTTTAAATGAAAATTACAGGTAATTTAAAACAATTATTTTCTTCTAAGTACAGCTGTAATTGCCAGCTGATTTGGCTGAGCAGTTCTAGGCGCTTCAGTCTGGAACCACGCTGCTGCTACGGTCGCAGGTTCAAATCCTGCCTCGGGCATGGATGTGTGTGATGTCCTTAGGTTAGTTAGGTTTAAGTAGTTCTAAGTTCTAGGGGACTGATGACCTCAGATGTTAAGTCCCATAGTGCTCAGAGCAATTTTTGAACAGCTGTAATTAATTTTTGTGGATATTCCAAGTCTAACACTGCAGCACTTAATATCACATGACATTCATAATATATTTCAATACTGAGTTTTAAATATATAGTTTTCATTGAGCACACAGTTGGTTTCTTTTGACATTTAATTAGATTCATTTTCTGTATTTAAAATTTTGAGTTTCATGAAGTTTAAAGTTATATTTCATGACACTGTTCACATACATATCACAGGGCCAACCAACAGTTAGTTCTGCTCAGCAACTGAATAAGACACCTAAAGTGCATGTTACATGAGGGGAAAGCTTATGAAAGTAATATATTCAGGCAATTGTTTATAGAAAGCTTACAAGTTACCGCAAATGTGAAATGCTGGTACATTAATAACCAGTGTAACCACCAGAACATTAAATGCAAGCACGTAAACGTGCATGCATTGTGTTGGAAGGCGCTGGATGTCAGTTTATGTGATGGAGTTCCATGCTTGTTGCACTTGGTCAATTAATACAGGGATGGTTAATGCTGCTTGTGGATGACACTGGAGTTGTCATCCGATGATGTCCCAAACGTGCTCGACTGGCATCATGTCGACACTCTGTAGAGCATGTTGGGTTAAAACAGTGGTATGTCGGTGAGTGTTATCCTGTTGGAAAACACCTCCTGGAAAGCTGTTAATGAATAGCAGTACAAAAGGTCGAGTCACCAGACTGATGTAGAAATTTGCAATGAGACTGCATGAGACAACCTCTAGAGTGCTCATGCTGTCATACGAAATCACACGTCAGACCATAACTCCTGGTTTATGTCCAATGTGTCTAGTGTGCAGAGAAGTTGGTTGCAGGCCCTCAACTGGCCTCCTTCTAAGCAATATACAGCCATCATTGGCACTGAGGTACAAACAGCTTTCATCATAAAACACAACAGACCTTCATCCTACCCTTCAATAAGCTGTCGCTTGACACCACTGAAGTCGCAAATGACAGTGGTTTGGTGTCATGTGGAATGCACGCTACAGGACGTCAGGTTTGAAGTAAGTGGTTTCTAACATTTCGTTGTGTCACTGTGGTGACAACTGCTATTCAAATTGTTGCTGCAGATGCAGTAAGCTGCGCCAAAACTATACACAGAACACGTTGATCTTCTCTCTCAGTCGTGTCATGTAGCTGTCGAGAGCCCAGTCTCCTTGCGCCGGTACATTGTCGTGACCGCCGCTGCCAGCAATCATGTGCAGTGGCTACATTCCTGTCAAGTCTTTCTGCAACATCACAGATGGAAATCCAGCTTCTTGTAGCACTGTGACAGGACCTTGTTCAAACTGAGTGAGGTGCTGATAATGGTGTATTTGTCGCCTTAAAGGCATTCTTGACTAACATAGCCCACCTCGTCCAATCTCATAGGCATCTAACACTGACGTCCGTTACAGCGTGTACTTAAAGCAAATTTGATTTCTAGCGCCATTCTTGTGTGGCTGGAGTAAAATCTGAATAGAAATCAACTTTCAGATGTAGAAACACACTTATCAACTTCCTTTTATGTCGCACAACTCTTTTTGGTGTTTTATTTTTTTCGTCAGTGTATTTTAATTTTTGCAGACATCATAATTCTTGTGCCTAAAACATGTTCCATAGTTCTACAACAGATTGAAGTCAACGATATCGCCCTACAATATGTGGGTTTGTCCAACGCTGTGTCTTGAAAATTGGAATAACCTGCCCTTTTTTCCAGTCGCTAGGTATCCTTCGTTTCTGTAGCAACTTACGATAACTGTTGGTAGAAGGAGAGAAAGTTCTTTAACATAATCTTTGTAGAATATTATAGGTATCTTATCTGGTCTTGATGCCTTTCCACTACTAATCGATTTGAGTAACTCTTCTATTCCGTGATCGGTTATCTCAGTATCTGCCATTTCGACATTTGTATGATGACTGAAAGTACGGATCACGTGCAGATCTTCCGAGGTGAAACAATTTCGGAAGATTGAATTTATTATTTCGACTTCCTCTGTGTTATCTTACAATGTGGTGCCAATATGGTCACTGAGTAAATGAATAAGTGATTTCGAAAGGTTTACTAATTTTACACAAGACCAAAACCTCTTAATGTTTTTCTAAGATTGGTTGACAAAATTTACTTTCACAGTCATTGAACACTTCCTATTGCTCTCTTTACATTTAGTTTTGCTTTGTTGGGCTTTTGTTTCTCAGCTAGGTTTTGACTTCTTCTGAATTTGTGATGAAGCTCTCTTTGTTTACATAGCAGTTCTCTAACACAGCTATTAAACCATGGTGGGTCTTTCCCATCCCTTAACACATTTTTCAGAGCATACTTGTCTAACGCATACTGAATGATTCTTTCGAGTTTCTCCATTTGTGCTCCACATCCTCATCCGCAATAGTACTGAATATTTTGATTCTGACTAACCAGATACTCTCCAGTTTGAATCCTGTCATTCTCTCTAAGAAAAACTATTTTCCTAACTTTCTTAACATTCCTTGTAATACTCATATATGTAGTTGCAATCATAGTCTTGTTATCACTGATACCCTACTCTAAGTTAACTCATTCGAGAAGTTTAGATTTGTTTGTTGATGGGAGGCCTAAGACGTTATCTTCACAATGTGGTTCTCTATCTGCTAGAAGTAATTTTCGAACAATATTTTGAGAATAAAGTCACAGTAATTCCTGTTTCTGGCACCAGTTTTTGTAGCATAAAACAAGATGTTGAGAATTACGTCACACTAATTCCTTGATACTGACACCAGTTTTGGTAGCATAACTTCCTCGGTCTATATCTGGCAAGTTGAAGTCACCGCCTATTACAACGTCGTGACCATGAAAATTACTGATGATATTCTGCAAATTCTCTCTCCAGTGCTCTACCGCCACAGTTCCTGACCCAGGTGATCTATAAAAGCAACTGATTGCCATTTTTGACTGAGCTCTTATGCTTAGTTTTACCCAGGTTAATCCAGATTTGGAATCCCCGATAACGTCAAATTCTTTACATCAATAAGTACACTGCCACCATTGACGTTTAACCTACCCTTACAATAAAAATTCCAATCTGAATATAGGATTTTGTTGCTATTCACTTCCCATTTCAACCAACTCTCTGTTCCTAATACTATTTGGACATTATAATTTCCAGGAAGCAAAAAGTTTATTCTTTCAGTGATTGCTTTAGCGGTTGATGAATTGTGTTACCACGCATGAACCCCCACTGCCTTACCTGGAAATTTTAGAGGAAATTGTAGTGTACTACTCTACTACCTCTGTTACGAACTGGAGACTGTTCAGGTGACGCCAGTGGATCATCCGATTGCAGCAAAGGCTGCACAGATGATTACAGAGTCTCAGACTCTCCGGGTGTAGTGTGGTGTAAGCGATAGGTGGCATTTGTAATTCTGGTCTGCAGTAACGTCCTGCTGCAAAAGGTACGCAGACTTAACCTGTCCCAAAGATTCAATAGTAGGCTTACTGCTCGCTGGTATCTTTACAGTATGTTCATCCCTCGCAAAAATATGGTGGCTTTTGTAATAGTGCCTTGGGCATGTCCAAATGCAACATGACATGTACACATATGCTTAGATCCTTATGCACTAAAACGTTCATGTAGTTATGTTGGAATCCCCGTGAAGGGTGAAAGATGTTGCTCAAAGAACTCCATAGGGAGTCAGAGGCAGTGGCAGCCCATGCAAAATTTTCCCAGTATGCTACAATATTACGAAAATAAACAGATGGTATCACTATATCATCATGATAAGTGTGCTTAATATTGTTGAGCTATTAGTTTTACCTGATGCACTAAGATCAAGCATATTGTGTATGTTTATGATTTCCACAATGTTTTTTAATTAATGCATTAATAAGTCCCAGATCTTTCACTCCCTCTGTATCTCAAGCATCATAGTTCCCAAACAACAAACATGGAGAGTAAAAGAAATGGATTGCCAACATCATATCTCTAGCTACAGTTCCTTTCACATACTTTCATATTAAATTTCATCATATATTCGCTGTTTTTACCACTGCCATAGCCTTTTCCCTTGCAAGGGAAGTAATCTGTACAAAGTGCACATGAGTGGAGGAGGAGTGGGTATCCGGATTTAGATGACCTGAACCACGAAAAAAGATAAACTGGTAAGAACTGACCCTTGAAGAGCATAATTACAAAATGTGGGTATACATCAGTGCCTGGAGAAGGGGAGAGGCGATCCAAGGAGCCTTAAGTTCAGCACACAGAGTTCCGTGTCATGGTGTGGGCGAGTGGGAGAGGAGGGTGTTATTTGGATATGTGATGTCAGCCAACGGAGTGATGCATGCCCACACAGGTCCCTGCACGCTTGCATCTGAGGCAACACTTAATCCCTCTCACACCACTCCACTGGCTGACAAGGTTGGACAAAATCCACTAAAGGCATGCTTTGTTCAGCACCCCTCACTGTGGGAATCTTAATACCTCAGAATTCCACACTGAAGGCATATGAAAGTGGTGGCTACCCAACGTCCAAGCTGGCTACCACATTTCAATAAGGAGAAACGAAAAATAAATTTTTACAGAAAAAAATAGATGCACCACAATGGCGTTACCCAAATTTGTCCAAATTGATATTCACATAGTTATTGAGAGAAAAAGAAAAATTGTAAACCTTGGTAGCTGATGGATGAATGTGTGCTACTGCAGCACAGTTTCACCATGCAGCTGTCAAGGATAGTAAACAGGTGACATGTTGGTAACAGGTCATAAAGTCTTTGCAAATTTCATTCCATGTACTCAGTTGGGCAATAGCTATGTCTTGCAGACAGAAGCATGAACATTATAGGCAGATATCAGCATTTGAGGGAGGACATGTCGCTGGGCTCAAAGAATTCAGTTGGAGAAATCGGTAAATCGCTCGACCTTTGAATAGGAATGATGCTATTGTTCGATTATGTTGGCAGGAGTGAGCGAACTATGGCTAAACACAGCAAGAAGAAGGAAGCAATCGATCTACTGGTAGAGAGACAACAGAACATGACAACCAAGCAGTCATCAGAGGGGTACTCAGTGCCCTGGCTTTGTCATAAATATGTGGTTCACAGAAAGAGGGCTGAGCTCATGGCCTCCTTCTGTCACCCACTATTGACCTCTGTTCATCAACAACCCTGTCTACTGTGGTGTCGGGCACATTCAGCGTGTAATCTCATTGACTGGGGCAGAGCTGTCTTGTTGTCGAGTTTCACATCGAACTGAGCTCTGATGACCAGTGAAGACATGTCTTGAGGCACCCTTGATAACGATGGATACCAGCCTGACTGCCGCCCACTGTAAAGCCCTACAGCCAGGAATGATGGTCCGGGGTGCCATTTCGTTTCACAGCAGTACACCTTTGGTTGTCAACCACAGCACCCTTACAGCAAAGCAGTATGTTGACGATATTCTACTGCCCATTTTGTTGCCCTACATGGCAAGCTGCTGCTTAACATTTCAGTAAGATAAAATGAAGGCACACATGGCAAGAGATTCTATTGCTTATCTTTGTGCTTCACAAGCTCTACATTGGCCAGCAAGGTTGCCAGATTTCTCCCCAATTGAGAAAGTTTGGAGCCCTATGGGCAGAGTCCTCTAACCAGCTCGGGATTTTGACAATCTAAGGCACCAATTAGACGGAATTTGGCACAATATCCATCGGGGGGACATCCAACAACTCTATCAGTCAATTCCAATCTGAATAACCACTTGATAAGTGTTTGCATAAGGGCCAGAGGTGGACCAATGCATTATTAACTTGCACAATTTGTAAATCTCTTTCTATTGCATAAGTCATGCAATTTTCCTGAAATTTTAGTCATTGATTTTTCTGTACATGTACACCAAATGCATTGATTTCCATCCCATTCAGATCATTCCTTTGTGGTGCATTGTTCTTTTTCTGTGTCAGAGCGTTTTTTTGCACTAAAAAGTTAGGTCAGTCCTCTCCCATGTGAGTGGTGACTACACAAAATTGTAACTAAGGTAAATATATTTATTTTACACATACAAATTGCACAGTTAAAATATATCCAAATTTGACAAGTAATAGTTTAAGATTATAAGTAATAAAATCATCAGCCTGTGAACTTTTTAAAAATATTTTAGTGTACAGAATACAATGAATTACAGTGTTATACAAAAGTTGATATAAACTTAGTCATTGCAGATCATTCTTCAAACTGTTAAATTAATTAAGTAATTAATTTTAAAAATAAAGTATATAAACAATTAAAGTAAGGAACAATATTGGTCGATAATCGTATCCACAGCACTAACAGATTCATCTTGCAGAACATTTTCACTCTGCTACATTGATGTGTTACTTGAACTACATTTAGATGTAAATTAAAAAGCAGAATCTTAAGAATGAAATATTTTATGATTGCTGTTATTTTTCTATGCCCATTCTCTCAGAAACAATTTTAAGAACATTTCCATATTTTTCTTGTGTTCTGAGTACTTCATCATTTTATGTAATTTATACTACATATACACCTGAACTTCAAGTATGTGTCAGCTCCCAGATCAATAATGATGTAGCTCATGTCTTGTCCCTTTAATCAATGAATGGCAATCTTTTTTAATATAGGAAAGTATTGAGCCTGCGGTCTGCAGAGTATTGTTGATGCTAAATGGTCTGTTGAAGAGCTTGTAAGACAAGCTAGATGATCTCTGAACTATTATTGGTTTTGTATATTGCCAGCACATATAAATTTATGCACTACTGTATCCTCAAGATTACATTATTGACAAAGATTTGTTTCACTAATTCCAGATGTATTCAGCCTTTTATTTGCACTGACTACATTATTTACGGCTTTATACCATGTTGTAAGTAAGTCAGATGACAGTTCATCCACGCTGATATTTTTTCATACATCATGCCATACAATATTTGGATATTTTCTATATATTTGATTCTTCCTTCATGTTTCTTTCTGTGAAGTATAATGTATCTGGTCATTATCTGTTATGAATTAGTGATCTCATTGTTGAGGTAACTTGCACACTGGAGCCATCAATTTATTTCCAGTACACCTGTTAGTGCTTGGAGACTTTCAGGTCTGAGTGTTTCCAACAATTTAATGCTGTCTAGATTTCCTTTTTATAGCAGTGGTCACTTTTATAAAAGGTTCAGAGGCCTTATTTAATATGTCAACTAATCTTAAACCTCCATTTTTGTTCTCTAGAAGGGCTATTCTTGTGTCTACTCTGAAAGCTTTTCCTTTCCACAGGCATTTAGTGACAGGAGACATAGTCTTCCTGACTGTCATTCTGGATAATGGAAACAGTTTCACCACGAAGTAAGCATTAGAGAGAAAGTTGTTATTAATTATTTTCGTTCTCTGAACTTAGTTTATACTATGGTGTAAATACTCTCGTTTCCTTGAATTTGTCCCAATGCATTTCTTCAATTAATAGCTGTCATCTTCATTGGACAAGTAGTCAGAGTTGTTCCAGGTGCTTTACATTGACTATCTTTTTCCTATATATGGATATTTGGTGGAAGTCCGCAGATTTAAAAGTATACTTTCATTTTCATTGGTGTTTGTTTCCAACACAACACAGTAATTTTTCTAGTTTGGAATATCTCAGTAATTTTCAGTGAGACCCCTACATCACCAGCATACATTCTTGCTACTGTCTGGTGCCTTGATAATGTTATTCCTGCTACTCTGGCATGAACATTATGGAGGAACAGCTCAAAGTAAAAAACAGGAGCATAGAGAGAGACAGAGAGAGAGAGAGCTGCCTTAAGGAACTCTACATCTTAACTTTATCTATTCCGTTTTTGGAGAGTTTACTGACATGTTAGCACTGATTCCTGTCGCTATGTTCTTAATTATATTAAGAAACGGTTTGTGAAAACCCATTTTTTGCAAAGTTTCGGTAAGAAACCTATGGCACACACAATCATAGGATTTATGAAAATCATAAACATGAGTGCACATTTAATCATGGAGGTTACAGTAATTACAACTCTGTATTGTGCTATTCTTTGACATATGGGTCTGCCCGGTGCACATGACCTACGTTGACTTATAATCTTATTGGCCAAGTACAAAAAACTGCTGTTTAAAATTCTTGAGATTATTTTGTAGTTGGAGTTAAGCAGGGAAAAAGGTAAAAGATGTTTAAGTTTTTGTTTGAATTATTCTTCAGAACTAATGTTATTTCACTCTCTTTGAATTCAGTAGGTATTTGTTTCCCCTGAATAACTTCATTTGCCATCTGCATTAATCTAGCAGGAGTTATCTTCCAGTATCATTTATAAAATTCAACAGGCAAGCCATTTGGTCCTGGAGATTTTTTTGAAGTTTAGTTACACACACACTCATATATTTCTTCTTCATTGAATGCAGTAAGAAGCTCTTCATTTTCCTCTTCTGAAATCTGTGGGACCACGATATCAAGGAATTCTTCAAAGAACTTTTCACATATCTGACCTGCAGAATAGAGTGCTTCGTAATAAGTAGAAGCCTCCAGCATTATCTCTTTCTGAAATGTGAGGACCATACTGTTTGCAGTTCGAAGTTCATCAAGGAAGGTTCACCATCTATTTGGTGTGCCTCAAGAGATGATAATGGCAACGGCCTTGCCACAGTGGATACACCAGTTCCCGTGCGATCACCGAAGTTAAGCGCTGTTGCTCGTGGCTGGCACTTGGATGGGTGGCCACCCAGGCCGTCATGCGCTGTTGCCATTTTTCAGGGTGCACTCAGCCTCATGATGTCAATTGAGGAGCTACTCGGCCGAATAGTAGCGGCTCCGGTCAAATAAAACCATCATAATGACCGGGAGAGCGGTGTGCTGACCACACTCCCCTCCAATTGGCATCCACACTGAGGATGACACGGCGGTCGGATGGTCCGATGGGCCACTTGTGGCTCGAAGATGGAGTGCAAGGGATGATACAGAGAAGTAGTTACATTCTCCAAAACAACCTTCACCTTGGATTTTAATTTTAGGCCTTCCATATCCTTTCTCCTAATGCATAACAATTTAGCCTTGACATTTTTGACACATTTAACTGATCACAGAAGTTTCTCAATGGTGTGTAATAAAATGCTATGTTGTTTTTCATATCTCTGGATCATTTTGAGTGTATTGGATAATACCTTCCTTAACATTATTTCCACCTTCTTACTCTACCAATCTATAATTGTTGCATGCCTTAAAAACAACTGTAGGCACAATGTCCGTGCTTCTTTCAGAGTGTCTGCTAAATCTTTTCTTGCACTAATAATATATATGCTTTCCACTGATTTCTTATCCGTTGAGTCGTTTGTGTCATAAGATTGATGCAAGCCAACATGCTGCAGTTGTCATTGAAATACACGGGAGATGTTTCAGCTTAATCAAAGATCTTTCTAGACTAGGTGACACATAGATTCTGCCGATTCTGCTTCATGACTGTAGAACCACATACGTGAACTCAACAAATGTGAGATATTTAATTTCCCACGTGTCCATAAGTTTTAAGCTAGTGACTAAATGCTTTAATTCATTAGAAACAAAGAAATTCAGAGTCTGATCTTTCTTGTTTAAAATGCAGTTAAAATCACCTCAAATTACAAGATCTCTTTTGTTAATGAGTAATTTATTCTTTAAAGATTTTTTCTCTGTTCATTTTATTGGAAGTACATGAAGCAGCATACAGATTAATACGGTGATGACTAAAATATTTTGTCTATTGCTCTGTTGGGCTTAACTCTCACAGTTTCAGATACATGTATTTGATTAAAATGGCTATCCCCACATTTGTTTCAAGTGAAATATTTACTAAGTCAACATATTCTGCAGTCTTAAAATTAGACATCACAACTTCTTGCAATGACTCTACATCAATCCCTGACTAACACACAAATTCTTGTAGAGCACCAGCTTTTGGCTGTGACATCATTCCGTTAATATTTGGAGGTGTACTCTTATTGACTTGCATCGTTTTAATTTCATTTCACAGGACAAAAACATCCAACAAAGAAATAAATAAATATCTACTATAATAAAGAAGTAAGTGAATCTTTGAACAATTAAATGAAACAGTTAATAAGTTACAGACTCTGCTGTCATCGTAATTTTGCTAAAGATTTTCTGAAATAAACATTATTTCATTTACATCATCTATCTCTCTTATTTCTATGTTGATTTCATTAGAACTGTGGGGGTTTGTGTCACTAATACGTTTTTAACATCTCTCTTTTTAACCTTCATGTCGTCCTTCTCAAGTTTTTGTTTCCCTTGATAATGAATCTTTGCATTTGGTTGAAGTTTGATCCTGCATCAACGGATGTCTTGATTCACCATATCTGCCTTGGAAGTGTTCTTGTGTGGCACTTGTTGCCATAGGGATTACAACATTTACATGTTTAGCAGTTCTCCCTGCCTGTTTATTTTCTTTTGGAATTTCCATCGGAATGTCTGGGGTTGATTTGCATATTTCAACCACAAACTCAGACTATCTCTGGTCTATCATTTTCTGTTCTTCTATGCTTGATATCCCTGTCACAGCTACAAGGACTGTTATCTGTTTGTCCATGTCTTCTGATTTTGTATCGGCATTGGATAGTGGCAGGGTTGCCTCCCTGTTACCACCAGCTCCACGGGTCCTTTCTGTTTCCTCTGATTCTTCTGCATTGTACAGTTTTTATTTATGAGCGGAATGTGATCTGTAGGAGGAGGAGTCACCTGAACAGTCTTCAGTTGCATCTAATGGTGTTCTCTTTTATTTTGCAAATCACATTCATGGAAAAGTCAGTCAAGAATTATCCCCATTTCTAATGGAGGAAAATCATTGCCAGTAGTGATGAGCACATCAGAAGTACTTGCTTTGTAACCAGTAACGAAAGAGGTTGTTAATTACACAGCAAGACATCACTGAGTGCGAGTTTTTCTGCTGAGTTAAATTGTCTTTCAGAACTAAAACACAGTATGGGCAGTCTCGTTAAAAGCGAACTGACTAATTCCAAATGTGACACGTCATGACCTGCCCAGAATACACAATGTGAACATTGTGACCATCCACAGAAATGTGAGCCGCTATATTTGCCTTTACTTCAATTTCCACTGACCAGATTCCATTGAAACATAGCAGTTTATACAGTCTTGATCATCTTCCATCAATTATAGATATATTCACATTTAGAAAGAGAATCTTTAATTATCTGATTAACAACTTCGAACAGGGCGTTCGACATCCTCACAGATTTACATGCAATATCAGCTTGTAGAAGCATTACTATTTGATTTGTCTCTGGGCACCAACAGCTTGTCAACCATCACTGGAATAAGAAATTTGACAAAAACACAGTAACTGTCAGGATTTAATTTCGTGGTATGTGCAGAATCTGAATTTATTCCAGTTACCTCCATTAGCCAGTCGTGGATTTGCGAGTAGCAGGTTGATCTGAGTGAGTTTCCTTCTTGGACGAAATGCCATAGTATTCTTCTTTAGAATGTCAGCCATTTTCTTCAGTATCGAAAAAATTCCGCCGAAAAACGAAACGCGTGTCGGATGAACATGCTTGAAAAACTGTTCACTGTCAGAATGGTCAGCACAGCTGTTGCATGCTGACAAATTTACACTACTGGCCATTAAAATTGCTACACCAAGAAGAAATGCAGATGATAAACGGGTATTCATTGGACAAATATATTATACTAAAACTGACATGTGATTACATTTTCACGCAATTTGGATGCATAGATCCTGAGAAATCAGTACCAAGAGCAACCACCTCTGGCTGTAATAACGGCCTTGATACGCCTGGGCATTGAGTCAAACAGAGCTTGTATGGCGCGTACAGGTACAGCTGCCCATGCTGCCTCAACACGATGGCACAATTCATCAAGAGCAGTAACAGCCGTTTTCAATTGGTGAGAGATCTGGAGAATGTGCTGGCCAGGGCAGCAGTCGAACATTTTCTGTATCCAGAAAGGCCCTACAGGACCTGCAACATGTGGTCGTGCATTATCCTGCTGAAATGTAGGGTTTCGCAGGGATCGAATGAAGGGTAGAGAGACCATCATGGTGCTGTAAACAGAACCTGGATACATCCGAAAAAATTACGTTTTGTCATTCGTGCATCCAGGTTCGTCATTGAGTACACCATCGCAGGCCCTCCTGTCTGTGATGCAGCATCAAGAGTAACCACAGCCATGGTCTCCGAGCTGATAGTCATGCTGCTGCAAACGTCGTCGAACCGTTCGTGAATATGGTTGCTCTCTTGCAAACGTCCCCATCTGTTGACTCAGGGATCGAGACGTGACTGCACGATCCGTTATAGCCATGTGGATAAGCTGCCTGTGATCTCGACTGCTAGTGATATGAGGCCACTGGGATCCAGCACAGCATTCCGTATTACCCTCCTGAAGCCACCGATTCCATATTCTGCTAACAGTCATTGGATCTCGACCAATGCGAGCAGCAATGTCACGATACGATAAACCGCAATCGCGATGGGCTACAATCCGACCTTTATCAAAGTCGGAAACGTGATGGTACGAATTTCTCCTCCTTACAGGAGGCATCACAACAACGTTTCATATGACAACGCCGGTCAACTGCTGTTTGTGTATGAGAAATCGGTTGGAAACTTTCCTCATGTCAGCATGTTGTAGGTGTCGCCACCGGCGCCAACCTTGTGTGAATGCTGTGTAAAGCTAATCATTTGAGTATCACTGCACCTTCTTCCTGTCAGTTAAATTTCGCTTCTGTAGCACGTCATCTTCGTGTTGTAGCAATTTTAATGGCCAATAGTGTATATATTTGTTACTTGTCAAGATCTTTTGAACATCAGTTAACACAGTCTAATGTCAAAATGTTAATAACAAATCCTTATTTAAAATTATCTTTGAGAGAGATCTGAGTTATTAGCGTTGTTTGGTTGCTAAACTGATATATTTACATCTACATCTACATCCATACTCCGCGAGCCACCCGACGGTGTGTGGCGGAGGGCACCTTGAGTACCTCTATCGTTTCTCCGTTCTATTCCAGTCTCGTATTGTTCGTGGAAAGAAGGATTGTCGGTGTGCTTCTGTGTGGGCTCTAAATCTCTCTGATTTTATCCTCATGGTCTCTTCGCGAGATATACGTAGGAGGGAGCAATATACTGCTTGACTCTTCGGTTAAGGTATGTTCTCGAAACTTTAACAAAAGCCCGTACCGAGCTACTGAGCGTCTCTCCTGCAGAGTCTTCCACTGGAGTTTATCTATCATCTCCGTAGCGCTTTCACGATTACTAAATGATCCTGTAACAAAGCGGGCTGCTCTCCGTTGGATCTTCTCTATCTCTTCTATCAACCCTACCTGGTATGGATCCCACACTGCTGAACAGTATTCAAGTAGTGGGCGAACAAGCGTACTGTAACCTACTTCCTTTGTTTCCGGATTGCATTTCCTTAGGATTCTTCCAATGAATCTCAGTCTGGCATCTGCTTTACCGACGATCAACTTTATATGATCATTCCATTTTAAATCAATCCTAATGCATACTACCAGATAATTCATGGAATTAACTGCTTCCAGTTGCTGGCCTGCTATTTTGTAGCTAAATGATAAGTGATCTATCTTTCTATGTATTCGCAGCACATTACACTTGTCTACATTGAAATTCAATTGCCATTCCCTGCACCATGCGTCTATTCGCTGCAGATCCTCCTGCATTTCAGTACAATTTTCCATTGTTAAAACCTCACGATACACCACAGCATCATCCGCAAAAAGCCTCAGTGAACTTCCGATGTCATCCACAAGGTCATTTATGTATATTGTGAATAGCAACGGTCCTACGACACTCCCCTGCGGCACACCTGAAATCACTCTTACTTCGGAAGACTTCTCTCCATTGAGAATGACATGCTGCGTTCTGTTATCTAGGAAATCTTCAATCCAATCACACAATTGGTCTGATAGTCCATATGCTCTTACTTTGTTCATTAAACGACTGTGGGGAACTGTATCGAACGCCTTGGGGAAGTCAAGAAACACAGCGTCTACGTGGAAACCTGTGTCTATGGCCCTCTGAGTCTCGTGGACGAAGAGCGCGAGCTGGGTTTCACACGACCGTCTTTTTCGAAACCCATGCTGATTCCTACAGAGTAGATTTCTAGTCTCCAGAAAAGTCATTATACTCGAACATAATACGTGTTCCAAAATTCTACAACTGATCGATGTTAGAGACATAGGTCTATAGTTCTGCACATCTGTTCGACGTCCCTTCTTGAGAACGGATATGACCTGTGCCCTTTTCCCATCCTTTGGAACGCTTCGCTCTTCTAGAGACCTACGGTACACCGCTGCAAGGAGGGGGGCAAGTTCCTTCGCGTACTCTGTGTAAAATCGAACTGGTATCCCATCAGGTCCAGCGGCCTTTCCTCTTTCGAGCGATTTTAATTGTTTCTCTATTCCTCTGTCGTCTACTTCGATATCTACCATTTCGTCATCTGTACGACAATCTAGAGAAGGAACTACAGTGCAGTCTTCGTCTGTGAAGCAGCTTTGGAAAAAGACATTTACTATTTCGGCCTTTAGTCTGTCATCCTCTGTTTCAGTACCATTTTGGTCACAGATACCCTTGGACTACTGTGCAATGGCACCAACACATCAACTGCTGTACAAAAAAACCTTCATCCTATACTTGTAAATGTTTAGAGAGCATTTTACCTTTTCCTACAGCCTACTCAGGCATCTACCTGCTTCTATTTGCATAGTTTGAGCGAGATCAGTGATTCCCGTCCCACACCCTTCCTTTGTAATATTTAAATTTGGAGTAGGTCTACCTAATTTTTAATTATCTCTTTTCTCTCCACAGGCCTACGTGAAAAGGTCCTTTCTAGCAGACCAACTACAGAATTCGCCATGTTGTTTGCACAACATTTCACACACATCCTCAAAAATATCGATTTCGTGGTACTGGCAACATAGCATTCACAACACCGGCATCTAACATCACGCCAGAGCATATGCAGTCGAAAACATACAGTTGCATCCCTGCCCTTGATTTGATAGCAGTGCAGCTGAGTATCATTTTAGCACTTGACGCTGGTTTCTAGTTATCGTGTAGAGAGCGCTACAAAACACGTTTTCGTCCGTTTTATTTGCGTACCAGCACAAATCTGAAGAGAAATGATTTAATTTTTGTTTAGTTTCCGCCTCGCATTAGAAGAGAAATGACATAATTTGAGTACAATTTTTAGTGTGCATATGCTCACTGGCAACCACTGGTGACACCCGTGGCACCCAAATTCAACGAAGATAGACGATGGTTAAGAAATATGTTGAGTGATATATCAGCAGTACGATGGAGATAAGCATTGCAGAATTCACGTGAAAGAAAAATTTATCTCAGAAGAGTTGCGATCTTGCATAAAATTATGAAAGACCTGGAAGTTGTGAAGAGGAAATTAAACTAGGCTTCTAGGTTGTTGAGCAAGAAACCAAGGACAGTGTGCAGTTCAGGAACTTAAAGAAGAGGTAAACTCGGACAAAGAAGAGATTAATGAATCGAAGACTGATGAGGATGGTGTTGGTAACAACCGCTTATGCCACCTCATCAATAACTGCAAAATCATTCAAAATTAATGAAGTCTTCATGGCTACATGATTTTGCAAAGCTCACTGAAGATATGATTAACAGAACAAAAGAAAACACACAGTCATGTCAAGAAACTGTCAATAGTGCACAATTTGTTCACTGGAGGTAAGTTATAGAAAATGAAATAAAGTCGCTGCAGGAGAATAAGATGTGGACATTAACAGTGCTACCAAAAGGCCCAAAAACCATACCATGCAAGTGAGTTTTTCGTGAAAAGATTGATGGTTGCTGCAGTAGACAAGATACATCTTCTTGATGTTTCTACTGCTTTCCTTTACGGAAAATTATAAGACGTAATGTATATGCACCTGCCAGGATCGTGCATAAATGGTACAATGTGAGTCTGCAAAATAAATCGAAGTTTGTTTGAAAATAAGCAAGCATGAAGATGTTGACATAAACATTTTGGGGCACTTCTCTGATTATCAAGTTTCAAGACAAATTATGCAAATCTGTGCATGTATGTCAGAGAAGAAGATGACAAATTGTTAGTCGCTGTTTATATAGCAGATTTGCTGGTTTGGTGAGTGACCCACCTGATGCCATGAAGTTCACTGAAGAGCTGAAACTGAATTCAACATCCCTGTGAAACCAGCATTGTATATTCTCAGACTTGAGATTAAACATTTTGATGGTGGTGCAATCATGATAAATCAATAAGATTATGCAATTAAGATTCTGGGTTGTTTCAGTTTTCAAGAGCACAAACTTGTTTCTACATCTATTGTAATGAAACCAGATATACCACAAGGAAAAAAAGAATGCAGGGAAATGTAAGTTTTCCTATCGATAAGCAGTTGGAACACAAATGTACCTAATCCTTGGAACAAGACCTGACTTGGGTTACAGTGTGAGCTACATGTCACGAACGCTTGACTAAACATCAATAAATGATATTGTGAGACTAAAACGAGTATTCTGGTCGGTAGCAGCAATAGCAATACCTGATTTTAAGGAAATACTGCTTTTAATGAATATTTCAGTCGGTCCAGAGAAAACTTATTCTTCTCAACTTTAAAAAATTCCTCTTTTAGGAACAAATATCAAACATTCTATACATTAAAATCTCATTTTGACGCTGTTTCTAACATGGTGAAGTGATTTTCTAATTTCTTTGTTTCACACAGGTTGTGCTTTGTGTTGTGTGATGTACTACATACACTATGTGATCAAACGTATCCAGGCACCCATGGAGGTATAAGGAGGGGAGATGGCACTATGGCCGTCTGCTGTACGTCTGTTTGAAGGCGGTGGGCGTGGTCGGCCGCCATGTTTGATTGGTCAAAACAGTGACAGGGCTCTTATGAGAATTGCGTGTTCTTCATATTTAACGTTATGTCTGCGAAATAATTTCAGATGATGTTGAGTGTTACAATGTTTACATGCATAACACAACGTCAGAATAGCTTTTTCAGGCGTTTTCGTTCTTTTTAATGCCTTTTTTGCCCCAGCAATACAACTGATTTGGTCTCGTTAACTTAAGTGTTTCTTTTGGATACGAACTTCGAATGATGAAAAATAATAGTGTACAAAGCTCTTTTCAAACTCAAATCACCTTTTACTGTATTTGTGTCGATGTAAACTGAAAGCAGAACCCGAAAGCTATGCTAGTTTACATACTGGATGATATTTCTTACTCGTTTACACACTTATTCAAAATTTCATTTGTAAATACTAACATCGTTTGTGCTTTGTCAAGAAAAATAAGCATATGATAGTGCTTTTGTGAATGTCAACACAGCAAACTTGTACAAGTACACATAATAGTATTTTCAGTACCATCCAGTCTTTCCTTCTTACCATATGAACCCACAGAGCTCTACGAGCTTCATTGATCGGAAATCTGAAATAAGATAAGAAGAAAACAGTTTCACGAAACGTAAACAAGGCCGCACATCTCACGAATATAGACAAATATTTTACGAACGGGGCCACTTACGCATGGAACGTGATTCCTTTTAACTTGGTAGCACTATTCCAACGGTTAGTACACCCGTAAACAACGCAAACCGGCATTATAAAATGAAAAAAACTTCCACAGCTCTACACAGCAGCACAATCGGAAACGAGTCTTCTGACCAAACTTCAATGGCGGAGCTCGGTTTCTGTCGGCTTCAAGTTTGTGACGTCATGGCATCTCCCCTCCTTATACCTCCATGCAGGCACCCCTAAAAACATACGTCTTTGATATTAGGTGCCATGTGCTGCCAACTACTGCCAGGTACTTCATATCAGCGACCTCAGTAGTCATCCGACATCGTGAGGGAGCAGAATGGGGTACTGGATAGAACTCACGGACTTCGAATGTGGTAAGCTGATTCGGTGTCCCTCGTGTCATACGTCTGTACGCGAGATTTCCACACTCCTAAACAGCCCTAGGTCCACTGTTTCCGATGTGATAGTGAAGTTGAAACGTGAAGGGACATGTACAGCACAAAAGTGTAGAGGTCGACCTCGTCTGTTGACTGACAGAGACAGCTAACAGTTGAAGAGGGTTGTAAAGTGTAATAGGCAGGCATCTATCCAGACCATCACACAGGAATTCCAAACTGCAACAGGATCTACTGTAAGTACTATGACAGTCAGGTGGGAGGTGAGACAACTTGGATTTCATGGTCGAGCGACTGTTCATAAGCCACACATCACGCTGGTAAATGAAAAACGATGCCTCACTTCGTGTAAGGAGCGTACATATTGGACGATTGAACAGTGGAAACACGTTGTGTGGAGTAACGAATCACGGAACACAATGTGGCGATCCGATGGCAGGGTGTGGGTATGGCGAATGCCTGGTGAACGTCATCTGCCAGCGTGTGTAGTGCCAACAGTAAAATTCGGAGGCAGTGGTGTTATGGTGTGGTCGTGTTTTTCATGGAGGGGGCTTGCACCCCTTGTTTTTTAGCGTGGCACTATCACTGCACAGGTCTACATTGATGTTTTAAGCACCTTCTTGCTTCCCACTGTTGATAGCGATTGCATCTTTCAACACGATCAAGCACCTGTTCATAATGCATGGCCTGTGGTGGAGTGGTTACCCGACAATAACATCCCTGTAATGCATTGGTCTGCATAGAGTCCTGACCTGAATGATATAGAACAAATGATAATTAATTGAAACCTTTAGCTGCCGAAAGGTGTTGTTGATATACCTTGATGGGGACATCTGGAAATGTGGGCCCTGACCAGGACTCGAACTATGGATCTCCTGCTTACATGCCAGATGCTCTATCCATCAAACCCACTAAGGACACAGATGAATAGCGCGACTGCAGGAACTTATCGCTTGCACGCTTCCTGTGAGACCCACATTCCCAACTGTCCACAATCTACACACGTAATGTACCTAATAGGTATTTGCCCATACACTCATTACTCACCCACACTAAGGTGACAATTCCCGTAAGAGTTCGGGCAACCCATGCGCATTCACACAGACGAAGGTCAATGGCTGGGTAACAATTATTTTATATATATATATATATATATATATATATATATATATATATATATATATATATATATATATATATATGAAGAAAGTAATTGTTCTCGGAAGAACAGATACCATTGATGACCATGCAGCTTCACTAGAATAAATGATAATTAATTGAAACCCTCAGCTGCCGATGGGTTTTGTTGATATACCTCGAAGGGGAGGTTGATTTATAAATAATTTATAGTTAATGTGTCATAATTATTGTTAAATTATTTATAGAAATGAAATGTTAATCGTTTCCTAACATGTCTAGTTCCTTAAGAAAAGGTTGATTTTTAAAAGTTAATTGTTTTTATTTAATTTTTTAATTGTAAATATTAATAATTATATATATTAACTTTATTCTTTTAGGGATAGGCTTTAAAGCTATTAACTTCTAAATTGCTTTTTGAAGTATAATAGTAGGCTTTAAACCAGCTATCTTTATGATTACGTTTTAGTTCATTAATTTATATTTTGATTTTATAGTACTTTTTGGTTTTATATTAAGATTGTTGATTTAGTTTAAAAGTCTTTGTAAGAATGATAGAATTTGTATATTTCTTTATATAAAAATTTATCTTGGTAACTTATTATAAGGAACTAGACCAAATTTGTTTCTGTCTGTTTATCAAAAACATGTCCTCTTGAAAAATTTTGGAGGTCTGGCCTGCTCACTGAGCGAATTTTTGAAGAACCGTGGTATTTTATGTCTTTATTGATACACCTTGCTGCTAACGAGTCACAAGATATTTATGAATTAACAAAGAGTCTTCTGACGATCTACTTGCACAAGTTTTCAATATTATTCAAAAGCAAGATATTAGGATGAGGGAATCTATTTCTCCTAAAGAATGGCTTGTTGCCACCCTTCAGTTTTTACTCAGTGGAAGAAGCAATGAGAACCTGAAGTTCAATTTACAATGTCAGCTCAAACTCACAGCCATATTTGATGTTCTCAAGGAAGATTTCTTAAAGATAAGCACGCCATGACTGAAATATCTTCATATTAACATAAACTAACTTTCCATTACCACTCAAATTTTGACTTTGTTACATATCATAGTGGAGAAAGTATGAATGCTATACGTACTGATCATAACAAATGGAAATGAGGAAAGGTTACTTTTTGCGGAAATATAAATTTTGTGTGGTGACGCTCTAACAATTTTCTATTTTATCTTTTATATTTCTTTTAATCCAAATCTCGATAGATGCTCCTGGCGGATTTGTTGTAAATAGTCTTCACGGGGTTACCGCCGGATCACGTTCCACAATATTTCCTTGGAGCAACTGTCCAGCATCTTCATGTGGTTCAACCTTGCTGTTGGTTAGTTACAAAAGGCGGTATCTGCACGTCGACGCCCTATTTCGAGAAATGGGGCGTCGATGTGCTTATGCCATAAGATGTACCTAGCAACCAGCAAGGTTGTACCTCCTGAAGATGTCAGACAGTAGCTACAAGGAAATATTGTGGAATTTGCACAACACGATCAGGTGTCAAACCCATAAAGACTATTTACAGCATAAATTTTGCTATACGTTGAGAATAATACAATCGTGCTTTGTGTTTGAAATGTTAATGTTTTGAATAGTAATCTAATGAAATGTGATATGAATTAGTATGTGTATTTCAAACACTGTAATTATCAATTCATCAAAATATTAAATGTGAAACTTTTAGCAGTCTGCATTAGCACAATATTAATCGATGATGCAATGTACAAATGATAAGTTTCTGAAATTATAAAAAATTACGACTGTATGGCAGTAAAAAAATGCAGATTTACTGAAAACATGGTTAATAAAACATCCTAGAAAACCATATATATTTAGATTTTGTTCATTGTTCATTATTTGCAATATTATCCAGAACTAAATGCTCTCCAAGATCTTCCCTGATCGCTTTCTTGATCTCTTGGCGATAAATTCTTTCATTAGAAGAAGCATTACCTGCTTCTGTTTGAAAAAGTCTATTATCAGGATGTGATGTATTTAGATTAGGTGCAGTTAGTATGAACAGTTATATGATAAGACACTGTGCCTGTTTCTGTAGAATATAGTTGGGAAGGTGCTCCATTGAAATACGGAAACTAATCGGAGGTACTGAAAGAGTATGAATGAAATGGATCAAAATTCAATGCATGTTGATTACCTATCCTGTTGTGAGTGAAAGGCTGAGTTTGAACATTTGTATCTGTGAAATATGAATTTCACTGCTGGCTGTTGTCGATGTAATTGTGATGATTTAGCAGATCCATAACTATTTTAGAAAAGGCTTTAAAATTCCCTAGCTTGCCATGGAACAGAACATCAGATATTCACTTTTCATCAATCTTTTGCCAGTGTCAATCCATATCATCCATATGCAATGCTACATTCTTCCCAAATGCTCTGGATTTACCCTGACTGGTCAGAACAGACGTAGCGAAGTCCAAGAAATTTTCTTGATTCTTGTTCAAAGGCGATACAATCTTCTTTTTCCTATTTACACCCCTTCTTTCTATACTTGAATATGGAGTACTTGGCACAGATGAATCACTTAAACCTAAACTCTGGATATTGAAATTGTGGGTACACTATCTTCAAATCTTCCTGAAGGCACATCATGCTCCTGAAATAAGAAATTGAGTCAACAATGTGGTTTTTAAGTCAACTACAAAAAACACATTTTGAAACGATAAGAGTCGTAAACTGTAAATTCAGTACATGTCAGAGTGATCTTAAAGTTATATTAATCTCGCAAAAGACATTAACCACAATTTTGCTAACACATACACACACACAGAGAGAAATAAAGCAGATTTTTGTTCTGGGGGACACATCGAATAGTCTGGGGGTATGGAATACCTCCCACGAAAACGGAGGTGGCGCCCTCCCCTTCAGAAATTATTACACTCCTTTTACTTTATTTTGGTGGGATGTTAACACCACCCTCACAACATCCCAGCATAAGGGATCATATATTTTTGTTAATAAAACAGAAATTTGATGGATTTTTTTATTCAGGGCAAAATATTCGGTGGGTTAATGAACCATGACAACTTACGTATGTGTGTCAGTATGGGATTTGAACCAGAGCAACTGTGCTAGCGACTGCACTACCCAAGCATACCTCACAGTTTATGTCATTACAGGCCTCATTTACCTTCCAAATTCCATGAATTATGTTCTGCAATCTCCACAGAATTAGCGCCTCTGCAACACGGTTGCCATGAAAAAGCAACAGACCTGGGTTTGAGTTTTAGTTCTACACACAGTTTTCACTTGTCATGATTCATCACCACGTAAATGGTATGTTTTTAAATAATTATTCTGTAGGTAATTATCTTCTGTTTCAGTTTCCTTGTAATTTGTCAAACTGGATTAACATACCAACAGACTCCAAAAAGTACTGGGATGTTGGAATCTATCTCGTTACTATTGATAAAAGACACCCAGCCAACCCTCAAGAACTGCTTCATATTTCTTCAAATATAAAGGATTCTACATTATTGTTCTGTTTGCTGTGGTCAATGCAAATTATGAGTTTATTTACGTCCATTCTGGAACTAATGGAAGAGTATCTGATGGAGGAGTACTTACGGAAACAGATTTGGGGGGGGGGGAGTTGATGGAAAATAAGAGATTGAATTTGTTCTCACCAACAAGATATTAGACATATTTGCTTGCCATTTACATTTTTGAAGACGAAGCATTCGCCCTGAAGGAAAACTCAATGAAGCCCTACCCAAACACAGGAATAACCCATTGTGAGAAAATTTTCATCTATCGGCTATGCCATGGAAGTTGAGTGGTACTGAATGCGTTTGGCATTCTGTTAACAGTTTTAGAATTCTCCAGACAATAACTGATGTTGACGTAAGAACAGTAGACATAACTGTTCTTGTGTGTTGCAGTCTACATAACATTTTATGGAAAAAAGTCCTTTGTACCTTACCCCTAGTTCCGTGGATTGGGAAGGTACTTTAATAAGGCAGTTATTAGAATGTGAAGGAGATGGCGTGTATGTGAACATCTGGGTCTTCAGAAAAATGGACAGGAGAGTAAAGAACAGTTAATAGCTAATGCAATTTGAGATCGGTACAAATGTTATTATAACGCTGATGGAAGTGTTGAATATCAAGAAAAAATTATCAACAAATGTTGATGATACAATTTACTGCAAAACCAAATGAACTGATATGTTTCACAACATTAAGTTCCTTGCGTACTACGAAATGATTGTAATTACTTGTGCTTGCAGAAATTAACATTCTTATTGCAGTAATATACAGAGTGAGTCTCAAGGACCTTAACCCTGCTCTTTCCATTCCATCCCTACATTTTTCACATTTTATTCCAATATTTAACACATTCCTAAAACAACAATAATTCAGTAAGCTTTTAGACTTTCTATTTAAAGTTTTGTAATACTTGTGATGTTACAGTTCTTAGTCTATTGTAATTATTATTAGAAATAAAATAAACACTTACATTAAGATTTCCACACACTTTCATATCCTCACCATCCACATCTTCCATTGACACATCTCTGCTCCATTTTCCCAACAATGGTAGGCTTTCCTGGCGATTTATTGATCAGCAGTAAGTAATAGTAAATCGTAACACCACAGAGTCGGTTGATACACATCATCTTGACCGCTTACCGTACTGGTCTTCGAATTTAATACTTCTCTACTTTTCTCTTCGAAAAGAAGCCGTTAGCGATTCCATTTTTGCTATTATATACTTTTCGTCACAGTCTGGAAATTTGCACAGTCAAAATACCACGGCTCTTCAAAAATTCGCTCACTGAGCAGGCCAGACCTCCAAAAATTTTCAGGAGGACATGTTTTTGATAAATATACAGAAATCAATTTTGTCCAGTTCCTTATAGTAAGTTAACAAGGTCAAATTTTTATATAAAGAAATATAAAAATTCTATCATCATTACAAAGACTTTTAAATTATATCAAGGATCTTAATATAAAAGCAAAAATTATTATAAAATCAAAATATAAAATAATGAACTAAAATGCAATCATAAAGACAGCTGGTTTAAAGCCTGCTATTATATTTCAAAAAGCAAATTATAAGTTAATAGCTTTAAAGCCTATCCCTAAAAGAATAAATAAGTTAATATTTATAATTAGAAAATTAAATAAAAACAATTAACTTTAAAAAAATCAAATTTTTCTTAAGGAACTAGACATCTTAGAAAACGATTAAAATTTAATTTCTATAAATAATTTAACAATAATTATGACACTTTAACTATAAATTATGTATAAATCAACCTAAATTGAGATAAGTGATATAAATATGAAAATTTTGATAAACCCTGATACAAATGGTACAGAAAATAAAATTTACTTTAAATAAACAGAAAATAAATATAATAAAATAAATAATCAAGACATCCTGATTTGCACAGAAAAATTTTCAGTGTAAGTGAAATACTTTACTAATAACTTATATGTTGAAGCTCTTCCTAGATACACTTTCCAGTACATCTACTATGCTACAACTTATCTAAATTGAAGCTACCTTAAATTAACTGCAATCGAATAATCAATAATGAGAACAATGGGCGATGTGTACACATCTCAGAGCCAATATCAGTTAAATTAAATGAATCAAATTACTACCAAGTCCACCTTCATCAACAGTAAGTATTTCACCATCAAATCCGTTATAAACAAAACTCTATTGTAACCCACCTCCTCTTAACTATAAGCTGCACCTTGAGCTGAAATATGTTATAATTATAAATCCTGAGAATTAAAACTCTAGAATGATTCTCTGCTAATGGAGACATACAAACAAGTAAATTAAGTAGAGTAAATCATGTATTTTCAGTCACGTGGAAGGTTACTGTGAATGGAATGAGACACTGCAAAATTCGTGGGGTTTAAAGACCTTAACAAATAATACCCTGGTAAATATAATTAACATTTAAATTAATAAGGTATCTAATCCTAGTTCATTATTTAAATTTCACAGATTCATAAAAAGAGCTATAAAGAAATTTTAATGTTCCACCTTACAAATTTACATTTTAACCCAAATAATATTATCAACTGTTTCAACCAATAATATTCCCTTGTACCAATCATATAACCGTGACTGCTACCACGAATTATGCAGACATTAATCAATTACTATATCCAAGTCCACTTGATAATTAAATCAAATTACTGCAAAAAGAAAATTTACTTTAACAAAACTTACATATAATACAAATTAAAAGTGAATAAACAAGCAAGAATAAAACTTAAGGTATAAACAATAAAGAGTTAAAAAATTAAATCTCACAAGAGATAAGAAAAAACACAAAAATTTGAAGAAATTAAAAGAAAAGAAAAACAAATAGTAACAAAAATTGAGCTGTGCTCTTCTTCATGACTACAACAACTTCTCTATTATATATAACTAAAGATAAATATGGAACCTGTATACAAATAAATCTTTATTTTCTCTAATAATAATGAAACATTAAATAATATAATAAATATATTAGATATAATTATGTAAATTTTCACAATATGTTATTAATATTACATTAACTTTATATTAAGTTAACTTAAATATTTAGTAATTAAATAATCTATTCATTGATTATTAATTATTTATGTTAATAGAACAAAAATAATTGATTATATAAAAAGAATAATCTATATTATATAAAATAGAATCTGTATATTACATATAATTATATAATTTATAATAAAATAACCTATTTTAAGTTAAAGACATAAGTAACTATAATCTGTGGTAAATATATATATTAAAATAATCATTAAGAATAAAATGTTAGTAATATGAGTAATTATAAACACTGCTGTGTTTCGACAAAAGAATCAGATTTTAACATGTCAACTGGAGAAGTTACACCTTCCTCAAAACTCGTCACAGTCCTTCATGAATCAATGTCTCCTCAACTACCTTCTTGGTATGTCTAATAACTTGAGACCAGTCTTGTCTAACTTTTGCAGTGTCGTCTATCGTCAGCATTTCAGCCTCAGTGAGAGTACTTACTGTTGTTTTTTGCCACATTACTTTTCACCTAGAACCATATACTCTGTCGGATTTAAACGAGCATGGTTGGTAGAAGCCTGATTAAACCGTTCCCTGTACCGTTAGCAAGTTCGCCGACCCAGTAGCGTTGGTTTTGGATAGTATAGCCCTACAAGTTCCAGTAACTTCGCCTTACACATGTTAGGTTCAACTTCATCTCATGGAACATTTCCATGTGCCACAGCAAAATGTCCACTTTCCTCCACTGCATCCTTCGAGCTTTATGCATCAAACCACTATTATTGTCGATTTCCGAGAAATATTTTTCCAGGCCGAGCGTTATCTTCCCAGCCGGTGAACGTGTTCTTGGACAAAACCTCGTACATTGCAAAAAATGGAGTCTATGATTAAGCAGTCGATCTGCGTTGCGTGTACACCATCAGACACTTCGACGCCTCCCTGGTAGCATTTTTTCCGAAAAATAAATAACAAACTGAAATGAATTGAATGATTGCAACACAACAAAACACTACGAACTGATATCACTGCAAACTTTGCCACAAACCAAAGATATGATCACCACTGATAAAACACTCAAAACTCGCTTACAGTTGAATTTTTTCGCAAAATACAAGTTTTAAATGCGGAATTTGTTGCTGTTATGAAAACATGCGACAGTAGAACTGTCGAAGTGTATGTCACAATTTTTTGTTATGAAAACATGTGACAGCAGTACTGTCAACTTTCCAGCACATCTCTTTCATTGAGATTGTAACACAAGAAATATATACCAAGTCTCCTATTTTTCTGGGGGATATTCAAAGTATTTTCTTTCATACAAACTTTATCCTGACATTGAGAACACATAAAAAAGCAAAGAAACCAAATAAGTCGAGATATTCTCAAGTGGTGACCTTTTCAGATATGTGGCAGTTGATTTTCATTTAGATAAAATTGTTATGTTCCTAGTGTTTTACTTATAGAAGTAGTGTAACTTTTAACCTCAGTATCTTGGAAATGGACAAAGATATCACGAAAATTTTCAAGGTAATTCGAGATCAGGATCCTAGCTATATTGGGATCTTAGGTATATACCGAAAAATTTCAGTCATTTGCTGTGCATAGCAGTCTTGGAATCTGTGGCTGGGATTGGTCCATTGCTGATGGCAAAAAATAAATAAATAAATAAAAAATGGAGTCCAACGCTTTTTTGCGGATTTTCTTAGGAACCGCCTATGAATTTACGCAAAACATCACCCATTCATTCATCTGGTTTAACTGAATCAATCACTATATTTAATTTTTACATAGACATTTTACGTGTACGAGTAGGGTACCTTTGATCTTCTATAGCTCGGAAAGGGATACAGATATCAAGAAAATTTTCAAGGTTGTTTGGTATCGTGATCTTAGGAATATATTATAAAAATTTCAGCGATTTGCTGCCCATTGCCATTTTAGAATCCTCGGCAGGGTTTTGAGCCACCGGAGACGGCGTAAATATAGTAAAAAACCCTTTTTTGGGGTTTCCCAAGAAACCACCCACAAACTAACAGTTCATCCACAAGTCTTATGAAGCCCACCACAGACTACGTCAAACGCAAAAAGAAGCAACAGATAGGTATTGTAGGATAGTGACACTAAAACAGCCCTTCCTTACAAGTGGTCCCTAGACCAGGAGCTAGCATACCTTTTTTATTACCTGAGTCATGAGCAGCGGAAAATCCCTTTTTTATGCACGGCACTTTGGAACACATTGGTAAGTCTGTTGTCACATGCATACCAATAAATTTGTAGCCTAGGATACTGATAATTGTACAATTACTTCGCATCTATATCATCTAAAACATTCTTGAATTATTATTCTGCATCATCACCATGTAAGAAAAGCTCCTGTTTGAGAAAAAGGTATTTAGGGAGAAATGTGTTAAAAATGGGTTTTACTGTACATGTAAAAAACTTAAAATCGATCCACGGCTCCTTGTGGGCCCACTGGTACAGTGTCGTCCTCTGCCACTGTTGTCATTTGGATGTGGTATTAAGGGGCGTGGGGTCAGTACACTTGCTCTCCCAGCCGTTATCAGTTTTCATGATGTGACCTAACCATACAATCTGTCGCCCAGATTTGTCCAGAATGTGTATAAAGCTCTCTGTCGCGAACTCGAGCGTCAGTGAAAAAACTAAAATGAAGTAGTCATAAAATCGTCATATCTCATAAATGGGTTAAAATATGGAAACAAGATTCTGGCAAATGACAGCGCTCAAAGGCGAGAGTGTTTTGCCATATGATTAACATGGGAAACTTCCATACCTACCACCGTATTCAAGCGACTACAAATTCTTCAATGATGTAATGTAATTATTGAGGGCTGTCGGTAGGTGGCGATACGAGAAGTAGTGTGGGTTTTGTATCAATATAAGTGAAGAAGTTAAAGTTTATTTTTATACTGAGAGTGGGCTGATTCATGAACTATTGACCTGACTTGCATTCAGTTGTTAGTTACACTAGTTCAGGATTCTGTTCTCTTCAGTTACACTAGTTCAGGATTCTGTCCGGATTTCAACTGCGTTAAAATGTTAGTGATATGAATAATTATAAACTCTGCTGTGTTTCGACAAAAGAATGAGATATTAACATGGCAACTAGAGAAGTTACACATTCCTCAAAACTCGTCACAATCCTTCGTGAATCAATGTCTCCTCAACTACCTTCTTGGTATGGCTAATAACTCAAGACCAGTCTTGTCTAGCATTTGCAGTGGCCTCTTTTGTCAGCATTTCAGCCTCAATGAGAGTACTTACTGTTGTTTTTAGCCACATTACTTTTCACCTAGGACCACATACTCTGTAGGATTTAAATGAGCATGGTATGGAAGAAGCCTGATTAAACTGTTCCCTGTACTGTAAGAAAGTTTGCCAACTCGATAGCGTTAGTTTTGGCTAGAACAACCCTACAATTTCCATTAACTTTGCCTTACACATGTTAGGTTCAACTTCATCTCATGGAGCATTTCCGTGTGCCAGAGCAAAATGTCCACTTTCCTCCACTGCATTCTTCGAGCTTTATGCATCAAAACAGAATGGTACGGAGTTTTGTCCATTACTATTGTCTGTTTCCGAGCAATATTTTTCCAGGCTGAGCGTTACCTTCCCTGCCGGTGAACGTGTTCCTGGACAACACCTCATACATTGCAAAAAAATGAAGTCTATGATCAAGCAGTTGATCTGCGTTGCGCACACCACCAGACACTTCGACGCCTCCCTGGTAGCATTTTTTTCCGAAAAATAAATAACAAAGTGAAATAAACTGAATACTCAAAAATCGCATACAGTTGCATTTTTTCGCAAAGTATAAGTTTTCAATGCGGAATTTGTTGCTGTTACAAAAACATGTGACATCAGAACTGTCAAACTGTCCACCACATCTCACTCATTGAAATTGTAATACGAGAAATATATACCAAATCTCCTATTTTTAGAGGGAATATTTCAAGTATTTTCTTTGATACGAACTTTATCCTGACATTAGTATATAATCTGTCATCCAGATTTGTGCTGGGCATTCTCGATTGCTACAGTAATGTAGACTTTGGAGGATGCAGCAAAACCACATTCGGTCTTCATTTGATGTCCTTATTACATTGTGCAGATGGAGCTAACACCTGGCTCAGCGGGAAACAGACAATGACTGTCATACAATGATCTCCATATTAAGTATATTAGTATAGAGATCACTGCTGTCATATCAACCTGCCCAAGATATACGATATTTCCGGAGCGAATCAAAAACTTGATAGTGGCACCCCCCTCCCCACCTCGAGCGTTTGGGACAGGTCGTCAAAAATTTAATACAAAACTTGATTTTTCAAAAATATGTTCATTTTGTAGCGCATATCTTTCTGAAGAGTTTGATACATAAAACATGTGTTTGAGGAAATGTAATACATGTTATTTGGTCTTAAGTGTACCAAAGTGCAGTGCCCCGCTCCTTCACACAGCATTTTTCTATCGCACATCATTGTATTTCGCTCTGTGGAATTCAAACGAGTATATTTTGTAGTGGAAGTCATCAAACCTATATTCAGCATAGTGGAAAATAAAATGTCCCGAGCTGCCTCTCCTGCTTGCAGTAAGCCAGTTTGACGTCCTACACCCCTTTAAAAAGCTCACAACTATTGCTGTGTGGGATTACTTGTAACTGGAAGAATAAAAACTTACACCTTTTATTGCCTATAAGCTAATAACTTTCTCTTTTGTGAGACATAAAATTAGATATAGGAAACATAATAGCAGCAAAGACAAGAGACAAGCAAGGCAGAACACATTTCTTCAGTCCTTAGATCACCACATTTTTTCTCTCTTATCTTGCTACAGCTCTATGCAGCGTGGTTTCCTTTCTGCGAAAGACTCTATTATCTCATCAAAGTTAGTAAAACGTTTTGGTAGATGTAAATCAAAATGTTGTTATCTAATACTGAAAAAGCTGTTAATACAAAGACACTCAAACCTGGTGTGGTTTCTTGATTTGATTACATCTGTTTTGTCGCTGTCTGCTAGGCCCACTACAAGGAAACAGTTTTATGTTAGGAAATAGTTTCACATTTCATTCATATGCTCACAGAATCATCATATTTATCCGTAGAATTTGTATGATGTCCCCGTTTCTTCTCCTTCCTTTTTTTAGCAAACAATCGTTCATCACTAATCCCGTAACTGTTCCTGCCATTGTCAAAACTTATTCTCCAGTTGACTTCATTAACCTTGCCAGAATCACCATGCGTTTATTCTCCGGTTAGGCATTATTATCTGTTTGTACAACGCATTCTCCACGTTATTCCGAGAACAGAACTTTAGCGGCTGCTAACCGGGAACTGTACAACTGAACCTTAGCAGTGTAGTGATCTGGCAAAAATTTTCTGTCAAAATTTATTTTCTTTCACATGCCAAGAAGATTAATATGTAATCTTTCTTACCTGTTATCCTTGTTAGTCATTTATTTCCACACTGGTAGTGTGCCTATGTGGATTTCACTAGTAATTATAGCAAGGCTGATCATTCACACACCCGATCAACCACACGAACAAACAGTGGTTGGCGTTCAATTGTTCAGGATTTATTCGGCTCATCTCTTATAGCGCCGTCCCCTTTTGTCTGGAGGAAAGTTTTTCATTTCTAGATGCAACAGGGATTCCTCTGGCAGTGACTTCACGTAAGCATCAACTTAGAATATGTTGCCCCCCCCCCCCCCCCACCTGATACGGGCCTGATATCAACATCTGAAACAGAGTTGATAGCTGTAGCAGAAGCTGCTAAGGGGGTAATTTATATGTGTAGAATTTTTAGAGAAATATGAAAGTGGACCAAAGTTCCATCAAGTGTGATAATATGGTGAGGCTCTCACAAATCCTGAATTCCTTCTTCAAACTAAACATATAGAGATAAAGACCTTCATTTTTATTCGAAAAGAAGTGATAGAAGAACAGGTACACATTTCGTGTGTTTTAGCTGAAGATCTGCTAACAGATAAACTGACATAGCCCCTGGGAAAACCAAGACTGTCAGTTATGCCATAAGATGGGTCTTTTGTGTTGAGATGAGTGGTTTCTTTCTTTCTTTTCTCTCTTAATTAAATTAAGGAAAGTGTCAGTTAAATGCAAGTGCATTTGTAACTGTACTGAGCATGGTTACTTGAAAAAAAGTATCTCTAAGTAATAAGCTTCTACATGTACTGTGTTCATCTGTTATTAGAGCAAGTTCAGTTCAAAACAGGTTAACTGAAAAATATTAAATTTAGGGCCTAACAATTTTAGGCTTTACAAGGTTGTCTAGCAGGGAAGCATATTTTTGGTGATGACTCAGATACTAATAAATTTTTGTTTTCATATGATAACTCTTAAATGATCTTTTTGTTGTATTTTTAGGATGACTGTCCTTGTTTTGTCACTTGGCAGAATTTTCCTGTTTCATCAATTTTATCTGCTAAGGCATTAAAATGTTTGCTGGTGTTCACGTGATTTAATTATTGAGAAACAAGATTTCATTGTCTTTTAGACTTGTGCCAACTGTTTCTCTCATCTTGGATTTCACATTTACTTCATTGCTTTTTAAGCAACAACTTGTCATATTCAGATTTTAATATTTGTAACTCTTCTAATGATACTAGTGATTTCTTCCTTGCTATCTTTAGTGTTCACTTTTATACAGTTGCCACATATTCATATATTTTGTTTTGGGTTTTCGTTTACACAGTTGTTATTTATAATCGTAAATTTAAAACTTATAATTTATTAAGAACTGCTTTGTACATAAGCACTGTTTGCTGGCCATTGCTGCTCAACGCTCATGGCTGTATTATGAATTCAATGCTACGCAAACAGTGTGTTCATGCTCTTTTGCATGTACCTTGTTACTTTCCATAACCTTCATAATTACATTACAAAAGATACATGCCTGTCACAAAATACTTCAGACTTCTTACATTTCACACACTTTTTCAGATTGTTTGCTTTTATTTGCAGAGCTCAGTCTTTCTTGTACGCTTATCTCCAGAGAATTCTTTTTATAAAAATTTTTAGTTTTAGCACTTTTCTCTGCGGCTTGAAAATTGTATAACGTGTCATACATAACTGTTTGCAATACCAGTTAAAATTTTTGCATGATGCACACTTTTCTTCATTATTCTTACATTTAGGTCTGGAACTTACCTGCAAATTCCGTTAATTGCTATCCTGAAACGATACAAAGGAACACTATGAATAAATGAAAAGAATGTTTATGCTTTTCTATTTTAATTGTTGCTGTATTCAGGTACCCAGTACCCAGTAAAAGCAACCAAGGTGAAGAGCAATATTGATTCTGTGAGAGTGGTAGTTATGATGTGTGTTTCATTATAGATTAAGTTATCTACCTTAAGTGAACAGAATTGATGGCAAGGAAGAATAAGCTCCATACTTGCAAGATAACTTAATATATATATATATGTTAAAGCACAAATTACAAACATGGCAAGAGTGAGCAACAGACCAATAGAATAAAGAAATACATACATAAAGATAAAGCACACTGAAACATATCACTGTTGTCTATGTTCACTTGCTGCTACACTAGGCCCTGTTTTAGAAGTTTGGTGCCCCAGGTAACTCGGGGTATTGGTAGAGATCAGTTCATCTGGCCCGTGTGATCACTGGAGCAATAGGTGCAGGGTCTGTAGGTGGTGTGGTGTGGTCCATAGCCTGAGGTTTGTGTGGCCCCATTAGGCCTTGGTTTGTAGTGGCTGCACTCAAAAGTCTCTTTATTCTGTGTGCTGAGGTCAGCTGGTTTCACCCACACTATGGAGACCATTTCATGCTTTCTGTTCCAATCTATCATGACATCATTCGGCAATCAGTGCAGAGTTGAAACAGATATGTATATGGTTGGTGAAGAGGGGGCTGTACAATGTCATCCAGTAGATAGACATGCATTGATGTGACCAGATCCATTTGTATGAAAACGTCTTTGTTGCCATAATGTCATGGAGGATGGATATTGATCTGTGACATTCTCTCTCTTAACTGTCAATCGAAATCAAATGTATGTTCCTCAGACATTAGGATTGTAGGTTCGTCAGTCAGTAGGTCAGCAGGCAGGCATAGTTGCTCACCAAACACCAACTCTGCCAATGAACAACCTAGATCTACCTGCATCACTGATCGAAGGCCTAACAACACTAGGGGCAAAGCATCCGTCCACTTAGAGCCATGTGCCGTTAACCCACCCATTGAGATCAGCGAAATCTTGCATGTAACCCATTGCTTGCTGGGTGGTAACTAGTTGTCTGAATGTGACTGCAGCTCCATATCTGCATCAGCTCTTGAAATAGACAAGCCTTTAATTCTCATCTGCTGTCAGACGTGATCACTTGGGGTATGCCATAGAGAGCAAAACAGGCAGTCAGTAGTTTGTAACTGACATGTCTGCTGAAATGTTGGAAACAGAGAATGGTTCTGGTCAATGGGCAAACTGATCTGCCACCATCAACAAGTAACTATACTTGTGGAATACAGAAGAGGTTCCAACAAATCAATACTGCATGAAGTGGACTGTAGGTTCAGTGAACATTCCCATAGGCCAGTGCACGCCTGCTGACCTTACTCTTCTGACACTGTAAACAACATTGAGTCCATCAGTGGGAATCCTTTGTTATTCTATGCCATATGATGTATTTTACCAGCAGTTTAGTTGAAGCCCTGACTCCTGGAAGTGCTAAATTATGAAAGGCACAGAAAACCTCTTTCTTGTGTCTCGTGGAATGTAAGGATGTAATCTATCCTGTGATGTATCACACCATAAAGTCTTTCACCTCTGCTTTATCGAACACCAAACCTTCAGACTGATCAGCCAACAACCGAGCCAATGCAGGGCCTTTCTTTTGATCAACTGCTATCTTATCCCAGAAGACTACCTTGAAACTTGCACAGCTACATGACAAATAACACAGGGGAACAAAAAATTAAAGGTTTTTCTTTGTGGCATAAGTTTACGGAGTCTATTTAGATACATACGCTGATGAAGTACTTAGCCCTTTTTTTTTTTTTTTTACTCTGGTTCTCATGATAAACTGTTCTATAAAAAATACATACAATCCGTTAAGCCACCAATCTTGCATAGTGGAGATTTGCCAATACTGGTACATACTTTCTTATCAGGCAAATACTGTGATGTGTGAAAATGTTAGACAGTCAGAGTAAAAGCAGTAATGAAAGTGAATTCGAAGAATGCAGTCTATTCTGCAAGGCTTTTCTCAGGTTGAGCTAAACAATTTGATTTGATATTTAAATTTATCTAAGAACTCAGCTGAACTTCTTGCATCAAGACTAAAAGAAAAAGACTGCCTTCAGCTTAGCATATCAATAACATCCTATTGAACTAGAGAGCATGACAATCTTCCATATTTTAATGAGATGAATGATGTCGTATGGTGTAGTAATATTTCTGGGCTTTTTAATGGGTCTACCAGTATGCCAACCAAAAGAATGGCAACTTTTCCTAGATAGCTCAAAAACAAGTTTTAAATGTGTGTTACTGCATAATGGAAATGAATTAGCTTTGATCGCAATAGCTCATTCAACTACTCTTAAGGAAAAATATCAAGATGTTAAACTTGTTTTAGAGACAATTTCATTTCATCGACATCAGAGGTCAGTGTGTGTAGATTTAAAAATGGTGAATTTTCTATTGGATCAGCAAAATGCATACACTAAATATTCCTGCTTTCTTTGTATGTGGGACAGTAGTGCGAAAAATGAACATTGGAACAGGAAATACTATCTGCCAAGAATGAACCTGACTGTAGGAAAAGATAACATCATTCATGAACCATTGGTCAGTTGAGAAAAAAATCATTCTTCTGCCACTACATATTAAACTTGGGCTTATAAGACAGTCTGCTAAAGCTTTAGATAGGAATGATGATTGCTTCAAATATGTGTATCAATCATTACCTGGTCTCAGTATAAAAAAGTTAAAAGTAGGAATTTTTGATGAGCCACAAATGTTATAAACAATGATGAATTCACAAGCCGCATGACTCAGGTTGATTGGAAGCATGGACAAGCTTTGTATCAGTTCTCAAAAATTTTTGGGGGAATCACAAAGCTGAAGAATATTCCAAAATAGTAGAGAAAATGCTCCAGAATTTCTATAACTAGGAACTAATATGAGTGTCAAATTGCATTTTTTGCATAATCATTTAGATAAATTTGCTAATAACTTGGGCGATTACAGGGAAAATGTTCCTCCAGGACATCAAGATTTTGAAGGTAAGATATCAAGACTTTTGGGATTTCCATATGATGGCAGTCAACTGTTGGGACTTGCAGAGAGACTGTCCAGACCAAAAACACTGAAGAAAATCCCAAACAAAATGATTTTCTTAATTCTTATTGATGTGTTTTTGTTGTTGTAATTAATTTTTTTATTCTCTGTATCATTTATAGCACTTTGTTTGAAATCATATGATAACTTTAAAATAAACCTTTTAAAAAATATTCTCTTATTTTTTATAATTTAATTTCCAGTATAAATGGATTGACTTTACTTCAAAAAGTAGAGTCAATTCAACAAAACCATTATTATTTTCCTATTGAGCAGACAAAAATTATCTGAAATTGATTAATAAATCCCATGCCACTGAATCAGTGTTACCCTGTATAATCAGCTGCAAGATTATTCACGCTGCTTGTGTGTCTAACATCTGTGGAGTACTGTACCATGAAGTCCGCTATACAACACTGATGGGGCGATGCAAGGTCTGTCTCTTGGAAAAGAATGCTGTAAGCGGTGCATAATCTGCACATATTTTAAAGTGCTTGTCTTCCAGGTATTCTTTGAAGAATTTAATTGCTGCATTAATGGTGTAATTCACACTCTGTATCACTCCACTTACACTGTGCTTCTGTCAAGAGGCGGGGAAAAAAATGACAAATGGTTGCCAATCAACATTGATCCTCTCTGTTGTAATGTCGTGTCGACTGTCACCTGCCTGGTGTCAACCATGACTGTCAGTTTGACATCATGAATAGGATGATGTAATAGCACAGCCTGTGTCATAGTATCCTCAACATTCTTGAAGACCTCCAGTAGATTCTCATTCCATGGTACCTTCTCGTTCCCTGAGGTGAAATTTCTTGTCAGAAGTGCAGTCAGAGGAGCCTGTCTCACAGCTGCGTGTGGCATCAATAGAAATTCATAATTCCCAAGAATATTTGTAATTCATCGAAAGTCCTCGGAACCAGGAAGTCACGGGTGAGTTGTACTCTGCCAGGGTTTGGAGACAGACCTTTTGCAGAAATGAAGAGCCTGAGAAACTGTATGCTCTCTGTACCAAAATGCACTTGTCTTTGTTGATTACCACTCTGAGTCCTTAAGCCTCTGGAAAAGGCTTTGTGGGTGCACCTTATTTGTTCCACACTGTCGGAGAAGACAAGAATGTCATCCATGCAACAAAACAGGAATGGAAGCCCTCTAAAAACCTGATGAATAAACCTTTGCCATGGTTGTGCAGCATTTTTAAGACAAAACAATGTAAAGCTGAAATGGAACAAACAAATTGGAGTAGTGACAGTAGTCTTCTTCCTGCTGCCCTTTGTGACAAGAATCTGTATGTACACCTTGCAACATTGAAAACTCTCGCTCCTGCTATAGCGTTGTTCCAGTCTGCCACTTAAGGTAATGGATATTTACCAACAATAGTATGGGAATTTACAGAGACAAGATGCCTTCAGTAATCTGAATGTCTATGTCGTCCTCAGCTGTGGTGAACTTTTCTTTTGTAAGCCTGTGTGGGCATGCCATTGCTGGAGGACTGGGTGAAGTCTGAATGTAGTGCTGAGTGTTGTTCTTGCGAGCTGTTCCTATTTTCCTGATTTCTATAATCTCTGGAAATTCTAGCCGTACCGTGTCACATCCATTTGTGCCAATTAAGCCACTTCTAGGAGTCAGTTAGAAGACAAGTCGGCAACCAGTCGGAAGACTTGTAAAAAATCAGCTGCCAAAATTGGTTCCACCCTGTCTGTCATGAGGAATGGCCATGTGAATGTGTGTTGTAGCCCAAGATCAAGTGTCAAAACTATTCTTTCCATAATATCAGTTCTAGAATTATATGCTTCTGTTAGAGTTATCAGAACCTTGGAACCGTCTACTGTGAAAATTCCAGCTGGTAACACACTACAACAGAACCTGTTTCTACCAAAATCATTGTTCCGGATGCATTGTCCCTCACAAACAGCTGGCAAGATTGCTTCTTAGTTGCATATGCAAGGGCAATCTGTTTTGTCAACTGCCTCCTATCTGCCAGTTGCAGCTCCTTGAACCTACAGGTTTTGAGTCCCTCCATAAATGTTATGCACTGTCTTCTCACAGACCTCTGAGTTGCATGGTAGACAATGCTTCCCTTTGGCATAAAAACAGTTTGGTGCATCCTGTTTCATGTCAGTGGTACATGACCTGTTGATTGTTGATCATTGAATGGTGAGCCCCCGGAAATTTCTTCGTGTGACATATCCAGGTATGTCTCACATTGCCTTCATATGGCAGCAATCAACTCCTGCTGTAAGCCTTGCATGGTAGACATGGGAGGAAAAGAAATAGTAGGGCAATGTTTTTGTCAAAGGTCACCTACATCCTTACCACATTATTGAACTAGTTTGGAAAATTGCATGGATTGATATTTTTTGTTTATCTGTGTTTACTTTTGTCTCCAGAGTGGCTATTTACTCATGTTTCAGAGCTGCCACCATGGCTTGTAACATCTACACACTCTGTCAGTTGTTCTGCTTTGCTTGCATGCATGGCTGGCACTATACATAAGTTGGGGGTATCTTGCCCACCTTTATGGGTAATGCTCAGTACAGGGCTTTCAGCCAGGTGTCTGTTTGACAGTGTTACAACCCTTACATTCTGAATATTCAGCCATCATCTCGGCTTTGTCAGGCAAGACTCCTGAGGGTAATTCGATGTGTGCTAGTAAGGCAGTGCTGATTGTTGTTGGTAGCTGCCTAAGCCACAATAACTTAGGTGAAGCCTCAGGCAGCAAATCATTGCAAGCTAGTAATTTTTGTTGTGCCAGTATTTGTTTTGGTGACATGTCACCAGTCGACATCTCCTGTAACAGTGTATGCAATCTGTTCTCTGGGGCTAAAGAATACTCTTTGATTAAACCTGTTTTTAGAATCTCATGACTTTATGAACTTAACAAGTCCTCTGCTCATGTAATTTGTGCCACATTCAGATGTGCCACAACACCATGAAAACTGTTGAGAGAAGCTAGGATGCAATGTTGCAAAAATATACTCTCTACCTGTCTGAGGTGCAGTTGTTTCGTCAGGAAGGTGTGAAGCTTAACATTTTCGAAGTTCTGACCTTGAACTGCAGAGACTGTAAGTTCATTTGAAGAGCCTGCCTCTGCTGTGGTGTCCTGTGCAGATGCATTTTGAAGCTGCTCCTGTGGCCCCGACTTGACTGTAGTGCCATTGGGGTTGTTAATCATGATTCTAGTTCTTTGTTGGGGTCACCACTTTAGCTATCTACCTTAAGTGAGTAGAATTGATGTCAAGGAAGAATAAGTTCCACACATGCAAGATAACTTAATGTATTTACACTAAAGAACAAGTTACAAACATGGTGAGTTAGAGCCAAAACATACCCAGAGCAAGCACCAGAAAAATAGAACAAAGAAATGCATAAATAAAGATAAAACACACTGAAACATATCACAGCTGTCTATGTCCACTAATCGATATCACTTGCTGCTACAAAGACATGAAATGCATTGAGGATTTTAACATCTGATTTTCAGTCTTTTTGTTCATAATTAAGGTATATTAATTTGCTTTCATGTGATATTATCTGCATCCTGTATTTCAAATAACATTTTAGATGTGACTTGTCCATATCATTGTACAAAATGATTTAAAATTGAATAAATATTATTATTGTTATTATTATTATTACTAGTATTCTAAAGTTGTTGTCTGAAATTGTCTTAAACACATCATCTCAACATCAGGTTCTGTGACATCATTGTAAATCTGCACAACTTGATTTTCCGTTGTGTTCAGTGCACATTATTTTATTGTTATCATCATTGATTCTCACACCTACTTCCAGATTTGCTCTGTTATGTTTTTTTCCATTAGGTGTTGGAAGTACATCTGCCTGTAGAGGTTATAATGGAGCTGGTCAGTGGTAGACACTTTTATTTTTAGTACACAACTCAATACATTCTGTAGTCACTACCTGGTCCAAAAATATTTTTCACTCAACACAAAATTTTGGTTTTCATTTAAGCAAATGGTAAAATGTAATCTAGTCAAATTCAAAAGTAAAAATGTGTAATGAAAAAGTTGTTTCAGACTGAAGATTGTAGTATTAAAAACATGTTAAACACATTTTGCAAACAGTTCATAATGATTATTATTATTTCTTTCCTTTCTCAGACCTTAGGTCTGGTTCGAAATGAAAGTGATGCGGACCTTGATCAAGCGTGACTTCCTTTTAACTGTACAGTATATGTTACATTGCGTTTAGGAACTTTCGGGTAATTGAACATGTATCAATAATTACGGATTTCTGTAGTTGTATATATATGTTTGGATGTAGCTGTATTGCGTTGATGTACTGGTGGATATTGTGTGGTTTGACTCCTGTAGTTGGTAGTATAATTGGTATAATGTCAACTTTATCCTGATGCCACATGTCTTTGACTTCCTTAGCCAGTTGGATGTATTTTTCAATTTTTTCTCCTGTTTTCTTTTGTATATTTGTTGTATTGGGTATGGATATTTCGATTAGTTGTGTTAATTTCTTCTTTTTATTGGTGATGATGAAGTCAGGTTTGTTATGTGGCGTTGTTTTATCTGTTATAATGGTTCTGTTCCAGTATAATTTGTATTCATCATTCTCCTGTACATTTTGTGGTGCATACTTGTATGTAGGAACGTGTTGTTTTATAAGTTTATGTTGTAAGGCAAGCTGTTGATGAATTATTTTTGCAACATTGTCATGTCTTCTGGGGTATTCTGTATTTGCTAGTATTGTACATCCACTTGTGATGTGATCTACTGTTTCTATTTGTTGTTTGCAAAGTCTGCATTTATCTGTTGTGGTATTGGGATCTTTAATAATATGCTTGCTGTAATACCTGGTGTTTATTGTTTGATCCTGTATTATTATTATTCAATTCAATTCAATTCAATTTATTAGCGTCCTTGTAGTACATCATCGAAATGATATAGGACTTGTCAATAAACATTACAATTTAAAATACATATACATGAAAACTTTTAATTGAATTTACTTGTCACTTAGACATTACAATTTTAATAGAACTTTTAGAACATTAACATAAAAATATACAAGTAGGATAACAACGTAAAAAAAAAAAAAAAAAAAAAAAAAAGAAAAGGTTAGTGATTCTCACATCAAAGATTATTTACATTCTTACATTAACAGTTTCACACTTTCATAGAACTGCGCTTTTATTGTCAACGATTCACAAACTCTTCAATACTGTAAAAACTATTGCTCAATAACATGTTTTTTAATTCTCTTTTAAATATGTACAGTTTTGGTATTATTTTTAGTTCTTTGGGGAGAGCACTGTAGAGGATTTTGGGTTGGTATAGTACACTTTTGTGATACATAGCTGTTTTATGAATTTCTCTGTGAAAATCATTCCTATTCCTTGTTTCGTAGTTGTGAAATTCTCTGTTTAATGTAGAAAATTCCTCGTGTTCTTTTAAGAAACATATGCTTTCATATGTGTATAAAGATGGTAGTGTCATGATGTTTAATTCTTTGAAAGCTTGCCTACAAGAGTCTCTATATCCTATACCTTTTATTATTCTGACTGCCTTCTTTTGTAGTCTAAATGAGTGTTTTGTTAGACTGATGTTCCCCCAAAACTGTACGCCATAGCTTAATAAACTGTGCATGAATGAGAAATAAACACATAACACTGTTTTAATATTACATGAGCTTTTAAGCATTCTAAGTATATAACATGTTTGACTTAATTTTTTGTTCAATGATATTACATGCTTTTCCCATCTTAAGTGTTCATCAAACCATACTCCCAAGAATTTAGTGAATGATGCTTGTTCAATCTTACGCTTACCCAGTTCTACTGTAAGGTTAGTTTTTATTTTATTTGTAATATGTCTGAAGTTGATCCACGTTGTTTTTTTGGCATTCACAATGAGTCTGTTTTCATTAAACCATCTGTCTGCTTCGTCTGTTGCTAATGTGACTTTTTCCTGTAAGTCAGCTTCACTATTTGCTTTAACAAACAAACTTGTATCATCAGCAAACAGTACTGCCTCTGCTTCAGATAGTTGACTTGGTAGGTCATTGATAAATATTAAAAACAGTAATGGCCCTAATACAGATCCCTGGGGTACTCCATACAAAACTCTCTCGAATCTTGATGAATATGTCCTATCTGCCTGGCTTATCTCCACCTTCTGATACCTGTCTGACAGATATGATTCAAACCATTTGTGGGCAACTCCACGTATCCCATAGGCATATAACTTCCTAAGCAGTAACTTATGGTCGATGACATCAAAGGCCTTTGATAAGTCTAAAAACAATCCACAATTTAATTCCTTCCTGTTTATGGAATTTAGAACAAGTTGCAAAAAATTGAAGATAGCTGTTTCAGTTGATTTATTTTTACGGAAACCATTTTGCGCATTAACCAATATTCTATTCTTAATAAGAAATTTGTATAGTCTCTGATACATTATCCTTTCTATTATTTTTGAGAAACCTGACAACATTGATAAAGGCCTAAAGTTACTAACATCATATTTATCACCATTCTTGTAAAGTGGCTTTATAGTAGACATTTTAAGTTTTGATGGGAACACCCCTGTCTTAAAAGATTCATTTATAATTTCAGTGAGATGCGAGGCTATGTTTCTTGCACTTTGCTTAATGACTTTGTCAGGAATCCCATCACACCCACATGACATTTTATTTTTTAACTTATTTATAGCATTTAGTACCTCTGAATCAGTTACTGGATAAAGGAACATTGTCATGTCATTCATGGGGATTTTTACCTTGCTTTTGGAATTGCATTTAGTTTTAATTAAATTTATGGCTATATTTGTGAAATGTTCATTAAATATGTTGGCAATCTGAAGTGGGTCCTTAACAGTTTTACCCCCACTTTTAATGACAAATCTGTTATCTTTTCTTTTGTGTCTACCTATATTTTTATTTATTACCTCCCAAGTTGACTTCATTTTGTTGTTACATTTCTCAATATAGGTATCATTATCAAGCTTCTTAGCTGCAATTATTACTTTCTTGTACAGGCTTCTATAACATTTCACATGTGCTTTCAGTACTACATTTTTTCCTGGCTGATTTATTTAACTTTCTGAGAGTGTCTGATGACTTTCTAATCCCCTGTGTAACCCATGTTTTGGTTTTATGTTTAGTTTTGACTCTTTTTATAGGAAAGGCAACATCGAAGCAGTGTTTGTAGCTTTCAAGGAATGAGTCAAACTTTCTGTTGACATCACCACTTGATTCACTACCCCAGTTGTTATTTTCCAGAATGTAATTAAAAATTCTTATGCTGTCATCATTTATAAATCTCCTTTCTCTGTAATTGTTATTGATAACAGGGTCCTTGTAAGATGTGACATTTAAACTCAATTTGATACCCTTGTGATCCGAGAAACCAGTGTCAATTACTTCAGTGTTATATTCAAACTTGTCCTTCTTTTTAAATACTTGATCTATTATAGTTTCAGACATATTTCCGCATCTGGTAACTTCATTTACAGTTGCCATCATATTATGACACAAAAACAGATTGCACAGTTGCTGTTGTTTACTACAACCATTCTTAAAGTTAACATTAAAATCACCAAGAACAATTACATTATGTTTAAGTTCATTCAGCAGTCCCTCAAGGTTTTCCATAAAAATGGCAAAGTTGCCCAGTGGTGATCGGTACAAACACACAATAGTAATTTTTAATTTGGTTAGCTCACATATACTGTATTCAAAATCTTTCTCTATGCATTTTAGTTTACATTTAATTTCTTTTGATTCTACCCCTGTCCTAACATAAATACATGTCCCACCCCCTTTATGGTTGATTCTACAAAATTTGCTAATCATTTCAAAATTTGGAATAATTATGCTAGACGCTTGCATTTCTTTTACCCAGTGCTCACTTATGCATAGTATGTTAATGTCTTTTAGATAGTCAGTTAATAGAACTTCTATTTCAGCTAATTTACTTTCTAGTCCTTGCACATTTTGGTATACAACTGTTAAAGTTTCATGTAGTGTATTTGCTGCACTATTTACCTTTGTACTTTCTTGTTGCTGACACTGTAAAGATTCTGCCTTTTCTTCTTCTTCAAATTGCGAAGGTCCCATAAAAAATAGTCACTACGCACAGCAGCTCTTCTTATCCTGAGGCTCTTCCTTTGAGATGTCTGCAGAGCAGCTGATGAGTTTCTGGATCTAATTGAATGGTTCTTGGCTGTTGGTGTGGTTGCAGTCCTACTTACAAGTGAGCATGAAGCATTGAGTGTGTCAAATGTGCTGACAGCTTCATCCTTGGAGGTTTCAGGTGCACATGAGTTTACACTACGTTTGTAGGCTTTCTCATCTGAAGAAATTGTTTCCTCTTCAACTCTGCTGGATGTTCCTGACATTTCTGCTGGTACCCCATATTCTACCACTCCTTCAGATACTGGTACCGGTATGTTAGGTATCTCTCTCATCTTAGACGTTTCCTTGCAAATTTCCATTTGCTCAGTTACTGCTATGGTGAGGATACCAGGCAGTTTGTGTTGATCATGGAAATTATTTATTGCTTTCATAATTTGAGCACAGACATACAGTTGTCCTGCTCTATTTAGGAGATCTCCACTGTTTATGAAATGATGTTTTCTGAAATCTAGCTGGACAAATGTTGAATTTGGGTAGCACTTTGTTATTTTGTGAAGCAGTCTGTTAGTTTTTTTTTATTTCTTCGTTAACACGAGATTTCTTAAAAAAATCGTATGGAATGCTGGTTACCATCACATGTACATTTTTGAGCTTTTCGAGCGTCTCTCTTAGCGTTCGTCTTGCTGATAATACATCATTGCAGCGGACGTCTACTCCGCCCCCTAGGATTAGAACACAATCATTTTTCTTTATCTTGATACTCAGATTTTCACAGTTGTTGACGATCTCTTTCAGTGGAGCATCAGGTTTTATTACGCTAGTAACACTGCATCCTGAGTTATATAGGGTTTCTGCCAGTCTTTTTCCGAGACTGTCGGCAAGTATATGTACAGTAAAAGCATTATTTGTTGTGCTCAAGTCTTTATTATTTCTACAGTGTTGTATGATCACTCATAACATTTAGAATGTCAGTTACACATAAAATTATCTTTGCTTTCATAGATTGAGTTAAAGCAACACCTTTGTATAACAAAACATATCCAAAAGAATCTACTCCTCAAGTGGCAGCAGGAGAACACACATACTTGGCATTTGCAGGTTTTTGGAGCCAGGGGCTCCTCCTCCTTGCAGAAGGCTGTAAGGGTAGGAAGAGGGGTGAAGGAAAAAGACTGGTGAGGATTAGAAAATGGGGAGAGTTTGGAAAAGCAGCAACTTTTCCAAACTCTCCCCATTTCAGAATGCACACCTGTACTTTTCTTTCACCCTTCTTCCTTCCCCTTCAGTCACTACTTTTCTGAACTTTCCCATTTCATAATCCTCACCAGTCCTTTTCCTTCTCCTCTCCCCTTACCCTTCAACCATTCTGCCAGAAGAAGGGGGCACAGGCTTCAAAACTTGTAAATTTCAATACCGTTCTGTTAACAAACACTCTTTCATCATTCTCATACAGTAATAGAATGAAAATAATTTAAAGAGTAAACATCTCTTTCATCCTTTTTCAAATTAACAGCATGAAAAATTCCTCTAGAGCTGCTGATAATAGTTTTGGTAACATTGAGTCTCCTTGTCAAACACCTCTTTCATTTCTGAATTATCCACTATCTTGATGATGTCTAATGGAAGCTGTCACACTGATGGATGTACTCTTCAGTATACTGACATGGGTTGAATCTCGTACCTTCTTTCTCAGACATTTCTGCTTGCGTCTGTGTATGTGCGGATGGATATGTGTGTGTATGCGAGTGTATACCTGTCCGTTTTCCCCCCCTAAGGTAAGTATTTCTGCTCCTGGGATTGGAATGACTCCTTACCCTCTCCCTTAAAACCCACATCCTTTCGTCTTTCCCTCTCCTTCCCTCTTTCCTGATGAAGCAACCGTTGGTTGTGAAAGCTAGAATTTTGTGTGTATGTTTGTGTTTGTTTGTGTGTCTATCGACCTGCCAGTGCTTTCATTTGGTAAGTCACATCATCTTTGTTTTTAGCTACAATTATCTTAAAAATATTTTGTGTAGGTGGTGCTGAACACCCTTTTAAGATTAGGAATTGCATCATGCAATACACAGCTGTAATCATACTTGTATCTGACAGTCAGTCTTGATCACAATATGACCATTCATGGACTGTGAGAGATTATTTAACTGTATATTCCACAATTACAATAATTAATCAAAATATAGAAGTACTCCATTTTGGTTTAACACATATCACTAATCATGTACTTCTGTCAGCTAATGTAATCTAGCTATATGCTAGGAACAGCATCACATTCCATGGATCACTTGCACAATAAATCATGCTAGTATGGAATGAATCATTTTACATTCACCCGGCAAATTAATTTTTAAATAAGGTTACATGCTGAATATTTATAAGTTTTTTTAAAATTTTTCATTATTATTAAATCTACATATGTGAGTTAATAATTCCAATCCTCCACCTTGCACACATTACAATAATAGAAATTTCTCTGTGGAACAGAAGCTCTCAAGAAGCAACCTTTTCAGTTTGTTTTCAAATTTTACTTTGCTATCTGTCAGGTGTTTTATACCACTGAGTGAATTATTAAAATTTTTAGTTGCATCATTGAGCACCCATTATTGTGCTAAAGATAGCCTTAATGTGGAGTAAAAATGTCTTTTTGCTTCTGGCGTTGTAATTATGTACATCGTTCTTCCTTTTACTACATGCATTTTCTGAAAAGAGAACACAGCTGTGCAGTGTAATTAGAAGTGTGAGAACTGTTCAGCTGCTACGCCCGAAGAGATGAGTTATGTTTTGTGTTGGCTAAGAAACTGGTAACAGTCTGTCATCTGGCTTGCTATCATAACCATCCACTTAATATCAGTTGTCATGGGAATGAAAAGGAGATTTATTCAGCTGTTGTGGAACACCTCCATCCAGACTTCACAACCTTTCAAAACGTGGGCTGGCATGCTGCATATGGATTCCTTCTGCTGGATGCTGGAATATTGCTGGCACAATGTGGTGCAAGATCCTAGTCCACTGCAGTAGCGAGCTGAATTTCCAACATGCCATGGGCAAGTGCTGCACCGTCTTGATCACCTATGTGGCCAAGGGTGGGTATATGTCACTACAAAACTGGGCAGAGCAACTATAAATACTCATTGCTTAGACCCTAGCAGCACCTTGCCTCTGACTACTGCAATGCTGTGACATACTCCATGCCAGCTGTTGGCCCCATGTGGGTCAAGCAGCTTCAACCACATTTAGCAGTATCATCAGATAGCTGCTGTCATACAAGCGACTACTAGACCTGATGGTTCCAGGACACAAGCTGGTACCACCAAGAGAAGACCTCTGCTAGTGTGTCTTCATCTGGTACTCTATGAGTTATACTGAGATGACCACTACTGCCTGGGGTCACAATGCATGCCAGCAAACTTTTGACACCAATCTTTGTATGAATGTCTGCAGAATAAAGAATGTTATTGCTAACTGATATATATATATGTTTTTCTGTGCAGTGTTTTGTCTAAGCACTATGGATGTATGGTTCAGAATCAATCCACACATTAGTGTTAGATAGATTTTTTAAATCCTTCCTGTTTGTGTAAAGCATCCAGCCCAGCAGTGCTGAGATGATAGAGCAAAAACCACCTGAAAACTACATTTGGGCTCACCATCACAAACATTTTGGAATTACTTGAAGTGGATTCAAAGAAGCACTCACCTCCACAGTCATGACACATTACTGTATAGTCACCTCAGAAGTTACCAATTTTTTTATTGGGAAGGAAAACAAGACATGGAGTGACATTTAATTGTTAATTTGGTATGTGACTGAAACAAATAAAAGTTAACTGAGGTCAGATAATAAAGAATATAGCATCTGTTGGTGCACTTACGCTGAAATAGATCGTTCTTATATATTAGTTATTGTATATTATGTGGAAGTAAAGTAATATGTTTACAAAACTATAAGCACCTATTGCTGAATAAGGGATCTGAAGTTTATGCTTTGAGCATTGTTTGATCTTAAGCCAGCTCTGATGAAGTTACATGCTCTGATGCAAAACATACCCATTTCATAAAAGCAAGAAATGGGGAATTATGCCTATTCAAAAAAAGATTAATAACATAGCTCATTAGTCAAATTTTCTACAAATTGTCTGATTATCAAGGTTTTATGATTTAAAATTCCTGTTAAAATAACAGTTCTCACTGAAAAATGCATGGCAAGCTATAGAATATTGTGGTAACTATTTTCAAAGCATTGCAATGTAATCAAGTAAATATTAAGATTATTATAGAATTTAAACAGCAGCTATTTAATATAACCAAGGAAGATGTCTTTTTTTCCTTGAAAGTAGTGGCTTTTCTAATACTTTAGTAAATTCATTTAGCTAATAAGCACAAATAATGTTATGTAGTATAGTAGCAACTTAGGAATAATCCAGTGAACAAATTTAGATGAGTTGCTTGCCTTTCCTTAATTTGTACTTCATCTCATTTTACATCCCTGAATGTCCTCCCACTTGATTGGATTTGCAGAAGATGATGAATGGGGGAATGAATGAGTCTGTATCTTTCTGCCCTTTAAGATGTTTTTACTCTGCTTTTTACATGTCAAAAATTGCTTGCAATTCGAAACTGGTTTGTATCACCACATTGCCTTCAAATTATTTGTTGTTTGACAAAATATAGGTATGTTCATTTTTAGTTCCAGTTGATCTTTGACAAATATACTTTCTATTTGTCTACTGATGAATCCTTCACTCTGCAGTGGAGTGTGCACTATTTCAAAACACAGACTACAGCTGTATGACGGACTGGTATGTGAACTCAGATTATCACCTTTTGCAGGTGATGATGTGACCATCCAAGTTACAACTCACAAGCAACATTCACAGTTTCAGTTCTGTCATTTCCTCTTTCTTGCTGTGCTAACTTCAGAAAAGTTTTGCTGCACACCTTCTTGGACTAATACTCCTGGATGACAGGATGCTACATAGGAATGGCTAAGCTACAGCCAAGGACTGGTTTCAAATTGAATCCTCCACTTCGTGGTAGATAGTGTCCAGTTTCGCACTACCTGGTACACTGAAATCCTGTAGTGGACTAGGACCTGCAGATTGAAGATGCAATCTGGAAACAAACTGTAAGATGTCACTAAGCTATATCTCTACTATATCCTTTATTCAGAGAGTGCTGATTCAGCAAAATATGCCACAGATCTTCTATGTAGTTTGGAATGTAGGGAAGAGGTTCTGGCAGAATTTAAGCTGTGAGGGTGAGTCATGAATTGCATGTGGGTAGGTCAGTCAGTACAAGTGCTACTCATATTAAGCAAGTCCTAGGTTTGATAAACATTTTTAACCTATTGATTTCCTTTGTATGGGTGTGTTAAGAAAAAAACATGTGCTTCTATTTAATTTCTACTAAAGTGTGTTCTCTCTCTTTTCTACTACCAGGATGAAATTGACAGAACAATGTGTATAAATGAAGTACTGAATTAATTATGTTCCTTATATTTATATTTAAGCATCATTAAGTATCTTATTTCCACATATATGAAGTAGCAAACATGTGAGTATTATTTTTCAACTGATAAATGTTATTTAAAAATGGTTTCATGTATCAACAGTATTGAGAACTAAGCTAAGAATAAACAAATAAAATAATTTAACAAATAAAAAAAATCTTTTATTCACTAAGTTTTAAGAAGTACATGCAAAAGTTACAATAATACTGAACAGGTACTCACAAAACTGTATATATCTATGATTATGAATATCATCAAATTTCTTTGTAGCTAAAACTCCTCATGAGATTCTGATAACATTGCATTTTTGTTGAATATGACTGCCATGAAAAACAGTCATTGATCATGTTTCCTATGCCTCACACAATAAATTCTCTCAATGATATTATACAACACTACATATCTAAATAATAACTGAGTTGCCTGAATGTATTTACAGAATTTTATACAGTTACTGTGAATCTTTCACATAATGCATTCATCCATAACACTTCAATCACAAAATCATCACATTAAAAGAATTTGAAGGTACTGTTAATTATCAAAATACTTGTTATCAAAAGGGCAATATGGCACCTTGAGACAGTTTTGGTGGAGCTAATAGTGTTTGTATCACTGGGGCATGCCAGTAGATTGCTGGTACATCTGGAAGTACAGCCCTCTTGCAGCAAGCAGCTGATCATGCCTTCCCATTTCAGCAATTTTTCCATTCTTCAGCACACATATAGTGTCTGCATTCTGCACTGTTGCTAACCTGTGGGCTATTGTAATGCAAGTTCTTCCCTCTGAAGCTTGATCCAATGCTTCCTGCACAACCTACAAAATAAAACATTACATGCCTTAAAGTAAAATAGTAGGACCAATTATAATGCTATATTTTGTCTCCAGCTCTGAAAATTATTCCCCATATTTATAAAACACTAACAGTTATTTTAAAACGTTTACTCCTTATATTTAACTATGATCAATAATGAAAAATAGAAAAGAGAATGTGCAATATTTAACTATAGGTACCCATGTTCAGAATGTAACACAATAAACTGACAATAGACTAAATATTTTGCAATTGGTAGCACTTCAAAATTAACATGCATGGTAGAAAGTAAATGCCAAGCAGTTAATTGTTCACTTTTTAATTGCATAAAGTCAATATGTAGTTCATCGTATAACAGTGTGTTTACCAAGCTTCCCAGAAATGATAGAACAATTTTTCAAAAGAGCCTCTTAGATCCTACATCCACATCTACATGGATACTCCACAATCCACCATACAGTGTGTGGACGATGGTACCCTGTACCACTACTAGTCATTCTCATTCCTGTTCTATTCACAAATAGAGTGAGGGCAAAATGACCGCCTATGTGCCTCCGTATGAGCCCTAATTTCTCATATCTTATCTTCACGGTCCTTATGCAAAATGTATGTCGGTGACAGTAGAATCATTCTGCATCAGCTTCAAATGCTGGTTCTCTAAATTTTCTCAGTAGTGTTCCTCAAAAAGAATATTGCCTTTCCTCAAGCTATTCCAATTTGAGTTCCCAAAGCATGTCTGTAACAATCGTGTGTTGTTTGAACCTACCAGTAACAAATCTAGCAGCTTGCGTCTGGATTGCTTCAATGTCTTCCTTTAATTCAACCTGTATGGATCCCAAACACTCGTTCAATATTCAAGAATATGTTGCCTTAGCATCTTATATGTGATCTTCTTTACAGATGAACCACAATTTCCTAGAATCCTCCCAATAAACTGAAGTCAACCATTAACCTTCCCTACCACAGTCCTTATATGCAAATTCCATTTCATACCGCTTTGCAATACTAAGCCCAAATATTTAAACATGTTTTTGTCAAGCAGGACACTACTAATGCTGTATATGAACATTACAGGTCTGTTTTTCCTACTCATCTGTATTACTTTACAGTTTTCTACATTGAGAGCTAGCTGCCATTCATTACACCAACTAGAAATTTTATCATTTTGTATCCTCCTACAGTCACTTAACTTTGACACCTTACCAGACACCTCAGCATCATCATCAAACAACTGCAGACTGCTGACCATCCTATCCACCAAATCATTTATGTATGTAGAGAATAATAGCAGTCCTATTTCCCTGGGGCACTGCTGACAATACCCTCATCTCTGATGGACACTCACCATCGAGAACAACATACTGGGTTCTATAACTTAAGAAGTCTTCAAGCCAGTCGTATATATGTGAACCTGTTCTATAAGCTCGTACCGTTTTTAACTGCCTGCAGTGGAGCACTGTGTCAGACACTTTCTGGTAATCTAGAAATACAAAATCTGCCTGTTACCCTTCACAGTACATCATGTAAGAAAAGGGCAAGCACTAGCAATACTTTCTGGAATTATGCTGATTCATGTTCATAAGATTCTCAGTCTCAAGAATATTTATTATATTTGAATTGAGAATGTATTCAATGACTCTGCAGCAAACCAGTGTTAGAGATCTTTTTCTGTTCTTTCACCCTTCTTACGTACAGGAGTCACCTGTGCTTTTTTCTAATTGCTTCGGACATTGCACTAGGGGAGATATTCATGATAAATGCAAGCTAGGTAAGGACCCAATGCTGTAGAGTACTCTTTAAACAACCAAATTGGGGTTCCATCCAGACTTACCTGTTTTTAACTCTTTCAGTTGCTTCTCCACACCAGGGATGCTGGATTTCCTATGTTCTGAGAAACTCGTTTCCAATGCACAACACAGTTTCAGAAAAAGATGATCTACTGATGCTCCTGTTTTTGAATTTGTAAGTAAAGAGCTTCATGAGTGAGACAGGTGGGAATATGTCATTGGTGCCTTGATCTGCCTGATGCTTTTAACACCATAGGTCACAGCACATTAAAGCAGTAATTCATTCATACACTGCTGGCCATTAACAATGTAACACACAATGGCAACATGGAACAAATATCAGACTGGCAGGAAACATACTATACCCTTGGATATGTGAATGATTAGCATTACAGTGCAGCCACACAAAGTAATTACGAGTAATGATATCTACATTCCATGTAAAAGGAAAGTTTGCACAGCAGGTTTCTCATTCATAAATCATATTCAAATGTTGTTTGTGTATGGGGTGATTGTGTTATGCCTCGAATAAGAAGGAACATGTCTTCTTGCAGATTTATTTCCTTGAGGAATGGTGTACTGAGATATTAAACTCCTATTTGACTAAACTCTGATGTAAATCTCAACAGGGCAGTCACCAACCAGAACAGCAAATTCAAAAGTATTGACTGGATGATAAACTCATTCATTTCTGATTATTTTTATGTGTCCTGGTGGTGTAATTGTAACTGGAATACCTCACAGACACGATCTGATGACTGCTTCCTGCGTAAATTTCGAAATTAAAAAGGCAAACAGGCAGTTCCGCAAGATCTGCAAAATGTACCCAAATGCACATTTTCTTAGTGTGGACTTTCTTCAAAGGTGCAACTACACAAAACATGGAATGCATCTGAACAGAAGTGGCAAAAGGTTACTCAATGAAAAAATTGTATGTACACTAGAAAGACTCAGTTTGCAAGATAACAGTCTTCACAATACAGCCATCCCAATGATGTATCCAAAAACAGTCGAGCAGCTATCAGTATCAGTTGATTACCACTTCAAAAGCAATGGTACTGTAAATACAACTCCTGCTAACATGCCAACAGAGAGAACAGTGACAGAAGCAGTAGGTCTACCTGAAACGTGAAGTCAACAAAAGCTACATTAACAGGAGCACCAGTCCCAGCGATGACAGAATCACCCAGGCAGCCAATAGTATCACCAGCAACCACAAATGAGAAGACAACTACAACAGATAGAATGGTGTCTAGTGGAAGAAATGTCGTGCCGCCTTCCCGTTTCAATGATTTTTTATGTGCAGGCCTGAAGAAGAAAAAGCCAATACCCTAAACAGTGTCAAATGTTTACTACCACATGACTTTAGGTAGACTCCTCTGGAATCTCAGTCAAGAAATAACAGCACTGACAAAATAAAGAAGGTAGGGTTATCAATTTTTCATCAAAATGTGAGAAGCCTCCCTAACTAAATAGACCAATTGCTTATCAACATTAATGAGAAAGACTGTATAAATAATGCCCAGATATTGTACTTCACTGATCACCATGTTACTAGCAACTGCATCATGCCCTTTTCACCAGGTTACAACTTAGCAACCCAATAATGTAGAGTCAATGAAGAAGTGGGGGGAGTGGCAATATACGTTAAGGAAAATTTTGGCTACAAAGTAATTGACATTACAAAATACTGTATAGACCAACATTTTGAAGCATGTGCTACTGAAATAAAAACTAATCTCAATTCATTAATAGCCCTGGCTGTTTACAGGGCACCATCAGGAAATATAAAAATGTTTTTTAGCCTCATGGACCAGGTATTGTCAGTTTTATTTTCAAAAACAAAGGATACTGTAGCCTTAGGTGATTTTAATGTAGACTGTCTGACTGAAAATAACAATATAAGTAACTTCCAGAATGTGATGTCCACTTATAATCTGAATTCAGTAATCTATTTTCCCACTAGAATCACACCAGATTCCCAAACTATGATAGACAATGTATTTTTATATGTACGTAGATACCAGAACATTAATGTAAACCAGGTTATAAATGGTCTCACAGACCATGATGGTCAATTAATAATTCTTTACAGTGTTAACCCTCTTGTTAAACTATCTCCCCAGTGGAAATGTATAAGAATAATGAACAAAGAGGCAAAAGAATCCTTCAACTGTAAGTTGCAGCTAATGGACTGGTCCTTTATTTACAACATTGGTAATGCTAATGACAAATTTAACTATTTTATAAATGATTTTTCTGCCCTTTTTGAAGAATCTTTTCCAAAGAAATGGGTCAAAAATATTAATCCAAATTCCGTAAGTAAGCCTTGGATCACAGAAGAAATTTATGCTAAAATCAGAACAACTAATGATACACAAAAATGGAATCAGTATAGATTGTACTGCAAAATTTTAAAGAAAGTAATACAGGAGTCAAAAGCCCTTTTCTATAAGGAGAAAATAGATAAATCTAATAATAAAATGAAAACAATTTGGAACATTATAAAAAGTGAGACAAAGACAAAACAAGCGACACAGATGACCTAAAAATCAGGCATGGGGGTAACTTAATAGAAAATCAAAAAAGTGTGGCTGAAATTTTTAACAAACATTTCCTGTCAGTAACCCAACAAATTGGCTGTAGGCCCTCTGTTGAGGAAGCTATGACTTTATTTCAGGATGCATACTCCAACATAATACCAGAAATGTACATTAATCCTATCTCTGTAGAGGAAATTCAAACAGTCATCTGGTCTTTAAAGTGTAAGAACTCTGCAGGAGTAGATAATGTATCCAATAATTTATTGAAATTTTCATGTATATGGATCAGTGATATTCTGTGCCATATTTTTGATACTTCATTTCAACAAGGCATTTTTCCTGAAAGACTCAAGTATGCCATTGTGAAGCCCCTACACAAGAAGGGTGATAGAGCTGAGCTCACTAACTACTGCCCTATTTCACTGTTAACAGCCTTCTCTAAAATTCTAGAAAAATTAATGCACAATAAAATTACTGAACACCTCATAATGAACGGACTTATCAACAAGAGCCAGTTTGGCTTTCAAAGGGGCTGTTCAACTGAGGATGCAGTGTATGCACTTACAAATGAAGTACTTGAATGTCTAAATCAAAAAATGATAGGAATTGGTGTTTTCTGTGACTTATCAAAGGCATTTGATTGTGTAGATCACCACATTCTCATGCAGAAAGCCAAACTACTTGGAATAAGCGGTGTCGCAAGTAACTGGCTGCAATCTTATCTTCAGGAAAGAAAACAGAAAGAAATTTTACACAGCTCAGATGAGTCAAGGGATACCTCCGCTCAGTCTGAATGGACTTCTATTAGTTGTGGTGTGCCTCAAGGCTCAATTCTGGGGCCACTGTTGTTTTTGATGTTTATAAATGATTTACCATTGTGTGCAGGCCTGCCTTGCAAATTTACTCTTTTTGCTGACGATACCACCATCTTCATGAGTGGAAAATCAGATGTTAATTTCAAGGAGTCAGTTAACAACATACTTTCTGAAGTGATTAACTGGTTCAGTGTTAATGGTCTCTCTCTAAACTCAAGTAAGACAAATTTTATACAGTTCCATACAAAAACAAAAAAAGTGAGAGAAATAAATGTAACATGTGGAAATCAACCAATAGAAAGAATGGATGTGTCTAAATTTCTTGGAGTACATATTGATAGCAAAATGAACTGGTCCTTCCATGTACAACAGACCCTAAAAAAATTGAGCTTGGCTATGTATGCTATCAGAATGATGTCTTCCATTGGAGATTTAACCACTATGAAGTCCACATACTATGGGTATTTTCACTCCGTTATGTGTTATGGAATTATCTTCTGGGGAAATTTAGCTTTGGCAAAGAAAATTTTTGTGGCCCAGAAAAGGGCTATTAGAATTATGTGCAGAGTACCCCCTAGGACATCATGCCGTAACCTTTTCAAAAAACTGCAAATAATGACCACTGTATCCCAGTACATATATTCGCTGATGTGTTTTGTAATTAAGAACCCTTCACAATTTCCATCAAATAAGAACTATCACAAATATAATACAAGAGGGAAAGAAAATCCTCATTGTGAACTTAAGAACCTGACAGTTGTTCAGAGAGGTGTCAAATGGTCAGGAACAAAAATTTTTAACCATCTCCCTGACCAGGTAAAATGTTTAAGAGAAAATGAATCTCTTTTTAAAGCAAAACTAAAGGAATATTTGTTAAATATGTCTGGTTATACATTAGAAGAGTTTTATGATGCAAAAAGGGAAATAGCATTTAGATAGAATTATCCATCTTGTTAACAAAGAAATGTGCTTGCAATTTTTCTCCAAAGTAAAACATGAAATTTTGTATTAACACTCAAAGAAATCTGCTGTTATATGTACAATATCTGTTTTTCCTCTAAACTTTGTATTAACTATATGCAGTTATGTAGAACATTTTTTATATATTTAATGAGGACTGTTTTGTATCTTTTTGTATGTTTGTTGTGTTGTATGTTTGACTCGTTCCACACCTCATGTGACGTGCTCACAATACGAGATCTACGGAACATGAAATAAATAAATAAATAAATGAGTATACAGGGCAGACCATTATAATCTGTAATGGGGTAGAACTAGGGATGGAGATAAGATATAGCAAAATGTTTTAGATAAAGTTGTAGGTGGCAAAGAGGGTCACGTATTGCTACTCATGGCCATGACTTCGAAAGTAATTTTCAAGGTAATTTGGAGATTAAAGGATTTTAAAAAAATGGGAACTCTAATATTTGATTCAAGATTTGAGGAAAAGGGTGACAAATTTTACGTATAAAATGATACATTATTCGAGGTCATGGCTGGTTCATTGAAGGTCAAATAAGCAAATATATTTTTTTAATTCTAGTAGAAATTAATTTAGAATAGAGGAGGGCTACAGCAAAATACAATGTCAGATACAAACTGGAAGGGGCATCCCAAGGAATGAGATGTGAGGGAACGCATTCAGAAACTTGTAAATCAATTATCTAAATTTTATTTGTGTTTGTCCTGTTGTGCATATGCCACAATAATATTTATACACTGTGATGTATTTATTTTAGGCAATAAACACATTAATTACAACTTTAACTTCAAATCTCTGTTAATCTTACCAAATCTGATGTCACAAATAGGGGTTCCACGAAACAAAACTCTACTTTTGAATGACCTTCAGTAATTACCTTTAAATTCATGGATATTGGTAAAGGTATGTGACCCTTATGCCCCTTTCAGTCTGCATCTGACATTGTATTTTTCTGTATCCATCCTCTATTCTGAGTTAATATGTACTAGAATTAAAAACATATTTGATTATTTGGCTTTGATTGAACCTTGCCATGACCTTAAATAATACATGATTTTACAATTTGCCACTCTTTTCAAATCCAGAATCATATATTAGGGCTCCCATTAAAAAAAAATATACTTTGGCCTCCAAATCACCTTGAAAATCATGATTAATGTTACAGTCATTAATTAGTAGCAATGCATGATCCTCTTTGCCACCTACAACTTTTATCTACAAAATTTTGCTATATCTCATCTCCAATATGGATTAAAATGGTCCATCCTTTAGTTGTGTGTGAATTTACTGCCAAAATAGAAGCCATGTAGCCAAAAAGATAGTGTATGAGGAGTGCAAAGATGAACACATTTCAAGTTTACAATTAGTAACTAACACTCTAACAAGGGAAAATGACAGTCTTAAGAACAAAAATATAAATCTGAGGTCAAATTAAAACATGCCTGCACTGCCGCAAGATATTGCTGTTCAACTGCCAGAACAGAAGAAAAGTAAGTGCAGTAACTGTCGCAGAGCCGATTGGATGCACCTGAATCAGCAGTAATTTCTGTTTTATACGCAGGATGTAGTTTATCTTTTGTTTTCACATGCTTCTGTGTTGAAGCAAATTGTGTCTGTGTATTTTGCTATGTAGACCAGTGTTTGCCAACTTACTATATGTTTTCTGCATAAACTGTAGCACATTAGCTTCGCATGAACTAACTTTGGAGTTTAGTAAACCAGAAGCAGTGTGGCAGCTGGACTTAGATTGCACTGAGTTCTGGGGTTAGTGTTACATTACTTGTGGTACAGATAAAAACTGATTAAAGATGTATGAATGGACAGGGACTGCACATATTGTGTACAGATGCAGGGGGAATTGGCCATGGTTACAAGCTTCAGGCTGTTGTCCTGGGCTGCAGTGGTATTGGGGCACCTGAGATGAATGCTTTTGCACTTCTGTAGCCTATAATGTTGCGTGGAATCCCTGGTGTTGCTGTGCCTTCCAATTCACACATCCTGATGAGTTGGCACTTACCAGACGGTGATTGGCAAACAGTGGGGGCTCACAAATCTCTGGGTGGAAGATGAAAGTGGGTCCCATCCATCCCCCCATGTCTTAAAATAGGTTTGAGGTACTGCATACTGCTGAAAGTACATCTGAGATAGCATGGTATCTGTTTAGATTAGATTAGATTAGATTTACTTTCATTCCAATTGATCCGTAGTTTGGAGGTCCTCCAGGATGTGGAACATGTCAGGAAAACAACAATACATGACAAATATTTACAACTAAAACAAATAAGCTAATGTACCATTCCACAGGTCCCAAGTGGAATGATCGTCATTTTTTAATGAACACTAAGAGTCATTTTACAAATACTAATGCACTGAATTTAAAATAAAAAAGTTTTTTATTTATTTATAAGGTAATACAACTACTGTAATACTTATGTACAATGAACACATTACTGCACTGAAATGATGCAGAAGTTAGATTATACTAAAACACACACACACACACACACACACACACAAATTTTCAATGAACAGATTACTGCACTGAAATGGTGCAGAAGTTAGATTATACTAACACACACACACACACACACACACACACACACACACACACACACAAATTTTCAATGAACACATTACTGCACTGAAATTGTGCAGAAGTTATGTTGTACTTATATACAAATCAGTTGGTTTTACTAAGAAATTCATCAATGGAGTAGAAGGAGTTGGCCACAAATAAATCCTTTAGGCTTCTCTTAAACTGAATTTCATTGGTTGTTAAGCTTTTTATGGCTGCTGGCAGTTACTGAAAATGTGTGTTCCTGAATAATGCACACCTTTTTGTACAAGACTAAGTGACTTTAAATCCTTGTGAAGATTATTCTTATTTCTAGTATTGATTCCATGAATTAAGCTGTTGGTTTGAAAAAGTGATATATTTTTAATGACAAATTTCATTAAGGAATAAATATATTGGGAAGCAGGAGTTAGTATCCCTAGTTCCCTAAACAGGCTTCTGCAGGATTTTCTTGAGTTCACACCACATATAACTCTCACTGCACGTTTTTGTGCCCGGAAAACTTTAGCTTGCCTTGATGAATTACCCCAAAAAATAATCCCATATGACATTATGGAATGAAAGTAAGCATAGTATGCCAGCTTTTTCATTTTTATATCCCCTATGTCTGACAAAATTCGCATTGCAAACAGAGATTTGTTAAGACGCTTCGGCAGTTCTGTGGTGTGCTCCTCCCAGTTGAATTTATTATCAAGCTGTAATCCCAAGAATTTAACACTGTCCACTTCTTCTATCTTCTTGTCATTGTATGTTAGACATATACTCTTGGGACACCCCTTACAAGTTCTGAACTGCATGTAGTGTGTTTTTTCAAAGTTTTGTGACAAAGAATTGGCTAGGAACCAGTGATTAATGTCCACAAATATTTTATTGGCTGATCTTTCTAAGACTACACTTGATTTGCTATTTATTGCAATGTTTGTATCATCGGCAAACAAAACAAACTTGGCATCTGGTAATGTTACTGATGAAAGGTCATTGATATACACGAGAAAAAGTAAGGGCCCCAAAATGGAACCTTGTGGGACCCCACATGTAATTAGTTCCCAGTTGGATGGATGTTGCCTGTTGAGATGGTGGGGAATCTTCCTGAGAGGTCTGCATAAGTGTGGAGGATGGGATTTGCTTGTAATTGGAAGAAGCTCCAATGTTAGCAAGTGATGGAGCCCCTCGCGGAAATAGTGGGCAGGTTGGGAAAGAAGGCCAATGTCTGCCATGTTTGCTTGCCAGGGGTCTGAACCAAGATGTGGAGGAGTCTCTGCTGCCAGCGATTAAGTGCAGCAGATGCACCCAGCTGCAAATTGTGGTTCATGTAAGCATGAATGATGACTGTGAGCTGGGTTCAAAGGCCATTGTCAGATCCTAGAGACAGCTGGCTGATTTGGGGAAGACAGCTAGCTTCGCTTGGCTTATGGGGCAGAAGCAGATGTGGTCCTCTGGTTTGAGCTAAGTGGAGAGCTTCAATTATAGAACCCCCTTAGAAGGACAGGAATGCCATAGACACAGGATGCAGCTATCAGGATAGTGGAGTACATGTGGTGTGTACCTGTGGGTTTTTTTTAGGATAAAGAAGACCCTCCACAGGCCTGATAAGATGTTCTGGTTCCAGACAGGCTCACATTCATCACAGCAGGTCAGAGAATGAAAATGTTAACATAGTATTAGTTGACTGCAGGAGTGCTTATGGGAAGGTCCCAGAACTAGTCTTGCCTATAAGTGATAACAATGCCCATAGGGCACTAAGGACAGAAAGCTATCTGGTACAAGATGTAATTCTAAACTCTGATAGGAATATCTTGCTCTTTTTTGGTAGGAGCTCAGCCATTCATGTACACACAACCAAACAGACACCCAAATGTCTATGCTTATAGTAGCAACACGGCTTATTATTTCATATCAATTATCTAAAAGTAGTTGCCTTGTGTATATAGGGGTACGGAGGGGATAGGGAAGGATGCACAAGGCAAGGAGGGAATAGCGGGGTACTGTGATGCAGGTCTTTTGCCAGATGACATACAACAAGATGAAGGGAGCTCAGAGAGTAGAGCATATAAGGGATAGAGGATGGGGAGGGAAGGAGAGGACAGTGGTGGTGAAGAGGGAGCCAGGGAGGGGAGATAGCAATGATGAGGGGTGGAAAAAAGGGGGAGAGGCATGGAGAAAAAGAGAAGAGGGCTGCAGAGAAGGGGGAAGGGGAGGGGAGAGACAGGGGGCAGGGAGGGAAAGGAAAAGTGTTCATGGGGGGGGGGGGGGAGAAGAGTGGTGGGAGAAGGCAGTGCAGAATCAGGATGGGGAAATAGTGGTGTGGAGAAAGGAGAGAACGAAAGAGGTAAGGGAAGGCAGTGTGAAACAAGTTAGGAGAGTTTTACATCAGGGGGATTGCGAGAGTGCAGGTTATGCTGGAGAGACAAGTCTCACCTGTGTAGTGCAGAGAAACTTGCACTGGAAGGGAGTATCCAAATGGCCCAGTAGTGGCGTACCTGTTGAAGTCATTATGTTGTGGTGTCTAGCATGTTTGGCACCTGGATGGTCAACCCAAAGTTTGGCCATGGCCGTTCATGCACAAAGACAGTTGTGTACTTGTCATGCCCATATAGAATGTCGTACAGTAATTGCAGTATAGATAATGTATAACATGGCTGTTTTCACACACAGGCTGGCCTTTTACTGGGTTGAAGACTCCTGTGATTGGACTGCAGTGAGAGCTATTGAGCACATGTAAGGGACAGGTCTTTAACTTTGATTGACCACAAAGACATGATTGGGAGTAGGATTTGAGTAGGGATGGATGAAGATATTCTCTGGTTAAATGGTTGGTGGGATACTATTTTGAGTGATGAGGATTATATTTTGGGTAGGATATCTCTTGTTGCAGGGGACAATGAACTGTAGTCAAAGCCCCAATGAAGGATATAGTTGAGCAAAACGAGGATAATGGAATGTAGTCAAATTAAATCTGGTGATGCTGAGGGGATTAGATTAGGAAATGAGACACTTAAAGTAGTAAAGGAGTTTTGCTATTTAGGGAGTAAAATAACTGATGATGGTCGAAGTAGAGAGGATATAAAATGTAGACTGGCAATGGCAAGGAAATCGTTTCTGAAGAAGAGAAATTTGTTAACATCGAGTATAGATTTAAGTATCAGGAAGTCGTTTCCGAAAGTATTTGTATGGAGTGTAGCCATGTATGGAAGTGAAACATGGATAATAACCAGTTTGGACAAGAAGAGAATAGAAGCTTTCGAAATGTGGTGCTACAGAAGAATGCTGAAGATAAGGTGGGTAGATCACTTAACTAATGAGGAGGTATTGAATAGGATTGGGGAGAAGAGAAGTTTGTGGCACAACTTGACCAGAAGAAGGGATCAATTGGTAGGACATGTTTTGAGGCATCAAGGGATCACAAATTTAGCATTGGAGGGCAGCGTGGAGGGTAAAAATCGTAGAGGGAGACCAAGAGATGAATACGCTAAGCAGATTCAGAAGGATGTAGGTTGCAGTAGGTACTGGGAGATGAAGAAGCTTGCACAGGATAGAGTAGCATGGAGAGCTGCAACAAACCAGTCTCAGGACTGAAGACCACAACAACAACAACAATCTCTTGTCCCAGGGGACAATGAACTGTAGTCAAAGCCCCAATGAAGGATATAGTTGAGATTTTCAAGGCTAGGGTGACACCAGATGTTAGAGGAATTCTGATCAGTGACTGATTAACAGGGTTAATGGTGTCAGAGGAGGAGATGGTCCATTTATGGATAGGATATTGTCTGTCAATAAAGACTCTGGTAAGGTTATTGGAATACTTTGACAACACCTGCTTGATACTGCAGATGCAGCATCCACAGGTGGCAAGGTATATGGCAGAGCTTTTTGACAGGCAGTGGGTGACAACTGTCCAAGTAGTAGAGGTAATGTTGGTGGCTGGTGCACTTGATACAAACAGATGTATTTATAGAGCCATCTAGGAGGTGGAGATCAACATCTAGGAAGGTGGCTTCTTGAGCTGAGAAGGACCAGATGGAATAGGTGTTAAGTTTATGAAGGAAGGGGCACAGGTTGCTTTTGCCATGCACCCGTATCATGAAAATGTCATGAGTGAATCTGAATCAGACAAGGGGTTTTCAGTGTTGACTGGAAAGGAAGGATTCCTCCAGATGGCTTATAAATAAGCTGACACAGGAAGGTGCTACATTAGTACTCATGGCAGTACCCAGGATTTGTTTATAGATTTGGCCTTCAAAAGTGAAATAATTGTGGATCAAGATGTGGTTGGTTTGGAGGATGAGGGAAGAGGCGGTGTGATTGATATGAGGAGGGTGTTTGAAAATAACGTTAGTATGTAAGAACTTTGTATCCACAGTGACCAACAAGGAGTCTGGTGGTAATGGGCAGGAACTGTGTAAAGGCAAAGAATGAAGTGAGCAGTATCTTGAATGTGGAATGGGAGATTATGGACAATGGTTTGTAGTTGTTGGTCAACAAAGGCAGAGGTATGTTCAGTGGGAGCCTTGTACCCAGCTACAATGGGATGGCCAGGGGGGGGGGGGGGGGGCAACATCTGTGGGACTGGGTTAGTGGAGTTTGGGGTCAGGAAGGAGATGGTTCAGGTGTCATGTTTTTTGATGAGTCTAAGGCCATGAAGAGTTGCTGGAGGTCTTGTTGGACCTTTGGCATGATATCATGGTTGTAAAGTTTGTATACATTGGTGTTGGAAAGTTGGCAGAGACCCTAGGACACATAGTCGCTACAATTCCTGACCACTGTGGTGTAGACTTTGTCTGTAGGAAGGATGATGAGGTCTGGATTGGTTTTCAGGTGATAGATAGCTGTGTGGTCCACCGGAGTGATGCTGGGCATGTTAGACTCACTGAGGAGGGATTTAGGAAAGGAACGTGAGGCCACACTAGAAGAGAGGAATTCCTGAAAGATAACCAGAGGATCACTGGGTGGAAAGGGACAGGGGAGAAGGGGGGGGGGAGGGGGAGGAGAATCTTGATTGGAGGGAGGTTGGAATTGTTTAAAATCAAGTTTCATGTGAGGTTTTTGGTTGGCTGTTGTCAGTGGGGTGCACAGTAAAGAAATTTTTCCACTGCAGAGAACAGGTATAGGAAAGAAGGTCTTTTACAAATCTAACATGATAGAATTAAGGTTTTTGGCTAAATGTGGGGCTTTTAGAAAATACTGCAACTTCTGCAGAGCTCAGAGTTTTTGCAGAAAGGTTGGAAATAGTGTTATGGGATGGGTAATTAGGAGTAGTCTGTTTCACTGAAGGTAGAGGAAATTTTAGGGGATATGGAAGGCATAGTAAGTCAGTCAGGTATGGTCAGGGAGCTATGAGGGACTGACGGGGGAGGGGGCGGGGGCTGGATCATAATGGTAGGCTCTTTCTTGGTTATAGATAATCCTGAGTGGTCATAGGACAGGAGTAGCTGGGATAGTTTCCTCAGATGGTGCTGGAAATGCTGTTCCGACTGGTGAAGGTCAAGAGTTTCTATTGCAGTAATAAAATTAAGGAAATTGTATCACAGCGTAATAGGATTTTGCGAAAGGAGTAGAGGCACTACAGTCTTCCAATCTTCCAATAATAACAGCAACTAACTACAGACCTCTTGCTAAAATAATATCAGTTCTGTTTCATAAAAAACCTGTTTACAAGGTGTTGTCTTCTTGAGGTCCAAGGAGCTGTACTTCTGCTTGAATTTTGCTATCTGAAAATATTTTTTCATTCACTGAAATTGGTCTTAGAACCCACATATTTAACTATCAGTTTTCCAAGTCAAGAAAAGGCTTACTTTTAGAATTTATTACTGATGACAAGTGATAACTACTATCACTGTATGAACAGCCAAAGAAATAAATAAAAGAGTAAAATGGCCCAGGGTGCTCTTGGTAAACTAAATAAATTTTCGGGGTGAAGTTTTCAATGTGTATAAATCTGAACATTTACAAACTGTGCATATGACCAGTCTTTACTTATGACAGGAAGATGTAGTCTTTCAATACAAAGACCATTCAAAATTTGAGGGTGGTTTAGTGACCAATGGAGAGAGCTTGTTACAGATGACTGCAGGAGACATGAATGCAAATAAATGGATTAGGGGACAGAGTGGACTCGAAGACGTAACTATGATAGTTGTGAAAAAAAGTGGTGGCATGCTGGACATTACCCACGGAGATGAATAGTAAGTGGACAAATGAAGTTCTTTTCTGTATTCCAAAATATTAAAAAAAAACTGAGAAGATGAACTAGTGAAGGTAGGTAAAAGACATTAGACAATATGCTGGAACAACAGGGATCCATATCCCTGACAATCATAATGCACAGAAATATCTAGAGGAGATGCTTATCTATCAATGGATTCCAAGTGGCTGATGATAATGATAATGATGATGATATATTATACATTTGAGTCCATTGTAATAGCTATTATTAAAAAAAATAATTTAGAGTGGTCACTAAGTCCTTCACCAAACCTATTTTTTATTTATCCCTAACAAAGTTTCTTTTTATGCCTCAGGAGATAGTTACCCTGAGACTGCGAATCATTAGTCGAGTGGGGCACACCGGAAATTTTTGTTTGGAAACCATTACATTGTCCTAACATTAATGTGAAAACTGCTTAACTTCCTGTTTCTACTGCCTGACATTGTTGTCTAAGACCAGCTTAGTCTCAGTATATTTCTTTATCACTTACGTTAAATGCCTCAAATACCCTCGTTTTTCCAAATATTATATATTATCATATGAATATTATTGTGTAAAGTATTGTTCAGTTGTTATAGTAAAATGCATGCATGAACTAGAGTGAAGAGATCTGTATCATAATTATTCTTATTCTGAGACTAAACCAATTGTACAGGATGGCGGGTATGGGCAGGCGGTGGGCGTTATGGAATAATAGTGTAAATTTTAGAGAAAGGCCATTTATTGGCTAAAGCATGATGAAAGGGGCTACATAGGCCTAGGGAGGTGAGGGTGAGCCAGAGCTTACAATTTGGCGAACATTGTTCTCGAAGCTACCGAAAGTTGTTGTCTGCCAGAACTAAGTCCACAGTGCTGTAGCACCGGGAGAAGCGGGAGATGTTCAGTGCTACAGGACGCGCATCCGACTCGCGGGTGAGCAAGAATACAAGAGAGGGGGCCCGGCGACGGGCGGCCGGGTATATTCGACGCACCACGCGGCTTCCTCCACCCTGATTGGTCAAGACCGAGCAAACCGTGCAGGCTGCATGGAACTTTCCAGAGCGTTGCCTGCTAAGCGACGCCTGGGGCAGCGTTACCTCGTAAGCACATGAGAGAGGCGCATGATCAAGGTGCCCTTCCTCGGTGCTGACTTCCTGTTACTAGACCGTGGGACGAAAGAATTTACAGGCAGCTAACACTGCCGGCCGTGGCTTGGCCGCAATGGAAAAATGAAGTTACCGGTTGGAGGCTCATATAATAAAGTAAAATCCCTTATTGTCTGGCTCATCCTTTACACTGTGCATGATAATGATACACTGTCATTCTGGAAGATCATTTAATACAATTCTTGGATACTTAATTATTTTTTCCCTTTTATGTTTTGACTAGATGATAAATGATGCACAACTGGAGTTAATCAACTTTTTTGGTTAACTGAGGCTATGTAACATTTTTAATTGTTTGTAAGATGTACGAAAACAACTGAGGAAAAGGTCTTCAAAATAATCATAGATCTTGTAAAGACAGTGAAATTCATCATAGCCTCCTCTTTTACTATTAATGTGATATAACAACTTTCTCCACTTTCTCAAAGGTAGTGCAAGGTAAAAGTGCCATTTGGTCATCACTGAAACTACTGCTCATGTTTACAGAACAATAATTCATTTTCTGACAATGAGCACCAACAAACAGCTGGCTTGCTGGGCTGTGCGCACATTCAGTTTGGTCACAGCCAATTCCAGCAGGTAACAGTGCATTATGTCCATATGAACAGCTAACTTTCTGTTTAACTGAGCCTTAAGCAAAACAAACAATTTTGATCAAGTCACAAAATCCCAGAGGTATACACAGTGGCATTCAATAACCAATGGTTAATGGGAGCTGCAAGCACCAAGCTCCTGGGACTTCACTGCAAAGTAAACTGGGAACATCCGATACTTCAGACTGTGAAGCGATTATGTTTAGCTGCTTTTATATTGTAGACCAAATGATCAAGAAGGTAGCTTATTTTGGTCATGTGCCTCCATTATATCACATGGAATGATCCACAGGGTGAACTCTTCTCTTACTCAAAAAGGTTATTAGAAATATTTGTAGAGTAAATTGAAGAACCCTTTGTTGCAAATTTTTTAGCCAGCTGGGAATAATTGTCATTGCTTGTCAATACATTTTTTCTGTTATGTGTTTTGTTATGAAATGCCAAACTCTTTTTGAAAGCAGCTCAGCAGTCCACATGTATGACACCAGACATAAGAATGACATACACTACCCATCAAAAATCTAACTGTAATGTAGAGGGGTGCAAAGTATGCTAGTATCAAATTTTCAAATTTCTCCCTACTGGACATAAAAACATAAGGAAAAGTGAATCCGTTTCCAAAACTAAATTATGCCAATTTCTATAAAATCACTTCTTCTACTCTGCTGAGGGACTTATGAATGAGAGACTACCAAAGAAAAGATACAGCGAAAGTGTTAAATGATAGTCAAAAGTTAATACAACTATTTTATGTAGGTCAGTTTATTTTCATTCAGCAACTGTTGTCATTGTCATTTCCGATTCCCTTTACCTAGCACCTGACACAGTTGGGACATTTATGATATTTCTCTCGTTTCCCTTGTCTTTTAAACTTCTTCTACAACTGCTTTGTTCCAACTAGATTACTGTTTCTTAAACAGTTGTTAGTTGAGTCAATCCATCTTGCTCTGGATCTCCACATTGCCTTCAAATTTGACCTTCATCATTCATTTTAGTATTCTTCCATCCTACATACTCTTCACTTGTCCATTCCATTTTAACGTGCTGTTCTCAATCCAACATTCCACTTTTCTAGTCCAATTTCCCTGTAACATCTTCATTTCTCACTCTGTGCCTCCTTGTTTTCCCTTATACACTTCTTAGGAATTTAATTATACTAGGGTATATTTTATTTTTCTCTCTTCTTGTCATTGTTCAGATCTCTGATGCATATTGAGTCACTACATAGTGTGAAGATGTATTTTCATTGTGTAAGCATTTCTGAACTGATTGCCCTGTAGTGTGATAATAACTGAGCTCATCAAACTCTTTTGAATCAAACAATGATCATTTAACTTTTTACATGTAAAACTGTAGTACATGTTTCTGAGTGTGTTGTATAGTAAATTTTAATTGCATGTACATATAAATATATGTAATCATGGTAGTGACACATTCCACATCCAGGGAGAGCTCATCACTGAATGGATCTTGGAATATATATACAGGGTGAGTCACCTAATGTTACCGCTGGATATATTTCGTAAACCACATCAAATACTGATGAACCGATTCCACAGACCAAACGTGAGGAGAGGGGCTAGTGTAATTGTTTAATACAAACCATACAAAAATGCACGGAAGTATGTCTTTTAACACAAACCTACATTTTTTTAAATGGAACCACGTTAGTTTTGTTAGCACATCTGAACATATAAACAAATACGTAATCAGTGCCGCTTGTTGCATTGTAAAATGTTAATTACATCCGGAGATATTGTAACCTAAAGTTGACGCTTGAAAACTCCGACGTTCAGTTGCGTGTTGTAACAAATATGGGCCACGGTCGGCGAGCAGCATTTGCAGGGACATGTTTACAATGATGACCGTGTTTATGAGTGTGGCTGTAGTGCACTGTTGTGGTTTGGTCTAGCTGTCGCAGTGTCCGGATGTAGCGCTTGCTGCTATTGTTATTCTGCATTCGTCTCCGCACGCAGACCAACTGTAGTACACCGTGTTACCAGACATCTGTGATAGTGTAGTGTTGTAGGAACTGTGACCATGGTGTATTCGGACTCTGAAAAGGCAGAGATGATACTCATCTATGGCGAGTGTCGACAAAATGCAGCTGAAGCCTGCAGGGTGTATGCAGAACGGTTCCTGGACAGAGAGCATCCAACATGCCAGACATTGCAAAACATCTACTGCCAACTGTATGCAACAGGTATGGTCGCAGCACGCAAACGGGTCCATAACAGGCCCATCACAGGAGAAGCGGGTGCAGTTGGTGTGTTAGCTGCTGTTGCCATGAACCCACACATGAGTACACGGGACATTGCGAGAGCAGGTGGACTGAGTCAAAGTAGTGTCACGCGCATCGTCACCGCTTTCACCCGTTTCATGTGTCACTACATCAGTAATTACATGGTAATGACTTTAATCATCGAGTGCAATTCTGTCAATGGGCATTAACACAGAATGCGTTGCAGTTCTACCTGTTTACCGATGAAGCGGGTTTCACAAACCATGGGGCAGTGAATCTACGGAACATGCATTAATGGTCCGTGGACAATCCTCGCTGGCTCAGACAGGTAGAGCGACAGCGACCGTGGACTGTAAATGTATGGTACGGAATCATTGGCGACCACCTCATTTGGTCCTCACTTCATTGCAGGGGCCCAAACAGCTGCAGCATACATCGTGTTTCTACAGAATGATCTGCCAGCGTTGCTCAAAAATGTCCCACTGGAAACACGCCGATGTATGTGGTATCAGCATAATGGTGCACCTGCACATCCGCAATTAACACTAGGCTGACCCTTGACAGGATGTTTCGACGGGCGTTTCATAAGACGTGGAGGATGCATAAATTGGCCAGCCCGTTCTCCTGATCTTACACCTCTGGACTTCTTTCTGTTGGGTACGTTAAACGAGAATGTGTACTGTGATGTGCCTACAACCCCAGAGGATATGAAACACCGTATTGAGGCAGCCTGCGACGACATTACACCAGATGTACTGCGGCGTGTACGACATTCATTATGCCAGAGATTGCAATTGTGTGCAGCAAATGATGGTCACCACATTGAACATCTAATGGCCTGACATGTCGAGACACACTCTATTCCACTCCGTAATTGAAAATGGAAACCATGTGTGTACGTGTACCTCACCCCTCATGGTAATGTACATGTGCGTCAGTGAAAAAGACCAATAAAAAGGTGTTAGCATGCGGACGTAATGTGCTGTTCCAGTCTCTTCTGTACCTAAGGTCCATCACCGTTCCCTTTGGATCCCTACATAATTTGGTGCTCTCCGATACACACGATCGAACAGCGGAAGAGTGGTACTCAAGCGTCAACTTTAGGTTACAATATCTCCGGATGTAATTAACATTTTACAATGCAACAAATGGCACTGATTACGTATTTGTTTTTATGTTCAGATGTTCTAACAAAACTAATGAGGTTCCATTTAAAAAAAACATAGGTTTGTGTTAAAAAACATACTTCCGTGCATTTTTTTATGGTTTGTATTAACCAATTACACCAGCCCCTCTCCTCACGTTCGGTCTGTGTAATCGATTCGCCAGTATTTGATGTGGTTTACGAAATATATCCAGTGGTAATGTTAGGTGACTCACCCTGTAGATAAATAAATACAGATCATATGAGTGTGGTGTCTCTGGCGCAGAGTATCCTACCTTTGGGAATCTTTTTCTTTGGACTAGCGGGTCTGGCAAGAACTTTCTGCTCATGATGTGTGTAACAGCCACAATTGTCCAATTGTGGTATGTACAAGTGTTCAATAAATGTATATTTCATACTGAAGTGCGTTATCTCTGGACTAATCTCCCGTAATAACCACATGAATACTATTTTTCAAAATACTGAAGTAAATATGTGTATACACACACACACACACACACACACACACACACACACACAATCTCTTCAGTTAGTTGCATTCTGTTAATGTTGACAGCAAGGGGACTAACCTTTTCACTTTCATTGTCCAGAGCTGATGTAGCCTCATCCAGTAATAATACTCTTGGATTGCGGACCAGAGCTCTAGCAATAGCAATTCTCTGTTTCTGGCCTCCAGAAAGCTGTGCACCCTTAGCACCGAGGCCTGTGTCATAACCCTGTTTTGAGATAAGAGTTAAATATTTAAATGTTTCATGAGTGTCCATTGCAAAAATTTAGAAGAAATGACTTACTATGAAAATTATATAATGATAAAATTACAAAGAAAAATGTAAAAGCACCAAAAAGAAACACTGCAGTACTCACAAGTGGAAGTGCTGAAACAAAATTGTGAATATTTGCTGCCTTGGCAGCTGCTATTATCTCCTCTTTTGATATTTCTCTGCTATTATCACCATATGCAATATTCTCAGCAATAGTTCTGTCAAACAGCGTAGGCTCCTGTGATACAATCCCCAGCTGAGCACGAAGTGTTTTCAGGGGAAAAGACTGTATGTCACACTCATCTAAAGTCTGCAATAAAAATGATTGTTTTTATTAAAAATCAGAGTTGCCATTGTCACATACAGATGCTTCTATTTAAATTTTAAAAAAATATTCTCTTAATGGCACTGGGAATAGACTTAAAAGTAATTACAGTTGAGTTCTACCTTTCTTATTCCATTGTCACAAATTATTCACATAGAGTGGCAGACATACTGTTGCTGATATATTGTGTCATTGCAAAAATGTTGCCATTACAAATAACATATTAATTTTCTGACAGTTACACTAAAACAATCACAATAACTTTCTGCTTTACATCCAACTTTTAACAGTTGCATTAAGTTGCAAAACAGTTTACTGACTGCAATGCCACAACCATTTGAAATTGTCTTCACCAGTCTAAAAAGGGCTGTGAAGTAACTTTCATGGGCATGGATACACAGATTGTAACCAATTTCCAATTTCCTGTTATCAAATACAATATTAATTAACTTTTTCCAACCAACAATTTAGTTTAGAAAATTAACACTATGGGCAAAAATCAACATACAGTCTTGAAAGTAATTACTTTGGCCTAAAAAGTTTCCATTAGTCTGGAAAAAAAATTTTTAGTAACTTGCCGGTAATCATAAAAGAAAGTCACAAAGAAAACACAGTTTAATGGGAGTTTGAAGAATTTCATTATCAAATGACTTAGCAAGACCTATTGTAGTGTACATGAATAGTAATATCACATAAAGTGTCCTGTTTAACATCCAGTTTCTGCACATCTGAGGTTCAGTAGTTTAATCTATATAGGTAAACACTAATATGATAATGAAAGTCCTGGGTGTAATACAGATATAATTGATACACTGAGCAGTCAATAAGTACATAAACACATCTAAGAATGTTGCTAAGATTTCAAACAATGTTATCCTTCAGAACTAATTAACAGAGTACACGCATCTACACAAGCTCAGTTACATTGCCCCAGCTGACTACATTTTTCAGTGTTGCAGCTCACATGGGATCAGGGCTTGTGTTGTGTAAAATGGGTGAGAGGAGAAAGGAAGCAACTGCAAAAAGATAAGAGCCCCTTTGTCATGACAATTTAGACAGAGTAGTAATTATCATAGACATAAGACAGTTATTTTTCAAGCTTGTAGAAGGAGCACCCAAACTTGACCTAGAAGTAAACAATCAGAAAACAAAATACATGATATTTCAAAGATGCAGAGATGAACAAGATGACCAATCATATCTAGTAACTGGCATTCATAAATTCAAACACAATGAATAGTTCAAATTTCTGGGCACAGTGACAGAGGAACAAAATCAGAGACAAGTAGAAGTGAAAATGAGACAACAAAATGCTAACAAAGGTAACAGCGTAACCTTTAGATCAGTCCTAACCTATAGAACAAAAACATGGTGTTGAACTAAAATGGAAGTATGCCAGTTACAAGTTTTTGAAAACAAAGTTTATAAGAAAATCTTTGGACATCACTTTGCTAAGGAATCATGAAGCTGGAAGAGAAGAGACAATGCGAAATACGCATGCTATAACAATAACCAACAATAATGAATATAATAATTTCCAGAAGACTTACATGGCAGACCATCTGATGAGAATGAAAGAGGATCAAATGGTTTCAAAAATATTCAATGAGAAGTAATTTGAAAAAAATCCAGGGTGGGAGACCCTAGAGTATGTTTGCTGATATTGGTATTTTGTCTATCACACTGGCATATTTGCTTTGCCAATTCTCACATTACTTAACATGAACCGTGAATTTTAGAGAAATAATACACAAGTTGAAGGGGATGTGACTCATATCTACTGAAAGCAGATGGTATCTACATGTATTACAAAAGCTGCTGAAAGTCCAAAGCCTTCAAAAACTAATTTATTTCAGTTTTTGCATGTAAAAAACACATTTGCTAGGTATGGAAGATACAAAAAATTCTTTGTTAAAGAAGAATTATGCTCAATGCAATTCAGAAGTTAATAATGTTGCTTTGTTACTTTGAGCCTGCCTCTATAGCTGAATGTTCAGTGCAGCTGACTGGCATGCGGGTGACTTGGGTTCAATTCCCAGTACTGCTAGGGATTTTCCGTCAGTGAGAGGACTGATAAGGGGTGCACTCACCCTCATGAACCCAACTGAGGAGTTACTTGACTGATTAGCGGTGGTTCCAAGATCAAGAAACCTCACAATGATTGGGAGAGTGCTGTACTGAACACATGTCCCTCCATACCTCATGCAATGATGCCACTGGCAGAGGATGATATGGTGGTCAGTCTGGTCCAATTGGCCCATCTATGGCCAAAATGTGGAACTTTGCCATACCTTACCTTTATTAAACTTTGAAGAGCAGCAGCTTTTTCAGTAATTGCAGGTGTAACAGTCTGGATGACTGACTAATCTGGCCTTGTAAGATTAGCCAACATTGCCATGCTTTGTTGCTACTGTGAATAGCTGGAAGTAAGGGGAAACTACAGCTGTTATTTTTCTTGAGAGGATGCAACTCTACTGTGTAATTAAATGATGATGACATACACTTTGGTAAAATATTCCAGAGGTAAAATAGTCCCCTATTTGGATCTCCAGGTCGGGGAATACTCAAGAGGATGTTGCTATCAGGAAAAATTAAGCTTACATTCTACAGGTCAGAGTGTGAAATGTTAGACCCCTTAGATTAGAAAGTCTGAAAAGGGAAATGGATAGGATGCAATTGGATATAGTGGGAATTAGTGAAGTTTGGTGGCAGGATGAACAGGATGACAGTACCAGCTTATGAAAACAAAATCAAACAGGGGCCATATAGGAGTAGGTCTTATAATGAATAAGAAAATAGGAAAGTGGGTAAGCTACCATGAACAGCATAGTGACTGCATTATCATAGCCCAGTTAGACTTGAAGTCAATATCCAGCACAGTAGTATAAGATATAAGACAGCAGATTAGCAGATGATGAAGAGATTGAAAGCCTGTATGATGAGATATGAGTGTTGTTCATAAAGTAAGGTCTTCAATGAGCTCCCGACAGGGCAGAGTGAGCAAGCTTAAATCTGACAACAGCGCCATTTTCTTTGCTCCTCACACCACTACTGTTGTTGATACCCATCTCTCTGTGATACTCATTCTCAGCATAGCAGCCATTAATGATGGAAGGGAAAACTGATGCATCTGCCAAGTGTGAATTGTGTTCTGTGATTAGGTTCCTGTGGTTTAAGGAGTCAACCCCTATTGAAATTCATCACCAGTTGATCAATTTTATGGAGAAAAGTGTACAGATGTAAAAAATGTGCGTAAGTGGTGTTGGGAATTTGCAGGCGGCTGTACAAATGTGCATGACCAGGCTGGCTGCGCGTGTCCATCAGCTTGGGATGAGACAGTGAGCAAGAGTTTGCCGAACTGACAGGGGACATGGACAAGATTTTGACAGATATTTTGAAGTAACACAAGATGTGTGACAGATGGGTGCCATGGATGCTCACTGATGAACGCAAAAGGAAGCACGTCAAAATTGCCCGCAAGTTTCTGCACCATTACTGGGAAGAGGGTGAGGTATTCCTGGATTCAGTTGCAACCGGGGCTGAGACTTGGGCCCACTACTTCATGCTAGGGACTAAGAAACAATGACAACAGTGGTGGCATTCCAGTTCTCCAAATATCAAGAAGTTAAAGCAAATGCCATCAACAGGGAAGGTGATGGCTTCAGTACCCTGGGATAGGAAAGGCATTCAGCTGGTCGATGACCTGGGAAGAGGTATAACATTGCAGCAAGGTACTGCGAGACACTAACAAAGCTATGCGGGGCTATACAGAACAAAAGGAGGTGTCGCCTGACAAATGGAGTTTGTTTGCAACATGACAATGCCCACCCTCATGCTGCCCACACCGCGACAGATCTCATCACCAAATTCAGGTTGGAAACCATTCACCATCCTCCACACAGCCCTGATTTGGCTCCCAGTGACTATTATTTGTTCCCCAAATTGAACCAACATTTAGGGGGGAATGAAATTTTCAAGCAATGAGGAGCTGAAGACAGCTGTCCATGCCTTCCTGCACAAGAGAGTGGGAGAGTGATATGACATGGGAATGAAAAAACTTCCAGAGCATCTCCAAAAATGCACTGATTATGACAGAGGCTACGTTGAAAAATGGCAATAAGTCCAAACTTTCAGAATCTGTAATTGGTTTTGCAATCTACATCTTCATCTACATCTACATGGATACTCTGCAAATCACACTTAAGTGAGTGGCAGAGGATTCATTGAATCACCTTCACAATTCTCTATTATTCCAATCTCGTATAGCGCGCAGAAAGAATGAACACTTATATCTTTCCGTATGAGCTCTGATTTCCCTTATTTTATTGTGGTGATTGTTGCTCCCTGTGTAGGTCGGTGTCAACAAAATATTTTTGCATTCGGAGGAGAAAGTAGGTGATTGGAATTTTGTTAGAAGATTCCATTGCAACGAAAAATGCCTTTCTTTTAATGATTTCCAGCCCAAATCCTGTATCATTTTTGTGACATTCTCTCCCATATTTCGCGATAATACAAAACGTGCTGCCTTTCTTTGAACTCCATCAGTCCTGTCTGATAAGGATCCCATGCTGTGCAGCACTATTCTAAAAGAGGACAGGCAAGCTTAGTGTAGGCAGTCTCCTTTGTAGGTCTGTTACATTTTCTAAGTGTCCTGCCAATAAAAAGCAGTCTTTGGTTAGCCTTCCCCACAACATTTTCTATGTGTTCCTTCCAATTTAAGTTGTTCGTAATTGTAATACCTAGGTATTTAGCTGAATTTACGGCTTTTAGATTGGACTGATTTATCGTGTAACTGAAGTTTAACGAGTTCCTTTGAGCACTCATGTGGATGACCTCACACTTTTCATTATTTAGGGTCAACTGCCACTTCTCGCACCATTCAGATATTTTTTCTAAATCGTTTTGCAGTTTGTTTTTATCTTCTGATGACTTTATTAGTCGATAAACGACAGCGTCATCTGCAAACAACCGAAGATGCCTGCTCAGATTGTCTCCCAAATCGTTTATATAGATAAGGAACAGCAAAGGGCCTATAACATTACCTTGGGGAATGCCAGAAATCACTTCTGTTTTACTTGATGACTTTACATCAGTTACTATGAACTGTGACCTCTCTGACAGGAAACCACAAATCCAGTCACATAACTGAGACAATATTCCATAAGCACGCAATTTCAATATGAGCTGCTTGTGTGGTACAGTGTCAAAAGCCTTCTGGAAATCCAGAAATAAGGAATCGATCTGAAATCCCTTGTCAATAGCACTCAACACTTCATGTGAATAAAGAGTTAGTTGTGTTTCACAGGAATGATGTTTTCTAAATCCATGTTGATTGTGTGTCAATAGACAGTTTTCTTCGAGGTAATTCATAATGTTCGAACATAATATATGTTCTAAAATCCTGCTACATATCGATGTTAACGATATGGGCCTGTAATTTAGTGAATTACCCATACTACCTTTCTTGAATATTGGTGTGACCTGTGCAACTTTCCAGTCTGTGGGTATGGATCTTTCATCAAGGAACAGTTCTATATGATTGTTAAGTATGGAACTAATGCATCAGAATACTCCGAAAGGAACCTAATTGGTATACAGTCTGGATCAGAAGACCCGCTTTTATTAAGTGCATGCCAGGGGAATCCCCATCACATCTAGAAATAAAAAACTTCCCTGCAGACAAAAGGGGATGGGGGCTATATGAGCTGAGCCAAATAAAACCAAACGGGTGAACGCTAATCGCTGTTTGTTTATGTGGTTGATTAAGTGAGCGAATGATCAGTGTTGTTATAATTATTAGCAAAATCCAAAGCTTTAAACTACCAGAGTGGAAATAAATGACTGACAGGAATAACAGGTAAGAAAGATTACATATTATCTTCTTGGTGTAGCCAAGAAAGTGAAATTTTGACAGAAAATTTTTGCCAGATTGTTACACTACTAAGGCCCAGTGATAAAGTTCCCATTTACAACCACTTAAATTCTATTCTCGGAATAGCCCATAGAATCCGTATGAACATGTAATAATGCCTAACTGGAGAATAAACATGGGATAACTAAGCCAGTGATTCTGGCAGGTTCAGTGAAATTAACCGGACAATGAGTTTTGACAATGGCAGGAATAGTTACAGAATTAGTGATAACAAGATTGTGCGTTAGAACAAGGAAGGAGAAAAAATTGGAACATCACACAAATTATATAGAATAATATGATTCCAAATTTATATAAAAATTGCATATTACCACTGTTCGATCTCATGCTTGGGAAACTGGAGAGTATGAATGAAATGTGAAACTAGTTGCTAACTTAAAACTTTTCACTTAGTAGGCCTAATAGGCATTTAATACTGATACTTCACAAATTATATTCTGTCGTGTTATTTATGCAAATGAGGTAGGTAAAAATGACTATTTTTGCCAAACAGGCTCGCTTATTTGGCACGTGTTACAATTGCTGCAAGGCTTATTTTGTTCTATCTAGCAGACAGTGACAAAATATACGTAATCAGATTGATAAACCACACCAACCTGGGGTTCTATTCATATCAACAGCTTTTTCAGTATTAGAGAATGACATTTTGACTTTTTCATGTGGCAAAACATTTGATGAACTTTGATGATGAAATAGATTCTTTCACAGAAAGCAAAGCATGCTGTGTAAAGCTGTACCTGGATGAGAGAGGGAAATCAATGCTGTGACCTAAGGATTGAAGAAATGTGTACTGTCTTGCTTGTTTCTGGTCTTGACTGGTTTTATGTTTCCTATATTTAATTTTATGCCATTCAAAAGAGAAAGTTATTAGCTACTAGGCAATACAGAGTGCAGATATTCTGAAGAGTTCTTATTCTCCCAGTTACAAATAATCTCACACAGTATTAATTGTGAGATTTTTTTAAAAGGGGGTGGGAGATCAAACTGGCCAACTGGGAGCAGGAGAGGCACCACAGGTCATTTTAATTTCCACTGTCATGAACATAGGCTTGATGGCTTCCATTGTAAAATATACATGTTTGAATTCCACACACCGAAATACAATGACATGTGACAGAAGAATGCGGTGTAAAGAGGCAAGGTACTGTGCTTCGGCACACTTAAGACTAAATAACATGTCATACATTTTCTCAAACATATATGTTTTATGTATCAAACTTTTCTCAGAGATGTGCACTACAAAATGAACATATTTTTGAAACATTAATTTTTCAAAAATTTTTGACATCCTATCTCAAGTGCTCAAGGGGGGGGGGGGGGGGGGGGGAGGCACCACCATTAAGTTTTTGCCACTGCTTGGAAATATTGTAGATCTGGGACTGTAAAAAACAGTCACTGTCTGATGCCATTTTGTGCAAGAAAACTGCTTGAATTCTTATTTTTACACTTGCTGCCATTTCCTTTTGCCAGTACAGTTTTTCAATACATACTCTAATATTGAAAAACTTGCTAAAATATAAGCTAATCTATAGAGTCAGAGGCCTTATTGTAATCCACAAAGCATGAAAAGAGCTCTTTGTCAATATGTTCAGGCTTTCACAATTATCCTTCCTGTATTTAGTATTTATTCTATTCAGTGTCAATTATAATTAACTTTGTGACTGACATATCAGTGAGTAGAGTGGTGGGGACCTACTCCAAGTCAATCATAGTTCTTTCTGGAGAGCCATATATTCACTATGTTGTCTGCTTTGTAGGTACGTGCAGAGCCCTGTTGAGTGTTGGTAACTGCGCACTGGCAGCAATGCCCCATGTCACTGCAATATGTCAATCACAAATTTATTTTATTTGAGTTATATGACCCTCACCTATACAATGTCATATAATTCCCTACTTAATACCTTTCAGTATGTTTCTACCAGTTTTAAATATTTTATAGAATATTTTGATAGCATGTGGTTATGATTTATGTAATGTAATATTGACAGTTCCTGGAATTTCTTTTTATTATTATTATAAATGACAATTGCATTTTTCCTACTGTCTCATATCAAATACTCAGAACTCAGACTTTCTGACATTCCAGTTACAAAGAATAGAGCCTTTAATCTCCTACATATTCTTATAGCAGTGTCTACAAGCTGAGAAATTTCCTTCAACCTATTTATTTTACAGCTTATCACACATTTTACCTGTGATCACTTGTTAAATATCACAAATTCCTATTTCACATTTGTCTTCTTTTATGACATTATTGTGGTACAAAATGTTCTCATGAACAGTCCTAACTTATCTATTCACATCTTTAAAGCAGTGTGTTCCCTTTTTTGTATTATATTACATTGATGTGTGGTTCATGTATGGTCAAAACAGTTTCAAAAAGAGTCCAGCCCTATCCTCTGCATTTCATTCTTACATCTGCTCATACATGTACCTCAGATATTCATTAACATTTGCTCTAACTCACTTTTTAAATTTCCTATTCAGTTTTATTGATTTTATCACATTTGTCAAATTTTCCATTTGTGTTCTTTCACCTGCTAGATTCATCACCTTTTCAGATATTCATAATGATAGTGGATTCTGTTTTGCTTTTCAAAATTATTCTAACACATGTGGTTGTGTTATTTTTCTTAAATTATGTCATGTATATTTACATTTTCCTAATGTAAAACTCACATATCAAGCGTTTCTCATTGCATAGTCTGTCGGTATCATATAACATACATGTTTTCACTATTTTAGTCTCAGTCATTTTTCCTTTCTTACATTCTGCATCCTGGCTTTACCTTCCAAGTGAAAAATGACATATTTTTAAACTATGTGTTCATAAAAATTACTATGTTGATGAGGCCTGTTTCAGTCGTTCTAGCTCTAATGAATACGTAATATGCTGATGATCCCTCTGCTCTCATCAATACTGATAATAATCACACCATTAAGGTACATCATTAAAAAGAATGTGATATTGATGGTATTTATGCACATACCATCTACCAATCCCACCAAGAAAAGTCACATCTTCCTTCTGTTTTTCTGTACCCAAGTGAATTGCATTAGAACTGAATATTTTAGATTTTTAAGTCCTTAAATGTCAGTTTCATAATGCATAATTCCTGTTTGAATTATTTTGATTTTGCTTCCTCATATTTTTATGTTCCATGTGGTTAAAAAACGTGCCATTCTGTAGATGCTTATATGGTTCTATTAATACATTTCTTCATTCATTGTGTTGTAGATCCCACAATGAATTAGATCCAAAAGTGATATACATTAACAAAGTGAAACAGCTTTAGAAACTGTATTAACAGTTAACTATTGTTAAGCTCTATAAATTATTTGTGCTTACTAAGGAAAGACACTACTTTCAAGAAGGAGGAAAAGAAAAGAAAAACAGTCACCTTCTAATTTATATTAAATACCTGCTGACAGTATATAAAATTACAGGCAAGTTTCGCTAACAGAGTTAATCAAAAAGTTAGACTATTGATGAGATGTTGAGCTACAGACAGAGGCACAATGAAAAGATTGGCTGAAGTCTTCATCAGAAAAGAGAAACACACATTCACTCACTCAAGCTAGCACACCTCAAACACGCATGACTGCTATTTCGTCTGGGCTGCCACACGAAGCGGTTGTGTGTGTGTGTGTGTGTGTGTGTGTGTGTGTGTGTGTGTTTGTGTGGTGTGGTGTGTTTGCTTGTGTGAATGTGTGTGTGTTTCTCTTTTATGATGAAGGCAAAAAGCTTAATGTGTAACAGTTTTCCCACTGTGGCTGTCTGAAATTCAACATGGCAATTATAGACGTACTTCATGGTAGTTTATTGGATCCAATTCCTTTCTTAATCTCTGTATATAAGAGGCAATGTCCTCACTGACTCACTCACTCACTGATTTGTCATCGCCCACGCCAAACCACTACGGATGGAAATTTGAAATTTGCCGAGGGTGTTGATCTTATACTGCAGGCAATGTTTAAAAAGGGATTTTTCAATATTCCACCTCTAAGGGGGTGAAATAGGCGATGAAAGGTTTTTTGAAAATATATCACTATGAAGGCAATTTTGAAGCCAGAACTACGAAAATTGGTATTTGGGTTCTCAGTCAGAAATAATGAAATATGTGTTTTCAGCATTTCTGGAGATTTAATGTCTGCACTAGTGTGTGAGCTTTGTTTTTTTACATAAATCATTATTAAAGAACAACTTAATCATTGTCAAAACCACATCTATGGGAAACATAAACAAAGCTAAACATAAACGAAGCCAAGACAGAGTAACCCGTTATGACATGTGGTCAAAGTCAGGCTGCTGGTGATCTACAATCACTACAGGTGGGAGACCAGCCCCACAAGAGAGTGCATGAATTTAAATATTTAGGGGCACTTTTCACTGAGAACTCATCATGTGAAGCAGAGATCAATGCCAGAAAACACGCAGGAAACCGATCTTACCTCAGCCTAGCACAACTGCTTCAGTCCAGATATCTCTCCAGACAGTTCAAGATCCGACTGTACAAAATCCTGATCCAACCTGTTGTTCTACATGGCTGTGAGACATGGAGTATCCGGAAACAGGACTTCCATAAGCTTCTTGTTTCTGAGAGAAAAGTGCTTCAGAAGATCTTCAGCACAGTTCTGGATGCAGACACAGGGGAATAGAGGATCGCACACAACCAAGAGCTTGAGGAATTATACCAGCAGCCCAACATAACAGGAACTGTCAAAGCCAAACAAATGACGTGGGCCGGCCATGTGACCCGGATGGAAGATCACAGATGGCCTCGGAAGCTCCTGGACTTCACATCTATAGAAAAGAGACCCCCAGGAAGACCCAAGAAGTGTTGGAGGGATGTCCTCCATGAAGATTTAAACCAAGCATCAATAGATGTGGTCGGATGGCGGATAGCAGCAATGGACAGAATACAATGGAGGAGGAAACTTGTAGCAGCGTGTGGTCTACTTGGGCTGATCACATAGAAGAAGAAGAAGAAGAAGAAGAAGGAGAAGAAGACATCTATGGGAATTGGCATTTGAGTTCTCAGTTACAAATAAAAAATATATATTTTGGCATTCTTGGAAATTCAACCCTTTAGGGTGTAAAATAGGGGATGAATATTATTATGGATATATTTTGTTCTGAAAGCAATTTTGAAATTTAATCTCATATGAAATTAAAAAAAAGTGTTCTATGTATTTTTTAACTTCAGTCCATATGGGGATGAAATGGGGGATGGAAATTTTTATGAAAATATTTTGTTCCATTTAAACCAATTTAAAACTAAATCTATGAATATTGATATTTAACTTCTAAAGATATATATGTTAGGGGATAAAAGTTTTTATGGAAAAATCACCACAAGAACACAAAAGACAGGATTAACAAAGATCTCCAACTCCAACTACCGGAATAGCTTTCTGGTCAGAATACGCTCAGAAGATACCATTCTTCTATGTCCTGAATTAGCATGAAAAGTTTAGAAGATGTTGCAATTTGTGAATAACTTGAAAGTCTGACTAAATAATAAAAAAAATGCTGTGCACACCATACAGTCTATGCAAGTGAAACAGTGGGCACTCAGCTAATTGTATGTATACACTGACCAATCACATTAATGTGAGAACCTGTCGAAAGTCTGCATAATACATTTTGCAGCATGGGTCACTGTGTGATGTGCAGGAAGAGAGTCAATGAAGTTCTGGAAGGTACCGACATGGATGTGGAGCCATACCAACTCCGTTTCTGTGGCCAGCTACACTAGGTTTTTTGGCTGGGGATTCATAGCATCAATGGCCCGATCGAGGTGGTCCTGCAGATTATTGATCAGGTTTAAATCTGGGGTCTTTGGTGGCTAGGGGAGTACAATAAACACATTACGGTGCTCTTCAAACCATGCACATACACTGTTAGCTGTGCAACATGTTGCATTGTTCTGTTGGGGGATGCCAACATGTCGAGGAAAACAAATTGCATGTAATGGTGGACATGGTTCCCAAGGATAGATATGCACACTGTGTCTTCCAGGATGATGACATATCCAAGGGAATGTTTACCACCCTGGACCCTGTTGACGATCATTGTAGGGCATTTTCCTTCAGACTTTCACACTGCTCATGCCAATAACCATCTGTCCAATGGAGCATTAAATGTGATTAATCTGAAAAGACTAGTTGTCACCACTCAGTGATGTCCAGTTGTGGTATTGGCTTGCAAATTCCAGCCTTCATCACCATGAACAGCAGACAGCATGGGTGCATAAACCAGGTGCCTTCTGTGGAGACCCATATGCAGCAACATTCCCTGAGGATACACAGTTGGTAGCCCCTCAGTTCATCTGGGCAGTCAGTTGCTCAGCAGTTGCATGTCTACTCACCAGCACACATCTCTGCAGCTGTCTTTCACCCCTGTCATTTAGGGCCCTTAGTGCACCACTGTTGCCTCAGTGCTGATTTTGAATAGTGTCATTTTGCCATGCAAGTTATACTTTAATGATGGTGGCACATGAATAGTTCACAAATTTAGTCGTTTCCAAGATGCTTCCCCCCTTGGCCCAAAAGCCAGTGATCACACCCTTTGGGATGTCTGGTAAATTGCTCCGTTTCCGCATTACAACAAAGACTGCACTCCTCCTACCCCCCCCCTCCCCACAACACATTTTATATAACCACCACTGCTAGTGTTGCCACCTACCACCTGTGAATGGTTATTGCAGGCAGTGGTCACATTAATGTAATTGGACCATGTATATCAGTGACCTTCCATACAGTATAAGACTTGGAAAAATGTTTTCTTTGCTGATGACAGCAACATCATAGTCACTGATGAAACACCAGAACTCCTAATACAGAAGGCGAATGAAACCTGCAGAGATGTTTATGAGTTGGCTATATGTAATATATTGATCTCGAACATTTATTTATTTATTTAATGTTTTTTGCATAGAGTCAACAAAAATGATGACTATTGCAAACATGAATGTTGTTTACATAATTATGAAGATGTTCTTAAAATACAAACAAAAAAAGTAGTTGATAAAAATTAGCAAGACTATAATACAAGCACACAAAGGGAATATAGTGTCACAGAAGTAGGTATACAACTAAAAATTTCTAATACAAACTATAAGATCACGTGTTTTCAACTTAGAATTCAGAGAGAGAGAGAGAGAGAGTACAAACATTTCTTTGCCAGGAATAATTTGAGTTTTGTTTTAAAGATATTTCCATCATAGGCACGTAAGTCTTTCGGCAATTTTTTAAACCAAATTTTACCACTGATTATGGGCTGTGATCTGTTATTTTTAACTTTGTTCTTTGCCTAAAGTAACTATTTTTATTTCTAGTGTTGTGGTCATGTATGTCATTACATCTTCTTGAATCTTTTTGATGATTTACAGAATATAAAATTACCTTATATAAATACAGGGAATCTGTTGTAAGGTACTTATGTTGCACAAAAATCTCTCTAACAGAATCATTATGACCCAGATCATGCATTATTCTAATTGCCTTCTTCTGCAACAACATTAATCTATTGAGGTGTGTATCAGCAGCACACCCCCAAAGTTCAATACCATAATTTAGTAAAGATATATTGTTCCATAGTAAACAGTTTGAATAGTAGGGTTTGTAACTATTTTTGCAAGATGACTGAGTAGATATAATCCACTACTAATCTTTCCACACACAAAGTTAATATGCTTTGACCACCATAAGTTTTCTTCTAAGTATTGGCCCAAGAATTGGCAGCAGCTATTAGTGTCTGCTGCCTCAGTTCGATATATATTATTTATAGAGCTATGATGAGAGTTAGCAGTTTTGAATGATAATAATTGTGATTTATTAACAATGACCTTTAACTCTTGTTCTTGAAAATACTTTATTATAGTTATCACTCCATCTGTTGCAGGAGATGTAAGTTCACAAGTATTTTCACCAAAAAACAAAAGAGATGTGTCATCTGCGTAGCTCACTATTATGGAGTTTTCTGGCTGGGTGACATCATTCACATAGACTAAAAAGAGAAAGGGGCCAAGAACAGATCCCTGGGGGACTCCTTGTTTGACAGTTTCATTAGAGGACTGGGCGATTGCAACTCGTCATTAATTTGGAATGTTAGCTTTGTACACTGCTTCTGGTTTGTCACCAGTCTCTGAACGTGTTCCAGGGAGTGATTTTTCATAGGGTCCTCATCCTGCAAACTGATGAGGAACTCCAGCTAATCTAGAGCGATGGGGCATTCGTGTTGTTTGAAATGTGCAGCAGGAACACAACAACTGCAGCAATACCGGCGCCTTCATTCTGGTTTTTGAGGGAGATACCCTCCCAGAGAAGGTCAAGTTTATGTTTCAGATGTGACATGAACCTGTACATCCACCACCCATGAGGTGCTTTCAGTGCTTGCATTTTGGGCATATATCTACCCGCTTTATGGCGGATGCTGTGTGTGAGGGAAGCCCCTGTGTTCTGCCACCTGTGTGTGTGTGTGTGTGTGTGTGTGTGTGTGTGTGTGTGTGTGTGTGTGTGTGTGTGTCAGTTGTCTTGGCCACCACTCCCTTCGCTCGCTGGATAGCCCTGCTTACAAGAGAGAAAAGAAGATCCAAGAGTACAAGTCCCTTCATCACTTCATCAAAAAAATATGAGACACTCCATCCAGTGTCACTTTCTTCAACTTTTGCCTCTGTTACAACTTTCACCTTCTGCCACTTCAATGGGTAGGGGCCTCCTAATTGACCAACTTACAAGCTTATTACAGACTTCAATTTGTGTCTCCTGAATGATGGTTCTCCTACCCCCTTTAGCACCACTCATGGCACCTTCACTGCTATTGATCTCACAATCTCCTCCCCTGCTCTCGTTGCTTCCCTACAGTGGTCATCTCAAGAATGTTGACTGAGCTGCCTTTGCCTCTGCCATCACCCTTGGCAATCCACCACACGGATTTATCAATATCAATGCTGCTGTTGTGAAAGCAAAACATATTCAAAGATTTTGCTAAATATGAGGATTAATGATGTTGCCTAAAGTTTTCAACCTGTTTTTTAGATCCTTCCTTGTATACAGTAGTATTGCTGAATCTTTTAAGTCATATGCCAGAAGTTTCTTTATTAATAGGTCATTTTAATGGAATCAAATGCCTTGGTAAGATCAAGGAATATGCCTGTTGCCAAATTTCCTTCATCTAGTGCACTATGTACATTACGTAAAATTCAGAGATTGCTGTGATGGTGCTGTGGTTTTTCCTGAAACCATGTTGAGTTTCAGTGAGTAGGTTATTTGTTGTGAAGTAGTCACCGAGTTGTGAAAGCAAAACATATTCAAAGATTTTGTTAAATATGGGGATTAATGATGTTGCCTAAAGTTTTCAACCTGTTTTTTATATCCTTCCTTGTATACTGGTTTTACTACACTCTTTTTAATGAGTCTGGGGAGGTATTTTCCCTAATACAGCAGTTAATGACATGGGTAATAGGTTTAACTAATTCACTTTTAACTAGGGCACTAGATATCCCATCCCATCCAGCTGAGTGCTTGGTCTTTAATGTGCAGATTATTTGACTTATTTCATGTTCACTCACAGTTCTGAATTCAAAGTTTGTACATTGGGGCGAGCAAATGTTTATCTTGATGTTTTGGTCAACAGATTGAGTTGGTATGCTACATGGAGTGATGAAATATTTATTAAAAAGTCACAGATTGTTCTCGGATCTTCTATTAATTTTCCCTTATGCAATATGCTTATTTCTTTAGTATTCACATTTGATGGTGCTTTACGGTATTGATTGATGAGCTTCCAAGATGCTTTACTCATATTGTCAGATTTAATGACTGCATCACTATGCACCTTTTTCCTCAAATTTGAAAGCGCTGCCTTAAACATTTTCTTGGCTTTACAATACTTTTCCTTAAGGATGATATCCTCTTTTGATTTATAAAGAAAGAAGATGTCATGAACATTCTGCTTGAATTTAATCAAAACTACTTGGTAGTTTCAGCTTTGGTTTCTTTCTATGTATTAGAGTCCTTTTTACATCTTTAACTTGGCAGCAGTGATTACAATGTCTCAAAATTGTTTCATAGAATTGATCCCATTTCTTGTTTGAGCCTTTTACCTTATACACACAGTTTTATTCCTCCTAGGCTAGTTTATGTTTAAGGCGATTTGTATTGTGATTGTTCAAGATTCGTTTCTGTTCAGTGACATTTGTTGCTTCTACTGTGTTAACACCCGTGTACTCAACAGACTGACAATTGTGGTCAGAGTAGTGAAATTCTATATTTCTGTGACTAACACTGTTAGTAGCAAGTTTACTGATTATCACATAATATATCCTGCTGTAGGTGTAGTTTGTCACTCTTGTATCAGTGTCTATTATAATTACAAGGTTATATGAATTCAGTATATCTGTCAGCCTCAAGCTAGGCATGTCGTGAGAGTTTGCATTAATATTCAACATGAAGAAAACAGCATGCATTTCAGCAAAAAGAGGGAAAACAACTCTTTAACATTAAGCAAGATGATAAGCCTGCAGACTGTGTAACAAACACAAAGTTTTTACAGTACATTGATTATCTATTAACATGGAATGACACACAACGATAATAGCAAACAGAATCCCATCAGCCACATTGCGATCTTAGGGTTCTAGCATCAGTTTGTAGAAGCAAATGGCTTGTGGGGGCACACTAAGTACACTCAGTTCTTAGCTAAGGGTTCTTTTTTTGGGGGCCAAGAGCTTAAAATAGGGACAGGGTTTTCAAACTACAAAAAAGGCCTATAAGAATAAAAACTAAAAGTATTAATTGGGCATATTGTATAGAATTATTAATAAAACTGGGTATCCTTACTACACCAAGTTATTACATCCATCAATGTGTATGCATATCAGGGAAAATACAGGTAGACCTATGTATCCCTCTACTAGTGCAGTACACAGTCATGGAACAATAGTCAGTTTGAGGCTGCATTTAGCAAAGAAAAACAAATAAAATATTAGAACAGCATTTTCTATCAGAGAATAAAACTGTATGATAAACTGACCAAGGAGATGTAAAAGACTGCCAAAATATTATATTTAAATGTGCAGCTAACATATGCTTTGCAAGTAATACATACTACACAGTTGAACTCATTATACAATATTTTATGTAAATTGTGTATGATCAAAAGAACATTGTATAATAGGTACCAACTGAATGAGGCTGTGCAGCTGTTAGGACACTGATTTCATATTCAGGCAGATGAGGGTCTGCTTTGTCTGGCCATTCTGATTTAGATTTTCCTAAATATTGTATAAAGAGACAGTCTCAGTTGCAAAGTTATTTTTATTACAAATAATGCATTTTGCCTCGTTAAGGCTTCTTCCTGCGAAAGGCATAGGTCCCGAGTTCAAGTCTCAGTCCAGCACACAGTTTAATCTGCCAGGAAGTTTCATATCAGTGCACACTCCGCTGTAGAGTGAAAATCTCATTCTGGATATTGTATTGGACCGTTCTTCTGTTAGGTTTTTTACCAGCATTCTGACTAAATATCTACCAGCTGAATATATGTAATACTTTGACAGACTTGTATAAAGGTTAATCTGTTCTCTTCTTTTAATTTTTTTAAAATAATTTCCAAAATGTTAGCTCAGCTTAGAATTATGCCCCTTAATTTGTAATTTGGTATAATTACACCCCTATTTTTCCTTTTCTTTTAGAAAATCTGTGGAAGCCTTAACCTGGCGAAACATGTTATTTGTAATAAAATTAAGTTTGCAACTGAGACTGCATCTTTATATAATTACGAAAACAGATTACTGTGCCAATCAGCCTATCATGGAATGGACTAAGCTTTTTACTAAGTCATTTCAAGCAAATAAATGCCAGGATGGTTCCTTCAGCAAGGCCACAGCTGACTATCTTCCTAGTCTCACAAAGCATATTTATGTATTATGTTTATGTGTATACGGGAGCTTTTATTTTGATTATTATGTGAATTTTTGTTGTTGTGGTCTTCAGTCCAAAGACTGGTATGATACAGCTTTCCACGCTACTCCATCCTGTACGACACTCTTCATCTCTGAGTAACTATTGCAACCTACATCCTTCTGAATCTGCTTACTATATTCATCACTTGATCTCCCTCTACGATTTTTACCCCCCCTCCCCCCCCCCCCCCCCATGCTTCCCAACAGTATTAAATTGGTGATCTATTGACATTGCAGAATGTGTCTTATGAACCAATCCCTTCTTCTAGTCAGGTTGTGCCACAAATTTCTTTTCTCCTCAATTCTAGTCAGTACCTCCTCATTAGTTATGTTGTGTACGCATCTTCAGCATTCTTCTGTAGCACCATAGTTCGAAAGCTTCTATTTTCTTCCTGTCTAAATTGTTTATCATCCATGTTTCACTTCCATACATGGCTACACTCCATATAAACGCTTTCAGAAGAGACTTCTTGACACTTAAATCCAAGCTCGAAGTTAACAAATTTCTCTTCTTCAGAAAAGCTTTTACTGTCATTGCCAGTCTACATTTTATATCCCCTCTACTTCAGTCATCATCAGCTATTTGCTGCCCAAATAGCAAAACTCATTTACTAATTTAAGTGTCTCATTTCCTAATCTAATTCCCTGAGCATCACCATTATCCTCACTTTGCTTTTGTTGATGTTCATCTTACATCCTCCTTTCAAGATACTGTCCATTCTGTTCAGCTGCTCTTCCAAGTTATTCACTGTCTCTGACAGAACTACAATGTCATAGGCAAACCTCAAAAGTTTTTATTTCTTCTCCTTTGATTTTAATTCCTACTCCAAATTTTTCTTTTGTTTTCTTTACTGCTTGCTCAATGTACAGATTGAATAAAATCACAGTAGGCTACAAGCTTGCCTCACGCCCTCCTCAACCACTGGTTTCGTTTCATGCCCTTCACCTTTTATAACTGTGCAAGTTGTAAATAGCCTTTTGCTTCCTGTATTTTACCCCTGCTACTCTCAGAATTTCAAAGTGAGTATTCCACTCAACACTGTCAAAAGTTTTCTCCAAGTCTACAAATGCTATAAACATATGTTTGAATTTCCTTAACCTATGTTCCAAGGTAAGTCGTAGAGTCAGTATTGCCTTGTGTGTCCCTACATTTCTCTGGAATTCAAAATGATCTTCCCTATGGTCCGCTTCTACCAGTTTCTCCATTCTTCTGTAAAGAATTCATGTTAGTATTTTGCAAGCATGACTTATTAAACTGACTGATTGGTAATTTTCACACATGTCAGCTCCTGCTTTCTTTGGAATTGGTATTATTACATTCTTTTTGAAGTCTGAGGGTATTTTGCTTGTCTCATACACCTAGCTCATCAGATTGAATAGTCTTGTCATGACTGGCTCTCCCAAGGCTGTCAGCTGTTCTAATGGAATGTTGTCTACTCCCAGGGTATTGTTTCAACTTAAGTCTTTCAGTGCTCTGTCAAATTCTTCACACGGTATCTTATCTGCTACCTCCAGTATCTTATCTGCTACCTCATCTATGTCCTCTTCCATTTCTATAATATTGCTCACAAGTATATCTCCCATGTACAAACACTCTATAAACTACTTCCACCTATCAGCTTTCCATTCTTTGCTTTGGTCAGGTTTTCCATCTGACCTCTTGATATTCACGCAGGTGGTTCTCTTTTCTCCAAAGGTCTCTTTAATTTTCCTGTAGGGCAGTATGTATCTTTTTCCTAGTGATATATGCTTCTAAATCCACATTTGTCCTCTAGCCATTCCTGCTTAGCCAGTTTGCACTTCCTGTCAATCTCATTTTTTAGACATTTGTGTTCCCTTTCTTCTGCTTCATTTACTACATTTTTATATTTTCTCCTTTTCAATTAAATTCAGACTTCTTGTGTTGCCCATGGATTTCTACTAGCCCTTGTCCTTTTACCTATTTAATCCTCTACTGCCTTAATTATTTCCTCTTTCAAAACTGCCCATTTTCCTTCTACTGTCTTCCTTGCCCCTGTTTTTGTCAATCATTCCCTAACGCTCCCTTTGAAAGTCTGAACAACCTCTGGGTCTTTCAGTTTATCTAGGTTCCATCTCCTCAAATTCCTACCTTTGTGCAATATCTTCAGTTCTGATCTACATCACATAACCAATAAATTTTGAAAGTCCACGTCTGCCTCTGGAAATGTCTTACAACTTAAACTCTGGTTCTGAAGTCTCTCTCTTACCATTATATAATGAACTGAAATCTTCCAGGGTCTCCAGGTCTCTTCCATGCATATGACCTTCTTTGTGTCTATCTTAGCTTCAATAATGCATTCACTATGCTATTCACAGTAACTTACACATGTTCCTATTTTCATATTCATTATTAAACCCACTCCTGCATTACCCCTATTTGGTTTTGTATTTATAACCCTGTATTCATCTGACTAGAAGTCCTGTTCCTCCTGCCACTGAACTTCACTAACTCCCACTATATCTTACTTTAACCTATCCATTTACCTTTTTAAATTCTCTAACATACCTACCTGATTCAGGGATCTGACATTCCATGCTATAATTTGTAGAATGCCAATTTTGTTTTTCTTGATAACAACATCCTCCTGAATAGTCCCCACCTGATGATATGAATGGGGGACTATTTTACCTTCAGAATGTTTTACCCGTGAGGATGCCATCATCATTTAACCATACAGTAGAGATGCATTCCCCAAGGAAAAGTTAGGCCGTAGTTTCTCCTTGTTTTCAGCCATTCACAGTACCAGCACAGCAAAGCCATTTTGGTTGATTTTACAAGGCCAGATCAGTTAACCATTCAGGCTGTTGCCCCGGCAACTACTGAAAAGGATGCTGCCCTGGCAACTACTGAAAAGGATGCTGTCCCTCTTCAGGAACCACTTGTTTGTCTGGCCTCTCAACAAATACCCCTCCATTGTGGTTGCACCAATAGTAAAGCTATCTGTATCACTGAGGCACACAAACTTTCCCATCAACAGTAAGGTCCAAGGTTCATGGGCAGCAGGGGGGTGGGGGCATGGAGTGTGGGAGTACATAGTATTGTGATGAGATATCCTACATATTATGAAGAGAAATCCTGTATCATAGTGGAATGATCACTAGATGAAACAATAAATAAATATTATCTCCTACCGCCAGCTTGATACCCATATAACCAAACCGATATTTATCACATGCTTCAATGCCATTTGAATGGGGGTTTCTTTACAATGAACATTGCCACTTATACTGCAGCCAACACTTCTTGAATCTAAAGTATCACATATTGTATAAGTGTTTAATAAGGCACATTTTTATTTCATTTTGCATTTGTGGAGATCCTCGGTTTCCTGTTTTACACCAAATGAGTGTTTTTTGAACACTTTTATACCAAGCTACTGAACACCACTTGAAATCATGAACAAGAATGTAAAGTCATCATAGAACTTCTTCTGTCTTTTATTGAGGATATGTAAATCATAATGTAAAATAAACAGATTTTTTTTTTTTTTTTTTTTTTTTTTTTACTGACAAACACCATTAATAAACGTAGTAGTAAGTAAGGGTAAAAATTCAAAGATCACTCCTGGGACCTCTGCAATATATCTGGTTATCTACTTTGTACTATATTTTATGGATGAATATTTGAATACTTTCTTTACTCTAACTGTATTGCCACAGATGATAATTCTATGACAGCTAGAATTGAAATTATGAAAAATGGGGGGGGGGGGGGGGGGGGATTTTTTTTTTCTTCCCTTGAATGTAACATTATCCAATACAAGAACAGAGCTGTCTTTAATTCAGTAACTCGTAATAACAAAGAGAAGTGGTTATGAACAACCAGCTGATTATAGCTAACAAAAATGATATCCACTTACAACTTTGCCAGAGATAGGATCATAGAGCCGTTGCAGTAGCTGCACACATGTAGACTTGCCACAGCCACTTGGTCCCACCAGTGCAACTGTGTTTCCTGGTCTTATGAGCAGATTCAGTCCCCTTAGTACTTTCACTTCTGGTCTTGTTGGATAGTGGAAATGAACTCCTGAATACCCAACACTTCCACCTGTATTTATCTGCTGAAATGAATAAACTAGTCTCATTACCTTTATTAATACATTCTTACTGATATATTATTATATGTCTACATAGCCTTTTCTCTTTCCAACACCATACCATCATTTGAGCAAAGCTCATCACTGGCAGAAGACATTTTAAACAATTATTTAAAACAAATTGTGTGTATGAAGCAAACTCGTGTAATTATTTATAGTTTCAAGAGTCTTTCAAATTTCTTGGTATCTATGTTTCCATACAATTTTAAATTATGATGAAACAGAGCCATTGTATTAAAGGAAGAGATGTCATGTGCCGCAAACATATTCCATAGGTGTAATGATATTCTAAAACATGGACTATCTAATAACTACCATTGTGGACTTAAACAGATGTTCATTTCCATTTTATTCAAACAGAGTAGTAGTTTGATTGGCTTAGAACTGAACTATTTTTCAAAGTAAGAAAAACAATTTTTGTGTCAAATTTTTTTTTTTTTTTTTTGGTACAATAAACAAGTAAAATAGTGGATACAAGACATAATTAGTTTTTGACAACATTTCTGAAAGAGAAGCAAAGATCTGGCTAAAAATACTTCAAAAATGGACACAAACAGTCTAAACCCAAAAACCTTTATTTTTATGGTAACCAGTTCCAGTCAGTTTGTGACCATCCTTAGATCCTCATACCACAATGGTATGGGGACTAAGGATGGTCAAAAACTGACCAAAATAATTTGCCATTGAAATAAATGTTGGAACAACTTTATTTTATATAGTTACTATGCACAACGTTAAATAGAAATGAGTCACAGTTCACATTGTAAACAAAACTCAGTGACAGAACTATTCATGTGTAGAAACATCTGTGAATACCAAATAAAGCACTAGGCTATTGCAGCTAAAACTGTGACATGCCACATCAGTTTTATTATTGCTATGATATAAATGTAGCACAAAGTTATATGTTCAGGAATTTAGACTTGAAGAACAAGTCCTTCAGCACACTGATCATACTTGGGTGCCAGAAGATTATTCATCACTACATCTGCCACCATGTCCTCCATCAGCTGATGTTCTAGTTGAAGTGGGTATTCTCAAAGAGCTTGATGTATAAAATGAGAATTGTATAAATCTGTTTTGCCTTTGACTGAAAACTTGGGTTAGATGCTAACTTTACAGCAGTCTCGTTATTGTCAAACAAAAAGATGTTTGACAGCTCTGTCAGTCCTAGTTCTTTCATGTGTGTTGACAGGTGAATTGCTTCCATTATTGCTTCAGTGAGGCTCATGTATTCCACTTTCTCTAATAAAAGAGTGATGGCTGTCTGCTTGCATGAACACCACAAAGTCGCTGCTTTGGAAAAGGTGAAGTTGTAACCTGACTGTGATAGTCCAATAGGTTTCAGAATTTCCCATTCAGCATCTGTGAAACTATAACTGCCCTCATTATCTGTAACACAAGATGGCCTCTTGTCAGTTGCGCCCTTTAGATATCTCAGAATTCACTTAGCACCTTGTCAATGAACAAATTTGTCATTGTACTGGCTTAACTTGTTGACTGCATAAGATATGCTAAGTCAAGTTGCTACAGCACTGTACCTCAGCCCTCCAATAACCTGAATAGAAAATAAGTGCGGGTTTCTATGGTGATAACTGGCGAGTTCAGTTTTCTTCCATGTACCAATGGAGTCCTTATTAGCTACCATTCAATCTTTTCTGAACTGACTCAAGACTTCTCTGATGTAGCCACTTCGACATTATGTAATCTTGTTACTGAAAGTTTATCTTTAATGTCCAGATAATACCTTATGTTCCCAAAGTTCCTGACACTAAACCTAGATGATATCTCTTCCCTGACTTGCTTCTTACAACAGTATTATGAAAGGATACCTTGACACTCACCATATAGAGGGAACATTGGGTCGCAGAGAGGCACAATAAAAAGGCCATTATACATTTAAGCTTTTGGTCAAAAGGCCTTCCTCCAAAGTAGAAAACACCCACACACATTCACACAACCACAACACACACACACACACACACACACACACACACACACACACACACACACATATGACTACTGTCTCTGGCCACTGGGGCCATATTGCAGACAGCTACTGCATCCGATGGAAGCAGCAACTTGGTTTGGGTGTTGACGGTAAGGAGGAGGCATGGGGTGGGGAGGAGAGGGACAGTAGTGCAGGGGTAGGGGAAAGTGTAGAGCATGCAGGGACATGATGAGGACAAGAGGACAAGGTAGCCACTGCCAGGTGCAGTCCGCTGGCTCAGGGGGGGGGGGGGGGGGGGAACAGAAAAGTAGAAATGGAGAGAAGCAGAGAAGGGGAAAAAGAGTAATGGGTGCTTTGGTAGAATGGAAGGCTGTAGAGTATTGGAGTGGGAGCAGGGAAGGAGATTTGTAGGTGGAGGATAGGGACTATCAAAGGTTTAGGCCAAGATGGGGGGGGGCTTCTTCCTTCCGGATCTGCTGAACCATTTACAATGTCATCCACGTAAATAGGTAGGAGAACTAGCCTTTTTCCTTGAATGTCCACACAGACACAGATCTGAATTGGTTGATTGAAATTTTAGTGTTGCATTGAACGTGGCATGCCGCTGTTGATCTACCTGGTGAAGTTCATAAATGGTTTTTCTCAGTTTATACATATTATCACCAATTTTCAACCTTTGGAGCATATAACTTCTCTTCTTTATGTTGATTTTTGCAAGTAAAGCTAACACCATGAATTGGAATTTCTTCTGCATGTGTCATTGGTTTTTGGCACTTGTTTGAAGAGCTACCATTCTCATTACATGACAAACTGTTATCAGAGACTGATTCTTGACACACATTGTTTGGTAAACTTGTCAGCAACATCTCCATTATGATGAAGGAAGTACACTTGACACCGTCTTCTGTGGTCAACTATGAGAGTCACAGAGAATCTTGCATCATTTTGAGGTGTTTCCCTGAATGGTCCACAGATATCAGATTGCATTAATTCCAAAGATTTATTTGACATAACTACTACTGAAAGATCTCACGAGTGTCCTACATCATACGGAAACTGAGAGTTATGGTCTGTAATAATTATCTCCGTATGGCGTATTTTGGGCTCTTTCAGTCACACATCTTATATGGCCTTCTCATATGGGAACATTCTCCCCATATCAGCAATATTTTAAAAGTAAGAAAAAAAAAACCAGTTGTCCGCACTTTTGCAAGACTGGTCCTAAAGAGTACTGTTGCCCTCTTTTCACCAGGCATAAGCTACCAACACTTGTGAACCTGTACATCTATGAATCTGCATTCTGTGTTGAGAACAGCATTAAGGAATGTGTTTTAAGGGAAACAATACACAAATATGACATCAGAAATGCAATCATTGAATTCCAAGGCACATGCTAGTTATAACAGGAAACTCCCATAAAGTAAATGCCCTCAAAATTTTTAACAAGCTGCCTCTCACAAGCCACCGCAGTGGACGAGCGGTTCTAGGCACTTCAGTCCGGAACCACGCGACAGCTACGGTCGCAGGTTCGAATCCTGCCTTGGGCATGGATGTGTGTGATGTCCTTAGGTTAGTTAGGTTTAAGTAGTTCTAAGTCTAGGGGACTGATGACCTCAGATGTTAAGTCCCATAGCGCTCAGAGCCATCTGAACCATTTGCCTCTCACTGCTCGATCGCTGCCATTCAAAAAACTCAAATCAAAATTTTATGAATAGCTGACAAAAAATCCATTATACAATATGAAAGAGTTCTGTGATATGGACAATACTGACATTAATATTTAAAATTATAGCTGTATATAAGATAGTTAATCTGCACATAAATTGTAAAGGTTAACTGTAATAATTTAAGTGCAACTGTAACTTGATATTATTAAGATATTACCTGATGTTATTAAGAAAGTCTATTCTACTGTATTAGATCAATGGCAATGAAAGATTCTGATACTACTACCACTACTACTACTACTTTGCATCTTGTTTGGTAATATTATCAGACATGATATTTCCTTCTAGATTTCGAGAGATCACCTTTACAACAGATTTCACACCCGTCACATGCTCATTTTTGATCATCCTTATTATGTCACTTTAGTTTATTTGATGCAATTGAGAATGTACAATTTCCACATCACTTTTCATGGTTGCCTCTTTAGGAATGCTACATGCTTTTGGATGATCCCCGGTAAATAAAAGAAGTTACCACCTCTTTTAGCAATAACTTTAGCCTGGATTTTAAAGTCTTGTATAACTGTATGAATTTTCCAAAATGTCACTGTACAGTTTGTCTATAAATTATTCATTGAAATTAGGTTGGTTCCAAGATTTGGCACATATAACAAGATTTTCAGTCTTGTGGAGTTGTCACAATGATTTGATGTAGCAATTTGAATATCAGCTTTAGTCTCTATCTATGTAGAACTGTCATATGCAAGCATTAAATTTCTTTATGTTTCTGTCACGTTTGATAACACTTTTGGATCATTATATACCAAATCTTGTGCATTATATTTGTTCAGCTTGTCACCATTGTCTATGCTCCGTGCTGTATAAACACAAAACAACTAAATTTGAGAATGCAATCATTTAGCAAAACAAAATTCTGGCAAGTGTATAAGAATTGGTGTAGATGCTTCCAAAGGGAGGTGGTATACAATAAAAATGAGAAAACAATATCCTGTGTTTGATTTAATCATTTGTAGCACATGCTCCATCGAAGGGTGGTCTGGTGGCATCAGCACATGTTGTGCTCAAGTTGCATAAAAAATAGTTGCTTCTAGCGCAGAAAATATAGTACTTCCAGATGGGTATGAGAGACATCCATGAAGTTGCTAGAAAACCAGTTACAGCAGATGGAGGCTTAGGAAGAAAGTTAAAATGAAATAGTTGGTCCAACAAAAAAAATGTAGTTAATGCAGAAGCAAAAGTAACTGTGATAATAATTCTGAATACTGTCAAGGGATTATTAAGGCATGTAAGACACAAAATAAAGGAATCCAACCAGATGTCAGATTTGAGAATATAATTAAGAACATCATCATCATCAGCTGTCTGACACCCACTGTCAAATAAAGGCCTCCTCTAGATTTTTCCATGCATTATGGTCTTCAGCTATATACACTCATGTTGTTTCTGTGTTTTTTCTAGTACTATCTATCCACTTCCCATTAGGTCATTGTCTCAATATTTTGCTGTCTCTTGGAATCCAAGAAATAACTTCCACATATGAAAAGGAAAATTCACTTGAGAAAATTATAAAATTATGAGACAGAATTGTTGATCAGTATCACTTTCAAGAGATGAAATATTTGGCACAGCTCACAGTCAGATACAAAAGTACTATAAAAGTACAATACACTTTTATAATAGCCTACCAGCAATAATAGATGTTTGACTCCTGAAGTTAAGCACCGTTTAACAATTTTAAAGAATTTCCTTAGTCCATCAACCATCCATTCGAAACTTCCTGGCAGATTAATACTGCACACATGGCCAGAACATGAACATTGTCTATCATGGACAGGGGACACCTAATGAGTGAGCTATCTGTGCATGATTCACTACTCATTCTCAATGCTTCATTTCTCCCAGCATCTCTCTCCTACTTTCCAAACTACAGAAATTATTCTGCCACCTTTCTGAATAGCATTCTTGGAAGAAAGAATATCACATAAAAGCTAAGCCACATCCTAGGCATTGTTTCTAGAATGACTCTCTCACTTTGCAGAGGAGGGTGATTTGTAATGAAACTTAGTAGCATTAAAAATATGTGCCAACAAAGCTCACTTGGTAACACAATTGTATGCAAAAGACTATGTTTAGAGTTAAAGTCCTCATCCAGTTCACATTTTTAATCTGTCTGGAAGTTTCAGAACAGCATTACACATTTTTCGCAATATGAATTTGAAGCAGGAACATGTGGAGATCACAGCTTACATGTCAGTCACACAGATCAGTACACAACCAACTACAATAGGTTCTGTTCATAACTGTCTGTGCACTTGCTAGTGCACAACCACAATAAATGGTGTTCACACAAATAGTTCAACCTGAACACCAGTCCTCAGTGGTCACCCAATCATGTGGCTGTGAGAAAACAGTCAATGTGTGTATGATATGAAGGGCTTATTTCAATAGTGGTGCAAGTCCATTTTTGTTCATTTTGAGATTCGGACTCCTAACGTTAAATGAGCGCTGAAAAATCTGCAGTTGAGATGCCAGAAATATTCAAGCATACGGCTTCTTGCTAGAGATGAACCTTCTTTCTGTTTGTTTGGATCATTAATTTCAGAAGCATGATAGGCATAAAAGTGGACATTATCAGAACTTAGTTTTGAAAATCCTATTTTATTTTTCAAAAACATCCTACCCCCCCCCCCTTCCACCCCAAGAACATGTTGTCTGCAAATGCTGTAAATATAAACAATCTATTTGCTTTCCCGTGTCTTTGTTATACACCATTTTAGTAATACTCTAATTAATTTTTAGACCTATTTTCAAACTTGTTATATTAAGTTTTCCCATTCAATGATAAAATTTATCTGTACTTGAAGTGTACAGAACAATGATTTCAGCAAAACAAAAAGTGATTCAACTGTGTCTTGTTAACATATGTTCCTTCTTCATTTTTCGAGGTTAAGAATATTCCTTGTCCCTAGGGCTGCAGAGAATATTTTTGTTTATTTGCAGCTGCTTTTCCAGGCTCCACTTTCAGTCCTGGATTAAACACTATACTGATTAAGTCTAATGAAATTGTGCCACTGATGTATGTCTCTTTTAAATTTTGTATTATATATTTCAGCCTTAAATCACATAATTAGTAACATTAGCAGTTTTGACTTGTCACCAAATCATCATCCCATGATGATAGACACTGTGCTTTCTTACAGCAGTAAGACTAGTATGTGTAAACTGATGTATGTATTCTTTAGTATACTGACAGGTTGCATTTGTGCCTTTTTTTCCAAAGGCTGGTAGGGAAGACTTAGTGAAACTCAGTGAAAACCTGTCTCAAAACTTTTGAATGCCAGATTCAAAAATATTGATCCCTTCAGTAATTTCACTATTAACATTTAAAGGATCAATTGTACTATACCTGTTTCTAAGGCTAGAATATTTCTTTATTCAAACAAATCAATTTATTTTCTCCACATGTGCAGTTGGTAATAAATTAGTGAGTATTGTGTGCACTATCTGAGGACACTGATAAGCTGTATCTGCCTAATTTTTTGTGGATTATAATGATAACATTGCTATTTCAGTTTGAGGAACTGCATTCTATAAATATTTCTGCAAGGTCTTTTCACATTAACATCATTATTTACAGGAGCTTTCCTTTCTTCATATCTGAAATGACATCATACACCTCCTATGTAATTATTTCCAGATTGTCATTATTTGCATTGTTAACTATCTGCATTTATGAGTCTTCTCTAACAGTAAAGAACTGCAATTATTGAGAGTGAAGCATCAATACAGAAATGAGATAAACAGAACTTACTGGAACTGCTGATTCTCCAATATCAGGGCCAGAGTAAATTAGAGGTTTTCTGTCCAGAAGCTGAAAGAGACGCCCTGCTGCCAATCTTGCAGTTCCAAAGTTTGGTGCAAATGCCATAGACTGACCCAACATCCATGTTGAGAAGATTAGAGCTTCAGCCACCCTTAAAAGTAAATTTTTAAATGAATTTTCAGAGAAATTGTCTCTACAGTCCTTTATTGTATTAAAGAGCCTCATATACTGAGCTCAATTAAGAAAAGACAATAACTATGATGAATAACTCAAGTCATTTTTTCACTAAAATATAAACATTTTATCAGTGGTTTCATCATCTACCCAAAGTAATGTAGGTAATAAAGAACTATTAACAATATTTGTGATAATAAAGCAGAATTTACCTAGAATCAAAAGCAACTGAAGCAGTATTGTCACTCATACATATCTGATAACACAATAATTTCATAGTTACAGAACTTTATAAAAATTTTTCATCAGAACGACAAAAGGGTATAGGTAAAGGAAAGTGACTATTCTGCATCAGTAATGAAAGAAAGGAAAGTGCATTCAAAATTCTGAATTCACAGAGACACAAGTTACAAAAAACATTTCAGAAGTAACATTGGAGTAAGAACACAGATTGAGATTCAGATCTGAATAATTAGTTGCTGACCATCAAGTAAATAGAAAAGAAAAAGCGAAAAAAAGAGAAGTTATGTATATACATACAAACAAAATTAAATAGTGTGAAATAACAAAGATAACATAATTATGAATACAGAGAGAGATAGACATAAATATAAAATGGAAGAAGGAAATTGTCTTTTTCTTTTCTACAGCTTATATGTCATTTTTACACAAGAATAAATCACTTCAATAAGGAGACTCTTAGCAACAGACAGTTATGTAAAAAGAGGAAAAAGGTTTAGCAAGGTCCTAGTGAGGGGCTAGCAAACACACAGTTAAGTCCCATGTGCTGTAGTGTTTAAATGCTGTCAAATTCTGGGCAAGTAATGATCTTGGATTCAGTTTGGTTGGCGGAAACGTTGAGTGAGGGCCGGGGAGAAGGAGGAATGAGACAGGTGGGGATTATGAAAGATTATGCTGGAGTGAAACAAGTAGCTGAGTGTGGGGGTAGATTAGTGGACAAGCATTCTGCAAGGACTACAGAAAGGGGAAATGGGAAGAATACTGAAGGCGAGGATACAACAAAGGAGCTTATCTTCTATTCAAGATTTTCCATTATTCCATAATTGCAGATCAGGTATAAGAGAAATGCTTACAAGGTATTTGAGAGCCCGTTCCTATCTACAAAATGTGGCAGTACTGGTACTGGAAGGTATAAATGAAATGACCAGTGTGGTAAACAAAATGCCCAGCTCCCTGCCGTTACATTACAATACTCCACAACACACTGAATAACAGAATATTGGATGTTTGCTGCATATGTCCATTCATTATGCCTGACAACTTGATGCCAATATTAAAATCTCAGGTTTTCCATTTAATTGATTGAGTGCACTGATTTAAAGTTCAGGTAAAGACAAAGCCATACCACTTACAAAACAATCAAGCCTAATAAAACTATGTGGTTTCAAGACCAATTAATGAGCTTATAACTGCTTCAGTTTATGATGTGATAGTGGCCTATCACTGCAAATGTAGCCAAATCTCTTTGTAATAAAAAAAATCAACAAAAATAGAATGTGAAGGAGCAAACAATGGTAACTTGAGATTGGAATCTCAACAATGCAGGTAAATATAGATTGCTTCTTACCATAAATATGACACATTAAGTTGCAGACAGGAACAATTAAAAGACACTTACACATTAGATTTTGGCCACAGGCTTCATCAGAAAAAGAAAGAGAAGCACACACATATTTGTTCACACAACCAAGTACACCTCACACACACCTCAGACCAGATGAAGGCTGATAAAACTGTGACTCAAAGTCAATGTATAAGCGTCTTTAATTGTGTTTGTGTGCAGCTTAATGTGTCATCTTTATGGTAAGTAGAAATCCATCTTTGACGTACATTGTTGAATGTAAAGAAACACTTTAAAAGAGATGGTTCTTCCTAGAAGTTACTATTTTCTAAATTTTATGTTGTCTCTTGACTTGCATACTAAAATGATGTGTAAATAGTCTCATTTATATAAATAGCTCACAAGTAAGTGGAAGGACTAAAGATAACAATTTTCCATCTAGCTGAGTTGTTAAAGTGCTCAATAGGTACATAAACAATAATGAAATCTTTGATACTCATAAGTTTTTGGACAATGTACATTACCAGGGTTAATCAGTATAGAATACACACTGGTGTGCAAAACTTAAAGACAATAGTAACTTTCATGTGATGTGTGTAACATAGCTCCAGGAAACAGGGAAAATATGTAAACATTTACGTTTTTGACAGAGGCCTTGTTTGCTTAAAGCGCACTTTCCGACAGTCTATCTTTTGAGCCTATCTGCAACTCAGCATCTCTGCTGTATGTTGAGTAGCAACTATCCTTTTCATAATACTGTTACATTCCATCCTGGATTTTTCATTGCTTGATTCTGCCTTTATTCCTTCCATTATTTATATGTATGTTTGAAGATAACTAAAAGAAATATACAATGAGATGAACAAAAATGACAATTTTATTCAAAGACAATAATAACTGTGTGGCATTCTGTGTGGACATGCCCACTAACAACCCATCTGCAGGAATGGCCATTGTGAAACTGTATCCAATAGACTTCTGGATCGCCCAGTTAAAGGGCATGCCGTGCAACATTTTTCCAATGAGAGCAGCTTTCAGAACTGCACGGATGAGAACTTGTATTGCAAAATATTCATTGCTCCTGCACCCATCAGCCTCAACCATCACTTATGTAATTAAATGGAACACCTGCAGCCATCCTTTCAATGTTGTTTATCATATAGTTAACAGTTTTAGTGATTCAGTTCACCATATTCAGGTCTTAACTGATGCTGAAGGGGTGAACTCCAATTGTATGCATAATCCCATCAGTGATCAACATCTATGAACTGGTTTCCAAAGACTGTATCAGTGACAATGTGTCCACAACCATGCATCTATTTCTACATCTACATCCATAATTTGCAATCCACCTTACTTCTATGGAATACATTATAATTAAGGGCCAACTACCAACCTTGGACTGATTGTCAATTATTGTTGATGACATATGGAAGTTTGGCCCTGCCTGTCAGTCGTGCATGGATAGTCAAATGATAAGGTGACTGCTCGTGATAAGTGCTCCAGGTTCAAGTCCCAGTCCAGCACAAATTTTCATTGTTGTCATTCCATTCTACAGCTGGTGGCAGTCCTTATTTGCAATTGCGAATTCATTTGATGTGATTGTCAATCTTGTGCAGGTCTTCCTGCAGTTCATTAGTCTTCTGACATTGCAACCTTCCTATAGACAACAGCATCATCCATGAATAGCCTCATGGAGCCTCCAACATTAGCCATTAGAGCATTAACATAAACTGAAAATGCATTTATCTCATTAAACATTACTGAGTTATTTATAGCAATAAATAATGCACCACCATTGGTATCCAGTCCATCTTTCTCATATACATCATGCTGTTGTTTGTGACTGTAATGTTGATAGGAGAACAGTAATTACTGAATTGTCAGGGAGCTGCATACAGGACTAAATCTAGAGATCATGGTGGGTGGAGTAGAAGTCTTCAATAATCTCTTATCTCTGGTGCATTAAGCAGCTGGACATATTAACTTCCAGCAGGGCCATGACCAGACATCCATCTTGCAACATTTAATGCACTCTCTATGATGGTGATGGCCAGCATTGTCACCAAACATGCTGCTCCCATCTCCTCACCCCCACACCCACCGCAATCCCTTGAGCATGTGTGGGACATGATGGATTGCTACCTACTCTGCTGACAATTACTGTTAGTATACCTTAAGCAGTTGTGACAAAAGTTGGAAGTATAATGGAATACAGTGGAACTTTGCATAGCATAATTTGTTCCAGAATTTTACTCATAGTCTGAAACGCTTGTTAAGCAAAACAATGTATCCCATATAAATTAATGTAAAATATGATAATGTGTTCAATCCAGAGAAAGTACTAATAGTTTTATCTTATTCAATCCATTTACATAAAGAAAATTATATATACAGTATAATGTACTTTATTATTCATAATTTGTGACTAATTCCTTTTTATGAGGAAGCTGTCTGTAGTCATTTGTTTCCACCAATGCTTCAACACTTGACAAAAATGCAAAACAGCATTATTGTCAAATAAATTTGTAGCACGTGTTGCCACAGCTTTATTCAGTTGATGATTTTCAATGTACGATGCAACTGATTCCCACACTTTCAGCATTTCTCTTACTGCACCAGAAGATTGCTGCTTTGCTGTTACTGCACCCTCCTCCTCATCCTCCTCCTCTCCTCAAGTTCCTGCTGTGAAACACACCGCAACTCCATAACTCTCAGAACCTATGTGCATCTTAAAGTTGCTGATAGAGTTATCTGCTGTCATTTTGTCAGACCCGGCTGCTTTGCCATGCCTCACAACACTGTGGACATTGGTTCTTCTCTTAAACTTCTTGAACCATCCACAGTTTCCCTTAAATTTCTTTGGCCAGTGATGATCCTGGTGTCTTCCTAATGAGGTCGGCAGAAATCATTCTTGCCTTCTCACGGATGATGCTCTCATAAATAGTGTCACCTTGCAATTGCTTTTTATTTATCCATACAAGGAGCAACCTTTTGACTTCATCCATAATATAAAACCATTGTTTAGATATTCTTGTCACTCCATTTGAAGCATCTATCTCCTTAATATTGTCCTTGTTCTTGAGGACAGTGCAAATAGTTGATGTAGGCCGACTGCATGTGTGTGCTAAATCAGCAATGCTCAATCACATTTGTGTTTTTCAGTGGTTTTAAGTTTCATCTCTAAGGCCATTTTCTTTCATTTATGACTGTCTTCTCGTGGCTTTATCTTCAAGGACATTTCTACGAAGAACATTAAAATTTGCACACAAAAAACATTGTGTGAACACAAGTGTGATCACTAAGGTGCACTAAGATGGTACATACTAAAGACATTGTTCTTATACTTCTGCTGACAATGAAAAGTGTTCATATTGTTGTATGTTTCCCCATCACATGTGAACAGTTGGTGATATCACACTGAATCTTCATCACTCATAATGTGAAACATCACTCATTAAGCGAGTCATTCTTTTTACAATTTGCTTTGCTCATTATGCAAATTGCATCATTATGGGAGGTGCTCATTATGTGAGGTTCCACTGTACTACCTATATTTGTGATTGTTTCAGTGCATGACTGCACTGTAACTAGAAGAGGTTATACGGGTTGCTGAAACAACCATCAAAGACATACACCCAAAATAGAGAACACTTGTTATGTTCAGAGATGTACTATTCATGGGTGGATATTATATAAAGATCATCAGTTGGTATCTGTTTAAAAAGTAGAACATCTTAAGAACTCAAAAAATACAAGTCATGTAATATTCATTCTAGTTTTAAGTACTTTTAAGAAACTTAATAATTAACAATCAGATGAAATACTGTGCCTCAGAAACATTTAAAACACCAGGAAATCCTGAAACACACAATGTTCATATAAATATTATTCACATAATAACTGGTATTTTTAATGACTGCAGTTCACCAGGGATGTATTTGAAAAAAGTAATAAAACTGTCTGAACTCACATTATTATATTTTTGTATGGCATGTTTTCAGCTGAAGTTAGATACCCTCCATAATACAGAGCAAGAGCATAACCAAAAAATGGTGCTGTTTGCCCTGTAGCAAACACCAATCCTCTCAGTCGCATTCTCTTCACCATTGCCTGGGAAGCCAAGTGCAGTGAAATATTGTAACGATTGACAAATGATTGTTCCTGCCCCAAGCTTGCCACTGTACGGATATTTGAAATAGCTTCCACTGCCACCTGAAAGATAATGCAGAAATCCATAATTCCAAATATTTTATTAACACTGGGTATTCCATTTTAAACAGACTTTTAGTACACTGTCTAATATTACTACAAATTTACATGGCTTTTTAAATGAATGACTTCAGTAAAATCAGATCTTTTTACTATGGACAGTATCCTGTGGAGGAATGAGTTTATTTGACAGTGGAAAATGTGAAATAATGAACCATTATGACATCTTAAAATTCAAGACAACTGTTTGCATTGTTCTTAGGTGTCCATCTGGGTGCTGTCATTGACAGAACATGATATTCTGACAGTGTACCTTGTTCTCATCTTCAGGTGATACCTTCAGAAAGAGTCTTCGCTACATCATGCCTCTTTTATGCTTCTATCACACCTCACTGTTTCATCTGCTGCACAGCCACACACATCATCAAGTGGAGAGGGTTAGGGAGGAAGGAGGGGGGGGGGGACATTATGGTTGCCTTCCACGCCCATGTGGTCACATGTCAAATGTATTATCAACATGTCTGAAGAAGCAACTTTCCCAGAGGTTTCTCTCTGAAATACTCCATGAATAAATTCAGCACCACTAGCGACAGAGGGCACCCCATCCATTTGTTCATAGCACTCACCCGTAAAAAAAAAGACTGCAGATGTGAGCACAAATTCAAACAGGTTGAACTGACTTCAGGTGTTTCTCCATCATCTGAACTCTTTGAACCACAGCTTTAAATTTACCATATAGCCACAAGGAAAAGGCAAATTCCTCTTCATGCGCATCCTTGTTAAGAACAATGAGGACACAGTGTGTACAGGAAAGCCATCCACAATTATTTGTATCTTCACACTTTCAGTTGCATGCTTCTTTACAGGATGAGGGTGTGCTATGCATTCTGGTCCATAGGGACCATACAATATTTGACAAAGAAAGCCTATCAATAGAACTTAGCCATCTATAGGATATACTCAATAAGAACAGATGCAGTGATAGGTGACTCTGGTGTGCTTTCAAGTATATGCCACTGGTCCAGCAAACAGAAGACAATGATCAGAATAAGACCATGGCATACCTGCTATATTCAGAAAAAGTACTGAGTAACTTTTGAAGAATTGAGTTGGGGGCTCCATAAGCTGGGTGTCTGTCATATTTCATACAAATGTGGTATGGTATACATCAGGAAGACTGTGAAGACACCAAAGGAAAGTGCCAAGAGCACAGAAGACACAATGAACTTAAGCAATCCATAAAATCTGTGGTTCTGGAACACTGCATAGTTATAGGGTAGCCCATAAAATATGAACAAATGGAAGGTCTTAAACAAACCTTGTTGTTTTGTGTTGGTTGTGTTAAAGAGGGGGAGGGGGGGGGGGAGGGAGAAGGGGCCAAACTGCTAGGTCATCAGTCCCATTATTTTGAGATGGTGTCTTAAAAGAAGCTGTTAGATATGAGCAGCTGATAGCATGATCAATGGGGACAGTGGCTTCACTCTCAGTAAAGCGAGGGACTCAGATCTCCACCAACAGAAGTCACCACATCAACTGAGAGTCACTTACATACCTGACTGGCACATCAGAAGTGCTAGGGACTGGAATTCATGCCCAATATCTTATTACCCCCCCCCCCCCCAAAATACTCCAACTGATATGACATGCAGCTGGGCAGTGGGGGTAGGGATGGTGAGTGATAAAGGTATGAAGGAGGCATGACATGGCAAAGGTTCTCATTCTGGAAGTATCATCTACAGATGAGAGCAAAGTATGCTGTTGTAATATCATGGTTCACCAACAATTGCACCCAGCTGGACATCTGACAGCAATACAAGCAATGAATCAGTGTTTGAGCTAGTACAAATCTGATGACCAATGAAAATCCATTTTCTTGTATGACATTCAGCTCTTTCATCCTGTAACACAAAAACTCTCTGTGATAACTACTTTAATTAGATTAACTGAATCTTTAATTAGCAACTAAAAAAATGAAATGCAGTGTGTTGTTCCTAATAAATACTGCTCAGTTTGCTGTTGTATGTAGAGTTCTCACACTTTGCATATCGGAGTTCTTCATTACATTATGGAATACACATCAAGATATGCTGGAGAAGGTGACAAAGGAATGTGATAATCAGTAAGATGGATGTACTTCAAATATGTACCAGTAACAAACAGTCCTCCTTTTTTCCTAGTTTAAGGATCTCAAAATTTCTTCCAGGGGTGCTTGAAATGTTTTTAGAAATATGGGATTTCCTTGCCATACTACTTTTTAATTAAGTATTTAACAGTCTAATGAAAGCTATAGAGCTGTCATGTGTCTTCATAGAAATCAGATTATACAATATTTAAATTACAAATTATTGCCAACTGGTATTTACTGTGACTGATCAAAAGCTTTCAACTGTGCAATCCACAGTATTCTCCAAGAGAAGCAAAAATATTATGGTATTAGAGATGTTGTCCTCCCATTGGTGTTCTTACCCTGTTGTGGTTGCGGGAGTGGTGTGGTCAAATGATCCTTAGAACTATGCTTTTGGTAGCTTTGCTACAGGTAGGGTCTCTCAAAACAGACAGGTAATTACTCATTGGGCTCCAGTGCCCTGATACAGTAGCCATATGGCTGAGAACTGTGCTTGTGTAAATACATGTGTGCTTTCTACTGCATAAGAAGGACTTTGTCCAAAAGTTTTAATATCTTACAGTTTTAATGTGCCTGTCTGCGACTCAATGCATCCTCTATACGGTGAGTAGCAGCAATCTGTCCTTTCCATATTGTTGTTATTCCAGCTGGGACTTTCCACTGTTTAAAATCTGTGACTGCATGAGAAGAAAAGCAGACTGAAAAATAAAACCCAGATCTACTGAGAAAGGCCTGCACTAAGGGCAGATATGCTGTTGAAATTCAACATAGGTCTGCCACCCTGCAAGAAGAGGGAGATAGTGTACACAAATTATGGCCAAAGCTCAAGATTGCAGTCAAATATTTCACAGATGAGATAATGCTGTAACCATCGGGCAGAAGGAGGGCAGGCAGAAGATGCTTAACTGATAGGTGTTGAGATACTGCCAACAAGAGATAAGAGTTATTGCTGACAAATGAATAAAATGAAAGAACAAGGTTGGGATACACGAAAGCAGCTAGAGAGGCAAAAACAAGTCCTCCAAGCAGAAAAGCAACAGTATACAAACAACAGCATTATGAAAAGGATAGGTTGTTGCTCACCACATAGGGGAGATGTTGAATTACAGACAGGCACCACAAAAAGACCCCCTATACATCTAAGATTTCAGCCAAAAGGCATTCCTCTAAAGCAGAAAACACATACATTCACAAAATCACAACTCTACACATATTGTTGAACCCCACATGACTCAGTTCTCTCTTCCTTCCAACTGTGATCCAAACCTACTGCTCCAAAATCACCCCCAGTTAGCATTCCAGAATGTCTTAATCTCAAACCTTGCCTCATCATCATTCATGAAATCCCTCAACAGTTAAACTAATCTTACATCCACAGGCCTGAAAACTGATCCCAACCAGATAATCCTATGGGTCAACAATGGCCCCACCATAGTGGTTTGGAACAGTGGGGATTATCTGGTGGAGGGAGCCAGCAGTCAGATCTGTCCACCTACAAACCCTGCCATAATGACCCCATTCCAGAAATCCAGCAGGATCTCCAGTCTCTTCTCAAATCCTTAAGCCCATCTCAGAACCTCTTCTCTGAATCTCTCTCTCTCCTCATGCCTACCACTCCCTGCACCCCTACCTTCCATATATTTCCTGAAATCCATAAACCCAATCACCTAGGATGTCACATTTTGGCCATTAACTATGCCCCCATGGAGATAATCTCTGCTCCCATGGACCAACACCTTCACCCAATTATTTGTAACTCACCTCCCCATGTAAAACACATCAACCATTTCCTCCATCGAATCTCCACAGTTCCTGTTTCTTTACCATTTTGTGCCCTGCTCATTGCTATTGGCACCACCTCCCTCTACACTAAAATCCCTAATTTCTAAGGCCTTGCCACTACTAAGCTTTACCTTTCCCAATGCCTGATTGACTCAAAATCTACCTCCTCCCATGTCACCATGACCATCTTGACCCTCACCCACAATTACTTCACCTTTAAAGGAATCACCTAAAAAAAAAAAGAGCCATGGTACAGCAATTGTCATCCATATGGCACCAACCAATGCCAAACAATTAATGGGCCATCTAGAGGACTCCTTCCTAACCACCAAGAACCCCAAACCCCTCACCTGGATCAAATTCAACGATAACATCTTTATGATCTGGACTGAGGGTGAGGACATTCTGACCACATTCCTCTTGAACCTCAACACCTTATTTCACTTTCGCTTCACCTGGTCCTCCTCAACCCAGCAGGCACCTTCCTTATGTTGATTTCCACCTCACAGATGGATACAATCACTACTTCTGTCTAACCACCAGCAATACCTCCATTTCAACAGCTGTAGCCCATTCCAGACCAAGAAGTCCCTTCCTTAGAGCTTAGCCACCCATGACCGTCACATCTGTAGTGATGAGCAGTCCCTTTCCAAATACATCAAGGGTTTCACTGAGGTCCTTACACACTGAAAAATACCCTCCTAACCATGTACAGAAACAGATCTCTTGACTCCCCTACCCTCCCCTACTACTTCCCAAATACCCCCTGTCCAGCAACATAGGAAAACTTCTCTCATGACTCAGTCAGAACTACCCAGGGCTGGACAAACTGAATCACATTCTCTAACAGGGTTTCGCCAACCCCTCATCCTGCCCTGAAATAAGGAGTAGCCTACCCAATATACATTCCACACCTCCTGTGGTGGTGTTTCGCCATCCAACAAACCTACAAAATATTCTTGTCCATCCCTAATCCCCCCCCTGCACCTAACACCTTGCTTCATGGATCATACACCTGCAACAGACGTAGGAGCAAGACCTGTTCCATACAACCCCTCACCACTACCTACACCAGTCTGCTCACAGACATTACCTATTCCATCAAAGGCAGAGCTACCTGTGTAAGCAGTCTTGTGATCTACAAATTAAGCTGCAACCACTATGCTGCTTTCTATGTGGGCATGACAACCAACAAGCTGTCTGTCTGCATCAATGGCCATCAAAAAACTGTGGCTGAGAGACAGATGGACCACCTAATTGCTAAACATGCTGCCTAACAACATACTTCACTTCAATGACTGCTTCGTAGCCTGTGCCAGCCGGGTCCTTCCCACCATACCAGATTTTCTGAATTGTGCAAGTGGGAACTCTTCCTGCAATATATATGTTCCCCAAACCCCCATGGCCTCAACTTCACATTCACCGATCTGCCCTTCCCTGCCACCACTCCAGCACTTCACAGCCTTTTATTCCACCAACGCACCCACTACTGTATTTCCCTCCTCTACTTCTATCCTCCCCGCTCCCCCCACCCCCTCAAACCACCCAACTGTACCTAGCAGCTGTGCCCTGTTCCCACCATGTCCATGCATGCTCCCACAGGTAGTACACCTTCCCCCATCACTACTTTGCTGCCCCTCCTCGTCCTCACCCCAGTCTTTCCCTTACCTCCACTACCAACAAATTGCTTTTCCCATGATGAGTTGCTGCTGTACACAGTCTATCCTCACAGGCCAGAGAAGAGGTCTGGTGTTTGTCAGTTGTGTTGGTGTGAATATCTGTGTTTTCTACTTCAGAAGAAGGCCTTTTGGCCAAAAACTTAAATGTATAGCAGGCTCATTGTTGTGTCTTTCTGTGACCCAACATCAGCAAGATAACATTGGCAAAAGAGGATCAAACAGTAGGCAATATGAAAGAGTTTTACAGGACAGCCAAGTGTTTGAAGTAAGGATATAACGCAAGAACTGATGTGATCTTAGGTCAAGCAGAGCAAATGATAACAGATGAAGCAAAATCTATGGAGGAATATAAAAACTATTTCAAAAATATCTTGAATTTGGATGAAACTGTCAACAGTGTTATGAGAGCAGAATTGAACAAATATTGTACAGAGAAAATAGAATGACAATACCAATAGGGAAGAATGAATGGCTAAGCATGGAAGAGGTAGGAGATATCATACAAAATGCTGAAGAAAGGCAAGACACCAGGAACATATGGAATACTTGCAAAGATGTTGAAAGAAAGAAGAGGTATCCTACAAGAGAGAGTGTACCACCTGATTTGGCGGGAGAAAGGATCTGATTAGAATGGAAACAGTCTGTCACATGCTCAATGCTTAAGAAATGAGACCCAATGAAGTGCAGCAGCTACAAAGGAATTACCTTACTATGTACAGTTTATAAGATCCTGAGCATGCTGTTGCTGAAGTGGCTAACACCATATATAGAGGTACTTAGATTCCAACAAAAAGTACATAGACTCCAACAATATGGGTTTAGAAAGGGAATAGCAGTCATAGACCAAGTGTTATCAAAGGGCTGAGAATTATCAAGAAATGTTCACTGTCTTTTTGTGGAATTCCAAAAAGGATATAAAAGTGTATTTCTGTGTGAGCATGTAAGAAACCTGACAAGCATTAGAAAGGGTGCAAGTTTCCAGAAAACTAACACATGCAGGAAAGATGAAAGTGAATGGAAATATGTGGTGAAGTTTGTGGTCAGGTTTGAAGTGTGTCAGTGAAATGTGGCAAACCGGAATGGAAAGCAAATTGAACACATTACCACAACTCTTACTTCACTAAGGGCTTGCCACCACCCAGGTTCCAATACTGTTAGAAGAATATAATGGATCTCTTTTGTATATTACCTTAGTAGACTAGTTACGTAACATACAACCATTCCAAATTAGACAAAGAACCAAACAATCGTAATGTCAGAAGCATGAACAAAGTAGTAATCTGCACCTAGTGGATAATGAAATATGTAAATGGTTACAAGTACTAACATATCAAATGCATAATCTCAGTCAGTTGGTAGGAACATTTGAAATTGTCGTATTCTGTTTCAATTAACATACACTATGGACAAAAAAATTGCAACGCCGAGAAGGCCTTGTTTGAGGTAAATGAAAGTTGGTAGGCATGGTTCTACATCTGAACTTATATGAGTGGCACTAGCAGCATCACTATGAGGATGCAAATCAGTGCTTTAAATACACACTGTAATCATTGTGAGCATCAGTTACCTTTCAGATTGGATGTGGTGAGTTGATGTTATTCAAGAATTCCTTTAAGGCGACAAAGAAACTATTATCAACACCTCATTGAGTTTGAATGAGGTCATGTGATAAGGCTACAAGAATCTGGATGTTCCTTTTGCAGTGTTGTGGAAAGACTTGGCAGGAATGTAGCCACTGTACAAGACTGCTCGCAACAGTGTTCACCAGAATGTACAATTGCAAGAAGACTGGGTTCCAGATGAACATATAGCCCTAATGAGAGGGAAGACCATGGTTCAAATGATTCAAATGGCTCTGAGCACTATGGGACGTAACTTCTAAGGTCATCAGTCCCCTAGAACTTAGAACTACTTAAACCTAACTAACCTAAGCACATCACACACATCCATGCCCGAGGCAGTATTCGAACCTGCGACCGTAGCGGCCGCGCGGCTCCAGACTGTAGCGCCTAGAACCGCTCGGCCACTCCGGCCGGCAAGGGGGGGGGGGGGGGGGAAGACCATGATGTTAGGTGTATGGCTCAGGAGCATTGTACTGCTTTTGCAGCAGCAATTATAGCAACAGCTGGCACCACAGTGACACAATGAACTGTTACAAATCAGTTACTTCAAGGACAGCTCTGAGCCAGATGCCCTGTATTGTGCATACCACTGGCCCCAAATTACCACCATTTGCAACTTCAGTGGTGTCAAGCAAGAGCTCATTGGAGGGCAAAGTGGAGGTCTGTTGTGTTTTCTGATGAAAGCTGGTACTGCCTCAGTGCCAGTAATTGCCATGTTTTGGTTACAGGGAGGTCAGTTGAGGGCCAGCAACCGATCTGTCTGCATGATTGACACACTGGATCTGCAGCTGGAATTATGGTCTGGGCAGCAATTTCCTATGAAAGCAGGAGCACTCCCATGGTTATGCCATGCACCTTGCCTCTAAATCTATATGTCAGTCTGGTGATTCGACCTGCTGTGCTGCTGTTCATGAGCAACATTCCAGGGGATATTTTCCAACAGGGTAATGCTCACCCACATACCACTGTTGTAACTAAACATGCTCTATAGAGTGTCAAAATGTTGCCCTGGCCTGCTCAGTCTACATATCTGTCTCCTATTGAGCATATATGGGACATCATTGGACAACAACTCTGGCATCATCCACAATCAGAATTAGCTCTCCTTTTAATGACTGAGCAAGTGCAACAGACTTGGAATTCCACCCATAAACTACGTCCAGCACCTGTAGAATACAATGCATGCATGTTTGCAAGCTTGCATTCAACATTCTGGCAGCTACAGCAGTTATTAATGCACCGGCATTTCACATTTTCAATGTCCTATCTTGTAATGTTAATCATTTAAATATATTCATCAAACAATGGAAAATCCAGGGAGGAATGTGAGTGTCATTTAATTGTGCCTGTCTGCAATTTGACATGTTTTATTTAAATATGTTGCCTAGACAAATGTATTCCCAAAATTTCATTAGTTACATTAAATGTGTTTTTGGTGTTGCGATTTTTTTCTGTCAGTGTGTAACGAAAACGAATGGTCAGAAAATTATAAGAACTGCTACTATCTATTTTTCTAAAAAACATATGTGTCAATGTTAAATGGTACTGAAAGTAATTATGTAAGTTTAATGAAATAATGAAACCCAAAAAATGTTAACAAATCATCAAAAGATACTTTCTGCATAAAATACAGAATTATTGCAAAAGTTAACTGAGTGCACTGTTAAAATTTACGCTGAAAAAATGGTAGAAACACCATATTTAATGTAATGATATTGTCAAAGTCATTGTTTACTGTGCATATCTGATGTAAATTCAAATGTTATGATTGTTTTCTGGCTAATTTGTGTGTGTGAAACAAATAGTAACATTTATACTGTTTCTGTACATATGTAAAATTGACTTGATGAATTATCTTCCAATTGTAAACTGAAAATTAAAATCAACAATTAAATAATTGTTTGAAAGTATATATAAGGATATGAGTTGGGAAGTTTGAGGTTCACAGTTGAGCTGTTATTTGCAACTGACCACTTGTGTCACATTGAGTAATAAAATGTCTTAAAAACCTATAAATATATAACTGTTATTTCAAGTAACATTACACACTGATAATAATTCTACTGATCCTGTTCTTTTCAAAATCACCAGGACATTGGATAGGAAGAAAAGTATCTGTTTTACACCATCTACCTGAACTGAATAATTCTGATGAGACTTATTTGCAGAAAATTTATATCACACCACTCCTAATAATTTTTTTTTAGGAAGAAGTTACATCTCAACAGGAGGAGTTCCTCTCTCTCCTTCTATTTAATCTGGTACTGGAATGAGAAATGAGAAAACTAATGATCCCAGAAACAGGAATTCAGCTAGGTAGAAGGATCAAAACACTGGCCCTACACAGATGATGTAGTTCTAATAACACAGAATGAGAAAGACCTGGTTCAGATGGGAACAGTGTTACTGGAAGAGGCAATGACAACAGGCTTGAAGATGAATGTGGACAAGACCCAATACCTCATAATGAGCAGAGATAACTATAACAGACCTTTAGGTATAGATGGTAAAATCTCTGAAAGGGCGAAAGAGTTCGTATACCCTGGGGCAGAATTCAGCAAAAGGAATGTGATAAGCCAGGAAATAATGGCAAGAATTCAAATAGAAAACAGGTCAGGGTGTGCATTGGGAAATCTGCTCAAGTCCCAGCTTCTATCTAGATCCATGAAAATTATGGTCTACAGGACTGTAATACAACCCATAATATATATGGAACAGAGAACTGAACACTGGCACAAAAGATAGAAAGAAAACTGTTGACATTTGAGACTGTTGTTCTGAGACAGTTCTTTTGGACCAGGGAAGGGTGGAGACAACTAGAGAAAAAGGAAAACCCCAGACTGTAGGAGTTCTACAAATCACTGAACGTTATGGCAGAGATTGAAGAGAGCAGACTGAAGTAGTATAGTCATGTAATGTGTTAAATAAATGTCATGTGATTAGGGCCTCCCGTCGGGTAGACCGTTCGCCGGGTGCAAGTCTTTCGCTTTGACGCCACTTCGGTGACTTGCGCGTCGATGGGGATGAAATGATGATAATGATTAGGACGACACAATACCCAGCCCCTGAGCGGAGAAAATCTCCGACCCAGCTGGGAGTCGAACCTGGGCTCTTAGGATTGACATTCTGTCACGCTGACCATTCAGCTACTGCGGGCAGACATGTAATGTGTTGAGAAGGGCAGATCACCAGGTAGGTGGTGGAAGAAGACTTCAGAGGTAACATAACACGGGGAAGACCATGCCTGAGGTGGATTAAGGGAATCAGAATGGCAGTAGTTAGAGAAGAATACATGGATCAAAGAGGATGGAGAAGACTGGTAAGGCGCAAGAGCAACTGCAGTTTGTGGGGCCATTCTAGTAAGTAAATATCAGAGGTACTCCTGGTAAATGATTTTCATTATTACCTTTGTACACTGTACTGTTTGCCTCCAGTGCAAATAAACTTCAACTAGAGGAAGAAAATATAGAAAAAGTATGAAAATAGGTCAGGAAATCAACTATAACAGCATTACAATAACATTCAAGGACCAAATCAGAAATAAATTAGACATATTGGCAATGAAGTTATAGAATTAGTTGATGAACTTTTGTATTTAAGACACCTAAAGACAAGTGCTGGGTGGGCAAATGACAAAATGAACTGTTTGGTACCACTTTTGAAATTGAAGTATTAGATACCATTTTAGATTTGAAATGTATGATGACATGAATTCCTTTACAGCACATGATACATTGGAGCATTTACAGAAATAATATCTTTCTTATTTGTTTACAATTAACAAGAACATTTCTGAAACTCATACTGTGTAAACATAACATTTCAGAAAATTGGTTATCCTATTAATTTCACTTTGAAACAGAGTTAATTTATCTGAATCATAGCAAATGTCATGTAAACATGCAACAATCATGAAACCTAGTTTAAACTGTTCTTGACTATGATTTATTATCCATTGTTTAAACAGTTACTGTTTTATTACAAACATGTAGTTAGCTTTATGAGAAACACTTTTATCTGATGTAAAATCTCAAAACTAGAAAATATAAACAACGTTTTATAGTCATCCCATACTGGAACCTTCTATATTTATTTCATAATTGTTTGACATTTTTCTTATCACAATTTTTGTTCTTTGATTTTTCCACACATGAAAACACATAACTTTGTCTCAGTTTATAAATATGTTAAAAAAAGATATTAGTAAAATAACTGTAATGACATTGTCAAGCACCCAAGTTACAAATAGTAGCAAAAAGCATGCCAGGATATCTCAGTTCAGTTTCCTACTTTGTTGTAAACAGTTTGTATGTCATTTGCTTTTTAAAAGCATGCCAGAAGGTGATTCTCTGTCTTTACAATGACTCTGTGTTCTGGTGACACTACGAAGTGACTATTTAGTATTGTTTGATGTATATTTGTGAAGCCTTTTATAATGCAATCTCTTGTAATGTTGAAAAATGTGACTTTGTTACAGATGATAATTATTTTGAACAAATATGCAACTAAAAATCAACCAAGGAAAGAAAGAAAATAAATTGGAATTAAGTATGAATGAAATACCATTATTCTTATGAATTTTAAGCCTGGGTACCACTGAACAATAAAGCAATTTCTGCAGAGCTCACCACTGAAACATAAGCAAGAAATTTTATACAAGACAAACTTTTGAGCACTTACCTTACCCATGAGAATAAAATACACTGAAACTAGTGGTGAGTTTGCTAGGAGAGAGACTATGCCATGGTGTGGTTTAGGTAAACTAAATATGTTTGCACCCATATACATTTGAACCCTCCCCCCCTCCCTCACACACACACACACACACATACACACACACACACAGAGAGAGAGAGAGAGAGAGAGAGAGAGAGAGAGAGAGAGAGAATGGTGTGGTGTGGTTTTGGTAAACTAAATATGCTCCGTGTGTATTACCAGTTATGTATCACAGCAATGAGGCATAGACTTTTCATGTGTAATCCATACATAAACATAGGTTTCCCTGTCAAGCAATGGAGATATGTATGTTGAGAGGTATGGCAGATGAGAAACTAACGAATGGAACAGAGATTAGTTGAGTGGTATGCATGCTTATGACTGTAATGTAAATACAATGGAGGTGACCAAGAGAATGGATGTTGAATAAACTTCTCCCTCTTGAGAGGAGTATTTGCTCCAGATGTTCCTGTATCTTGCTGAATTCCAGGAAACAGGGGGAGACTGAGGCAACATTGTATTATAAAATGCTGGACATACCGTAATATGTTGAAAGGTGGGAATATGAATGCACCAAATAACATGGTCAAACATGATTGTTTTGGGGTACAGATGCTATGGTGTGGGGAGGCAAATGTTGCATGGGTATACTGACCTCCAAATCTTTAAACACGGCACGCTCAAAGGTCAATGTTATTGTGACATTGTACTCCTTCACCATGTGCATTTATCAGAGGTTAATTTGGCCTTGAATTTATTTTTATGGATGTCACTGTATGACTGCACTGAGCAGCAGTAGTGGAGGTCTTGGAATGAGAGGATTTCGGTGAATGGTGTGGCCTGCCCATTCCCCCCAACTTCCCCCCCCCCCCCCTCTCCCCCCATCTTAAATCCCATCAAGCACATGTGGGATGCACTGGGGAGATCTATTGCAGCATGTCCAGATGCACCAATGATCATCCAGCAGTGGTCAATACTGCTGGCCTTTTGGTCAGCATGGGAGCTCATTACTGAGTATGCACTGTTGTTGGTGGTAATCACACCCTTATTAAGAACTATATCTTGCCATTCGTCATGTACAGGTGACCATTGTGAATCTAGTGACTTTAACATAATTATTGTCTGTGAACAAAACTGCCATTTCTGTTTGTCTCAGTGCATATGTTTTTAGTTGCCTTCTGTACTACTCTTTTTATGTCTGGTCCAAGTATCACCAAGCTATGTTACTTGGCAGTGACACATGATGGAAAAGTTACTTTCATTCTTGTTTTGCACACTAGTGTGCACACCATGAATAATTAGGGTCTCAACACACATCCCTGCAGCATGCCCCAGGTTACTTATACAACTGTTGATGATTCTCCATCCACAAATATGTTTGCACCTTTCTACCAAGAAATTCTCAGTCCAGTCACAAATTCTGTTGAATCCTACTTGATCATGCTTTCCGTAATAACTGCTGTTGTGGTACTGAGCCAAATCCTTTCATACATCATCTGTTTCTTAGTACATTAAGACTAATATCTATGGAATTCATCTTTCCAATGATGTCAGAATCAAATGAATGAATGAACTGAGTGGAAGTGCTTTCTTGCAACTCCATAGCTGCAGATACTACATACTGTAAAAACCACAATGTAAATTGTGATTATCAAAACTCTATGAATGATCTTTGTACAGTTGACATCTCTTAATGCAACTAATTTTTCAGGACTGATATGTTATTGATCTGTGTCATTTGTGACCTTCTTGAATACATATACTATCCTTTTTTAATCGTATTTTATCACACAGAAATTTATGAGATATATTGAATTAGTTGTGTAAATATTTTACAACAGCATTTTATACACAAGTACAAAATGAAGACATAATTTAGAAATAAAAAATACTATTTTAAATATTTACCAAGTCTGATAATTATTAGATGCTATGATATGAATAACGATGAGCTTACAAACGAAATACATAAGATAATCATGAAAAATATGTTGTGAAAATATAAGCAATAACACTACAGAAGCAGCTTTACACGTACAAGAAACTGACTACAAAGAAACAGAGAGAATTGAATGAGCAGGCAACAGTATAAGCAGTGAACAATGAATGAACAACTGGAAATAAATTCTTCTCTAAGTCAGTGATAAAAATAATGAGTCTATATAAAAAATTTACATCTACTAGACCTAGACAGGCCACATTTCAGATGTGTGATCATCAATTTCACAAAGCTGCTTACCTTTGTTGCTTGTTCCAACTTTTTCTTCTCATCCAGTCCACCTCCCTGCATGATTTTTGCTTCAAGAAATGTTGCTCCCAAAACAATTGGCACTGATACCATTGCAACAAGTGCAAGTTTCCATGTGTAGACAAGTGCAATGACTGCTCCAACAAATAAAGTTGAGAATGCTTGAACCATGGTACCAATTCTTAGCCCCGTTGCCTACACAATCATCAGCCATATTAGAAGATAACAAAAATAAACTAAAGCATGAACAAACAACAACATAAAACAGAAGTGGCCATTCAAGTGTTTCCAGAAATGGATTGATAGGAATAAGACTGGTAAAGGATAATGGTAATTTTTATTTTGGCATGTACAGCAACTGGATTATTATTGACTAGATGCTGACAGGACTACTTCACAAATTCATTATTATGGCTACTTATGTGTACCCTGTTCATATCTCACTGAACTAAGCATTTGTGATTTTGCTCTCATCATTTATTTATTAGTTTTATGTTAATGTTTGCTTCTCCTACCCAGCTATTTTTCTCACAGTAAAGAATAATGGTTTTATATTTGGTTAGTAAGAAATCACTTACTTTTATTTATATATACTGAAGTGCCCAAGAAATTCATATAGGCATGTGTATTCAAATACAGAGATATGTAAACAGGCAGAATATGGCACTGTGGTCGGCAACACCTATATAGAACAAGTGTCTGGTGCAGTTGTTAGATTGGTTATTGCTACTGCAATCGTAGGTTATCAAGATTTAAATGAATTTGAACATGATGTTATAGTCGAAGCATGAGCGATGGGACACAGCATCTCTGAGGTAGCAATGAAATGGGCCTTTTCCCCGTACGACCATTTCACAAGTGTACTGTGAATATTAGGACTCTAGTAAAATATAAAATCCACAACATCCCAGTGGCTGGAAAAAGATCCTGCAAGAATGGGACCAACAATGAGAGCAGAGAATCGTTCAATGTGACGGAAGTGTGATCCTTCCGCAAACTGGTGCAGATTTCAATGCTGGACCATCAACAAGTGTCAGCGTATGAACCATTCTATGAAACTTCATCAATATTGGCTTTCAGAGGCCAAAGCCCACTCATGTACCCTTTATAATTGCATGGCACAAAGCTTTACACCTTGCCTGGGCCTGTCAACACCGACGTTGGACTGTTATGATTGGAAACATGTGGCCTGGTAGGATGAGTCTTGCTTCAAATTGTATCAAGCAAATGGACATGTATGGGTATGGAGATAACCTCTGTAATGGTGAGGGGCGTGTGCAGTTCGAGTGATATTGGACCCCTGATACCTCTAGGTACGACTCTGACAGGTGACATGTACGTACGTGTCCTGTCTGACCAGCTGCGTCCATTCATGTCCATTGTGCATTGTGACAGACTTGGGCAAATCCAGCAGAACAATGCGACACTCCACACATCCAGAATTGCTACAGAGTGGTTCCAAGAACACTCTTCTGAGTTTAAACACTTCCACTGGCCACCAAACTCCCCAGGCATGAAGATTATTGAGCATATCTGGGATGCCTTGCAACATGCTGTTCAGAAGAGATCTCTACACCCTCATTATCTTCTGGATTTATGGACAGCCCTGCAGGATTCATGGTGTCAGTTCCCTCCAGCACTACTTCAGACATTAGTCAAGTCCATGCCATGTTGTGCTGCAGCACTTCTTTGTGCTTGCGGGGGACCTACACAATATTAGGTTGATAAGCCAGTTTCTTTGGCTCTTCAGTGTATTTAAACCCAATAAAAATAAGTGTTACATTCAAAAATTTATAAGTTAAAGAAGTACATCATTTTAATTGATCTTTGGTATTTTGTAGGTAAAAATTCATTTTTTTATGCTACACAATAATTGTAACCAGCAATTTTGTCAAATTTGATAGGATCATCATGCCTAAATGAATATAGCATAACACCAATTTGAAACAGTTTTTTAAAAGAATTTTGTGCTTTTCTGAGAATTGGGTGCTTTGCTAACTTCCTAAATAATCTCTGATACCTTTTCCTTGATTTTTGCCTCCTTTCAGCCTCATACAAAGTGATTTACTTTTAGCTACGAATCTCAGTGACCTGCAACCTCTTCTCCCTTTCCAGTTGCCTGAACTATTTTCTCTACTCTACTCTGAAGGGCTCCATGGTTCTGTGTGACCTTGTCTAGGAGTTGATCTCCTGAATAGAAGTACTGTCCTGTGTCCTAGTGAATTTAATCATTATATACACATTAAAGGAAGCAAGTATTATGTAGTGATAAGGCATAAAACTGATATTCCAGCTGCACATTATTAATACAGAAATACCCAACAGGTTTTGGTGGGATCTTCAAGTAAGCATTTGTGACGATTACTGACTTATTGATTTTCATTTGGTCCCATTTTGGTTACATCATGCACTGGATGTGGTACCTATAATATAGGACAGATAAACTTAACACAATATCCTAAATTATTTAGCCTACATACCATTATCACAATATAAAACAGCGTAGTACAAGTCATTGAAATATAACATTATATCATATTTCCAAATGATTACAGTAGACTCATGGAAGTAATAGTAACATTCCTCATTCTTTGCACATGTATTCCTCTACACTAAAAAATTCTTTTTCCTTTAAGTAATCCTTCAGAAGTTTTTGAGATGTCCTTTCACTCATACTGTACCGTACACTCTGAGTAAGATGCTTTATTAGTTCCAAACATGAGTATTGAGGGCCTTTTCCAGTGCCTCTGTAGAATCTTATGAAGATACTTTACTATTTGCATATCAGAATGTTGAGGGTCTTTTTCAGCACCTCTCAGTCTGTGTGGTGTACTCCTCAGCTAGCCTTTATTTCTTGTAGCATATGAATGAACATCTGTATCTGCATCATTGCCTTTGATTAATGAAATTATTGTTTTTTATATGTACATGGATAGAAAAGTGCATATTTTTAGATTACGAAAAGCAGTTCTGCAGAAGCTCATATTATTTTTGTTACAATCGTGTAGGCATGATTCAATTAGAACATGGTACATTGTGGATAGAAGTTTTTCTGTTAGCTTGTTGTGCAAGTTGTTTCATAATAAGTATTATGGTGATTAATTTACAACAGACACTGTCTGTATGTTGTACCCATTGGAACTTATTGTCAACTGTAATTCCCATTAATTTTATAGAGTAACTTCTTTTAGTGTTTTTGAATCTCTTGCTATGTGATCTTCCTTTTCTCTGTTCATGAACATCATGAACACTATTTTTTTAGATTTATTATAAAGTCATTCTGTACATTCGGTACAATTAAACCTGGTGCTTGTCTTGAGCAAGTGCTTTCAACTGTAAACAATATCTCTCGAAAGACAATGAAGGAAGACTTCATTGTAAAATGTGGTGGTGCAAATGACGTCACACACAATGATGGTTTGCATTCTGTTAATGCCCTAAAATCTGCTCTAAACCATCTAAATGACTCAAATGTCATTGTTCTCGATATTCCACACAGGTATGACTTGTCTCAATTCTCGTGTGTAAACAGGGCAGTAGCATATACAAACAGTCAATATGCAGAAATCTGCAACTGTTACACAAATGTACAAATGGTTAAGGTGCAACATTTTACTAGAGATCTTTACACCACTCACGGCCTTCACCTCAATCGGCGCGGAAAAAGTCACTTAGCATCCATTATTTGTGAAATCGTCATAAATGCTAGGAACAATGTATACTCAAAACACACACATTCGAAGAATGAGTGCTCCACAACACAAGAAGACTGCAGGAATGGGTATAGAGAGATGACATTGGACAAATGGCTGCTGAAAACACCAGGTAAAGCTGATTCTTCCCAGGCTCCCAGTACATGGAAACAGACCAACTTGAATAATTGGATAGTGAGAAATACCAAATCCACTCTGTCAACTGATATTTATTTTTTAGGGATAAATGTATAAGTGGTTCTGGAAATCAAAATCTTACTATTTACCATCAAAACATATGTAGCCTGAGCAACAAGATTAATGAACTCTTAATTAATATGCAGGAGCCACAAGGTATAGATTGTGCCCATGTTCTGTGCTTTAGTGAACACCATGTTATGTCAGATATTGAAAAACTTGCTATAGATAATCACTGCTTAGCAACATCTTACTGTAGGAAATTTATAGAAAAAGGCGGAGTAGCGATCTATGTCAGAAACAGCCTCACATGTAGTGTAATTAATGTGCTGAATTTTTGTATAGATCAACAGTTTGAAGTGTGTGCCATAGAGCTGGCTTTAAATAACTCTTATATAGCAGTAGTTGCTTTATACAGGGCACCTTCAGGCAACTTTAGCATTTTTTTGAAACAGTTAGATGCACTCTTAATACACATATTTAAACTCAGTAGAGATGTCACAGCTGTTGGAGACTTCAATGCAAATTTCCTAATGAACTCCAGAGACAGAGTAGATCTTGAGAACTTGATGTCCTCATATAAGCTTGCTTCTGTTGTAAATTTTCCCACCAGAATAACTTCACGAACAAAATCATTAATTGATAATGTATTTATTGACATAACCAAGATTGATGATATAGCTGTCAGGCAAGTTCTGAATGGTATCTCTGACCATGATGGACAAAGACTCACCATTAACAATTCAAGTATTTGTGAGATTGATAATGGTCCCAACTGGAAAATTACTAGGAAATCTACTGATGAAACTATTGAGATCTTTAAATCATGTCTCCAAAACGTAGACTGGAGTCCAGTATATAATGTAGAAAATGCCAATTCCAAATACAACCTTTTCAGCAATGAAGTGACTCTAATATTTGAAAGTACCTTCTCAAAAAGAATATATAAAACCCATATTAAAAAATCCATTAACAAGCCTCGGATTACCATTGGAATTAGGATTTCTTGCAAAAGAAAGAGAGTTGTACATTGCCTCAAAAAAATCAGATGACCCTAACCTTTTAAATAACTATAAAAAATACTGTAAAATATTGAACAAAGTCATTCTGAAATCAAAAAGTTTGTATCTGTGCTCAAAAATTAATAACTCCACTAATAAAACCAAAACTATATGGGAAGTGATACGAAATGAGACTGGTGCAAATTACCCCAACAAGACCAAAAATATTTCTCTTAACAATGAAGCTGAGCTAGTTCAAAATCAAGATATTGTAGCTAAAATCTTAAATGAGCACTTTCTAACTGTTGCTGAGAAAACAGCAAGCGAAGGCTCTTCAGAAAAGGCAATAAAATCTCTGAAAGAACTTTTCTCTAACTCTATAGACATGATAGGTATGGCCCCCATAACTGTGCAAGAAGTAAAAAAAATCATAGTGTCTCTAAAAAGTAAAATTTCATCAGGTGTAGACAATATTTCCAGCAAACTGCTAAAACCCAGCTGTAATCAACTCTCTAAAGTTCTAGCTCATATATTCAATTCCTCTCTAAATCAAGGTATCTTCCCTGACAGAATGAAGTATGTTACTCTGAAGCCCCTCTGCAAAAAAGGTGATCCCACAGATGTTTCCAACTATTGCCCTATCTCTCTTGTAACAGCATTTTCTAAAGTCTTTGAAAAATTAATATACATCAGGATTGTCAATCACCTTGAAAAATTTGCACTAATTAGTAAACAACAATTTGGTTTCAGATCAGGCATATCTACATCCAAAGCAATTTACGCACTTACAAATAATGTTTTAGAGTGCCTTGACAAGAAAAAATTACCCATTGGCATATTCTGTGACCTGACTAAGGCTTTCGATTGCGTCGATCACACAATACTTTTAGGAAAAGCAGCCCAATATGGAATCCGTGGACAAATGGGTAACTGGCTCAGAACATATCTAGAAGATAGACAACAAAAAATAGTATTAGGTGTTAACAATCTACAAGTAGGAGAGGTAGAGTCTGACTGGGGAACAGTACATCATGGAGTTCCACAAGGGCCAGTCCTTGTCCCCTCCTATTTATTATATATATATTAAAGACCTACCCCTGTCCTCAAATAGTACTAGCAATATCACAATGTTTTGTCGATGACACAAGTATAGTGACAGCCAGCAAAACCTCCACTGACGTAAAGTTAAATGCCAACCAAGCACTTGCAAATGCTCTGAACTGGTTCACGGCAAATTCTCTAGCAATAAACCTCAGTAAAACAAATTATATGCAGTTTCAATCCAGTTACATAAGCCCAGAAGAGATTAACATTGCACACGGGAGCCAACAGTTGCAGAGTGTTCAGTGCACAATGGTCACATAGATAACCGGCTCAACTGGGAATTCCACATACAGCAAACACTAAAAAAGCTTAGCTCAGCAACATTTGCCATCTAAATATTCTCCACAATTGGAGACATCAACATATCAAAGTCTGAGTATTTTGGCTACTTTCACTCAGTGATGTGCTATGGAATAATCTTTTGGGGCAACTCACCACTTTCAAAAAAAAATTTTTGTAAGCCAGAAAAAAGTAGTCCGAATTATGTGTAGTGACCCCACAAGAACCTCATGTCAAAATCTCTTTAAACAATTAGGTATATTAACCACTACCTCACAATATCTCCTCTCACTCATGGCTTTCACTCTTCTCAATTCCTCTGAATATGAAACAAATGAGGCATACCATCATTATAACACAAGGCAGAAAAGTGATATGCACTGTGAACGGAAAACTCTCTCTCTGGTGCAAAAAGGGGTAAAGTACACAAGTACAAAAATCTTTAGTGCACTCCCAAGTAATATAAAGTTCTTAAAGAAAATAAAATGCTATTCAAAAAAAAGCTAAAGGAATTTCTATTGGAAAAATGTTTCTACTCTTTAGATGAATTCTTCAACTGAGATAAGTAATTTGAGTAGTAATTCAGATTATTTCCTTTGTCATTGTTATCTGTATTTTTTTATCACTATTGTATTTTTGTAATATATTGTTTATTATCTTGATTATATTATTGTATTGTACCAATTTTGAATCATTCATCTACCATGTGTAATATACCAGTATGTATTGTATTGTATGATATCTATATTGTATCTGCCCTGACTCATTCCACATCCATGCGTAATCGCGCCATACTGGATCTATGGAATATGTATCTCAAAAAAATAAATAAATAAACAAGTCACTGTAATGTGTTATTTGTCAACAGGAATGCTCTTCTTTCCAGTGTTTCCAGATTACTTTCGATAATGTCGTCTTATCAGCATACAGTATTTTTTCATCCTTCTCAATGACCTTATTATTGTTTATAAATAAGTTGAACAGAAGTGGGCCAAGTACAGATCCTTGAGAGACACTATACTTATAATCCCCAATTTCAGATCTGCACCCAGATTCTGTTTCACTTACTGTTTTCTGTAACTGACACATAATTTTATCCATTGCACTGCATGTCTATGTATGCCATAGCTTTCAAGTTCTTCAATTAGTGCTGATGGGTGACTGTGTCAAAAGTTTTAGACAAGTCCAGAAATGTAACAGATACAGAATTTCTTTTATCTAATGCATCTATAACAGATTCTGTTAGGCTTGAGATAGGGGGTTTCCTTAGACTTCTGTTTTTGGAAATCATGTTGTGCCGAAATCAGACTACTATGTTTCCTAGGAAACTTCTAGCCAGAAAAGGTTAATATTTTTATCCAATCGTTAGCAAAAGAAACTTGGGAAGATGTGTACTCTAAAATCATCAACTGATGAATCATTCAATGCATTTTATAATACTTTCATGTCCATATTTGAGATGTGTTTTCCAAAAAAACTGACAAGAATTAATGTCATGCCAAGAAACAGCAGCTAGTGCATAACACCTGCTGTCAGAGTATCCAGTCAAAAGCTAAAACTTCTCAATCAACTGAGGAATGACAACCAAGATGAACACTTTGCAGAATATGCTAAGACATATAAAAAAATTTATAAGAAAGTAATTAAAACATCCAAGACAATGCACAATGACAAAGTAATCATAGGGACAGCAAACAAGTCATAAGCAATATGGACTATAGTAAAAAAGGAAACAAAGAAAAGTGTTAAAAAGCAAGGTGACATTTGTATTAAAAGACGATCGTGGTGTGTTACTCAGAAATGGTACTCTAGCAAATTACATAAATGACTATTCTATAAACACTCCAGTCAATCTGAGTAAAAATTTTGCTAGTAATAGTAGTACCATAGTTCAAAGAGAGCAAAGTGGTAGTTCAATATTGCTATGTCCCACAAGTAAATTAGAAATTCTTAAGATAATAAAAACAATGAAGAATAAAATGTCCTCTGGAACTGATGAGGTACCAAGTTCAGTCATAATTAAATGCACTAGTTTCATAGCAGAACCACTCTCACTTATCATAAACATATCATTAACAGAAGAGGCATTCCCACAACGATTAAAAATTTCAAAAATAAAACCATTGCATAAAAAGGGTAATATATATGTAGTGGGAAACTATAGACCAATAGCTTTGTTATCTGTATTTTCAAAAATAATAGACTCTCATGAAAAATATAATTACAAATTACCTTGAAATATTTAATCTCTTTTCTGTAAACCAACTTGGTTTTTGCAAAGGCATGAGTACAGAAACAGCAATTACCCAATTCATCGAAAACATTGTAACAGAACTTGACAGTAATAACAGTACAGTTGGAATAAACTTGGACTTATCGAAGGCATTCAATACTGTTGATCATGATATCTTGCTAAACAAACTAGAAGCTATAGGTATATGAGGAGTTGCATTAAAATGCTTTCAGTCATATCTCCACATTAGAAAATAGGTAGCAGAAATGACTTTAGCAAACAATAAAAACCAAAGTATTGTGTACAGATCGGACATGCAGACAGTACCAATCGGAGTACCTCAGGACAGTGTTCTAGGATCTCTCTTATTTCTTATATATATTAATGATATCAAGACTCCAATCAGTGGCATGCACATAACTTCATTTGCTGATGACACAAATATTGTTGTAACAGACATAAATAGGGTATTGCCAACATCTGCAACCAGAGTGTTGGAATACATACCAAACTGGTTTGAACAGAACAGGCTAACCTTAAATATTTCAAAAAATAATTCTATACATTAAAGGAAAACAAAGTCTTATAATGTTGTGAACCTCAAAATTCAAAATAAACAAATTGAAAGGGTAGCTGCCACAAAATTCTTAGGTGTGCAAATTGATGAAAATCTAGACTGGAAAGCCCACATTCTCTACCTCACTAACAAGTTAAGTTCTACTTGCTTTGCATTGTGCATAATTAGTACTATGTGTACTAGAGAGTGTAGCAGAACTGTCTACTTTGCTTACATCCATTCTGCTATCACCTATGGCATAACCCTCTGGGATCATAATAAGGCAAACATGAAAACCATCTTCACCTTACAAAAATGAGCTGTTAGAATAATTTCAAACAGTAAAAGGCTAACACCTTCCAAATAGTTATTTCAACATCTAAATATTCTACCCTTACCATGCCTTTATACAAAAAAGTGCTGTTAATATAAAAATGCACATTGATAATTATAAAACCAACTCAGATCTTCACTCGTACAAGACAAGAATGTGCAATGCCATCCACATAACAAGAGTAAACAAATCTTTAACACATAAACAAACCATCAATCTGGGTACTATATTGTACAACAAACTTCCAACTCAGCTAAAAGAAATAAAAACATTGTCTACATTCAAGGAAGCAATATTTAAATTCTTAATGACCAACTGCTATTATAGTATAAATGAATATCTGCAATAACCTTGTAGCAAGTAACTACATTCATTTACTATATGTTAATAGTACGATAAATCAAATGCTTGCCACAGCCTCAATGTTAATTTTTCTGAACAAAAGTGTAAAATCAATTATTTACTTGTAATCCTCCTCCAAATTTTGTGTAAAAGGCCCTGAACAAAACTGTTAAATCAGTTATTTACTTGTAATGTATTTCTTCTAAAAGATCCTTCTCATGCTTTTATATTATTACTGTAATCAAAGTTGTATTCCCCAAAAATATTGTGATGGGTACAATGAACAATTGTATTATGTAGGAAGCTGTACACCCTTATCTTATTTTGTTATACTATGTTCCTTATGAAATCCATACTTAAACTGTCGCTGGCTGAATAAACTACTACTACTACTACTACTAATGTGATCATCCCATTATGAATGAGCATTTATAGTACTCTTGAGAAACCAGAGAGTAAAAATACTGGTCTGTAGTTATTTTGGTCATCTTTGTCACCTTTCTTATAGACTGGTACAACTTTGCATATTTTTAACTTTTCTGGAAATACTCCTCCTTTGAATGAGCAGTTTGTTATATCCAAAAGAGGTTTAGTTATTTTTTTATTCCCATACTTCATTATACAATTTAATATTTCATCACCTCCTACACACTTCTTGGATTTTAATTTCTGGATCATTTTATGAGGTATGTTTTTATTACTGGTTCCAGGAACATTGAGCACGATAGTTGCCCTAGGTGTTCTAGGATGCTTTGACCTCTGATGATTTTTTCCACCTTTAAACTTTGTACCACATCTATAAAATTCTCGATGAGTATATAGCAATGTTTCTTCCCCTGTAACTGTATTGTTTTCATTTCTCATTGACTTAATAAAATTTCTGTTATTTTTGCTCTTTTAACTACATTTTTCAGTGTTGTTAATGTCCCATGCTGTTTTACTTTTATGATTTGAATTTGCTGTGGCTCTGTTTGCTGTATTGGCTTTTGCTTCTCTACATTGAGTGTTTTAAGTATAATTACAATGAAAGCTTTGTGAAAGAGTGTCTATAAAAATCAGGACACGCCCTATTATGATTACATACACATGAGCACTTAACAACCATGCAGTAACAGTAACAACAAGGAGTAAAGAGTAGGCTGTCAATATCAGTTTGCATATCCTAACATGTTCCCTTAAACTGACATTGATACAAAATATGAATTTCAAATGTGTAGCCAGTCACTCACTTATTACACAAGACCACAGTTCCTACCACATGTTTCATACCTTGCATTACATAGGGGTTTTGTAACAGCTAACATTTCTTCAGTAGGCAGATGTTCAATATTAACAACTCCTGACTCAACATGCCTTCTTATACAGTGATATTTTATATGTATGTGCTTGGATTGAGAATTTGTCACTAGATTCCTCGCTATCTGAATGGATCCTTTATTATCACACTATACTTTAAGTGACTTTGTGACACTATTTCAATATAACTTGGACATAAGTTGTCTTAACCACAGTAAATCTTGAACAGTTGATGCCAAAGCCATATATTTAGTTTCACAAGTAGAAATTGCAGCAGTTTTTGTTTTCTACTACACCATAAAATTAATCAGTTTTGCATTTTTATGCATGAACCAGTTACATAATGTCTTCCATTGCTTTTACTCCCCAATCTGAAGGTCATCTCTAGAAAATTCCAACTTATAGCCAATGGTTCACTTTAAATATCTAAACACATTTTTTTTTACTGATAACAAATGGACATTTATAAAACAGTGATTATATCTGTTAAGGAGATAAACAGCAAAGAAAATGTTATGTCTGGAGGTTTGTGACTGATATAGCAGACTTCCAATTGTGTCCTGATGAAATACACTGATGTCAGTTGATTTGACTACCTCAAATTCCAAAGCAAGTTTGAGTGATGTTGACATTGGCTTGGCTTCATTCATTCAAAATTTCTCCAGAATTTTTCTTGGCAGATCCAAATCATCCCATATTCATGATTTCATGTAATTTTCATACCTAGGCAACGGATCACTGGTCCTAAATCTTTTATCTCAAAAAATCTCTTCAAAGATCTTGATGTATTTCAAAACACTTATATCATTTGAAAACAATAGCATATCATCAAGATATAACACTATGATGAATAGTTTGCTGCCATTTATATGAAAATAGGTATGTGGATTAGTGCTTGATCTGCTCAGTTTCAGTTTCCTCATCACCTCATCAATTTTTTGATTCATTCCTACCAGCCTTTTTAAATACATGAACAGCTTTCTTCAGCCTCCATACTTTTCTAACAGCTGTAAAATTTTCTGGTGGAATGGCATAAATTCCTCCATTTAGTTCTCCATAAAGATAAGCTGAGGTAATATCAACATGTTCAATCTCCAGGTTTTCTTGAGATGTCACAGACAAGAAATATAGATGCATGCTTGACCACTGGAGCAAAAGTTTCCTGATAATTAACACCTTGTGCTTGAGAGCCACATTTTATTGCTACGTGTGCCTTAAATGTTTCTGGTGCACTGCTAATCCCAGGCTGCATCTTCAATACACACTTAGTCTTGGGAGATTGGTGTCCCCTGGGCAGTTCTACCTCTTCAAATGTGTCATTATGAGCTAAAGATAAGGATTCTTTTGACATTTATTTTCTCTGTTCTTTCTCATTTATTCCTTCTTCAAGGCCTCTTTCAAACCATTGTCTGCATTTGGAATTCATTCTTGCAAGTACTAAGTAGAATGGTCAGGCCACTCCTTGTGTTTTGGCTTTCTGCTTGCCCTTCAAGGTGTGAACCCTTGTAGAACTATAGGATCCAAGTTTTGATTCTCGTGTTCCTCATCTTGAGCTTTAGTTTCCACTGGATCACTGTCAAAATCATAAATGGTTCATTATCACTATTGGCTGATTTAATTCTTTTTTCAGAATATTTATGTCATGAAGAACTGCTTATTGTTCTAATCATAAGTGATAGATAATCATAGGTTCTTCTATCTTTGAACTCAGAAAATTCTCATCCTTCATGAAATTTACATGCCCACTGACAATTAGCTGGAAAGTCTCCTTATCAATGATTTGACAGCCTTTTGTTGCTTGGCAGTATCCGAAAAATGTCAGCTTCTGTGACTTCTCATCCATTCTTGCAGTTTGGTTTCAGAATGTGAACTTTTGCAATGCAGCCAAAACTTCTCAAGTGTGGTAAAGAAGGCTTTCTCCTTTACCAAACTTCATGTGGTATTTTTTCTCCAAGTGTGGTGCACAGAGAGTGATTTGATAGGTATGCAGCTGTAGACACAGCTTCAATCCAGTGCTCCTTGTGTAAACTAACATCAAACATCATGGTAAGAACTTTGCCAAGATACATTAGATTAGCTCTCTATGTTTAGCTCTCTCAGAAACACTGTTTTGCAGTGGATTGTATCATAATGTAAGCAGATGTGATACCTTCAGAATTTAGAAATCTTTTGAGTTCATCATGGGCATATTCCTTTTCACTGTCAGACCACGACTTCCTGATACTTTTGTCTGTCTGTTTTTCCATCATGATACTGAAGTTTTTAAAAATCTGAGTGACCTCAGACTTTTTCTTTAAAAAGTAAATGACCCTTAATCTTGATAAATCATCAATTAATGTGAAAAAATAACAATTTCCTCCAACAGATGCAGTCTCCATTGGCCCACACAATCAGAATATAGTAAGTCCAAGATGCTTTTAGAATACCTTTTATAGTTTTGAACAGAAGATGTGACTTTTCCCATGATGCACAATTCACATTGATCTTTGAGTGCACTATCCTCATTTAATACTATTGAAACCTTTGTCAATTCCAGCATGCTTCTGTGATTTATATGTCCAAGCCTGCGATGCCATAGGATTCCATTACCTTTTGTGTAGTAGCACTGTTTCAGTTCACTTGAATTCAAACAACAAATGCCATTCTTAGTTGATGCTTTGGCAACTAGTTCTCCTCCTGCATCATAGATGAATCTACCTTTTTGTTAAACATCACTTTATGGCCTTTACTTACAATTTTACTAACTGAGAGGAAATCCATGGCTGAGTCTGGTATCTAAATGATATCAGATGCTTCTATTTCCACTGTTTTATCACTAGTACAGAAGGTAAGATCAACATTTCCAGATGTCTTTGCTACTAAACTGTCACCTCATGCACTGATCACAGAGCCATTACATGGCTTTATATTATGAACCTTTCCTCCATCATTACTGATGTGCATGGAAACACAAAAATCTAAATACCTCTTCTCCCTTTCAGACACTGTGTAGAATCTGTACAAGAAAGGCTTTCTTGTGTTCAGACTGTTTTCTGGTTAAATTTTCTTTATCATTTTTATGAGCTTTCTCCATTTTCACTCTTCCTAGAACAATATTTATCAATATGATTGAGTTTCTTGTTGCTGTAGCTTTTATTTCTATGACTCTGCATATTTACACACACATCAAAAAAAGTTTTGCATCACCTCGGTTCCGAGTGTTCCAGAACCTGTACAGAAAATTGGAATAGAGATCAACATAAACATCATTTCTGCCCTTTTTATTGCTCACAAAAACCACACATTGCATGTTGCACAGAGGGATCTTCAGAGGTGGTGGTCCAGATTGCTGTACACACTGGTACTTCTAATGCCCAGTAGCACATCCTCTTGCATCGATGCATGCCTGTATTCATCGTGGCATACTATCCACAAGTTCATCAAGGCACTGTTGGTCCAGACTGTCTCTCTCCTCAACACTGATTCAGCGTAGATCCCTCAGAGTGGTTGGTTGGTCACATTGTCCATAAACAGCCCTTTTCAACCTATCCTAGGCATGTTTGATAGGGTTCACATCTGGAGAACACGCTGGCCACTCTAGTTGAGCGATGTTGTTACCCTGAAGGTGGTCATTCACTAGATGTGCACGATGGAGGTGCGAATTGTCGTCCATGATGAATGCCTCACCAATACGCTGCCAATATGGTTGCACTATCAGTGGAGGGTGGCATTCACGTATCGCACAGCCGTTACGGCACCTTCCATTACCACCATCGACGTACGTCGGCCCCACACAATGCCACCTCAAAACAGCAGGGAACCTCCACCTTGCTGCACTCACTGGACAGTGTGTCTAAGGGCGTTCAGCCTGACCAGGTTGCCTCCAAACATGTCTCTGACAATTGTCTGGTCAAAGGCATATGCGACACTCAATGGTGAAGAGAAAATGATGCCAATCCCAAGCGGTCCATTTGGCATGTTTTTGGGCCCACCTGTACCGTGCTGCATAATGTCATTGTTGCAAAGATGGACCTAGCCATGGACGTCGGGAGTGAAGCTGCACATCATGTAGCCTTTTGCACACAGTTTGAGTCGTAACACGATGTCCTGTGGCTGCATGAAAAGCATTATTCAACATGGTGGCATTGTTTTCAGGGTTCCTCTGAGCCATAATCTGTAGGTAGTGGTCATCCACTGCAGTAGTAACCCTTGGGCTGCCTGAGCGAGGCATGTCATCAACAGTTCCTCTCTGTCTGTATCTCCTCCATGTCCGGACAACATCACTTTGGTTCACTCCGAGACACTTGGACACATCCCTTGTTGAGAGCCCTTCCTGGCACAAAGTAACAATGTGGATGTGATCATCTAGGCATGGTTGAACTACAGACAACATGAGCCGTGTACCTACTTCCTGGTGGAATGACTGGAACTAATTGGCTGTCGGACTCCCTCTGTCTAATAGGTGCTGCTCATGCATGGTTGTTTACATCTTTGAGCGGGTTTAGTGACATCTCTGAACAATCAAAGGGGCTGTGTCTGTGATACAAAATCCACAGTCAACAACTATCTTCAGGAGTTCTGGGAACCGAGGTGATGCAAAACTTTTTTTGATGAAATTCTTCATTTCCATTTATGTCTTCAGGTTTAATGTCTTGTAGTACTTTTACTTTAATAGAATCTCTGGTGATACATGTGCCACTGTTTTCAAGTGCCGTAACAAAATGTTGATAATGATCAGGTAATCCAGCCAGGAGCAAAGTTCTTTTTCACTCTTCACTCGCTGGGAACTTCATTTCATTTAACATAAATGTGGTCATTGTGATTCAATCACAATAATCATTTACCAAATTGCATGTACGTATCTTGGTTATAATTAATGTTCTAAGTAAGCCCAGTCTACATTTGCATCCAGAGTCTTCAAATGCTTTTTCCAGGGCCATCCAAGCTTCTGGTGCCATATTTGTGTCTCTTATATGAGAATAATTTGTCTTGTCCACGATGAGTACAACCCGGGTTTGTGCTTTTATGTCTCTTTTCTTCCAAGAAGCATCCAGTTTCATCAGGTCCAAAGGAGAGTTCTCTATAACATCCCACTGTTCATCATGGACTAAGAGCACCTTCATGGTAAACGTCAACATCAAATAATTTTCTTGTCTGATGAAATTTTCAACTACTGAGAGTCCAGATGAAGCTGTTCAACTCATTTTTAGACCTAAAAGTATGACATGAATGGTAGCCTGCATACATGAATGATCAACTGATGAAAATAAGAAGGTAATCAGCACACATATGACTTATGGACCAACTCTGGATTTTTGCACGTGACTTCCATTATTTAACAGTTATAAAACATTGATTTCACACCTGGTTCTGGACCCATAGCCTTCTGTTGAGTGTTTTAAATGTAATTATGCTGAAAGCTTTGTGTACTGCTCTGATTACACACACATAAGCACATAATAACCACAGAGTAACAATAACAGTAACAAAATGGGTAAAGAGTAAGCTGTCAATATCAATTTACATGTCCTACTACCTTATTAACTGCTTGTACTTCATCTGATACTGTTTGTATGTCTCCAGATTCTCTCCTTCTCTGAGTTCCTTCCTTTTAGCCCCAAGTTCACCTATTCTTTGGTTTTTTGGGTTTCCAGCATGTTGGTTAATGACAGGACAGCAACTTGTGTTAACCAGTTTGATATAGAAAACAGCCAAAGTTGCAAAACTGAGTTCTTTTTATTTAATTGATGACCAGATACCCAAAATCAATCACTGAACAGAATTTTGCAACTTTGGTTGTTTTCTACATCAGATTATTGCTTTGGTAATCCATTGCCTACTGTGACCTTGTTTATTATGACAGGTAATTTTGATGAAGACTGCATGAAAATGAGGCATTAGTGTGTCAAAAAATGCATCATACTTCTCATTTATATTTGCATTGTTTCAGTCATTATTTTTAAAATATTCATATTCTGTAGACTGATAATCCTGATTTCTCTCTTGTCTTGCTTTACTTCTGTTTTTGAGTTTTGCTGTGGTCTCAACATATTATAACTTCCTTCATTTTAAACTACAGTAACAATTTTGCTAGCTTTTTCAGAAAGGTTGCAATATTAACACTTGAGGACCTGTATACGCACAAAATTCTGGAAGGTTTATACATTTACAATTTTCAGTGTCTTGTAGACCGCTAATTTTCTTAGAGTGCAAAATTCTGCTTCATTTAGCCAATGCCCATTAAGGCATTGTACATCTTGTCAAGTTTCATTCAGGAACAGTTCAGCTTCTTGTTTTGTTGAATTTTTTTGTTCATGTCTTCAAAGTTATTTTCAGTTCGATGACTCCTGTGTTGTAGAAAATCTGTTGTAATTGGAGTCTGACACGTGACCACACTGTACTAATTATTCTTTATATTGTTCTGCTTTTCTTCATTTGACTGTGAAATAAAAAATCTTTTGCTAAGTAGTGGGGAACTGATTGTATTCTTTGTAAAGCCTGTGTCAGTTTTCTTTCTATTTGTGCTCCTTTTGATGTTGCTGACTGATGCTGTTTTGTACTTTGAAGTATTTCATGTTTGTTTGTTAGGGTGTATTTGATGGTTGAATTATAAGTGTATCAAAAGAAAACTTCACTTTAGAAATATGTAAAACTGCAAAGAGACAAAATGATCAGCCATTACTTATCTTCAACAAGCAAAATTACAAGTACTGCTGGTAGGTAGGTTTCAAAAGTAGTTAAAGACTATACTCAACTTTGATACTGTTAGTTCATCTTAACAGGTGCCTCCCCCCCCCCCTGCCCCCCTACCCACACAACCCACTCCCACACCTCCTACCTCAACCTGGTGTGAGAGTGACCTACCTCTCTTTCCCAACCTTGCTTAGCCTAGGCCTCTGTCTTCCCTAAGGAAGTAACTAACAGTTCTGAAAGATAGGTATAGGGTTTTTTTTTATCTTCTCAAGACAATTAATAGTATCATTGAGCAGATCTGAAATGATATTTTTAATGTGGGGCCAGTATTCTAGATTAGTTGTGCATTAATTAACTGCTGTGTATAATATGCTTATAATGAGACAAAACTAATTTTATGGAAAGAAGTAAATTCCAAGTTGTTCTATTTATTTGAACAGTGTCAGACAAATGCACCTTGCTGCTGATAATATTTCAGGTAGTTAGATGCATATTTGATATAACAGATTCTTGGGATACCAAGAGCCTAAAATAATTAATGCACTATGTGAGTACTCATAGTAGGAAATGAAATAACAGAAGTTGAGGGGCAGAAAGAAATGACATGTATGTTATTTCAAACACCTTTACCTGCAGTCACTCTCTGCATGGTTTTATTTGTGTGTGTATTCTGAAGACACATTTCATCAGTCTTGCTAATAAAAGATTTCAGTTTACTGGAGCATGACATTAGGAATTCCAGGATGGTGATAAATTAGAGAGAGGTGAGGACACTCAACCAATCACCTCAGACAAAAAAATCAGAAAATTGCACAAGATTTTGCTCTTTTTTCTTTTTTTTTTAAATTTTAGTAAAAATGCATATACACACAGACACCTGTGCCCCTAAACTGTGCCAGCACAATGTAGGGGCAAGTGTTGTGTTGTGTTGTGTGTGTGTGTGTGTGTGTGTGTGTGTGTGTGGAGGAGGAGTTATTCTGAAAGCTAGTAATTTTCATTCTTTTTTTGTGTGTGCCTGATAACAATTCTATGCTTCTGCTATTTGGTGAACAAATATTTCACGTACTTCTTTAAACAATGGCTGCATGTTCATTATTAAAAGTTCATAATCATTTACTTTATGTCTATTCAAGAATCCCTCTGTGATACAGAAGAAATCTGCAAGGAGGAAAACCTATAATTTCTGTTAAAAAACAACTACTTCTGTATGATTGACATTTTCTTTCCATTAATAAAATCTTAGAGAGTTGCATAGCTGTGTATTTCACTACTATTTTGTGTCAAAGTTACATCAGCTACACAGCTGTGTATATAACTTTTTCTTCTTCTGGCACTGTATTGGCAAATATCTCTATAGCTCTAAAACTCTAAGTTAACATTACGTATTTTACTTACTCCTTGAACACTAGATGCATCCCCAGACAGCCTTGCTGAAAGAATTCCAACTCTGTTCTTCTCATCATCATACCAAGCAATTTCCTGATTAAGCATGGACTGAAAAGTGTTTACACGCAGACGGCTTGTAAGTTTCACTCCAGCAATTCCAAACATGTAGTTCTGCAATAGATTTTAAAATATACTTATAGTATCAACTGAAAAAAAAACATTGAATGTCTATTTAAAAAAAAAAAAAAAAAAAAAAAACATTGAATTACACTGCTTACTGGTTCTGCCACATTTAATAGTCTGGTAGACTACATTCACCAACACATGCCTTAAGAAAATAAAAGATAAGAGAGAGGGAAAATGAAGAAATCATGATATATCACTCTTTTTTCAATGTGCTTGTCTGCCACTCCTCTATATCTATGGATAACAAAACATTATCTTACTTTAAATGTCATCTGAGAGTTTACAGGTTACAGCAACATGTACTTCATAAAACAGTTACATAGAGTCATTACAAAGATGCAAAAATTAAAGAATAAACTGTTCAATTACCAATGACTTGCATTGGTCATTATGTACATAAATAAACAGCTCCAATTAATGGATTTCTACACAATTAGCACACAAAAATTAGCTATTAAGAAACATACAAAAGTTACTTCTGCTAATAAATGGAAATGAACATTTCTATGTACTATTTTAATACAGCTCCCAAATTGGCATGATGAGACTGAGTGCACCTGTTCCAATCCTCCCACGAAGAAAAAATCCTTGGGAGTACTGGGAATAAAACCTTGGTTCTTGGCATGGCAGCCATGTACATTGACCACTCAACTATGGAAGTTGGCTCAGGAGTGACATATCTTGTTTGAAAGCCCTCATTTCCATCTTTACAAAGAACATTTTACTTTGTACAAAACTGGTGTAATTCTAGACGTTTTTATTCCAAACTCTTGTTTTGTCCCATAATAATGCCTGTATGTTTGAACCATAAAATGTAGGCTTTTCAGAATCTCAGTGTTAGTATTGTATTGTAACTCCAACTTTGATGTACTTGCAAATGTGTGTGTCTACTAGAATACAATTCAGTTAATGAAATGAGCTTTGTAAAACATGGTGATAAAAGTACACTCTGGAATATCCAGAAAAACAGAACTGATATTTATGTCATTTTAAAGACACACTGTCAGCAGTTAAACAAAATAACTTTATTGACAAAAGAGTGTGTGCATTACCTTTCATTCCAGTCTTTTATACTACTACTGGGTATGTAATAGCTCTGTATTTTACTGTTTTGTAAAAACCTTTTGAAGTCAATCTTTAAATAGGCTCTGTGGACAATGCTACAGTGAGTCATGGTTCAACCTCCAATGCATAATGTAGATAAGTCAGTGAGTATTAGTAAAATTCTGTAAAACCAGTCATCTGTATGATTATGAATGGTTATTTGTTAAACAATTTCTTGAAATCTTTGTGTCTTATTGGCATACCTTGACATAACTGCGTATCATATTATCTGCATGTTGGTAGAGGTCAGAAATGAGCTCCAGTGGGTCTTACGGCATCATATCTAAACTTGCTATCTCTGTGTGTTCAGAGATTTGACCTTCAAGTTTCCACTGTTACCCATTTAACTGAAAACTTGTCACTTGAAACTGTTGTCAGGTACAAGTGGGCAATACCAGTGTCGAAATCAGAGCGAGTGTATGAGTCTGCAAGTATAACTGAGAACTTGTGGCATTGCCATTACATACACAATCATTGAGCATGGCGATTAATACATATCAATACCATGACTGATTGATTAGAGAGTAATAATGTAATATAACTGAGTCAATCTGTTATAGCAATTACCCTTGTTTCTGTGAAAAAGTCGCCACAACAGTGAAGAAGACTGTAACATGCAGAAATCAAAAAGTACAACACACAATGCTGAGTAATTCAACAACCCTCAGATGAAACATTGTACTATGATTTGTTTTTTGTTGCTGCAGGAACAACTCAACATAGTGTCATTGTATAGCTGTTGAGTGCATTCAGTGGACCCATACAGAAAGTGCACATCGACCGATTCTCCATCAGTAAACCTACCCATACTGCTGTGTATCACTGTTAATGTACAACTACCACTGCTGGAGAAACAAATGGAAGATAGAACTGAACAGCACTGAATGCAAGCCTGAAGGCAAAGGGTAAAATGGGTACTACTAATGTCATCAGAAGGTATGGTAAGCGAATGGAAACAAGGCACAATGCATACTGTTGACAGTTTTGCACTGTTTTCAGTACAATAAAAAGCCACTTGGGGGAAAACATGCAATAACTCTGTAATGAGCTATCCGAGACTATAGGTATCTCACACTAAAATACTCAGATGGTATCCCTGAACAACCCTTGAAAGTTTGTCAGTGTAGTTCTGGTTCACCCTTTATATATGTATTTATGTGTGTATATGTATGTATGTACGTATGGATGAATGTATATGTGTACATATGAAGGAGGACCCAAAAATAGCTAGAATCAAATTGTTGTGCATGGTTGTTTTGTAGTTACATGTTGTGTCACTAGGTGGTGTTAGTTTGGAGTCTCCCACATCACTCAGTAAGGTGGTGTCAGTTGGAGCAAGTGGTTTTTTTGTGGTGGTTATTTATTTATTGGTCCTGTGAATCTAGGACTGTACAGTGTCCAAAAGATATTGGACCATTCATTAACTACAATGCACATGTCTTGATTTTTTTCTTTTTTTCAGACATATTTTAACAAAAGATAAAGTTATACAATATTTTCTTACTCTACACATTTTATAAAAACAGTCTTAATCATGAAGCAGTTTTATTTTTCTAGGTATTCCCTTACTGTATAGAAGCAGTGCTCTACCAAGTGATCCTTCACAGTTGATTTGAATTTGCTTAAGTCCATTATTGTTTTTGTGGATTTGGGTAGTGCATTGTGCAATTTGATGCCAGAGTGGAGTATGCCTTTCCGTAATAGCGCTGTGTTTGTCTGTTGTACATGTACATCATTTATTTGTCTTCTGTGGTAGCTATGTACAGATTCATTACGGGTGATGCTTGGACTGCCGCTGTTTAGTTTTTCTTTTATAATAATTACATTTTCAACTCTATAAATATATGGAAGTGATAGTATTTTATTTTTCCTAAATAGTGGCTTTCATGGTGATCTTTGATCTAACCCTTCCATTAATCTAATATCTTTTTCTGCAATCTAAATGACTTCTGACTAGCTCCACAATTTCCCCAAAAACTACACCATATTTCAATATTGAATGAATGTAAGCAAAATATATGGTCCTGAGATTACCATGATATATACAGTTTCTTATTACTTTAATTACAAAATATGTTTTGCTCAATTTTTTTGTTCACATAGTCCACGTGTGTATCCCATTTCTTGTTTTGTTGAATCCATATACTGATAAATTTTGTACTCCCTGCATTCTCAATTTTTTGTCCACTTATTTCTATAGGAGGATTAGCTGGTGTTCTATTCTGGGTCATGAAAATATCCATTACAAAAGTTTTTTTCCAGATTTATAATCAAACTGTTTGCATCAAAGTGCTGTACTACCTTCTCTGTGATGGTCTTAATATCATTTTCAAAGTTTTATTTGCAACTTCCTGTAATTAACATGCTGCTGTCTGTTGTTTGTGTTCATGTTTCAGTCTTTCTGTGATTAATGGCATAACCAAAAAGAAGGAGCAAAAAAGAGCCTGTATGAAATTTAATTTTCTGTTCAGGAAAACTGCAACTACTGGAATGTTTCGGGAAGCCTTTAATGATGATGCTTTGGGGAAATCACAGTTCTATAAATGATTGTCTCATTTCAAATCTGGCATCATGTCATCTGAAGACATGGCTCCCTGGTCATCCTTCGACAGGCAGAAACATTGCCATAATCAATCTTGCAATTGATGAAGATCATCAAAGGACTGTGGACAAAATTTCTGAGGAAACAAAAGTGTCATGGTGCACAGTCCAGTGAATTTTAACCAAAGATTTGCACATGAGATGTGTATCTGCAAAATCTGTTCCTCACTTGCTCACAGATGACCAAAGAGAAAAACCACGTGAATATTTGCCACAACTCGAAGAATGAAGTGTAGAAAAATCCAACTATTCTTAAAAGAATTCTGGCTGGCAGTGAGAATTGGTGCTACCGATATGACCCAGAATCAATGCAAGCATCGGGCCAGTGGAAAATTCAAAAGTCACCTTGATTTAAGAAAGCATATCAAGTGTGATCCAATGTGAAAACAATGTTGATTTGTTTTCCTTTTTTATGTAAATAGCATTGTCCACAAGGAGTTCATTCCACCAGGACAAACAGTAAACCAACATTTTTGTCTGGATGTATTACAAAGATTATGGAGGAGTAAGCAATGAAAACAGCCAGATTTGTGGAGAAATGGAACTGGTTGCTCCACCAAGACAATGTTCCAGCCCTCACAGCTCTGATGATCCAATAGTTTATGGCTAAAAACAACTTGGTGCTTGTGCCTCATCCACTCTATTCATACAAACTGGATCTGTCTGACTTTCTTTTTTTTTTGGTCCTATGGATGAAGCAGCCTCTGAAAGCATCTAGTGACGTGGATGATGTCAAAGAAAACATGCCAAAGGCTTTAAACAGTATTCTGCTACAGGAGTTCCAGAATTGTTTTCAGCAGTGGAAAAAGATTAGGAGAAGTGCATTAATGCACATGGACAGTACTGTGAAAGGGCTAAAGTACTGTGAATGTAAAGTTCAATAAAAACACAAAATAACAATAATTCCAATTATTTTTGCACCCCCCCCCCCCCCCCCCCGCATATGTGTGCCTATATGTATGTAGATATAAATGTATCTGTATGTACATTACATACACATACACACATATGTTTGTGTGCATCATATATACATACAAGTTTTTTTGAAGACTCCTTTAAATTTATTTTAATATTTAATCTCTGTTTAAAAAATGTCTAACAATGGTATCAACAAACAAAGACTTTTGACACGTAACTGAGTCTGTGGCAACAATAAAAGTAAACAGGCATGAGGATGAAGCCTATTTTCTAAATGGTAATTAGTTATTAAAATAAATTTACAGCAGTTTTCAAAAAAGTTCCAGAAATTCTACACAAATACAAGTTACCATCGCCTAAATAACGGACAAATTGCATTCATTTTGGTTACAGGGGTAAAACAGTGATGTTCAGCACTCAGTTTTCATTTGATGTAGTAAATATCGATCCTCATGGTGGAGGTGGAATAAACAAGAATACAATCTTTCTTCCTCTTCTTCTCTCTCTTTTTTTCCCCTGTTTTCCACTGAACAAACTTCATATGTTTTTCATTTGAAGTGTTATTTATAACACTGAACTTTTTCCAGACATCACTCTTCCTCTAATGGGGAATAGTTGTAACTGTATACACTGCAACACTTAATTTTCATCTCAGGCCCCCCACAGGCTCACGAAACACAGCTTTATCACAGGTCATCTGATCCAGACAATCAGTCTTTTTGCCCTGTCCATGCACTCAAATTTCATACTAAGTTACAACTAACCTTACACTCCTGCATGCATAAGTAAGAGGGAACAAGTCGATGAGCAGGAAGCAACCACAACACCATTTCTAAGACTTGTCACATTCACAGAACAATGACAGGAAGTAATAAAGATGATATATGACTCATTAAACAGTGGTGTCTTGATTTCTAATGAATGAAACCCTCAGCATTAGACTCATACTTAATTTTTTATGCTCGCTACAAGTTGGTTATCATTGATGTGACCAGTAACGATAGATGTGCATCATTTGAATGTTAACTTCAATAGAGCTGACTTGAATTATATAAAAAATTATTTAAAACAACTAGCAGTCACATAGTGGACAATAATTGAAGATGATGTATGAAGCAGAAACAGGTGTTGCACTGAAATTACCTAACCTTGTTCAATCAAGATAAGCTTATTATGCATATATAATGTTTTCATTGTGATCTAAGTGACTTGACATTGTATTATCTATTTATTAGCCTTTTGTAACCTATTGAGATTCTACAATTTATTCTTTGTACGTAACTATACCATATTCTATAACATGCAGTCATTGACTTTTTTGATGTTTATTATTATAAGATAGAATTGCTGACCAGATAAAATATCACTACAGCTGATTGCCACATATAAAAATAAACAGCACTGTCTTAGTTTTTAAAATTAATAGTTCCTTCTTCAGGAGCAAAAAGGTATTGTTTGCAAAAGGTTAAAAAGGAAGGGCAGGTCATTATGGCCCCAGGATGAGAGGGCCCTATCTGTTTGGAAGACCTCAAAACAGGTAGATCCTCCTCATTATTATTTACCTCTCAATGTTATTTTACGTTTCGGTTTATGGTTGTGCATCTCATATTACAACTGAAAATAGCTTTTATTAAAACCAGGAACTCCTCGAATTAGTGAGTATATTGGGAGCTAAATTTCAAAGTGTTGGAAAAATGTTTCATGTTTATCAACCGTTTTTCTGTTAGTAAATGTCTTATAGCCACTTTTTTGTCTGTTTTCATGCTCCAAAATCCAACTGCACTCACCCTCTTTCTGATTGTCACAATCGTGGTTGGTTACAATACTCCCACTGAAAGAGCCTCTGATTTGGTTGACCAGCCTCACCAAGCAATTATTGGCAATATCTCTTCCTACATCCAGTTCAGTAATTGCTTCCTCCAATGCCTTTCTACAGTTTCTGTCCCATTGTTGCCAAATTCCTTGCTGGCAACTATGGCTGCTGTGCTGCACTATGCCAACATCCATGACTGACATGTTGCTGTTTTCATAGATCACTATCTACCAGAACTTATCTGTGTGGAATATTCACCAAACCTAAAACTTCTTTCTAATTCTTGTGGCCAACAAAATTCTTATCCATAGTTATTTCTCTTTTGAAAGTCAAGTTTACAAACAAATGAGCTGAACTATCATGATTGCTTGCATGCTACCTGAAACCAATAATCTGGTACAGATTCATTGTTTACATCATTATTGGGACTAATGGTAAATGTAGCCTCTGCTCTTTACTCCAGAACCTCAACATCTCAAATCTATTTCACCAATCCTTCTCCAATCAATGAGCTGCCCTTCTGGGTGCATATCTCTACCTCAATTACAGCTCCACAATAAACCAACTGTGTGTATTAAACAAATCAACAATCAATGGTGTTTCTATTTTGACAATGGTGACCCATTCTACATTAAATGATCCCCAGAGTAGTTTTGTCACACCCACTTCACCATCACAATTTCGTAGTATATCCTTATGCTACCCCTCTTCATGTTCCTTTGTGATGGTGATAATTTCCCTCTGGGCAATCCAAATGTAAATCCTGTCCAATACACACACACACCAGTTCCTACTGCAGCTCAACCACAAGCAATTCTTGGCCTATAAATGGCAGTAGCACATGAAAGCAGCCACTCCATCTACCTTCTATGCTCCAGTTCTTGGGCAGTTTTTTATGTACGACAACTAAGAATCTCTCTACCTTCATGAGTAGCTCCTTTCAAACTGTGGTTAGCTACAAATGCAGCAACCCTGTTGCTGAAAATGCTGCTCAGCCCAATGTCAATGACTTAGACAGGAGCTTCAGTATCCATAACATTTGAAGCCTATCACAAAACACAAGCTCATCTGAATTGTGCGGCAAGAATTGTTCCTCTAGCACGTCTTTCAAATTGCACTCTCCCTTGCCTAAATCTCCACTAATTCCCATCCTCAAATGCCCACATCCTACTTGCCAACTCTTTACTCTCACCCTTCCCTTCTTGATATTTGCAAACAATTCCTCTCCTCTCTGAACATTGTACTTCCCTTCCTCTCTCTCTCTCTCTCTCTCTCTCTCTCTCTCTCTCTCTCTCTCTCTCTCTCTCTTTCTGTGTGTCCATACTGTTGCCTCTGTCAATAATACCAACACACGTTCCCACTTCTAAGTTGCCACACTCTTCTGTCTCCCTGTGCCCTTCTCCTCAGGCAACCATTCATATATAGACAGTTTTGATGTGGCCACAAGTTTGTGCATCTTGATACCCATGTATGAATCTAAAAGAGTGTATTGAAAGCATGAAAAGGATACTAGAAAGCTAGCACAATTTCCTAAGCTGTTATGATGTCAGTGCACCATCCATCAATCACCTGCAGGTGAGTGGGTGTCTTCCCATGTTTTTTCTGCTCAATATTTTTATCATTTGCATTATGTGTTCTTTGTTCTGATAGCATATAAATTTACCATAAAATGGTGAATATAGTAATGGAAGATCTTTGGTGCAACATATATTATGGAAGGAATACAGATAAAACTGACTGTAGAGTTGAAGCATTAAGATTTATGTGCCTAGACAGGCACATCACAATCATATTGCCATTTGTTCCCTTCATTCCTTTGATTATTCACAAGAGGAAAAACTGTTTACTTTTTTGTTAAAACTCTCTCACCTGGAAGAAACTGCCAACACCAGCAATAACACCAATGCCCAAAAAGTAAATTGCATACACTTTAGTTTGTGCTATCACATAATCTGAATCAGGAAGAGACAAGATCTGAAAATGAAAAGCTCAAATCATTGAACAAACCAAAATTACACAAACAAAAACAAATTAGTGTAAAAAGCTTCTATGAACTTACTGCATAAACTTCTCCGAACAATACTGCAAACATTGGAAAACTTGTGCCAACAAGGGCTGATGCTATACATCCAATCATGACATAAGCCCACTCTGGTTTGTTTAGAGCAAGAATGCGTCCCAGAGGTGCTTCATATATGTTATCATCTTCAGATTCATCAACCTGGAAACATATACATATATTATTATGTAATTAGTAGATACAAATCACTGGAACAATATAATGAACTGACTTAAATGCCACTACATAATTGAAGTCTTATACTATTAACATTAGCTCTGAATATAGAAATTACAAGCTTCCATATTTGACAGAAGCATGATGGTTTGGGTAAAGCCATTTTTTGACCACATAGTTGAGCAGCTTAGGATAGGGAAGTGTTTTCAGAGTTTCCATAAGATAGTTGTTTATAGTGAAAATGTTTTTCACAGAGAACAAAACATTGTTTTTAGTTAAAAAAGAAGGTTCTTTGATGCAGTTCCTGTTATGCCAAAATGCTTAGTCCAGCATTTTTTAGTGACTACTAAAGTGTTCCTCATTGGAGGAAGCATATATTTTCATTAATGTTTGTAAAGCACTAGTCTCCTGCACAGTTGTTTTGTCTGTAATAATCTCTGTGTATAATAATAATTGTATTGTGTAACAAGTAAGTAGAGATTTACTGATGGTCAGTAATATTGAAATGGCCTGTTGCTGAAACAGAATAGTGTAGGAAAAATGTTCTCTTGCTTTTGAAAAGGAGTGTGCGTTAGTCTCTCTTACTTTGTCTTTCTCTCTCTTAGCAAGCAGAAATCTTTGTAAATTCTCTGTTGGGAGTTATATTTTTGTCTATTGGTTTTATTGTAATGAAATGTGATACTTGTTAAGAACTTTTGTAATTATTTTAAATTTACTTCCTCCCAACTGGATAATTCACATGATTTTTCTGCCTTAGGATTAAGCATAGTCATCAGATCATTGTGGAGAGACACAGTGACCAAATGCTTATTGTGTTCAGTCATTAATTCGTACTTGCTCATAGTAGTCAATCAATGGACAATCATTTTAACATATCTTCCAACCATTCCATGTAAGAGATGTTATGAATCATATGATCAATAAATGAAAAGAATAGTTGGTACTCACCAAATAGCAGAGACAAAACACACAGACACACAAACACACACACACACACACAATGCTTTAACTTACCAAACGAGAAAGCGCTGGTATGTTGATAGACACAATAAAATAAAAAACACACAAACACACACACAAATATTTAAACTTTCCCAACCCATGGTTGCTTCATCAGGAAAGAGGGAAGGAGTTGTTGTTGTTGTTGTCTTCAGTCCTGAGACTGGTTTGATGTAGCTCTCCATGCTACTCTATCCTGTGCAAGCTTCTTCATCTCCCAGTACTTACTGCAACCTACATCCTTCTGAATCTGCTTAGTGTATTCATCTCTTCATCTCCCTCTACGATTTTTACCCTCCAAGCTGCCCTCCAATGCTAAATTTGTGATCCCTTGATTCTTCAGAACATGTCCTACCAACTGGTCCCTTCTTCTTGTCAAGTTGTGCCACAAACTCCTCTTCTCCCCAATTCTGTTCAATACCTCCTCATTAGTTATGTGATCTACCCATCTAATCTTCAGCATTCATCTGTAGCACCACATTTCAAAAGCTTCAATTCTCTTCTTGTCTAAACTATTTATCGTCCATGTTTCACTTCCATACATGGCTACACTCCATACAAATACTTTCAGAAACGACTTCCTGGCACTTAAATCTATACTCGATGTTAACAAATTTCTCTTCTTCAGAAATGCTTTGCTTGCCATTGCCAGTCTACATTTTATATCCTCTCTACTTCGACCATCATCAGTTATTTTGCTCCCCAAATAGAAAAACTCCTTTACCACTTTAAGTGTCTCATTTCCTAATCTAATTCACTCAGCCTCACCCGATTTAATTCGACTACACTCCATTATCCTTGTTTTGCTTTTGTTGATGTTCATCTTATACCCTCCTTTCAAGACACTGTCCATTCCGTTCAGCTGCTCTTCCAAGTCCTTTGCTCTCTCTGACAGAATTACAATGTCATCGGCAAACCTCAACGTTTTTATTTCTTCTCCATGGATTTTAATACCTACTCCGAATTTTTCTTTTGTTTCCTTTACTGCTTGCTCAATATACAGATTGAATAACATCGGGGACAAGCTACAACCCTGTCTCACTCCCTTCCCAACCGCTGCTTCCCTTTCATGCCCCTCGACTCTTATAACTGCCATCTGGTTTCTGTACAAATTGTAAATAGCCATTCACTCCCTGTATTTTACCCCTGCCATCTTTAGAATTTAAAAGAGAGTATTCCAGTCAACAATGTCGAAAGCTTTCTCTAAGTCTACAAATGCTAGAAATGTAGGTTTGCCTTTCCTTAATCTATTTTCTAAGATAAGTCATAGGGTCAGTATTGCCTCACGTGTTCCAACATTTCTGCGGAATCCAAACTGATCTTCCCTGAGGTCGGCTTCTACAAGTTTTTCCATTCGTCTGTAAAGAATTCGCGTTAGTATTTTGCAGCTGTGGCTTATTAAACTGATAGTTTGGTAATTTTCACATCTGTCAACACCTGCTTTCTTTGGGATTGGAATTATTATATTCTTCTTGAAGTCTGAGGGTATTTCGCCTGTCTCATACATCTTGCTCACCAGATGGTAGAGTCTTGTCAGCACTGGCTTTCCCAAGGCTGTCAGTAGTTCTAATGGAATGTTGTCTACTCCTGGGGCCTTGTTTTGACTCAGGTCTTTCAGTGCTCTGTCAAACTCTTCACGCAGTATCATATCTCCCATTTCATCCTCATCTACATCCTCTTCCATTTCCATAATATTTTCCTCAAGTACATCGCCCTTGTATAGACCCTCCTTCCGCCTTTCTGCTTTCCCTTCTTTGTTTAGAACTGGGTTTCTATCTGAGCTCTTGATATACATACAAGTGGTTCTCTTTTCTCCAAAGGTCTCTTTAATTTTCCTGTAGGCAGTATCTATCTTACCCCTAGTGAGATAAGCCTCTACATCCTTACATTTGTCCTCTATCCATCTCTGCTTAGCCATTTTGCACTTCCTATCGATCTCATTTTTGAGATGTTTGTATTTCTTTTTGCCTGTTTCATTTACTGCATTTTTATATTTTCTCCTTTCATCAATTAAATTCAATATTTTTTCTGTTACCCAAGGATTTCTACTAGCCATTGTCCTTTTACCTACTTGATCGTCTGCTGCCTTCACTACTTCATTCCTTAGAGCTACCCATTCTTCTTCTCCTGTATTTCTTTCCCCCATTCCTGTAAATTGTTCCCTTATGCCCTCCCTGAAACTCTGTACAACCTCTGGTTCTGTCAGTGTATCCAGGTCCCAGGAGAGGGAAAGACAAAAGGATGTGGGTTTTAAGTGAGAGGGTAAGGAGTCATCCCAATCCTGGGAGTGGAAAGACTTACCTAAGGGGGAAAAAAGGACAAGTATACACTCGCACACACACACATCCATCCACACATATACAGACATGGGCAGACATATGTAAATGCAAAGAGGATGGGCAGAGATGTCGGTCAAGGCGGAAGTACAGAGGCATAGATGTTGTTGAATGACAGGTGCGGTATGAGGGGCAGCAACTTGAAATTAGCGGAGGTTGAGGCCTGGTGGGTAATGGGAAGAGAGAATACATTGAAGGGCAAGTTCCCGTCTCCAGAGTTCTGATGGATTGGTATCAGTGGGAAGGATTCAGATAACCTGGACAGTGTAGCACTGTGCCAAGATATGCTGGCCGTGCACTAAGGCATGTTTAGCCACAGGGTGATCCCCATTATCAACAAACACTGTCTGCCTGTGCCCATTCATGCGAATGGACAGTTTGTTGCTGGTCATTCCCACATAGAAGGCTTCACAGTGTAGGCATGTCAGTTGGTAAATCATGTGGGTGCTTTCACACGTGGCTCTGCCTTTGATCGTGTACACCTTCCGGGTTACAGGACTGGAGTAGGTGTTGGTGGCAGGGTGCATGGGGCAGGTTTTACACCGGGGGCGGTTACAAGGGTAGGAGCCAGAGGGTAGGTAAGGTGGTTTGGGGATTTCATAGGGATGAACCAAGAGGTTACGAAGGTTAGGTGGATGGCGGAAAGACACTCTTGGTGGAGTGGGGAGGATTTCATGAAGGGTGGATCTTATTTCAGGGCAGGATTTGAGGAAGTCGTATCCCTGCTGGAAAGCCACATTCAGAGTCTGATCCAGTCCCGGAAAGTATCCTGTCACAAGTGGGGCACTTTTGTGTTTCTTCTGTGAGAGGTTCTGGGTTTGAGGGGATGAGGAAGTGACTCTATCTATTTGCTTCAGTACCAGGTCGGGAGGGTAGTTGCGGGATGCAAAAGCTGTTTTCAGGTTATTGGTGTAATGGTTCAGGGATTCAGGACTGGAGCAGATTCATTTGCCACGAAGACCTAAGCTGTTTGTTGGTAATGAGGATCACCCTGTGGCTAAACATGCCTTGGTGTATGGCCAGCACATCTTGGCACAGTGTTACACTGTCCGGGTTATCTGGATACTTCCCACTGACGCCAACCTATCAGAACTCCTGAGATGGGAACTTGCCCTTCAATATATTCTCTCTTCCCATTACCCACCAGACATCAACCTCCACTAATTACAAGTTGCCGCCCCTCGTACCTCACCTGTCATTCAACAATATCTTTGCCTCTGTACTGCCGCCTCGACTGACATCTCTGCCCAACCTCTTTGCATTTACATATGTCTCCCATGTATGTATATGTGCGGATGGATGTGTGTGTGTGCAAGTGTATACCTGTCCTTTTTTCCCCCTAAGGTAAGTCTTTCCACTCCCGGGATTGGGATGCCTCCTTACCCTCTCCCTTAAAACCCACATCCTTTCGTCTTTCCCTCTCCTTCCCTCTTTCCTGATGAAGCAACCATGGGTTGCGAAAGCTTGAATATTTGTGTGTTGTGGGTCTATCAACATACCAGCGCTTTCTCGTTTGGTAAGTTAAAGCATCTTTGTTTTTTATATATATTTTTCCCACGTGGAATGTTCACACACACACACAAATGCAACTCACACACATGACCACAGTCTCTGGCAGAAAGGTTTCAGCTGCCAGAGGCTGTGGTCATGTGTGTCTGGGTTGCATTTGCATGAGTGTGTGTGTGTGTGTGTGTGTGTTTTGTCTATTTTTGACAAAGGCTTTGTTGGCCAAAATCTAACTTTCTGACACTCTTTTTGTTGTGCCTTTCTGTGACTCAGCATGTCTGTTATATGGTGAGTAGCAACTATCGTTTTCATTATACTGTTACAGTCCATCCTGGATTTTCCATTGTTTGAATCATGTGGTCATTCATCTCCAAACTATGATGCTGTCAGCCATTGTCTATGTCAGACACCAGCCACATGTTCAATGATTAGTTGGTTACCCATATCACAATGACGCATTGATCTCTAGGAAGGTTATAAAAACAAACAAAATTTAGTCTAAAAGCTGAGGTACAATGCGTCACAATGTGTCGCAATGTTCCATTCCTGAAGTGTGATTTTGGAATCTCTGTGGCTGGCACAAGCTTGAGGGCTCAAAACATTAGCTTGACGCAAAGTTCATTAAGCGTGAGTATACCTGTTGGTCTTTTTTTCAAACAGTATGTCCAATAGAGTTGTGTTATTCTTTTCAAGGTAATTACGATGAATAATCCTGTTTGTATCCCAGAAAATGATGAGCACAGTCTTTCTTATAGGTGAAATCAAGTTCACTGTCTAGCTGGTTGTTAGCCACTGCTTTGATTACTATTTTGTTTGTGAAGAGAAGCAATTTATCCATGTATCAAAAACAGTAACAAATCAGTGTACAAAATTATTTAAATTCTTTTAAATTGGTTCAGTCATTACAATGAAACATTTTTCCTTTTACTTTTGGTCAGTATTTAACTAATATGATACCCATATTTCAAAAAGTTTTCTCATGATTAATTCTTCATGTAAAATCTACTTTACATCATCTATTATAAGCCTCTAGCATCATATGTTTTGTATACCTTTAATCAAATTCAAATTGTCCACTTACTCGATAATTTCATGTACAGTTGCAGTTTTGTTGAATCAATCAACAGAAGGACATGCAAATATGATTCAACTGCCTACTTATCACTTCTAGGCAGTAAAATAAAGGATTATACTCTTAAAAATCGTTACCAACTATGTCTAAATTTCTATTGACATGGTATTCAGATTTAACTATTTGTACAATACATACACATAACATGGTTAATTTAAAAAGCCATATAAACAATAATATTCCATGAATTAAGTTGACATATGACTTATAACATTGTGCAAGTTGTACCACAATTTAAAAAATACTAATATAAACACCATCTATGAGCTAGGTAAAAAATACATACCTAATGTGGTTAATTTAAAAAGCCATATAAACAATAACACTCCATGAACCAAGCTGACATTGTACGTGCAAGATGTACCACAACTAAAAAAATACTAATATAAACACCATCTATGTGCAAGGTCAAAAATATTTCACCATGCCCTGATACATGAGTGATGTTGACTCAGGTATCCTTCTTATTATTAAACTCTATACATATAATCTTCTTATCATTTATTGTATTGAAAAGATAGTGAGAAGAAAGGCCTCATCCATTTCCAAATGGGATCCATGCCCGATGTACCTAACAGTGGCCCAGAGAAGTTTAAAGTATTGTAGTGACGCCATTACCATGGTTAGGGACCTCAAATGATACTCATTAATTATGATCAAGAACACTCACAGGTTACTGAGTAGATATAGTGATTTTTTAGACTTCCTTGCATGTTATGGTAAGGAAGAATGGAAGGGAAGCCAGAGGCTAGATCATCTCATAACATAAATGTTCACTGTAACATGTCAGAAGGCAGACACACATTCACAGGTATGGGGGAAAGGAATGGAACTGAATATAAAGGGGAGGTCTAAATTCCTGGTGTATTATGCTACAGTATTTCAGAAGAAATTTGGAACTGCATGAAGTATAGGATGAGCAAAAGAACAATGATTAGTAATACATACACACAAAATTTATTTATTTATTACTCTGTGTTGCCACAGGAGACAGAATTTTATTATAATATAATGTATTTATTCCTTACCTTGTCTTCAAATGCAGAAACACTGGACTTTGTACCAACACTGCTAGCTACTGAGTGCTGTCTTGACAGCTGATGAGATAAGTTTGGGAGACGATCAGCATCCTCATTACCTGACATATTTCTAGCTGAAGCTGTAAGCAAGTATTGGCATGTTTAACTAATATATGCAGTAATGCATGAACATTTAAATGGTAGTCATATGTATTTCCATCTGAAGCAGGATGTTTACTGAAGTTATACAAAACATGGCATAGATATAACACACCCTGAAGTATCAGGACAAATATTCCAGAGACTGGTGTCCTAAGAGGATAAAATTATCAAGGTACAAGTAAATTTAATTAGTGATGGTAGTAAATAGTATGTGGATTTTTAGGTCAGAAAAGGTGCTTTTGAGGCACCTAAAACAGGCTCTTTCAGTACCTCAATTACGCTATATAAAACCCAAAATAAGTCCTAGAATGCATTACACAGAAAACCTGAACATAATGTAAAATACAATGTTGATAAATGAGCTTTTTATTATTCATTAAAAACAAGGAAAAGAAAATATTCACAGTTGCACAACACAGTAGACATTACACTACTTTAGTGTTCAAACTGATCCCAAACCTTTTTAATTTTCTCCAAGATAAAACTAGAGTATAACACACACATAGCCATATCTTTAAATACGTATAATATGCATCTTTATAAATTGTGTATAAACCAGTGCTTTCAAACATCAGGCCATAGTTGGCTTCACAGTAAGTAACAAACCTTCTCCATGTTTACCAGAAAAATCTATGGTACTTGTCGATCAGTATTAATTTATATGACAAAACAGAATGTTCTACTTCAAAGGATGTGACAGGAGTGTACTTCACTTTTGGCACATGTTGGATAGGAAAGCTGCAATCAGGGGAGCTGGACTTTCCACAAAGTATGCTTGTTGCTGCACACAATTCCTTCAGGTCTGTGTTGTTCTGCAAAACATTTTGCATATTTGCTTGTACTTTTTCTCTCACTTCACTCGATCCTTTCTTTTTAACATCCTCCAACAATATTTTCATAGATAGGTCTCCATGGGCTTTCTGATTTAGAAATAATTCTTGTCATAAATTTGTAGTGGGATCTAACATAAACCAAGTCCAATTGGATTGAGGGATCTTTGAGTAATTGTTTTGTTGAAATTACAGAAGAGGTATCCTCCAGTAGATTTACAACTACACTCTGAACAGCTGAGAGATGCTTACTGTAGTATTCCACTGGTACTAACCAAGTGCTCCAGTGGGTAGCAATAGGTTCAGGTGCAAGGGCACAACTGGTAGATGTTCTTTGAATGCCTGTATACTTGCTGGTGCCTTTAAAAAAACTTTCTTTACCATGGGGATTAATTTGTTTACCTTAGGTAATCCTAGCCTTACTTACTCTTCTATACAGTTAAATACCATATGCTACACAAGTTACATACAGCTTCAAAGGGCAGAATACTTGAAGCAGTTTAAACCCTGCAAGCATATATTCAGCGGCATCTGTGAAGGCCAGAAGCACATGGTTTTCATCCACACCATTTGGATATAGCACCTTCACTAATGAACTAATGAAATGTGCAACTGTTTGCTGGTTATTATTTAGGAACTGTTTTGAATAAATCAAATAAGACCTGGATGGCAAATCTGAGTCCAAAATGCCAACAATCAGATTTGCCATATACCAGCCAAGACTGTCAGTAGTTTCATCAACAGAAATACATATGCAAGACTCCAAAATATCTTCTCAGATTCTGTGCAATGCATCAGTGTAAGCTGAATACACATAATTTTTATGCAACATTAGCTCTGCAAGAGCATACTGATGGTAGTACTTCCCAAGAAATCCATTGAAAAGAGGATCTTCCACTTTTCAAAAAGGGAAGTTTGCTGCTACTTTGTTACGAGGGTCTTGTTTAAAGTGTTTACTTCAATTTTGATTTTTGTTCAACATGACCTCTTTGAAGATGTCCACATCAAAACTAGTATCAGTGACCAGGACATGGTTGTGGCAAAAATGATTTCCTACGTATAAAGGACAACTTAAAAATAACAAGCAGAAAGATATGTATATTTAGTAAATTAGGTGAAAGATCAGTAGTGTCATATCTCAATGAGGAATTTGAAACTTTCAGCACAGGGCAGAAGCAGATAGAGAAACTCTGACTCAAGTTTAAAGGAATAGTTGACCATCAACTGGATAGATATGGACCCAGTAGAACAGTTCATAATGGGAGGGAACTTCCATGGTATAAAGTCACTGTAAAGAAAAAGAGATTGCTGCATAATAGGTGTAAAACAAAGCATAGGGCTATAGATAGAAAAATGCTGAATGAAATACATTTGGCTATCAAGAGAGTAATGTGTGATGCCTTCAATGGCTACCATAGCAGAATATTGTCAAGTGTTGTTTCACAGAACCCAAAAAATTTCTGGTCATATGTAAAGGCTATTAGTGGCATAAAAGTTAGTGTCCAGTCCCTAACAAATGAAACAGGAACTGAAATTGAGGGTAGCAAAACAAAAGCTGAAATTCTTAACTATGTTTCCAAATGTTCCTTTACAAAGGAAAACCCTGGAGAATTGCCCCAATTAATCCTCATACCACTGAAACTATTAATGAAGTAAGTATTAGTGTCAGTTGTTTGAGAAACAGTTGAAATCATTAAAACTGAACGAAACTCCAGACCCTGATGGAATCCCTGTCAGATACTCCACTGAATTTGTGGCTGAGTTAGCTCCTCTTCTAACTATAATTTATTGTATATCCCTTGAACAAAAAACCAAGCCCAGTTCTTGAAAAAAGGCACATGCCATGTCTGTCTACAAGAAGGGTGATGAAAGTGATCCACAAAACTACCATGCAATATCCTTGACATTGATTTGTTGTAGTATCTTAGAACATATTATGAGCTAAAACATAATGAGGTATCTTGAACAGAATGACCTCCTCAATGCCAACCAGCACAGACTTTGAAAACAGTGATCATGTGAAACCCAGCTTAGACTTTTCTCGCATGACATACTGAAAGCTTTCGATCAAGGCAACCAGGTAGATACAGTATTTCTTGATTTCCAAAATGCATTTGACTACACTTATTGTTAAAAGTACAATCATACAGGGTCTCAAGTGAAATTTGTGACTGGATTGAAGGCTATTTGGTAGAAAGGACACAGCATGTTATCTTGGATGGAGAGTCATTTTCAGCTGTAGAAGTAACTTCAGGTGTGCCTCAGGGAAGTGTGTTGGGACCCTTGCTGTTCATAATGTATATTAATGACCTTGCAGATAATATTAATAGTAAAATTATGCTTTTTGCAGATGGTGCAGTTGTCTATAATGAAGCTGCATAAATATTTGGTCAGATCTTGATAATATTTCAATGTGGTGCAGAGATTGGCAACTTGCTCTAAATGTTCAAAAAATGTAAAATTGTGTACTTCACAAAGCCAAAAAACATAGTATCCTATGGCTAAGACACCAGAATCAAAATTTTTAGTGAGTCACTGTTGGAACTGGCCAACTCATACAAATATCTGGGTGTAAAACTTTATAGGGACATGAAGTAGAATGATCACATAGGTTCAGTCGTGGTTGAATCAGGAGGTAGACTTTGGTTTATTGGTAGAATATTAGGGAAGTGCAATCAGTCTACAAAGGAGATTGCTTACAAATCAGTTGGACCAGAGGACCCAGTCCATTCCATGTAAACACAGCCTACACTATTATAAGCCACCAACAGCTTGTACAGTGCCTTGTTTACAATTTGGGTCCATGAATTTCTGCAGTCTGTACCACACTCAAACACTACCATCAACTCTTACCAACTTAAGATGGAACTCATCTGAGCAGGCCATGGTTTTTTCAGTCTTCTAGGGTCCAGTGGATATGGTCACGAGCCGAGTAGAGACGCTGCAGGCAATGTCATGCTGTTAGCAAAGGCACTCACAGCAGATATCTGCTGTCATAACCCATTAACAGCAAACGTCACCACATTTTCCTAACAGATACATTCATTGTACATCCCACATTGATTTCTGCAGTTATTTCACACAGTGTTACTTGTCTCTTAACACTGACAACTCCACGCAAATGCTTTGCACTCGGTCATTAAGTGAAGGCCGTCAGCCATCATGTTGCCCGTGGTGAGAGATAATGCCTGAAATTTGTATTATAGGCACACTATTGACACTGTAGATCTCAGAATATTGAATACCCGTATGATTCCTGAAATGGGATGTCCCATGCATCTAGCTCCAGCTAACATTCTGCGTTCAAAGTATGTTAATTTCTATCATGCGGCAATAATCACATCAGAAATCTTTTGACATGAATTCCCGGAGTACAAATGACAGCACTGCCAATGCACTGCCCTTTTATACCATGTGTAGATATCACATTGCTGTCCCATGTCTTTTGTCACCTCAATGTATTTTGCATACGCTTTGTAATTAGCTATAGCATCAGAGCTGCTTCTGAAAGAGATACAGTTTCCTTTTCATCATATAAATACCTTCATTCCTTGAGTAATCCATGGCTTCTTTGTAGACTTTGCCCTAAACTGGGTTACTTTTAAGGGAAAACAGCTTCAGCAATCATTGTAATATAAGTGTTGTAAAATGATATTTCTATTTGATGATGTATAGCTATGATAGCCTAATAATTATCATATACAACACAGCGTACTGAATATTTATATGTTTTGTGACATGTCATGTTTAAGATATTTTTGACTTATTCCCCATCCATGAGGATCATTTCCCTTGGGGTATGAGGAAGGTACACTAGCGTGTTTGTTTTTCTTTATACATATTTATTATGTAATCCTGTTTCTCTGACGTACTCTACATCCTGGAGAATCTCCTCCCACAGATCTTTTGAAATGAAATCTAATATAATCTAATAAAACCAGGACTTTATTAATATATGTATACTTTTCATTCATGTCATGAGCACTGTATACATGACTCCAGTTTGTATTTGAGGAGTTTCCTAAAATAATGCAATTATCAACTTACTCACTGCCCTCTTGAACTCAGAATTAGTAGATTTTATGTACTGGTCAGAACTAATATTTAACAAAAGGAGTTATATATCATGACCCGAGATATTTTTCTGTAAATAAATTATCAATGACTGTTTTTGAGAAGTTATCTGTCCTACTTGGGAAGTTCACAGTAGTAATTAAGCTGAAAGATACTGACTGCAGTAAATTATTACTGAGAGAATTTTTAAGTATGTATAAGTTAATATTCCACTATGGTTGGCATAATATAAGGAAAGAAGGAGTGATTATGTATATAAAAAGTGGAAGGAAGTCCGAGACCATCGACCCAAATGAATATTGCATTGAGCTGCTCTTTGAGTGTTTTTACTTCAGTAATAGACTTGTACACATACAACACAGCAATTCTGGGAATGAACAGGCCCCCAACAGTATAAGTTTGGTACTTTGTTAAGCAATTAGATAATCACTAATGATGAAAATAATGGGATGTCACTGTATAGGAGATTTAAATACTGACTTTGGGCAGTGTCGACTGAATGCACTGATAATTACTAATGTGCATATTATTTATAAAAGGGGAGATGAACACATGGCCTCTGACACTAGAGCCTTCTCCCTTCTCTCCGTGTTCTCAAAAATTATTGAGAAGGTAGCCTGCAACAAAATAATGAAACAACATTCTCACAATAACTTTATAATGACTGTTTTCTATTAAAATTTTGTTTCAGAGAAAGGAATATATGATCTCAATAAACTTCATCTTTGGAGAATTAAACAAGAAATATTACCCTGTTGGTTTTTTCTGTGGTCTTACCAAGGCTTCTCGTTGATTATGTAGATTATAAAATTCTACTATGGAAACTAAAACATTGCAATATGAAAAGCATTCTCCTTAGACAGGTAGAAATATATCTCCAACACAGAAAATGGACACTCATATTAATGGATGATATCAAACAGGGTGTATACATGGACAAGGAAAAAAAAATTCCCGGATTTTTCCCGGATATCCCGGTTGAAAATACACTTTCTCCCAGGTGAAAATACACTTTTTCCATGTTAAGTGACAGTATGCTTTTCCTCGGCACTGTAAAACATCAATTCTTTGAATGTTTATGGTTTTATACACCGACGTAGAATTTCCCAGCACTTTAAGACAACGAAACTCAGGGGGGGAAAAAACATGTTTTGGAAAGATCTTTGATGTGCAGCAACATGTATGCTGCATATTTTTGTGTTACAAAGGTATAAATTCGAATTCCAAGAAACACCACATGTTACTTTCCAAAGCATAGAAATTGAGATTGTGATGCAGGTTTCTAAGCCACTCCTAGCTCATGTCATGTGATTTCGCCAGCTGATGACAGCATAGAACACGTGATATAGTCAGCCAACAGCAATATCACTCTTAAGTAGCGCAAACACACAATCAAGAAAAGTTAATGGTTTAAATTAATATACATAGTGTTGCTATAAGAAAAACGAAGCTTTCACATATTGGTCCTGAAGATGAATAAGTTTCAGGAGAAGCTAAGGTTCTACATATAATGTTTTTTTTTTTTTTTTTTTTTTTTTTTTTTTTTTTTTTTTTTTTTTTTTTTTTTTTTTGCGCTTTAAGTTACATCACACAAATGTGCCAGTAAAATTTTCAATAATGATGTAAATGTCTGATCTGGGCTTGAAATTCTTCTAGGTGGTCGTCCTTAAAGAGTTGATTTTTAAATGAGAGTCAAACGCTCTGTGATTTAAGAAATTCATCATACATTCTTGCACATAGTTCATCTTGCATAAAAGGAAATTTACTTTGAAAGTAACACTTTTCAAACCACCATTCACAATATTTTCACATGACCTGTTAGAAAGTGGTTCACTTCATCTGTTGCCAGAGAGCACCAGATAACAGGCGTCACTGCGCTTGCACAGCTACGATGACGCAGGAAGCCCTCATGTTCGTAGGTGTAAAACATTAAAATATCTTGCATTATGTCATAAAAGAAACAAGGCATCAGAGAATACTTCAAGAGTATCGGAATTTCATGAACCATACTAAAATGCATGATTCGGCTTAAAGTGCACATTCATATGTCCAGATTTGGATGTAAATTTTCTTGGACTACCAGCAGGCTACTGTATTATCTCATGTTTGGTTGTTTATTATGGCATAATGCCATCGAGCTAGAAGATGGAAAATGTGCACTTGAAATGCAGCGAACAGTTGAAACTAGCCAACTGTGTGACATTAAACACCTCATTTTAAATAAATTGACTGCCTCGGCGCAAAAGATTAATATAAGCCAAATCTCTTTAGCAAACCGACAAAAATAACTTCATTGTTCTGCAAGGCGATTAATGCTTGGCTGTCAGAAAGGCGGAAATAAAACCTGAAACTAATAACATATTTTAGACTTCCGTAATTATGCGAAGGTATTTTAATTCATTTGATACCTCCTGGCCACAGAAATCCGTTTTGTTTTCATTTAATGTGAGAGCAATAAACGAAGAGGAAACAGCAAAATCACTAAACATAAGCACGGGTCATGTGGAGACTCCCCACTACAACTCAGACTGCTCTGTGGATCAGCCCTGGATCTCTGATGTTTATGAACTGGGGCAATATTAGTGGCACTCAGCCACACGTCTGTAGCCAGAAGCGGGAGAAAGTACTACTCATATGCCACTGAATTGTGCATGCACAAAAGCCCGCCCACAACTGCTCAAACGAATCTAATGTAAACAGCTGTCATGTCACGCTCATAGGAGGCAATTTCTTGTTAGGAAGCATTGCATAGTCTTCCCAAAGCCTTTTACACACTTCGCTGTTGCCAAACGCTTGTATGGGCACTGTGTTTTATTGTTGTACATGGCATATTTCCTTTGTGACTTAAGTTTTCTTTTCGTTTTTTTTTCTTTTGTTCACGTTTTGTTGCTGCAGTATTATTCTGCAGAAGCAGGACACAGTAGTATCCTTTGTTAGAGTATTGGTTCTTACCAGTCAAAGTCATAAAAATTTAACTGAAAACTAAAACAATGAAAAATTCCCAGAATTCTAAATAATTCCTGGGTTTTTCCTGGTTTTCTCCCGGATGAAAAAATTCCCGGGTTTTTCCCAGATCTCCCAGTTGTCCCGGGTCGTATACACCCTGTCAAAGGAATGACATAAACACAGAGTGAGGTACCATTAAATAAGTTGTTCTACATTTCGATGCTTGGCCTACTTCTATTGTTGCCTATATAAATGATTTACCAGAGACACTGAAGGACCCTTCAAAAACTGTAACATTTGCTAATGACACAAGTATACTGATAAACACCTCCAACACTCCATGCCAGGGACAGCCTGGAGAATATTGCAATGGAATGGGTTACAAGTAGTTAAAAGCAGCTGCTTAAATTGTAATCATACAAAGACTCATGTTATGCAGTTCCAAACAAATATCAAATAATTTTTGAGCACCAAAATGGGCACACACTAGATGAAACCTCATGTGTGAAGGTCTTAAGCATCCAGATGGATAATAAACTGAGGAGGTGCCAATATATGCTTACATTAACCAAACTGTTCATGTCTGCCTGCTTTGCACTTATAAATCTCTCTCTTATCAATGTGAGATAAGCAGCAGCTATTAAATATAAATGATGAAGTAGTAGCTTTTTTTCTATGTTATGGCTTTTCTGCTAATACAACCATTCTACAAGTAATGCAATGCTTTTTTTCTGAAAGTAGGTTCATGCTGGTTTTATTCAGGACTCCAATACATCATATTATTCCCCACTCTTTTGGCTACAAGAACCTATTTTTCAACATTGTCTCCCTTACTGGGAGTGCCTGTATGCCCAAGTGGTATCACTCGACTGGTTAACATTGGAGCCAATGTCTTGCTGCATCAGTAACCTTCTCATCATCCCATGAAGTGCATCCTTCATTGGGCCGAACAGATGGATGTCGGAAGGTGCAAGAAATGGGCTTTAGGGAGGATGAGGACTAAAAGTCTAATGAAATTCTGTGAGCTCTTCTCAGGTGCACTACCAACAAAGACATCCAGTTGTGCAGCAAGGCATTTGATTTTTATCTGTCAATCACCTTGAATGAGAGTGTCCGCACTTTCCAACATTGCAGGAGTCACAGTTATTTGTGACCGACTGGCATGCTGCAGGAGACTGGACAGGTTTGTGGGATCTCGTTTTGGTATGATAGATGTCTCACCCAATAACTCACCATGCTTCTGTTCACTGCCAGGTCTCCGTAGACATTCTGCAAGTGCCTATGAATATCTGCATTGCTTTGATTTTCTGCCAAAAGAAAGACAATGACAGCTCTCTGCTTGCAACGCACCTCCATTACAAAACCATTTTGGAGACTGCATATAGTGTTGCCTTGCAATGCATCTCCATTACAGACACCATATTGGAGGCTGCATGTAGATATAGTGCTGCCAAGTACTGGAAATTCATGAAACTATAGGGGCTGAAGTGAGAATATTCCACAATGGCCCACAACAAATTTCGCATTTCTTCAAATGAAACTGACTGAGAAAAAAACTGTGTTGCATTACTTATTGAGGGTCTCACAGGCCTGGAAACAGAATATAATACCAGCTGGATTTTTTTTTTTCAGTCTACTTTTAATCTAGCTCTCAGTGATATGAAGATTCACTTGGAACTATACAAGGTTCATATTCTACATTAAACTGTATGTTCCCTTTCCCCATTAGGATTACTGGGGAAGGTTAGAGACACATAAGCCACTATTATTATTGTTATTAACAGTAGAGGGACAGTCTGCTGGAAATATAATATACAGGTTAAGTTTCTAAGAGTTCCTTCTCTGGTGTTAACACTTAAACTGATTTGTTTCACATATCTGTAAGTTCTCCTTCTTGATGGGATCTGTGAGACACAATAAATGAATGAATGAATGAATAAGTGACTTTATGCCTCCTTATCTAGGGTTAAGAAGAGAATTCTATTTCATGGTGGAAAAGTTTACAAGCTTACATCAGACATCAAGCCAGATATTACAAATCTGTCCATGTTTCCATGTATAGCATGATAACCTGCATTCTAGGATTGAAAATTCTCAAAAGCTATGTGATGAGTAGTGATGTGCTTTGTAAACAGGATTCTGTTGTTACAAAAGTAGATAATTGTTTTCTATTGTGCATGCCATTGTGGCCAACTAGATGTTAAGTTATCAGTATGAGACAAAAAACAATTTTTTAATGTATGTGAAGAAGCAGCATTTTATTCAGAAAAACAGCTTTTCGATACTTCTGCTGTGCCCTATTTAGCCTACAAGCCAAAGAGGTTTTGCAATTTAACAATGATCAGTTATTAATGCAGGTTCCAACAGATGGTTCTCTTTGTTGACAAGTTATTTGTTCCACATCCCTAAAAGTTGCCTTTTTGATGGGACCTACAAAATGCAATGATGAATGAATTTTCAGCAACAGTTACTCCTAAAAGTATACCTGTGTGAGAAGACTTGTCTGATGCATGCACAAGTTCAAAGTATCGGCCACGCATTTCCATAAGCTCAACATGTGTGCCCTGCTCAACAACTCTGCCAGCATCTAGGCAGATTATTCTGTCAGCTGCACGCACGGTAGAGAGCCTGTGAGCCACAACCACTGTAGTGCGTCCATGGCTGGCATGGTCCAATGCTGCCTGAACTTTTGCTTCACTTGCTAGGTCGAGAGCTGATGTTGCCTCATCAAGAAGTAATACATGTGGATTTCTTACAAGCGCTCGGGCAATTGCAATTCGTTGCTTTTGACCTCCAGACAGTTGTGTGCCACGATCACCAACCATAGTGTCATAACCCTGTTGAAAGAATTTAAAGGACACATAAGTTAACAGTTGCATTTTGAATCTTGTTGTGTTGAATTATTAAAACTGTTATCATGAGGCATAGCTCTTGCTGGTAATAAAGCTATACATGAGGTTCTGTATAATCTAGCTCTCTGCTCAGTATAAGCGTGAAATATGTTTCAAGCACTGAGGACTGTTGGGTCCTAACCATTTCATTTCATACAGTACAGTACAGTATAATACAAGCATTTCAGAGTTTATGAAATTTACAGTTCCAACTAGGACACAAATTTCAAACATGCACGGAATAAGATAGACTGTAAAGCATGATTTGGTCTACTTTCTTGATAAGATATTGGTTAAAGAATGCAAATAAAGCTGACATCTCTCACCTGTAATACAAAAACAACAGAATTTCTGATGGTCTTAAAACAACAGAAAGGGGTCATTTTGACCCCACATAAAATATTTAATATTTGAGTCAAGGAAGTACTTTATTTTTAGTGCATATTAATCCACACCTTTTATCAAGTTATAATAACAATGATTCAACATGATAGCTACTATTACTTGCTGCAACAAAAAATTATTTTATCGACTTGTCCTTGGTCATGCTAAAAAGTTTCCTAAAAATTAGACTTTCTTAGATTGGCTATTTGTAGAATTTTTTGATACATTTAGTGCATATGGTCTATATTATACTGGTATGTGTTCTACAAATAGCTTTGTCGCACTTTTTACTTAAGTCATTGGAATCTACTACATGCACTTAGCACAGGTAATTTCTGTTTTATGTGCACATTTTCTGCCTATGGCTTTGTGACACTTTACACACTTTCACTGGTCTTATTGCCTTTGCAGAGGCTGTTTTGGCACTTTTTCCACTTTCTAGATGACTGTGGTCCCCTATAATCTTCATTTTCCCTGTTCTTCAACCTGCTCTTCTGTTCTCCTGAGTTCACTCACCACCTTAAGTATGATCTTCTTCCATTCCGTTTTCTTGCTCTTTACTACTTTGTAGATAGCAGACTTGATTATTGCCACCTTGTCCAAGATGTCACAGAGGGCATTCTTCGGCCATCTCCTACATGCAACCTTTGGGATATATTTACAGGTCATTTGATCAACCACATCCACGTCACCTTCGTTAGATTTTAGAATGAAATGGTTTCAGGTTTCTTCTTTCATTATTTGCTTATTGCTGTTTCAGCATGCAGTGTGTCAGAAGAATGGTATTTAATTCTTCTTTTCTTGGGTGCAACCTGCCACCATCAGTCTGGTGCAGGATTGGGGGGGGGGATGTAGTATTTCATCAACTGGTTTCTATTTCTCATCAAGGATTTCACAATGTATTTTGTTCAAGTAACAAGTAATGAAGTTTTATTTTCTTTGAGTTTCTTAGGAAGTTGGAGAGACATGAAGGAGTAGTCTGTCATCCCATTTCTTCCTGGATGTAGATTTGGCTGTTTGAGATGCACATCGACATGCTGTCGAAGTGGTTTCACCTCTCTATAGAGTTCTTATTTTCTGAGGTATAGGAAACCATTACACATATACTTTGTCACTATATCAGCAGCATTCTAGAATCTAAGACCATATTTGTCAGGTTTCTTGGGCATGAATTCAGTGAACTTGCATCTTGTTTTCCTTGTTATTACTGGGTGGCACACGATAAGTCACCTGATTTGTTTCATGAATAACCACGTTTGTTGTTGACAAGATTTGTAATTTATTGATGTAGAAGTAAAGAATACAGCTTGGAAATACAACCTAATGGATCACATGTTCAATATGACTGTCGTTTTGTTTTACAACTTCTTCACGTCGCATAAATGCATTTGTGATGACTCTCCATCACAAATCTTCTGGAATGGCGCAGCATAACTCCACAATGATGGCCTTAAGTTGCACTGCATTTTCAGGTTTTCTGTGGTATATCTTCTCTTTAAGGAACCCCTGAAGGAAGAAGTCACATGCATTTATGTCTGGGCTGTAGGGGGGCTACATTCCTCCTCTTGTGTAATGTTCTGGAAATCTGTTTGACGATACCCTAAGGCCAAGTCTTTGGTGTAGTAAATCAAGCACAACATTGGCAGTATGGGGGTGTTCTCCATCCAGCCTGAACCATTTTATCTGCAATAGAAGACACGAGGCCATGAGTTGAGGAAAGAACTGGTTTTGCAGCATGTATAAATAGTGTTCACCAGTTACTGTAGCATTGAAGAAGAACGGACCAATGATTCCATGGCTTGACATCATGACCCACATGCACACTTTCTCCCTGTAGGTGTCTTTCATGTGGATTATTTGCGGAGCTTCACGTGCCCAGAATCAAATGTTCTGTTTGTTCACAATATGATTCACATAAAAATAAGCTTCATCAGAAAACCATGTGTTGTGTAGCACTGCCTCTTGGTCTTGCTTGATTGCCCACCTTGCAAACTGTAGCCTCCACTCCTTATCTCTCACAGTAAGCTTCTGTGCCACAGTCATCTTGTATGGATACAAGCAAAGGTCAGATTGAATAATTCTTTGTATGGATTGGCTTGAAATTACCAACTCGGCACTGGCTCTTCTTGTTGATTTACTCGGACTATGAGTCAAAACCACTTGATCAGCTTCAATGTTTTGTGGCGAACATATGGTACATGCATGTGGCCACTGACACTCCAAAACAGATCCAGTGCCTTCAAATTTTTGATGTAATCTGCATATTTTCTGTGGGCTGGGAGCCCACCCTGTGCTGAAATGAGCACGAAACTTTCTCTGTGTCAACATAACGCTGTTCGTCGTCATGAACAGTAACACAATCTTTGTCTTTTGTGTGACGGTCAACCGCACTTTATCCGACATTGCGGCAAACTGAAATGGCGGACTCACAACAGAAGCAATGCACTTGCAATGACACCTGGTGAAATTTCCATGAACTGCACAAAGTTGAGTGCACAATTTGAAAGCTATTACCCCAATAGTATACTTGTAGGATCAAAATTCAATCAGGTGACTTATCATGCACCACCCTGTAGTTGCTCACCTATTGTTATATTTTTTCTGATGTGGTAAGAACAAATACTCTTTTCCATGAACTTTTCCTTATTTTCAGATACAAGAGCAAATTTGTTGGGTGGCAGGTGTTCAGCCTCCACAGACATGGCCTTTGTACCACTGACACCTGGGCATATGTGCTGGCTATCAACATTTTCACTTCCTACAGTAACGTGGTAAAATCATTGTTTTTCAATACTTTGTGAGGATTTGATTCTGTATATTTCTCCATGAGTGTAGCACCTCTTCATCAAAAATAATTCAGAAAGCACTGATGACAGAGTTGTCTACTTGTTGGGAAATGCAAGTGCTCTCTCCTTTAGAATGTTTAAAACTAACCTTCTTCCAGAAGATGAAAAATCACTTTCTCCCACTTGGTTCCACCACTAGTAACCAACTTTGTACAGAAGTTCAAATGCTATAATGGATGAGGTGAGGATTGACATAGATCAGCATATGAATATACCTCCACTAGACTTTCTTCATTCACAATGTCTTCATCTTCATATTAACTTTTCTTTGATACAAAATCCTCATCTTCATCAGTGTAGTCAGTTTCTGATTCAACATCAGAATTTTCTACAAGACATAACATTTCTTCATCAGAAAGTCCACACTGAAAAAACAAGTTCAAAAATATCTTTCATGGACAAAGACTATTACGTGAATAACATGATATAAACTGTGGCAGAATGCAATGTACATTTGACAAGACATAATGAGGAGAAACAACTTTGCATGATTGCTGATTGTTGCTGCTTCATTGATGGACTGTCTACACCTATTCAGAAGAGAAATTACATTAGTGTCAAATTGATCCCTTCTGTCATTCTAGACGTATTGAATGAAAAGTCCAAGAAAATATAAATTTTCATAAATCCTAATACATCATTGTAAAGAAGAGAAAAAATTAGGAAAAGTCATTTGATTTCATAAATGAAGTAAAAAAATTGGGTACGAAGTTGAAGAAAACAGTATGATGTGGGTCATTTTGACCCAGTCTGACAATGTAGTCTTAAGATTTATTTCCGTCAATGGGAGTAGCCTCATTACTTTTGTTCATTAATATCTGCATCTAAAACTTGTCAAAAAAGTATCAAGATTATATCTCCACTACAAGTATGCATTCTGAACTATGGTAAACAGTTGTATTCCATTAAGTATGTGACGCAAAAGAGTTGTCGTACTTCACAAAAATACTACACTCTTGCTTGATACAAATTGTTTTTTTTTTATGTTATCCCTTTTATGTTTTTAATATATTTGTTCAGAATATCAAAGATTAAGTCTTTTACATGAATCATGCCAAGAAAGTGGCTTTATTTATTCAATCAATCTGACACATAGGTTATTTATTAAATCACCCCTTTAACACAACTGCAGAATCAAATTAATTGCTTTGGTGATTTAGCAAAGAATGTGTTATCATAATTTTTTCTGGAGTTAAATCTTCTTGTTTTGCCTTTATCTCACACCTACACAGAATCAACATGGTTATTATAGCATATAGAACTGTTAATGATACAGGGTGTCCGGAAGCCCTTCCTGTTGCCATTCCTTCAAACCCCACACTTTCTCTCTTGCCAGGATGGCATTTGAGTACCCCGAAAGTCTGCATGTAGTGTTTACCATGTAAAAGTATGCAAGCATTTTCAAATTGTTTGCAGATCATGTAACTGAGGAGGAGTGTCGGCACCAGCCCAGTATTCACCTAGTCAGATGTGGAAAACATGCTAAAAACCACATCCACATTGAGAGGCACAGTGGCCCTCATCATTAATCCACTGGCCATATTCGATCCAGGGCCGGCACACCTCCCCGTATCTCAGAAGCAGCATGCTAACACGTTTAGCTGGAACTGGAATAATGAAAATGAAACATTCTCAAAAGTATTAGTCTAAAAGAATGTATCTTCAACATTTAGAACAAACCTATTTGAACCATGCATGGAGGTGCAGTACCAAAATACCTACTATCAAGTAGAACAAAATGACTGCAGACAAATTGGCTCTTAATAGTTTTTCATTTATTTTCCTTTTATGATTTGTTTAGGACCCACCCACTATATTACAATCTGGCTGTTTTATTCTATAACATACTGTTGTTTAGCAGTGTTTTGTTCTGACAGACAATGAATGTTGGGTATAAAGTTCTGAGCTTTTCCACTCCAATGTTTCAGTTAGTACCGAAATTTTGATGTTTCATGTAACTTTTTTAATAGTTTTTAATTTTTTTTAAATCTTAAAATAATTTACTGTTCTAGTATATATCTCAGAGTTATTACTCCAGTATATGTCTCAGGGTTGTTACACAGATGTTCACATGAAGATGTGGCTTTTAGTGCCACATAACTTGTAGTGATCCAGTAATAAAGGACTGAATACAGCTGAAGTAGTTTATGAATACCCCAAGATGAATATCCAAGAGAAGAAACTGAGTTCTGCTATTATCAGTTTCTGTAGGGAATCATCCTTCCTTGCTGACAATAATGTGAAATTACTTTTACCAACACCTTGTCATTACTTTGATAACAATGTGATGCTGACTGTCATCATGTCAGCCACTACCAAATTGACTTTGGCACAAATTAGGGTCTTTACATAATGTTATTTTAAAAGCGAACATTAAAAAAAGAACGTAGTGTGACACCAATGGAGCAAATAGAGATTTTATATTGCAAAGCAAAAACCTGAGTGTCTGCCAGAAAATTAAAAAATGTATGTTCCTATTTTGAATATAATTACTTTTACCAACACCTTGTTATTACTCTGATAACAATGTGATGCTGAATGTCACCATGTCAGCCACTACCAATGGCATCATTTGTGTGTTTCATGGAGTGTCATGGGGCCAGCACAAAGCTCTCCAGGCTTATTTCAGCTTTTCAGACTTTGTAGCTGCTACTTACCATTCAAGTAACTCCTCATTTGCAGTAATTGCAGCAGAACAAAGTAGATTATCCTATGGTACAACATGCAGTTGAATGTAACATGCCTGATTTCAAAGACTGCTTTAATACCCAATCCATCTGGATCCTTCCCTCCATTCTAACTTTTCTGAGAGTGATACCATCCCAGAAGACCAACATAACCTCCAATCACTGCTTAAAGCCTTAGAACCTCCCCAGGACCTCACCACTGACTCTGTTTCCCTCCCCATCCCCTTGACACCCACGCATCCACTTTCTACATCTTATCCAACATCCACAAACCCAACAATTCTGGACACCCCATTGTAGCTGGTTGTTGTGTTACCACTGAAAGAATTTCAGCCCTCATTGCCCAACAGCCCCAACCAACTGCCCAAAATCTAGCCTCCCACATCGAAGACACCAACAATTTCTTTCACCAACTCTCCACTACCCCAGCCCTTTACCTCCTGGATCCCTGTTTGTCACTGTTGTTGCCCCTTCCCCATAGACCAACATTCTGCATGCCCACAGTCTTGCTGCTATTGAACACTACCTCTCCCAATGACCTTCAGACTCCAAACCCTCTACCTCATTCTCGTACATCTTACCAACTTTATTCTAACATACAACTACTTTTCCTTTGAAGGAGGGGGTACAAACAAATCAGCAGCACAGCCATGGGCAACCCCATGCCAGCCTCCTATGCCAGCCTGTTTATGGGCCGTGTACAGGAAACCTTCCTAGACTCCTGAAACTCCAAACTCCTGGTCTGGTTCAGATTCACTGACAATATCTTCATGATCTGGACTCAGGGCCAAGACACTCTTTCATCATTCCATCACAACTTCAACACCTTCTCTCCTATCTGCTTCACCTGGTCCTCTTCAAACCAGCATGCCAACTTCCTGGGCACTGACCTCCTCTTATCTGATGGCTCCATCCACACCTCTGTCCACATTAAACCTACCAACCAACAACAGTGATGTGACAGAGATGGAATTATCACAACTCTCTGAAATTAATCCATACTTGCTGCCCATGTTGCCGATGGCACTGTAAACTGTGAGCGGCAGACAAATACTGGAAGGAAGCCATGTACTTGAAGTGATTGCTGTGTCATCTATTGGGATCCTGTGGCTGACCTGCCTGATAAGTATGCACCCTCTTGAGAATAGCAGTTCTTCTTCGTGCTCTGTGTGATCCACTTTTTATGTGAGCTGCCTTGTGATGACAGCTACTGCCTCAGACTCAGATTTCTCTGTACTTCTCGTTCATGACAACATGAACAGCATCAGTTGGATAGGCAATTAATAGAGCAACAGTGTCAGCATTTGGTTTTACTACAACAACAGCTGTTAGCCTTGTCTGTCAGATGTGACTCACCTTTGGCTGTCTCTGTTTCTTCCCTTTGTGGATGGTATTGACCAGTTGGACATGTATTTCCAGTGCCTCAACCATCATTTTGTGGCGTACCAGGTAACTGATACTGATTGGAAATGATCCTTTTTTCTGTCATGTCCACTCAACAAGTGTCAGCTTTCCTTTACATGTTGTCTCCTACAGTGAATCTCAATACTTAATCATTTCCAGATATTTGTAGTATGTTGTCAGACAACTGCAGAAGCCAGTCTTGGCTGTTGTATGTTAGGTTAGAATTATAATGATGACAGAAGTTGTTGGAATCATAAAAAGATTGGGTTACTGCATTTCATGGCCTTAGAAATCATCATGCTTTCACCTACTTGGCAGATGCTTGTTGATAATCATGTACTGATTCTGTGACTAGGGATTTGCTTGATCAATTTGCACCAGATAGGTAAAAGTGCACACAAGCTATGTGTTACACAGATCCTTCTCTGGATGCAATTCCTAAAATCATTATGGCGTTTGACCTCATGGGGGACTCATACTGTAAGGGAGTCTTGTTTTGCCATGTCAGCATGGACGGTCGAGCTGGCAGACCACACACCACAAGCATGCATCAGGGAAATCAGTGCATGCCCTGGCACTCTGAGTAAACAGCTTGTTCCCTGTAGTCTTTCTAAGTTGGACAGCAACACATCAAGTGTTTCCAGTCATAGTTCCTTTTCAGAGGTTGCATCTCATTCCCTGTCTGGCAAGCACATCAGGAGTGTTGTCTTCCCTCATGCCCTCAGTGGTTCTCTCAACATTTGCACTTGCACTGTTCACACAAATTGGCTATCTGTTTTGCCCATGGCATCTGCAGATGCATTTTGTCCATGTGCCACATAAAGCCCAAGCAGCAGTGCAGTGACATCAATGCCATGCACACAGCATCATCTTTTGCAGCTGATACCATTCACACCATTGACATTGTGCTTCATCCGGCTTCAGGGAAAACCATCAGGCCCCTACTCATGCTGCACATGAGTCACGCAGTACCTTCCCAGATGGATACCTCTTATACTCTGATCAACAGTTCTACCCAGTACTTGATTTGTAAAAAAAAAGAAAGATGATGGTTCAAACCCGCATCTGACCATCTTGATTTAGGTTTGCCACGATTTCCGTATATTGCTTCAGGTTAATGTCAGGATGCTTCCTCTGAAGGACATGGACAATTTTGTTCCCCATCCTTCCCTAATGCGACCTTGTGTTCTATCTCTAATGACTTCAAAGTCTACAGGACATTAAACACTAATCTCCTCCTTGTCTGGGGGACGGGGGTGGAGGTTCTGAAATTTAAACTCCTTAAAACATTATTTTAATGCTTTTCTGAGCACTTTAAAAGTGTGAATACAACAGTGTTGCTTAAACCACAGCAAAAGTTCTATCATAGCCCATCCTAAAATCTGTGGTTCTGATTTTTTCATCAGAGGCAATGTACCTGTTTCAGAGGAAGGTCACAGCCCATGGCAATCATGAAATTCTGGTACAGGGGTTTTTCTGATGAAGGTCTTATATAAAAACATGTCCTGTATACTTTCATTTTCAATTGGTTTCATCCAGCACAGCAGAAAACTTTTTTGGGTTAGATGCCTTAAAGCAATTTGTGTTTTCAATTTCTGAGATGGGTGTTCGGTCTGCATGGGTATTCGATTTCAAGGCATTGAAAATTTGATGACCTTCTTTTTGGAATTGTTCAATCCAGGTTTGAGTTGGGCAGCATATGTCAAGGCACACCTTCACTTGAAGCTAGGTTTGGCATCATGCTTCATGCTTCAATTCCTCATCTGCTCCCAGATGCGGTGAAGGTGAAACTGAACAGCTTGGTCACCCTCAATGTGACCACCACTGTTTCTTCCAGTCATAAGGCTTCTCCCCTCATTACTGTCAAAAAACTAGATGGCTCTCTCTGACTGCAATTATTTTAAGGCTGTGAAAGACCAGTTGATGTAGTTTTTTCCCAATTCTGTGACCAGTGGAACTGTTTTCTAGGCTCCTGAATGGGGACTGTAACACAAAGATTGATGTATTGGAGGCATTTTGACACCTGCTGTACATCCAGATTCCTGTGACCTGCTAGTGCTTAATACTCCCTTCACTTGTACCAGTATAACCAGCTTCCATTTGGAATCATTAGTGCCCCAGATGTTTTTCAGCACTTCTTGGAACAGCTGATTTAGGTGTTTCCTCATGTGGCAATTATTTGGATGACATCGTTGTGACAGGGGAATCTACAGCTGAGCACCTCCACAATTTTTGCTCCTTCTTTTCTTACTTGTTGGTCAAGGGCCTGAAATATAACCTCAATAAGTGCAAGTTTTCCAGTCCTCAGTGGAGTACCTTCGATTCCTCCTGTATAAGCAAAGCATCTGTCTGACCAGAGACCATATGTGAGCCATTGATAACACGTTCCACCGTTAAACTCTGAAAGAACTACAGTTCTTTCTGGGGAAGATTAGCTATTACAATCATTTTATCCCCCAGGCTGCCAAGCTCACCAACCCCCTGAATGCCCTGGGTAAGGAGGGGTCTCACTTCATGTGGTCACTTATGAGTGAGGTGACATTTTTAGTGCTAAAGTAGATTCTGCAATCAGCACTGTGCCTTGTCCTGTACAGGGCAGGAAACCTCCTTCTTGTCACTGCTGATACATCACAGCACGGAGTGAGTGCAGTGCTCTCCCACCAGACCTGGATGGCTCTGAATACACAATTGCTTTCATTTTCAAAACTCTCACCCAGGCTCACTCATCGCAACTACTTGCAGACCAAGAAGGAGAAATTAGCTATTGCCAATGCACTGAAGAAGTTCCATACCTGTCTCTACAATGTGAAGTTTCAGTTGATGATGAGCCACAAGCTATTACTCACCTTGTTTGGTCCTCAGTCCGGACTCGCAGACAAAACACCACAAAAGCTTTGATGCTCAGCTTTGTTTCTGTCCACATATAGGTACAACATTCTCTACAAACCTTTCAGTTGCTGTGAAAATGCCGATGCTCTATCTTGCCTGCCGGCTGGCTTGGATCCCAAGTTTGACATTCAGGCAGTCATTGTTTTTCAAGTAGACCTGACCCTTTAGGAGTTCTCCCTTGATGTACTAGTGGTTGTGGCTCAGATATGAGTGAAACCAACATACTATTCTATTGTCCAGTGGATTAAGCATGGTTGACCACAGAGATTGCTCAGGACACCCATGGTCCGCGATGACATGCTTCATCTCCTGCCCCACCTCTCCCTACATGATGGGGTACTCCTCTTCCAGATAGACCAATCTCCTCCTCCAGATAGAACAAAACTGGCCTCAGATAATTATTTCATCAGCTCTGCATTCCAAAGGTCCTTGACCTCCTACATTGGGGTGTTTTACTTATGAAGCAGCTGGCCCATAGATACCCCTATTGGCTGGCTATTGACAGGGATATTGAATCAACGGCTCAGTCCTGTACCTCATGAGCCTTCCAGCAGCCAGCTTCCCCCAATGCTTTTCTGCCCCAGCCCCAGCAGGCCCCTGGGAGCGTCTTTACATTGACTTTACCAGCCCTTTGTTGCAGCAACTGTGGCTTATTCTGGTTGACTCATTCTCCAAGTTTCCTTATATCCATGCAGTCCCCTATACAACATCAGCAAATGTCATTAAAGCCTTGTCTCACATCTTTGCTATTGAGGGTCTCCTGTCTATCATTGTCTTGAACAATGACAGCCAGTTTACTTCAGCATAGTTTGCCCATTTTTGTTAGCTCCAAGTGATCACACCTACTCACCAATTCATTTCACCTGCAATACAAAGGGAGGTGGAACAGATGGTGCAGACTTTTAAGGAGAAGACATCGGCCGTGGCACACTCTGTTTCCATGGATGGGGCCCTCACATTATTTACAGTCACCTATTAGGCCACAACCATCACTGGGAAGTGGCCTACTGAGTTGTTACATGGGTGGCTGATATGGACTCTTATTACACTGCTGTCTCCACGACGACCTTGGCCCTCCTGCCTCAGACTCGTCACCAGTTTCAGCTCAGCGCACCACTGTGGGTGCGATCATTCACTGGGTTTCTGATACAGTTCACAGCTCTCATGGTCACTGGATGTATGAGTTATCTGCTGGGGACCATGTGGCACCACCAAACCAGCTATGCCCCAGATCACTGCATCCCCAGCCCTGGATGCTTTACTGACTCACACTCTGCAGGGACAGTCACCAGCTCCACTTCATCCCAGCTAGGTCCTCACTGCCCTAGGTGTCATGGAGGGGACCCCAGCGGCCCCATCAGTCTCTGTTCCAGTTCCAGTAGAGGTGGATCCATCTCCAGTGGCTGCTCCGTACACAGCTGTGTCTGCTCCTGACATTCCTGGGATTGTCAACTTAGAGATGTTGATTGTCCCCAAATCAGCACCTATGATGGTTCTCCCAGCTCCCATGCAGAACACCGCCACACTGCACTGCTTCTGCCCCTGTCTGCCATTTTCAGGCGGGATGACTTCGACAGCAAAATGGGAACTTGCTCTTCAATATATCCTCTCTTCCCGTTACCCACCAGGCCTCAATCTCCGCTAATTTCAAGTTGCCGCCACTCATACCTCACCTGTCATTCAGCATCATCTTTGCCTCTTCACTTCCGCCTCGACTGACATCTCTGCCCAAACTCTTTGTCTTTAAATATGTCTGCTTGTGTCTGTATATGTGTGGATGGATATGTGTTTGTGTGCGAGTGTATACCTGTCCTTTTTTCCCCCTAAGGTAAGTCTTTCCGCTCCCGGGATTGGAATGACTCCTTACCCTCTCCCTTAAAACCCACATCCTTTCGTCTTTCCCTCTCCTACCCCTCTTTCCTGATGAGGCAACAGTTTGTTGCGAAAGCTTGAATTTTGTGTGTGTGTTTGTTTTTGTTTGTGTGTCTATCGACCTGCCAGCGCTTTCGTTCAGTAAGTCACATCATCTCTGTTTTTAGATATATTTTTCCCACGTGGAATGTTTCCCTCTATTATATTGATATCAGTAATTTGAACCCAACAATTACGTTTGTTATTGTCACTGTTGCATTTCGAAATCTTTTCTGTCGTCTTATTTTCTCTTTCTGTTTTTGCCAGTAGTTTCACTTTGTATTCACCTTCTCCTTTTTACCGTAATCTGCTATACAATTTTATCCCGCCTATATATACTTAATAATACGTAACCCACTTCCAAACCATAACCAAAAAAATTTTTGTTACCGCTTTCAACACTACCGCCACTATAAAATCCACCATTTCTAGTTCACAAACAGTTCCTTTCACCTTTTAAACAACCATTTCGGCTAGTTCTAATAACTTTCGCTTTATTTCCATTTCCGTTTTTCCCACATCACTGATAATTTTTATCCGCTTCACACAGGTTTTAACGTCATTATTTCTTCGTCAGACAATTGTTAGCCTCATTTTCATAATCTGCCACCACAAAACCACTCCTTTTAATATATTACACGCAGTTTTTTCGAAATTTTCCCGTATTTCTCCGTCCTTTAACGTGTTTTGGCGGCAACACAACCACCTAACCTTTGTGCACATCATTGTCTACCAACCCAAGTCCAACATAGCCCAGCTGTAGCCAACACCTTCTCACCTTTTTTCACACCAGATCTCCAGTTACTTTCCAGTCCACCTTTCTCTCTCCCCATATATTTTTATTTTCATTTTCATTTCAGCCTCATGTTACACTTTCCACCTTCTAATACCATGTCACCCTCACAATACCCCCACAACGACCCCATTAAGTTTTATTTACATTCACTCCACAAACATGCCTTCGCCCTAGCCAGATTACGCTCCCATATTCTATTTTCTCAGGCTTGTCTGACATTTGGCATTACCCCCAAAGGCCTCACACTTGAAGTTCCCATCTCTGGCTGCAACCCTTCTTTCCATCAGTCCCTATACCAGTTCCAAACTGAACAATCCATTGCCCTCACCCACCTAATCCTTCACCTACACATCAACTCAGCCAATGAACACACCCGTCAACTCCTATCCTTAATAAAAGTCCTTAATCTTTCCTCTCCCACATCCACACCGGCTGTTCAGAGCATCCTCCTACAGGCCAACCGTAAATTAGAACAGCATGCCACCCTCCACCTCAAAAAACTATCCAATCTCCTGGTTTCCCACCTCCGGAAAGGCAACTTGCTCACCCTTCACAACCTTTCCAGCAAACCTCAACCTCCTCTCATTGCACACCAACCCAGTCTCTCCCATCTACTCAATCTCCCACTTCCAGCTCCACTCCCTCCAAAACCTCAAAATTCCAATCAACACAACCTGGAACCACAACACCCTAATTCAGTAGTTAACCTTTCCTCCAAACATCTCTCCCAATCCGAAACCTCTGTCCTATCCAAAGGCCTCACCTTCAGCCCCACTCCCAGATTCAACCAAACAGCCCTCGTCAAAGATTTACTGTCCTACACTCGTACTCTCTGCTGGAAGTATCACTTTGCCATGAAGAAAAATGATCCTAATCCTACTCCTAATGATCCAACTCCCCAAGACATCATCCAAATTGAACCCTGCCTGGAACAGTTCTGTCCTCCGTCGCAGCGGGACCCACCTCCTCTTCCTCAAAATCACCCTCTCCAAACCTTCCAGGAATTTCTGACTTCCAGCCTTGCATCTCAATCCTTCTTAAAAAACCTTAATCCTACTCCCAACATCACCACTGCTGAAGCCCAGGCTATCCGTGATCTGAAGGCTGACCGGTCCATCGTCATTCTTCCGGCGGACAAGGGTTCCACGACCGTGGTACTTGATCGTCGGGAGTATGTGGCTGAGGGACTGCGTCAGCTTTCAGACAACACCACGTACAAAGTTTGCCAAGGTAACCCCATTCCCAACGTCCAGGCGGAGCTTCAAGGAATCCTCAGAACCTTAGGCCCCCTGCAAGACCTTTCACCTGACTCCATCAACCTCCTGACCACACCGACACCCCGCACCCCTACCTTCTACCTTCTTCCTAAAGTCCACAAACCCAATCATCCCGGCCGCCCCATTGTAGCTGGTTACCAAGCCCCCACAGAACGGATCTCTGCCTACGTAGATCAACACCTTCAACCCATTACATGCAGTCTCCCATCCTTCATCAAAGACACCAACCACTTTCTCGAATGCCTGGAATCCTTACCCAATCTGTTACCCCCGGAAACCATCCTTGTAACCATTGATGCCACTTCCTTATACACAAATATTCCGCACGTCCAGGGCCTCGCTGCGATGGAGCACTTCCTTTCATGCCGATCACCTGCCACCCTACCTAAAACCTCTTTCCTCATCACCTTAGCCAGCTTCATCCTGACCCACAACTTCTTCACTTTTGAAGGCCAGACATACCAACAATTAAAGGGAACAGCCATGGGTACCAGGATGGCCCCCTCGTACGCCAACCTATTCATGGGTCGCTTAGAGGAAGCCTTCTTGGTTACCCAGGCCTGCCAACCCCAAGTTTGGTACAGATTTATTGATGACATCTTCATGATCTGGACTCACAGTGAAGAAGAACTTCAGAATTTCCTCTCCAACCTCAACTCCTTTGGTTCCATCAGATTCACCTGGTCCTACTCCAAATCCCATGCCACTTTCCTTGACGTTGACCTCCACCTGTCCAATGGCCAGCTTCACACGTCCGTCCACATCAAACCCACCAACAAGCAACAGTACCTGCATTATGACAGCTGCCACCCATTCCACATCAAACGGTCCCTTCCCTACAGCCTAGGTCTTCGTGGCAAACGAATCTGCTCCAGTCCGGAATCCCTGAACCATTACACCAACAAACTGACAACAGCTTTCGCATCTCGCAACTACCCTCCCGACCTGGTACAGAAGCAAACAAGCAGAGCCACTTCCTCATCCCCTCAAACCCAGAATCCCCCACAGAAGAACCACAAAAGTGCCCCACTTGTGACAGGATACTTTCCGGGACTGGACCAGACTCTGAATGTGGCTCTCCAGCAGGGATACGACTTCCTCAAATCCTGCCCTGAAATGAGATCCATCCTTCATGAAATCCTCCCCATTCCACCAAGAGTGTCTTTCCGCCGTCCACCTAACCTTCGTAACCTGTTAGTTCATCCCTATGAAATCCCCAAACCACCTTCCCTACCCTCTGACTCCTATCCTTGTAACCGCCCCCGGTGTAAAACCTGTCCCATGCACCCTCCCACCACCACCTACTCCAGTCCTGTAACCAGAAAGGTGTACACGATCAAAGGCAGAGCCACATGTGAAAGCACCCACGTGATTTACCAACTGACCTGCCTACACTGTGATGCATTCTATGTGGGAATGACCAGCAACAAACTGTCCATTCGCATGAATGGACACAGGCAGACAGTGTTTGTTGGTAACGAGGATCACCCTGTGGCTAAACATGCCTTGGTGCATGGCCAGCACATCTTGGCACAGTGTTACACCGTCCGGGTTATCTGGATACTTCCCACCAACACCAACCTATCCAAACTCCAGAGATGGGAACTTGCTCTTCAATATATCCTCTCTTCCCGTTACCCACCAGGCCTCAATCTCCACTAATTTCAAGTTGCCGCCACTCATACCTCACCTGTCACTCAGCATCATCTTTGCCTCTTCACTTCCGCCTCGACTGACATATCTGCCCAAACTCTTTGTCTTTAAATATGTCTGCTTGTGTCTGTATATGTGTGGATGGATATGTGTGTGTGTGCGCGAGTGTATACCTGTCCTTTTTTCCCCCTAAGGTAAGTCTTTCCGCTCCCGGGATTGGAATGACTCCTTACCCTCTCCCTTAAAACCCACATCCTTTCGTCTTTCCCTCTCCTTCCCCTCTTTCCTGATGAGGCAACAGTTTGTTGCGAAAGCTTGAATTTTGTGTGTGTGTTTGTGTTTGTTTGTGTGTCTATCGACCTGTCAGCGCTTTCGTTCGGTAAGTCACATCATCTTTGTTTTTAGATATATTTTTCCCATGTGGAATGTTTCCCTCTATTATATTGAACATATATAATGATAGATTTTAATGGCTGCTTCCATCCCGGTACATTTTGGCCCTCCCCTCGAGCACCAACTTTTCTGAACTGTACAGATGGACAAAGGACAGAGACAGCAAAGGACCTGGAAGAGCAGCTGAATGGAATGGACAGTGTCTTGAAAGGAGGATATAAGATGAACATCAACAAAAGCAAAATGAGGATAATGGTATGTAGCTGAATTAAATCAGGTGATGCTGAGGGTATTAGATTAGGAAATGAGACACTTAAAGTAGTAAAGGAGTTTTGCTATTTGGGGAGCAAAATAACTGATGATGGTTGAAGTAGAGAGGATATAAAATGTAGATTGGCAATGGCAAGGAAAGTGTTTCTGAAGAAGAGAAATTTGTTAACATTGTGTATAGATTTAAGTGTTAGGAAGTCGTTTTTGAAAGTATTTGTATAGAGTGTGGCCATGTATGGAAGTGAAACGTGGACGATAAATAGTTTGGACAAGAAGAGAATAGAAGCTTTCAAAATGTGATGCTACAGAAGAATGCTGAAGATTAGATGTGTAGATCACATAACTAATGAGGAGGTATTGAATAGAATTAGAAAGAGAACAGAAATTTGTGGCACACCTTGACTAGAAGAATGGATCGGTTGGTAGGACATGTTCTGAGGCATCATGGGACCACCAATTTAGTACTGGAGGGCAGTGTGGAGGTTAGAAGTCATGGAGGGAGACCAAGAGATGAATACACTAAGCAGATTCAGAAGGATGTAGGTTGCAGTAGGTACTGGGAGGTGAAGAAGCTTGCACAGGATAGAGTAGCATGGAGAGCTGCATCATACCAGTCTCTGGACTGAAGACCACAACAACAACAACAGATGGGGGTCACCCTTACAACACATTCTCTGCTCCTGAAGTTATTCCAGCCTCTACCTATGATAACCCTACTACCCCACGCCCACCATCCAACAGTTTCCACCCCTTCTGTTCTATAACCTCCTCTCAATTCATATCTCTTCATCCTCATTGTGCACTCTCTCTGCCAATGCACCAAACAGTCTTTTCCCTTCTCTGCTCCTCTTCTTTCCTGCTTCCCCCCACCCCCTATACACATGGCCTCCTAACACTGCCCCTGGCAATCTTATGCAGCCGCCTTCTAGTCCCTGCATGTGCTACCACGTGGTGCTCCCTCCCAGCCATCTTCTACTGTCTCTCCCTCTTCCCTGTCCCACTCCTCATTGGCACTTACATTCAATACAACAGTTGCAATCTGGCAAGAGCAGTAGTTGTCACGTATGTGTGTGTGTGTGTGTGTGTGTGTGTGTGTGTGTGTGTGAGAGAGAGAGAGAGAGAGAGAGAGAGAGAGAGAGAGAGAGAGAGGCATGTCTGCTCATGTGAATGTGTGCATCTTTTTCTTACTTTTCTGAAAAATGCTTTCATCAAAAGCTTAGTGTGAAACAGTCTTTTCATTGTGCCTGTCTACAACTCAATGTATCATCTTTATGGTGCATGACAATCTGTTGTTTTCACTACTGTTGACATCACAGCATTTTCCAGACACTTGTTGTTTTGTCTGTTCACATCTCCAACTGTTTTTATTATTTTTGAAAACCAAATTATCTCATTCTATTACAAAGATGTTTTACTTATAAGTTTACATGCAGCCTGCTTACCAGACAAGCTGTGCATCAACTATAAAGGAAACTCTGACAAATGGCCCTTGGAACTCCAGAGGGAACCATTGCTTGGCATTTCCATTCTTCACACACACACACACACACACACACACACAAACTCGCTCTCTCTCTCTCTCTCTCTCTCTCTCTCTCTTTCTCTCTTTCTCTCTGTTTCATCTACTAGTATTAACAATGAAAACTGGTCAAAACAGATGAGTGGTAACATCACAAAAAGTATTAAATACTAAACAACTTACAAAACTTACCTGAGGTAATTTTGTTATGAAATCATGTGCATTTGCTTCTTTGGCAGCCATCTCAATTTCATCCTGTGTTGCATTTTCTCTCCCATATCGAATATTCTCTCCTATTGTAGTAGCAAAGAGAACAGGTTCTTGGCCAACAACACCTATTTGGTTTCTCAACCAATTCACATTTAACTCTTTCACATCAGTTCCATCAAGAAAGACCTTTAAGGCAGAAAATAGTTTGATATTACTGTTAAACATATTTAGTTTATGACATGTACAAAGCATTTTAAATAGCAATTGTTAAAACCAACAATTCTGTGTGTCCTTACTGTAACACTCCATGATCACCAAGTTTTATAATCAACCATAATATATTGTACATGAACTGATAAAGTAAAAATGCCCAAAATGCAATTAGGGAGAATTAATAAAGTTATTGATTATGAATGTCAGGGACAGATTAGAATCATTAGTTCTTATCACTAATAAAAATGAGTTTCCTCTTTAATTGGATGGTCAAAAGATTGCCAATCTGAATTATAAAAGACAAGCATTTTCTAAGTATTTGGATGGTACATACCTGACAGCTGTAGTGTTAGTTATAGTTCTGTTTCAAATTTGATTTTTCTGTCACCTGTTTACTGTGGCCTAGTTTTAGTGTTATTTGTGTGAGGAACATTAATATCTTGTTCATGGAATATATAACACCTCATGATACATATGAATAAAACAATAGGAATTGTTTAGTTTTAGTTTTATTAATGTAATACAGATTTCTTTTTGATAGAAATTTCTTTCTCAACATTTATTTTTTCTTAATTATTTTCATTTAAGGCAGTCTTTGCTGAACAGAAATACATTATTAGTTTCTCAGAGTGGGACTAAGTTTTAATCTGCCAGGACATTTCACATCAGCATACAGTTCACTGCAGAAGGAAAATTCATTATGGAAACAATTTCCCATGATGTGATTAAACCATTTCCCAACAATACCTTTTGTTTCAGGAGAGATAGTCATGTGAGATATGCAGGAGAACTTCTGTGAAGTTTGGAAGATAGGAGAGAGGTCCTGGTGGAAATAGAGCTTTGAGGGTAGGTCATGAGTCATGCTTGACTAGCTCAGTTGGTAGAGCACGTATCCACAACAGCAGAGGTTCCAGATTTATGTCTGGTATACAGTTTTAACCCACCGGGATATTTCAAATTATTGCACATTCTGTCACAGAATAAATAATAATTCTGTAAAGTGAAATTGTTGCTGGAATACCAGACAAGAATGATCTCATACCCACTTCATGTATAAATAATGAAGACAGTACAATTAACAGACACTTCAAGAAAATTTGCAAACCAAATCCAAATGTCACACATAAAAGTCAAAACTTTCTTGAGTGATGCAATTACATAAAATGTAGCACATGTCTAAATAAGAAAGGCAACACACTTCTGAGTGAAAAAATTAATGAAAGTGGAGACTCTCAGCAAGCAAAATGATAATGTATCATTACAAGCCAGTTAAGAGGGCTATTATTTTGAAGGTAACAACAAGTAACAGCAATATGATACTCAATAGCAGCACCATCATAGACACCAACATCCCACTCAATTACAGAAGACTCCATTGCATCTGAGAGTGGAGCTCCTGTCGACATAACACAGACTCTAGCTTGCATCCAGGGTTTAATGACAAGAACTACCAGATAAAATGCAAGGCTGGAGCAATTCCAAAAGTGCAAATAGTAGTAAGTTGCAGAATTAAAAATCTAGTGTAAACCCAAATATATCAAATATGACTAAACATACTGAAGTGTGGCGTTTGCTAAGTTATAGTGGACAAGAAGGCAAATTTTCTGACATATGCATGTAACTTTTGACATTCGTGGCTGCTCAATTACAACACTGACATTTTTTAAAAAAATGTGAGGGAGCAACTAACTCAGGTATGATTCATGAGTTTATCTGCACACTTGAAGACCATCAGTCTGTGCTCTGCTGTTGTGGTGACCAGAAAACTTACTTACAAAGCTGTTCATACTTTCACAGAAAGAATGGATATGGTTTTCATTTGAGACAAATACCATCAAACTATTGCAGTAGTAATACACTTGCATGCTACAATGTACCATGATTGTGCCCTATCCTAACAATCTGTCTTCACAAACATTATTAAAAAATTAATGAACTGAAAATGTGAAAAATAAAGCACACCAATGAAAAAGAACAACAACTGATCAGAAAAATACAGATAACATTTCATCATTGGTAATACACAATACATATATGGCTATGAGGCAGCTTGAATATGTGACTGGGATTAGCTAAAGGAATATTCTGCAAATACCATAGTCCAACATATTTCATCCTGTTCCATAAAAACATGGGAGAACTGCCGGATATCAGTAACGTCCTGCCACAATATTTTGGCGCAGAGTCTTCTGGCCATCTTTAGGTGAGTGCCACTGTAGTAGTACTGGTGAGTACGCGCTGAGCTCTACTATTTAAAGCCATACTGAGGTGACATTGCGCATGTACTGCTCAGCGTGCATGTTCATAACGGCTCCATGCGCTGCGCCTCGCGCTCTCCACTGTGAAAGCCTGGCATATCGGTATCAGGTCGATTTCCATCTTTATGCAGATAACTACATCGACTACAAAGTTTCTCTATAACAGGATTCCAAGCAGAGTTCAGCTGTTTTTATGGAACAATCAGTATGCCGGGAAAGCTTTAAACATCACATATTTCATCCTTTTCACATTTCGTTCTGTCAAAAGTTACACGGCAGTGGCATTTGAAGTTGGCTATGATTCTCTAAATGATGACTACAAAAACTGCAAAATGATGCATCCTTTATATGCAAGATTTTATTTATGCTTGAAACATCGTTTACGGACAAAGTTCAAATCAATCTTTGTAATATTAATCAATCTTTGTAATATTCTCTTATGGTCAGTTGGAAATCCTTGCTAGGCAAGAGAAGTAGATAAATAACTTTTGACTATCAATGTGTGGCTGGATTTTTCAAGAATCATTTAATTGGTCGCTGTTGTTTTCATGTGACTGTAAACTGCCACAAGTACCTATATTTTCTAAAACATATGGCATCACAATTACTGAAAGGTCCCACTGAACTGAAAGTAATTGATATGGCACCAACATGAAGGATGTCCAGCCCAGTTTGCACAGGTAATTATAAACCTTTTTAACAAGACATTTGGAGATTGTCTAATCAGTTGTTCAGTAAATATGAAATGGATTGAATGTTCACTAGACTTAACTTCACAGGACTTTTTAACTGCCATATGCATTTTGATTTTACATTATTTTCAAAGGAAACTTTAACAATATAACATGATCTTCATGCTAAAATAATGTTTGCAAATTGACATGTGGGTACATTGAGCCTCACCATTTGCTGTAAACCACTTGACTATGGTTCACACTGGATAATGAGATATTTTTAAAATCTGCCTTTGAAAATGATGTAATACCAAAATCATAAGCAATTTTCATCAATAAAAACTGTGTCTGAGATGAGCGAAGTTTCAGGTTTTCCAATAATGTCAATATTTTAAACAGTTGTGTATGCTGAGTCATCATCTGCTGTTTCAGTAGTGGATATTAATGCCAACTCTTTGTTTCAATCTATGCCAACAGATTTTGTAACATTTTCAATTTCCTCATCTGTGAAAGTATCTCTCCTACAGCAGTCATCGCACACTTCCTTTGTCTTTCTAGTTTTATAATGTCATAAACACTAAAACCTAATGTCACAATACTATAAGCAACTTAATAGCATTATGGCTAGTGATGCAGAGGTTCTTGGTTCAGTTTTCAATGACAACATCAATTTCTTCTGTAATAGAAAGTTATAGAAGTACGTCACCTCAGCCTTGTGAGGCCAATAGAAGAGCTGCTCAAATATAAAAGCAGTGAAAGTGATTTGCATGTCACTGAAGTAGTATTTTACGTGAGCCTGCTGAAAAGCAATGACTGAATTTTTTACGTGAAAACTCTCAATGCTTTTCAAATAAAACAAATATCTTCAGCATACTACATCTTTATTATTCAGTCTATATATTAATTTCTCAATGTAGTCACCCCAGAGATGAACAAATTTCTCCCAACAAGACACCAGTTTGTTGACAACATCACTACAGAATGTTTGACTTTGTTGAGGGAGCCACAACCTCTCCTCCGCTTGCACCACTTCATCACTATCTAAAAATGAAGTTCCCGAAGGTATTCTTTAAATTTTGGGAACAGATGAAAATTGGATGGTGTAAAATCAGGACTGTATGGAAGGCGATTGATGATAGTGAACTCAAGGCATCGGATTGTTGCAGTTGTCACAGTGGTCATGTGTAGTCTGGCACTGTCATGCTGAAGCAGAGGGTGTTCCATGCATGGAAAAACTCTTCAAATTCATGCTTTCAGTTTTCTGAGAGTCTCACAGTACCTTGCAAAGTTTATGGTGGTGTCTCTAGGCATCAATTCCAATTGCACCAAACCTCGAATATCCCAGAACACTTTGGGCATCACTTTGCCTTCTGAAGGTATGATCTTGAACTGTTGTGGTAAGAGAGATCATTTATGGTGGAACTCCATTGATGCTCTTTTTTGGGGGGGGTCAGAATGGTGAACCTAACTTTCATCACCTTTTTCAATGTTTTTAAATAACCCATCACACTCATGCTCAAAATGCAAAAGAAATTGTTGACATATGTCCTATAGCCTCTGTTTCACATTTGGAATGAGTATTCGAACACCCACTAGGCACACAGTTCTCTGTATTACAGTTGTGCAATGATGGTCTGTACATGCTCTTGTTACATGCCAAACTTACTTGAGAGCTGTGTCTGTGTTATCCCATTACTTTCTCTGATGAGATCAACAACCCAGTTCTGATGAGTCTCGTTGGTTGCCATTCACGGTGGTCCAATCTGAGCTCTGTTACACATGTTGAGATTAACACCACTATTTCCTTCATTAACATAATGAAAAACCCAACAGTTCACATTACTGATGTTGATACAATCAGCAAATAGACAGCTTTCATTCTTCTATGAATTTCAATTGGCATGCTTTCTGCAGTTAGAAACTCATTGGCATAGTTACATTACACACCACCATTTTAAAACTTGCATCAGTGAAGTAGGAAAGTTGACTGAGTAATATATATGACATGTAATATCTCAATCTATATTGAGAACAGAATCAAAAATTTGAAGGTATTATTTTTCAACACCCCCATACATCAAAACGTTTGCACCAGGCCAACATACACTAACATTCTTCTATCAGCAACAAAAGAATCAACTATCTTTCTTTTTTGGGGGGACGGGAGGGGGTGGGGGTGGGGTTAGAGAGGAAGACGCTTGATGTATTAGAACACGGAATCTTATTCTTTGCAAGATTCCTAACCAGTTCTATAAGATTTAGGTCTAGATGGTATGGCAGAAGGCAGAAATAGGAGGGAATCATCTTCTAGCAGAATTTTGTCAGTGAAAGAGTCAGGAAGGGCTGTTGCTCTTTAATTAATGCCAAAAATTCAGCTGTCCATGTCTCCACACATTATTAAGGTTTATCTCTCCATTCCTATGTGTTACTCTGACGTTTTCATGTTATACAGAGAAGAAGTGAATACAAAACAAAACACTGCATTCAAAACAATGAAATTTTGAGCAACTCTGTTGTTTGACAATGCTCTTGACAAACGTCACTTTGCAACATTTATTCACAGTGTAAAGTGAACAAATCAATGGTTTCTCTAAATAAACTACTGGCTGCTTTAGTTCTGACGCTTCAATTTTCATAAAAATCTTATGTAGTATGCTCTTTTTGCAAGTTTGTTATTTCATCTTAACATACTGACTCATTCATTCTGACATCTTTTAAACTCAGTTTCCTTGCTGTTCTGGAATTCTGGTACTATGCAACAATTGCTGTGAAGTCTTTGCAAAGATGGTACTTCCTTGTATTGTTTACAATATTATGGAAATTGCTGTCTAACAGAACATTTGTCTGTATCATTAATGAAATATTTATTGTGTGCATTTTACTTATTCTGGTTTAGGTTTGATATCTGAATCCAACTGCACTCGGCACTGTGTCCCTCTCCTGTAATTTGTATATCACTGACGTACTTAATTTGTGCTTGTTAACATTTGCTTGCATCTTCCATAGCTTTCTCTTTCAGTGCTATCACACCTTTCTCATTCTCACTGTCAGCAAAAGTAACGCCATTACCAACAAGTTATCATGGCTTCCTGAATAGGTATTTTCCACAAACCCTTTTTGTGATCACACTGCGATGCAAAAATGCATGCTATTTTGAATTGGAACATGACTGCACAATGTCATGTGGGCAAGTTAGCTCATGCAATGGCTAAGTAAATCGAGTGCCTTTCCAAGTAGTAGATCTAATGTAACTTCTGTATTTTTTATATTTGAAAGTATGAATAATAAACACCTGCTAAGTACTTCATAAGAGCCCTTTACATATGTACATTTTAATATATCTAAATGGAACAAATGTTTTAATATTCTTTGTTGAAGACTTTAGTTAATCGTATAATATATTCCAAGATACAGGTGTGAATTTGTGGCATATTTATGAAACCACGCCAAATACTATAACAGACTTTACTCTTCATTTATACATGTAGCTCCAATTATGTGAAGTGATAAACACAGTACCTTATTCCCTATCAATTCAGAACTAAGAGACCATATATTTCAAAACTGAGAAACATATGCAGTACAGCCAACTGTAAGAGATATTATGTTGTGCATTTGTGCCCACAGTGTATGAAAAATTCTGCAAGTTACAAACATACCTTTCCTTGGACAGGATCATATAATCGCTGAATAAGTTGGATAACAGTTGATTTTCCACATCCTGAGCTACCAACTAATGCAACTGTTTCTCCATGTTTGATTCTGAGATTTAATCCCTGAAGGACCTGAAAAGAAAGATATTGGTAAAAAGTGACTCTTGAAACATTGTTTGTAACATATCTGCATTCAGAGCTTTGATGTAAAATGCCCTGCAAGTGAAAGAAAAACTAAAGGAAAATAAATGAATTCATTATGTTAATTTCTATAAAATGTTTTTCATATCTAATACCTACACAAAAAGACACATATTTTTGGTTAAGTGTTACCATAAGACCCATCAAACATACAGTAATTTCAGTAAAGATGTTACCATCAAAATTATTGTGTTTAAACATGAGTTCTCCAAAGAACTGCACTGCACTACAAGCAGTCATAACATGCACTTTAGGACAAAGCAATACATCAATTTATCATATGCACTTACATTCATCTCAGAAAGTTTTTACATTTTATGAGTTGGTCTCTTGATGGTGCTTCATACCATACCTACATTTTCTTCTGTGAGGCACAAGTAACATACTTGAGTCAAACAAAACATGTGTTTCATGACTTCATTCAGTCTCATTCATTTTTGTGGTTTGGTAATGATAAGGAATTGCAGACAAACAAACATTTTTCAAGCATAGTTTGGTTAATATAGTAGATGGTAAGTAAACTGATTTAACATAAGCTATATGTTTTAGAATTTCTCCAGTGAACTGCAGTCTAATATTAACTTTCTGCATTATTAGGGCCCTGTAGTTGGTTCATTAATACCTGCTAAAACTGACATTCTGGTGTATCTCTACAACATGTATGTTTATATTATTTTATTTGTGTTAATGTATAAAAGTGGTCTCGAACATCACATCACATTACATTTTCTTGTTTTGTTATTATGCCAACTTTTCAATTAGCCACCTGTCAGAGAACGATTTCATTTCCTGGGTCATATTTGTAAGTGGTGAGCAGCTGATGTCAAATCATCTTTCCCTAGAAGTAATGAATCTTGTAGCTCAAATCAGGAAACTCTTGTGCATTACTTAAACTTTTATATTTTTTAATGAAATCACAACACGTTTCTAAACCTCAATAACACATTACTTTACAAATGATTACTGATTTCAGTTACTAGGCTTCCATAGCAGTAATCATGAAATTATATTTAAGTTAGCATGAATTTTACAGTCTTTAAGATATATATTATGGTGTTTCAGAATAATACACGTGAAGTAGTGAAAACCTACCACTCCTGATACAGGTTCTGTGTTTATGCACACTGTAGGCTACAGTAGCAATGGCTGAAAGTGTATCTCAGTACTATATAAATAAATGTACATAGCCACAAAATCTCTAGCATGAGCAGCATGTTTTCACTACTTAATGTTTACTGCTCTGAAATAATGTATTTTCCTAAAGATTGCAAAACTTAAGGCCACTGTTCTGTTTATTGTTATTTTTACAGATCTGAAAATGGCTGTCTAGCAACTAAAACTAGTGATAAATTGCAAAGTAATGTATAATTGTGATCAAGACAAACAACTTTATAAATTCTTTTTATAAAGGTTTCAGAAATCGTCTGAAGATGTCAGCTCTTACTAATTTTAATGTGGAGACTCATTTGTTTGATTAGTGTATACTGACCAAATGACATTTGTTCATCCTGGGACCATGTGTGTTGTTAGAAATTTGTGCAGTTTTTTGGGTCTTATGCACTCCAGAAAAAAATCCTTCCTACTGGTAATAGTCTTGCATTGCATTGAAAGCCAAATACAATATTTCCCCACAAGCTACAAAAAATTTTTACACTTTTTGAATGGTCTTTTATTGTTGAGTGGTGTTTCTCTCTTACTTTCCAAACAAAATCACTTGTGGATAAGAACTCATATTACCTTGTGAAAGTGAGTGATATCTTTACAAACCAATTTTGGATTCAAGAGAAGAGAATAACTGAAATGATTAATACTTACTGGAACATCTGGTCTAGACGGGTATTGGAAGTGAACATCAGTGAGTTGTATATCTCCCACAACACTCTCTGGTCTTTTGCCAGACTCACTAAGGCTGTCAATCTGAGGAACTCTCTCGATGACAGAGAACACAGCAGCTGCAGCACCACACGCAACACTAAATGCTTCAAGGTGGGGCAGCCCCATTCCCATATTGAATGCTCCACCAAGCATACCAAAGAGAACCTACACACAGAGACTTAAATGAGTAAAATAAAGGAGAGAGAAAGTAAGAAACATAAGTGTTTTTGTTTCTCATCTCTCATTTGATTCTCTACATGCACTAAAGTATTTTGTATTGCCTTCCTTTGTTCTTATGTGAGATATAAGTTGACCATAATATAAAAGTTTCACAATATGACTCAGACCATGATAATCTAGGTTTTTGTAGGAACACTGTGGACTTTCTTCCAAGGAATTCTATTGGAAATCGATGACCTGTTAAGCTTAGTTACTAAGAAAGTGTTACAGTAAGTATTACAGCTGAATTTTACTGGTAGATAGGTTATTTATAATGGAATTTTTGAAAAATACAACCTCCAAGACAGGAAACAGAAGGTACTTTTGGGTGAGATCAGTAAAGTGGATAGAGACCAAGTGGGGCACTGCACTCCATGGAGTCTCTTAATGATCTGTCCTTCATCTACTGCTGTTTCTCACGTATTGTATTTACCTGAATATAAGATAAGGTTTTTTTCTGAACTCCTCATTCAAAAAAATCAAGATCACCTTGTATTCACAGATTAAACTATTGCTGCTGAGGTCAACTTTTTTTATGTTGTTTAATAGATTATATTGGGGTGGTCTTACATTTATAGGGGTCATCTCACATTTAGAGAGGAATCTTTGGCTACTGAGATCACATGCAAGTTTATTTTAAAGAATTGAGAAGGGTAGGGCTCGGCAAATGATACTCACATTACAGCAGGTTTGAGATTTCCTAACACACCAAAGTGCTTGATACGGTATCAACATGGCTGAACCAATTGCGTGACACAAAATTACATAGTGCTAATGTAAAGAGTTATGTGAGAAACTATAAACTAGCCACAACAACAATCAATTGTTCTGATCAAAATTTGACATTTCTGTGAAACACAGGAGGAAATAGTATTAAATTCTATCATCTTGCAAACTTCTGTTGTATGCAAAAAGGTTCACAATAGATGTTTTCTTACATGTACGGATATCGCATAGAAAATTTAATGCTGCTTTTTAAGTAAAGGTAACATTCAAATATGGAAATATTGTCCTTCAAAAAACATTAGTTGATTCAGAACCAACATCAATATTTTATTTGGTTATGAAAGACTGTAGTGATTTACTGAGTGGATTGCAAATGAGAAATTTGGTAGGTGTTTGCATATTAGAATACTGGGTAAAAACATTATCAGCTTTTAATCAAATTTAGAACATGATGGTGACATTCAATTGAAACAAGAAGGAAAATTAATCCAGAATGGAATGTCTAACAAAGGAAATAAATCACATGAAACTGACTGTAACTGTTATCATGAGAACAAATTACAGCGGCAAGACCCATCATAGAGATAGCACCAACAGACATCACTATATCATGGTATGAGTGAAAGTTCAAGAATGGGACTGAATCATAATTGTGATCTCTTAATTATGGATTAGTTCGTGTTGCTACATATGACCCACACACTAGCAGATATTGCAGCCTGTTTTTTCACAGCTGCTCAAACTCAGCACTATGCAATGGTTGGAACAGGAACAGTGACACCTGCTTGGCAGAGAGCTAGGACGATTTCAGGGAGGGGAGCGGTGAGTGAGCAGTGAATTTTGTTATGTTACCAACTGTGGAAATCCATATCACATACTTTGACTTTTTATAAACATCCAACATGTTTAAACTGTGGTTTGCCTGAATCCATCTGTAGACAGAATTGAACTGACTTTAAAATTGGACAAACACTCAACAACAGTATTCATTTCGGCAGGAGACAGTAAAAGTCTAGATAGAGGTCAGTGGTGTACTTGCATGTTTCTTGCTGCAGCATTGTTGGTGCTCATTGTGAAGTACAATGGTAATGAAAGGGCGATGTGTAAGCTGGTTATGAGCAGCCAGTGAGAGTGTTGGGCAGGCAATATGTTTGGAAGCAAGGGATGTTGTAATATTCTCACATCAATATAGAAGTAAAATTCAGTACATATTCAGAAAAAAACTCCTGTTTTCTCAAGCCCACTGTAACGACAACCACAGAAATAGCAACACAATGGGAAGAATCAGCCAAATATTTGCGACAACAAGGGTATAAATTTCACAGCAGTGCTATTATGACAATGGCAATGAGGATTAAAAATAGTGATACCACAGACAATATGGTTAGTATATAAAAAATAGAAAAGAAAATGGTCCAAAAATTAATGTAAACCATTTCTTTTTGTTTATTTTATTTTTCCTAGAATTATCAAAATGTAGACAATCAATAAATGCCATAAGTTTGGAATATGTATAATGTTAACTTTTTGGCAGATACTTTATGCCAGTAAAACAGCCCATGATTTTAATTAGTCAGAATATGTTAATTTTTTTCTCAAGGAGCCTCCTAAAAAAGGGGGTAGCTGTCTTACACCCAGGGTCATCTTATACTTGGGTAAATACGGTATATAAATGACTTATCCTTGTCATACAAAACTTGTAAGTTCACTACATTTACTGGTGACCTAGCACTGTGATAAACAACAAACATTCCACCAGTCTAGAGGCTGATGGCAACAAATTACTCTCAGGTCTCTTAACCTGATTCAAAGTAAACTCACTGTTGGTAAATCAGAGCAAAACTAATCATATCCTGTTCAATTCTGATAAAAAAAATCTCACAGCAGAAGACTATTGTACACGACAGTCAGCAAATACAAAGGGTATACTGCACCAATTTTGTAGCCCACCATATCAATAGCAGATCATAAATTCCAGATTATAAAAAGATTGACTTCTGATACTTTTGCCTTTAGGTCAGTCTCACATATTGAAGACATCAGTGTCAAAAATCCCACTTATTTTGAGTACTTTCACACCATTATGTCTTTGGAATTATGTTCTGGGGCAGTTCACCTACATCAAAGAAAGTTTTCTTTTTGCAGAAATATGTTATCTGATTCTTCAAAGAACCTACTGTTACACAAAATTGTTAAGGCTTTCATGGCCACTTGTTGACAGACTGCTTATTGGATTCTGTCTTGGGTTCTTTGGCCTACATTCATCTGATGATTTTACTGATGTTGTGCCAGCACAAGTGGCTGGCATTGTCCAAGCTTCACCCCCCATAGCTGGTGGTGAACTGGAGCTGAGCTCATGGCCGCAGACTATATGTACCTGGCGCGCCAATGTCCGAGGGCTTCTCTGTGGTAATTTCCAGTGCAGTTCTCCTCTTGCTACCTGTGACAGTCGTTCACGGCAGTACAGGAAGCCAGGATCTGTTTACCTTAAAGCTTTCCTCTTTCTTGTTGAACATGCAAATAGCTTCAACAAGAAAGAGGAAAGCCTTAAGGTAAATGGATCCTGGCTTCCCGTACTGCAGCGAGTGACCATCGCAGGTAGCAAGAGGAGAACTGCACTGGCCATGACCGCGGAGAAGCCCTCGGACATTGGTGTGCCAGGTACATATAGTCTGCAGCCACGAGCTCAGCTCCTGTTCACCGCCGGTAGTGGGGGGTGAAGCTTTGACAATGTCAGCCACTCATGCTGGCGAAACGTCATGAAAATCATCAGGTGAACGTCGGCCAAAGAACCCGAGACAGAAGCCAATAGGCAGATTGTCAACCTACTGTTACTTTTTAAGAAACTTGGGAAACTTGCCACCACTTCCCAGTATGTTTATTTCATTATGAGCATCATGACTGATGATCCTTTGCACTATGAAACCAGTGAAAAGTATCATGATCACAATAAAAAAAGAAAGGCTGACTTCCATTGCGCTTTCAAAACTCTAATCTGGGTACAGAAAGGTATTCCAGTATTGAAATATTTAATTCACTGTAAAATAACACCAAAGGTCTATGTAGTAACAGCACAATATTTAAAAGTAAAATTAAGATGTATTTACTCGATAAAAATTTTTATTCACTAGATGCATTATGTAACAGAGATGTGTAGACCTCTTATCTCATATATTTTTATTGTTTTTTTGTTACATATTGGTGTGTAACATTTGCTCATCCTTGTATTATGTCCCTTTTTCACTTTGCTTCAGCTTTTATTTTAATTTAATGTTTTTATTATCTCTGCTACTATTTTTGTAGATTAACTGTACTTTCCATTGTTATATGTTCTACATAATTTACATTTATATATACTTTGACTCATTCCAAACCTTAGTGTCCCATATGCATAAAAGGTTCTATGGAATACGCACATAAATAAAATAAAATAAAATAAAAAGACGTTTTCAAAAAGTAAGTGCCAACCAATGATGATCTACTGACTTTAATTTCATCATGTGTGAGTATAATCAGTGAATCTGTCAGTAAAGCCTGCAAATATTTCGAACAACATCTATTCTGAAGATTTAGCTACTAGAAAATAAATTAAGAGACACCTTACAAGACATAACTGAGCACTGCAGTGTGAGGTTCAATAAAAATAAAAATGGAACATTACTCGAAGGAAAAATAAACATTATGAATTACAATGATAGACAGGAAAACAAACAAACATATCAAAGGACAGACTTGACTGAAAGACATAATTATGATTACAAAGAGAATGAAACTGAGATGGACAGGACAATTACCCACATACAGCAGATAGGCCAAGGCAGTTCTTTCCTAATTTCTGAGAACTGAGAATAAACTGAGATAGTGTCCTATTGAAGGTGGCTACACAAAACTGGAAACATGCAGGAGCAACATGGGTGCATGTTACAAAGCAAAATGCATAGAAAAGAACAGATGACATTTTTATTCAAGAGATAATGTCAAATGTCGAATGGCTGATGACAAAGATGATAATACCATTGTCAATTACAATGATGAGTGATAGCAGGATGCAGGGACTGAGAGAGAAGAAATGCCAGGATAAAAGTATAGGCACAGAAAATAGGAGGAAATGTGAAAATAAGATATGTGGTACTTCTTGTGTATGTTGTTTTGCTACCTCAGCAAATTGTGTGATTGTATATTATTGTAATAATGAGCAACTAGAGTTGCTTTTTTCATATTTTATTTACTGCTATCAGTTTCAACGAATGGCTCATTCTCAAGCACTATATTAGAAGATCTTATTTCTCCTTTTTTATTATTTGTTTATTTATTTTTTAAATGTACCACATGAGAATGAATAGTTACTTAAAACTGGAAGCAGAAAATAAATATAAAAGAGCAACTACTGTGGGTCATTATTGCAACAGATATACAGTTTGTCAGAAAAATGTCATTATTGATGATAGATTTCAGGGTAGGAAAAGACATTTATGAAGAGATGTCCTTTTGTGATGGGCAACAGCATTACTACTGCTTTACATTAAATTGTAAAATTGTATTCCATGGATCCCATGGAGAAGGGTCTTTGAAATGGGAAAAGAAGTCAAAGACATACATATTATTTAGGTTTAATAAAATATGATACCTTAACGCTATTGATTTTGAAATATTATGGTATTACAGTGCTGATGTTAAACTATAAAAGAACATGTAACATTAATAATAGAACTTCTTATGAAGAAAGAACTACCCATCAGAGAGTTTTCTAGTGTTATCTAAAGCTCTACCACATTATGTACAAGACATTTAAAGTGCTCTTGGGAGGTTGCTGAACACAAGTACATCCATGTATCTGACTCCTTCTTATGCTAAAGTTAAGCCCTTGAAGTCCTTGCAGAGGTTGCTTTTAGTCCCATTCATGCGTTTTATTATTTTTTGAAAGAAAGAAAATATTGGCAATGATAAGGGATCAACATCCCTTATCATTGCCAATATGAATATGTATATATTGAAGCATTTGTCAAAATACTAACTTTATTGAAGAGCTCTCAGGGGGACATTCTACAAAACAATGTATAATTCTTATAACATACTTCTGTGTGCTGAAAATACAATCCCTCTAAACTGAGTTTCTCTACAAATTATTCTGTAACTCATTTGATAATTTAAATATGCAGAATAAACTAGTTTCTCCAGTTGTAAGTCTCCTATAGCAGTAATCACGTGCACTCCAAATGAAAGTGAACTAAAGTGTTTTATTGTGACTAAAGTATACGGTTTTCTATTAAGGTTGTAATCAACCTGCAGTCCTGAAAACTGAACAGTTTCAACTTCTTGTATTTCATTATTTGGGCAGTTTATTTCTACTGTTTGCCAAATTTTATGGGAAGCGCTGATGCTGCGCCCCTCAAATTATTCCACTATATTTGACATGTTCTGTACCTGAATGTTTCCAGTATGACATTTTCAGAAGCATTTAGAATAGTGAAAGCATTGTTTGGTTAATCCCTGTGGTGCCTAATTTCCACAAGGCTCTCTTGGTGCCCAGAGACAATAGTGATCATGTATGTGTACGTTTTGCATGCACTAATGTGTATTTCTTCATCTAATGAAATACATAGTCAGGAAGCTGAAGAATAATAAAGAATTTACTTTTACATGGGCCTACATGCTGCTCTATGCCTCCTCTCTGTGCTGAGTAGTATTCTATTATAATTCATGTAGTTAAATTTTAATTATGTTGTTTATGACTGAGATATTTTTATTGCTGCGTTCCACATCCAATGCGCATTTACAGAAGTAATTAACATACAGGGTGCTGTACATCTGTCTTCTCCTCCCCCACCCACAGTCTACAAAAAAAGGAGGACATTAAAATAAAATTTGACTCACAATGATGAGAACAGCTGGAGTGTACTCATAGTCACCCATAACTCTTGAGTCAATTATGAGTGTGACTCCATACCAGAATGCCAGTGCATAACTGCAGTATGTAATGAACCACATTGTTGCTGCACCAATGCCAGTGAACATTCCTCTCTTGGTTCCCATTTTTTCAGCTAAAACCAGCTTGTCTTTATACCTGGAAGGAAAAAAGAGATTTTTGAACATATTTCATATTTCCCTTTTTCATAACTGCTTTGGAGTAAATAATTGAAATTCATTTACTGAAACATGTCAATGACTAGGTAGGAAAATTGTGAAAGAATTCTGCTGTTTTATTGTTAATTTATATAGACAAGTCTTGATGTAGTTTAGGTCTTTGTGTAACAATGAACAGTCTTTGCAGTCAATAAAAGAAATTTGTCACTTACAATAGCATTAGAATATGCTCTATAAAATAAAATTTCCAATATTTTTAAATACTATTTACAGTAATGGGGTGAAAATTAATGCCTCTGTTTTTAAGTGAAAATTTTTAAAACTTATTAAATAAAATGAATATTATTAACACTCTACACCTTTATTATTCATGTCTACCACTCGCAACCCTCTGCCACCATAGGGCTCCAAATTGTAGTGTTTAACTTGATGGTGTATAATGTAACTATGTTGGTGCTTGAAGAACAGTGTGCTGTAATTGAGTTTTGAATTTGAAGAGTTCATTCACACCGGGAGCTCTCTCTCCTTCAGCATAACAATGCCACACCACAAATAAGCACTGTGACATCTGCAACACTCCAATGTCTTGAATGCAATATAACTGATCATCCTTTATACAGTCCCGACTCGTCCCAGCCAATCTTCAGCTGTTTCCAGAAGTTAAAGAATACCTTCAAGTTCTTCACATTGACAGTGATGAAGTAGTGAAAGCAGAGGTGTGGTTAACAAAGTCAAACATTCTACAGTGATGCTATGAACAGTCTGGTCTTTCATTGGGAGAAATATGTTCGTGGCCAAAGTGACTATGTAGATATGGAGATCAAACATGCTAATAATGTTTGTTTTACTTAAAAAGTTTTAAGAGTTTTCACATAAAAAATTTGGAAGCATTACTTTTCAGGATGCCTCATATAAGCCAATTTAGTTCAGGTCAATTACGTTTCTCTAAATGAGACAGATTTGATTCTTCAATTTAAGAGTTGTACTGAAAATTAAAGTCTACTTTTATTTTAAGTATCCATGATGGTGCTATTAGTACAATATTGTACAAGAAATTAATATTAATCAGGAACATTTGTCAGTAGATCCAAAATGAAAGGAAGATTTTAAAAAAATGTATGAGTTTTTTTGTACATGTAGACATCTCAATAAAAAAAAGTGTAGAAAAGACTTTTAATCTTTCTTACTTTCTCAATAAAATGATAAACATCTTACACACACACTATTAGCTGCATGACAACTGTGATTTATTTTATGTAAAGATGATAAATCAGAAAAAAGATGGTGACTCACCTGTCTACTTCCTTTTGTTGACCAGCAAATGCAACAACTGTGCGAACAGCACTGAGTACTTCTTCCACCACGGCTCCAGCCCTACCATATGAATTCTGTTCTTGAGCTGCCAGTGAACTTTGAACCTGTTAAATATTTAAACAGAAAGTGTTAAGTGTGACTTGCATTTAAATAACCTAAAAGTGAAACAAAGGGAATTTTACAGAATGGTTAAGTGGGAAAGAGTAATGACATACAAGAAATGAAAATCAAAGGAATAAGTACAATAAAATTTAATGCGCAAGTAAGGAAACATTATGATAATAGTTTCAGCAGCAATCAACATTCCGTTTAACATGTAAATACAGAGCTGTAGGAGTCACTTAACAGTGTGAGCAACCTCACATGGGTGTGAGTGAACTCACACCACAAACAGCTGAATGCACCTAATAAGAAGCTAGTTGCTGAACTAATTCCAAGAAGCATTCACTGTAATCAGAGCACTCTTTGCATAATCCCTGTGATTTCCAATAGCTTTACTAGGCTTTCTAGGGCAAATGTTTATAAAAGAAAGTTTTTCCAAATACCTATAGATACAGCCACATAATCTTTATGATTAATTTGCTGTTTTGATTGTTCTTGGCAAAACTGTTGAATCTTAAACAAACACGGGATTAAAATCACCTTTTGGCTGCCTAAAAAAATCAAGAATATGTGCCCTGTGAGTCCCAGGCATACATAATATGTCAAATGAATGTGGCAGTAGCTAGATGCTCATCCCATGCGGTAAGTCTCCCCTCACCCATGTTTCTGGGAAACTTTCCCAAAACCTCCCCCTTTTCCTTGACCTCCCCAGTCCTTTTCCTTCACCCCCTCCCCTTCCTTTCTCTTCAACCATTCTGCCTCTTTTATGTTTGTGTTCTGCCACTGCTTGGTGAGTAGATTTTTTATCCATCCAATTAAATTACCTCATCAACAGAGTTAAAATATACAAGATAGCAATTCTGACAGTGCACACATCCCTTTTTGGCAAATGTTCTGAACTTCACTAGACAATTAGAGAGGATACTAATAAGATTTATTAGTAATAACTCAGAAATTACTGTATATGGAGATTTCAGTTCTGATAGATGTGATTGAAATGAAATGAAATGAAATGTCATGTGGCTAGACCTCCCGTCAGGTAGACTGGTCAATTGGTGCAAGTCTTTTTAGTTGACGCCACTTCAGTGACTTGCATGTCGATGGTGATGAGATGATGATGAAGACAACACAACACCCAGTCCCTGCGAGGAGAAAATCCCCAACCCAGCCAGGAATCGAACCCGGGCCCCTTTGCATGGCATTCTGCTGTGCTGACCACTCAGCTATTGAGGTGGACCCCAATAAATCTGATTGAGAGCACATAGGGTTACTGATGCCCAGATTTGGTTTCATCACCACAGTAACATCACCACCAATAATTGAAAGCCATAGTGTGACACTAACTGAGAGTTTATTTCTATATCTAACTGGCTTATATATGGGCCTATAATAAATAGTTTATCTGAGAAAGGATGCTCAAATGACAGCAATAAACCATCCTCACCAATTAGGTTTGTCTATAAAGCGAAGAGTACAATTTCAAAGAATTGTAAATGCTGATGCAGTAACACTATTTATGAAGAATTGTTAGGATAAAAATGGGAAGAAGATAATTAAGGTCACAAAATAAATGCAAAAATTAAATACAAACAGCAGATAAAAAGCGTATAAGGAAGAGCGGTGTCTTTTTGTAGCTCTTTTCTCATAATATACACAAATCACTGTAAAGTAAACTACAACAAATCCCAAAATGATCAATGTCTGTGGATCAGTATTACTCATAATTTTTTTGTTAGTATACTTTGTAGAAGTTACTTGCAGTGGCTGCTTCCACTTACTAAAATATTACTTGTCTCATTCCACTCACTGGAAGGCCCTCTTACATGCTGGAATTATGGAACACAATGCATTGATACTCTTACAAGCAAAAAATCCTAAACTTAGCTTTGATATGTAATCTCCTGGTTAACCATTTAATTGTCTAAAGATGTTGTACTACCTTGTACAAATTACTATAATATTTTATATCCTTCATCAAAGACTTTAATTGTGAACTAATGTGAAATAATTGTAGATGTAATGAGCAAATTGTATGTTTTTCATTTTGTGGTCTTCCTTAAATTAGCCTCAAGACATTTGTCCACCAAGCCATGGAAGGAGAACACACATATAAAAAAAAGGGGGTTTTAGGTATGCAAGCTTTCAGAGACAGTGGCTCCTTCTTCTGGCAGACGGGTTGAAGGGGAAGGAAGAGGGGTGAAGGAAAAGGACTGTAGAGGTTTAGGAAAAGTGGTCGTGTTCTGAAAAGTCACCCAGAACCCCAGATCAGGGGAGACTTACCAGACGGAATGAGAAGAAAAGACTAATGGTTGTGGACTGCACCAGATGAAATTTGAAAACCTGAGATCTTAAAAGTGGAAGACAGGGCAATATGTAAGACACAGATTACTGCTAAAATGCCATGCACAAGTTAATAAGAGTGAAAAGCTAAGTGAACTGTGTGTAATAGAGGTGGTAAGGAGACAGAGAAAAATAGACATGTCAGAAAATGAAAGATATAGAAAACTAAAATGGAGTGAAGAAATGAGTAGTTACTGTGAAGAAATGCTAAGATGGAAGAAATTAATGTAAATTAAAGCAAGGTGGGTAGCGAGAGCCAAGGCCATGTTGTAGCACTAGTTCCCACATGCGGAGTTCTGAGGAAATGGTGTCTGGGTGAAGAATCCAGATGGTGCATGTTGTGAAACAGGCACCGAGGTCATAACTGTTATGTTGTAGAGCATGCTCTGCAACAGGATATTGTGTGTTGCTGGTATACACCCTCTGACTATCTCCATTTATTCTAACTGATAATCTGATGGTAGTCATGCCGATGTGAAAGGCAAATGTGTTATTTCACAGGTGGCCCTCCCTTTGATAGTATATGTTTTGACAGTTACCGGGCTAATGTAGATGGTAGTAGGAGGGTGCATAGGCAAGTACCGCAGAGAGTGATTGGTTGATTTGGGGGGAAGGGACCAAACAGCAAGGTCCTCGATCTCATTGGATTAGGGAAGAATGGGGAAGGAAGCCGGTCATGCCATCTCGGCATCTGCCTGAAGCGATTTAGGGAAATCATGGAAAAACCTAAATCTGGATGGCCAGACTTGGGTTTGAACCATTGTCGTCATGAATGCAACTACAGTGTGTTAACCACTGTGCCACCTTGCTTGGTTATTGCAGAGAGGATGGTCGCAAGGGTAGGAGCCAATGGGTAGGGAGATGGGTTCAGAAGGAGTATAGAGTCTGACAAGGATATTGGGAGGGTGACAAAAAGTTATTATAGGTGTGGTAGATAAAATCTCTTGGACATGGTGGCTAAAATCTCAGATAGAATGGGCATCATTACAGGGCATAAGTTTAGGAAGTCATGGCCTTGTCAAAGTGGCTGATTGATATATTCCAGACCAGGATAATACTAAGTGATAAGTGGCCTGCTGTGAAGCTGGTTTTTGGAGGGATCAGCAGTACCAGGATTGGAAGTGATGGCCTCGGAAATCTGCTTTTGAACTAGGTTGGTGAGGTAATTACATCCAGTGAAGTCTTAAGTGAGAATGGTGGTGTATTGCTGTAAACAGTCTGCATTCGAACAAATATGTTTGCCTCAAATGCCAAGCCTGCATGAGAGGGAACATTTGACATGGAAATGATGGCAACTATCAAAATGTAAGTACTGTTGTTTGTTAGTAGGTTTAATGCAGACAGAAGTGTGTAGCTGACCTCTGGTGTGGATGAGATCAACGTCAAGGGAAGTGGCATGGGATTAGGAATAAGGCCTTGTGAAATTTGATTGGCAGAAAGTATTTAGGGATTCCAGGTATTTTAACAGGTCAGCCTTACCATGAGTCCATATGGTAAAGATGCCATCAATGCATGTAAATCAGACCAAGGGCTGAAGGCTTATGGATCCCACGAAAGCCCCCTCCAAGCAAGTTATGAAAAGGTTGGCATGGGAAGGACCCATCCTGGGTCTCATGGCCATACTGTTGATCTGTCTGTATATCTGCCCCGCAAAGGTGAAGCAGTTGTTGGTATGTATAAAGTTGATCGAGATGAGCAGGAGGTTTGGAATCAGGTGGGTGCCGACTGAGGAAATGTTCAGCAGCAGACAGGCCATGTATGTGGAGGATGTTTGTATGGAGGGATGTGGCATCAATTTTTCTTATATAGGGGGGAAGTCTCTGTACTATGGGTTGCAGCTGTTGATGTTGCTTTGAAGCCAGCAACTATAGGACAGCCACGATGACTGAGTTTGTGGATCTTAGGAAAAATGTAAAAGATGGGAGAGCATGGTTTGTGTGAGGTAAGAAGTTCTATGGATTAAGGTGTTAGTCCTTGTGAGGGGCCTAAGGTTTTAAGGAGACACTGCAGGTCAGTTTGAATCACAGAGATGGGATCTTGGTGGCAGGTGCTTATGCAGAGGTGTCAGACAGCTGATGTGGACCTTCACTAACATACTCCTGTCTCAAGTACCAGAGCTGTAGATTCTTTGTCTACTGGGAGGATAATGATGGAGTAATCAGCTTTTAGTGAATGTATGGCCTAGAGTTCTGCAGAGGAGAGGTTAGGATCATATTGTAGGTACCTGAGGAAGGGGTTGTGAAGCAATGTTGGGTGTGAGGAATTCTTGGAAGGCTTGTAAGTTATGATTTTGTGGTAGTGGTGGTGGATCAAGTTGGGATCATGTTCAGAACAGTTCAAGGCAAGGTTTAACATTAGATTTGCTGCTGGAAAGGATTCAGGACTGGGTTGCAAAGTGATACTTCCAGTTGACATTACATGTGTAGGAAAGTAGGTCCTTCACTAAAGCAGCCTGATTAAATGCAGGTTTAGGGCTGAAAGTGAAACCCTTGGATAATACAAATAATTCACAATGGGAGAGTGCTGTAGATGAGAGGTTTAGAGCACTGTACTGTTGTGATTGGTTCTTTGATTAATAGTTATTATTGGTCTGGGAGGCAGTGGTGAAGGTGGGGGTTGTTAAGGAGGTTGGCCAAGCTTGTTTTGTAGGAGAGGGTTGGTGGCTGTTTAGGGAGCTGCAGAGGGACAGTTTAGGAGAAAGAGGAATAGCTTTCTGAGGTGAAGTCTGGCATGTTCTTGCGGTTTGAAGTTGGTTTGGTGGATGACACCACCCATGGAAACATTAGGGGCAGATAACTGCACGATTTTGTAAGATGGAAGTTTGGTGGAATGGAAATTGGCAGATGAGGTATACAGGTCACAGATTAGCCAAGTAAGTGCAAGAGATTGTTGTATTCAAAACTGTAAAATAGCTTGGTGTAAAGTAGGATTACTTTCAGAAACAGGGACTTTCAGTGTTATGCCTTTGGGAGTAACTCCAAGGAACAAGCATGTTCCAATAAACAGAATGTGGAACTTTGGTTCTGATAGTGCAAAAGCAGGTTTTCGAAAAGAACAGATGTAATATGTGACAGTATTCATCATGGAAATAGGACTGTTTGCTGTGATAAAATTGGTGGAAGTGGCAAAAAAGAGAAGCAGAGGGTGGAAAAAGATAGAAAAATGGAGGAAAAGCAAAGAAAAAATTTGGAAAATTCAGAAAATTTCATACAAAAATTGAGAAAACAGATCATGATTAACAGAGAGAATTTCTTGCAGAAAAAGTGACCCATATGATAGAAAAAAATGATTGGAAAAGAAAAAAATCCATAGGGAAAGTCAAGAAATGAGACAAAATTTTAAAAACTGAGCATGCAGAAAGAGTAAGTTACAGAAGAAAATTTAAATTACTTTGCTTGGCAAATAAAATAATGTAAGAGACAGCAGTAAAACTTGATCAGTGTGATGTGGCAAAAAGCAAACACATAAATAGGTGAAAGAATTATGTATGAACATCGTAAGTGGAAGATGGAAAAGGAAACACTTGTCAAATTTGCAAATAAACCAGCGAAATATGATTGACAAAGGCCTGAAATGCAGTGCAGTGTAAACAAATTGTTACATGCAGATTCATAAATAACAATGGGCTCATCTACGTGCACAGAAATCAGTACTAGAAAATATTTAGGAGTAAAGTGTTGATTAGTCTGGGTGGTAGAGATAAACAAACGAATGGACTAGCACATAAGATAGAAAACAGAAAACAGTTTGAACAAGACGGAAGACAACAACGACTGACAAAAGGTTTACATATCTACATCTACATCCATACTCCGCAAGCCACATGACGGTGTGTGGCGGAGGGTACCTTGAGTACCTCTATCGGTTCTCCCTTCTATTCCAGTCTCGTATTGTTCGCAGAAAGAAGGATTGTCGGTATGCTTCTGTGTGGGCTCTAATCTCTCTGATTTTATCCTCGTGGTCTCTTCGCGAGATATACGTAGGAGGGAGCAATATACTGCTTGACTCTTCGGTGAAGGTATGTTCTCGAAACTTTAACAAAAGCCCGTACTGAGCTACTGAGCGTCTCTCCTGCGATTACTAAATGATCCTGTAATGAAGCGCGCTGCTCTCTGTTCGATCTTCTCTATCTCTTCTATCAACCATATCTGGTACAGATCCCACACTGCTGAGCAGCATTCAAGCAGTGGCCAAACGAGTGTACTGTAACCTACTTCCTTTGTTTTCAGATTGCATTTCCTTAGGATTCTTCCAATGAATCTCAGTCTGGCATCTACTTTACCGACGATCAACTTTATATGATCATTCCATTTTAAATCACTCCTAATGCATACTCCCAGATAATTTATGGAATTAACTGCTTCCAGTTGCTGACCTGCTATTTTGTAGCTAAATGATAAGGGATCTATCTTTCTATGTATTCGCAGCACATTACACTTTTCTACATTGAGATTGAGTTGTCATTCCCTGCACCATGCGTCAATTTGCTGCAGATCCTCCTGCATTTCAGAACATTTTTCCATTGTTACAACCTCTTGATACACCACAGCATCATCTGCAGAAAGCCTCAGTGAACTTCCGATGTCATCCACAAGGTCATTTATGTATATTGTGAATAGCAACAGTCCTATGACACTCCCCTGCGGCACACCTGAAATCACTCTTACTTCGGAAGACTTCTCTCCATTGAGAATGACATGCTGCGCTCTGTTATCTAGGAACTCTTCAATCCAATCACACAATTGGTCTGATAGTCCATATGCTCTTACTTTGTTCATTAAACGACTGTTGGGAACTGTATCGAACACCTTGCGGAAGTCAAGAAACACGGCATCCACCTGGGAACCCATGTCTATGGCCCTCTGAGTCTCGTGGACGAATAGCGCGAGCTGGGTTTCACACGACCATCTTTTTTGAAACCCATGCTGATTCCTTCAGAGTAGATTTCTAGTCTCCAGAAAAGTAATTATACTCGAACATAATACGTGTTCCAAAATTCTACAACTGATCGACGTTAGAGATATAGGTCTATAGTTCTGCACATCTGTTCGACATCCCTTCTTGAAAAAGGGGATGAACTGTGCCCTTTTCCAATCCTTTGGAACACTACACTCTTCTAGAGACCTACGGTACACCGCTGCAAGTAGGGGGCAAGTTCCTTTGGGTGCTCTGCGTAAAATCTAACTGGTATCCCATCAGGTCCAGTGGCCTTTCCTCTTTGGAGTGATTTTAATTGTTTCTCTATCCCTCTGTCGTCTATTTCGATATCTACCATTTTGTCATCTGTGCAACAATCTAGAGAAGGAACTACAGTGCAGTCTTCCTCTGTGAAACAGATTTGGAAAAAGACATTTAGTATTTCGGCCTTTAGTCTGTCATCTTCTTTTTCAGTACCATTTTGGTCACAGATTGTCTGGGCATTTTGTTTTGATCCACCTACTGCTTTGACATAAGACCAAAATTTCTTAGGATTTTCTGCCAAGTCAGTACATAGAACTTTACTTTCGAATTCATTGAACACCTCTCGCATAGCCCTCCTCACACTACATTTCGCTTCGCGTAATTTTTGTTTGTCTGCAAGGCTTTGGCTATGTTTATGTTTGCTGGGAAGTTCCCTTTGCTTCTGCAGCAGTTTTCTCACTTGGTTGTTGTACCACAGTGGCTCTTTTCCATCTCTTATGATCTTGCTTGGCACATACTCATCTAACGCATATTGTACGATGTTTTTGAACTTTGTCCACTGATCCTAAACACTATCTGTACTTGAGACAAAACTTTTGTGTTGAGCCGTCAGGTACTCTGAAATCTGGTTTTTGTCACTTTTACTAAACAGAAAAATCTTCCTACCTTTTTTAATATTTCTATTTACGGCTGAAATCATCGATGCAGTAACCGCTGCTTTATGATCTCTGATTCCCTGTTCTGCGTTAACTGTTTCAAATAGTTCAGGGCTGTCTGTCACCAGAATATGTTATCGCCATGAGTCAGTTCTCTGTTTACCTGCTCAAGGTAGTTTTCAGATAAAGCACTTTAAAAAATTTCACTGGATTCTTTGTCCCTGCCACCCATTATGAACGTTTGAGTCTCCCAGTCTATATCCGGCAAATTAAAATCTCCACCCAGAACTATAACATGGTGGGGAAATCTACTCGAAATATTTTCCAAATTATCCGTCAGGTGTTCAGCAACAACAGCTGCTGAGCCAGGGGCCTATAGAGACATCCATTTACCATGTCGAGCCTGCTTTAACAGTGACCTTCACCCAAATTATTTCACAAAATACACATAAGAAGAAACGATGACCAAACGGGCTAATATAACAACAAAAACAATCAATTTTTTTACAATATAATGCAATTGGATTGATAAAAAAAATCTACTCACCAAGCAGCAGCAGGAGAACATATATATAAAAAAAGGGATTTTATGCATGACAGCTTTCAGAGGACACCACTTGTCACTCATTATTACCCTGGTCTTGAATGTATTAATCAGCTACTTCAACAAGCTACTTCCTAATAAAAGACCTGAAATAAGGCCCATTCTGTCTGAGATTTTACCTAGAATAGCTTTTTGCCACCCTTCCAATATCCTTGTTGACCCCATGCTCCTTCTGCACCCATCACCCTACCCTATGGCTCCTACCCTTGCAATCGACCCCACTGCAAGACTTGCCCTATGCACCCTCCTACCACCATCTATAACAGCCTTGTAACCAGAAAAAGATATACTATCAAAAGGAGAGCCACCTGTGAAATGACACATGTCATATACCAGCTGTTACATAAATACTGTTCGCCTGTTTACACAGGCATGGCTACCACCACGTTATCAATTTGGATGAATGGACATAACAGAGGATGTATACTGGCAACATACAATACCCTGTTGCAGAGCATGCTCTACAACATAACAGTTGTGACCTTGGTGCCTGTTTCACCACATGTGCCATCCGGCTTCTTCCCCCAGTCACCAGTTACTCGGAACTCCGCTGGTGGGAACTAGTGCTACAATATGTCCTTGGTTCTCGCCATCCACCTGGTCGTAATTTACATTAATTTCTTCCATCTCAGCATTTCTTCACAGTAACAACTCCTTTCTTCACTCCCTCTTAGTTTTCTACATCTTTCATTTACTGACCAGTCTATTTTTTTGCCATCCCCTTCTCAACTCTATTACACACAATGCACTTGGTTTTTACTCTTCTTAACCTGTGCATGATGTTTCAGCAGTAATCTCTATCTTGCATATTGCCCCATCTTCCACCTTTAACCTCTCAGGTTTTCAAATCTTGTCTGGTGTAGACTCCTAAAATAAGTCTTTCCTTTTCATCCTATTCAGTAAGTCTCCCCTGGGTGTCTTTTCAAAACTCCACCCCTTTTCCTAAACCTCTCCGGTCCTTTTCCTTCACCCCTCTTCCTTCCCCTTCAACCCTTCTGTCAGAAGAAGAGGGCACTCACTCTGAAAGCTTGCATATGTAACCCTCCCCCCCCCCCTTTTTTTATATATATGTGTGTTTTCCTGCTGTCACTTGGTGAGTAAATTTTTTATCTATGCAATTGCAGTATGTTGTCAAAGATTGATTATTTTCATTGTTAAAATATATGGTGTAACATTTTGTAAATCTGTAATAACTTACAGTCATTATTTCACTGAAAAATTATGTATTTTATATTTTATGAAGGAAAATGGTTTATAATTTGCTAATACAAACAAAAAGCTTTGTGTTGCGCTAACAGTTTTTGTGGGGGAGAACAGGGTTATCAAATTATTTGTGCAATCAGAATTAAGTACTCTTAAGGAACAGACTGATTTATTGAAAAGTTAGGTTTCTATTTGAATATTTAGGGAAAAATATTATTTGTTTGGATATTTTAGATTAAATTGAAATTCTTTGGTATAATTTTCAACATGAAAAGTCAACTCCAATATTTTGAAAATTTTATAACTTGTATGACAATAACATCCATTGTCAAAATACAATTGTAGAAATTAAAATTCTTAATTTTAAAAATCTGCAATAAAACATACAACAGAAGAAATAAACGCACTGCTAAATGAAGTAAAATATGACAGGCAAGAATTGCATACAACAAACAGACAGAATGAGAGAATATCTCAGAAAGTTGTTTAACTGTATTAAAGGAAAATCAGTTGACTAAATGAATAAATTATTAGACAGAATTTCTGGCTAGGGGGTGAAATATGTAGTACTGTAGTGAGGGTCTATGCTCGTCTTTGCTATAGGTGGGTCCCTCTCATCCTGGTGTCCAAGTGAGCTGTCCTATCTTTTTAATTCTTGTCAACATAAGATGAAAATTAGTTCCAAGAGAGATGAACTTTTGATTCTTTCAAGTATCTATCAATAGTACTATACAGTGCTGCCCAGAAATTCTGTTTCATAACTTACTGATATTAGCTTGTACACATCAAGAAGAATTTGTTCAATTTCAGTGATTTCCATGTGATGATGTGTTATACACAATATGTCTGCTGACATTCCACCTAGGCTTTTGTTTTCATGGATGTATATAAAAAGCTCATTTTTGCTACAATGGGGCTTATAGTTTGATGAAAGAAAATAAATGCAGGTTTTTTGTATCTGTGGGCTTTGTCCAGGCTGCAATATTTTATTTTGCTAGTAGCTATTTCAGTTGTACCTGTGTTCATTCTGCAGCTCTGTCTTTCAGATGATCTTACCCTAAAAACATCTGTAAACACCTTGGATATCAATTAGTTAGGACTGCACGCTTGTGGCAATTAACTATTGAAGTAATCTCTACCCAAACGTATTCAGATGCAATCCATATCATGTATGATGAGACCAAATGGTGGGCAATACACACCCATGTATGAATGTCTTTCTCCCATAAGTGATTTTCTAAGCTCTGCATAAACATTTTCATAGACTGCTTCATCCAGAACTTATCCTATGCTCAAAGAGTGACATGAATTAGAGCATATTTTCTCACTGAATCATGTTCTCAAAGATTTGTTTTCAGAAACATACAAAAAATAAAAGGAAAACATACTGCTTTAATAATAACTTTATGAAATTAGAGTGTGAAATGAACAGAAAAATGGTATAAATTCAGGTGCTCAATTCAAAGTTATTATCAAATTATTGTGATGCTGTACCATATTTTACCTTTGCAACAACAGATGTAGCAATAACAATTATTGGAGCACAGCTGAAAATCACAAGAGTCAATTTCCAGCCATGTAAGAATGACATCACAACTGAGGCAACAAAGGACATCAGTAAGTAAACGAACATGCCAAGTTTCTCACCAGTTCCATCCTGAATCTTATCCAAGTCCCTGCAATAAGTTAATATTTAGTGTATTTAATAAATAATACAAGCCCTGTGTATTTATGTTAATGTCAAATTGCATAAGAAATTATTATTTCTGCTGCAAATTTTCCTTCATACTCACCCTGTTATTCGACTGGCAAACGATGCTGCATTAGTTGTGTCAAACCATGCCATATCTTGTCGCATAACTGACCGCAGAAAAAGGGCCCTGATTCTTTGAATCTGTGAAACAAGAAATAAGCATTTTTATGGGGTTAAGTGAAAAGCATCACACACACACACACACACAAATCATTTAACTTTATTGTTGTTATTGTTGTTGTGGTGGTGGTGGTGGTGGTGGTGCCTGCTCTTTAGTCCAAAGACTGGTGCGCAGCTCTCTGCTAGTCTATCTCATACAAACCTATCCAGTACAATTTTTTACACACACCCTCATCCCCACACATCTCTCCATTATCAAACTGATGAACTGATTCAATTCAGTACCTCCTTATCTAATCTGCAGCATTATTCTGTAACACCACTTTTCGTAAGCTTCTATTCTGTTCTGGTCTGAATTGTTTATCATCGATATTTCACACCTGCTCAATGGTATATTCCAAACATATACCTTCAGAAAAGTACTTGTTAATATTGATATTTATATTTTATGGTGACAAATTCCCCTTTTTCAGATATGCTTTTCTTACTATTGCCATTCTGCATTACACATACTCTCTACTTTGACTATCATTTTGTGAAAATCGCAAAACTTTGTAAATCTCTTCCATTACTTTCAGTGTCTCATTTCCTAATCTAATTCCCTCATAATCACCTAATTTAATTCAACATGTACTATTACTCCTGATTTACTCCTGTTGATTATTATCTTATAGCCTCTTTGCAATGTGTTATCCATTTCATTCAGCTGCTCTTTTGTTGTTTCTGACAGAATTGCAATGTCATCAACAAGCCTCAAAGTTTTCATTTCTTTGTTCTGAATATTGATTCCCTTTTCAAATTTCACGTTGGTTTCTGTTAATGCTTGCTCAGTGTAAATATTGAGTAATATCAGGGATAGGCTATGATCACATCTCACTCCCTTCTTGACCAATGAGTTCCTCTCATGTACTCCAACTCTTTACAACTGCAGTCTGGTTTCTGCACATGCTGTAAATAACCTTTCATTCCTTGTATTTTACCCCTGCTACCTTCAGAATTTCAACAAGTGTTATCATTTTCAAAAGCTCTCTCTAAATTTATAAATGCTGCAAATGTAGATTTGCCTTTCTTTAACCTGACTCCTAAGATAAGTCATAGGGTCAGTGTTACCCTGCACATTGATACATTTCTCCAGGATCAAACTTACCTTCCACAAGATCAGCTTCTACCAATTTTTTTCATTCTTCTCTAAATAATTTTTGCCAGTGAGTTTTGTTAAACTTATAGTTCTGCAATATTCACACCTCTCAACACCTACCGTCTTTAGAATTAGAATAGGTACATTCTTCTTGATGTCTGACAGTATGTCATCTGTCTCGTATATCTTGCACAACAGATGGAACAGTTTTGTCATGACTGGCTCTCCCAAGTATCTCAGTAATTATGAGGAGCCTTGTCTGAATCAGGCAACTTGTTTAACTATAGTCATTCAGAGCTCTGTCAAATTATTCTTGTAATATCACACCTTCCTTTTTATTTTCAACTCTCTTCTTTCCTTGCTATAATATTGTATTCATGTTTGAGATATATGAAAGGAGGATTTTTAGTTGCAACAGTTTTACTTCTTAAATACATATGTTCTCTCTCTCTCTCTCTCTCTCTCTCTCCCCCCCCCCCCTCTCTCTCTCTCTCTCTCACACACACACACACACACAAACACACATTTCCATAGTACAGGCGAAATAATTAATTAAAATACTAGGTACTCAATTATCAAAACTTTGTTATTCATTGTTGTGTAGTTTTTTTAATTACTGACAACAATAATATAAATAATTCATCAGGAAAAATTCTCTTTATGGAAACATTAAAGTTCAACTATACATACAACTGCAAAAATGTGGAGTATTCTGTGAGCAACTAGTTGTTTGTTTCTAAATGGAGTTAGCTCCTTTGAAAGCTTCATTCTCCACTTCACAACAAACATTTTACTTTTTACAAAAATATCATATTTCAAAAGTTATTCATATTCGAAATATTTTCCTTTTCAGAATGTTCCAATTTTAACTTGTGGTTATTTCCCAAATTCAGTGACATAGTTTTGTAGCACTGATTTTTCTAATTACAAAAATACCTACTTTCATAAAATGAATTCAAGTTTGTTAATTACTCAGTCTGTAAGAATTTCACTTTCTTAAAACTTTTGGTGAACTCTGGGAATTCCTATGTACATAAAAAATCATCTTTATAAAACAGTACCTATAATTTTGTCATTTTCTAATCCAGTTCATTGCTTTTTTCTTGATTGCTTCTTTTAATTGTCCAGATTTTTATGTTAATACACAAAATGTAATAAGAAACTGTGATTTGTAATATTATTTGCATCTATAAATAGGTGCATTATACAATGATTCAGTCAGTCTGTGGTTGGACTCAAAATGTCAACAACATGTAGTCAGTTTGTAACTATAGATGTGGGTCAGTCTGCAGTGAGCATCCAAGTTGTATAGATATTATGTGCTAGTGGTCCATGCCTAGCTGTGAAGAAAGCACAGTTACAACGATATATACGTGAATAATCCACACCACTGAGTAATCCATGCACACTAATTTTAAGGGAGGAAAAAAAAGAAATATTGGCTTTAATTTACGTTTTAATTTACGTTTTTTTCATCACCATAACGCTACAAGCTGGTGGTTCAACTTCTGTGAGACTGACTGAATCTGACAGGTAGACAGTGAGCTGGCGTAAAAATTTGTTGGGGCGGCCAGCTGTCACATGGACTGTGAAAGGCAAGCTGAGTGCAAGTTAAGGCAGCTAGCAAGCCACAAGACCCAGCTATCAGTTGGGTTTTCCTAGACAGAAAGAGGAGTGTATTCCAGAAGCATGGTCACAGGATATATTGTCGCTAACATAATTTAAATGAAAATACGTAAAATTCATTACAAGAATGAAAGGGAAAACCAATGACAGTTTTGGACCAGCAGATATGGGACAAGCTCATTGAATATAATTCTGTCTGATGCTTCAATAGTTAGAAAGTTATTAACATTACTACCATTGCATTAACATTATTATCATTATTGTTTACAATACATTGTAACAACTGAACCCATCATGAAAGTCACACTTGTGACATACCAGATGAAAGAGGATAATGCCTGAAATATAATGAATAGAGTATTTTTCTAATTAAACAAATATAAAAAAATGTTATAAACAATTTAGTCTATTTATGTAAATACTGCTGTAACTATGGAATCCTCCGCAGAGACGCAAATGATCTTATCAGCAAAAGTTTTCTTCTTCAATATTCCAATAACTTTCATTGTGTATCTCATTGTAGTTGTGAATTATAAAATAGGTCAAGTTAGTGCTCTGGTTAGAGTGACAGATGTGGCAATTTATATATTTGAGATGTGTTTAAAATTGTTGAAATAATTAATATGTGAGTTAAGAGGTTGAAAATGTCTTCAAAGATTTATAAATGTTTTATCATAAGTATTTATATGAAATTATTATGAAAATTATGAATGATGATCAGGGTGAAAGTACCTGCAATGAACTGATGAGTGGTCATGTTACCGAACCTTCAAATAAGTGTGCAGGACAGAGTTAATTGTCTTTGTCTGGCATCTTACATCTGGACATGTGGTTAGGTATTTTCATTTTGGTTTTGTCTGGAGTTAGTAAAGTTATGAGTGCTGTGTATGCCACAAATGTTATTCTTGTGTAGTGGGACATGTAGTTTATTATATAGCGCATGGGTGTAAATGCTGTGTCTGCAGAAGGTAATTCGAAATTTTGCACTGCTGATAGATGCTGATTTTATTTAATGAGTTATTTGTATGTGGCCACCATTCGCTTATGCTGTGCTTCTCTGAAAAATAAAAGCAGTTTATTTCAAAGCTAAAATCGATCTATTTTGAGCAATATTATTAATCTCTGGGATTGATGAGAGAGTTAATGGCTGTATATTGCCCACATTCTGGCAGAACCTGCGATGAAGCAAGCTGGGATATTTTTACTTCCCCTCTTGTTTTGCCATCTGCCTCCTTTAAATTCATTTTTTTTCAATTTTAACTGATTATCATTAACATATCTGACTATAATCTGCACTTTCATATAAGAGAAAGGTTGGCCCTGAGTTTTAAAGAATATAATACCAGATCTAATTTTGTGCTTAGTTTTATGTATCTGAGTGATTTTCCAATTTATTTTGACTATTCCTAGTTAATACTGTTACTATAGGGTGAAATCAGTAATTGTTTCGTAGCTTTAATTCTATTGTTGATGAATAAACAGATATGAATTCTATACTAATTATAAACATTTGGAAGACAAAATACTAGTACTTAAAGTATCTATTTGACTCTACTTAAAAACATGTTAACAAAATGTGCCCTTCATTAATTTCAAAGTAACTAACAGTTTTGTCAAAAGTATTGTTTACATAACCATATTTGTTAATTTCATCACTTAAACAAATAATTTGGCTTAACCCTTTTAGTAGAAGAAACTGTTAAAAAGATTCAATTTTTCAATGTATTCAGTTAATTTAATGAGTTAAGTTTTAATTGTAATTTCTGTAAATTAAACTTCAAACAATGTGTAGTTTCAGCACCTATTATTGTGATGATATATAAGGGCCCTAATTTTGGTCATGGGGTATGTGTGTTAAAACAGTGACAGTGTCTGCTCCATACGTACCTCTCTATTCATCAAGAACTGTGAAATTTGTGGTTAGGTTTCACTGCTCATAGATGTTCAACAGTAAACTATTGTAGCAGTATGTGGATGTTCATCTGAAAACTATTAATGAGGCTTATCGAAAGTTAAACAATAATGTCCCCCCTCATGAACCATGGACCTTGCTGCTGGTGGGGAGGCTTGCGTGCCTCAGCGATACAGGTGGCCGTACCGTAGGTGCAACCACAACAGAGGGGTGTCTGTTGAGATGCCAGACAAACGTGTGGTTCCTGAAGAGGGGCAGCAGCCTTGTCAGTAGTTGCAGGGGTAACAGTCTGGATGATTGACTGATCTGGCCTTGTAACACTAACCAAAACGGTCTTGCTGTGCTGGTACTGCGAACAGCTGAAAGCAAGGGGAAACTACGGCCGTAATTTTTCCCGAGGGCATGCAGCTTTACTGTATGGTTAAATGATGATGGTGTCCTCCTGGGTAAAATATTCAGGAGGTAAAATAGTCCCCCATTTGGATCTCCGGGCAGGGACTACTCAAGAGGACGTCGTTATCAGGAGAAAAAAAACTGGCATTCTACGGATCGGAGCGTGGAATGTCAGATCCCTTAATTGGGCAGATAGGTTAGAAAATTTAAAAAGGGAAATGGATAGGTTAAAGTTAGATATAGGGGGAATTAGTGAAGTTCGGTGGCAGGAGGAACAAGACTTTTGGTCAGGTGAATACAGGGTTATAAATACAAAATCAAATAGGGGTAATGCAGGAGTAGGTTTAATAATGAATAAAAAAAATAGGAGTGTGGGTAAGCTACTACAAACAGCATAGTGAATGCATTATTGTGGCCAAGATAGACACAAAGCCCACGCCTACTACAGTAGTACAAGTTTATATGCCAACTAGCTCTGCAGATGATGAAGAAATTGATGAAATGTATGATGAAATAAAAGAAATTATTCAGGTAGTGAAGGGAGATGAAAATTTAATAGTCATGGGTGACTGGAATTCAAGAGTAGGAAAAGGGAGAGAAGGCAACATAGTATGTGAATATGGACTGGTGGTAAGAAATGAAAGAGAAAGCCGTCTGGTAGAATTTTGCACAGAGCATAACTTAATCATAGCTAACACTCGGTTCAAGAATCATAAAAGAAGGTTGTATACATGGAAGAATCCTGGAGATAGTAGAAGGTATCAGATAGATTATATAATAGTAAGACAGAGATTTAGAAACCAGGTTTTAAATTGTAAGACATTCCCAGGGGCAGATGTGGACTCTGACCACAATCTATTGGTTCTGAACTGTAGATTAAAACTGAAGAAACTGCAAAAAGGTGGGAATTTAAGGAGATGGGACCTGGATAAACTGACTAAACCAGAGGCTGTACAGAGTATTAGGGAGAGCATAAGGAAACGATTGACAGGAATGGGGGAAAGAAATACAGTAGAAGAAGAATGGGTAGCTCTGAGGGATAAAGTAGTAAAGCCAGCAGACGATCAAGTATGTAAAAAGATGAGGGCTAGTAGAAATCCTTGGGTAACAGAAGAAATATTGAATTTAATTGTTGAAAGGAGAAAATATAAAAATGCAGTAAATGAGGCAGGCAAAAAGGAATACAAACGTCTCAAAAATGAGATCGACAGGGAGTGCAAAATGGCTAAGCAGGGACGGCTAGAGGCCAAATGTAAGGATGTAGAGGCTTATCTCACTAGGGGTAAGATAGATATTGCCTACAGGAAAATTAAAGAGATCTTTGGTGAAAAGAGAACCAGTTGTATGAATATCAAGAGCTCAGATAGAAACCCAGTTCTAAGCAAAGAAGGGAAAGCAGAAAGGTGGAAGGAGTATGTAGAGGGTCTATACAAGGGCGATGTACTTGAGGACAATATTATGGAAATGGAAGAGGATGTAGATGAAGATGAAATGGGAAATATGACACTGCGCGAAGAGTTTGACAGAGCACTGAGTCGAAACAAGGCCCGGGAGTAGACAACATTCCATTAGAACTACTGACGGCCCTGGGAGAGCCAGTCATGACTAAACTCTACCATATGGTGAGCAAGATGTATGAGACAGGCGAAATACCCTCAGACTTCAAGAAGAATACAATAATTCCAATCCCAAAGAAAGCAGGTGTTGACAGATGTGAAAATTACTGAACTATCAGTTTAATAAGTCACAGCTGCATAATACTTAAATGAATTCTTTACACACGTATGGAAAAACTTGTAGTAGCCAACCTCGGGGAAGATCGGTTTGGATTCCATAGAAATGTTGGAACACGTGAGGCAATACTGACCTTACGACTTATCTTAGAAGAAAGACTAAGGAAAGGTAAACCTACGTTTCTAGCATTTGTAAACTTAGAGAAAGCCTTTGACAATGTTGACTGGAATACTCTCTTTCAAATTCTAAAGGTGGCAGGGGTGAAACACAGGGAGTAAAAGGCTATTTACAATTTGTACAGAAACCAGATGGCAGTTATAAGAGTCAAGGGGCATGAAAGGGAAGCACTGGTTGGGAAGGGAGTGAGACAGGGTTGTAGCCTCTCCCCAATGTTATTCAATCTGTATATTGAGCAAGCAGTAAAGGAAACAAAAGAAAAATTCGGAGTAGGTATTAAAATCCATGAAGAAGAAATAAAAACTTTGAGGTTCGTCGATGACATTGTAATTCTGTCAGATACAGCAAAGGACCTGGAAGAGCAGCTGAACGGAATGGACAGTGTCTTGAAAGGAGGATATAAGATGAACATCAACAAAAGCAAAACAAGGATAATGGAATGTAGTCGAATTAAGTCGGGTGATGCTGACGGAATTAGATTAGGAAATGAGACACTTAAAGTAGTAAAGGAGTTTTGCTATTTGTGGAGCAAAATAACTGATGATGGTCAAAGTAGAGAGTATATAAAATGTAGACTGACAATGGCAAGGAAAGCGTTTCTGAAGAAGAGTATTGTGTTAACATCGAGTATAGATTTAAGTGTATTTGTATGGAGTGTAGCCATGTATGGAAGTGAAACATGGACGATAAATAGTTTGGACAAGAAGAGAATAGAAGCTTTTGAAATGTGGTGCTACAGAAGAATGCTGAAGATTAGATGGGTAGATCAAATTACTAATGTGGAGGTATTGAATAGGATTGGGGAGAATAGGAGTTTGTGGCATTACTTGACAAGAAGAAGGGACCAGTTGGTAGGACATATTTCTGAGGCATCAAGGGATCACAAATTTAGCATTGGATGGCAGTGTGGAGGGTAAAATTGTAGAGGGAGACCAAGAGATGAATACACTAAGCAGATTTAAAAGGATGTAGGCTGCAGTAAGTACTGGGAGACGAAGAAGCTTGTACTGGATAGAGTAGCATGGAGAGCTGCATCAAACCAGTCTCAGGACTGATAACAACAACAACAACAACAACAACAAACAATAGTGCATATATAACTGTGTATTATTGGAAGTTGTGTAAAGTGAAAGTAAAAGACTGTGAAATGCTACTGTGCACCTGTTGGTTACATCATTTACAGTAGATAGTACTGCACATCCACCCTCTATTTTTTCAGCCAGTACATCGATACCAAGGACAATAAACGAAGAGATAAACAAAGTAGATGAACTGCTTCAAACTTACAACTGTGTTGTAACTGTTTGTATCAAGGTATACATAACCTGTGGAGTAGGAGTGAGAATTCAGGCAGAAACATCATAGAATTATTGTTGTCGAAGCAATCTTCCCATAGATCATTGTCCTTGGTTTCATCCAATGAATTTGTGACAACATATTTTTTTAATGAGTTTTCCACCAGTGGTAGGCAAGTGGAATTCAATGCACATTTCACCCACCCACAAATCTGGGACAAATCTGTCCACTTGATTTTACCACTCAGTATGAACTTGCGGTTTTCATTGGCCATACATAGCATATATCCCTGTTCAAGTGCATCTTTGAAAGTCAGTTTTATACACATATCTAGTGGCTGTAGGATGGATGTTAGGCCTCCAGCAATAACGACCAAATCAGTTTTCCATTTTTGTAACTTGTATCACACTTGTATGTCTGCGGAAGCTGTCCAGGATCAACACCTTACATAAATTCAGTAATGCAAGAGGGCAACATTTCAAAACAAGTCACCCAGTCAATCACAAGGTCATTGTCAATCCACCTTTCCAGATTTGTTCTAACCAGTATGCCTTTCACTGATATTTTCAAAATAGTTTTCCTTTTATGTATGAGGCTTGTTTTTTAAGTAAGTACCATTTTGAAATTAAAAAAAAAAGACATGCTAAGATATCTCAATAATTTTATTTTTACATAAAATCCTGTACCTTAATCTACTTTTCTACATAATTTCCATCAATATTAAGGCACGTGTCATAAAGTTGTACCAGTTTTTGAATACCCTACTCATAGAAGATCCCCCATGAACCATGGACCTTGCCGTTGGTGGGGAGGCTTGCGTGCCTCAGCGATACAGATGGCCGTACCGTACGTGCAACCACAACGGAGGGGTAACTGTTGAGAGGCCAGACAAACATGTGGTTCCTTAAGAGGGGCAGCAGCCTTTTCAGTAGTTGCAGGGGCAACAGTCTGGATGATTGACTGATCTGGCCTTGTAACATTAACAAAAACGGCCTTGCTGTGCTGGTACTGCGAACGGCTGAAAGCAAGGGGAAACTACAGCCGTAATTTTTCCCGAGGGCATGCAGCTTTACTGTATGATTAAATGATGATGGCGTCCTCTTGGGTAAAATATTCCAGAGGTAAAATAGTCCCCCATTCGGATCTCTGGGCGGGGACTACTCAAGAAGACGTCGTTATCAGGAGAAAGAAAACTGGCAGTCTACGGATCGGAGCGCGGAATGTCAGATCCCTTAATCGGGCAGGTAGGTTAGAAAATTTAAAAAGGGAAATGGATAGGTTAAAGTTAGATATAGTGGGAATTAGTGAAGTTCGGTGGCAGGAGGAACAAGACTTTTGGTCAGGTGATTACAGGTTTATAAATACAAAATCAAATAGGGGTAATGCAGGAGTAGGTTTAATAATGAATAAAAAAAATAGGAGTGCGGGTTAGCTACTACAAACAGCATAGTGAACGCATTATTGTGGCCAAGATAGACACAAAGCCCAAGCCTACTACAGTAGTACAAGTTTATATGCCAACTATCTCTGCAGATGATGAAGAAATTGATGAAATGTATGACGAGATAAAAGAAATTATTCAGGTAGTGAAGGGAGACGAAAATTTAATAGTCATAGGTGACTGGAATTCGTCAGTAGGAAAAGGGAGGGAACGAAACATAGTAGGTGAATATGGATTGGGGAAAAGAAATGAAAGAGGAAGCCGCCTTGTAGAATTTTGCACAGAGCATAACTTAATCATTAACACTTGGTTCAAGAATCATAAAAGAAGGTTGTATACCTGGAAGAATCCTGGAGATACTAAAAGGTATCAGATAGATTATATGATGGTAAGACAGAGATTTAGGAACCAGGTTTTGAATTGTAAGACATTTCCAGGGGCAGATGTGGATTCTGACCACAATCTATTGGTTATGAACTGCAGATTGAAACTGAAGAAACTGCAAAAAGGTGGGAATTTAAGGAGATGGGACCTGGATAAACTGAAAGAACCATAGGTTGTAGAGAGTTTCAGGGAGAGCATAAGGGGACAATTGACAGGAATGGGGGAAAGAAATACAGTAGAAGAAGAATGGGTAGCTCTGAGGGATGCAGTAGCGAAGGCAGCAGAGGATCAAGTAGGTAAAAAGACGAGGGCTAATAGAAATCCTTGGGTAACAGAAGAAATATTGAATTTAATTGATGAAAGGAGAAAATTTAAAAATGCAGTAAATGAAGTAGGCAAAAAGGAATACAAACGTCTCAAAAATGAGATCAACAGGAAGTGCAAAATGGCTAAGCAGGGATGGCTAGAGGACAAATGTAAGGATGTAGAGGCTTGTCTCACTAGGGGTAAGATAGATACTGCCTACAGGAAAATTAAAGAGACCTTTGGAGAGAAGAGAACCACTTGTATGAATATCAAGAGCTCAGATGGCAACCCAGTTCTAAGCAAAGAAGGGAAGGCAGAAAGGTGGAAGGAGTATATAGAGGGTTTATACAAGGGCGATGTACTTGAGGACAATATTATGGAAATGGAAGAGGATGTAGATGAAGATGAAATGGGAGATGAGATACTGCGTGAAGAGTTTGACAGAGCACTGAAAGACCTGAGTCGAAACAAGGCCTCGGGAGTAGACAACATTCCATTAGAACTACTGATGGCCTTCTGAGAGCCAGTCATGACAAAACTCTACCATCTGGTGAGCAAGATGTATGAGACAGGCGAAATACCCACAGACTTAAAGAAGAATATAATAATTCCAATCCCAAAGAAAGCAGGTGTTGACAGATGTGAAAATTACCGAACTATCAGTTTGATAAGTCACAGCTGCAAAATACTAAAGCGAATTCTTTACAGACGAATGGAAAAACTGTTAGAAGCGGACCTCGGGGAAGATCAGTTTGGATTCCGTAGAAATGTTGGAACACATGAGGCAATACTAACCTTACGACTTATCTTAGAAGAAAGATTAAGAAAAGGCAAACCTACGTTTCTAGCATTTGTAGACTTAGAGAAAGCTTTTGACAACGTTAACTGGAATACTCTCTTTCAAATTCTGAAGGTGGCAGGGGTAAAATACAGGGAACGAAAGGCTATTTACAATTTGTACAGAAACCAGATGGCAGTTATAAGAGTCGAGGGACATGAAAGGGAAGCAGTGGTTGGGAAAGGAGTGAGACAGGGTTGTAGCCTCTCCCCGATGTTATTCAATCTGTATATTGAGCAAGCAGTAAAGTAAACAAAAGAAAAATTCGGAGTACGTATTAAAATTCATGGAGAAGAAGTAAAAACTTTGAGGTTCGCCGATGACATTGTAATTCTGTCAGAGACAGCAAAGGACTTGGAAGAGCAGTTGAACGGAATGGACAGTGTCTTGAAAGGAGGATATAAGATGAACATCAACAAAAGCAAAACGAGGATAATGGAATGTAGTCAAATTAAATCGGGTGATGCTGAGGGGATTAGATTAGGAAATGAGACACTTAAAGTAGTAAAGGAGTTTTGCTATTTAGGGAGTAAAATAACTGATGATGGTCGAAGTAGAGAGTATATAAAATGTAGACTGGCAATGGCAAGGAAATCGTTTCTGAAGAAGAGAAATTTGTTGACATCGAGTATAGATTTAAATGTCAGGAAGTCGTTTCTGAAAGTATTTGTATGGAGTGTAGCCATGTATGGAAGTGAAATATGGATGATAACCAGTTTGGACAAGAAGAGAATAGAAGCTTTCGAAATGTGGTGCTACAGAAGAATGCTGAAGATAAGGTGGGTAGATCACGTAACTAATGAGGAGGTATTGAATAGGATTGGGGAGAAGAGAAGTTTGTGTCACAACGTGACTAGAAGAAGGGATCGGTTGGTAGGACATGTTTTGAGGCATCAAGGGATCACAAATTTAGCATTGGAGGGCAGCGTGGAGGGTAAAAATCGTAGAGGGAGACCAAGAGATGAATACACTAAGCAGATTCAGAAGGATGTATGTTGCAGTAGGTACTGGGAGATGAAGAAGCTTGCACAGGATAGAGTAGCATGGAGAGCTGCATCAAACCAGTCTCAGGACTGAAGACCACAACAACAACAACTCATAGAAGTCTGCCACCTGACTTGTTAACCACTGCATCACCACTGTTTTGACTTCATCATCACCCTGAAGATGCTGACTGCCCAGGTGTTTCTTCAAGTGCAGGAACAGATGATAGTCACTGGGCGCAAGATCGGGGCTGTACGGAGGATGATCTATAGTTTCCCATCGAAAAGATGTGATGAGATCTTTGGTCTGATTCACCACATGTGGAGGGGCACTGTCATTCAGCAAAACAATGCCCTTGCTCAACTTGCCACGTCTTTTGTTCTGAACTGAATGGCGCAGACTGTGCAATGTCTTACAGTAAGTTGCTGCATTGGCTGTCTCATTATGAGGCAAAAATTCCACAAGCAATATTCCTTTTCTGTCCCAAAAAACTGTGCACATGATTACTTAAACTTCACTTTTCTGGGTGAATGCGAATGCCACCATTCCATGGACTGTTGCTTTGATTCTGGTTTTCGGTACCCAATGTGCACACAATTTTCAGTAATTCAAGTTCTCGGTCACAATGCCATACAAAACACTACGAGAACCATTAGGAAAGTCATCCTGCAAGGATGAAATCATAAAGTGTCTGTTTTCTCTCAGCTTATTGTCCACTTCCTGCACCAAACTTTCATTAACGACCAAAGGACGCCCACTCCGTTGTTCATCATGCACATTTGTGTAGCCATCTTTAAATGCTCTCACCCACTTTCTTACCATTCCATCACTCACAATGTTTTCTCCGTAAACTGCTCAGAACTCATGATGAATATCAATCACTTTTAGGCCTTTAGCACTAAGAAATCTTATAACAGCCCGTACTTCACAGTTGGCGGGACTCACGATTATCAGAGGCATCTTAAACACTCAGTACACAACGTAAACAAGGAAGAATCAGACTGTAATGGCGTCAGTGTGTAGACAACAGATGTAGGTACCCAGTGCACATGCGCAGAACGCCGACCACAGCACTGTGGCTGCAGTGTGGCAAAATGGTACTTACTTAAAAAACATGCCTCATATCACATAAAGTGGTATCTTTCATCCATTGCCACTTATAGGTAACATACCTGTACACTTTTGCTTCTCATTGCTGCCAGTTAGTATCATGATGCTAGATTCCTCTTTCCTTTTCATGGCATTGTCAAGAAGCATCTCAAACTAGACAGGCATTTCATCCATGTTACCAATTTGTGATTGTATACAGGAATGTTTGCGGCATAAATTCATCACTTAGCGATGAAAATTCACAACTTCTACCCCGTAATTGCCAGGAAACCATTGAATGATGGTAGTTTTCCTCCAGAGGACTAATCCATTTCAATTGATAAATCTTGATATTCTTTGGCTAAAAATGCTCTGAGTTGGCACATTTCACTAGTCAACACACATCCATATTGTCATTCCTCGTCTACATAACCAAAGAGCCTTTTTTCAGGTCCAGATGCTTCACTTTTTGGCCACAAAAGTCCATTGATTACCATTCATTTCATGAGGCAACATTTTTTTTTGACACCAGCCACAAACATATCCCTTGCTCACACTGTACTTTCTTCCCCCTGCACAGTTTCCAACGTTCGCCTGCTTCTTCAATAATTTGAAATTTTTCCTTAGCTGTGTATAAGTGGAAATGAGAACTTGTAGCCATGATTAACAAGTAGATACATGTTCAATACTTCACTTTTAACATGTTACTGATGGGTCACAGATTGAGGCCACAACAACGCTTTAGTATAACAGGATCTATTGTTGGGGGCAGAGCAGTACCAGTCTTGTTACAATAAATCTATGCACCACAGTTTTCCTGCTTAAATTTGGGAAAAAAATGTGTGGATTATTAACACATACACGGCATAATAGAACAGTAACTGTGTCAGCTGAAGCTGAATGGCAAAAGTATCCAGTTCCTATGCAACAAACTTAAACTCATTCTGTTACCCAGATATAACTCAACAGTTAAAGTGCACAGAAAATATGTTGCCACTCCATCAAAACAATCTTACAGTTGGTTTAGGTGAAGTTCTGATCTGGGATAGATGAACTGTCTGAATTCATGAATACAAGCAGATCATTATATTACCTGTGTCAATAAATGTAAGAAGATTGCAAATAAATTTCTGCTGTATTGTGTTTATCATTTACCAACTGGTCATCAAATCAAATAATCACAAGCAGATGGTCAACAAAGAAAAATTTGCCAGACCTCCAGGCTAGAATCCAGATCAGTAATGTTTCAAGTTCATTTTTCTAGTATAGCCCTTTTACATATCCTTTCCACATTTCACCTTTTCCTTCTTTGTTTAATAGTGGCTTGCCGCCTGAGCTCCTCGTCTACCTCTTAAAATTTTTTGTAGCCAGTATCTATCTTTCACCTAATTATGCATGCTTCTACAGCATTGAAACTGTCCTCTAGCCATTTGTGCTTAGCCATATTGCACTTTTTGTCAATTTAATTTTTAGTTGAGAGAAAATATAAAAAAGCAACACAAGCATCTCAAAAATGAGATCAACAGAAAGTGCAAAATGGCTAAGCAGAAATGGCTAGAGGCCAAATGTAAGGATGCAGAAGCATATATCATGAGGGGTAGGGTAAGATAGATGCTGTCTACAGGAAAATTAAAGAGACCTTTGGATAAAAGAGAAACGCCTGTATGAATTTCAAGAGCTCACATGGGAAACCAGTCCTAAGCAAAGAAGGAAAAGCAGAAATGTGGAAGGATTATATAAAGCAGCTACACAGGGGGGTTGTGCTTGAGGGCAATATTATGGAAATGGAAGAGGACGTTGATGGAGATGGGACATGATACTGCATGAGGAATTTGACAGAGCACTGACAGACCTAAGTCAAAACAAGACCTTGGGAGGAGACAACATTCCATTAGAACTACTGATAGCATTGGGAGAGCCAGCCATGACAAAACTCTTCCATCTGGCGAGCAAGATGTATAAGACAGGTGAAATACCCTGAGACTTCAAGAAGAATATAGTTATTCCAATTCCAAAGAAAGCAGTCCACCACTCGTGGTCTAGTGGCTAGCATTGCTGCCTCTGGATCACGGGGTCCCGGGTTCAGTTCCCAGCTGGGTTGGGGATTTTCTCTGCCTGGGGACTGGGTGTTTGTGTTGTCATCATTTCAGCATCATCATCATCATTTGTGACCGTGACTAGATTGGACTGTGCAAAATTGGACTGTGTAAAAATTGGGACTTTGTACAGGCGTTGATGACCGCACAGTGGAGCGCCACACAAACCAAACATCACCAAAGAAAGCAGGTGCTGACAGGTGTGAAAACTACCAAATATCAGATTAATAAGTCACAGTTGCAAAATACTAACATGAATTCTTCACAGACAAATGGAAAAACTGGTAGAAGCCGACATCAGGGAGGACCAGTTTGGATTCCATAGAAACGGAGGAACACTCAAGGCAATTCTGACCCTAAGACTTACCTTACAAAATAGGTTAAGGAAAGGCAAACCTACATTTCTAGCATTTATAGACTTAGAGAAAACTTTTGATAATGTTGACTGGCATACTCTCTTTCAAATTCTGAAGGTGGCAGGGATAAAATACAGGGAGTGAATGGCTATCTACAATTTGTTCAGATACCAGATGCCAGTTATAAGAGTCGAGGGGCACAAAAGGAAAGCAGTGGTTGAGAAGGGAGTGAGATAGGGTTGTAGCCCATCCCTGAAGTTATTCAATCTATATACTGAGCAAGCAGCAAAGGAAACAAAAGAAAAATTTGGAGTAGGAATTAAAATCCAGGGAGAAGAAATAAAAATATTGAGGTTTGCTGATGATTTTGCAATTCTGTCAGAGACAACAAAGGACTTGGAAGAGCAGTTGGACAGAATGGACAGTGTCTTGAAAGGAGGATATAAGATGAACATCAATAAAAGCAAAACAAGGCTAATGAAATGTAGTCAAATTAAATCATGTGATGTGAGGGAATTAGATTTGGAAATGAGACATTTAAAGTAGTAGATGAGTTTTTCTATTTGGGCAGCAAAATAAATGATGATGGTTGAAGTAGAGAGGATATAAAATGTAGACTGGTGATGAAAAGGAAGAGAAATTTGATATAGATTAAAGTGTAAGGAAAGTATTTGTAAGGAGTGTAGCCATGTATGGAAGTGAAACATGGACAATAAACAATTTAGACAATAAGAGAATAGAAACTCTCAAAATGTGGTGCTATGGAATAATGCTGATGATTAGATGGGTATCTCATGTAACTAATGAGGAGGTACTGAACAGAATCAGGGAGAAGAGGAATTTGCGGCACAGCTTAACCAAAAGGAGGAATCAGTTGATAGGACACATTCTCAGACTCAAGGGTCACCAATTTAGTACTGGAGGGAAGTGTGCAAGAGAGGGGGGGGGGGCAAAATAGTAGAGGAAGACCAGAGATGAATACAGTAAACAGATTCAGAAAGATGTAGGTTGCAGTAGTTACTCAGAAATGAAGAAGGCTTGCACAGCATAGAGTAGCATGGAGAGCTGCACCAAACCAGTCTTTGGACTGAAGACCACAACAACAATAACAATTTTTATATCACTGTATTCACTTTCATCTGGATCCTTTACTGCATTTTCATATTTTCTCCTTTTGTCAATAAGTTTCAATTATTGATGTGTTATCCTAGGATTTCTACTAGGCCTTTTCTTTTCACCTAGCCACACGGGATTAGCCGAGTGGTCTAAGGCACTGCAGTCATGGACTGTGTGGCTGGTCCCGGTGGAGGTTCGAGTCCTCCCTCGGGCATGGGTGTGTGTGTTTGTCCTTAGGTTAATTTAGGTTAAGTAGTGTGTAAGCTTAGGGACTGATGACCTTAGCAGTTAAGTCCCTTAAGGTTTCACATACATTTGAACATTTTTTTCTTTTCACCTATTTGAGTCTCTGCTGCCTTCATTAGTTCATCTCTCAAGGCTACTCACTTGTCTTCTGTTGTATTCCCACTGTTTCAGTCAATCTGTGCCCAATGCTTCCACTGAAACTCTCAAAAGCCTCTGATTCTTTCAATTCATCAGTTCCCAGCTCCTTAATTTTCACCTTTTTGTCATTTCTTCAGTTTTAAAATCAGCAGTTCATAATCAATAAATTATTATCAAAGCCACATTGCCTCTGGAAATGCCTTACACTTTAAAATCAGTTTTTGAAATATCTGTCTGATCATAACATGGTGAATCTGAAATGTTACGTGTCTCTTTTTAACACCAAGTGTTAACAATGACTAAATTATGCTATTTTCAAAATTCTAGCAGGTGGCTACTCCTTTCATTCCTGTACACCAGTCCATGTCCTCCAACTCTTTCTCCTTCTCTTCCACTTGAAGTGGGAGTTGCACCCTAACACTTTAAATAAAAAACTGAATATACTTATTCATGCTGCTAGGATTCTCACTCAAAATACAAGCTGCTCATCATTGGTGACACTGTACCATGGTAGTATACAGTCAATACTAATGTATGGAACAGTATTTTTGGGGAATCTCACAACTTAAAAAAAATACAGAAAAAGATCATCATGGTGATAAAGAAAGCTATATTCACGGGTTCCTGCAGACCCCTTTTTGAAAGTCTGAAAATACTGCCTCATCTGAAACACTAATTTTAAAAAAAGGGAACACATTAAAAAAGAAAACATCTTTAGACCCTAAAGAAGACACATCAAGTTTCGGGCAGGCACAATTAAAAGACACTTGCATAAAGCTTTCAGTCACAGCCTACATTAGTAAAAGAGAGAGAGGCACACACACATAAACAAGCACACCTCCTGCACACATGACCGCAACTCCAGCATCTTGGGCCAGAATGCAATATCACATCAGAAGCAAGCAGCAATCTGGAAGGGTGGGGAAGGGGAAGGGAAAGGGATAGTAGTGTACAGGTGGGGAGAGAGAGGAATACAGAGTCTGGTGCAGTGTGCAGGGACTAGACTGCCAACAGGCACAGCATCAGGAGATTGTGGGACTGGGATGTGGGGGAAAAAGGAGCAAAAAAGGAGAGGAGCAGGAAAGATGGATGAATGTGTTGGCAGAGGGTTGCAAATTAACAGGGTGGGAGATGATGATGAGGAGGAGGTGATAGCACAGAGGGGGTGGAGGCGTCAGACATTGTTGGGTGGAGAATATGGGGACAGTATTTTACAGTAGGTTGGGGTCAGGATGATTACGGAAGTGGAGGATGTGTTGTAACGATAACTCCCATCTGCACAGTTCAGAATAGCTGGTGGTGGAGGTGAGGTCAGGTAGTGAAGCAGCCACTGAAATCAAGTGTGTTATGTTCAGCTGCATGTTGTACCACAGGTTGATCAACTTTGCTCTTGACCACAGTTTGGCAGTGGCCAGTCATCCTGGTGGACAGCTGGTTGATAGTCTTACCAATATAAAAAGCTATGCAATGATTGCAGGAGAGCTGGTAAGTGACATGGCTGCTTTTGCAGGTGGCCCAGCTCCTGATGGTGTAGGATAAACCTGTGACAGGACTGGAATAGGAAGAGCTGGGTGGGTGGATTGGACAGGTTTTGCACCTGGGTCTTCCACAGTGTATGATCCTTGTGGCAAGGGGTTGGGATTGGGAGTGGCACAGGGATGGTCTAGGATGTTGCAGAGGTTAGTAGCCACGGAATACCACTATAATAGGTGTGGGAATTATCTTTGGTATGATATCCCTCATTTCAGAGCATGATGATAGATAGTCAAAGCCCTAGTGAAGGATGTGACTCACACGTTTCAGTATGAGCTGGTACTGGTGATGAAGGGGCACTCCTTTGTGGCTGGCTCTTCCTGATGGTGGGAGGATTGGGGGTATCACGGGAAATGGCATGGGAGATCTATCTGTTTGTGGATTAGGTCTGGGAGATAGTGTCTGTGTGTGAAGTCCTTGGTGAGAGCCTCAGCATACTGGGCAAGGGAGTTTTTGTCACAGCAGATACACTGTCCCCAGGTAGCCAGGCTATTAGGGATGGATTTCTTGGTATGAAAGGGATGACAGCTGTCAAAATGCTGGTACTGTTGGTGGTTGGTGGGCTTAATGTGAACAGAGGTGTGGATGGAGTCATCAGAGAGGAGGAGGTCAACATCAAGAAAGGGTGGCATGCTGGGTAGATTAGGGCAACATCTACATCTACATCTACATCCATACTCCGCAAGCCACCTGACGGTGTGTGGCGGAGTGTACCTTGAGTACCTCTATCGGTTCTCTCTTGTATTCCAGTCTCGTATTGTTCGTGGAAAGAAGGATTGTTGGTATGCTTCTGTGTGGGCTCTAATCTCTCTGATTTTATCCTCATGGTCTCTTCGCGAGATATACATAGGAGGGAGCAATATACTGCTTGACTCTTCAGTGAAGGAATGTTCTCGAAACTTTAACAAAAGCCCGTATCGAGCTACTGAGCATCTCTCCTGCAGAGTCTTCCACTGGAGTTTATCTATCATCTCCGTAATGCTTTCGCGATTACTAAATGATCCTGTAATGAAGCGCGCTGCTCTCCATTGGATCTTCTCTATCTCTTCTATCAACCCTATCTGGTACGGATCCCATACTACTGAGCAGTATTCAAGCAGTGGGCAAACAAGCGTACTGTAACCTACTTCCTTTGTTTTCAGATTGCATTTCCTTAGGATTCTTCCAATGAATCTCAGTCTGGCATCTGCTTTACTGACGATCAACTTTATATGATCATATCATTTTAAATCACTCCTCATGCGTACTCCCAGATAATTTATGGAATTAACTGCTTCCAGTTGCTGACCTGCTATTTTGTAGCTAAATGATAAGGGATCTATCTTTCGATGAATTTGGAGCACATTACACTTGCCTACATTGAGATTCAATTGCCATTCCCTGCACCATGCGTCAATTTGCTGCAGATCCTCCTGCATTTCAGTACAATTTTCCATTGTTACAACCTCACGATAAACCACTGCATCATCTCCAAAAAGCCTCAGTGAACTTCTGATGTCATCCACAAGGTCATTTATGTATAATGTGAATAGCAACGGTCCTATGACACTACCCTGCGGCACACCTGAAATCACTCTTACTTCGGAAGATTTCTCTCCATTGAGAATGACATGCTGCGCTCTGTTATCTAGGAACTCTTCAATCCAATCACACAATTGGTCTGATAGTCCATATGCTCTTACTTTGTTCATTAAACGACTGTTGGGAACTGTATCGAACACCTTGCGGAAGTCAAGAAACACGGCATCCACCTGGGAACCCGTGTCTATGGCCCTCTGAGTCTCGTGGACGAATAGCGTGATCTGGGTTTCACACGACCGTCTTTTATGAAACCCATGCTTATTCCTACTGAGTAGATTTCTAGTCTCCAGAAAAGTCATTATACTCGAACATAATACGTGTTCCAAAATTCTACAACTGATCGATGTTAGATATATAGGTCTATAGTTCTGCACAACTGTTCGACGTCCCTTCTTGAAAACGGGGATGACCTGTGCCCTTTTCCAATCCTTTGGAACGCTATGCTCTTCTAGAAACCTACGGTACACCGCTGCAAGAAGGGGGCAAGTTCCTTCGGGTGCTCTGCGTAAAATCTAACTGGTATCCCATCAGGTCCAGTGGCCTTTCCTCTTTTGAGCAATTTTAATTGTTTCTCTATCCCTCTGTCGTCCATTTCAATATCCACCATTTTGTCATCTGTGCGACAATCTAGAGAAGGAACTACAGTGCAGTCTTCCTCTGTGAAACAGCTTTGGAAAAAGACATTTAGTATTTCGGCCTTTAGTCTGTCATCCTCTTTTTCAGTACCATTTTGGTCACAAAGTGTCTGGACATTTTGTTTTGATCCACCTACCGCTTTGACATAAGACCAAAATTTCTTAGGATTTTCTGCCAAGTCAGTACATAGAACTTTACTTTTGAATTCATTGAACGCCTTCCGCATAGCCCTCCTCACACTACATTTCGCTTCGCGTAATTTTTGTTTGTCTGCAAGGCTTTGGCTATGTTTATGTTTGCTGTGAAGTTCCCTTTGCTTCCACAGCAGTTTTCTAACTCGGTTGTTGTACCACGGTGGCTCTTTTCCATCTCTTACGATCTTGCTTGGCACATACTCATCTAATGCATATTGTACGATGGTTTTGAACTTTGTCCACTGATCCTCAACACTATCTGTACTTGAGACAAAACTTTTGTGTTGAGCTGTCAGGTACTCTGTAATCTGCTTTTTCTCACTTTTGCTAAACAGAAAAATCTTCCTACCTTTTTTAATATTGCTATTTACGGCTGAAATCATCGATGCAGTAACCGCTTTATGATCGCTGATTCCCTGTTCTACGTTAACTGTTTAAATAGTTCGGGTCTGTTTGTCACCAGAAGGTCTAATATATTATCGCCATGAGTCGGTTCTCTGTTTACCTGCTCAAGGTAGTTTTCAGATAAAGCACTTAAAAAAATTTCACTGGATTCTATGTCCCTACCACCTGTTATGAACGTTTGAGCCTCCCAGTCTATATCCGGCAAATTAAAATCTCCACCCAGAACTATTACATGGTGGGGAAATCTACTCGAAATATTTTCCAAATTATCCTTCATGTGCTCAGCCACAACAGCTGCTGAGCCAGGGGGCCTATAGAGACATCCAATTACCATGTCTGAGCCTGCTTTAACTGTGACCTTCACCCAAATTATTTAACATTTCAGATCTCCGACAATTTCCTTTGATACTATTGCACTTCTTATCGCTATAAACACGCCTCTCCCTTCACTGTCCAGCCTGTCTCTGCGGTATACATTCCAATCTGAGTTTAGGATTTCATTACTGTTTACGTCTGGTTTCAGCCAACTTTCTGTCCCTAGTACTATATGGGCATTGTGACTGTTTATTAAGCATATGGGAGAGAAGGCATTGAGGTTGTGAAGGAACAAAGATAGGGTGTCTTGGCCATGAGTCCAGATCATGAAGATTTCATCAGTGATCCTGAACCAGACTGGAGGTTTGGTGTTTTGGGAGACTAGGAAGGTCACTTCTAGATAACCAATAAAAAGGTTCACACAGGAGGATGCCATGAGGGTGCCCATGACTGTGCTGCATATTTGTTTAAATATCTTCCCTTCAAATGAGAAGTAGATGTGGGTTAGGATACAGTTAGTAAGCTGTCTGAGGAATGAGAGAGTGGGTCTGGAGTCTGAAGGACACTGGAAAAGGTAGTGTTCAATGGCAGTAAGATCATGGGCATGATGGATGTTGGTGTATAGGGAGGTTATGTCAACAGTGATGAGTAGGGATCCAGGAGGTAAAGGGGTGGGGATGGTGGAGAGTCAGCGAAGGAAGTGTTTGGTGTCTTTGACATGGGAGACTATATTATGGGCAAGTGGTTGGAGGTATTGGTCAATGAGGGCTGAAATTCTTTCAGTGGGGGAACAATAACCAGCCACAATGGGGTATCCAGAATTGTTGGGTTTCTGAATTTTGGGGAGCACGTAGAAGGAGGTGAGTGGGGTGTCATATGAGTGAGGAGGGACAATGGTTGAGGGGGGATGTTTTGGAAAGGGCCTAAGGCGTTTTATATTGGTATGACTACCAACCAGCTGTCCATCAGGATGAACACCTACTGCCAAACTGTGGCCAAGAGCAAAGCAGACCATCCTGTGGCACAACATTCAGCTGTACATGACACTTGATTTCAGTGGCTGCTTCACGACCCAAGCCACTGGATCCTTACCTCCACCACCAGCTATTCTGAACTGTGCATCTGGGAGTTATCCTTACAACAGATTCTCCACTTCTGTAATTATCCCAACCTCATCCTACAGTAACATTCTGTCCCTACACCCTACAACCAACAGTTTCCACCCCCTCCACCCCTTCTTTGCTATCATCTCCTCCCTAACCTCACCTCCCACCCTGCATATTTGCAGCCCTCTGCCAACACATCCATCTATCTTCCCCACTCCTCTCCTTTTTTGCTCCTTTTTTCCCTACCTCCCAGCCCCACAACATCCTGATGCTGCGCCTGTTGGTAGTCTAGTCCCTGCACACTGCACCAGACAGTGTTCATCTCTCTCCCCACCTGTATACTACTATCTCTTTCCCTTCCCCACCCCCTCCAGATTGCTGCTTGCATCCCACGTGATGTTGCATTCCGGCCCATGTGTGTGTGTGTGTGTGTGTGTGTGTGTGAGTGTGTGTTGTATGTGTCTCTCTCTCTCTGTTAGTGATGAAGGCTGTGACCGAAAGCTTTATGTTAGTGTCTTTTAAGTGTGCCTGTCTGCAACTTGACATGTCTCTTTTATGGTAAGTAGCAGTCTATCTTTTCCTACATTGTTGATATTCCTACCTGGAGTTTCCTTTGTTTGAAAACATCTTCACATGTAACTATGATTTACTAATGTAATCATACAATGCCTTTACTCCTTGTCATATATCATACATACAAATAAGGTATTATACAATGATTTCCTAGACCAAATAAATGAATAGTACTTTGCCAGCATTCCTGTTTCCTTATTCATTATTAGACTTACTCCTGCACTACTGCTATTTATAAGAAGCATAACAAAGGATGGTTACGAAGAATAAAAATGACGTTTTCAAACATTTTCCGTCACTATTTCTCCTCAGCTGTCAGCTAGTGAAACTAGTAAGTATAAAAATCTTCTGAGCTAATACCTTACTCCCACTGAAAGTAGACAAATAAGCATTATTCATTCCTTGAAATGTTTCTCCCCTGCAGGAAATGATTGGCTAAAAATTAATACATTCAAAATATGGATCTCCTCTAAGATAACAGAAAAAGTGACTTACAGTAAAATCATAAATTTTCTGAATAGAACTATTTAATTTTTGCATGTTAAAATGTTTGTTTGAAATAGAAAACCATCAGTGTATAAGTTCCTCATTTGCCTTAATATGTAGGTGGTGTACGGAAAACAAGAAACATGTAACAGGCATGAGCAAGTTTTCAACTGTGTCAGCATTACAGTATTGTTAGATACAGTATGAATACTGAAACTGTAGGTACTGTCTCTTCTCATGAACAATGGACCTTGCCATGGTGTGTCTCAACTATACAGACTGATGTATCATAACAACAATTAGTGGTGTATCTGTGGAATGGGCAGATTAACATGGTTCCTGAAGAAGGGCAGGTAATTTTTCAGCAGTGACAGAGGAAACAGTCTGGATGTTTCATCAGTCTGGTCTTGGAAGATTGTCTACCATAACCTCACTATGTAACAATATAATGAAAAGTATAATTGCTACTCACCATATAGCGGAGATGCTGAGACGCAGAAAGACACAACAAGAAGACTGTCAGAATCTTATCTTTTGGCCAACAAGGCTTACACACACACTCACACAAATGCAACTCACACACACATATGACCACAGCCTCTGGCAGCTGGAGCCAGACTGTGTGAGGGTCCCCCATCCCACTATTTGATATGTTCATACTGCAGCATGGCTGAAAGCAGTGGGTAACTGCAGCTAATTGTTTTCCACAAACAAGCAGCTCTACTGTATTCTTTAATGATGATGGCATTCTCAAGGGAAAAATATTGCAGATGCAAACAAGTACAACATTCAATTATCCTGGGCATGACTATTCAGGAGTACATTGTTACCGCGAGAAAAAAAAAGTGTTCTGAAGCTCTGAGTGTTGAATGTTAGATCCCTTAACAGCATATCCAGATTATAGAATCTGAAAAGAGAAACTGATTGGCTGGAGTTAAATATAGTGGGAATTAGTAGGAATAACAAGCTTTCTGGCCAATTGAGCACAGGATAATCAATGTAAAATCAAGTAGAAGTAATGCACAAGTAGGTCTGATAATGAACAAGAAAATGTAGATGTCAGTGAACCACTATGAACAACATAATCGTAGTCAATGTGTAACAATAATGGAAATTCCTAGAAGGAACAATATGTAAAATAAGGAAAAGCCAACCATTCACATACAGAGGACTGATGTGTGGAGCACACAAACATGTAACAGTAGACAGTATTCACACTATCTTTTGAGCTCTTGCACTTTTTCTAGTGAAAGACACCTAAATGCCTACATCTGTGGCCATGGCAAGGTTGGTTATTAATTTTTATATATGCTCCACCACCACACTTCAGTTTTGCTAACTCAATTGTCAGAAAGACCACAGACATAACTAGGCCACTAAAATACAGCAAATCTTAGGCTGTGGTAGAATCTCAGTCAAAGTGCACATATTTTGTGCTGATTTGGTAGTGCTACCTTTTCTTACCATTGTAACCAATCAATAAGTCAATATGTACTTCTTGAAAGACTGAAGTATGCAGTACTAACACAATCTATAAATCTAGAGATTAAAAAAAAGTTACCTCTAATTAGAAATACATCCACCTACTTCCCATGTTCTCAAAAATTTTGAGAAGTTAGCTTACAACAGAATACTGAACCCTCTTTCCAAAAATAGCCTTTTTAATGTCAACTCAGTTAAGAAAGTGTAGATAAACAGGAAAAGATGGGTGGGCATGCTGGAAGAGGGTGGCACATAGAGAGAGTGGGAGAGGGGAATAGATAGGAGCTGATAGGGCAGAAGTGGTGAAGCTATTGAGTGAAGGGTATAGGGACAATATGTTACTGAAAGTTGAAGCTCAGATAATTTCGGGGATGGAGAACAAATTGTAAATATAACTCCCATCTGTGCAGTTCAGAAAAGTTGGTGGTAGAGGGGAGGATCCAGATGGGCCGAGAGGTGAAGCAGCTATTGAAATCAGGTGTGTCATGTTCATCTGTATGTTGTGTCACAAGGTGGTCTACTTTGTTCTTGGCCACAGTTTGGTGGTGGTGTTCATTGTGGTGGACAGCCGACTGATAGACATACCAGAATAAAGAACTGTGCAATATTTGCAGGATAGCTGGTGTATGACATGGCTGATTTCATGGGTGGTCTGACCTCTGACAGGGTAGAATAAACCCATGACAGGACTACAATAAGAAGTGCTGGTGAGTGAATTGAACAGGTCTGCACCTGGATCTTCCATAGGGATATGATCTCTGTGTCAAACAGCCAAATCCATTCTTATGCCCCTCACAGTCCCAGCCCCTTGCTACAGGGATCATTTGTGCACCAGTCTCTGCCAACACACACACACCAGTATTTTACCCTCTCTGATCCTCTCCTTTTCCACTTTCCTTTCACTTTCACTGTGGCCGCCCTCCCCCCCTCCCTTGCCCCATCTCTCTCCCGTGGCCTTCCTGCCTCACAGCCTCCAAACATTGCACCGGTTGGCGCCTAGTGCCTGCCCACTCTGCCATACAATGCTCTTCTCTCACCCCACCCACACACTGCTACCCGTTCCCCTTCCCCGCCCCTTTCAGATTGTTGCTTGCATTCTACCCATGACAGTTGCATTCTGGTCTGAGATGCCGAAAATGGCAGTCATGTGAGTCATATGTACATGAGGTGTGCTTAATTGTATGGATGAATGTGTGTGTTTCTCTTTCTTTTTGTTTTTCTAATAAAGGCTGCGGCTGAAAGCTAATATGTAAGTGTCTTTTACTGTTGTCTGTCTACAACTTAATGTATCATCTTTAAGGTAACTAGTAGTATATCTTTTCCTTATACTGTTGATATTCCAACATGGAGTTTCCATTGTTTGATTGTTCAATGTCAAGAAGAAATGATGAGTGCTTGTACACGACACCCAGCAAAATTTAGCTTGGAATCTGTGATTATGATTAAAGGTCACATGTCAGGAGAAATGTGATATATATAGCCACGAAATAAAAGACAAAAATTATTTTCTTCTAAAATTTTTATATTTATAGACATATTCAGGTTCCTAATAATCTATGGACAGTACTGGAGTTCTGCAAAAATCTAAAATTACATAAAAGCAGATGTCATTAGCCGTTCTTTCTATAAATTTTGTGACCAACTGAAATGGAGATTTATAACTGCTCTTTAATAATTAACTGATAATGTAAACTGTCTTCACTACACCTGAGTCCCTCTCAACTTGGGGCCTGAATTGACTGTCCTCCTTTCTTGCCTTCCCTAACCTGTACCTCCTTCCTTTCTGAGGAAGGAATTAACAGTTCCAAGAACTTTGATATTTTTTGTACTTTTATGTGTCTATTGTCAGTATTTAGTATTTCATCTCTTGAAGGTAAGTACTGACCAGCCATTTCTGTCTCCCTGTAATTTTATAGTACTATGACGTGAATACTCATTTCGATGAAATTAAGCACTCAGTCAGGTTTTGTTCTGGGAATTTTCAGCCATCATTAATCATTGTTCTTATCCATCTAGCTCCTAGAATGAATTTTCAGTCTGCAGTGAAGTAAGTTGGTTTGAAACTTCCTAGCAGATTAAAACTGAGTGCCCGAACAGGACTCAAACCTGGGACCTCTGTCTTTCACAGACAAGTGCTCTACTCACTGAATTATCCAAACATGATCTACAACCCATTTCACACCTTTATTTCTACCAGTACCTCTTCTCCACAAGATATGCAGGAAAACATCCATGAAGTTTGGAAGATAAGAGAATAGACACTGCCAGAAATAAAGCTGCATGGGCAAGTTGTGAAGCGTTCTTGAATAGCTCAGTCAGAAAAGCACTTGTCCACAAAAGGCCAATATTCCAGGTTCAAGTCACATCTGACACACAGTTTTAATCTGTCAGAAAGTTTTACTTTTAAAACAGCTATGATTTTTATGTCAGCAATTCATTTACACTGATGGTATGAATTTCATATATAGCAGACCTTATGAGCTACACCTATAGAATCTATAATTTACAAGAAGAGGACACTTCTTTCATAAATATGAACAGGTAACACCTTCCTTCAAAAGTGTTGTTAAAATTATATATAGGGCAAATCATATGATGGAAAATCTAGGATGGAGTAACAACAATATGAGAATGATAGATTGCTACTCACCACATTGAGGAGGAGTTATAAGGCACATAGAAAAATGACCGCTAGATATTAGAATAAGTATTTCATCAGACATAGACAGAACAAAAAACAAACGCAGTCAGACATGCATTACTCCCACACGTATGGCAACTGTCATCTTTGGGCACTAAGGCCTGACTATGAGTGCATCTAAAGTAAGCAGTGATCTTTCCTGAGGTGATTAGTACGGGTACAGAAGAGGCATGGCAACGGGAAGAGACATCAGGATGGGGGTGGGGGAAGGTGCTAGTGCTGCCTGTGTGAGCCTGCAGGGATGTGGTGGGTTCAGGATGGTAGGATAATAGTTGCAGCTTTGGATGGCTGTGGTGGGAGGGGGAGGGGAATATGGAGGGAGGAGAGAAGTAGAGAAGACAAAAGGACTATACAGGTGTACTAAAAGGATAGAAAGCATGTGTAGGGCTCAAGTGGAAGTGGAGAAGGAGATAGACAGGAAGAGGGCATGGGCTATTGAAAGTTGGTGCCAGCAAGATTACAGATTGAAGGATATGCTACAGGGAAAGTTCCCACTTGCACAATTCAGAAAAGCTGGTGTTGCTGGAAAGAACCCAAATGGAACAGGCTGTGGAGCAGTCTTTAAAGTATTGGATGGCATGTGCAGCAGCTTGGTGGTCCAACTGTCTCTTGGCCATGGTTTAGTACGGTCATTCGTGTGGGCAGATAGCTTGTTAGTGATCATGGCCAAGTAGAATGCAGCACAAGTGGCTGCACCTTAGTTGATGGATCAAATGGATGCTTTCACAGGTAGCCCTTTCTTTGATGGGTAGAAGATGACTGACATAGCTTGCATAGGTGGTAGTGAGAGCATGTTTGCGCCTAGGTCTATTGCAGGGATATCAGCCATGGGGCAAGGAGTTTGGAGCAGGAGCGTATTAGGGATGGACAAAGGTACTGCATAGGTTTGTTGAGAGATGGAATACCACTGTGGGAGGATTGGAGAGGATAGTCGGAAAGATATTTCTCATTTCAAGGCAAGATGTGAGGTAGTCAGATCCTTTGCAGAAAATGTGATTCAGTTGCTTCAGACCTAGGTAGTACTGAGTCATGCAGGGGGCTCTCCACTAGAGCTGGACAATGGGTTTGTGGGGAATGGTAGGCGGTTGGTGAGTCAAGTGATGGGTGATCTATTTCCGGACAAGGTAGGGAGGATAATTTCAGTCCACAATGACCTTGGTGAGACCCTTGGCATATTTGGTGATGGACTGTTTGTCATTGAAGATGCAATGACCATGAGTGGCTAGGCTGTATGGAGGGGACTTCTTGGTGAGGAGAGGGAAGCACTTCACAAATGTTTGTTTCACAACTAATACAAGGCTAAACATTGCATGAAGGTTAAAGCATAGAGGCCACACCTCATCCATTTGTGTAGACAATAATCGACTGAACAACTTAGATTAATCACAATTAACTTATGAAAATCATCAACAAGACACAGACTTTAAGTTGTATGTGTGACCAAGAACTTACTTGTTTCTGTGCAGCATTGTTGAGACATATAATGCACAGTATACCCATAATGAACTGTGCTGCTGTTGTTGAAGTCAGCCCAACGCCAAAGGCTCTCGCATCTTCTAGTATTGCATCTTTTGTGTCTTCCTCAGTACCATTAATGCTGAAACATCCATTGCATATTTTATGGTATCAAAAGGAAGATTCACTTTAGAAAACTATAAAATTGGGTGGAGTGGCTGGTACATCATTACCTTCAGGATGAAAAGTTGATAGTACTTCTGATAACACATTTGAAAGAAGAAGAAAACAATAACAAGCTTTTGGAACTGTTAGTTCTCTCCTTAGGGAGGGAAGAGAGAGAGAGTTTGTGATTGGTTGGAGAAGAGGTATAAGTCACTCAGACCTCAAGCTCAGTGACAACCTGTAGTGAGGACATGGGAGGTAAATGCAAAAATCTGTAATAAATCCCGTACTAACACAGCAAACTGTGTGTGTTTGCTCTGATATTCCTTCTGCCAATTGTTTCAGTACTGCATGAACTGCAATTAATGATGACCTCTCCTATTTATATTTTAATACATTATACAAGCTTTTTATTTAATATATTAAAGAATTTGACATTTTCAGTTGTTCAGGAGCCAACATGCATTTCCCTCATTCTCATAACAGATGGGCCCCTCTCATTCCTGGAGTCTGAATGACCTGCCCCCTCTTTCTAAGTTTCCTCAATCTGTACCTCTTTCCTCCACGAGGAAGAAATGAATAGTTCTGAAAGCTAGTAGGAGTTTCCTCACTTTTAAATGTGTATATTGACACTTCTGGAATTTCTCATCCTGAAAGTAATAAGATTTCTCTTGGATATCAAAATCAGAGTAATGTACTCAACATTGATCAGTGTCAGACACATGCAAGAATGTTTTGTTGTGTCTATGGAATATGATTAAATAATTATTGGTTTAAACTTACATTAATCTTCCACCACCAAACCAGCTGAGCATGACTGCTTGGGTTATAGTGGTATTTGACATTGCACGGTCTACTAGCAAAGAAGTGTATTCACCATAAAGTACAATAAAAGCTGGTAATCCCATAGCTGCAATGATTCCAAATGTGATACCAAGGAACACAAAGAACTTCTCTGCACATGTTGCATATCGAAACTGAAAAAAAATAAAATAAAATAAAATAAAATAAAATAAAATAAACAAACACTACTCTTGAGGATATGCTCGTCTATTATTATTGCTAAAACGTTTTATTGCAGACTGTGCGGACTTACAAAGTCATATTAAGAAACAAATGGTACACAGAAAATATATTTCAGGTAAACAGATTGATAAAATCACAGTGTGTCTTACTCTTTTGTCCTGTGTGCTTTCCACTACCCTATTATCAGAGGAATTTATGGCAAGTTAATGATAGATACTGGTAGCTGTTCAAGAGGAATATATTGTGTACCAATAATTTTTCCTTGAAGACTTGTGACAATATAAGAAAGAGACATTTTTACAATACATTACCATTTTTCATACAGCTTTACAATGAATACTGCTTCTTGACATGTATTACACAGGAGCTTTCTATCCCTTAATCTAGAGGATCTGATAATTTGTAGTATCTCCTGAGATATGTATTTAATTTTATTTTGAATCTTCTTGCTTTTATGTTAGATAGGAGCTTATTGAATGCCTTTACACCAGAATACTCTATACAGCTCCAGTCTGAACACTCGACAAGGATGGAATGTCTAAATGAAAATTATTCTTGTCTTGTTTGTGATTGTGCAAATCACAGAACAGTTGAACTGATATTTATTAACAGCTACAAAAATCATTAAGTGGTAAATGTACTTGAAGGTGTAAGAATTCCATGTCATCCCAAAAGACATCTGCAAAACAAGTCATTATCTGTTTTAAACAAAATTACAACTGCTCACTTCTGTTTAACAAATACTTCATTTGCAAATACTAAAAGGTTATATTAGTAAATAAGTAACTAATTCAGAGATACTGCATCAAACTGGAAAGAAAAGAGTTTTATAACAAAATCTGACTGAAAGAAGTGATAAGTAGATAGGTAACCTAATGCGTTAAGGGGGAATGGTTAATCTGATAATGGAAAGAAGTGTAGAATGCAGAGGGTAAAAAATCTAGGGAGATAACAGGAAGCAGGTTGAAGTAGATGTATGCTCCAGTAGTTATAGAGAGATGAAGAGACTTGTACAGGATAAACTAGCATGGGGAGCTTCTTCTTCTTCCAGGAGAAGAAGAAGAATGATAACAACAACAATAAAAACCATAGCAGAAGATTATACATTCTTGATTATTTAGTCCAACATAAGATATGGAATAAAATGAATAACATTGACAGAAAAATACATTTGTCATGTGCATATGTGGGAAAATTCATGGGTAAAAAGCTCATCCTAAACCTCTGGAATGATTCCAATCAAACTTGGTACACATATTAGTTACAATGTGGAAAGAAATACTGGGGTAAGAAGCACCAATTTCCTATTGGGGTATCTATGATAATGTGGAGAGAGAAGGGAGGATAAGGAGATGGACAGACAGCAAGGTTGCAGGAGGTGATAGGGACAGATAGGAGGAAGAGGAGATAGATAGAGACAGGGGAAAGAAGAGATAGGTAGAGAGATGGGGGAGGGAGAGATGAAGGGATAGAAGGAAAGGAGGAAATGTACAGAGAAAGGGCAGAGAAGGGAGATGATCAGAGAGAGGAGAGAGGAGGAGATAGCCACAGAAAGGAAATGGGAGGAGCTGAAGATGGAGACAAAGAGAACGGGGAGGAGGAGATGGACAGAGAGAAAAGGAGGAGGAGATGGACAGAGAGGGGAGGAGATGGACAGATGGGGAGGAACAAATTAACAGAGACAGAAGGGAGGAGGGGATAGACAGAGAGAAGGACAGGAGGAGAAGGGCAGAGAGGTGGATGGAGGAGATGGACGGAGAGAGGGGATGGTGGAGATAGACAAGAAATGAGGAGATGGACTAATAGAAGATTGGAATGAATACATATCCAGGCCACATAAAGATAAACTGTAATGAAGATAAATGAAAAAAGTGAAATTACTAGTGCAGTTAAGAAGAAGGAGAAAATCAGAACTGGAGGTGGTGAAACATCAGAGAGAGGCAGAGAGAGAAAGAGAGAGACAGACAGACAGACAGAAGGTGAGAGAGGAAGTGGGTGCAGACATATAGATAAAAGAGTAAAATATATGAGCAAATTCACAAAAAAAAAAAGTAAGAGGGAATCTAAAAAGGGAGTATGTTAATGGAGGCTTTAAGTCTTGAATGGCAGCAGGATGTAATGATATATCAGAGAGGAAGTTCCTGCCTTAGAAGTTAAGGGAAACACATACCAAATGGGTGAATCTAAATGGCCTGGGTTGAGCACCAAGCACTCATACTGTAGAACATTTCAACCAATGGGTGCTGAGTATCCCCAAAGTGGACGGTTCTCGTCTGTTCATTTATCCTTTCAGCTGATTAGTGGTAATCATTCCTAAATAAAAAGTTGAGCAGTGAACTAACATTTGTGGTTCCATATATTGCTTTGCCTTTGATGTACATTTTATGAGTGGTGTAACTTGAGTAAGTGTTAACAGGTGGCCACATGGGGCAGGTTTTACAATTGGAACAATGCAGTGGTAGAAACCTTGGCAGAGCAATGACAGTCTGGGAATGTACACTCCTGGAAATTGAAATAAGAACACCGTGAATTCATTGTCCCAGGAAGGGGAAACTTTATTGACACATTCCTGGGGTCAGATACATCACATGATCACACTGACAGAACCACAGGCACATAGACACAGGCAACAGAGCATGCACAATGTCGGCACTAGTACAGTGTATATCCACCTTTCGCATCAATACAGGCTGCTATTCTCCCATGGAGACGATCGTAGAGATGCTGGATGTAGTCCTGTGGAACGGCTTGCCATGCCATTTCCACCTGGCGCCTCAGTTGGACCAGCGTTCGTGCTGGACGTGCAGACCGCGTGAGACGACGCTTCATCCAGTCCCAAACATGCTCAATGGGGGACAGATCCGGAGATCTTGCTGGCCAGGGTAGTTGACTTACACCTTCTAGAGCACGTTGGGTGGCACGGGATACATGCGGATGTGCATTGTCCTGTTGGAACAGCAAGTTCCCTTGCCGGTCTAGGAATGGTAGAACGATGGGTTCGATGACGGTTTGGATGTACCGTGCACTATTCAGTGTCCCCTCGATGATCACCAGTGGTGTACGGCCAGTGTAGGAGATCGCTCCCCACACCATGATGCCGGGTGTTGGCCCTGTGTGCCTCGGTCGTATGCAGTCCTGATTGTGGCGCTCACCTGCACGGCGCCAAACACGCATACGACCATCATTGGCACCAAGGCAGAAGCGACTCTCATCGCTGAAGACGACACGTCTCCATTCGTCCCTCCATTCACGCCTGTCGCGACACCACTGGAGGTGGGCTGCACGATGTTGGGGCGTGAGCGGAAGACGGCCTAACGGTGTGCGGGACCGTAGCCCGGCTTCATGGAGACGGTTGCGAATGGTCCTCGCCGATACCCCAGGAGCAACAGTGTCCCTAATTTGCTGGGAAGTGGCGGTGCGGTCCCCTACGGCACTGCGTAGGATCCTACGGTCTTGGCGTGCATCCGTGCGTCGCTGCGGTCCGGTCCCAGGTCGACGGGCACTTGCACCTTCCGCCGACCACTGGCGACAACATCGATGTACTGTGGAGACCTCACGCCCCACGTGTTGAGCAATTCGGCGGTACGTCCACCCGGCCTCCCGCATGCCCACTATACGCCCTCGCTCAAAGTCCGTCAACTGCACATACGGTTCACGTCCACGCTGTCGCGGCATGCTACCAGTGTTAAAGACTGCGATGGAGCTCCGTATGCCACGGCAAACTGGCTGACACTGACGGCGGCGGTGCACAAATGCTGTGCAGCTAGCGCCATTCGACGGCCAACACCGCGGTTCCTGGTGTGTCCGCTGTGCCGTGCGTGTGATCATTGCTTGTACAGCCCTCTCGCAGTGTCCGGAGCAAGTATGGTGGGTCTGACACACCGGTGTCAATGTGTTCTTTTTTCCATTTCCAGGAGTGTATATTGTTTGATTAGGCCTTTACAAAGATTATAAAGTGGAGGAAGTGACAGGAGATGGCTTCTGAAGGATATCAGGGAGAGTATCTCATTTCAGAGTTTGATTTTTGAAAGTCACAGCCATGGTAGTGTTATTTATTGAAACAGTTGAGGCCAGGTGATACTGGGTAAGTAGTGGGCTGCTTCTTAGTTTTTTGAAATGGAAGCTATATTTGTCAGAGGGTGAGTGGAGGACACTGCCCAGGAATTTATCTGAGAACAAAAACTGTTGGGCAGTTGTGAGAAGGCAAGCTGGGAAAGGTTGTTGGCATATGCTTCAAGGAATCTGATGGTGTATCACATACATTTGCCTCAGTTTCCAAGAGATGTTAATGCTGAAGAGGTGAAAGCTGTCAAAGTGGAGGTAATGATGCTCACTGGATCGTTTCATATGGGTTAAGGTTTGAATTTGAACTTCAGTGAGGTGCTTGTCAACATCAAGTCAGGTGGGTCTGGATCTGAAAAAGAAACACATGAGTTTCAGTTGTGAGTAGTTTAGCTGCTGCAAGAAGTAGGAGAGGTCTCCTTCACTGTTTGTCCAGATGATAAAGATGTCATTAATAAATGTGTACTAAGCCAGGGGACCCACATCCTGGGCTCTGAGGAAGACTGGCATAGGTGGGTCTGGTTCTTAATGTGAAGTAGTTATTGGTAAGAATGAAGTGAAGGAAGTGATAATAAATGAAGTTTTTGGGAGGTTTACAAGTGTGAGTAGTAGAGGCAATGTTCTGCAGCTCAGACACCATGTGTATACCAGTATAGGTTGTGACAAGGGTGGTTTCAAGAGGAGAGAGGTGGGAATGGATTTGAAATATTCCAGAAATGGTTAGGTCTTTAATGTAGAATGGGAGGCCCTGCATGGCATGGTGGTGCTGATCAGCTATGGCTGAGATGCATTCAGTATTGACTTTGGCAAAATGTGTGAATGAACAGATGAATTAATCAAACACAATTATTGTATAAATTTTTTTTCTGGCACCTTCACTTACCAATTGATGGTAGCTTACTGGTTTATATTGCTCTTGTTCATCTTTTGGTGAGAGGAAAGATCTGAAAGAAAATCAGTGAGTAAACTGAATGAATGCTTTAGTGATTTTCAAATGAAACTACAAAATACGTAGTAAGTATAAACTTTAAGAACACAAAATGCTACATGTACAATTTCTGTTATTTGCACACACACACACACACACACACACACACACACACACACACACAGAGGTACCTTACTTTGCATACACTACATATCTCCTATGTGTGTCCATCTCTCTGAAATGGAATCAAGAATTCTATATTCATTTTGGGGTGACACTAACCTATCTTAAGAAAGCACAAATCAAAATGTAGTAGTTTTAACTACTGATCAACAAATAAGAGACATAATTAACAATTAACAATAATTCTTCTTAAAAAAAAGAAAAAGACATCATATTGCTTGAATTGAGTCTGTAGTAACACACAGCAGATTGCAGGAATGTCAAGTGAACAGCTGATTTGCTTGACAAGCTGTCAACATAGTTCATGCACTGGCCACCAGGAGCACTGCAATCAGTTTCTCCTTGTTACAGTGCTAAGTTCTGTGACTATTCATTTCTGAGTTGTAATTCTCACTTTGTTACCAAACAGACTTTACAATATATGTCTAAATATTAACTAGTTATGCAGTCACTTCTGTGTGAATTGTTCTAACTCTTCTACATATCAACAGGCATGATTTTTTTTTTTTCTGAATAAAACAATCTCTCAAGATAATGCATTATGTTTCACATCTGTCCTCGCTGTATTAGAACTAAGCATACTTATTAAGTTCATAAGTCAAGCAACTGACTCTGAAATTGGTGATCTCAACATGATTCAGCTAGAGGAAATAAGTTCGACAATACAGAAGCATTAAGCTGAATTTTTGAGAAACAGGAAATGGCAAGATGGCAGGTGCACCCACATTAACCAGACTTGCAGTGCGGCAGCACCGTTTTGGCCACATAACCCAGCATTAAAATCATTCATGCAGGTAGATGCAAGTTTTCTTTGCATTAGAGAGACTACAGCTCCACCCAATTTGCTCTGGTGGTCAGCCAATTAGATCACCACTACACAACATAGATGCAAGACATAACAACCTTACCTACACAAACTTGCCGATATCATCAAAAGTCTGGAGACTAGGCACACAAACACATTTCGCTGTGCTCTTTCCTCAATCAAAAAATGACACTCTGAAATAGGTGCATCCCATTCTCCACTGCCATCTCTGCACCTCTTCATATCAGACCACAATCCAGGATGAAATTTTTTAATGGATACTGGTTCTGATCTATGTATTTTGCTGTGAACTCTACTCACTGCTACACAAGTGTCGACCACCAACCTGGTTACTTCTTCCTGTTGCTAACAACTCATCCATCACGAGTTATGGAATCCAACATAGGTAATTAGATCTGGGACTACAGTATCAGTTTACTTGGAATTTTACTGTGGCAGATGTGATGGAGCCAATCATCAGGACTGATTTCTTAGCACACTATCACCTACTGCCAGTATCATAGATATGGTAGAATTCATGCATCTAGCCAAAGCACAAGAATCTGACCAGGAGCTATGGGGATTTTTAAGACACTGTGCCCAGAGTTCAACTGAGACTTACCAACATCCTAGGTATGAATGCCCAATTATAGTGCAAGTATTTTAACAGTAGAACTCACCTGTTCATATCTTCTGCATCTTGTAAGCATACTTTTGAAAGCAAACAGAACTTACATTACCCCAGTGTCAGGGCATCAATTAAAATAATAAAAGGTCATTTTGTATGGCCAGGGATAGAAAAATATTATTGAACCTGGGCTTGCACATGTCCACAATGTCAGCACAACAAGGTTTCTCACCTTATCCACACCCCAGTGGGAGATTTTCAAGACTAGACAGCACAGTTTGCACATGTTCAGGTTGATGTGGTAGGACCATTACCCCTTTCAGATGGACAATGATATCTTTTGACAGCAACCAACCATGTACTCAACAGCTAGAGGCCATCCCTGTGGACAACATTTCAGCTGAGCCACTGCCACTGCCTCACCCACTTCACATTACAGCAGACCAAGGCTGTCAGTTCAAGTCCAAACTATTTGCCACTTGAGCAAATTTTGTGGTGTGGTGCACCACAAAAGAACAAGCTACCACCATGCAAGTAATGGTATGGTGGAATGTTGGCACTGGTCATTAAAGGTTGCACTAATGTGTCATGAGTCAAAACAGACATCTGTGTCACCATTAGTCTTACTCAGCCCACATATAATTTGCACATTTGACCTGGACTCTTCACCGGCTGAGTTAGTATATGACAAAGTTCTGTGGCTATCTGATAAATTCATCAACCCACTTGCAATCACAATGGATATCTCAAATGAAACAGACTTCACTACTCACTTAAGAAACTGAATGTCACAAATCCAGCTGTGTCAAGCATCATGTCATGGTGCCCCGTAAATCTTTCTACATCAAGAGTTGCAGTCCTGCACACATTTAATGTTGCACTGAGATGGGCTGAAGCTTGTACTGACTCCTCACTGTATGGTTTCACATCATATCCTTAGCATGAAAGAACATTAGACATTCTCATCAGTGGCCAATGGGTAGTGCAAAAATGTTATTAATAGCACATCTATTGCTATTCTATTGGGTTACAGAGAATAAATGGTCAATTAACTGAAAGCTTAAAAGAAAGTATTTTACATCAATTGTACTGCCATGTCATATATGTTTTCCATCATCATCCTCATAACAATCATAACACTCATAGGTTACAGTGCCAGTCAGGCAATCCCTACTGTTGGTAAGTTATTGTTCAGCAGTAACCTCACAAGTATCATAAAATAATTTACTACAAGAAGCTGGCAGAGCAATACAGGATAAAAATTGTGACTAGGTAGAAACTACCTATTCTGATTTCAAGTTGGTGATACATGGTGTATCACCAAGTTCAGTATAAGAAGTGCTACTTTTGATACTGTACTTAAATGATATGCCGAATGAGGCAAATGGAAAGGTGATATTGTATGGGAATGAGACAACAGTAGTAGGAAGCTCTCAATCAAGTTAAGCAAATGAGTACTGTTAATATGATTGCAAATTAAAATTACTAATAAATATTTTGGAGAGAATAATCTGTTCATAAACATGAAGAATATTACTGCACTTGAAAACAAAGCTAACTAAAAATGCTCAATTGGAAGATATAAACATTAAAAATGTTAAAAAGGCTAGAATCAGTAAGTGGAATCCTCATGATTGCAACACAGGATCAAATAGCTTTGATTTGTTTTTAAGAAAAATGTAATTTGTGGTAATATATATATATATATATATATATATATATATATATATATATATATATATATATTACCACAAATTACATTTTTCTTAAAAACAAATCAAAGCTATATATATATATATATATATATATATATATATATATATATATATATATATATATATATATATATATATAATATGGTTATAATAGAGGGAAACATTCCACGTAGGAAAAATATATCTAAAAACAAAGATGATGTGACTTACCAAATGAAAGTGCTGGCAGGTCGACAGACACACAAACGAACACAAACATACACACAAAATTCAAGCTTTCGCAACAAACTGTTGCCTCATCAGGAAAGAGGGAAGGAGAGGGAAAGACGAAAGGATGTGGGTTTTAAGGGAGGAGGTAAGGAGTCATTCCAATCCCGGGAGCAGAAAGACCTACCTTAGGGGGAAAAAAGGACGGGTATACACTCGCACACACACACATATCCATCCACACATATACAGACACAAGCAGACATCTCACAAGCAGACATATTTAAAGACCACAGAAAGAGAAAATAAAGAGAAAATAAGACAACAGGAAAGATTTCGAAATGCAACAGCGACAATAACAAACGTAATTGTTGGGTTCAATTTAATGATATGGTTATAATAGAGGGAAACATTCCACGTAGGAAAAATATATCTAAAAACAAAGATGATGTGACTTACCAAATGAAAGTGCTGGCAGGTTGACAGACACACAAACGAACACAAACATACACACAAAATTCAAGCTTTCGCAACAAACTGTTGCCTCATCAGGAAAGAGGGAAGGAGAGGGAAAGACGAAAGGATGTGGGTTTTAAGGGAGAAGGTAAGGAGTCATTCCAATCCCGGGAGCGGAAAGACCTACCTTAGGTCTTTAAATATGTCTGCTTGTGAGATGTCTGCTTGTGTCTGTATATGTGCGGATGGATATGTGTGTGTGTGCGAGTGTATACCCGTCCTTTTTTCCCCCTAAGGTAGGTCTTTCCGCTCCCGGGATTGGAATGACTCCTTATCTTCTCCCTTAAAACCCACATCCTTTCGTCTTTCCCTCTCCTTCCCTCTTTCCTGATGAGGCAACAGTTTGTTGCGAAAGCTTGAATTTTGTGTGTATGTTTGTGTTTGTTTGTGTGTCTGTCGAGCTGCCAGCACTTTCATTTGGTAAGTCACATCATCTTTGTTTATATATATATATATATATATATATATATATCTGGCAGGTCGACATCTTTGTTTTTATATATATATATATATATATATATATATATATATATATATATATATATATATAAACAAAGATGATGTGACTTACCAAATGAAAGTGCTGGCAGGTCGACAGACACACAAACAAACACAAACATCCACACAAAATTCTAGCTTTCACAACCAATGGTTGCTTCGTCAGGAAAGGGGGAAGGAGAGGGAAAGATGAAAGGATGTGGGTTTTAAGGGAGAGGGTAAGGAGTCATTCCAATCCCGGGAGCCGAAAGACTTACCTTGGGGGAAAAAAGGACAGGTATACACTCGCACACACATACATATCCAACCGCACATACACAGACACGAGCAGACATTTGTAAAGGCGGAGCCTTTACAGCGGGGGTGGTAAAACCTGTCCCATGCACCCTCCCACCACCACCTACTCCAGTCCTGTAACCCGGAAGGTGTACACGATGAAAGGCAGAGCCACGTGTGAAAGCACCAACGTGATTTACCAACTGACCTGCCTACACTGTGAAGCTTTCTATGTGGGAATGACCAGCAACAAACTGTCCATTCACATGAATGGACACAGGCAGACAGTGTTTGTTGGTAATGAGGATCACCCTGTGGCTAAACATGCCTTGGTGCACGGCCAGCACATCTTGGCACAGTGTTACACCGTCCGGGTTATCTGGATACTTCCCACTAACACCAACCTGTCAGAACTCCGGAGATGGGAACTTGCCCTTCAGTACATCCTCTCCTCTCGTTATCCACCAGGCCTCAACCTCCGCTAATTTCAAGTTGCCGCCGTTCATACCTCACCTGTCTTTCAACATCTTTGCCTCTGTACTTCCGCCTCGACTGACATCTCTGCCCGAAATCTTTGCCTTTACAAATGTCTGCTCATGTCTGTGTATGTGCGGATGGATATGTGTGTGTGTTTGCGAGTGTATACCTGTCCTTTTTTCCCCCAAGGTAAGTCTTTCCGCTCCCGGGATTGGAATGACTCCTTACCCTCTCCCTTAAAACCCACATCCTTTCATCTTTCCCTCTCCTTCCCTCTTTCCTGACGAAGCAACCGTTGGTTGCGAAAGCTAGAATTTTGTGTGTATGTTTGTGTTTGTTTGTGTGTCTGTCGACCTGCCAGCACTTTCATTTGGTAAGTCACATCATCTTTGTTTTTAGATATATTTTTCCTACGTGGAAAGTTTCCCCCCTATATATATATATATATATATATATATATATATATATATATATATATATATATATATATTTTTTTTTTTTTTTTCAAGCTTTCGCAACAAACTGTTGCCTCATCAGGAAAGAGGGAAGGAGAGAGAAAGACGAAAGGATGTGGGTTTTAAGGGAGAGGGTAAGGAGTCATTCCAATCCCGGGAGCGGAAAGACTTACCTTAGGGGGAAAAAAGGACGGGTATAACTCGCGCACACACACACACACACACATATCCATCCACACATATACAGACACAAGCAGACATATTTGAAGACCACGTGGAATGTTTCCCTCTATATATATATAAAATATATATATATATACAAAGATGATGTGACTTACCAAATGAAGGTGCTGGCAGGTCAACAGACACACAAACAAACACAAACATACACACAAAATTCAAGCTTTCGCAACAAACTGTTGCCTCATCAGGAAAGAGGGAAGGAGAGGGAAAGACGAAAGGATGTGGGTTTTAAGGGAGATGGTAAGGAGTCATTCCAATCCCGGGAGCGGAAAGACTTACCTTAGGGGGGAAAAAGGACGGGTATACACTCGCACACACACACATATCCATCCACACATATACAGACACAAGCAGACATGTCTGCTTCTGTCTCTGCCCAAACTCTTTGTCTTTAAATATGTTTGCTTGTGTCTTAATATGTGTGGATGGATACGTGTGTGTGTGCAAGTGTATACCTGTCCTTTTTTCCCCTTAAGGTAAGTCTTTCCGCTCCCGGGATTGGAATGACTCCTTACCCTCTCCCTTAAAACCCACATCCTTTCGTCTTTCCCTCTCCTTCCCTCTTTCCTAATGAGGCAACAGTTTGTTGCGAAAGCTTGAATTTTGTGTGTGTGTTTGTGTTTGTTTGTGTGTCTATTGACCAGCCAGCACTTTCGTTCGGTAAGTCACATCATCTTTGTTTTTAGATATATTTTTCCCACGTGGAATGTTTTCCTCATCAGGAAAGAGGGAAGGAGAGGGAAAGACGAAAGGATGTGGGTTTTAAGGGAGAGGGTAAGGAGTCATTCCAATCCTGGGAGCGGAAAGACTTACCTTGGGGGAATAAAGGATGGGTATACACTCGCACACACACACATATCCATGCACACATATACAGACACAAGCAGACATATTTAAAGACAAAGAGTTTGGGCAGAGATGTCAGTCAAGGCAGAAGTGCAGAGGCAAAGATGTTGTTGAATGACAGGTGAGGTATGAGTGGCGGCAACTTGAAATTAGCGGAGATTGAGGCCTGGTGGATAACGGGAAGAGAGGATATATTGAAGAGCAAGTTCCCATCTCCGGAGTTCGGATAGGTTGGTGTTAGTGGGAAGTATCCAGATAACCCGGACGGTGTAACACTGTGCCAAGATGTGCTGGCCATGCACCAAGGCATGTTTAGCCACAGGGTGATCCCCATTACCAACAAACACTGTCTGCCTGTGTCCATTCATACGAATGGACAGTTTGTTGCTGGTCATTCCCACATAGAATGCGTCACAGTGTAGGCAGGTCAGTTGGTAGATCACGTGGGTGCTTTCACATGTGGCTCTGCCTTTGATCGTGTACACCTTCCGGGTTACAGGACTGGAGTAGGTGGTGGTGGGAGGGTGCATGGGACAGGTTTTACACCGGGGGCGGTTACAAGGGTAGGAGCCAGAGGGTAGGGAAGGTGGTTTGGGGATTTCATAGGGATGAACTAAGAGGTTACGAAGGTTAGGTGGATGGCGGAAAGACACTCTTGGTGGAGTGGGGAGGATTTCATGAAGGATGGATCTCATTTCAGGGCAGGATTTGAGGAAGTCTTATCCCTGCTGGAGAGCCACATTCAGAATCTGATCCAGTCCCGGAAAGTATCCTGTCACAAGTGGGGCACTGTTGTGGTTCTTCTGTGGGAGGTTCTGGGTTTGAGAGGATGATGAAGTGGCTCTGGTTATTTGCTTCTGTACCAGGTTGGGAGGGTAGTTGCGGGATGCGAAAGCTGTTGTCAGGTTGTTGGTGTAACACTTCAGGGATTCCGGACTGGAGCAGATTCGTTTGCCACGAAGACCTAGGCTGTAGGGAAGGGACCGTTTGATGTGGAATGGGTGGCAGCTGTCGTAATGGAGGTACTGTTGCTTGTTGATGGGTTTGATGTGGATGGACATGTGAAGCTGGCCATTGGACAGGTGGAGGTCAACATCAAGGAAAGTGGCATGGGATTTGGAGTAGGACCAGGTGAATCTGATGGAACCAAAAGAGTTGAGGTTGGAGAGGAAATTCTGGAGTTCTTCTTCACTGTGAGTCCAGGCCTGGGTAACCAAGAAGACTTCCTCTAAGCGACCCATGAATAGGTTGGCGTACGAAGGGGCCATCCTGGTACCCATGGCTGTTCCCTTTAATTGTTGGTATGTCTGGTCTTCAAAAGTGAAGAAGTTGTGGGTCAGGATGAAGCTGGCTAAGGTAATGAGGAAAGAGGTTTTGCAGGCAGGTGATCGGCATGAAAGGAAGTGCTCCATCGCAGCGAGGCCCTGGACGTGCGGGATATTTGTGTATAAGGAAGTGGCATCAATGGTTACAAGGATGGTTTCTGGGGGTAGCGGATTGGGTAAGGATTCCAGGCGTTCGAGAAAGTGGTTGGTGTCTTTGATGAAGGATGGGAGACTGCATGTAATGGGTTGAAGGTGTTGATCTACATAGGCAGAGATACGTTCTGTGGGGGCTTGGTAACCAGCTACAATGGGGCGGCCGGGATGATTGGGTTTGTGAATTTTAGGAAGAAGGTAGAAGGTAGGTGTGCGGGGTGTCAGTGGGGTCAGGAGGTTGATGGAGTCAGGTGAAAGGTCTTGCAGGGGGCCTAAGGTTCTGAGGATTCCTTGAAGCTCCGCCTGGACATCAGGAATGCGATTACCTTGGCAAACTTTGTATGTGGTGTCGTCTGAAAGCTGACGTAGTCCCTCAGCCACATACTCCCGACGATCAAGTACCACGGTCATGGAACCCTTGTCCGCCGGAAGAATGACGATGGACCGGTCAGCCTTCAGATCACGGATAGCCTGGGCTTCAGCAGTGGTGATGTTGGGAGTTGGATTAAGGTTTTTTAAGAAGGATTGAGAGGCAAGGCTGGAAGTCAGAAATTCCTGGAAGGTTTGGAGAGGGTGATTTTGAGGAAGAGGAGGTGGGTCCCGCTGTGACGGAGGACGGAACTGTTCCAGGCAGGGTTCAATTTGGATAGTGTCTTGGGGAGTTGGATCATTAGGGGTAGGATTAGGATCATTTTTCTTCATGGCAAAGTGATACTTCCAGCAGAGAGTACGAGTGTAGGACAGTAAATCTTTGACGAGGGCTGTTTGGTTGAATCTGGGAGTGGGGCTGAAGGTGAGGCCTTTGGATTGGACAGAGGTTTCGGATTGGGAGAGAGGTTTGGAGGAAAGGTTAACTACTGAATTAGGGTGTTGTGGTACCAGATTGTATTGATTGGAATTTTGAGGTTTTGGGGGGAGTGGAGCTGGAAGTGGGAGATTGAGTAGATGGGAGAGACATATAAAACAAAGATGATGTAACTTACCAGACGAAAGCGTTGGTATGTTGATAGACACACAAACAAACACAAACACACACACAAAATTCAAGCTTTATCAACCCACGGTTGCTTCATCAGGAAAGAGGGAAGGAGAGGGAAAGACGAAAGAAAAATAGAACAGCCTTTTCAAACAGAACTAGTAGAGGCAAAAAGTATATATATATATATATATAATGAAAGTGCTGGCAGGTCGACCCACATCCTTTCGTCTTTCCTTCTCCTTCCCTCTTTCCTGATGAGGCAACAGTTTGTTGCGAAAGCTTGAATTTTGTGTGTATGTTTGTGTTTGTTTGTGAGTCTGTCAACCTGCCAGCACTTTCATTTGGTAAGTCACATCATCTATGTTTTTAGATATATTTTTCCTACGTGGAATGTTTCCCTTTATTATAACCATATATATATATATATATATATATATATATATATATATATATATATATATATATATATATATATATATATATATATATATATATATATATATATAATTTTTTTTGTATTCCTTGAGTACTTTAGCTGTACAAAATAGCTGTGTGATCCACAGCTGAAATGTGAACCAGTTTTCTGGATCAGAAAGTATCAGGTAAGTATATTAAATCACTATTTTGTGGCTTTGCATGATGTCTCTCACAATACACTATAGAATATGCTTCATCATTCATTTCTGACCTTGTCAACCTAAATGAATAACGTTTTTGTTATAAATTAAAGAAAAATCATAGCTAAAAATAAGTGTCTACTGTTCTAACAATTGTGCTAGAAAAACAACTGCAGGAAATACAGAAGCACTTCAATCTGTTTGTGTATTCTGCTCACAGAAGATAAACACATATTTGATAGTAGGATAGCACTTGAGCAGCTTTAAGAGTGGCAAAATACAGCTTGGTTGCAAGATATCAAAGTGTAATTTACTCAACAAGCTAGTTGAAGTACAATTGACGGAATGGAGGCAAATGAAAATCAGATAAAGATCATAATCTGGTTAAATAGTCAGTCTTAGCTTTTCAGAGGGGTGTAGAGCAGAAAACAGATTTAAAAGGAAGTGATTAATTTAGACACTTCGCCCATAATTAATGGAGTTAATATAAAAGTACTGGTATGATACAAAGCATATCTCAAACTAAACAAATCAAACAAAACAACCGCAGTACAAAATAATTGCTGTAGTTATTTCTGTTATCACAAACTGTTGATGCACAAAACAATCAAAATAAAGATGTGTAAGTAAGAAGTGAAACAAAGTTTAGTTCCAAAGTATGACTAAATAGTTGTTACTATTTGCAAATTGAATAGTGTTGAATTAATGACTGAGAAAAAAATTGTTGCAAAGATTAAAAACTGACATATAGTATTATGCACTCTAGGGACTAGGACTATAAACCTATTTCAACTGTAGCCTGCCTTTGCAGCGGTCATAATACAGAGTGCTGTGAACAGCAGATTCATGAAGGTGGGAGATACACAAATCTAGGAGCAACATGTGTACTGTCCACCTCTTATCAAAAATGTCAGTGAGAGAATAGTTCTCAGGTGCACACCTGGATATCACTGCGCAGTGGGTATAATATTTTGGCAGATGACTATGTTGTTATCATCGTATGCACTGATGAACTGGTTGTTGATGGACAAGCACATGGAGTTTATCTCAGTGCCTTCTGCTGTTTAGTGGTGTGTCCGAGGATTTTTTTTTCTCATCATAAATGTCATCCTTAATGGACGAATTCCAATTTACCTACCAAATTACCTGCCTACGTGGCAACAGAGATATTTCAATCTGCCAAGAAGCTGGAATGCATTACTATAAATCAAATATCTTTGAAAAGAATAATTATTTCAGAAGACCAAATCTGTGTACGGGCTGCTGTATTTTAAGTGAACACAAAAAGTTAATGACCTTCTGCATAAAGTTTTGACTTCATAGTATTACACAGATGATGCAGTTTATACTCAAGTACGACCTTATATTGGTGTAACAGATGATGATTGCATCCTGTAATATGACAACAGCTGACCACACAGTGCTCATCACACATATAAATATTTTTGGTAGCAAACAGTCCAGTGCACTGAGTGGTCAGCTTGATGTCTAGCCTTAATCTAATAAAGAATGTGTGTGGTATTATTGAGAGGCAGCTCACAGTTCTCCTTCCCCAAGCCTTACTAGACTAAGAGCAGTATTGTAAGCTAAGTGGGATTCATTCTCTATGAATTACACTATTAACAGCATCATAAAATGCTGCATTTGAGTCTAGACATAAAATATTGTCAAATGTCTTTGTGATGTTGTACTGTTACATGAAGCTGTTCCCTTGTTTTTTAAAAAAACAGCTGATTGTATGCTTTTGCGTCAAATAGTTTTTTTTTAATGTTACCTTTGTGTCCTTTCGAGATTTGTCCATTGCATTTAGCATGTTACAGTTTGAGTTATCTTATTTTTTAGCATTTTCCCTTGATGCACTTTTCAACTTTTATAACTAGCCTACACTATGCAAACCACCCTAAAATATGTAGCAGGTGATGGATTATCTCTTCCTTTCCTTTCAATTCTCATATAGTGACTCTAAAGAATGACAGCCTCTACATCACTATATGAGCATGAACATTTTCTATCGAAAAGGATCTGTAATCCACTACCTTTTTACATCTTCATCTCTCTTGCCATGCAGTTCAGCATATGTTGGAATACTTAAGGATATAAGCAAAATGATGTGTATATTTTTTGGTGTAATGTAAAACTGTAATCTTCATTTCATTTCTGCATTATATGTCTGTCAAGATTCATGTTTGAGGTTCCTTCTATGTTCTTTATTTATAACACTGTATTTTGGTACATTTTTCAAAAAAAACAAAAATCAAAAGCAGTAGGTAACTTACAGGGAGAAAATGCCCTTCTTCTTGTTAGATGATAAGGCTGTCTCATGTGGTGTCACCCGTAACTTCCTCATATTCTTTTGGGTGTCCTGTAACAACAAAATGTACATCAGTAATATGAGATGTTAACTCTTCTGTATATTGTAGTAAGGAATATTGTTATTCTCATTTAGAAATGGCTGGATACATGTGAAGAATAAACTCACAAGTGTCTATATGAGCTGAATAAGCCAACAGTGCAGAAAGTAACATATATTAAAATGGATCAGTCAAGTAGAAACTGTATTTAATTCTTGTTCTTTTAGTGCACTAGTTGGGAAATCATGCTGATCGTATTTCTTATTGAGGTTTTTTAAACATACTCCAATCCTGTACATACTCTAATCTTATACATTAAAATAACAGGGAGACAGATTGGCTGGCCATTACTCCCAGTGCTACTGATAGATCCATTTAAAAATAAATGTATCTAACACAAATACTGGAATTTAATGTCTGACTGGCCAGGTGGTGCGTGTCTTTGTATTTTTATAGCTTGTGAATTTTCCTTTTGATAAATGAAAAATATACATTCGTTTTTCATTTGTTTGACTGCAATAATCTATGGCACCACCAGTTAGTGTGGCACTTTCTGTTAAAATAATATGAAATTTTTTTAAATGTAGTATGATTGTTCCATATATTCTTCATATTTCCTCAGTCATAACTTTGTCTAAGTACTTCTTCCAAGGCCAAGTTCAATATTACTAGTTACTCACAAATGTGTGTGCCAAACTTGACCCTTCTTCTGGCAAAAATTTTCCATACGGTACAGTATCGATTTCTTTCCTCACCTACTAACTTAATTGTTTCAGCAGTTTTTATTTTACTAAGTACCTATTATCTACAGTGTTTAAGCTTACTACAGTTTTATTGTTCTTTTTACACCTTATTTACCTTGTATCGAATATTTCTTTCTCAACTTAAGACTCGGTTTTGTGAACTATTAAATAAGAATGAGATTTCCTTTTTCTAATTCCTTTTAGATACAAAAAAATGGCCCATTCAGTTTTTGTATCAATAAAATTTTGCTTCTAATTTATTAGTTTAAAAGAACTATCTCAAAAGAATGATTCTGTGAAAGAAAAAGACTTCGTCGATATCTAATTCAAACAACTATGGTGCTTAGCAGCCTACGTCATTTCGTTTAATGGTACAGTCTGTCAACAAACGATTTTATACAAGCTTTGTCAACACTCTAAAGGAAGCATTCTGTGTCAACTATATTTTGTCTTAGGTTTGTAATAATGAAAAGAGTCTAAAGAGTGTAACAGAACAGCTAAATTAGATCTTTGTGCCTATTTCTAAATCCAGTACAGGAAAAAATAGCACAATGGATATAGTCTTGAAACATCTGAATATGCATAAACTTACTGTCAATGATACATTCTTTCCAGTGCTGCACAATAATGCTGATGCATACCAACTCCTTCACTCCATATGCAAGTGGAATGGGAAGAAACCTAAATATATGATACAATGTTAAGCACCCTCTGTCATGCACTTCACAGTGGATTGCAGAGTATACAGGTGGATTTAGATGAAGCACATGCCACGGATTCAAGCTTTCAGGATTGCCACAGCTGCACCATCAAATTTTCCTACATCTGCTTTCCACTGCATCACTTATTAGGGCTTTTCAGATGACACTGCAGACAGAGTGGCAGTATGTAATCTCAGTGATGGCAAAACATGCATTATGGAAATTATGGAATGGCTCTTACTTCAGATTGGACCAGCCTGTTACAACTTCTGCACAAAAACAGACGAAAAGCATATCGAGCGAGCAGAGCAGTGGATGACTAGTTGCTGCTAAAGAGTCTCACAGGACCACCATGGCCACTAAGAATACAGTAGAGAACTATCTTTTGGATCTGTAAGGATTGCTGTGTGTTCCAGGGATCGCTAGCTAGACATACGATTAACTTAACTATCAAAAATGTAACCCAAAACTTTAAACGCATTTTTCTCAAACTTGTATTTTTCAGATAGTTGGGAAACATAACTTTAGTATGTTATACACAATTTTGATTGAATTTTAATGCCAACATTCTCAATTGAATTCTCTATCAGCTTACAAGGCCGTTTTGGATGATCTTCAAAAGTCTGTTTTCGGTGAACATTTTTCCCTTGATTTTGTGGGTGAAGAAAATAACTTTTGTTTCAACGCATCACCATTTTGTTATAACTTGCTATTTTTCAATTACCCTATGTATTCTGATAGAAAATATACATTATTATGTCATACATCCAATAGGAGGGCTTTGGAAATTCCTGCTGGTGACCAATGTTCCACTTGCAAGGGGTCTATCCATCTGGTGCAGCAGTTACAGGGAGCATCCAATGTTGACACAAAAATTATTTATTATAGACAAAAGTGTAAGGAACAAAACTATATCATTTTATTTTAACCGAAAAAATAATGGAAATCACCTATTTTTCATGCATTCAAAGGGGACTACCTCCTTAACTGCACCAATTTTTTCAAAATTGGATGTTTTACTTTATTTTCAATTTATTGATTTCTTATACAAGTAACTAATGTGTAAAAGCTATTATTCAGCCTTCTGATCTATCTCTGTCCTAGCATGTTTGCAAAATAACGTGTCCATAAGGACACGCTGGGTACTTGGATGCATATTTTAAATTTTTTCGGGGACACTGAAATTCAATTACAGATATTGTTATTAAGCAGTTTTTAATAGAAATAAGGCTAAATTTGAACAAAATATTACTTATAACAAGAAACACAAATAACAAGAAACCAAAATTAATTCAGTCATTTGATTTACTGACATTTGTGGTACAAGTATTTCAAAACATTCTAGACACAATCCTATGTCACATTTCCCACATTTTGTATAAACTGCTGATGACTTCTATTTACAGTACGAACCTAGACACCTTTCTCGGTTTTTCTTGATGTAGTGTTTCATTCGATTATATCTTATATAATTTGCAGCACATGATTTGTAACTGCATATAGGGCTTGTGAAAGGCCTGCCAGCTCCTTTTACAGGATTCATATATCTCTTTAGGTAAACTTGCACAATTTCTCTCCAGAAAACAATCTGAACTGTCCTAATTCCTATTCCTTTCTTTATCTGCCAGGCATTGTGCACAGAAGAAAGTAAAGCCCAATACCATTTTTTGTTTCAAATATTTATTCTGTACATACCAATGTTTTTATCCATCCTATCTACTTCCCCCAAGCGTTTATTATATGTTGCAATAATCTGAGGACTGTTGTAACCCAAAAGTGTGAGTGCATGTAATCAAACAGCAGGCAATACAAGTATCTCCATGGCCACCCTAGAGAGGTCACCTCACAGCCTGGACTGATGTGCAGTAAATGCTGTGCTGTGTGCACAACCGCTTGAGATGAGCCCAGTGCACCAGGCCTTTGGCCTAATTTATGTTTGCTTACTCATTGTATACTCAGATATGAGACTGTATATTGATATCTTTTCCTTCTTTCTTTCTGTTGCTTGCGCCTTTTTCCCGCGGATATGCAGGGTCGGCATGGTCAATCGGATGTGGCAATGTTAGTGGAAGGGGTGGCCGGATGGCCTTCCTGCCATCACCCCGTACCCCCCGGGACGGAATTAGTGTACCCCAACAGTCTGCGACTAGTGTAATCCATGGAATAGTGCGAAAGTGTTCAGATGTCTGCAAGCCATGTAACTGAGGCGGGATGTGGGGACCAGCCTGGTATTCACCTAGGGGGATGTGGATAACCGCCTAAAAACCACATCCAGGCTGGCCGGCACACCGGCTGTTGTCATTAATCCACTGGGCGGATTCAATCTGGGGCCAGCATGCCTACCTGAGTCCAGGAAGCAGCGCATTAATTCTCTCGGCTAACCTGGCGGGTTGAGACTGTATATTGATATGTTCTATAGTTATTAGAGTTTGTATTGTTCTATACCTCATTCAGTGTTTTTGTGGATCTCTTCATGTGGAAGCAGAAAAAAACTTCTGTTATTATAGGTTATCTGTCTTGCGCTGACTGTAATCTAATTAAAAAGAATTACAACAGATATGTTTCGCTTTTATTTACAAGCATCTTTTGTGGTGGCAGTGATGAAAAACAGTTAGGGAAGGCAATTGTAAATAGTGCAGCATAGGAAATAATGCAAAATGGCAAAAACTGCCAAGTGCAGATGTGAAATGAAGCCTGTCGACACCAACCACTGCTAGGAAGAAGGGAAGGAGCAGATTATGTAAAGAAACACCAATATCACAGAATATGCTTTGTAAATAAAAGTGAAACACATCTGGTGTGATCCTTTTTAATTATATTGCAGTCAGCTCAGGACCGATAACCTATAATAACAGATGTTAACAGCTGCTGTGGCAGATGGCCATGCAAACAAACGTAGAATAAAACTCGGTTGGTGTTGCTTCTGATATTAATCTGTACAACATTACAACATACTTGGTAATGCATGCGGTGTCCTATTCTGCATTTTTCATTTCTTTGAGTCTGTTGTTGTTGTTGTTGTGGTCTTCAGTCCTGAGACTGGTTTGATGCAGCTCTCCATGCTACTCTATCCTGTGCAAGCTTCTTCATCTCCCAGTAACTACTGCAACCTACATCCTTCTGTATCTGTTTAGTGTATTCATCTCTTGGTCTCCCTCTATGATTTTTACCCTCCACACTGCCCTCCAGTACTAAATTGGTGAACCCTTGATGCCTCAGAACATGTCCTACCAACCGATCCCTTCTTCTAGTCAAGTTGTGCCACAAACTTCTCTTCTCCCCAATTCTATTCAATACCTCCTCATTAATTACGTGATCTACCCATCTAATCTTCAGCATTCTTCTGTAGCACCACATTTTGAAAGCTTCTATTCTGTTCTTGTCCAAACTATTTATCGTCCATGTTTCGCTTCCATACATGGCTACACTCCATACAAATACTTTCAGAAACGACTTCCTAACACTTAAATCTATATTTGATGTTAACAAATTTCTCTTCTTCAGAAACGCTTTCCTTGCCATTGCCAGTCTACATTTTATATCATCTCTACTTTGACCATCATCAGTTATTTTGCTCCCCAAATAGCAAAACTCCTTTACTACTTTAAGTGTCTCATTTCCTAATCTAATTCCCTCAGCATCACCCGACTTAATTCGACTACATTCCATTATCCTCGTTTTGCTTTTGTTGGTGTTCATCTTATATCCTCATTTCAAGACACTATCCATTCCGTTCAGCTGCTCTTCTAAGTCCTTTGCTGTCTCTGACAGAATTACAATGTCATCGGCGAACTTCAAAGTTTTTATTTCTTCTCCATGGATTTTAATACCTACTCCAAATTTTTCTTTTGTTTCCTTCACTGCTTGCTCAATATACAGATTGAATAACATTGGGGAGAGGCTACAACCCTGTCTCACTCCCTTCCCAACCACTGCTTCCCTTTCATGTCCCTCGACTCTTATAACTGCCATCTGGTTTCTGTACAAATTGTAAACAGCCTTTTGGTCCCTGTAATTTACCCCTGCCACCTTCAGAATTTGAAAGAGAGTATTCCAGTCAGCATTGTCAAAAGCTTTCTCTAAGTCTACAAATGCTAGAAACGTAGGTTTGCCTTTCCTTAATCTATCTTCTAAGATAAGTCGTAGGATCAGTATTGCCTCACATGTTCCAATATTTCTATATCGGCCAAAATGTTAGCAGAAGAAATTCTTCAGTCTCTTATCCATCTTTTTGATTTGCAGCTCCTTATATTGGCTGTGTTTGCAGTTAAATTTTTTTGGATTTGAGGTCCATCAGTTATGCAAAAACGGTACTTTGCATTACTGGTGGACCTCAAATCCAAAAAACTTCAGTCTCTTGTTGAACAACAGTGAGCTATCACGAACCAGCAGAAGGCTCTCACCATGGCACTAAACAATGTGGCAGCCTCACTGATGTGCCAGATTCCACCAACATTGATGCAACCTTGGAGCTGCTGGTCCCAACTTGTCTAAGGCTTAATTCTTAGTGTGGATTTTTCCTTGTGTTTATCATCTTTTGTGTCAGCTAGCTCCTGTTCAGGGACCTACCAGCTTCTCTTTTGATGAATAGTGTCAGTTGCTCTTTATCATTGCAAATATATCCATGTTATTGCTGCTCGCATGCATTCTACTGTTGCCAAAGTGGCTGCAACAGTCATACTGAACTTGGACAGTGAAACTTCATGGGCTTAGCCAACATTGCCAGTTTGTTCTGAAGCCCACCAGGACTCATATCCTGATTCAATGGTTCGTGAAGCTCTAATACACCTCGTCCCAGATAGGGAAGTTTGTGAACATGCTTTACAACATGAAAGTCCTCTCTCACAGATGTTCTTAAAATCGATCAGTCTTTTGAAGTATCTAGGACAGCAGGAAATCAGAAAGAAGCATGGTGCAAAGTAGCCGCCATCCTCCTACTTGGCCACTACCAGTTAGCTCACAGGGGAGGATCATATTGTGTCTATGTGCAACTCTCAGCAACATGAATGATGTTTCCCAAGCAATGGTACCCTGAACAAACTCTATACTGAAGCACATATGATGGACTAGATGTTGAAAATGCAAGTGGACAGGGTGCAGCAATGACTTTTAAGTTCTCAAGCCTATATGGAGTTCGGATCACTGGCATTGCCGCTGTCTCTCATCAGTTGGTGGGTTACAGCAAACAAATGATCTTATTGGGACAGTTTTCTAATTCCATAGTGCACAAAGTACTTGTTCAGCCTTTAACCTATCTAGTAGTGTGCAATGAAATCTGATAATTGCTTGGGTTAAATATCTTTAAAACATTTGGGTTCTCCATTTCTGATGAAGGGCATCAGGTATTGGATCAATAGGCCTTCTTATAGATAATTACATCATATGTGAAAAGTTTGAGGTTACTATTAATATTATCTGTCAGACCAGTAATATACAACATGAACAGCAAAGGTCCCAGCAAACTTCCGGAGTGCACGTCTGATGTTACTTCTATGAATCTCCATCCAAAATATAATGCTGTGTCCTCCCTACCAAGAAATTTTTTGACTACTATATCTGTACTGTAAGCTTCATTGTGCAGTTGGGCCCTTTGATCATAATACTTCCATTATTAGTAAACATAGTTATTTTTGTTTGGTTATTAATTGTAATTGTTAGGTTATTAATATAGATCAAGAAAATCAATCACATGAGGATCGAGCCCTGAGGGACTCAGTATTTCACATTTCCCCATTCTGAGTTTATTGTTACAACTGCCCCTGTTAAGACAATTATTTGTTTCTTACTGTATAGACAAGATTTTAGCCAAGCCACTGGGTTGCCTTTGAAACTAACTAGTAGTGTGGAGCTTTTACAACAATGCGTCAGGATCTATGCTGTCAAATCCCCTTGCAACGTATTCTGAACTTAAGTTCACATAGAATTCCATCTGTTAGACTAAATATAGCTCTCTCTGTGGAGAACCCCTTATGAAAGCCAAACTGTGTAGGTGTCAGGAAATTATTTTGTGTATTGTAGCTATAAACCCTATGATACACTATTCTCTCAAACGCCTTTGAGAACATTGGCAGTATAGAGAGAGGCCAATTGCTGGATATTATATGCCTCTATATAGTATTGTGGATTGGCATCATTACTGTATGTTTTAGTTTATGCAGAAATACCACAGTTTTCATTGGTCAGCACATCATTTTAAGATCCCACTTCATACACCTTCATATACAGAGGATTGCACGCTTTTAAGTAATTTTAATACCTTTTCAATTTTTTGAAATAAAGTGCTATATTTGGTATGGTTTGCATGTGTTTTGGCAAGTCTATGGCTTCTGTATAAGACAGGTTAATGAGATAACTGAATAAAAGAAAAAGAAACAACAAAGACTGTGCCGTACAGCAAATTGTGACATTCAAGAAGTTTCTGTGAATAAAATCGTGTTGTTTCTTGAACTGCACATCTAATAATCAATATAAAATGCTTGAAAGAGGTGCAGACCTCCTGAAATCTGTGAACATGTGTGGATTTAGATTCAAGGGAAGCAAGGAAAGAAAGCATAAGACCTATGAAACTGTAAAAAATACTGTGAAATCAAAATCTGTTTCTGGTAACTTTCAGTACTGTTTTGCTTCATGTAGTGTATTCTAACCTTCTTTGACATGCTGTCCACAATATGGTCAAGAGTTTGCTGCTGAAACTTGTCCCATGCTTTGACAGTGGTCATCCTGAGGTTATCCGATGTGTGAGGAAAGCTACCACGATGATACATAGCAACTGGACCCTGACATATTCAGTCTGGTTCATTTCAGCAGATATTGCAGGCCATTCCATTTAGCTCCGTTGAGGAAAGCGTTCATAAGCTTGATGGGGAGTGTTCATGCATTATCATCTTGATCTTGAAAGACGAGCCAGGGGCCGAAATGTAGACCTTAAGGCGGACAATAGGCTGGAGGATCCAGATCAGATACTGCACAACCTTCAAAATACACTCAATATCATTGAAAGGGGTCTAACATCTGTACATGATATCAGCTTAACACGTGACTGATCTATACTTTTCTGGTGGATGTCCAGGGGTTTCTGAGATTTGATGTTATTATCCTAACAGAACACTATGGAATAATTTATTCTACTTTCTCCATCACACATATTGCATGTCAACAGTAACCCACTCTCCTGTGCATGTTGGATGAAAGAACGATAGTAACTGAAGGAAATGGTGCAGTAACCAGAGAAGTCACATTTACGTAATTGTGAGTAAAACACAGAAAACTCTCCATCAGTTGGAAAAAAGATAATTGCTCTTGTCTTTTCCAAAACATTTATTTATTACATAAGCAAACAAAGATTTATTATGATATTTATTGATTTTTTTTAATTGCACTTGTTTCTCTCTTGCACCAAAAAACTTCGTGAATATTATGTCAAATGAATAAGCAAATAATTGCAAAAAAAAGTATTGGAACTTTACAGTTCAGAATATTATGAGGGGTCTGAGAACTATAAAAAAAATGGCTACCATAGGAAAAGTCATAGCTGTGGATGGTTAATGTTCACTGTGCTCTTCCTTTCAACTAAACCAAAGCTGTGGTCACAAGGTAAAAAGCTGAAACCTGGGACATGATATGCGTGAGTTACTGTCTTGAAATACCTTTTGATTACCTTTGTGCCCAATACTGCATTGTCCCATGATTTTTGTTCTGGGCACTGCAGCTGTCAGTATATATACGTAAATGATCTACATTTATGTCAAGTAAGTTATTAATGAAATAGTGCAGACAATTTATCATTTCACTTGGCCCAGTCTGGAACCGCAAGACCGCTACGGTCGCAGGTTCGAATCCTGCCTCGGGCATGGATGTTTGTGATGTCCTTAGGTTAGTTAGGTTTAACTAGTTCTAAGTTCTAGGGGACTAATGACCTCAGCAGTTGAGTCCCATAGTGCTCAGAGCCATTTGAACCATTTGAACCATCACTTGGCCCTTTCCTCCCACAAGTTTCATTGGACGGGTAGAAGTAACTGTTAGCTGAGTTGGAAACAGTTTATAAGTTGATATATTATGTAAATCAATAAAACCAGGGCAAACCCAGGACATGTCTGGTTCTCGCCCCAAATAGCTGATGTTACCAAATCCATTCTCTATGTTATTTCAGATTTATCCCATGAACAGGTCTCATTCTTGCGCCATAGTATCAAGCAATTTTCAGACAATGCAATGCTAGTAAAATCTCATTTCCAACCAAAATTGGATCTATCTCGTTATTGTACCAATATCTTCAATAGTTATTGCATTTGTAATCAAGTGACGTAAAAATGCCCAGTGGGCATTGTCAGTGGTGCAACTGTTGTTTTTGTTATAGGCATTAGTCTGAAGAAAGGTCTGATGCAACTTCCCATGGTAGTCTGTTTTGCGAAAATCTTTTAATACGCACATAACTATGGCATCCTACACTCATTTGAACCTTCTTACTATAGTCAAGCCTTGCTCTCACTTTACAATATTTAGCTCCACAATTCAATCCATTATCAACTGAACAATTCCTTGATGTCTCATGATGTGTCGTATTAACCTACCCCTTCTTTTAGTCATGTTGTGCTATAAAGCTTCTATTGTTTTCTTGCTGTAATGTTTATCATCTAGGGGAGAGTGGGGCACTCTGAACCACGGGGCACAATGAATCAGGTAGCATAATTTCATTATAAGGTGGAAAATTACTTTTTCCTCTGTGCATATGTTGTCAGTACTGCTCTACCAACTGCGACTTGTTTTCTGCAGGATCTAGTTACCGCCATTAGTGTTGTACTGGTGATATGTTAGTTTCGCGACAGTGAAGTAATTTTGGAGACATAGATAGATTGAATTTTGTTAAATCCTTTGTCACCAAATTTTAGAGAAAGTAAGTCATTGTAACAATATCAATACTGTATTTTAATGATGTTGTTGTTGTTGTGGTCTTCAGTCCTGAGACTGGTTTGATGCAGCTCTCCATGCTACTCTATCCTGTGCAAGCTTCTTCATCTCCCAGTACCTACTGCAACCTACATCCTTCTGAATCTGCTTAGTGTATTGATCTCTTGGTCTCCCTCTACGATTTTTACCCTCCACGCTGCCCTCCAATGCTAAATTTGTGATCCCTTGATGCCTCAAAACATGTCCTACCAACCGATCCCTTCTTCTAGTCAAGTTGTGCCACAAACTTCTCTTCTCCCCAATTCTATTCAATACCTCCTCATTAATTACGTGATCTACCCACCTTATCTTCAGCATTCTTATGTAGCACCACATTTCGAAAGCTTCTATTCTCTTCTTGTCCAAACTGCTTATCGTCCATGTTTCACTTCCATACATGGCTACACTCCATACAAATACTTTCAGAAACGACTTCCTGACACTTAAATCTATACTCGATGTTAACAAATTTCTCTTCTTCAGAAACGATTTCCTTGCCATTGCCAGTCTACATTTTATATCCTCTCTACTTCGACCATCATCAGTTATTTTACTCCCCAAATAGCAAAACTCCTTTACTACTTTAAGTGTCTCATTTCCTAATCTAATCCCCTCAGCATCACCCGATTTAATTTGACTACATTCCATTATCCTCGTTTTGCTTTTGTTGATGTTCATCTTATATCCTCCTTTCAAGACACTGTCCATTCCGTTCAACTGCTCTTCCAAGTCCTTTGCTGTCTCTGACAGAATTACAATGTCATCGGCGAACCTCAAAGTTTTTACTTCTTCTCCATGAATTTTAATACCTACTCCGAATTTTTCTTTTGTTTCCTTTAGTGCTTGCTCAATATACAGATTGAATAACATCGGGGAGAGGCTACAACCCTGTCTCACTCCTTTCCCAACCACTGCTTCCCTTTCATGCCCCTCGACTCTTATAACTGCCATCTGGTTTCTGTACAAATTGTAAATAGCCTTTCGTTCCCTGTATTTTACCCCTGCCACCTTCAGAATTTGAAAGAGAGTATTCCAGTTAAATTTTAATGATATAGATCTTCAAATATTAACAATGTTCATACATAATCTCACATGAGCTTTGTTTGAAATATGTACTGTTGGGGCACATTGAACCAAGCTCTCCCGGGGCACAACGAGCCATGGTTGATTGTGCCCCAGGAATCTTTTAAGTGTCCAACACAAGCACTCTGTACTTTGTTTCCTTAGCATGGGTAAAACATATGTGTAGGAATTTAAGGCTTTTAAATCACAAACGTTCAGCAGTCCTGTTTTATATTATCAGGTTTGAAGATAGTTCTTTCATACCGCAGGAAGACGGACAGAGGTAGAAGCTGTACAGGATGTTCTTAATAAGGGCATGGCAGTTCACCAAGCAGCTAAATCTCATTTAATACCTTACCCAACTCTTCATTGATATGTTCAAGACATTAAATGTGGTTCCAGAGAAAGATTGACACCAATCCATGACAATCATAAGGTATTTTCTGTCGAGCAGGGGAAAGAATTAGGTAAAGGATGAAGCTTTTGTTCCAGATAGCAACATACTTTATGTGCTCCCACAACCTGCTACTGATGGTGTGCCAAAGAGACAAAAATCACATTTCCAATTTGGAATCAGCTTCGAGTCCATTGATGTTCGGTAATTCCAAAATAAGTTACATGATTGTGTGCCTACAGATTTAATTATATGATTCACACATGGAATATATGTACACATTATGTGGGGCACAATGAACCATTTACCAAATTTTCTTCAAAGGCCTTCAGCTAAAAAAGAATTTATGACAATGCAATCATATAAGGCCATTTGATACTTGAATGATTAAACTGTAACATCTGTAAATCACAACTCTATAATAAAATTATTGGATGAGTAACACGGAGAAATATTTTTTATGGTTCAATGTGCCCCATTCTCCCCTACATTTCGTTTCTATGTAAGGCTACACGACAGACAAATACTTTTGGAAAAGGCTTCTAAGCAATTATGTTTATACTTGACATTAACATATAATTATTTTTTTTAGGAAAGCAATTGTTCCTGTTGCCATTTCAGTCCTCTTTACTTCTACTGAAGTTTGTGCTGCTCAAATAGCAAAACTCATCTTCCACACTGAGCATCCCATTTCATCGCCTATTTCCTTTAATTCGACTACATACCATTACTCTCAGTTTTCTTTTAGTTATTTCCATCTTATAGTCTCTTTTCAAGAGGCTGTCAACACTGTCCAACTGGTATTCTGATTAGATTAGATTAGATTAGTTTTTCATTCCATAGATATGTGCTGAGGAGAACCTCGTGGATGTGGAACATGTCAAATATTTTTTTATTTTTTATTTTTTTTAAAGTTGAAATAACAATACTAATAGTATGAATATATATAATACATCATTTGTTTCTATTAAAAAATTCGTCGATAGAGTAGGAGTTGGCCTGTAGTAAGTCTTTCAGGCTCTTTTTAAACTGATCTTTATTTGTAACTAAATTTTTTATGTTTGCTGGCAAATTATTGAAGATGAGTGTTCCTAAGTAGTGGACCCCTTTTTGAACTAAAGTAAGTGCTTTTAAGTCCTTGTGCAGATAATTTTTGTTCCTGGTATTGTATGAATGAACTGAGCGGTTTGTTGGAAAAAGAGATACATTATTTAGGACAAATTTCATTAAGGAGTAAATATACTGAGAGGCAGTAGTTAGTATACCCAGTTCTTTGAAGAGGTTTCTACAGGACCTCTGTGAATTTACTCCACAAATAATACGTATTACACACTTTTGGACTCTGAAAATTTTCGTTTGACTTGAAGAGTTACCCCAAAATATTATACCATATGATATTATGCAATGAAAGTAGGCAAAGTATGCAAGCTTTTTCATTTTTATGTCGCCTATGTCAGCTAACACTCGAATTGCAAATATAGATTTGTTAATGCGATTGTGCAGTTCTGTGGTGTGCTCCTCCCAACTGAATTTATTATCAAGTTGTAATCTCAGGAATTTAAGACTGTCAACCTCTTCTATCTGCTCTTCTCCATACTATATGCATATGCTGGGTGGAAGCCTCTTACAGGTTCTGAATTGCATATAGGGAGTCTCTTCGAAGTTTAATGTCAGTGAGTCGGCTTTAAACCGTTTATTAATATCCATGAAAATATCATTAGCAGATCTTTCTAGAACTACACTCGACATACTATTTATTGCAATACTTGTGTCATCTGCAAACAAAACGAACTCTGCTTCTGCCAGTGTAACTGATGAGAGATCAAAGCAATGGCCCTAAGATGGATCCTTGTGGGACACCACATGTAATTTCTTCCCATTCTGATGATGGCTGATGACTTAATTCACTAGTCCATTGCACTGACACCCTTTGTTTCCTGTTAGCGAGGTATGAGTTGAACCATGTTGCAGCATTGCCCGTGACACCATAGAATTCTAATTTATTTAAAAGGATGTTGTGGTTCACACAATCAAATGCCTTTGACAAATCATAGAAAATACCTGCTGCTTGTAATTTGTTATTTAATGAATTAAGTACTTTTCACTGTAGGTGTAAATAGCCTTCTCGATATCAGAACCCTCCAGAAACCCAAACTGTGTTCTTGATAATATGTTATTTGTGGTCAGATGGTTGAGAAGCTGCCTGTACATTACTTTTTCTAAAATTTTTGAGAATGCTGGGAAAAGTGAAATCGGTCTGTAGTTTGATGGTATCTCTTTATCCCCTTTCTTGAATAGAGGCTTAACATCTGCATATTTTAGCCAGTCAGGAAATGTCCCAGTTATAATTGACCAGTTACACAAGTAACTTAGAATTGTACTAAAGTCACAAGAACATGCCTTAACAGTCCTTCACTGTTTCGCAATACAATTACAAATTATCAGTAAACCTCAGTGCTTTTGTGTTTTTCTCCTTGATCTTTAAAATCTGTTGTTTCCTTTATGGCTTTCTAAATGAAGAGACTGAAAAATGTGAGGGAATAGGTGCAACTGTGTCTCACTCTCTTCTCGGCTAATGTTTCCCTTGCATTCTCTTTGATTATTTGAACTGTGGTCTGGTTTCAGCATCCATTGCTCCCAGAATTTTATCCCTGATAACTACTGAACGACAATGAGAATTAAATACCTACTACAGTCAACTACAGTAAGAGAAGTAGTGGTATATTTCAAATGAATGCATCTTTGCAGCCTAGATGTTGTGCAGCCTGCATAGAGACACTCACAAGCTGGAGAACCATGAGCACCAAATTCGGATTTAGGACGACGACACAGGAAAAGACAACAAACATTCCAAAAATCAAATAAAAAACAAAGACCAAAAGGTTGACCCACAAAGGTTGTGCCGAGATACAAGATGGAATTTTTTCAGGATAGATTGGAAGTGATATTGAAGCTGGTAACAGTGCCCAAGACATAATGCTGAACAAATACTTGAAAAAGAGAACTCATAAAATTTTCAGTGAGGCTTCTAATGTATCTAGAATTACTGGAAAATGTACTGCTTAAGATCCAGCATAACAAAAATAAAGTAAATCAGACTGACAGCTGATATGGACAAATAGTGTTTCTTGAAGAATTATTAACTGTTTCCGCAAAAATGGAAATAGACTCATACCAACAGCCTATGGAGGCCGCCCGCTTTGCCTCCCGCGCCGCCAGCCAGCCCGCACGCTATTCGTTCGTTTCTTTCGTCAGTCGACTCGACTGAATCGAGTTATGTAGTGGTTGTACTTTCCTATGTAGCACGCGCATCGTATTTTATACGTTTCTGTCTGGCACATAGATATCTGTACAAAATATTTGCTTGTCTACCTGCATCTATTGCTACATCAGGACGAAGTTTTTAACATTGCGGCGTACAAAGATATGGCTGAGGTCGACAATGAAGGAGGATCGACTCAATGGCTTATCTCTGTTGGACACTCGCCTTGCCATTGATTGTCCTATTGACGAAGTAATTAACCATTTTGCCAGGAAGAATAGGAGCACAGAATTCATCATTTAAAGAAGAGAACACAATTGTAACTTTTTTATATTATAACATAGCATATTCTTCTATATGTGTACAACCAGTTTAAATAAAACTTTCTTAAACTTCGCATGTGACTTGATTGTTTTTTTATTGCGGTAAAAGTAAAGGCACTCAAGATATCTTTTGCGCCTCCTACTTGAGGTTTTTCTGTATCCGCCACTGCCAACAGCTGATGTAGGAAGTCAGTAAACAGGATCAAATGTTCCAAATTTTTGGGCGTACATAGTGACGAAAACCTGAACTGGAAGAAGCATATTACTGAGCTTCTCAAGCAATAAAGTTCACTTTCGTACTTTGTATAATTGTTAGTCGTTAAAACAAACGAATCAGTCTCCTGACATACTTCACAATTTCCACTCACTAATGTCTTATGGAATAATCTTCTGGGTAACTCACCACTTACAAAGAAAATACTGATTGCACAAAAACAAGCAGTAAGAATAATATGTAGTATTCACCCACACTCATCTTGTAAGTACATCTTCAAGGAGTTAGGCATTTTAACTGCAGTGTAGCAATACATATATTAGCTACTGAAATTCGTCATAAATGATCATCCACAGTTTGAGAAGAACAGTGATGTTCATAGCTACAACACTAAAAGGAATGCTACCTTTATTACCCACTAGCTTAGAGACCGCTGCTTCGATTACGTAGACCATAGATTATTTTTTTAATCGAATTTTCAAGTTGTTTACAAATTGCAACACTTTCTAAACTTTTCATGCTAATGAGGCCCACACAGGTGGGATCTTCTCTGAATGTACGTCTTACCAAAAAGCGATTCTGGTAGGTGGAATGCAAGCTGCTTGTAAATCATGCCTTTTGCATTCTTGTGGTGATACTTCCATAGAAACTTTCGTTCTCTAACACAGATTTAATTATATCTAACCGTTGGGTGGCTTGCGGAGTATAAATGTATATGAAATAGTAACTCTCGTTTTCATCATCTTAAAAGTTTTTTTTTAATGAAATGAAATATTTTCTTAAAAATGTTCCCCCTGTTTCACACCATTAGGAGTTGCATTTCCAAAAACGGTAAAACAAATATTTTTTGTTGCTAACAGAGAAGTCAAATTTTCATAGATTTAGCTTTGAAAATGCTTTCATAATGAAATAATTTCATAAAACTTTTCATCTCCTATTTCACTCACTTAGGGTGTTGAATTTCCAAAACCACTGAAACACGCTTTTTTTTTTTTTTTTTTTTTTACTTCTAACCGAAAAGTCAAATACCAGTTATCACAGATGTGGCTTTAAAAACGCTTTAATAGCTCTTTAATAATTTATTTTCAAAAACAATTAGACCAACTAGTATTTTTTTACTTCTGGCCAAGAAGCCAAGTACCAATTTCCGTAGGTCTAGCTTCAACATTGCCTTAATGGCGACCAATTTTCAAAAAAACCTTTCATCCCCTATTTCACCCCCTTAGAGGTGGAATTTCAAAAAATCCCTTTTTAAATGACACCTACAGTATAAAATCCACACCCTTCCCAAATTTCAAGTTTCTATCCATACCGGTTTGGGCTGGGCGATGCTGAATTAGTCAGTCAGAACATAGCCTTTTATATACATAGATGATTAAAGCTGCCTCAGAAAGAATACTAGAGTTTGTTGAGAGTCTCTGTAACATCTTCCCCCAGCAAAGCGATCCCTTGACGAAACGCACCGCACTTGTTCGATATTCTCTTCTATCGGTCCTACGTGGTAAGTGTCCCGTATTGATGAACGTTACTCAAGAATCGGTGGAGCATGCCCCTTGTAAGCCACCTCTTTCATGGATGAGTTACACTTCCTTAAGATACTTTCTATAAGTCTCAGTCTGGCGTCTGCTTTTCGTACTATTTGTTCCACGTGGTCATTCCACTTACGGTCGCTCTGGGTAGTTCAAAAAATGGTTCAAATGGCTCTGAGCACTATGGTACTTAACATCTCAGGTCATCGGTCACCTAGAACTTAGAGCTATTTAAACCTAACTAACCTAAGAACATCACACACACCCATGCCCGAGGCAGAATTCGAACCTGCGACCGTAGCGGTCGCGCGGTTCCAGACTGAAGCGCCTAGAACCGCTTGGGCACACGGCCGGCGCTCTGGATAGTAACTACTATATATTTTACTGCTACCAGCAATTTGCCAACAGTAGTGTACTTGTACAGAAGTGGATTTCTTTCCCTATGTAAGCGCAATATGTTACATTTATTTACGTCCAGGTTCAGCTGTCAGAGACTGCACCATCCATCAACCATTCATCAATCTTCTACAGGTAATTCTGCAAATCGATAGTGTCTTCCGGAATTTCTACTTCGAACAGAGCTTTCTACGCTTTCTGCTAGATCATTTATGCACACTGTAAACAGTAACGGTCCTACCACACTCCCTTGGGGTACTCCGGAAATTACCTTCCCATCTGTAAACTTTGTTCCGTTATAGGCGACATGTTGAGTTCTATTTGCAAGGAAGTTTTGAATCCAGTCATAGATCTGGTCCGATACTAGGTGTCAAATGCGTTCCTGAAGTCAAGAAACACAGCATCAACCTGAGCGCCGCTTTCTACAGCACTGAACAGAGCAAGCTGAGGTTTACAAGATCTCTGTCTGCGGAATCCATGTTGATTTTTATAAAGGAGTGTTTTGTTCTCCAAAAACGTCAGTCCGCAGCTCGTGGTCGTGCGGTAGCGTTCTCGCTTCCCACGCCCGGGTTCCCGGGTTCGATTCCCGGCGGGGTCAGGGATTTTCTCTGCCTCGTGATGACTGGGTGTTGTGTGATGTCCTTAGGTTAGTTAGGTTTAAGTTGTTCTAAGTTCTAGGGGACTGATGACCTTAGATGTTAAGTCCCATAGTGCTCAGAGCCATTTTTGAACCAAAAACGTCATAATTCTTGAGCATAAAGCATGTTGCACAATTCTACAAAACATTGACGTCAACGATGTAGGCTTATAATAATGTCCTTCTTTCCTATGATCCATTTGGAAACGGGAATGACCTGTGCTTTTTTCCGGTCGCTAGGTACGGTACCGTTCGTTGCTCCAGCGATCTAAACTGCTGCTAGAAGGGGAGCAAGTTCTTTCACATTATCTTTGTACAATCTTATAGCTATCTCATCTGATCCTGATGCCTTTCCGCAACTAAACGATTGTGCTTGATTATGGTTGCTTTTCTATTCTGCTATCGTTTATCTCAATATCTGCCATTTCTAACTTCGTACAATAATTGAAATGAGGGATTGTATTACGATTTTCCGAGGTGAAACAATTTCGGAGAACAGAATTCAGTATTTCGGCCTTCTCTCTGTTATCTTCCGTTTGGGTGCCTGTAAGATGACTGAATTGATGACATCGACCCGCTTCCTGATTTTACGTAAGACCAGAACCTCTTAGAGTTTTCAGTCAGATCCGTTGAAAAAATATGACTTTGAATGTCACTGAATGCTTCTCTCATTGATCTCCTTACGCTAATTTTAGCTTCGTTCAGCTTTTGTTTGTCTTCTAAGTTTTGACTTCTTTTGAATCTGTGATGCAGCTCTCTTTGTTTACACAGCTGTTTTCTATCATCGTTATTAAACCGCAATGGATCTTTCCCATCCCTCCATCCCTTAAGAGCTTGCTCGGGTACTTGTCTAATGCATATTGAACGATGCTTTTCCATTTTTTCCATTTGCGCTCCACATTTTCGTCCTCAGCTCTGAATATCTGTTACTGAATACTCAGATCTGCTATTTGTGCCGTCACTGTCGATAAGCAAAAATATTTTCTACCTTTCTTAACACTTCTTGTAATACACGTAGTCGTAGTTGCTACCACAGCCTTGTCATCCCTGGTTTCTTCCTCTACATTAACTGATTCTATATATTCAGGTCTGTCTGCAGGTTGGGAGTTAGAGACGTTTCCTTTTTGTGGAGGGTCTCTGACTATCTGCTCGAAGTAATTTTCGGGCAATCCTTGTCTCTAGCACAATTTTTTTGGCAAATTTAAGTCATCCCCTACTACGCGGCTTGACCCAGAAAATTACTAACGATATTCTGCAGCTTCTCACTAAAGCGCTCTACCACTACTTTTCCTGACCCAGGCGGTCTACAAAACCACTCGAATGCCATTTTCGATCGACCTTTGATGCTTAACTTCACCCAGATTAATTCACAATCGGAATCAGTGAAGAAAAAAATACAGTGTAGTCAGGTGTGTTTCTTTCAAGAAAATGGTTCATAATTTGATATTACGCAGGGTTTTAACAGGATCGGAACTGGAACTGAGCCATTCGTCTTCCACAATATTAAAAATACTCCATACTCCCAAGTCTTGCACCTCCCCCCTCACCCCCGCCTACAAACTGCCGTATGCGCACCCTTTCCCTTGCGATAAATATTCCAATGAGAACTTAGCATTTCGTTGCTAGTTTCAACCATATTTCTGTTCCTAACACTATCTGTGTATTATAATTTTCAATAAGCGATTCTAAATCTCCTCGGACGCTCCTGCAATTTACTAACATCATATTAATCTTTGCAATATCTGATATGCGAGGACGAGCGTTCTCTGAGAATATTGTATCTTTGATTTGCGTGTACTGCACGCCTGACCTATTACGGGAAGTCTGCAGTTCTCACCCGATAGCGGAGCTCGAGAAATTCGCATCCGACACCATTGCAGAATCGCCTGAGCCTCTGGTTTAGGTCTTGCACTTTGCTCCAAACTAAACGACAGCGATCGACCCTGAGTACGATGCAACAAATAGCTTACCGTGCATCCCGTGTGCGATGCTACTTTCCTTCACCTGGCTTGAAGACAGACGTAAAATGTCCCGTGAAAGTCTACACAGAAAGTTTCTAGAACCTTCTTTAAGTGAAGAAGAAACGTGTAGCTATCACAGTGGCAGTGGTTTGCAGAGTGAAGATGTAGATATACGAGGGCATTCTATAATTAAAGATAGAAACTAATGTTGAAAAACCGCTATGTATTTTTATCAGATGAGACTTTTTCTATTTCTCAACACAATCCCCACCAATATTAATACACTTGGCCCAACGACGAACTAGTTTTTCTTTTTTATACTTGATGCGAAGAAGTTTGGTCTTGATGTGTGAGCGTTTCCCCCCACATCCTTTGACATCCTCATTGTTGCCGAACTTTCTCCTTGTATGCCTCCCTGAGTGAACCGAACAAATGAAAATCCGTGGTAGCCAAGTTTGGGCTGTAGGGAGTTTCAATGGTTGCCTGAGTTAGCTGGGTGGTGTGACGGCGAGCAATGTCGTGCTGCAATATCACGCCTTTTCTTTTAGAACCGTCATGTTTTACTCACACTGCGTGCTTTACTTTGTTCATCATCATGTCTGAGTAGTAGGCACTGTTTACTGTACGCTAATATTCCAAATAACCGCAAAAGAGGACACGTTGAGCAAGCCTGCCTCGGGCATGGATGTGTGTGATGTCCTTAGGTTAGTTAGGTTTAAATAGTTCTAAGTTCTAGGGAACTGATGACCTCAGAAGTTAGTCCCATAGTGCTCAGAGCCATTTGAACCATTTTTGAAGGTGAAAACTGCGTGCCAGACCAAGACTCGAATCCGGGACCTTTGCCTTTCGCGGGCAAGTGCTCTACCGCTGAGCTACCCAAGCACGACACACGACCCGTCCTCACAGCTTTAATTCCGCCTGTACTTCGTCTCCTACCTTCCAAGCTGTGAGGTCAGGTCGTGAGTTGTGCTTGGGTAGCTCCGTGGTAGAGCACTTGTCCGTGAAAGGCAAAGGTCCCGAGTTCGAGTCTCGGTCCGACATACAGTTTTAATCTGACAGGAAGTTTCATATCAGCGCACACTCCGCTGCAGAGTGAAAATTTCATTCTGGTTATGGTCGATGCTTCCAAACACGAGTATTAACCCACTTCCCACCAGAAAATCTATATAACATTACTTACCAGTCTGATCTCTAAGGCCTATGTTATTTAAATTGGCAGTATTTTGACTAGCCATGATGTGAACGACCTCTGAGGTATGATACGAGGGGCCTTCAGTAAGTAATGCAATACATTTGTTTCCTCGGCCAGTTTCGGTTGAAGAAATCCTTAATTTGTTGTGGTACATCGTGGAATATTCCCCCTTCAGCTCGTATAGTTTCATGAAGTTCCGACAGGCAGTGGCTTTCAAAATGGCGTCTGTAACGGAGGTGCGTTCCATGCAGCGAGCTGTCATTGAGTTTCTTTCGGTGAAAATCCACAGCATCGCAGATATTCATAGCCGCTTACAGAATGTCTGGCAGTGAACAAAAGCACGGTGACTCGTTGGGTAAGGCATCTGTCACCATCGCAACAAGGTCGCACAAACCTGTTGTAACGGCTCCAGGTGAGCCGCTACATGGCTTGACACAACAGTCATATACTCAGAACACACCTGGGTGACCTTCTGACACTCAGGGAAGATCAATATAAGATTTATTATTCGAAATTATGTTAAATATAGGTAATTACTAATATTATCACTCTTAGTATTGTCTGCAAGAGTGAATGTGGGTCGACTGCTGACACATGTTTCGGCTGTCTGCTGTGGGTTCTGTGAAGGTGGAGATGCAGTTTAGCTAACCATTGTATTGAGTAGAGTGCGACTGCACTGGACCAGAGAGACATAAGTTACCCGCGCGTTAGCAGGCTCCGTTAGGTTGGCAAACAGCCGCTGTGCATAACCTCTCTGAGCCCTTCGTCGTTATTAATAAATTGTAATAGCAACTGTTTTTCTAATTTGGAAAATTGACACGTAAATATCTGAGTTCTGAGACCAATTTCCGCGACTAATGAAATTTTTCAGAATGTGAAATTTGTGCGAGAGCACAATTTATTGGAGGTCGAAAGGACAACGCGCTCCGAACAGATTTTTTTGAAACATAATTGGTACTATTTGAGCAAAAAGTTGGTAATTGTTAGCTATTATTACGGGAAGAACTCTTAAGTATACTGATTCAGTTCCCCGCAACTTACAGATGTGAACGTAGACCTTCCACTAATGTAATAATGAAAACAAAAACGAAGAACTGAATGAACTGAGCGGACCATGTCCAATGGCGAACACCAAATAAAAAACAAAGAAGTATTGTTATAAATAAGCAAAATCAAACTCCCCATTGACGCCTTATAACTTTGTACAGTGAAAACCGCAGAAAACGTGTGAGTTTAGCTGTCTGATCATTAAGTATTATAAATAAATTCTGTATTTAAAACGAGAATGTTAATTATTTGTATTCTAATTTTTAAATAGGTCCCAAACTTTGCTTGGACTGTTGGATGTCGTATGATCTCGTTCAGGGAAAATGGCCTCAGAAAGATTGGGAACTACTGATTTAGAACATGTACGAGAGCAGAAGTGATACATAGAGTAAATGATCGCTGATAACTGATTATTACTATGTGAGGCACATGATGTCTACAGTGGGTAGTGATCAGAACGGAGTCAATATCGATCACTGACATCGATTTAAACAGACATACCTAATTCCATCTATCACCTAACCGACAGTCGTCTGACATATCACTACTGTTTTACTTAAATGACATACCATGTAGTAAATCAGAGCTTCGTGTCGAAATTGTTGTTTCAAGCGCATTTACAGGCATTCAAAAGAGATTAACGAAGAGTCTAGTAGTTTTGTAGTCAAGTCAGAGTGCAGTATGAGACCATGAGACCTCACCCAGGGACTGTCCCGATTGTAATTGGTCTGCATAAAGGTCTAAAAAGAAAGCTGATTATCCTTTCGGAAAAATATCTTGAAAACTTCAGCAAACGTTTTAAATGACGTACTTCCCTGAAAATCTGGTGAAGTCAAAGCTTTCGTCTGAAATCGACAGTTTCGCCACCATGGACTATAAGAAGGATAAAAACGAGTTTTTACTGTTTCAGGAAACGTGTGTTACAATTGAAACGACTGAAGACTTTGCACAAAGAGTTTGCTGCGATTGAAACAAGGACACCTACTGTACAGTACAAACACGTTCTTTGGAAGCCAGTAAAATATTCTGTCGCCTAAAACCGCAATCTCCACGGGTCGGGTTTGCAGCCAACAATACGAGGTATGCGGAATTGGCAGGAAAAAAGACTAGAGTTTTATTGCAACATTGTTCTGCAAAGGTTCGCATCTGTCTTGAGATTATGTCATTGCAAAATGCAATCTCCCTTTAAAAGGTTTTATAACCAAAGAAAGATAAGATACACAGCGTTTGCTAAAATCATAGTACGAGGCGTGTTTTTTAAGTAAGTACCGTTTTGAAATTTAAAAAAGACGTGCTAAGATATCTCAATAATTTTATTTTTACATGAAAGCCTGTACCTTAATCTACTTTTCTACATAATTTCCGTCAATATTGAGGCACTTGCCATAACGTTGTACCAGTTTTTGAATACCCTCCTCATATAAGTCTGCCGCCTGACTTGTTAACCACTGCATCACCACTGTTTTGACTTCGTCATCGTCTTGAAGACGCTGATCGCCCAGGTGTTTCTTCAAGTGCAGCAACAGATGGTAGTCACTGGGTGCAAGATCGGGACTGTACGGAGGATGATCTAGAGTTTCCCATCGAAAAGATGTGATGAGATCTTTGGTCTGATTCGCCACATGCGGACGGGCATTGTATTGCAGCAAAACGATGCCCTTGCTGAACTTCCATGTACTGTTGCTTTGATTCTGGTGTGACGTAGGCCACCTATGTTTCGTCGCCCGTAACAATTTGGCTTCAGAAATCATCACCGTCGTTGTGGTACCGCTCAAGGAAAGTCAATGCACTGTCTAAACGTTTGGTTTTGTGCACATCCGTCAACATTTTCGGTACCCAACTAGCGCACAATTGTCGGTAATTCAAGTGCTCGGTCACAATGCCACAAAAACACACCGAGAAACATTAGGAAAGTCATCCCGCAAGGAAGAAATCGTAAAGCGTCTGTTTTCTCTCACCTTATTGTCCACTTCCTGCACCAAACTTTCATTAACGACCGAAGGACGCCCACTCCGTTGTTCATCATGCACATTCGTGCGGCCATCTTTAAATGCTCTCACCAACTTTCTTACCATTCCGTCACTCATAATGTTTTCTCCGTAAACTGCGCAGATCTCACGATGAATATCGATCACTTTTAGGCCTTTAGCACTAAGAAATCTTATAACAGCCCGTACTTCACAGTCGGCGGGACTCAACGATTATCGGAGGCATCTTAAACACTCAGTACACAACGTAAACAAGGAAGAAACACAGTGTAATGGCGCCAGTACGTAGATTAAGGTACAGGTTTTCATGTAAAAATAAAATTATTGAGATATCTTAGCACGTCTTTTTCTTAAATTTCAAAACGGTACTTACTTAAAAAAACACGCCTCGTATTTCTCATTGTAGCCGTCCACATTATGCTAGAATTGCCTAAAGCTGCCCTTTAACGTAATCACAGATAATGATCTCAAAAATGTATAAGAATTTTGTAACGAATAAAAGGTCTGTTCTCCTGATTTCGGTGAAGGGGTGAGGGCAACTACCTCCTCTTGCCACCCTTTGGGGGCATCCAGATACACAATACAGTGTCTTTAGAAATACTGGTTGAAATTGCTTGATAAATCGCTCTTGTGAGACGATGTCCAACAGAGTAATTGATCGCCTACGATATTACTGGCGAGATTGCTAGGGATATGTCGCACTGGCGGGATCCAGTGACCTCTGTACTATCTGGATGTGGAACTGCAGTTGTCTGAACGTGCTGACCAAAGATGTTTGTTTATCGTTTTTTGCCTAATTACAACATGGCTGTCACAAAATATCACGGGAAAAGCAAAATCAAATTACTTTTCGATTATGCTCCTACATCAGTCTTGTCATCGTACATTGACGTAAAGTTCAAAGCCAGAAATAAGTAAAGAATTCTTTATCATGTACAGACATGTGGAAATTTTTTTTGCCTGATTATAACATCGTAGACTATGTAGATGACAAGAATCTGCCGGCTTGACAAAGTTCCATGTCCTGAGATCGGAGTTCGACATCCAGGGATCACGAAAGTATAATAAGGGATGATGACGCTACAGACTTACGCTGCACGTTCCTCACGGTTGCTTCTAGTTCTTAATTTCAATCGTGTGAACACAACACTTGTTTTAAATAGTAAATTTTACAGTGTTTTCGTGAATAACACTGCATAAGGAAAGCATTTTCAGACTTTTTCAGTTCTTAAATGCGTGTTTGATCCAGTGATACCGCGAACTTCTTATAGCCGACCTTCACCTCGTTAATGTAACTTTCTTTCTATTACCCGTTTCGAATAATTAAGAAGAAAAGCACGTGATATGAAAAGGTTGCTTTCGTAATACAGCATTTTTCTTAATATGAAGTGACGAAACCGATGTTCGGTATATGTTCTGCTCCTGAAAATGCTGAGAACATATTTTGCAATGTTTGATCTGTGTCCAATCTTACACTCTCACATCGTTCACCCAGAGACCTTACAAGTTGGATTAATAGGAAATGTAAAGTCAAATGATAGAAATGAAACCAATATCGTAAAAGTAAGCAGTGCAACCATAATTCATGTGTATGAAAGAAAATATCGCTTGAATGAGTCCACTTACGAATGAAATGTGATTCCATTGCACTTTAGATTGTAATCAGAATGATTAGTACACCCGTAAATGATGTAAGCTGGTATTTTTTATTGAAACACTTCAATCAGACGTTAATGTTTGTAGCCACTAACATTGCGGACATCCGCTTGAAGTTTATGGTGTCAAGAATCTTACTGTACTTCCGCGGGTGGGATCCTTCCACATCTGCAGTCTTTGATTTAGCTTTTGTTTTTTATGTTTGTCTGAGGACGACCAGAAAGATCATCAGTCGACCAAAAGATATTAAAGAGCAACCACGGACGGGAACAGCTATACCATGGTCAAAATGATGGCACGGGAAACATGCCTACGGGCGACACTTCTGTAACGGCGAGAACTGAAAGAGATGTAGGAACTATTCAGTCATGCCACAGCGGAGTATTTTCGCAGTATGCTTACCTTACCCTGGCACCACAGTCACTGAACCACCACGTCCGACTTCTCAGAACACAACAGACATGAGGCAGTAAGGTTTGAAAACGCATAGCAATTTTCGACATTTTCACTGCGTTAAATTCATAATGCAATTGTTTAAAGTATGGGACATCATTTAAAAAAAATGCTGTGCTACGAGACTGTAAACAATCGGTAAACGGATAATTGTTATGGTCGATGAAACTTCCTGGCACATTAAAACTGTGTGCCAGACTGAGACTCAAACTCGGGACCTTTGCCTTTTACAGGCAAATGCTCTACCACTGAGCTACCCAAGCACGACTCACGACCCGCCCTCACAGCTTTAATTCCGCCAGTACCTCGTCTCCCACCTTCCAAACTTCGCAGAAGATCTCCTGCATACCTTGCAGCAGAACTAGCACTCCTGGAAGAACTGGAAGAAATCATATTGCAGAGACATGGCTTAGCCGCAGCGGTGGGGGGGGGGCGATGTTTCCAGAATGAAATTTTCACTCTGCAGCGGAGTGAGCGCTGATATGAAACTTCCTGACAGATTAAAACTGTGCCAGCCGGGGTGGCCGAGCGGTTCTAGGCGCTACAGTCTGGAGCCGCGGGACCGCTACGGTCGCAGGTTCGAATCCTGCCTCGGGCATGGATGTGTGTGATGTCCTTAGGTTAGTTAGGTTTAAATAGTTCTAAGTTCTAGGGAACTGATGACCTCAGAAGTTAGTCCCATAGTGCTCAGAGCCATTTGAACCATTTTTGAAGGTGAAAACTGCGTGCCAGACCAAGACTCGAATCCGGGACCTTTGCCTTTCGCGGGCAAGTGCTCTACCGCTGAGCTACCCAAGCACGACACACGACCCGTCCTCACAGCTTTAATTCCGCCTGTACCTCGTCTCCTACCTTCCAAGCTGTGAGGTCAGGTCGTGAGTTGTGCTTGGGTAGCTCCGTGGTAGAGCACTTGTCCGTGAAAGGCAAAGGTCCCGAGTTCGTGTCTCGGTCCGACATACAGTTTTAATCTGACAGGAAGTTTCATATCAGCGCACACTCCGCTGCAGAGTGAAAATTTCATTCTGGTTATGGTCGATGCTTCCAAACACGAGTATTAACCCACTTCCCACCAGAAAATCTATATAACATTACTTACCAGTCTGATCTCTAAGGCCTGTGTTATTTAAATTGGCAGTATTTTGACTAGCCATGATATGAACGACCTCTGAGGTATGATACGAGGGGCCTTCAGTAAGTAATGCAATACATTTGTTTCCTCGGCCAGTTTCGGTTGAAGAAATCCTTAATTTGTTGTGGTACATCGTGGAATATTCCCCCTTCAGCTCGTATAGTTTCATGAAGTTCCTACAGGCAGTGGCTTTCAAAATGGCGTCTGTAACGGAGGTGCGTTCCGTGCAGCGATCTGTCATTGAGTTTCTTTCGGTGAAAATCCACAGCATCGCAGATATTCATAGCCGCTTACAGAATCTCTGGCAGTGAACAAAAGCACGGTGACTCGTTGGGTAAGGCATCTGTCACCATCGCAACAAGGTCGCACAAACCTGTTGTAACGGCTCCAGGTGAGCCGCTACATGGCTTGACACAACATATACTCAGAACACACCTGGGTGACCTTCTGACACTCAGGGAAGATCAATATAAGATTTATTATTCGAAATTATGTTAAATATAGGTAATTACTAATATTATCACTTAGTATTGTCTGCAAGAGTGAATGTGGGTCGACTGCTGACACATATTTGGGCTGTCTGCTGTGGGTTCTGTGAAGGTGGAGATGCAGTTTAGCTAACCATTGTATTAAGTAGAGTGCGAGACATAAGTTCCCCGCGCGTTAGCAGGCTCCGTTAGGTTGGCAAACAGCCGCTGTGCATAACCTCTCTGAGCCCTTCCGGCCACCGTGTGTGGACCCCGAACGAGGAGAGACGGTTAGGCTTTACCTGATGAGACTCTGGTGAGTAAGGACGCTCTGCGTGTTGGCTCCTACATTCATCTTAGTTAGGAGAGATAGTCAGGTTGGATAAAATTGCTATTTTTATTTTATATTATTTATGATGGCCCAGCATTCCATAGAATCGGATTATTAAGTAAAGTGAGTGATTAATATTTTCATGTTTACTAGGAAATAAATGTTGTTGTTATACATGAGGGTGAGTCAAATGAAAAACTTAAATATTTTTTTAAATATTATTTACTGTCCAGAAGTGGTACTAAGCTGTATCACTTTTCAACCTTATCTACCCCACGCTCAATGCAAGTCCTCCAGCGCTTGTTGTTGTCGACAAAGTGCATAAATTCCATTAGAAAAAAATTATTTTGGTAGTCCACGCAACCACTCATGCACCGCTTGGCGTACCTCTTCATCAGAACGGAACTTCTTTCCTCCCATTGCGTCTTTGAGTGGTCCAAACATATGGAAATCACTTGGGGAAAGGTCTGGTGAATATGGTGGATGAGGAAGACACTCAAAATGCAGGTCTGTGATTTTTGCAACTGTTGTACGGGCAATGCGGGGCCTTGCATTGTCATGTTTCAAAAGGACACCTGCTGACAGCAATCCACGTCCTTGATTGCAGGCCGCAGATGATTTTTTGGGAGATCTGTGTATGATACACTGGTGACAGTGGTCCCTCTAGGCATGTAATGCTCCAAAATGACGCCTTTTTCGTCCCAAAAGAGAGGCAACATAACCTTCCCTGCTGATGGTTCTGTTCGAAACTTCTTTGGTTTTGGTGATGAGGAATGGTGCCATTCCTTGCTCGCTCTCTTCGTTTCCGGTTGGTGGAAGTGAACCCAGTTTCCCCAGTAACGATTCTTGCAAGGAAGCCATCACCTTCTCGTTCAGAGCGCCAAAGAAGTTCTTCACAAGCATGTGAACATGCTGCAATGTCATTCAGTGTCACTCGGCTGTTTTCCTTCACTATGGCTTCAACTGCTACAATGTTCTGTGGAGTCACAACTCGTTGTGCCTGACTTGGACGAGGAGCATCTTCCACTGAAGTCACACCATTTGCGAACTTCCTACTCCATTCATAGACTTGCTGCTGTGACAAACATGAATCACCGTACTGAACTTTCATTCGTCGATGAATTTCAATAGGTTTCACACCTTAACTACTCAAAAACCAAATAACAGAACGCTGTTCATCCCTGGTGCAAGTCGCAAGTGGGGCGGCCATCTTTATACTGATACTGCGGCAGTATGTGTGCATCTGCACTATGCTGCCACCTACAGGCCATTCTGCACGCTGTTTGTAGCACGCTTACCAACTTACAGGATAACGACGCGAAATTTTGATTTGTTAAAACAAATTTAAGGTTTTCATTTGACTCACCTTCAATTTAAGCTAATCACTACGCAGAAACTTTGTGTAATGATGTTTTCTCGTGCAAACGGTCGTAGGCGTCTTTCACAAAAGACACAGGTGCCATTTTAAAGTGGAGGATGCATGCCAAGGCTTTGCGGAAAGCAAGTATCATGCACTGTACAATCACCACGTACTGGAGGGTCGCTGCAATGTTGAAACGTGGGGGCATTCTCACTCGAACTCATCAACGTATCACAGTCAAACACCTCGCTGCTCAACTGGGCGTCTGTGTTGATAGTGCTGACTGACTCGTCCACCAGTTGAGGTACTCAAAGCTGTGAACCTACTGGGTTCCTCACCGCCCTACAGAAGACCATAAAGAGCAACGAAGGACCATCTGTGCGGAACTTCTTGTATGTTACGAAGCTGATCGTGATTTTTCTCTCTCTCTTTTTTTTTTTTTTTTTTTTTTTTTGTTGCTGAACATCGTCACAGGCGAGGATACACGGGTTCATCACTTCGAACCGGAAAGAAAATGGCAAGCCATGGAGTGGCGCCACGCTATCTCCCCTCCTAAGAAATAGTTGAAAGTCGTGTAAGTAGGCTGTTTAGGTTTTTTTATTGGTAACGCCACCTCTGTATGAAAATCACTGGCTGTGCCGTGTGCAGTCTGTGGCTGCTTTTCATTGTTGTAATACTCGCCATTGTAGTGTTGGGCAGCTGGCTGTGAACAGCGCGTAGCGTTGGGCAGTTGGAGGTGAGCCGCCAGCAGTGGTGGATGTGGGGAGAGAGATGGCGGAGTTTTGAAATTTGTCATGAACTGCTATATTTATAAATGATGATATCAAGGTAAATACATTGTTTGTTCTCTATTAATATCTTTCATTTGCTAACTATCCCTATCAGTAGTTAGTGCCTTCCATAGTTTGAATCTTTTATTTAGCTGGCAGTAGTGGCGCTTGCTGTATTTCAGTAGTGGGAGTAACGAAGATTTTTGTGAGGTAAGTGATTTAGTGATTTGTGAAAGGTATAGTTTAATGTTAGTCAGGGCCATTCTTTTGTAGGGAATTTTGAAAGTCAGATTGCGTTGCGCTAAAAAATATTGTGTATCAGGTTAAGCACAGTTCTGTAAAATTGTTCAAAAGGGGACGTTTCATATGGCGACCCTTAGCCGAGGATACCTCACTGGAATCTTCTGATTTTTTCTTGTAGTTTGTGTAATTAGTGTAGCTATTGTTTATTGCTAGCGCGTAATTATAGAGAGAATTTCCTTTGTAGTTGTAGTTTTTCATTGTTGTACAGTAAAACAGTTGTGGCATGCATGTAGATTTGCACCAAGTATTTCGCAGCTGCAATTAACTAGATATTATTTTCAGTGCTATGTTAATGTGTTCTCTAGTTTTTGCTCTTCAAATTGTGCTTTTCTGTGTTATCGTGTGAAATAATAATGGCGTGTGAAAAACGTAATACTAGGCTCCAAAGTAAACTGCGAAATGACAGTGAAAACGAAAGCAGTGTGTTAGCGCCACCGAGTAATGAATTAACTGATGTTCAAAGTAATAATTTGGTAATTGTGCATAGGGAAATGGAGCGGGCGGCAAACAATGGCGTAGACAGTGAAACAATTAGTGAGCAGGGAAGCATTATCGATCGGTCGGTCGGCAACAGCTCGCCTCAGGAATCCGAAATGACAGGACACAATTTCGCAAATACTGTAGATTCAGGTTTTGGGTCATCACCGTTTTCTCAAATAAGTCAAAACACATTTTCTGCTTGTCAAAATGTGAATGTTGCCGGTGCAAATGCACTGACGAAAAGCGTAGAGAAACAGATTCCAGACACTAATACATTATTATTGCAATTAATGCAACAAATGGAACAAAATCAGAGACAAATGGAACAAAATCAGAGACAAACACAGCAACAGTTAGACACAGTGGAACAAAATCTCAAAAAGTTAGACACAGTGGAACAAAATCTCAAAAAGTTAGACACAGTGGAACAAAATCTCAAAAAGTTAGACGCAATGGAACAAAATCTTCAAAAGTTAGACTCATTGGAGCAAACTCTTGAACAAACACGTGAGGATTTAACTACTGAGTTACATAAAATCGAATCGAAATGTCAAAAAGTCTGTAATGACGTAAAAAATCAAATTTGTGAGCATTTTCAACCTATTTTTTCGCGGCATGAAAATGCATTACAGAATCACGTAGCAGCCATAAAAGAACTGCAAACTATTGTTAATGAAAATCATGAGACCTTGCAAGCTAAATTTGACTCAGTTGCATCTACCGATTCGGTTACGCAACTTGCAAAAACCCAGGAAAACTTAAAAGACACAGTAGAAAGACACATGGAGGAAATTAGTACATTATCAGAGAAAGTAGTTGAACTTTCGGATCAGCTAAATAATTTATCTACGAAGGTAGATGATAATCTGAATGACACAAAACCGGTAGTCTGTAATGACACAGAAGAGTGCGAACAAATTAGGAAATTCAAACAAAATCAGAATCAAATTAATACGCAACACCAAAGAGAAATCCGCGAAGTACAAGATCAGCTGACACAGGTAGTACAAGAATTACGTATTTCAGAGGCCACTCGCGCTCCAATACGGGAAGAGGGACTTAGAAATACGGAACAATCACAAAATAATAACACAGGGCATTTCGGAAGTTATGAAAGAAATTGGCAATGTCCACCGAATTTTGAGATGGAACGGCCGACACGACCTAACAATGACCGATATGCGACTCGCCGACATGATGACTTTGACTATAAGCTGTTCATTACTACACGTAAATTCAAAACATTTAAGAATTTTGGCAACGACATTCATCCACAAGCGTGGCTCCATCAATTCTCTCATTGTTTTCCTCCCAACTGGTCATTAGAGCACAGATTAGAATTTATGTGTGGCTACTTAGAGAATGAACCAGCTGTAAGAATGCGGTCGGTCATTCACGACTGCCACAGTGAAGGAGAGTTTTACCATGCCTTCCTCTCAGCATATTGGTCTCAAGCCACACAAGACCGAGTAAAACATGGCATCATGATGATGAAACACTTTGAACAATCTGAATTTTCCAGTCTTGTCAAATATTTTGAACACATGTTGCGTAAGAATCAGTATCTTTCAAACCCATACAGCCCCTCAGAACTCATCCGCATTTGCTTAATGAAATTACCTGAACATTTACGACACATTATTTTGGCAGGACGTTGCAAAGACGACATTGAAGCATTTCAGGGACTCTTACAAGAATTAGAAATTGACACTGACAATCGCGGAACGCGAAACCAGGAACACAACAATTACAGGTCACATGCGTCGCAATTCCGTGATGAAGGAAGTAATAACTGGACACGACAAGGCTATTCTTATAACGTAAATCGTGACCAAAACAGACACCACCCGTATGACAACCGTTGGCAGAGTAGTAATAGTTACAGAGAAAGATCGCATTTCCGTAGTAATGACTATCACAGAGACAATCAGAGAAACAGACACTATGGGAACCAAAACAATTATTATCAAGGGCGGCAGAATAACTTCAGACGCAACAGTTCGGCGCACAGTTACGATTCAGGGGCCGGCCGAAGTGGCCGTGCGGTTAAAGGCGCTGCAGTCTGGAACCGCAAGACCGCTCCGGTCGCAGGTTCGAATCCTGCCTCGGGCATGGATGTTTGTGATGTCCTTAGGTTAGTTAGGTTTAACTAGTTCTAAGTTCTAGGGGACTAATACCCTCAGCAGTTGAGTCCCACAGTGCTCAGAGCCATTTTTGAACGATTCAGGGAGAAATTCTCCACCACGTGACGGACAAGGAAGAAACTACGGAACCTACCGACATGACGACAGACGATATATTCGTAACGACAGACCTGAATTGCATCAGAACTGGTGGGATTTAAACACGGCAGGGCCCTCTCGGCAAGGCGAATTTGTAGAAGTTCGGTCCCCGAATCCCATTAACGACGCGCGCCAACAAAGAGACAGACAATGACCCGCACAGCAGGCGGCCGCGTGCGCCAGCTGGCTCAGGGAAAAATAACATAGACGCTAACCTTGAGAAAAATTCCAGTATTCTTTACCGACGTATACTACTAGATAATTGCGTTAAAGTTGAAACTCGGCGTACTAGGAAGAGCAAAGGTTTACACCACATTTCACACGTAAAACCGTTTATTGAGAGATAATGTGCTTTTTTAACTTGAGATTTTAATGAAACATTTTGGTTTACTTGAAAATACATTCTGGATTTAAAGTACTTTCTGTGAGATACCAGACGACACAGTGGTTAGTTTATGTGACAGCTACACGATTTTATCACGACGCTACTAATGAGTGACAATTTACAATGTTGCTTTTGCGGTGTATCTGTTTTACATCCGCACAGTTTTTCTGAATTCTTCTGGAAAGTAAAACATGTTTTAGTAGTAACTTTTGTGGTATAGCTACAAGGAGGCAGCCTTTTCCGTAGCACAACAATACGTTACAACACAGTACTTTCCTGATCACGGTAAGGTACGTAATAACTAAGATATCTATACGCAAAGCATTTCACTTTTGTGTATCATGAGGTAAGTACATTGACTTCTGCAGAACTTAGCTTTCGGAGGACGATAACTACGACACTTCCACAGAATTATCTTACAATGAGACGCACATTTAGCGCTACAGGACACGTATTTGAGTGATTAATCTTATACTTAAAACACTTAATTACAAAGAAAGTTTTCCGTGATACATTTCATTCCATTGCTGTAATCTGTAACTCCTGAGGGTATAATTACATTAATCCTCAGGGGGGTATACGCTTATTTTGTGTACCATGTGTGTGGCAACCACAAGGAACCCTAGCTAATATGGTATTTGCTTATACAACTTTACACATCGGTACCATATTTCTCTAACACACAAATTACACAGCTATCTGATCATTTAACTGAGAGATAAGCTTTTTTTTAAATACATCAGTGACACATGTTTACGCAATTACACAGTTGGATAACTTCACACGTATGAAATTGTATTTTGTCTGTACTTTGTGAACTGTTCATATTTTTTTGGAACCATTGTGATACTATGAGAGCTTTGAATGATGTATTTGGTATGAGATCATGATTTTTAAGGTACGTTTGAGGTAGATGACACTATTGAAATGAGCAGAGAATATTTTTTAGGGTTTTGAAATTATTCCAGGAAGCTATGACGATTTTGAGATTTGGCTGAGGTTTTATGATGTTATTTTTACGACGACGATGTGTATTATGCTGCTGAGGTATGTTTATGGTCAAGAAGCTGATGCTATATGAGGAATTTGATTATGCTACATATTTCATATAATGAAATATTAAAGAAGTGTCGACGATATGTATATGTATAATAAGGTAAGGAGTAATGAGTAGCGGTTAGGAACTCTGCCTTGTGAAGACGTATGTTGGAAACCGAGAATTGTACTTTTAGAATTATGAAATGTGTGTAAATGCGTGAATGTATCACAATGCCGACGAAAATTTTTTTGGACACTGTTATATTCATAAGATATTGTTTCTACACATTTGTAACTAAATTCTTGCCCTGTGAAATTTTTTATATGAGACTGTCACTGTAGCGGAAACTAGTGTCGTAAATATTTCGGTAAGAAAGTTCAGTGACCACCTGCACGTAATGCGTCGTGGGCACCCAGCGGAGCGGCCAGGTGTGTCAGACGTCTTGAGAAAAAGCCATTAGGTGGTAGAAAAAAAAAAAAAGGGAGGCCATTATCCTCGCTATTGACATTCCCTTGTAGAAAGCATCGTAAATACGACACGCTAATAATAACTTGGAAACATTCTTACATCTGCACACCTGATTAGGACAAGTGTCTATCTATGAGAATTGAGAGAAATGCCATATGGCTTGCTTTATGTATTTATTTACTCATTTTGTTTAATATCTAGTTTCTAGCTGCACTGCAGCACTGGTTAAAATAAAATTTTATAGATGTACTAATATAAATATTTTCTGTCTCCAGATCCAGTAAATAATAGTTTTGTGATATATTTCCAAAAAAATGAGGGAGCATAAAAAGATATTTCCCTTCACAGGAATTGCATACGGAATTTTCTTTTCAACTACTGGGTAATTTTTTTTGGTAGAATAACTTCTTGTGGTGCACCACTTTAATTACTTAGACATTAAGATGTGATTATACATTTCACTTATCTGCATTGTTATCTTTAGTGTACTATTTTTTTCTGCTTGAGCTATGTCATGTTTAGGTATAAGTTGCTGCTGTTTGCCAAGCATAGTGTTATTGAATTTGACTTTGTATTATTCTGTTAAGCCAGTTTTACTAATGATTTATTTTTATTGTTTGCTGCACATTGCCTTAGATTAGTTGTAATATTACAATTGCTTTGCTAATTTCTTAATGCAGCTTGCTTCGCAAATCTGCATCTTTTTTCATTGCTGTTTATATTAATTGTTTTATGTGATGCTGCATTGCCTCGTCCATTGGTATATATATCTGAGCTCAGTAGATTTAAGTTAGCTTAAGAGGAGGTAGACTATATAAGAAACTAGCTATGATGGATTGGAAGAAATGCTTTGAGAAGCTATAAGAAAATGGTTTGGCCAAAATAGTGTTTTGAAAGAGGATATGAACCAAAAAAGTAGGGTTTAGGGACAACAGGTTTAGGTAGGATTTTCTTGGAAATAAATGATGAGGTAAGATAATGGTAAATAAATAATGAGGTAAGAAATATGTGAACAGAATATAGAAAGCATGCTTGGATAGGATTTTTTTTGGCAGGTGCAAATGTCGAAATAAGAGGAACGATCTATGGAATGAAGTTTTAGGTTGGACTGCAGTACCAAATGTTGCACTGAAAACGAACCCTGTCCTTTCCATTGTGTTATCCCCCTATGTGTTTGTGTACCCTTGTGTAGTTGTTTTCTTCCTGTCTCTGTGTAGTTTCATAGAATTTTTTTTCTCTTCTAATACTAAGCTACATTCACTATGATGAGGAATACTGTTATCCTCAAATATAATTGGCATTAATAATATGTTATTTACCTTGTAAATATGCTTAGACATTATTTATTTTGTTTTATTTTAATGCTCATGTGTGAAGTTGATGTTTTGAAAGTTATTCTGAACTTTTATGTATCTACTTATCTCATAATTCCTGTAACATTGATGTATATGTTATTTTGATTCTTTTGTAAAGCCTGTACTACAAATGTTATCTGTATTGTTATGTTCTTTAATGATGTATTTTGTACCTTTGTAATTGTACTCTCATGTTATAAAATTGTAATTGACAGCAGTTCATCAAATTAAGTAACTTGTAAGTTACATTTCACTGCACACGTTTCTGTTGGTCATACTATATGGACAATATGTGACACGTAGGGACTGTTAGTGTTTGCACGTGTGTTAATAATTCAGCAAGGGACTGGATAACAGCATTGCTGGTTCTAAGGACAATTCCAAAAACTTTGTGAGTGCACAAGTGGTGGTTATGGACTTGCTATATTATCCGCAAGACTCTTCAATGGTGATTGTGCACCTGCACAGTCACAACAGATGGCTGCTGGCCATCTCTACAAGGACTGCAGTGGGTCTGCACCTCTGGTGGCCCACCAGTACCGTAATCTCTACAAGGACTACAGTGGGTCTGCGTCTTTGATGACCCACCAGTACCATTATTTCTACAAGGACTGCAGTGGGTCTGCGCCGCTGGTGGCCCACCAATACCGTAATCTCTACCAGGACTACAGTGGGTCTGCTCTGTGATGACCTACCCACCAATACTCTTCAAAATTTCGACTGACTCCGCTGTGGGTTTACTCTGTTGTGGCCCATTACCTGTCTGCATGTCGAGTCAGCACTGTCTTTCCGTTGGAAGGAAAACACTACTACTTCAAGACTGCATGGAAATCCACTACGTCTGTGTGCATTGTCTTTTACTGCTCAGTCTTTGAGAAAAACACTGATATTTTACTGTGATGAACGATTAGGACTGTCTTTATGGACTGTGAGAAAGTTTAGCTTTTGACCAACATTGTATCAATAAGTGTGTGCATTTGATTTCTTTGTTATTGTAATTGTGAAAAAAAATTTAACAAATATGTATTGGCCAGTACCCAACAAAATTTGTAAAATTTTTTTGTGGGGAGCATGGGGGCTATGTAAGTAGGCTGTTTAGGTTTTTTTATTGGTAACGCCACCTCTGTATGAAAATCACTGGCTGTGCCGTGTGCAGTCTGTGGCTGCTTTTCATTGTTGTAATACTCGCCATTGTAGTGTTGGGCAGCTGGCTGTGAACAGCGCGTAGCGTTGGGCAGTTGGAGGTGAGCCGCCAGCAGTGGTGGATGTGGGGAGAGAGATGGCGGAGTTTTGAAATTTGTCATGAACTGCTATATTTATAAATGATGATATCAAGGTAAATACATTGTTTGTTCTCTATTAATATCTTTCATTTGCTAACTATCCCTATCAGTAGTTAGTGCCTTCCATAGTTTGAATCTTTTATTTAGCTGGCAGTAGTGGCGCTCGCTGTATTGCAGTAGTGGGAGTAACGAAGATTTTTGTGAGGTAAGTGATTTAGTGATTTGTGAAAGGTATAGTTTAATGTTAGTCAGGGCCATTCTTTTGAAGGGAATTTTGAAAGTCAGATTGTGTTGCGCTAAAAAATATTGTGTATCAGGTTAAGCACAGTTCTGTAAAATTGTTCAAAAGGGGACGTTTCAGTCGCACCCTCGGCCGCTAAAGTCATGGGACTCTGTCCTTCTTCAAGGAGTACTGTGCTACCCTCAGGAAACTAAAGAAACGGCTTCAGCTGGTCATCGCCACAAAAATGCAAACGATCTTCTCCTTCTCCATGACAACGCAAGGCCTCACACAAGTCTGCGCACCCGAGAGGAGCTCTCAAAACTTAACTGGACGGTTCTTCCTCATCCACCCAACAGCCTGGACGTCGCACCTTCCGACTTCCGCCTGTTTGACCCAAAAAAGGATGCATTCAGCGGGAAGCAGAACATGGATGATGCGGAGGTTAGCGATGGAGCAAGACTTCGGCTCTGATGTCGATCAGTAGAGTTGTACCATGTCGGCATAAAAGCCCTTCCAGTAAGGTGGCGTAAGGCCGTCGCATTGACCGGGGACTTCGTTGAAAAACATGGTTTTGTAGCTAAAAATATGAGGGGATAATATAGTGTACTGGAATCCTAAATAAGTGTTGCTTTACTTACTGAGTGCCTCTTGCACTTCTAAATTAATTTTATTTATTTGGAGTTTACATATAAAAAGCATTTTTTGTTTTTAGTGGTGACTTTTTAAGAATACATGATTTATTCTCATTCTAGAACCAATTGCTATTGTAATATAATTCTTATTGTAAATTTGCAGAGGGTCCAAAGACAATAGCAGAATGTTCAGACTATACAGATTTGAGAATCATTCTGGAAACATCCCCCAGGCTGTGGCTAAGCCATGTCTCCGCAATATCCTTTCTTTCAGGAGTGCTAGTTCTGCATGGTTCGCAGGAGAGCTTCTGTAAAGTTTGGAAGGCAGGAGACGAGATACTGGCAGAAGTGAAGCTGTGAGGGCCGGGCGTGAGTCGTGCTTCGGTAGCTCAGTTGGTAGAGCACTTGCCCGCGAAAGGCAAAGGTCCCGAGTTCGAGTCTCGGTCGGCGTACACAGTTTTAATCTGCCAGGAAGTTTTTTTTATACAGATTTGGTCCTCTTATAACATGTAATCTGACTTTTTCTTTCTTCTGTACACAACATGCACATCTTCTTCTCTTAGCTGGAGGTTTCATTGCCCTTCCTCGATCCAGTTGTCCTAATCAATTCGACCGAGCGAGGTGGCGCAGTGGTTAGCACACTGGACTCGCATTCGGGAGGACGACGGTTCAATCCCGCGTCCGGCCATCCTGATTTAGGTTTTCCGTGATTTCCCGAAATCGCTCCAGGCAAATGCCGGGATGGTTCCTCTGAAAGGGCACGGCCGGCTTCCTTCCCTAATCCGATGAGACCGATGACCTCGCTGTTTGGTCTCTTCCCCCAAAAACCAACCAACCAACCATCCTAATCAATTCATTGATATCTTTGTCCCTACTAGTTGTTTTACCAAACTGATGATGAAAGTCTGATGTCTCATTTGTTTATTGGTAGCCAGCATCATCCACATTACGTTTGCATTCATTACAGTTACATCGATCATGTTGAAGACAACCCCCAATGGCCAGCACCTTATTTTTCTCTTCACACTGTATCATCGTATCTTCTGGCCCATGTTGCCAGCGCCACCTTTTGTGGCATTATATGTCATTATGAGCCAGGCGTCTTTACTTTTGATCGTGATACCGTTGGTTGGTCATGGAGACGGTTAAGGACGGTAACACTTCGTTCTTCTTAGGAGCATAGGAAGCTATCATCACATCTTGAAAACCAAATAATATAGACTGTACTTCTCGTCCTTTAGGTGTAATAAATTCGGCAGGCAGGTCATCATTATTTTTTCAGATGGTACCGACTAGTGTCATATCTTTTGACAACAAGTTGCGAGTTGTGAAGAAATTACCGCAGGTGATATTACGTTCAGGCTTTTCTAGCTCAATCGCCAGGGTTTTCACGACATTCTCTTCAAGTCGCACGGTTCTGGTTTCTTCCTCCTTCCCCAATTACACTGTCATTTTCCAGCAGCAGCTTGTTGCAGAGTCATAAAGCGCCCAGAACATTATTCCGTATCTATCAGGTTTTAATCGCATGTATTACCGAAATGGAAAGGACCTCTACATGTGACCAATTATTCACCCACGGTCGCCATCCTGGAACGTAGGCATCCATCAGGGTACCTTCCCACATCCCAAAATCTTCTCTGGTTGTTTCCAGTTTGTCTTTTTATCTATGTTAACGTCGGGCTAATGAATTGTCAAGCACAACACCCTCAGAATAGCATGGAAGCGGTTGCGAAACATAATTTCATTGAACAGTGGTCGACTATTCTGAACATGCCAATATTGACATATCTTCTTTTCTTGACTTGTTAGCACCAGTCAGAACCTGAACATCAATAAACTTTTTCATTTCATGCAAATCTATATGCATCCAGTGCTTGTAAACAATTCGACCGTTCTTGCTGGTCCACATACACACTTTCTCAATAAAGGGTACACAGAAGAACAACATAAAACAAGACTCTTTATTATGAGAGTTCTTAATCGAATATCATGTAGGTCTCTGGTCTTCTTTCAACACATACTTCTTGCTCCGCCTACCATAAATTGTAGCCTGAGGGGCTGTAGACCATATTCCATTCTTATTACTAGAAAGTAAGTCACACTCAACAGAATTTGCACTAAATTGTTCTTCTGCTTCTTTTTAAAAGGGTTCTGCGTAATCATCGTCATCTTCGTGTTGTTCTAAGTTTTCAGCGTTTTCAATGGAAAATTCAAATTCACTAGTAGGATTATCAGAATCAGAAAACTGTTCCAACAGTTCCCTCTTCCGATAGTCATCTTCTCCGTAACATTTTCTGTTTGTAGAACAGATAACTGTTACGAAAGAATGCACCACAATAAACAGTACTTATCACAAAGAGGACTGTTGAATACTGCAAGAACAACAATGTGAGTCAATAACAGCAAATGACGTAACAGACTCTGTGCAATCTGACATCTAGTAGTTTAAAAACTGTTATGAATGAAGCACACATAACACCAGTGGAATGTTCTAAAATATTTATTATTTGTTACACGAACCAGTTTTCGCCAGTTCACTCTATTATCAGGTACAAAGATAGGTACGTGAAGCGGTGAAATTTTGTTGAATCAAAGATTTTAAACGAGTGCATCTACAGAATATCTCCATTCCCAGAGATGAAAAATGTTTATTAGGAATAAAACAAGAGGTATTATTTCAGTGTAAATGCGATTTAAGAATATTTAACTAAGATAAAATATGTGACACAATAACTAATGAACTATAGACAAATTACAATAGTTTTACATAGAAGAAAATACTTGAACAATAAATTTTAGTGACCTATTCCAAAGACGTGGCTGAACAAAATAATCTTGTGTTTAATAGGTCATATATTACTAACAGGTAATTCTACAAACATCCCCCAGGCTGTGGCTAAGCCATGTCTCCGCAATATCCTTTCTTCCAGGAGTGCTAGTTCTGCAAGGTTCGCAGGAGAGCTTCTGTGAAGTTTGGAAGGTAGGAGACGAGGTACTGGCGGAATTAAGGCTGTGAGGACGGGGCGTCAGTCGTGCTTGGGTAGCTCAGTCGATAGAGCACTTGCCCGCGAAAGGCAAAGAACCCGAGTTCGAGTCTCGGTCCGGCACACAGTTTTAATCTGCCAGGAAGTTTCATACAATGGTAATATTAAGTAGGTGAGTGAATCAGCTATGATTATACAAGTAAAACTTTTTTTGACATAGCAAAAGAAATTATAGTAACTGAAGTAAAGGAAAATGGGGCATGTGAGTAAGAAGGGTAACTTACAACATGGCCTGAACGGGATTATGAATAGTATCCAGGCCACGTTGTAAATTGCCCTCTTACTCACATGGCCCATTTTCTTTTATTTCAGTTACTACAATTTATCTCGTTGTGTCAAAAAAATTGTGCTATGTATAATCACAGCTGCTTCACACAACTGTTTGATATCACTATTATGTCTTATCTGATTGTAATTTAGGATGTTTTGTTCAGCCACATCTTTGGAATACGACAGCAAAGTTTATTGTTCATTTACTTTTTTTTCCATGTGCAACTATTGTAATTCATAAGTCATGTCACATACTTTATATTAGTTAAATAATCTTAGATCGCATTTACACTGAAATAATACCTCTTGTTTTATTACAAATTCTAACATAAACATTTTTCATCTCTGGAAATGGAGACACTCTGTAGATGCACTAGTTTAAAATCTTTGACCAACAAATTTCACTGCACCACATACCTATCTTTGTACCTAATGATGGCGTAACAGCCGAAAACAGATCCGTGTAGCAAATATCTTATAGAACATTATACCAATGTTTTGTGTGTTTCACTCATACAATATAAAATATTCTAGCAATAACCGATGGAACAGTCAATCAATGCAATTAAAAATTATTTCCAACCACACGGACTTGCGAATCCCGTACGGGAGGAAACGTGAACCAACAATTTAGCACAAAGCCATAGATCAATTTTTAGAATTATTTTCCAACATTTGACTAACAAGACATAGTAGTACATGTCTAAAATTTCATTAAAATAAATGTATAGTTATTAATAGAGAAGATAATTTAAAAAATCACAGACGGGTGTCTGAGCCCCGGTGGCAGTTAAAGTGTACCTTACTGAAAGTTAAAACTTATATTGTACTCTGTTTTTTACTTTGTGAGCTTTCGTCGCACACGAAAGAAATTCAGAATGGACGATCGCTTGCAGTTCGCAGCTGAATGACTACGAATATTTTTTTAAGTAAAACGAGCCGTTGAGTGGCGTCATAGAAGCGAACGAGCGCAAAAAATTCAAATTTCGGTTATTTGAAAAAAGTGTATCATCTAGCGGATTTCAAAAACTATTGTATTGTACGCCGAGCAAATGTTTCAAAAAGTGTTTATTATTACCTCTAATAACACCAAGCGTAGAATGTACGAAAGAAGAAAACAATGGACAGTGACACCAGCTCATGAACACTGGCTTACACGGTAACTTGCTGGTGTGCACCTGCTACAAAGTCTTCAATGTCAGGGCATATCTGTTAACCTGAAGTAGATAAGCTGTAAGTGGGACGTTCTCACAAAACAGTTCGCCAGTTGCACCATGAGCGCAGTACTTCATCTACTAGTTTCGTAAGTCAGAACGATTGTGCTGCTATAGGTCTCAGGTCTCTGTACTAAGTATCGCACCCTCTACTCCCTCAAATCACCTACAGATTTAATCATGTATTCTTCCCATTCCACGGTATATGCAAATTAGGTAAGATTTCGCTCTTTGCTATCTTTTCTGGTGTTGCAGTTTGGACGGTCAGCAGTGTATAATCTTTACTTTGCGCTTAGTACCGAAAATCTACAAGGCCTCAAACACTCAATATTTATTGCGCAATAATATTGTCTCAATACACTGCGCTAAAGTCCAAAGCTAAGAACTGCACAATATTATTGAGCAATATTTATTCCTGGGACGTGTCAGTTAAGACTCAGGCCTTCGTAGCAAACATGTCGATGCTCGATGATGTGGAATTGCTTTATATTGCTATGTACTGCAAAAAGAAAAATAAGAGAATAAGAATAAGCGAGGATGGGCTAAAAAGCGGCTTGGAAGGCGTTCTGCATATCGTCATACTAACACTCTAAGAGAACTGAGGCGGATGACCAAGGAAATTTTTGAATGATGAACTATGACTCCTTCAACGAATTCGTGAACCTCGTTACACTTTATGTGTAGGAAAAAAAATGGTTCAAATGGCTCTGAGCACTATGTGACTTAACTTCTGAGGTCATCAGCACCTAGAACTTAGAACTACTTAAACCTAACTAACCTAAGGACATCACACACAACCATGCCCGAGTCAGGATTCGAACCTGCGACCGTAGCGTGTAGAAAAAAGATACTGCCCACACGCACTTCGGATTTCACTTTCTACAATGCTGGAAACGATCTATTTGCTTGGTGCATAAGTTCGTAGCGTTTTTCCGTACGTTTAATAAACACAACAGGTACACGTAACAGATCTTTAACATATTGCAGCGTATCAGCAACTGTGAAATGTACAACAATTAAACAATTTTTTCAGCCTTCAGTTGCAAGGTAATTTTATTCGTTTACCTAGGTTTCGATTCCAGTAATGGAATCTTCTTCAGAACAAAAATTAAATTATTTTGTGAGCCAAACTCTGGCCATGTCACAGATTAAAAATTAACATTAACGACGCATAATCATAAGATTATGTCAGTCAAAATTAACACCATTGAGGCGAACGTGGACGCTACGCCGGCCAGAAATAAGGACCACACGTAAGCGGCTCGAAAAGTTTTCGAGCCGCTTACGTGTGGTCCTTATTTCTGGCCGGCGTAGCGTCCACGTTCGCCTCAATGGTGTTAATTTTGACTGACATAATCTTATGATTATGCGTCGTTAATGTTAATTTTTAATCTGTGACATGGCCAAAGTTTGGCTCACAAAATAATTTAATTTTTGTTCTGAAGAAGATTCCATTACTGGAATCGAAACCTAGGTAAACGAATAAAATTACCTTGCAACTGAAGGCTGAAAAAATTGTTTAATTGTTGTACACGTAACAGAGACTTTAGTCATCAATAGTGCGAGGTCCGTCACAATAAAAGAATCCCACTTTTTTTTTTTTTTTTTTTTTTTTTTTTTACAAGCAACTGATGGATTTGAATCTAGCGCGCTTGCAAGAGTCGATCTTGAACCTTCGTGCGCACGTGTGAAGTTTTCCCCACCTGTTGACAGTGTCAGTTGCTGGCAAGCAACAATTGAGTGAGGTAGTGTTAGTGCTCACATTGCAAGGGAAATGACGGAACGAATGGAGCAGCTGTACTGCATCAAATTTTGCCACAAACCGGTCAACAGCCAGATGGAAATCATTAAGAGTGGGAACTGCAACCCGTTTAATGGCCAAAAACATGCCGAAATGACCAGGTCATTAGTAAACTGAACGCCTTGGTAATGTGGGACCGTCGTGTGAGAATTAGAGGAATTGCGGAATAGCTAGCGGAATAGCAGTTTTTCGACACATTCCATTGTGACCGAAGATTTGGCAATGCAGAGAGTGTAGACGCACTTCGTGCCGAAGCTACTGACGGCGGAGCAAAAGCAACTCCGTGTTGTTGAAGCCTCACAGGGCATGCTGAGCTCTACAGGGACCCCGACTTCGTGAACACCATAATCACTGCTGACGAGTCCTGGGTGTACGGGTACGACTTGGAAACCAAATCCCAGTCATCACAGTGCAACCATTCCTCGTCACCAAGACCAAAGAAGACCCGCCAAGTGCGCAACATACGCCGAAGTGATCCTCACTGCTTTCTTTGACTTCCACGGCGTGGTATGCCACGATTACGCACCACAGAGTCAATCGCCAAAGAGTACTACAGGGATGTCCTCTGTCACCTACGTGATGCTGTGCGGGACAAGAGACCGGACTTCCGCTCAACAGGAAATTGGCGCCTCCATCACAACAATGCTCCAGCACATCCGTCGCACTTGATCCAGACTTTTTTGGCGAAAAACCAGATTCTTATGCTTCAGCAGGCTCCTTACTCTCCTGATACGGCCCCCTGCCCTGTTCCTCAAACTCAAGAGGCTATTGAAAGGGACGCCATTTCAGATAGGAGAGGACAGTATGGCAGCAACGGCAGCTGAGCTAAACCTCATTCTGAAAAAATGCTTTTTCGACATCCTTCCAACAATGGCAGCACCGCCGGGAGAAGTGTATGGAGCCCCAATGGAACTACTTGGACGGTTATCACGTATCCAAAGACCCAGATAAGCTACCTTCTTTTTCTGGACAAAGGTCGGATGGTTTTAGAAGAGACCTCGTATATACTCCTTAGTATTTACAAGAGTCTGCCAACGTTGGGGTAACTTTTCAATTTCGCTACTGTAGAAATCCCGTGGTTTTAAGGCGAGGAACTCGTGAAGCCATGTTCATCCGGAAAGGAAGATCCTTGAACGTTGTCAGATAGAAAGTGGAAAAGGTGAAAATTTGAGGGCGCAAGATCAGGTGAATAAGGTAAGTGCGGAATGACTTCCAAACCCAACTCCTGTATAGTGTTTTTGTGGGACTAGCAGAATGCGGGTGGGCGTAACAGTGCAGTAGCATCATCTTACGCAGTCTTCCCGTTCGTTGTTCCTGGGTTGCATTTGCAAGACGTCTTAGTTGTTGACAGCAGTGGTAGTTACACCTCAGAGAAGCAATTCGCAATGCATCTCGCCATCGCTGTTCCAGTAGATGAGCAATATTATCTTTTGTGGATGCGCATATCTTGTACGGGGAGTTGCTCCTTTGTTTGGGCTCGACCATTCCCTTCTTTTCGTTGTATTAGCACAAAGACACCACTTCTCGTCACCAGTAACGATACAAGATAGCAATTGTCGGTGTTGCTCATGAGCCATTTGATGACGAGCAAGCAGAAATGCACGTATGGCCACCTGCCGATCTTTGGTGATTTTGGCTTAGAACATGCGGTACCTATAAACTCATAACAAAGCTACTAATGCGAGCACAGCCACAAGTAACAGATAGCCTATACTAATAACAAAACTGTAAAACTGTGTGTCTCTCTCTGTTTGGCAGTTCGAACACGCTTATCTCCAAATGCTTTAATGTTCCATCTTTTTGTCACAGAACCACCACCCAGAATTATGCTAGAAATTGAGATGTAACATCCAGAAAACCGGTTCATGGATTAATAAATAACTATTAAAAAAAGTGACTAGTTGCAGTTTTATGTATTTACATTATTATCGATTGACAGTCACGAGTTCTAAAATATCTGTATTGGATAAGCTTAATGAATTGAATTGATACTTCCGTCCTTATTCGTACCAGACCACTCCATGAGCCGAACCCTCCAACTAACTCCGCTATGGTCCTTTTTAGCAGGGGCCAAAAGCTCAACGCACTCTATCGTCGACAGGCAACCCCACGCCACCTTTGATCTTTGGTCCAGCAGAGATAGATGAACGATTCGATACATCGTAACTATATCGATACCCGTAGGCTTACAGTGAGATGAACGCTTTTCGGTAAGCCTCCTACAAAGACCTTTTAAAAATAAACTCCTATGAGGACGAATTTCTCTCATTTTACCGCTATGGTCATTACAGTTACATTCTGCATTTACTGCTTTTAGCTGGCGGGAAATGAAAGAAACAAAGAACAGGAACTCTAAACTCAGGAACAGAACAGCAAGAGATTCCACGAGATGAATTTCGTTATAGACGACAATCACAATAAGCATCAAATGAAGGGATATACGAATGAAATTTGCATGAAATGGACAACACGATTCAGTAAACTCTGTCTGATCTTATAGCAGGTTGCCCAAACTGCGTAGATAGACGCTCGTCTCGAAGCTGAGCTTCGAGAAGGGGAGACTAAGAGATCAGCAACGAAAGTAGCTGGTTCAGCAATCAGCGTATTAAATCAACACTTGGTAGACTTTTAGAAAGAATGATATACTGAAAAGGTAGAAGTTATATGCGCTAATGGCGACGCCAGTTGCTGCATCACTTTGGCACGTACGTTGAATGGGTTGTGTACTTTACTAATAAGATAAGAACTAGACAGTCACGTGTGTTAACAGTGACATTGATGAAGGGCTACAGATAAGTGACGAATTATTTGCCAGTGCTGCATGATTTATTATGGTACCAAACCGATATGAACAGGCATCATATAGCATGCGTGATTAGGTCACAGACTTTGCACCACAGTGAATCCCCACCCATTATGAGACCGAGCGAGGTGGCGCAGTGGTTAGACACTGGACTCGCATTCGGGAGGACGACGGTTCAATCCCGCGTCCGGCCATCCTGATTTAGGTTTTCCGTGATTTCCCTAAATCGCTCCAGGCAAATGCCGGGATGGTTCCTTTCAAAGGGCACGGCCAACTTCCTTCCCTGTCCTTCCCTAATCCGATGAGACCGATGACCTCGCTGTCTGGTCTCCTTCCCCAACACAACCAACCAACCAACCCACCCATTATGAATGTGTTCTAGAGTTGATACGGTCTGTTTATCAGACAAGATCGTAGAAATCAGAAATATTTTAGACAAGAAATACGATATCAATTTAAGAAGCGTTAGAATAAAATTCGAATTTGCGAATATGGCTAAACGTCGGCTGCACTATGCAATGGTGACAATGAAGAGTTGTGCCCGACTGGGACTCGAACCCGCTCGTGTGTTCCTCTAACGTACTTCGCAATGTGCTTTAGACATGCAGGCTTGCCCCAAGGAACATGTACTGCAACGATCGACAGCCGTGTGAAATGCGAGAATCATATTCGCATTTGCTCGAGTCTGGCGAAGGATGCGGAAATACTAAATTGTATAGCTTTGTTTCAAATGGCTCTGAGCACTATGGGACTTAACTTCTGAGATCATCCGTCCCCTAGAACTTAGAACTACTTAAACCTAACTAACCTAAGGACATCATACAAATACATGCCCGAGGCAGGATTCGAACCTGCGACCGCAGCGGTCGCGCGGTTCCAGGCTGTAAAGCCTAGAACCGCTCTGCCACCCCGGCCGGCTATATAGCTTTCCAACTTGATATTCGCAAATATCTAACATGTATAAAGATAGGTAAGTAAAAGAAAATCTAAAAATGTCACGAGTTAACTACTACAAATAAAGTTGGAGTTTGAAGCAAGCGGTAGTAGGAACATGATAGAATACGATAAACTGAACAAAATTATTCTTAAATGTCTTCAGTGTGATGTAAAAAGATAAAGGTATGTTCTTACCAACAGTTGGTTTATACTCAGGTGTATTTGTGGTCTTTTGTTTCTATTCACTGAATTTTTAACTTCCAGCACTGAAGATGATCATTATGTGACCGAAAATCGATTTTGCTGTTAATAAATCATTGAAATTACGGCCAACGCTGACCTTTCTTCTAAGATGAATGTTGATAATAACTGGAAGAGAGGACAGACAAATTAGTGGGTCAGGGGCAGACTGAACTTTAAGATATAATCATCACTGCATGAAAATTATATGGAGATGAAAGGATATGTTGCCATACGAGAGGACTGTAAGTGAACCAAGGAAGCTATTTGCTGGATTTGAAGAGAAAAGAAGGAAACGGCGACGTGCTGAAAGATTAGTAGGTAACTTTATAAAACACGCAGGAGTAAAACTTGTGTATGCGTAGATTTGAACGGATGGTGCGTGAAAAAGTGTGAAAGAAACCTTTACCGAGGAAAGGTTATTATACTCGTAGTTCCTTGTCTTTTCTTCTACTACATCTACATCTACATCCATACTCCGCAAGCCACCTGACTGTGTGGGGCGGAGGGTACCCTGAGTACCTCTATCGGTTCTCCCTTCTATTCCAGTCTCTTATTGTTCGTGGAAAGAAGGATTGTCTGTATGCTTCTGTGTGGGCTCTAATATCTCTGATTTTATCCTCATGGTCTCTTCGCGAGATATACGTAGGAGGGAGCAATATACTGCTGGACTCTTCGGTGAAGGTATGTTCTCGAAACTTTAACAAAAGCGCTCCTGCAGAGTCTTCCACTGGAGTTTATCTATCTCCGTAACGCTTTCGCGATTACTAAATGATCCTGTAACGAAGCGCGCTGCTCTCCGTTGGATCTTCTCTATCTCTTCTATCAACCCTGTCTGGTACGGATCCCACACCGCTGAGCAGTATTCAAGCAGTGGGCGAACAAGCGTACTGTAACCTACTTCCTTTGTTTTCGGATTGCATTTCCTTAGGATTCTTCCAATGAATCTCAGTCTGGCATCTGCTTTACCGACGATCAACTTTATATGATCATTCCATTTTAAATCACTCCTAATGCGTACTCCCAGATAATTTATGGAATTAACTGCTTCCAGTTGCTGACCTGCTATTTTGTAGCTAAATGACAAGGGATCTATCTTTCCATGTATTCGCAGCACATTACACTTGTCTACATTGAGATTCAATTGCCATTCCCTGCACCATGCGTCAATTCGCTGCAGATCCTCCTGCATTTCAGTACAATTTTCCATTGTTACAACCTCTCGATACACCACAGCATCATCTGCAAAAAGCCTCAGTGAACTTCCGATGTCATCCACAAGGTCATTTACGTATATTGTGAACAGCAACGGTCCCATGACACTCCCCTGTAGCACACCTGAAATCACTCTTACTTCGGAAGACTTCTCTCCATTGAGAATGACACGCTGCGTTCTGTTATCTAGGAACTCCTCAATCCAATCACACAATTGGTCTGATAGTCCATATGCTCTTACTTTGTTCATTAAACGACTGTGGGGAACTGTATCGAACGCCTTGCGGAAGTCAAGAAACACGGCATCTACCTGTGAACCCGTGTCTATGGCCCCCTGAGTCTCGTGGACGAATAGCGCGAGCTGGGTTTCACACGACCGTCTTTTTCGAAACCCATGCTGATTCATACAGAGTAGATTTCTAGTCTCCAGGAAAGTCATTATACTCGAACATAATACGTGTTCCAAAATTCTACAACTGATCGACGTTAGAGATATAGGTCTAAAGTTCTGCACATCTGTTCGACGTCCCTTCTTGAAAACGGGGATGACCTGTGCCCTTTTCCAATCCTTTGGAACGCTACGCTCTTCTAGAGACCTACGGTACACCGCTGCAAGAAGGGGGGCAAGTTCCTTCGCGTACTCTGTGTAAAATAGAACTGGTATCCCATCAGGTCCAGCGGCCTTTCCTCTTTTGAACGACTTTAATTGTTTCTCTATCCCTCTGTCGTCTATTTCGATATATACCATTTTGTCATCTGTGCGACAATCTAGCAATCTAGAGAAGGAACTACAGTGGAGTCTTCCTCTGTGAAACAGCTTTGGAAAAAGACATTTAGTATTTCGGCCTTTAGTCTGTCATCCTCTGTTTCAGTACCATTTTGGTACAGAGTGTCTGGACATTTTGTTTTGATCCACCTACCGCTTTGACATAAGACCAAAATTTCTTAGGATTTTCTGCCAAGTCAGTACATAGAACTTTACTTTCGAATTCATTGAACGCCTCTCGCATAGCCCTCCTCACACTACACTACATTTCGCTTCGCGTAATTTTTGTTTGTCTGCAAGGCTTTGGCTATGTTTATGTTTCCTGTGAAGTTCCCTTTGCTTCCGCAGCAGTTTTCTAACTCGGTTGTTGTACCACGGTGGCTCTTTTCCATCTCTTACGATCTTGCTTGGCACATACTCATCTAACGCATATTGTACGATGGTTTTGAACTTTGTCCACTGATCCTCAACACTATCTGTACTTGAGAGAAAACTTTTGTGTTGAGCCGTCAGGTAGTCTGTAATCTGCTTTTTGTCACTTTTGCTAAACAGAAAAATCTTCCTACCTTTTTTAATATTTCTATTTACGGCTGAAATCATCGATGCCGTAACCGCTTTATGATCGCTGATTCCCTGTTCTGCGTTAACTGTTTCAAATAGTTCGGGTCTGTTTGTCACCAGAAGGTCTAATATGTTATCGCCACGAGTCGGTTCTCTGTTTAACTGCTCAAGGTAGTTTTCAGATAAAGCACTTAAAAAAATTTCACTGGATTCTTTGTCCCTGCCACCCGTTATGAACGTTTGAGTCTCCCAGTCTATATCCGGCAAATTAAAATCTCCACCCAGAACTATAACATGGTGGGGAAATCTACTCGAAATATTTTCCAAATTATCCTTCAGGTGCTCAGCCACAACAGCTGCTGAGCCAGGGGGCCTATAAAGACATCCAATTACCATGTCTGAGCCTGCTTTAACCGTGACCTTCACCCAAATCATTTCACATTTCGGATCTCCGCCAATTTCCTTCGATACTATTGCACTTCGTTAGTATGAGTAAATTTTTATGCCGTTCTATTAGTCAAATATATAAATACTTACTGCATTTAGTCGACAAACGTAACTAACAAGTACATTTTGAGCGTAGGAGCGTAGTACACAGATACATGATTACTTAGAGTTAATAGAATAGAAACAATTCGATTTTATTGCTACAGTTACTCACGTGGTCCCTGGTAAGATAACGATTGTCGGCAGTCAGTTTATTATGAAGAGTAGAATATAAACGGCCAGACGTAGCACTGTTGGTGAGACCAAGCGAACATCACGGGAACGTTGCTGACGCTAAAATGTGTCTGGGACCGACAACTGATAAGGTTACAACTCTTGTCATTAAGCGACAGTAACACAAAAGGTCTAAAGTTGCTTACCTTCGACTGATAAAGGGATGCATTTACCACGAGAGTAAATATGGAAAAATTATGTAAGGTTTCACGTGACAGCTGCACTTCAGCGGAACACAAGTGACAGACAGGCATTCGTTCTACTCCGAGTGCTGCGTAGAGTGCCGCAGACATCAATATATAGGAAGATTTCTGATTGTGGGCCACGGGGAGGGGTCCTCTGCAGAAGCATCCTCAATATTGTGCGCCCCGTTCTTGAACGCAGCTGAAGTGCATAAAAGTCCTTCCAAAATATAGGGAAAAGCTGACCAGAAGGATCTGACAACATGTTAGTACGAGGGGCGTTTGAAAAGTCCATGCAAAAATAAACGCTACTTGCGTGTTTGGGGTAAACCTTTTTTATTTTTCGACATAGTCTCCTTTTAGACTTATACACTTCGTCCAACGCTGTTCTAATTTGTTGATCCCTTCCGAATAATAGGAATTGTCCAAGTCTGCAAAACAGCTATTAGTTACTGCAATCACCTCCTCATTCGAATAAAATCTTTGTCCTACCAGCCATTTGCAACAAATAGTAGTCAGAGGGAGCCAAGTCTGGAGAATAGGGGGGATGTGAAACGAGTTGGAATCCTATTTCCATTTATTTTACGACCACAACTGCTGAGGTGTGCGCTGGTTCATTGTCGTGATGGAAAAGAACGTTTTTGCGGTGCAATCGCCGGCGTTTTTCTTGCAGCTCGATTTTCAAACGGTCCAATAACGATGAATAATATGCACCTGTAATAGTTTGACCCTTTTCCAGATAGTCGATGAGGATTATCCCTTGCAAATCCCAAAAGACAGTCGCCATAACCTTTCCGGCCGAAGGAATGTTCTTCGCCTTTTTTGGTGCTCATTCTCCCTAGGTAACCCATTGTTTAGATTGTTGTTTGGTCTCAGGAGTATAGTAATGTATCAAAGTTTCATCCACAGTGACGAAACGACGCTCAAAGTCCTGCGGATTCTTCCTAAACATCTGCAAACCATCCTTGCAACACTTCACACGATTTTGTTTTTGGTCAAGCGTGAGCAATCGCGGAACCCATCTTGCAGATAGCTTTCTCATGTCCAAATGCTTATGCAAAATATTATGTACCCGTTCATTCGAGATTCCCACAGCACTAGCAATCTCACGCACTTTAACTCTTCTGTCATCCATCACCATATCATGGATTTTATCAATGATTTCGGAGTCGTAACCTCCACAGGACGTCCAGAACGTTCAACATCACTTGTGCCCATATGGCCACTCTGAAAATCTTTAAACCACTTATAAACTGCTCTAATCGAAGGTGCAGAGTCACCGTAACGTTTATCAAGCTTCTCTTTAATCTCCTGAGACGTTTTTCCCCCATAAACTAAAGTTTAATCAACACACGAAATTTTTTTTGTCCATTTTCTGACAATCACTCGACTCCCTTGACACACACAAATGCCAGACACAAAGAAATAGACCAATATGGCCGAATCGTGGTGTGCATTCTTTCCAAAGATGCTACTAACTAAACATGACCTCGATACGCGCCGGTAGTGCCATCTCTCGGACTTTGCACGGACTTTTCAAACGCCCCTCATAACCTACACTGTCTAGTCACATTAATGTGCCGCCTTTCAAAAGCGTCGATGACCACCTTTTACAGCGCGAGACGTGCAGGAAGAGTGTCAACGAGGTTCTGGAAGGTAACGACAGGATATGGAGCCATACCGATTTCGGTGTCGCGGCCAGTTGCGCTGGGTTTCTCGCTTACGGATCCATGGCGCAAACAGCCCGATTGAGTTGGTACCGCACACTATCGATTGGAGTTTGATGGCTAGGGAAGTGGACCCATCCTGACAATCTCTGAACAACGCACGTACACTGTGACCTGTTTGACAACTTGTGTTGTCCTGGTGGTATATGCTATCGGGCTGAGGAATAACAAATTGCATGTAGGGGTGGACATGGTCCCCTAGGATAGATGCTTATTTATGTTGATCAACTGTGCCGCTCAGAATTACGAGATCATCTAGAGAATGTAATGAAAACATTCCCCAGGCCATACGTTTCCTCCTGGTTGGAGGTTTTTTTTTTTTTTTTTTTTTTTTCCCCAGACGTATCACGCCGTTTGCGCGAACGACCATCTGTCCGATGGAGCATACAACGTGATTATTTTCAAAAGGAAACCTGTCGACTCTCAGTGGACATCCAGCTGCGGTACTGGCGCGCTGTTTACAGCCTTCGTGCCGGTGAACAGCAGTCAGCATGGGTGCATGAACCATGCACTTACTGCGGAAGCCCATACGGGGCAACGCTCGCTGAACAGTCATTGAGGAATCCCTGTTGGTAACCCCTTTGTTCATCTGGGCGGTCAGTCGCTCAACACATGCAAAGCCATTAACCCGTACACATATCCACAGTCGTCGTTCACCCTTGTCATCTTCGGCCCAAGATGACCACCGTTACCTCAGCGCCGGTTTTGGATAATGTCATTTCGAGATGCACTATACACTTTAACCACGGTGGCACGCAAACAGTTTACAAACTTGGCCATTTCGGAAATGCTTGCACCCCTTGGCCCGAAAGTCAGAGATCGTGTCCTTTTGGACTTCAGATACATCGCGCCGTTTCGGCTTTACGACAACGACTGTACTGTTTTCCAATTTACTACGACGCGCTTTATGTACCCTTCCACCCTGCCGACTGTGAGTGGGTGTTGCACGTTGTCGTCCAACATAGACGGTGGACACATCAATGTGACTGGACCGTGTGTTTCTAACCAAACAATGTTGCTATTAGAACGTAGAATATGCCGCGAAGTGCATTGATATTAAATGTTAAACTCTACACCTGTAGCGAATTGTTGGGTCTAATTTGCATTAGGAACCATTTGACACTCACAAATTGTAATCATGAAATATTACTTATTATAAAAAAAGTAACGTAACCAATTTTTTATTTGTTTATCGGTAAATGTCTGCAGTCCTGATACACAGTCAAATTCCCTCGCCACAATACCTTAGCACGTCGCCAGACGTCCCAAACAAATCCGCGGAAACTATTGATAATCTGGAAATGGGCTCTGCAATCTTGTTTGGACTCTACTATAGGAGTCGTACTGTGTCGAGAGAATTTTAATGGGACCGGGACTACAGGCGTGTAGCTGCAAAGAAACAAAAATTACTTGCGTAGCTTTATTTTTTCGAGCTGACATTAAAACTCCCAATTGCGTTTATATTGTCTTTCAAGCCGGGTTTTCCGTAAAGCGATTTCCCAACATAGATTCTGGTTGGAAATATAAACACATGAAAATCAGCTCTGTAAATGCGGATTTGGTTACCGGATCTCAGCCCTCAAAATTGGTATGTCAAAGGAAGGAAGCTCCAGGATCACGCCATGAAGACCACGCCATAATCGACCGACCTTGTGTCTTCGTCAGTCCTTCATCATCCGATGCTATATGGAGAGGACCCGGGATCAGCATACCTCGCTCCTGGCTGTTGTCAACGTTCTGATCTTGGAGCCCCTACCTCTCAATCAGATAGCTCCTCAGTTGGCTTCATGAGGCTGAGTGTACCCTCCCACCACGAAAATAATGTTTGACAGTACCGGGAATCGAAGCCGGGCGCCCACATGAAGATGTGTCGCACTGACCAATTTTTTCTTCTTTCTTCAGGCCAGGTGAAAACGAAGACTGAAAAATCCGTGGTGTCACCAAGATTCGATCCCTCGATCTCTCTGTTTCATGACGCATCATACTGCTTCTTTTTTATTAATGAAACTAAATCTCTTCTTTCAGTGAGCTAAGACTCTAGTGCTTCACAAAAGAAAACTTTTCAGTGATTATTGTAATTTTTTATCGTTATGAAAACCGTGATGCCGAAAAATTATTAATACAAGAAACAGGAGGAGGATGGGAAGAGTTCCAGAAACATTGCAGAGCCATAAACCTAAATAATCCAGTTCCCTGGGGATCAAAACGAGCCATAGCATATTGGCAAATAAAGTGTGAGAACACGGCATCCGCTGCCATTGCAAATGAGCGGTAACCATTACACTGATGAGGTTACGAGGGTCGGTATCATTCTCATCTCCTATTATATAATGGAAGGACTAAGAGCCATATAATCGTATAGGTTTTCGTCAGTGGGAAAATGGAAGAATTTGGGCGTAGAAGGATCTCAGCCGAAAAGGCAGTTTCGGTCTGTCGGGTGAGGAAAGCCAGTTGCCGTCCAATCCAGATCCACTGCCACTCGACAACAAGAAACAAGCCTCTGTCGTAGCGTATTGGTTTGGAGACAATTGCTGCAGTGGTCCGTTGCACTTAGACCAAGATGAAAAAGGCGTTCATTGTTTAGTACCAGATTGTGAACGATCTTAATGATTCAAATGGCTCTGTGCACTATGGGACTTTACTACTGAGGTCATCAGTCCCCTAGAACTTAGAACTACTTAAACCTAACTAACCTAAGGACATCACAAACATCCGTGCCCGAGGCAGGATTCGAACCTGCGCCTGTAGTGGTCGCGCGGTTCCAGACTGTAGCGCCTAGAACCGCTTGCCCACACCGGCCGGCGAACGATCTTAGACCATGACGATGCCACGTCTATAGGGAAGCTACCATCGGACCACACCATCTTCTAACACAACGACCGTGCCGAACGTTCAACAGGGGAGAGGCAAGCGAGACCACCCCAGCTAATGGAGAAATGTCTGGTAGTGGGATGTGTCACTAAGAGGATATCAGCCCCCAAATGATTTATAGCGATATAAAATGCCCGTATATGTTTCAATTTGGAGTTTATCCAGCCAACATCAACAGGAGAAGTTAAACTGACCGGCCAGAGGCAAGTAAACAGTCGAGACGTGATAGAATGAGCGACTTGAGTACATGTTAAAGATAGAGCATCAGATAAATAATACTGTGACTTTACCTGTATATCAGGAAGCCCTAACCCTCCAAGGGGACGGTGCCTCGGCATCACTTCATATCGTACTCGAAATATGTTATGGTTCCGTATTATCACTCTGCTTCGGAGGCGAACCAGAATGGGAAGGTGCTCCATGTAAACACTCCATCACTTTTGGGCCGAAGTCAAGCTTCTGTTTGTTTTTCAAATACTGATTTCGTGTGGAGTGACTAGGAAGTTATTAATTTCTATTATTTAATTGAAAAGAATGTTGTTGTTGTGGTCTTCAGTCCTGAGACTGGTTTGATGCAGCTCTCCATGCTACTCTATCCTGTGCAAGCTTCTTCATCTCCCAGTACCTACTGCAACCTACATCCTTCTGAATCTGCATAGTGTATTCATCTCTTGGTCTCCCTCTACGATTTTTACCCTCCACGCTGCCCTCCAATGCTAAATTTGTGATCCCTTGATGCCTCAAAACATGTCCTACCAACCGATCCCTTCTTCTAGTCAAGTTGTGCCACAAACTTCTCTTCTCCCCAATCCTATTCAATACCTCCTCATTAGTTACGTGATCTACCCACCTTATCTTCAGCATTCTTCTGTAGCACCACATTTCGAAAGCTTCTATTCTCTTCTTGTCCAAACTGGTTATCGTCCATGTTTCACTTCCATACATGGCTACACTCCATACAAATACTTTCAGAAACGACTTCCTGACACTTAAATCTATACTCGATGTTAACAAATTTCTCTTCTTCAGAAACGATTTCCTTGCCATTGCCAGTCTACATTTTATATCCTCTCTACTTCGACCATCATCAGTTATTTTACTCCCTAAATAGCAAAACTCCTTTACTACTTTAAGTGTCTCATTTCCTAATCTAATCCCCTCAGCATCACCCGATTTAATTTGACTACATTCCATTATCCTCGTTTTGCTTTTGTTGATGTTCATCTTATATCCTCCTTTCAAGACACTGTCCATTCCGTTCAACTGCTCTTCCAAGTCCTTTGCTGTCTCTGACAGTATTACAATGTCATCGGCGAACCTCAAAGTTTTTACTTCTTCTCCATGAATTTTAATACCTACTCCGAATTTTTCTTTTGTTTCCTTTACTGCTTGCTCAATATACAGATTGAATAACATCGGGGAGAGGCTACAACTCTGTCTCACTCCTTTCCCAACCACTGCTTCCCTTTCATGCCCCTCGACTCTTATAACTGCCATCTGGTTTCTGTACAAATTGTAAATAGCCTTTCGCTCCCTGTATTTTACCCCTGCCACCTTGAGAATTTGAAAGAGAGTATTCCAGTTAACGTTGTCAAAAGCTTTCTCTAAGTCTACAAATGCTAGAAACGTAGGTTTGCCTTTTCTGAATCTTTCTTCTAAGATAAGTCGTAAGGTTAGTATTGCCTCACGTGTTCCAACATTTCTACGGAATCCAAACTGATCATCCCCGAGGTCCGCTTCTACCAGTTTTTCCATTCGTCTGTAAAGAATTCGCGTTAGTATTTTGCAGCTGTGACTTATTAAACTGATAGTTCGGTAATTTTCACATCTGTCAACACCCGCTTTCTTTGGTATTGGAATTATTATATTCTTCTTGAAGTCTGTGGGTATTTCGCCTGTCTCACACATCTTGCTCACCAGATGGTAGAGTTTTGTCAGGACTGGCTCTCCCAAGGCCATCAGTAGTTCTAATGGAATGTTGTCTACTCCCGGGGCCTTGTTTCGTCTCAGGTCTTTCAGTGCTCTGTCAAACTCTTCACGCAGTATCTTATCTCCCATTTCATCTTCATCTACATCCTCTTCCATTTCCATAATATTGTCCTCAAGTACATCGCCCTTGTATAAACCCTCTATATACTCCTTCCACCTTTCTGCCTTCCCTTCTTTGCTTAGAACTGGGTTGCCATCTGAGCTCTTGATATTCATACAAGTGGTTCTCTTCTCTCCAAAGGTCTCTTTAATTTTCCTGTAGGCAGTATCTATCTTACCCCTGGTGAGACAAGCCTCTACATCCTTACATTTGTCCTCTAGCCATCCCTGCTTAGCCATTTTGCACTTTCTGTCGATCTCATTTTTGAGACATTTGTATTCCCTTTTGCCTGCTTCATTTACTGCATTTTTATATTTTCTCCTTTCATCAATTAAATTCAATATTTCTTCTGTTACCCAAGGATTTCTATTAGCCCTCGTCTTTTTACCTACTTGATTCTCTGCTGCCTTCACTACTTCATCCCTCAGAGCTACCCATTCTTCTTCTACTGTATTTCTTTCCCCCATTCCTGTCAATTGTTCCCTTATGCTCTCCCTGAAACTCTCTACAACCTCTGGTTCTTTCAGTTTATCCAGGTCCCATCTCCTTAAATTCCCACCTTTTTGCAGTTTCTTCAGTTTCAATCTGCAGTTCATAACCAATAGATTGTGGTCAGAGTCCACATCTGCCCCTGGAAATGTCTTACAATTTAAAACCTGGTTCCTAAATCTCTGTCTTACCATTATATAATCTATCTGATACCTATTAATATCTCCAGGATTCTTCCAGGTATACAACCTTCTTATATGATTCTTGAACCAAGTGTTAGCTCTTATATGATTCTTGAACCAAGTGTTAGCTATGATTAAGTTATGCTCTGTGCAAAATTCTACAAGGCGGCTTCCTCTTTCATTTCTTCCCCCCAATCCATATTCACCTACTATGTTTCCTTCTCTCCCTTTTCCTACTGACGAATTCCAGTCACCCATGACTATTAAATTTTCGTCTCCCTTCACTACCTGAATAATTTCTTTTATCTCGTCATACATTTCTTCAATTTCTACATCATCTGCAGAGCTAGTTGGCATATAAACTTGTACTACTGTAGTAGGCATGGGCTTTGTGTCTATCTTGGCCACAATAATGCGTTCACTACGCTGTTTGTAGTAGCTAACCCGCACTCCTATTTTTTTATTCATTATTAAACCTACTCCTGCATTACCCCTATTTGATTTTGTATTTATAACCCTGTAATCACCTGACCAAAAGTCTTGTTCCTCCTGCCACCGAACTTCACTAATTCCCACTATATCTAACTTTAACCTATCCATTTCCCTTTTTAAATTTTCTAACCTACCTGCCCGATTAAGGGATGTGACATTCCACGCTCCGATTCGTAGAATTCCAATTTTCTTTCTCCTGATAACGACGTCCTCTTGAGTAGTCCCCGCCCGGAGATCCGAATGGGGGACTATTTTACCTCCGGAATATTTTACCCAAGAGGACGCCATCATCATTTAATCATACAGTAAAGCTGCATGTCCTCGGGAAAAATTACGGCTGTAGTTTCCCCTTGCTTTCAGCCGTTCGCAGTACCAGCACAGCAAGGCCGTTTTGGTTAATGTTACAAGGCCAGATCAGTCAATCATCCAGACTGTTGCCCCTGCAACTACTGAAAAGACTGCTGCCCCTCTTCAGGAACCACGTTTGTCTGGTCTCTCAACAGATACCCCTCCGTTGTGGTTGCACCTACGGTACGGCCATCTGTATCGCTGAGGCACGCAAGCCTCCCCACCAACGGCAAGGTCCATGGTTCATGGGGGAAGTTGAAAAGAATAGATGCAAATTATTTGTAAAATATGACTACTTGCGAACAATAGTAAATTTTCCATATCTGATTAATGTCTATTTGCCATATTCGCTCTCTTTGTTTGCAGCAAAGATTCTCGTACTCAATCAATGGCTGATAGCAAAACGTACTCTAATTTTATGCACAGGAATAAGAATGTGTCTTTCCTGATTTGGAAGTTTCCTAATCACTGTGACATGTTGGAGTGTAATAATGTTCCACCAGTGGAATCTTCACACTTTTTATCCACAACGCTCGCGATTTGCGAAGGTGTTATAAAAGCTGGCACAGATCAGGTGAGGTGGATAAAAATTTTAAATATCTCTTCTTAAGCAGTCTTCTCCTCCTTACGAGATCATAGCGATCTATTATAAACTCGTAACCTATTGAATCACTACTAATAACCTCACTTCATGATGTTGGCGAGATCGGAACAGCAGCTTTACAGACATGAACCGTTAAAACATCTGACACTTGAAAATTCGGTATTTGTTTGTAATAGCAGAACCGATTCTGGTCTGACATGTAAACACGACAGCGAAAGTCTGCTGTCGTCTTTCGCAAGTTGTGTCGCTCGTAAACATGGTGACACAGACTGATAGAATTTCGGTGTTATCGCGAGAGGCGGTTAAAAAGTAAGTGTTGAAGACACCGGAGGCACGTTCGGTTCAGGAAGTGGGCCTGGAAACCCTCTCCAGTCTTTCTGATCTAAGTTATTTTTGTCCCCAAAACCATATCTGCTATTTTTGGAAATGAAACCTTTGATGAAGAATGTTTTATGCTCCCTTATTACGAATTTTTAAAAAATGAAAACTTGCTCAGTAAGTTTGAAGATGGAATCCATAAACTACGATCCTGTGATACGCCTCTGGCTCGGTTCATCCAGGGCATCCAACGGCAGTAGACAACGAAGCCCAGGTTGGTACCACGTCCCGTGACTTCCGGAAGTCGTTCGTGCATTTCCTCATTGTCTCCTAGTGAAGAAGATGAGCACTTAAGGAATATCAGACCAGATTTGTGAGCCGGCCGGTGTGGCCGTGCGGTTCTAGGCGCTTCAGTCTGGAACCGCTTGACCGCAACGGTCGCAGGTTCGAATCCTGCCTCGGGCATGGATGTGTGTGCTGTCCTTAGGTTAGTTAGGTTTAAGTAGTTCTAAGTTCTAGGGGACTGATGACCACAGATGTTAAGTCCCATAGTACTCAGAACCATTTTTTGAACCAGCTTTGTGACTGCATACGAAACTTCTTAGCAGAGACAAATCAACACATAAATATTAATAGGACGAATAGTCAGATGTTAAAGTAATTTAATGAGTACTCCAATGGGGATGTTATATGGCCCTAAATGTTCGCGATATATATATAGGACTATTCATTCGTTTTCAAAGTTCTATAGTTTCCAAAGTATTACATGTACAAATATAACTGATGCCCGAATAGAACCGTAAACTCATAGAGTTTGTATTTTGCACTCTACGAATGTTCTAAGAATGTCCGTCTGATCATACGACTCACGTCTAAGCGGCTGTCAGGTCGGTTCCATACCCTATGTAGTAAAATCCTGTGAATGTTCATCAGAGCCGCATTGCTGCGTAATCTGAGCTGTTCCAACATTCTTGGTAGTGGGGGTACGTCAACACTGTCCTTAATGTACCCCCAGGGAAAAAGTCAAAAGGTGTTAGATGAGGGGACCTGGGAGGTCAAGGCAACGGAGCCATCTCTTCTTCATCACCAGGCCCAATACAGTGAAGCGGAAGTTCGTCCTTAAGGTCGCGGTAAACATCGATGCTGCAATGAGATAGTGATGCGACATCTTGAATGATGTAATTCTCGGAATCAGCAGTCAGTTGTGGTAACAACCACAACTGCAACATATCAAGGTAAGAGGAACCCGGCACAGTCTTCTCACAGAATAAAAACGACCCATATAGCTTCGTCTGTGACACTGCACCGAGAACATTGAAATTCTGCGAAACTGGCCCACGCACCACTATTTGAGGAGGATGTTCAGCACCCCGCACTTCCACATTGTGGTGATTAAGCTTTCCACACAAATGGAAGGCTGCTTCGTCGCTGAATATCAGCTGGGAGGCAAAATGTTCATGCTCAAATGTTACCTACATTGTGATACAAAAGTTGAAGGCGCCGGTCTTAATTTGGCGGTTACAATCGTTGTAGCAGCTGCAAATGGCACGGTTTAAAATGCAGCCGCCGTCACAAAATCGTCCACACAGTTTGACGTAGTGCTCCAATTTCGTGGTTTGCACGGACACCTTATACGCTGACGGGAAAAAAAAATCGCAGCTCCAAAAAATAGTTCATGTAGAGTATTGAAATTGCGGGAATATATTCGTCTAGATAACATATACAGGGCTATTACAAATGATTGAAGCGATTTCATAAATTCACTGTAGCTCCATTCATTGACATATGGTCATGACACACTACAGATACGTAGAAAAACTCATAAAATTTTGTTCGGCTGAAGCCGCACTTCAGGTTTATGCCGCCAGAGCGCTCGAGAGCACAGTGAGACAAAATGGCGACAGGAGCCGAGAAAGCGTATGTCGTGCTTGAAATGCACTCACATCAGTCAGTCATAACAGTGCAACGACACTTCAGGACGAAGTTCAACAAAGATCCACCAACTGCTAACTCCATTCGGCGATGGTATGCGCAGTTTAAAGCTTCTGGATGCCTCTGTAAGGGGAAATCAACGGGTCGGCCTGCAGTGAGCGAAGAAACGGTTGAACGCGTGCGGGCAAGTTTCACGCGTAGCCCGCGGAAGTCGACAAATAAAGCAAGCAGGGAGCTAAACGTACCACAGCCGACGGTTTGGAAAATCTTACGGAAAAGGCTAAAGCAGAAGCCTTACCGTTTACAATTGCTACAAGCCCTGACACCCTATGACAAAGTCAAACGCTTTGAATTTTCGGCGCGGTTGCAACAGCTCATGGAAGAGGATGCGTTCAGTGCGAAACTTGTTTTCAGTGATGAAGCAACATGTTTTCTTAATGGTGAAGTGAACAGACACAATGTGCGAATCTGGGCGGTAGAGAATCCTCACGCATTCGTGCAGCAAATTCGCAATTCACCAAAAGTTAATGTGTTTTGTGCAATCTCACGGTTTAAAGTTTACGGCCCCTTTTTCTTCTGCGAAAAAAACGTTACAGGACACGTGTATCTGGACATGCTGGAAAATTGGCTCATGCCACAACTGGAGACCGACAGCGCCGACTTCATCTTTCAACAGGATGGTGCTCCACCGCACTTCCATCATGATATTCGGCATTTCTTAAACAGGAGATTGGAAAACCTATGGATCGGTCGTGGTGGAGATCATGATCAGCAATTCATGTCATGGCCTCCACGGTCTCCCGACTTAACCCCATGCGATTTCTTTCTGTAGGGTTATGTGAAAGATTCAGTGTTTAAACCTCCTCTACCAAGAAACGTGCCAGAACTGCGAGCTCGCATCAACGATGCTTTCGAACTCATTGATGGGGACATGCTGCACCGAGTGTGGGAGGAACTTAATTATCGGCTTGATGTCTGCCGAATCACTAAAGGGGCACATATCGAACATTTGTGAATGCCTAAAAAAACTTTTTGAGTTTTTGTATATGTGTGCAAAGCATTGTGAAAATATCTCAAATAATAAAGTTATTGTAGAGCTGTGAAATCGCTTCAATCATTTGTAATAACCCTGTATAAGTGATTGACATTGCAAGATCACAGATTAATGTAAGTGCGAGACAAGCCATTGCAAATGTGAAATGCTGGCAAATAAATAACCGCTGTACCCGCCTGAATATAGAATGCAAGCATGCAAACGTGAATGCATTGTGTTGTATAGGTGCCGGATGTCAGTTTGTGGGACGGAGTTCCACTTGGTTGGTCATTACAGGGGCCGTTAATGTTGTTTGTGGACGACGCTTTAGTTGTTGTCCGATGATGTCCCATAATGCACGACTGGAGACAGATCTGGTGGTAGCGCAGGCCAAGGCAACTCTGTAGAGCATGTTGGGTTACAACAGCAGTATGAGGCAGCGACACAGAACCAGCTTTCATCAGAAAACGCAATGGACCATCACCCTATCCTCCAACCAGATCCCGTTTGACACTTCTTGAGTCGCAAATGGCGGTGTTTTGAGGCCAGTGGAATTCACGCTACAGAACGTCTGTATCGGAGCTGTCCTTGAAGTAACGGCTTTGTAACTGCAGCTCATACTATTGCTGCAGATGTAGTACTTTGCGCCAAAGCCATACACGAACAGTATGGTCTTCCCTCTCGGTAGTGCCACGTGGCCGCCAGGAGCTCGGTCTTCTTGTGACCTTACACTGTCGTAACCACCGCTGCCAGCAATCGAGCAATTACGTATAGTGGCTACATTTCTGCAAAACCTTTCCACAATATCGCCCCTGTTACACGACCTCGTTCAAACTCTGTGAGATGTTGATAGTGGCGTTTGACTAACATCTACTCACCACGTAGAATCTCAAAGCTAACTAACGCTCACGACCGTTACAGTGTGTATTCAAAGCAAACCTGATTTGACTCCTCATAGTGTCACTATTAGTGACATTGTTTTGCGACTGGCGCGAAATAAGAATAGATATCATCATTTATATCTAGAAACCGGTTACCAACTTTTTTCATCGCCAATTCCTCCTTGGTGTTGCGATTTTTTTCCGTCAGTGTATTTTTGAACTTCAAACGAATCTTTTCCACACCCTCTACATGGTTGCATCTGGCAACTTGGTCGACTGGTACTTTAATGTTTACAGGACAACTAATGTCTCTAAATTGTCAATACCAAAGCACACTACTCTGTACACATGACGGTTCTTCTGCATAATTTCTTTTCAAAGGACACTGCACTGCTGTAAAAGATAAACATTGCGCATTTTCCAGCACACAAAAACAATTTTCTTGCTTTTTCGCCATTTTGTGAAGCTAAATGAACTCTTAACGCCAACAGGTGGGCACAATGTAAACTTCGTGAGTTTACAGTTCTATTCACGTATCAGTTATATTTGTACATGAAATACTTTGGGAAATATAGATCACTGAAAATGAACAAATCATTTATAGTAAACCAATATAAATATTGTGGTAGATATCGTCAAAGGCTCCTTGATGTTGTTCACTAATGATGCTGCTGTGTATAGAAAGGTCGCAACGTTAGAAAGTTCTAATGAACTGCTGGCAGAGAACTGACGATGGGTGCAGGGTGTGGCATTAAGAATCACTCGTACACTGTCCAGTCACACTAATGTGAACACCTTTTAAATTCTTAATAACCACCTCTTAATGTAGCGACAGGGATGCGGAGCCATCCTCTCCAGTACCGTGGCCAGCAGTGGTAGGTTTCTTGGCTGAGGATCCACGGTGCAGACAGCCCGATGAGGTCATCCCACAGATTCTCAACTGGGTTTCAATCTGGGACATACGGTAAACTCATCCTGGTGCTCTTCGAAACACTCACATACACTGCAAGCTCTATGACAGGTTGCATTGTCCTGCTGGTAGATGCCATCGTGCTGAGGAATAGCAAACTGCATGTAGGGGATGGATATGGTCCCCAAGGAAAAAGGATAGATGTAAGCTTGTGTTGGTCCATTGTGCTTTCCAGAATAACGAGAACATTCAGGAATGCTACGAAAGAATCCCCAGACAATGAAGATGCCTATCAATATGTAATGCAAAAAGGGATGACAGTCAATCGACAGTAATTAACACACCATTCCTATACAATGTATGTCTTTGAGCAGAAGGTAGAACAGGGAATGCGAGTAGAGTCATTTTTAGTTTTGAAAAGCCAGCTCCACAATGGCATAGCGAAGCCGCACTGCGGGAGTTACAACAGAAACCACTTAAAGGGGTGGCAGGCAGGAGGACAGCGACCCCGGACCAGGTGATTCAAGCCGAAGGACCGCTTGTAGCGAGGCATCTGCTCAAGGGCAGAGAAGAAGCTTTAGAAAACTGCGTTATGCAATTCTAATGGGATACGAACAAACGAGTGACGCATTTTCGTCCAGTGAGTGCGACACATGGAAATGCCAATGTACTTTAGGAGTCTAGAATGGGCACAAAACGTCCGATTAGCGGAAACGCACGAGGAAGGAGAAAAATACTGAAGTTTCAACGCAGTTTGATAGAACGGATGTTGCGATTGGTAGAATGTGTTTATACAAAATAAGAGTAACGCTCCTATTGGTGAAAAAGGAACCCAAGCGGAGGGAGGCAGTTCTGCCAGGAGTAGGACAAGAGAGAAATTTCAAGGTGGGACTCCTCTGAACTGGTATCAATTGCAGAACGAGCACTTAATGCTCCATACGACGCAGAGAAGAAATTTGTGTGGACACTGCGTTCACAGCAGCTGCACTCCAGCTAAATAATTAGCTGTAGCGACGTTTAGCTCCAACTGTGGAGAAACGAACCAGCCAAATTAGTTAATTGTTCTTGCGAGAACTGAGAGGGCACTGTAATATGCACGCTGCTCCAACCATGCGCATGTATATGGCCACATAATAAAACTAGGGCTGAGTACATGTTTTCTCGCATAACGAGAAACATAAGGAAAGTTTCTGCTGGAAAGTTCAGCAAAGGCCAGATTAGTTTTGTAGGAATTTCAGTGGCCTTGCAGACAGCAGCACGTCGCAGCTTAAGGTAAATACCGCGTGCAGAGGCGTAAACTTCGTTGGTTCACCAGCTTGCGTCCACTGTAAACTCGAGCGGCCTTGGGTAATCTTGCGCTCAGATTTGTCACTTGACTAACCATCCACCTAGACTTGATTGTCATCCTAAATAGTACCGAACTTTGAACCGGAATCGGACGATTTTCGTAGTACTGATCAACATCATAAAGTATGTGTAGGAGCAATTTTGTAAAGGAACGCCCAATTAAACTTTCATATCATTGTGCTTAGGATTAATGAAAGAAATTTCCAATTAAACTTTCATAATATTGTGTTTAGAATTAATGTGCTTTCAGAGAGTTAATATTTAACATTGTTGTGTATAAACTTTTCACTTTTTGATGTTGGCAAGATGCGTTATCCATTGCGCTGTTCTTATGTTGGCGAGTTGAAAACTGTGTGAAAACACGTAATTTGGTGAGAAATATTGCGACATTAAACTTGTCATTTCACCTCACACAGCGTTCTCAATTCTAGAATAAGCAAAAACAACCCCCGCACCCTTACAACTGTCCACTGTCTTCTGTGGGTGGTTGTCACATGCCGACGTCGAACATATGTGGTGGTCACGTTAATATGAGTGGACCGTCTAAGTTGGCGGTAAAACCCAATATCGCGCGATTAATGTAAGAATCACGGAAGCAGTAACACCTATAGAATCTCTAGGAGTAATTGCAAGTAGAGCTGCCACATAAATCCAATCACGGGAAAAGAGGATGCCTGCATTTACAACAATACTTCGCAAGTCACTGTACTGTGTGGCGGATGGCGTATCAGTGGTAGTAGTTTTGTTTTTCACTCCACTCACGTACTGAGTGAGGGAAAAATGACTGTCTGTACTTGCCCTAATCTGTTTTATCTTACTCTCATTATCCCTGCGCGAGATATGCGTTGGCATCGGCACAACTATGGCACAGTTTTCTTCGAGGCAGGTTCTCTAAATTTATACAACAGGGTTTCGTGAGGACTACGTCGTTTTTCTTTCCAATGAGTTTCTTTTAACTTCCTCGACCGTTTCTGTCGTTCTTTCGTGTGGACTATACCGCCCTGTTATGATCTTACAAGGGGTCTGCGCCTACTGGTCGGCACTGATTTCGTCCAGATATCTTGTACATGCAGGGCTTGGCCAGAAGTGAAAGTGAAAGAAGTGGGAGCCGCAGAAGGTTTGGAGAAAAATGTCGTTTTTGGCGCGGTTCGGGAGAGGCCCATAATGCTCCAAACGTTCTTAATTGGGGAGAGATTCGGCGACATTGCTGTCCAAGGCAGAGTTTGGCAAACACAAAGACAAGTAGTAGAAACTCTCGCCATCTAACGGCGCGTATTTTTTGCTGAAATGTGCCCCCAAGATGTTTTCTGTCGAATATTCCAAAAGGGAGATGTAATTACACGAAAATTGTATTAATTAGATGTTCTTGGTGCCGCGAATATATTTGCTTCGAATGTTTATATGACAAGTACCGTCCGTTAACTTGTTCGAAAGAAATGGAGGACATGTAACAGAGTGAGTGAAAGAGCCATTATAAAGCGACCAGGATTAATTTTTTCTTTATTAATCGAAGTCGTTTGCCGCGCGGGGTAGCCGAGCGGTCTTGGGGCGTAGGGGCGTCTTGTAACGGGTCGCGCGTCTCCCCCCCCCCCCCCCCGGAGGTTCGAGTTCTCCCTCGGGCATGGGTGCGTGTGTTGTCCTTGCGTAAGTTAGTTTAAGTAATGCGTAACCCTAGAAACCGATGACCTCAGCAATTTGATCCCGTAGTCCTTTCCCGCAAATTTCCAATTTTTTTTCCAAGTCATTTGAGAAAGTTGTTATTGTTTCTCATTGTTTTACTTTCGTTATTTACCCTCCAATTATTACCAATTTTGATTCACGAAAAAACCAGCGGCAAAATGTTCCTATCTGAGCGCAAAAAAGCGAACATTCTCCTTTTTATCAAAACACAGAAAGAAAAATGGGCTACCAGCTGCCGCATTCTACCTTCCTCAGTACGTTTAAAATGTTCCCAACGATTTTGGCATGGGAACATGTTAGCGCTCTTTTAACATGCAACCCACCTGTCATTCCCACAAGATCCCATAACTGTAACTCGCTCACACACACTAGTCCGTCGCCGTAAGTCGCTCAAACCCGTCCTCTCGCAACTCAGCCCAAAAAAAAAAAAAAATGGTTCAAATGGCTCTGAGCACTATGGGACTTAACATCTGTGGTCATCAGTCCCTTAGAACTTAGAACTACTTAAACCTAACTAACCTAAGGACATCACACACATCCATACCCGAGGCAGGATTCGAACCTGCGACCGTAGCAGTCGCGCGGTTCCGGACTGCGCGCCTAGAACCGCGAGACCACCGCGGCCGGCTAACTCAGCCCAACTCATTGTCATTATCACTTTGTGACTGTCACTGTGCCCTGTCTCACAGCCACAATCTTTTTGGTTATATCCTACTCTTTATTCCTCTCCCACTAGCATTGCCACCTTCATTCTTTTCCTAGAATTGTTCTATCACTGCCAACTACATTCCACTGCCACTGCGTCCCTCTCTTTCTCTGAGATTGCCATTGTCTCCTTCTCTCTTTCTAAACGACAACGACTGTTTACTACACTACTGGCCATTAAAATTGCTACACCGCGAAGATGACGTGCTACAGATGCGAAATTTAACCGACAGGAAGAAGATGCTATGATTAGCTTCTCAGAGCATTCACATAAGGTTGGCGCAGGTGGCGACACCTACAACGTGCTGAACTGTAGAAAGTTACCAACCGATATCTCATACACAAACAATAGTTGACCGGCGTTGCCTGGTGAAACGTTGTTGTGATGCCTCGTGTAAGGAGGAGAAATGCGTACCGTCACGTTTCCGACTTTGATAATGGTCGGATTGTAGCCTATCGCGATTGCGGTTTATCGTATCGCGCCATTGCTGCTCGCGTTGGTGAAGATCCAATGACTGTTAGCAGAATATGGAATCGGTGGGTGCAGGAGGGTAATACGGAACGTCGTGCTGGATCCAAACGGCCTCGTATCACTAGCAGTCGAGATGACAGGTATCTTATTCGCATGGCTGTTACGGATCGTGCAGCCACGTCTCGATCCCTGAGTCAACAGATGGGGACGTTTGCAAGACAACAACCATCTGCACGAACAGTTTGACGACGTTTGTAGCAGCATGGACTATCAGCTCGGAGACCATGGCTGCGGTTACCCTTGACGCTGCATCACACACAGAAGCGCCTGCGACGGTGTACTCAATGACGACCCTGGGTGCACGAATGGCAAAACTTCATTTTTTCGGATGAATCCAGGTTCTGTTTTCAGCATCATGATGGTCGCATCCGTGTTTGGCGACATCGCGGTGAACGCACAGCCGGCCGCGGTGGTCTCGCGGTTCTAGGCGCGCAGTCAGGAACCGTGCGACTGCTACGGTCGCAGGTTCGAATCCTGCCTCGGGCATGGATGTGTGTGATGTCCTTAGGTTAGTTAGGTTTAAGTAGTTCTAAGTTCTAGGGGACTAATGACCACAGCAGTTGAGTCCCATAGTGCTCAGAGCCATAATGGTGAACGCACATTGGAAGCGTGTATTCGTCATCGCCATACTGGCGTATCACCCGGCGTGATGGTATGGGGTGCCATTGGTTACACATCTCGGTCACCTCTTGTTCGCATGACGGCACTTTGAACAGTGGACGTTACATTTCAGATGTGTTACGACCCGTGGCTCTACCCTTCATTCGATCCCTGCTAAACCTTACGTTTCAGCAGGATAATGCACGACCGCATGTTGCAGGTCCTGTGCGGGCCTCTCTGGATACAGAAAACGTTCGACTGCTGCCCTGGCCAGCACATTCTCCAGATCCCTCACCAACTGAAAACGTGTGGTCAATGGTGGCCGAGCTACTGACTCGTCACAATACACCAGTCACTACTCTTGATGAACTGTGGTATCGTGTTCCAACAGCTTGGGCAGCTGTACCTGTACACGCCATCCAAGCTCTGTTTGACTCAATGCCCAGGCGTATCAAGGCCGTTATTACGGCCAGGGGTGGTTGTTCTGGGTACTGAGTTCTCAGGATCTATGCACCCAAATTGCGTGAAAATATAATCACATGTCAGTTCTAGTATAATATATTTGTCCAATGAATACCCGTTTATCATCTGCATTTCTTCTTGGTATAGCAATTTTAATGGACAGTATAGTATCTTCCAGCATTTTTTACTCTTCCGTCTGTTTCCCATTGCTACTGTCTCCTCTCTCAGCATAAAAAGGCGTGAGAATATTTGCATGTTAAATTTCTTGCGAAAATTTATAGACGTGCAGAGGTAGGTAGAATGAGGCATTGGTACCCCAGTTTTCAGTCAGAGTCTTTTAATTAACGGAATCATATGTCGCCTTTTTTGTGCTCCAATAGGAGCATTTTTCCACTGGTTCCCTTCTTTTTCCCATTTGAACAGGGCAAGTCACTCATATGAAAAGAACCTTACAGGTTAATGAAATTTTGAGGGTTTAGTTATATGAAATTGAAATAACGCAAAATTATGTAATTTAACACCTCGGACCGGATTTTATATGCACAAAAAAATTGCATGTGCTTCAGTACTACACCGGCATGGAGTTCCAAGAACCCTTCCGATGATAACGGAGACATTTTACAGCAAATTTCTCCGTGCTACGTCACTTTATAAACTACATTTTCGTCTCACATATGATTTTAGGTGCGTATTTTACGTATGCAAGTAGTGTAATCTTTGACCCTTTGTATCTCAGAACGGATAAAGATACCACGAACATTTTCAAGGTTGTTTGAGATCTGGATCTTAGGAATACATCGCAAAAATTTCAGCGGTTTTCTGTGAATAGCCGTCTTGTAATCTTGGTGTCGGCTTCGGTACCCAAAAAGAAGTTTTTTGGATTTTCTTAGGAACCGCTCATGAACTAAGTTGTGCCTCCGTCAGTCCCTTACGGTGCACCGTAGACCACATCTAATGCAATGACAACCAACCGATTTTCTCCATTTTCTGAAGCTGGAGGAAGTGTCTAATATTCAAGCTTCGACTAAGGCTATCCTTGATTGGATATACAAATCGTCCCTAGCCCAATGGATGTCAGAAACACTTCACCCTACCTTTCTATCACGAACGGAACATGAGGAATGAACGCTGGAAAAATCCCGTTTTTACAAAAATGTTCAGATGTGTGTGAATTCCTAAGGAACGAAACTGCTGAGGTCATCGGTCCCTAGACTTACACACTACTTAAACTAAATAATGCTAAGAGCAACACACACACCCATGCCTGAGGGAGGATTCGAACTCCGGTGGGAGGGACTGTCCGTTTTCAAGTGCGGCGTTTTGGAACATATAAGGTAGTACATGCTGTCGCAAGCGTACAATTGTTTTTCCCAGGTTTTCAACTCCCTCCAGTGCCATGGAAGTCATTCTGTGATGTCTTAATAGATTTCCTACCATCCCATCCCTTGTAAGTGTTCTCCATATATTCCTTTCCTCGTCGATTCTCCGGAGAATCTCCTCATTCGTTATGTTATCAGTCCACCTAATTTTCAACGTTCTTCTGTAGCACCACATCTTAAATGCTTCGGTTCTCTTCTTTTCCTGTTTTCTCTCAGTCATGTTTCACTACCATACAATGCTGTGCTCTAAACCTACATTCCCAGGCCGGCCGGCGTGGCCGAGCGGTACTAGGCGCTACAGTCTGGAACCGCGTGACCGCTACGGTCGCAGGTTCGAATCCTGCCTCGAGCATAGATATGTGTGATGTCCTTTGGTTGGTTAGGTTTAAGTAGTTCTAAGTTCTAGGGGACTGATGACCTCAGAACTTAAGTCCCATAGTGCTCAGAGCCATTTGAACCTACATTCTCAGAAATTTCTTCCTCAAATTAAGGCCTATGTTTGATACTAGTAGACTTCTCTTTCCCGGGAATGCCCTTTTTGCTTACGCTAGTATGCTTTTTATGTCCTCCTTGCTCCGTCCGTCATGCGTTATTTTGCTGTCTGGGTAGCAGAATTCCTTGACTTCATCTACTTCGTGACCAACAATTCTGATCTAAAGTTCCTCGCACTTGTCATTTCTGCTACTTCTCGTTAATTTAGTATTTCTTCGATTTTTTCTCAATCCATTTTCGGTACTCACTAGCCTATTCATTCCATTCAACAGATCCTATAATTCTTCTTCATTTTCAATGAGTATAGCCGTCTCATAAGCGAATCTCATCATTGATATCCATTCACCTTGAATTCTGATTCCCCTCTTGAACCTTTGTTTTATTTCCGTCATTGCTTCTTCGCTGTACAGATTGAGCAGTAGGGGCGAAAGGCTACACCCCTGTCTTACACACTTTTTAATCTGAGCACTTTGTTCTTGGTGTTCCTGTCTCATTGTTCCCTCTTGGCTCTTGTACATATTGTATATTGTCCGTCTTTCCACTATAGCTAACACCTATTTTTCTTAGAATTTCGAACATCTTGCACCATTTTACACTGTCGAACGCTTTTTCAAGATCAAAAAAATCCTATGAACGTGTCTTGAATTTTCTTCAGTCTTGCTTCCATCATGAACTAAAACGTCAGGACTGCCTCTCTGGTGTTTTACATTTCCTAGAGCCAAATTGATCATCATCTAAGAGATCTTCAATTTTCTTTTCCGTTCTTCTGTGTATTATTCTTGCCGGCAGCTTGGATTGATTAGCTATCCTGATTGTCTGATTGTGCGGTAATTCTCACACTTGTCGGCTCTTGCAAAATGGGAATTGTGCGGATGATGTTTTTCCGTAAGTTCTAAGGGACATTGCCAGACACACACATTCTACACACCAACGTGAATGGTAATTTGTTGGCACTTCCCCCCCCCCCAGAAATTTTAGAAATACTGATGGAATGATATCAATCCCTTCTGCCTAATTCGAACTTAAGTCTTCCAAAGCTCTTTTAAATTCTGATACTAATACTCGATCCCCTATCTCTTGTATATCGGCTCCTGTTTCTTCTTCTATCACGTCATCGTACAAATCTTCAGCCTCATAGAGGCCCTCAATGTATTCTTTCCACCTATCCGCTCCCTCCTTTGCGTTTAACAGTGCAATTCTCATTGTACCTTTCATGTTACCATCCTTGCTTTTGTTTTCACCAAAGGCTGTTTTGATACGCTGAGTTAGCCCTTCCAACAATCATTTCTTTTTCGATTTCTTCACATTTTTCATGCAGCCATTTCGCCACCGCCTCCCTGCACTTCCTATTTATTTCATTCATAAGTAAGTTGTATTTCTGTATTCCTGAATTTCCCTGAACATTTTTTTACTTCATTCTTTGGTCAATCAACTGAAGTATTTCTTCTGTTACGCATGGTTTCTTCGCATGTACCTTCTTTGTACCTACTATTTTCTTTCCAACTTCCGTGATTGCACTTTTGTAGGGATGTCCACATCTCTTCGACTGAAATGCCTACTGAGCTATTGATTATAGCAAACTCAGAGAACTTCAAGCGTGTCTCCTTATTCCAACTTCTTTGCGCACTAATTCTTTCTGACTAGTCAAACTTCAGCCTAATTTTCATCACTACTAAATTTTGACCTGAGTCTATATCTGCTTCTACTTACGCCATACGATCCAGTATCTGATTTCGGAATCTATGCCTGATCACGATATAATAAAACTGAAATCTTCCCGCATCTCCCCGCCGTTTTTAAGTACACCTCCTCCCCTTGGGATTCTTGTACAGAGTATTCGCTATTATAAGCTGAAATTTATTGCAGAACTCTATTATACTTCTCCTCTCTCATTCCTGGTCCTAAGCCCATATTCTCCCGTAACCCTTTCTTCCACTCCTTCCCCTACAACCGCATTCCAGTACCCGATGCCTATTAGATTTTCATCTCCCTTTACGTACTGATTTACCCGTTCGATATGCTCATATACTTTCCCTATCTCTGCATCTTCGGCTTGCGATTTCGGTGTGCACACCCGAACTGTCGTTGTCGGCGTTGGTTTGCTATCGATTCTGATGAGAACAAGCCTATAATTGACCTGTCCACTGAAACTCGCTCTCTGTCCTATCTTGCTATTCATGATTAATCCTGTTCCAGTTACACCATTTTCTACTGTTGATATTACGCTTTACTCATCTGAACACAAATCTTTTTCTTCTTTCCATTTCACTTCACTGACCCCCACTATATCTAGACTGAGCCTCTGCATTTCCCTTTTCATATTTTCTGGCTTTCCTACGGCGTTCAAACTTCTGACAGTCCACGCCTCGACTCGTAGAACGTTATCCTGTAGTTGGTACTTCAATCTGTTTCTCATGGTCAGCTCCGACAGAAATGAAAAAAAAAAAAAGAATGCGCTTGGAAATCGAACACGCTATACCAACGGCGCTTCAGCTGCACGATGTTTATCTTATGGACACACAAGCGGCAGTCAAAAAAGGTTTCTTTCCTCGTTTTCTACGGAGATATACATTTGCGAACCCCATATATTATCATGAAAAATTGTCAGTTTTCAATTATCTATCAGTCCTGTCAATTTGAAACGATTGCGCGTCATGAGCTTTAGCGGCTGTTTTCTCTAAGACGGGGCGTTGTTGAGCCAACATCTTAGAGTGTTTCATTTTACGCTGTACACAAGCGACCTGCTAAATATGTGCCGAATCACTTGGCCTTGTGTGAGGTCTTCGCTTTGTCAGCAGTAATCTTCAAGGGTAACTGGCAGAAGTCACGTGATGGCAAACACACACTAGTAGCTTAGGACGCCTTCGCTAACCAGGGACAGCTGTGTGCTAACCGGACACCTGCTGAACTTCCTACTGAACTTGACAGCTACACGTGCAGAGACATATACACTCATTGCTATAAACAGACACCTACCAAGAGGCAACAAAAGGACTACGGCAAAAAACTTTCGTTAGAGGCATCGCACAAACAAACCAAATTCCAGTGGTTTTTTTTTTGTGTGTGTTAAGGTCTTATGGGACCTGCCGGCCGCGGTGGCCGTGCGGTTCTAGGTGCTCCAGTCCGGAGCCGCGCTGCTGCTACGGTCGCAGGTTCGAATCCTGCCTCGGGCATGGATGTGTGTGATGTCCTTAGGTTAGTTAGGTTTAAGTAGTTCTAAGTTCTAGGGGACTGATGACCACAGCAGTTGAGTCCCATAGTGCTCAGAGCCATTTGAACCATTTTCTTATGGGACCAAACTGCTTCGGTCATCGGTCCCTAAGCTTGCACACTACTTAATATAACTTAAACTAACTTACGCTAAGGACGACAAACACACACCCGTGCCCGAGGGAGGAGTCGAACCTGAACCTCTGCCGGGGGCAGCCACGCGGACCGTGACAAGACGCCCTAGACCACGGGGCTAACTCGCGCAGCCGAATTCCAGTGTCAAGGCACAAAGTCATCTTCGTATTAACGAGCCATCAGGAGCTCCAGTGGTCATGTTCTCGCCCGTGACCGAATATGTTTTACCCACAACTTTGAACTAAGTCCACCACTCACAAAAAACAATGTTTATTATAAATTACTTCGAATTATTCAGTGGCGACACACTGAAAATACGAGTGGTGTTCAATAAGTAATATATCACATTTTTTCTCGGCCAATTTCGGTCGAAAAAAGTGCAGAATTTATGGTGGGATATCGTGGAATATTCCCTCTTCAGCCCCTATAGTTTCATGAAATTCAGAATGGTGGCGGCTCTGTACGTAGTGTTAAAAATGACGTCTGTAAAGGAGGTAGTTGAAGCAAGGAGCTGTCATTGAGTTTCTTTGGGATCAAAGGTTGCCGGCCGAAGTGGCTGTGCGGTTCTAGGCGCTGCAGTCTGGAACCGCGAGACCGCTCCGGGCGCAGGTTCGAATCCTGCCTCGGGAATGGATGTGTGTGATGTCCTTAGGTTAGTTAGGTTTAACTAGTTCTAAGTTCTAGGGGACTAATGACCTCAGAAGTTGAGTCCCATAGTGCTCAGAGCCATTTGAACCATTTTGATCACAGGTATTCCAAGGCTCTTGCAGAACATCTATAGAGACCTGGCAGTGAACAAAACCACGTTGAATCGTTGGGCGTAGCGTCTATCATCATCGCAACAAGATCGCGCAAACGAGTCCCCTACAGCCCGAGTCTCGCACCTTCCAACTTCCATCTGTTTGGCCCAATGAAGGTGCACTCCGCGGGAAGCAGTACGTGGATGATGGAGAGACTATTTATGCAGCATTATGTTGGCTTAGATGTCGACCAGTAGAGTGGTCCCGTGGGCCGTCGCACTGAACGGAGATTATGTTGAAAAGTAGGGTTTCGTAGCCATTAAAATCGGGAATAATATGGTGTACTGGAGACCTGAATAATACGAACCTGCTTTCAGAATAAAAAAAGTGTTGCAATACTTACAGAACGCCTCTTGTAGAACGTGACGTAAGTTACATCCACACTCGCAAACCACTGAGAAGTGTATTGCAGAGGGTATTTAATATTATACCACACGTCAGAATTTCTTCCCGTTCCAGTCGTGTACGGAGCGCGTTACGAGTGACTGCGTCAATGCCTCTTTGTGCTTTGTGACTAGATTAATTTTGAATAAAATAATTTTGGGTATTAGGCTGCGTCATTATAAAAAACTAAAGCAACTAAACTTCCGCCGCTTCAACCGATTTGCTGCCGTCCTCTTCAGGGCGGTTAACTTTTGATATTGGTTTTCTTTTATTCTTTCTTGTTAATTCATTCCCTCCCCTCCTCCCCTCCCCCCCGCCCCCTGAAAGGTTTTTTTTTTTTGGGGGGGGGGGTGCTTTTGGTGTTATAGTCAACCCGCTCTTAATCAATGGAGAAGCAAACTAAATGAGATGAAAAACACTAATCAGAAAGGTGATATGTCTACAACGAAGTTAAAATATTTTAAAGGTGAGACTAAAATGAAGTTTTTAGGTATAAGAGAGATGACTTCCTTCGCTTTTAGTTAATTTGGCCTGTGTAAACACACCTTAAAGTATTGAAATTCATTAATTGTCAGATCTCGTAATCTATATTCAGCATTCTTCTGCAACACCACATTTCAGAAGTCTGTATTCTCCCCTTATGTGTCTATTTATTGTCCAAAATTCTTTTGCATACAAAGCTATACTTCAAGCAGTGTTCCCAAACTTTTCCTCTGCTGGAACACTTTGAGAAACCTGGTACATATGTGGAACAGCTTGTTTATTTTGAACGTTAATATAAATTTTAAAAAATGAGAAAAACTTGTTTTGTTCATTGATTACTTCAATTTCAGACAGTAACTATATAATTAGAAAGAAATCACAATGAAATTTTAAAAAATTATTAGTATCATCAAATGTCGAAAAAAATCTGCGTGTTATTAATAATTTTTCGCAGAGGACTTATTTTCCGTGGAATATCAGTGTTCCGCGGAAGATAGTTGGAGAAATCCTGCGTGTAGAATCGAGAGAAGTCTATATTACTAACAAGCGACTAAACACGGAATCCGGAACCAGCTGCAGGCTTCTAGGGGCAACAAGAATTTGATATTCAAGTGAAACGTTCGACATACTAAGACACGTACTACTGTTATAAACTGTGTGAACTGGGAGTTCGCAAATTCTCGTTAGAAACTTCTAGGACTTGTAGAGGGGAGTGAGTATACAATATTTTGAATAGGGACCCATGTCCGGAAACGTCATTCAGCGACGCTGCAGAGAGGTGCCGGCTCCTGTAAAATTATGGGCATACAGAATGATTCGGTGATGATGTTATAAACCTTCAAGGATGGTGCAGAAAGATAATTCTATAAATTTAAGGTAAGGGCTGCTGCACCGGAAACGAACGAGTCGAAAGTTGTGAGCGAAAACGGTCCTTATATCTCTGACAGCGGAATACATGTGCCAGTACTGTTGTTGCTTAGACTGTAGGATAGGCAATTTTCAGAGCTGGTAGTATGGGCCAAAACAAGAAAAAATTTCTAGTAAACATGGGCTTTAAAATGTGTACCTTAAAAGCTATGAGCACTTGTTCAATAGAGAAGATGTGTTTCACACTAACGAAGATGAACAAGTTCTCATAGGTCCTCAGGTATGCATTTAAGAGTCCATGTTTACTAAACATTTTTCTATTTTGGTTCATACTACCACCTCTGAAAGTTGCGTACTGTACATTCTTGGCAACAACAGCACCGGTACTTCTACTGTCAGAGGTAACAGAATGATTCTCGCTTGTAACGTTCGACTGGTTCGTTTACGAACCAGGGACCCTTACCTCAAACTGATACGTTTATCCGTCTGCATTATCCCCGAAAGTTTGTAACATCATCGCTGGATCACCCTGTGTATACATACACTACTGGCCATTAAAATTGCTACACCATGAAGATTACGTGCTACAAACGCGAAATTTAACCGACAGGAAGAAGATTCTGTGGTATGCAAATGATTAGCTTTTCAGAGCACTCACATAAGGTTGGCGCCGGTGGCCACACCTACAACGTGCTGACATGAGGAAAGTTTCCAACCGATTTCTCATAAGCAAAGTGCAGTTGACCGGCGTTGCCTGGTGAAACGTTGTTGTGATGCCTCGTGTAAGGAGGAGAAATGCGTACCATCACGTTTCCGACTTTGATAAAGGTCGGATTGTAGCCTATCGCGATTGCAGTTTATCATATCGCGACATTTCTGCTCGCGTTGGTCGAGATCCAATGACTGTCAGCAGAATATGGAACCGGTGGGTTCAGGAGGGTAATACGGAACGCCGTGCTGGATCCCAACGTCCTCGTATCACTAGCAGTCGAGATGACAGGCATCTTATCCGCATGGCTGTAACGGATCGTGCAGCCACGTCTCGAACCCTGAGACAATAGATGAGGACGTTTGCAAGACAACAACCATCTGCACGAACAGTTCGACGACGTTTGCAGCAGCATGGACTATCAGCTCGGAAAACATGACTGCGGTTACCCTCGACGCTGCATCACAGACAGGAGCGCCTGCGATGGTGTACTCAACGACGAACGTTGGTGGCAAAACGTCATTTTTTCGAATGAATCCAGGTTCCGTTTACAGCATCATGATGGTCGCATCCGTGTTTGGCGACATCACGGTGAAGGCACATTGGAAGCGTGTATTCGTCATCACCATACTGGCGTATCACGCGGCGTGATGGTATGGGATGCCATTGGTTACACGTCTCGATCACCTCTTGTTCGCATTGACGGCACTTTGAACAGTGGACGGTACATTTCAGATGTGTTACGACCCGTCGCTCTACCCTCTTTTGCATCCCTGCGAAAACCTACAGGATAATGCACGACCGCATGTTGCAGGTCCTGTACGGGCCTTTCTGGATACAGAAAATGTTCGACTGCTGCCCTGGCCAGCACATTCTCCAGATCTCTCACCAATTGAAAAGTCTGGTCAACGGTGGCTGAGCAACTGGCTCGTCACAATACGCCAGTCACTACTCTTGATGATGTAGTATCGTGTTGAAGCTGCACCGGCAGCTGTACCTGTACACGCCATCCAAGCTCTGTTTGACTCAATGCCCAGGCGTATCAAGGCCGTTATTACCGCCAGAGGTGGTTCTTCTGGGTACTGATTCCTCAGGATCTATGCACCCAAATTCCGTGAAAATGTAATCAAATGTTCAAATGTGTGTGAAGTCTTATGGGACTTAACTGCTAAGTTCATCAGTCCCTAAGCTTACACACTACTTAACCTAAATTATCCTAAGGACAAACACACACATCCATGCCCGAGGGAGGACTCGAACCTCCGCCGGGACCAGCCGCACAGTCCATGACTGAGCGCCTGTAACCGCTCGGCTAATCCCGCGCGAAGAAAATGTAATCACATGTCAGTTCTAGTGTAATACATTTGTCCAATGAATGCCCGTTTATCATCTGCATTTCTTCTTGGTGTAGCAATTTTAATGGCCAGTAGTGTATATTTGCAGGCAACGGCCCTTATAACTTTGACGCTTTGTGGCGTCGTTGGGTGACGTTTCCTGACGTGGGTTCCTATTCGAAATATTATGTACTCACTCCCATCTACAAGGCCTACAAGTTTGTAACGAGAATTTCCGAACACCATGTATGTCTTCACGCAGCGCAAATACCAAAACTGTATTCACATTGAGTACCGGAGAAGGAGAACACTTAGTCACTTGCAACAAATTTTGCACATAATTTCAAACCTCTGTTAAGCTTTTTTCTCACTGTCACCTGTCACGCAATGGTGAAAGGAAAAATGTTGGTCCTTTACACATCTTCGCTGTCCATCCAGTAACTAACGCATCAGGTACGACGTTCTAATATATTTCTTCTAAACTAACAACTCTATTCGAAACACATCTTGCAGATAGTGTCCACGTGTAGCACTGAATGTAGCTGCAAAATTATATCACTGTACGACACATGGTTCATGAGATATGACATCGTAAACGTTGGAGTGCGTGAAATATTATCTTTTGCTCAAAACGAAGCGTAGATTAGTCAGAATAAATTCGTACAGTGTTTGATAATGAGGGCACTTAACGACTTCCAAAAAATTTAAACATGATTTCAAGTTTTTTGTAAACGTTTTCCAGTTTACATGCTTAACGTTAAATATTCAACACAGTGATTCATTTGTTATCAGAAGTTTGATAGTGTTTTACACAAGGGCGTTAGGCTATTAAAGAATCCGGGGCTTAACGGCAATTCCAAAACAGACTTTCTAACACTTACATTTCTAAACCATATTAATAAATTTCCCTGTATTAGAAACGCCTTTTTGATATTATCAATCTGTTCAGTTAAGCATCTCTTCTGAAAACCAAATTATGATTGCTAAGTATACGCTATTGTTTTCTAGGTAAGACATAACTTCAGATAACTTTCTCTGAAAATTTCAGAAAATGACGTTACGCTATGCAGGTGTGCACACATCAAAATAAGTTTTGCATCACCTCGGTTCCGAGAGTTCCGGACTCTGTATAGAAAATTCGAATAGAGATCAACATAAACATCATTTCCGCCCTTTTTATTGCTCATGAAAACCACACATTGCATGTTGCACCACCATACAGCGAGACCTTCAGAGGTGGTGGTTTAGATTTCTGTACACACAGGTACCTCTAATACCCAGTAGCATGTCCTCTTGCATTGATGCATACCTGTATTCGTCGTGGCATATTGTCCTCAAGTTCGTCAAAGCACTGTTGGTCCATATCGTCCCACTCTTCCACAGCGATTAGGTGTACATCCCTCAGAGTAGTTGGTGGGTCACGTAGTCCACAAAGAGCCCTTTTCAATCCACCCCAGGCATGTTCGATAGGGTTCATGTCTGGAGAACATGGTGGCCACATTAGTAGAGTGATGTCGTTATCCTGAAGGAAGTCATTCACAAGATGTGAACGATGGGGGCACGAGTTGTCGTCCATGAAGACGAATGACTCGCCAATATGCTGTCGATATGGTTGCACTAACGGTCGGAGGATGGCATTCATGTATCGCATAGCAGTTGCAGCGCCTTCCATGACTACCAGCGGCGTACGTCGGCCCCACATAATGCCATCCCAAAACAGCAGGGAACCTTCACCTTGCTGCATTCGCTGGCCAACGTGTCTAAGGCGCACAGTATGACCGGGTTGCGTCCAAACACGTATACGACGATTGTCTGGTTGAAGGCATATGCGACACTCATCGGTGAAGAGAACGTGATGCCAATCCTGAGCGGTCCATTCGGCATGTTGTTGGGCCCATCTGTACCGCGCTGCATGGTGTCGTGGTTGCAAAGATGGACCTCGCGATGACGTCGGGAGTGAAGTTGCGCATCATGCAGCCTATTGCGCACAGTTTGAGTCGTAACACGACGTCCTGTGGCTGCACGAAAAGCAATATTCAACATGGTGGCATTGCTGTAAGGATTCCTCCGAGCCATAATCCATAGGTAGCGGTCATCCACTGCAGTAGTAGCCCTTGAGCGGCCTGAGTGAGGCATGTCATCGACAGTTCCTATCTCTCTGTATCTCCTCCATGTCCGAACAACATCGCTTTGGTTCACTACGAGATGCCTGGACACTTCTCTTGTTGAGAGCCCTTTCTGACGAAAAGTAACAATGTGGAAGCGATCGAACCGCGGTATTGACCGTCTATGCATGGTCGAACTACAGACAGCAGGCGCCGTGTACCTCCTCCCTGGTGGAATGACTGGAACTAATCAGCCTTCGGACCCCCTCCATCTAATAGGCGCTGCTCATGCATGGTTGTTTACATCTTTGGGGGCGTTTGTGGACATATCTGAACAGTCAAGGGGACTCTGTCTCTGATACAATATTCACAGTCAACGTCTATCTTCAGGAGTTCTGGGAAATGGGGTGATGTAAAACTTTTTTTGATGAGTGTATTTCCTCCAGAGTCACAGTAGTAAATTTGCCGCTTAGAGTTGACCGTGAGACCAGAAAATCAAGCTGCTAGTGCAATGTTTCACCTTGGATTCTTGACAACAAAGCCAGAGGCTCACATTTTCGTAATTTCTTCTAGGGAGACGCTGCTGTCTTTGGCAACATACAGATTCAGGTTGTAAAGCAGAGGTAAGAAGAACAAACTGACATAATCTGAAGGCTTCATTCTCGTCAGCACGTGAACTGAAAAATCTTATCTGGCCTCGGTAAAGGATACGGAAAAGTTTAAGCTGCCTATCTGGAGGAAGGGGCTCCGCTATCAACAAGTGTCTAACTGTGGTGTAGAAAAAGGACGTTTCACGGCTAATGCCCGGAATTACGTGCACAAAACATTCGCAGGCAAACAGAATTAAGCTATCTAGCACCCTAGTCGCTCAGTTCCAGACTTAACGAGTCCTGGCTGTTCATAAACAAGGCTCTGAAGAAGCAATTCGTCAACTGGAAGACTCTGCTTTTAAGTACAGTGCATCCGTTTTCTAAGTTCTGTGTTTTCCAAAGTATTACATATACAAATGTGATTGATGTATGACTAGAAGCGTACACTCACCGAGTTTGCATTGCGTCCACGAGTTACCGTTACGAGTGCGATGCCTTGACAAAATGGTAACAAAGCGAGAAAAAGGGTTTTTCTGTTTTGGAATACACAAGATTTTTAGCTGTAACAATAGTGCAGCGTGCATTCAGAAGGAATTATAGACAAGAACCGCCTTGTAAATAGAGCATTGTGCGCTGGTATCGACAATTTAGGGACACTGGTTGCCTCGGTAAATAGAAAAGTACAGATCGAACAAACGTGCCAGATGCAACCGGGGATAGGGGGAGGAAGAAAGAAAGTTTCAAACGCAGTCCAAAAAATTATCGCTTAGCGCAACTCACGAATTTGGAATATCGCAGCAAACTGTGTGGAAGATTTTGCGACGGCGGTTGCATTTCAACCGTACCGTCTGCAGCTCGTGCAACAATTAAAACTGGAAGATTATGGCTGGCTCCCTCAATTTTGAATCACACGGCGATCGCCGGTACCTAAAAGATGAACTTGCGCGTCGCTGGATTGGGCGTAGTCGCTGTTTCCTTGCCCCCACCCCCTCAGGTCGCCTCACCTAATGCCCTGTGACTTTTTCCTCTTGGCTACATTAAGGACCTCCACTGCAAAGAGCACTGGAATAGGTTAGAGAATGCATCGATGCTGCTTGATGACCATTGACAAGATGTTGCTACATAAGACGTGGAACAAGGCTTACTGCCGCCTGGACGTTTGTCGTAGGACAAGAGAGGCACCCATGGAACATTTGTAGAGTGAAAAATACAAACTTGGTGCGTTTACGGTTCTATTCAGGCATTAGTCATATCCGAACATGTAATAATTTGGAAAATACAGAGCTTTGAAAACGAATGAAGCCCCGTACAAACGCAGCTTTATTACCGTTTAGGAGAATACCTCCCCAGGTAAGCTAAATGACGCTACTGATTTTACGACATAAAACCACAGCACTGCTACGCTGTCTTCACAACAATTTACTGTACACAACAAATTAATTTCCTCAAAACATCTGAATCTGAAGAGTGTCTTATGTATACACAATTTTCTTCATCAAGGAGAAAACTGCAGAACCGAATGTTGGAAAATGAATATAACGAACAGTTAGATGCCTCGAATTAATAATACATGTGAGGCACATGTCTGTTGAATGCGTATCATATGAAACGATTACCTGCCTCATCCCAGGACCAATCAATTGGGTCTGTAAGTTGATGTGTATTGGTACTTTTGATACAAGGATGACTGACATATGTTGCGGATGTGCATCGATTCCTGTACCTTTGTGCCTGGAGGCAGAACCTTGTTCCACAAAGAGAGTCTTTCAGCTTTCCAAAGAAATGATAGTCACATGGAGCCAGGTCAGGACTGTAAGGACCGAGCGAGGTGGCGCAGTGGTTAGACACTGGACTCGCATTCGGGAGGACGACGGTTCAATCCCGCGTCCGGCCATCCTGATTTAGGTTTTCCGTGATTTCCCTAAATCAGTCCAGGCAAATGCCGGGATGGTTCCTCTGAAAGGGCACGGCCGACTTCCTTCCCCATCCTTCCCTAATCCGATGAGACCGATGACCACGCAGTCTGGTCTCCTTCCCCAAACCAACCAACCAACCAGGACTGTAAGGTGGGTGTCTCAGTGTTGTCCATCCGAGTTTTGTGATCGCTTCCACAGTTTTTTGACTGACATGTGGCCGTGCATTGTCGTGCAACAGCAAAACATCCTGATTTTGCCGATGTGGTCGAACACGACTCAGTCGAGCTTGAAGTTTCTTCAGCGTCGTCACATATGCATCATAATTTATGGTGGTTCCACTTGATGTCCACAAGCAAGAGTCCTTCGGAATCGAAAAACACCGTAGCCATAACTTTTCCAGCAGAAGGTGTGGTTTTGAATTTTTTTTTTTTTTTCCTTGGGTGAATTTGCATGATGCCACTCCATTGGTTGCCTCTTCGTCTCTGGTGAAAAATGATGGAGCCATGTTTCATCACCTGTCACAATTCTTCCAAGAAATTCATCTCCACCATTCTCGTACTGTTCCAAAAGTTCGCTGCATACCGTTTTTCTTGTTTCTTTGTGAGCCACTGTCAACATCCTGGGAACCCACCTGGCACAAACCTTTTTTAACACCAACACTTTCAGTATTCTCAGGGTGTGATTTGTGCTTTTACCAGTGAGGGGAATGTCTTAGGGGGTTAGTAGAATTATACATGTTACTAGCTTGGACCGTGGCGTTACGCATGGTTAAACAACTATATATAAATAGATCTTAATGCCGAAACTCACTATTCACGCGTATGCACTATCAGAAAAGCCATCCCTTGTTATATCTTTAAAAGTACATTATAGATAAAGCTTATTTACAAAATCCTCTACATACAGGTATACGAGGGGAATTCAAAAAGTTGAGGCACATTTGTGAAAAGCTGTACTTATTCTGGTGATAGAAAACTGAAACATATTAATAGCATTAATAGTAGGACTTATTAAAAACTTTCAGTGTTCGGCTCCACAAATTTAAATTATATGTAATGTTTTACTCCAGTGCGTGCGAAATAAACATCCCAGGTTGGGATGCATAAACTAAAACCAGAGGAGGGGATGTTCTGATGCAGAGGGGGAGAAATCCCCCCCATCTCCCCCTGCAAATCGCACACTGAGTATTCTACAAACACTTCCTTCCCCTATCCCAACGTAGCGTGACAATTCGTTCACTGTGATGCGTCTGTCAGCAGTCACCAATTCGTTAACTCTGCACATTGTCTGGAGTGTGTGCAGTACGAGGCGTGCCGCTGCGAGGACAGTCCTCAATATTGCCGTGCCCGCTTTCATCACGTAACCTGCTTGCCCACCGACTAACTGTACTGCGACCGACAGCAGTATCTCCATACACCTTTTCCAACCGCTTGTGGATGTTTCCCACTGACTTGTTTTCACAGAACAGAAATTCTATGACAGCACGTTGCTTCTGACGAACGTCAAGTGTAGCAGCCATCTTGAAGACATGCTGGGACGGCGCGACTCACGGGAACAGGTTGAACTAAGTTTGAAAATAAGCGGGAAGGGTGTATCTACACACTGTAGAACTTTCACACATGCAGAATGAAACCTGTATTTTTACAAAAATAGTGTGCATTTCTTTTGGAGTGACCCTCGTAGTAAAAGGAAATCCAGCTCGTTTTCCTAAATTATTGTCCACGTAAGATGTTGTTGCTGACAAAGGCTTTCAACATTATTCACCTACTTTAGTAGCCCTTAAGGAAGACTGAGCAACGTTTTCAAGATCTGACGGCACTAAAAAGTGATTTTGGTCTGTTCTCTCTCCATGTTCAGCGAATATTGAAGAGATTCGTCCTGAACTACAACTAGGAATTATTGGCCTGCAGTGTGACTGAGAATAGAAAGACAAATGTCAGTACAACAAAAACATCTTGGGAATCTATAGACACGTCTCTCAGGATAGATTTCCTTCCTTCCGCAAACAGATGGCTACAATGTTCGGTACGACGTATGCTTGTGAGGAACTGTTCTCTGCAATGAAAAGTATAATGGCACGCCAGAGATGCTCGCTGTCGGGTCAGTCTAAACTACGCGCCGCATCTACAATGCACAACAAGAATTACTCCGGACACAGAATCAATTGTTAACTCATTTTTGTATAACAGCTCACAAACTAAATTAAGATAAAATGTAATAGTTGAAACCAATAAGATAATGTAGAAAGTGCGCATTTTTGCTTATTGGTTTCGTCTTTAGCTATAATATGTCATATAGTGATTTCCGTGCAACTGGTCACGAATTTAAGTTGACTGACGAACATGCGACGACAACTGTAGTGTCGCCCCTTCGATTCTCCATTCCGCTCCCCACTTTCCGCCCTGCGCCGTGAGCACGTTCGTTGTGAAGCCCTGTCCTAGCTGAGTATCACTGTCAACACTTGTATCCTCTACATCTACATACATACACACGGTCCGCGGCTCGTGGTCTTGCGGTAGCGTTGTCGCTTCCTGCACACGGGGTCGCGGGTTCGAATCCCGGCAGGGTCAGGGATTTTCTCTGCCACGAGATGACTGGGTGTTGTGTGTCTCTCAACATTTCATCGTCGTTCACTCGCAAGTCGCCGTAGTGGCGTTAAAGAACTTACGGAGCGGCGGCCGAACCGCCCCGCGAGGGGTCTCCCTGCCACCAATGCCATACGCTCATTATTATCACATACATACTCCGCAACTCACTGTGAAGTGCATGGCAGAGAATACGTAACCATGTGTAATATGAAGCTTCCTGAGAGATCAGACCCGAGTGCTGGACCAGGACTCGAACCTGGGACCTTCGCCGTCCGCGAACAAGTGTTCTACTAATTGAACTACCCGAGCACAACTCAGACTCCTCCTCACATCTTTATTTCCGCTCGTACCTTATCTCCTACCTTCCAAACTGCACAAAAGGTTTCCTCGAAACTTGCTTGTTGCGGGTGGATAGAGCAGTTGAGTGTGAAAGGCAAAGGTCCCTTTTTCAAGCCCTGGTCCGGCACATAGTTTTAATTCTCCAGTAGGTTTCCTAACAACGCACACACCGCAGCAAAGCAATAATTCATTCTGGAAATGTAACACATGTTCAAGGTTTCTTCACGTTCCAGCAGCGTATGGAGTATGGGTAGAAGGCTTAAATGCGTCTGTGCGTGCTGTAATTACCCACCCTGACGAAAAGAGTGAAGTATCTATAAGGGGAGGACGATACGAAGTGAAACTTCACAGCCACGCGGGATTAGCCGAGCGGTCTGAGGCGCTGCAGTCATGGACTGTGCGGCTGGTCCCGGAGGAGGTTCGAGTCCTCCCTCGGGCATGGATGTGTGTGTTTGTCATTAGGATAATTTACGTTAAGTAGTGTGTAAGCTTAGGGACTGGTGACCTTAGCAATTAAGTCCAATAAGATTTCACACACATTTGATCACAAAATCGAGTCAAATTTACAAAGAACATGACAACACGAACACCGTCTTAGTATGAAGTTACATCTTCACTGGTCTTGATTCATGCACTGATTCGACTGGGAAGGGTGTCATAAAGCCGTTGTATACCCTCCTAAGGCAAATTGTCCCACAACTGTTGTAACTAGTCCTTTATATCCTGGATACTGGCTCTGGGATGGAGTTGACATCCGAGCTGGTCCCACACATGTTCTAACTGGGACAGATCTGGAAACTTGTTGGCCACAGGAGTACCTCAAAATCACGCACAGTTCATATAGAAATGTTCCAAGTGTGGAAGAAAGTTGTCCTGTAGAAAAAGGGCACGACAATACTGTCATATGAGAGGTAACACATGAGGATGCAGGATATCCGTGATGTACTAATGTGCCGCCCGAGTTCCTCCAACCACTACCAGCCTTGACTTGAAATCGCCGATGGCTTCCCTCAGCATGACGCCAGGACTAACATCAATACTCGTCGATGATGGTCATCTTGATAGTGAAAACCGCGACTCATCGCTGAACTGAGTGCGACGCCATTCGTCAATAGTCAATGTTTCCCGGTAACGGCACCACTCCAAACGCAGCCATTTGTGTTGTGTTAACGGAAGCCTACGCATGGGATGGTTATTTCCTTGTCTGGCTGTTGCTAGTCTGACCAGTGGTGTGAGATGACAAAGAATGTTTCAGGGAGTCCATTACTTGTTCTCGGACGGCATGCGCAGATGTGAAGACGTTGCTATGTGCTGGTCCACAACAATACGGCAGTCATCCATTGTGGTGATCAAACTTGCTCGACCGAGATCTACACGGCGAATATGCCTGCCCTCTCGTCCCCATGTATCCCAACATTAGGCCACTGTCATACCCGAATGCACGACAAATCTGGGTATTGCACGATTCGACCAGCTGGCCTAATGGAGGCCCACAATGAGTTTACTTTCAAAAGTTGTCAGGTGCTGATAACGCTGTCACACCAATACGCGGCTACCCCATGTCCTTTACAGTGATCACTCGGCGTCTGGCGCTGTTCACGCCCTTTATAAGCCTTACCAGGCCTGGTAATAACACTAAAGACGAACACCATTAACGCACTGTGGTGGCCACTATACCCTTCATCTACATGCCAGTCGATAGTGTGTACTTGTACGAAGTGACACTGACGTATGACCATGTCTTCTGCGTGCTTTACGTTTTAGGTCAGGTAATGTAGTCTAATCTAGTGTTTTCAGAGTCGACGGAAGAGATACAATGGGCATTGGGGCATATTTCTAGATTATTCACTTAGTACTCGTTCTTGGAAGTTACTAAGTAGGCATTTGCGGAATAATTGGCCTCTAGTCTTCCAGCATCTGCAATCAGTTTCTTGTGTATTTCCTTGACGCTGTCCCATACGTCATTCAAAGATGTCATCATGCGTGCTGCATCTCTTTGAACATGTTCAGGGTCTCCTTTTAGTCGTATCTAGTATAAGCCCCACACAGCTGAGTAATGTTCTTAGATGGAACGCTCAATTATGTTGTAAGTAGCGAGATGTTTTTAATAGTTTCCACAACGAAACTCGCTCTCGAAATCTGGCAAAAAATCCAACGAGATTATGGTCGCATGTGAAGTACACCATTGGTAATAAAGTGTTTCCGAAATTCCAGAATGAGATTTTCACTCTGCAGCGGAGTGTGCGCTGGTATGAAACTTCCTGTCAGATTAAAACTGATTGCCGGACCGAGACTCGAACTCGGGACCTTTGCCTTTCGCGCCCAATTGCTCTACCATCTTTTTTTTATTATTTTCATTTTGTTCGCTTTCATTCGTTGCATCTGATCGGGGCGGACGTCGTAAGACACCGGTTTAAGTTAGCCGTTGATCGATTAACTCAGTTTCTTTGTTACAGAGGGCAGCTAACACTCTGACCGAACACGCTGAGCTGCCGCGCCGGCATCCATCTCAGCTACCCAAGCACTACTCACGCCCCGTCCTCACAGCTTTACTTCCGCCGGTACCTCGTATCCTACTTTCCAGACTTCACAGAAGCTCTCCTGCAAAACCTTGCAGAACTGGCACTCCTGGAAGAAAGGATATTGCGGAGACATGGCTTAGCCACAGCCTGGGGGATGTTTCCAGAATGAGGTTTTCACTCTGCAGCGGAGTGTGCGCTGGTATGAAACTTCCTGGCAGATTAAAACTGTGTCCCGGACCGAGAGTCGAACTCAGGATCTTTGCCTTTCGCGGGCAAGTGCTCTACCATCTGAGCTAGTAGTTTTGCAGGACCAGCCGCCGCATCATCCTGTGCTTTCGGGCGTCATTGAGAAGCTGTACGGTGTGGCCTGAGGCCACAACATTGATCTCCCGGCCGTTAATGGCTTTTCAGACTTTGGAGCCGTTACTTATCATTCAAGTAGCCACTTATCGTTCAAGCAGCTGCTTATCATTCAAGTGGTTCTTTAATTCGCAGGCTGAGTTGACATGGTTCCAATACATCCAACAAGGAAAATCTGTGATAGTACCGGGAATTAAATCCGTGTTCTCCAAAAGACAGTCCGATGCGTTGACCCCTCACCTGTGGAGGCACACAGTGAGGTTAAGCAATGTCATTGTTGACTCACTGTCAGCTTACGGAGCAGAAAGGAAAGTTGTCCCGTAGATAGCCAGCAGTGCCAACGTCAATGGTCTTTTTCTTCTGTTTGGCCTTATGCGCTCTACTCTTCAGGAGAAAATGAAGAAATAAAATGACGAATGTTTTTGTCTTATTTAAACACGAATTCACTTTTTTCTTGTCTCTGCCGAATTCACTCATACCTTTTTAAATTGGCAATCGCTCTTTATATCAAGGGCCGTGAATTAATCTTACATGTCACTTCTCTTCATATGTTTTATCTGTTTAAAACTCTGCAGCGGACAGAACAATCACAATAGATCCAAATGTTATTTGACTGTGAGATATGACTCCTATTAATTTGTTGTTGTTGTGGTCTTCAGTCCTGAGACTGGTTTGATGCAGCTCTCCATGCTAATCTATCCTGTGCAAGCTCCTTCATCTCCCGGTACCTACTGCAACCTACATCCTTCTGAATCTGCTTAGTGTATTCATCTCTTGGTCTCCCTCTACGATTTTTACCCTCAACGCTGCCCTCCAATGCTACATTTGTGATCCCTTGATGCCTCAGGACATGTCCTACCAACCGATCCCTTCTTCTAGTCAAGTTGTGCCACAAACTTCTCTTCTCCCCAATCCTATTCAATACCTCCTCATTAGTTACATGATCTACCCACCTAATCTTCAGCATTCTTCTGTAGCACCACATTTCGAAAGCTTCTATTCACTTCTTGTCCAAACTACTTATTGTCCATGTTTCACTTCCATACATGGCTACACTCCATACAAATACTTTCAGAAACGACTTCCTGACACTTAAATCTATACACGATGTTAACAAATTTTTCTTCTTCAGAAACGATTTCCTTGCCATTGCCAGTCTACATTTTATATCCTCACTACTTCGACCATCATCAGTTATTTTGCTCCCCAAATAGCAAAACTCATTTACTACTTTAAGTGTCTCATTTCCTAATCTAATTCCCACAGCATCACCCGACTTAATTCGACTACATTCCATTATCCTCGTTTTGCTTTTGTTGGTGTTCATCTTATATCCTCCTTTCAAGACACTGTCCATTCCGTTCAACTGCTCTTCCAAGTCCTATGCTGTCTCTGACAGAATTACAATGTCATCGGCGAACTTCAAAGTTTTTATTTCTTCGCCCTGTATTTTAATACCTACTCCAAATTTTTCTTTTGTTTCCTTTACTGCTTGCTCAATATACAGATTGAATAACATCGGGGAGAGGCTACAACCCTGTCTCACTCCCTTTCCAACCACTGCTTCCCTTTCACGTCCCTCGACTCTTATAACTGCCATCTGGTTTCTGTACAAATTGTAAATAGCCTTTCGCTCCCTGTATTTTACCGCTGCCACCTTCAGAATTTAAAAGAGAGTATTTCAGTGAACATTGTCAAAAGCTTTCTCTAAGTCTACAAATGCTAGAAACGTAGGTTTGCCTTTTCTTAATCTTTCTTCTAAGATAAGTCTTAAGGTCAGTATTGCCTTACGTGTTCCAACATTTCTACGGAATCCAAACTGATCGTCCCCGAGGTCGGCTTCTACTAGTTTTTCCATTCGTCTGTAAAGAAATCGCGGTAGTATTTTGCAGCTGTGACTTATTAAACTGATAGTTCGGTAATTTTCACATCTGTCTACACCTGCTTTCTTTGGGATTGGAATTATTATATTCTTCTTGAAGTCTGAGGGTATTTCGCCTGTTTCATACATCTTGCTCACCAGATGGTAGAGTTTTGTCAGGACTGGCTCTCCCAAGGCCGTCAGTAGTTCTAATGGAATGTTGTCTACTCCCGGGGCCTTGTCTCGACTCAGGTCTTTCAGTGCTCTGTCAAACTCTTCACGCAGTGTCGTATCTCCCATTCCATCTTCATCTACATCCTCCTCCATTTCCATAATATTGTCCTTAAGTACATCGCCCTTGTATAGACCCTCTATATACTCCGTCCACCTTTCTGCTTTCCCCTCTTTGCTTAGAACTGGGTTTCCATCTGAGCTCTTGATATTCATACAAGTGGCTCTCTTTTCTCCAAAGGTCTCTTTAATTTTCCTGTAGGCAGTATCTATCTTACCCCTTGTGAGATAAGCCTCTACATCCTTACATTTGTCCTCTAGCCATGCCTGCTTAGCCATTTTGTACTTCCTGTCGATCTCATTTTTGAGACGTTTGTATTCCTTTTTGCCTGCTTCATTTACTGCATTTTTATATTTTCTCCTTTCATCAATTAAATTCAATATTTCTTCTGCTGCCTTCACTACTTCATCCCTCAGAGCTACCCATTCGTCTTCTACTGTATTTCTTTCCCCCATTCCTGTCAACTGTTCCCTTATGCTGTCCCTGAAACTCTGTACAACCTCTGGTTTAGTCAGTTTATCCTGGTCCCATCTCCTTAAATTCCCAACTTTTTGCAATTTCTTCAGTTTTAATCTACAGTTCATAACCAATATATTGTGGTCAGAGTCCACATCTGCCCCTGCAAATGTCCTACAATTTAAAACCTGGTTCCTAAATCTCTGTCTTACCATTATATAATCTATCTGATCCTTTTAGTGTCTCCAGGATTCCTCCATGTACACAACCTTCTTTTATGATTCTTGAATCAAGTGTTAGCTATGATTAATTTATGCTCTGTGCAAAATTCTAGCACAAGGCTTCCTCTTTCATTTCTTGGCCCCAATCCATATTCACCTACTATGTTTCCTTCTCTCTCTTTTTCTACTGTCGAATTCCGGTCACCCATGACCATTAAATTTTCGTCTCCCTTCACTACCTGAATAATTTCTTTTATCTGATCGTACATTTCTTCAATTTCTTCGTCATCTGCAGAGCTAGTTGGCATATAAACTTGTACTACTGTGGTTGGCGTGGGCTTCGTATCTGTCTTGGCCACAAGAATGCTTTCACTATGCTGTTTGTAGTAGCTTACCCGCATTCCTATTTTCCTATTCATGATTAAACCTACTCCTGCATTACCCCTATTTGATTTTGTGTTTATAACCCTGTAGTCACCTGACCAGAAGTCTTGTTCCTCCTGCCACCGAACTTCACTAATTCCCGCTATATCTAACTTTAGCCTATCCATTTCCCTTTTTAACCTACCTGCCCGATTAAGGGATCTGACATTCCACGCTCCGATCCGTAGAATGCCAGTTTTCTTTCTCCTGATAACGACGTCCTCTTGAGTAGTCCCCGCCCGGAGATCCGAATGGCGGACTATTTTACCTCCTGAATATTTTACACAAGAGGACGCCATCATCATTTAACCATACAGTAAAGCTGCATGCCCTCGGGAAAAAATTACGGCTGTAGTTTCCCCTTGCTTTCAGCCGTTCGCAGTACCACAACAGCAAGGCCGTTTTGGTTAATGTTGCAAGGCCAGATCAGTCAATCATCCAGACTGTTGCCCCTGCAACTACTGAAAAAGCTGCTGCCCCTCTTCAGGAACCACACGTTTGTCTGGCCTGTCAACGAATATCCCTCCGTTGTTGTTGCACCTACGGTACGGCTATCTGTATCGTTGAGGCACGCAAGCCTCCCCACCAGCGGCAAGGTCCATGGTTCATGGAGGGGGGGGGGGCTATTAATTTATTGTGAAAAAAAAATTCTATCGTAGTATCATCAATCACTAAACTGTACAAAAGGCCAGCAGATACCCAAAACTTTAGAAGAGTAATAAAACAGTGTTGCAACAAGATTTGTGGTATTCAGTAGTCTGTTCTGCATCAAAGTTGTTGTTCAAAAAGTCAAATGTAGTATTGTCGGAAACCGAAAACTTTTCAGATAATCCCACAAAACGTAATTTCTGGCATTCGAACTGGATATGGAAAACGACCGTCACCAGCAGTCCATAGCCGTCAAGACTGAGCGTTTGTCATGAAATACACTACTGGCCATTAAAATTGCTACACCACGAAGATGACGTGCTACTGACGCGAAATTTAACCGACAGGAAGAAGATGCTGTGATATACAAATGATTAGCTTTTCAGAGCATACAGACAAGGTTTGCGCCGGTGGCGACACCTACAACATGCTGATATGAGGAAAGTTTCCAACCGATTTCTCATACACAAACAGTAGTTGACCGGCGTTGCCTGATGAAACGTTATTGTGATGCCTCGTGGAAGGAGGAGAAATGCGTACCATCACGTTTCCGACTTTGATTAAGGTCGGATTGTAGCCTATCGTGATTGCGGTTTATCGTATCGCGACATTGCTGCTCGCGTTGGTCGAGATCCAATGACTGTTAGCAGAATATGGAATCGGTGAGTTTAGGAGGGTAATACGGAACGCCGTGCTGGATCCCAACGGCCTCGTATCACTAGCAGTCGAGATGACAGGCATTTTATCCGCATGGCTCTAACGGATCGTGCATCCACGTCTCGATCTCTGAGTCAACAGATGGGGACGTTTGCAAGACAACAACCATCTGCAGGAACAGTTCGACGACGTTTGCAGCGGCCTGGACTATCAGCTCGGAGATCAAGGCTGCGGTTACCCTTGACGCTGCATCACAAACAGGAGCGCCTCCGATGGTGTACTCGACGACGAACCTGGGTGCACGAATGGTAAAACGTATTTTTTTCGGATGAATCCAGGTTCTGTTTACAGCATCATGATGGTCGCATGACTGAAGCGCCTAGAACCGCTCGGCCACACCGGCCGGCTGCATATCAATAGCTTCACCGAACAGGCAGGTGTGATAGCTTTACTCTACAGGAAATACTTCCCTGACGGCGAATGTTTTTGGCGAGGTCGGTCTTACACAGCGCGCGTTCCGCCACTGCCGATTTCTGCACCTGCCCCAACCTGCCATGCCGCTTATGTTCGGTGATCGTGGTGCTGATCGATAGTCCAGTCATTCCAACATAGTATTTCCCGCATCTACATAGTATGCAGTATGTTCGTGATATTGCAAGTGGGTCCCCTTTCTCCTTTGCCGAACTGAGGCGTTCTTTGAGCTATTTTGTCGGTTTATAAGTAGTTCATTTGGGAGGAACAACTCTGTGAGTTCATAATACACCTGAACATTCCAACGTAAAATTTACCGTAGAGGACCAACAGCTACGCTTTCTAGACGTGTTAGTCACGAGGAACGGTATAATAATGTCGTGTGACGAGGGTCTCCCGTCGGGTAGACCGTTCGCCTGGTGCAAGTCTTTCGATTTGACGCCACTTGGGCGACTTGCGCGTCGATGCGGATGAAATGATGATGATTAGGAAAACACAACACCCAGTCCCTGAGCGGAGAAAATCTCCGACCCAGCCGGGAATCGAACCCCGGCCCTTTGGATTGACAGTCTGTCGCGCTGACCATTTTTTTTTTCTCTCTCAGTTTGTTCGTTTTCGTTCGTTATATCTGCTCAGGGCGGACATCACAAGCCACCCGTTTCAGTTCGTCGTTGATCCATTACCTCAGTTTTTTTTATTGCAGCAGGCTGCTAACCCTCTGACCGAACACGCTGAGTTACCGTACCGGCTAATTTTTTTAGGTTTTAAATGATCGTCTGGCAATATCACGAGGCAGAGAAAATCTCTGACCTCGCCGGGAATCGAACCCGGGACCCCGTGCGCAGGAAGCTAGAACGCTACCGCAAGACCACGAGATGCGGACTCCTTTTGTTCGCTTTTGGTCGTTGCATCTGCTCGGGGCGGACGTTGTAAGACATCCGTTTTAAGTTCGTTGTTGCCGGCCGGAGTGGCCGAGCGGTTCTAGGCGCTACAGTCTGGAACCGCGAGACCGCTACGGTCGCAGGTTCGAATCCTGCCTCGGGCATGGATGTGTGTGATGTCCTTAGGTTGGTTAGGTTTAAGTCGTCTAAGTTCTAGGGGACTGATGACCTCAGAAGTTAAGTCCCGTAGTGCTCAAAGCCATTTTTTTAAGTTCGTTGTTGATCAATTAACTCACTTTTTTTTTCCAGAGGGCAGCTAACCCTCTGACCGAACAAGCTGAGCTACCGTGCCGGCGACCAATCAGCTACCGGGCTCGGGCAGGAGGGACGGTGAAAATCTGGGACACAGCGTGAAACGAAAACTAAAACCGACACACACGGACCGATATTTGCTTAAACTGTCAAATCATCACCCGAGCCAGAAAAGTGACATGAACAATACGTCTGCAACCCGAGCAAGATGAATATGTGGGCCACAGCACACCAGGCGCGAGATGCAGCACCTGGAAAGCGTTCTGAGCTGCTATGGGTGCTCCACCAGTTATATAAGAAGTACAGGGTTATTACAAATGATTGAAGCGATTTCACAGCTCTACAATAACTTTATTATTTGAGATATTTTTACAATGCTTTGCACACACATACAAAAACTCAAAAAGTTTTTATAGGCATTCACAAATGTTCGATATGTGCCCCTTTAGTGATTCGGCAGACATCAAGCCGATAATCAAGTTCCTCCCACACTCGGCGCAGCATGTCCCCATCAATGAGTTCGAAAGCATCGTTGATGCGAGCTCGCAGTTCTGGCACGTTTCTTGGTAGAGGAGGTTTAAACACTGAATCTTTCACATAACCCCACAGAAAGAAATCGCATGGGGTTAAGTCGGGAGAGCGTGGAGGCCATGACATGAATTGCTGATCATGATCTCCACCACGACCGATCCAACGGTTTTCCAATCTCCTGTTTAAGAAATGCCAAACATCATGATGGAAGTGCGGTGGAGCACCATCCTGTCGGTCTCCAGTTGTGGCATGAGCCAATTTTCCAGCATGTCCGCGGGCTACGCGTGAAACTTGCCCGCACGCGTTCAACCGTTTCTTCGCTCACTGCAGGCCGACCCATTGATTTCCCCTTACAGAGGCATCCAGAAGCTTTAAACTGCGCATACCATCGCCGAATGGAGTTAGCAGTTGGTAGATCTTTGTTGAACTTCGTCCTGAAGTGTCGTTGCAGTGTTATGACTGACTGATGTGAGTGCATTTCAAGCACGACATACGCTTTCTCGGCTCCTGTCGCCATTTTGTCTCAATGCGCTCTCGAGCGCTCTGGCGGCAGAAACCTGAAGAGCGGCTTCAGCCGAACAAAACTTTATGAGTTTTTCTACATATCTGTAGTGTGTCGTTACCATATGTCAATGAATGGAGCTACAATGAAAATATGAAATCGCTTCAATCATTTGTAATAGCCCTGTATAGCAGATTAAAAGACTCGGCGAAGTGACCACATCCGAAAAAGAAATTTCGGGTGCGCCGTTTCTGCCATACATTCACAGAGTGACGGACAGACTAGACCGTATATTACGCAAACACGGCATAAAGACTATTTGAAAGACTACAAAAATGATCAAAGAATGGCTCACAGATCGGCACAGGGGACAAGGGACCCATTTGCAATGTCGGGAGTATACCGCATACCATCTATATGCGGAAAAGACCATGTTGGAATGACTGGACGATTATTCAAAATCACGATCACCGAACATAATAGGCATTGCAGGTTGGGACAAACGGAGAAATCGGCCGTGGCAGAGCACGCGCTGTATGAGAGCGATCATATAATGAAATTCGCCGACACGGAAATTCTTGCCATAGAGAAGAGCCATCACACCCACTTGTTCAGAGCAGCTATACAAATCAAATATCACAATACCTTCAACAAGAAAGAAGAATGCCTCAAGGTAAATGGCTCCTGAATTCCCGTGCTGCAGCGATCACTGCAGGTAGCAATGGTAGAACCGCAGCGGAAAGGGTAGTATTCATTTCACGAAGCCCTACGTCATAGTGACGTAGGCACGCGTCATCATGTTTCACGAGTTGTCCGATCGACTGTTGTGTGTATGCTGTATACATCGACTGTTGTGTGCCCCTTTGATCTGCATTGCTATTTGTTTGTGTGGTTTCATTGTCCTCTTGTCCGGTGTTGCTTGTGTGAACGTCGTTCTGAACAACGTTTCTGCTCACATGAATTGTATAAAATTCATTGGCTTTTATAAAAATACGAAGCATTTTAATTTCTCCCTCTTTCACGTTGTTATCCACATGATTTACGCGCGATTAATCGGATTTTAAAAAATGACTAGACACTTTTCTTAACTTTCGTTATGGTTACGATTCCTTCATTCAGATATTCGTTGTGTTCGTGAAACACAATAAAGTTTCTTTGGATTGCAGCTTAATAATTAAATATTTCACGTTTCTGTCCACACGATTTATGCACGATTCATCGGATTAAAAAAAAAGTTTTTTTCGTTATGGTTCCCCTTCCTTCAGACATTCGTTATGTTCATGAAACACACACGTTTCTGTACACACGATTTTTATACTTTCGTTATGGTTCCTTCGTTCAGGCGTTCATTCAACTCGGATAAGAATATCACACAACTCCTGTCACTTCGATTGTACACATATATTTACATTTACCTTTGACGATATCGGTACAACTGCAAAGATCGATATACGTACTCATGTAATCGATTTAGGTTATTTACGTCACGATGACGCGAACCTACGTCACTATGACGTAGGGCTCTCCTCACCTAGCGTGAAATGAATGCTACCCCAGCGGAAATGAAAACGAAAAAGCCGTTAGTGTTTGGCGCGCCAGGTACATGTAATCTGCGGCCGCGATCTCGACTCCAGTCCACCACCAGCAATAGACGGTGAAGCTTTGACAATGCGAGCCACTCGTGCTGGCGAAATGTTAGAAGAACCATCAAACGAACGTCGACCGAAGAACCCGAGACAGAAGCAAACAGGCAGTTTGTCTTATGTTTAACACAGCAACACAATCAGTGTAGATAGAAACTGGGTGATTGTCTTGAGGCAGCAGCAACTGTCGGCGAGCAGATACCCACAGTACTTGAGAATGAGAGCACTTAGCGACTTGCCACAAAGTTTACACAAAATTTCAAACCTTTATGAAACTTTTTCTTGCTGACAACCCGCAGAAAATGATGAAAGGAAAAATGTTTATCGTTTACTTACTACCGCTGTTCATGCAATCAGACTTCAGCGCCGGCCGAAGTGGCCGTGCGGTTAAAGGCGCTGCAGTCTGGAACCGCAAGACCGCTACGGTCGCAGGTTCGACTCCTGCCTCGGGCATATATGTTTGTGATGTCCTTAGGTTAGTTAGGTTTAACTAGTTCTAAGTTCTAGGGGACTAATGACCTCAGCAGTTGAGTCCCATAGTGCTCAGAGCCATTTGAACCATCAGACTTCAGCAGCAGATAAGACGTTTTAATTTACTACTTCTTTACTACTGACTCTACTCGCAGCACAATTTGCAGACAGTATCCTCATAGACCACTGAATATCTCCTATTCAGGAGATATAGCGTAATGATCATTCAGATGCGTGAAAGGGTAGCTTTTGCTTAAAATGTCGCGCGGTAAAACTTCAGGATCAGGCAAGACGTTTTGATTTATTATTTTTTTACTGCTGTCTCTAACAAGAGCTCAGATATAAACCCAGTTCTAAGCAAAGAAGGGAAAGCAGAAAGGTGGTAGGGGTATATATAGGGTCTATACAAGAGCGATGTACTTGAGGACAATATTATGGAAATGGGAGAGGATGTAGATGAAGGTGAAATGGGAGATATGATACTGTATGAAGAGTTTGACAGAGCACTGAAAGACCTGAGTCGAAACAAGGCCCGGGAGTAGACAACATTCCATTAGAACTACTGATAGTCTTGGGAGAGCCAACCCTGACAAAACTCTACCATCTGCTGAGCAAGATGTATGAGACAGACGAAATACCCTCAGACTTAAAGAAGAATATAATAATTCCAATCCCAAAGAAAGTAGGTGTTGACAGATGTGAAAATTACCGAAGTATCAGTTTAATAAGTCACAGCTGCAAAATACTAACGCAAATTCTTTGCAGACGAAGCCGACCTCGGGCAAGATCAGTTTGGATTCTGTAGAAATATTGGAACATATGAGGCAATACTGACCCCACGACTTATCTTAGAAAATAGATTAAGAAAAGGCAAACCTACGTTTCTAGCATTTGTAGACTTAGAGAAAGCTTTTGACAATGTTGAGTGGAATAGTCTCTTTCAAATTCTGAAGGTGGCAGGGGTAAAATACAGGGAGCGAAAGGCTATTTACAATTTGTATAGAAACCAGACAGCAGCTATAAGAATCAAGGGACATGAAAGAGAAGCAGTGGAGTAGGTATTAAAATCCATGGAGAAGAAATAAAAACTTTGAGGTTCGCCGATGACATTGTAATTCTGTCAGAGACAGCAAAGGACTTGGAAGAGCGGTTGAACGGAATGGACAGAGTCTTGAAAGGAGGATATAAGATGAACAACAACAAAAGGAAAACGAGGATAATGGAATGTAGTCAAATTAAGTCGGACGATGCTGAGAGATTTAGTTTTGTTATTTGGGGAGCAAAATAACTAATGATGGTCGAAGTAGAGAGGATATACAATGTAGACTAGAAATGACACGGAAAGCGTTTCTGAAGAAGAGAAATTTGCTAACATCGAGTATAGATTTAAGTGTAGGAAGTCGTTTCTGAAAGTATTTGTATGGAGTGTAGCCGTGTATGGAAGTGAAACATGGACGATAAATAGTTTCGACAAGAAGAGAATAGAAGCTTTTGAAATGTGGTGCTACAGAAGAATGCTGAAGATTAGATGGTTAGATCACATAACTAATGAGGAGGTATTGAATAGAATTGGGGAGAAGAGGAGTTTGTGGCACAACTTGACTAGAAGAAGGGATCGGTTGGTAGGACATGTTCTGAGGCATCAAGCGATCACCAATTTAGTATTGGAGGGCAGTGTGGAGGGTACAAACCGTAGATGGAGACCAAGAGATGAATACACTAAGCAGATTCAGAAGGATGTAGGTTGCAGTAGGTATTTGGAGATGAAGAAACTTGCACAGGATAGAGCAGCATGGAGAGCTGCATCGAACCAGTCTCAGGACTGAAGACCACAACAACAACAACTGTCGCTATTCGGAACACGCTTTGCAGACAATATCTACATGTATCACTGAATGTACCTGCAAAATTGTATCAGTGTACGACTCATGGTTCTCGAGATATGACGTCATATACATTGAGGTTCGTGAAAAACCAGCTTTTATTTAAAATGCAGCGCAAATTTCCGATACTACATTCATCCACTGTTTTATAATGGGAGCACTTTTCGATTTCCAATAAACTTTAAGCGTCATTTTAACTTTTCCTAAACTTTTTCTCGGTTGCATGTTTAAAACCAAATATTTAACACAATGAATCGTTTAGAGTTTTGAAGCTTTTTTATAGTCGGATGTTGAATTCGTTAAAGAATCGGGAGTTTATTTGTCTCAAAAGAGCAGACCACTTCCAATGGACAGGTCACGTAATCCGTATGCCGGAAACTAGACTTACTGAACAAGCTCTCATTGACCACATTACAACAAAAAGCCCCTGAGTAGGCCAGGACTGCAAGAGATAGACCGAAGTCGACTTAAAGTAAAAATGTAAAAGCTTTGAATTTAGTAAATTGGGAGGAAACAGCAACCGGCGTAATGCAGTAGAGACTGACTGTTGACGCAGCGTAAGGTATACAGTAGGGGTTCTCTCTGACGGAATACTTTAAGAATCCTGGAACTTTGATGGAACAACATTTTTATATTGATCGTTAATAAAATTTCAAAAAATCAGAAAAAACTTTTTTTACTCTGTGATTCCTTCAATTTTCAGTCATAACCAATAACACAGAAACCATAATAAAAGTTTAAAAAATAATTAGTATCGTTAAAATATCCAAAAAATCTCCGTGTTATTACTAGTTTTCGCAGGCTACTTCCCGCAGAATACCAGTGTTCTGCAGAACGCGGTTTAGGAAAAGCTCTACTCCAGGTAGACGTAAATATATGTTTGGGTACAGTTGTAAATATAGTATTCCAGAGAGCTAAAAACATATACCAGGGCACTGATGAACATTTTATACCAGTAAGTGATAAGCGAAACGCGTTCAGCGCAACATTAAATATTGTTGTTCTGTGAATATGCATTTTTTTTTTTTTTGTCAGAGCCTTTTAATTGGTTTGATGCTGCCATCCATTTTCCCATTTTATGCTAATTTTTCATCTTTAACTAATATCAAGCTCTAGAATCTGTTTTGTATATTCTAGTCTTCGTCTGCTCCTGCCATTTCTTCATTCTATGGCTCTTCCAGTGTCGTTTCTGGATGCTGTAGCAAATGTAGGTGTGTGGAAAATGCAGCTATTCCGTAATGAGTCACCGGAAATCAATGACTACTTGCATGAAAAAATCGCACTGCATCCTTGACCAAAGAGAATTCTATCGTATCCACATTTTGACTTAAATTAGTCGTTTCATCTAGGACAGCTTGGAGCTAATTAACCTTGAGGGGTAAGATAAAATTTTCTGAGGGGTAAACACAAACCGGTTCGATTGTATGTCGGTCACGAAACTAAATTATTTTTAAAAGGTCATTACGAGTGTCACTATTTCATAATACTGCAATACTGGATACGTAAGTTACTAAAAATTACATTTTCTTTTCAAATATTAACATTAAGGAGGGGGGGGGGGATGTTCATGAAAAACACACACTGTTTAAAAGATGCACCAAAGCTACAATTTTTAAGATATGGCAATGAAATTTGAAGTTAATACACTGTTAAGTTCTTTGGATTACATGTATTTAACTTTTGTATGGAATTTAAAAATTCTATTTTCAACAAATAATATATGTACGTTTTTTTCAGAAACTATTCAAGAGATTTCTACAAAATTTTCTCTGTTTAATCTCCCTGCATATAGTAAGCTTATCTCATTACGTTTTTTGAATCTATTGAATAGGGGAATTTTAATAATTTTTAATTATAATTCTGTAAGTATAATACAAAGTTCATGTAAAATTCCAAGCACTTTGCCCCTTATCTCAGCTTACACTCAGAATTTCAAAATTTACTCTTGAGACAATATTTATTGGGTTTATGAAAATAAGTGTACAAATTTTTATAATTCTAGCTTTAATAGATTCTGAGAAACAGGCAAGAAAATTTTAAAAAAGCGTAATTTTCAGGAAACGCAATTTAAAGTTCAACCTAACGTTTTTTCTTATATCACCTCTTCAGAAGGCCGCAAATTTGCACTCAGTGTCCTCTTTCCCTTCAAGGCTTCTCTTCTGGTTTCTTCCCTATATCAGGTTTTCAACTGACTTTGCAGCTGCAGAGTGTCGCTGTAAATCTATTTTTCTCAAAATGTCTTGAGCGAAATTTCCTATCTTAAAGTCCATTCTCTCTAATACCTTCATCATCCCTACAGTCCCTTCATTAAATACAACAATTGCATCACAAGGTGCTATTTTGACAACTGTAGCAGACGTAAATGTTGTTTTAGGGCATCGTTTCGTTATGAGTGAATTTAGTCTCTTTTTAAGTCTGGGTTTTGCCACGAAAGCACTTTTTTAGAAGTTCACAATCAGGCAGAAACCTGCAAGTGGCCTTGACAACACCCAGGATGAAACTCGTAAATCTCTTCTTGTAAATATAGGGGTTATTATCCTTCTGAGCCTGTAGATATTTAGACCAGCTAATATGATGATGAACGGGATGTTCATCTGTTGTTTTTCAGGCACATCATGCCTTTTTCTCATTGAAACCTTGGGAACTTATTGTCCATGATCTCTACTAATAAATGATAAATAAACTGAAAATTGTTATTGATGGTCAGTTTCATGAATGTCTCCCCCATGGTGTAAGTTGCAGTCTGCGAAACTAATATATCAACAATATGTTCCTGTCATAGTCCACTCTCTACACACATGCTTTGTGCTTTGTACCATGCATCTAGGACAGTAAAACGGAGATATATACGTCACGAATACTTAAAACTCTCATGACAATGCCTTCTCTGACTTATAGGTAGTTTCATGGACCACAAATCGCTTCATTATTCACCTCGCAGTAGAAAAAGGAGGTAATTGACAGTACAACACAACAGATCTAAGGATCCAGCAATCAGGTGATTTACAGACAGGAAATATAGTGCATATATTTTAACTTGGTTGATTGTAAATGGGGACTGTAGGGTATGGGGGAAGCAGTTGTCGTTAGGGATATAAGTAGTTCATAGGAATCATTTTTTGTAACACGTGTCTACTGGCAATGTGAGAACGAGCTGTAGGTAGCACTGGCGATGCACTGAGAACTGCCATCATTATATAAAAAAAGGTTGTTGGAAATAAGCGGTATCAATTATACCACTGACTCATTAGCTCGTAATTTAATAAAACGCCTACAAAAACAAAACATCATTTATCTTTCGTCATTTTAAAAATAAATGTTTCGAAATAAAATTATTTTTTATTCTTAAGTTCGTTAGGCGCTAATGTTGATGGTGGGGAAGGTGGGACTAAAAGCTAATATCTGATTACACTAGGGGTAAGGTTTAAAGGTCTCAGAAAGTTTGGGAACCACTAATCTAGGCATTATGACCTCGAGGCTAAAATTGAAACATTTTTCTTAAAATAGTGAAAGGATATAAGAATCCTTACCGGTATCTGCTACAAGGTTACTGTACGAAGAAAAACACCAGCGAAAATCACAACAACGGGCTCCTTTCGAGATTGTTACCGATATGAGTTCGATTTTGGCGATCAAACAAACACTTAACACAGTATCAACTGTGCCAGACAGGCACACAAGCTGTTGCTTCTTTATCTCGCGACCAGCTCTCGACTGATCCCACCATACAACGTGTCTTCTATATAAACCGTATGGTCCCCTCCCTCCCCCCATCTTTTCTTCTCCGCCAAACTCAACTGCGAGTGACGTACGATTGCGCAACAATAAGCCATAAGCCAGGAGATATCTTGCCGCCACACTTCCTCCAAGATAGCAAATCCGCTGTAAATAGAGCTCCATAGATGCCATAAATTTGGATTCAAATATAAAATTTACGCTGTGTAAAAATGGGTATCAGGATAATTGCGTTGTATTAGAAGCTAACTGTGTATCCTGGAGAGAAACTTTGCAGACTAATGAATTACAAGATCGACAGGCATACATGGTGAAGCACATCATGCATGTTGGCTAATTTTGCACAAGCATTAGGATTGTTCGAGGTGCCTGAAGCTTAATCGCTTTTCAGCCTTGCAAGCTCGTACAAGTATGTCAACGTACACATGCATGAGAATGTGTGCCGATAACATGCAGGCCGCTATTAGAAAAAGTAAGTTGTGAGGCACACTTTGTAGCATCAACAAGTCAAGCGCCTTGAAGCAAATCAGTCTCAAATGGTTGGAAACGTTTTATTCGATTGCATAAAATCCAGACTCGTTTCAGGATCGTTAAATCGAAAGCATATCAAGTAAAGCCAAAGAAAATGTTGCATACGTTATACCTGTAACAAAACACAAATCAGTTTACTCTGCACAGCCACAAGTGCCGTTATTGAAAATTCTCCCAGGTCGTAGTACATCACAGAAAGGAAAAAAATGGAAAATACTTTTATTTCTAGTGAACCAGAGAATCTCCCGCAATTTTTAAATATGTATGCGAATTATATATACACCCTAATTTCCTTCTACCCCTCTCTCTGTCCATCTCCTATTCCTGAAGTCTCTTATCACCTCATCATCCATCTTCCTGTCCATTTGCTCAACCCCCTTCTGTCCATGCCCTCCCCCTCCCTCTCTCTCTCCATCACCTCTTCACCTCTCTCACTGGCCTTGAGACGTTTTTTTGTTGTTACTGCAAACGAAACCTCGACTGGGAAATGGAGTAACATGAAAAAAAAGGGCAAGTCGGTTGGGATTGTTAATATAAGAGTGGTATATTAAAATTTATCCAGTTGTTAGGTCTGTGGGAATATTTGTTTCAATGAAAGTGTTTCTCATAGTTTTAATTTGTGAACGAATAGGACTGCAAAGTTTCGGATGCTTCAGATTCCATAGTAGTATTTAACTCATAAGTCGATAAGTCGTAAATACAATTTTACTCTTTCCTCTTAAAACTGCCTGCAAGGAAGAAAACGAAACCGTAGTCTCACCATACAGCATTTAATTTCTCACTGTCGATTTTCACAGAAAATCTGTACATTGTTGTTTAAAAATATATATAGCATACGTCCATCTGCATGTGTAACAATTCGTAGTAAAACGGTGAAGAACTTTTCGACATTTTGGCTAAAACACAGTTCCCCTTTACATATTAAATACAGATTCATATAATACATATATTTTAAAAAATACAGCCACTGTTTGTCCAAAAGTTTATTAAGGTATCACATATAAATTTGAAATAAATTCACCAAGTATTTTTCGTGATTTCTGCTAAAACGTTCCTCCTTTGTATTACATATCTATCTATTCACCATATATATTAAAAACTATGTAGCCCGTATCCATCTGAATGTTTATTACAGTATCGTGTAAAAATTTGAAGTAAATCGGTCAAGAAATTTTTGAGACTTTTACTAGCAACATTTCCCCTTGATATGTTATATTTACATTTATATACAATACATATTAAAGAAATATGTAGCCTATGTCCAACCGAATGTATGTAGAGTATCATGTGAATATTTCAATTAAATTGGTCAATAACTTTCCAAGATTTTTGGTAATCAACGACTTGTCTTTATACTTTTAGTGTATATACATTCTGTCCGAATGTTTACTAGAGTATTAGTCAAGATGTTTTTGAGAATTTATAATTTATTTCGCCATAAAAATGGGTAGCCTATGTCTGTCCAAACGTTTATTAGAGTATCATGAAAAAATTTGAAATAAATCGGTGAAGAACTATTGGAGATTTTTGGTAACAGTGTTATACAACGACTTGTTTTGAAATAGTAATACAGATATAGGTTTTTATTAACCATATACAATATATATTGAAAAATGATCTAGTCTATGGTCGTCCAAACATTTATTAGAGTATCATGTAAAAATATGAAGTAGACTGGACAGAAACACTTCGAGTTTTTTGCTAATTATATTTCCTCTTGATGTATTACATATTTAGATATCATATATATATATATATATATATATATATATATATATATATATATATATATATATACAGTTTATGTATATCTGAATGCTTATTAGAGTATCATGCAAAAACCTGAAGTAAACTGGTCAAGAACATTTACAGAAAAAGTAGCATACTTCCTTTTGTACGTTTACTAGTGTATCGTTTATAAATCTGAAGTAATTTCGCCAAGAACTTTTCGAATTTTTGCTAACGGCCTTTCCTATTTATGCAGTGTATACATATGCTTATATACCATACATAGTTAAAAATGTGTAGCCTCTCTCGGTCGGAACATTTATTAGAACATGGTGTAAAAGAATGAAATAAATCAGTTATCTACTTCTTGAGATTTTTGGTAAAAACGTTAAACTATGACTTGCCTTCGTAAGGAAGAATATATATATACGCTGCATATATTACAAAAATATATAGTCTATGTCTCTCGAACGTTTATTAGAGTATCGTATATAAATACACTGTAAATCGGTCAAGAGCTTTTTAAAGTAAAAACCTTTCTCTTTTGCATAGGCCTATACTGAAGGAGAAAAATAGCAACAAAAAATAAGTGATGTAGAGTAATGAAATTTCGAGATTACACTTGTCTATGTAACATATTCAACTGATTAAAACCGCAAGATCACAAGCTAATGTAAGTCAAAGCAGAGAGAAGGTCATTTTTAAGATTTTCCTCTTTGCATATATTATTCTCTGAGTTCCACAGTTCTGGTCGTAGGTATACGTACCAGATTTGTGGAATTCGTGGTTTTCTCGTCCGACGACTTCCAAATCCGTGTAGACAACAAACTAATCGAATGCCTCTACGTATGCGCGCCAACTTTCGAATTGAAGTGAAGTAATATTTATGAGAAAAAGTACCAGCACAGCTGTCTCTTGAGAATGTCTTTATTCTATCACACGACTAGTTTCGGCGGCACATTACTGCCATCCTCAGGCCCCACCACTGCAAAAAAAGTATTTGATTTCATTGGCGCATTTACTATGGCATCCTGGTTACTAGAGCACGTGGGCTAGTTTTCATCAGGAGTCCATACTTGATACTGTGTTGCCTCCAAGGCAATCACGTGTCGTGTGATAGAATAAAGACATTCTCAAGATACAGGTATGGTGGTACTTTTTCTCATATATATCATCAGCTGAAGTCCTTCTTTCATCCAATAAGACAGACATTCGTAAATTGAAATAATATTGCTTCAACTGACTCGGCATGCAGCACTGTTGGCGTGAGAAAGAGGGCACAAGGCTGAGACAAAGAGAGAAGCGTGTACAGGCAAAGACAGACGCAGACGCGGACGGCTTTATCAAGTATTCCTCCTCTTGGCGCACAATACCGGCAACACTTAGGCAGTACCCCGCCAATTAGCGGGTATTATCAATACTGCCCGGCTGTGCCGAAATATTGCCGTGCATTATAGACACATTGAAGTAGTGGTGATAGAAAGAGTACACTGAGGTGACAAGAGTCATATGATAGCAATAGGCATACGAGGTGTGGCTAGAAAAAAACCGGACTAGTACTGGTGAAACAATAAAACGAATGCAATAAGACTGAAAGCCGCGTGGCCTGTCACGTGACTCTCGCTCCGCCTACTGCTCGAGTTTCATCTGCCTCCTGCACTCAGTCTGCCCGTGGCGTCTGTTTTAAGTAGTTGACGTTTTGTCTGTGCGTCGGAAAATGTAGAGTGTACAGAAAGAACAGCGTGTTAACATCAAATTTTGTTTCAAACTAGGAAAATCTGCAAGTGAAACGTTTGTAATGTTACAACAAGTGTACGGCGATGATTGTTTATCGCGAACACTAGTGTTTGAGTGGTTTAAACGATTTAAAGATGGCCGCGAAGACACCAGTGATGACACTCGCACTGGCAGACCATTGTCAGCAAAAACTGATGCAAACATTGAAAAAATCGGTAAACTTGTTCGACACTTTCCTTGTCAACTCCTGTTAACTCAGACACTGCTCTGATTGCTAAACGGCGATCTTGTCGAACAAGTTTACCTATTTTTTCAATGTTTGCATCAGTTTTTGCTGACAATGGTCTGCCAGTGCGAGTGTCATCACTGGTGTCTTCGCGGCCATCTTTAAATCGTTTAAACCACTCAAACACTTGTGTTCGCGATAAACAATCATCGCCGTACACTTCTTGTAACATTACAAACGTTTCACTTGCAGATCTTCCTAGTTTGAAACAAAATTTGATGTTAACACGCTGTTCTTTCTGTACACTCAACATTTTCCGACGCACAGACAAAACGTCAACTACTTAAAACAGACGCCACGGGCAGACTGAGTGCAGGAGGCAGACGAAACTCGAGCAGTAGGCGGAGCGAGAGTCACGTGACAGGCCACGCGACTTTCAGCCTTATTGCATTCGTTTTATTGTTTCACCAGTACTAGTCCGGTTTTTTTCTAGCCACACCTCGTATATACAGATGGCGGTAGCATCGCTTACACCAGATACGAAAGGGCAGTGTATTGGCGGAATTGCCATTTACACTCAGGGGATTCATGTGAAAAGCTTTCTAAAGTGATTAAGGTCGCACAACGGGAATTAACCGATTTTAAACGTGGAACGGTAGTTGGAGCTAGACGCAGGGGACATTCTGTTTGGGAAATCGTCATGGAATTCAATGTTCCGAAATCCGCAGTGTCAAGAGTGTGCCGAGAATACCAAATTTCAGGCGTTACCTCTCATCACGGACACCCCAAAAGCCGATAGCCTCCACTTAACGATCGAGAGCAGTGGTGTTTGCGTAGAGTTGTCAATGGTAACAGACAAGCAGCACTGCATGAAATAACCGCAGAAATCAATGTAAGACGTAGGAAGAACGTTTCCGTTAGGATACTGCGGCGAAATTTGGCGTTAATGAGTTATGGCAGCGGACGGCCGACGCGAGTGCCTTCGGTAACAGCACAACATTGCCTGCAGCGCCTCTCCTGGGCTCGTGATCATACGAGTTGGATTCTAGGCGACTGGAAAACCGTGGCTGGTCAGATGAGTCCCGAATTCAGTTGATAAGGGCTGATGGTAGGGTTCTAGTGTGGCGCAGACTCATCGAAGGCATGGACCTAGGTTATCAACAAGGCACTGCACCAGCTGGTGGCCGGCCGCGGTGGCCGAGCGGTTCTAGGCGCTACAGTCTGGAACCGCGCGACCGCTACGGTCGCAGGTTCGGGTTGGGCTGTTTGGGGGAAGAGACCAGACAGCGAGGTCATCGGTCTCATCGGATTAGGGAAGGACAGGGAAGGAAGTCGGCCGTGCCCTTTCAAAGGAACCATCCCGGCATTTACCTGGAGCGATCTAGGGAAATCACGGAAAACCTAAATCAGGATGGCCGGACGCGGGGTTGAACCGCCGTCCTCCCGAATCCAGTGTGCTAACCACTGCGCCACCTCGCTCGGTCGCAGGTTCGAATCCTGCCTCGGGCATGGATGTGTTTGATGTCCTTAGGTTAGTTAGGTTTAGTAGTTCTAAGTTCTAGGGGCCTGATGACCTCAGAAGTTAAGTCCCATAGTGCTCAGAGCCATTTGAACCAGCTGGTGGTGGCTACATAATGGTGTGGGCTGTGTTGACATGGAATCGACTGGGTCCCCTGGTCCAAGTGAACCGATCATAGAGTGGGAAAAGTTATCTTCAGCTACTTCGAGATTCGACGATGGACTTTTTATGGATGAAAATACGCTATATCACCAGGACACAATGTTCACCATTGGTTTGAAGAACATCCTCGACAATTCGAGCGAATGATTTGGCCGCCAAGACCGTCCGACATGAATCCCACCGAACATTTATGAGACATAATCGAGAGGTTAGTTCGTGCACAACGTTCTACAGTGGCAACATTTTGGCAAATACAGACAGTTATAGAGGCAGCATGGCTGAATATTCCTGCAGGGGACATCCAGCGACTTGCTCAGTCAGTGCCACGTGGAGTTGCTCCATTATGCAGAACAAAAGGAGGTCCGACACGATATTATGAGGTATTCCATGTCTTTTGTCACCTAAATGTATTGTGGCCGCGTAAAAGATGACTGACGTAATGCAACGTTAGCAGGAGCAGGAGACGGCCATTGTAAATGTCTGATATGTGTTCCTGAGAGTGTCTCGCTAAAAAAGTTAGATGTTAAAACAAAAATCTCGAAGCTGTTTGGACATCGCGAAATCGAGGACAGAAAACAGTTTGCAAGTGCGTTCTAGTACGCTGTTGTGGAATCCTGCAAAATCATTTTAGGTTTTTCCAGGGTAGTGTTGCGGCTAACTGAGCTCACGGCAACTTTTGATAGGCAGAGGTCTCATGTAAAATGGGAGAACCACTTGCTAGCTGCAGGTAGTTTTCGTGAACAGTGACGGACTGGTGAGACAGATCTACACATATCAAAAAAAGTTTTGCATCACTCCAGTTCCCAGTACTCCTGAAGATAGACTTTGACTGTGGATATTGTATCACAGAACAGTTCCTTTGACTGTTCAGAGATGTCACTAAACCTGCCCAAAGATGTAAACAACCATGCATGAGCAGCGCCTATTAGACGGAGGGAGTCCGACAGTTCCAGTAATTCCACCAAGGAGGTACACGGCTCGTGTTGTCTGTAGGTCAATCATGCCTAGGCCGTCAATACTGCGGTTCGATCGCGTCCGCGTTGTTACTTTGTGCCAGGAAGGGCTCTCAACAAGGGAAGTGTTCAGGCGTCTCGGAGTGAACCAAAGCGATATTGTTCGGACATGGAGGAGATACAGAGAGATAGAAGCTGTCGATGACATGCCTCGCTCATTCCGTCCAAACTGCAGTAGATGACCGCTACCTACGGTTTACAGCTCGCAGGAACCCTTACAGCAACGCCACCATGTTGAATAATCCTTTTCGTGCAGCCACAGGATGTCGTGTTACGACTTAAACTGTCCGCAATAGGCTGCATCATGCGCGACTTCACTCCCGACGTCCATCGCTACGTCCATCTTTGCAACCACGACACCATGCAGCGCGGCACAGATGGGCCCAACAATATGCCGAATGGACCGCTCAGGACTGGCATCACGTTCTCTCCACCGATAAGTGTCGCATATGCCTTCAACCAGACAATCGTCGGATACGTGTTTGGAGGCAACTCGGTCATGCTGAACGCCTTAAACACACTGTCCAACGAGTGCAGAAAGGTGGAGATTCCCTGCTGCTTTGGGGTGGCATTATATGGGGCCGACGTACGCCGCTGGTGGTCATGGAAGGCGCCGTAACGGCTGTACGATAGTTGAATGCCATCCTCCGACCGATAGTGCAACTATATCGACAGCATATTGGCGAGGCATTCGTCTTGATGGACGACAATTCGTGCCCCCATCATGCACATCTCAGTATGTTCTCCACACATGAACCCTATCGAATATACCTCGGATAGATTGAAAAGGGCTGTTTATGGACGACGTGACCCACCAACCACTGCCTATTGGGTATTAGAGGTATCAGTGTATACAGCAATCTGGACCACCACCTCTGAAGGTCTCGCTGTATGGTGGTACAACGTGCAATGTGTGGTTTTCATGAGCAATAAAAAGGGCAGAAATGATGTTTATGTTGATCCCTATTCCAATTTTCCGTACAGGTTCCGGAACTCTCCGAACCGAGGTGATGCAGGTCTCATCTGCAGGTTGCGTATCTGACTGCCTGTGCTGGCTCAGTTTGCGTTTCAATCACTGAGGACCGAAGTGACGCATGCGCATAAGGCGAGTTGCGCAGATCGCAGCAGCTCGTGCCCCGACGTATCCAGTGACATCAGGTGGCACGAGGAGCTGGCACCATTTTTGAAACTGTCACTTCCGCCTCGCTATAAACGCCAAGCATCCGTATCTGTTCTGCATCCAAAGCCTGTCCCCACAGCTTAGTGCGTACTCTTGATCTCTTAAAACTGCTGCTTTTTATTCTAATCTCGCCCGACCCCATTATAAAAAGATGTGGGGGCTGGCTTGAGATGCTGAAAGAAAGCAGCTGCTCATGCTTGACGCCTCTAGGGAGGCGGGAGAGCCGGTATCAGACATGGCGCTGCTCCTTGCGGCATCTGACGTCACTGGTCTTGCGATGGACCGGAGCTGCGGTGAGCCGTCCAGCTCGCCTTCGACGCATGCTTCAGTTCGGCCCTCTGTGACAGGTATCAGACTGCAGTCGTGCCCACAAAAGCATAGAAACTTGCAAGCCCCAGGAGTTGGTTGTTTTTAACTCATGAGGACGATGGCAGAGACAGACACCAAAAGCTCGAGTGTTTCATTCAAAATGTTGTGGCTTGTAAACCGAGATGCTTTTACTCAGGCATGCTGTTCGGAAAGACTCTGAGGACACATGTCAAAAATTACAGAGCAAATTAAAAAATTTAAACTGATTGTCATTATGATCTACTCGTTAAGAGGTAGAGGCTTACGTTAAATGTTTAACACTGTAAGACAAGTCTTACAGTTAGAAACTGTGTATATGTCTTGAGGTTTCGTAATTCATGGTGCACAAATACCAAGATTATATTCATCCAGTATTTGAGAATGAGATCACTGAACGAGTTCCAACGAACTTAACACATAATGCCAAACCTTTGCGACATTTTGTCATGCCCCCCCTCCCCCCTCTCCCCTAGTAAAACGATTAAAGAGAAATGGTTTATCGCTTGCTACATTTTCGCTGTTCCCGCAGTAAAACGTCAACGTCACACAGGACGTTTTAATTTAGTACTTCTGTATTACTAACTCTATTCGCAACATATTTTGCAGACAGTATTCAGCATACCACTGAATTTACCTGCAATATTAAATCATTGTATGACACATAGTTCAGAAGATATGGAATCATAAGGATTGGGATTCATGAAAACTAGCTTTTGCTTTAAATGTAGAGTAAATTACTCAGAATATTCTCATCTAGTTTTTGATAATGATAGCGCTTAGCGACTGTCAACAAACTTAATAGATAATTCCAAAAAGTATCTGAACTGTTTCTCGTTTACAGCCTTAACTTCAAATATTTAACCAACACATTAATTCATTTGTTAAGTACTCAGACGGCTGAAGCTTTTTTTTTTTTTTTCAAGTGGAGTTAATTTTTTTTTTAAGAGTATTGGGTTTACAGTTAAATTATATTTGTTACCGTGGAAACTCAGACTTGCGTGTTCCAGTGTGCCGTTTCTACCCAACTGACTTTGAACTGTTATCGTGTTTTGTTGTGGTGGAAATTATCAGTGGACGTTGCTAGGAGCCAGTTTGAGACGGTGTATGAACTGTTAGCGGTGTATAGTTTGCAATCCCGTGGTCGGATCTCGGAATTTTACCTGAAAGTAGTGAAACTGGTACAGACTATTTATCAGTGGTATAGGAGTAGCCCTGCCTCGCGGTTATAAGCATAGCAGTGCAGACGATAAATCGAGACTCGTCAGTAAAAGTTTGTGATTAAATCTGCGGAGCGTATTTTATCTCACTCTCAGCGTGCGTAGTTTCTCGCTGTGGCCGCTACCGAGATTACGGGCAACGCCACGGAAATTTTAATTAGGAGACGGAAAGATTATTTCACCTTCAGCCCACGCGAAATCGAAATATTTGGTGTCAGAAGCTACAGCTTCTCTTGTGTCTGTATTATGCCTCTGGTCAGAGCTTTTCAAATGGTTCAAATGGCTCTGAGCACTATGGGACTTAACTTCTGAGGTCATCAGTCCCCGAGAACTTAGAACTACTTAAACCTAACTAACCTAAGAACAGCACACACGTCCATGCCCGAGGCAGGATTCGAACCTGCGACCGTAGCGGTCGCGCGGTTCCAGACTGTAGCGCGTAGAACCGCTCTGCCACTCCGGCCGGCCGGTCAGAGCTGTTACACTTGCTCTGGGGTTCAAATACGGTTTTTCGTTATCATTAAATAATTATAGCATCATGGTGATATATACAGGTTGTATGATAATTAACGGTGTAAACTTGTACAGTTGAAAGTACACGACACAGGAAGCAAAAAAGTCTCAGTAAACAAGGACTCTAAGACTCATACCTTAAGTGCTATGAGCACTTCGTGTGTTCCAAGCTATTTTGTTTCCATGTTTTGGGATGAGGCAATATGGACAAAAACAAGAAAAACATTCCAGTCACTATTAATTCTAAAATGCATACCTTAAGAGCTATGAGCACTTGTTCAGTAGAAGAGATATGTTTCACAGTAGCGAAGATGAAGTGCTCGTATCTCTTGCGGTACGTACTTTGAAGCCCATAATGAGATTTTCACTCTGCAGCGGAATGTGCGCTGATATGAAACTTCCTGGCAGATTAAAACTGGGTGCCAGACCGAGACTCGAACTCGGAACCTTTGCCTTTCGCGGGCAAGGGCTCTACCTTCTGAGCTATCCAAGCACGACTCACGCCCCATCCTCACAGCATCACTTCGGCTAGTACCTCGTCTCCTACCTTCCAAACTTTACCGAAGCTCTCTTGCGAACCTTGCAGAACTAGCACACCTGAAAGAAAGATATTGCGGAGACATGGCTTAGCCACAGCCTGGGGGATGTTTCCAGAATGAGATTTTCACTCTTCAGCGGAGTGTGCGCTGATATGAAACTTCCTGGCAGATGAAAACTGTGTGCCAGACCGAGACTCGAACTTGGGACCTTTGCCTTTCGCGGGCAAGTGCTCTACAAGGAGAGCTTCTGTAAAGTTTGGAAGGTAGGAGACGAGGTACTGGCAGAAGTGAAGCTGTGAGGACGGGGCGTGAGTCGTGCTTGGATAGCTCAGATGGTAGAGCACTTGCCCTCGAGAGGCAAAGGTCCCGAGTTCGAGTCTCAGTCGGGCACACAGATTTAATCTGCCAGGAAGTTTGAAGCCCATGTTTACCGGACATTTCATTTTTTTCTTGTTTAGGTCAATATTACCCCCAAATGCTTATTGAGAGGTGCTATTTATTATCGCTGCTTACTTGTTCATCGATTGCCATATGTTTAGTGTCGCGCTAATTTTGAATGTTTCGTGAGAACTATTGAGGTTTGTCAGCCCGAGGGACAACTTGGGTGTATGCACACACACAGACACACACACACACACACACACACACACACACACACACACACACACACACACACATATACAAATCACATTTTTGTGGACAATACGTGTGATGTAAAGCTAAGAGTAAAATTATTAAAAAAACGGTGTAAAACAGTGTACACAATAGCAATAGAAAGAGATATCCACCAGTGATAACACAACAAGAAGGAAAATGTAAGTATAGTAACACACATAACTACTAACCCACGAAAAAGCACTTCAAAAATGCACAAATTTTCTTCGTGAATGCTTTGAATACGACGTGCTGTCAAAAAGACAGAAAGGGCAAGAAAAGAATCCGGTCTGTGAAAGCACATTTTCACTAGCAATGTAATTTTCAGGTGAGATATTAAGACAAACCAAACAAAATGCAAATGTTCTAATTTTTTAGCCCTGCAATACATAAATGATCATAAACTTTGTATTACACATTACAGAAATGAATCTGTCCCACAGAGGATCACACATAGCCGTCGAAACATGTCTGGTTGAATAAAGAGAAAAAAAAATTGTATTGCATAAGGCGGATATTTTTTTCAAAAAACTTGCTTATATAGTCCATTGTAGCCGAACTGAGCCTGTGTCCCATCTCTAATGAATTTGAGCCTGAACAGACGTTATCTTGTAACCTTCATCCATCACTGCAGCGCCTATACACAAATATTTTGAGCCCAGGAATACTTTGCATGCGCTTCTCATACCCATCAAAAAATTTGATGTTAACTGTCTTGAGATGTTGTTGTGATCATTATTCCTAATACTGGTTCGATGTAGCCCTCCACGCCAGTCTATCCTGTGCAAATTTCTTTATCCCTGCGTAACTAATGCAACCTACATCCATATCAACTTGCTTACTATAGCCAGTTTTCGGCTCTTCCTGTGTTTTATACGTTTTACAATTCCCCCCATTACCAAAATGACTAATCCTTAATACCTCAGGTATGTCCTACCAACCTTCTTTTCTCAAGTTGTGCTATAAATTTCTTTTCTCCACGATTCCGTTCAGTACTTTTTCATTAGTTACCTGAAGCATCCATATACTTCAGCAGTGTACTGTGTCACTACATTCCAGATGTTTTTTTTCCTCGATTGTACTGTACTACTGCCCACGATTCACTTCCATATAAGGCTATACTCCAAATACCTTAATAAAAGATTTTATAATGACTCGAACTAAGTCATTCCGACCAGCAAGCAGATATTTATTGTATTTATATCTGTTGCTTTACTTGTTTTACTTTTACCCGTTCGACTGGGAAGCTCGTTTGATTCGTAATCTTTGCCGCCAAACATATTTTCAAACGTTGCGCGCAAGAGGAAGATGAAGACATTGGAATGGCACTGATACAAATCGGTTTCGAATGGAACTGTGCACGGATGAGCTTTTTAAATTACGGACACCACTGGATGCACTGTCGATGCTTGATGAAAGATGAATACAGAGACAAAACCAGTTTTGCCTCTGTGTCACCAATTATTTATTTTTGAAAGCTACTTTCAGGTAATTACCCCACTGTCTAGCGTTACTGGAAAATATGCACTGGAGAGCCAAAGGAACTGGTGCACCTGCCTAATATCACGTAGGGCCCCCGCGAGAACGCAGAAGTGTCGCAACACGACATGGCTTGGTCTCGACTTATGTCTGGAGCACTGCTGGAGAGTATTCACACCATGAATCATCGAGTGCTGTCCATAAATCCGTGAGTATGACGGAGTGGCACGTTGCAAGGCATCCGCTATATGCTCAAAATGTTCATGTCTGGGATGTTTGGTGGGCAGCGAAAGTGTTTAAACTCAGAAGAGTGTTCCTGGAGCCACTCGTAGCAATTCTGGACGTGTGGGGTGTCGCATTGTCCTGCTGGAATTTCCTAAGTCCATCGGAATGCAGGATAGGAATAGATGCAGAAGATCAGACAGAATGCTTACATAGGTATCACCTGTCAGAGTCGTATCTAGACTTATCAGAGATCCCATATCACTCCAAATGCACACGTCCCACACCATTACAGAGCCTCCACCAGCTTTAACAGTTTACTGCTGACATGCAGGGTACATGGATTCATGAGGTTGTCCCCATACCCGTACACGTCCATCCGTTAGATACAATTTGAAACGAGACTCGTCCGACCAGGCAACATGTTTCCAGTCATAAACAGTCCAATGTTGTGTCATCAACAGTCCAGTTTCGCTGTTGACGGGCTCAGGCGAGACGTAAAGCTTTGTGTCGTGCGGTCATCAAGAGTACACGAGTGGGCTTTCGGCTTCGATGATGATCCGTTGAATGGTTCGCACGCTAACACTTGTTGGTGACCCAGCATTGAAATCTTCAGAAATTTGTGGAAGGGTTGCACTTCTGCCGCGTTGAACGATTCTCTTTAGTCGTCGTCGTTGGTCCCGTTCTTGCAGGTCTTTTTCCGGCTGCAGCGATGTCAGAGATTTGATGTTTTACTAGATTCCTGATATTCACGGTACACTCACGAAATGGTCTTACAGGATAATCCCCACTTTGTCGCTACCTCGGAGATGTGTCCCATCGCTCGAGCGCCGACTGTAACACCACATTCAAACTCGTTTAAATCTTGATAATATGCCATTGTAGCAGCAGTAACCGTTCTAACTACTGCGCCAGACACTTGATATCTTATATAGGCGTTTCCGATTGCTGCGCCGTATTCTGCTTGTTTGCATATCTCTGTATTTGAGTACGCCTATACCAGTTTGTTTGGCGCTTCAGTGTTTTATTATTGTGGTCTTCAGTTGATGCATCTACGCACGCTCTTCTATCCTGTGGAAGCCTATTTATCTCTGCATAACTGCTGCAACCTACAATCATTTGAACCTGCTTACCGTATTCGAAACTACAAATGAGGTGGTGTGTGTTTATAGCTGGCACAGTGCGTTTCTTTCATTAAAATTGATCATATCACCATCTTCTCCACTCAAAGAATGTCTGAAGTAAGTAACTGTACTTAATTAAATATCAAAGACTTTGTTTTGAAACGGTACTATATACCTTAATAAATCTGGTGGTTTGTACATAATTTGCGTGTATATGCCCCAGAAAACTTAATGGAATATAGAAAACGTTGGTGTGTCGTGTATCAGAGCAATATTCAGATGCTATGTTGAAAACATGTGTGCGATATTCCAAAATTTTCATTGTCAGCGGAATCAATTTGTTTTGGTGGTGATCCGCTATACTTCGTTCTATAATTGCTATTCTGATAAAATGATTCTAAAATTAAAATTTTACTCTGAAAATCCTCGGTTTCCATCAAAACATGGATCTAGTTAGGTTTAAGGAGTACATGTGTCCACTTCACCGATTTTCCAAATTGGTCAGCTTAAAATTTTTTTGGCAGTGGAAATGCGTCATTAATCACAAAGCTAGACTATTTTGAACTTTTGTTTTCCAAATACATAGGAAATTAATTTTAACCATGAAACAGTTAACTGAAACATAATTAAAACTTTTCTATAGGTAAATGAATAGTTGAATTCAGACTGAACTCAGTTCCAGTTCTGTGCAGTAATTTGATACAAAATCACAAGTGAGAAAAGGAAATCGTTCGGAACAACGTTGTACTCCTCTGCAGATCTCGTGAAGCAATGTGGTGCAATCGGCGATAAGCACATTGTGGACGAAGGGATATCGAACCGCTTGATGGGGTTACCAATGTTGCGTCACAGCACAGGGAGAACGGCCTCGGACGTCGAGATAGGTGGGCGTCAGAGTGAAAGATGGGAAAATGTATGGGAGTGCTGTAGAAATATGAAGGTACTTGACAATCTTTTGACAGAATGCTGAGTGGATAAGATCTGTCTTACTGTTGAATAATAAAACTAGCCAGCAAGTTTTATTTTAATAAAGTAGCGAAAATAATGAAATAATGTGGTGCAATCAGTGGTAATTTTGTACGGACGATACGGTTGGTGCCATAAGAGAAATTGGAAATATTAAGTGATAATTCAAAAGGAATAATCAGAGGTCTCTAATTTCATTTAATCATTTACCTGCGAATAAATGTCAAGAAACGATCGATGGATTCAAGTGGACCTCACCATCATTTTGTAGATCACACAGAACAGATTATACGAGTAAGTAGCAGAATACCTCTCGAAAGTAGAAGATGCACTAGATAACCGTTTCAAGATAAAGACGGGGGATTCCATTGATGATGATTAAAGTTCGTACGCCACAGATTCTGTCACTAACAATACATGGCTGTCTGATTACATCATAGAAACAGATATAAAAATTTGTAGCACAAAAAGATTTAAAGATTAACACTCAGAAGTTCAAAAACATAAGAACACAATACCGACTACGATACACATGGCTCCTGTGCCATGATTTTAACAGAAAGAAACATTATAAATAATCATAACGAAAGGGCATGTTATAAGTCTATCTATCCACCTAATTCTATCTATCCACCTAATCTTCAGCATTCTTATGTAGCACCACGTGTCAAAAATTTCTATTCTCTCCTTCTCTGATCTATTTACCGTTCATGCCTCACATCCACACAAACCTACAGCCCAGACAGGCACCTTCAGAAAAAGACTTCCTAACAAATACACATTAGATGTTAACAAATTTCTCTTTTCAAGACGCTTTCTTACTCCTGTTAGTCTGCAGTATATAGCCTCCCACTTTCGCCACGATCAGTTCAAAAATGGCTCTGAGCACTATGGGACTTAACATCTATGGTCATCAGTCCCCTAGAACTTAGAATTACTTAAACCTAACTAACCTAAGGACATCACACAACACCCAGTTATCACGAGGCAGAGAAAATCCCTGACACCGCCGGGAATCGAACCCGGGAACCCGGGCGTGGGAAGCGAGAACGCTACCGCACGACCACGAGCTGCGGACCACGATCAGTTATTTCGTTTCATAAGTAATAAAACTGCTGTATTACCTTGAGTGTCCCATTTCCTAACGTACACTACTGGCCATTAAAATTGCTACACCAAGAAGAAATGCAGATGATAAATGGGTATTCATTGGACAGATATATTATACTAGAACTGACATGTGATTACATTTTTACGCAGTTTGGGTGCACAGATCCTCAGAAATCAGTACCCAGAATAACCACCTCTGGCCGTAATAACGGCCTTGATACGCCAGGGCATTGAGTCAAACAGAGCTTGGATGGTGTGTACAGGTACAGCTGCCCATGCAGCTTCAACACGATACCACAGTTCATCAAGAGTAGTGACTGGAGTATTGTGACGAGCCAGTTGCTCGGCCACCATTGACCAGACGTTTTCAATTGGTGAGAGATCTGGAGAACGTGCTGGCCAAGGCAGCAGTCGAACATTTTCTGTATCCAGAAAGGTCCGTACAGGAACTGCAACATGCGGTCGTGCATTATCCTGCTGAAATGTAGGGTTTCGGAGGGATCAAATGAAGGATAGAGCCACGGGTCGTAACACATCTGAAACGTAACGTCCACTGTGCAGAGTGCCGTCAATGAGAACAAGAGGTGACCGAGACGTGTAACCAATGGCACCCCATACCATGACACCGGGTGATACGCCACTATGGCGATGACAAATACACGTTTCCAATGTGCGTTCACCGCGATGTAGCCAAACACGGATGCGACCATCATGATGCTGTAAACAGAACCTGGATTCATCCGAAAAAATGACGTTTTGCCATTCGTGCACCCAGGTTCGTCGTTGAGTACACCATCGCAGGCGCTCCTGTGATGCAGCGTCAAGAGTAACCGCAGCCATGGTCTCCGAGCTGATAGTCCATGCTGCTGCAAACGTCGTCGAACTGTTCGTGCAGATGGTTGTTGTCTTGCAAACGTCCCCATCTGTTGACTCAGGGATCGAGACGTGGCTGCACGATCCGTTACAGCCATGCGGATAAGATGCCTGTCATCTCAACTGCTAGTGATACGAGGCCGTTGGGATCCAGCACGACGTTTCGTGTTACCCTCCTGAACCCACCGATTCCGTATTCTGCTAACAGTCATTGGATCTCGACCAACGCGAGAAGCAATGTCGCGATACGATTAACCGCTATCGCGATAGGCTACAATCAAAGTCGGAAACGTGATGGTACGCATTTCTCCTCCTTAAACTAGGCATCACAACAACGTTTCACCAGACAACGCCGGTCAATTGCTGTTTGTGTATGAAAAATCGGTTGTAAACTTTCCTCATGTCAGCACGTTGTAGGTGTCGCCACCGGCGCCAACCTTTTTGTAAATGCTCTGAAAAGCTAATCATTTGCATATCACAGCATCTTCTTCCTGTCGGTTAAATTTCGCGTCTGTAGCACGTCATCTGCGTGATGTAGGAATTTTAATGGCCAGTAGTGTAATAGTAGTAATGATAATAATAAACAAGGAGAGATTTATTTATTTGCGTGCTAAATTTAATATTGTCAGAGGCCAAAAGCAAACACTAAGACAATGGGATTCTTTCAATAAGTATTGAGCTCTTGCATTTAGCTACAGTCTGCTTAAGGATAAAGTTCCTAGGTATCAGAGATGCGCGTGCATTTGCTGCGTTGTTGCTGTTAGTCTTAAGTCATTCATTGTAAGGAACGCTAGGGCAGTCAAATAAAAAAGTAATTTAGTTGTTAAAAAACAGTATTTATCTCCGAAAATCTCCGAATATCACATCAAAGAGAAGCTAGATGTGCTGGTTCTTTGCGGAGAATGCAGAAGGAACGAGAGAACAGCTGAGTTGTGTATGCAAATGTATCCCGACGGACGGTGACCAACAAGAGTGACAATTCAGTGAGCTCGCAAACAATAGTTACAGGAAGAGCCCTGAAATACGATGAGGGGACAAAAGTCATGGGATAACTCCTAATATCGTGTCGGTCGTCCTTTTGGCGTGTGTAGTGCTGCAACTGGACGTGGCATGGGCTCCACAAGTCATTGGACGTCCCCTGCTGCATCATAGCCGTTCAGCATAAACCGACCTCTCTGTTATGTCCCATAAGAGTTCGATGAGGTTCATGTCGGGCGATCTGGGTGACCAAATCATTCGCTCGAACTGTACAAAATGTTCTTCAAACCAATGGCAAACAATTGTGGGCTGGTGATACGGCGCATTGTCATCCATAAAAATTCCATCGTTGTTTGGGAACGCGAAATCCATGAATGGCTGCAAATGGTATCAAAGTATCCGAACATAACCATTTCCAGCCAATGATCGGTTCAGCTGAGGACTCAGTCCAGTCCATGTAATCACACCCCACGCCATTGTGGAGCCACCACCAGCCTGCACAGTGCCTTGTTGGCAACTTGGGTCCACGGCTTCGTGGAGACTGCGCCATCTTACCATCAGCTTTCACCAGCTGAAATGGGAACTCATCTGACCACGCCACGGTTTTCCAGTCGTCTAGGGTCCAACCGATATGGTGACGAGCCCTGCTGCAGGCGATTTGGTGTTGTTAGCATAGACACGCGCGTCGGTCGTCTGCTGCCATAGCGCATTAACAACATATTTCCCCGCACTTTCCTAAGGGATACGTTCGTCTTACGTCCCACATTGATTTCTGCGGTTATTTCACGTAGTGTTGCTTGTCTGTTAGCAATGGTACTCTACGCAAACGCTGCTGCTCTCGGTCGTTAAGTGAAAGCCCTCGGCCACTGCGTTGTCCGTGGTGAGAGGTCATGCCTTAAGTTTGGTATTATCGGCACACTCTTAATACTGTGCTTCTCTGAATACCGAATTCCCTATCGATTTTCGAAATAGGATGTTCCATGAGTCTAGCTCCAACTACTACACCGCGTTCAAAGTCTGGTAAGTCCCGTCGTGTGGCCATAATCACGTCGGAAACCTTCTCACATGAATCACCTGGTTACAAATGCCAGCTGCAGCAAAGCACCGCCCTTTTATACGTTTCTACGTGACACTACGCCATATGTATACTGTATGTGCATATCGCTACCCCATCACTTTCGTCACATCAGCGTACTACGCACAGGATAAGGAGCAAGGTTGCAACGAGCAGAGTGAACGAAATACGTGTTCTGGCAGCTGTTGCTCGTTACCTGCCTGTTAGCTGCACAGAAACTGTAAGTATGGAGTAAGTCAGCCCAGCATTGTTTGTATTTTGCGCTACGAAGGCTCACGAGTTTGATCCACAGGACGTGGAAAAATGTACCCAACTACTTACTCATGGCCAGGACTAGACTGGGATATTTATAGGCCAAGAAATTGTGGCTCTCTTCTGTATCCATCATAAGATTTCTTCATACCTGTTTAGGAAAGCAAACGATAAGCAGCAACCAGTTAACCCCTAGTAAATGATGCATAAAATAACTTTCATATTGGCAACAAATTTGCTAGTCCAGTACGTTTCATGAACCACATTGCAACATGCCGAAACGTTTTCTCTCTGACGAATCGAAACATAATAAAATTTTCGAAGTATTAACATTACGCTCATTTCTGCAAATGGTTCGGCCTCTTTTTTTCCTTCTTTTGTTTTTTAAATTGCCACAGCCACAAATTTAGCCCTTTCGTCCATTTTTCCCCTACGTAAATATTAAATTGCCTGTAGCGGTAATTACTTTCATCAACAGTGATGCTGTAAGCCTCCACTCCGTACTATTTATTGAATTACACTTGAATATTACTTGCTATAGGCTGGTAGGTTGAAAAATGAGGCACTGGGCATTCATTAGTAGCTAGTTTCGGAGTGCAAACTTACTGCCAAGTTACATCTGCTGATAACCAATGTTCTGATCGTGAGCCTACGACGCCGGCCGGGGTGGCCGAGCGGGTCTAGGCGCAACAGTCTGGAACCGCGCGACCGCTACGATCGCAGGTTCGAATCCTGCCTCGGGCATGGATGTGTGTGATGTCCTTAGGTTAGTTGGATTTAAGTAGTTCTAAGTTCTAGGGGACTGATGACCTCAGAAGTTAAGTCCCATAGTTCTTAGAGCCATTTGAACCATTTTTTGAGCCTACGAAGCATGCCGTGTCTGTTCTCCCACACAGATCTGTAAGCTCTTCCAAAGATTCTAATAATAATGAAGAGGTTGCAATATGTTTACACTTTAGCACCTCACAGTTACTTTCTTTCACTTCAGGTCCGAGTACTACGTCCCTACTTGTCCTGATCGCACTCACACTATAATTACAGTTACTCTTCTATCACGAGCTAATCTGAGTTTGCTATTGCCGATTTCTTACCGTACGATCATCTTCTAATTACATAACAACTCCACCTGTACTAAATTAATCGAGAACTTCAAAACCATTATTTTAACTTCCATCACTTTTCTTAAAAACACATGCGTTGTACTCGCGTGATTGCTGTGGCGCCACTGACTGTCTTTCGAGCCAAACGATGCCCAGGCGCCAAACTGTCCTTCTAGAATTATGGGGCATCCCCGTCAGAGATGCCGCTGCGCTGTAGCAAAGAACCGTAAGTGTAGGTTCGATCCGCCAAGTACAGGATGGATATTTAGATCTATTCAATGTCGATACTTTGAGAGTCCACATTTTCTCTTAGTGACGGGTGTGGTTTAACTTAACAACAAATGAAATATTGCGATGCTTTACGGGGATGTTACAACAGTATGTTTACTGTGACAAGACATGTCATATGATACATCAGTACTGATTCTTTCGAAAGCAGTGCCTCAAGACAGTATAATCCGTATGGCCAAAGAATATCCCTGACAGTTAAAGTGGATCTGGCGCTGCTGTTTCACGCATCTACCACAATCAATGTCGTAACGCGATTTTGCATACGTTCGATGACAAGCCTCTGTGTTGGTGCAGTTCTAGGCGACTATGGTTTCCAAAACTAAACTGGATGTCGAACTCCAGCTTATTGGCGCTCCGACCAAAGATCATCATACTTGCCCAAGTGCAATATGGCGGCCACGAAGTGACACCAAAACGCAAAAGAAAAGACGTTCCGATTTGGTGCTAACACGATACATCGTATGTTTCTAGATTTCTGGAGAAGAACAAGATTGACTTTTTCAAGATAAGTGCAAAGACACGGTCATTTATTTTCTGCATCATTACCAAAATCTCCTATAATTCGGACAATGACAGGATCAGGACATAAAAATGGTTCAAATGGCTCTGAGCCCAAGTCTATCGGAATGCACAATGGCTCTGAGCCCTATGGGACTTAACATCTGAGGTCATCAGTCCCGTAGAACAACTACTTAAGCCTAACTAACCTAAGGACATCACACACATCCATGCCCGAGGCAGGATTCGAACCTGCGACCGTAGCGGTCGTGCGGTTCCAGACTGCAGCGCCTAGAACCGCTCGGCCACACCGGCCGGCGATCAGGACAGGACATAGATGCTGTTTTATTTCACTGCATGCATACATTACACCGTTGTGCAAAAGAACGTCTTGAGTTGAGCAGAAATCAGTTAATTTGTATTATATTTGCCGAACATTTAAAAGCACGTAATTAGTAAACTCAAGTGTTACAAACAATTCATACACATCTTGGACAAAATTGTGGATATCTCTCATACATGCCAATACTAATAAATATTACGAATTAATTTACTGAATATAAACTGACATTAAAATGTGAGATAGCACCTACGCAGTGACTTTAGAAAGTAAGTTACACTTGTCTCACGCTAAGATCATTCTGGCGCATTGTCAGAAGAGAGTTAAGGACGCCAACGATGGTGGTCGGGAACTGCAGATGTTGCACTACGCGATTTCCACTTTTTCGGCAAGCTGAAAGAGCATGAGTGCGGGGGGGAGAGATTTTTTTTTCAACGATGTGGACGTACACACAGCGGTTCTCCATTGGCTCCGCGACCAAAGAGCGGATTTTTATCGATTGGTATAGGGAGTTCCAGCCGTTATTTTCAGAGATTTGGTGACTCTGGAGAAAAATAGTGTCATGTGTCTTTGTCACTTTGAAGTGTATGCAATAAAAGTTACTTGGCCTGCCATAATAACGTGTAATACAGTTTTTAAAGTTACTTCGTACATCTCAACCTAAAACGAAATAAATTTTTACATACAAGGTCTATTCAAGAAATTCCGGAACCTCCGTAATTTCGGGCCAATAGTGTGTTGGAGCGAAATGCTGTTGGCACCCCTCCATGCCTGTGTTTAATGTCTAAGCGCCGGAAGTTTCATTGTTGTATGTCTGTTAGTTATTGTTCAATACAGGATTGAGTAGAATGCTGCGTCGCACAATTTGCAAATTTCGAGATGACAGAGTTAGAGGAACAACGCGTGTGCATTAAATTTTCGTGAAACTCAAGAAAACCTTTACAGAGAGACGCCAACTGATGCGGGAAGACAACGGTGACGACTGCTTAAGCCGCACTAGGTGTTACGAATGTTTCACACGGTTTAAAAATGGCCGGACGGAAGTTGACCTTCGATCAGGACGCCCTTCGACGTCTATCGACGACACTTAGGTCAGAAATGTCAAAGAAATTGTGCGCGGCAATCGAAGACTGACTGTCTGAGAGATGGCAGAAGAATAAAACATTTCAGTTGCATCGTGTCGTAAAATCCTGACACAGCATCTTGGAATGCATCCTGTTGCCGCCTAGTTCGTCCCATGGCTCATGAGTCAAGACCAGAAAGACCTTCGCCTCGCAATCTGTGAAGAGTTTTTGGATCGCACAAATGAGAACGAGATGTTCCTTAAGAGGTCATAACAGGTGATGAGACGTGAGTTCACGGTTGTGATGTTGGCACCAAGGTTCAATCTTCACGGTAGGTCGGGAAAGGTTCTCCAAGATCAAAAAAAGCTCGTCCAATGGTTCAAATGGCTCTGAGCATTATGGGACAACATCTGAGGTCATCAGTCCCCGAGATTTAGAAGTACTTAAATCTAACTAACCTAAGGACATCACACACATCCATGCCCGAGGCGGGATTCGAACCTGCGACCGTAGCAGCAGCGCGGTTGTGGACTATGTAAGGTGCCTCTTACGTGAGGAAGACATTTTTACCAGTTTTAATAAATTATTGTCTCTTATTGATGTATTTACGATAGTTAGGACGTGTTGTGTCCGTAGCCGGCCATGAGTCGGAGAGCATTTCCCACGCTGGTTGGCTAGGTGACGAAGCGACCATATGTCGTGCGTAGTGGGGTGGGGCTCAAGGCTGGGCCGTAGCAACAAGCGTCAGCCTGGGAAATGTACATGGCAGGAAGTACCGCCATCTTGGCGCCAAAGTCACCGATTTTGTTTATTTATACACTCCTGGAAATTGAAATAAGAACACCATGAATTCATTGTCCCAGGAACGGGAAACTTTATTGACACATTCCTGGGGTCAGATACATCACATGATCACACTGACAGAACCACAGGCACATAGACACAGGCAACAGAGCATGCACAATGTCGGCACTAGTACAGTGTATATCCACCTTTCGCAGCAATGCAGGCTGCTATTCTCCCATGGAGACGATCGTAGAGATGCTGGATGTAGTCCTGTGGAACGGCTTGCCATGCCATTTCCACCTGGCGCCTCAGTTGGACCAGCGTTCGTGCTGGACGTGCAGACCGCGTGAGACGACGCTTCATCCAGTCCCAAACATGCTCAATGGGGGACAGATCCGGAGATCTTGCTGGCCAGGGTAGTTGACTTACACCTTCTAGAGCACGTTGGGTGGCACGGGATACATGCGGACGTGCATTGTCCTGTTGGAACAGCAAGTTCCCTTGCCGGTCTAGGAATGGTAGAACGATGGGTTCGATGACGGTTTGGATGTACCGTGCACTATTCAGTGTCCCCTCGACGATCACCAGTGGTGTACGGCCAGTGTAGGAGATCGCTCCCCACATCATGATGCCGGGTGTTGGCCCTGTGTGCCTCGGTCGTATGCAGTCCTGATTGTGGCGCTCACCTGCACGGCGCCAAACACGCATACGACCATCATTGGCACCAAGGCAGAAGCGACTCTCATCGCTGAAGACGACACGTCTCCATTCGTCCCTCCATTCACGCCTGTCGCGACACCACTGGAGGCGGGCTGCACGATGTTGGGGCGTGAGCGGAAGACAGCCTAACGGTGTGCGGGACCGTAGCCCAGCTTCATGGAGACGGTTGCGAATGGTCCTCGCCGATACCCCAGGAGCAACAGTGTCCCTAATTTGCTGGGAAGTGGCGGTGCGGTCCCCTACGGCACTGCGTAGGATCCTACGGTCTTGGCGTGCATCCGTGCGTCGCTGCGGTCCGGTCCCAGGTCGACGGGCACGTGCACCTTCCGCCGACCACTGGCGACAACATCGATGTACTGTGGAGACCTCACGCCCCACGTGTTGAGCAATTCGGCGGTACGTCCACCCGGCCTCCAGCATGCCCACTATACGCCCTCGCTCAAAGTCCGTCAACTTGTAACGCCGGAAATGGATATCCTCCTATTTCCATCTATTGTACTGTAAGTTTTTTCCTTAATTTGTTACCTGAATATATGACATTTCTGTGCCTTTATATATTGTAATTGGTTTACTATTTGTATATATATATATATATATATATATATATATATATATATATATATATATGCATTTATGTCGATGTATAATTGGTTTGTTTCGTAAATATTATTTGTATTTTTACGCTGGGTCTTGCCTAGGGAAAACTGCTATCGAACGATTACATCGATAGGTCGTGTGAAGAATCAAAGTGTGTAGGATCTTTGGTAGGGTTAACTCTGCCGCGTGGAGCGCGGGCAGGGCAGTTGGAGTCTGGCTGGAGTAGCGAGTGGAGCAGGTGTGTGGTGTGACGCTCCCGCGAGTTGCCGCGCTTTCGGGGTTTAGCAGCATGTAATTGCGCTCGACTTGCGATGATAGTTTCTGACATGGTGTCGCGGACGGGAAGCATTAGCTGGCGCACATCAAGAGCCCGTTTCGTCTGGTGACCGTGTCGAGAAGAAGGCGCGCCAACATCCAGCTTCTGCAACAGCGACGGCCGACAATGAGTGACCGTCGCCACCTCCTCGATCGACGGCTTCAAACCTTCAATCAACCAACAAGGAAGACTAAAAGCACGTAAAGTTTCAGAACTGTATGGCAGACCTCAGCTTTTCAAATTGTTCCATTTGCCTCGCAAAATTACAGCAACTCAGCATGAACCTTTGTTGCTCATTGTCCCAATTGCATTACCAAGCAGGGTCCCTTCCTTTTCCGAAATGAAACCGAGTGCCGTTGAAATTCAGACGCCAGCATTAAAGTACTATCATTGCATTTCATTACTTTAGTTTCCAAGTGCAGTTAAAGCATAGCTGGCTACAATAGTTAGATTACACAAGCACAAATTAAGAGTGCGAGTTTTGTTAGCATATTTTAGCTTACCTGTGACTGCAGCTCAGCTTGGTACGTACTAAATTTTATTATTGTTAATTATTCAGAATCATTTAATTCAAGTTCAAAGTTAAATCTCTTGTTTCTAAATTGCGTAGAGTCAAGTTGCTTTTGAAATGATTGTTGAGGTAGTCCAAGGCTAACCGTATTCTGCTGGATTTCGATGTGCTTCAGAAAGAAAGCTCACTATTAACTTCAGTCACTAAATTAACTTTCGATTTTCCGGATTTATTAATTCTTTTGCTAAATTAAGTCAGAGTGTAGCGAAATTTATTACTTCTGACAAACTTTCAGTTTTCACACTACACGTGTCAACCTTCAGTTGCCACGCTTCTAGTGCTAATTATATGTGTAATAACCTTTCTTTCTCAGTTACTATAGTAATTGTCCTTAGGACAGGCGACCGTGATTTCCCCCAAATCTCAAATATTTAATTACCGCTAGTTAATTGTTGACGTAACGGCCGCACATTTACTTTCTTTATTAACTTTACCCCTTTTCAAAATTAATTTCCACCAGTTTCATTTGCATTTTTCCTTTCATTTAGATGTAACCCTTTCCTCCCTCTTTACCGACAGATTAACTTCGGTGACGATTGCTTTCCCAAATTTCCCATTAGGTACACGCGGTCTAATTTTTCACTGTCATTAAGGTCGATAAGTGAGGGGGAGGTTACACGTGGCGACCTGGTGACAGGACAATCTTCAAATTTGAGGTTGTTCTGGACACCAATTTTGCATTGTGCAAATCTCGTAACAAAGTACTGGTTACGAAATGGTCGATACGTCAGCGAGAATATTAGTCTGAGGAATCCTAATTAGATTTGAGATTTGTTATTTATATTGAAAATTATTAAAATGAGTGAAGGCAACAATTACCAAAATTTGGTAGACTTGGGTACGGAACAATCGGTCGAACAGTGGGAAACACGCACCGCGGTACCCATTGTTCAGGGGCAGGCGGCTAGCATGAAAGACGCGACCGCCGAGACGCAACAAAGAGCAGAAATGGAATTCCAAACATTAGAAAATGTTTCGGAATCGGAAGTGAAAATCAAATCGGAATCCCTTGATGACGAATACGGGGGGACAATTAAAGAGGAAGCCGCTACGGAAGTAAAACCGGTAGTTTCCGGGAATTTAACTGATTTATTGAATGTTTTGATTAACGAAATCAAGGCTCAGTCTAGCAAGATAGAAACTCAATCGGCAGAAATTAAAGCTCAGTCTGAAAAAATTGACAGGAAGCTAGACAATCAGAACAAAGCTATTAATGTTGTTAACAACAATGTTGGAATTGTTAACACAAAAGTTGATAAAATCAAAGAAGATATTGTTGTGATTAATACCGAAATCGGTAATCTTAAACAGGAAATGATAGGCGTTCAGGCGGAAATTGCGAGCATAAATACGCGTTTTAATTCCAAAATTAGCAGAATCGAGAAAAGTGTAGGAGACGCAGTTGCTCCGATCATCGAGAATAAGGTGACGGAACAAATTCAATTAGTGAGAAAAGACGATCAACAGAAGGTGGAAACTTCAAAGGTTTTAGTATCCGAAGTAGATACCAAAGTGAGGAAGCAGGCTAATACCTGCGAAGAGAAAAAGAGGGAAGTGGAAACGCTTGCGACAACCACTTGCCAAGTGATTACGAGAGTGTCGGAATTAGAAAAGAAACTTGAAGAAAAACAGAGCTATGTGCCAATCTGTGCACATAGTTCGGAATTGTTGACGAAAGAGGAGCGGTTCGACCCCTTGAAAAAAGGCGGTATACACGCGACGGATTTCATTAAAAACTGTGAAAGAGTTTTACCCAGATCATGGACTAATGAGAGAAAAGTTAATGCGGTTATTGATGTGTTGGCTGGTGATGCCAAGCGTTGGGGCTTAAACCTCAACATTACGAACCTGACCTTTGACGAGTTTAAAAATTTGTTTCTGGCTGAATACTGGTCAGAGCAAAAACAGCAAAGTGTCTGGCGCGAATTTGTCGTATCGAGGCCTTTCGATGCGAATTCGCGCGGCTCGATGAAGGAGTTTTGTGAGGGCTGGATCCGCAAGTTGGAATATTTGCGTGATCGCCGCACGGAATCCGAAATAGTTTGGGAACTCTACAAGAAGCTTCCAGATGATACAAAACGCTACGTAGGAAGCAATTACAGGACAATCAATGATTTCCTGGAAAGAGTTGAGGACGAGGACAATTGGCGCAATAATCGCGATACTGGTAGAGGTCGTGGTAACAACAACGGGTACCACAGCAACCACAACAATCATAACTATGGGAATAATGCATACCGCAATCTTGGCAGCAGTAACAATAGTGGTTCGGGCCGTAATGACAATCGATACAATGCAAATAATGACATGAATGACGGAAACCAGTTTCATACTAGCGTGATACGGGCTTCGCAGAATAGTAATAACGCCAGAGGGTGTGATCAGCCGCCTCAGCAGCATCCGGGGACCGTATCTGCTGGGACGAGACAGGGAAACCATTAGCCGCGCCGGTGAGGGGCCGACCGGGCGTGGAGAAATTTTGGCGGCCCAATAACAGGAGAAAACCCAGGGGTCGTCGTTATGAAAATTCCGTGTGGAATAATCAACGGCGGGAGAGTGTGCCAGTGTTAGGAGAAAGGAGTGCGCCCACAAGTAGTAGATCAGCTGTAGACACGGCGGTAGGAAGTACATTCACTGTCAGTGAGAACAATTTAAGTAGTGTTCCGGAAATCGATTATAAAGTGGCAGCTGTAATACCGACAGCGAAACTGGAGATTGAGTTTAAGAATGATTCGCAAGTGTTGAGAGAAGATCAGATGTCGGATAAAACGTCCGTCATCGAACGAGGGGATGCAGAGAGGGATGAGGTCTGGTTAAGGCAGTTCGGTCGCTTATACGACGAACTAAGAGATTATAGGGGTCTGTATGGGAGAAGCGTTTATGGGGAGCGCGGGCAGGATTTGCCGCGTTTCGTCCCACAGGAAGATAGTATTTGTGAAGTGATAGGAAGTTCTGGCCCTAACCGGCAGACTTTACTAGAAATAGTTGATGTTAATGGGGAGCACGAGCAAGATTCGTCGTGTTTCGTCCCGCAGGAGTTGGCTGTTGAAGTAGTAACGGAAAGTTCTGGCCCTAACCGGCAGACTTTACCGAAAGTTACAGTGGTAGAAGTAGCCGACCCATCCGACGCAAAACTCCAGTTTAAACAGTGCGAAAGTATTGAGGAGAAAGATTACGAAAATTTTAGTGATAGCCGGACACGATTGGTAGAAAAGCATGTGGATTACAGCGTGTATGAGGTTAGAGCTGACATTATACGGTCAGACGATAGCAGTGTGGGTTGCGCAGATCTAGCGGAAGTAATTGCAGAGACTACTGGGCACATTCCTCCAGGTAGATTGGCGGATGATATCAATCTGGCCAAAGTGGAATCAACGAAGGTGACAATTAGTGAAATGATAGCAGGGCAACACTCACTAGTTGACGAGTTAGAGGAAAAGGTTTCGGTATTGGAGGCGAAGCTACAGACTAAGCCTCAGGACAAACGTGTTGAAATTAAGACTGTATGTGAACAGAGACTGAAAAAGCCGCCAGATACACCGGATTTAGGATCAAAGCCGGGTAGTTTTTTCTGGAATGACCTGGATATAGACGAGGATTTACTGTGGGAAAATAAAGAAACAGTCGAGGACAAGTGTAGACAGATAGTAGAGTCTGCTAATATGCACGACCTACAACTAAACGTGTTGATTGACACCGGTGCAGAATTGAGTGCTGTATCTGGGAAAATATTTGAGTTACTGAAAGACAGACCTGGTATCGTAGTTATGCCAGTAACAGGAGTGAAAATTATCGGTGCTACTGGGAAGGCCAGTAAACCGGTCACAAAACAGATTTTTGTCAACTTCGAGATATGTGGGGCACGATTTGAGCAAGAGTTTGTCGTCGTGCCAGACTTAACTACGGAAGTAATTATCGGGTTAGATTGGCTATTAAAGTACCGTGCAGTGATTAATTGCGAAAGCAAAACTTTGACATGTACGTCACAAGATAAAACAATAGTAGTTAGTTTTGAGGAGGCAGGAGACGGTGTGCATAGGCAATACCAGCCTATACACATTGTTAACTGGCCGGATGCTATTGACGTAGGTATGAATTTGAACTACCGTAACGTAAGGAATCTCGGCATTGACAAAAGTGTAGAAAGTGGATTGGAAGAGATAATCAAATTCCCTCCGCGGATTGACATTAGTATTGGTGTGAAAAAAGATCGTTTGCGAGAAGTAATGAAGCTAAAAGCCGATGCTCGCATACGTCGTCATGACGCTAAAGCGCGTTTTGCTAAGTTTGCAATCGGAGACTTAGTACTTGTAAAAGCTCGTGAGAAATCGAGCGAGATAGACCATGAAATCTCTAAATTTAAGTTTGTTTATAATGGACCATATAAAGTCATTGGTATACCTCACACAAATGCTTATTGCTTAGAGTATCCAAGCTCTGGAAAACGATTAGGTATACGGAATATTGTAGACTTGAAATTGTACCAACCTAGGATTGATTAATACCACAGAATGGGTAGTTTGTACAGTATGTAATATAGAGTGTAAGATTTAAGGATGTGCCATGTTGCGATGCTGTTGCCTGACCTAGAGGTCATTAAAGAACTTGTAATTAACAAGTAATTAATTTTTGATTAGACGTTTTAACCAATTGAAAAATCCAAGCTGCTAGTTTAAGTTTTCAGCTGAGTCACAGTAGATTAACGAATGTAAATATGCTTTTGTAACTAGCTGTCAGATTTCATGAATGTGTGTTTTACTAGTCATTGCCGATGTACTTAGACGCTGTTTTAAGTTTCAGGCTAGTACATGCGTGTGATGATGGACAGTGTTGAGTTATCCACAGTGATAGTATTAAGGGACTCCTTGAGATTACTCGGGAGTGAGTTTTCCTAAAGAATTCAGTGAAACGGACGTTCTGGAAATGCCGCTACACAGGCGAGTGAGATCAAGCGTGCCGCACAGGCGGGCGCAACAATACTGGCAAGGTGGAGCCGCTGTCGGCTCTCCGGTCGCTGTCGGCTCTTGTGCCGCTGTCGGCATTCTTTGTACTTGCGAGTACGGAAGGCGGAGTTGTTTTTCTTCCCGGACAGCTGATATGAAAGAATTCTGTTGTCAACATTTATGTTTTTGTCGATCTGCTGTATATTATTTTCTTGTTTAGCGTCAAGTGCACACTCATGACGAGAATATTAATTATGAAAAGTTTATATAAAATACGTATTCTATGTAATTAATTATTAATTTGCGTATTTTGATATACCTGTTTTCTATGACCATGTAATCTGATTAATTTTGTAAATAGTATTCCATTTCTTGATACTGCTAGGAATTTAGATTTTTAGAATAGCTAAACCATTTTCTATGCTTTCTATGAATTTTAATATGTCGTCAACCTGTTTTATTTTGTGCAAGATGACAGAGTGGAATAAGATTAGGACTGTCTCCACTCAATTTTTATGGTCTAAAAAATTGATTTATGCTTAATTAGACGAATGCTAAATTTTGATGATGTTTTGAGCATATGCATTTCCGCTGTTTATTTTTTGGGACATTTTCTGAGTCTGTTTAGGTTACACGAACATCCTCAGACAATGTGGGGCACGTGTAACGCCGGAAATGCATATCCTCCTATTTCCATCTATTGTACTGTAAGTTTTTTCCTTAATTTGTTACCTGAATATATGACATTTCTGTGCCTTTATATATTGTAATTGGTTTACTATTTGTATATATATATATATATATATATATATATATATATATATATATATATATATGTATGCATTTATGTCGATGTATAATTGGTTTGTTTCGTAAATATTATTTGTATTTTTACGCTGGGTCTTGCCTAGGGAAAACTGCTATCGAACGATTACATCGATAGGTCGTGTGAAGAATCAAAGTGTGTAGGATCTTTGGTAGGGTTAACTCTGCCGCGTGGAGCGCGGGCAGGGCAGTTGGAGTCTGGCTGGAGTAGCGAGTGGAGCAGGTGTGTGGTGTGACGCTCCCGCGAGTTGCCGCGCTTTCGGGGTTTAGCAGCATGTAATTGCGCTCGACTTGCGATGATAGTTTCTGACATGGTGTCGCGGACGGGAAGCATTAGCTGGCGCACATCAAGAGCCCGTTTCGTCTGGTGACCGTGTCGAGAAGAAGGCGCGCCAACATCCAGCTTCTGCAACAGCGACGGCCGACAATGAGTGACCGTCGCCACCTCCTCGATCGACGGCTTCAAACCTTCAATCAACCAACAAGGAAGACTAAAAGCACGTAAAGTTTCAGAACTGTATGGCAGACCTCAGCTTTTCAAATTGTTCCATTTGCCTCGCAAAATTACAGCAACTCAGCATGAACCTTTGTTGCTCATTGTCCCAATTGCATTACCAAGCAGGGTCCCTTCCTTTTCCGAAATGAAACCGAGTGCCGTTGAAATTCAGACGCCAGCATTAAAGTACTATCATTGCATTTCATTACTTTAGTTTCCAAGTGCAGTTAAAGCATAGCTGGCTACAATAGTTAGATTACACAAGCACAAATTAAGAGTGCGAGTTTTGTTAGCATATTTTAGCTTACCTGTGACTGCAGCTCAGCTTGGTACGTACTAAATTTTATTATTGTTAATTATTCAGAATCATTTAATTCAAGTTCAAAGTTAAATCTCTTGTTTCTAAATTGCGTAGAGTCAAGTTGCTTTTGAAATGATTGTTGAGGTAGTCCAAGGCTAACCGTATTCTGCTGGATTTCGATGTGCTTCAGAAAGAAAGCTCACTATTAACTTCAGTCACTAAATTAACTTTCGATTTTCCGGATTTATTAATTCTTTTGCTAAATTAAGTCAGAGTGTAGCGAAATTTATTACTTCTGACAAACTTTCAGTTTTCACACTACACGTGTCAACCTTCAGTTGCCACGCTTCTAGTGCTAATTATATGTGTAATAACCTTTCTTTTTCAGTTACTATAGTAATTGTCCTTAGGACAGGCGACCGTGATTTCCCCCAAATCTCAAATATCTAATTACCGCTAGTTAATTGTTGACGTAACGGCCGCACATTTACTTTCTTTATTAACTTTACCCCTTTTCAAAATTAATTTCCACCAGTTTCATTTGCATTTTTCCTTTCATTTAGATGTAACCCTTTCCTCCCTCTTTACCGACAGATTAACTTCGGTGACGATTGCTTTTCCAAAATTCCCATTAGGTACACGCGGTTTAATTTTTCACTGTCATTAAGGTCGATAAGTGAGGGGGAGCTTACAAACTGCACATACGGTTCACGTCCACGCTGTCGCGGCATGCTACCAGTGTTAAAGACTGCGATGGAGCTCCGTATGCCACGGCAAACTGGCTGACACTGACGGCGGCGGTGCACAAATGCTGCGCAGCTAGCGCCATTCGACGGCCAACACCGCGGTTCATGGTGTGTCCGCTGTGCCGTGCGTGTGATCATTGCTTGTACAGCCCTCTCGCAGTGTCCGGAGCAAGTATGGTGGGTCTGACACACCGGTGTCAATGTGTTCTTTTTTCCATTTCCAGGAGTGTAGATACCCCGAAGAAGATCGACAGCAATTTCAGAGAATTAGCTTCCACCGACAGAGACATCCAATGCGCCAATGAAGAATCTGCACGGGACGACATTTACGAGAGCTGCGCCGCGCACAGGTAGGAGGATATCCGACGACACGACCCACCAAGGCGGATCAAGGAAGGTTCGACTTACACTCGCAAATTCCGGGTGGAAATGCTGACCAGTTATACTGTACGTCACATATACCACCCTCTACGGACTCGCGGCTAAGCTAAGTAATAACAGTATCAGTTTAGAAACGAGGCTTACAGCTGAAGCGCCTAGAACCGTTCGGCCACAGAAATCGGCAAAGCTCGTCAGGTCAGGTCAAATGGCAAAACCATAGTGGTAATTTTCTTTGATCTTGGCTATTAACAAACCGTTTGAGTTGAATTTATGCAGCTAAAGAGGTTTATTAATATCCAAGATGACTACTCATAGTTGTGGTTGCCTTACATATAAGGTTGTCTGTAGTTTTCTTTGTAGGATTAGTTCATCATGAATTCGTGCCATAGGGACAAATTGTTGATCGAGGGTACTACTGGGATTTGTTGCCACGCCTGTGAGAAGGAAACGGCCTGCAATGTGGCGAGACAATTCATGGCTCCTGCATCACGTGTAAGTAGGCTGTTTAGGTTTTTTTTGGTAACGCCACTTCTGTATGAAAATCACTGGCTGTGCTGTGTGCAGTCTGTGGCTGCTTTGCATTGTTGTAATACTCGCCATTGTAGTGTTAGGCAGCTGGCTGTGAACAGCGCATAGCGTTGCGCAGTTGGAGGTGAGCCGCCAGCAGTGGTGGATGTGGGGAGAGAGATGGCGGAGTTTTATAATTTGTCATGAACTGCTATATATATGATGATATCAAGGTAAATACATTCTTTGTTCTCTATTAATATCTTTCATTTGCTAACTATTCCTATCAGTAGTTAGTGCCTTCCATAGTTTGAATCTTTTATTTAGCTGGCAGTAGTGGCGCTCGCTGTATTGCAGTAGCTTGAGCAGCGAAGATTTTTGTGAGGTAAGTGATTTGTGAAAGGTATAGTTTAATGTTAGTCAGGGCCATTCTTTTGTAGGGAATTTTGAAAGTCAGATTGCGTTGCGCTATAAATATTGTGCGTCAGTTTAAGCACAGTTGTGTAAAATTATTAAAAGGGGACGTTTCATATGTCGACCCTTAGCCTAGGATACCTCACTGGAATCTTCTGATTTTTTCTTGTAGTTTGTGTAATTAGTGTAGATTTTGTTTATTGCTAGCGCGTAATTGTAGAGAGAATCTCCTTTGTAGTTGCAGTCTTTCATTGTTGTACAGTAAAACAGGTGTGGCACGCATGTAGATTTGCACCAAGTATTTCGCAGCTGCAATTAACTAGATATTATTTTCAGTGTTATGTTAATGTGTTTTCTTATTTTTGCTCTTCAAATTGTGCTTTTCTGTGTTGTCATGTGAAATACTGTGACAATAATGGCGTGTGAAAAACGTAATACTAGGCTCCAAAGTAAACTGAGAAATGACAGTGAAGACGAAAGCAGTGTGTTAGCGCCGCAGAGAAATGAATTAACTAATGTTCAAAGTAGTAATTTGGTAATTGCGCATAGGGAAATGGAGCGGCCGGCAAACAATGGTGTAGACAGGGAAACAATTAGAGAACAGGGAAGCATTATCGATCGATCGGTCGGCAACAGCTCGCCTCAGGAATCTGAAATGACAGGAAACAATCTCGCAAATATTGTAGACTCAGGTTTTGGGGTCCTCACCGTTTTCTCAAATGAGTCAAGACACATTTTCTGCTTGTCAAAATGTGAATGTTGCCGGTGCAACTTCACTGCCGAATAGCACTGAGGAACATGTTTCAGACACCAGTGCACTGTTATTACAATTAATGCAACAAATGGGACAAAAGCTTCAAAAGTTAGACATAATGGAACAAAATCTTCAAAAGTTAGACACAGTGGAACAAAATCTTAAAAAGTTAGACACAACACTTGAACAAAATCAGAAACAAATAGGACAAAATCTTCAAAAGTTAGACGCAATGGAACAAAATCTTCAAAAGTTAGACTCATTGGAGCAAACTCTTGAACAAACACGCGAGGATTTAACTACTGAGTTACATCACATTGAATCGAAATATCAAAAAGTCTGTAGTGACGTAAAAACACAAATTTGTGAGCATTTCCAACCTATTTTTTCGCGTCATGAAAATGCACTACAGAATCACGAAGCAGCCATAAAAGAACTGCAAACTACTGTTCATGAAAATCATGAGACCTTGCAAGCTAAATTTGACTCAGTTGCATCTACCGATTCGGTTACGCAACTTGCAAAAACTCAGGAAAACTTGAAGGACACAGTAGATTCGATTTCAACACAAATGGACACTCTGAAACTTGGTTCAGAAAAACACACTGAGGAAATGTGTTCACTATCGGAGAAAGTAGCCGAACTTTCGGATCAGGTCACTAACTTATCTACAAAGGTAGATGATGATCTGAATGACACAAGACCTGTAGCCTTCACTGACACAGAAGAGTATGAACAAATTAGAAAATTCAAACAAAATCAAAATCAAATCAATACACAGTACAAAAGAGAAATCCGGGAAGTACAAGATCAGTTGACGCAGGTAATACAAGAATTACATATTTCAGAGGACACTCGCGCTCCAGTACAGGAAGAGGGACGTAGAAATACGGAACAGCCACAAAATAATAACACAGCGCATTTCGGAAATTATGAAAGAAATTGGCAAGGTGCACCGAATTTTGAAGTGGAACCGCCGAAACGACGTAACAATGACCGATATGCGACTCGCCGACATGATGACTTTGACTATAAGCTGTTCATTACTACACGTAAATTCAAAACGTTTAAAAATTCTGCCAACGACATTCATCCACAAGCGTGGCTCCATCAATTCTCTCATTGTTTTCCCCCCAACTGGTCATTGGAGCACAGGTTAGAATTTGTGTGTGGCTACTTGGAGAATGAACCAGCTGTAAGAATGCGATCGGTCATTCACGATTGTCACAGTGAAGGAGATTTTTATCATGCCTTCCTCTCAGCATATTGGTCTCAAGCCACACAAGACCGAGTAAAACATAGCATCATAATGATGAAACGTTTCGAACAATCTGAATTTTCCAGTCTTATGAAATATTTTGAAGACATGTTGCATAAGAATCAGTATCTTTCAAACCCATACAGCCCCTCAGAACTCATCCGCATTAGCTTAATCAAATTACCTGAACATTTACGGCATATTATTTTGGCAGGACGTTGCAAAGACGACATTGAAGCTTTTCAGGGACTGTTACAAGAACTGGAAATTGACACTGACAATCGCGGAACGCGAGAACAGGAGCACAACAATTACAGGTCACATCTGTCACAATTCCGCGATGACAGAAATAATACACGACAAGGCTATTCTTATAACGTAAATCGTGACCAAAACAGACACCACCCGTATGACAACCGTTGGCAGAGTAGTAATAATTACAGGGAAAGATCACCTCTCCGCGGTAATGACTATTACAGAGACAATCAGAGAAACAGACACTATGGGAACCAAAATAATTATTATTACGAGAGACAGAATAACTTTAGACGCAACGGTCCAGCGCGCAGTTACGATTCAGGGAGAAATTCTCCACCACTTAACCGACAAGAAAGAAACTATGGCATCTACCGACATGACGACAGACGATATGATCGTAACGACAGACCTGAATTTCATCAGAACTGGCGGGATTCAAACAGAGCTGGGCCCTTTCGGCAAGGCGAATTTGTAGAAGTTAGGTCTCCTAATCCCAGTAACGACGCGCGCCAACAAAGAGACAGACAATGACTCCACAAGCAGGCAGCCGCGTGCGCCCGCTGGCTCCGAGAAAAATAACATAAGACGCTAGCCTTGAGAAAAGATTTAGCATTCCTCACCGACGTATAAAACATGACAATTGCTTTGAAGTTGAAACTCTGTGTACTAGGAAGAGTAAAGGTTTACACCACATTTCACACGTAAAACCGTTTATTGAGAGATAATGTGCTTTTTTAACTTGAGATTTTAATGCAACATTTTGGTTCACTTGAAAATACATTCTGGGTTTAAAGTACTTTCTGTGAGATACCAGATGACACAGAGGTTAGTTTATGTGACAGCTACACGATTTTATCACGACGCTACTAATGAGTGACAATTTACAATGTTGCTTTTGCGCTGTATCTGTTTTATATCTGCACAGTGTTCTGAATTCTTTTGGAAAGAAAAACAGGTTTTAGTAGTAACTTTTGTGGTATAGCTACAAGGAGACAGCCTTTTCTGTAGCACAACAATACGTTACAGCACAGTACTTTCTTCATCACAACAATAAGCGTAATAACTACGATATCTATACACAAAGCATTTCACTTTTGTTTATCATGAGGTAAGTACATTGACTTCTGCAGAACTTAGCTTTCGGAGGACGATAACTACGAGACTTCCACAGAGATTATGTTGCGACATGACACACAGTTTAGCGCTACAGGACACGTATTTGAGTGATTAATTTTGTACTTAAAACATTTATTTTTAAAGATTTTTAAATTGCAAAGAAAGTTTTCCGTGATACATTTCATTCCATTGCTGTAATCTGTAACACCTGAGGGTATAATTACATTAATCCTCAGGGGGGTACACACTTACTTTGTGTACCATGTGTGTGGCAACCACAAGGAACCCTAGCTAATATGGTATTTGCTTATACAACTTTACACATCGGTACCATATTTCTCCAACACATAAATTACACAGCTATCTGATTATTTGACAGAGAAATAAACATTCTTTTTACTACGTCAGTGACAGATGTTTACGCAATTACACAGTTGGATAACTTCACACTTACGAAATTGTATGTTGTTTGTACTTTGTGAACTGTTCATATTTTTTCAGAACCATTGTGATACTATGAGAGCTTAGAATGATATATTTGGTAAGGGAGCATGATTTTAAAGTACGTATGAAATAGATGACACTTTTGACATGAGCAGAGAATTTTTTTTAAGTTTTGATATTATTGGAGGAAGCTACGACGATTTTGAGAGTTGACTGAGGTGTTATGATGTTATTTTTATGACGACTATGTGTATTATGTTGTTGCGGTATGTTTATGATCAATAAGCTGATGCTATATAAGGAATGTGATTACGTGTTTATATGTATATGAATAATGAATAGAAGTTAGGGACTATGGTTTGTGAAAAAGGTTGTTGGAAACTAAGAATCGTACTTTAAGAGTTATGAAATGTGTGTATATGCGTGAATGTATCACAATGCTGGCGAAAATTTTTTGGACACTGTTATATTTATAGGATTTTGTTTCTACACATTTGTAACGCAAATTTTCGACCTGTGAATTTCTTATATGAGACTGTCACTGTAGCGAAAACTGCTGTCATAAATATTTCGGTATGAAAGGTAAGTGACCGTGACGTAATTCGTTGTGAGCGGCCAGGTGTGCCAGCCGCCTTGAGAAAAAGCCATTAGGTGGTAGAAAAAAAAAGGGAGGCCATTATCCTCGCTATTGACATTCCTTTGTAGAAAGCATCGTAACTACGACACGCTAATAATAACTTGGAAACATTCTTACAACTGCACACCTGATTAGGACAAGTGTCTTTCTACGAGAGTTGAGAGAATTTCTACTAACTTATGAAATGTCACATGACTATTGAATGATATTTTTATGCTTTGGTTTGCGTAATTGCTTATTTCATTTGATATCTGGTTTCCAGCTGTCTTGCAGCATTGGTTTCATAAAATAAAATTAAATGCATTTGCTAATGTGAACACTTTCTGTCAACAGATCTATTAAATAATTACTATGATCCCCATTCTTCGAAAAAGGAGCTCTTGGAATGGAAAGAACAATAAGAAGGGACTAGTAACAGGAACTGCATACATAATTTTCTTTTCAACTACTTGGTAATTTTTTTGGTAGAGTAAGTTATCGTGATGCATCACTCTAGTGTTAAGATGTGACATAGGTATTACACATGGCCATTTTTAGTGTAATATTTTTTCTGCTTGAGCTATGTCATGTTTAGAGATAAGTTTTTTTTTTTTTTTTGCTGCTGCTGTTTGCCAGGCATAGTGCTACTGAATTTTAATTTGTGTTACTCTGCTAAGCCAGATTTATTTTTCTTGTTTGCTGCTCATTGCCTTATGTTAGTTGTAATTTATGCTGCTTGCTACGCCATTTGTATTTTTGATCATTGCTGTTTGTGTTAATTGTTTTCTGCTGCTGCATTGCCTCGTCCCTTAGTTTAGCATCTGAGCTCAGTAGATTTAAGTTAGCTTAAGAGGGGGTAGACTATATAAGAACCTAACTATGGAGAATAGGGAAAGAATGCTTTGAAAGTTATCTGAAAACGATTTGGGCCTAAATGAGTATTGTACAATGAGCCATATTTATTTTGAAAGAAATATGGTTAGAATACAGAAAAGAGGTACAGATAGGACTTTTTGGGAATAATGATGAACGAAGGGAGATCTCCATGCAAAATACTGCAGTAAAACAAACCCTGTCCTTTCCTTTTGTATTATTTTGCTATGTGTGTATGTACCATTGTGTATTTGTATTTTTCCTGTCTTTAAGTGTTTAGGTAATAAGATTTATGTTGTAGAATTTTTCTAATACTATGTCATTTACTTTGTAAAGATGTTTAGACATTACTTGTTCTGTTTTGTTTTAATGCTCATGGGTGAAGTTGATGTTTCGAAAGTTACTCTGATCTTTCGTGTATGTACTCATGTCGTAATTCCTGTAACACTGATGTATATATTTTTATTCTTTTGTAAAGCCCATATTACTACAAATGTTATCTGTATTGTTATGTTCTTTAATGATGTATTTTGTACCTTTGTAATTGTATTCTTATGTTATAAAATTGTAATTGACACCAGTTCATCAAATTAAGTAACTTGTAAGTTACATTTCACTGCACACGTTTCTGTTGGTCATAGTATATGGACAATATGTGAGAAGTAGGGACTGTTAGTGTTTGCACGTGTGTTAATAATTCAGCAAGGGACTGGATAACAGCATTGCTGGTTCTAAGGACAATTCCAAAAACTCTGTGAGTGCACAAGTGGTGGTTATGGACTTGCTATATTATCCGCAAGACTCTTCAATGGTGATTGTGCTCCTGCACAGTCACAACAGATGGCTGCTGGCCATCTCTACAAGGACTGCAGTGGGTCTGCACCTCTGGTGGCCCACCAGTACCATTATCTCTACAAGGACTACAGTGGGTCTGCATCTTTGATGACTCACCAGTACCATTATTTCTGCAAGGACTGCAGTGGGTCTGCGCCTCTGGTGGCCCACCAATACCGTAATCTCTACCAGGACTGCAGTGGGTCTGCTCTGTGATGACCTACCAAACGATCTTCTTCAAAACTTCGATTGACTCCGCTGTGGGTTTGCTCTGTTGTGGCCCATTACCTGTCAGCATGTCAAGAGTCAGCACTGTCTTTCCGTTGGAAGGACAACACTACTTCTTCAAGACTGCATGGAAATCCACTACTTCTGTGTGCAATTTCTTTTACTAATGAGACTTTGTAAAACAAAAAAAATAAAAAAAACTGTAATTTCTATTATGATGAATGATCAGAACTATCTTTATGGACTGTGAGAAAATTTTAGCTTTTGACCAACATTGTATCAATAAGTGTGTGCATTTGATTTCTTTGTTACTGTAATTACGATTATGAAAAATTTTAACAAATATGTATTGGCCAGTGCCCAAAAAAATTTGTAAAATTTTTTGTGGGGAGCATGGGGGCTATGTAAGTAGGCTGTTTAGATTTTTTTTTGGTAACGCAACTTCTGTATGAAAATCACTGGCTGTGCTGTGTGCAGTCTGTGGCTGCTTTGCATTGTTGTAATACTCGCCATTGTAGTGTTAGGCAGCTGGCTGTGAACAGCGCATAGCGTTGCGCAGTTGGAGGTGAGCCGCCAGCGGTGGTGGATGTGGGGAGAGAGATGGCGGAGTTTTGTAATTTGTCATGAACTGCTATATATATGATGATATCAAGGTAAATACATTCTTTGTTCTCTATTAATATCTTTCATTTGCTAACTATCCCTATCAGTAGTTAGTGCCTTCCATAGTTTGAATCTTTTATTTAGCTGGCAGTAGTGGCGCTCGCTGTATTGCAGTAGCTTGAGCAGCGAAGATTTTTGTGAGGTAAGTGATTTGTGAAAGGTATAGTTTAATGTTAGTCAGGGCCATTCTTTTGTAGGGAATTTTGAAAGTCAGATTGCGTTGCGCTATAAATATTATGTGTCAGTTTAAGGACAGTCCTGTAAAATTATTAAAAGGGGACGTTTCACACGATAAGGCACCCGCACATTCCTACCTGTCGGTGCGTGAGTATTGCGTAAAAAACGATATCACGGTGCCGCCTCATCCTCCATACTCTCCAGACATCGCCCCAGGGGGAACTTTTTATTTCCAAAGTTAAAAACCCAGTTGAAAGGACGAAGATCTGTAACGACGGACGAGATAAAAGAAAATTCGCGGACTATGCTTCGCGTAATTCAGGAAAAGGCGTAGTAGTAGTAGTAGCTTTATTCATCTGTAGATCTCTTTTTACAAGGATATAGGATATGTCAAAGTATACACATATATTTACAGACTTACAGTTCGAGACAATCATTAGTTTTACTCCCGGAATACAATGCACTTTTTACAAATAACTTATTAAATAATGTAATGCCACATTGTTCACTCATATCTCACTATCAGTCAGAGAAACACACTATACACACATTGTTTCATAACACTTCACTCACTACACACACACACACACACACACACACACACACACACACACAAACACACACACACACACTGGTGATCTCTAGGCCATTTCCTGTACTGCAACTTCCCATTTGCAATCCTGAAAAACTGAGTAAGCATCCATCCATAATGAGTGTGCTATGCATAGCTTGGGGTAAGTATTTATAGAACAGAAAAAAGAAGGAAGAAAAACGTGACGATGTTATGTGGAATGTTGGATATTTTATAATCATTATTATTACTATTATTTATTTGTATAGCATTTTTTTTATCAAACCCCTACAGTGCGGCGTATGAAGTATAAGCGACAATCATATTACGAGAGCGTGTACGAAAGTAATACCTCCGAATTTTTTATTGTGTTCTCAATATCGGTTGAGGTATTATTGTCGTGCATATTACTCAATCGGCTTTCCCGCTTCAGAGACGCATTGCAACCCTCTGCTGCTAGAGGACTCTGAACTGTAACGCGTAACAAGGCGGTGTGTAACGTAACTATGTCGGTGCGTGAGAAACAGCGCTACAGTCTGGAACCGAGCGACCGCTACGGTCGCAGGTTCGAATCCTGCCTCGGGCATGGATGTGTGTGATGTCCGTAGGTTAGTTAGGTTTAATTAGTTCTACGTTCTAGGCGACTGATGACCTCAGAAGTTAAGTCGCATAGTGCTCAGAGCCATTTGACCCATTTGAGAAACAGCGCGTTGTCATCCGAGTTTCGAATTCGAAGAGTTCGTCCACACATGGAGCTCTCTCTCCTTCAACATGACAATGTCAGAACACACACGAGTGCTGCGACATCTGCAACAATCCGAGGTTTTCGGTTCACTGCCATCGATCATCCTCAATACAGTCCCGACTTGGCCCCATACGATTTTGATCTGTTTCCAGAACTTAAAGAACATTTTCGAGGACTTCATTCGATAGAAGCGGTGCAAGCAGATGTGAGGCTGTGACTCCGTCAGCGGATCAGACATTCTACAGCAATGGCATCAACAAAGTGATCTCTCCTTCGGAAAAATATGTTCGTCGTCAGGGCGACCATGTTGAGAAATAAATAAATAGAAACGAAGAATAAAGGTGTAGAATGTTAATAATGTTTGTGTTATTTAAAAAGCGTTAAGAATTTTCACATAAAAGTTCGGAACCATTACTTTTCAGCATGACATAGTAGAATGTACTGAGTTAATACCGTGCAGTGCTAAAAAAAAAAAAAAAGAAAGAAGGTACGAAATTCTCTCTTTCTTCATTTAACCACAACTACTAACTAATAGCTGAACAGTGAATGATGACAAGAGGTAAAATAATTGTTTTCGGATCTCGTACGTAGTGTCCAAAAAGACGGAATATTTATTACTACGAATTTACGACTTTTGGGCTTTATAACAATCTTTTTATTTAGATATGAAAGTAGCATACGCGAAGGAGGCATTTATTCTGTTGTTGCATGCTTCTTCTAATGAAGTATTGCAGGACGTCGTTGATCAGACAGGCTTCGCTTATTGTTATAGTCCATGAGGAAAGGCTTATGATCTCAGACGAGTAACTAATCCTGAACGACGTTAAGGTGGACCGAAACTTTTTACCCAACTAGAGCATGGCGGTCGATGCAAAACAGAGGACTCGGCAGTCACGTGGAGGTTTTACGCACAGGGACCAGAGCTCCACATCCCGGTATTACAGAGATCACTGTTTACATTCCGTAGTGACGGCAGCCTTTTGTGCTCCGTTGTTGAACTCTTGCAACAGCGCTGTCAGCTGACAAGTGATCTCTCGTCATACAGATTATAGTCAAACGGGGCAATAGACTGACGCAACTGCAGCTGGAAACACTTCATCCCCACTTTTATTTTAACAGCGTCACTGCGCAGTTTTTTCCGTCTGCTATCACCCAAATGTCAAATGTAGCACAACTTCAGACAGAGAGATTGACTGTGTGTGTGTGTGTGTGTGAGTGAGTGAGAGAGAGAGAGAGAGAGAGAGAGAAACACAGTCAGTGGTCGCATAAGATATTCTTTCCAGTGCCGTCCGCTGTGGCCGAGCAGTTCTAGGCGCTTCAGTCCGGAACCGCGCTGCTACTGCGGTCGCAGGTTCGAATCCTGCCTCGGGCATAGCTGTGTGTGATGTCCTTAGGTTAGTTAGGTTTAAGTAGTTCTAAGTCTAGGGGACTGATGACCTCAGATGTTAAGTCCCATAGTGCTCAGAGCCATTTGAACCATTCTTTCCAGTCAGACATAATGATGGTCTTGTTTAAAGTTTATGACCAGATTGCTGCAAGCATCCGTTTCCAATACGACCAAAGGCGACATTGCATTTGGGTGAAACTATCTCCGAGCAAGCAATTCCTTTGTGATCATGAGGGGCAGTAACGAACAAATAACTAGACTGTATACCCAGTTACAGACGGTGACATGATAGACTATTTTTCGACATTGTACCTACTAATTTTGGTGTCTGAAAATTTATCCAATATAAAAACGCCTCCTTCTTTCACACAAAGACCCATTGTTTACGTTGTTGCGTATATATTTATGAAACTTACTTATTTCCCTGAAACATATATTTTTGTCATTTCTTTTAATTTGACATTAGAACTACATATTAAAAAGAAAACGGTTCGGAATTAAAATTGATTTAATTATGTAGATGTGACAGTACATCATCGTAAGAAGGTTACAGTGTGCTTTAATTTCCCGAAATAGCCGGCCGGAGTGGCCGTGCGGTTCTGGGCGTTACAGTCTGGAACCGAGCGACCGCTACGGTCGCAAGTTCGAACCCTGCCTCGGGCATGGATGTGTGTGATGTCCTTAGGTTAGTTAGGTTTAATTAGTTCTAAGTTCTAGGCGACTGATGACCTCAGAAGTTAAGTCGCATAGTGCTCAGAGCCATTTGAACCATTTTCCCGAAATAAATTTGATGCATATTAAGAATGGGATCCCTTATTTAAAAACTAATGCAAACTGCTGACTATTTGCTCTGTCGTCATTGCCAAATTTTTCTCTCAACACTACCTTGGCGAGATTCATTGAGTGTGACAGATTCTTCATTCAATAGCAGCTCAAATGAATTGACAATACTTCACATCCACATACGTAGAAACATTTCAAAAGTGAAAGACTCGGTTGGTAGATAACTTAAATAAATAAACTCAGTCGAGATTCTGTATTTCTGCTGCGGTATTCTCAACTCCTTGTCAGTAGCCCCCTTTGATTTAGTTCAGGCTGGAAAGGACCACACTCTTCAACCAGTAAGAGGGAGGACGTAAAATCGAAGAGGTATGGAAATATGCGAAGAGTAAAAATGAAATGACGTAGAAGGCAAGTGTTGCTTTTTTGTAACGCCAGCACATATTTCAGAAACAGACACACCTCCTAAAAATCCAATTAGCTGCGCATACTTTCAATTATGTTCTTCAGTTCTGATGTTGGTGGGACAGGAAGTCCATTGTTGATTTCGAGGTCGTCTACTTCGATGAGATGTTTTGAAATCTCAAAATCTGAACGAACTCCAAAAGTCTTCGTTTCGCATAATAGGCGCTGGACCCATCAACTGCGACGATTTCTTCTAATAAAACTGTAGGACAATCTAACGATGTAGAAACTTTCGCAAAAATTTCATGAAACGTCAGTTCAGTTTTAGTATCCACCGACCCTCGAGGTGCCACAAAAACTGGTACCTTGGAGAATCTCACATGGTGAAAACAATTTTCAGTGTGTTTGGTGTCGCCAAATTCCTAGCAGAGCGCAACATACTAATGAATCTACTCAGCTGCCAGACTAGTTCTCTTTTGCTTCGACTGTGGGTAAACATTTTTAGAGCAACTGCATTCGCTAGCGAAATTTCACATTTTACACAGTGCCTTGTCCACACGGTTGTAGAAGATTGCAGTTTTCTGAAGACAAAGTGTAAGCTTTCTAGCTTTTAACTTATTTTTGGGTGTGCAGGATAATTATCAAGAATAATTGTCAGTTTACGTTTTTCCAAACTGAGAATCCAGTCGTGGTAAAAATCGCCGTGTCATCAGTACATGGAGCTAGTTGGCAGTGTGGCTCCCTAAACATGTCATTAACATAAATATTGAAGAGCGCATGTGATAAGCCCGAGCTCTGTGGCATGCCCGCCAACATGTATTTAAAGCTGGATCGTATCCTGTGTTTGGCCACTGAGAGGGATCTATTCTGTAAAACGTCGTCGAACAATTTAAAGTAAACGTCTGAGGTGTTTGCGTCAACATTTTGTGAACCAAATTCGATTGCCAGATTTTATCGTAGGCATTCTGAAGATCCGGAAACACCACCGCCGTTGACGTTGCATAATTGAACACGTCACCTTTTGTGACATGTTGCGTTATCTGAAGAACATGTAATTCTGCAAAAATATGTTAGGTGTTAATTGAAGTAATAATGATCGTGTGATATACGTATTGTAATCAGTTCCATATTTAATTGTGGTTTGGGCTGATATCTCGTAGCAGCGATGGGAACTGTGAGCTGGAGAGCTATAAAGGAGGCTGAATCTGGCGGTAAATGCACACCCCTCCTCTCGAGGAATAACTACCGACGTTGTCGGAGGGCCGTAAGGAACTCCAAGTTACACTTGCCGCACCTTCCAAGTGACATAAAGTAAAGTAAAAAAAAAAGAAAAGACAAAGCTTCCTTTCACCAGCCCAATTAGAACAGCTCCGCTGGTGGCAGTGTGCCCTCAACTCAGCCATACAACAAAACTATAAGAGGCATTCAAATGAAACCCGGTCACTAGTGTAAAGTAACGGTAACGATTTTAATAACTCAAAAATGTAGTTATACACATGACACATACTCAAAAACAGTCGCCCAAACTAGTCGGTCGATTACATCCTTGAAGAAGCTAGTAGGCAGCTGTCGGATATTGGCCTGGACCCAGTCACACACTTCGTCGTCCGTTGCGAATCGATGTCCGCCAATAGCTTGTATTAAAGCTCCAAACACATAAAAGTCACACGTTGAAAGGTCGGGACTATATAGTGGATGTTCCAGCGTTTCCCACCGAAACTGCTATATTACCGTCTTCACCGCATTGGCCGTGTGTAGGCGGGCATTATCACGCAGGAGGATAACGCCATTTGACAACATGCCTCAGCGTTTCAACTTGATGGCTCGACTGTGGTTCTGTAGAGTGGCTTGATAACGCTGAGCATTGATGGTGGTTCTCCGTTCCAGGAACTAGACAAGCAGTTGGTCCTTGTGGTCAAAAAAGGACATCATGACCTTACCAGAACTGATGTGCACTGCCTTTGAATTCTTAGGAGGTGGTGAAGTCTTATGTTTCCACTGCTTGCTCTGACGCTTGCTTTCTGGTTCAAAATGATGACACCATGATTCGCCACCTGTGACAATACGCGACAGAAAGCCGTATTCCTCCTCATGATATCGTTGCAGATGACTCAATGACAGTGCCATTCAAGTACTGCGCTGTTCGGCGACCAGTTGGTGGAGAACCTACTGCGGCACAGAGGTTCTGAAAGTTATAAAGTGTTGATGCATTATGGTATGGGCGGTGCCCACGCTAATACCCAGTAGCTGGTGGATCTCTCCACGGTGATTCTGCGGTTCTCTAAGACTAAAGCATTCACTTCCGCAACCACTTTCGTTGTGATGACACGATGAGCCTGTCCAGGACGAGCATCGTCTTCCAGTGACTCGCGGCCCTCAAGGAATCGTTTGCGCCATTTCACAACACTTGAACGACTCAGACTCTACTCACCGTAGACAACTTTCATCCGTCGATACATTTCACGGCCTCCAGCTCCCTCTGCCGCCAGAAATCGAATCACTCCTCGTTCTTCCTGCTTACTCGCCTGCATGTTCGGTAGTGGACGATAATTTGTGTGACCACCTTCTCTTCGGCGTGAAACCACGCTGGTGCTATGCATCATCAAACGGTGCGCACACGTCAGTCTCTCTACCAATAGATGGCACCACCGTATCCGCAGTTACGTGGTGCCACGTTACGTGTGAGGCAAAGGTAGACAAACTAACCAGGTTTCATTTGAACGTACTTCATATAGTTGTAAATCATGTAAGCAAATCTCCCTCGTGAATCAGACTATCTGCTAGTGAAAACCGTTTCAAAAACTGTACAGTAGTTCGTGAGATTAGCCTTCATTTACAGGCAGAAAAAAGTGGCGGGGGACTTTAATTCACAATACGTATACACGTTTAAAGACGTCGCTGCAACTCGACATCTGCCTTACGCCGCTGGCACCGGAGTCGTCCGATAGAGCCGTCAACTGCTGCGTGACAAACAGTTTAGCGCCGTTTAGCCCTGTCCTTGAACCCCTGTCCAGACTGCCTTGCCTCTCCTGCTGTGCTACGCGCGACCAGCTTAGTTTCCGGAGCTGTGTTCTGATCGACGCGCTACCCAACTCGCTCTGGGTCGCTCCTCTGTAGCTGCAGTCCAGCAAGGGTTTCTGTTACGCACTGCTGTGAGACGAATTTTCAGAATGTGTTTCCAGAAAATGACAGAATGAATTCTCATAATTCTTCGAGAGACCCAACTAATATTGACAATAAAAGTATTTATGGTTGGATTCCACTGCAGAGCCCAATTCACAAATGACTTAGATGCAGTTGATGTAAGTGAATTGTTTCAATTCCTCGTTGCTGTCGAACATCTTACATTCCAGGACTTACATCAGACCAAGCCACCCTACTCACCGAATACAGGACCTTATTTGAAGAAAATCCTTTCCTTGAAGGAACTGAGGAAGCAGGGAACAAACTCGTTACTTCTGTAAGAAGGATAAAAAGGAATCAATAGATTTAGACCATACAAAACTTGGATCTAATGAGACAGTCATAAAGCTTGGAGATTCTTAAACATCTAAGTAATGATCCACCTATGACTACTGTACACCATAACATTACAGCCAATAAAATTGTAAATAGGCTGTTTAAGTTTTTATGTTGGTAACGTCACGTAGCGCTCTGTATGAAAATCACTGGCTGTGCTGTGTGCAGTCTGTGGCTGGTTGGCATTGTTGGAATATTCGCTATTGTAGTGTTGGGCTGTTGGATGTGAACAGCACGTAGCGTTGCGCAGTTGGAGGTGAGCCGCCAGCAGTGGTGGATGTGGGAAGAGAGATGGCAGAGTTTTGAGAGCGGACGATCTGGACGTGTGTCCGTCAGAAAAACGGAATTTGTAAGACTGGATGTCATGAACTGATATATATATTATGACCTTTGAACACTATTAAGGTAAATACATTGTTTGTTCTCTATCAAAATCTTTCATTTGCTAACTATGCCTATCAGTAGTTAGTGTCTTCCGTAGTTAGAATCCTTTATTTAGCTGGCAGTATTGGCGCTCGCTGTATTGCAGTAGTTCGAGTAACGAAGATTTTTGTGAGGTACGTGATTCATGAAAGGTACAGGTTATTGTTAGTCACGGCCATTCTTTTATAGGGATTATTCAAAGTCAGATTACGTTGCGCTAAAAATATTGTGTGTCAGTTTAGTGATGATCAGAATAAGTAAAGAGAGAAATGTCTGAGTACGTTCAGTTTTGATCAGCTGTTTGAAAATCAAATAACGTAAGGGGTTTACCAGCACAGTAATTCATAAATTTTTCTAAGGAGAAGTTTCAAAATAGCACATCAGGCACTGCTGAACGTGAAGACAACCGACAAATCCAAACAGCTAAAATTGTGAAGAGAAGAGCAAGAGGAGAACAGTCTGTTTACAAGATCATTCAGTATGGAAAAATTAGATAAAGCTATTAAACAAAATATGAAAGGAAAAAATTAGCTGGCTTGGATGGTGTAAGAATAGAGCAAATTAGGCACTTTGGCATAACGACAAGGAAATGAATTCCGCAAGTCTTTAATAACTGTGTGAACAGATGTCCAATCCCAAAGATATGGCGGGAAGAGTCGAGTGGTTGCTTTGGTGAAACGTGGTAAAGAAGGCAACAATCCAAAGAATTTTAAATCAGTTTTATTACTCTGTCATCTATACAAACTGCTGGAAAGAATGATCTTAAATCGCTTCCTACCTGTATTTGGCCCCTTGCTAACACATCAGTAAGATGGGTTTCGTCCTGGCCAAAGCTGCACTAGACAACTGCTGAATCTTACGCAATTCATAGAAGATGGATTTGAAGCTCGTAAGGTGACAGCGTGGTATATGCCGACTTATCAGCGGCCTATGACACTGTCAAACACCAGTTACTACTCCTCAAGGTATACAATACTAACTAGATTCATCGCAGTAATTCTGCAAAACTGTAGGTTCTCCGTTCACTTTCAAGAGCAGAGCAGTCTATGAAGACTATATAAAAATAATCTTCCCCAAGGAAGCGTGTTGGCTCCAATCCTATTCAACATCTGTATAAACGACCAACCTATAGCCCCCCCCCCCCCCCCCCACACCAGGAGTTTCTTGTATGCAATGATGCAATGACCTTGCTCTTGCCACCCACAGCTCAGACTTTGAATCAATGGAGAACACGCTCACGAATGCCCTTGGAGATCTGTCAGGGTACTACAGTACAAACCAGCTTAAACCAAACCCCTGAAAGATTGAGGTGTGTGCTTTTATTTGAGAAATAGGGAAACTACTCTTAAGTTGATGTTAAAATGGTCGGGATTGAGTTACAACATTGCTTCACTCCAAAATTCCTAGGAGTGGCGCCGGACAGATCTCTTACTTTCAAGATACACTGCATGAATTGCAAGTTGAAAGTTTCCACCAGGAACAATCTGTTAAGAAAACTGGCCGGATCACAGTGGAGCAGTCAACCTGAAACCATCCGAACCTTTGCACTTGCATTAGCCTATTCTGCAGCAGAGTAAGCTTGTCCTGTTTGGTATAACTCATCACATGCCAAACAGATAGACGTAGCTCTCAACGACACCTGCATAATCATGACAGGTTGTTTGAAATGTACTCCTGTCGAATGGACTTACCACCTTGCAGGAATAGCACCACCTCCCATTCGAAGAGAAACTGCGGCGAATAAGGAATGAAAGAAAGTGGAATAAGAACGAACCTCTTGTAAGGGCACAAACCGTCTTCGCAGCGATTGAAGTCGAGGAAGAGTTTCCTTAGAACATTAAAGGTACTTACTACCATTGCTGAAAATGACAGAATGCAACTTTGGACGGATAAGACTTCCCATCCCTCTGACTGGAAAAGAGTTTCTGAAACTCTGCCTCCAGGGCATGACGAGGAATGGATGATTTGGAAATCTTTGAATAGGCTGAGATCAGGAGTGGGTAGATCAAGGCTTAATCTAGCAACATGGGGCTACAGTACAGAAAACATTATTAAGTGTGATTGTGGAGAAGTCCAGACTGTTCAGCACATGCTTCATTGTCGACTGTGTCCAGCCTCCTGTACTGTAGAAGACCTCTATCAAGCGACAGAAAATGGACTGGAAATGGCGCCAAATTTTGGTCAAAGATTATATGAGGCACTGAGAGCACAAGCGGACTAACCCACACTTTTTGTGAATTTGAGGTATTGACATGTTGTGATAACAGTATACGAGTATTATGCAATGCATGTTGATCTGTTTGTTTATCTGAAGGTTTGTCTAATGTAGCAACGTAAACATTGCTGTTGCACTCAACCGCCGATAGATACCGTTGAGAGCAGGAGTGGACTATGCGTCATAGTCCATTTGTGCTCTATGCTCTCCGTCCACTGCCATTGCGCGTGACGCCGGCGAACGAAAGACTTGTGTATTTAGTGTGGAACAACGTATTGGACCAGTGACCACGTGGACGTGTATTTCAGTTGATCAGCATGGCAGCCCCTGCGAAAAGCGTGGAGGAGCAATTGGAAGGTTAGTTTTTATTGTGTTCCATTCCTTTTTTGCGGATAACATTGTCGATTGTACACTAACGCGTTCATATGCAAACACGTCTAGATGTACCGTATCTCGAATGGTGACTTTGTTCAGAAAATGCAGGTTGTTTTCCATACGAAAACAGAATGACATACAAACAATACTTTATGTATTGCTATTTTGTGTAATCAAGTAACGATCACTTGTAATGTTATGTGTACAACAATGTTTTACCGCCCGCCGAGTTGTGTTGAGCAATTGCTTCGCCTGTGGATACCAATGCACACGTTGACCATTACTGTAGTGTAGTTAATATTACATTGAGGGATGGATATTGTTATTACAGAGATGTTTGCGTCCGATGGGGAAGTGCCGGGAGACGCGAGAGCGAGCACGGCTGCAGCAACAACTGTTCCAGAGGACGTGCCAGAGACGAACGACGATGCCGTGGTACGGAGCCGAGGAAAGAAGCGCCTTAGAAACGAAGATAAATGGCTTCGTAACGTTAGGAAAGAACGGAGAGCTCTAGGTCAAGAGTATGTAAACCGTAAGGGTAACCTTGTACCTCGAAAGGAATTGCGGAAAATCAGCGAGTGTACGTGCCGGTATGAGTGCCACAAACACATCAACGAAGAACAGCAGGAACAAGTGTTCAATGAGTTTTATAATTTAGGCAGCCACGATCTGCAGTCGGCTTTCCTGTTTACCATGATTAAAGTCGTTGATAAAGCACGGTCTTACGTAGGTCAGCAACATTCACGTAGGGAGAAGACGAGATTGTATTACTTGCTCAATTCAAATGGGTCTGAAACGAGGGTGTGCAAAAGATTCTTTCAGAATACTTTAGCCGTATCTGCTGGAAGAATCGATAGGGTACTCAAGAATAAAGGGGAAAAAGCCACCCCTCCTCGTGATGGTAGAGGTAAAGGTGAACCTGGTAATAAAACACCTCGCCACAAAGTTGATGTAGTAAAACGTTTCATAGAAAAATTCCCGGCGTATGAAAGCCATTATGCGTATCATAAAAATAACGGTAGAAAGTATTTAGGACCAGATTTAAATTTATCAGTCATGTATTCACTGTACTGTGCAGAGGAGCAAATGCCCGTTTCTCATTTTATTTTCCGCAAAATTTTTTACGAAAACTTCAATTTGTCATTTCATCCACCAGTGTCCGACTCTTGTCGAACATGTGATGCTTTGCAGGTAAAAATAACAGCTGCCGATAATGATAAGGAGAGGACGGAGTTAATTGCAGAACGTGAATTCCATCAGCAAAAAGCTGCGTATGCACGGGCAGGTTTACATAGTGATACATTGCTTAGCAAATCAGATGGTAACGTTACAGTGATAACATTTGATTTGATGAAAACTTTGCCTACACCGATCATCTCAACTGGAGTTTGCTATTACAAACGTCAGTTGTGGACATATTGCTTTGGCATCCACAATATGCACAATGATGATGTATACATGTTTCTGTGGCATGAATCCATTGCGTCGAGAGGGCCACAAGAAATTGGTTCTTGTTTGCTGTACTTCATACGCAAGTTTGTCAGGACTGAAAAACTAATTATGTACTCTGATCAGTGCGGAGGCCAGAATAGAAACATAAAGGTTGCTGTACTGTGCCAATACATTGTCAACAGCTCAGAGTTCTCTGTGAAGGAAATAGACCATAAATTTTTAGTTAGCGGACACTCGTACCTGCCCCTGTGATCAGGATTTTGGCTTAGTTCAGAAACGAAAAAAGTATTTTCCTAATACGAGGGCTATTCCGAAAGTAAGGTCCGATAGGTCGCGAAATGGAAACCACGGTAAAAATCAAAAATGTTTTATTTGCAACAGTTAGATACACCTTGCAGCTACTTATCTCCATAGTCGCCGACCCGACTTAGACGTGTATCGTAGCGTTGTACCAACTTTCCCATACCCTCGCTATAGAAGGCAGCCGCCAGTGCTCTCCGCCAATTCTCTACGCTGGCCTACGGCTCGTTGTCTTGTGCCGAAATGTTGTCTTCATAACCAGCGGTTCATGTGACCTGAGCTGAAACTCAGAGGGAGACAATTACGGGCTGTATTGTGGGTAATCTCACATTTCCATTTGAAAACGATGCAGGAGCATCTTCATTGCCCCTGCAGAATGCGGCTGAGAATTGTCTTGAAGACGAAACAGCACGACAGTTATGTAATGTTAGCTGCATAGCTTCAGGGGAAATTTCTCACCAGGCCCCCGTACTTGGCGGCAGACACTATTTTCTAGACATCTTTACGCACTCACTGCGAGCTCAGAAATGAGAAGAGCGACGTGATGCTAACTGGGGTTATACTAGAGACACTACCCAACACATCTGTGCAAAGCTTTATCGGATTTTCATAGTCGTTTCCATTTCGTGACCGATCGGACCTTACTTTCGGAATAGCCCTCGTATTTACCGTCCTAAACACTGGAATGATGTGGTAGTGAGTGCCAGAAAAAGGAATCCATTCAAGGTAATTAATATGAATGCGGAATGTTTCTTTTCAACAAAACAACTCGAAAGAAACATCACGAATCGAAAAATGTCTTCTGGCAATTGTAAAGTACAATGGTTGAACATACAGTGGCTGCGGTATGAAGCAACCAACAGATTCAAAATATTGTATAAATACTCGAACCAAAACCAAGAGCCATTTCAGGAAATTGATGTGGCCAAACGAACATCCACATGCATCAGCAATCTCGAACTGCTTTATCCTAATGGAAATGTAATTACAGAGGCAAAAAAGAAGGATCTGCTAAGTTTGCTTCCGTATGTACCTCCACTTCATCATGATTTCTACAAAACTTTACAAACGTCATCAAATGCTGTAGAAACATTGCCTGTGGATGATTTTGAAATGTAACACAATGCGTAACATTACAGAAACCAATGTAAAATGTTACATGTAATGTGTACAATGTATACTAGTAATGAATACTATTGTCACATGCATCAGCGTACTAACGGACCTGTCATTGAGAATGTTCAACTACTTGGAGCGAAAATGGACTAAGCCACAACAAAACTGCTAATATTCTACTATATAGTACTTTTGTAATTTATCTATGTCAAAATATTGTTCAATAAAACCACAGTTACATCATATGCATGTTACAAGGCTGCAATGTATCACAAACATACATTATTTTGTGGGCCCGTATTATGAGACCTGTTTCCTCCATATTGACTTCTCCGGGGTTAGTCCGCTTGTGCTCTCAGTGCCTCATATGGCATGTTAACTATGCACCCACGTATGTTTCTGACACGAGAATAATAAAAAGTGAATTGTTGTAAAATATTGTGAAAAACGATCACCAAGAAAAATCGATTAACACGAAATAATACCGCGCTCCTCTCAAAATACTATATAATTTTTTTTCCTTTAACACGAAACAGAAATTGCTTAAAACGAAAAGACTTCGATTCTCGGACAAACATATACGCTACCTTTCTGCAGTCGCAACAACGGCCGATTTTTTCCAAGATCACAAAACACACATTAGTTGCTGTTGCTGTATTACCATTTGTCTTTGTGTGCTGCTATTGCGAAATGATTCCGACCAGTTTCCCAATTCGGTGGCTGGTGTGTCAAAGACGATTAACTGTATGTCGGAATCAGTGAATCTTATGTCACACCCATTTCATGTTTTTTGATTTTCAGTACAGTAAATTCACGCGCAACGGCAGAGAAACCGAGACGAAAAAAAAAAAAAAAAACATTTTTTCGTTTAAATGAAGATGAATCTGTCAAGACAGTTGATGAAAAACGGAATTCTGTAAAGAATTTGGCATTGCCAACTATACGCTATCGACAGTAATTAACCCACTGCTTGCGAGAAACTCTGTATAGCGTTGCCTACCAGTCGGGACTCACAGGCCCATGTTGTTTAAATTGATATAAGTTGACACTATTTTGACTACTTATGATGTGAACGACATTTGAGGAACAAATACTATGAAAATAATTTTATTTATTTAAAGTTTACATTTTAAAAAACACAATTTTTATACTTTTACTGATGGCTTTTATTCTTATTGCAAATTTGCGCAGTGTCTAGAGACAACAGCGGAATATTCCGAGCATACAGTTTCGGTGCACTTACTGTGTAACACACAATTTGACTTTTTCTATCTTTCTTCACAACACAACTTACACATCTTCTCAGGTGCTATTAATGAATCCATTGACTTCTTTACCCCTGGTAGTTACTTTCCCAAATTGATGATGAAAGTTCGACGTCTCATTTTTCTGTTTTTTTTTTTTTAGGCAGCATCAGCGAAATTATGCATGCATTCATTACACTTACATCGATCATGTTTAAGAAAACTTCCAATGGCCAGCGCCTTGCATTTGTCTTCACACTGTAGCATCGCTTCTTCTGGTCCATGGTGTCAACGCCGCCCTTTGTGGATCTGTACGACATTATAACTTCAGGCTTTAATACTTGTGATGATGACGCCGTTGGTTGGTCATGAAGAGAGTTGAAGACGGTAACAACTTCTTTCTTTTTAGGAACATAAGAGACTATCATCACAACTGGTTGGGAACCAAATAGCATAGAGTTTAGGGCCCTATTTCAAGTTCTTTGGGTGTAATAAAATTGGCAGGCAGTTCAGCTTTGATTTTCGGATAGTACCGAGTAGGTAAAGCAAATAATGAGCTAAATTAAGAGGTGTAAGCAAATTAACATAGATGATATTACGTCCAGACTTTTCAACTTCATCACCAGAGTTTTCACAACATTCTCTCCAACTCGCAAAGCTCTTGTTTCTCCCTCCTTCCCCAAATGCACTTTCATCTTCCAGCAGTAGCTTGTTTTTCCTATCACAAATTGCCAGAATATTCTTCCGTATCTACCAAGCGCTGATGGCATGTATTGTCGAAATAGGCAGCGACTTCGAAATGTGACCAACTGTTCACTGTCATGAACCATGCTGGAATGTAGGCATCCCTCAAGATGGTTACACACATCTCAAAAACTTCTCTAATAGGTTCCAGTTTGTCACTTGACCTAAGTTCACGTCGGGCTGCTGCACTGTCAAAGCGCAACACCCTCAGAATAGCATGGAAGCGACACCCTCAGAATAGCATGGAAGCGGTTGCGAGACATAATTTCATTGAACAGTGGTCGGCCATTCTCAGAATCCTAAAGTTGACTGATATCTTCATTTCTGACTCCAGTCAGAATGAGAATACCAATAAACTTTTTTACTTCATGCATATCTATATCCACACAGTCCTCGTAAACGATTCGACCTTCCTTGTTGCTCCACATACACACTTTTCCGATGAGGGTACACATATGAACAACATAAAACAAAAAAAAAATGTTCAAATGGCTCTGAGCACTATCGGACTTAATATCTGAGGTCATCAGTCCCCTAGAACTTAGAACTACTTACACCTAACTAGCCTAAGGACATCACACATATCCATGCCCGAGGCAGGATTCGAACTTTCGACCGTAGCAGTCGCGCGGTTCCGGACTGAAACGCCTAGAACCGCTCGGCCACCGCGGCCGGCCAACATAAAACAATATTCTTCATTATCACAGTTCCTTATCAAATAACTTGTAGGTTTCTGGTCTTCTTTCAATAAATCCTTTTTGCCCCACCTATCAGAAATTCCAGCTTGAGCAGCAGTAGCTCATATTTCATTACGAGAAAACAAAAAGTCGCACTCAACAAAATTTGCACTCAGTTGTTCTTCTCCATCTCCGTAAAGGGATTCGTTTTGTTCTGAGTTTTGAGCGACGTCTATCTCGTCATCATCACTGGGAGATTTATATTCACTAGGTGGGTTTTCAGAATGAGAAGACAGTTCAAACAATTCCCTTATCTCATCTGCTAGTCCTCTTTTCCGTAATATTTTTATTTTATAGAAGAGACAACTGTTGTGAAATAATGCACCGGTATAAACATGTGCTTATCACAAGGAGGACTGTTGAACACTGAAAGCATAACAATGCGTGTCAACAAAGGCAAATGACGTAACAGACGCTGCGCAGACAGACATCTGGTTCCTGAAAAATTGCTTATAACCGCACGGGCCTGCGAGGTCCGTACTGTAGGTAACGTACACCAACACTTTAACACAACGCCATAGGTAAATTTTCTTAATTTTTTCCAAAATTACGACGAACTTGACAAATTAGGAAAAGTTATAAAATTTCATTAAAATAAAATGTATAGTTAGTAATAGTGATCACGCACGAGTCTGTGACGCCCGATGGCAGATAAAGTGTTAAAAACAGAGATTAGATTGGGGCAACGTCCGAACGCAGTATGTACGAGCCAGAGAGAGAATGTGCCAAGATGGCTAAACACGAAGATGAAGAAAATCCTTTTTTGGTGCAAACAAGCTGGCTCTTAGAATGGTGCCATAGCGCGACCTGTTTTGGTCAAATGATATGACGAACTTGTAACAACTCCAGAGACCTGCGACGTTTGACCAGAATCTATAGCTATCTCTGTATTGTATAAATTAAATATTAAATAAATTAAATATAAATTAAATATTACACCCTAATTAATGTTCACGCACCCTGCAACGTTGACAATAGAAAGGACCTAGACAATGTGGATAAATTTTGGGAACGATTAGAACTTGAAATGTCAAAGATACCGAGGAATGATGTCAAAATACTTCTTGGAGATTTCAATGCACAGATTGGCAGAGAAAAGAAATACAGGAAGACGGTTGGGCTATACCCAGCACACAAATTGACCAACAAAAATGGCATGCGACTAATCCAACTTTGTCAACAATTCAACATGAAAATCAGCTCAACGTCGTTCAATAAGAAACCAAGGAAACAGAAGACCTGGAGATCCCCTATAAGCCAATTGGGAGAATTTCAAATTGACCATGTGGCCATCTCATATAACTTCCAAAAAGAGATCAGAGATATCCAGGTTAGGAGAGGTGCAAATATTGACTCAGATCATTATCTCACAAGAGTTCGGGTCCAATTCACCCCAAGAAGGAAAACACCAAGAATTCCACCAGCAATCCCAAAATTTGACCTACAAAAACTAACAGAATCAGAAACAATTAAAAAATGGGAAAATTTTCCCGCAAACAACTGGGAAACATTCAAGGAAAAAATCACAAAAATAGCGAAGGAGCAAATACCACTGAAGAAGAAGCACAAACATCCATGGTGGAATATGGAATGCGAAAAGGCAATTCAAGTTCGTACAGAAGCCTTTGCGAAGTACAGTTCAAATAAAAATGAGAAAAATCTTCAAAACTTTTTAGAAACACGGAAACTTTCAAATAAACTTATTAGACAAGAGAAGAGAAAGTATGTAACTCAGCAACTGGAATCAATAGAAGCAGATTTTAAAAATTATAATACGCATGGATTCTACAAAACTTTTGCAAACCAAACTAAAGGGTATATCCCTCAAAATGTCTGTTTTCGGAAATCAGATGGGAATCTGGCACTAAGCGACGAAGAAAACTGTGAAGAATTAGCCAAATATTTTGAAACGCTACTAAACTGTCCAGAACCAACAGAAGCTCTTCCAATATCCAGCACTAAAGTCCCACAACAGCAAGACTCTGTACCGCCAACTGAAGAAGAAATTATCAAACACATAAACAAACTCAAAAATAACAAAGCATCAGGAGAAGATGGAATTGTAGCCGAATTTCTCAAAAGTCTAGGGTCTAACTCAAGAAATGAGCTAGTTAAAATTATTCAAAACATATGGGTTACTGAAGAAATGCCAGAAGATTGGAAATGTGCCCTAATACATCCGTTACATAAAAAAGGGGATAAATCGGATGTGAACAACTATAGAGGAATCTCCTTACTTGCCGTCACATACAAGATATTATCAGCTTGTCTTCTTGAAAGAACACAAAAACTGCTAGAACCCAAAATCTCAGATTTCCAAGCTGGTTTCAGACCAAACAGATCATGTCCAGAACAAATTTTAAACTTGAAATTGATTACAAGGATGAGACAAATGCGAAGGAAGCGTACAGTATATGTCTTTGTCGACTTTAAAAAGGCATATGATTCAATTCACAGACCCACACTATTTAAAATTCTTGAAGAACAAGGACTGGATAAGAAGACACGGAACATCATAGAGCAGACATTAACAAATACAAAATGCAAAGTGAAATTCATGGGAAAACTTTCAAAATCATTTGAGATAAAAACTGGGGTTAGACAAGGTGATGGATTATCACCTCTGTTATTTAACTTAGTTCTGGATAGAGTCATGGCAGAATGGGAAAAAGAACTCAAAAAAGAAAAGTACTGGAAACCAAAATCACTGGGAACCAAAAAAGATGACCTACAAATCCCCTACTTAGCCTACGCAGACGATCTTGCAATAACGGCAGATTCTAGTGAAATGGCAGTCAAACAGATAGAAACCTTAAAAGAGTGTGCAGGAAAAGTTGGCCTACAAATATCTTTTGAGAAAACGGTGTTTACAACAACAAATCTAGAAATTTCTAAGTTACAAACCAAATATGGAGAAATTAAGAGGGTACCATACTTTAAATATTTAGGAGAGATAATTTCTGAAAAATACTCACAACAAGAAAGAATATTAAAAGCTCGTAGGGGTCTAGGGCTGGTCCAAAACATTTACAATAAAAAATGTCTATCTATAAATACAAAAATTAAACATTATAAGTCGGTAATTAAACCAATAATGCTATATGCCAGCGAAACCTTGACACTTAAAAGGAAAACAGATATGGAAAACCTGAAGAAAGAGGAAAGGAAAATCATTAGGAAAATTCTGGGACCAAGATGGACCAAAGAGGGGTATAGATTACAGAAAAATTCTAAAATTGAAGAATATTCTAACATAGAGATAGACATGAGGAAGAGGCGTCTAAAATTCTATGGCCACATAATGAGACTTCCCGATCACAGACTTACAAAAAAAATAGTAAGATACGTAGCATCCCTTGTTAATGGAGGAGAATGGATCAAAAATGTAAAGAAAGATCTGGAATTAGCCAACATTACTACTGAAGACATGAACAAAAGAAACAATTTCAAACTTAAAGTTGACAAATGGGAGGTCAAACCAGAGACAAAAGCGCCGAGAACTGGAACAAAATGGAGCGAAGAAAGAAAAGCTGAATTCTCGCAAAGAATGAAGACCTGGTGGGCAAACAAGAAGAATAAGAAGCCCCAGAAGTGAACCATCTTTACTTAGCGTCTTCCATGTTGGGAGCTTTACGACTAATAATAATAATAATAAATTAAAATCTCTCACAGTGATTTTCTGCCTGTATTTTAAGGAATATTTACGGAAATAGCGTAGGGAATTTTACATAGTTTCCACTAAAAGGTAGACTCATTCACTCGGAACGTTTGTGTTTATTTGTGTTTATGATTTATTAGCGCTTCGCCAGACAAGTCGTCCACCTGTAGTTCCTGAGTGCTACCCGTTCAAAGGCGAGCCTGGTTGTGCTAGGCTTCTTGGCATCCTAGGTGAAGCTGCTCTCTACGAATCTACAAGGTTTCACCCGTACCTCCTGTCATTGACCCAGGAACTGCATGGGAACGCTTTCCGTGCGAGAGCTACATTCTGTGAATGGGCCATGCGTAATTTCACGCTGGAGTCTTTACAAGGTGTTATATACACTTTCACAAATTATGATGTAGTGAATCGCCATAAGGTGCACTACCGGGCCGCAGACAATCCTCGGTGGGTACGACCTGTCGACCGTCAACGCAGGTGGTCTATTAATGTATGGTGTGGAATACTTGGGGATGAAATCATCGGTCCACACTACTTCCCAGGTACACTGACAAGTGAGTTATATAGCGAGTTTATAGTAAACAGTTTGGGTGGTCTCCTTGAACACGTGTGTCTACACACGACAGTCCATATGTGGATGCAGCACGATGGTGACCCAGCCCATTCTGCGCGTGCTGTTGTGGAAGAACTAAACAACAGGTTTGCAGGAAGGTGGTTGTGGCGCCAGGGTCCTCAATTATGGCCCGCAAGGTCGCCCGATTTAACACCATTAGATTTCTTTTTCTGGGGATATGTAAGGGATCGTGTTTATGTCACTGAGCCCACATCCCCTGATGATCTAAAATGGCGCATCGATGACGCATGTTGCGCCGTGACACCGGCGATGTTACATCTAGGAATGTAATTTATATTGATGTATACACAGCTGGTTTTATTGATTCCAGCGCATGATGGAAACAACTATTGTTCTATTTAAAAATATTGTATCTTTTTGCTGTAACTCTTTGGATAATAACACAATAAACTATATTCATAGCTCCGCAGACAGTGTAACGTTTCTTATGGTGACCTACCGCAATAAATATTTCCGTCGCCTATTACTTCGTAACTTACGGAGGCAAACACATTTAGTGAAACACCTTATAGGGTGAGTCAGGAGCAAAGGTACGTGTTTTGACGGGTGATAGCATTACTGATTCTGACCAAAAAACCTGATGTGGACATATGCCCTATTCCAAAAGGTTTCCGAGATAAAGCACTTTTAATGTACATTTTTATTTATTTTCTTTATTATCCATTGTCACTGTTTACAATGTACCACAGTAATATAGAGGAAGTCGAGACGAACTTTGTGATACAGGGCGCTTGTGGTGTATCAAGTCGGAAAACTACCTCAAACTGGCCTACAAAAAGTACCAAAGCTACAACCCCCGCGCGAGATATTCAATATTCCCGCGATCTCTCCGTGCAAAATGTTAGCCCTAGACAAAAAATAAATAGCACTTTTTGTAGCAAATTTAATTTAATTTGTGTACTGAGACACGATTTCGTTGGAGTGTGCGGCTTTCGAGCTATTAGAGAAAAACGTACAAAAGTGATATTAAACGTGTTCTGTCTCGGAAACCATTCGCAATAGGGCATATGTCCATATGGAGTTTTTTGTTCAGAATCACTAATGCTGTCGCGTCTCAAAGCATGCACCTTTCCGCCAGACTCGCCCTATATAACAAGATAGTGCTCTGTAATTCGGTAATTATAACAATTTACAAATTTTACCTGATTTTTACTGTAAGATTTATGTCCTTTGCAAGCTTCCTTGTGGTGCTGCACTTCTTGCGAACTTCGCGTAACTGCCTCTCCACTTTCAGTACGCATGCGACGCACTTGTGGAAACCAGTTGTCTATCTCGGAAAAATAAGATAAGCCCACTGGCAAATCCTGTTTCCCCTGCAGCCCTGAAGGGTCGCCACGGCCAGCTGTAGCGCCCACTAATGCGCGAAGCACGCGTTCTGACCTGACGCGTTCGCGGCGGCACAATAGATACGCCAATATGATTGGTGAGCACGCCAGCCGCGGCCCTCCCCCCGCCCCCCCCCCCCAAATCCCCCACCCTTCTGTCGGGCCGACTACAGTGTATTTGAACGTGTTATGTTTAACGCTGTTTTTCCCAACCTGGGAGTTATTAGTCCCTGGGACGACGGAAACGGGAAGGGGAAAATGAAATTTTTTTAGGGCTTAAGATCAGTTATGGCAAAGCCATAATTTTTTCGAAATAATCAGTAGTACTACTACTTCATGAAACATAAATATTCATTTGACATCCTCTGTACGGTAAATGCTCCCTCTGGACAAGTACAGATCCAACAGAATAGGGAATGGGTGGAGCTGATTCATTGGAGTGATGAACTCGGCCAAGATACATTTACTAAAAGCGTTTATATTGTTAAGTACATCGATTTCCAGGTTCCTTAGATAATTTTCACAAAATAAAGTAACATGAAAACCGTCTAATGAGGCAAGGAAGAAATTACAAGCTATGTTCAACACGGGTCTCAGCAATCTTTTCAGTTGCTCGATTGAGGGCAGCCTACACGGATACGCTTGTGGGTTGAATCGTGTAAATCATTATTCTTGAATGAGAGGTAGTCAAATGAAAGCCGAACACCGCCCACAACAGTACCGTGAAGTAGTTCCGTTCAAAAGCAGTTAGGGTAGGAACCTATTTTACAGCATTCTATGACAATAAACTCTGTTTTAAAGAAGCATGTATGAGTCAGTGGTTTGTGGACATTAATGTTCCTGAAATGAACTGGCTTGCCCATGTCCAGGGCGAATGCAATACCTCTAAGATGAGATAGAACGTCGATCTCGCGCCAGGCTGTAGCCTACAATATAACTACCTTCTCTGGTTTCGATTCTTGAGGAAGAATGGACTGCCACTCCTCCAGTGACCTTCAGACACATCATTGAAAGTGTCTCCGGCTGAGATCATGTCGTTATATAGATGAAGACTGGACATATCACACATAAATGTCAACTGACAGGTATCTGGGTACTTTTGATGAGACATTGTATTTGCGAAGATACTCTATATGGTTGTATCTTCGGCGGCCGGCGTGGGCGAGCGGTTCTAGGCGCTTCAGTCTGGAACTGCGCGACCGCTACCGTCGCAGGTTCGAATCCTTCCTCGGGCATGGATGTATGTGATGTCCTTAGATTAGTTAGGTTTAAGTAGTTCTAAGTTTGTAAGTAGGCTGTTTAGGTTCTTATATTGGTAACGCCACCGCCACATAGCGCTCTGTATGAAAATCACTGGCTGTGCTGTGTGTAGTCTGTGGCTGGGTGGCATTGTTGGAATTTGCTATTGTAGTGTTGGGCTGTTGGCTGTTATCAGCGCGTAGCGTTGCGCAGTTGGAGGTGAGCCGCCGGCAGTGGTGGATGTGGGCAGTGAGATGGCGGAGTTTTGATAGCGGATGATCTGGACAGAGACAGTAAATTTGTAAGACTGGATATCATGAACTGATATACATATATTATGACTTTTGAACACTATTAAGGTAAATACATTGTTTGTTCTCTATCAAAATCTTTCATTTGCTAACTATGCCTATCAGTAGTTAGTGTCTTCAGTAGTTTGAATCTTTTATTTAGCTGGCAGTAGTGGCGCTCGCTGTATGGCAGTAGTTCGAGTAACGAAGATTTTTGTGAGGTAAGTGATTTGTGAAAGGTATAGGTTAATGTTAGTCAGGGCCATTCTTTTGTAGGGATTATTGAAAGTCAGATTCCGTTGCGCTAAAAATATTGTGTGTCAGTTTAAGCACAGTCATGTATAATATTTCTAAGGGGACGTTTCATATGTCGACCCTTAGCCGAGGATACCTCACTGGAATCTTCTGATTTTTTCTTGTAGTTTGTGTAATTAGTGTAGCTATTGTTTATTGTTAGCGCGTAATTATAGAGAGAATTTCCTTTGTAATTGTAGTTTTTCATTGTTGCACAGTAAAACAGTTGTGGCATGCATGTAGATTTGCACCAAGTATTTCGCAGCTGCGCTTGCAATTAAGGAGATATTATTTTCAATGCTATGTTAATGTGTTTTTTTATTTTGCTCTTCAGATTGTGCTTTTCCGTGTTGTGTGAAATATTGTGACAATAATGGCGTGTGAAAAACGTAATACTAGGCTCTAAAGTAAACTGAGAACTGACGGTGAAGACGAAAGCAGTGTGTTATCGCCACCGTGTAATGAATTAACTAATGTTCAAAGGAGTAATTTGGTAATTGTGCATAGGGAAATGGAGCGGGCTGCAAATAATGGTGTAGACAGTGAAACAATTAGTGAACAGCGCGTAGCGTTGCGCAGTTGGAGGTGAGCCGCCGGCAGTGGTGGATGTGGGCAGTGAGATGGCAGAGTTTTGATAGCGGATGATCTGGACAGAGACAGTAAATTTGTAAGACTGGATATCATGAACTGATATATATATATATATATATATATATATATATATATATATATATATATATATAATGACTTTTGAACACTATTAAGGTTGTTTGTTCTCTATCAAAATCTTTCATTTGCTAACTATGCCTATCAGTAGTTAGTGCCTTCAGTAGTTTGAATCTTTTATTTAGCTGGCAGTAGTGGTGCTCGCTGTATCGCAGTAGCTTGAGTAACGAAGATTTTTGTGAGGTAAGTGATTTGTGAAAGGTATAGGTTAATGTTAGTCAGGGCCATTCTTTTGTAGGGATTATTGAAAGTCAGATTGCGTTGCGCTAAAAAATATTGTGTGTCAGTTTAAGCACAGTCATGTATAATTTTTCTAAGGGGACGCTTCAAGTTCTAGGGGACTGATGAGCTCAGATGTTAAATCCCATAGTACTCAGAGCCATTTGAACCATTTGATTGTATCTTCGTATCGCAGTCAACTCAGAGGTGCAATGTCGAACGCCATATGGAAAGCTAGCAAGACGCAATCTACCTGTTCATCTATATCTAGTGTTTATAAGACGTGTATGAATATAGCAAACTATTGTTTCCACGAGTCGTTTCTTCTGAATACGTGTTATTCTTTGAAAGAAACTTGCTTATCTGCAGCAGCGTCATCACCTTTGAGCTTAGATTATGTTGTAGAATACTGCAATGTACGGACGTCAGCAATTTTTTTCCTGTAATTCCTTGGATTCAGCCAGTTATCCATTTTGCAAACAAAAATGAATTGCACTCTTTTCCAGTCGCAGCGGACATATCGCTGCGCAAGACATGTTTGGTTGGTTGGTTGATTTGGGGGAAGGGACCAAACAGCGAGGTCATCGGTCCCATCGGATTAGGGAAGGAAGGGGTTGGAAGTCGGTCGTGCCCTTTCAAAGGAACCACCCCGGAATTTGCCTGAAGCGATTTATGGAACTCACGGAAAAACTAGCCGGCCGTTGTGACCGAGCGGTTCTAGGCGCTTCAGTGTGGAACCGCGCGACCGCTCCGGTCCCAGGTTCGAATCCTGCCTCGGGCATGGATGGGTGTGATATCCTTAGGTTAGTTAGGTTTAAGCAGTGCTAAGTTCTAGGGGCCTGATGACCTCAGATGTTAAGTCCCATGGTGCTCAGAGCCATCTGAACGGAAAACCTAAATCAGGATGACCGGACGCGGGTTTGAACCCTCGTCCTCCCGAATGCAGTACAGTGTGCTAACTACTGCGCCACCTCCCTGCGCAAGAAGTTGTCGATATTGTGAGTCTGAAGCGGAGCTAATTCCGCGGCGTATGCAATGTAAAATGTAACTGGAATAACATTCTACTCTCTTATCTCATTCATTCGTTTCTTTTCATTGTCTCTCCTAGTAATTCCCAGCATGTATCTCTCCTTTGCTCGCTCGGCAGTCCTTGATTTTCTTAAAATATTTTCCACATGAAGATCCACATTTCATTGACACATGTCAAAATCGTTCACACACATAGATGAACACTTTCGTATTCAGATGTATACAAGTTCCAGTCGCATTTACGTGATGAACGCCTGTCTTCGACGACGAGGGGCAATAAATACTCAGTACGCCCGTGGTAGCTGAATGGTCAGCACGACGGACTGTCATAACTAATGACCCGGGTTCGATTCCCGGCTGGATCGCCAATTTTCTCCGCTCAAGGGCTGGGTGATGTGTTGTCCTTATCATCATCATTTCATCTCCATCGACATGCAAGTCGCCAAAGTGGCGTCAACTCGAAAGACTTGTACCAGGCGAACGGTCTACCCAACGGGAAGCTCTAGCCACACGGTTAATAACCACTCACAGACGGCAGGTGGCGGAACTGTCACAGGAGGGTATATAAACAGTGCTGAGGGGAACCCGGAAAACAGTGCACTCATTGTCGTGGTGCGGAGAAGGGAATGATCGTTGGCTTTTGGGTCAAAAGTGGAACCATTTCCGAAACGGCTAAGTGTGTAAACTGTTCGTGTGCCACCGTGGTTAAAGCACTGCGTGCATGGCAAAATGGCGCGATCCAAAATCGGCTCACCTGTGGTGCACCATGGGCCATAGATGATAGCTGCGAAGACGTGTACGTGCAATTGTTGAGCAACTGACGGCCCAGACGAACCAAGGGGCTATCAACAGCGCCCCATCAACGAGTGTTCAGCGAACATTACTGCGTATGGTCCTCCACAGCAGGCGCCCGTTTAATCGACCTAGGCTGACTGATGTTCATCGGCGACGAAGGCTGGAATTTGCACGTAAATACCGCCACTGGACGTCAACTGAGTGGTGACAACTGGTCTTTTCAGATAAATCACTTTTTATGCTTCAGCGGACAGATGGCCGTTGGCATGTACGGAGTGACGCGTATCAAAGCAAACGCCCTGCAGCAATCATCAGACGGGTCCTGGAGGGAGTAGGGAGCCTTACGGTCTGAGGAATGTTTTCGTGCCATTCCTTGGGTACTCTCATCATTCTGGAAGGCACACTGGATCAACACAAGTATGCATCTATTCTTGGGGACCATGTCCACCCCAACATGCAGTTTGGTTTTCCTCAGCACGATGGCATCTACCAACAGGACAATGCAAAGTGCCACACAGCTCACAGTGTACGTGCGTGGTTAGGCGATCACCAGGGTGAGTTTACCGCAGTTCCCAGATTTAAACCCAACTGAGAATCTGTGGGACTACCTTGATCGGGCTGTTCGCGCCATGCATCCCCAACTGAGAAACCTAGAGCAGCTGGACGTGGCAATGAGTCAGTGTTGCTGAACGTCCCTGTCGATACCGTCCAGAACCTCATTCACTCTCTTTTTTTGCACGCCTAACAGCTGTCGGCGCTGCAAAAGGTGGTCATTCATTTCATTTCCGCGTCCGGTCAGCATTTCCATAAGGTAGAAACTCCGATGGCCTTGTTGTTTCCCTCTATCAGGTCCTGTGTTGTGCAGGGTTGTTCAAGTTGAGGACACATTAGCAGGTGGGCCGGGTCTTGTGTTGTTCTGCACTCGTAGGATGTACCTCCATCACTTGGAAGAATGCCCATTTTCGCATGTTGATCTTGCAAAGAGGAACGCCCACCCTAAGGCGACTGAGCGATCTCCAAATAGGGTAGTGCAAGTCATTTCCTGGAGCTAGCTCTTCTTTTACAGGGATATCAGGTGGTAGCTTGCTCTTCCACCTGGTGATGCAGTAAGACTCTGGTGTTCCCTCTAGTGATTGAGTCCTGGCGATGAAGCTCTTTCTCGACTTCAGTCGACGGACTACAGCCTGATGATCATGCAGTGGATTTCAGGGATCATAAGTTTGCTTAGCACACTCTACATCAACAGCAGCAGCTCTTCTAACAGTAGGCGGGTGGGGGGGGGGGGGTGCAGGGAGATATTCCAACAGTCAGGTAGAGTTTACATTGATTGCAATATCAACCTGTTTGGTGTGAGTGGATGCACCCCCACAGGTGAAGCATACTCTGCAGCGGACACACAAAGCAAGAGCCAAAATTCTCAGGATGGGGGGACTTACTCCCCAGGAGGTGGATGTGAGCTTCTTCAAGATGTTATTCCGTGAACTAACTTTCAGCCTGGTGTTATGGCGATGTTTCTTTAAGGACAGAGTTTGGTCAAGGGCAACACCCAGATGTACTGGTGTTCAACAATGCTCCAGTCATTTGCCTTGCCATGTAAGGTCCAGTTCCTGCCGAGCTTCTCTATTCTTCAAGTGAAATGTGCATACTGAGTCTTGTTGGGATTTGGCTTTAGACGAGTGGCTTTGTAGTAGGAGCCTAGCGTATCTAGCGCAGAAGTCAACTTTTCCTCTACTACTTCAAACGTCTTTCCTTAAGCAACCACTGCAGTGTCGTCAGCATAGATGAAAAACCTGGAATTTTCCGTTATGGGCTGGTCATTAGTGTAAACATTGAAGAGCACAGGAGCCAGCACACTGCCTTGAGGTAAGCCATTCTTTTGTATGCGCCATCTGCTCTTCTTACCATGGAGAGAGACTTGGAATCTTCTGATCTGCAGAAGAGTGCCAATAAGGGATGTTAGATGGTAATCCTTGGTGAATTGGTAAATTTTTCTCAGCCACTTCCTGTGGTTGATAGCGTCCTATGCAGCTGTTAGGTCGACAAAGGCAACTCCTGTTACCTTACCCTGTTCGAAACTATCTTCGATGTGTTGAGTGAGGTTCAGTATCTGACTGCAGCACGACTTTCCAGGTCGAAAGCCAGCTTGTTGAGGGATGAACTTTTCTTCGAGGATGCCTCTAATTCGGTTAAGGATAAGACGATCGATGACCTTGAAACAGTGGCATAACAGTGATACTGGGCGAAAGATTTTAGGGTCGTTTGGTTCCTTACCAGCTTTAAGTAGTGCAACCACACGTGCTTTCCTCCAGAGCTTGGGAATATATAACCTTGATACACATTCATAAACATTCTAAGCAGCCATTGCAGAGTAGTACGGCCAAACTTCTAGATCTGTTCTACTTTGATGTCATCGATGCCAGCAGCTTCGTTCAATTTCAAGGTGGAGATGGCAGAGTCTAGTTCATCCATCCTGGGGTTCGTTCCGGTTTCTCCCGTGTACACCGACCTTTAGTCTTCCCGTTCATTTGTAACTGTTTTGCAATCTGGTCTGCTGTTATTGCGGTGACGTTTCTAGATTTCGTTGGGTCACAGCTCAGGTTTTTCAGGAGATTCCAAGCCCGCCTATTATTTAATTTCATGTCAAGGATCTCTATTAACGAGATCCACTTAGCTTTGCGATTTGCTGATACAGTTTGCAGCAATTCCTCATCAACCTCGATAGTGTCATCAGCAAATGGGTCGACCTCGAAAAGGCCTTTGTAGCGGTTAATTAGCTGTTTGCTGTCATCAGTCAGTCCTGGTATGTAACTTGTTCTACAGCCTCTTGGGATGGTCCTTCTTGAAACTGTCAGGACGCATTTGACAAATGCATCGGACATCTCAGGTTGCGGTGGAATCTTGGCAATTTCTGTGTCGAGCTCGTTGGTGAATCTCTCCCAGTCAGCCTTCTGAAAATTATTCAGGCTTTTGACACCTGGTTAAATAAATGCGACTGGACAGTGCAGGACGCTTCGTTTCGAAAAACATTTGCAGTTTGCCACACACACTCCAGGCCATCACTACTCCTCTGCTTAATTCATTAACTGTCCTTCCAGACGCATTAGTCAGCACTTGCATCAGTAATGCAATCTATTAGAAAGTAATTTCCTGTTTGGAAAATGGACAAAATATTTTAAAACTATTCTTACTGTATGAAGAAATATTTTCACTCAGTGGATTTCGAGAAATTATATAATTTCTCGTACCCCACGAAGACAAACCACTCATAGTAGATTTTGAAGAAAACACCCGAAAAGCAGCGAGAATATGCAGTCTTCGTCACAGTTTCGTGTTTGTAAATCGCCATTTTTGTATATAAAAATCCGAATAGCCGAAATGTTTAAGAAGGAGTGTATCTCTGGGTTCAAAGTTCAGAAAATTGGCACTCGACGAGATATGCATCTTCGAAAATACTACACAATACAATAAATAGCCGCAAGAATTAATATTTAACACAAAATAAATTCAGTTCTTATGCATCTTCTAAAATAGTCAACAATGCAATAAAGAGACGCAGGAATTAATATGCAACACAAAACGAGTTCAGTTCTTATCTTACGAAGTTGTTTACGTTACTATAGTTCAATGGCAAGTACATTCAAATTAAGTAGTCCTTTTTCTCTACATCTTCATTTGTTGTTGGATACCATTACTCCAAGGAATCTTAGCCACAATCGGCGAATGCCACATGTATAACGTAATGTAATTTTAAATATGAACGACCGTCTGAAGATGAATGTGTCGGTTCGAAACCACGAACAGTGCTATTTATTCGTAATAAATAGTACTGTTAACAATCACTGATTGTTATTTTAATTTTATTGCAAGAATTAATATGTACTGAATAATACCTACCCCATAAGGCGTAACTAGAGTCGATTTTGGATCTATGGCATCAAAGGACAGTGTTAAATGGAATTCATTCTTTGAAATTCTGAAGATAGCAGGGATAAAATAGAGGGAGCGAAAAGTTATTACTGTTTAACCGTACTACACTCGATAGAGTTGAAATACGATAGGGAAGTGGGGTTGAGGAGAAACGTTACTTGGTTCCAGGCTCTCAGCGCTGTTATTGAACTTGTACATTGAGCAAGTAGCAAAGGAAATCCACGAGAAATTTGAGAGTTAAACTTCAATGAAAAGAAATAAGAGCTTGGAAGTTAGTTGATGACATTGTAATTCCATCAGAGACGACGAAGGATCTGGAAGAGCCGTTGGACAGAATGGATAGTGTCTCGAAAAGACGTTATAAGATGAATATCGGCAAAAGTAACAGAAAAGTTATAGAATGTAGTCGAATTAAATCAGGCAATGCTTAGGGACTTATATAAGCAAATGAGACACTGAAAGTAGTAGATGAATTTTGCTATTTAGGCAGTGAAGAAAGTGATGCTAGCTAGATTAGAATGGGTATACGAGGGCCTGCTGAAAAGTAATGTCTCCGTATTTTTTATTTGAAAACTCTTAAAGTTTTTTTAAACAAAACAAACTCTGTTGCCATTCTCCATCATTATTCTTCATGTCTACACGTTCATCTCCTCTCAACATAGTCACCTTGGCGACACATAAAATTCTCCCAACGAGGGAGATTGTTGAGGCTGTCACTGTAGAATCTTTGACGGAGCCATCTCACCCCTACTTGTATCGCATCGTAGCTATCGAAGTGAAGTCCTCGAAGACGTTCTTTAAGTTTAGGAAAGAAATGAAAATCGGATGTGGCCAAGTCGAGACTGTATAGAGGACGATCAATGACAGTGAACGAAAGGCGTTCGATTGTTACAGATGTCGCAGCGATCGTGTGTGGTCTGGCATTGTCGTGCTGAAAGAGACGGTGCTCCATGTGTGGACAAACTCTTCGAATTCGAAACTCGATTACAGCACGCCGTTTCTCACGCATCGACATAGTTGTGTTACACACTGCCATGTTATACGCTACAATTCGGATCCTTCTTGCGGGAGATGATTCCAAATATGTAGACAGGAAGAATAAAGATGTAGAATGTGAACAAGGTTTGTTTTATTTTAAAAAAATCTTTAAGAGTTTTGACATAAGAAATTCGTAGGCGTTACTTCTCAGTATGCCCTCATAAAATTCAGATTGGAAATAGCAAGAAAAGCATTTTTTTTTAATTCTTTAACATTCAGTATTAATGAAAGTGTTAAGAACTCTTTCCTGAAGACATTGTGACGCTGAACAGAGGTGAAATGTGACAGATAGTTCACACAAGAAGAAATTTGAAGCGTTTGAAATGTGGTGCTATAGAAGAATGCTGAAGACTAGATGTGTAAATCAAATAACTAATGAAGAGTTCCTGAATCGAATGAGGGAAAACAAATGTATGGCATAACTTGACTAAAAGAAGGGCCCAGATGACATAACATATCCTGAACCACCAAGATACCATGTATATGATAGTGGAGGGAAGTGTGGAAGCAAACCCTTTAGAAAGCGACAAAGGCTTCGCTACAGGAAACAGATTTAAATGAATGTAATGTTGCAGTGGCAATGCTGAGATGAAGACGCATTACGTGATATACGAGGTGCATTCAAGTTCTAAGGCCTCCGATTTTTTTTCTCCGGACTGGAAAGAGATAGAAACATGTGCATTGTTTTAAAATGAGGCCGCGTTCATTGTCAATACGTCCCAGAGATGGCAGCACCGTACGGCAGATGGAATTTTACCGCCAGCGGCGAGAATGAGAACTGCTTTAAATACTTAAAATGGCGACGTTTTCCTTACTTGAACAGCGTGCAATCATTCGTTTTCTGAATTTGCGTGGTGTGAAACCAATTGAAATTCATCGACAGTTGAAGGAGACATGTGATGATGGAGTTATGGATGTGTCGAAAGTGCGTTCATGGGTGTGACAGTTTAATGAAGGCAGAACATCGTGTGACAACAAACCGAAACAACCTCGGGCTCGCACAAGCCGGTCTGACGACATGATCGAGAAAGTGGAGAGAATTGTAATGGGGGATCGCCGAATGACTGTTGAACAGATCGCCTCCAGAGTTGGCATTTCGGTGGGTTCTGTGCACACAATCCTGAATGACGACCTGAAAATGCGGAAAGTGTTATCGAGGTGGGTGCCACGAATGCTGACGGACGACCACATGGCTGCTCGTGTGGCATGTTGCCAAGCACTGTTGACGCACAACGACAGCATGAATGGGACTTTCTTTCCGTCGGTTGTGACAAAGGATGAGACGTGGATGCCATTTTTCAATCCAGAAACAAAGCGCCAGTCAGCTCAATGGAAGCACACAGATTCACCGCCACCAAAAAAATTTCGGGTAACTGCCAGTGCTGAAAAAATGATGGTGTCCGTGTTCTGGGACAGCGAGGGCGTAATCCTTACCCATTGCGTTCCAAAGGGCACTACGGTAACAGGTGCATCCTACGAAAATGTTTTGAAGAACAAATTCCTTCCTGCACTGCAACAAAAACGTCCGGGAAGGGCTGCGCGTGTGCTGTTTCACCAAGACAACGCACCCGCACATCGAGCTAACGTTACGCAACAGTTTCTTCGTGATAACAACTTTGAAGTGATTCCTCATGCTCCCTACTCACCTGACCTGGCTCCTAGTGACTTTTGGCTTTTCCAACAACGAAAGACACTTTCCGTGGCCGCACATTCACCAGCCGTGCTGCTATTGCCTCAGCGATTTTCCAGTGGTCAAAACAGACTCCTAAAGAAGCCTTCGCCGCTGCCATGGAATCATGGCGTCAGCGTTGTGAAAAATGTGTACGTCTGTAGGGCGATTACGTCGAGAAGTAACGCCAGTTTCATCGATTTCGGGTGAGTAGTTAATTAGAAAAAAAATCGGAGGCCTTAGAACTTGAATGCACCTCGTACTACCTAGACAGACAGCTGTCTGCCTCAGACCACTCTTCGGACTGAATGCAACTACAATAGCAATGAAAAAAAGAGGACTGTAACGAACTTCGAGCACGACTTACAACATTCATTAACTGTTACAAATAGAGTATAAAAAGGACTGTCAGCACTAAGCAGTACCAACTGCCTCACAGTCTTTTTATTCTTAAATTTGAATGTTAATGTTAGTATAGCTAGGCAGATTCCAGTAAACTTCGTGGAGTCATGTGACCTAGTTCATTCACCTTAATTGTCATCAAGAGATGAATGTGGGCAATTTGAAAAATTGGTTGGAAATTTAACACATATACACATTTTACACATTTGGAAATGGATGGTACATTTAAAACATATGGCATCTTTTCCACCAATCACAACACACACACACACACACACACACGCACACACACACACACACAGTATCAAAAAGTATCGTATTTCCATATATGTATTATTTACCAAAAATAAATTAGCACCTAAAATTCTGCCTCATCAGTAATTTGGTCTGTCATCTGTTTTGTACTCCATTAAAAGTGCCAAGTGTTTGACTGCCTCGTCAGTAATTCTTTTCTCTGTGTTATACTTCACTAAAATGTTAATGTCATATTTTATTTCTCTTTCTCTCTCTCTCTCTGTTATGATATTCCACTGATGCTTGTATCAAAATAATGTAATACCTCATCATCAGCGTGTTTCATAGGAAATGCAGTACCGCCTAATCATCAGTAAATTTCATTTCTGTCTTTGTAATATTTTATTGAGGAACAGGAACAGGGGAAAACTCAAACACAAAAATACTCTAGATATATAAAATGGGCGACATTTTCGTAGATAATGTTTTCTGCCAGACACAAACATTTGTTTGTATCAGTATTCTCGAAATCATCTGTATCTATGACGTTCATTCTTTCATGATATATCATGAAAATTGTGCCACTGTTGAGAAAGTCAATTTGTTCTTCAATGATCGCTGAGAATCTTAGTGGTAGATCTATCTTGCAGTCGTTCAGGCAGACCGGAACTGCTGTTCCGAATTTGGTATTGCAGCATCTTGTGCTCAAGATTGTGCGTCTTTCTCTCTTCTCCAGTACTGAAAGCTTTTCGACTTGTATTTCGCTTCCACCGTCACTCGGATACTTCAAGTTCTGTAACACGGAAGCAGGAGAAATCCTGTTTTCTTGAATTACAACAAGTAATTGATAAGCAACATACAAATTTTGCTATAAGTATTATTAGCAGTAGAGCATATTACACTTCATATTTTTACTAATTCGATGAGGAAAGCGGCAGTAACACTAATGTCTTACTTCTGCTGGTAGTCATCTCGTATTTGTAGATATTTTCCTAATGAGACAACAATCGTCGACAAGTTCTGAAAAGCAGAAGTGCTTAGTCGGCGAGTCAATAATTCCGCAGTCTCCCATATATCACCGAATCGACAAAAATGCATATGTGCTTTTCTCAGAGCAAGTTGAGGTAGGGAAAAATGCACAGTTGGCGAGTTGAGGTTTTCTGATGTCTAACTGGTCTCCACCACTCGTGTGCAATTACCGTTATCGAGCAGTAACGTATTTGACGTACACTTTTAATAACAACATTCACTTAATTTTCAACATGCATCATAGACTTTCATCCACGTATAATTGCATCTGCTAACTCTCATCTTCTGTGGTGACTAGCTTGTAATGCTCGCACTATAATTCTGTCTATATTTTCAGTTCTCCTTTGAAATGAAGTACGATCATTCGCCACTTGTTTCCAAGTACAATGTGTGCTGTGAAATATCGCACAATAATCACGTGAATAGGTTCTGAATTTGCGAAATACATCTTTTGTGGAGCTGGAAGCTTCCACTGTTGCCGTCTCAACACAAGGGTACAGCTTGCTATTTCGAAAGGTTTAGATCACGAACAGAATCTTTTAGTTCCTTTAGATTAAAGAACTGAAGAGAAGCATCGTGAGATGAATAGTAGTACTCTTCTTCATGTTCAGCACCTTCTGACTTACTTGAAACTGGGTGTGATATACTGGCATGAAATTTACAGACAAGAACAATCAACCCTTAATTTCAGGGCACAGGCAAATGCACCGAAGATATATTTGGATATTTTATTTTATGTCTAGGTTTGACTGAATGCCCTGATATATTTGTGATGCAGACGAAACAACCTGAAAACTGTACTTTAGGCTCACATCATACCACTGGAACAGAAAATCGCATGCCTTGGCGTTTTACAATCACCCAATTGTATAAACTGCGTAGTACAGGTTATGCAAGCAATGTGAGGTTCTATATTTTTATCTCAATCACTAACAGGACGAAAATCAGTTTATATGTCTTCTTAAGTAGATCAGTGATTTGTTTTCTTTAAGATTTCGTGGGTGATTGTCCCATCCACATAGCGAAAATTATCAGAACGATTTACGCACGAATGATGTTTGTTCATTGCCATTTTACTAAGTGTAAGCTTTAAATATCACAACATTCCACTATCTCTCACAAAAGACACTCACTGAGGCAACAAAAAGCTCACAGCAAATGGTTGGGTCGAGGTAAGTATGATGAGTACTGCACTTTGCATGTTCCAACATGCGCTGGATCGTAAAGTTTCCATCAGGTGATTCTTATCTTTATCACACTACCATCTAATGATGATTGATATATCTTCTAGCACTCTTTTACCAAAAAACAAAAATGAAAAAAAACTAGATATCTTTATGTTATCTGTTATATACAACATACATGAAGCAGAGTTTATATACATGTGCATGTCTGGGATTTCCTCCCAAGTCCCTGGATTGATTCCAACCATTTCTGGCACAGAAACAGCAAATCTCATGAGTATCAGCAATATGGGGTTTAAAACTTCCTAGCTCCAACAGAATCAGAGATACAGACAAACACGTGTTTTTTCCAGTCCATGGCGTATAGGGAGCAGCCCATATGTCAGGGGAGAGAAACCGTTTTTTGGGTCCCAAAATGCCCTGCATGACAGAGGTATTGTGTTGGAGTAGTTTCATCCTGTTTTATCGTCCTCCTCCACATGGTGGCCTGTACATCAGAGTCAAATAAATGATTTTCAAGCACCTGATGTGTAGCCTGCCAGCATGACAGATGTGTTGTGGGAGTAATATCAGCCTTCTTCATTGAACTGGATTGCTTGGGACAGGCTGAAACGGAATGGGAGGAGAGAATGGATAAAGAAGGGGAAAGAGGAGGAGACGCATGAGGCAGGTGGAAAATGTAGAGGGATAGCGGCCAGAAAAGAAAGAAGGAGAGCTGGAAATGAAAAGAGAGGGTGGGAGGAGGATATGGTCAGAGGGAGGGGGGGGGGGAAGTTATGGTCAGAGAGAGGGGTGGAGAAAATGGACAAAGAGACCAGGAGGAGGTGTTGAAAAGACAGAGTGGGGAGGAGGAGATAGACATATCGAAGTGGTATGGTGAGATGAAGACCGAGGGGAGGAAGAGGTGCATTCCACATATGAGTCAAATACATATGTCGGTGAAGCCATGGGCAAGATGCTCCTTCAAACAAAAGAAAAATAAACAGCAGAATATGAAATACAAACACTACACTACAAAAACCCTTCAAAACTCAAAAATCTTATGTGCTAGAACATTTTGAAAAATAGATTCATATACTACAATTCAAAATATATATTTATTGATACATCACATCCCAGTACCAAAATGGCTCTTGAGTAGTGTAGTCTACTTCTTTTTCCGGGTTGTATCCAGTGTATGCACGGGGTTGACAAGTCATTCTGGGTTTGACAGTGTTAGTGGTAGATGGTGGTCAGATGCCCTTCACATCACCAACCTCTTCCCCCCCCCCCCCCCCCCATGCCCTCTCCCTCTCCGGGATGGGATTTGTCTTGTCCATCTGCCTGTGTCTATTGTTTGTTACCGTATGTGAAAGTCCAAGAACTTTTTCGAAATGTTTCAGAATCGTAAAACTGAGGTAGGACGTGAATACCAGCCCGACATTCACCTAGTCGGTTCTGGAAAACATACTAAAAACCACATGTGGGCTGGCTGGCACATCGGTCCTCATCGTTAATCCTCCAGAAACGAGAGAAAGAAATTGGATAACTTATTCATCTGGTGCGGAAGTGTTTTCGGATGACGTCGGGAATGATTTAACTAACATCAGTTCATAATTATCACTTCCCAACAAGATGGCGGGGATATGTAAGTCCCACTTTACCAAGACGGCCGCCTTGTAATTCATAGAGTTCTGAAAGAACTTGCTTGTGCAAGTGATCTAGTGTTTTGTTCTTAAAAGAAAAACCCACTAACTAAAAAGAAAGTAGTGATAACCACGATAGTTTGCTGTTTTCTTCCGTTGGCTAAGTCCTTAAATAAGACCCAACAGCATCCTCAACCTCACATTAGCTACTTTTCTCAAGCAGCTAACATGTAGCGTTAATTTTGAGTAGTTAGCGCCCACCATTATTTAAATTTTAAAAAATGGATTAACGTCCCATCGACCATGGCTTCATATGGGAAAGAACTCAAGATAGAGTTGTAGAAGGGTACATAATAAATTTGACTGCATCATCCTCAGAGAATCCATCCCGGACTTCGCCTTAACAATTTAGGGAAAGTGTAGGAAACTAAAGAGTGAATGGCCGGACGAGAACATGTACCACAGTTCTCCCGAACGCAAAAATATCGGACGGAACGTTGGTGAAAGTCATGTAATGAGAGCTAATGCGCTCAGATTAGTGAGAGCCTCTAGTGTGCTCTGCCTGGTGAAAAAGTGAAACCCCTACAAGAGGAAGAGGAAACGAAACTAAACTTCACTAGTTCACAGGATGTGCGATTTTATTTTAATGATTACAACATGGCGTCAAATTTAGGAAGAACTTGGCATTATGAGCCCACTTATCAATATGAAGTTGCAATACATCTGGCATGGTTGCATGATTTGATTCTGTAGGGGAGGGAGTCATAAATCCGTTGCACCCTTTCCAGCTCGAGATGGCCCACTCTTGTAACTCGTCCTTGATATCCTGGATTGGGACGAAGATGATGTCTGACCTGCTGCCACACAATTTCTATACGGGACAGATCTGGTGATCTTGCTGCCTACAGGAATACCTCAGCGCTACGCAGTCAATTCATAGAGACATGTGCCATGTGTGGTGAAGTATTGTCCTGTTGAAAACGGCACTGATATAATGTCTCATGTGAGGTAGCACATGAGGATGCAGGATGTCCATGGTGTATCATTGTGCCATCAGAGTTCCGTCAGTCACTTCTAGTCGTGACCTTGGCATGCTGTGGCTTCTCATACCATGTCAGGAAAACCACACTGTGCCCCTCCAAAACATTGAAAGAACGGGACCTCTACACAGTATACACCGGAGGCTTAGCGCAGAACCGCGATTCATTGCTGAACATAATGAGACGCTATTCATCAGCAGTCCATGCTTCCAGGTCACGTCACCACTCCAATCGTGTCAATTTATGGTGTGGTGCTAATGCAGCCTACGCATCTTACTGTGCCATATTTAATACGTTTCCCTTAATTTACGTCTATAATCACAAACTTTTTGTTTCATAAAAGCAAAGCTGCAGTACATTAGGATTGTGCTTTTATGAAACAGATCTGATGATGGTCATTAAAGACCGAAACCGGTAATCTGTTAACAAAAAGTTTGTGACCATAGACGTAAATTAAAGGAAACTTATTACATATACGGGTCACTGTTTTTGCGCGACTATGTCGCAGCTTCTGTGTTATATTTTACAGACTACAAGACGCTACACACCTGTAAGATGCACCGTAATTTTTAAGCAATATTTTTTTAAATGAACGTTTTTACTATTTTTATTATTAGACTACAAAGACAGTCTAAAAAATTCTTAGTTTATAAAACCGAACTGACCTTTAAAATCCCTCAAGATCGTCATCGGAACTATCTTCTTCTTCTTCCTCTTTGTCGTCATCGTGTCCTCTTCATATATAAGCTGGTCTACACTGCCATCGATAGCGGTACTTATGCCACACATCTTTAAAGATTTAACAATAACGTCTTCTCTCACTCTAGACCACGAATGTTTTATCCACAGAGACACTTGTTTGATTGTAGGTCGTTTTAATGCTCCCTTCGGGATGAATTCAAGTTTGGTTTCATCCATCATCCATTTGTTCCGTTCCTCTCTCATATACACTTTAAGTGGTTTATTTATCGAGATATCAAGAGGTTTCAATTGTGAAGTAAGTCCTCCCGGAATAACTGTCTCAGTTTCTCGCTCACAGAATCTTTCAAACGACTGCTAAACTGATCCAGCACGAGAAGAGAACTCTTCTTCAATAAAGGCCATTTCCATCTCTCCCACACACTGTTAATCCATAATTTAATACCAGCCTCATCCATCCAACGCTTGTCATGTATTCGAACAACAGCTAACGGTATTTCAGAAGGTTTTGGCATTGTTTTGCGCTTGAAAATGATCATTAGATAAAGGGGACACGCCCCTAAACGGGCTACATTTTTATCATTATCTTCACCCTCATAGTGCAACTGATCTATAAATGAGAGATAGCTCAAAATTCGTACACACAATTAGGTTCTTTAGTCAAAGCATTTCCCAAAAAATCATTGAGATATTTATTATATTTTGGTACTGACAACAATATTTATAGTATAAAAAATGGAACACTATTTCACTGCGGTACCATTTTCTTTGGAACCACTGACTGCACAGCTTTCGAAAAAGAGTCAGAGTACAGACAACAATCACATAAGTGTATTATGCCTCCAATTTCCTTCCCTGATGCTGGTCTGTGAAAAAGGCAAGTAATTTATTTTACCACAACAAAAATATTTAAAAATGTAGCTCAAATATCACCGACATCGTCATCATCATGTTATAAACTTTTCAGGAAATAGTAGGCAAGGGAGGTAGAGGAGGTCATTCTAAATATCTGTACCAATTTTTGTGAGTTTAACTTCAGTCATTTAGGAGAAAAGTGTACCTGAATGATGAAAATTCAAGTTTTCGGTAAATCGCTGAAGAAGATTTACAGATTTATTAACTTACCACTATGCTCGTTTAGAACATTCCAGCTGCATACTCCAGTTGTCCACCTGTTTCCTTATCCTCCAGACTCTTTCTCTTCGTTCTTTTCTTTATCCTTGACGCCTTGGTAGCAGCTTCTGCAGCTGTCTCTGCTTCGGTTATCCGCCACTTATCAATAACAGTTAGAGCTGAAACCATATTCCTCCCCATCTGTATGTTCAATTTCTTCATAACATTGATCCTTGAAATTGCACCTTCATTGAATGTTATTATTGCATCCATTACACCAATCTTCAGCACTGTCAGCCCAACAAATACAGTTTTGGTTATTCTCTCCAATATACAACTGTTGAAGCTTTCATTTGCATTCTGAGAGAGATCATGCATACATTTCCTAAGTTGATTATTTGCCAGATCCCTATAAATAGGCCTAATTGCGTCCATTACAGCAAGTGGTGAGGAATGCTTGTGGGTATATTGTATGCCTGTAGCATTGCTCAACCAGTACTTGCACCACAAATCTTCCCCTTTTGGACACAAAGCCTGCTGTGTGGTTTCCTCTGTTAACACACTGTGAAACCACATTGCCCAAACAGCTTGTCTCATGTTCAAATCTCCTAAATTTCTCCTTATTGCTAGTCCATAATATTGAGTCAAAGAATCAATTTCACTTGTTGTAAGACGACCTGGACCACCTATATGTTTTCCGTCTGACATTTTTTTTCCACTGACGTCCCTACATAATTTTCTCAGCCGAGCTCCCGTTCTTTTTTGTACATGCCCAACACATTCAAGCTTTTCTATCAGTGTGTCACCATATGGTCTGTCAGTAACAAGAGTAGTTCGTACTTTACAGTCTCCATTCCCAAGATAGCCTATATACCCCACACCACGACTGACCTCTGATGTTCTAAAAACGTTTAGAACTCCTTTCGTTTCCGTGTTTCCATTTGGGCCATCGAAGTTCTTTACACAAACATGGATGCCAATAAATTCACTTGAACAACCCTAGCAGTGCTATGTTAGACATTCATTATCTAGTATCTCACCAGTTTCGATAAATGTGGCGGTTACAACCCCATTCAGAGAAGTATGACCTCTCTTCTGTCAAGATCCATCCAATGCTGCTACAATGTCTGTATTCTCAGACAAGGCTACTGCTTCTTCTGATGCTCTTTTCATTCAATGTTCACTTACACCACATAAAGCATTATGTATTAATTTATTCTATCTGTCAAACCTCAGTGGAGGTGGAGGCAAATCCATCAGTGCACAAAAAGTCTGGGCAGCTCTCCTTCCCCTTCCAATATATCGCTTTGCATAAGCAAGCTGAATATTTACACTGTAATATCGACTATCAGTTACTGGCGATGTCATGGTATCACCGTGCATCTTACACGAGTTACAGGCAATCACTAACCGACTTAAAAGACCCTTCCTTGCAGAAATGCCCTCAGAAACGTCAATACTATCTTCACAATTGTAGTATTTACATTTCACAGCACTCTTCAAAAGTCTTGACAGCATATTTAGGTTCACAATAGCATTTCCGTCATTGCTGCTCACAGTACTTCTAGGCTTTTTCTTATTACATTCAGACAGTGAAAGTTTACGTCTAGAACCTCTGCCTGTAGACACAGTTTCCGCGGGCGACTTGCTTGGAACTGGTTACCGCAAAACTTTCGATTGGGGCTAAATTTCTTTACTCTCGGCATTTGCAGGACAGGAAACACACACACAGAAACAGGTAATTTCCAAGAATGATTGCCTCTCGAAGACGCGGGGTCCAAACGATACATATCGGATGTGCGACCCTAAATCGATCACGCGACTCTGGTGGCGGGCGTTATGATCAATTATTTGTGATCATGATGTTTGTCTGTTTTCCGTCGTTCCCTTATTTGCTATAAGTTACACACCTCCGTGAATTAATGGCAAGAAGGGAATTGTTCCAGTAGCGTACACATCACATGGACTTTTACATGACGACAACACCGACAAGTAAGGTAAGTCGTTTCCTTTGTAATTACAAGTATTTTTGTAATGCTCTGCTTTTGTCGTAGTGATCACCGTAAACATAATCATAACGCCCGCCATCTGAGTCTCGTGATCGATTTGGGATCGCACGATCGATATGTATCTTTTGGACCCGCGACTTCGAGAGACAATCATTCTTGGAAATTACCCAGAAACAAAACACAAAATAACTACAAAACCACATGAGTATGAAATTCCGAAATATATTCTCAGATCTTTGTTTACATTCGAACCATAGCCTTCTAGACATGCCTGTACTTTGGTTCCGGGGGTCAGTGCCTTCTAGAATACGTCTGTGTTAACGATCCGTAACTAACGACGGAAAAAACGGAAGAACAAAATAATGCATCACGTATTCTGACGCACTTCAAACTGACAGATGGGCGTGGCCCTCGTGCAACATTATGTTCCACCTCAATTTTAGAACGAACGGAAAATGATAATGCCCATAAACTATAGATTTTTGAAATCAGCATGAAATGCTCTTTTCGGTAGACCGAGAATTTTTTTTTGTCATTTTCACCAACATGTCCCCTTAACAGAATGAGATTTTCACTCTGCAGCGGAGTGTGCGCTGATTTGAAACTTCCTGGCAGATTAAAACTGTGTGCCCGACCGAGACTCGAACTCGGAACCTTTGCCTTTCGTGGGCAAGTGCTCTACCATCTGAGCTACCGAAGCACGACTCACGCCCGGTCCTCACAGCTTTACTTCTGCCAGTATCTCGTCTCCTACCTTCCAAACTTTACAGAAGCTCTCCTGCGAACCTTGCAGAACCAGCACTCCTGAAAGAAAGGATACTGCGGAGACATGGCTTAGCCATAGCCTGGGGGATGTTTCCAGAATGAGATTTTCACTCTGCAGCGGAGTGTGCGCTGATACGAAACTTCCTGGCAGATTAAAACTGTGTGCCCGACCGAGACTCGAACTCGGGACCGAGTTCGAGTCTCGGTCGGGCACACAGTTTTAATCTGCCAGGAAGTTTCATGTCCCCTTAAGTTTAGTACCATCAGCACAACATGAAAGGACAACAGTGTAGTGCATTTTTCATGTCCAGTTGTTTTTTGAGTTACAGTTTAAGCACCTTTCAAGGCAAGAGTTCTGTTATTCAGCACATCAAATGTCAGAGGAGTTTCGTCCATATCAGCTGTCTGGCTTAGCTCCATACTGGTTTTCTTTCAAAGTAGGACAATAAAGTGCTGGAAAGATAATATTTTCTCTTCATATTCTTGTGGAATTTTCTGAGATACTTTGGTTTTGGGTCGCATGCTAAGTCCATGACACTTCATGAACCTATAGCACCGACCAACCACACCATTAAAATCTGTTAAGTTCAACTGTAGCGCTTGCCTTCGAGCGTGTATTTGAATCATTTTTGTGTTAATTTAAATACCGTTTCGACTGTGTCCTTGAATCGATTTCAATACGTATTCTTCTAGTTTTGGCCATGTTGCATTCATTCCTCTACTTGCACATTTAATCCTTCTCGCTTTTTCCAGTTCTTTTTTACTAGCCCGCCAACCGCGAATGATTTTTTTCAGTTGATGGAGGGCCAAAATGTCACTCAGCTGCCCTGTTTCCATGTTCTTCTGCATACGCTATTACTTTCAAATTATAGCCCGCATCAAATGAATACCTTTTTTTTACATTACGAAACTATCTACTAACGAAAATATTGTACTGTTACCAAAAACACAACTCAGTTTCAGTTCAAGTTCACTAGCACCGTACACGGGAGTAATGCATCATAAACTAGGCAGTGTTCTGGGTTTGTGATGGCGGGCAGGAGGGAGACAGTGTTACAAAGTTTGTGAACCCTTGCAACATGTTCGTCGCGTCGGTTCACTGCTGCTGCCAGTTGAATCGATTGAGATAGGTTTCCCGCTGTATCGAATATATGGCCATTTTTAAGACTGGCGAGAATTTTAAATCAACACTGGACCTTTTATATTAACTTCGAATATAAGATGCACCTGAATTTCGGAGGCAATTTTTCAAAGACAGAAGTGCGTCTTATAGTGCGTAAAATATGGTAATTCCCTACATTCTGTTACAAAGTTTGGATGCTCAGCACCTTGTTACCCACTCCTGGTTTTAACTTCCTTCAGCCACCTCGCACGGTTGCGTGCGGTAGTAACATGCGACCGCCTGCGCCGTTTCCGACACTTTCGTTCCCAGGCGCTGGACAGTAACTATATGTCCTTTTTTCAAAGTCGATTACGTCAATGGATTGTTTTCATTTGCAGCCATAATGTCGCTAGAATGAGTTCATATTCGTCTCTGCTCCGCTAATACACTGCAGCGGGTCGACCGGAGACATCCTGTGTGGTCAGACTGGCTGAGGAGAAGCTGCTTGGTACTTCCTGTGGCAATGAAATGATTTTGTAACAAAAAAGTGTAATTCCTTTCAGTTACTTTTATGCGTCGTGAAAGTCTGCAACATCACCAAGCACCATTCATCTCGCGGGGTGCTGCGGTCATGTTTTCTCTCGTCGGTGTATTAATTTGCAACATTCTGTTGCATTTGAAAAATTGGCTGGAAATTTAACACACATACACATTTGAAAATTGATGGTACATTTAAAATATGTGGCATCTTTTCCACCAATCACAACACACACACACACACACACACACACACAGTATCAAAAAGTATCGTATTTCCATATATGTATTATTTACCAAAAATAAATTAGCACCTAAAATTCTACCTCATCAGTAATTTAGTCTGTCATCTGTTTTGTACCCCACTAAAATTGCCAAGTCCTTGACTGCCTCGTCAGTAATTGTCTTCTCTGTGTTATACTTCACTAAAATGTTAATGTCATATTTTATTTCTCTTTCTCTCTCTCTCTGTTATGATATATCACTGATGCTTGTATCAAAATAATGTAATACCTCATCATCAGCGTGTTTCATATCAAATACAGTACCGCCTAATCATCAGTAAATTTCATTTCTGTCTTTGTAATATTTTATTGAGGAGCAGGAACGGGGGAAAATTCAAACACAAAAATACTCTAGATATATAAAATGGACGATATTTTTGTAGATAATGTTTTCTGCTAGACACAAACATTTGTTCGTATCAGTATTCTCGAAATCATCTGTATCCATGACGTTCATTCTTTCATGATATATCATGAAAATTGTGCCACTGTTGAGAAATTCAAGTTGTTCTACGCTGATAGCTGAGAATCTTAGTGGTAGATATATCTTGCAGTCCTTTAGGCAGACCTGAACTGCTGCTCCGAATCTGGTAGAGCAGCGACTTGCGCTCAAGATTGTGTGTCTTTCTCTCTTCTCCAGTACTGAAAGCTGTTCGACTTGTATTCCGCTTCCACTGTAACCCAAATACTTCAAGTTCTGTAACATGGAAACAGAAGAAACCCTGTTTTCTTGAATTACAACAAGTTATTGATAAGTAACATACAAATTTTGCTATAAATATTATTATTAGTAGAGCATATTACACTTTATATTTTTACTAATTCGCCGGCCGGGGTGGCCGGAGGTTCTAGGCGCTACAGTCTGGAACCACGCGACCGCTACGGTCGCAGGTTCGAATCCTGCCTCGGGCATGGATGTTTGTGATGTCCTTAGGCTGGTTAGGTTTAAGTAGTTCTAAGTTCTAGGGGACTGATGACCTCAGAAGTTAAGTCCCATAGTGCTCAGAGCCATTTGGGAGGGACTTGCCCCCTCATAAAATGTAGGGTACAGACTTGCTGTTCATTAAGGAAGTCTCAGGCATGTCTAGAAACGATTATGTGGGATTGTACAACACAGTGGCTCTGTAACTTGGGTTTATTTGGTTATTAGGCTGGTCAAGGGGAATTACGTCGTTTCCTTCGCGCGACGCTGGTTTCTGCTGAGTCCTGTAGTTATGGCGAATGCGAACATTTACAGAAAGGGACCATTCCAACACAAGTGCGCAGGATTTTGATGCCTAATTCCAGCACAATGCAAACATGACCCAGTAAATCCATTAGCACGATATAAAAGGAAGTTTTGTATGTGAGGGGAAATGTTTTTGTTGCACTGATTTTTGTTTATTTCAAAGTAGTTTTCGGCTTATTGGGCCATCTTCAGGAAACAACTGTCTATCGTCTGAAAGAGACACTAGTCTTTAGGTTATGAAACGTTATAAGCAAAGATACACTTGCATAGAATGTTGTGCATCAAATTTGATTCTTAGCGTTGAAAGTACACTTTACACAATGGACAATGTTAAGCACAATAAATAATTAAAGTACACAATATTTCACAATATATTATTCAATAGTTATAATGCTAAAGCTGAGCTTTATCATCATTTAACCTGTAATATTGTGTGCTTTAATTATTTATTGTGCTTAACATTTTCCATTGTATTCTGCTGTAGGATCATAGAGAATAATCCAATATCAAACATTCTGACATGAACGGAAGAAAACCAGCTTGTCTGAAAGAAGCAGCACGGATCCAAGGAAAACAACTCTTGTGAAACACGACGTCTTGCAAACAATAGATTGAGGTGAACAGGTAGATTCTGTACTTCTAGATGTCTGAAAGTCGTTCGAATTGTACCACACAGTTCAACACTAACACAGATTGACCATATGGGGTAACCACAAATACGTGATTGGTTCGAGAAATATTTTGCTAATACAAGAGCGGTTCGGAATGTACCCTCCATTTGGCTGAAAATAAAACAAAAACTTGCACTGAAAAAAAATATTGTATGCATCTTGCACTGTAGATTTTTGCTCTTTTCAACATTCCACCATTTAAATTTGAGTATTTTTTATAGCTTACCACCAATTTAAAAAGTCCATCTTCATAAATTTCTGCCACCTGGACTCGTAGCCAATCTTTCATGGCATTTTTGATATTTTCGTCGTCATCGATGTGCTGCGACGCTAGTCGGTTCTTCATGTGAATGTTCAGTAAGTCCAGAGACGGCGAATCTTCGATATTCACCAATTTTCGTCAGTTTTCTTGTCAAAATTGTTACACATAATAGAAGGCCTGCCACTCCCCTCTTCATCATGAATGTCCATTCTACCACTTTTAAAAAATCTCATCCAATGCCGCACTGCGTCTTCACTCATAAATGGTTCAAATGGCTCTGAAAACTATGGGACAACATCTGAGGCCATCAACTACTCGAACCTAAACTAACATAATGACATCACACACATCCACGCCCGAGACAGGATTCGAACCTGCGACCGCAGCAGCAGCGCGGTTCCGGACTGAAGCGCCTAGAACCGCTCGGCCACAGAGGCCGGGTCTTCACTCATAACATTTGGACCGTATACAGCACTTAATTATAGTGCACAGCTCATGTTCCAATGGGACGGAAATAACATCTGGAATGCCCCAAGGAAGCGTAATAAGACCTCTAAGGTTTTCAATATATACACTTGAAACGTCCCCTTAGAAAAATTAATGAATTACTGTGTTGATAAACCCCTTACGTTATTTGATTTTCAAACAGATGAGCAAAACTGAACGTACTCAGACATTTCTCTCTTTACTTATTCTGATCATCACTAAACTTACACACAATATTTTTGGCGCAACGCAATCTGACTTTCAATAATCCCTACAAAAAGAATGGCCCTGACTAACAATAACCTATACCTTTCATGAATCACTTACCTCACAAAAATCTTCGTTACTCGAACTACTGCAATATAGCGAGCGCCAATACTGCCAGCTCAATAAAAGATTCTAACTACTCAAGTCACTAACTACTGATAAGCATAGTTAGCAAATGAAAGATTTTGATAGAGAACAAACAATGTATTTACCTTAATAGTGTTCAAAAGTCATAATATATATATCAGTTCATGACATCCAGTCTTACAAATTTACTGTCTCTGATGGACACACGTCCAGATCATCTGCTCTCAAAACTCCGCCATATCTCTCCCACATCCACCACTGCTGGCGGCTCACCTCCAACTGCGCAACGCTACGCGCTGTTCACATCCAACTGGCGAGCACTAGAATAGCGAATATTACAACAATGCCAACCAGTCACAGACTGCACACAGCACAGCCAGTGATTTTCATACAGAGCGCTACGTGGCGTTACCAATATAAAAACCTAAACAGCCTACTTACACACTGTCCAGACACGTTAAATTGACCACCACCTATGTTCGACGTCAGCGTGGAATAACCACTGACAGACGGCACGTGGCAGCACTAACAGCGTAGGGGATATAAAACCTGTAGGGAGGAAACGCGGAACACAGTGCGGTTATTGTCGTAATGCGGAAACGGTGCGATTTATCTGACGTCCTAAAGGGCTTTCGGGCCAAGGGTGGAAGCATTTCCGAAATGGCTAAGTTTCCAAAGTATTGGCGAGCCGTTGTGGTTAAAGTAGACCCTGTATGGTAACATGGCGCTATCCGAAACCGGCGCCAAAGCAACTGTGCTGCACCGCAGGCCACAAATACCAGGGGTGAACGACAGGTGCGGAGATGTGTACGAGCGAATAGACGTGCAACTGTTGAGCAACCGACCGCCCAAATGAACCTACGAACTACCAAAGTGTCTCCTCAACGGCCGTTCAGCGATCATTGTTTCATATAGGTCTCCACAGCAGGCAAGTTGTTCATGCATCCATGCTAACTGCTGTTAATCGGCTACGAAGGCTGTAATTTGCACGCCAATACCGCTACTGGGCGTCCACTGAGTGGTGACAGGTAGCCTTTACAGATGAATCACGTTTCATGTTCCATCGGACAGATGGCCGTTGGCGTGTAAGGCGCGAAACGTCTCAAAACAAACATCCTGCAACAGTCGTCGGAAGGTTCCAGGCCGGAGGAGGGAGCGTTATGGTCTGAGGAATGTTTTCTTGGCACTCATCATTTCATAATTCTGGAAGGCACTACGGATCAACACAAGTATGCATCTATCCTTTGGGACCATATCCAGCCCTACAGGCAGTTCGTTTTTCCACAGCACGATACAAATGAATCACATATCGCAGTGTAGTGCGTGGTTCGAAGAGCACCTGGATGAGATTACAGTATTCCCCTGGCCACCAAATTCCCCGGATTTATACACAATCGAGAATCTTTCGGACTACCTCGATCGAGCCTTTCGCGCCATGGGTCCTCAACCGAGAGACCGAACGCAGCTGGCCGTGACACTGAAGTCGGCATGGCTTCGCATCCCTGTCGCTATCTTCCAGAACCTCACTCTCTTTATCAAAAGATGGTTATTCAGGCTCTTGATAGGTGGTCATATTAATGGGACTGGACAGTGTATAATCTATTTAACGGAAATTATATGCAGCACTAAAAGATCGTTCGCTAACGATGGTTGTGTCACACGTGAAAATATCGTCATCGGTCGATCGTAAGGAAATTGGACAAAATTTCCATAAATGAAGGTAGTATCTGTTCCCGAAAGAACGGATACAATTGATGACCGTGCAGCTTCTCTATGATGAAATGATAATTAAATCGACACCCTAGCTGTAAACAGGCGTTGATATACATCATTGGGGACATGTTGAAAATGTGTACCTCGACCGGAACTCGAACCCGGGATCTCCTGCTTACATGGCAGACGCTCTATCCATCTGAGCCACCGAAGGCACGGAGAGTAGTGCGCCTGCAGGGACTTATCCCTTGCACGCTCTCCGTGAGACCCACATTCCCAACATATCCACACCAGTACATTCTTATTGCACCTAATAAAATGGTTCAAATGGCTCTGAGGTCATCAGTCGCCTAGAACTTAGAACTACTTAAACCTAACTAACCTAAGGACATCACACACATCCATGCCCGAGACAGGATTCGAACCTGCGACCGTAGCAGTCACGCGGTTCCAGACTGAAGTGCTTAGAACCGCACGGCCACACCGGCCGGCTTGCACCTAATAGATGTTTGCCCATCAGACACATTACTCGTAGCAGATTAATCTACCAAGTCCCGTACGAGTTCCGGTCGGCGCACACATTTTCAATATATCCCCAATGATGTATATCAAGTCCTGTTTCCAGCTAGCGTGTCGATTTAATTATCATTTCACAAAATTTCCAGTTGATGCAATTAACAGCAACTCTCTTTAGCTCTTGATAAGTGAAGATAATGTCCATTACAAAGAGGAACAACCAGGCAGTATCTGATTACAATATAAATTGTGAACATATTATGCACGTCACATAGAGTTAAGATTTTGGGGTAATCGATATAAAATGAGAATCACTTGAACAAGAAAGGCGGATGGATGGGTTAGATTTGTCGGAATGGTTCTGGGAAGATACCATACGTCTGTTAACGAAATGTATATATGACGACCAATTTTAGGGAATTGTTCCAGTGTTTGGAGTCCTTATCAAGTAGGCACTGTAACATACATCGAACGAATTAGGTGACACATTGCTGTGATCTTAATTGGTCGGTAGAGCCAATACAAAATACTCGTAGACTTAAATGCGAATCTTCGTACTAAAGACGACGTAGTTTTTGAGGAATCATGTTGCGTAAGTTTAGAGAAGCGAGATTAGAAGAAGACTCCAAGCGTATTATGCTGCCACTGTCTTCTGTCTCACACAGGGATCATGAGAATAAGATAAGAGAGATTAGTACGAGTACAGAGGCATTCACGCCAACGGCCTTGCCGCAATGGTAACACCGGTTCCCGTCAGATCAGCGAAGTTAAGTGCTGTCGGTCTTGGATGCGTGACCGCCCGGGTCTGTGGAGCGCCGTTGGTATGTGAAGTACACTAAGACCTTGTGAGGCCAATCGAGGAACTCCCTGACGTTTAAGTAGCGGCTCCGGCCACGACAGCTGACAACGGCTGGGAGAGCGGTGTGCTGACTACATGCGCCTCCACATCTGCATCCGGCGACACCCGTCGTCTGAGGATGACGCGGCGGTCGGTAGGTACCGTTGGGCCTTCCGAGGACTGTTCGGACGGATTTTAGTTTAGTACAGAGGCATTCACACTGACATTTCTCCCTCGCTCAGTACGCATATGAAACAGGAAAGGAAATTGACAGTGTTGGTAAGATGTTCTCTCCACCAAGCTCTGTACAGTAAGTTGCAGTGTATATACAGGGTGATTCAAAAAGAATACCACAACTTTAGGAATTTAAAACTCTGCAACGACAAAAGGCAGAGCTAAGCACTATCTGTCGGCGAATTAAGGGAGCTATAAAGTTTCATTTAGTTGTACATTTGTTCGCTTGAGGCGCTGTTGAGTAGGCCTCAGCGTCAGTTGATGCTAAGATGGCGACCGCTCAACAGAAAGCTTTTTGTGTTATTGAGTACGGCAGAAGTGAATCGACGACAGTTGTTCAGCGTGCATTTCGAACGAAGTATGGTGTTAAACCTCCTGATAGGTGGTGTATTAAACGTTGGTAATTCAGCCAATAAAGTTTTTGGTCCCTTTTTCTTCGAAGGTGCTACTGTAACTGTACTACAGTATCTGGAGATGTTAGAGAATTGGCTGTTCCCTCAGCTCGAACAAGAAGCACAACAATTCATATTTCAGCAGGATGGAGCGCCACCACATTGGCACTTATCTGTCCGTAACTACCTGAACGTCAACTACCCGAGGCGATGGATCGGCCACCAGGCAGCCCGTGACAGAGCACTTCATTACTGGCCTCCAAGAAGCCCTGATATTACCCCCTGCGATTTTTTCTTATGGGGGTATGTTAAGGATATGGTGTTTCGGCCACCTCTCCCAGCCACCATTGATGATTTGAAACGAGAAATAACAGCAGCTATCCAAACTGTTACGCCTGATATGCTACAGAGAGTGTGGAACGAGTTGGAGTATCGGGTTGATATTGCTCGAGTGTCTGGAGGAGGCCATATTGAACATCTCTGAACTTGTTTTTGAGTGAAAAAAAAACCTTTTTAAATACTCTTTGTAATGATGTATAACAGAAGGTTATATTATGTTTCTTTCATTAAATACACATTTTTAAAGTTGTGGTATTCTTTTTGAATCACCCTGTATTTAGCGGTAGCTGTGGAATACATCTTCGTGATAAGGTTCGAATTGTTAGAGGAAAGGGTGGGCAGATTAGTCGCATCGCCACACACTAACACAAGGTCGAATCACTGTTATCAAGAACAAGGGGCATCTCAGACGTCGGTACGCGTATCACAGGTGATAAGCAAGGACATTTCAGGTGGTACGCATAAAAGTAGACAAAACACGTACTGGTGTAAGTGCTGTTACTATTTTACGTTACTTTTTTTTAAAAGTAAAATTACACTTAGGTCACAAAAGTCGGGGAATATCGACATGCACATATACAGACAGTATCGTGTACACAAGGACAAAAGGGCAATGCATTGACAGAGCTGCCATTTGTACTGAGTTGATTCATGTCAAATAGTTTCCGACATGATAATAGACCCACGAAGGGAATTAACAAATTTTCAACGCAGAATGGTACCTGGAGCTAGACGGATGGAACATTCCATTTCACAAATCGTTATGGAATTCAATATTCCGAGATCCGTAGCGTCAAGAGTGTGCCGAGAATACCATATCTCTCACCATGGACAACTCAGTGACCGACGGCCTTCACTTAACGACCGACAGCAGCGCGTTTGCTTCGAGTTGTCAGTGCTAACAGACAAGCAACACTGCATGAAATAACAGCATAAATCAATGTGGGACCTACGACGAACGTATCCGTTTAGGCAGTGCGGCGAAATTAGGCGTTAATAGGCTGTGGCAGCAGACGACCGAAGCGAGTGGTTCAAAAAATGACTGAGCACTATGGGACTTAACATCTGAGGTCATCAGTCCCCTAGAACTTAGAACTACTTAAACCTAACTAACCTAAGGACATCACACACATCCATGCCCGAGGCAGGATTCGAATCTGCGACCGTAGCGGTCGCGCGGTTCCAGACTGAAGCGCCTAGAACCGCTCAGCCACACCGGCCGGCGCGAGTGGTTCAATTGGCTCTGAGCACTATGGGACTTAACATCTGAGGTCATCAGTCCCCTAGAACATAGAACTACTTAAACCTAACTAACCTAAGGACATCACACACATCCATGCCCGAGGCAGGATTCGAATCTGCGACCGTAGCGGTCGCGCGGTTCCAGACTGAAGCGCCTAGAACCGCTTTGTCACACCGTCGGGCCCCGACACGAGTGCTTCGTTAACAGCACACCACCTGCAGGGGCGCTCCAGGGCTCATGACCACGTCGGTTGGACCCTAGATGACTGGAAAACCGTGGCCTGGTCAGATGAGTCCCAATTTCAGTTGGTAAGAGCTGATGGTAGGGTTCGAGTGTGGCGCAGATCTCGTGGAGCCATGGATCCAGGTTGTCAACAACGCACTGTGCAGGCTGATGGTGGCTCCAAAATGGTGTAGGCTGTGTTTACATGGAATGGACTGAGTCCTCTGGTCCAGCTGAATTGATCAGTGACTGGAAATGGTTATGTTCGGCTATTTGGAGACCATTTGCAGCCATTCATAGACTTGTTGTTCCCAAAGAACAACGTAATTTTTATGGATGACAACGTGCCACCTTTTGAAGAGCAGTCTGGATAGTGCGAGTGAATGATATGGCCACCCAGATCGCTCGACGTGATCTCATCGAACATTTATGGGACATAATCGAGAGGTCAGTCCGTGCACCATTTCTAGCACCGGCAACACATTCGCAATTATGGACGGCTATAGAGACAGCATGGCGAAATATTTCTCCAGGGGACTTCGAAAGACTTGTTGAGTCCATGCTACATCGAGCTACTGCACTATGCTTGGTGAAAGGAAGTCTGGCGTGATACTAGACGGTATGCCATGACTTCTGTCACTTCAGTGTATAGTGAGAAAACTGACAGATAAAAGTAACATCTGTTTAACGTTAAAGAAAATAGATTTACTGCAGAATGTTTGTTTTCGACTGTGTGCAGCACACAGGAAGTTCAGATTGTACACTACCCAGTCCCCATTCTTCCCCTCATTAGGCGTCGTTGGCATGTCCGGGAATGACTTATCTTGTTTTGATGATGGGGATATTTTCGTCGGATCTTACAGGTGGTTTTTCCAAAATTTTTCGTGCCGCTTTGCAACTGCTGCCAACTTATGCTGTGTACTAATGTATGCCGCTGCAGTAGTTATTACGCAGTGAAAGGTTTATTGTTGTTACCGTCGCTTTTCTGAGCATTACGTCAAATGGCATGGGGATATGGAGAAAGCTTGCGTGTAGAACCGGAGTGTTAGGATTGCCGTCTCTAGCTGGGCCGTCGTCAGGACTCTCTGAAATAGGGAGCGTGGAAAAGGAGTAAAAACTTTATTTACTATAATAATTTTTTATTTGGAATACTACATGGAACTTGTTGCGGCAGAAGTAGTTCAGCAGGTCATTTTTCCCTTTTGCGTATTCATAAAATTCCATGCATGTCAGTAAACGGTCGACAATAACACTTTAGTCATCAAAGTACACGTCACTATACACTTCACGTCCTATATAGTAAACATTTCGAACTTGCACTCACCTTGTTCGTCTTACGTTTAGAAACAATCGTCGTGTCAGGTCACTATTCAGATGTGAATTATCCTATTATGCAGGATACGCAACATGCAACGCTGAGATGACCTTGGCAGCAAAAACTTGTTGACATAAGTAAAACTAACTGAGGCCGCGTTTACATGTTGCGCTAAAGATTGCGTTACTTCAGTACTTGAGCCAAGATCGTAACATTATTTTCCAAAATCGGGGCAAAATTGGGGCTTGGGATGTCGGTACAAGACGGTCCGTAACGGTGACGGTGCCGCTATATCGGGACAGATGGCTAGCCTACGCAGTGTGCGTATTACAGTGAGCCTGTTCTTGCCTTATATAATTTATGATGTGAAGTTTAACTTCTTTATGCGACTTACACGTAATGTGTTTTAAGTCGACCAAGAAGCGATTTTAAGCCAGGAAGCTCTTTCTACCGCAAGTATGATGGAACCTACCCAAAATCTGGCTTTTCAGTACAGGCCGGAACAGAAACTAGTGATAACCCAGTTTCCCAATGTGTTATTTGTTTAGAAACGCTTTCAAATCAAAACTGAAGCCTTCTTTCCTAAAACGCCATCAAAGTGCTAAGCACTAAAAGTTAGTTGGTAAACCTACTTACTTTTTGCAAAGGATATATGCGTTTTGTAAAAAGGCATCCAGATGCATGGCAAATATTATTAACACTGATAAAAACTTGATAAAAGTCTCGCACCTGACTAATTTTAGAATTGCATATGAAAGGAAACCTCACAAAATTGCAAGCCTCTCTTACTGCCAGACAAATGCTACTGCAAAAAAGATTTTCAATATGATTTATATTAATCTGTGAGAAGTATGCGGTCCTTAGTAAAAATGTGTTGGTATTTGTACAAAGGGGGCCAAAGCAATGTATGGTCATTTAGTCACTTAACAGGGCTGACAGCAAATGTGAAGAAAGTCGCATCTGATGTGGAAGAACACACTATGTAGTACACCGAGAAACATTTGCTTCTAAGGATATGCCCAAAATTCTTAATATTGTTTTGACAGACGTTGTAGCGTTTATTAACTTCATCCAGGCGAGGGCTTTAAACTCACAGCTATTCACGCTAATGTGTGTAGACATGGGAGGTAAATTTAGAAGTTTGCTTCTTCATAGTCAAGTAAGACGGTTCTCTCGCGGCTCGATGTTATACATAATATTTGAACTGAGGTCCGAAGATTTTATGTTTCTCAGTGACAAAAATAAATACATGAAGAGATTTTCCGCTAATAATCAGAGGTTACCAGTATTTCCGTATTTTGCTGATGTCTTTGACAGGCTTCACATTTTGAGTATGAGCCTACGAGGACAATGCGCAACAGTTTTCTTAGCACATAACAAAATATTGTCTTTCAAAAAGAAGTTGACTCTTTTTAGTTCACAAGTACCGAACAACATTTATTCCCTCATTTTGGGCTGACTATGAACTAGCGCCTATTGAAGATTTAGTTTGAGACATTATTGCGCATTTAGAGGCGGTACGGCCATATTTCTAAAAATGTTGAATGGTACACGGTGGCAAAACGTTTGGGAACCTCTGATACAGAACGCCATGGGTTGGGAACGTTATTCTTTATTAAGACTGTTTCAAAGATCAGTAATCACACAATGACAAGACAAATGTGTCTTGCAGCTCTATACACTCTTTTACACCTCGTCAAGTCTGTTTTCAATAAAGCAACTCCAGTTCACATAATACTCAAATTTCCCATGAGTACCCACGTCAAGCTTGTACGCCTCGGTCACTGAGAGTTTGCCAGAAAGTCTATAACGCCCCGGTATCGTGGGAAACATAAATGTAAAATTGAAGTCTGTAAAGGAAATTTTCATGGAAACATACGGCATATAAACCTACCGCGAAAGGAAAAAAAGAAAAATAACTTAACAACGGATGAGCTAATTAATCAGATGTGGGAAGAAGAGAAAGAAAACAACATTGAGAAAAACTACACTAATGCAAAATGGTTTTCAGTATGAACAAACATAGTCAATCTAAGTCATACATCAGCCATCAAAGAAGCGTGTTACAAATAGTGTATATTGTAGTCGGCGCCGACGAAAGACCACGTAATGAGGCGATGCAAAAGTAGTGTCTGAAACATGTGCAATCTACATGACACACTAAGTCACGGGTTTATATGTGCGAAAAAGAAGTTTGTGGAAATGAGTCAGGAGACAAATTCGTTGAGCACTAGAAACGCAGAAATGGATTTCACTCCGAAAATTCTAATAAGGCCAAAAGGAACATACTATGCCGAAAAGAAAAAGATGGTGCTAATTACCCAAACGATTTAATAATCTAGCTGATTTCCGAGTACACGTCAAGTCCAAGATACACCAAGCACGCAGAAACATATTGAGATATTCTCAAAAACAGAAATCTGTTAGAAAGACTAGTTAAAGTCTCGAAACCTCCAGTAAAGGGACAAAAACCTGGAAAAGACCTCCCAACAAAATCGTATCTTCAGTCATAAGTCACTGAGATTATTTTAGATAGTTTCAGTTCAATGTTTAAATAGCAAATATTAAGCTTAATTTCATTTCAAAATGTTGATTATTTTAGAAGAGAAAAACATCTGATAGAAAAACTATTTCAATTTTTTGTTTTATATGTTGGATTCGTTTAACTATGGACTTATCTATTCAGTTTGCAGTTAGAGCAGATCGCGCGGTGTGAAGGGCCAGTGAGGTTGTGCATAGGTCCCTCCACTCCAGAGAAACAACCAAAGCTCTTTAGAAAAGATGAACACTAGAAGCATGAAGGGAAAATCAGTAGACACTAAATGCTGAGGGAAGGCGAACTCGGAAGGGAGAAGGACGATTGTTAGGGAAGAAAGAAACAGTTTTAAAAAAGAGAGGGTCATTGTGTTCTATTACCATTGCGAAGAATCTGCGTTCAATTACTGCTTCAACTAGGGATGTTTTCTTGGTGCAAAATTTAGAAGTAAAAAATAATGAAACAAGCAGTTTTTGTGTAGGTCAGAATTTCTTAGCATATGCTTGTGAGTTGTTGCTATGGAATGCTTCTCTTGTAACTACGGTATATCGGCTACAGATCGCCTCTAGATGAACTGTAGAGCTGCCTGTCAGACAAGAAGAAACAGTAGTTTGTGGAGATTTCAGTGTAGATTTCTTAAAAGAAAAATGAACTAGTAATCACTATTTAGCCGTTACAATTTGATTTCATTAGCGAATTTTCCAGTTCATGTGCAGCAAGATAGCAGGGCCCTGACTGACTACATTTTTGTAGATAGTAGGCAGGCTGAAAAAATTAACGTGTAGCCAATTGTCAGTAGTTAATTAATGAAAATAAACAATGTAGCATTTCACTGCTTTGAGGCAGGTTTATATAGAACAGTGAGGTTTATTGACGAGGCCAGGACACTAATGTTTTAAGAGTAAGTTAAAAGGCATGGTATGGGATGAGGTAGCTATAGAAAGAGATGCTAATGCGAAATTAAATATCTTTCATAGTAAATTTGTGCCAATGTATGAAAGTAGCATAACGTTATTCAGAAAGTTCATTAAAAATAAGTAAGGCACGCATAACTAAAGGGATTATAATCTAGTGTAAGAAGAAAGGAAAATTCATATTAAGGGCAGAACAAGCCAAAATCCAACGTTAGTTACATTCTACAAAAATACTGTAATATTTTTAGGAAAGTTTTTGAAAAGTCTATAGAAATGAACGCCCTCACAGAAATTAATAACGAAGATAAGATTAACATTAGATGGGATATTGTCCGCGGGACTGCTACGGTCGCAGGTTCGAATCCTGCCTCGGGCATGGGTGTGTGTGATGTCCTTAGGTTAGTTAGGTTTAAGTAGTTCTAAGTTCTAGGGGACTTATGACCTAAGATGTTGAGTCCCATAGTGCTCAGAGCCATTTTTTTGGGATATTGTGTTATGGGGGACAGGTCAACCAGTTAGTGCACAAGATTCCATGACAGTTACAATTAATAACAATACTGCGACGCATAATTAACAAATTGCGAAAATTTTTAACAGTCACTTTCTTGATGTAGCAACAAAAGTAGGGTAAGTAGTTCAGCTGAAGAAGCAAGAGAATGTATTAAAAATGCCGTTCCACAACATTTTAAGCAACTAGAAGTAGTACCACATAGGGACTACGAGGAAAGTGGCTGCCCACCGCAGAGTGCATGATGTGCTAGAAGTTCCCTTATCCGATTAGTTCCAAACCGCTGGACTGGACTAAGGGCATCTGTACCTTGTCCGGTCAGTTTACGTTGACGACCTTTGATTTTTTTTTCTGGGCAAAGTTAAAAGACACTGTTTACAAGGACGTGCCGACTACACCAAATGATACGAAACGATGCATTACTGCTGCCTGTGCTCAAAATTTAGTGATGAATTGGTAGAACGTCTGCACTGATGTTTACAAGGAAGAGTAGAAGATTGTACTGAAGCTGCTGGTAGATATTTAGAACGTCACCTTTCAACACCATTTCTCTTTCTTCCATATAATCCAAAGACTTGCTTATTAATTTTTTTCTCAATTTAGTGCCGACACATGGAGCGGACAACTACTCCTATTACGACTTTAAAGTTATGATTACTCAAGGCTACTTGTACTACAATCCTGAAAAAACACAGCTTTAGACAAGTTAATTTACTCTAGTTTCATTCTGTTAATGTCAATGGTGACTGAGCCATTTAAAATGCGATTTTCTAAAATAAATACGCGTTCTAGTGATTATTAAAATCTGTATGTCTGCTGCAGTTGTGGGCCATTGGCTACATTTAATTTTTTTCGAAACAGCACATCATCAGCATCTTCCATTCCAGAAGTGCTTGAGTGCATGATTTAGATGGTCCACCATGTATTTTACTCATTAGTATACTGTATATTCCCATCTCTGACAGCTTACATAGGAAGAATATCGGTGCAGATTTTTCCGTGTTTTTTCACACTGCACATTTTACACTCTGTATGAAAAGCTGCTTTTCTAATTCGTGTGGAGTTTCGCGAGAACACAGTTCCGTTTAATGTTTCCTTTATTACCCTTTTTCGTTGTTTCAAGACCTATATAACTCTCGCACATGAAGGAAAGTGCAGTGAGGCAGCTCTAGCAACGCGTTTCTCATTTCGTGTGCCTCTTCCTTCTGACAGAATTTAATTGAATGGCAAATATACAAGAATAAGCCTTGCGAAAGTATTGTATTCTCTTTCCTCTGCAAATCACGAAATGTTATCAACAAATACAAGTTTTCTGTAAACCCTCCCTACAAATGACTGCCCATCCCACACTCTGTATTGTTTTGTAAGGTTATCGCTAACATCTAATCGTAGTGAGAGTGCATAAGTACTATTATGCCAACTACAGTCGTACTTTCGTTATCTTTATACGCGTTACATTGCACTCCGGAAATTTTAAAAAACGAAATGGTTCTAACAAGGGAACCTCCCCATTGCACCCCCCTCAGATTTAGTTATAAGTTGGCACAGCGGATACGCCTTGAAAAACTGAACACAGATCAATTGAGAAAACAGGAAGAAGTTGTGTGGAACTGTAAAAAAATAAGCAAAATATACAAACTGAGTAGTTCATCGGAAGATAGGCAACATATAGGACACTGGGAACGCAGGAGTGCTGTGGTCTGGTGGTAACGTGAGCAGCTGTGGAATGAAAGGTCCTTGGTTCAAATCTTCCATCGAGTGAAAAGTTTAATTTTTTATTTTTAGTTTATGTGATAAACTCTTAAGTTTTCATCACTTTTTTGGGAGTGATTATCACATCCACAAGAAAACCTAAATCGGGCAAGGTAGAAGAATCTTTTTACCCATTCGCCAAGTGTACAAGTTAGGTGGGTCGACAACATATTCCTGTCATGTGACGCACATGTCGTCACCGGTGTCGTATAGAATATATCAGATGTGTTTTCCTGTGGAGGAATCGGTTGACCTATGACCTTGCGATCAAATGTTTTCGGTTCCCATTGGAGAGGCACGACCTTTCGTCTACTAATCGCACGGTTTTGCCATGCGGTCGCAAAACACAGACACTAAACTTATTACAGTGAACAGAGACGTCAATGAAGGAACGGACAGATAATAACTATGCAAAAATAAAGAAAGTAAAATTTTCACTCGAGGGAAGACTTGAACCAAGGACCTCTTCTTCTGCAGCTGCTCACGCTACCACGGGACCACAGCTCTCGGGAGCTCACGTTCTCCTTGATGTTGCATATGTGGCCCATGGACTACTCAGTTTGTATATTTTGCTTACTTTTTCGCAGTTCCACGCAACTTCTTCCTGTTTTCTCAATTGATCTGTGTTCAGTTTATCAAGGCCTATCCACTGTGCCAAGTTATAACTGAATCTGATGGGGGTGCGATGGGGAGGTTCCCTTGTAAGCACTATGAAACTTAACATCTGAGGTCATCAGTCCCCTAGCCTTAGAACTACTTAAACCTAACTAACCTAAGGACATCACACACATTCATGCCCGAGGCAGGATTCGAACCTGCGACCGTAGCAGCAGCGCGGTTCCGGACTGAAACGCCTAGAACCGCTCGGTCACAGCTGCCGGCGGAAAAGTTAAGATGGATGACCCTGTATCGCTGTAAATAATCTCTTCCACCGTCTATGTTACTACACGCTTACCACGACTATTGTGATTATCAGCAGAAGGCGGGAAATGTTTACCGTTTCTTTGTATAGTGTGATTTTCGTTCTCTACACTATGTTCCCTTTTTAATGGTGCGCACAGGTATCCAAAAGGGGGGGGGGCGGATCTGGTACAGGCTTTTTATTCATTACAGAATTCTCTCGAATTTCTAGCAATGATTCTCTTCGACGTTATTAAAGTGCAGATTAATGTTGCCTGGCGCGACGGTAATTACTGTGACTTCAGCGCTGACTACCTGTCTTGGGACTACTTTGGTTTGCCGGCCGGAGTGGCCGAGCGGTTCTAGGCGCTACAGTCTGGAACTGCGTGACCGCTACGGTCGCAGGTTCTAATCCTGCCTCGGGCATGAATGTGTGTGATGTCCTTAGGTTAGTTAGGTTTAAGTAGTTCTAAGTTCTAGGGGACTGATGACCTCAGAAGTTAAGTCCCATAGTGCTCAGAGCCATTGGAATCATTTGAACTACTTTGGTTTTCACGCCGTCCACGAGTAATTATGCTGACTCCTTCAGCGGTTGCAATTTCAGCGTTACTCTCCAATCAAGGTGGATACGAACCGTTGAAGAACTGTGTTGAAATGCAGTACTGGATCTTTTCTGTGCCTCTTTCTTGTACAAGCCGTATCGAGGAGCAGGAAGGCGGAGGGACCGACGTTGAACCGCGGATTGAAAAAACCATAAACATGGAAGTAGCATATGTGCCTTTCATCTGTCCTAAACCTGTATTGTATTGTATGTTAACTGGTGGCCTAGAAACGACGTAGAGGCCCCATCCCCGCCGCAGCCGCAGTGGTCCACAACCCCACGTCGACCACCGCAGTCCACTTCACCCCTCCTCCGCCCCACACCGAACCCATGGTTATTGTGCGGTTCGGCCCCTGGTGGACCCCCCCAGGGAATGTCTCACACCAGACGAGTGTAACCCCTATGTTTGCGTGGTAGAGTAACGGTGGTGAACGCGTACGTGGAGAACTTTTGTTTGCGCAGCAATCGCCGACATAGTGTAGCTGAGGCGGAATAAGGGGAACCAGCCCGCATTCGCCGTGGCAGATGGAAAACCGCCTAAAAACCATCGACAGACTGGTCAGCTCACCGGACTTCGACACACGTCCGCCTGGCGGATTCGTGCCGGGGACCAAGCGCTCAAGTCGTGCGTTAGACCGAACGGCTAACTGGGCGGACGTCCCAAACTTACTCAGTAACGCCCCCTCCCATTGCTGCTCAACGGAATCTCAATAGCAGTTTATCGTTTGCCTGTGAACAAAGAGAACACGTGATGGTTGCAAATTCTTACACGGTACAGTCACATTAATGTGATAACCGCCTATGTTCGATGTCAACGTGTAATAACCACTCACAGACGGTACGTAGCAGAACTAGCAGTGGAGAATATTTATGCGTGTCAGGAGGATGTGGAAAACAGTATACTCGCTGTCACCGGCTTTCCAGCCAAGGGTGGGAGAATTTCCGACACGGTTAATTTGTAAACTGTTCTCATGCCGCTGGCGGCTAAAGTATACCGTGCATGGTAAAATGGCGTTGTCCAAACTGAGGCAACTGTGGTGCACCACGAGCGATAGATGACAGGGGTGAACGAATGGTGTGGAGATGTTTACAGGCGAATAGATGTACGAGCAACTGACCGCCCAGATGAACCATGGGGCCACCGACAGTGTCTCGGACGTTTAGCGAACGCTGATGCGTATAGGCCTCCACAGCAGACGCCTGCTTGTTGCACACATGCTGACTGCTGTTCATCGGAGCCGAAAGCTGCAATTTTCGCCCGAATACCGCAATTGGAGGTCCAGTGAATGGTGACAGTTGGTCTTTTCAGATGAATCACGTTTTACCTTTCATCGGACAGATGGCTGTTCGTGTTAACAGCGTGAAACCTCTGAAAGCAGACACCCTGCAACAATTGTCAGAAGGATCGAGACCGGAGGAGGGAGCATTATGCTCTGAGGAATGTTGTCTTGGCACTCCCTTGGTGATCTCGTCATTCTGGAAGGGACAATGGATCAACACAAGTATGTCTCTGTCCTTTGGGATCATCTCTACCCCTAAACGCAATTTCTTTATTCTCGGCACGATGGCATCTGCCAGCAGGACAGTCCAACATGTCACTCAGCTTGCAGTGTACGAGTGCGATAATAAAGTAATGAGAATGGTTTTATTTGCAAGATGTGGCAACCCTGCAGGCTTGCGTAGGCACAATATCTTTGACCTTGGTCTATAAGCTGCTTCTAGTCCAAGCAGCACATCGATGCAACTGCTCAGTCGTGAGTTGTACGGTAATAAGTTAAAACGTGTTTGTGTCTCTCGTTACGGAAATGGAACCGCATAATATTGCGCAACGGAATGCCATTTCTTTTTGCGTTAAATTGGGTGAAAACGCGACAAGAACTTACGGTAAGCTTCAGAAGACTTTTGGAGAAGAGGGTATGTCAACAGCTCAAGTTTTTCATTGGTATAAAATGTTTAGTGAAGGCAGAACGAATGTTGAAGATGAAGACCGCAGTGGACGACCATCAACCTCACGGATGGATGTCAACTTGGCCAGGCGATCTGATCGAAGATTATCCGTGAAAATGATTGCAGAAGAACTGAACATCAATCGAGAAACGGTTCTTCTAATAATAACTGAAGATGTTGGTATGAGAAAGATTTGTGCAAATATGATCCCCAAAAATCTCACACCACAACAGCGAGAAACACGGAAAACTGTGACAGTCGATCTGTTAGAGCAAACGGAAATCAATCCAGAATTGTTGAGCCGTGTTATCACTGGTGATGAAAGTTGGTTTTTTCAGTACGATCCAGAGAGAAAATGCCAGAGTTCGCAATGGTGCTCAAAGGGATCATCTAGACCAAAATAAACTCGCATGTCAAAGTCAAAAGTGAAACGCATGCTTCTTTGATTCCAAGGGAATTGTTCATAAAGAGTGGGTGCCTCCTGGACAAATAGTTAACCAATATTACTACAAAGAAATTTTAGAAAGACTTCGCAAAAGAGTTCTTTGTGTCCGTGCCAACATTGCTGATAATTGGATTCTGCATCACGATAATATGCATTCCATACTGCTCTGTCAGTACAGAAATTTTTAACCTCAAAACAAATTTCAGTACTAACACAGCCGCCTTATTCACCTTATTCTCCGTGCGACTTTTTTCTATTTCCGAGAGTCAAAACGGCGGTCAAAGGACACCATTTTCAAACAACACAAGATGTCCTAAAAGCTGTGACTAGGGTCTTGGAGGATATTACAGAAGATGAGTTCCAGAAATGTTACCAAATGTTAACTACTTTGAAGGAGACAACACTAAACTTGACTAAAACGGTAAGCAAACAGTTTTTTTTCACATCAGTCTCATTACTGTATTGTTGCACCTCGAATATACGAGATCCGAAGAGCACCAGGATGAGTTCCCCGGATTTAAATCCAATCGAGAATCTGTGAGACCACCTGGTTCGGGCTGTATGCGCCACGGATCCTCAGTCGAGACATCCAGCGCTGATGAGCATGGCGCTGGAGTCGGCGTGGCTCCACATCCCTGTCGCTACCTTCGAGAACCGCAACGACTCTCTTCCTGCATGTCTAGCAGCGTTTTCGCTGCAAAGGTGGTTATTCAGACTCTTGACAAGTGGTCACATTAATGTGGCTGGACGGTATATTCAGATTTATACGGTAGAGCTATTGCAGTACGCTATGACGGACATAGCCGTCTGTATTTAACCTACTTGTCCAAATGCGTCGGTCAAAAAAGAAAATCCCAATTCACGCGCTAGAAGATAGGGCAGAAAGTGTGAAATTTCGAGATCGTAAAGATGTCCTTTCCAGGAATTTGAACCTTCTCGACTTTTTGGGGTATAACACAACACCAAATTTAGTTATAGAGCTACGAACACAGGAGTCCAGCTGGAATGGCTGCACAATAATGTGACAAGCTGGACAGACGGGCATAACTTGGTTCTGTACTAGACTGTTGAAAGTCAATTCTGCCGATGTCTGAGTGTCGTTTTGGAAAATTTCTCACGTACATCTGGTCAGTTACAGGCCCCATACTGCACTTTACGTTACCAAGTTAAGAAGTGTAGTTTTATAAACACACTCCCTTTCTATTTCAGTTATGCTGGTCAATATCAAACAACAGAAAGCATGAAAGTGATGAAATAAGTTTATTAACTTGATCAGATGTGTTATAAAATCTAATACGCCTCTTTTTTTCCAAAGTTTCAGTTAGTTACTCGAGTTTGGGGAGTATTAATGTTGACTATTTTTGTTAATATTCAACAGGATTTTCTCAGTCGTTCTCGCTATTTTTCTGTTTCAGATCTTAATCTACGTTTCGTTCCACATTATTGGGGTATAATAATTTTTTTATAAATATATTGTAGCTTTATCTCGTAACTTCCTGAATACGCTGTATTTAATCATATGATGGTGAAATTTTAGATCGTTGAATCAAAGAGGTGGCACTTATGTTGATATAAACAATATAAAAGCGTTTAGTGTGTATATAAAATTGAATACGCCTACCATTTAGATATAAAAGTAATCAGACTTAAAAATACTAACTGGCTGACTATCAGTCCTTTGAGGGACAATAAATTTTGTTTATTTATTTTCAAATTTACTTCCTAAGGCACCACAAGTTTTCCAACTTTCCGAATCACTTGTGTAAAAAGTGGCAATTGCAGAATTTTGTCCCCCCTTGGAAAAATTTTTGCGGGCGCCCATGGTGATGTGTATTAGAGGTTAAAGTTGAAATAAAGCCCTAACGTAGGGAAAAATTAAGTAAAAAGTTCATAATTACCATGTTACCTCAAGTGTAAGACGTTCGCCGGTAGCCGGAGCTACAGATTCAAACCAAGACTTATTATCCTGAGTCGGAGCAAGATAATAATAAATGTAGTAGAGATGACAGCTCCATACCTTCCTACTTGACACCAATTCGTTGACTTGCGCGTCAGTGTCACTCGTTATTTACACAGTCAGCGTATCATTCGAGCTCACGAGGGTAACTGGAGCGGTTCCAGACCTTTCCACGCCATCCGAAACAACGACTACAAATCTAACGCGAAATCTCGAAGCCAGAAGGCATAGAGTCCAAATATCTGTGGAGTGAGCTTAAGGCTGTGTTTAAAATCAAATGGAACTGTGCCATGAGTTTACGTCACTGTTCAGGAAATCTCGGGCTCTGTTTAATCTTTTGATTGGCCTGCGTTCTAGTGACTCTTATTGGTACCATCACAACAAAAATCAAATGGAACTGTGCCATGAGTTTACGTCACTGTTCAGAAAATCTGGGGCTCTGTTTAATCTTTTGATTGGCCTGCGTTCTAGTGACTCTTATTGGTACCATCACAACAATCTGTCTTAGCGTTTTTATGCACTATGGATTTTAATAATGAAAAAGGAACTGTGAAACAGAGACTGAAATATCATCTATAGTGCAAGTAATGCGTAACAATGGCAGCTAATAGACAAATAAAAGATTTCAATCAAGATTATGTCCAGCTCTCTAGCTTTCGCGAGTCCCGCGATCTAGTGAAATCTGATGGTGCTAGCTCCAAGACTGGCCTTACCGCTGTAATTCATACCCGGGATAAAAATATAGTCACTTTATTATACATTTCGTTAGTTGGGCATTCAGTTCTTGATTAATTGTCTTGATTGTTTCATCTGAATGCTGCCGTCTTGTTTTTAAACTGACAAAATCTATTATTGTTTTCATCTGTTATTCTAATATGTGAACACGGAGTGAACTGCTCGTTTGCAACCTACTTGATAAATCATTCTAATGGACTCAGTCAATAAATATTATACTGGATACAGTCTAGTAACATTTTTTGGAGGACAACATTTTTGCCTTTGTCTTGTACCTTTCCTTGAAAATCTGCATGAATGTCTATACATTCATTCATACCGTACTGTATGGGAAGTAAATTTGTTCAAACATAATAGGAGTTCGTGCAGTAGTAGGATTTAATGCTGTTTCCTCCAATGTATCACCAAATTGTCATTTTAAGTAGATCCATAGCTTATTGTTGTGACTTGTTCCTAGTTTCTTGCCTATACCACGCGGCCGCGGCGTGTGAGTTAAGCGTCACGTGATTGTTCGAACAAGCTCGATACTGTATCGAATGCTGCGGAGCATCGGGAAATCTCGAGCCCGTTAGAACGCGAATTTAGTTTGCCCAGCCCTTCAGTTTACAGCCAACATGAAACGATAAATAAATGACATGACTTTTGGTACATCGATTTTTTTAATGCTTTGTGCTAACACCGTAGCTTTAATATTACACATTCTCGTTTTTTGAACTGTTTGTAGGCATTTATTTTTTAGCAACAGCGGCTGCACATCTAAATACGAGAAAGAAGAAAGGGTCACTTGACTTTTGGAGTCAGTGTATGTTGGTGACAAATATTCTATTCTGCGCATCTGGAAGTCCACTTCATCAATATTTGTGCTCTGTGCCAGGCGCCAGTGATGCTAACTGCTGGACTGCAGAAATAGACACTCTAACACCTCCCTCACCTCCCACCCTACATCCGTTATTAAAGAAAAGCCGGTTATCATGTGAGATATGTTACGCAACTCCAACATTTCCTATGGCTTAATAAATGCAGTACAGAGCAATATACACTACTGGCCATTAAAATTGCTACACCACGAAGATGACGTGCTACAGACGCGAAATTTAACCGACAGGAAGAAGATGCTGTGATATCCCAATGATTAGTTTTTCAGAGCATTCACACAAGGTTGGCGCCGGTGGCGACACCTACAACGTGCTGACATGAGGAAAGTTTCCAACGGATTTCTCATACACAAACAGCAGCTGAATGGCGTTTCCTGGTGAAACGTTGTTGTGATGCCTCGTGTAAGGAGAAGAAATGCGTACCATCACGTTTCCGACTTTGTTAAAGGTCGGATTATAGCCTATCGCGATTACGGTCTAACCTATCGTGACATTGCTGCTCGCGTTGGTCGAGATCCAATGACTGTTAGCAGAATATGGTATCGGTGGGTTCAGGAGGGTAATACGAAACGCCGTGCTGGATCCCAACGACCTCGTATCACTAGCAGTCGAGATGACAGGCATCTTATTCGCATAGCTGTAACGGATCGTGCAGCCAAGTCTCGATCCCTGAGTCAACAGATGGGGACGTTTGCAAGACAACAACCATCTGCACGAACAGTTCGACGACGTTTGAAGCAGCATGGACTATCAGCTAGGAGACCATGGCTGCGGTTACCCTTGACGCTGCATCACAGACAGGAGCGCCTGCGATGGTGTACTCAACGACGAACTTGGGTGCACGAATGGCAAAACGTCATTTTTTCGGAGGAATCCAGGTTCTGTTTACAGCATCATGATGGTCATATCTGTGACTAGCGACATCGCGGTGAACGTACATTGTAAGCGTGTATTCGTCATCGCCATACTGGCGTTTCCCAAGGCGTGATGGTATGGGGTGCCATTGGTTACACGTGTCGATCACCTCTTGTTCGCTTTCACCGCACTTTGAACAGTGGACGTTACATTTCAGATCTGTTACGACCCGTGGCTCTACCCTTCATTCGATCCCTGCGAAACCCTACATTTCAGCAGGATAATGCACGACCGCATGTTGCAGGTCCTGTACGGGCCTTTCTGGATACAGAAAATGTTGGACTGCTGCCCTGGCCAGCACATTCTCCAGATCTCTCACCGATTGGAAACGTCTGGTTAATGGTGGCTGAGCAACTGGGTCATCACAATACACCAGTCACTACTCTTGATGAACTGTGGTATCGTGTTGAATCTGCATGGGCAGCTGTACCTGTACACGCTATCCAAGCTCTGTTTGTCCCAATGCCCAGGCGTATTAAGGCCGTTATTACGGCTAGATGTGGTTGTTCGGGGTACTGATTTCTCAGGATCTATGCACCCAAATTGCGTGAAAATGTAATCACATGTCAGTTCTAGTATAATATATTTGTCCAATGAATACCCGTTTATCATCTGCAGTTTTTCTTGGTGTAGCAATTTTAATGGCTAGTAGTGTATGTTTATTGCTTTAAAAGCCAGGAGCAGTTCAGTGGGGTCGTAACATTCGCCAGCTGTTTATGGTATTCCTTACGTTCCTCTTCTTACTTTTTTGCAGTTATCTTGCGTATAGATTGACCGTAAAATCTTTTATTTTATTTGTCCTAAATTACACTCCTGGAAATGGAAAAAAGAACACATTGACACCGGTGTGTCAGACCCACCATACTTGCTCCGCACACTGCGAGAGGGCTGTACAAGCAATAATCACACGCACGGCACAGCGGACACACCAGGAACCGCGGTGTTGGCCGTCGAATGGCGCTAGCTGCGCAGCATTTGTGCACCGCCGCCGTCAGTGTCAGCCAGTTTGCCGTGGCATACGGGGCTCCATCGCAGTCTTTAACACTGGTAGCATGCCGCGACAGCGTGGACGTGAACCGTATGTGCAGTTGACGGACTTTGAGCGAGGGCGTATAGTGGGCATGCGGGAGGCCGGGTGGACGTACCGCCGAATTGCTCAACACGTGGGGCGTGAGGTCTCCACAGTGTATCGATGTTGTCGCCAGTGGTCGGCGGAAGGTGCACGTGCCCGTCGACCTGGGACCGGACCGCAGCGACGCACGGATGCACGCCAAGACTGTAGGATCCTACGCAGTGCCGTAGGGGACCGCACCGCCACTTCCCAGCAAATTAGGGACACTGTTGCTCCTGGGGTATCGGCGAGGACCATTTGCAACCGTCTCCATGAAGCTGGGCTACGGTCCCGCACACCATTAGGCCGTCTTCCGCTCACGCCCCAACATCGTGCAGCCCGCCTCCAGTGGTGTCGCGACAGGCGTGAATGGAGAGACGAATGGAGACGTGTCGTCTTCAGCGATGAGAGTCGCTTCTGCCTTGGTGCCAATGATGGTCGTATGCGTGTTTGGCGCCGTGCAGGTGAGCGCCACAATCAGGACTGCATACGACCGAGGCACACAGGGCCAACACCCGGCATCATGGTGTGGGGAGCGATCTCCTACACTGGCCGTACACCACTGGTGATCGTCGAGGGGACACTGAATAGTGCACGGTACTTCCAAACCGTCATCGAACCCATCGTTCTACCATTCCTAGACCGGCAAGGGAACTTGCTGTTCCAACAGGACAATGCACGTCCGCATGTATCCCGTGCCACCCAACGTGCTCTAGAAGGTGTAAGTCAACTACCCTGGCCAGCAAGATCTCCGGATCTGTCTCCCATTGAGCATGTTTGGGACTGGATGAAGCGTCGTCTCACGCGGTCTGCACGTCCAGCACGAATGCTGGTCCAACTGAGGCGCCAGGTGGAAATGGCATGGCAAGCCGTTCCACAGGACTACATCCAGCATCTCTACGATCGTCTCCATGGGAGAATAGCAGCCTGCATTGCTGCGAAAGGTGGATATACACTGTACTAGTGCCGACATTGTGCATGCTCTGTTGCCTGTGTCTATGTGCCTGTGGTTCTGTCAGTGTGATCATGTATGTGACCCCAGGAATGTGTCAATAAAGTTTCCCCTTCCTGGGACAATGAATTCACGGTGTTCTTATTTCAATTTCCAGGAGTGTATGTAGGAATGTACTCTGTTGCCTCTGACTTGGGACTTGGAATACTTAAAAAAAACGACAAATGCGAAGATGACTCGTGCTCTGAGGGTTGAGTACAAACTTAATTACGTGTGTAGATAATAATAATGACCTCGTGTGGGCTCAGTGTTGTGGCGTAAATCTTTATATTGGGAGTCACTTCTACGACTTGTTTGTCCCTTACGTACCACAGTTATCCAATCTGGGAAAGGGTACCTACAGTTTAACATGGAATTTGAACCCATTGTTGTTTCTGGCGAATTCTCGCATCGTTGAGAGGTGAAGACTAGTTTAAAACAAAGACTGGAACATCCATGGTTCGACCGATATTCGATCCTGCGACCTCTCGGTTTGCAGCAACGCGCTTTACACGCTAGGTCGCCGTCTTTTTTCCCCCAAAGGAATCTCCTTAGAATATGTCTTCATTTTTCATACTAAATAAATTAATTGCACTTTTGCCAACAACTAATCTTCTGTATGCTAAATGGACAATAAATTAATGATGAGTTCCTTGTCATTCATTCCTGAGAATCATTATTTGAGCCAGTACGGCTGCATGTACGTAACCATGAATAATTTATACTAAACTTATTGCTGTTTTTATAAATACATAAATTAGAAATTAAAAGTGACATGGTTATTACGACTCTATGAAGTCCTTCACTCAATTATTAGGGAAGGGAATGAATCCATTCTTCTTGACCTAACTAAACCCATATTCTTCTTCTTGTGATAACACAGCAGCTAAAAATCTCCGAAATCGTTCTTGGTATTTCCGATGTTTGACTGTCCGATGGTGACCCTCTGAGACGTAAGTTGCATATTCTAACTGTGTTGGCTGTTCTCTTGTCGTCTCGTAATAAAGGGATTTGGCTTGAAGTTTATATTATGAATTTTTTCACCTGGGGAACTACCTCATTTAGTACGTCGTACCATAGTGCAGTCACGCAAAAACTTAGCGTGGTTTTGTTGAAATTCTCCCACATGAATATTCTGTTTCTGTGAGGGTACTTCTCTTCGAGGGCACTTCTCTTCGATGTGGTTGACAGTCCATGAATTGGTCATAAGGCTGTAAATCTGCCTCGTATTACTCTTTTCTGGGCTTTTGGCATGTTACTAAGTTCGTGAAATACCGACGAACGCATTCCAATCTCGTGTTGATGTGGTCCCGTCGTTGGTATCTAAATTAGCAAAAACACGTTTTTGTAGTGCTTGGCCGGTTGTCTTGTAATACTCTAACAGTGATCTTAATGAAGACTCCTATGCGGTCTAATCCCTGGTTCACCTATGAGTGGTCCTAAACTTGCTGCCCCTCATCTCGCATTAAAGATATTCCGTCTCCAGATATACCAATAAGTGAGGGCTGATATTTTATTTGTTATATTCGTCTTACTGGGAAGTACCGCAACCACGTGGTGATGTGCTCTTTGATCGTGTGCCGTAGTGCGGTAATGTTCGTTTCCCAGTTCAGTTTGATCATACCTTTCGGATACTGGGTCAGCGTGATCCATGTAGTTTAATATATTTCGTGTGCTGTAGCCAGATTTGGTCCATGTATTCGATTTGGGAGCCTAGGAGCATCATTTTTTATTTGTATTTCTCCGGTTGCTTCTTCATCTTTTTTATCATTTGTCGAGTTGTGTGAACGTCTTCTCCGGGAAATGCGATCCAACTCACTTCATCTGCGTAAGCGTGGCATACTGATTATGTTACTTGCCTGAAGACCTTGTATGTTGTTGTTGTTGTGGTCTTCAGTCCTGAGACTGGTTTGATGCAGCTCTCCATGCGACTCTATCCTGTGCAAGCTTCTTCATCTCCCAGTACCTACTGCAACCTACATCCTTCTGAATCTGCTTAGTGTATTGATCTCTTGGTCTCCCTCTACGATTTTTACCCTCCACGCTGCCCTCCAATGCTAAATTTGTGATCCCTTGATGCCTCAAAACATGTCCTACCAACCGATCCCTTCTTCTAGTCAAGTTGTGCCACAAACTTCTCTTCTCCCCAATCCTATTCAATACCTCCTCATTAGTTACGTGATCTACCCACCTTATCTTCAGCATTCTTCTGTAGCACCACATTTCGAAAGCTTCTATTCTCTTCTTGTCCAAACTGGTTATCGTCCATGTTTCACTTCCATACATGGCTACACTCCATACAAATACTTTCAGAAACGACTTCCTGACACTTAAATCTATACTCGATGTTAACAAATTTCTCTTCTTCAGAAACGATTTCCTTACCATTGCCAGTCTACATTTTATATCCTCTCTACTTCGACCATCATCAGTTATTTTACTCCCTAAATAGCAAAACTCCTTTACTACTTTAAGTGTCTCATTTCCTAATCTAATCCCCTCAGCATCACCCGATTTAATTTGACTACATTCCATTATCCTCGTTTTGCTTTTGTTGATGTTCATCTTATATCCTCCTTTCAAGACACTGTCCATTCCGTTCAACTGCTCTTCCAAGTCCTTTGCTGTCTCTGACAGAATTACAATGTCATCGGCGAACCTCAAAGTTTTTATTTCTTCTCCATGAATTTTAATACCTACTCCGAATTTCTCTTTTGTTTCCTTTACTGCCTGCTCAATATACAGATTGAATAACATCGGGGAGAGGCTACAACCCTGTCTCACTCCTTTCCCAACCACTGCTTCCCTTTCATGCCCCTCGACTCTTATAACTGCCATCTGGTTTCTGTACAAATTGTAAATAGCCTTTCGCTCCCTGTATTTTACCCCTGCCACCTTCAGAATTTGAAAGAGAGTATTCCAGTTAACGTTGTCAAAAGCTTTCTCTAAGTCTACAAATGCTAGAAACGTAGGTTTGCCTTTTCTTAATCTTTCTTCTAAGATAAGTCGTAAGGTTAGTATTGCCTCACGTGTTCCTTGTAGGGAACTATGAAATTCAATAAAGGTTATACTGTTATGGCGAACAGGGACATTGAGAGGGAACATCTCTGTCGTATTCTTATCTAACTGGCACAGAAGCTGTCAGTTGCCCATCAATCTTCAGCCACATTCCTATGTCAGCGATGCATTTCTGTATCAGCTTTATGACTGGCTCACTAAAACCCCTTTTCTCCGTAGTTTGAACTAAAAACTGGTTAATAACCCTTCAAAGACGTCATTAAAATCTAGAAAAGCTATTGCTAATCTTGTCTTGAATATCCATGTTAAATGTACAGTATCTCTGTACTCGGCTAAAACATTTGTCATTGCTCTCCCTGTATATATGCACTAGCTTTCTATGGTCCAATTACTTTGGGGAGTATTTTGTTTATTGAATTGTTTATACAATAATGCGTGAACGGAAAGTTTCCAGGCTATTACTCTAGGCAGTCTTTGATACGAGAACTATCATTACCTTCATAAATTGTGAGGGTAAGTAGTTGTTTACTAAGAGTTTATTGTAATTTTCGGTGAGTTCCTCTCCTGTGATATCCCAAAACTGTTGGTAAAATTCTATGGGCAATCCTTCTGATCCAGCAGCTTTACTCTTGGGAGCGTTGATGATGATACGTTTGACGTCCTCATTTGTTATGCAAGCGACAAGTTCTTCGTTATCACTTGAGTCGTTCAAGAGACGATGTAATACTGTTCAAAAAGTAATCTGGTGATGTCCGTTCATTATTCGATGCTGGGTAAAGGTCTTTATAATATCACACAACATATTTCTCGATCGTGCTTTGTTAAATATATTCATTTCCACCATCATCTACAAGTTTAGTAATCAGTTTTTGTTTCCCCATTTTTGTTTCTCTTATTATGTGATAGATGGATGCAGCTTCATGATTGATGTCATTGTTATCTCGAGCGTGTACTTCAATATCAGGTAAATTTTCTCGAACTCGTGCTGTTACTTTTTTCATTCATTCAATTTTAATTTCATTTACAGTTCTCTTAAAATTGTAAAGTAATATTTCATAGGATTTATCCTCCAGTATGCTTTATCCCGTGCAAACTGGATGATGCATCTGTATGTTTGCGGCTTTGCCCAGTCCGTCCACCACAGCACTCTTTATCGAAACCTGTCTCTTTCATTAACATTTCCTCCAAATTTATCGAATGTTCTGCCTTACTGTATTATTGTCAAGCAGCGAAAATTCAATTGCCAAACGCCATGTCCTAGAAAAGTTTTATCTGGTTTGCTGAACGGTTAAATGGCAAGCGTTATCGCCGCTAAGTTAAGCGGCCATATCTCACAATCATGTAGGTTATTTAACATGTCTTTGAGATGTACCAGGTCCGAAACGTATTTAGATAGCACATATCAAAATATGTGAAATGCAGCCGTATCTTTTGATTACTTTGGCTTAGAAGCTTAATTTATTTACACCGCCAAGGGATCATAGACCCTAGTACTTGAAAAATTTCAGACTAATATCTCCACCCGTCCCTGAGAAAATTGGGTCTTTACAGATGGAATACACTGACGTAATTGCTTAAATATTTTACATCGTCAAGGGACGATAGACCCTAATACTTGACATAGATTTAAACTTTATACTGCTATCCGTTCTTGAGATCAAGGCCTCTTAACAGGTGGATAGATGGGCAAGAAAATGGCAAAAATGTTTTATGTAATATAATTATATAACTAACAATTTTCGGATTTTTTCTTTATTTTTACTGTGAAACCTTGCTTCTTATGGAATTTCACTTTTCTAAGTTGTCAGGAAGTACCATATATGTTTTGAAAAGTGAGTTTACGAGTGTCGAAATATGTGACATAAATGGCCGTATCATTTGATTGCATTGACTTAGAAGATAAATTTTTAACAACTTCAAGGGCTCATAGACCTTACTGTGAGACATCAATTTCAACTTGATATCTCTACACTTTCTCGAGAAAAAGGAGTCTTAACAGTTAGATAGATAAACAGACAACAAAGTGCTCGTATAAGGTATCCGGTTTTACCGATTGAGATACGGAACCTAAAAGTACTTCCTGTTGACCTAGAATGATGACATTTGACAAGAAGCAAGACCTAACAGTAAAATGAAAGGACGAAAATCTGAAAGTTGTTGATTTGTAATTATATCACATAAAATACTTTCTGTCTATGTCTCTGTTAAGATCCCTTTTTCTCAGGAACGAAATAGCTATCAAGTTGAATTGTATTCAGGTAATAAGGTCTACGGTCCTTTGGCGATGTAAAAAAAAGGAAGCTTCTAAGTCAATGCAGTCAAATGAAGCAATCGTCTGTAAAGACCACACTTTCCTCAGGAACGGGTAGAGGCATCAAAGTGAAACCTGTCAAATATTAAGGTCAAGGGTCCTTTGGCGGCGTAATAAGTTTTATCTTGTAATCCAATGCAATCAAAAGATACGCCAATATATGTGGCATGCGTTGATAAGCGATGTCTATATACTTGTCGGTCCTGGCGGTAGTGTAGCCTGTGCCTGTACACCGAGAGGTCGCGGAATCGAATCTCGATCGGACCACGCATTTTTCAGTCTTAGTTTCGACTTATCCTTCAACTCTCACTAATGTGAAGAGTCGCCAGAAGCAACACCTGTTTCAGATTCTACGTTCAAAAAATTGGCTCTGAGCACTATGGGACTCAACAGCTGCCGTCATCAGTCCCCTAGAACTTAGAACTACTTAAACCTAACTAACCTAAGGACGTCACACACATCCATGCCCGAGGCAGGATTCGAAACTGCGACCGTAGCGGTCGCGCGGTTCCAGAATGAAGCGCCTAGAACCGCTCGGCCAATTCGGGCGGCGATTCTATGTTAAACTGTATGTCCCCTTTATAAGATTGGATAACTGTGGTAGGTTAGGGACACGCAAGTCGCCAAAGTGGCGTCCTATGGTAAGATTTTCACCAGCCCATTGAACCACATGAACTTAATATTAATGTCTATATACACTGCTGGCCATTAAAATTGATACACCACGAAGATGACGTGCTACAGATGCGAAATTTAACCGACAGGAAGAATATGCTGTGATATGCAAATGATTAGCTTCTCAGAGCATTCACACAAGACTGGCGCCGGTGGCGACACCTACAACGTACTGACATGAGGTAAGTTTCCACCCGATTTCTCATACACAAACAGCAGTTGACCGGCGTTTCCTGGTGAAACGTTGTTGTGATGACTCGTGTAAGGAGGAGAAATACGTACCATCACGTTTCCAACTTTGATAAAAATAGGATTGTAGCCTATCGCGATTGCGGTTTATCGTATCACGACACTGCTGCTCGCGTTGGTCGAGACGCAATGACTGTTAGCAGAATATGGAATCGGTGGGTTCAGGAGGGTAATACGGAACGCCGTGCTGGATCCCAACGGCCTCGTATCACTAGCAGTCGAGGTGAAAGGTATCTTAATCCGCATGGCTGTAACGGATCGCGCAGCCACTTCTCGATCCCTGAATCAAAAGATGGGGACGTTTACAAGACAACAACCATCTGCACGAACAGGTCGACAACGTTTGCAGCAGCATGGACTGTCAGCTCGGAGACCATGGCTGCGGTTACCCTTGAGGCTGCATCACAGACAGGAGCGCCGGCGATGGTGTACTCAACGACGAACCTGGGTGCACGAATGGCAAAACGTCATTTTTTCGGATGAATCCAGTTTCTGTTTACAGCATCACGATGGTCGCATCCGTGTTTGGCGACATAGTGGTGAACGCACATTGTAAGTGGATATTCGTCATCGCCATACTGGCGTATCAGCCGGCGTGATAGTATGGGGTGCCACTGGTTACACGTCTTGGTCACCTCTTGTTCGCGTTGACGGCACTTTGAACAGTGGACGTTACATTTCAGATGTGTTACGATCCGTGGCTCTACCCTTCATTCGATCCCTGCGAAACCCTACATTTCAGCAGGATAATGCACGACCGCATGTTGCAGTTCCTGTACGGGCCTTTCCGGGTACAGAAAATGTTAGGACTGCTGCCCTGGCCAGCACATTCTCCAGATCTCACACCAACTGAAAACGTCTGGTTAATGGTGACTGAGCAACTGGCTCATCACAATACGCCAGTCACTACTCTTGATGAACTGTGGTATCGTGTTGAAGCTGCATGGGCAGCTGTACCTGTACACGCCATCCAAGCTCTGTTTGACTCAATGCCCATGCGTATCAAGGCCGTTATTACGGCCAGAGGTGGTTGTTTTGGGTACTGATTTCTCAGGATCTATGCACCCAAATTGCATGAAAATGTAATCACATGTCAGTTCTAGTATAATATATTTCTCCAATGAATACCCATTTATCATTTGCATTTTTTCTTGTTGTAGCAATCTTAATGGCCAGTAGTGTACATAACTAAGTTTGTACGGTATCATCAGAGTTCTATTCCTTCTCGCACTTGTCTGGTTTTTTATATTTATTTTAGTTTTGCAAAAATTAGTGGCCATGAGGAAATAAAATGATACTTCTGCTAAATGTGGCAGTTCATTTTCCATTGCACAACTTCAGGACACAAAGGGACTCGAAATAAACTACCTTATGACATGTATCCAGGACCATAAGCAATGCGAAACTGATGTCACGAAAGGCAGATACCTAATATAAAGTGAGGCAGGAAGTATTGTGTTGTCAGTAGAGAAACAGTAGCAGAAGAATGGGTCGGTCAGCAGAGCTCAGGGATATCAAACCTAGACTAGTCACTGTATGTCACCTGTGTAACAAATTCTTGAGACAAATCTCTGGGTGATTTTGAAGTGAAAACACGAAGGCACTACTAAAGTTAAAGCAAGACAAAGAACCTCATGAGTAGTTGGACAAAGCTGCACCACACCACATTGCATTGTTGCCAAATTTATTCAAGATGGCGGATCCAAGATGGTAGCGATATATATGGCAACATCGCAATAACATCATGGCGGCAACTTCAAATTTTGACGGGAAAATACACTCCTGGAAATGGAAAAAAGAACACATTGACACCGGTGTGTCAGACCCACCATACTTGCTCCGGACACTGCGAGAGGGCTGTACAAGCAATGATCACACGCACGGCACAGCGGACACACCAGGAACCGCGGTGTTGGCCGTCGAATGGCGCTAGCTGCGCAGCATTTGTGCACCGCCGCCATCAGTGTCAGCCAGTTTGCCGTGGCATACGGAGCTCCATCGCAGTCTTTAACACTGGTAGCATGCCGCGACAGCGTGGACGTGAACCGTATGTGCAGTTGACGGACTTTGAGCGAGGGCGTATAGTGGGCATGCGGGAGGCCGGGTGGACGTACCGCCGAATTGCTCAACACGTGGGGCGTGAGGTCTCCACAGTACATCGATGTTGTCGCCAGTGGTCAGCGGAAGGTGCACGTGCCCGTCGACCTGGGACCGGACCGCAGCGACACACGGATGCACGCCAAGACCGTAGGATCCTACGCAGTGCTGTAGGGGACCGCACCGCCACTTCCCAGCAAATTAGGGGCACTGTTGCTCCTGGGGTATCGGCGAGGACCATTCGCAACCGTCTCCATGAAGCTGGGCTACGGTCCCGCACACCGTTAGGCCGTCTTCCGCTCACGCCCCAACATCGTGCAGCCCGCCTCCAGTGGTGTCGCGACAGGCGTGAATGGAGGGACGAATGGAGACGTGTCGTCTTCAGCGATGATAGTCGCTTCTGCCTTGGTGCCAATGATGGTCGTATGCGTGTTTGGCGCCGTGCAGGTGAGCGCCACAATCAGGACTGCATACGACCGAGGCACACAGGGCCAACACCCGGCATCATGGTGTGGGGAGCGATCTCCTACACTGGCCGTACACCACTGGTGATCGTCGAGGGGACACTGAATAGTGCACGGTACATCCAAACCGTCATCGAACCCATCGTTCTACCATTCCTAGACCAGCAAGGGAACTTGCTGTTCCAACAGGACAATGCACGTCCGCATGTATCCCGTGCCACCCAACGTGCTCTAGAAGGTGTAAGTCAACTACCCTGGCCAGCAAGATCTCCGGATCTGTCCCCCATTGAGCATGTTTGGGACTGGATGAAGCGTCGTCTCACGCGGTCTGCACGTCCAGCACGAACGCTGGTCCAACTGAGGCGCCAGGTGGAAATGGCATGGCAAGCCGTTCCACAGGACTACATCCAGCATCTCTACGATCGTCTCCATGGGAGAATAGCAGCCTGCATTGCTGCGAAAGGTGGATATACACTGTACTAGTGCCGACATTGTGTATGCTCTGTTGCCTGTGTCTATGTGCCTGTGGTTCTGTCAGTGTGATCATGTGATGTATCTGACCCCAGGAATGTGTCAATAAAGTTTCCCCTTCCTGGGACAATGAATTCACGGTGTTCTTATTTCAATTTCCAGGAGTGTAGGTCAATTGGGCTGTCTCCACTTACCTAACCCCTTTCCCCCTCCCACCCTCCCTCCACAAGAAAATGGTGGGAAGGTCAAATTTTGGCAGGAAAAAGATCACTTGAGCTGCCTCCACTAACCAAAGTCATCCAACCACAACTCTTCCTTGAAATATGTGGGAAAAGGACTCACCCTGTGCTGGATAGGATGGATGTAATTCTTTATTTTGCACGGTTTATTTAAACAATTTGAGTTGTCATAGGCAGTAGCTCCACCCATTGTGTTCACCACGAAGTCCAGAGTCCACCTGGCCTAGTACACAGTACTGCCACCAGAGGGCGCTGTCGTCCCATGGCGGTCTGGGGGGGGGGGGGGGGGGAGAGATGATGGGAAAAGGACTCAGTCTGTGTCCAGCTACTGGACGGAGGAAGGAGTGTACTTTTATTTATGTTTTCAGTGAGAAGTTGGAATAATTTATTTAGGGATGTATTTCACATAGAATATGTTGTGGCGTAACAAGACAGCCACGCCACTCTGAAGTAGCCGAAAGGCACATGTTAACTCACACAGGCTAGTAGATAGGTCTGAAACAGGATACGTAATGAATGCTATAAAGAAAAGTACATAGCTCCTGGAATACATAACTTTAATCCATCCTTGTGGTACATCGCTCTTGACGATACAAGTGAGACTCTTTAGATACAAGCTATGTAATGCTAATGGCGCCTTGCTAGGTCGTAGCCATTGACTTAGCTGAAGGCTATTCTAACTATCTGCTCTGCAAATGAGCGAGGCTTCGTCAGTGTGCATCGCTAGCTACGTCGTCCGTACAACTGGGACGAGTGCTAGTAAGTCTCTCGAGACCTGCCGTGTGGTGGCGCTCGGTCTGCGATCACTGTCAGTGGCGACACGCGGGTCCGACATGTACTAATGGACCGCGGCCGATTTAAAGCTACCACCTAGCAAGTGTGGTGTCTGGCGGTGACACCACAGAATATTTATTATGCTGATACAAAACACTCGCCCTGGTGTGCTTGGGGTCACACTAAATATCCTACAGACCTGCAAACTACGCGTAAATCACCGAAATAATGCAGTACACTGATGTGCAGACATGTGAACAACAAGTGCTCTCACACTGTCAGCACCAGCACGTTGGCGGGTAAATTCAGTAAGAGCCAATCAGAATGCTCCATTCATTCACAAGACATCCTTTGTGCTGGGACATAGGAGCCTCTACAGACTGGTTCAAACAAGATGGGGGCAAGGCATCTATGGAAGGTTCTGAGAGTAAGGTGACGTATTCTGTGTTCAATTGCTCAAAGACAAGTTGCAGCAGGCCCTCCATCTCTGTGAGTGATGCTGTCCATCATCTACCACTGTGGCATTAGGACATCTCTGGAGCAGAAGTTCTAGGACACCAAAAATTCCAGCCACCCTATCCAAACATCTCATGTCTATGCATCAGCCATACTGAGCAGGTAAAGACGTGCGTGTGGCCAATGTGTCTCACATGTGGGATGGGATGTCCCGTTAGGATCACTAGGAAGATTGCATTCTGTGTTATTCTGGGAACCACTGCAACAGACTTCTATAGCACGTCCAGAGGGAGACTTGGCTGTTATTCACAATGACATATGACGTTGTACGGTGTATGCTACGCCGGCGATGGGCGAGGCATGACAGAATCTCTGACCAGAGAGTAGTTTATTGTTAGTTGTTGCTTGTCGCGAATCTGCGCTAGTCTGCACGAGTCGACAGTAGAAGTCAGTCTGCGCTTGTCTGCGCGAGTCGACAGTAGTAGTCAGTCGGATACAGTAGTAGTCGGTCGGCTTTAGTAGCGAGTGGACGGTAGTAGTCGGGGTGTCGGCATGCGTCGGCTGTGTGCTCTGGTCGCGACTCTGGTCAGGACTCTGGAGGATGAGTATTGTTGTAGAAGGTAAAGAAGCAGCAGTGCGCATATTTAATAATGTATGTTAATTGTAATTTAATTTGTTCAGAAAAAATGTTCCAATAATAATTTTTTTATAAAGTAATTCTTTTAAAGAAAAACATTCATTTCAATTGAAAGAACATTTCCAATGGATCGTCACTCCTTTCAAGAATCCAAATATATATATATATATATATATATATATATATATATATATATGCCATCTCTTATAAAGAAAAATATTCATTTTTTTTAAAGAATTTTTCCAATGCATTATCATTGCTTCCAAGAATCCAAAAAAAATATATGCCAGCATTGCACGCAGCTGTGTCGATAAATAAGAGCAGAAATAGTTGCAGTTTTTATTGAGGTAAGAATTATTGCTTTTGTTATTCAGAATACAGGGCCGAAGGTCAGCGCTGCTGTCCTTATAAAATTTACCAGATATTATTATTTCTGTTAGGAGGTTACATTTCGTTCATGGTTCATTATTTAATTAAAATTGTTGTTGGTTTATGATCAATTTTCATTACTTAATTTCTGTGGGGAGGTTACACTTGGCTCCATTTCAAATTTTCATTTAATTAATTTTCTATGGGGAGGTTACACTTGGCGACATCCGGCCAGGATTGTATTTCTTTGTGAATCTTCTGATAAGTAGTCATATATCTGCTCTTATTTACTTAAATGTAGTTTGCATCTGGCGCAACGCATTTACTAATTTGTCGCTCTTTCTTTCATAGATCATCGGCAATTTTTTGCTCTTTGTTGTATTTGTGTTTGTTGCATTTTTGCATTGTGTTTGTTTCATTTGTGAATAATTTTGATTTTTTGATTTGTGAAAAATGCCACGAAAAACTGTTAACGGTACATCGCGATGTACAATGAGTGAAATAGCCGACTCAAATAACTTGACCGATAGTACTTGCGACACTCAGTGTCTTAATGACAGTCCTCTATTTACAGACAATCAGAGTGTGCGGATTATTAATGTTGATTTTGATCCTAGTAATGAACAGACGAATTCAATTGTGCCCTCTGTTAATTTAACAACAATTGATGACGCGGGACGTTCTGATACAATGAACGCTGCCCAGCTTGACACACCCGGTTTGCAAAATTTACGTAACGAACAGACAATTTTTTCTAATGAAAATGATCAGTGTAGTCAGAGTACGACAGATTTATTTGATTCCGACTTAGTGACCAACAGTGCACATTCTATTGGCAAACCTTTTCAAAAATTACAGAATAACCAAATGGTTACAGAAAACGTGACAATTGTAGGTATGCCATCAAACAGCACAGAGAATAGAGTAGGTAATATTGGCTTGGATCAAATTATGGCAATATTGCTACAACAGAGTGAAAAACAAGACAACCTTAATGTAAATTTCAAACAGTCGAAGAAAGAACAAGACGACAACTTCAAACAACTTAGTGAACACAACAAACAACTTAATGAAAAATTAGACAACAATTCCAGACAGCTTAGTGAACAGATTGCAGCTGTTGCCGCGCAGTGTCATGATACTAAAGAACAAAACAACTTAATGAAAAATTAGACAACAATTCCAGACAGCTTAGTGAACAGATTGCAGCTGTTGCCGCGCAGTGTCATGATACTAAAGAACAATTACGTGAGGAAATTGAGGCTTGTGCTAGGAAAAGTAGCGAAGAAATTAGATCTGTTGCGCAAGAATTAAGGGATATGCAAACAGCTGCAACAGAATCACTTAGAGACGAAATTAGTGCAGTCAGTAAACAATGCTCTGAAAAAGCAACACAGTTACGCGACGAGTTTAAATTAATGACAGCAGAACTTTCGTGCACACTGGATGCAAAAGTAGACGCGAAATTCGACCAACAGAATAGTCAAATTGACGAACGTTTTAATCACCACCTGCAAAACAGTGAAACGCGTTTCCGTAAATTTATACAGGAACAAAATAAAGTAAAACGACAAGTCATGGAAACAATTACCGCACAGAGACAGGAAGATAAACGTAAATTGTTTACGAAAGCAAAAACATACGTAGACAACAATATTGCTACAGTATTGGACGAAATTAATACTATCAAACAATTGAACACCGAATTGCGTGATGAAATTACCGATCTTAAATCAAAAACAGATACACACACAGTAGACTTTCAGACAGTGACCGACAGACTCGAACAATTAGAACTAACACTGGATTCCGATGTCATCAAAGCTGACGTTAAAAAATTGAACGAAACCACACGTAAAATACAAAAACAAATTAATGCTTCTGACACTAAAAACGATGATCAGGTAAAAATACTGACTGAAAAATATGATGAATTGGCCAGTCGTATTGACGTTATTGAAAGTAATAATGACAGCAAATCAGACGATACTTCACCGATTTCGTTTAATCAAACACCTGAATTTCAAAATCTACAGCAGACAATCAGTGAGATAGATTCGTCTAATAATACATTGCATAGAAAATTGTCAACTTTACAACAAGAAGTGACAGAGATAAAAAATATTTCGGTTAATAACACGTCACAGCATACGGCACATTCCGAACATTTGTCACACTCACACAGCCAGTGTAACTTAAGTAATTTACAGAGACTACGCGACTTAAAATCCGAAGTGACACAGACAAACAGATTCTTATACAATCGTGAATCTGTTCACACATTCAGTGACGAGAACGTTGATTATAAGCAATTTGTATGTGTAAAAAAATCTAAGGTATTTGAAAATGACAGAGCACAGGTACACGCATTGAACTGGATACGTCGATTTATTTTTTTACTTTCACCGCCATTACCTGTAATGCAGAAACTACAATTAGCATGTATACAGCAATTTATTTTTGAATTTTCACCGGCATTGCCTGTAACGCAAAAGCTAAAATGTATTTGCAGCGCGTAATAGACCTCAGGGGATTCATTACGCTTTAATGAGTATGTGCCGTAGCGTGCACAGGGCCCCGAGCCGTAGTAGTGCTGTTTCATCTTTAGTTTTCTGCACTGCTGCCTTCTCTTCTACTATCCTTTATATCTATCAAAACAGCTCTTTAACTATTGCTCTACCTAGGACTAAGAAACGTGTAAAGAAAACCTGATAAGACAAGTTTTACCGAAAGTGACGATTTTTCATTAGACGCTCCAGAACGACAACCACCAGAACTTTAATAACAGGCAAAATTTTTAATCATGAGTATGTGTAAAATTATTAGCAACAGGAACCATATTTTGGTAACAATAGAGGTTTTTCCCAACAACAGCAACGAAACCAACCGGTTAGCATACGTAACCAACGCACAAGATCAACCAAGCTTTAATGTTTCGCCGCGTACACGTATAGCGTCAGCTCCAACAAATAGTAACGCACAGCAACAAGGGAACCAGTACGTACAGAAAACACCATTTCAATTCCTATCGCAATGCGCCGTATAGAAATGAGTATCACGACAGACGTAAAAATAATGCGCACAATTTTCAGCGTACATTTAATAACAGTCTATCTTATCAGCAGCAAGAACATCCGCCACAACAAATAATCATGAATGAACCAGACAGTAGGTATCATCCAGAACGTAATACGTCAGGAAGAAATAACAGAACAGTACAAACAGTGGAAATGCCACAGCATCCTCCCGAAAATAATAACACGTCAGATAGAATTTGACCAGATACAATACAGGTTGCATATTCCAGTAACGCAAGCAATACTTTTGATACGCAGAATCTTGTTCACGAGAATGTTATTTGAAACATGCTTTGTTGAATGCACCACTTTTATCGCACCCAGATCTTACCAGAAATTTTTCCATTGCCACCGACAGTTCTAACACCGCTTTAGGCGTACATATTTTTCAGGAAATTCAAGAAGATGGTTGTACAGTAATTAAAAACATTGCCTTCGCGAGTCGCATTCTGTCACCTGCTGAACGAATTTATTCTGTTACAGAACTTGAAACATTATGTGTTGTATGGGCTTTTACCAGATTTAGGCATTTTCTTTATGGAAGACACACTACCGTTTATACAGACCAGAGAGCGATACAGTTTTTACTTTCCGCTAAATTTACACACGACAGATTAAGTAGATGGAAACTTTATTTGCAGGAATTTAATTTTACAATTGTTCACATTCCCGGCATACAAAATATTGTAGCAGATGCACTACCCCGTTCTCTCAGCAACAATCAGCAAGACATCGCAACCAACTTCTGCAAAGCAAATTTCAGCGTCATGTACATTCAACAAGTTGCATTTGAAAATTTCATTTCGTCGTCATTACAAGACATAGCACAAGAGCAGAATAAAGACAACGTATGGAAAGAGATTAAACACCTTTGGCAAGATAGGAATAATGTTACCATTAGAAACCATTACACTGTACGCAATGACATTCTGTTTCGCCGCTCTCGTCCTGACAGCAACAATTGGTTATTATGCATTCCTGACGAACTTGTTAACAAATTAATCTGGTATACTCATTTAAGTTATGCACATTACGGAGCCAGAAAATGTTTTCTTATACTGAGACAGAACTGTTATTTTACCAACATGGAGAAGCGTATTCGACGAGTTTTAGCGTCATGTAAAATCTGCCAGAAAGCTAAATCAGATACGACTTCACATATTCCTCCATTACATCCCATTGTACCTGTTAAATTGAGACCTATGGCCGCTGCAGACATTTTTGGTCCGATTCCCAGAACTAATAGAGGTTTTTGCTACATCTTTGTCGCTGTTGAACTCACCTCAAAATTTGTTACCTTCTCTCCGTTACGCAAAGCTACTGCTAAAACTGTTTCGAAAGCATTTGTAAAACATTTTCTATTTCATGTAGGGCATGTATTGAAAGTAATTTCCGACAATGGACCACAGTTTCGATCTGCTATATGGACACGTATGTTACGAGCTAGAAACATTTCTCCGATCTATATATCCAGGTACCATGCTTCTTCGAACCGTTGTGAACGATTAATGAAAGAAATTGGTAAACTGTGTAGAATATACTGCCATAAAAATCATATTGATTGGGACACACACATACTCTCATTCCAAGATGTAATTAATTCCATACCGAATGAATCTACTATGCTGTCTCCGTCTGTTATACTGAAAAATGTTGAACCACCTAACAAAATTAAAGAATTAATAACATTTCCTACATCTCGTCGACTACGACACCATGAAATAATTGACATTGCGCTGAACAACATCAAACGTGCCGCAGAGCGCCGGAGAAGACAGCAAAAACAGGTTTGTACACGCCGTGAATTTCACATTGGATAGAAGATATTAGTACGTACACACTATTTATCCAACAAAGGAAAGAGCAGATGCAGTAAATTTGAGCTTCTATACGCAGGTCCATATCGAATTCGCAGCATTCCTCACCCCAATGTAGTACACGTCGAAACTTTGAGAACCAGAAAAACCAAAGGGAACCACCACGTGTCGAACGTCAAACCTTTTATTGAATGAACATAGTTTATGATTTATCACACTGTAATGCCATTTCCTAATTTTTTATGACCACTTATGCAATTATATTCACATGAACACCTACTGATGATTATCGCATTTTTTCTTGGCAAGTGCCCGACAAGGTAAGGTTAGCAGGTCGCTTTTCTTGTCGTTACACATCAGACCGTGCATATTTTTCCAGATGAACTTACACATTTTATGACCACTTATGCAATTGTATTTATGTGACTACTTACTGATGATTATCGTATTTTTCTTGGAAAGTGCCCGGCAAGGTAAACTTAGCAGGTCGCTTTTCTTGTTACACATCAGACCGTGCATATTTTCCATTTTTATGTATGTATGATTGTTTTCCTGTTTTGTTTGTATGTACTATGAAATATTTAAGATACAACAAACACCAGTTGACTTTAACATTTTGCCTTGTGATAGCTAAACATCGTGACTACTTTACTTTCTTTTGCTGCTACATTGTGATACACTGTGTACATTTTTGCTTCTGAACACTGTCAATGTTTTTGACATATTACGTTTTCTGTCATGCTATGCTGTATGCTCAATTATGTTACTATAAACTAGTTTTTATCTAATGGGTATATGAATTAAATGCAAGACATTAATCTTTGTTCATCTTTTTCAGAAAGAAATAACGTGTAAACGAAATAAATTAAACAGAAATGGGAATTTCACCTTCGGAATGAACGAAAGAGGATGCAATACCTCGTGATGAAGAGTAAATGGATAAGAATTAACAAGCATTAACAAGAATATACTATACACATCGTAGAATAGCAGTCTTAACTATTTTTTCTTTCAGAATACGAGGCGATTGATGCAGGCTGTCAGACAGAACTACACATCTTAGTTTTAGTGATGAAATATGATAGAAATAAGGAATAGTTGTATAATGAATAATGAAGTGACTCTTTTGCAGATGATAATGAATGGTGATGAATAATGATGAAGAATATGCTACTATGGATAATGAAGTTTTTCTTTACAGGTGATGAGAATAATGGAGTTATGGTGATATGGATAATGAAGTTCTTCTTTGCAGATGAAAATAATGATGAAGTTTATATATTTGCTGTTAGTTAAGAGATGCTATGTAGTTATTTAAGTATTTGTTGCAGTTCGTTTTGACAGTATGTCTTATATCGCATGGTATGATGACTGAAGGTTTTGGAAAGGACAGCTAGAGAACATATATATTTTTATACACATTTCACTACCTGTTAATTCGAAGTTCACTACTTTTCAGCATAATATGCGTTTCTTCTTTCAGTTTCGTAATCCATTTTGTATATTTTGCAGGAGAAATTATTCATGAAATCAATGTGGTATAAATAGTTGTTTATTAAACCTATGTCGTTTATGAATGTGATCACATATACTCTACTTGTTTCATAACCTTGCTACAGCTGACTCATGACGAATGACGTTACACATCTTCATTTGCAGCAATAACTCAAAAGCAAACAAAGTAATTACCAGTCCCAAATAATGCTACTACTTTAAGAGAGTTCTGAATAATACTGATCAGCTCTGAATAGTATGTCACTTCAATAATGACTTCTGAATAATACAAAAAAAATGCTTTGTAGCTGGCCAATGAATGCCACTGTTTATTGTAATAAGATTACCTATGATGCCAATGATTACTATAATTAAGTGAATTATGTTAATACTATGCCATTCATTAGCTTCTGTTTTGAATGATGACTTCTGATGGTTTGTAACTGGGCAATGAGTGCCAATAATTACTATATTCAGATAATTTATGAACATTATTCCGTAATACTACATAAATGGTACAGAAATGTTCAGTAACTGGGCGATGAGTGCCACTAATTACTCAAATCAGTTGTTAGACTGGTGTAATTCTCAATGAAGACTACCATGTGACTTAATGTCCTTCACCTTCTGACCTAATTACCAGAAATTACTGCAATATGCATTTGTCCTGACTATCCTCATGATCATGGAGCACTATATTTGGTTTTTGTACTAATTCTACGTTGGTCTACTTTACAAGAACATGGTGTTGACACGACATGCTGTCCACCACCTTGAGCGATGGAGATGTTATTATGGTCCCACTGTTTGGTGTACCTAGTGTACTACCAAAATGATAGCATGGAATATTATTACGACATTTCAGTGTCTTGGCTACACTGATTAATACTTCAAGGAAAAGAGCTTCAGATTGTCTCACTTGGTGTTGTGCTTCTGTAGAAAGATATGGACTTTCAGTGCAGCTGCGTGCAACCTAAAGTGCTACAACCATGACGCAATCCTTCCCATTCCTTTCCTAATTCTTGTAAAATGATAAAGACATATACTGTGCGTGTGCACTTCCTTTCATTTGTTAATAAGATCAGTTGTCCTGAAAATACTAAAGACTTCTATAGTGCATGTGCACTTTATTTCACTCCTTGATATGTTTATTTGTTGTAAAAAAATGCTAGAGAGTTTTACAGTGCGTGTGCACTCTATGCCTTTTGTTAATATGATTTGTACTCATTACGTATACATTTTGTGTTTCCCAGATATGTTCTGTATTACAGTGCGTGTGCACTTTCGTCATTTTGTTAACATGATTTGTATTCATTGCTTATACATTTTGTGATTTGCTGATATGTTCTGAACTACAGTGCGTGTGCGCTTTTGCCATTTGTTAATATGTTTTGTACTCATTGTGTATACATTTTGTGATTCCCAGATATGTTCTGAACTTCAGTGCATGTGCACTTTTGTCATTTGTCAATATGATTTGTACTCATTATGTTTATTTGTTGTAAAAATATCAGAGAGTTTTACAGTGCTTGTGCACTTTATGCCATTTGTTAATATGATTTGTACTCATTACGTATACATTTTGTGATTCCCTGATATGTTCTGTACTACAGTGCGTGTGCACTTTTGTCATTTATCAATATGATTTGTACTCATTGCATATACATTTTGTGATTTGCTGATATGTTCTGTACTACAGTGCGTGTGCACTTTTGCCATTTGTTAATATGTTTTGTATTCATTGTGTATACATTTGTGATTTCCTGATATGTTATGTACTCAGTGCGTGTGCACTATATTTTTTTCATGTTCTGCACTTATATATCTGCAAATATTCTGTGATTGTAAACTTAGTTAATTAAGAAAAATTTGTTGCTCATGGCAAGTCCAATTGACTCACCATCGCTGATTGTATTCTAACGCTTACTGTGATGTGGCCCAGCTCTCACATATTACAGTTTACGGTAGGAGAAAGACAATCAGTTTCGTAGGATAAATGCAATATGTACTTGAAAACTGCCCTTAAATTGCGTTTTACTTTGCTTCTTCGTGTATATTTACGCGTCTAAATTTGTTGTCCATTCTGCAAATTTCAGATTACTGATTCATATATCTGTACGTTTCTTCTCAAATAGATTGAGATTGTTTTTGAGCGGTGTACGAGGAGTGTTTTTTAAGTAAGTACCGTTTCGAAATTTAAAAAAAGACATGCTAAGATATCTCAATAATTTTATTTTTACATGAAAGCCTGTACCTTAATCTACTTTTCGTCAATATTGAGGCACTTGTCATAACGTTGTACCAGTTTTTGAATACCCTCCTCATAGAAGTCTGCTGCCTCACTTGCATCACCACTGTTTTGACTTCGTCATCGTCTTGAAGACGCTGACCGCCCAGGCGTTTCTTCAAGTGCAAAAAAAAAAAAAAAAAAAAAAAAAAAAAAAAAAAAAATTGGATCTGAGCACTATGGGACTTAACTTAGTACTTAAACCGAACTAACCTAAGGACATTACACACATCCATGCCCGAGGCAGGATTCGAACCTGCGACCATAGCGGTCGCGCGGTTCCAGACTGCAGCGCCTAGAACCGCTCGGCCACCAAGGCCGGCTCTTCAAGTGCAGGAACAAATGGTAGTCACTGGGCGCAAGATCGGGGCTGTACGGAGGATGATCTAGTTTCCCATCGAAAAGATGTGATGAGATCTTTGGTCTGATTCGCCACATGCGGACGGGCACTGTCTTGCAGCAAAACGATCCCCTTGCTCAACTTCCATGGACTGTTACTTTGATTCTGGTGTGACGTAGGCCACCCATGTATCATTTCCCATAACAATTTGGCTTAAGAAATCATCACCGTTGTTGTGGTACTGATCAAGGATTGATTTTGTGACTTCCGTCAACATTTTCGGTACCCAACATCCGCACAATTTTCGGTAATTGAAGTTCTCGGTCACAATGCCATACAAAACACTACGAGAAACATTAGGAAAGTCATCCCGCAAGGAGGAAATCGTAAAGCGTCTGTTTTTCTCTCACCTTATTGTCCACTTACTGCACCAAACTTCATTAACGACCGAAGAACGCCCACTCCGTTGTTCAGCATGCACATTTGTACGGAGATGCTGAACAAGCTCCAGTGGCGGACACTTCAAGAAAGGCGTTACGCAATACGGAGAGGTTTATTATCGAAATTACGAGAGAGCACATTCCGGGAAGAGATGGGCAACATATTACTACCGCCCACATATATCTCGCGTAATGATCACAACGAAAAGATCCGGGAAATTAGAGCAAATACGGAGACTTACAAGCAGTCGTTCTTCCCACGCACAATTCGTGAATGGAACAGGGAAGGGGGGATCAGATAGTGGTACAATAAGTACCCTCCGCCACACACCGTAAGGTGGCTCGCGGAGTATAGATGTAGATGTAGATGTAGATGTTATCTTTAAATCCTCTCACCCACTTTCTTACCGTTCCATCACTCATAATGTTTTCTCCGTAATCTGCACAGATCTGATGATGGATATCGATCGGTTTTAGGCCTTTAGCACTAAGAAATCTTATGCTTCACAGTCGGCGGGACTCACGATTATCGGAAATAGTCGGTTTCCGTTCACGCCTTTCCTACAATAACTCTGAGAACACAGTAATGTCTACAATCGACTGAATTCTCCGCTAACTGCAAGGGCTGCTGGAAGCCTGTTCAAAATCATGCTTCGATTTACAAGGAGCTTTTTAACAGCCTCACATTCCGAATCGATATGTTAAGTGTGGCGGCCCACGGCATGGAGTTCATGCCTTTAGCTTATCTTGGAAGTACTGACAGAACACATTTTTTAAATCGTACCGTCGCAGCATGCTGATTCCAAAACAAATTGGCAGTTATTTCGAAATACAGATTAGCCACAACGGTACCTTTAAGAACTAAATTTGCATTTTGACTTGATTCTTATTTGCCCACCAATGTGAATGTCACTCATGACGAATGATCCATCATAACATTGACCGCAAGGTTTGCTCATATCTTGACCATTTCATTCTGTAGATTCAGTTAATTGATGAGTCCTGAGGCAGACTGATCTTTGACCAAGGTAAAGGAGTTAATGAATTTTATCCGTGGTGGATGCTACTAGTGACAATACTGAAGGTGACTTATTGAAGACACCACCGGTTTCAAGCCTGTTCCTACTTCAGCTGATTATACATTCATTTTCATATTGCCATAATCATTGTTAGAGTTCGATATAGCTACAGTATCCAAAGTGTAGCTGCATATTTGCCACATTTTTCACGAACACATTTTGATTTTCAAATATTAATGCACACTTGTGACCACTGTAATTAACTGAACTGGCATCTTACGCTTCAACATGATAATAGCAAATTAGATGTTAATAATTGTAAATAAGACCTGCAGTCGCAACATTCAACGTGTTTACAATGGAATAGAGAGATATGGATTTTTTTACTTCTTTATTTTTTTACCATAACCTCTGTAATGGTTCAAATGGCTCTGAGCACTATGGGACTCAACTTCTGAGGTCATTAGTCCCCTAGAACTTAGAACTAATTAAACCTAACTAACCTAAGGATATCACACACATCCATGCCCGAGGCATGATTCGAACCTGCGACCGTAGCGGTCGCGCGGTTCCAGACTGTAGCGCCTAGAACCGCTCGGCCACCCCGGCCGGCCTAACCTCTGTATTCCAGTGTAAACACGTTGGATATTGCGAGTTTTATTTACTGTATTAAAAACATAATAGAGCTATTAAAACAATGTGCAGTTAATGTGCGAAAATCGAAATATGTTTGTAAAAAGTATGACAAATGTGCAGTTATGGTGCTGCAGCTACACTGAACTGCAAGACTGAATGTGGAAACTGAAGATAATAATAATAGTATATATACCTGAAGATGGCACAAGCTCGAAACTGGTCGTGTCTTAAATAAATCATCCAGTGCTTTCTTTCTAAAATTTTAGATGCCGGAACGCACCTCTTCAGCTATACAATCCCCCCCCCCCCTCCCCCCTCTCGATTCCCACCACCCCATAAAAATGTCAAGTCTCCATTTTTGATAACTTTTGATAAAATTTACAATGAGAAATCATTTTTTACAAAATACTGTACTAAAATTCCTGTCTTTAAAACATAATTTTTACAAACTTGAGCGCCACGAGCAAATGAAAAGGATATTTATGTATCGGCTCGAAAGTCTGCCAACTTGTAGCCACGCATACGCCTTGCGCGCAGTTGATCAGCATTTATGGCATGAGTAGACACGGAAGAAACAAGGTACTGTGAAAGCACATAATACAGAAGCTCGTGTTCAAACATTCTTTACGTTATTTATTTCAATTGCCATACATAAACGATAAGTCGCCATGCTACTGCGTCGCTGAGGTTGCTGGCAGTCGTAAACAAAGGGCGATATGTACCGACCACAGCTTCTGAAAGAAGCTCATCATATTTTGGTTTTGGTTATACGAGGGCGTGCTGAAAAGTAATGCCTTACAGTTTTTGTGTGAAAACCCTTAAAGCTTTTTAAATACAGTGAAGAACCAAAGAAACTGATACACCTGCCTAATTTCGTGTAGGGCCCCCGCGACACGCAGAAGTGCCGCAGCACGACGTGATATGGACTTGACTAATATCTGAAGTAGTGCTGAAGGGAATTGACAGCATGAATCCTGCAGGGCTGTGCATAAATCCGTAAGAGTACAAGGGGGTGGAGATCCCTTCTGAACAGCACGTTGCAAGGCATCTCAGATATGCTCAATAATGTTCATGTCGGGGGAGCTTGGTAGTCAGCGGAAGTGTTTAAACTCAGAAGAGTGTTGCTGGAGCCACTTCTAGCAACTCTCGACGTGTAGGGTGTCGCATTGTCCTGCTGGAATTGCCCAAATCCGTCGGAATGCCCAGTGGACGTGAATGGATGCAGGTGATTAGACAGGATGCTTACGTACGTGTCACCGGTCAAAGTCGCACCTAAACATATCAGGGATCCCATATCACTCCAACTGCACACTCCACACACCATTACAGAGCCTCCGCCAGCTTGAAAAGTCCCGTGCTGACATGCAGGGTCCATGGATTCATGAGGTTGTCTCCATACATGTATACGTCTATCCGTTCGATACAATTTGAAACGAGACTCGTCCGACCAGGCAACATGTTTCCAGTCATCAACAGGCCAATGTCGGAATCGACGGGCCCAGGCGAGGCGTAAACTTTGTGTCGTGCAGTCATCAAGGGTACACGAGTGGGCCTTCGGCTCCAAAAGCCCATATTGATGATGTGTCGTTGAATGGTTCGCACGCTGACACTTGTTGATATTCCAGCATTGAAATCTACAACAAATTTGCGGAAGCGTTGCACTTCTGTCATGTTGAACGATTCTCTTCAGTCGTCGTTGGTCCCGTTTTTTCAGGATTTTTTCCCTGCCGCAGTGATGTCGGGGATTTGATGTTTTACCGGATTCCTGGTATTCACGGTACAGTCGTGAAATGGTCGTACGGGAAAGTCCCCAACTCATAGCTACCTCGGAGATGCTGTGTCCCATCGCTAGTGCGCCGACCATAACACCACGTTAAAACTCACTTAAGTCTTGAGAACCTGCCATTGTAGCAGCAGTAACCGATCTAACAACTGCACCAGACACTTGTCTTGTAGGCATTGCCGACCGCCCGCAGCGCCGTATTCTGCCTGATCACATATCTCTGCATTTGAATACGCATGCCTATACCAGTTTCTTTGGCGTTTCAGTGTAAGACTAACATTAACATTCTACATCTTTATTCTCCATGTCTACATATTTATTTCTCCACATAGTCATCCTAGCGACGAACACATTTTTCCCAATTAGATACCAGTTTGTTGATATCGTCACTGTACACTGAGGTGACAAATGTTATGGCGTACTCCTAATGTCGTTTCGGACCTCCTTTTACCCGGCGTAGTGCAGAAACTCGACGTGGCATGGACTCAACAACTAGTTGGAAGTCCCCTTCAGAAGTATTGATCCATATTTGCGACAGTGTTTATTATATCTCTTTAAAAAAATAATGTAACTATATATTTTGAGGAAACACTCTCCTAGTAAATTTGTTTGTTCTTTGATTTATCGTGATCTGTTACTGATTTTTAGTGGAGTTAGTTTTTACTTTTAGCTTTCAAAAAAATACAAAAGAGATATAATAAGCAAAATAATGAATTTCGTAGGTTGGCAATTACGTATTATATCTGGTTTTATCGAGCGCCAGGCTCCCTACAAATTACTGTAAATGCAATAGCGTAGTATTACTCAGCTCCATATTACTATAACAGAAAATGGACAAGTTTTAATTAAATTATTTCACTGGATTCCTTCAATTAATCTCACTGAATATTTTAACATAATTTCTTCCGCTCCGGCTATCAGACATTGTGCTGTGAAAAAATATTTTTAAATGTACCGCGTAATGGCGGCTAATTGTTAACAGTCAGAGATCACTGTTACTCGCTCCGCAGCAGCTGGAAACATGCTAAATAATGTTCATTAAATATTCTTTTCATAAGATAAATGTGGCGTAGGTTCTTGAAATAACAAAAAAATGGTTCAAATGGCTCTGAGCACTATGGGACTCAACTGCTGAGGTCATTAGTCCCCTAGAACTTAGAACTAGTTAAACCTAACTAACCTAAGGACATCACAAACATCCATGCCCGAGGCAGGATTCGAACCTGCGACCGCAGCGGTCTTGCGGTTCCAGGCTGCAGCGCCTTTAACCGCACGGCCACTTCGGCCGGCTTGAAATAACACACGGAGATCACTTTATACTAATATATTCTTACTAGGACACAGTTTACACCATTAAATATTTGCAATTACGTTACGACAGAAACAAATGCTAGCGCAGCACAATAGCTTGCGTACCTTATTCCAGCTAACACCAGAACGAACAGAACAAAACAGACTAGACAGAAGAATGAACATTGCATTGTGATTTATACTCTTACAAAGATGATAATACTTCTTTTAATTACATACACATTATAATCTCATACAATAAAAATAATGTCTTTTCTGCATCTATCGATCTATATTGTATATTTTTACAGTTAGTGTTATTACCTTTCGCAGATAAATCGATGTTTGCAATTCATTTTGAGTCACAGTCATTTTTTTTCACCTCGATAATGGTGAATATTGCAAAAGGGACACTACATGTTCCTGCTGCAGGATTTTGTGCACGAACTGATTATGTCCCATAAATTTTCGAAGGGATTTACGAGTATGTCGGACGATCTGGGTCGCCAAATCATTCGCTCCAATTGTCCAGAGTGTTCTTCAAACCAATCGCGAACAACTACGGCCCACTGACATGGCGCTTTGTCATCCATAACAATTCAATCGTTATAATTTCATAGGCTTCCGCGACCAGAGTCAGTTGACAGAAAAGTTTCCTGGGTATGGTACCGCGTCCTAAAGCCCGGTCCACACGCAACGATCTGTCTGCGCAGACATCGGCGCAGATGTCTGTACATGCAAAAGATCGCTGCAAATGTGGTGTGTTCACACGACACAAACCCCAATCTACTACTCGCCCGCCATCTGTCGGTGTAGAAAAGAAATATCAGTGGCAAGCGACTACGCTCCCCGTAAACGTCAAAAATTTAATTAAGTTATTTTGAAATATAGAAATGGAGGAAGTTCTGTTGTGGTCTGTGTTCGCAACTTGTGTTGCAAAAAACATTCATACCAACCGCAGGAAACAGAGAAAGCGGTCAAAATGGTGCAGACAGTGGCTGCTAAAGCGAAAGCAGTTTTCTCACGTACATTTACTGCGAGAGTTGCAGGGCGAACCTGTTTTGTTTTACATTACCCCGTGTTCCATTTCCTGGCACATTGACACTCCAATTTCATCTTCAATTGTACTCCTGCTTGGTCTTGGTGTTTCTTGATGACTAAGAAAGCCAAGTAGATCAAAATACCATAACGTTGGCTGGTATACTTGATCTACTCTTGCACCAGATCTTCTAGATTTCTGAACTTTGGATAACTCTTTTCGGTAAACAGTTCGCTGACAGACTTAATTTACTTGACTTGCCTTCATGAACTCATCCTTCAGGACAGCGTAAATAGCTTCACATGTGTTGGGTATTATTTTACTCAACGCTTGTTTCGATATTGCAGTTGAAAATTCCAAATCCTTGTAGCTCCTTCCTGTTTCTAGGAATCTTAATGTTACCGCCAGCCGTTCATGAGGAGAAATTGCCCTTCTCATACAAGTATTTTTTCTCATAATATGAGGGGTTACAAGATTTAAGAGATAATTATAAGTTTCGATACCCATCCGCAAATAATTTCGCCAGTTCGCAACGATTTTTTTTTTTTTTTATTACCGTTTCTCTGTTTGCCGAGGCGTCAACTGCTCGCAATTTTTCAGATAGAGCATTGTATGCTGCTGTCTTTTTGTCTCGGTCACTATATTCTTTACTTTTAATCTTCCACAAACATAGGTGGTTTCTACATATTTCAATGAATTCACTTACAAACTCTCGAGAACACTGACGAGTATCAGCCATTTTAATGTCCTGTGCGCACAAATACAAACACTAGACTGAGCAAACAGCTGTTTCGCGCCAGATCTGTGGCGATCTCCTGTCCACACGCTCCAACTTGTCTGCGCAGATGTGGTTTGAACCCACAGATTTGAGAGGTTTCGCTCAAACCTCCAACTCCAACTCCCAGGTTTGCACACACCTCAGGTTGGTGCAAATCTTCTGTCCACACGCAACGATCTGTCTGCGCAGATGTGATGTGCGCAGACATTTGCGCAGACAGATCGTTGCGTGTGGACGGGCCTTAATGTATAAAACTACTGCTGCTGGAGGTAAACCAACGTTTCGGCCACGGTTGCAGCGGATTTCTTCTGGGTCTACTGGTGCGTTCTAGCACTTTATAGAACGCCTAAAGGGAGAAACAATTTTATCTACGGGCATCATGGTCAGCTTTGACGTGGAGTCACTATTTACGAACGTGCTAGTAGATGAAACTGGGAAAAATTGGAAATTGGTGGTAAGGATTATGGGACCAAACTGCTGAGGTCATCTGTCTCTAGGCTTACACGCTAATTAAACTAACTTAAACTAACTTACGCTAAGGACAACACACACACACACACACACACACACACGCCCGTGGGAGAACTCGAACCTCCGAAGGAGGGAGCCGCGCGAACCGTGACAAGACGCCCTAGACCGCACCGCTATCCCGCGCGGCAGTTGATGAAACTATCCACATCCTTCAGGAGCATGTCCGTCCAGACATATGCGACGTGGTTGAGTTGTGCCTGACTTCAACGTACTTCGAATGGCAAGAAAGGTACTACGAACAGACAGACGGCCTAGCAATAGGGTCTCCCCTATCTCCGCTGACAGCCGCCATATTCATGGAAGCCTTTGAATCAACAGCCCTTGGTTTACCTCCTTTACTGCAACGTTGCTGGTTCAGATGCTATACGGCCTCATGGCGAAACGGAGCTACACAATATTCACCAATATTTGAAGAACATGCACGGGAAGATACAGTTCACACTCGAAGTAGAGAAGAATGGTGCAATTCCATTTCTAGACGTCGAAGTATACAGGAAAACGGAGGGCACTCTGGGGCACAGGGTATATCGCAAGCCTACACATTCAGACAGGTATCTGCCCGCCCAATCCTACCACCACCCAGCGCAGAAGAAATCGGTCATCCGTTCTTTGGCAATCCGTGCGCAGTGCCCAAGTGATGCTCAAAACATAACACCTGAGCTGAAAAGGCTACGCACAACGTTTCTAGCCAATGGCTACAGCCATGAGTCGATTCACACAGCCTTGTCGACGAATACAAGTAAGCAAAATAAGCAGGAAATAGACAAACTGCAGCCAACAGTGCGCTTATCTTATGTGTAAAATGTTACTGACCGAATAGGCAAACACCTTCGCCGGTTTGGGGTGCAGCCTGTTTTCTATAGTGGTCGCAGGATCCAGGACGAGCTACGCTCCACTAAGGAGAATGTGGATGCCTTGCACACTGCAGGCGTGTACAAGGTGGATCGCGAATGTGGACAAGCATACATCGGCGAGACTGGCAGGCCAATAGCAACGCGCATTCGGGAACACGAGCGCTATATTCGTCTAGGGCAACGTGGATTGCGGAAAAGAAATAAAATTTAGCAAAGCCTGTGTGTTGGCCAAGCAGCCGGTTATGACGAAATTCTTAAACACCCTAATAACATGAATAGAGAGGATGGACTCAGGCTTGCTCCGTCTTGGTTGCCAGCAATCAGAGCCCAACAGACCGCACTGTCAACATGAGGTACGAGCACCAGCGGCGAGTTAACTGCCGCCGCGCGGCCGACGTCCAGCATTTGGCAAACAGGAGGCAACTTCTCATTCGACGGTGACCACCAATCATGGCACATAACACAAGATCCAGTAGACAACGTGACGTAATGGCATGTGCAGTGAACAGTAACAACAAAAGATAAGGGACACTGCATAGCTATAACGCACCAGTAGACCCAGAAGAAGGCGGCTGCAACCGTGACTGAAACGTTGGTTTATCTCCCGCAGCAGTAGTTTTATACATTATGACTTGGTACCATACATAGAAAACTTTTTGTCGAATTTTATCGTTGCTTGGGAACATGAAGTCCATGAACGGCTGCAAATAGTCTTCAAGTAGGCGGACATTATTAACCATTTCCAGTCAATGATTGGTTCATGTGGACCAGAAGTCCCAGTCCATTACATGTAAACAGGCCCACATCATTGTGCAGACACCACCAGCTTGCACGGTTCCATGTTGACTACATGGGTCCACGGCTTCGAACCCTACCATCAGCTCTTTCCAAAGCCCAGGACTCATCTGACCAGGCAACCGTTTTCCGGTCGTTTTTGGTCCAACCAATATGGTCACGAGCCTAGGAGAGGGGCTGCAGGTGAAGTCGTGCTACAGGCACGTCTCGTGGTTTCCGTACCATGGAAAGCTCCGACATTTATCGATCGGAACTAAACTAGACCTCGGGCTAAGCTGTCACCAAAACCAAGATTTCCAGAGGGGGGAAATGTTGCCAAATGTTTACATACTGTATCTTCTTCCTTTTTCATAATCAACTATCAAATAACATTAAAAGCTAACTGCGAGATAAAATCTATAATTAGGTTATTTATCCCGCAACGTCACGTTTACCGATAGTTTACCGCAACCAGTCGTGCTAAAAGACGCGTTTTGGAGTGGTCTGTAATTCGGTGTTTGTTAGCTTCGCTGCATGCTTAATGTATTTGGTACTTTCATTTCTAAACTTCAAATGTTTAGTGTGACGAAACACTGATGCTTGCATGAGGTCGCGGATCTTGTTCTGTGGTTGGTTGACATGAGCATGCCCATCAACCGCCATGCTAATTTACGCACTAATTTGTCGTATTTATACTTGAGTATTACATAAATATGTATTTTAATTGATAAAGCGCACACAGCGATTCTGGTGGCTCTGTTAAAATTGCTTGTATGTCCTTGCCTGGATTTACACAATTCTTGTTCTTAATTCATGTTTACATCGGGATTTGGCGCACCAAGTTCGTTTTCTTTCATTCACCATTTCCCAAAATTTTGCCTGATAAATCGCGCACTGAACTCATATTGCGCTGTTTTCGAACTCTTGGTATGCTGCTGTTATTCACAAGAACATAAAACCCACTGAACCCACGCGTAATACACTCACAAAAAGCAACATGCTAATAACACACGTTACCCGCTGTCAGCGAGCAAGGAAACTAAAGTAACGGGACATACATCGCGCCCTTTTTCCTCTAATCATTTGTGAAGCTTTCGCTAGGTGGTAATACTTACGTTCATACACCATAGCTAACGTAGACTGTGCGTGAGGTCATTTTACTGACACCAACATCTAAGTCACTTGACTAGGGGCACGAAGCCGAGTATGTCATTACGTACTCATAGTGCAAAATTTATGACATTTTTGTTACAGGTCTAATGTTATGTTTTTTACTGGAAGAAGAAGTAGTGACTTCCACATATGTGTTTTGTGGCCTGCAGATTACGTAAACTGACGAGAATCTCAGTTGTGAAAGTGATCTACTTTAAAATACTTGCAGAGATATTTCAATGAATTGAAAGCTAGAATGTAATTTGATCCTTAGATGTAAGACTCAATCAGAGATTACCGTTTTAAAATGACACGTCTTAAAATACACATCAAGAAAAGTTTTGCATCACTTCGGTTCCGAGAGTACCGGAACCTGTACAGAAAATTGGAACAGAGATCAACATAAACATCATTTCCGCCCTTTTTATTGCTCGTGAAAACCACACATTGCATGCTGTACCACTATACAGCGAGACCTTCAGAGGTGGTGGTCCAGATTACTGTAAACACCGGTACCTCTAATACCGAGTAGCACGGTCTCTTGCATTGATGCATGCCTGTATTCGCCGTGGCATACTAACCACAAGTTCATCAAGGCACTGTTGGTCCAAATTGTCCCATTCCATGAGGGCGATTCGGCGTAGATTGTTGGTTGGTGGGTCACGTCGTCCATAAACAACTCTTTTCTATCTATCTGAGGCATGTTTGATAGGGTTCATGTCTGGAGAACATGCTGGCCACTCTTGTCGAGTGATGTCGCTATCCTGAAGGAAGTCATTCGCAAGATGTGCACGATGGGGACGCTAATTGTCGTCCATGAAGACAAATGCTTCGCTAATATGCTGCCGATATGGTTGCACTATCGGTCGGAGGTTGGCATTCACGTATCGCATAGCAGTTACAGCGTCTTCCATGACCACCAGCGGCGTACGTCAGCCTCACATAATGCCATCCCAAAACAGCAGGGAATCTCCACCTTGCTGCACTCGCTGGACAGTGTGTCTAAGGCGTTCAGCCTGACCGGGTTGCCTCCAAACACGTCTCCGACGATTTTCTGGTCGAAGGCATATGCGACACTCACCGGGGAAGAGAACATGATGCCAATCCTGAGCGGTCCATTCGGCATGTTGTTGGGCCCATCTGTACTGCGCTGCATGCTGTCGTGGTTGCGAAGATGGACCTCGCCATGGACGTCGGGAGTGAAGTTGCGTATCATGCAGCCTGTTGCGCACGGTTTGCGTCGTAACATGATGTCCTGTGACTGCACGAAAAGCGTTAGTCAACATTGTGGCGTTGCTGTCAGTATTCCTCCGAGCCATAATCCATAGGTAGCGGTCATCCACTGCAGTAGTAGCCCTTGGGCGGCCTGAGCGAGGCATGTCATCGACAGTTGTCTCTCTGTGTCTCCTCCAAGTCCGAACAACATCGCTTTGGTTCACTCCGAGACGCCTGGACACTTCCCTTGTTGAGAGCTCTTCCTGGCACAGAGTAACAATGCGGACGCGATCGAACCGCGGTATTGACGGCCTAGTCATGGTTGACCTACAGACACCACGAGCCGTGTACCTCCTTCCTGGTGGAATGACTGGAACTGATCGACTGTCGGACCCCCTCCGTCTAATAGGCGCTGCTCACGCATGGTTGTTTACGTCTTTGGGCGGGTTTAGTGACATCTCTGAACAGTCAAAGGGACTGTGTCGATGATACAGTATCCACAGTCAACGTCCATCTTCAGGAGTTCTGGGAACCGCGGTATGCAAAACTTTTTTTGGAGTGTTTATAAACGATTATTATTGGAAAAGACGAATTTTGTGGAATAAACGGATTTCATTTTTTTAAAAGTGTAATAAAACATTTCGTACATAATGTTGAGGAATCGTCGGAAAATTAACGCTGCCTGCCAAACCGATAGTTCATCTTCTGCTCCCGTGGACGCGGTGAGTTATGACTGCCAATGCAACAAAAACAGGCATTCACCAAATAACTGTAACTCTGTCGTTTGTGGAAGGAACTGTAAATACTTTTCAAATAGCGACGTGTAATAACGATAATCATAGCATTAATTACGTGTAATGGCAATACGACAGATCATTTTATTCTTTATTGATTCCAGGTATAAATGAGGAAAACTGTCAGCTCTACTTCGCATAGCGCTTAATGACAGTGATTCAGCTTGCTGCCCCGAGTCATGCGACTTAAATATTGGTTTCAAACGTCAACACAGCAGAGACTGGTGGGTCCACGGTCAATATTATCTATGGTCTACGCTTACGTTACTGTTCTCTAGTGCACTCTGGCGTGAAATTTGCAAACCTGCTTCAAAAGTGGATAGAATAGCCAATGGCAAAAAGAAAAACACTAAACGTCGATTAATGACGCAATTAAGCATAACACAGATGAGACAGGGATTCGATAACGAAGTTTCAACAACTCTTTTCATTCCCTTTCGATGTAAGCAGTGGAGAGTGGAAATTGTGCGGTAGGACACCCTTGGACTGAAAAATCAGAGTTCTCGGGAGGCCCTTTAAGAGCTGTACTCCGAGGAAGCCACGCCCCCATAAATCTGCTCCATAAAGCTGTAGCGGCATTTCAAGGCGCAGCCTTAAGACTAGCTACTACCTGTAGTCCAGTCAAATAGCAGATATACCTTGCAAAAGGTGGGGTAGAAGAGTTTATTTTTTCAACTCGTTCATATGGTTGGAAAGATTAGAAAACCGAGTTTTGCCAACAAAATTTCGCTTGGGAAAACTTTCTGCAGTCAAAAAACTTGGAAAATTTCGGCATTTTTTCAGTTTTTTCAAAATATCTCAGTTTTATTGCTCCTATCGCTTTAACGTCTATTTTCGTTTTTAAAGAGCACAAAATTCTCTACAAATTTGATTCTTGCCATTTTTTTCTACTCCAAATATCTAAGGCGCTTCGGCGCCTCAAAAAATACCAATTATTCAAATTTTGAGCATAGTGGCAAAATACCTTATTTTTGAAGACTATTTTTTCAGTTTCTGTTTGTGTAGTATAAATACAGGGTGATTCAAAAAGAATACCACAACTTTAAAAATGTGTATTTAATGAAAGAAACATAATATAACCTTCTGTTATACATCATTACAAAGAGTATTTAAAAAGGTTTTTTTTTCACTCAAAAACAATTTCAGAGATGTTCAATATGGCCCCCTCCAGACACACGAGCAATATCAACCCAATACTCCAACTCGTTCCACACTCTCTGTAGCATATCGGGTGTAACAGTTTGGATAGCTGCTGTTATTTCTCGTTTCAAATCATCAATGGTGGCTGGGAGAGGTGGCCGAAACACCATATCCTTAACATACCCCCATAAGAAAAAATCGCAGGGGGTAAGATCGGGGCTTCTTGGAGGCCAGTGATGAAGTGCTCTGTCACGGGCTGCCTGGCGGCCGATCCATCGCCTTGGGTAGTTGACGTTCAGGTAGTTACGGACAGATAAGTGCCAATGTGGTGGCGCTCCATCCTGCTGAAATATGAATTGTTGTGCTTCTTGTTCGAGCTGAGGGAACAGCCAATTCTCTAACATCTCCAGATACTGTAGTCCAGTTACAGTAGCACCGTTCTCGGCCGTCCAGAACTTTTCCCTTTGCACAAACACCCATTCTCTGTAAGCTGTTTATACTAACGTTTAATACACCACCTATCAGGAGGTTTAACACCATACTTTGTTCGAAATGCACGCTGAACGACTGTCGTCGATTCACTTCTGCCGTACTCAATAACACAAAAAGCTTTCTGTTGAGCGGTCGCCATCTTAGCATCAACTGACGCTGACGCCTAGTCAACAGCGCCTCAAGCGAACAAATGTACAACTAAATGAAACTTTATAGCTCCCTTAATTCGCCGACAGATAGTGCTTAGCTCTGCCTTTTGTCGTTGCAGAGTTTTAAATTCCTAAAGTTGTGGTATTCTTTTTGAATCACCCTGTACATTAAACATCATGTTATATGTTGGAATTTACCACCTAACTTTCAGGTATTCAATTTCTCTGTATGCAATATGAGGATTGCTGGGCACCCAACTATTGTGATTCTTATATCACTACCTGAAGTTCACTATAGCCCACCTCAGCTCTGGTATTTGTAAAACTATAAATATAAAAATACATCATTAACACACACACACAAAATAAATTGTCTCAGGAAACTGAACTATTATTAGCTGCAATAGGCAACCTAATTAGGTAGGTAATTATTCTTGTGTATAAAAGCCACCCAGTTGACATTAAAAATAAGTAGCTTTATTACAATTAAAATGCATTGTCAGTTACTAAAAAATGTTGACAGTTCTGGGTGTGTAATACTTGTAATATCGCACTTTAGCGCACTTCAGACAGATGTGAGCATCACTTCCAACGTTTTGATGGGCCAGGTTCCTCAGAGTGTCACCAGAAACACCTTGAGTTACGGATTCAGGGTCTGTACATAGAGTTGATCCCAGATTGACCTCTTCTTTAAACAGCGAGTCAGCCTCAGCAAGTTCGTTGATTTCGTCAGCGGTTTCCTCAACATCCTCCATAACATCTTCTTCACTGTCTTCATATAAAAATTTTGGGACGTTTTCACAGTTGACCCCAATACATTTCTTGCAAATTGAAGAACATTTCAAACCCTCTTTTCTGCAGGAGCACACTCCGCCACAGTTCAGCTTGCATGAGCATGAAACAATGTGAAGAAGTGCTTCAGGTGCTGGATCTTGGCTCATTATAACGGCTATTGGACCGTGGTCATTGTGATTCCAGCCCCATTTCTCAGGAGGTTTCCAATTTCCCATGCAACTTTGGACTTGTTGGTAAGTGCGTTACGAATGATGTTGTGCAGCATCTTGTGTAGGTGGCAACCGTGCAAGATTCAGTTTGCTTTTTGTGGCAGACTTGGCGAATAGCTGGTACCGCAAATGGTCTAGTGTGTGGGAACTGCTGACACCTCCACTATACAATGCGATAGTAACCTGGTCTCCTGCTGTTATTATTTCTCCACGGGTAGCATGTGGTTTATTGAACGTGCAAGGCGCTGAGGTTGGGTGTTCATTTTTCGCAACAATATTGTAGCACTTAATTTTTCCTTGACCAAAAAAAGCGGATGTTGTATCACATCCGCTAAAGGCGTGAGTGAACAAAATACATTCACTGTCAAACTTGTAAGATGCAGTGGAAAACCACTTGTCTTTTGCATTTCCTCTACCTGGCTTTAACAAAAAGTTTTCAATGCCTTGCCCCAAACCGGTCATGAGCACAAGCAGGTCAACATCTTCTCCTACAATGACAACACTCCCAAAATCTTTGGTTCTTGAAATGGCAGATGTTACAATCATAACGTCAGCATCTTCTTGTGCCTGGTGCACTTCAATGCTACACTCCAGAAATTCCTTTTTAAGAAGTGTTATCAAACGCATCTTGTTTCGTTCGTTGTACAAGAACTTGTCCTGAGGGACTTGGCTCACCATCTCTGATTCAACCACAACGTCAACCGAAGAATGTTTTTTGGACCTACGAGTCCTCTCAGCACTCTTTGTGCTACATTTGTCTCCCTCACATGGATACCCATCAAATACAATAGCAAATTGAGATCCAAAATGACGTTACAGGTAAGAAACATAGCTTTGGGCTATTGACTTGAAGCAAACATTTCGAGTCCAAGTCACTTTGTGGATAAGGTACCCTCCATCAATGACAAAAAATTTACTCGGTCCACCTGACTTCACATCTTCCACTGGAACGAAGGCATTGTAGAATGAAGATTTAGTTCCTTTTCGCATGCCTTTTTCTGAGAATAGGGACATTGGGTAAGGAGCAAGTCCATATTTCAGAAAGGCTTTTAACTCTTCTTCACTTTGTTTCGTTAAACAAATCCTTTGGAAAAGAGTTAAAGGATCAACAGAAGTAATTTTAGTGCTCCCAGCTTTTACAGAATTGAACGCAGAAAGGAGAGTCACAACTTTATCTTTTCTACGGAACTTTACATCGTGGAAATTGTCACCAACTATTCTTTTCATGCCTTTTTCCCCCCTCTTCATGACACATATGACAATTAACATCCTCCGTTCGGACAACACCACTGCTGATAGACATTATAAAATCACTTTCAGGGAAGGGAGGGTGCACTGAAAACCAATCACGGAGCTTACGCAAGTCTATGCCATCTCGTTCTATGCGACAACTTCTTGCATCTACATGCTGTTCTGATGTTACTGTGCTCACTTCGCAATACGACTCAATTTCTTCACAAACGTTCTGCATGTGAATCATACCCAATGTCCATCTGGTTAATACACTATCCGTAATTCCTCGGCCAGAAGTAAGTCCTCCAGAACTCTTCATGGTTCTCATCAATGTTTGTTCTATAGTCATGTCAGAAGGAACCCCTGACCAATACTTTTCTGATCCTTTCGACGTGAACTTCTCATATTCTGATAAATTCATTTTTTCCCCGAGTCTCAACATATCCTGTAAGTAGAGGTGGCCACTTTTAGCGTACATAAAATGTCCAGCTGAATGGAAGTAGGGAAGCATTTTTCGCACGCTTTCAAGATGAAGTTTCCACTTTCCTGATCTGAATTTCTTTTGGTGTACCAATTTTCACTCAGTAGATGGTGCCCAACATTCTTGAAAGATACGACTGCTGGCTTTGAAGCTGTTTCAGCTATTACCACATCGTCACCATATTTCTGGAAAAGGCGAGCCTTGACAGTTCGAATATCAGGACGAGGTGATGTGGGTATTTGCTCTAACAGATCGTCCATAGAAAACTGACATTCTTCCGTATTGGTTTCCAGGTAGGCAAATGTAGCCTCGATGCCTTCATCTACTTGTGTTGCAGGCCGGTAACCTCGTTTCTGTCCAGTAGCTGAAACACGGTGAAAGAATTTTGTGTAGCAAAATCTGTGGTACCACCCATCTGCAGCAACCAAATCATTTACATTTTGAATCCGCTCTATCACTTGTTGACCAAATTCATCACCACGTCGTTTAGCCTGTTCTAATACTGTCGATTGAACTTCCAATTTCATTACTTTGTAAACAAAATTTCGTTTGGTATATGGCAATCTTAACTGCTTGGTTAAAAAGTCATCAGAATTCCCTTTTGCACATAAGAAGCATTTCTCTTTAAAATTGAACTGACCTTTTTCCTGCGACCGTCGTAGCACGCCTGTTGGTTCCTGAGGATGTCGAAGGCTAGCTGCTATCATTCTCTCATTAATGTACTTCTTGTAGCATGCTTGATGCACCATCACTTCACTGAGCGTTTTCAAAAAACGGGTGTGAGCAGACTCCCTGCGTTTAGCACTACAATCGATAAGTGTGCTCAGTCCTTTCTTTTTCACATTGCATCCACCACTCACCACAGGTTTTTCGGAAATGAAACACAAATTCATGTCAGACATACTCATTTTCAGCACCACAACATATACTGAATGGAAGCAACTCCAAACTGTAGGACCCTTATTGTTGTGTGCTAATAGCTGTCAGCGCACTGTGAACAATCACCAGAGATAATCGCCTTCCGCCCGCCAAAGAATTAATACGCTTTTGTCCACTAAAGAACAATTCCTACATACTTTTTCTTATAACTGATCATCAACGTCAATCAACTGTAGAAAATGTACGGCACCTGCATGCAAATGTATTACATATTGTAACACAAATAAACTTCACGCAATCCGACGTGAATGTGTTCGTAGTTACTGAAATGATGCTGTTTGTCCTGGCCCTGCAGCAGAGTGATATGGTAAATTCCAATGAATAACATGATGAGTAATATGTTTCTACTACACAAATAGAAACTGAAATAACAGTGTTCAAAAATTAGGTAATTTGCCACTTTGCTCGAAATTTGAAAAATTGGTATTTTTTGACGCGCTGTAGCGCCTGAAATACTGGGAATAGAAAAAACGGTAAGAATCAAATTTGTAGAGATTTTTGTGCTCTTTAAAAAAGAAAATAGACGTCAAAGCGATAGGAGCAAATGAAACTGAGACATTTTGAAAAAAACTGAAAAAAAGTCCGAAATTTTCGAAGGTTTTTGACTGCAGGAAGTTTTCCCAAGAGAAATTTTGTTGGCAAAACTTGGTTTTCTAACCGTTCCAACAATATGAACGAGTTAAAAACATAAAATCTTCTACCCCACCTTTTGCAAGGTGCTGGCTTTTTTTCTGACAGTTTCACTGGACTACTGTTCGAAAAACATCGCTTGATATCACATATCAACAGTTCCTTTGCGGTTATTTGACGCAGTGTCGCTTGACAACTCTCCGCAAACGCCATTGCTTTCGGTCATTAAATGAGCAACATCGACCAAATTGCGTTGTACGTTGTTAAAAGTAATGCCTGAAATTTGTTATTCTCAGCACACTCTTGAAACTGTGGATCACGGAACATCAAATTTCAAACGATTTGCGAAATGGAATGCCCCATGCATCTAGTTTTAGTGTAATCGGACGTTTTTCTTTCAAAGAAAGATTTGGAAGTCGGCGTTAGGCAGGTTTCTAACAGGGTCATGTTTAGAACTTTATGGCTACTAACAAGTCACCATTTGTCTTACAAAACATTAAAAATACATCATAACTCTAGGTCTAGCCCCCACCCCTCCGTTTCCTTTTTCATGTTGGTGACTATTATTAGTTTTTATTAAGTTGGCGAAACTGTTTACCAAGGAGATACTACTGTTACCATTGAATATGTATGAAGTTGTATTTTGTATTTATTATATTTAGTTAAGATCTTATTTTATTGGAGTAACGGGCTTTTGAATGTGTTCCAAACTTGAGTCTAGAAAAAATGGTCACATTAATTTTTAACCGCTCTTTTTCCATTTCTGTGTTCCGTTTTAATTTGTCCTTTCTCTCCTTCGCTCGCTTTGTCCCGGTTGCCGTAGTGTAGTTACGCATTGATACATTCAGTATATGATTTTTCTCGCTTATACGGTGATTATTTTCACGTCCTCTAAGAGTAAACCACGATTTGCGATGTGACGCAGTTGTCAACAATACAGCGATCCCTGTGCAGCATCCCACACAGTCGCTTAGCCGTTTGAGACGATTCAACTGGTGAGAATCAGGAATGCGTCCGTCCCCAATAAGCAAAATATTCAGAAAACCTGCAAACACTGCAGTCAAAAGGTAAGCCACCATCAAACAAATAGATGCTACCAATCCGTGGCGCACGCAGGCGTCTAATAGCCTGAACTGTTCCGCAGACGCACAAAACATATTCTTAAAGGATTGCATATGTAATTAGTATCGAAATTTTCGACACGGCAATTATATTCAGGATAATCTGATTTTACAAATAATTCATCCCCATTGTTTGAAACGGATTGTCTGTAGCAGTTTGTGTTGGAGAAGCCTGAACGTTATAAATCTTGTAATTACAGGAAAATGGATCACTACAAATTACGCAATCTTCTATGAATTTCTGTGCCGAGTCTTCCTTCTAAATTCCCCGGTACAGATAATGTTCAAGTGGAGTGTTATTTTTATTCTACAGATATAACTTTTTTTGTTTATTATCAGTTTACTATAATATTTATACAAACTATAATTATGACTAGATCCTATCTAAGTTTAACACCACACTACAGGATTCCTGGGATGCTTTTATGGTGCTTTTATAAAGCGCCTAAAGTCCTCCCTAGACAACACCAATGCAAAAGAACCAACCGATTTGCACAGTTTGCATGGGCTAGAGAAAATGTGTAGACCCTACTGTTTAAATATTGGCCATTTACTGTAGGATAGCTACAGTATGCCGATTCTTCTGATGGGTATACAAATGATGGCTGGGCAAAGGGCTATCAAGAAGTAGGGAGCTCACATTCAGGAATTAGAATGATCTGAAAAAATGATAAATGTTGGCACATTGTGCTGGGATAGAGAATGTGAAGTGCATTGATGCACATGGTAAACTTGAGCCACTGTATTTAATTAAATACATGAAATGTATTCATGGTTGCGAATATGAACAACCATCAGCTGTATAATGGAAAGATGACAATGAAAATTTGGGCCAGAATTTGACTTGAACCCGGATTTCCCACTTTTTGCGAATGGTCAACTTACCCTTACACTATCCAAGCATGTCTTATAACTACACCCAAACTTCCATTCATTGTTAACCCTGTGTCTACAACCTACACTAGGGCGCTGACAACCTTGCCGTTGAGCACATATAAGCACCAAACACACACATACACTCACATATTCATTATGTATATTCTCGTACAGGAGAGACATTATATTTAAAGTCATATGCCCAGTGTTGGCAAACTAATATGATATTGCAGTTCTTGTGTTGTTCATAAGTACAATGCAAAGGTCCTCTGTGGCACACAAAAATATAGTTCAATTTTCAGCAGTCACTTCACCACTGTATGTAAGTTGTTCACTGTCATTTAATATTTTATAAGTTCACTTTTTGATGGGGCTTCTGCAATGTGCTCCAAAACATTGGGGCACCACATATAGAAGTAGTGACCTGGTTTTTAAAGTCTCTCTTTGGTAGCACAACCTCAATCACCACAAAGATGGAAGTGGAAATCAATATGAGATGATATTTGCTCAAAGATTTACATGATGCTGCGGTTTATACTGAACTAACATATCCGTTTGTTCTTCACTAAGTTTGAATTTAGTAATGGTGACCAGTTTGTCAGAGATGAAGTATATCTTAGCATGTGGAACCAGATCAGCAGCTCCAATTACAAAACTACAGTTCACGTTCATGGAAAAATGCCAGATTTTGCACTTCCTTCTGCTCAGTGGTAACTCATTGTAAGGAGTTACATTTCGGTATTTTATTTAATCCAGTCCATACTGAGAATCACCATGTTCAACCATCACTAGTTTCAACGACAATGACACTTCCACACTCTTTGTAATTGGAACACAGTTCAGTTAAAATGTTCCTTAACTTGGCTTACAGAAATCACTCAGAAGTCAGTACACATGAAAGATCTTGACTTTCACAGATGTTGGTGCACATCTTTTCATGTACAGACTGCGGCATGAGCCAACATCGAGAGTGTACCCGACATAGATCTTACTCATGAGCTTTTTAAGCATGAACTGCCAATTTTTGGTGATGTCCAACTATTAGTAGATGGACTTAATAATAAATTGTTACTTTGTAAAGTACACAATACTTTGAAAAGGGACTGTTTTTGATTGGCTTTTGGTTTATATAAATTGTTGCTGGTCTGAAATTTAGAAAATAATTGGGCACCATTATTCACTCATGATGTGGATCACCTTGTCTACATGTATAAGTGCAGTGCCTCAAATTAGGGTAAGATATGTGAACTTATTAAGTAATGAGTTAATTAGTCAATGCTGTATGTCATTTTGTACAGAAAAATTAAGACAAAAAATGTGTGTCAAAGTTCGGAATCTAGCAGTGGCTATGACAAAATCTGATGGAAAGTAGGGCTGTTCGTGAACTTGAATGATAATTATCTCCTCAATTAATTAATTTCTGATAACTTAGAGAACTTTACTGGAAAGCCAGAATGCTTAACTTTTTGATGGTGTGGGGCATTATATGGAATTACAGTGATCAGCTCACACAGTTTTTCACATATTGACCTATAGTGTTTGCATTATTGACTGTAGCCTAGGTATTAATTAACATGTTCTGTAGCCAATGTAACATTATTCCTGAATCAGAACATTGAGAAGAATAAACTGAACAATGAATTTAAATGGATGAAGCTTTAGTGTACTTTTGGAATATCAGTACATATGTCGCACATTACTTCTATAGTGGTATTGAAAATATAGCAGATAATTAGAGAAAATAAAAAAAAATATTAACAGGGATCATAAACGTAAGAGATTGGGAGTATCCAGCACCATGTGTCACACTCATGGCAGTTGCTTGACCATAGACTTGGCCGCAACATTTGCCCACGTTTTGGTCTCTTCAATCTGTTGATTCCATTACTAAGGTCTGAGTCCTAATGAAGGCTGACTTGTGAGCCAGGTAAAGAAGGTATATGGTAATGATATGTTTACCCCTGTGAACCCCCAACCTTACCAAAGTGAGGTGGATTGCATGCCCCAAAGATACAGATTAGAGATCTGCAGTTTGGGAATTTTGCTCACACATACTCACTCAAGCACACCACACTTGTTTGAATTTGAATGTTTAGAGTGGCCAGGCTGTGGTCAAAAGAGGTGATGTGAGGACAGAGGCCACCCAGCATGGCACGTTCGCCATTCTGATGTTCTGATCATCACAGCACCTTTGTTGTTGAAGGCTGGAGTTGCTTCTGATTTATTCCAGCCAGCCATGGGAACAACACTCATATCAGTTTAGTTATGCTGTACACATATATCCGTGCATGGTAGCATGTAATTTAGACAAGAAAGAAAATTTGGTAACAAAGAAAAGTCTCGCAGACCATGTCAGGTAGTCTGTAAAATGGCGATGTCGGTCCATTGTCACATGCAGTCATGCCACTCAGTTTCAACCAGTTTAAAACATTTGCAAGTATGCACTCTATGTTTTTTCATACAGTTTCTCTGTTTATGAATAGTTTTCCATGTAGTGCATCTTGTTAAGTGTAACCTTATCTTTGAGGATATCTCTTGTTTTAACAGCTTCTATTTTGCATTGTTTTGTAGTTAATATAAAAATTATGTAGTACTTATTGTCTAAATGCAGGCTGTTACCTATGGTCTAAATTTGGACTGCAGCCAGATTTTAGACCATTTTCTAAATGACTAACCTGTGTGTTTTTTGTTCTAGAATGCTGAGAATAAAGCCAAAATATATCTTGTAGGGAAAAATGGAGGAATAGAACAATTGAAATATTGCCAAAACGATTGGTGCTGTCAAAAATAAAACTATAATATGGTTACTGAAGGTTGCAAAAATACTTAACGTGTCACAATTTAAGTCAGAAATATTTAGCAGTGCTGAAGATTTTCCTTCAAAATTAAATTCACAGAAAATTGAAAGAAAATGTGTACTGAGTGCAGAATTGGAAAAGAAGCTAGTATCTATCTATTTGACACAGATTCACATAGAAGAGAAATTGCATGGCTCCACATGGATTACCAGTTAGCTACAAAGAATTGTCTACAACATCCATTTAAGAAGGAAGAGGCAGGAAGAACTTGGGTGGATCTTTTTGTGCAATGTCACAAGAAAGTAATAAGAATTAATTGTTTGTGTGATATAACATGTCAGCTACAGTAAACCATAGCAAATGATTCTCCAGTGTAATTGGTTGTTACCGAGGGAAAAATTCCTATATATTTGGAGTTTTCTGAATATGGATCACTAAAGTCACATGAGGATCCACTTATGGCTAGTAATTCGTTTTTGCCTCCTGCAATGTTTGACAGTACAATAAAGCAGTGTGAAATCCGTCAGCTGGTGATTGTGGCATCGATGTTATTTAATAACCTGCATTTACTTGTGAAAGAAGACAGATATCAGTTACGTGCCATTTTTACAACTCTTTTGAACTTCTAGCTATATTTCACTTCCATTCATGTATGGTCTCAAATGTAGTGTTTGGTAGGCTGCACGCTATAACACTTCTTCAGTACAAGTTTTGTAAATTGTGTGCACATGCTTGACAAATAGCATCACTTCGCAAAGACGGTTACGACTTTTTGAAAAGGTAATGAAAATACTACATGTGTACATGGTCCCATTAAGAAGGATATCTCTGGTGAGGGTTCCTTCTCAGACTTGTTGCCTTCTCAGGGAAAAAAAGTCACCTTCCCAGTTCCCACAACACTAGGTGTGAACATCTTCATAAACCTGAAATGGCAGTTGGTGTGACAAGACAGTTGAATGGCAAAACACACTCAACAAAAGCATACTCCTTCAAAATTAAAATAATGGTTAACAGTTGTCAGGCTCTAATTTAACATTGCAAGTGTACGCTTCTGCAATTGGCACCTGGCCCATAGTGAGTAGAAGTTCTGTGCATGAACTATTATACACTAGGTCACTGTGTGCCTCAGTTGTTTGTTGTGGAAATTGCATGAATATACAATATTTTAAAATGAAATTGAACTCTCACATACAAAATGCGTATTATTTCAACCCTGTCATGTACTTTTCAATATATATAAGTATTAATGCATCCAGAATTTGAGGAAAAAAATGTCATGGAAGCTTTTCAGTGATGAAACTGATCTGAATCTAAAGATTCTATATATAGTTTAACTAAATGAAGATGCTATTCATGTAATAAAACACACATATTACATAAATACTTTGAGATGTATTCAATTATTCATATATCCATTCATCATTATTTCCATATTCTTGGTGTAATTTAGCACTGTCTCGATGGAAGTACAACTTGACCAGTGGTGTTTTCCTGTCCTTTGAATATGGGCATATGCAAAACCCCTTGCACTTTGAAGTCACAAAATGTGAAGTTCCATGCATGTCCACAACCAGAGACTTTTGAAGAACTTGAGAAATTATTCCCTTCACATTTACTTGCATACCTGGAGTTGAGACACTATTTTCCATTGATGGTTTGCAAGGAGTTAGACAGGGATTTTTCAGAAACTGCCGTCTTGAATCTTTACAATTAGAGTTGGCCATTCTATACAGAACCATTGTACTGATAACTGCTGGAATCATTATGGTGAACCACAGGCGAAGCAGCCAGCACCTTGTTTGGCTTGCAATGGAAGAAGTGTTGCATAACTCATCAAAGGTAACAGTTCCTCATGTGGTCTTGTTATACATAACCACCATTTGTGGTTTTCTTCTTCAGTAGTGATGTCCGTACACATGGTCAACAAAAGAAAGACTACCTTGCTCTTTCTTGGTGTATAAGATAGGGGGGGGGGGGGGTTAAAACAATAAAGACATGTTCCCTCAGGTTTTCTAGAAACAAGTGAAAATGGTATCTTGTGTTTGTTTTTTCCTGAATGTGCCCAAAATTGTTAATTTGTAAGATGCGAGCGTACAATCTCCTATTGATACACTCATGAACTAATTGTCTGTGGGCAGATCTTGCTTTTTTACATCTATAGGTTCAGAAAGTTTTCTTGTATAGTATCATGGTACAGATTCAGCTGTTTCTTTCTGTATTGCACTGGTAGGCACTTCACCATTTATCATATAATATGTCCTGGTAGCACTTATCGTTACGATTCTCAAGTCATATTTATTTTGTTTCTGTGGCATGTAGACCTTGAAAGGCCAACAGCCCCAGAAACCAACAAGCTACTCATCTACAATACAGCAAGCATATGGATTGTATAATGGTTTGCAGTAGCGTACAAAAGTATTCCAAACGTTTCTGAAAACCAGTTCATGTAGTTCTCACCTTTCTGCCCTTGTACTTTTATCACCGAATTGTAGGCTAGCTGTTAGAAACTTGAAGCGCCAGAGTCTCATTGTTGCATGAAACAATGCAATCCCAGAATTGTCATATCATAAATCTTCTAAATTCTCTTTGTTTCTGTTGGAAAACATAATGTAAGCATTTGATAGCAATCACCTCATCCTGATTCATCACACAAATAAAGATTTGACCAGGACCAAGTAGACTTGTATCTTGAATATTCTGATTAGCAAATGTGACAAGTTTTTGTACAATTGCTGATCTATTAGTAAATTATATGCTCCTTTTTCTGACTTCACATTGGCTTGAACACCTGGAATTGGCCACAGAGTTATTGGCAATTGGCCATCCTCTTCTATAAAGGACAGCAATGACCATTCTTACTGTGAATGACTGCATTTTCTTTATCACTGTCTGAAGATTCAGCAGAGAGATCAGTTTTAACTTTGTACATAACTGCAGTAGGAGCATCAACTTCAGAATCACTTTCATCATAAAAGTTCTAACAATCCTTCCCGGGTAGTATGTTCCATAGTAAAATGTCATTACTATTGCCATTTTCACGTTAAAGTACTTCACAATCAACTACAGAACAGTTACATAATGAGTGCTCCGGGGCCACAGTGACATTTGAAAAATATTTCTGTCAAATTAATTAAACAACAGTGCCTCACAAATTCAAACATCTGTCCTCTGCTAGATCTCACTCAGTACTGAATTTGCATTGGTGGCAGGAGGCTGTGTATGTGTGATGGTGCATACGCAATAACGGACAAAAAACTCCAAGGATGTACTAACCTAGGTGTACACTTGTGGATCTGAAGTAGCATATTATGTTACATTTCTTTTCTTTTGCTGAAAGGGTGTTCATTTGTACTGTCTCATTAATGATCGCTACTTGTCAGTGTATTAGGAAGTCGTCATCATTCAAACTACTGTTGAGCTATGCAGTCTAGTGGCATTCAGTGAGTAACATTTGAGCATGAAAGTCTCTGTAACATGCTGTCACTGAACTCAGTTGATTAGTGTGAGACTATTTTCGGCAGTGATTAAGTTATTTGTCAGTTTTTCCATAGTCAGCAATGTGCTGTAAGTGAGCAGTGGAGCATGAATACGGTTCACTTAAAATTTTGTGCAGTGTGGTGAGGTGTAAGAACATAGTGAACAGAGTAAATAAATGAGAAATATATACAAGTATTTTATACCTCATAAAGGAATCTACTATCTGTGATGAAATATCTCAGTATAAGAGTAAGTCGAACTCAATATCTCTGTTAAGAATATCAGTAACTGTACGGATGGAGAAAATACAGATCTGGCCAGTACCTCTGCTAGCTTCAAGAGCGTTGGTAAAAAGAATAGTAGTAGTATCCTGGCCAATATTTCTGATGCAGGAAATTATGCTGAAAAGAGATTGACAGTTTCCTAAAACATAAGATTTTATTGAATTCATGGCAACCTAACAAAAAATATAATTCCAGTAATGAAGTTGAAGGCATAAAGAGAAGATTTTGATTTGAGTGGTTGTCATTATATCTATGATTGATTTAATCTACAACAGTTAAAGGTTCACTTTGGATCCAGCCATGTTAAACCTTGACAGGCCTCATGGTGTATTCATAAGCCACCCATTCACAAATTTCCAATCATCTCCTGAATCTGTAAAAATGAATATGAATTCTAAATGGCATAAATATACAATTGAAAAGTCGAGTAATTTTGTTAACATAATGACAAACCAGGTCCAGTTCACAAACACTTTTCCACACAAGTGAAATATCATTTCGTATTCTCTCTCTCCCCCCCCCCCCCAGCCCCCCCCCATCCCCACCCTTCCCTTGGGCTTTTAATCATGTCATAAATATAACAGTCCTCCTTCATAACAGAATGGTAATCTCCATGTTTTTCATGTGGTAGACATATCTTCGGGTGTGGTGACAGAATCAATTTAAACTGACACACCCCTCACTGAAATAACAGCAGATGAAAATACTTGTGAAATGCTGAGAATGACATGAGGTTTATTACTTATTTATCTGTAAACATTATAATAAAACTTTTTGTTGTTATAAATTAGGAGCAAAAACTCATGCTTGTGAATATATATGTGATAATAGAAGCAAAAACATCCCATTCAGCATGGGTCAGCAAATGAGCTGATGGGAGGTAAGTGTGAATGTGTGAGTGCAAGTCACCACTGACTTCATTATGAAATATTGCCCTGTTAGTACAAATGTATTTGAAGTATGGAATTACTGTAAAGATGACACATTAAATTGCAGAGAGGCACAATTAAAAGACACTTACACAAACCTTTTGGCCACAGCCCTCATCAGCAAATGAGAAACACACACCATTAGTACACACAGGCAAGCGCATCACAGGCACACGACTCCCAACTCAGGCAGCTCGGACCAGAATGCAACTACCAAATGGGATGGAAGCAGCAACCTGGAGGGGTTTGGGAAGGGGAGGGGATAGTAGTGTACGGGTAGGAGGAGAGAGGAATGCTGTCTGGTGGAATGTGCAGGGACTAGAATGGCAGAATGTGCAGGGGCTAAAATGCCAACAAGTGTGTGTCAGAAAGTTGTAGGACAGGGAGATGATGAAAAAAAGGAGCGGAAAAGGAGAGGTGTGGGGAAAGGTGGGCAGGTGCATTAGCAGAGGGTAGCAAACCAAGAGGGTGGTACATGAGAATGGGGAGGAGATGGTAGGACAGAGAGGGTCGAAACTATTGGTTGGAGAGTGTGGGGGCAGTAAGTTACTGAAGATTGAGGCCAGGATAATTACGAGAGTGGAGAATGTGTTGTAACGGTAACGCCCATCTGCGTGGTTCAGAAAAACTGGTGGTGGAGGGGCTTGGGCAGTGAAGCAATCATTGAAATTAAGCTTGTTATGCTCAACTATATGTTGTGCCATGGGGTGGTCTACTTTGCTCTTGGCCACAGTATGGTGGTGGCTGTTGATCCTGGTGGACAGTTGGTTGGTAGTCATACCACTATAAAGCTGTGCAGTGATTGCAGCACAGCTGATAAATGACATGGCTGCTTTCACAAATGGCCTGGCCACTGATGGGATAGGATAAGCCAGTGATAGGACTGGAATATAAAATGCTGAATGTGTGGATTGGGCAGGTCTTCCACCTGTGTCTTCGACAGGGATACGATCTCTGTGGTAAAGGGCTGGGACTGAGAGTGGCATAGGGATGGACTAGGATTTTGTTATAGTTGGGTGGGTGTCAGAACATCCGTTTAGGAGGGGTGGGGAGGATCTCAGGTAGGATGTCACTCATGTCACAGCATGAGGATACGTAATCATAGCTGGTTCTTGAGGGTGCTGTAAGAATGTAGGGTGTTAGGGGAAATGACACAGGATATCTGTTTGCGCACTAGTTGTGGAGGGATAGTGGCTGTCTGTGAAGGCCTTGGTGACACCCTTAGCACACTGGGCGAGGGAGCTTTTGTCAGTGCAGATACACAATCCCTGGGTGACCAAGCTGTGTGGGAGGGATTTTTTGGTGTGAAAGGGATGACAACTTTCAAAATGCAGGTACTGTTGGTTGTTGGTGAGTTTAATGTGGACAAAGGTGCTGATGGAGTCATCAGAGAGGAGGAGGCCAATGTCTAGGAAGATGGCACACTGGGTTGAGGAGGACCAGGTGAAGCGGATGGGATAGAATGTGTTGAGGCTGTGAAAGAATGAAGGTAGGGTGTCTTGGCCCTGAGTCCAGATCATGAAGATATCAATTTATCTGAAACAGACTAGGATTTTGGCATTGGCCCATAAACAGGTTGGCATGGGGTGGTGCCATGCGGGCTGTGACTGAAAGCTTTGTGTAAGTGTCTTTTAATATCTGCAACTTAATGTGAAATCTTTACAGTAAGTAGCAGTCTATCTTTTCCTACGTTGTTGATATTCCCATCTGGAGTTTCAATTGTTTGAAATATAGACTTTTCAATCAAGTCGCTATCAAGTTTGTTGACATTGTCAACCAGGAGATATGTGATCTGTTATAAATTATTTATATATTTTAGGGACTGAAAAACTGTGAACTCAAGACCATACATGAAATCATCTTTATTTGGATGAATTACTAGTATTGGCTAACAATCTAGCCATCTTCAGATCTAAGATATAAAACAGACTCTTCTCTTATATTAGCAACATACAATGAATGGCTTATAATTCTGTTTGTTGTGTACACGTATAATGAAACTAAAAATATTTTTGGGACAGTGGCTAAGGGCAGCAGTCCATTGGTGTAAAGTATCATTGCGATAAAGTATTACATAAAACTGAATCAGTCATTTTGAAAATGCCATTGTCCATCCCCATCACATTTCCAATTTAGTTTAAAATCTGGAAGTACTCAAAGAAATGCACATAACCTGTGAAAAGGCCGTATCCCCTTAGTCCTGTGTGGGCAATATTTCATGATCCGTATTCCATGCTCCAGAGAAAGAGCCATATTTCCTGTGATATGGCCCTTCAGAATTCACCAGCTGTTAGGTCACACAGTGATCACTGCAAGTGCTGTGTGCCTTGCATATGTTTGCGTTGACAGTTGACAATGCTTCATCACAGGATTATGTAATACTTTTGTTTACAATGAGCGAAAGTGATAGTGTCAGTGACTGTGAAAGTGTAAAGAGAGGGAAAAAATGCAGTTTGAGTAAATGAGATGGAATGAAAAGAGCCAAAGTCCAAGGGAAACAGCATGTGAGCTACAGTGGAAATATCATACCAGCACACAAAGGGAGACCTCAATTCAGGTTGGTATAGTTACTGGTGTTGAGCCTAAAACACATTAGTTATACCTTGGGTCATAACTTACTGCCGCATTGGGCAATATTCTTAGAAATCCTATATTAATTAGCCTGCAGCTGTGCCTCCAAAAATGTGCTGTTTGTCACAAGTTGTTTGATTGTGTTGGCAGTTTTAGGTGCCCCAGAATGTGTTTTGAGACAGAGGAAATTCAAATGCAAATACTGACTCTTATGAATAGTTTTGCTGATAAAGATACTCAGGATGGTTATTTACAAGGTCTAATTGATGCACTTCTGGTAAAAAGAGAAAGGAAGTCAAATACTACAAATCTCAAAGTGCAGATGGCTAATCTTCATTCACACATGAGCAGTGATGATGGAAGACCAACTCAAGTTTGTAAAAATACATTCTTGAACCTCCACGGAATAAGTGAGAATCATGTTTGTCATTTACATCATCTGCTACTCCTAGACAGATCACTCGTTGACATACGGGGCAAGCCAGAAGGTTCAAGACATAACTTAATCCCCATAGGAGTATGTTCCCTGATTAAAGACCATATTGAATCATTTCTTGTACATTAAGTCCTTTGTTTGAACAACATACAAAGAAAATATTTACTGGCACAGTTGGGTGTCAAGCAAATGCATGAGTTATTTAAACAACAATGTCCTGATGCTAAAGTGAGATACAAATTTTATTTGAAATTCTTTAAGGACATTTTTGATTACAAATTTGGAAAACCGCAGATTGACACCTGCTCGACATGTGAGAGGCTAAATAAAAAAATTAAAACACCACATTTGAATGACAGTATGAAAGAGTGGCTACAGCAGAAACTTGTAATACGTAAAAACAGAGCCAAGAAATTTTACAAAAAAATTGACATAATCAAGAAGCCCAAGAAAACAATAGTGTAGGTAGCATTACTATTGGCTAAATGCAGAACATCCCATTGCCGGATATTCCAGTTCGGGAAGTGTTTTATTATAAATAACTGGGTTTTTGGATTTTGTATTGTCAACTTGCAGGATCATAAGGCAACATTTTTCTCATACCTTGAAGGGCAGGCTCATAACAGGCTCAATGAAGTCTGCTCATTGCTAAACAAATATCATCAAGAAAATATTCTCAAAGAGGCGAATGAGGTACATATCTTCTCAGATGGATGCCCTGGTCAAAATAAAAACAACACTGTGATCAGATTTTTGTTAGCTGCAGCATCACCTGGTCAATTTGGAAAAATTATTCATTATTTTCCAATCAGTGGATATTTGTTCCTGCCTTGTGATAGGGCTTTTGCCACAGCAAAGAGACTTGTTTGCAAGACTGATCAAATATACACTCCAGTCAAAATCAACACACTAATACAAAGAGCAAGTTCCAATTTCATCCAGTGCAAACTAGTGACATCATTTATTTTATGGTATGGTGGCCTAAACATTATCAAAAGTTTGTCCTATCAAGGAAATCACTGGCCAAAATTCCATGTGAACGGAAAGTGACCCTACAAGTATTGCAGTATATGATGTATGAATATTGTGCAAGTAAACCTGGTTTGTCGAAAGCATATCAGTGGATCGATGGCCTGCAACAAGAAGACTTTTTGTTAGGGAAGCCTGTGGGGTCCAAACCAGAACTATGAAGCACATCTGCATACAAAGAAAAACTTCCAGTCACCGTGAGAAAAGTTGCAGACATTAGGAAAATAATTCAGTACATACCAGACAATAAATAAGACTTCTACAAAGAACTTTGTGAATAGCTTACAAATGCCATGAATGAGCATGAAGAAGGCTTTTGATGATTAATTGACAGGTTTTCTGTTTTGTACTGTTCTAAACTTAAAAGATTGTGTAATAAAAAGCCTACTGATATGCTTAATGCCACATGCTTTATTATTTACAGTTTCATCACTTATTTACTTGATGCAGCTGCAAGGTATCAACAATTTGTAGAATGTTATTTTTCATAAAAGCAATTGTCCTTCAAAATGATGGTCAGTTCCTGCAGAAAGTGTCACCATTCTGTCTCTATGCTGTTCATTTTTGGAACACAACCTACGACCAGCTTAGAGACAGAGGTGATGACACTTTCTGCAGAACCTGACCATCATGTTGCAGGACAATGCTCAAGCATGTACAGTGCAAGCTGTTACTGATTTGTTTGACTGATGGGGCTGCTAAGTGCTATACCATCTACTGCACTCTCCTGACTTAAGCCCTCAAGAGTTCAACTCGATTTGTAAACTGAAGGAAACATTTCATGGCATTCACTTCAGAAGTGCTACAAATTCATCGGGCAATAGACCACGTCTGGCACTGCTAGGAGAATCCTACGACTTCCACATCACTGGCAATGGGTTATACACAATGCTGGTGACTACTTTGAAGGTCAGTAAAACTTTGAAATATGTATCTATTTTGTACAAACTGTAAATAAATAGTTGCCACTATTAAAGTTCCAACCCTCATATGAGAAAAAAAATCTGTTTTATATCTTACATCTGAAGTGCCAACATTGTTAGATGTACTTAGTAATCCATCCAAATAAAGAATATTTCATATGTCATGTTGACTTCATGGATGTTTTTCAATCCCTAACATAAATAAAAAAGTTCCCAATATAATTGTGCTTAAATTTCACCCATGACCTAACTTACCTTGCATAGTGTGACCTGACTTACCTTGCTTAGCGTAGGAGAATGCGATACACACGTGATGAGGCACAAGCATGATCTGCTGCTGGTGTAAGATGAGATTTAACATGACAGTATGGTCCAAGATGGATAGACTGAGCACAGCTTGTGACTCGTCCTCCAAAGTCAGCCTACCTCAGTCTTCTCGAGTTTTTCTGTCTGAAATGAAAGGCACAGCACTCCCGTTGATATGTATGAAGAACTGAAGCAGCAAGAAGAGTGCAGTATTGCCGCCAAATGTGGGAATGAAACATTCAATACCTTCTTTAATAGGTACAGGTGTACAGTGAATTCTAACATGTGAACATGCTGAAACGCTATTGTATTTTATGTTAATGTAGTCCATGGGTGAAATTTGAGCGTAGTTACATGGAGACTGAATTGAAAAGTTTACATTTCAAATAGATATATACTAATTATGACAGTATTTTATATTGAAGCCAGTGATGGCTCGTAACCATGTACTCACAGTTATCTTGCAAACTGCTTATTTCCAAATGCAAGTTAATTTAAATTTTTCTGCTTTTATTGTAGTATGGTTTCAGCTGTGTTAGTTTTTGTTCCTAATTATGATACACCATGTATATTGATTTTGCACTTGGACTGGTGCCCCAAGCCACTGCTTGAGTTGCTTAGTCCTAAAACCAGCCCTGTGACAAACTGGACTGAAGAATACAGAAGAACACATCAGTGATAATCTTGTGTAGTTAGGACAAACTGATCATGCTAAGTTGAAATCAGTTTTTTCTTGTGTATTGTTTTGTGCATTATATGACTTGGCTTTATGAGGAATAACAAATTGAAATGCTGCTTTTGATTATTTATCTTAGTTTATTGTACAGATAGGTGATAAAACATTGCAGAAACATTTTTAAAGTGCTCCTAGAACCCAAAATGATTTAGATTCTGAAACAAACTGTTCAGTTTTATGCTATGCATTGTCTTTTAGGTTAAATATGAGCAGAAACACAATGTACTTTGCACATAAATCAATTTGAAAAGTGATGTTAAAGCTTGTGGAAATGGTTCAGTAGTGCAAAATGTGGTAAATGTTACACATATGAAGTTTTAAGGGCAGGAAAACAATCGAGAGAATAGGGCTTATGACAGAACCTACAGAAAATAATGTAATGCAAAAATAAAAATGAAGAAATGCAAAAACAAAGCTTTTCTGTCGTTGTACTCCTAGCTTGTTTATGTTTATAATATTGATTCGGTAATAAAACTGCACTGAGAAATCAATAGTAGTAAATAATGAGCAGATAATAATGTCCTCTAAATGTCACATGTATGGGAAGAATGTTTTGCCACTACTGACATGAAACCCTGGTGCTCAAGAAGCTGTTTAAATTTTAAAGATCCATTTACAGTGAGTTTAATATTTCGAGGGAGGTCATTGAATTCTCTTGTGCTGGCATAATGCCCTCCTTTCTGCTAAGGTTCTTCAGTTTACTGTAGATCAAGCTTTCTCTTTGTATTGTGTTTGTGTTAGAGTTATTTGATTTGTACTTGAACTGATTCTTATATGTAAAACCACGTGATGAGTGAATGTATATTGTTTTGAGGTTTCTTAGTTTTCTAAAACAAGTTTCTGTATGAATGCCTAGGGTGTACCCTGCACATAACAATTCACTCTCTTTTGAGCAGCTTTGACTATACCAGTATCACAAACAGAAGTAATAAGACACACATTATAAGAGACAGAACGATTTTTTAAAATAAAGTTAAGGAATATATTATGTCACTTCAGATTATTGTCAAAGTGCACACTCAGGAACTTAGTTAACTCAATACTCATTAAGTCTTAATCATTTCATATGGGGATTCTTTTATAGCCTTTTTCAACAGCACTTTGAATCCCTTGAATTAACAATTGATTTCACTGCTTGGGAATCTATACAATTATAATAGCAAACAGTCTCTTTCCTTGGAACGTTCACTCTATTGCTGCTGCCTCAAGATATGTTTCCACTATACATGGAATGACATTTTCCCATCTTTATATTAATATATACAGGTATTACACTGCCATACTCAGATATACACAAATGTTTTAATCCTTTGTTTGATTTTTAATCCCTTTGCAATAATAATTGACATGTCCAACTAACTAGAAGTTCAGATGATACTTGTATCTCTTCCATTTTCTAGCAACATATTGCACATTTTGGTGTAAAGTTATTGTATAAAACTTGAACATTTGTATCCTCATTCATTGTATCCTTTGATCCCTTTCCATACATAAAGCAAAAATGTACGTTCTCAGTTGGTTGAGCTTTCAGAGTTTATACTTCACTCTCTTGAACCAAAACAACAACAAATATAAAACTGAGGTCATGTAAGAAGAAACATGTTATAACTATAGGCCTGTACATCCAATAATAATTTCAATCCGATACGGACTAATTGAAAAGCTTAATTATAAAACATCATTTCTTTACTTAAAAATGACAAAATTCTTTTGTATCCTTTTACACTTTAATAATTTATGTGATTTTAATCACTGTTATTTTTACACTGGATTTAAGCCTTATAGGCTCAGAAGTTTAATATCACTTTTACATTATTATTGCCATATCATTTATGGAGCATGTTGCTTAAGTAAATGTCTCAGTGAAAACTAAAATATAAATTAAACAAGCAAGAACATACATCACTTAATGGGTGAAATAATTCTGCAAACACATGAATATGATGATGATGCATTTTGCAAAAATGACCAGTGTGCAGCTTACAAATGGAGTAGATATGAATTAATACCATTGCTGAACTCTACTTGCACCTTCCTCCATGTGAGTTTCACTGATTTTCACTTTCTAATGACAGTGGAATGAAACCATACTAACAAATATAAAAATAACCAACAAATCAACACACATTTTTAATTGTGTGCTGCAAAAATTTGTACATAAATTATTACCCTCTAATATTCACAAAAATACTGGTGTGGTACAGACAATATTACAATTCCTCTGCGCAAGAAAAACAAGCTGAAGGGCTCATATTATAGAAAGTGACTTCTGGTTGCTCATCTCTGCAGTTATTGTTGCTTCAGACTTTTTAAAAGTGCAATGTTACTGACCTAGAAACAATAACATCTTTCATGTATCACAGCTTAAGAACAACAATTACAGTGCAGTTACATGACTTACGGAAGTTTACTCAATGGCCACAGTAGTACAACTTGGAGTTTTGATATTGTATTACACCATCTGGGATTCAGATAGTGTCTGATGATGTGTTTATAGGTCACATCAATTGCAAATACTTATATGTAACTGCCACAGTTGCACAGCCAAATCCCAAAGTGCTGAAAATGAAATGCCAGCCATTTGTCTCTCACGATGACAAGAGAACACATTGTGGTTCTGCCATGACAGAACTGGACATCTCTTTTAATGTGTCACACAGGTTCTCCGGCAGACTGCTGGTGCATTTGGAAGTAAAGTCCTTTCTTGGCAAGTAACTGCTCATGTGTTCCCATTTCAGCAATAGTTCCATTGTTTAGCACACAAATGGTGTCTGCATTCTGCACTGTTGCTAGTCTATGTGCTATGGTAATACAAGTCCGACCTTCTGATGCCTGGTCCAAGGCCTGTTGTACTACCTAAGGAAGACAGTTAAACAATTTTTTACTTACAATGCATTTAACTCTTGACAGTAAAAGAACTAAAAGCAGTAACATTAATTGTAGTGAAGGATTTCAAATATATTGCTAGAATCTGATAACACTAACCTTCTCACTCTGGTTGTCCAGAGCTGATGTAGCCTCATCAAGCAACAATACTCTTGGATTCCGGACCAAGGCTCTTGCTATAGCAATTCTCTGCTTTTGACCACCTGAAAGCTGCGCACCCTTTGCACCAAGACCAGTCTCGTAGCCCTATTGTGCAACATAATTAAAACAATAAGCTTTCCGTCCATTGCCACATCAAGCGGTTATTCAGAATGAACAAGTTTTCATAGATGTTAAAATGTTTTGACTGGCAGTAAATTTATTGCAAGAGGTAGCAGTAATCAGACTTAAGGAATGGAGTGTACAGATCTTTGACATGTATTACTCACCAATGGAAGGGCTGAAATAAAATTGTGAATATTTGCAGCCTTTGCAGCAGCTATTATTTCATCTTTTGGCACAATTCTGCTGTTGTCACCATATGCAATGTTCTCTGCAATTGTTCGATCAAACAGGGTAGGCTCCTGTGATACAATTCCAAGCTGACCACGAAGAGTATTCAAGGACAGAGAATTTATGTCATGTCCATCCAGAGCCTGTAACGCATGTTCATAGGTTAATCGGTGATATGAAGCAGAAAATCAATTTTTTTTAAACTGAACTGAAGTACAAAGTGGCACATCGCTGTGGTGATAACTGAACAGATTTTTACAAACAACTACAGTTTAGATTACCCCTTGTTTAACAGTATTATGAAGCACACACTGGGCTGTAACATGTCATTTTAGGGAAAATGATGTTTACACTCTCTGCCTCTAAACAGTGAAGGATAATATGACATTTAATAAACATTTTCATTAGTAGATAAGTTTTGGATAGCATATTTTCAGAGAAATTGTTTATTATTATGTGCAGGTAATGCAAGGCACATAGGTGCAGCCTATCTGCAAGATACGACAATGAGTTTAGCAGGTCCACCTGCTGTAGGTTGCCTGTTCTTATATGTTGCGGCGTTGAGGTGTGTTGCAACCGTGGAAGAATGGCGCTCACAATAACTAAAGTGATGTCATAGAAGAATGAACAAAACTGTCATTGTGTCTTATATTTTTGGTTGTTTTGCCAGACAAAATGTAATCTCACTGTGCAAGATATTTGTATCCAAATGTCTGTGATACAATTGTAAAACGTACATGTGAGAACAGTTTACTCAATGAGTAAAGAAGCTTTAAATAGATGATGCTGAAAGAAGAAATATTTTTGGTCAATGTGAAAAATCAAGAAGCATTCCAGCTCTCTTTCAGCCTCTAGCACTCAAGGCATTGCAAAGGAGAAAAAGTCTGCTAACAAGAGCAGAAGCACAGTTATCCAGATTTTACTAGCTGGTCTGGATAGTATTTAATTTTATGAAATAGGTGACAATGAAGACTATATTGCAGACAGAGTAAACCCAGAATAAATAAACAAATAGCACTCTAAAACATGCACACATACACGCATTTACATGCAGATAAGTCTTTATTATACAGCATATTTCTTAGAACTATGTAACTGAAAGATACTTAATTGGTTCTATTTGGATATTCTATATGTTAGTCTTTATTTCCACTTTTGCAATGAGCCCTGCAGGTAGCCTAAACTGACAAAAGCCCCTTTACATGTTACTATTATTCATATTGTTTCTCGTTCCCTTCCAATCTTCTACATTTGATTATAAGCTGTACTGACCAGATCAGAATTGCACTACTCCTGAACTGAACAGACAAATATAAAAACCAGTGTTTGTAATAATACTGGCACTACATAAGAACTACAGAAAGATTTCTCTAAGATTTTAGAAGAGAAAGAATGATTTTCATAAATCACAGAATAATGGTATCAAACTAAAAGGAAGTCAGAACAAAGTATTGCAATAATGAAGGATTTATTATGTGAATAATATTGGAAGTAAGAAACAAGTTTTACAATTGGACACACCCCTTGGTGTGCACTTCACGGTAGTTTTAGAGCCCGGATTTAGATGTAGATGTATGATTAATTCATAATTTTACAGTTCACATAGAAGTGCACCGTACTGGCAGTAATCATACAGATGGTGGTGTACTGCTTTAGAACAATGCAACTTCCTCAGTTGATCAAAAACTGTGGACAATCAGAAGTTTCAAACTCAACAATATGAACCATTAAGGCTGCTACAAAATTGTTTGGAGTATTCCTTGCTTCATTACTGCCTCACTTACAGCAGCCACCATTGACTCCTTTTCCATAAAGTTAAATTGTTGAGAACTGAATACGTAGTTTTGTTTTATACCCTGTTCTATATACTTTAAGACCTCCTCACTATGGTCTAAGAAATCAGAAAGTATATCTATCTATCATATTAAGTGCAGTCTGAACGTTCTGTATCACTGCCCACCATGTGTCAGGCTAGTGTGTTATTCTCTGTGAAATTTGGCTTAAAGCTTAAATAGATAAGTGTGTCACAACAAACAATAATGAAAATGGAAATAATTATTTTACACTTATTACATTGCTTTGGTCCACAGCCAAATATAAGTGAGAATATGGTGCCTATCATTCTATAATGCTTGGAATGGCTGAAATTTGCATCTATGGTGCTAATGGAACTCCAGAGGCAGTTGCTCATGTATACTCATTTTGGTATGCGGAAACCCCTGAGCAACTATGATACTTTCTCAGTCATCGTCTTAACCTAGCCTTCACCTCTCAACAAGGTGAGGAGTTGCCAAAAGCAACAAGTGGTTCAGCTTCCATGTTACTCTGTAGGTCCCCTTTCCCTAGTTGGATGACTAGGGTATGTTAGGGACATGCAAGTTGCTGAAGTCACATCTGTTGAAAGGCTTGCACCAGGCCAATGAGCCACATGAAATTATTGTTATTTAGCTTATTGAAATGTGCATGGTTAACAATACCACTACAATGAAACTGGTATTCTTTTGTGAGAAACTATTTTTTCAGAGCCAACATGTAATGCAGTAAAATAATGGACTATTAACAACAAAAATGAATGATTTTCTCAGAACCTATACAGACAATGATACTTACAATCTTTCCAAACATAGGATCGTAGAGCCTCTGCAACAATTGGATGCAAGTTGATTTTCCACATCCACTTGGCCCCAGAAGTGCTACAGTTTTTCCGGGTTGTATGAGTAGATTCAGTCCCCTTAACACTTTTACTTCTGGTCTTGTTGGGTAATGAAAGTGCACTTTTGAATATCCAACTCTTGCACCTGCATCAGTCTGTAGAATGAAGTAGATGAAATAGTTATTGTTAGCATTAACATACTCAAATCTGTAAATTAATGTGGTGAATCTTCTAACTTACACAAAAAAACAACTTGGAGCACCTTGTAGAGTCATTTAGTGACAAATTTATAACTCAGAAACGTCAGTCATCACAAACTACTTGTGATCCATTTGTGTAATAGCTTTAATTTTGAAATTATCTAATGGGACGCAATAATTGCATGAAAGGAATTAGTAAATGAAGTCTTCACTGAAAGATATTTGTTCATTATTGAAAATGGTGTTTAGCAATTAATTTGTTGGGGATTTGGGGGGAGGGGGGAGAGGGGGGATTTATTATGGTAACCTTGAAATTGTTGAAAATTTTCCTTGTTCAGAAAGACTAGGCACATAAAAATAATTTTGATTTGTTTAAAAAAAATTGGATACCTTATTCTAACTTTGCCTGAAAGCTTATTAATTACTGAAGAGTTGCATATCAAATTAAAAGCAGAATGTTATTAAGTTATCATCAAAATTTTGAGGACTTGCTGCTTTCTAGTATATTTTGTCATGCCATGCCATGTGACGCTCAAAAGCAGAGTAACAACATGTAAATAGAACACTACTATCCAATTGCATTTTTAACAGTGTGCCGGAATATTTTTAGAAAGTAATACATTTTTCCTTGCTTTTCTTGAACATTTTTTTCACAAATAGTCTTTTTTGTGTACATATCCCCAGGTGCAAATTCTCAATGTTCTCCCTCAAGCTTTATGAGCTGATACACTTAGCGGAAGTTCTGCATATATTTTCAGGGACACTGAACAAGCCCAAATATAATTTCTTTCTCTTTTTGTCTTAATTCTTTGGATAGAACCAGCTGTCTGTATACTGGAAAAGTTAAGACCCATTTAACATAAATATTAGTGACAACTGCAATTAAATATTCAGATAAATTACAGAAGGAGAAGCAAATTAGGTATTCTTATTCTTCGTGTTTTAATAACTACAGATTTCCAATTTCCTGCCAAATGCCTGAATGCAACCTGATAATGACTTTTGTGTTACAATATAAAATTCCATTTGAATCATAGGTAAGGACCTACAGTCTATATGGAATGTATTTGTACTTCCAGTTGTCTTAACTCAGTTTACTTTTCATTGGTAAATTTTGTTTGTTTCCTGTGTAATAATCTTTCACATTATTGCTGCTTTTTGTTGTTGTGTTTTATTTTTTGTGCATACTTTATATATTTGTTTTTTTTATCAGTACATTGGAAGATTGTATAGTACTAGTGGTAATCGAGTCCCGGCCTGGCCTGACCCAACCCAACCTAACCTGGCAGCCACAACGTCGGAAGTCAGTGCTCCTCTGTAGTACTTTCTCCTCGCAGTACACAAGATACTTCAATCCCAAGGGATATCCATCCCTTGTTCCTATTTCTGTTTAATTTTATCCTTCTTTGTTACAGGGAAAAACAAGAGTGAAAGGCACTTCAGAAATACGTTTAAGAAACAATTAACTTTTCCATCTACACTGTATGCTTCATAAATCTCTGCCCTGTGTTCTTCCAAAAATCTTTCTCTTAGTACTGTGATCAAGTTATCATTTATAATACTGACCATCATGGTCTGTAAGCCATAGCCTGTCATGGTTGTATATAAATCACTGAAAGTAGTGGGGTCAAAATAGAAATTTTACTGTTCTTCACTCCTCAGCGGGAACTGAACCATAGGAAATAATGCAAAATGGGGCATTTACAAACTGAGGATGTACTCAGTGAGTACTATCTGATAGAAAGTCTGCACTATAAAGTCTCCACAAACTGTGTTTCTTCAGTTAAGGCTACATAACCTTACAAGGTTGCTGTAAATGATTGAAGCTATTTCATAAATTCACTTTAGCTACATTAATTGACATACTGTCAAAACTCATATAAAAAGCTCAGAAAGTTTTGTATTGTTGAGCCACACTTCAGATTTCTGCCTTGAGAGCACAGCAGAGCAGTTAGGGGAGATGGCAACATGTGCCAGCAAAGTATAGATTGTGCTTGAAATACATTCACATCAGTTAGCCGTAACAGTGCAATGACGCTTCAGAATGATGTTCAAAACAGATTGATCAACTGCCAACTCCACTCACAGATCATATGTGCAATTTAAAGCTTCAAGATGCCTCTGCAAGGGAAAATCAATGGGTTGACCTGCAGTGAGTGAGGAAACAGTTGACCATGCATGGGCAAGTTTCACACATAGCCCACAAAGTCGATGAGCAGAGTAGAGAGTTGAACATACCACAACTGACTGTTTGGGAAATCTTAAGGAAATGACTGAAGCTGAAGCCTTACCACTTGCAATTTCTACATGACTCCCAATAACAAAGTTAGATGCTTTGAATTTTTGGCACAGTTGTGATAGCTTATGGAAGAAAATGAGTTTCATGTGACTTTTTTGTGGGGTTACATGAAAGTTCAGTGTGTATGCCTTCTCTACCAATGAACTTACTAGAACTGCGAGCTTACATCAGTGATAAAGCAAGATTTTTTTGTGAATGGCTCAGTCAACAGGCACTGTATGCAAACCTGGGGGACAGAGAATCCCCATTTTATTATGCAGCACATTCTAGGTTCACCAAAAGTTAATGTGCTCTGTGCAGTCTCACAGCTTAAAGTTTATGGTCCCACTTTCTTCTGCAGAATGACTATTACAAGATATGTATCTAGATTTGCTGGAAAATTGGCTCATGCCACAACTGGGAACAGAAGCGTAGTCTTAATGTATCACCAGGATGGTGCTCCATCCCACTTTCATTATAATGTTCATGAATTCATAAACAGGAAACAGAGAAACTCAGGGATTGGTCATAGTGGAGTTGATGATCAACAATTCGTGCCATGGCCTCCGCCCCACGTGACTTTTTTGTGGGGTTACATGAAAGTTCAGGGTGTATGCCTTCTCTACCAATGAACCTACCAGAACTGCGAGCTTACATCAACAGTGCTTTTGTACAGATTGATAGGGACATACTGCACCAAATGTGGGAAGAAGTTGATTGTTGACTTGATATCTGAAGAATCAATAGGGCACGCATATAACATACTTGTAATATGTCAAAAAAACTTTTTGAGTTTTTATATTTGTGTACAAAGCCTTGTGACAATACGTCAAATAGCAAATCTGTGAAATCACTTCAATCATTTATAATAACATTGTATTAAAAACTTTCTCTAACTGCTTTTCCTGCTAGTGGCCTATAAACTATCAGTACTATTAGCTAGAGTGTTTATTGATTCAGAACTCTGGAACTCAACTCCACTTTGTAGTGTATATATAGCAATACTCCTTATCTTCTCACTGGTTCTCCATGAGTATGATATTCTCGTAGCTTATATTTATCAAGATGTACCTGTCTGATTTCAGGGATTCCCATTTAATGTTCTGATAAAAACATGTCGGCTGATACTCCACCTGCCTTTTTATTTTTCTGTATATATATTGATAGTTCATAATTTTTATTTGTGGTGTTTCTGATATGTTCGTATGAGAACTAAATAGAATGATGCTTCAGTGTCACTCTTACATGGGTATTTGTCCTACTCCCCTCCCTCTCCCAGATCTTTTCAGCAAACCTCCAAGCTCTACATTAACATGTTCCACAAAACACTTCATGCAAGGATTATCATAGTACTCTCAAAGAGTGACAAAATCTCAATCTTCTCTTTGGTCTGAAGAGGATTCTCAGCAATGTGCCCAGTTAAGTCCTCACTTACATAATTGGGATTGTGTTCCAAAATTGTGCCTTGACCTCCAATTGTTACATGATATTTCTTACCAAGATTCTTCCCCAAACAGCCGAAATCACAGTAGGCATCATTAAGCCCCACAATTGAATTGAAAATATTTAATCTGGTAACTGATTCCTAAAGACATCTGATGGCTAAAGGTGCATGGTAGGGCTAATATAGAGTCGTACACATTTTTGCCCTGCCATAAGCAATTAACAAAAACCAAATTTGAAACCAATACATGACTGGCTATTTTGCCAATGTTTAAAAATTGTAGTGCCCTTAAAGATTGGAAATTTTTCTGAGGCATTGTGATAGAATATGGAAGGAACCTGTTTGAACAGATGAGATTCAAAACCTCTATTGCTGTGAAACAAGTTGCTTTACAAAACAGATTCCCACACACCAGACCTGCTAAAAAATTATGTAAATGTTTCAAGATTACTGTATAAGGTTAAAAAACTTTTTATGAGCTGAGACACAAACAGAAAACTTGTAACTTCACATTTAACAATTTCATGCAGAAAATTATTTTTTGGCTTTCAGAAGCTGATTCACACACACCCATGGCTGTCCTTCACAACAGTGATATAACTGCTGAAAGGGGAGCCTTAAAGGATAACACTGAATTCTTATCACAGGCCTGCTTGGCTGTTGAGGCAGTGGTCTCATACTGTGAATTCCAACTCATTTTGATACCCAACAGAATGCTATCTCTTTATTCTGGTTCTGTAGGAGAAAAAAGGTTTCCTACATTTTTCCTGATCAAATTCGTTGCTGGGCACATTCTCTAGACTCCCTGTGTCAGAGTAGATGCGGATAGGTTTTTCCTATATCTATCTGATGACAACCATTAGGACTGCATACAACTCAGCATCAAAGACAATGAATTCTACAGCTAGACAAAACCTTAAGATATTGTCTGAAAAACTGTGAAATGGGCAGGTATATCCCCTTGCTGGGAGCCATCTGTGTCAACCACTTTGTCATTACAGTGCTTATTTGAAACAGATAGAATGTGTGTGTTTGAGATAATTTGCAGCATTCATTTGTGCACAAGTTAATTAAAATTTATTTGTAGCCTCTGTCAGCCAACATGGTTGCTTGCAACAGTACTTGGGAAGAAACCTGGAATCTGCTGTACTGTAAGCTGCTTCACCTGGATTCCTAATGGCTTTCTGACATGTATAGTTTAGAAATAGTCACTCAGCCGCTCTGTGGGAGGTTCCGCAATGATAGAGGAAGCCAGAAAGTCTTTGGCTGACAGTTTGGAACATGTGTTGTGTAGTCAGAAGCTCTTAGTGGAAAGAATGTGGAGGCTCACTAGCTGTGCAAGTCTGATGGTCAAATAGTGTACTGCATTCAGCATCTTTAGGTATGAATTTCAGACTGGACCATAAATGACACATCTGTAGGCTAGACGGGAGCACATTAATACTTTATAAAATTGTTGTAGACTGGATCTGTCTGCAACCCTGACCTTCCTGCTGAGACATTTAAAATACCTAAAGCTTAAGGTCTTACAAGCCTGGTAGTCACGCGAACCTTTTATCATTTACAAGACCAGAATGGTCCCATTAAATGCGAGTCCCGTTTAATTAAAAATGTGACTAATATGATCAAAATAATCTCACAATATTTTATCTGTTGAAAATTGAAACCTATATTTTGTGGTCTGTAAAATATCATTTGTAACTGGTGAATTATTTTTGCAAATCATAAAATTGTCAACAAACAAAGAAGTCATCACTGGACTCGGACTCTTCACTGTGTCAGTGATTCTATCTGTAGTAATGGTGAAAAGGCTGACACTAAAAATATTCCCTCAAGGGACACCATTCTATTGTATATATGTGCTTGAGAGTCTCCCATTTGGTAATGTTATGACTGCTCTGCAAAGAAATCTTTCTATGAGTTGGCATCTTTTCACAGAAGCTCTAGATATGAAGTTGGCTTTGTACATTGTAGTGTCTTGTGCTTTTTTAGTATCAAAGAGTGCCGCTATAAGATGCTTTCTATGTAGTAAATCTTCCTTTTGAGCTATTTTCATTAGTGTTATATTGTCTTGTGTAGAATGATACTTCCCAAATTGGAAGTGGGTCGCTTTCTCTTTAGAAGTTGCCCATCCTCACATGGGTCATTCCTACACTGCTTTACGGCAACTAAGTATAGCATGTAGACAAGAAAATTCCATTTTTGACAACTGAATGTTTATTTTGTTTCAAACCAAACATGGTTCACCTATTCTTGCTAGGCATCATCAGTGGTTTTTATTTTTCCCGTTTTTTTTTTTTTTTTTTTCCTTTTCTATTTTTTTCATGTATCCATTGTTCTTCTGTAGGCGCTAAATGAACACAGTACAGATTTCCAAGTGATAGTAGGTTGCATTTATACATTTCACTACACATAACCTTTCCTGTAGTACACTTCATGTGGAATGATGCTTATTATGAATGTGTAAAACATGTTTTGTCAGAAAACAAAATAAACACCCAGTTACAAAAGAGGATAGTTTTCTTATCTACATGATAAAATAACTGAATTAGCAACTCAGTAAGAATGGGTGCAAATATTAACAATATTTATGGTAATTGCTAGCAGAGGTACTATGTTCTTCTTTGGTTTTAGGAGGAGTCATTCCTCTATTAATCTGGAATAGTCCTTGCAGTTGGAGAGATCAATGAGGATTTTACACAGCTGACAATATGCTATACATAATATGAGGGTCACTTCAAAAGTCGTGCACATTGCACATGGATGATTGTTACAGTGGTATGATTAAGTTAAAATTCATGTCAGTTGTGAACAAGACTTATGTATGTGATGGTTTAGTTCGCATGGCTGTGGCATGAGTAATTCAGTTTTAAAATGGAAGCTGAAACTGAGTCATAGCTACTAATGGAGTGCCCCAGGTGACATCTGTAACGCACTTATACTGCAAGCATTTTTTGCAAAATATTTTGCAACTGAAAACTTGTCAAAGAAGGCCTGACATGTGCAGCTAGTGTCCTCCTTTTGCACAATGATGCAAGACCCTATATTACCCTATTAGTGAGAGAACTGCTCAACAAATGTGGATGGGAAATACTGTACAGTTCTTATATAACCCCACCAGACTTTAATTTAGTTCCCAAATTGAAGGAGCAGCTGCATGGAAAACATTTTAATACAACTGATGAAGCTTCCAGTGATGTGACCCGAGTAATCGGACTAACTCAATAATGAAGGCACCCCATCTGGAATAGAGAAGTTGCCAAAATGTTGGGAAGCTGTCATAAGAAAGGATGGAGATTATATACAAGGCCTGCAAAGGTATTTTATAAAATAAATTATTTTCTTCTTCTTTACAATGTGCAGAACTTCTGAAAAGACCCTGATAGCATCTGATCCTGCAGCTGTATCCTTAGCAGCAGACAAGGTTTTTGCCAGTTCCCACAGAAAAGCGAATTTAATATCTTCAGTGTGGCATGAACTCAACAAGTCATTGGAAGTTCACTGCAGAAGTATTGAGCCATGCTGCTGTGCACAAACTGACCTGTCAATTATGTCCCTTAAATGATCAGTGAGATTCATGTTGGATAATCAGGGCACTAAATCATTCACTCGAATTTTCCCGAATGTTCTTCGAACAAATTGCAAACAGTTGTGGCCTGATAACATTGTTGTTTGGGAACATAAAGTCCATGAAATATGGTCTCCAAATAGCCAAACGTAACCATTTCTGGTCAATGATCAGTTGAGTTGTACCAGAGGACCCAGTTCTTCCCATGGAAACACAGCCCACAGGATTATGGAGCCACCACCAGCTTGCACAGTGCCTTGATGTAAGCTTGGACCCATGGCTTTATTGGGTCTGCACCACACTCAAACCCTACCATCAGCTCGTACCAAATGAAATTTTGAGTCATCTGACCAGGCCACAGTTTTCTAGTCATCTAGGGCAAACACCACTGCTCTCAGTTATTACTTAAAGGCCATCAGTCACAGCATTGTCCGTGGTGAGAGGTAATGCCTGAAATTTGGTATTGTCGGCACACTCTTGACACTGTGGATCTTGGAATATTGATTTGTCCAACAGTTTCCAAAGTTGACTGTCCCATGCATCTAGCTCCAACTAGCATTCCATGTTTGAAGTCTGTTAATTCCCATAGTGTGGCCATAATAATGTTGAAAACCTTTTCATATGTATCACCTGAGTACAGATAACAGCTTCACCAATGCACTGCTCTTTCATATCTTGTGTATGCAATACTACCACCATCTACATGTGTACATATCAGTATCCTATGACTTTTGTCCCCTTAGTGTGTGTATGCTGTTTTAATAACTAACTATATCACACTACTGCTTTGTGCTTATGTCATAAATTTAATAAAAAATCAGTAAGTAAGCTGCTGCCACCTCAGCTGCTGTTTATCTGTAGCTTAATATTTACTTCATCAGATTGGTATTTTTCAAAAAGATGTGTACCTACAACTGTAAACAATGAATCCCATTTACAGTACAATTACTACTTGTCATGTGACTTTGAAACAAGCACTAATACTTATCCTATGGCTAAAAGAACTTTTCAGTCCCTGAATGCAGGTAATCCTGAGAAAGAGTGGATAATATACGTTTTTAATTTTCTTTCGAACTGGTAGGAACTTGCAATTTCTTGCTCTGTGTTGGATGGGGGCTTGTTGAATATCTTCCCATCAGAGTACATAGCTTAATTCTGAACCCTAGACAAGGAGGCAAAATCTACACAAAAATTATTTTTGTCTTGTATTGTGACTGTAAATCCCAGTTCAGCTAAAATTCGTTTTTATTATCTGCAACAAAAACTATTAAGGAATAAATCTATTGAGAAGTGAGTACAAGAATTCCAAGATCTTTAAAATGGTTTCAGCAATTTGCATGGTTACCTCTGCCATGGAAGATGATTCCATAAGACATCTACATCTGCACTCTGCAAACCACTTTGAATTGTGTGGCAGAGAGTACTTCCCAATGTTATTTTCTGTTGCATTCTCATATGGAGCACAAGAAGAATGATGGCTGGAAAGCCTCTGTGTGTATATATTCAACATCCCCTGTAAGCCCTATATCATATGGGTTCCAAACAAATGGGCAGTATTCTAGGCTGGGTTGCACAAGTGCTTCGTAGGCTATTTCCTTTGTAGACAGATTGCATTTTTCTAGACCAACTGACCAAAGTCAGCTGATTTACCTACAACTAAGTTTATGTGAGTGTTACATTTCATATATCTACAAATTGTTACATTCAAGTATTTTTGTTAGTTAACCATTTTCAGCTGTGGCTCACTGATAACTTAGCCATATAGAATACCGTATTTTTTGTTTTGTGGAGTGCACAGTTTTACATTTCTGAACATTTAAGGCAAGTGGCCAGTTTTTGCACCACTTTGAGATCTTATCAAGATCCAAATGAATATGTTACAAATATCTCATAATTTATTTCATCACTACTGTCAATATTTTGATTTATAGTTTCTGTTTTTTATTTAATTTTGCAAATACCTAGAGTACTATTTTGCAAAATGCCCTTTCCATTAAGTTGTGCTAGAAATGTGTTGAAAACTTATATGCACTAAGTCCCTACCTATTAATTGTTTTCTTTTGAACAGTTTTCAACTTATTAATCTAATGCACAGCTTACATATGAAAATTTGATATGCTTGATAGTTTAGTCCCCTGAACTGTTGATACCTTAGTTGAAAGACTTAAGGGGTGAATACCTAATATAATATTTAATGAAATTGCAATTCTGTTTGATATCTTCAAAGCTGTGTAGCTTTGACTACAGCATTAAAAGATAACTGGGGGTATATAATTAAAGAACCAAGGAATGAATTAGCTATTAAATTAACAGGCAATTAAACATGTTTGACTCACTGAAATGAGTCCCTCGCCAGTATCTGGGCCAGATTCAATTTGTGGTTTCCTGTCGAGTAGCTGAAAGAGACGACCTGCAGCTAGTTTTGCAGCTCCAAAGTTTGGGGCAAATGCCATTGATTGTCCCAGCATCCATGTCGAAAAAATCAAAGCTTCTGCTACCCTGAAACACAATATGCAATCTTAATTTTTTCTCTGCTGTTTTGTAATAATCTGTAATTCTGCAGAAGGTGGATGTTTTTATCAGGAAAAACAAATCTGGAGTTCTTTCGGTTGGAGTGTGGAATGTTGTATCCCTTAAGTGGGTAGGCAGGTAAAGAATTTGAAAAGGGACATGGATTGTTAGAAGTTAAATATAGTGAGCATTGTGGTGGGAGGAAAAGCAGGATTTGTGATCAGATTTATTTATTCTTTGCCCATGGACTCCAGCTGAAAATCCAGCTGGGAGTATTGGGTGTGTCATACAATAGGCTATTAACATCAAACTTGATTTCATTATATATAAATGAAACAAATGATTAAACAGAAACAGTCCATAATCATATAAAGGTATTACATGTTTCACATTATATGTACACACAAATCCAAACAACATACATGATAATTTTTATAGGTACATTTCAGTAATGATATAACATATTAAACACCAGCTTAGTATTCACTCAAACTGTATATACATTTCTCTGTGAGATATAGTTTCAAATGATTTTTAAAACATTTTAGGTCTGTTTCTTTTTTAATGATTTTGGGGAGTTTATTAAAAAACCTTTTGTCTGCTTCTTCTGGGGCAGTCATAGACAGTTTTAGATTTCTGTTTATCATGTAGTAAATTTCATTTCCTCTTGTACCATGTACAGTGTTATCAGTATAAAATATCAAATAGAAGTAATCAGCACACACTCCATTTCAGAGTAAAAATTCATTCAGGAGTTATATAACTTTCAGTCTTACTGTAGCTTTAGTTACTGTGACAGTGGCAGAGTGGATTTTGAGGAAATAGGGGAGTAGCTGTTTGAGTTTTATTTGGTCTCATGTAATTATGTTGTGTATAGAGTGTGTACTTGTAATATAGGACAAGTCAACTTCATCTGATGTCTTAAAATATTTAATTTACACATTACAATGTAAAACATCAAATTGGCAATAACTTCACCTCAGGTGGCAAAAAAAATGGAAATACAAAAACGTATGGTGCCTACAACATGTTCCTGACTACAGTACACACATACAGGCAAAACTAGCATTCCTTGTTGTTACATGTACTCAGCTTCACTATAAAATTCTTTTTCCATTCAATAATCCTTTTCTGAATTGTCTTTTTCACTCACATTGTCCTGTAGGCTCTTAGGACAATGTGTTACTAGTTGTATATCTGAGTATCAAGGATCTCCTTCGACATCCATTGGTCTGTATGGTATACTTCTCAGCTGGCCTTTATTTGTTGTGTCATATGAGTGAACATTAGCATTTTTTTCTAGTAATGTATTCCTTTGATTAATGAAACTATTATCTGTGTATGTACGTGGATGGAAGGGTCAGTACTTTTAGATTACAGAAGGCAGGTTTGCATGATTGTTTTTTTTTTTTATTGAGAATGATCCTAACAGCATTTTTGCAATATAAAAATTATTTTTGTTTCATTGCTGCAGGAATGTCCCCAAACAGTAATTCCATACTGTAAGGATGATTCAAAAAGTGCATGGTACACTGTGCGTGAGAGTTGTTTGTTAGTTTAATGTGCAAGCTGTTTCATAATAGATATTACAGTGCTTAATTTGCAGCAGACACTATATGTTGCTTCCATTGGAGCTTATTGTCAAATGTGATTACCAAAAATTTTATGGAGGTAACTTCCTCCAGTCTTGTTTCGTCCATGAATATATCTGTGCTCTTCCTTTTCTCTATTCGTGAATATGATGAACATTATCTTTTATTGATATAATCTATTTATAATCAATTCATTCTGTATAAACCACTGTACTGTGTTATTTGTTGAAATAAACACACTTATGTCCAGTGTTTCCAGATTTTTTTTTTATAGCTTATAAATAGGTTGAACAAAAGTAGGCCAAGTACATATACTTGAGATACAACATACTTAATATCCCTGATTTCAGATCTGCATCCCGTTTCTGTGGTCACATACTGTTTTCTGTTACTAACATATGATTTTATCTCTTGAGCTGCATGTTCATGTTTGCCATAACTTTCAAGTTTTTCAGTTATTGCTGACTGGGTGATGGGTCAAAAGCTTTAGGCAAATCCAAAAACACACCAGGTACCAAGTCTCTTTCTTGATATGAAAGCTAGTGTGAAATTTGTACCTTTTAAGTTGTGAGAGAATAGTTCTGGGAATAGACTATTTAGACCACAAAAAGGAAAGCATTTAAATAGAAGTGAGTGATATGGTTTCCTCAATGAAATATTGCTCATTGTGATTAGGCAAGTATTCGCAACTGCAAGTGGTTCAGAATTTTCATTTTTGACAAAGCAATGTAAATGGATAGATAAAAATTCTACTCACCAAGCAACGGCAGGAGAACACACACACACAAAGGTTTAACTCTCACAAAATTTTAGAGCCAGTGGCTCCATCTTCTGGCAGAAGAGTTGAAGAGGAAGGAAGAGGGGTGAAGGAAAAGGGCTGGAGCGGTTCAGGGAAAGTGGTACAGTTCAGAAAAGTCACCCAGAACCCCATGTCTGGGGAGATTTACCAGGTGGAACGATAAGTTAAGCTTGTAAAACTTATTTTTGTTGGTATATAGATTATTTCCACAACCTCTGACAACCAGAGTTGTTAGAATTCAGAGCATCAGAAGTCACAAAGTTAATATCTTGGCAGCTGCTAGTGCCAGTCCTGTACAGTGAAGCTAGTAATTTTTTTTATTTACTTGAGAAAAAATTAATATGATGTCGTATATAAGGGGGAATAAAACAAAAAGGGGACATTTAGAACAGATGGAAGTAAATATTTCAACAAATTTGTTCCAGAATATATTCTGAAGTATTCTTAAATCTGCGGGCTTTAATTTATTTTGGTCCAGAACTATGGTAAAGGGTAAACAGTATTTATTTAACTAGTGAAGAATATTTCCAAGCTATTTGCCCCTTGGAACTTTGGAGTAGACCTACTTCAGAAAGAGAGGAAATACTATTGCTTGTGCTCCTTTAGATTAAAAATGCTAATACCGTATTTTACAGATCACAAGACACACTTTTTTCTTTGAAAAACTGCCTCCAAAATTCAGGTGTGTCTTATACTTGAAATTAAAAGGTTCAGTGTTTGGTATAAAATTCCCACCAGTCTTAAAAATGGCCATATATCCAACAGGCAGCATCAGTGGACTGATGCAACGAACATAAGTTGCTGGGATTTACAAGCTTGAAAACATTGTCTCTCTCCCACCCTGCCATCACAAATCCAGAACATTGTTTAGCCTATAATGCATTGCAGTCTACAGTGCCAGTGAACTTGAACTGAAAGTGATTTGTGTTATCAGTAATAGTACAATGTTTTTGTTAGTAGCTAGTTTCATAATGGAAAAAAATAAAAGGTATTCATATGATGTGGTCTATAAACTGGGAGTAATAGCAGCATATGCACAAGAACATGGAGCTGAGGGGCATTTCGGCCATCCACCAACAGAAGAAACCATTCGTGATTGGTGGGCTAGTAAATAAGAACTGAAAAAAAATGAGGAATACTAAATGTGCAAATAGAGGACTAAATGCAAAGTGGCCAAATGTAGATGATGATGTATTGAAGTGCATTCAAGGACACCATCGGAAATGACTCTGGAATTAATTCGTGCTAGTGTGACAATGGAACTTAACAGATTTTAAGGGTGGAGTTGGTGGGTGCTACAGGTTTATGAAGGTCGTGGGCTTTGTAAATCTGCTTTACTGAAATAAAACTACTAATGTTATTTGCTTTGATTGTTGTCTAACATTCCAAGAACTAAGCATCCCTTAGGCATCCTCTATACAAGACGAGTGGGCAATACCCAACACTTAGCTTGTGAACCAAAACCAAAATATCCCAGAAAATGCCACAGGGGTATCATAATTATCTTTCCATTACGCTATTATTCAACATTGAAAGAAAACTAGTGGCTTTCGATGGCAGTGAAGACCATCTATATATGAAGCGTACAATGATGGTGAAGAGGAAGAGGAAGAAGGAGGAGGAGAAGGAAGTTCAGATGCCAATTTTCAGGGATTTTAAAAGTCAGTTTGGTTATATAAACTAAGAATTTTTTAATTCTGGATTTGCAGTCTAATAATAGGAATGGTAAAGATGTATTTTTCTTTAAATTATCTTCTTATAGCCCATAAAATACAGTACATTAGGCAAAGTCAATTCACAAACATAAATAAAACTTTAACAGATTCCCACAATTAAAGCTTTTGGCCGTTAAGGTCTTCGTGAACAATAGACGACACACACATACACACACACAACTGCAGTAAAAACTTTTATTCTGTGGTTTGCATCTATGTGAACATTATAGATGAAATTAATAATCTGTAATTTTTATAGTTGTACTGCTTCTGCCCCAAACAAAAGATGAATGGTATTCATTGGAAGCATTATAGAAACTTACATTACTATATTTTTATAGTGAAGTCCCTCAGTAACAGCAAGATATCCTCCATAATACAATGCAAGAGCATAACCAAAGAATGGTGCTGTCTGGCCTGTTGCAAAGACTACTCCTCTTAGTCGCATTCTTTTCATCATTGCTTTAGCAGCCAAGTGCAGAGACAGGTTGTAGTGATCAATGAATGATTGTTCTTGACCCAAGCTGGCCACGGTGCGTATATTTGAAATGGCTTCTACTGCTACCTGTAAGATAATGAAGAAACTGAAAATAGCAGATAACACTCATCTCATTTTCAAGCATTTGTATGTGTGTGTGTGTGTGTGTGTGTGTGTGTGTGTGTGCGTGCGTGCGCGCGCGCGCGTGTGCGTGCATATGTGATGTTTTAATATTGTGAATGTCTCAGTACTACTTGAATAATATTGTTGCCATATTCATCATTGCCAATGTTTAGTTAAATATACACAAAAAATGCAGTTTGATTGAAAATATATATAGCATTAACAAAAACAAAAAGGAAGTAGTAACTGTATTTTGTAAAGATAAATGGAGCTAAAAGTGGAATTAATAATGTTTTATAAAACTTAAACCTCTTTACAATTTCAAGTGGTCATAGACTTTGTCTATGTGTCCTCTCCATGTTAGAAAATTAGGACATGAAGAAAGTTAATTATGAGATTTTTTATGTACAATGAATTAGACCACATTAATAAAACAGCCAGTTGATAATCATAGATAAAATGAACAACTATTTGAAACATTACTGTACAACAGCAAAAGATGTTGCAAGCATGAAGAGAGTGAAAGAAAATCCATTCTATACAACAGCTCAAATGAAGTCTTTATCATTTTACATGCCTCCTATATTCACGGAGATTGTCACATTTAAAATTCATCAATTACAAGATGATATACACTTTGGAAAAATTAATCTAAGCTTGCAGATAGTCAACATTAAGTTTCAGATGTGATTAACTAAGGAGCACCCCACCCAACACCACCTTCTCCACAACCAGTCCACTTGCCGCAAAATAGATAACGTCACGCATGTTATATGTACACATAGTAACAGATGCAATTATCCATGGTTATCCCCCCAAGAAATCTTCTGCATGACACTAGCATTTTCTTTTCAGGTATTTTTCTAGGTCTGCTTCACAATTTTTTTATATTTGTGCTTTGTTTCTAAACTTCATTTCCACATAATGCTGTGTTTTTTAACATAGTTTCAGTTCATGGCTAAGTGTCATGTAACTTTAGTTGTGTCAAGTGTTCATAAGGATTGTAATTTACTGAGTGCTACTCTTGTGTGTGCTTATAAGCATACTGCTTCCATATTAGGGCCATGCCCAATAAACCATTGTGGCTAAGGTAAACTCATATTGTAAAATTCTCTACTTTTTAATGCTACCTAATTTGATTGCTATCATTAAATGTCTGATTAAATTCTAATAGAGTGATTCGTTTCTTTTGTTCCCTCTTTATTCTTTCACTTGCAGACATAGAGTAATGTTAACAAAGGAACCTAAAATACCAAGGGCACATGGTTTGTGATTAATCAAGTATGTGCTAGATCAAGTTTTCAAACAGTTATATAGTTAGAAACCTTACTGGAAGAAGTCATAAAAGGAGGTACAATCCATAGTAAAGGTTTTCCAACTTCTCATTTAAAAGATGCATACACACTCATGTATGAAACTTGACAAAGATGTCTGTAGTGCTCGATGGTAACCTGTGTTTGACTTTCAATGTGAGGTTAACTTTCATGGACAGGAATATCTACATCTACTTTTAGAGCTACATCTATACTCTGCAAAACACTGTGAGGTGCATGGAAGAGAGTATGTCCCATTGTACTAGTGTTTCTTCCCATTCCATTCACGTATGGAGTGCGCGAAGAATGATTGAATGTCTCTGTGTGGACAGTAATTATTCTAATCCTATCCTTGCGATCTCTATGTCAGCAATATGAAGGGGTTGTAGTATATTCCTAGAGTCATAATTTAAATCCAGTTCTTGAAACTTTGCTAACAGACTTCCTCAGGATAGTTTACATCTATCTTCAAGAGTCCAGTTCAGTTCCTTGAGTATCTCTATGACACTCTTCCACAGACCAAACAAATCTGTGTCTGTTGGTGTTGCCCTTCTCTGTATACAGTATCCCCTGTTAATCCTATTTGGTATGGGTCACAGTCACTTGAGCAATATTCTAGAACTGGTTGCGCGAGTCATTTGTAAGCAGTCACCTTTGTAGACTGACTGCACTTCCCCAGTATTCTACCAATAAAGCGAAGTCTGCCACCTGCTTTTCCCACAACTAAGCCTATGTGATCATTCAATTTCTTATCCCTACTAAGTGTTACACCCAGGTATTTGTGTGAGGTAGATTCCAACAGTGACTCACTGATATTACAGTCAAAGCATACTGCATTTTTTCATTTTGTGAATGTCCAATTGTACATTTCCTGACCATTTAAAACAAGTTGCCAATCATTGCACAACTTTGAAATCTTGTCAAGGTCTGATATGCAGAAGCTTTTTATTTAAGAGAAATGTTCTAGAATTAGCAGAAAACACAATAAATCAAAGAAATGCATGAAGACACCTTAGTCAAAACCAAACTTGGAACATTATAGAATGGAATGTTTTTGTTAATACACTTTATGAGCATCGTGCAACACTGAAAAGAAAACTTTTAATGAAACATACACAATCACAGAAATGGACCACTACCAATAAAAAAACATGTAATGGAAGTAGAAGCTGCAATTAAAAATCTCTACTAGTTTTTAAAACGCAGTAACAAACTGCAAACAAGAGATAGTTTGTACTCGAAGACAGAGCTCACCTTCGTTGCACCCTCAAGTTGCTTCTTCTCATCTAAGCCACTCGCTTGTACAACTTTAGCCTCCATAAATGTTGATCCGAATACAAATGGAACTGCTGCCAGTGCTACTAGGGCAAGTTTCCATGTGTATGCACATGCAATCACTGCTCCAAGGAATAAAGTGGAGAATGCCTGAACCATACTGCCAATCCGTGGTCCTGTTGCCTGTTGAAAAATAATAATTTTGTGAATGAAACCTTTGTAAAGAAACAGAAGTCTCATTCCAGTTGCATAATTGCACTAGAGTGAATTTTATTGAAAGTGCAAGTAACTGCACTTTAACTGCATCTGTGATACCTTCACCTTTACTACTTCAGTAAGATGATCAGGAAACTATGCATAATAGATAACTGAACCAGACTAACATTAGATGCTTCATTCAAAGTAAAAAATAACTGGTGTATCTCAGGAGATGATACAAAACTACATACTGTATAGTGATACATTAAAGAAATAACACAGGCCGTCACATGTACTATGTGTAACATTACATACATGGTCATGTAAATGATTGTTTTCAATAATGGAAACAGCCTACCATCATACACAAAGAGTAAAAACTAGGTGTGAGTGAAAAAATGGAGCTTAAAGTTTCAGGTCCCGTTGATGATGAGGTCTTTGGAGACCTAGCTCATGCTCATGAGGGAAAAGGTAATTGGCCATACATTTTTCAAAGAAATTATCCCAGCATTTGCATAAAGCTATTTACTGCAACCATGACAAATCAAAATCAGAATTGTCAGTCAAGAATTTTAACCCCACTCTTCCCGAAAATGGGTCCAGTGTCTTAACCGCTGTGACATCTCATCTGATCAAAATCGGATGTGGATATATAGTGATTAGTGCCAAAAATAAAGCAGATCAATGTTGCTATTATGTTCAGTTTCTCTTGACTAGCTTGTTGGTCTTTTCCTACCTGTTCTCCGTTACTTATTCCAAATTTCTTCCTTTACCATATTTTATCATTCACAGAAAAGTAACTTCCAGTTCAAAAATTCTTAGTGCTTAACATTTTCAACATTTTGGCTTTGTCACTGCTACATAACTTTTTTCTGTTCTCACAATTTGCTACTATATGCACTTGGTCCCCCTTATTGCACTTTCAGTTTTAATTTCTAATTGCTTCATTTTCATTTTGCGAATGTATAAGGCCCTATATCAAAACAAAATCAGGAACTCTTGGAATCATAATTTTTGCTTGAAAGTGTTGTGAGAATGGAAATCTAAAGTAAGGTTATTATGTGTCTGTCACTATGAAGAACAGTGTTTCATGTCATGTCATAACACCAAAATGACATCACATAAATGAACACCATTGCAGAAATTGTAGGTCCGCTGTAAAATGCCAACCTGGAGGTGAGGATTAGTACTAGTGAAATGATTTATAATTGGTTACAGATGGCAGTTTGATTTTTAAACATTTATTATGTTGTTCAGAAAAGCAAAAAAGTCAAGGGAAAAGTTATGTTCAAAATGTATTGTTTAGCCACCACAGTTTGAAAATGGTTTATATAGGTACAATTTATGCATTCCTTATTTTGTGTTTGCATATCATTAGCAGTTGACTAGGTAGTGTAATTTCCAACTAGGGTATGAATTAACAATCATATTACAAGGACCAGACTACCTTCCTTTTTTATTCAATAGTCTGTTTACACTGTTGACCATGATGCCACAATAGGTTTCACAGGTAATATGACTGTAAGACAATGAACTTTAAATCACTTTGTTGCAAATATGCAGTGCCATCTAGATGCGATATACAGATTTGTAAAACAGAATGAGGAGAGCTGCTAATGATCAAGCTGCATGATACTTCTATATCGCCACACAAAACACACACACACATACTTGCAGCAGTGATGTACATTCTGAAATGAAATTAGATGTCAAAATTTAGAATCTTATTTTTTTTGTTTACTGCATTTGCTGAGTTTCTTAAAGAAATGTGCAATTGATAGATATTACCAATATAAATTTAATTCAGACTTCCATTTACCAGAGTGTTGAAGCTATGCATTTCCAGACAGGGGTTCTCCTTGAGAAACCTGTTGGATTTACTGTCTTTCACAACATGCTGTCTATTATTGTAACTTGAAAACTCCTCTGTTAGTCAATGGCTGTATAAAACAATATGAGATTGTGGGTCCACCTTGATGCAAAACATTTTTATTCAGTTTCTTCCCCAGACTAGTTTTAGTGAAATATCACCATCATCAGTGTGTTTTCTTACTTTAACATTTGAAACATTAGCATCATAACAAAACATTATGAAAAACGTCATTACACATGTACTATTTGGTCCCAGATACTGTGTTGTGTGAATAGTTTTATAATACCTTCTTATGAGCAGCTGTTGTCAGTAAATACAAAAATGGGAATTTGCATACATCAGTGGTACACTATTGGGAATTGCAGTAGTGTTGTGAATATAATTTTGGTGGACACTAGGCTGTAATGTAATCTGCCATGTAACAATGCTGATTTTGCATGTTTTAGATTAAAGAAACCCACTGATAGTGACATTTAGCTAAAAGTAGTTTGTAGAAGAAATTAAACGAAAGTGTTTTGCATCAAGGTGGGCACACAATCACATACTGATTTACACAGACACAGACCAACAGAAAAGTTTTCAAGTTACAGTGAATGTTTCTACAACATTTGCATTCTCTGCAAAGCCCTTCAATAAATTTAAGAAAACAATGATGAAACTACATCAAACAAACATGAACCTTAAGTTCATAAAAATCTGCCTATCCAGTGATATTATTCCTAATTATAACAAAATTAAACAACGGAAAGTCCAGGTTTGAGTTCAACAATATTATGAAAAGGGTAGATTGCAACTCATCATAAAGATGGCACACTGACTTGCAGACTGGCATGATGAAAAGACTATTACATAGAAGCTTTTGACCAAAGCCTTCTTCAGAAAAGAGAAACACACACACTTTCACACAAGGAACCACACCTCACACACACCTGTCCGCTACTTTCAGCCACTTGTGCGAGACTGCAACAGACATTTCTGTTCAGTCTGGCTGGAGGTAGCATTCATGTGTGTTTGAGGTGTGCTTGGTTGTGTGAATGTGTGTGCATTTCTCTTTTCTGAAGAAGATTGGTCGAAAGCTTACATGTAACAATCTTTTCATCATATCCGTATGCAATTCAGTATTTCTTCTTTACAGTGAATAGCAATCTGCCCTTTTTATAATATTATTGACTTACCAAATTAATGTAAACAATGTGTTGCCTGCAGCACATTGTGGTAAATGAAGAGGTGAATGAGACTGGATGGAAATTGCTCTTAGAACTAGCAAACCAAACCGCAATTTCCTCATATGACACAGTAAAAAGAATAGATCAGCGCACAGAACTGGTAATGAGAAAGAAATGGCAAAAACAGGAGCAGAAACTGAACAAACTCATGAACAAAAACACTTCTGAAACTGACACACACACATACACATTCCATGAATGTCTGATTGAATTTAATGACGCAACACTCACTCACAAAACAAGAACAGCAGTTATTTGGAAAAGGCCCTAAATGCAACTGGAATGTTCACATAACATTTATGACTAGAAATTCTTACTACTATGAATGAATACATCATAGAGCAACAAAACAAATACTCAGAAAGAATAAACAATCCAAAAATAGAAACACAAAAACATCTGATGAGGAAACCATAAAAGAATACACAAAACACTAAAACAATGTAATGCACTCATCACTAAGGTTTACATAGGGAACTCATTGATCTTAACAACAGAGACGGAATACTGTGAGAAAAAGAAAAGTTCTTACAAGAAAATAATATAACCAAGTTATTCAATGACCCAACACAAAGATACCAAAGAAACCTCCAGACACTCTTAAAAAGCATCACACACAATCTCTCACAAAACCAGGCGAAAAGAATAACACAAAAGAATCTGAAAGCTCTGATCTTAACAAGTCTTCCATTTAATATTCCAGTCAGACTTGTGTTTAATTTCAGAAAAGCCCCATCTTACTTACTAGAGAGACACATGCACACATTCCTACAGAAAACAGGCACATACTCAAACAACAGAAGCCTCAAAAACATATCAGACATAATAGAAAAAATTAAGAATATCAACATCCCGCTAACAGCAACACTGGTGTCTTTTGACATTACATCCATGTACACGTATATACACATACAGAAGAAACTATAAGCATCATAGGACAATAACTGAAAAGCCAGAAGTTTCCAGACATACAAATAAATGAAATCTCATCCATCTTAAGACTAATTACAGAACAAACTTATTTTACTTTCAACAACAACTTCTGTTTGCAACAAGAAGGGCTACCCATACAGAGAACATGATATACAGACAACATAATGAAACAAGAAAGGCACAAAATAATATACTGGTGCCAATATGCAGATGACATAATCTGTCTCATAGATGACACCCTAAGTAAGAAACAAGAGCTACATAGTAACTGAAGAAAACAAGAAAATAAATTTCCTGAACCTTACAATAACAAGCAACAACAAACACCATTAATTTTTCATCTACAGAAAATCTACATACTCAAGCACTGTTATCCGCAGCTCATCCAGTCACCCGACAGCCCATAAATATGCCAGTTTCACACACATGATCCACAGGATAAACTGAACACCTCTTAAATTTCAAAACTATGCACATGAACTAAATATAATCAAGCAAATTGATGCTGAAAATGAAAACAAACCAGACACCATAAACAAGCTCAACAACAAGATAAAAATGACAGACAATGATAGTTGACACCAACTCAAGTGCACAACCACAGGGCTGAAAACATACAGACAGCACTGCAGATCACACCACATCAGAAAAAAACAAACAAATGGTACAAACTAACATACAATAACAAAATAGTACACAGAATTGGAAATATATTGAAGACGCAAGGGATTCTAGTAGCATCCAGAACAAATAACAGGGTACAACAAAGACTAAGACCTGACAAAATAACTCCAGACAAATTCAGCTGTGCAAGAATATACTAACTCACATGCAACTCCTGCCAATCCCAGTACATAGGACAAACAAGCAGACACTTCCAAATAAGGTACACAGAAAATGTGACAGCCCTGAAAATGACAGCACACATTCCACTTTCACAGAACATTAACAAATAAAAACCACCACTCCACAAATACCAGAACTGGTCTACACATCCTGAAACCAGTAACAGTTTATACCATAAATTAACGAAAGTGTACGGCAAAAACGTAATAAATGAAAACACAATCCTTCACAATGACCCGCTCTTTACTGCATTACGTGAACTGACACAGAATACAAATAAAACACACACACACACACATACACACACACACACACACACTCAAATCATTCCCTCATCAAGACTTAAGTAAAGAACAGCAGTCGACAGAACTCCCACTAAAGCTTTCAAACTCTTCTCGCAACACATGATACTGCCATGGTGATAAGTTATGCTTTTTGTGTTTTTAGAGCAACTAGAAGCTGACCAATCAATGTGAGTACATGACAGATGACATTACAACCTAGTGCCCACTGAAACTGTATTCACAACACTAGTGCAATTCCCAGTAGTATAACAGTGATGTATGTACATCCGCATTTTCATATTTGTCAATAACAGCCACTCATACCATTGCAGATAACATCTTGTGTGCCCAAAATAATGGCAGCAAACATAGAAATCATGCAGAGAAATGAAATGATTGGTACTGATGACCAGGAATCCCCACCCAGGGAAGTTCTACCACCGAGTTGCAAGTCTTTTCAGTTGATGCAACTGCAACATGGGCAACTTGTGTGTCGATAATGATGATGACAACACAACACCAAGTCCCCAAGCAGAGAAAACTTCCAATGCAATCAGGAATCGAACCTGGGCCCACTGCAAAGCAGTCAGAAATACTGACCACTCAGGTAAGGGGGTGGACGTCATGTAGTGACTTAAAAGTAAAATGGTATTATAAAACTATTCACACAATATAGTATCTGGAACTAAATGGTACACATGTAATAAGGTTTTGCGCAATATTTTGTAATGACGCTAATTTTGCACATTTTAGAAAAAAGGAACCACTGATGATAGCAATATTTCACTGAAACTAGTTTGGGGAAGATATTAAACAAAGTGTTTTACACCAATGCAGACCCACAATCCTATAAATGCTGTCTGTTGTTTTGAAGCATCTTGTGTAATCATTGTTGGATTACAATAGCTTTGCAGCTGTGCTTAAATGTATCAACTGAAGTAGGGAAAAGACTATCATTCAGACACTGGTGTTTTTTTGGATTACATATATACTGTGTGTTTTCTTTTTCTTAGAAACATGTGACTCCAAAAATAAACTGATATTAGCAGACTGTATGCTGTCTCTCAGTAACACTTTCCCCATTTTCCAGCAACCAACCACTAATTTATTTTAACTGGCATACATGTGATGTATGTAAAGCTTATACACTTACCCCTTGAACACTAGAAGCATCACCAGATAATCTTGCTGACAATATTCCCACTCTGTTCTTCTCATCATCATACCAAGCAATTTCTTGATTAAGCATGGAATGAAAAGTGTTGATACGAAGGCGGCTTGTAAGTCTCACTCCAGCAATTCCAAACATGTAATTCTGCAACAAATTTTGGAAAGTAGTGTTTGTATATTTGTGAACAATAACAACACTTTTACTTTCAGTCTTCAAACTACAGCAGGAGGTATTCTGAAAGTTTTGCAAATGACCTGCTTATAATTCATAGAAATAGACATCATCTGGAATTACATTCAAGAAAGACATAGAATGTCAGCATCCAATTTAGCTTACTTACAAAAGTTTCAACAGTATGATACTATTAGAAATGGTGAATAATGTCTTACTTTTATGAAACAGCATTCAGTCACAGTGAGTCATTGAGAATGTAATCAGAATACTAAGTAAATTGCAGTGAAATCATCACATGCTATATCATGTTTCTTTCTGTCTGCAGCATTTCAAGAATTTTTTCCACTCTAACATACTCTTATAAAATGTAGGATGACAGTATTATATTACCAGTGCACATGCTCAGAGCACTAGATCTCCCTCCCCCTTTTGAAGCATTAAATTATTTCTTATGAAGTTAGTGAGAATATGAACAGAGCTGAGAAAAGGGAGAAAGGCATCTGGAGGTGTAGTGAGAGGTGGGGGATTGAGAGGTGAGGGTGACATGACATGATTATTACACCTGAGGGTGAACACTTTACTCTAAAAATAAAAAATTTTGCAAGACTCTGTCCTTGATATAGCCCCAGAAAAAAAAAGTCAGGGGGCGGAATGTCCGGATCAGTGGACTGGAAGGAACGGTCCAACACCCTGGCCCACCCGGCTCTCCAGACATTATGCCCCTTGACTTTTTTTCTGAGGCTATATCAAGAACAGAGTCTTCATCACACCAGTTGGTGACATTGATGAACTGAAGACTAGGATACAAGCTGCTGTGGCTACTGTGACAGAACACATGTCACGAAACACCTGGCGAAAACTGGAATACCGCCTTGACATTCTTTGAGCTACCAAGGGAGCACACATTGAGGTTTACTAACGTAAATTGTCTAAAAAAAACTATGTAACAGCATCAAATGTAACTTATTATGTCAAATGGTTATTCTGTTATAAATTTTTATAATCAGGGCAAGACTTTGTGCTGACCCTGTATATTGCAATAATTAAATTCTTCTGCTTACACAATAATACCAATTAGTCAACAGCTTTTGAATGAAACATAGCATATGCTGTTTGCTAGTCCTAAAATATGTGCAATAGATCTGTTAAATGCTAGGATGTAAAAACGTTTTGTTAAAGATATTCATCCCTCAAAAATTCTTCTACCATCCTGATAAATGACTGTTTCTGGGTAAATGATCTTGGACATACAGTGGAATTATTGTGTCAGATTAGCAGAGTTATGTGAGCATAAGATTTTATCACGTTCTCTGTATATATGCCTGAGCTTGTTGCTCAATTTCAGCAGTGTAAAAGTGTAAAATATCATGAAGCAGCAATATAGCAATAAAACAAGTATTACAAAATCAAAAAATTGCCTTTAGTGCAGTATCTCATTCACAAAAGATAACCACAGCATTATTGTGTCATACATGACATAATTAACACTTTGGCAACCAAGCTCGAGCATAGGTGGGGACACAGAACTGCTTCGAAATGACCACACTTGAGTATAGGCCAGGTGGCTGCTGCATGCTGCTCACAGTATATTAGCCATCTGGAAGCAGGCTGGCTACTGTGGTAGTGTGCATTGAACACCTGCTTATATGTCCCTTGACTGCTGCTCCCCTCTGTATTCTGGTTTTAAAACTACATCAGAAGAAACAGCAAGACACACATAGCAGCTTCCAAGACACGCTGGTGCCATTGTGCATTGGTGCAGCCATGAGTTTCAAACGTTCTCATTACTGTTTGCCATTTCTTGTTAATTTTTCTCTCAAATATGCCTCGTTTTCTGAGTGAGAAAGAAATTTTAGAAGCCTTAGAAGAATTTGATGATTCTGGTTCTGAGTGGGAAATGTCTGAATGCGAAGAGAATGAAGAGGAGTCAGATACAGCTAAGCAGATGTCTAGTGCAGTTTTTCTTCAGTATTATTATTATGACTTATATTGCTTGAGTTGCATCAGTTAGCAGAAAATTTATTCCTGTTCATCTCGTCTATCTTGCAGAGGAATCTGATGAGCCTGCATCTGTGCAGCCAGTGTTTACTGAACAAAGTACATCCTCTGCAACAGAGGGGTCAGCTGCAACACAGCTGTCTGGACCTCCAACAAAGAGGCAACGAATTTCACGGAAAGAACCCATTGATGCCGAATTAAGCTGGAAATTTGCTGACAATCAGCCTACTGTGCCACAATTTGTAGAGAAAAGTGGAGTAATGGCAGCTGTTCATGAGAATTCCACTCCACTTTATGTGTTTTCGATCTTTTTCCTTGTTTCCATAATGAAATACATAAAATATGAAACAAACAGATATGCAAAGTCAAAGCAGCTTCCAGGGTAAAGCCTCATAGTTTTTGTAATTCGTGGGTGGGAGTAAAGCTGCACAAAATGTATTTGTTTTTTGGCATATTTGTACACATGTGTCTTGTGAAAAAACCAAAACTGACAGATTACTGGTCTACCAAGAATTTTATTTCAACTCCTTTCCCTGGTTCTGTTATGGCCAGAAACAGATTCAAGGCAATATTATCAAACCTGCATTTGAATGACAATGGAACTTACGTTCTGAAAAGTCAACCTCAGCATGACCCCATGCCCATGGATCATTTCTTATTAGAATCACAAAAATCATTTTCCCCATCAGAAAAACTCACTGTTGATGAAGGCATGTGTGGTTTTCGTGGAGGAGTGGTATTTCGAGTTTACATAAAAAATAAACTTGACAAGTATCGAATTAAGAATTATTATTATTATTATTGTTATTGTTATTATTATTATTATTATTTACACGTCAAATTCTGTAGGACCAAAGTGCGGAGCAAATCTCTAAGGTCATGGAACATGTCAGTACATGAAAATAAATGTTCATGAACCTGAAAAAAGTCAGTCCATAATCAATACAATAAGAATCAGCTTAATTTTTCTAGGAACTCCTCGAAAGAGTAGAAGGAGTGACCCATGAGAAACTCTTCAGTTTCAATTTGAAAGCACATGGATTACTGCTAAGGTTTTTGAATTCGAGTGGCAGCGTACTGAAAATGGATGCAGCAGTATACTGCACACCTTTTTGCACAAGAGTTAAGGAAGTCCGATCCAAATGCAGGTTTGATTTCTGCCGAGTATTAAATGAGTGAAAGCTGCTTATTCTTGGGAATAAACTAATATTGGTAACAAGAAATGACAATAAGGAATATACATATTGAGAGGCCAATGTCAAAATACCCAGACTCATGAACAGAGGTTGACAAGAGGTTCATGAACTCACACCACTTATTGCCCGAACTGCCCATTTATGAGCCAAAAATATCCTTTTAGAATGGGAAGAGTTACCCCAAAATATAATACCATACGACATAAGCGAATGAAAATAAGCAAAGTAGACTAATTTTCATGTCAAATGATCACTCACTTCTGATACTGTTCGAATAGTAAAAATGGCAGTATTAAGTCTTTGAACAAGATACTGAACGTGGGCTTTCCACGACAGCTTACTATCTATCTGAACACCTAGATATTTGTACTGTTCAGTTTCACTAATCACATGCCCACTCTGTGAAATTAAAATGTCAGGTTTTGTTGAATTGTGTGTTAGAAACCGTAAAAATTGAGTGTTACTGTGATTTAACGTTAGTTTATTTTCTACAAACATGAAGTGAGGGTATGTACTGCACTATTTGAAACTGAGCCAATGTTGCACACAACATCCTTTACTACCAAGCTAGTGTCATCAGCAAACAGAAATATTTTAGAGTTACCCCTAATATTAGAGGGCATATCATTTATATAAATAAAGAACAGGAGTGGCCCCAACACTGATCCCTGGGGCACCCCCCCCCCCCCCCCCCCCAGTTGACTATTTATTATGTGCGATTCCAAAACTGGTTATGTTCTTAGATTGGAGGTATATGCTGGGAAAGGAACACAAGACAACTCCATAATACCATTGTTTGAGAGGTTGCTACCAGATTACTTGTGAAAAGGCCACACTGTTTACATGGACAGATTTTATAGTTCACCAGCAGTATGCGATTTTCTGTGGCAACATAAAATGAAAGCAGTAGGTATGTGCATGACTAACTGGAAAGAACTACCAAACGAAATTGTTTCCAAAAAACTGAAAAGGTATGAGTCTGTGTCTATGAGGAGGAATCACCTGCTTTGTTGGAAGTGGAAAGATACAAGAGATGTACTATGCCTGTCCACTGTGCACAAAATGGCCAGGTCTGACATGTCTGTTCATACAAAGAAAGGTATCAAAGTAAAATCAAAACCAGATTCCATTCTTGACTATAATATTTACAAAACAGGGGTCAATAGGAGTGATCAAATGTTTTCTTACATTTAGGAGGAAACAGATGAAGTGATGGAACCAATTGTTCTTCCACATCTTATAATGGCTGCAACTAATGCATTTGCCTTATACCGGGAAACCAGGAATCCTGTTCAAAGAAAGAGCTGCCATTTTTCCACCTTCCTACAGTAAATTGGTGAAGGAATGATTCACAAAGGTACAAATTTGGTACTAGACAATGTTTCTAGTGAAACTCACAGGAACAGACTTCTAGGACTACACTCTGCAGAAAAAATTCCAGCCACTGAGAAGTAGGAGCGTCCAACTAGAGGGTGTAAAGTTTGCTCTGAGAAAACAAAACAAAAAAATCTAGTGGTAAAACATGTAGGAAGGAAACCAGCTGGTGGTGTCCAGACTGCAATGAACCACTCTGTATGCCAAAGTGCTTCAAAATCTTCCACATTGAAGCTAATTACCTGTAAATTTACACAAAACTAAAAAAACATATTTTTTGTGAAACCTAAATTATACATTTTATGTTTGTTTGTTATTAATTTTGTCACCAACCAATATAATTAAAATAAACATTTAAAAGAAACCTTAAAGACTGTTCTTTCATAATATGTTTTCTGTTTCAAGGTATCTTAAAATAGAAACGTGCCAGTGACATTCCAAAAAATGCTAAAAATGGCTGGTCCACTAGACCAAGAGTGTGTCTAAGCTGCCTGTCCTCGAAGTGTTAACATTATTCTGTTGTAAACTGGATATTTTTTATCTCTTAAACTGACACTAAGTTTGTTAAGCAATTCCTTATGTTTAACATCAGTCTCACCTGCAAGAAACTGCCAATACCAGCAATAACACCAACACCAAGAAAATAGAGAGCATAAATATTTGTCTGTGCCTTTACGTATTCAGAATCTTCAAGAGACAACACCTAAAACCAAAGAACACATGTACACAAACAAGAAACAATAATTTTTACAATATGCTTTTATAAAATTAACATGTTGTTATGGTTACATCACTTTAATAAACTCACCGCATAAACCTCACCAAAAAGTACTGCAAAAAGTGGAAAACTTGCTCCCACAAGTGCTGATGCAATGGACCCAACAGTAACATAACCCCATTCAGGTTTATTAAGAGCAAGAATGCGACTGATGGATGCATCATACACTGTACTGTTGTCAACATTTTCCTCTTCCTAGAGAGATACACAATAACAATGGCTTGAGGGAGAACATGAACAATAATCAAATACAGCAGCTTAAAATCTGACAGTAAATGGATATTCAAATCAGTAGTGAAAAGTCGATAATGCATGAGACTCAATGGAGAAAATATTTGTTTTTCTGTAAGTGCTGACCTCTTTCTGAAATGCTGAAACATCATATTGCTTGCCAATACTACTCGCTCTTGAAGACTGCCTTGAGAATTGCCTTGACAGTTGCCGTGAAAAGTTTGATAAGTGTTCTGTTTCCTGTGGCACTATTTCATCTGGTGTGCATCCAACAGAGTCTGCAAGTGAAGAAATCTTTATTAAATTAGTATTACCAAAAGAAAACAGATTATTTTAATGTATATTTTATTACTCTTGAAAAATTATGTCATAAAGCTTTAAGCAGTTTTCAATAAATATATAGTTTCATACCAATTTTTTACTGTAGTCTTGTGTAGTTCATTGGTCTGTCCTTGATTATTATGATTATTATTAATAAGTGTTTGCTACAATAACTACAATAAATCAATATTCTTAGTGAGTATAAGTAAGGAGGCAAAGAAGATATAAAAGACTTTGGAATAAGCAAAGGTTATCTTTCCCATCTCACCCGTCAGTTCATTCAGTATACATTTTTGCATGAGGGTGCCATGGGAGTGCCCATGACAGGCTATGAGTTTGTTTGTGTATCTTCTTAGCCAAACACAAAATTTTATTAAGTGATTCAAAGCATCCCCCTCACCCCAAAAAATCCAATTTTTTCCATAATATACTGCACAACATCAGCTTCTGAAAATATGAAAAAATATGTATGCACGAGCATGCGCACATGCGATTGTGTGCACTCACACACAAAATCACACACACACACACATTCTTTTGAATTAGTTTGTAAGTCTATGGAACCTAATATAATAGTTTCCTTTGCCCCATGAAATGAAATGATTGAATGGCATTGTTGGCCGGGATGTCCTATTCAGGTCCAGCTGTCAAGTGCAAGTCTTATGTCATTGTTGCCACATTGGGCAACTTGCGGTCCATGATGAGGAGGACAACACAACATCCAGTCCAAAGTGGAGAAAAATCTTCGACCCAGCTGGGAATCGAACCCTGGCCCAGTGCATGGGAGGCAAGCATGTTACCACCCAGCTAAGCAGGTGCACTCCCTTGCCTCATTACTGTATCCTGTTCCTCTTGCTTAATTCCTCTCCCCTGTAACCCCACATAAGCAGCAACCCATAAGTCAGTGTTTTCACTTCAGGTGTGTTGTTATGTTTGCCCCTTCTGTTTTTTGTATTTCATTAGGGATTACCTCTTCTCCTTCTTCTTCTTTTTTTTCCAATGAGAAAATCAGTTATTGATCTTGTTCCACTAGCTTCAAAAATTAACTAATTAATATCCATCTTTAGGAGAAAAGTCTATGTAATTTGTAAAGGTAAGCATAGACTTCAGGTCTGACTATTACCATTTTTATCAGTTCTCCATAAGCACTAACAGTGGTAGTTATTGGTTGGTTTGTAACTTGTGTAGTAAAGCCCAAAGGATTTTAACATGGTGGCTTTGGTATTTATTCATTATTGTCAGAAGTTCTTCCAAAGCTGTTGATACTCCTCTCATTTATTGTATGTACTGTGATAATTTCATGTTTCTCTGCCATTATCATCTTCATCATCACTATCATTTTAAGGGCTTAGTCTGACCATTTTGTCTGCAACGTGAAAATTTTATTCATAATCTCTTCTTTTGCTTATGTATTCACACCCTTTAACCTGTCTTCATAACTCTTTATCTACACTATCTGGATCAAAATCATTTGGGCACCTACTAGAAGACAGTAATATGGGGTGTGTCCACCCTTCATCTTTGTGACAACTTGAACTCTGCTGGTGACACTTTCAGTGAGGCATCTGAATATCTGGAGGAAGTCCAGTCTTCCTCATGAGCTGAAACCAGAGAAGGTAGTGATGTTGGACACAAGAGTCTTGAGTGAAGTGGACATTCTAATTCATCCTAAAGGTTTCCACTGGATTCAGACTGGGACAAATGGGACCCATTCATAATATTGGGAGCACACCACACACCATGTACATGTGGAAAAGTTAATGTTGGAATGACGAGACTGTCTGTCAATAGTTGAATCATTGAATGTAAACAGCATTACAGGATTGGACAGATGGAGAAACCAGCTGAGATTGTGCATGCACTATGTGAGACTGACTGGCCTCGTAATAAATTTACCGTGAAGAAGAATTAATACAGTCATTTGTTTGAGGGAACCATCAAAATGTACAAGCATAACAACAGTTTTGACGAGAAAGAGGAAAGCCTTGGAGCCTGGATTGCCCCACTGCAACAACGACCTTTTCCTGACAACAATGACCATTAGCATGACAGGATGGAATGTGAATCATTAGCAACGCTAGCCACTCTTGTTGACAAAATGTCAGGAAAGCCCCAGTGAGCCTAAGATCCCGAGAAAAGTGCAAAAAGAAAACACATCAGACCAAAAACTATCTATCATTTCAATAATTTTCAAAATACAATAAGACTTTATAGAATGGTACAGACAAAAATATTAGTAGTAAGAGAATACTATAAACAATTGAAACAATTTTATTTGCTCTCTTAGTTCTTCTCTCAGTAGTTCTTCAACATGACACCACTTCTAGTAATTATAATACATTGCTGCAAAATACAATGAATGCAAATTGATACATTAACTCTACCATTCAGTATTTCCAGTTTAGTCAAATTTAAAATTCACTACATAAACTATAAAGCAATAGGACTACTCAGTGGCATTCAATTAACATGGCTCTACATTAAGTTTCATAGCATATAAACAGAACTATATGGTTTCAGTAGAGAAACAAATGCATGAACGATATACTAGAAACTGTGTAATAAAAGGTAATCTACATTATCAATAAAAATCAAACAATGGAAAATATTAAAATGGAATAATGCAGTATATCAAAAGATTGATTACTACTCACCATACAGCGGAGATGCTGAATCACAGATAGACACAACAAAAGACTGTCAAGCTTTCAGCTAAAAAGGCCATCACCAGAATTAGACAATACATGCTGCAAAGGCCAGACTCTGAGCAGAGGTTGCATGGCTGTGCGCGCGTGACCGCATGCACATTCCTGTGTGTGTGTGTGTGTGTGTGTGTGTGTGTTTTGTCTAGTTCTGATGAAAGCCTTCTTGGCTCAAAGCTTACGTATTTGACAGTCTTTTTTGTTATGCCTATATGCGAGTCAGCATCTCTGCTATATGGTGAGTAGTAATCTTTTCTTTTCATATTATTGTGTTGTCTATAAAAGTTGACTCTGTACCTGTATTCGCAGCTTTTGTTGAAGCATTTACAAGTTCAAAATAATGTCCATTTTGTTCCATGAGCTCTGTGTGTGTTCCCTGCTCAACAACACGGCCTGATTCCAAACAAATTATTCTGTCAGCTCCACGCACTGTGGATAACCGATGAGCCACTACAATTGTGGTACGTCCGTGGCTAGCATGATCCAGTGCTTCTTGCACTTTTGCTTCACTTGCTAAATCAAGGGCTGATGTTGCTTCATCAAGGAGTAACACTCGAGGGTTCCGCACCAGGGCTCGTGCTATTGCAATTCGTTGTTTCTGGCCTCCAGAAAGCTGAGTTCCACGATCACCTACCATCGTATCATAACCCTATCCAAACAATAACAATTAGTATCATGAGAACACTAATGGAAATCATCATTCTATAGGATAAAATACTCATTTCCTTAAAACTAAATATTTATTTCATATGAATAAAATGACAAACAGTTTTGCATAACATAACAGACACCATTTACCTGTGGTAATTTGATGATGAAATCATGTGCATTTGCTTCTTTGGCAGCTTTTTCAATTTCTTCTTGGGTTGCATTTTCTTTGCCATATCTAATGTTCTGTGCAATAGTAGTGGCAAAAAGAACTGGTTCTTGACCAACTACTCCAATTTGATTCCTCAGCCAATTGACATTTAGCTCCTTGACATCGGTTCCATCAAGAAGCACCTTGAGACAATGATATGTGCCATTTGTACTCTATGTTTTAATGTAGATGTTTTATTATAACACAGCATAAGATTAAACTGTTAAGTCAAATGTGATGTAATGGCAACCATTCACAGACAGAAACATCATAATTAAAACTCCCATGAAACATATAAAATAATAATAATTTTCTGTGAATATTTTAAATGTATGTTTGTTGGGAAAAGATGTGCGATTAAAAGGAAAAACTTTTAAAAAGTGAGGAAGTAAGAAATAAAATTGAGTTAAAGTACATGAGGAATTTCTCAGCATGAAAATGTCCCATCTGATCTAGTGAACTCAAAATTTAATATAATTCCAAAGATACTTCAGTAAGTTCTATTGGTAAACAAATCTTGAGGGCATATTCAGGGAAAACCATTAATCAGCCCTAAGAGTCCCCTGCTTTGACCCATCCATGATTTTTGTCATATATGTGTAGTGCTCATTTAAAGTGTCCTAAAATATATATTTAAAAACAGGTCCTACTGTGCTGTCTGTTATTCATTAAGAGATAGGTATAGCAAGCACATTGTCGCCCTGTATGAAAGATATGCTATTGCAGCAATTTGCTGCAAATTGGCATTGAGGAGAAGAGATGATGTAAGGGGTACCACTATTGATAGTGGTATGACATAGTTAATGATACCCCTTACACGTCACTGGTTCTCAGGAACATTCAGAGCTGAGCACACCTTTTCCAGCAGGAGGCAGAGTCTTGCTGTTTCGTTCAACAATGCCCAAGCATTACCATATATGCATGGTCAGGAGAGTTGTTGTTCAGGCTTCACATGAAGTTGTACAAAAAAAAAGAAATGGATATTTTGCAGATGTTGATAAAATATTATTTTGGAAGTTTTCTGCAGAATGGTAACAAAGTCAGGTTTTGAATGAAGCATATTAACCCTCCCTCACCCAAGTCCAGAAAAAAATCCTATAATAATTAAGAATAACCAGATATAAGGGATGGGAGGTTGCAAGGACTGTTATTCATCACTGACGAATTTTTTCACATCACTTTTAGCTCTCTTCCCACTGAAGGCAGACTTTCTGTGGAAGCTATATACTTTCTGTGGCTTGGAGTAGGGCCATTAGACTTAAAATGAACTTCAGGTTACCTTCCATTAGGAATATATTAACATGAACTGCTTGTAGACACGGGCAGTGGCAGGAGACCATGCTTTGGCTTGAGTTCAGTGAATTATGTTTTTCATCTGAGCACATCATGTCTAAGTCATTTCATTGATTTTTAATGGTGCAGGCATGCACTCCAGGGAACTATGAACATAAAATGGTGATGCCTTGTCAAATACGTTCTTCTCTTTTAGCCATAATAAAAATTTTGTGTTAGCAGAAGAGCCAACACCGTGTTACGAGTGGAGGCCGAAATGCACGTGTTTTAGCTCAAGCAGGCTAGCGTGAGGAGGGAAGAACTATACTGACGTGAGGTCTGGAACATGACAAGGAATGAGAATTCAGAAAGCAGATGTAATTAGTTTGATACTTAACTTTAATCCATTAATGATGAACGTCGCTCTTGACGCTACATGATTCGCAATATTATCTGTTCAGAATACATTCTTGAAGTAATTATAGTAACTGAATATCGCGCCTTGCTAGGTCGTAGCAAATGACGTAGCTGAAGGCTATGATAAACTGTTGTCTCTGCAAATGAGAACGTATGTGGACAGTGAACCATCGCTAGCAAAGTCGGCTGTACAACTGGGGCGAGTGCTAGGGAGTCTCTCTAGACTAGACCTGCCGTGTGGCAGCGCTCAGTCTGCAATCACTGATAGTAGCGACATGCGGGTCCGACGTATACTAGCGGACCGCGGCCGATTTAAAGGCTACCACCTAGCAAGTGTGGTGTCTGGCAGTGACACCACAAAAAACATTCTGCTACTCCTCGTAATTTTAATGTTTGTCCTTGATTGCTTCGGAGAACTAGCCTTTTGAGCTCTGTTTTGTGGTTCGGTGGTATGTACAACCTGCAGTCCACTCAACATTGTGGAGAATTTTTGGATTGATGAGAAAGGTCCACCCAGACAGACCCCCCACATCATTGAGTAAGCATTTTACAACTGGGGTGCGGTAAGTTCTCCAGAGGCTGCTGCTTTCCACCTCATCGGACATAACACACTTTAAGGTTAAGGGTATATATAACCACCACCATCAATGACACAATATTCCACTACAACACTCCATGGTGATCAATGAAGTATGCACAGAGCATACAGTTCCAGAGGACTGGTGACACTCTCCAGTTCCCTAATCCAGGAACCACAGTTTGTCTCACTCATTAACCAGAATCTGAGTTCCCTGAGGTGCCTGCCATGTGGCATGACCCAGGCAGCATGTGTGTCTTACCAAATGACACAGATATCATTAACTTTACCCATGTTTCATGATTATTCCAAGAAAACCACTAAAAGCCTTCCTAATGAATTATAAACAGTGAGTAAAATAAAAAGGTTTCTGCAACTCTTTGATGATAAATTTCAGCCCCAGAGCTGCAAGATTAAGTAGATTGCAGGTTTTACTAAATATGTAAATTTTTGTTACACATTTAGAGTGTCTTGAATCCTGATAAAGTGACAAGTAGTACATTTGTTTTTACTGAATAACTTGTGAAAAAAGTGAGAAACTTCAAACACAAAAATAACATAATTACACTCTGAATTTTCTTCTATTCCACAGATCCTGTTGCAGGCACACTGTCAAATTATATGCTTCACAGAAACATCAGTAAGCATATTCTAAGTTTCAAATTCACCATCATAGAATTTAATAAGAGACTTACCACCCTTGTTGATTAGATCATTGACACATAGCCATTGTTTTTAAACTATATTCAAATGTGAATGGCATGATATTGATTACTATAATGATTATGCATCTATAATTGAGAAAATTATTGACTTACATTGCCTTTAATGGGGTCATATAATCGTTGAATTAGTTGAATAACTGTTGACTTTCCACAGCCTGAACTCCCAACTAATGCAACTGTTTCTCCATGTTTAATTTTCAGATTTAGTCCTTGAAGTATCTAAACAAGAATTTTCAGATGTTAGAACATTATTAATACAGACAATGTGAAGTGGAATTATAAATAGCATTCTCCATGTGGAGTAAAAAATTTTTCTAGAAATTTACATTTTCAGCCACGTATGTACAATTTTATATTTATGCTTGGCAAACATTTTAAACAGCATGAGACATGACACTGGGTAACAAATAACTTGCCCGAGTTTCACTATAGGCCACAATTCAGTGAAGAAGATTATATCACTGTTCTTCATAACATGTCAGATGTGTCTGGACATAGAAAGGTAATCAGTTTTGTTAGTGGTCAGCAGTCAGTATTCATTTATACCTTAAGTGTATCTATAACCTGATCTGGGGTAAGCATTACTATACCTGCCGTAAATGTAACATGAGTGGGAAGTTTCTACAAAATATCAGAGGTAATACAATCAAAAAAATTCCAATGGGGATAAAATCTGTTGCAGCAGGGAATGATGGCCTTAGCATGAACATAGTACATTCTACTTAGATGTTATGTTTTGCATAATACAGATCTTGACTTTATCAACATATAGCAATTCATAATATTCTGTGTGAAGTAACATAAACGCTTTGTCTGAAGTGTCAAGTAAAAGAACAGCTGGAAAATCCAGGATGGAATAAGGATAGATTCCTACTCACCATATAGTGAAGATGTTGAGTCGCTGACAGGCACAACAAAAAGACTTCTAAATATGTAAGCTTTCGGCCAGAAGACCTTCTTCCGAAAGACAACATACAAATACGCATTCACACAAATGCAGCTCACCCACACATGACCACCGCCTTTGGGTGCCGAGGCCAGGCTCAGAATCCGGTGTTGGCAGCCAAAGACAGTAGTCCTTTGCGTTGGCAGCCAAAGACAGTAGTCCTTTGTGTGTGAGCTGCATGTGTGTGAATGTGTATGTGTATGTTGTCTATTTTGGAAGAAGACCTTCTGGCTGAAAGCTTACAAATTTAGTAGTCTTTTTGTTGTGCCTGCCTGTGACTCAGCATCTCGCTGTATGGTGAGTAGTGATCTATTCTTTTCGTAATATTGTAAAATAAAATTTAAAAAAAAAAGAAAAAAACAGCTGAGTAGTTTAAGTAGGTACAGTGGCATTACTTCCAAAACAACTATGTTCCCCCAATACATATAAACTGATTTAGAAGTCATTTCCACAACTATCACTAGGCCTATGACTACCACAACTTGCTGTTAGTGTACTTTATGAGAAGTAGCCCCTATGGCTGTTAATATTCAACTTGACTCATTCCACATGGCTGGAAGTGCTCCAGTATGTGATTTATGGAAGACGATGTGTGAATAATCGAGGGAATTATTGCACATATCATAGCTGTATTATCTGCTATAACAAATACCTTCAAAAACCTGTAGGTTCCTCTATCTTCTTTTAAGTATGAACTGATAAAATTCATGAGATAGCCAATCACGTACAAGTACTTTATTTGGAATAACACAGATTTAACGTAAAAGAAGTTATGTATTTTCTCAGTTTCAAAAATCCTTTTACTTATCCCCAAACCCATATACACCTTGATCTGTAATCTCAGTTCACTGAAGTCTTGGACACTGCTTAACTTCCTACCTCCTTTTTCTCTTACTCTTTTTGTTTCTTATTTTCTCTTTTTACTCCTTTCTTGCTCTTAGCACTTTTAATTCTGTATCACAGTTATTACCACCTAAAAAATAATTACTGTAGTCATAATATAAAAAAAAAATTTTATACCTCTTATGTGTTGCTTCTTCTCAGGTACAAATACAATGTTTATGCTGTAAAATGCTTAGGTGTTTTATCTGATGCTATAGGGGACCTCAAAGCTCTTATATTGCCACAATAACAAACCAAAAACCAAGCAAATTAAGTGTGATCTTCCAAAAGGAAGGAATCTTAGTAATTAATGTCCCATTTCGACCAAAGTTGGTAGATATTAAGTACTAGAACTGAATAACACTGAGGCAGGAAACTGCCATAGCCTGTTCAAAGGAACAATCCTACCATCCACATGATCTGATCTGTGGAGTGTATGAAAAGCCTAAATATAGAGAATAATACAGAGCTTTGAACCCTGATTCACTCAAATCTAAATTCAATGTTTTATGCACTGTGCTAGCTCCTCATTAAATACCTGGTTTTACACTCATTGTTTTGTAATGAACATACATTATTCTTGCCAGAAATTCATACTGTGGTATCCATGGCTGGCACCGTACAATCCAGCCACCAGCCACACAGCAGAAAGCCATGGATTGCCACCATGTCAAGGTTCCACAACCCAACTGCAGCTCATCCTGCCTATGATAGACACTGCAGCATTTGGGGGGGGGGGGGGGTCGCACTACAGTGCTGCTGTTGTTGGCCTTAGCTCATCTCCACCAACCACATGATACAAGCATGACTTCCTAGTATTCCTCCCCCAGACAGATTAATAAGACATTGTCCAGCAGCTCACCAATCTGCAAGTGTGTGAGTTCCAGTTCAGTTCACGAGTTTGACATCAACGTTAACCAAATGCCATTTGTCAGTGCGTAGCGCATGCCAGTCTGAATAATAGTGTAGCAGATATGTACTTTGCCTAAGGCAGTGTTTCCTTACTGTGACAGACTGTGTACTCAACTAAACCTTCGAGAACTGTTATCGAGTAATCTAGTTTCTGATCAGTTCAGGATGATCTTTCAGCTGCATTCATTCAAAAGCTGCTCAGTTGCTACGCAGAACATATCATTAGGGTGTATTTTCTGTGTCAGTAGTAAAGTTGTATTGTTTTGGTTATGTGGGTACATCTCTCTTCTTGTAGTGTGCACCACTCACATCATGGGATACAAAACATACCATCATGGTTCCATCTATCTGTAACATTTTCATGATAAATGGAAGCAATTTAGTGCTGAATTTCACCAGTTGTTTCTCCATTTCACATGTGGGAATGTAGTCACTGCATGGACTTGGCAGGATCTGGAACTGTCATGGCTAGTTTTTATTGCATTTCAAGACAATCAGCATCACAGATGAGGCCAAATGAATTGTAGCATGTTATGCAGATAATGTAGGAAACTGTGAAAACATGACTTTTTTCTGTTTTTATTTGTCTCTGTAGCACAAATTTATTTTCAAATTTTTAGCTTTCTATCTCCCATCATATTATTCAGTCTCCAACAAAATCAAGCCACAGTCCAGCAGGTTCACTCTCCTCCCCTCCATCTCTACATTTCTAAATGATTCACATCATTACATGTATAAAGGAAAGATGGCTATTGTCTAATGTCCCATATCATAAACATTACAATTGATTCAGAGCCATGGATCAAACAAGGATAGGGCAGTAACTGGTTATGATGATTCCAAAGAAACTATGTCAACATTAAGACATAACTGAAGACAACTGGAGAAAATTCAAATCATAATAACCAGATGGGGATTTGAACTCTGCTTCTCCCATGTATGAGTACTGCATCTTAACCACAATGCCACCTCAATTTGTGAGGCCTTTATATAAGTACTTAATTTTGTAATGTATACACTTACCTTAACATCAGGCCTTGAAGGATAATGAAAATAAACGTCTGTCAGCTGTATGTCTCCCACAACTTGATCTGGTCTTTTCCCTGACTCACTGAGACTGTCAATCAGAGGCTCTCTTTCAATTACTGAAAATACCGCAGCTGCAGAACCACATGCCACACCAAATGCTTCTAGATGAGGAAGTGCCATTCCCATATTGAATGCTCCACCAAGCATACCAAAAAGAACCTATATGAAAAGTTTAAACAGTAATTAATTGGACTGAGCGTTTTGCAAAATAGTTTGTTCCAACTATTCAACAGTTATAATTAGTAAACCAGTGAACTATCTCATAAAAATTTACAAGGAGTTTAAATTGATAAACATAGTGTTAAGTTAGACCTGAAAGATGAAGAAATAAGTAACAAATCAATATGGATGACTTTGCTTGGATCAAGTTCCTCCGTATCTGCAAAACTTCTTTTCTTTTTAATTTTACTATCCAAACCATTTTTCTCATAAATGAGTTTTTATTTGACATTGGTTATCACTGGATCAGTGGTATGTTTTTATGACCCATGTTACAAATGTTATACAAAGGGCAAGAGCATGAGTGTCTTTATTCATAAATAACAGTTATATTGTGTCTTTTATTTATAAAGATTGTGATTCAGTGTCCTAATTTACTAATTCTCCATGCTAACTTATGTAGTGACGTGTCTAAGAGACACTGTGATATGTCACATTTCTGCATTCCCTCTACACTGACAAATTTTTATGGCTTTTCTTCAGTCTAATCATGAACCTCATAACTTCGACAATACAGTGCTTATCTTCATTTCACAAATGTCAGCAGTTTGCTTCCAGATTTTGAAACGGCATACTTACTATTACAAGAACAGCTGGAGTGTACTCAAAGTCTCCCACAACTCTTGAATCTATTATGAGTACTACTCCGTACCAAAATGCAAGTGCATAGCTGCAGTATGTAATGAACCACATCATGGCTGTACCAATACCAGAGAATTTTCCCCTTTTGATTCCCATTGCCTCTGCCACAACTAATTTTTCTTTGTATCTGCAACAAAAATAATCCTTAAGGAAAACATAGTATCAGCAGCTATACAAGATTGTTTGCAAAATATATGTTCATTTACTTTCCCATGGCCACTTATCATGCAAGAGGATTATATCAATCTGTGTTTGATGTAGTAAATGTCAGATCACTTTAAATATAGGTCAGAAACTAAAATGAGTATAGGTTACAACTCACATGCATTTGATATGTGGCACACATGCATACGTGGCAATAAGAAGTAAGCAGGACTTCTAAGTTCTCAAGCAGCAGCTCTTTTTTTTACAGTTACTCACTTTTTACAGTTAAAAATGCACATTCCGGCGTAAGTACAGCACAGTACTGGCATAAAGTACAAAATAGTCTCATGTGTTCTTGTCATTTGTAGTGTTAGAAAAAATCACCAGAGTTGATGGTACAGTTCAAACAGCTTGCTATGATAACTTTGAGTGCTGTAGAATTGAATGACCTTATAATAGTGGATAAGTCCTACTCCAGATTACAATTTGTAGGACTGTGGGGAAGAATTACTCTACAGCAGAAGTAGCTCTCAAGACAATTAATCAAGATGACCTCTCAAGACAATTAATCAAGATGTGTGACTATATACATTATAGTATATCTCTCTAAGAACTGTATCATCCCAGAATGACTAAAAAAGTTGAACAAGTTCAAGAAATAGTTTACAAATTTCTATGTGAGCATTATATAGATGCTGAGTAAGCTACAAAATAAAGTTCCAAAAGGCATTATGTATTACACTAAAGGCTATGGTACTTTTAAAGGTCCAAAGACATATAAAAAGTCTTCCGTGTATATTGTGCAATAACTATAGTGTTAAACTTGGAAAAATAAAGACAAGCACAATATAGTATATAAACTTTTCTTTTTTTTCCCCATGTCCCAAAGCATCATCCATGACTGGAATGCAAACAGAGACAAGTAACAGTAGTATGAGGGTAATCCCAAAAGTAAGGTCTCCTATTTTTGATAAGTACATAGACCTGTTTATTTCTACAATGGCTTACATCAGTTTACAGCTTGAACATTTAGCTATTTTTTGACATAACCACCATTCCTGTTGATGCATTTTTGTAGACACTGTGGCAGTTTTTGTATGCCCATATCATACCACCTCGCCGCCATGCTGTTCAGAAAGTTATGAACCTATTCTTTCACCTCATCGTTGGAGCTGAATCACTTGGACCATAATTAACACTGACAGGTACTGTGAGACTCTGAAAAACCTCAAATGAGCAATTTAGAACCGGAGAAGAGGAATGTTGTGCAAGGGCATACACATTCTCCATGAGAACGCTCGCCCACACATCGCTCGGCACACCGTTGCTCTCCTGCAACAGTTTCAGTGGAACATAATCACCCATTCACTGACTTAGCGCCCAGTGACTATCACCTGTTCCCTAGGTTAAAAGAACATTTGGCCAGAAAGCGATTCAGCTCCGATGACGAGGTGAAAGAAGAGGTTCATAACTTTCTGAACAGCATGGCAGCGAGCTGGTATGACATGGGCATACAAAAACTGCCACAGCGTCTACAAAAATGCAGTGACAGAAATGATGATTATGTCGAAAAATAGCTACATTAAATATTCAAGCTGTAAACTGATGTAAACCATTGTAGAAATAAACAGGTCTATGTACTTATAAAAAAATAGGAGACCTTACTTTTGTGATTACCCTCGTACCAGGTAACCTGTATATATAAAAGAAAAAAAAAAAAAAATGCAGTGGCGTGCAGAGTATAAATGTAGCTGACAGCACAGGCATCAAAATTCTGTTGCTTGCTTTTCCATCTTTTTTGTTCTGATGTCACAAATAAATTAAAAATGCCACTTTTCACTACTCATTTCACAGAAATTTTTCTACAATCGGTAGAAATATGGTGCAAAGAATCTTTTATTTTATGATTTAATGCATAATCAAAAATGCGGCCTTCAGACACAGCATTGAAAAGATGTGAGGAAATGGCATGTGTTAGTCACCTCGAAGAAATCAATGGTAAATGGATATAATGTAACCATGAGTTTGTATGTACATGCATTTAGATGAGAACATAAACTGCCACATACTGATCTACTGTAAATTAGTATCTTAATAATGGAAGGTCCAGGATGGAAAAACAATACTTTTAGTAACTTAATATACTGCCTACTTGCTTTGTGGAATGTGGTACCCAACTGGTCAATCCAAAATGTGTGTGTGTTGATATTTAATGTTAATATTTGCTACTAACCTTTCCACTTCTTTCTGTTGTCCAGCAAAAGCAACAACTGTGCGAATGGCACTAAGAACCTCCTCAACAACAGCTCCAGCACTTCCATATGAATTCTGCTCCTGGGCTGTCAGGGAACTTTGTACCTGCATAAGAAGTTTTATGCTGAGCTTCACATCAAAAATAAAATCCAGAAAGCTAATCGTCCAACAACAGTATCAACTGTCAGCAATATGAAGACAGTAGGAAAAGTTTTCTGATTCTGATTACTGCATTATCTAAACACTGACTATAATTGACTGGCTGCACTGGTCAACTAAGGGCAGTACTGTGACAGAGCTATATTTCTTTTTCCAAAACTGGAATCAAATTACTTAATGCAGATTTGGCTGTCCTCTTGATGAGTATGTTTATGACACAACAAAAAAGATCATTATTGTCTAACACGTTTTGTAATAGTAAAGAAAAGCTATGTTTGTTACCATAAAAGTTTCACATATCTAACATTTTAAAATCTATATTTATTGCTTTCAAATGAACTTCCATTCAGTGGGTATAAGGCCAAATTTATTTCAAGATAAAAATTAGCTTGTTGGTATAAAATTTACTACTTAATTTATCTAAAAACAAAGATGATGTGACTTACCAAACAAAAGCGCTGGCAGGTTGATAGACACACAAACAAACACAAACATACACACAAAATTCAAGCTTTTCCAACAAACGGTTGCTTCATCAGGAAAGAGGGAAGGAGAGGGAAAGACGAAAGGATGTGGGTTTTAAGGGAGAGGGTAAGGAGTCATTCCAATCCCGGGAGCGGAAAGACTTACCTTAGGGGGAAAAAAGGACAGGTATACACTCGCACACACACCCATATCCAACCACACATACACAGACACAAGCAGACATTTGTAAAGGCAAAGAGATTCGGCAGAGATGTCAGTCGAGGCAGAAGTACAGAGGCAAAGATGTTGTTGAAAGACAGGTGAGGTATGAGCGGCGGTAACTTGAAATTAGCGGAGGTTGAGGCCTGGCGGATAACGAGAAGAGAGGATATACTGAAGGGCAAGTTCCCATCTCCGGAGTTCTGACAGGTTGGTGTTAGTGGGAAGTATCCAGATAACCCGGACGGTGTAACACTGTGCCAAGATGTGCTGGCCGTGCACCAAGGCATGTTTAGCCACAGGGTAATCCTCTTACCAACAAACACTGTCTGCCTGTGTCCATTCATGCGAATGGACAGTTTGTTGCTGGTCATTCCCACATAGAAAGCTTCACAGTGTAGGCAGGTCAGTTGGTAAATCACGTGGGTGCTTTCACACGTGGCTCTGCCTTTGATCGTGTACACCTTCCAGGTTACAGGACTGGAGTAGGTGGTGGTGGGAGGGTGCATGGGACAGGTTTTACATCGGGGGCGGTTACAAGAGTAGGAGTCAGAGGGTAGGGAAGGTGGTTTGGGGATTTCATAGGGATGAACTAAGAGGTTACGAGGGTTAGGTGGACGGCGGAAAGACACTCTTGGTGGAGTGGGGAGGATTTCATGAAGGATGGATCTCATTTCAGGGCAGGATTTGAGGAAGTCGTATCCCTGCTGGAGAGCCACATTCAGAGTCTGATCCAGTCCTGGAAAGTATCCTGTCACAAGTGGAGCACTTTTGGGGTTCTTCTGTGGGAGGTTCTGGGTTTGAAGGGATGAGGAAGTGGCTCTGGTTATTTGCTTCTGTACCAGGTCGGGAGGGTAGTTGCGGGATGCAAAAGCTGTTTTCAGGTTGTTGGTGTAATGGTTCAGGGATTCCGGACTGGAGCAGATTCGTTTGCCACGAAGACCTAGGCTGTAGGGAAGGGACCGTTTGATGTGGAATGGGTGGCAGCTGTCATAATGGAGGTACTGTTGCTTGTTGGTGGGTTTGATGTGGACGGACGTGTGAAGCTGCCCATTGGACAGATGGAGGTCAACGTCAAGGAAAGTGGCATGGGATTTAGAGTAGGACCAGGTGAATCTGATGGAACCAAAGGAGTTGAGGTTGGAGAGGAAATTCTGGAGTTCTTCTTCACTGTGAGTCCAGATCATAAAGATGTCATCAATAAATCTGTACCAAACTTTGGGTTTGCAGGCCTGGGTAACCAAGAAGGCGTCGTCTAAGCGACCCATGAATAGGTTGGCGTACGAGGGGGCCATCCTGGTACCCATGGCTGTTCCCTTTAATTGTTGGTATGTCTGGCCTTCAAAAGTGAAGAAGTTGTGGGTCAGGATGAAGCTGGCTAAGGTAATGAGGAAAGAGGTTTATGTAGGGTGGCAGGTGATCGGCGTGAAAGGAAGTGCTCCATCGCAGCGAGGCCCTGGACGTGTGGATTATTTGTGTATAAGGAAGTGGCATCAATGGTTACAAGGATGCTTTCCGGGGGTAACAGACTGGGTAAGGATTCCAGGCGTTCGAGAAAGTGGTTGGTGTCTTTGACTGCCTATGTAGATCAACACCTTCAACCCATTACAAACTTTCTTTTAATACACCAATCTGAAAGCTGTTCTGTATTCACTTTTTTTCCAGATGGCACTGCATGCTCAGGTAGCTGGCAATAAACATGATGTAAAGATGCTGCCTTACAGTTTATGTCATAAGAGAACAAAGGTCATTTTTAAATAACAAAATATGACAGTTTGATATAATGGAGCCAACAAATGCATAGAAGTCATCAGTGTAGTTGTACAGTCTTAGCACAATGAAATTATGTAAACAGATCCCATAATTAAAAAGATTTTTTATGGCCTTCGAGCTAGTTCATCCACAAATACCATTAAATCAGCAATCTTAAACACACACACAGTGCCAAACAGATGGGAAGAAAATGTTTTATAATTTACAAATAAACATATTACATATACCAAAATATTGCTAACAGTAAGGTCATTGGAGATGGAGCACTGGCGGTGTTGATTATTCCTGTAAGAGACAAGACTATGTGGGCATTGGTCATTACAGCCTCAAATGTTCCACTGATAATGACACAGAACAAGATAAGCAGTGGCCTTTCTCAGTATCAAAGATATGCCATGACAAATTAATGCCTCAAATTAAATCTGACTGGATTAATATACTCTAGTAAATTCAGTGCCAGTTCATCAAGGGGAAAAAGTGGGTAAAAGGTAAAAAGGGGGTAATTTTTGTGAGTGTGTGGAGAATGCAGCTCATTTGGAAGCACCTTCAGGCTGATGTTCCAGGGAGAGGTTTTCTGCCCATGGTCACCAAACTGGCATCATAGGGACATGTGTAATAAATGTTAGTGATGATGCATTTATTCATTCATTCGTTCATCATGCTCTATAATCTCATTAAGGAGAACAACCTTCAGAGATGTGGAAAGATTTTTAGTAGTGGAATGTTATATTAATAAATCTTTTGGTTCTCAAAGAAATTAAGTGCTAAAAAGTTTAAATGAGTGTGAGGGAAGAACTTGGCATGATGCCTTCTCCAGGCTGATACTGCAGGGAAAGGCTCTCTTCCTGTGTCCACCAAGACATTAACATAGATTAAAAGGAATTTCATCAGAAAATCCACTTCCCTGGTGAATCTCATGATACTGTAAGCAGTTATTTTAATTGAATATGAAGGCAAGGGAAAGGTACAATGTCAATGCTTTTCTCACACTGGTCAAGATGGTAAACTTTGTTAGTATACAGGTTACTACTATCAAAATTGGTAGCAGGTATTTGAAGATTCAAGCGAAGATTCAAGATTTGTGATTATGCTATAGTCCTTCCAAAGCGGTTTTTTTTTTTTTTTTTTTTTTTTTTAAAAAAAAGGATTATGTGGGGGTTATTGTGTCATCAGTATGAGGCTTGAGAGCCAGGTTGGAAACACCTTACTAAGTCACAGCACAATAAGAAATTATTGTTTCCTGAATTCGGATGTTTTACAAAGCCCAGGTGATGGTCATGAACTTGGGAATGCTGGAGTATTTGTTAAGGACAGAAGGAAACAGTTTCAGAAGATGGCAGAATTTGTATTCTTTGGTCAACTAAATAGATCAAGATAAATTACAGTTCTATGAGACACCTGAGGATGGGATGTGTGTATGCAAACTGGTAGAGGAAGCTGGAAATCATTTCTAAAAAATTACATTCACCACTCAGCTTGCTTGCTAGCTCTGGGGTGTTTTGTAGATACCCTATGCTGCCGGTTATTGAAAAGAACTAAGTGATGTAAAGAATCAGGCATCTAACAAATCATTACTGTATACTTCATTAATCATTTTGACAAATGGGTTCAAACAGTTCTAAAACTGATAGAACTGCAGAGAATTTACTTTTGCTGTACAGTTTGTTTAACAGCAGTCATATGCATGATAGATGCCTTCTTGATCTTGCAGTCAGTGATAAAGTTCTCTAGGATAACCTAATGACTCAGTACCCATGTAAGTGTAATAGTACATTACTACATACTATTAAATAATATTTTATCATGCATTATTCCTTGTCCAGTTCAGGTATCATAAGGAAAATCTTAGTGAAAAATACACAATGCATTTTTAGACACCACACACAATTTTTGGCTAATTGAGCTAATCTATTACCTTTGAAACAAGAGCTGTTGAAATAATGATTATTGGTGCACAAGTGAAAACCACCAAAGTCAGTTTCCAACCATGAAGGAATGATATTACCACAGCAGCAGTGAAGCTCACCATCTGGTAAATAAAAATTCCGAGTTTCTCACCAATTCCATCTTGGAGTTTGTCCAAATCCCTGTAATAATAAATTATTTTGATTACATAACTTAAAATATTTCTGTGCGGATATTAAAAACTTCAAGAACTTAAATTAACACATCCCAATACTCACCCAGTAATACGGCTAGCAAAATTAGCTGAGTTTGTTGTGTCAAACCATGCCATGTCTTGCCGCATAATTGACCTCAGGAAGAGGCACCTCACTCTTGTGATCTGAGAATAGTGAAATTATTTAGTTTTTTGTGTCATACATTTCTATATTCACAAATAAATGAGACTGACTCCTCTGAAGTTTACAAATAAATTACAAGAATATAGCAGTTTTCTGAAGGTATTGAATGACTTCTGGAAAGCAAAATATTTCCTTTAATGTTTAAACATGAAACACCAAACAGAATGTTCAAACACTGTACAATAAACTTAATGAAACAGAAATAATATTTAATGATGTGAATGATATTTCTGCCCAACACTTTACTGAACATTGACTTAAATAGGATATGTTAGAGATAACATACCTCACTCAGTTCAAATTTGCAAGCGTGTTTTGTAGAAAAATATCAAGTAATGGGGGCTGCTGTACATATGTTAACAAAAATACTGAATTCAAAAGTGTAACTAAATCCTGACACCATAATCTATACAATGAAAAATATACAGAACTCTCTTTAGTTGAATTACCAAAGCAAAATACAATTATTATTTGTGTGCACAGGTCACCAGGTGGAGGCAAAAATATGTTTTGTAGATGTATGGAGGACCTTTAGGAAGAAATTTTTTCTCCCAAGGAAAATGTAATTGTATGTGGTGACTTCAATATTGATTTCTCAAAATCCAATAAATTGAAAGATGATATAAATTTACTGCAGTCATTAAACAGAAGCTCAACTGTAACTGGACCAATTCAAAAAACAGCAACCACTGCATCTGTCAGTGAGCAGATTTTGATAAATACATGCAAATCTGCCTATAGCATACAAGTGGTAAACATGGGTTTTGGTGCCCACTATGCTCAAATTCTTACAATGAGTGCTGCAGGAAACTCGACTCTCCATGGAATAAGACACACTATAAAGAATTGCAATACAAAAAAGTGTGGAATATTTTTGTTTTCTTCTGGAGGGTGAAAATTGGAGTGATGTATACAACTGTAATGATACAAATGAAAAATATAAGTTTATGGCATCATTTAAGCATTTTTTGAAATAGCTTTTCTGAAGAAAACAACAACATTTAATTCTGTTCAGAAAACAAACAAGTGATTCACAAAAGGGATAAGGATAACATGTCAAAATAAGAGGACATTTTATGAATATTCCATGCAAAGTACTGTCCTGATTTTACTACCTATTTCAAAAGATGCAACACAAGTTATTTCAAAAGCAAAAATTAGAAAATTGATGAAATAATGCGTAATTCCAAGGATAAAACTAAAGAAACCCAGCAAATTATAAGATGTAAAATGGGTGCCAGATCAGTTAATCACAGTAATATACAGCTGATTATGAATAACAATAAACTAAATGACCTCAGACAAATGGTTAGTGGATTCAACTATTATTCCTCAAACAGTAGTACAGCATTTGATAAATACAGAGCATGGCACACAGCCAGACAGTAAGAGAGTATAGTCAGATCAAAAAATTCATGCAAATATACCATTTATGTATCCATTGACACCTGAGGTATTGTAAAATCAGTAAAGGATTGACTAATAAATATTCTGTGGCTGTTGATGAGATTCCAGATGCTATCATCAAAGCTAGTGGAACATTCATTGTGGAACTATTAGACATAGTAAATTCATAATCTGAGAGTGGTGTGTTTCCAAATAGTCTTAAAGCTTCAAAGTAACATCTCTGCAAATGAAGGGTGCAAAATGCAAAATTTCTAATTATAGGCTAGTTTCAGTTTTGTCAGGCTTCATCAAATTTATGGAAAAAATGTTCTTTGAAAGATCAACAGGATTCTTAAACAAATAAAGGCTGATAAATGACTCACAACATGGGTTCAGAGTGAGGAAGTCAACCCAGCCAGCAATTTTGCCTTTGTAAATGAAATATTGAAATCAGTGGATGATACACAGCATGTATCTGGAATATTTCTTGATTTTGGTAAAGCCTTTAATGTCACTGATCATCATATTTTCTTGCATAAGTCAAGTAATTATGGAATTAGAGGCCAGTCTGCAAGGTGGATCTAATCATACTTCAATAACCATCAACAAATTACAGAAATAAAATACAAAGACAACAAAACACAAAAAATTTCTAGTTTTTGCAGTAATGGACAGAAAACAAGTATGTAGTCCTGCAAGGATTAGTTCTGGAAGCTGCCCACATTTCTGATGTATGTAAATGACTTGACTACTAAAATGCATGATGAACCACAGTATTCTTCACAGGTGACACTAATATTCTAATTAAATCACATAGTGAGGAAAACCTGCAGGAAACTACATCAGTTTATGCATAGCTTAGCACAGTGGTTTAGGGCCAGTCGGCCTATCACATATTCTAAAAAAATTGTAACAGTTAACTTTCACACCACACAAAACTGCCATCCTGCAAACCATGCTTTCACCACTGAAGAAGAAAATGTCTCAAATATCAATTATACAGAATTTTTAGGCAAATGTATTCAAGAGGATTTGAAATGAGAGATGCACCTTATTAATCTAAATAAAAAACTAAATACACTGACATACGCTGTTGCAATTCTGACTCAAAATAGAAGCTACTCATCAGTGGTGACTATGTATCATGCTACTAAACAGTCACTATTGAGTATGGTAATTTTTTGAAGGGAATTCCACATTTTTTTAAAATGTTTAAAATACATAAAAAGATTATCAGGGTGATAATGAATGCTAAATGCTGGTATTCCTGTAGACACCTTTTTAAAAGTCTGAAAATACTGCCTCTGCCTCATTTGTATATACATGAAATAATAAAAAAAGAAAAACCACTATCTTAAAAAAAGAAAACCTATCAAAACATAACTATGAAAAACAAGCATATGAATTTCTGGAACATCATAATAAGTAAACCTCATTTACCAAATAATGTTAATTATGTATTATGTCACTTCAGACTATAATTTACATTGGGTTTATCATGTAGTCTCACTTAATAACCACTGTTATCAAATGCAGAAGCAGTGTAGTATGTCACTTTATATTGTTATGCAGTTCAACTGTGTTGACCATGTAGCCACAATGACTGCTGCAGTCCTAAATTAATTACGTTTATTCTTATCCTATATCATGTGTGTAAACAGCGTAGTAGAAGGTCAATGTAGTCAAAGGTCACTGCCACACACTATCCAAGTGCAAATTTGGCCCTGTTGTTGCAGAAAATTGCTCAGCACAACATAACAAATATCAGTAGTGGCCCCACCCCTCCTCACTGCCAGTTGCAGCTCTGAATTACAAACATAAGAAGTGTTCCACAAACATAAGTCAGTGATTCAGACTATCCAATCTCACTATTCACTAGTCACTATTCTCACTTCCATCTGCCTCTTTTCAATCCCTGCACCTGTTATAACAACGTGAGAAATCACAATATGGCAAGAATCTGACAATTAACTCAATGTCTACCATTTTCCAGAAAAAATGTGTGATGTTACTTTTAAAGTATTCACAGAAATCAAAATTTTGACTTATAACCCGTAGGATATTATGATGTTTTATCCTGAGTTATTAATTTTAAGTATAGGTTATGTCACTAATAAACATGTTTATCTATCATCCAATTAACACAGGGTGGAAATATTATTCATTGGAGTATCATTAGCATTTTTGTTGGCCTGGTGTGTAATTTTGTTGATTGTCAGAGATCATTGCACAGATATAATTAATGTTATAGCATAGAGATGTTCGGAAGGTTGCCAAGGTAGCATTTAAATGCAAAAGAAACTGGTCACAACTGACAAAGTGAATTTGTCACACAGCAGTTTCCTCTGAAAAGTACTGGAAGATGATAATTGACTTTGGTTTCTACCTTACATTTTTAACTAAAAGTAAGTTTTGTAACTTATTGTTTAATTAATGAACACATTACAATGCACACATCATTTACAATGAATGTTACAAATACCTATTTAGATGGGGACCTCATATATAGCACCTATGACAGATAATAATGCAAGCAGCCTAGGATATTACCAAGTGAGTGATGGAAACCCGAAGCACCTTTGTATGAGGTGTACGTGAATGAGTGAAGACTAGTAAGTCATTGCAGCATTCAGTGTGACAACAGCTGCAAATTACTGTCATGTGTGACAATTCTAGCCATTGGGTAACATTCACCCTGGTGCATTTGTGGAACAATTTTGCAGTGCCTTCCCAAACTGATTGAAAAAAATTAAGGACTGTGAGAGAAAGCAAATACATGGAGTATCAGAGGTGCAGGAGATTGTAATAACTCTCAAGAATTTGAAGAAGTTATATTGCAGCACTACTGGTCAAAAACCAGATGATAGACAGTTAACTCAATGTTATTAAACACATGTAAAAGTGGCATGCAATAGCACTCACAAAATACAAGAAAATATGTGGTAAGAAGAAGAGACAATAACTTAGGGGTATTCCATTTCATTGCGAATTTTCAACACTATGAGAAATAGCAATATTGCCAGACATCCCCATGTCTGGTGTAACAATTTTAGATGCTACTGCTGGCAAGTAATATAGTATAAAAACCAATAAAGGCTAGTCAAAGGTGGTAATGGACAAATCACCACATATAAAATGACAATATTGTTACAGATCATCTTCCTGAGATAAGCACTGGAAGCTACAAGACTATATGCAGAAGTAAATATAAACAATCTGGGCAGTAAATTGGCAGTTCAGCATTGTTCTGCTCTGCCCTATGTGTGTTATTTCAATGCAAAAATCTGTATTTGTTGACCAAGACTGACATTGCATATTTTATAAATAAATAAGAGTTTTAGAGCTGACAGTTTAATTAATGGAATATCATAATTTTCACCTCATTACCAGCTCTAATCACAGCTGGAAACACCTTTTACAACAGAGATCTCATAGTTGCATCACATGATTGAAACTGATTTCAGAATGACATAACACAGAATCCCACAAGAATTTATTCTGATCTGTTCTTAACCTATGTGAATGATGATCTAACTATTTTAAAGGATGCTTTGAAAACTGTATCCTTACCACAGTTCAGATGACAACTAAACAGACCTTCAACTGGTTAACAGGAAACAGTTTAACTCTTGAAACTTCCTGGTATATTAAAACTGTGTGCCAGACCGAGACAGGAGATGTACTGGCGGAAGTAAAGCTGTGAGAATGGGCATGAATCGTACTTGGGTAGCTCAGTTGCTAGAGCACTTGCCCACAAAAGGCAATGGTCCCGGGTTTGAGTCTCGGTCTGACACACAGTTTTAATCTGCCAGGAAGTTTCATATCAGCACACACTTCACTGCAGAGTGAAAATTTCATTGTGGAGCTTAACTCTGAACCACAAAAGACTCATACTAAATGAAAGACCTCCTAGCACTGGAAGCAGATATTAAAGTCACACACCAAATGAGAAATTGTATGTAAAATTCCTTGTGGTCCAATTGGACAACAATTTAGCAGAAGCAGACTGAAAGAATATTGTGTAAAGCAGTCAGTTATGTATCTTGCACAGGCATTGTTAGGGATCCCAGAATTCTTATACTCCTGCCCTGTACATTAACTCCTTAATGGCATTTACTGCTGTTATAAATTTCAGTTTCAACTGATTTGTTATCAGCAAAGTCATAACACAAGACAAAAAAGTTCATGTAAACTTTGTATACATCACTAGAGTCCAGAGTGGTGTTACCTACCTACTCTGGTGCAAAGGTAATCAACAAACTCCCATCTAATAGAGTAGCAAACCAACCCCCAACAGCTCAAAATAATATTTTAAAAAATTTCATTAGCCATTCCTTGTGCAAATTATTTGATTATTTAGTTTCAATAATTGAGAATTATTATTATATACATAACAAGCATTAGTCTTCATTGTCAGCTGTCAAGCACATTCTGCACGGCCTGATTTTGCTATTTATTTGATACAGTATGACAATGTCTCATGTCAGCTATTTTCATTATTGATAAATGTGGGCAGCTACTGAGTGATTAATATCATTAACCATTGTTTCTGGAAGAGTATTGAAGGATCAGTAATACAATGCCTGCAGTGGATAACAGTAACTTACAAAGTCTTGGTAAGCCAATCAGAGTAATAACTGGACCATGAGACAAAAAATAATGAGTAAAATTGCACAGACAACAACATTCACATAATCATCATGAAAAAAGGAAGGGTACAACATCCATTAAAATTGTTTAACAACATCTTGTCACAGTATAAAACACATTCTGTTGTAATGTTCCATACAATAATTTTTACACCAATCATTCCAGTGTGGAATCATGAATGAAACACTACTTCAGTTTTATGCAGTATTGCAACACGTACCAGTAGTCTATTTCATTAATATGATCACATTTTAAAAGTGCCTCACCTGTTTCTGTGCTGCACTGTTGAGACAAGTAACACACAGCACATCTAAAATGAACTGAATTGCAGATATGGATGTTAATCCAACTCCAAAAGCACCAGAATCTTGAAGTAATGCATTATCTACCTCTTCCTTTGTTCCATTAATGCTGAAACATTAATCAGTGAGTAATGTTTTTGCTAAATATGTAAGATCCAAAATACTGAATTTGTATACATATAATTTTAAATGATTATTTATTATATTGGCCTATTTTAAAGGAAATTCTTTTGTTTGTAAAATTTTCTAGTCTTCCTGTTCTCATTTTTAAACTGTCATATATCTGTGAATTACACAGGGACTCATTCCATGAGCAAATAGCTTTGGGTTTCATGGAAGTTTATCAGTTAAAGTGAAATTATCACATTTCTACTCCTTAATAATGATAGTCGGCATAATTGTCATTGTTTTTAAAGTATTTGAGTTATAAGTTCAAACAGAGGAAAATACTAAGTTCTAAAAACTCACATTGTTTCACCGCCACCAAACCAGTTCAGCAAAGATGTACGTGTTATTGTTGAATTTGACATTGACCATTCAACAAGGACAGCTGTGAATTCTCCATAAAGTACAATGAAACCAGGCATACATACACCTGAGAGGACTCCAAACATCACACCAAGGAATATCAGGAACTTTTCAAAGCATGTTGAGTACCTAAACTGCAAAAATTTAGAAAAGTATATATTCAACTATTGTAATTTGTGCGAAAAAAATATGATTAATAATTATAACTACAATAATGGGATGAAAAATTGTTATGTCTATTTATATGACATTTATAACATATTACTATGCTACATTTTATGTCGACAATATCATGTCTAAAGATGTTTACTTCAAAACCATGCCCACAATGAGCACATTTGATTAACAACATAATTTCAAAAACTGTAATCTCTGTATTTTCTTGTTTCTTTGTGTTTTCTCACACTTTCATTCCATGTACATATATTGACACAAACCGCAAAGATGTACTTTGTTCCTTAGCATAAAGGAAAATCTTGCATGGAGCTACAAACTCTAAAAGTCAATGTCTCACATGCTAACATCAACAGTTACAAGTTACATATCAGAAAATTTATTTCATTTCTTACACACAATACACTGAATTCGTATTGCAATCAAAATGTGCATCAGCATTAATGATATCACCTCAAGGCACTAAATCAATAATCATTATACTATCTGTACCTGACAAAGTTCATTATATAATTTTTTTCAGTTAATTCACTTGTCCTTAATTAATATTGTTTAGTTAGTAAACAAATGTGATGTTGCTGTAACTTCAGACATACGCAATATCAAAGTTTCACCAGCAATAAAACATATGCACCTCTCCCACTTGCAAGGACACAGAAATCATAAAACCTAACAAGTAAGTCCTCCATAAGCTCAATGAAAAATACATTATGCATCACCCCAAATGGTGTCTAACTGCTCTATCGACTCAAAGATGTTCTAGTTTCTGTATGGAGGAAAATTGCAACAGTGAAATTATTTGTTTTAATAGTCACCATATGCAAATAAAATTGTATATTTTCAGCCATTACATCATTCCAGTGTTCCCTTGATGAAGCAGAAGAACTGTGGCGATAAAATGGACTGAGGTTAAAGCTCACAAATGAGCAGCTATTAAATACTGCCATAGTATGTAACTATTGTTGTACCTGTAGTTTCTCCCTCAGCAAGAAAAAGAGGGATGGATTGTGAAAGATTTGAAAGGAGGAATAGGTCACAAAGATGCCAGGTTGAGACAGATCCATCTGTTAGAGGATGAGAGGATACCTCCATAAATTCACTTTTCTTTGTCTCTTCTCATCCTCACAACAGGTGGATCCCACTCAACCCGGATTCTGAGTGTCCTGCCCTTCCTTTCTAACATCCTCCTGAGAAACTAACAGTTCTGAAAGCTAAGATAATTTTCTTTTTTCTTTTATATGTGCTTATAGGTAGTTCTTAGAATTCCATGTTCTTAAGGTAAACTATACCAGTGTCCCTGTAATTTTGTAAACTACTGTTAAGCTCCATTCATTATTTTATATACTATTGTTACACTCCATCCTGGATTCCCCACTGTTTGATTCTATAAACTATTTATGACTAATGAAACTATATTAACGTAGTAAACATAATAGATATTTCCTGACTTTGCAAAAAGCAGTTGTTTTGTCAGTTACATCAAATAACAATTCCTTATTTCCTGTTGATAGCTTAATATCTATATGATAGGATGGCTATAGGCATCTGCAAAAGAGGGCACTTGCCTCCCCCCCCCCCCCTCTCCCATGCCATTTGGAATTTAAAGTACTGAGATTTGATTTATTATATAATTTCCTTTTGTGTCAGCTTAAAAATTTAGTTCTTTTGGCTTGACACATCTGAAACTGACTAACTCATTTAGAATGACTGTTACTTATTTTGCACAAGAACAGAATAGAATGTCATTATTTGTCATTCTCATTAGCCAACTCTTGTTGAAAGAGGAAGCATCAAATTTGCAATTAAAATTTTTAGCAGTCGGTGCAACTTCTCTTTAAAATTCAGATGAGTTTATAGAGTAAATATACACATTTAATGGGTACAATAATAAGTCTTACAAACACGAAAGTATTTCTACATCATGTACACTGATAAATTTGCTAAAATTATTCTGTTTCATACACACTTTTGTCAAGTGACAACACATGTACAAATTCTTTTCAAATTTCTTAAAATATTTTCATACGCAGTGGCACACTGTGTATGATTTTGTGCCAATATATTTAATGCTGTTTATGCAAAGACATCAGACTTGATGTCTTTGTTATTTTTATTTCTAAAATGGCACTCACAGACAGTGCCTCTGTGTGGTAAGTTCTGTGCCTGCTTTTATAATGAAGGAAAGCAGGCGTTAGTGTACAGTAAAAGTATCATTAATAGAATCATTTCTTTGAAAAATAGCAGACAAGATCCCATAATGCATGAATACATGTTGTTGTCCTGAGTGTTTTCTTTTGTCCTAAGAACAACACCTGTGCAACAGACCAGTCCCCCCATATGATAACTCCATACACCAAATTTGGATGGATGAATACATAGGAATAGGAAATCAGCTGATGTTCATTACCTGTGTCTTTTAAATTATGCGACAGGAATGAGACTCTGGAGGGTTTGGTACACACGGCTTCATGTGTGTACTCCAAGTCAGTTTTGAGTTCAAGTGAATTTGAAACCCTTTGAAAAAGTCATACTCACTAACTTTTTCGGTCAGTGAACAATTGTTCTCTGATCCTTGAATCTAGATTATCAGGTAATTTGTAGAAGGAGTGGTTAATAAAGTGTGATGTTTATTTTCTTTTGAACTTAACAAGAGATTTTCTTGTCTCATGTAAGGTGAAGTTTGCTGAAGATCTTTACCCCAGAATACAGAGCCATACTCTTAACCTTATGGAAATTATATTTCTGTCTTGAACTGCAGATGTTGCAAATCAGAATTCAATTGAGACAGATTCCGTTTTATTAACACAAAAACATTATTTTTAGTGTAAGTATAATAGGAATTCAGAATAAGAATGCCATGATCTTTTAAGCAGCATCTTTTTTAGTTTGTCTATGGGTTTATAGCATTTTATCTTCTTAGCCAGTTGCACCCAATGGAATTTTTAAAATACTGTTTCCTTCAATGTCTACATATGGTACCCCCCCCCCCCCCTGCAAACTGTTGTATGGGTGCCCTTGCTGCCCAGTGAGGTGTACCATTCCCTCCATAACATTTTCGCAAACAGAATTATACAGAGTACTCAATTAAAAATGAAAAACCCTATTTTCAGTAACTCCTTTGAGAGCTCAATGTTTTTCTAGTGCATAATTCTTCATGGAAGTCAGGTATTTATTCTTTAAGTCTTAACAACTGACGGGATAGTGACTCCTGAGAAGTAACATGTATCACTGGCAGAAATGTGCTGGACTCAGTTGTTAAAACTGTCCACATTGGTCAACCAAATTGAAGTTTTTGTGATTCATGATAACATAGAGCAATATGTGGCAGAAATACCAATGTAAGAAACTGGATAGCTTACTCTTTAAGACATTTTAATATCAATTGTATTCAGTGAAATCTCATCCATGTACCATATTCCCCTACATTTTGCAAGGTAAGATAGGCCATAAGTGAGACTTCAACCCAATTAGATGGGGACTTACAGAAAAGTTTACATTGCAAATACATTTTTATTAATTAGGACAATATTTGATACTGATGTCAGTAGCAACTCATTTCCACACATCTGGAATTATCTCGCAAACAGTTTGTTTGCGGACCCATGTTTACTGCAGTCACCTGTGTCCTAAGGATACCTCCGGCACCCCAAGTCACCACCTGTGTGTGTCACTTGGGCCTTAAGTCAGCTCTGGAAAGTCTGTCTGTCTGTCTGTCTGTCTGTCTGTCTCTCTCTCTCTCTCTCTCTCTCTCTCTCCATCCATCAATCTCTTTCCGTTTCTCTCTCTGATCTACTTTTAACTTTAAACCTTCTTTGTCTCCTGTTTCTATCGCTTGTCTTACACCAGGAGTAGAACACAAAAATCTTAAAACAGATACAACTTACCAGCTGGTAATATTTTAGTGGTGTATACGTCTCCTGCTTTTCTTTAGGTGGGGTGAAGCTTCTGAAAAAACAAATAAGTTCGTTAATGATACTGTCAATCTCAATAGCTTCTATTAAACAATTTACTTAGGTCCTGAAAGATTGTAATGAGCATTTTTCACTAAATTCTGGAGTTTAAATGGTCATAGCACATGTAAACAAAGATAAAGTACTGTCATCCTTTACTGATATTTCTGTAACATTTTTAGTAAGCCAACTGATGGCCTAACTTTACATTTTGATGATAGATCTCAACCTAAAAAGAATAGGAAATACATATCCTAGGGCAGCCCAGTTAAAAAATAATGGGTTCTGCTAGTGACTGACAACTGTGACCACGATTTTTATGTTAGTTTTCTGTCCTGACAGACAGGCAAAGCTATTAACTTTACCCATCACAACATCATCATGTTACTCAGAGTATACTATCTCAGAGGATTAGACCCAGATAACAGAGTCTTCTTCATTTTCTTGTGCCCTTGTCCCACAATTGTGCATGGTCAATATGGTGATTAATGGATTTGGACTGTCAATTTAAGAGGTGACTGGATGCTGTTCCTGTCTCCACCCCATTGCCCTTCCCCTCCCACCTCCGAGATGAATTGTTTGTACCCCAACTACTGCTTGTGTGTAGTGTCATTCGTGGGAAACTGTGGGAAAGTTTTCTAAATGTTTGCGAGTCATAAAACTGAGGTAGGACTTGCATACCATTCCGATATTCGCTTAACCGGGTGTGCGAAAACGCATTAAAAAAAATCCAGGGCGGCCAGCATACCAAGCCTCATCGTTAATCTGCCAGGCAGTTTTGATGTGGGGCCAGCATCTCTCCAGCTCAGAAGTGGCGCATTAACATGCATGGCTATCTGGGCTGTGTGATAGACACGGACAACAGAATTCTGACACCAAACTTTCAAACAATATGACTGTTGCAATAAAATGAAATGGTAAACAGGAATTTTTGTGCCTGCAGTGCTTTGAATTGGTATGAGGGAGGTATTAACTTTAAACATATGGTATTACAGAAACAGAAAGATTGTGTATAGGCTGAGACAAGCTACACAGGACACCCAACTATAATATGAATGCAAAAACCTTTCTGCCTGATCTTATTTCTGACAAACTATATACTGGCACTGATGTCACTCCATATAAATTACTGTTCAAGAATGAAGCAAACTCAAGAAATCAGAGCACATTTCTTATATGTAAGAAATGTGTGGTGTCAGAAACACTATAAAAAGATAAAAAGAAAATGCTTAGTGACAAAATATTCAGCATATAAAAGTTTGTAAAACATGCAGTTTGAAAAATGAAGAAGCAAGTTTAAGATGCACACAAAATATGAAATAGTATCACTCTCTATGAGTTGGTTCAGGAGCTCTACTGGCAATCAATTCTATTCCTGAAACAGAGAAAGCCGTTCCTACTGTTGTAACAGAGCTGTGAGGAAGTCTGGAAGAGTCATTGGTGACAATTGAAGGGGTGCAGTTCATCCCTCAAATGACCCATGCATACTCTCTATTATTCACAAACAGGCACATCAATGGCTACTGCACACAAAACATTCATCCAGCAGAGTGGCTCAACATTTACAAGTATCGTGATGTGTGAAGAGGAAGTCTCGATGAACTGCACACCTGGAAGGTCACATGTGGATGCAAAACTCGTCTCTACAGTTTTCCTCTAGGCAATAGTAGTTTTCCTCCTGTCACTGATGACAACTAAGAAATGAAGTGCTATACACTCATCCAACATAATATCTCCTCATTGCCACAGAAGTGATTTACTTGCATATCCTCTTGTGCTTGATGCATTTGAGAAATGAGAAATATTCTGCAAACTGAAGCAGGACTAGTCTGGGACTATCACATTCCTCTAGTTATTCATGGTCCCATCTGGAGTCTGCTGCATCCACAATGAAACTCTGAACTGTCATGAACAGAAGACGCTACCAAAAATCTGGCCTAGAGCAATTGTTCTCAGACCTTAACATAAAGTTTGTCAGGAAACTTTGAGCTCTGAAAACAACATTGCTTCACTGTAGCCTACGAACAGTCTGAAGCAACAGCAGCATGGCCACTAGCAGGCTGAAGAGAGTCTGAAGGCAAAGTCCAAAAACTGCAATGGTTTGTCATAAATAGAGCCATCTGACAGTCCATAAAGAATGTATTCAAACTAAAGTGAGGTGATCTGTAATTCTTTATGGAATGGCTACATGAAGAGTCATAGTCCAAGTGATAAGCCATGTGTGGCAAGATTGTGTATGTTGAGTACAGTGGGCATTGGGGCCATATATCTTGTCATCTTCATATACATGTAAGGCCTCCCTCCTACCTCTCCCTGAAAAATGTCCAGTTGTTCATCATGGAAGCATGCAACAGTGTTCATTTATTGTCATCTGGTAGCATCAGCACATGTGACATGTCATGTCAACACAGAATGTGCCTGTGTCTGTACAAACTAATGTAAATGAGTTACTCGCTATGTGTCAAGAGTCCTCTATGTGGCAGAAAAGTGGGAACCTGGTGGTAATTGTTGTGATGCCTCTGAAGTCTATCTGAACCCAGGTGCCCACATGACTGATACTGATGAAGGATGTGAGGTCTGTGAGCTGCAGTGCAAGCAGTGGAATGCTGGAGTTGTACCTCCTGAACAAGATGGTGCCAGTAGTGCTAGTGGCAGCATGAAAAAACAGTTCACTGTATTGGTCCTGGATACCACCATCCCTAGCATTCACAGCTTAAATGAGGTCACTGTTCATGGCCTCTAACATGCAGGGCATTTATCCTCGCACCTGTAAGATGGTTTGTCCCTGTTTGGGCACATACTCAGAAAACATGGATATCCTTCAGACATTCGTGCAAGACATGCACATGGAAGAGACAGCAGCACTTGCCATGTAGCAACTTCACTGATCTTTCTCAATAAACCAGTGTGATCGCAACCTGCAACTATATTTTTAAATATTTTCATTGAGCACACTACTTCACATTTCTCTGACAGTGGAATGATTAAATATCTCTAGGCATGAGTAAACACCTCCAGTGGGAGCTATTTTTGTTTCACAGTATTTGAATATATTTCATGTGAACTGTGGGTTGCAGTCAGAGATGATCATTTGAGCAGGCCTTCTAGGGCTAAAAATGTATGGAAATAGGAAAGCAAGTAAACTCTCCAAAACAATATTGATTTGAAAAATTGATCCACAAAATTTAATGTTTTCCTGTGGTTGTAGGGAAGATGGCTGCAGTGAAAGAAGTGTGTGGTGCTGAATGGCTTTCTGTATGCTATGAGCTGAAGCATACTAATTTTTCATTGTTTAATGTTAGACCTGACCACAATGGAAGATTTGTACCAGAAGTGTGAATTGTTGAAAAAAATACAACAAAGATGGTTCTTTTGTTAGGTGAAACAAGAACATTATCTATGGTTATGATATCTTATACAAGTCATGGCAAGATATCAATGAAGAGTTAAAAAAATCATCTTCAATTAATAGATTTGCCAAAATTTAAATAAATTATTGTAAAAAAATCGTGGGACTAATGAAATGCAAGCAATGTTAGAACACAGTTATCATGTCAAATTACCTGTTTCTTTGTTTCACTTTCACACAAATGATTCATACTGAGCATTTACATAAAATAAGGGAAAGGCAAACACTCACCAATAGCAGACTGGTGCGTGGAACACAGAAAATGTTACAGAAAACAGTAGGTACACACTAGCTTATGAGCTAGCTATTGTTCCAATAAAAGTACACACCAACACCAAAACATTTTAACTCCTGCAGCCATGGCAAGACTGGTTACTGACTATCAATTATTGTAAGCAGTTGTCTGAGAGCTGACAGATATAGGAATGGAACAGGGAAGGATGCACAAGAGAAGGAAGGGTTAGTGGTATGGAGCAGGACATGTCTTTGAGCAGATGACTCAGTAGCTACACAATGTGATAAAAGGATGTCAGAGGTTAGAACACATAAGAGAAAGGGGGGAGGGGAAGGAGAGGAAGATGAAGAAGAGGGAGACCAGGGAGAGGAGTGAGAAACAGAAAGGAGTGGTAAAAGGGGGAGAAATGGAAAGAGAGAGGAGTAGAGAAAGGGGAGGGAAAGAGAGAGTGGTGAGAGAAAGGGGGAGAGAGGGAATGGGGGGGGAAGAGTAGTGGGAGAAGACAGTATATACTTTGGAGGGGAAGGAGTGGTGTGGACAGAATATGGATGGGAAAAGGTAAATAGAGGCAGTGGGAAACATGTTAGTGGGGGTATTTTTTGGCACAAATAGAATAACTTTTTCTACAAGGCACTGTACTCACACAGGGAAAATTCCAGTTTTTTTGGTTGGACTTACGGTCCCTCCCAGCTGTGTCACTGTGTACTTTCGCATCTTCATTGGGTTTTCCTGTAATGTTTAAAAACATTCATGCTGAACCAGTAAACTGACATACACAGTTGCAAGGAAAATAAAAACATAAAACTAGAACAAAACTGAAGCAAAGTGGAAAACATAACAAACAAACAGCTGAAATACATGCATGAAAGGTCTATAAGCTACATCTCTGTAAAAGAATTCATCTAAGGAATAAAAAGTAAATACATTCCTGTTATGTTTTTAAGTAACGCACTGTTACTGCGTAGGCCATTGATGCAATTGGTAATGAATTAAGTATTTTAATTCAGGAAGACTGTACAGCTTTCTGTGCGTGAGTTAGATTTTTGAGATCACAATGGGGGGGGGGGGGGGGTCAGCTGTCCTTCTTGTATTGTGATCATGTTACATTTCATTGGTTTTGTACTGCACAAGATTGCCAACCATGAAGCCCTTAGTGAAGGGAAGGAAGATTAGGGTTTAATATCCTATCGACTATGACGTGACTAGAGAAAGACTCATAATGGAGCAAATATATTGGGAACTGGAGATTCTGAGGGGTACCCTGCACGTAATTTCGGACAATCTTCCTCTGCAGAAAGATAACTTTCATTGATGTGAATTAATTGCCCCAGCAGATAATTCTATAGCACACAACACAGTGGAATTGCCCAAAGTAAGAAGTCTGTGACAGCGATGTCTCCAATCTGAATGGCAAAAGTACCTGAGGACATTTTTATGATGTGGAGGACATGATGTTCCCAGTTAACACAACTATTTCTGTGGAGCCCTAAGAATTTGGTGCAGAGTACCCGTTGTATTGGCTGATTTGCATGTACAAAACGTATCTCCAATGGGATTGTGTGATCGGAGCTGAACTGGATGTAATTACTTTTTCGCAGGTTGATTGACAGTGAATTTACTTTCAACCAGGTTAGCAGCTCCGAGGTAATTATTGACATCAGCCTTTATACTGGTGGACTTGTTTGTTGTTTATCACATTTTTGGGACTTTCGAAGTTTTCTGTTTTCATGCATATTTTGTAAATATGTAATCAATAGAATGACTTAAAATGAACATACATAGTACATGGACTTCGTTTTAATAAAGAATAATAGCTAACGCATGCAGTAATGACAACTAATAACCAAAGCAACATTAACTTACACACGGATCGAAAGGAGGAATAACTATCGGTAGATGCGACTAAAAACACAATCGCCGTACAGCTCAGTTCAACAATGAACCAAACGCTACGTTAGTGACATTGTTTTGTTTTCAACACGATGTCCACCGAAAGTAAAGCGCCGGTGCCCGATGAGTAAGCCTTCGGCGCAATGCACGCAGCAGCGGCGTGGCGCGTATACCTGGCAGCGACGAGGCACAGACGTGGCGTGGGCGAGACGTAAGCAATAAACACTGAAGTGGCGCTAGCAGACGCACGCACAACGGCCGCGTTACCATTCTCGAACCACAAAATCCTTTATTGCGGCAAACAAGAAGCTGAATGCAAAAGCGCTTGAGTAACGGAAGGGCAACTTCACAGGGGGCCACTTCACAGTGCTGGTTAGTAGTTCGCTAACTGTGCTTCCGCTGATTTGTGGCGCTGCTACATCTACCTGAGAGTACTCTGCAGTTCACAAGTAAGTGTCTGGCACCAGAGGATTCATCGAAGCACCATAGGCTACATCTCTACCGTTCCACTCACGAACAGCCCACGGGAAAAACGTAAACTTAAATCTTCCTGTGCGATCTCTGATTTCCCCTATTTTATTATGATGATCATTTCTCCCAACTTAGGTGGACGCAAACAAAATATTTTCTCACTCCGAGGAGAAAGCTGATGACCGGGATTTCATGAAAGGCCCTGCCGCTACGTAAAACGCCTCTGTTTTAATGACTGCCACTCCAGTTGGTGTTATCACATGCGTGGCATTTTCTCCCCTATTCGCGATAATACAAAACGAGCTGCCCTTCTTTGAAGTTTTTCCATGTCCTCCGTCAGTTATATCAGTTACGAGTCCCACACTTGCACAGCAGCGCTCCAGAAGAGGGCGGACAAGCGTAGTATAGGCAGTCTCTGTAGGAGACGTGTTGCATCTTCTAAGTGTTCTGCCAATAAATCGCATTCTTTGGTTTGCTTTCCCCGCAAAATTATCTATGTGATGGTTACAGTTTAAATAATTCGTAATTGTAATCCCTAAGTATTTAGTTGAGTTTACAGCCTTTAGCTTTGTGCAATTTATCATGAAACAGAAATATAGCGGATTCTCTTTAGTGCTCATTTGAATGACTTCACACTTTTCGTGATTTAGAGTCAGCTGCTACTTTTTTCGCCATGCATATATCTTGTCTAAATCATTTTGCAATTCGTTTTGACAATCTGATGACGTTACATGACGCCAAATGACAGGATCATCTGCGAACAGTCCAAGAGAACTGCTCAGATTGTCTCCTAAATCTTTTAAGTAGATCGGGAAGAGCAGACGGCCTATAGCACTTCCTTGGGGAACGCCAGATAAAGTGCTTTACTCAATGACTTTCCGTCTATTGCTACGAACTGTGATCTTTCTGACAGGAAAGCTAAGTGGCGCTCCAAACGCGCCTTAGTGGCACAGCAAACAAAAGTTAGTGAGGCCACAAGCTCTGCTCACCGTGGGTAAAATCTGTCGCGTGGACATGGAAGCTGATTTCATTCTGGCTATGCTTCTGATTCGCAGGAATCACCGAATTAGAAGAAGATTCTGGGTTCGTCCACTGGTTGTAGAAAGATGCAATCGTGGACCCTTTCATACATTTTTTGATGATACACAACATGATGACGACAATTTTTTTCTTATTTTATAATGCAGAAAAACTCGTTACATGAAATTTTATTGGAATCAGCAACATAATTCGAAGAAAAGACGCTGCTATGAGAAAGGCCATTCCACCAGAAAAAAAAGAGACTAATTCTGAAAGCTTTTTAATTAAAACAAAAGTTATTAACATTCTTCATCTTTATGCTCCATGCCGGCCGTGGTGACCGAGCGGTTCTAGGCGCTTCAGTCCGGAACCACGCGGCTGCTACGGTCGCAGGTTCGTTCGAATCCTGCCTCGGGCATGGATATGTGTGATATCCTTAAGTTAGTTAGGTTTAAGTAGTTCTAAGTCTAGGGGTCTGATGACCTCAGATGTTAGGTCCCATAGTGCTTAGAGCCATTTGAACCATATTCTCCATGTCTACATATTTGCAGCCCTCTGTCGATAGAGGGCTCCCAATTTTAGCGTGTAACATGGCGGTATATAACGTAACTATGTCGGTGCATGAGATACAGCATGCTGTAATCGAGTTCCGAATGCGAAGAGTTCGTACACACTTGGAGCACCCCAGGGTGCGATTTGTGCTTTTACCAGTGGGGGGGGGGGGGGATGTCTTAGGGGGTTATTAGTATTATACATGTTACTAGCTTGGACCGTGGCGTTACGCATGGTTAAACAACTATTTATAAATAGATGGTTCAAATGGCTCTGAGCACTATGGGACTCAACATCTTAGGTCATAAGTCCTCTAGAACTCAGAACTACTTAAACCTAACTAACCTAAGGACATCACACACACCCATGCCCGAGGCAGGATTCGAACCTGCGACCGTAGCAGTCCCGCGGTTCCGGACTGCAGCGCCAGAACCGCTAGACCACCGCGGCCGGCTATAAATAGATGTTAATGCCGAAACTCACTATTCATGCGTATGCACTATCAGAAAAGCCATCCCTTGTTATATCTTTAAAAGTGCATTATAGGTAAAGCTTATTTACAAAACCATCTACATACAGGTATACGAGGGGAATTCAAAAAGTAGAGGCACATTTGTGAAAAGCTGTACTTATTCTGATGATAGAAAACTGAAACATATTAATAGCATTAATAGTAAGACTTATTAAAAACTTTCAGTGTTCGGCTCCACAAATTTAAATTATATGTAAAGTTTTACTCCAGTGCGTGGGAAATAAACATCCCAGGTTGGGGTGCATAAACTAAAACCAGAGGAGGGGATGGGCTGATGCAGAGGGGGGGGGGGGGGGAATCCCCCATCTCCCCCTGCAAATCGCACACTGGAGCACCCTCTCCTTTAGCCTGACAGTACCTGACCATACTCGAGCACTGCGAAATCTGCAACATTCCGACGTCATGGGTTCACTGTCATCGGTCGTCTTCCATACAGTCCCGACTTGGTCCCATCCGATTTTCATCTGTTACCAAAATTTAAAGAACAACTTCTAGGATTTCACTTTGGTAGTGATGAAGCGGTGCAAGCAACGGTGACGTTGTGGCGCCGTCAACAGTGTCAGACGTTCTGCAGTGATGGTATGAACACACTGGTCTCTCATTTGAAGAAATATGTTCGTCTACGGATGACTACATTGAGAAATAAATACGTAGACACGAGGAATAAAGATATAGAATGTTAGTAAATTTTGTTTTATTTAAAAAGCTTTAAGAGTTTCAGTATAAAAGATTCGGAGGCATTGCTTTGTAGTACGTCCTCGCAGTTTAAAAAAAAACTGATTTTGGAGGCGGTACGGTGAAAGGCGCCTATTAGCCCAGCTCGACACTCCCCCCCCCCCCCTCCCCCAAGACTAAATCCTGGATTCAACTCTGATTACAGTCACTGCTAATGCCGAGGACAATGGATTCCTTTTCTGCAAGACGAACCCAGAGGATTTCAGAGGTCTTGCGCTCTAGACCACGGATTGCTCAGAGCCACATTCAAAATAATTGTGTATGTCTGGTTACAAACTTCATATGATGACCCTACCACGCTAAAGGGAAGAATATCCTGCAACCGTTGGTTTGTCAAAGCATTCATTGTAAAACCGCCGAGAAGTACCGGGAAAAGAAATCTGCCACTAGATAACATTTCAGTTTCTGCTAATTTGCGCGATAAACTTCTGCCAATAAAAAGTGCCAAGATGGCAGCCTTGCTTGATGTGTGGCAGTACATCCCAGATAAAAAAACGCAACTTCTGTCTGTGACTACTAGACTGTACATCTTTAGTGTAACTACAACAAGAACAGTGTCAAATTTTTCCGAATTTTTTCCTGCTACCTGTGCAGATTTGTATTACATTTGACACTGTGTGGTTTACCTGTCTTAATACACTTTCTCAAAATACGCTTTCTATTTACGATTATGATCGTATAATTGAGGATAGTTTTCTATTATTCTACAAAACTTTATGTTAAGCTTTAAATCATCTGTCATTTTGCCGGTTCAGATTACTGGAAACGGCAACGTGCTACTTGAACGAGTCCGCAACGGGGCACTTCGTGGCAACAAATAGATGTGGCGCAGACCACGAACCGACGCGTCTCCGCCACATCTCCATGGCTTTGCTTCATTTATTAGCGTGGAGGTGGCATGAAACAGCGTCACGTCCCCGCCAGACGACTGCGCCACGCCACGTCTGTGTGAGTGGGATCTCCCTGACTTCTGCGTATATCCGGCCTTGGCCAACAGTCATTGTTTTTTAAAGAGAGTTGGCAATTGCCTCCCCTATCACAGCTGGAGGAGTTAAAAGAAACACATGTTTCATTACGGTGAGGTAGGTGCTAATGTGCTCTTAACTCATAAATCCTAAGTTATTATGACCAAGTAATGTCAAAACAAAAAGGGCTGACAACGTTTACTTACGCAGATCGCATGACCGCAGTTATGCTGTACCGAAGTGAAGTACAGTATTACATAGCATTCATGTTATAATATGTGTGATGTACCGCTAATTAATAATATTTACATCCGTTGGTGCTGCTAGGAAATTCATCAGTGGAAGAGAAGGAATTATCAACGAATAAATCCGTTACGCTCCTCTTTAACTCTATTTCTGTAACAGCTAAGTTTGATCTGGCAAACGTTATCAATTGTCAGGAAGCTAAGAGCCACTCCTGTCCCTCATATTCCTCCAAAACACACACCTCGTCGATCAACTGTTTCCTCCTCCAAATCTAATGTCTTTGTAAACAGGTGCCTTAAATAAACTCTTTCTGCTCTAATAAAACTGCTCGAACATGACGTATGGCAACTCCATAGTGCACTAATGACAAAAACTCACGAACACAGGTGTTGAATTCTTAGCTGCTTAAAGTACAATACATGCAGCTGGCGAAGACTTTATGTTTCCTGTGTGGGCAACTTTCGTAAGTTTTCTGTCAGTTGTAATAAATCATTAAGAATTATTGCTTTGTTGCATAAACATGTGTACGATAAGGAAAATTCGTGTAACTCAAGCAACTCGCATGTCATGTTGTTATCTAGCTTGCTTAAAAAAAATCGAATGTTCTTTTAACAGCCAGCAGTAGAAGACTTCCTCGTTTACAGCGTCAGCTGAAAAAGCTACAATACCAGAAACAATCTGCTAAACTCATGAAACTTAACACTTACACCAAAGCGTCACATCCATTTAAAACTGAACGTGTGTGTTCCAGACTGGGAGCGCAAAATATACAATGGTGTCAAAAAAGTCATGGGATACTTCCTGATAGGCTATCGTGTCCTTGCCTGGAGTAGTGCAGCAACTCGACATGGCATGGACTCAACAAGTCGTTGCACGTCCCCTGCAGAAATACTGAGTCATGCTGCCTCTATAGCCGCCCATAATTACGAAAGTGTTGCGAATGCAGGATTTTGTGTGCGAATTGACTTCTATTGTGCCCCATAAATGATCGACGGTATTCATGCCGGGCTATCTGGGTGACCAAATCATTCGCTTGAATTGTCCAGAGTGTTCTTCAAACCAATCACTGACATCTCTGGCCCGGTGAAATGGCATATTGTCATCCATAAAACTTCCATCATTGTTTCGGAACATAAAATCCATGAATGGCTGCAAATGGTCTCCTAGTAACCGAACATAATCATTTCCAGTAGCTAGTACAGTGCGTTGTTGACAACGTCGGGCCGGCCGCTGGTGGCCGAGCGGTTCTAGACGCTTCAGTTTGGAACCACGCGACCGCTACGGTCGCAGGTTCGAATCCTGCCTCGGGCATGGATGTGTGTGATGTCCTTAGGTTAGTTAGGTTTAAGTAGCTCTAAGTTCTAGGGGACTGATGACCTCAGATGTTAAGTCCCATAGCGCTCAGAGCCCTTTTTGACAACGTCGGTCCTTGGCTTCGTGGAGTCTGCACCACACACAGATCCTACCATGAGCTCTTAACAATTGAAATCGGGACTCATCTGACCAGGCTACGGTTTTCCAGTCGTCTAGGGACCAATCGATATGGTAAAGAGCGCAGGAGAGGCAGTGCAGGCGATAATCGTGCTGTTACCAAAGGCACTCGCATCGGTCGTCTGCTGCCACGTCTCATTAACGCCAAATTTTGCTGCACTGTCCTGATGGATATATTCGCCGTATGTCCCACGTTGATTTCTACGTTATTTCAAACAAGGTTGCTTGTCTGTTAGCACTACGCAAACGCAGCTGCTCTCGGTCGTTAAGTGCAGGCCGTCGTCCACAGTGTCGCCTGTAGCGAGGGGTAATGCCTGAAGTTTAGTATTCTCGGCACACTCTTGACTCTGTGGATCTCGGAATATTGAGTTCCCTAACGATTTCCGAAATGGTATGTCCCATGTGTCTAGCTCCAAGTAGCATTCCGCGTTGAGTGTCCGTTAATTCCTGTCGTGTGACCATCATCACGTCGGAAACCTTTTCACACGAATCAACACACGAAACAAGTGAGTCGAAATAACAGCTCCGCCAATGCACTGCCCTTTTGTATCTTGTGTTCGCGATACTACCGCCATCTGTATATGTGCATATCGTTATCCCGTGACTTTTGTGACCTCAGTGTTAAACGATGCACAAAATTACACAAATATAAACCCCATCCACAGGCAATGGTGGGTCCGTTGTTAACGACTTAACAACAGAGAAGGTCAACGTCCTAACCGACCGCTGCGTCACTCTCCGCCAGTGGCGTCATTTGATGCAGTACGGAGGAACGCAGCCTCAGCACACCGCCCTCCCGGCCGTTGTGTTTTTGTGACCCGGAGCCACTACTGCTCGATGAAGTAGTTCCACAACTGGCACCAGGAGGCTGATTTTAAACCCATTCCAATATTACCAGCGAGAAAAAAATCGCTAGCAGTTCCGGGAATCGAACCCGCGTACTCCTCATGGCAGTCAGCCGCGCAAACCCCATATTTTTTGGTCTGTTTCATAGCTATTTTTATTCGGCAGTTCTGTGCAGTTAACGTATGAAACCTCTCAGACTCCACCTATGAATACGTAACTCAGCTTTCTAATTACTTTTATAGAGAGTGGCCAGCTCTCTGACTTAACACAATGTACCAGCTCCACTCAGTTACAGGGGTGGACATGAAGTTATCTTTATTAATTTTTTTCCATTTTACATACCCTACCAGCTGTTCGGATGAAATTGTTATTCCGTTCAAAGTATCCGACACCCCTCAGCTCCCAGCCTTTTGCTTTACCCTTCGAGTATAGGGACAACAAACAATGAACTTTTAAGAAGTTCATGGCTCCAGAATGAGTTTTTCGGAATTGTGTGGATGACATTTTCCCGAAAGTCAGATGGTATGTAGCCAGACTCATCCATTGTTTTGTTGCCACTTCCCCCAATGATTTTAGAAATTTTGATGGAGTGTTATCTATCCCTTCTGCGTTATTTGATCTTAAGTCTTCCAAAGCTCTTTTAAAATCTGATTGTATTACTGGATCCCCTATCTCTTCTATTTCGACTCCTATTTCTTCTTCTATCTTATCAGGTAAACCTTCCCCCTCATAGAGGCCTTCAATATACTCTTTCCATCTATCCACTCTCTCCTGTGCATTTAACAGTGAAATTGTCATTGCACGCTTAATGTTACCACCCTTGCTTTTAATTGCACCTAAGGTTGATTGAACTTTTCTATATGCTTAGTCAGTCCTTCCAACAATATTTTCTTTTCAATTTCTTCACATTTTTCATGTAGCCATTTCGTCGTAGATTCCCTGCGCTTCCTACTGATTTCATTTCTCAGCAACTTGTATTTCTATATGCCTGAACATTTTTGCACTTCCTTTTACCATTCTTCCATCCTTTTTCTGTTGCCCATTGTTTCTTTGCAGTTACCCTTTTTTGTATCTTTGTTTTTCTTTCCAACTTCTGTGATTGCCCTATTTACAGATGTCCATTCCTCTTCAACTGAAATGCCTAATGAGCTAGTCCATAACGCAGTATCTATAGCCTTAGAAAATTTCAAGCGTATCTCTTTGCGTTTTTATTCTTCCTGGCTACTCTCTTAAACTTCAGCCTTTTCTTCATCTCTATTAAATTGTGATTGAGTCTATATCTAGTCCTCGGTACGCCTTAGAATCCAATATCTGCCTGACCACGATGTAATCTAATTGAAATCTTCTCGTATCTCCCGGCATTTTCCAAGTACACCTACTCCTCTTGTGATTCTTTAGCAGAGTATTCGCTATTACTAATTGATATTTATTGCACAACTCAATTAGACTTTCTCTTCTCTCATACCTACTACCATTTCAGAACTCAATTAGACTTTCTCCTCTCTCATTCTTATTACCAAGCTCGTATTCCCTTGCAAACCTTTCTTCTACTGCTTCCTCTGCAACCGCTTTCCAATCATCCATGACTATTAGGTTTTCACCTCCCTTTTTACACTGAATTACTCATTCAATATCCTCATATACTTTCTCTATCAGTCATGTTCTCCTTGCGACGTTGGCATGTATACCTGAACTGTTGTCGTCGGTGATGGTTTACTGTCGATTCTGATGAGAACAACCCTATCACTAAACTGTTCACAGTAACACCCTCTCGCCCTACCTTCTTATTCATAACGAATGCTACTCCCTTTATATCATTTTCTGCTGCTGTCGAGATTACCCAATACTCATTTGATTAGAAATCCTCCTCCTTTCCATTTCACTTCACTGATCCCCACTATGTCTAGATTAAGCCTTTGTATTTTCCTTTCCAGATTTTTTAGCTTCCCTGTCACGTTCAAACTTCTGACATTCCCACGACCCAACTCGTAGAACGTTAACCTTTTGTTGGTTATTCGATCGAAAAAGATCATGGTTACTTCCCCATTGGCAGTCCCCTCCCGGAGATACCAATGGGGGACTATGCCGGAATCTTTTACCAATGCAGAGATCATCATGACACTTTTTCAAGTATAGGCCACACGTCCTGTGGATACACATTATGTGTCTTTAATGTCGTGGTTTCCTTGACCTTCTGTATCCTCGTGCCGCTGATCATAGCTGATTCTTCCACCTTCCCACACCATACTTGTTCCAGTATAGTAAAATAAAGCTAATTAGAAGTGTTAATTGTATACTGCCCACAGATAGCACAATATTTACAGACAGCGCAGTATATTTCCGAAGTTTTTAATATTCTCAATATTAGTACGCAACCTCTGAGTCTCATTCCTAGACTGTCAATATTATTGCACATCCGAGGAATATTGTCGATTTTATTGACCGTCTAGAGGTCGCTTTAGAGGAATGTTGATGATGATGGAGGCGCGGCGTGCGGCATTGTAGCTGTATTTTGTATAATATCTGATGAGATTCAGGCGTAATGGTCTCAGAAACGTTGGTAACCGCTGAACTAAGACAATGATAAAAGTCATTCTGAAAGCTAAGTCGCAACATGTTGGATACGATACCCGAGCTTTCGATGACTACGACGGCCAGGAGTAAAACTGACACCCATCATCGTTTCTTAAATGCGAAATTGAATAAGTAAGACACGATAACAATAGCAAACGCAGAGAATAAACAATGAGCAATCCTACGCCCCTGCTCCTGGAACCGTGCCCCATCGTAGCCCAGCTCTGTGATTTCCGGCATTCTGTGGTGGTGGTGGTGGGGGGGGGGGGGGGGGGGAGTCTGCAAGAGGTGTCAAATGGTGCTGCGATGATAGGCGCACCCAAAGCGTTTACACGGCGCCATCCGGCAACCGAACACGCTGACGGGAACAATGAAGAAGCAAAACTCAGCGCAGCCACGATTGGCCTGCTGCTTGCATTGGAACGAGGATGTTTTGCCGGAGACCGTTGGGGAATAACGTATGAAGTTTGAAAATGAGTGCTGAATAAAGTAAAATAAAATCTAGACCAGTACTTAGCCCTCCTGAATCTTTACTAGTGTGATTTCATTCTGGTTAATTTTTACTAATGTGACGCAGCACTTCTCCCGAACAGGCCATGAAGGCCCAGCGGTACTGACTGGTCGCCGTATCAGGCTCAGCCCACAGGCGTCACTGGATGCGGATATGGAGGGGCATGTGGTCAACACACCGCTCTCCAGGCCGTATGTCAGTTTCAGAGACCGCAGCCGCGTCTTCTGAATCAAGTAGCTCCTCAGTTTGTCTCACAAGGGCTGAGTGGCCCCGCTTGCCAACAGCGCTCGGCAGACCGGATGGTCACCCATTCAAGTGTTAGCCCAGCCCGACAGCGCTCAACTTCGGTGATCTGACGGGAACCAGTGTTAACACTGCGGCAAGGCCGTTGGCAGTGAAGCACAACGCGATACAAATATTGACTCGTGCTAGCCATAAATGCAACCGGAGAGGCGTCCTGATTTTCACACTCTCAAAAATGGTTCAAATGGCTCTGAGCATTTAACATCCGAGGTCATCAGTCCCCTAGAAATTAGAACTACTTAAACCTAACTAACATAAGGACATCACACACATCCATGCCCGAGTCAGGATTCTAACCTGCGACCGTCGCGGTCGCGCGGTTCCAGACTGAAGCGCCTCGAACCGCTGGACCACACCGGCCGGCTTCACACTCTCCGTGTTCCTCATTTTAGTAAACAGTTTCCTCATTAAATCTCCTCCGAATTCAAATACTTATCATTTCATGAATGCAGAGACCGATATGATTCGCAGCAACTTGGGAATGAAGAAACTCTTTCTCCATCTCCCCCTACATTTCAGGCACCTGACCCTGCCCCTTTTTTTTTTTTTTTTTTTTTTTTTTTGTCGTTTGGGTCTGCAACTTAACATAACATACGTCAGATAATGATATTATTGTAAGGAAGATGCAGAATACCTGCAATGTAATTACCAGTCTTTATTTCACGACAGATCTGTTTCGGCTTTCATTGCCATTTTCAGGTCGCCTGCGAATACAGTGCTGGCGAGATCATTTACATACATAACACGCCTTGCACATTTGATTGATTACATATTGCTGCTTACGTCTAAGTGAACTTGATGTCCATATTACATCGATAGTAAACCGTCACGTAACTGTCAGTTTTCAGTTGTTTGTAAAATTATGTAATTGTAATATTTCTTACACATTAAATAATGTTTTGATAGTGATTGGAAAGTTCTCTTACCATGACGTTATATGTTCACAAAGTATATGCACATATACAGGAATGATGTTATTTCCCATTGGTTGGATTTCGACGTAAAAAACTTTGTTGAAACAATGGAACACGAAAAGAGACAAAATTAAAAACAAATAACACACAACAAGCAAAATAGCCTACGTCGAAATCCAACCTGTGGAAAATAACATTATCGCTGTCTATTTGCATATACTTTGTAAACATATAACATCATAGTAACAGAACTGTCAAATTACTGTCAAAACATATTCAACGCAATATTTTATCAACAACAGAATACTGACAGCTACGTGACAGTTTACTATCGATGTAATATGGGTGTCAAGTTCACCTCGATGTTAGTAGCAATCTGTAATCAATCAAATGTGAAGGCGTTTTATGAACGTAGATGATCTCACCAACATAATATTCCCAGGTTGCTTTGGCAGACAAAAATGGACAATAGCTATGGAGCGAGTACAGTCATTGATTCATGAATAGCTGCGATACGAAAACTAAATTTTTCTTTGCATTGGACAATATCAGTTTTTTATGTTATTTGCTACTTACTATGGTGTTAGAGATTTATATTGTGTGCACAGTCCCCTGCTGACATGCACGGTCTATGGATTCATGAGGTTTTCTCCATACCTGTACACGTCCAGCCGCTCTATACAATTTGAAACGAGACTCGTCCGACCAGGTAATATATTTCCAGTCATCAACAGTCCAGTGTCGGCGTTGACGGGCACAGGCGAGGAGTACAGCTTTGTGTCGTGCAGTCATCAAGGGTACAAAAGTGAGGCTTCGGCTCCGAAAGCGCATATGATGACATTTCGTTGAATGGTTCGCACGATGACACTTGTTGATGGCCCATCATTGAAATCTGCAAAAGGGTTCCACTTCTGTCACGTTGAACGATTTTCTTCAGTCGTCGTTGGTCCCGTTCTTACAGGATCTTTTTCCGGCCGCAGCGATGTCGTAGATTTGATGTTTTACTGGATTCCTGATATTCACGGTACACTTGTGAAATGGTCGTACGGGAAAATCCCCACTTCATCACTACCTCGGAGATGCTCTGTCCCATCGCTTGTGCGCCGACTGTAACACTACGTTCAGACTCACTTAAATCTTGATAACCTGCCATTGTATCAGTAGTAACCGATGTAACAACTGCGTCAGACACTTGTCTTAGATAGGTGTTGCCTACCGCAACGCGGTATTCTGCCTATTTACGTATCTCGATCTTTTAATACGCATGCCTATACCAGTTGCTTTGACGCTTCAGGTATTAAGTGTTGCAAAAAAAAATAATGGTCCTATGACACTCCCGAGCCGGCCGCGTTGGTCTCGCAGTTCTAGGCGCGCAGTCCGGAACCGTGCAACTGCTACGGTCGCAGGTTCGAATCCTGCCTCGGGCATTGATGTGTGTGATGTCCTTAGGTTAGTTAGGTTTAAGTAGTTCTAAGTTCTAGGGGACTGATGACCACAGCAGTTGAGTCCCATAGTGCTCAGAGCCATTTGAACCATTTGACACTCCCGAGGGATACGTCCGAAGTTACGTCTACGTCTTAAGATTTCTTTCCGTTAAGAACTCCACGCTGTGTTCTGTCTGCTCTTCCATCAAGTCACAAAGATAGTCTGATATTTCGTACGACCGTATCTTGCACATTAGGAGACACAGCGGAACTGTATCGAACGTCTCTAGAAGTCAAGAAAAGGGATATCAGGGGAATTAAAATAAGTGACGAATCACGTACGTTTCAACTGTTCGGTTGCAGCGAGCAGGAAGAGAGGCGAACATAGTGTGAACAAGAAATCTTCTCTACCAAGAGTCCTGCAGTTGCATATATTTTGTTCTGAGACAACGTATTGCCTATTACGGGGCTTTGCTTTTGAAAACGAAAAGATTTTTGGAGCAGTTTCAGTGCAATTTTCAGTTTTCGCGTCTGAGTCAGTCCTCAGGTCGGTTTTCCGAAGTTCACGGAGTAGTTGCTTACTTACACTCTTAAATGGCTGTACAAAGTTCCTTACTAATGTAATATTTTTATTCCGGGTCTAATAGCTCAGCGGACTTTTCCGTTGGCAAGAAGCTAAACTGGACACCATTTCATAAACATATATATCGATAGGTATGTAAATATCAAGTTCCGCGTTCTGGCCATAGACCAGTGTCCGTCAAACTTTTTTGCTCAAGAACCAATACTGATGTTGCAGAGTAGTGCCTCGGGCAGCAAATGTATCGATTTTATTATTCATTGCTAACATACACTCCTGGAAATTGAAATAAGAACACCGTGAATTCATTGTCCCAGGAAGGGGAAACTTTATTGACACATTCCTGGGGTCAGATACATCACATGATCACACTGACAGAACCACAGGCACATAGACACAGGCAACAGAGCATGCACAATGTCGGCACTAGTACAGTGTATATCCACCTTTCGCAGCAATGCAGGCTGCTATTCTCCCATGGAGACGATCGTAGAGATGCTGGATGTAGTCCTGTGGAACGGCTTGCCATGCCATTTCCACCTGGCGCCTCAGTTGGACCAGCGTTCGTGCTGGACGTGCACACCGCGTGAGACGACGCTTCATCCAGTCCCAAACATGCTCAATGGGGGACAGATCCGGAGATCTTGCTGGCCAGGGTAGTTGACTTACACCTTCTAGAGCACGTTGGGTGGCACGGGATACATGCGGACGTGCATTGTCCTGTTGGAACAGCAAGTTCCCTTGCCGGTCTAGGAATGGTAGAACGATGGGTTCGATGACGGTTTGGATGTACCGTGCACTATTCAGTGTCCCCTCGACGATCACCAGTGGTGTACGGCCAGTGTAGGAGATCGCTCCCCACACCATGATGCCGGGTGTTGGCCCTGTGTGCCTCGGTCGTATGCAGTCCTGATTGTGGCGCTCACCTGCACGGCGCCAAACACGCATACGACCATCATTGGCACCAAGGCAGAAGCGACTCTCATCGCTGAAGACGACACGTCTCCATTCGTCCCTCCATTCACGCCTGTCGCGACACCACTGGAGGCGGGCTGCACGATGTTGGGGCGTGAGCGGAAGACGGCCTAACGGTGTGCGGGACCGTAGCCCAGCTTCATGGAGACGGTTGCGAATGGTCCTCGCCGATACCCCAGGAGCAACAGTGTCCCTAATTTGCTGGGAAGTGGCGGTGCGGTCCCCTACGGCACTGCTTAGGATCCTACGGTCTTGGCGTGCATCCGTGCGTCGCTGCGGTCCGGTCCCAGGTCGACGGGCACGTGCACCTTCCGCCGACCACTGGCGACAACATCGATGTACTGTGGAGACCTCACGCCCCACGTGTTGAGCAATTCGGCGGTACGTCCACCCGGCCTCCCGCATGCCCACTATACGCCCTCGCTCAAAGTCCGTCAACTGCACATACGGTTCACGTCCACGCTGTCGCGGCATGCTACCAGTGTTAAAGACTGCGATGGAGCTCCGTATGCCACGGCAAACTGGCTGACACTGACGGCGGCGGTGCACAATTGCTGCGGAGCTAGCGCCATTCGACGGCCAACACCGCGGTTCCTGGTGTGTCCGCTGTGCCGTGCGTGTGATCATTGCTTGTACAGCCCTCTCGCAGTGTCCGGAGCAAGTATGGTGGGTCCGACACACCGGTGTCAATGTGTTCTTTTTTCCATTTCCAGGAGTGTATTTAAATGAGTGAGCCCACAACAGACTAGCTGTAGTAACAGCTGGCCGTTAAAGAGTCTGCATCATTCGGAACACTTCACGTCGACTGTCCTCTGTTTCGGATTGCTGCCCACTTCAGTGACCCGAAAGTTGTGACGCTGTAATTGCCTGACGAAGTGCTGTTGTTTTGCCTGTATGAGCTAATGATTAATTGTTTAGTAACAGTGATATTACACTTTTATTTAAAGGCTTTATGCAATGTGAATGACGGTCACAAATAATTTCTAAATGCTTTGAATGTAATTACTCTTCCACTCAGTGCGTTGCATTACAACAGACTACATTTAATTTCATATTCATTGCTAAAAATATGTATCGCATTTGAAGGTGATCGCTTCCGTAATGCACATTCACGAATCCATGTTGCTTCTGTGTCATAATTTATACGATTGCAACCCCTGAGGTTAGACCAGCTTCACCTAGCTCACTGCCGGATTCACCAGCTTCAGTTAGAATTAAACATATCTTAAGATGTTACTGTCTCTGTAAGTACAATCATGTTCAGAAAAAACAGAACTAGAATGACTAGAGATAAGACGTTCATATTCGCAGCATATGTACATTAGTATGTTCTGCAGAAATGATTAGCATTTCAGTCAACTCGGTTCGGCATGTGCCCTGTTGCCTAGTGGCACAGGGTCCGCCATTGGTCCTGATAACTTGTTCCATACGTGATGGCATCGATCCGTGTAAGGCACGAATGGCGTCCTGTGGCATAACCTTTCATGCTGGTTGGCATTGGATCATAGCGTTGCACTCGTCATTTTAACCATACCCCACATATTATCGACTGGAAAGTCCGGTGATCTGGTGGGCGAGGGCAAAAGGCTGACATTCTGTGACACCAAGAAGGCACGTATTTGTGCAGCAAAATGTTGTCGTGCATTATCTTGATGAAAAATGGCGTCCGGGGTGTTGTGCAGAAAGCGCAACAGGTCGCAGGATGTCATTCACGTAGGTCACACTAATCACAGTGCTCTGGACACGCATCAACCGTGATTTGTGGTTGTAGTCAACAACACCCCACACCATAAGGCCTTCAGTTGGTGCTGTATCTCTTGTGCGAGTGCCGTCACTGTGATGCCGCTCCCCCTGTCTGCGGCGAACCATAATGCAACATATTTGCCTGTTAACACTATCTAACGCCATTCCTGTCCCCCTATGACGTCGTTCCATACACTATTGCCTCTAGCATGTTTCGGCACATTCGTGAAATGTAAGCGGTAAAGTGGAAGACGCGCACGTAACCTATGCCGCAATAAATGGGGACGGACTGTCAACACTTACAGTGTACGATGTGTTACACTGTTCCACTGTTGCGCCAACGTTGAAGAGGCTTCAGATCTGTCTTGCAACACCATAGGGATCATGTGACAGTCTTCTCGGGGGGTGCTCTGGGAGGTGCGAGCTCGTCGTGTTCCGCGGCCTTCCGTGAACCATTCTGCATACACCCATTGCACTGCCCAACACTTCGTCCCACACGAGCAGCAATTTCCCGGATGGATGCATCACATTCTCTCATGCCAATAATGCGCCCTCTTTCAAGCTCAATGATTTAATAGTACGGATCACACATACATCTGCGGCGCAATCTGCACTTCTGCTGAAGTCCCACTGATCCATTACCGCAGGCACATTTTACCGGTAGGTGGTGTTCCGCCACTATATCGATGCTGTCTTGAATCCGCGGGCCTACATGGTTCAAATGCTAATCTTGTCATATTAATGTACATGTCCTGTGAATATGAACGTCCCATCTCTGGTCATTAAAGATGTTCCGTTTCTTCTGAACATGAAGGTATTTCCGTTTGTTACTGAACAGGAAAATTACACGTCTAAATTAGTTGACGGTTTTGGCTTCGGCTGTCCGTTACTGGATGCATATTATTATAAAATAAGGCTGACAACCGAGGGCCATACGAATACCTGACTAGGGCCGCATACGGCCCTCGGTCCGCAGTTTGACGACCATTGCCCTAGGCGCACAAATCGAGCCGACCAACCGCCGTTTCATCCTCCGCCAATTGCGCCACTGGTATCGGTACGGAGTGGCATGTGGTCACCATGCCGCTCTCCCGGTCGCTATCGCCTTTGTTGATGTTGGAAACCCATTGACCACCGACGACAATGTCTAGAAAATCGAGACACTGATACGCAGCATTAATAGATTTTTCAACGCGGAGGGCGTTCCGTTTCCGGAATGGTTTCGTGAGCAAGGAGCGGATTACTTTCGTCGCGGAACTGAACGATTAGTCGAACGTCCCGACCGTTTTTTAGCGAGACCTGGCGACTATGTTGAAAACTAGTGTCATGCATATGTGTCGTTTTGAAGTGTAGTGTAGTATTCAGAAAAAGCTACTTGGCCTGCCATAATAATGCGTAACTTACTTTTTGAAGTCCCCTCGTATAATGGCAAACACAGTTTCCTTTGCGTGTCACAACATGCCGATCCGCGCACAAGAGAGCTGAATTGCCTCATTAAGGCAGACTGATGTTATTGTGCATGTGGTGGCCTTATCTGGGGAAACCAATGGCACACAGTGGAAGATTTTCTTGTCAGGAGCTTTGACCACTAGCTGATGAGCTGACTCGAAGCTTCAACCTGCCACTAACCCTCCACATATCTCCGAATTTACACATTATTAAAGTGAAAAAAGTTAATTCTTGCGACAGTAGATGTCTATGCAGATCGCCCAGAAGGCTTTCAATGAGTAATGCCAAATGCTGCGCTTCCGAAAGCGTAAACGTACCCTGACGTCTTCTTATAGGTTCTAATTTACGGTCTTTACACTTGTGCATCATCTGTAACCTCTTAAGGAGACTTAGTCGTGAGCGTATATCCTATGATTGATTGTACTAACGTCAGTACACGTTTCTCAAAAAAAAAATTCTCAAAAGAAATTGAAAAATCTATTATTGCTGCGTATCAGTGTCTCGATTCTCTGGACATTGTCGTCGGTGGACAATGGGTTTTCAAACATCAACAAAGCCGATAGCGACCAAGTTTGAAACGTGCATAATTTGTCATACATTCTTCAAAGTATATGACTTACATGGCGGTAGTATTGCTACCACAGTATAAATTCACTGGAAAGCATGTGACCTAAAAAAATCGCAGTTAAAAAAGATAATATCTAAATATTTGACCCATCCTTCTTTTGGTTATCATAATTCTAGTACATCTTAATGAAAGTGATGTGATTAAATTCTGTGCCAAGCTTCACTGACGTAGATGTATTACTTTCAGAAAAAAAAAATGTATCTAAAGTTAAAATTGTAATACAATCGGGAAAAAGCAGTTAAAGTTTTTGAAAAGATCTGTTCAATCTACATTCTAAGTTAAAACACGCGAGATCCTTAGCTGGCGTTGTTGCGGGTTTCTGTACCCTCCAGCTTAGGTTTGAAGGCCCTGTTTCGAACTCTGGCCTCTTTTGTCATTTGTAGGGTACTTTTCTCAGCCTTCGCTACTTTCAGATGGTCGCTTGACAGTAGAGCATTCTTCATGTTCACCGCAGGTTCTATGTCTATCTCAGTGAAAACTTTCAGCCTGCTGACTTACACATCACTGAAATACAACACTGCGTCCGTGACACCATTTTTTATAGTTCAGAAGCCCACAAATACTGTTTCGGGCAAACGTTCTCCCATGGATGCATTTAACTCGCCAATGTGTGACAGCTAAGTCTTTGTAGGTAGGTTTTATAACATTTGTTAGCTAAGTCTCTAGAGACAGGTTTTATAACATTTACTATTGACATTGATAAGAGGATGGTTGTATTTTTATACATCACCATTTACACTACCTCCTTGGTCCGTTGGGCAGATGACAGTGCTGTGAGAGAAGGTGGCCCACACAGCTTTTCTCATTTTTTCCTAAATTATTAGTATTTCTCCGTTTATTCTGTCCACACTTACAGTCTACACGGACAAGATCTCTGTACATAAAAGGCAATGTCCTGACTGATTAACTCATCATCACCTAGCCCGAACCGCCAAGGATAGGAACTTGAAATTTGACGAAGGTGTGGATCTTATACTGTAGTCGTCGTTTATGAAGGGATTTTCCGAAATTCCAACCCTCAGGGGGTGAAATAGGGGATGAAGAGATTTTTCTGAAAAATGTCTTTAGTGAGGCATTTTTGAAGCTAGACCTTCGAAAATTGGTATTTAGTTTCTCGATTAGAAATAAAGAAATAAGTGTTTCACCATTTCTGGAAATTTAGAAGAACTACTAAAGTATTTTAAAGCTCCATCTATGGACAGTGGTATTTGACTTTTCCGTTACAAACAAAAAAGTATGTGTTTCAGTGTTTTTGGAAATTGAACCCCTAGGGGGGGTGAAATAGGGGGTCGAACGTTTTATGAAAATATTTCATTGTGAAAGTATTTTCAAAGCTTCTCGGTTAAAGATTAAAAAAATACGTGTTTCACTGTTTTAAGAAATTCAACCCCTGAGGGGGTGAAATAGTGTCGGACTGATTCACCGACTCATCATCGCCCAGCCCAAAGCCCAAAGGACGGAAACTTGAAGTATGGAGAAGGTGTGGATCTTACACTGTAGAATCGTTTAAGAAGGGATTGGCCGAAATTCCACTCCTAAGTGGGTGAAATAGGTGATGAAAGGCTTTGTAGGAAAGCTCGCTATAAAGGGAATTTTGAAGCTAGAACTACGAAAACTGGTATTTGATTTTTCAATCAGAAAATTAAAAATGCTTGTTTCAGCATTTTTGGAAATTCAACCACTTAGGGGGTAAAATAGTGGGTGAAAGTTTTTTTTAATATAAATGATTACTAAAGAACTGCTAAACGATTTTTAAGGCTACATCTATGACAACTGGTAGTTGACTTCTCGGTTAGAAACAAAAACAAAACAAAAAAACAAGAAACTGCTTCAGTGTTTCTGGAAATCCAGCTCTAAGAGGGTACAATACGGGCTGATATTTTTTAAGAAAATATTTCGCTACATAAAAAAATTTTAAAGCTTAATTTATGAACATTGGTATTTCACTTCGCGGTTAGATATAAAGAAATATTTTTAGAGGATGGAAGATGCTATGGAAAAGACTCCACAAGAACGCAAAAGGCACGAATAATAAAAACTTTGGACTCCAGTTACCAAAACCGACTTTTGATCAGGAGTACATTCGGAAAAGACCATGCTTAAACGGCTTTAATTAGCGTGAAAAGCTTAGAAGGTGTCTGAGTTTATGAACAACATAAAAATTCGATTAAATAAAAATAAAAAATCTCTGCAGGCAATACAGTCTACGCGAGTGAAGCTAATATAACTCTACACACAATACGATTACTTCTTGAAATCAAGCATCACCTTCAAATCACTACGACGACTAATAACTAAATAGAATGCTGAACCGTTTTTTACGTGTTACTGTCATTCACTTAGCACCTGGGCGACCAGCTTGGAAAGCAGTGCTCAAAGAATAAATTAAATATAGTGAAGACAGAGAAAGTGTACTACAACCGGGATAAAAACAGTTGAATTGAGGAAAGGAAGCGTGTCGTTTGGAATATTCTCTCTCTTTCATATCAATGTATACCAAACAGAGAAAAAAATATACATATTCTACTTCAGGAAGGACCTGGGTATAACTTAAGTCACTAAAAAATCCGTTATTTCGATGGATTTTTACTTCCTGTTTCCCTCGGAGACTCCACGCTTCGTCTTCTTGGGACGATTGTTCTCAAGGAGATCCTGTAGATGCCTACTGATATCACTTTTGGGAAGGTAAAGAAATGCACATTCTGACCTCGGCAACAAAGCTGATGCGATCTCATATGGCTTAATGTAATATCCCAGAACGAATTTTTCGTTCCGCAGCGGAGTATGGGCGGTTTGAAATTCCCTGGTAGATTTTAACTGTGGGCTGCGGCTCCTCTCTCCTGGCCTACCTTGGTGGACCAGCATTCCTGGCAGAAAAGAGTGCAGGAGAGTTTCTGTAAGGACTGGAAACGAAAGAGAGAGGTACTGGGAGAAGCGAAGCAGCGACAAAGCGTCGTGAGCCGTGACTGGGTAGCTTAATCGGTAAGACCATTGACCGCAAAAGGCAAGGTTCTGAGTTCGACTCCACTCATGCATACAGTTTTCTACTAGGAAGTTTTATATTACGTTTTGACCGGACCGTGGAAAAAAGTGTTTTCGGTAAGGAACAGATATCATCCCGTCTCATGTTTGCTTGCCTTGCCGGTATTCTGTGGAAAAGTTGACGAGGATCTGCTGCAAACGATCAATCGGGCGTTAGTCTTGCCTTCTTCATATCTCGTTGCACCGATATGTATATGGTATCTGATCAGAAGTATGCGGACATCTATTAGTGTCCACCTTCCGCCTTTATGACGGTGTGAACTTTTCTTGGGACACTTTCAGTGAGGAGTCTGTATCTCCGTCGAAGAATGGCAGCCCAGTTTTCCTCGTGAACCGAAACGAGAAAAGATAGTGAGAAACGCTGGGGTCTGCAGTAAAGTCGACGTTCTAACTCACCCAAAATGTATTCCACTGGATCGGGACTGTGGGTAGGCCAGTCCATTTCGGCGATGTTATAGTCCACAAATTATTGCCTGCTTTGTGACTGGGTGCATTGTCATGCTGAGGAAAGCAAACATCGTCTCCGAACAGTTCCCCTGAAGTTCGCAGTAGAGTACTTTATTATTGAGACAGGAAGAGTGACACATAAGTCAATAGTAGTGTATTACAGAAATTTATAGATGCGTATTTGAAGTCTTCACAGTCCTTTCGGTCGGATATAGTTGTCTAGTAAAAGCGCACGTCTAGAAACCGACGGGTCGCGGGATCAAACCCCGGTCGGAACACAGAAGTTTTCAGCGTACCTTTGATCTAGCCTTCACCTTTGAACTATGTAAGGAATCGCCACGAACGATTCGTGGTTCAGATTCCATGTTAAAATGTAGGTCTGCTTTCCCCAGTAGGATAACTGGACACTCAAATCGCCGGAGGAGCGTCCAATTGTAAGACTTGCACCTGGTCATCGAGCCACACGCAGTACTACTGCTACTACTACGAGAACAACTAATAATAATAACAAAAATTATAAAAAATATTATTATTTTTATTAAAAATAATAAAAAATATTATTATTTTTATTGTTACTATTATTATTATTATTATAACTTTGCAAGCTGTTACAATCACGTATTTTTGTTGGTGAATGATACAGCCAGCCACAAATACGTTTTAAATGTTGTATTTTAGTGCCATGACCGGTTTCGGGCTACCAGGCCCATCTTCAGATATCTAATATTTTCCTTACATAGATGTTTTCATCAGCATCATGTCGTCTGCTCCACACTGCGAAAGAATATTTGAGTATTTAGTGCCTTATTATCTGTTGTTTCATTAATAAAAATACACTAATGGTTGTGTTCACTTGCATACGTTCCAGTAGATGCAAATTTATTTTGTTGTGGTCCATGTGGTCTTCTAGCTCGATGTATATGTTCTTGAATTCCACCACAACACACTAATTGTAAATGTTACTAATATATTAACATTCTTAAAATACGTGTTAAGCATCGCACATGTGTTATACACTTAATGTTTTTATTTACAATGCAAAGATTATCATTAAGCAAAGATACAAAGATATTAAATATTGACCAAGGATGTAAACAGAACAAAGATGATGTGTAGAATGTGCAAAATCTAACATGTTAATAACAGAGATATGTTTGCACTTTGAGCGTAAACTTGTTAAAAAGACAATACGATAAATTGTTTTCAGTAGGATTTTTTTTTACTGTCAGTGGAAATTATTGACGAAACACGTTAAAGCCAACCGACTGCATATTATAAAGTAGACACGTGTACACAAATTTATACATACAGATATTTGATTATCACTGCAGTTCATAAACTAACCACAGAAAAATATTATCCATCTGAAGATGGGCACGGTAGCCCGAAACCGCTTATGGCACTAACATAAAATATTTGAAAATAATTTGTGGCTGACTGCGTCTATCACCAATTGTCATTAACAGCAATGGAGTTCACAAGGTCCAACACTAAAATAATCACGTATTTGTATGAGTGACTGAGTCCAAATGACTCCTGGAATCTGTATACAAAAATTTACATCTCTGAACATTTAAAGCAATTGTGAGTGTCTGCACCATTTTGAAATCTTATCGAGATCTGAGTGAATATTTGTTCAGGTGTTTTCAGATAGGTGATCACGTGCAAAAGGGCTGATATTACTATTAAAACTGTATGTCAGATCATTAATATACACCGGTGTGGAACTATGAAAAAATAAGCAACATGTACAAACTGAGTAGTCCATGCGAACATATGCAACATTAAGGAACGTATGAACTCAGGAGCGCCGTGGTCCCGTGGTTTGCGTGAGCAGTTGTGGAACGAGAGGTCCCTCCCCTCAACTGAATAATTTTTTTATTTATTTTCGCAAAGTTATGATCTGCCCATTCGTTCATTGACGTCTCTCTTCACTGTAATAAGTTTAGTGTCTGTGTTTTGCGACCGCACCGCAAAACCGCGCTATTAGTAGACGAAAGGACGTGCCTCTCCTATGGGAACCGAAAACATTTGATCGCAAGGTCATAGGTCAACCGATTCCTCCACAGGAAATCACGTCTGATATATTCTATACGACGGGCAAGTGCGTCACATGACGGAATATGTTGTCGACCCAGCTAACTTGTACACTTGGCGAATGGGTAAAAAGATTCTTCTACATTGCCCGATTTAAGCTTTCTTGTGGATGTGAGAATTACTCCCAAAAAAGTGATGAAAATATTTGTCACATAAACTGCAACAAATGAATCCAACAGTTTCACAGTCGCACACTTTTCCCTGTGCTCTGTCAAAACATATGTTTTTAACGTTTTCAAATTTTTCCGTGTGTAGACCGTCAAATCCTGCATATGTACAAGCAAATCTGAATATGTCCTGGAATTTGGGAAAGCGAAGTTGATTATGTATGAGTGCCTGAGCTTTGATAATTGTCTGAAAATAAAATTTTAGGATCGAAGGAAGACTTGAACCAAGGACTTCTCGTACCACAGCTGCTCACGCTAACCACGGGACCACGGCACTCTAGAGCTCACAATAACCTTGATGTGGCCTATGTTGCCCATGGACTCCTCAGTTTGTATATTTTGCTTATTTTTTCATAGTTCCACACAACTTCTTCCTGTTTTCTCGATTGATCTGTGTTCAGTTTTTCAAGGCCTATCCACTGTGCCAACTTATAACTAAATCTGAGGGGGGTGCGATGGGGAGGTTCCCTTGTAAGAAATAATCGATCCATGTTGCTGGCTGCAGTTTGTACAGCGAGAGATGATACCTGACGTCTGGAAATACTGTCGTCCGAAGAATACTAACTCATTTTGCCACAATTTAGAGTGCATTGCAGTTACAGCGAACACAAACAAGTGAAGAACCGTATGAACTATGAACTCGACTTAAGATTTTTATTGTCTGAGACCAGTCCGAATTCAAAAATTGCGAAACGTAGGCAATACCAACTGTGTCACTGACATTATTTATTGATTCCAAAACATCAGAATACTACTCGTATTTATTTGACCATATTTTTTTTATTTTTCTGAAAATAGTAGTATTCAGTATTTTAATTAATTAATCAGATACTGATCTCGATCGGCTGTGATAACTGTCGCCTGTTAGAACTGCTACATCGGGAAGGATAGCAACTATCGAAATTTTACTTATTGTGCACGTATATAATGCGGTAGAAAAAATACATGATCAAATGCACATTTGGTGGTAACACTGTATGAGAACGGTGGAAATTACCACTCACTGCTCCCGACTTTGAGGCAGAACATGCGCTCCCCTCACCCCCTAAGTGCCTGAATCAAGAGAAGATGGACGCACTGTAAAAGTAACGTAGACTCGACACAAAAATCATACACATTACTTCACTGGTATTTAATGGAAAAAATTGGCTCTGTTGTCTAAAATTTTAATCATTAGTACAATAATTCGTGCTCAGAACACATATTAAAAACTTTTCACTCCCAAGACTTCCCTCGAGTCGGCCATTTCTATTCTGACCCGTTGTATGTCAGGCATGTCTAGCACGAACAGTAATCGCAAGGACGGTGGCACTAACTACGTGACTGCAAGCTTAGACATTCCTATAACAAACCTGCTCCGACAAGAATGGAGCATACAACTCCTTCAACTGATTTAGAGGCGTCTGGAAAAAATTCTTTACTCACAGGAGTATTAGACAGACTACTTCCTCTGGAAACAAATACTTCTCTGGCCACAGCTACAGTTCTGGAGATGCCGGATCAAGCGCATTCACTTTGACTCTCCCTTGCAGTGTCAACTGCTATAGCGAAAATAACTAAGGAAATTCGTTCCGAGCATAGGCGGATGGGTCAATTGTCTCCTGAACACAGAACTTCACTTGTAACACAAGAAGACTCTAACAAGCCTTCAGTTTGATCACTACATGAAAAGCTGTTGCTTAAAAGCTGAGTCACACAAGAAATTCCTAGTTCTGACTCTGTTCACAGAGAGCTAAAATAATACCTCGGTCAACCACACTTAGGACGGAACTGTGATCCTGTAAGTTTCTGGATTGATAGTCGTCATTTCACACCCATTTCGTCAGAAATTGCTCAAAAATACTTAATATACTGAGGCTCCTTTGTTTCGTCCGAAAGTGTGGCTTTCTTAATAAACTTTGTGCCAGATAACAGAAGCAGACTGACAGAGAACGTATAAAAAAAAAAGTTCTATTAATGTCTATCGCTGATGATTATTTGATCTCTTAAGTAGTAGTTTTTTAAATAATCATATACGTACATCCTCTGCAGCCCATCGTACGGTGCGGGGCGGGGGCTATCGTGTACCGATCCTAGTCATTTCCTGTCCCACCTGCAAATAGAGCGAGGGAAGAACGATTGTCTATATCACTCCGTACGTGCCCTAATTTCTCGCATCTTCGCGGTCCTTGCGCGAAATGTACGTTGGCGGCAGTAGAATCGTTTTGCAGTCAGCCTTAAATGCCGGTTCTCTAAATTTTCTCAATAGTGTACCTCGAAAAGAATGTTGCTTTCCGTCCAGGAATTCCCCTTTGAGTTCTCGAAGCATCTCTGTAAAACTTGCGTGGTTTTCGAACCTACTTGTAACAAATCCAGCAGCCCGTCTATGAACTGCTTCGATGTCTCCCTTCAATCCGACCTAGTACGAATCTCAAACACTCGAGCAGTATTCACGAATACGTTGCAGTAGCGTCATATATGCCGTCTCCTTTACAGATGAATCTCACTTTCCTAGAATTCTCGCAATAAACCGAGGTCGACCATTCGCCTTTCCTACTACAATCCTCGCATGCTTGTCCCATTTGACATAGCTTTTCAACGTTACGTCCAGATATTTGAAAGACGTGATTGTGTCAAGCAGGTCACTACTATTAATACTATATCCGAATATTGCGGATTTGTTTTTTCTACTCACCTGTATTAACTTACACTTTTCTGCATTTAGACCTAGATGCCATCCATCAGACCATCTGAAATTTTGTCTAAGTCATTTTACGGTACATCCTCGTACAGTCACTCAACTTTGACACCTTACCGTACACCACAACGTATCAGCAAATAGCCGCAGAGAGCTGTTCACACTGTCTGCCAGATCGTTTACGTATATAGCCTATCACTCTTAACTGAAGCACTCGTGACGATACCCTTGTCTTTGATGAACACTCGCCGTCAATGACAACGTATCGGATTCTGTAACTTACGAAGTCATCGAACTACAGGGAACCCACTCCTTATGCTCGTGCCGGCAGGGTGGCCGAGCGGTTCTAGGCGCTACAGTCTGGAACCGCGCGACCGCTACGGTCGCAGGTTCGAATCCTGCCTCGGGCATGGATGTGTGTGCTGTCCTTAGGTTAGTTAGGTTTAAGTAGTTCTAAGTTCTAGGGGACTGATGACCTCGGAAGTTGAGTCCCATAGTGCTCAGAGCCATTTGAATCTTATGCTCGTACCTTCGTTAACAGTCGACAGTGGGACACGGTGTCAAGTGCTTTATGGAAATCAAGGAATACGGAGTTTGCCTGTTACCCTTCATCCATAGTTCGCAGGATATCATGCGAGAAAAGGGACAGAAGTTTTTCAGTCTCAAGGAAATTTATTACATTCGAACCGAGAATAAGTTCAAGAATTCTGCAGCAAATCGATGTTAAGGACATTGATCTGTAATTTAGTGGGTCTGGTCTTTTACCCTTTTTTATACAGGAGTCATATGTGCTTTTTTGCAGTCGCTTGGGACTTTGCCCCGGGCGAGAGATTCGCGATAAATGCTAGCTAGCTAGCTAAGTAAGGGGCCAATGGTGTAGAATACTGTTTGTAAAACCGAATTGGGATTTCACCCGAAGCTGACGACTTATTTATCTTCAATTCTTTCAGTTGTTTCTGTACGCTATCGATGCCTATTACTATGTCCTCCATACGGGAGTCATGCGATGCTAAAACACAATAAGTGATTTCATATACAAGTTGTGGCGTGGTGACGTAAAAGATTCCAGAGATCCAGAAAAATATTTGCATTATTATAATTCTGATTCTGTAGCACAGTGTTTCTTTGTAATCAGGTCATTAATTTCGGTCGGTAATGAATATCTTCAGACCAAAGTAAAAACGTGTTGCTTGACACATATCACGCCCTTACATGTAAATGTTGCAGGCAAAATCATTAGCCATTTCGGCTTCTTCAGACAAATAAAAGTATGGCTGGTTCAAATGGCTCTGAGCACTATGGGACTTAACATCTGTGGTCATCAGTCCCCTAGAACTTAGAACTACTTAAACCTAACTAACCTAAGGACATCACACACATCCATGCCCAAGGCAGGATTCGAACCTCCGACCGTAGCGGTCACGCGGTTCCAGACTGAAGCGCATAGAACCGCACGGCCACACCGGCCGGCAATAAAAGTATGGTCTGGGCATCGTTGAAGCGCACATATTGCACTGAAGAGAGACTCAGTAATGCTGCTGTGTAGCGGCGAGAAACGTGTCTCCATCCAAGACCGCTAAACTAGCACTCCTGGAAGAAAGGATATTGTGGAGACATGGCTTAGCCACAGCCTGGGGGAAATTTCCAGAGTGAGATTTTCACTATGCTGCGGAGTCTGCGCTGTTATGAAGCTTATAACTGTGTGCAGTCGGTAGAGCACTTTCACGCGAACGGCAAAGGTCGGAAGTTCGAGTTTTCATCGGGCATATAATTTTCATCTGCCAGGAAGTTTCAGGTAGTATCCTCCATTCCCCCTCCACCTATCACTGTCATCATTAGCGCCTAACTAAACTTTCGAATGAAACAGAACTTTCCTTGAACACTCATTTCAAAAAATCTAAAGATAAATGTTATTTACTTTTTGAGAGTGTTTTATTAAACCACGTACTAAAGAAGCAATGAGACAATTGTTATTGGTTATTTCTAACATTTTTTTATAGAATGATGAAGCAATTCTCCGTGCATTGCTAGTGCTGCCTGTAACTCCTTCTCAGAAAAAAAACTGATTGTTCACATTGAGGGTAGATACTTCTCACAAAACACGTTTCATCTACATCACTCCTCTCCGTCGCCACACTTGCTTCACCCGCACCCTGCACCTCCCATATGAAATCAATAACGTTAAAATTAGTGCGCCATAATTAGGCTTACTGTTTGTAATCACTTGATTACTGGACTCCTTACTTCTGAACTCGCAGAAATTGGAAAACTTCAGGGTTCCAGTACTTTGTGTCTGACAACTGGCACTAATAATTTAATAATAACAACACTACGGTTTATATTCTGCAACAGTGTAGTTGCCGTTACACTGTTACTGCTGTGTTATGTTGTCGTTTAGTTTGTTTTAGTTGTGAAGTGAATAATGAAGAAATTTCTGAAATCCCCACAACTCAGAGAACCCAATTTCAAGCAGTATTTAAGGACATGTAATATATATGTTTCAATTTTACTGTCATAGACGGATGGTACAATGTAAAAAGTATGTGTATAGTGGATGGACAATGTGAGGAAGGTATTGTTGAAACATTTGTTTTATTAGCTGTAACCTCCACCTCATTGTGTCATGCGTTAATGCGATTGTTTGAAAAAAAATGTTATTGTTGATAGCTTATGTAATCAGGATTACAGTCTTCAGAAATAGTGATAATACTAGGTGGTTATAATTAAAGTGTAGCTACTCACAGAGGTCCAGTATTGGCATCGCAACTTGGTAAATATTCTAAAGCATTAATGTGGGATCGATGTACGCTGGAAAAAAATTAGTTCAAATTATGGCCACCTGGTGCAAATCTGACGCTGTGAAAGCAAGAAAGATGTGTAGTACTCTTTCCATAAGTAATGGATTAGGAACGAGATGTGGGCAGAAAGGCTCAGACAAGTGAGAAAGGCACAATGTTGATTTTATTATTAACCGCCACTTACACAGTTTGTGCAATATGAGCACCGAAGGCGTCGATGAGATGCTGTGCAATGCCAGATTTGCACCTGATGGCCAAAATTGGAACTAATTTTTTTACATGTAAATCGGTACCGCATTAACGTCTTAGCATATCTACCAAGTTTCGCTACCATACAATAATTGCAGCTCGCACTGGACCTTCACGATTAGCTGCACTTTAACTATAACCACACGGTATTAATGCTCCTCTAAAAATAATTTAGTTTCGTGACCGAAACGCTACTGAATCCTTTTGCTTCTGCCCCTCAAAAAATTACGTTGTACCCCTCAGCGGGTAATTGCCATTAATGTTGATATTAGTATTGCCTGCAAACAAGCCCATTACCTGACTCAAGGTGCGCGGAGTGGCTGCACAGTCCTGCGCGGCCTCCCCGACAATAGTCGCCAGGATATATTTTGATCCTGCATGCCTCTGAATATGGACCCACCGGTTTCATACCTGCATGACGATCGTGGTATGCCGACAAACGCGAACAATAAGATTGTGGGAATTTAAAATGTAGTTTCGACAGGCTCTGGACGATCCTGCTTTTGTCGACATCCAAAGCGTACTGGTAGATGATTCTCCTTGCATCATCTTCTAACGAACAAACAACATTCCGGTTGCGATTTCTCAATGAGAAATCCGCAACGTAATGTTTTATTGTGAACTGAAGGTAGGTTGTTTTTTTTTTCCTATCTACTTTGTGCTGTTACGCTGAAATTCTAATCTGCTGCACATCCAAGCATGCAGCACACTTCGTTTGTTGCATACCGCGCCTTCATGATATTGAAATTTTAATGGGCAACGATGCAGTCTCAAAGACTGAGAACCTCTGGTGTAATACGATTTGCTGAAAGGTATGTTCGAACATGATACTAAAACATCCTCATTTCAGTATTCACTTGGGCACACATATACTAACTAATCAAAGGTTTCTAGACATCTATTAGTGGGGTGTCTCCACCCTTCACCTTTGTGACGGCATGAACTCTGCTAGAGACACTTTCAGTGAGATGCCTGAATGTCTGTGGAGGAATGGCCGAACATAGTGATGTAGTTAGGGGTCTGGAGTTAACTCACCGAGCGAGGTGGCGCTGTGGTTAGCACACTGGACTTGCATTCGAGGGGACGACGATTCAAATCCGCGTTCGGCCATCCGGATTCAAGTTTTCCGTGATTTTCCTAAATCGCTCTAGGCAGACTCCGAAATGGTTCATTGAAAGGCACGGCCGATTTCCTTCGCAACCATCCACACAATTGCCTCCCCGACAATAGTCGCGGGGATCTATTTTGATCCTGCATGCCTCTGATTATGGACCCACCGGTTTCATACCTGCATGACGATCGTGGTATCCCGACAAACGGGAACAATAAAATCGTGAGAATTTAAAATGTAGTCTCGACAGGCTCTGGACGATCCTGCATTTGTCGACATCCAAAGCGTACTGGCAGATGATTCTCCTTGCATCATCTTCTGACGAACAAACAACATTCCGGTTGCGATTTCTCAATGAGAAATCCGCCGCGCAATGTTTTCTTGTAAACTGAAGGTAGGTTTTTTTTCCCTATCTACTTTGTGCTGTTACGCTGAAATTCTAATCTGCTGCACATCCAAGCATGCAGCACACTTCGTTTGTTGCATACCGCGCCTCGATGGTATTGAAATTTTAATGGGAAACGATGTAGTCTCAAAGACTGAGAACCACTGGTGTAATACAATTTGCCGGAAGGTATGTTCGAACATGATACTAAAACATCCTCATTTCAGTATTCACTTGGGCACACATATACTAACTAATCAAAGGAAAGGAAAGGAAAGGAAAGGATTACAGAATCAGAAGCAAAAAGTGAAAATGTGTGTCAGACCAGAATTCGAACTCGGGGTCTCCTGCTTACTAAGGCAGGTGTGTTAATCACTGCACCACCCGGGACACAATGTTCTGCTCTACTGCACGGGCTATCTCGGCATGCCTCAAGGCCGGCCCATATTCCCATCGAGCGTCACCTATTCGCAGTCCCTGTCGATTTCCTCCATGCTCGCTACTCTGAAATTCTCGCAGGAGGTCGGACGTACTTGTGCATCAGCTGTGAAGAAAATGAATCGATTGCCCACATGTCCACTCATATACCTGACTTACCTAGATGAGCAATGGACCCACCTTCTTCAGTGCGGATGCACAAGTACGTCCGACCTCCTGCGAGAATCTCAGAGTATCGATCATGGAGGAAATTGACAGGGACAACAGATAGGTGGCGCTCGGTGGGAATGTGGGTCAGCCGTCAGGCGTGTCGAGGTAGTTCGAGCAATTGTGATGAACACTGTATCCCGGGTGGCGCTGTGGTTAATGCACCTGCCTAACAAGCAGGTGGTACTGGGTTCGAACCTCGGTGTGGCACACATTTTCACTTATCGCCGCTGATACCGCGTAATGTCCCAATGCGGCTGACATTAGTAATTCCTTCCCTTTCCATTCCTTCCCCCCCCCCCTCCCACCTTCGATTTACGTATTATCTGTGTTCGTTCCTTCGCGTTGCTATTTCACAATCACATTATTAACAGTCGATGATGAGTTTGGTTTGTAGGGCGCTCAACTGCGCGGTTATCAGCGCCTGTACAAATTCCCAATCTTTACTCTGTCCAATCTCGCCACTTCCATGAATGATGATGAAATGAAGAGGTCAACACAAACACCCAGTCTCCGAGCCGGCCGGAAATCGAACCCGGGACCTCGTGATCCAGAGGCAGCAACGCTAGCCACTAGACCACGAGCTGCGAACGTTAGCAGTCGACTTAGGCAGCTTTAGAAGGGTTGAATTGTCCCTGATAGATTTATTACTCAGGTGGCAATGAATGGCTAGTTAACGTTCGAGGTAACTGACCTCTCCTGACGAAACCATTCTGCTGAATATTGACAATACATTATTCCCCACCTCATTTTATACTGTCGGGTCCCCCTGTCGTGACATCTAGTGGTCAGTTTCTCCTCACGTAGGCATGTCCGGATACTTTTGATCGTAGGGCATACAAGGAATACCTGCTCTTGAAGTGTGGGTCGGCTCTTGTGAAAGACATCGCACACCTAATGTTTCAGTCAGGTGATTGGCCCGTCCGTCACTGTGTCCGGCGCCTGCACATAGCCTGCGGCTGTCGACCTTGGGGCGTGACGCATGCGCAGTGACGCGTGTTTGTTCGTAGCCCGGCGGCCAGTTCAGACCCTCTAGCCGTTAGTGGATTCTTGGGAAGCAATTAACTGCTTCCAGTCGCCCCAGTTGAAGGTAGCAGCCTCTTTTGACTCCGGTGTTCCGTGTACCTCACGGGAAAGCCTACCGCCGCTGTATACTGCAGCGTCACCCAGTGGACAGCTCTCCCACGAAACGGCTACCGGCCTGGGAAAAACCCAAGGCTGACCTCAAACAATCTATCTCGGCTAACCGACAAATTACCGCTTGTTCATTCGCCTCCTAATTACACTTTTTATATTCGCAGTACTGATCCTACGACTTATACCAGAAGATAGATGAAAGAAAGGCCACTCTGCCTTTATAGCATTTGTAGATCTGGAGAAAGAGTTTGATGACGTTGACTGAAGTACACTCTTTAAATTTCTGAAAGTAGTAGATGCCATATTCCTAGATTTCTGAAACGCGTTTAACACGGTGCCGCACTGCAGACTCTTAACAAAGGCACGAGCATATAGAGTAGGTTCGCAGATACGTGAGTGGCTCGAAGGCTTCCTAAGTAACAGAACCCATTACCTTGTTCGACAGCGAACGTTCCTCAGACATAAGGGTATCGTCAGGAGTGCACCAGGAAACCGTGACAGGATCGCTGTTTTTCTCTTTATACATAAATGATCTGACAGACAAGGTAAGCATCAATCTGTGGTTGTTTGCTGATGATTCTGTGGTATACGGGGTCACAAAATTTCTACTGGGTGTGATGAACAGGAGCTAGCTCTAAATGTAGAAAAACGTAAGTTAATGCAGATGAGTATGAAAAACAATCCGGTAATGTCAGAATACAGCAATAGTAGCGCACTGCTTGACACAGTCACGTCGATTTTGTATCCAGGTGTAACGTTGTAAAGCGATATGAAATGGAACGAGCACGTAAGGCCGATAGTAAGGAAGGCGAATGGTCATCTTTGGTCTACTGGGAGAATTTTAGGAAAGTGTGGTTAATCTGTAAAGGAGTGAGCGTATAGGACAGTAGTACGACCAATTCGTGAACACTGCTTGAATGTTTGGGATCCCCACCAGGTCGAATTGAAGGAAGACATCGAAGCTGTTCGGGAACGGGCTGCTAGATTTGTTACCGGTAGGTTCGAGCAACACGCAAGTATTTCGGAGTTGCTTCGGAAACTCAAATGGGAATCCCTGGAGGGAAGACGGCGCTCTTTTCGAGGAACGCTGTTGAGAAAATTTAGAGAACCGGCATTTAAAGCTGACTGCAGAACGATTCTAGTGCCGCCAACGTACCCTTCGCATAAGGATCACGAAGATAAGAGGAAGTAGGGCTCGTACGGAGGTATGTAGATAGTCGTTTTTCCCTTGCTTTATTTGCGAGTGGAACAAAGACGGAAGTAACTACTAGTGGTACAGGATACCCTCTAGCATGCACCTTACAGTCCCGTGCGGACTATGTACATAGATGTAGATGTAGATAAAACACAGGGAGTGAAATACTGAAGATAGGAAGAATAATATATAGGAAGCGAAAGGTTATCCACATCTTGTACAGAAACCATACTGCAGTCACAGTAGTCGAATTACATGAAAGGAAGACAGTAGTTGAGAAGGGAGTGAGACGGAATTGTAGCATATCTACCATGCTACTCAATCTGTGCATTGAACAAGCAAAAAAGAAATCAAGAAAAAATGTTCAAATGGCTCTAAGCACTATGGGTCTTGACATCTGAGGTCATCAGTCCCCTAGACTTACAACTACTTAAAACCTAACTAACATAAGGACATCACACAGATCCATGCCCTAGGCAGGATTCGAACCTGCGACCGTAGCAGCAGCGCAGTTCCGAACTGAAGCGCATAGTACCGCTCGGCCACAGCTGCCGGCAGAAATCAAGGATAAATTGCTGAAAGTTAACTGAAGCAGAAGAAAAAAACTTCGAAGTTTGCCGCTAACATTGTAATTCTGTCAGAGAAGGCAAGGTTGTTGGACGAGCAACTGAACATTCCTTCTTGAAACAGGTTACAAGATGAAAATCAACAAAAGTAAAACAAGGGTAATGGGATGTGATCGAACTCAATGAGGCGGTGCCGAAGGAATTAGATTTGGAAAAGAGGCACTCAAAATAGTCGACGTGTATCATTACTCGGGCAGTAAAATAAGTTACTGAAGATAGTCTAAGTAAAGGGGATATAAAATACACTCGTCAATTGCAAAAAAAGCTTTTCTGAAATTACAGAAATTTGTTAACACTGAATATGAATTTACAAACTTTAAGAGCTGTTTTTTCTGAAGGTAATTATCTGGAGGGTAGCTTCGCATGGAAGTGAAACATGGAAGATAAACAGTTCAGAAAAGAAGAAAGTAGAAGCTTTTGAAATGTGGTGCTACAGAAGAATGCTTAAAATTAGATGGGTAGATTGAGTAACTAATGACGAGGTAGCGAATCGAAGGTGAATCTCTGCTGACCGTGTAGGTGCGCCCACACGATGCATTTTTCTGTTCAATTAGAAATGGAGACCATGCGCGCATTGCTTCCCAGCTTCGGTGGGAATCCTTGCGCTTTTTAGCAGACAGGCAGCTGTGGCCCTTGTGTGTTTCGTTGTGTATGGTGAGGTTATGTTATGAAGCGATTTACATGTAGTAATATTTATTGCCTCCAAAGGAAGCACGCTTAAATTTATGGATGGTTACAGTCGTACGGAATACCGTCGCTAAAAGATTGTTTGAATAAAAATTTTAGATGTGATGCTCAGAGCGTCAAGTATAGGATAAAAAGTCTCCGATCATATTACTTTAAAGAACAGAACATCGTTAAGTAGGAACACAGGGAAGAATAAGGCAGAAATTTACGAACATTGTATATGAAAACTGTGGACGAATATTCACGCTATGGCGACTTAATAGAAGAACTGACGAGCCTGACATCTGAACAAAACAAATGATGGAGTATGTGTAGCTCCTCAACAAACAACTAGAAATAAAAATGAAGGACACTGATGACACAAAAAATACAAAATTGGAAAACACAACCTTCGTTCGAGTGGAATCTGAAGACGTTAATCTACATAGCTTATAATATTATTTTCGAAATTACAATTGTGTAAACTATTTTTCTGTAAAATAAAATACAAATGAGGCATTGAAGGTTAATTAAAGCTTCATATGAAGATATGAACCTCCGTTAAGTATTTCGCGATTTCACAAATAATCACTGAAATGCTTTGTTGTGAAATGCGAAATAAATACAGGGTGTACATAAAGTCAGGGAACAATTTCAATTATTTATTGCACAAGAACTAAACATTGCACAGATGTCATACATATTGCAATTTGGAGTGAATATCTAAAAGTTTTTGTCACAAACCATGAGTGACCCGGCAGACGTCAATACGGTAATCGAATTCTTGCCATACCCGTCCCAACATGCCAACGTCGACTGGGGCACTCGCTTCCCGTATTCTCTCCCGGAGATCTGCTACATCACGTGGTAGAGAGGCGGTACATACACCAGATCTTTAATGTGTCCCCACAGGAAAAAGTCACACGGTGTGAGACCTGGTGATCGGGGAGGCCATTTCATGAAACAGCTATCCCCATCTGTAGCACGGCCGATCCATCGATGCGGCAGCTCCGTGTTCAGGTACCCGCGAACTTCACGATGAAAATTACCAAACTACGCTGTGGCGGTATACACGAAAAAAAAAAACTTTCAGGGTTTCTCTTCAAAATGACATGTATGATATCTGTACAATGTTTGGTTCTTGTGCAATAAATAATTGAAAGTGTTCCTGAACTTCATGTATACCCTGTAGTTCAAACTGGTATATGCGTCGCCGGTTGCCAGCTAACGAAATATTATTGCCAGCCTTATCGCTGCAATTTCCCAAACCGAAAATCTAAAATCTCGCTGTGAATTCCTTATGAGATTTGCAAACAAAACGTCGTCCGCACTTTCCATTTTCGCACCTCTGTCATTTAGATACTTCTTTAGCTACAGTTGCTCAAGTTTTTCGTTTTCTGTTGTATTTTCATCACAATAAAGGCAGTACAAGCTCCCAAGCAAGGAGGGGGGGTCCATTGCAGCCTGGTTGCGCGATGAGGCAAGCTTGGGTACAAAAATGCTCATGCGTACATGCATTCTTTCCACAAATTTTGTGCATGCCCCTTTATTCCCATGCGTCTTTGATTGAGCACGAAGATCAGGTTCCAGCACGATATGCCTCCTAGAACGATCCACCGTTCTCATGCTCTCAGACTATCCGTCGCGTGACGTGACGTGTACGCTTCTCGCAATCTTACGGCGACATGAATGTTCCTTTACTGAATGGTAAAACGAAGCAATAAAATGTAATGCAATGTAGGCCGAGACGTGGCATAAGCACCACAGTAGCTTACTTTTATTTTTCTCAGGATTTCGAACATCTTGCACTATTTCATACTGTCAAACGCTTTCTCTTCATTCTTGTTTCCATTACCAATCGCAACACTAGAACTGCCTCTCTGGTATCCTTACCTTTCCGAAAGGCAAACTGATAGTTACCTGTCAGCAACCTGTACGAATGACCGCTAAGCTGATTGCGCCGTAGTTCTCGCACGTATCTGCTCTTGCTGTCTTTGCAATTGTGTGGGTGCCTGGACGAATGACCGTTAAGCTCATTCTGCCATAGTTCTTATGTATCTGGTCTTGCTGTCTTCGCAATTGTGTGTGTGATACTTCCCGAAAGTCTAATGGTATGTCTCCAGGCTATACATGGGGTGTAGCAACATGATATTGTTACCCAGCTACAGATTTTAATTTCACAAATGTGCACGCTTGAATTGACTGCCTTTATCTTTGTTTACCATTCTGTTTTTGTTCAGTGTAAATTTCTTTCTCAGTTTCTCAAGGCTCAGCCTTTCATTCTCTCCTGCCGTTGAATCTCAGCCCAAACTCCATCGCAGATAGGGGCTATTGCAAAGCTCTTTTTGCGAGTAGTTGATAATAAACTTCCACAGCATGACGAGGCAGAAGAGGAACAATGGAAGCGCCTGAGCTCTGCCGTAGCAGTAGTAACGGTCACAAAAATTGATTCATTCCAACGATGACGTCAAGAGAACAAGAAGTGAAGCCAAGGCCGATCCCGGGGAATACCCGGTCAGAGGTGCGGCTCTCTCCGGCCACACAATAAGTCGTGGGCAGCAACTGCAAACTGAGAGGTGAGCGGGCGACGCATCGGTATGCTGTCCCGCGTTGGGGGAACAACCTGGCGACCGGTAAACCCTAACATGCACTCGATCCCTGCCACATGTGGTGGCAGTGAATTAACATCGCTGCCGTTTCTGAGAACAATTCAGTGTTTCGAACTACAACATTTCAGTGACGACAGCAGCTGTTAGTTCTCGCAGCGCTGCCCAGTAGCTACTGGAAGTATCGCGAAGTAGCATTCCACTTGCGGCAACTGCAGGTCAAGAAATAATGACAGAAACATCCTTTTTGCCTAGGATTATGACCAGAGGGCGAAAATATGTACTAAAATTTCAAAAGTAAGTTCTACAATATGGGCCATATGTACCAAATACTTCAACTACGCAATTGAAACAGATGAACCAATACAAAAGAGAAACAACTTACACAGGGTTTCATCAAAATATTTCCTTGAGATTTCCTATGCTTCCAAGTTGAAATTCCAAAATCGCAAAATTTTTGATTGAAAATTTAAACTGGAAAACATGTCTTGGAACTCTTGAAACGACCTAGTTGGTTGGTTGGTTGTTTTGGGGAAGGAGACCAGACATCGAGGTCATCGGTCTCATCGGATTAGGGAAGGACGGGGAAGGAAGGCGGCCGTGCCCTTTGAAAGGAACCATCCCGGCGTTTGCCTGGAGCGATTTAGGGAAATCACGGAAAACCTAAATCAGGATGGCGGGATGCAGGATTGAACCGTCGTCCTGCCGAATGCGAGTCCACTGTGCTAACCACTGCGCAACCTCGCCCGGTGGACATACATGCATGCATCCATGTCTCAGGGAACAGACACTTTTTATTATTATTATTACAGTGATTGTAAATATCACGGAAATTTCTTGCGTTGCAGCGTACAGGAAGAAAACGGAAATTTCTGCTATAAGGGAGGTTCATATTGAATCCCTTTCCTCGGCGGAAAGTATTCTTACATTTCATAAGCCCATTTGTGATTCTATGTTTTCGTAAATTGTGTTCCTTAAGTTGTACCTAATTGGTATTCCAGATTAATTTTCATAAATTACAATTTTGTATTCTTCTAATACGACAATTTCAACTCCTTTCTCATTTTTTATCCTAACATAAGTACTTATATATACATATATAATTTGGGGTGGAAAAGTGGATCATAATAAAAACGAAAAAGGTGTTTTGAAAATTACCTAATAACATCTCAGTTTTAACGAGAATAGAACTGCAGGTTCATTTTACTGTTGTACAGACTATAATGGAATTTATTGGCAAAATTACGTACTTAAAATTTAAAGGACGCTTATACTGTTTCGACATAAGTTTTATAGAATTCTTTATGTCTATTTTGCTCAAGTATTGCATTTTTTAGTTGTGTCACTGTTCTTAGCGGGCTGCGATATGGGACAGTGTTCTGGGTGTAATTCATTTCAACAAGAAAATCTTCAGTCCTCAAAAACGTCCTGTAAGAATGATACGTGGCGCTCACCCACGAGCATCTTGTAGACCTGTGTTTAAAAAGTTAGTCATTTTGACTACTACTTTGCAGTGTATTTATTCCCTCGTGAAGTTTGTTGTCAGTAACCCATTACAGTTCAAAAGCAAAATGATATACACAATTACAATACCAGTGGAAAAGATGGCATTCATTAGGCTATTCCACACCAAGGTTGTCCTTCGTACAAAAAATGGAGCACAATGTTGCCACCAAAATTATTGATCACTTACCCAATTATATATAAGGTCTGCAGATAGAAAAATTAAATTTGAAAATAAACTGAAAAAGTGTCTCCCTGGTAGCTTCTTCTACTCCCTCGAAGATTTTCTATCATTGCAATGTGTAAAAGGCGGTGGCTAGGAATAACTAATTCACATGTGCATGAAAAAAGGCACTTGTAAATGGCAAGGACGTGCCCGTATTTACATACAGATGTAAAATGACTCATTCCATATCATTACGATTAAGCATACAAACGATCCATGGGACAGGTAGCTAGCTTCACACTATGAGCATTGATATGTTAACTACAGTAAAAAAGGTCGTAAAACTACCATCCACGCATCCACTTGCGTTTAATGATACTTTGTGAATAGTTAGACCCAAAGACCATTACGGGGAGTCGCGCTGCTATTGGCTAACGCGTGTGGCGTCACCGCGTATATTGTTCTATCGCTGTGCGCAGAGTTAACACCGGCGTCGTATATTTAATGTTCTTAAGTGTTGATGCACGTTATTAAGCATCGCTTAAATCAAAAATTGCAAGAAATAATCATTCTTATGTCACCTTCAGACTATACAGGGTGGTCCATTGATCGTGACCGGACCAAATATCTCACGAAATAAGCGTCAAACGAAAAAACTACAAAGAGCGAAACGTGTCTAACTCTAAGGGGGAACCAGATGACCCTACGGTTGGCCCGCTAGATGGCGCTGCCATAGGTCAAACGGATATTAACTGTGCTTTTTAAATAGGAACACCCATTTTTTATTACATATTTGTTTAGTACGTAAAGAAATAGGAATGTTTTAATTGGACCACTTTTCTCGCTTTGTGATAGGTGACGCTGTAATAGTCACAAACATATGGCTCACAATTTTAGACGAACAGTTGGTTGGTTGGTTGGTTTTGGGGAAGGAGACCAGATAGCGTGGTCATCGGTCTCATCGGATTAGGGAAGGATGGGGAAGGAAGTCGGCCGTGCCCTTTCAGAGGAACCATCCCGGCATTTGCCTGGAGTGATTTAGGGAAATCACGGAAAACCTAAATCAGGATGGCCGGAACAGTTGGTAACAGCTAGGTTTTTTAAATTAAAATACAGAACGTAGGTACGTTGGAACATTTTATTTCGGTTGTTCCAATGTGATACATGTATCTTTGTGAACTTATCATTTCTGAGAACGCATGCTGTTACAGCGTGATTACCTGTAAATACCACATTAATGCAATAAATGTTCAAAATGATGTCCGTCAACCGCAATACATTTGGCAATACGTGTAACGACATTCCTCTCAACAGCGAGTAGTTCGCCTTCCGTAATGTTCGCACATGCATTGACAATGCGCTGACGCATGTTGTCAGGCGTTGACCGTGGATCACGATGGCAAATATCCTTCAACTTTCCCCACAGAAAGAAATCCGGGGACGTCAGATCCGGTGAACATGCGGGCCATGGTATGGTGCTTCAACGATCAATCCACCTGTCATGAAATATGCTATTCAGTACCGCTTCAACCGCACGCGAGCTATGTGCCGGCCATCCATCATGTTGGAAGTACATCGCCATTCTGTCATGCACTGAAACATCTTGTAGTAACATCAGTAAAACATTACGTAGGAAATCAGCATACATTGCACCATTTAGATTGCCATCGACAAAATGGGGGCCGGCCATCCATCATGTTGGAAGTACATCGCCATTCTGTCATGCACTGAAACATCTTGTAGTAACATCAGTAAAACATTACGTAGGAAATCAGCATACATTGCACCATTTAGATTGCCATCGACAAAATGGGGGCCAATTATCCTTCCTCCCATAATGCCGCACCATAAATTAACCCGCCAAGGTCGCTGATGTTCCACTTGTCGCAGCCATCGTGGATTTTACGTTGCCCAATAGTGCATATTATGCCGGTTTACGTTACCGCTGTTGGTGAATGACGCTTCTTCGCTAAATAGAACGCGAACAAAAAATCTGTCATCGTCCCGTAATTTCTCTTGTGCCCAGTGGCAGAACTGTACACGACGTTCAAAGTCGTCGCCATGCAATTGCTGGTGCATAGAAATATGGTACGGGTGCAATCGATGTTGATGTAGCATTCTCAACACCGACGTTTTTGAGATTCCCGATTCTTGCGCAATTTGTCTGCTACTGACGTGCGGATTAGCCGCGACAGCAGCTAAAACACCTACTTGGGCATCATCATTTGTTGCAGGTCGTGGTTGACGTTTCACATGTGGCTGAACACTTCCTGTTTCCTTATGTAACGTAACTATCCTGCGAACGGTCCGGACACTTGGATGATGTCGTCCAGGATACCGAGCAGCATACATAGCACACGCCCGTTGGGCATTTTGATCACAATAGCCATACATCAACACGATATCGACCTTTCCCGCAATTGGTAAACGGTCCATTTTAACACGGGTAATGTATCACGCTTTTGTTGATGTTCATCTTATATCCGCCTTTCAAGACACTGTCCATTCCGTTCAACTGCTCTTCTAAGTCCTTTGCTGTCTCTGACAGAATTACAATGTCATCGGCGAACCTCAAAGTTTTTATTTCTTCTCCATGGATTTTAATACCTACTCCGAATTTTTCTTTTGTTTCCTTTACTGCTTAGTAGAATTAAGTCGGGTGATGCTGAGGGAATTAGATTAGGAAATGAGACACTTAAAGTGGTAAAGGAGTTTTTCTATTTGAGGAGCAAAATAACTTATGATGGTCGAAGTAGAGAGGACATAAAATGTAGACTGGCAATGGCAATTAAAACGTTTCTGAAAAAGAGAAATTTGTTAACATCGAGTATAGATTTAAGTGCCAGGAAGTCGTTTTTGAAAGTATTTGTGTGGAGTGTAGCCATGTATGGAAGTGAAACATGGACGATAAATAGTTTGGACAAGAAGAGAATAGAAGCTTTCGAAATGTGGTGCTACAGAAGAATGCTGAAGATTAGATGGGTAGATCACATAACTAATGATGAAGTATTGAACAGAATTGGGGAGAAGAGGAGTGTGTGGCACAACTTGACAAAAAGTAGGGACATGTTAGTAGGACATGTTCGGAGCCATCATGAGATCACAAATTTAGCATTGGAGGGCAGCGTGAAGGGTAAAAATCGTAGAGGGAGACCAAGAGATGAATACACTAAGCAGATTCAGAAGGATGTGGGTTGCAGTAAGTACTGGGAGATGAAGAAGCTTGCACAGGATAGAGTAGCATGGAGAGCTGCATCAAACCAGTCTCAGGACTGAAGACCAAAACAACAACAACAATGTATCACGAAGCAAATACCGTCCGCACTGGGGGAATGTTACGTGATACTACGTACTTACACGTTTGTGACTATTACAGCGCCATCTATCACAAAGAGAAAAAAGTGGTCCAACTAAAACAATCATATTTCTTTACGTACTACACGAATATGTAATAAAAATGGGGGTTCCTAATTTAAAAAACGCTGTTGATATCCGTTTGACTTATGGCAGCGCCATCTAGCGGGCCAACCATAGCGCTATCTGGTTTTCCCCTTCAAGCTAGACGAGTTTCGTTCTTTGTAGTTTTTTCGTTTGATTCTTATTTCGTGAGATACTTGGCCCGGTCACTATCAATGGACCACCCTGTATAACGAGCTAGAACATCTTACTGCGTTAATAAATACCGTAGCTCAGCAAAATCACGACGCAGCCCACTGAAGATTTTTCTTCGGGAAAATTTCTTTGTGTTTCCTCTCTTAGCTTGTGTGTTTGGATGACTTATTCTAATGAAGGTTCTTGGCCTTAAGTAGAGGGAAACCATTCTGTGATGCATTTCGGGAAATTTTGAAGTTATTGTAAAAATTCTCTTTTGCATCGTTCCGTCGCAATTAGCAGCATGTAGCACCGAAAACTGCAAAAATCACTTAAAACACCTTTATTTTATTGAACCAGTCAATTGAAGGAAAAGTAAGACCACCTCTGGATATTAAGCAGCTCTAGCCATTACCGGTGGTGTAATATGAATCCGGGAGAATTTTCTCTGAGACTGGGAAGCTATCAATGTAGGAGTAAGATCAGATCCAGCCTGCAATGAAACATTTTCTAATTTGTTGTTTTATTGCAGAAGAAAACTGGCCATTGACTCTAAATAGTGAAAATGTGAGGTCATCCACAAAACATTTTCTAATTTGTTGTTTTATTGCAGAAGAAAACTGGCCATTGACTCTAAATAGTGAAAATGTGAGGTCATCCACATGATTGCTAAGAGTAATCTGCTAGATTTCGGTTACACGATAAATCACACTAGTCTAAAGGCTGTAAATTCAACTAAATACTTTGGGATTACAATTACGAATAGCTTAAACTGGAGCGACCAGACAGGTAATATTGGGGGCAGAGGAAACCAACGACTGCGATTTATTGGCAGAACACTTAGAAAACGCCATAAATCTACTAAAGAGACGGCTTACACTACGCTTGTCCGCCCTGTACTGGAATATTGCTGTGCGGTGTAGGATCTGCATCAGATAGCATTGATAGAAGGCATGGAAAAAGTTCAAAGAAGGGCAGCTCGTTTAGTATTATCACGAAATAGGGGACAGAGATCACAGATGTGACATGCGGATTAGACAGGATCTACTCATGAAATTTCAGTCAACAACCTCCTTTCCGAATGCGAAAACATTTTGCGTGCGTCCACCTACACAGGGATAAACGATCATAGTAATAAAACAAGAGAAATCAAAGCTCGCACGGAAAGATTGAAGTGTTCGTTTTTCTACTGAGCTGATAGAGAGTGGAATGGTAGGAAAATAGCCTGGAGAGGGTTCGATGAACAGTCTGCCAGCCACTTTATTGCGAAATGCAGAGTAGTTATATGCATGTAGGAGAAGAACATCTACCTACTCCCACAACACTCATGGAATACTTGGCTTGCAGGAACTTGTTACTTCTTTTCAAAGTGTAGTTTTCTATCCTCAGCAGTTGTATCTCGGTTTTTAATCTGTCTGTTTCGTGTTTAGCAGTAACGTCTAGGTCTCTGCTCTTTGCTGATCGACTAATCTAATTTAATTTTATTCGGAGGCAAAGCTTTTAAGGCAGATAGTGTACTCTTCTCTTCTCGCATCGTCGATCTCTTGCTCAAGCTACTTAATTTTAGAAGCAAACCTGTTTTCGGATAGCTTTACTGTCGTAGAAATGAAACTTTTGTAAACGGTATAAAAATAATGTGTAATTAAAAAAAATAACACATAGAAACATTCTTCTAAAGAGGATGAATATCTGGTAATTATTTGAACGTTGTCCTTGCAGGTGCTTGCGACAACCTCAGCTGCATCTCCATGCTAATTTGGAATCTTTTATGATGGCAAAAAGTCACCATTTAATTGTCTTTTCAAAGGAAACCCCAAAAGCTCATATTTTAAGTCCCGTTCATATTCTTCAGGAAGGCAATTATGTCGTCAAATCCTTGCATTATTCACATTAATAGGATCAGTTCTTCGACAGCGCGAGACCTGTTTGCGCTATAGCTGTCCTGTCTTTTTGAAATCGGTGGTAAACGACATTCGCAGTTTTATATGGAGCATTTTTGCATTCAGTAATAGCGCAGTGATTTCTAATTTTGCTCATAGTACTACAAGACGATCAGAAGGAAAAATAGCTGATAAACAACTGTATTATATTTATTTAAACACATGGATTTGGCAACTTGCTTGCATTAACAACGCACGTGTAGTGATCTTGTTTCCCGCTTCTTGCTTCCCGATTCCTAATGACGCCACGCCTAATGACGTTAAGTTCTTATAACGGTAATGACCATTCTTCATCTCACCACAATGCACGCCTGTGGTTCAGTACAGTTTTGTATTTGTTCGCAAATGAGTTTTTCAATAAACAAACACCAAAGATTCGAGAGAAAATCACTAATATCACACCTATTCGTGTACGGAGGACCAAAATTCTCCCGAAGGACATTTTGCTGTCCACGCCTTCTGTGAATTCTAATATTAGTAGGAACTACCTCCCACTTTGTTCCATCATGAGCTTTCGTTTCTTCATTGGCAAGTGAACTAGTGGTAAAGATGCCGCACTTGCAGTTTCACATCTGCACAGCAGCAGCAGCACACACAATAAGTGCTACCAACAACGCATAGTAATTGGCAGTGCGTAGTTTATACAATCGAAAGAAAAAAACGTCACGTCGGTGACTTTGGGTATTAAATATTTTTTCTCGTAAAGTATGCAGTTGACAGCGTCGATTTTTAATTCAAAATGAACGCGGCTAAGAAATATTAAAAGGCAGGAAGCCTATTACACCTCCTAAAACAATTATAAGAAGAAGAAGAAGAAGAGTTAAAATTTTGCTATGTCGAGTTGCCTGTTCTAGTGTTAAAGAATCGAACACTCATGTACAAAACGCTTTCAGCAACGAAGAATACACGATTACGATGGTAGACATTCTGTGAGGATGTACTCAGCCAACCCAGATGACAGCACGAGTGAGAAACACATTACGTAGCTTCTGTATGGGTTGCGTCTTAAGAGTGATGAGTTCGTTTTCCTGATAGATTTCTGTGAACGGAAGACTCTTTTCCGACGACACGAAAATAGGTCGACATCGGGCACGTTAGACATGTTTCTCTACCTCATTCTTTGTACAACAAAGATTCGTTGCAAAGGCCATACGGTAGATTACGTTTGTCCGTAGGCTTTTCAGGCCGTGCCTGAAAAGCGGCTTCTAATTAAAAGGCGTGCTTATAGAGTATGTCTTAGTTGTACGCCTCATGCGTGATTTCCTGTCAGGAAGGTCATGAATACTAAGTAAACTCGGTTAAATTTCGGTTACTCGATAAAGCACAATTTTAAGAGTCGTCAGTGCAACTAAGTACCTAGGAATTGCAATTACGAACAAATTAAAATGGAATCGCCACATAAAAAATGTTCAACATTGCACGTTCACTTACAGAGCCTCGACAGTGGTACACTCTGTATTTAAAATAGTCTTATTAGACTCCGCCCAGTGGTGAAGGCGTTGGATGCACCGGGTCTGGAGGCCCTCGGTCTGCAAATCGACGCTAACAAAGCATCGTTCTGCTACACCTGCAGCGGCAAGAAACGAGACAATGGCCAGCAACGTTGTCCGCCCTTCATTTGTTTTTCTGCACCTTTCCCAAAGCGAGTCACGACCCAAGCGATGGCAAGAAGTGCGTCTGCAGAGTTCAGTGCTGGATGGCGCGTCATTTCAACAGTGATACTTCTACATGGTTACCTCCTCTGCGATTCACACTTAGATGTTGGGCGGAGGGTGCATAGAGCCGGTTTTAGAATATCTGTCTACCTTTCCGCTCTCGAGCAGCACGTAGGAATAATGAATTCGTAAATCCTCCGTGCGAGCTCTGAGTTAAACATTGTCTAGTGACATTAATGTAACAACCTGTCAAACACCTGAATAACCACCTTTCGCAGCGGAGACGGCTGTGAGACTTGCAGGAAGAGAGTCGATGTGGTTCTGGAAGATACTGATAAGGATGTGGAGTCATGCCGACTCCATTGTCGCGGCCAGCTGCGCTAGATATCTCGGCCGAGGATGCATGGGCCGAGCAGCCCGCTCGAGGTGGTCCCATATATTCTCGATGGGTTTCAATCCGAGGAGTTCGGTGGTTAGGGGAGTACAGTAAACTCACCCTGGTGCTCTTCGAGCAACGCACGTACACTGCGAGATGTGTGACACATTGCACTGTCCTGCTGGTCATCGTGCTGAGGAAAAACAAAATGCATATAGGGGCGGACAAGGCCCCAAAGACAAATGCATACTTGTGATGATCCACCTTGCCTTACAGAATGAGGTCACCCAGAAAGTGCCACGAAAACATCCCCAAGACCAAAACACTTCCTCCTCCGGCCTGGACCTCCCCGACGAATATTGCAGGGCAGTACACGCCAATGGCCATGCGTCCGCCAGAGCATAAAACGTGATTCATCTGAAAAGATCACCTGTCGCCATTCAGTGGGCGTCCAGTTGCGCTACTGGCGTGCAAATTCCAGCTTTCGTCGCCAGTGAATAGCATGGGTGCATGAACAAGGCGCCTGAGGCAGAGGTCCATACGCAACAACGTTTGATGAACGGTCGTTGAGGAGACACTGTTGGTAGTCCCTTGGTTCGCCTGGTGGTCAATTACGCGTCTTTTCACTGTACACTTCTCCGCAGCCGTCGTTCATCCCTAAGGCCCGTGGTGCACCACAGTTGCCTCGGCAACGGTTTTGGATAGCGCCATTTTGCCATACTTTAACCACGGCGGAAAGCGAACTGTTTACAGTTTAACCGTTTCGCAAATGTTCCACAATTGGCCAGAAAGCCAATCATCATGCTCTTCTGGACGTCAGATAGCTCGCTATGTATCCGACAACGATTGCGCTGTTTTTCGCGTCCCCCCGACATGCTTTATGTACCCTCCACCGATAGTGCTTCCCCCTGCCATCTGTGAGTGGTTATTGATGTTAACGTCGAACACAGGCGGTGGTCACGTTAATGTGACTGGACCATATAATTTTCAGGTGAACAACGAAACAAACCGAACAAAATGCGCCTTTTTAATATCTTTTATGCCTTCAGTAGTAGATAAACTAATATAAACTTTTTAACGACCTCCATGAAAAAATTTCTTTCACTATTGAACTCGAAAACGAAAACCGCCAATTACATTATTTAGACTTGACGCTTACAGTAGAAGACAATAACATCACTTTCAATATTTTTCGAAAAGAAACGTATACTGACCAAATAGTGCCTGCTTCCTCTTTTCATCCACAGTCTCAAAAAATGGCCTTTTTTCACTCTGCCGTCCACCGAGCCACCTCCATAACACTTTCAACAGAAAAGTTTAATGAAGAGATTAATTTACTTAAAACCATAGCAGTCAATAATGAATATACGCCTAACATAGTGCACGATACCCTAAAAAAGAAAACTGCAAGAACTACCACGCTCAACACCTCATGCACTGAAATTAACCCAAAAAAACGTTTTTCTATTCCTTTCATAGGACCCATTTCCTATCAGATTCAGCGCATGCTTCGCAACAAATACAACTGCAATGTTGCCTTCTCTACTAATAACAATCTGAAGAGAAACTTCATTCATAATTTGAAATCCATTCGCTCCCCTACAGAAAGTTCTGGCGTTTATAAGATCATATGTGATACCTGCTCCTCCTACTATATACGGCAAACTGGGCGTGTTTCACCATCAGATATAAAGAACATCTTTTGAGAAAGAACGGAACCAGTCCCCTAAATTCATCCTTTGCCGATCATCTCTTAATTACTGGACACGTGCCTAAAGCCGTAGGCGATAGCAATATTCTGCATACCGAAACGAAGTAGCTTAGATGTTTTAGAGGAATTGGGGATTTTCAAACATCTCTCTCGTCATGATGGCCTCATTCTCAACGAACAGCTGCAGCTGCGAAAAAAAAAAAAAACTTTTTCGACTGTATAAAGCCATTGCTTGATCTTTGATTCAGATTTCCTCATGCATTTTACTAAATGTTGTTTTTCTGTTACATCTTTGCTGTTTTCTTGCATGTCATAACTGACTTTTTTTTTTACGTTACAAAATGTATCTCTGTTTAAAGCAGATAAATATGTAACTTCATCCTATTATTATTAGTGCTTACGTTATGCCTGAATCAGCTGCATCACGATTTCATGTGTCTAAATTTGAATGTACAGTAGCCTAGTTGTTTCTGCGGCTACTAGATGGCGCTCGTAGCAACACCATGTTTACTTGGCCACACTTTCTAACGTGGGCACCTCAGTCTTGTTGCAACCCTTGTTCACTCAAGTACGAGCAGCCCTTAGCGGCTCGCCATCTTATTTACAACTATTCATGACGTCGCCTTTCCGGCTTAGATTTTTGTTAAATGTGACTTGTAAGTACTGCATCTCTTTCCAGTCAGTACAAACTTTAATTTTATTAATGTATTATATACCTAATATGTTTTAGAACAGTTAGTTTAATTCTGAAGACGACGCTCATAGTAGCGTCGAAACCTGGTCAATTTTGACTTAATATTTGTGACCGAGGGCTTATTTGTTCTAATATAACTTTGTATTATATTATACAGAAATAAATTTGACCCACATTAGATGACACATATGTGCCGAAACATATCTAGGTGAATAAAAAGAAAGAAACTTTTTTTTTTGCATAAGACAGAATTTACGAAACACAAATTTACCAGTTATCTTTCATCTACAGCGCTTCAAAGCGACCAGTCTGCTATTTTAAGGGGGATCACTAATAACAGGTCCAGCGAGCCTACAATATTATGTTTGGTAATGCTAGTTACTAACGTAAAGCTGGCAGAATAATTTAATGAAAGAATGTTACGACATGAAAATCTCTGTAGAAAGATCCGTGTGCAGCGGAGAACCCAGCAGACAGTAAAGCCACTGTGTAAATAAAGTATTTCTCACTTCGGTTCTCCCTGCGGGCCTCGAACTACGTCATCGCTTCAGCAAAGTTTCCTACATAACTGGTGAGACGAGATTCTGTTCCGCGAAGACATTCCGTTGGCGCACTGACCGCTGCAACACATCCTAGGTCAGAGCCCTAAGTACTGCTACAATCGCTGAGGCTCACCTGGGGAGTAATAAATAGTTTTATTTGTGTACCTCTACAGAAACTCATCAATTGTTTAAATGTGTGTGAATTCCTATGTGACCAAACTGCTGAGGTCATCGGTCCCTAGACTTACACACTACTTAAACTAACTTATGCTAAGAACAACACGCACACCCATGCCCGAGGGAGGACTCGAACCTCCGGCGCGAGGGGCCGCGCAATCCGTGACATGGCGCCTCTAACCACGCGGCCACCAGCGGGGCTGAAACTCATCACTACTGTTTCTGATAACATACCACTTCTCTAGTGCCCAAACCTTCACGTTAGATACTGTCTTACTTTCAATTCTGTATCTCACGAAAGTCAGGCACCTGTGCAAATATGACGAACAATTTGCAGCTGAAATTTGTGATATGGTCAGGATCTTGGCTTTTGTGAGATAGACATAAGAATGTTCGTGATTAAAACTTCCGCTACAGTTGTACAGTTAGTTACTGACTGACGTCTTTACACTACCAGGTTTCAGGGACTCAACCCCATCTTCAGGGGTATCTGTAAATACGAGGGCGTGCTGAAAAGTAATGTCTCCGAATTATTTATGTAAAAACACTTAAGGCTTTTTAAATAAAACAAACATTAACAACATTCTACACCTTTATTATTCATGTCTACATGTTTGCAGCCGTCTGCCGCTATAGTGCTCGGAATTGAAGAGTTTGACATGTCGGTGTGTAACGTAACTATGTCTATCCCTGAGAAACAGCGTGCTATAATAGAGTCTAGCATTCGAGCATTCTACGAGTGTGTTGACACATGGAGAACGTTTTTTTTTATTTTTTTATTTTTTAGCACGACATTGCCAGACAACACACGAGCGCTGCGACATCTGCAACAATCTGACGCTTTGGGTAACTGTCATCGATCATTCATATGCAGTCCCAACTCGGCCTCTTCCTATTTTCATCTGCTTCCAAAGCTTAAAGAACACCTTTGATGATTTGATTTTGATAATGAAAAAGTGGTGCAAGTAGAGGTGAGCTCCATCAACAACGTCATTCTACAGTGACGGTATCGACAAACTGGTTTCTCTGTGGGAGAAATGTTTTCGTTACCAGGATGAGTATGTTGAGGAATAAATATGTAGACATGAAGAATAAAGGTGCAGAATGTTGTTAATGTTTGTTTTATTTAAAAAGCCTTAAGTGTTTTTACATTAAAAATTCGGAGGCATTACTTTTCAGCAGGCCTTCGTATATTAGGTCGAAGCGTCCATGTCAAAGTTAACTTACAAGGCAACACGTCTGCCGTACATGGCTTATCAGATTGATTACCCAAATCTGACCGCGTAACAAGCACCTTTCTCATGTAACTGACGTAAACCACCCTTATCCTGAAAGTGCCGGCTAGAGGGCACAGAGTAAAGGACCAAGCGATCAAATTCTTGTATAGCGTTGTCATTGGAAGGCGGGATGCAGATAACGCAGACGGAACTCACTGGCGCACTGTACAAGTGCTGGCTTCCAATAACAACGCTATATAAACGTTTTATCGGTTGGTCCGTTCACTCCGAGGCCCGAGAGAAAGGCCTCGGTTCACTCCGTGCCCTCTCGCAGGCGTTTTCAGGATAAGTATGATGACTAGCGTTGCTCGTGGCGTGGGCAGCTTTGGGTGTTCAGTTTGATAAACCATGTATACCAGATGTTTTTCTTTTTAAGCTAGCTTAGGCATGGGCGCTTCCACTTTCTATTTATAGATATACCTGCAGTTAGGGCCGAATCCTGAAATCCGATAGTGTAAGGACTTCAGTCAATAAAGAACTGTGCAGCTGTAGCGGATATTCCAATCATGAACATGACATCAGGATGAGGATGAGAAACATGTGGTAATGCAAAAACCAAACATAACTCTAAGAGAAGAAAAAGGAAAACATCGACGAACGAGGGAATTATCCGAATGGGGCATAAATAGGTAGTTGTGATGTATGCGTACAGACAAAAAAAATTATTACTATTTCATAAAAATTGGACGATTTACGTAGAGAAAGAGCTTCACAAATTGAACGAGTCAATAATGTGTTGGTCCACCTCTAGCCCTTATCCAAGCAGTTAATCGGCTTGGCATTGGCTGACAGAGATGTTGGATGTCATGCTATATTTTATTCAACTGCGCGTTATATTGTCTCACTTCTGAGCTGGTTGGAGGGTCCTGCCCGCAATGCTCCAAATGTTCTCAGTTGGAGAGAGATCCAGCGAACTTGTTGGTCGACGTAGTGTTAGGCAAGCACGAAGACAAGCAATAGAAGTTCTTGCCGTGTGCAGGAGGGCATTATCTTGCTGAAATGTAAATTCAGGATGGCTTGCCACCAAGGACAACAAAAGGGCGTAGAATATCATCGACGTACTTTTGTGCTGCCAGGGTGCTGTGGATGACAACCAACAGGTTCTGCTATTGAAAGAAATGACACCCTAGCCCATCACTCCTGGCTGGCGGTCCGTATGGCTGGCGACAGTCAGGTTGGTATCTCACCGACGTCAGAGTTGCCTCCAGACACATCTTTGGCCTCGAATGTCAATGACTGGAGTATAATTGTCTTCAGTGATGAGTCTCGCTTCGGACTGAGTCCGATGACCAGTGACGACGTGTCTGTAGACGCCCCAGACAGCGGTGGGATACCAACCTGTATGTCGCCTGCTATAGGGGTCGACAACCAGGGGAGATGGCCTGGGGCGCCATTTGTTTTCATAGCAGGACCCCTTGCCTGCCACCTGCATCACCCAAAAACATAGCGGTACGCTGACGATATTCTACGCCCCGTTTTGTTGCCGTTCATGGCAATCCATTCTGGGCTTACATTTCAGCAAGATAATGCTCACCCGCACACGGCGCGGGTTTCTACTGCTTGTCTTCGAGCTTGTCAACCCTACATTGGCCAACAAGGTCGCCCAATCTCACGTTTGGAGCATATGGGCAGTGCTCTCCAACCAGTTCCAGATTTCGATGATCCATTGACCCAATTGGACAGAAATTGGCAACGATATACCTCAGAATGTCATCTAGTATCTCTATGAATCAATGCCAAGCTGCATAATTCTTGCAGAAAACCCAAATGTTATTGACTTGCTCAATTTGTGAAGCTATTTCTCTTGAATAAATCTCCAATTTTTCTGAAATTGTGTACTGGTTTGTTAGTCTGTACATGTAAATCAGATCTACTGATTTCCGTCCCATTCAGACAATTCCTTCGTGATTTGTCTTTTTTTGTCTTGGAGTGCACGTTTGTTTACGCGGGAACATAATTAAATCAATGCCCCTGGAACTGTCAGTATTCAGCGTGGCTTATGCGTACTTTTATTCGACCATGAAATTCAGTATCCTGTATTCACACAGAGCAGTACCTGATGTTAGGAAAACAGTCATATTATTCGGAATTCTATAACTATGGTGTCGATAGAGGAGTGGTGGTTTGCCAGAAACGTTTTTTCATCGTCCATCCACTTCTGGATATGAGGCTGACCAGTCTTTTTGCTCTCTTCTGGATGCTGAGGTTTGTAATGCTTCCATCCTACTGTGAGATCTGAAACATTTAATCTCAGTATATTTGGTAAATTTTTCGCACTCACTTATTACAGCTGTGTCCTCTGACCATCTGGCCATGTTCTGCAGACTAAGTCCAGAAAAGGGTCCAAGATATCTTTTGTCATGTTGTCGCTACTATAGATGCTATCCGTATTTTTCATACTGTAAGCAGCGTAACGATGTCTGTATTATTCGGGCAACATTCCATACTGTAAGCAACGTAACGATGTCTGTATTATTCAGGCAACATTCCATACTGTAAGCAACGTAACGATGTCTGTATTATTCAGCTGGCAGTACCGGATGCTTTTAGCCCCAAGTTTGAGCGTAAGTACTAATGCCATTACCAGTCGCGGTATTCCGTTACACGCACTGTGGGTAATATCCGGTTGAAGTCGTTAGAAGCCGAGGCCTATTAACTGGATATGGCGTGAGGAAAGGGTAGCCAATATCGTACATTCAGACATTTGTCTCTTCGTATCTCGTCAATGACGCAGCGTAGCTTTCAGCGTCCTCGTGAATGTTTGCTGGACGTTAGGCACAGCCGTCAAGTCTATGCTTCATCCACAAACTAATAAGGCCTTGTTCCTACAGAGTGTATGTTTTTGACTTGAGACAACTAAGTATCTCGAAGACGAGGCATCGTACGAAAAAAATGTTCAAAGTGGAATGTTAATCTTAGTTGGGGGACATCTGTCTGTGATACAACTGGCCATCTTCTAACCGCACCTCCCGTGGGCTGGGTCAACTTTTATTTTAAAAACAAAAACCTTCCATTTTATTATACATTTGGATTCTACGCCAAAAATACGTACGATTTACTCAAACTATTGTTTCCCATTCGTGGTGGATGACGCTGTAATCGCAAATTTCAAGTGCATTTCTTCTTGCAATTAAGAACCGACGAATTTGATTCCACATTTCGTTAACGATGCAAATACTGATGTTCAAACGTTACTCGAGCGTTGCAAATGTGATCGTACAATACAGATAATAAGGCTAGACAATGACATTTCTGACAAATAAGTTACTTGTATTATGGTAACGTAATTTTTTGTTCCCTAAGGGATTAATTATAGTGAGTCCCCAAACCATCAGAATACTTACTTCGGTCCAATGGGAACAGAAAACTATTACATCCACGTCATTGTCCCTGCATCACGCTAAACGTAATTTCTAACTAGACATTGAAACGGCTAACCATGCTGCACTGTATAATCAAATTTGCAAAAGTAAAGTAAAGTTCCAACATAAATATCAACCATTACAACACAAAGGTTTACATTTACAGATCGTAAATAAAAAATAAAATCCAACGCGTCGATCCTTAATTCCAAAAACAGGCAAAGTTGACCCCGCTCACGCAGGAGGTTTGGTTAGGCGGTGGCCAGTTGTAGCACAGATACATGTCCTCTTTACTAATATTTTCTCCTAGAGAGTTTTTTCCGTACGGTGCGGTGTTGTCGAGATATTTAGTTGTCTCATGTTTAAACAACCACCGTGTATAATGAAAAAGACCTGTTTATCACGAAATCGTTAAAGATACAGATATTAACAGTCGTTGCTACAGCATTTTAAGGAATATGCGTGTGCTTCTGTTGGGTGGCAATCATCCTTAAAGTTGTATGTGAATCGTCCGTTGGGGCTTCAGACATCCATAACATGATTGCTGTACATTATTTCGTCGTATTTAAGTCTAATAAACGCAAGACTGTTTATAACATAATTTCTGTTACATATATACATATATCAACAAAAACAAAACGAGGATAATGGAGTGTAGTCCAACTAATTCGGGTGATGCTGAGGGAATTGGATTAGGGAATGAGACACTTAAAGTAGTAGGTGAGTTTTGCTATTTGGGAAGCAAAATAACTGATGATGGTCGAAATAGGGAGGCTATAAAATGCACACTGACAGTGGCAAGAAAAGCGTTTCTGAAGAAGAGAAGTTTCTTAACATCGAGTGTAGATTTAAGTGTCAGCAAGTCCGTTCTAAAAGTATTTGTATGGAGTGTAGCCATGTATGGAACCGAAACGTGGTTGATAACCAGTTTAAACAAGAAGAGAATAGAAGCACCTGAAATGTAGTGCTACAGAGGAATGGTGGTGGTAAGTTCCTATGGGACCAAATTGCTAAGATCATCGGTCCCTAGGCTTACACACTACTTAATCTATCTTAAACTAACTTGCGTTAAGGACAACACACACACCCATGACCGAGGGAGGACTTGAACCTCCGACGGGGGCAGCCGCGCGAACCGTTGCAAGGCGCCCAAGACCGCACGGCTATCCCGCGCGGCCCTACACAAGAATGCTGAAGTTACATGGGTAGATCAAGTAGTTAATGAGAAGGTATTGAACAGAATTGGGGAGAAGAGAAATTTGTGGTACAACCTAACTAGAAGAAGGGATTGGTTTGTAGAACACATTCTGAGGCACCAAGAGATCACCAATTCAGTACTGAAGGGAAGCGTGGGGTGGGGGTGGAGTTGGTTGGGGGGGGGGGGGTAAAATCGTAGAGGGTGACCAAGAGATTCATACAGTAATCAGATTCAGAAGGTGTTGGTTGCAGTAGGTACTTGGAGATGAAGAGGCTTGTACAGCATAGCGTAGCATGGAGGGCTGCATCAAACCAGTCTTTGGACTGAACACCACCACAACATATACAGGTATCCGAGAATTTCTCTTACTCCTCTTGACTTTCTTTGGGGAAATACATAGTTGTTTTACTGGTGTCACTGCTGTGATGCCGATGAAAAGTATCATTGTTGTCATTATTGTAAGTCGCAAAAGAGCAGCAAATTGCAGCCTATCGCTCTTCATTAGAACAGTTTCCAAATGCTAAGTCTGGCTCAAGAGTGTCAGTTTTTGATGCATGTGCTATATATCACAGTTCACACTGGAGGAATGAGATTTTCTTGTCTAGGAAAATTTCCACTATAAGGAACAGAGAAAACGGAACTTGTCTCATGTTTTGGTATGACCTGAGATGTCATCATGATACTGAGTTGTCATCATGATACCAATTCAGACTATATATTTCAAGAAAATTACGAGAATGGAAATTTTTATTTGGACATGTTGCAAAAATAGTTTAAACCCCAGCTCAAATGCATAGGAATCATGGGTACAGCAGGACAGAGCTACTGCACATTTGGCAGTTCAGTTGTCGAGATCCTTGACGAGCAATTGAGGGGCCACTGGATTGGGTGGGTGGTTCAGCAACATCTCCAGCCCCAATGACATGGCCAAGAGGAAGCCCGGATCTTACAACTCTACAAAACTCATTACGTGGATTACTGAAATCACTTGTGACTCGACGTCGCTAAAAGACTAAAGAAACATTATTCAGAAGTATTGAGGACTCCTTTCGAAGTATACATCCTGAGATGCTCCGTAAAATGTCAAGGAAGACAATGACACACATAGATCTCTGTGTAAGGAACGACGGTGCACGTCCACCGGGTACACAGTTTTTATACGTAAGTGCTCTGATGTAATGTATTTTGTTTTTATCTAGGAGTACAGGAACGTTTTTGACACACTGTACAATGGGAGCTAGTGTGTATACGCAGCGAGAAAGTACGTCTTAGATTAATTACAGTCTTCCCTCTTTGTTCCATTCGTACATAGAGTGAAGAAGAAAATGTAGCTGTATGCGTCCGAATCCGACCTTCTTTCTCTAAATGTTGTCATGAGACTTATTCGCAATACACGAAGGAAAGACAGAAAGGAAAGTTGCATCTTTACTTGGCGCCAACGTCAAGGTCATTGGCGACAAAGGTTTTACTTGTTAAGATACGGGAAAGTAAATCGGACGTGAGCGTGTCGAAAATACGATTTAGGTAAACAACGGAAAGTCTTAAACAGTTTGGCCGGTTGGGGTTTCAAAGCGCGTCCCTCACAAATACTAGTTCAGAGTCCACTTGTGGATGGTAGCTATTGCAGCAACCAACATTGCATCGAGACGAAATCATCGCAGAGTGGACTCTCTGGCATCGGCTGGGGCGTCAGAAGGACCGTGGCCTCGACTGAGGACCAGCCGTGACTGTCACCTTGAGGGATTCCGCGAAACGACTGGAAGCATGACTCAGGAGGTCTGGGTCAGATCGGATTCAACTTTCTCCGTACTCAGCACCCGTTACCTGGTCTGAAAGTTTGAAATGCGTGATTATTTTCAAAGAAACATTGGTTACTAGGATCTGTTTACGTATTTTCCAATCTGAACAGTTGCATACGATGAATGACTTTCTTTTAAATGACTTGACCTCTCGATTTCTCATGGAGAAACTGAACTAAATTTTCATTCCCCTTACAAACTCATTATGGTAGCCCTAGCGTCGTTACTAAATTCGACAAACCTCCGTAACGATCGATTACGTTTTGAACTAACTTTGCCATCAGTTTCGACGAGGTACATTATAAAGAATTTTTTAAATTACGTCAGGATTACTGATTCTTATAGAATAATTACTCTGCTGGTTTTGGTACGCAATAGCTATCGACAACTGCGAATAATTCTCTAAAATGGTTTTATTAAAAAGTATAGAAAATAGTTCTAGGTATCTCTTAACTCAGAAAATCCCATCCAAGATAAATTTCATTACGAGTCAAAACGTCCAAACCGACATATTCGTCTTGCGAACCAGTTACAACAGCTACGGACAGCCACGTATTACCCCTAAACGCACTCTTTATGAATACAGAAAAGCCGAAATGACATTCTCGAAAAACGCGAGGTGCTTCGGTAATAGGTTTATGAACAGGAAAACCCTTCAAAGATATACCACGTCCTTCAAAGACTTACGTACTGGGTAGTAACGACGACGACGCCATTGTCTTGTAAAAGCCATTGCTTTTTCGCATTTCGTGCAACAAAGTTTTTTTTTTTTTTTTTCATCTCCCATTTCTTACTCATGAGATCTGAGCGAGCTAATGCAGGAGTTTGTTCTTTTCAGCGAAATTCTCCACTGGAGCAGGAGTGCGACAAAGGGTTTCCAACCAGGAATATTTCGGAACGGACTGCCGGTTCAGACATTTGGCTGATAACCAAGGGAAACTTTCCGAAGACCTTGGACAGAGCGGATCAGGACATGGGTACTATCCGTATAGTCTTTTCGAATGAAGATTATTTTTCGTCTCTTGTAACTTGAATCGCTTGACTTCCTAGTGAAATTGTGACAATTCTTATGGTGTTTTATATAGTGTGTATAGAGAGAGAGGGAGAGAGAGAGAGAGAGAGAGAGAGAGAGAGAGAGAGAGAGAGACCATGTTGAGAACTGAATAAATGGTGATTTATCAGTTTCTATTTTTACGAATAAAATTTGCTCGTGTCAAAGGTAGTATTTTTATGCTAGGTTAAAATTCGACGTAAGCTGGCCACCAGTTTTATCAAATGATGTTCACAGCAGACTTATGAACGCTTTCCAGCCTTACGACTATAGATACTTCGGATATCCGCTCCTCTTATCTGAACTGGTATGTCTTTGGCTTAGTCCCAAGAAACCCAGTAGCATCTTAGGTAAGTGTGCTATTTCAACGTGGAATAGGAACATTGGCGTCCTTCTTATTTTCCTGATCTTTATACCTTATCTTACCGCGTATTGGATTTGGCAATGTTAGTGGTAGGTAAGGCCAAATACCCTTCCTATGTGACGCTGTAACTCTGCACATTTATGTACATGGAGGAGACACACGATCTGAACCTAATGAAGACGCTGGCATCTCAACTAGCCATAATCTAATTCATAGTCTTAGCAACGTAAATAATATTTGAGTATTTTTTATGCCTCGGAGACTGATGATGAGCAACAGTGGCTCGAAACGTCTCGCAAATGAATTACTGTTACAAGACTAACGACTGTGTGTATTTTTTTAGAGGTATCAACACCAAAGACGATATGTACGTTAATAAACAATTCCTAGCCAACTCTTTGTCGCTAAATGTTGAAAAGATGCACAATGTGCAGTTCAGAACTTGTAAGATGTTTCCTCCCAGTAGTTATATGTTTAAAATATGACAAGAGGTAGACAGAAGTGGTTGACATTGTTAAAGTCTTGAGGTTACAACTTTGCTACAAATTCTTCTGAGAGGAGCATACCACAAAAACAATGAAGCGACTAAATAAATCTTTATTGGCCAAACGGATATTGCCATGCATAGCTAGCATTCCTCGCGTAATTTTTTCCATAATACCGCTCAGTATTATTTTATGGGGCAACTCATCAAGCGAAGCTAAAGTTTTCCGAGTCCAAAAGCAAGTAACATAAGTTATCTCTGGGGTTCACTCAAGAATTTGCTGTAGAGGTTAATTCAAGGGCCTGGGGGGGTCTATATATCCCAGTATGTTTATTCCTTAGGGAAATTTTACTATAAATTATATATTTGTTGTTCAAACCAACTGTTGTTCAAATCAACAGCTCATTTCACGGAATCAATACTAGAAATGAGAATAACATTCGCACTGTCGAATCAACCCGGGTAGAGCAATGTTCTGTGCGATATATTATGAGTTTTTAAGTTTACGTATGTATGCTACTATGCCAATAACGTTATTTTAAAGCGTTGATGAATGTGGAATGTTGTTCTCGCTAGTGTTTACTACGACAGCGGTTACATACTAGAATGATAGACGACGCACTTTTCTATACACTCACGCAGGGTGACGGTGTAAAATTACGACAGTAGGCCTACGCACTTGAAAATGGCAAACTGTCGAAAATTGTGGGTAGTAATGTGAACGACAGTGTTTGTATAAGAGCCAAAGTGGAAAATGGAATTTCGATTAACACGGGCCTGTACTGCGAAGACCAGATAAAATTCAACGTGTAGTACTCTCTGTCTTGAATCGCGTTACAGCCTATCAACGCTTCAAGTCAACATTTTGAGCATATGGTATGAAAGTCATAATAATAAACACACGAACCGTACCGGAGTTACTATTTGCTTAAAATCGGTACAGCGGTTTGCGGCGTTGTTATCTAGTTACTATTTAATCAAGTTCCGCAGATACGTCATTGAAGTGCTCTTCGAAGGTTATTTCCAGCGCTACAGGCAAATAAATCAGCATCATATTTCGACAGCTACAAACGTTGCAAAGTACTTATGTACGTCAAACCATCGCCACATAGTCCGCTATAACTTCGCGAACATTTCACCTAGTGTTATCCCGTTCTGGATAAATTTGCGGTGGCCTGTCTAAGTGATCTCTAACCAAATAAATACTTCTTGCAGTTTTACGAAATACAGCAACCAGCCACTTTTTTATGTGTTTTTGTTTAAGCTAATGCCGTTGTGGCCGAGCGGTTCTAGGCGCTTCAGTCCGGAACCGCGCTACTGCTACGGTCGCAGGTACGAATCCTGCCGCGGGCATGGATGTGTGTGCTGTCCTTAGGTTAGTTAGGTTTAAGTAGGTCTAAGTTCTATGGGACTGATGACCTCAGATGTTAAGTCCCATAGTGCTCAGAGCTATTTGAATCATTTTAAGCTAATGCGCGTTTCGGGCTTTCACCCACCTTCACTTGGCGTAATACATATTTGAATGTTCAGTCAGTGCATCGTTACAACATCGACAGCAGTTAATAATGCTGCAGGTGCCCTGCACAAAATAACAATTCTGTTTAGCTACTACATTTCACGAATTGTATATTTACGATACATTGCTGTTTAGTTGTACATATGGTCTACTCCGCTTGTCGTCCGATTTTCGCGTTTATAGATGTGGCACACACAAGTTTGCAAGATAGAAGTAGAGTAACATCTATAGACTCGAAAATCGGAGAGCAGCAGAGTAGAAAGTAAGTATAGCTTAACAGCAATATATCTAGAGTAACCAGATGCAATTGTTACAAAAAGGAGGACAAAGGAAGAAAAAAGAGGAACATCAAACGGGTCCACTGCAGATGAGGATACCACCCGCCAGCTTTGGTCAAGTCACGTGACTTCCGGGAATCACCGGTAAAACTAGTAGTTAATTGTTACTGATGGCCAGGTGGTGGTTAACTCAGCAATATAAAAAAAAATTAAAAACATTGATTGTGGTGACAGTGTGGCGTCAATTGGTTTTTTATGTCAACAACACGGAATTGTATACAAAGCGAAAAACGTAAGACCATTCACCTCCCTTCATTCGACGCACCGCTACCAACATCTACAATTCAAGCAGCAGCTGATGATATGTAAACTGCACTTAAACCTTCCGAATACAAATAAACTGAATGACTATGAAACAATAAAATAAAACCATGACAGTTAATCTGTCGAGTTATTTCTTACATTTATTGGCCACTGAGACATACGTTCCAGCTCCACATATCTTACATTCCGCTTCAAATTCATTTCTCCCTTTTTTAAAGCCGGATATTTGCAGGAAAGGACATCAGAAAATGTATACTTTCGTTTAGGCATAGCCAAATTTTTTACGTAACTCACTCGGTTAAAAATTATACTCATAAATCACACGTGCACTACAGGAAACCAAGCCAATACAAAGCGAAGATACGAAACGAAAATTTTAAATAATCGATATTTGCATTCACTTATAGGTAGCTCAACGATAACATCGACGATCCTGGTGCCACCTACTAACACCGCCTTTGTGCGTGTTTGTCACGAAGGCCGTGCCAATAGTTAAAGTACTTAAGAAAAGAGAAATAGAAGGGAGCGAATTGTAAATTTAACTGTATTACGCTCAACTATGCGAAAAATCCGGACACCGTAAAAATCCGCCCGGACCCCGGACAAAGAGCTAAAAAGGAGGACATGTCCGGATTAATCCGGACGTCTGGTCACCCTAAATATATCGTAAATATCGACATGCGAAGTAGAGTAGCTAAACAGAATTGTTATTTTGCACAGGACAACTACAACATCCTTCTGTCGATGTTGTAAAGATGTACTAACAGAACACTCAAATATGTATTAAGCTAAATGAGAATGGGTGAAAGCCCGAAACGCGTATTAGCTTAAACAAAAGTACAAGAAAGGTGGCTGCTTGTATTTCTTAAAATAATATAATCCACAGCCACGAAACTCAATAACTAATAAAATGGATAAATTATTGTTAAATACTTCTTGTCCAGCTTAATGGCATGGAGAAGATCGGTGCCGCTGTTATATTACCCTGAGGCACTACAGAAAACAGCTTCGTACCTGTTTGTAACACTCCGTCCGTGGCACCGCATTTTAACTTTTAAGACAACATTCACACAGCGTTGGACGCCACATTGGAACATCTCCCACTATTAAGAATGCAGGATGCGACCCTGTTGTTGATATCGAGTTTGGCAACAGAGACATATGCCTACCTGTTACGGGAGATGACAGCGGTGGAGACTGGCGGATGTTGTGGTGAGTGGCGGGGCTGTTGTTGCACCGGCAGCGATGCAGGTGATGAGATACGGAATGACCAGGGGCAGCCGCTTCTCTGCTACTTATGGGACCAAGCGTGCGAGTAGCCAGCTGTAGGAGTAGGGGGAGAGGTGGGGAGGGGAGGCGGGGAGAGGGCAACAACAGACTCAGCCACAGAATCTCGGAATGCATTGCCGCCGGGAACCACCCCACGCGCCTTCACTGCTGTGACGCACGCACCGTCTCGAAAAGCCTGCGTAACGGGGCACTTACGCACTGTCGATTCCCCCAAAGTGCCTTTCTCGGGCGACTTCCCTGTCTCGATCGACACCGCTCATCGTAGTTTAACACGGAAATAAACACTGCGCTGCATATTTCTCCGCGTTTGTTGTTACCTCATTGGAGTCAGAGTCCCCCAGAACGTAAGTAAAACCCTGCCGAATATACTGGCGTACGTACGAGTATTGCGGTCCGTTTGTGCTGTAACTTCTGACCGCCGTAAAGGCCACGCAGACAATCATCTACATCTACATCCATACTCCGCAAGCCACCTGACGGTGTGTGGCGGAGGGTACCTTGAGTACCTCTATCGGTTCTCCCCTCTATTCCAGTTTCGTATTGTTCGTGGAAAGAAGGATTGTCGGTATGCCTCTGTGTGGGCTCTAATCTCTCTGATTTTATCCTCATGGTCTCTTCGCGAGATATACGTAGGAGGGAGCAATATACTGCTTGACTCCTCGGTGAACGTATGTTCTCGAAACTTCAATAAAAGCCCGTACCGAGCTACTGAGCGTCTCTCCTGCTGAGTCTTCCACTGGAGTTTACCTATCCGTAACGCTTTCGCGATTACTAAATGATCCTGTAACGAAGCGCGCTGCTCTCCGTTGGATCTTCTCTGTCTCTTCTATCAAGCCTATCTGGTACGGATCCCACATTGCTGGGCAGTATTCAAGCAGTGGGCGAACAAGCGTACTGTAACCTACTTCCTTTGTTTTCGGATTGCATTTTCTTAGGATTCTTCCAATGAATCTCAGTCTGGCATCTGCTTTACCGACGATCAATTTTATATGATCATTCCATTTTAAATCACTCCTAATGCGTAGTCCCAGATAATTTATGGAATTAACTGCTTCCAGTTGCTGACCTGCTATATTTTAGTTAAATGATAAGGGATCTTTCTTTCTATGTATTCGCAGCACATTGCACTTGTCTACATTGAGATTCAATTGCCATTCCCTGCACCATGCGTCAATTTGCTGCAGATCCTCCTGCATTTCAGTACAATTTGCCATTGTTACAACCTCTCGATATACCACAGCATCATCCGCAAAAAGCCTTAGTGAACTTCCGATGTCATCCACAAGGTCATTTATGTATATTGTGAACAGCAACGGTCCTACGACACTCCCCTGCGGCACACCTGAAATCACTCTTACTTCGGAAGACTTCTCTCCATTGAGAATGACATTCTGCGTTCTGTTATCTAGGAACTCTTCAATCCAATCACACACTTGGTCTGATAGTCCATATGCTCTTACTTTGTTCATCAAACGACTGTGGGGAACTGTATCGAACGCCTTGCGGAAGTCAAGAAACACGGCATCTACCTGGGAACCAGTGTCTATGGCCCTGTGCGTCTCGTGGACGAATAGCGCGAGTTGGGTTTCACACGATCGTCTTTTTCGAAACCCATGCTGATTCCTACAGAGTAGATTTCTAGTCTCCAGAAAAGTCATTATACTAGAACATAATACATGTTCCAAAATTCTACAACTGATCGACGTTAGAGATATAGGTCTATAGTTCTGCACATCTGTTCAACGTCCCTTCTTGAAAACGGGAATGACCTGTGCCCTTTTCCAATCCTTTGGAACGCTACGCTCTTCTAGAGACCTACGGTACATCAGACTGATGATATTGGTATCGAAACGCTATGTGGCAGACAGAAGGCCGAAATACTGAATTTCGCCTACCGAAACCTTCACCGCGGAAGACTGTAATACGCTTCCTCCTTTCAGTCATCGCTCGAACACCGAAACAGCGGATATTGAGATAAGTGATCAAGGAATAGAAAAGCAACTACAGCCGCTTAGGGATGAGTCGGCAGTTCACTCCTCTTAGCGCGTCCAAATGGCAGAAGTAAACAATAACTAGAAGCAAGGCTTTTTATCTACGTGCACTAGGGGTCCGGATATCTTCCTCTCTTCAGCGCTTTCTCTGCTCTGAGTGCTTGATGATGCTGTATCTCTTAGGGCACGGAAGGTATTTTGAGGCCTGTAGTACCCTTTTTTAAGGTACGTGATTAATTTCGTTGCTCCATTTCTGATATCTTATTTATTTGCTAAAACACTGTTCAGCCGACAGAAACGTTGAATATTGTGTTACCGCAGCACAAAACTACGAGAGGTGACTTGGCAATGGAGGAGACAAAATACTGTCCACTAAAGATGCTCCAAAAGAGAAAAACGCGTCTGGCCTAAATAAAATGCTTATTACATTTGCAGAAGAGGAATGTATTTCAAATTCTGCTCTAAATAACACTTTTAATTCTGTCACAAAAGAATATATCTCAATATGAATAGTAAAACAGCGACTGCGGAAGAGAAGATATACAAACAAAACAGATACCATGAATATTGTATGTGTGCCTTTTCATTGTTTTTAATTGCTGTGAAAAGAATATTGGAGGACAAAATTAGAAAAACTGAAAACTTGTTATTGTTATAATGAAGAGACAAAGCACTAGAAATTTCAAAAAATTACATTCAAACGAATAAAATTCATGAAGTAAGACAGTTAGACATTGTTTCTAAGTGAAGAAAATAATAAGCACCAAATAAGGTTCGAACTCAGTACATTTCACTTAGCAGCCAATCACATTCACCATTACGCTAACACAGCTCGTCTTTCAATGCGGCTCTTGTAGGACTTCAAAATATAACGCAAAATATTGACAAACACTATTGATATGACTATGAATTACTCACGCTTCGTCGAAGTACAATAGGAAATAAACAATTACCGCTGTTCTTTATTGTGAAAAAGCGGTTCGTGAGAATGATACAAACACCTTTCCTTGCTGTCGCCTGAATTAGGAGGCTTATTGCTTGTTTGGTTTAATTAATTAATAGAATATGAAGCAATTCGTATAAAGAATGCTTTTTCCAAACTTTCTATAAAAGAAAGTCTGCTATCAAGACATTGCTTTTGTTCTATTACTTTATTTATGACTGAACGTTTCTAAAACTGAAGACACTTGTCCATGCTCTGCACTGCAGTCGAGCTCTGGCAACATCGTTCTCTGTTCATTGGCTGACTGTGTTTTGTGACGTCAGATGCGCAGAACGAACCTAAACTCGGCCGCCGTCGTAAATGATGCGCACTTTAGCCACAAGATTGTCTTTCAGTATTGGCCAGAATTACGAGGTCCGTGTAAAAAGTATCCGACCTTTGATTTTCCGGCGCAAAATAGAGACGATAGCGCGGCGCCACTGTACACAGTAAAGGAAGAGACCTTTTTGCGCGTGTGTGAATTTTGTCCCCGCCTTCCAGCATATCAGTCGCTGCCTGTCGGTCGCTGAGTGAGGTGCTACACAATGTGTTCGTCGGATTACCGATTCTCTCAAGATGACTGAACGTGCTCAGCAAAGATACTGCATCAAATTTTGTCAAAAGCTTGGTGACTCTCAAAGCGAAACAATTCGTAAGATTCAGCAGGTGTTTGGAGAAGATGCGATGGGTGTAATACAAATTAAGGAGTGGTTCAACCGATTCAAATATGGCCGCACATCAGCGGCGATTGACCAACGTTCTAGCAGGTCCCAAATTGCTCGGAGTGCAGCTGTTGTTGAGACGGTGCAAAATTTGATGGTGGCAGATCGTCGTTTGACCGTGCGGGAGATTGCCCAAAAGGTTGGAATGAGTAAAGATTCTGCACATGCAATTTTGCGTGATGATTTGAACATGCACCGAGTGGCTGCGAAATTCGTGCCCAAGTTGTTGTCGCCAGAGCAAAAAGACCTCCGTTTTGACGTTGCACAGGACCTTTTGGACACCACCAACACTGATCCTGGGTTTCTGAACACCGTGATAACTGGAGATGGTACGACCCAGAAACAAAAAGACAGTCGTCACAATGGATGTATCCCGGGTCTCCAATGCCGAAGAAAGTGTGACAGGTGCGAAGAAAAATCAAGGTGGTACTGTCTTCTTGGATGTCCCTGGAATTGTGCATCACGAATACGCACCGGAAGGACAAACAGTGACAAAGGAGTACTATCAAGATGTTCTCCGGCGACTCCGTGACGCAGTTCGGCGCAAAAGACCAGATATGTGGACGGCGAAAAGCTGGCAACTGCATCAGAACAACTCCCCCCCTCCCCTCACATTTATCCCACTTGATCCAAAATTTGTTGGCCAAAAATGGAATTACAGCCGTTCGCCAACCTCCCTACTCTCCAGACATGGCTCCTTGCGACTTCTCGTTGTTTCCAAAATTGAAGACGCCACTGAAAGGATCCAGTTTTGACAGTAGAGAAGAGATAATGCAGAACACGACGACGGAGGTGAACACCATTCCAAAAGAAGACTTCCAGTGGTGTTTCCAGCACTGGAAGGATCGGTGGGCTAAGTGTGTGCAAGCACAAGGGGCCATCTTCGAAGTGGATTAGGGTCCCAACCCCGCCCGGTATTCGAAATATTTTTTCTGGCCAAACGTCGGATACTTTTTAGACAGGTTTCGTAAATTCAATTTTTAAATTATATTTCCTTCTAGTGCTTTCCAGATTGAAGTTGTGCAAAATTAGAGTAAAGTAGGAGGAAAATGGAATGAAGAGTGAATGGTTATCTCTAACAAAATGACCGCGTTGTATGTAACTGAAGCGTTTTGAGCAATTAGAAAAGAAAACGATCGCCACCGAAGAAAAGAGAATGAAAGCAGAAAAAATAGTCTGAAAGAGATCTGAATGAAGTTGAACTTAAGTCAGGTGGTCCAAAATAGAATAAACAGGCAAAAGGGTGCCGGAAAGCCAGTTAGAAAGCAGCGAAGACAAATGGAATTTACAGAAATAATGTATCAATAGAAGAGAATGAAAAGTGCATTAAGTGTTTGAAGTCAATTGAAGAAGACTGGGTGCTGTGTACAGTGTGTAGAGGCTGGGAACATCTTGGATGTGTGGATGAGGATAGTATTTTGTGTTTTAATTGTGATCTCTGTACAACAGCGGGATAAATATCGGTGAATTGAGCTGAAATAGCAACAATAAGTCCCCAGGCTTATGTGTTCTATTATTATTAAATAAGTATCAGTACAATGTATCATTAACAACCAATATTACCTATCACAGGAAAGAAAATGGCCGTTACTGCAAAACACTTTCTAAAAGCCTTGTAAATGTAATTAAATGCTATAAATAACAAATAAAAATCATTACACTGAGCTACTCGTGGAACATGGCTTGAGGTAAGAGAATAGTCATCCGACTAACCACCACAGTTACACCGTAAAGACAAAAAACTGAAGCCGGACGATACTTCGCGACTCTCCCATAATAATGGAAAGGCATCGGTACCGGACAAGATATCTGTCAGATTCTACAGTGACTGGACGATAGAACATGCTGCTCTACTAGCATTGGTATAGTAACGACTGGAAATAAAACGCGCAGGTCAGCCCCGTCTTAGGTCTATATAGCTGACGTCATGAATTCCGGAAACAGAGATCTTGCGACATCACCTCGCCCTGTTTCTCCTTGAGATCCATAGCGCTGTAGACAACAGCGCCCCAGTTAATGCTGTGTTCTTTGACTTCAAGAAGGCATTCGATGCAGATCCACACTGTCATTTCTTAAAAAAAAAAAAAAATGTGAACTTCCCCAGTATCGGGCCAGATTTGTGGCTGGATTCAAGACATCCTTGCAGGTAGAAATCAACACGCCACTTTTAACGGACTAAAATCGACATATGTAAAGGAACTTCAGGAATACCACAAGGAAGTGTGATGGGACCATTACTGTTTACAAAATATATAAATGCTCTAGTGAGAATGTCGAAAGTTCCATAACCCTGTTCGCAAATGCTGCAGTTGTCAGTAAGGAGGTACCAACGCCAAACGATTAGCGAATTACAGGAAGATCTGCAGAGAATCGTGGGGTGACGTGATAGTTGAAAGTGATCGTAAATAAATTTATCGTTTGGGGCACAAATAGGCGAAGTAATCCGCTGCTGTACAATTGCACTATTTGCGACAAAACAGTGGAAAAAGTGTCTTCCGTAAAATGGAGAGATCCAAAGTGGAATCACCACATGAAATAAATCGCAGAAGAAGCAATTTTCCATGCTAACATGCACTGGAAGAATGTTAAGGACCGTCCGCTGTGGGGCTGCTGCGGCCGCGGGTTCGAAGCCTGCCTCGGGCAAGGATGTATGTGATGTCCTTAGGTTAGTTAGGTTTAAGCAGTCCAGGGGACTGATGACCTCATCTAAGTCCATTAGTGCTTAGAGCCATTTGAACCATTTGAATCTTAAGGAAACGTACAAGGACGTGTTGAAAATTAATGCCTCCGATATTTTTATTTTGTTCTTACTCTCATTTTACTCTCATTGAGGTATTACGTATAACACATTTTACTGTACATTTATATCTACACTGAAGAGTCAAAGAAATTGGTACACAGTCTAATGGCGTGCAGAACCCCCCCCCCCCTCCCCGAACACGCAGAAGTGCCTCAACACGACGTAGTATTTACTCGACTAATGTCTGAAGCAGTGCTGGAGAGAACTGACACCATGAATACTGCAGGACTGTCCACAAATCCGTAAGAATACGAGGTGGTGGAGATCTCTTCTGAATACACATTGCAAGGCATCCCGGACATGCTCAATCATGTTCACGTCTGGGGAGTTTGGGTGCCAACCGAAGTGTTTAAACTCATAGGAGTGTTCCTAGAGCCACTCTGTAGCAATACCGGACGCGTGGGGTGTCGCATTGTCCTGCTGAAAATGTCGAAGTCCGTCGGAAAGCACACAGACAGGATGCTTACGTACGTGTCACCTGTCAGGCTAGGCGCAAATTGAGACGCACGTGCTGCACGTGTCGTGCGGGTGCAGCGCACATTGCGACGCATACACGACACTTCGCACGCGGCGACTGGCGACGCTCTGCGCTGACAGAACCGAAGCGCGCGCAACCTGTTATCTTCCCCAAACGATTTTACAGAAACTATTCACTGAAAATATTTGATTTTTGCCTTACTTGTAGCGTTACATGTCAGCTTCGTGGCGAAGTGCCCATCATCTCGCTAATGACCATTCTTATTGTGATGTACACATTTTAGTAAGACAATACGCAAAACTCAAAAAGTTTGCAACGAAAATTAGGGGTCGCTATGATTTTGCGTTTGGTGCGTATTACACCATATGTTGCTGTGTACGAAATTTAGCTAACACGTTAAATTTTTGTTTAGACTTGGGAGGAGGTCTCTATCTGCCTCCGATATCGAGAAAGTGGATCACATGTAACGCGCTCACTTCCGATCTCACGCCCGCGAGATTGAAATACTCGCAACATCTCTCATATCTCCTAAACCGCTCGAGACATCGAAACGAAAGTTTGGCGAATGATAGCACACAACGAGGAGAGTGTTTTGCCAATTCTTAAACAGATGGAACTTTCTTATCTGTGGCGATATATCAGTACTTCCCTTTTTATACATTTCACTCCAGTGACGGTAATTTTTTAAGAGTTATCGACAGCTAGCGCAACAAGAGCTTCCTAGTATGAAAATAAACATGAAATTTTTTTTTTTGTGTTGCTGCAAACCGACACTATGAGGTTTTTCGTAAGCTATTGAGCTCTGCCATTGCTAGTTACTTGTTTAATGAGGCACTCCGTTTCGGAATTCTGTCGCAATATCAGCTGTGAGATGAGTTTGGCAAATTACACTGTGACAAAGGAAGTACAATTAAACCAGTCACCAAGAGAAATGTAGCCAGCTGTTACTAGCAAACGGTGATGCTTCTTCGAATGAGAAAAGGTTAACAACTCACGCAAAAATAGATTGCCAATTCTGTTGGAATTTTGGTTTAATCCCCGTAACCCATCGTATTTTTAACACTGAGCGACTGGAATGGAGCCGGCCGGTGTGGCCGAGCGGTTCTAGGCGCTTCAGTCTGGACCCGCGCGACCACTACGGTCGCAGGTTCGAATCCTGCCTCGGGCATGGATGTGTGTGATGTCCTTAGGTTAGTTAGGTTTAAGTAGTTCTAAGTTCTAGGGGACTGATGACCTCAGATGTTAAGTCCCACAGTGCTGAGTGCCATTTGAACTATTTATTATTTATATCTGTATAGTTTTGTTTTGTTTTGTTTCTCTTCTGTCAAGAAAAATGCATACCTCAGAACTGGAGGGCGAGCTAGCCCGTATGAGCTTTGGTGCGTCATTAGTAGATGGCGGCACCCTTTGAGCCGCAGTGACTGGCAGACGCTTTAAGCGTGGGAGTTTTAGACCGCAGGTCAGGCGAACACACGCTCTGACTGTGTGGTCGGGAAAACCCAACCGTTGGCATGAAACATGGGAGGGTAGCTGCCATGGCCGAATTGGCTGTCGAGACAAATATCAAATAAGACGAAATCTAATAAAAACTAATACCAACTAGCGACAGAGAAGCCAGCAACATGGCTGCAAGGACAAAATCAAGACAAGTAGATAGGACAAAACGTGCGCTCGATACTGAGCGTAGTTTTTATTTCATGTTAAATGTTTTACACATTAAGTGAACTGTAAATACTAATTTCTCGACATCTCCTTAAGCGATTTTTACGAATGAAGTGTTTACGGATAGATCTCATTGAGCACTACTGCGCTATTATTGTAGAATTTTTTATATAGAGATTACCTATCTCGAATTACACGCCGAAATGTACATTCCGAGCATGAAGACCTAAATTTTCGCGTTGATATGAGACACTGAAATTCGCGGCAGGAAACATAATTAGAGATGTATAATTGTATGGTTCAAATGGCTCTGAGCACTATGGGACTTAACTTCTGAGGTCATCAGACCCCTAGAACTTAGAACTACTTAAACCTAACTAACTTAAGGACATCACACACACCCATGCCCGAGGCAGGATTCGAACCTGCGACCGTAGCGGTCGCGCGGTTCCAGACTGTAGCGCCTAGAACCGCTCTGTCATCCCCGCCGGCTGTATAAGTGTACATAGCTTTAAATGTTTAGATTTATTAGTAACATTACAACTCAAAGTACCGTTTACTTGGACACAATCATTATTTGTGAACAAACTATTTAAGTTACAGAAAAACTAAGAGCAGCAAGAGAAAGCTGATGAAATGCACGTGCAAATTCATATATGATACATCTATATAACAATGTGGTATCACGTATCGACACCACCTCACGGGCGTCATTACGTTGGTAAAGGAATTTCAAGTCCGTTCGACTGCAATAGCGCTCACGCAGGATCTGGCGATACCAGTGGTGCGCGTCCGCTGACCCACACCTCCTGCAGCTGTGTACTTCGAGCACCCTGTAACGTCATAATACAATGAAGAGCCAAAGAAACTGGTAGACCTTCCTAATAACGTGTAGGGCACACGTGAGCACACAAAAGTGCCGCAACACGGAGTGGCATGGACTCGACTGATGTCTAAAGTAGTGCTGAAGGGAACTGACACCATGAATCCTGCAGGGCTGCCCATAAATCCCTAAGAGTACGAGGGAGTGCAGATTTCTTCTGAACAGCACATTGTAAGGTGTCCCAGATATGCTCAATAATGTTCATGTCTGGTGAGTTTGGTGGCCCGCGGAAGTGTTTAGACTCAGAAGAATGTTTCTGGAGCCACTCTGTAGCATTTCTGGACGTGTGTGGTGTCGCATTGTCCTGTTGGAATTACCCCAAGTCCGTCGGAATGCACAATGGACATGAAAGGATGCAGGTGATCAGACAGGATGCTTACGTACGTGTCTCCTGTCAGTCGTATCTAGACGTATCAGGGGTCCCATATCACTCCAAATGCACACGCCCCCCACCATTACAAAACCTCCAACAGCTTGAACGGTCCCCTGCTGACATGCAGGGTCCATGGATTCATGACGTTGTCTCCATGCCCGTACACTCCCATCCGCTCCATACAATTTGAAAGGAGACTCGTCCGACCAGGAAAAATGTTACCAGTCAACAGCCCAATGTCGTTGTTGACGAGCCCAAGCGAGAGGTAAAGCTTCGTGTCATACAGTCATTAATGGTACACGAGTGGACCTTCGACTCCGAAAGCCCATATCGATGGTGTTTCTTTGAATGATTCGCACACTGACACTTGCTGTTGGCAAAAGCACTCCGTCTTCAGGCCACGAGTGGTCTACCGGGACCATCTGACCGCCGTGTCATCGTCAGTGGAGGATGCGGATAGGAGGGGCTTGGGGTCAGCACACCACTCTCCCGGTGGTTATGATGATATTCTTGACCGATGCCGCTACTATTCGGTCGAGTAACTCCTCAATTGGCAACACGAGGCTGAGTGCACCCCGAAAAATGGCAACAGCGCATGGCGGCTGCATTGTCACCCACCCAAGTGCCGACCACGCCCAACAGCGCTTAACTTCGGTGATCTCACGGGAACCGGTGTATCCACTGCGGCAAGGCCGTTACCACTTGTTGTTGGTCCAGCATTGAAATCTGCAGCCATTTGCGGAAGGATTGCACTTCTGTCACGTTGAACGATTCTCTTCAGTCGTCGTTGGTCCCGTTCTTGCAGGGTCTTTTTCAAGCCGCAGCAATGTCGGAGATTTGATCTTTTACCGGATTTCTGATATTCACTGTACATTCGTGAAATTGTCTTACGAGAAAATCCCTACTCACCACTACCTCGGAGATGCTGTGTCCCATCACTCGTTCGCCGACTATATCACCACGTTCAAACTCACTTAAATCTTTATAACCTGCATTTGTGGCAGCAGTAACCGATCTAACAACTGCACCAGACACTTGTCGTCTTATATCGGCGTCGGCGTTTCCAACAGAGAAAAATTTATTCCGCTAAACTGAAGTTAAAATTCCGCTAAATGCTTATTATTGTTATTTACCCACCTAAAAACGAAATTTCATTGCACTGATAACTTACAAAGAAATTTGTTGTCATCGTCATGGCATATTATTATTATTATAATTATTTATTATTATTACTAAAAGGAAGTTTACTAAGTTCAGATTCCGCTCACCACATTAATGTAGTTCAAGCCAGAGTATTTCATGTTCCTCCTTGTCCTGCAGTAGATTGTCTTCCGTGTCCACTGCTGAAGCACTGGGAACGAGTGAAGATATCCCTGGGGCCTATGCTCTCATGGTGTCGATTTCTTGGAGAACATTCTCTGGGAGCTCGTAGTCGTGACAGCACTTATCATCACGATTAAGACCAGCTCTTACTGTAATTGTTGCGTTCACCATAATAGTAGTTAGTCTGCTCAGGAGAGACGTTTTTTATCAAATATAGTTGACTAAAGGCCCTTTCCACGTCTGCATTGGACCACGGTAAAACTAAAAGCATAATAGCCAGATCTGAGAGTTCTCGGAAAGGATTGAAGCCGCTGGCATCACTGTATATTCTAATTTCACTCCAGAACACCGCAGTATTGTTGATTTGTTTCCATTGAACAGAAGTGGGCTTGGACCACTGAAAATCAATTTTTGTTGCTGTACTGTCTGACAAGCACATTTCTTTAGCCAGCGATACTATTGGTTCTTTTATCACTCTCAAGCATTCTCTTGGAGCAATTAATGATACTTTTCGCAACACTTTTACATTTTGGGGCACGCGGCTTTGCAGCTCAGAAGCAAGGAAAACAAGAAAATGTTCACATCTTTTCCTTATGGCATTCTCAACCTCATATGAAATTATGTTGAAAGTATTCATATCCTGCAGTAAGACTGCGACTTCATGTCCTAAGTATATTCTTGGCGACTTATATCTGCGAAAATTGCTGTTAAAAGATCGCCTCTATATCTTGGTACAACAATTCTCCTTACGATTCCACTGATTAGTAAAACAACATCGTTTAGGAGCCGTGATTGGTCTGCAGAATTTGACTGAAATTTCTTATTTACCAATTGACATTCTTCCAAATAATGTTTCAGAAAAGTAAGATAAATTTTGTTTACGTCATCGCTGTACATATTATGGAGGACTTGGCTGTATAGCACTTCTACTGAAGCGCTGCTATCTCATGCCGGCCGGAGTGGCCGAGCGGTTCTAGGCGCTACAGTCTGGAGCCGCGCGACCGCTACGGTCGCAGGTTCGAATCCTGCCTCGGGCATGGATGTGTGTGATGTCCTTAGGTTAGTTAAGTCCCATAGTGCTCAGAGCCATTTGAACAATTTTGCTATCTCATAGTGGGTTTTTAGATCAAGCCACTGAGACAAAGCACGAGAAACAGCCTCTAAAATAGACATCCGACGTTTATTGCACTTCTGAATTATTTTCAATGGATTAGCTCCGTCATTTATTGCACTAATGACTTTCTTTAAGCAATCTGACGAGATGAAGACTTGGAAAAACAAGAATACGTTTCTGACAACAAAAATTCCAAATTGTGGGGCAAAGTTTCAGCTGCGGCAGAAGACACCGCCAGCTGCACGCAATGGCAGACACAAGGAATTAAGACAAGATGAGGAACTTCTCTGTTCAAATTCTGATACACACCATTATTGATGCCTACCATAGCTGGTGCACTGTCGGTAACCAAACTGCGCATTAAATGAATGTTGAAGCCATACTCATTAAGCAAAGATTTCAAACCATTGGTTACTGCTACTGCGTAGCCTTTCCCTAACTCTGCCATTCCCAAGAATGTGGAAACAATGCGACCTTGGGCCTGAAAAAAGTATATCACACCCAGCTAACAATTTACTGGCACTAATGTCTGTAGACACATCCAAAAGTACACTGAAATATCCGTCTCTTATGTCCTTCTTGAGACTGGTCATGAAATGTGGGTAAAGAATGTTTTTAATCACCCCACTCCACTTGTTTCTATGCAAACGCATCTTAGGCATGGTCAGCATCTATAAAACACCTTTTTGAAAGGCTGCTGAGGTGATCCACAGATCTTATTGCGGAATGGTTAGCCACAAACAAACATAATGCAGCTTCTGCAACAGAAACTTCATTGGACTGCCTAACTACCTGTGCATCTAGTTTCAACTGCCCCTGTGAAGAAAAGGGTGCCGAAGCTTTTACATGCTTTTTGCTTCTTGAGTGATTAAATAAATCTGACAGACGCAAATTTAAATTGCACTGGCAAAATCGACATCGCACACTAGAAGGATCGGAGGGGATCTCAGCCAGTCTTTCAATTGTTATTTGCTAAGCCACTGCTTTCTAAACTTTTGAGTGTATTTTTTGTCCTTTTGCTTCGACATTTTTATAAGACAACTAATAAAAAAAGTACAGAAAATCACTGATTACAGTGTGATTAACTGCACTACAGACATTAACAATTCAACACTATGCACTGTACCGACTTCGGGCCACGGTAATGCTAAAAGCAAAGAAATGAGACTGGAAAGGATTGTTCTGTTGTGTTGAGGCAGGGGAAACACTATATCGAAATCTGATAATTAAGAATTAGCTGGAGCCATATTGTTACCAGTTTAGGATTTTTTACGCTAAATGTAATTTCAAATAGTATATTGGAAAGACTGAATTACACGGAAAAATATTGTTGCAGACATCAATCCACAAATCCGTTAAAAAATCCGTTGACCGCTAAATGCAAAATTTAACCCGCTGACAGTGTGTAAAATCCGTCAAATTTAGCGGAAATTCCGCTAACTTGGCAACACTGATCGACGTTGTCAACCGCAGCGCCGTATTCTGCTTGTTAACATATCTCTGTATTTGAATACACATGCCAGTTTCTATGGTGCTTCAATGTATATGATTGTTGGCCTGCAGCCGCTTACCACACTTGCAGTTAGAGCCACTACACTATGGCACCTTCGTTCGTTCTTCATTCACGTTCACATTGTGATAACTGGACTCTGTTTCTTGCTGCACTATTTGACATGAGTCTTCGTACGTTTGGAGAAATACAAGTTAAGTAAATCTTCTGTTTGCTGTGTTACTTATTTCGAGAAATAAAAGTTAAGTAAATATTCTGTTTGCTGTGTTACTTGTTCACTAATCTAGTCATACTCAACAACATTAAATTTATAGTTTTTAATTATGTTTCGCAAGTCAGAAGTGTGTGAACCTGACTCACATCAATGGAAGGATTTAAATAGCGGCGGCCATTTTTGCGCAGAGCTCTTTACATATGCGCGGCAGTAGGTCAGATTCCGGGTGAGTCGAAATATTTCCAAGTATTGAGTCGTGGAATTTTTATATTTGCGCACGTCGATAATGAACACGCTGAGATATTTTCAAGAATGATTCGCATCAGGTGAACTGGTTGAGTCGTAGATAGTAGAATGCTCTAAAACCTTGTCAACCTGAGTATTTCGCGTTAGGCTATCCAGTCTGAACTTCAAAACTTCAGTGCAGTTCAGTTATTTCTGGGGTGATCTGCACTCAGAATTTAGTTACTACGTAGTTGTGCCACTTTAACGTTAGACTTATGCTAAAGGAACTTTGATTAATTCCCGGAAGTTTATACAAACGTGACGTATTGCTCCGTTTCATTGAAGCCCTCGCTCAGACGATAATTATTTCAGTAATGAACTATTATTAACTGTGGTAAGTGTTACTCGATTGGAAATAAACTCAGTTGTGGTAACATTTAAAACGCTGTGAATAGTGAACATTACTTTTAACGAAAATGCCTGCTTACATTTATTTGAACTTGACATTGATTTTTGTGGGGGATAACGTGACGAATGCACTGTTTGGCCCCTAGACTGTAGCATAGCTAATACTCAAAAATCCAACCACACCTTCAGAGGAGCTATAAACAATGATTTTCTCATATACAATTTATTATTCATGCTGTTGCAGATGGGAACTCGTGACCTATAAGTTTATCGAACAATATTTTGTGAAATTAACAGGAAAGTCACAGCTATAACTTCTTCGTTTATTATCCATCAAGTCTCATATGCTGGTCTCCTTCTAGAGCATTTGCCTCGCTCATTTATTATTATCCATCACCTCAACACACTTCACATGAAACCAGACAAAAAGCGAAAGCTATAGGAGTGAAAGAGCAACAGAAAAACCTGTCGCAAACATAGGATATTTTATCTGTGCATTGTAAACACTCAGTGTCACCCATGAAGCCACTCATATCCCATACATGCACCTTCTACCCCATAGAGCTTTTCATAAAATCGTCACACATCCCTAACACACATGGCTGTCGTTTTATCTTGCCATTAGTAGACATTTTACTTCTAGTCTGCTTTTGTTTGTGCACATAAAATATACTGGACAGAGACACTCCGCCAAACTGACAAGGTAATGGTCCAATCTGCCATGTCAAAACATGCCCTGAAATTTTTTATACACCGAAAGCGAGACCCTGTTAAATTTTGGCTGCGAAGACACTGCAAGTATTAAAAAAAATGTTCCAAAACCAGATTCATGGCTCACTACACGGATGTAGAAACGTACACTCCTACCGGAACTGTAGGGAACTGCTTTGTAAAATCTGACCGTGGATTGTATAAATGAAAGAAACCCTTATACCAAGTAATAAATACGCGCCAAAATGAATCCACAAAACTGTGAAACAAAAACTATACGAAAGATTTATTGTACTGGGCGGCCACCAAGTACTGTTACCCCATAAATAACCAACATAAACTCCTAAAACTTGAATAAATAACATGAATAACAGTTCTACATGATTACTTCAAGTCTTCGATCTGGTTAGGTACATTAAATGAATCGTGCAACATAGGAAGTGGCAAAACAACGGAGTTTACTTCAAGTAAAAGTATAGAGGAGATGCCATTAAATCGTAGATGACGTAAAGACGAATCTTGCTGTTATCCCCACATCTGCTGCGTCTAATGACGATGAGTCAAGTTTCGTGAAAGAACCGGGAGCAAACCGCACTTTATCTTTTCGAGGCGAAAAAAGACAGAATGTGTTGCGCAATCGATTGATGTTGTGACTGGGCACTTGGGGTAACTGGTCTACACTACGCCAGTAAACGATGTGTAAACACTACAGGGTCGCGTCTTCAAAGCGTGCCAGAAGGAACAACAATCACCGGGCATTCTTCAAACAGCGAGTCACTCCTTACGCCAGAGGACAGAAGGGTGAACTACCATGAATGGACGCCACCTTGAACACTTCCTGTAAACTCGTGTTTATCCCAGAACGTATTATTTTCGGACCCATGTTTACTGGACTTATATTTCTTGTTTCAATGAGTACTATCACCTCTCAAAGTATTCGACACTTTTTTTAACACTCTGTACAGCGCCTTATTATTTTGCACTTTGTATCTTGTTTTCTTTCCTTGTACCAAATAACATCCAGAAATTTTTCTTTTCCAATGGAACTGATTTTTTCTCCGTTGAAAAAATTGTCGTCCGAACCACTTATCTCTGCACCAGCATTACACTCTGTCGTCAGATCTGCCACAATTCGCCGTCTGTCATGCCTCGCAGAGAGGGCAAGCCTCAGAACTCCACGTTCTGTGTTGGGGCGTGGCGTTCAATACTTTGTCACCTACCTGTGATTTCACCGTCCTTCAACCACAGCCCATAGGTACTCGCCATAGTAGCAAGCGAACAGCCGAGCAGCTTCACCATTCCTGGTGTTATTTTCGGCGCCGGTCCATAACAATATGTCCTTCTGTTAATGAGAATGATTCCTCATTCGTCTCAAAAAAAAAAAAAAAAAAATGGTTCAAATGGCTCTGAGCACTATGGGACTTAACATCTATGGTCATCAGTCCCCTAGAACTTAGAACTACTTAAACCTAACTAACCTAAGGACATCACACAACACCCAGTCATCACGAGGCAGAGAAAATCCCTGACACCGCCGGGAATCGAACCCGGGCGCGGGAAGCGAAAACGCTACCGCACGACCACGAGCTGCGGACTGCTCCGCTCACGTATTTTCCTTAACACGTCACGCGGTATTCAGTCTTGCAGGGTGCAGTGGTTATAGGGGTTTGGCTCCTCACAGTATTTCACAATATGATTGTCTACACATTTAAGTACATGTTCTAACCGAACTTAAATTATTCTCATGATTCCTATACAATGCATTAGATAAAGGTAACCGAATATTGCCGCAGTCTTCCTCGAATGCATATTTTCTAAGTTTAGTGTCACACTTAAGTAGAAACAATTTACTTAGCACCTCATAGTCTGGATTCCAGAAGGATTCATCGACTACGATTGCTACTCACATTTATATGTTCACTCATCAGATAGTACAAGCATTAAATAATAAGATGTTTGATTGTGTACATGTTACTCTCTCAGTTAAACTCAAGTTGTATGGGACTGATGGTTTTACAGGCGACGCAAGTTTTAAATATAATTTAAAATTATTTCTCCTGGAGAACTTCTATTCCACTGACGAATTTTTGCTTAAAAACTGGTAGCTAGTAAAAAAAAATTAATTGTACTTGCATGAGTAGGTCTGAATGTAATGTTGTTGTTGTTGTGGTCTTCAGTCCTGAGATGCAGCTCTCCATGCTACTCTATCCTGTGCAAGCTTCTTCATCTCCCAATACGTACTGCAGCCTACATCCTCCTGAATCTGTTTAGTGTACTCATCTCTTGGTCTCCCTCTACGATTTTTACCCTCCACGCTGCCCTGCAATACTAAATTGGTGATCCCTTGATGCCTCAGAACATGTCTTACCAACCGATCCGTTCTTCTAATCAAGTTGTGCCACAAACTCCTCTTCTTCCCAATTCTGTTCAATACCTCCTCATTAGTTATGTGATCTACCCATCTAATCTTCAGTATTCTTCTGTAGCACCACATTTCGAAATATTCTATTCTCTTCTTGTCTCAATTATTTATCGTCCACGTTTCACTTCCATTCATGGCTATACTCCATACAAATACTTTTAGAAACGACTTCCTGACACTTAAATCTATACTCGATGTTAACAAATTTCTCTTCAGAAACGCTTTCCTTGCCATTGCCAGTCTATATTTTATATCCTCCCTAAAATGTAGACTGGCAATGACAAGGAAAAGCATTGCTTATTCCTTTAGTACTTGAAGTAAGAACCAAACTATATTTAGAAAGTAATTCAAGATTGCCCGTTCTGAATGTGAGAACTTCAAGCAACAGGAAGACTGTCATAATATTCTGTGCTTCTGTTCCACAGAAATTCCAAAACCTGCAAATACAGGCATTTCTCATAAGAGATAGGTAGTTGGTCTGCAAATATAAAGTAGAACATTTTATAATTTGAAACTATACCATAGCAAAAACATCAACAAGGTTTGGAGACTATCTTACAGTCTTACCAGTATAAGAAAACTCAGGCAAATCAAACTCTTGTCCATTGGATCCTTAAGCTGGATGAGCCGATTTCAGAGCAGCAATCCCCCCATGCTCCATTATAAGTCGACCTGAATTTTACAAGCCTTGGGTGAGTTCTGTCTATGACGAGTTCTTTAACTGGACGTGTACAAAAAGGACACTTCTGCTTGTACAAGGACTTCAGGAATGCTGTCCACTGGCGAAAAGTTCCACATGTAGCTTCAACAATATTAAATGGTGAAGGCTTTGACCGAGCTGATACGAACATCTCTGTCCAATCTTTGGAAACTTCTGTATGAGCTCTCTTAAATGGTGAAGGCTTTCACCGAGATGATACTGTTATCTCTGTCCAAGCTTTGGGAACTTCTGTATGAGCTCTTGTTTATAAGTGCCTTAGTTTTACCACATTCCAAATAAGGATGCCCTCTTATTGGAAACGTTACTTTTACAGTATCAAATCTTTTCTCAACTGTAACTAAATTGTGCAAAAATCGAATAAGTGTGTAGTTCTTATTTTGGCCAGAAAATGAATCACAAAATATGACCAGATATTTAACAGTCATGCCAAGGTAATTGTAACAAAATGTATGAATTATTGATCAGACTTCATTACTACCTTTTTTGACAACACATTCACGGTACAGGAAAAATGTAATCTCTGCATTTGATAAACAGTGTATGTGGAAAGCATACATAGATAATTGCCTTTTATAGTACACGACGTTAGTTGTAATGTTAGGTAGAGGCAGAGTCTTTCCAAAATCTATACATATGGCTTCCTTTTCCATGGCCTTTCGACTTTCCTTCTTAGCTTTTTTCTTCCTGTCACAAAATGTGTTGGCTTCCATTTTGTGGTAACCGTATAAAGTTTTCAAATTCTTCCATTGAGTCTCAATATCTTTTACTTCTACTTCTTCAATGCACTTTTGTTTTCCCAGTTCCAGGCATTTCACTTTGGCTGTATATTCGTCACAGGTACTACATGTATCCGTAATGGGATATCCAAAGGAAATATTGAAGTTCGTATTAAATATGTGTCTACATGTTTCATAAGATCCCTTAACTGTTGGGTAAGCCTCTTTGAATAAACTGAATATTTTACTTATGCCTGGCTCTTGAGAGAGGTAAACCTTACTTGTATCTTTTAGCCCATAATGATTATTTCTACTCGGAAAGGAAGCAATATGCTGCTTAATGGTATTAACTGTTTCATCACTTAATTTCCAAGGCCTGTTCCCGTGTTTCCCTCTCTTATCAATGATGGCATTCCCAGCAGTTCGAAAACTAGACACTAAATATTGGCTCTTACTTCTTGAGATGCCGTGCATTGCCATAAATGCATTACGGCAAACTACAACTTCTTTACCCCATCCCCTATTTGTCCTCAAGTTCTGTACTTGTAGAGTGCATCATTAAATCCTGCTTCACATTCGTCTTTGCTAGGCCTTCTACGTTTTTTGGAAGTGTAGCAATGAGACCACATAAGCATTCTGCAAATCTACAGATTTCATCAAGTCGAATTCTTTTGAAATATTCTGCTCGTCTCTTCAGCCACGTTGCCATAGTACTGTTGGCTACAATGGCAGTTTTCTCCCCTCTCATGAGACATTAAATTAATCTTTTTATTTACCTCATATAAGTGGCGATGTTTTTTTCTTTACTTCGTTACTTGCTTACCTCCTGCCATAGTTTCAGTACAGGAATCACTTAATGACTCACGTTCCATATCCGTATTTTCTCAAAAATGCAGACATTTAGTACACTATACAAAGACCTGCACCTGTTTAATGTACCAACACTGCACATAATTAGAACAAGCTCTTTATCGGAGCTGCAACCCATATCATTATTTAAAGACCAGCACTTAATGGACTAAGCCTTTTATTTCCCTGTTTCATACGGACTGAGCTCTTTCTTTCCCTGTACTGCATTTTTTCAAACCCCATTTACAGTATGACTGAGCTTGGTTTTGCCTACTTAGTACATTAGAAAATATTGGTTCTGTTCCATACTTTCATATGCTGGTGAAAACTCAAAAAATGAAAAAATGGTCTTAGCTCATTCTTTTCCCGTACCCTTCACATCTGAATGCATCACGTGGAACCTTGAATAGTAATTTTTCATCATTACTTTAATTTTTATTACGATACTCGATACTAACCGGAAGAAAAAACTTATAACAGAGATGATACTCCTCAACAGCTGCATGTGATGCCATACTGTATCAATGGGGCAAAATTCAGTGATTTGCAAATTCGGAATCGTGCGTGAATATAGCAAGCTGTCCTTCACCCTAGTGGTATTTCCAAGCCAGATTTGCAGAGAGAGACTTCTTTTCCTCCAAGAACGTCATAACGCTAGAGATTAACATATGCTCAAGGAACTTGTAAGTGACTGACGTCAGCCGTGTTGAGGTGTAATTATGTGCATCCGTTTTATTTTATTTTTGTAAACAAGGATGGTCTACACTGTTTCCCAATCGCGCGGGACTAATCTTGCTAACAAAAGTACCTTCCCCTCGCCGATTAAGGTGTAGAAGTATGAAACCGGAACTTGGTTGCAATAATTACACGTCTGTTATTTGAAACTGATAAACAATATTTTATTCAAAATAATTTCCATTGCTGTTTATACACATCTCCCACCTCTCCGGCAGGCTATGAATATCACGCCAAAAAAACCGTTCTTCTTGTGAAACTAATCAGTCAGCGAGGCATTTTCGTACATTTTCATACGAACTAAACTGTTTTTCAGCGAGAGCGTGCCTCAGTGATGCAAATAGATGATAATCGGACGGAGCCAAGTCTGGAGAATAAGCCGCATGCCCTAGTATTTCCCAACTGAACGCCTTCGATCTTTTCGCTGGTCCGTTTTGCTGTGTGTGATGGGGCGTTTTCATGGAGCAATATGACTGTGTGTTGCCTTTTTCCTTATTCTGGCCGTTTTTCACGTAATTTTCGATTTAAATCGATCATTTGCTGTTGCTCGCGATCAGTGTTAACGGTTTCACCAAGTTTGAGCCTCCCAGGGGGTCCACAACTCTTTTGTGGATACGTGCGTGGCGAGCACGGGGCCCCGAGCTATTGCAGCCTTCTTTCTCTCCAGGGCTGCATTTCCTTCCCCTTCCCCTCCTTTCCCCTCCTTGCTCCTTTCCCGTCCCCCTCTCCTCTCCCTCTCTTGGTGTCCTGGCTTATGTTGGCCCCCGCTATCCTCCTGGTTCTGTTGGTTTTACAATTCGGCTTTGTTGCGTAATTATCTCCTCCTTTTGGCATTCCTTGGTCCTCCTCTGGGGTTTGACCTCCATTACAAAATTTCTCCTCCATAGTGTGAGCCATTTGGGGAAGAGCACCTTACCTAGTGTCTCCGACGTGCGCCCTCCTAGTACATTCCACCTCTTCTTTCACGTCGTTGTCTGATGCGAGGGTGCATAGCCATCACGGTAGCCAGCCCGTGTGGTGGGGTCGCTATGTACCCTTTTGGTTGAGACCCCTGAACACACAGGGATCACACTTATGATACCTGAGCTGTGACCTCCTCATGCATGCCTCGGAGTGATTGCTCGTCATCCTGGAGCATCGGAACTCCCGGCAATGGCCGCCGTGCCAGACGGCCCTTGCTGTGGCTGGGTGGCGCCCGTGAGGAGAGCCCCTGATCGGAGTGGGTGGTATCAGGGCAGACGCTACGCACATGAAACGCATACGGGTCCAGAACTCTGGCCGTTCTTCTGCGGCCGTCTCTCTGCGTGGAACTGATTCTTCAAGTGCTGCTTCTCTTGCCCCTTCAGCCTTCCCTTCAATGGCTACCCCGTGGGAAGAGGGCCAGGCCCGTCGGCTAGGGGCGAAATCTTTTCCCCGTTATCTAGTTTGCACCAGGACTGATGGAGATACTTTCACCAATACCAAACCTTTATTCTTTGTGGAACACATTGAAGACAAGTTTGGCGAAGTGGACTCCCTGAGCAAGATGCGGTCGGGTTCGTTGCTGATCAAAACTGCTTCAGCTGCCCAATCTGCGGCCCTTCGTGCCTGTACCCATCTTGGCACAATTCCTGTGTCCATTACCCCCCACCAGTCTCTAAATATGGTACAAGGTGTGATTTTACACAGGGACCTCATCCTTCAAACTGATGAGGAACTTCGGGAAAATCTCGGACGGCGGGGTGTTCACTTTGTTCGGCGTGTTCAGAAGGGTCCTAAAGACAATCACATTGATACTGGTGCCTTTATCCTGGCCTTTGAAGGGGATACCCTCCCTGAGAAAAGATTATGGTTTATCGATGTGATGTGAAGCCGTACATCCCACCTCCTATGAGGTGTTTTAAGTGCTTGCATTTTGGACACATGTCTTCCCGCTGTTCACAGGCCCCTCTCTGTGGTGACTGTGGATGTCCACTCCATGAGGGGAGTCCCTGTGTTCCCCCTCCTGTGTGTGTAAATTGTCATGGTAGTCATTCTCCACGTTCACTAGATTGCCCAGTATATAAGAAGGAAAAGAAGATACAGGAGTATAAGTCCCTCGATCGTTTAACCTACACAGAGGCCCGTAAGAAATATACACGTCTTCACCCTGTGCCCATGACATCTAGTTACGCCTTGGTTACATCTTCACCCCTTCCTCCCCCTTCCTTACCCCCATCCCAGACCCCTCTCCTCCCCCCCTCCCCTGCAGCTCCCACACCTTCTCCTCTGGGCGCTGCTCCCCCTCCCCAGCCGGAGAAGTGTCCCACTCCTTCGGCGTCTGCCGGTCAAGGGCGCCTCTCTCGGGATGCCCCTTCCTGGCACCTTCCAGGCCAAAGGTCTGCTGCCGCACGACGACCGCAAGAGCCGCGGTCTGTCGGCCCCCAGGTCGCCCGGTCTCTTTCTGTTCCTGATCTTGCTGCAGCTGGCTCCTTTATGCCACACAGCCCTCCTCGATCTCAGCCTGAAAAGATGAAGAAACATAAGTCCCGAGACAAAGAGCCTCTGGTTTCACCGGAGGTCCCTTCCCCGACTTCACAACCGGATTCTGACCTGTCGTTCATGGATGTCGCCCCCTCCTTGTCGGTGATGGGTGGGGACCTGGCGGTATGACTGGCTTTAGCGTGTTCAGCCCCCATTTAAATCATCGTTCTGTGGTTCTCCAATGGAACTGTAATGGATACTATCGTTACCTTTCGGAATTGAAATCCCTTCTTTCGTCCTACTCTGCAGCTTATGTGGTTCTCCAGGAATCGCATTTTACTGATGCTCACTCACCGACCCTCTGTGGGTTCCGTGTTTTCTGTCGAAATCGGGTCGGACCCCTGCGGGCTTCTGGTGGCGTTTGTACGTTGGTCCGTACAGATATTGCTAGCACGTGGATTCCTCTTCAAACTACATTGGAAGCGGTTGCTGTTAGGGTCCACTTAGACTCTGCGGTCACAGTTTGCAATCTTTATCTCCCTCCTGACAGGACTCCTACACCTGCTGCCTTAACTGCCCTTCTTCAGCAACTTCCTCCTCCCTTCCTCCTCCTTGGGGATTTTAATGCTCATCATCCCTTGTGGGGCAGTGCCTTTCCGTCTAGACGAGGTCTTCTTATAGACCAGTTTATTGCAGACCACGACTTGTGCCTTCTTAATGATGGCTCCCCTACTCATTTCAGTGCCGGTCATGGTACCTTTTCTGCCATTGATCTTTCTCTTTCTTCTCCCTCTCTCCTCCCTTCATTACACTGGTCGCCACACGACGACCTTTGTGATAGTGACCATTTCCCATTGATTATCTCGCTCCCTTCCCGTTCCCTGGTGGACAGGTTACGTCGTTGGTCTTTCCAACGTGCCGATTGGCGTCTATACACTGCACAGGTCGTGTTTTCTCCCTCTTTGTCGGGTTGTATTGATGACGTCCTACGTGAAGTGTCTGACGCGATTGTTCGCACTGCTAGCCTTGCTGTCCCGCGCTCATCTGGGCCATTTCGTCGCCGGCAAGTCCCATGGTGGAGTACGGCCATTGCCATTGCCATCTGTGATCGCCGTCGAGCTTTGCAACACTTTAAGAGGCACCCATCCGTAGCCAGCCTTACTACCTTTAAACGCCTCCGCGCTAAAGCCCGTTATTTAATCAAACAGAGCAAGCGGATATGTTGGGAACGATTCGTTTCTTCCCTTGGTTCTACTGTCCCTCTGTCACGGGTATGGGCTACACTTCGCTCTCTCCAAGGTTTCTATCGGCAGTCCACCCGCCCAGGCCTTCACCTCCCAGATGGCCTTTCTATGGACCCATTAGTTCTTGCAGAACATCTTGCGACCCATTTTGCAGTGGCATCAGCATCAGCCTCCTATCCAGCTGCTTTCCTTCACCAGAAACAGCGGGCTGAAGCTTCCACCTTATGTTTCACCCCTTGTGAGTCAGAATCTTACAACGAACCTTTTACTGAATGGGAATCTCTTTCTGCTCTATCTTCTTCTCATGATACGGCCCCTGGCCCAGATTCCATTCATAACCAACTGCTTCAACATCTCAGTGCTCCACAAAGGCAACATCTTCTTCGGGTGTTTAACCATATCTGGCTCCAGGGTGACTTCCCTTCTCAGTGGAGGGATGGCATCGTGGTTCCTGTCCTTAAGCCTGGTGAGAACCCCCTATCTCTTAACAGCTATCGGCCAATTAGTTTGACCAATGTTGTTTGTAAGTTACTTGAATGGATGGTAGCCCATCGGCTCAATTGGGTCCTCGAATCTCGGGATCTATTGTCCCCTTACCAGTGTGGCTTTCGAGAGGGACGGTCTCCAATCGATCATTTACTTCGCTTGGAATCCGCAGTTCGGCAGGCTTTTTCCCAGCGCCGCCATTTGGTTGCAGTGTTTTTTGACCTTCGCAAGGCCTATGACACGGCCTGGCGCCATCACATCTTACTTACCCTTCATCAGTGGGGTCTTCGGGGCCCACTCCCGATTTTTATCCGCCAGTTCCTGCTCCATCGGTCATTCAGAGTTCGAGTTGGTACTGTTTTTAGTTCTCCACGGACCCAGGAGACGGGCATCCCACAGGGTTCTGTCTTGAGTGTCCTTCTTTTCCTCATTGCTATCGATGGACTTGTGGCCTCTGTCGGTCCCTTGGTCGCCCCTGCCCTGTATGTGGATGATTTCTGCATTTGCGTTAGTTCCTCCTCGATAGCATCTGCAGAACGGCTGCTCCAAGGAGCTATACGTCGTGCCTCTGCATAGACCCTCTCACACGGGTTTCAATTCTCTCCTTCAAAATCGCGGGTGGTCCACTTCTGTCGCCGTATTACGATCCACCCTGATCCAGAGCTCTATCTCGATTCACAACAATTGCCTGTTTTCCCACAGTTTCGTTTCCTGGGTCTTCTTTTCGACAACAAACTCACTTGGCTGCCCCATATCAGACATCTGAAGGTAGGATGTTTCCGTAAACTCAATGTCCTTTGCTTCCTTGCCCACTCCTCTTGGGGTACGGACCGTTCCCTCCTTCTCAGTCTTTATCGTGCTCTAGTTCTGTCTCGCTTGGACTATGGTTGTCAAGTTTATGGTTCAGCTGCTCCTTCCACATTGCACGCGCTGGATCCAGTCCACCATCGTGGTATCTGTTTGGCCACTGGTGCCTTCCCTACTAGCCCTGTTGATAGTCTCCTGGTTGAAGCTGGTATCCCCCCCCCCCCCTTTCCGTTCGGCGGTCCCAGCTTCTGGTGTCTTATGCACACGCTATCCGTTCCTCTCCCACTCATCCTTCCTATTCTATCCTGTTCCCAGATCATGGACGTCGCCCACCCGACTCCCGCCCACGGGCGGGTTTACCGGTTGGGCTCCGCCTTGCGTCTCTTTGCCGTGATTTTCAGCTTCCTTCTTTGTCCTGTCTTCCTCGCTCCCTCCCCTCCACCCCCCCATGGTTAGTTCCTCGGCTTCGAATTCGGATGGATGTTCACCGAGGTCCGAAAGATTCCATCCCCCGGGTGGTGTTCCGTTCCTTTTTCCGCCAAATTTTTTGGGAGTTCCGGGATGCTGTTGTTTTTTACACTGATGGCTCTAAATCTGCTGATCATGTGGGGTATTCCTTCACGTCCTCTGTTGGAACGGAAAATCATCTGCTGCCACCAACATGTGGGGTGTTTACTGCAGAATTGATGGCAATTTCCCAGGCCCTTACCTTTATTAAACAGTCCCAACACAACCGCGTTTTGTTATGTACGGACTCGATGAGTGGCCTTCTTGCTATTGACCGGTGTTTTTCGCGCCATCCCTTGGTCTCTGCCATCCATGACCATCTCGCTGATATTCACCGTGCTGCTTGTTCCATTGACTTCCTTTGGGTCCCTGGCCATGTGAGTATCCCGAGTAATGAGCTCGCTGATCGTTTGGCTGGGGGAGCAGTCACTTACCCCCAGTTTTCTGTAACCCCTCCTTCAGCGGATTTACGGCTTCACATCAAATCCCACTTCACACAGTCATGGGCCAATTCTTGGGAGGCTACTCCCCTGTCTAATAAACTTCGTGCGATTAAGGTGACACCAGGCCCGTGGCGTTCTTCCTTTCGCCTGTCCCGAAAGAACTCGACCACCCTGTGTCGTCTCTGCATTGGCCATACCAGGCTGACCCATGGTTTTCTTTTGCGTGATGAGCCACCCCCACTTTGTGGTTGTGGAGCCTTCCAGTCAGTAGCCCACATTTTGGTTGAATGCCCCCTTCTTTTGGCCCTGCGTGCTAAGTACAGACTCCCCCACACTTTACCTTTGATGTTGGCTGACGATTCTCAGATGGTCCCTCTGGTTCTCGGTTTCCTCCGGGAAAGTGGTTTTTATTCTCAGTTTTAAGGTTTTTAATCTCTCTCTGGTGTAAGGGCAGGGCGGTGAGTGTTTGGGTGTCTCCCACTGTACGCCGTGTTCGGAGATTCCCGATTCACCTCCCTGACCGAGATCCTCTTTTCTTCCCCTTTTACTCTGTTTTTACCCTTTTTTTGAAGGATTGGTTAGTATCCTTTTCCCATACGTACTTCTACATTCTAGCGGTTGCACCTTTTAAGTCACAGGTGGTTTTGCCTATGCTGCTTCATCATAGTGTTGGGTTCGTTCTCTTGCTGACTTCCCTCATTTTGTTTTTACCATTGACAACATGACTGCCCTTTTACGTTTTTAGCTTTTTCTCTTTTATTGTTCTGACTTTCTTGAGATGTCCAATTAGCGGAATGGACCATATTTGAAACAAGGGACTGATGACCTTGCTGTTTGGTCCCTTAAACCTCAAGCAACCAACCAACAAACCAACCAAGTTTGAGCTCATAATAGATGACACCCTTATGATCCCACCAAACACAGAACATTGTCTTCTTTCCAATTTGGTCTTGCAGTGGATGTCGATGGTTTGCCTGGATTCACCCATAGACGCGACTATCTTTTGTATCTAGCGGGCAGCATTTCACACGTGGTCTTTCGATTTGCTTGCTGTCTTTCATTTAGTCCATGCGGAACCCATTTTCCCACTTTCTGCACCTTTCCCATAGCTTTCAACCGGAGAGAAACGGCTTCCTATGTCACATTCAATTTTTACACGAGTTCCTGTTGAGACTGAGTGTCATGTTCATCCAGTAAGCCTTCGGACTTTTTCGGTGGTTTTCTGCGCTCATCGTTTCTCACGTCAAAATCACCACTTTTGAATTTTTTGAACCACTCGAAACTCTGTGTTTTCCCACAAACATCTTCGCCGAAAGCTTCGACAAGCATTGGATGCAATTCTGCAACAGTTTTCTTCAAATGACAACAGATAACCAATGCTGTCTGCAAATCGTAGTTCGTAGGCCCGAAACTCGATATGTTTAGGGGGTGAAACAAATACCAATGTATGGAACTTGGGTTACTGCGTGATACGCAGGTTCGAATCCTGCCTCGGGCATGGATGTGTGTGATGTCCTTAGGTTTAAGTAGTTCTAAGTTCTAGGGGACTGCTGACCTCAGCTGTTAAGTCCCATAGTGCTCAGAGCCATTTTTTACTGTGTGATAACACTCGTCGTCAGCCGTTACAGGAAGCAGATGGCACAGCAGATGCGGTCTCACGGGTCCTACACTGACAGCTAGAACCACCTGTAGAGAAATTCCTGTTATTTCTACACCTGGAAGATTGACATTGACAGGCTGTGTAGGGCAGGACTAGGACTTCAACGTATGTAAACAGAAAGACGCGACTCCCAACCGTTTCCGAGTAAATAGAGTTTGAAAATTTAACGTATGCTCATATGTACGCTTTGCATAGTCGCTAGTATTCAAGGAGTGACCGGCTGAGCGAATAAGCTCGGGAGGTCATTGGATCGAATCTCCCTACTGTCACTTCTTTTCTTTATTCCGGAGTAATTCTAACAATAGATTTATTACGACTGTGCAGATTATCAATATTTAATGGTTCACCTATTACATTTATCCTGAAACAATAGATAAAAAAATATCGTGAAGAGATTGGAAATAAGAAAAGGATGCAAGAGAACTTTCTGTCAAACTAGTACAGACATTTTATTATACTATTGCACCTGTGGCTGTGACAAGTATAATGTGTAACTTGCGGAGCACTGCACGAATCAGGATGATACTGATCATAGAACCATGGAAAACAATAACTAGTGCGAGGTACAGCACTTGCAATGAACGCCGAATTTTTGCATGTTTTTTCTCAATGTATCTATTGCAAAACAAACTTGGGTTACATTCATAAACGGTTTTCGGATACCACACATTTTTACGGCGTACCACGCGTATCTGTTGTTAGAACTACGTGGGTATGAAAAGATGAAGTGTACTGGCAGCTTATTCGATCCATACAAAGACTTCGCGCTTACGAAACTAAGCGCTTACACTCTCGGTTCCTTGAATACTCCGTGCGGTTAAAGGCGCTGCAGTCTGGAACCGCAAGACCGCTACGGTCGCAGGTTCGAATCCTGCCTCGGGCATGGATGTTTGTGATGTCCTTAGGTTAGTTAGGTTTAACTAGTTCTAAGTTCTAGGGGACTAATGACCTCGGCAGTTGAGTCTCATAGTGCTCAGATCCATTTGAACCATTTTGAACCTTGAATACTAGCGACCATACGAAGTATAGAAGGACGTCTATAATTTTCAAACTGGATTTTTTGGAAAACGATTGACAGTTGCGTCTGACTGATTACATATATTGAAGTCCTAGTCATGCCCTACATACCCTGTCAATATGAATCAAACGGTGAAGGAAAGTTCATAAGTTCTTCCTGTAAGTGAGAGATCCTCGATAGTTACGTGCAAGGAAAATGGCTAATTCTGCAACGTATTCAATATAAAATATATTTTTTTTTGTGATGTTTGAAATTTTCCCAGCGTACTGATTGTTCCATAAAAACACAGGAGAACTGCCGTAAGTGAGTAACATCTTGCCACGATATTTCGGCACCAAGTCTTTTGGCCATCTTCAGGTGAGTACAGCAGTAGAAGTACTGGCGAATACGCTTTTTTTTTCTTTATTGTATTTCAATTCCCCAGCGGGGCGGGCTGGCAGCAGCATATGCGCTGCTCTTCAGCCGAAAGACATAGAACAAACAATAGAAGACATTTAAAAATAACAAAGGAGAGAATTTGGTGAACATAGATATAAAAAAGGGGGAACATCATGGAAGGCAATAGACAAAAAACGGGGTGTCTGCAAAATGGAGATAAAAAACTGTTTAAAAGTAGCACACACAAAAAGCCACACACTGCGACAATTAAAAGAACACAAGGCACAGTATGACTGGAGCATAAAAGGTATCAACGGATGGCGTAGCACAGAACAAACACAGACGGCGAACCTCAAGGCACTACACAATTAAAATCACACCTCTTGACGCACGGGAGAAACAGCACTAAACACAACACTGATGTGGCACACTGACAATGATCAAAACGGAGGATCTGAAGGCGCAAGGAGATGAGGGAGACCGGAAGAAGGGAGGGAGGGGAAGAGATGGGGGAGATGAGAGGGGGGCGCGCTGAAGAGGGCCAGGTAGGGAGGGATGTGGGAAGGAAAGAGGCAAGTATGGGGTGCAGGGTCTCAGAGGAGGGGGGAGGAAGGAGGAAAAGCTGTTCTGGGAGAAGGAGGGAAGAGGAAAAAGGGGACCCTGGGGAGGGGGGGGGGGAACAAGGCCAGGTTATAGTTGGAAGGAAGGGTAGATGTCACGGCGAAATTCGTCATCCGGGAGGGGGAAGGCGAATACGCGCTGAGCTCTGCTATTTAAAGCCAAAGGGGGCTGCATTGCGCATGCGCTGCGCATGTACTGTTTAGCGTGCGCGATCACAACTCCGTGCGCTGCGCCTGGCGCCTTCCACGGTGAAAACTTGGCATTTCGATATCAGATCGATCTTCATCTTTATACCGATAACTACGTTGACTACGAAGTTTCTCTACAACGGGATTCCAAGCGGAATTTAACTGGTAACCGCTATCTCGATTGATAAGAGTCTCACTGTCTGACAATTTTATTTCTATGGATTCATTTATAATTGAACTCCAGAAATTTGATGTTTGAGCCACAATTTTTGTATCATTGTAATTCATAGAGTGGCCAGTAGAAATACAATGTTCAGCGATTGCGGACTTGGTGGGTTGGAGAAGGCGAGTATGCTGCTGGTGTTCCACGATACGTTCCTGCACCGTTCTTGTTGTCTGCCCTATATATGACTTGTTGCAATCACACGGAATATTGTAGACACCTGATTTACGTAGGCCCAGGTCATCCTTAACGGATCCCACCAGTGATGGTATTTTAGGAGGAGGGCGAAAGATGACTCTAACTTGATGCTTCCTCAATATTCTACCTATCTGTGACGAGATGTTCCCAATAAAAGGTAGATAAGCTGTTGACCTGAAGACCTCTTCTTCTTCCTTGTTGCGTCGTTTGTAGGACTGCATAGCTCTGTTCACTTGCTTAGTTGAGAAGCCATTCATCAGGAATACTTTTTGCAGGTGTTTCAGTTCCGGTTGAAGACTGTCAACGTCAGAAATAGTATGGGCACGGTGGATTAAAGTTTGAAGGACACCCATTGTTTGCGCCGGATGGTGGCAACTGGTAGCTTGCAGATACAAATCTGTATGGGTCGGTTTCCTATACACCGAATGACCAAGTGTGCCATCATTCTTACGCCGCACCAGAACATCTAAAAATGGCAAACAACCATCTTTTTCAGTTTCCATAGTGAACTTAATATTTTCATGTATGGAATTCATATGATGTAAAAATTCCTGGAGACGGTCCACGCCATGAGGCCATACTATAAAGGTGACATCCACGTAACGCCAAAACACTGTCGGTTTAAAAGTGGCAGAGTTGAGAGCTCTCAAAAATCTTCCATAAAAAGATTTGCCACCGGGGGAGACAAAGGACTCCACATGGCGACACCGTCAGATTGTTCTTTAAAAATCATTGTTGAATGTAAAATATGTAGAAGAGAGAGTATGCTCAAACAACGTTGTAATATCTGCATCAAACATATTACCGATCAGGTGTAATGAATCTACAAGAGGCACATTGGTAAAGAGAGAAACCACGTCCAGGCTGACCAGCAAGTCGTTACTTTGCAGCTGTAAAGACTGAATACGGCTGATAAAATCACTAGAGTTTTTTATGTGATGAGGGCATTTGCCTATAACTGGTTTAAGCAGTGATGCCAGAAATTTTGCTAGGTCGTAGGTGGCTGCCACAATGTTGCTCACGGTCGGACGTAATGGTACATTTTCCTTATGGATCTTAGGCAGTCCATATAGCCTGGGAGGAACCGCACTATTTGGTTCCTCCCGTGTTTTTATGGAACTATTTTTTGTTTTGTTCATTTTGAGTAGTCTTAATTGTCTTTCAATTTCGGGTGTGCGTTTCCACTATCTCTTGTTTATGAGAGTGTGCGGCGGTAGTGTGATGGTAGCCTGCCAGTATATTCGGAAGTAAGATGTGAATCATGTACTGTATTGTTGACTGGGATATCCTATGGTTGGGTTCAGCCGCCCGTCGGAAAGGGTATTCTTCCTCCGCGCACATTGCCCGCTTCCTTGCGGGTATGTTTGTGGTGCGTTACATGTGCATTTTAAGAGTGTAGGTGAGTGCGACGGACGTACGTATAAAGTACTGGGTGGTTACAATTAAGGTGCAGCTACTTTCGGAGGTCCAGTGTGGGCTGTAATTATCGTACGGCAGCGAAACTTGGCAGATCTGCTAATGCTACGCTGGCAAAAAATTAGTACCATTTTTGACGGCCAGATGCAAATGTGGCGCTGTGAATGCAAGAAAGACGTCTAGAAATGTTTTCAGATGTAATGGATTAGGAACAGGACCCGGGCAAAGAAGATCAAACTAGTGAAAAAGGCATGATGTTGTTTTTTTTATTAACAGCCGCTTACACAATTTGTTCAGTATGAGCACCGGAGAGGTCGACGAGATGCTTCATCCGTAAAACGACGTGATCAACAGTTGCTTACAGCAGTTCCAGTGGAATCTCAGCTTTGTATTCCTGTATACTGGCCTTCAGAACGGGTAGAGACCGAACAGTGTTCTTTTAAATATCCCCAGAGCCAAACTTCACATGGATTGAGATCAGGCGGTCTTGCAGGCCATGTATCTCTGGAGACGGCACGTTCGTGAAGGTTGCATTAAGCAGATATTTCACTGGGCGAGCGACATGATGTGTTGCCCCACCTTGCATGAAAAAAGTTGTTTCCATACAGTTGGACTCTTCCAAACCAGGAATCAAATGCTCTACGAGTAGGTCTCCATAACACGGTGACGTCATGGTAGATCCGACCGTGCCTCCGAGACTATTCTCTTCAAATAAGAATGGACTGAGAATAAAGGTGCTTGTGAATCCACACCATAGAGCCACATATGGTGAGTGCAGTGGCTATTGTTGCACAACACGCGTTTCAACAGTACCGCAAACTCGGTAGTTCTGTGTATTTCACCCCAACTCACAAACATTTGTATATGTTGTACTGTGTATTTTTGATGTAAACTATACAAAATTCAAAATGGCTGTGAGCACTATGGGACTTGACATCTGAGGTCATCAGTCCCCTAGAACTTAGAACTACTTAAACCTAACTAACCTAAGAACACCAAACACATCCATGCCCGAGGCAGGATTCGAACCTGCGACCGTAGCGGTCGCGCGGTTCCAGACTGAAGCGCCTAGAACCGCTCGGCCACCTCTGCCGGCTGTAAAGTACTATTCCATTTTATCATACAAATCAAGAGGTTTGTATAGCACAAACTATCTCAAGAATATAACAAGAAAAGATCATAAAGACTCACTTTTTCTTTTCCAGTAATGATTCTCTGACATTTTTAATGATTAGACTGTGTTACATAAAATCGCAGTTATGTTTCTCTAGTTAACATGCCCTTCTTCTTACAAATTTTTAGAATGACCTTTTTCACAAAACTTTTATCACCTACTAAGTTATATTACAGCAGGCACAACAGTACCTGAGAAGAATCTTCTGCCCTCGGTGTAAAGATAAGTGATCCGTACTGTTCCACCGTCATGCGATCTGGAGGCAGTAAGTTGCAGGTGGACCCGACAGTGCGGCCAGTCCTATACAGAATGCAAATAGAAAACATGGGAACTAGGTACGCCGGCCGGTGTGGCCGAACGGTTCTAGGCGCTTCAGTCAGGAACCGCGCGACCGCTATGGTCTCAGGTTCGAATCCTGCCTCGGGCATGGATGTGTGTGATGTCCTTAGGTTAGTTAGATTTAAGTAGTTCTACTAGGGGACTGATGAATTCAGATGCTAAGTCCCATAGTCCTCAGAGCCATTTGAAACTAGGTATAACAGAGTATAAATAAAGTGTGTTCGTTCCTCTCATATACTAATGAAGATGCTATGAATGCAGTGATACAAGAAAATATATTTCTTAACTGTGCTCTGAGGACCACTGAGTGAAGTATTGTCAGCAGTTACGGTTGTAGAAGCATAGTACAAGTATTCGTATTAGGAATAGTGGCATACATTTTAGCGTAATAATTCCTGTTGCTTAATCAAGGTTGAGGTAGTAGTAAGAGGGCCAACAAATATTTGTAATAGTAATTGTTGTGTCATTTTAGGCTTTTCCGATGTATGATGATTTTGAAATGTTCTCGGATATTGAGCCGGATGGCGTCAGTAGAGGGACAACATATGTGTCAGCGCACTCTGCATTGTTGCCAAATTTATTCAAGATGGCGACGATGACGTCATCCAAATGGCGGCATGTAGACTTGGCAACAGCACATTACGTCATCCAAGATGCTGGGTTTTGGCGGGACAATAAGCCAATTGTGCTATGTCCACTAACCTAACCTCCAGAAAAAATGGCGGTAATTTTGAATTTTGCCGGGAAAATAGACCAATTGTGCTATGTCCACTAACCTAAGCCTCCAGAAGAAAAAATGGCGGGAATTGTGAATTCCAACAGGATAATGCATGCAACCCCGTACTTATCTTTATTATTATTCATTATTATTGATTATCATTTATTAACGTTCATTATCATTTATTATTATTTAAATAGACCAATTAGGCTACGTCCGCTAACCTAATGCTCCAGAAAAAATACTCTCTAAATTCAAACTCCAACAGGCTAACACATGCAAAACTGTACCTGTCTGTATTATCATTTATTATCATTCATTATCATTTATTATCATTCATTATCATTCATTATCATTTATTATCATTTATTATTATTGACCTGCCTCCACTAGAAAATTCTCTCCAAATTCAAATTCCAACACGATAATCCCTGCAAAACCTTACTTGTGTTTATTATTATTCATTATTATTCATTATCATTTATCAACATTCATTATCATTCATTGTCATTTATTATCATTCATTATCATTTATTATCATTTATTATTATTGTTATTATTATTTATTATAGGCCTACCTCCACTAGAAAATTGCGCCAAATTCAAATTCCAACACGATAATGTCTCCAAAACTGTACTTCTATTTATTATTATCATTTATTATTTATTCAAGATGTCCGATTTTCTCGGCGAGAAAGCCATTTGCCTTACATCCATAACAAAAATCTATCCCAAGTTCAAATCCCAACACCATAATCGATCACACGTACGAACTTTCGTCGTCACTTATCTTTTTTCACTGGTAACCTATCAGATTCACGTCAAATAATAAAGTACACTTATACTCACCTAAGTCACGTCCTTTGATTTTGCAGGGGGTAAGGGACTGAAGTCTTTATCTCAAGCAGTACGGTCATCACATGCTCTCCAACAGAGTCAGCACACATCTTTGATATCGCAGTGCAGTTGCCACGACGTCCGCGCTCCAACTGAATTAGTTCAAATCCTCGCCACCCCCTGGCCCCGCCTGTCACGTGAGGCGGCCGCTTGTGCTGGACTGCCGGTATGCTGGGGGCGAGCCCAGCGATCGCTCCCACATCGTAACATGTTTTCGCTGGATACGTTGGAACTTGCCGAGTTTGACGTCACAGCGGTCCCTTGTCCGCTCACCACGTGTATCCGTCGCCTCCGCACGTTTCCCACCAAAATTGTTTGCCTCGGAGCTGAATCACACGATGGTCGGCCGTTCCCTGCCACACTTTTGGCGCCAAAGTTGTTTTCCTGGGCACGTTCAAACCTGTCGATGCAGACCACTCGCCATTCACCACGTGTCCTTGTGCGAGTGAGAACGCAGTGCTACACTTTCGGCGGCACAGTTTGCTCGACAGTGGAATCCGCCATGACTGTATAACAGCACGTTTGGTTGGCACTAGAACGCTCGCTAATTGACTCTCTCTCGCGCTTGCGCTATAACTGGACAATCGCTGTGCCGCTTACGTCACACACCCTCCATACACGCGACGGACATAGTCTTCTGTAAATATGCTAACTCCCACATCGCTAATCTAACCTCTCAATTACCTAAGTACTTAATTCCATTTCAGTTTTAATCATATTAAATAATTCAATTTACAATTTCATATACGTATGCAAAGGTGTTCAAATACCTAATTTCAACTACTTTTCGAGGACCAGACAGCCACCTCTTCCTAGGAACCAGCACCGAGTTTGAATTCTGGCAGTAAAGAAAGGTCACTTACGCTTTCTCTACCAACCTAACAAAATTGTTGGAAAGAAGGGGCACTTGTACTAACCTCAGCTACCCAACCGCTACCCTCCTAGGAACCAGCGCCAAGTTTGAAATCTGCCCTTAAACAAAGCTCACTGGCGCTTCCGCCACCAACCTAAGAAAATTGTTGCAAACGAAGATCACCGCTAAACTAAGCCACCAGCACTCAACCTTTTGGGTAAAAGGACTCACCCTGCACTATGCCCATGGATGGAGGAACCAATTTACTTTATTTAGGAATGGAGTATATGTATCACACCGACATGTTCCACACCATACAGACCTGCAAAACACTCCTACATAAGTCATTTATAATGCTCTAGACACACGCTTGCTAATTGTAAACAGTTAAAAATAACGCATAGCACAGCCTACAGACATGCGAACCGCTCGTAAATAATGCAAAACATTTACGTCCAAATAGCCAAACAACTCCTAATTTTCGGAAATATTTTCAGTGCATAGGCTGATGGAAGGAGTAACGAGTGTACTTTATTTATTTGGGGCATATCTTTTTGAAACTTTTGCTTCTCATAGGTTTCGATAGTAAGGCTGACCTAAGGCATGTTCTGAACTCCAGTAGTGCACTACACTTGGCAACACAACCACACCCATTAAGATATTCATTCCAATCCAGACCTGTGACTCCTCTACAGATAAATTTGTCCAGTTATTTGTCGACTCACTCACAGTCTGACCAGATTGCCGTTATTGCGCAAAAACTGCTCCGACTGCGCTGTGCTGCTCGGGGAAGTAAGGAAGGACTGCACTCTATTTATTTCAAGCCCTTTTATTTAGTCGTGGAGTATATTTGTCACAAAACACCTGCACTGATCCGACTGTGGTCATCTGACACAGGCCACAAACACCTAAACAACTCCTAATTTCACCACACAATAGCAAACTGCTCTTAAATAATGCAGTACACAATATCAGCAGACGAGCTCTGTTCTCTTAAACTCTCCAAATAAAGCACAGCACAGTGCACAGACATGCTCGCAAAATAGTGCAACAGACACGACCATACACCCCCAGCTGCCAAACCGACCAAAAGTCTCTGCTTGGTCTCCCCCAAACATGACCACAACACAGTCGCATTCGCGCCTAACACCGGAGAAATTAATATCGCCTATGCGCCTTAGATTACGCTCCAAGGCAGGCCGCGCATGTGTGCGGTCGACGGGAGAGAGGGTTCCAGAGCCTCCACCCAAGTTCAGCTTCCACGCTCGCTCGTGACGGCTGACCAGAAAGGGCACTCTCCTCTGACACACGTGAAAGCTGCATGTTTACCGCCGGCGTCTCAGGTCTGGACCTGCCTTCATGTCTATTGTCAGAATAATGCATATCTCGTCGACACACGCGAACAACGCCGCTGCGAAAAACTTACTGCGGTGACAGAAAACCGATCATTCTGATCTGCGCTGCATGGGCGTGTAATGATTCACAACACTCTATTTATTTTTTCAAACAACTTACTTAACCATACAGTATATCTATCACACTATCACAAAACACCCACCCAGATTTGCCCTAGGCCATGTCGCACAGCCCACAGACACGCACTCAATCATAATTTCAGTACACACAATAGCAAACTGCTACTAAATAATTCTTCACATTGATGTGTAGATACACTCAGTACTCATAAACTATACAAATAACGCATAGCGGAGCCTGCAGATCTGCTCGCAAAATAACTCATATAGATACGAAAAGGGGTACGAAAAGGGGTTCGCCTCGCTTTCAACTACCTAGTTTCAACTACTTTTCAAAGTCATCCAACGGCTCGGTTCCTCATCCGAAATACAGGCTCATATATCGTTGTATATGGGAAATGTCTTACGATTTTCGCTAGCTTAGCAAATAAGAGAGGTTAAATGAACATATACATGTGATGGAAGATGATGGAATGAACATAATACATGTGATGTGTTACGACAGCAAAAGGAACCTGAGACCACTGGAGGCAGTGCCACAAGTTCCTCCAAAATCGTAACACAACACACACACATATGTAATACTAACTAATGCAAATCCACCCGATGATGGAGGTTTAAACCTTCGAAACGCGTCGTGGAAAAAATAAAACGGTGACTGGTAATTTGTTTCATTTAATGTCAGTAACAGTCACGGTAAAGCCTAACCTAAAAATGATCGCATTTAAAAATAAGAGAGGTCTAAATTCTCGTATAAAATATTTATTACCTTTGCATATTCATCTACACACAGAAAATAACTCTTTATTTTTCTTAGGTGTAGTTTTAATAATGTCGAATTTAATTTTTAACTTATAACTTAAATCCACATCTGAATCATCTATTTCTTTTTCCAATCAGTAATTTGACAAATACAGAGAAGGTATATTCTCGAATTCTAATACATATCTAATTTTCTTCCTGTAAAATACTTGTTTTATGGCTTTAACTATTAGCTCTGTTCCTTCCTGCAGCTCTTCTAGGCGAGAGCATTCGAGGATTTTAATTTTTCCTCGTATCTCCTCCATGACGCTACAGTTAAAGCGTTCCACGTCTTCCTGTGTGTATGTCGGCAACTCTTCTGCTCCACATTCTTGCGGGATTTCTGTGTAGAACATTAAGTTTACAACTTTTGAAAACGCGTGTCCATTAAATGTAGTTATTCCATCAGTTTTAAACACGGTAAATGGCTGTTCTGTTGCTAGGTGGACAACATCTAGTCCGCCACACTTAGATATAATATAACCATCCTTTTTAAGCCGATCCAAATAGGAACAGAGCTTAATAAACATATTTTTCGTGTATTCCTTGATATAGTAAACGTTCTCGACTCCACTGATATCGGCCAGTACTCCAACACGTGACCAGTTTCCATGGCTGTTTACTGTAAATGCCAATATTTTGTATTCCCCTTTCGTAGAGAGAGATTTTTCCATACACTGTGTTTACCTGGCCTGCACATCCGCAATAGCCTTCTCCTTTTCCATTTGCAGCTTATATTCTTCCTTTATCGCAGCTGTCTTCTCTGTATACTCTAGTTTTCTTTTCTCTAGCTCCATGTCATCCATTTGCAGTTTCCTTTTTCGTGCACATAAAACATTAACTGCACTTAAAAGAGTAATTTCTTTAATGGGGAATGGTTTAAGTCTGTGTGAAACATTTACTCTTCTTCTTAAGACTTGGGGTATAACATTATTTGTAGGAACCAGTCCCAATTCGGCGATATCTATATCGTACGGTATTGTGGAGAACAGGGTTCTAGATTGAGAAAAATAACTTTCTCCTCCTTTAACATAACACTTCTGCGTTATACTAATATTGTCTTTGTTGGAGTCTGTGTTAAGAACCTCTACGTAGTTTACAGGTGGATAATTAAAACTGTATGCAGACAGAGCATAACTTATAAGCTTTTCTCGGTCCTGAGAGTCCGGCAGAATTACGTGCACACCAGTCACTTTTCGAGTGTTCTTATTACCCCAGTAGACAAATTGCAGAACGTTGTTAAACACCACAAAGCAACTGTCCTGTAAATTATTAGTTAGCCGACACCACACAGACGCAATTGGCACAGAGTAAAGTGGAGCACATTGTAAATGCCGCTTGTTAGTGTCTAATACACGTAAACAACTCTGCACTGGGTCGAACACACGATCCATTCTGTAGTTGTATGTAGTAGCCTCACCTTTCCCGAACCTGCATGCTACAGTAAAATTCCAACTTGTCTTTAGTTACACCCTACACATCGTTCAACTGATCCCATTTCCAGATCTTTGCGCATCTGATATCTGCAATTTAAGTCCGAGAAAGACATATCCATTACCTTCTGCAGCCTGTTTATAAACAGGCCGACCTCATTTACTGCAACAGGACCTTGTCTTGACCATTCGCCGGAAATGCGAGCACCGTCGGCGGCATTTCAAAGCCACATATCTGTCCATCTAAACAGCAGTCCACTCAGCCCCAGGACCAGCATGCCGAAATGGACTCTCTCTATACCTGCTCTCCAGCTATTGTCTAACCACATAGACTGCACAAATGGATTCCTGAATAGCACAGATCTCTATCCTCCCCTACATCTCCAACTCGACATGCAAACAATGTCTCTCCCCCAGCCAACGAACCCGACGTCATTCACGCTGCACTGACAATTTCCATTCACAAATCTTAAACACACTCATATATAAAAGCCTATTCACTTCTGCCAAAACTCCTGCATCCAAATAGAATACTGGAAAAAAATCGACCTTCAGCAACTTGTCCTTCTCTAGAATAAATGAGTCAACGTTTGAATCGTACCTAGTTGCAGCCCTGTCTCAATCGAACATCCCGTACACTCTCTGTTATCATTTAACACAGATGTGAGTAAATTTAGACGTGAATGTACATAGAGATACAGAAAAAAGAGCAAGCGCTCTCCGAATGTGGAGGTGACTGGATATGCCTTGGTTACATTTACAGGCAATTTTAGAACACAGAACGATAGCTTATGTCGCGGTCGCATGGATTCATCTGGCATAAAATCGAAAGAAATGCGAAAACTGATTAGCGCATAGGTATAAACTAACCTAATATACACCGAAATGCGGTGAAAATGAGAACGTACATGCTTATCTTCTCGTTCACAGGGGGGAATTTGTACATGGAGTCAAGTATGCGGCAACAAGAGGAATGTAGAAAACGATGACATCGCAGCGAACGGAATAAGGAAGGTAGTCAATTTTTTCTCATTGAGTTCGTATTATAGTGTATGTCTACTAAGGTAGCAGTGATACACGCGAGTTGAATACTGTATCTGATGCTTTTCAGGAGGGTGCAGGGTGAGTCCTTTTACCCGAAACGTCGTGGCAACTGCACTGCGATATCAAAGATGTGTGCTGACTGTGTTGGAGAACAAGTGATGACCGTACTGCTTGAAATAAAGACTTCAGTCACTTCCCCCCTGCAAAATCAAAGGACGTGACTTAGGTGAGTATAAGTGTACTTTATTATTTGACGTGAATCTGATAGGTTACCAGTGAAAAAAGATAAGTGACGACGAAAGTTCGTACGTGTGATCGATTATGGTGTTGGGATTTGAACTTGGGATAGATTTTTGTTATGGATGTAAGGCAAATGGCTTTCTCGCCGAGAAAATCGGACATCTTGAATAAATAATAAATAGAAGTACAGTTTTGGAGACATTATCGTGTTGGAATTTGAATTTGGCGCAATTTTCTAGTGGAGGTAGGCCAATAATAATAAATAATAATAACAATAATAATAAATGATAATAAATGATAATGAATGATAATAAATGATAATAAATGACAATGAATGATAATGAATGTTGATAAATGATAATGAATAATAATAAACACAAGTAAAGTTTTGCAGGGATTATCGTGTTGGAATTTGAATTTGGAGGGAATTTTCTATTGGAGGCAGGTCAATAATAATAAATGATAATGAATGATAATAAAGACAGGTACGGTTTTGCATGTGTTATCCTGTTGGAATTTGAAGAGTTTTTTTCTGGAGGGTTGGATTAGTGGATGTAGCCCAATTGGCCTATTTAAATAATAATAAAGGATAATGAATGTTAATAAATGATAATCAATAATAATGTATAATAATAAAGACAAGTACAGTTTGCATGCATTTTCTTGTTGGAATTCAAAATTCCCGCCATTTTTTCTTCTGGAGGCTTAGGTTAGTGGACATAGCACAACTGGTCTATTTTCCCTGCAAAATTCAAAATTCCCGCCTTTTTTTCTGGAGGTTAGGTTAGTGGACGTAGCACAATTGGCCTATTTTCCCGCCAAAATCCGGCATCTTGAATGACGTCATGCGCTGTTGCCAAGTCTACGTGTGGCCATCTTGGATGACGTCATTGTCCCCATCTTGAATAAATTTGGCAACAATGCAGAGTGCGCTGACACATAGGTTGTCTCTCTACTGGCGTCACAAAATGGAAAATTTCGGCAAGCTGACTTGTTACCATCTTCAGGCTATCCTGATGACTGAGCCCTGCCTGAAGATGTCAACAAGTTACCCTGTCGAAATGTACCATCTGGATGACGCTACCTGGCTAAATACCCAAGAACATTTCAAAATTCAGACTAGTGATTGTTGTTGCGGTAACACTATGTGGTTCTAATTACTGTTGTTGTAATAGAATCTATAAGAGGCAGGCGACGAAAATAATAGTAAAATAAGTTGAAACAGTGTGAACATAGCGAAAACCTATTGGTTTAAAGGCGCTACAGTCTGGAACCGCACGACCGCTATGGTCGCAGGTTCGAATCCTGCCTCGGGCATGGATGTGTGTGATGTCCTTAGGTTAGTTAGGTTTAAGTTGTTCTAAGTTCTAGGGGACTTATGACCACAGCAGTTGAGTCCCATAGTGCTCAGAGCCATTTTTTGAACCTATTGGTTTATTTCTATGTCAGAAAGGGTCATCCGACTGAGAATTGAAAAAATATCAGAGTATCACATATAGCGTTTGGACAAAAATACAGTAATATCAAAGCACATTTTACTATTCCTATTACAGCCAAGGAGACACGTTGGCATTCAAAACTGATGTGTTGGCAGAAGAGCCAACACCGTGTTGCTAGAGGTGGCCGAAAGGCACGCGTTTATGCTCACGCAGACTGGCATGAGGTCTGGAACAAGGTAAAGTAGTTGAGTCTAGTAAGAAAAGAATGTAGTTGCTGGAATACTTAACTTTAATCTATAATTGGAGAACATCACTCTTGTTGATACATTAATTACAATCTCAATATAAACTGGTAATGGCGCCTTGCTAGGTCGTAGCAAATGACGTAGCTGAAGGCTATGCTAACTATCGTCTCGGCAAATGAGAGCGTATTTGTCATTGATCCATCTCTGGCAAAGTCTGCTGTACAACTGGGGCGAGTGCTAGGACGTCTCTCTAGACCTGCCGTGTGGCGGCGCTCGGTCTGCAATCACTGACAGTGGCGACACGCGGGTCCGACGTATACTAACGGACCGCGGCCGATTTAAAGGCTACCACCTAGCAAGTGTGGTGTCTGGCGGTGACACCACATTCCTCCCCCGCAAATCGGCGAACGGTTGTGGTATAAGGCTTCCGCCTGCCGTGGGGAGGACCCCATGTTGACGTATGCGACAAGGTGGGGAGCCTAACAACAGGCGAGGCTGTGCCACCCGCACGCTGCCATTCGGCCCGAGGGGAGCTAGGAAACGCCTGAAAACCTAGTCCAGGGTGCACGCCAACATGCGGTGTACGCGCCTGGAGAGAGACAGGAGGGGCCGAAGATTCGACCTCCATCGGGGCGGGGCAGCCGATGGGCGAAGACGACATCTGGTCCGGAGCGGGCAAGAGTTCCATGTCGGAGGACAGCTGGTCACGGGAAGCGATCGGCGGCGCGTGACCCAGGGAGGCACCCGGCGGTTGCAGCGATGCGTCCACTGCGGGCGTCGCCGGCGGGAGAACAGGCGGCGGCGCGTCGCCATGGGGTCAAATGGAAGGCAGCGTCGGTAACACCTGGAGATGAGGCGAGCCAGTAGATGGGTCCCCAGGGCGCTGACCGGACGGCACCGTCGCTGAAAGCAGACGGGGAGCGGCAGATCCCGTGCGACGACAGAGGCGCAGCTGATTGAGATGCCGACGCACCTCACCAGAGGCCCCCAAAACCAAATACATAGCGCGGCCGAGGCAGCGAAGAATGCGCCCTGCGAGCCAACGCCGTGAACCTCGATAGTTGCGATAGTATACAACGTCGCCTGGAGCAAAAGCAGGCGTCTGCCGCTGCACAGGAACCTGCTACGGCGGATGTAGCAAAGACATCAAGGTTCGATGAGGACGACCGTGGAGCAACTCAGCCGGCGAGCGACCATCTCGGGGCTGAGAGCGATACGAGGACAAAAAGAGCAATAACGCGTCCTCCCGAGAATGCGACTCTTTCAACTTCAACATCTGTGACTTGAAAGTCCGGACCAATCGTTCAGCGGCACCGTTTGACTGCGGCGACAACGGCGCGGACGTCAGATGTTGAATACCATTGGCCTTGCAGAATGACTGAAATTCGGCGGACATGAATTGTGGGCCATTGTCGGAAACAATAGTCTGTGGAAGACCTTCAATACAAAAGATAGCGGATAACGCTTGGATTGTGGCAGATGACGTCGTGGAAGACATCCGGACAACAAAAGGAAAATTACTGAATGAATCTACCACAACCAACCATCGAGCATTCCAGAATGGACCAGCAAAATCGATGTGTAAGCGTTGCCAAGGGGTAGTGGCTTTCGGCCATGCAAAAAATTTCCGCGGTGTTGGTCGGCACACGCCATGCAAGAAGAGCACATATTCGTAATCGCAGCATCGATTCCGAACCAAGCACAGTGCTGACGAGCAAGTTGTTTCGTTCGCACTATATCCAATGTCCTTGGTGGAGAAGTCGTAAGACAGAGGACTGTAACGAACGTGGGACCACGACCCTGGACTGATCATTATCAGAACGCAACAGCAAAACACCACGTCGTACAAAAAGTCTGTCCTTGTGAGCAAAAAATCGGCGAACCAACGGATCCTCGATCCGTAACTTTGACAAGGGCCATTGCGTAGCAACAAAACGCAAAACGGTAGCAAGGACAGGATCAGCAGCTGTGGCTGTAGCCACACGACGAAAATCGATCGGAAACGATTCGACCACGTCATCGGTTTCCGCATCAATGAACATGCAAGCAAGTTCGGAAGAATCGAATGCTCTATCCTCAGCAACTGGCAAATGGGACAACGCATCGGCGTTTCCGTGCTTAGCAGTGGACCGATACAAGATATCGTAGCGGTACTGCAAGAGGAAAATAGACCAGCGAATGAATTTCTGCGCTGTACATGGAGGTACAGGCTTGGTCGGATGAAAAAGCGATGTCAAAGGTTTGTGGCCTGTGATGATGGTAAAGTGACGACCATACAAGAAATCATGAAACTTTGTGACACCAAATACGAGAGCCAAAGCTTCTTTCTCTATCTGTGAATAAGTTCTTTGCGCAGACGAGAGCAATTTGGACGCAAAGGCAATAGGGCGATTGTGTGAACCATCTTTGTGCGCAAGCACAGCACCGATCCCGAAATCCAATGCATCTACCATCAACAAAAGGGGTTTCTGGGGATCGAATGGCGTAAGGCAAGTAGTGGAAAGCAACGCCGATTTCAAATGGCGAAAGGCGCGTTCGCATTCCGTCGTCCAGACGAACGGAACACCTTTACGGCGTAAGCGATGAAGCGGAGCTGAAATGGAAGAGGCATGTGGCACATATCTGTTATAGTAAATGATTTTTCCCAGCACACTCTGTAGCTGCTTCAAATTCTGCGGCGAAGGCAAGTCCTGTATGGCACAGAGGTCCTCTGGACTGGGATGTATGCCTTGGGCATTGATTACATGTCCCAGATAGGGTAAGTCACGAGCAAAAAACACACATTTGTCCTCCCGCAAGCGAAGACCATTTTGCCGCAAGACCTGAAATAATGTTCTGAGATTGGCTAAATGTTCTTCTTCCGTCTTTCCGGAGATCACAGTATCGTCCAGATAGTTTGCTGCAGTAGGGACCGACGCACAAACAGTCTGTAGATATTGCTGAAACAATGCAGGGGCGGATGCACACCCGAATGGCAGTCGTTTGAATCGATACAAACCAAGATACGTGTTAACTACCAAGACGCGCTGGGATACGTCGTCCACTGGTATTTGCAAGTACGCATCTGCGAGATCCAACTTCGAAAAATATTTACCGGGCACAGTTTGTCAAAAAGATCTTCCGGGGGGTAAAGGAAAAGTTGCAGTCACTAGTTGTGGATTCACTGTAGCCTTGAAGTCCACGCAAAGTCTCAATTTTCCCAAAGGTTTTGGCAAAATTACTAAGGGTGAGGCCCAGAGAGAAGCCTGCACACGTTCAATTACACCTTGTGATTCCAAATCAGTTAATGTTCTTGCGACCTCATCACACAATGCGTGGGGAACATTGCGCGCTCTGAAAAATTTCGGTTGCGCGTTTACTTTCAGTTCCAAATGTGCTTTATAGTTCTTAGCGCAACCAAGGCCCGGTGCAAAAATGTCTGCAAATTCGTCACATAGACGAGAAACACTGGCTGAAGGCACAGTCTGGTTTACTGATAGGACCTGATTGACGATAGACAAGGTAAACAACTGAAATAAATCTAAACCAAACAAGTTCACTGCAGAAGAAGAACGAAGTACGTAAAATGACACAAGTTTTGTTTGTCCCTTGTATGTTGCAAGAAGGCTGCACTGTCCTAACACTGGGATAGCTTGTCCTGAATAACTATTTAACTTAACATTTGCGGCACACAGCGGAGGTGGGCCCAGTTGTTTGTACGTGTCTTTTTTGATCAATGAAACTGCAGCTTCGGTATCGAGCTGGAATGGTATGACCTTGCCATTAATGTCCAAATCTACAAAATGTTTATTGTCCTGCTGACGACAAGAGCGACTGTCTCGTGCAACATGAACTGACACCGGTACAGAATCACTTGCGACTTGACGGGATTTCCTGCGACGTCGACGCACACTTTTTGTGGGACGAACACAGTCACTGTTAGAGAGAGGGGCACTGGGCGGAGTGGAATGAATTACATGAATTTCCATGGGCGAAGGTGCACGAGCCTGAGTATTCTTGGTTCGATTACGGCGCGAAGCAAAGGGCCTGGAATTGTTGTGAGTGTCCGATCTGAGCTTTTTCTGGCAAACACTTTAAACATGCCCCTTTTTATTACAGAAAAAGCAAATAGCTTGGCGTGATGGGCAATTCTCACGCGAATGTCTAGTAGCACACCGCGGGCATGATTTTAGCACTGCATTTGCTTGCTTGCGCGGCACACGTAGCGGAGATCTTGGCGGCAGCTGCGCGGACGGGTGCGAGGGCTGTTTACTGTTCCGTGCAGCGCGCCCGGTGGACCGGTTAATGTGACACACAGCTGGCGAAGTTTCAAATGATTCCTGAGCAAAGTCAAGTGTGTCCTGCCTATCCAAGATGTCCATCATTTGTTGAAGGGAGGGATTGACTAGTTTCAAAATCTGTTCCCTTATACGAACATCAGAAACGTTCTGTGCAATTGCATCACGTACCATAGTATCTGAATAAGGGAGTCCACATTCACACGCAAAAGCACAATCCCTAGTAAGGCCTTGCAAAGTTGCAACCCACTCCCTATTAGTCTGACCGGCTGTACGTTTTGTACGAAAGAAAGTATACCTTTTTGCAACTACATTGACTGATTCTTTGAAATATGCATCTAATGCAGACAAAATTTCTTCGTAGGACAGAGTTGCTACGTCGCGTTGGGGAAACAATTTCACTATCACACGGTAGGTGGACACTCCTACACAAGAAAGCAAAAAAGGCTGCCCCTCAATACCTTGAATTCTGTAGGCGGCGAGATGGAATCCAAATTGGCGTGACCACTCCGTCCAGCTTTCCAGTGCAGCATCAAAAGGACGAAAAGGTGGTGCAACGGCGTGTTGTGGCCGCGGGAGCGGTGGAGCGGCGGCCGCCGCATCGTTTTGCATTGCACGTTGACCCTGGACGAGCTGTCCAAGGGCATCCAATAAGGCCTGCATCTGCTGATTCTGCAAGCGATAAAATTCGGACAGAACATCTGGAGAATGTGGCGAAGCCATGACACAATGAAATGTAAGCAAGTATAAAGAAGACCGTTTGTACACTCGTCGCCATCTGATGTGTTGGCAGAAGAGCCAACACCGTGTTGCTAGAGGAGGCCGAAAGGCACGCGTTTAAGCTCACGCAGACTGGCGTGAGGTCTGGAACAAGGTAAAGTAGTTGAGTCTAGTAAGAAAAGAATGTAGTTGCTGGAATACTTAACTTTAATCGATAATTGGAGAACATCGCTCTTGTTGATACATTAATTACAATCTCAATATAAACTGGTAATGGCGCCTTGCTAGGTCGTAGCAAATGACGTAGCTGAAGGCTATGCTAACTATCGTCTCGGCAAATGAGAGCGTATTTGTCATTGATCCATCTCTGGCAAAGTCTGCTGTACAACTGGGGTGAGTGCTAGGACGTCTCTCTAGACCTGCCGTGTGGCGGCGCTCGGTCTGCAATCACTGACAGTGGCGACGCGCGGATCCGACGTATACTAACGGACCGCGGCCGATTTAAAGGCTACTACCTAGCAAGAGTGGTGTCTGGCGGTGACACCACAAAAACAACTTCAGGTCCTCTTGGAATGGAAAATACAGGTCCTATGTGGTTTTCAATGGCATTTGCAAAAGTAGTGGGAAATTCAGGTAACGATGATGGAGGTGGGCAGCAATCACGCATCCTTCTCTCCAAAGTAGACCACAAAGGCTCAGTAATATTGAGATCTGGTGATATTGGTGGAAATGTGACAATTTATCCTCTGTGAACTGGGACCCCGTCGTCTTGGAGCACAGCAACACCATTGAGGAACAAACATTGTACCATGATATGGACATGATCAGCCCAAATAATCACATAATCCTTGGTAGTTATGTGGCCTTGACAGTACCCTGGAGCCTATCGAGTACTACGATATGGATGCCCAAATCACCACCGAACCGCCGCCATGATTTCGCTCTTGGGACGTCAGCTCGGCTAGAAGTTGGAAGTAGTGTGAAAAAAGACTCATTCGACCAAATGACTTTCTTCTATTGTTCCATAGTTCAGGTTTAATGCCTTCGGCACCGTGTTTTTCTGTTACGGTCTTTTGCATAATTTATGAGGTTTTTGGAATCCCAGATTGTCATGCACTTCCCTGCTTCTGGCGCTCCCTTCGTGTTGTTTTGGTGCTGACATACTTCGTGAGTGCGATATTCTGTTCTGCAGTGACTTTTGAAGTTTTCGTCGTCTTATTTTTCGTCACAATTCTCTTCAATGACTGTCTGTCACGATCACTCAATACAAACTTTCGTCGACATTGCGATTTAGCGGATGATGTTTTTCCGCTTTCCCTACATGCGAGCCGGCCGGGATGGCCGAGCGGTTCTAGGCGCTACAGTCTGGAACCGCCCGACCGTTACGATCGCAGGTTCGAATCCTGCCTCGGGCATGGATGTGTGTGACGTCCTTAGGTTAGTTAGGTTTAAGTAGTTCTAAGTTCTAGGGGACTGATGACCTCAGCAGTTAAGTCCCATAGTGCTCAGAGCCATTTGAACCATTTTGAACCCTACATGCGGTATAAATACTCGATGCGGTACTTCTTGAAACACCAAACACATCGGTTACCCACCATACCAACACTATCAATATGCCCGCGTTCAAAGTCACTCAGCTCCGACATAATGTACTCATAACTGCACAGAACTCTGTTCTGGCCACGACTGACAGTTACACAGGTGTCGTTCAAGGTCAAAACAACAACACAACTTGCAAGCTTGGCTAACATCTTCATTTGTTTTTAAAGCATGCATTTCTCGAGCTTTTTTTATGTTTTTGTCCATCTCCGAAATGTTAAAGTGGACGGAAACAAAGAAAACATATACGATACATTTTCTCAAGTTAGATTTCGATTCAGTAAGAAGAAAAATGACACGTGAAATGACTGTCACACTCGCTTACATAAATTTAAATTTGATCGGTCACAGTCCATTGCTAGTAGCCAGAAACTGAACTACACTGACTAATTAAATAAAACAAAAAAAAACAATGCTGATTGTGTACTACTGTTTCTACACTTCGCAACGATTTTCAAGCGCTGTGATCACTGTGGCTAATAAACTGCGTCGCCTGGGAACAGTCTCAACGTCTGTTGCACGAGGGGCGTTTAATAAGTAATGTAACACTTTTGTTCTGAAAGCATATTGTTTTTTTTTTTCAGGATTCCAATACACCATATTATACCCCACTCCTTTGGCTACAAAACCCTATTTTTCAAAAAAAAAAAATGTTCAAGTGGCTCTGAGCACTATGGGACTTAACATCTGAAGTCATCAGTCCCCCTAGAACTTAGAACTACTTAAACCTAACTAACCTAAGGACATTACACACATCCATGCCCGAGGCAGGATTCGAACCTGCGACCGCAGCGGTAGCGCGTTTCCAAACTGAAGCGCCTAGAACCGCTCGGCCACAACGGCCGGCCCCTATTTTTCAACGTAATCTCCGTTCAATGCGATGGCCATACGTCACCTTACTGGAAGGGTCTTAATGCCCGTATGGTACCACTCCTGTGGTCGACGTCGGAGGAAAAGTCTTGCTGTATGAATAAACTCCCCATCATTCATGTACTGTCTCCCGCGGGGTGCATCCTTCATCGGGCCCAACAGCTGGAAGTTGGAAGCTGCGATCTCCGAACTGTAGGGAGGATGACGAAGAACAGTCAAATGAAGTTTCGTGAGCTCCTCTCGTGTGCGCAGACTTGTGTGAGGCCTTGCGCTGTTATGGAGAAAGGAGGATTTCAATTGCTTTTTTGTGGCGAACACGCTGAACTCGTCCAGTTTCCTGAGGGTTCCACTGCAGGAGTCACAGCTGTGTGCGTTCGGCCGGCACACGGGAGATTGGACGGGTTTGCGTCACATTGTTGCGCTGATGACAGACGCCTCGCCCGACGACTCACCGTGCTTTTGTTCACTGGCAGGTGTCAGTAGACATTCACCAAGCGCCTATGGATATCTGCGATGTTCTGATTTTTCTCCAAAAGAAACTCATTGACAGTTCTCTGCTTGGACCGCACCTCCGTTACAGACGCCACTTTAAAGGCTACGTTTAGCGCCGGCACCAATCGGAACTTCATGAAACTATAGGGGTTGAAGCGGAAATATTCCACGAAATTGCTACAACAAATTACGAATTTTTCCAACCGAAATTAGTCGAGAAAAAAGTGTTGAACTGCTTATTGAACGCCCCTCGTATATTGGAGAATTTGCAATCCAGGTGAAGTTCTCAGCTGCATACTTTATATTCTTACTTTGTGTAATTCTGGAGTAATATTTGACGTGAACCTGTAAACTGCTGGCATTGCAACTCAAAGGAAGGAAGATTAGGTTTAACGTCCCGTTGACATTCAGGTCATTGGAGACGGAGCACAAGCTCGGATTGTGTCAAGGATGGGGAACGAAGTCGGCCGTGCCCTTTCAAAGAAATCATCCCGGCATTTATCTGGAGCGATTCAGGGAAATCGCCCGTACACATATCCGCAGCCGTCGTTCACCCCTATCATATATATATATATATATATATATATATATATATATATATATATATATATATATATATATATATATATATATATATATATATATATATATAGTTCTGGTAATACCGGCCATGACCTCCTTCTTCTATGTGTACGGGCGAATAGACGTGCAACTGTTGATCAGCAGAATGCCCAAGTGAACCAAGGATATGCCAACAGTGGCTCCTCAACGACCATCCAACGAACTTTACTGTTTATGGGCCTGTGCAGTAGGTGCCTTGATTCATGCACATGTGCTGACTTCCGTTCATTGGCGACGAAGGCTGGAATTTGCACGCCAATACATCAACTGTACGTCCACTGGGTGGCGACATGTGGCCTTTCCAGGAGAATCACGTTTTATGGTCCATCGGACGTATGGCCATTGGCGCCTAAGGCGTGAAACGTCTGAAAGCAAACACCCTGCAACGAACGTCGACAGGACGGTGGAGGGAGCGTTATGGTCTGTGGAATGTCTTCGTGGCATTCCCTGGGTGATATTGTTATCTTGGAACGCACAATGTATCAGCACAAGTATGCATCCATCCTACATGCAGTTTGCTTTTCCCGACACGATGGCCCCTACCAGCAGCTCAATGCAGTGTGCGTACGTGTGGGTCGAAGAGCACCGGGATGGGTTTGCCGTTCTCCGCTGGCCATCAAACTTTCGGGATTTAAACCCAATCGAGAATCTTTGGGACCACCTCGACCGGGCTGTTCGGGCCATGTATCTTCAACCAACAAATGTAGCGCAGCTGGCCACCGCACTGGAGGTCGCATGGCTCCATATCCCTGTCAATACCTTCCAGAACCTCATTCAATCCCTTCATGCATGTCTCGCAGCGGTCCGCGTTGCAAATTGTGGTTATTCAGGCTTTTGACAGTTGGTCACTTTAATGCGACTGGACAGTGTGTCGCTGTATTGCTATGATAAACTAAAAAAAATCACTTATTTGATACTGTAGGGTATATTATCGTATTACAGCATGTTCCTGACACACTCTAGTCCAAAATTACTAAAAACAATGAGAAACTTTTTTTTTTAAATTCAGTCTTGATCGCACCACGTATGCTACAAGAACATAGGTGACCGGTTTCGGTCATATCACATGACCATCATCAGACCTGTAATTTAATTTAGGAAGTAACAGAAACCTTACTAGATTGACAATAAAATATGACAAAATGCTTATAAGGATTAAATACAATAAGACTTGTTATACCCATGGCGTCCTTCGAAGATGGTAGGTGGAGCACTCTTCTCGGCTGCTGTGATGTCAACTGGTGCCAGCAAGTGACGGGCATACGCTTAAATACGATGATTCTCCGCCTACCTCTTCTCCCACAACCTCACGTCAACCAATCAGTGTAAAAACGGGTTCACATAATCGTCAAAACGTAAAAAAGAACAATAATAACATAAAAATAATTATGTATAAAATATCTCTGTACATCCATGGAACTACATAAATATTGTATAAAATATCGATTAAAAGCTTTAAAATAACTGTACAGGCGATGTATACTCAGTGTGCCCTCTATGGGCTAAGCTGGTACTACCACAATGGTTCAAAGTCAACGATGTTGTGAAGGTCTTTGTCATTGCGGCATCATATCGATATGTGAGTTGCGACTCGACTGCAAGTACACACCAATGCTAGATTCAGTCTGTCTGTCTTATATTAACTTTATTTGCCACTGGTGATATATGTACTAATGGAATGATCAGCTGCAGAGTGCTATGATATTACACTTTTTAAAATGTCATAAAACTGATTTATTAAAAATGGAGTCATATTTCTTAATATTTCTATTTGGAAGTTTATGATTGTGATATAATATTTATTAAAAAATGTTTATTAAAATTGTTCAGAGAGAAACTACTTTATTTCTCAAAGACATGCACTCTATGATGAACAGCTTCCTTTAAGCAGATGCTGTCACTTACTGGGAACATACAGAAACGGAAATAAGTGATTCACTGAAAACACCCGGTGTAAGTTTTTACTATAGTCATCCGCGAGGGTTAGCCGTGCGGTCTAGGGCGTCTTGTCAGGGTCCGCGCGGCTCCCCCCGTCGGTGGTTCGAATTCTCCCTCGGGCATGGGTGTGCGTGTTGTGCTTAGCGTAAGTTAGATTAAGTAGTGTGTAAGCCTATGGACCAACGACCTGAGCAGTTTGGTCCCATAGGAACTTACCACAAATTTCCAAATTTTCTGCTGGCTTCGACTGATGTCGGCTGAGTTGTTTGACGTAAGAAGTCCATGATCTCCAATGATTCATAACAGAGTATTTGGATTTCGTTCGCTTTGTGCTGTGGTTCTGTCCCAGAGCCAGCTCACTCATCTATATTACATGGGGCACTTCTGAAGACCTCGTTTTACGATACTCAGGCGACTCAAGCAAAATACTTGGTTGGGATTGTCACCCTGTCAGAAGTTTACTCCAGTCTCGTAGCATGCGGCCTGCGTCGTTTGTACGCAAAACACAAAAAAGATGTAGATCACTATAGAGCTTCAACAGCCTGTGACGTGTTACTGTGATCGTGATGGCTGACTTTGACTTTTTGAACAGTTTGCGTAAACTACGAGTTCTGCTCAGCAGCAGAACAGATATTAAATAGTAATGTAAACAGATGTTACTATATTGTCCTATGGTTCTCATACAATTTGTTTCGTAGCCTTGGGTTATCTACTCCTGCATAGATGACATCACAATCTTCTGAGCTTATTGAGTAGCATTTACTTTTAAATTCAAAATCTGCATGTTTCTGAGTGTAGGAGCACTCGGTAACGAATCGTAAGAGATTAACTAAATTACGAGGATAATCCCAAAAGTAGGGTCTCCTATTTTTTTTATAAGAACATACACCTGTTTATTTCTACAATGGTTTATGTCAGTTTACAGCTTGAACATTTAGCTATTTTTCGACGTAATCACCATTTCTCTCGATGCATTTTTGTAGACGCTGTGGCAGTTTTTGTATGCCCATGTCATACCAGCTCGCCGCCATGCTGTTCAGAAAGTTATGAACCTGTTCTTTCACCTCGTCGGCGGAGCTGAATCACTTTCCGGCCAAGTGTTCTTTTAACCAGTCCGGAAAGTTGTCCTGTTCGGCTGCAAGGCAGTGAAAAAATGCGTGGGATGCATCAACTCGTTGTCGCATTTCGTCTTCAGTCAGCATGCGTGGCACCCATCTTGCGCACACCTTCCGGTAGTTCAATGTCTCCGTTAAAATTCTGTGAGCGGTGCTTCGGGAAACTTCAGGAACCAACGTGCAGAGATCATCCAGGGTGATCCGCCGATTTTCACGCATGCTTTGCTCAACCTTTAACACTTTCTCCTCAGAAACTGACTGTCTCCCACTCCTTTCGGTCCGACCAGCTGCGAACTCTCTACACCACTTACGAACATTTTTGACATCCATGCACGACTCACCATACACTTCCGTCAGTGGAAGATGGATTTCAATCGGTGCAGTGCCCTTTGCGTTCAAAAACCGAATAACTACGCGCAATTCGCACTTGGCGGTAACATCCAACGGGAGCTCCATTCTCAAAGGCTGCCAAGCCAAGAATGAGCACCTCAGCGCGGCGTGCGTATGTTTACACAAAGCGCGTGAAGCGCTCTTCATAACAGTGTGACCGATGCCACACAAACAGAGTTCTCTACTTATAAAAAAATAGGAAACCTTACTTTTGGGATTACCCTCATACTTGAGAAATGCCGTTGCACAGTGTTTGAAGGCGTTTGTAGTGTGTCCGTATGCAGGTTGTGTAAGTAGGCTGTTTAGGTTTTTTATTGGTAACGCCACCTCTGTATGAAAATCACTGGCTGTGCTGTGTGCAGCCTGTGGCTGCTTTGCATTGTTGTAATACTCTCCATTGTAGTGTTAGGCAGCTGGCTGCGAACAGCGCGTAGCGTTGGGCAGTTGGAGGTGAGCCGCCAGCAGTGGTGGATGTGGGGAGAGAGATGGCGGAGTTTTGAAATTTGTCATGAACTGCTATATTTATAAATGATGATATCAAGGTAAATACATTCTTTGTTCTCTATTAATATCTTTCATTTGCTAACTATCCCTATCAGTAGTTAGTGCCTTCCATAGTTTGAATCTTTTATTTAGCTGGCAGTAGTGGCGCTCGCTGTATTGCAGTAGCTTGAGCAGCGAAGATTTTTGTGAGGTAAGTGATTTGTGAAAGGTATAGTTTAATGTTAGTCAGGGCCATTCTTTTGTAGGGAATTTTGAAAGTCAGATTGCGTTGCGCTATAAATATTGTGTGTCAGGTTAAGCACAGTCCTGTAAAATTGTTCAAAAGGGGACGTTTCACATGTCGACCCTTAGCCTAGGATACCTCACTGGAATCTTCTGATTTTTTCTTGTAGTTTGTGTAATTAGTGTAGATTTTGTTTATTGCTAGCGCGTAATTCTAGAGAGAATCTCCTTTGTAGTTGTAGTTTTTCATTGTTGTATAGTAAAATAGTTGTGGCATGCATCTAGATTTGCACCAAGTATTTCGCAGCTGCAATTAACTAGATATTATTTTCAGTGTTATGTTAATGTGTTCTCTTAATTTTGCTCTTCAAATTGTGTTTTTCTGTGTTGTCGTGTGAAATACTGTGACAATAATGGCGTGTGAAAAACGTAATACTAGGCTCCAAAGTAAACTGAGAAATGACAGTAAAAATGAAAGCAGTGTGTTAGCGTCACCGAGTAATGAATTAACTGATGTTCAAAATAGTAATTTAGTAATTGTGCATAGGGAAATGGAGCGGGCGGCAGACAATGGCGTAGGCGGTGAAACAATTAGTGAAGAGGGAAGCATTATCGATCGATCGGTCGGGGACAGCTCGCCTCAGGAATCCGAAATGACAGGAAACAATCTCACAAATGCTGTGGATTCAGGATTTGGGTCCTCACCGTTTTCTCAAATAAGTCAAGACACATTTTCTGCTTGTCAAAATGTGAATGTTGCCGGTGCAACTTCACTGCCGAAAAGCACTGAGGAACGTGTTTCAGACACCAGTGCATTGTTATTACAATTAATGCAACAAATGGAACAAAAGCTTGAAAAATTAGACACAATTGAACAAAATCAGAAACAAATGGAACAAAATCAGAAACAAATGGAACAAAATCAGAGTCAAACACAGCACCAGTTAGACGCAATGGAACAAAATCTTCACACCACGCTTGAACAAACACGTGAAGATTTAACTACTGAGTTACATAACATCGAATCGAAATGTCAAAAAGTATGTAATGACGTAAAAACACAAATTTGTGAGCATTTTCAACCTATTATTTCGCGGCATGAAAATGCACTACAGAATCACGAAGCAGCCATAAAAGAACTGCAAACTATTGTTCATGAAAATCATGAGACCTTGCAAGCTAAATTTGACTCAGTTGCATCTACCGATTCGGTTACGCAACTTGCAAAAACTCAGGAAAACTTAAAGGACACAGTAGATACTCTGAAACTTGGTTCAGAAAAACACACTGAGGAAATGTGTTCACTATCGGAGAAAGTAGCCGAACTTTCGGATCAGTTCACTAACTTATCTACGAAGGTAGATGATAATCTGAACGACACAAATCCTCAGGGGGGTACACGCCTACTTTGTGTACCATGTGTGTGGCAACCACAAGGAACCCTAGCTAATATGGTATTTGCTTATACAACTTTACACATCGGTACCATATTTCTCTAACACACAAATTACACAGCTATCTGATCATTTAACTGAGAGATAAACATTTTTTTTACTACATCAGTGACAGATGTTTACGTAATTACACAGTTGGATAACTTCACACTTATGAAATTGTATTTTGTCAGTACTTTGTGAACTGTTCATATTTTTTTGGAACCATTGTGATACTATGAGAGCTTTGAATGATGTATTTGGTATGGGATCATGATTTTAAAGTACGTTTGAGGCAGATGACACTTTTGACATGAGCAGAGAATTTTTTTAGGTTTTGAAATTATTGGAGGAAGCTACGACGTTTTTGAGATTTGACTGAGGTTTTATGATGTTATTATTATGGCGACGATGTGTATTATGCTGCTGAGGTATGTTTATGGTCAAGAAGCTGATGCTATATGAGGAATTTGATTATGCTATGTATCTTATGATGAATTATTAAAGAAGCGTCAACGAATATATATATGTGTAATAAGGTAAGGAGTAATGAGTAGCGGTTAGGGACTCTTGACTTGTGAAAAAGGATGTTGGAAACCAAGAATCGTACTTTAAGAGTTATGAAATGTGTAAATGCGTGAATGTATCACAATGACGGCGAAAATTTCTTGGACACTGTTATATGTATAGGATTTTGTTTCTACAGATTTGCAGCGCTAATTCTTGACCTGTGAGATATTTTTATATGAGACTGCCACTGTAGCGGAAACTGCTGTCGTAAATATTTCCGTACGAAAGTTAAGTGACCACCTGCACGTAATGCGTCGTGAGCACACAGCTGTGTCCGACGCCTGGAGAAAAAGCCATTAGGGTGTGCCTTTCCGGAAGCACAGGTAAAAAAAAAAAAAAAAAAAAAAGGGAGGCCATTATCCTCGCTATTGACATTCGTTTGTAGAAAGCATCGTAAATACGACACGCTAATAATAACTTGGAAACATTCTTACATCTGCACACCTGATTAGGACAAGTGTCTATCTACGAGAATTGAGAGAAATGCCATATGGCTTGCTTTATGTATTTATTTACTCATTTTGTTTAATATCTAGTTTCTAGCTGCACTGCAGCACTGGTTAAAATAAAATTTTATAGTTGTACTAATATAAATATTTTCTGTCTCCAGATCCAGTAAATAATAGTTTTGTGATATAGTTCCAAAAAAAAAATGAGGGAGCATAAACAGACATTTCCCTTCACAGGAATTGCATAAACAATTTCTTTACGATTTGGTAACTTATCTGCTAGTGTAAGTTCTCGTGATGCATCACTCTAGTGTTAAGATGTGACATAGGTATTAGACTTGGCCATTTTTAGTGTAATACTTTTTCTGCTTGAACTTTGTCATGTTTAGGTATAAGTTGCTGCCGTTTGCCAGGCATAGTGTTATTGAATTTGACTTTGTATTATTCTGTTAAGCCAGTTTTACTAATGATTTATTTTTATTGTTTGCTGCACATTGCCTTAGATTAGTTGTAATATTACAATTGCTTTGCTAATTGCTTAATGCTGCTTGCTTCGCAAATCTGCGTTTTTTTTCATTGCTGTTTATATTAATTGTTTTATGTGATGCTGCATTGCCTCATCCCTTGGTATATATATCTGAGCTCAGTAGATTTAAGTTAGCTTAAGAGGGGGTAGACTATATAAGAAACTAGTTGTGATGAATGGAAAGAAATGCATTGAAGGTATATGAAAACGTTTTGGGCCAAAATGAGTATTGTACAATGATCCGTAATTATTTTGAAAGAAATATGGTTAGAATACAGAAAAGAGGTACAGATAGGACTTTTTGGGAATAATGATGAACGAAGGGAGATCTCCAAGAACAAAAAAGGTTTTGTTCGCAAAATACTGCAGTACCAAAAGTTACACTGAAAACGAACCCTGTCCTTTCCATTGTGTTATCCCCCTATGTGTTTGTGTACCCTTGTATATTTGTTTTCTTCCTGTCTCTGTGTAGTTTCATAGAATTTTTTTCTAATACTATTCACTATGATGAGGAATACTGTTATCCTCAAATATAATTGGTATTAATAATATGTTATTTAACTTGTAAATATGCTTAGACATTACTTATTCTGTTTTATTTTAATGCTCATGTGTGAAGTTGATGTTTCAAAATTTATTCTGATCTTTTATGTATGTACTCATGTCATAATTCCTGTAGCACTGATGTATATGTCTATTTCTATTCTTTTGTAAAGCCTGTTTTACTACAAATGTTATCTGTATTGTTATGTTATTTAATGATGTATTTTGTACCTTTGTAATTGTATTCTTATGTTGTAAATTTATAATTGTATAGACACCAGTTCTTCAAATTAAGTATCATTTCACTGCACACGTTTTTGTTCGTCATAGTATATGGACAATATGTGAGAAGTAGGGACTGTTAGTGTTTACACGTGTGTTAATAATTCAGGAAGGGACTGGATAACAGCATTGCTGGTTCTAAGGACAATTAAAAAAACTTTGTGAGTGCACAAGTGGTGGTTTATGGACTTGCTATATTGTCCGCAAGACTCTTCGATGGTGATTGTGCACCTGCACATTTGCAACAGATGGCTGCTGGCCGTCTGTACAAGGACTACAGTGGGTCTACACCTTTGCTGACTCACCAGTACCATTATCTCTACAAGGACTACAGTGGGTCTGCGTCTTTGCTGACTCACCAGTACCATTATTTCTACAAGGACTGCAGTGGGTCTGCCCCTCTGGTGGCCCACCAATACCGTAATCTCTACCAGGACTACAGTGGGTCTGCTCTGTGATGACCTACCCACCAATACTCTTCAAAATTTCGACTGACTCCGCTGTGGGTTTACTCTGTTGTGGCCCATTACCTGTCTGCATGTAGAGTCAGCACTGTCTTTTCGTTGGAAGGACAACAATACTTCTTCAATACTGCATGGAAATCCACTACTTCCGTGTGCATTTTCTTTTACTGCTCAGACTTTGAGAAAAAGACTGATATTTTACTGTGATGAACGATTAGGACTGTCTTTATGGACTGTGAGAAAATTTTAGCTTTTGACCAACATTGTATCAATAAGTGTGTGCATTTGATTTCTTTGTTATTGTAATTATGAAAAATTTTTTCAAATCTGTATTGGGCACTGCCCAAGCCAATTTGTAAAATTTTTTGTGGGGAGCATGGGGGCTATGTAAGTAGACTGTTTAGGTTTTTTATTGGTAACGCCACCTCTGTATGAAAATCACTGGCTGTGCTGTGTGCAGCCTGTGGCTGCTTTGCATTGTTGTAATACTCTCCATTGTAGTGTTAGGCAGCTGGCTGCGAACAGCGCGTAGCGTTGGGCAGTTGGAGGTGAGCCGCCAGCAGTGGTGGATGTGGGGAGAGAGATGGCGGAGTTTTGAAATTTGTCATGAACTGCTATATTTATAAATGATGATATCAAGGTAAATACATTCTTTGTTCTCTATTAATATCTTTCATTTGCTAACTATCCCTATCAGTAGTTAGTGCCTTCCATAGTTTGAATCTTTTATTTAGCTGGCAGTAGTGGCGCTCGCTGTATTGCAGTAGCTTGAGCAGCGAAGATTTTTGTGAGGTAAGTGATTTGTGAAAGGTATAGTTTAATGTTAGTCAGGGCCATTCTTTTGTAGGGAATTTTGAAAGTCAGATTGCGTTGCGCTATAAATATTGTGTGTCAGGTTAAGCACAGTCCTGTAAAATTGTTCAAAAGGGGACGTTTCAGTTGTATACAGCCACACTTATCTGTTAGAAGTGTTTACGTTCCGAAGCGGACGAAATAGACGCACGAAGAGAGTCGCAAACAGTGAAGTACAGTGTTTGGAAAACGTTTCGGATGTATTCGTAGACACAGTGCATGCAGCCACGCTTGTTAGTTAGGAATGTTAACGCCCTACAGCGGACGAAATGGACACACAAAGAGAGCAAAGTGCCTTTGGAAAAGACGTTCTTATAATGAGCCATAATTTGCATAATCTGCTCGTAAGCATTCAGACAAATATCATGTTCATTAATTACAGGTAAGTGCTGACGTTCATCCTCAACGTTAGGTGTCAAAAGCATTGGCAAATATAATCGATGCCTTGGACACGTGGAAAAGTGAAACCGGCATGCAACGGCAGAGGCAACTGCGACACACTTTCAACTGACGTAAGGATGCGACAGACATCTGCACTTTGATTCCGTAGGTAACAGCAGAACAGTAACCAGTATCACGAGATTGAATTTTCGTTGCCGGTTACAGGGATGTCGAGTTGTTCTCTAGAAGAACCGCAGAACACCATGCTGAGTGACCAACCACTGTGTACCTGGTGGAAGTACAGTGGACACATATGGGTTGCTGATTGCTAATTGAGGATTACCCGACCATCACTGTTGTAACCTCCCCACAGATAAATAATATTCTCATTTATAGTAGCCTCCCCACAATAAAAATATAATAACCTCCCAACAGCAAAAATATAATTATTTAGAATTCACAGTCAGCGTAACCTTCCAACAGATACACTGCAAAACCTCCCAACAGTAAAATTTCGTAACCTACCAATAATACAATGTGACTAATCTCTCAATAAAAAAAATTGCGACTCACTTATAACCATTCAATAATTGACTGTGAATTTAAACTGGCAAATTTTGGACGTCAGCAGTGCTGCGTCATGGCCCTGGAAATTCATTCTGAATAAATTGAAAAATCTTACCTCAATTAGGTCGCCGGATAACGCGTATATATCTGCTCCTATAAGAAATTTTTCTGGCGCAGCTCAGTGCAATGCTGGCCGATAGATTTGTCATGTATAAGAAGAAACAACTGATTTTTCCTTTCAATAATCGGGATGACCAAGGATTGGAGAAATTAGTAAATTCATTAAATTGAAATGAATGATTGTCAAAAGTTACTTTTTATGAGAAAGATTGTTATCAAGAGATTTTTTAAACATTTACTTGGGACTTAATATAACAATACTACATATGCGCGAGGCTGCTTTTACCTTATACTACAACGGTCAGGCACCGCCATCGCTCCACCACGACCGGCCCAGCCAACACGATACACCAGACTGCTCGCTGGCAACTACTACTACAATGTTCCTACCGCATACAACACTGCTCTCTGGTCTGAGATTCTCTTATACCTTACATATCACAGGCAGCGCGTGAGCAATCCCTCGAAATTACATCTGCTCGAGTGCGCTAACAACAAATTCCTTAATCATAGACCTCTTACATAACCTTCCACTGGGGAGGGGGGGAGGGGGGGGGAGGGGGCAAAAATATGGCAGCGATAGTGAGTCAATTGGACTTGCCATGAGCAACAAATTTTTCTGTAATCTGTTTAGTTACTAAGTCAACAGTCACAGAGTATATACATTATTGATAAGTGCAGAACATATTAAGAAATGAAATAGAGTGCACAAGCACTGAGTACAAAATATATTACCAAATGACATAAATTGCACATGCACTGTATAAGTCTTTAACATTTGGCAAGAATTTAAACATATTGAGAAATGAAATGAAGCGCACACGCACTGTATAAGACTTCAGCATTTTTTTACAAGAACTGAAAACATTAACAAATGAAATAAAGTGCACACGCACTGTAAAAGGCTTTAGCATTTTACAAGAACTGGATACATTAAGAAAAGAAATAAAGTGCACACGCACTGTATATGTCTTTATCATTTTACAAGAATTTAAACGCACTGTATAAGTCTTTACCATTTTACAAGAACTAAGAAAGGAATGGGAAGGATTGCATCATGGTTGTAGCACAGTAGGTTGCACGTAGCTGCACTGAAAGTCCATATCTTTCTACAGAAGCCCAACACCAAGTGAGACAATCTGAACTTCTCTTCCCTGAAGTATTCAGCAGTGTAGCCAAGACACAGAAATTTTGTATTAATATTGTATGTTATCATTTTGGTAGTATATTAGGTACACCAAACAGTAGGACCATAATGACATCTCCTTTGGTCACGGTGGTGGACTGTTGGATGTCAACACCACATTCTGGTAGAATCCATACTCTTACATCAATGTAGAATTAGTGCAGAAACCAAATATAGTGCTCCATGATCATGAGGATGGACAGGACAAACGGATATTGCAGTAATTGCTGGTAATTAAGTCAGAAGGTGAAGGATACATTAAGTCTTATGCTAGTCATCATTCAGGATTACACTAGTGTATCAGCCGATTTGAATAATTATTGGCACTCATTGGCTAGTTACTAAACATTTATGTGCTATGCATGGAGTATTACAAAACATTATTCATAAGTCATCTAATTACAGTAATTATTGGCATAGAATTTATGCATAAGTCATCTCATTACAGTAATCAGTGGCATTCATTGGCCAGTTAGTAAACATCTCATTACAGTAATCAGTGGCATTCATTGGCCAGTTAGTAAACATGTAGCAAGTATTGAGTATTACAAAACACTATTCATAAACAGTAATCAGTGGCATTAATTGGCCAGTTACAAAGTATTCATATAGTTTTACAAAACATTATTCAGTATTATTCACAAGTCATCATTCAAAACAAGAGTTATTGCGTGTAGCAACAAGCTGCTAGTGACTATATATGATATCATGTAAGTGACATAAGACATACTTAAAATGTAAGACAGTGTAACTATTAGTCAAGGTCTGTAGTCCACTAATACATAGACATAATCGAATCAATACATCAGAAAAATTTGCATTATATTTAGGACTAGAAATATACCTTAAACTGGTAGCATTATTTAATTGTATACTGGTAATAGTTGGGACTGGTAATAAATTTTTTTGTGCTAGCAATGCATTGCGTTGGGATCGATAATTAATTGCTGGGGCACGAAAATATTTGCTTTTGACTTATTGCTGGAAATAAGGATTAATAACGTCATTCGTCATAAGTCAGCTGTAGCAAGGTTATGAAACAAGTACAGTATATGTGATCACATTCATAAATGATAGACACAACTGGGTAAAAAATGCAAGTACTAGAACAGATTTAATAATTAAGTGCTTATAGCATATTAATATCATGAAAAGCTTCTCCTGGAAAAAAAAACAAAATGGATTATTGCCCTGAAAGAAAAATGTATATTATGCTGAAAAGTAGTAAACTTCAAATTAACAGGCAACGAAACGTGTACTTAATATGTATGTATTCTAGCTGTCTTTCCCAAGACGTTCAGTCATTATACTATGCGACATAAGACATACTGTCAAAAGGAACTGCAACAAATACTTAAATAACTACATAGCATCTCTTAACTAATAGAAAATATATAAACTTCATCATTATCCTCATCTGCAAAGAAAAACTTCATTATTCATATTACCATAACTTCATCATTATCTTAATCTGCAAAGATAAAACTTCATTACTCATATTACCATATTCTTCATACAACCATTCATCAACATTTATTATCATCTGCAAAAAAATACACTTCATTATTCATTATTCAAATTACCATTTACTTCATACAACTATTCATAGTATAGAGTTTCTTACTTCTAGCATATTTCATCACTAAAACTAACATGAGTAGTTCTGTCTGACAGCTTGCTCAATCGCCTCATATACTGAAAGAAAAATAATTAATTAAGACTGCTATTATACAGTGTGTATAGTATATTCTTGTTAATGCTGGTTAATTCTGATCCATTTACTCTTCATGACAAGTTATTGCATTTTCTTTCGTTCATTCCGAAGGTGAAATTCACATTTCATAGTAAACCACTGTGATTTGTTTAATTTATTTCTTTTACACGTTATTGCTTTCTGAAAATGATGAATAAGGATTAATATCTTGCATTTAAATCATATACGCATTAAATGAAAACTTGTTTCTAGTGATATAATTAAGCATACAGCATAGCATGACAGAAAACGTATTAGGTCAAAAACGTAGACAGTTTTCAAGTGCAGAAATGCACACACAATATCATAATGCAGTAGCAAAAACTGTAGAATAGTCGAGATATTGAGATATCATAAGGAAAAATGTCAAAGTCAATTGGTGTTCGTTACATCTTAAAGAGTTCATAGTGCATACAGAGAAAAGTCTACTTTCAATAGGAAAATAATCATACATACACAAAAAATGGAAAATGTGCACGGTCTGATATATAACCACAAGAAAAGCGACCTGCTAACCTTACCCTGCCGGGCACTTGCCAAGAAAAAATATAATCATCATCAGTAAGTGGTCATATAAATATCTGGAAATTGCATTACAGTGTGATAAATCATAAAGTATGTTCATCCAATAAAGGGTTTAATATTGGAGACATGGTGATTCCCTTTGCTTTTTCTGGTTCTCAAAGTTTCGACATCTACTACATTGCTACTACATTGCTGCGTATTCTATATGGACCTGCGTATAGAAGCTCAAATTTACTGCATCTACTCTTTTCTCTGTTGGATAAATAGTGTGTGCGTACTAATATCTTCTGTCCTATGTCAATGTCACGGCGTGTACAAACCTGTTTTTGCTGTCTTCTCCGGCGCTCTGCGGCACGCTTGATGTTGTTGAGTGCAATGTCAATTATTTCATGGTGGCGTAGTCGACGAGATGTAGGAAAAAATACTAATTCTTTAATTTTTCAATATAACAGTCGGAGATAGCATAGTAGATTCATTTGGTATGGAGTTAATTACATCCTGGAATGAGAGTATGTGTGTATCCTAATCAATATGTTTTTTATGGCAGTATATTCTACATAGTTTACCAATTTCTTTCATTAGTCGTTCAGAAGGGTTCGAAGAAGCGTGATACCTGTATATATAGAGCGGAGAAATGTTTCTAGCTCGTAACATACGTGTCCATATCGCAGATCGAAATTGTGGTCCATTGTCGGAAATTACTTTCAATACATGCAGTACATGAAATAAAAAATGTTTTACAAATGAATTCGAAATAGATTTAGCAGTAGCTTTGCGCAACGGAGTGAAGGTAACAAATTTCGAAGTGAGTTCAACAGCGACAAAGATGTAGCAAAAACCTCTATTAGCTCTGGGAATCGGTCCAAAAATGTCTACAGCAGCCACGTGTCTCAATTTAACAGGTACAATGGGATGTAACGGAGGAATATGTAAAGTCGTGTCTGATTTAGCTTTCTGGCAGATTTTACATGACGCTAAAACTCGTCGAATACGTTTCTCCATGTTGGCAAAATAATAGTTCTGTCTCAGTATAAGAAAACATTTTCTTGCTCCATAATGTGCGTAACTTAAATGAGTATACCAAATTAATTTGTTAACAAGCTCGTCAGGGATACATAATAGCCAGTTGTTGCTGTCAGGGTGAGAGCGGCGAAACAGAATATTATTGCGTACAGTGTAATGGTTTCTAATGGTAACATTATTCCTATCTTGCCAAAGGTGTTTAATTTCTTTCCATACGTTGTCTTTGCTCTGCTCTTGTGCTATTTCTCGTAATGACGCCGAAATGAAATTTTTAAATGCAACTTGTTGAATATACATGACGCTAGAATTTGCTTGGCAGAAGTTGGTTGTTATGTCTTGCTGATTGTTGCTGAGAGAGCGGGATAGAGCGTCTGCTACAATATTTTGTGTACCGGGAATGTGAACAATTGTAAAATTAAATTCCTGTAAATAAAGTTTCCATCTGCCTAATCTGTCATGTGTTAATTTAGCGGAAAGTAAAAACTGTATAGCTCTATGATCTGTGTAACCGGTGGTATGTCTTCCATAAAGAAAATGCCTAAATCTGGTAAATGCCCATACAACACACAATGTTTCAAGTTCTGTGACAGAATAATTGTGTTCAGCGGGTGAGAGAATGCGACTTGCAAAGGCGATGTTTTTAATTACTGTAATGCCGTCTTCTTCAATTTCCTGAAAAATATGTACGCCTATAGCTGTGTTAGAACTGTCGGTGGCAATGGAAAATTTTCTGGTAGGATCTGGGTGTGATAAAAGTGGTGCGTTCAACAAGGCATGTTTCAGATTAACAAACTCAGACTGTGCTTGGCTATCCCAGGACCAAATAGCGTTTTTACCCGTCAGTTGGCATAATCTAGGGGTGTCTAAAGCAGAATAATGAATAAATTTACGGAAGAAGTTAATTAATCCCAGAAAACTGCGCAGTTGTTTCTTTGTCGTTGGAACAGTAATGTCACGTAAAGCTTGAAGTTTTCCGGGTCAGGCGCAATGCCTTCTGCTGAAATTATATGTCCAAGAAATTTTATGGAAGTTTTGCCAAAGTGCGATTTGCTAAGATTAACTGTGAGTCTTTGTGCACGAAAAGTTTGCAACAGTTGTTCCAGAATCAAATTGTGTTCAGACCAGTTAGCTTCTGCGATAAGGATGTCGTCTACATATGTTGTGATTCTCTCTTTAAGTTCTGTCGGAAGTATAGTATTTAAACCGCGAATAAATGCTGCTGAATAAATTGTTAAACCGAATGGTAATTTGCAAAATTGATAACAATCACCAAAACAGAGAAATGCTGTGTACTTTCTGCAGTTCGGATGGAGCTGAATTTGCCAAAATCCCGATTTCAAATCTAATGTGGAATAAACAGCAGTACCATGAAATTTCTGTAGAAGTTCTTCTAGTGTCTGTGGGCGATCTGTTTCATTAATAATAATGTCGTTGACATGACGCGAATCAAGTACGAGGCGAAGTGAGCCATCCTTTTTCTTAACAATATGGAGCGGGTTTATGTACGGACTAACTGCCGGTTCAATAATCCCTTGGTCTAGCATAGCTTGTAATTCTTTCTTAACTTGCTCTCTGTAGATATACGGAACAGGATAATGTTTGGCTTTAAATGTGTCATGCTGTTTAACTTGAAATTCATACATAAAACCGGACATAGTACCAGGGATGTTGTCAAAAACCGGAGCTTGCTGTAAAAGAATTTTGCGCAGTTGCGTACGTTCGTCGTCTGTATTTGCGCTGCTTTGTTTTACTTTACCAGAAATCATTTGCATAACGTCATAGTCAGCTTCGTCTGGTGTATTATAGTTGTGTACGTACGTATCTGTGAACAATGTGGAATGACAGTCCGTGTTACGCGATGTAGAAATGACCTCTGTTCGATTAATTGCCTGTTCATCTGCAGATAAAGCGTGCTGAAATTCTAATGCCAGTTGTACATTCTCATCCTTTAACATTAAATAGGAATTTTGAAAGTCAATAATTGCGTCATGTTGTACCAGAAAATTCGTACCTAAAATAACGTCTGTTGTCAATAAGGGAACAATCCAAAAATTTGAGTGGAACGTATGACCTGCAATACAAAATGATAAGTGTGTCTGTAATTTTACACCTACTCCTTTACTAAATACTGCTCCTTTTACTTTAGTTTTGCCTAATGGTAACGTAGGATAAATATTCTCTTTGTTACATCCGTTGAAGGTTTCTTCATTTATAACTGACATAGGTGATTCAGAATCGATTACTGCTGAAAATGTGGATGATCCAATCTTTACTTCAATGACAGGGTGGGAAATGGTTTTTTGAATAACAGGTTTTTCATGCAAAAGAGTGTCTCGGATGTCGTCAAAAGTAATAACATTTTCGTGAACGAGAGTCTGTGTGTCAAAAGTACTGCTTACGTTGCTGAAAGATTCAGTCTGTACTGTATCTAGTCAAATTCTTTCTGACGCGCTGTTATTTGCGGGAGGATGGTGTGGCATCTCGACTATTTGTACTGTTCTGTTATTTCTTCCTGACGTATTAGGTTCGGGATGATACCGACTGTCTGGTTAATTCATAATAATCTGTTGTTGTGGATGATTCTGCTGCTGGTAAGACCGACTGTTACGCTGAAAACTGTGCTCATTACTTTTACGTCTGTCATAATAATCATTGCTATACGGCGCGTTGCGATAGGAATTGAAATGATGGGTTTTCTGTACGTACTGATTTCCTTGTTGCTGTGCGTTACTATTCACAATGTGGCGTATGCTGTGACGTGTTAGAGGCTGAAACATTTTTCTTGCTGTAAAGACTACACTTTTCTACGCAATGTATTATTGGACGAACTTATCTCACTGATTGTCTGTTGTAAATTTTAGAATTCGGATGTTTGATTGAAAGAAATTGGTGACGTATCGTCTGATTTGGTGTCATTGTTATTTTCGATAACGTCAATACGACTGGCCAATTCATCAAATTTTTCAGTCAGTGCTTTTACCTGATCATCATTTTTAGTGTCACAAACATTAATTTGTTTTTGGATTTTACGGGTGGTTTTGTTCAATTTCTTAACGTCTGCTTTAATGGCATCGGGATCCTGTATTAAGTCCAATTGTTCAAGTTTGCTGGTCACTGTCTGAAAGTCTACTGTGTGTGTTTCTGTTTTTGTTTTAAGATCAGAGATTTCATCATGCAATTCGGTGTTCCACTGTTTGATAGTATTGATTTCGTCTGAAACTGTAGCAATATTGTTGTCTACGTATGTTTTTGCCTTCGTAAACATTTTACGCTTTTCTTCCAGTCTCTGTGCAGTAATTGTTTCCATGACTTGTTTCTTTACTTTGTTCTGTTCCTGTATGAATTTACGGTAACGCGTTTCACTGTTTTGTAGGTGGTGATTAAAACGTTAGTCAATTAGGCTGTTTTGTTGTTCAAATTTCTTGTCGACTTTCGCATCCAGCGTGTGTGAAAGTTCTGCTGACATTAATTTAAACTCGTCGCGTAACTGTGTTGCGTTTTCAGAACATTGTTTAGCGACTGCACTAATTTCATCTCTAAGTAATTTCGTTGTGGCTGCATGTGTATTGCGTATCTCTTCACTATTATTCCTGGCACAGGCCTTAATTTCCTCACGTAATTGTTTTTTAGTTTCACTTCATTGCTCCGCAACGGCTGTAATCTGTTCAGTAAGCTGTTCAATAGAGGTGTCAAGTTTTTCATTAATTTGTTTGAACGACCTGTCGTGTTTTTCATTCGACTGTTTGAAACTTTCATTAAGTTGCTGTTTGAGATTTTCATTAATTTGTTGTTTGAGATTTTCATTAAGTTGTAGCAATAATGCCATAACTCGATCGATGCCAAAATTAGCTGCTGTATTCTCTGTGCTGTGTGATGATGTATCTGCATGTGTCACGTTTTGTGTACCGGTAACCATTTGGTCATTGTCTGATTCACAAAAAGGTTTGCCAATCGAATGTGCACTGTTGGTCACTACATAGGAATCACATAAATTTGACGTGTTTTGTGTATATTGTTCACCTCCGTTAGAAATATTTATCTGTTCACTGTGTAAATTTTGCAAATCAGGTGTGTTAAACTGGGCAGCGTTCATTGTAACGGAAAGTGCCGCGTCATCAATTGTTAAATTAAGTGTGGACATAACCGAATTTGTTTGCTCATCATTTAGATTAGAATCATTACTAGTGATCGGCACGCACTGATTATCTGTAATTAGAGGATTATCACTATTACACTGAGTGTCGCTAGTATTATCGGTCAAATTATTCGAGTCGGCTTTTTCACTCATTGCACATCGCGATGTACTGTTAGCAGTTTTTCGCAGCATTTTTCACAACTCAAAGTTAAGCACAAAATCAAAGAAAGTCAAAGAAAAAATGAAACAAATACAATTACAACAAAGAGCAATAAATTGCCAATGATCTGTGAAAGAAAGAATGACAAGTATGCGTTGCGCCAGATGCATACTACCTTTAACAATAGTGTAAATAAGAGCAGATATATAACTGACTACTTCTCATAAATTCACAAAAATACGATCCTGGACGGTTGTCGACAAGTGTAACCTCCCTACAGATAAATAATATAAATAATATTCTCATTTAGTGTAACCGCCCCACAATAAAAATATAATAACCTCCCAACAGCAAAAATATAATTATTTAGAATTCACAGTCAGCGTAACCTTCCAACAGATACACTGCAAAACCTCCCAACAGTAAAATTTCGTAACCTACCAATAATACAATGTGACTAATCTCTCAATAAAAAAAATTGCGACTCACTTATAACCATTCAATAATTGACTGTGAATTTAAACTGGCAAATTTTGGACGTCAGCAGTGCTGCGTCATGGCCCTGGAAATTCATTCTGAATAAATTGAAAAATCTTACCTCAATTAGGTCGCCACGTAACGTGTATATATCTGCTCCTATAAGAAATTTTTCTGGCGCAGCTCAGTGCAATGCTGGCCGATAGATTTGTCATGTATAGGAAGAAACAACTGATTTTTCCTTTCAATAATCGGGATGACCAAGGATTGGAGAAATTAGTAAATTCTTTAAACTGAAATGAATGACTGTCAAAAGTTACTTTTTGTGAGAAAGATTGTTATCAAGAGATTTTTTAAACATTTACTTGGGACTTAATATAACAATACTACATATGCGCGAGGCTGCTTTTACCTTATACTACAACGGTCAGGCACCGCCATCGCTCCACCACGACCGGCCCAGCCAACACGATACACCAGACTGCTCGCTAGCAATTACTACTACACAGTTCCTACCGCATACAACACTGCTCTCTGGTCTGAGATTCTCTTATACCTTACATATCACAGGCAGCGCGTGAGCAATCCATCGAAATTACATCTAACAACAAATTCCTTAATCATGGACCTCTTACACTGTGTATTTCCTGGCGCGGAATATGGTGGGCTAGGATGGGGAAAATAAAAGTGGTCCGAAGAGCAGAGTTCCAGGGTACAAAGAAACACAGCAGAGGAAAGAAAATACAGTACTAAACTGACTATAGCAGATGTTGAAAGTGACCACTGTTCATCTCTTGGCGCTTTTGCGCCATGGTCAGCAAGTTGCTGAAGGCGGATTGGAGCTGGACTGCTGGAATTACTGCAATCTCATCAGAAATGTTCAGCTGCAGTTCTTGAAGATTAAGGCACGTTACGATACACCTTAGACTTGAGGGCTCCCCATACAAAGTAATCGTACGCTGACATATCAAGTGACCTGCAGCTGCGACCAGACTAACCTCTGCTAACAACTCTGTCAGACGTGAAGATTGTGTAAATGTACTCCAAGGTTCGGCCGTCTGTATGGGCAGTCGCTCCATCCTGCTGTAAGTCGTTTCCTCCTCCGTTAATGCTGCCAAAAAGGCTTCAAAATTTCCGGACCACTTATATTTACCCCATCCTGCGTTTTGCATGATCATCGATGCCACCAAATAAAATTCTCGCTCAGGCCCTGACGACTGCGCGTCACTAGCCCTACCTACCAACGTCTCACCCTCTTCCTTTACGGTCTCATTGAATGATGTATGGAAGGGCATGTGGTTAGTACACAGCTTTCCCAGCCTTTGTCAGATTTCCGAATCACGGGCCGTAAAGCGATACCTTTTATTTTTTGTTTAACGGATGTTCAAACTGATTTTGTGTAAAGAAAAGACAATTTGTTCCTATGTTCGGTGAAATATTTTACTGGAGTGCTGTTTCTTAAGAAATCAGCGAACAGTTTTATGACCATGGTGGCGAACAATTTTACGGCCATGATGGACGTTTATGTTTAACGAAATTACCAGCACTGCGTAAGAAGGGAGTCTATGTCTCTGAAAACAAGTGATAAATATCACTTTGCTTATCTTCTTCGTGCCTTCTTACTTTTGTCTTCTGTTTGAGCTTGCACTGACAACATGTAACTGTACCCTGTCTGTAACTGTTGCTTCAATAATTATATTATTTACTTTATTTAGCCATGTTAATTATTTTTAACGTGATCGCTATCCTATCTCCGTGTCATACAAATAACTATTGTGTTTTGGATGTATTTTTCAGCGGCAAAATACGGGAGGTTGCAGGCGGATTGTTCGGCGTGAATGCCCGAACACTATTCATACTCTTTCGTTAACTGCTTCTTTAACGGAAGCTGGAACACCCGTTAGATATTACCGATCATTTTCATTGCTTTAAGCAATATATTTTTGTAAGAAATGTACGGGATTGATCGGTCACCCACCGTTGAACTATGACCCCAACTAATCTGTCCAGTGCGTTGATGGATCCCAAACTACAAAAAAGTATTTAGGTGATGGATTAAAATATTGTAAGAGGTCCATGACAAAGGAATTTACCGAGCCAGGTGGCGCAGTGGTTAGACACTGGACTCGCATTCGGGAGGACGACGGTTCAATCCCGCGTCCGGCCATCCTGATTTAGGTTTTCCGTGATTTCCCTAAATCACTCCAGGCAAATGCCGGGATGGTTCCTCTGAAAGGGCACGGCCGACTTCCTTCCCCATTCTTCCCTAATCCGATGAGACCGATGACCACGCTGTCTGGTCTCCTTCCCCAAAACACCCACCCCACCCCACAAAGGAATTTATTGCTAGCGCACTCGAGTAGATGTAACTTCGATGGATTGCTCACGCGCTGCCTGTGATATGTAAGGTATAAGAGAGCAGTTGTCTTGTTGTCTTGTTGTATAGCTCACAGAGAGCACTTGTGTCCTGTATGGAATTACCAAGGCCGGTCGTGGAGAACGATGGCGGTGCCTGAGCGATGTAGTATAAGGTAAAAGCAAAAATTATTATTATTTATTGCCGCGCGCATATGCAATTTGCAACAACTCATTTTGTACTGTTGTTATATCAAAGTCACATATAAATAATTTTCAATAATTTTTCAATAATAATCTTTCTTATAAAGATAACTTTTTACAGTCATTCGTCTGAATTTAAAGTTTTTACTAATTTCTCCTGTCCTTAGTCATGCCAATTATCGTGAGTAAAATCAGTTGTTTTTCATACATAAAAAAACCTAGTGCCCAGCATTGCACTGGGCTGTTCAAAAAATGGTTCAAATGGCTCTGAGCACTATGCGACTTAACTTCTGAGGTCATCAGTCGCCTACAACTTAGAACTAATTAAACCTAACTAACCTAAGGACACCACACACATCCATGCCCGAGGCAGGATTCGAACCTGCGACCGTAGCGGCCGCTCGGTTCCAGACTGTAGCGCCTAGAACCACACGCCCACTCCGGCCGGCCACTGGGCTGTGCCAGAAAAATTTCTTATAGGAGCAGATATATAGGCGTTAGCCAGCGATATCATTGAGGTAAGAATTTTCAGTTTATTCAGAATGACTTTTCATGGTCATGACGCAGCATTGCTGACGTCTAGGTTTACCAGTTTAGATTCACAGTCAGTTAATTATTGAAAGGTTATATGTGAGTCACATTTTCATTGGGAGGTTAGTCACATTTTTATTGCGAGGTTACGGAAATAAACTGTTAGGAGTTTTTTTTTACAATGTAAATTTATATTATTGGCCATACACTGAACGACTAATGATAGGTAAGACCAAAGTGAGATGAAGTGCAAACTGCAGCGAGATTAATGCACTGACAGTCCAATAAAACAAGAACTCTGTTCTGCATTGGGGTATGCCTCTGTGGAGTTCTGTTTCTTTGGCATTTCAATGGTTCAAATGGCTCTGAGCACTATGGGACTTAACATCTCAGGTCATGAGTCCCCTAGAACTTAGAACTACTTAAACCTAACTAACCTAAGGACATCACACACATCCATGCCCGAGGCAGGATTCGAACCTGCGACCGTAGCGGTCGCGCGGTTCCAGACTGTAGCGCCTTTAACCGCGCGGCCACACCGGCCGGCTGGCATTTCAATAATCGTTCACTTTGTTGTCATGCATAAGGTAAGATAACATGCCTCGCTTCTTTGCTCGTTGTACACATGTACAGGGTAACAAAGAAGATGTAGGTAAGTTTTGTTTTACAAATGTGGTTCTTAAAAATGTTGTGCATGCGAGTTGAAAGCTAAAAATGTAATGAACAAGAAGCAGTACCAGTAAGCAAACAAGTATTTGTTTCGGAGTTCCAGGTTCATTTGTTATCGATGCAAATATATTAAAAGTGGAATTAAATGGAGTACGAAGTGCCCTTTTCACATATCATCCAACCCTTCTTGGTTATTCTAAATATATCAGCAAAAAACAAGTTACTCTAACAAGATCAAATGTGTCGTACTACTAGAGCAAATTCGCATTAATGAACAGTAAAGCATTCGAAATTGCCTTTCTGACCTACGTTTCTCATGAAAACACTACAATTTTAAGTATTTAAAACAGCTGTTTTGTGCACACGACACAAATAATGAGCAAGAAGGAATTGCCAACAGTAGTCAGCTAATGTTCTGGGCTATTTAAGATGGCTGCAGGCCCCGCCCACACTGGTTTCAAAACAACGTACAGCGTAATTCTATAGCGCCATCTACCTTCTTTCTCTGCCGCGCAGGGTAGCCGTGCGGTCCAAGGCGCCTTGCCACGGTTCGCGCGGCTCCCCCCCCCCCCCCCCCCCCGTCGGAGACTCGAGTCCCCCCTTGGGCATGTGTGTGTGTGTGTGTGTGTGTGTGTGTGCGTGTGTGTGTGTGTGTCCTTAGTGTAAGTTAGATTAAGTAGTGTGTAAGCCTAGGGGCCGATGACCTCAGCAGTTTGGTCCCATAGAACTTACCACAAATTTCCAAATTTTTCCTTCTTCCTTTATCTCCATGTATTTCCCTCTGACGTCGCCATGTGAGGAACGTTTGACTCAGCATCTCACTGTGAGACGGAAGGCAACCCTTCAGCCGCTACTTCTCTGTCAAGTAAATCCACATCGACATGGATACTCTGCAAATCACATTTAAGTGCCTGGCAGAGGTTCATCGAACCACCTTCACAATAATTCTGTATAATTTCACTCTCGAACGGCGCGCGGGAAAAACGAACACCTAACTCTTGAAAGGTATATACACGGGGTAAATTAATTCAAGCTTTGTAAGAAAATATTATATTGAACCAGAGACAGTCAAATGTAGTATCGATGGAATACCTCAGACCAGACATTTCAAGTAACTTCCATAATATGATTTTTTCCCTCACTACTCAGCAGAAGTAATGTCCATCGTAAAATCTTTAAAATCAAAAACATCTAGTGGGTATGATGGAATATAAACAAAGTTAATTAAAGAATGTGATTCTGAGTTAAGTAACATATTAAGCTATCTGTGTAACCAGTCGTTTATCAGTGGAATATTTCCCGAATTGTTGAAATATGGTGAAGTTAAGCCACTGTTTAAGAAGGAAGATAAAGAAATAGCATCAAATTTTCGACCAATTTCACTTTTTCCAGCATTCTAAAAATTTTTAGAAGAGGTAATGTACAATCGGCTTTATAACCATCTTATCACAAATAACATACTGTCATAGTCGTAGTTCGGATTTCTAAAGGTTTCTGATATTGAGAAGGCTATTTACACTTGCAGTGAACATGTACTTAATTCATTAGACAAAAAATTGCAGGCAAGTCGTATAGTTTGTGAGCTGTCAAAGGCTTTTGACTATGTAAATCACAATATTCTTCTAAGTAAATTATAATCTGGCAGGAAACAAAGGGTATTATTAGGAAAGAGACATGTATTAAGCTATCAGGCGTCATCCAACTGGGAACTAATTACATGTGGAGTCTCACAAGGTTCCATCTTAGGGCCCTTACTTTTTCTTCCGTATGTCAATGACCTTGCATCAGTAACATTACCAGATGCCAAGTTTGTTTTGTTTGCCGATGATACAAATATTGCAATAAATACCAAATCAAGTGCAGTCTTCGAAAGAACGGCTACTAAAATATTTGACGACATTAATCACTGGTTCCTTGTCAATTCTTTGTCATTAAACTTTGAGAAAACACACTACATGCAGTTCAGAACTTGAAAGGGGTGTCCCACGAGTATATGCCCAACATACAATGGCATGCAGATAGAAGAAGTGGACAGTGTTAAATTCTTGGGATTACAGTTTGATAATAAATTCAACTGGGAGCGGCACACCACAGAACTGCTGAAGCGTCTTAACAAATCTCTATTTGCAATGCGAATTTTGTCAGACATAGGGGATATAGAAATGAAAAAGGTGGCATACTATGCTTACTTTCATTCCACAATGTCATATTGGACTATTTTTTGGGGTAATTCATCAAGCCAAGCTAAAGTTTCCCGGGCACGAAAACGTCCAATAAGAGTTATGTGTGGGGTGAACTCAAGAACATCCTGCAGAGGCCTGTTTAGGGAACTAGGGATACTAACTACTGCTTCCCAATATATTTATTGCTTAGTGAAATTTGTCATTAAAACATATCACTTTTTCAAACCAACAGCTCAGTTCATGGAATCAGTGCTAGAAATAAGAATAATCTTCACAAGAATTTAAAGTCACTTACTCTTGTGCAAAATGGTGTGCATTATTCGGAAACACACAATTTCAATACCTTGTCAGCAGCCATAAAAAGCTTAACAACCAATGAAATTCAGTTTAAGAGAAGCCTAAAGGATTTATTGGTGGCCAAATCCATCTACTTTTTATTGACGAATTTCTCAGGAGAACCGACTGACCTTTTTTTGTGTTTATATACACTGCTGGCCACCGTAAATGCAACACCAAGAAAGACAAGAGGTAGCACAACAAAATTTATTTTGTAGATAACATGTTGACCAAGTATCAAATGATTACGTTTACAGACGTCTGTGACATGTGGTTTCTGCCAGAATCAGTAGCCAGAGTAGCCGCCATTGTTGGAGATCACCGCTGCCACACGTCTCGGCATTGAGTCAAAGAGACGTTGGATGTGTTCCTGGGGTACAGCAGCCCAAGCAGCTTCCACACGTTGCCAAAGATCATCTGGTGTGGCAGCTGGGGATGTAATCTGGGTCACTCGTTGAGCAACCATGGACCACATGTTTTCTATCGGCGAAAGATCCGGAGAGCGAGCCGGCCAGGGAAGCAATTCAATCTGGTTATTGACGAAGAACCTTTGGACAATGCGTGCCACGTGTGGTCGCGCATTATCCTGTTGAAATATGGCTGTGGCCGAGCCCTGAAGGTAAGGAAGGACAACTGGCTCCAGCACCTCGGATGTGTAGCGCCGGCTATTTAAAGTACCGGCAATGCGTACTAGAGGCGTGCGAGAGTAATATCCAATACCGCCCCATACCATAATACCCGGTGCAAGACCAGTGTGGCGGTGCATAATGCAGCTGTCCAGCATCCTCTCTCCACAGTGTCTCCACACTCCAATCCGACCATCGTGGTGCTGCAGACAGAAGCGTGCCTCGTCAGTAAAGACAACGTCATTTCATTCTGCCGTCCACATCCGTCTGTCATCACACCATTGGCGACGGAGACGTCTGTGGTTCTGCGTCAATGGTAGACGAAGCAATGGACGTCTTGCGGACAGACCACTCTGCTGTAAACGGCGTCGAATGGTACGCGCAGACACTGGATGATGCGTTACAGACGCAATGTGCTGTGCTATGGTTCGGGATGTCACTGAGCGATCCGTCACTGCCATTCGCACAATTTGCCTATCAGCACGTGCAGTGGTGCACCGAGGTGAATGCGATCGACCACGTCGGTCCGTCGTACCCTCCTGCATCCAACGGTCACATATCCGCATTACAGTTGTTTGGTTTCGTCCAACGCGACTAGCGATTTCTCTGTATGATAATCCACAATCTCGGTAAGCCACTATCCTTCCTCTGTCGAACTCGGATACTTGATCAAAAGATGTTCGCTGTTGTCTACGAGGCATAACTGATCGTCTTGTGAAACAACCACAAGATAAACGCACGTGCCGAACGTACACTCGTCGAAATCGCCAAGCCTTAAATGGCGCTATGAGGTGGCGCCACAGGCGCGCGTGATGTGCGTCTGCGCTGAAATTCTAATCAGTTGCATATCTCATCGCTGCAAACCCATGGTGTAATTTTCACTCGATTCGGATGCTTCCTTCAGGGTGTTGCATTTACGGTGGCCAGCAGTGTATATATATATATAAAAAGTACAATCTAACTTCTGCACCATTTCAGTGCAGTAATGTGTTCATTGTAAATAAGTATTGTAGTACTTATATTATATGTTTATTACCTTAGAAATAAAAAAAAACATTTTTTTTTAAATTTTGAATTCAGTGCATTAATGCGATCTTAGTAAATGAGTGTTTTTAAAATGATTGTTTCATATAGTGTTCATTAAAAAAAATGACGATCATTCCGCTTGGGACTTGTGGAAGGTACATTAGCTTATTTGTTTCAGTTGTAAATATTTGCATGTACTATCGTTTTTCAGACACGTTCTACATCCCGGAGGGGCTCCTCACTATGGATCAATTGCAATGAAAGTGAATCTAATCTAAACTAAAGTCTTCGCGCTAAAGCCCTAGATACATTTTACTGTCAGTAGACGCTTGTCTTGGCTTGTATGGAATATCCAATTAAGCCAGACGAACCTTTATTTGTATATACATTACGAGAGGTACCGTGGCTGATTTCAAAGATATACTTTGGTTTTCTCGTTCCAACAGTTTCTCATCAAGAAACCATTTTATTTCAGTGTCGTGAAAAGCTGTTGACTTACTTGAGCACAATGGAATCTGAAAAAGCACTGTGTGAAGTATGTAGTAAGATTTTTTTAACCACGAAGAATTTATACATACACTACTGGCCATTAAAATTGCTACACCAAGAAAATATGCTGATGATAAACGGGTATTCGTTAGACAAATATATTATACCAGAACGGACATGTGATTACATTTTCACGCAATTTGGGTGCATAGATCCCGAGAAATCAGTACCCAGAACAACCACCTCTGGCCGTAATAACAGCCTTGATACGCCTGGGCATTGAGTCAAAACAGAGCTTGGATGGCGTGTACAGGTACAGCTGCCCACGAAGCTTCAACACGATACCACAGTTCATCAAGAGTAGTGACTGGCGTATTGTGACGAGCCAGTTGCTCGGCCACCATTGACCAGACGTTTTCAATTGGTCAGAGATCTGAGATAATGTGCTGGCCAGGGCAGCAGTCGAACATTTTCTGTATCCAGAAAGGCCCGTACAGGACCTGCAACATGCGGTCGTGCATTATCCTGCTGAAATGTAGGGTTTTGCAGGGATCGAGTGAAGGGCAGGGCCACGCTTCAAATGTGCGTTCACCGCGATGTCGCCAAACACGGATGCGATCATCGTGATGCTGTAAACAGAACCTGGATTCAACCGAAAAAATGTCGTTTTGCCATTCGTGCACTCAGGTTCGTCGTTGAGTAAACCATCGCAAGCACTCCTGTCTGTGATGCAGCGTCAAGGGTAACCGCAGCCGTGGTCTCCGAGCTGATAGTCCATGCTGCTGCAAACATCGTCGAACTGTTCGTGCAGATGGTTGTTGTCTTGCAAACGTCCCCATCTGTTGCCTCAGGGATCGAGACGTGGCTGCACGATTCGTTACAGCCATGCGGATAGGATGCCTGTCATCTCGACTGCTAGTGATACCAGGCCATTGGGATCCAGCACGGCGTTCCGTATTACCCTCCTGAACCCACCGATTCCATATTCTGCTAACAGTCATTGGATCTCGACCAACGCGAGCAGCAATGTCGTGATACGATAAACCGCAATCGCGATAGGCTACAATCCGACCTTTATCGAAGTCGGAAACGTGATGGTACGCATTGCTCCTCCTTACACGAGGCATCACAACAACGTTTCACCAGGCAACGCCGGTCAACTGCTGTTTGTGTATGAGAAATCGGTTGGAAACTTTCCTCATGTCAGCACGTTGTAGGTGTCACCACCGGCGCCAACGTTGTGTGAATGCTCTGAAAAGCTGATCATTTGCATATCACATCATCTTCTTCCTGTCGGTTAAATTTCGCGTCTGTAGCACGTGATCTTCGTGGTGTAGCAATTTTAATGGCCAGTAGTGTACATATGAGGCAATGCCACCACATGACGTAAATTTAAATACGGCTTAAGTGATGTGTAATGTTTGTGACAAAATGTTTTCGTTAATACGCTCTGTAAGCGCTGTGTGAGGTGTGCGGTAAGACTTTTAAGCTCAGGAATACTCTGAACGGACATATGAAGCGCTGCCATCAGATGGAAGTGGGTTTGAGTTTGAGTAAAGAGATGTACGACATTGGTGACAAAATGTTTTCGAGTGTAGCCGCCTTGGTCGCCACACCAAAATATATAATCCAGCTTGTGGAAAGGCAGGAAGGAAACACTTCTGTGGATGGAAATTCATTGGTAATGAGATGATTTTGTATGTGTTTCATGAGACTTTAAATTACTTGCGTATTGTTGAAATTGATCACCTCAGTCTTCCTTTGTGTAGTATTTAAACAACTCGTTTCCTTCAGAATTGTTTTACAAAACATGACATGTATAGTTGTGCACAAATGCATCAACATGTTAACAAACACAATATTTTACAATTAGTTCTGACACACATTTCACTTTTCCCTTTGCAAGGCCTGCTTCAGCAATTGCTGTACACTGAAAAGTGATTGAAACCGTAACAAAATACAGCAGCAGAAGCAGTTTTCATTTCGGGGGAAATAATAATAATAATAATCATAATAATAATTTGGTGATGTTTAGAGTACCAATTGATGTACAATTTAATTTGCAATATGAATGTAAAATGACTCATTCCACATCATGGCGATTTATCATGCAAAATGATCCATGGAACGTGAAAGTAACCAATTAACTAATTGTGTAGTAGCGTCGCTGCTCAACTGCGATCGCTGATTCGCAGTGTTATGGGTAATGTGTTACAGTAACTTTAGATCGAGAGATGTATGGAGGAGTTTCAGGTGTAAAGACGTGTTGTATCTGATGTGTGCTTGATATTTACTTACTTACTACGGGCAGTAACGATATTTTATTTGCATGATTTATGATGTTTGCTAACTGTAAAAGGAACCTTAACAGAAGTTGGAAATATTTAAGGGTAAATAAAGTTGTATGCTCACTCATGCAATGCGGATATTCATAAGTGATGATTGAGACAATGTATAGCACTCACACCCAACGATTTTGTAACGCTACTTGTTAAATTTTAATCAGTTTATTGAGTGCCTTAATTGCGAGCATTATTAATATTCAATGAGTCAAAATACAAGTTTTAAAGTTAGTATCATATTGTTACTTACTCCAAGTCAATACTAGTTCCCATATCCATGTCATTTTTGATTAAATGTTTTTCTCAAGAATTTATTGTCTCAGTCATATTCGATTTAATTAAAATTTATGCTAAGTAACAACCTTCCACAACAGCTGTTGCTAACTATACAATTTACAGTACTAACAGAGAGCAGTGCGAAGAGTGTTAACGTTGCGCAAATAAAAGCAGTAAATTTTATTATTTTAGGGATAGCATTAATTAAGCACAGGGACCATTAGTTTCAAATTGTTCAAGTTTTGTTTTATTACCAGGGCCAATTTCAAATCAGTAGTGTTGCATCAGATTCGGTTTTTGTGTTACGTAAGTCCATACAGTTCTGGTTTGGTTTAATGTTATTCTCGCAGTCAGAAAAATTCAGTATAGGGCAAAGCGCATAAGCGACGAGACAAAATACACGGTCACATGCCATTCCCATTCAAACTGTCGTGTTTCAGATCACTGTCAGTTCCGTAATTTCAATCATATTTCAAACGTACATGTTTCAATCCTTCCGTGCGAACTCTGATTTCTCGTATTTTATTATGATGATCGCTTCTCCCTATATTTTCGCATTCGGAGGAGAAAGTTGGTGATTGAAATTTCCTGAGAAGATCCCGCCGCAACGAAAAACGCCTTTGTTTTAATAACGTCCACCCCAAATCCTGTATCACGTCCGTGAGACTGTCTCCCCTATTTTTCGATAATACAAAACGTGCTGCTCTTCTTTGAAGTTCCTTGATGTACCCTGTTAATCATATCTGATAAAAATCCCCACCGCGCAGCAATACTCGAAAAGACGACGGAGAGGCATAATGTAGGCAGTCTCTTTAATAGATCTGGTACATTTTCTAGTTGTTCTACCAATAAATCGCAGAATTTGGTTTGTAATTGTAATTCCTAGTTATTTAGTTGAATAAATGACCTGTAGATTTGATTGATTTCTCGTGTAACCGAAGATTAATGGATTCCTTTAGCATTTATGTGGATGACCTCACCTTTTTCATTATTTCGGGTCAATTGCCAGTTTTCGCACCATACAGATATCTTATCAAAATCGTTTTGCAATTGGTTTTGATCTTCTGATGACTTTACCAGATGATAAACGACACCAATATCTGCGAACAGCCTAAGACTACTGGTTAAATTGTCTCCTAAATCGTTTATATAAATAAGAAACAGCATTGTAACACTACCTTGGGCAACGCCAGAAATCACTTCTGTTTTACTCTATGACTTTTCGTCAGTTACTACAAGGGATGACCTCTCTGACAGGAAATCACGAATCCAGTCGCATAACAGACGGTTTTCCATAAGCACGCAATTTGACTACAAATCGCTTGTGAGGTAGAGTGTCAAAAGCCTTTTGGAAATCTAGAAATACGGAATCACATTGAAATCCCTTGTCAATAGCACTCAACATTTCGTGTGAGTTAAAAGCTAGTTGTATTTCACAAGAACGAGGTTTTCTAAATCTGTGTTGACTCTGTGACAATAGACCGTTCTCTTCGTGATAATTCATAATGTTCGAACACAATATTGTAAAATCCTGCTGCATATCGACGTTAATGATATGGGCCTATAATGTAATGGATTACACATATTGCTTTTCTTGAATATTTGTGTGATCTTTCCAACTTTCCAGTCTTTGGGTATGGGTATTTCGTCTGTTGTATAGTGTGTTTAGTGTGGACCTATTGAATCAGCATACTCTGAAAGGAACCTAACTGGTATACAGTCTGGACCGGAAGACTTCCCTTTATTAAGCGATTTAAGCTGCTTCGCTACTCCGAGGATATATGCTTCTAAGTTACTCATGTTGACAGCTGTTCTTGATTCGAATTTGTGGAATATTTATTTCGTCTTCTTTGGTGAAGGAAATTCAGAAGGTTGTGTTTAGTACTTCAGCTTTAGCAACATTGTTATTGTTGTGTCGATTCCCTAAGGTCTCGACACAATGAGTGGCTAGGTGCACGCGAAACTAAAGCAGACGGGCGTAAATTCTGAAACAGGAGACTGGATGAAAAACTATAAAGAAAAGAAGAGAGATTGTAATCTACTTAACTTTTAATGATGTTCTTCTTGTTGAAATACATCTCTTGCATAGTAGTAAGCAATTAGCAATGATACACATGGCGCCTTGCTAGGTAGTAGCGATGGACTAGCTGAAGGCTATTTAATCTGTCTCTCGGCAAATGAGAGGAAGACGTGATACGTCTTGTCGCAAGCTATGTCGTCCGTACAACTGGGGCGAGGTCAAGTCCGTGTCTTGTGACCTGCCATGTGGTGGCGCTAGGATTGCGAGTACACAGTGGCGACACGCGGGTCCGACATGTACTACAGGACCGCGGCCGATTTAAGTTACCACCTAGCAAGTGTGGTGTCTAGCGGTGACACCACAGTTATCAATATATTTCCATTGTTATCGCGCAGAGAAGGCATGAATTATGTCTAGCCCCTATTATACTTTAAATTGGACCAGACGCTCTTTGGATTTTCTGCCCTGTTTCGACGTAAAATTTCGTTGTGGAAACTATTATTAGCAGTTAGCCAATCGTTTAAATTTTGCATGTTTTTTCGTTGTTTCTGCAATAGTGTTCTGACCTGTTTTGTTTACCAATGGGGATTAGTTCCGTCGCTAGTTAATTTATTTGGTATAAATCTCTCGTTTGCTGTCGACACTATTTCTTTGAATTAAAGCCACATCTGATCTACGGTTACATTGTTAATATGGAAGGCGTGGAGACTGTCTCAGGAAGGCGTCAAGCGAATTTTCATGTGCCTTTTTGAACAGGTGTATTTTTCATTTATTTTGGGATTTACTGTGTTCAGTCTCGCTACAAACCTGTGTTCACTAATCACTATATCCGTTTTGACGCTCGTTATTAGCTCTGCCTTATTTAATGTCAAAGTATCAAGTGTGTTTGCACAACCGTTTACTATTAGTGTTGGCTCATGAACTAATTGCTCGAAATAATTTTCAGAGAATGCGTTTAACACAATTTCGGATGATATTTTATACGTATCTCCGGATTTAACACGTATTTTCGCCACCATATCTAGGATAAATTGAAGTCACCACCAACATTAATTGTATAAGTCAGGTACGTATTTAAAATTAGACTCAAGTTTTCTTTGAGTCTTTCAGTAATTGTACCATCTGAGTTGGGAGGTCCGTAAAAGGATCCAAGTATTATTTTATGCTGGTTGCCAAGAATGACCTCTACCCATACTTACTCAAAGGAACTATCTACTTCAGTGTCGCTACAGGATAAGCGACTTCTAACAGTAACAAACACACCACCGCCAACTGTGAGTAACTTATCCTTTCTGAACGTCGTTAGGTCCTTCGCAAAAATTTCGGCTGAACTTATCTCCGGCTTTAGCCAGCTTTCAGTGCCTATAACGGTTTGAGTAACAGTGTTTTCTATTAGTGCTTGGAGCTCTGGTACATTCTTACCTGGGCTACTATTGTTATAATGATGATTCCCAGATCTACTTTCTGTGTTCGACCTGCACCCATTGAGACTGAAGCTCTTTCAATGTTTCCCCGAGACAGTATAACCTAAAAAAACACCCAGACCACGCTACACAGCCCCTGCTACCCATGTAGCCTCCCTCCTGCGTGTAATGTACTCCTGAGCTATTCTGCAGAATTCGAAATCCCACCACCCGATGGCGCAAGTCGAGGAATCTGCAGCCTGCACAGTCACAGAACTGTCTGAGCCTCTGATTCAGATCCTCCAACTCGGTCTGTACCAGAGGTCTGCAGTTGGTCCCGTCGACTACGCTGCAAAGGATGAGCTCTGCTTCTCGCAAGCAAGACTAGCAGTCTTTACCACTTGTGACAGCCTCTCGAAACGAGAGAGAATCTCTTCTGATGCAAAGCGACACACATCATTGATACCGACATGAGCCACCATCTGCAGTTGGCTGCGCCCTGTCCTATTCACGGCATCCAGAAGAACCCATTCCAAATCTGGAATGACTCCACCCAGTATGCATGCGGAGTGAACATTGGCTTTCTTCCCCTTCTTGGCCGCCACGTCCCTAAAGGGCACCATAACGCGCCAATGATTGGAGGTCCCAACTACCAACAATCCTACCCTCTGTGACTGTTCGGATCTTGCAGGCTGAGAGGTTTCCTCTAAAACAGGACAAGTGACTACCTCTGATTGAGGGATAGTGTCAGCCACAAATAGCACCTGGAACCTGTTTGTCAGGCTAACCATGGCGGCCTTTCGTCCTGCCCCCCAGGAAGTCTTTAGCAGCCTGCCACGTCCCGAGGTGACCTCCCACTCGAACACGGGTGAGAGGTCAACGTCAGGGCGCGCAGTAACTCAGCTGGTCACTGGTGCGGACTGATCGTCAGACTCGTGAGTCGTCCTGGACGTCTGCTGCATCCCCACGGCCAGGACACAGTGATGCCCATCCACTGCACCTTCACGCTGTGTAACCGAAGCCATCACAGCCTGGAGCTGAGAGCTAAGTGTCACTAACTCTGCTTGCATCCGCACACAGCAATCACAGTCCCTACCCATGCTAAAGAACGTGGAAAACTACACCACACAGACAAACAAACGATTATCGACATGCATTACAGAACTCTACTGTAGACACTGATGAAAAAGCAATAAGTGTGTCAGTTAAATTAGATTAACAAGTAGAGATTCAAAAACTAAAGTACCAAAGAACGCAGGTGAGACTAAATAATTCGCTCCTGCTTAGGAACTTGTGATATGACACAACATCGGTTTACTTTCCGACACAAATGAAAATGCAGGAACTAGATGTATTAAATATTAAATTAACAAGCAGAAATTCATAAACGAAAGCACACAGATGAAACTGTATAATTCGCTCCTGGTTAGGAATTCGGAAAAGTCACAAAATCAGGTTCTACCCAGTTGCTGCTTGTGTCTCGGCCGGCTGCTGCTGCTGCCTGACTCTCAATGGGTCTTAGGAGGCAGAGAAAATCCCTTTCTGGTCCTCCCATCAACGATACTTCCTTTGTAGTGCAAGTACTCGAAACCGGGGCCCTCATATAGTAGTCAGACAAGCTGGTCGCTAAATTACATCTACATGACTTCTCTGCAATTCACACTTAAATACCTGGCAGAGTGTTCATCGAACCACTTTAACACTATTTCTCTGTCGTTCCATTTTCTAACAACGCACGGGAAAAAACTAACAATAAAATCTTTCCGTGCAAGCTCTGATTTCTCGTATTTTATTGCGATGATAATTTCTCCCTATATAGGTGTTCCTATTCAAGAGTGTTACGTAATTAATTTCTAAAATTCGTATCTCATAGTCGTTCCATAGTAAAAAAAAAAAATATCGTATGTACTTAATGTGTTTGCTTTTTTGCATGTACGAAAAAGTCACATGTAGAGATGTCATGGAAGTTTGGGAAGTGTTTTAGTGTTTAGTGTACCAAAGCAAAGAAGGTTGAGAAACGCTGTCGTAGCTCAGGACGGACAACCGTAGCGTAGGCAGTCTCTGTAGTGGATTTCTTGCCTCTTCTAAGTGTTCTCCCAATAAAATCCAGTCTTTCGTTCGCCTTACCCACAACATTTTGTATGTGATCGAATTTAAATTGTTCGTAAATGTAATCCCCAGGTATTTAGTTGAATTGACATACTTTACATGTGTATGACTTCTAGTGTAACCGAAATTTAACGGACTCCTTTCAGTACTCATGTTGATGACCACACACTTTTCATTATTTAGGGACAATTGCCACTCTTCGCGCCTTACAAATATCTTGTCTAGTCATTTTGCAATTGGTTTTGATCTTCTGATGACTTATGAGACGGTAAATGACAGCATCATTTGCAAACAATCGAAGAGGGTTGACAGATTGCCTCCTAAATTGTTTACATGTGTTAGGTACAGCAGAGGGCCTATAACGCCAGATATCACTTCCGTTTTATTGGATGGCTTTCCGTCATTCACTAAGAACTCTGACCTTTCTGACAGGAAATCACGAGTCCAGTCGCACAACTGAGACGATACTCCATAGGCACGCAACTTAATTACAAGCCGCCTTTGAGGAACGGTATCAAAAGCCTTCTGGAAATCTAGAAATATGGAATCCATTTGACATACCCTGTCGATTGCCCTTCATGACAATAAAGAGCTACTTGTGTTGCACAAGAAACGATAATTTATGAATCCGTGCTGGGTGTGTGTCGATAGATCTTTTTCTTCGAGGTAATTCGTACTGTTGAAACTCAGTATATGTTTCAAAATCCTACTGCGAATCGACGTCAGTGATGTGAGTCAGCCGACCGCGGTGGCCGAGCGGTTCTAGGCGCTTCAGTCCGGAACCGCGCGACTGCTACGGTCGCAGGTTCGAATCCTGTTTCGGGCATGGATTTGTGTGATGTCCTTAGGTTAGTTGGGTTTAAGTAGTTCTAAGTTCTAGGGGACTGATGACCTCAGATGATAAGTCCCATAGTGCTCAGAGCTATTTGATGTGAGTCTGTAATTACTCCTATTTCCTTTCTTGACAATTTGTGTGACCTGTGCAAGTTTCCAATCTTTAGGTGCGGGTCTTCAGTCGAGCGAGCGGTTGTATGAGTGTTAAGTCTGCAGAACCTAACTGGGATACAGTCTGGACCGGAGACTTGCCTTTGTTAAGCAATCTGAGTGGATTCGCTACACCGCGGGTATCTATTCCTAAGTTACTCATATCGGTAGCTGTTCTCGATTCGAATTCTGGAAATTTACTTCGCGTCCTTTGGTGAAAAAATTCCGGAAAACCTCTACTTTAGTGGCAGTGTCGTCGGTAATATTACCATCGCTTTCTTTTAAACTTGTCATGCATTTTTCATTGCTTCTACAGCTGGGATGCGACCGCCCATTTTACACTAAATAACATAACTGTTCTCCAACAAAGGTCTTTGTTTATTTCTAACCGTATCGGCGGATTCATCCTTCATATTCGAGCCATTAAACGTGGACAGTTACAACCACATGACAAAGGATAAGCTAGCTGCCGCCAATACAATTTGTGCTGTGGCAACACTATTCTTCTCAGAGGCCCAAAACAGATCGCTTAGTGGAACGTGCTTTATCGCCTTCCCAGAAATACCTTTCGGCAAAAACTTGAGGGAGTTATTAGTTTTGGGAAGACACCGCATGCTCGGTGTTTGGGTTATCGGCGATAAGCAGCTTGGTGCTGTGGTCGAAGTAGAATTGGAAGCTGCTAGCTAACTCTATGCCATATCGTTGTAATCGTCCACGTTAAATCACAAAACTGTATGTAACTGTACATACAAGTGAAAGGTGGCTACACAGAGTCACAGCGCCAGAGATTGCGCCAAAGAGTTTTATTCCGCCGCCTCCACTGGCAGTGCTTGTTCAGATGTTGTGGTGGTTAGTACTTTGCTGAGAGGATGTTGATAGCTGTACTATTTGAGGCCATGTCGTGTGCAGTTGTTTTGATGGGCTAGACAGCAGATGTTGTTGTAATGGGGATGTTTTAATGATCAGAGTGTATTTTTCGTCAATATATGAAGGTAAAAAACATTTTTTTATTTTTTTTAAAATTTCCTAACTAACAATGCCTCTTGGTCGCAGGTTCAGTCAACAAAGCATCTGGCTTGTGTTCATGTATTAGACTGTAATTCGGCTTTCTACGTGCAATCATAGTATTTCAGTTTTATTTAATTAATTCACTGTAAATGGAATTTAAAATGTCTTATTGAGGAAGAACCGTGCCAGATGTGTACGTTGAATCACACTTCCACACACAGAACAGTTACACTTGTCCCTTGTTGTTTCGTAGCTTTCATAGTTGCTGGGGACTTAATTAATTAATTGTGTTAACGGAAATTTCCTTTCATTCTTTGTTGTTGTTCTATGCAGTCAGATTGCGTACTAATACTAGTCAGGGCCAACCGGTTACGAGACTTCGTAGCCGGACATACAGCGACTAAAATTAAAAATATTTGCAGTATATCTAATTAAGCCCCCATTCACGTGGCGACCGCTGCTTCGGATCGTTCCTTGGAATTCTTTTGATAGTAAAAATAGCAGACAGTAGTATTGTTGTAGTAATTCGTAGTTTAGTAATTGTAGTCTATATTGCATGTGTAGATTTGGTAGTTGTCTTGTCATTCTTCTAATGGTATTTTTGCAGAATTTAATTTTTGATGTCTTGTGTACGGGTTTGACAATTTTGTGCAATTATGAAGATTTCAATTGTTCGTTAATCGTGTTTGTCGGAAAGCATTTCGTGTGAATGGTATTGTTGGAGATAAAGTGTCATTGTGTGTAATTTTCGTATAGTGACGAGTTTTGTTTGTTTTGTAAATGATTACGCGATCGATGAAAAAGGCAAAAATGATGGATAGTCAGAATGACGAAATTGTTGACATGGCGAACTCGCCAACACAGGAGAACAGTATGATGAATAATGAAGTTGAAAACAATTTAATAAGTCGGGAAAATAGTCCGGAACCATTTCAAAACTTTTCACAATTAAAAAATTTTCAGTATACGAGATTAACGACAGAAGATTCTGGAATAGTATCAAACACAGATAACTTTACAGCTATGACGAAGGAAGCTGGTTTTGCGGGAAATGTTAGGGGCAAAAAGAATTTCGAAACAGTCAATGTGGAGCAGTTGAGTGCAATATTAAATTTGGGATCTGAATTAAAAACAGTGGGATCACGGTTAGACTCACAAATAGGAACAATTAAAACTGAGATGGGAACAATGAAAACACGGTTAGACTCACTGGGATCACAGTTACGATCTGAATTTAAAACAGAGATGGGAACTTTGGCGACACGGTTAGACTCACAAATAGGAACAATTAAAACAGATATGGGAACATTGGCAACACGGTTAGAAACTGATATGGGAACAATGGAAACACGGTTAGACTCACGAAGAGGGATATGTTTTAAAAATATGAAAGATGAATTAAAGAAAGAAATTAGAGAAGAAGTGCAACCGATTTTGAATGCTCACAATAATAGATTAATTTCAATAGAAATCAGACAAAAGGAACAGGGTAGAGAACAGGAAGAGATCGCGTGATAGTACAAAAATTTTCAGAGTTAAATTTACAACGTGCACACGATAAGGAAGAAATATTTGAAAGAATCGAGGAATCCGTACGAAATGACAGAATCAATAACCTAACACAACAATATGAACAGTTAACTACTAAATGTGTCAATACTGAAACCCGAGTCGCGACACTTACGGAAGACGTAAATAAACAGAAAAAAAAAGGTGACTTATCAGAAAGAGTTGAGGCGATTTCAGATAAATTGACAAATCTTAGTTTAAATGGGGACAGAGATTCAGATGATACAGCTCCATTGCCATTTGTAGAAACCGAAGAGTACCAGAACATAAATAAACCTGTTGAAAATCAGGGAAAATTTAATGAACGCGTTAAAAGGGAATTTGAGGCATTACGAAAGCAAGTCAAACAAATTGAAGGCGAAATCGCAGGAAAACACAGTACAAGAAATTTAAAATCACAGATAGCAGTGGGTTTTGAAGATAATAATTTGTTTCATTTACGAGATACAACAAGAGAGCGCCAGGCGCGCGAACTTGACAATAATCGACATTCGGACTGGGACAGACGCGGTAGGTCTTTGTCACCACGAGGCGAAAACTTTGACTATAAACACTTTTTAACTGTTCGGAAATTTAAGATCTTTCGCAATTCTAAGAATGACATACATCCATGTTCATGGTTAGATCAATTTATGTACGCACTTCCACCAAATTGGCCACTAAGTCACAAACTGGAATGTATGTGCGGCTATTTAAGTCCTCAGGGGATTCGCTACACTAACAAGGGGAGGCCGCCAATTGTGAAATTCAGATTCGATTCATACTGCGCATAATAAAAGCTCATGGCCAGAGGTGTAATGTGGCAAAGCACCAAGATGCACTTCTCAGCCGTTGTCGAGAAAATCGACACTTAAAAGAAACCGTTGCGGTGAAATACTCTCTAAGATTAATAATTATCCACAGCGTCGTGGCGCAGTGGTAAGCGCTCGGGTTCGTAATCCGAAGGTCGCCGGATCGAATCTCGCGCCTTGCAATTTTTTTTTATTATTAGTTTTTTGTAATTCAAATATATATATATATATATATATATATATATATATATATATATATATATATATATACATAAACTATTAATGAATTGCTTATGCATGTTGAAGGCGGATTGCTCTCCAATTGTACCGCCTCCATTTTTCCGTTTTTTTAACAGGGTGTACCAAAGCTCTCCCGTCCGCACTGATTTTCGACGATGTTATAAGTTGCGCTAGGGACCGCATCTACCTTCTTTCGAAGTTAGCAGGCAACTACGCTGTTATGCGGCGGCTCGTTTCGGCCCATTCAACATCTGTCCTTCAAGTGTAACGAGCGAGTAACGGAGTTTATATTTCATACCTGCCGCAGCAAATTTGTGTTCGTGGGGTCTCTATTCTAATTCGAACGTTTGACTTACACTATACGTATTCGTTTCTACGTCTTCCGTTAACTATACGTGGTTAACATTATGAAGACAATTAATAACATTTCTTATGTCAACAAAATTAACACATGGAAGATTGTCACGGTGGGCGCTGTATCTACAGGAATTTGATTTTAGTATTATTTACATACAGGGTTCTTCAAATATTATTGCTGATGCTTTATCACGTGCACCTATGGGTTTGAAACAAAGTGCTGAGGAGGACTGCAAAGAAAACAATTATTGTTTGATGTATATTCAAGGTGTTGCGTTTGGGAATTTTATTTCGTCTTCGCTCCAGGACATCGCTAAGGAGCAAAATAAGGATCCAATTGGGAAGGACATTAAGGAGAAGTGGAGGAGAAAGGAAAGCGTAGCGATTAGTCGGTATTATTTAGTTCGCACTGATATTCTTTTTAAACGAAAATCGGTCGACACCTCTGTTTGGTTAGTTTGCATTCCTGATGAGTGGGTTAATACGAGGGCCGTTCAGAAAGTAACCTCCGGTTGATTTAAAAAAATACACCAAGTTAAATAAAAATATTTTAATATATACATCTTACAACTACATCTTTGCACTATTTTTCTACATAGTCTCCATAGCGATTGAGGCACTTATCGTATCTCTTCACAAGCTTTGAAATTCCTTCTGCATAAAAATCACCCGCTTGTGCCTGGAGCCAGCCTGTGACCGCATCTTTGAGCTCTTCGTCGTCATCAAACCGCTGTGACCCGAGCCATTTCTTCAAATGCATGAAGAGGTGATAATCACTTGGCGCCAGGTCTGGGCTGTAAGGTGGATGGTTGATAACGTCCCACTTGAAGGACTCAAGAAGGGCCGTTGTTCTGCGAGCAGAGTGAGGACGGGCGTTATCGTGCAAAAAAACGATACCGGAAGTCAGCATACCACGGCGTTTGTTCTGTATAGCCCGTCTTAACTTTTTTATTGTTTCACAGTACACGTCTTGATTAATGGTCGTACCACGTTCTATGAATTCAACCAACAACACCCCTTTGGCATCCCAAAACACCGTTGCCATCAGTTTTCTGGCAGAAACATCTTGCGAGGCTTTTCTTGGTTTGGTAGGCGAATTTGAATGTGCCCACATCTTTGATTGTTCTTTTGTCTCAGGGTTCACGTACTTAATCCAGGTTTCGTCACCGGTCACGATTCTGTTTAACAATGGTTCTCCTTCGTCCTCATAACGTGACAGAAAGTCTAATGCAGAGGCCATTCTTTGAGTTTTGTGGTGGTCGGTAAGAATTTTGGGCACCCATCGTGCACAGAACTTACGGTAACCCAATCTTGCTGTCACTATCTCGTACAAGAGAGTCTTAGAAATCTGTGGAAAACCAGTAGACAACTCCGACATTGAGAAACGTCGATTTTCACGAACTTTTGCATCAACTGCCTGAACGAGTTCGTCAGTCACCAATGATGGTCTACCACTCCTCTCTTCATCATGAACGTTTTCTCGTCCACTTTTAAATAAACGTACCCATTCACGGACAACTCCTTCACTCATAACTCTTGGTCCGTACACGGCACAAAGCTCACGATGAATAGCTGCTGCAGAATATCCTTTGGCTGTAAAAAACCTTATGACAGCACGCACTTCACATTTGGCGGGGTTTTCTATTGCAGCACACATTTCAAACTGCCACAAAAACTAAACTAGCGCAGGTACGACGTTCACTCGACCACGGCTTGATGCCGACTGACCTGTTGAGTGCGTGAACGCACAGATGGCGTCGCTACTCCCCCCACAACCCACACTGTGACCAATCGGAGGTTACTTTCTGAACCGCCCTCGTAAATTGATTTGGTATACACATTTCAGTTATGCACACTTTGGTCCCAGAAAATGCTTTCATAAATTACGAGAAAATTGCTACTTCAGTAATATGGAAAAACGTATTCGATCTGTTCTTGCCAAATGCAAATTATGTCAAAAAGCTAAGCCGCCAACTATTTCTCACAGAGCACCGTTCTTTCCTATCATTCCAGCGAAATTAAAGGAGATGGCTGCAGTCGATTTGTTCGGTCCAGTGGTTCGTTCTACTTATGGTTTTGCGTACATTTTGGTAGCAGTGGAATTGACATCAAAATATGTGTGTTTTACACCTTTACGCAAAGCAACAGCTCGTTCAGTATCTAACGCTTTCATCAAACATTTTCTTAAAGAAGTGGGTCATGTTGATAAGGTTATATCAGATAATGGATCACAGTTTCGCTCTAAAATTTGGCTTCGTACTCTACGGCGTCGTAAGATTAAACCTATTTTCATTTCACTTTTTCACCCTCAATCTAACACTTCAGAGAGATGGATGAAGGAAATCAATAAATTGTGTCGACTTTATTGTCATCAAAATCACAGAACTTGGGATCAGTATCTTCATATTTTTCAAAACATTCTGAATGAACTCCCTAATGATTCAACTTCTTTACCGCCTATATTGATATTAAAAAATAAAGCACCGACAAATCGCATTTCTGAAATCGTTCCTTTTCCGCCTTCACGGAAACTGCGGCATTCTGAAGTTGTCAACCTGGCTCTACAAAATATTGCGTCTGCGGCTGCTAGAAGAGAGAAATCAGCTAAACATCCTGGTCGTTTAAAAACCTTGTCAGTTGGCCAAAAGGTGTTAATTAAGTCTCATCGTTTGTCTCACAAAGGAAAGCGCTTGTGTCGCAAATTTTTTCTGCTTTATAACGGTCCATATAGAGTTCGCAAAATTATTCATGATAACACTGTCGAAGTAGAAACTCTTAAATCTCGGCGCTCTAAGGGAATACTTCATATATCGAACGTTAAAATTTTTGTGGAATGACATACTTTTGAGAAACTAACAGTTATACGTAAACACACGGAGAATGCAAGGATACCGCGCCGTGTTCCGGCGGCGGCACATACTCAAAGCAACAGTCAAGTCTGCGCGCCGCACACGGCAGTCGTTGACCGCAAACGATTACTTCCTACGTCACGCGTACCTACAGCTGATCGAGCGCTCAGTGCGAATGCACTGACAGCCGTAAACAAATACACTGTCTAATTTCTCTGATTCAATTCTGTATAAAGCTATAGTGACTTGATAAATTATGTTATTAACGTTCAGTATTTTTCAGGATACGGTTGTATAAAATATTTAAGAACTTCAGGTAAATTCTGTGTCTCCGACGTTAAGAGGACTTGCTATCGAGAAAATTTCAGGTAGAATGTAATTTCGAAGAAGAAACTAATAAACTAAAAAGGTAACTATTAATTGAGTTTATTTTTCAGGAAATATATTTCCGCTTAGGTACGTACTTTAGACGTAATTTGCTGCTCGCGATTACGTGATTTATACTTTATGTTATCTGATTTTGACAATGATTGATTAATGAACAGGGTTGTTACTTATGTATATTATGCATCGCTTGGCTGCACTGCTTTTTCACTGATGTCATATTTTTCTATTATGTGCCTGCTGTGCTTACTTATTTAAATTATAACTGTCACCTGATCAATAGTGCTGACTGTGGTTATGTATGTAAGTTATACTTTATGATTTATCTGCTTGCGCCTTCATGTTTACTTATTAAGATTACATATGAACATTTATTTGCTTATGCTGATATGATGCTAATGACCTGTTTATTATGTAAGATATATATTTGCTGCTTTGGTTATGGATTGCATATTTACACATTTCTGTTTTGTTGCCATAACTACTCTTTAATTTGGTATATAGAAATGCTGATATACTGTGTACGAACATAGAGTTTAGGTTACACTATGGTATTAATTATAGATTGTTTGCTTGACAGAGTCTCGTTATAGGGATTGTGCTACATCCATTTGTTAACATTCTGTTGTCTACCGGTATATTTACTCGCTATTGCATGTTTTGCTTACGCTCAGTGCCTTATATTTTTAAGATAAGAAAATGAACTGTTATAATTCTACGAACGATATTGGTACAAGAAACTTCATTGAAGTCACATGAGCTGGAGGTTTTATGGAAGCTGTATAAATTTATGCTAATAGGAAGGAAGCTAACGACATGACATACCAACACTAGGTTTAGACCATTGACAGTTATTACACTGCATTCTTCGTGAGCAATTGAAATAGCAAGTGACACTTGACACAAGAAATACTCCACATTTTTGCTTCTGTTTTGCCATAATTCTTGAAGTGGTGTACACACTGTGAAATATTATGATCATTCACACTCCGTATTCGTACTTACTTACTGAAAGTTTTTCAAACTAAAGGCTGTTAGAGGTCATGTATGCATTTCTTTTATTTAATGATGGACAAGGTAACCAAAATGTATTTTTATAATTCATAATGAGTAGAAGATTTGGGTCAGATGGATTACACAGAGGTTGTGTGTGGACATTGTGTCTTCGGATTGTATGGGATGATGAATTGAAGTTTGCACTAGGATTTTATCTGTACTTGTTCGAGGAGACTGATTAGAGGAAAGAGTTGTTATGGGAGTGAAATGATATTGGCGATAAGGTTTATATGTATCGACGTATTGAAGAGGTATTATTGAGGTATTGAGATTGTGTGAAGTTGATGGTTATTGGAGTTTTGGTGGACAAGAGATAAGGTAAATGATATTGATAAGGTTTATATGTATCAACGTAAGAGGTATTATTGAAGTGTTAAGATTATGTGATGCTGATGATTATTGGAGTTTTGGTGGATAAGAGGTCTGCGTCTGAGCTATTCCCTATTGTAGTATCTATAACCTTAGAGAACCTCAAGTGTACCTCTTCATTTCTTAGTACTTCCGTATTCCACTTCTTTGTAAATTGATTTTTCCTGACTAGTGCCTTAAACTTCAACCTACTAGTCGTCATTACTGAATTGTGGTCTGAGTTTACCTCTGCACCTGCGTACACCTTACGAAGTGTTACCTGAGTTCGGACTCTCTGCCTGACCATGAGGTAATCTGACTGGAGTCTTCCCATATCTCCCGGCCTTTTCCAAGTATACCTCCTCCTCTTGTGATTACCAGATGAAATTTGCTGCAAAACTCTCTTATTCCTAGTACCAAGCCCTTATTATCCCGTAACCGTTTCTTCTACTCCTTCCCTACAACCGCAGTCCAGTCCCTCATGACTACTCGATTTCCATTTCCGTTTAAATACTGCATTACCCATTCAATATCCTCATATACTTTCTCTACCTCTTCATCTTTAGCTTGCGACGTCGGCATGTATACCTCAACTATCGTTATATATTCTGATCAGAAGAACCCTATCAATGAAGTGTTCACAGTAACACACTCTCTCCCCTACCTTCCTATTCAGAATGAATCCCAGCCTCGTTTGAACAGAAATCCTTGTCTCCTTTCCATTTCACTTCATTGACCCCCACTGTATCTAGACTAAGCATTTGTATTTCCGTTTTCAGATTTTCTGGCTTCCGTCCTTGGCAGTCTCCTCCTGGATAATGGGGGAAGTTTGGGAACTAAATGATTACTTGAATCTGCATCAGAAATTCAAATCTCGGGAAAACAGCCTCAATGAAGACGATAACTTACAACTTACTGTAGCTTGGGACCGGGCAATCGCGAGGTTGAAGAGGACGTGGCAGATAGGGAATGTAAATATTGCCATATTTGGCGATAGACTGAACAAGTGACGGCTGTACAAAGATGAATCCATAAACCACACAACAGTCAGTTACCACTTAACTGTAGCCGATAAGAATCTCGTAAGATTTAATCATCAACGTGGCTGGCAGAAAGAGGAGAATTTACTAATTCACTACAAGACCACGTATTCGTGCAGTGCCCGATTGCACAAGAAGAGGTCACCTACTACGTTCAAGTATTCCTCAGCGGAGGATTCCTTTGATCTTGAAATAGCGACACAAGCTGCGATGGACGCATAAAAACAGGCATTTCCCTGTGGGCTTGCGGGTTACAGTCATGTTTGCATCGTGCTTTAACTCGGTCAACATCATAGCTACATGCGCGTTAGATGGAATTATGGTGACAGCAAACTTTGTCACATTTTCTGGACTGTCAAAGAAAATAAATGACACGGCCAGTGCTATCGGTCACGCCAGGTTTCGACGACGATATCACTTGATATGAATTGCAAGATCTCCTAATAGCAATATTTACTTCCGAAAACTTAATGTAGTGTCGTCCGAAGAACGAGGTCCCATGTCAGAGTTGGTATACCACAACGGAATCAAAAGTAAGGGACAGCCGCTGTCTGAAGCAGCAACGCCACCACTGCTGGATGCTTGCGTACGTCGGATCGCAGCGCCGTTCACCCCAGTCGTTAATCATCGCTTATGACGACAGCATCGTCTTACTTCAGATCCAGCAGCGCGAGCTGTATAAGAATCCAGAGCTAACGAAGTTCGTAATCAATTGTACATTGAGATATGACTATCACTGCATTGAACCAAGTGGTAAGTTTTACGGTTCAGGGACAGCAACACATCCACAGAGACCTTCCTGAGAGCCTTGATTATTCCCAAGTTAAGTACTCTATCTTGTTCAAGTTTTAATAAAGTGATCTAATAGTTTGTGTGTGTTGTACTATCTGATACTATCTGCCTCCTCCCGAAGTGAATCTAGAATTATACGTCACATCCCCAGAATCGCGTCAACTTGTTTTCCTTTAACGCAAAAATATTAACAGCTTAGAGTGATTGTCTGTTCGAATATTGTTGACCGTCGCTTAAGCATTTAAGTCCACAGCACACCAGCACTCCTCCGCTACTCTGTAAAAATTATTGCAAAGGTATCCGCCTATGTTAAATGAACTTGCGTAGTATGAAAGTACTGTGTAAAACACGTCTAAATTAGTGTTTGTATTTGTTGAAACTTGTGTTTGCAAGTGTCTGGTTGGTATTTAATAAATGTATAAAACTTATTTGGGTACTGAAATACGTAAATCTCAGTGCAGGACAACAGAACTGTATAAATCTTAAATTTTGAACGAAAGTATGTGAAGCTCACGCTACACGTTGCGAAATCCAGGCTAGCCGTTACATCAAACAAATCATCTGCAAGAAAGAATTCCGTTTTCAATTAAACTTACATATGCTATCTTAAGAATCAAGGGACATGAAAGGGAAGCAGTGGTTGGGAAGGGAGTGAGACAGGGTTGTAGCCTCTGCCCGATGTTATTCAATCTGTATATTGAGCAAGCAGTAAAGGGAACAAAAGAAAAATTCGGAGTAGGTACTAAAATCCATGTGCAAGAAATAAAAACTTTGAGGTTCGCCGATGACATTGTAATTCTGTCAGAGACAGCAAAGGACTTTGAAGAGCAGTTGAACGGAATGGATAGTGTCTTGAAAGAAGGATATAAAATGAACATCAACAAAAGCAAAACGAGGATAATGGAATGTAGTCGAATTAAGTCGGTTGATGATGAGGGTATTAGATTAGGAAATGAGACACTTAAAGTAGTAAAGGAGTTTTGCTATTTGTTGAGCGAAATTGATGATGGTCGAAGTAGAGAGGATATAAAATGTAAACTGGCAATGGCAAGGAAAGCGTTTCTCAAGAAGATAAATTTGTTAACATCGAGTATAGATTTAAGTGTCAGGAAGTCGTTTCTGAAAGTATTTGTATGGAGTGTAGCCATGTGTGGAAGTGAAACATGAACGATAAATAATTTGGACAAGAAGAGAATAGAAGCTACAGAAGAATGCTGAAGATTAGATGGGTAGATCACATAACTAATGAGGAAGTATTGAATAGGATTGGGGAGAAGAGAAGTTTGTGGTACAACTTGACTAGAAGAAGTGATCGGTTCGTAGGACATGTTCTGAGGCATCAAGGGATCACCAATTTGGTACTGGAGGGCAGCGTGGAGGGTAAAAATCATAGAGGGAGACCAAGAGATGAATACACTAAGCAGATTCAGAAGGATGTAGGTTGCAGTAGGTACTGGGAGATGAAGAAGCTTGCACAGGATAGAGTAGCATGGAGAGCTGCATCAAACCAGTCTCAGGACTGAAGACCACAACAACAACATGCTATCTGACTGGAGAACAAATGACTCAGATAATAATGTTTGTCCTGAACATAGCTAATCTTTATCATTAGTATTGCTAACAATCACTGTATCAGAACTTTATAATTACACGGCAAATGAAAATAAAATTTAACGCATCTGACTTTCTAATAAAACTGCTGGAAAACTCACAAGATAGCATTTCACTGAAAACTTTTACTGAACAGATACTGATATTTTCACAAGTACATTCAGGCAATTACTGTGCCTTACAATGGACATGAACCTTGATGGTAATTAAATTCATTGTGCACAGAGAACGCTCGTCTGTTCTGCAACCTATTACTATTGATATAATGACGAAACTGTCAAAAATCAAATTTCATCTACCGCACTGCCGATGTGAAATGCAATGTTAAGACGGTATCTTATTATTTTTCATAAAAATGCTTCGGCAGCACACAACGTTGGATGTGCAATGCGAATTTACAATCACATTCATGAGAATGAAAAATGAGGAATTAACGACTGATAAATGAGAACAAAGACCCCAAGTTTAACTGTGCTTCATTAAGTCATAACAACAATAGACAAGTTCGCAAAATATTTCATAATAATTTTCCTGTGTACAGTTACTTTCCTTGACACGTTTCAATTATAAGACAAAATCATGTGTTGCATTGTGATATTTGTACAGTAAACTTCAGCCATACGCAATGTTCCAACAGTAAGAAATTACAGTTACACACACACACACACACACATATATATATATATATATATATATATATATATATATATATATATATATATATAACTAAATTACCTTAAAAATTCTTCTCTTGACATTCTTCTGTTGATATACACTCCTGGAAATTGAAATAAGAACACCGTGAATTCATTGTCCCAGGAAGGGGAAACTTTATTGACACATTCCTGGGGTCAGATACATCACATGATCACACTGACAGAACCACAGGCACATAGACACAGGCAACAGAGCATGCACAATGTCGGCACTAGTACAGTGTATATCCACCTTTCGCAGCAATGCAGGCTGCTATTCTCCCATGGAGACGATCGTAGAGATGCTGGATGTAGTCCTGTGGAACGGCTTGCCATGCAATTTCCACCTGGCGCCTCAGTTGGACCAGCGTTCGTGCTGGACGTGCAGACCGCGTGAGACGACGCTTCATCCAGTCCCAAACATGCTCAATGGGGGACAGATCCGGAGATCTTGCTGGCCAGGGTAGTTGACTTACATCTTCTAGAGCACGTTGGGTGGCACGGGATACATGCGGACGTGCATTGTCCTGTTGGAACAGCAAGTTCCCCTGCCGGTCTAGGAATGGTAGAACGATGGGTTCGATGACGGTTTGGATGTACCGTGCACTATTCAGTGTCCCCTCGACGATCACCAGTGGTGTACGGCCAGTGTAGGAGATCGCTCCCCACACCATGATGCCGGGTGTTGGCCCTGTGTGCCTCGGTCGTATGCAGTCCTGATTGTGGCGCTCACCTGCACGGCGCCAAACACGCATACGACCATCATTGGCACCAAGGCAGAAGCGACTCTCATCGCTGAAGACGACACGTCTCCATTCGTCCCTCCATTCACGCCTGTCGCGACACCACTGGAGGCGGGCTGCACGATGTTGGGGCGTGAGCGGAAGACGGCCTAACGGTGTGCGGGACCGTAGCCCAGCTTCATGGAGACGGTTGCGAATGGTCCTCGCCGATACCCCAGGAGCAACAGTGTCCCTAATTTGCTGGGAAGTGGCGGTGCGGTCCCCTACGGCACTGCGTAGGATCCTACGGTCTTGGCGTGCATCCGTGCGTCGCTGCGGTCCGGTCCCAGGTCGACGGGCACGTGCACCTTCCGCCGACCACTGGCGACAACATCGATGTACTGTGGAGACCTCACGCCCCACGTGTTGAGCAATTCGGCGGTACGTCCACCCGGCCTCCCGCATGCCCACTATACGCCCTCGCTCAAAGTCCGTCAACTGCACATACGGTTCACGTCCACGCTGTCGCGGCATGCTACCAGTGTTAAAGACTGCGATGGAGCTCCGTATGCCACGGCAAACTGGCTGACACTGACGGCGGCGGTGCACAAATGCTGCGCAGCTAGCGCCATTCGACGGCCAACACCGCGGTTCCTGGTGTGTCCGCTGTGCCGTGCGTGTGATCATTGCTTGTACAGCCCTCTCGCAGTGTCCGGAGCAAGTATGGTGGGTCTGACACACCGGTGTCAATGTGTTCTTTTTTCCATTTCCAGGAGTGTAATCTCGTTTTCTTTTCTCAAAACATATTAGCCCAAAATCCTTCTTAAATAATGGTGCCTCCACTACACGGCAGGCCAGCTTCCACCCTTTTTAAACCGAGTACATAGCCAGACTGTCTAACACACACTAACTCACTGCTACTCTCTACAAAAGAAGTAACCTCTCTGACCAACACCTGTGGTCTCAAGAAGAGGCTTACAAAGACTATGGTTACATCGATATTACAGAGGTTGAGTACATGTATCAAATTTAGAACTTCATTCACGTTTATGGCCAAAATTTCTTGGAAATCGGCGTGGCAAATAGAACAGTCCCCTTTCAAATAGATCTTTAGAATAAGGTGGGCCTCATTTAGCTAAAGTTTACTCTTAATTGATCAGAATGAGACAGATTCTACACAAGTTCCCGAAAACACCTTGTAGCAGCCTATGTCTTTTTTTTTTTTTTTGGTACGTTTTGTAGAAGCTCACATTGTACCATTACAAATAACGCACTCCTGTGGTTGTAGCAAGAATGCAGAGATGACACAAGGATAGAAGTTTCGGGGAAGTGGAAACAGTCAGCAGTACTGCAGCGAGCACAAAATATTGCATTTAGACTACCTGATCAAAAGTACCAGACATCTGTTAGAGCAGATTAAAATGGACTGTGTCCACCCTTCGCTTTTACGGCTGTTTGACGTCTGCTGGGAAACACCTTCAGTGAGCTGTCCGAATGTCTGTGGAGGAATGGGCCGGCCGGTGTGGCCGTGCGGTTCTAGGCGCTTCAGTACGGAACCGCGTGACCGCTACGGTCGCAGGTTTGAATCCTGCCTCTGGCATGGATGTGTGTGATGTCCTTAGGTTAGTTAGGTTTAAGTAGTTCTAAGTTCTAGGGGACTGATGACCACAGATGTTAAGTCCCATAGCGCTCAGAGCCATTTTTTGGAGGAATGGCAGCCCATTCTTCCTCAAGAGGCGACACCAGACAGGGTAAAGATGTTGGGCGCTAGGGTCTGGAGCAAAATCGACGATCTAACTCATCCCAAAAAGTGTTCCATAGAGTTCAGATTGGCCAGTCCGTCCACTAAGTATTGCGTCACGCATGCTGCTAAATGACAGGGTGCAATGTCGTGCTGATACAATCATCGCCTTTCAACTGTTCCTCCGCTTTGCACTCACTAGAGAAATGCGTGGCAGTTCGACCACTGCTGCCCATTCTTGGTAACTCCCTACGCCCAGTCATTGGAGTAGCTGAAACTCGAGAGCGATTCCCTGCGCTGATTACATTAATTTTTTTATGACCACCCTCCATAATACTCGAGGATCCCTGTGATGTGCTTGGTCTTCGATTAGCTATGGCTGTTCATTCACGTCTTCCCTTCACAATAACATCACCAACAGTCGATATGGGCAGTTTAGAAGGGTTGAAATTTCCTTGATGGATTTGTTCATTGGATGACATCCAGTGACTAGTCCATGTTCGACGTCATTCAGCGCTCCTGGCTGACCCGTTCTGCTGTTACTACTTCTCTACTGAAAACACAATATGTGGTGTCACAGCCAGACACCACACTTGCTAGGTGGTAGCCTTTAAATCGGCCGCGGTCCGTTAGTATACGTCGGACCCGCGTGTGGCCACTATCAGTGATTGCAGACCGAGCACCGCCACACGGCAGGTGTAGTCTAGAGAGACTCCCTAGCACTCGCCCAGTTGTACAGCCGACTTTGCTAGCGATGGTTCACTGTCTACATACGCTCTCATTTGCAGAGACGACAGTTTAGCATAGCCTTCAGCTGCGTCATTTGCTACGACCTAGCAAGGCGCCATATTCAGTTATTATAAGTCAGATCTTCAAGAATGTCTTCTGAACATATAATATTGTGACTCATCTACCGTCAAGAGCGGCGTTCACCATTAATGGATTAAAATTAAGTATCAAAATAATGACGTCCGCTTTCTGAATTCTCATTCCTTGTCATGTTCCAGACCTCACGTCAGTATTCATCCCTCTTCACGCCAGCCTGCTTGAGCTAAAACGCGTGCATTTCGGCCTCCATTCGTAACACGGTGTTGGCTCTTCTGCTAACACAAAACAATATTCCCGCCTTCCTTTATATTTGCGGGCCTGCCTCTCGTGACATTTAGCTCTCAATTCCGTTTTACATAGGAGTGTCCGGACATTTCTGATCAGATAGAGTATAAGACTTGAGGCAACATACCTCGCGGTGCGCAATTCTGAATTCTCATTCCTTGTCATGTTCCAGACCTCACGTCAGTATTCATCCCTCTTCACGCCAGCCTGCTTGAGCTAAAACGCGTGCATTTCGGCCTCCATTCGTAACACGGTGTTGGCTCTTCTGCTAACACAAAACAATATTCCCGCCTTCCTTTATATTTGCGGGCCTGCCTCTCGTGACATTTAGCTCTCAATTCCGTTTTACATAGGAGTGTCCGGACATTTCTGATCAGATAGAGTATAAGACTTGAGGCAACATACCTCGCGGTGCGCAAATTACCCAGACTATATTCACCCAGCATTTTACGCATAATTTCAAACCTTGTCGAAACTTTATCTTGTTGAGACTGTCCACGAAATAATGAAAGCAAAAAAGTTCATCGCTTACCACATTTTTGCTGTTCATGTGGTCATAGCATAAGGCATGACATTTTAATGCATTATTTATTTACTACTAACTCTTGTAAGACGTGTATATTTCTATTGTCTATTGTCAAACCATATGTAAGACGTGTATATTTCTATTGTCAAACCACAATTTATGAAAGATGTTTATATTTTATTAATAGGATTACGTAGGAATAATTAATATTTGTCATGTCGGAAATAATTGTGGTGGTAGGGAATGTCTGCACCAAAGTATTGTTGGCGGGAGAGACCGCACATTGATATAATTTTAAAAAGGGCGGGAGAGACCGCGTATGGGTACATTTTAAGAAAAGAGCGGGAAAGACCGCGCATTGACACATTTTGTAATGGTAGTAGGGACTGTCTGCAACAGAAAGCATTGTTGGCGGGAGAGACCGCACTTTAGCGTTCGTAGGAAGACAGTAGTAAGCGAGAAGTGAAGCGAGTCGGTAGCAGGTCTGAAGCGAGAGGTTGAGAGGAGCGGTGTGCCTGCCAGCCACCAACTATGATTTACAAGAGATTATAAACGGATGTACAGAGACATCAGCTAACTATTATCATAAGAGGAACTAATACTATTGAATTATTTTTTTCAGAAACTCAAGACTACTGAAGGTATGTTTGCGCAATGCTAGTTGTAAGATTATTGTAAAAAGTAAGTCCCATTTGAACGTTTGTAAAATCATTTCTTTCAGAATATAATTAATTTTTGCCAGCAATATTGCATTACTGGTTATAATCCATCCCAAAAATCATCAACGTAAAACTTCGCAAAATTTTATTGTTGTCAAGAAAAAGTTTAACTATGGATTACGTAACTTCAGTCAAATTAATTAATGAATAACGTCAGCTTTGCTATTAAAGAATAACGTCAGCTTTGGTAATAAATACAGCCACTTATTATGACAGCCCACCAGCAGTTAATAGAGTTTAGTACAACAGAGTAAGTATATTCATGTCGCAGTTCGATGTAGCAGTCAGATGGCGATCCAGTAACAGTACAAAAGGTAAGGAACAGTTTTGGGTTATTGCAGGTAACGACTGAGGGCCACGACGACGACACATTCTATGTTTCGTCGAAATAATCAGAAAATCACTTTTAATAAGCAGCATTTAAATTTGTATGCGAAGATTGAGAAAGAGAATTAATTTCAAAGGGAAGATTTCATTTGTTATTATTAAGCAAGAGATGGAAAGCCTAAGGGAAGGTTTCATAGGTTGTTGTAGAAGGGAAGGTTGCGTAACAAAAGAGATATAGAGGAGACGGGAAGGTTTCACTCTATTCGCAACACATTTTGCAGGCAGTATCCATATAGACTGATCAGCCAGAACATTATGAGCACTTACTTCGGTAAATAACCAGTATGCCCACCTTTCGCACGGATAATAGTAGCGACGCATCTTACCATGGAACCAATGAAGCCGTGGTAGGTCGTTGGATGGACTTGGCACCACATCTGCACACGCAAGTCACTTAATTCCCGTAAATTCCGGGGAGGGGAGCGATGAGCTCTGACGCCACTTCCAATCACATCCTAGATGTGTTCGATCGGGTTCAGATCTGGCGAGTTGAGGAGCCAGCACATCAATTGTAACTCGCCACTGTCTTCCTCGAACCACTCCATCACACGCCTTGTGACATCTTAATGAAAAATGCCACTATCGTCGGGAAACGTGATCGTCATGAATGGTGTGCGTGGTCTGCAGCCAGTGTACAATACTCCTTGGCCGTCATGGTGCCTTGCACGAGCTCAAAAATGGTTCAAATGGCTCTGAGCACTATGGGACTCAACATCTTAGGTCATAAGTCCCCTAGAACTTAGAACTACTTAAACCTAACTAACCTAAGGACATCACACACACCCATGCCCGAGGCAGGATTCGAATCTGCGACCGTAGCAGTCCCGCGGTTCCGGACTGCAGCGCCAGAACCGCACGGCCACCGCGGCCGGCTGCACGAGCTCCACTGTACCCATGGATGCCCATGTGAATCTTCCCCATAACGTAATGGAGCAGTACAAGTGTCAAGGAACTGTTCCCCTGGAAAAAAGACGGATTCGCGCCCTGCCATCGGCATGATGTAGAAGGGATCGGGGTTCATCAGATCATGCAACGCTCTGCCACTGCACCAACGTCCTGTCCGATGGTCACGTCCGCATTTGAGTCGTAATTGCCAATATCGTGGCGTTTAAAATTGGCACATGCATGGGTCGTCGGCTGCAGAGGCCCATCGTTGTGTTCGGTGCACTGTGTGTTCGGACACACTTATACTCTGCCCAGCATTAAAGTCTGGTGTTAGTTATGCCACAGTTCGCCGCCTGTCCTGTTTTATCAGTCTTCCCAGCCTACGACATCCGACATCTGTAATGAGACATGGTCGCCCAACCTCACGACGTCTGGACGTGGTTTCACCTTGGTTTCGCCACGTGTTGAAGACATTCACCAGAGCACTCCTCGAACACGCGAAAATTTGCGCAGTTTCCGAAATGCTCGTGCCGGACCTCCGAGCCATCACAATCTGCCCTCGGTGAAACTCCGGTGGACCGCGCGCCTTCCCCTTTCTACACATGGACAGCACGCTCACTGATACTACGTGCAATGATTCCTCGCCAGGTGGCGCTGCTATCGCCTGGACGGGCTTAATCAATAGTAGATCGATGGTCATAATGTTCTGGCTGATCAGTCTATACAATTGAATGATCCTTCAAAGCTATGTCGTTAATGACACACAGTTCAGGAGATGGGATGTCATAAACATTGATTGTGTGAAAATCTAGCTTTCCTTGAAACTGGGCGCTAGTTGCCGACGCTATAACCGCCTAGTGTTTGATAAAGGGAAAATTTAGCGACTTCAACATAATTTCAAACCTTTTTTCGCATCATGAAATAACGAAAGTAAGCAGACGTTTGAAATCATTTTGCTGGTAACCAAATAAACTGGAAAGGTTAGGAGAGCTTTGGGGAACCTGATGCTGTAAAACACATGTTTAGAATAGTACGAGGATGATTTGAGAAGTCTGGTAAAAAAGCAAGAAGAAAATGTTCGTTTCGTAAACAATCCACCTTACTTCTCGACATTGAGGAATGTGCACTTGATCCTCCAGCTTTTTTATCCCATCGGAAAAAGAGGTTCTGTTAAACTCTGCAAAATACTCGTTGACTGCAGCAATCACTTCCTCATTTTATGAAAATTTCTTTCCAGCAAGCCGAAGCTTCAAATCAGGAACAGGAAGTCACTGGGGCTAAGTCTGGTGAATAGGGAGGTTGAAAAACCAGTTTAAAGCCCACTTCGTGCGCTTTCGCCATTGTTATCGCTGATGTGTGGTACAGGGCGTTATTCTGGTGAAAGAACCCTTTTTTTGAGTGCCAACCTTGGTCTTTTTCAGCCAACGCAAGTATTAAACGATCCAACAATGAAGCATAATAGGGTCCAGTTATGGTTCGGTCTTTTTCCAAGAAATCTACGCGGCTTATTCTTTCGGAATCCCAAAAAACAGTGGCCATCACTTTACCAGCTGACAAAATGTTCTTTGCCTTCTTCGCTGCACTTTCACAGGCCTTTGCCCATTGTTTTCACTCTGGTGAGTAATAATGGATCCAGGTTTCATCAACAGTGACAAATGGGCGCAAAAAGTCTTGTGGATTGCGATTAAACGTTGCCAGATATTGACCAGAATTGTTGTGCCGGATGCACTTTCGGTCTATTGTGAACAATGGCGGCATCCACCTCGCACACACCTTCTTCATAGCCAAGTCTCCGTGCAGGATACTACGCACCGGCTCAGTTGCAACGCCTACAATCTCCGCGACCTCACGAATTTTTATATGGCTGTCTTGCACTACCATCCCACGGATTTTGTCAATGGTTTCCTTTGTGGTGACCTCAACTGGACAGACAGAGCGCGTTTTGTCTACAGTGCTTGTCCACTCACGTTTAAATTCATTAATGCAAGAGTAAATGGTCTTAAATGGTGGTGCAGAGTGCGTGTGAACTTCGTCCAATTCTATTTTCATTTGTGCAGCAGTCCAACCTTTCAAATGAAAATGTTTAGTAACAGCATGAAACTCTATTTCCTGGGATTTCAATCGCAGTCGACACACTGATCAATTCAGACGGCTATCAACAATGAACTTTACGCTGTAAATTGTTGCAATTCCTTATATCAACGACTTATGACCACAGCAGTTGAGTCCCATAGTGCTCAGAGCCATTTGAACCATTTTGAACCTTATATCAACCTTGGAATAATCAAGATTACCAACTATGAAGGCACAACAGAAGTGTTCCATTTTCTCATTGAAATTTACCAGACTTATCAGATTCTCGTATTCAGTCATCTCTTGCGACGACGCTTCGTCAGCAGGACGTCTGATAATCAGACGCAGTAGAATTTCAATGTTTGTCCGTTAGTAGCATCTATATCTCCTTAACATGTGCCGAAATGTCGCATTCACTCCCGGAAATGGTGGCCAAATCGGTATTTCCCAATTTGGCTGCGAATAACTGTCAAGTACTTTGAAATGCTACCGTGTGTTGTGAGATTCCGGCTCTCTTCGTCCCTGTATGAATGATTTCAATGCGTATTTGTTAAAATATAGTTCAAAAAGTCACCGATTTAGGATTTTCGTAGTTTGGTTCAAAATGGTTCAAATGGTTCTGAACACTATGGGACTTAACATCTGTGGTCATCAGTCCCCTAGAACTTAGAACTACTTAAACCTAACCTAAGGACATCACACACATCCATGCCCGAGGCAGGATTCGAACCTGCGACCGTAGCAGTCGCGCGGTTCCGGACTGCGCGCCTAGAACCGCTAGACCACCGCGGCCGGCTTTCGTAGTTTGAATTTTTAATTTATTATGATATGTGATCTAGGATAAGCAGAGTTTTGGAACTTCTGCGTTGTCGCTTGGCGTTCCTTCAACAAAAATAGTGCCACTGATATATTTGAAACTAACCTGTTTCTGCAAATACACAAGGGTGCGTGCACCCCACCACTCCATACAAGTTTCGCAGTTGGGTCAAAAAATATAACTATACTATTGCAGCGTAAAGGATTGCATAAAACTATCAGTACCGAGACTAATGATGAAAAAAATCAGATAAAATAAATATTTTCCTAGAATGACTTGTAACCTGCAATTCTCTCGTTTGAATCTTCTTTAAGGATAAAAAAAAGAAAAAAAAGGAAAGTTGCATTAAAGTCACTGTTGAGGTTTCAGACTGTGGTGGCCATCAATGGACCACCTAAGGAAAATGTGTAATATTATAATAAATATTTTATTTTCACTATAATTTGAACGTTATCTTTCATATTTCACTACAGTAGACACAAAGGTTATAAATATGCACTGTTAATGAAATATTTGGAAAAAAAAGTCATCGGCCCAATGAAGGGGATTGATTTTCTTCATTGGCCCAGGCAGTTTCCGTTTGTAGGCTATGGCGTAATAGCTGTTAAATATTACACACATCTAAATAAGTATCAGTCCATTTCATATTTTCTATATACAGGAGTTTTTTGCTGTATCTGAAACTGAATAACATGTATTCGAAAATAAGTAGGCCAAAAGTAGAAATGTCACTTTCGGAGAAAAAAAATTGTCGATTATCAAAACACGAATCACTACAAAACTTATAATGAAACCAGTACTCAAATTTTGTTCATACTAGCCTACTTAGGCCTAAGATTAGACGAAGATCGTGGTGGTCCATTCAACGCAACTCGCACTGCAACACTTAACAACACAATAGCGCATTTTACACTGTTGCTTTGTGACATCGTGGAACAACTCACCACCAAGTAGGCGAATCTTTGACAACATAGGGTACACTTGATGACTGCTGTTATGTCAATATCCACAGAGAAACTGAGCGGGGCCTTCGATTGAGCCGGCCCATTGATAGCAACCTTACTGGACAATGAACAATGAAATAGATACTGCATGAAGGGATGCAGGCGGGAGGCAAACTCAGAATAAACGGAAAGTTCCTGATCTTGCGTTAGTGGATTAATGCAATTTAGAGCCTAGGTGTATACGATGACGGATTCCTCGATTGCCTCGTCTTTGCTCTCTTTCTCCAATGAACACACCTTGTTCACTACACGTGCGTCACTTACCTACTCAAATCCCGGTTCACAGGCATCACTATTTAAACTACTAGTGGATGTTATCATCATCTGCATGTTCACAACCTGAAATGTTTTCAACAAGATAGGTCAGATGTGTGTCAGTATCACAGTCATCACTCCTATAAAGTTCAGAGCCACTTTCAGCAGAGGATGTTGCAATTTTCTTCTACGTGTGAGCACCTTCAGGTTGTCCGTTGTGTTACAAATATCGAGGATTGTATCGAGCAAGTTTAGGTGTTTCCATAAACTGAGGATGTCTGAATCCTTTGCACAAGATTTCTTAAGCGACGTACACACTGAGCCTGAAACAGATACTTGATGTGGACACCATTTGGAAACATGTTTCGAAACACAAATACATGTATCCGTAGCAGTGTCGGTACAGATCAAAGGAAACAATGTTTCAGGCTAGCTACCACTTGTCACCGCTGCACGGCGCTAGCGTGCGTGTGTATGTGTCATGTACTGTTAAGTGGTGTTGTGTTTAGCATAGTGTCGTTATCGCTTCATTTTTCTAAAACAATGGAGTGGTCAAGGCAGCAAATTGTTGATTTAATTGTCGTGTACCAGGGGTAGGATAGCTTATGGAAAGTCTGGAGCAAGGAATATAAAAACAGTGTTAAAAAACATGATGCACTTACAAAAATTGCAGCAGCTTTAGGTACGGACAAGGAAAGTGTAGAGAAAAAAATACGATCGCTCGTGGTTGCTTACAGGCGGGAGAAAAGAAAAATAATTTCCAGCAGACCATCTGGTAGTGGTGCAGACACTGCATGTGACTCCAACTGGGTCGGCTATCGGCTGCTGAAGTTCTTGGACGGTGTTCATTGAGCCGAAGAAGACAACAGATACTGTGGAAAATGGGGTACGAAAATAATGCTTGTTTGTCTATTTTTGTATTTTATAGTACACAGTCACATTCACCCGTAGTTATTTTGCCGCGGTACACTTCCTTGTGGGCTTAAGAAATAGTTAGCAAATTCGTGTCGAATTTGTTTATTCGTGGAAGCAGCGTTCCTTGGTATATTCTGTGCTGCAATGAAAACTGATGCAGTTTCATCTCGTCTCCATGTGCCTGGAATCATCTCACCTGTTTGTAAATTGCAGGAATCGAAGCTTCCATGTGTGGTGTACTGGTTCCTTGCCTCAGCATTTCGCTTTAAAAAGTGTGACCGTTTTTGCTTTCTCCGGTTGTAGCAACATGTTTCCTAAACACACGAAAAACTGAAGCCATAATGCCGAAAGTGTTCTCAACAACCATTCTGGCCCTAGAAAGTCTGTAGTTAAAAACTCTCTCTCTTTTGGACCTTTAACATGTTTTCCTGGGTTGGGTTCCGTAATATTTTCCTGTAAGGATAAAGCATCGTCTGCTACAAAAACATATGGTATGGCCTTTGTGCCACCTTGTAAGAACTCAGCTTGTGGCAAGTTTAGTTTCTTTTTGTTAGTTAACTCACTTATGCTCGCGTTTTTGAACACACCACCATCTGATATTCTGCCTTGACAGCCGATATCTGCGTACAAAAATTTATAGCTGGCATCGACGACAGCAAGCAGCCAATGCTGAATGAACCTATATAATTATAATATTAACTTCCACTACCAACAGGGCACTGTAACACGACGTGTTTCCCGTTAAAAGCTCCGACACAGTGGGGGAACTGAAGAATCTGCGAGATCAAACATGCTGTTTTACGCCAGTCCTTTTCAGTCGCTGGTATCTGAAAAAAAATAAATTTGATTTCATGTTTTCGTACATTCTCCAGAGGGCATAAATGAAGATGAAGAGGTTGTGGCTGGACCTCCAATCCTCCCTCCACCACGAAAAATCAGAAGGGTGGGCGAGAAAAAAAGATATGCAGCAACCCTATAAGATTGCGTCTCAATTATTTAACTAAAGTGCTGCACAAACAAGAAGACAACAACGATGAATGTAGTACATATGGGCAGTATGTGGCATCAGTGTAACGGAAATTGCCAGAGTTGCAAAGAGCAAAAACAATGCCTTTGCTTAATGAAGTTTTAACGAAACAGCATGCAGCATATTTGGAAAGTCAGCAGTTGACAGTGGGTATGAATGTGGCAGGGCCGTCATCATCAAGTAGTTAGTCCCCTGTCACTTTTACGAGTTATGTAGACAGTGATAACACAAATGAAAAAGTTGTGTTTGATGAGATCTGTAATGTAATTGACAAATAATAATATTTCGAAAATATGCTTATTTAACGATATTTTTCATTTACTTACTTTTACATAATGCTTCAGTACTTTCACCAGAGCTCTACATACTTCAGGTACTATTTGAGATATTGCTTGCTTCGAAATGTAAAATAAATACGCAAGGTTCTGAAATGAATCTCCTGTTGCCAGAAAACGAAGAGTAACTGCAAGCCTTTGGTTGACTGAAATCGCTTTCCTGAAATTCGTGTCTTTTTTTAACTAATGGTGCTATCATAGTTGCCTGATATTCAAAATCGGTAGATGATATCCGAATGAAGTTACGGAAGCCAGAGGCGTCTTAAGGTAGTATTTGGCTGCGACTGCCCGCCGTAGCGGCGGGCCTTAACTGCCAGCCGTAACTGCCGACCGTCACTGCCTGTGTATTTCGTTGAGACTGCTGACCGCAGCGGCCACGCCACTCAGTGAGTTACCTCTGTGAAAGGAACACGCACGCGAGTTCGCAACATGGATGTTAATACCTTTCTAGGTTTTTTGGTGGACGAGGAAGAAGAAGAGGAAATTGTTGCAATGCTTACAAGATCTTGTCCCCACAGCATTTTCCAAACACGGAAAAGTGAAGGAATTTATGCTAACTTAGTAACCGGTCACTTGCGAAGCGACGAAGAGAGGTTCAGAAATTTCTTTAGACTTAACCCATCTCAGTTCGATTTTGTTTTAAGTCTGGTGAGAGAAGATATAGCAGGAACAGCTACCATTACAGTGCAAACTCCAATAGAAGCCGACGAAAAAATGGCAGTGACTTTACGGTAAGTAGCTGTATAAAAGCATACGTATTCATCAACAGTGGTTTAAAATGGATAATTTTGTATCTCTATGAAATAACATAAATTTCTATTAAAATAATAAGTTTATTTGGAAACGACTCGGGGCCTGTACAGATTGTTGTTTATGTTTACATTATATTTACACTGTGTTTACATTATGATTAGTAATTACTTTCAAAAGTAGTATCACCTGCTTATGGTCGACGTTTATTAATGGGGTGAAAGTGTACGTACCGTCTCCAACCGATGAAGTTCGTTCTAATGGGGGTGAAAGGGAAGACGAGCCGGAAGGACTGATGCTGACAGGTAGTGACACAAGAGATGATTCTGAAGAACTGTCAAGTCCCGTAACATAGCTTAAAATGTCAATTTTCGCTTTATTAATGAGGTGACGTGGTAGTTTCCTAATGGACGCTGCGATGCTTCTCATGAACAGCCCCACATCATCTTCTGGATCCCGATTATTATCCAAGCGCTGCAGCAATTCCAATCGTTGTTGGCCCCTTTGGTTGATTGAATCCCAGTGTGTTTTCCTCGATCTACGAGCAGAGATGGAAGAGTTGGCAGCAAGTGCGTCACCAGAGGACAAGGAAGCGATGGCATTCGGAGTGTCAGGCCCTGTTTCATTGGCATTTTGTCCGTCTTCATCAGGTAGCAGTCCTTCAACACTTGTTGGCTCCTTTAGCGGAACACTGCAAAAAGACGACCGCTCCATTTCTACAGCTTTCAAAAAGCCTAGTCTGTTGAACAACGCCCATTTTGTTGTTGAACTTGGTGCTGCAGAACCTGTTTGCAGTTGTTCTTTTCGAACTGTTTTGCAGTAGTTATCTCTGATGTGCTTCCATCTCTTCTTACACTGGTTGCCTAAAACGGAACGATATTGTTTTAGCTGTGTAATTAGGACAAGACATTTATGTGTCATGTATTAATAATAATTATGGTTTGTGTTACAGGTTTCTAGCTACAGGGGAGAGTTTTGTGTCCCTTGGATATGGTTTCCGGATATCTCCAAGCTACGTGAGCATCATAGTTCGTGAAACAGTAGAAGCTATGTGCCAACACTTGGCACCTATCTTCCTGCCTCCTCCATCTCGAGAATCTTTCAGGAAAGGTGCGAAAGAATTCTACACTCTTTGGGGTTTCCCTAACTGCTGTGCTGCGATTGATGGGAAACATAAGGATACGGTGTCCTGGAAAAAGTGGTTCCCTTTTTTGGAATTACAAAGGGTACTTCTCCATAGTACTTTTGGCATTGGTTGATGCGAACTGTAAATTCGTTGCGATAGACGTAGGTTAATATGGGAAGGAAGGAGACAGTGGCATATTTAATAAGTCGGCAATGGGGAAAATGATCATGAAAGGAGACGTGTTTCCAGCAGATGAAGAGCTTCCATTAACTGACATCAAGATGCCATTTGTTATAGTAGGCGACGAGGCATTCCGCTTGCGAAAGCATATTCTCAAGCCTTACACTCGCTCGTCTGCCCAGCAAGATAAATCAAAAGCGACCTTCAACTATAAATTGTCACGAGCGGGCCGAGATTCTGAAAACGCTTTTGGACTTTTGTGTCAGGTATTTCGAGTGTTCTACACAAATCTGAATCTGAAACCTAACACATGTGATAAACTCGTTACAGCTTGTTGCTGTCTACACAATCTCATCAGGGACGCTTATTTAGAAAAAGGAGGACGACCTTTTTATGAACTTGATCATGACGTGAGTTTACCACAGAACATTATTCCCCTGCCCCGAACAGGGGGATTCTACCAAGCTGAAGGGTTTCAGGTACGATATACATTTAAGAATTACTTCTGCGAATCTACAAATCAATGATTACAACCTGGAAAAGAACTAAGCCTCAAATAAAGGAAATAAATTATTGTTACTACTCGTAACGACTGTTGTAATCGTTTGGTGACAGAAAGAATGGAAGCATTGTTGTAGCCTTCATATTGTACAATTTGTCACAGTAGGAAAAAAAGCATAAATAAATGAATATGTATATGCAAAACACTTACCATCTTTTTTCATTGCTTCTCCTATCTACGTCCACAACTTATCCTTTCCCATCACATTTCTGAAATCTGTATGCGTATTATCATACAGTATAGAGTATCTGCTCACATACTCCACTAACTGTTCGTCGTTATCGTGAAAACCTTTCTTCGACATAGCGCGTCGTTGATTTCTGCAGTCGTCCGGCAGTTGCAGCGAAATAGTACCTTTACATACTCACCTCCCGTCATTTCTTCTATAGAATGTTTTTCTCCACCAACGACGAGGACGACTTTCATTTTGTTTGTGTAAATCTTCTACTGTTAATAATGCAGCACCACATATTATTATTGTTCCCTCGACACCAGACATGACGCAGCAGCAGACGGTATGAATACAATAATACAAGGAGCACTAAAGACGGCGTGAACACACAACGAGAAATGTTTGCCGCCAGTGTGGACGGAAACAGATACCAGAAACAAAGTCGGAAACATTTGCGAAACATCGCAGAAAACAATGTTTCCAACAGAAACATGTTTCCAGCGGCAGTATGTACGCGGCTTTTGATATTCGACCATCTTCGTCGTATACTAGAGATGGGATAAATCGACCAGTTAAAACCGATACCGGCATTTTAGATCTGAATAACCAATATTTTCCGATACTTCTTTGGTGTCGGTTATGACAGCTCTTTTTCATTTTTTACTAATAATTGGATAAAAAAACGGGCACATTTGTTTGTCATAACAGCAGTGCTAAAAATTTTTGTTTTTAAATAAAACTTCTTGTAGAAACGAGTGACGTTTTTCGTAAAATTTCCATCGCTATGAAACATCGCTGTTTAATAACAACACTTCAGTTAGAAACTAGTAAGAAAATATAAGAATCGGTACAGCATTGCAGAAGCAATAACGTATGATGTCTGTTCGAAAAATTAGGGAACTTTCGTAATTTCGCGCCAATGATGTGTTGGAGAGAAATGTTGGCACCCCTGCAAACGCCTGTGTTTAATGTCTAACTGCCAGAAATTTCATTGTCGCGTGTCTATTGATTATTGTTCAAAATGGTTCAAATGGCTCTGAGCACTATGGGACTTAACATCTGAGGCCATGAATTCCCTAGACTTAGAACTACTTAAACCTGACTAACCTAAGGACATCACACACATCCATGCCCGAGGCAGGATTCGAAGATGCGACCGGAGCAGCAGCGCGGTTCCAAACTGAAGCGCCTAGAACCGTTCGGTCACAGCGTCCGGCAATTATTGTTCAGTGCTGTATTGAGTAGGGCGTTGTGTCGCACGATTTACGAATTTCGGGATGGCAGAGTTAGAGGAGCAACGTGTCTGCATTAAGTTTTGCGTGAAACTCAAGAAAACCTTTGCAGAGACACACCAAATGATGCAGGAAGCCTACGGTGCCGAGTGCCTAAGTCGTACTCGGTGTTACGAATGGTTACCATGGTTTAAAAATGGCCGGGACAAATTAAAGATGACCCACGTTCAGGATGACATTCGACGTCTACCGACGATGCTCATGTCAGGAACGTCAACGAAATTGTGCGCTCCAATCGAAGACAGTCTGTCCGAGATATTACAGAAGAATGTAACATTTATGTTGGATCATGTCATGAAATCCTGACACAGCATCTTGGAATGCATCGTGCGAGCTAACATCCCAAAGGGGTTCGGGCTCACATGTGGCTCCTCTTCGTCGAAATGTCTTGGCTCAAACTCGTGTAGGGTTTGAACCACACGTGTCGCATTACACGCCCTAAATTAGACACTTGTGACCCTTTGGTTAAATTGTCTGACTGATGGCAAGTTTGCGAAATTGTATGAAACATACAACGTTAATATAACATATAACAACAGTAATAATAATATCAGGAGCTAAATTAACCACCCATAAATGATGTAGGCCACACAGTTGCGATTTGGTTAGAATGTTTATTCAGAAAGCAAACTAATAGCGAAAGTGGTCGTATTTAGAATTACTATTACACTCGAGCGCATATCCATTTGACACCGTTCGATCATTCACAATCTCACCGCGAATTACAAGTTCAAGACTCCACCTCGTTAACTACGCGCGAAAATTTTAGAGTTCAGACCAGGCGCGCGGCTGCTCGCCGCTCAGAGACTAAGTCCCGCGATACCACACAACGCGAAATTTTCTAAGTCGTTTCACTCCTCAGCTATCTAAAGACCGACCGTCCGCTTTCGCGTCTCCACCAGCACTGTCCCACTGCCCGTCCCCGGCAGCGTTTCCCGCGCGCCGAACATCCTCCTACATCCTCGGACAACTGACAGGGGCAGTTCGCTTTCCTGAAGCCGCCCATCTGATTGGCTACAACTTATTCTACATTATTTTACATTTTAACATATTTAAATAATCAAAGCTTGACCACTTTCACGTTCTAAATGAAGTAACAATAATATCCATTACATAATAAACGTTAAATTCTTTTACATAAAACCAATACAATTTCCTTCTTAGCTTTGAATGTCACGACCAGAAGCCTTGCACCAATGTTCTTTCAGATAAATAAATGCAGAACAGAAGTAACTATTATGCACTAAACTTTATAACAAATATTCTATTACCTAATGATTCAATAGGGTGTCATGCTGTCATCGTTCAATGTGTTTTGCGTGGAGGAAATGATGATCTGATGCTTAACTGAAAATACTGATAATTTAAATTTGCTATACCTTTTAAACAAATAAAGTTACAGAGTTGATATTTACAACATTTGTCATTTTAATGATGCGCGCCGGCCTGAGTGGCCGAGTGGTTCTAGGCGCTCCAGTCTGGAACCGCGCGACCGCTACGGTCGCAGGTTCGAATCCTGCTTCGGGCAGGGATGTGTGTGATGTCCTTAGGTTAGTTAGGTTTAATTAGTTCTAAGTTCTAGGCGACTGATGACCTCGGAAGTTAAGTCGCATAGTGCTCAGAGCCATTTGAACCATTTGAACCAATGATGCGCTTTTATATGAAATGTTGATCGTTAAGATCGACCAAAGCGGAGTTTAGCATTCAGGTCTTTATTACAAAACTTATTAATTTCACTTTAACAGTAAATCCTAAACTATTATAGATATGATAAATATTCAAGTTTTATTAGGATCACCATGAAATTTTTTGAAGGATGGTAGATTAGAATTACTGTGTTTTAATTCCATGAATTACTACAGAATTAAATAGTTTTCCTAAATGTTTCCCTTTATGGCCGGTCTTAGGTCCGCCATATTTAACACTGTATGTCTCCCGGGCCAAAAACAGCTTTTCTACGGGGTTTCCCTATGACGTAGGTTCTCGTCTGTCTCACTGGCACACTGCAGCACTTAGGCCTCATTCAGCACAATAGACGCCTGTGAATTTCCCCATCTCGTGGCGAATCTGCGCTCTTTGTGGTCCTGGACGACAGGTTTCGTTTCACTCTTCCTGAAGGCTGACTCTTTCGGTCACATACGTAAATGAGAGCGAAATGCTCGTTAACTCACAATCGTGTTGCCGCCAAGCTCCTCCCACGGCTCATGAGTCAAGACCAGAAAGACCTTCACCTCGCTGTCTGTAAAGAGCTTTTGGATAGCGCAAATGAGTACGAGATGTTCCTTAAGAGAATCATAACCGGTGATGGGACGTGTATCTACAGTTATGATGTTGAGACCAAGGTTCAGACTTCACAATGGGTAGGGAAATGTTTTCCAAGACCAGAAAAAGCTCGCCAAGTCAGGTTAAACCTCAAAGCCATGCTGATAGTTTTCTTTGACTTTGAAGTAATAGTTCATCATGAATTGGTGCCACAGGGAGAAACTGTTAATGGATGCAACTATCGGGGCGCGTTGCGCGACGCCTGCGAGAAAATGTGAGAAGGAACAGCATGAAATGTGGCGAGACAATTCATGGCCCTTGCATCATGATGACGCACTCGCACATTCATCCCTGTTGGTGCGTTGCCCAAAAAATGAAATTACTGTGCTGCCTTATCCTCCATACTCTCCAGACACGGCATCTGTGTACTTTTTTTATGTCCAAAGTTGAAAATCTCGTTGAAAGGACGAAAATTTGCAACGACAGACGAGATAAAAGAAAATTCTCAGATGGCGCTTCGCGCGATGAATCAAGGGACGTACCAATACTGCTTCTAGAAGTGGAAACGGTGTTGGGAGCGATGTGTCAATTGTGGAGGAGAGTATTCCGAAGGAGACCATGCACAATAAATAAAAGGCAAGTGTAGACAAATTTTGTGGACAAAGTTCCAGAATTTTTTGAACAGACCTTGTACATGTTGCCTTGTGGCGTGACCTATTAGACGGTATGCGTGTATGTGCAGGGTGCAAGACTTGACCTGGTTTATGTAGTAGATTCTCACTGTCCAGTTGTATTGCAGAATGATACTATTCCTAGTTTGGAAGTATTTTACCCAAGTATGGTTGCAGTGCCCTCTCGGCTAGCCGCACAGTCTAACGCGCTGTTTCCCGAGCGGAAAAGCGTGCGAGTCCCCGGCACGAATCCGCCCGGCGGATTAGTGTCAAGGTCTGGTGTGCCGGCCAGCCTGTGGATGGTTTCATCTACCCGGCGAATGCGGGCTGGTTCCCCTTATTCCGCCTCAGTTACACTATGTCGGCGATTGCCGCGCAAACACTTCTCCACGTACGCGTACACAATAACTACTGTACCGCGCAAATATTTGGGGTTACACTCGTCTGGTATGAAACGTTCCTGGGGGGAAGGGGGGGGGTCCTCTGGGGGCTGAACCTCACAATAACCCTGGGTTCGGTGTGGGGTGGGTGAACTGCTGTGGCCTGTTGTGGGGCTGTGGAAGTAACCACTGCCACCGGATTACTAACAGTTGTTGCAATCTACCGACCCCCACAAGACGAGATAGACGAGGGAGACATAGCTGCTCTAGGGAAAATTAAAAGCAAACTCATAATGAAACGTCCCCTTTTGAACAATTTTACAGGACTGTGCTTAAACTGACGCACAATATTTTTAGCGCAACGCAATCTGACTTTCAATAATCTCTACAAGAGAATGGCCCTGACTAACATTAACCTGTACTTTTCACAAATCACTTACCTCACAAAAATCTTGTTACTCCCACTACTGCAATACAGCAAGCGCCACTACTGCCAGCTAAATAAAAGATTCAAACTATGGAAGGCACTACTGATAGGGATAGTTAGCAAATGAAAGATATTAATAGAGAACAAACAATGTATTTACCTTGATATCATATATATATATATATCAGTCCATGACAAATTTCAAAACTCCGCCATCTCTCTCCCCACATCCACCACTGCTGGCGGCTCACCTCCAACTGCCCAACGCTACGCGCTGTTCACAGCCAGCTGCCTAACACTACAATGGCGAGTATTACAACAATGAAAAGCAGCCACAGACTGCACACAGCACAGCCAGTGATTTTCATACAGAGGTGGCGTTACCAATAAAAATACCTAAACAGCCTACTTACATAGCCCCCATGCTCCCCACAAAAAATTTTACAAATTGGTTTGGGCAGTGGCCAATACAGATTTGAAAATATTTTTCATAATTACAATAACAAAGAAATCAAATGCACACACTTATTGATACAATGTTGGTCAAAAGCTAAAATTTTCTCACAGTCCATAAAGACAGTCCTGATCATTCATCACATTGCAGTGTTTTTCTCAATGTCTGAGCAGTAAAAGAAAATGCACACAGAAGTAGTGGATTTCCATGCAGTCTTGAAGAAGTAGCGTTGTCCTTCCAACGGAAAGACAGTGCTGACTCTTGACATGCTGACAGGTAATGGGCCACAACAGAGCAAACCCACAGCGGAGTCAGTCGAAGTTTTGAAGAGTATTGGTGGGTAGGTCATCACAGAGCAGACCCACTGTAGTCCTGGTAGAGATTACGGTATTGGTGGGCCACCAGAGGTGCAGGCCCACTGCAGTCCTTGTAGAAATAATGGTATTGATGGATCATCAAAGATGCAGACCCACTTTAGTCCTTGTAGAGATGGCCAGCAGCCATCCGTTGTGACTGTGCAGGTGCACAATCACCATTGAAGAGTCTTGTGGATAATATAGCAAGCCCAATAAACCACCACTTGTGCACTCACAAAGTTTTTTAATTGTCCTTAGAACCAGCAATGCTGTTATCCAGTCCCTTGCTGAATTATTAACACACGTGCAAACACTAACAGTCCCTACTTCTCACATATTGTCCATATACTATGACCAACAGAAACGTGTGCAGTGAAATGATACTTAATTTGAAGAACTGGTGTCAATTACAATATTATAACATGAGAAAATAATTACAAAGGTACAAAATACATCATTAAAGAACATAACAATACAGATAACATTTGTAGTACAGGCTTTACAAAAGAATCAAAATAACATATACAACAGTGTTACAGGAATTATGACATAAGTAAATACATAAAAGATCAGAATAACTTTTGAAACATCAACTTTACACATGAGCATTAAAACAAAACAGAATAAATAATGTCTAAGCATCTTTACAAAGTAAATAACATATTATCAATGCAAATTATATTTGAGGATAACAGTATTCCTCATCATAGTTCATGTAGCTGAGTATTAGAAGAGGAAAAAATTCTATGAAACAACACAGAGACAGGAAGAAAACAAATACACAAGGGTACACAAACACATAGTGGGATAACACAAGGGAAGGACAGGGTTTGTTTTACTGCAGTATTTTGCAAACAAAACTTTCTTTACTTCTCAGAGATCTCCCTTTGTTCTTCATTATTTCCAAAAAGTCCTATCTATACCTGCTTTCTGTACTTTTTTTGTATAACTTCTCAATGCATTTTTTCCAATTCATCGCAACGCAGTCTCTTATATAGTCTACCCCCTCTTAAGCTAACTTAAATCTACTGAGCTCAGATGCTAAACTAAGGGACGAGGCAATGCAGCAGCACAAAACAATTAACACAAACAGCAATGATCAAAAATACAAATGGCGAAGCAAGCAACATAAATTATAACTAATATAAGGCAATGAGCAGCAAACAAGAAAAATAAATCAGTAGTAAAACTGGCTTAACAGAGTAACACAAATTAAAATTCAGTAGCACTATGCCTGGCAAACAGCAGCAGCAAAAAAAAAACTTATCTCTAAACATGACATAGCTCAAGCAGAAAAAATATTACACTAAAAATAGCCATGTCTAATACCTATGTCACATCTTAACACTAGAGTGATGCATCACGATAACTTACTCTACCAAAAAATTACCAAGTAGTTGAAAAGAAAATTATGTATACAGTTCCTGTTACTCGTCCCTTCTTATTGTTCTTTCCATTCCAAGAGCTCCTTTTTCGAAGAATGTGGATCATAAAGTAATTATTTAATAGATCTGTTGACAGAAAGTGTTCACATTAGCAAATGCATTTAATTTTATTTTATAAAACCAATGCTGCAAGACAGCTGGAAACCAGATATCAAATTAAATAAGCAATTACGCAAACCAAAGCATAAAAATATCATTCAATAGTCATGTGACATTTCATAAGTTAGTAGACATTCTCTCAACTCTCGTAGATATACACTTGTCCTAATCAGGTGTGCAGATGTAAGAATGTTTCCAAGTTATTATTAGCGTGTCGTATTTACAATGCTTTCTACAAAGGAATGTCAATAGCGAGGATAATGGCCTCCCTTTTTTTTTCTACCTGTGCCGCTGAAAAGGGCTCGCAATAATGGCTTTTTCTCCAGGCGTCTGACACACCTGGCCTCACAGCTGGGTGCCCACGACGCATTACGTGCAGGTGGTCACTGAACTTTCTTACCGAAATATTTACGACACCAGTTTCCGCTACAGTGACAGTCTCATATAAATATATTTCACAGGTCAAGAATTTGGGTTACAAATCTGTAGAAACAAAATCCTATAAATATAACAGCGTCCAAAAAATTTTAGCCAGCATTGTGATACATTTACGCATTTACACACATTTCATAACTCTTAAAGTACGATTCTTGGTTTCCAACAACCTTCTTCACAAACCATAGTCCCTAACTTCTATTCATTATTCATATACATATAAACACGTAATCACATTCCTTATATAGCATCAGCTTATTGATCATAAACATACCTCAACAGCATAATACACATCGTCGTCGTAAAAATAACATCATAACACCTAAGTCAAATCTCAAAAACGTCATAGCTTTCTGCAATAATTTCAAACCCTAAAAAATATTCTCTGCTCATTTCAATAGTGTCATCTACCTCAAACGTACCTTAAAAATCATGATCTCATACCAAATACATCATTCAAAGCTCTCATAGTATCACAATGGTTCTGAAAAAATATGAACAGTTCACAAAGTACAAACAACATACAATTTCGTAAGTGAAGTTATCCAACGGTGTAATTACGTAAACGTCTGTCACAGATGTAGTAAAATAAATGTTTATCTCTGTCAAATAATCAGATAGCTGTGTAATTCTGTGTTAGAGAAATATGGTACCGATGTGTAAAGTTGTATAAGCAAATACAATATTAGCTAGGGCACCTTGTGCTTGCCATACACATGGTACACAAAGTAGGCATGTACCCCCCTGAGGATTAATGTAATTATACCCTCAGGTGTTACAGATTATTGCAATGGAATGAAATGTATCACGGAAAAACTTCGTATCATTGTACTTCAAATATCTTTAAAAATAAATGTTTTAAGTACCAAATTAATCACTCAAATGCGTGTCCTGTAGCGCTAAATGTGCGTCTTGCTGTAAGATAATTCTGTGGAAGTGTCGTAATTATCGTCCTCCGAAAGCTAAGTTCTGCAGAAGTCAATGTACTTACCTCATGATAAACAAAAGTGAAATGCTTTGCGTATAGATATCTTAGTTATTACGCTTATTGTTGTGATGAAGAAAGTACTGTGCTGTGACGTATTGTTGTGCTACAGAAAAGGCTGTCTCCTTGTAGCTATACCACAAAAGTTACTACTAAAACATGTTTTACTTTCCAGAAGAATTCAGAAAAATTGTGCAGATATGAAACAGATACACCGCAAAAGCAACAATGTAAATTGTGTCACACATTAGTAGCGTCGTGATATAGTCGTGTAGCTGTCACATAAACTAACCTCTGTGAGGTGGCGTTACCAATAAAAAAACCTAAACAGCCTACTTACAATAATAGGAGGCGACTTCAATGCCAAACACCCCGATCGGAACTCTAGAGTAACCTACAGAGTAGGTGCCAAACTGCGACGATTAGTGCGCGCCCACCATTTCGAAACATGGGGTCCGGTCGAGCCCACACATATTCCAAAAAATGGATGTAGGCCCGACGTGTCAGACATAGCCCTCACTAGGAGGATCGCGGGGTTCGTGCCACAAGGATAATCACAGTGACCTCCGACCACAGCCCAGTGATTCTAGAGGTCGATATGGGAGAATGGGTAGCACTCACACAGTACCAGTCGTCCTACAAACGTACAGACTGGGAGCGATACCGAGAAACTGCCGCCTCTGATATCGCTCGCGCTCCGCCACTTACTGCCGAAACAGTAGGCCAAGCGCTACAAGACCTAACAGGAACTATCTTGCAGGCAGCGGAAGATGCCACTCCCCCACAAAGTGATGGCCCGCCCCCGCAAGTACGACTTATGGAACATTTGCTAGGCCAAATCTAACACAAGAACAGAGTGGCAAAAGAGTGGAAGATCACCAGAAATCACGCCACCAGAATGCTGCTCAATCGTCTACAGAGAGAGCTGAAGGTAGCGCTCAATGAGCACAGAAACCAGCAATAGCAAAACCGCCTCACAGCCCTCAAAGTAGACGATCACACACTATGGCAGGCAACCAAGCAATTTACCAAAAGACGCGCTAGGTTGCCGCCACTGCAGGGCGAGAGGGGTCTGGTCTAAAGCCATGCTGAAAAGACCAACGCCCTCGCTGACTCCTTTGACAAGCAGTTTCAAGCGGCAGAACCCCAGGATGAAGATCATGAAGAGGTAGTCCTCCGTCAACTGGCTGTCTTCCTCAATACTGAGGAGGACCCAGAGGACGAACCCAACCCACACTTTTAGTTCCCGAAGATGTGGCAAAAGTAATTAGGTCCCTCCCCACAAAAAAGGCGCCGGCACATGTTAGTGTCACCAATCAGTTAGTTAAAAACCTCCCACCCTCGGCTATCGAACGCCTCGCGAACGTCTTCAACGAGATTACTCGTTCCCGCGAGTTCCCAGCTTGCTGGAAACATGCTGAAGTGGTCGCGATACACAAACCAGGGAAACACCCTTTATTCCCGCAGCACTACAGGCCGTTTAGCCTCTTGCCAACTCTCAGCAAGATCTGTGAGTGCCTGCTGCTAACACGCATACAAGACCACATTACCAGAGAGCAACTTCTGCCGGATTTCCAATTCGGATTCCGGCAGAACCACTCTGCCCCACAACTGATCATGAGAGTGGTTGAAGCAGCCACAGAGGGCTTCAACCACTGAGGCTACTGCGGGATAGTACTACTAGACGTAGCCAACTCAGTATTGCATAGAGGGCTACTCTACAAGTTGTACACACAAGGGCTCCCCAGGAGCATAGTTAAGCAGATCAAAAGCTATCTCACGGATAGAACTTTCTCTATCAAAATAGAAACTTCCACCTCCACCAAAAGGCGTATTCGTGATGGAGTGCCACAGGGATCGGTCCTGGGGCCCGTTTTGTACAGTCTGTACACTTCGGACACACCAACGGTCCCCCTGGTGGACCCACACAGTACGCAGATGACACAACCTCCTACACTCGAAATGCGAACAAGGACCTGGTCATCCGTAGGCTACAAAGGGTTTTGGATGACACAGAAACTTGGGCCCGTCGCTGGCGCATCATCATCAACTCTGAAAAGACACAGGCTATGCTGATCACCCGTAGGCTTGGACGGCGCGGACCTCCCAAACGCCCCCCACTCCACCTTCACCTAAACGGAACCCAATTCACCTGGCGCAGAACATCCAAGTACCTTGGCGTAACCTTGGACTCTCGTCTTATGTGGAAAACCCACATAGACGAGGCCCACAGGAAGGTCTGTGCCAGAATGTCCATCGTATACCCAGTCCTCAACACATCCAGCTCCCTTCCCTGCTCTGTAGGAGTGAATGTTTATCAGGGCTTCATACGACCAGTAACGGAGTATGCATGCCCTGCCTGGGGATATATGGCGAAGCAGCACCTGGACAAACTCCAGAGGCTGCAGATCCGCGTCCTAAGGAGGACACTGCATCTACCCCTCGGATTCCCCAGCGATGATCTGCACGCCGCTGCAGAAATCCCACCCCTGAAAGAACGTTTCCAAGATCTGGCAAGAGCCTTCTATGAAAGCTCTTCCAGATCAGGAAACGTCCTCATCCACTTTTTAGGTCGGTATGACATGTCCCGCGATAAGCACAAACGCCCAATGACGATCCTCCTCCCTCCTCCATAATACCAATCATCTCGCCAACCTCAGGCAAGTATCACGCAGAAACTACAGAAATAACCATACACACAAGTACACAGTGGAGCAAAAACCGTAAGGCTACAAACTCCCCTACACACTTCCCCAAAGAGGAGAAAGTATTAGATGAGTGTGAGTGAGCAGCATCCCGACACTTCGCCAGAGGATCATTGTTACGAAACTCATCGAAACGTTGCGACAAGACGACGCCACCACTCGGCTAATAACCCGATAAGAATGCATCATTGAAATACGCCGAGAAAGACTGCAATCGCATACAAAAATCGGTTATTTCAGAAACCGGTTATTTTGAGCGGTTTTAACAGTAAGATTAAACTGTAGACGAAAAGAAACGGCATAACAGAAAACCTGTTATCTCAGCGCTCATGAAAAGGAATCGTGTCTATGGTTACTGTTACGTGCTGTAGTTCGTGCAGGTAGTCAGACAAGACTGTGCTCCTCTTTACGATACGCTTCTGTAACAGTACACTAGAGTATACTGTGTATTTTCTTCCTAAATCCACAACTCACATTCATGTTGAAAGTGTGACGACCATATTCCACCATGCTTGATGGGGAGGGGAAGACACCATGTTGCAGTAAAAAAACGCCGATTCAGCCACTCGGTATTTATCAGGCTCAACAGTAAAGGATGTGATTATTTCTCTGAGTCATCAAGTTGAGCGTGGAAGTAACATGGGCGTAGAAGACTAAAGTTCAGCTCATGCCGAAAAACATGCAAGAAAGCGCGCAAGTGAATTACAAAAAGTGAAAAAAAGGCTAGCGTCAACAACAGAAGAAAGAGGACTGTCCAGTGAAAGTAAAGTCACTGTCACCAACGAAGTTGGAACCTTATCTGAAATCGCTACTCTCTGTGCTTCGCATAGCTCTGCTGCTCAAATGGCGAATCTCTTTGCCGATGCATCGCTCTCAGCTGATGGAGAGAGGCCAGTCGAGTGTTGTACGGTCTTCTCCGCTGCCAGCGAGTGATCTTACAACGACCTCAAAAACATTGACATAGTAAGCTGTCGTCAACAACAAAATTTAACAACACGTACAATCTAATTGATGCAGGTAGTTTCTGCATAACAGTATGCTGAAACCAAGGATAAAAACACATGAAAACTGCTCCCCATGAGCCTCAGGAAAATACTTCATTTACGTATCCCGGAAATGAGATGCCATATAGTAAACATTTTGTCGGTAAGAACAGAATCAAAGTTGAAGTGAATAGCATTGTGAAGGATGCGTCTATTCCTGTACTTGAAGAGCTTAAATAAGAAAACAAAATACAGGGTGTCCACAATGAGACTCCAACATTTTAATATCCTATATCTTTCTCATTTCAGATGGAGGACCTGTGAATCCTGAAGGGGCAGACAGGGCAACTCAAAAAGTTTGTGGTGTGCAAATTTGATACGCCAAGTGGCCGTCGTGGAGCTGCAGTCAATTGTTTTAGCAAAATAGAGGATATGAAGGAGCGTGCACCAGTGGTCTGGTGGTATGCAGAGACAAAATCGGCGACCCAAGTGCAAAGAAACTTTCGTCGACTTGAGAGGCACCCACATGCCTTGCTCATACTGTGGCATCAAGCAGTCAGGCCTGCAAGATGAGTGGTCTGCCAAGTGAGTGGATTCATTTTTTATTCATCAAGTAACATGAGCTCTAGTACTCACAATTAAGTTACAAATTATTCTCCTGTTTGAATATTAACCAACGGAAACGGATAACGCACATCTGACTATTAAAAATTTACACTGATTGTTCACTACGCACTGGCAATACCACATTTTCCTTCCCATTCAATCCATTAATACACCAACAGAATAGGTCTAGAAGTCAGCTAACCTTAACACCACCACACTCACGTCAACATACCATACCTTTGCTCCCTTATACTCAACCACATAACACATGGAGTTGTTTCGGAGATAGCATTCCAGTCTCAGATTACGTCCTTTCACTCTGGCACCTCTCTCCATTGGCTTACCTCTGCATTCACTTTACCGATTATTCATCCTGCTAAATATCACTTTAGAATTGCGACATTTCATCTAAGAACAAAAAATACACAAATTATTCATCCTGCAAAATAACTGTACACATTCTTGGTACCGTTTTGATTAGATATACTGGTACCAGGCTTCAACAACAACAACAAAAATTATTTTTTTCATATTGCAGATGTTATGGTAAGAATTAGATTTACACTTATATTACATCTTACGTCAGTATTCCACAACGTTCACCATCTGGATCTCATACTCCCTTTATGTCCTTTCACGTTGTGCAGTCGTCCTCATCTCTTCATTCGTATTTCGGCTCTCCGTCCGTCGATTACTCCATCATTTCCTGTCTTCCTTCGCCATTCGCATCAATCTCGATTGCAGCATACACAGGCCTCTCTGTAACATACATCTAAGACATCTCCACATTATTAATTCTACTCACCTTCATTTACCACTGTTTCATCACGTCGAATCTCTCTTTATTAATCACACTGCTTCACGTCGCTTCTCTCCTTAAATATCACCTTTATCCACTACTATTTATCACGTCGCTTCTCTCTCTATCTACCATCTTTATCCACTCATTAATCATCACGTCGTTTCTGCTTGATCCTTATTCATATGACAAAAAATACGTACATACACCACTCTGTCGATTCCTGTTCATGACTCATTCGACCAGTCTATTCCGTCATACTTCCTGACATCCCGCCTGAAAATTCTTATGTTCGATTTGACCCTGCACAACGTTACACACTACAAATAAATACACTATCTACCATAACCTACAACAATAACACATGAGAAATTCCGCCCAGTGGGCATGGCTTTACATTGGTGATTCTCTATCTTATGGTCTCGTAATTATTTAACGCTACAGTGCACTTTCTGGATAGGATGTTGGATCTTTTGCTATATCTCACACTTCGATTCTCACACCCATCATCACGAAACTTTCCTCCAGACCGAATGGTACAAAAAGGAACATGCACAACCCACTGCCTCTGAAACTATCTTGTTACTCTCCCATGCCAACCACACGTACTTAAATTTCATGAAATACATCACACTGGCAACATACAATACAAAACAAGGAATAATCACAGCGTTATAATCACATCACTTTCAGCTTTCCCACTTCAATTAAAATTCATCCCAGTTTCACACGACACTGCCCCACTTCGTAACTTTTCTTTCCTACTACGAACTCTGGAGGATATATGCACGTCTTCCTGTGCTATGCAAGCCAAGTGGCGTTGCTGGATAGACGGCTGACTCACCTTGCTTCACTCTCAGAGTATTATAGTTTGAATCAAGCGTCACACGGAAACATAACACGCAAAGTAATATTAAGAACATATTCGTCACACGCGCGAGTCCTCAACTGATACCATGGACGAGTACTTCTCTTTATCCTTTGTCTCATACACAGATTGAGACTCACACAGTACTCACCACGTGGAAGTACTCGTCTCTAATTTCAAGTCCTGCACACGCCATTTCTTAAATATTTCCAACTTATAGTACAGACGCTAGTAATTCAGCTTAACTTCAGCACTCGGAAGTATTTCAACTTACTGCTACACGTGGTTTCATTGTGACCGTTGGTCACTTCCGAAGATTACTACGATCCCCTTAATATTACCTGCCTGACATTTAATTCTCCCCATAAAAGTTCCTGAAATAGAGGAATTATTATTCCAAACTACTCTTAAGTATTTCACATGCATACCATGTCTCCACTCTTTTGTCTTTACGGAGCACACCTAAGACAGGTCTTACCAACACAAGATCCAGCAGCAGAGTGCTGAAACATGGCCGTTCTTCAGGTCATCTCGCACCTCTGTCGAGGTGGAGGAAGTCCATGCTACCCATTGGTCAGCCACATTTCAGGCGCTCAAAGCTCCAGTAAATTTCATCTCTTTGGTTCCACCAAAGGTGACCAAAAGATCGTCTCAAAGATGATCATATATTCACATTTACTATCTGCGGTTAGCAGACGACCATACATTCATTCATTTCACAGATCTCACCAAACTGGATGTAGGGATTTATTTTGTGGGAGTGCACATGTGATCAATTAAGTAAATACATTGTCATTCTTTCCCACACTGATATCCGGCTTCGCTGTATTGATTGAAATTGACTTATTATTAGAAAAAATATGTTGTACTGACAAGAATAACGAAGAATGTTGTACCTATTTTCAGTGTCGGGCGGTACTGTACCCTTTCAGACTTTACAACAAAGCGCCGCCGTCGTTCAAGACTATAAGGAAGTGGTGTGATCAGTTTTCGGCTACTGGGAGTGTTGCGAAAGGGCATGGTGGTGGTAAGCCTGGGATCAGCGAACATCATGTGGAACAAGTGCGGCGGTCATTCGAACAAAGTCCACAGAAGTCAGTGCGACAGGCAGCACGAGGGCTTCGTATGAAACGTTCAGCAGTGCACAAAGTGCTTCATCAGCGATTTCGTCTGTACGCGTATAAAGTGCAGGTTGTGCAAGAAATCAATCCTGATGATCGACCAAAACGAGAAGAATTTGCATGTGTCATGATAGATCGCATTGCCGCGGACGAGACATTTTTATCACGCGTGATATTTACTGACGAGGCAACCTTTCACGTGTCAGGAGCTGTCAATCGTCACAATGTGCGCATCTGGGGGTCCGAAAATCCACATGCACTTAGGGAACACATGCGCGACAGTCCGAAAGTTAATGTATGGTGTGGTTTGATGATAAATCGCATTGTTGGGCCGTTTTTCTTTCAGGAGCTGACTGTGGATGGAACCATCTACCTGGACATGTTGGAACAATTTGCCGTGCCACAGATAACAGACTTGCAGCCAAACGTGATGTTTCAACAGGACGGTGCACCACCCCATTGGAGCCTTGGTGTCCGAAACTTTTTAAATGACACATTCCCGCAACGATGGATTGGCCGTGGAGGTCCAATTCCTTGGCTGCCACGTTCGCCCGACATAACCCCCCTCGATTTTTTCTTGTGGGGTTATGTGAAAGACTGGGTATACGTTACACCAGTAAAGGAACTGCAAGACTTGAAACAGCGCATAAGAATTGTCATCAACTCTGTCACAGAACAGATGCTCCGCAACACATGGCACGAAATCGATTATAGACTTGATATTCCTCGCGCTACCCGTGGCGCCCATGTTCAAGTGTACTGAACCGTCCACCTGTGTATGAAAACTTGATGAACTGTTGTATGATTTCCATGTATTTGTTCGTCAATAAATTGTGTTTCCTCTAAGATTTTATGAGTTCAAGTGTTGGGGTCTCATTGTGGACACCCTGTATAATTAGAGGGGATATAAGCGTCCTGCTACCTTTGGAAGGCTGATTACTATGAAATTAAGGGGACACAGTCGCGAACAGGCTCAAAAAAATCGATTTTTTTAGTCTTAATCTATGCTCCAATTATTTGGCTACAAAATGCCGTTTGTTTCATACAAATCTGATTATTAGATTCGGAGTTATTAATTTGTTCGTGAAGCATGGTGACTAGCGCCACGTTCATTTTTGCTGTGTCTTGCGCAGTAGTCAGCATTGACTGTAGCACAACAATCATTTATGTTCCACGGATATAAATACTCTTTATTTGGGTTGCAACAGAGAATTGTTATTCTGATGTTTGCCAGCCTATCTGCATTGTCGACTATCGTTTGTCAGTTTCTTCATCCTAGTTGTTTGCGTTTTGGTGATACAAATGTAATGATTTTATGAAACGTTATAACACAATGGGTAGAATAAGGAAGTTTGGATATAAGCCAAAGTTTCGTGGAAATAAATATGTAAAAATAAACAGCGAAACTGCTAGTTTTGAACAGAGGGCAGAAAATAATATTGAAAGTGAAGTCAGTGCGAGTGTGAGTGCTTCAAGCAAGAAGCTTCTAGGTGCTGCCGGTTTTCCATGTGCCTCTCAAATGCGTGACAATGCAATATGTGGTGTGAACAGTGTTTCTGTTGTTACTGACACAAACATTCTGATCTCCATGAGGTTATTACGTGAACTTATCGAAAAACACACAAATTGTATAAACTGTGGTGGAAACGTTACTTTGCACGAAGATGTGGTGAAAACCAAGGGAATTGTTTGTAATTTAGTTTTGACATGTTTGGAATGTAGCTGTACTGCCAATACAATGTCATCCCACGTAACAAGAAGCAGATTGTATGAAAACAATGTAAGATTAGTGTATGCACTTAGATCTATTGGAAAAGGGCGAAGTGCAGGTGGTGTTCTTTGTGCAGTGATGAACATTCCTCTACCTTCAAGAAAGTTTGATGTTTACAACAAGACTATTGGTGCGGTTGTAGCTGAGATAAGTGAATCTACAAAGTTGAAAGCAGCCAAAGAATCAGTTCAGTTGAATGATACGAAATCTGACCCAAAGCAAATTTCTGCTGGTTTTGATGGCAGTTGGCAGAAACGTGGGCATACATCCCTAAATGGCATTGTGTCAGCAACTTCTTTTGATACTGGGAAGGTTCTGGGTATTGAAATTATTACTAAGTTCTGTGACATCTGTAGCAAAAATCCCACTATACAACATGTGTGCAAAAAGGACTATGATGGTTCTAGTGGAGGCATGGAAGTGGCTGGTGTTGCTAACATTTTCAAAAGGTCTGTGCAGTCAATAGGTATCCTCTATGCAGACTATCTTGGGGACGGGGACAGTAAGGCTTATCAGAAAGTGGTAGAAGACAAACCTTATGAGCCTAGAGTCAAAATTAATAAACTGGAATGTATAGGACATGTACAGAAAAGAATAGGATCACGACTTCTAAAGATATGTAAGGAAAAAAAGTTAAGTGGTAAAGGGGACCTGACAAAGGCTGAAATAGACAGGATCCAGACTTATTATGGTATGGCCATTAGAAATAACTGCAACAATGTAGAAGCAATGAGGAGAGCCATCTGGGCTATATTCTTTCATAAAATTTCAACAGATGAGGAACCACAACATAACCTTTGCCCACGGGGACCTGACAGCTGGTGCAAATTCAACAACCCAGCTCCATCTCCCAGCTATAAGCACAAACATTCAATTCCAGAAAAAATCCTGCTAGCTGTGAAACCCATTTTCAGAGACCTTAGCCAACAAGAGCTCTTGAAAAAGTGTCTCCATGGAAAAACTCAAAACCCAAATGAAAGTTTGAATTCTGTCATTTAGACAAGGCTACCAAAAACTGTTTTCGTTAGAAAAGAAACACTAAAATTTGGTGTTCATGATGCTTCAATGCTGGTGTGTCAAAGAAGACTGATGTATTAAGACTCTTGGGAACAAAGAATAGTATCAATACTGAAAGGGGACTGAAAAAGATTGACATGGGCCGTATCCGTTACGCTGATATTTCTGCAGGAAACGCTACCAAGGAGGCCAGTATAGCCAGAAGATCAAAGAAAAGAAGATAAAGATCAAGAACCTGAGCCACCGTATAGCCCTGGAAGGTTTTAAATGTGTGTCTGTATGACATTGTACATTACTTTCTTGCATGTAAAACTTTAATACCATTTTCCTCAAAACTATATTTTTTAACCTTCTTGTACACTTTTCTCAAAAACTACAATACAACGATGATTAATTAGATAAAAAAATAGACCAGTAGTGATAAAAAGAACAGATTTACAAGCTCCAAGGTGTTTAGAAAAGTTTTAATTTTTTGTCTTATAGAACAAAAAAATGATTACTCATGAAATATATAAAATACATTAACCATTTTTATGTGATTTGAGAATGATGTTTCAGCTGTACACTGTAAAAGTTTCAGGTCTTTATCTCCATTAGTTACTTCAGAAAGTGTACCTGACCTTTGCTCGGTTTAGCATTGATTCCTTATGGGAGTTCCCTCGCGACTGTGTCCCCTTAAACCCTAATACTCTCTAATTTTAAAAAAAATGCCTTTTCATGTACAAAGTTTCTGTCCATTAAATCTATTTAGCAATGCGATCTGGCTGAAAAGAGTTTATAGAACATTATCTAGACAGTGAAAACTTACTTTTATTAGCTCAACGCAATGCAATGGACATAAGAAAAGGAAACTTGAATTTAAGTTAATATCAACAGTTGCGCCGAATCTCTCACTAAGCATAAAAGAGTTTAAAAAAACGTAGCTTGTATCCCCGTGTAGTGCGAACGGGCATGTGGACCCAATGTGTTAAAATGATACTCATATACATCGAAGCGCCTAAGAAACTGGTATAGTCATGCGTATACAGAGATATATGAACGGGCAGAATACGGCGCTGCGGTCGGCAACGCCTATATGAGACAATAAGTCTCTGGCGCAGTTTTTAGATCGGTTGGTGCTGCTACGGTGGCAGTTTATCAAGATTTACGTGAGTTTGAACGTGGTGCTATAGTCGGCGCATGAGCGATGGGACGCAGCATCTTCGAGGTAGCGATGAAGTGTGGATTTTCCCGAACGACCATTTCACGAGTGTACCGTGAATATCATGAATCCGGTAAAACATACATCTCCGACGTCGCTGCGGCCGGAAAAAGATCCTGAAAGACCGGGACCAACAACGACTGAAGAGAATCGTTCAAAGTGACAGAAGTGCAACCCTTCCGCAGATTGCTACAGATTTCAATTCTGGGCCATCAACAAGTGTCAGCGTGTGAACCATTCAACGAAACATCATCGATTTGGGCTTTTGGAGCCGAAGGGACCACTCGTGTAGACTTGATGACTGCACGGCACAAAGTTTTACGCCTCGCCCGGGCCCTTCAACACCGACATTGGACTGTTGATGACTGGAAACATGTTGCCTGGTCGGACGAGTCTCGTTTCAAATTGTATCGAGCGGACGGACGTGTGCGGGTATGGAGACAACCTCATGAATCCATGGACCCTGCATATCAGCAGGGACTGTTCAAGCTGGTGGAGGCTCTGTAATGGTATGGGGCGTGTGGAGTTGCAGTGATACGGACCCCTGCAGTCTAGATACGACTAACAGGTGACACGTACATAAGCATCCTGTCTGATCAGCTGTATCCATTCATGTCCATTGTGCATTCCGACGGACCTGAGCAATTCCAGCAAGACAATGAGACACCCCACACGTCCAGAATTGCTACAGATTGGCTCCAGGAACACTCTTCTGAGTTTAAACACTTCTGCTGGCCACCAGACTCCTCAGACATGAACATTATTGAGCATATCTGGGATGCATTGCAACGCGCCGATCACAAGAGATCTCCACTCCCCCGTATTCTTACGGATTTATGGACAGCCCTGCATGATTCATGGTGTCAATTCCCTCCAGCACAACTTCTACATTAGTCGAGTCCATGCCACGTCGTGTTGCGACACTTCTGCGTTCTCGAGTGAACCCTATACGATATTAGGCAGGTGTACCAGTTACTTCGGCTCTTCAGTGTATAAGGCACCGAAAAAACGTACTTTCTGTAGAACAAAGCATTGCCTCTGGCATCTGTCTCAGCACCGAATCCTACTTCTGAAAAGCTTGCAAAGAAATGTGAAGTATAATATGAGTAATGATTGCTATTGTCAGTGATGTAAATGCAGTACGAAGATCATAAGATTCTACCAACCGCCGAAGGCAAATAGTACATTTCACATCAAGTTTCCACATTGCAGCTGATGAGTGTAAATCGGCGTAATTCGTTGAAACAGGAAAATGAGTGGCAAGTAAAACTGACTAGAAAGAATATTTGAACGTAAATTCATATAATTGACTTCACAAAACATAAATGAGACATACAATACTCGTGCCCATAAAGCATATGGTCCAAGTGTTAGAACATCAAACATAGTGCAGGGCTGCCCCTTTCAAACCGCCCTCATTTCAAAGACCAAGAAAAAAAACTACAGTAGATATAACAAAATTGCTCCATATGCAAGAGCAACTCAAAGAATTTGTATTTCCGCGTCAGAGATGCAAACTATTGTCGCCAGACAGCAGCGTTACCGCTTGAAGTGAAAATGGCGACTCCACAGCAGCGCGCAAGCAGTAGTATGGTTTGCAGAAACAAAATCACCGATCATTGAGCAAAGAAATTGTCGTAGGTTGTACGGATGTGATTCACCTAATGTGAAGCCAATTAAGGAGCGGTCTCGTAAGTTTCTGGGAACGAAGTGTTCTGAAACATTCTGGCGGTGCATGTCGTAATATTCTGGAAGAGATAGTGGAGGACATCAGACAAGCGTTTCCCAGAAGCCCAATTCGGCAGGCATCTAGGCAGCTTAACGTTCTTCGAGCAACTTTGCATCGTGTAAGTACACCAGCATCTTCGTTTCTATGCTTACAAAGCGCAAATTCTGCAACATCTGATGCCGAACGACAAACTACGCCGACAACAATTTGCTGCAGACAGGTTGCAGTGTACTGACAAGAATTCCAGCTTCTTGGAAAGATATTTATTTTCAGATGAGGCAACCTCTCATGATCAGGAACCGTTAATTGGCATAATGTTCGGATTTGGGTTCGCCACATCCACACACTATCACCATGTTCATGTTAGCTTTAAATTGAACGTCTGGTTGGACTAATGCACAACAGTATTGTTTGGACCGTTCTACTTTGCAGAAAGCTCAGTGAATGGGGTTAGTGTGTCTGATTATGTTAAAGCAGTTTGTTTACCCTCAGACATAAGACTTGCAACCCAACATCTTTTAACAAGATAGAGCTTGGTCAGTAACTGTCCACAAGTTCATGAATAAGAAATTTCCCGGATAGGATGCGGAGGACCCATTGCCTAGCCACCATGTTCCCTCTACATTAACCCGCTGAATTTCTTCCTGTGGCGTTTCGTGAAGGAGCGCGTGTATGCGACCAAAGTGGACGATATTCCTACGTTACGAGATCGTGTTACTGGTGCGGCTGTAGCAGTGCCAGAGGATATTTTGCGACGGACATAGCAAGACATTGAATACAGACTCAATATCCTTTCTTCGAGCTATAAATGGTTCACATGTAGAGGTGTACCGATGATTATTAAAAAAATCTTTGAGATGCTCTAGCATGGTGTAGTCAGTGTGGTCCCTACCACCCACTACTGGACGTTCGAACTTTCTTGGTGGGCAGTATGCGGTAGGGGTTTAAAAAATATCATTGAGTTTTTTGTATCTACTACGGGGTTATTATTATGTGCTTTAACTCACCGCTCCTCTACTATACAAATTTTGTGAAGTAAAGTAAATTCCCTATTTTGTATATCATCATTACTGAGGAACAGGTGGACGGCTGGAAAATTTTACGACTAACAGAGATACAAAAGTGGGCAGTTAGTAAAAAAGTCTATCTAGCATATGGTGCAATTTCATTGTCATATCAACGGCAGTTTTTTTTCCTGGGCCTTTGAAAGTGGGAGGTTTGAGAGAAATGTCCTGTATAATCCATACAAATTGCAAAGCATTTACAAAGGTTCATTGGTAGGGAATGTGACTAAACTGACTGTACTACCTTTTGGATGAATTAGTCAGAAATAAATTATGTACTGAGCCTCGAAACATATTCGCCTCGCAAAGACATGAACACCCAATACCCACAAGACAAATGCGTTTCCAACACATGAAAGTCACAGGAACTTCGGGAAGCAAATCAAGAAAATAGTTAACCACGAACCGCACGTACAGTACCTTATAATGATTAACAAAACTGTATTGCAAGTGTGCCCTCCTGCACACGGCCAACGTACATACCACCACCTCGTCATCCAACGACCAGCAACCCGCGCCATTCGATAACAAACGCGGCCTTCCTCAGCAAGGCGGAAAGCAAGACCACTTATTTTAAATTCATACTCTAGGGTTCTCAGCGAGGCGAGCAGTGACCTGATTGGTTAGTTGACATGAAATTCAAAGAAGACTTTCTGGATATCTCACAGGCTACCCCAAAGATAACTAAGTCGTTCGTGATTGATATTACGCACAGAATCGTATCCCTGCAAGAAGCCTGCAGTATCTAATATACGAAAATGATTTAATTGTAAAAATATCAAATTAAATACTGGAAGATGCAATGAAGAGCCAGCTTTCGGAGTGGGTGTATCATCAGGAGAATCTGGAATAGCCATAACCATCCACTTATGAACTGAAACAGTAGCTGCTTACCACGACGTCTAATTCAGAACTGTATTACGAGGCGTGTTTTTTAAGTAAGGTCCGTTTTGTTGTAGACACTAGTAGTCGCGCGCATACCACAACGAGCGCATGTGTCGTGTACCGGCATGCCTCAGGAACAACTGTGCTCAGTTTCAGCTCTGCAGCAAACCTGTACGTTTCTGTTCTGTGCTTTCAAAATGTTTAGGACTATCAACTCGACCACCGCGTGTGAGGTTCGTTCAGTGATACAGTTTTTGTCAGCAATGAAACTGTCTGCTGCAGAAATTCATCGACAGATTTCCAAAGTGTACGGTGATACTGTTATGAGTGAAAGCAAAGTGCGTAAGTGGGTACGAGAATTCAAAGATGGCCGTGACAACGTCCATGATGAGGACCGCTCCAGTCGCCCTTCTTTGATTACTAACGATTTGGTGGCTTCAGTTGAAGCGAGGATTCGTGAGAACAGGCGCTTCACAATAACAGGTCTCTCAAACGAATTTCCTGATGTGTCGAGATCAGAGTCCTTTACAACATCGTTTCTCAACACCTAAAGTTTAGGAAACTGTGATCCCGTTGGGTCCCGAAACTCCTAACAGAGGACCACAAAAACCAAAGATTGAGTGTGCGATGAAGTTCTTGACTCATTACCACGAAGAAGATGACGGCTTCTTGACCCAGATCGTAACTGGAGATGAAACATGGGTTTCGCATATCACGCTCAAATCGAAGCAACAGAGCATGGAATGGAGACACACACTTTCGCCTGTAAAGGTGAAGGCCAAACACACTCTGTCCCAGCGTCAGTGTTTTGGGATAGGCATGGTGTTTTGTTGGTCGACTTCATGCAACGAGGAGCCACTATCAGTGCGGAAGCCTATTGCCGAATCCTGAGAAAGCTCCACAGAGCGATTCAAAACAAAAGACGCGGCATGCTGACAAAGGGAATTGTCCCTCTCCATGACAATGCAAGACCTAACACTCCAGGTCAAACCCGCCATTTATTGGGCAGGTTTGGCTGGGAAGTTCTCGACCATCCACCCTACAGTCCTGATCTTGCGCCGAGCGATTACCATCTGTTCCTCCACCTCAGTGGCAACCGTTACAGTTATGACGAAGATGTGAAAACGGCAGTGAACTCTTGGTTATTGGAGCAGGCGGCAAGTTTTTATGAAGAGGGAATTATAAAATTGGTTGAGAGGTATGATACGTGTTTCAACAAACTTGGCAACTATGTTGAAAAATAGAGTGAAGTATGTACTTTCTGAAAATATTTTTTTTTTAAATAACCTTTCGTTGTGTACTTATGTTCAAATGGACCTTACTTAGAAAACACACCTCGTACATCTGTTGTGAAATCAGAGAAGTGTGTGATTTCATTCAAAATCCAGTCACTCTCTCCGTGTATTTATTTGTTCGATTAAGGTGTTAAGGGTAGCACATATATTCCAAATGTCAGGCAGTGCTAAAGTTGTCTAACAAGGAACTCGTTGAGTGCGAGGTCGCGAAAGGCCGATTATATCTACGGTATTCAACGCACCACATATTGTCTACCATACAACCACAATATTGGCTATTAATGGCAACAGGGGGCGATACTGAAGGTATCCAATGGTGAGCACAGCATGAGGCTACGGAGAACAGTTGAACTGCTTAGTCGACGAGTAATTCACTACAGTGCTAGTAGTGTTGATGCTAAGCAAAGTAATGGCAACGATAAACAAAGAAAACATTGCATTATATCTACAACAACAGTTGCCCAAATTGACATTTCGTCAGAAAGGAACCGAAGGAATTTCGCAGAGTGAGAGCCAAGTGGCACATGAAATATTAACCTTTCTGCAAGATGAGTCAGTGGAATGTGTGGTGTCATACACGCTCGACTGTGCGGACAATGTACCTGAGGAGAACAATGATGACAACACATGCTTAACAAGTGAAAGTGATACTGGAACAGGTGTCGAGCCATGTAGTTCGTCATTCTTGTCGGACAGGGAGCCACAAATCCCGTCTCCAGTTAAACGTAGTAAAGGACAATCGTTGTCCAAAGAGCGGGCACTAAACATAACTATGTACATGGGAGATCATCCGCAGCATAATAATAATAAAAAAAAATCTATGAACAAATTCGAATAGGTCAGCAGCCATATGACAGTGTAGTGCATAAGAAAAACTACGGATGCTCAAGGGAGGACAAGGCGACTTGTTACAGAAGCTGGTGTTTGCGCGTTTCAAGGATGCTCGATGCAATTCACAGGTTATGCGTGATACTGACCTACTACGTTATGCACATCAAACTGCGCGCGACATAGATTACAGTGATTTCAAGGGAAGCAGTGGATGGTTGCGTAACTTCAAACATTGCTACAGAATTGGAAGGCTTACGGTAATGAAATTTCAAACAAAGCGTCAGCTTGACGATGCACAGCAAACTCCGGAATCGGCCCGAAAATTTGTAGATGAGATAAATAAATTTATCGCATCGTCCTGTAAGGAATCTGTTTTCAGCTCCGACCAATCGTGATTTCAAGAGGAAACGCATATGAAACGAGTCCTGGAAATTAGAGATACCAGGAGAGTTGTGTCAACACCAACTAATATTAATTCCTCTACGATTTCGTATGCAATTATGACGACTGTTAATCTGGGTGGTAAATTGGCTGGAAAGTTATTTATTGTGCTACGAAAAGTTGGAAATGCTCTGCCCCAACGATTCTTTCTCCTGTGTGTGAGCATGCGAAGGCAGTAGGCAATATTTACGTCACAACATGCAAGAGTGGGAAAGTGGGCCTAAGAGAACTACAACTATGGTATGACCGCTGCTTTTGGCCAATACGTGGTCAAAATAACTTGCTTTTACTTATAAAAATCATGCTCCTTTAGAGCAAACTGTCCCTCCTGAAAAGTGTGTAACATTGCAATTCATACCACCCGGAACCACTGGACGAATTCAGGTTCTGGATGTCTGTTTTTTCCGTGCCTGTAAAACATATTATCGCACTATCAGCAGTTGGGCTTAAAGGATAGCCAGTTCCACGATAAGCTCCACGACAGACTGTTTCGCATTCGGCTGCATGCCATTACGTTCCATCAGTTCTCATCACCTCATTAACAATATAATTCTATATGCGTTCTTTAAGAGTGCAGATCTAGCTGAATGTCCTGCACGGTTTATAGCTCCCAAGGAGTTTGCCTTCGATCTTGATCGTGCGAACCTTTGTGATCACTGTGGCGCGCCATTTTTCATTCGATTTTCATGGTACAAGTTAATGGTTTGTTTTGGCCATTTCTTGAATGTAGACGACGTCCATTTTGCGAAGAAGAACCCATAGACGGTTGATCTCTGCATCTCCCGGACACTCATTTTCTTTCGCCCTACTGATGCACATGGTGAGTCATTAGCACCTAATATTCTTCCTGTCATAATTGTTAAAACAACATTTTCAAATTAGCCTCGCTAAAGATTGAACTTGTGACCTCTCACTCAAGGGGTTCCTTGTAAGATTTGGTCATATTACTAAGCAGTGTTGGAGTGAACAGAGATGCGGAAGGTGTGGATGGTCCCATCACGCATAGCAACGTCAATCACACCATATAGTTTGCCTAACTGCAAACGGTCAAGTCAGTGATTTTACCACATACAACTACATTTCTTTTATGGACACAGGACGGTTCTTACAAGGGAATCTCCCCATCGCACCCCCCTCAGATTCAGTTATAAGTTGGCACAGTGGATAGGCCTTGAAAAACTGAACACAGATCGATCGAGAAAACAGGAAGAAGTTGTGTGGAACTATGAAAAAAAAAACAAAATATACAAACTGAGTAGTCCATGCGAACATAGGCAACATCAAGGACAACTTGAGCTCAGCAGCGCCGTGGTCGCGTGGTTAGCGTCGGCAGCTGCGGAACGAGAGGTGTTTGGTTCTAGTCTTCCTTCGAGCGTAAAATTTTATTTTTTATTTTCAGACAATTATCAATGATCAGGAACTCAGAAAAATTCAACTTAGCTCTCCAAAATTCCAGGACATGTTCAGATTTGCTTGAACATATGCAGGATTTGACGGTCTACACACGGAAAAATTTGGAAACGTTAAAAACATATGTTTTGACAGAGCACAGGGAAAAGTGTGCGACTGTGAAACTGTTGGATTCATTTGTTGCAGTTTATGTGACAAACTCTTTATGTTTTCATCACTTTTTTGAGAGTAATTCTCACATCCACAAGAAAACCTAAATCGGGCAATGTAGAATCTTTTTACCCATTCGCCAAGTGTACAAGTTAGGTGGGTCGACAACATATTCCTGTCATGTGACGCACATGCCCTCACCAGTGTCGTATAGAATATAATCAGACGTGTTTTCCGGTGGAGGAATCGGTTGACCTGTGACCTTGCGATCAAATGTTTTCGGTTCCCATTGGAGAGGCACGTCCTTTCGTCTACTAATCGCATGGTTTTGCGGTGCGGTCGCAAAACACAGACACTAATAAACTTATTACAGTGAACAGAGACGTCAATGAACGAATGGACAGATCATAACTTTGCGAAAATAAAGAAAAACTTTTCACTTGAGGGGAGATTTGAACCAAGGACGTCTCGTTCCGCAGCTGCTCACACTAACCACGGGTCCACGGCGTTCCTGAGTTCAGATTATCCTTGATGTTGCCTATCTTCGCATGGACTACTCAGTTTGTATATTTTGCTTATTTTTTCATAGTTCCACACAACTTCTTCCTGTTTTCTCGATTGATCTGTGTTCAGTTTTTCAAGGCCTATCCACTGTGCCAACTTATAACTAAATCTGAGGGGGATGCGATGGGGAGGTTCCCTTGTTAGGAGCAGAACGTACTCTGCCGTTTTGTCAAAAACATACGAAAGCAAGTCTGACAGCACTTCTACCTATGCGGATGTTGGAAAGTCTTCGGAATTTCCAACTCTCTAACGAGATGACTCTCGTCTTCCTCCTTACAATGAGCAACATCTGTCCCTTCCTCACAGCACCAAGATATCTTCTCTCCCTGGCAAGAGGGAGCAAAGGGTTACTCAGTCTTTTTCATTTCACAAATGAGAGTGAGATCAAAAGTATAGAATCAACCCCTTACGTCACGTTTCCATTCTTCACGGAATGTTGTCCCAGGTTTACAAGTTCAATATGATCCCGGAGGATTTACGGGAAATACTATTTCAAGCAATCGTTACACTCAGGTCTCGAATGAAGTAGTGGGCAGGTAAAATACACGGTTTTGTTATAAAGATAACAATAAGAAAATTTTTGCCATTAAGAAGAGACTCATTTGATTCGACTACATATTTTCGATAAAAATGTAAACTTTTTTGTTCTAAAGAGCTGATGTTATTCTTAAAAATTTAATTTAGTTTTGCAAGTCTGACTGCACAGTAAAATTTTTGCGCTTAGACTTTTAAAAGACTGGCATTTACCATACCGATAACGTAGTGTTCTTTTCCCTTCAGGGTTGATTTCGGTGAGTCCCCACAGCATCAGGATGCTTGATTAGGGTGTCTCCTTGAATAGCTTATTTCACCAACAGGGTGACTGATTTCGGTGTGTTCTTCCGTCCAACTAATGCATCGATTAAGCGCCATTTACCACGGACAGAAAAAATTATTTCAGGTAAACTCTAGGTATTTTTGGCGCAGATTCCCAATCTGCGGTAGAAAGGGTGTTCCCATTTGCAAATAAAAATTCGATCCACCATGGGAGATGAGAAGGGATAAGGTGGTGGCCAATTTTAAGACAGACAGATGTACCGTTTGAAAATACTATTTTTCACCTGCAATATTTTTTCCACATAGCTAGTATTAATCGAGAGATTTATTTGTCCCAAGTTAACACCCTGTATATTAATTTGCTTTGGATAAAAGCTCACACTGATATTTTGTACAATGAAACAGGAGACCAGTTGGCCAAGAAAGCTGTTATGTCAGGAGCATACCGTGATGTACCGGGTGATCAAAAAGTCAGTATAAATTTGAAAACTTAATAAACCGGGGAGTAATGTAGATAGAGAGGTAAAAATTGACACACATGCTTGGAATGACGTGGGGTTTTATTAGAACCACCCCATATTGCTAGATGCGTGAAAGATCTCTTGCGCGCTGCGTTTGGTGATGATCGTGTGCTCAGCCGCCACTTTCGTCATGCTTGGCCTCCCAGGTCCCCAGACCTCAGTCCGTGCGATTACTGGCTTTGGGGTCACCTGAAGTCGCAAGTGTATCGTGGTCGACCGACATCTCTAGGGATGCTGAAAGACAACATCCAACACCAATGCCTCACCATAACTCCGGACATGCTTTACAGTGCTGCTCACAACATTATTCCTCGACTACAGCTATTGTTGAGGAATGATGGTGGACACATTGAGCATTTCCTGTAAAGAACATCATCTTTGCTTTGTCTTACTTTGTTATGCTAATTATTGCTATTCTGATCAGATGAAGCGCCATCTGTCGGACATTTTTTGAACTTTTGTATTTTTTTGGTTCTAATAAAACCCCATGTCATTCCAAGCCTGTGTGTCGATTTGTACCTCTCTATCTACATTTTCCCATGATTTATTCAGTTTTCAAATTTATACTGACTTTTTGAACACCTGGTACAGTTGTCATTCATCGATTTTTTGCATCAAGTAAAAATGGAAGCCAGATCCCAGTGGTAACAGGAATGAGAAACACACGTAAATAGAGGAAAGTGTTATAGATGGTTTCAACCTCACATATCTCACTTCCCTCGGTTTCATACCACGTCAATGCGCTGCAAGGCTATCGTTTCAATCACTCTACATCTACATCTACATCTACATCCATACTCCACAAGCCACCTGACGGTGTGTGGCGGAGGGTACCCTTCTATTCCATTCTCGTATTGTTCGTGGAAAGAAGGATTGTCTGTATGCTTCTGTGTGGGCTATAATCTCTCTGATTTTATCCTAATGGTCTCTTCGCGGGATATACGTAGGAGGGAGCAATATACTGCTGGACTCTTCGGTGAAGGTATATTCTCGAAACTTCAACAAAAGCCCGTACCGAGCTACTGAGCGTCTCTCCAGCAGAGTCTTCCACTGGAGTTTATCACCTCCGTAACGCTTTCGCGATTACTAAATGATCCTGTAACGAAGCGCGCTGCTCTCCGTTGGATCTTCTCTATCTCTTCTATCAACCCTATCTGGTACGGATCCCACACCGCTGAGCAGTATTCAAGCAGTGGGCGAACAAGCGTACTGTAACCTACTTCCTTTGTTTTCGGATTGCATTTCCTTAGGATTCTTCCAATGAATCTCAGTCTGGCATCTGATTTACCGACGATCAACTTTATATGATCATTCCATTTTAAATCACTCCTAATGCGTACTCCCAGATAATTTACGGAATTAACTGCTTCCAGTTGCTGACCTGCTATTTTGTAGCTAAATGATAAGGGATCTATCTTTCTATGTATTCGCAGCGCATTACACTTGTCTACATTGAGATGGAATTGCCATTCCCTGCACCATGCGTCAATTCGCTGCAGATCCTCCTGCAATTCAGTACAATTTTCCATTGTCACAACCTCTCGATATACCACAGCATCATCTGCAAAAAGCCTCAGTGAACTTCCGATGTCATCCACCAGGTCATTTATGTATATTATGAACAGCAACGGTCCCATGACACTCCCCTGTGGCACACCTGAAATCACTCTTACTTCGGAAGACTTCTCTCCATTGAGAATGACATGCTGCGTTCTGTTATCTAGGAACTCCTCAATCCAATCACACAATTGGTCTGATAGTCCATATGCTCTTACTTTGTTCATTAAACGACTGTGGGGAACTGTATCGAACGCCTTGCGGAAGTCAAGAAACACGGCATCTACCTGTGAGCCCGTGTCTATGGCCTTCTGAGCCTCGGATGGTATTCAATAACGGCAGCTTCTCTTTTCATTTGCGTTGCTTAAAACTAACAAATTCAGACAGTTGCATTTGCAATAATTTACACGTTGGATATATTAAGCATTTAACCTCAGCCTGTTCCAATTTCAGCAACACAGACAACAACTGTTCTCAGAGTTCAGATTGCTTAGGGTACCATCCCCTACAAGCATTACTGGTTTTCTGATAAAGAAGGATAAGGCAGTTCTTACACGTCTGATCAGATTTATTTTAGCTAGCCATTTTTAAATATGACCACAGGCTAATAGCGTTTAATCACTCTCTTAACGGTAAATTATAAACTTCAAAATGTATACTTTACGCTGCAAAATGACACACATATTAAAATACTAGCGGAGAAACCCATCGTTGCGCAGGTACCTATTTATAGCTGTGCATCCACACCGTACCAAGCAGCTTCTGGCCTTGTGCTTAATGCGGAGCCAACGTCGTCTTTCTCGTGGGCCTCGGCTTAATGTTTATGACGTCATATCTCCTGACTTGTGTGTCGCACAGATATAATATTGTAGGTACATTCAGCGGCATATACGGATACTGTACGCTAAATTTGTTGCGAATAAAATCTGCAGCAAAGAAATAATAAATTTAATGGTCATGCATGATGCGGAAGTTTTCATGCATCTCATTGTCCATGACGTCATATCCACTGGACTATGTGTCGTACAATGATTAATTTTGCACTTACATTCAGTGGTATATATGCATACTGTCTGTAAAATGTGTCGCGAATGGTGGTAAGTTCCTATGGGACCAAACTGCTGAGTTCATCGGTCCCTAGGCTTACACACTACTTAAGCTAACTTAACCTAACTTACGCTAAGGACAACACACACACCCATGCCCGAGGCAGGACTCGAACCTCCGACGGGGGGAGCTGCGCGAACCGTGGCAAGGCGCCGGCTATTCCGCGCTGTGTTGCGTATGCAGTCAGTAGTAAAGAAGTAATAAATTATAAGGTCGTGCCTCATGCGGTACTATTACTGCATGAACAGCAGAAACGTAGTTAGCCATAAACACTTTTCCTTTCATCACTTTATAGGTAATGTCAGCGATAACAGCTTACGTAAGGATTTGAAATTGTGTGTGTAGCTGTTGCAAGTCGCTAAGCGCTCTCATTTCAAATACTGGACTAAAGTCGGAGAAATCACGCGTCGCGGGCTATGCTTCTTTTTCACCCCCACTCCTTTGATAGGTAGGTGTTACGCTAGACGCGAGCAATTAATTTGTCGCAAGAATGAATCATGGTGGCTGGAATATGACCCCGCGCACCATAGAGTAAATATCTTTGGAGTGAGCATTCGCATGCGCAGTACAGATTTTGTGTTGTCAACATACACTGGCTGCCTGGTCACGTGTTCTCGGGACGTCGTGTGTCTGTCCGTATAGCGCCCTGTATATTTAGAATGTCACTACATCCCTAGTACAGACGGATTCTTTTCGAACGTGTCGTGGATTATTTATATATGTTGCGCAGACATTTTAACAGTATCCATTTGATACCGGGAATAAACCAGCTGCGTAACTTTTAAGGGCAAGTGATATTACATCCTGCTTCTTTGCGCTAGGTGTCACAGTTCAGATGCACTCGATTTTTGGTAGTTTTCGGTATGATACGGCACTTTATAGTATTACAGAGCCTGACGTACATTTTTGCAGTGATAGTCTTGCAAAATGACTTGACAGTACGCTAGTACTTTTGCAAGTATCCGAAAAACACCGAATTTGCCACACATTAGCGATTATACCCCCGTTAATTCGTCCTTTTTTTCTGCTATTTCTGCGTATTTATTTTCTCTCGACCTAAAGCACAATTTTTCTTGCTGGTGACACTTTGAAATATTTATTTAACGCATTTTACGTACTTGCTCCCAGTTTATTAAATAAACAGTAGATTGCGTAATCTATATACATAATCGACAAGTCACTGATAAATGCATGGAGGATAATATTTGTTGAAACAACTAACCATTCCCTTTCCTGTTCCACTAGCAAATTTACGAGAGGAAGCGATTGTTTGTAAGCTTTTGTACGAGCCGTAATATCTATTATATAGTCATAAAATCGTAGAAAAATAGGTCTACAGAATCAAGCATTAATTATAATGTTTCTCGAAATTTTTAAACATATACAGTGTTTCTTAATTATATGATAACTATAATTAGAGCTATATGGTATGTACCCATGAAAAGTTACTATCCCTCCTTTCACATATTTTTCTTTGCATCCGTAGCTACAACAGTCATTCACCCTCGCTATTACACTATCAATCTACGGTGAAACACAACAAAACCTCTTGATATTATAAACTTCAAACGCTGCAGAAAGCACACACGCACAGCAAAGTCCCGAAAACACGTGACAATCCTTGTTTAATGTTGACAACATGCGCAAAACGCAGTGCTCACTCCAGAGATATTTACTCTATGCCGCGCACCTGCGATCAAACAGTGACAATTTTTTTTGAAAAAAATAAATAAATAAAACCGCAATCTGCTCAACTTCACGCGTGACGCTGTAGTCGCAGATGTTGAATGATCACACGGATTGGAGCGAGCCCGCGTACTGGCTATGCTGTTTCTCAGTCGCTCTCGCAGTGTGTTTGCAGACACGCATTCTGTGTGCCAGCATGTCTGATAACGAGAGTTACGCTGCGGAAGACGTTGTAAGTTGTGTTGTCGGTTCACAAAAACTAACTGCAGAAGCAGAAAAGAGGCCACCTCTCTACCATAGGAAATTAAAAGAATGCAGTGATCGCAGTTTGAAAGAGAAACGATGGGGTGCTGCAGCGTCGTTCGGAAATGGACTGAATTGTCTGGACCAGAAAAGAATAACAAAAGTACTTCAAAGTTCACTAATTTTATTTATTCATGTGGACAACGTCATTACCACAATTTATATTTTGTCATATTGCCGAGGTACTGACCCATGTGGAGTCACAAAGCAGTTTGTAAAGTAATCCCTAACCTGCGTACCACACAAATCACCTCTAATTCCTATACAGGGTGAAAAGTATTTAAACCGACAAACTCTGGGAGGTTGTAGGGGACATCAAAACAAATATTTTTTCCTAATGTCATTTTCTCCTATGAGGAGTATTTAAACCGGTAGAGGAAGATTTCTCTGGTCGCAAATTAATTAAACCAACAAACACTTTTCCATTTTTTTATGACCAAGAGACAACACATTAACACAACCCAATTTCAGTTACATTAGATTTTCAAAAATGCCCCCATTGCAACGTAAACAAAGGTTACACCGTCAGATAATGTTCTGTCTGACACAGGCAAAAACCCCAGGAGTATCCTGAATTGTTCCTGCTGCTTCTACTATCCGGGCAACAGATCCTCTTCTGATGCAACAGGAGTTGCGTACACAGGATTGCGCATCTAGCCCCGCACAAAAAAGTCCAGAGGGGACATATCTGGGGATCGAGCAGGCCATGGTACAGGACCACCTCTGCCAATCCACGTTTCTGGGAACCGTCGTTCCAGGAATCGACGCACACGACGACCGAAATGTACCGGCGCCCCGTCATGTTGGAACCACATGCGTTGCCTTGTAGGGAGCGGGACGTCTTCCAGCAATTCTGGCAATGCTCTGGCGAGCAAATTGTAATAGTGCCTGCCATTTAATGGCCTAGGTACCAGATACGGCCCAATTAAACAGTCCCCAACAACACTGACCCACACATTAACGAAGAACTGCACTGACTGAAGGATCCCGCTCCACATGCTGCAAGACAGCTTCCTCAAATTGCATCGTTCTTACCGTGCGACGGCGTCCCTGTCCAGGTAATCTGCTAAATGACCTGGTCTCAAGCAGACGGTGGTACACAGCAGCAAATGTCGTATGATGCGGGATACGGCGATTAGGATCTGTGTACTCACTCCAGGTGTATCGCTCCATTAGTAAACAGAGACAATGTACTACTCCACTGGAGGACAGAAGTTGCCTACAACTGAAGAGGGTATTACGGCCTCTAACAACTGACTAGCGTAATAAGGCCTCCATCGGTTTAAATAATCCTCATAGGAAAAATGACATTAGGGAAAAATATTTGTTTTTATGTCCCCTAAAACCTCGAAGAGTTTGTCGGTTTAAATACTTTTCACCCTGTAGACTCAAAACGTTGCAGAAGGCACTCATATGACTCGTCCTCGATTCACACACTGTCATTTATTCTTACGAAGTTATGTAGGATACAACATGTTTTTATGAATATGTCTGAAAAGTCGAAATCCACATCCATTTGTTAGCCAAAATCCCAAATCTACATTCCACCAATCTACGAGCACGACAAAGTCTATAGTTTAAAACATGCTGTTTCATTGTCAGGTTTCTCTTAGAATGAGGCCGTGGAATATGTCTAGATAGTGCAAATGCTTCATGCCCTACAAAATTACAATTCTGAAGTTCTCCTTCCTCGTTGTGAGGTAATTTTTGAGGGTTTGGAAAGTTTAACTAATTGGCTTTCACTCTTTAGAAGTTGGATTTCTTGAATACGTTAGAATCCCCACTAGCGCCGTAGAGCCCTCGTCTGTCGCAGTGAAACAATAGTTAGCGTCCACTACACCCAAAAGTATTGTCGAAAAAAATTTCTTGTAATTATAAAACACTGAGACATTGTTAGCAGGCTTCTCAGTCTTACATGCTTTCCGTCCTCAGCACCAATGCAATCTGGAAAGTCAATTCTGTCTAAAAACTGTTTGGCAATAATCATCGAGTCATCCTGAGTTTTTTCTGCCGTATGAAGAGGCTATGGAATTTCCACAACTGTTCGCATGTGTCCTTCACAATTTTTCTGCTTGCAGTGTAATAAGCGAAAGCAGTTGCAAGATATCTGGCAGAAATAATATTCAGAAACAGCATTAATATTTAATCATAGGAATATTAGGCAACATACTTACAATAAAGTGTACAAATTGTTAATGTCATTCATGACAGGCAAAGAAATTCAAAAGAACGAATTATCTGAAGGACTGTTTCGCGACAGAACTGGCATCACAGACAAAATCTCCGTCTGTCGATACTGCAACAAAACGGAGAAAGCATCAGAACTTCGATGCAGTTTATTTCTGCTCCCTCAAATGAAAGACAGACTGACCACCAGCAACATCGTAATTCTGGAAAAATAGCAAAAGAAACAAGGATGGATGTTTGTTCGCCCCCCCCCCCCCCTCCCCAGGTAACCTCCTCAAAACAACAGTGATGCAGCACGGATCACAAAAGTAAGACATCCTACTAAAACAGAAGCCAAGAAGGTTACTTCATACGAGAAATCTCTCTTAAATATATTACATCTACATCATGCTCCGCATGCCACCCAATGGTGTGTGGCGGAAAGTACTTTCAGTACCACTATCTGATCCCTCCAACCCTGTTCCACTCGCGAATAGTGCGTGGGAAGAATGATTATCGGTAAGCCTCTGTATTGGCTCTAATTTCTCGAATTTTCTCCTCGTGTCCAATACTCGAGATGTATGTGGACGGAAGTAATATGTTGTCTGACTCTTTGTGAAAAGCGTTGTTCGCAATTTCAATAGTAAATCTCTCCATGATGCACAACGCCTCTCTTGTAACGTCTCCCAGTGGAGTTTGTTTAGCATCTCCGTAACGCTCTCTCGCCAGCTAAACGATCCCGTGACGAAACGCGCCGCTCTTCGTTGGATCTTCTATATCTCCTATATCAGTCCCACCTGATAGAGATCCCGGATAGGTAAACAATCCTCAAGAATCGGGCGAACAAGCGCCTTATGAACCACTTCTTTCGTGGATGAGTCACATTCTCTTAAGATTCTTCCGATGAGTGTGAATCTGTTTCCCACTATCTGTTTCATGTGGTCGTTACCTATAGTTACCTCTGGATAGTTACGTCTAGATATTTTACGGCAGACACTGTCTCCAACTGTTTGTTATCAATAGTGTAGCTGTACAGTAGTATGTATGCGCAATATATTACATTTATTTACTTTCAGGGTAAACTGCCAGAGCCTGCACCATTCATCAATTCTCTGCAAATTCTTACTATCTTCTGGCGTTGCTATTTTGGTTCAGACAACTGCATCATCTGGGAATAGCCTTAAAGAGCATCCGATGTTTTCTACAAGATCATTTATACACTCCTGGAAATGGAAAAAAGAACACATTGACACCGGTGTGTCAGACCCACCATACTTGCTCCGGACACTGCGAGAGGGCTGTACAAGCAATGATCACACGCACGGCACAGCGGACACACCAGGAACCGCGGTGTTGGCCGTCGAATGGCGCTAGCTGCGCAGCATTTGTGCACCGCCGCCGTCAGTGTCAGCCAATTTGCCGTGGCATACGGAGCTCCATCGCAGTCTTTAACACTGGTAGCAAGCCGCGACAGCGTGGACGTGAACCGTATGTGCAGTTGACGGACTTTGAGCGAGGGCGTATAGTGGGCATGCGGGAGGCCGGGTGGACGTACCGCCGAATTGCTCAACACGTGGGGCGTGAGGTCTCCACAGTACATCGATGTTGTCGCCAGTGGTCGGCGGAAGGTGCACGTGCCCGTCGACCTGGGACCGGACCGCAGCGACGCACGGATGCACGCCAAGACCGTAGGATCCTACGCAGTGCCGTAGGGGACCGCACCGCCACTTCCCAGCAAATTAGGGACACTGTTGCTCCTGGGGTATCGGCGAGGACCATTCGCAACCGTCTCCATGAAGCTGGGCTACGGTCCCGCACACCGTTAGGCCGTCTTCCGCTCACGCCCCAACATCGTGCAGCCCGCCTCCAGTGGTGTCGCGACAGGCGTGAATGGAGGGACGAATGGAGACGTGTCGTCTTCAGCGATGAGAGTCGCTTCTGCCTTGGTGCCAATGATGGTCGTATGCGTGTTTGGCGCCGTGCAGGTGAGCGCCACAATCAGGACTGCATACGACCGAGGCACACAGGGCCAACACCCGGCATCATGGTGTGGGGAGCGATCTCCTACACTGGCCGTACACCACTGGTGATCGTCGAGGGGACACTGAATAGTGCACGGTACATCCAAACCGTCATCGAACCCATCGTTCTACCATTCCTAGACCGGCAAGGGAACTTGCTGTTCCAACAGGACAATGCACGTCCGCATGTATCCCGTGCCACCCAACGTGCTCTAGAAGGTGTAAGTCAACTACCCTGGCCAGCAAGATCTCCGGATCTGTCCCCCATTAAGCATGTTTGGGACTGGATGAAGCGTCGTCTCACGCGGTCTGCACGTCCAGCACGAACGCTGGTCCAACTGAGGCGCCAGGTGGAAATGGCATGGCAAGCCGTTCCACAGGACTACATCCAGCATCTCTACGATCGTCTCCATGGGAGAATAGCAGCCTGCATTGCTGCGAAAGGTGGATATACACTGTACTAGTGCCGACATTGTGCATGCTCTGTTGCCTGTGTCTATGTGCCTGTGGTTCTGTCAGTGTGATCATGTGATGTATCTGACCCCAGGAACGTGTCAATAAAGTTTCCCCTTCCTGGGACAATGAATTCACGGTGTTCTTATTTCAATTTCCAGGAGTGTATGTATTGTAAACAGCATCGGTCCTATCACACTTCCCTGTGGTACTCCGGATATTACCTTTACATCTGTCCACTTTGTTCCATTGTGAGCAACGTGTTGAATTCTATCTGCAAGAAAGTATTGAATCCAATCGCAGGTCTGCTCTGATATTCCGTGTTATGTATGAGGTGGAACTATGAACCTCATGAAAAAAGGGTGACACGGCTGAGTCTGATCACGAGATGTGGCCATTGCACGCGTTGATCACGTAGGCTGACGTGAGGGTCAATGAACTATACTTGACGGGATGTATCTGAAACATCTTAGGTGATTAGAAAGTTAGTAGACAAGAATACAGCCGGCCGGTGTGGCCGTGCGATTCTAGGCGCGTCAGTCTGGAACCGCGTGACCTCTACGGTCGCACGTTCGAATCCTGCCTCGGGCATGGATGTGTGTGATGTCCTTAGGTTAGTTAGGTTTGAGTAGCTCTAAGTTCTAGGGGACTGATGACCTCAGAAGTTAAGTCCCATAGTGCTCAGAGCCATTTGAACCAAGACAGGAATACAATTAAATACTTAGCTTTAATTCAGCATCAGCGGTGAACGTCGATTTTGACTTTGTACAATAATATTTACAAGTGCAGTTATAGACTGAACTGCAAATACTTCTTTAACAATTCTGAGTGCTTCACACATATAGATCAATTGTCAATGCATAAACTGTATGTGGCACCTGGCTAGGTCGTAGCTACTGACTTAGCTGAAGGCTATGCTAACTAGCATCTCTGCAAATGAGATCGCTGAAGCTATAACAAGTGAACCATTCCTATTAAAGTCGGCTGTAGAACTGGCCCGTGCGCTAGCTTCTCTCGTGAGATCAGCCGAGTGGCGGCGCTCGGTCTGCTAGCGTCGACAGCAAGTGTGGTGCCTTGCGGTGACAACACATTCCGCAAGGTCGTATTTTTTTCATTAAACGGCAGTGGGAGACGGTGTCAAATGCTTTACTGAAACCAAGGAACACAGCATCAACCTGAGCACCGTTGTCCACTGCGCCGTGGATCTCATGGAGGAATAGAGCGAGCTGAGATTCGCAGTATCTCTGTTTGCGAAATCCATATTCATTTTTATGGAGGAGATGTTCATTTTCCATAATTCTACAACAGATTGACGTCAGCGATATAGATCTATAATTGTGTGGATCTATCTTACAGCTTTTCTTAAAAACGGCAATAATCTGCGCTTTTTTCCAGTCGTTAGGTACCTTTCGCTGCTCCAGCGATCTACGATAAGTTACTTCTAGAAGGGGAGCAAGTTATTTCGCATAATATTTATAGAATCTTATAGGTATCTCATCTGGTCTTGATGCCTTTCCACAACTAAGCGACTGTTGGTGCTCTTCAGTTCCACGATCGGTTATCTCAATATCTGCCATTTCGACGTTCGTACGACGATTGAAAGGCGGGACAGTGTTACGATCTTCCGCGGTGAAACAACTTCGGAAGACCGAATTCAGTATTTCGGCCTTTCTCTGTTATCTAATGCTTCGGTGCGGGTGTGATCACTGAGAGAATGAATAGATGATTTTGACCAACTTACTGATTTCACGTACGACCAAAATCTTTTAGGGTTTTTAGTCAGGTCGGTTGACAAAGAGAAACAAAACGAAGAAATTAACGAGGACAAAAACTTTGCTTTGTGCCCATGCTGGCGAAGTTAAGCGAAGAACAAAAGCATTAACCGAAAGTAGAAATACCGAACGTGATGAGGAACGCCAGATGTTATCACCATCCACCAATTTTTCCACAGCATCCGAACACGCTTCATACCAACACCACTCAAGCAATTATTCTCCAGCAACATCATTCTTTCAGCAGTGTTTGTCAAATGTGCTAACTGAAATGGAACCTCCGCAAACTGTGTTCCTGTGGCCCTTTGCTGACAACCGCAACAACTCAGAAACTTCTATGAGCAACTTGGTTTTGCATTTCTCACAGGAAATAAGTTCGCCAATTTCGAATTGCAGTAGTGATTTTCTCGATGTATCTGATCAGTAATGTAAAAGTAATAAAAATAATCAGTAATGTAAAAGGGCAATAAAAACTGTTGAATGAAATGATGCGTGCTTACCTCAAGGTCACTGATAACCGCTTCTCAGGTAGTACAGACTTCCTCCATGTCATGTCTTGTTTTGTTATTTTCGGTCCTATTGCTTGAAGCAATAGGAATCATTCGATAGTACTGAAAAAAATTGTTTGGTTGATTTTGTAACTCTTCATGTATTTTATAAAACTGGCCTTTCACCAGTCTTTGACTTACAATTGGATGCACTCAATAACGATATTTGCTCTGTTTTCTCGCTCTTCTTCATAGCAAAAGTGCCACCAAACAAGCTATTGAAATCCAGGGCAACACTAGAGAGTACTTGTGATTTTCCTGTCGCTGTGTGCGCACCATAATGTACTTGTCTAGCCGCACCGACAGAAAAATCGCCTGTGCGCGCCTAGCTTAAGCCTGACAGAAACTTAACTGTGCAAAGTTTGTGAAATCAGTCCAATAGCTTAGGAGGAGATGTGGAAAGATGTAGAACATATATATGGATCCTGTGCTACCATGCTGTGATCGGTTGAATTTCTTTTTGCGTTTCATCCTCATCTGCGGAGGGCATTTCCAACGTGTGCTACAGCTTTTTCCAAGGTCCGATGCACATCCTGGCGCGCTATTGACAGAAGTAATATTCCGTTTCCGCGTGCTCCCGCGCAGAGGCGTGACGTCACTTGTTTTGAAAGCTCGAGAGTAACTGACCGTTGACGCCTGCTGTTGTTCGCTATTGCTGTCACTCCATGGCGGAAGTCTGGCACGCGTCTTCTTCAGCACCGGAATCCAAACACCATTAGGTTTTACACCTTCCTCCTTCCGATTAAAACTTTTAGTGTGTTTAGGATCGCTGAGGCATGGAAGAGTCAACATCGCAGCGTGCTTAGTGCGCGGCAATACACTTTTCCTGGTGTATCAGTAGTGTTCTTAGATTCACGTGTTCGTTCTTGCAGGTAACAAATCATTCAAAACAAGTCGCAGCGCGGCAAAAACTGTGGCTCAAGTAAAAAATGAAATAATTGTGAAAAGTCGCCGGCCGTTGTGGCCGAGCGGTTCTAGGCGCTTCAGTCCGGAACCGCGCTGCTGCTACGGTCGTAGGTTCGAATCCTGCCTCGGGCATGGATGTGTGTGATGTCCTGAAGTTAGTCAGATTTAAGTAGTTCTAAGTCTAGGGGACTGATGAATGACCTCACATGTTAAGTCCCATAGTGCCTAGAGCAATTTGAACCATTTTTTTTTTTAGAAAAACCGTCTTAAAGAATTCTATAAAACTTACACTGAAGTTGTATAAGCTTCCTTTAAAATTCAAGTAATTTTTGGCACTAAATTCCATTATATTCCATACAACAATAGTACGAACAAGCAGTTCTGTTCTCGTCCAGTGTGAGGTGTTATCGGGTAATTATTAAATAGTTCTGTGAATTTTGTTACTTTTCTTGCTTTGCTAAAAATGTTTTTGTTTTTGTTTTGACATCTCGTGAATTCCTTACCACTTTCCACCTCAAATAATATAGATAATAATGTAGATAATACGACATTCGAGCCTCCAGCAGGCAAAATTAGTACTTAAGTTAGAATAAAAAATGAAAAAAGTTCAAATTATTCTACAGAAAAGTACAAAACGCAAAGTTATAATTTATGAAGATTAAAACAATTTAAAAAGGAATATCAATTAGGTACAATTTAAAGAACACAATTTACGAAAACAGAGTCATCAATGGGCGTATATAATGTAGCAATATAGAAGTAACTTCGCGTGTACCACAGGGAAGCGTGTTGGGTCTCTTGGTGTTCATCTTGTACACTAATGATCTTGCATACAACATTAACAGTAACCTCAGATTTTCCACAGATGATGCAGTTATCTACAACGAAATACAGTCTGAACGAAGCTGTACAAATATTCAGTGAGACCTTGATAAGACTTCAACGTGTGCAATGACTGGCAGCTTGCTTTAAATGTTCAAAAATGTAAAATCATACATTTTGAAAAAAAAAAACCACAGTATTCTACAAATATAATTAGTGAGTCACAGTCGTAATCTGTAAACTCGTACCGATACTTGGATAGAGATAAGAGATGGGACCATCACATAGATTCAGTTGTAGGTAAAGTACGTAGCAGCAGACTTCGAGTTATTTGTAGAATACTACGGAGGAGATGCAATCAGTCGACAAAGGAATTACTTACAAATCACTCGTGCAACCCATCCTAGAATATTGCTCAAGTGTGTGGGACCCATACCAAACAGGACTGGCAGGGGATATTGAATGTATACAGAGAAGGGCAGCACGAATGGTCACAAGTTAGTTTGACTCACGAGAGGGTGTCATTGAGATTCTGAAATAACTGAACTGGTGGACCCTTGAAGATAGACGTAAACTATCCCGCGAAAGTCTATTAACAATGTTTCAAGAACCGGCTTCAAATGATGACTCTAGGAATATACTACAACCCCCTACCTATCGTTCACAAAGGTTTCGTGAGGATAAGGTTAGATTAATCACAGCACGCACAAACTTATTTAAACAACCATTTTTCCCACGCTCCATACGTGTGTGGGACAGGAAAAAGCTCTGATAAACGGTACAGTGGGACGTAGCCTCTGCCTCGCACTTCACAGTGGTTCACAGAGTATACATGTAAATTTACAGGTAACAGTAATGTTGCAATGGATATTGATATGGGTGATCCTGTGATGTCGCCTACACAGTGGAAGCCGTAGCCTTAGACAATAACTTGCGTACTACTTTAGTAAACAGCCATTGCAATGGGCAGCATACACCACTACAGCCGGATTGTAAAGACCTGGACATTTCAATGCCCACAGCGACCACTCCTTCAGCAAGTAACACATGCCCTAGCAACAGGAAATATGTTAGCAGTTAACACTCATGGGTCCATATGTTGTATTTGTAGAGGGAGAAAATGGTAACATGGGAAAGTTAGTTCCAATGGCCCAAGGAAGAATGTTGTTTGAAGAAAGCAACAATTTACAAAATGAAATTCGTAATATCTCAGCTACTGGCACAAATAGGTATAAAACTAAATTCAAAACTTGGCAATCAGCAAATAATTTACAGTTACTTGATGTCTTTCATCAGAAAGGTGTGGAGGCTTACATCCCTAATTTTCTCACAAAGAGGCGGGGTGCTATTCGAGATGTTGATACAGGCTTACCTAAAGACGACATTCTTGCTGAAATTAAGTCTGAAGTTTTAGCAACTAAAGTGAGAAGATTCCCAAAGAAAGTGATTCGAGGTAGAGAGATGAAATCCTCTCTCACAGCTAAATGCGTCATAACATTTAAATCTCAACAAGTTTCCCAATATGTATATTTGTGTGCCACGCATTGCTTGGTTGCCCCACACATTCGATCAGTTTTGCGGTGCCATAATTGTCTTAGATACTTCCATTTAAGTACACGAGGTCGTAGTAGCGCTCGTTGTGCAATTACATGTGTTTGATAGTTAGTTTCTTTCCTGTTCCATGCATCATTTTGTATAGTAAATCGTAATGATGTGAAACAGTCATTTTACATTCACATCGCAAATTAGTTTGTACATATGGTTACCTGCTGAACATTTCCAAGTTCTCTTTTTTTTAAAAAACAGATACACGGACGTGAGATAGTAGTTCCTACCCATCACATTTTACCCTTTATTCAAATGGTTCAAACGGCTCTGAGCACTATGGGACTTAACATCTGTGGTCATCAGTTCCCTAGAACTTAGAACTACTTATACCTAACTAACCTAAGGACATCACACACATCCATGCCCGAGGCAGGATTCGAACCTGCGATCGTAGCGGTCACGCGGTTCCAGACTGAAGCGCCTAGAACCGCCCGGCCACATCGGCCGGCTACACTTTATTGTAATACTACCTTAATTCCGGCTGAGCCGCGTCACTCACGATTACGTTAGTTTTGTAAATCCTTGTCCTTGTTCCTTCTGGTTATTGTGCCATCCGTTTATACAGTTAACATTGTTTCACCTTATTCGTCATTTTCCATGTGCGTCATGTGACAGAGAAACAGTAATTAGTACAAGTACATTTGTAGCACAACAATCAAGTACTTACTCTTTGTTCCACCAGCACTATCCCTGTCAGCGGTCGCCAGTGTGGCGAAATAAATAAAAAAAATTAAATTTATTGGTTTTTTGAAAAGAGGAAAAATTATGGATATGGAACTGTAACTTTAGAATTTTTGAAAGGCTTTTTTACGGGTTGTATTGACCGGCTTGAATGCGGACAAATACAGTGCTGCGTGAAATATGCCTGTAATATAATTTACCATTCCGATTAATTACATTTTGAATTCTACGTCATTGTTGATTTAATCAGAGTTCTCACCTTAGACGTAGAATTAGTCCTTCTGCCACAATATTAATTCATTAGTCGCCATCGATGTTCTTCTCTTTGTTGACCGTGTGTATCTTCCTAAGTCGGCATCGGTTCACTTCTCGAAGACGGTGGAAACCAAGGAATACAATGCTACGTCGCTTTAAATAATTTTCGTAACACTTCGATACTTCTCACTATTTTTTATTCACAACACAATAAGACTTGCTGTGCTCGTCGCATAAACCATAATTACTAACTCTATGGCTGCCTTTCCGCACACTCCAAAAATCACGTCCATCCTCCACGAGGCAACAATCGAAAAGTGTCTCTTAGCTCCTTCTTGGAGTATGAAACAAAAGAGAATCCAATATGAACATTACAAAGATTATACACTCCTGGAAATTGAAATAAGAACACCGTGAATTCATTGTCCCAGGAAGGGGAAACTTTATTGACACATTCCTGGGGTCAGATACATCACATGATCACACTGACACAGGCACATAGACACAGGCAACAGAGCATGCACAATGTCGGCACTAGTACAGTGTATATCCACCTTTCGCAGCAATGCAGGCTGCTATTCTCCCATGGAGACGATCGTAGAGATGCTGGATGTAGTCCTGTGGAACGGCTTGCCATGCCATTTCCACCTGGCGCCTCAGTTGGACCAGCGTTCGTGCTGGACGTGCAGACCGCGTGAGACGACGCTTCATCCAGTCCCAAACATGCTCAATGGGGGACAGATCCGGAGATCTTGCTGGCCAGGGTAGTTGACTTACACCTTCTAGAGCACGTTGGGTGGCACGGGATACATGCGGACGTGCATTGTCCTGTTGGAACAGCAAGTTCCCTTGCCGGTCTAGGAATGGTAGAACGATGGGTTCGATGACGGTTTGGATGTACCGTGCACTATTCAGTGTCCCCTCGACGATCACCAGTGGTGTACGGCCAGTGTAGGAGATCGCTCCCCACACCATGATGCCGGGTGTTGGCCCTGTGTGCCTCGGTCGTATGCAGTCCTGATTGTGGCGCTCACCTGCACGGCGCCAAACACGCATACGACCATCATTGGCACCAAGGCAGAAGCGACTCTCATCGCTGAAGACGACACGTCTCCATTCGTCCCTCCATTCACGCCTGTCGCGACACCACTGGAGGCGGGCTGCACGATGTTGGGGCGTGAGCGGAAGACGGCCTAACGGTGTGCGGGACCGTAGCCCAGCTTCATGGAGACGGTTGCGAATGGTCCTCGCCGATAGCCCAGGAGCAACAGTGTCCCTAATTTGCTGGGAAGTGGCGGTGCGGTCCCCTACGGCACTGCGTAGGATCCTACGGTCTTGGCGTGCATCCGTGCGTCGCTGCGGTCCGGTGCCAGGTCGACGGGCACGTGCACCTTCCGCCGACCACTGGCGACAACATCGATGTACTGTGGAGACCTCACGCCCCACGTGTTGAGCAATTCGGCGGTACGTCCACCCGGCCTCCCGCATGCCCACTATACGCCCTCGCTCAAAGTCCGTCAACTGCACATACGGTTCACGTCCACGCTGTCGCGGCATGCTACCAGTGTTAAAGACTGCGATGGAGCTCCGTATGCCACGGCAAACTGGCTGACACTGACGGCGGCGGTGCACAAATGCTGCGCAGCTAGCGCCATTCGACGGCCAACACCGCGGGTCCTGGTGTGTCCGCTGTGCCGTGCGTGTGATCATTGCTTGTACAGCCCTCTCGCAGTGTCCGGAGCAAGTATGGTGGGTCTGACACACCGGTGTCAATGTGTTCTTTTTTCCATTTCCAGGAGTGTAATATACATGCCTCTCAATTTAATCTTTGGCGCAGCTTTTAAGATATTGTATTTCTCTGCGTCGGAATGTGTCATTACAAGGGCTAGGCTGCAACCCAGCAAGAAAAATAAAATTCACCTCTAGCGAGACGGTGGTTGGATGAAACCATATTGGGTGATGCAGACACGACACGGTGGGGAGAGCCCCATTATATAAAAGCATTTTGAGAACTAAAATGGCTAGATCTCTCTCTCTCTCTCTCTCTCTCTCTCTCTCGTCTCACAGCGGGCCACACAAGTGTGTGGAAAATAGCGAGGCGTTGAGAGCTTTGCTTTCTGCGAAGTGAGGATGATACGCTTCAAGTATCGTGGCCACAGATAGCAACCAAATTGCGGGCAAAGAAATTGTGCACGTCGCTCCTACCCTCAGCGAGTGTGCAATGGCTATTGTTTCGCCTAGGGAAAGATTAACGTTCTATGGAATGCAAGAAAGTTGAGACTGAGTGAATTCAGTCAAGGCCAGAGTAGGGAATTATCGTTTCTGATCCAGCACAGAGACAATGCTGTTGCAGGTGCCGCTTGGTAAAGTACCATCGCACATTAGGCCACAGTAAATGTTGAGTCTAGAATTGCTCACTCCAACTTGCATATGCTTTGACCACTGAATATCAAAAGCTTGGATACAAACCTATCCTCACGTTGAGCACATGAGAGTTTTTTCATTGGTTCAAAAAGTAAAATTTATTCTCCACCAACTCAGTGCATTGACAATGTAGATGTAAATGAGTTGAAGATTTTTAATCATTTTTTCCTGTGATAAAAAATTGTCATATGTAGAGATAACGATTTTAATAATCGTCAGTTCAATGTGTCCAAGGGTTAAATATTTTGTTATAGAGTGTCAAAAATAATTGAACATGATTGTTGTGTGTCATTTGACCCTTGACAGCACAGTTGACCAATTATATGTAGAATAAAAAAGGGAATAGCTGTTTTGTCTTTCTAGAATAGACCCCAAACTTTCACTTTTATTAATTCATACATTCTAGTTAAGTGACAGCAGCATTTCTAATTATATTTGTTATGATCCGCACCTGATATTAGATGCCTTACAGGGCCAAATTCATATTTATTTAGAATCTCTTTTAACACCCAGGGCTTGAGAAGACAGTTCAGCTGTTTTGTCCATTTGCGCGCTAAGTGGTAAGCTAAGTTTACACAAACTAGTACACTCACTCCGCACATACAAAGGTCCGACTATGAAATAGTAAACCATCAAATTTGGGATATCGCCGCAGCCGCAAAAAGATCGTACAAGAACGGGACCAATGACGACTGAAGATAATCGTTCAACGTGACAGAAGCGCAACCCTTCCACAAATTGCTGCAAGTTTCAATGCTAGGGCCATCAACAAGTGCGAACTATTCAATGAAACATTATCGATATGGGCTTTCAGAGCCGAAGGGCTACTGGTGTACCCTTGATGACTGCACGACACGAAGCTTTACACCTCGCCTGGGGCAGTCAACACCGACATTGGACTGTTGATGACTGGAAACATGTTACGTGGTCAGACGAGTATCGTTTCAGATTGTATCATAAGGATGGACGTGTACGGGTGTGGAGACAACCTCATGAATCTATGGACCCTGCATGTCAACAGGGGACTGTTCAAGCTGGTGAATGCTCTGCAATGGTGTGGGTGTGTGCAGTTGGAGTGATATGGGGCCCCTGTTACATCTAGATACGATTCTGACAGGTGACACGGATGTAAGTATCCTGTTAGATCACCCGCATCCATTCATGTCTATTGTGCATTCCGACGGACTTGAGCAATTCCAGCAGGACAATGTGACACCCCACACGCCCAGAATTGCTACAGAGTGGCTCCAGGAACACTCTTCTGAGTTTAGACATTTCCGCTCTCCACCAAACTCCCCAGACAAGAACATTATTGAGCATATCAGGGATGCCTTGCAATGTGCTGTTCAGAAGAGATCTCCATAAAGTCGTCTTCTTACGGGTTTATGGACAGCCTTTCAGGATTCATGGTGTTAGTTCCCTCCAGCACTACTTCAGACATTAGTCGAGTGCATGTCACGTCGTTTGCGACGCTTCTGCGTGCTCAGGGGGGCTGTACACGATGTTGGGCAGGTGTACCAGTTTCTTGGCTCTTCAGTGTAAAAATTCTTCTGCGGAATAGAAGGAGCTGTCAAGGAGAAATTTTCTCTGTTTTGAAATTATACCTTGCAGTCTGTGAGACATTTTATATCACTCATAAGTGATTGAATTTTTTGTTGCAACAGTGTGCCTCCCTTCTGGTGCTAAAGGCATCTTTAATGTGGAGTAATGAATGTCATTTTTCTTTCTGGCGTTGTAAATATGTACATCGTTGTTCAATTTGAACTGTAATGGATTCTCTACAACAAGCTTCATGAGGGAGTAAGTATACTGGAAAGCAGTAATCACAGCGCCCAACTTCTTGAACAGATGTCTACAAGATGATTGTGATTGAGCAGCACATATTACTCGTGCAACACGTTTTTGGGCAAGGAAGGCTTTCTTTCTTAAGGGGAGCCGAATCAATGAAAATGACAAAATTAACGTTTTTTGTTTTTTTTTCATTATAAAATTATTTGGAATATTCTGAATAAAACAAATCAAATTTCACTCTTCTAAGTGAATTCTAAGTGTGTTTTTTATCGCTGCAAAGTTGACGCGCCGCGTAAACGGTTGTAGCGACTTGGTGTGTCACCTCTGACGGCGGCGCTCATTGGCTGCAAGCAGGGTATATTTGCGGAATTAGACAGTGTTTTGTTTTCCAACGTTATATGGCTTTATCTCAGTGCTATGTGTTGTTTAGCTGTTCAATTTTGCGTATTTGACGAATTTTGCTAGTACCTGTTTGGTTTGTGGATATCAATATGCACCGTTTCAGCAATTGAGTGTTTAAGAAAAGGCACAATGAGTGGAAGAAGAAATCTTTTGTTGTTTAGAATGGAGATGCTGCTCAGACTGCTTCACTGACTACTCCAAATGAATGTGATAGAACTTCTTCCAGCAAGAAACTTTGTGACAGCAAAGAAAAATTTGAAAATTATGAAAGTGACAGTAATGATGTGAATGAAATAATTAACATTTCCTTGCTCTCTAATATTTTGAAACATAATGTATTATTCCAAGTTTGCAAAGAAAGAGGACTGGAATTAAAGTAACTTCACATGTTAGTTTGGCATGTAAAATGTTATTGAAGTGTAACAAACGTGCTGCAGAAGTTTCGTTTTCTAATTCTAACAGTATTCCTCGTAGTGGTAATAGTGGAAAGAAGGTGTATGATATAAATGTTTGGTTAGTGTATGGCTTGTGTTGCATTAGCAAGGGCAGTGCTGCAGGGACAATGTTATGTGGAATTATGAACTTGCCAAAACCACCAACCAAGTTTGGATTTTATAATGAATTGTTGGGATCTTCTACTAAAGATATTGCTCAAGCAACAATGAAGAAAGCAGTCGAAGAAGCTGTGACAGACAATGGGAATTGTAGAGGTTTAACTGTTGCTTTAGATGGATCATGGCAATGTAGAGGTCATAAATCTCTAAATGGAGTTGTGACAGCTACCAGTGGAGACAGTTGCAAAGTAATTGATGTTGCCATTCTCTCAAAACATTGTAGATGTAAGGGCAATACCAAGGACGAACATAGTGAAAGCTCTGAAGCAAATTTTCATGGCACGAGTAGAGCGATGGAAGTAGAGGGAGTGAAAGCAATTTTTTCCAAATCACAGGAGTGATATAATGTGCGATACCCCAACTATCTAGGAGATGGTGATTCTAAGGGATATAAAGCTGCAGAAGAACCCAAACCTTATGGCAATGAAATTCACATTAAAAAACAGGAGTGCATTGGACATGTGCAGAAGTGCATGGGGGCTCGCTTGTGCAAACTAAAGCAGACATTAGGATCTCAGAAGCTTAGTGATGGTAAGACCCTTGGAGGAAGAGGCAGATTGACAGATGAAGCAATTGATAGATTGCAGAGGTATTGTGGTTGTGCAATTACGCAAAATACAAGAAGCATTGAGCATATGAGGAGAGCAGTATGGGCATTATTTTTTCGTAGTGCATTATCAAATGAGCACCCACAACATGCACTGTGCCCCACAGATGATGACTCATGGTGTAAGTACCAATCAGGAAAGGAATATGCCCATAAAAACAGTTTGCCAAATGCTGTAACTGATGTAATTAAGCCCATATTCAGAGATTTATCACAGCCAAGTTTATTGGAAAAGTGTTTACATGGGAAAACCCAAAACACAAATGAAAGTGTAAATAATTTAATTTGGATTAGGATTCCCAAAAGAGTGTTTGTACAGATAGAAACACTGCATTTTGGAGTGTGTGATGCAGTGGCAACATACAGTGAAGGAAACATTATCAAATGTGATGTGCTGGAACGTTTAGGTTTCCAACCAGGACACAACACAATTTCCTCAATGCGCCTAATTGATGAAGAAAGACTAAGAGGTGCTGGAAGAAGAGACAAAAGCCTACAACATACAGCAAAAGGAAAGAAAAGACCAGTGAAAAGGAAACTAACACTGGAAAAAGAAGAGGATGCTGATAATCTATCATATGGGGCAGAAATGTATTAAAAAACTTTGGAAGCCATTTCCTGTAACTAAAATTTTCTTCTTTGAGGAACATTTTCTCAAAAACTGCTAACAGTATATCAATGAAATTTATCCACAATATTGTTTTCCTCTTTGCCTTCATTTTTATAACAAATTGTAAAAAGTTATAGAAGAAAAAGTGCAAAGTTTTAGAGAAAAATATAAGCATCTGTTTAAAAAAATGTAAAACAAAAACTAATAAATATTTCTTAACAGTGCATTACAACTTTGTAGAGACATGTAATCCAAATTTCAGAGCAATATATTTAATGGTTTCAGAAAAACTGTTCCTTCTACACTCCTGGAAATTGAAATAAGAACACCGTGAATTCATTGTCCCAGGAAGGGGAAACTTTATTGACATATTCCTGGGGTCAGATACATCACATGATCACACTGACAGAACCACAGGCACATAGACACAGGCAACAGAGCATGCACAATGTCGGCACTAGTACAGTGTATATCCACCTTTCGCAGCAATGCAGGCTGCTATTCTCCCATGGAGACGATCGTAGAGATGCTGGATGTAGTCCTGTGGAACGGCTTGCCATGCCATTTCCACCTGGCACCTCAGTTGGACCAGCGTTCGTGCTGGACGTGCAGACCGCGTGAGACGACACTTCATCCAGTCCCAAACATGCTCAATGGGGGACAGATCCGGAGATCTTGCTGGCCAGGGTAGTTGACTTACACCTTCTAGAGCACGTTGGGTGGCACGGGATACATGCGGACGTGCATTGTCCTGTTGGAACAGCAAGTTCCCTTGCCGGTCTAGGAATGGTAGAATGATGGGTTCGATGACGGTTTGGATGTACCGTGCACTATTCAGTGTCCCCTCGACGATCACCAGTGGTGTACGGCCAGTGTAGGAGATCGCTCCCCACACCATGATGCCGGGTGTTGGCCCTGTGTGCCTCGGTCGTATGCAGTCCTGATTGTGGCGCTCACCTGCACGGCGCCAAACACGCATACGACCATCATTGGCACCAAGGCAGAAGCGACTCTCATCGCTGAAGACGACACGTCTCCATTCGTCCCTCCATTCACGCCTGTCGCGACACCACTGGAGGCGGGCTGCACGATGTTGGGGCGTGAGCGGAAGACGGCCTAACGGTGTGCGGGACCGTAGCCCAGCTTCATGGAGACGGTTGCGAATGGTCCTCGCCGATAGCCCAGGAGCAACAGTGTCCCTAATTTGCTGGGAAGTGGCGGTGCGGTCCCCTACGGCACTGCGTAGGATCCTACGGTCTTGGCGTGCATCCGTGCGTCGCTGCGGTCCGGTCCCAGGCCGACGGGCACGTGCACCTTCCGCCGACCACTGGCGACAACATCGATGTACTGTGGAGACCTCACGCCCCACGTGTTGAGCAATTCGGCGGTACGTCCACCCGGCCTCCCGCATGCCCACTATACGCCCTCGCTCAAAGTCCGTCAACTGCACATACGGTTCACGTCCACGCTGTCGCGGCATGCTACCAGTGTTAAAGACTGCGATGGAGCTCCGTATGCCACGGCAAACTGGCTGACACTGACGGCGGCGGTGCACAAATGCTGCGCAGCTAGCGCCATTCGACGGCCAACACCGCGGGTCCTGGTGTGTCCGCTGTGCCGTGCGTGTGATCATTGCTTGTACAGCCCTCTCGCAGTGTCCGGAGCAAGTATGGTGGGTCTGACACACCGGTGTCAATGTGTTCTTTTTTCCATTTCCAGGAGTGTATTTTCTAAAATTAACATGGAGGAGATGTATCGTTCCGGCTCCCCTTCAAGATGAGTTAGCGCAGAACATTACTGCATATGACATTATTAAATGAAAATGTGCAAAATATGTCAATTTACAAATCGCCAATGGTTGTAAGTGAAAATGTGGCTGCACTAGGAGTTCAGTTTAAATTCTCATCGATAGGGACACCGAAGAATTTTAAATTTTCACCATATTTATTGTTTCCTCGCCATGTGTTACACTTATCATTGATGTAGTGCAGAACTGAATATGTTGTGACTTTTTAAAACTGAGGGTGAGGCCATTCGTAGAAAAGCAGTTAATAATATTTCTAAGAGGTTTGCTTATCATTTCTTCTGTTTCTGTATATATGCTTGTATTGATTACAATGCCAGAGTCATCTGCAAAAAGAACTAATTCTGCTTGCTGAGTACTGGATGGAAGATCGCTTATATGAGGAGCAACTGTGGATCTAAGAGACTTCGCAGTGCTTACAATAGCGGAGCGCTCAGATGTTTGCATTGCAATGAGAACCACCGTGCCCTCAACCGCAGCACAGGAAAGCGAAGCGCAGCGAAGCCTGCGTCACTTCTTACACGTTCGGTTTACCGTCCCAGCGTTCATCATTTGCCCAGGTTACTACCGATGTTCCTGCAACTCGAGTTCTCTCCCCTATAATAACTGCCCTACAGTATGCGAAAAACCAGAGGGTCTGAACATGACAGAAAACAGGATACAGCGGGGGCGTAAGCATGCAGTTACACTACTGGCCGTTAAAATTGCTACACCAAGAAGAAATGCAGATCATAAACGGGTGTTCATTGGACAAATATATTATACTAGAACTGACATGTGATTACATGTGATTACTTGGTGAGAGATCTGGAGAATGTGCTGGCCAGGGCAGCAGTCGAACATTTTCTGTATCCAGAAAGGCCCGTACAGGACCTGCAACATGCGGTCGTGCACTATGTAGGGTTTCGCAGGGATCGAAAGAAGGGTAGAGCCAAGGGTCGTAACACATATGAAATATAACGTCCACTGTTCAAAGTGCCGTCAATGCGAACAAGAGGTGACCGAGACGTGTAACCAATGGCACCCCATACCATCCCGCCGGGTGATACGCCAGTATGGCGATGACGAAACACGCTTCCAATGTGCGTTCACCGCGATGTCGCCAAACACGGATGCGACCATCATGAAGCTGTAAACAGAACCTGGATTCATCCGAAAAAATGACGTTTTGCCATTCGCGCACCCAGGTTCGTCGTTGAGCACACCATCGCAGGCGCTCCTGTCTGTGATGCAGCGTCAAGGGTAACCGCAGCCATGGTCCCCAGCTGATAATCCATTGTTGCAAACGTCGTCGAACTGTTCGTGCAGATGGTTGTTGTCTTGCAAACGTCCCCATCTGTTGACTCAACGATCGAGACGTGGCTGCACGATCCGTTACAGCTATGCGGATAAGATTCCTGTCATCTCGACTGCTACTGATACGAGGCCGTTGGGATCCAGCACGGAGTTCCGTATTGCCCTCCTGAACCCACCGATTCCATATTCTGCTAACAGTCATTGGATCTCGACCAACGCGAGCAGCAATGTCGCGATACGATAAACCGCAATCGCGATAGGCTACAATCCGACCTTTATCAAAGTCGGAAACGTGGTGGTGCGCATTTCTCCTCCTTACACGAGGCATCACAACAACGTTTCACCAGGCAACGCCGGTCAACTGCTGTTTGTGTATGAGAAATCGGTTGGAAACTTTTCTCATGTCAGCATGTTGTAGGTGTCGCCACCGGCGCCAACCTTGTGTGAATGCTCTGAAAAGCTAATCATTTGCATATCACAGCATCTTCTTCCTGTCGGTTAAATTTCTCTTCTATAGCACGTCATCTTCGTGGTGTAACAATTTTAATGGCCAGTAGTGTACATCGGTTCCAGCTCCCAAGCCTTACGACCGTAATACATATACTCGCAGTCCTTATGAGCTCGACTACTCTGACATGTTATGCGAATTCCAGGGTCCACAGAGTACCATACGAAACAAACCGTATCCTCCCACCCATCTGGCCACATCTGAGCCAGGACGAGAAGCTGCTATAAACAGCTATTGTGCTTTAATACTGCAGATCTTTCTTTGCCTATTAAATGAAACAAACGTGGTAACGACACGGGCTCTTAGACAGCATGTTGTTGAAAACGTCTGCAAATCTGACAATGGCTTTTAAAGACCTCCAGTGGATGCACGATCGGCCTTTTCGAACAGAGAAATCTTTTACGGAATTTGGCAACAATCATATATACGTAGCTTATATTTGTGAGACTTGATTTAAGCCATCCCATCGAATTAATTCAAATATTATGTAACGCTTAGACACGACAGAGAGGATGGAAAAGGAGGCTTAGGCATTTTCATTGTATCGATGAGTTGGAAAAGGGGTCGGGTACCAAAAAGTAAATTTTTCAGGAGAAAAAAAAAACTTTTCCTACACAACGGGTTTAAGCATGATGTGGAGTTGCCATGTAGCAAGTGCCCCAGGGTGAAACACTACACACCATTACAACAAACTTTAGCAGTTTCGGAATAAAGTGGAGACGAATCTTTTTCGAATTTGATGATGTTGATGAGGCAACTAGCGTTCTGTTTGCAGCAGAAGGCTTGTAATATTATTCATATTCATTACAGCAATAAAAGAGTGTGGTATGAACGTACAGGTTTATTCATAATATACCCAGAATACAGCCACAAGTAAAATACAGCAAAGCAGACAATGGTGTGTTGGAGCCCTTCCACGCCCATACCAACGTGGTGACCATCTCAAAAGATCCACTCTCACCTCCGTAATTGTTAGTTACCAATCGAGTGCTTCACGGGATGTTGGGCAGTGATGTTACCCGTACGTCTGAGTAGGACTACCCACTAATACGGTCGCATCGAGGAGACACATAGTGAAGGGAAAACGAACAAAGAGTAGCTTTTTCAAGGACAGAGGGGAAAAAAGTGCCAAGGCAAGCGCCAATTGGATATGATTCATTTTTATCTTGTACATCCTTCGATGGCCACAGGCAGATTCTGTTATCAAATGATTTGTACTCGTCGGGTATGTACTGTATAATTTTCTTTACGTCGTCTAGTTTCTTTCCTTTTATTGGAACAGGTCGATTATATGCTTGTTTATATGGATATATCCCCTTCTCTAACACAATACTCTTTAACGAGCAGTGCTTTTAATGGGACTTGACCCCTATTATATACCTAACGACGCGTACAGACACAAAAAGTTATCTGTGGATAACATAATTTGAGAAAAAGGTGGAAATGACCCCTTTTACAACCCATCGACTCAAAAGACTGCCAAGCAGCGGCGCTGTAATTTACTCTCGTGGTGGCGTGTTTATTATTGACGCCATTTACAAACATCCTCAGTGTAAATTACAAAACCTTGATCTCGATCAGATTATGATTGGGCAGCTTTATGTGGTGTCACCGCCAGACACCACACTTGCTAGGTGGTAGCTTAAATCGGCCGCGGTCCATTAGTACATGTCGGACCCGCGTGTCGCCACTGGCAGTGATCGCAGACCGAGCGCCACCACACGGCAGGTCTCGAGAGACTGACTAGCACTCGCCCCAGTTGTACGACGACGTTGCTAGCGACTACACTGACGAAGCCTTTCTCTCATTTGCCGAGAGACATTTAGAATAGCCTTCAGCTAAGTTAATGGCTACGACCTAGCAAGGCGCCATTTGTAACATTGCATGTATCTTAAGAGTCTCACTTGATTCGTCAAGAGCGATGTACCACAAGGATGGAATAAAGTTAAGTATTTCCGCAGCTACGTACTTTTCTTTATAGCATTTATTACGTATCTTGTTTCAGACCTCACGCCATCCTTCGTGAGTTAGCGCGTGCATCTTGGCCGCCTCTTTCAATTAGTGTGCGTAGTGTTGGCAAGTCTGCCAACACTACACTTTACACGCCATTTCCCATTTGTGCGGACCAACATGCACCACTCAGTATGGGGTTGCGAAATATACGACGTAGATGGCAGAAATTTTCTTATACTTCTAGGAAATCTCAGTTTAATACTTTTCAATGATGGCTCTCCTACCATGCTGCATAACCCATGCCGACGACCGTCAGCCATTGATTTGACACTGTGCACCGCTGGCCTTAACCGACTAACGGAATCGCCAGTCAAAAGTGACTCTTGGTTCCGATCATCTCCCTCTAGAAATTGCGATACATTCCCAATAAATTCAGTCAATGTTATATATCACAACTGCTGCTGGCATATCACGGATGCTGACTGGCCACAGTACACTGCCAGAGTCCAGGAGAAGCTTCTCACCTGTAACAATTCGTTAGGTCCGAAAGCTGCCTATCAACAACTCATTTGAATTTCGGAAGACGATGCAAAAATTTCCATACCAAGAAAAAAGGAAGCGTTCGTTTTGAGGCAGACACCAGACAGACACCAGAAGGCGCTGGAGTTATAGCGCAGCGAAAGCATGCGTACAGTAACTTCCAGAAAAAACGGACGGTAGAAAACTTCATTGTATAGCAGGGTATAGCTGCGAAACTCCGCAGACAGTTAAAAGACTAAAAAGAACAGCTGGAAAAAGTTTCATGAATTCTCAAATAATAATTTTAGTCTAGGTGATGTGTGGAAAACAGTCAAGTTTTTTAAACACAAGAACTCACCTAATCATTCTCCATTAAATGACATCTGGCTTGACGATATTGTGAACTTAATATCTCTAGCTTTTGCAGCCAAGTTCCCCGGGAAAACAGGGATCGCAGTCACCCTCTCGTGGTGCCATTTTCGTGTGAAGAACTGATGGGGAGCGTTAAAAAGCCAGTAAAATCCTCAACTGGCATGTGGGGCATAACTACCAGTTGATAGAAAGTCTCCTTCACGTAGCACTCAGAAAACGGCTACAAGTATTTAACCGAATATTGATGAACGACACTGTAATAGAAGATTGGACAACTCAGGTAGTAATATTTATACTGAAACTACATAAGGATTTAGATCAGGTCACGTCATATCGATCTATTTTTCTTTCTTCCTCCATTGTTAAAACTTTAGAGTACCTGGTTAAAAACCACTTCGAATGGTAGTTGGAATCGAATCAGATTCTTCCGTCGAATCAGTATTGGTTTAGGAAAGGCAAGGAGACAAGTAATAATTTAAATACACTCTAAGATAAAAAAAAAAGACGCACCACGAAAGATTTACGTGAAAGGGACGAATATAGGGTAGATGTGATGTACATGCACAGACGAACAAATCATTACAATTTCAGCAAAATGGATTAAAACTTCCTGGCAGATTAAAACTGTGTGCCGGACCGATACTCGAACTCGGGTAAAGCACTTGCCCGCGTAAGGCAAAGGTCCAGAGTTAAGAGTCTCGGTCCGGCACACAGTTTTAATCTGCCAAGAAGTTTCATATCGGCACTCACTCCGCTGCAGAGTGAAAATCTCATTCTGCAAATTGGATTATTTATTCAAGAGGAAGAACTTCACAAATTGAGAAAGTCAATAAAGCGTTGGTCCGCTTCTGGTCGTTGTGTAAGCAGTTATGCGGTTAGCCATCCAGTGAAAGAGTTTTTGGACGTCCTCCTGAGGGATAACGTGGAAAATTCTGTACAATTCGGGCGTTAGATCGTCAAAATCCCGAGGTGGTCGAAGTGTCCTGCCCATAATGGTCCAGACGTTCTCAACTGGGGAGAGAGCCGGCAACCTTTCTGGCCAAGGTAGGGTTTGGCAAACACGAAGACAAGATGTAGAAACTCTCGCCATGTGCGAGCGGGCATTATACCCCTGTAATGCAAGCCCAGAGCGATATGCCATGAAGGACAACAAAACGGCGTGTAGAATGTCGTCGACATTCCGCTGTGCTGCAAGGGTGCAGCGGATAGCAACAAAAGGGTCCTGCTATGAAACGAAATGGCACCCCAGACCACCACTCTTGGTTGCTGGGCCCTACGCCAGGAGACAGTCAGATTGGTATTCCATCACTGTCTGGGGCGCCCCCCAGACACTTCTTTGGCATGGAATCTTATTGACTGGTGTCTAATTGTCTTCAGTGATGAAGTCCCACTTCGAACTGAGCCCTGACCACCAGCTAAGACTTGTCTGGAGACGCCCTGGTCAGCAGTGGGGTACCAACCTTATTCTCGCCTGTCACACGACCCAACAATCAGGAATGATAGTGTGGGGTGCCATTTCTTTTCATAACAGGATCTCTTTGGTTGTCATTAGCGACAGCGTTGCAGCACAATGGTGCGCCGACGATTTCTACGCCCAGTCTTGTTGCCATTCGTGGCAAGCCATCCTGGGGATATGTTTCAGCAAGGTAAGGCCTGCTTGTCTTCGTGCTGCCAAACCCTATCTTGGCCACGAAGGTTGCCGGATCACTCGCCTGTTTGGAGCATTATGGGTAGAGCCCTCCCGCCATCTCGGAATTTTGACGCTCTAACGCACCAACTGGACATAATTTGGCACGATATCCCTCAGCAGGAGATTCAACGACTCTATCAATTAATGCCAAGCCGAGTAACTGCTTGCATAAGTGACAGAGGTGATTAGCATGTTATAGATTTGGTAAATTTGTGATGCTCTCTCTCTTGAATAGACCATCCAGCTTTTCTGAAATTGTACTCATTTGTTTTTCTGTACATGTACATCGCGTCCTCTGATTTACATCTCATTCAGGTAATACCGTCGTGGTGCATCTTTTTTTGACTTAGTGTGTATTTAACCAAATTTGAATGAAAGACGCACTGATAGAAACCGTAACAGCTGAAGTGGTGATACCTATACTGAAACGAGGAGCACGCCACGTCAGATAGACCAAATTCTCTTTCTTCCTGCAAGGCAAAACTTTAGAGCGTCTGGTTAAAAATCGCTTGGAATCGAACGAGATTCTGCCGTCCACTAAGAATGGGTTTAGGAAAGGCAAGGTGACAATTGATAACGTAAATATCTTAATTTCTGACGTGGCCACAAGGAATGAGAATGTCAAGCTGACTATTCTTGATGTTGTCGGTGCACATGATACTGTTCATATACCTGTGTGTCCGCCCCGATAGCTGAGTGGTAGCCGGCGCGGTAGCTCAGCGTGTTCGATCAGAGGGTTAGCTGCCCTCTGTAATAAAAAACTGAGTTAAGGTATCAACGATGAACTTCAATAAGTTGAAACGCGTACGTTTCATGGGCAGCGATGGCGAGCCACAGAATCTCTGACCAGAGAGCATGTAGTTAGTGCAGTTGCGCTCGACTCGCAGTAGCGGAGAGCAGTCTGTCAGTAGTGGTAGCCCAGAGCAGTCGGCGGGCGTCGGCACCGCAATGGTCGAGATTCAGGACAAGGTATATTATTAAGCAGCATTGCGCTCAGCTAATGATGTAAATTAACTGTAACTAATTTGTGTAAGAATCGCCCCCAATAATAATTTTTATTTCAAAGCAATTTGTAACAAAAGAATCATTCGATTTCCTTCCATTTCCTTCAAACAAAAGTTTCAGTTTACTTCAAAAAAAAAATTAATTATTGCGATGCATTTCCTCCAAGCTGTGGCGCAGAATAAGAGCAGATATTTCACATGCAGTTATACTAAGGTAAGGAATTAATTCTGATTTTTGCACAGGGCCAAAGACTGATATTTCCGTCTATTTGCGTTTCCATTGTCACTGAGATTTTAATTATCATTGAATTGACTTTCATTTTGTGAGGAACTTATACTTGGGTCAGATAGCTAATTTTTATTTAATTGTCTTTGTCATTAAATTTCTCTGGAGAGCTTACACTTAGCTCTGGCTCCATTTCTAATAAATATTGGCTATTTAAATTTTTGTGGGGAGGTTACACTTGGCGACACCCAGTCCAGGATCGTATTTCGTGAGAATCTTTTGTAAAACAGTCAGATATCTGCTCTTATTTGCTTAGATATAATTAGAATTTGGCGCAACGCTTTTATTAATCTTGTGACTTTCTTTCTACAGGTCAATGGCAATTCGTTGCTCTGTTGTAATTGTGTGTTGCTTTTGCATTGTGCTTATTTCCTTTTTGAATAATTGTGACTATTGTGAAAATGCCGCGAAAGACTGTGAATAGTGTATCGCGAGGTATTTTGAATGAAATTTCCGACTTAAACAACATGACCGATAGCAATTGTGACGCGCAGAGTAGTGATGACAATGCTGCGTTCACCGACAATCAGTGCGTTCCAACCACTCATGATGATTTTTGTCTTAATGAAGAACAAACGAACTCGGTTATGTCGTCTGTTAATTTGATAACAATTGATGTCGCGGGGCGCCCTACTGTAATGAGCGCTATTGACTTTGAACAAATGATGATAAGGTTGCTACAACAACATTTTAATGAACAGAACAAAATACTTAATGAAAGATTTGATGAATTGAACAAGCTATTTAGAGAACGAAACAAACAGCTTCTCGAAACAATTGATGAAAGTTTCAAACTGACGAACGAAAAACAAGACAACCTTAACGAACAGAACAAACACGTTGGTGAACGGATTGCAGCTGTTACCGTGCAATGTCAGGACACTAAAGAACAATTACGTGTGGATACTAAGGCTTGTGCTAGTAACAGTAATAAAGAAGTTGGTACTGTTGCACAAGAATTAAGTGGTACACGTATAGGCACAACAGAATCACATAAAGACGAAATTAATGCAGTCACTGAACAATGCCCTAAAAACGCAGTACAGATACGCGACGAGTTTAATTTAGAGTCACTGGAAGTTACACACACTCTGAATACGGAAGGCAATAATAAAAGTGAACGACATAACAACCAAATTGACGAAAGTATTAGAGTAACAGAATTGAAAACCATTGCCGTCACTAATACGTCACAGAATCCGCCACGTTGCGAACAATTGTCAGACTCACGCAGTGCGTATAATTTGAGCAATTTACAGAGACTACGCGACTTAAAATCCGAAAAGCTACGCGACTTAAAATCTGAAAAGCTACGCAACTTGAAATCCGAAATGACACAGACAAACAGATTCTCACAGAAACCGGAACGTGTTCTCAAAATCAGTGACGAGAACGTAGATTATGAGCAAATTTTATCTGTAAGAAAATCTAAAGAATTTAATAATGACAGAATACAGGTACACGATTTACACTGTATAAGACAATTTATTTTTGTACTTTCACCGCTATTACCTGTAATGCAGAAACTGGCTTTGAACCCGATAAGACAATTTGCTATTGTATTTTTAACAGCATTGCCTGTAATGCAGAAACTGGTATTAGCATGGATACAACAATTTGATTTTGGATTTTTACCGCTATTGCCTGTAACACAAAAGCTGAAGTGTATTTGCAGCGCGTAATTGACCTCAGGGGATTCATTACGCTTTAATGAATATGTGCCTTAGCGAGCATAGGGCCCCGAGCTGTAGTAGTGCTGTTTCATCTTTAGTTTTCTGCACTGCTGCCTTCTCTTCTACTATCCTTTATATCTATCAAAATAGCTCTTTAACTATTGCTCTACCTAGAATTAAGAAAAATGTAATGAAAACCCGATGTGACAAATTTTTACCGAATGTGACAATTTTCATTAGGCACTCCCGTAATGACAACTACCGCCGTAATTTTAATATCAGATAAAATTTTAATCATCAGTATGTACAAAATTTTCAGCAATCGCAACCACATTTTTATAACAATAGATGTTTTTCACCATAACAGCATGAAAGTCAGCCGCTTAGCATACGTAACCAACAATGTAGTCTACAAGGTCAACCAAGCTCTGATGTTTCGCCGCGTGCACGTGTAGTCCCTGATACAACAAATAGTAACGCACGGCAGCAAAGAAATAACTACGTATAGAAACACACTATTTCGACTCGTATCGTAATGCGCCGTATAGAAGTGACTATTATGACAGACGTAAAATTAACGAGCACAATTTTCAGCGTACATTTCATTACAGTCGATCTTTTCAGCAGCAAGACTGTCAGCAACAACATATAATCATGAATGAAACAGACAATAGGTGTCATCTATAGCGTAACACGTCAGTAAGAAATAACAGAACAGTTCAAATAGTCGAAATGCCACAGCATCCTCTCGTAAATAACAGCACGTACGACAGAATTTAACCGGATACAGCACAGATTGCATATTCCAGTAACGTAAGCAATACTTATTGACACGCAGAATTTTGTTCACGAGAATGTTATTTGAAATATGATTTGTTGAATGCTCCACTTTTATCGCACCCAGATCTTACCAGAAATTTTTCCATTGCCACCGACAGTTCTAACACAGCTTTAGGCGTACACATTTTTCAGGAAATTGAAGAAGATGGTTCTAAAGTAATTAAAAACATCGCATTTGCAAGCCGCATTCTGTCACCTGCTGAGCGAAATTATTCCGTTACTGAACTTGAAACATTATGTGTTGTATGGGATTTTACGAGATTTAGGCATTTTCTTTATGGAAGACACACGACCGTTTACACAGATCACAGAGCTATACAATTTTTACTTTCGGCTAAATTCACTCATGACAGATTAAGCAGATGGAAACTTTATTTACAGGAATTTAATTTTACGATTGTTCACATTCCCGGCACACAAAATGTTATAGCAGACGCACTATCGCGTTCTCTCAGCACCAATCAGCAAGACGTAGCAAACAACTTCTGCAAAGCAAATTTCAGCATTATGTACATTCAGCAAGTTGCATTTGAAAATTTTATTTCATCGTCATTACAGGATATAGCAAAAGAGCAAAGTAAAGACAATGTGTGGAAAGAAATTAAACACCTTTGGAAAGATAAGAATAATGTTACGATTAGGAACCACTACACTGTACGCAATGACATTCTGTTTCGCCGCTCTCATCCTGACAGCAATAATTGGTTATTATGCATTCCTGACGAACTGGTTAATAAATTAATTTGGTACACGCATTTAAGCTACGCACATTACGGAGCCAGAAAATGTTTTCTTATACTGAGACAGAACTGTTATTTTACAAACATGGAAAAACGTATACGACGAGTTTTAACGTCATGTAGAATTTGCCAGAAAGCTAAGTCAGACACAACTTCACACATTCCTCCATTATATCCCATTGTACCTGTTAAATTGAGACATATGGCCGCAGTAGACATTTTTGGTCCAATTCCGAGAACTAACAGAGGTTTTTGCTACATCTTTGTCGCTGTTGGGCTCACTTCGAGGTTTGTTGCCTTCACTCCGTTACGCGAAGCTGCTGCTAAGACTGTTTCGAAAGCATTTGTAAAGCATTTTCTGTTTCATGTGGGGCATGTGATGGGAGTAATTTCCGATAATGGATCACAATTTCGATCTGCTATATGGACACGCATGTTACGAGCTAGAAACATTTCTCCGATCTATATATCCAAGTACCATGCTTCTTCGAACCCCTGTGAACGATTAATGAAAGAAATTGGTAAACTGTGTAGAATATACTGCCACAAAAGACATATTGATTGGGACACACACATATTCTCATTCCAAGATGTAATTAATTCCATTCCAAATGAATCCACTATGCTATCTCCGTCTGTAATACTGAAAAACGTTGAACCACCAAACAAAATTAAAGAATTAGTAACATTTCCTACATCTCGTCGATTACGACACCACGAAATAATTGACATTGCGCTGAACAACATCAAACGTGCCGCAGAGCGCCGGAGAAGACAGCAAAAACAGGTTTGTAGACGCCGAGACTTTCACGTTGGACAGAAGATATTAGTACGTACACACTATTTATCCAGCAAATTAAAAGGTAAGTGCAGTAAATTTGAACTTCTGTACGCAAGTCCATATCGGATTCGCAGCATTCCTCACCCCAATGTTGTACACGTCGAAACTCTGAGAACCAGGAAATCGAAAGGCAACCACCATTGGTCAAACATAAAACCCTTTATTGAGTGAACATACTTTATGATTTATCACGCCGTAATGCTATTTGCTAATTTTTATGAACATTTCTGCAATTATATTCACATGACTACTTATTGATGATTATCGTATTTTTTCTTGGCAAGTGCGCGGCAAGGTAAGGTTAGCAGGTCGCTCTTCTTGTCGTTACACATCAGACCGTGCATATTTTCCAGATGAACTTACACATTTTTATGACCACTTATGCAATTATATTTATGTGACTACTTATTGATGATTATCGTATTTTTTCTTGGCAAGTGCCCGGCAAGGTAAGGTTAGCAGGTCGCTCTTCTTGTCGTTACACATCAGACCGTGCATATTTTCCGGATGAACTTACGCATTTTATGAATAATTATGCAATTCTCTGTAATGACGCATTAATTTTATCAAATTCTCTCTCCATTAAAGTCTTTAATTATCGCCTCTATTAACTACACTACATACAAGCTGAACACAACGAATGTCACATTTTGTCTTTCTTATGTATGTACGATTGTTTTCATGTTTTGTTTGTATGCACTGTGAACTAGTTAAGGTATAACACACACCAGTTGACTTTGACATTTTTTGCCCTATGATATCTCAACATCGTGACTGTTTTACATTTTCCTTTTTTTTTTGCTGCTGCATTATGATATTCTCTGTACACTTTTTGCCTTTGAACACTGTCTATGCTTTTGACATATTACGTTTTCTGTCATGTTATGCTGTATGCTTAATTGTGTCACCATTAACCAGTCATTATCTAATGGGTATATGATTTAAATGCAAGACATTAATCTTTGTTCATCAATTTCAGAAAGAAATGATACGTAAAGGAAATAAATTAAACAGAAATGGGAACTTCACCTACGGAATAAACGAAAGAAGATGCAATAACTTTATGAGGAAGAATAAATGGATTAGGATTAACAAGCATTAACAAGGATATACTATACTCATCGTAAAATAGCAGTCTTAACTAATCTTTTCTTTCAGAATACAAGGCGATTGATGCAAGCTGTCAGACAGAACTACACATCTTAGTTTTAAGTGATGAAATATGCTAGAGATAAGGAATAGTTGTGTGATGAATAATGAAGTGATTTTTGCAGATGATAATGAATGCTGATGATGAATAATGATGAAGAATATACTAATATGGATAATGAAGTTTTTCTTTACAGGTGATGACGATAATGAAGTTATGATAATATGGATAATGAAGTTTTTTTCTTTACAGATGAGGATGATGTTGAAGTTTATGTATTTATGCTATGTAGTTATTTAAGTATTTGTTGCAGTTTGCTTTGACAGCAGGTGTTATATTGCGTAGTAGGATGACTGAAGGTTTTGGAAAGGACAGCTATGGAACACATTTTTTATACACATTTCACTACCTGTTAATTCGAAGTTCACTACTTTTCAGCATAGTCTGCGTTTCTTCTTTCAGCTCAATAATCCATTTTGTATTTTGTCCAGGAGAAGCTTTTCATGATACTTACTAAACTTGTTACTTATTATACCTGTTCTAATACTTGCAATTTTTTACCCATTTGTGTATATCATTTACAAATGTGATCACATATACTGCCTTGTGTCACAACCTTGCTACAGCTGACTCATGACGAATGATGTTACACATTTTTCATTTATAGGAACAACCTAGAAGCAATTTTTTCTCTTATTTCTTCTTGCTTTCCCTTATAATTACCCAAAGCAATGCATTGCTAGCACAAAAAAAAAACAAAATGTATTACCAGTCTCATATAATGTCACTAGTTTATGATAATTCTGAATAATACTGATCAGCTCTGAATAGTATGTCACTTGAATAATGACTTCTTAATGATACAATATATATATATATATATATATATATATATATATATATATATATATATATATAATGCTTTGTAACTGGCTAATAACTGCCACTGTTTATTGTAATGAGACTACTTATAATGCCCATGATTATTAATGCTATGATTGTAATTTTGTAACTGGCTAATAACTGCCACTGTTTATTGTAATGAGACTACTTATAATGCCCATGATTATTAATGCTATGATTGTAATTAACTGATTTTTTTTATAATGACTTCTTAATGATCTGAATAATACTGAATGATGAACAATGTTTTATACTATTCAATACTTGCTGGCCACTGAGTGCCAATAATTAATGTAACTATATAAATTATGTTATTAATTATGCCATTAATTAGCTCTTGTTTTCAATAATGATTTTAGTAAATGGCCACTGAGTGCCAATAATTAATGTAATTAAGACTTCTGATGAACATTATTCTGTCATACTAAACATGGTTTGTAACTGGACAAAGATTGCCGCTGTTTATTGTAATACGACTACCCATGATGGCAATAATTTAATTTTATGAACATTATTCTGTAATACTAAAATACATGGTACAGAAATGTTCAATAACTAGACTATGGATGCCGCAAACTACTTATGTAATCACTAATCAAGACTTGTGTGTTAGTTAAAGTCCTTCACCTTCTGACCTAACTACCTGAAATTATTGTAACATCCATTGTCTTGTCCATCCTCATTATCATGGAGCACTATATTTGGTTTTTGCACTAATTCTACGTTGGTGTGCCTCTTAAGAGCGTGGTGTTGACACGACATGCTGTCCACCACCGTAAACGATGAAGACGTTATTATGGTCCCACTGTTTGGTGTACCTGGTGTACTGCCAAATGATAGCATGGAATATTACTACGACGTTTCAGTGTCTTGATACATTGATAAATGCTTCTGAACTGCAGATTGTATCACTTGGTGTTGTGATTCTGTGGAAAGATATGGACTTTCAGTGCAGCTGTGTGCAAATTAAAGTGCTACAACCATGATGCAATCCTTTCCTTTCCTATCCTAATAGTGAAAATCATTTTAGCTAACATCATTTATGTACATGGCCTATACATTTCTTTTCGATTTGTTGAACTCCAGTGGAAGTACACTTATGTCACCTGTCGACATGATTTTTTGCCATTATGTTTATTTATTGTGAAAATGCTAAAGACATTTTTTTCGATTTGTTCTGAAGTGCAGTATGTGTGCACTCTTGTCATCTATATTGTATATACTTTTTGTGATTTGATGATTTTTTTTTACCCTTGCGTTTATTTGTTATGAAAATGTTCAAAAGTTTACAGTGCATGTGCACTTATGTGTTAATATGTTTTCTACTGAACTTCAGTGCCTGTGCACTTTTATCATTTTTCAATATGATTTGTGCTTATTCTGTATACCTTTTATGATTTCATTATGTCATTTGTTACTCATTGTATATACATTTCGCCATATGCTGATATGTTCTGAACTGCAGTGCATGTGCACTCATGTCCCTTGTCAACATGCTATTTTGCCATTCTATTTATTTGTTCTGAAAATGCTACAGAATCTTACAGTGCGTGTGCACTTTGTTATCTATCAAATAATTTGTATATCCATTTTTCTGATTTACTAATATGTTTTGTACTTATATTTTGTCTTGTCTGAAATGTTTTGTACTCGGTGCATGTGCACCACATTTAACTCATGTACTATATCTGAATATTCTGTAAATTGTAAAGTTGATTAATTAAAGGAAAAATTTTGCCGCGATTGGCAAGTCCAAATGACTCACCATCGCTGCCAAATTTTTGCCCCCCTAGTGGAGGGTTATGAAACGCGTACGTTTCATGGGCAGCGATGGCGAGCCACAGAATCTCTGACCAGAGAGCATGTAGTTAGTGCAGTTGCGCTCGACTCGCAGTAGCGGAGAGCAGTCTGTCAGTAGTGGTAGCCCAGAGCAGTCGGCGGGCGTCGGCACCGCAATGGTCGAGATTCAGGACAAGGTATATTATTAAGCAGCATTGCGCTCAGCTAATGATGTAAATTAACTGTAACTAATTTGTGTAAGAATCGCCCCCAATAATAATTTTTATTTCAAAGCAATTTGTAACAAAAGAATCATTCGATTTCCTTCAAACAAAAGTTTCAGTTTACTTCAAAAAAAAAAAAAATTAATTATTGCGATGCATTTCCTCCAAGCTGTGGCGCAGAATAAGAGCAGATATTACACATGCAGTTATACTAAGGTAAGGAATTAATTCTGATTTTTGCACAGGGCCAAAGACTGATATTTCCGTCTATTTGCGTTTCCATTGTCACTGAGATTTTCATTATCATTGAATTGACTTTCATTTTGTGAGGAACTTATACTTGGGTCAGATAGCTAATTTTTATTTAATTGTCTTTGTCATTAAATTTCTCTGGAGAGCTTACACTTAGCTCTGGCTCCATTTCTAATAAATATTGGCTTTTTAAATTTTTGTGGGGAGGTTACAAAGTGTCATAGGACGTTCGCCCCGAAAAACACGATGAATTTCGAACAAAATGAGATTTTTTTTTAAAGAAAAAGAAAAAAGTGGTCAGCGTGACGGATTGCCGTCTTATGGGCCCGGGTTCGATTCCCGGCTGGGTCGGAGATTTTCTCTGCTCATGGACTGGGTGCTGTGTTGTCTTCATCATCATTTCATCCCTATCTGACGCGCAGGTCGCCCGGTGTGGGCTCACCTCAACTTTCTGCTTTATATCGCGCGATGATGCGTTCACATTATCACTTACGGATTCATCGTCTATCACAGTGGTCGTCAGGCTTTGTCCCTCAAGATCCAATAAGGACGTTCAAGAGCGGCACCTCGAGCCACATAATATGTACCGCTCTTATTATTAATTGGTAATCTACGTAGATAAGTAAAGGGCGCGATAAGTCGGCCGCCAGGCCCCAATTACTGATCGTTAAAAGTCGGCACCGTTCGGAACATTTCGTGTCGACTGTCCTCTGTTTCAGATTGCTGCCACACTCAGCGACCCCAAAGTTGTGACACTGTAATTGCCTGACTAAGTGTCGTTGTGTTGTTTGAGTGAGCTGATGGTTAATCAACTGATAACAGTAACTGTACTTATACAGAGTGTTCAAAAAATGTGTCGACTGCTTTGAGAGGTGGTAATACTCATCGAAACAAGAAAACTAAATCCACTAAACATGGGTCCAGGAACGCTTACTTTCCGAGATAAAAACGTGTTTATAGGAAGGGCTGTGCAAGGCTTGATTGCTGATATTAGCACTGTCGTTGCAGTGGCGCTCCGTCAAATGTGTCAGAAGGCTATTATGATGTCTTACTCACAGTGTGTATTGTGTATTGAACCGGAGATCTAGAAACGACGGAGAGGCTTCATCCCGCTGTAGCCCTCAGTAGTTCAAACCGCACAACAGGCCACAGCAGTCCACCCACCCTACCGCCGCCCCACACCCCACACCGAACCCAGGGTTATTCTGTGGTTCAGCCCCAAGTGTACCCCCCCTCCCCCCCCCCCTGCGCGCCCCCGGGAACGTCTCATACCAAACGAATATAACCCCAAATGTTTGTTATGTTGCACGTGTACATGGAGACGGTGTCTGCGCAACAATCGCCCGCACAGTGTAACTGAGGCGGAATAAGAGGAACCAGCCCGCATTCGCCGAGGCAGATGGAAAACCACATTAAAAATCATCCACAGCGCCGGCCGCGGTGGTCTCGCGGTTCTAGGCGCTTAGTCCGGAACCTACGGTCGCAGGTTCGAATCCTGCCTCGGGCATGGATGTGTGTGATGTCCTTAGGTTAGTTAGGTTTAAGTAGTTCTAAGTTCTAGGGGACTGATGACCACAGATGTTAAGTCCCATAGTGCTCAGAGCCATTTGAACCATTTGAATCATCCACAGCGCGGCCAGCATACCAGACCTCGACACTAATTCGCCGGGTGGATTCGTGCCGGGGACCGGCACGCCTTCCCGCTCGGGAAGCAGCACGTTAGACCGTGCGGCTAGCCGGGCGAGTCACACTTACTCACAGTACTCTACCTAGCGATAGGTGATCTGCAGTCAGTTGTGTGGTTCGAGTTGTGTTGTAGGCTACCTTAGTTTCCGTCGTGTTTGTGTTCCTTATTGTACAGTACTGTCAACCCTGGGCAGGCATCATGGTGTTTTACCTTCTTCCAAACGCGGATTCGGTTATGTGTTTTCTATTATTGCGCTGTTTGTACGTACAGATGGTGTAGTACATTTACATTTTCTCTCTTCCACCACTTGTTAGCAATGGAAGGAAGCCTTCTACTCAAAAAGTGAAATGGCGGATATGATATTCTGCTGTGGTTTAGCAAATCGACGTAGCCTACTAGCCCATGCCCTCTGCGCCGGAAAATATCCACATCACAGAGTGCCCTCTGATAAGCTGTTCGGTAGAACTTTCCAGCGTCTGTGGGACACAGGTACCCTTGCATCTCGAAAGACTGAAGTGGATGGCCCCACACAGAGAAGCCTGTGCTACGCTTGTTGGAAGAAACCCCTAGGACCAGTGTGCGACGACTTAGCAGCATCAGAAGGCGAGTCTCACACTCTTGTCGGTGGGAGGGGCGTACTTCGTGGTCAACTGCTGTACCCACATCCTTTACAGCGCTTTCGTGCCCTAAGGCCACGGGATCATCATGGCAGGCGGCGGTTCTCTCAATGGTCGTTGCAGAAGTGTGCCGCAGATCTACTGTTCACACCCGAGATCTAATTTACTAATGAGGCAGGGTTCACAAGAGATGGCGTTGTGAACTGAATTTCCATAACCAGCATGTATGGGCAGATGTAAATCCCCAAGCAATTCAGGAAAGAGGACATTACTACCGACTCACAATCAACGTATGGGCAGGCGTACTTGGTGATACATAAAAAGTCGCTCTAATCCTGTAACTGATTAGGTCCTAACTATTCATGGAATGTGTGGCCAGAATATATGATTTTATTTATTGACTGTTAATATGTTGCTTAAACGTTTTCTGTGGGAGACATATCACGATGTATGTAAAGCTCTCTAGTGGTTAAGGATTGCATTTTAGAGATGGGTGTGGCCGGTTTTAATGTTTCACGTCGAGGTTGGAGCAGATATCCACCTTGGCTCCTCCAGAGGCCCAGACTGAGTTTAGATTTGGCAAATTTTTGAAAGACAGTACATCAGATTTTACTTTCAAATCTTTGTTTTTTAACATTTTAGACAGGCATCATGATTTTACAGTAGTCTACACTGATGGATCCCAACAGGGGGATTTTCTTGCCTGCTCAGTCGTGTTCCCCGAACGTGTCATCAGGATTCGCCTTCCCCAGGAGTACACTGTTTTTTTCCGCAGAACTTCACGCGATCCTGAAGGCAATGGAGCAGATACGGTTTACTCAGGGCAAACACTTCCTAATTTGCTCTGACTCACTGAGCGCATTACAGTCACTGCAGAACCTGTACCCAGCGGAGAAGTTGGAACAGCTGATTTACGACCAACTGTACATCCTCCAACGAAAGGGAAAGCAAGTGTCCTTTTGCTGGGTGCCAGGGCATGTGGGCATACGGGGAAATGAACAAGCTGATAGAGCTGCCAAGGATACCTGCAGATTACCGGAGGTGACACAGTGTTCTATTCCTTTGCAAGGTGTCGTTTCTGTGCTGCGGCGGAAGTATATGCAATTGTGGGAGGAGGAATGGCTGGCGGTGAGGGAAAATAAGCTGCGGTTGGTGAAACCCACCATCCAGCCGTGGTGTTCCTCCTGCCGGCCACCTAGGCGGGACGAAGTGACCCTTACACGTCTTCGCATAGGGCACTGTCCTCTTACGCATGCCTTCTTACTACGGCGAGAGGAACCCCCGCTGTGTGATGCCTGTGGCGTACGAATAACTGTTCGCCATATTTTAGTTGAGTGTGATTTATATCGTTCTGTCAGGGCGGAAGTTAATATTAGTGGGGACCTGCCCTCGATTTTAGCCGATGACGAGGCGAGTGTCAAGAAAGTTTTAAGGTACTGTGATGTGTCTGGGCTTCAGCCTAAACTTTTAGGTTGGAATTTTTAGTGTGTTGCCGAGTGGCTTACCACTCCTTTTTATTCTTGTAATAGGCCAGTTCCAAACATGTGCTATGTGTTTCATTTTAACCCCTTCCCCTACGTTCTCTTTCAGTTCTCCTCTTTATGTGCTGCTTCCCACTTTGTTACTGTTGACGTGCAAACTGCCTATGTAGACTTTCACCTTTAATTTTAGTCCTATTTTTGCACTTGCCGCATTTTAGTGACACTCGTCCGTTGTTGTTTCCGTTCGGGCGCTAAAGACTACACTGTTGAGCGCCCATAACACCATATCCATCCATCTAGTGGTTAAGTTCTTACGATCAGTGCGCGCCTAATAACATCCTGACAGCCGACCCAACAGAGGGCAATGATCATTGATCTGTCTTTTTCAGCTGTCATATAGACATTTTATGTTTCATAGGTAATTTATAGGTTTCTACAGGCAATGTATCACGTATATTAATTTTTGACCGTAAATTCACCAAAAAGGGTCGGACCTGTTCTCTTCATATATTTCCTTTTCATAATTTTAAATGGGTAACTATATTCGTCTTTTGCTGTATCACAATTGGTTTCTATGATAGTTATCAATATTTAAAAGTGTGCTACATATATTTTACCTAATGTGTTCTTATCAGATTATGTTTCTTGCGTAAATCATGACTACATTTAAGCTCACATTAGCGACATCTAGGTAGGATGTAGGGAAACAGATTTCTGGTAGCTACTGTGCTTCAGTAGCCAGTTGCAATAATGACTGTGTGGACGATGTGGCCTATTCTACACCTCATTTTAGATCCATGTGACGATGCTGTGCTGATTATATTTATATGTTTTGACGATGCCATTACGGCTTTATCACTTCAGGACATGGTGTAGAAAAGGTACGTTTTACCGTATTTTTTCTGTACATTTCCCTGGTTGTATGATAGTATATTGCGATACGTATTTCTGTATTGTGTTCAAAGACACACTGCTCACTAGGTGTATATATTTTTATATTGTAGATCTGAGGATGGTCATTACGGACTGAAACCGGTCATCGTCAAAAGAATTGATATTGTGATCAAACACTGGAATAAAAAACATTTGATAGATAAAAATAGCTATACATGCTACCGCAAAGGTTAATTGGGGCACTTTATCTGGAATTGCCACGCCAGTCATTCCTTACGCCGGAGGGCGAAGGGTGCACGCTTGTCCAGATCAGGCGTGCGGACACCATGTAGAACACCTCCGGTAAATACGTGTATATCGCAGAAAGTATGCATTTCCAGAACCATGTTTATTGGACTTATCTCAGAAAGAATGGATTTCCGGATCCAAGTTTATTGGATTTATTTTTCTTGTTTCGATGAGTACTCCCACCTCTGAAAGTATTCGACACTTTTTTGTACACCCTGTTTTTAAATGCATTGTATAATATGGGACTCGATAACAAAGGTTTACTAAATGCTTAGAATGTCATTTTTCTTCTCTTCACTGCGTGGTATTAAACAGTCTTAATTAATGTAATGTTCCTTGCCACAAATAAGTACCGCGTTTAAAGGTGATCGTCTCTCTAATGTTCATTCACGAATCCATGTTACTTCCATGTAAAATTTTATACAACAGCAGCTGGTCCATAAGAACCGCGCACCTCCGTGAGAAGACAAACAATAGAACATTTCTCCTCTCACATCCTGTAACGCTGCAGTGACCTTGCTACTTACACGTGTACACCTGAGATAAGCGGCCAACTTTGCTTAGTTGACACCGGAATTCACCTACGTCCATTAAAATTAAGCACATCTCAAAATATTATATTTTTAATTGTCACTGAGCATGAAAAGTACACTCTTCAGAAGTTCTTAACCGTTAGCTGACGTTTTAGATTCGACTGTTGGTTGTTAGCTGCATATTATTGTAAAAAAAACTGGTGAGAACCGCGGACCGCACGAAAACATGCATCGGGCCACTGATCTGTCACAATACGGTTAAAAAGTATCTGGCGCTGTTGAACAAATTATAGCACACAAGCCTACGTACGTGCATCGGAGCTATGCTTTCCTTCCCCACTAACGCCTTTCTTCTGGAAGCAACATCTTTGCAGGACAATGCTGTGTGATCATGTTTTACACAGAATGGTAGATACTTTCTATCCACTGATCACAAAGTCGGAAATGCTCTCTCTCTCTCTCATCGGGAATAATAGGCATCCAAGGAAAACAGTTTTTTCACTATGAACGATACGAACACTGAAAATACCTGCAAACTAAATTCACGTAACTGACGTCGTTCCAATGTTCTCGTATGATTATCATGGCTCTTCTCAATTCAGTCATGCAACCTACGTTGATTGTTCCAGCAACGGAAAAGGATATGGGCAGTTTTCACCTATGTCGTACCGGAGAAGTGGGCAAGCTATACTCAAATGTATACCAATGGCTCAAAAATGGATGCGGAACCTTGTACGAGATGCGCTTTCTTCTGCGCACAAACAGCGGAGAAAGAAAGTTTCAGCTGTTAGGCGATGCTTCGGTATTTCTCGTTGAAATGTTCGCTGTTCTACAGGCGGTACAATACGTAAAATCTCTCAAAATCCTCAAAGCAGTAATAATCACTGATTCGCAAAGCGTTCTGAAATCTGTTAGCTACCAGAACTGGCACAAAGATACTTCTAAATACACCCTCGACCAAATGGATTACTATTCTCAAGCAAGAAAGTCTGATCACGTTATAGAATTCGTTTGTATACAATCAAATTCTGGCACTGAATGTAAGGACAAAGCAGATCAACTAGCGACAGAAGCGAGTAGCAGCGGAAGACCCATGGACATAAAACTCCCGTACACAGATTACCTTTTGCAAATAAAACGACAAGCGATTTTTTCTTGGCAGAAAGAATGGACCGATAGTCAGAAAACAAGGGGTTATAGCTGCACAGCCCATCATATCAAGACAGCCATGGTTTCTACTGTACAGTACAAACGCTCAAGGAAAATAATACCGTATATCGTGCGCATGCGTCTCAGCCCTGGATCTCTCCCTGACCGCTCACAAAGAATCGGCGTATTGGATACATCCTACTGTCAATGTGATGACTCACAGTTTCTGATGTAAATCACATTCTATTTCAGTGCAACCGTTTGAAACTGGCAGAGCCAAATTTTTGCAGGAACTTTCGAGACTTGGTCACTGCCAACCACTCAGTAGGGGCTCCTATCCCAGTTCTCGAAGATACAGTCAGTAGTGCATATGATGCCGTACCCAAGTTTATAGCTCAAGAAGATCATCATCATCATTTTACTTTCACGGATAAGGCTGCTGCTAGATCAGTACTCACAAACAAACTAATTCCCATCTTTTACGAGGTCTTCCAATATCTCTTTTTCCCATTCGGCTTGTAGTTTTAGGATCTTCTGGGGAATTCTGTGAGCTGGAATTCTCATGAGGTGTTGTCTCCAATATTCATGAATTTTTAATTTTTTTTCATTCGTAATGTAGGGAGCGCTCTAGAGGCGCGGTGAAGCCATCTTCACTAATGGGGACAACCCCAACAGAAAATCAACCACGTCGCGATACCTTAATCTGCACAGCGCTCGTAACGCGCGAAGTGTGTCTGATCAAGGTAATACTTTAGATTCCTATAACTGTCATTTTTTAAAAATTATACAAAAACAAAAAAGTAATTTGTGGCCTCTCTGCATAGTCTTTCATTGTATCTGCTTGTGGCTGCCAGTACCTGAGCAGTCTCCTGTTGGCTGCAAAGCATGTTCCGCAAAAACTGATATGTTTCTCCCCGTCTACAGTTGCTCTTGGATATTCGCCCACTGAGATAAAAAGAAAAAGTGTTAAGCCAGCCAGGAAAAGATCTTAGCGATTTACAGGCATCAGCAAAACCCAAGGTTTTCCTGCCGTTCCAAACACGGATGCGACCATCATGATGCTGTAAACAGAACCTGGACGTTTTGCCATTCGTGCACCCAGGTTCGTCGTTGAGTACACCATCGCAGGTGCTCCTGTCTGTGATGCAGCGTCAAGGGTAACCGCAGCCATGGTCTCCGAGCTGATAGTCCATGCTGCTGCAAACGTCGTCGAACTGTTCGTGCAGATGGTTGTTGTCTTGCAAACGTCCCCATCTGTTGACTCAGGCATCGAGACGTGGCTGCACGATCCGTTTCAGCCATGCGTATAAGATGCCTGTCATCTCGACTGCTAGTGATACGAGGCCGTTGGGATCCAGCACGGCGTTCCGTATTACCCTCCTGAACCCACCGATTCCATATTCTGCTAACAGTTATTGGATCTCGACCAACGCGAGCAGCAATGTCGCGATACGATAAACCGCAATCGCGATAGGCTACAATCCGACCTTTATCAAAGTCGGAAACGTGGTGGTACGCATTTCACCTCCTTACACGAGGCATCACGACAACGTTTCACCAGGCAACGCCGGTCAACTGCTGTTTGTGTACGAGAAATCGGTTGGAAACTTTCCTCATGTCAGCACGTTGTAAGTGTCGCCACCGGCGCCAACCTTGTGTGAATGCTCTGAAAAGCTAATCATTTGCATATCACAGCATCTTCTTCCTGTCGGTTAAACTTCGCGTCTGTAGCACACCTTCGTGGTGTAGGAATTTTAATGGCCAGTAGTGTAGTTGCCACTATTTAAGTTCCAACCCTCGTACTTTGCAGCCAGGACACCACCGGATTTGATTTGACAAGACTCATGTGCTGGCAGCCACAGGCAAATATTACAGCAAGACTATACAGACAAGTCATAGAGACTTACTAACCACCCTAATAATTTTAATCTGAAAGAGTAAGGTGTGAAACTGAATGGTAAATGTGTTCATTGAATTTAAATAATTGTGGAACTACCAAATGCTGGTGTAACGAGTAAATATTTCCAGACAATTTCAGTTAAGCGACCATCTTTAAGTCACCACAAACATTACACCAAGTTTATGGAAGCTTCCTCGGCGTCAAATACATAACTCTTTTACAGTTGCAGCATCTGGCACGTACATGTGCGTCTTTTATACATTATTTGATGCCAAGAAACATTCTGTAAACTTGACGTGTTAATACGTGAAGTGCTCGCTTGACCGAAGCTTATTTGTCTGGAAGCAAATATTTCTTGCAACAACTTTTGGTGGTTTCACGGTGCCATTCTTTAGATATGGAACTGTTGAGTACCTTTCGTGGCCAAACCACAAACATCCAGCGATTCCTCCTTCTCTGTTCAGCATTTTCCTGTTTGGAATGTCACAGCTATTCTATACTGCACTGAGCAAGGAGCTGCGACTAGCACCTGGCGTTTTTCCTTGAGCGCGTTTAATGTTATTCATACCGTAACACCTTTAGGCTGTTGCATGGTTAAACCTGTGTTCAACAGTTCTGTCTGTAAACTGCCTCTGAGTACAGTAGATTTAATAAATCACTTAAGCGGCAGGCCAAAATGGTCTCTTTCAATTAGACAATAGATTTCTTTGATCCCCATCACCAGCTGAGTAAATGCTAGAAATGGTAAAAACTGACCGGTTAAAATCGATACCAGTATTTTAGCACTGAATAGTCGGTACTTTTCATTATTTGTTTGGTCTCGGTTTTAACAAGTTTTTTATTTTTATTTTTTCTAATAACCTTATAAAAAAAGCGAAGTAGTCGATCTATTACTCAAAGCAACAGTGCTAATTTTTTCGTTTTTAAATTAACATTTTTAAAAAACGAGCAATTTTTATGCATAAAATTTCCATTGCTTTGAAATATTGTGTTATTATAGAAAATGAGAAATGCGGTCATTGCTGTTTGGTAAAACGTTGCTGACGCAATAATGTAGCTATTATCTCTGCCTTGCTGACGCAATAATGTAGCTATTATCTCTGCCTTGCTGACGCAATAATGTAGCTATTATCTCTGTCGTGGCCTATTGGATGGTACACTAGATCACGCAATGTGCGCGACTTGCCCCATCTGATTTATATGATACACTGAGTGACAAAAGTCATGTGCTAGCGATATGTACATAAACAAATGGCAGTAGTATCGCGTACACAAGCTGTAAAAGGCAGTGCATTAGCGGAGATGTCTTTTGTACTCAGCTGATTCATGTGAAATTGTTACAGACAAGCAAAACTGCTTGAAATGACCACAGAAATCAATGTGGGACATAGGAGGAACCTGTCCTGTAGAACAGTGCTGCAAAATTCGGCGTTAATGGGCTATGGCAGCAGACGACCGACGCGAGTGCCTTTGCTAAAAGCACGACATCGCCTGCAGCGGCTCCTGGGTTCGTGACCGTATCGTTTGGACCCTAGACGACAGGAAAACCGTGGCCGGACCAGACGAGTCTCGATTTCAGTTGGAAAGAACTGATGGTGTTGTCAATAAGGCACTGTGCAAATTGGTGGCGGCTCCGTAATGGTGTGGGCTGTGTTCGCATGGAATAAAACACATCATTGACTGGAAATGGTTATGTTCGGCTACTCGGAGATCATTTGCAGCCATTCACGGACTTAATACTCCCAAACAACGGTGGAATTTTTATGGATGACAATGCACCATGCCACCGGGCCACAATTGTTCATGACTGGTTTGAAGAACATGCTGGACAATTCGACAAATTGATTTGGCTGCTCAGATCGCCCAACATGAATCCCAGCGAATATTTATGGGACAAAATCGAGAGGTCAGTATATGCACGAAATCGTGCACCGGCAACGCTTTCGTAATTATGGACGGCTATAGAGGCAGCATGGCCCAGTATTTCTGCAGGGGACTTCCAACGACTGTTTGAGACCCTGCGACGTCGAATTTCTGTACAATGCCGGGTAAAGGGGGGTCGACACTATATTGGGAGGTATCCTATGATATTTGTCACCTCAGTGTAGGTTCATCCTGTTGTCTTCGGTCATTAGTTGTCTTACAGAATGGCAACATCTCTAGTCTGGAATAATTTTACGAAGTGCGGTGCCAACGAAGTACAATGCTCCATTTCCTTTAACACCTTAAGAACCGGAGGAGCCCCAACATACTTACATAGTAGAAGAAGAAAACTTACAACTTAACAATTCATTCATAGTATACGGTAAAAATTGAAAGCCGACCTGGTGCCTGTGTTTACGTAATATGCTCTTATCTGCTTGTAGCGCTTGAAAACGGACAAATTAACACGAAAAATAGAGCCTTTAGCACTGACTATTCGTAATGCCGAAGTATACGATAAATCGCACAAATCTAATGGCTGTCAATTCCACTAAATACCTAGGAATTACAATTACGAGCAACTTAAATTGGTAAGACTACAGAGATAATACTGTGGGGAAGGCGAAACAAAGACTGCGCTTTGTTGGCAGAACACGTAGAAGATGCGACAAACCCACTAAAGAGACAGCCTACAATACGCTTGTCCGTTCTCTGCTGGAATACTGCTGCGCGGTGTGGGATCCTTACCAGGTAGGATTGACGGAGGACATCGAAAAAGTGCAAAGAAGGGCAGCTCGTTTCGTGTTATCGCGCAGTAGGTGTGAGAGTGTCACTGATATCATATGCGAGTTGGGGTGCCAGTCACTGAAACAAAGGCGGTTTTCTTTGCAGCGAGATCTATTTACGAAATTTCCATCACCAACTTTCTCTTCCGAATGCGAAAATATTTTGTTGACACCCACCTACGTAGGGAGAAATGATCATCATAATAAAATAAGAGAAATCAGAGCTCGAACGGAAAGATTTAGGTGTTCCTTTTTCCCACGCGCCATTCGTGAGTGGAATGGTAGAGAAGTAGTATAAAAATGGTTCGATGAACCCTCTGCCAGGCCCTTAAGTGTGAATTGCAGAGTAACGATGTAGATGTAGTGGTGTGATCCTCGATTAGAACGTGGTTTTTGAGCAGTTTCAGAAAATTAGAATCAACAGAAGAATGGAATGGGAATGAAGTCTCACGCTTCTCAACAGAGCGTAGGGGAACGATGCGGAAGACCCGCACCGCCGTACTAGGCAAGGTCCTAATAGAGGTGGTTTCCTGTTTCTTCCTCCGACTGTCCCTGACAGCGCCGGGAATCGAACCCGGGACCCCGTGATCGGGAAGCGAGAACGCTACCGCGAGACCACGAGCGGCGGACAACAGAAACATATTGGTGGTTTTTTATAGTATTCAGGCATTTATCAATTTTCGAAAAGAGCAGTGAACGGTGGACAGACTTATTTTTATTTGCTTGTTTCATTTAGTATTTTGATTCCACGTGTCTTGAAACTGAGGAAGGCAAGATTTTTCTATCTTTGTTCGATTTTTACTTTATTTCATGAAATAATGGAGATAAAAAACCAAAAACCGTTTATTTCAGAAACCTGTTATTTTAGGCGGTTTTAACACTCGGGTTAAACATACGTTGAAAAATAACAATATAACCGAAAACCGGTTGTTGTAGCGATTCCGCCATCCATATTAAATGATCCTTCTCTAATGACCAGACTGTCGACATGACATTAATGACGTTAAAATTTTAATCTTGTTTTCTTTGCGCTAAATGAGATCAGAGTTTTTGAAATCCCAAGCACTGTTAAAGAAATTGTTACTTACAAATCGACTTGTACGACCTTTATATCTAAAGTCCATGAGCGATTTTATTCTCAAGTATTTAAATTGTGACGGTGTTGTGGTTGCTCACCATTCATTCAGTCGTGGTAACATTCCTTTTCACGTTTAATAATGGAGACTAATTCGCCATTCTCCCTCCCTCCCCTTTTAGTTTTCAGCGTCGATCATTCCATGATGATTCATTCGGCAGCTCTCCTTGCAAGAGTTTCTTAGTAACTCGTTACTCAACTCGAGTGGAAAAAATTCTACCGCAGTCGAGTTACATTTCTAAATAAGTGAAAGACGCAACCGATTTCCAGGTTAGTTTGAAGCGAAGACAGTGACTGTTCGTAAGTTGTGGACTACCTGGAAACAACGAGCATAAATAAACTGAGTTGAAATCCTTGAGTGTCTTTTCGAATATTGTCGACAGTCGGTGTTGTGCTGAAGTCGACTCACAACAGGTCGTCTTGCAGTTTCTCCGTAAAAACCATGACATGAGCATCCGCCAGTGCCGAATGAGCTTGCGTTGCAGAACTTTAGACTGATGTGGATGTCATTTAGCAGAAGTTTACTCTTCACTGCTGCGAGTGAAACAGGTTTCAGGGGCTCCGGAACGCCCTATACTTGCAATGTTAAAATAACGCTTATAAATTACATCTTTCCTCACAAAGTATTTGAGGTAGGAAGTTGAACTTTTTACAGATTATTTATTGGAATATAGGCTACAACTTAACACAGGGATTTTACAAAATTTTAGTTCAGTTATTAAAGATTATTTTTTTTCAATTGTAATGAAAATTCGCAACATTTTTTTGCAATTTTTTATTTATATATTCAAAAATATACAGTTTTTTGGAAAAAGGCTGTGTTAAATTATGCAGAAGGTACTGTGTAACATTTACTGAAAATTTGAAACAAATATGTTTGGAAGATCCTTAGAAAACATGTAATTAGTATGAGAAAATAAAAGTTTTGGGAATCGAGCGACAAAGATTGGATTAACTTTTTAGTGCATTCCAGGTCCATAGGATGGATTATCTTCATCCTCTGCAAACTCCTCTTCCAGCTTCCTCTTGTTCCTCCTCCCGTTTACTCTTGCTTGTATTTCTAGACTCTTTACAGCCCTGTCTGCAGCCCGAAGGCGTTCCTTGTCTAAAGCAAGCATCGCTCGTACCATGTTAGAACCTATCTTCATTCCCATACGAGGTGCGGCTAGAAGAAAACCGGACTGATGCTGGAAAAAACATTTATTTACAATTATTTACAATTTCATGTTATCTCCTTCAATGTACTCTCCTCCTCGGTCTCTACACCGCTCCATACGAATTTTCCACTGTTCATAGCAATGCTGCAGATCATTTTCGGTAAGTCCATACATTACTTCCGTCGCTTTTTCTTTTACTACTTCAACAGTCTCAAATCTAGTTCCTTTCAAAGCTGACTTGACTTCAGGGAAAAGAAAAAAGTCACAGGGGGCCAAATCAGGTGAGTAGGGTGGATGATCTAAGATGGGAATGTTGTGTTTTGCCAAAAACGTCTTCACTGACAACGCACTGTGATCTGGGGCATTGTCTTGGTGAAGGATCCATGACTTTTTTCTCCACAAATCGTTCCGTTTTCTCCGTACTCGCTCACGTAGGGTAGCCAGGACGCTAATGTAGTAACGCTGATTCACTGTTTGTCCCTCTGGTACCCAATCAATGTGCACAATCCCTTTGATGTCAAAAAAAAAAAAACAATCATCATTGCCTTGAATTTCGATTTTGACATCCGTGCTTTTTTTTGTCGTGGAGAACCAGGAGTTTTCCCATGCATCGATTGGCGTTTAGTTTCGGGATCGTAAGTAAAAAACCACGATTCATCGCAAGTAATAACATTTTGTAAGAAGGTGGGATCACTTTCAATGTTTTCCAGGATGTCAGAACAAATCATTCTTCGGCGTTCCTTCTGTTCAATTGTGAGACACTTTGGAACCATTTTTGAACACACTTTGTTCATGTTGAAACTTTCATGAAGAATCTGCCTAATACATTCCTTGTCAACTCCTGTTAACTCAGACACTGCTCTGATTGTTAAACGGCGATCTTGTCGAACAAGTTTACCGATTTTTTCAATGTTTGCATCAGTTTTTGCTGACAATGGTCTGCCAGTGCGAGTGTCATCACTGGTGTCTTCGCGGCCATCTTTAAATCGTTTAAACCACTCAAACACTTGTGTTCGCGATAAACAATCATCGCCGTACACTTGTTGTAACATTACAAACGTTTCACTTGCAGATTTTCCTAGTTTGAAACAAAATTTGATGTTAACACGCTGTTCTTTCTGTACACTCAACATTTTCCGACGCACAGACAAAACGTCAACTACTTAAAACAGACGCCACGGGCAGACTGAGTGCAGGAGGCAGATGAAACTCGAGCAGTAGGCGGAGCGAGAGTCACGTGACAGGCCACGCGACTTTCAGCCTTATTGCATTCGTTTTATTGTTTCACCAGTACATAGGAGTTGCCAGGCGACAACTTGAAAGGGGAGTGCAAATGCAAGATTTGTGTACAGTGTGCATCACAATTAGTGGCGAAAACTGAAATGGATGAGAGTGTCCGAGGGAAAAAGAAGGGCGTCAAATCATAAATCGCGTCTGTGGAAAAATGTTCTCGAACCAGCCCTGCGAGAGCCACCATATCGAAGATTTATATCGCTTGCAGGGATAGCAGAAAAATATCATACGTTAAGTCATAATGCGGACGAAAGTGTGTGCTGAGTGGTCGTGAGAGCCGAGCCATCACTGAAGAGAACTGTGACGAAAAATACGAGGACGACAGCTGCAAAAGTCACTGCATATCTGAAAGTCTCACTCGCAAACCCTGTCAGCACCAAAACAAAAGGAGCTCCATAAGTTGGAAATTCCAGGGCGAGCTGGAATTCCAAAACGGTATATCTGTGATGCAAATGACTGTGACAGGAAAATATGGTTCCAAAACAATAAAACCTGGACAGTGGAGCAATGGAAGGAAGTAATTTGGTCGGATGAGTTTTGTTTCACACTGTTTCCAACTTCCGGCCAATTTACGTCCAAAAAGAGAAACTTGGCGCGTTGATGATTTGGTGCTCCGTCGCTCTCATGTTTAGTCTGCAACGTCGTATTACTGTCAAGGATTATATGATCATTTTGACTGATCAGATCCGTCCGATGGTACAATGTTTGTTCCCCAGGGGTGATGAAGTGTTCCAAGACGACAGGACCCCTGTCCACTAAGCTTGCATAATCCATGACTGGTTTTATGAGCACTAGGATTAATTTTTGCATCCAGATCCCAATATTATTGAGCCTTTGTTGTCTGCTTTGGAAAGAATGGTGTGTGATTGCTGTCCACTTGCATCATTGTTACCTAAACTTGCACCTATTTTGCAAGAAGAACAGTATAACGTTCTCTTGAAAACTTACAGGACCCATATTTATCTATTCAGAGTCGACTGGAGGCTGTTTTGAACACCAACTTTTTTCCTACACTGAATTAGGCATGGTAATGTGTTGTTTTGGTGTCCCAAACATCTTACATAAAATATCCTAACACACTTTCCATAGCTCGGGAAACAAATTCTTTCATCACATCAATAATATTAGTTTTCCCAGCCCTATCTTGATAAACATGAAGGAAGCGAGATGGGTGTCCAGCTGTTTCGGCAAGTTTTAAGTCGTCTCCATGAAACAGTTCTTTAACCGTACCACGTTCAGAAATTAGTAGTCTACCAATAGAATACATCGTTGTATACCATTCGCAGTGGTTTGCAGCATTTCGAACTATGCATGAAGTTTATTTAGGTTAAAGTCTGTGGTGTTTGTACTCCAAGAACTCGTCCAAAAATTACCTAGATGGAAAATTTGTTTCAGAAGACGTAACAAGTACAGGGTGTCCGAAAAGTCTTTCCCTGATTACATAAACTGATAACTCAGGCTAGAAGTATGACACACATATGACACTGGTGTCTAATTGTTTACAAACTATCAAAGTTTTTTTCACACATCAGTAAACTTCCACATGAGCACCCTTGGTAGCACGTAGCACATCTAGGCGTTATTCAATTTCCATCCACACATTAGCCAACATCACTGGAGGGATAGATTCAACGACTGTGGTTATCCGTTGCCACAGGGTTTCAAGATCTGGTACACGTGTTCGGTAGACATCGTCCTTGACATAACCCCACAAAAAAAAGTCTAATGGGGTTATGTCAGGAGAGCGTGGAGGCTAAACCATTGGCCCATCACGACAAATCCATCGCCTAGGAAAGGTCATATCGAGATAGGCACAGACGTCCAAACCCCAATGAGGCAGTGCATCATGTTGCTGAAACAAGACATCGGGGTGATACTGAAGCAGCTGAGGAACAGCATACAGTATCAACATGTCCAGATACACTGCAGATGTGATTGCAGCCTCAGCGAAGAAGAATGGCCCGATAATTCGATCGTGCAATAGCGCGCACAAAACATTCACCTTTGGACTGCCTCTGGTGCACTCCATGACCTCGCCAGGAGGTTGTGAACCCCAAATGCGCACATTATGGCGATTCACTAATCCACAGACAAAAAAAGGTCGCTTCAGCGGAAAAGGCAATTCGTCTGAGATAGCCATCATCGTCCTCAATACATGATAGCATTTCGACGGCAAAGTCATATCGACGTGTACTGTCATTGGGCAACAAGGCCTGAACGATTTGCACTTTGTATGCAAGAAACAATAAACGTTTGTGTAAAATGTCATGAAGAGCGCTTCTTGACATCTGTAATTGAAGTGAGGACCTGCGCACCGATTTCTTCGGACTTCGCAGAAAAGTCTGCCTTACAGCTTCCACCCTGTCTGCTGAGCTTGTTGGTCGACCAGGCATCGGAAGGTCAGCAACCGATCCTGTGTTCTTGAACTTCTCATACCAGGCTTTAATGCTCTTGACATCAGGTGGATTCCTTCCAAATGTTGTCTGGAAGTGTCTCTGCACTGTGGTTGGTGATCGTATCTCATGGTACCACAGGACACACTGTGCCTTCTCCTGATTGGTTAACATGGCTTCTTGGGCACTGCACCTCATCCACTACTTACGTACTGCGAACCTAAAACAGAAACAAACTTTGATAGTTATAAACAATTCAACACAAGTTTTATATTTGTATCTTACTTCTAGCCTGAGTTATCAATTTATGTAATCAGGGAAAGTCTTTTCGGACACCCTGTGTTTCTACAACTAAGAATATCCGCTTCACATCCTTATGGCTGAACCAACACTCAATCTCGTTCAGAAACAGATCAAGAATTTCAGCGAAACGTTTCTTAAATCTTCATTCATGATACAATTATGCAGAAACAGACAATGTTGCTGCGTCTCTTAATCTCGCTGGGAGTTTTCATGCCCATGAGATATTTGGGTTTTGCAGAGATAGGGTCTTCCAATAATCTTTGGCTTTCTCTAGTAGTATCTCCAACTTTTTCACAGTCATAATATTCGCAAGAACTGCTTTTAAAGGATCTACACAATGTTTCATTCTGGATGCATTAAAAATTGGATTCTGTTGAGATACGACGAGTTCTCCGCATGGTTCAAACAGTTCAAAAGGGGCTCTCATATAAAAAAAGTCTCAAACTTTTCGAGCCACTTCGCATAGCCCCACAGGACTGACAATTTTTCATCTCTAATTGACCTCTATGCATTCAATACATTGGTCACTATTTTCTGGACCTGATCACTGCTTTCCCTGAAATGTTTCAAAGGTGTTACAGCTTATCACACACACTGATATCAGTTGTTGAGCTTTCAGATCTGGATTCGTCTTGTCGGCATCAAATAATAGTGTAACACCAACATATACGTTTCTGCATAATTATATTTGAGACGTCTACCGCAATTACAAAGACACCAAACAATAGATCACAGCTTCTTCAAACTACTATTTTAGTGGAAGTAACAGCTCCTTGGCTGGCCTTGAAGAATAATTTTCTTCAAACTCTTGTTCCACCCAGAAATATTAGCTCCATCATCGAAACAATGAGCGCTTGTGTCTTGGAGGCTGATGGATTCTGTAAACCAAGGAAAGATTTTTACCTTCAAGTGTCTCAGGATTCCTGAAATGTACAAAAAATGTTAACTGCTCCTAGCCAGCCATGTGCGGCATTGAATCTGCCGTAATTCCATAAATTGGAGAATTTCTATTTGAAATGCAGTGTCTCATGTGAGCCATAATTTCCACTATTTCGTTTTGTATCGATGGTGCCAACCAACCGTCGCAGCACTTCAACCTCATCTTCATTTTTAGTATGTCATCCTTCATCTCACTGCGAAGTGTAATGAGGTTTGCAATGATCTTTTCATGACCTCTCAGTGCATTTCCTTGTCAATCCAGGAATCTGATAGAAGTGGTAATTAGAAGTAAAGCAGCTCTATCTTTCTACTGATTGGCAAGCAGATGTTGCATGTGCTGGCAGGTCGCAGGTGTGCTATTTTCACTTGGTGAATTATTGTGACAGACTCACAATAAAAGGCAGTCATAACAGAGAACACCATTTCTTCATAATGTAGACACAAGTAAGATACAAACCATTTTGATTTGCAAGATCTTCAATTCCTTCATGGAAATTTATGACATGCTGGAGGGTAGTTCGAATTGTAAGATGTGTGGTGGCATCGAGCTTGGCAATCGATATACACACAAAATTGACATTAAGAAAATGAACGAGTTTATCTCTTTGTGTTGATTATTGTTTCATATGTTTATTTATTAACCATTCAGCATGTTTACCATGCAATTAGCTTCTTCAAAATACATTTTACATATTCGTAATAGTTGTCACTTCACCCATTACAGGACCTCACACTTCATGGGCGTTTGGTGAAATGTGAAGAACCTACAGATGAGTAAAAACATTCATAAATAATTATGGGGATGACAATGAATGTATTATTTGAACTAAATGGACCCTAAATGTGACAACATTTCTCCTGAAGAGAAGCTGTGCAAACCGGTCAACATCGTATCACTTTCATTTCCTCATTTAAGTGCCCTATTTGGAAAGAATCGCAGACCTGCACCTGCACAACACAGTTCTTATATTCTTGTGCATGTTCCAGTGTTTCTCGTGCTCTCCTTACTGTTGGGCTTTGCGTAATACTTCCGTAATTAAATGTACAACATACTCTTCTTCATTTGTATTCAAGGCATTGATAACACACACTCCTTGTGTATTACATACTAGAATGTATGTTCCCTTTAGTGCTTCTTGCTCTGGCTTTATAATTTCTTCACCGTCAGAAATATTCCCGTGTTTCTTTATTCGCATCTCATGACTTTCTCTTCCGGTGGCCCGAACATTCCCTTCCAGTTGCGAAGTTCACTTTTCCTACTGTGCCTCATCCCATATTACTCTCTCTCACCTGACCGATGCTTCAGTCTGTGCTTTCACTGACAAAATTCTGCCATAACAAATTCCTTTGGCCCTACTGTTCAACCGTCCTTTCCCCTTGTATGTGTTTGGTGTCTCATTAATCATGCACTAATCATCATGACGTCCCTTTCACCTATCCTGCACATAACCATTCCACAATAATACCCTCTCATGGTTCCATTGGTGCTACTGGTGCCTCACTTTTGGGTACCATCAACAATGGAGGGTCCCATCCTTTGACTTCTAACCCTCTGGACTTAGAGCTAATGATCACTCTGTCTTTTTACGAAATCCCTTCCTATCAAACCATTATAAGGGATACATTAAATGTATTAGCAGTTGCGAATATGGAAATTCATTAGCTGTAGAATGGAATGACAACAATGGAAATCTGTGCCACACTGGAACTTGAACCTGGATTTTCTGCTTATCACGAGTAGTCACCTTATCGTCTGGCTATCCATGCACAACTCACGGCCAGAGCCAAACTTCCTTATGTCATCAACCATGTGTCTACAACCTGTACTTCTATATCCACTGTTCATGTTTCTGTATAGGTGAGACATTTTACTTGGAAGTTGCTCGCCCAGTGTCGGTGGATAAATATGATATTGCAGTGCCTGTGTTATTCTGAATTACGATGTGAAGTTCCTTTGGGCATGCATATATGCACAAAGGAAGAGGCACTATGGCGACTACAGGCATTATGAAATACATTAAATGTATTTGCAATTGCAAATATGGACAACCATCAGCTGTCGATTGGAATGACAACAATGAAAATCTGTTCCAGACCAGGACTTGAACTCAGATTTTCCACTTATCACGAGCAGTCGCCGTACCATTTGGCATGACTCACAACTGTGGCATGACTCACAACTAGACCTAAACTTCCATAAGTCATTAGCCATGCATCTACATGCATGTCCAAAGGAACTTTGTATTGTAATTCAGAATAATACAGGCACTGTAATACAGTATTTATCTGCCGACATGAGCAAGTGACTTCCAAGTAAAATGTCTCACCTGTACGGGAATATACATAATGGATGTGCAATTACAAGCCAGGAGTCGTGCATTGATAGCCAAATTGTAAGCCAACCGCTCGTGATAAGCAGGAAATACGGGTTTGAGTCCTGATCCAGCACAGATTTTTCATTGTTGTAATTCCACTCTACAGCTGATAGTTGTCCATATTCACAATTGTGAATACATTTTATGAATTTCATAATGGCTGTAGTCGGCACAGTGCCTGTTCCTTTCGGCACGCATGCTCTCCTAAAAACATTACCTGCTATTCTTAACTTGAGTATCATCCCAAACATGCTCACTGTTCCACGTGTGACTCCTTGCAATCTTTGAACCTCACAACTATTAACTAGTATATGTACATTCATAGCTTTTTCCTGTTATGTGCTACTGCATCTAATAGAAAAAAATCAAACTCTTTATATAATTCTTTGCAATTCACCTTCACTACTACATTCTCTCCTTCAGTCTATAACACATTTAATTTTTCATCTTTTTTTCCAGATTCCTTCTCAGATTTTTCCTACATTGGGATCCTATGTGTTTACACTTATCGCATCTGTAACATTTGAAAGTCCAACATTCCTGTAACTTCGGCCTAGAATCTCACTGAATGGAGCAGAATCGTCTACAGTGATGAGTCCTGCTTCGAACTGAGCCCCAATGACGAGCAAAGACATGTCTGGAAACACCCCAGACTGTGGTGGGATAGCAACCTGACTGTCACTGGTCTTATGGCCCGACAACCAGTGTCGGTTTGGGGTGGTGCCACTTCATTTCATAGCAGGACCCCTTTGGTTGTAATCTGCAGCATCCTTACAACACAGGAGATCAATGATACTCTATACCCCATTTCGTTGCCCTTCATGGCAAGCCATCCTGGGCTTTCATTTCAGCAAGATAATGCCTGCCCACACACAGCAATAGTTTCTACTGCTTGTCTTCATGCTTGCCAGACCCTACCTTGGCCAGCAAGGTCACCAGATCTCTCCCCAATCGAGAACATTTGGAGTATTATCGGCAGGGTCCTCCTACCAGCTCCGAAGTTTGATGACCTAACACACCAGTCAGATATAATTTGGCACTATATCCCTTGGATGATATCCAGCAGCTCTATTAATCAATTCCAAGCTGAATAACTGCTCGTATAAGGGCTAGAAGTGGACCATCATGTTACTACTTGCTCAATCTGTGAAGCCTCTTCTCTTGAATAAACCATCAAATTTTTCTGAAACAGTAATCATTTGTTTGTCTGTGCATGTACATCACACCTACCAATTTCTGTCTACATTTGGATAATTCCTTTGCAGTGTCTCTCTTTTTGGTCTTAATGTATTTTAACCTCTGACATTTACAATGCAGTCACAAGGAAAGAGAATGTCACAGCTGTCTTTCTTGATGTTGTAGGTACAGTCCTTTTTGGCTGAGCTAATTATTACTGTTGTTTTGTGTAGTATTAGCTACACCATTAACTAACTGGCTGAAGGAAGATGCTGCATTTGAATGGACAGAGGAGTGTGACGCATCCATGAGGATAAATAAGTATGTTTTGACCAGCTATCCTTTCTACTGACACCTTGGACCTCGGATTATGTTGTTGGAGCTGTTCTTAGACAGGAATGTAATGGTGAGGAAAGACCAGTAGGTTATGCTTCTAGGGTAGATGAACCCAGCAGAAATTAATTACAGTAACACTGAGAAGGAGATGTTACCACTTATTTTCGAGTGAACTAATTCAATGCTATTTGTATTAACAAAAATTCATTTGTTCAACTGACCTCAATGCCCTTTTGTGAATGTTGAGTTTGAAGGACCACATTAGTCATTTAACTTGTTGGCTATTAAAATTATGAGAATATGATTACAAAGTATGCTACAAAAAAGAGCGTTTACACCAGAATGCTGATTTGTTAGTCAGAGTGATTCAGACAAGCACACAAGGGAGACATGTAGAATGTTACCAAAACACTTCCCTTCCAGATTTTGTTATAGAGGATGGTATTCTATATCATAAGACACCCCTGGATAATGGAATAGTAATTCCTAAAGAGTAGCAGCAGCAGCAGCAGCAGCACATAACAGCTGAGTGTCATGAAAGTTTGCAGACATGTCACAATGAACGAAGGGACATGAATGCCAGACCAGCTTCAATGTTTTGGTGTAAGGGCAGACAAACTAATGTTTGGAAGTTCATACAAACTTGCTTGCTTTGTGCCTGGAGGGCACCCACGCCAGTGACAAAATTCCCTTACAAATAAATAAATTAAAAATAAATAAATAAATAAATAAATAAAAACCAAACCATTTCAAAATATCACTTTGCCTATCATTAGGCCATTTCTGCAGAGCACACAGAATAAGAAATACATATTATCTATCAACAATCACTTTTCCAGGTACATAATTCTAGTACTATTTGCAGATGTGACTGCAGAAACGGTTGCATGTGCCTTTGTCAATCATTTACCATTTGGAAGTCTGGATTCTATCTTGACTGATCAAGAAGTTAATTTCATGTCTACCCCATTAGTACAATTGTGAAAATTATTGAGGATCAAAAAAATGGCGACCAACACCGTTTTAGCCAAAGGCTAATGATCATCTCGGAATTGAGCATAACACAATCATTCGAATACTGTCTTATTATGTCAGAGATCACACACCAAAAGGGACCGGTATATTCCTTATGAAGCTGCTGAGTACAATAGTGGTATAAGTCCTATGAGGCAGTGTATAGAGGACCCATGAGCTTCCCATTAGAACTGTATAAATTGCCACCTGGCATTGATATGGCTGAGGTTAAGCTGTTGGCACATTGCTTTAAGGCTACCTGGAAACAAGTTGAGCAAAATAATCCCAACGCTACTCAGACAATTGCAATGAAGCAACAAAGGAGTTGCGCTCCTCCAGCACAAACCCAGAGACATAGTTCTGCTTTGTAATCCTGAGCTTATGAAAGGAAAAACTACAAATTCATGCCGCAATATCAGGGCTCATATCGTACCATACTGATCACTTCTCCTGCTAATGCGGAGGTCTAGCTGCCTGATTGTAATGTGTTTGTACATTTTGATCAATTAAAGCTGTATCACGGTCAAGTTCCACCACCCCTTGCAGTACCAACAAGTCCACTTCAAAATATTTCACCACATAGTAAAGATGCTGTGGTAAAGAAGGTTAGGAAGAAGAAAGATAAGTTACTGCCATCACACCTTGGGTATGTTCTAAGAAACATGCATCCCTATGCCCTGAGAATGAAGCTTTGTTCAATGAGTGAATTTATTTCACGATGTCATGTTTATTTCTGTTGTATGGTTGCTAATTTAGAATTGTGAATTGTCATTTTGTGTTTGGCATTGTAGAAGAATGACCTTATATTAGGTGGTTAGAACCATAATTTGAGAGGTTGATTTACCAATTTTTTGTGTGACTTCTTCTGTGTAGGAAGCTGTATAAATTGCTTTTAGGAGGTAAGGCACTATAAGAAATACAGTTAATAGTCAATAACATGAGCAGTGACAAGCAATAATGTATGTTTGCAATTTGGTAAATAGAAGTAATTGTTTTAAGCTATGGACAGCCAAGTAATAGGAGTTAATTAAGTTGTATGATACCGATATCATTTCCAGTAAAAAAGAAAAAGAAGGAATCATGGACAAACTACTAGATTACATGAATGTGAGCTAGATGAGAACCAGTAAAAATGTAAATGCTTTAAAGTAGATGGTGCACCGAGGTAATACACTGGATACCAAATAGTTCTGTGTTGCACTCAGTAAAGACCTGCACATTATGAAAGATAGGCTGTTCAATAACTCACTCACACTGCTATAGGCCACATTTTAACCAATGTCTAACTACTGTGAAACATAGATTATAGCTTTGAGGTAGAATTCTTTGCTGTGCCAGTCCATTGAACGACATTAAGAATGGATATTCACTGGGATATGTAGTAGTGTGCCTCTCAAGTACCTGCCGAAGGTCAGTTTGTACATGAGTATACATGCTCTTGGTGAAGATTTCTATAAATGTCTGCATACACATGAACAAATGGCACATTGCTAAAATTTGCTAACAAAGGTTACTATTGAAACAACAGAAAAGGAAGTAGAGGATTTGTCGTTTTCTTACGTGCGAGAAAGAAATGAAGTACTTATTAAGCATGTGACTGCAATAGCAGACAAAAGATTAAACTATTATGTCTCTTACTTGCTCATATGGTTTATTTGAAATTACTGTACAACACAGTTTTACTGTATGCTTTAACTGAATGTAGGTCTTAGATTTTAAAAATTTTGTGCTGCTTAGTAGTTTTGCAGACATAGTTACCAATTTCATTCCTCTGCACGCCAGATAAGTGAACTCATTTGTGATGGCCAGAGAACCGTTAGAACAGGCATTTGAAGTCAATTTCCAAATGACTAAATGACACGGGAGGATTACAATTACTTGAACAGTCTGTAAACAGATGATAAAACAACACTATTTCAAAGTTGTGTCGACCTCTTACAAATGATGAACAACTCATACCATACAGGTAGCAATTTAGTAATGATCAGGCTTTCACACAACATTTGTTGCTGTTTTGCATCAATTTTGTCATTAGATGATACATCTCTTGTAAGTTAAGAGGATGTAGAAAATACGGTACCAGTGGGAATGTGGTAGAAAAATCCTTACATTATTTGCTGGACAGAATTACATCGTGGTCACTACTGGTCAGAGGATCGACACATACTAAACTGTCACAAATATTACTGTTCACTCTGCTGCACAGGGCAGTGATGTTTATTCAGTCAGTCAGAGGCGACATATAGTTGTTATGTCACCATACAACCCTCCCCCTGTACCCCAGGGTGTGCGATACTGTGGATGAGATCGAACATTGTTTACGAAAACTTTCAGGCTGACTGGTTGGACCCAGTCATGGCACACATCGCACTAGACGAGGAAAGGTATGTTGCTTAAGTTTGAGGCCTGTGTCTAGGTCATGAAGGAGGTTCTGTGAGTCTTGTGCTTCAGCAATCCAGTTGTAATTGAGCCGGGCAGAGGAATGATGATAAATAGTCAGCGACGATGTAGTTAGCACCTTTGATGTATCGCACATCAGTTATTTTTATTTTATTTATTTACACGTCAAGTTCCGTAGGACCAAATTGAGAAGCAAATCTCCAAGGTCATGGAACATGTCAGTACATGAAATTACAACATAAATGTAATAACGGATAAAAATAAATGTTTATGAACCCAACAAAAAAGTCAGTCCATAAGTTTAAGTAAACACAATCAACAATACAACAAGAATCAGCTTAATTTTTCAAGGAACTCCTCAACAGAATAGAAGGAGTGACCCATGAGGAAATTCTTCAGTTTTGATTTGAAAGCGCATGGATTACAGCTAAGATTTTTGAATTCGAGTGGTAGCTTATTGAAAATGGATACAGCAGTATCACACCTCTCTGCACGAGTTAAGGAAGTCTGATCCAAATGCAGGTTTGATTTCTGCCGAGTATTAACTGAGTGAAAGCTGCTTATTCTTGGGAATAAGCTAATATTGTTAACAAGAAATGACAGTAAGGAATATATATATATTGAGAGGCCAATGTCAAAATACCCAGACTCGTGAACAGGGATCGACAAGAGGTTCGTGAACTTACACCACTTATTGCCCAAACCGACCGTTTCTGAGCCAAAAATATCCTTTTAGAATGGGAAGAGTTACCCCAAAATATAATACCATATGACATAAGCGAATGAAAATAAGCAAAGTAGACTAATTTTCGTGTCATATGATTACTTACTTCAGATACCATCCAAATAGTAAAAATGGCAGCATTAAGTCTTTGAACAAGATCCTGAGAGTGGGCTTTCCACGACAGTTACTATCTATCTGAACACCTAAAAAATTGAACTGTTCAGTTTCACTAACCAAATGCCCATTCTGTGAAATTAAAATGTCAGATATTGTCGAATTGTGTGTTAGAAACTGTAAAAACTTAGTCTTACTGTGATTTAGCATTAGTTTATTTTCTACAAGCCATGAACTTAGCTCATGAACTGCACTATTTGAAACTGAGCCAATATTGCACACAACATCTTTTACTACCAAGCTAGTGTCGTAAGCAAACAGAAATATTTTAGAGTTACCCGTAATACTAGAGGGCATATCATTTATATAAATAAGGAACAGGAGTGGTCCCAACACTGATCCGTGGGGCACCCCCCCCCCCCTCCTCACTTTATTGTGCCCCACTCAGACTCCACATCACAGCCATGCTCAACATTACAAATAATGACCTATTGCTGTCTGTGAAATGAAATAGAGGTATCGCCCCAAATGCCTGCTGGTGGAGTCCTCAGATGGGTTGTGTAATATGTCAGCCAGGGGACAGTGATCCACGTAAACAGTAAGAGGTACGGCGAGTAGCTCATGGTCAAAGGTTGACCACTTACAATGGATGTCTGAAAGCCACAGAGGCTGGGGAATGCCAGTTATCTCCTGTCTTAACATGGCACTAATAGCGAGCTCACTCTTGTCTGCTGTTATAGTACGACTCGGAGTCCGATAGGTGTAGTGATCACTGTCTTCGGTATGTCATCTTCCACCATGGGAATCTGGAGGTATGCTGTTTTACAGTCAATAACACTGAATGTTTTGGTAGCAGCCAACATTGAGTGATGTCCTATAAGTTAGGGACTGGATAACTGTCAATCATAGCTTGGTCATTGACCCACAAGTAGTCGCCACACAGGTGCCACGATTTGTCTTTATAGGAGACACCCAGAGACTGTCTGACGGGCGGGCAATGCCTGCCTCTATTAGTTTGTCCACAGCGGCCGTCGCCTCTATTCAGTTTGTGGGGAGGGAGGCGTCGAGGTCTATATCAGACAGGCAGGCCAGATGTACTGTTTTTATGATAAACAGCACCACTGTGAACAGCACAAACTGCTTTTGGCCTGATAGTAGGGTGCACAGCTGTTGCCAGAAACATGCCACAATGTAGAGCAGTGTCACTGGACAGAGCAGTGGGTACACTGTCAGAGTCATGCACTGAAGATGGATACAGCATTTCATTAACCTGTTCAGATTCCTTGCAGATAGGCTCTGGAAGTATGCTGGCATCCTCCAAAGAGACAGATGTGCTGTATGGCTGTTGCAAACATTGTAGGGCAGCAAAATTGTGCTTGACAGCATGAAATGATGCTGCAGTGTCAGCAATGCACTGCTGAAGATCCATGTTTTCGCATCTCCTAATGTCATTTGCATAGCAAAGAATGGTTGGACATCCGAGAGCGAAGCTCATTGACGAGAGGTGTGCACTTTACGAGGAGGTCCATTGTTTTATCACAGTGTGATTAAGTGATGGGAGGTGGACAACAGTGTTTGGTGAGAACTGCACTGATAACACCAATGATTGACTGCTGACCATTATGGCATAACAACAAACCATGGGCAAGGTCAGGAGGCAGGTGATAGTAAAGCAGAAAGTCTGCTCCCAGAACCAGCTCAACCATCTCAGCGACAAGGAAGGTCCACTGCATGTGACTCTGCCCCCAAGTCCAAAGTGATTGAGGCAGTGCTGGTGACCATGACAACAGTGTTATTTGTGGCTCATAATTGGAGCTAAGATGGCGGCGAGAGAGTAGTCGATGATGAGAGCTGGCAGGAAGATGCTGATGTCAGCGCCCAAGTCGATAAGGAAGTAGGTTCAACAGAAACAAACAACCATGAGCCACTGAAAGGGCAATGTGAGGTGGCAGAACTGCGGAGGTGCAGTTGATTAAGGTGTCTTTGGGTTGTAGAATGGCCTGATGCGCCTACAGCAGGCCACTCCTTGTTTGGGTAAGCTGGCTCTGAGCACTATGGGACTTAACATCTATGGTCATCAGTCCCCTAGAACTTAGAACTACTTAAACCTAACTAACCTAAGGACATCACACACATCCATGCCCGAGGCAGGATTCGAACCTGCGACCATAGCAGTCGCGCGGTTCCGGACTGAGCGCCTAAAACCGCTAGACCACCGCGGCCGGAGTTTTGGGTAAGCGCAAGGCGCTGCAGTTGCTAGCATCCTGACCGAATCTGCTATGGAACCAACAGTATCACTTGGCTGTCAAAGGGGTGAACGCAGGTGGTGGTGATCTCTGAAGTGGCATCTGTTTGTACTCAGTGACAGGGGGGAGGGAGGGACAGCTGGCTGGGAAAGTGAGTGTATTCACTGTATCATTCAGCGATTGTTGTGTGTCGGCACTGTGAAGGTCGCACAGCATGGCATTGGGAGGGGGCCCGGGCCGGATCTGCCAGTCAGCTGACCTTGGATGTGCCATGACTGCATGGAGCAGAGGCAGTGATGGCAGCCGGCGGTGATTGGGGGAACTTGAGCCACCTCAGCAGTAGTCTGTTATCGTCAATCACGTCAGAGTAGCTGTTGTTGAAAGTAAAGTTCAGTCTGTGAGGTGAAGTCTGGCATCAAGGGCATCATCCTTGTGTGACAGCATTACGGTCTGGATGTGTGTGGGAAGTTTCAATAGCCACAGTTTCCAGAACATGCAGTCAGGCCTCAGTGTAGGATCAACCTGTGTCCGTAAGTGGCGCCACAGTAAGGACGTGAGGTTGTTTCTGAAGGTTTCTTTGTGCATAACTCCATGTAGTTGCTGTTTAGGAGAGTGTAAGATGTGCTGGAGCAGCAAAGTCTTAGTTGTCTTGTGCTTTGGTGAGTAGATGATGCCAGGAATTGGTAGCCGATTATGACTGTGTTGTCACAGAGGTGGCTGAGTAAGGTCATAAATCTTGCATTATCCTCAACGTTCCCATGGGTGGACATCAAGCACTCACTCAGAGTGAACCATACTGCTGGTAGGTCGGTATGGAAAGGGGGTAGTTGAAAATGAGGCTGGGTAGTGTGGAGCCTGTCCATGGGTTGCACATGCGGGACCAGCCAGAGCATGGCATTGACCGATGCAGGAATGACGGAGTATATAGTATGCGGTTGCAGTTGCTGCATCTCTTGGAGGTGCCTGTCATCAGCAACGTGGAAGCATGTGACATGAATGGCGTGGATGTCACATTGTACATAGCATAGACATTGGGCGACGTACCGTGCCGATGGGGTGGTTGCAGAAGTGTGGTGTTGCGTGGCTCGAAAACCGAAGTAGCAAGCACCGGTTGTATAATGCTCGGTTGATCAGACAGATGCGTCCTGTCTCCGTGAACGGCATATGAGATGTCAAAAGTGCGTGGCACAGATGTGACGTCAAACATGGATTGTCATAATGTAGATAAAACCTGAAGTGATGAATGCTGCAGAATTTATGGCCTGTGGAGCATTTAGCACTGTATGCAGAATGTACCTGAGAGGTTTGTGGCAACGGTTACATAAAACATGGTACGCGGCATGGGAGGTGCAGCAGGAACAAGCGTGATGTCACTGTCCAATGCACCAGGATCACTTTTTAGCAGAATGAGCAGTGTGGAAATAGTTGTCACGCGAAACTCTGACACTAAGGCAGCATTGGCCATTGTAATTTGCTGTTCGTACATCAAAGCAGTAGATGAGGTGATGGCAGGAGTAATTGACAGAATCCATTGTTGATGCATTGGAAAGGTGCCATTAGGAGTGTATGTATAGCATTGTGGCTGGAGAATATCACTCAAGAAGTCACTGGAAAGGTTAGGAAGTCTGTGTGTAGGTGCAGGAGCCCAAACAGAGGAAAAACTAGGAACATATGAGGTAACAGTTGCAGAATAAAGAGGATGTCATTGTTCGTTACTCTATTTGGCATTGTTTCTGTCTAAATCACTGCACTGAATTTCCTCTAGTCCAGGTATGTTAATTTGTAAATTGTCACATGGAATGTTCGTTATCACATTGTGGTACCATTTGTGAAATACTGTCAGCACTGTCATTGATGTGGTGAAGCAAACATTGGCAGCATTGCGTAGTACCCAACCAGCACGGCAGATTTGCACAGAGTCATGATGTGGCGCAGTAGATGGGGTCACCACTGTAAGAAATATGGTGCCAGCAGGAATGCATAAGTAATAAACGGCACACGGAGTCTGGTAAGCAAATCCTTACTTTATTTGCTTGATTTAATTACATCGTGGTTCACAATAGTCAGAAGTTTGACACATACTAAACTGTCACAGGTATTACTGTTCACACTACTGCACGGGGCATCGATGTTTATTTTGTCAGTCAGACATGATATATAATCACTATGTCACCACACTGTCAACCAAGGTAAGTGTTTGTCTACATTACTAGTGAAAGTTTAACGAAAACAGTTTGGTGAATCACACCATGTAATTAGGAACACATTTGGTACGCCCTGCAAAACAATTCAATATTACTCTGTTGCAAAAGGAAAACAAATACACAAATTGGAAGGTTTTAGACATCATCATGAGTGAGCCTCTTTGTGTTGATGTCAAAGTGACATGATGGTATGGAGCACGTGGGTTTCGCACAACTGTTCAGTGCCATTGCACTTAAGCAGTGGCTCCGCCAACCAGAACATGCCCAATAGTGTGTGTTACTGTCTGGCTCTGCCCTATGCTCGGAGTATGTGGCTCGCCAGGCCAAACCACCACTCCGATTATCATTTTATTAATTGATGGTCATGTTGTAAGGATAAGAATTTCTGACAGCAATAATTGCATATTTTCTAGATATTTGTCATCCCTTACAGATATCTCATGCTGATACCTACTTGCCAATTTAACTGCTTGCCCTCTGATCCCTGGATTATTCAGTGCTTATTGTGACACCAGCTTGTATACCCTTGCCAGTAATCTACCTGAATGACTTATTTAAAATGACTCAAATAACATATTTTACAGAACATGGTTTTATTTAAGTAATTTTGCTTGTCTGTGAAGAGTAAAGTTTCCTCGACTTTCATAACAATGATGACAGCTTTGTTGATCCTTATTGGGACTAAAAGATGTTGACAATCCGGCAAGTTCAGGATGCTTTATCTGTCAGCCATACCAGGAGCTTACCAGAGGTCCATATGTCCAGTGAAGATGGCCACTACAATATGTATTTTTGCAAGTCCACACGCTATGCGTGAAGAAAGGCTAATCCCTAGACGTTACATGGAAGTTTTGATGCCACGTAAAATTCCTTCCATAGAAATTTGTAGTTGTACCTGCAACTCTGTCCAATAATACGCTAATACCACTTCAAAATTTTCATCAAATTTGTGGATTTAAATGGGAAATCTGCCATACCAAAGTGAGGTCTGTCATTTATTCATGCTATTCTTGTCAAATATTTGGGACTGGTATGTTTCCATTAGGGGATCAATATAAATTTCATTGTTGCATTAGGGATACTAGCTTTGTGAGCACTGAACACTCAAAGGAAATATCCATATGTTCCACCATGATGCCTTAGCTGCAGTTAATAATTATTCCCTTGAACCTTTTGAAGATTGATGTACTTTCAAGCACAATTGTACTTGAGAATCAAGTGAATAATTTCTGCTTGTTACTACGAACAAGTATGGGTCCTCCGTTGTTTAATGAGATAGTGCCAGCAAGATCACAGCTACAGACTGTGCGGCACGGGCACATCGTGAAGTGGTGCTGAGCCATGTATTCTTGTGTCCTGATAAGTGACACATTGCGTCACAGAATCACATTGCAAACTGATGATAAGACACTGTATGATTCACTTAAGAACCTATAGTTGTTAAAATTTCCAGATGTCCCCATAACTAGACAGTTATTGCTGTATTCATTACTGGTCCAACTACCCTTAACTACAAACTTTCCCTCTCTTAGTTTGTTGCAAGAATTTTTACAACTTTGTAGTGATTCTGTGTAGGCAAACACCAGTAGCCTCGCACATGCCATAGACTTGGAGCCTACCTCGTTTGACCACCTCCAATGGGGAGGGCCACCTGTGCCAGTTGTTTAGATGAAATGCAAAGCGGCACAGCTGCACAGGTGAGATGAGTTGCCCCCTCTTTGTGAAAGAGGCACCCTGTGTTTTTCAGCAGTTTAACACCTGTATCAGATCCCCTGGTATGTAGGGAACCACCCCCACCCCCTTTCAAGATCTGGGGACAGTGCTGTGTGTACCTCATGTTAAAATGTTGAACATAACATGGAGCTCTAAGACCAATATAGCATTAAAGTAACTACCATAAAAGTATTAGTTACATGTGGGGACAGTGGTACTACTCACAGTATCTCATATTATTGTAAAAAAAAAAGTGCGATACTAATAACAAGACATGGAATGTAGCTACATTCAACCATCACATGGACAAATCATAGTCATGTTCATGTGCCTGCTCCTTGCTGCACACTGTAGGATATTGCCCAAGAATTTGCACGAATTAGACCAAGGCAATTTGCAAGTGTATATGCTACTGCCTGTACAATGAGTTTGCGGCAGTACCAGAAAGTGTAATTTGGCACGGGCTACCTCGTCTGGAAGCTGGCCACTGCACAGTTGCATCGGGCACTGCCTTTTCACACAAAGTGTACAAGAGAACAGTTTCAACTTAGTCATTTAGTTCCATCAATAGTCATTGAAACAAAATAAAGACTAACAAAAATAATGATGAACATTCTTGCTGATACCCCTCTGAGGAAGATACCACACTTTTTGTTAAAAATATATTGCTCTCTACCTTTCGCCTAATGTACTATACCTGAAACCAAGAGCATCACAGGTAAGTTTGTCATCAGAAGAACGCTACCGCTGCACATGGAGATCGCCAACCCAGAATGATAAAAAATGGAGCACGGCAGTAGGAAACTTATGAAAATACATAATTAAGGACTGAATTATAAAACACAGGTGACTCACCAAAGAGATGAGCTATACATTAATTCAGTAGTATTGGTGACTTCGTTAATTATCAAGAGGAGGCATTTAAAAGTCACTAAAGATATTAAAGTCATGAAAGTCAGTAAAGACAGTTTCTTAGTGGCAAAGTAGGTAACACTGAATTTCAGACCATTCTATGAGATGTTAAGGTACCAATCATCTCACAAGCATGAGTCAAACACCTAATGTACCTTCACTATCTTAAGACAAATAGGAATTAGTGATAATGGCTAATCTGAAACTAATGATGGTGAGCTAACTGCTCACGCCACTGCTCTGGTTATTGACAATGCATGTTATATTTACATATATATTGCACTCGTTGTCGTGTACGGCTGCTGAGCTATGCACTTATTTTGTATACAAGTTTGCTGCATTTTTTACAAAGTATTTAATGTTTATTAAGGATAAATTGATGACAGTCCCTCTCCCCTAAGCCTAGCCATAACTAGTAGACAACGAGTTATAGTATATTTTTGTATCATGCCATGAATATCACTATGAGTGGAAAGTTAGGTTTCACAGAAGTTAATAAATGTAAGGAAGAATCCTCGATGTCAGATAAGGTGTATAATTTACTAATTGTTTAAGTGAAATAGTGGGGAACTTGATACTTACAATACTTCCTCCTGATTGTGGTTTTATCTCTTTTGCTGTGAATAGTTAAGTGATCACTATTTGACATTCCTTTGGGAAAAATGCCTACTGTATGCAATACAGTGGCATCTGCTAACTTTCTATTCTGGTACCAGAAGATACATACATTCCGACACATGATGTCACACTATTCCTTTCAGCAGTTTCAATCATACGGCAACCATTCAGATGTGTAAGTGTGATAGAGACAGGTTGTTCCACGAGATCTGACAGTAGTTAACTTTAATATAGAGTCTGCATGGTTGAGTGGTCATGATTTTAGTGTTAAAACACTATACCTGAATTGTGAGTAGAGGTACAAGATAGATCAAAACATAATGACTTGCTACTGTATCAGCTAATGACGCTGTCACTAGACACAGAGGATCATATCGACCCCTGTTACCATAGTTATTTGCTGATTAATTCACATAGACATATTCATTTGTATCCACAGTAAGCGAGGTGGAATAGGGGTAGCCTCACAATGACACAGTTTCTTATGCTACTGACAAGGCAGAATGTACAGCCCCAGTCTGTAGTTACATGTCATTGCAGTTAATTTTTGAGTCCTCTACTGTTATTCCTTATGCCATGTCACTGAAGTCCACTTTGTCCTTTGCCATCCGTCAACGAGAGGCTAGTCTGGGTTGACCTAGGCTACATCACTGACAGTACCAGTTCTTTCTTACTGCATCAGCCAATAATCGAGGTATCATTCCTCCCTTGTCACAGTATCCGTCATATATTCCCCGAAGATCTATTGTGAGGTATGAACAGTATCTCAGGCGGATAGTCAAGCAAAAGGCTTATGTTAAACTAGTCTATCGATAATAAATCAGTAATTGCTCAAGCAACAAAGGACATATTACTACACCATTCATGCGCTCCCCAATTTCATGGACACCATATCACTTGTGGATGAAAATGTTCTTAAACGGTTGACAAACAGCTCTGCATCTTTGTGAAAATGTGGTGAACCTTTAATAGCCTGCAGCTTGCCACTCAATTTGCAGTTTGTTTGTAACACCGTTACTGGCTCCACATCCCTCAGCCTATGACAAGACGGTCCAGTGTCACTATTTAAGTGTGTTTCATTTACCTAGGGCAGATACGTGGTTGCTGATTACACTGACCCTCCACAGGCATGCACCTAGCACAGAGTCCCTGAGATGCTCCTAGCACTTACCTCCAATTCGTCTTCATGCTAAGATCTGCCCTACCACCTTTCATCTTGGCCATACAGAAACATCCACAACTCATTTGTACACTAGTCACTCCATCACTTCATCAAGTTGTAGCCACACTATTCACACATAACACAGCCTCCTATGAACACACAAGTCCGCTCTGGGACACTTTCGAGAGATTCCCCAATGTCGGTAACCCTTCCCCAATTCTCGTTTCCACTTTTCGGTCCAGTCAGCAACACATGAGTTATAGTTATTAGTTCCAATACTGATATGTGGATCAGTGCCACTATCAGTGTGTCCTTGTGACTTACTATACCTGCTCCACTGTAACTGCCAGCAATGCTTCACTTACACATATGACCACAGTCTGGCTGCTGAGGCAACACTGAAAATCAACAGAGATGTGGGGTGGCAGCAGCCTTAGTGATATTGTTGAACCTCATGTTTTGTTTGTTGAACCATGTATCAAGTGTTCTGTGCAAGTTTATTTACATAAGAATTTGTCACCTGTAGAATTGTATGCTGTTGTTGAGTATATGTCCATTTGTAACACCAGTTCAATTCTGATTACTTCTGGATTCAGGTGAACAGCTGTTAAAGCATGGTAGATGTTCATAAAAAGCACAGGACAGAAAAATATTTCTACAGCTGTCAACATGACTTAGTTTATTACTCACCGGCAACTCCGCTCACTGTCTTTGTACTAGTGCTAGGATCAGCTGTTTCCTTTGCTCCACAATCTGAAATCGCCAATTTAAATCTGTGCATGACATCAACTACCAAAGCTTAATCTGTGAATGTAACAGGGATGCTTTATTCAGCTATTGCAGAAATAAAAGTGCTGACCTTTGTAAATAAAGCTTAATCTGCAAATTTGTGATGATCCTGTACATTCTGAATGACAAATCTGGGGAAAAAACTGTCACATAACCAGGTAAATATGGTATGCACTTTTTTCTCAACCAGTGATTTCTTCAAAGTAACAGAAAATTTATTTTTATAGAGTTTTTTATCTTGTCCTTGTTCATTGTTCAAAATGCCAAGTGAAATATGGCATGCCAAGCAAGCTAATGCAATTCTTGTCACTACTTAACAAAACTCAGTCTCTTTGGGATCAAAATACGTGTTATTACTATATACACCATTTTGTATTTATCATTTCATATCACAACATTGACATAAGATTATTATATTGTGGAATCAAAACTAGATTTTGGAAGAAACTTTTGTAGATTTTCCAGGAAAATTCAAAGTGAAAAATCAAATGCACACGACGTGTTAAATACCATGGCTCCAATCAGAAGGACCAAAAATAATTTACAAAATTAGAACTAGGTACAGTCTAAATGCTGTTCAAAGTTGTTCTGGCAGAGCACTACACAGGTATAGAATTTGGAGGAGCAGGAGGGGCAAATTCACCCAATTCTTCATGGTAGTAAGCTCCAGCTCTGAAAGGTCTTAACTCCCATGGAACTTGATCTTCCATGTGTGTCAGTGTAACACCCAAATCCTCTAAAGTGGGAACCCCACACTCCAAAATATCCGTTGTATGCTCCTAGGGGAGAAAAGAAAAACAGTTCAGAAGAAAATCTCAACATGGATGATCAGCAAAGGGCATGTACAAACATGGAATCACAACTCACCTTTTCAATACCCTCCCAATGCAGATACCCCACAGGCCAACTAGGACACAACATTTCTGTTAAAGTTACTCTCAATGAAAACAGGGGATCATATCGCATATCATATCGCCAGTAGCCCCACTCTTCATCGCGTCGCATTACACGATGAAACCAGTCCACCAGCTCCGACAGCAAATAGCGTTTTGGACTGTAAAGAGACAAGAAAAATCTCTCTCACAATATGTACTTTTATCCCTGGCATCAGCGTATTGCTACTTGACTTAATAACTAAGCAATAAAATACACACACATGTAAAAGAACCAACAACATGCAGTTGATTTCTTCCATTTTTCAGAACACTTTAACATAATATTTCTATTACCTTGCACTTGCTATAGTAGCATTCACAGTAAATATATGCTGGTTTTGACTGTGAGAGAAGGAGCAGGTTCAGATCTACAGGGACAATCTCTGTATTCTCATAGTTAGACTCCAACTCAGGAAATACTAACAGAATTGTGAACACTTTATTCACTGATGAAAGTAGGTGTAAGTAAATTGTGCACTGGCAGAGCTGTGAAAATTTGTAAAAAGTTTACAGATTCATGAAGAACATGACTGGTCTTAACCAGCTTACTAATTTAAAAACCATTCAGTTGAATGTTGCCGACACTAACTACAGATGTTCTTCGAGTAGCTTCAATTGTGTTGCACACGAGAGCTACAGGTCAATATGGCAGCTGGCTCATTTATCACAGCAAATAAAAAATGTTTAAGGAAACATAAAAACCGAATGGGTGATTTGAATAAATGTGTCTTTCCATCAAGAATACATGATTAATCTAGAATTAATGGTGAGTGCTCATTGTGAGAACATTGCTTCCAGTTTTAAAAGAGAACATAAAATTTCAGGCAGCTACTTTATGAATGACTATCACCATTTTAGTGATATCAATATAATAGAGGGAAACATTCCACGTGGGAAAAATATATCTAAAAAACAAAGATGATGTGACTTACCAAACAAAAGCGCTGGCAGGTCGATAGACACACAAACAAACACAAACACAAAATTCAAGCTTTCGCAACAAACTGTTGCCTCATCAGGAAAGAGGGAAGGAGAGGGAAAGACGAAAGGATGTGGGTTTTAAGGGAGAGGGTAAGGAGTCATTCCAATCCCGAGAGCGGAAAGACTTACCTTAGGGGGAAAAAAGGACGGATATACACTCGCGCACACACACATATCCATCCACACATATACAGACACAAGCAGACGTCTCACAAGCAGACATATTTAAAGACAAAGAGTTTGGGCAGAGATGTCAGTTGAGGCGGAAGTGAAGAGGCAAAGATGATGTTGAATGACACGTGAGGTATGAGTGGCAGCAACTTGAAATTAGCGGAGATTGAGGCCTGGTGGGTAACGGGAAGAGAGGATATATTGAAGAGCAAGCTCCCATCTCCGGAGTTCGGATAGGTTGGTGTTGGTGGGAAGTATCCAGATAACCCGGACAGTGTAACACTGTGCCAAGATGTGCTGGCCATGCACCAAGGCATGTTTAGCCACAGGGTGATCCTCATTACCAACAAACACTGTCTGCCTGTGTCCATTCATGCGAATGGACAGTTTGTTGCTGGTCATTCCCACATAGAATGCATCACAGTGTAGGCAGGTCAGTAGGTAAATCACGTGGGTGCTTTCACATGTGGCTCTGCCTTTGATCGTGTACACCTTCCGGGTTACAGGACTGGAGTAGCTGGTGGTGGGAGGGTGCATGGGACAGGTTTTACACCGGGGGCGGTTACAAGGATAGGAGCCAGAGGGTAGGGAAGGTGGTTTGGGGATTTCATAGGGATGAACTAACAGGTTACGAAGGTTAGGTGGATGGCGGAAAGACACTCTTGGTGGAGTGGGGAGGATTTCATGAAGGATGGATCTCATTTCAGGGCAGGATTTGAGGAAGTCGTATCCCTGCTGGAGAGCCACATTCAGAGTCTGGTCCAGTCCCGGAAAGTATCCTGTCACAAGTGGGGCACTTTTGTGGTTCTTCTATGGGGGATTCTGGGTTCGAGGGGATGAGGAATTGGCTCTAATTATTTGCTTCTGAACCAGGTCGAGAGGGTAGTTGCGAGATGCGAAAGCTGTTGTCAGGTTGTTGGTTTAATGGTTCAGGGATTCCGGACTGGAGCAGATTCGTTTGCCACGAAGACCTACGCTGTAGGGAAGGGACCGTTTGATGTGGAATGGGTGGCAGCTGTCATAATGGAGGTACTGTTGCTTGTTGGTGGGTTTGATGTGGACGGACGTGTGAAGCCGGCTATTGGACAGGTGGAGGTCAACGTCAAGGAAAGTGGCATGGGATTTGGAGTAGGACCAGGTGAATCTGATGGAACCAAAGGAGTTGAGGTTGGAGAGGAAATTCTGGAGTTATTCTTCACTGTGAGTCCAGATCATGAAGATGTCATCAATAAATCTGTACCAAACTTTGGGTTGGCAGGCCTGGGTAACCAAGAAGGCTTCCTCTAAGCGACCCATGAATAGGTTGGCGTACGAGGGGGCCAACCTGGTACCCATGGCTGTTCCCTTTAATTGTTGGTATGTCTGGCCTTCAAAAGTGAAGAAGGTGTGGGTCAGGATGAAGCTGGCTAAGGTGATGAGGAAAGAGGTTTTAGGTAGGGTGGCAGGTGATTGGCGTGAAAGGAAATGCTCCATCGCAGCGAGGCCCTGGACGTGCGGAATATTTGTGTATAAGGAAGTGGCATCAATGGTTACAAGGATGGTTTCCGGGGGTAACAGATTGGGTAAGGATTCTAGGCGTTCGAGAAAGTGGTTGGTGTCTTTGATGAAGGATGGGAGAATGCATGTAATGGGTTGAAGGTGTTGATCTACGTAGGCAGAGATACAAACGCTCCCTTCCCTACAGCGTAGGTCTTCGTGGCAAACGAATCTGCTCCAGTCCGGAATCCCTGAACCATTACACCAACAACCTGACAACAGCTTTCGCATCTCGCAACTACCCTCCAGACCTGGTACAGAAGCAAATAACCAGAGCCACTTCCTCATCCCCTCGAACCCAGAATCCCCCACAGAAGAACCACAAAAGTGCCCCACTTGTGACAGGATACTTTCCGGGACTGGACCAGACTCTGAATGTGGCTCTCCAGCAGGGATACGACTTCCTCAAATCCTGCCCTGAAATGAGATCCATCCTTCATGAAATCCTCCCCACTCCACCAAGAGTGTCTTTCCGCCATCCACCTAACCTTCGTAACCTGTTAGTTCATCCCTATGAAATCCCCAAATCACCTTCCCTACCCTCTGGCTCCTATCCTTGTAACCGCCCCCGGTGTAAAACCTGTCCCATGCACCCTCCCACCACTACCTACTCCAGTCCTGTAACCCGGAAGGTGTACACGATCAAAGGCAGAGCCACATGTGAAAGCACCCACGTGATTTACCTACTGACCTGCCTACACTGTGATGCATTCTATGTGGGAATGACCAGCAACAAACTGTCCATTCGCATGAATGGACACAGGCAGACAGTGTTTGTTGGTAATGAGGATCACCCTGTGGCTAAACATGCCTTGGTGCACGGCCAGCACATCTTGGCACAGTGTTACATCGTCCGGGTTATCTGGATACTTCCCACCAACACCAACCTATCCGAACTCCGGAGATGGGAGCTTGCTCTTCAATATATCCTCTCTTCCCGTTACCCACCAGGCCTCAATCTCCGCTAATTTCAAGTTGCTGCCACTCATACCTCACCTGTCATTCAACATCATCTTTGCCTCTTCACTTCCGCCTCAACTGACATCTCTGCCCAAACTCTTTGTCTTTAAATATGTCTGCTTGTGAGATGTCTGCTTGTGTCTGTATATGTGTGGATGGATATGTGTGGATGGATATGTGTGTGTGTGTGTGCGCGCGAGTGTATATCCGTCCTTTTTTCCCCCTAAGGTAAGTCTTTCCGCTCCCGGGATTGGAATGACTCCTTACCCTCTCCCTTAAAACCCACATCCTTTCGTCTTTCCCTCTCCTTCCCTCTTTCCTGATGAGGCAACAGTTTGTTGCGAAAGCTTGAATTTTGTGTTTGTGTTTGTTTGTGTGTCTATCGACCTGCCAGCGCTTTCGTTTGGTAAGTACATCATCTTTGTTTTTAGATATATCACCATTTTAGAAATTAGACTGTAAAATAATAAATGGGAAGATATTACTGAAGGAAAAAGAAGACATTCACAAGAAACAATTTCAGTATACTCAAAAATACTGAGACTTTTTTGCATTTAATATTGTGTATCTTCACCTGTATATGTTTATGCCATTAATTGTGACACACCCTGCACTTGTGCATAAAGAAAATAACAACTGCAATGGATAATGCACTTAAAATAGTGTGAGAAATGTTTTGTGTGGTAGGTGAAGGCAAGTAGGCTTTAGATAAGTCACATTTAGTACCATGATGTATATGCGCCATTTGATGCTCTAATATTTTTAATGAGGTTAGAAGCAGAGTTAGACACTCTCCAATCCACTTAGGGTTGCTTTCTTCCCCTCATACACAGCTCTCAGATCTTTCTACACCATACTTTTCTTACATGTGATATGGAACCACTTCACTAGAAAGTTACGGCTTCAGAATATTTTTGCCAATATTCAAAATTATTACAGTCATTACTATGTATTTCAACTGATACTTTACTTCAATGCTTGAGGAAATATAAGCATAACATTTAGTAGTTTTCACACTAATATCCACAGTTTTGTGTCATCTCATATAATAAACATGACACAGGGTGTTCATAATTGAAGTTCCAGTTTCAAAAAATGGTTCAAATGGCTCTGAGCACTATGGGACTCAACTGCTGTGGTCATCAGTCCCCTAGAACTTAGAACTACTTAAACCTAACTAACCTAAGGACATCACACACATCCATGCCCGAGGCAGGATTCAAACCTGCGACCGTAGCAGTCGCACGGTTCTGGACTGCGCGCCTAGAACCGCGAGACCACTGCGGCCAGCGAAGTTCCAGTTTCAAACCACTGTATAAAGAGATCCACTGATCTTTTAGATAAAACCACAGCCAGAAGTCATATGGATTAAAATCAGGTGATTTGAATAACCAGGCTGTAAGGAAATGACAACTGATAATTCTAGCATTTTCGAAATGCTTCTGCAGCAGCTGCTTCACTGGCTGAGCAATGTCCAGAGGAGTGTCATCTTGCATAAAAACGATCCTACCCACACACATCCTTGCTGTTTAAGCGTTGGAATGACATTGCTGCGCAAAGGACTCTCACAGAGTTTACCAGTGACAGTACAAGTAAAGGACCTACAGGACTTGTCTCCATGAAAAAATACAGCCCTATGATAAACGATGTCATCAACCGGCACCATACAGTCACCTTTGCAGAATGAAGTGGTACTTGTTGATGTGTGTGAAGATTTTCCATTGCCCTATTCTGCAATTCTGTGAACTGACACAGCCTCAGAGATGGAAATGGGCTTCATCTGTCCATAAAATAATTTACAGCTATTCATTATCCATTTCCGCGTGAAGTCCAGACTGAACGTTTGTCTTGCTGGCAGGTCTGCAGTAAGCAACTCCTGAACATGCGTGATTTTGTTTGGATAACACTGCAGGATGTTTTGTACAATTTTACACACTGTGCTAGCAGGTATGTCCAATGTTCTGGCAATTCCTTGTGCACTGCATATTTACACACCACTACTTCACCCATCCTGCAATACTGTGTAAACATCTTCGACAGATGATAGAGTGACTGCTTTCCTTCCTCCGCCACATTGCATTTCACGACAACCTGTCTTTTTGAATTTTGTAATCAGTTTCTCCAGAACCTTATCACATCTTGGATCAATGCCTTTTTTCATACCACTGAGTGTCCGAAACTTCTGCAGGGCTACTAACACACATTCATTCTTCTTGTAAAATAACTTTACCAGCAGCACGCAATCCTTCACGGAGACAGACATGTTGGAGGTCTTGGACGCAAACTGAGGAACAGCTGTGCGCTGTGCATCTGTGATGCGCATATTCTGACACTTATAGTTCCACATGTTTGTCAAATTTTCATTTAAGCTGTTGCGTTCCATAACATTTCCCCTTGTGTCAATAATATGCTGTTCAAATTTGACATTATTCTGAGCAGTGTTTTAATTATGTGCACCCTGTACTTATTCTGTTCATCACTCATCAAAGCTCTAACAGACCGATCTTGTACTAGCAATAGTGCATTTCATATACAGTTCTCACTCTTTTGTTCTTAGCTAATGTTACATTAAACAAATATTTACCACATTGTAATGTTTCTCATGTTGTATTTTTATTGACTTGTGTGACTTTTAGATTGTACCAGTGTTAGTAAATTACCAGAAGTTATTTTAACTGGTGGGTGATTCCATCTCAAATCATACAGACCAAGAGTGAATGTTTGCTGAAAAAAATGTGTGTTGAAGTTCCACTCCACAGGATACCTCTCCAAAACTACAATATTTTGATTTTCTGATGATTTGTTAAAATGCTACACACCTCTCTAACTGAGAGTATTTGTGAAAATATCACAATGAAAGGGAAAATTGAAAAATTGTAATAAAGAAACCAAAAGCGACAGATCTGAATTTTGACTAAATACTTTGTTCCAAGTACTATGAGACACGATTAATACATACACACTTCCGAGCTTTTTTTTTTTTTTTTTTTTTAATAAACTATAAAAATGGGTAACTTTTTGCGAATTTCAAAATTATGTTTTGAAAATATGAGTAGTCACGTGGTGTCAACTGTCTTGAAAAATGGTGAAGTGGAATGACTGCTGACTGTCAGCTATGACGTTGTTGTTGTTGTTGTTGTGGTATTCAGTCCTGAGACTGGTTTGATGCAGCTCTCCATGCTACTCTATCCTGTGCAAGTTTCTTCATCTCCCAGTACCTACTGCAACCTATAATCCTTCTGAATCTGCTTAATGTATTCATCTCTTGGTCTCCCTCTACGATTTTTACCCTCCATGCTGCCCTCCAATGCTAAATTTGTGTTCCCTTGATGCCTCAGAACATGTCCTACCAACCGGTCCCTTCATCTTGTCAAGTTGTGCCACAAACTCCTCTTTTCCCCAATTCTATTCAATACCACCTCATAAGTTATGTGATCTACCCATCTAATCTTCGGCATTCTTCTGTAGCCCCACATTTCGAAAGTTTCTATTCTCTTCTTGTCTAAACTATTTATCGTCCATGTTTCACTTCCATACATGGCTACACTCCATACAAATACTTTCAGAAACGACTTCCTGACACTTAAATCTATACTCGATGTTAACAAATTTCTCTTCTTCAGAAACGATTTCCTTGCCATTGCCAGTCTACATTTTATATCCTCTCTACTTCGACCATCATCAGTTATTTTACTCCCTAAATAGTAAAACTCCTTTACTACTTTAAGTGTCTCGTTTCCTAATCTAATTCCCCCAGCATCACCCAACTTAATTCGACTACATTCCATTATCCTCATTTTGCTTTTGTTGATGTTCATCTTATATCCTCCTTGCAAAACACTGTCCATTCCGTTCAACTGCTCTTCCAAGTCCTTTGCATCTCTGACAGAATTACAATGTCATCGGCGAACCTCAAAGTTTTTATTTCTTCTCCACGGATTTTGATACCTACTCCGAATTCTTATTTTGTTTCCTTTACTGCTTGCTCAACATACAGATTGAATAACATCGGGGAGAGGCTACAACCCTGTCTCACTCCCTTCCCAACTGCTGCTTCCCTTTCATGTCACTCGATTCTTATAACTGCCATCTGGTTTCTGTACAAATTGTAAATAGCCTTTCACTCCCTGTATTTTACCCCTGCCACCTTCAGAATTTGAAAGAGAGTATTCCAGTCAACATTGTCAAAAGCTTTCTCTAAGTCTACAAATGCTAGAAACATAGGTTTGCCTTTCCTTAATCTATCTTCTAAGATAAGTCGTGGGGTCAGTATTGCATCACGTGTTCCAATATTTCTATGGAATCCAAACTGATCTTCCCCAAGGTTGGCTTCTACTAGTTTTTCCATTCGTCTGTAAAGAATTCACGTTAGTATTTTGCAGCTGTGGCTTATTAAACTGATTGTTCGGTAATTTTCACATCTGTCAACACCTGCTTTCTTTGGGATTGGAATTATTATATTCTTCTTGAAGTCTGAGGGTATTTCGCCTGTCTCATACATCTTGCTCACCAGATGGTAGAGTTTTGTCAGGACTGGCTCTCCCAAGGCCGTCAGTAGTTCTAATGGAATGTTGTCTACTCCCAGGGCCTTGTTTCGACTCAGGTCTATCAGTGCTCTGTCAAACTCGTCACACAGTATTGGATCTCCCATTTCATCTACATTCTCTTCCATTTCCAGAATATTGTCCTTAAGTACGTTGCCCTTGTATAGACCCTCTATATACTCCTTCCACCTTTCTGCTTTCCCTTCTTTGCTTAGAACTGGGTTTCCATCTGAGCTCTTGATATTCATACAAGTGGTTCTCTTTTCTCCAAAGGTCTCTTTAATTTTCCTGTAGGCAGTATCTATCTTACCCCTAGTGAGATAAGCCTCTACATCCTTACATTTGTCCTCTAGCCATCCCTGCTTAGCCATTTTGCACTTCCTGTCGATCTCATTTTTGAGACGTTTGTATTCCTTTTTGCCTGCTTCATTTACTGCATTTTTATATTTTCTCCTTTCATCAATTAAATTCAATATTTCTTCTGTTACCCAAGGATTTCTACTAGCCCTCGTCTTTTTACCTACTGCTATGACATTAATGCATGAAATTCTTAAATTATCAAAATATTTGTATATTTGTACATAAAGATGAAAGAATCTTAAATTTTTTTGTTATTTAGAAATCATTTTCTCCAAAACCCCCCATCCTAAATGTTCTAAAAATTTCATTGTATGTTAGTTGATCATTGTACCAAGGGAATGTACAATCAGAATGGGCAATACTTGTATGTACAAAATTTGAGAGATTTTTTAGGTAGTCCTAGCTCTACTCTCAGGGTCAAAAAAGTCGTGGGCACTTAAATATTTCAACTACGTGCTGATTTTAAGTAAATGTCATGCAAAACTGGTATTTCTGAATCAAAATAATTACTTTACAATGTTATAAGTGAGTGGGAAAATAATTCATAATCTTATTTGAAAGCATTCTATTACACAAATGAGATATATAGAATATTTATACTCATTTTTCTTTTCATGATATTATTCACAAATTATTATTGTCTTCTGTCATGATTTTACTTCTTCATGACTTTCTATGAATTAAAATTGCCTACACTGTAACAGTCAATACTGCACTGTTGAAAAGAGTTCATTCTGTTTTTTTCATCTGTTTCTCATTTAACTTGTAGAGTCGAGCTGAATTTACACATGGACAAGGATGATCCAAATAAAACAGTACTTGGGAAATGGGAACTGCATACTAATCTTTTGATAATGGCCATTTGAAAGCATTAGCACGACCATGAGGTGTCAAAGGTGGCGGTTGTATCCTGCAGCTCATGAGAGGCACTTATTATCTGTCACACCCAGCACTGATTCTCATTACAGCACTGTCTCATTACAAAGTCTTCTAATGTATAGTGTGGTCTCTGCATTTCAAACACAGTAACAGACTGCATTTTGTGGAGAACTGTTCTTGCAATGTATGTGCCACTCCAGGATGCATCCCACTATGACATGATTGAATTCCTACCACAGGCTTCATAGCAGACCACTCTTCTCTCTTTTTTAAACATAATTCCCTTTATGTACTTTCATTCAGAATTAAGAGTTTCTTGTTTGTTACTACTGTTGATATGGTGTGTATAAATTCAGTAGCATCTCTTATAGTATCATGCTGTAGATTAAATCTTGTTGCAAGATGTTTATAGATACCTCCTACCCCATCACATGCACTTTTTCCATGACATGTTGCTGAAAATATCCATTTTTTGTCTTATTCCTGTACTACATTGTTGACCAAGCACATAAAGCTGAAAGCAGGTTTTAAAATGAGATGTTGCACCATCAGTCACATAAGATCATCACTGACAATAGCAAAACAGTGTGATGTTCCAAGGAAATGAGCAACACGTGAATATTGATACCTGTGATGTATGCCAGTGGTAGCTTTGAATTTCGTTCTGCAAAGAAACAGACCAGTTCTCAGCAAAGTCGAAATGAACAATTAATGTGTCAGTATTCTGGAATGTGGCTGATTTCACTTGTCGTATGGCCTATCTCTGACTCCTCAAGATATGATGGTGAGCTATTCCTTTCATGACCCAATGCCTAACCTCTGTAACAAACTTCTCTGGCTCTACTGTCTTCTTCACCAACTATCAAAAATTTGTGTGAAATCTTATGGGACTTAACTGCTAAGGTCATCAGTTCACCAACTATCCTCCCTCTTGCAATGCATGGGTTACTTGCTTCAACAGTTATCACTTCAGCACCAGGACACATTGCACACTCCTGCAACCAGAATTTTTCTTGTGGTTCTTGACATATACACAAAAGCATCAGGTCCATCTCAGTGTACTACTTTCCTATGACACTGCTTATAGCGAAACAAACAAGCTTCAAATTAGTGCAGCAAATACATAAGCATACGTCTGTCCTGAGACGTCATGACCGGCCTCATTTGGACTCTTCTGTTGGGAGAGTTAATTTGGAGTTGGAACGGCTGCTTGGGTCGGGTGCGGGGGCTCATATTGGTGTGGTTCCTGTTGATTATCTCAGTAGGTGGGACTATACCAGGCACGGCCTACATCTCAACAGGAAAGGGAAGGGGAAACTGGCTGGGGTAATAGCAGGAAATTTAAGGGGGGGAGGCACTGCCATGAATGGTAAAATACCAGTGGTTACAGGTGTTGGAGCAGCACCTTTTTTAGGATAGGTAAGACAGAAAGATGTCAAGTTCTACGAGAGGTCAGGATTGAAACAAATCTTCAGTTTAGGAAAGAAATTAAACAGCACAATTCTAGCACATTGGATCACCAATCACAGCTATCAATTATAAATTTTCACCAATCACCAGAAATTTTATTTCCACCAAGTTGTAGCTCAGTCCTAGGTAATTGCATTGATGAATTAAAGTCACCCAACCCAGTTGACATAATCTGCCTCTCTGAACACCGTGTGACCACTGGTATAGGAACTAGGCCTAAGCACAATGAGAAACTCAGACAGGAGAGTACTGCAAATGTTAGAATAAGGAAAGGTTCTCATAAAGGTATAATTAAAAATAATGTAAGTATATTTCATCAAAATATTGGGAGTTTAAAGAATAAAGTAGATCAGCTTCTGGTTTGTTTAGAAGATTTAGAAGCTGAGAATGAAATAGATATACTATGCCTGTCTGAGCATCACATTGTTACTGATATGGATAAGGTAAATGTAAGTGGATATAAGCTCTCTGCACATGTAATGAGAGAAAATATGGAGAAAGGAGGAGTTGCCATATATGTCAAAAGTTATCATTGTGCAAAAAGTATAGAAACAAAAAAGTTTTGTGTAGAGAAACATATAGAAGCATGTGCCTGTGAGCTTAAATTAAATAAAGGCACATTTATAATTGTAACTGTATATAGGTCCCCATCAGGAAATTTTCATCTATTTCTGAAAAATTTGGACTCCTTGTTGTGCTATCTGTCAGACAGGGGGAAGCAAATTATTATTTGTGGGGACTTCAATGTAGATTCTCTGAAAGAGGGTAATAGGAAAAATGACCTTGAAGTATTACTCGGTTCTTTCAATTTGACACCCGTTATTGATTTTCCTACTCGGGTGGTAAAGGATAGCAGCTCACTGATAGATAACTTCTTTATAGACCAAGATAAGTTTAACCAGATAAATGCTCAGCCTGTTGAGAATGGTCTTTCTGATCATGGTGCACAGCTAGTTACAATATATGACATAGCTCCATTCAGCAATACTAAACAGTCCTCCAAAGTGGTACGTTCAGTCAACGATTTAACAATTGCAAATTTCAGGGAAAGCCTACAGCAGTTAGACTGGGATGAGGTGTACCGTGAACCTGATGCCAATTTAAAATATAATTTATTTCATGACATTTTTGTAAATGCATTTGAAAACTGCTTCCCCAAGAAAATAGTTAAATATACTCGTAAGAAACCTTGTAAGAAACCATGGCTTACTAAGGGTATAAAAATATCTTGTAACCGCAAAAGGGAAATGTATCTGACAGCAAGAAAGAGTAGTGACCCAGAAACTATCAAAAATTATAAAAACTACTGTGTTATATTAAGAAAAGTTATTAAAAAATCCAGGAGTATGTGTATCATGTCTGAAATCAGCAACTCTGATAATAAAATTAAAACAATTTGGAATATTATTAAAAGAGAAACAGGTCAACCAAGAGCAGAGGAAGACAGTATTACCATCAAATTGAATGAAAACTTTACGAACAAAAAGTCAGAAGTTGAAAATATTTTTAATAATCATTTTCTAAATGTTGTGGATATAGTAGGATCCAGGTGTTCATTAGAAGATGCTAGGCTGTTAATGGAAGAGGCCATACCTATGCAATTTGATACAATTGAAATCTCACCCACTTCTCCCTTTGAAATTAGGAAAATAATAAACTTGCTTAAAAGCAAAAACTCACATGGAATTGATGGCATTTCCAGCAAAATACTAAAAGCTTGTTCTCAACAGATAAGTAAGATTCTCAGCCACCTGTGTAATAGCTCTCTGGAACAGGGCATTTTCCCTGATAGACTGAAATATGCTATTGTTATACCTTTGCATAAAAAGGGGGATAGATCTGATGTCAACAATTACCGTCCAATCTCCCTTCTAACAGCTTTATCCAAAATTTTTGAGAAAGTAATGTATTCAAGAGTAGCTTCACATATCTGTAAAAATGAAGTACTAACAAAATGTCAGTTTGGTTTTCAGAAAGGTTTTTCAACAGAAAATGCCATATATGCTTTCACCAGTAAAATTTTGAATGATCTGAATAACCGAACACCACCCATTGGGATTTTTTGTGATCTCTCAAAGGCTTTTGATTGTGTAAATCATGAAATTCTGCTAGACAAGCTCAAGTATTGTGGCATGAGTGGGACAGTGCACAAATGGTTTAATTCGTACCTAACTGGAAGAGTGCAGAAAGTTGAAATAAGTAGTTCTCGTAACATGCAAAGATCAGCACATTCCTCAAACTGGGGAACTATCAAGAATGGGGTTCCACAAGGGTCAGTCTTGGGTCCTTTGTTGTTGTTATTATATATTAATGACTTGCCATTCTATATTCATGAAGAGGCAAAGTTAGTTCTCTTTGCTGATGATACAAGTATAGTAATCACACCTGACAAACAAGAATTAACTGATGAAATTGTCAATACTGTCTTTCAGAAAATTACTAAGTGGTTCCTTGTAAACGGACTCTCACTGAATTTTGATAAGACACAGTACATACAGTTCCGTACAGTGAATGGTATGATGCCATTAATAAATATAGACCTTAATCAGAAGCATATAGCTAAGGTAGAATATTCAAAATTTTTAGGTGTGTCCATTGATGAGAGATTAAATTGGAAGAAACACATTGATGATCTGCTGAAACGTTTGAGTTCAGCTACTTATGCAATAAGGGTCATTGCAAATTTTGGTGATAAACATCTTAGTAAATTAGCTTACTACGCCTATTTTCACTCATTGCTTTCATATGGCATCATATTTTGGGGTAATTCATCACTGAGGAATAAAGTATTTATTGCACAAAAGCGTGTAATCAGAATAATAGCTGGAGTCCACCCAAGATCATCCTGCAGACATTTATTTAAGGATCTAGGGATATTCACAGTAGCTTCTCAGTATATATACTCTCTTATGAAATTTGTTATTAACAACCAAACCCAATTCAAAAGTAATAGCAGTGTGCATAACTACAATACTAGGAGAAAGGATGATCTTCACTATTCAAGATTAAATCTAACTTTGGCACAGAAAGGGGTGAATTATACTGGCACTAAAGTCTTTGGTCACTTACCAAATAGTATCAAAAGTCTGACAGATAACCAACAAGTATTTAAGAAGAAATTAAAAGAATTTCTGAATGACAACTCCTTCTACTCCATAGAGGAATTTTTAGATATAAATTAAGAAAAAAAAGAAAAAAATATTAAAAAAACAAAAATAAAAAATAAAGAAAAACAAAAAACACAAAAAAATAAAGTTGTTATATTAACTTAAGTATGTTGTTAAATTAACCTAATTATGTCATGTATTGGAAAATTCGACTCGTTCCACATCATTACGAAATATCGTATTCATGATCCATGGAACTAGTACTAATCTAATCTAATCTAATCTAATCTAATCTAATCTAATACTGCCTTCAATGACTGGCAGTTTACCTATTTTGGTCGTAAGGAGTAGAATTTTTTGAGACCAATTATTAAATTCGGTTTCTCCGTTTTTATTAGGAGATATGCTTCTCTTATTGGTCTTGTCACATATCTTTTTACCTTTTTAACTTTTTCACCATTTTCACCAACAGAGATAACATCAGCCTGGTTAGGACTTTGCCTGCTGAAATCTTTGTCATCACTTAGGTGATATTCCAGGGCAATAGTAAGCGTATCATCTTGCAATGGATGCCCACAATAAGAATCTGGGCATACCCAAATACCTTTCACGTTCTTTATTTCACAAGCTTTTGAATAACGTGAGGGAATGGATATGTATTTCTGTATCTGCTGCTTAGAGTAACTACCTGGTATCAGTGTCAGTAATTGTGCCTTCTTAGTATAGGTAGCTGCTGAGATAGCAGTATTTAGGTTTTGAAACCACACATTACATTTCGTGTACATATCACCAAATGCATCTACAGTATACACTTCACAAAGTTTTGAAGATGTTGCTTGTGTAAACCTTGTTTCAATTTCTTCCACTTTTCTTTTTACATACTGTTTTCTTCTTGTGATTCTTACTTTTCCTGGAGATTTATGGGGAGATATATAATAGGGGTTGCAGCAGAAATGCTTACATTCAATGCATTAACAACTTCACACCCAGGAATGTAAACATCTGCACTGTCTTCTTCAGTTTCACATTCGGGTGTTGGTGATCATTTAGGTGGGTTGTCACTAAATTTCTTCTTGTAATGAGTGTAGCAATTCCTGCACAATGGTGTGATGTTAATAACGTTACTTGAGGACAAAGATATTTCTGCAATACATCTGACAGATTTCCAACAACTGTTTTTCACTTTTCTTGAACACCATCTCCTTGTGTCTTTTTTTATAGTCCACACACTTCATACTTTCACTACTGTATTTCCTCACTGACATTGTGTCTAACAAAAAGTTCAAACCAAACACAAAACTCGCTGCAGAATGGTTTACGTATGAGTTCTCACTTGTTTGTTATAAACAGAAGATTGCTGGAAACAGTGTTGCCAACATGCATATTTTACACTAGAAATTCAGTGATGCGAAATATGCACAATGTTGAAAACTTTTAAGCCTTTGCACAGAAAAATATTGCCCACTGTGTTTGCACTGATTAATAACATTTTAGCCAAACAATATTTTGTGTAGTTCTCAAAAGTTTTTGGATGGGGGTTTTCAAGTAAATAATTCGTAAAAACTCATAAAAATGCAATTTTTTACATTTTTTGTAATAAATATTTACACAATACAGACAGCTGGAGCAGAGAAGATACTGTTTATAATTACATCAGTAGCATCAGGTAATATGATAGAAAAGATAGTGTTCTACGACTTTCCAAAATTAGAAAAAAAATATTTATTAAGTAGAAAAATCAACTTAAATTTTGTACTTAAATAATTTGTAAAAAGTGAGCAGGTGTCAACTAAATTTCAACACGCCAAGAGGGAGCTTTAACTCAAACCATCGGACAGGTCTCCAGTACTTTTGGTTTAATAGTTAATTAGGACAAAACGAAAATACTTTCTTTCTTAACACTAATGATATAGAGCTCTAATATATATTTTTTCCAGAGAAATTCATGGCCACGAGTTGGCATGGCCTGTATGATTTGAGATAAAATCACCTTGGTCTGCAAATGCAATGTAAGCAATTTACTACAAAGTACATATTTAATAAAACACTAAAATTCTAGTTTTTCACAAATAGAATGAACTGAATTAATACATTTGGGAACAAATTCTTCATGCATCTGGATTACTACAATTCTACAGAGCATTAACATTGAACTGTCACAAGGCCACCTACACCAGAACTTCGCGCCTTGTGCTGACAGATGAACTTTGTCAATGGGCTCATAGCATTTAGAATAAGCTCTTACTGAACTTGCAATTAATATACTTACCCGACAGCCTGGAATACTTTCCCTGCAGCGTCTGGGTCTTTCACAGCATTGATAATTCCAGCTGCAACATCACTGACGAATACTGGTTGCTTTATCGTGTGCTCACCCTTCTTCCACAATGGTAAAGCTTGGAACTGTCTTCTCCAAACATGAGCATAATACCTACAACAGGAAATCCAACAACTTATGAATTCACTTAACCTCTTCAACCCCACACGTAATATACGACACGCAGAACTCTTAGCTTATGTCTGCGTACAGATACCATGTAATGCCCAAGATACACATGCCAATAGTTTGCTCACCTTCCATGAGATACCATGACCTACCATCGCAAGTTTCAGCACTCTGAGTGGTCAGTTACTGAGATCAGCTATAGTTAACATAACATCTGCAGTGGAAGAAAAGCAAAAAAATGTTGAAAACATGTAAGTGTGTGTTTTTATTCATGTCTTAACTACGTTGAACTGATGCTACTTTATTGTCAACAGATTGCTGATGGAATATTAGCCCTAAGCACTAAGAGAGCACTTTCCGATATTTTGTTACAAGTGTTTAACGTGTGTCACATTTGACAGTGGATTTGTATTTCATAACACTGTTTGTTCATATGTAAATATTCAGCAGTAATTTGTTATCAGTACTGGTACATTTTGCTACTGTTGAGTGGTGGTAAGTGAAGTAGACATAATAATAACACCACACAACAATAATAGTATTAACAAAAGAATAACGACTTGATTGGTGACAAAAAAGTAAAAATTTTTCCTTAGTGTTAGGAGATGAGATATATCATGAGCTGGAGAAGCCATTCAACTTGAATGGAAATCTACACAACTTGATGAAACGTCAAGTAGTGATGAGGGTGGTGAGACCTTTGTCCCACCTACAGACACAGGTCAGTAGTTTTTTCATCTCATGACAACTCAAAAGTCAAGGATCCACAATTAATTCTGCCACAATGATGAAGTAATCCTCCTTCGCACAATGCAAATGTCTCTAAACCCCAGCCACTTGCCCCAGCATTTGATGAATCAGTTTCAGGAGTAAAAGATGATCAACCACACCAGTACTACATAAAATACATCATGGCAGAGATTTTTGAACTGATTTCCACATGTTATTCATACATACTGTCAAGTCACTACAGGTAAACACAACAGCAAAATACATAAAGATACTTTTTGAAATATCTGTTAAGATATCATATTGGAGTATGCTAGACAGTGCACAACATCCTCTGTATGAAAGTATTTTTCCATGTACCATGATGTAATTAAATGACTTCTATGTACTGGTTTCCTTTTCATTACAAGTTTACAAAATATAAAATCAGCACATTACCTCACCCTAATTTTATAATTTGCTTGCCTTGAATGGCAGTTGGCCGTATACAATATCTTTTTTTTTTTTTTTTTTTTTTTTTTAAATCTACCCAATAATTTTTGTAAATAATTACATTTTCTTAATCTTGTTGGTCAAGTGACTAAATGTGATAGAAATATTAGATTGACATACATATTTTTCTGCTAACAAATCAGAAGACGTTAATAAAGATCTAGAGTTTTCATGCTGCACAAAAAATATCATCACTGAAACACTTTAAATATGGTCCGTTTGGGAAAAAGTGATCCAGTAATAAAGCTGAAGGTACATAGTCAATTGTGTTGAGAAAGAAATGGCAACATTCAAACAACCATCCAAAATAGTGGGATCAAGCAAAGTAATTTACCACAAACTAAGAAGCAGAACTGAAAAAGCTTGATGTAAAATATTATCTGCACTCTCATTTTGTAGTCAATACAAATGACTATTTCAGATGCAGAAAATCAAATTACTGATAAACATACCTTCATTACATAACAGTATCACTGGAATCAAAAGGACGATTTATGTAAACTATGGATTCTTAAGCACTACTTTACACAAAAAGGAAAAAAAAAAGGAAGCAACTTCACAGATACATTCAACATTGGAAACTTGATATAAATAATCTCCAGAGAGCCACGATTATACCATTTATTTTGGATGTAACTAGTTTTGAGAGCTCCTTGTTACATCTGAGAATGAGAGATGAACTCTCAAATCCTGTTAAGCCATAAATAAATGATATAATAATGGTTGTTTGAAGATACATATACACTCTGAGCTGTCAGTTGCCCTTCCTCGTTCTATTACCAGATTTAATCAGCTGCATGACCTCCCTACCATTTCACCGTGATGATGAATTAAACTGTTTTAGTAAATGGTGGAATTTAAACACAAACACAAACACACACACACACACACACACACACACACACACACACACCTAAATGGTACCAGCTGGATGAACAGTGCCATTGCTGCCTTACAGCAGGTCGACTAGGTTGTGGCGAGGGTTATGTCAGAAGGGGGAGGTAGGAGGTGGGAGGATGGGGGAGGGATTGAGGCTGGGCTAGGTTGTGATGGGGGTGTGTTGGATGGAGTAGGTAGAGGGAGACAGAGGTGAGATAGGCAGCAAGAGGGATATGGGGCGAGTGGCTAGCGACTCGGAAGCAGGGAGCCAGTTTGGAGCTGGGAGTGCAGGGAGGGAGGGGTGGCAGGTACATGGGCTGGGCATATGATGTACAGTTGTCAGAATTGGTGGAGATGGGCACATACTGAAGGTGATGGAACGTGAATTGGGAGGGGGTGACAGGACGGAGGAAGGGAAACCATTGTATGAAGAGAATGGAGGAAGGGGAAATTGTTGGGTGGGGATGGAGTAGGTAGAGGGAGACAGAGGTGAGATAGGCAGCAAGAGGGATATGGGGCGAGTGGCTAGCGACTCGGAAGCAGGGAGCCAGTTTGGAGCTGGGAGTGCAGGGAGGGAGGGGTGGCAGGTACATGGGCTGGGCATATGATGTACAGTTGTCAGAATTGGTGGAGATGGGCACATACTGAAGGTGATGGAACGTGAATTGGGAGGGGGTGACAGGACGGAGGAAGGGAAACCATTGTATGAAGAGAATGGAGGAAGGGGAAATTGTTGGGTGGGGTGTGGGGGCTATGGGTTACTGGAGATTTAGGCCAGTCCTGGGTGTGAAGGATGTGTTGTGAGAGTAACTCCCATCTGCGTAGTTCAGACAAGCAGGTGGTAAAGGGAAGGATCCGGATGGCCTGAGTTGTGAAGCAGCCACTGAAATTGAGCCTGTTGTTCTCATCTGTGGGATGTGGTCAACTTCATTGTGGCAATAGTTTGGCTGTAGCCGTTCATCCTGATGGGCAGTCTTTGCAGCAGAGTTGGTATACGACATGCCTGGTGGCTTGACCTCTGATGGGGATACGATCCCTGTGGCAAAGAGCTAGGATGGCATGGGAAGGACCAGTATGTTGCTGCATGGGAGGATTTTTTGGTGTGGAATGGATGGCAGCTGTCAAAATGAAGGTACTGTTTGGTTAGTGGGTTCAATGTTGACAGAAGTGGGGATGGAGCCATCAGTGAACAGGTGGTTAACATCTGCTAAGGTGGCACACTGGGTTGAGGAGCAGCAAGTGAAGTTGATGGGAGGGAAAGTGTGGAGGTTGTGATGGAATAGGGACAGGGTGTCATGGCCCTGAATCCAGATCGTGAAGACATCATCAATGAACCTGCCTTGCTGCAACTGAACATTACCTCTCCCAATGTTCTTCAGACTCCAAATACACCATCTCATTCTTTAAATGCCTCCCGACTCACAGCTACTTTTCCTTTGAAGGGAAGGTATACAAACAAATCTGCAGCACAGCCATGGGCATCCATGGGGCACTCTCCTATGCCAACCTCTTTGCAGATAATGTAGAGGAAACTTTCCTAGCTTCCCAAAACACCCAACCAATAGTCTGGTTCAGCTTTATTGACAATATCTTCATGATCTGGACTCAGCGCCACGACACCCTATCTTTATCCCTTCACAACCTCAACACTTTATCTCTCATCCACTTCACCTGGTCCAAAGTGGCAACTTTCTGGATATTGACATCCCCTTCTCAGCTAACTTCATCCACAGCTCTGCACACATTAAACCCACTAACCACAAAAAGTACCTGCATTTTGACATCTGCCACCCATTTCACAATGTACTAGTCTATCCCTATGCCACTCCCATTCCCTTGTCACAATTCACCCAATTGGCACTTCCTACTCCAGTCCTGTCACAGGTTTATTCTACCCCATCAGAGGCTGGGCCACCTGTGAACACAGCCATGTAATGAACCAAATCTGTTGCAAACACTGCAGATGTTCTTATGGCAGTATGACTACCAACTAACTGTCCACCAGGAAGAATGGACACCCCCAAACTGTTGCCAAAACCAAAGTTGGACACCTAGTGGCACAAAATGCAGCTCAACATGACATGCCGAGTTTCAATGGCTGCTTCATGAACTGTGCCATCTCGATAATTCCCTCCATCTCTAGCTTCTCTGACCTATGCAGACAGGAGTTATCCTTACAACATATCCTCTGCTCCTGTAATTGTCTTGGCCTCAATCTCTGGTAACCAAATGTCCCTACACACTCCACCCAAAACTTTTCCCTGCCTCCGTCCTGTCACCACCTCTCAATTCACATCCTGTTACCTTCAGCGTATGTCACTCCCCACAAACTCCAACCACCATGCATCACATGCCTAGCTCATGTACCTGCCACCTCTACCTCCCCACATTCCTAGCTGGCAAAAGACTGCCTCCCTCCAAGCTGCTAGCCACTCACCCCCAGTCCCTCTTCCTGCCTCTCCCCCCTTGGACCTATCCCCACCAGACACAACCTCCACCACAACTTGGCCGAAATGCAGCACTGGCATGTTTGTTCAGCAGGTGCCATGTAGGGGCATCAACTGAAAACAGTGTCAGGTAATACAGACACAGAAGATCTGGCAACCTTCAAGCAATGCCATGTCTCTTAACAGCATTTTCCTGAACTTGAGCCACACCATAATCAGAAATTTTTTATTGAATTACAGCTTCTGTTTCTGTTGGAATTAACTAATGTGAGATCTGCCAGCCTATGGCAATCTTTGCATTTCAGGAGGTGAAGAAAAGCTAAGCCTATAATTGTGTATAGATATTTTTCAGAATACTTTCAACATAAGGAACTGTAATGATTTGTTAGTTTTTTCAGTCACTAACTGTTAAAGAAAATGCCATTTATTTTGATATACAGTGACAGCACACACAATTATCTTATGGCATATCTCTATCATGTGACAATGAACACAATCTAGAGAGAATAACACAACACATCACCATAAATGACTAAGAAAAACAAAAAAATAAGTGTGTTATGTTAATTTAGGTATGTGGACAAATATACTATAGTTTTCAACATTTATACTACAAACATGAATGATCTTCAAAATCACTTTCATCTAAATTACAGAGGTGATGGTCTAGCTATAAATTAGTATGCCTTATTACTGCCACAAATTCAAACATGACAGAAAATGGCTCAAGACACCAAGTATGAACAAAATTGTAGTGTCATTTCAATCTGGTAATAAGAAAAACAAATACCTGAGGAATCTGTCTTCTTGACCATAAATGACTGAAGGACGAAATATTATTGCTTCGGGAAATGCTTCTCTTACAGCACATTCACCTCTCCATTTGCTCTGATAAAATTTTGAGCCTTTTGGGATAACAATAGGCTAGAACAAAGAGAGATTAATATATTGTGTTAATTGTTGACTACTTATTAGCAGAATGGTTATGCTGTTTCTGCTAGCCCCGTAATCTATTTATGCACTTTATAAGGTAAAAGTGGACTTAACTGTGTATGTGGCTTTTCGGCTAAAGTGCATTTATGGAGTCTTCTGTAACATGCTGCAGTTGGTAACTGCATGATGCATTATGGGAAGTGGACGACAGCATTTGTATTCAATATGGAGAGCAGGAAGAAAACTAGATGTGGTGACAGACTGAACTGTAGTGAATCCCGAGGCCAAAGTTAGATTGGAATGTGACAGTTGGCAAAGGCAATAAATGTAAATGGAAGAAAACAAAATGTGGTGACAGACTGACCTCTAACAAAGCCTGAGGCTGAGCTTAGGCTTCGATGTGATAATTTGGTTTTTATCTGGTGCAGCCAACAAATCTCAACACAAAAAATATGACAATTCATTGTGTTCACTTCCCATCATGCAGCATGCAGTTACCAGCTGCAACATGCAACAGAAGAGTCAGGAATACCATATCTGCACTTTTGCCCACTCGTCTGTCCACATCATTTATTCCAAACAAACGATATGACGAAAACATCTTCATTTCCATAAAATGGTTAATATGAAAATTAGCATGGTCAAAAAAGAACATTCATGATTGCACCTGTAAAGAAAGTTATTAGCTGCCATTTCCCTAGTGGAAGACCACAGTTAGTATGGTAATGTCTGTCAACTTTAACACTATCATCATCATCATCATCGTGGTCATCATCTGTTGTGGAAGATAACATAGCTAAATCATATGACCACCATTCATTATTTCTGAATATTTAACGTACCTCTGGATTCTCTGTTGCATTCAGCGCAGACAGGTGGATCAATTTTTCTACTCCAGCTTCACAAGCAGCATTTGCAATAGTTCTGGCACCTTCCACATTAACGTCATCAAACTTGAAATTCTTTGTCTCCCAGTCACGGCCAACAAGATTAATGACCACATTGGAATATTTTACAGCTTTGAAGACAGATTCCTTATCTCTGAGATCATAAGGCACAAACAGCACTTGGCCTAAATCTCCAACAAGTTTCAGCCTTAGTACATCATAGTGGTCCCCACGATATGGTATTATCAGCTGTGACAAAATCATGAATTATGAGAAACAAATCTGACACAAAGGACTATCTTCACATGGGATTGCTTAAATAAGTACATACTGCAAAGAAAACCAAACATTGGTTTGTAGAATAGGCAAGCTGTTGCTTACTACGAACTAAATGAAAGCTATACTAACCCACACATGAAGGGAAACAAAGTGAAATAACAAGCAGCATGTCTCAGTGCAAATAACCTGTCAGATATTGCATTTACGAGTTACATCAATTAATGAATACAACTGCTAAGTTACGCGTTTTGTGTTGGAAACAGATCTACATGTTGAATTGGAGCACTAAAATTCATGTTTTATTATGTCCAGTTTTAGCTATTACTAATCCCTCAATTCTTCATTTTACTCACTGATGTGAGCAAAAATGCAATCATCACAATTATTCTTTGGAGAATACATAATTTAACAATTAATAATTTAATCTAAAAACAGCCAAATCTAGTTGTTACTGCATTAATGGCTCCATCTTTCATGTGCTATAAGAATAAGGTCCTGTGACAGGAAACAGAAGAGTGTGCCAATAATTGATTTTATGTACACAATTACAAATATTTCACAGTGACAAATTTTGGGTCACCAGTTTTCTGACTAGTACAATGAAGCCCGCCGCAAATTCCTCTCTTGTGCCACTCTCGTCATCTCACAGTAGCACTTGCAACATATATCCTAAATTATTTGCTGGGTGTATTCCAATCTCTGTTTGGCTCTACAGTTTTTGCCCTCTACAGGTTTCTCCAGTACCATGGAAGTTATTTTGTGATGTCTTGACAGCCATATTGCCATTCTCTCCCTCCTTCTTGTCAGTGTTTTCCTTATACACCTTTCCTTGCTAATTCTCCAGAGAACTTCCTCATTCCTTGCCTTATCAGTCCACCTATTTTTTCAACATTCTTCTGCAGCACCCCATCTCATATGCTTCAATTCTCTTCTTTTCCAGTTTTACCACAGTCCATGTTTCACCAAAATACAACACTGTGCTCCAAACATACATTCTCAGAAATTTCTTCCTCAAATTAAGGTCTATGTCTGATACTAGCTGACTTCTCTTGGCCAGGAATGGCCTTTCTGCCAGTGCTAGTCTGCTTTATACACTCCTGGAAATTGAAATAAGAACACCGTGAATTCATTGTCCCAGGAAGGGGAAACTTTATTGACACATTCCTGGGGTCAGATACATCACATGATCACACTGACACAACCACAGGCACATAGACACAGGCAACAGAGCATGCACAATGTCGGCACTAGTACAGTGTATATCCACCTTTCGCAGCAATGCAGGCTGCTATTCTCCCATGGAGACGACCGTAGAGATGCTGGATGTCGTCCTGTGGAACGGCTTGCCATGCCATTTCCACCTGGCGCCTCAGTTGGACCAGCGTTCGTGCTGGACGTGCAGACCGCGTGAGACGACGCTTCATCCAGTCCCAAACATGCTCAATGGGGGACAGATCCGGAGATCTTTCTGGCCAGGGTAGTTGACTTACACCTTCTAGAGCACGTTGGGTGGCACGGGATACATGCGGACGTGCATTGTCCTGTTGGAGCAGCAAGTTCCCTTGCCGGTCTAGGAATGGTAGAACGATGGGTTCGATGATGGTTTGGATGTACCGTGCACTATTCAGTGTCCCCTCGACAATCACCAGTGGTGTACGGCCAGTGTAGGAGATCGCTCCCCACACCATGATGCCGGGTGTTGGCCCTGTGTGCCTCGGTCGTATGCAGTCCTGATTGTGGCGCTCACCTGCACGGCGCCAAACACGCATACGACCATCATTGGCACCAAGGCAGAAGCGACTCTCATCGCTGAAGACGACACATCTCCATTCGTCCCTCCATTCACGCCTGTCGCGACACCACTGGAGGCGGGCTGCACGATGTTGGGGCGAGAGCGGAAGACGGCCTAACGGTGTGCGGGACCGTAGCCCAGCTTCATGGAGACGGTTGCGAATGGTCCTCGCCGATACCCCAGGAGCAACAGTGTCCCTAATTTGCTGGGAAGTGGCGGTGCGGTCCCCTACGGCACTGCGTAGGATCCTAGGGTCTTGGCGTGCATCCGTGCGTCGCTGCGGTCCGGTCCCAGGTTGACGGGCACGTGCACCTTCCGCCGACCACTGGCGACAACATCGATGTACTGTGGAGACCTCACGCCCCACGTGTTGAGCAATTCGGCGGTACGTCCACCCGGCCTCCCGCATGCCCACTATACGCCCTCGCTCAAAGTCCGTCAACTGCACATACGGTTCACGTCCACGCTGTCGCGGCATGCTACCAGTGTTAAAGACTGCGATGGAGCTCCGTATGCCACGGCAAACTGGCTGACACTGACGGCGGCGGTGCACAAATGCTGCGCAGCTAGCGCCATTCGACGGCCAACACCGCGGTTCCTGGTGTGTCCGCTGTGCCGTGCGTGTGATCATTGCTTGTACAGCCCTCTCGCAGTGTCCGGAGCAAGTATGGTGGGTCTGACACACCGGTGTCAATGTGTTCTTTTTTCCATTTCCAGGAGTGTATGTTGTCCTTGTTTTTTTGCCATGGGTTATTTTGTTCATTGATAGCAGAATTCCTCAACTTTATCTTCTTTGTGATCACCAATCCTGAGGTTGAGTTTCTCACTGTTCTCATTTCTGTTATGCTCATTACTTTAGTCTTTATTTGATTTACTCTCAATCCATATTCTGTGCTGATTAGACTGTTCATTCCATTCATCAGATCCCATAGTTCTCTACTTTCACCGAGGATGACAATGTCATTAGCAAATCTTATGTTTGATATATGATCACCTTGAATCTTAATTCCACTCTTGAACCTTTTTTTTAAAAAAATTATTTATTTCTGTCACTGCTTCTTCGCTGTATAGATTGAACAGTTGGGGCGAAAGACTACATCCATTTCTTACACCCTTTCTAATCCAAACACTTCACTCTTAGTCTCCAACTCTTATTGTTTCCTCTTGGTTCCTGCACATATTGTATATTACCCGACTTCCCCTATAGTTTACCCTTACTTTTCTCAGCATTTCGAACATTTTGCACCATTTGACATTATTGAACACTTTTTCCAGGTCTACAAATCCTATGAATGTGTCTCGATTTTTCTTTAGTCTTGCATCTATTATCAATTGTGACGATAGACTTGCCTCTCGGGTGCCTTTACCTTTCCTAAAGCCAGACTGATCTTCATCAACAAATCCTCAATTTTCTTTCCCATTCTTCAGAATATTATTCCTGTCAGCAACTTGCATGCATGAGTCGTCAAGCTCATTGTGTGGTAAGTCTTGCATTTGTCAGCTCTTGCAACCTTCGGAAATATGTGGATGATGTTTTCCCAAAAGTTAGATGGAATATCGTCAGATACACACATTTTAGATACTAATGTGAATAGTTGTTTTGTTGCCATTTCCCCCCCAAAGATTTTAGAAAATCTGATGGACTGTTATCTATCCCTTCTGCTTTACTTGATCTTACATCTTCCAAAGCTCTTTTAAATTCTGATTCTAATACTGGATCCCGTATCTCTTCTATATCAACTCCTGTTCTTCTTCTATAGTGTCATCAGACAAGTCTATTCCCTGATAGAGGTCTTCAATGTACTCTTGTCACCTATCCACTCTGTCCCCTGGATTTAACAAGGAATTTCCATTGCACTCTTAATCTTAGCACTATTGCTTTTAATTTCATCGAAGATTGTTTCGACTTTTCTATATGCTGAGTCAGTCGTTCCAACAATAATTTCTTTTTCGATTTCTCCACATTTTTCATGTAGTCATTTCATCTTAACTTCCCTGCACTTCGGATTTATTTCATTCCTAAGTGACTTGTATTCCTAAATTTCCTTAAACATTTTTGTACCGCCTTCTTTCATCCATCAACAATGTATTTCTTCTGTAATTCATTGTTTCTTCGCAGTTGCAGTTACCTTCTTTGTACCAACGTTTTTCTTTCCAACTTCTGTGATTGCCCTTTTTAGAGATGTCAATTTCTCTCCCGCTGAATTGCCTACTGAGCTACTCATTATTGCAATATCTATAGCTTCAGAGAAATTCAAGTGCATCTCTTCACTCCTTAGTACTTGTACATCCATATCCCACTTCTTTGCACATTAATTTTTCCGGACTAGCGTCTTAAAACTTGAGCCTACTTTTCATCTGTACTAAATTGTGATCTGAGTCTATATCTGCTCCAGCGTACACCTTACAGTCCAGTATCTGATTTCGGAATCTCTGCTTGACTGTGATATAATCTAACCGAAATCTTCCTCTGTCTCGCAACCTTTGCCAAGTATACTTCCTCCTCGGGTGATTCTTGAACGGAGTATTCACTATTACTAGCTGAAATTTATTGTAGAACTCAATTAGTCTATCTCCTGTCTTGTTCCTGGTACCAAGCCCATATTCTCTTGTCAAATGCCAATATATCTTCTCTCTACCATAACACAACCCAGGGGTAAGCAATGGATTTGAATAAAGCAATACTCAGCAATCCATTGCAATGAACTCTCCTGTCCCCCCACATAATCACAACTTCAGGCCAGTCAACATATTCAAAATAATGGTGGAGAGCATGGAATGGACTCTGGACAATCTTATAATTTTGACAGAAACAAAAGTTGCATTTACCATGCCTCTAACTGGTTACTCTGAAATTATTCTCTCCTGCCTTCTTGTAACAAATGTGTTGTAATCCTCGATCCGGTAAAAGCTGTCCTGCCTGACAATTATCCTACTCTCATCACTTGCTGTTCCCATATTATTGGTTCTTTATACTACACTAATAAAAGAGTTCGACAAAAAGATTATAATCAACAAATGAGACATTAGTAACTAATATACTGAAATAATATGGTACTGTAGGCTACAGAAGGAAAATATATACCTGTGTACCTATTTTCCCCAACCGATTACAAACATATCTGCCTAGAAAACCACTGGCTCCAAACACTGTTGCTACAACTCCATTGAAGCTTGATCTCCCACCAGTTCCTCTTTTCAGTTGGGATAATTTTGGATTCTTTATTGTATGGACATCACTGCTGTATGGAGCCACATGAACAAGGTTTACCGATGTTGCTGCACCAAACTGATGCCCTACAAAACAAAAAAAATTATATACCATTAGTGGATATGTAATGCCAATCATAAAACCCAAGACAAACAATGCAATTTGATAGCGAAAATATCAGGATGAAAACACATTAAAACCAGCTGAGACAGGTAAATGCTCACCTGCAGGTAAAACAAATTGAATGTGTGTGCAACACACACAAAGTTTAAATAACCTTCAGCTTCAAAAATTTGAGGAAGTGTTTTTACTGCATCCAGAAAAAAAGACAAAAATTTTTATGTGCATCTATGAACTGCACTGCCTTTCCTTTGTAGGGTTTTTAACTGATCAAAATAAATTTGAAATGTTTTAAAGCATGCATCACTTTTCACAGAAATAATGCCTATGACTTCAGCATCCCATACAGACATACAAAATAAACGGCAATTCCAATATAGGAATTCTGCACGGTATATACTTTCCCCAGTTAATCTTATAATCAGAACATGTACTTGATTAAAATAAACTCGAAAAAACTTTACAATAATCATATAGCATCCAGTCTCTCTCGTAACATCCTTAACCAAGTTAGCATGTTTAATAAAGTGGAATATTTGTGCTTATTATCATTAACATCTTGTTAGCAGAAGTGTCACTAAGATAAGAAAGAAAACAATTTGGATTACATTTTCTATGCACCTTACTAGTTTTTCGTTTTCAATGCTTATAAGTTAATCGTACCAATTCCCTTGCTTTGTAAAATACCTTTTTGCATTAGGATTGCCACTGCGCTTGAGTAAGAAATATATCACCAAGTGTCTCATCCGTTAATGTTTGTTACACCTGGCAGCTCCGCTGTTTGACTTGGGAAATATGAAAACCAATAAAACTTTATGACATGAAGTTTCTAAACACATACTGTTACAAACAAACTATAGTCCAGGGCTCATCTCAAAGCTTTCAGAACGCACTGCAATAATTTGCATGTAGCAATGATAATTCCTATTTACCTACATTTTGAGAAAATATGTTCTCTTAACAAAACAGAACAATCCATCTGCATAGTTCAAACATACACCAGAATTTAGATAGAAAGAAACACTATAGTATGATAAACGTACTTCATTTTGTAATTTTGATGATGGGTGCCTATTGGGGAAAATCCTTGGGTATCACATTCTGTCAGCCTATACGGCTGACTCATAGTTTTAAGCTACAATTTTATTTTCTTTCAGAATTGGAATTATGGCTATCAATAATAGCAGATTAGCTCCCCCACATCCCCAAGTCTGTTTTCTAGCAAATGTGTCTTTCAAATGTAAAAAATATTTCCTATGTCTGAAAACAAGTAGAAGAAACAAGCTTACAGTATGTGTAGACACTGTACACACACCTATTACTTCTCTACGTTGTCAGTATGTAACATATGTATTTCTACATTGTGCTGTTTGGAAGACTGATCTGAAACACAAAGTTACGTACATCGCATGTGTTAAAGTAAAGCAAATTTAAAAATCGGTGTTTCCCTGGGACGGAATGAATGTATGATACCTGATCATATATTTCTTGTACCATCAGAAATGTTGGTCGGAAGGGTAAACTGTGTAATGGAGCTCGTGTAACTCTCCAACTACTGTCGCACTTTACATTCTGTCAAGTTCATGGGAAAGGAAAAGGAATAACCATAAACAAAATCTTTCCATATCGCCTACTTTTATGCTCAGAGGTGAACATCCTGTACCTTTCTCAAGCGTAAGTACGTTTACGAAAGGTCATTTATTATGTCAACAAATCAATGAGCACACATTTATTTTCGGCCATACTCACTTGCGCTCTGCAGAACCGTCTGCACGGCAAACCCTGCCATTTCTGTCAAAGAAACTAAGGGTCATCGCGGTATGGAAGATAACCTTCTCGTATGAGAATCGTATCGCTATCGACTCGCTCACCATGGCGGCCAAGGTATCTACCTATTATGGTCAATTCACACTAGTCCGTTCGCCATGCTACGACAAAAATTCCGTTACTCAAAGGAAAATCTAATAGAAATTAGAAAAAAACAGGACAAATATGCAATATGAACAGAACTTCCCTTTAAGTCATTGTTTTAAAAATTTTGTGGTAAGATTAGTTTTTGTGTGATGTTTAATATTTGTATGTACCTGCCGTTTTATCACCTGAGCTTTTTAAACAAAAAAATCAACAGGTAAATACTGGAATCACTTGTATGAGAGCAATATAGGTGCATTTGACTTTGTTTCAACTAAACTGCTTAAGAAAGTAATCTGGAAAGCAATAAAACAAGAAACTGTAAAGGCCCGTCCACACGCAACGATCTGTCTGCGCAGATGTCTGCGCACATCACATCTGCGCAGAAAGATCGTTGCGTGCAGACAGAAGATTTGCACCAATCTGAAGTGTGTGCAAACCTTGAAGTTGGAGTTGGAGGTTTGAGCGAAACCTCTCAAATCTGTGGGTTGAAACCACATCTGCGCAGACAAGTTGGAGCGTGTGGACAGGAGATCACCGCAAATCTGGCGCGAAACAGCTGTTTGCTCAGTCTAGTGTTTGTTTTTGTGCGCACAGGGCATTAAAATGGCCGATACTCGTTAGTGTTCTCGAGAGTTTGTAAAGGCCCGTCCACACGCAACGATCTGTCTGCGCAAATGTCTGCGCACATCACATGTGCGCAGACAGATCGTTGCGTGTGGATAGAAGATTTGCACCAACCTGAGGTGTGTGCAAACCTGGAAGTTGGAGTTGGAGGTTTGAGCGAAACCTCTCAAATCTGTGGGTTCAAATCACATCTGCGTAGACAAGTTGGAGCGTGTGGACAGAAGATCGCCGCAAATCTGGCGCGAAACAGCTGTTTGCTCAGTCTAGTGTTTGTATTTGTACGCACAGAGCATTAAAATGGCTGATACTCGTCAGTGTTCTCGAGAGTTTGTAAGTGAATTCATTGAAATATACAGAAACCACCCATGTTTGTGGAAGATTAAAAGTAAAGAATATAGTGACCGAGACGAAAAGACAGCAGCATACAATGCTCTAATTGAAAAATTGCGGGTAGTTGACGCCTCGGCAAGCAGAGAAACGGTAATAAAAAAATAATTTCGTTGCGAATTGGCGAAATTATTTGCGGATGGATGTCGAAACTTATAATTATCTCTTAAAGCTTGTAACCGCTCATATTATGAGAAAAAATACTTGTATGAGAAGGGCAATTTCTCCTCATGAACGGCTGGCGGTAACATTAAGATTCCTAGCAACAGGAAGGAGCTACAAGGATTTGGAATTTTCATCTGCAATATCGAAACAAGCATTGAGTGAAATAATACCCAACAGATGTGAAGCTATTTACGCTTTCCTGAAGGATGAGTTCATGAAGGCAAGTCAAGTAAATTAAGTCTGTCAGCGAATTGTTTACCGAAAAGAGTTATCCAAAGTTCAGAAATCTAGAAGATCTGGTGTAGGAGTAGATCAAGTATACCAGCCAACGTTACGGTATTTTGATCTGCTTGTCTTTCTTAGTGATCAAGAAACGCCAAGACCAAGCAGGAATACAATTGAAGATGAAATTGGAGTGCCAATGTGCGAAGAAATGGAACACGAGGTAATGTAAAACAAAACTGGTTCGCCCTGCAACTCTCGCAGTAAATTTACGTGAGAAAACTGCTTTCGCTTTAGCAGCCACTGTCTACACCATTTTGACCGCTTTCTCTGTTTCCTGCGGTTGGTCTAAATGTTTTTTGCAACATAAGTTGCGAACACAGACCACAACAGAACTTCCTCCATTTCTATATTTCAAAATAACTGAATTAAATTTTGACGTTTACGGGGATCGTAGTCGCTTGCCACTGATATTTCATTTCTAAACCGACAGATGGCAGGCAAGTAGTAGATTGGGGTTTGTGTCGTGTGAACACACCACATTTGCAGCGATCTTTTGCATGTACAGATATCTGCGCCGATGTCTGCGCAGACAGATCGTTGCGTGTGGACCGGGCTTAAGTGAATTCATTGAAATATATAGAAACCACCCATGTTTGTGGAAGATTATAGTAAAGAATATAGTGACAGAGACAAAAAGAGAGCAGCATACAATGCTCTAATTGAAAAATTGCGGGTATTATTTCACTCAACTCTTGTTTCGATATTGCAGTTGAAAATTCCAGATCGTTGTAGCTCCTTCCTGTTGCTAGGAATCTTAATGTTACCGCCAGCCGTTCGTGAGGAGAAATTGCCCTTCTCTATACAAGTATTTTGTCTCATAATATGAGGGGTTACAAGCTTTAAGAGATAATTATAAGTTTCGACATCCATCCGCAAATAATTTCGCCAGTCATTAGGTTCGCCCTGCAATTCTCGCAGAGAATTTACGTGAGAAAACTGCTTTCGCTTTAGCAGCCACTGTCTACACCATTTTGACCGCTTTCTCTGTTTCCTGCGGTTGGTCTGAATGTTTTTTGCAACACAAGTTGCGAACACAAACCACAACAGAACTTCCTCCATTTCTCTATTTCAAAATACCTGAATTAAATTTTTGACGTTTACAGGTAGTCGCTTGCAACTGATATTTCTTTTCTACACCGACAGATGGCGGGCGAGTAGTAGATTGGGGTTTGTGTCGTGTGAACACACCACATTTGCAGCGATCTTTTGCATGTACAGACATCTGCGCCGATGTCTACGCAGACAGATCGTTGAGTGTGGACCTGGCTTAAATGTTGGACAAAAACATCTCGAAACACATATTAAGACCAATTAACACTGTCCGTCAACGGCACCGTCACGTCAATGTGTATTTGCACTTACTACGTTTACAGGTGACAAATCTTCTGAAAGACGAAAACTGAATTTCGCAAACCGTTTTCCGCTGTCATGTTTACTTGTTAAGATCTGAAGGGGGGTTGCTAGCCGAATTCAATATGGCGCCTGGAAAATAGCTGACATTGTTTATGACTTAGCCAGGACACTCGCTATTTACTCGTATCTTCAACTAGATGAGGTGCCAACAGCTTCAGTCCAACATTTCTTCTGATCCTTCATTGCACAGAAAGCCACTCCCTACAAATTAACCGAAAATTTTTAAAAACAAAATGAAATCTGACACCTAAGCATGTTTCAAAACCGGTTGGCTTTGCATGGAAGAGAAAATCGATTGAGGGATTGGAGAATCGGCAGTCAGAAACGGATTTCCAGAATCGATTTTGAACTGTTTTACATGACCACCCAGAAGCAGTATTGGGAAATCTGTTTACGAAACCCGGTTTTGGAAGCCCCATGTAAATGCAGTGACTGTTCGCCACGTCACGGCGCGTCGATTCATGACACGTGATCTCAACTCGCAATGCTGTCCTTAACTGTTCTTTTCGCGAAAATTTCGATCTTCACCACAGACCACAGATAACATATATTGGGTGTGACGTCCTTACACTGAAACCGAGGCCCACGAGAAAGACAGGCGCGTGCGTCCCGAAGGTAGGCCGAGCTCGCTCGCTCAACTTAGCAGAAAAACTGCGTTTCTACACCTTTTAACTCGGAATTGGGTTTGTAAGCACAAACGAGGAGTGCATATTCTACTGGAATCCACTGTTATGGAATTTTATTGTTATTAGTCCTGCAGTGTTAGAAAATGCATGGGGCTAGTAATGATTTGTCACAGCTGTATTGCTGCACAATAAAATCTTGTATCAAATGAGGACTGTAATACAAAAGAGACTAAATGCTACAAACAAGCCTTATCATCATTTATGTCGAGAACTGATTTTAAATTTTGTTGTGCAAGTAACAATCAGTAAGACTTTATAACAGTAGATTCCAGTAGAAGATGCAATTCTCATTAGTACGTACATACCCAGTTAACAGATTTTGAAACGTATTTTGTCTGCTGAGTTAAGCGAGCGAGCGAGCAGGCTCTGGCCTATCTTCATGACGTACATGCCGTGGCCTGTCTTTCTCGTGGATCTCGACTGAAACCAACATCTAAGTCACAAGACTCAGGGCAAGAAGCAGAGTTTCTGTTGCTAAGCACTGTGTGAGGTTGAGCTGACACAGTGTTTCTCATTTATAGCTGAAATGAAGCATTGATTTTAACAAGAAAATAATTTGCCTTAGTGCTGTTGCACATGTAGTAATGCATCTAATCTGATTTCTTCGAAATTCCTAACATTAATGAGATAGTTATCATTTTTGCATGTGGCCTGGTGAAACGCACTGACAGTTCTGTTTACAAGTAACAAAATTACAGTTCTTCAGTGAATATATCCCCAGAGAACTCTTGTTTTGACCCTACACTCTTAACAAATAGATGAAAATTTCAGTTGTGAAAGGGAACTATTTCAAAATACTTGCAGAGGTATTTCCATGAGTTGAAAGTTAGGATGGATGTTGGTCCTTGGATGCAAAATTTTATGAATGACTACGATTTTAAGACAGCCCATTGCTAATATCTAGCTCACTACACAACTATAATCAACGTTTTGTAATATATTACGCTTCCTATCTTGATACGGTTTCGGTATTTGTACTGGATTGAGAAAAAGTCAGAAAATATATGAACTTATTTAGTGTAAATATCTTACATTATGCACATAAACGAATTTCCTTTCTTACAGAAACATATAACATTTCACACAGATTCTTGTGAAATCATTAGAAAACTAATGGTGTATGCCGAATTATTATATCGTCTTCCATTCCTGTGGACGTGGCGAACTACAAGAATTCACAATGCCAAAACATATAACATTTCACACAGATTCTTGTGAAATCATTAGAAAACTAATGGTGTATCTCGAATTATTATTTCGTCTTCCATTCCTGTGGACGTGGCGAACTACAAGAATTCACAATGCCAAAAAAGAGTATTCACTAAACAACAATTATTCTGTCTCTTGTTAAAAAGAACTATCAATACTTTCAATTTGACCACATGTAAAAACGATAACCATTGCTTTATTATCAGGTATTTCGGAGAAACCACGTTAATTGCAGTACTATATGTGTTAGGGTAGTACGATGGCTCGTTGAATTGTCGAAATCAATGCTTGATTTCAGCTATAAATGGGAAGAACTGTAACTGTCACCTCCACTTCACACAGCGCTTAAAGACAGGAACTCGACTTTCTGCACCGAGTCACTGGACTTAAATGTTGGTTTCGAGTCTTACCACGCCAAAGATTGGGTCATGCGTCGTCTATGTTATATATGGTCTATAATCTTCACACTATGATTTTCAACTGTTTTTACGCGCGAAGTACACATAGCCAATGTGGCGGCTTATATACGTGGATGATGGAGTCCACATTTATACGAAAATGACATTTATTGGACTTAAATGGTTTGCAGCTTGCAGGGATAGCATGTATATTAGACAAGGGAGACAGAAGGGCAAAACAACACAAAGCAAGTGCATGGATCCGAAAAAAATGTGATTATGTGGTACAGAAGAGGAATTTTACGCACTGTGTAAGGAGTGTGAGAAAGAGGAATCTGCATTTTGTATTTTGGAGAGTCGAAGCATCAGCTTTTCCATTTTTTACATCAAATTGCAGCCAGAATTACTAAAAGGAACACTGTTACAAGCCACCATCGCATCCTATCAAAATAGTTCAAGTGCCTTATTTGTACTGGGGATAGCCGTCCGCCGCGGTAGCTGAATGGTCAGCGTGATGGATTGTCAGTCCTCTGGGCCCAGGTTCGATTCCCGGCTGGGTCGTGGAATTTTCTCCGCCCAGGGACTGGATGTTGTACTGTTATCATCATCATCCTTATCGACTGCCGGTCGCCGAAGTGGCATCAGATTGAAAGACCGGCACCCGGCAAACGGCCTATCCGACGGGGGGCCTAGCCATATGATTAAATAAAATAAACTGGGGTTAGCTAGTGAAACCACGTAAAAATCAACGTAGTGGCAGCCGCCGAGCCGAGAAGACGCGTTGCAGTAGAAGCACTTGTCTGATAAATAGCAAATTAATCTAGTCTTTTTTTTTCACGTGCTTCTCCAAAGAAGTGAACTACACATGTGTATTTTACTGTGTGGACTAGTGGTTAGAAAATGAATTGTAGTTCTTGTTTTTGTGTAAGTCTTGTGAATATCCTTGTGGAGGGCGGCTTCCTAGTGTAAATTTTCCCTTCGCCAGAAACTTTGTCAAGCCACAAAGTTTTAATTTTGCGCTAGTAGACAGCATACAGTTTAGATCAGTGTATTCTAGTTTGAATATTTAACTCATGCAGTAACTTTTCGATAAACAGGATTTCTAATAACAGGTATCTGTAGATAAATCAACTTCAGTAGATAAATTTATTTCTGTTTAATAGCTTGCGGTCTAAGAGTACAGTGAGAAATCTGCACTGCAACTTTTAGTGTTACTTTATTCTCCTTTGGTATATTTTGTACACATTTCAAACTCAGTAGCGCCATTTGAGACCTTATATCTCAGTACGATATGGCTAGGGACTTTGTTAGTTGTCAGCGGACAGAAGGAGAGTTGGCTGCTGTCCGAAAACAGCTGGAAGCTGCGTTGGCTACTGTCGACAAGCTTCTAGCCAATGCTCTAAGGTGCAGTGATGTCGGGGCGCTAGTGACGAGACCTGCGACACCCTTGGTGCCACTGGAATCCCCTGGTAACCCAGACGTCACTACGACTTCTGATACGCAACATCTAAAGAGGCCGACCTCACTCCAGGGTGGGTGACAGACAGAGGTGGGTTTGCGTGTCACTGGGCAGAAGACGAAAGAGATAGCAGCCCTTGCGTCTGGCTCCCTACGTCTTAGCGATAGGTACGAAGTGCTACCCAGTGTTGATGAGCCAACATGGGATGCCTCTCCTGTTGGGCCAGTGGTCGATTTTCCTGCCCAGTCCAGACAAGTACAGAGGATGGGTTCACTTGTCATTGGGAACTCCAACGTTAGGCTGGTGCTGGAGCCCCTCAGGGAGATAGCAGGCAAGGTGGGAAAGAATTCCAGTGTGAATTTGATATGGTTGCCAGGAGGTCTCATCCGTGATGTGGAGGAGGTCCTGGCGGCAGCTATCGAGCACACTTTGTGCAATCAGCTGCATGTAGTGGCACATGTTGGTAAGAATGTTGCCTGCCACATGGAGTCTGAGGCCATCCTCGCCTACTTTCTGCTGCTGGCTGATTTGGTGAAGGCAACTAGCAATGCACGCAGGGTGCAGGCTAAGCTGCCTATTTGTAGCTTCATACCCAGGGATGATCGCGGTCCTCTGGTTTGAAGCAGAGTGGAAGGTCTAAAACAGAGGCTCAGACGACTCTGCGTCGCTATCGGATGCGAATTTCTCGACTTCCGCTATCGGGTGCAGAATTGTAGGGTTCCCCTTAAAAGGTCAAGCGTCCACTACACGCAGGAAGCGGCTACTAGTGTAGCGGAGTACATGTGGCGTGCACATGGGGCTTTTTTCCGTTAGAGGACCCCTCCATTGGGATCAAAAACGATTTGCCTGTTAAATCAGTCACAGTGACCTCAAATAATGTTGGTCCACGTAGATCGGAGATAGAAAAGATTAATATGATTTTAGTAAATTGTAGGAGCATCCAAGGAAAGGCCCCAGAATTAGTATCACTTACTGAAAGGTATAATGCACAAGTAGTATTAGGAACAGAAACCTGGTTGAGACTAGACATCAATGACAACGAAATCATAAGTTCAGATTGGAATGTTTATCGTAAGGATACGTTAGTCGCCAATGGTGGCGGCGTGTTTACAGCAGTAAAAAATTCAATAAAATCTAGCGAGGTCATCACGGATTCCTAATGTGAATTAATCTGGGTGAAATTGAGTATCAAAGAACGGTCAAAAATGGTGACTGGATGTTTCTATAGCCCACCTGGGTCAGGATCAGTAGATGTACAGCACTTCAGGAGAACTTGCAGAATCAATTTTCCTGATCATGCCGTTGTAACAGGGGGGGCCTTCAGCTTCCCAGGTATAGATTGGGAGTGTTACGCCAGCAATACTGGTACCAGAGACAGGGATTCGTGAGACATTGTTCTGGATGTCTTGTCCGAAAATTACCTTCAGCAGATAGTTAGAGAACCAACTCCTGAGGGTAACGTCTTAGACCTCCTGGCAACAAACAGACCTGAACTTATTGAATCAGTGAACATAGAGGAAGGTATCAGTGATCATAAGGCTGAGACAGCATCTGTGATGACGGGTCCTACAAGGAATGTTAAGAAAGTTAGGAAGATATATTTGCTCAGCAAGGGTAACAGGATACAAATTTTAGAACATCTCAGCAGCCAGCATCAAATATTCAGTGATGAGGACGAAGATGTGGAGAAGAAATGGAAAGCTTCAAAGGCATAGTTCAATATGCCCTAGACAAGTTTGTTCTGAGTAAGGTTTTAAGGGATGGGAAAGATCCACCATAGTTTAACAGGCATGTTACAAAAGCGCTACGTAAACAAAGAGCAATTCATCTCATATTCAAGAAAAGTAAAAACAAAGCTGACAAACAAAAACTGAAAGAAGCGAAAATGAGCGTAAGGAGAGCAATGAGAGAAGCGTTCAATGATTTTGAAAGTAAGACGTTGTCAACCGACCTGAATAAAAACCCTAAGAGATTTTGGTCATATGTAAAATCAGTAAGTGGGTCAAAATCATCTGTTCATTCTCTCAGCGACCTCACTGGTACTGAAATGGAAGATAACAGACAGAATGCCAAAATACTGAATTTGGTCTTCTGAAGTTGTTTCACAGCAGAAGATCGTAACTCTGTCCCTCCTTTCAATCGTTATGTAAGCGTCGAAATGGCAGATATTGAGATAACCGATAGTGGAACTGAAAAGCAGCTAAAGTCGCTTAGTAGTGGAAAGGCGTCAGGACCAGATGAGATACCTACAAGATTCTATATAGATTATGTGAAAGAACTTGCTCCCCTTCTAGCAGTAATTTATCGTAGATCGCTTGAGCAACAAAAGATACCCAACGACTGCAAAAAAAGCGCAGGTCATGTCACACAATTATAGATGTATATTGTTGACATCAATATATTGTAGAATTATGGAACATGTTTTATGCTCAAGATTCATGACGTTTTTGGATAATCAATATCTCCTCTATAAAAAAAACAACATGGATTCCGCAAACAGAGATTCTGCAAAACTCAGGTCACTCTTTTCCTCCGTGAGATCCACAGCGCAGTGGACAATGGTGTTCAGGTTGATGCTGTGTTCCTTGATTTCAGTAAGACATTTGAAACCATCCCGCACTGCCGTTTAATGAAAACAAAAAAAAACAAGCTTACAGAGTATCGGAGCAGAACTCAACACGTCGCTCTTAATGGAGCAAAATCGACTGTTGTAAAGGTAATATCCGGAGTACTACAGGGAAGTGTGATAGGACAGTTGCTGTTTACAATATGTATAAATGATCTAGTAGGATGCATCAGATGCTCTTTAAGGCTATTCACAGAAGATGCAGTTGTTTATACCAAATTAGCAACGCCAGATGACAGTAAGAATTTGCAGAACAAACCTGCAGAGAATTGATGAATGGTGCAGGCTCTGGCAGTTGGCCCTGAACGCAAATAAATGTAACATATTGCGCATACATACTACAGTACAGCCACACTATTGATGACAAACAGCAGGAGACACTGGTGGCCGTAAAATATCTAGGCATAACTATCCAGAGCGACATCAAGTGGAATGACCACATAAAACAGATAGTGGGAGAAGCAGATACCAGACTTAGAGACATTGGAAGAAGTGGCTTATAAGGAGCTTGTTCGCCCAATTCTTGAGTATTGTTCATCTATCTGGGATCCCTATCGATTAGGACTGATAGAGCAGATAGAGAAGATCCAACGAAGAGCGGCGCATTTCGTCACAGGATCGCTTAGCTGGCGACAGATGCTAAGCAAACTCCATTGGCAGGCGTTACAAGAGAGGCGTTTTGCATTACAGAGAGAGAGTTGCTATTGAAATTTTGGCACAGCTCCTTTCAGGAGGAATCGGACAACGTATTACTTCCCCCACATACATCTCACGTATTGACCACGAGGAGAAAATTTGAGAAATTAGAGCCAATACAGAGGCTTACTGGCAATCATTCTTCCTACACACTATTCGCGAGTGGAACAGGGTTGGAGGGATCGGTGGTTCCGAAAGTACCGTCCGCCACACACCATTAGGTTGCCCGCGAAATATGAAGTAGATGTAGATGTAGATGTATTGACCACTTATGCTTGCGAAACTGTTTCACACACAATTCAGAGAGCTGCTTGACAATAAATAGCTTTGCCACAAATACGCATTTAAACAAACAATAGCAGTTCTGAAGATTTCTGTGCATTTCTTTATGTAACACAACAAATGCGTGACGACATAGAAATAAATCCCACCCGCTTATCAGTCTGATTCTACCCACAGAACTTTTTCACTTAATGCAATAATCCATTTCATTGTAAAATAATTGTAAAATGGTACCGATGTCTATGAAAATAAACTTAATAAGCGTAGTAGAAGGCAAGTAATTTAGTATGCTCATATACAATGCAGTCTGCTGTCTCACTGGTTCAAATAATCTATTGCCATTTACTATAAATGTTAACAAAAGAAATAGCAAAATGGAACAATTTATAGCAAATAATGAAAAACAAACAACTGATATCAACCGTCAACCACTAAAACCATGACAAAACGAAATACGTAATGAACTCGTGTGTCACTTGATCAGCAATGGACAGATGTTGGCAGCCATCAAAACTTTCCTCCAGAGAAACCGTCCCAGTGCCATGATGTGACATGATGTGATGAGACAGCCAGTGTGGATGCCACCATTTGAAATGCATTGCAGAATGATCTGATGGGACGGGCTGTGACAGCCAGTGTCAATAGGCCTTGAAAGCAAAAATGTTCAAATCAGTATCTCAAAGGAACTGACAAACTTCGTAAATTAATATTTCAGTGGCATTGCTAATAAACATCAATAGAAATTTGCAGACATATATGTTCTATACCAGCTGGTCCAGTAACAACACTCAACTGTGCTCTTTTCAACAACAGAGAAAGAGGCGGCATAGCTAATACACCAATTAAACAATAAAAATCCACAGCGTTAGATGAGATCCAGTCAGCGTTCTTAAGAAATGTATAAACAACGCAAAAACCCCATTAACAATAATAATTAATGAATCTTTCAGATTTGGATGCTTTCCTGAATACCTAAAACAAGCAAAAGTAGGACCAATACTAAAAAATGGTTACACAAAATTGTAGGAAACCATAGACTAATTTCTTTGTTCTCTTGCATTTCCGAAACAATTGGAAACCATAATTGAAAATACACTAGTGAAGTACTTAAATAAATATAACCTTCTCTGCAATTAACAGTTTGGTGTCAGGCCCACAAGAGGTACATAGTAAGCTATAACATAATTTTCTAAAGTCCACCTCGATGGCTGAGTGGTCAGCAAGGCCGAATGCTGTGCAAAGGGGCCTGTTTTCGATGCTGGCTGATTCGGCGATTTTCTTCACTCAGGGACTGGGTGTTATGGTGTCTTCATCATCATATCATCCCCATCGACACGGAACTCGCCGAAGTGGCGTCAACTCAAAGTAGTTGCACCAAGCGACCGGTCTACCCGATGGGAGGTCCTAGCCACATGACATTTCATTTTTTCGTTTTCTTAAGTCATACACGAAGCACTAAACAAGGGCGAGAATGGAATGGCATTTTTTGGATCTACAAGAGGCATTCACCGCAGCTGACTACAGAATTATACCATACAGATTGGAACTATTAGGAATAGGGAGCATGGCACAGAATTGGTTTAAGTCATACTTGGAAAACCGGACACAAGGAGTTGAAATCTTACATATTTCTGGAAGACTAGTAGTAAAACAGTTCTCAGATCCGAAATATGTTAATATAGGCGTCCCTCAGGGAAGTGTATTTGGCCCAATCCTCTTCCTCATTCATATAAATGCTTTCCCACAGAGTGACAGGTACAGAGAAAAAATACTATTTGTTGATGACAGCATTGTAGTTATTACAGACAATAATTCGACTTAGTTAACAGATAAATCCAATGAAGCTTTCAGAGATGTCCACAATTGCTCATTAAAGAAAAGAGTAATTATGAAAGATAAAACTGCATATACTTCCAAATAAATAAAATAACCAATGATACTATAATGGAAGTAGAGGATGATTTACTAGATTGTTTAACTGATACCAAATTCTTAAGGATGAATGCGGACTGTCAAATGAAATGGACAAAACATATGAGAATTTTGGCAAAGACACTGTCTGCAGCATGCTATTCCCTGTGGAGCCTTGCACCAGTGTGCATTACTTCATGCCTCAAAGTAGCCTCTTTCGATAGATGCAATTTGTCTTCAGTTATTGAATAGTGTTTTGGAGAATACGTGCTGGGAAAATGTATAATATCTCCAAGACACAGAAATGAGCTGTATGAATAATAACAAATATTAGTAACAGAGCACACTGTAAAGAATTATTCACTAAGTTAACAATTCTGGCAGTTCTGTGTGAATACATGTATAACAACAAAATGTGTATAAGAAAAAATCTTAATGTGTACACCACAAGCTGCATAATACCTGACTATGGAACAAAAAATCTCAAAATATTGTCTTAGGTGGAACAACATGTTCTGCTGATTATTGTTTATTCAAAACTAGTTTTCAGCCTATTGGACCATCTTCAGGAAACAACTGAAATGGGCACTAGTTTTTAGGTTAAAAAACACTGTGAGCAAAGATACAATCCCCTTGCATAGAGTGTTGTGCATAAAACTTGTTCCTTAACATTAAGATTACAATTTACACAATGTACAATGTTAAGCACAATAAATAATTAAACTACACAATATTACACGTTAACTTTTTATAATGCTAAATTTTGTAGATGTTGACATTGGCTGAGAAACTATTAAACTGAAAGCTCTTCATTTATGTTGCGCAATGAACATGTTGTTTATCATTGTAAACTAAACTTTAAGCAATGGATAGTATTATACACAGTAACTGAAATACAAAATCTTACAGTATTATGATTTATATATAATCATTTAACCTGTAAAACTGTGTAGTTTAATTATTTATTGTGCTTAACGTTGTCCATTATGTAAATTGCAATCTCAACGTTAAGAAATAAGTTAATTGTGCAACACTCTATGCAGGTCGATTGTATGTTTTCTCATAATGTCTGGTAAACTAAGAGCTAGTGTCTTTTTCTGATGCTAAGCAGTTGTTTCCTGAAGATGACCATGATCTGGAAACTAGCTTGAAATAGATAAAAATAGGTAGAACAAAAACCGTGTACTTGTTATTCAACTTTAAAATTGAAATTGTTCTACCTAGAAGTAACGAAAGAATCCGTAAATAAGATGAAATAGTGTCTTATACCAAGGAATAAAATTGTACAATAGACTACCACAAGAAATAAGAGATGCAAATGATCCCAACACCTTTAGCCAAAGCCTAAAAAACCTTTACTAAATGATAGCTACTACACTGTAAATGTATATTTAAAATAACTATAGACAGTAACTTAATGTTCATGAACATTGTACTATGAAACAGTTTATGGAACCTTTAGAAAAGTAAAACTAACAAGTAAGTATAGGAACTATAAATATTGTAAGAGGACTTTGTTTTAATAAGAATTATTGTACAAATATTTTCTGACACTCATGCAATGTATATTGTTCTAGAGATGAATAAATGAATGAGTTGATCAGTCAGGTTTACAACTGTCAATCTGTAGACTAGCTTCAATTTTTTGAATTCCTTGTGCTGATAACCTGTAGAAGCATAATAAATGGTTTATTACAGTATGGTACAACATTGACACTTCTTACATTTTCACACACAGCATTAAGCTTGTAATCACATTTTCTGCAAGATACTCATAATTTCTCTTATGAAGATCTTCCTGTTGCTGAAGAGTACGTTCATTTTAATCTTTTCAAGACTCTCATTTAGATGGTTTACGTAAATAGTGTGGTAGAGTAGAGAAAATTTTTGGAATCGCAACTTCAAGTAATTTTGGTCCAGCTCGTGGGTACCTCTGCACATTTCCTTGTAAACCTTTACAAATATCATTTGTTATTAACGCCCTCCTCTTCAAAAAGTTTTGTGTGAACCAAAATACCATGGTTTACTCTTATTGGCACTTTTAAGATAAGTGATTTCACATTTTGATACATATTATTTGTTTGGTATCTGGGGAATGTCATTTAACTAATAATAATGTATATTTACTGTTAAAAACACACCACATTTTACTATAATAAGTTGCATCTATGTTGTTTATTATGTGGATTGATATTCTCATGTTACCTCTAAATATTGTGCCTGTAATACCTAAACAATAAGAAAATTCTTCTTTACAAACAAATCAGTGGTCTATGCAGGTCTAAGGGAACATTTTACCAGACGTTGCACATTTCACAACAATTTAAGTTAAAATATTCATAATTTGTATACACAGAAATACAGAACTGTATCAGTAGTGAGCTGTCTTCACAGCTCTGCCACTTCTCATGTCTCTGTCTTGTGTATAGACAGCTTTGGAATGGAAAGGAATGTCAAAACATTCCAAAGTTTGGCATTTGTACAGGCCATCAATGTGATGGAACAGAATGGAACGAGACAGAACAGAATGAGGCAGAATATGCCAACAAAGTCAAGGTTCCCAGAATGAGATTTTCACTCTGCAGCGGAGTGTACGCTGATATTAAACTTCCTGGCAGATTAAAACTGTGTGCCCGACCGACACTCGAACTCGGGACCTTTGCCTTTCGCGGGTTAGAGCACTTGCCCGCAAAAGGCAAAGGTCCCGAGTTCGAGTCTCGGTCGGGCACACAGTTTTAATCTGCCAGGAAGTTTCAAAGTCAAGGTTATTCTGCTTTTTTTTATATTTTCATATTCACCAACAAGTAGAATGTAACAACTTCAGTTCCTCTTTTTTCCCTGTCTTTTTTTGTTTTTGCAGTACTCCTTCACCTTCTCTCCATGTTATCTTCACTTTTCTTCTGTCCATGTTGTTACTGGTTTCTTATCCTTTCTGCGTGAATGCCTTCTAAATTTAGTATTTTATTTATAAAAAGATTTCAGTCTGTTATTGCTGATTCTTTGATTCTGTTCCTTCCTAGATCTTTTCATATTTCCTTATTTAATCTCCTTTTGCCATTACTTTCGATATTTTCTCTATATTTCTATAGATCTCCTCATTACTTCTCTTTTTTGGCCATCTGTAATTTTTACTGCACCTATTATTTTTCTGACTAACTGCCTATCAAATACCTCTATTCTGTCCATATAAACAGTCTAGTCATACCACTGTGGTGTAATGTTTTAGGTTTCTTTTCTAGATATGCAGTTCTTTTTGTAAATATTCTCCATTTTATCAATTGTTGCGTCTACTGCAGATTTTTCTAATCAGTTCTGCTGTGTAGTTTCTCCAACTCTGTTTTACCTATTTCTGTTTCTATGAACTTTGGTGCATTTTCAGGTTTGTCATGAATTTTGTTTTTTCAGCGGAAATTTTGAGACCAGTTCTATTGCTTATTTCTTTCAAAAGATTTATTTGATTAACTGAATCTGTCAGATTTTCTGAAAGCAAAATGATCTGCAAAAGCCAGGTAATTTACTTAAATTTCATTTTTTTCTTTCCCAGAGTTATTGGTTCAATTTTGTAATTCCTTAGCTCCAAATTTCATATCCTTACAATTTTTTGTAAAATGTAGTTAAACACTAAAAGTGATAAACCGCCCCCTTATCTAATATCAGCTTTTATTTTAAATGTTTGAGATAGCTCTCCTGTAAATTTAACTTTAGATATTGTCTTTGTTACAGTTTCATGAGCTATGTTTGCTAATTATGGTTTGTATTTGTGAAACATTACAAATGTTTCGAGACTGCTCTGATATACAGGGTGAGTCATTAACTATTGCCACCTAGAGTAACTCTGAGCAGTCAGTGCCGCGGAATGTCATAACTGACGGCCCGGGTTCAATTCCCGGTTCAGGGACTGGGTGTTGTGTTGTCCTTATCATCATGTTTTCATCCCCATCGACACCCAAGTCGCTGAAGTGGCGTCAACGCAAAAGACTTGCACCAGGCAAACATCCTACTCGATGGGAGGCCCTGGCCACATGGCGTTTCCACTCCAAAAGTAAAATAGTAGCTGAAATGTTTTTGGGACAAATGTTGCATGAGACAATGGGGGCCATAATATTACGTTGGTTTTTTGTTGCTAGGTGGGGTCGTTTCAGAGATATGAAGGTCAACTTTGTTTTTTAAATGGGATGCTATAGTTTGGTACTTATTTTCTGATAGCAGCTATCAAGACGAATCCAGTGATGTGTACAGTAAGGTCTTTGAAGGTCAATGAAGGTCAAGAAGGTGGTATCAACGTCCATTTCCAAAATGTGTTCGAAGTGGTGACCATTGGTATCAATGCAGTGCTGCAATCTTCTTGTCATGGATTGAGTGGTATTACTTATCACTTCGGCACTTATCGAAGCATGTGCTCTGAAAATCATACTTTTGGACTTATTCTTGGTGGCAATAGTTAGTGACCCACCCTGTATTTTCCATTGACTATCCTTCTATGAATGAAGCTATATACCTGAAAGCAAAAACGATTTGTTTTACAATACCCGGATCAGCTAAAGCCTACACTGTATATAAATCAGAACATAAATTGATGAAACAATTCTCATTTAATAACATTTTTAAAAATGAAATCAGTTTGTTGCATTGAAGTAGCAAATACAGTCTTTTTTACCTTATTTGGTACTTAGAAAGAAAAAAAAACAAATAAATAACGTAAAGAGGCTCTATGTATTGCCTTAAAATGTTGTGTAATATATATTTGTTTGCAAATATTTTTGCTAGAAAATAAATATCGGTGTTTGGAGATGTTTGGACGACACTTTTCCTGTTGTTTCACTTCTCAGTAGTTTATCACTCAGACTTTAAAAAGAACATCTGTTATAAAGTTTTTAAACTGTATCATTGGTGCTTCCTTCACTCTGATAATATATTATGACTTTTTTTTATCACTTTCAGTACTGAACTAAGCAAAGTACTGACATTGTGTTGATGTTTTATCCAGTGCAAACAGAGCACCATTGACAGTGATGTTGCCTGTTGTTCTGTTGTAATCTAGTGTGAACTGGGCTTTCAGCCTCGTTTCCACAGTCAATGAAAACTGGCTCTCACCTTCCTTCACCACAGCACTGGCTATTCAACTGGCCTGCATTAATTTCCTGCTGGCTTACTGTCGTACCAGATAGTATGACGGTCATAAAAGTTATAAACTATTTAACTTGCTGGCCTCATGCACATACCCCAGCCCCCTACCATCCAATAGCTTCAGAAACTGCTGCATAGTGTATTCCCTCTCAATCTACTATCATTTGTTTGACAGCATACATCTTCATTCATTTGTTGTGTACAGAACAGTCTGCATCATGGCAAAAAATAGGCTCTGTCTTCAACTAAGTAAATAAATACTTTCTAAAGTAGCAAAATGTTCTTAAACAATGTGATAAGAATGTCATGCTATCCTTGAGAAAATCATTATATTCACTTCTTTTTCACACAGTAGCACAGCAACGCAATATATGCCAGAAGTATTGTAACTGAGAATGTAGAGCTGTTCACATTACTGCAGAACTATGTATATTACCAAGGCATTTTGAAACCTGGATAGTGATGATAAGTTTTTACTTTAGTCATTCAGACTGAATATTACAATGATCTGCTGTTAAAAAATATATGTATGCCTTCAACGACTTCAAACTAATCTTGGTCTAAATAATTTTTTTTATAAATAAAGTAGCATTCTTATAGTGGGAATCACTGAATGACGACTAGGTCTTCAAAATAGTTCCAAGGTTGGTTACAAAATTAAGTACAGAAAAATTATACTTACGGTACCTGTGACTTCTCAGACCACTGATTCTAAAAATAAAGCAGAAATGTTGATATAATTAGCATCATTGCTTTCTAGGGTACATTTGAGGTATCGTAAGTATCGTCCGAAACTTAACTTATAAATTGTGCTTTTAGTAATGCCCTAAGCATACTAAAGTAATAATAAAGAAGCATCCAGTTGCTAGGTATCTCAGTGTTACTTGTGACCAAACACTTAGTAACATATCATCTCTGCCAGGATAGAAACCCCTACTGCTTTGTCAGGATGCAGACCATGGGCCTGTTTGAGGCCATTAGATGCAGTAAAACAGTATTCAAGATTATTCCATTTATTACTCAGAATACAAGTCGTTGCATGTCTTCTACGATCGTTGGTGGCTACATAATCCAGATAGGAATCCATAGACTCTGACAGTGGAATCATAGCTGCTGACGATGCTGCATAAGCTCAGAGTGGAAGTCGATGACACCCTGGTGTGGCGTTTGCCGCCCACTGGCGAGATAGACACAACCTGTCAGTAGCTCTGCTTGGACACGACTGTGGCCGTGACATGTGTGTTTCACTTACTCACAGTTTTGGGGAGTAATTACTCCTCCCAGATTACTGCCCGCATTATCCCCTGAGGAGGATTGCGGTTCTGGATGCTGTGATGTCGAGTTGAATGCTGAGCTGAACCTGGCCCACAGGTATGGCAGGCCATCTGACTCACGTGACACAGGAGTTATACTGCAGCTTCTCCTCTGGGCTGGATCCATATTGATGGACCCCTGGACTATCCATCAGTGCTGACCACTGTGCTGGCTTCAGTACAGAATGCTGGACTTCATAACCCTTGGCTAAGAATCACTAATCTTGTAAGGTAGCAAGTGTAAGACCAATAGAACAATCTCAAACACAAGGTGTTACCATACCATAACCAGAGAACAGAGTGTGACCAAAATGAACGCTATCAGTCCTACTGATCGTGTACTCTAGTATAGTGGGTATGGAGTATTTATGTAGTAGAGCAGAGGCTCCATTCTATGCCATCATTCATAATACCCAAATAAGTTCTGCTCTTCTTCAGTCGGCAATGATCTTCAGTGTCACTAAATTTACTTACCGAATTTGTTACAAGGTGTTTATTGTTTAGTCAAACACCTGCTAGACGATGTTGCTTTCTACCTAATGCCTCATATATAATGTTACAAAGGCAGTTTGGTCTGGGTTCTTCTCACGAATTTCTGCTGAGATCAAATGGTTCAAATGGCTCTGAGCACTATGGGACTTAACATCTGAGGTCATCAGTCCCCTAGAACATAGATCTACTTAAAACTAACCTAAGGACATCACACACATGCATGCCCGAGGCAAGATTCGAACCTGCGACCGTAGCGGTCGCGCGGTTCCAGACTGAAGCGCCTAGAACCGCTTGGCCACTGTGGCCGGCCTGCTGAGATCCCTCGCAGTCTCACTCAAGAGTGTCAAGGTCGCTGTGTTCCTGACCAAGTAACAGTACTGAAAGGTTTGTGTTTCCTGGCTAGCACATGATTAACACTGGCTGCCTGAGTTTAGAAAATTTTTCTCTGCCATTTCCTTACTAATTTGTCGAGGAACGTTCCCCTTCACTTTAACACAATTTGTCCTGAATTTTATTTTTATCTGTCTGTTTGGTTAACTATCTTAAATATTTACATCTACGTTGAACCTTTTTTTCCTTTTATCGAAAAGAAAATCTTATTGTGCTCAACATTATTTTTATAACTTGCTTCTCTTCACATTTTACTCTAAAATCTCTTACTTACTGGTATGAATCCATTCCATAGGAATTTCATGAATGGTTGTCTCCTTTGTTGGATTCATTCCCTTTCAGAGACAAAAGTAGACTGCACAAATAACACCTAGTGTCACCATAACATTAGTGGTTGAGACACTGATCACAATAACATTTTGTTTGTGCTTCTCTTGATATTTCCTCACAAGCTATAACATTTGCTCTGCAGATATTTGTCCTTTTTATGCAATGACTGGTTCATCTATTGCCAACAGTAAAATATAGTGTATAGTAGTATTAATGGAGGTTAGGTTTTGCATGGGTAACATGCTAAAAGTTTTCTCTGTCTATTTGATTTCCCATACTTATCGTGGCATCTGTAACTATAACAGGAAGGTGAACCTTTGCTCCAGCTAATTCACTCTTGGTTCCATTTACTAACAATCCACTTTGTTTTGACTCTGGTTTTGTCATCCTTGTAGCAACTCACTACTTCTATCTCTGGCGAAAACATAGAACAGAACCAACGCCTACCATTCCCTGAAAATGTTGTTGCAGCATTGATACTGCCTTTTTACACTCTGATGCTTCCTTATTTTCTAGTAACAAGTAAATTTCATGCGATTGTTTGTTGGTTCGAACACCTGTGCTGGACAAATGGTGACTAATTCCTTGACACAACTCCTAAGGTCTCCTACTGATGTAACAACATGTGTAGCTCTTTGTTCTAACACAAGTAACACTTCTTTAGTTTGCACTTGTACCCACTTAACGATGATTTTCCATTTGACCAGGTATGGATGCACCATGAAACGTTAGTAATGAGAATTTAAACTTCCAATTAGAAACTGTATGTTAATAGGCACCTTAGCTCGATCTGAGTGAACCTCAACTGTAGAAACATGAACGAAGAATCCTCTATTACTTTTCAGTAATGATACAACATGTTTTATCCTTGTTGGGTATTCTTTCTCTGCTTGTTACAATCCCAATAAAAACTGCTATGGTGTTAACAATGTTGAACTTCACAGTCTGCGTGTGACACAGTGTGTGTTGCTTCTTGTACGTTTTCAGCTTCTATCTTCATATGCCCCAAGCTATTCTTGTAGGAATATGGATATTATCAGCTTCTCATCTGAAGCCCTCAACTCTTTCTGTATCTCTTTTAAGTCTTTATTTAATGTTCGTATCATTCCTTTCATATACTGTTGTAACTCAGTTCTTATTTTGTACATAGTTTTTGTTATGTTCAGCACTCTTCGTTTCATACTTGTAATTTGTGCCGTACAACAAGTAATTGTTATTTCTGTGCTTCTTGCCATTTCTTGTACTGTCCATACTGCACTGTTTAAATTTGCGACCTCATGGTTATTTACTATGCCTAATATCGTTTTTAATAATTTCCCACAAGCATCTAACCAACATCTTTACTTTCGTACTAATGGGATTTATCTCTGTCATCAGCTGCACCAGAGCCTGAAGTTTCTCATAGGAAACAACTATAGCAAACTAAAACAAATTATATTAATCTAGGAAACCAAACAGAAAATTAAACATAATTCACTGCTACTTCATCACTTATCTATAGACCTAAGGCCATATGGTGTGCAATGTGCTATTTTCATTCCAAGTGGTAATTTCTTTTTCTATGGTAACAGTGCAGGCATTTCGCAGTAACACATCAACTGTACCATTAAATGTTTGTTATGGGTAAGGACGTTACAATGACTAGCAGCACACAGATCTATAGGTTAAAGGGGTTTCTATCTACTGCACGCAATACGATATTTTCCCCAACAACCTTAAATATCATCCACACATTAATTTACCATCCCAGCCTAACCTTAGAGATCTTGCCTGTTGAAAACGTGACTTACTTTAATAATACTTTAGACCTGAACTCGCTCGCCTGCCTAGATCAGATGTTATCTGCGCAGAATGGCTGCATATCAGTGGAGTACCTTTTTGATCATGTGTAAAGATGTTACAATCATCAGCGCTAATTCTTAGCTGTAGTAAACCAAACCTCAGCTGCTAGCACACTTCTAGCTGTAATAGGTATTGATTATTACCATGTCAACTGGAAAGTTGCCCAAAATCCATTCCTGCAAACAGACATCATTCTGTGCTAGTTCAGCTCGATGCTAGAATTCATTAATCATAGTGGCTGGCGACTTATGACATTATAGACGCTCAGCACATTGTGAGCAGATGTTTCAGTGGGTGAGAGATCTGGAGACTGTGCTGGCCAAAGCAACAGTCGAACACTCTCTGTATCAAAGAAGCTTGGAACATGGTCTTCCATTATCAATTTGAAAGGTGGAGGAAGTTGTTATCAGGAGAAAGAAAACTGGCGTTCTACGGATCGGAGTGTGGAATGTCAGATCCCTTAATTGGGGAGGTAGCTTAGAAAATGTAAAAAGGGAAATGGATAGGTTAAAGTTACATATAGTGGGAATTAGTGAAGTTCGGTGGCAGGAGGAACAAGACTTCTGGTCAGGTGAATACAGGGTTATAAATACAAAATCAAATAGGGGTAATGCAGGAGTAGGTTTAATAATGAATAGGAAAGTAGGAGTGCAGGTAAGCTACTACAAACAGCATAGTGAACGCTTTATTGTGGCCAAGACAGATACGAAGCCCACGCCTACTACAGTAGTACAAGTTTATATGGCAACAAGCTCAGCAGATGACGAAGAGATTGATGGAATGCATGATAATATAAAAGAAATTATTCAGATACTGAAGGGAGACGAACATTTAATAGTCATGGGTGACTGGAACTAGATAGAAGGAAAAGGAAGAGAAGGAAACGTCGTAGGTGAATATGGAATGGGAGCAATGAATGAAAGAGTAAGCCGCCTGGTAGAATTTTGCACAGAGCATAACTTAATCATAGTTAACACTTGGTTCAAGATTCATAAAAGGAGGATGTATGCGTGGAATAAGCCTGGCGATACTGGAAGGTCTCAGATAGATTATATAACGGTAAGACAGAGATTCAGGAACCAGGTTTTAAATTATAAGACATTTCCGGGGGCAGATGTGGACTCTGACCACAATCTATTGGTTATGAACTGTAAATTAAAACTGAAGAAACTGCAAAAAGGTAGGAATTTAAGGAGATGGAACCTGGATAAACTGAAAGAACCAGAGGTTGTAAAGAGCTTCAGGGAGAGCATTAGGGAACGATTGACAAGAATGGGGGAAAGAAATACAGTAGAAAAAGAATGGGTAGCTTTGAGAGATGAAATAATGAAGGTAGCAGAGGATCAGGTAGGTAAAAAGACGAGGGCTAATAGAAATCCTTGGGTAACGGAAGAGATATTTAATTGATGAAAGGAGAAAATACAAAAATGCAGTAAATGAAGTGGGCAAAAAAAATACAAACGTCTCAAAAATGAAATCGACAGGAAGTTATGCCTACAGCAAAATTAAAGAGACCTTTGGAGAAAAGAGAGCCACTTGCATGAATATCAAGAGCTCAGATGGAAACCCAGTTCTAAGCAAAGAAGGGATAGCATAAAGGTGGAAGGAGTATATAGAGGGTCTATACAAGGGCAATGTTCTTGAGGACAATATTATAGAAATGGAAGAGAATGTAGATGAAGATGAAATAGAAGATATACTGCGTGAAGAGTTTGACAGAGCACTGAAAGACCTAAGTCGAAACAAGGCTCTGGGAGTAGACAACATTCCATTAGAACTACTGACGGCCTTGGGAAAGCCAGGCCTTACAAAACTCTACCATCTGGTGATCAAGATGTATCAGACAGGCTAAATACCCTCAGACTTCAAGAAGAATATATTAATTCCAGTCCTAAAGAGCGCAGGTGTTGACAGATGTGAAAGTTACCGAACTATCAGTTTAATAAGCCACAGCTGCAAAATACTAACACGAATTCTTTATAGACGAAAGGAAAAACTGGTAGAAGCCGACCTCGGGGAAGATCAGTTTGGATTCCATAGAAATCTTGGAACACGTGAGGCAATACTGACCTTACGACTTATCTTAGAAAATAGATTAAGGAAAGGCAAACCTACGTTTCTAGCATTTGTAGACATAGAGAAAGCTTTTGACAATGTTGACTGGAATATTCTCTTTCAAATTCTAAAGGTGGCAGGGGTAAAATACAGGGACATGAAAGGGAAGCAGTGGTTGGGAAGGGAGTGGGATAGGGTTGTAGCCTCTCTCCAATATTATTCAAGCTGTATATTGAGCAAGCAGTAAAGGAAACAAAAGAAAAATTCGGAGTAGGAATTAAAATCCATGGAGACGAAATAAAAACTTTGAGGTTCGCCGATGACATTGTAATTCTGTCACAGACACCAAAGGACCTGGAAAAGCAGCTGAATGGAATGGACAGTGTCTTAAAAGGAGGATATAAGATGAACATCAACAAAAGCAAAACGAGGATAATGCACTGTAGTTGAATTAAATTGGGTGATGCTGCGGGAATTAGTTTAGGCAATCAGACACTTAAAGCAGTAAATGAGTTTTGCTATTTGGGGAGCAAAATAACTGATGATGGTCGAAGGAGCGAGGATATAAAATGTAGACTGTCAATGGCAAGGAAAAAGTTTCTGAAGAAGAGAAATTTGTTAACATCGAGTATAGATTTAAGTGTCAGAAGTCGTTTCTGAAAGTATTTGTATGGAGTGTAGCCATGTATGGAAGTGAAGCTTTCGAAATGTGGTGCTACAGAAGAATGCTGAAGATTAGATGAGTAGATGACATAACTAACGAGGAGGTATTGAATAGAACTGGAGAGAAGAGGAATTTGTGGCACATAAGACTAGAAGAAGGGTTCAGTTAGTAGGTTTGGATTAGATTAGATTTACTTTCATTCCAATTGATCCGTAGTGAGGAGGTCCTCCAGGATGTAGAACATGTCATAAAAACAACAATACATGACAAATATTTACAACTAAAACAAATAAGTTAATGTATCATTCCACAGGTCCTAAGTGGAATGATCGTCATTTTTTAATGAACACTATATGAAAGAGCCATTTTACAAATACTAATGCACTGAATTTAAAATAAAAAAGTTTATTTATTAATAAACGTGTAATACAACTACTATAATACTTATTTACAATGAACACATTACTGCACTGAAATGGTGTAGAAGTTAGATTGTACTTACACACACACACACACACACACACACACACACACACATACACACACACACACACACACACACATATTTACAATGAACACATTGTTGACTGAAATTGTGCAGAAGTTGTATTGTACTTTTATATACACAAATCAGTTGGTTTTACTGAGAAATTCATCAATGGAGTAAATGGAGTTGGCCACCAATAAATCCTTTAGGCTTCTCTTAACCCATTAAGTACCAGTGTCCTATTTTGAGGACAGAGCACATATTTATTTATAAATATACAATCAATTATTAATTTGCAACTATTACTGTTCTACGTCATTTGTTGATGCTTTTTATAACAAATTTATGCTTACAGAAAATTAAAAGCAATAAATCCTACCATTAATTGATTATTGAATACTAAGGCATTCTTTTCGTTATTACAGGTATTTACTTTATCGACAATTTAGTAACATTTGAAATATGTAGCAAAGATATTTTTGCGATTATTTATAGTCAACAATGTGTCTTTTAAACTACTTGCATTGTTAGCTCAATTGGAGCTATATTGATTGTTTTCCATCATTATAAAATTTGGTGTACTCGAAATAAGGACACTGGGACTTGGTGTTATCATTTCAGTTATTTGTATTGCTGCATCTTCGAATATGAAATTCTGCTACTGCTGATGTATTTACTTTTTAGAACATGGTAATTTTAACAGATTTTGTTGCTGAGGTAAGTAACGACCCCTCTTATATATATATATATATATATATATATATATATATATATATATATATATATATATATACTACAGGATATGAAGTTACTTTGAAATTTACAGCGTATTATGTAAGTATATTTATGAATATGTTACCTGTTAGTAAATTAGTAAATAATACAGTTCCATATGGACAGTTTATCCGAGGCAAGCCTATTAGATTTGGCTATAAGTTGTGGTCTCTTTGTGGAGCAAGTGGCTACTGTTTCAAATTTGATTTATACTGTGGAAAGGATCCAGAAGATACTGCAAGGGATGACCTACTATTGGGAACAAGAGTAGTCCTAAACGTGTTGGACAGCACTGAAAAACCCAAGAATCATTGTGTGTACTTTTACAATTTCTTCACTAGTAGAGATCTTCTGATTCATCTGAGAAATTTGGCTTTTCGAGCAACTGGGACTGTCAGAGAGAATCGAGTTGGTGACTGTCCACTACTGAGCAGCAACGAACTGAAAATGAGGAAACTATGATTACCAGTTCGACAGGAATGGTGAAGTCTTATTTGTTCGATGGGACGAGAACAGATGCGTTACGATTAGTACAAATTTTGACCAAGTTGAAACTTTGGGAGCAGCTACCCGGTACAGTAGACAAGCAAGTAAGAAGACACAAGTGCATCAGCCTGCTGTTTTGAAGTCATATAATGCGTACATGGAAGGTGTTGATCACCAAGACTGGTTAGTTGGAAAATATGCGATGGTAATTAGAGGGAAAAAATGGTACTGGGTCCTATTACACGTCTGCTGAAAATGGCCCTCGCAAATTCCTGACCCTTCTAGAGACTAGTACATGGGGAAAATGCACAGGATTTACTGGATTTCAGACGTGCTGTTACAGTTACAGAACTGAAATTGGACACTGGAAGACCGAAAATTGGACGTCCAATGGAATACCCATCAAGTCAGTTGAGAGTGATACCGGACATCAGGTTCGATGGAATTGGTCATATGATTTACAAAAGAAGCATGAAAAGATGTGTAAGAGCTAAATGCAATGGGAAACCAAAAACATATTGTGTTAAATGCCGTGTAACATTGTGTGTGAAATGTTTTGTACCATTTCACAAGAAATAAATAGTTACGACTTGAATACAGTTTAATATGGTATACGATACTGTTAGATCCCAGTGTGCTATTTTGAGGACAGTCATTATATCAGCATGTATAAATATTCTTTGGCTATTTTTGTACTTAATGTGGTTCATACACTATGTACATTATAATTAAGGAATAATTCAATTAAAAACAATTAATTTGGGACTTAATGGGTTAAACTGAATTTCATTGGTTGTTAAGCTTTTTATGGCTGCTGGCAAGTTATTGAAAATGTGTGTTCCTGAATAATGCACACATTTTTGCACAAGACTAAGCGACTTTAAATCCTTGTGAAGATTATTCTTATTTCTAGTATTGATTCCATGAACTGAGCTGTTTGTTTGAAAAAGTGATATATTTTTAATGACAAATTTCATTAAGGAATAAATATATTGGGAAGCAGTAGTTAGTATCCCTAGTTCCCTAAACAGGCTTCTGCCAGATGTTCTTGAGTTCACGCCACAAATCACTCTTACTGCACGTTTTTGTGCCCGGAAAACTTTAGTTTGGCTTGACGAATTACCCCAAAAAATAATCCCATATGACATTATGGAATGAAAGTAAGCATAGTATGCCAGCTTTTTCATTTTTATATCCCCTATGTCTGACACAATTCGAACTGCAAATAGAGATTTGTTAAGACCCTTCAGCAGTTATGTGGTGTGCTCCTCCTAGTGGAATTTATTATCAAGCTCTAATCCCAAGAATTTAACACTGTCCACTTCTTCTATCTGCTTGTCATCGTATGTTAGGCATATACTCATGGGACACCCCTTACAAGTTCTGAACTGCATGTAGTCTGTTTTTTCAAAGTTTAGTGACAAAGAATTGGCTAGGAACCAGTGATTAATGTCCACAAATATTTTATTTGCTGATCTTTCTAAGACTACACTTGATTTGATATTTATTGTAATGTTTGTATCATCGGCAAACAATACGAACTTGGCATCTTGTAATGTTACTGATGAAAGGTCATTGATATATACGAGAAAAGGTAAGGGCCCCAAAATGGAACCTTGTGGGAGCCCGCATGTAATTAGTTCCCAGTTGGATGATGCCTTGATACATGTCTCTTTCCTAATAACACCCTTTGTTTCTTGCCAGAGATATAAGATTTGAACCATTTTGCAGCATTTCCTGTTACACTATAATATTCTTATTTACTTAAAAGGATATTGTGATTCACACAGTCAAATGCCTTTGACAGATCACAAGGTATACCAGTTGCCTGCAATTTTTTGTCTAAATTAAGCACATTTTCACTATAAGTGTAGATAGCCTTCTCAATATCAGAACCCTTTAGAAATCCAAACTTTGACTTTGACATTATGTTATTTGAGTTAAGATGGTTATAAAGCCGATTGTACATTACTTTTTCTAAAATTTTTGAGAATTCTGGCAAGAGTGAAATTGGACAAAAATTTGGTGCTATTTCTTTATCTCCCTTCTTTAACAGTGGCTTAACTGCAGCGTATATCTACCATTCGGGAAATATTCCACTGATAAACGGCTGATTACACAGATACCTTAATATGTTACTTACCTCAAAATCACATTCTTTAATTAAGTTTGTTGATATTTCATCATACCCACTAGATGTTTTGGATTTTAAAGATTTTATGATGGACATTATTTTTGCTGGGGTAGTGAGGGTCAAATTCGTATTATGGAAGTTACTTGAAATATCTGGTGTGAGGTATTCCATAGCAGCATCTACCAAACCTGACAACCCCATCTTTTCAGTAACAGTTATAAAATGTTGGTTAAAAAGTTCTGCAACACTATACACATCTGTCACCAATGTGTCATTTACTCTTAATGCTATTTGTTCCTCTTCATGTCTGGTTCTACCGGTCTCCTACTCCACAATATCCCATATTGTCTTTATTTTGTTATGTCATATGACTATCTTTCCTTGTAATATATTTGCTTTGATGTCCATATTACAGTCTTTAATATTTTGCAGTATTCTTGTAATGTGCTATAGCATCAACATCGGAACTGTTTCAGATTGACACAGTTTTCTTTTTGTTTTACAAGATACCCCTATTCCTTGAGTAATCCATGGCTTCTTTGTAGACTTCGCTCTAACCTTGACAAGTTTTGGGGGAAAACAGTGTTCAAATTAGGAAAGCAGTTTATTAGCAAAAGTGTTACGTTTTTCATTCATGCCATGAGCACTGTAAACATCAGCCCAGTAAATGTCTCTGAGGAGTGTCCTAAAATAATCAATTTTTGGCTTTTGATTACCCTCTTGAGCTCAGATTTAACAGATTTTATATCCTGTTCAGTATTAACATTTAACAGAAGGAACCGCATGTCATGGTCTGAGAGGTCATTAACTATTGGTTTTGTAATATAATTTTGTTCATTGGACTTTTCTATAAAGATATTATCAATGGCTGTTTGTGAGCAATTGACTACCCTAGTGGGGAACTTTACAGTGGAAATTAAGTTGAATGATAGAGTTACTAACTCAAATAAGTTCTTATTGCGAGAGTCTTTAAGGAAATCTACATTGAAATCACCAGCAACCACTATTTCTTTGTTTTTGGTTGTTAAATGGGCCACTACAGCTTCAAGGTGCTTTACGAACAGATTAAAGTTACCTGCAGGTGCTCGATATACATTTAATATTATGAAGGATTTTATGTGAAATTCTACTTCTGTTGCACATGCTTCCATATGCTGTTCTAGGCAAAATTTATGAATATCTATGTTCTTAAATTTATGACAGTTCCTGATGAATGTGGCAACTCCTCCTTTCTCCATTTCTGATCTACAAAAGTGAGATGCTAACCTAAATCCTGTAACACTTAAAAGTTCTATACCGGTGGTCACATGATGTTCAGAGAGGCAGATTATGTCAGCTGGGTTTGATAACTCTATTTTATCTATGCACATAGTTAATTCATTAATTTTGTTTCTCAGTCCTCGAATATTTTGATGCAATAAAGATAGCTGACATTTCACATTGACTGAGTTAAAATTGGGTAGAGTTAAAATATCTGCTGACTGTTGAAAATTCTTAACCAGTAGCTGTTTATGCTGATGTAATAAGCTAGAATTATGGTTTTTGGTTTCTTTCTTAAACTGAAGGTTTGTCTCAGTTCTAACTTCTCTTACAATTTGGTTTCTTTCTGTCCTCCCTACCCTAAAATAGGGTCTTTTCTGAACCCTATAACCACTGGTATTTTAGCATTCATGACAGTGCCTCCCCCCTTTAACTTTCCTGCTATTTTCCCAGCCAATTTACACTTCCACTACCTGTTGAGGTGAAGGCCATGCCTAGTATAATCCCACCTATTGAGAGAATCAGCAGGAACCACACCTATGTGTGACCCTGCACCCGACAAAGCAGCCGTTCAGCTCCAAATTAACTCTCTTGACAGAAGAGTTCAAATGAGGTCGGTCATGGCGCTCAAGAACAGATACAAACTCAAAACTAGTATGCTTCGATGCTGATGCAATCTTTGCCAGGTCACACTCTATACTGTACCCAGGATCTCTATCAATACTGTTACCTGCCCCATCCACTATAACCATGGTGTCTTCCTTAGTGAAATCTTTCCAGAGTGATCCTAAATCCTCTGTCACCTACTACAGACCAGCACTAGGTTTAAAAAAATTGGTGACCTGGTATTCTGATCCTAGTTCATCGTGCAAAAGTTGGCCAACACCTCTTCCATGGGAACTATCTAACAACAACACTTTCTTTCTCTTTATTTATTTCCCTACATTCTTACTTTTTAATTTGCTGCTGAAAGTTTGTTGTGCCCTGTCTACACCTGCAACTGCTTGAGGCTCACCAGCTTCTAATTGAAGTAAGAGGTCAAATCTATTTTCCACGTTCACCACAAAGCTGTCAGACAAAGTTCTAGCCCTGTTCTTCCTGTTGCCTGTTGCCACTTCCCACCTCTCTTTACCCTTCTCCCTCCTTAACCTGTCAAGATCTCCCCTGGCCTTGTCTAACTCAGCCTGAATTGTGGCAATTTTCCCCTCCTGTTCTAGTATCTTCCTATCTCTACTACAAGTCCTACAAAACCACTCATGAGTCTCATTTAGTTCCCCTATTCCCACGCCACTACAGTCACCCACATGGAAAAAAACTACAGCACCCGTCACACCAAAGCCCCGACCTAACAATCCTACGGTAAATCAAGCACTTTTCACTCATGATAAACGTAGTAGTTTCTTAAGAATAAACCAGTTAAATTACAGATAAACACGAAAATATGGTTACACAAATTTGGCCTGTACGCAACTGTTTGTAAACAAAAACAACAGTGCAAAGTTTCTGAAACAACTTTACACTACTTTCCGGAAATGCTAGTCAAATAATGAAGAGGTACGCTAAGTTAAATTGCTGGAAAGAGCAAAGAACAAATAAGCGAAATTCTATAGATTTGCTGCGGCAAAACGTAAACAGAAAATACGACTGTACGATCTTTTCGCGTTTTATGCTATATTACGTAAAGAAAAATGAAACCTTTAATGGTACACTTAAAAGGCACACTAATACACCTGTTTACCACGTAATCAGTACTAAACTATATGTTTTATAATATAAAATGACTTATCTTTACGAGAACACCAAAACTCGCGCTAGTCGCCTGGCTGCCACTTCTAGGGCATATGGGCGCTGATAACCACGCAGTTGAGCGCCCCACAAACCAAACATCATCATCATCTAGGGCATATTCTGAGACATCGAGGGATCACCAATTTAGTATTGGAGGGCAGCGTGGAGGGTTAAAATCGTAGAGGGAGACCAAGAGATGAATACACTAAACAGATTCAGAAGGATGTAGGTTGCAGTAAATACTAGGAGATGAAGAAGCTTGCACAGGATCGAGAATCGTGGAGAGCTGCATCAGACTAGTCTCTGGACTGAACACAACAACAAACAACATCATGGTAACCTTGAAGCTAGGGCACAGACACCATCCTTAAGACGCCAGAAATGTACCAGCTGCTGTCCAAATTGTACTAAAGTGAACTGAAGTGGAAAAATCGCAAGTGCATTTGAAGATAAAATGGCTTCACAAAAAGATGAAAAATTGCGAAAACTGAAGATGTAACAAGGTTTCCTTCTATATGAGCCATCACTAACAACGAAGAGAGAAGCACTGGATTTCAAAATATGTAAACAAGATGCAAAAACACTGGTAATCAAATTGCACACCAATGTTATAAGAAAATACTCTTTTTAACCTATAAATACCAAACTGTAGAGGCAAATTATGTACATCATACAGGTAGTACACAAAAATGTGGAAAAACCTCACAGGCAACACATTTCCACGCCTAGGGAACCTATTGGCGTTCAAAACAGCTTTCAGTCGCCTTGGAATGGATAAATGCAGGTCCTGTATGTTTTTCAAGGAAATCCTATACCATTACTCCTGCAAAATAGTGTCAAGTTCAGGTGATGATGATGTGGTGGACAATGACCACACATTCATTTCCTCAAAGTAGACTATAAAGGTTCCATAATATTGAGATCTGTTGAGTGTGAGAGATGTGAAAATTTATTCTCATGCTCACAAAACCAGTCCTGGACGATGTGAGCTGTGTGAAAAAATGCCTTGTCGTCTTGTACAGCAACATCATCAGGGAACAAATATTAAACCAGAATGAGATTTTCACTCTGCAGTGGAGTGTGCGCTGATATGAAACTTCCTGGCAGATTAAAACTGTGTGCCAGACCGAGACTCAAACTCAGGACCTTTGCCTTTCGTGGGCAAGTGCTCTACCAACTGTGCTACCCAAGCACGACTCACGCCCCATCCTCAAGCTGTGCCAGGAAGTTTCAAATATTAAACCATATTATGGACCTGATCAGCCAAAATGATCTGATAATTCTTGACAGTAATGCGATCTTCCAGAATCATGATGGGGCCCATGGAATATGACGATGTGAGTGCCCAGTCTATCACCGGACCCATGCCGTGTTTTACTCTTTGGATGTAAACTCGGGTAGAAGTAGGAAGTAGCATTAATCAAGACTCATCCGACCAAATGACATTCTTCCACTGCTCCACACACAGTTCAGGTTTTATGTCTCTGTGACCACGTTTTTTTTGTTAAGGTCATTTGCATCACTGATGAGTTGTTTTGGAATTCCAGCTCACCCTCAACTTCCCATCTTATGGTGCTCCACTCATATTGTTTCATTGCTGACAGAGTTTTAGAGTGCGACATTCTGTTATGCAGTGTCTTTTGTAGCTGTTGTCCTCTTATTTATCATCATAGTTAATGACTGTCCGTCACGATAAATCTACACAAACGTTCGTCCACTTTGTGACTTAATGGATGATGTTATTCCCACAGTCACTGTATGCAGTATACGTCTTCATGATGGTGCCTCTTGAAGCACCAAACACTTTAGCTATCTTGGTTACAGAAGCACCCACCATATGTGCACCAACAATTTGGCCACATTCGAATTCATTTAGGTCCGACATAATGCACTCACAGCCACACAGGACACTGTTCTGTCAGTGTCTGACACTTGCGACTTCTGCAGTTCATTGTACAGTATGTGTCTGGGGAAAGTACTATTTAACTGCAGTAAGCTTAAGATGGAAAAGGGTCATAAAGATGTGTGGGTGTTATAGCTCAGCCATTGAGTTGAGATATTCTTAAGCAAAAAGTAGGTTAAGATAACTGGTTGACACTGATGCATAAAATGGTTATCACTCCCCCTAACTGGCTGGGTTATCATGACCACACATTTTTTGTCTGTTCTGCTAAAGCTCACAGCAACTGAAAATGTATAAAATTTTAAATCTCTTTCTCTCTCTGTCATTGCAACGCCTGAACTGTTGAGTTTCATCTCGTGTGCTAAGTCTCTTCAACATAATAATTGTAAACTCTTTCTCTCTGACATTGCAAATGTATGAACTGCTAAGACTCTCTCTCCAGCAAGTTAAGTGTTTAGTCTCATGGGAAATACATGTGATTGAATAAAAGATGAAGGAACGTGTGAAATGTTAATTATTATTACTTATTTTTTACAACAATTTTATTCATTGTTAATGTACAGTTTCTACTTTAGTAACTACGGAAAATAAATCACTATTTTTAAAACATACTCATTATTTTTTTCTACATCAATGTCCGTTGTCACTATGCAGTAATTTCCAAATAACTCTTTTTATATAAATTCAGTCTGTATTGGATTCAAACAATGCAGGTGTGCAATCTGTAAACTATCCTTATATGAAATTTGTGTTTATAGAAGTAATACTGAAAAACTTAAGTACAATAAAAAAACATGAACTTAACATTTGTCTAAGTCCCTCCTTCTCATAAACTTTGTGTTCCAACACGTTCTCAACAATATCACATGTTTTGACATGTACTCACCATAGATTGAATCTCTCCATGCTGATCCATATTTCGGCATACAAACCACACAAGCTCATTGTGCTTGTTCGCTTTAGATACATGCACAGTGCTAGGTGTTGAGATGTTAACTTCAACACTGCAGCCCCTGAGCATGTTGATGACTGATGGACTATCAATGCTGCTGTTGGTGCTGGAGGCATCGAGGACTCAAGGAAATGGGGTTTCCTTTCCCCCCTCTTTTCTGCCCTCTTTCCCATCCATTCCTTCCTCCAACCTCGTTCCCCCACCCCCTCCACCACTTGTGTACATTCCAGTCAAGGATATATTATGACAAATCAGGTTAGTGCTGCACTTTACAGAACTAGTCTGCAATGGATTTCATAATATGATAGATATCCATTCCTGTGATCCATTAATTTGGTTGGTTGTCTTAGTTTACCTTCCTGTACTAGGCAGCAGAATATTATCACTTTTTTTAGAAGCTATGTAACTAATGAAAGAGTGGTGTATTTTGGGTTCATAGTCAATGTCATACAGAAATTTAGTTTTACAACACATGACATCCTAAGTTTTATAGCCATGAATTGTCTTTTAGTGGTGAAGTACTATTGTAATGTTCTGCTATAAATATGTTGTTACATCAATATTTCAATGTTTTATTATTGATTTCCACAATGTTGAGCTCCACAATGTGAAAAAAATATGTTTGCATACAATAATTTACAATGCTTAGGAATATATGCTTTTCTGTCAGCATAGGCTTTTGTTACCATAATTTTAATGTGTCTATTTTATGGGTGATTCTATGCAACAGTTTAGTAGCTGACTGTATGTTTTTATCACTTTTTTATGTCTGATTTTTATGTAGTTGATTTGCAACTGATAGGGTGGTTTTATTCATATTAGACTTTATTATCTTTTGTCATATTGTGCTAAGTTGTTTTTATTTCCAATTTTATGTAATGATTTGTATTTGTCTGTGTTATTTTACCACTATTTTGTGTTTGACTTCTATGTAATGGTTTTATACATGACTATGTGGTTTTATTCATGTTGGAGTTACCTATCTTGAGGTATCGTACGAAGCTGTCTTCTAAATTTGCCTGTTATTCTACTTGTTCATGTTCTGAAAATTTGTTTTTGTTGTTACTAGCTTGATAGGGGTGTTCAAAATTTATTTCATCGATTTGCTGAGTATGGCACGGATGTGATGATGTGTAGACACCTTTCTGCTTCCATTATAAACTGTAAAATAAATGTCTTCTTGTAAAGTGTTTCGCTTGATTTGAAAAATGTATTTTGTAACTATTATTACCACATATGTGCTTAATCACTTTATAAAAGCTAAAAAAAGAGAATATTTAGGGTGATGGTCAACAATCCACAAATAGAAAGTACATGCCGAAAGTAGCTAAAAAGCTCCAAAAAACATGGGTCCACGACTCAACCATTGTTGAGATACAACACATTTCCTGATGTGGTTCATTGGTGTCCAGGAACACACGAGATCTTTAAGTTTTAAAGTAGGTGTTCAAAATGTCGTTCATGCATCTGAATGCAACAATGAACTCGTGTCTGAAAAGAGTTGCGAATCCTCTCAGTCAGTCCTGATGAATTCTGTAAACGCTAGAAGGCTGCTTCAATCCACAAGCGTAATGCTGGCCAGTTAGTCTCTGTGTTAGGATGTGTGGTCCAATTATGTGGTCTCTGAGCAGTCCTGCCAGACGTTCAAAGAATAATGCTGCTGATTTGGAATGAAATTTTCACTCTACAGCGGAGTGTGCGCTGATATGAAACTTCCTGGCAGATTAAAACTGTGTGCCGGACCGAGACTCGAACTCGGGACCTATGCCTTTCGCGGGCAAGTGCTCTACCAACTGAGCTACCCAAGCACGACTCACGCCCCGTCCTCAAGCTGTGGTGGTGTTAATAATCTGTAATATTGGACCTAACAGACTTGGAATGAGGGCAGATAGTGGACAATCGTTGCAAATCTGCTAGAGGTATTGTACCTGGTATTATGGCAGCATACATTGTTGATAAGGAACTTCATCTCCTAAATATAACATGAAAAGAATAGCTAAATTTAGTTAAGGAAGGTTGTGACCCTAGGTATAGTCTTATTTATTTTATACCTAACATGCAGTAGTCGCTATTTCTTTTAAAGTTTTTTTTACAGTGACGGTACACTATGGCAGGACGATCACGTTATGAGCTGTTCTATGAGGCAAGTTTCTAAGCAAATGCCGTTTTGAAATAAAACTAAAACAAATGGACTTTTCTTAGCAATTTTATTTTTATATCAGAGCCTGTACTGCAATCTATATTTTTACCTAATACGCACCAAAATTAAGGCACTTAAACCAGATTTAAAAGTTCTGTAAGAGTTGCATAAAGCATACGTCTTGACACTTGAGGAAACTCATGACATAACTCTGACATCGTAAAGTATCTGTTCTCTCTAAATTTCTCGTTAACTTTCTGCATCCTCAGTAATAAGTGACGGTCGTCCACTTTATTCCTCATCATGCACATTCGTACAGCCATTTTTAGAAGTTCTCATCCATTTCCACACCATCAAATCGCTCATAAGTGTCAAGAAGTGTGCCTTACGCAATTGTTACAGAACATTTAAATTGTTGAAAGTTACGTTCAGGCGGCAGGTTTCTATGAGGATTGTATTCAAAGCTGGTTGTATGGTTGTACGATATGAGAAGTGCCCTCATATTGCTGCAAATTATGTAGAAAAGTAGATTAAAGTACTAGCTTTCATGTAAAAATAAAATTGCTAAGAGAAGTCTACTTGTTTTATTTTTATTTCAAAGTGATACTTACTTAAAAAAACATGCCTCGTACTACACTGACGGAAGTCATGAGATAGCGATATGCACATGTACAGATGGTGATAGTATCACGTACATAAGGAGCAAAAAGGCAGTGATTTGCTGAAGTTGTCATTTGGACTCAGGTGAAAAGGTTTCCGACGTGATTATGACCACACGGGGGGGGGGGGGGGGGATTAAAAGACTTCGAAAGCGAATAGGTAGTTGGTGTAGAGTTGTTGGTGCTAAGAGACAAACAACACTACGTGATACAACCGCAGCAATCAATGTGGGATGTACGAGGAACGCATTCATTACTCAGTGTGACGTAACTTGGTGTTAACTGTCTTTGGCAGCAGACGGGCTACACAAGTGCCTTTTCTAACAGCACATTGCCTGCAGAACATCTCCTGGGCTTATGACCATATCGATTGGACCCTAGACGACTGAAAAACCGTGACCTGATCAGATGAGTCCCTATTTCAGTTGGTAAGATCTGATGGTAGGGTATGGGTGTGACACAGACCCCACGAAGCTAAGAACCTAAGTTGTCAACAAGGCAGTTGTAATCTGGTGGTGGCTCCATAGTGGTGTTTGCTGCGTTTACATGGAATGGATGGGTCCTATGATCAAATGGAACTGATCATTTACTGGAAATAGTTATGCTCGGCTACTTGGAGATCATTTGCAGCCATTCAATGATGCAATTTTTATGGATGACAGTGCACCATATTACTGGCCACAATTGTTCGCAACTGGTTTGAAGACATTCTGGACAGTTTGAGCGAATGATCTGACCACCCAGATCGGCCAACATGAATCCCACCAAACATTTACGGAACATTACTGAGAGGTCAGCTAGTGCACGAAATCCTACATCAACAACACTTTCACTATTATGGACATTTAAAGAGACAGCTTGATTTAGTATTGCTGCAGGGGACTTCCAACGACTTGTTGAGTCCATGCAATGTCAATTTTCTTCATTATGCTGGGAATAGGAGATCCAACACGATATTAGGAGGTATTGCATGACTTTTGTCACATCAGTCTATGTAACACATATTCAACTTATGGTAAATTATTCATTTACACTTTATTTGCAGTTCTTTTACAAGCCTGCTGAAAGATAAATGTTTCTAGTTCCTCACTGTGATATGACTGAACTACTTCTTTATATAGATACCTGACCATGTGAATCATTCAAGTTACCCTTCATACTTTGGTAATCAGAGATGCATATTGGCAGGTTGACTGTGTTGGAACACTTGTTTAGAGAGACAGTAATTCATTTTTCTTTTTTTAATTTGGTTTAATATTTTTGGGTATGCACGTAAGTCCAAATATCTGTGTAGTTCTTCACCAAGGCCCAGGAGTGACACTATTGCATCATACATATGACGTACTTAAGCACAACATGCATCGAAATTTGTAGCTGACACTTCTTCTAGAGTGTTCTGATCGGTAAGCTTTGTAAGGCTATGCCAAACATTTTCACGAAGTCCATGCATGTCAGAGTACATATCATTACACTTGTACACTGTCTGCTGGATAACGTTTCTAGCATATGTCAAGTTTCTGAATTCAGATTCCTGAAAGTCAAGAGTGGTGATCTTGTAGTATATTTTACAGTACTTAGGTACTCCTTCACACACACATTGTATGACAATCAAGCAACAATGTTAGAAAGCATACATCGATATATGGGCCAGTTTGCTACAATTTTGCTGTAACATAGTGATGTATGGACCATTTGTTAGAATTTCGTAATAATAAATATAGCCCTCCGCATCTAGCACTTACAGCGACCAGCTGGCTGTTGTATCCAAACAGGAGAGTTTGTATAGTTGGGGGAGGGGGGAGCTACTGACTAACACCCCACCCTCCCGCACGTATCTGGACTGCATGACTTGTACATTTGGAAATGTGTTTACACATACTACTGTGTACACATTCTGCACCACTGATTTCACCTTCCGTCCATTCGATAGTGCTGTGCTCTGTTGCTGATGCTAACCGAGATATTTGTCCTGAAATAACTCTATCAAAATCCTTAAAGACCACTATGCTCATCAATATGTCATTCTTTCATTTCATACATATCTGCTGGGATTTTGATAGATACGATTCACTTTTTCACTTCATATAAATATGTTCAGCTCTCAAATGTTGTTATATGCCTGATGCTTAAAACTGACATGTTTGATGCATCTGTGGTGGCTGGCTAGGTTGCTGCCAGTGAAACGATTGTCATCCATCTCACACATAAATACTTTGTAGTAATTTTACGAGCATAATACCTCAATCTATTTTTTTGCAATCCTGAACCACTGTAGAAGTCTTCCCTGGGGAGGACGAATGTGCTTCTGTGAGTTGTTTTAATTTCCCCACAGAATATACACTGAAGCGCCAAAGAAACTGGTATAGGTATGCATTTTCAAATACAGAGATATGTAAACAGGCAAAACACGGCGCTGCGGTTGGCAATGCTTATATAAGACAAAAAAGTGTCTGGCGCATTTGGTAGACCGGTTACTGCTGCTACAATGCCAGGTTATTAAAATTTTAAGTGAGTTTGAACGTGGTGTCATAGTCGGCGCACGAGCGATGGGACATAGCATCTCCGAGGTAGCGATGAAGTGGGGATTTTCCTATACGACCATTTCACGAGTGTACTGTGAATATCAGGAATCTGGTAAAACATCAAATCTCCGACATCGCTGCGGCCGGAAAAAAATCCAGCAAGAATGGGACCAACGACAACGTGACGGAAGTGCAACCCTCCCGCAAATTGCTGCAGATTTCAATTCTGGACCATCAGCAAGTGTCAGTGTGTGAACCATTCAACGAAGCGTCGTCGATATGGGATTTCGGAGTCAAAGGCCCACTTGTGTACCCTTGAAGACTGCATGGCACAAAGCTTTACGCCTTGCCTGCCCCATGAACACCGACATTGGACTGTTGGCGTCTGGAAACGTGTTGCCTGGTCGGAAGAGTCTCGTTTCAAATTGTATGGAGCAGATGGACTTGTATCGGTATGGAACAACCTCATGAAGCCATGGATCATGCATTTCAGCAGGGGACTGTTCAAGCTGGTGGAGGCTTTGTAATGGTGTGGGACATGTGCAGGTGGAGTGATATGGGAAACCTGAAACGTAGAGATACGACTCTGATAGGTGACACGTCTGATCACCTGCGTCAATTCATGTCCATTGTGCAATGGACTTGGACTTGGGCAATTCTAGCAGGACGATGTGACACCCCATTTGTCCAGATTTGCTACAGAGTGCCTCCATGAACACTCTTCTGAGATTAAACACTTCCGGTGACCACCAAACTCCCCAGGTATGGACATTATTGAACATACCTGGGTTGCCTTGCTACGCGCTGTTCAGAAGAGATCTCCATCCCCTCATACTCTTATGGATTTATGGACAGCCCTGCAGAATTCATGGTGTCAGTTCCTTCCAGCACTACTTCAGACATTAGTTCAGTCCATGCCATGTGATGTTGTGACACTTCTACGTGCTCACAGGGGCCCTCCATGACATTAGGCAGGTGCACCAGTTTCTTTGGCTCATCAGTGTATGTTTCGGCTATTGTTCAATTTAAACTTCGATGAATTTCCAGGATTCCCCCACCATTGGGCTGTGACTGCAGTGCCATCAAAGACAGCATACTAGGGGCAGAAATCAGTGCTACTGTTATGCACTTCGTGTGAGGCAGCTGCATTAGAAGTATGAGTGCAACATCTTCGTGCACAGAGCTGTCAGAGTGGTTTGACTCGAGGCTAAATGGGGCGCAATTGGCTGTCACTGGGGCTATCGGCCAACGGACACATGACTCGTGGCTAGCTGGTAAGCTGGATTTGTATGTCTGGTGTGGACTGTGAGGCTGTAGTGGATACTAAGGCAAGTCAGCTTCAGACTTGTGATGAATATTATTTAAACTGTAATGGCAGAACGGAATATTGCTTAAACATAGCACAAATCGACTTTAAAATGCAACAAGAAGTACGTGTGATGCCATGGGAAACCCAGAGGCCATATTGAATTCTATACTTAGAACCAGTGACCTGGCAACCATGGTTACTTTAAATAGCCCTGAAGACCTCTACACATCTTAGTAATAATAGGGAAAACATGTTAAAAGGTTTTTCCGGTTGCTGGAAGTATCTCAGCAATAAATCTAGATGTAAATGTAGATGTAGAAACAGCTTGCAACTTCAGGCTGGTTACTACCTGTAAGTGAGAAGGAATGTTTTCAAATCCTTAAAATAGCCAAAGGGCTCAAACTGGCAAGAGGAAAATATCTTTTGTCTAATAGGTATGTTGATCCTGCACAGGGAAATAACACTTGTCCTGGCTGTGAATGCCTGCCCATGCAGCCTCAGACTGGCATCAGGGTTGAGAAAAACACAGAATATATGACAACAATGCCCCGATGTGTTAGCATTTCTGGTCGACCATCTTGAATTATGACATCATAGAGCCGCACCAGTGTACCTGATCAGCCATCTTGAACCTGTGAATAGTGGCCCATGCAGACCCAAAGTGGTAGGAGTAAGTCTGACAACAATGCACACTGCACCAGTAATTCTGTTCAGCCATCTTGGACCTCCATATTGGATTCAGACATCATACAGACTGTATTAATATCCCATGCACCTGTGCTACTATCACAGGTCAGCCACTGTGGATCATCAACTTGAATTCTGGAATTCGCACCAATGGGACAATGCACCATTTTGGTTTACTCACTTCGTTACTTACATAACTGCTCTATTTTCACAATGATGTCTTTAGAGTAGGTGAAAACACTGACTAATTTGAATTTCTCGACATTTTTTTTGTATTTCTCATCTTTTTATATGTAAGGAAAGTGGCCTATATCAGAGGGTGCAAGGTGGAAATCTGGCAACATTATGTAAAATAATCAACGATGCAATTTGATGTAATTGGGGAGGGCAGGACAAAATTGGCAGTGATGCTTAGTGTGCTAGAAATCCCACTGTTATGCTACAGTATCCAAGTTTTGTGACAGATGCGAGACATAGATATGACGTCATTGATGACTTAATGGCAATATTCTCGTATTCTGTAACTAAGAATCGACATCGTGTTGTGTAGAAGTGATGGACCAGCACACTATTAAGCAGTTCTTCCCGTTTTAAGAATTGTCACTCTGCTGATGCACACAATTATAGGCCTATATCACGGTCATCAGTCGGCTATGAAATTTTAGGAATCGTCTAATGGCCTTTCTGGAGACAAATATCAACAAGCATTTCATAAACAATGACTGTGTGAAATCCAGCTCACTCTGTTTGACCATGAGACCCTGTAAGTAATAGATACCTGTGCATAGTTTGGTACTTTCGATGAAGTTCCAAGGTATCATCACATGAACAAAACATCAGGATAGATTTATAACTAGATTGGAGAGTACTTAGTAAATACCATTTTGTTCTTAACAGTAAGGGAAGTTCATGATGAAAAGCAGTTTTGGCTATTTCTCTACTGAGCGTTATAGCATCTAGATGAAGTGCAGACAAGTGCAGTGATTGGGGTGGGGATGAGTCTCGCCTCAGCACTCACTCTAGTATGGCTACGGATGTCTTTTGCCGCACAAAGTGGCCACAATTCGAGGCGCCATGTCACGGGTTGCAGAGCTTCGAGTCCTCCTTTGGGTATGGGTGTGTCTGTTGTTCTTGGCAAAAGTTAGTTTAAGTAGTGTCTAAGTCTAGTGACTGATGACCTCAGCAGTTTGGTTCCTTAGGAATTCACACACATTTGAACATTTGATGTCTATTGGCCGATGCAATGGCAGCCTGCCTACACATACATATCAGTGGTAGGATTTGTTTGGCACCCATGCAGATAAAACTTCAAACCAGAGATAGTGCTTTGTCGTGATTGCATGCTAATAGCATTGTCTCAAATAACATCCATTACATTTCTAAAGTGCAGTATATAGTTATACATTAGAGCAGAGTTAAGTGTAAAGTTTTCAGCCTTAGGAATGTCTCTGATAGCACAATGACTGTGATGTGGTGCACTAAGTGTTGTGTCTAATAGGTGACAGATACAAGGTCACATTACAAACTGCATGACATGGTACCATCCAGCTTAGATTGCACCATGCTTCAGAGGTGAAAGCGAGCAACCTAAGATTTTAAGTCGGAACTAATGTGACACCAATAATGACATGCAATGCAGAGCTAAGCCTGCAAGCAAGTGATGAGTCAACAGTCGTAAGTTGGCTACACTGACCTGCACACTCTAACTGATTGGCATAGATATCTGTAGGCAGCACTGTGGGAAGCAGTGGCACAACGCCCTGTCTTGGCATGGGAGCCACAGTGCCACAAATGTGTTTTTCCTACCCTGCTGGAGTCTGTTGGCATGCAGCTTCTCTGGCTGGCAACAGCAACACACAGTGCAATCGCTGGCCTAAGGAGGGCTGCAGCGAACCCATCTCTCGGTGGCAGGGGTCTGGAATCATCCCAGGTTGTCACACATTTTGTTAAATAAAGACACAATTATCCTATCCTACAACACATGCACTGTAGATGTTTCAACAACACACCATTTAAAATTAGGGCAAGTCAGCTCTTGTAACTTAGGGTGGCAAATGTTTAAACATACAAGTGGGCAAGTGGCTGGGTAGGGGTAATTGTTTCCCACCATTTTATACTTAAGACAATTTGGCAGTTACCAGAAGTGACCTGGCCCTATGTACACAGCACCAGTGAGCTGTGATGTTAGGGGAGTACCTGGCAACCATACAGGACATGCCAATATCCCAAGGTCCGGCATTTTGGATTTTACAGTGACTTGGCAACCAAGAATTTAGGTTGCGCCAGTATCCAAAGATCCGCCATCTCGGATTCTGACATCAGAGAACCAGGAAAAACCCCGTAGGACAATTTCCTGTCTTGGGTTTTTTTTAATTTTTTGCCATTTTATACTCAGCACAAGTGGCGCATGTCTATCAACTTGGACTTTTCACATAGGAAAACTGGGCTAGGTTCGCCATTATGGATTTTTTAATTTGCTAGCATTTTATAAATAGGGGAATTGACTTTTGTCTGCAGTGATGTCAAAGGGATGGTGACAGCAAAAAACGCCATCAGTGGAAATCTAACAACAATGAAAGATGTTCTTGTTTGGCACTTTATGCTTAGGAAATTGGCTTATTTTGTATCTTCTACCAATTTTTAAAAATTTATGGCCATTTTATACATAGGCCAATTGATCTAGGTCCACCGTGGTATCAGAGGGCAAGGGGTGGGAAGAGATGGGGGAAATCTGGCAACAATAATGACATTAATGACATCATTAAAATTCTGACAACAATTCAGCCTTTGCTAGTACTGGTACAGCCTTCTTATTCTCAATGGTGTTGATGGAATTTCAATCAGAATTCTGAAGAGTTGTTCTAACCTAATAAATAATGTCCTTCATGATAAATGTAATACATCACTGGTACAGTGATTTTTTTCCAGACTATTAAAACATGGAATAGTTAAAGCCCTTTATAAGACTTAAATAAGTATCATCCCACTTTCTTACTGATGCCCTTCTCCAAAATACTTGAAAAAGTAATGCAGACGAAAATAATCTCACATTTATATAGAAACAATTTACTTAGCATATCATAGTTTGGATTCCAGAAGGATTCTTCGACTGAAAATGCTGTTTATACAGTCACTCAACAAATATAATAAGCCTAAACAATAAAATATTTCCGACATGCCTGATTGTGTAGAACATGTTATTCTCTTGGAAGAACTTAAGATTTATAGAATTGTTGGAATGACACACCCCAAGTTTGAATTATACTTAACAAACAGAATGCAGAATGTTGTTCCAAATAATTCAGTCAGTGTTCAAAGGAGAAAAATTATAGTAACTGAGAAGAAAGCACAAAGCGATTGCTACAAGATTCAATTTTTGGTCCATTCCTATTTCTTATATATGTTAATGATTTTTCATATATGATTCAGCAAGCAGAATTGATACTTTTTGCTAGTAAAAGTAGTTCTGAATAATTCAAACAATGTTTGAAGAAGAAAAACTGTTATTGGATGTGAAGAAATCACAAAGCAAGTACCACAAGTTTCAATTCTGGGTCCACTCCTATTCCTTATACATGTGAATGACTTTTCGCTTTTGATTCACCAAGAAGAACTGATACTTTTTTCTGGCAAAAGTAGTGTTGTATAAAACTCCATTTGAGAAGCAAAGACAGAACAGATTGTTAATGGTGTTCTTCAAAGAATTGTTAGTGAGTGGTTCTCTGAAAACAGACTCTCGCTCGAATTTAGGGAAACAGTCTATATTCAATCCATACATTAAACTGAATCATAGTAGCAATTGATATAACGATAAACGATAACAGTAAAAACAACAGTTTAGAATGGTCTAAAGTTTTAGGTGTGCACACTGATGAAATGGAAGTAGTATATTCTGAGCTGCTCAAACAATAGTTCAGCTACTTTTGTTGTTCCGGTAAGTGCTAGTTATGGGGAAAAATCAACCTCCAAACATATTTTACATATTTTCATCCCATAATGTCCTATGAAATAACTTTCAAAAGTAACTCATCACTTGCGCAAAAAAAATTGTTGAGTGTCCAAATGAGAGTAATGATGTACAGTGTTCATCTGCTATCATCATGCAGATACCTCTTCAAAGAGCTAGACATTTTAAATGCATTACCACAATACATACACTCGTTAGTGACATTCACCATAAATAATCGATTACAGTTTGAGAAGAATTGTGATGTCCATACCTAGAACACTAGTGGACGAAAGGACCTTTATTAGTATTTTAGTTTTGAATGTTGGTATTCCAGTTGTTATGGAATTACTTTCCGATTGGAATGTTTTACTTGTAGTTCACTGTTGTTATTTGGGTTTACATATTGCCACTTTGTGATTTGGAGATAGCAAATGGAGGTGTGGACGTTATAGAATGGATGCCAAATGAAGAAATCGGAACGTTTCCGATATGTTCTTCTGTTTAATAGAGGGGTGACAGCAACGAATGCAGCCAGAAACATTTGTGCCATGCATGGGGATAATGCCATTGGACAGAGCATGGCAAGACAATGCTTTTGTCGTTTTAATGAGAATCGTTTTGACGTTAATAATTTCTCGAATTTTGGGTTTGATGAAGATCGTTTAAATGCATTAATTCACAACAATCAGTGTGCTTGAGAACTGGCAAATGTGATAAACTGTGATCATTCCACCATTGTGCGACATTTGCACGCGTTAGTTAGGTCCAAAAATCGGGTGTATGGGTACCGCATGCTCTAAGCCAAAACCACAAAAATCAGCACATGGCCATATGTGCACCTTTGCTTGCTTGTCACCGATTGGCTCGTGAATAACACCGAACATTCCAATTGTATGTCATTACTCGTGACGAGAAATGGTATCTTTATGGTAACAGAAGCATACAAAAGGAGTGGTTGAACGGAAACAAAACAGCAACTACCTAACAAAGACCTGTGAACAACCACAAAAGATAATGTTAGGCATCCGATGGAACACCGATGGTTTGATGAACTACAAATTGCTTCCCCAAGGTTTAACCATCGCTGCTGACTTATTTTTTTATTCGTGAAAACATCTTTGAAATTACGAAACAGTCGTACGCATAATGTACGATAACGTACGGTATACAAATTAAGAAACATGTTGCCGAGAGTTTCTGTACACTTGGTACAACACGATTTTGTAAACGTCAGTATGCCGACGCCTTTTCGTAGCTCTATTTTCCGCCTGCAGCCGTTTGCATTTCGCAGTTGAAAGCTGTCAAAAGCGCTGCCAGGCGTTACGGATTTGTGCGAATGTCTTCAAAGTAAAGAGTAGATGTACTGGTATTAAAACTTCATACGTGATGCTGCAATTTTTGAAGTACCTCAGTGCTTATGACATCATATCTCTTGAACTATGTTTCTTACAGTGCTGAATTTGTGTAGGAACATTCAGAGGAATATGTTGATACTGTCTGGAGAAAATGTTGCGAATAGAGTAAATAGCAAAGGAGTAATAAATTTAATCATCAAGTATGATGCAGCAGTTTTTCGCGCATTTATGTTGTCATGCATCCTGAACTATATGTGATACCACGATATACTTTTCAAATGGTTCAAATGGCTCTGAGCACTATGGGACGTAACATCTATGGTCATCAGTCTCCTAGAACTTAGAACTACTTAAACCTAACTAACCTAAGGACATCACACAACACCCAGTCATCACGAGGCAGAGAAAATCCCTGACCCCGCCGGGAATCGAACCCGGGACCCCGTGCTCGGGAAGCGAGAACGCTGCCGCGAGACCACGAGCTGCGGGCTCGATATACTTTTGCAGGTCCATTTAGCGGCTTATGTTGATACTGCCGGCGAAATTTATTGCGAATGCAGGTAATAGCACAGAAGTAATACAATTAAACGTCATGAATAATGCGGCAGTTTCTCATGCATCTCATTGTTTATGACGTCATAGCTCCTGAACTTATTCGGTACGTGTTTCCTACCCCCACAGCGTTTGTTCTCTGACAGTAAAGCATACGTGTACCACGATTGGTTCAAATCACTCCAGTGGTTTAGTAGGAGATGTGGAATACACACACACACACAGAAGCAATCACGCGCGCGCGCGCGCGCGCACACACACACATATATTTTTATGATATGTAGCGGGATATAGTGGGAAGAAGTTTGCAAGTGAATGTGTGTGTATGTACATCTATAGGGTGTTCATAATTAAAGTTCCAGTTACAAAGCGCTGTAGAAAGAGAATCATTGCTCAGAATGACATCCAATTTGAACAGCATATTATTGACCCAGGGGTAGACGTAGCAGTAAAAAAAAATTAACAAAAATTGGACCAATACAGGCTGTTTATAAATGAATATCGGGGTTTTAACGCTTTTTTAATATTTATTATATTAAACTTACAGTTATAAATTATACGTCACATGAAAGAGCAACTCAAACAGTTTTATCAAGAACCTTATAAATGTTCAATGTGTCACACGGCACGCATCACGTCTATAGCCGAGTTCTTCCCAAACGCTCACAAGTGTGTCTTCAGTGGTTGTAGCAACAGCTGTTTCAATCCGGTTTCTTAATTCATGGAGGTCTGCTGGTAGCGGAGGCACGTACACACGATCCTTGATGAAGCCCCAAAGGAAAAAATCGCATGGTGTTAGGTCGGGTGAACGTGGAGGCCATGCAGAGCAAGCCCCGTCTTTGGGTCCCTTGCGGCCTATCCAGCTCTTGGGCACAGTGATTGCGGCGGAAACACTGAGCTCTGCGCATGCGCACTGATGCCAAACAGAACTGTTTGACTTGCTGTTTCATTTGAAATATCATTTATAATTGTAAATTTAATGTAATAAATATTATAAAGCGTTAAAACGCCGATATTCATTTATAAACTGTATATGGCGATATAAGCGTCAGAATATGCACACCAACAGACGAACAGTACACGGCTGTTCCTCAGTTTGCGTCCGAGAGGCCCAACATTATTGTCTCCATGAAGGATCTCATAGTGTTGATAAAACTCTTTTACAAGAACGGTGACGGTATGCCAGTAGCCCTGCAGAAGTTCCGGACACTCAAGGTTACGACAAAAGTCATTGTTCCCATGTCCGCTAAGGGTCTGGAGATAATGATTACAAATTCGAAAGGACAGGTTCTTGTGAAGTGCAATGTGGCGAGGGGAGGCAGGCAGTTGATCCGATGTGCCCAGAGCACTTCAGGAGTGGTCGAGCTGTGGTGTGCGAATATTCAGCGCAAGGGGAATTGCAGAAATTGCCTGAACGTTGGACATGCCTGCTAGCACAGTGTATAAAATCGTACAAATATTGCCTGCAAAGCACGGTGCACAAAGTCCTATGAAACATCCTGCATTGCTCCATATTAAATAATTCATACTCAGGCGTTGCTTCCTGCAGACAAACACTCTGGAATTTCTTGCTCGCATGGAAGTGTATAGTGAATGACCATAGAACATTCTGTGCACAGACCAAGCACATTTCCATTTCCAAGGTCATGTCAATACGCAGATTTGCAGAATGTGGGCAATGAAAAATCCGTATGCACATCAAATGGTAGCACTTCATTCTGCAAAGGTGACTGTGTGTTGCAGATGACGGCTTTGTTTATCGTGGGGCCGTATTTTTTCGAGGAGTTGAATCCTGTGGGTCCTGTTACACATACCATCACTGGTACACGTTATGAGAGTCTTTTCACATCAATGTCGTTCGAGCTCTTCAACGGTATGGATGTGTGCCTAGGATCATTTTCATGCAAGATGGCGCTCTCCCACACATTGCACACCCAGTGAAGTGGCTGTTGTAGAGACATTTCATAAATGCTAGAATTATCAGCCGTCATTTCCCTACAGCATGACCGTCCAGATAACCTGATCTTAATCTGTATAACTTCTGGCTGGGGGTTATCTGATAGATGTTTTGTTCAGTACTCCAATTACGACCGTAGCTGAACTGAAGGCACACATCGCGCCTCGCACTCCGAATGTAATCCATGAGACACTCGCATTTGTTGTGGAACATGCTGTTTTCGGTTTCAGCTTGTGGAAGAAAACGGTGGACAGCGTATTGATCGTGTCTTGCACCAATCTCACAATTAAAAACCGATCGCATTTTGCTATTTACGTTTTTTTGGCCTCAGAACAATTAAAAGCCGATTTTTCCCAAGCTATGTGGTACGACTTGTCATGGTAGTTGGGCTTACCTAGCTAACAGTGCCAAGACTGTTGACTGCTGAACTAGTCATACACACTGAACGGTACAGATAGTGTAATGTGGAATTCAAATCATAGTCATCATATTGTGATTCATCTATCATTTATAACCGACCAAATTTACGTTAAAAATCTTACAGCGCCACTTATTGGTAAAATTTTCATTAACTTTTTTCTTCGATGATGTTTCATCTGTGTCAGTAATATTGCTGTTCAAATTAGACATACTAACCTGCAGACTTCTTACCAGCAAAACACGCACTGGTAAAGAGGTTTTAGCATATATTTAAATATTTTTAGGGACTAAATTCTTTCATTTTAGTGTTCTGGTATCATATTTTTAATCTTCATTCTTTCTTAGGGACAGTAAAATATTAATCACCCATAATCATTCTCTGTGTCGTAGGTAGTAGTAGTATAGCTTCCTAATGTGACTATTTTAAAATAAGCACAATGGTTTGAAAAATCTGACTCAGTCTGACATATATAAATCTTATCTGCAGAAGAACATTGCCCCAAATGCGTACACATTCAACTAATTGACATTAAGTACATTCCCACGTTAACAAATTCGTATAATCGTTGCCTCATGAATATATTGCCATACAGCAGCGTAAATTACCCCTATGAAATTAACTTTTTGTTACAACATGTGATGTGCTTCTTATTAGTGTGATAACTATAATAAGACATTTGTGGTACTTACCTATGTAAAGTAGTATTTTTTTTTCTTTTTCTTTTATTGAGCCGAAGGTCTTTGTGGCGAACAGGAGATCCCTCAGTGGTATTGATTTTATGGTAATATTGCCGAATAGGCGAGAGTCATCCTGCACTAATATGGAAATTTCACGTGCAGGGGGAAAACGCTGTAGTTGGTACCAGAAGGTGTAGTGTTACTGATCTGAGTAGTTAAGGCAGCTGTTGTGAGGTCCACAATCGATACTGTCGCGATGGAGTTGTGACATCGTTGTGTAGGTGACAGTTAACTCCTCAGATGCCACATCGATCCGTTTCCAGAGGAAGTTGGAGTGCTTCCAGAGAGCGTCAGTTGCAGTGTGCTGGGCAGAAAAGTGAGCAAGCAGTGTCGTAAGGCGAGCCGTTAGAAAAGTGAGCAGGCAGTGTCGTAAGGTGAGCCGTTAAAGATGAACGCTCGACCGAATATTGCGTGAGTGGATGCTCAACAGGCGGAAGGGAGGGCCAAACAACCATGGGATTAAGGTTCCTGAAGCGTGATGCAACAAGGCAGCTTCTCGAATATTCAGCGAAAAGCCGAAATGTTTTAGAAAGTCCATGTCTAGATGGATTGGTCAATATCAACCACATGGAAAGGCCACGTGTAAATGATTCCAGGAGCAAGGTGAACTGAAAGTTCAGATGCGCTGAGGACGTTAATAATAGAGTTATTTGCGGCACATAATGTCGATTTAGTAGGTGTCGTTTATGTCAGAGCTAGTGCACGAGTTATCGCACTGGTGTCAGCACCCATGTCGATCAAAAAATTGTTGCTGGGGAAACCATCCAATATGTAGAGGCAAGCACTGGTGGTTCTCCTGACAGACGCGGACTGTTACATCTGTAGGCGTCGAGAGGAAGTCACACAGTCCAGCGTGACTAAACCAGACCATGTGTGGAGTTTGGTAACGCGCAGGGCGAACGACAATTACGTGCAGCATCGCCGAATGTGGAGTGAAAACAACACCGTGGGTAGAATTGGTGTGGGGTGGTGGCTGCTGCACATGTGCCATCTGTTGTAGAGTGGTTTGAGTAGCAGCGCGGCCGGATTGTGATTCTTCGGCTCTTGGAGAGGATCAGGGGCAGGCAGTGAGAGTCGGCTACTGCCAGGTGGCTGCGTATTGCACGTGGGCAGTGAGCTCACTCTTCCACATCCTCTTTCAGCAAGGGGGGGAGAGGGGTGGGGGGGGTGGGGTGAGAGGGGAGCGGAAATTCCCGCCTATCATTTCTTGATGTCGGTGACGGTATGGGCCAACTGACAGTGTCAAAGTAAGGTGTAAGCTTGGTCGGCGAGGCGCAATCTGGAGTCTAGAGGTTCTGACACATGTGATAGCAAATGAAGCTGCAATTCAGATGTAAGTTTAACGAACCAGACGGTCAATAGAACCAGATCCGCCATGAAGGCGGAATCAAGAAGGGCGCGAAGATGGTGCCACAGCTGTGAAGGAGTTCTATCCCCCAGAGACTCTTCATGTGTAATTTGATGAAGCACTTCCGATGGAGCACAGGAAAGGTGCTTCATAATTGTGTTCTTTGTGACAGAGTATTTATAATGAAAGGGGGCTCAAAGCATCAAGTCACTAATTAGGTCTGTATGGTCGTGGAGATGGGTGATTGGGTACACAAATTGAGTATCGTTATCCACTGTAGCATGCAAGTTGAATAAGTTCTCGATGGAAGCAAACCAAATGTGTGAGTTGTCCACTGAGAGAGGAGGCAACTTCGGCAGTTTGCCCCTGAGTGAGTGGTGTGAATAAGCAGGCCACCGCTGGAGGTAGCTGGGCTGGCGCTGAGAGGTGAAATATTGATTGAGTACAGCAGGTTGTCCAGCGGAGTAATCACCCTGGGCCACCATGATGTAGTGCTCACCTAGGGGAGTAGTAGCCATGGAGACAAGGTCGAGTTAAATGGTAGAAGTTGGCGCCCTCATCAGATGTGGCAATGGAGAGCATGCAAACACATCACAGAGTGTGTCTCAGTTTGGCGGTAACAACATGCAGGGCACAGAACAGGTGTCAAACCGACATGGTCGACTGGTGCGGCTAAGGCGATCGGTATCGCCAGCTGCAAGTAGGGTGAAAGTGCGAGAGCATGAGAGCAGTCAATGCGATATGTGGTGCATTGCCTGAGGCCACAGTCCTGGGGGGTGGGGGTGGGTGGGGGGTGGGGGGGGTGTAGTGCGCAGAAACGTGGTTATCCAGTATGGCAGGCACGGCCGTGGCTGCGGATGACGAAAACAGAATGGTAACAGAAGAGGTGTGTGGAGTGCAAGTTGCCTCAAGCACAGTATAAGGTGCATAACAGTTTGTGTGATCCTGGCCACAAAACGTCTGTTCCGGAGAAAAACACACACTGGAGCCACACTGAGTGGTAACATTAGGTCTGAAACACACGTGAGGCGGAGGTTGAGGCATCTGAGCAGGTGCACATGAGTCCAGTCCAAGCAGAGATGTGGAATGTGAGATGCCAAAACCACTTTGTTGTGAAATCATATAGTTTAGCCCATGTGGATATGGCGAAATGATGGGTGCACATTCATGTTCCATTTTAATGGTTGTCTACATTGAATGTTGCACTGGGTTCTCACAATCTTGATGCGAAATGCCTTGTGGAAGCACTTGGAAGTGTGTTGGTAATGGTGGAAGGTCCATTGAGCATAGTAAACAATGCTGCCGATCGAAAAATTTTCGTGGAGACAAAACAAACGATAGTTAATCGCATAATGATTTGTATAGATTTATTCTACATGAGAACCTAATACAACACAATATTTTACAAAGCATGGCGCGAAAAATTCGGAGAAGATAGAGGAACCAAAGAAGTCAGCATAGAGGAGAATAAAAAACCAGTGGTTATGCTTTTCGATGGTCGACACGCCACAGATCTATCTAAACCATTTGAGTGTAATCTTCCCAAATGAATGGAGAAATTGTATCGGTACCTGATTTGAAGAAAATGCCGTGACTTAATGAGATCATACGTGACTAATACCAGACAGTGCCCTGAAATTAAGCATACTAGTGAAGGAAATAAAATTAATTGCGTACCTGAGCTACAAAGTGTCAAACATGGAATACCAAAAGCGTGCCAATATTACGATGGCATGCTGAAAAGTAATGCCTATGAATTTTTTTATCTAAAAGCTCTTAAAGCTTTTTAAATAAAACAAATGTGATTAACAGTCTACATCCTTACTTCATGTCTGCATATTATCAGGCCTCTGTCACTAGAGAGCTTCAAATTGTAGTGTGTAACAAGGTGGTGTGTTACGTAACTATATCGATATGTGAGAAATAGCATACTCTAATTGAGTTTTTAATTCAAAGAGTTCTTCAGTACATGGATCACCCTCTCCTTCAGCATGACAATGACCTAATCATCCTCCATAGGGTCCTGACATGGTCCCACTCAATTTCCATTTGTTTCCAAAACTTATAGAACACCTTGAAGGAGTTTAATTTGATAGTGATGAGGTAGTGGAAGCAGAAGTGAGGTTCTGGTTCTGTGACTGGTGTCAAGTATTCCACAGTGATGGTATCAACAAACTGGTTTCTCATTGGGAAAAATGGGCTTGTCGCCGGAATCACTACATTGAGAAATAAATATGTAGACATAAAGATGTAGAGTGTTAATAAAATTTGTTTCATTTAAATAGGTTTAAGAGTTTTCACATAAAAAATTCAGAAGCATTATTTTTCAGCAAACCCTCGTACTTATTCTCTAGCTACATGATTTCCCAGACAATGTAAATCAGAAACTAACAATGTATGATGATGATGGGGCAATCTCACATATAACAGAACCTGTTATAGATGTATTAGACAAAAGAAACTCTGTGTCTGTCAGCCTCTCAATTTGTCTAAAGCTTTTTACACAGTCACCCATACTGCACTAATTGAAAAACTTCAAAACCATGAACAATGGAGAAAATCGTACAACAGTAACAGAAAACAGTAAGTGACAACAGAATTTGGTTTCAGATCTGAAATTAGGAATATCAAGTATGGTGTACATCAAGTATCTGTACTTGGCCCTCTACAGTTCAACTTATTTATAAACAATACTGAAGCTCTGAGAAGGATCAAAAAGTACTTCGGGCTACTGACATGACATTAGTGAATCAGAAGAAAATCTGGAAACACTGGAAAAAGCATAGTTATATCGACATATGGCACAGGACAGTGGCTCACACAGAATGACTTAATTATAAATCCAAAAAAGATAATGTTCATTCTGTCCATGAATAGAGAAAAAGAAGATCACACCGATATGTTCAAAGATGAAACAAGACTGGAACAGAATGAAATTTTCATTCTGCAGCGGACTGTACACTGACACAAAACTTCCTAGCAGATTAAAACTGTACCTGACCAACATTCGAAGGCAGGACCTTTACCTTTTGTGGGAAAGTGCTCTACTAACTGAGCTACCCAAGGACGACTCATGACCCATCCTCACAGCTTTACTATCACCAGTATCTCGTCTCCTACCTTGCAAACTTCACAGAAGTTCTCCAGTGAAACGTGTGGGACTAGCACTCATGGAAGAAAAGATATTGCAGAGACATCGGTTAACCACAGTCAGGTGGGGCGTTTCCAGAATGACATTTTCTCTCTGCAGCATAGTGTGCACTGATATGAAATTTACTGGCATATTAAACTGTAGGTCAGACAAAGGCTCCTCAGGATATTTTCCTTTGGTGGGCAAGTGATCTACCAACTGAGATAGATAAGCACGGCCCCCAAGCTGTGGCTAAGTGATGTCTCCATAATATACTTTCTTCCAGGAATCCTAGTTTTTCAAGTTGCACAGGAGGACTTCTGTGAAGTTTGATAGGTAGGAGTCGAGGTACTGGCAGAAGTAAAGCTTTCAGGACAGGTCATGCATTGTACTTGGGTTGCACAGTTGGTAGAGCACTTGTCTGCAAAAGACAAAGGTCCGGAGTTCGAGTCTATGTTCAGCACACAGTGTCAGTCTGCCAGGAAGTTTTACATCCGTGTACACTCTGCTGTCGTTTCTTCCAGGAGCGATAATCCCACAAACTTCACATGAGAACTTCTGTGAAGTTTGGAAGGTAGGAGACAAGGTACTGGCGGAATCAAAACTGCGAGGATTGGTTGGGGAAACGTACTTGTGTTATTCAGTTGGTAGAGCACTTTCCAAGGAAAGGCAATGGTCCCATGTACGAATCTCAGTCTGGCACACAGTTTTAATCTGCTAGGAAGTTTCAGAACTGGAACAAGTTACCTATATAAAATTTTTGGGAATTATGGTTGACAATATGCTCCAATGGACACAACAAATAGACAATGTCTGTTGAAAATTATGCACTGTAATATTTATTACGAAACAGATCGCGCATTATACTAATCAATGACTCCTATGTACAGTATACCATGCTCTGTTTGAATCATACTTAAAGTATGGATTTAGTATTTTGGAAAACTCCAGCAGCGATAACACAAAAAGAATTTATCTATTCAAAAAGCCATTAGGACCACTTTGAAGATAAAACAAAGGGACTCATTCAGAACTGCCTTCCATAATCAAAAATACTAACTTCTCAATCCACACACATACACAGAATAATAATTTCATTAATCAAATGCTGTATCAAAGAGAATCATCCAATTTAAAAAAAATCATAACTATTATGTTATTCGAGATATATTTGTGAACAATGTACTGTTGGAAAGATCAAACTCTCGATTTTTACATGGCCCTGTTAAGTAGCAGCAGTGTACACACATTTCAGTGCTAGTAAAAATGGTGTAGGGACAATAGAAAACGTTTTGTGTTCCACGTTTTGCGCAGTGCTGGTCAGTAATAACGTTCAGAATGACTTTGGTACTAGGTATGGTGTGGATTATTTGATGGCATGAACAATTTCGAGAAACAGGTTGTTTGTGTAAAGGCAAATCAATCAGAAATCCGTTCACCATGCAGCTTAACAGCTCAGCGTACCCCCAATATCCGTCTGGAGTGTGTTGCGTCGAAGTTTACACATGAAGCCATACAAAATTCAGCTACTGCAAGCTCTTCGTGATGGTGACATACAAGAACTTGTGGAGTTCTGTAATTTCATTCTTGATAAGATGAAGGATGACAGCCCGCATCTCGTGGTCGTGCGGTAGCGTTCTCGCTTCCCACGCCCGGGTTCCCGGGTTCGATTCCCGGCGGGGTCAGGGATTTTCTCTGCCTCGTGATGGCTGGGTGTTGTGTGCTGTCCTTAGGTTAGTTAGGTTTAAGTAGTTCTAAGTTCTAGGGGACTTATGACCACAGCAGTTGAGTCCCATAGTGCTCAGAGCCATTTGAACCATTTGAAGGATGACAGTTTTCTTCCACACTTAGCGTTTAGTGACGCTGCAACATTCCATTTAAATGAAAAGGTGAACCACTATAATGTGAGACTATGGGGTACAGAACAACTACATGAAGTTGTACAAAATGAGAGAGGCTCTTCTAAATTTGATGGGTTTTGTGCAGTTTCATGGGAGAAGGTGTATGGTCCATTTTTATTTGCTGAGAACACTGTTACAGGTAGCACATATCTCGATATGTGTGAGAACTTCTTTTCCCACAACTGGAAACTGATTCGAACGACTTCATTTACCAATAGGATGGGGCACCGCCACACTGGCATCTGGAAGTGCGGGAATTTTTAAATCAAAGGATTATTGAATGATGGATGGGTCGCACTGGACCAAATGATTTAGCCTTACATTACTGGCCTTCAAAGTCACTGGATCTGACTGTATGTGATTATTTCTTGTGAGAGTTTATGGAAGACTCTGTTTATGTGCCTCCATTGTGAACAACAATGAATGAATTAAGCCATTGCATAATAGCAGTGGTGGAAGCAGTCACTTAAAGACATGCTTGCTGCAGTGTGGGGACAATTTGAATACCACATTGGCATATACTTCAAAAATGGTTCAAATGGCTCTGAGCACTATGGGACTTAACTTCTCAGGTCATCAGTCCCCTAGAACTTAGAACTACTTAAACCTAACTAACCTAAGGACATCACACACATCCATGCCCGAGGCAGGATTCGAACCTGCGACCGTAGTGATCGCGCGGTTCCAGACTGTAGCGCCTACAAACGCTCGGCCACCCCGGCCGGCTATTGGCATATACTGTGCATCTCATGGGGGCGTATTGAGCACCTATGAAAAGGTATGAAAAAAAACTCTTTGAGTTTCCTGATCATCAAAAAACAAAATTCTTTGTATATGTTTATTAGTTTCAGAAATATAGGTGTGTCAAATTGGATGATTCTTTTTGGTATACCCTGTAGCATAGAAAAATGCAGATATTCATTCATGTGACACAAGAAATATAGATCAGGTGAGAAGTATACCATACAGAATGAGAGCTGCTGAATAATATCCTCAATTCTGAGCTGTACAAATGGTGAAACATTTTCCTAAGCGTCTACAGGACAGTATAAGTGAAAGGATATTCCAGAAACTTCTAAAGGATTACTTGATGGAAACAGAATTCTGTAGTGTAGAGAGTTATGTGTGTGAAGAATGAGTAATCTTATTATTACTTGTATGTTTGTAGTACTGTAATCACTTGAAAATATTGTAGTATGATGTACGTAAATAACCTGTAAAGTGCTGTTGTTATTTGTAGCATATAGACTGAATATTTTAAGACATAAGGTCAAGTTGACCTGTCTTGTATTATAAATACGTTCTCTGTACATAATATAATAAAATGGGACTAAATATAAATCAAATCAATCAGTTATTGTTGCTGTTAAGATGAGGGAGGAGCTAGAAAATGAATCAGTTCTAAATACTGAAAATGCAAATAAGTACCAACTACAAATCAATATCTTTACAAATCAGTCTAAAACCATGTATGTAATATTTCAAACTTAACAGACTGATATCTAAAATGTAAATGTTAAAATAAATAGAAAGGCAATTAAAGATGGAAGCAGCAAAAAATTCTTCAGAACTACTATGGATAAACTATTTCAATATTAGAAAAAGGACAGATTGCTACTCACCTTAAAGATGAGCTACTGAGTTGCAGTCAGGTGCAATGATAAGACTGTTACACATTATAGCCTTCGGCCAAAGCCTTCTTCACCAAAGAAAACACACATTTACACAAGCAAGCACACCTCCCACACACACGACCACTACCAATAGCAGCTCTGACCAGGATGTGACTGTCACGTGACTAGCAGTCTGGAATGACGTGGGGAAGGGTGAGGGACAGCAGGGTATGTAGGTGAGGGGAGAGAATAGCATTGTCTGGTGGGGCATGCAGGGACTAGAGACTGCCAGACACAGATTTGGGAGGTGGAGTGTGGGCGGAGGAAACAGCAGGTGAAAAAGGAGACGAGCAGGGAAGGGGAATGGATGGGCAGGTACATTGGCAGAGGGCAGCCCACAAGGAGGATAGACCATCAGAGAGAGAGAGTACATCATGTTCCTGTTGCTAAGAAAGCGAGTAGACTATTCGTTTGTTGTGTATTTTTACGAGCTTCAAACGGGAGCGACTGCAGCAATAGATAGGAACTGTGATTGCTGTGTACAGATGTGAGCTGAGTTGGCGACCCTTCGCTCATAGCTCCAGGCTGTGTTGGCTTCCATCACACAGCTTGAGGCTGCTGCCAAAGGGCATCAATGTGGGGGGTCGGACGCAGGGATGCGATGTACGTTGAGCACATCCCACGTATCCCTTGTTCGATCCACTGCTGTGGCCACGCGGGTACTGCCTGCACTGAGGTTGACCCCTCACCTGTGGTCGAGTGGGAGATCATTCCAATGTCTGGTAGGCAATGAAAAACTTTCCGAGAGGTCGGTCGTAGGGGCTCCCCGGTTCGTTTGACGAACAGGTTTCAGGTGTTAACTGTGGCTGACGATGTCCCTGAGCTGGGTGCAATCGTCCACCCTGTTCTAGAGGAAGCTTCTCGGCCCTCAAGGTCTGGGTGGGTTTGCTGGTAGTTGGGAGCTCCAACATTAGGCGCGTAAGGGGACCCCTTAGGAACATAACTCCCAAGGAAGGGAAGGAAGCCAGTGTGCACTCCGTATGCATACTGGGGGGGGGGGGGGGATGATTCTGGATGTGGAAAGGCTGCTTCTGGATGCTTTGAAGAGTACAGGGTGCAGCCAACTGCAGGTTGTGGCTCATGTCAGTACCAATGACGTAGTGTGTTGCTTTGGATCAGAGATTCTCTCTGGTTATGGGCGGCTATCGGAAATGGTAAAGACTGCCAGTTTTGCTTGCGGGATTAAGACGGAGCTCTCCATCTGCAGCATCGTCAATAGAACCGACTGCGGTCCTTTGATGCAGAGCCGAGTGGACGGTCTGAATCAGAGGCGCAGGCGGTCCTGTGGCAGTGTAGGCTGCAGATACCTTGACTTACGCCATCGGGTGGTGGGGTTCCAGGTTCCACTTAATAGGTCAGAAGTCCACTACACACAGGAAGCGGCTACACGGGTAGAGGGGGCTGTGTGGAAGGGACTGGGCGGTTTTTTAGGTTAGAGGGCCTCAGGGAACCACAGAAAGGGCGTCCATCTAAAAGGGGGCAGGTAAAACACAGTAAGTTAGTTACAGAAACGATCGGTATTGTAGTTGTAAATTGTCGTAGATGTGTTTGGAAAGAACCAGAGCTCCAAGTCCTAATAGAAAGCACTGAAGCTCAAATAGCTATAGGAACCAGAGCTCCAATCCCTAATAGAAAGCACTGAAGCTCAAATAGTTACACGTACAGAAAGCTGGCTAAAATCGGAAATAAGTTCAGCTGAAATTTTTTTCAAACGATCTAACAGTGTTCAGAAAGGATAGATTAAATACAATTGGTGGTGGTATTGATTGCTGTCAGAAATGTTCCTGCTAAATAGTATGGGTAGAGGTCATACTTGACAATCTGACTAAACTATTAATTGGATCATTCTACCGGCCCCCGGACTCAGAAGACATAGTTGCTGAACAGTTCAAAGAAAACTTTAGTCTCATTTCAAATAGGTACCCCACTCATACAGTTATAGTCGGTGGTGACTTTAATCTAGCCTCGATATGCTGGAAAAATTATACGTTTAAAGCCGGCGGCATGCATAAAACGTCATCCGAAATTGCACTGAATGCTTTCTCAGAAAATTATTTTGAACAATTAGTTCATGAGCCCACTCGAAGTGTAAATGGTTGCGAAAGCATACTTGACCTCTTAGCAACAAATAATCCTGGACAAATAATGAGTATTGTGACGAATACTGGGATTAGCTGATAAAAATTCTCTTAACACCGTTTTAAGAGACAGTTTGCACTCCTTCCGATCTGATGATGCAAGCGCAGAAAAGTTGTAGAATTATTTCAAAGAGACAGTATCGTCAGCAATTGAGAGATATACACCACATAAATTTGGTATTGATCCCCCACGGTACACAAAACGGGTCAAATAGATGTTGCAGAAGCAGCGAAAAAAGCATGCCAAATTTAAAAGAACGCAAAACCCCCAAGACTGGCAAAGTTTTGCAGAAGTTCGAAATGTAGCACGTACTTCAATGCGAGATGCTTTCAATAATTTCCACAACAAAACTCTGTCTCGAAATCTGGCAGAAAACCCAGAGAGATTCTGATCATACATAAAGCACACCAGTGGCAAGACGCAATCAATACCTTCACTGCGCGATAACAACGGTGAAGTCACTGCTGACAGTGCCACTAAAGCAGAGTTATTAAACACTGTTTTCCGAAACTCCTTCACCAAAGAAGACGAAGTAAATATTCCTGAATTCCAATCAAGACACAATAGCTCCATATTTAGCAGTTATATACAACCGCTCGCTCACAGAAAGATCCGTACCTGAAGACTAGAAAATTGCCCTAGTGACACCAATACCCAAAAAGGGAAATATGAATAATCCGTTGAATTACAGGCCCATATCACTAACGTCGATTTGCAGTTGGGTTTTGGAACATATACTGTATTCGAACATTATGAAGTATCGTGACAAAAAATAAAACACCTACAGCCGTCCTTATTATTTTATTTTATTTTGTCGCTGCCAGTTTCGACGTTTCGTTGCGTCATCTTCAGGCTGTTTTGATGCGGTACATGCTGATACAATCCCAGTGCATAACCCATCAGTTGCCAGCATTACTGGATTCGCAGGTAATGTGTCAGTACTCCAACCATCAACTTTTTTTTAAATTTTTTGTCACGATAGTAAACGGCCGTCGTCCCAGAGACGTCCTGCTAAAAGGATAGAGATACAATAGCACTATGAAGTACTTCGAAGAAAACGATTTATTGACACATAGTCAGCACGGATTCAGAAAATATCGTTCTTGCGAAACACAACTAGCTGTTTTACTCATGAAGTAATGAGTGCTATCGAGAGTGGATGTCAAATTAATTTCATATTTTTAGATTTCCAGAAGGCTTTAGACACTGTTCCTCACAAGCGTCCTCTAACCAAACTGTGTGCCTATGGAATATCTCCTCAGTTGTTGCGACTGGATTCGTGATTTCCTGTCAGAAAGGTCACAGTTCGGAGTAACAGACGGCAAGTCATCGAGTAAAACAGAAGTAAAATCCGGCGTTCCCCAAGGAAGTGTTATAGGCCCTCTATTGTTCCTGATCTATATTACCGACATAGGAGAAGATCTCAGTAGCTGTCTTAGATTGTTTGCAGATGATGCTGTCATTTACCGTCTTGTAAAGTCATCAGATGACCAAAACGAATTGCAGAACGATTTAGATAAGATATCTGTATGGTGCGAAAAGTGGCAATTGACTCTGAATAAAGAAATGTGTGAAGTTATTCGCATGAGTACTAAAAGAAATACGCTAAATTTCGATTGCGCGATAAGCCACACAAATCCGTAGGCTGTAAATTCAATTAAATACTTAGGGATTACAATTACAAACACCCTAAATTGGAACGCTCACATAGATAATGTGGGTAGAGCAAACCAAAGTCTGCGATTCATTGGCAGAACACTTAGAAGGTGCAACAGGTCTACTAAAGAGACTGCTTACACCACACTTGTCCGCCCTATTCTGGAGTATTGCTGTGCGGTGTGGGATCCACATCAGATGGGACTGACGGATGACATTCAAAAAGTACAAAGAAGGGCAGCTCGTTTTGTAGTATCGCGAAATTGAGGAGATAGTGCCACAGACATGATACGTGAATTGGAGTGGCAGTCATTAAAGCAAAAGCGTTTATCGCTGCGATGGGATCTTTCCATGAAATTTCAGTCACAGTTTTCTCCTTCGATTGAAAAAAACATTCTGCTGGCACCCACCTACATAAGGAGAAATGATCATCACGATAAAATAAGAGAAATCAGGGCTCGCACAGAAAAGCTGGCCGCTGTGGCCGAGCGGTTCTAGGCGCTTCAGTCTGGAACTGCGCTGTTGCTATGGTCGCAGGTTCGAATCCTGCCTTGGGCATGGATGTGTGTGATGTCCTTAGGTTAGTTAGGTTTAAGTAGTTCTGAGTCTAGGGGACTGATGACCTCAGATGTTAAGTCCCATAGTGCTCAGAGCCATTTGAACCATTTGTATAGAAAAATTTAAGTGCTCGTTTTTCCCCTCGCGCCATTCGAAAGTGGAACGGTAGAAAGACAGCTTGATGGTGGTTCATTGAACCCTCTGCCAGGCACTTTATTGTGAATAACAGAGTAATTACGTAGATGTAGATGCAGGTGTAGACGATGAGCGAGTGTGAAAAGGGAGGAGGTGATAGGACAAGGGGGTCGAAATTACTGGGCGGATTGTGTGGGGCAGGAGGTTACCGTAGATTGAGGGCAGGATAATTTTTGGAGCGAAGAATGTGTTGTAAGGATAACTCTCATCTGATTAGTTCAGAAAAACTGGTGGCGGGGAAGTTCCATATGGCCTTGGTAGTGATGCAACCATTGAAATCAAACATGTTATGTTAAACTGCCTGTTGTGCCAGAAGATGGTCTACTTTGCTGCTAGTCATAGTTTGGCAGTGACCAGTCATCCCGATGGACAACTGGTTGTTAGTCATACCCATATAAAAAACTGTGCAATGGTTGCAGGAGAGCTGGTGTACAACATGGCTGCTTTCACATGTAACCTGTTCTTGATGAGGTAAGATAAACCTGTGACAGTTCTGGAATAGTAAGTGCTAGGTGGGTGAATTGGGCAGGTGTTGCACCTACATCTCCCAAAGGGATCATGTCCCTGTGGTAATGAATTGGGAGTGGAGTAAGGATGGATTAGAATGTTTCGGAGGTTCAGTGGGTGATGCAATGCCACTTTAGGACGAGTGGGAAGGATCTTGTGTAGGGATTACGGTATTCAGCCTAGCAGCTACTGCCTTGTGGTCGCTAAAACCAGTATTCGTCACAATACTTATTATTTGTCCAGGATTATTTGTTGCTAAGAGGTCAAGTATGCTTTCGCAACCATTTACACTTCGAGTGGGCTCATGAACTAATTGTTCAAAATAATTTTCTGAGAAAGCATTCAGTACAATTTCGGATGACGTTTTATGCCTGCCGCCGGCTTTAAACGTATAATTTCAGGGCATGATGGCAGACAATCAAAGTCCTTATGAAGGATGTGGTTCAGCTGGTATTGGGTGACAAAGGGGTCACTCTTTTGTAATTGGCTCTTGGGGGTGGTGGGACGATTGGGGGTGTGTGAGGAAAGGATACATGAAACCTGTTTGCAGACTGTGTCTATGGGATAGCGCCTGTCTGTGAGGGCCTCTTGGTGAGACCTTCAGCGCACTGGAAAGGGGAGTTCTTGTCACTGCAGATATACTATGCTGGCCATGCTGTATGGGAGGGATTTTTTGGTGTGGAAGGATGTCAGCTGTCAGAATGCAGGTACTGTTCGTGTCTGGTGGGTTTAATGTGGGCAGAGATGTGGATGGTACAGTCAGAGAGGAGGAAGTCAACGTCTAAGAAGGTGGCTCATTGGGTGCAGGAGACCCAGGTGAAGCAGATGGGAGAAAAGGGGTTGACATTGTGAAGGAATGAGCATATGGTGTCTTGGCACTGAGTTCAGGTCATGAAGGTATCATCAATGAACCTGAACCAGACCCGATTATTAAAAAAATGTTTTTAATTTATTCCATATTCGTTTAAACATTTCCACAGGCTTTTGTATCCCCACACCATAGGCGACTGACACCTGTGAATATAAGCAGTATTCACCTCATCTGTTGTGAAGAGCTTTCCACTGAGAAACAAATGAAAATCTCTTGGCACCAAGCCTGGACTGCAATATAAGTGGACAATCTGTTCCAATCCAAAAGATCTGTTCAAATTTTGGGTGTGAGTGACAAAATGTGGTCTGTCATTACCCTGCAGCAACAAAACTCCAGACGTCAAAAGGCCACGTTGCTTATTCTGCATTGCACGTCGAGAATTAGTCAGGGTAGTGCAGTAAGTGGCTGTATTTATTGTTGTCCCTTGCTGCATAAACTCGACTAACAAGACTCCATATTTCCCCATAATACGGTTGGCATATCCTTGGGTGTTGACACTTTTGCTTGGCCTTGTCTTTGAATACTGATGTCGTGTGAAGCCATTCCACTGAATGACGTTTGAACTCTGGGGTCATATGAGAAATCCACCTCTCGTCCCCTCTGACAGTGGTCTCTGAAACTGACCACCTTCCTTTTGATCCTGGTCCAATAATTGAAGACCGGAAACCGTATGCAGCCTGTAAACCCAGCATGTACACTATTTGCGAAACTGCAGTTTTGTTAAAAGTTCTACTCACAGTCGTGAATTCCAGTGCTAAATTGAAACTGTGAATCGCTAGTCTTCACGAATCTTTTCGTTTGCAGCTTTGACCAAATCTTCTGAGATCACTGAAGGTCGGCCTAATTTCGGTTCATCATGGACACTTCCCCATTCGTCCTTGAAAGTTCTCACCCACTTACACATTTTGCTGTCACTCACCGCACTGAGTCCATACACCACACTTATCTGTCGATGAATTTCCGCTTGCAACGTCCCTTACTGTCAAAAACCGACTCACTGATGGTATTGTACAGTTGGTGGGCTGATCAATTTTTTTAATTATTTTGAACTGACACTGTAAACAGCCCACAGTGTCTGTACCAATGCAAATGGCATCGCTTGACTAAGAAGCCCAAGGTGAACAAGGCATGCTGGAAGTCGGTATGCAAGAGCATAGTCTTCACGTGACGTTCGATTAGCTACAGTGATTCTGACCTCACTTTTCGAATAATTCTCGTATGAACAGAGACAGTAAAACACGAAGAATTAAGGCCAATACATAATATACAACAAGAGATCGTCATGTCATGTCATGTCATATCACATTACCACCAGTATATTCACACTGGACGTCACGTCACGTCACGTCACATCAATTCTTCGTGTTTTACTCTCTCTGTTAATACATATCGATTAAATAAATATCGCTTTGGACTAATATGGGACTGCTCTATCGAAAGCGCACGTAAAATTACGCTTTAAAAATAATTTTGTTTGTAACAGGAAACAAACGGGCGCTAACCGTTGACACTGGGAGTCGCATGAAAGACGTGATGAGTACAGAAGTATTGTTTGGTCTGACTACAGCTATACATTGCAAAAACGAAATTGCAAATACCTGTCGAAGTATCAGAGAAAATGCTCCTGACGAATCTCAGGAGGGGCACCCTGTATGGTTCAAATGGCTCTGAGCACTATGCGACTTAACTTCTGAGGTCATCAGTCGCCTATAACTTAGAACTAATTAAACCTAACTAACCTAAGGACATCACACACATCCATGCCCGAGGCAGGATTCGAACCTGCGACCGTAGCGGTTACGCGGTTCCAGACTGCAGCGCCTAGAACCGCACGGCCACACTGGCCGGCCACCCTGTATGCACAGACGGAATCACCTAGAACTTGCGCCACAAATATTGCGGAAATGGAAAGTGCTGCTGATGTGCGGCTTTCACAGAGTGGATTGGTAGTCAGAGGCTCATACTGTTAGCCAATAAACGGATTATAATAATATGTATAAAGTGTATTTTAGGCGCATACACTGAATTTTTTAAATGGAACAATGCCTGTTGATATCAACAGACTAAATTTGGGCAAATTAAAATGTTAGTGGTGTTTGTTGCAGGATTCTAGTGTGAATCGTTTACAAAACATCGTATTTTAAAAAGTTCCCACACTGACACTTGTACAATACCTGAGGCAGCACACACTAAAGAACAACACATGTGCCTACACTACTTACGTTGATTCTGACCAGTAACGAGACAATTGACTATCAGAAGTTTTGTTCAAAATTACCACAGACAGCGGCAATATACGCATCCATTCCTAGTATGGAACAACTGTTGCACATGTGCTAGCATTTCAGTGGAGATATTCAGTACTCCGTCTATGGAAAACAAGCCTATGAGCTGATGGTTCTCTATCCCACACCATACGTGAAAACTCCATGGACTCTGACGTTCCATCTGACGAAGCCAATGGGGACTGTCAATGGACCAATAGTGCATGGCCACACGGGGTAGCAATTTGGTCCCATAGTCCTTACCACAAATTTCCAATTCCAGTAGTGCATGTTTTGACGATTTACTTGACCATGACTGATACATGTGGCTTCATCACTAAGCAAGATACATGATACATCTAGAGTATGCTCTTTTAATGCTCATGTACAGAAGGTAACACGATTCTCATAACCGTTTCCACACAGCTCTTGATGGAGAGAAATGTATTAGGGGTGGAACCTATGTCGATAGGGAACACGTAGGAGACTTAACTGACTCATGCCACATCCTCGTGCGATTGTGCGGGAGCTAACGTGCTGATCAACTGCAACAGCAGCAAGAACATTAATTTCCCCTCTTCTATCGTCACTTTTTTCCTACTGTTAAGTTGTCTAGAAGTTACAATATCACTTTCACGTAACTAGTTGAAAAGGTTGCTAATTAATCACCGAGATGGTTGACGTCTATTTGGATATCTTACCGTATACACCGTACATGAATGAACTACATTCTTCCTACACTCTCCATACAACTTGAGCATGTCTGCTTTTTATGTATTGTTAAATCCCATCGTCCACTTGTGACCTTCTGCTTAGACTGTCACAACTGACCAACAAATCACAATGCACTGAAGGAACACACCAGCTCACTGTACGCAAACATAACAACATCGTACCTAGCAACTACCCAGGTTAAATGGAACAGGCAAGTGTCGGTGTGAAAACTTTTCAAGATACGACATCTCGAAAACAACTCGCACTGGAATCCTGTAACAAACACCACTGACATTCTAATTTACCCTACTTTTGGTTTGTTACTGTCAATAGGTTTAAAAAGTGTCTTTTTCCACAAAAAATGAACTTTCTAAGTATTATTACAATCTGTTTATTGGCTAACAATATAAGTAACTGAATACCAATCCATTCTATGAATAGCGCGCATCAATAGCACTTTCCATTTCCGCAACTTGCGGCGCAAGTTTTAGGTGATTCACCATGTATATGTAAAATGGTAAATCTGCCTTTTTTTAAATTTATTTATTTGGACTTCGTTACTGTGACTATGCAACATTTGTCTTACTCTGTCTGTGTCTAAATTTCATGATGCACCTAGTACTCTCAGTGGGAAGTTACCAGTTGTAATCCATAAATGAAAAGAAGGAAAGCACTGATGTGGCTACTTCTCATTCAAATATTTCCTCAGATGGCATCACAAGGCTGAGTGGACCCTGTTCTGGCCCTCCTACCAAGGAAAAAATCCCTCGCAGTACCGGGAATAGAATGCGCCCCCCCCCCTCCCCCAACCCACATGGCAGTCAGCCTCACTGACTGCTCAGCTACGGGGGCAGACTAGAGTCCATAGCAAGAATAAATAAATGATAATTTTTCTAATTTATTTGTGATTTTTGTAGGAGATTGAGGCACAAAGTGATTTCGTATTGCGACAACACTGTAGAGTGTGTGTGGACAAACGACAACGTCGTATTCTCGGACCTTAAACGTCAGCTACTACATACAGGATATCCAGGAATTAGGACGAATTTGAATTTCACGTTATTTTGTCGTACGACGGTTAGCAGACGTGTTTTTTTTTCATGTTTGTTATCTGCATTCCTTCACATTTGCAGCCTGATAGTTTTTGTGTGGTCAGCACCGTTGTTGTCTCATGTTTATTTTCGTCCTGGAGCAGATGACAACCGAGCAACGTATTCATGTGATAGAAAGTTATTAGAAAAACAGTGGAAGTCCCACGGCAACCGTTCCTGAATTGCGTGTGACACTCGGACGTAATGCTACTTCAACCGAATCATCAGTTCGGAAGTTGATCCAGAAGTTTTAATTATTCTGACTCAAACATTAAGAAAACAGGAGGACCACGTCCTGTTCGAACACAAGAAAACATTGCTGTCCTGTGTGACAATGTGACTGTAAGCCCCAGAAAATCGGTTCGGAGACGAGCTCGATTGATTTTATCACCAAGTTGACTGTATGAAATTCTTTCAAAAGGTCTGAAAATGCATGTGTACAAGATTCACCTTAGACGAGTTGAAGCCTGCAGATCATGGAAAGAGACATTTATCTGCTCAGTGGGTTTTGGCTCGACAAGCGGAGAAAGAGAACTTTAGAAAAAGAATAATTTTCTCAGATGAGGTGCATTTCAACCTCAGTGGACAAATCTATAAGCAGAACTGCAGAATTTGAGGTAACGAAAATCCGCGAGTGACTGTGGAAGGTGAGGGTGTGGGTTCTGGGCAGGAAGAGTGATCGGCCCATACTTTCTTGAAAATGATGAGGGAGCTGCGGTCACTGAGAATGGCGACCGTTACTGAAACATGCTTTCTGATAAATTTTCCCCTGTTATTGACGAAACTGACGGTTTTTGATTTGAACAAGATGGTGTGACATGTCACAAATCCCATGAAACGATTGCTTTGCTGAATGAAAAGTTTCTTCAAAAAATTATCTCTTTGCGTGGCAACCAGGAAAGACCTGCCAGATCATGCGATCTTACACTTCGTGATTGTTTTGTGAAATCTAAAGTTTGCGAAAACAAACAACAAACAATCACCAATTAACGGCATCCCACCAGATGTTTGTGAATGCGTCATCGAGAACTTCAATGAGCTCATTGCCGCGCGGCCTTGGGTGGTCATGTGGAGAATATAATTTTTCATATATAAATGGGAGAAGTTAGTTAATGTATTTTGTAAAAAAAAGAAAAGTTACATTTTCAAAAAATTTTGTATGTTCTATAGCACTTTAATATTCGTCCCTAGTCCCCAGACACGCTCTATTTCACGTCAAATTATAGATATTATTAAGCAGTGTCAAAATACATGGATATTATGAAGCAGTTGTCAAAATACCGAATTCGTAGTGTGACCAGCTTATTCTCTCAAAGGCATTCGCTATTTATTTCTTTAATTTTGTAGGCCTCAACATATAAGATAGTTCTATGTTCTCATATTTTGTGGGAAGTACTGAACAGAATGTACTGAATCTTGCACCATCGTTTACATTTTCAAATATTTACTCATCTGCACACGCTTTAATACACGGAGCAGCATTATTTTATTCCCGTTCTTGTATCTAGCAGAACAATGACATATGTTTGGTCACAATGTGGCAGTAAATCCACATTTAAACTTTTAAATTGTTAAGTGTCACTGTAACGCCATGTTTGTTGTCAGTGGCTTAAACTTTATTTAGGAGCGAAAATCCGTGGTACAAAAAATTATGATGTTTGTTGTCAATGGCTTAAACTTTATTTAGGGGCGAAAACCCATTGTATAAAAAATTAAACTATCAGATAATCGAATGCGTAGAGTACATGTAATGGTTACATATTTTCAACATTATTCTTATCGCTCCAACACTGTCATTTTACTCTTTTATCTGTGAATATATTGTCGACCGTTCATACGCTAATCTCTGGTTATTAGTAAACAGTATGTGGGCGTATGCATCGCCGCGAAGTGAAAGTAGTTGTGCAGGTCAAGTTCGTTTGCATGCAGCTCGTTTGATACAGTGGTTTATTGGCGAGTAGTCACCAAATAACATATGGCAGCAAGATTTTGCCGGCGAAAACCAGAAGCTGATCGCTTTGTCCATAGCTTGTGCCATATAACGAGCGGTTGTTTTGAAATAAATGTTTCGGGATCACAAAATTGTGACACTAGACAAGTAACCTAAATTGTTTTTAAGGCATAAAAATTTAATTATGTTGATAAGCAAGCTGCTCAGTAAACTTCGACCTGTAGCACATAATAGTTGTGAGCTTCATATGTCTGTGCCGTATAAGAAAAAAGTGAGCAGAGAGGTAGGAGAGGCGATAAAAAGATTAAATAAAGAAAATAAAAGCTTGTTTGGTGAACTTTTGGAAACAAGAAGTCAGAAACGATCAAACGGAAAACGTAACAAAAATTTATTTGCAAATGCATCAGAAGACAAGAAGAAAAATAGTGCCACTGGAGAGCTGCAGTGGACGCTGACGAGAAGTACTAAGAAAGTAACCAAGCTCCGTCAGCTGAGTAATCCTCAAATCCAGATTATAGTCAGAAAGGCTTCGAACCATGTACAGAAAACAGAAACACCACCAACAGCAGCGAAACCGAAAATAACCACGGTTTCCGAACCAGACAGTAAAGTTACTGATGACATTGAAGGGCTGCTTCCAAAATTTGATTATTCCAATGCCCCACCATTACCTAGTGTAACAGAAAACTGTAAAAAACATACCTTGTTGCATTTACCAGACAATGTACTGAAAAGCATACCCTCCTTTCCATTATTCAACAATGAGAAAATTGAAGAACTCTCAACATGTAGATCAGAAAAATCTGTAACTGAAAATGCGTGGAAATCCGAGTACTATAAATATCCAGCAGTGAGTAGAATACTAAATGCTACCATGTCTGAAAAGTCTCGGGTTGCTCTACGGCGATGGCAACAGAGGATGATTGCTGAACTTGGCCAGGAAGGATTCATGGACCTCTACACTGGTAATATGGCATGACATAATTTTATTTACAACATCTGAGTGATTTAGTTGTATTAGTTAACACACATCAGTTTATTTGTCAAGTAAAACACTTAATTTTAAATCATTCTAGCTATTAGAAGTGATACAAGAACCCACTAGTTTTATAATTTTTCTGGAAATCCTAAGTCTAGACAGCTGTGTTGTTTTGTTAACTTGAGTCATTGTCTTATAATTTCAAGTTGCCAAGACATGTGTCAATTCAAAATGCAAGATACAAAAATTGCAGTTGTGAGAAGAACAATAATCACTTTCCTGAGAAATAAATGAAAGTTAAATAATAAATTTTGAATGCAGTAACATTTAACCATACATATGGACTGTTCATAGTACAGGCTTGCTTGCTAATTACAAGTGTTAGTGTGGTGTGAGATGAGGTATTGAACATTGAAAGACAGTATAAATTGAAGTAAAGTTTCTTATAATCAAAACAGGTGATAAGAGTGTGCGGTGAACATGCTTTTGGGCATATGGAGTGTAAGTAATGAACTGTGCCAAAAGGGGAGGAAATTATGATTAACTAATTTCTTTCATACTGCTTTACTAGTTTCACCTTAACCTAGACCTTGGGCTACATTACAGATCAATATGCCACCATATCTAAGACTTTGCCAACTTGTTACCAAACTGTCACCTTCTAACCTAAACTAAACCTTGGGCTACTCTGTTACAACCTACATTTCTAAAACAAATATTGATACAGAAGAAATATTTTCAGTGTGCTGTTCTTTTTCTGTTTTTGCATATATGACAGTACATGCCACATCATTATTACATTATCGTTTATTAATTGGTTCAATTGCCATCAAGGTAAAAATAGGTGAACCATAATTGAAAGAGGGGAACTGAGGTCTGTAGCATCTATCAACTTTGAAAAAGGTGGTGCAGGGGGGCACACTGTGTAACTCGTACTGAAAGTAGAAATAAAAACCATCAACTAGCTAAAGCAAATAAATAGTGGTGTAGAGTGGTCCAAGTAAAACAGCCTCAGGAGTGACATAAATGAAAAGCCATAATTACATGTGGTGTCATTTCTCAGTGCTTATTTTTCCTGTTCAATTTTTTGGTCTGCCTTTAACCTGGTGTGCATTGTGGACACACTATCACAGCTGGTAGACATCATTGGTTCATTGACAAGTTTACCAGCTGGAAATTATGTGTGATAGAATTACTGAAGTCTGCAGAATGTTGTTCCCTCTCTTGGTATACTGCCAAAAATTTTTGTTAGTAAGATGGTATAAAATCCAAAATGAGTCACATATCTGGGGGGGGGGGGGAGAGGGGGGGCTGGTCATGAGGGACTCACTAGTAAGAGGAAGAGAGAGCCAACTTTCTACAAATTGGGGTATAGAATGTCAGAGGTTTTGAATTTGTAGAAAAACTGGAGAAGTTGATGGGGCAGATGAATAGTCAAGTTTAGTGATGGTTATATATGGTAAATGGAACTATGTCAGACAGGTGTGAACAGATCAATATGGGATAATGGCAACAATAGCTGTGACTTGTGTAATGCGTATTGTGAATAGGGAAGTGAGTTGCACAATTAGCTCCACCAAGCAACCCAGTGATGAAATTATTGTTCTAAGTGAACATGTTTTACAAATGCACAGCTCTAGGATGTGTTAGGGAAACTGATAACGTATATGATAGGGAAATTGAATGTAATATTCTTGGGTAAATGGGATACTGCAGCAGGAGAGAGAAATGGAGGTTGAATTTCTACATGATATTGAGTGGAAGAAAGAAACCAGTGAGGAGAGTTTCAAGTGACTAGAGTACACACTTTTCAAAGCTCATAAAAGGAGGTATGCTCGGAAAATACTGGAAGATACAAGCTGCAATTCCTTATTGTAACTCTTCAGGCTTTCCCGGCGATGTAATGACATCTTGGGTTGTCGGGTGTTCTGCCGGATATCAGCGTCGTACTTGCCATAGGCATAAATACTGGACCAGGTCCACTTGAGGAGCAGTCTCAGGTCACACCTGATGAAGGTTACGAGCTACGTGACCGAAATATCGTGCAAGTATGACGCTGATATCCGGCAGAACACCCGACAACGCAAGATGTCAATTCCTTATTGTTAGGCGAAAGTTTAGGAATCAGAAAATAAACTGCAAGGCTCACCCATATAATCAGATATTGACTTGGATCCCAACCCAGTTGTGGTGAACGTTCAGTTGGAACTTAAAAACATAAAAGTGTGGGCATATGTGAATGAGTAGGGTACCAGGTAATTAAGCAGAATAGGTAATTAAGCAGAATGTGAGGAAGTATAAATTTTCTAAAACAATGTTAATGTTGGGGATGATGTAACTGTCCTGTGTGAAAATATAATAATGGAGAGGAAAATATTTGAGGCTAATGAAATTATACAAGGGACAATCAAAAAATTTCTGTTCAAGGGCATTGCTGCAGTGTATATGCAACACAGTGCATTTACAATTACATGTAGGCAAGGTATTAATGTGGCATTCATGTCTTTCTGATGTGCATGGAGTAAATGCGGAGATGTGAGCTATGGTGACAGTACAAGACCAACATGCTTTTATTCTATTCTTGGATGCTGAAGGGTAAACATCAATACACATCCAGTGTTTAAGGGGCAGCATTTCTCTTGAAAACCAACTCTGCAGAATGATGCACCAAGTTTGATCGAGATTTGATGCAAGATGCTGGTCGGTCTGGTACTTATGCAGACATTATGGCAACTCAAGTGGGAGACACTCGAACACCCACCCTGCAGTCCTGATCTGTCCCCTTGTGATTATCATGACTTTGTCCCTTAAAAAAGGCCTTGAAGGGCCAATGATTCCTGTCAGACGAGGATGTTGCAGCAGGAAGTTACAGATTTCTTCATGCAACAGGACAAGGCACCTTACCAAATGGGTAATTTCAACCAGGTGCATCAGTGGGATGATTTCCTCAGTGGTTGTGGTGATTTTGCCTTATTAGCATACAGAATCTTGACTTTGTGGCCTTTGAATGAAACTATTTGGTCTTGCCAAATAAGTACAAAATTTGGGGGAAGTTAAAAAGTAAAGATGTTAACCTCTGAATTGCAGATTCGAAACCTTTGTTAAGCATGGAACAAAGGACACAAAAAAGTTTTTGTAACTTCTGACAGTCATCCTATGGAGTAACCGAAGAGAGCAAGATTGATTTGGAAGATGCAAATGATGAAATAATATGGTCACAGACAACTGCATGATTCAAACTCAAGCAAATCATCAAGAGTGGACAAGATACCTTCAGATGTGTAAAATCAGTGGAGGTACAGGGGCTGCATTGTTATTTTATCAGCTGTACAGAATCTATTATACAAGAGGTACACCATTAACTTTTCAGAAAATTATAATCTCGTCCTACTGAGGTAAGTACCAGTAAATAAGTGTGAAAACTATAGGGTGACAGGGGTAGGCTCACTATTAAATTGCTGACGAGAGTATCATTCAGTGGAAAACAAAGAAAATTCAAAGAAGGTTGGGATAAGATTGTTGAAATCATCTATAGAATTTGGATGGAATACGAAGATATGTGAATAATACTGTTAAAAAAGTTGATTCAGAAAGTCCCAGAACTCAAGAAAGACAAACTCATACTCAAAATAATGTAAGGCAGGATTGCAGTTTGTTGTTACAGGTAAACTGAGTATACTTAAAGATAATTTGTGAATGGAAATGAAACTGTAAAAACCAATAATGAAATACGCAGGTGACAAAGCTGTGGAGCTGAAAGAAAGGAAGATTTTAAAGCAAGCGTTGCATGAAATTGGTAGGTTACATAACACATAATTTGTGTTAAGGTTGAATTAAACAAATTAAAAGTCATGTAAACAGGCATGAAAATGTGCTCTTAGCATCCCGTCGATGCTGAAGTCATTAGAGATGGAACACAAACTGAAACTGGACTACGATGAGGAAGGAAATCTATTATGATCTTTTCAAAAGAAGGGGCCTGACTTCACATAAAAATCCAGCACCAAACCGCTGTGGCAGACACCTTGCTCAATGAAAGTGCTGAAGAGAAGTAGAAAAGCGGGTAATGATGTTAAGACATTAGAAGAAATTAATCGTTTTATCTATGAAACAAGATTGCACATAATGGGCAAGTAGATTGGTTTAGTTGACGCTTTAATGACCCCCCCCCCCATGTTGGCATAGAACTGAGAATGAAATAGTCAGAACTGTACATCTGGAGCAGTGCTCTATATCAGTAAGAAACATACACCATAGAAAGAAATGTATTGCTACAGAGGGACATTAAAAATGAGACAAAGTATTATCTAGGAGATATTCTACATGTACACTCTCCAAACCACCATGAAGGGCATGGAAGAGAATATGACCCATTCTACCAGTTATTAGGGCTTTTCTCATACCATTCACTTATGGAATGATGGAAGAATGACTATTTTAATGCCTCTATGTGGACTGTAATTAATGTAATCTTGTCCTCACAATCCATGCTGGAGCTACAGGTATGGGGTTGTAGTATGTTTCTAGAGTCATCATTTAAAGCCTATTTTTGAAAATTTGCAAGTATGATTTATTAGGATACTTTACATCTATCTTCAAAGTCGAGCAGTTCAGTTCTTTCAACATCTCTGTGACACTCTCCCACGTGTCAAAAAAGCCTGTGACCATTTGCACTGCCATTCTCTGTATATGTTCAGTGTCCAGTGTTATCCCTATTTCATATGGATCCCACACACTTGAGCAATATTCTAGGAGGGGTTGAATAACTTATTTGTAAGCAATCTCCTTTGTAGACTGATTCAATTTTCTTGGTATTCTACCAATAAACCAAAGTCTGCTTTACTGGGGACTGAGCCCATATGATCATTCCATTTCGTATCCCTATGAAGTGTTACACCCAGGTGTTAGTATCAGTTGACTGATTCCATCTGTGACTCATCAATATTATAGGATACTATGGTTATTTGTTTTGTTATGTGCACAGTTTTACATTTCTGAACATTTAAAGCAAGTTGCCAGTTGTTGCACTGCTTTGAAATCTTATCAAGTTCTAACTGAGATTTTTGGGGCTTCTTTCAGACAGTATTTGATTATAGATAGCTGCCGCATCTGTGAAAAGTGTGAAGTTACTACTAATCTTGTCTGCAATGTCATAAGCATACAGCGTGATCAGCAAGGATCCCACTTCCCTGGGGCAAACCTAAAGTTACTTCTACGTCTATCAGTGATTTTTCATCCAAGATACTGTGCCGTCTCCTCCCCACTGGTTGGTACCCCATATGATCATACTTTTGACAATAAATGTAAATGTGATATGGAGTCAAATGCTTTTTGGAAGTCAAGAAATGCTGCATCAACATGACTGCTTTGGTTCAAAGCCTTCAGTATGTCATGTGAGAAAAGTGACATGATTGGTGTTTCTGGAATCCATGCTGGTTGGCATGGAGGAGGTCATTTTGTTCATGATATCACACCGTGTTTGAGCTCAGAATATATTCTAAGATTCTACAACAGATGGATGCCAAGGATACTGGATGGTAGATTTGTGGATCATTTTTTCTACCCTTCTTGTAAACAGATGTGACCTGTACTTTCTTCCAATCTCTGGGCGTGGTTTTTTGTTCGAGTTATGTGTGATACATTATATAGTTAAAAGAGGAACTAACTGAGTCCAAAATTCAGTATAGAATCTGATAGGGATCATCTGATAGGGATTCAGCTGGTTCCTGGAGCTCTGTTCAGTCTTAATGATTGCAGCTGTTTCTCAGTGCCATTGACACTATTATCTGTTTGACTCATCTTTTCAATGGTATGAGAGTTAAATTGGGGTAATACTCTTTTTAAGGAAAAACAGAGTTAGGATAGCATTTCTGCTTTTGCTTTACTGCTATCCATATCAATTTCTGTCTTGCCTGTCACTGGACACTAACTTTGGTACCACTAACAGTCTTTACATACAAGTAGAACTTCTGTGGGTTATTTGAAAGATCATTTGACAATATTCTGCTATGATAGGATTGAAGGCTTCATCCATTGCCTTATTGACAGTCATTTCAGCATCTCTCTGTTTATAACCCGGTGCTTTGTTTTACACTTATTATGCAGTGTTCTGTTTCACTGGGTGCGTATATATCCAGAGCATGATCAGCTGTTATTTTAAACTTGAGCCATAGTTCCTCTATGTGCTCCTGTCCTGAGTTTCAAATATCCCTTTGAGATATGACACTAGTGCTTCTTTATGTAGTCTGCTGAAAATATACATCTCTCCACTTGTTTTAGTCACTCTTTGTACTTGGTAATCATTGTTGCTATAACTACCTCATGGTCACTGATACCAATTTCGATGTGGATATCCTCAGAGAGATCAGGTCTATTTATTGCCATTAGATCTTATATATTTCCATCATGAGTGGGTTTATGAACTATCTGTTCCAGGTAGTTTCCCAAGCTGTAATATTTGAAAGGATTTTTTGTCATTTCCAACACTAACAAAACTGTAATCACTCCAATTGCTTGCTGGATGATTAGAGTCTCCTCCAGTGAGTTCAGTATGATTGGGGAACTTACAAACAAGTGACCTGAGGCTTTCTCTGAAGTTTTTGGCCACATCAAGAGATGAATCTGGTGGTCGATACAGGGATCCAATTGTAATTTTTTACCCACTCTAGATATTTAGTCTTGCTCAAACAATCTCACATGCAGCTGCAATTTCTGTCTTGGTGGATTTGACGTTCTTGTTTACTGTGACAGATGCACTGCCTCCATTTCCCATTAGCCTAAATCCTTTTGGTATAAGACACTTAAATTTTCCCCAAAAATCACTCTGCTGTGAACATCAGGTTTCAACCAGCTTTCCATACCTAGTATTATGTAAGCTTCGCTGCTGGTTGGAAGCAGTTCAAACTCTGGCACTTTGTAGTGAATTCTTCAGCAGTTAATGACTAGGAATTTAACGCTGTTGCCTGTGGTAGACATTTGTTTGGATCTTACATCAATACTTTTGGGTCTTCTACACCATTGTTATCTGGACTGGATGGAAAGTTGCCTAATCTAAAAGTCTCATGTGTGCACCCCACACGGAGTCAGCTACCTGGGCAGCAGCCTCTGTTGACTTGACCCATTTAGGGGTACCTTACAGTTCTCAGCCCAATGGCGCAAGTCTGGGAAGTCACAGAACCTTCACAGTCTCTTGTTCTCTTCTTCCACTCGCCTAAGAACGAGAGGGCCACAATGTTTTCTGCATACAGTGCTGTAGGTTACGAGCTTCTTTGAAACCTCTGAAGCAAGACTGGTGTTCTGAGCCTTCTCTGCCAGTTGCTGGAATGATCCAAATCGAGGCGTTATCCAAAATTTTCGGCACTGGTGCTGCCATCTGTAGAAAACCTTACATATGGACTAATGGTCATCATCACCCTCGAAGTAGTTCCCATCCGCACCTACACACCGGTCCTAGTGCTTCTGCCATTGGTCAAATGTTTTCTGAAAGTCCTGTTCTTTGAGCATGTTTATCACTGCCAGTAATGCTTCTTGAATCTTCTCTATAGTGTCGAACCAATGGCCTTTCAACTTGAGTTTCATTTTTGGGAATAGCGCAAAGTTGCAAGTTGCCAATCTGGCGAGTACAGTGTGTGGGGTGCAACCGTCACATTGTTTATTGCCAAAAAGGTCCTGGTGAGCAAGGACGTGTGGCAGGGCACATTGTTGTGATGCAGCAGCCAGTTCTCTTGATGCCAAAGTTTGGGCCATCGTAGCCACACATTTTCACGGAGCCGTCGCAAAACGTCACAGTAGTATGTGGAATTCACTGTTTGGTTGGGTGGGACGAATTCTTTGTGCACAATTCCATTGGTATCAAAGAAAATGATGATCATGCTCTTCACCTGTCTTGCTTTTTTGGGTCTTGGAGAGCCCAGGCTCTTCCACTGGGACGGTTGTTGCTTTGTCTCTGGGTCATGACGGTAAATCCAGCTCTCGTTGCTGGTGATAACCCGTGACAAGAAGGTTGGATTAGCAGATGCAGTCTGATGAAGGTCCGTGCACACTTCAACAAGCTGTGCCTTCTGATCGGCAGTCAAGGTCCTTGGCACAAATTCTGCGGCAACACGATGCATGCCCAATTCATCAGTCAACATTCATTGACATGTCCCATAACCAATACCCATTACATCCAAAAGGTCTTGAATGGTACGACATCGATGTGCACGAATCAGTTGTTGAAGTTTGGCAACAATGTCTGGCATTGTGTGGCTGACGAGCCTTCCAATGTGAGCATCATCTTCGACGTCTGTATGGCCAGCCCTGAACCGAGTATGCCACATGCGTACGACTCAAGCTCTGTCCCCTAAACAATTGTTGAATCATTGCAAGGGTCTCTGTAGCACTTTTCCTGAGATTTGCACAGAATTTGATGCATGTGTGCTGTTCGCTTCACGGATCCATCGTAAAATTGCCACACACCAAACACAGAGTATTACAGAAATCACTGTGGACATGCAACATGCCCTCACAGCTGAATGCCACTCCGCACACTGATTCATCAGTTATGCAGCTGTTGCCACCTAGCGGTGCAAAGATCTACTACTCCTACTTTCCATATGGCAGCACCATTCCTGAAAACTTTGGATTCCACCTCGTATGACCTTGGAGCTCAGATGACAGTGATTGTCTGTTTCAAAGTGTGGCACAATCTGCAGTTGGTTACAGCCTGTTCCCTCGGTGGCTGCCATAATAATCTCTTAGTGTTGAATGGGACCCCAGGCATAAATACTGAAAAAGAGTACACAAGAAAATAAATGTATGATAAATATTTACTAGAATGAACAAGTTGATGGAGTACAAGTTAACAGATCCTGGAACAATTAATATGACACTGAAAGTGTAGACAAATGTTAAGCGATATAAAACAGTCGTTGAGAGTGTTGGGTACAGTATGTATGCATAAATGAACAGATTAGTACAAGATAGCAGTTGAAGAACTGATAACATTTGTAAAAGAAAAAGTCTTGCAGGATAAACTTGTGATTACACATCTCAATCAGTAGAAGAGAATGTGTTTGTATGTATCTATTTGTGTGTGTGTGTGAAGGGGGATGAGATATAGCCTACAAGAAAGACAAAACTCAAGAATAATGTGATTTTTGTATCTTTCAAGTGTACGTATGTATAAATCATGTAAGTGGTTTCTTGTTTCCAGGTTCCCTGTTTTTGTTGAGCTCTATAAGATTTGTAACATATTAGATGATAAAACTACTTTTTTCATGATTTTCAATGTTTTATTGAACATATTCAATTATATATTTGTAAATTTAATTTATTAACATAGTAAAATAAGTTTAATCATCTGAGCATGGTACTAGAAATTAAAAGTCTTTTTGTTTAGTATTTGGGAATTTGTGTTTTAGTTACATTATTTCACTGTGGGCCAATGATCCATGTCTGTGAACATATATGAAGATACACAATTTAATTTTTTGCAACTTCTCTTTATTTTCAGAGTTACTTGCAGACACAGAAGTCAGTGTTAATGCATGTGGCATAGCATGATGGTCTGAATTTCAGTCATTGTGTACAAGACAGTTCTGTCATATAAGAGGCACAAAGATAACATTAATTTGTATTTATCTTTCAGATTCAACAGTTCCTTTGCAGAAGCAAACAAGACTACCAATTTGTGTATGTAACAACAAAATTTTGTTTGTTTGGTAGAATGTACCTCCTGTTCAGCTAATTGTTATTGCATCAGAAAAAGTGTTATGCATGCACAAGGAAGTACCTTTGTAGGTTAAGTCATTTTCCAATAACACTTTTGCTTACAGCTTGCTGTACCCATTACAACACACCCTCCACTCGCTGTAAAAATCCATTTTGCAGTTTTTTAACTTTTTATTTGTATTCCTAAGTGTTTATCAAGTGAACATTAGAAGTAGAAATGAAGAATTAGCTCACCATTCATCTGAGTTCATGATCAAGCACCTTAAAAATCAGTCAGATTTTTAGGTTTGTGGTAACTGAGATGACTGTCTGGTGATGGATTGGTGGTGAAGTGCCAGACTGCAGATCCAAAGGCCTGGGTTTCAAACTGCAGCCAGTCCTCGTCATCAATTTCACCTCTGCCAGTGTCTCCTAATGTGAAAAATGCTGAGTCGCAGTATGGTTCAGTATCCATGTTTAACATTATGCCCCCATATAATTGGCTGGTCAGACCATTTCAAAGGTGAGAGGAAGGCAAGGGCATACCACCTTCAACAGGACCATGTATAGTAAATCACTGTGAAGTTGCAACCAACCATAAGGTCAATTAGTGTTTTACTTTTTTTTAATAATTATTTTGTAAAGGAGACAGGGGCAGGGCTAAGGGAGACTGATTTGAAATGCTTGCACTGTATTAATGACAGTCAACGTAGTACATCAACCAACTTGAGTGTGGCTTATAATAGGAGGAGGGGAGGTAATTTTCTTGTTTTTCTAGACAAAAACTGTGTTGGTTTCCGAGCTAAGAGTACAACCAACAGATAAGTAGAACATGAAAACACTATTGAATTCGAGATAGGCAATGGCTGAGTTTTTTCCCAGCTCTGAAGTACAACAAACAGAGAGAGATAACGTGAAAAGCACTTGTATCACAGGCAGATGATGCACACTTTTCCTCTGATATTAAGGTAAGTGATTGTGTAGGAACTGGACTGAAATCTTACTACAGAGAGCAATAGTAGGTCATTCCTGGCTCAAATGGCTCTAGGCGCTATGGGACTTAACTTCTGATGGTCATTGCTGAGTGAGTTAGTTTCCATCATGTATGGACCCTGAAGGTGCGAATAATTCCAGGAAAGAGAGATTTGAGGGGGTTGGATGGGGGAGAGAAAAGCTGGCTAGCCAATATGCGTTGGTGCATCCTCCCTTTGTAGCAGCTGTGTTATTAAATTACTTTTACTAGCACTATTTTCCTACAGTTGCACTTTTCCCATTCTGAATGATGTACTTCTAATTTTGGTGTGTATTATTTCTTGTATTTTCATCATAGGTGCTGCTGTGTGAAAAGATATTGCAACTGTAAAATGTTTTTTCTATAGATCCATTAATAAAATATTGTATTTTTAATATTATTTCCTGTAGCAGATAGCTTTGCAGAACTGAGACAAAGCTGAAATTAATATCATCATGTTGAGACTATGAGTGCACTTGTTATGACTTAATGTAATATATGTTACAACTAACTTGTGTAGTGTTTAGCTCGAGTAGAATGAGGGGCAGGTGCCATCATCCCACTGGACAACTGTTGCAGCGGGTCAAGCACCGTAGTTACTTTACCACATATTTATCTTCAAATGTACTATGTAAGAGCAGGCAGAATTGCTTCTCTCTCATGATAGTGCAGCATATTAGATGAACTTAGAATTATTACATCCATTAAGGAAACCTGACTACGGGCTGTGAACATTTGATATTTTCCCTTCAAGGTTGGAGTGATTTATGTATGTTGCTTATTTAACTTAGAAAATAGTAAGCTGTGGGTTACAAGATAATAGATCTGTAATAGCAGTTTGACATAATAATGAAATTAAAATAGTAATTTTGTTTATCTTTTCTTTTTCTCTGTGTTGTGTAAGTGGCAAAGAGATAATGAAAACAAAAGTTGCTGAGTCGCAGATAGGCACAACAAGAAGACTGTCACAAATAAGCTTTCTGCCAGCAAGGCCTTAATCAAAAATAGACAATTGACACACACACACACACACACACACACACACACACACACTGTCATGACTATAGTCTCTGGAATCTGAAGCCACACTGTCAGCAGCAGCACCAGTGCATGATGGGAGTGGCGTCTGGGTGGGGGTAAAGAGGAGGGGGAGGGATTGTAGGGTAGGTTTGGGTTCACTGAAGTGGTGCTGGAGAGTGCGCAGGGAGGAGGTGGAGAGAAGGTAGGGCAGCTATGTGCAGTAGGGAGGTTAGATGGAGGGTTGGGGAGAGGGGGACATTCTCTGCAATATATCCTACATTCCCGTAACCCTCATGGTCTCACTTTTGTTAGTCATTGTCCTCACTCATCCGGCCCCTTCCCTGTTCCCATTCCAGCATTACACAGCCCTCATTCCACTATCGCATTCAGTCTTCTTACTTCTCTTCTTTTCTGCTATCCCCCACCACTTCTCCCTTGCCCTCCGTCTAACCTCCAGACTGCATGTAACTGCCCTACCATCTCTGCATCTCGTTCCCGCGTGCTCCACAGCAGCGCTTCACTGTCCTCCACTCCTACCCTATCATCCCTCCCCCTCCCTGCCCCAGCCTCCTCCATACCCTCACCCAGTCACAACTCCCATCATGCACAGGTGCTGCTGCTCACAGAGTGGCTTCAGTTGCTGGAAACTGCAGTCATGTGTGTGTGAGAGAGTTGCATTTTCATGTATAAGTGTGTGCGTGCATGTGTGTCTGTCGTCCATGCTTGACGAAGGCCTTGCTGGGTGAAAGCTTATTTGTGACAGTCTTTTTGTTGTGCCTGTCTGCAATTCGGCATCTCTGCTATAAGGTAAGTGGCAACTTTAGTTTTCATAATATTGTTACATTCCATCCTGGATTTTGCATTGTTTGATTTTGACAAAGAGATTAGCTGTTAATGAATCTAGACTACATTTAGTTGGTTCCAGCTGCTTGTGGAATGTGAGACATCTTGAATAGAAATTTTAGTTATAAGTATTTTGCTTGTCATTAATGAATGTGGTTAGAGGAAACTCTGAAAATAGTTCATCACTTGTATAAGAGCAGAAAATTAAATAGAAATACCACTCTGGACATTTATGTGAGAGCTACAAGAACTTGCTTGTGTGTCTATATCATCAGTGTTACTTCTATGCTTGTTATGTTTTCTGATCTGCTATATTTCAGCAGTATGTAAACCTTCAGTAAGATTGTCATTCATTGTTTTGTGTGTGATATGATGGTGATCTCCTCTTAAATTTGACTATTCTATTACAGAATTAGTTGGATGATAAGCAAGTGTCCTTATAACTTGAGAGCGCCATTTGTAGAAGTTTTATATCGTATAGCCCAGTCGCTTAGTGAAAAAAAAATTGAATGTTAATAGCAGGGTTGATAATTTATTCAGAATTTGATTGTGTTGTGATCTCACATTTATCTTCAAGTGTAAGTTTACCACCAGGCATACAACTCCTACAAATATGGTACACTTTTTAAATTTGATATTCAGTGACACAAATGTTTTGGAGGGTGCATATAATGCCACTGTGATCATTTCAAAACCAACTAAATAATCAACATGTTTCTTATTATCCCTTTCATGATAAAGTACGAGATAATACTACTGTTGTGTCACAGTAAAAATTTTGTGCTAATTACACTACTAATAATGATGCAGCACTAATTATATCTAATATAAGGCATCAGACTAACACAAATTCCATGAATGATAACAGGTGCATGCAGCTGAGCGTGCCTAAAGACAAGCTAGTCTCCTAGAGAACAATGTAAGAAGTGTTGCATTAATCAATGGTAAACATTATTAAGGTTTCGGTCATTATTGTCACCAAGGGCAGCCTTTAACTTATTCCATATATCAGTCCACGCATGACAGTACATGGTACCAATTTGTTCCAAAAAGCCAGACACAAAAATGCATTTTTAGGGGTCTTAACATGGGTTATATTGATCATAGAGATAAAAGGTCAAGGGTAGTGGAGAGCCCCTGGCTTAGTGACCATTTGTATACCTATCAGAACAACAGGCATATTGTAACTATCCTACAGTAAAGAGTCAAAATTTAAACCTTACACATTTCCTCCAGTCCAGACAAATTGAACAAGTTCTGTAGGGTGGACTTTAGGTGGCTTATGAAAGCACAATTTGTTTGTGGGTGGTTCCTGAGAAACTACCAAAAAACCATGATTTTTGAGTGCGAAAAGTACCAATTGTGGGATGGCCACTCTGTAATTTCTATTCACGAAAGATTGTCAAAATTTTTACCAAATGTTCTTAAGGTGATATTCTCAGGGAACTTCAAAACTTTTTTCGATATAAGTATCTATTACTGAGTTCTAAAGGCTCAAAGTTACTGTACTTTTGCATAAAATTGCAAAAACTGGTTTTTAGTCATTTTGGAACCATGGACTGCAATTACCTAAATAACTAACCATGGTAGATGGCTCAGATTTTAACTGTGTGTTCTTTAGACATTCACCTAAAAATGCAATTGTCCCCATTTTCAGAAATCTATATCTGTTATCAAGGTACACCGAAAAACCATGATTTTTTATTACAAAAAGTATCAGTTGTGGGGATGATCACTTCTATAATTTCTCTTCAAGGCAAATAATCAAAATTTGTGTCACATATTCGTAAGATGATGTTCTTGGGGAGCTTCTGAAACATTTTTCTATATCCTTTTCCATTACTGAGATTCAGAGGTTATGCACATAACGTCTGGTCTGAGGCATAAATGTAGTTTTAACTAACATAATGAACACATGGCAAGAGTTCTAGGATCATCACAAGAGTTCTGTGGTCAGCAAACTATGTTTTTAGTTAGCATTTTTTTTACCAAGAAAACTTTATGATGTGCTGTCTCTGTATAATAGACTCTTCATGCCTATACAAATACCAGTATACTCAAAGTTGTACTGCAGAGACAAAAAATGGCCAATGGTCTTAATATGCCGGTAAAGAACTTAAAATGACTGCCAAAAATAGTGTAAAACTGAAAAGACTGCAAATTCAGTAAAACATTTCCAATGAACATTTTTACTCTATTGAGACACATAAGATGGGCATTTTCAATGAGTTGTGACTGATGAGCAAAGTATCCAGAAAAAAAACTGTAAAGCAAACAAATTTGTGTTAACCTTATACTACGTGTACTTACTTGTTGTTTATATGTGTCAAAGCCCACACACAATGAAAATATTTTAGACCTTGTAGCTAAAAACAGGCATGACCTTATCGGCAGTGTCAGTACAGAGACAGGTTAGTGTTCATGATGTTGTCATAGTGTCGATGGTTACTAAAATTAATAAATCCATCAAGAAGTCTAGAAGAGTATTTATGCTAGAAAAAGCAAGTTAGCAATTATTAGCATCCCACTTAAACAATGAATGGACATCATGTAGTTCGAATATGACAGACTTCAAGGAATTAGCATATACACATCAGTGGAAAAATGTTTCTCTTAGAACACAGGAAAGGTGAATGTTTTCATCTTTAAAAGACTAAGACAGAAAAGTGGGAAACCAGCTGCCTCAATCATCATTTCACCAACCTCACCAAATATTTTTGCATGTGAACATATTCACTTTCTTTTAACAGAGGACATTCTAAATCCTTTTACCCAGTCTGTCTTTGTTATTTACTCTGCATCTCCCTCTCACTGCCACTGTGTATAGCCGGCCGAAGTGGCCGTGCGGTTAAAGGCGCTGCAGTCTGGAACCGCAAGACCGCTACGGTCGCAGGTTCGAATCCTGCCTCGGGCATGGATGTTTGTGATGTCCTTAGGTTAGTTAGGTTTAACTAGTTCTAAGTTCTAGGGGACTGATGACCTCAGCAGTTGAGTCCCATAGTGCTCAGAGCCATTTGAACCACTGTGTATATATGTCTCTCACCCACTGTTTTCTTTTTCTCCAGTTGGTTTACAGTATACCACACTGCTGTCTCTCCTCTCTCAATTACACTGGCTCCATTTGTCTTTCTTTCGCACTGTCAATGTTTCCACCGTACCTCCGCAGCTCAAAAATTCTGGCGATCCAACATACGAGGGTGAGTCAAATGAAAACCTTAAATATCTTTTTAAATATTATTTATTGTACAGAAGTGGTAAAGAGTTGTATCACTTTTCAACATAATCTCCCCCATGCTCAATCCATGTCCTCCAGCGCTTAGAAAGTGCATAAATTCCTTTAGAAAAAATGTTGTGTCTAGACAAGACAGCCTAGACACAATGAGAGGAAGCCGAAAGGCACGCTCTTAAACTCACGCAGGCTGGCGTGAGGTCTGAAACAGGATACGTAATGAATGCTATAAAGAAAAGTACGTAGCTTCTGGAATACTTAACTTTAATCCACATTTGTAGAACATCGCTCTTGATGATACATTAATAGAATCTCAATATCAATTGAATACGGCGCCTTGCTAGGTCGTAGCAAATGTAGCTGAAGGCTATGCTAACTATCGTCTCGGCAAATGAGAGCGTATTTGTCAGTGAACCGTTCCTTGCAAAGTCGGCTGTACAACTGGGGCAAGTGCTAGTACGTCTCTCTAGACCTGCCGTGTGGTGGCCCTCGGTCTGCTATCACTGACAGTGGCGACACGCGGGTCCGGCATATACTAATGGACCGCGGCCGATTTAAAGGCTACCACCTAGCAAGTGTGGTGTCTGGCGGTGACACCACATTCCTCCCCCGCAAATCGGCGTACGGTTGTGTTATAAGGCTTCCGCCCGCCGTGGGGAGGACCCCATGTTGACGTATGCGACGAGGTGGGGAGCCTAACAACAGGCGAGGCTGTGCCACCCACACCCGGCCATTCGGTCCGAGGGGAGCTAGGAAACGCCTGAAAACCTAGTCCAGGGTGCACGCCAACATGCGGTGTACGCGCCCGTAAATAGACAGGAGGGGCCGAAGATTCGACCTCCATGGCATCGGGGTACCCGACGGGCGAAGATGACATCTGGTCCGGAGCGGGCAAGAGTTCCAAGTCGGAGGACAGCTGGTCACGGGAAGCGATCGGCGGCACGTGACCCAGGGAGGCGCCCGGCGGCTGCAGCGAAGCGTCCACTGCGGGCGGCGCCGGCGGGAGGACCGGCGGCGGCGGCGCTTCGCCATAGGGCAAAATGGAAGGCATCGTCGGTAACACCTGGGGATTAAGCGAGCCAGTAGATGGGTCCCCAGGGCGCTGACCGGACGGCACCGTCGCTGAAAGCAGACGGGGAGCGGCAGAACCCAGGCGACGACAGAGGCGCAGCTGATTGAGATGCCGACGCACCTCACCAGAGGCCCCCAAAACCAGATACATAGCGCGGCAACGAAGAATGCGCCCTGCGAGCCAACGCCGTGAACCGCGATAGTTGCGATAATATACAACGTCGCCTGGAGCAAAATCAGGTGGCTGCCGCTGCACAGGAACCTGACGCGGCGGATGCAGCAAAGACATCAAGGTTCGATGAGGACGACCGTGGAGCAACTCAGCCAGCGAGCGACCATTGCGGGGCTGAGAGCGATACGAAGATAAAAAGAGCAATAACGCGTCCTCCCGAGAATGCAACTCTTTCAACTTCAACAGCTGTGACTTGAAAGTCCGGACCAATCGTTCAGCGGCACCGTTTGACTGAGGCGAAAACGACGCGGATGTCAGATGTTGAATACCATTGGCCTTGCAGAATGACTGAAATTCTGCGGACATGAATTGTGGTCCATTGTCGGAAACAATAGTCTGGGGAAGACCTTCTATGCAAAAGATAGCAGATAACACTTGGATGGTGGCTGATGACGTCGTGGCAGACATCCAGACAACAAAAGGAAAATTACTGAAAGAATCGACCACAACCAACCATCGAGCATTCCAAAATGGACCAGCAAAATCTATGTGCAAGCGTTGCCAAGGGGAAGTGGCTTTCGGCCATGCAAAGAATTTCCGCGGTGGTGCGGATTGTTGTTCGGCACACGCCATTCAAGAAGAGCACATATTCGTAATCGCAGCATCGATTCCGAACCAAGTACAGTGCTGACGAGCAAGTTGTTTCGTTCGCACTATACCCCAATGTCCTTCGTGGAGAAGCCGTAATACAGAGGACTGTAACGAACGTGGGACCACGACCCTGGACTGATCATTATCAGAACGCAACAGCAAAACACCACGTCGTACAAAAAGTCTCTCCTTGTGAGCAAAAAATCGGCGAACCAACGGATCCTCAATCCGTGACTTTGACAAGGGCCATTGAGTAGCAACAAAACGCAAAACGGTAGCAAGGACAGGGTCAGCAGCTGTGGCTGTAGCTACACGACGAAAATCAATCGGAAACGATTCGACCACGTCATCGGTTTCCGAATCAATGAACATGCAAGCAAGTTCGGAGGAATCGAACGCTCTATCCTCAGCAACAGGCAAACAGGACAACACATCAGCGTTGCCGTGCTTAGCAGTGGACCGATACAAGATATCGTAGCAGTACTGCGAGAGGAAAATAGACCAGCGAATGAATTTCTGCGCTGTACGTGGAGGTACAGGTTTGTTCGGATGAAAAAGCGACGTCAAAGGTTTGTGGTCTGTGATGATGGTAAAGTGATGACCATACAAGAAATCATGAAACTTAGTAACACCAAATATGAGAGCCAAAGCTTCTTTCTCTATCTGTGAATAATTTCTTTGTGCAGACGAGAGCAATTTGGACGCAAAGGCAATAGGGCGATCATGCGAACCATCTTTGTGCGCAAGCACAGCACCGATCCCGAAATCCGATGCATCTACCATCAACAAAAGGGGTTTCTGGGGATCGAATGGCATAAGGCAAGTATTTGAAAGCAACGCCGATTGCAACTGGCGAAAGGCGCATTCGCATTCCGTCGTCCAGACGAACGGAACACCTTTACGGCGTAAGCGATGAAGCGGAGCAGAAATGGAAGAGGCATGGGGAATATATCGGTGGTAATAATTAATTTTTCCCAGCACACTCTGTAGCTGCTTCAAATTCTGCGGCGATGGCAAGTCTTGTATGGCACGGAGGTGCTCTGGACTAGGATGTATGCCTTGCGCATTGAGTACATGTCCCAAATATGGGAAGTCCCGAGCAAAAAACACACATTTGTCCTTCTGCAAGCGAAGACCATTTTGTCGCAAGACCTGAAATAATGTTCTGAGATTGGCTAAATGTTCTTCTTCCGTCTTTCCGGAGATCACAATATCGTCCAGATAGTTTGCTGCAGTAGGGACCGACGCACAAACAGTTTGCAGATATTGCTGAAACAATGCAGGGGCGGATGCACACCCGAATGGCAGTCTTTTGAATCGGTACAAACCAAGATGCGTGTTAACCACCAAGACGCGCTGGGATTCTTCGTCCACCGGTATTTGCAAGTACGCATCTGCTAGGTCCAGCGTCGAAAAATATTTACCCGGGCACAGTTTGTCAAAAAGTTCTTCCGGGCGGGGTAAAGGAAAAGTTGCAATCACTAGTTGTGGATTCACTGTTGCCTTGAAGTCCACACAAAGTCTCAATTTTCCGGAAGGTTTTGGCAAAATTACTAAGAGTGATGCCCAGAGAGAAGCCTGCACATGTTCAATCACACCTTGTGATTCCAAATCGTGTAATGTTCTTGCGACCTTATCACGCAATGCGTGGGGAACATTGCGCGCTCTGAAAAATTTCGGTTGCGCGTTGACTTTCAGTTCCAAATGTGCTTCATAGTTCTTAGCGCAACCTAGGCCCGGTGCAAAAATGTCTGCAAATTCTTCACATAGACTATAAACACTGGCTGAAGGCACAGTCTGGTTCACTGATAGGACCTGATTTACTATAGACAAGTTAAACAACTGAAATAAATCTAAACCAAACAAGTTCACTGCAGAAGAAGAACGAAGTACGTAAAATGACACAAGTTTTGTTTGTCCCTTGTATGTGGCAAGAAGGCTGCACTGTCCTAACACAGGGATATTCTGACCGGAATAACTATTTAACGTAACATTTGCGGCACGCAACGGAGGTGTGCCCAGTTGTTTGTACGTGTCTTTATTGATCAATGAGACTGCAGCTCCGGTATCGAGCTGGAATGGTATCACGTGGCCAAGAATGTCCAAGTCTACAAAAAGTTTATTGTCCTGCTGACGACAAGAGCGACTGTCTCGTGCAATTTGAACAGACACTGGTATAGAATCATTGGCTACTTGACGGGATTTCCGTCGACGTCGACGCACACTTTTTGTGGGACGAATACAGTCACTGTTAGAGAGATTAGCACTGGGCGGAGTGGAGTGAACTACATGAATGTCCATGAGCGAAGGTTCACGAGCCTGAGTATTTTTATTTCGATTCCGATTCCGGCGCGAAGCAAAGGGCCTGGAATGGTGGTTAGTGTCCGATCTGAGCTTTTTCTGGCAAACACTCTGAACATGTCCTTTTTTATTACAGAAAAAGCAAATAGCTTGGCGTGACGGGCAATTCTCACGCGAATGTCTAGTAGCACACTGCGGGCATGATTTCACTGCATTTGCTTGCTGCCGTGGGACACGTGGTTGAGATCGTGGCGGCAGCTGCGCGGACGGGCGCGAGGGCTGTTTACAGTTCCGTGCAGCTCGCCCGGCGGGCCGGTTAATGTGACACACGTCTGGCGAAGTTTCAAATGATTCATGAGCAAAGTCAAGTGTGTCTTGCCTATCCAATATGTCGATCACTTGTTGAAGGGAGGGATTGACTAGTTTCAAAATTTGCTCCCGTATACGAACATCACAAACGTTCTGTGCAATTGCATCACGTACCATAGTATCTGAATAAGGGAGTCCACATTCACACTCAAAAGCACAATCCCTTGTAAGGCCTTGCAAAGTTGCAACCCACTCCCGATTAGTTTGACCGGCCGTATGTTTGGTACGAAAGAACGTATACCTTTTTGCAACTACATTGACAGATTCTTTGAAATATGCATCTAATGCCGACAAAATTTCGTCGTAGGACAGAGTTGCTACGTCGCGGCGGGGAAATAATTTCACTATCACACGGTACGTCTGCACCCCTACACACGCCAATAAGTGAGGCTGCCGCTCGTTACCTTGAATTCTGTAGGCGGCGAGATGGAATCCAAATTGGCGTGACCACTCCGTCCAGCTTTCCATCGCCGCATCATATGGATGAAAAGGCGGTGCAACGGCGTATTGTGGCTGCGGTAGCGGTGGAGCGGCAGCGGCCGCATCGTTTTGCATTGCACGTTGACCCTGGACGAGCTGTCCAAGGGCATCCAATAAGGCCTGCGTCTGCTGATTCTGCAAGCGATAAAATTCGGACAGTACATCTGGAGAATGTGGTGAAGCCATGACACAAGTAAATTAGGGCAATACGAACGCTAAATCCTCTTTTGAGACTCGTCGCCAAATATGTTGTGTCTAGACAAGACAGCCTAGACACAATGAGAGGAAGCCGAAAGGCACGCTCTTAAACTCACGCAGGCTGGCGTGAGGTCTGAAACAGGATACGTAATGAATGCTATAAAGAAAAGTACGTAGCTTCTGGAATACTTAACTTTAATCCACATTTGTAGAACATCGCTCTTGATGATACATTAATAGAATCTCAATATCAATTGAATACGGCGCCTTGCTAGGTCGTAGCAAATGTAGCTGAAGGCTATGCTAACTATCGTCTCGGCAAATGAGAGCGTATTTGTCAGTGAACCGTTCCTTGCAAAGTCGGCTGTACAACTGGGGCAAGTGCTAGTACGTCTCTCTAGACCTGCCGTGTGGTGGCGCTCGGTCTGCTATCACTGATAGTGGCGACACGCGGGTCCGGCGTATACTAATGGACCGCGGCCGATTTAAAGGCTACCACCTAGCAAGTGTGGTGTCTGGTGGTGACACCACAAAAAGTTCTTTTGGTAGTCTGCGCAGCCACTCGTGCACCGTGTGGCGTACCTCTTCATCAGAACGGAACTTCTTTTCTCCCATTGCGTCTTTGAATGGTCCAAACATATGGAAATCACTTGGGGTAAGGTATGGTGGGTATGGTGAATGAGGAAGACACTCAAAATGCACGTCTGTGATTGTTGCAACTGTTGTACGGGCAGTGTGGGGCCTTGCATTGTCATTTTGCAAAAGGACACCTGATGCCAGCAGTCCACGTCACTTTGATTTGATTGCTGGCCGCAGATGATTTTTTAGGAGATCTGTGTATGATGCACTGGTGACAGTGGTCCCTCTAGGCATGTAATGCTCCAAAATGACGCATTTTTCGTCCCAAAAGAGAGTCAGCATAACCTTCCCTGCTGATGGTTCTGTTCGAAACTTCTTTGGTTTTGGTGATGAGGGGTGGCGCCATTCCTTGCTTGCTCTCTTCATTTCTAGTTGGTGTAAGTGAACCCAAGTTTCGTCCCCAGTAATGATTCTTGCAAGGAAGCGATCACCTTCTCGTTCAAAGCGCTGAAGTAGTTCTTCACAAGCATCAACACGTCGTTCCCTTGTTTCAGGAGTCAGCTGCTGTGGCATCCATCTTGCAGACACTTTGTGAAACTGGAGCACATCATGCAAAATGTGGTGTGCTGACCCATGACTAATCTGTAAACATGCTTCAATGTCACTCGGCGGTTTTCCTTCACTATGGCTTCAACTGCTGCAATGTTCTATGGAGTCACAACTCGTTGTGCCTGACCTGGATGAGGAGCATCTTCCACTGATGTTACGCCATTTGCGAACTTCCTACTCCATTCGTAGACTTTCTGCTGTGATAAACATGCATCACTGTTCTGAACCTTCATTCATCGATGAATTTCAATAGGTTTCACACCTTGACTACGCAAAAATCGAACAACAGAACGCTTTTCTTCCCTGGTGCAAGTTGCAAGTGGGGCAGCCATCTTTATACTGATACTGCGACGGTATGTGTACATCTGCACTATGCTGCCACCTACAGGCCATTCTGCATGCTGTTTGTAGCATGCTTGCCAACTTACAGGATAATGGCGTGAAATTTTGATTTATTATTACAAATTTAAGGTTTTCATTTGACTCACCCTTGTACTTTTCCTCTACACGCACTTGATTAAAATTTCAATACAAAATGTATCCTCACATATGCCTAGATGTTGAGTTTGCCATTGTGGATGGATAAATCCCCCAAGCCTATGTATGGTTTCCACCCGTCTGTATTATTTATTTCCATTTTCTCCTTTCACTTTTGCTCCCACTGCTTGTGTCTCCACCCATCTCTCTTTCTCTTTTACTGCCATTGCCCCTCACTGATCATCAGTTTAAACTAATTGTTAATCATGTTCGTGAGACATATGAGCCAAGTAGGTGTATTAAGAATGGAAAAGAACCTCTGTGTTTTAATAATCAAATTTGGAAAATGCTGAGGAGTGGAGATTGTTGCAGTCTTAGTTCAAAATAGAATTCACAAATGTTGACAGGCTAAAGTTGGTAGAAATTTGTGTGTTCATAAGAAGATCGATGCAAGACTCACTATTTTAATAGTATTCTTGTATCTTAAGATACTGGCTGTGTTAAGAGTTCCCAGTTTTGTGTCTTTGAGTGACTGATGTGAGAAACAGTGGGAGAGGACAAACGTGATCTTTTCTAGCTTTTGGCATGGCCGCAGTTAATATATTTTAACCAAATTCATCTCATGAAGAATTCATAAAGGCATTGATAAGCAAAGTCAACAACATAAGTTGTTCTGTAAATTTTTATTACAGCATTGATTATGAAAATGGCAACACCAACAAGAAAATGCTAACAGGAATCAAATACCTACCGCATAGTAGATATGTGTCAGTACACAGATTACTACAGTTGCAGAATTGTACATAATCTCAGACTTTGAGAATTCAGTATTATATGAAGCCTCCATATACTGAAGTCACAACCTAATAAATGTCACTGCAAGAAAGGAAAGAAGGCATGGATATAGTAATGGACACCTTGGATTGTGTATGGGTCCACAGGGCATCTGTAGCAGTTGAGTTGTGATAAACATGATTCAGGTTTAAATAAGACTTACTTAGAAACATACTATATGCCACTCAGCATGTCAACAATGGCATTTACATGCACATAGCAATCTGAGGATGGACAAATCTGTGAAGTCCATTAAATTCGTGAAGACAAGACAATGGTCATCCTATATTGTGGTCATGATGAGTGGTCCAGAACATGCGTGTTGTAGCACTTGTCCCTCTTCCATCAGTTGGTTCCATACACATATCACTGCATAACAGTCCACTCTGTACAAACTGAAACGTCATGTAATGACTAAGCTTTTTCCCAGAGGGTGAGTGTTCTGCACCATTAAATCTTACTTACTTGCTTTGACGTAACCAATTGCTTTGACCTTTCCTTCATTTAATGGTTTTTCAATTATTGAAGTTGGACCTTTCTGGCTGTCCAAAGAGATAGGTTGCTGTGCTTACTTGTGCACCATATTTGTGAGATTTTAATAAAATTCTTTCTGGATGTTGTAATGTTCACTGTGTTCATCTTAATGTATAATTAATTTGCTTTTATTTATTTATCTTATGGCACATAGCAGCATTACATATACAAATATAAATACATTAATAAACAAAAACACAAATGCGCAACATGTATAAGAGAACATAAACCACATAATAAATACCACATAACACACAGAATTAAGATCTGCAGCGTGTGTGACTAATTAGCTGCACATTGGTGTCCACATCTTGTGTGCACTTCATAGCATGAGGTGTGGCTTTTGTAAAGTCCTCAGCCGATCTGCCATATTTTCTTATATGTTACTCTTTTATGACATCATCTAGGACTTTCTCAGGTACTCCAGAGTCACAACATGGACAGTTCACAAGTCTCCACTTAGAAAGCATGATGTTGCATCTGGTGTGGCCATTTTGGATATGAATGCATTTAGTCCAGTCTTTCTTTGGGAGGTTGAACCCCTGCAGTTGTAAGGCAATGATTACTGAGTTCTTCCAGTGCTTTTACCACATGTCTATTACATTAAAGGTGTTCTGTCCTTCTACAACATTGTTCTTCAATATTAGTTTCTGTGATTTGAAGCATGTATGTGGCAAATTTCTTACTGCATCCCGAATAGGTAGTTTTTTGCACACTTGACATATTCATTACTGCATCTCGAGCAGGTAATTTTTTGTATAGTTTTTTTGCACACTTGACACATTCATTATTGCATCTTGAGCAGGTAATTTTTTGTATAGTTTGTGTCTAGTATTTTTTCCCAATCTGTAACAGTGTTTTTTACATAATCTTAGCTTTGGTGGAGTATGTTACTGATGACAGAGGGCCACAGTATCGGAGTATACCCAAATATAACAGTAATTATACATATGGTTTCATGGAGCTGTATGTGTATCTTGGTGGAATGATGACTTCCTTACCATACTGGAGCACAGTATTCTGCAGTGGTGAAGGCTATTGACATCGTTGCTGTTCGCAGTGTGGATGCACCTGCACCTCAATAACATGTAGACTACCTTCAAGATGGCACACCCTGGCCACTGTTTTTCAGGAACAGGATGGCAAAAAGTCTGCACATACAGTGACCATATTGGAACAGTGATCTCTCATAGTCTTTATCACCAGCAGCAGAAACAAAATTAATTTGCTACTATACTATAATAGCTTTGCCACTATATAAATTGCTATGTTGTTGCTTACACATCAGATGTGTATTTCATTAGTGTTTCTCTAACAGTTTAATAAGTGTAAGACTTTATTCCACTACCAATCTTTTTGTTTGAAACTTTTTTCTACAGGCATTTCAACGCAAAATAATTTACATTTGGTATTCCTGGTGAATAAAAAGTAAATATTTGAAGCATTTTTTCAGATATTCACATGAAATATATGTGTTTTTTAGGTTTAATGTGTACTGTTTAATAATTATTGACTATTACCATCTAATGGCGTGCCAATGGTTTGTGAAAAGTACTTCCATTTTTTACAGGTCAGCTGTCACAAGGGGAAGAGTTTCACACAGCAGTATGTTCGTATCTGTCTGGTATTCCAGAGAGTGACTTGGCGCTGAAGTCGGAGGCTGCTGAAGGGTGCTGGCACAGTGTGCGTCACACAGTATTGCAGGATATTAAGGCAGCATCTCTGCTGGAACAGCCAGTTGTGCACCCACAGTTGCGATATCAAGGCATAGCAGATTGTGTTGCCTGTTACAAGTAATTACTTCTTTTTTGTAAGGAAAATAGTATTCATACTTTTAATATAAGATTATTGTTGCTAGTGATTGCAAATTTTAATAAAATTATTTTTCACCAACCCTGAACAAAGATGCATAATCGTACTACCATGTCCAAAAATTTTAGTACCTTAGGTTTCCACTGCCTACAGTGCCATAGTAGGGCAGTTTGAACATTGTAGGGCAACCAGTTGGTACTGGAGTTTTGTTGTTTGCCTGTGTAAAATATGATTGTGTGCAGTGGGTTAGTGCACAGGTAGCAGCTTTTACCTTTGATTTTTGAGGCATTGTTTAGTATGTATCACGTTCACCTCTGTCAAAAAGCCTTCAGAGATAGTTTTTATTTTTCTTGTTTAAGTTTTGTATATATCTTAATTTTAGAACCATAGATATATGCTACCAACAGCACTGCAATTAATAATTTTGATCTCTTGTTCAGTCTGCATATAGTTTTTTAACCTTTATTACTTTGGCTAGAACATTTTTCCCTTATGTAACTTTCATAGTGGGTAATTGATATGGACTGTGCTTGTTGTGTGCACATTCAAGGTGTATTGGCCATTGTCTGGAAACAGCTAGAAGCTGTGTTGGCCATGGTCGACAGATTTCAGGCTGCTGCCCTAAGCTGCAGTGATGTTGAAGCACCTGTGGCAACCCTTGGTGCTGCTGGAATCTCCTGGCAACCTCTTTGTCACTGTGTTTTCTGATACACAACATGTAACCCTCATTTGAGGATGATGGGTGGAAAGTGGTGAGTTGGTGTACAGCATTATTCTGCTTAGAAAGTGAATGTGGAAACTTGTTGAATGGGTGCATTGTTGGACCTTAGTATCAGACATGAGCTGCTACCCAGTAGCAACAGATTTGAATCAGCATGGAGTGACAGGAAACAAGTTGCAGAGTATGTGAGTGGTCAACATCAGATGTGTTGACCTGAGAACAAAACATGGAGCACAAATGGATGAAATTTAGAAGCATTGTTCTATATGCCACAGACATGAATGTGCTGCACAAGATTGTAAGGGGTGGGAGAGTCACTCTGGTACAATGTCCTTCCTAGAAAGCTGCTATGACAGCAAAGTCATAGATTTAAGCAAATTGAAAGCCTTGTTGAGAAATAAAAGCTGTATGAAGCCAAACACATCATAAGGAGAGCAATGTGACAAGTGTTCAATGAATTCAAAAGTAAAATGCTATCAGCCAGTCATACCAATATTATTAAGAAGTTTTGGGCATACTTAAAATCAGTAAGCAGATCAAAGTCATGTATTTAGTTGCTCAGTGATCATACCGACACCGAAATATAAGAGGAGCCGAAAATACTGAAATTGGTCTTCCAAAATGATTTAACTGTGATAAGGTCATAATGCAGTTCAATCACTGCATCAACTTGGAAATGATAAATATTGAGATAATTAATCATGGAATAGCAAATGAGTTGAAACTGCTCAACAGGTGGAGACACATCCAGAGCAGATGAGATACCTGTGAGATTCTACAGAAATTATGTGAATGAACTTGCTCCCATTCTTGCAGTAGTATGTGAAAGAACTTGCTCCCCTTCTTGCAGTAGTTTATTGCAGGCCACTGGATCAATGAAGGACACTCAGCAATTTTATGCTCATGCATTGTGATATTTTTAGAGAATGAAAATCTCCATTTTCCAGATTAAAAAGAATTCTGCAAGCAATAATCTTGTGAAAGTCAACTACTCTATTTGTCCATGCCATAACAAACAGCATCCAGGTTGCTGTCATGTTCATTGACACCTGGAAACCTTTTGATACAGCTCTATCTTGTCATTTATTGAAGAAAATACAAACTTACTAAGCACTGAACCATATTTTGTGATGGGATTTAAGACTTCCTTTGGGATACAACTCAACATTTCATCGTCAATGGGACGTAATTGACATAAAAAGGTAATCTGCAATGCCAGAAAACTAGCGAAAAGCAGGAATACCCTAACAGGACTGATGATTTGTGCAGCGACTGGCAGTTGACTGAATGTAAATAAGTGATTTGTATGTACATAATGTGGTGACACCGCCAGACACCACACTTGCTAGGTGGTAGCCTTTAAATCGGCCGCGGTCCGCTAGTATACGTCGGACCTGCGTGTCGCCACTGTCAGTGATTGCAGACCGAGCGCCACCACACGCCAGGTCTAGAGAGACTTACTAGCACTCGCCCCAGTTGTACAGCCGACGTTCATAGCAATGCTACACTGACAAATACGCTCTCATTTTCCGAGACGATAGTTAGCATAGCCTTCAGCTACGTCATTTGCTACGACCTAGCAAGGCGACATTACCAGTTATATTTAGCTTATTAAAAAACCTGTACCGTCAAGAGCGATGTACACCAATTATGGATTAAAGTTAAGTATTACATCATCTACGTACTTTATTTGCAATTCTCAAGACATTGTCCTGTTCCAGACCTCACGCCAGTCTGCGTGTAATTAAACGCGTGCATTTCGGCCTCCTCTAGCAACACGGTGTTGGCTCTTCTGCCAACACTACACATAAATAGGTAAAAAATCTTGTACTACTCAATTACACTGTTAGTTATATATCACTGGAAACAGTAAGAACCTTAAAAAGAAACCTGAATGAATCACCTGTACCTACCAACAGCTGAATGACCATATAAAATTGTTTGTAGGAAAAGCAGATGCCAGGCTGAAATTTATTGGAAGAATCTTAATAAAATGTAATTCATCCATGAAAGGAGCAATTTACAAAATACTCATGCAACCAATCATTGAATAATAATTGTGAGACTAGGATACTTATCTGGTTGGATTAATGGAATGAATAGAAAAGATACAGCAAAGAATTGCATGTTTTGTGACAGGATCAATTAATAAGTACAAGGTTGTAATGGAGGTACTCAGCAAACCAAATAGGTGTCCGGAGAGGGTTACTATTGGAATTATAAGAGCATACATTTGTAGAAGAGCCAAGCAACATATTTCCTCTCACTTGTGCATCACAAAATGACCAAGGGAGAAATTAGAAATCATATAGGTAGTCACTGCCAGTCTTTTTTCCAGTGCACTATTCTTGGATGGAATAGGGAGAGGAAAGCAATAGTAATTGCTGAGGTACCGTCTACTACATGAAGAAAGGTGGCTTGTGATTATGGGTGGAGATGCAAGAGGAAGTCTGTATTTCCAACAATTTTGTTTGACTGTGTTTCCTATTTTTGGGAAATATTTGCTATTGTTTAGGAGAACATAATGATATAGAGGCACAAAGAAACAGAATCTGCTGAAATTAGTGGGCAGTTACACAGTAATTTTTACATGGTTCTCTGCTGCAGTGTCAGTTCTAAGGTTGTATGAGTATCTGTGGTGCAGAAGATTCATATGTCATCAAGCAGAAGCACACTCTGTAAGATGAAATGTTAGTGAAAATGTATTCAATATTGTGTGCAGAAGTGGAATATTGAGAGCACAGGAATCTGTATGTGGAGCCAGAAAAAAGTTGTATTAAAAGGTTGTTGTGAGTAACTGAGGTGGATCATATGCATTTTGTAACTCACCATAAAGAGGCAGGCATTTTCTTAGAATTTTATGAAAATTACAAAGCAAAATGACAGTTTGATGAACAAGTCACTGTGTGTGTTCAAGTGACATTTCATGTATCTGGAAAAGTCCATAGATGCAATGTCTGTACTTTGGAACCTGAGGAAACCCATTCTGTAATTGAGATTGAATATGAAAGTCCAAAAGTAAAAATGTTTTGTACCATTTCTAAACAATAATTTCGTAACTAATTTTTCTTCACTGAAAGAAATATAATCCCTGCCTCATTAGCTTAGTGATCATTGCACCTGACTACCACACAGAGGACACAAGTTCAATTTCCAATACTGCCAGGAATTTTCTTCCATGGCAGAAAAATTGGAATAGTGTCCACTTGGCCTCATGATGCCATTAGATGAGTTACATTGATAAGTAGTGGCATCAAGGTCTGGAAATCCATGGGAGCAGTGTGCCATCCCCAAGCTCCCCACCCCTCCCCATCCCCTATAATGCACCTGAGTGACACCATCTAGTAGAGTGTGATGTGCCAGTCAGTTGGTATTGCATGGTCCTCAGCACTTGAGCATGGAGTCAAGTTAAGAGAGAAATATAATAGGTCCCATGTACTTGGACATGTTGGGACATTGGTTAACTCACAACTGATGACAGAGGGGAGGGTCAGAAAGGTATATTTTCTTATTTTACAAGAAGATAGGCTACATGACATTGGCACTGGTGATGTCTCACAGTTCTTAAATTTACACCCACCAGGTCAGTAGATTGGTTTGCATTTGTTACAAATAATACTTTCTATACATTGCCAACAACTGTCCTGATCTTTCGATATATGATCTCTCTCTGTGGTTTGTTTGAAGATAATGTTAATGCCCCATCACTTTTTATTGATATTGTCAGCATGGGAAAAGTACGTTTCCACCGTCATTGAGAATTCATGCCAAACCCACTGAAAATAGCTTGTCAAATATGAGTGTACCACGTCAGCATGAGTGGTATTGCATTTGAAGGAAGAAAGATTAAGGTTTAATTTCCTCTCATTGATGAGGTTACTAGCACAGACTCAGATGGGAGGCAATTTGAGTGAGAAAATTTACTGTCTCCATCTTAGCATTTACCTCAAAGTGATTTAGAGAAATTACAGGAAATCTAAATTTGTATAGCTGGACAGGGATTTGAAGCCTGGTCCTCTCAACCACAAGTCAAGTGCCTAAAGAATTAGTGACCTATTATAAATCCATTAAAGAAACCTTTGAATGTCCCTCTTTGTGAAGGTGGTAAGATCATTTATGTTCACTGTTGATGAAAAATTGGAATCGTTTCGTAAGCTATGATTCACAAACATGAATTTACAGCTAAATGTTTAGTGATCGTGCTTTATTTGCATGACTTGAACTAAATGTGAAAATTTGATTTGGGTTGGTTGACAGGAAATGAACAAAATCATTAAAACAATGTAAAGACTCAAGTATTCAAAAAAATGCTGAAGTGATCTTACATCAAAACCTGAGAATGACCAAATGATTAGTGGAATGGGGGACGGGTGGGGAAGGGTGGAAGACTGAAGACTGCAGAATATAACAAAATTATTGTTTTGTTGGTGACAAATGAGTGTCATATCAAAACTGCAAAAGTTCCAGAAAAATAGTAATTGCTAAGAGGATTGTTGAAGATCACAGAATAAAGTTTTAGCTAACACTTCAGACAGGTGCTGAGGTAATAAGTGTTTGGATGAGAAGAATGGATGCATGTGGAGTTTATTGGTGTAGGTAGGCACATTGAATAAAAAGTGCTGCAGCTGTTGTAATTCTTTATTAAAGGCATGATTGGTTTTGTAATTTAAATTACATCATGAGGTGCGAATTTTATTGATCAAGCCGCAGCTACAGTCAGATCCCAACCTTTCTTTAAAATTTGGAAAATTTTGCAACAAGCGATAGTCATGAATTAAAATGCGGCAATGAAACTGGAACCTCAGGTGAAGCCGTATGAAGACATAATGCTGCAACTGCCATACACAGACTTCATTGCTTATCAGTCTTATCATCGAACACAGTAGCAGTCATTTCTTGTTAAGCATACACTATCAAACAGCTTACTGTTGTCTGTCTCAATTGTATAAACACTCACTTAGTCACACAACTGTTATTGAAGTTATGGCAGTTAGAACAGTATGTATTAGCTGGAAATGCATTTAATGACAATAACCACATTATGTCAGTAGTATGGACAGCATCTGAATTTTAAAAACAATGTAAATACTAACTACAAATACTGTGGCTGCACAGTTAGAGAATTCAGAAAAAAATGCTGTTATATTTATGAGCATAACAGGATAAGTAATGATAATCATAACCAGAACGGTCACTGAGAAGTAATTGTTTGGTAAGGTACTAACTACATTCAAGGTAATACTTCATGCACCCAGAGATGATATTGCTATCCTTTAATATAAAAATGTGGTTAATGAACCTGTTTGAAAAATCTCTTACCAAGTGTGGGAAAACTTCCTACAACCTTACGAAACATGTTCCAGCTGAGCTAGACTCTTAAGTGAAAGAGGTAAAATATTATTAGAACTCAAAACCTAAACTTTTTTAAGGTCCTGTAGTACAATAAAAGAATGGCAAAAATTTAAAAGGAAGAATTAGAAGTGTTCGCTTGTGCACTAAGTTGAACATAGGTTAAAAAGAAATCCATCACAATATGAGGGAAACGTAATGCCAGTACCAGGGGCAATAGATTGCATCATCGTTGCCAGAATAAATGACTCTTTAAATAATTGAACTTCCATGTGTAAAACAAATTCAGATGTCTGTTTACTTTACAAATGAGTTAATGTACTTAATATTTGACATCAATTGTGTAAAACCTTTATGGCAAAAGACGCGAAGCCCTAATTATTTTTCGAGGCTGTAAGTAAGAAAAAGTTAGAATTTATATGAAATTATACTTAAAATATGGTGGAAGTTATTAAATGATTTCATTATCAAACTCAGTATGGGTAATTTGCACTCTGTTTTAATAAAAGTTAGTTTTTCGTGCATCTCAATGTTTGATGTCTTGAACTATGTGTCACACAGTGAGATAGCTTTTCAGGTGCATTGAGTGGCATGTGTGGGTACTATCTGGAAATTGTGTCACAATACAGTTAATAGTAAAGAAGTAACAAATTAAAAGATTATGCCACATGCTGAAGTTTTACTGTACAAGTAGCAAAAATGTAATAAGTGATAAACTTTTTTCTTTCAGTATTTTGTGGAGGGTGTCAGAGAGAAAAGATTTACAAAAGGTTTGAAATTATGTGTAAAGTTTGTTGGAAGTTACTAAGTGCCCTCAGTCTCAAATACTAGTTAAATATATCTTGGTGATTTGCATAATGTGAGTCGTGCTCCATCAGTACATATACACATATTCTAACTTTAATACTTGATTCGCTATGTTAAGCCTTTAATCTCAGATTTTACTTCTTAATGGATAGAGTATGACGTCATTTTAAACTGTTAAATTTGGTCAATAATTATTTGAAATACTGAAAGTTATACTTTTGTTGCCCCTGGAAGCCATTAGATAAGCAATGTGCAACTGGGGGTGTACACCATTTCGCTGTTTAGTAATGTGAAGATTCAAAACAATATTAAAGGGAAAAAATACTTTTTCACATCCTCAAGTGAGAAGAAGAGAAGCAGAATAATACAATTTTAATTCTTCGGTGTATTCACGAGGACAATGGTTCAAACCCACGTCCGGCCACTGTTGTTTAGGTTTTCCGTGATTTCCCTAAATTGCTTCAGGCCAGTTCTGGGATGGTTCCTTTGAAAGGACATGGCTGACTTTCTTCCCCACCCTTCCCTAATCCAATGAGATTGATGACCTGGCTGTTTGGTCCTCTCATCCAAATCGACCAACCTAACTCTTCAGTGTGTTGGTTTCTATTATGTCAATGTGTCAGCAAATTAAATAACATTCTGAACCTGCGTTATGTACTGCCCTGCAAAATTTCCTGTTTGAGCCTTGCATTAATTAATGTTTATAAAACCGTCTGAAATGATAGAAAACAATTGTTACATAGAATGAAATTTTCACTCTACAGCGGAGTGTGCGCTGATGTGAAACTTCCTGGCAGATTAAAACTGTGTGCCGGACCGAGACTCGAACTCGGGACCTTTGCCTTTCGTGGGCAAGTGCTCTACTGACTGAGCTACCCAAGCACGATTCACGCCCCGTCCTCACAGCTTTAATTCCGCCAGTACCTCGTCTCCTACCTTCCAAACTTTACAGAAGCTCTCCTGCGAACCTTGCAGAACTAGCACTCCCGAAAGAAAGGATACTGCGGAGACATGGCTTAGCCACAGCCTGGGGGTTGTTTCTAGAATGAAATTTTCACTCTACAGCGGAGTGTGTGCTGATATGAAACTTCCTGGCAGATTGAAACTGTGTGCCAGACCGAGACTCGAACTCGGGACCTTTTCCTTTCGCAGGCAAGTGCTCTACCGACTGAGCTACCCAAGCACGACTCACGCCCCGCCCTCACAGCTTTAATTCCGCCAGTACCTCGTCATGGCTAAGCCATGTCTCCGCAATATCCTTTCTTTCAGGAGTGCTAGTTCTGCAAGGTTCGCAGGAGAGCATTTGTAAAGTTTGGAAGGTAGGAGACAAGGTACTGGCGGAATTAAAGCTGTGAGGACAGGGCGTGAGTCGTGCTTGGGTAGCTCAGTCGCTAGAGCACTTGCCTGCGAAAGGCAAAGGTCCCAAGTTCGAGTCTCGGTCCGGCACACAGTTTTAATCTGCCAGGAAGTTTCAATTGATAATGATATGTACATTGTAAATCTATTAGGTTATCTGTTATTTATAAATCAGCTATCACCAGATTCATTTTGTAATATAAATTTCAAATAAAAATGCTGTCTGTTTTGGGCTTTACAATTTTCAGTTTTTTGTTTTGCTGCTGCTTGCATATTTTAATTGTGTAGCCACTGTCAAGCATCATACAGATTTTCTCTTTGGAGTATGCCACAACAGAAGTGACATAAAAATGGCAGTCCACATGTGGAACCACACATAAACATTAATATGATCTTGCTTTGAGAAATAATTGATCCAAAGTATCAGTTAAGTTAAACAAGCTGACTTCATTAATAATTATACTGTAAACTTCTCATATCTTCTTGCTACAGGTAGAAAAATTGTGTGTGTAGGAATATTATTGCAATATAACATTCTTTCTCTGTAACCAAACATATTTGTTGCCTCAACAAAGCAATTAAGCTTTCTTCCCTTAATTTTAATCATGCGCAATTTTTTTTTTTAAACATGTACAATAATTTGTTTTGAGAGACACTTCTCTGTAAAGATGACAAAATGTGATTTTGCGCTGCCCCCAGGGGGAAACCAGTGCTGATAGAATGGAAGAAATCAGACAAACGCAAGTCATGTATTGAACGGACATATGATGCACCTCTACAAGTATGTGCATACATGGGAGCACTTAGCTTTGATCCTAGACATGCTCATTTACAGGTAATTATATCACTTAAATGAATATGTATATGTGACGTATGAAGCACTTCACAGCTAATACATGGTAGATAAACATATTACATAATGGACAAGAAGACATCACATAGTGGACAGGCCATGGAACTTGTAGCCTTCATCATAGTGGATACGCATGTAACGCACACTACTGCTTCTGTGTGTGTGTGTGTGTGTGTGTGTGTGTGTGTGTGTGTTGGTGGGACTAAAGTGTGAGTAAGAGTAGTGGAGGTTGCACATGGGAAGGAAAGGAGGGCGACAATTATGATATAGGAGACTCCTGAGAAAACACTGAACAGGAGGATGGATGTACACTATATGATAAAAGTATCCAGACACCTGGCTGAAAATGATGTACAAGTTCGGCGGTAATGCTGGAATTCAGTTTAGTGTTGGCTCACCCTTAGCCTTGATGACAACTTCCACTCTTGCAGGCATATGTTCAGACAGGTGCTATAAGGTTTCTTGGGGATGGCAGCCCATTCTTCACAGAGTGCTGCACTGAGGAGAGGTATCAATGTCGGTTGGTGAGGCCTGGCACAAAGTTGGTGTTCCAAAACATACCAAAGGTTTTCTGTAGGAATCAGGTCAGGACTCTGTGCAGGCCAGTCCATTACAGGGATATTATTGTCGTGTAACCACTCCGCCACAGGCCATACATTATGAACAGGTGCCCGATCGTGTTGAAAGATACAATTGCCATCCCCGAATTCATCAGTGTAGGTCTGTGCTGTGATAGTACCACGCAAAACAACAATGGGTGCAAGTCCCTCCATGAAAAACGAGACCACACCATAACACCACCGCCTCCGAATTTTGCCGTTGGCACTACAAACGCTGGCAGATGACGTTCACCGGACATTCGCCATACCCACACTCTACCATTGGATTGCCACATTGTGTACCGCGATTTGTCACGTGTCGTTTGGAATTTACCGGCGTGATGTGTGGCTTATGAGCAGCTGCTTGACCATGAAATCCAAGTTTTTTCGCCTCCTGCCTAACTGTCGTAGTACTTGCAGTGGATCATGATGCAGTTTGGAATGCCTGTGTGAGGGTCTGGATATATATATTCCTATTACACATTACGACCTTCTTCAATTGTTGGTGGTCTGTCAGTCGACAGACGAGGTCGGCCCGTATGCTTTTGTGCTGTATGTGTCCCTTCATGTTTCCTCTTCACTATCACATTGGAAACAGTGGACCTAGGAATGTTTGGGAGTGTGTAAATCTTGCGTATAGACGAATGACCCAAGTGACACCCAATTATCTGACAACATTCGAAGTTCGTGAGTTTCGCGGAGCGCCCCATTCTGCTCTCTCACAGTGTCTAATGACTGCTGAGATCGCTGATATGGAGTACCTGGCAGTTGGTGGCAGCACAATGGCCTAATATGAAAAACATATATATTTGAAGTGTCCAGATACTTTTGATTACATAGTGTATGTACCAAATCCATACCCAGTCAAGTTGATTCGCGTGAGTTCTCCCACATGAGAACAAGCTAAATGGCACCTGTGTCTGTATCAGAAACACCACAGGTACTGTATGCATTAACTTAATCTGAATTGGGGGTAAGTGAAGGTCATGCAACAGACTAACTTCAGGAAATGTCTGTAGAGATTAAGGAGTTTGCATGAACAAACACACTGGTTGCACTTAATGTTTAGTAATGAGTTTTTCTGTTACAGTCAGATGGTAGGCAGTAGGGTACATATCATTATTTTTGTAGAGCTGCTCAACTGAAATTTGACAGTCTTGTATTTAGTGATGATGATGTTTGCTGTTTTAACTTGTGCTCGTGTGCATTTGTAAGCAACAGTGTTGGATTTTGTGTATGTAAAACCTCAGTACAAGAAGATAATCATAGTAGAAACAATGAATAACATTTAAAAATCATGGGCACAGATCACAAAGAAACTTCTTATACATTTATTTGTAACTGCTTGCTTTTTGAAGAAAAAATAATGATTCATATTTGCAGGTAATGTGTGTGACACATGTATAGTGAGTCAGTATTGGAGTGTTCAGTTTTGGTATGTTGTATTTTATACTGATAGGGAATAATTACTAGAAGTAGACATTTCCCCACAGAAGAATATGATGAGTATCATTTCATCTAACATTGTATATGCTTGATACAGGTACAAGGTGGCCTCATTGTGGTTGCTTATAGTGATGGCTCCCCAGCTAATTTCTTTATGCTGTCAGTTGATGATTGCCAGAAGTACTGGCAGCAGTGGCTTGCACGTCTCCAACAGTACTGGCTGCGAAACAAAGAGGTGGTAGAAAATGCTGCTTTGGCAGCAGCTGAGTAAGTAAGTACATGTTCCACCTAACACTTTCTAAAAGTGAAAACTTCAGCATTAATTAAGTAGTCTGAAAATTATACGCATTTATTGTTTAGCGGCTGATGTAACTGAGTGTGTGGCATGCTGTTTCATTTCTAGGTGTTATTTTAGATGTTGGTTAGATAATGGATGGGGCAAATGTACTTACCAGTCAAGAAAATTTCTGTTTATTTTTACATAGGCAACAGTATGTGAAGGCTTTGAAAGGTAACTTATTAAGAACTTCAGGAGGAACCATTAGTTACATCTTAGTGATGATTAAAAGTGTCAGCCAAGGTGGTTCTCAATGTCCAACCCATGTATTCATGCCATGCTGCTGTTATTACTGGCAAGTTGTCTTGATAGCTTATTTGTGGGAATAGATATGGACCAACAGAGACTGATGTGGGTGGGATCTCATTGATACATATTGCAGGCACCATGTGTGAATCAAAGTTTGCTACCCTTTCGATTAAATGTATTGTAGGTCATACAAGGTCTCACTGACTGTTTAATGAAAGTATTTTCGTCTTCATCCCAGTTCCATTTACATTATTTCTGCTTCTTTTTCACATGTTGGCCTGTAATGCTGTGGCTCATAAAATATTGTAGACTCTGCTATAACTCTGTACACAATACTTGGATATGCACCACAGCACCAGGACACTGATGCTCTACGCTTAGAATATACCACCAATGGCATCTGCACATGCCGTCTATCACAGGCTACCTGTGGTGGACTGCATGACTTGTGCATATGCCATGGCATTCACAACACCATCTACCAGAGCCCTCCACTTTATAAGCACTGTACAGCAGGCATTCTGTCTCATATAATAATAATAATAATAATAATAATAATAATAATAATAATATTTATTCAACATCGAATAATCAATTACAATCCCTAGAAATAATACAGTTTCAGGACATCATACAGATTATTCTTCTGAATACGTCAGTTTATAAATTACAAACTAAAGATTTGTTTGTATTAATAAATTTTACATTTTGATGGATTTTAAATTTGGTAGTATACAATCACGATATTACAAATATTGTTTTTATCAACATTATATTAGTTGTAGGTTACTTAAAACTATGAGCTTGACATACTTATGAAGCACTTTTCATACAGATATAATACTCGTCTAGGGAATAAAAAGGGTTTTCAATTAGAATTCTTTTTAGCTGATCTTTTAATTTGTTAGTAGGAAGGGTTGTGAGACTTTTTGGTAGGGCATTGGCTAGCTTCAGCCCAGCATGAAGTGCATTTTTTTCATATAAAGCTGTTCTGTGGCTATTTACATGGTATCTGAACTTTTGCCTTGTATCATACTGGTGCAGGTCACAGTTGAAATTTGGATTTATTGTTTCCACAAGCAATATAACTTTCAATATGTATACACCTATAATGGTAAGCACACCTACTTTTGGGAACAGATTCCGACATGATTCTCTAGGTTTGGCACCACAAATAATTCAGATAACTTTTTTCTGTAGTATTAATAATGTATTTAGGTTGGCTTGAGTTGTTGCACCCCATATTTCTACAGCATAGTTTAAGTTTGATGAGAATAGGGCATGATAAGCAGTTTTTAGTACACACATGTCCGTACAATATTTTCTAATCGTATTTATAGCAAACACATTCTTCGACAGCATACATGCTAAGGAATCAATATGCATGTCCCATTTGAGGCTGTCCTGGATTGTAATTCCCAAGAACTTTGTCCATTTTTCCTTTTTTACAATGTCATTTCCTATGGATAATTTCATGTCAAATTCTATTTGTTTCTTGTGTTAAATTCCATCATTGCAGTCTTTGAAGCACTTACATTTAGATGGCTTTCATTAAAATACTTGACTATTTCATTATATCTAAAAACAAAGATGATGTGACTTACCAAACGAAAGTGCTGGCAGGTCGATAGACACACAAACAAACACAAACATACACACAAAATTCAAGCTTTCGCAACCAACGGTTGCTTCATCAGGAAAGAGGGAAAGACGAAAGGATGTGGGTTTTAAGGGAGAGGGTAAGGAGTCATTCCAATCCCGGGAGCGGAAACACTTACCTTAGGGGGAAAAAAGGACAGGTATACACTCGCACACACACACATAACCATTCGCACATACACAGACACAAGCAGACGTGCGGACGGGTGTGTGTGTGTGTGTGTGTGTGTGTGTGTGTGTGTGTGTGTGTGTGTGTGTGTGTGTGTGTGTGTGTGTGTGTGTGGGCGCGCGCGCGCGAGTGTATACCTGTCCTTTTTTCCCCCTAAGGTAAGTGTTTCCGCTCCCGGGATTGGAATGACTCCTTACTCTCTCCCATAAAACCCACATCGTTTCGTCTTTCCCTCTCCTTCCCTCTTTCCTGATGAAGCAACCGTTGGTTGCGAAAGCTTGAATTTTGTGTGTATGTTTGTGTTTGTTTGTGTGTCTATCGACCTGCCAGCACTTTCGTTTGGTAAGTCACATCATCTTTGTTTTTAGATATATTTTTCCCACGTGGAATGTTTCCCTGTATTATATTCATATGACTATTTCATTAGTTACACTGTTGCATAGTACCTCCAGACTCTCATAGTCTTTGTGTGTACACACTATTGATGTGTCATCTGCATACAATATTTTTGTACAGTTAGGAGAACAATACTGTATATCATTAACATAAATCAAGAAAAGAAGGGATCCCAAGACAGAACCTTGTGGCACTCCATATTTGATATCAGTAATTTTAGATTTGTAAGACCCACTGTTTGTTTTAAGCAAGACAAATTGTTTTCTATTGCTCATATACGATTTTATTAGCTCATAGCCAGTTGCTCTGATACCCAGGTTCCACAGGTTGTCAAGTAATATGGTGATGTTGACACAATCAAAAGCTTTTTCTAGATCAAGGAACACTCCAGTTACATACTCCTTGTTCTCTATGGCCGTTATTATTTTGTCTATGTGTTGACTCAGGAATGTCATTAGTCTAGTATAAAGAACTTTGTCAACTACCTTAGAAAATGCAGGTAAGATTGAGATGGGGCGGTAGTTTTCAATTTTAGATTTATCACCTTTCTTGTGAATCGGGGTTACTTGTGCTGTCTTTAGACTATCTGGGAAACAACCTGATGCAATTACATCATTTACTGCTGTGGCCATGGCATCAGATATGTTGTCTATGCATCTTTTCAGTGTACTGATAGACAATCCATCATAGCCTGCTGATTTTGTATTTTTTAATGACATTTTTATGTTTTTGACTTCCTTGTTATTGGTTGGGGCCAAGTATATGGTTTGTTTGATTGGAATGCTCCTATATCTATGCTGAAGATTCTTAAAATGGCCATTGACAGATTTTCCAACAGAAGAAAAGTGCTCATTAAAAACATTTGCAATCTGACATTGACATTTCATGATATGCCCTTTATGGTTTATAGTAAAATCACTTGTTGATCTGTCCTTACAATCCCTAAAGCTATTTATTACTTTCCAGACAGCTAAACCTGTGTTAGTAGAGTTCCTGTTTATTGTTAGCAGCTGCTTGTATCTGTATCTGGATTGCTTCTGTGTTTATGTCTATGTTCTCAACTGTTCTTCGCTTGTATGAAGTAGAAGAATAAACTTTGCTTAATTGTGGCTGTACTGTTGTTTGTGTCTTATGTTATCACAACTTCCGTTACTACATCTGGTACAGCAACTGTATGTAGAATATTTGAATTAAAAAAGGTCTTGCTTACAATTTATTAACCACGTGTTTTGCCTTTGTGAGGAGTCTTCAGATTATTTTAAAATTTTCCTTTTACAATATTTAAAAAACAAAAGAGCTCTCTGCTATATTGAAGCATGCGTTAGATCAGATGAATCTGCAGAGACATTAATAAAATTGTTCCAGCAGGCCAGAATGGTGCAGTGGTAGGACCACACTCTCAAAAAAGTACACACATTTAAACATAATACACAGAGATGCCAACATATGCCATACTCCTGCCTTGAAGTTACAGTGGCATTGATGTTATGTTTAAATGTGGACACTTGCTCTTGACCAAGAGAGATGGTGCAGTGGTTAGCATTCAGGAGGATGACCGTTTAAAGCCACAATCAGCCATGTTGAATTAGTTATTCTGTGATTTCCCTAAATCTCTCCAGACAAATGCGAGGATGGTTCCTTTGAAAGGGCATGGCTGATTTCCTACCTCATCCTTAAATCAGTTCAAGCTTGTGCTGCATCTCTAATGGCCTTGATGTCAACAGGACATTAATCACTACCCTTCATTCTTACCCTTTTGTGAGTGTGGTCCTATCATTGCACCATTCTGGCCTGCAGGTATGGCATTATTAAGGTCCTTGCAGGTTCATCTGATTCAACACGTGCTTGAATCTAGCACAGAGACATTTTATAGTGTTTTAAATTTTGTAAAAGAAAAATTTTAAGATAATCCGAAGGTGCCCCATGAAGGCAAAATGCATATTTGGTAAAAAAAATGAATTGCAACCAAGATTGTTTTTAATTCAAATGTTTTAGTCTTTGCTGAGGATTCACATGATTTCCTGAGGTATCCAAACTTTTTCAGATAAAATGAGTCAAAACTAATACATAAGACAGTTGGTTCAGAAATCTTTTTCTCCTGAAAAAATAGTCATTCTTGCTGAAATAAATTCCTTGTGTACTGATTTGACTCACATTGATCATTGCAAAACATGTAACGATGGACAAATTGTGCACATTTGTGGCAACAAGGCACAAAGTTGTCAACTTATAATGTTGACTCCACCTTTTGTGTCATCAATGCAAGTCTTTGTTCCTTCCAATATAGTAATGGACATTTTTCTTGAGTACTTCATTGTTGTCGTCACCATCATCATCATAATTACCACTGCCTTTTTTCTTGGTTTATGAATCTTTCAGCCAAACTAAAACTTCATCATCACAATCTGTGTCCATTTCACCTAAAAAATCCTCTTTAACTTCATTATTATCCATTTCAAACAATTTACATTTGATTTCTTCAAGATGTTTTGGGTTGAGTAATTTGTTGTTGTTGTGGTCTTCAGTCCAGAGACTGGTTTGATGCAGCTCTCCATGTTACTCTATCCTGTGCAAGCCTCTTCATCTCTGAATAGATACTGCAGCTTACATCCTTCTAAATATGCTTAGTGTATTCATCTCTTGGTCTCCCTCTACGATTTGTACCCTCTTATGCTTCCTTCCAATACTAAACTGGTGATCCCTTGACACCTCTAAACGTGTCCTACCAACCTATCCCTTCTTCTAGTCAAGTTGTGCCACAAATTTCTCTTCTCATCAGTTCTCTTCAGTATCTGCTTATAAGTTACGTGATCTACCCATCTAATCTTCAGCATCCTCTTGTAGCACCACATTTCAAAAGCTTCTATTCTCCTCTTCTCTAAACTATTTATTGTCCATGTTTCACTTTCATACATGGCTACACTCCATACAAATACTTTCAGGAGAGACTTCCTGACACTCAAATCTATACTTGATGTTAACAAGTTTCTCTTCTTCATAAACGCTTTGCTTGTCATAGCCAGTCTTCATTTTATATCCTCTCTACTTCAAGTGTCTCATTTCCTAATCTAATTCCCTCAGCATCACCTGATTTAATTCAACTACATTCCATTATCCTCGTTTTACTTTTGTTGATGTTCATCTTATGTCCTCCTTTCAAGATACTGTTCATTCCATGCAACTACTCTTCCAAATCCTTTGCTGTCTCCGACAGAATTACAATGTTGTCGGCAAACCTCAATGGTTTCATTTCTTTCCCCTGGGTTTTAATACTTACTCCAAATTTTTCTTTTGTTTCCTCTACTGCGTGGTCAATATACAGACTGAATATTTTTGGTTCAGAAACGGGCGGTTCGGGCAATAAGTGGTGTAAGTTCATGAACCTCTTGTCGACTCCTGTTCATGAGTCTGGGTATTTTGACATTGGTCTCTCAATGTATATGTTCCTTACTGTCATTTCTTGTTAACAGTATTAGCTTATTCCCAAGAATAAGCAGCTTTCACTTGGTTAATACTCGACAGAAATAAAACCTGCATTTGGATCAGATTTCTGTAACTCTTGTGCAAAAAGGTGTGCAGTATACTGCTGCATCCATTTTCAGTAAGCTACCACTCAAATTCAAAAATCTTAGCAGTAATCCACACACTTTCAAATCAAAACTGAAGAGTTTCCTCATGGGCCACTCCTTCTATTCTGTTGAGGAGTTCCTTGAAAAATTAAGCTGATTCTCATTGTATTGTTGTGTTTACTTAAACTTATGGACTGACTTTTTTCAGATTCATAAACTACTCAATTTGGTCCCGCAGAACTTGATGTGTAAATAAAAAATAAATAAAATAACATCATGCTCCCTGTATTTTACCCCTACCACCTTCAGAATTTAAGTGAGATTATTCCAGCCGGCATTGTCAAAAGCGTTCTCTGAGTCAACAAATGCTATAAACATAGGTTTCTCTTTCCTTAACCTCTCTTCTAAGATCAAGTCGTAGTCAGTATTGGCTTGTGTGTTGCAACATTTCTACAGAATGCAAACTGATATTCCCCAAGGTTGTCTTCTAGCAGTTTTTCCATTCGTCTGTAAAGAATTCGTGATAGTATTTTTCAACCATGATCTATTAAACAGATAGTTTGGTAATTTTCACATCTGCCAACACATGCTTTCTTTGGGATTGGAATTAATATATTCTTCTTGAAGTCTGAGGGTATTTCACCTGTCTCATACATCTTGCTCTCAAGATGGAAGAGTTTTGTCATGCAAAGGCTATCAGTAGTATTCTAATGGAATGTTGTTTACCCCCGGGGCCGTTTTTCAACTTAGGTCTTTCAGTGCTCCGTCAAATTCTTCACATCATATCTCCCATTTCATCTTCATCTTCATCCTCTTCCATTCCCATAATGTTGTTGTCAAGTACATCGCCCTTGCGTAGACCCTCTATCTGCTCCTTTCACCTTTCTGCTTTCTCTTCTTTGCTTAGGACTGGTTTTCCATCTGGGCTCTTTTCCATCTTTACAGTAAAGCTGCATGCCGTAGGGAAAAATGGCTGTAATTTTCCCTTTCTTTCAGCCATTCACAGTACCAGCACAGCAAGGCTGTTTTGGTTGGTATTACAAGGCCAGATCAGTCAATCGTCCAGACTGTTGTCCCTGCAAATATTGAAAAGACTGCTGCCTCTCTTCAGGAACCATGGCCTCTCAACAGATACTCCTCCGTTGTGGTCACACCCACAGTACGGCTGTCTGTATCTCTGAGGCACACAAGGCTCCCCACCAATGGCAAGGTCTGTGGTTCATGGGGGAGAGGAATTTACACACCTTAATGTAACTTGCCATGATTAACTGTCTCTCACCTAAAATAATAAAATCCCTATAAAGTAACGCAATCAGATGTCGTGTATCAATCTGATACTTGATATTCAAACAGCCATAACAAATGATTAAATGATCAAAAAAGAAAATAAATGCCTTTCACAATCTAAAGTAGCTGTGTACTACTTATAAAGTTACGTTGACAGCCAAATAAATGTACTGTAAAATGAAGTGGGAACTGGCACAGCATATCAGATTGAGCAATCAGTACATTTCTTGACAACAGGGCAGTCAATATTGTGCTGAAGCTTACAGTAATGAAATGGGAAGCTGCTAGTGAGAAGGTATCATTAGTGTTGATTATTGAAGAACACATTGCTGCACTGGAGCTGGGACAAAGTCTGGTGTTGTGTAGTATTCAAGTATGAAAGGTGTTGTGTTGGAGACAGGCACAATGAAAAAGACTGCTAAACATTTAACCTTTCGGATAAAAAAGTCCTTCTTCTGAAATCACACACACACACACACACACACACACACACTCACACACACACACGAGCAAAAGGACAACGTCTGCAGACTGCGACTTCATCTGATATGAGCAGCAGTCTGCTGGGGTGGGTGGTGGATGTAAGGAGGAGGCTTGGTGTGGAGAGCAGAATTGATAGCAGGGTGGGGGAAGATGCTGCACTGCATCTGGGAACAATCAGGAAAGGGGATTGGTAGGTGAAGGACAGGGAGTGGTGAATGTTTAGGCCAGGGAGGTTACAAGAATGAAAAACATGTTCTAGGGAGAGTTACCACCCGCACAGTTCAGAAAAGCATATTGTGTTGTGCAGCATGTTCAGCCACTGAGTAGTCCAGCTGTCTTTTGGCTATGGTTTGGCAGTGGTCATGTACACAGACAGACATCTTATTAGTGCTGATGTCCACAAAGAAAGTGGTACAATGGTTGCAGCTTAGTTTGTAGATCACAGGGCTGCTTTCACAGGTAACCCCGTTGATAGGGTAGTACAGGGTTTGTATACAAAGTAATGAGACTGATTTTTTGCCGATGCAACTGTACTTCACAGCACACGCTCACCCACGGGGATTGGTGGTGGGGGGTGTCTGGCCGAAAATGCGTGGCGTGTCAGTCACCTGCAGACTCTTGTCTTGGCAGCATCATGCATTGAATGGATTCTTCGTTCGTGGTGCAACATGCAGCAAACAATCAAGCAATGTTACTCCATCAAGTTTTGTGTGAAACTAGGAAAATCAGGTATGGAAACATTGGATGTGTGTCGGCAAGCCTATGGCGATCATTACCTGTCAAAAGTCCAGGTTCTCAGATGGGTGAAGAGCTTTAAAGAGGGCCGGGACAACTTTGAGGACAAGGACCGCTCCAGACGCCCGTCAACTAGCAAAACTGATGAAAATGTTGACCATGTGTGCGTTTTATAGAACACTGACCATCGCATGAGTGTCAGGATTATAGCAGATGACCTCAGACCTGATAAAATGACAGTGCACAACATTATCACCAAAGAATTGTCGATGAGGAAGATCTGTGCCAAGATGGTACCGAAGATTTTGTCAGACGTTCAAAAGCAAGCACGTTTGGACACCTGCCAAGACAATCCCCAGAGCCTTTAAGCTGATCTGGAATTTTTAGATAATTTTGTCACTGGAGATGAAACCTGGGTGTTTCAGTACAACCCAGAGATAAAGTGCATGAGAGCCGAATGGCACATCGTGGCATCCCCACATCCAAAAAGGCTTGCATGAGCAAATCGGAGGCGAAAGCCATGCTGATTGTGTTTTTTGACATCAGGGGGCGTGGTTCATGATGAGTTTGTGCCCCAAGGCCAAACTGTCAACGGTGATTTTTATTGTGAAGTGCTCAAGAGACTGAAAGCCAGGGTCCATCGCGTGAGGCCAGCCATCACCAGTGATTGGAAGCTGCATCATGACAACATGCTGAGTCAAGCTGCTTCATGGTGGTCAGCTACCTGGCCAAGAAAGAGGTTCCAATGATTACCCAGTCCTGATGAGGCCCCACCAGACTTTTTTTTTTGTTCCCCAAACTAAAAACTTCTTTCAGGGCAGCATTGTGAGACCCCGAGGAAGGTCCAAGCTACCACGACAAGGGCTTTATAGGCCATCCTGGACTCAGCGTTCGCAGCAGTGTTTGAAGCATGGTTATCTTGCATGCAGCGGATTGTTGACTCTCAAGGGTCATACATTGAAGAGTACTAAGTGGTTGTAGTGATATCTACAATAAATTTTGATTCACAAGCTCAGTCTCATTACTTTTTATACAAACCCTGTATATGCCTGTGGCAGGACTGGAGCAGGTGGTAGTGGGAGGATGCATGGGACAGGTCTTGCAACTAGGTACATTGCAGGGATATGAGGCTAGGTGTTGGGGGCAGCGATGGAGTAAGAGTGCATATGGATACTGCATAGTTTCAGTAGGTAGCGGAATACCACTGTATGAGGGGTGGGCATTATATTCCTCATTTCAGGGTATGATAACAGGTAGTCAAAACTGTGGCAGAGATTGTGATTCGATACTGACTGCAGAGTCCTGAGAGGAGTGCTCCTTGTGGCTGGACAGGTGGTATGTGGGAGATGGTAGGTGATTAGAGAGACAAGGCATGGGAGATGTGTGTGTGTGTGGACAATGTTGGTGATTTTGGTCTGTGAAAGCCTCAGTGAGACTCCTGGCAGATTAGGAGAAGGACTGCTCACCAATACAGGTTGGAGGACCAGGTGAAGCAAATGGGGGAGAAGGTGTTGATGTTCTGGAGGACTCTTCATAGGGTGTTCTCACCCTCAGTCCAGATCATGAAAATGTCATTAATGAATCTGAAGCAGGTGAGGAGTTTGGTATTCTGGGTAGTTAGGAAGGGCTATACTAAAAGACCCATGAATAGGTTGCTGTACCATGGATTTGTTTGTGGGCGATGCCTTCAAAGGAAAAGTAACTGTGGGTGAGGATATAGTTGTTCATGATGACCAGGTTTGCAGTCAGTTGGGCATTGGAAAAGGTAATGTTCAATAGCAGCCACCCACCTCAGCGATTTCTGCTCATGTCAGATGCAGTCACAATCCACAGCCAGTCCCCGGCAGCCATAGACAGTGGCCATGTGTATGAGTTGTGCTTGTGTGATATGTGATTTATTCATCTCATTACGTACAATTTTCAAATCATTTGATTTTATGTACAGGAGACATGTCAAGGTTTACAAAAGAAACTTTTTACAATTTTTTAAGAGAAATACAAAAGTTTGCATTATATTTTACATTTCTAAGTTACAGCTACACATGTACATAAAATAACACATATGATACAATCCCTGTGTTCAGACTGTGAAGCTGTCCTCAATGAATTCAACGACAGAATAATAACACTTTTTCACCAGAAGAGTAAAGAGCAGTCTTTTCAGTGAACCAAGCTCCATTTTAAATACATTACTGCCTTTTATTTTATTGAAAATTTTTAACCCCATACACTTTGGCGTTTGGGCATAAAGTTTTAAACAATGTGTTGGAAGTTTGAAGTTATCTCTGTGGCAAGTGCTGTAGTTGTGGTCAAAATGGAAAGTGTCTAGTGTATGTTGATTTTTATATAGGAACACCACCATCTCACATATGTAAAGTGAGGGGATAGATAGTATTTTTAAATTTTTTAACAGTGGTCGACAGGATTCCCATTTTTTTTTGCAACACACATGTTTCTAATTACTTTCTTTTGTAATACTAGGAGCCTAGTGACATTTGCTGAATTTCCACAGAAGATTATGCCATAACGAATAACTGACTTAAAGTAGCAGTGATAAACTATCTTTCTGGTATCCATGTTTGTGGCACCTGACAAAATACACATTGCAAATGCTAAGAATGTGTGAATGTGTGTTTTCTGTTTTGGGAGGACTTACTGTATGAAAGCTTTAATGTTTCATTGTGCCTGTCTGTGACTCAAATGGGTTTACTTAAACTTATGGCTTGACTTTTTTTGGGTTCATAAACATTTTATTTTATCTGTAATTACTTTTATGTTGTAATTTCATGTACTGACATGTTCCATGACCTTGGAGATTTGCTCCTCAGTTTGGTGCTACAGAACTAGATGTATGCATAAATAAATAAATAAATAAATAAATACCCAAACTGGTGGACGAGTGTGTCAGCACTACCAGCAGTCATTTCCATTTGTGTAGCAAGGTGTTTGATTGTAATCCGTTGATCACCTGAAATGAGAGTGTCTGTACTTTCCAACATCACAGGACCCACAGCAGTGTGCAGCCAGCCAGCACCTGGGAGATAAGACAGGTTTTTGTGGCCTTGTTTCAGTGATCACAGACTCATTGTGCTTTTGTTCACTGCCAGGTCACCATAGACATGTGAATATCCATGATGCTCTGATTTCATTGCTTTGGAAAGTAACATGTAGTGTTTGGTGGAATTCGAATTTATACCTCCGTAACATGAAAAAATGCAGCATACATGTTGCTGCACAACAAAAATCTTTCCAAAAAGTGTTTTTTCCCCCTGGGTTTCGTTTTCTAAAGTGCTGACAAATTCTACGTCTGTGTAGAAAACCATAAACATACTAATGATTGATAAGTTTTACAGTGCCGAGGAAAAGTATACTGTCACTTAACACGGATAAAGTGTATTTTCACCCAGGAGAAAGTGTATTTTCAACCGGGAAATTCAGGAAAAATCCGGGAATTGTTTTTCCTTGTCCATGTGTACACCCAGATGAAATAGCTTGTGAGCGCAATGGCAGGTATAGTGGCTATTCTGTATGTAGATTGTGCAGATCATTGATGCCAGACTCGAGATTTGGGCAGATAAGCAGCTGTTTGGCATGGCCTCACAAACAAACATGGAATTACTTGTGATAAGACAAAATTCCTGTCTCTTACACTGACACTCTGATATATTGTCATCGACGATTCCTCTGCCACAGACATCAGCTTAATTACTGTTAGAGTATGTAAATTCTTTGGCATTTGTATGTCATCTCCATGATACAATGCACTGATTGCTACATATAACATACCAGCACATTAGGTAAGACAGTGTGTTCATGACTCTGCCAGTGAAGATAGTCATCAAGAATGCAAAATATCATTTAAGCCTCATTTGGCAAGAAATGAACTGAGTTTGTGCAAAGAATGTTGTAAAAAGCTACATTTCAACTGTACTGTAGTGTAACCTAAGGCGAATGTTGGGATGGTTCCTTTGAAAAGTTTTGTACTGTTTCTGTAATACTGTCTTTTCTCAAGTTCTCAGTTATGGTCTATCATACTTCTTTTCTACTGCTGAAGTATGTTGTTAAAGTTCCATTCCAATCTGCAGTTTGTGTCTTTCTCACGTGAACTGATCGAGCCAGGTGGCGCAGTGCTTAGCACACTGAACCCTCATGTGGGAGAATGATAGTTAAATCCCGTGTCCATCCATCCTGATGTAGGTTTTCCATAATTTCCCTAAATCACTCCAGGCAAATGCCGGGATGGATCCTTTGAAAGGGCACGGCCAACTTCCTTCCCCATCCTTCCCTAATCTGATGAGACCGATGACCTCGCTGCTTGGTCTCCTCTCCCACAGTCCAACCCAACTCACTTGAACTGAATTCATTATTTAGCTTCGTATTTCTCTTTTTCCAGTTTCTGCTTCTTCTTTTCTTCCTATTCTTTCCTCGGTCAAGAAAAAATTATTTTCAGCTCCAATTTTGTAAATTTTATCACCTATTTTATAGTATTATTTAGTTGTACAGTTCTGTAATGTGACAGAAATTAAAGTTACAATAAATACCTCAGCATAATGTAAAATTTCTTATATGTTTTGAGTGCCTTATAATATTAACTTCAGTTCTTTGTTTGTTTCAGGATGAGACCTCTTCAGTTGTGTTCAAAGTTATCATCTCAGTAGCGTGTTACTGCTGAATCTATATAGAGGAAGCCCGATATTATTTTACAAAATATTCCACTAAGTCTTAAATATATTTTGTACTGAAGTTTTGAATGGAATCTCTACATCACAATTTTTGTGGCTATAAATCAGTTTATATTGAATAAATGTTATTGTATTAATTTTTTGGCTTGTTGGTCTAATTTTATTGTATAGGTTGATGTGTTGGTGGGTATGTTTTAGAATGCAAAGAATCAGAATATGATTCCCATTGCTCATATGCTTTTCTCTGATACTTAAAATGATCTACACACCTGGCAATGCTTTCTCTATGTGAAATAATACCAAGTTGCTTCAAGGCTTGGATTACAAATTAACCTACATGTGGATAAGCTAGTAAAAGGTTGAGGGAAGGTGAGGAATTACATAAAACTGTGCCATTTAAACTAACCTTTTAGTTGAAGACGGCTTTACATTTGTTATCCTACTCATTGTATTCCTTCATTCATAACTGCTAATGAAATACAGTCCCCCTAGCCATTGACTGTAAATGCAGTGTGTCGTCACAGCATCATGTTTTCTGCAGTCACCATCCAAGTAACATAATAAAGAAACGTTGATTATCAACTTGTTTTATATGGTACCACTGCACATGATTCAGACAGCTGGGTATGGTTGCTCATGTTCAACAACGAAGTTGTGTTGCCAAGGGTGCCCACAACTGGGGGGAGGGGGGGGGCAGCAAGACCCCCACCCTTGCTCCCAGGAAAAGGAAAAAATATATATAGTGTATTCAGCTGTTTTTCTTTCAAGAAACGGTTTAAATGGCAGTATTAGGCAGGTTTTTAACAGAGTCAGAACTGAAACATTTTTATGGCTACTTACAAGTTGCCATTCATTTTCCAAAATATTGAAAATACTTCATATACCTCCAGCATAGGCTCTCCCCCCAACCCCCCCCCCCTCCCCGCCCCCCCAATCCCCCAAGGAAAAAACTATCATACAGGTGTTGTTGGTGGCTGTTACTTTGCTACAGTATTTTGGGATTGTGAAGACTTTTGAATAAGTCCTGAGGCAAACATACAAAGACAAAAAGTTAGCAGTTTGTGACACAGGGAACTAAACTATGATGGAACAGACTATGTGCATGTTTGGAGAGGGCAGCAAGGGGGGGGGGGGGCAAGGTTGACAAAGGCCAAGGAAAATGAGGAGGGTACCTACCCCCATCCGTCCATTCATTCATTCATTACACTTATGTAAGAAATGGAATTGGCTGTTTATGGGAGCATAATCATCTGACTAGAGGAATCTAATAACACCATGCCTAATACAAATGTACATTGTGTGTGACTAATGTAAACCAGTGTCCTCTTGGGTTTGAATGTAGTGTATACTAATGTTATAATTTGCACAACTTCTTTCCCATTGTTCCTCCACACCACAAATCATCAGCAAATAACATTGCTGTCCACCTGTCTCCTACCTCTTTTGCCACATTTGTCCTTGTACAATTCTTTTATCCTCAGCACAACCTTCTTCTCTAGCCCTTCATTTGTTAGTGCCTCCCAAACATTACTGCTGGTTACAGTGTTGAATACGTTCTCCAAATGCTGGAAGACCATCAGTAGATCTCTTCTGTGCTCATATTGGTGATCCTTCAGTTGTCTCATTGCAAAACATGAGATCTACAGTGGAAGCCATACTGTTCTTTTGTGAGCTGCTTTTCCAATACTTTCTGGATTTCTCTCTCCAGAATATTCTCAAAACTTTTTGCTCAATGACACATATGGATAATACCCATGTAGTTTTCAAAATGCTTTCTGCATCACTTCTTGAAGGCAAATACAAGCATTCCCTTTTTCCAGTCTCCTGAAGTTCTTATTTCCTTCCACACAGCTCTCATAACTTTATACAGCCACTTTTTGTCCACCTCTTCTGCTGCTGTAATCATTTGTGCACTTATTTCATCCAATTTAGGTGGCTAACCTCCTTTCATACCTTTCAGTGTCTCCTCCATTTCTTCTTCTTCATCTTCTTCCCAAAATATTTCTGCTTAGGCAGATGATTCACAGAGCCTTTTCTCCCACAGTCCACTGTTCAGCATTTCATCCCATTGCAGTTCTATCTGATTCACATAATCCTTCACCTGGTCTGTCCATCTTGCTTGTGGTCTTTCAGATTCTGTTCATTCCAGAGCTCTTCTTGATTGTCATTCTTTAACCATTCTTTTAATGTGCCCAACCATTTCAGCCTGTTTTTTCCCCATAGTTCCTTTTAGGGGATTCATTTGAAGTGTATTTCATATTGTTTCATTTCTTATATTGTCCCATCTCATCTTACTCAAGATCCCTTGTAGAAAGGGCTTCTCTGTTGCTTGTATTGTATTTGAATCTTTCTGTGTCCAGGTCCAATTTTCCTATCCAGTGATCAAAATTGGTAGGTAATATGATTTGTGTATCATGATCTTTACATTGGCAGGTATTTTCCAATTCCTAATTATATCTATTCCACAATAATAAAGTTTTGGACAATTTTCTATCCTCCCTGAAATTCTTCCTTGATGTTTCCTTTCCTCATTAACTTACTTCCTAGATATTTGAAAGCATCTACTTCTTTAATAATTTTTCCATTACAACTTGCGTCTTTCATTTTATCGTTTTCCCTGCTGATTTTTATTACCTCTCTTTTTGTTAAGCTTATTTCCGTGCTTGTTTCTTTAATTACCATCTGCCATGTATTTGCCTAGTTGTTTTTCGAATCCCTGCTCGTTGTTTTCCCATATCATTACACTGTCTTCATATGCTGTGATTTTCATATTATCTGCTGTTGACCCTCGGCCAACTTTGCTTGTGATGTTTTCCATGACTTTATTCAAGAGTACTGGTGAGAGCACACTTTCCTGTAAAACCCCTCAATCTGTTCTAAACCATTCTGAATTTTTGCCATCTAACATAACACAATTCAGGCAGTTGTTATACTTGTTTCTGATTCTGAGTTGCATCTCTTTTGGCAGTTCCAGTCTATTCAGATCTTGGCACAACTCTTCCCTTCTAACAGTGCCACTTGTCTTTGTGTATTTATGATGAACATAACTTTGATGTCTTTCCCAAATTCCCATTTTTTCCTACCTTTCTGGCTGTAAATAAGGCACCTATAGTTGATCCTCAAGCTGAAAGTTCTGATTATTTTTCTCTTAAGTACAATTCAACCTTGTTCTTGACTTTCCTAAAAATTATCTTTTCAAAAATCTTCATGCAGTGGCACAATAATGCTATTTCTCTGTAGTTCTCACTGAATGCTATGCTACCCTTCTTAAAAAATAGGTACAATAATTGTAAATGTCCAATCATAAGGAATATCCCCATAGGTCCTCACTGTTCCCATTATTCTATAGAATCACTGAATTCTGGTAGCTCCTATAGCTTTGATCATTTCCATTGCGATGACATCTACTCCAGGAGTTGTGGCATTTTTCATTTCTAGTATAACTTTCTCTACATTCAACATCTGCAGGTCTCTTCTTATTTCACGAGATTGTTTATACATCCTTCCCACTGTAATGGTGTTATTTCTTCCAGCTCCCTCTGTTTCTTTCCATACATTTAAAACCACTACTTCCTACCACTTGGGCTTTCCTTCTTTCCTGATGACAGTTGCAGTATTTTCTTTTTTCTTCCTTCTGTCAAGTAATATGTGGTATAACATCTCTTTGTCATCTGTAAAATTATCTCTGTCATCTGTAAAATTCCAGCTACACAAGTAAAGATGACACATTGAGTTGCAGAAGGGCATGATAAAAGACTGTTACATATAAGTTTTCGGCCAAAGCGTTCTTCAGAAAATAGACATGCATACACATTCATGCAAGCAAGCACACGTCACACCCAAATGGCCACTACCTCCAGCCACACTGTAACAGAAATGTGTTGAATGGGTGCAACAATCTGAAGTGGTGCGGGGAAGGGGGAGGGATAGCACGGTACAGGTGGGTGAAGAGGAATCAGTGCTGACTGGGTGAGCATTTAGGCACGACAGGGCTGACAGGCACAGTATTGAGAGGCTGTGGGGGAGGAATTGGGGGGGAAATGAGGGGTGGACATGAGAGGAGCAGGGAAGGGGAAAAGATTGGTGGATGTACTGCCAGAGAGAACCCACCAACAGTACCTGCATTACAACAGTTGCCATCCCTTCCACACCAAAATATCGCATCCATGTAACCTGGCTACCTAAAGATGATATATCTACAGTGATAGGAGTTCCCTTGCCCAATATGCTGAAGGTCTCACAAAGGCCTTTACAAACAGACACTATCCCCATAACCTAGCCCATAGCCAGATTTCCTGTGCCATATCCCCAGACACCCTCAATCCTCCCACCATCCCCAAGAACCGGCTAAAAAGAAGTGCCCCCTTCGTCACCCAGTACCACCCTGGACTGGAACAACTGAACCACTTCCTTCGCCAAGGCTTTACTATCTATCATCATCTCCTGAAATTAGGGAAATCCTACCCAAGATCTTTCCCACTCCTCTGTTCCCCATTTTTCCCTCTTCTCTCCCTCCCTCACAACTTCCTGACACTGCAGTTGTCAGCCCTGCTCTGCCACTGCCACTCTCTAGATGATCTGACAGGCAGTGCCAATCCCTCTTCTCACACATGTAGCCTGCTATCACTTCCCCTTCACCACCCTGATCCAATTTGTTGCTCCTGATCAACACATTTCTGTTGCAATCTGTTTGGTGTGGCTGGCGATTGCAGCCTTGTGTGTGAGAGGCATGCTTGCTTGTGTGAACGTGTGTATGTGTTTCTCTTTTCTGAAGAAGGCTTTGGCCAAAAGCTTATATGCAACAGTCTTTCATCGCCCTGTCTTCAACTCAGCATGTCATCTTTACAGTGAGTAGCAATACATGCTTTCCATAATGTTGGTAATCCAACCTGGACTTTCCTATGAACAGAAGTGATTGGAGTTAATGCCACACCTACTGCTGAGCTAATCAGATAAGAGTAATGGTGATGGCACTGACGCATAATATCTTGAAATTCTACTGCTTCTTTTATGACGGAGTCCCTGTACAATGCTGTGCAGGTCAGTATCTTCATTTCTTGTAACATTTTATGACTGTTTCTCTGCCACTTCTGACACCTAGTTCTCTATTTTTTTATGTGTGTATGCCTTTCACCATACAGTTACATTTCAAATGAATTGGCTGATATAATTAACATCACTTAAGTCATTCTATACCAGGTGCAGTACAAAAGCTGTGTGTTGGACATAGAGAGCTGAATTAGACTAGCTGTAAAAACTGACTTCAGATAAGGGCACAGTGCTTCAGGGGTCAATGCTCCAATCACCATTACTTCTATTTGATTGGTTAGACAGTGGGTGTGACATTGACTTCTGCCCCTGGTGTAGCAGCAGTAGCTGGGGTGATACGACCACTGTGAAGGGGTGAGGTGCCATTCTTCTTATCTGTCAGCATGGCATAATTGTGCCTCCACATGGGTAGTGTGGGTCCAATGGCTGGCGAGGGAACAGGTGCACTTTTAAGTTCAGGATGGCTGCAGCAAGGTAGTCAGAATCCCAGAAAACTCTATTATACTTCAAGGTAGAGCAGATACAGGTGGGTGCAGCCTGATATTGATTCACAAAGTCTCTGTATCTATTTAATGGTGGTGGTCATCCCTTAAAGCAATGCAAGCTGCATGGAAGGCAGTGTGCAGACAAAGTGCACCACTGGTGGCAGTAGTGGCTGCAACAAGATGGAACTGGGGCACCATTCTTGCAGGCTGGTGCAACTGTGGTTAGCACAGCAGATGGTGGCTAGGCAAAGGATTCATTGGGTTGCAGAGGCAGCCTGACAGCATCAAACCTTAGACCCGAGCAGTATGGCTGGCAGCTAGCTGGAGGAGGCTGTCTGATCCAGCACACAGGTCCCCTGCTTTTTGTCACAGGACACTTTTAGACTTCATTGACTCTTCTTGAACTCCATTATACTTCACTGCTGACAGGCCTTCAGACCTGGACATTTGTGACGTTCTGGCACTGAGTTAATTTGCTGTCTGGCGGTAATGGCACATATCATTGATTGACAAAACTGCTGCATTGATGAGTAATTACTGAACTCTTGCCACATGTTGATGTAACATGTGAGGAAATTTGCAGGTTTCTGTGTAGTTAGCCATGTGCCTTCAGGATGGTATGTGGATCACTGTGTCCATAAATTCTTTAGTATCATAGTAATTCTGCCTGCACTGCAATGGCATGTAGGGAGCTTTTGCATTGTGCCACTTTTGGTCTAGGAAAGGCTTTAGTGGTTGTTACATCCAATACTTATGTTGTTTCCCTGGATGATAATTACATGAAATATTTGTCAGGATTCATAAGCGGTGGGTCATTGAGGTACAGCAATATGCGAAAACTGAGAAGTAAGTTTAAACAGTTTTATTAACAAAAGGCTGATTATAAAACATGCACGCTACGCGCACCCATCATCATTGTGTCTGACATCCTGACAGCAGCTAATTACGGTCGTATCGAAAGGCTCCATGGTGAGCTAAGAAAAGAGACATATTCATGCCCGAGGCCGTGCTAGTTATCCGGCGTGCTGCGGATGGCGGCCAATCACCTACTACTCGCATCGCACTGCGGCCAGATGCACGTGTACTGACCATGCAAATTGTCAGCATTCCAGATAGGTCAGCTGGCGAGCATGTGTTACATATCAAATGGCTGTGTGCAACCCGTAGACCCTTACATCACTCTCCCCAGAGAAAAAGAGCAACCATAGGTGGCTCAAAATGACCTCTTTGGTGTTATGAATCTATTTCACCATTTGTGGCATCAGAAGGCATTGCAACATGTATTTCATTTGCAGAAACAGTAACGTTTGGTACAGAGAAACGTGCCTTCAGGATGACAATATCATACATGACAAATGCTGTTGACAAAAAACAAAATAATGAAAGCAATAAAAACACAATACTGACAATCAGGTATGCATTAACATTACTATATGAATCAAAGGACTTAATTCCATTTGCTGCTTCAATGAAGTTTAACTCATTATTGGAAGAAATTACATTTTCATGGATATTCTTAATTAAATTATTGTCTTCAGAAAAACTTTAAAAGGAATGCTTTCCATATGTTAATATGTATGAATCATTGTAATAAACAGATAACATTCTCATTAATGGCAAGTGTCCAGTTGCATGAAATTTAGTTGGCAATACACTAGGCATATCAAATAGTTCACATGATAAATCACAATGTGTGGCATTCAAGATTAATCCACCATTATTCAGTTTGAATGTAAAGGTTAGCTCAGGTGTATCATAATTTTTTGCATGTAAATGCAACATCAAGGGTGGAGTTAAACAAGAAAATTATACCTTCAGAACATCGTTGAAGAAATGGATGATAAAAATGCGTTAAAATTCTAGGGCAATCATCTCTTGGGGGGATGATTCGTAAACAATTCCTTCTCACAGCTGTACTCTCTACTATCTAAGAATACTGCTGATTCAGGGCAAATTAACTTACGAATACATTTACACATATGCAAATCATTTTCCTTTAGGGACACAAAATATCATCGATTGTTGCTGATCAGTAGAAAATCATTTAGTACGTACTTTACATGACTACTTGTCTGTCTCCATTTCACAGGGTAAGTATAAATCTTATACACTTCAAAATTATGCTTTGATCTAGCAGTGGGTATAGAAACAATAACAGTTAATTCATCTTCAATCATTAAAGAGTGTGTGCTGGTTAACTTACAGTAATCATATAAATTGTAGGAGTTAACAGGATAAATCATAGTATAGGTTGCATCTAGCTTTTACTCAATTGATAGTAGGATCTGTAAAAATTGTCCTGGATGTAGTAGTATGCTACTCAATCATTTGAACTACGTTCTAAGGCTGTTCTTAAGTTAAGGGCATCAATTCTAGCATTTGATAAAGTATCAGTAATCCTTAAGAAAAGAGTGTTTAAATCTTAAGTGTGCACTCACAGCATTTAATCCTCGGAATAGTTCTAGGGTATTTGTGTTCATTTCATTACAAATTATGTGGAAAAGTGAGATACATTGCTTTACAATCTTTTCAATGAAAACTGTGTGGTTAGTAATGGTTCTTTGCATATTCTTTAATATGATTATTTCATTAGAGAGGTTAGTTGAATTTGTACTGGACTGTTGTTCAAGAGCTAATATTTTGCCTTTAACTTCCAGTAGATCTTGACTAGTTAAAGTACCAAATACAGTACGAAGGATACTCCCTCCAAAATCAAACCAGGCACTTTTATGCCTAATTAAAGATTTGTGTGGCAAAAGCTTTTAAAAACAGTAACTCTCTTGTTCATAATTAACAAATGTAGACTCTACCTGCATTTTGGCTGTGATCCAGTTATTATACCAAGATTACCATTTCCAAAATTGTATCATTACCCTTAACAGAACAAATTAGATCAATTTACTTCTTTACAGAATTGAACTGTTGCGGGATTTCACTCAGATTGTACTTGAGTACAAGTTTTGCATTACTTATTGAAACTACCGTGTCTGATAATGGTTCAAACTAAACACCTGTACTCTGTGGTACTATTACTACAGCATTAGTAGAATATGCCACCATAGCAAACAGAATATAAATGAACATGGTTAATTAGTTCTAAATACTAGAGTTGACAATGAACATAAAATAAATGAGTTTCCTGTAGTAACCTGTGAAATAAAAGGTTTAGTTTCACTTGCACACTCGAGCAATAGCTTCAGTACTAAATTTCCACAACACATTCACATAATCACATGGCTGAAATAAACACATGCATTGTACTCTCACAAACTACACACGTTTATGCAGATTGTAGGGGTGTCTGGAACAGGATCACTCAGAACGTGGCGATGCCTCGGCCTCGAAGTCTGGACTGTGACCTCACAGTTCTCTCTTCCTGGGTTTGAGAACAGCAGGTCTGCCTCTCGGTCGGTCCTCGTCGTCTTGCGATACTACACGAAATCTACCCAGAAATGGCTTTACACGATTGACATGAATGACAGTTGGACAAAAGAGCAGTTGGAGCTTAAGAGTCACTGGCGACAACACATCCAAGATTGGATATGGTCGTTTCCAAAACTTCTTAAACTTTTTGACTTGACTCTTCTTTAACACAACATTGCTCAGATACATTGCTCAGATACACAAGATCCCCAGCTCGATACTGTTGCACTGCCACTTGGCAGTCATGTTGTCTTGCTTGCTGAAGAAAGGATTGATAATTTCCCTATTTCACTCCCCTCCGTGCTTCCTTTAGCTTGCATGCTAGATCCCTTATGCGTTCATTGCTGATTCCGGCAGTCAATCGTGCACAGTCCAAGGGCGAATGCAGTCTTCTTCCATAGATGATCTCATATCGACTTAGGCCAGTTGAGCTGTGCATTTTGGCATTGTAGCAACTTACCACATACGGTAAACAGACATCCCAATTGTCGTGTCTGCTGCCCACATAATGGCTAACCATTTTAATAATTGTTCTGTGGACTCACTCGACTCTTCCATTTCCTTCAGGGTGTGCTGTTGTAGTCCTTAACTGAGTTATTTGCTTGAGCTTACAAGTCTGTTTAAGTAATTCACTCATAAAATTTATTCCTTGATCACTAATTATACTTATTGTTGATCCAAACTTAAGAATCCATTCTTTTACAAAACTTTAGCTATAGACTCAGCACTCTGATCAGGTATTGGTATCATGAGAAGGTATCTAGAGATATGATCTAACATTGTCAATATGTATTTGTTTCTATCTTTAGTCTTAGGCGATAGTCCTACGACATCTATTCCTACTCTTTCAAATGGTTCACTTGTTTCTGGCAGTTCTTGCAGTGGTTCTCTATCTTTTCCTACATTATTCTGTCTGTTATAGGAATCACATTGTGAAACAGACTCTAAAACATCAGCCTTGTGGCTCAGCCACCAAAACATTTGAACTATTTTAATGTTTGTCGTTTTTTTTACCAAAATGTCCTGATAATAAAGAATTGTGTTGTTCTCCCATGATTTGCTCTTTCATGCTTTTTGGAATAACTAGGCGGTTTCCTTTACTAGTGATTTTGTACAATAATCCATCTATTTCGACAAATGTTGATATCTTTCCATAATTTGCATTGTGGATCTTCTTGAGCTACCTTTAACTCTTCTTCTTGACTTATTGTAACACAAACATTGACTTTTCTACTCATTGCATCGGCATTCCCATGTTGTTTACCAGGTTGGTGAATAACCTTAAATTGGTACTCACTCAGTCTTAATGCCCATCTTGTTGATCTGGAACTTGGATCCTTTAAGCTCAACAACCATTTAAGTGTGGCATGATCTGTAATAACTGTAAATTCTCTTCCTGTTAAGAAACATCTGTTATGTGTCATACCAAAAACCAAAGCACAAAGCTCCTTCTCAGTAGTAGTATAATTACATTCTGCATTGTTTAATTATCTGGAAGCAAATGAGATAGGATGTTCATGGCCATCAACTTCTTGAGACAAGATTACACCTATGGCAAAATTGGATACACCTGTTGAAAGAATAAAAAGTTTACTGAAATCTGGTTAGGCTAACACTGGGGCTGTGGTTAGAGTAGTTTTAAGTTCTTCCATTGCCTTTTTGCACTCTGTTGTGGCTCCTTTCTTCAGTAGCTGTGTCATTGGACGTGCTATATTTGCATAACTCGCTATAAATCGTCTGTAGAAATTTGACAATCCCAAGAATGATAGTAGTTGTTTCAAATTCTGTGGTTCAGGAAAATTCTTTACATCTTCATTTAATTTTGGATCAGGTCGAACACCTTCACTGGTTATAGCATGACCAAGATAGTTTAGGCCGTGCGGTTGTAGGCGCTACAGTCTGGAACCACGAGACCGCTACGGTCGCAGGTTCGAATCCTGCCTCGGGCATGGATGTGTGTGATGTTGTTAGGTTAGTTAGGTTTAAGTAGTTCTAAGTTCTAGGGGACTGATGACCTCAGAAGTTAAGTGCCATAGTGCTCAGAGCCATTTGATTTGAACCAAGATAGTTTACTTTGTGCAAAATGTCATTTATCTTTTGATAAAGACAGCTTGTAGTCTCTCAGTATGCTGCTTCATGATTTCACCAAAAATTATTACATCATCAAGGTGAAAAAGTGCTTGTGTTGGGGTGAGCCCTCATAAAATTGAATCCATCAGGCGTTGAAATGCAGCTGGAGCATTACAAAGTCCAAACGGCATATGAAGATACTTGTATACTCCTGTTGCTGTTACAAATGAAGTTTTTGCTTGACCATCTGGATGCACTGTTAACTGGTGATAACCACTTGTTAAATTACATACTGAAAAAGTTCAACATCTGCCCAAGTAATCCAAGGTTTCCACTAAATTATATAAGGGGTAAATGTTGGGTGTGGTCACAGCATTCAAAGATCAGTAATCAACACAAAAACGGAACTGTGGTTCTCCAGAAATTGATTTCTTCTTTACAGTTACAACAGGCAAACACCACGGTGCGTCTGAAGGATCTCTTGGTTTTATAATTATGGCTTCTAATTGTTCTTTAACCATGTCTTCTACCAACTCTCTTTGACTGAATGGTATTCGGTAATGTGGTGTCACCGCTAGACACCACACTTGCTAGGTGGTAACTTAAATCGGCCGCGGTCCTGTAGTACATGTCGGACCCGCGTGTCGCCACTGTGGGATCGCAAACCTAGCGCCACCACAAGGCAGGTCTCGAGAGACTGAGGAGACCTCGTCCCCAGTTGTACGGACAACATAGCTAGTGATTGGACGTGCTAAGCCTTGCTCTCCTTTGCCGAGAGATAGACAGTAGAATAGCCCTCTGCAAAGTTAAATGGCGACCACCTAGCAAGGCGCCATTTGTATCAGTGCCAATAGCTTACGAGTATGCAGGAGAGATGTATTCCAACAAGAGAATAAAGTTAAGTATTAAAAAAGCTACGTATTTTTCTTTAGTGCATTTATAAGTCTCATGTTCCAGACTTCACGCCCGTCTGCGTTAGCCTTGCGTGCCCTATCGGCTACAGCATTGTGTCTGGGCTGTATGGTCTAGACACAACAGGTAAGGTTTCTGTGTGATTGGGGCTGCATTCCCTGTATGAATACGACACTGAACTAAATGAGTGACAGGTAAATTTGCATGTTCTTGGAATAAATCTGCATACTTCAACAAAACAGACACTAAAAATCTTCTGTTCATCAGCTATCAAATGTTCTATCTTCTTCCAAATCTTGCACTTCATTATTAACTTCGTCTCCTTGTTGTAATTTTGCGGCACTGTTACAAAAATCTGTTTTTATAACTGCAGCGTTTGTTACCTTGTCTGGAATCTGTATTATGTCACTTTTACTTATGGTTGACACTTCAGCAACTTTTGTTCCTCATGGCAAAACAACATCCTCATTGCTCATATTCGTTATTGTAACCGAGACTTTTGTGACATTCTGTCTCGCCATTGTAGCGACACCTACACTTCTAGCAACATAACAATGCATTGTATCCAGTAACTCACTTTTCTCGGATTGCTCAATTAATAACAAAGTTCCTTCCTTGCATCGGGGTTACTTAACTTCAATGTAGATTGTCTTTCCTGCTCCCTTGGGAATTTGCTGAGGCTGATCAATTTGAACATCGACTCAGATGGTTTGAACTGATGCATCATTTGGGCAGTCCATTTCCATGACGTCAGTATTGCTGCTCCTTTGAACCGATCTGAAGAACGATTTCCTAGGTTGTAGTTGCTACGGCCTAGTCTGATCTTTCTTTCTGCGACAAACATCTGTGCCTTGTTAGTGGACAAGAAATCAAATCCAAGTACACTGTCGTAACACGTTTTGTTATTTGGAACTACATGCACCCTTGCTGTGTATTTATCTTTATCTTTATTTTCACCTTCATCTTGGCCTTGGCCAAGGATTAAATTACATCAACTTCTCCATAGTTACGTAGCTTTCCTCCGTTTAACCCTCACACTTTTAATAGTGGCAGTTTCAATTTATCCCGTTTATCTATGCCACACCACATTAATGAGGTCCATGCTCCTGTGCCAATAAGCAGTTTGATGTTTCTCCCATGATATACAGCACCTATCACAAAATCATTTTTAGTCTGATTTTCACTGGAACTAACAGGAATCGCAGTCTCTGGCAAGGGGCAGACGGCGTGGTGGCCTGTACGTCCCCATACTCATTTAAAGATCTGGCAGGTTGTCTGTGGTTCACATTACCTTTCTTCTTGTTGCAACAATCTCTCGAAACATGACCCTGCATCCTGCAATGACAGCAGATTTGATTCTCTTTACAATCCTTACACTTGTGACCCAGCTTATTGCATCTGTAGCATTGTACTATTGTGTTGAAAACTCTGAGTTCTTGTTTCTGCATCTCATTCGGTTGTCTTAGTGCTTCAACGAAACCAACAGCTGATTCTACTGCTTCCTGAAATGTTTTACATCTTGCCAATCAAACAGCTTTGCTTACTTCCTCTGCATGCAACCCATGAATGAATGTGTACAAGGCTCTCTGGTCAGCTTCGAACAACTGAATGTGATTTTCATTTTCATCTCCTACTAACTTGTACTTTTGAGCGTTGATGTTTCGAATTCTGTTGGAAAACTGCTCGATAGATTCGTCTCGTTGCATTCGAAAACTGTAAAGCTGCTCTCTATAAAACCTGATCGCATTTTTATGTTTAAATCTTTGAACAACAATCGTTCTATACTCAGTGTAATCTTCTGTTTTTGTGGAAGTAGGCTCCACGCTAATGAAATCTTGTACTGCTCTCTGAATTCTTAATTTGGCAACCACTAGCTTATCGGAATCTGTCCATGATCCTAACAGGGTGGCACCTTAAAGTTTAAAGAAACACCTTCACATCATCTTTGGGTTTCCTACTAAACACTGGTACTCATGATGGCAATAATGAAAAATTCTTTATTGTAGCTGTATCTGTACTGCATGAACTATCACTTGACAAGTCTTTTGGAATGTTACACTCACTTCTTTCTGCTTGTAACTGCTGAATCTCTTCATGCAGTTCATTAATAACAGTTTGTAGATCAACAACGTGACTCTGACTGGATTGCAACATTTTGTCTAATTTAACTCCCATTAGTCACCCAAATGTAAAATAAAAATCCACACTGCCTTTCGTATTCTAGCCCAATTTGGATTAGACCAACCTGAATTCCAGTGTTGGATGTCCCCACATAGTCGGAAGATATTCATGCTGCTGCTGCTACTCGAAGTTCATGTTCTGCTGCACCTCTTCAGGACTCTAGATTTTCCATAATTACCCAAATCTGACACCACTTCTATAAGAGGATTGTTTGTGTTGTTGCCCCAGATGATAATTACATGAAATATTTGTCAGGATTTGTAAGCATTGGGTCCTTGAGGTACGGCAATATGCGAAGACCGAGAAGTAAGTTTAAACATTTTTACTAACAAAAGGCTGATTATAAAACATGCATGCTACATGCACCCATCAGTGTGTCTGACATCCTAACAGCAGCTAATTACAGTCGTATCGAAAGGCTCCATGGTGAGCTAAGAAAAGAGACATATTCACGTCCGAGGCCACGCTAGTTATCTGGCGCGCTGCGGACTGTGGCCATTCGCTTACTACTTGCATCGCACTGTGGCCGGATACACGTCTACTGACCAAGCAAATTGTCAGCATTCCAGATAGGTCGGCTGGTGAGTGCATGTTTCGTACCATACAGCTGCGTGCAACCCATAGACCCTTGCATAGCACTGAAATCTCATATGCCGTCAGGAGTTCGATTCAAATCAAAGATCATTCAGATCAGTATCCCAAGATATTAACAGCTGAACTGTCAGAAACTTTTCCAATGTTTAGAACTGGAACACAGGCTGCATCTACTGAAAAATCTAATACAAGTGAATATAAATGAAAGCACTGTAGCAGAGAAACTGTGAGGTGTATTGATGGTTGTAGGAAGTATTGACGGCACCCATAGCAAGGGTATTGTTCTACAGATGAATTTGTAAGTCTGGGATCCCTTCCCAAATCCTTGAATTGGTTTCAGCCAAATTTGGCACACAACATAAACTTCCTGAGTATCAGCATTGTGAGTTTTATAACAGCCTAACTCCTTTTGAGCGAACATAAGGACAAAAATGATTTTTTTTTCCAACTCCTGCTATATAGGCTGCTCTGTATGACAGGCAAGTTGTCTGGAAATAGTTGTTGTTGTGGTCTTCTGTCCAGAGACTGGTTTGATGCAGCTCTGTTCTGTCCTGTGCAAGCTGCTTCATCTTCCAGTACCTACCGCAACCTACATCCTTCTGAATCTGCTTAGTGTATTCATCTCTTGGTCACCCTCTATGATTTTTACCCTCCACACTGCCCTCCAACACTCAATTGGTGATCCCTTGATGCCTCAGAACATGTCCTACCAATCGATCCCTTCTTCTAGTCAAGTTGTGCCACAGATTTCTCTTCTCCCCAATTCTATTCAATACCTCCTCTTTAGTTATGTGATCTACCCACCTAATTTTCAGCATTCTTCTGTAGCACCACATTTTTAAAGCTTCTATTCTCGTTACTATTATCGTTACTATTACGAACTATTTATCATCCATGTTTCACTTCCATACACGGCTACACTCCATACAAATACTTTCAGAAACGACTTCGTGACACTTAAATCTATACTCGATGTTAACAAATTTATCTTCTTCAGAAATGCTTTCCTTGCCGTTGCCAGTCTACATTTTATATCCTCTGTACTTCGACCATCATCAGTTTTTTTGGTCCCCAAAGGACAAAACTCATTTACTACTTCAAGTGTGTCATTTCCTAATCTAATTCCTTCAGCATCACCTGATTTGATTCGACTACATTCCATTATCCTCGTTTTGCTTTTGTTTGTGTTCATCTTATATGCTCCTCTTATATCCTCCATTCCGTTCAACTGCTCTTCCAGGTCCTTTGCTGTCTTTGACAGAATTACAATGTCATCGGTGAACCTCAAATTTTTTATTTCTTCTCCATGGATTTAAATTCCTACTTTGAATTTTTCTTTTGTTTCCTTTACTGCTTGCTCAATATACAGATTGAATACCATCTCGGATAGGCTACAACTCTGTCTCACTCCCTTCCCAACCACTGCTTCCCTTTCATGCCCCTCGATTCTTATAACTGCCATCTGGTTTCTGTACAAATTGGAAATAGCTTTTTGCTCCCTGTATTTTACCCCTGCCACCTCCAGAAATTTTAAAGAGAGTATTCCAGTCAACATTTTCAAAAGCTTTCTCTAAGTCTACAAATGCTAGAAACCTAGGTTTGCCTTTCCTTAATCTATCTTCTAAGATAAGTCGTAGTGTCAGGATTGCCTCACGTGTTCCAACATTTCTATGGAATCCAAACTGATCTTCCCCAAGGTTGGCTTCTATCAGTTTTTTCCATTTGTCTGTAAATAATTCGTGATCGTATTTTGCAACCATGACTTATTAAACTGATAGTTTGGTAATTTTCACACCTGCCAACACTTGCTTTCTTTGTGATTGAAATTACTATATTCTTCTTGAAGTCTGAGGGTATTTCACCTGTCTCATACATCTTGCTCACCAGATGGTAGAGTTTTTTCAGGGCTGGCTCTCCCAAGGCTATCAGTAGTTGGAATGTTGGCTACTCCTGGGGCCTTGTTTCGACTTAGGTATTCCAGTGCTCTGTCAAACTCTTCACACAGTATCATATCTCCCATTTCATCTTCATCTACATCCTCTTCCATTTCCATAATATTATCCTCAAGTACATCGCCCTTGTATAGACCCTCTATATACTCCTTCCACCTTTCTGCTTTTCCTTCTTTGCTTAGAACTGAGTTTCCATCTGTGCTCTTGATTTTCATACAAGTGGTTCTCTTATCTCCAAAGGTCTCTTTAATTTTACTGTAGGCAGTATCTATCTTACCCCTAGTGACATATGCCTCTACATCCTTACATTTATCCTCTAGCCATGCCTGCTTAGCCACTTTGCATTTCCTGTCGATCTCATTTCTGATATGTTTACATTCATTTTTGCCTGCTTCATTTACTGCATTTTTATATTTTCTCCTTTCATCAATTAAATTCAATATCTCTTCTGTTCCCAAGGATTTCTACTAGCCCTCACCATTTTTACCTACTTGATCCTCTGCTGCCTTCACTATTTCATCTCTCAAAGCTGCCTATTCTTCTTCTACTGTATTTCTTTCCCCCATTCTTGTCAATCATTTCCTAATCCTCTCCCTGAAACTCTCTACAACTTCTCATTCTTTAAGTTTATCCAGGCCCATCTCCTTAAATTCCCACCTTTTTGCAGTTTCTTCAGTTTTAATCTACAGTTCACAACCAATAGATTGTGGGCCGAGTCCACATTTGCCCCTCGAAATGTCTTACAATTTAAAACCTGGTTCCTAAATCTCTGTCTTACCATTATATAATCTATCTGAAACCTTCCAGGATCTCCAAGCCTCTTCCATGTATACAACCTTCTTTCATGATTCTTGAACCAAGTGTTAGCTATGATTAAGTTATGCTCTGTGCAAAATTCTACCAGGCGGCTTCATCTTTTATTCCTTACCCCCATTCCATATTCATGTACTACGTTTCCTTCTCTTCCTTTTCCTACTATCGAATTCCAGTCACCCATGACTATTAAATTTTTGTCTCCCTTCATTATCTGAATAATTTCTTTTATCTCATCATACATTTCATCAATCTCTTCATCATCTGCAGAGCTAGTTGGCATATAAACTTGTACTACTGTGGTAGGTGTGGGCTTCGTATCTACCTTGGCCACAATTATGCGTTCACTGTGCTGTTTGTAGTAGCTTACCCACATTCCTATTTTTTTATTCATTTTTAAACCTACTACTGCATTACTCCTATTTTAATTTTTTATTTATAACCTTGTATTCACCTGACCTGAATTATTGTTCCTCCTGCCACCGAACTTCACTAATTCCCCCTATATCTAACTTCAACCTATCCATTTCCCTTTTTAAATTTTCTAACCTACCTGCCCAATTAAGGGATCTGACATTCCATGCTGTGATCTGTAGAACGCCAGTTTTCTTTCTCCTGAAATAGTATTGGCCTAAATTATCAACTTGCTTTGCAGGACAGTCTACAAGTCAGGAACAAAAAACAGCTCTCCAGTCACCGACCTGTAGGCTGCCCTGCACGACAGAGCATGTTGTGTTGCAATATTATTGGCCTCCTTTATTGGCTTGCTTTGCATGACAGCGTATATATCATGGAGAAGAAGCAGTTTTCAAGTCCCTGATGTGTAGGCTGCCCTACATGAGAGGCATGTTGTGGGGTAGTAACAGCCTGCTTTATCGACATCTCATGCAGGGGCTACATGTGTGGGTGGGCATGGTTGGGAGGAGGTTGAGATCAATAGAGGAGGGGATGGACGAGGAGAGGGAGCAGGAGGGGATGAATGGGGAGAGAGGGTGCAGGAGGGGATGGACTGGGAATTGGTGCAGGAGGGAATGAACAGCGATAGTGGGGAAGGAGGGGAGGGACAGAGAGAGGGGAGGAGAAGGAGAAGATGTATAGAGAGAGGTGGAGGAGGAGATGGACAGAGAGAGCTGAAGGAGGTGGAGGGCGTGGTGGATGTAGCGGTTGGTGGAGGAGATGGACAGAGGTATGTGGACAGAAAGAGGGGAGGAGGAGATGATCAGAAAGAGGGGGAGGGTGAGATGGTCAAAGAGAGGGAAGAGGAGGGTAAGCTGCAGGAGACAGGTGAAAGGTGTAGAGGAATAGTAGGCAGATGGAAAAGAAAGAGGAGGCAGAGGAGATGGACAAATAGATGGACCAGTAGAAGATGAACAGACAGAAAGAGTGGGTTGAAGGGGAGATACAAATGAAGCTGTGAGGATGAGGTGGACAGAGAGACAGAGGTAGGAAGAGGTGGACCCAGAGAGGTGGGAGGGGAAAGGAAGTATGTGCAATATATGTGTCAAACATGTATGCAGCCGAAGCCACAGTGAACAGGCTAGTATGTCCTCCTAAACCTCTGGATCAATTTCAAATAAATTTGATACATAAACTACCTGCTGTATGAGAATGAGCACGGCGGGGTTAGAGTCCCCTAGTTACCATAGAAGCAGAGATATGGGCAACAAAATGTTTTCACCCATGACATGCAGGCTGCCCTACACAACAGGTGTGTTGTGGAATTAGTATCACCATGCCTTGGAGGGGCTAAAGCTTTGTGTAAGTGTCTTTTAATTGTGCCTGTCTACAACTAAATGTGTCTTCTTTATGGTAAGTAGCAATGTGTCTTTTCCTACATTGTTGATATTCCGACATGGAGTTTCTATTGTAGAACAAGCTTTACAGCTATTGGCTTATGAAAGAAAAGTAAGGTCTGCTATTCTGGATTTATGTGATTTCATTGTATTCTACAGTTTTCAGGTTCCTTCATCATGTTCTTAGTTTTTGCTGTTTTCCAGATGAACATAAAATAAAAGTACTCTTGAAATTGCATGCATTGTGCCACAATTTGTATATGTCACATGCAAGGGCAAGAATTGGCATTCCTTTGTAAATTTTACTGAAATGAAACATGAATTGAATAATGTAATACACAGAACTATAGGATGGCTATGTGGTCTTTCCTCTTCTCCCACACAGCAGGTCCTCTAGGTATGGCAATGACGTCCTTGTATAAAGGGAGATCAAAATTTTGTAGCATATATGCAAAGTAGTACAACTCTGATGCAGGTGTATAAGCACGAACATGCAGGCAAGAGATTAGTGTGGCATTCATGTCTTTCTGATGTGAGTATGGTATGAGCAAACATGGAAATGTGAACTATGGTGACATTATTACCAAATGGGTCCAAAGAGGAGCAAAGTGCTGCTATTCTTTTCGTGGTGCTGAATGACAAACACCAGTAACATCCATTAGAGAATCAAGAATGTGCATAGGGTACCACGTCGGTCGAAAGCCATTGGTGTGGAGTGGTGTGCCAATTTCTTTGCTAGTCGCAATTCTAAAGATGCTTGTCGATCTGAGAGACCAGTTTCATCAATTATGACAACAATGATTGATCATCCTATTGTCCTGATCTGTCCTCATGCAATTATCACTTCTTCAGCCCCTTAGAAAAGGCCTTGAAGAGTCAATGATTCCTGTTGGATGAGGATGTGCAGCATGCATCATGTACATTACCAAATGGCTATATTCAACCTGGTGCATCAGTAGGTTGATTGCCGCAGTGCTCACAGCAATTTTGCCCGATTGTCATACCATTTCTGGACAGTACGGCCTATGAATGGAAACTTTATGATCACCCCTTATAATTAACTATGAAATATTTTCTGTTCATTTGCAAACTGTATTCTATACTTTATATGACATATATAGTCAAATTTCGATTCTTAAAGTGTTCTTAGGCAAATCATTCTGTCTTCTAGAGCATTACTGTTATTTTCTAATTACTTTGAAAGGCCTCTAGAAAACTACTGTTAGTGAGAATGGTTTATTTATTTGGTAACCCTATTACCTTACTATTGAATAGATGCAAAAGTTATATTTACTTTCACTTAATGTTAGCATGATTAACTTAACATTCATCAGTGCACTGTACCAACATGCTACAAAAGGATGCAAATGAAAGTGCTATTTTTCATGGGGCCATATCTCAGGTTATATTGATCACAGGGATAAGGGGTCAAGTGCTTTGAATAGGCCTCAGTTAGCAATCATTTGTATACCTATCAAAAGAACAGGCATACTGTAGCTATCTTACAATACAGGGTCAAAATTTTAACATTAAACACTTCCTCTAGCCCATCTGAATTGAACATTGGTTGAGGTCTAAGGAGGACCGTAGACATCTTATAAAAGTACCATTTGTTCATGTGTGGCTCCTGAGAAAACCCCAAAAAACAGTGATCTTTGATACTAAAAGTACCAGTTGCGGGTGTGGCCTCTTCTATAATTTCTATTCATGGCAACCTGCCTAAATTTTTACCACATGTTCTTAAGATGATGTTCTCAGGAAATATTGAAACATTTTTCAATATAATTATCCATTACCAAGACCCAGAGGTTCAAAGTTACCATAATTATGCACATTAATACCTGGTTTAACAACACGAGAGAAGGAAAGTTGCTACTCACCATATAGTGGTGATGCTGAGCCGCGATAGGCACAATAAAAAGATGCACACAATCATAGCTTTCAGCAATTAATGCCTTTGTCAGCAGTGGACACACACACACACACACACACACACACACACACACACACACACATGCAAGTGCAACTTGCACACACATCTGCAGTCTCAGAGAGCTGAAACTACACTGGCAGTGTAGTTATATGGTGAGTAGCAACTTTCCTTCTCTCGTATTGTTACATTCCATCCTGGATTTTCCATTGTTTGATAATACCTGGTTTAAGACGTAAATGTAGTTTTAACTAAAGTTGTGAACACATGGCAAGGGTTCTGGGGTCATTGCAAAGGTTCTGCGGTCACCGAACAATATTTTTAATCTGCATTATTTTGCCAATAAATCATTATGGCATACTCTTTCTGTATAATGGGCACTTCATGTCTATACAAACATGCCCAGAGTGGCACTGTGGCGACAAAAAATGTGTTAAAAGGGTCTTAACAAGCCTGGACAGAACTTAAAACAAGTGTCAAAAATTATGTAAAACTGTAAAGTTGCTCACTCAGTAAAATATTTCTAATAACATTTTTAAACAATGGAAAATCCAGGATGGTAATGACAATCCTGTGAAAGGGATAGATTGCTACTCACCATTTAACAGAGATGTTGAGTTTCAGACAGGCACAACAAAAAGACTGCTGAACTTGTAGGCTTTCAGCCAGAAGACCTTCTTCTGAAATAGACAACATACACACATATTCAGGCAAATGCAGCTAACACACAGATGACCACTGTTTTTGGCAGCCATCTGGCCCCAGCAGCCAGGGACAGTGGTTATATGTGTGTGTGTGTGTGTGTGTGTGTGTGTGTGTGTGTGTGTGTGTGTGTGTGTATGTGAGTGTGTGACATCCCCGATATATGGTGAATAGTAATCTATCCTTTTAATAATATTGTTAATAGCATTTTCACTCTTTTAAGATGGAAATCATAATTCTGGCATTAATGGTGACTTGTGATCAGTGTGCATGGTATCCAGAAAAAATGTAAAGCAAATGATTTTGTGTTAACCATATATAAGAAATTATGTGTGTTGTCTTACTGACCTATAGAATCCATATTATACAAGCAGAACACCCTGCTGCAGCAGAGAAAAGAAGGGAACCAACAGAAAAATGCTCCTGTGAGAACACAAGAAAGACAAACATGTCCCTCTTTAAAAGACTCTTGACAGCTGTCTTAATCTGCATTCCACCATCATCATGAAAAAATTTGGCATGCAAACATATTAGCACTTTTTTGTGCTGAAAATGAGTAGCAGAGAGAGAAAGAGAGTGACAATGGAAAAGAGAGAAGTCAGTACCAGTGGGAGAGAAATAGGGAGGAGACATTAATGATGGGAGACAGAAAGTGGCAGCGAAAGAGAAAGGGAGATGGATGAAGACAAAAGCAGTGGTGGCCAAAGAGACATGAGATGTTGATAGTGAGAGTATGGTCAGTGGTAGTAAAAGAAAAAGAGAGACGGGTGAAGACTGAGACAGATGTAACAAAAGAGAGAGGAGGCAGTTGAAATGAAAAATACAGATGCAAAGATACCATACATAGTCTTTCTGGGTCTGGACCCTTCCAGACCAGCAAATTTTTAATGTAGGTGTAGGAGAGGGCGCATTTTGGATCGAGATTTTAAACACATTTGTATAAGGGAAAAAATAAGTTAGACCCCCACCCCCTCTCCCAGAATTTCTGAGTTGCTGAGGTATGATGGAAACAATGGCAGTAGGAAATAAAAACAAAAGGAGGCAGTGTAATAGATAGGGGAGCAAGTGGCAGTGGGATATACTGTAAATCAATAGAAGAAAAAGGAGACAGTGGGAGAGAGAAATGTATAGATAGTGGTGGTGGAAGGGAGATGCTGAATATGAAAGTAAACTGCAAAGAGAGACCGGTTAAAAGACTTAGAATGTTTTCTGTTAGGAGAGTGTGAATATGTTTGTATGCCAAAATTTTTGGTGCGGAAGGTGGACTGGAAACTGAGGCAGCTGGTTCCCAACTTTTCCATCGGGTTAAAAAGGAGCATATTCACCTGTTCTGTGCTGTGGCTGGAACATATTGCCACTGGTTTAATAATGCTTAACTCTTTCAAAAAGACTGGCCAGTGACCCTAGGGCACACGCACTGGATGGTACTATGCTACTGGAAATAAGTCCAACTTATGTATTAGGTATAATATTGTTACACCACTACAGATGAAACTTTCAGACAAAGTAAAGCCTATAATTTTAAGAGCCTTCAAGTTTTTGGTAATCACTACATTGTTTAAGACACAAAGGAATTACATACATTGGCTGTGAATGGGCATTGATTTCAATAAATGGGGACAGTTGAAAATTTGTGCCAGACTGGGATTCAAACCTGGGTGTCCTGCTCACTAAGCAGATGTGCTGATCACTGCACCATCCAGACACAGTCATTGGTCATTGTAAGTGCACGGACTACCCTAGCACACCTCTCGTCTGACCCAAACTCTCAACTTATCGACACAGTGCTACTGTAGTGCCCTTTTCCCATTATCCTCATTACTCATGGCATTTCTCCAATTCCTGTAAGAGTTTGAGCCTGGCGTGCATCCACACTGAAGTGATCACTGGCTGTCTTCACCTTAAAAGAATATACACCGCATATTTATATACATTATTTAAGCTATGTTTCTTTCACATCAAGTTTTAGAGGTCTCAGACACTATACTTTCATGCCATAGATATCAATAAAGTTCAGTGTAAGTTCTCAGTGCTAAGTTAAGCTTTAGCTTCAGTTAAGTGTGAGGTGCAGCAAAAGCAGGAAGGACAACTTTGTCACCACACTGAGAATGGATCTAAGACGGAGAATGTTAGCTGCCTGCTACACAAGGATGCCATTTTAGGCATCCATGTGCACTAATAATCAGCAGCTATGATGTAAATTACACATGGAAGTGACAAAGTTCTGTGAAAGAATGTCCTAGAGTTTTTCACGTTCAGACCCACTCATTATGCTGTTTATTTTTTAGCTGACATGAAGGATGTGAGTTTGCCACACTGCTTTAGTAGCTGTTATATCACTGAAGTTGGCAGCAGTCATAAACATAAGACAGTCGACACAAAGTGTATTGACATTTACCAGCAGCAATCAAGCAGCCAAACTTAACGTCAACTTAGCATCAACATTGTGTCCCTTCTCACTGCTGCCGAATTTTGCAATACAACGGTTATCGTTATACTGCAATGGCAAAATTTAATTTTGTATTCATTATGACTAGTAATTTCAATATTCCAACATTTTCAAACTTAAAAAAGAATATTGTGGCTCTGGGGAAGGGGAGTGCAGTTTGGATCCCCTCTTCCCTCCCCCCCCCCCCCCCAACCTCCCATATCTATGCCCTTGGCCATGGTAACAAGAAGAATGTCACCACCTTATTTAGGTATTGTAGATGTTCTGGATGGACTGAACTGGTTTCTCTGTTTGTATAGTCAGTTATTTTCAAATAATATGGCTCATCAGGTACAGTGACCTCAAAATTGCATATACCTCTGTGTCATGGGCACTAAATTAGTTTATCAATCGGATCTTGGATCCTCGTGCCAAATATGAATCAGTTTTTTAATGTCCCTCTACTGCTGTCTCAGGGTTTGAGGCACATGTGCCCCTTCCCTTGGCTATGCCCCATTCTTTAAAGTATGCAGTGTTCCTTTTCTGCTCCAGGGCAAGTTTCAGAGTGAATTTCAACACCTGCTGGAGGAGTGCATCTTTATCCCAGTTGCAAACAGTGGGCCACTGCCATTGTCATTGTGCATAAACCAAATAGTTCACTAAAGACTTGTGGAGACCTCAAAACCATGATTATTGCCCAGTCCATCATTGGTGCTCATCCTACACCTAAGTACAAGACATCATGGCATGCCCTCACCAGTGACAAGATCTTCACATAAATTGATTTGTGCGCGCACATCTCCTACTCCCACTTATGTGGCATCAAAAACATCTTGATAATCAACACTTCATTTGGAGTTTTTGAAATAACCTGCTCCCCTTTGGCATTGCCAGAAGAGGCCATAACTTTCAGGGACATTGAGATGTGCCATACCCTCTTGACAGCGGAGGGGGGCAGCTGTTATTTCAAGCCCATTAATTCTTTCTCACAGCAACTGGTCAGACATCAGTGTCAAGTGGGTGGGTTCCACAGCAGAGCTACAGCAGTCACTGCATCAAAAACAGTCACATGGTTTCGCATTGCCACTGGTCTAGCAAGTGGCAGCATGATCTCCACAAGAGGTCAATGGCCCTGCAGAGCTACTTTCCTTCGTGGGGTCATGTGGTCACAAATAGATCCGGCTGTATTGTGGCACGTTCATGATATTTAGGCCAGAGCCTGGGCTTCATCAGGCAGTTCTACTAACGAGTTTTCCCCACCATGCGCCGACCGCAGTAGTAGTTCATTAGAGTCTCATTAAAAAACCAGCAAGATTGTTGATGTTGTATCGAACCAGCACCGTCCTCTGCATGGAGCACCCAGTGTCGTCACCAGGCCTTACTAAGACGGGGGACCTGCACTGTGGACATGGGAGGACCTTGGAGGTGGCCATAGTAGTGCTTTGTGTTATTAACGTCATCAGCCAACAGACGACACATACACTTACTGAACTGCCGAGGCACAGGGCTACAATCACTTTATAATGGCTATGGTACACGCGGGTATTGTATTCTTAGATCGCCAGTGTTGGCAACGGACAGACACGAAACACTCATGGCCGAAGCTTTCAGCCTATCTGGAACTAGGGAACATGTGTTCAGGACGTTGTGAACAAACTATAGACTAATTACAGCGGTCACAGAAGCATTTAACCAATAATTCTTCTGCCCTAAAGACGCAAAAAACGCCATTGTTCTGTCGGGTGCGGCAAGATAAAATTTGTACCCGCCAGCTAGTTATTAGTTTCACGCACATGATGCGGAACGCAACGCCGCAATGCCTTTTCTTTGTTCAATTTTATGCATGCACCAGTAGCGCAACTACACATGCGTAATAGTTCATGCGTAATTTCCTGGAAATGAAGGCCGTGGGCCGGCCGTGGTGGTCGAGCGGTTCTAGGCGCTTCAATCCGGAACCAAGCGGCTGCTTCGGTCGCAGGTTCGAATCCTGCTTCGGGCATGGACGTGTGTGATGTCCTTAGGTTTACGTAGTCTAAGTCTAGCGTACTGATGACCTCAGATGTTAAGTCCCATAGTCCTTAGACCCATTTGAAGGCCGTGGGTAGTTGCACATTGCCTCCTGGCTCGCTAGGAATTTCTCGCGCTGTTTGACAGACGACAGACAACAGGGTCACATGTGTGCTATGTCGCTGCAGTTTGCTGAGCTCAAGCTCTAAGGAGAGTTACGAGCAGCGATGTCTGTTAACTCCAAAGAACGCACACCGAAATTTACAGATGATTGTAGACAAAGAAGCTGCATATGGACTACCACTTCTGAAGATTATTTGAATAAAAATTTTGTATGTGATTCCCTAAGCAACCAGTATTAGATGGAAAGTGATGTAAGTCTCGAAGAAGGAAAACAAGGAGAAGCAGCCTTCAAATTTTGTTACGTGTAGATAACATCATCAATATACAAAATCTGAAAATGCAATCACCGTTTTAGTGAATTCTAGGGTTTGTGACGTTCCCGAAATTGTCGAGTCCGATAATGTTAATTTGTACCAGTAAATAATCTTTCATGATTAAAGTTGTGCAAACACTTTTTTTATAAAATAAAATGCTAATACTGTAATGAATGCCAATTAATCTTCACATAACGCTAAATATTCCTCAGTTTTAGGAATAATTACTGCAATGCTTTGTTTCGAAATGCGAAATAAATAGTTCAGGCTGGTATATAAGTTGCTAGTTGCCAGCTAATTGCCAGCCCAGCCTTATTGTTCCAGTTTCCCAATAGTCCAGCCAACAAAGGAAAGTAGGGAAAAAATTCTTGTTGTCGCATTTTTTTTATTACAGTGATAGGACGGACTGCAATGAACAAGAGAAAAATCTCCATCGCTGGTGAGCGTGATGTGTTGGCGGAGGGGGCAGGGGGGGGGGGGCGGAGGGAGTTACAGGTCATTTTTTAAAGTTTTTCTTGAATAGCGCGAAAACCCAAAGCTTCTATCGAAAATGTTTCCCAGCTCAAAATTAAACTACATTAAATTTCATACAAAAAAGGACCTAATCTTTTTTTTTTTTTTCCTAGGACTAATAGACTCCATGTTACATGGGATGGAAAAATCGCAGATTGTTAAAAGTAGTGTTTTAATGGTATAAAATTGCTGTTTATGTTAAACAAAATGGGTTAAAAGCAAATTTTAAATTGTATATCATGTCTAAGTGCAGAGAGTCATATTAAGTGATAAATTATGATCTAGTCGTGTAATAGGAAGGAGGGTGGAGTGGCGGAATGGAAGCGTGTTGGGAGGTAAGACGCTGGACTGTGGTCATGCAGTTCCTTCCTTCATAGTTCTGCAAACTGAAGAACGAGCAAGCGATTCCTCACACTCTACACCCCACTTCGACCCTCCGCAGCGTACCAGTCAACGCAACGCGCAAACATGCTCGATGGTCTTTATTTTCCACGAAGTGCATTAACACTACATAGAATTCAGATATGAATTACTAATAACACTGACACAAGAAACGCGTATGTACAAGATCTACGTAAATCTCTGCACAGTATTCTACACTGCTAGGGGAGAAACATATTCTTAGTCATCGTGTATGGCAGGTGTAGCATCCTTCCGCGAAAGGCAACTTCCACCACGAGCGTTGCTTGCTTTTCAGTTTACAGACAGAGTATTTCCTGCCTACTTCTCTTACGCAAGTGGACAAAATAACTTCACCTAGAACTTATTATATAGTTTATTAAATGATTACATGCCTTCACTCATGCTTCATATGGCTCTACTGCACTTACGACCTTTTTTTGTAGGAAATTTAATGTAATTTAATATCTTTCTGGGAGACATTTTGGCTAAAGCCGTGGTTTTCGAGTTATAAAAAAAAAATTTAAAAAATCTCGAAATGTAGCGTCAAAGATTCTAAATCATAACTAATAACGCGGGAGCAGCTAAGTTCCGCGGAACAAAGTTTGGGAAACCCCAGGCTAGTGATGTTGAGTTAATCCACCATCCTTTCCCTTTCAGAGGCTTATTCTGTTCTTGACATGCCGCAACTTTTGCAAGAATAACTAATACATGACAGCCATCATTGGTGCAATATATATTTTTAAATAAAGAGTAATGTAGTAGTGCAAAAATTTGCGTATACGTTAATTTTCCATCTCTGCATATATCGATAGATACAGATATCGATACCATTTATTGTTAAAATGCTTTCCACGTTTCATGCGTTTTCACAATGTCGAACGAGTGAAATGTGTGAAGCGCATTAACCAAAATTATTAGTCATACTTCTTTATAACTTTGTCGCCTGCATTTAATTTTCATCTTTGTAAATGTCGATAGTTGTAGCTATCGATAAGTTTTATTTATTGTTAAATAACCTTCCATGTTTCATAAGTTTTCGCAATGTCGACCGAGTGAGACATGCGAGGCGCACTCGCCAAAATTATTTGTGAATTTTTTTTTTCTTTTTTGACTTCTGGACACTGACAAGTTTATACTGATGGAGGGCGACTGTGTACGACCAACGAAAGAACTCTGACGCCCACAATTTCCTAAGGTCAGTCTGCTAGTGGCTGGTGTTATGAGTGGTTGGTTATCTGACATACAAGTGCCAAGGAAAAAACTCAACTGATTTACCGAGTTTTGGTATGTGTTCCTTATGTGATTTATATGGGGTACACGCGGTTAGCGCAGTATGCTAGGATACTGGCCGAATACGCTACATATTTCTCGTTCAGGTGACAGGCTACTCATTACGCTTAACTGCCGCAGTACATAGCGAGGTGTACAGTTAGTGTTGACACGAGGTACTTTCTATAAATTCGCACCAAGGTGGGTATGGGGTCAAATGTCGATGGTTATTGCGAGAGTGAGTGCACGAGATGCTCACAATATAAGATACGAAAATTATGTTGTCTTTTGGACACGTGCATCGTTCGTTAGGCTTTTAGTTTGGTATTTTTGAGGCACACATTGCCAGCAGAAAAGAACTGTTACTACGTGCAGGCATAAGCTATTATTTGAAATGCCATAAAAGGATGCATGTGTCACTGTTTTGCCATGGTGTAATGTAACTGGAATAACACTATTGAACGAACAAGAACGAAGGACCCATCATCAGCTGTTATCTATTGTCTCTCACAACAAACTGTTGTTTTCAGAGTCGTCTTCTTCGTTTTTCAGTTGTTAAACATCCTCTCTGCTGCCATATCGTTGGCTCATCAGCACCCCGAATACCACATCCCATTCAGAGTCAATATGTAATTAATATTATGAATGGTTTTTCTCATGTGTATGTATGCAGAAAAGAGTAGTCTTGCAAATTATTAGTTGACAGTACCACATTCCTGCCTTATAGCAAGAACATATTCTATATAAATTGGGTTGTTTGTGTTTATTGGAAACTACCAATTGAATCTCATTTTGTCACACTTACCATGGAGGAGAATTGATTATTCTTCATGTCAACACCAAACACAGAAGAATTAGGTGTAGCAACCAGCACATTGCAGTGATGAATTTAGATTCAGCATAGTTGAGACAAAAATGTCACTCTCCTTCCCCGTTGGCAGTCTTATCATCAGAACCGAGTTCCCTATTCAGTGTGCTGAACATCCTGTTATAATATCATAGTTAGTACTAAGTTTATTACTGCATAACAACCACCCTTCTGCAGTGCATTTGCTTTTCTGTAAAGTTGATTTAACTTACTTTTGCTTTCTTTTGATAGTTACACTAGTATTGTTCAGCATTTTAATCCTGACACGGAAACTAAGCAACCCTGACAATCCTTAATGTAAACTTGATGCTTGGCTGGTAAACACTAATGAAGTAAATTAATTAACGATTGTTATCTATCGATTCTCACTGAGATGAATAAATAAGAAACTAGTTTCCTTGCTCTTCTATACAGTAACTTTGCTCTCTTGTAATTCTTTATGTAAAAGGTACTGACTGCAAATGTGTTGTTACTTTTGCTATTGGGACAGTGAGCTCTTATGTATGTAGTCAGCTGATATTTTTTCCATTTCATACTTGTGACAAACACTGGCATAAAAGAGATACGTATACACATTGAATGAAAACTACAATACTTATACCCCAGCTGTGCATTGGATGTCTATGAATACAACATGACCTGAGACACTTGAAGTTCTTCTGGCTCAGATAATTAGATATATGAATATACGTAAATATTTTAAGAGTAAAGGAGATCACGCACCAAATATCAAAATTGTTGACTTGTCGACAGGTGGACACAAATTATTTCCTTTCTGCCAGAACTTTTCTACTATTTATATGGATATTTTGTGTATCAGTATTAGGTTCTCTCACTATGATGCAGAACAACTCAGTTTTTACACATAGGCGTACACCCCACTTTCTCCAAAAACATGTGGCTCTCTCACTTAATATGTTATTACACAATGATAAATTTTTCTGTAGAGTACGAGTTGTCAAGCCCATAAGATTTCAGTTTGTTTAAATCTAAATTTATATCTATTGGTTTCTTGATATTGTTGGTTTAATGAAAAAAGATTTTTATGGCTGAATACCTCATTCCTTTCTGTGTGCCACATTAAGACTGAATGAAGGGTAGTTTTCTTTTCTAAGATTGTATTTCAAATTGTGATTGATTATTGACAGCAAACTTCATAATGAATTAAATGCACTAATATGTAACAGGGATATTTGCCCTAGGCTGTGACTAAGCCAATTTTCTGCAACATGCTTTCTTCCAGGAGTGCTTATCCCCCCAAGTATACAGGAGAAGTTCAGTGAAATTTGAAAAGTAGGAGAGATATGCTGGGCGAAGTGAAGCTGTAATGGTAGATCGTGATTTGTTCCTGTGTAGCTCCATCAGAGCATTGCCCGTGGAAAGCAAAGTTCCGGGTTAGTGACATGGTCAGGCATGCATTTTTAATCTGCTAGGCAGTTTTGTAACAGCATACACTGCTCTGCAGGATGAAAGATTAATTCTGGATGACATTGCCTACTTTATTCTGTTGATGGCTGTGTGCTTGCCATACTCTTCTCCTAACTAGTTAATTCAAATTTAGTATGAATGTTTTCACTTTCTAACTGGAATCTTTTGCCTCAATTGCTCACATTTGAGTCACTGGGCTTTGAGACATATTCAGAAATGTTCCGTCATGCATTAGAATCCTTTGGTGTCTGTTTTAGGTCCAGAAAAGATATTTTCACCTTGGGAAATATTATTTAATTTACCATCAAACATTGTTTAATGACTGCTAAACAAGTTGGTTCACTGTACGTCACTGGTGATCCTCTATGTGTAAACCTTAACCCCACTGTACATTTACTTTATTGTTTGTAATCCAGCCATCCAGGGAACGTCTTACAATGATACAGGATTTGTCATCATAATACAGTGAAAATAAATAGCTCAAAAATATACATACACTCAATATACAGGGTGTACATAAAGTCCGGGAATACTTTCAATTATTTATTGCATAAGAACCAAACATTGTACAAATGTCATACATATGTCATTTTGAAGAGGAACTCTGAAAGGTTTTTTCCCATGTATACCGCTGCAGTGTAGTTTCATAATTTGCTGATGGTCAGCACTAGCTGCAAACGTGAGGAGTTCAGTTCACTTCACTCGCATTTGGACGTCCGCTTCTCTTTGCTGGGCTCAAGCAACCTGTCATAACGAGTTTGTTGTGCCAGTGGTAAATGGCCTTCCTTGTTGGAAGCTTCTTACCGTGCTTGGTTCTAAACATCTGTTGAACAGCTGTAGCACACTTGCTTTTGCCAAACTCCAACTTGCAGAAAGCTCGCTCCACACCTGAACTTGCCATGTTTGTGCCTAGTGCTGACTATTGGCAAATTACCAAACTATGCTGTTGTGGTATAGATGGGAAAAAAAACTTTCAGGGTTTCTCTTCAGAATGAAATATGTATGATATCTGTAAAATGTTTGGTTCTTGTGCAATAAATGATCGACAGTGTTCCTGGACTTTATGTACACCCTGTATAAGTGTGCTTGAAGAGGATAGGACTGGTGATCGGCGATGGTCTTCATGATGGACCCATTCTGGCATCAGCCTGAAGTGAGTTAGGAAACCCAAAATCAGGATGGCTTGATGGAGCAAGCTCCAGCCTCTTGATACCTCATTTGGTTGGTTCGTATTGTACAGTGTTATTTTATATAAAAACAGTTTCGTTCTTTGTTGCTGCACACTTGAAGGATTCCCACTGGTGATCTGGAACTATGAACTTGCTGCTATACCCCTCGCACTGTCTCCAGGTTGGTAAACATCTAAGTCCAATACACTAGAAAAACGAGTCGGCATCCCCTGATAATGAGTGAAATGTTGAACTGTAGATCTTGGCACATGATTTACCTGCAAAAGCATTACACTATTTTTCTGTGACATGGAGATATAGTTATTCCTTTTCATCATTAACTACTACTCTGAATCCTCTTAAGTGATTTTTGATTGTGCAGTATACAGTACTTTTAAAGAACATTGTAGCTGTTTTTTTTATTCATATGTTTTAGTAATTGTTTTCATCTCCTTTGGCAGTCCATAATAAAATTTTATCCTCAGGTATAAATCATTTTTTTGAATTTTTTGTTTCCTTGGTAAATGTAAATCCAATTGGCTCTTGTTCCACATTATGTATAGAGCTATTAGTGAAGTATTTAGTAGGGTATTCTCTGATAAGCTAAACATATTAGTAGAGGTACTCACTTGGGTCTATAGGAAAGTTTGATATGAGTTGTTGGCTTTGGCGAGTGATGTTATGTGAAAGGCAGCTGTCATGTTACCTTGTGGTGCATATAATCACCATTTTGTTACTAATTGCGAAAGCCAATGAATGGGGAGGGGGGGGGGAAGACAAAGAGAGACTGGTTATGGTGACCCACTGATCTGTAGTTGCCTAATGTGACAGTCATTTTCCCTCTTTGTATGTTCAACATGAAGTTACTACATACTGCCCCTTTGTAAACATCCTTGAGAGTTTCATTTGCCTTCAGTATTAGAAGTCCCAGTGTCTTATCTGTGGCTCTAATATTGCTGATGACAGCAAATAGAATTTTTTCTCTATGTCTTATATTGTCTGGAAAGTTGATGTATGTTAAGAACGGAATTGCAGCCAAAACAGTGTACATGTGTTTCTTAACTGACAACAGTTTTACTAAAAACTGACTTTCACTGACTTTTTTTTTTAGTATTATTATTTAGTTTTATTACTGTTTGGACCCTATTTTCCAGACAAGACTGGAAACACCTGTTTGCTATTGGCTTGTATGTTTAGTAACATTTTATGCTCAACAGTCTAACAATGTGCCTGCAACAAAATTGTCCTTGTCAAGAGCTTCAAGCACCACTTTTGTGAACTTCATTAAAGAAGTTGTATTTATTCATGTATGCCTAACTCATTAGTCTATCCTTTATGACTGAAGGCAGCAGTGAAACTAGCCTGTAGTTTCCAATTCTCTCCACATCACCTTCCTTTAGTAAGGACACAACTTGTGCATGCATGAAGTGCTCTGGAAAAATACCTGAACTAAATGACTCATTTGTTACGTATGTTAATGGGGCTTGTATGTGCTCTGTGCATGCCTTAATAACAGGAACCGGAACCTCATCTGTACCTGGTGAGTTCTGTGTTGTCATCACGACTGCAAGCTCTGTTGCGGAGAGCATGACTGTTCCTGCTGTGTAAGTCATTGTGGGTGCTACATGGGTGTTAGGAAGATTTTGCTGAAAGTTTTCCACAGTAAGAAAGAAAGTCACTATCAAAATTTTCCAGTTCCTGAGGATTTTCTATTAAACTTTCTCTGATTTGACTTGTATGTTGTTATACTTGTATGCCTTTTCCAGTTTCTTGTTTTATGACCTAGGTTGGATGTCTGGTCACTTCCCCGACTCGTGGCGTGAAGCAATTTTAATTCCTCTTTTAAAACCTGGGAAAGACCGCACGTGCCCGGGTAGTTACCGTAGTGTTGCCCTCACTAGCTGCGTGGGAAAGACCTTGGAGCGGATGGTCAACCGCAGTCTTGTCTGGATGTTAGAATCCAGACAACTCCTTAGTCGCTTCCAGTGTGGGTTCAGGAGGTATCGCTCCACCTTTGATAACCTGGCCCTCCTGGAGGCGGCTATACAACAGGCTTTCCTGCGCCAGCATCACCTGTTGGGAATATTTTTTGACATTGAAAAGGCATACGACACTACTTGGAGGCATCTTATCATCAGGCAGCTCCACGAATGGGGTTTTCGTGGATGTCTTCCCAATTTTATTCGGTCCTTCCTGTCGCCACGTTATTTTCGGTACCGAGTTGGAGACGTACTGTCTAGTCGCTTTGAACAAGAGAACGGTATCCCTCAAGGTAGTGTTTTAAGTGTGACGGTCTTTGCTATTGCTATTAACAGTATTACGTCTGTTGTGAAAAGTCCTGTGCAGTGTTCCTTGTTTGTGGACGATTTCTCTGTATTTTGCTCTTCTTCAAGCCTTGCAACGACGACTCGTCAGTTGCAACTCACTCTGCGACGTTTGGATGAATGGGCACAGAAGAGCGGTTTTAAGTTTTCAACTGATAAGTCGGTGTGTGTTCTTTTTAACCGTTCTCGTTCCATTTTTGACTTGCCTGAGTTGAGGATGAGGGACACCGTTCTGAATTTTAAAGACACGGTGAAGTTTCTGGGCCTCACTTTTGATTCTAAGCTTACGTGGCTGCCACACATTAAGGAACTGAAAAAGCGCTCTTTAAGGCACTGTCTATTTTAAAATGTCTTAGTCACCACACATGGGGAGCAGACAGGACTTGTCTGCTCCGGTTTTACAGAGCCTTCGTGCGGTCCCTGCTTGATTATGGATGCACGGTGTATGGGTCTGCAAGACCCACTTATTTGAAGCTGTTGGATGTGGTGCACCATGAGGGGATTCAGTTGGCCACTGGGGCGTTCAGAACCAGCCCCATACCGAGCCTCTGTGCAGAGGCAGGTGAACCGCCACTTCACCTCCGGCGGTGTCTACTAATGGTGCGCCAGGCCTATCAAACATTATCCACACCATACACACCTGCATACCACACTGTTGCTCGGCCTCCACTGGAAAGGCTTTTTCGCAACCGGCAACGAGCAACAAGGCCCTATGGGATTTGTGCAAAGGATTGCATTTTAGAGATGGGTGTGGCCGGTTTTCATGTTTCACGTCGAAGTTGGAGCAGATATCCACCTTGGCTCCTCCAGAGACCCACACTGATTTTAGATTTGGCAAATTTTAAGAAAGACAGTACATCAGATTTTACTTTCAAATCTTTGTTTTTTAACATTTTAGACAGGCATCATGATTTTACAGTAGTCTACACTGATGGATCCCAACAGGGGGATTTTCTTGGCTGCTCAGTCGTGTTCCCCGACCGTGTCATCAGGATTCGCCTTCCCCAGGAATACACTGTTTTTTCCGCAGAACTTCACGCGATCCTGAAGGCATTGGAGCAGATACGGTTTACTCAGGGCACACACTTCCTAATTTGCTCTGACTCACTGAGCGCATTACAGTCACTGCAGAACCTGTACCCAGCGGAGAAGTTGGAACAGCTGATTTACGACCAACTGTACATCCTCCAACGACAGGGCAAGCAAGTGTCCTTTTGCTGGGTGCTAGGGCATGTGGGCATACGGGGAAATGAACAAGCTGACAGAGCTGCCAAGGACGCCTGCAGGTTACCGGAGGTGACACAATGTTCTATTCCTTTGCAAGGTGTCGTTTCTGTGCTGCGGCGGAAGTATATGCAATTGTGGGAGGAGGAATGGCTGGTAGTGAGGGGAAATAAGCTGCGGTTGGTGAAACCCACCATCCAGCCGTGGTGTTCCTCCTGCCGGTCACCTAGGCGTGACGAAGTGACCCTTACACGTCTTCGCATAGGGCACTGTCCTCTTACGCATGCCTTCTTCCTATGGCGAGAGGAACCCCCTCTGTGTGATGCCTGTGGCGTACGAATCACTGTACGCCACATTTTAGTTGAGTGTGATTTATATAGTTTTGTCAGGGCGGATGTTAATATTAGTGGGGATCTGCCCTCGATTTTAGCCGATGACGAGGCGAGTGTCAAGAAAGTTTTAAGGTACTGTGATGTTTCTGGGCTTCAGCCAAAAATTTTAGGTTGGAATTTTTAGTGTGTTGCCGAGTGGCTTACCTCTCCTTTTTATTCTTGTAATAGGCCAGTTCCAAACAAGTGCTATGTGTTTCATTTTAACCCCTTCCCTTCCGTTCTCTTGTAGTTCTCCTCATCATGTGCTGCTTTCCTCTTTGCTACTGTTGACGTGCAAACTGCCTCTGTAGACTTTCGCCTATAATTTTAATCCTATTTTTGCACTTGCTGCATTTTAGTGACACTTGTCCGTTGTTGTTTCCGTTCGGGTGCTAAAGACTACACTGTTGAGCACCCATAACTCCATATCCATCCATCCATTCCCTGCCACTGATCTTTTGCCTTCTTCCCCTCGCCTTCTTCCTTCCTTAACATTGGTCGCCATCTGATGACCTCTCAGATAGGGACCACTTCCCGTTGATTCTCTCATTCCATTCCTGCCTCCAGATGACCAGGTTACCCCACAGGGCCTTCCATCATGCTGGTTGACTTCTATACACTTCCCAGGTCATGTTTACACCTTCTTTGTTAAGTTGCATTGATGAAGTTGCCTGTGATCTGTCCGATAAGATAATCTCCACTGCTGGTGTTGCCATTACCTACTAGACAGGCCCTGTTAGCCGTCAGCTAGTCCCATGGTGGAGCATAGGCACTGCCACTGCCATCCGTGATTGTCATTGTTCCTTGCAACATTTTAAGTGGCATCCGTCTTCTGCTGAATTGTTATCTTTAAATGTCTTTACACTGAAGCCCTTGACTTAATCAAACAGAGGAAGTGAGTGTGTTGGGAATGCTTTGTGTCTCTAGGTTATTCTGTCCCTTTGTTACGGGTGTGCGCTACACCCTGCACCCTCCAAGGTTGTCAGCAACAGTCTTATTCAGGACCGTGCACTTCCAGGTGGCCTTTGTACACATCTGTCAGTACTCGCAGAATATCTCGCGACCTGTTGTCAGCATCAGCCTCCTATCCAGCTGCCTTCGTCCTCCAGAAGCAGCAAGCTGAAGGTTCCCACTTATGTTTTACCCCTTGTCAGGCAGAATCCTACAATGAACCTTTTAGTGAGCTACTTCTGGACATCTCTTCCTCCTTTGATTCAGCCTCTGGTTCTGATTCGATCCGTAATCAATTGCTTCAACACCTCAGTCCTCCACTATCACAATATCTCCTCTGGATGTTTAACCATGTTTGGCTCCAAGGCACTTCCTCCTCTCAGTGGAGAGATAGTATTGTTGTATGTGTCCTTAGGCCTGGCAAGTATCCATTGTTCCTTGATAGTTACCAGTCAGTCAGCCTGACAAAAGTCCCTTGCAAGTTACTAGAATTGACAGTGGCTCTTCAATTCATTTGGGTCTTTGAATCTTGGGACCTTTTGTCTCCTTACCAGGGTGGCTTTCGGGAGGTACAGAGTCTGACCGATCATCTGCTTCAATTAGAAACCACAGTTCAGCAGGCTTTTTCTCAGCACTGCCATCTTGTTGCAGTTTTCTTCAATCTTCATAAGCCCTATGACACTGCTTGGCGCCATCACATCCTCCATACACACCACAAGTGGTGTCCTTTTTTTTTCTCCTTCGCCAGTTTGTATCCCACTGGTCGTTCAGAGTTTAGATTGGCACTGATCTCAGCTCTCCACAGACCATGGAGAAAGGCATTCCACAGGGCTCTCTATTAAAGTGTCCTCCTTTTTTTCATCACTATTAATAGACTTGGGGCCTCTGCCAGACTGTTGGTCACACCTGCTCTGTATCTGGATGATTCCTGTATTTTGGCTGACTCCCACTCGGGAGGCCTCTGCGGATTGACAGCTCCAGGATGCCATCTGGTGTGTTTCCAGGTGGACACACTCACACAGATTTTAGTTCCCCCCCCCTAAAAGTTGAGGGTGCTGCATTTCTGTTGCCTTACTATTGTACTCCTGATCCAGAACTCTACCTTGATATACAAAACCTGACTGTGGTCCTCCAGTTCCGTTTCTTGGGTTGTCTTTCTTGGTTGCTCCATATCCATTATCTCAAGGTTGGCTGTTTTCTTGAACTCGATGTTCTTCGCTCCCTTGCCCAGGCCTCTAGGGTCGCAGGTTATGCTCTTACTGGGCATTAGTTCTGTCCAGAGTGTTTGTCAAGTTTATGGATCAGCTGCCCCTTCCACGCTGTTCCTCTTGAACCTGGTTCATCGTCCTGGTATCCATTTAGCCACCAGTGCCAGTAGTCTTCTGGTTGATGCTGGGATCCTTCCCCTTTTGTTTTGGTGGTCCCAGCTCCTGGTTTCCTATGCCAGCACTATCTACTCTTCCCTTGTGCACCCCCTCCTTTTCTATTCTTTTTGTAGTTTTGAGTCATCGCCCTCCTGCTGCCTGCCCTTGAGTTGTTTCACTGGTTGGACTCCGCCTCACTTCTGTCCACTGTGGTTCCCAACTCCCCTCCTTGTTCTCTTCCCCACATTATCTCCCAACCACCCACCTTCAGTTCATTCTTCGTCCCTGGATTCGGGTGAATCTATTGCAGGGTCTGAAAACCTCCCTCCGTCCCAAGGTATTCTGTTAACTGTTCCGAACAGGCTTATGGGAGCTTCAGGTTGCAATTGGTTTTTTACACTGATGGCTCTAAATCTGCTGATCATTTGGGATATGCCTTAATGTCTCCTGTTGGCACAGAACACTATCTCTTGGCTGCCACATGTGAGGTGTTTACTGCATAATTGATGCCATCTATTGAGCCCTCTGTTTTATTAAATGGTCCTACTTCACCCGAGTTTTGTTATGTATGGACTGAGTGAGTAGCCTTCAGGCTATCGCTTGGTGTTTTTCCTGCCACCCCTTGATCTCCTCCATCTCCAACTTTCTCACCGATCTCAGCGATGCTGCTTGTTTGGTTGATTTTCTTTGGCTTCCTGGCCATCAGGTAGTAGGGGCGGCCACCTATCCCCTGTTCTCCGTGACACCACTGGGAAGAAGGGGGAGGGCAGGAGGGCAGAGTTTGTGGCTTTACATCAAATCCCTTGTCGCTCAGTCATCGGCTGACTCTTGGGAGGATACCCCACACTCTGATAAACTTCGCACAATCTTGGATGCTCCCACCATGTGATGTTCTTCCTTCCGCCTCACCTGGTGGAATCTACCATCCTCTGCCGTCTTTGTATCAGCCATACTAGATTGACCCGTGATCTTTTACTATGCAATGAGCCGCCCCTGTTTTGTAGTTATGGGTGCCCCCTCAGGATGATCCATATTTTGGTGGACTAACCCCACTGTTTGGCCTCAAGCACTAAATAAGACCTTCCTTTTCCAGGGTGTTAGCAGACAACCCTCACATGGTTATGTCTGTCCTCGGTTTTCATCGCGAAAGTGGTTTGTCCTCTAAGGCTTAAGTCCATGAATTTTCCACAGGAATTGGAGTCCCTCATTTTGTGTTCGCATTGGCCTTGCCTCCACACTGGTCAGTTTCTCCACTCCTTTTCCCTTGGTATTGTCAGGTCTTATGTGGAGTTTTGTTCCCTGTTTTCTTGTGTCCTTTTCGCCTGGTGTTCTCCCCAATGTGTCTTGATCATGGTATGGTGTGGGAATCGGGAGGCATTCGTGGCAGTGCTGGTGCCCCACCACACTTAGCGTTTCTGTGGCTCTCTTGCGCTCCCCTTTTGCCCCACATCCCCTCTTGTTCTTTCCTCTTGCTGCTGCCCTGGCATACCTTTTACCTCTTTGTTTGCCTGTTTTCCCTTCCCCTGGACTGGTGTCGTTCCTCCCTTGATGTCTGCCACCTGCGATCATGCGACCGATGACCTTGCTGGTTGATTCCCCCCCCCTCCCCCGCCCCCCTCTTCCCTCTTATAATCAGCCACCAACCCACCTCCCCCTGCAGGTCCGGGTGTTAGAATAGGCCTGAGGTATTCCTGCCTGTTGTAAGAGGCGACTAAAAGGAGTCTTGCACGTTTCGGCCTTCATGTGATGGTCCCTGGTTGGGTTTAACCTCCATCTTTCGTAATTTTCCCGAAGAGCGAGCCAATTGGGGAAGAGTGCCTTACATGGTGCATCGTGTCCATCATGCATTGAGATCTGTAGCCCACTTTCTCGTCAGCGCATTGCAGTCCCGCTCAGTCTCCATCTCTTGGGCGAGGACACCTTCCTGGGTTCGTTTTCCACCATGCATTATGCAGTGTCGTTTTCTGCGCCAACGATGACCATGTAATTCTTTGCACCTCATATCTAGCATGGTAGTCAGTCCATTGTGGTGGGGCCGCCATGTACCCTCTTGGTTGTAGCCCCCTGACAACACAGGGATCACTGTGTTGATGCCTGCACCGTTAACTCCCCATGTATGCCATGGCGTAGATGCCCATCTCCCTGGGGCATCGGGACTCCTGACAATGGCCATCCTGTCAGGTGGCCCTTGCTGAGGCTGGGTGGCACCCGTGGGGAGGGCCCCTGGTCGGAGTGGGTGGCATCAGGGCAGATGACACACCATGAAGCATAGTACATCTCTTGCTGGTGGTCCGCCGCCAGCAGTCTCTAAACAGGCAAAGTCTAACTTCAATGCTAAGAAATATGACCCAAAATCAGTCCCCTCCCTGGCCACACCATGGGAAGAATGCCAGGTTAAGGATGGCGGTGAAGCTTATTCGCCCTGGTACCTCGTATGTACGAGAGTTGATGGAGAGTCTTTCATATCCATGAAGCCTGAGTTGGGCGATGTTTCTGTTACCATCACGCCCCATAAGAGCTTAAATATGGTCCAGGGTATTAAATTCCACAGGGACCTTCTATTGCAGTCTGACGATGAGCTGAGCGCCAATTTAGAGCGGCGAGGTGTTCATTTCGTCCGGCACGTCCATCGGGGCCTGAGAGATAATCAGGTTGCCAGCCGTGCCTTCATCTTTACTTTCGAGGGTGACACATTGCCCGAGAAGGTCAAGGTGGTGGTCTGCTGCTGTGACGTCAAACCATATATCCATCCCCCGATGCGGTGATTTAAATGCTGGAAGATCGGCCATATGTCTTCCCACTGTACTTGCAGCATCAAATGTCGAGATTGTGGACGTCCATCACATCCCGATACTCAAAGTGCCTCGCCACCCATCTGTGTCAACTATGGAGAGCATCATTTCACATTGCTCGCCAGACTTCAGGATATTACAGAAAGAGAGGGAAATCACAGAATATACGACCATAGACTGAGTGACCTACCTTGAGGCTAAGGGGATAATTAAACTGCTACATCCTGTGGCTATTACCTCCTCTTACGCCACTGCTACGAGAACATTTGTCACCCCATCAGATCCTCACATTCCTCTCGCCTCTGTCAAAACCAGAACACTACAGCTGCCCCTTTGACGGTGGGAGGGGGGGAGGGGGCACTTCCCTCGCTGGTGCTCCCGCACCACCTACTTTGGGAGCAACACCCCCCCCCCCCTCCTCCCCAACCATCGAGTATATTAGTCCCCACTTTTGAGCCGGAGAAGTGTGAGTCTTCTTCGGCTCCTCTAGGTAGGAAGGGGTCTCTTGGGTCACTCTCTTCCCAGGTTTCTGTTAGTGGGAAAGATGACACCCGCCAGTGGCTGAAGAGCCCAAAAGTAGCTGGTCGTACACTTCACGCTCGTCCTCAGTCCCAGAGACAGAGACAGTGAAGTCCTCCCAGCCAGGGAAACCCAAGGAGCAACGAGAGAAATCCAAGTAGAAGGTCCCCAAGACCAAGGAAATTGCAGTGGCACCCACACCACCACTACCTACAAGCTCTGCGTCTGTAGATGAGGTGGAGATTCTAGTGTCCGCTGAGGACTCAGGTCTCGGTGGACCCTCGGACACAATGGATATAGACTGCTCAATCAAAATGTCGCGGGCAGCAGGAGACTCTGAGGCGTAAACTGCCTCATTGAATGTTCCATGCCTTCCCAGTCTCATGATCATGTAATCCTCCAATGGAATTGCGGCAGTTTTTTCCACCGCCTGGCTGAGCTACAGCAACTGTTAAGTTGTACACCTGCTTTCTGCATTGCCCTCCGGGAAACCTGGTTCCCGGTACTGCGCACCCCTGCCCTCTGTGGCTATAAGGTATACTACAGGAACCATAGCGATTATAATCGAGTGTCAGGTGGAGTTTGCGTTTGTGTCCTAAACTCAGTCTGTAGTGAACCTGTGCCACTTCAAACCCCTCTTGAAGCTGTGGCTGTCAGAATAAGGAAGACGCAGGAAATAATTGTCTGCAATGTATATCTTCCTCCAGATGGTGGAGTATCCCTGAATGTATTAACTGCACTGATTGGTCAGCTTCCTAACCCTTCCCTACTTTTGGGAGATTTCAACGCCTGTAACCCCTTGTGGGGTGGCACCGTGCTTACTGGCCGAAGCAGAGATGACGAAATTTAACTGTCTCAGTTCGACCTCTGCTTCTTAAATACTGGGGCTGCCACACATTTCAGTGTGGCTCATGGTAGTTACTTGCCCATTGATTTATCAACTTGCAGCCCAGGACTTTTCCCATATATCCACTGGAGAGCACATGCCGACCTGTGTGGTAATGACCAGTTCCCCATCTTCCTGTCACTGCCCCAGCATCAGGCTCGCGGACGCATGCCCAGATGGGCTTTAAACAAGGCGGACTGGGAAACTTTCACATCTTCTGTGACTGTTGAATGTCCCCCACGGGAACATCGATGTGATGGTTGAGTAGGTGACTGCAACAATCGTTTCTGTGGTAGAAAACACGATCCCTCGCTCTTTAGGGTGGCCCTGACGAAAGGCAGTCCCTTGGTGATCGCTGGAAGTCGCTGAAGCAATTAAGGAGCGTCGGTGACCTCTACAGCGACATAAGCGGCGCCCTTCCCTGGAGCACCTCATATCCTTTAAACGGCTCCGTGCCTGCGTTCGCCAACTTATGAAACGACGGAAGCAGGTGTGTCGGGAGAGAGATGTCTCGACCGTTGGGTGCCATACGTCACCTCCCCATGTCTGGGCAAAAATCAGACATGTTTTCGGGTACCAGACCCAAACAGGTTTTCCCGCTGTTAACATAAATGGCGTGTTATCTATCGACGCAAACGCGATTGCCGAGCACTTTGCTGAGCACTATGCTCGAGCCTCTGTGTCGGAGAATTAGCCCTCAGCCTTTTGCACTCTCAAACGGCGGCTGGAAGGGGAGTCCTCTCTGTCAGTACACGCCACATGAATCCTGTAACGCCCCATTTACAGAGTTGGAGCTCCTCAGTGCCCTTGCACATTGCCCTGACACAACTCCTGGGCCAGATCAGATACACAGTCAGAGGACTAAACATCTCTCATCTGACTACAAGTGACATCTCCTTGTAATCTTCAACTGGATCTGGTGCAATAGCGTCTTTCCATCGCAGTGGTGGGAGGGCACCCTCATTCCGATGCTCAAACCTGGTGAAAACCCGCTTGATGTAATAGCTATCGGCCCATCAGCCTCACCAACGTTCTTTGTAAGCTGCTGGAACATATGGTGTGTTGGCGATTGGGTTGGATCCTGGAATCACGTGGTATACTGGCTCAATGTCAGGGCGGCTTCTGCTAGGGTCACTCTACCACTGATGTGTCCCTCGAGTCTGCCATCCGAACAGCCTTTTCCAGACGCCAACACCTGGTTGCCGTCTTTTTTGATTTACGAAAAGCCTATGACACCACCTGGCGACATCATATCCTTGCCACATTATATTATGAGTGGGGTCTCAGATGCCTGCTCCCGATTTTTATCCAAAATTTCCTGTCGCTTCGTACTTTCCAAGTTGGTGCCTCCCATAGTCCCCCCCCCCTCCCCCCCATATCCAGGAGAATGGGATCCCACATGGCTCTGTATTGAGTGTATCTCTCTTATTAGTGGCCATTAACGGCGTAGCAGCAGCTGTAGGGCCGTCTGTCTCACCTTCTCTGTATACAGACACCAGTACTGGTGTTGCTGAGCGGCATGTACAAGGAGCCATCCACAAGGCACAGTCATGGGCTCTAACCCACAGTTTCCAGTTTTCGGCCGCAAAGTCGTGTGTTACGCACGTCTGTCGCCCTCGTACCGTTCATCCAGAACCAGAACTTTACCTTAATCATGATCCACTCACTGCAGTGAAGACATATCGATTCTTAGGACTGGTTTTCGACACTTGATTGACTTGTCTTCCTCACCTTCGTCAGCTTAAGAAGTAGTGCTGGCAGCACCTCAGTGCCTTCTGCTACCTGGGCAACACCAACTGCGGGGCAGATCGCTCTACGCTGCTGCAGCTCTACAGAGTCCTTGTTCAATCCCACCTTGACTATGGGAGTGTGGTGTATGATTCGGCGGCGCCCTCAGTGTTGCGTTTACTCAACCCAGTGCACCACTGTGGCGTTCGCATAGCGACAGGAGCTTTTAGGACGAGTCCGGTGACCAGCGTACTTGTTGAGACCGGAGTCCATCCATTGCAGGATAGGCGTGCACAACTGCTGGCCAGTTACGTTGAACACGTTCTTAGTTAAAAACGTTCTTAGTTCTCCTGTGCATCCGAATCACGTCTCCTTTTCCCACCCACTGCGGTTGATCTCCCACATCGGTGACCCAGGTCAGGGTTTCCAATTGCAGTTTGTGTCCGATTCCTTCTTTTCGAACTGGAGTCCTTGCCTTTGCCACCTATACTTGAGGTCCATTCACGTTCCACTCCGTGGTCTACACCTAGGCCGCGGCTTCGACTGGACCTTTGACATGACCCTAAGGACTCAGTTAACCTCGCGACTCTCCACTGCCGCTTCCTCTCGATTCTTGACATTTAACAAGGCCTCAAAGTGGTTTACACCGACCGCTCTATTGCTGATGGTCACGTCGGTTTCGCGTATGTCCATGGGTGACGTACTGAACAGCATTCCTTGCCCGATGGCTGCAGTGTTTTCACTGCCGAGCTGGTGGCTACATCTCGTGCTCTTCAGCCCATTCGTTCATGCCCTGGGGAGTCGTTTCTTCTGTGTACTGACTCCTTGAGCAGCCTACAAGCTATCGACCAGTGCTACCCTCGTCATCCTTTAGTAGCGACCATCCAAGAGCCCATCTATGCCTTGGAATGGTCCGGTTGTTTAGGGGTGTTTGTCTGGACCCCAGGACACGTCGGGATCCTAGGCAATGAACTTGTCGACAGGCTGGCCAAACAGTCTACGCGGAAACCGCTTGTGAAGACCGACTTCTCTGCAACTGAGATGCATTCAGTACTACGCTGCAAAGTTTTGCGGCTTTGGGAGACGGAATGGCATAACAGCACGCACAACAAACTGCGTGCTATTAAGGAGACTACGAATGCGTGGCAGTCCTCCATGCGGGCCTCTCGCAGGGACTCTGTGGTTCTCTGCCGGCTTCGCATTGGCCACGCTTGGGTGACACGCGGCTACCTCCTGCGCTGTGATGACCCACCTCAGTGTCGGTGCGGCGTCCGGCTGACAGTGGCCCCCTATCTTGGTGAGCTGTCTTCTTTGGCCGCCCTGCGACGGCCTCTTCAGTTACCGGACTTGTTGTCATTAATTTTAGCTGACAACACCTCATCGGCTAATCTAATTTTACGTTTTATACGTGACGGTGGGTTTTATCATTCTATGTAAGTTTTAGCGCATGTCCCTTGTCCCTTTTTGTTCTCCACTCTAATGCTTTTAGGGTGGATGTTTTAATGTGTCGCGGAGTGGCTGGCTTTTCAATTTTATTTTCGTGGTCGGCCAGCCACGGTCATCGGCTCTCGTTTTTATCCCTTCCACCAGTTTCTTGCTTCTCTCTGTGTTCTTATTTTCCTGTTTTGTCCATAGTAGTGCTGGTTGTCCTTCTGTCGTTCTTCTGGTTCTTCCTTTCTCCTGTTATTGTGCTGTATGTCTTCTTTCTTATCTTCTTTTCCTTGTGCGATTATTTTACCGGGAACAAGGGACTGATGGCCTCGCAGTTTGGTCCGTTCCCATCCCCTCCTCCCCTCTTTTAAACCAACCGACCGTACAGCTTTACTGATTTTGATCTCTTGTATGGCTCCACCAGTGGTACACATTCTTAGCCTTCTTCAAACAAAGAGATTGAATTTCCCTTCTGTCCCTGTAATTCATATCGCACTGCCTAAGAATAAAAATATCATTGTGTTCTTTTCTACATTATCTAAATTTTTTCCAAAACCTCGAAATCAGTGTCTTGTTTTGCTTAAATCTGCCCTCTGTTATGAAGCTATGTGGTACAATTGCTATTAGAGTGTTCCTGTATCTCCTGAAACCAAGCTGAACCGCACCCAGTCTTTTTGCCCTTCCCCTTTTCCATTCTTTGCTAAGTTGCTCTTGCTAGTATTTTTTACGTTCGCGACTTACTGTTGGCAAATGCCAGAACATTCTTCAGCGAAGTCGGACCCAGTAATTCCTGAATTTTTCGGCAAACTATAATTAGATACCTTCTCTTCCTTGTGGTGTTTTTCCGTAGTTTTTGTTTCAATAAGTTCCCTTTTTTTCCAAGCACTATGGAGAATTTTCTTCCCTGTAGAACAATACCCCAGGCATTTCGTTCGTATAGGCGCCGCATTTTGCTAATTTTGGCAGTGTTTCAAGGTTATATTGCAGAACTCGATAGTCAGTGTTTTGATCTCTGTAAAACTGTCTTATTATCCTTGAAGTTACACGCGACTCTACTTTAGTGTTTCGTATGCTGTATCAAGGCCAACAAGTACTATAGCGGCTACTTCGTGGCAGTAATTAAAGTTTGTAAACAAGTTTTTATTCATGCTATTTGCGTAATAGAACTTTTATCTGGCTCGTCTTTATCTAAAAAACCTAGGTCGTTCTAACCCAGGACACTATCTAAACTTGGCTTGACGAATTAAAATTCATGGCTAGTTGTCATACCGAACGGGTTCCATATGTTGCAGTTGAGAAGAAAATTTCACAAGTGTACGACATCTTTCGAAATGTGGTGCTACAGAAGAATGCTGAAGATTAGATGGGTAGATCACATAACTAATGAGGAGGTACTGAATACGATTGGGGAGAAGAGGAGTTTGTGGCACAAGTTGACTAGAAGAAGGGATCGGTTGGTAGGACATGTTTTGAGGCATCAAGGGATCACAAATTTAGCATTGGAGGGCAGCGTGGAGGGTAAAAATCGTAGAGGGAGACCAAGAGATCAATACACTAAGCAGATTTAGAAGGATGTAGGTTGCAGTAGGTACTGGGAGATGAAGAAGCTTGCAGAGGATAGAGTAGCATGGAGAGCTGCATCAAACCAGTCTCAGGACTGAAGACCACAACAACAACAACACGACATCTAGTTTTGTAAATAAAAAAAGTCAGGTTCGACATCCACGTATTGTTTTTTACTTATAGATTTACATGGGTACTCCACAAGCCACTTTGCGGTGTGTGGCAGAGAGTGCTTTGTGTACCACTGTCACTTCCCCGTTTTTCTGTTCCAGTAGCGAATAGTTCGTGGGAAGAACAATTGCCGGTAAACCTCCGTACTGGCTCGAGTCCCTCTGATTTTATCTTCATTGTATTTTCGCGTGACCGACGTAGGAGAAAGCAGTATATTTGGTGGCTCTTCTTGGGACGTACGCTCTCAGAACTTCAACAATAAACCACGCCGTGATGCAGAATGCTGCTCTTGCAGCGGCTGCCACTAGAGTTCATCATCTCTCTGACACTTTCGTGCTTACTTACTAAATGAACCTGTAACGAACTTTTTCTCTTCTCTGTTTCCTTTATCAGTCCTGCCTGGTACGGATACCATACCGATGACCAGTATTAAAATGTGGTCGAACGAGATTTCTGTAAGCTACTTTCGTTGTTGGAGGACATTTCCTGAGGATCCTTCCAGTGAATGTCTGGCATCTTTCTTACTCGTTACTAATTTTGTGTGGTCGTTCCACTTTGAATCGCTCCGTAAGCGTGCTCCTAAATATTTTATGGAAGTAACCGCAATTGTGTAATCATACAATGAAGAGTCTCCCTGCGTATGTATACCAAACATGTTACATTCATGTTCAGGACCAGTTCCCAAGTACTGCATCTTGCTTCGATCCTCTGCTGGTCTTCCTGGTTCTGACTGCAATTTTATAGCGTTGCGACTGCTCTTTATACACTGAAGAGACAAAGAAACTGGTACATCTGCCTAATATCGTGTAGGGGCCCCGCGAGCACGCAGAAGTTCCGCAACACGACGTGGCTTGGACTCGGCTAATGTCTGAAGTAGTGCTGGAGGGAATTGACAGCATGAATTCTGCAGGGCTGCCCATAAATCCGTAAGAGTATGAGGGGGTGGAGATCTCTTCTGAACAGCACGTTGCAAGGCATCCCAGATATTCTCAATAATGTTCATGTCTGGGGAGTTTGGTGGCCAGTGGAAGTGTTTAAACTCAGAAGAGTGTTCGTGGAACCACTCTGTACCAATTCTGGACGTGTGGGGTGTCGAAATGTCCTGCTGGAATTGCCCAAGTCCGTCGGAAAGCACAGTGGTCATCAATCGATGTAGATGATCAGACAGGATGCTTACGTACGTGTCACCTGTCGTATTTAGACGTATCAGGAGGTCCCATATCACTCCAGCTGCACACGCCCCATACCATTATAGAGCCTCCACCAACTTGAACAGTCCCCTTCTGACATGCAGGGTCCATGGATTCATGAGGTTGTCTCCATACCCGTACACGTCCACCCGCTCTATACAATTTTGAACGAGACTCACGCGACCAGGCAACATGTTTTCAGTCATCAACAGTACAGTGTCGGTGTTGACGGGCCCAGGCAAGGCGTAAAACTTCGTGTCGTGCAGTCATCAAGGGTACACGATGTTTCCTTGAATGGGTCTCACGCTGACACTTTTTGATGGCCCAACACTGTAATCTGCAGCAATTTGCGGAAGGGTCGCACTTCTGTCACTTTGAACGTCGTTGGCCCGTTCTTGCAGGATCTTTTTCCGGCCTCAGCGATGTCGGAGATTTGATGTTTTATCATATTCCTGATATTCACGGTACTCTCATGAAATGGTCGTACGGGAAAATCCCAACTTCATCGCTATCTCGGAGATGTTGTCTCTCATTGCTCGAGCGCCAACTATAGCACCACGTTCAAAGTCACTTAAATCTTGATAACCTGCCAGTGTTGCAGCAGTAACCGGTCTAACAACTGCGCCAGGTACCTGGCTTATGTAGGCGTTGTCGACCGCACCGCCGTATTCTGCCTGTTTATATATCTCTGTATTTAAATACGCATGCATATACCACTTCCTCTGGCGCTTCAGTGTACAACAGCATCATCCGTGAAAAGCCTTATGGAACCTCCGACGTTACCTACTAGGTCATTTACATATATAGGGTGATTACGTTTAAAAACCTCCGAAGCGACGTAGATGACGCTGGGACAAGTGATTCAATATAAGACACATGGGGCCACAAATATCAGGAAATACTGCAAAAAAAAAAAAGACAAATGTTGAATAAGTGATGTCGCCAGATGACGTGTACGTCGCAGCATGTGCAGTGGTTAAGCTTATCGATCTGTCACACCTGGTCATTCCAACTCAAGTCAAGTATTCATTTCGGTTTGGCTATGGGCCTACGTGTGCAACTTGAGCACGTGGGGTTCAGGGTTCGAGTCTTGCATCTGGCAGGCAGTACTTTTTTCATTGCGTTAGACAGTTACTTGCTTACATTGAGATAAATTTATTATTTTATTTACCTTTCTCGCGGTCTCCGCTAGTTTATTGCGAAGTACAGTACAAAAAAAATTAAAATTACCATATTGAGCCACAAATAAATGGCGGCAAACTTCTCAATTTAGACGTCACCATTAACTTGATGAAAGGAGAAAATATAAAAATGCAGTAAATGAAGCAGGCAAAAGGGAATACAAACGTCTCAAAAATGAGATCAACAAAGTGCAAAATGGCTAAGCAGGGATGGCTAGAGGACAAATGTAAGGATGTAGAGGCTTGTCTCACTAGGGGTAAGATAGATACTGCCTACAGGAAAATTAAAGAGACCTTTGGAGAGAAGAGAACCACTTGTATGAATATCAAGAGCTCAGATGGCAACCCAGTTCTAAGCAAAGAAGGGAAGGCAGAAAGGTGGAAGGAGTATATAGAGGGTTTATACAAGGGCGATGTACTTGAGGACAATATTATGGAAATGGAAGAGGATGTAGATGAAGATGAAATGGGAGATAAGATACTGCGTCAAGAGTTTGACAGAGCACTGAAAGACCTGAGTCGAAACAAGGCCCCGGGAGTAGACAACATTCCATTAGAACTACTGATGGCCGTGGGAGAGCCAGTCATGACAAAACTCTACCATCTGGTGAGCAAGATGTATGAGACAGGCGAAATACCCTCAGACTTCAAGAAGAATATAATAATTCCAATCCCAAAGAAAGCAGGTGTTGACAGATGTGAAAATTACCGAACTATCAGTTTAATAAGTCACAGCTGCAAAATACTAACGCGAATTCTATACAGACGAATGGAAAAACTGGTAGAAGCGGACCTCGGGGAAGATCAGTTTGGATTCCGTAGAAATGTTGGAACACGTGAGGCAATACTAACCTTACGACTTATCTTAGAAGAAAGATTAAGAAAAGGCAAACCTACGTTTCTAGCATTTGTAGACTTAGAGAAAGCTTTTGACAACGTTAACTGGAATACTCTCTTTCAAATTCTGAAGGTGGCAGGGGTAAAATACAGTTAGCGAAAGGCTATTTACAATTTGTACAGAAACCAGATGGCAGTTATAAGAGTCGAGGGACATGAAAGGGAAGCAGTGGTTGGGAAAGGAGTGAGACAGGGTTGTAGCCTCTCCCCGATGTTATTCAATCTGTATATTGAGCAAGCAGTAAAGGAAACAAAAGAAAAATTCGGAGTAGGTATTAAAATTCATGGAGAAGAAGTAAAAACTTTGAGGTTCGCCGATGACATTGTAATTCTGTCAGAGACAGCAAAGGACTTGGAAGAGCAGTTGAACGGAATGGACAGTGTCTTGAAAGGGGGATATAAGATGAACATCAACAAAAGCAAAACGAGGATAATGGAATGTAGTCAAATTAAATCGGGTGATGCTGAGGGGATTAGATTAGGAAATGAGACACTTAAAGTAGTAAAGGAGTTTTGCTATTTAGGGAGTAAAATAACTGATGATGGTCGAAGTAGAGAGGATATAAAATGTAGACTGGCAATGGCAAGGAAATCGTTTCTGAAGAAGAGAAATTTGTTAACATCGAGTATAGATTTAAGTGTCAGGAAGTCGTTTCTGAAAGTATTTGTATGGAGTGTAGCCATGTATGGAAGTGAAACATGGACGATAACCAGTTTGGACAAGAAGATAATAGAAGCTTTCGAAATGTGGTGCTACAGAAGAATGCTGAAGATAAGGTGGGTAGATCACGTAACTAATGAGGAGGTATTGAATAGGATTGGGGGGAAGAGAAGTTTGTGGCACAACTTGACTAGAAGAAGGGATCGGTTGGTAGGACATGTTTTGAGGCATCAAGGGATCACAAATTTAGCATTGGAGGGCAGCGTGGAGGGTAAAAATCGTAGAGGGAGACCAAGAGATGAATACACTAAGCAGATTCAGAAGGATGTAGGTTGCAGTAGGTACTGGGAGATGAAGAAGCTTGCACAGGATAGAGTAGCATGGAGAGCTGCATCAAACCAGTCTCAGGACTGAAGACCACAACAAACAACACGTGTTTGTGAAATAATACCTGTTAACAAAAAAGTACAAAATGTAAGAAACACAAAATAAAAACAGTTATGCGTGGTTACTGCGAGAACAGTAATTATCTAACTTTTTCTTTTACAACCACTCACTCTTACAGAGGGTGTTATAAATTTGCACCGTCGTGGAGCGACGTGTAGCACTGGCCAAACGCGGTGTGTGGGATCGAGAAACCCAACCGCTGCACGTGCTGCGAGGCACATCACCTGGTGACAGATGTTCAAAATTTATCACCCACTTTTGGGATATTTTCCGACATTTACGGCCCCATATGTCTTTCATTAAAGTAACTTGTCGCAGCGGCATGTACGTCGCTTCGGATGTTTTTTCAATGTCAATAAGAGCCGCCCCATACGCTCTTACGTTACTTTTGTGTCTGAAGGCTTCTCTCCGTTCAGAACGACATGCAGTGTTCTCTTCGCCAGAAACTCAACCACACACACAGTTGGTCTGATATTTCGTACGTATGTACAGGGCGTTTCAAAAAGAAAGAGCAGATTTCAAACATTTATTTCTCAAAAACTACAAATGATAGAAACACAATTCAAACGTTTCTTGTCAGAGAAAGGTTCAAAGTTTTTCAATGGTCCGCGCAGAAGTTCCATGCAAATCCGCAGTGGCGCTGGCGTTTGTTTGTAGGAAAATGGCGACGACACCACAGGAACGATCATTTTGTGTGCTGCAATTTGCAAAGTTAGAGTCCATTGTTGGTGTGCAACGTGCATTCCGCCGTCAATTCAACAAACAGCCGCCTCGTCATAAGCAAATTTATGAGTGGCATCACAGATTCGTAGAAGATGGTTGCATCTGCAAGCGAAAAAGCACGGGTCGTCCACGCACATCGGATGAAAATGTCGAGCGTGTCCGTGCAGCTTACGAAAGGAGCCCTAGAAAATCCACGGCACGGGCAAGTCACGAACTAAACATGTCTAAAACAACGGTATGGCGCGTTCTGAGTAACCGTCTGCACATGAAGCCGTACAAACTGCAGTTATTGCAAGCATTGCGTCCTGACGACCACAACAAAAGGTTCGAATTTTCAACTGCAATTCTACAGGACATGGAAGAGGACAATTTTGCCGAACGATTAATTTTTTCAGATGAATCAACGTTTCACATTTCTGGTAAAGTTAATCGGCATAACGTACGAATTTGGGCGAGTGAAACTCCGAGGGACGTTATTCAACATGAAAGAGACTCACCAAAGGTTAACGTCTTTTGTGCAATTTCGGTAAACAAAGTTTATGGACCTTTCTTTTTCATGGAGAAAACTATCACAGGAACCATTTACCTGGACATGTTAGAAAACTGGCTATTTCCTCAACTTCAGGAAGATTCAAATCACTTCATCTTCATGCAAGATGGCGCCCCACCACACTTCTCTGAACCTGTACGACGGTACCTAAATAACACCATTCCAGGACGGTGGATTGGAAGAGCAGGAGCACAAGATCAATGTCATCGTCTGTGGCCTCCCAGGTCACCAGACCTTACTCCCTGCGATTTTTATTTGTGGGGGTACATAAAGGACTGTGTTTATGTCCCACCTATGCCCGCTACTCTTCAAGAGGTACGACATCGAATTGTTGCGGCCGTGAATTCGGTAACTAAAGACCAGTTGCGTCGTGTGTGGCAAGAAATGAGATACCGGTTTGATATTTGTCGTGTAACAAATGGTGCTCATATTGAGGTACAGTTTTGATATTTGTTGTGTAACATTTGGTACTCATATTGAGTGAAGGACCGTTGGAATTGTGTTTCTATCATTTGTAGTTTTTGAGAAATAAATGTTTGAAATCTGCTCTTTCTTTTTGAAACGCCCTGTATTTTCGAGTTCCAGAAGTGTCACAATACGCGAGCGTGAAATATGCTCCAAAATTCTACAACTGGCCGACGTCAGAGATACAGGCTTATTGTTTTGTGAGTCTGTTGGACGACCTCTCTTGGAAACTAGAATAACCTGGGCTTTTTCCATTTATCAGGAACACTCCTCTAAAGACGTACGGGACGCTGCTGCTAGAAGAGGAGCAAGTTCTTTCGCATACTCTATGTGGAAAGGATCGTATAGGTATCTCGTCAGATCCAGTGGCCTTCACTCGAGCGATTTCGGTTGTTTTTGTATCCTATGGTCATTTCTTTCGAATCGGTCATTATGTCGTTGATGCGACGGTTTAAAGGAGACACTATAATGCGATCTTCCTCCGTGAAACAGACGTCGTTTAATATTTCGGCCATTGCTGTGTCGTCCGTTTCAGTGCCATTATGGTTACAGTGTGTGTGGACAGATGGATTCGAGCCTTTTACTGGATTTTCGATCAAATCGGTGGACAGAATTTCATTCGAATTAGTTGAACACTGCACGCAGAGTTCTCCATTCGCTAATTTTGTTCTCGTTTATTGTTTGTTTGTCTGTCTGCGAGGCCGTGGCCCGTTTAAATTGGCAGTGAATCTATCTTAGCTTTCGTCGCGGTTTTTAAAACACGGTTGTCGAAGGAAGGCCGGTCTTTCCCATTCCCCACAACTGTGCTCAAGCGTGTCTAAAACGCGGTATACAATGCTCTTGAACATTTTCCATTGATACTCGACGTTGTTAACACTGAAGATGAAATTTTCATACTGACAGGTCAGATAATCAGAAATCTTGTATCTTGTCAGAAAGATCTTCGTATCTTTCTTTGTATTCCTCTTTATAGCCGTATTCAGCGATGCTGTAACGGCCTTATGAAAGCGGATTCCCTTTTCCATGCTGTGTCGAAAAGTTCGGGTCTGTTCGCACCAGCAGGTCTTACATATTATCTTCAGGAGTTATTTCTCTGATCAGCTGCACAAGGTAATTTTCTGATAACAATTTCACATGATATCCGTCCTAATCACTCGAGTGTCCCAGTCTATAGCTGGCAAGTTAAAAATCTCCTCCTAAAACTATAACATAACCAAGAAATTTACGCGAAATATTCTTCCTAGATTCCCCTCAACTGTTCTGCCACTACTGTTGCTGAGGCAAGGGGTCTATAAAAGCATCCGACGGCCACGTTTGATCCACCTTTAACAATTGTTTTCAATCAAATTAATTCGAATTCAGAATCTCTACTAATCTCACTAGATTTGTTGAAGGACATACATGTAAGATCTTGGAACTCACGTGTCAAGCATTTCGCACACCTTGAAGGATGTATGAGACAAAACTTTGCTCGCAAAACTATAAATTAGATGATGTGGTGTCGAGTTCTTTAGATGATGCAGGATCTGAATCCCACTACAAATATTTTCGAATCAAAATGTGCTTCAGAAACCGGGAAAACGCAAGATGTGAATGCTTTCATTAGTCCTATGCAAAACGTAGTTGTTTTTGTTGTGTGGCTGGTAGGCTTTCGCGACGTCCTGCATTTTGCCGTCAATGTAATTTTATGTTTATTTTGTTTCTCTTACCGTCTACAGGCGCCGGTGGTTTCATCAAGAAAAATGGGCAGCGTCAGACATAGCTTAGTATCCGCCGGCAAGTTGGCCCTCACCCGGAGTTGCAAAATACATCACGGTAAGTACCGTACTTAATTACTATAATGTTTTCATGAACTGGCTATTCGTAACTTGTACAGCAGAGCTGCAGATGGTTCTCGGTGCACTAGTCGAATGTACCGTGGTGAATGAACTTAATGTAGCGCGCGGTCTTGTACAAGCCTTTCCTGATCGATGCCAGTGGGAGGTCTGCACATATCGTCTTACAGCTGTCTCGTTCAGGTATCTGCAGACATGTTTCCTACGCCATTTTGCAATGTGTTTGGAACCTTGTTCCATATTAAGGTCTGTGACGCACACTGGCAGCAACGGTTCTCGTAGTGTTTTCGCACCGAGAAGCCGCTTACGCACTGAACTTGCAATTTCAACAATGTTTTCGGCTTCTACTGGGTGGCCGATGTTTCCAGCATGTTTCGAAACACACAAACGGCTGTCCGTGGCAGTGTCGGCACAGATCAAACGAAACGTTGTTTCTGGCCAGCTGCCGCACCATCTTCGCTGTGCGGCGCTACTTGTGTTTATATAACTAGTTGTGCTTTTGTTGACAAGTAATGACTTTGTTCCACAACCAGTTGGAATGAAGAAGTTGATAAAAACTCGACAAAACACACATTCATCTAGATATCTTTTCATTTAGTTACATTTATACAAATCTGTAGAACTTTCACCAGTGATCCAAAAACTTATCTTATTTAAGATACAGCGTATGTTTTCGGTCCACGACGACGACGACGATGACGCCGTTTTCTTCGGTTCTTTGAATCGTAGGGTATTAATAGTGCAGCGCCACACGCCAATATATCGTCCCCGTCACTAGGCATAACGTGACAGACGATGCGAGTGCTATACGAGAATGGTGGTGGGTATGGTGGTATCATCGTCGGTGTTGGCGGCGGCGGTGGCTCGACAAATAGTAAGATATGTAGCAACTGGCACATAGCCTTCTCATATTGAATGGCTCCAGTGGCCACCTGTAGCCAAACATCGCCACCCGACAGACAGATTACTAGCAACAGGGCTACACTCCCTCGCCACAGGAGACACCGGAGAGACGTTTGGAATTTAATGCATGACTTTGGCGTAGATTCTGATGATCAGAAACTGTGCGCCATTACCTCTCCTCCCCTTGCCGGCTAAAAATTGGCGAAGAAAATGTTTTCACCTCGGGGTTTCTAACCGGCTCTCTGGAGTCTATCGCACAATCGTACGTTAGCGACCTTAGCTACGGAGGCGGATGTGTGTCGTGGTAATACACGGGATGTGCATACCGCAGGATAAGTCTGAGTCAAATTCCGAATATACCATTCCTATTTTTCTTCGCTAGTTTTGCCATCATTTGAACGTGGCACTACGAATAGACGTCACGAAGGCCACGAATAGATGTCACGAAGGCCTCTGTTACGAGAAGATAGTTTGATAAGTATCGTAAAAAAACGAAGAAAAAATGTTTCATAAACAACTCCCACTTCTCGACATTCTGTCCTTTGAGGGATATATAGACTCGTAACAGCGATCCTCCAGCTTTGCCATCCATCGGGAAAAAAAGGTTCTGCCAAACTCTGCAAAATACTCGTTCACTGGAATTATCACTTTCTCATTTGATGATTTTTTTTCCCCAGCAACGCAAAGTTTCAAATTAGGATTAGTAAGAAGTCACTTGGGATTAGTTCTTTTGAATAGGGTGAATGAGGAACCAATTCAAAGCCCAGTTCAAACGTTATCGCTGATCTGTGGGATGGTGCAGTACCTAGTCTCTCTTCAGCCAACGCAAGTTACAAACGATCCAACAATGAAGCATAATCGAGTCCAGTTGTCGTTCTGCCTTTTCCAAGTAATCTGTGAGGATTATTCCTCTCGAATCTCAAAAAGCATTAGCTATCACCTTACCAGCTGACAAAATGGTCTTTGTCTTCTTCGGTGCACTTTCACCAGCCTTTGTTCTGACTGCCGTTTTGACTCAGGTGTGTAATGCTGGATGCAGGTTTCATAAACAGTCACAGATCGGCGCAAAAAGTCCTGTGGATTGCGATTAAACACTGTCGGGCATGGTGTTGAGATATTGTCGGATACGCCTTTGGTCGACTGTGAACAATCGCAGCACCTGCCTCGCACATAGCTCTTCACGGCCAATTCTCCGTTCAGGATATTATGCACACGCTCAGTCGTGATGATGACAGCTGGACGGCCAGAGTGCGCTTAGTCTTCGTTGCTTGTCCAACCAATTAAATTCACTAACGCAAAAGTAAATGGTCTTCAGTGATGGAGCAGAGCCCGCATGAACTTTACCCAATTCTGTTTTGATCTATGCAGCAGTCCAATCCTTCAAATGAAAATGTTGAATAACAGCATGAAATTCGACTTCCCTCAATTTTCATTCGCAACCGACAAATTGACAAATGCAGACGACTGTCAACAAAGAACCATACGCTTTAAGTTTCCCCGACTCACTGCCTTGCCTTGCTATAGACGAACTGTTAAATTTTAACTACAAAGTAGTAGAAATTTCGATATACAATTGTAAGCAATGCTTTCCTTAACTTTTCTTATGAAAAGGTTTAGTCCCTGAGATTCCAGTATCAGATCATGTCAGCATTCATTTTTGTACATGTAATCTTTTCCTCAGGAAATGTTTGATATTGATTTGCAGTAGTACGCGTACAACGATTCGCTGAGTGGTCAACATCCTCGTAGTTCCTTCTGTCGCAGTGAATTTTTACTAAATAGAAATATAAAAGCATTTTAATCATGCAGAGGAACAAAATTACTTTAGATGTGTATCCAGCACAATGGTCCAATTTCAAGTCGTGAACGAAATTGTAAAACGAGGCAGTGAGCGTGAATTTATGAGTTTGCTTATGATTAATAGAAGTTGACTTATCTTAAAAAAGGAAAAAAAATTTGCTAACAATCTTTGAGAGGTAGGTTAATATCCTGAAGAGTGTGTCATTGCTTTCATGTTAGACTTCATCAGGCTAACGAGAAATCCAGAAATGAAAGGGGAATCAAGAAAAGGAAAATAAACTATAATGAGATTAAAATAGTAAACAACGAACACCTCACAAAAAACTGTACACATTGACGGAGAATTCATAATATCAGTTTTTGTGATGGAGTTGAAAAGAGTGGTCCGAAGGACAGAAGAAGAATTAAGTAGAAGAGTAAAAATCTGCAGTAGTAATCAACAGCGTAATTGTTGCAATTGGAGCTCGAGCACCGCGTATTTTATGGCCCATAAACGACTTAGAAGTTACTATGCAGCTGTCTGTAGTACCACTCTCCGCAACCGATGTTGGTGACACACGCTTGGACATTGTTAGCAAAAGGTAAGCCGTGCTTAAACTCGGTTTACCTTTTGCTGACACCTAATATTCACTCCATTGAAGTAGTGATAGGTGGAAAAGCTTACGAGACACAAGGAAAAAAGGATAAATCGTGAGATGGTACAATTATTGTTGGGTGTGCTACAAGTATACTTGGAGCTAAGATGTTACAATTATTGTGGTTGGTCTACTAAAAATATACTTGATCGGAGCTAGTGATCTTTCGTGTAGTATAGTATAGACATCATTTTCTTATCTCATGTCATGATGTGACCTTGGCTAATTACTGCTGTCCGTGACACAGGGTAAAATTTTTGGTGAGTGACGTTTATAGCAACACACGCCACAATCGCAGCAATGGAAAAGTGTCGACCTGCCGAATAATTTTGGAAATGCTATGTCCCTTCTTTCTAGGTCATATTATGTTGCCCCCGTGAGTTTAGTTTGTCATTAACAGCCGATTATGTCTTCTTATGAAGTTAAGACACTACTCAGCCTGGTCCGTGCATTCGTAAGCCGTTTAATGTTACTTGATCATTTCATGGGCACTTCACTCTATCAGCCTCGTTACAACTCTACGTTAATACCTAGATTTGGCGACACATTTACACTGATCTGAAAGGGTAACATGTCGCATTCTAGAAATCAAATCACTTCCCTCCATGTTCTTAGACGGACTTTAGTGTGTGCAGTTAATACTATAGTTTCCTCGGAAACATCCATTGCGATTCCAATCCACTCACGCGCGAAATGTTTTTCAGTATCCATCTACCTGTTGTGAGGTTTCAGAGTTCGTAATTTCGCGATAAGTAAGTTTCTTAGCATTCGGAAGACTATTTTTTTTTTAGATGCAAGTTTCGTTGGGGTTTCATTACAGTTGTAAAGGCAAACTATATTATTTGAGGAGTTGTTTCTTGAAGTATGATTTTCCTGGGGCTATCGCTACACGAATACTTGTAACATCTTTGACGCCATTTCATTTATATCAAACTTACGACGTGCTCAGCTTACGGCGTGTAAATTATGCTGGAAATAATATTTTGAATCGATGTAATAGTCTTATTTTATTTGGTTCGCTTCTGTTTGTCCGCCGAAAGTGACAGTGGGATGACACTAGTATTTCAATAGCCAAATAATAATAAAAAGATTCTTGACAGTACCAATATTTGTTGATCCTCGCACGACATGCTTGCATAAACTGGGATTTGTTAAATTACCGTGCATCATTGTTTTAAAACTGCCAGTCTTTGTGAACGTGTTCTGTGGCCTCATTCTACTTTGGAGTACTGGTTAGATTGCGACGGGGTCGACTGCGTGGGAGTGAGCATGTGGCAGCGTGCCAGCCGGGGCGAGCCGAGTGCATTAACCAGTCGCGCACAGTTGCTCACGAAGTTGGACGCTATCAACAACTCAAGCGTTCGTACTTTAACGTGGGCAATCACGAATTCTCACCCATCCGTTTCTTACTTCCTGTCCCCATTCTCTGTGTTATACAAATGCATTCACCCTTCTTCGACTGATTTTCCTTCCAATTTGAAAGTACGTACAAAAATCCTACTTCTAAACCATCTTTAAGTAGCAAAAGTTATTTCGAAACTGGTACTTATTCAGAAGTAATATAAATCTTTAGAAAACTCATTTGATTTTAATGCAAGACTCTTCCAAAGAATACCGTGAATCCAGAATGAGATTTTCACACTGCAGCGGAGTGTGCGCTGATATGAAACTTCCTGGCAGATTAAAACTGTGCAGGACCGAGACTCGAACTAGGGTCCCGAGTTAGAGTCTCGGTCCGGCACACAGTTTTAATCTGCCAGGAAGTTTAATACTGTGAATGTTTTGTTGTGCAACTCTTACTATCAAAATAATTTCCTATACAACATATGCGCCCTCATTTACAAATTCGCTATCATTTTTCGTAATATCTTCTGCCTGTTTTGCATTTGCTCCATTTCACATAAGCAAGAACTCCATTTTTAAATCCTTTGAATAGCGGAAAGAAAAGCCGCAAGGATAACGTTAGCTCACGGGGATTTTTCTGAGAACTTTGATGTCTACTGCAAGCACATAATCACTAGAATCTACTTATGTCATTACTGGAGTTTAATGAAAGAACAAACTATCGGAATTTCCATTCCAAGAGGCAAGTTTAAAGTGCATCTGCAACTAGTCACCGCTCCAGGAGATGTGAAGCTTGTATCTTGTAACACACTGCATCTATCCTTCGTAATTACTTCATTTTGGCGAGGTAGTGTGCCTGAAAGTTCCTTCAGGTACGTATGTCATATCCAGTTGAAGTCACTAATTTAGGATTAGATCCTGTAGAGCTATCAAATTTCACGGATGTTCATTATTGCGTTTTACCCGCTGTTCCAGATAATCCCAGATTTTTTTCTGTGGGATAGAGATCGGGTGATACAGCGGGCCATTCGAAGTACAATACGGACTTGAGTTTTCGTCAAAGTAGGAACGTATGCGTGCTGCTCTGGAAGACACGAGTGTCCACAGCATACTCATCATGAAAGAACGGCAACTCTTGGTCCTGGAATGTTGAATTAAACATCCTGGTTCATTTTCACGGTGACTTGAATGAGTTAGCCGTAAGACAGGATGCGAGAAACACGCCCAAATCTTCTCGGAACCCCCTCCACCGGAACTGCACCTTCCATACTCTGCCGGTTAACGTCTTATTGGACCATTGGTGCACTTGACGCCTCGTATCATTTTAACAGGCTTAGTAGCGACTCTTCGGACCACTTTACACGCCTCTACTCCGCGGCTGTCCATGTGTTCTTGGCCAGCCGAAAATGTGCACCTGTGAGCAGTGCCCATTTGCGTGATACCCATCTCCAGAGATCCTTTGCATGTAGTTACCTTGGCAGTCTTTGCTCGGAATCTGGTTGAGATGGTCTTGCGTTACCTGACAGCAATTGCTGTCGGGTTTGAAATTGTTTGTCATTGACAGTGACACTCGTCTCCTTGTGCCTGTCGGTTAGGATCTTTTTAAATCACTGTTCTTATGGCGTATTAGATGGCTGCGAGTGGTACACCTTTCTTGTAGACACTATAATACGCAAACTGGATAGATTCACACACAGTGTGCTCATCGCCATGTCCAAATACGGTAGCCGCATTTTGCGATTCTGTCATGTCTTCACGTTAACCTATTTCACTGCGCCAGTTCTATACAACCGAGTGGCACTTCACTGCCATGGCTTACATCTGCGATGAAGGGTTACGTGACGGCTTGGCATCAGTTCTACTTCGCCTACGGCTTTCCAAAGCGGCCAGTGTGTTCTTTTATCTTTTTGCCGTGAACTTACTTCCAATGAGGTGATAAATCATTTTCTTCTTCTTCTTCTTCTTCCGCTTCTCCTCTCAAAATGCTAAGCCTCATCTCTACAGCCATAGCTTCCTCTCTGTGGCTGTCCTCTTCATCTCCATGTATGAAAAATAGCACATCTCATTGGATTCTACTCTCTTCTCTCATTCTCACTGGTTAGTGGCAACTTTTTTTTTGTTCTTCTTTGTTATCAGATAAATGTAATGTGCCGAGTAACTGCTCATCTTTTCACTCCTCGCATAGACGGCAAGAAGTGTTGCCCTCGACGGTCCATTGGCCTTGACATGCCTTAATCCTGCAGCGTACCTGTTCGGCCTTGGTATGTTTTTCGGTGTCAGTAGCACATACAGGTAAAGGTAGGTAGACGCTGGTGGCCTTCTCATGTGCGGATGGAGATGTACTAGATACTATACTGTTTTTGATGACCAACTGTTTAATTATGAAGCTGGTATCTGTGCAGATATCATTGGTGAACTTGGAGCTCTCGAAGAATGAAGCTACAATTAAATCTAGACCTTTCGCTCTTTGCTCTATTACGAGTGTATAAAGTCGCAGTTGCTTTGTGTTGCTCCTGCTGTTCATGTTCTTTTATCTCTTGCGCGAAAGATGGAGTGCATTTTTCCTTTTTTTTTGCCATGCTTGCTTCATTTTCGTGGATCTGGATGGTGCTAGCTACCTCATGCTACTTTTAAGTTGGTTATAAGGCAACACACACTATTTAAATGCGATGTTTGCTTCCCTGATGAGGCCACAATATTTCAGTGCAGGCTGGGTACTGCGTACTCTGTCAGCAGCTTAAATAGAGAATGACCCAAAAGTCCGTTAACATTTGAAAATGGACTAACTCACAGAATAATGTAGATAGAGAGGTAAACATATACAAACGTGCGTAAAATGACGTGGGGTTTCATTGAAACCAAAAAAGAGCGCAAAGCTAACCAACGGATGGCTCTGAACAGCAACAAGCTAGTGACACCGCATGAGAATCGTGTATAAAATGAGCCCAGTGAGAGGTTGAGTCAGATAATCCCCATCCTGGCTGATAAACACCTGCTGGAAGGTACGTCTATTATACAGGATGGCGCTCCACCCCATACTGCTTGCACATGCGAAAGAACTCCCGCACACAGTGTTTGATGAGGATCGTGTGCTTGGCCTCCCAGGTGCCAGGGTCTGAATCAGAGGCTGAGACGGTTCTGCGACCATGTGGGCTGCAGATTCCTCGACTTGCGCCATAGGGTGGTGGGGTTTCGGGTTCCGCTGGATAGGTCAGGAGTCCACTACACGCAACAAGCGGCTACACGGGTAGCAGGGGTTGTGTGGCGTGGGCTGGGCGGTTTTTTAGGTTAGATGGCCTTGGGCAAGTACAGAAAGGGCAACAGCCTCAACGGGTGCGGGGCAAAGTCAGGACATGCGGGGACCAAGCAGCAATCGGTATTGTAATTGTCAACTGTCGAAGCTGCGTTGGTAAAGTACCGGAACTTCAAGCGCTGATAGAAGCACCGAAGCTGAAATCGTTATAGGTACAGAAAGCTGGCTGAAGCCAGAGATAAATTCTGCCGAAATTTTTACAAAGGTACAGACGGTGTTTAGAAAGGATAGATTGCATGCAACCGGTGGTGGGGTGTTCGTTGCTGTTAGTAGTAGTTTATCCTGTAGTGAAGTAGAAGTGGATAGTTCCTGTGAATTATTATGGGTGGAGGTTACACTCAACAACCGAGCTAGGTTCATAATTGTCTCCTTTTACCGACCTCCCGACTCAGCAGCATTAGTGGCAGAATAACTGAGAGAAAATTTGGAATACATTTCACATAAATTTTCTCAGCATGTTATAGTCTTAGGTGGAGATTTCAATTTACCAGATATAGACTGGGACACTCAGATGTTTAGGACGGGTGGTAGGGACAGAGCATCGAGTGACATTATACTGAGTGCACTATCCGAAAATTACCTCGAGCAGTTAAACAGAGAACCGACTCGTGGAGATAACATCTTGGACCTACTGATAACAAACAGACCCGAACTTTTCGACTCTGTATGTGCAGAACAGGGAATCAGTGATCATAAGGCCGTTTCAGCATCCCTGAATATGGAAGTTAATAGGAATACAAAAAAAGGGAGGAAGGTTTATCTGTTTAGCAAGAGTAATAGAAGGCAGATTTCAGGCTACCAAACAGATCAAAACGAAAATTTCTGTTCCGACACTGACAATGTTGAGTGTTTATGGAAAAAGTTCAAGGCAATTGTAAAATGCGTTTTAGACAGGTACGTGCCGAGTAAAACTGTGAGGGACGGGAAAAACCCACCGTGGTACAACAACAAAGTTAGGAAACTACTGCGAAAGCAAAGAGAGCTTCACTCCAAGTTTAAACGCAGCCAAAACCTCTCAGACAAACAGAAGCTAAACGATGTCAAAGTTAGCGTAAGGAGGGCTATGCGTGAAGCGTTCAGTGAATTCGAAAGTAAAATTCTATGTACCGACTTGACAGAAAATCCTAGGAAGTTCTAGTCTTACGTTAAATCAGTAAGTGGCTCGAAACAGCATATCCAGACACTCCGGGATGATGATGGCATTGAAACAGAGGATGACACGCGTAAAGCTGAAATACTAAACACCTTTTTCCAAAGCTGTTTCACAGAGGAAGACCGCACTGCAGTTCCTTCTCTAAATCCTCGCACAAACGAAAAAATGGCTGACATCGAAATAAGTGTCCAAGGAATAGAAAAGCAACTGAAATCACTCAACAGAGGAAAGTCCACTGGACCTGACGGGATACCAATTCGACTCTACACAGAGTACGCGAAAGAACTTGCCCCCCTTCTAACAGCCGTGTACCGCAAGTCTCTAGAGGAACGGAGGGTTCCAAATGATTGGAAAAGAGCACAGGTAGTCCCAGTCTTCAAGAAGGGTCGTCGAGCAGATGCGCAAAACTATAGACCTATATCTCTGACGTCGATCTGTTGTAGAATTTTAGAACATGTTTTTTGTTCGAGTATCATGTCGTTTTTGGAAACCCAGAATCTACTCTGTAGGAGTGAACACGGATTCCGTAAACAGCGATCGTGTGAGACCCAACTCGCTTTATTTGTTCACGAGACACAGAAAATATTAGATACTGGCTCCCAGGTAGATGCTATTTTTCTTGACTTCCGGAAGGCGTTCGATACAGTTCCGCACTGTCGCCTGATAAACAAAGTAAGAGCCTACGGAATATCAGACCAGCTGTGTGGCTGGATTGAAGAGTTTTTAGCAAACAGAACACAGCATGTTGTTATCAATGGAGAGACGTCTACAGACGTTAAAGTAACCTCTGGCGTGCGACAGGGGAGTGTTATGGGACCATTGCTTTTCACAATATATACAAATGACCTAGTAGATAGTGTCGGAAGTTCCATGCGGCTTTTCGCGGATGATGCTGTAGTATACAGAGAAGTTGCAGCGTTAGAAAATTGTAGCGAAATGCAGGAAGATCTGCAGCGGATAGGCACTTGGTGCAGGGAGTGGCAACTGTCCCTTAACATAGACAAATGTAATGTATTGCGAATACACAGAAAGAAGGATCCTTTATTGTATGATTATATGATAGCGGAACAAACACTGGTAGCAGTTACTTCTGTAAAATATCTGGGAGTATGCGTGCGGAACGATTTGAAGTGGAATGATCATATAAAATTAATTGTTGGTAAGGCGAGTACCAGGTTGAGATTCATTGTGAGAGTGCTTAGAAAATGTAGTCCATCAACAAAGGAGGTGGCTTACAAAACACTCGTTCGGCCTATACTTGAGTATTGCTCATCAGTGTGGGATCCGTACCAGATCGGGTTGACGGAGGAGATAGAGAAGATCCAAAGAAGAGCGGCGCGTTTCGTCACAGGGTTATTTGGTAACCGTGATAGCGTTATGGAGATGTTTAATACACTCAAGTGGCAGACTCTGCAAGAGAGGCGCTCTGCATCGCGGTGTTGCTTGCTCGCCAGGTTTCGAGAGGGTGCGTTTCTGGATGAGGTATCGAATATATTGCTTCCCCCTACTTATACCTCCCGAGGAGATCACGAATGTAAAAATTAGAGAGATTAGAGCGCGCACGGAGGCTTTCAGACAGTCGTTCTTCCCGCGAACCATACGCGACTGGAACAGGAAAGGGAGGTAATGACAGTGGCACGTAAAGTGCCCTCCTTCCCACACCGTTGGGTGGCTTGCGGAGTATAAATGTAGATGTAGATGCCCCAGACCTCAGTCCCTATTATTATTGGTTTTGGGTTTACCTGAAGTTGCAAGTCTACCGCGATCGCCCGACCTCATTATTGATTACTAAAAAGACAACATCCGACCGCAATTTCTCACCATACTTACAGATAGGCTTCATAGTATTATTCGCAAAATTGCCTTCGGCTCCAGGTTGATGAATGACGGCCTACATGTTGAGCATTTGTTATAAAGAACATCGCCTTTGCTAATAATCAGTTGTTATCCTAATTATTCCTTCTGTATCAAATGAAGCTCCGCCTGTTTATTTTTTTGCGCTTTTCGTTTCAATGAAACCAAAGTCATTTCAAGCGTCTGTTTCAGGTTTTTCTTCTCTACCTACATTATCCCGTGAAGTACTGAATTTTCAAATGTTACTGACTTTTGTGTCACCTTGCACTTTTTTATAATTTTAGTGAATCATTCCCTTTAATATTAGCATCTGGGGCTTATTCTACTATAATTTGTATCTGTCGTCGGTTCAACGAATTGAGACACGAGGACGCCAAATAACAGCATACGGTCTTCATGTTGGGAGTTCACGAAGGAGGTGCAGTACTGCTGCATTTAGTAACATCTCGGGGTTGGATCGGTGTTGGTCCAACATTTCGCTGGAAGGTATTCATGCCTAACACTTCATTCAGTGGGTACCGCGTAGTCTTATCGTAAAAGTTCTATATTTAGAGTTTAGCAGATGGAATACTGAGTTTTAATTCTTGGACATTAGGTCTGTAGCCATCGTTCTTAATGGAAGCTGTACCCAATTTACTCAGACGAAATGAGACGAAATGGCAGTAGTATGGACGTTCCCCTACGAAGCTCGTCCAATAGGACATTGTAGAACGATGATCTTTCTATGCTAAAAAGCGCTTGGTCACAGGGCGAACAAGATATGGGTAGATTTTTAATAAAATAGTTCCGAATCGACACATGGGCATCAATCATAGAGCACAGATCGTTCCCCTCCTCACTCCCCTCCACCGGGGATTATTCCTCTCTTTTCTCAAACGCAGTAGAGTGCATCATGGGCAGAATAAAAACACTAATCTGGGACTGCGAAGGTTAGTCTTGAAGTTTTAATTCTCTGAAAAAAAAAAGGCTGTCCTGATGGTCGAGTAGTAAAGAGCGTCCCTAGAGGAAAAAAAAAAGTTGTGGTGTGAATACCGGTTAGGCCTTGGAAATTTTCAGTCGGCCTTTAATCTTGCTTTTACCTTTCACCGATGTGAGAAGTCTACAGGAACGACACGTGTTTCGGATTCCACGTCAAACTATAGGTCTCCTTTGCCTGGTTGGTTAACTGGCGTAAACTAGGGACGAACCAATCGCCGCAATGGCGTCCAATTGAAAGACTTGCAACGGCCATTGAACAACACGAAATTATATTACCTCGAAAAAGAAATCAAGTTGCGACCACGAAATTGAGTGATGGTGTTAGTCCTTCCTTACTCATTCACCCTCTAGTGCGATAAATTTTTCCCGGCGATGTATGACTTAGCGGAAATATTGCTTGTAGAAGTCTGCAGTTTGGCTGTTCAGGGATCTTATCGCGTTGACAATCGCTTCGGCGTCGTTCTGAATGGATGCCTACAGTGGAAGAGAAACAGGTCACTTAATGCCATGTCAGATGAATACGGGGGAGGGTTGTCCCTTCGTTTCTCAGCACCACCCCATCGTGGTGCTTGCAAAAAGCATGCTCTGCACCACCTAGCCCAATGACGGTTGGGTCTTCGCGTTTTTCAGCCTTGGTGAATTCACGTTTCCACTGCTTAGTTTGCTCATTTGCCTTGAGGTCGTAGTGATCCATCTAGCACACGACCATGGTGATTAGCTGACTCGCCTGCTTAGCTGAGTTGGAACGTGCTTGCCTCCCATGCACTGGGCTCTGGTTCGATTCGGATATTTTCTCCGCTCGAGGACTGAGTGTTGTCTTCATCACCATCTCATCCTCATCATCGGCAGCAAGTCGCTCGATGAGGCGCCGACTGAAATAAGACTTGCACTTAGCGGCCGAACCCGAATGGGACATCCCGGCCAACAGTGCCATACGATCATTTCGTTTCAGCTGGCTAAAGAAGTAATTTGGATTGGCATGACACAGCTGCTACATTTCCAATGCTACCTCGGTTCGGCGAGCCTTTCGGATGGTTGTTGAGTGGTTACGGAACACATCGGGCTGTGACTGCCGTGACTAATCCATAACCGATTTTCACTTTTTCGCTTTAGCCTCGATTGTGATGACCGGTTCTTCATAGAGAACTTTGTTCATCTTCCAGTCTTTTTGACAAGGGAATCGTGTGCGTCACGTAATTAGTATATCGTATGTGCATTGTTTCTGTATGTGACATGAGGTCTTAAATATACACCATTACTATGGCTGTCAGTTCTCTCCAATATTGCCCCTCCAAATCCTCCGACGACAACAATCAGTAACACGTGATATGATGAAAGTCGAAAGACCGAGCGACTTCCCAGTTCATGAAAACGTAGAACTTACTGCGCACCCGATTAAAATCTAGAGATCCAGTGTGGATAAACAGTGGCCAACTCGCTCCAGAAAGCTATAATCTAAGTGATTACTGGAGTAATCAGTGGATGTCCTTCCATTGTTATAAGAAGTTAGTTAAAATAGATCCGACCGTCCAATCCCAGGACTGAACCAACGAAGAAAAATATGGAGCTCCCTCAACCGTATCAGAACTGGCCATACAGAGACCAGAGCAGCGCTACACAAACGTGCAGTTACCGAAGTGACTAATGCGACGGCTGGTCGCCGGAACAAACACTGGAGGAAATTTTGAAGACTACCCAAAAAGAAAGACATCGTAACTGCAACAGTCAGCTGGCTGGAGTATTTGGATATCCAACTATAATGGAAAATAGATCTCAGCTTCTTTTAGCTACTGCCTGTTCTCCAGCTTTCATTATTACCTATAGATACATATACAAGGTGAAGACAAAAATGCAGCACTTGGCTGTCGGCATGCGATTTCTCATCCCAGTTCAAGACAAGTGCCGCCAGTAGGTTTAATAGAAACTTGATTTAAAAAGCGAGGCTCTGGCAACGCTGTTAACTGCCTGCAACGTGGCCAAGAACAGGTAGTATGAACTCAGCGCTGTGCCGAAGCTGTGCCATTAGCTCAATAAGACGAGGCAATGACGCGGGGACCGCGCATGCAGACGAAACTATGTTCGGGTCAGGTTCGCGCCGAATATTTTTTTTTTCTGTTAAAGTATCAAATTGTATCCAGTTAACACGTATTTCTTTCTGTTGCTGTCACCTTTATTGAAACATTAAGACATGACACGAACTTCTTACAGACGTAAACGACCACTTTGTTTCGTCCATGACACAAATAAAGCCAATAGAAAATGATAGTGGATACAATATCATCTGTGTCCAATGAGGTACAAAAACTACAATAGATACACTACACTGGATTGCACATTATGCTACGCACGATACTTCCATTCTGTACGTTTGACGTCTAGGCTTATCTTCAGAGCCGGTATGTACACGTACTAGCAGCGTTCACTTTAGAGATTATCAAAGCGACCACCTTGCTTCTGTAAACAGTTCGCCACTCTCTGAATCATACTTTGCTGGAACCTAAACAACACATCTGTATCCACCATTGTCGAAGCGGCAGGCACACGAGCTGTTAGGTCGTGTTCATCCATTGGTGGAATATTATAAACTTATTCATTTAAATGTCCCCCAATAACAATCTGGTGGATTAACGTACGAGGAACGTGGTCAGAACATTGTACCTCCACGTAACCCATTTCCTTTGAAACACTTCATTTAAATAGTTCTGCACATTTATTCCAAAGTGTGGTGGTGCATCATCAAGCTGAAACCATAGCTGTGGCCGAACATAACGTGGGACGTTTTCTAATGCGGGAGGAAAAGTATTACAATGCAACGTACGATACAGGGGAGCATTCAGCTTGTCCGGCGATAGGTAAGAGCCCAAAAGCACTTGTCCCATGATTCCAACTCACATGTTAATACCAAACGTGCATGAAAGCCACGTTCTTAGATGACGTGTGGATTGTGTTCTGACCAATAATGGCAGTTGTGGAGGTCGAAAATTCCTTCACGAGTGATGCTAGATTCGTCAGTCCATATCACATTATTCGTAAAATGTTTGTTACCTTCTACTTGGTGCAAAAGCCATTCACAAAGCAGTACCTTGCACGACGTCTGTCCATTACTTGTGGACGAAGATTACTGGTTTCCCCAAGGATTTGCACCAGGCAACGAAAAACATTCTTATCGGAATGGTGCCTTTGAGGGTACCGTGCAGCTTACGCACGAGCAGCAGCTTGGTTATCATATACACCCAGCACCAAAAGCATATCGACATATTCACCGTTTGCGTACTCCGTTGGGAGGACGCCCTACGTTAATGTGACAGGACTAGTGATGGTTGTGCACTGCGCAGGTAGTACACACACACACACACACACACACACACACACACACACACACACACACACACACACACACACACAGGTTTATGGATCCCACTGTCATGTGATGGGCTGTTGTCATGTGAGAAAATGTCTTGTTTATAAACGACGAGAACTAGGGAACGGAGGTCTTAAAAATAAGGAAGGAACCTGAAGAGGGTTCGAACCGTTAGCTCCATGGTGAATGTGGGTTTGATATCCCAGCTGTCTACTCAGTGAGCTACGACGGTTGGTAAGGTAGTGTGGGGTGAGTCACGTACCTCTGTACGTCCGAAGCGCTACACAGTGTTGCCGGCTCCTCGTTTTCATACATTGTTTCCAAAATGCACCCGATCTGATTTTGCCAGATAAACTTTTGAATTGAATCTGGTTGAGAAATCGCGTACCGACCTCAAAAGTGCCGAATTTTTTCTTCATCCTGTGTATGATTCCACCTGTTTGTACTGCTTCGTATCCTTTTATCTTATCTTGTATGCACTTGTAAAATATAATTTTGTAAGCCGTACGCTAAATGTAATCCACTAACTCACGCAAGGATTGTTGCAGCATCGCTTCGAATGCAGAAAATGAATTACCGCACGATAGGCTCTTGCTCCACTTTATCAATGGGCTGTGCCATATTTTTTTTCTCCTCTAGTGGCGTGCTGCGGCACTGTGACGCAGAGATTTCATATGTACTAAGACTAAAAACATGTTTTTGGAAAGAAACGAAAAATGAGTAAAGCAACTTTATTTTTTCAACGTGATAATTAAAACATTGAATATATCTTGTGATTACTTATAAATTGTAGCTGTATGTTTGTACGTGTAAATTTCTACACGTTTATCTGCAGTGTGTGTCGATTATAAAACCAAATGCATAAGCAATTTTTAAAATTTTTGATTGTCATCGAAAACTACACCAAATCAATATTTGCAGGAGGTATTTACTCCTGCTTGCTTTCATTTCACAGAAAAAATAATTTGTACCCTTTTCGAATTAATTTGGGACTATACCTTACAGACAGATTAATAGAAAATATCTTAAGAGTTGAAGGGACCATCGACATTGAGGTCGTCATTGGAGACGGAACACTACCCCAGCTAGACAAGAATGACGAAGATAATATGTGTATGAATTCCTAAGGGACCAAACTGCAGCGGTCATCGGTCCCTAGACTTACATACTTCTTAAACTAACTTACGCTAAGAACAACACACACACACACACACACACACACACACACACACACACACTCCCTCGAGGGAGGACTCGAACCTCCGTCGGGAGGGGCCGCGCAAACCGCGCAGCTGACGAAGATAATAGGCTATTACATTGTTGAAGGCACTATCCTAGTATTCGAATGAAGTGACTTTGGTAAACAAAGGGAAATCGAAATCATAACGGCTGTCAGGGACTTGGCGCGTACTTAGTGAGTTTGGGCTTGTGAAATATACCCCTCTACCCCACCTGCACTTCAGTAGTCAAGGGCGCCGTGCAGCGAACTTGGGGCGAACCGTACTCCGTATGAGAAGGGCTTAACAGAAGGTATGACAGGGACTTTTTTTATTATTAATAGGTGGTAAGTTGCTCTTCAGGTTTGATATCATAACTAGTTTCTTGTTACCCTGCGTCTAACAATATTTCTTCTTACGTCTGAATAGCTTATCGTTTTGTCATTGTGTCCGACGCAGTTGGATCATTCTAGTGCAGGCTCTGGTTATTTGTCTCGCAAACTCTCAACCGATTTTCGTCCACAGTAAGCCACTTGCGTTGTCTAGAGCATCCTCTTAGAAACCCATCAGTGGGTGTGAGTTAGTTGAATGTTCTAATTTATTCTCTGTTTACACTCAGGCCATGCAAAGTTGTGAGCAGTCATTTGAAGGTGGTCTGTTATGTAAGCGACTAAACTGAGCCGGGGGCCAAGTTATGATAATTGGACAATAACTCGTTAGACGCTAATCATTTCTTAAGTGGCCACGTCCGAGTTGCTTGCCTACACAATAATACATGAAGTGGGCGTGAAGACTATTCGGATGCTTACCGATGCGCGCAAGTGGCTCAGAAACCAGCAGCTATATCGTTACTTTCGGCTAATGCGTGAAAACATACATCGCGAAACTGTCTCATTTCAGCGTTTCTCTGTATCATGACCCTATCGCCTCCTTTTATGTAATCTGCAGCAACTGCGCACGGTGTACGTTTATCTGCTCCAGTTTAGGGTTTCGTATCTGGACCAAACCTGCTGTGTATTCAGAAAACAGGTTTTCTGCGCAGTTTGAGCAACGAGCCATTACGAATTTTTAGCAGGCTTGATGTTTTCTCGGCAATTTCCCTGAGTTTGCTTTAACGTCGGGCACTCGTATCTTACAGAATTTGCTGCACATTGACGAGTTTATCCCGGATCACAAAAAAGACTAAAACTGTAGATTCCACTATAATATCAAATTTCGCTTTGGGAAGTGTGCTAAACGATACATTCCTCAGGAAACAAGAATTTGTTTTGTCCATGTGCTATTTGTTTGTACTGAAACGATTTCACCCGTATTTAATACTACCAGTTGATTCTTATGATCGTCTTCGTTTGAGCTCTGGATTCCTATCCTGAATGAGCGCTGTCGGACATCGGTGGAGATTAATTTAAGTTTAGCTCTTGTGACATTGTCTTCGCTTACTTTTTGATAGGAATCATCTGCCCTCTGTTTGTGCTAAAACTTAAGGACTAAGTAGCTCATTTAGGTCGTCATCCGATGTATTTGTAACTAGTAAATAAAGCTATTGTGTGATAACATTCTTCATTTGAAGAAAGAAAAGCACTTCACAGATTAATATGTTGCCTTGTTCTGGAACATATAGATGCGTGCGTTAACCAGAATGCCAGACAAAGAGGTATGTTTGTAAGAGTCTTCATTTGTTTACAAAAAAAAAGCCAATTGAGACATTCTTTGACATATAATATTAACCCCACAGCTGACGGCTTTTTCACTGATGTTTTGGCTTAGTATCAATGCATAAACGTATATTAAAAGAGAAACGCCTGGGGACGGTACTGCATTCTCGAGTGGAACAGGGAAGGCGAGAAAAGATATTGGTACGAAATGTTCCCTCCGTTACACTCTGTAAGTAATTGTCAGATCGGTATTGGCAATGTCAATTAATCGTAGTTATGACCTCATTTCAGAGAGAGAGAGAGAGAGAGAGAGAGCACAAATTTCTTAAAGTATGCCATATCCAGCTGAAGCCACTAGTTGATCATTAGATAATATGGAGCTACCAATTCTCAATTGATTGCTGAGTTTCATCCACTGTTCCAAATAGTCCCAGAAATTTTGTATGGGGGTAAAATCGGGTGACTTAATGAGCCAGTTGATATGTAACATGGCTCCCAAATGCTCACCAAACCGGGAATGCTTGCCAGCAGTCCTAATGTGGCTGTCCTCATCTTTGAAGGCGGAGGGAGTTTTACATCATACTTATCATGAATATGAAGAGGAAAGGGCAACACTTGGTCTCCGAGAATGTAGAAAGAATAATCCAAATTAATGTAAATGTTAATCTGGTTAAGTGTGCACAAGCCATGGTAAGAAAAACACCTCCAAAACATCACAGAACCACCTCCGGCCTGACCTGCATCCTCCACAAACTGTCCGTTAAATGTGTCATTGGGCTGTTGGTGCACTCAGCGTCTTGCTTCATTTGAAAAAGAAACAAAATCGTGACTCTCCAGATCACATCACATATTTCCAATCGGCTGTCGTCCAGTATCTGTGTTGTTTGGCTTGTTAAAGAGGTGCAGCTTTATTTGCTGCTGTGAACCACCATGTTTTGCAAGGTTCACGACTCCAAATGTCCATTGCATGCAGTTCCCTTCACAATGTTTGCTCGGAAACTGATGGAGATGGAACTGCATTCAGTTTGAAACTGTCATTGACTATGCGTAACACTCGTCCGCATTCCCTGTCAGTATGTTTCTACGACCACTATTCTTACATTGTGTTAAGCGGCTGCTAGAAGTTCACCATTCCTTGTAGATGCATTGGACTGTTGATGCACCAACAAATCAGGCCACTTCATTCACGTTGCAATCGTGGCCACTTTCAAACATGATAGCTCCTTTCTCCCATTCTGTGACGTCTCCTTATTGACAAATCTTCCTGCACTGATTCCATATAGCTAGCTGGCATATATGAAACACTTTGTTGTTATGATGTAAAACAGTGGGATAGTGTCAGATGAGCATCGTGTACAAGATTGGCGCCATCTGCAAAGACGCCAGTATGTGCTTTTAAGGTGGTGTCTGATGGTTTGACCAGGGAGCTTATTGTAGCTCGAATATGGACTAACCATTGTAATTAAATCAAAGCTCGTCAATTGTTATCTAGTTATGTTCTTGGAGTGCAAGAGCTTTAATCATGTGATGCTTGGGGACACTAAGTATGTGATTTTTGTTATTAGCCGTTAGGCATACACTGCTGGATAAAAGCCATCTCTAAATTTTCCCTTCCCCATAGCTAATGCACCTTTTTTAATTTCATCCACTATCTTCCATTAGGATGTCACCTCTGTGTTTTCTTATCTCTGGGGACTTGTTGAAGAACTTTATTTCGTCTATCATCCCTTAGTCAGACTGTGTCGTATCAACATCTTATTTTCTTTTCGTTAAAGTCATAGTTGTAGTTTCTCCTCCTGTCTTTTACCAGATTTGTTTATTTCCTCTCCTCCAGAAATTTCCAGCATGCATTTATACATTATTCACTGAGTAACTCTATTTTTAAATGTTTTTCACAATATATGCTCATGCGTTACTCTGGGTTGAGAAAACCACGGGTATTTAAAATTAAAAACAACCCAGTAGGTTTCCTTTTTTCTTTTTATGGATTTCTTGCAATTGACCAACAGTTAGGTTTAAATTCATATGATTCATTTATTAAAAACACTAACTCATTCTTGCAGCAACTTTACTTTAAATATGTAGAAATTGTAACAGAACACCGAAGTTCCTGCTAATGTTAGCAAAATAATGGATAATATTTTAATTTTTAAAGAAACCGCTCATCATCTGACTACCAGTAGAGGTTTTTAGAGTCCTGCACCGTCAAGTAAACATTACAAATGTTGCACCAGCTGTTGAACTGTGACTCGAGCATTTAGAAGGTACTGATATAACCCTGTAAGAATGTAATTAAAAAAGTGAAGGAACATGTATTAGAACCTTTTCAGTATCTTGCTTTTACTTGTATGTTACGTCCAAGGTTCAGAGGGAGAAGCTTAACTGCTGAACAAGAAGGTGAAGAAAACTGTCTCAAAGAGATGCATCCATAGTGGATTGCAAGAATTATGTCTTTTAGGACTACTGCTTCTGATTATTTTCCATCCACTATATATTCTGAAGCAGTTATGACACAGTTCCAGCCAAAAAGTTGGTGAAAGATAACGGAGCTGTAAACAAAATAAATAAAAAAATGGGAAACGTACTGGCAGGAGTTATTAGTTTTGTGGAAAGTCTCAGTTCTTACCCTCCTAGCACTACATGCATTGAGAGAATCTTCTTCGCCTACAGACTTGTTTGGACAGTGTTACATAAAACTTAAGGAGAGAATGAGTTGCTTCGAAAAAAGGCTAAATTGTACTTTACTGCTATTAAAATTCTATGTAAAGTTAGTTTTTTCTGGAGTGTAAGTGTTATTTAAATGTGTTTCTTGTATTGGTAGAAAAAGTTGAAACACAGTAATAATAAAGTCTTGTGACAGTAAACAGCTGCCTTCAATAAATATCATTGCTCTTTTTGTGTAAGGCCAACTATGTAATATTTTGTATGTTAAATTTGCATAATTAAATATGGTTGGGTTCTGTTGGGTTTTTAAAAGTTCTTTAACTTACGGTTTTTTTGGGTCGCATTAAATTATGTCAGCCTGGTTTCGCTGCCGTAAGTGAACACTAGCAGTAAACGCTAATTAGAAATTTCCGTGTTGAGACATTTATGTGAAGCTTTGTTTTGAAAGCTCAGTTTAGCTTACCAAAAACAATCCAGGTCATTTTAAAAGTTCTGTTTATTTCTATTAAGATACATCCAGTCACCCCTTTTTCACCCTAAATACAAAACCTCATAACTAGTTCTATTACTTCATTGTTTGTATATAGTTTCCTTTTGGCATGTGTATTACACGCCATTGTATTTCTACTATAATTGGTTTCAGGCCTACGTTGGACTTGATTTAATTAACATTTTTAATGCTGTCCTCTAATATTGAGGCTACCTGCAACTTAAAAAATGTAATTTATATTTTGCCCTTCCCATTTTGCACTTGTTTAATAAGAGAGTGCTGATGGTGTACTACACATGCACTTACTTTCTTGCTAGTGAAGCCTTTGTTCTGGTTTTAACATTGAGTGTTTATCAACTAGCACATCTAAAAAGAGCTGCAACCAGCAGAATTACACACGAATGGCATAAATGTCACTTTAAGATAAGTGTTGTACCTGTCCAGTTTATTATTTCCTGTTCTAAATGAGTGTACGTGACGCCACATTGTTACTTGTGCAAAGAATTGAGAAACAAAGCAAAATAAAGAATTTTTCCTGTCAATGGAAACACACTTCGAGAAAGCATGTGTCAGAGCTTTAAGAGCAATAACTGTCATGTAAATCATCAGGTGGATTGCATGCAGTCTTTGCATATCTCCACTACATTCAGATGCTTTGTTCAAGATAGTGAACAAGAATTTTAAAAATGTTTCCAGTTTTCTTAAATTGATACTCGTCTGTCCCCCGCCCAACCTTGTCAACCGCCGCCGCCGCGCCACCACAATCACCACACACGAAACTCGTTTGCTCTGGGCTGTAACGCGTTACACATTTATGTAGTGTATTTTCAGTTTGACTCGTGGACTTTGTAATCCGAGTGCCGCCTATTAAGTATTGTACGGACGTTGATGTATCGGAAGTTCTTGTTTGGGTGCGAAGTTCAAATGGCTCTGAGCACTATGGTACTTAACTTCTGAGGTCATCAGTCCCCTAGAACTCAGAACTACTTAAACCTAACTAACCTAAGGACATCACACACATCCATGCCCGAGGCAGGATTCGAACCTGCGACCGTAGCAGTCGCGCGGTTCCAGACTGTAGCGCCTAGAACCGCTCGGCCACTTCGGCCGATTTACTGTAAGTAATTGTGGAATTAATGTGAAAGGTGGCCAGAAAGTATGAAAAGTCGATCATATGTCGTACCACTGTATGAACATTTAAAAGTGCAGCTCTATTTGCAAGTTCCGTGAAAGTCGTTAATTACTTTCCTTTAATTTACGTCTGTGGTCACAAACTGTTTGATAACAGATTACCGGTTTCGGTCTTTAATGACCATCATATCTGTTTCATAAACTAAATTAAAGGAAGCTTATTACATATACGGGTCACTGTTTTTTCTCGACGATGTCGCAGCTTGTGAAGGTCATTAATTACTTTTTTACGCTATCTGATTACATGACATTGGTCAGTTACTGGTACTTACCTTGGCATTACTCCATCATCCCACCCCATCGGAGACAATAGGGATGTAAAGCCTTCGAGACTCACAAATCAGCCAGTGACCCTGAAGGCCTTTGGCTTTGAGACTAAAATCATTTTTTTACTATCTCTTCCAATCCTCAAGCATAAGGATGCTAGGTATACATTACCCCTATCGGTTCCTGTTGCAGACAGTAACTGATGCGTGTACAAAGCTTGGATTAAGCTGCTCCACACTTTTCACACTTGTGCTTCACATGTGGCCCCTTTCTCACGCCACATGCACACCTATAGGTCAGTTGTCATCAGGACTATTGCTATTGAGCTCAACAGCTCCGGATACTATGGATTCGACACTAATATTTGCCGTTTTCGATTATATTTGCCACTTTCTTTCCACTACACTTACTTCCATCAAGCCTCTAGAGGTGAAAGTTTAGGAACTTTCACCAGTCAGCCTTGAAACACCAAAAACTGTGTACAGGGTTCCCAAGAAAAATCGACAGAAATAAGTAAAATACTCGTATGTCTAATAAACATGGGCTCTCAAATGCATACCTTACGAGGTATGAGCATTTGTTTATCTTCGATACTATGATACATATCTTCTAGTGCAATGTCTTTGCCTTCCTTATTTTGGGAGGTGGAAGTATTGACGAAAAAAACGTGTTGTAAATATGGGGTCTAAGAGTGCATACTTCGATAGCTATGAGCAGTTGCTCATCTTCGCTAGTGTGAAACACCTCTTGTACTGAAAAAGTGCTCATAACTCTTATGGTATGCATTTTAAAAGCCGTTTATTAGACATTTTTTGTGGTTTTTGTCCATAATATCTTATTTCTCAAAGTACGAAAAGCAAGGAGATTCCCTAAAGTTTGTCGGTGTTGTTTTGGAACACATTGTATCTTTCCACATAGTAATTCATGTGTGTACCAAGATCGAACTAGACGCGCGCGCGCGCGCGCGCGCACACACACACACACACACACACACACACAACGTGCATTGTTTTGAATGTATTGGCTAGTGGGAGCAGTTAGAGCACTGTTTTTGTTTACGGAGCTACCTTGCAGGGCCGACTGAGAACGCGACAGCGCGCAGTAGTCTTGTTAAAAATAGCGGCGGGAGTGCTGGGCCAGCACTTTGGCAGGTCTGGCGGCGCACACGAAGGCCTCGCGCGTAGCGGCTGCACGAGAGGTGCCAGTGTCAAGGCCGCAGCGAACCTGCGTGATAAGCGCCGAGTTCGTTTACGTAAGGCAGGCAAACACGACGTCTCAATAGCCGTGCTAATCACGCCTACACTTCCCGACAGGCCTGTTACACCGCTAGTCGCGTTATGTTGTGACAGCAGGAGAAGGTCAAGCAGTGGGCTCGTATTCTGGGTAACTGTTCCAGAACTGGAACGCTGATGCAGATCCAGCTTCGTTTCCGCACTCTGTGTGCGCTGTTTAAGTGTAATAACTACATGAAAAAGAAAAAGCATTTCACCCTCCTGCACGTCGATACTTCTAGGTGTCCTCAAGAAACTGTCTTGGAATTCCCGAGACCGATATTTTGCCAGTATCTACATCGAAAACAGGCAGAAATTGTTGAGATTCTTGAGTCTCAGGATGGGTGAATTATACATAATAAGTTTGCACGGAACCCTCAGTGTGAGAACTCTACTCGCACTTGGCCAATTTTTAATTCCTGCACGTTGGAAAATATCGAAAATTGTGCGCAGTGAAATTTATTTAAAGAGTGATGGCAGAACAGCCGATTTGTTAATAACTAGTGAGTCTGAGCCTTGGCATCGTTTATGCTTTCATTGTAAGTATGAAAACTGTACATTATTAGCAGAAAATTGTCTACAGAACAGTAAGTGTTCACTTTACAGATGTGATGATGCAAATTTGATCGAAGTTAAGAAGATGTAAAACGATCTCATACACCGTCACCATGAAGGCAATCAATCTAAAAGTTAAATCGACGGTTCGAGGTGATGTACTGTAGCTGGCATAAGACTCATTGGCCACTGAAAATCAGCAATTGCTGAAGAAAATGTTGAAAACATTACATATGAATCCTTATAAGCCTACATTGCTACACACTCTAAACGAGGATGGTACTGATAGAAGACGTTAATTCTGAGACTGGTATGTGATCCGCAGTGAAGGTGATCCTAACTTTTACAAAACAATCTTGTGATCTGATGAAGATATGTTTAAGTTAAATGAAAGTTAACAAACACCATTGCATGTATTGGTCTTGTGAAAATCCACGATTTGTTATTGAGGAGGAGTTAAATGTTTCTTCGAAATAAACAGGGTGTTCCACCAAAGTACCAGAAATATCTAAGTGTTATACCAGAGGAAAAGTTTCAGAATGTAAACATTTTTCCACTAAGGCACTCCCCCTGCGGGTTCGGGGGTTAGAATAGTCCCGCGGTATTCCTGCCTGTCGTGAGAGGCGACTAACAGGAGTCTCAAACTTTTCGGCCTTATATGATGGTCCCCAGTTGGGTTTGACCTCCATCTCTCAAAATTTTCCGAAGAGCGAGCCGATTGGGGAAGGGCGCCTTACTTGGTGCATTGTGTCCATCTTGCGATCAGACCTTTCGCCAGCTTATTCGCCGTTGAATTGCAGTCCTGCCCGCTCTCCATCTCTTGGGCATGACTACGTTCCTGCGTGCAGATTACACCTTGCACTGTGCAGTGCCTCTTTCTGCACTGACGGCGACAATGGACCACATGTTACCTAACATCCAGCACGGTAGCCAGTCCGTTGTGGTGGGGCCACCATGTACCCTGTTGGTTGTAGCCCCCTGACAACACAGGGATCGCTCTACTGATGCCTGCGCCGTTAACTCCCCACGTATGCCAAGGAGTAGATGCCTATCCTCCTGGGGTATCGGGACTCCCGGCAGCGGCCATCCTGCCAGGTGGCCTTTGCTGTGGCTGGGTGGCGCCCGTGGGGAGGGCCCTTGGTCGGAGTAGGTGGCATCTGGGCGGATGACCCGCAATGAAGCGTGGTACATCGTCTCTCGCTGGTGGCCAGCCGCCAGCAGTCTCTAAGCGTTCTCGGGCTCAATTTAACGCTCAGAAGTACGATCCGAAAACGTTCCCGTCCCTGGCCACACCGTGGGAGGAACGTAAATCTCAAGATGGCAGTAGCAGTTATTCGCCCCGTTTCTTAGTTTGTACGAGAGCTGATGGAGAGTCTTTTCTCTCCACAAAGCCTCAGGTCTTCGTCGAGCATTTAGAGGACAAGTTTGGGGAGGTGGAGGGCTTGTCCAAAATGCGCTCTGGATTGGATCTGATAAAAACGGCATCCTCTGCCCAGTCACGACGGTTACTTGCTTGTGACAAGGTGGGGGATGTTGCTGTTATGATCATACCCCATAAGAGTTTAAATATGGTCCAGGGAGTTATTTACCATAAGGACCTTCTTTTGCAGTCTGATGACGAGCTGCGCGCCAACTTAGAGCGCAGAGGTGTAAATTTCGTCTGGCGCGTTCATCGGGGTCCGAAGGAAAATCAGATTGCTACCGGTGCCTTCATCTTGGCCTTCGAGGGTGATACGTTACCGGAAAAGGTCAAGGTGATGGTCTACCGATGTGACGTCAAGCCCTATATCCCTCCCCCGATGCGGTGCTTTAAGTGCTGGAAGATCGGCCATATGTCTTCCCGCTGCACTTCCAGCCTCACATGTCGAGATTGCGGACGCCCATCTCATCCCGATACTCCATGTGCCCCGCCTCCCATCTGTGTCAACTGCGGGGAGCACCATTCACCTTGCTCGCCAGACTGCAGAATCTTCCAGAAAGAGCGCAAAATCATGGAATATAAGACCCTGGACCGACTGACTTATACTGAGGCCAAAAGGAAATACGACCGATTACATCCTGTGAGAATGACATCTTCCTACGCCGCTGCTACAACACCTGTGCTCGCCCCATCAGTTTCGCGACTTCCGGTCGGATCGACGAGTGGTACAACTCCTCCTGCCCCCTTGCCAGTGGGGGGCTCTACCCAACGGGTTGCTCCTGCGCCACCTACCTCAGGAGCAACACCATCCCACCCATCGGGGACGTCCGTCCCCGCTTCTAAGCCGGAGAAGTGTCCAACTTCTTCGGCTTCTCTCACGCTTGCAAGGGGTCCCTTGGGTCCCTCCCTTCCCAGGTTTCCACCAGCGGGGAGGCTGACGACCGACAGTGGCGTAAGTGCCCACAATCAGCTGGTCGAAGGGCATCACGATCCTCCTCAGTCCCGGAGACTGAATCGGTGAAGCCCTCCCCGCCAGTTAAACCCAAGGAGCAGCGTGAGAAATCCAAGAAGAAGAGCTCTAAGACCAAGGAACTCGCGGTGGCAGCCACCCCACCGCAACCTTCCAGCTCTGCGTCTGAGGACGAGGTGGAGATTCTGGCGTCCGCTGAGGACTTAATCTCGCCGGTCCCTCAGACACCATGGATAACACTAGCACAGGTGCTCAATCGGAGGCAGCAGGTGACCTAGCGGCGTAATCTGCCTTCCCAGTCCCGTCACGCCTTTCTCAGCCATGGACAATACCATCCTCCAGTGGAACTGCAGCGGTTTCTTCCACCATCTAGCTGAGCTCCGCCAACTTATCAGCCTTCACCCTTTCTTCTGCATTGCTCTTCAGGAAACTTGGTTTCCAGCAAATGCGAACCCCCGCCCTCCGTGGCTATCGGGGTTATTATAACAACCGGGCAGCTTATGAAAGGGTGTCTGGTGGCGTCTGCATCTATGTCCTTAACTCTCTTCACAGCGGGTCTGTCCCTCTACAAACACTTTGGAGGCTGTCGCTGTTCGGGTGTGGACGCCACAGGCTGTTACCGTCTGCAGTCTTTACCTTCCACCGGATGGTGATGTCACGCAGCATGTCCTGGCTGCGCTGATAGCCCAATTGCCGCCACCTTTCTTGTTACTGGGCGATTTCAACGCCCATAGCCCTCTGTGGGGTGGGTCGGTGGCGACAGGTCGCGGCGCCACCATTGAGCATTTATTGGCACAGCTCGATCTTTCGCTTTTAAATGATGGTTCCTTCACACACTTCAGCGTGACGCACAGCACGTACTCCGCCATAGACCTTTCGATCTGCAGCCCTAGCCTCTTACCGTCTGTCCAATGGAGAGTGCATGACGACCTGTGTGGTAGTGACCACTTCCCGATCTTTCTGTCACTGCCACAGCGGCACTCTTCTGGGCGCCCCAGCAGATGGGCTATGAATAAGGCTGACTGGGACTTGTTTACCTCCACTGCCGCTATTGAGCCTCTCTCTAATGCCGGCATTGATGCGGTGGTTCACTCCGTCACCACCGTCATCGATACTGCCGCAGAATCTTCCAATCCCCGTTCTTCTGGTTCCCCTCGGAGGAGGACTGTGCCTTGGTGGTCGCCTGAGATCGCTGAGGCGATTAAAGATCGCCGGCGGGCGCTACAGCGTCACAAGCGACATCCCTGCATTGAACACCTGATCACCTTCAAACGGCTGCGTGCTTGGGCCCGCCGCCTTATCCGCCAAAGCAAGCAGGAGTGCTGGGAGCGGTATGTGTCCACCATTGGCCTCCATGTCTCTCCATCGCAGGTCTGGGCCAAGATCCGACGCCTCTAAGGCTATTGGACCCCTGTCAGCGTCCCTGCGCTCTCACTGAATGGAGCAGTTTGTACAGACTCCGACGAAATTGCCAACAGCTTGGAAGAGCATTTTGCTCTTAGTTCCGCTTCTTCCAATTAGCCACTGGCCTTCCGCTCCATTAAAGAGCGGATGGAACGTCGGAGCCTTTCTTTTCGCACCCACCATCCAGAATCTTACAATGTTCCATTCAGTGAGTGTGAATTTCGCAGTGCCCTCGCCGCTTGTCCTGATACCGCTCCTGGGCCAGATAGCATCCACTGTCAGATGCTGAAACACCTTTCAGTGGACTGCCAGCGACGGCTCCTCGACCTTTACAACCGCATTTGGGCCGAGGGTGAGTTTCCGTCGCAATGGCTGGAAAGTATTGTCATCCCCATTCTGAAACCTGGGAAGAACACTTTGGAGGTGGACAGCTACCGTCCCATTAGCCTCACCAACGTTCTTTGCAAGTTGCTTGAACGGGTGGTGAGCCGGCGGTTGAACTGGTTACTGGAGTCACGGGACCTTCTGGCTCCGTCTCAGGGTGGGTTCCGTAAAGGCCGCTCCGCCGCCGACAATCTGGTGAGTCTGCAGTCGGCCATCCGTACTGCCTTTGCCCGTCGTCAGCACCTGGTCGCTGTCTTTTTCGACATGCGGAAGTCGTACGATACGACACGGCGTCATCACATCCTTTCTACGCTTCATGGATGGGGTCTTCGGGGCCCTCTGCCGACCTTTATCCGCAATTTTCTGTCGTATCGTACCTTCCGCGTCCAAGTCGCAGCCTCCCATAGTTCATCCCGAGTCCAGGAGAACGGGGTACCACAGGGATCTGTCCTCAGTGTCTGCCTGTTTTTAATTGCAATAAACGATTTCGCTGCAGCGGTGGGAAATTCTGTCTCCGCTTCCCTGTATGCTGACGACTTCTGCCTTTACTATAGCTCTATTGGCATTGCAGCTGCTGAACGTCAGCTATAGGGCGCAAGGCGCAGTCTTGGGCTGTAGCGCATGGGTTTCAGTTTTCGGCTGCCAAGACCCGCGTTATGCATTTCTGCCGGCGCCGAACGGTCCATCCTGAGCCGCGGCTTTATCTTGACGGCTAACTTCTTGCTGTGGTGGAGACCCACAGGTTTTTGGGTGTACTTTTTGATGCCCGGTTGACTTGGCTGCCTCATATTCGGCAGCTTAAACAGGCGTGTTGGCGGCATCTAAATGCTCTGCGATGCTCGAGCCACACCAGCTGGGGCGCCGACCGATCTACCCTGTTACGGCTCTACCAGGCATTAATCCAGTCTCTTCAGGATTATGGGAGCCTGGCTTATGGCTCAGCATCCCCGTCTGCGTTGCGGTTGCTGGACCTAATCTTACACAGCGGAATACGACTTGCCACTGGTGCCTTCCGGACCAGCCCTGTGGACAGCATACTAGTGGAGGCAAGTGTCCCTCCCCTGCGATTACGGTGCCAACGTTTGCTGGCCGCTTATGCTGCCCATGTTTTTAGCTTGCCCGGGCATCCAAACTATCGTCTCCTGTTCCCGCAATCGGTCGTCCATCTGCCAGAACGTCGGCCCCGGTCAGGTTGTACGATCGCGGTCCGCGTCAAAGAGCTTTTCTGCGGGCTTAGGTTTTTCACTGTTCCACCTCCTTTCCGGGCCACTTTGCGTACACCCCCATGGTGTGTTCCACGCACTTGCCTTCGGCTCGACTTGGCACAGGGCCCGAAGGACTCAGTCTCTCCAGAGGCCTTCCGCAGCCGCTTTTATTCCATACTGGCCACGTATCAGGGTTCTGGCGTTGTATACACTGACGGTTCGATGGTTGCTGGTCGTGTCGGTTATGCGCTAGCTCTAGGGGACCATTCCGAACAACGTTCCTTGCCGGATGGCTGCAGCGTTTACACTGCTGAGTTGGTCGCCATCTTTCGTGCCCTAGAGTATATCCGCTCCTGCTCAGGTGAGTCCTTCGTTATCTGTAGCTATTCCCTGAGCGGTTTGCCAGCTCTCGACCAGTGTTTCCCTCGTTCTCGTCTGGTGATGGCTATCCATGAGTCCCTGCATACTCTTGCACGTTGCGGCCGCTCTGTGGTCTTTTTGTGGACCCCAGGCCATGTCGGGATACCCGGCAATGAGAATGTTGACCGCCTGGCGAAAGAGGCCACCAGTAAACCACCTCTGGAGATTGGCCTCCCGGTGACTGATTTGCGGGCAATCTTACGCCGAAAACTTTTCGATTTATGGGACATTGAATGGCGCAACCTGCCCATGCCCAACAAACTTCGCCGTATCAAGGCGACGACGACTGTGTGGCGGTCGTCCCTTCTGCCGGCTGCGCATTGGGCACACTCGGCTGACACACGGCCACTTATTGCGCCGTGAGGGCCCAACTCTGTGTCGCTGCGGCTCCGTTTTATCTGTGGTGCACATTTTATTGGAGTGTCCGCTTTTAGCTGTGCTCAGGCAGACGTTCGCACTGCCTGACACGCTCCCTGCCCTTGTATCTGATGACCCTGCTATGGCTGGCTTAGTTCTACGTTTTATTCGGGCAGGGGGTTTTTATCATTTAATCTGAGTGTTTGTGTTTTATTGTTTTGTGTTGATTCTGGCCTTTGGCCTACTCTTTTAAGCTGAGTTTTTAATGTGTTCTCGGTGGTTGGCTTTTCCTTTTTATCTCTATGGTCGGCCAACCACCATCACACTCTGTGCGATTTTAATTTGTTTTGTCTCATCTCTGTCTGAGTATTTCTTGTCCTGTGTCGTCTGCCGTCTTTCCTGTTGTCCGTTTTTTCACCTCTTTGGGTGGTTTTAGTTTTTTTTTGGAAAAAGGGACCGATGACCGTCGCATTTTCTCATCGCCGACCGGACGAAAGGTAGCAAACACTTCCCCTCCCCTTCCGAAGAAACGATGAACTCGACCAGCGCTTTGGACGAAAATTGGTCACTGCGCATCGGCCACTGTACCTTGCGCGGACTATACCTGTGGCTTATATAATGTTACGACACGCAACACTGTCTAATCGCTAATGTTGGCAATGCCTTCGTGGACAAATGTTTGCCGGGCCCACATGTTACCAAGGTTGTTTGCTATCGTTGCAAAAATGCCTGCCACCCAATGCTTTCATAATTCCAGGAAAGAGGAAGAAGTCATTACTGTAGGTACCATGACAGTTGGAGTACGGGGATGAAACAAATTTTGATAGCTCAAAGAAGCAACATGTGTGACTGCTATGTACAAAATGAGATGTGCAGTTTCCAATGATTCTTATTGACGAGCTCGGTTCACCTCGTCAGGAAATTGAGGTAGTGTGCTCCTGTAGGCACTCAAACAGCACAGCACATCCATCGTGTTTGTTGCAAACCTCTCGATGCAGTTGTATTTAGATTCCGAGTTTGACTCGGAACTCTTTAAAGTTTTCCTTTGTATATAGCGCATACAAGAGCAGTGAGAGGCCTTCATGGAGTACGAAGTACATACAGAAGCAAAGAAAATGTGACGTACGTGTGTTGTCTACAGTAGTTCCTGATCAACTATCCATGTAAACCTGCCGACTAAGAGGAGAACAATTCATAGAGATTCACATGATGATAGAGGAAGACTTGGAAATGAAGTAACTTCCGAAACGCTGTTCCTACTAAAGAAAAACTAGCTGTATGATTTAGATATATTAGCGGTTCTAGGCGCTCAGTCTGGAACCGCCCGACCGCTACGGTCGCAGGTTCGAATCCTGCCTCGGGCATGGATGTGTGTGATGTCCTTAGGTTAGTTAGGTTTAAGTAGTTCTAAGTTCTAGGGGACTGATGACCACAGATGTTGAGTCCCATAGTGCTCAGAGCCATTTGAACCATTTAGATATATGATTAAAATCACATTCAATTTTTCTCTCAATGTGTATGACTACAATAATATTCCGAATTAGTTAAGGATGTCGTAGATGAAGTAGTATTATTCACGTATGATGATGATGGTAATGGTGAGGACGAGGTCGATGAAAATGAGGATGAGGAGCATGAGGACGGCGAGGATGAGGACGAGGACGCAGGGGATGAGAACAGTGAGTACGATTGATGTGGAATCATTGATGTACGTATTACTTCCCCTTCTGTTTCAGACACAATCTGAAACACTTTTTGCTTCATTGACACTTAATAAGCTTTGGCATGTTTTCTGTTGTAAGATACATCGGTATGAAAAATTGTTACAAAGAATCGGTTTCCTGTCTAATCACATTGACAAATGGAGTTTTTTTTTATTTTTTTAGCTGTCTCTTAGCAGTTGTGTATGCCCTAGAGTATCATGCTCAGTCCAATATCGCCAGTTTCATGAATGATGATGAAATGATGAGGACCACACAAACACCCAGTCATCTCGAGGCATGTGAAATCCCTGACTCTGCCGGGAACCGTTCTCGCTTCCCGAGCACGGGGTCCCGGGTTCGATTCCCGGAGGGGTCAGGGATTTTCATCTGCCTCGAGATGACTGGGTGTTTGTGTTGTCCTCATCATTTCATCATCATTCATGAAAGTGACTATATTGGACTGAGCAAAGGTTGGGAATTTGTACGGGCGCTGATAACCGCGCAGTTGAGCGCCCCACAAACCAAACATCATCATCATCGAGTATCATGTTATTGGCGTCTGCTTTTTGTTAGGCAACAACGGTTCTGGTTCGTCCAATGTTTTATTACTTTGAGTTTCGGTGATGTCATTATGTCATCATTTGTAATGGTCGTTGCATTATCAATTTCCATCATGTTTCTTGATATGTTTCTGTTTTTTACATTTGGAATTAAAAATGCCATATGATTTTGGTAGGTCCATGGGCAGATTGAAGTTACTGCTTGCAACAACTAATATTTATAATTTTGATAATGCAGTTCCGTTCCTGTCTTCCTCTATATTTATTCCTTCAACTTTCCCGTGCGCAGTTCGGATGACTGGTATCGTGTACCACTGGGTTTTCCTGAAAGAAAAGAATTAGGTATTCCATCAGTAAATGATTTTTATATGAACAACGAAAGTGAACTGTGGCTGCAGACGCGCATACTGCTGTCGAAAGCTCAGTAATGGCAGAACGTTGCCTGACGAAGCAGCTTACGCCGACAACCGGGGTGCGAATTACAAAAGCCGGGGCCCCTCCTCTCTGCTGCGTGCAGTGCGCGGCGGGCCGTAACCGTTATGTGCCTTACGAGCAGAACCTGTCAGCAGCCGTCAGTGCCATCACATTGCTCGATGTTTGTCTTCGCCATTTTCGACAGTCGTGAATTCTTATGTTTCCACTGCTTGTTTCGCTCCTTTGTGTCGAGATCGTAGTGAGACACCCAGCTCTCGTAGGTGGTGATTAGATGGCGAAGGAAGACATCTGCATTGGTGTGACACAGCTGCTACATCCCAGCTGCTGGTTTCGTGGGCTTTTTGTGTGGGGGGGTGAGCAGTCGCGGACTCCAGCCGATGGCGAACTCGTGTCACTTTCAAAATGTAGTGCAGGATGTTTAATCCGTCATGATCTGACAAGACTTCGAGTCCTACTTTATTAAAAAGAGTATAAAATAATCTCTTTCGCGATAAACCTGACAGAACTGCTGCGCCCCGTTTATTCTTAGTTTGGCAAATTGTTAACATATTGCAGAACTTTTGCGGATATATTATTCGTGGCGCCTTGCGTGTAGTTGTATGTGAGTCATTCTGTGCTTGGTTTTGAGTCTTTAGCGTGACAATTTGGTCTTCATATTTTTACCCCAGTTTTGCGATAAATTTGTCTATGCTAGGAACTGTTTAGAAGCCAAAATATTGAAGATATTTATAAAATTTTCGTTTCAAATATTCTGTACTTATAAGTCCCGTAAGGTATACAGCTTCATGTTTTTGCATCGCAGGCCATGGCAAGAAAAATGGAAGATACGGAGGTGATGGACTTACTCCAGAAGTTTTTCCCATCTGATACTGATACGCCATATCAGGAAAGCAGTGATTCTAAAAAAGGAAAAAAAAATACGTTCTTGAGCAGTTCGAAAAATGATACCGCGCCGTATGTCATTATCAACAGAATATTTCCACTTATTCTCCAGATGCTGAAGAAATTAGATTTGGAGATGGTAGTGATAAAAAGAAATGTCTTCCAATTACTTTCGGAACAATAGAAGAAAGAAGGGATTTGCACTTTAAAATGTAATGTGAACTCAAAATAATGGAGCTCATGGCCATATTTTACTGCTAATCATGGAAAATGCGAAAACTGTGCTATTTACAGTACAGAAGCGGGAACTAAATCATTATCAATCAGAATCAGGAAATCATTCAAAATCTTCCTAATATAAGGTGTTTTTGTGTGTGTCAATGAAAGAGAAAATTGTTTATCAAAGCCAGTTCTTAGGAAGTAATGTTTATCGATGACTGGACCATTGTGACATGTGGGACTCTGGAGTCATTTTTGAAAAAATTAAACAAAAGACAAAAAATATATTTCTTCGGTTTTGTTTGTATTAAAACATTGCCCTTTCTTCCATAATGCCATGAAAATATTGAGAATTGTCTACGCTAAAGAACAAAAATTTCGGCTGTAAAGGGTTAAAACTGGTCTATGATACTGAGGTTTTCCACGTTAGCGTCGATTGTGATACACCGTTCTTCATGCACCAGGGCATCCACTTGTTCTTCAATTACCGGTTCTTCAGCGGAAGATGTCATGCGACTTACTGATTCGTGAAAGTAAATTCGTATGGCATGAAGGGCTGAGTGTCCCCGAGAAGGATGTTCAGCTGCCAGTTTGCAAGGTTTTTCAATTCGCGCAAATGCGGCGACTTCCGTTGCTTTAACGCAGTGGGGAAGGATACCTACAGTTTAACGTAGAAAAGAACCACGTGTCGTTCCTGGCATATACTCACATTATTCAGAGGTGAGGGCTAGCTGGCGTAAAGGCTGAATAAAAAATTCCAGTTTCTAACCGAGATTCGATCTCGCGACTAGGTTCGCACTTTACCACTAGACCACCGAGCCAGGCAGTTCTTTGTTCTGAAGGCCGCGCGCAGAATCGCGTTTTGGGGTGGCCTTGGTGTTCGGTTCCTGTTTGAGCTAGGAACATGGGGTAAAGAGTTTTTGGTTTAGGCCGGACCAGCGACCATTAGTGTAGCCTTTCGAACATCGTCCTACTGTAGCTATGTTCCAGTATATTAAGCAAATTTTGTACGACGAATCGGAGCTGACACCCATGCAAATTGTAATAAGCGATTAATTCCCTTTGCAAAAGATTTTAATTGGGCTGAAATTAATGCTCAACTAAAGACTTCATTTTTATGGACACCGTTCGGATTTTACATCCAAAAACATGCGAAAAACATGTTTTCTGGGATATTCTTGAGTTGCTCCACTTCTGTACTTTAAAATTCTACGAATGGTTCAAAGTTTTCTCAAAATTAGATAAGTGTATAAAGTCACAAAGAAATTTTTCCATCCAGCATACTTTATTCGTTGTCGAGATACGATGGTTTAAAGTCGAGCTACATGTAGCATGTAAAATTCGTTCATTACGTGAACTGAATGCGCTGAAACAAGTAAAAGTGAATGGAAATAAATAAAAAATTCACTCATAAGATAAAATGGAAAACTCGCTTTCAAAAATCTAGCTTCATTCAGATTTTACGTGCAAAAACTACATTAGGGTTTTTTACGCGCGCCACTTCTGTGTTTCAAACTTGTGCGAAAGGCGTCAAATTTTATTAGAAGGTGGAAAAAGACATGCAGTTAATAATCGTCCTGTTTTGTGGAAGCTTGATCCGTTGCCACGATATAGGGAACTTGATTCGAAAGACAATGAGAGAAGCCTGTACAGGGCAGTTGTCGCCCAAGTCGACAAGAATCTACATCGGTTGCCGAGCTATGACGGTGTAATGTCAAAATTATGGTAGAGTAAAAGTTGGGAACCAGAATGAAAAATGCTTGAACTAGCTTTTCGAGTTATCTGTCTACTTAAAAAATTTTTAAATCGAAAGATCTTGACATATTCGCACTTTTTTACGAGTTAATCCTGCTTCCCCATCACAGTGAGCTCTCATAGACTCACCATCTGCTACATGTATGGTGAGGGGTGTAAGAACAAGTAGACAATAATTTATGTGCTTTTGGAGAGTGGGATGCGTCTAAAATATGAAGTATCTGAGAGTAGGGGTGCACCTGTAATAGGAAGTATCCCGTAGTGCGGATGCTTGCATCCTAAGCTTTAATGAAGCATTGTGTCGTATGGCATGACATATGTTGGATGACATAATGCCACGTGTCATGTTATACATGACATAATGTGTCATGTTACTGTACTGCACTCTGCATTATATTACATGACATGGGTACTAATACTAACAAAAAAATGGCTCTGAGCACTATGGGACTCAACTGCTGAGGTCATTAGTCCCCTAGAACTTAGAACTAGTTAAACCTAACTAACCTAAAGACATCACAAACATCCATGCCCGAGGCAGGATTCGAACCTGCGACCGTAGCGGTCTTGCGGTTCCAGACTGCAGCGCCTTTAACCGCACGGCCACTTCGGCCGGCTACTAATACTAACAAATAAAAAAAAGCACGAATATGTCAGGATGTGCCGGCCGCTGGTGGCCGAGCGGTTCTGGCGCTACAGTCTGGAACCGCGCGACCGCTACGGTCGCAGGTTCGAATCCTGCCTCGGGCATGGATGTGTGTGTTGTCCTTAGGTTAGTTAGGTTTAAGTAGTTCTAAGTTCTAGGAGACTTATGACCTCAGCAGTTGAGTCCCATAGTGCTCAGAGCCATTTGAACCATTTTTTTTGTAAGGATGTTTTGATTTAAATGTCTTTCAAGCTGCCAGGTAAATCAAGAAGCGAGTTCTTTTATTGTACATCCCTAACTGTACTCAGGACATATTCGCCTTTTCTGTGCTGTGGTAGGAGCATTTTTCCTTCTGGCTCAGGCATGTTTGACCACACTAAAAGCGTCTGCATCACCAAGGTGCACTTTTGCCGTACACTTCAGCCAACTCAGATTGTGTTATTGCAACGTTGTTAGCCTTCAAATGCAGAAAACGAATTACTTCGCGATTTTCAGCTTTGGAGTGTGCAGCGCCATTTTGTTTTTTCCTACTCCAGCAGCGTGCTAAGGTATCATAGTGCAGGGATTTCGTTCCTGCAAACAACCAAACATATTAATTATGTAACTTTATTTTTAGAGGTGATCATTATAACTTTTGCCACTGCTCGTTGGCGCTATGGATAGAAATTATGTATATAATTCATCGCATTTACATGTGTAGTGGCGTAGCAAGACAGCCAAGCCACTCGGAGGTAGCCGAAAGACACGCGTTAAGCTCACGCAGATTGGCGTGAGGTTGGGAACAGTTAAGGGAATTTTTAGTAGCAAATAAAGTACGTAGTTGATGTAATACTTAACTTTAATCCATAACTGTAGAACATCGGTCTGACGCTACAGTAATAAGAAGCTCAATATAAATTGGTAATGGCGCCTTGCTAGGTCGTAGCAAATGACGTAGCTGAAGGCTATGCTAACTATCGTCTCGGCAAATGAGAGCGTATTTGTCAGTGTAGCATCATTGGAAAATTGTCTGTACAACTGGGGCGAGTGCTAGAACGTCTCTCTAGACCTGCCGTGTGGCGGCGCTCGGTCTGCGATCACTGACAGTGGCGACACGCGGGTCCGACGTATACTAACGGACCGCGACCGATTTAAAGGCTACCACCTAGCAAGTGTGGTGTCTGGCGGTGACACCACAACATGGGTCGCCCACTTTTGTTACCACTTGTCCATTAAGGAACAGAGACTTATCTTCATTGTCCTGATTGTGAGCAGCTCATCAGACATGCCGTTCCGCGAAATAAGAAAGAGTACGATAACACGACCACGCGACGCTCGCTGATACAGCAGTCGCCAGGAGGCGGGGGGGGGGGGGGGGTGTCGCAACGAGAAGACGTTGCGGCTTGCGCCTCGGTTGCGATTGCTGTGCTGGCGTCTGGCGTTTCGGACAGCGTTCGTCAACTGCCACCGCTTGCAGACAAACGAGAAATCAACTGAGTATAGATCTCTAGAGGCCGCATGTGCCTCGTATGTGGAACGTTTTGGTAAAGGTATATCCTATAACCTACACTCTGAACAGGCCTGCACATTCGATTATTTTTCGGGTGGGGAGGATCGGAAAGCTGATTTTTACCTAATGAGACCTTTTAACAGATCAGACAGGCGGACGAAAATTGATTTGCTGTTTTCATTTGCCTTAAAGCATCCATAAAAGTGTTAATACCTCAAAACTGCTAGGTAAATATTTATTTAATTTACAGCAAGCAAATACGTGGAAAATTATAAGAAACTAACATGAGGTTACAAAGTAAAGTCGAAAAAAAATGGCTCTGAGCACTATGGGACTTAACTTCTGAGGTCATCAGTCCCTTAGAACTTAGAACTACTTAAGCCTAACTAACCTAAGGACATCACATAGATCGATGCTGGAGACAGGATTCGAACCTGCGACCGTATCGGTCCTGCGGTTCCAGACTGTAGCGCCTAGAACCGCACGGCCACTCCGGCCGGCAGTAAAGTCGAGATCATTCGTTTTCTTCCACCTGAAAGGCATCTATTTACATTACACAAGTTTTCGAATAAAGATACTAACCTTGAGTCGGTTCTGTTCTGAAACAGCCGAGACGCAGCAATGTTGCACCTAAATTTTTCCTTGCATGGCTAATTGTGGCGCTGGGACTGGAGACAAAGGAAGCTAATAAACCCAAACCTGCCCTTGGGTAATCTATTTTCAATTACACGGAAATTTTTACGCAAATACAGATTTAGTAATGTTATGAAACTGTTCACCGTATACTCTGCTTTACAAGAGTTGAAGCCTCGTATAGTTCGTGAATCTATCGTGGCGTTTTTTCATCATTTCCTTTACATCTAAAACTTCTTTCACTTGACTTTGTCATAATGAAGAATGAATAATACACACATCAAAAAAAGTTTTGCATCACCTCGGTTCCGAGAGTTCCGGAACCTGTACAGAAAATTGGAATAGAGATCAACATAAAGATCATTTCCGCCCCTTTTTATTGCTCATGAAAACCACACATTGCATGTTGTGCCACCATATAGCGAGATCTTCAGAAGTGGTGGTCCATATTGCTGTACACATCGGTACCTCTAATATCCAGTAGCACGTCCTCTTGCATTGATGCATGCCTGTATTCGTCGTGTCATACTATCCACAAGTTCATCAAGGCACTGTTGGTCCGGATTGTCCCACTCCTCAACGACGATTCGGCGTAGATGCCTCAGAATGGTTGGTGGGTCACGTCGTTCATAAACAGCCCTTGTCAATCTATTCCAGGCATGTTCGATAGGGTTCACGTCTGGAAAATATGCTGGCCACTCTAGTCGAGCGATGTGGCTATCCTGAAGGAAGTCATTCACAAGATATGCACGATGAGGGCGCGCATTGTCGTCCATGAAGACGAATGCCTCGCCAATATGCTGCCGATACGGTTGCACTATCAGTCGGAGGATGGCATTAACGTATCGTACAGCCGTTACGGCGCGTTCCATGACCACCAGCGGCATACGTCGATCCCACAAATGCCACCCCAAAACAGCAAGGAACCTCCACTCCACCTTGCTGCACTCCCTGGACAATGTGTCTAAGGGGTTCAGCTTGCCGGGTTGCCTCCAAACAAGTCTCCGACGATTGCCTGGTTGAAGCCATATGCGATACTCATCGGTGAAGAGAACGTGATGCCAATCCTGAGCGGTCCATTCGGCATGTTGTTGGGCCCATCTGTACCGCACTGCATGGTGTCGTGGTTGCCAAGATGGACCTCGCCATGTACATCGGGAGTGAAGTTGCACATCGTGCATCCTATTGTGCACAGTTTGAGTCTTGACAGGACGTCCTGTGGCTGCACGAAAAAGCATTATGCAACATGGTGGCGTTGCTGTCAGGGTTCCTCCGAGCCATAATCCGTAGGTAGCGGTCATCCATTGCAGTAGCAGCCCTTGTGTGGCCTAAGCGAGGCATGTCATCGACAGTTCCTGTCTCTCCTCCTCGTCCGAACAACATCGCTTTGGTTCACTCGGACACGCCTGGACACTTCCCTCGTTAAGAGCGCTTCCTGGCACAAAGTAACAATGCGGACACGATCGTACCACGTTATTGACCGTCTAGGCGTGGTTGAACTACAGAAAACAAGAGCCATGTGCCTCCTTCCTGGTGGAATGACTAGAACTGATCGGCTGTCGGATATCCTCCGTCTAATAGGCGCTGCTTATGCATGGTTGTTTACATCTTTGGGCGGGTTTAACGACATCCCTGAACAGTCAAGAGACTGTGTCTGTGATAAAATATCCACAGTCAACGTCTATCTTCCGGAGTTCTAGGAACCGGGATGATGCAAAACTGTTTTTTGATGTGTGTATTAAGAAAGCATTTTGATACTAGAAAATTTCTTTCGTATCTGGTATAAGCCCTTTCTTTTGTATCTAGTATAAGCCCAAACATTTCGAAGAGGGGCCGCCCCCTTCCCCCTCCCTCCGCCCCGCTCCATGCGTATAGGCTTGACTCTGAATGAAGACACGTCCACGAACTGAAATACTGTGAGTATAACAAGAGAATGAAGTTCTTCTATTCACTTGGGTGATTAAAGTTTGTATTTCGTTATTTCCTAAACTGACTAAAAATTTCCGATTGTGCAGAAGTCTGACTTCTCTACAGGGTGTTTCAAGAAGATTGCCAGATTTCATAAGACTTCATCTTCCACGTGAATAAAGATAGAAACCTGGGGTGAATATTAACCTAGGCATCGAAGCTAAAAGGTTACCTTGGCGACATTTGTAATTTGTGGTTCATGTTGTTGCCAGTATGGGTTTCCCTTTCCAAAACATTTGGCTGAATTGCTACGCCTCATAGCAGTACCAGCGAGACGCAGTAGCTCCAGACATGTTTGCAGCTGTATTTGGTGACTTTGACTGTCGTCTAAATGTTCGTATCGCTTACTGTGAACAGAATGAACATTTGTCAAAACGATGGAAACTTTGAATCTAAACGTTATCGTGAAAAGTACTCCAAAGTTGTAAGTGCTTGCATGTAAAAGAAATATCTATGTAAACTCAGATGCTTATTTTTGAAAGTAAAAACTTATATGCGTAAATTAAAATTCGCCGCAAGTTTATGTTTTCATTCATGTAGAAAATATACTTTTGTTTTGGAATGTCTTTAACTTTAGGAGACCCCTAAATGTACGAATGCCGTTTTTTCCCGTTGGCAATGGACTGACTGACTGACACTTGATTATCAAAATAATCCAACGTAATTAATTCAGTGCTACTTTTAGGAATGGATGCACATACGTCCTAGATGTTTACTGAGACGTTTTGCACGATTCAGCATGTAGTAAAAGCAATACTTTCGCTAATGTTGGAGACGTATAGCTGCACTGGATTCTCTGCACCAAAGCGGACAGTAAACGTTACATAATGTTCACATTTTGCATCTTGCTGAATAGGTCACAGATGAAGGAACATTAATGCCGTGAAAATTAGACTCCAGTATTTCATTTATTAATCACCGGGTGATTATATAGTTACATGTTTGACTTACAAAGAACATGAGCAGTCTGCTCATGTTCTCCTACCTCACTTCCACCAGCAAGAAAATTTATCGCCAAAATAACGTCCAGGTTATAGCTGCTGTCACTTTTTGCCATAATGTAACTTCGTAGGAATGACCTCTCGGAAGGAAGATCAGGGTTTAACGTGAGCATAGCGGTCATTAAAAATGGAGCACAAGTTCGGAATATGTCAAGGATGTGAAAGGAAACAGGCCTTGTCGCATCAAAGGAACCATCCCTCCATTGACCTCTGGGGATGCTGTGAAGAATTAAAACTGAATGGATATGCCTGGAACGAAGCCTGCCGTTCAATTCCTCTTCATCATTGTTGAAACGAAATAGTTTCTCCGTTCCACTGTGCTCACGTGGACTTTGGCGTCTCCAAGTGTTTCTTCTAATGTTAAATTTCCCGTCAGAATAATTGAGAGATCCATGTTTATCGGATGCCTTTCCGGCTTTCGTCATACGAATTGGCGTAGTGTTTACTATTCCGAAAAGGAAAAGTTAAAATGTCATCTCCGATCTCAGTCATTTTGTTGTTTTCTTAAAACACTGAAGTCGACAAAGCTACGACCATTTCGTTACCCGAGCTAGTGCTGGGACAACGGATCATTTGTTTCGTTGTTTCACAGAGTTATGTAAAGTTCTTAAGATGACAGAAGAAGGTGATTTTAGCAATTTTCTTTAGTGCAACAAGACAACCGAGAATGAGTATGAATGTGAGAATGTTTCTGCTCTGTAGATCGGTACACGTAGAATGCTAGAAATGCTAGGTAAATAATACTTTGTCTTGCTAATATGGTGGAATGACAGGTTCGTGATCAGGAGTGCGTGCAAACTGAAGAGCCAGTGAAGTAGACAGTGTATGGCAGTCACGTAACTTGTCTGGTCGCAACCATCCCACTGTTTTCAGGTCATGGATAGTAGAAGGCTTTAGCCCACTTTCACAACTTCTTTCGGTTGCTAAACATCACATTCAGATGCCTCTTGGATAATTTTATTTCCTATTGTACTACCACCCAGGCTATTGTCAAAGTGCAGCTGTCTGTTCGCCTTTCAGTTTGTCGCTGAGCCAGTAGGCACATGCGAGGTTGGAAAAAGTACCTAAATTTTGCCGGCAAGGAATCCCGATCTTGGTTGAGATGCAGATTTCGATTTAGTTCTCACTGCGTGATTGAAGAATGGTAGTTACCTATCATATTTACCGCTGTGACATCCATTACATTGACAATCAACCGTGAAGAACATCTTTAAAATGTTTGTCACACTTTCCTATTACGTAACTGGATAAGGGAAATTCACTTGCCCACTGTCTCCATAGAATTGGTAAAAGCCAAACTGAAGTGCTGGTATGCCGCTATTTGAGTAGACAGCACGCTATGAACCATTCTGTCTGCTGGCTTAACGACAGTAGCAGCAGCAGCAGCAACGACAACAACAACAACAGTAGCAGCATCAGCAGCAGCGATTGAGAAAGCTGTGTATGGCCTTAATAACGGCTACATAAAGTGGAAAAACAGAAGACTGATAACAAATTTAACTGATAGCAGTAAATGGCTTATATTATCGTTGAAAGAATCGCGTCAGGCGCTGGCAGGAAATAACTTTCGTAGATGGCGTTATTTATTCTTATACACTGCTTACTTTTCTTTACCCTACACCTATGTAAGATCCGCTCGTTGACCAGATTGTGAGAATTTTTTATTTTCAGAAGTTCGTGGAGATGAGTGTTTCAGCTGCGTTTTGCTGCTACAGAAGTTTTTATCACCTGAGCCCTGTCAGTTACTAGGAAGCTAGACTAATTTCTCCTCCCGTTCCTGGCGATACTAAAATTTAATGAATCGACAGTATGTCGATTGCACCCTTTCGCTCTATTGCACCAATTTTAGTGGTATGTGTGAACAACTAATATTGTCTATGAATACTTATCCTGCCATATTTCTGAAAATATTTATTTTTGTGACTATGCTCAGTGGTTCTCCCTGCATGAATGTAATGACATGAATGTAAACTAGATGTTAAATTCTAACAGTATCTCCTTCCATATTTAGCTTTTTTTAAGCATCATGTTTACTCGTTTTTACATGTTATAACTTCATACCAACACACATTTTACAAGGTTGAATTGTGTTCGGAAGAGATGAAGATGTTCTACTGCTCTTGAAACTGGAAAGAGCTACATACAGATTGCTTACCTGTAGGATAACGTGAAGGAAGCAGTATTAGGATTTAACGTCCCGTCGACGATGAGGTAATTAGATTGCATCGGAGAAGAATGTGGATGGAAATCGACCGCGTCCTTTTCATAGGAGCCATCCCTCCATTTGTCTTTGGCAATTTAGGGAGACCACGGAAAACCGAAATTTGGATGGCCTGACAGCGGTTTGAAACACTGTCTTCGAGTGCTTAACTGCCGCGCTCGGTTGTATGTATATAACGAGGAGTTAATCTTCGCTGTTTTTATACCTTTCAGGGACAGTAGCGCTTATTTGTTGAGGTCTGCGTATGTGGTCTTAGACTCTGCTAACTCTGGAAAAATTGCAAGTGTTTTGGACGTAAGGATGGGTTGTTTTTTGTTACTTTCTCTGGTAGAACGGCTGTTTCACTGTGTTAACACGCTTGTTATTCTCGTAAAAAATTCTATGCGGACTGCACAACTCCTAATTATGTTCTGAGATGCGCTCCGAATTGAGTTGCGTGGTGCTGGTGTGTGGGTAGTTCATATTTTGAGCCGTTGTCAGAGGAGGGAGGAGCTTACGTGTAACTGTTTTGCTTCAGGCGCTACTGTGATAAATCTGGCGCCCGAACGGCCGTGGTAACAGCGTGCTAGAGGTCAACACCACAGACGGCCCAAGATTAGTCTTCGTGCCCCCTCTGTGCGTTTGGCATCAGTGCTGGTGAAGAAATAGCTCAATATCCGCAAGTTGAAACGAGATCAAGAGAGCAGACTCCTCCATCAGTGCATTCCTCTGCGTCGCCGTGACATGCACTGATTTAACGCCTTCGCTGTAAACTATGTTGTTGTTGTTGTTGTTCGGAAATGAGGTGTAGGAGCCTTAGAGTTTGCCACCTATCGGAAGATTCAAGGATGGGTTTAATTTAAAGCATGATTGTTTTCAAAGAAGATTATTAATGGGGTACTGGTGATTTATTTTTTTGTGGACCTGTTAATTACAGCAAAATAAATAGCAATAATTTATGAAACTGCGTTGCAACTAGGAAAAGAACACCCTGCTATACCAATATATATTAAGCATCCACAGCCGTGGGAATGATAATTTCCGCATTATATCACACTGAATACGATGCGACGTTGTCTACAACACAGTAGAATTTTATGGACGTTGACTCTGGGCGCGAAAACTTACGACGTGTTGCAGGCTCAAGTATCCATAGACATCGTCTCATCTCTTTCTGAAGCACTGAATTTATTCTCAAAATGCATCTGGGGTCTCCTGCAAGGAACTCCAGAAAAGTCTGCAAAGTATCAGTTAACATGTTTTCCTCAGCACCATTGTGATATTTTTAATATCATTTGCACCTGTTTTTGGTTTATTGTATTCCCGTGAGTATGGTACATTACTTTATTAAGTTTCTATTTGAAAATTCCGCGTTCCGCCGTGGTTAGACATCATCCGAGTATCGAAAAGAAAAAAGCTTATTACAAAAATTATCCTATAAACATTATAAGCCTTGGTTCTAAACTGCGCCAAAAATTTAATTGGCTTCAAATGGCTCTGAGCACTGTGGGACATAACATTTGTGGTCATCAGTCCCCTAGAACTTAGAACTACTTAAACCTAACTAACCTAAGGACATCACACACATCCATGCCCGCGGCAGGATTCGAACCTGCGACCGTAGCGGTCACGCGGTTCCAGACTGAAGCGCCGAGAACCGCACGGCCACACCGGCCGGCGAATTTAATTAAAACCACAAACAGTACCCACGTAAAACTGTCAAATAAAGTTCATTGCGCCAGCTACCAAAGCTCTACGTCAACCACATACACACAAAACTGTCTGGATGAAAATCCGGTTGTCAGAATAACTAAAGGAACTGTGAGAACATACACAGAAAATTTCGGTGTGTGTGAATTCCTAAGGGACTAAACTGCTGAGATCACTGTGTCCTACACTTACACATTACTTAATCTAACTTATGCTAAGCACAACAAACGCACCCATTCCCGAGAGACGACTCGAACCTCCGGTGGGAGGGGCCTCGCAGTCCGTGACATGGCGCCTCAAACCGCGTGGCCATTCCGTGCTGCGAAAATTTCGGAAATCCGCATACAATCTCAACGGAGCAACATCTGATATTCTAATAAAGGAAACCAATGAAGAAATAAAAGTATCTTTAATTGATTATTTCAACAATGCAATTTCTCTACGTCGTATTTGCTGGAGATAACTGAATTTCAGGGCGTCAAAATTGGAATTAGTCTGTATATTATCTCTCAATTTAAATCAAAGTAATAATAAATTATCAGTCGATTAGTCGAGTCCTAAGTGGTTCGGCAAACCTATTGAGTTGATTTTTGTCCCTCTTGGATTGTCAAATTTTGATATAATTTTACTGAACTGCTGACATTCTCTCTATAGTGGTATGCAGGGCTGTCTGATGACTTGCCTCTTGAGTAAAAGTTCATTTGATGACTGAGAGCTTACAGTGTTTCATCAAATGTCGTAAGCCTATACCATCAAAATAAAAAAAAAAAATACGACCTGTAACTTGATAGAAGATACGTAGCGTTCCTCCCATGAAGCAAACTTTGTATCGAAGTCGTGGATCTCACTCATAAACAAAAACAAAGACTGGTGCTTCGGGGTTTTTACTTATTGCTCTTGAATTTGTCGATGTAAGTGCGGTTGAAAATCAAAATCTTGGAGAATCTTCGCTGTATTTGCAAGTACAACCCATATTCTTATAAGGAGACGTCCCCAGGGATGGATTGATATTTTTTTTTTTTTTAACCCATCTGTACAGTGATGTAGGTTAGGGTCCCGGGCATGACAGTCTGCAGCCAATCGCTCTAAGGGGCTTTAAAAATAGTTTTATTATTCACGCTAGCGGCTTACTGTAATGATTAAGGTGCATTCCATACATTCAAAAGGTTGTGGGTTTAAAACCCCTCAGGTGCTTTGAAATTTTTTATCTTTTAATCTTTATCGAAATGATTTTGACCATTATTTTTATTCATTTAATGTGTAATCTTTGTCAAGCCATTTTAATCGATTTGCTCTCATTTTATCCTCCTCCCATACTTTTCCCATTTGGAACCTATGTGCACGTGAATTCAATTATTTTCAATTATCCTCACAACATTTAAATATTTCAAATTGGCGATTTATCACTTAAAAACGTAAGATAAAACAATCTATGTATATTTACTGTGTAATGGTGTCAGAAACGTATTTTTCGATACGAGATGAACACTTTTGAGGATGGTGATTGTCATACAAACATTCCACACATACAGAATGTTGTGGATTCGAAAATTAAAAATGTAAAAAGATGATTAACATGACGGGACAAAGGATTAGAAATAAAAATACATTTGAACCAAATAGCCGAATAAAAAGCCAACCTTATCGTGGTGGAATCGTGCTACTCCTCACCTAAATTACATCTTAAATAATGAAATAAGGTAAATTCGACTTCAATTCCAACGTTGGATGTTTAATAGGGAATGACCTGTATCTTTATGTTGGCTCAAATGGCTCTGAGCACTATGGGACTTAACATCTGAGGTCATGTCCCCAAGAACTTAGAACTACTTAAACCTAACTAACCTGCCCGAGGCAGGATTCGAACCTGCGACCGTAGTGTAAGGTTTCAAAAAGCCAGTCCTACCCCGAGGGACGTCTCCTTGTTAGTCCCTGGAGCTGTACGGTTTTCTCCACAAATGTCTTAATTATAGAACAACAGGATCCTTCGTGTCGAATATCAGTGAGATGTCTATCTTCGAGATGTCTAAAGATGCTGAATATTGTCAAGTAATAACTCCATTTCCATAATTAAGTACTTTAGTGAGTTGATTCTTCTTCCTTTAAATTAAGGTTAGGCTCCCAGGTGTAACACACTGCAGCGATTCACTCTGGTGGGTCCTCGTTAGCGAGTAATCGAGAAAAAATTTCACAATTTCGTGTGATAATCTAGAGACTTAAAAATAATTTTCAGGCTGTAAACCAATATGTATAAAAACAGTACATTTCGACCAGTGCTTTTATCTGAGATTGAAATGTCTTGTGTTGCATTTCTTCTTAATTTGTGAAACAAGAAGTAAGTCACTAGGCTGTATCACTTCATGGCACTCCCTTCGTGGTAAATGCACCTGATGTCTTCATCGTAACTCCTGTCAGATCACTGAGACGCTGTTTTATGATAAACTTACTTTCTGGCGATCTGTCCCTTACGAACATAATCTTTTAGCACCACAACATAGTAATTCCCAAAAACACTCAGCATCTCCTTACTCTTTGTCCCGTGATGATTGGGTCTCTGTATGTTTCGGTGTTGGAGGAATGACGTTTCCACTATTTGTTTTACTCCTTTGTGTCGCATTCCCGAGGAGGACGGTTGAAATCAGTGTCCAGCCATCCTCATTTAGGTTTTCCGTGATTTCCCTAAATCGTTTCGGGCAGATGTCGGGATGGTTCCTTTGAAAGGGCACGGGCGACTTCGTTCTCTCCGAAGGGACCGATAACCTCGCTGTTTGGTCCTCTCCCCCCAAGTCAACCAACCAACCTTTGTGTCGGGGTCTCACAGCACTCGGCCGCTGTGATGAGCCGTCAAAGAAAGCCATCAGGATTGTCGTGACACAGCTGCAACATTTCCGGTGCTGTTTCGGTTCGGTGGATTTTTCTGAATGGGTGTGAACAACGAAAAACTCAGCGGGCTGCCATCTTTCCCATGTGCAAAATGTCGTGCAAGATGTTGTAAGCTTGTCCAGGACTGATTTTCACTTTTTCCACAATCGCCTCTATTGCGATACTCTGGTTTTAGAGCAACAGAGTCTCCAGCTCTTTCGCGAGTCCCCGTTCTTCACAGAGAAGTGATCTGCCACTTCATTCTCCGTCGTTCAGTATTGTTTGACAACATTGGAAGCGTCTTCGCCACCCATCCATTGTGTTAATATGATGGCTGTTAGCGTACACTTCCACCTACTCGGTATGCACTATTGAAGCGCGGTTGTGTGTTAAATGCAGAGAACAAGTTACCGCACAATATTACTGTATAATTAATCTCGAGGTTAAAGCTCACTCTTATGTCCGTGTTTGCATACAAACAAATTTGTTTTTGGATAGGTCCATCCTTGTGACGGCACTTTTTTCCTTGTTTTACCCAGATACGTTATCAGTGAATTTTTTATTTTATTTCTGTTACATAACAGGAAGAGAACTCTCTACCTTTTTTTGAGCTATCAGTTTTTTGACTGGTTTGTTGCGGCCTGCCACGAATACTGTCCTTGCCAGCCAACCTTTTCATTTCAGAGTAACAGTTGCACCCTACTTCATCAATTATTTGCTGCGTGTTTTCCAATACTGTCACAGTTACCTTCCCCTTGGCAGTCCCCTCCTGGAGCTCCGAATGGGCACAAGTCTGGAATCTTTTGCCCGTGAAGAGATCGTAGTGACACTTTTTTCAATTACAGGCCACATTTCCTGTGGATGCACGTTGTCTGTCTTTAATGTAGTGGTTGCCATTGCCTTCTGTATCGCACGCCATTCATCATTGCTGATTCGTCCACATTTTAGGGGCAGTTTCCCACCCCAAGATCAAGATATTGCCCTGAACTTCTGTCCTCTTCTCCGCCCTGTTTGACGAGGCCGTTGGCAGAACAAGGATGAGTTATGATGCAGAAAGTCTTGCTGGTCATTTTTATTCGAACGTTACCCTTTCTTTACCAATTGTACTTATAGAATTTCAGTTTTTAAGAAAAGTATTCACAGATTAGAAAAGAAACAAAATATTTTCTTATATGAACCTTGTTAACGCTTCCTGTGGTTCTTGTGACTTTCTGTATTTTGCATTACAGCTTTTTTCTTTAAGTTTGCCATCTGTAACGATAGAGAACTTATAAAAATTATAAAAAAAAGTGTGTGAAATCTTATGGGACTGAACTGCTAAGGTCTTCAGTCCCTAAACTTAAACACTACTTAACCTAAATTATCCTATGGACAAACACACACATCCATGCCCGAGGGAGGACTCGAACCTCTGCCGAGTATAAAAATTATATCAATTGAAAATTTACGATTAGCGATGTCAGATTGTTGTCATTAACATTATTTTATTCTATAGAAAGAATTCTCTCTCACAAAAGATCGAGAACAGTTAAATGTGTTCTGGGTGGGGGTTTCATCAATGGCTGCGTCAATTTATCTTGGCTCTCAAGCGGCGTGCTGCGGTATGATGGTTTGGGGATTTCGACGTCTGTGTGCACTGCCGGCATCTATCCGCAAACAACCAAGGAGTGAATTACTTCATCTTTTCGAGGTGATGGTAACTCTTGACTACTAGGCGTATAAAGAGTACATACTAATGGTAATAAATTAATCCCTCCTTGCGGTGTAGGGCAATGATGTGAGTTGGTCTGCTAGGGGACGCTCAGTAAGTAAAGTAATACATTCTTTCTTAAAGAAGGTTGGTTTTATTGAGAAATCCAATATACCATATTATTCCCCACTCTTTTGGCTACAAAACTCTATTTTTTAACATACTTTGTTGACTTGCGACGATTTTACGTGACCATACTGGAAGGGCCTGTATGCCAGCATGGTAGCCTTCTACTGGTCGACGGCGAAGCTAACGTACTGTTGCATCAACAATTGTCACGATCAGCGTCGTAATGCGCTAGCAATTCTGCACAGACGGCTACTCTGATCTTCGGTTAAGCAGCGAGGAACCCAACGGCCACACGCCCTTGAGTACCCCAACTGGTCAACGAGTGTGTTAGCACTATCAACAGACACGTCCAGTTGTACAAAGAGGTGTTTGATTGTGATCCGTCGAGCACCTCGAATGAGTCTGTCCGCACATTCCAACATTGCAGGAGTCACAGCTGGGTGCGCGAACTGATTGTGATGGTGACAGACGCCTCGCCCAAAGACTCGCCGTGCTTTTGTTCGTTGCCAGGTCTCCACGGACATCCTGCAAGCGCTTATGAATACCTGCGATGCTCGGTTGTCCGCCAAAAGGAACCCGATGACAGCTCGCTGCCTGTAACGCACTTCCGTTACAGGCGCCATTTCGAAGGCTATGTATAGCGCCACACCCTATCGGAACTTCATGAAGTAGGGGGCTGAAGTGGGAATATTCCAATAAGGTCAGCAATAAATTCCGCATTTTTTCACCCGAAAATCTCCAAGGAAAAAAAGTGTTGCATTACTTATTGAACGCCCCTCGTAGTTACACTGATAAGCTAAAACATTATGATCAGTGCCCATAGTGTGACGTTGGATGCCGGCTGGTGGTGTTACGGGTGAGTGACACGGTAACGGATGTATGTAAGCGGAGCGGACACGGACGGGGATATGTCTACCGAAAGAGTGCAAGACTGGTGCAAGCACAAGTGTTTCAAAGCACACTGTTCAAAAATGGTTCAAATGCCTCTGAGCACTATGGGACTTAACATCTATGGTCATCAGTCCCCTAGAACTTAGAACTACTTAAACCTAACTAACCTAAGGACATCACACAACACCCAGCCATAAAGCACACTGTTAATCTTACGTTGTTGAACATGGAGCTCCGCAACAGACCATGACCTACGTGTTCACATGCTGACCCAACGACATTGTCAGTTACGATTTCAGTGGGGATTCGACAGTCGATCAATGGAAACTGGTCGGCTCTTCGGTTGTATCACATTTTTGCTACACTAGGTCGATGGTCGTCTCCACAAACGCCGTCACCTAGGTGAACGGCGGCTCGGAATGTGTAGCGTGAGAGGGACGCAGGCTGGTGGAACCAGTATTATCCTATGGGAGACATTCTGCTGCGCTTGCATGGGACCTGTGCTAGTAATGACAACTGTGAACCACCTGCATCCCTTCATGCTTTATGCCTTCCCCGATGGCGATGTCATCTTTCAGCAGCACAATTGTCCGTGTCTTTGAGCCAAAACCGTTTTACAGTGGTTTGAGGAACATTATAGCGAGCTCACGTTGATGTCTCAGCGACCAAATTCACCTATGTAAATCCTATGAAACTCATTTGGGTCCCTATCGCAAATCAGCGGCCCATTATTTACGCGGATGTCTGTAGACATCTTATGCCCCATACATCCACAAACCTACCAGAAAACTGTCGGATACGCAGAAACAGTGATGTCTTTCGTTCCAAAGACGGATGGACAAGCTATTAAGCAGATAGTCATAATGTTTTGCCTCATCAGTGCATATTTGATTCATGGAAATAGTGGCTTTCCGCAGCGACTGCCAGAATCTCCATAATCACAAAAAAAGAAGAAATGCAGATTATAAACGGGTATTCATTGGACAAATATATTATAGTAGAACTGACATGTGATAAAATTTTCACGCAATTTGGGTGCATAGATCATGAGAAATCCGTACCCAGAACAACCACCTCTGGCCAATAGCGGCCTTGATACGCCTGGGCATTGAGTCAAACAGAGCTTGGATGGCGTGTACAGGTACAGCTGCCGGTGCAGCTTCAACACGATACCACAGTCATTGGATCTCGACCAAGGCGAGCAGCAATGTCGCGATACGATAAACCGCGATCGTGATAGGCTACAATCCGACTGGCGTATTGTGACGAGCCAGTTGCTCGTCCACCATTGCCCAGACGTTTTCAATTGGTGAGAGATCTGGAGAATGTGCTGGCCCAGGGCAGCAGTCGAACATTTTCTCTATCCAGAAAGGCCCGTACAGGACCTGCAACATGCGGCCGTGCATTATCCTGCTGAAATGTAGGGTTTCGCAGGGATCGAATGAAGGGTAGAGCCACGGGTCTTAGCACACATGAAATGTAACGTCCACTGTTCAAAGTGCCGTCAATGCGAACAAGAGGTGACCGAGACGTGTAACCAATGGCACCCCATACCATCACGCCGGGTGATACACCAGTATGGCGATGGCGAATACACGCTTCCAATGTGCGTTCGCCGCGATGTCGCCAAACACGGATGCGACCATCATGATGCCGTAAACAGAACCTGAATTCATCCGAAAAAATGACGTTTGGCATTCGTGCACCCAGGTTCGTCGTTGAGTACACCATCGCAGGCGCTCCTGTCTGTGATGCAGCGTCAAGGGTAACCGCGACCATGGTCTCCGAGCTGATAGTCCATGCTGCTGCAAACGTCCCCATCTGTTGACTCAGGGATCGAGACGTGGCTGCCGATCCGTTACATCCATGCGGATAAGATGCATGATCTCGACTGCTAGTGATACGAGGCCGTTGGGATCCAGCACGGCGTTCCGTGTTATCCTCCTGAACCCACCGATTCCATATTCTGCTATCAGTCATTGGATCTCGACCAACGCGAGCAGCAATGTCGCGATACGATAAACCGCAACCGCAATCGCGATAGGCTACAATCCGACCTTTATCAAAGTCGGGAACGTGATGGTACGCATTTCTCTTCCTTACACGAGGCATCACAACAACGTTTCACCAGGAAACGCCGGTCCACTGCTGTTTGTGTATGAGAAATCGGTTGGAAACATTCCTCATGTCAGCACGTTGTAGGTGTCGCCACCGGCCCCAAACTTGTGTGAATGCTCTGAAAAACTAATCATTTGCATATCACAGCATCTTCTTCCTGTTGGTTAAATTTCGCGTCTGTAGCACGTCATCTTCGTTGTGTAGCAATTTTAATGGCCAGTAGTGTACATATTACATTCGCACATCATGAGATGACTGATTAAGAAACTATTTCTAACGGAAAAATGTAGAAAGGAGGAAGATCGTTAGTTATTGTGTGCGAGGAGAAGGGCTGGTGGTGTGTTTCCAGTACGTACTGGACTGGTGTGCCGGGCGCCGTCCGCGTCGCAGTTGCGCGGCCGCCGGCTGGTGGATGCGTGCTGCCACGAGCAGCAGCTGCCGTCGCGGTCGCGGCTGCCCGTCGCGGCCACCGCTAGCGCTGCCGTCGGCCGCTGCACCAGACGCATGCTGCGCCAGCTCTCCTGCCACGCCGGACTCGCTGTCACCAGTGAACAACTGGCCAGTAAGCAACTCTCGCGACAGCCCAGCCCGGGGTCCCATGTACAGCCAGGCTATCTGCGCTGCAGCCACAAAAAATCTCTGTTTCAATGTTGTGTTGCGGAGCCTCTCATAATCGCAAGAGACAAACGTGGTGGCTTACTCGTCTCACAAGGGGAGGCCACGACGTTTGGAACGCGGATTTACTGCAAACTTCGTACACACATAGTACTCCATGAGGACAACTAAATGTGTAAGCAGTAGCGCGTACTTCTCAAGGGTTATTGAGAAAATCACAAGATAATATCGGTCGTCGAATATATATGTGTCGCTAGCTACCCTTTATAATAAGAAAACTGAGCGAACGGATGAACGAACAAACTGAACGGGTGTCATCGGACGCCCGCCCTGAACAAAAAAATGGTTCAAATGGCTCTGAGCACTATGGGACTTAACATCTGATGTCATCAGTACCCTAGAACTTAGATCTACTTAAACCTAACTAACCTGCGGACATCACACACATCCATGCCAGAGGCAGGATTCGAACCTGTGACCGTAGCAGTCGCGCGGTTCCGGACTGAAGCGCCTAGAACCCTCGGCCACCGCGGCCGGCCCGCCCTGAACAAATTCCACGAACAATATAGAACAAACTGATTTTTTTTTTTGGAAAAAAGAAGTGTTTGGCGTTCAAGCCGCTGAATTGCTGGATCGAGTTCCGTTCGTCAGTTTTTTTATTTTCAACACAGTCATTTTCTTTATTATTTATATTAAAATTGATATAATGGGAAAATACGTGTAATCGGATGAACTTGTATTAAATTTACAATGTTATTTGGCAGTCTACTAATTTTTATTATCACAAATAATGAAATATTCATAACTATCGACTAGTAAAAGGGCCAAACGCATAAAGTGATACTGAAAATGTATGCTTGTCCCTGATTTGAGAAATCCCTGATTTGAGAAATCCCTTATACCTGGAAGGAGCCCGAAACGACTTGTTACCTCCAAGTTTTTGACCGGGACAGACGGCTTTCGAAAGATGTACAATTAATCGTCGCTTTTGACATTACGAGTACAAGTTGCAGGGTGGTATTTTTCGTAAAAACATGGAAAACATAATGTTAAACGGCACCAGCTGCATTGAATAAATGCTATGTTTCCGCATACGCAAGGTCTTTTGACGTTAACCTCGTTAAAATTTTCAAAAACCTCTCTTTCAGACGATAGTTCGGAAGCAAACCATGCATAGCCGCAGTATTTCCTTAAAAATCAGCGCTGATAATTGGTTATACAGTACCGAGTGTATTTTAATAGCGTCTTCCGAGAAGCAATTTCTCGTTCTCTTTCGATTAAATACGGGCACTTTTGGGGTTGGGTTGTTTTGGGGGAAGAGACCAAACTAGGAGGTCATCAGTCTCATCAGATGAGGAATGATGGGTAAGGAAGTCGGCCGTGCCCTTTTTTAAAGGAACCATCCCGGCATTTGCCTGGAGCGATTTAGGGAAATCACGGAAAACCTAAATCAGGATGGCCGGACGCGGGATTGAACCGTCGTCCTCCCGAATGCGAGTCCAGTGTGCTAACCACTGCACCACCTCGCTCGGTACGGGCAGTTTTGAAGACACGGACAAGCACACGTCTTCAGTATCACTTTATGCGTTTGGTCTTATACTAGTCGATAGTTGTGGATATTATGTTATTTGTGATAATAAAAACTAGGAGACTGCCAAATAACATTGTAGAGTTAATAAAAGTTCATCCGATTACACGTATTTTCCCCATTATATCAATTGTAATATAAATAATAAAGAAAATGACTGTGTTGAAAATAAACTTTGTTCAGAGCGAACGTCCGATCACACCCGTTCTGTTTGTTCGTTCATCCATTCGCACAGTTTTTTTTTTTATTAGAACGTGTAGTTAACTCTCTGACGGAACACGCTTTTTTTTTTTAGTTTATCTCATTTTGTTCCAAATTGTTCGCTGAATTTGCTCGGGGCGGATGTCCGATGACACCCGTTCGGGTTCCTTGTTTATCCGTTCATTCAGTTTTTTTTATTACAGAGGGTAGCTAACCCTCTGACCGAATACGCTGAGCTACCGTGCCGGCACCATTCCGCTGCCGCCGCTCATGGTTAAAATGGCCACTCGTATATATCTGACGACCGAAATTATCTTGCGATTTTCTCAGTAACGCTTGAGAAGTACGCGCTACTGCTTACACATTTTGTTGTCCTCATGGAGAACTAAGAGTGTACAAAGTTTACAGTAAATCCGCGTTCCAAACATCGTTGCCTCCCCTTGTCAGTTTTCCGGTGGACAGCTGAAATGAATTAAATCACCTTCAGCTCTCATATTGTACGCTCCCTCGGGCCTAGTGAAATGCATGGCGCATCAGTTAGCAAAATCGCTCAAGACATTTAAAAATATAGTTAACGGATTTCTGACAGTTTGAAGTGTGTTCGATATCCCTTAATCCGTACCCCATTCCATCCAAACTAGGAACCATAAAATTCTTTACTTACTGCCGCCAGACGCGGATACTTGTCTCCTTGAAGCCAGTGACAACAGTTTTCAAAATCGGTACTAATTAACGAGTTACTGCGCGGCATGCACAAGGTACCATAAAATACAAGTCATCTAACAGTTTAGTGACTCAAGTCGTCGTAGTTGAAATTCAAAATTAAAAAAAAAGTTTCTTTAAGGAAATGTTTATCAAAAGAATTGTACCACTAAAAATTGGGAACTACTCCAAAAATTTGTCAGCATCGCCTGTTGCAGCATTGTGACGGCTGTATTCGTCACGATAGCGCCTTACACAGAACTTCTGTGGCGGCTTTACCTACTATTGTAGGAGAATAACAAAAAAAAGAGCACAGCAAAGTGAACCAATCATTATAATAAAACTTTTTTTAATATACTTCCTTGTAGTGTATTTCTATGGGCCACCTTAAAATAAACCACTACTGTCTGGGGCGCCTCTAGAGACCTCTTCGCTCTTCATCGGGGCTCGATTCAAAGCGCACTCTTACAGCACAGCCGTATGTAGATGATATCCTACGCCCCGCGGGGATAACTCTATAGACGGCTATTGTTTTCACCCACAGCTGTTTGCGCTTCGTCATCGTGGGCTTACGTTTCGGCAAGATAATGCCCGCCCGCACACTGTGGGAGTTTCTACTGCTTGTCTTCGTGCTTACTAAACTTTACCAACAAGGTCGCCGGATCTTTGCCCAGTTGAAAACGTTTGGACCATTAAGGGCAGGGCCCTCCAAACATATCACGATCTAACGGACCAGTTGGACAGAATTTGGCACAAGTGAATATTCCGCAACTCAGTGCCAAGCCGAATAAATGGTTGCATAAGGGCCAGAGCTTTACCAACGCGTTGTTGATTTGCTCAATTTGTAAAGCTCTTTTTTTTTAATAAGCCATCCAGTTTTTTTCTGAAATTATTAACATTTGTTTGTCTGTAGATATGCATCACATCCACCGACTTCCTTCCCATTCGGGTAATTCCTTCGTGGTGTGTGTGTTTTTTTCCGTAGAGTCAATGTACCTGCTGCACGACAGGTAGTTTACCGAGCGAGGTGGCGCAGTGGTTAGCACACTGGTCTTGCATTCGGGAGGATGACTGTTCAAACCCGCGTCTGGACATTCTGATTTACGATTTCCCTCAGTCGCTTTAGGCAAATGTCGGGATGGTTCCTATGGAAGGGCACAGACGACTTCTTTCCCCATCCTTCCCTAATCCGATGGGACCGATGACCTCGCTGTTTTAATTAAAGAGATATGGCGTCATAAACACTGAGATGCGTGAAAAATGGCGCATCATGCATGAAGCTTTAATACATTTATTCTTCACTACGAAGACTCCATACAGTCGAATCAACTTGAGGAAATTTCTGACGCATGGCAGCGCTTTTGACAGCTTTCAACTGCGAAGTGCAAACAGTTGTAGGCGAAAACAGTACTGTCTATATAGCTATGAAGAGGCGTTGTCATAGAGATGTTTTCAAAAATGCGAAGCAGTTACGCCCAGCGTACAGAAACTGTCCGGAATCATCTCACACTGAGTCTACTGTAGGATCACATACAAGGTTTCGATTCTAGTAGAAAGTTGGCAAAATGAATACCCGGGCAATTCTGAGCGGGTTTTTACAATAAATCGCATCATGATGCACAGCTCTTTTGTAGCGTCTGCCGCTGGAATAGGCTGAGCATATCCATGACGTTTTCGTGGTTTCTAAATGACACTGTAACGAAACGCGCTGCTCTTCTTTGAATCGTGTATATTTCCTCTATCAGTCGTATCTGGCACTGATCCCGTACTATCGAGCAATATTAATGTATTGGTCGAACGATTGTTCGTAAGCTATGTCCTTTGTTGATGCACAGCACCTCCTGGCGATTCTGCCAATGTGTATGTCTGTGATCTGCCTTACTCGCGATTAATTTTAAGTGCTCGTTCCACTTAAAATCGCTCCGTAAGCATGCTCCAATATATTTTATGGAAGGAAATGCTTCCAGTGATTGTTCTGCGATTTTGTAATCCTACAGTAAAAAAGTGTGTTTCTGATCATGTATTCAGAATACATTTATTTATAATGATGATCTATTGCCACTCCATACCAAGCGTAGATTCTCTGCAGGTCTTTTTACGTTTCGCAACAATTTTCTTGCGGCGCGACTTCTCTGTAAACACCACCATCATCCGTGAAAAGCCTCATGGTATGTTCGACGTTATCTACTCTGTCATCTGTATGTAACGTGAAAAGTAATTGTTCTTTAACCCTTTCGTGGGCAAAATTATTGAGCCGTTTTTTTTAATAAATGGAGAGCAGATATTAACAGTTAGGTATATTTATCATACAGAATATCAACTGTGAAAGTGAGGTCACACAACAAGGTGGGAAGTATTCTTCCCACTGCCCTTCCTTGGAGTTAAATGACAAAAAGTTTTTCAATATATGTCATTTATTTGATAAATTTACTTCTCTCATTACAATGATTGTTCACAATTACTTGCCATGAAAATTTCTGAAACATGGGTCTGTGCAAAGTGGTATTTGACAATATGTACAAACACAGCGAGTGCTCTTTTCCGCAGCTTTGGTACTACAATGACGGCACGTCCAGTAGGTTTCTCCTAAAATGGGTTGATGCTCCCCTACAGCCACATGACGAAAATATTCAAGTACTTTACCCCTTTTTGCCAGAAAGACAGGTTTTTGTCCACGCCTTTTTTGGGATGAGAAGCCAGCGATCAATTGTCTGGCTAGATGGATCCTGTACGTGAGCTGATCACGCTGTCCAATTTTTTCACTGCAGCAACGTCCACGAGGAAATAAAATATTCTGTGCCACCATTTTACAGAACGTCTGCCAATATCATACCTTTCTCGTAATTGATGCAACTTATCGACACCAGCCATTATTTTGTTGTATTCTGCCACAACTTCAGGACAAGAAATCTGTGTACTAGTACCATCGTTGTTTTTCATTTTCACTGTGGCTGTTTCTCATGGGTCATGAATTGATGACAGGGAAGAGACTGGACGGTTATCCATCCATTTTACTGTAGAAATGACTCCTTTTGTTTCAAACTGGAATTCTCCTCGTTCCAATTTTACGTTTTCCTTCATAAATTTGGGTAAATCAAAAGTATTTACCTCACTCCATAGCTTTGAGGAAAAAATCACAAAATGTCTCGCAAACAGCAGTTTTTTTAATAAAAATAAAGAGCAACACTCAGCTATACAATGCCTCTGCGCGAAGGTACAGCAAAAACGGCGGGAACTTCCGATTGGAAGTAGTACCCTATACTGTTCACTAGGTAGTCGACGCCCACCGTACAGAGGTAGGAAGTGTGAACCCACGGGACTAGGAGCGAGTATATTGTAGTGGGAAGCATGTTTCCCACGGCTCACGAAAGGGTTAACACTCCACTGGGGCAGGTACGAAGTTACCTTTACGTTTGAACACTTCTCTCCGTTTAGAACGACTATCTGTGTTCAGTTTGGTAGAAACTCTACGATCCAATCACACAGTTGGTCGGACATTCCATACGCTCCTGTTTTGTTTAAGCGGATGTCTATCGAATGCCTTCCAGAAGTCAAAGAACACTGCATCTGTGAGGGTTGAATGAAAAGTAATGTCTCCACCTTCGTTAATTGGGTTTGGATGGGAATTTAATAACTCAAACTCAGCAATAATTCTTGGAATGTGATCTTTAATTACCAATATTCACTTTTCCACATATCACAGCCAATTTGGATACATTTCTGCCAGCGATGAACAAGTTTTTTGAAGCCGTCACGGAAGAAGTCGACGCTCTCTGTTTCCGCAACTACAGTCTCACAGTTCTCTCAACGTCTTTATGTCCCCGCAGATCGTCTTTCATTATAGGGAACAGATGGAAGTCAGACGCTGCCAAACCTGGAATGTATGGAGGGTGCCGTACGGTGGTGCCACGTGAAGTGTGTGGTTTAGCATTGTCATGCTGCAGGAAAACATTTCCCTTTTTCTCTCGGACCCTTGTTAGTCGTCGTTTCGGAGTTCGCAGCGTTGTCATGTAACGCTCTGAACTTTTTGTTGTTCCACGATCAAGGAAATCAACATGGATAACACCATCTGCGTCCCAGAACACTGTGGCCATGATTTTTCCAGCTGAGGGCTGCGTTTTGATTTTCTTTTTCTGGGACGAGTCTTTGTGTCGTATTCCATAGACTGACGTTTCGTCTCGTGTCACAGTTGAATGGTGAAAGGCGTCATCTTCATTCTCGTAACGCGAGAAGAGTCCCTGTCAAATTTCAAGTCTGTGCGCTTTCATTTCAGGAGTCCGAATCAGGGGTACAGATCTTCCGAAAGCTAAGGAAAGCAATAATGTGACCCACACGCGTGAAATGCCGATTGTGCTTGCAATTTCTCTCATGAGTGATACGACGATAGTCCTGAATCAGTCTGTCAACATTTTGCTTTTGAAACTAGGTGGTTGCTGCCACAGGACGTCCAACTCTGTTTGTCACGCAGGTCAGATGTTCCCGCCTCAATATCTTCAAACATACTCGCCCAACGATGCATAGTACTCACAGCAACACAATCGCCATAAACTGCTTTCATTCTCTGATGAATCCCCTTTGAGGTGACACCTTCTGCTGTCAAGAATTCAATGACTGCATGTTGCTTAAATTGCATCTACCGATCGTCTGCGCAGGGTTCTATAATTTTACACTGTGACAACACAACCGTTCAGTGCTAAAGCTCCCCGCTAACTGGAGCTGGAGAGAAGAGGCTACAGAACAAGCCAGTACCTGCCGCATACCAATGCTGCCAACTGTTGAAGAGTTACGAAGGTGGAGGCATTACTTTTCAGTCAACCCTCGTACCTTGGTGTTTGTATGTACTGCCTTCCGGGCCTCGTGGTCAAAGAGTGCGAGCAGGATTTCATACGATCGTTGTTTTCGGAACACATGTTAGTTCCTTCTGTCTCCAGAAATGTCCTAATACTCCATCATAAAAAATATTCCAAAATTCAACAGACTGTCAGATGTAGACAGTTTTATACGCCTGTTCGACAGCCCTTCGTGAAAATGGGAATGACCTGCACTCCTTGCCAATCGTTAGGAAGGCTTCGCTCCTCTAGAGACCTACGGTACGCTGCTGCTAGAAGAGGGCCAAGTTTTTTTCGCATGCTCTGTGTAGAATCGAATTGGTATCCCGTCAAGTCCAGTTGCCATCCTCCGTTGAGCTATTTAAGTTGCTTATCCATCATGGGCCACTTATTTTGATACGTGATTTTGTCATTCAGCAACGATTTAAAGAAGGAACTACAGTGCATTTTTACTTTGTGAAACAGTTTTGGGGAAAGACGTTTAGCATTTCGGTCTTTTCTGTTTCGCCTTCAGTTTCAGTGCCAGTATGAACACAAGATTGTATGGACAGATTGCATCGATCTGTTTACTGATTTAACGTAAGGCCAAAGTTTCTTAGGATTAGATCACTGGGTACGGAGGGAGTGTGAACAGAAAAAATAAATACTGTTTGTTACAGAAACTGAAGGCTTTTGTAAAAATGGTTCAAATGGCTCTGAGCACTATGGGTCTTAACTTCTGAGGTCATCAGTCCCCTAGAACTTAGAACCACTTAAACCTAACCAACCTAAGGACATCACACACATTCATTCCCGAGGCAGGATTCGAACGTGCGACCGTAGCGGTCGCGCGGTTCCAGACTGTAGCGCCTAGAACCGCTCGGCCACTCAGGCCGGCGGCTTTGGTAAGTTTACATAATTGGCTGGCTAGAACGAGTGTCAGATTTGCTCGTCAGCGGTAGTGTTTTGAGGGTTAATTTATCTGTGGATACGCTGGTGGCATTTTCTAATGAAACGCACGATGATAATGAAGAAAACTGATGCAACACCGTCTGATGCAACACCGTGAATGAACACTTGTTTGCGAAAATATGCAGAGGTATTGAAATGTAAAATTATAACGTATCGGTAGGGGAGAACATTGAACGGTGTGTTAATTAGCAGTTCTGCATAATCAAACATTACGGCTTTGGAACATAGAGTAAAATATGTTTTCGGAGATTGCATCAACACGTTCGTTCCACAATTTCATGACCCATTTTGTATCTCTGTCTTATTGAGCAGTGCTGTTTAGCGTTGTGTTACTTCATTTTCTTATAGACATTTTTTTTTTAAAAAAAAAGAACAATGATGCAGGTTTGCGAGCAAGGAATGTACCAAACTTTTTGTCGCACATCGATTCCTTCCCTACAGTTTTTTTTTTCTTTCCGTTTTCCCCATCCCTAACATCGTTTCTCACTTTCGGTTGTGCACGAAAATCCGGCGGATGAGCTACCCCAACCACACAAATATTTCTTAATTAAGATTCGTATGAAGCATATAAGCGACATCCTACCAAAGCAGCTTCAGCTTTGTACTCCTTTTGCAAACGTCATTCATTTTTTATTCATGTTTTTGCAGGTAATGTATTGATAATACTTCCTACTGTCCGATGCAAAAGGCACATCGCGGATGATGGTCTAAATGACATAGATACTGAATGAAATAATTTCGCCAAGGCTGCCAGAGAACGTGCCTCAGGCGGATCAGCGCCCCTTGTTGCGCAAGAGTCACGTGGACCACAACGTGACATCTCGACCAGCGAAGCGGGAATGCAGACTAGGAAAACAAGCCGCGCCGATAGCTGAAGCGTAACCGAAAATGCTTTGAAAACATTGCGGAGGAGTAAAATCAATTATTTGAACGTGAGATTAAGCCCAAAACATTCCGTGGTCGAAGGGATATTGTTCTGCTATCACTGTTATATCCAGATAGTTTTCGGTAAAGAATGCAAGTTGTTATGGAATAGGTATGAAAATTTCAGTTTTCGGTTATTGAAATAAAAACGTATTTTTCAGGCAAGATAACAAATTTTCACAAGATCATGACCATAATTTTTTCAGTTTGCACCATTTTGCACTTGGGACTGGCAGCAACTTTTAGGTGCTTTTGGTGTGACCATGAACTACCACGACTTGTTTGCTCCTCAGGTGTTCAGTGTTGAGCACTGATGGAGATGTAACTTACTAGCGGGTAGATAATTCCTAAAAAATTGACGATATCCCAGAGGCCGAAAACGGTCCTGACTAAAAATATTTTAATGAGACTGGAGCTGTTATTTATTCAAATTACGAATGTGGTTTGCTGATAAGTCTGGTAAGAAAGAAAAAAAAAGTTTTGTTTCGTTTTGAGGGATATAAACTTGGCCCAGCGATTATCCAGCTTTTTTCATCCCGTCGAAAAAATGGGATCTGTCAAACTCTGCAAAATACTCGTTGACTGCAACTATCACGTCCTCATTTGATGAAAATTTCTTCTCTGCAACAGAAAGTTTCAAGTTACGGGTTTCACTTGGGATTAAGTCTGTTGTACAGAGTAGGGTGGATGAGGAAGCATTCTAAAGCCCAATTGACGCACTTCACCATTGTTATCGCTGATGTGTGTAACGTTATGCGTACGTAGATGAGCTAATCCGCCGCCCAGAATTGCTATGAGGTACGGTGCATTTGTTGTACGGCTGAACGCTAGCGGCTCTGCGGCTCAGGGCGGGCCAGATGCAAGGGGGTCAGCAGAGGACGGGATGTGGATAATCGCAGTACTGGGAATTTTGGCGACGGACGGTCACTTAGGAAGACAGACAATGTTACAGGAAATAGCAGTGTGTTAGGCAGTCGCAAAGAAGGCTAAAGTAAGAGCTCTGTTAACTTCGACAACAAATCATAGTTGCATATTAATGCAAATCTGAATACATCGGCGATCTCAGGTAAATGAGATGCGTCCAGTGACACAAAAGTATTTCAATACATTTGGAACTACAGTAATTAATATTTCACAGTGAATAAACATTTATACAATGAACCTCTGAGTTAACAACTTTTAATCGCTTCATGCGATTTCAGCAGAAGATTTCTCAGGCGATAGCTTTCACTATAGCAATCTTCTCTGAAAACCATGTATATGTATCTGTTTCATTTCTTGATTAATTAAGTCTTTTATACCTTTTTATTAGGCAAATGTTTGTCAGAACATTGAATTCTCCACATTTATGTAGCAAATATACACAGCATCAATACCTCATATTGCCATAATTGTGTAGTTGTTTAATAAACAGTTTACTATTTTGTCAATAACTTTATTTAAATGTTGATTGCTCAAGTGCTATTAAACAACTATACTAATTTAAGAATGGTCGCCACATGTGTTAGCGGACACCACAATTGAAAAGAAAAGCAAAAGACCCCTCTGTGTTGAAGGCATAAGTAATTGTTTAAATAATGTATAACGACAGTTCTGTTGCCATTTATCACAAAAGCACTGACTTATTTACGAGGGTTGTCCAGAAAGTAAGTTCCGTCGCGAAATAGACACCACGGTGAAAACCCGATGAAGCTTTGCACAGATTTGTTGGGTAGTGTCTCTAATATGACTGTCGATCGCATCAAGACACTCTTTTCAGTTGCGAGTGCACTGTGAGCGAGTAAAAGTGCCTAGAACAACGATGTCTCCCGCCAAGTAGCAGGGCCCGCTGAGCGGCTTCGCCTTAATGAATGCAGCCCACCTAACACAACTGCCACGCACTTTCTTCTTCATGGCAATTCTCAGTCGCACTCTACAGGGGCAGTGAAGACGCTCCTGCAGCCCTTTTCGATGGGAAGTGTTCGATCACACACGACATAGCCCTGATTGGCTCGTCCTGAGTTTCATCTCTGCTCACATGAAACGCTGGATACGAAGACAACACTTGGGCGCAGGCTACGCGCTATAGACCAGCGTAGCGAACTATTGGAAGCACAGGCGGCTGCCTTCTATGACGATGGTGTTGTAAATTTGGTATAACGCTCCGACAAATGTCTAAGTCGGAGCGGAGACTATGTAGAGAAGCATCTGGAAAGTGTAGCTAACTCTTGCAAATAAAATGTTACTGATTTTCACTGTGGTTTCCATTTAGCGACCGATCGGAACTTACTTTCGGGACAACACTCGTATTTCTGGACAAACCTTTGTAATTGTTGTAAACTATCTGTGACAGAATGTTCGTAACTTTATTAATTTATATATTATTGTAATATATTAGTTTAGAGCACGTAAGTGGTCAAAATGAATCGGATCGCATCAGTAGAGCTTAAGGACAGTGCGTTTGTGGTGGGGACGGCCTTCAGTCAATGAAACAGACAGTAGCGGAACACTATGGGAATCAAGTGGAGACTGGGACATTTCGAGTGACTAGCTTAAGGGAGCAATTCTGCGATTTCACACGATTTCTGGAAGAAGGCAGACCTGCCTACACGGTAATGTGCGTGATTTGATCGTGGAGGTATTTGATTCTGGGCAGTAAATGGCCACTACAATACAATACAAACAGAGCATGAGTTACTATTCTTCGAATTGCATGTATTTATTTGTGAATCATCATGTTGAACTCTGAACTATTTTGAGCTGGAGAATCTTTTATGTATCGTAATCACGAAATGGACATAGTTTTTGTGAGTCTTTGGTGAGTATTTGGTTTGGCAATTTTTGCTACCATTCTCGTAACGCTCTCAGTGTAACTTTATTGCATTTAATAAGGGTATTTTCTTTCTGTATTTTTCATGAATATCGTAGGACCACTTACCGTTTATTTGTTTATTTGCAATGTCCTTTCTTGAATAAACATTATTCTACATGGTTCTCTGCTGTTAGCATCAATTGCAGACATTAGAATAGAACCATTTTTATTAAATTAGTGATTTATCTTTTATATTTCCGTGTGTTTTAGTAATTCGCGATCCTAGCCAATCCATAGAGTATTTGACTGCCCGATCACAACTAGAGATTATTATTTGCAGCAAGTTAGCTGTGGGGTGTGAAAGCAGATGTTCGCAATTCAACCCTACGACTACATTGAGCTATTCTTTTTAAACACAGCAGCGCATATCCCAGGTACATACAGTACGAGTAACCGCATGTAAAGACGCAGCTGGTTTGCTTATATGGATTGCTGTTGAAGAACAACTACACCATCAGTAACCATTAGGTAACGCCGCAGGCGTGGGTTGGTGAATTATCCTCGCGGAAGAGCACTTTTTTGCGTGCCAGCCGTACTTTGTCTTCAGCCAACGCAAGTTTCAAACGATCCAGCAGTGGAGCATAATAGGGTCCAGTTATGGCTCTGCCTTTTTTCATGTAATTTATGAGGATTACCTTTGAAGCGCCAAAGAGGCTGCAGGCATGCGTAATCAAATACAGAGAAATGTAAATAGGCAGAATACGGCGCTGCGGTCGGCAACGCCTATATGAGACAGTAAGTGTCTGACACAGTTCTTAGATCAGTTACTGCTGCTACAGTGGCAGGTTAACAAGATTTAAATGAGTTTGAACTTGGTGTCGCACGAGCGATGGGACACAGCATCTCCGAGGTAGCAGTGAAGTGAGGATTTTCCCGTACGACCATTTCACGAGTGCACCGTGAATATCAGGAATCCGGTAAAACATCAAATCTCCGACAACGCTGCGGTCAGAAAAAGATCCTGCAAGAACGAGACCAATGGCGACTGAAGAGAATCGTTCAGCATCACAGAAGTGCAGCCCTTCCGCAAATTGCTGCAGTTTTCAGTGCTGGGCCATCAACAAGTGTCAGCGTGCGAACCATTCAACGAAACATCATCGATATGGGCTTTCGGAGCCGCCACGATGCCTTACGCCTCCCCTGGGCCAGTCAACACCGTCATTGGACTATTGATGACTGGAAATATTTTGCCTGGTCGGACGAGTCTCATTTCAAATTGTATTGAGCGGATGGACGTGTATGACTATGGAGACAACTGCATGAATCCGTGGACCCTGCATGTCAGCAAGAGACTGTTGAAGCTGGCGGAGGCCCTGTAACGGTGTGGGGCGTGTGCCGGTGGAGTGATATGGGATTCCTGATACGTCTAGATATAGCTCTGGCAGGTGACATGTACGTAAGCATCCTGTCTAATTAACTGCATTCATTCATGTCAGTTGTGCATTCCGACGGACTTGGGCAATTCCAGCAGGACAATACGACACCCCATACGTCCAGAATCGTTACATAGTGGCTCCGGGAACACTCTTCTGAGTATAAGGACTTCCGCTGGCCACCAAACTCCCCAGACATGAACATTATTGAGCATCTCTGGGATGCCTTGCAACGTGCTGTTCAGAAGAGGTCTCCACCCTCTTACGGGTTTATGGGCAACCCTGCAGGGTTCATGCTGTCAGTTCCCTCCAGCACTACTTGAGACATTAGCCGAGTCCATGCCACGTCGTGTTGCTGCACTTCTGTGTGTTCGCGGGGTCCTGCACGATATTAGGCAGGTGTACCAGTTTCTTTGGCTCTTCAGTGTAGCTTGGGAATCTCAGAAACAGTGGTTATCACCTTACCAGCTGACAAAATTGTCTTTGCCTTTTTCAGTGCATTTCCCCAGCGTTGGTCCATTGTTTTGACTATGGTGTGTAATGATGGATCAATGTTTCATCAACAGTCACAAATCGGCACTGAAAGATATGCGGATTACGATCAAACATCGCCAGACATTGTGCTGACACGTTGTGCTGGAGTCGCCTTTGGTCGATAGGTAGCAATCGCGGCTCCCGCCTCGCATACCGCTTCTTCGTAGCCAGTGCTCCATGCTGGATATTATGCACTCCCTCAGTTGAGATACGTCTCAGCAATCTCACGAATTTTTATTCGACAGTCCTGCATTGTATCATATCATATCTTGGTTTCCTTTTTGCGTATCTCAGTTGGACGGGTGGAGTGCGCTTCTTTTTCGGTGCTTGGCGAACCACGTTTAAATTCATTGATCCAAAATTAAATGGTCTTCAATGATGGTGCAGGGCTCGCATGAACTTCATTCAATTCTGCTCTGATTTCTGCGGCTTCAAATGAGAATATTCAGTAACAGTACGGGACTCGGTTTTGTCGATTTTTTTTACTCGCAGTCGACGTACTGACCAACTCAGACGTATGTCAACAACGAACTGCACTCCGTATGTTACTGGAATTCTATGCGGTCCTGAAATAATAAAGCTTACCAACTACGAAGGCACAACAGAAACGTTCCATTCTTTCATGGAATTACCAGACTTCGCAAACCGCCGTCGTTAGATTTCTGTACTCCACTTTACTCGTTCTACTATAGTATAGTATATTATAGTGTACTGTACTGTCCACTGTTTCAAACTCTGCGTTCCGTAGCACACTTAATCACGTGACAAATTTCTAATAAAGCAGCGTATTGCTTATTAACAAATTCTCCGTGATAATAGTGGTTGGACTCCTTGACTGTTAAATTACTGAAGAAATACAGCGACCAGACACTTCTTATAGAGCTTTATGTATACAAAGACCTATTCCGGGGCTTCCATTTTAAATTGACGCAATACTTTATATCAATGAATCAATACAATGTTTCTGTCGACTGCATTTTGATCGCTGCGTCAGCGTTTTACTGTCTTATGTAGGTACGTTTATTGCATTATATACTATAGTGTGCAAATTAATGTGGACAATCTCATATTTTACAAGGAATTGAAGGTGGATAGCTGTAACCAATTTTATGCGCCCAATTGTTGAACGTTCGACGGACTATTGTTGTCATGACTATAAACAACAGTTTTAGATACCCTTCAGTTCAATGGAGTTCTTGTACATGTGGCAGCAGCATGTATAGGTTCTGTGTTCTCGACAGGAACACTTTGTTTTTGTATTAAGCTAGACATTTTACTTAAGAAATGGGTAAAAATAGTTGCTCTACATCAGCAAACATCTGTGACTAGAAGAGACTGTGCCTGTGTTGTTAGTGTGAGGAAATAGTGTTTCAAGACTTATTAAGACATGTAGTGATACTGTCCCATTGTCTCCAAAGAGAAACGCCTGATCTGGACGGAAAACAAAAACCCACCCCTATAATTGACCAGATGCTACTAACATGCAGTATTCATCCTCGTAAAACAAATAAGGACCTTCAGAGAAATTCATTGGCTACTGGGGTTGAAATTGACTCTTCAGCGGTATGGCGTAGGCTTCTTGACTGTGGGTGGAAGACACGAAAGCCAATAAAGAAACAGTTTTTAACAGCTGCCATGAAGGAAAACTGTTGGCATGGGCCAAAATACATAAATCTTGGACATCCATTGACTGGAATAGGTATTTTTTAGTGCTGAGCCACATTTTATTGTTCAAGGCTACAGAGCACGGGTTGTAAGGCAAAGCATCAGTGAGATCTGCTCATTTTGTACAGACTGTAAAATACCCTCCCAAAAAATGTTTTGGGTGTTCCTTCACTGAAAGTGGCTCTGGGGCACTATAGTTGGAGTTACAAACAATGACGGTATAGTTTAGACTCGTTTACGCACCTACATCATGCATTCTCTGGCAGCCAATAATCGTTCAGTAATCTTCTGAGTGCTCTGCTCTGAATGCTGTAGCTAATGCGAGCATTAAACGTCATAGTAGCGAGTTGTTTAGTGAATTTTTATTCCATTTGTTGCGAGTTGTCGAGGCTGAGTTTGGTGGTATGTGATATAGTCTGCATAAGCAAGCGAGAGACTTAATTTTGAGGTGTTATGCTTTCTTCAAGCGGAAAGCAGGCACATGCGCGTACGGCAACTGTTGCTTGGAATTGTCAAAAACGCAATTTCTGTCCGTGTCTCGATATGCGCCAACCGCCATCGTTCGTGGATCGGATTGTAGTTCCAGTTGATGCCATGAACAATTCAACCAAATAAATGGAAATCCATTGGCGCAGAATTATGCCCAGTCCTGTAGACCTTTTCAGATGATGGAGGAACGTATCAGCAAGGTCTCGTCCTGTGTCACACTTCTAAAGCAGTAGAAGATGTTCATGGAAGACAACATTAATGTGCTTCTGTGGCCTGGTAATTCACCAGACTTAAATCCCTACGAGAATTTGTGAAATATTATGAAAAGACATCTTGAGGAAAATGGTCTGCTTAACAAAAAAAATGCATTCAGGAAAATGTGTACCAAGGGTGGATTTTGAACCCAGGTCTCCTACCCACTAAGCAGATGCACTAACCACTGTGGCACCCTGGCACAGTGGCTTTGCACAGCTGCACAGACTACCCTAACATGCCTCCCTCCTCAATCTAAATACTGATTCATGCCTCAGTCCACTCAGTATTCCCCTTAAACTCGAACAGCATTGCAGAGGCTCTCCAACTGTATTGCAGTAGCACTTCATCAGCGAGTAGTGATGGGTACTGGGTGCAGAATGAAATAGGTAATAAGAGGAAGAGCATCTCTAAATTGTGAAACCTAAGTCAATGGAGAGAGTCAGTCATCAGATAATGTCTTATTGTGTTAGAAAGCTGCTCCAAGCAAGGAAGTAAGTTTGCAAAAGTGGTATTGTCTTTTGTCATATATCTGCCAGCTCTTCATGCTTCCACATCAGCTGCAATATGACTACTTGTGAATTTCATTCAGTGTCTACATTAAAGTTATATTAATATAGATGACCAAGCTGCAGTTGCTAATGTAATGCAAGGAAATTAACAGGCAATGATATAAAATACTTCCTTGAGGGTGTGTAGCAAAACAAATTTGCCTTGTGTTGATAAAAAACATGAAAAGTGTGCCTATTAGACTCATAAATTTATTAAAATGAGTGACAGAAAGGTTCATCAGTACTTAACAGGAGGAGGATCAGCACCCAGTATTGCCAATAGAAATACCTAAAATAGATCATAGCATCTAACTTTGAGAGCCAGAGATCATATCTTGAAGGAAAAGGATGGTGACATTTGGAATGGGCAAGGGGATGATGGGAGAGGTACAAGTCGCATAAAAATAATAATAATAAAAAATTAATGGCGCATGTCCTATAATAGGCACTCAGGTCTCGAGTCATACTAATAGCACACTCTGCAACTGGGTATTGGACATCCTCAAAGTTGATAGTTCTATGTATCCATACAATATATTACCAATTTGGTGGTAATCATCCCTTTATAAAAAGCTGTGCACTAAACATGAGGCAGTAGACTAGAATAGTTTTTATTCTGCCTACAATTTTGTTACTCATTTTGACTGCGATGAAGTTATTGTAGATGGTAGAAGTTGCTGCCTGGTACAATTTTTACCATGGCAGCAAGTGTAGGGACCTTTGCCTAGAAATAGTACTTTGTGTGTGCCATACAGATAAACAAGGGCTTGTGCCAGTTGGGAGGGCAATGAAAGGTGACAGTAGATCATGGGCTTGAGCATGTCGGGCAGAGAGAATCTCGCGTCAGGGTTTTGCTTGAAAATTATGCAGCTCTGGCAAGTACTCTGTTGTGACATTCAAGATTTGGTGATTTGCTAGAGAGGAAATCCTGGAAGTAGTTACTAAAACATGTGTCAAGGGATATTGTGTTAGAGTAGACAAGTTAACCATTGAAACCGAGGCTATAGGGAAGGATGTCTTTGACATGGAAGGGATGACAACTGTCAGAATAAAAATATTGGCAAGTACTTATTGGTTTGATGTGAAGACCCTGTGAGAATACCTCTTCCTTGGACTCCAGCAGCAGGGGGCAGTTAACATTGGCAGCCACACAGACTAGAGAAAGACCTGCAGTTTGGGCCAGAGTGCCCTGGGTCATGTCAAATAATGCAGTGGATCCAGCGAGATGGTAGTGGCTCTCAGCAACAGTGTCTGCCCCTGCAAGCAGAGGTGGACAGCCAAGAGTCTGCCTGCACAAGTGGTGGCAGCTAAGCAGCTGCATAGCCCCAGGCTCGAACTGTAGATGACCGAGGCTGGAGGCCAGCAGTGGATGAAATATACCTTCAGCAGGCACACCAGTTGGAGAGTGCTAAGTCAAGAGCATTGGACGCTGCGTGAACAGCAAGGCCTCAGCCACCAGCAGCAGCAGACCCAGCTGGATCTCCTCCAAAGCTGGAGGCTGTCGGACTTTATACTTCTGTCTCGAAATTAGAAGTATTTATATGGGCTTGGCCTGTCCATGTTTTGTCTAGGCGTGGATTTCTGTTACTTAAGACACAACAGAGCCATATTTTGAATGTGTTGCATTCAAGTCACACATGCCACAGTGGGTCAGCTTGTATGCTGCATCAATGATATTACGACCCTGGTCTCCTTGCTGGGCCAGGCTGTGTTGTAGCTGCCCAATGCCATGGTGACAGTACTTGATGTATTAGCGGGTTGCTGGCTAATGTGATCACCTGACCCACCTGGTTGACCTGCTTTTGTGAGACTGTTGCATCAACTGTGATGGAATCTTTTTTTTTATTCAGCCATGCCAAGTATATTGGTTGTGGCACAATACTACCAAAGTGACATATATCCAGTCAGCACCTTGAAGCCTGCCGCAATGAGAGGACTAGCACATTTGTCATTGTGTATTTTAGACAGAAGTTAAGGATACAATGCATCAAATAGTTTTGTTTGTTGAAGTGTCAGAGCTGATGCCACATACTTTCCACAGACAAGTATGAGAGTAGGAGAGCATTTCTGTGCTGGATGAGAGAGAGAAGGGAATGGTTATTGGTGGTCTTCCTTCAGAACATGACTACCATGGGACTCAGGTCAAGTACTATTAGAGATGTATTGACTTTGTACCCAGGAGATTGGGAGGAAGTTGAGAAAGTGCGAAATGCATAGAGAGAAGCTAATGATCGATGCTCCCTCAGTTGTTTTTGGGTTGGGACTGATTGATGAAGGTATATTACCAATTGAGCTCAGGGAATGAGAGGCAATCATAAACTAGGCATTGTAGTTAAATTTGGTGTGGGACTTAAAGTTAGGATATTCCATAGAATGTATGTGTTTCCAGGATGATGGAATGTGTAATATATAAGCTAGAACCTTAACAAATTTTTCTTTGTTTTCAGGGTCTACCCAATGTCGCCTCCAACGATGGCTTTGTTCATCAGCGGCAGCCTTGCCTCATCCAGTACTGAGCCGCAATCTGATGACATCCCCTCAGTCGCCGTCATCCTCCTCTGGACCTGGTAGTGGTGATACAACTATAGGACCTGGTGCTGGGAGTGGCCCCCCCAAACAATCACCGCCACAGCCACCACCTTCAACTACTGGACAAGGTTCTGGAAAGGGAAAGGATGGTGGGCAGCTCACTTGCCCCAAGTGTGGAGATCCTTGCACACATGTCGAGACTTTTGTCTGTAAGTATTCTTTGAGCCTTTCATTTCTCAGTATATAAATGTGCATCAGAAAAGTCGTTTTGCCACTAGAAAGAAAATAGCTGGAGGTTGTTTGAAAAAATTATCTAATAAAATTTGATCTTTAATCTCACTTAGTAACACATGTTATACGAATTTATTTTCAGGCATGCTTTCAGACTTCATGTATTGTGTCCTGTATGTAGAGACAAAGTAGTGGAACATTTGAAATTATGTACGAAAATCTCAAAAGGACATATTAATACGACACCAGGCACTCGCCATTCACAGAATACTTTTGCATCATAGTTACCGTGTCCCCATACAGAAAATAGTTTGAAAGTATTATAAATAAGCATTACAAGAGAACTCTCACTTACAAAAAATTATTGATTTAACAAGAATACACATGACATTATTAAAAAAAACTAGACTTTAAGCCAAGAATGCACCTAAAAGGATAGGTACCCAGCAGTGGGATCACCTTCTTGAAACCATATATAAGGTGATGTAGGTTAAGGTCCCAGGTATCAAACCCTGCAATTGTTAACTGTATTGGGCCCTCGTTTTCAAGTAATTGATGAAAAAGAAATTTGGAATTTTGCATGTTGCTCCAAAGTTCTGAATAAGAGACATAATACATATTGGTTGTGTAGCGTAATGGTTATAGTATGGGCCTCAGATGCTGGAGGGTGTGGGTTCGAATTGAAGTGCTACAAATTTTTTATTTTCAAATCTTTATCAGAATGGCTTTGATCCATATTTTATGCAATTAATTGAGTTAATTGCAATTTTTAATTTCTTTTCCTTTGTCATAGCATTTTAATCACAATATTACCTCTCTCAGTTGCTCCCCTTTTTTCATTATTCTTTTTCCAGTTGCAATCTTTGTGCGTTTGGTTTTAATTATTTTTATTTACCTATCATAACATTTAAACATTTGAAAATACTGATCTGTCAGTTAGAAAAAGAAAGCTGAAATACTCAATTTATATTGATTGTGGAATTGGGTTATAAATGTAATTTTCAGTAGAAGATGTAATTTTTCTTGGATCATAACTGTTGTACAAACATTTGAAACATAAGTTCTTATTTCACCATGGGCAAAATAATGCAGTTGAAGATTTGAATAAAAAAAGGAATTGTAAGTAAAATGAAATAAAAAAGACTAGGAATAGAAATAATGAATAAATCAATGTTAATACATAGAAATGATTAAAATCACATGCACAAAGATTACAAGTGGAAAAAGAACTACAATAAGAAAAAATGAGAGCAACTGAGAAAGTTAATATGGTGATAAAAATGTGTAACAAAGGAATAGAAATAAAAAATACATTAAATATAATTAATTAAGTAAAACTAACAATCAGTCATCTTGATAAAGATTTAAAAATAAGAAAATTTCAAAGCACTTGATGAGATTCGAACCCAAAACCTTGTGCATGTGTTACCTGTATTGTAACCATCACCCAGTGCAATCAAAGTGTATGACATTTCTTCCTTAAAGCTGTAGAGCATCATGTGAAATTCTGAATTTTTTTGCGGTGATTACTTGCAAATGAGGCCCACCAGTGTGAATAGTTGCAGATGGTTTCATGAAGTCAGTAAGTCAGTAGCACAGTTGGAGGACCTCTCCTTGTTAGCTGGTATACATACATATATGTAATAACTTTCTGACAGTTCTTACCTGTAAGCCCCCATCCCTAATTTGCACCAATCCCAAACACACACCATTTCCAAATGCATGTCCTGAATTGATTCCTTCCCCCCCCCCCCCCTCCTCTCTCTCTCTCTCTCTCTCTCTCTCTCTCTCTCTCTCTCTCTCTCCCCCCTGCTTATGTATATAAACAGACTTGAAAAAATCTGAAAGAAATCACCATCAGGTGAAGTATACTTTAGTATATTACTCACTTTTTAAAGTTCACACTGAAAACTGTTTTTGTTATACTGTAGAAAACATGGTTTTTGTTTTCATTGTTAAGTATTTTCATTTTTGTTTGGGTATTTGGGTATGTCAGTGAGTGACTAAAAAATCTATCAGCATATTAACAGTTACCAGAGTGACAAAGACACTCACAATATGATGATGATGATGATGATGATGATGAGTCAAATTCTTGACTTTGTTGTGGTGATTGTAATGAATAACTTCAGTGACATTGCTGCCAGCATCTGATTTCAAATCTTGTTATTTTGCACTCCTAGCACAAAAACATGAAGAAATAATTTTTCTACACAATCATGTTTCATTGTTTTACAGCACTGTATTGTTTTATTTGTGCCCATACACCGTCAGTAGCATTGGAATGACAAATATGTGGAGATAGTTGAATGGGATCTTGCCCATGTCTTTTAGCATTTCATTGATGATGCAGCATTGGAAATGTGGCTTCTTTTGGACCACAATTTCAAGCAAAGAACAGAACAGAAATTAGAATAGAGAGAAAAAGAAACCAGCAACCACTCACCTATAGTTTCCTGATGTGCCATATAGACATGTGAAAAACCAGTGGTGAGTGCATTTCTATTTGTTAGAGTGTGTTTAATTAAAGAAGCTTTTGAGCTACTGCCCTTTTCTTGTGTAAGTTTTTGTGTCATTGTGTTGTGTGGCACACACAAATAAATTGTAGGTGAGTGGTTGCCTTTCTTTACTTTTATGTATTGTTTCCATCTGCGTAGTAATAGAATAAAAGTTAATTATACTGTACGCAGTCAAACTATATTAATGCATATTGCACATGAGCTTAGGAGAGCGCATCAGATTAACATAGTAAGCAGAAACAGATGAGAAAAACCTGCCATTGGCAATATTTTAACTGAACAAAGAAAAACGTACATGTTGAATAAATAGATTGCGTCCACAGTACTGGTGTTAATAAACTATCGGCAGAATTTGACCACTTTTATTTCAGTAGTATCAGTGCACTGAAGAGATGAGATGACTTAATATATTTATACGACTCAAACAATGGAAAATCCAGGATTGAATGTAACAATGTTATACAGCTCAAACCTCTTCATGTCCATCAGAGCTTTATAAAGTTGACGCAATTGCATTAATGAAAAGGTTTTTAGTATGGGATTTACTGTTCTTTCTAGAGCATCTCACAGGGTACACCAACAGCCACTGCCACATTCCTGTCTTGGTGCATTCTTCTAAACTGCAGACAGTACATGACAAATGTTAAACAACAAAAAATGCAATCAAATGCATAATAAGTACTTTATTTTATGAGGCAAACTGAACTTCCTAGAAAGCTGAAAATTAGTAACATGAACCGATTCAATTTTTCAAATCATGAATTGTAAGTGAAAAACGCAATCGTCGTGGTCGCTTGTAATATTGAAACAAACATATTCCAGTTACATAATAGGTTATTAAGATATTTTTCATTTAAACTGTTTCTTCATGTTCAAGGGGAGCAAAAAAGAAAAAAAAACTTTAAATTCTCTTTTTGTTTCTTTTTCCTCAGAAGTATCTCTTAACATCTTGCTAATCGTCTTCATTATTTAGCCCAGATATGGAATTAATAAGAACATCAATTTAATATTATAGTTTTATTTTTCATTATTTAGATTTTCAGTAGTCAACATGCATATTTACAACACTGTAGATGAATAAAAGAGCCAGATAATGAAAGAGTTTTGTTTGTGTTCCCAACAGCCTCAACAAGATTCGTGAAATGTGAAAAATGTCATCACTTCTTTGTTATTTTGTCAGAAGTAGAATCAAAGAAAACTCTGAAGGAAAATCGTGAAGAATATAAAAACGGATTTTTCAGGAGACCGCCTCCCACACCAAAGAAGGTATATAAAGCTGGAACAGTATTGATTCTGTTGTGATCTTCCTAGCTCCATCATGCATTTCTTTTTAAGCAGAGATAAATATTTATGTGCCTTGATGTGGTGTTCTTTACAAAACAGCTTCACACACATACATTGGTCAGTTTCTGTTATATTGATTTAGATTTCTAGAAAATCCTATGCCTATGCAACATGCATGCAACTTTACTAATTGTTTTTAGATTTATGACTATCTCAACAAGCATGTGGTAGGCCAAGAGGATGCAAAGAAAGTTCTCTCTGTGGCTGTGTATAACCACTACAAGAGGATTTACAACAACATACCTCTGACTCAGCAGGTGCAACAAAATCAGCAACAGCAGCAGCAACAACAGCAGCAAGTGCCACAGCAGTCGTTCACACACAGAGGTATGTAATGAGGCAATGTTCTTAAAACTACAGAAATCTGTAATGGTGTCTTGCAAGAGAAATGGTAATGAAACAAAAAAATAGGCTGTTAGATTTCTTTATAATTAGCAAAATAATTTAAATAACACTTTTCTTAGAATACACCTAATACAGAAGGGATGATATAAATTTACAGGAATTAAACAAGTATTGGTGCTGTGTGTAAATAAATATATCTGTTAGTTTTCAGGTGTGTGTGTGTGTGTGGCATGAAACGCAGTTTACTGAAAATAAAATAAATTAATAATGAGGCTTCACGGAGGTGACGAGGGAGGAAGAGGTGTAGGTGGAGGACAATAATAGGCATTTTTATGGTTTATATAAGATATTTGAGATTGAAAGGAAGGGAAAACATAGTTAAACATAACTAGTTGCATCTGTAGTTCGACAAATTAGGAATCGTAGCCAGTACTCAACTATTATGGTGTATCCATATAATTTACGAGAACTGCGGCATTTTATGGTTTTATTGATGGACAGTGACATTTCACAACTTCGTGCACAAAAATTTGAAACGTTAACATTCGATAGTCACCACACTTCCATACAATTTTGATAGTTTACGTGGGTCAAAGGCAAACCTGTGATAGTCAATGACTCATTCTTTGATTCTTTGATACGATTGGTATTTTAACCATGTGATGTTTGTGTGATCATTGAAATTGGGTTTACAGCTGGGATAACAGTTCTTCTGTGTAAATCTTACTTGTCGACAGGCACTGCTCTGCAAGTTCTTTGTTGTGCTCCGTTCACTTGTTGTGATTTAACCCTTATTTTTTGACCAAGTGTGAACTAATTACATTTGTTCCATGTGTGTGTGTGGAGGGGGGGGGGGGCGCTTGCGTGCGTGCGTGCGCTTTTTACTGTGTGCATATTCTTTGTTATGAGGTTCGTGTCATGTTCATTTAATGGTTTAAGACTTTGTGTGCTTTGACATGTTTCAGTGAAGCGTCTGACTGCCTTGAGTGTTTGTTATATTTTTATGTGACATTCAGTGATCCAGATTCCTTTCGATATTTCAGTACATATGGAGACATTTGTTCTTGGACATTTTCATACGCTTTATTCCTATTGTAGGATTCATTAATAGATCCAAAAAGAAACAGTACCTCCAAACATTTAAAGAATCACGTTCTGTTGATTTTCCATGCATACTAAAATCAAGAAAGGGAGAAAAAGTTGCCTCTTGCACAGTATCTGGATGTGATATTAATGTTGCACCAAATAGAAGGAAAATAACAGGAAAATCAACACCTTTTTAGCCAAGTCTGGAAACATTCAGTGATGTAATTAGGGCCGAGTGGCTGTTTAGTTCTTTTTGGTGGAGAACAATGTGCCCTTAAGTGTGGCTGATCATGCTGGTGATTTATTTAAGATGATGTTCCCCACATCAGAGGTTGCAAAGAAATATAGCTGCGGTCACACAAAAATGGCAAAAAATGTATCTTCTGAAGTTGTTAAGCGTCTTCAGGTCAGACCATTTTCTGTGGCAATGGATGGAAGGAACAGTGAAAATGCCAAGTTGTATCCTGTTGTTGTATTATTCCATGGGAAAAAGTAGTGAACACTGTGCTATCCATACCAACGTTAGATGGGGGCTCAACAGGGTGAAACATAGGTAACCTGATGTTATTGCATCTGAATTCTCATAACATACAAATTGAAGACTGTGTGGCTTTCTGCTCTGACAATGCTCCTGTTATGATAAGATGCAAAAGTGGGTTTTCAGCAGTTCTGAAAGTAGTTCAATCAGGTATTGCCATCATAGGCTGCATTTGCCACTTCATTAATCTAGCAGCTGAAAAAGTTGCTGGAAGGTTACCACTTAGTGGATGAGATCCTTGTTGATATATTTTATTTCTTAGAGAGGAGTGTGAAAAGAAGAGAACACCTTCAGAAATTACAGAACTTGCACCATAAAGGCGCAAAGAAAATTCTGAAGCATGTATGTACTAAGTGGTTATCTTTTTAGGCAGGTGTTTGGATAGACTACTGGACCTGTGGGATCCTTTTCTTTTCTTTCTTCAAGGAGGAATTAATATTATGGGTCCAAAACATTTCCGCAAGCTTGACATCTTTCAGAGTACCTAGAGTTGAACAAAGTGGATCCAAAGAGTATCAGAAGAAGAGAATTCTTGATTCTGCTACTGCACGTGCCCCTAAAAGAATAGTATATTCTTCCAAACATGACAAACCCATCCTAAAAAGTAAGACTTCTTATACAACATATGAGGAAAAATTGCTTATGTTCCTGTCCTCAAACGTGAACAAAGCCTTTTGCACTTTCCTTCATGTGACTGTTTCTGTATTTGACAAATTGAATGCTGTCCTTCAGACTTCTTCCCGATAAGTTCACTTTTTATTAGAGCTGCTAATGGACTCGCTAAAGCAGCTGTTCAGCAAGTTTGTGAAGCCCAAAATTGTCAAAAGCTCCTCATTGCTTGAAGTTGTTTACAACTTGATTCAAAATCAAAGAAGTGATGATGAGCTAGTTATTTGCATTCAGATTTGAACATAGTGAATGATCTCAGGTTATACAAAATGGAAGATCCACAGTTTTCTTCCACTCATTTTTTCTTGGAAAAGTTTCCCCTTGTGTTATGCAAGGAGGTGAATGAAACTACAGATGAGGTGGTGAATGAGATTCAGAGGCAGTTCACAACTCGTCAGGTAGAAGACACTTTGTCTTCAAATGAAGATGCTGCAAATGATTCCAGTTTGGTCACAAATTTCAAGAATTTGTGGAGCTGATGGGCTCCGTAAATATAACTGAATTTCTAGAGCAATGCTCTCTATTTGCACCATACCCCATAGTAATGCAGTGAACGTGTTTTCAGCCTTGTGAAGAAAAATAGAACAGAGATCAGATTGTCCATGTCCAATGAATCTCTGGACTCAATTTCTGTTTTGAAGACAAGGAGTTCTGGTCCCTGTTATGACAAAACATTTTCTCAAGACTTTTTGCAGGAAGCTAAAAAGACCGCAACTACGACTTTAAAGTTGAACTAGCATGTGATTTGCAGTGTTAATTATATTATTTCTAGCCTGCATTCCGTTAAACAAGTTTTATTGTGCAAGGCCTTTTTCAAGTATCGCATATCTACATAATTTCTCAAGAAAGTTCTGTTATGTATGCTCCAAACCAATATTCATCATGCCTGCTGCTGTTTAACATGGATTTCTTCTTGATTGTTATGTTCATCTACGAGTCATTGGCCTATGATGTAAGTAGATGTGATTTCGTTGAAGTATCCTGTTTAAAGCATGAATTATTGTATTTTGTCGCACAGAAGTATTATTATTTTCGTCAAGCCAGGGCAAGTCAAAAATCATTAGATTTTTTGTCACACGTGAGTTTTACAGATAGCCCTTTTCAAAAGTTGGCAAAGTATGTACTATCCTGATTGATTTGGCATCAGTCAGGACACTAGAGTCCAGTGATTTTTTGTATTATCTACCGGTACCATGGTGGCTTTTTAGAAACACAAAAAATATCAAATATTTTCAATTCAGACAATTATTTGCTAACACCGCGTTTCAGATGTTATGAAGTCATTACAAACATAGGTTTGAACTTCATTCACCATTCGTTTGGTGAATGAAGTTCAGCTCTGCACTAATTTACAAGATGTTTCTAACTGGAATGAATGGTCAGGTGGCTGTTGTAATGGATGTTATTGCATAGCTTAGTGGATGGATTGAAAATAAGCTCAGGAATGAAGCTAATCGTGAAGTAATAAAGGAAATTAATATTGCAACTTCGACAGTTCTCTGCAATAATCTGCACAATAATTCATAACACAATTTGATAATGTCTTCAGGATTGTTTCAAAATCATGAAGTAGACGTGGGAAAGGAAATTGAAAGTCACTAGATATTTGAGCAAACTGTCATAATACCTTTCATCCATTCCTATTATTTGTCAGAATATGAGGACTTGGGTATGTAAATTCTGGTTAACACTTATGTTCTTGTTAACTAAGTTTTTAACTTTTCCAGCAGATAGGCAGCTAATAGTGGTCTCTGAAGTCAGTAAAGTTACATAAACTGTGAATAGTCCATAGAGTGAATTGTTAAATTTATAATTCTTCAGTCCACTCCACTAATTACTATACTCCATACAACAAGAGAAGATCCCAGACATCTGAAAGTTATGTTGCCAGCATACAATTATGAAGTACTAACTGAAAATCCATAAAACCATAATGATCTGGAAATACAGCAACATTGAGGTCATAGTACGAGATCTGTTCAAAAAATTCCAGAACTTCGTCCACAAAGTTATTCTGCGCTTACCTTTTACTACTTATGCATAGTCTCCTTTGAAATACTCTCTTTCACAATTGGTACATCACTCCCAATGCCGTTTCCACTTCTGGAAGCTGTCTTGTTATATCTTTTGCTGGATCGCACGGAGCGCTGTCTGCGAATTTTCTTTTATCTTGTCTGTTATTGCAAATCTTCATCCTTTCATTGGGGATTTCAACCTTTGGAATAAAAAGAAGTTTGCAGGGGCCAGGTCTGGAGAGTATGGAGGATGAGACAGCACAGTGCCAACAGGGATGAATGATGTCTTGACTCATGAGCCATAGGAAAATTTTGCGGCAACATTGTGCATTCCAAGATGCTGTGTCAGGATGTCACGGCATTATCCAGCTGAAATGTTACATTCTTCTGCAATCTCTGTCTGTCTGTCTGTCAGTCAGTCAGTCTTCAATTGGCATGCGCAATTTTGTTTCCTGACATGAGCGTCATCAGTAGATGTTGAAGGGTGTCCTGAATGAGGATCATCTTTCAGTGGCATCTGGACATTTTTAAACTGTGTGAACCTTTTGTAAGATTTGAGTACGGCTGAAGCACTCGTGGCTTCCTGCATCATTTGGTGTGTCTCTGTAAAGATTTTATTGAGTTTCACGCAAAATTTAATGCAGATGTGTTGCCCCTCTAACTTTGCCATCTTGAAATTGCAGACTGAGCAACTCAATGTTCTACTCAATATAGCATTGAATAATAACTAACAGACATACAACAATGAAACTTCCATCAGTTACACATTAAACACAGGCGCGTGCAGGAATGCCAACCGCATTTCCCACCAACGCACCATTGGCGCAAAAATATGAATGTTTCAGAATTTTTTGACCAGATCTCGTACATGTGTGAAGCAGCCCTACCAAGCCGATTTTAACTGGCATGGATCTTCTGTGTTTGAATGGAGTGTAGTAAGTTTGATTCTGTCTCATCCCTTGCTTATGAATTAGCTTGAAGATGCATTTCTTGGCTCATTTTTCATGGGTGGTACTTGAGAAAGTGTTACACTTGAAGGGAAAGGACATTGTACAGATGGTGCCAGCCATAAGGAATGCAACAGTTAACTTGATCTTACATAGTGTTTAAGCACTACTTCCACCTTTTTACAAATTATTGTCTATGAAAAAGTGAATGATTTAGTCTGATTGCATTTGATCCCAGCGTTGTTACTTCAAATTAAGAATATGAAACATTGTTGACAAAAATATGTATTGTAGCACTGCTAGCGACTAATTGATAGTTATATTGATTTTTTATTTTTATTTTCAGATTTAATGCATATCTCTGGCATTGGACACACCTCATCATTTGGTGTGGGCTTTCAGCAGCCAATGTCTCCTGACCCTGTGTCTCGAAGACCCTCCTCGATGGCTGTAGGAAGTGAGATTCTAGATTGCACCACTCATGAATTACGTCTGGAGAAAAGCAATATCTTATTGTTAGGTCCTACTGGATCAGGTTAGAGCACTTCAGTATTTAAATTTTAAAAATAATGCATCCCAGTCCCCCCTCCATTTCAGGTAGGCTGGAGTCAGTGTTTTGTGTTTTTCATATTTGATGTGGAAGGAGAGTATGCCAGTCAAAATCACCTTGAAATATTCAGTTTATGCACAGGTTTAGTCACTTAAGCTGTTAATCTCTATTAATTTTGGAGCTGTGGACCATACTGAAATTAGGTTTTCAGCAAAGGCAAGTACACTTCCGTACTGACCGTGAGAGGCTGCAGCACATTCTCTGCCTGTTTTGTGAGAAGTCATACTTCAAACTTAAACAGGCATAAAATCACTGTTCTCTTTATTTTGAAGCCTGTTATGTGTTTTAAAAAAGTACATAGTTCAATTTTTGTTGAAAACCTTGCATGGTATCTTCATTGATGTCAGAAATATTTGAAGCTATTGGATTTCATGGCGCTTCACGTAATTTTGAATTCGGGTTTTACATAATAGTTGTTTTTTGTGCTGTCTAAAAAAGGACTGCATGAAATGACATGGTTGCACATAAATTGAATCTAAGAATTTAAGAAACATTTTAGAGGATAAGGAGTGGACAGTGGGGGTGGTGGTATTGGCAGGCAAGTGGAAAAATCGTAGAACACTAGAAAATTAATATGTCCGATAATTTAAACCTAGTGTAAGTGCTCTGTACTCATCATTAATTAATGAAGATAGATCTGCTAGGTACATTAGATTGAGATCTCAGAATTATTTAATTTCCGTTCATGTTAAACAATGTATCAGATTTCAGAAAACAGGTTGATTTGCTGACATGTTATGCAAAAATGTGTTAATATTTCTATAAGGTTCATTTGGTTTGTGTTATTAGTTTGGTAATCAGACAATAGGTCTTAACGCAATGAGTATTAGTGTGCTGCTGTATCTCAACATAGCACTATATTCAAAGACCATGATACTGATCTTTTCCAACCATTTGAGTTTTTTGGATTTTTCAAATGTTCTGACTGATATGTAAAGTAAAGTAAACACCACTTACACATTAGGCTGTAGGCCTGTTCTGACTGGCAGACTGCTGCCTGCAAGCCAGTATGAGCAGAAATCTATGATCGTGGGACATGTGATCAGCATGTCGCCAATCCCTCCAGTCGCTATTGCCAGTAGATGAATCCAGGTGATGCCGTTGCTTCTTTATTCAAGCTGCTGCTCATTTGGCCTCATAGAGTCTAAGTGTACCCCATACCAGACCTCCCTACCTCAGAAAAATATCTGAGGAGGTACTGGGAATCCTTCTTGAAGGCAGCCATGCTAACCATTTAGCTACGTGTATGGTCTGACTGATACATATTTCTGCAAACCACAGTAGTGGTAATTGTTTCTTTATATGACAGTTACTTCCTCTTGTGTTGCATTCCCAACTGGAGTTTGTAGAAATGGCTGCATATATTTGCAGCCTACACACATTCATTGAAGCCCATTTCAAGTGGCTAAAACAAATATGTTGCATATCAGGAGAAGAACTGGACATAAAATTTGAAGACCTAGTTTTCTAAGTGGAGTTCAGAATAATAGATCACTGCTATCCACATACATATTGTGTTACGAACATGGCAGTGATGTTGGAGAATGATTGACTACTGTCATGTAAAATGGTTGTTTCTCTTGCATGCAGTTCACAGATGGAACTGGATGGCAGGAGTAATAATACTTGTGCAGTATGTACATCATTAGTGGATAAACTTTTCTGAACATTATTACAAAAGAAACTACAAGATTTTTTAAAAATATCTCTGTATTTAATTGTAATTATACATCACTGAGAGGTGTAATAGTCATGGCATTGAAATCATTTTCAAGGGTAGAGGAATTCAAAGTATTTTCTGCCAATGGCCTTACATGATTTCTACAAATCCTTTAGATGGTTATTGAGATGGTTTGTGCAGCAAGGCTATGACAGGTATTTTCTTTCCAACTGAGCATATGTTTAGATTCCAGTAACCTTGGTTGCTGTACAGTCTATGAGCTTGACTACAGCCTAAGGGAGTGGCTCCACTACAATTTCCTTCTCCTCTTCTGAGTATGGCATAAAATCTGATTTTGTTGTATCATAGATTGTCTGAAGTAAAGATGCACATTTGAAAACCCTACTTGGTCTTGATCTGTAGTTTAAATGCTTCAGATCTTTTATTTGATGTGATAAACTTGGATAATTCTTATTCGAAATTATATTTTGAATTTTAATATATCTTTGAAGTAGATTGCTGTGAAAACTGATTGCATTGTGAATATTATCAGGTACTATTAGTGAACAGTTAATGTTGCTTCATAGTCTGTTTGAATATAATAAATACTGTAAAAAAAATATTGTTACAAGATGTGTTAGAATCTACATCTCTCTCTCTCTCTCTCTCTCTCTCTCTCTCTCTCTCTCTGTGTGTGTGTGTGTGTGTGTGTGTGTGTGTGTGTGTGTGTGTGTGTGTGTGACACATTATGGAGATGAAATATTAACTGTGGGATTGTTGTTTCTCCATGTAGGAAAGACTTTGTTGGCTCAGACAATTGCTCAGTGTCTTGATGTGCCATTTGCTATATGTGACTGCACTACACTAACACAAGCGGGATATGTTGGTGAAGACATTGAGAGTGTTATTGCAAAACTCTTACAAGATGCCAATTATAGCGTTGAACATGCTCAAATGGGTAATGTATCAAAAATTATATATGCAGTTCTACTATTTTAAGTTGTCTACTGTTAGTATCAATAATGTCAATCAGGAAGTTGCTAGTATTTGATCTAGAATATTCTTCCACACATTGGTTTAAGCTATTCATCAAATTTTAGAGACTAAATACAGTATGAAATTTGTTTTCATAGTTACATGCAGAGTGGTTCTTGTGTAAAGGGTGCCCACAATTTTTGTGCTCATTTTGAGCAGCTTGTAAACACACCTTTGAAATGTGTGGCACTCTCATTTTTGCACAGTATCTTGTATGATGTAGGTAGTGGCTTAGTAACCTGGATGATTTGCAGATACATGAGACATAAGTGTGATGTGCACAATATCCCACACATCCAATGAAGGCACTCGTTTTGGGAATACGGCATATACACTTGGCTGGTCACATGAGCTTACATAGTGGGCCAGATATAAGGCTGCCTCGTGACCATCTCTCCATCAGTTGCTGTTATCAGATTCATATCTACCTGTGGACTCCAAAACACCACAACTGTTTGCTGTGTGCTTAGTGCTGAAAATCGTGAACTAGTAGTTCCCACCTCTTTGTGCCTCTATGAAACTTAGAATACTAAATACATGTTGTCTGGTTAAGTCGTTCCTGGACTTCATTCTTGTACTGTGGAAAGAACTTGTAATAATTTCTATATGTAACTCCTAAGAGTATTTTGCCAAAAACTATTCCTGTGTAGTTCACATACTAATTGATAGCTTACGTTGTTGGAAAAAATTATTTATGCTCGGTAAATGTTGTGACTCGGAAGTGAAGGTTAAAACATTATTTGAACATAAATATCCTCTGTAACAACTATGTAAATTATCAATTAGTACTTGAGCCAAACAGTGATATTTATTGGCAAAATATTCATCAGACCCACAGATAGAAATTATTACAAGTTTGCTCTAGAGTAAGAGAATGAAGTCAAAATATGACTTAGTTGGATAACATGCATTTCATAATCAAAGTTTCATATACGCAAGAAGTGATAGAAACCATAAGTTTATATTTGTGGCAAAATAAGTACACAGTAAACAGTTATGAGAGTGCAGAGTTCACAGGTAGACGTGAGTCAGATAATAGCAACTAAAGGAAAAACCAGCCACCAGGCTCACGTGACCGGCCAGGAATATATGCATTGTTCCTGCCACAGGTCCCCTCAAGGCTGTGTATGACATTACACACACTGATATGTCTGTATTGTCCATCTGCAAATCAGACAGGATTAGTAAAAATAGTTTATTTTGAAATTTGGAAATGCGTGTTACCCCCTGGTAAGTGGGATTTACAGGCTGTCTTTGTAGCTTGTTCTGAGTGCGAGACTTGAGCTGTGTGAGGTAATGAAAAGATGAATTTGATTTATGGTTGATTCTCTTGAGTTCTAACTGTAGGAAATTCTTGAGAACCAATGGGTTTTTATTGGCGGTATCAAACTATGACAACTTTGATGACCATCTCGGTAGCAATATGCTTTTCATAAATATATATTTTTCCTACGTGGAATGTTGCCCTCTATTATATAAAGATGATGTGACTTACCAAATGAAAGTGCTGGCAGGTCGACAGACACACAAACAAACACAAACATACACACACAATTCAAGCTTCCGCAACAAACTGTTGCCTTATCAGGAAAGAGGGAAGGAGAGGGAATGACGAAAGGATGTGGGTTTTAAGGGAGAGGGTAAGGAGTCATTCCCATCCCGGGAGTGGAAAGACTTACCTTAGGGGGAAAAAGGATGGGTATACACTCGCACACACACACATATCCATCCACACATATACAGACACAAGCAGACATATTTAAAGACAAAGAGTTTGGGCAGAGATGTCAGTCGAGGCAGAAGTGCAGAGGCAAAGATGTTGAATGACAGGTGAGGTATGAGTGGCGGCCACTTGAAATTAGCGGAGATTGAGGCCTGGTGGATAACGGGAAGAGAGGATATATTGAAGAGCAAGTTCCCATCTCCGGAGTTCGGATAGGTTGGTGTTAGTGGGAAGTATCCAGATAACCCGGATGGTGTAACACTGTGCCAAGATGTGCTGGCCGTGCACCAAGGCATGTTTAGCCACAGGGTGATCCTCATTACCAACAAACACTGTCTGCCTGTGTCCATTCATGCGAATGGACAGTTTGTTGCTGGTCATTCCCACATAGAATGCGTCACAGTGTAGGCAGGTCAGTTGGTAGATCACGTGGGTGCTTTCACACGTGGCTCTGCCTTTGATCGTGTACACCTTCCGGGTTACAGGACTGGAGTAGGTGGTGGTGGGAGGGTGCATGGGACAGGTTTTACACCGGGGGCAGTTACAAGGGTAGGAGCCAGAGGGTAGGGAAGGTGGTTTGGGGATTTCATAGGGATGAACTAAGAGGTTACGAAGGTTAGGTGGGCGGCGGAAAGACACTCTTGGTGGAGTGGGGAGGATTTCATGAAGGATGGATCTCATTTCAGGGCAGGATTTGAGGAAGTCGTATCCCTGCTGGAGAGCCACATTCAGAATCTGATCCAGTCCCGGAAAGTATCCTGTCACAAGTGGGGCACTTTTGTGGTTCTTCTGTGGGAGGTTCTGGGTTTGAGAGGATGAGGAAGTGGCTCTGGTTATTTGCTTCTGTACCAGGTCGGGAGGGTAGTTGCGGGATGTGAAAGCTGTTGTCAGGTTGTTGGTGTAATGCTTCAGGGATTCCGGACTGGAGCAGATTCGTTTGCCACGAAGACCTAGGCTGTAGGGAAGGGACCGTTTGATGTGGAATGGGTGGCAGCTGTCGTAATGGAGGTACTGTTGCTTGTTGGTGGGTTTGATGTGGACGGACGTGTGAAGCTGGCCATTGGACAGGTGGAGGTCAACATCAAGGAAAGTGGCATGGGGTTTGGAGTAGGACCAGGTGAATCTGATGGAACCAAAGGAGTTGAGGTTGGAGAGGAAATTCTGGAGTTCTTCTTCACTGTGAGTACAGATCATGAAGATGTCATCAATAAATCTGTACCAAACTTTGGGTTGGCAGGCCTGGGTAACCAAGAAGGCTTCCTCTAAGCGACCCATGAATAGGTTGGCGTACGAAGGGGCCATCCTGGTACCCATGGCTGTTCCCTTTAATTGTTGGTATGTCTGGTCTTCAAAAGTGAAGAAGTTGGGGGTCAGGATGAAGCTGGCTAAGGTAATGAGGAAAGAGGTTTTAGGTGGGGTGGCAGGTGATCGGCGTGAAAGGAAGTGCTCCATCGCAGCTAGGCCCTGGACGTGCGGGATATTTGTGTATAAGGAAGTGGCATCAATGGTTACAAGGATGGTTTCTGGGGGCAACGGATTGAGTAAGGATTCCAGGCGTTCGAGAAAGTGGTTGGTGTCTTTGATGAAGGATGGGAGACTGCATGTAATGGGTTGAAGGTGTTGATCTACGTAGGCAGAGATACGTTCTGTGGGGGCTTGGTAACCAGCTACAATGGGGCGGCCGGGATGATTGGGTTTGTGAATTTTAGGAGGAAGGTAGAAGGTAGGGGTGCGGGGTGTCTGTGGGGTCAGGAGGTTGATGGAGTCAGGTGAAAGGTTTTGTAGGGGGCCTAAGGTTCTGAGGATTCCTTGAAGCTCCGCCTGGACATCAGGAATGGGATTACCTTGGCAAACTTTGTATGTGGTTTTATCTGAAAGCTGACGCAGTCCCTCAGCCACATACTCCCGACGATAAGTACCACGGTCGTGGAACCCTTGTCCGCCGGAAGAATGACGATGGACCAGTCGGCCTTCAGATCACGGATAGCCTGGGCTTCAGAAGTGGTGATGTTGGGAGTAGGATTAAGGTTTTTTAAGAAGGATTGAGAGGCAAGGCTGGAAGTCAGAAATTCCTGGAAGGTTTGGAGAGGGTGATTTTGAGGAAGAGGAGGTGGGTCCCGCTGTGACGGAGGACAGAACTGTTCCAGGCAGGGTTCAATTTGGATAGTGTCTTGGGGAGTTGGATCATTAGGGGTAGGATTAGGATCATTTTTCTTCGTGGCAAAGTGATACTTCCAGCAGAGAGTACGAGTGTAGGACAGTAAATCTTTGACGAGGGCTGTTTGGTTGAATCTGGGAGTGGGACTGAAGGTGAGGTCTTTGGATAGGAAAGAGGTTTCGGATTGGGAGAGAGGTTTGGAGGAAAGGTTAACTACTGAATTAGGGTGTTGTGGTACCAGATTGAGTTGATTGGAATTTTGAGGTTTTGGAGGGAGTGGAGCTGGAAGTGGGAGATTGAGTAGATGGGAGAGACTGGGTTTGTGTGCAATGAGAGGAGGTTGAGGTTTGCTGGAAAGGTTGTGAAGGGTGAGTGAGTTGCCTTTCCGGAGGTGGGAAACCAGGAGATTGGATAGTTTTTTGAGGTGGAGGGTGGCATGCTGTTTTAATTTGCGGGTGGCCTGTAGGAGGATGCTCTGAACAGCCGGTGTGGACGTGGGAGAGGAAAGATTGAGGACTTTTATTAAGGATAGGAGTTGACGGGTGTGTTCGTTGGCTGAGTTGATGTGTAGGTGAAGGATTAGGTGGGTGAGGGCAATGGATTGTTCAGTTTGGAACTGGTATAGGGACTGATGGAAAGAAGGGTTGCAGCCAGAGATGGGAACTTTAAGTGTGAGGCCTTTGAGGGTTATGCCAAATGTCAGACAAGCCTGAGAAAATAAAATATGCGAGCGTAATCTGGCTAGGGTGAAGGCATGTTTGCGGAGGGAATGTAAATAAAACTTAATGGGGTCGTTGTGGGGGTGTTGTGAGGGTGACATGGTATTAGAAGGTGGAAAGTGTAACATGAGGTTGAAATGAAAATGAAAGATAAAAATATATGGGGAGAGACAAAGGTGAACTAGAAAGCAACTGGAGATCTGGAGTGGAAAAAGGCGAAAAAATGTTGGTTAAGTTGATCCTGTGGTGAACTTGGGTTGGTAGACAGCGATGTGCATAAAGGTTAGGTGGTTGTGTTGCCGCTAAAACACGTTAAAGGACGGAGAAATTCGGGAAAATTTCGAAAAAAGTGTAAATGTATTAAAAGGAGTGGTGTTGTGGTGAAAGATTACGAAAATGGGGCTAACAATTGTAAATAATGACGTTAAAACCTGTGGGGAGTGGCTAAAAATGATCAGTGATGTGCGAAAAACGGAAGTGGAAATATAGTGAAAGTTATTAGAACTAGCCAAAATGGTTGTTTAATACGTGAAAGCAGCTGTTATTGAACTAGAAACGGTGGATTTTATAGCAGCGGTGGTGTTGAAAGCGGAAAATAAATTTTTTTGGTTATGGTTTGGAAGTGGGTTACGTATTATTGAGTATATATAGGCGGGATAAAATTGTATAGTAGATTACGGTAAAAAGGGGAAGGTGAATACAAAGTGAGACTACTGGTAAAAACAGAAAGAGAAAATAAAGAGAAAATAAGACGACAGGAAAGGTTTCGAAATGCAACAGCGACAATAACAAACGTAATTGTTGGGTTCAAATTAATGATATGGTTATAATAGAGGGAAACATTCCACGTAGGAAAAATATATCTAAAAACAAAGATGATGTGACTTACCACATGAAAGTGCTGGCAGGTCGACAGACACACAAACAAACACAAACATACACACAAAATTCAAGCTTTCGCAACAAACTGTTGCCTCATCAGGAAAGAGGGAAGGAGAGGGAAAGACGAAAGGATGTGGGTTGTAAGGGAGAGGGTAAGGAGTCATTCCAATCCCAGGAGCGGAAAGACTTACCTTAGGGGGAAAAAAGGAAAAAAGGACAGGTATACACTCGCGCGCGCGCGCCCCCCCCCCCCCCCCCACACACACACACACATCCATCCGCACATACACAGACACAAGCAGACATTTGTAAAGGCAAAGAGTTTGGGCAGAGATGTCAGTCGGGCGGAAGTAAAGAGGCAAAGATGTTGTTGAAAGACAGGTGAGGTATGAGCGGCGGCAAATTGAAATTAGCGGAGATTGAGGCCTGGCGGATAACGAGAAGAGAGGATATACTGAAGGGCAAGTTCCCATCTCCGGAGTTTTGAGAGGTTGGTGTTAGAGGGAAGTATCCAGATAACCCGGACAGTGTAACACTGTGCCAAGATGTGCTGGCCTTGCACCAAGGCATGTTTAGCCACAGGGTGATCCTCATTACCAACAAACACTGTCTGCCTGTGTCCATTCATGCGAATGGACAGTTTGTTGCTGGTCATTCCCACATAGAAAGCTTCACAGTGTCGGCAGGTCAGTTGGTAAATCACGTGGGTGCTTTCACACGTGGCCCTGCCTTTGATCGTGTACACCTTCTGGGTTACAGGACTGGAGTGGGTGATGGTGGGAGGGTGCATGGGACAGGTTTTAGGTTTTACATTGGGGGCGGTTATATATAATTTTTTTTTTTTTAATTATGAATTTGGCCAGCTATGGACCGCATTCAACTTAAGACTTATGGTGTTTCGTTTTCTTCCGTTCTTCCCAGTACTTCTTCATTTTCTCGCCAACTGCTCGCCTCTGCTCATCTGTCCACACACTCTTGGGTCGAGGGTTTGGCGCATCTTCTTCATAGTTTGCGTTTTCTATAAGTAGCCTAAAGTTATTCCTGTCACATATTATTTCTTCTGTAACACCTATTTTGTTGGCGTCTTTCTTTACTGCTTCTATCCATCCTACAGTTTGTCTCAGCTTACTAACGTAATTAAAAATTTTGTTTGTAATCCGTGTTTCTTCCATTCTTTTTAAATGTCCATAAAATTTTAGCCGTCTCTTCCTCATTGTATCTGTGATCTTTCCTGTATTTTTGTATAGGTCTTCATTTCTCCTTTTAATCCACCTATTTTCCTTGTTTTTCTCAGGACCTAGAATTTTTCTTAATATTTTCTCTCTCTTTTTTCTAGTTCTCTTAATTCGCCTTTCTTATTCAATGTTAGGCACTCTGATCCATATGTTGCTTGTGTCCTAATAACTGAATTATAATGTTTAATCTTTGCTTGTATGGATATTGATTTCTTATTGTAGTAGTTTTGTGTTAATTTATATGCAAATTCCAACTTTTTTATTCTTTCTTTATTTGTTGTGTTATCCAGTCCATTGCCTTGGATCCACTCCCCCAGGTATTTGAATCCATCAACTCTTTTAATTTTTCCATACTTTGTTTTCATAAACTTTTCTGTATTATGTTTGTGTTCTATATACTCTGTCTTTTCGTAGGATATTTTTAGCCCAGTCTTTTCAGCAATCTCGTGTAACATATCAAGCATAACTGTTGCGTCTGTTCGGTTTTCAGTTATCAATGCCATATCATCCGCAAAGGCTAAACATTTTACTTCAAATTTGTTTTTTCCTTGGCCCATGCTTATACCCTTTGTGCCTCTGTTTTAATGTGTTTTCCCATGTTTTTACTACTTTATCTAAAACCAAGTTAAAGAGAATTGGGGACAGTCCGTCACCTTGTCGAACTCCCGTTTTGATTTTGAATGGTTCAGAAATTTCGCCCTGAAACTTAATTCTTCATGTTGTATCTGTGAGCGTTTGTTCAACAAGTCTTCTGGCGTTTTCATCTCTCCCTGATTCATAAAGTATCTGGAATAGTGTTTGTCTGTCAACTGAGTCGTAGGCCTTCTTGAAGTCTACGAAAGTAACTACTGTATTTTTATTTTGTATAGCTCTCACTCTCAAAATTGTTTTTAAATTCAGAATCTGTTCTGCACATGATCTACCTTTTCTAAATCCTGCTTGATAATCTCCTATATTAGGTCCTGCTTGTTCCTCTATTCTATTTAAAAGTGCTTTAGAAAGTATTTTGTATGTCACTGGTAACAAGGATATGCCCCTGTAGTTGTTGGTGTCTGTTTTATCTCCTTTTTTATGGAGAGGGTGGATCAATGCTTGTTTCCAGTCACTGGGTATGATTCCTTTTGTGCAAATGTCTTTAATTACTTTGTGAATTTTCTGACATGCGGATAACCCCCTAGTTTCCACATTTCTGCCACTATCCCATCCTCACCTGGTGCTTTGTTATTCTTCAATGCTTTGATAATCTTTTCTATTTCTTCTACTGTAGGTGGTTCCGATGCTGGATTTTCATGTTGTGGTTTTTGAAATTGTAACCTGTCATTAGGCTCCTCACAATTTAATAGATTTTCAAAGTATTCAGCTAAGATTTGGCAGTTCTCTTTATTGCTTAAAACCATTTTTCCATTTTTATCTTTAAAATGTAAACTTGGTGACTGGAATCCTGTTAAAACTTCTCTGAAAGTCTTATAGAAGTCTCTAGTGTTGTTCCTTTTGAAATCAGAATCCATTTCTTCTAATCTGTCTTTGTCATATTTTCTTTTCACTGATCTGATGATTTTTGCTGTCTTTTTCCTTTCTTCTTTAAACTCTTCCCAGTATTCGTGTTTCTTATTACTGTTCCATTTTTTCCATGCCTTTAGTCGATTGTCAATTGCTTCATCACACAGCTCGTTCCACCATCTGTGTTTTGGTATTCTTCGTGGCTGTCCCATTTCTTTAACTGACTCTATCATTGTTTCTTTAGTTTCTTCCCAATTATCCATTTTTCTTGTGTTTAGTATATGACAGAATTTGTCCTGCTTTTGCAGGAGATATTTAGTGTTTACTCTTGGAAATCTTCTTGGTTTTGGTTTAGGTTTGTTTGGTTGGAACATGGTCTTTATTTCTGTCAGATAATGATCTGAGTCTATGTTTAGGCCCTTCCTCACTCTGACATCCAAGATTTCCTTGTTGTTGCGAGTCGTTATTGCCACATGGTTCACCTTGATTTGGATTAGGTGATATCCACGTTTTTTTTCTTTCTTGCAAGTTTCCTTAAACATGTAGACATTAATTTTAGATTAAACTGTCTACAAAAATCTATGAGTCTTTCCCCATTTCTGTTGGTTCTTGCATGTGCTGGATAATCTCCAACTACTGATTTAAATTTTATTTCTTTGCCAACTAGTGCATTAAAATCTCCCACTAAAATTTTTATATGTTCTTTTGGTAATATGGATGTTTTGTGTTCAAGCATTTCCCAAAAATCTTCCACTTTGTCAACATTTACTCTGTTATGTTGGTTAATAGGTGCATGTGCATTTATAATAGTGTAGCGTTTATTGCCTGACTTGCACATCAGAAATGAAATTCGTTCTGATGGGGAGCTAAAATTAGTTATTGATTCCGTAAGTTGCTGTTTGACCATAAATGCGGTCCCTAATATAGTCGTATTATTGGAATTTTTAATGGCTGGTTTTCCTTTGTAGGTCCTGTATCCACCTGATTCAAATGAATTTTCATCCAGATACCTTGTTTCTTGAAGAGCTAATATAAGTATGTTGCGTTGATTGAGAGTGTCCGTTAGGTGTTTTAGTTTTCCAACTTTCATAAGTGTGTTGATATTCAGAGTCCCCAGTAGATGTTTTTTCTTGGGTCTTATCTTCGAAGAAGTGCTAGGAAGCTCCGACTCTTCCTTACATGATGTTCTAGGCTCTCCAGAATCCAAAGGCCTAGTTGCACCGCCATGAATAGCGATGGAAGATTGGTTACTTCCTGGAGTAGTTTTCATTTTGAAATTTACCATTATGTCTTAGGTTAAAGTTTGGTTTGGGGAAAGGTAGTTGAATCTTTCGATGATAAAAATTCAAGCATTTAGCTTAGAATTATAAGTGAGGCCGCCACTAACATGTGGGACAGACGCCTTTTGCAGCCGCCCACTATGGGAACAGACGCAACAGTCTGGTGCTTTAATACAAAAGCCTGCCTCTTCCGCCAGTTCTGCCGTTCTGATGATCTTCAATGCTGCCTTCACTGCCGTTGAGGTCTTCACCGTTTCCCTGGCAAGGGACCCTCACGACGTACTATCACCCGGGCCAGGTGAACCAAGGTTTTTTAACGAGGTGTTACTCCTCCCCCTCCTCCTTTTTCAACCGGGCTTGGGACCGGCTTTGACGGAGTTATATATAAAAAAGAGGGAAACATTCCACGTGGGAAAAATATATCTAAAAAGAAAGATGATGTAACTTACCAAACGAAAGTGCTGGCATGTTGATAGACACACAAACATACACACAAAATTCAAGCTTTGGCAACCAACAGTTGCTTCATCAGGAAAGAGAAGAAAAACGAAAGGATGTGGGTTTTAAGGGAGAGGGTAAGGAGTCATTCCAATCCCAGGGGAAAAAGGACAGGCACACACACACACACACACACACACACACATCCATCCTCACATACACAGACACAAGCAGACATTTGTAAAGGCAAAGAGTTTGGGCAGAGATGTCAGTTGAGGCGGAAGTACAGAGGCAAAGATGTTGTTGAATGACAGGTGAGGTATGAGTGGCGGCATGAAATCCTCCCCACTCCACCAAGAGTGTCTTTCCGCCGTCCACCTAACCTTCGTAACCTCTTGGATCATCCCTATGAAATCCCCAAACCACCTTCCCTACCCTCTGGCTCCTAACCTTGTAACCGCCCCCGGTGTAAAACCTGTCCCATGCACCCTCCCACCACCACCTACTCCAGTCCTGTAACCCGGAAGGTGTACACGATCAAAGGCAGAGCCACGTGTGAAAGTGCCCAGGTGATTTACCAACTGACCTGCCTACACTGTGAAGCTTTCTATGTGGGAATGACCAGCAACAAACTGTCCATTCACATGAATGGACACAGGCAGACAGTGTTTGTTGGTAATGAGGATCACCCTGTGGCTAAACATGCCTTGGTGCACGGCCAGCACATCTTGGCACAGTGTTACACCGTCCGGGTTATCTGGATACTTCCCACAAACACCAACCTGTCAGAACCCCGGAGATGGGAACTTGCTCTTCAATATATCCTCTCTTCCCGTTATCCACCAGGCCTCAATCTCCGCTAATTTCAAGTTGCCGCCACTCATACCTGTCATTCAACAACATCTTTGCCTCTGCACTTCCGCCTTGACTGACATCTCTGCCCAAACTCTTTGTCTTTAAATATGTCTGCTTGTGTCTGTATATATATATATGTGTGTGTGTGTGTGTGTGTGTGTGTGTGTGTGTGTGTGTGTGTGTGTGTGTGTGCGCGCGCGCGCGCGAGTGTATACCCGTCCTTCTTTCCCTGTAAGGTAAGTCTTTCCCCTCCCGGGATTGGAATGACTCCCCATCCTCTCCCTTAAAACCCACATCCTTTCGTCTTTCCCTATCCTTCCCTCTTTCCTGATGAGGCAACAGTTTGTTGCGAAAGCTTGAATTTTGTGTGTATGTTTGTGTTTGTTTGTGTGTGTATCGACGTGCCAGCGCTTTCGTTTGGTAAGTCACATCATCTTTGTTTTTAGATATATTTTTTCCTACGTGGAATGTTTCCCTCTATTATAATCATATCATTAATTTGAACCCAACAATTACGTTTGTTATTGTCGCTGTTGCATTTCGAAATCTTTCCTGTCGTCTTATTTTCTCTTTCTGTTTTTACCAGTAGTCTCACTTTGTATTCACCTTCCCCTTTTTACCGTAATCTACTATACAATTTTATCCCGCCTATATATACTCAATAATACGTAACCCAATTCCAAACCATAACCAAAAAAATTTATTTTCTGCTTTCAACACTACCGCTGCTATAAATTCCTCCGTTTCTAGTTCAATAACAGTTGCTTTCACGTATTAAACAACCATTTTGGCTAGTTCTAATAACTTTCACTTTATTTCCACTTCTGTTTTTCGCACATCACTGATCATTTTTAGCCACTCCCCACAGGTTTTAACGTCATTATTTACAATTGTTAGCCCCATTTTCGTAATCTTTCACCACAACACCACTCCTTTTAATACATTTACACTTTTTTCGAAATTTTCCCGAATTTCTTTGTCCTTTAACGTGTTTTAGCGGCAACACAACCACCTAACCTTTATGCACATCGTTGTCTACCAACCCAAGTTCACCACAGGATCAACTTAACCAACACTTTTTCGCCTTTTTTCATACCAGATCTCCAGTTGCTTTCTAGTTCACCTTTATCTCACCCCATATATTTTTATCTTACATTTTCATTTCAACCTCATGTTACACTTTCCACCTTCTAATACCATGTCACCCTCACAACACCCCGACAACGACCCCATTAAGTTTTATTTACATTCCCTCCGCAAACATGCCCTCGCCCTAGCCAGATTACGCTCGCATATTTTGTTTTTTCAGGCTTGTCTGACATTTGGCATTACCCCCAAAGGACTCACACTTAAAGTTCCCATCTCTGGCTGCAACCCTTCTTTCCATCAGTCCCTATACCAGTTCCAAACTGAACAATCCATTGCCCTCACCCACCTAATCCTTCACCTACACATCAACTCAGCCAACGAACACACCCGTCAACTCCTATCCTTAATAAAAGTCCTCAATCTTTCCTCTCCCACATCCACACTGGCTGTTCAGAGCATCCTCCTACGGGCCAACCGCAAATTAGAACAGCATGCCACCCTCCACCTCAAAAAACTATCCAATCTCCTGGTTTCCCACCTCCAGAAAGGCAACTCACTCACCCTTCACAACCTTTCCAGCAAACCTCAACCTCCTCTCATTGCACACAAACCCAGTCTCTCCCATCTACTCAATCTTCCACTTCCAGCTCCACTCCCTCCAAAACCTCAAAATTCCAATCAACCCAATCTGGAACCACAACACCCTAATTCAGTAGTTAACCTTTCCTCCAAACCTCTCTCCCAATCCTAAACAAAGAGAAAATAAGACGACTGGAAAGATTTCGAAATGCAACAGTGACAATAACAAACGTAGTTGTTGGCTTCAAATTAATGATATTACTATAATAAAGGGAAACATTCCACGTGGGAAAAATATATCTAAAAACAAAGATGATGTGACTTACCAAACGAAAGCGCTGGCAGGTCGATAGACACACAAACAAACACAAACATACACACAAAATTCAAGCTTTCGCAACAAACTGTTGCTTCATCAGGAAAGAGGGAAGGAGAGGGAAAGACGAAACGATGTGGGTTTTAAGGGAGAGAGTAAGGAGTCATTCCAATCCCGGGAGCGGAAAGACTTACCTTAGGGGGAAAAAAAAGGATGGCTATACACTCGTGCACACACACACATATCCATCCACACATATACAGACACAAGCAGACATGTCTGCTTGTGAGATGTCTGCTTGTGTCTGTATATGTGTGGATGGATATGTGTGTGTGTGTGCGCGAGTGTATACCTGTCCTTTTTTTCCCCCCTAAGGTAAGTCTTTCCGCTCCCGGGATTGTAATGACTCCTTACCCTCTCCCTTAAAACCCACATCCTTTCGTCTTTCCCTCTCCTTCCCTCCTTCCCTCTTTCCTGATGAGGCAACAGTTTGTTGCGAAAGCTTGAATTTTGTGTGTATGTTTGTGATTCCGCACGTCCAGGGCCTCGCTGCGATGGAGCACTTCCTTTCACGCCGATCACCTGCCACCCTACCTAAAACCTCTTTCCTCATCACCTTAGCCAGCTTCATCCTGACCCACAACTTCTTCACTTTTGAAGGCCAGACATACCAACAATTAAAGGGAACAGCCATGGGTACCAGGATGGCCCCCTCGTACGCCAACCTATTCATGGGTCGCTTAGAGGAAGCCTTCTTGGTTACCCAGGCCTGCCAACCCAAAGTTTGCTACAGATTTATTGATGACATCTTCATGATCTGGACTCACAGTGAAGAAGAACTTCAGAATTTCCTCTCCAACCTCAACTCCTTTGGTTGCATCAGATTCACCTGGTCCTACTCAAAATCCCATGCCACTTTCCTTGACGTTGACCTCCACCTGTCCAATGGCCAGCTTCACACGTCTGCCCACATCAAACCCACCAACAAGCAACAGTACCTGCATTATGACAGCTGCCACCCATTCCACATCAAACGGTTCCTTCCCTACAGCCTAGGTCTTCATGGCAAACGAATCTGCTCCAATCCGGAATCCCTGAAGCATTACACCAACAACCTGACAACAGCTTTCGCATCTCTCAACTACCCTCCCGACCTGGTACAGAAGCAAATAACCAGAGCCACTTCCTCATCCCCTCGAACCCAGAATCCCCCACAGAAGAACCACAAAAGTGCCCCACTTGTGACAGGATACTTTCCGGGACTGGACCAGACTCTGAATGTGGCTCTCCAGCAGGGATACGACTTCCTCAAATCCTGCCCTGAAATGAGATCCATCCTTCATGAAATCCTCCCCACTCCACCAAGAGTGTCTTTCCGCCGTCCACCTAACCTTCGTAACCTCTTAGTTCATCCCTATGAAATCCCCAAACCACCTTCCCTACCAGCTGGCTCCTATCCTTGTAACCGCCCCCGGTGTAAAACCTGTCCCATGCACCCTCCCACCACCACCTACTCCAGTCCTGTAACCCAGAAGGTGTACACGATCAAAGGCAGAGCCACATGTGAAAGCACCCACGTGATTTCCCAACTGACCTGCCTACACTGTGATGCATTCTATGTGGGAATGACCAGCAACAAACTGTCCATTCGCATGAATGGACACAGGCAGGCAGTGTTTGTTGGTAATGAGGATCACCCTGTGGCTAAACATGCCTTGGTGCACGGCCAGCACATCTTGGCACAGTGTTACACCGTCCGGGTTATCTGGATACTTCCCACCAACACCAACCTATCCGAACTCCGGAGATGGGAACTTGCTCTTCAATATATCCTCTCTTCCCATTACCCACCAGGCCTCAATCTCCGCTAATTTCAATTTGCCGCCACTCATACCTCACCTGTCATTCAACATCATCTTTGCCTCTTCACTTCCGCCTCGACTGACATCTCTGCCCAAACTTTAAATATGTCTGCTTGTGTCTGTATATGTGTGGATGGAAATGTGTGTGTGTGCCAGTGTATACCTCCCCCTTTTTCCCCCTAAGGTAAGTCTTTCCGCTCCCGGGATTGGAATGACTCCTTACCCTCTCCCTTAAAACCCACATCCTTTCGTCTTTCCCTCTCCTTCCCCTCTTTCCTGATGAGGCAACAGTTTGTTGCGAAAGCTTGAATTTTGTGTATATGTTTGTGTTTGTGTGTCTGTCGACCTGCCAGCACTTTCATATGGTAAGTCACATCATCTTTGTATATATATATATATATATATATATATATATATATATATATATATAACATTCCACGTGGGAAAAAATATATCTAAAAACAAAGATGATGTGACTTACCAAACGAAATTGCAGCGCCCGGCATTTTTAGATTACGTGGAAAAAGACCAAATTGTTTTGAAATTACCAACTAGAGATAGTTGTGAAAAGAAGAAAGTTTGCCAAAACATTGTTGGGCAATGAGTTCATGTAACTTCCATTTACATAGTAATAGTAGTAGTAGTAGTAGTAGTAGTAATTTTATTCATTTATTGAGATTTTGCTTTAGACAAAGGTCTTCCTCCAACACAACAAATACCTGAAAATTATTACATGTGTTACACAAGATCTTAATTTCCGATTTTGTGTATCATCTTCCCATGCACAAGTTCTTCTCATTGTCAATTGTATATTTTGGAGCCAGGTGGTCATAGTGGTCCTCTTCTTTCTCTCCTGTTCCCCTTCCAGGATAATGTTTAGTGTTCTGGCTTCCTCCATTCTGCTTACATGCCCATACTATTGTAATTTCCTTCTGTCCATCTCACCATGTATTCTTTCTCTTGCTTCCATTCTGTTTATTGTTTCATTGTTTCTTATTATCTCTTTTTCTAGAAATTCTTGCTAATCTTCTCCAGAAGTCTATTTCTACTGCTTGCAGGTGTTTTTTTTTTGCGTGTTTCATATTAGTAGTCCCTGTTTCCATGCCATACATAACTATGATCTCTAGTATCAATTTACATATGACTCTTTTGGTTCTGTTTATTATGTTTCTGCTCCGTAAGATTGATTTGCATTACAATGATCTTCCTTCCACTGACAATTGGTTTATTAACCTCTGATTTTCCATACACCTCTAAACTGGATCCCAAATAACAGAGAGTCTTGACCTTCTCAATTCTCTTTCCTCCATGTATAAGTCACCTGGATCATTAATGAGGTATTTTGGTTTCTGATAATTAATCTTCAATCTCCAGTTTCTGCATTCCATTGCTAACTGATTACATATATAATATGCATCCACTCCATCTTGTGCTGTAACTGCTTGATCTTCAGCAAATAGTAAGTGATGTAAATAAACTCCATCTTTAATTTCTAGCCCCATCCCATTGCATTTATGAGATGATGCCTTGAGACCCGATATTTTAAATAATTTTGGTGACATGGGGCAGCTTTGTAACAGACCCGTTCTTGTTCTAAATATCTGTGAATGTTTATTACCCATTTTCACTTGACATATATCTTTACATATTTCTTGTATTATTTTATTAAAAGACCAGTTATGTTTACTATATGTAAAGCTTGCCAGAGTAGTTTTCTTGGGACAGTATCGTGTTTTTTCGAAGTCTGTGAAAGTAAATCCTATGTTTTTTTGATTTTTTTTCCCTATGTTTCCCTAAGATCTGTTGTAATGTGGAAATATGCTCTTACGTGTGATCTACTGTCTGTGAAGCCACCTTGCTCTTTCTGGGTTTTAAAATTTATTTCCAGCTTTTTAAAATTATTTACCCAAAAATTCTCATTAAAGTGTTTATAATACAAAAACCTTGATTTTTGAGCAGCTTTTGTGATTATTTTTCTTAAATATGGTATTAATATATCCCAGCTTCATTTCCTTGGGTACTGAATCACCATGTAACATTTTATTGAAAAACTGTGTTATTAGTTTCACAGTTTTGCCACCACCATATTTTAAGAACTCCAGGTTGATACTGTGTGGTCCAGGTGATTTATCCTTCTTCCCTGCTCTTAGAACCTTACTCGCCCACTTTCTAAAATTTGGATTTCCTCTTCCTGTTCCTTTCCTTCCACTGTTCCTTCCTCCAGATATTATTCTCCACCCTCATTTAATAATTTCTGGAAATATTCTTCTCATTCCTTTTGTGTTACCAGTTGAAGATAAGTTTTGGCTTTTGTCGAGACCTTTTTATACTGACTACACTTCATTCGCACTCCCAAACCCTAGTTTACTATTGACGTTGCCCCATGCTTCATTCTTTGCTATCCTTATTGTTTTCATTTAATTCTTCTTTTCCTCTTAGATTGTTCTTATTGCTTATGATTTATCATTCAACCACTGGTTGAATGCATTCCTCTTTTCTTTAATTACCACCTCTGTTTCCTCTGGCCACCATTCTGCTGTACAGGTGTGGTTGTTTCCCCTTATGCCCAGCATCTCTGTTGCTATATTGGTGACATTGGTTTTTATGTATTCGTATATTTCCTCTGTAGTCCTTCACATGATTCTTCAAATGTCTTTTCCATTCTAGCAGCAAAGAATGGTCGTATACTTTCATCTTGTAGGCTGTCAGTATTGAATTGTAGATTTTGAGCTTTCTTGGCACAGCTCATTTTAGTGTTGTTAGTATCATTCTTTGCATTGTCCCTTGGCCAAAAATTCTTTGTTTTTACTGCATAATGGTCTGATTCACTCTGGGCTCCTCTAGAAGATTTAACATCTGCTTCCTTGAAATTACGTGTGTGCCTAATGATAATATAATCTATTATAGAATGTGAAGTACTCTAGTGTTCTGTTTCAAAGTATATGAATATCTGTGTTTAAAAAATGTGTTGCTAATTTTCAGATCAAACTGTTCTCAAATTTCAGTCAGCCATTCTCCATTGTCATTATATTGTCTCTCCATGTTTTCCCACTATCGTATGCAATTCTCTAATTCCTACTCTTCCACTCATATCCCCCATTATAATCAGTTCCTTCCTCCTTGGGACTTTTTCTATAGACTCTGTAAGGATTGTCCAGAAAGTATCTTTCCCCTGGTATCGTGTGTCATTCGTGGGTGCATATACACCAATAATTACAACTTCCCTGGCAGATAGTCATTTCCACCATAGTATGTTCATTAATAAATTCTCAATTTGAGATTGTCTTTTTCCACGTTTCCTTTATTATAATTGTGACTCCTGCTTGGCTCTTACTGCTTTGGACACTCCACTCCAAATATGTACATAATTACAAAGTTCTTTACTTCCTTTGCCTTTCGTCTTGGTGTCAGAGTGTACATCCATTTTGAATCTGCCATTTTGCGAAGATAACTTGCACATTCCAGCATCCAAATGTCATTTTCCTTTTTTCTTCGCCAGTTCATTGTCCAAGAGTCCAGTTTTTCAGAAGCATATTATTAGTTTTTTAACATTTTAATTTTTTTCATGTGAGTGAAGAGCTGGCCCACTGCACAACCCCTGACCTGTGGGACCAGGTAATTTATTCCCAAGGTTTTCTTCCTTTAGCCTTTGATAAGCCAGTATCACACTTCCAAGGTAGCAGCCACTAGTTTTGGACTGCCGGGTATTTTATTTCCCTGGTGCCCACCATATCTGGTGAGTATTCTCTTATAAGCCATCTGGGGTGGTGTCCGATGGGAGACCAGCAAAGCCACATGAGATGATGATGATGATGATGATGATGATGATGATGATGATGTGTAATTTCCTAATTGTAAAATAACTCATATTCTGCTTTATTATAGGCATTGTGTTTCTTGATGAAGTGGATAAGATAGGGGCAGTTCCTGGAATACATCAATTGAGAGATGTTGGTGGAGAAGGTGTTCAGCAGGGAATGCTCAAGGTGAGCTAATAGGACATTCACTTGTCTAACTGATTTCATGGTAATTTTTAAACACTAGTTGCTATTATGGAATTAATCTGTTGTTGAAGAGATGTTAACTGATACTGTATGCAATATGATGTACAGCTGGCTATTCCCTGTGTATTCAGCATTTGAATGAAGACTGGCTTAGAAGTAAGGTGATACAGGTGTAAGAAACAAAGTTTAGACAATGGTGGCAAATACACCACCAATGCTAGCATTAAATAACAAATGAGAAAAAGTACTATTATTAAATATTGTTTAAAATGTAATATTGTGATGATGTTGCTTTACTGTTTTCACAGCTGGAAAGATTCAGAGAAAATATTGTTCAACATTGTGTGTTGGCTGTTGGATATCAACTCAGAATCCAATAAATTACTGAATGATTTAGTCGTGAACACATACAGTTCAGAAACTAGTAATGGAATTCTCATTTACTTGAATGCATTTTTAACTCCAAAGAGAGGAGGAGAGAACTTCAGAAAGTTCAGATAGTATCAGTTGAGATATTAGGAACTCTGAAGCTGTCAGTAATATGACTATGAAATGGAGCACTTCTAGTATTTCTCTCTTCTACTTATTGCTTTTCATTGCAAAAAGTCGTGAGGAACATGTGGTTATGAAAGAATTTTAAAAGAGTTTTAACTGAAATGACATGCAGAATCGTAATTAATTTGGAAATATGTGACCTGAAGAATGGAGCATTGTCCCTGATGTGGAAAATATAATGAGAATTGTTATAGAGCCTATCTGTATCAAAACTAATTGTGACTAACCCCAGTTTATTCACAAAATTGAGATATATTACTGAATGCTCCCCAGATTAATGCAAGCAATCTTTACATAAAGAAATTACCAGTCCAACCATAGTCCAGTCTGCGCAGTTACTAACATGATCCAAAGAGTACCGTATTTACTCGAATCTAAGCCGCACTTTTTTTCCGATTTTTGTAATCCAAAAAACCGCCTGCGGCTTAGAATCGAGTGTAAAGCAAGCGGAAGTTCTGAAAAATGTTGGTAGGTGCCGCCACAACTAACTTCTGGCGTCGAATATATGTAGCGCTACACAGGCATGCTATGTAGGCACAAATAATACTGGCGCCAAAACCTCTGCATCAAGTTAATAAATTTTAACAAAAAAAAAAAAAGATGGAAAACGAGCTTTTTTTCTTCGCCCCGAGTTTCTACCACTGCATTTTCATACATTATCCAACGAAGTAAACACAAATTCCATATTGTTCATCTTCGAATATAGCAGCATTTCAATGTACTACGAAAATCCGACTGGCAAGACTGTTTGGGATATTTGTCAATATGGCCAACTCTAGGTTCTGAATTTTTTCCTACCTGTGAGAAGAGATGGTTGCTAATAGGAACCTGATGAAATGTGAATCACATGCAGTATTCTCTTCACCATAAGAATAATACGAATATAAACATTTTGCCCTGTATTCTTTCGTGTTTGCTGCTATCTCATTTAAATCCTGTCTGCCTAATAAACTACGAAACTAGAGTGAGACAACAGCAAACGCGGAAGAATATACGTATCGTGTCATGTTTATATTTGTATTATTCTTATGCCTAATAGTGATACAGTCAGAAATGAAGCACGGCAACTGACTAGATTTTTAAATCTAAGATGACTCAAATTTCTGTGCAGAATTTGATGTACTAAAGAAGCGGCCGCAAAGATTTTCAAACGCAGAAAAATTTTCGCCTAACTCTCGTTCAGAACATGTTCTATCATACGAAGTCTATTATTTGGTTCTTGTTGATCTGTTGATCATTATCAAAGAAAGCAGTAGTGTAAGTAACAACAAATAGCAGTCTCTTGCCATTGTTTCGCTAATGAGACGATTCCCCCCCCCCCCTCTCTCTCTCTCTCTCTCTCTCTCTCTCTCTCTCTCTCTCTCTCTCTCTCTCTCTCTCTCTCTCTCTTTTTTAAAAGCGGCGGCAGCGTGCACAAAAGCAAGCCATGCCGCGAGCGGCGACAGGACGTAAACACGCACTATCAGAAAGCGACAAATAATGCATGACACAGTACAGTAATGCATTTTCAGCTTATAGTGACGTAAACACCTATAACAAAGAAAACGGCACTTATCAGATCAAAGCAAAATAAGCAATCGATTCAAACCAGACGAAGCACGTGAAAAAGGAAGGGTACCCGTATAAATACGGACGGAGCGCCTGGTGCATAGCAATGGCTACCTGGTAAAGCTTAACTGCTAGGCTTACGACTCGAACCAAACTACTGTGGTTGTATCTTCATGCATTCGACCTAAATTGTCTCATATTACAATGGACCAACTTTGTTTCGATTTGGAGGTGCGGCCTAAAACTTTTCTCTCCCCTTTAATTTCGAGTCTCATTTTTCAGGTGCGGCTTAGATTCGAGTGCGGCTTAGATTCGAGTAAATACGGTAAACATCTGTAAGCTAATTCCATAGCAAGAACCAAACCAGTAGACAACTGGTGCATATTTCCATTGCACTGACACTGCCATTAATAACTGACACAGACCAGCACTGGACCAGCTTACATGTGACATTCTGGTAAGTGTGGTCCCATCAGTGTGTGCCCATGGTGACAGGTGGCACCTGGTACCACTGTGGCTAGCTGTAATGTTGGTACAGCTTCTAGGTTTCCATAGGAGAAGCGGCAGGTGCATGCGGTTGGGCAGGGTTGCTTTTTGGAGGGCCGGCAGATTGGTGTCCTTGGGCATTAACTATGGAGGGCTGAGGCAAAACAGTGCTCATTGTGAGACACCATGAGACCTAGAATCCACCAGGGTCAGAGAAGAATGTGGCTGCTGGACAGAATGGTGGAGACAAAGTTGATCTTGATGGCATCGCAGATAGCTGTGGACAGTTACCAAGGTATACATCAAGAACCTAAGGTGGGTGGAGATCATCCAGGGAGGGTAGCACATGAACTCACACACTCACACAGGGCTGCTCCCTGGAAAGGAGAGGCGTCAGAGATGACATGCACAGGTGGCAGACGTAGCATGTCCAAGAAGGTGCAATAAGGACAGCTATGAAGCTGCTCTGCTGGGCTGCAGCCTTTTTTCAGGCTGGCCCTGTTGTCAGAGGCCTACAGAATGAGTTAGGGGCAGTGTTGGACATCATTTCCTTATGAAGCCTAGCTCTTCAAACTTTGTACGAAGCATTCTGCATGACTGTTGGAAGCCAGATAAAGAGCGTGATACTAAGGTGTTTAATTCTGATACAGACACAAAAGAGTTAGAAATCTGAGGGGAACGCAGTCGTGGTATCAGTGTGGGGGTGGGTTCATGGCAAAGATTTTTCCGAGGTCATGATGATGATGATGATGATGATGACAGAAGTGACTTGGGACACACAGAACAAAGAATGAGGTGAGAAAAGGAGTCAGTAATATCAAACCTCATGGAGCCCTAAAATGACCCTGCGACATCTAAGTGAATATGCTCTGCAGCGTCACACCAGGGAGAGTGTCCCTGTGGCATGACAGGTGGAACATTGGTGAACAAGGTCTGAGATCTTTGAGCCAATGCTGGGCCAGAATACATGTTGTCACACCAAACTTTTTATCTGGGATATACCCCAGTGGGCAGTGTGCAGAAGGTTCAGCACTTGCACTCGAAGACAGAAGAACCAGGATGTGGCAGTAGTCCTCATCTGAGACCCCCAACAGAACCTCTAGGTTTGTGTGTAGTTAATATCGTTGTGGCCAGTATGGGTAAAAACCAGGGCCAAGAAGTGTGTTTGACAACTTGTGTTATAAAAAGTGAGTGAGACCTCTTAACATTGGGTCATTGCAGGGGGAGGCCATGGCTTCACATATTAAGGGAAAAGCTGAAATGACCAAATTCTGATCTGAATCAAGCTGGAAACACTCCATTTTGTGTTGGTCAGAAGTTGAACCGAGTCCCATGGGAAATTGGGAAACAGTGTCCACATTAGCATGTAACATTGCTACCCAGTAGTGGATAGGATAGTAAAAATTAAAGTGCCTAGCACTGTAGTCAGTGGGTGGTTCTGTCTACCAAGTTATGCTTAAGACAAATATGGCGAGCAGCCATTAACAGTCCATGTTGGAATAAAATTTTTGTCCATAAAGGAACAATTTAGATTTCTGGACTGTGTAGGTGACAGTGAAGACACCCCATTCTATTTGAATGTAGTGTTGCTGGGAGGTGGATAGGGTATTAGAAGCATATGCAGTAAGGCTGGCAGTGGTATTGGGTTATTAGTGGGGCAGGACTCCACCTGTCCTTGTGTGGGAGGGGTACACTGATTGCTACGACCAGCACAATGACCATACGAACTGCACTTCTTGCCATCATATGTTGTTCAGTGGATAAGAAAGATCAGCTACATTTGCAATGAAGTGGCCAAAATAGTTGAATTTACCCTGCAACGCTTGTTCGTCTTGTACATTCGTGACTGGCTACAATTTGTTGATCACTGCTACATGGTGGTATGAGAGAACACTTGCGCAGGTTGTGTTTGAGTCCTTTTACTGCCAACCTGTGTAACAAGTGCCATTGGGAGTGAATACTGTTCATTGAGGAGCAACCCATTGATTTTTGAGGAATAGGCATTAATACATCTTCATGAGTGAGTTGAGTCTATCCAGCTCTGTTTTGATGGCATCCTTTAGAGCCAGTGGCACCAGACGAGGTTTGATGAAGCATAGGGTAGCAGTCACCCTAAAAGTGATGTGAACTCCTAAATCAATTGTCTTCCATAACTCAGATGAGAAGATTTGAGCATGTCTGTTACAGATAATTTTAAGGGTGACACAAGGTTCGTTGGTTGCATGGCGTGTATTGTTTTGTAATCCGAAAACCCAAAAAGTGGATAGAATGTACCTGAAAAATGTTGTCTACATGTCAGATAATGTAAGAAAATTTATTGGAGGAGTAACTCAGTTGCAACTGAGTAAAACTGATAGTTTTCATAGCAAGAGCAAATGATGGTGTCCAGAGGCCATGCTTGCAAGTGACTGACCCTAAATTTAAGTGAATAGGTTTATCAGGAACACAGAAGTTCCAGGGTCAAGGAGTAACTTCACTGAGTGTTTGCCAATGAACACATCTAAGTCTTGATCAACTTTACATGGTCGGAGTTCACAGTCTACAATTTTTTATAGGACACCATATTCACCATTGACTGCAGAAGTTATTTGTTTCACAATTGCAGTTTCAGCCTTTGAGTTGTTTTCATGTGATATTGAAAAAGCTAAAAAGAATGCGATAATGAAGCACAGAATGTATATACAGGACTGCACAAACGTGTTCTGTATACAGTAGTAATTACAAAAATGGTGAAATTGATACGTCAATTACATTTTACTTCTGCACATGTCGGACATTCAAATCCTCCTACATATATACATGACATCATCAAAAAGAAGCCATTTCACTGTAGAAATACAGTAGCATCTGAAGAGTATGAAGCTCTCTCTGTACATTGTGAAATTATGTAAATTATGTGAAATGCCATCAATGTTAACACACTTCACATAAATTGCTACAAATCAATGTCATAACACACTGTTTACATGTGAACTAAGGCCGTTGGTGCTAAAATACATTCACAAGTCTGACCGTCCGTGCACTAATCAGAGATAGTACATTCCAGTGATAACAGTTGTAAGCTTCGTATAACATCATCTTTTGTACTTGTATTGAGAACATACAGTTTCTGTGTGATGATAATAGTCATAAGGGGCAAGGGGACAGGATAGGAAAATTTATTTGTAACAGTGGTATAAAAATACATATGTTCTGCTCTAAAGGTGTCTCAGTGGCTTGGGTACTCATACAGAACATGACAGCAGTAATCTTACATATTACTTTGTCTGCGTATGCATTGTAACTGATGAAATACATAAAGCCAGTGATACAGCCAACAGGATATGTTTGTGCAGTTCTGTATACACACTCTGTGCTTCCTTTTGGTATTCTTTTAGTTTTTGCAGTATCACTCGAAAATGAACCAAAAGCTGAAACTGTAATTGTGAATTAAATAACTTCTGCTGTCAAAAGCAAATTGATGTTTTTAAAAAATATGTAAGTACCTTCACTGCACTACATTCTACAAGTATGAACTTCTGTATGCTTATCACTCACATGTTACACTTCCTCTGGTTGTGACTTGTTTGTGGTGTAACTGCTGAAACATACATCTTGCAGGTGTCTGTTTTTGCCACACCTATGGCACATTGCATACCAGTGGCAGCACACTTTGTGTATGTGATGAAGATAGCATGTTTACAGCTGGACACTGTTGCTGTCACTGATGTAGCCATCACTGCTGGTGTTGTTGATGGGGTTCTCCAGACTGTGGAGAATGTTAGGCCTCTGCCGGAGGTGACGTGATGTTTCATATGACCAGTATCAGAGAGATGATTGCCACAGCACTTTTCTGTTGTATTTAGACTCTGCTCTATGTGGGCAGTTTCATAAGTGTGAGCTATTTGAATTTCCTCCTTCACAGAAGGATCAGTCTTCCTCAGTATGTGGTTCCTCATTTCTGAGCAGGAGATGAGACACACTATAACAGTGTAGTTCTGCTCTCACAAACATTCTAAATAGCAGGTTCTAATTAATCCATGTGTGTAGATGGTCTAAGTTGCGCAAGATTTATTGTGGCCCTGTTTTGTTGCAAAAAGGCAGTCACAGTAGAGATGCAGTGTTGGCGTCCTTGCGACATTGGGGCTATGTCGGGCATCTCACCCGGAGTAGATAAGTATGGCAGTCAGCCTGCAGCTTGCAGTTTGCCAGGTGCAAGATGCTTCAAGGCATGTACTGTGAATCAAGGACTCCTTGGAGATTCATAGGAGTTAGTTGATAGCAGCCTGGAGAAGGCCTCAGTTGGATGACACCAGTTAAAGTCCCAGCAGCATGAGATCTAAGTGTGGCACGTAGACCAGTGGCTAGTGGAGGCAGCAGCTAGTTGTAGATGCAGCTGGTTGACCCAGACTGCTGTGGGACAGTTCTTGGCATAGGCAGCGGTCGAAGACAGATATTGTTAGGTCGGAACAAGCAGTATTTAGCCTTGCTCAGCCAGGTCCTATTACGACAAAGCAGTAGAGGGGTAAGAGGTGCAGCGTGAAGGAATCTAGCACTCCACTGTGCCAAGCTGGTGGCTTGCATTATATCATTTCAGCACTTTTATGGGCCATACATCAGAATTATGCATGCAGCAGGCTGCCCAGGGGTTGCAAAGTTCACTAGAAAGGTATTGGTGCAACTTATAAAACTGCATGTGATAAAGAGGCCACAACTGTGAAACAGTCAACTGCTTTATAATGTTTCCAGCAAACTAATTTAGCCATTCTTTCCTTGAGATAAAATGTGGGTTTGTCATCAGATAATATTGATTTTTGCCACTGATTTGATTTTGAAATTTTAATCATAACATTGTATTTTGTTTACTTCAGTGTTCTGCACTTACCTCCAGTTTCTTTCTCTAGGAGAAAAAGGAATAGATTGAGAAGGGTTGGAAAGAAGGAGTAGATCACTCAGATGTCAGAGAGAGTACAGTATCAAATATAGTACCTCTCTCTCTCTCTCTGTCTGTCTGTCTGTCTGTCTGTCTGTGTGTGTGTGTGTTTTCCTTTTTCACTTTCCTCCTATTTCTTAATTGACTAGAATTTCACATCCATGTTCTTTGGAGAACAGAAGTTTAATATTGTTGGGGGCATGGTCATAGTAGAACATTCTGGAATGTACTGCGCAAGGATTGTCATGATGATCCCATGCCAAGGGAGAATGCAGTAGGTTTGAGCCTGGACTTTCACATGAAACGGCTTCTGTCCAGCATAAAGAACTTGTCAACACACTGTGGCAATATCCTTTTGATAAATACTGCAGTTGAAACACTAATGTGTTACCCAGACAGTGACTAAGGTCCAGCACCTGCTTAAGAGGCTGAACCACAACGCTGTCAAGAAAAGGCTCTGTAATGAATATTAACTCTCTCAATTAGCATCTGCTGTTGTCGACTTGATGCTGTGTAGTATACCCATGTTATCAGTAAGATTGTGATGCCATCATTGTGAGAACTTTATCATGATGGATTAGTTTGTTTCCACCAGAATCATTCTCCAATTGGTAATAGTGCAAGAGTGGTTTGCAGAGCACAAGGATATTTCTCTTTTTGTTCTGGTCCCCCTGTCTCAGACCTCAGATGTATAGAAAAGGTATGGGCTAAGACTATGAAGGCTGCCATCACATATTTGCTTTCCAACCTGCCAACTATGCCACAGAGTTATGAAGACAAACTAACTGCTGCCAAAATGAGATATTGCTTACCACTGTTCCACTTTGAATCTTACATCAACTGTGTTTGCCATATCTGTAATGTCACGAATTATGCTGCCCTGGATGGTTGTATGGTTTTAGAGGGAGCATCCTTGTTCTAAGTATCAAGATGCTGCTGACTTGTAATTAGAAATGGTCTGTACTTCTATAAGCAGTACTGTACAGACTCTAATGTGATTAGCTCATACTTAACATGGTGAGTAGTTAAAGTTTAAGCTCTGAGCACTTTTTGTGGTGTACAGTGGATTGCAGTGAATTTTGGCTGTATTACAAATAAATAAATATAAATATTTTACTTATTGCAGATACTGGAGGGAACCATAGTAAATGTCCCAGAGAGAAATTCACCACGTAAATTACGTGGAGAAACTGTCCAGGTTGACACTACAAATATATTGTTTATAGCATCAGGTGCCTATAATGGACTTGATAGAATTATAAGTAGGAGAAAGAATGAAAAGGTAAACCAACTTGATTATTTTCTAATGCCATTGTAATAACAATGTGAGAAATACGCTGAAGTTGTGCATTTATTTCTAGTACCTAGGTTTTGGAGCCCGCAGTTCGGAATCACCAGGCCGAAGAGCAGCTACACTTGCTGATCAGGCAAATCAGAGCAGTGTGTCATCAGTGGAGGAAGACAATGCTGAAAAGGATGCATTCCTGAGACAAGTGGAAGCGCGAGATCTCATTGAATTTGGCATGATTCCGGTGAGTAATTCCCGTCTCCCAAAAAGAATATTCTCTTCCCCCTTCCCATCATGCATATGTGCAGATGAATCTTTTGAAATAATTTTATTTGAAATTGACAGTAAATAATTGTATTTGTATGTATAAGTTGGGAGCAAAATCTAAATATGCCCATTGATAATACATGTTTTACTTTGACAGGAATTTGTTGGTCGGTTTCCTGTTCTTGTAGCATTCCATTCATTGAATCAGGAACTTCTTGTTCGCATACTTACGGAACCAAAAAATGCTATGGTTCCCCAGTACCAAATGTTATTCAATATGGACAAAGTAAGTTTCTTAAATTCTTTTAGTTAACATATAGTTTACTTCCACAGATAGTAGGATAATAAAAAGTAGATTTTAGTTTTGTTTTGTATTGAGCCAATGTCTGCTATGTTTTCTGAGATTTCGAATGGTGTATAAAACTATCAAATTATAAAAATTTTGATTACATTGTATTGCAAACGTGTATTGAAATTTCTGTGCTTTTCCCACTTTTCGTTATGGTAGGCCCATTCTACACTTAATCAAGTATCCTCCTCTCCTCTCCCCCCCCCCCCCCCCCCTCGCCTTCTCCCATTTCCAGTATAAAGTTTCTCACATGTTGTGGTCAAGAGTCCTCATGCTTCATTGCATTGTTCCAGGTTGATCTAACATTCTCTCCAGAGGCTTTAAAATCTATTGCAAAACTAGCCATGGAGAAGAAAACAGGAGCACGTGGCCTGCGGTGTATAATGGTGAGCAAACTAGTTGTTTTATTATTTAACAGTAATTAATTGGATTTAAAAATTTTACTGACACATTAAGTAAAAAGTGGCAACAATCTCATTGTTGGAATGACTATTTTCTTAAAGAAATATGAAATGCAGTAAAATAATGATGATCTCTTGAATCTTTGCATTAGCAGTTGTGTTTTATTGTTGCCAACTAAGGCACTAGTTCACTTCTGAATACTACTTTTGAATAATCACATTTCTTCAAGGATAGGAAGTGCTGAAGTGCAGATTGTTTGTTTACTGCCCAATGCAGTATGATTTCTGTTAAAAAATGTGGGTATCAATGTGTGATACCTGTTATACATACACTTTTTTTTCCAATTACACCTCCCCCCCTCCTCTCTCTCCCTCCCTCCCTCCTCTCTCCCCCTCTCTCTCCCCCTCTCTCTCTCCCTCTCTCTCTCCCTCCCTCTCTCTCTCTCTCTCTCTCTCTCTCTCTCTCTCTCTCTCTCTCTCTCTCTTAAAAATTTTATCTGTTAGGCTTGTTAACTGTTGATAGATTTTCTGCTGAATACATGTCATCATCATTAGTTTTGAATAATTTTTGAATGACTGAATAAGATCTGGGACCCGCTGATTATTTTGTGCTTATTTTCTTGTTCACAGGAAAAGTTGCTTCTCGACCCAATGTTTGAAATACCAGGTTCAGATGTTCTCAGTGTGCACATTACAGAGGACGCTGTCGTTGGAAAGGGTCATCCCATATACATTCGAGGCAAACCTGTTCAACAAGTGGAGGAAGACCAGTCAGTAGAACTAGAAGCACATGCTGAGGCAAAGTAGTGACATGTAAAACACTTAAGATAATTTTCCACACAGGACTAAAGTGGCAATAGGCGGTTAAGTGAGGCAAAACATTTAATATGATCATCTGTTTGCATAGTGCTAAGAGGTTACAACTACAGTGTGCAAAATTATCAAGTTTTTATTGATATCTCTGTAAATAGTATTGGAAAATTGGTTGTTATGTTTATTGGATTTTGCTCTTAGTGGTACCTGAAAGTCTGTTAGTTCGTTTGTTTTTCTCCTTGTTTGTGGTTCCTAAGGTGTGATTGTTAGTGAGGTTCTCAGACTTGAACATGTTGACAGGAAATCACAGTTTTTGTGTGGTCCCCATGAACATAACTATTCTTGTAATAATAGTTGCTTCAAACTGTGTCTGTTGCTTGTAGCTTTCACAGACTACCTCCATTTTAGTTGCTAGGAATCATATGTACCCCTATAGAAAATTCTGTGATAAACTGTGCTGAATCAGTTGTGTGTGTACATGGACACACTACATTGTTCAGATAAGTTTATGTTCATCCTTACAACTGTCTTTGGTGTGAGAGATTTTGTGTCTGAGGTTGAATCATGAAATGTGTTTGTAAGAGTATTTTGCCTAGATTGTTTAGCAGTGAGTTTGTGGTCCATAACCATCAAACATGGCTATTGTTTCAGAGGAAGCTGACGTGACTTCAGTTACAATAGTGATCATGCAGGCAGTCATTGAAAGCTCTGACAACAACTTAAATTTCATTTAAATTGTGTGTGTGTGTGTGTGTGTGTGTGATGTCCTGTGGGTTTGGGTTATATTAACTTCTCAGATATGTGGTCCTTGTGGCTTGATATGTTTTTACTGAGTATTACGACAAGAAACTGTTGACAATAACAGATAATTTCATAGTTTTGAGTCATTTTAAAGGAATGGTGCATATTTCTTCCTTTGGAATGTGTGACATCTCAGTTCTGAACTGAAAATGTGCTGTTGTTGAAATAGCTTTTTCATGTTGTTTTAAAGACAGAAGTGTACACAGACGGAAAAGAGAACTTTGCTCCCACTGTTGAGAAATGATGAACTTCAGAAGTTATGTTATTTTTGTAATAAAACTGTTTACTAAAAATGTGAGTTATTAACATTTTCCCCTTCTTCCCCCTTTTACATATTTTATTGCATTTTCCCATATGAAACCAATCTGTAATAAAACCAGTTAACAAAATCTTATGAGTGTACAATTATGCAAATTTCTGAAGACACAGTCAGTTATCCATAACCCCTTCCTGTTTCCTATTTATCACTCTGACTGCTTACTGCCCATGACTTCATCACAAATCTTTTGCTTGTGATACAGATTTAGATGGGGGGGGGGGGGGAGGGGGGGTTGGAGGAGGGAAGGAATTACGTGGGATGGCTGCACGCGTTTTTCTGCTGACCAAAGAAAGACTCTTGGCATTCTTTATTGAAAATGTCATTTGATATCAGTAAATCATTCTGTGTGAATGATTGGCTGTATTTTGCTGCAGATTTATTCCCTGTGCCTTTTATAAACACTCTTGTGTATTTTGTGCATGACACTGCTGTTGCTGGGCTAATAATTTACCTTCTTGCCTAACTTCTTTTCAAAAGAGAATGAGACGACTTGGCTTCCCTTTTACTTTGAGCTATTACATTGAGTTGTAGAAGAAGTTGTATATATTTGTGATTCCTGTAGTAGATGTTGCTATTGTTACCATTAGTCAGATTTGTCTCTTTCTTTATTTTATTTTATTTTTTTTTATTTCTCTGTTTTTCTAAATACACTTTGAGTGCTTCAGAGGTGCATTTGGATAGAAAACCAAATCTGAACTATACCTTGTAGTTATTGGTTACTGTGGATTTCTCTCTTATCCCTATGTTTATAGTAATACTTACTTTTCACACCTCAGTTTATATTATTTGTAAATCAGCATTGTAACAATTTTGTAATATAGTGAGAAAATGTATGTCTTATACAAATCATTTATAAGGGTTTTTTTAATTGGTAGGAGCCGCCAGAAGAAAAATTGATCAGAGCATGTACCAGTCCATTTTGGAGGTTTATTATAACACTGCTAATTTTATTCAAGAATATGTCATTGTCAAGATGACCTGCAACAATATAAGTTTTTTTATAATGGTTCTGTTATTTTATGTGCACTAATTAATAATTTCTGTTTGCTCATTTGCTGTTCTTAGTGTGTTAATCTTAAACAGCAACATAAAGTCTTAGGACACTGAGGGAACAAATATTATGTTGGCTCTGTCAGAAAAGACTAAATTTGTGCAATTTATTAGTAGGAAATTGGATACAAATGGTGTCATTGCAGGTGAAAACATTCTACACGGCAGTTTGTTGGAGATGCCTTATGGACTGCCAAGTATACAGCTGAAACTACATTTAAACAGCATAAAATTATCTGTTACTATTAACCATTTCCCTAGGAATATTATCTATGAAATTAATTGTTATGTATTGTGTATAGTTGTAGGCATTTCTTCTGTTCCATGGACGAATCCAAAGGGTTGAAGTAACACAGGTGTCTATAAATATTTCTCTTCTTGGTAGTAATATTGACATGGCATATAATAAACCATCAGCACAAAGCTTTATCAAATGTAGAAAGTGTGTGTAAAATTGATAATATTCACCTTTCACAACTATCTAAATTGAAACTGAAGTCTGGAACAACATAGACAGCAGGATATCGTTTTCAAGTTTTTTTGGTGCTATTAGCTTGTGGACAGTTTTATTTCAAGACTGGTTGTACTGCCAATTTTCCAAACATTTCTCTAAAATGGCAAAAAGAAATATACTTTATTCTATAATACCGGTAAATTAATGTTTGACAACCACTATGGAGGGGTAAATTTCAGGTGTTGGTAAGGTTGTGTGCTGTTACATGTATGTGTGTGTGTGTGTGTGTGTGTGTGTGTGTGTGTGTGTGTGTGTGTGTGTGTGTGTCATCTTCAGGTGAGTGGTGGTTTTCCCTAATTTTTTAAATTGTTTCCACCCTGAGATTTCCTTTGTTGCAATAGAATGACAGTTCAAATAACAGCAAAAATAACCAGGAACACGTGTTGGACACAGTTTGCCTGTATCAAATGTTATTAGAACTATCATTGATACCGTCAGGACATTATTAACAGCTTATTTCTGGATGTGTGTTTTTGTTCCTGTTGGTCTCTTATAGTGCTGTGTATTTTACATTGAGAGAAGTTTTCTGAAGATTGCCTGTGACAACCAAAACTGTTTCTGTCTGATCAAATTTTATTTGATGCTCTAATCAATCCAAAATTTCAGAATCCTATTTGTAATAACAACTTCGCCAGTGAATGTGCGACATTGTGGAAACTGTAAGATGCATTTAAAGCATCATAATATTCTTGAACACCTTTATTTCAGACAAAAGGTGCTCTTTTGTGCCCAAACTATTCATCTCTGTAGTTCTTCTACCATTGTAATTTGTGTATGCCTGTTACTGTTTAGTTTTCAGGTGCTAACAACTTTCTTCTTCAAACTCACAAGGAATATGAGTGTGCATTAACTGTAGATGTAAAACATTCTAATTAATAGAAAGAAATTTAAATGAAAATAACTATTAAAATAATAATGAATATGTCCTTCCATTTTTTTCCCTGCCCTGGTGGTTAAAATAATAAACACTTGCAGCGACATGTGCATTTTCTACAGAGGTTATTCCTTCATACACAGTTAAGTGTTCTGTAGTAGTCCTCCCACCACTAATGTGTAGCTCAGCAAGTCTTGGGCTAGCAAAACTCTGTACAGGTTCTATACAGGTTTCACGCATAATCTCTATGATACTACTTACCTAAGTAATATATAGTACTTAAAGAATGGAAAGACCAGGTTGGAATAACAGCTGAGTGGCCACAGACATTAACTCTCTCTCTCTCTCTCTCTCTCTCTCTCTCTCTCTCTCTCTGTATGTGTGTTTGTGTGTGTGTGTGTGTGTGTGTGTGTGTGTGTGTGTGGCTTTTTTTTTTTTTTTTTTCTATGCTTCCGAAGTAAATTTTTGTCAATTGTTCGAAAGCTAAAGTTTAGCAGTATTTTGGTTGTGTCCATCTACGATTCAATGCCGCCTCTATGTGGTTAGTAGAATTCTATCCTTTTTGTATTGTTGTTAATATTTAGTACTGCAATTCTAATTAATTGTGTTTGTGTAGTTACTCAGTGTCTGGACAAAACATCATAACATTTCATTTCCCTGCATTTCTGTTAATAGTTACTGTGGTGTCTATGTTAAACTAAATTACAGTTACATATGCTGCAATGCAACAGATATATCACTTCACTTTTGTCACATTGCTTCTACATTGCTAGTTAAATATAGTCAAGCATTTGTTCATGTTCACTGTTATTTGCATGTCACATCTGTTGTTCCCTCACAATTGGTGCTGCTCACACAATTCACACCTCCTCCATCTTCATCCCTATTTATGTTGTTTGTTACAAGGTTCAATAACCTGCATGCATCAGTATTCATAATTAACAACTGTGAGTCATCCTGAAGGGTGACCTATCTTCCAATTGTAGATATATGCGAAAACCACATGCTCAGAGGATCCTAAATCACCATAGTTACACAATGCTGGTTCCCTCTTTTCTATTTTATGAAGGTATTGGGGCCAGGTCTTGTCATAATATGAACCATACCTCTACCGGAGATGACTGGATTTGTTAGTAGTTTCTCCCTGGTGTTGGGGCTGAGACTGTATATTCAGCGACCTGCATTTCCACTGTTTCAATCCCTCTGCCATTAGTCAAGTGTCCAGTGTTGTGGTGAGATATCCTGCTTTGATGTTAGCAGAAAGTGTTCCCAAAATGACAAGGAGAGCCTCTGCTTGTGTAGTGAGGCTCCCTTGCTGTGTGCCTCTTACAGTGGCTCTGTGTTATATTGGATGGGGCTTGTGGACCAACTCTTGTGGTGCAAAGCCCTCATTGATAGTCACTATTTCATTGTGGTATAGTTTTAAAACCTCCAAGGGTAAGTTGTAACTGGTAGTTCGACACTGGAAACTTTGTGCATGGCTTTAGCCATCTTATGACAGACTGTATCTCGTGTGCTGAAAAGTTTCTCAGGTAGTTGTGTAGAACATACAGACACATGCACACGGCACTACAAAAGAACCTCATGTATCCACCGCTCATGAACCTGGATTTTTGATTCATCTGATTTAATTTTTGTTTCCTTTTTTTATGAAAATGTGCAGTGTACAGATGGTATGGTATAATATGTGTACAGGTATGATGATGGCACCACAGCTAGCCTAGAGATGGCCAGTCCCATGTTTCCAGCTACATACCATTACTATGCTCAGTGTGGATCTGTTCCGTACAGAGTTAAGAAGCTGTACAGACATTGTTCTTGTGCTCATGTGTGTGTGTGTGTGTGTGTGTGTGTGTGTGTGTGTGTGTAATGGCTTTGAAGCAAAAGAAAATGGTTGGTTCGATGGACAAAAAGTTGGAAGCTCTAAACAAAATAGACAATGGAGAACTTTGGAATGATATAACTGCAGAATATGATGTAGGGATATCAACTGTGTCAGACTGGGAGAAAACCCAAGAACAAATTGAAGACTTCTGTTTCAGGATGATGGCTAAAGACAGTTTGCAGGATTGCAGTACAATAAAGAAAGCAAGAAATAAAATGGTGGATGATAAGTTATTTGTTTGGTTCAGTGAGAAAGAGAGCAAGTTATGCCAATACCTGGTCTGACACTGCGGGAAAAAGCGCCAAAGTTAAACAGCAAGCTATCCCGTGGCAATACTAGCTTCACAGCCAGCCAAGTTTGGTTGGTAAGGTGGAAAGCTCGGCATACACTAGCTTCAGTGATGGGTGAAAGTCTTTTGGGATACCTCGACTGCAGGTAACTTCAAAAAGAGAATATGAAGAAGTCAGTTACTTGGAAAACGCAATGACGGATTTAGAATGCAAATGAATCCAAACTTCATCGTATGCTACCCAGTAAGACACTGGCTTCCAAATTGGATGACTCGGCAAGAGGTATAAAAATTGAGTTACAATTATGACTTGTAGCAGTGCATCAAGAAGATAATTCCCTTTTCCTGTTGATGGGAAAATCAAAAACATGGGGATGCAATGAAACCCATTAATTAGTCCTGTCTGCCAGTTATCCCTGCCGCCGTTGGATAAGCAGCTGCAGCAGCAAGTCGTATACTCCTAGCTCACTCATTTCTTACATAGTTTAATTCTTAATTTCTTTGCGTGTTTTTGGTACTTGCATTGTTTGATACATAAATTTCGGGCGTATTATAGTATTTGAGAGTTGTAGCATCGCGTTTTAGTACCTGAATAGTGTAAAATCGCGTAGTCTCCTTCCGCTGCCGAGCAGTGTGTCAGCATTGCGCAAGTAGCAGCATTACTGCATTTACTAGGCAATCTTGTATTTTAATAACCGTTTAAATTTTGTCGATTTGTTTGCGCTGTCTGTAGATTAGTTCAGACGTTCTTTGCAAAACAGTTTTTAGCATGGATAGGGACTGCAACTGCTGTGTTCGGATGCAGGCTGAGTTGGCATCCCTTCGCTCCCAGCTTCAGGCAGTGTTGGCTTCGGTCACACAGCTTGAGGCTGTTGCCAATGGGCATCACTGTGGGGGTCCGGATGGGGGTTTGTCGGGGACGGCCAGCTCGTCCCTCGCATCCCCCGATCGGACTAAGACTGTGGTTGCCCGGGATACTGCCCGCATTGAGGCTGATCCCTCACCTGTGGTAGAGTGGGAGGTCGTCTCAAGGTGTGGCAGGGGGCGAAAGACATTCCGGAGGGCTGAACGGAAGGCCTCTCCAGTTTGTCTGACGAACCGGTTTCAGGCTCTGTCTCAGGCTGATACTGATCTTCGGCCTGACATGGCTGCTTGTCCTGTTCCAGAGGTTGCCCCTCAGTCTGCAAGATCCGGGCGGTCGCAGAGGGTGGGCTTACTGGTAGTTGGGAGCTCCAACGTCAGGCGCGTAGTGGGGCCCCTTAGGGAAATGGCAGCAAGAGAGGGGAAGAAAACCAATGTGCACTCCGTGTGCATACCGGGGGGAGTCATTCCAGATGTGGAAAGGATCCTTCCGGATGCCATGAAGGGTACAGGGTGCACCCATCTGCAGGTGGTCGCTCATGTCGGCACCAATGATGTGTGTCGCTATGGATCGGAGGAAATCCTCTCTGGCTTCCGGCGGCTATCTGATTTGGTGAAGACTGCCAGTCTCGCCAGCGGGATGAAAGCAGAGCTCACCATCTGCAGCATCGTCGACAGGACTGACTGCGGACCTTTGGTACAGAGCCGAGTGGAGGGTCTGAATCAGAGGCTGAGACGGTTCTGCGACCATGTGGGCTGCAGATTCCTCGACTTGCGCCATAGGGTGGTGGGGTTTCGGGTTCCGCTGGATAGGTCAGGAGTCCACTACACGCAGCAAGCGGCTACACGGGTAGCAGGGGTTGTGTGGCGTGGACTGGGCGGTTTTTTAGGTTAGATGGCCTTGGGCAAGTACAGAAAGGGCAACAGCCTCAAAGGGTGCGGAGCAAAGTCAGGACATGCGGGGACCAAGCAGCAATCTGTATTGTAATTGTAAACTGTCGAAGCTGCGTTGGTAAAGTACCGGAACTTCAAGCGCTGATAGAAAGCACTGAAGCTGAAATCGTTATAGGTACAGAGAGCTGGCTTAAGCCAGAGATAAATTCTGCCGAAATTTTTACAAAGGTACAGACGGTGTTTAGGAAGGATAGATTGCATGCAACCGGTGGTGGAGTGTTCGTCGCTGTTAGTAGTAGTTTATCCTGTAGTGAAGTAGAAGTGGATAGTTCCTGTGAATTATTATGGGTGGAGGTTACACTCAACAACCGAGCTGGGTTAATAATTGGCTCCTTTTACCGACCTCCCGACTCAGCAGCGTTAGTGGCAGAACAACTGAGAGAAAACTTGGAATACATTTCACATAAATTTCCTCAGCGTGTTATAGTCTTAGGTGGAGATTTCAATTTACCAGATATAGACTGGGACACTCAGATGTTTAGGACGGGTGGTAGGGACAGAGCATCGAGTGACATTATACTGAGTGCACTATCCGAAAATTACCTCGAGCAATTAAACAGAGAACCGACTCGTGGAGATAACATCTTGGACCTACTGATAACAAATAGACCCGAACTTTTCGACTCCGTAAGTGCAGAGCAGGGAATCAGTGATCATAAGGCCGTTGTAGCATCCCTGAATATGGAAGTTAATAGGAATATAAAAAAAGGGAGGAAGGTTTATCTGTTTAGCAAGAGTAATAGAAGGCAGATTTCAGACTACCTAACAGATCAAAACGAAAATTTCTGTTCCAACACTGACAATGTTGAGTATTTATGGAAAAAGTTCAAGGCAATTGTAAAATGCGTTTTAGACAGGTACGTGCCGAGTAAAACTGTGAGGGACGGGAAAAACCCACCGTGGTACAACAACAAAGTTAGGAAACTACTGCGAAAGCAAAGAGAGCTTCACTCCAAGTTTAAACGCAGCCAAAACCTCTCAGACAAACAGAAGCTAAGCGATGTCAAAGTTAGCGTAAGGAGGGCTATGCGAGAAGCGTTCAGTGAATTCGAAAGTAAAATCCTATGTACAGACTTGACAGAAAATCCTAGGAAGTTCTGGTCTTACGTTAAATCAGTAAGTGGCTCGAAACAGCATATCCAGACACTCCGGGATGATGATGGCATTGAAACAGAGGACGACACGCATAAAGCTGAAATACTAAACACCTTTTTCCAAAGCTGTTTCACAGAGGAAGACCGCACTGCAGTTCCTTCTCTAAATCCTCGCACAAACGAAAAAATGGCTGACATCGAAATAAGTGTCCAAGGAATAGAAAAGCAACTGAAATCACTCAACAGAGGAAAGTCCACTGGACCTGACGGGATACCAATTCGATTCTACACAGAGTACGCGAAAGAACTTGCCCCCCTTCTAACAGCCGTGTACCGCAAGTCTCTAGAGGAACGGAGGGTTCCAAATGATTGGAAAAGAGCACGGGTAGTCCCAGTCTTCAAGAAGGGTCGTCGAGCAGATGCGCAAAACTATAGACCTATATCTCTGACGTCGATCTGTTGTAGAATTTTAGAACATGTTTTTTGCTCGAGTATCATGTCGTTTTTGGAAACCCAGAATCTACTATGTAGGAATCAACATGGATTCCGGAAACAGCGATCGTGTGAGACCCAACTCGTGTTATTTGTTCATGAGACCCAGAAAATATTAGATACAGGCTCCCAGGTAGATGCTATTTTTCTTGACTTCCGGAAGGCGTTCGATACAGTTCCGCACTGTCGCCTGATAAACAAAGTAAGAGCCTACGGAATATCAGACCAGCTGTGTGGCTGGATTGAAGAGTTTTTAGCAAACAGAACACAGCATGTTGTTATCAATGGAGAGACATCTACAGACGTTAAAATAACCTCTGGCGTGCCACAGGGAAGTGTTATGGGACCATTGCTTTTCACAATATATATAAATGACCTAGTAGATAGTGTCGGAAGTTCCATGCGGCTTTTCGCGGATGATGCTGTAGTATACAGAGAAGTTGCAGCATTAGAAAATTGTAGCGAAATGCAGGAAGATCTGCAGCGGATAGGCACTTGGTGCAGGGAGTGGCAACTGTCCCTTAACATAGACAAATGTAATGTACTGCGAATACATAGAAAGAAGGATCCTTTATTGTATGATTATATGATAGCGGAACAAACACTGGTAGCAGTTACTTCTGTAAAATATCTGGGAGTATGCGTGCGGAACGATTTGAAGTGGAATGATCATATAAAATTAATTGTTGGTAAGGCGGGTGCCAGGTTGAGATTCATTGGGAGAGTGCTTAGAAAATGTAGTCCATCAACAAAGGAGGTGGCTTACAAAACACTCGTTCGACCTATACTTGAGTATTGCTCATCAGTGTGGGATCCGTACCAGATCGGGTTGACGGAGGAGATAGAGAAGATCCAAAGAAGAGCGGCGCGTTTCGTCACAGGGTTATTTGGTAACCGTGATAGCGTTACGGACATGTTTAGCAAACTCAAGTGGCAGACTCTGGAAGAGAGGCGCTCTGCATCGCGGTGTAGCTTGCTCACCAGGTTTCGAGAGGGTGCGTTTCTGGATGAGGTATCGAATATATTGCTTCCCCCTACTTATACCTCCCGAGGAGATCGCGAATGTAAAATTAGAGAGATTAGAGCGCGCACGGAGGATTTCAGACAGTCGTTCTTCCCGCGAACCATACGCAACTGGAACAGGAAAGGGAGGTAATGACAGTGGCACGTAAAGTGCCCTCCGCCACACACCGTTGGGTGGCTTGCGGAGTATGAATGTAGATAGATGTAGGTAGATAGATAGATATCTACAAATTGAAAAAAATGCTTGAGTGGACAGTAGTACTTTAAAAACTGATTTCATGATGTGATTTTGCCTAACGTGACGACGTATTTGGAGGAAAAGCATCCTGTGCTGAGGACCATATTATTTATTAACAAATGAACTGCCACATCTGGGAGTGGAACAGTTTGTCAGTGGTGACATGAGAGTGAAGTTTTTCCCTCCTTACGGGATGGCTTTTCTACAACTGATGGTTCGAGGTGTACTGGAAGTCATCAGATGTGTGTACAGATGACAGCTGCAAGGGGAACTAATTGAAGAAGAGGCAGAAGTTGTTGGCACTGAAATCAGTACATATCAAAAATGTGATTTTTTATGGTAGCATCCTGTAGGGATCAAGTTACTGGATTGCTGATTCAAAGCAGTATGGCCTGCTAGTTGTGGTTCCACTGCTGAAGTTTGTGAAGTTGTTAACAACTCTGAATTCCCCGAAATGTTAGCCACATTACTGGTAATTCAGATATAAACGGTAGTCACATAGACACCTGGTTTCAGAACAGTGATGTCAGTCACAGTATGAGGATCGATAATGAAATTTATATTGCTGCCAGTTTTACTATAGAGAAAGACGGTGCTGGTGAAGTGAACAACGGAAGAGGCATTTCAGGAGGAGAAATAATGCCTCATGCAGAGGCAAAGATCCAGCTGGAAAACTAGTGGTTCATCTGGAATGTCAGCCAGAAACAACTCCAGCCGAATTGATGTTAATGAAATGTCTATACAAACAAGCTGTTCTCAAACACCGCAGAAGTTTGAAGCAAAAGAATCTTGTGCACTATTTCAGTAAATAAACATAGTTTCTGTAGGTTTGAGGTTTTTGAGGGATATGTTGATAACAGTATTTTGTGTTTGTTTAGGTTTTTGGTTTTGTATGTTGTACTGGGAGGAAGTTTGGGGGGAGGAGGCAAAATGTTTAGTACTGTTGATAGGCACACATGTAAGTAAGAAGTGATGACATTATCCTAACTTTAGGAACTATTAGCTCCTTCCTTGGGAAGCATAAGGGGATAGAGTGGGGAAGATAAAAGAAGACAGATCAGTCAGACCCTAGGATGATACAGGCTTACCTGTAGTGAGAATGAGGATCTACTCTTGTCCTTGCTACACGTGGATGCCTATCATCCTGAAGTTGGAATGTCCTGCCTTTCCCTTTTTACTTTCAATAATACCCCATAGTGTTTACACTTAAGTCATTTACATTCCACTTCCTCCTCCCTAGTGATGACTGCTGCAACTGTCTGCAAGGAAAATATCCCTATCTCTAGCAAAACCAAATCCCTCACTCTGCTTAACCTATGGAATCTCCCCGCTCCTCATTAATCTAACCATAAAAATTCTCCGAAAGTGATCCCCCCTCCTTTCAGTTCTTCAGATTCTGGCGATCCTCATACCACACTAACCTAACAAATTTCCATGTTGCAGGCATTCCACAAGATACTGTTGCACTGCAACTCCCAACTACCTACACCACATCTTTCAAACTGGAACTTTTGCCCTCTGACACATGGGAGAGCACTGCCTCCCAAAAACTGTCAGACTTATTGACATCCTATTCACACTTCAGAGCACCACCACCATCAACACCTGTCCTAACCCCATGAACCCCAAAACAACCTCCCATAGCATCCAGACCCTGCCTTACTGATCTTTTCCATCTGCAACGTCCCCGAAACTTCCTCTCAGTACCTCACAAAACCAAAACCTAAACAAACACAGAACACTGTTGTCAACATATCCCTCAAAAACTTCAATTCTGTAGAAGTTCTAGTTCTGTTCAAAGACCTCACCTTCAGCCTCGCACCCATTTTCATTCCTGCTGGTCTCGCCAAAGAGCTACTCTTCTTTTTCCAGTCGCAATAGTGGAAACACACTTTTGTTCCCAATGCCTCCAGCCACAACCAACCTAATCCCAACATTCAACTTTGTCTCCCTATTTTAACTATGACCCTCTCACTCCTCTACATAGCCACCCCCAGTTACCTCCATGGAATTCCTTACCTCCAACTGGACGTCACCCCTCCTTCCCTAGGCCCTATACCACAAACACTAAACTCTCAATGGGAGAAAAAACAGCCACCTGCAACCTCAAGACAGACCTTGATTTAATCATCCTTTCTGTAGACAAAGACTCCGCCACTGTCATGATGAAACCATAGTGATTAACTGACGACAGAAAGCATCTGCCAACTGTCAGAGTCCTCCACTGTCAAGCCCTGTCTAGATGATGCTGCTCGCATAACCTCTGATCTTTACTGAAATCCTTGAGCCTATCCCAGAATGTGTCCCCTGAATCCATCTACCTCCTCACACCAACAAGACCCTCCACAATCACCTTCTACATGATTCCCAAACCCAGTAATCTGAACAAACTACTGTGTCTCATTGTAGCTAGTTACTATGCTCTTGCATAAAGAATTTCCACTCATTTTGATCAACATGTCTGACCAATTGCTTGTATCATAGCCTCTCATATTAAAGATACAAATCACTTCCTTCACCGACTCTCAACTATGTCCACCCCATTAACACCTGGATCTGTGCTCGTCACTGTTGACACCACCTCCCTATACACCTATACACTGATGTCCCTCGTGCCCAAGGCCTTTTCACTGCAGAACACTACCTTTTAAATTAGTCTGTCTCTGTACACACTATGTCATTCCTTACACATCTAGTTAATTACATCCTCACACATAACTGCTACTCCTTTGAGGGACAGATATAAAAACAATTCTGCAGCATAGCAGTGGGCACATGTGCAGCACTCTATGCCAATCTGTTTACAGGCTCCATTTGCTTTACTTGGTCCTCTTCAACACATGCTGCCTTCCTGGACATTCACTTCTAGCTCTCTGATAGCGCAGTCCGTACCTCTGTCTCTTCTTTTATTGGTCACAATGAAATCCAATTCCTGGATAATATCGTGTAGCTTTATGTACTATTTGCCTATCATTCTCTTGTGCCAAAATTGCAACATAGCATTCTAATGATCCTTATAATGTAATACACCTCATGACTGTCCATTGTTGTAACTTAATTTTTCAAGGTATAAATGAATCGAATAAGTGATAATGCACTTGCCTTGTGGAGTGCACGTATCTACTGTAACAGCATGTTGGTCGCATAGTTGTGTGACTTTGACAAGATGACTGCAGTTATGAATGTTGAGTACTGCCTTGTCATTCTGTGCCCCACTATTGTGAACACTTGTCTTGAGAAGTGGAGATGTTTCATATTACAAACAAGTGGATCATGGACTAACTTAACACCACCCAGTTTCACAATACATAGTTGAGAGATAAGCCACATACCAGAAATGCTAAGATTCCATACTTCTGCGACTTGTTAGTCATATACACTTTACATTTTACATAGCATCGAAGACTCACATATCTTAAAGTGGAGTGATATATTGAGAAAGAAAATGGTGACCACAGTATTTTTATCAACAAAAAACTCACTGTGGATGTTCTGCAGGATGAACCAGTTTTTTTATCTTAAAAGGCCATTGACAGATAATAACTGACTCGGCCAATTATTGCCTGACTACAGCCATTGAAGCTGAAAACCAGTTCACGAGATAAGTAAATATTTTAGAACTATATTGTTGTTCTAAGCATTTACGGTAAAAATCTTCATTGAATTGCAATTTTCAAAGTGCAATTATATCTTGAAAAGTAGATCTGGGCAGTTGGCACATACATAATATTCAAATTAATGTAATTTGCGACATGTGGCAAAGGAAGTTTAAAGGATTTTTTTTATTCATTAACTATCAAATTTAGCTTCCTTTTACTACACGGGTTAGGAATAATAGCAAAGCCCAAGAGTATTCATTGTATTCACTTTGCACTTTTTCTAGATGGCATTAGTGTTCTGTCATCACAGGCTATAATAATAAGACCACGCATGTCAATTTCATCTGGTGTAAAGTAAATAATGAGAAGCATTCAGAAAATGTGAGGGTGCTGTCACACTTAAGTTAAAGGGGGAAGTGAAATCCAGTCATTTAGTGGCTCATGCAACCTAGTATGTTATTAGTAAGTGTATTATTGGGATTTGTGCGAGAGAATATTTTACTCATAACCTTCATTGATGCTGGTGCAACACCATGTAGTTTAGAAATTGCCGTTTGATGTCTCAAATTTACAAAGTGTTTGAATAATAAACATCCAAGAAAGGATCAGCTTAAATTTCCTCTTCCAAAAACTATTCATTAAGTTCAGACATATGTAGAGTAAGCGTAGCAGTTGAGCTGAATTACCAATCAAGTTACAAAGCATTGACTAGAAGAGAACCCATGTACAAACTTCTGAAAATCATATATGGGTACATTACATTTACTATTGGATTACTGGTGTCCTACTACTATTATAATAAATCTGTTGCTGAACTCAGTTTGCACTCTACACTGCTGCTTATTAATGATGTTGGTAGGTACAATAATTATTCACTAAGTGTGTTTGAATGTGGATTTGAGAACCAATGGTCTGGTGTTAGTTGTTGAATACTTGACAAACATTGCTTAACAGTGTGGAGACCAAGCCCGCGCATATCTCGGGCCACAACTTTGTGTGACTGGTGCTGTCTTCTATTTTCAATTTCTAGAATTATTTCGAAAGAAACATTAGCAAACATAACATCTGCTGATATGAATGCCTGAGCCATTATGATCTCATTGATGTAATTTCATGTGCATACTCATTAGGTTTTGCAATTTACTGTAATTCTGCTACAAATATATCATGTTTCATGAGTGAGCTAGAAATTTGGAAGCTCAAGAGGAAGAAATTGCTCAGAAACTCACCTCACAGTATACTCTTGAGAGGATAAGTATACTTTCTGTCTTTATTTTAAGATTTTTAATCTACTTAAGAACTGAAGTAAATATGAAAAATAGAGCTTGAAGCATGGCCCTTTTTTAGTATTACTCTTGAAGACACATCAGTTACATACATGCCAATAACGCTTTTAAAAAAAACATAATAAAAAACAGCATAAATGGCTGGTTTCTGAGGCCCAGTATTCTTCTAAGTGTCCAGTCTTCAGTGTGTTACTTAGATGCGACATAAATACACACACGAAGCTTTTAACAACAGCTAGGTTGTGTGAAAATCCACCTTTGTTTCTTATCTCGACTGTAAGAAGTTAGTCAGCTATCATAACAAGCACTTTTATAGCATCAACTCAAATAATCAGTAGCTTAGAAAATGACTCCTTGAGCTAGTACATAGTAGTCAGTTGTGTAGCCCGTTGGCAAAATGAGCTTCGCAGTGTGTTGATGTGGCTTGTTGGTAATCGTGTAGATCACATGTGACATCCATCTAGATTGGCTGGAACAAGGAGACTTTCATCCCGCACCCCCACTGCCGGATCATATTGCGATGACCTGTGGCGAGATTGATTATTGTCATCAGATGCAACTGAAATAAAATTCAAATAATGTCATTAGTGAGTATAAATTTGTACGTACACATTGTGGACAGTTTAATCTGCCAACTGTCAGCTGTAGCTGAATAGTGTTACTCCAATCAGAAAGGCCACAGTATTTCTCTTTTGTCAGTTAATTGTAGCATCCTTACTCAAAGCTGCACATTTGACTGTTAGTTTCCACCTAACCTTCTTATAGTTCATGGCTTCACGAGTGAATTAGTGACTTGTTCCAACACTTTCTCCCAATTCCCTTGCAGCTCACAAAGTGTTTCCTTACTTTTTGTGGACACTGGAGCTTCTAAAACCCAATGACTAAATAACTAATTATTCCAGTTGTAGTGTAATGATGTCAGGAAGAATGTAGAAAGTGAGCAGTTCTCTGCTGGAGGTGGGGGGGGCTAGAAAGTGAGGCAGCCAAGTATTGTCAAATCTCTTTTGTTGTTAACCATAAACAGATGTAGAGCAGTGTATGCGTAATTAGAACAGGCAATGGATGGTGAATCAGGCATCCTGGTATGCTGTCATAAGAGCTTCTCAAAGAGGCAGCCTGTTGATGAGCAGCTGTGGCTACCAACGCATTCCAGTTGTTTGGCTGCACTGAATCAGGATTGTGACAGTGGCCGTAGCGAAGCAGACTAGCAGCCAGCTTAGTGGGAGATGGTGGTGATGAATGAATGATGAACTTTGGGCTGATGGTTGGTATGCTGCGTTTGGAAGCATTGAACGCCAGCAGTGTGCAATAGCGAGGAACTTGGTTCGTACCTTGGATGATGAGGCGGCAGCAGGATCCCTGGCTGGTGGTATTATGGGAACAGTGGCAGAACAAAGGCATGAAGGTGACCTAATGGCTTGGCTCTCAGGAAGCAGTCATCAGTCTGAAGCTCAGCTGCATTAGTGATAGTTGGGTTAGAAGAGTGTTCAGGACCCAATGGCAGAGACCAGCACATGGCTGGCATCACTGCATAATCCAGCCATGCTGATGACCTGCTCGGCTTGCCTGAGGGCGAGTATATATGTAGCCAAAGTGGGCTTGTTAATGTGAAAGACAAGTACCGCCATGTACATCAGTGCTTTAAAACTTCCTGAAGGCCAGGCCATTGCCCAGAGAACTGCGTCGCTACTCAGGAAGCTGTTAGTATGGCGAAATGCCAAGTTGGCTGGCTGCGACCTGCACCTAGAACATAGCTCTGGGCTACTTTCTGGACCTGTGCCCTTACAGTGCATAAATTGCACTGAAATGATTCCCTGCATCTTTGATGCTAACCAAAGGCAAAAAACCAGACCTGCATCTGTTGGGCAAATATGTCATCAGGGTGGTCAGAAGCTTCTGAGATAGAATATTGGTAAGACACAGGTGTATGGCAAATCAAATCCCCTTCTAGCTATCCAAATTAAAGTTGTCTGTCAAAATCAAACAATGGAAAAGCCAGGATGGAATGTAACAATATTATGAAAAGGATAGTTGCTACTCACCTATAGTCACTGATAGGCACAACAAGAAGACTGTCAGAAAGTGAGCTTCCAGCCAACAAAACCTTCATCGAAAATAGGCAAAAAACACACACACACACACATATATATATATATATATATATATATATATATATATATATATATATATATATATATATATATAAAGAAAGATGATGAGACTTACCAAACAAAAGCGCTGGCAGGTCGATAGACACACAAACAAACACAAATATACACACAAAATTCAAGCTTTCGCAACAAACTGTTGCCTCATCAGGAAAGAGGGAAGGAGAGGGAAAGACGAAAGGATGTGGGTTTTAAGGGAGAGGGTAAGGAGTCATTCCAATCCCGGGAGCGGAAAGACTTACCTTAGGGAGAAAAAAGGACAGGTATACACTCGCGCACACACACACATATCCATCCACTAATACAGACACAAGCAGACATATTTAAAGACAAAGAGTTTGGGCAGAGATGTCAGTCGAGGTGGAAGAGTAGAGGCAAAGAAGTTGTTGAGAGACAGGTGAGGTATGAGTGGCGGCAACTTGAAATTAGCGGAGATTGAGGCCTGGCGGATAACGAGAAGAGAGGATATACTGAAGGGCAAGTTCCCATCTCCGGAGTTCGGATAGGTTGGTGTTGGTGGGAAGTATCCAGATAACCCGGACGGTGTAACACTGTGCCAAGATGTGCTGGCTGTGCACCAAGGCATGTTTAGCCACAGGGTGATCCTCATTACCAACAAACACTGTCTGCCTGTGTCCATTCATGCGAATGGACAGTTTGTTGCTGGTCATTCCCACATAGAATGCATCACAGTGTAGGCAGGTCAGTTGGTAAATCACGTGGGTGCTTTCACACGTGGCTCTGCCTTTGATCGTGTACACCTTCCGGGTTACAGGACTGGAGTAGGTGGTGGTGGGAGGGTGCATGGGACAGGTTTTGCACCGGGGGCGGTTACAAGGATAGGAGCCAGAGGGTAGGGAAGGTGGTTTGGGGATTTCATAGGGATGAACTAACAGGTTACGAAGGTTAGGTGGACGGCGGAAAGACACTCTTGGCGGAGTGGGGAGGATTTCATGAAGGATGGATCTCATTTCAGGGCAGGATTTGAGGAAGTCGTATCCCTGCTGGAGAGCCACATTCAGAGTCTGGTCCAGTCCCGGAAAGTATCCTGTCACAAGTGGGGCACTTTTGTGGTTCTTCTGTGGGGGATTCTGGGTTTGAGGGGATGAGGAAGTGGCTCTGGTTATTTGCTTCTGTACCAGGCCGGGAGGGTAGTTGCGGGATGCGAAAGCTGTTGTCAGGTTGTTGGTGTAATGTTTCAGGGATTCCGGACTGGAGCAGATTCGTTTGCCACGAAGACCTAGGCTGTAGGGAAGGGACCGTTTGATGTGGAATGGGTGGCAGCTGTCATAATGGAGGTACTGTTGCTTGTTGGTGGGTTTGATGTGGACGGACGTGTGAAGTTGGCCATTGGACAGGTGGAGGTCAACGTCAAGGAAAGTGGCATGGGATTTGGAGTAGGACCAGGTGAATCTGATGGAACCAAAGGAGTTGAGGTTGGAGAGGAAATTCTGGAGTTCTTCTTCACTGTGAGTCCAGATCATGAAGATGTCATCAATAAATCTGTACCAAACTTTGGGTTGGCAGGCCTGGGTAACCAAGAAGGCTTCCTCTAAGCGACCCATGAATAGGTTGGCGTACGAAGGGGCCATCCTGGTACCCATGGCTGACCAGGTTGGTCCTACTCCAAATCCCATGCCACTTTCCTTGACGTTGACCTCCACCTGTCCAATGGCCAACTTCACACGTCCGTCCACATCAAACCCACCAACAAGCAACAGTACCTCCATTATGACAGCTGCCACCCATTCCACATCAAACGGTCCCTTCCCTACAGCCTAGGTCTTCGTGGCAAACGAATCTGCTCCAGTCCGGAATCCCTGAAACATTACACCAACAACCTGACAACAGCTTTCGCATCCCGCAACTACCCTCCCGGCCTGGTACAGAAGCAAATAACCAGAGCCACTTCCTCATCCCCTCAAACCCAGAATCCCCCACAGAAGAACCACAAAAGTGCCCCACTTGTGACAGGATACTTTCCGGGACTGGACCAGACTCTGAATGTGGCTCTCCAGCAGGGATACGACTTCCTCAAATCCTGCCCTGAAATGAGATCCATCCTTCATGAAATCCTCCCCACTCCGCCAAGAGTGTCTTTCCGCCGTCCACCTAACCTTCGTAACCTGTTAGTTCATCCCTATGAAATCCCCAAACCACCTTCCCTACCCTCTGGCTCCTATCCTTGTAACCGCCCCCGGTGCAAAACCTGTCCCATGCACCCTCCCACCACCACCTACTCCAGTCCTGTAACCCGGAAGGTGTACACGATCAAAGGCAGAGCCACGTGTGAAAGCACCCACGTGATTTACCAACTGACCTGCCTACACTGTGATGCATTCTATGTGGGAATGACCAGCAACAAACTGTCCATTCGCATGAATGGACACAGGCAGACAGTGTTTGTTGGTAATGAGGATCACCCTGTGGCTAAACATGCCTTGGTGCACAGCCAGCACATCTTGGCACAGTGTTACACCGTCCGGGTTATCTGGATACTTTCCACCAACACCAACCTATCCGAACTCCGGAGATGGGAACTTGCCCTTCAGTATATCCTCTCTTCTCGTTATCCGCCAGGCCTCAATCTCCGCTAATTTCAAGTTGCCGCTACTCATACCTCACCTGTCTCTCAACAACTTCTTTGCCTCTACTCTTCCACCTTGACTGACATCTCTGCCCAAACTCTTTGTCTTTAAATATGTCTGCTTGTGTCTGTATTAGTGGATGGATATGTGTGTGTGTGCGCGAGTGTATACCTGTCCTTTTTTCCCCCTAAGGTAAGTCTTTCCGCTCCCGGGATTGGAATGACTCCTTACCCTCTCCCTTAAAACCCACATCCTTTCGTCTTTCCCTCTCCTTCCCTCTTTCCTGATGAGGCAACAGTTTGTTGCGAAAGCTTGAATTTTGTGTGTATATTTGTGTTTGTTTGTGTGTCTATCGACCTGCCAGCGCTTTTGTTTGGTAAGTCTCATCATCTTTCTTTTTAGATATATTTTTTCCACGTGGAATGTTTCCCTCTGTTATATATATATATATATATATATATATATATATATATATATATATATATATATATGCAGGTCGACAGACACACAAACACAAACATACACACAAAATTCAAGCTTTCGCAACAAACTGTTGCCTCATCAGGAAAGGGAAAGACGAAAGGATGTGGGTTTTAAGGGAGAGGGTAAGGAGTCATTCCAATCCCGGGAGCAGAAAGACTTACCTTAGGGGGAAAAAAGGACGGGTATACACTCACGCGCGCACACACACACATATCCACCCACACATATACAGACACAAGCAGACATATTTAAAGACCTTACCCTCTCCCTTAAAACCCACACCCTTTCCTGATGAGGCAACAGTTTGTTGCGAAAGCTTGAATTTTGTGTGTCTGTTTGTGTTTATTTGTGTGTCTATCGACCTGCCAGCGCTTTCGTTTGGTAAGTCACATCATCTTTGTTTTTAGATATATTTTTCCCACGTGGAATGTTTCCATCTATTATATATATACCACAGTCTCTGGCTGTTGAGACCAGAATGCAAGCACAAGCAGCAGTATATGACAGGAAAGACAACTGGGTGGTGGGGGTAAGGAGGAGGCAGGGGCAGCTAGGGCGAGGGATGCAGGGTAAGTTTGGGGATTGGGGGAGGGGGGTGGGGGCAGTAAAGTGCTGCTTGTGGGAGTGGGAGTGTACAGGGCCAAGGTGAAGAGACAGTAGGGCAGCTAGGTGCAGTCAGAAGGTTAGATGGAAAGCGGAAAAGGAGAGAAGTAAAAACGCTGAGGATGTGTTGGTGGATAGAGGGCTGTGTAGTGCTGGGATGGGAACAGGGAAGGGGCTAGATGGGTAAGGACAGTGACTAACGAAGGTTGAGGCCAGGGGGGTTATGACAATGTAGGATATATTGCAAGGAGAGCTCCCATCTGTGCAATTCAGAAAAGCTGGTGTTGGTGAGAAAGATCCAGATGGCGCAAGCTGTAAAGCAGTCATTGAAATGAAGGATGTCTCGTTTGGGCACCGTGCTTGGGTGTCAGTCTGCACGAATGGCCCACTGACAATCTGTGGTCAAAAACAGCCAGACCCCCCATTAATGAGCACACGACCCAACATGATATTCTTCATTTTAATGAGTGCTTCAAAGCCTGTGCCATCTGGATCATCCTTTCCACCAACATCAGCTTTTCTGAATTGTGCAGGTGGAAACTCTCCCTACATTATATCCTGTGTTTCTGTGACACTCCTGGCCTCAACTTCAGTCTTTTTACTTTTCTCCCTCCCTCACCTCTCCCTCCACCCTCTATAACCTCCCAACTGCACCTACTTGCCCTACCATCTCTCCACCTTGTCCCTGTATGCTCCCGCAAGCAGCACTTCACTGACTCCCATCCCTATACTGCTATCCCTCCCACTCCCCACCCCAGCCTCCTCCTCACCCCCACCACCCAGTTGCCTGTCCCACCATGTGCTGCTGTTCGCAGCCTGGCCTCAGCAGCCAGAGACTGTGGTCAAGGGTTTGCAAGTTGGTTTGCATTTTTGCGCATATATATATATATATATATATATATATGGGGGGGGGTCTATTTTTGACAAAGGCTTTGTTGGCTGTAAACTCACTTTCTGGCAGTCTGTTGTGTCTGTCTGCAACTCAGCATCTCTGCTATATGGTGAGTAGTAACTATCCTTTTCATAATACTGTTAAGGTTGTCTGTGATTTCCCAAAATGACTTTAGGCAAATGCCAGGATTGTTACTTTAAAAGGACACAATTATTTCTACAGTTGAGTGTGTGTTCTGTTTCCAATGACCCCATTCTTGATGGGATGTTCCTACATCATTGTTGAGAAGCTCTTTGCATATGTTTTCCATTTCTCTCTGAAAATGATTTTGCACATCATGTGGCTCTAAGGAAGCACCATCTCCTCAGCATCACAATTTTTGAGTGTGTTACACGTGTTTAGTACTTAAGATTCACCTGTGGTTAATGTGCTCATCTCTTTCATATGATATCTTCACTCATTAGAATATCTCACTTATACAGATGGAAGCCACGGACATGGTCCAGTTGTAGTGTATTGAGATATTCGGGATATGTTAAACTAATTGTGATTTATTAGTCTCAGAACATATAATTTGTGTAGAGGAGAGAAATTCAAACTTTCTCATAAAATTCTATGAAAGCATAACAAATGTTCCATTTTCTCTCTGATCTATATTTACTTGTGCATCTACATCAGAACACCACCACCCACCTTTTCCTTTTACATCTGGAAATGGCATGTGGAAAGAATGACTGCCAGTTCAAAATTTCTCTGATTTTACTGGCGTGGAATTTTTCCTATGAACCATGTGGGAGGAAGTAGTGTTTCCAGATTGTTCGTGAAGTTTTAAAAGTGAACCTCTCCATGATGCACAATGTATCTCTTGTAGCATTCACCACTGGAGATGAATGTGCATTACTATACACTCCCATGCTTACTAAAAGGGCCTATAATGTTATGTGCTACTCTTTGTTGGGTCTTATCTCTATCCTGCTAATCCTACTGGGTAACGGTTCGAGTACTCGTAGATTGCTCAGGTGTAGTTTTGTTCTGAGGGCAAAGTGTGGAGCAATTTTTTCCAGACTTATTGATTTATCCTGGTTCACCATTGTGGCGCTTTATGAATTTTTCTATATGTGCTGTCTACTTTCCACAATCTTCAAAATGTATTTACATGGCTTTCCTTCTGACAACAGTGCCTTTCTTCCATCAATGCTATTCTTGTTTCAACTGCAATGAAGACACACTCTGATCCTATTGAGGTAATAAAATGTCTTTTCCAGTTTCATAATTAATCAGACAGTGTTTTTTAGCCACCATTCAACAGTATTATTCACTATATTCAGTACTATTGCTCCCACATTACTCAATATGAGCAGCAGTCTACAGATGGGCTTGAGTACACTTTCCTTGATTGAAAATCTGGTAGCATTGTTGCATGTAGTGTTTCATGTGGGTATGTGGCTGTGGGGCATTCATGACTGTGACAGTCCTGTTGGTCCATACAAATTGTCTTACGGCTTGTTTTTATTCAGGACTGATGGCTAGAGTTTATATATGTTAGTTATTATATCCCAAACTTTGATGATCAAAATTATGTGGATGGTAGAGGAATCTAAACAGAGTAGTTTGAGATATGGGACTGATGGTTGCAAATGAGTATTCAGTTTTTTGCTGTCATACACAATCCACATCTTCATTGCAACAACTTGAGCTCATAGGACCTGCTTATTAATGACCACCAGTCTGTCCCCATGCATTACAACAGTGCATAAAATATACCTATTTGTATTGTTTTATAATGTTGCACCACCACTGTCACTGTGGAAGACATTTGGTATGAAGGAAAAGCAGTCAACAAACACTTCTCACATGCATGCCTCAGTCAAGATCATGTAGAGGGTGCACAGAATGGCTTGGCCTCTTATCTGTGCACATGGTGTAGGAGGAGAGGGCCTAGCGGTAACAGTAGGGCTTCTACAGAGACAGACCTCCATGTGGTAGGGGAGTACAGCTAGTTGGTCTACAAAAGACTGTATTAACTAGTTATGACAGTATGTATCCAACCGTCCATGACTAAATACTCGATACTATAATTAGTGAGTTGGCCACTACTAATGAGCGAAATGCACAGCTTAGCAGATAACAGCAAACGAAAGTAGTCACCCCTTTGAAATAAAGGGATAGAGTTGCCAGTAATGAGAATGATAATGCGTTTCTATGGATGGGCTAAGTTATATTGTATCAGCACTAGCATCTGAAATGTTAGTTTCCAACCACTGATTCCATATCTCAGAATACTCAGCCTTACTAGCATTGTTCACCGTGGATCTGGCACTTGTGTCTACACTTGAATACTTTTGCTTAATATGAGTGATTACTGCAGTATAGGATGTTGCGAAAATATGCTGCTGTCATGACACTGATCTAAAGGAGGAACCTTTTTGCGAGAAATTGTCTAAAATCATGGACAAGCAGACCATTGTAGCAGACAAACTTAAGCTTAACCAGGCAGGGTTATTCAAGCCTAGTCACCTTCTTTTCTTCTAAGCAGGTGCTTAATATGTTACTCTATATGAGCAGTTTTAAAGATGTACACTGGTGAATTACTGTGTGTCGTAGAGTAATATTTTAATGTAATGGAAGGACTATCAAATTTCTTGAATTTTAGGCAGAACTCTGTGAACAACAGGTTTAGCTTTTTGCATTAGTATATTTGTCAACTGGACATTGCTTTGTTATAAGGACGGAGTAGCTCCCAAACTCAAATGGCCATTTTCCAACTGCACCACACAATGAGAATTGTTTCTAGTATGTTGCTGTCCACTACTGTCCAGTCTCTTCACATCACACAGCAAAACATCATTGTCAAATTATGTTCCAGGATGTAGAACAACTGATCTCTTCTCAGTCACCAGGAAGCATAAAGTACTGCACTGAGACTGAAATCTCCTAAGCCTACCTGGATGATGATCCAAGAATTAGCTACTTCTCCTTTACGTGTAATGTATGTGGAGCAAAGAATGATTTAAATCACGTCATTGTAGTCTCATCAGCATCGTGATCCTTATGCAAAACTGACTGGCAGTGATAGTCCTCACTCCGCCTTTACCAAACTTACAGAATATGCTGTGGTGTTGGAAGACGTATGTCTACTCTATAGCAGTGGAACTGGTTAGTCTTCTTGAAATGAAAACTATTGCTTACATTAGAGGACTGTCCTCAGTGAGCATTCACTGGTTCAATGGAAGGGCTAGATTAAGTATGCCTCGAGGCACTTACTGGGCTGTTAAAATGGGCATTCACATGTGAAACACTGACAGATTGCTTGAAGCCCTCCATCTTTGCTGTATGGAATTTTCTACTTTGTAAATGTGTTTGGAATTGGTTGTTGATGTAGCATCATATGCTAAATAAAAAATTTTATGTTGAGAATTGATTTCTTTTAATTATTTTTTTTTCATACAGATAATAAAATTATGTCTCTTGCAAATTTATTTGTACCAAACCTGTTTCACCTATGCATGCTAGGCATCTTCATACTGTATAATACAGAGAAGAGTCTATAATTATACATGAGATCCGTAATGATTCTTTGGCAGCTTATTTAAATTTAGCTATTTTTATTTCCAACTATATGATAGTGTTTGTAGCAACATGTGATTATCATCCCCCGTCGTCTGCTGCATGTGGTTGTCGTGTGGTCGAGTGAAGTTGCGTGCCCCACAACAGATGATGCTATGGCGACAGTGTTTTTATTCTTTGCCTTCTTTCATTCTCTGTGCAATTGTGCGTTGTTAGGACTTAAGCATTATTACTTGCTCTCCATTAGCCTTCCTAGTGTGTTAAAGATGATTTTACGCTTATGTAAGACGTCTTCTCACTAAAGTAATGGACTGGATATGATTGGTTTACTCTTCAATAAATAAAGTTATTTTCCTGAGTTAATCGAGAATTGATCATTTTTGTAAGCTCTGACAGCTCGAAGAAGCACACGTAACAAATTTGAACACTCCTAATCACAACTGGTGAGCCCGATGTGATTCAAGAATGAGGAATACACAAGAAAGTCATTTACAAGGTATCAAAAGAAGCCAGATTTTCCGTATGCTTACCACTGTTCTGGCCGCATAATCCTGTTCTTATGGTTTGCCAAAGAAGAATCAAGTTTTCATTATGCAGAAATTGCTGCCAATTCATCAATGTTTTCCTTCAAAGTGAACCAGTTGGACCATCAATATGTTGCGGAAGTACAGGATTTCCTAATTGCACTGCTGGTGGAAGAATCTTACAAGAAACTAAACTCTGAGCTCATCTGAAGAGTAGCTGCTTCACAAGAAGACCGTATCCGACAAGTGCTCACACAAGAGGACATCGGGAAGTTAAACCATACCAGTACTTCTGACAGTTGGAGAGAAAAGTGGACATTGGTACTGTTCCTAACAATGTGCTGTGTTCAATATAGAGTAACTGCCTACCACCATAGATTAAGGTAACCATAGCATCTCAAATGGTGCTGTCACTGGACACTGTTGTTGAATTCGCAGACTGCATACAAGAGGCTATCACTTCTGCAGGAGTTAGCATTGTGACAGAACCATGCAGCAGTACAGTGACAGCAACAGTTATTACACACACTGATCATGATTCGTAGTGCCAAGTGTAACTGCCCTATGCAAACAGCTTAGTGAACTACTATTTCAATACGGTGCTGGCATGGACAAAAGACATAATTGTTGCAGGTCCTGGAATGGAGCCTTGAATAATCCTTCATCCCTTAATACAGAACAGAGGGTATGCTGGTATCATCAGAAGTTTGGCATACAAGCATGCAAGTGCAAGAAACAATGCTCATATTCAGACACTGGTAGCAGTTAATCTTAGCTGCAGCTGATTTGCTGAGCAGGATCACAGCACCTGTTTATTAGTGACAGAAAATCAGATCTAAAAATGGTTCAAATGGCTCTGAGCACTATGCGACTTAACTTCTGAGGTCATCAGTCGCCTAGAACTTACAACTAATTAAACCTAACGAACCTAAGGACATCACACACATCCATGCCCAAGACAGGATTCGAACCTGCGACTGTTGCGGTCGCTCGGTTCCAGACTGTAGTGCCTAGAACCGCACGACCACTTGGGCCGGCCAAGATCTAAAATACACTATGTGATCAAAAGTATCCGGACACACCCAAAAACATATGTTTTTCATATTAGATGCATTGTGCTGCCTCCTATTGCCAGGTATTCCAAATCGGCGACCTCAATAATCATTAGACATTGTGAGAGAGTAGAATGTGGCGCTTATGGACTTTGAACGTGGTCAGATGATTGGGTGTCACTTGTGTCACACGTCTATACGTGAGATTTACACGCTCCTAAACATCCCTGGTCCACTGTTTCCGATGTGATCATGAAGTGGAAACGTGAAGGGACACATACAGCACAAAAACGTACAGGCTGATCTCGTCTGTTGATTGACAGAGACCACCGACAGTTGAATAGAGTTGTAATGTATAATAGGCAGACATCTATCCAGACCATCACGTAGGAATTGCAAACTGCATCAGTATCAACTGTAAGTACTATGACAGTGAGAAAACTTGGATTTCATGGTCGAGCGGCTGCTCATAAGCCACACATCACGCCGGTAAATGCCAAACGATGCCTCGCTTGGTGTAAGGAGCGTAAACATTGGATGATTAAACAGTGGAAAAACGTTGTGTGCAGTGACTAATCACGATGCACAATGTGGCAATTTAATGGCAGGGTGTGGGTACGGCAAATGCCCGGTGAACATCATCTGCCAGGGTGTGTACTGCCAACAGTTAAATTCGGAGGCGGTAGTGTTATGGTGTGGTCGTGTTTTTCGTGGAGGGGGATTGCACACCTTGTTTTGCGTGGCACTATCACAGCGCAGGCCTACATTGATGTTTTAAGCACCTAGTTGCTTTCCACTGTTGAAGAGCAATTCAGGGATAGCGATTGCACCTTTCAACACGATCGAGCACCTGTTCGTAATGCACGGCCTGTGGTGGAGTGGTTGCACGACAATAACACGGACTGTAATGGACTGGCCTGCCCAGAGTCCTGACCTGAATCCTACAGAACATCTTTGGGATGTTTTGGAACGCCGACTTTATACCAGGCCTCACTGACCGACATTGATACCTCTCCTCAGTGCTGCACTCCGTGGAGAATGGGCTGCCATTTCCCTAGAAACCTTCCAGCACCTGACTGAACGCATGCCTGCAAGAGTGGAAGCTGTCATCGAGGCTAAGGGTGGGCCAACGCCATACCGAATTCCAGCATTACCAATGGACGGCGCAACAAATTTGTAAGTTATTTTCAGCCAGGTGTCCGAATACTTTTGATCACATAGAGTATCTAATAGGTACAGGTTCCATTTTGTACATGTTACCACAGACCTCTCTGCATCATACCATGTTCTGTTTTGTTGGCTACCAACAATTCCTCAATGTAGATCTATGGAATTCAGCATGTGGAACTGGACATGGGAACTGGCCTCGCATTCGGGAGGACGACGGTTCAATCCCGTCTCCGGCCATCCTGATTTAGGTTTTCCGTGATTTCCCTAAATCATTTCAGGCAAATGCCGGGATGGTTCCTTTGAAAGGGCACGGCCGATTTCCTCCCCAATCCTTCCCTAACCCGAGCTTGCGCTCCGTCTCTAATGACCTCGTTGTCGACGGGACGTTAAACACTAACCACCAACACACATGGACATGGGAATACGCCACACATTAATCTAGGACCCTCACACATTGATCTGGGACTTTACCATTGCTGAAATATTATAGCCAATCATTGGAATGGGTTTTCTGACATTTTAGGCGCTGGTGCCAGACTTTGTGAATTTCTGACTTGGGGACAGTGTGACTAGCCCGACTACAACTGGGTTCTGCCACACCACAGCCATAAACCGTGCCAAACTAGTGCTAGCCAAAGACTGTAATTATTCTTCTGAAACAGGTGCAGAATAATACCCAATATGTGTCATGTAGGCACAGGCATTTGGTGCTGGATTGCCTCGTGGTAGCTAGAGTAGAGTTTGCCACCATGTTGAAAGGAGGCATTATCTCAAGCAGTCCATACTCATCGGTGCTGCACCTGGCCCCTGAGAAGAGTGGAGCTTGGCATCCAAGTGGTGATTATAGAGCACTTAACATAAGAACCATTCCAGACCATAATCCAGTCCCGTTGTTGAGAGTCAACAATCACGCCTGATGTGGTGCCACAATCTGTAGTGTTGTGCCAAGGCTTGTACTCAAATAGGAATGGTGAACGAAGATATACCAAAAACAGCAAACATTCCATCATTTGGCTTGTTTGAGAGTATGTTTACGACTTTTGGTCTACACAGTGCGGCCCAAACTTGACAAAGATTTATTGACTGTCGTCCTACAAGGCCTAAGCTTCTGCTTTGCCTACCTTGATGACTTCTAGATCTTTTTGGTCACCAAAGAAGAGCCTCAGAAACACCTTAGGTATGCTTTCAAATGAGTGGAGCAATGCAGTGTTGTTCTGAATGCAGATGCAGCTAAAGGTATATTTGGGGAACGTGAAGTTGATTTCCTCATTCATGGTGTATCTTCCGCGGGCTTCCGTCCCCTGTCCGAAAATGTCAAAACTATTCTGAAAATTGCCGGCATCTATGCGAGCTGCAGAACTAAAAGGGCTGTTAACTGCAGCAGTTCTGAAGCAAAAAGAAATGGCATACCGTTGCGCAATACTATGCGGTTCCATTTCTGTGACGAGAGACACAAACACGTGTTAACTTACTACAGCACAACTCACGACTGAGCAGTTGCATCGATGTGCTGCTTGACTAGAAGCAGCTTATAGACCAAAGTCAAAGATATTGTGCCTACGCAAGCCTGCACGATTGCCACATCTTGCAAAGAAAATCAGTCTCATTACTTTATTGTCGCACCTCGTATGCTGTTTACAGAGCTAGTGTGGAAGGTTCCAGTTGTGAGTCGGATCCCGCAGTGAAGTATGGGGTCAAGCAACCGCATCGCAGAAGGTGATGCTGAACCATAAGCCAGGCTCCCATAATCGAGACGGGGCTGAACCAACGCCTGATACAGTCATAGGAGGGTAGACCATTCGGCACCCCAGCTGGTGTGACTCAACCAACGATGCCGCCAGCACATTTGTTTAAGCTGCCGAATATGAGGGAGCCAAGTCAACTGGGAATCAAAAAGCAATCCCAAAAACCGATGCACCTCCACCACAGCTGAGGCTCAGGGTGAACAGTGCACTCCCAGCAGAAATGCATGACGCAAGTCTTGGTGGCTGTAAACTGGAAGCTGCGCATCACGGCCCAAGATTGCACCTTGGGGATAGCGCCCTGCAGCTGCCGTTCAGCAACTGCAATTCCAGTGGAGCTGTAGTACAGGCAAAAGTCATCAGCATACAAAGAAGCTGATACGGACTTTCCCTCAGCTGCAGCAAGCCCATTGATAGCAACTAAAAAGAGGCAGACACTCAAGACAGAGCCTTGCGGGACCCCATTCTCCTTGACTCGGGAGGAACCATCTTGAACACGGAAGGAACGAAGTGACAGAAAATTTTGAATAAAAATGAAGCGTGGTGAGGATGTGATGTTGCCATGTTGTATCGTATGCCTTCCACATGTCAAAAAAGAAGGCAACCAGATGCTGACAGCGGGCAAATGCCATACGGATGGCAGACTCCAGGCAGACCAGATTATCAGTGGCAGAGCAGCCCTTACAGAAACCACCCAGAGATGGAGCCAGAAGGCCCTGAGACTCAAGTAGCCAACTCAACCCCTGGCTCACCAAGTGTTCAATCAACTTGGTCTGAACGTTGGTGAGGCTAATGGGGCATTAGCTGTCCACCTCCAGTGGGTTCTTGCCAGCTTTCAACACTGGCATGATGATGCTTTCCTGCCACTGTTATGGGAACTCACCCTCAACCCATATACGGTTGAAAAGGTCTAGGAGGTGACGCTGGCAGTCCACCGAGAGCTGTTTGAGCATCTGATAGTGGATGCAATCAGGCCTTGGAGCCATATCAGGGCAAGCGACTAGGGCACTTTGGAATTCTCACTCACTGAATGGAGTATTGTACGATTCGGGGCGGTGTGTATGGAATGAAAGGCTCCGACATTCCAACCACTCTTTCATGGAGCGGAAGGCCAGCGGGTAATTCACAGAAACGGAACTCTGAGCATAATGCTCTGCTAAGAGTTCTGCAATTGTGTCTGATTCAGTACAGACTGCTCCAGTCAGGGAAAGCCCAGGGACCCTGACAGCGGTCTGATATTCATAGTCACCTAATCTTGGCCCAAACCTGTGTTGGAGAGGTACGGTTGCCAGCACTCCTGCTTCCATTGGCGAATAAGGCATCAGGCTCGAGCACTGAGCCACTTAAACGTAATAAGGTGTTCCAGTATGGGTGTTGCTTATGATGTTGGAGGGCCCGCCTGCGATCACTAATGAGCTCAGCAATCTCCGGTGACCACCAAGGCACTGTCCTCCGCCAAGAGGCCCGGAAGAACAGGGAATTGCAGACGATGTAGGAAACTTCTTAGCTTCCAAAACAGCTTTCGATCGACTCGGGATGGACAAATACAGTTCGTGTAAGGTTTTCAAGAGAAACTTAGAGGCGTTATTCTGCGGAACAGTGGCAAGTTCAGATAACTATGATATAGGTGGATATCGATTACACATTCTTCTCTACAAAGTAGGCCACAAAATCTCAATAACATTGTCATCTGTAAACTATGGTCGCCAATGGAGATGCGACAATTCATCTCTGTGTACACAATACCAGTCCTGGACGGTGCAAGCTATGTGAAGAAGGGCCCTATGGTCTTGGAATATAGCATCACCACTGGCGAATAATCATTTTACCGTAGGATGGACACGATCAGCCAAAAGTGTCAAATAATCCTTGGCAGTAGTGCGGCCTTATAGAACAACCGTGGGATCCATGAAATACTATGGTATGGCTGCCCAAATCGTCACCGAATCCCCGTCTTGTTTCCCCCTTGGGGCGTAAATTGGGCCAGAAGTTGGAAACAATGTGAAAGAAGACTTTCTTCCATTGCTGCACAGCCCAGGTTTTATGGCTTCGGCATCACGTTTCCCTGTTTCGGGCATTTGCATCACTGGTTTTTGAACTCCAGCTCGCCCTGCATTTTCCTACTTATGGAGCTCCTTTCGTGTTGTTTTTGCACTGGCAGGATTCGCGAGCGCGACATTTAGTTCTGCAGTGGCTTTTTCAGCTGTCGTACTCTTATTTTTTCGTCACAATCTTCTTCAATGAAATTCCGTCACGATCATTCAACACACAATTTTGTCCGCGTTATGAGTTAGCGGTGAAGTTTTTCCTCTTTCTCTGTATGCGGTATAAATCTTCGATGCGGTGAATCTTGAAACACTAAGGTCTTGGGCTACTTTGGTTACGAAAACACCCGCCATACGATCACCAACAATTTGCCGAATTCTTCAAATTCACTTAGCCCCGATCTAGTGCCCTCACAACTACACAGAACACTGTTGTGGCGATGACTTGGTGCTTGCAACGTATTGAGGACAATGCACAGGGGACGTCCGTGCTCAGATACATCAGCACAACCTGCAGGCAGGCTTGGCTAGTATTTGCATTTACGTTCAAGATTGCATTTTTCGCGGAGTTTCTATATTTTTGTCAAACCTTGTGTACATCCCGCAAACCAGCTGATAGTGTGTGGCAATAAGTAACATATTACCCGACTCTTCTCGGAATGTCCGTTCTCCAAATTTTAAAACCAAACCTCTCGCGAGGTACACATCTCATTCATACAGTTTGCTACCGGAGTTTTATAGATTTCTTTGTAATGTTGTAGCATTTAGTAAAAGAATAGATGAGGAAACTTGTCACCTTTCTTTCGAATATTTCTATCTACTTTGTTAATCCTCTCTGGTAAGGTTCTAGCACTGCTTAGCAATACTAAGGAATCGGTAGAACGAGTATTTTATAGGCCGTTTCTGTCGTGGTTAAGTTACATCTCCTAAGGATTCTTCCAATGAATCTCCTGTCAACTGCTTTTTCTGCAACTGAGTAGTGTATATGATCGCTCTACTTTCGGTCGCTTCTGGCAGTTACTCAAGACATTTTAAGATTGCTACTACTTGTTCTAGTGGTTCATCGCCAGTACAATAAATGTGTGAAACAATCGTCGAACTTTTCCGCAACGAGTTCCAAGGAATCAGAAAGTATGTCCGGGAGACGCAGTTGACTGAGACAATGTACAAAGTCGGCGGAGTTGCGAATATGTGGGCAAGTGAGAACACCACTCCCCGATTCCTTGGAACTCATCGCGGAAAAGTTCGACGATTGTTTCATAGAACTTTTTAGGCACGTTCTGACATCAACTTTTTTCCTGTTCGACGGAAAATGTTACGAACAAATCGATGGCGTGTCGATGTGTAGACCTTTATTGCCTGTCGAGTCGAACTTATACGCTGAACACTTTGAAGCAAACGCACTAGAATCCGACAAGTTAAAACCCACATGTTCTATCAGTACAAGGAAGACACTTTTGTGGTGTGGCCTCATGAACCAGAAAAGCTTGAAGAGTTCCTGGAACATTTAAGCTATATTCTTCGTAATATAAAATTCGCAATGTTGTTGTTGTGGCCTTCAGTCCTGAGACTGGTTTGATGCAGCTCTCCATGCTACTCTATCCTGTGCAATCTTCTTCATCTCCCAGTACCTACTGCAACCTACATCCTTCTGAATCTGTTTAGTGTATTCATCTCTTGGTCTCTCTCTACGATTTTTACCCTCCACGCTGCCCTCCAGTACTAAATTGGTGATCCCTTGATGTCTCAGAACATGTCCTACCAACCGATCCCTTCTTCTAGTCAGGTTGTGCCACAAACTCCTCCCCAATCCTATTCAATACCTCCTCATTAGTTACGTAAAATTCGCAATAGAACATGAAAAATAGAGCCAACTACCTTCCCTAGTTAAGAGAAGACCGAACGGTTCCATGGGTCACAGCGTATACATGGTGTCCCAGAAATGTTGCGATAAACTTCGAGGGGATGTAAATGGTGTCTCGAGGAAAGAATCGAGAATAGGAACCAACGTCTGGAAATGTCCAACGACGCTACAGCGCGTGAAAGGTATACGCTTTGGCGCCTCCCACTACGCCACACCTTCGGCAACAAACGTGAATTTCTACGCTGACAGACCGTAGACGGAACGTGTCGCATTGTTGTATGTTATTCAATGCTCGCGACTGTTTGCCACGATCGCCAGCGGAGAAGACGGAGCTAGCTGTTGCGTAGACAGCCTTGTCTCCTCTGAATCCGATTTGTGGTGTCTCGGTGGATGATGGTTTCAGAAACGGGTTTTCATCGGCAGTTTATTTTTCTCCTGGAATCCTCTAAAATATTCAACTTTTTTTAGTATACAAGAGAAAAATAAACTGCAAATGGAAACTCGTCTCATAGACCATCATCAACCAGCGAGGCTATTGAGTATTACATTCACAGGAGACAAGGCCGTTATATGCGGCAGCTGGCTCCACCTTCTCCACGAGCGATCGTGGCACACAGTCACGATCACTGAATAACAAACAACGTTGCGAAACGTTCCTCCTATAGATCGTCAGCGACGAAGGGATGGCCTGCGGCTTCGAGGCTCAGTAGCGTCGTTGCGTGACGATTCCGAATATGGGTTGCTATGCTCGATTTGTTCCTCAAGACACCCTCTAATGTGGGATCTCGCCCACTCGTTGCTGATGGGGTACCAAAGGATGCAGCGTTCTCGGAATGCTATACAACAATTCAAATAAATAACATTAGTAGTTTTATTTGTAGAAAGCAAATTGGCAATACTTAACTTTGATTACAGCAAATGTCGCTAGCGAGAAGCGACATGAAAACAGTAAAGTACTATACACAAAGTCCAAGTAAGCACTTTATACGGATCAGGAGTCTCATAGCGTAGCACAAATGTCCGTTGCAGACTGGGGTCGATCTGAGCGGCCGAGACCAGCAGGAGCCGCGCTTATATTCACTTCTCGAAGGGAGGGCTCCTGGCGCGGCGCGGCCCAATTCCGCGCACCATTGGCCGACGTTTCCTCACCGCCTTCTATGGTTTTCTGTTCGTCTTAGTTCCGATGCTTGTGGTTATGCCAGAACATCTACAACCTGTCGAAAGTTGTCAAATTTCTGGGACACCCTGTGTGGGAAACCTACATACATTGACCTCTATCTCCACGCCTCGGCTGAAAGAAATTCGGTGCTGAAGACTCTGGTCCATAGAGCTCGAACACTGTCAGCCAAGGAGAGCCTAGCTGGAGAATTATAACACTTACTAGTGGTGTTCCGAGGGAATGGGTACCCACAGCATTAAACTGAACGGGCAAGGCAGTCAAAACCAAGAACGCCTAAGAAAGAGGTTGAGACTGAGACTGACAATGAAAACACCGCATCACAACCCCCTCAGATTTAGTGGCAATATCGCCCACTGGACAGCCTGTCAAAAACTGAACACGGATAACGCTTGAAAAGAGGAAGGTGGTGTACTGAACTGTGAGAAAAGAAGCGAAATTAGAACAGTGGACAGTCCAAGCTCAAGATGTGCAACATCGAGCCGGCCGGTGTGGCCGAGCTGTTCTAGGCGCTACAGTCTGGAACCCCGCGACCGCTACGGTCGCAAGTTCGAATCCTGCCTCGGGCATGGATGTGTGTCATGTCCTTAGGTTAGTTAGGTTTAAGTAGTTCTAAGTTCTAGGGGACTGATGACCTCAGATGTTAACTCCAATAGTGCTCAGAGCCATTTGAACCATTTTTTGCAACATCGAGTGAATTGTAACACCCACGGTGTCGTGGTTATTTAGTCAGTGTTGGACTGCAGTGAGGGAGATCTGTGTTCCAATCTCCATAGCGACCCATATTTTTTTCCACAAAATTATGAACTGTCCTTCCGATCATTGACGTATCAGTTCTCTTTCTGTAGCCCTGATAATTGTCATGCTATACACTGGTTATAGCATATGAGTCATGTGGTAGGATTGTATTACCGTCGCAAGTAAATGTTATGAACAGTGAGAGCAGGCGAGATGCCGCACAGACCTCTCACAGAAATGAAAACAACAAATGCACGGATGTGAATTATGTTACAACAAAGGAATTCGAGAGTCAAAGCTTCCAAAACAGAACGCAAGAGTCATGATATAACAAACACTTACTGTCGCCATAGTCGTGTATGACACACCAGACGTGTTTTCTGGTGGAGGCTTCGGTCGACTTGTCGCCTTGTCATCAAATGTTTGCGGTTCCCATTCGAGGTCCACTTCCTTTCGGCTGCTAATAGAGTAGTTGTGCGGAATCAACTTTCATTACAGGTCCCTTCCTTACACCTCGGTGTTGCAAACGGGCGTTACACCACGACAGAGACACAAATCTGAGTACGTCAATGACCGGACAGACAGTTCATTATTTTTTGAAAAGGGGGCAAAAGGGTGGTACGAGGGAGATTTGAACACAGATCATCCACGTTGCAGTCCAACACTGTGACCACAACAGCGACACTGTGGCTCTTTCAATTAGCTTGATGTTGCACATCTTCGACGGTTCGCTGTTTCTATTTGGGTTCTTTTCTCACATTTCAGTACAGCTTCTTCTTGTTTTCATGCTTGATCTTGTTTCAGTTTTTGGCGGAGTATCCACTGGGCCAACTTACCACTAAATTTGAGAGAGCCGGCCGCGGTGGTCTCGCGGTTCTAGGCGCGCAGTCCGGAACCGCGGGACTGCTACGGTCGCAGGTTCGAATCCTGCCCCGGGCATGGATGTGTGTGATGTCCTTAGGTTAGTTAGGTTTAAGTAGTTCTAAGTTCTAGGGGACTGATAACCACAGCAGTTGAGTCCCATAGTGCTCAGAGCCATTTGAACCATTTGAACCCAAATTTAAGAGAGTTCCCCTTGTGACGAAGAGAAACCAAAAATCTCTTATCTGCCTTATGCTGGCCCAATATCCGGAAACATGGCATCTGGTGTATTACGCTCCCTTCAATTGAGACAAAAAGTATTCTTTGTAATACCGGTGTTAATGACGATCTAGGTCTCGCATTCCATACGAATGAGGCATGTTTTACGTTGGGCAGACTATCAGAACAGTCCAGGGGACATGCAAGGAACATCAGCGACAACCCGGCTAAAACAACCAAGTAAATCAGCTGTCCCCGAGCACTGCCTCGAATATTCGTATAATCATGGGTCAAATACGATGGAACCAGTATCGTGGTGTAAATGCCAAGTTTCTGGGACAGTTAAGGAGTTATCGAAATAAAAATGTCAGAAAACCTAGTAAACAGGGACGGAGGCTTCAATTTAAATAACGCTTGGGGTCCGGCACTCAGTTTGGTAAAATCCCGTCGACGATCTCATCCATCCGAGCTGGGAAACGCTGAGGGAATTTGCGTTTCACGGGGTATCAGGGCGTGCTCTATAAAACAAAAGAACATCAAAGGGTGAAACAGACGTCGGGTATCAAACTCGGGTATAAACAGGAGCGAGACCAACAGCAGATCTAGTCTGGTTGGAGTCCATTCAGCGAGTACACACAACAGCAAAACTCGCAACACTTGAAGAAAATGGTTGGATCGGTCGTCAACGGCGAGCAGCGCGCTTCGTTACAGGATCATTTAGTAATCGCGAAAGCGTTACGGAAATGATAGATAAACTCCAGTGGAAGACTCTGCAGGAGAGACGCTCAGTAGCTCGGTACGGGCTTTTATTGAAGTTTCGAGAACATACTTTCACCGAGGAGTCAAGCAGTATATTGCTCCCTCCTACGTATATCTCGCGAAGAGACCATGAGGATAAAATCAGAGAGATTAGAGCCCACACAGAGGCATACCGACAATCCTTTCCACGAACAATACGAGACTGGAATAGAAGGGAGAACCGATAGAGGTACTCAAGGTACCCTCCGCCACACACCGTCAGGTGGCTTGCGGAGTATGGATGTAGATGTAGAAATATTGTGCGTAGAATGGGAACAACAACTAGGCTCAATACCGGGAAGCTCACCCACCGTCAATCAGTTACGCCAAGAAAACATGAGATATCACAGCGCACCACTAACGTTGTATTAGAACATTTTAGGATAGTTTTTAATACTCTTCTGCATTAATTTACATTTTTACACATTTAGAGCAAGCTGCCATTCAGCTCACCAAATAGGAATTTTGTCCAAGTTAACCCCGTATCCCCTAGTCACTTAAAGACGACTTTGTGTCAAACCACACCGTCATTAGCAAATAGTCGCAGTCTGTTTTGGGCTGTCAATTACATTATTCAATCCTTTGCGAACTTCCGTAGACGATTTCTTTTTACTTTCACTCTACCTACAAAACCTCGAACTCTACCTACTGTTGGCGGTGGAACAGGAACGTTGCGTCACGGCATGCAGCATGTGCCTTTAAGTATTATTTTTTTCTTTATATCACTTCGTACATTGTTACTTGACAGATTTTATAGATTCTTTCCCTCGTTATTTTATCTATTGACGGTCTGTTGATCTCTACTGGCTGCTCGAAACTGATGAAAACAATGCATTCCTACACATCTATAAAATGTTCAAATGTGTGTGAAATCATATGGGACTTAACTGCTAAGGTCATCAGTCCCTAAGCTTACACACTACTTATCCTAAATTATCCTAAGGACAAACGCATACACCCATGCCCGAGGGAGAACTCGAACCTCCGCCGGGACTAGCCGCACAGGTCATGACTGCAGCGCCTGAGACCGCTCGGCTAATCCCGCGCGGCTACATCTATACTCCGCAACAGTGTGTGGCGAAAGTAGAGCAAAGCTCCGTTCACAGGCCCTGGTGGGCCCATCGGCACCGACCGAGCGCCAAGTCGTCCTCCGCCAATAGATGCGGTATGAAGAGAGGTGGCTGTCCCAGCCGTTACGTTTCCGTGACCTGGATCTGCTACCACTCGTTAAGTAGCTCTACAATTTGCATCACGAGGATGAGTGCTAACCGTTCTGTCCTGCCACCACGGAAAAAATCTTTAGTAGTGCCGTGCTGACGGCTTTTTCCCCCTTGGTTGAATAACATGTATTTCTTCGCATCCGACAAGAAAAAAAATCCTTTCTTCTCGACAATGTGGAGAAAAGTAACTATATCTGCACGGAAAGAAATTTTTCTTCTAATTAAATAAAAGCAATCTTTTGTTACTATAGGTTCATCTTCTAAATGACCGAAAGTCAATCGAGTTTTCTCTCTCTCTCTCTCTCTCTCTCTCTCTCTCTCTCTCTCTCTCTCTCATATATATATATAAGTTTTTTTGATCCATGTACTTGTTTTTACTGTGTTACCGACTTATTGCTAGTCTCACACGTGTATCATTTACATGAAACAGTTACAACATTGCAACAGATTCTTCTAGAGTGTCTTTTTTCGCACTGCATCGATTACCTATCAGCTAGCATAATAGAGAGCACTTGCGATGATTTCCTGATCATGATATGCAGCACGTTGCCAAATGTTTACCGATGGTTGGAATCCTGCGCAATGCGAATATTTTCCCCTTCAATGTAGGACAAATATTCGAAGAATGTAGCATCGCGGTTCTCAGTAATGTAGGTGCCTGTATGTCCGATCACCCATAGTGTTCCACCTTGTTTCATGATAACTGGGTATCGCATGCGGTCAGGCCGCATCAGTTCACGAATTTTCAGGTACCGTGCGTTCGTCCGCTAGTTGGTGGCTGAGAGAGTTCCGTATGTTCAACGCAGTTCCACAAACAGATCTGTGAGCGAGCGAGTCAACGTTTCAGCATTTGTGACAGGCGGCTGTTGCACCGAAGTGGATTAGGTGCAGTTTTTCGGTCGTAGGGATTTTGTCATTGACAGTCAGACACCACCGTGAGCGAATCCTGGCAGGCAAGAATGGCTGTTGAATGTTTCGCCACAGTACTGTCCAGTTCATCTATGATTTCTTTTCTTCAGTTGGGTTTCAACGCGCAGTCTTCGTCACGATTGTGTGTATTGTCTTGTTCGGGATTTGTGAGGTGCTTGGGACACTGGCACACACATAGCTGAATTCAAGAAAGTAATTCTGGATGTGTTGGTGTTCCGGAGGAATCGTCGCGGGGTGTATCGGTGGCTCTGGACTCGTTCGTCTCACCCTGGTTAAGAGACTGCGGAGGCGGGCAGGTAATTCCGCTACCACTGCGTTTTTCCCCCTCGCCGGTCCCATTCATGAGTGACGCGTGAAAAGGGCGATTGCTGGTGAAGTCCGTATTACATCTAATTTCTCTGATTGGTTCGTTGTGATCTTTTCGCGGGACGCATAGGGGAAGTAATATGTTGCGCGACCCTTCCCGGGCGTACTGTCTCGGAATTTCAACAATAAAAGTTTCCGTAATACACAACGACTCCCTTGTAGCGTCTGCCAGTGGAGTTTGTTAGGTATCTCCGTAACGCTCTTGCACCGAAAAAAAAAAAAAAAAAAAAAAAATTCTATGACGGAACACGCCGCTCTTCGTTGAATCTTCTGTCTCTCTTCTAGGTATTAACCCTACTTAGTAAGGATCTCAGGCTGACTGAAAGGACTAAAGAATCGGTCGACGAGTGTTTTTTAAACCATTTCCTTAATATTCTTCCATTGAATTTATGCCTAGTATCTGCTTTTCCTGCTATTTGTTTTATGTGCTCATTCCTCTTTAGGTCTCTCCGGATGGATACGCCAAGATATTTTACAGTAGTTACTGTTTCCAGTGATTTGTCATAAATAGTGTAATAAAACAGTATAGAATCTCTTCGTCTACTTATGTGCAGTGCATCACTTTATTTACGTTCAGGTGCAACTCACAATCATGCACCAATCGTCCACTCTCTGTAATCAACCACAAATGTGGTCCGATACTAAGCAAGCTAGTATTTTTTTCACTAAACGACAATCCGATGCTGCTATCGCCTGGACGGGTTCGTATAGATAGTAGCTCGGTAGTCGTAATGTTCTGTCTGATCAATGTATATTTACAGCTTTATTACGGTATATTGATAAAATTCTGAAGGTGGCAGGGGTAAAATACAGGGAGCGAAAGGCTATTTACAATTTGTACAGAAACCAGATGGCAGTTATAAGAGTCGAGGGGCATGAAAGGGAAGCAATGGTTGGGAAAGGAGTGAGACAGGGTTGTAGCCTCTCCCCGATGTTATTCAATCTGTATATTGAGCAAGCAGTAAAGGAAACAAAATAAAAATTCGGAGTAGGTATTAAAATTCATGGAGAAGAAGTAAAAACTTTGAGGTTCGCCGATGACATTGTAATTCTGTCAGAGACAGCAAAGGACTTGGAAGAGCAGTTGAACGGAATGGACAGTGTCTTGAAAGGAGGATATAAGATGAACATCAACAAAAGCAAAACGAGGATAATGGAATGTAGTCAAATTAAATCGGGTGATGCTGAGGGGATTAGATTAGGAAATGAGACACTTAAAGTAGTAAAGGAGTTTTGCTATTTAGGGAGTAAAATAACTGATGATGGTCGAAGTAGAGAGGATATAAAATGTAGACTGGCAATGGCAAGGAAATCGTTTCTGAAGAAGAGAAATTTGTTAACATCGAGTATAGATTTAAGTGTCAGGAAGTCGTTTCTGAAAGTATTCGTATGGAGTGTAGCCATGTATGGAAGTGAAACATGGACGATAACCAGTTTGGACAAGAAGAGAATAGAAGCTTTCGAAATGTGGTGCTACAGAAGAATGCTGAAGATAAGGTGGGTAGATCACGTAACTAATGAGGAGGTATTGAATAGGATTGGGGAGAAGAGAAGTTTGTGGCACAACTTGACCAGAAGAAGGGATCGGTTGGTAGGACATGTTTTGAGGCATCAAGGGATCACAAATTTAGCATTGGAGGGCAGCGTGGAGGGTAAAAATCGTAGAGGGAGACCAAGAGATGAATACACTAAGCAGATTCAGAAGGATGTAGGTTGCAGTAGGTACTGGGAGATGAAGAAGCTTGCACAGGATAGAGTAGCATGGAGAGCTGCATCAAACCAGTCTCAGGACTGAAGACCACAACAACAACAACAACAACATTGATAATTTTTACTTTTTAGGCCGTCTGACTGCAATTGAATGAAACACAATTTTAGTGCCATACGCGTTTCGCCTTTATTCTCTGCAAGGCATCTTCAGTGGCCTGAAATATGTGCATATTTTTACTATATAGTTTACATTTTGGGGAAATGTACCTATAGGTTATAAACAGTGCTGGCGGTTTGTTTTTGCTATAATGTAGTAATATTTTAAGTTCTACTTACAGGTTGCATGAACGATTTTCTACATATTATGTTTCCATTTCATTTTTGGTGCAGTTTCTCTTCTTATAATTTCCACTTGGCGTTTTTTCCACATTTAACAGCACTAGGAACTGCAAATTTGTTTTGATGCAGTGTTTTGGTTTATGTTGCCGACTGTCGGATGTTATTTCCAAAGATCGAAAGTGATTGATAACTTTCGAGTGTAGTTTTTGATGTATCTGTGATCTATATATACATGTGTGTGTGTGTGTGTGTAAAAGTAGAAGGAAAGCTGAGCTGTTGAAAGGAAAAGCCTTATTTTCCGATGTAGCTCAAGTACATTGTAGATAACATAAATATTTAGAAACAGTGCTTTTCGGAATGCGATACTTACATTGCAGTGACTCCAGTTTTTTTTTTTTTCTTCAATTTGTGGTAAGTTCCTATAACTGCTGATTTCACCGGTCCCAAGACTTACACACTACTTAATCTAACTTAAGCTAACTTTCCGTAAGGACAACACATATACCCATGCCCGAGGGAGGACTCGAACCTCCGACGGGGGGAAGCCGGGCGAACCGTGACAAGGCGCCCTAGACCACGCGGCAGACTCCAGTTGCCAGATATTTCAATAATACTTGTAATTTAATGCAAACTGACGCGGCATCTCGCATACCTGTATAAACGTTTCTACAGGGGCAGAAATACGGCTGAAAAAGATTTCAAAATTGATTTTACTCATTCGAAAATGATTTTCGAACGAAACATGGTTGTAGTCAGATAACTCCCTTGTCAGCATATCAGGTGTACCCAAACGATTCCTGCGCGATGGCCATGTCCTTATCAAACATCTGTGGGCCTGTTTTTTCTTCGTCAACGACACTCTAACCACCTCAAGGCAGAAACCTATTTATCGGTACAATGTATCAAACAATAAACGCGTTCCAAATGAAACTGAAATTATGCAAGCACAAGTAAATGCAAGCAATATTTTTTTCATTTAAGCATAACGTTATCCTAAAGACGGGATGAAATTTGCAGCCATACTTCTCAGTCTGATGAAAGAATTTGAAAATCAATTTCACTTGTTGCCATCTTGAAAGTCGCGTAAGTAACGTTTCCATCTCAGATGTGTGGAAAGGCTAACACGCATGCAAGGGTAGCGTTCGGGGGATACACGTGTAGGAAATTCATGCCTGTGGAAACTCGGCTTTATAGGAGCGTCCGAGATGCAAAGAAATAGCGAGACAGCTGCCGAAGCCGCGCAGGGGTAAATGTGAGCGGAGGGCGCCCCAAGCGGCAGCGACTGTACGAATTACGTCACGTCCCCAGCCTTCCCCCGGCGACCGGAAAAATAGATTTCTGGAGAAAAGTGTGTGTGGCTGTGGCTAGGGGAGGGGAGCGTCGGCCAGCGGCTACCTGGACAAGAGCGCTGGCCGGACACGGGGCACTGGCAGCTGCCGCGGTGGAGCGGTGCGACGCCACGCGGCCGCCCGCGGAACTACGCGCGAGGCCGGGCTAACGCAATACGTTAAATAATCTGTTACATCGTTAATTACGAGTGATATATCACAACGTTGCAGTACCAAACAGGTGATGTTACGTTTCAGAAGGCTCTTGATTATTTAATACCAGGGTGTCCAACCCGCGGCCCACATGCCTCCCTTATGATAAATAAATAAAATATTTTCGGTTTGAAACCCCGCCACGCGATGCTATTCTCTCATTGGGCCATTTCTAAACAGTATTAGCGCTAGAAGGGGTATTACACTGTCATCATATTTTTCGTCAAAGTTCAAGATGGCTGACAACAACAACTTGTGATTAATCGCAGCAGTTGCATGTACCACAATTGCACTGTGTGTACATGCGGAAGAGAAGCGGGAGAAAAAAAAAAGGAAACATACCTGGGTGAAGCCGTGGGTTTTACGACGACACGATAAAAGCATTCAACAAAACTTGTTACGTGAGCTTATAGTGGAGGACGTCAAGTCGCACATCAATTACTTAAGAATGGATCAGCATACATTTCTGTGTGTGCTCAGCGAAGTGGATCCTCATATTACAAAGCACAATATTCACTTAAGAACTGCTACATCTGAAGAAGACAGTCTCACCATAACACTCCGATTCCTTGCTACAGGAGGGGGTTAGGTTAGGTTACGTTAGATATTTTTGTATTCAGGGTGCCTCACGTTGTAAAGCGCCTCATGAGCTTCATACATCTCTATTAATTTTGTAGTTCTCAGCACACACCAATTGTATTTACCGGCAATGTTTATAAGAACACTACAGACGACAGAACGCTGCAGCGATGCTAGCGCTCCATGTGGTAACACGTCACATTGCAGTGAACAAAAGACAGCGACTTCTTTGATCAAATCTACAGCGAGGCTCTAGATTTGATCAAATATTGGACATTTGACAAAGTTCTCTATTACACCATCAAATATCTTTGACAAAGATTTTTGACAAAGAAATTTGATAGTGTAATACCGTACTGGCCTTACCGCCAAAGCTACACTTGAACCCCCAGAGTCTCGTTGTGATAACAGGCCAATCCGCCAGACGCGCTGGTCTGTTTCTTACGGCTACTTTAGTTGAAGCTGCGAAACTACGAGACTTAGAGAAGAACAATAAAATTAATTTATGGAAATACAAGGAAATTCTTTGTTATTTCTGTTCAGGTCTGATAAAGAATCTTTTTCATTTTAGTTCTGATCACTATACGCAGATAGAAGTTAGATATTTTCATGTGGATTGCAAGTACTGTCAATGTTTGCAATCTAACAGCACCGTTATTCTGTTACGACAGATATAATTTGATATCATATCCTTTGCTACAAATAAGAATCACATTTGAACATGAACGCCTCTGTAATGGGCGTACACGAAATCTTTTTGCTTTCGTGTGCAAGTTCTACAATAGAAAACGATCGGTACAGAGAGATGAGCTTTGTTCAATTTGTATACACTGACAAAAAAAGACATACCGCAATACCAAAAAATAATTAATGTACAGCAGTGATTAACATTGTAAGATCATAGGTGAATGTACGCTTGAGATAAGGCATTGCAAATATGAATGGTACATTAACAACTCGTGTAACCGTCAGAATGTTGGATGCAAGCATGCAAACTTGCATACTTGTGTTTTACAGGTGCCGGCTGTCAGTTTGTGGGACGAAGTTCCATGCCTATTGCACTTGGTAGGTCAATGTAGGAACGACGTTTGAGTTGTCGTCTGATGATGTCCCATAGGTGCTCCATTGGAGACACATCTGGTGATAGAGCAGGCCAAGAAAACATGTTGAAACTTTGTAGAGTATGCGGTATGTAGGCGAGTAGTATCCTACTGGGAAACCCAACCTGGAATGCTGTTCATAAATGGCAGTACAGTAGATCGAATCACCAGATCGACGTGCAGATATCCATTCAGTGTGCGTGAGATATCCACGGGAGTGCTCCTGCTCTCATACGAAGGCGCACCACAGACCATAACTCCAGGTTATATAGGGTGGTCCATTGATCGTGACCCGGCCAAATATCTCACGAAATAAGCGTCAAACGAAAAAACTACAAAGAACGAAACTTGTCTAGCTTGAAGGGGGAAACCAGATGGCGCTATCGTTGGCCCGCTAGATGGCGCTGCCATAGGTCAAACGGATATCAACTGCGTTTTTTAAAATTACATATTCGTGTAGTACGTAAAGAAATATGAATGTTTGAGTTGGACCACTGTTTTCTCTTTGTGATAATGGCGCTGTAATACTCACAAACGTATAAGTACGTGGTATCACGTAATATTCCTCCAGTGCTCACGGTATTTGCTTCGTGATACATTACCCGTGTTAAAACGGACCGTTTACCAATTGCGGAAAAGGTCGATATCGTGTTGATGTATGGCTATTGTGATCAAAATGCACAACGGGCGTGTGTTATGTATGCTGCTCGGTATGCTGGACGACATCATCCAAGTGTCCGGACGGTTCGCCGGATAGTCACGTTATTTAAGGAAACAGGAAGTGTTCAGCCACATGTGAAACGTCTACCACGACCTGCAACAAATTATGATGCCCAAGTAGGTGTTTTAGCTGCTGTCGCGGCTAATCTGCACATCAGTAGCAGATAAATTGCGCGAGAATCGGGAATCTCAGAAACGTCGGTGTTGAGAATGCTAAAAACGTCCGTGTTGAGAATGCTACATGAACATAGTTTGCACCCGTACCCTATTTATATGCACCAGGAATTGCATGGTGACGACTTTGAACGTCGTGTACAGTTCTGCCACTGGGCACAAGAGAAATTACGGGACGATGACAGATTTTCTGCACGCGTTCTATTTAGCGACGAAGCGTCATTCACCAACAGCGGTAACGTAAACCGGCATAATATGCACTACTGGGCAACGGAAAATCCACGATGGCTGCGACAAGTGGAACATCAGCGACCTTGGCGGGTTAATGTATGGTGCGGCATTATGGGAGGAAGGATAATTGGCCCCCATTTCATCGATGGCAATCTAAATGGTGCAACGTATGCTGATTTCCGACGTAATGTTCTACCGATGTTAATACAAGATGTTTCACTGCATGACGGAATGGCGATGCATTTCCAACATGACGGATGTCCGGCACATAGTTCGCGTGCAGTTGAAGCGCGTTTGAAAAGCATATTTCATGACAGGTGGATTGGTCGTCGAAGCACCATACCATGGCCCGCACGTTCACCGGATCTGACGTCCCCGGATTTCTTACTGTGGGGAAAGTTGAAGGATATTTGCTATCGTGATGCACCGACAACGCCTGACAACATGCGCCAGCGCATTGTCAATGCATGTGCGAACATTACGGAAGGCGAACTACTCGCTGTTTAGAGGAATGTCGTTACACGTATTGCCAAATGCATTGAGGTTGGCGGACATAATTTTGAGCATTTGTTGCATTAATGTGGTATTTACAGGTAATCACGCTGTAACAGCGTGCGTTCTCAGAAATGATAAGTTCGCAAAGGTACATGTGTCACATTGGAACAACCGAAATAAAATGTTCAAACGTACCTACGTTCTGTATTTTAATTTAAAAAACCTACCTGTTACCAACTGCTCGTCTAAAATTGTGAGCCATATGTTTGTGACCATTACAGCTCCATCTATCACAAAGAGAAAAAAGGGTCCAACTCAAACATTCATATTTCTTTACGTACTACACGCATATGTAATAAAAATGAGGGTTCCTATTTTAAAAAACGCAGTTGATATCCGTTTGACCTATGGCAGCGCCATCTGGTTTCCCCCTTCAAGCCAGACGAGTTTCGTTCTTTGTAGTTTTTTCGTTTGACGCTTATTTCGTGAGATATTTGGCCCGGTCACTATCAGTGGACCACCCTGTAGAGCCAGTGTGTGTAGCACGCAGACAGGTCGGCTGCAGGCCCTCAACTGACCTCCTCCTAACCAATACATGGCCATCACTGACACCGAGGCAGAACCAGCTTTCATCAGAAATCACAACAGAACTCCATCCTGCCCACCAATGAGCTCTCGCTTGACACTACTCGAGTCGGAGATGGCGGTTGTTTGGGGTCAGTGGAATGCACGCTACAGGGCGTCTGGCTCGGATCTGCCCTTGGAATAATCAATTTGCAACACTTAGTTGTGTCACCTGCCAACTGCTGGTCAAGTTGCTGCTGCAGATGCAGTACGATGCGCCAGGGCCATACACCAACACGATTGTCTTCCCTCTTGGTAGTGCCATGTGACCGCTCGGAGTCCAGTCTTCTTGCGACTGTACTTCCCCGTGACCACCGTTGCCAGTAATCATGTACAGTGAGTACATTCTTGCCACGTCTTCCTGCGGTATCGCAGAAGGAGCATGCAGCTTCTCACAGAACTGTGACACGATCTCGTTCAAACTCAGTGAGGTATTGAGATTTGTGTCTTTGTCTCGTTAAAGGCATTCTTGACTAACGTCAGTTCATCGCTTCCAGTCTCAAAGGTACGCAACGCTCACAACTGTTGCAGCGTGTGTTTAAATAAAACATAAATTACATCCTCATAGTGGCGCTAATAGCGCCAGTCATACGCGACTGATGCGAAATTTGAAAAAACAAAAAAAACAAAAACAAAAACATTATATTCCAGATGTGAAAACACGCCTGTCAACTTTCGTTTATACCGCACAACTCCTTCTTGGTTTTGCGATTCTTTTTCTGACAGTTTATTTTGATAAAGACACACAGATATATTAACAAGAAGCTAACAGATTCAAAAAGGGTGACGATAAGCACTGAAATAGATGGCAAGAGTACCTGGATACAAGAAAGTTTTCACTCAAGTGGTAGACAACCCTCGGTCACCAAGAAAAATCACACATATAAGTATTGTATTGTATGTTAACCGGGGGCCTAGAAACGACGGAGAGGCTCCGTCCCCGCCGCAGCGGCAGTGGTCCACAACCCCACGACTACTACCACAGTCCACTTCACCCCTCTGCCGCCCCACACCGAACCCAGGGTTAACGTGCGGTTCGGCCCCCGGTGGACCCCCTCCCCCCAGGAAACGTCTCACACCAGACGAGTGTAACCCCTATGTTTGCGTGGTAGAGTAATGGTGGTGTACGCGTGCTTGGAGGCAGTGTTTGCGCAGCAATCGCCGACATAGTGTAGCTGAGGCGGAATATGGGGAACCATCCGGCATTCGCCGTGGCAGATGGAAAACCGCCCAAAAATCATCCACAGACTGGCCAGCTCAGCGGACCTCGACACAAGTCCGCCGGGCGGATTCATGCCGAGGACCAGGCGCTCCTCCCCGCCCGGAAAACACACATAAGTAACTAGCTGTTATCTGAATCTGTGCTCACATACCAGTAGTTTTGTTACGAAGAGTGATGGTAATCAAGGAGGAAACTGTACATGCAATAACGTCAGCTACCCTCACGTGTCTGCCTGTTTGGGCAACCGTAGCTCATGACGTGCGCCCTCCCATCCCCCTGCCCCAGCACCCCAAGATGCTGAACTTTGAGAAGGGTTTACTGCGGGCAGACCGAAAATGGCTACCCACAACAACAAAGATACGTGCTCTAGGGCTAGATCTGGTGTCACACGTGCAAAGGATGCAGACTACCAACTGGAGAACAATGTTGAACAAAATTAGGGATAGCATACAGCTACATTCCGAGCGAAGTGTCGATATGATCCAGATAGTAAAACTAGTGAATGAGTCCATCTTATCGATAGTGTTTTACATACCGCCCCTGTTGCCAGTGCCAGCAACAATTGTCAAAAGTCTGTTATGAGCGATTGGATATTTCATCTGCCGTGGACATATTTTCAAGGTAATGAAATGAAATGATCGTATGGCATTATTGGCCGGGAGGCCCCTGCGGGGAAGTTCGGCCGCCGTATTACAAGTCTCTTTAGTTGACGCCACTTCGGCGACTTGCGAGTCAATGATGAAGAACTACACACAACATCCAGTCATCAAGAAGCAGAGAAAATCCCTGACCCCGGCGGGAATCGAACGCGGGAACCCGTGCGCGGGAAGCGAGAACGCTGACGCAAGACCACGAGCTGCGGACATTTTCAAGGTAAATATAGCACACTAACATCACCATCTGAAGAATGTAGGATTGGATTAATAGACTTCGAAGCAAATTGTAAGACATTACTAGCACGCAGTGTCCTTAAAAGATCATATTTCAGCCCTACCAGGTTGACAAGTATACTTCCAAAAGCAGTTCAGTCAGAAAGTCAAGTACCACCAGTCAATACTGGCAAAATTAACTCAAAGCTCAGCTTTCTCTGAACCGACATAGTCGAGAACAGCTACGTAACTCAGGGAGACAAAATGTGCTACGCATAGAAAGGTACCACCGTTGATTAAGAAACGTTGACGTTCTAACAGAATGGAAACCAAATACCCTCATGTCACTTGGCCTGAGGTGTGGAAGTACATTCACAACAAACGGCTGAGTCAGATGTTAGGACAGAGTGGTATTGAGTCGTCAATGAAACGATTCCCGGGCACACAAAGCTACACTCCACCCATCTTGCGGATACACCGAATGGTGGTAAGTGCAATGAAGAGGTTAGACTTATAGACCGGTTCACATGTCATCATGGAAACGGAATTTGGGAACGGACTCAACAAAAACATGTATCTTTACTGCGGTCGGCACCGCAATTTGTCAATAAGAGCACTTGTCCGCGATAGGCAAAGGTCCCGAGTTCGAGTCTCGGTCCGGCACACAGTTTTAATCTGTCAGGAAGTTTCATATCAGCGTACACTCCGCTGCAGAGTGAAAAATCTCATTCGGGAATATATAAGAAGTTGTAACACAAGACAAAAAGCTACACCCCGGCCAAAGAAACGATATGGTAATCTGGCTATCTGGTCTATTCGTACACTATGTAATAAAATAAAAAACACGGAGTTTAATATACTTTAAATTCTACATCTACATCTGCATCTACATCCATACTCCGCAAGCCACCTGACGGTGTGTGGCGGAGGGTACCCTGAGTACCTCTATCGGTTCTCCCTTCTATTCCAGTCTCGTATTGTTCGTGGAAAGAAGGATTGTCTGTATGCTTCTGTGGGGGCTCTAATCTCTCTGATTTTATCCTCATGGTCTCTTCGCGAGATATACGTAGGAGGGAGCAATATACTGCTTGACTCTTCGGTGAAGGTATGTTCTCGAAACTTTAACAAAAGCCCGTACCGAGCTACTGAGCGTCTCTCCTGCAGAGTCTTCCACTGGAGTTTATCTATCATCTCCGTAACGTTTTCGCGATTACTAAATGATCCTGTAACGAAGCGCGCTGCTCTCCGTTGGATCTTCTCTATCTCTTCTATCAACCCTATCTGGTACGGATCCCACACTGGTGAGCAGTATTCAAGCAGTGGGTGAACAAGCGTACTGTAACCTACTTCCTTTGTTTTCGGATTGCATTTCCTTAGGATTCTTCCAATGAATCTCAGTCTGGCATCTGCTTTACCGACGATCAACTTTATATGATCATTCCATTTTAAATCACTCCTAATGCGTACTCCCAGATAATTTATGGAATTAACTGCTTCCAGTTGCTGACCTGCTATTTTGTAGCTAAATGATAAGGGGTCTATCTTTCTATGTATTCGCAGCACATTACACTTGTCTACATTGAGATTCAATTGCCATTCCCTGCACCATACGTCAATTCGCTGCAGATCCTCCTGCATTTCAGTACAATTTTCCATTGTTACAACCTCTCGATACACCACAGCATCATCTGCAAAAAGCCTCAGTGAACTTCCGATGTCATCCACCAGGTCATTTATGTAGATTGCGAATAGCAACGGTCCTATGACACTCCCCTGCGGCACACCTGAAATCACTCTTACTTCGGAAGACTTCTCTCCATTGAGAATGACATGCTGCGTTCTGTTATCTAGGAACTCCTCAATCCAATCACACAATTGGTCTGATAGTCCATATGCTCTTACTTTGTTCATTAAACGACTGTGGGGAACTGTATCGAACGCCTTCGGAAGTCAAGAAACACGGCATCTCCCTGGGAACCCGTGTCTATGGCCCTCTGAGTCTCGTGGACGAATAGCGCGAGCTGGGTTTCACATGACCGTCTTTTTCGAAACCCATGCTGATTCCTACAGAGTAGATTTCTAGTCTCCAGAAAAGTCATTGTACTCGAACATAATACGTGTTCCAAAATTCTACAACTGATCGACGTTAGAGATATAGGTCTATAGTTCTGCACATCTGTTCGACGTCCCTTCTTGAAAACGGGGATGACGTGTGCCCTTTTCCAATCCTTTGGAACGCTACGTTCTTCTAGAGACCTACGGTACACCGCTGCAAGAAGGGGGGCAAGTTCCTTCGCGTACTCTGTGTAAAATCGAACTGGTATCCCATCAGGTCCAGCGTCCTTTCCTCTTTTGAGCGATTTTAATTGTTTCTCTATCCCTCTGTCGTCTATTTCGATATCTACCATTTTGTCATCTGTGCGACAATCTAGAGAAGGAACTACAGTGCAGTCTTCCTCTGTGGAACAACTTTGGAAAAAGACATTTAGGTTTTCGGCCTTTAGTCTGTCATCCTCTGTTTCAGTACCATTTTGGTCACAGAGTGACTGGACATTTTGTTTTGATCCACCTACCGCTTTGACATAAGACCAAAATTTCTTAGGATTTTCTGCCAAGTCAGTACATAGAACATTACTTTCGAATTCATTGAACGCCTCCCGCATAGCCCTCCTCACACTACATTTCTCTTCGCGTAATTTTTGTTTGTCTGCAAGGCTTTGGCTATGTTTATGTTTGCTGTGAAGTTCCCTTTGCTTCCGCAGCAGTTTTCTAGCTCGGTTGTTGTACCACGGTGGCTCTTTTCCATCTTTTATGATCTTGCTTGGCACATACTCATCTAACGCATATTGTACGATGGTTTTGAACTTTATCCACTGATCCTCAACACTATCTGTACTTGAGACAAAACTTTTGTGTTGAGCCGTCAGGTACTCTGAAATCTGCTTTTTGTCACTTTTGCTAAACAGAAAAATCTTCCTACCCTTTTTAATATTTCTATTTACGGCTGAAATCATTGATGCCGTAACCGCTTTATGATCGCTGATTCCCTGTTCTGCGTTAACTGTTTCAAATAGTTCGGGGCTGTTTGTCCCTAGAAGGTCTAATACGTTATCGCCACGAGTCGGTTCTCGGGTCAGGGATTTTCTCTGCCTCGTGATGACTGGGTGTTGTGTGATGTCCTTAGGTTAGTTAGGTTTAAGTAGTTCTAAGTTCTAGGGGACTGATGACCATAGATGTTAAGTCCTATAGTGCTCAGAGCCATTTGAACCATTTTTGAGTCGGTTCTCTGTGTAACTGCTCAAGGTAGTTTTCAGATAAAGCACTTAAAAAAATTTCACTGGATTCTTTGTCCCTGCCACCTGTTATGAACGTTTGAGTCTCCCAGTCTATATCCGGCAAATTAAAATCTCCACCCAGAACTATAACATGGTGGGGAAATCTACTAGATATATTTTCCAAATTATCCTTCAGGTGCTCAGCCACAACAGCTGCTGTGCCAGGGGGCCTATAGAGACATCCAATTACCATGTCTGAGTCTGCTTTAACCGTGACCTTCACCCAAATCATTTCACATTTCGGATCTCCGTCAATTTCCTTCGATACTATTGCACTTCTTATCGCTATAAACACGCCTCCCCCTTCACTGTCCAGCCTGTCTCTGCGGTATACATTCCAATCTGAGTTTAGGATTTCATTACTGTTTACGTCTGGTTTCAGAAATGCAGAACAAACGAAATTATCAAAACAATTTTGCAAACTACGCAAGAGCATTGTATCCCTCCATCTGAGATATTAAGACCAGTGTAAAGAGTGCTGAATCCTCTCCTTTTACTTTGTAAGTAAGATGAATACTTTCACTCATTACGTTACTTGAGTTCTAAATGCATCTTACACTCTTGATGTGGGATACGGGTTGTAAAAGGAAATACGCTACAGCGAAGGAGAATAAATTTATTTTATTTATATCTCCAATTTTCTTTAAAAAGAAACAAGAACGTCAGTTTTTATAAGTGACAAGCGATTCGATTTAGATAAAGTATCATAATTTTTGCATTTATAAAGAAATACATATTTAATTTTTAGAAGAGAGACGTAAAGAATTTCAGAAGAAAAAATTACTTTGTATTTAAGGATGAAGGAATGTATAACCATCAAATGGGACTTTATTACTACTTTTCTTTTTCAGTTCCGTGAAATGAAAAATGTTCCTTATCATTTAATTCACAGTTAAGCAGAAAGTCATAGAAGCCAGGCCGAGCGAATGGATGGGCTTTAATGAGAAGGAAGGATGCGGAAAGAAATAGGTTAACGTCGCTGATTTCGGTGTGGAAGAACAGTGTCCCCCGAGTCCTCGTGAGACCAGATGAACAACTACTTGAATAAAGAAGCAGCGGCATGTTCAGCATTCGTCTACCGGCAGTACTACTGGAAGTAACGGCCACATGCCGATCTCATATCCGACGATCATAGATCGCTCCTCGTACTGTCTTGCAGGCAGCCGTCTGCCAGGCGGAGCAGACGTAACACCTAAGCCATGAGTGATGTATACGCTCAAGTTTCCTATCTCTCGGTCACTTACTCCTTTATTTGCCGTTCTACCGTTCGTACGACGACTGAGGGGAGGAACTGTAGTAAATGAAAATTTTTTGCCACTAAAACGACATTACAGAAATTATTTCGCAATTGCTGAGATTTTCAATTGCAGCACTCATTTTGAACGGCTGCTGGAGGCGAAGGGGAGGTAATGTTGCCCATTCTGTGTTGCGTTAGGTCCGTGACTGTTCCGTCTCCCTCCTCCATCCCATTCTACTTGTCTTGCTACATGAAAACTGTGGCTACTTCCCAGACAAGCCCCGTAAGTCTAAACCTAGAAGGGCTGTTTCACAAAGTTTCTTGCGATTTCGGAAGACTTTTCTACGTGGATGAAGATAAAAACTCGCTGTTCAGGTGCTTGCTGGTAGGCGGAGCTAGAAGTCGAGTCCGCGTTAATTTAATCCCTGATTGCTGCAGTTGGGCCAGAATCTCCTAAAAGAAGACGGTTGGGCACACAGCTCTGCGCGTTTACCTTAACCAGTAACGTAACGCGGTTTTGTAAACGCCTCCAAAGCAACACTTTAGTGTTGAGACAGATCCGTAAACGGCTATTGTTTTCGTCTGCAGTCATTTGTATTCGCAGTGAGTTGTCAGAGATTTTCTTACGCCGTCTCTAGCCTGCTCGCCAAAAATTTCATTTTTCAGCAAGATGGAGCACCATCGCACTGAAGCCTGCTTGTTTCAGCATTTCTTACCAACCAGTAAACCCCCCCTTCCACCCAAGATTCTTCAAACAACCGTAATCTCAGGTATAAAACAGCTTTAACAAATGGTTCAAATGGCTCTAAGCACTATGGAACTTAACTTCTGAGGTCATCAGTCCCCTAGAACTTAGAACTACTTAAGGGGCTCCGGAACGCCCTATACTTGCAATGTTAAAATAACGCTTATAAATTACATCTTTCCTCACAAAGTATTTGAGGTAGGAAGTTGAACTTTTTACAGATTATTTATTGTAATATGGGCTACAACTTAACACAGGGATTTTACAACATTTTAGTTCAGTTACTAAAGATTATTTTTTTTCAATTGTAATGAAAATTCACAATATTTTTTTGCAATTTTTTATTTATATATTCAAAAATATACAGTTTTTTGGAAAACGGCTGTGTTAAATTATGCAGAAGGTACTGTGTAACATTTACTGAAAGTTTGAAACAAATGTGTTTGGAAGATCCTTAGAAAACATGTAATTAGTATGAGAAAATAAAAGTTTTGGGGATCGAGCGACAAAGATTGGATTAACTTTTTAGTGCATTCCAGGTCCATAGGATGGATTATCTTCATCCTCTGCAAACTCCTCCTCCAGCTTCCTCTTGTTCCTCCTCCTGTTTAATCTTGCTTGTATTTCTAGACTCTTTACAGCCCTGTCTGCAGCCCGAAGGCGTTCCTTGTCTAAAGCAAGCATCGCTCGTACCATGTTAGAACCTATCTTCATTCCCATATTTCTAAATACCTTGCACCTTACAATGTTGCCATCATTGAAAGTCGCAACAGCATCATACACACCAAAGTGAAGTGTTTCTATTCCAACAAATACAGTCTTGGGGGTTCTCGACCATATAACACTATTTACACTTTCATTGGGGTTTTGAGTTTTTCCGTGAATACACTTTTTAACAGTTCAGGTGCTGCTAAGTCTCTGAAAATAGGTTTTATCACCTCCATTATTGCATGAGGCAGACTATGCTTATGAGTGTACACTTCACCAGTTAGCAATCCTTTGTTATATTTACACCAACTGTCTTCTTCTTTGGGACACAAGCTATGTTGGGGATTTTCATCGTCTTTATTGTTTACAGTAATAACACATACCTTTGGCTTTCCAACATTTCTCCTTTTCTTAAAAGCCTTCAGAGGATTTCTAATAACTTTACTTTTACTCATTATTATACTTCAACAAAACAGAGACTCAAGAAACAGAATTAATTACGAATATTTTCGAGATAACGACAGAGTAAATAAACATGAAACAATCGACAATCACACCAGCGATATATATTGAACAATCACAGATTAGCCACAACACATACTTTATCTCACATCACTAAAATGTACCTGATGAACACGGACGTTAATAATAACACCATTTGACAGCAGTTTAACAGCGCCACAGTGGGTCACGCCAATGTAGAACACATTCAAAAAAAATTTAAAAATAGTTGTAGTCTTCGGAATTGAATAAATTATATATCTATTAAAAGGTAATAGTCTGCAGATTCAGAAAACGCAAAAAAGTAAAAATTGAACTTTTCATGATTTTGAGCCTTTCCGGAGCCCCTTAAACCTAACTAACCTAAGGACATCACACACATCCACGCCCGAGGCAGGATTCGAATCTGCGACCGTAGCGGTCGCGCGGTTCCAGACTGAAGCGCCTAGAACCGCTCGGCCACAGCGGCCAGCCGCATGTTACACCTCGTGCTGTCTCGTCATCCACCTCGTCAAGAGCAAGCTCAATATGATAGGCCTTCAACCTTGAAGAAAGGAAAATGTTTGCCAGAAACAGACGAGACAAAAATGGCCAGAACCACAGAATTACAAAGGATGGTGCTACTGGAGAAATTGAAATTGACAAGACTGAAAATTGAAAAATAAGCTTTGATGATGAATTTCCTTAATGCAAAGATGAAGATCGTAAACAATACATGAGAGGAGGAAACAGAGAATAGTTTTAAAACATATACTGTTCTTTACACCGCCTTACCAATAGCTTGTTGTAGACTATCAGCTGTTTGGTATGTTTTCATAAGAAAAATAATTCAGAATCCTGCGTTTTCTGCCTATTTTCATATCTTCCTTAAACATTTCCCTCTCATTTAAGGTTTCTCTTCATTATGATCATCATCATGGAAATTCTGTGCAGTATCTTCAAAATCTTCTTCCAATATGTGTTTCGCAACATGATACTGTACAAAGCAGCAAGCTATAATTATTGGATTATTTGATAAGGCAACTCCACACCCATGCTGCAAAATAGGACACCGCCTCTTCTACTGACCAAGACAACTCTGTATCACGACCCTTTCGTTTTTTAAAAGCTTTTTGGACGATTTGTTGGATTACGATAGGGGGTCATCAACCAGGGCTCTAGGCTATAGCCTTCGTCACCCAAAAGAACAGTGTTCTTGAATTTACTTAGCATTCTCTGGACACTTGAATTTCTCCACATTCGATTGTCATGTAGCCTCAACGGTAGTGAACTGTTCCTTTGCACTACATCTAGCCTGCACATTTATACTAGCGTAACTTTTTCTATTGATATATTCGTCGCCAAAATTGGAAGGTTTCGGAATTCACGCATGCGTGCAGTCAGTTACACCAGTAGCAATTGGAAAGCTACATTTTTCTAGCTACTCGTTTTTTGCCACAGTCACATCATGCGGTAACGAGGAGAATTTGATCCACAAGTCAGCTTTTTCCAATTTTTAGAAACACAACTCACTGTTTACTCCCTGTACTTTGATGAATCCCCATATTGTATGCTGTGCTGGACTGGAATCCTGTATCAGCTACATACCGAAGGTAAATCTTCATCCTCTTTGTCAGGCATAAAATGATTCGCAAGCTCTTAATTCTTTCCTTCGCTGAAATGGTACAGTTTTACAGTGCTCTCCAGGTGGACATGGAATTGACATTTAGCTTTTTCCGCGGCGTACACATGCGGCTAGTTGGGCCATGTTTTTGTTGTTGTTGTTGTTGTGGTCTTCAGTCCAGAGACTGGTTTGATGCAGCTCTCTATGCTACTCTATCCTGTGCAAGCTTCTTCATCTCCCAGTACCTACTGCAGCTTACATCCTTCTGAATCTGTTTAGTGTATTCATCTCTTGGTCTGCCTCTACGATTTTTACCCTCTACGCTGCCCTCCAGTACCAAATTGGTGATCCCCTGATGCCTCAAAACATGTCCTACCAACCGATCCTTTCTTCTAGTCAAGTTGTGCCACAAACTCCTCTTCTCCCCAATTCTATTCAATACCTCCTCATTAGTTATGTGACCTACCCATCTAATCTTCAGCATTCTTCTGTAGCACCACATTTCGAAAGCTTCTATTCTCTTCTTGTCTAAACTATTTATCGCCCACATTTCACTTCGATACATGGCTACACTCCATACAAATACTTTCAGAAATGACTTCCTGACACTTAAATCTATACTCGATGTTAACAAATTTTTCTTCTTCAGAAACGCTTTCCTTGCCATTGCCAGTTTACAGTTTATATCCTCTCTACTTCGACCATCATCAGTTATTTTGCTCCCCAAATAGCAAAACTCCTTTACTACTTTCCTAATCTAATTCCCGCAGCAACACCCGATTTAATTCGACTACATTCCATTATCCTCGTTTTGCTTTTGTTGATGTTCATCTTACGTTCTCCTTTCAAGACACTGTCCATTCCGTTCAACTGCTCTTCCAAGTCCTTTGCTGTCCCTGACAGAATTACAGTGTCATCGGCAGACCTCAAAGTTTTTATTTCTTCTCCATGGATTTTAATACCTACTCTGAACTTTTCTTTTGTTTCCTTAACTGCTTGCTCAATATACAGATTGAATAACATTGGGAATAGGCTACAACCCTGTCTCACTCCCTTCCCAACCACTGCTTCCCTTTCATGCCCCTCGACTCTTATAACTGCCATCTGGCTTCTGTACGAATTGTAAATAGCCTTTCGCTCCCCATATTTTACCCCTGCCACCTTCAGAATTTGAAAGAGAGCATTCCAGTCAACATTGTCAAAAGCTTTCTTTAAGTCTACAAATGCTAGAAACGTAGGTTTGCCTTTCCTTAATCTTTCTTCTAAGATACGTCGTAGGGTCAGTATTGCCTCACGTGTTCCAACATTTCTACGGAATCCAAAATGATATTTCCCGAGGTCAGCTTCTTCCAGTATTTCCATTAGTCTGTAAAGAATTCGCGTTAGTATTTTGCAGCTGTGACTTATTAAACTGATAGTTCGGTAATTTTCACATCTGTCAAAACCTGCTTTCTTTGGGATTGGAATTACTATATTCGTCTTGAAGTCTGAGGGAATTTCGCCTGTCTCATACATCTTGCTCACCAGATGGTAGAGTTTTGTTGGGCCTGGCTCTCCCAAGGCTGTCAGTTGAGCCACACAATAAAAACGTGAGTCTGCTTCTAACCAGCCTTCATATTTTAGAAGCTTTTGCTTCGAGAATGAGGCCAGAACTTCTCTTAATTCATACAGTTTAATGTCGAAGCCAGAGCACAAGGAAAAACGTCTCTCTCCGTTTTGTCCCCACTAGCCAGTCATCTTGCTTCTTGATTTATTCATAAATTTCGAAGCTTAAGCTTCAAAAGGAAAAAGAGTTCGCGTCACATATTCACACGACCCGTTGTCTCCGCTGTGTGCATACACTTGGTTAGGAGTTTCTAACAACCCTACCACAACAATGGTCAAAATTTAATAATGATTATGGAGTTGCTCACGCTGCTAAATACTGCATTTTCGGGCAACAACAATGTTATTAAGTGGTGGGTGTCATTAGAGCACAGTTAATGAAGTCATTTCATGTAATAATGAATAAACTAGGCACTCATCTTTTCGTGTTTCCCACGCTGGTCTCGTTGTAAAATTATGGCTCAATCGTCGTGATGATTCCAAGCTCGGATGCAAAGAGGCCTAGGTTTTATTCTGCTATATTCAAAAGTTTTGTAAATGCGCTTCACAAACCATTCTTGAAGAGTAAATCTTTCAAAGGTAGCACAATGGTGATGGAAAAAATAATCAGCACTCCGAATTTAAGTTACACTTCCTTTTTATTGCTTTTGTTGGAATATCACGTAACACACGAAACATCACTTCACAATACAAAACATACTTGAAAACATCTTCCTCACTGTTAAAGTCCACATTTTATAAGCTGACGACAATATGCGTCTTTCCAACATGACGTCCAAGACTTGACTTTCTCAAGGTTCGACTCTCTAACTACTAACTAATAACCGCTTACGCGCCCAAAAATCAGCGTTACAAGTACGTCAAAGATCATAGTGACAAAAGAAAGAATACACATAAGAATAATGTCATTGCAATATACACATATCGATGTATCAAAGTACCTCTACATTAATGAAATCAAATCTGAATGTTGTCTCAGAAATATGTTAACTACTTTACAGAAACACAGCAGAATATTGCTGGTGTAAGACGTGTATATTTCTATTGTTTATTGTCAAATCACAATTTATGAAAGATGTTTATATTTTATTAATAGGATTAAGTAGGAATAATTAATATTTGTCATGTTGGAAATAATTGTGGTAGAAGGGAATGTGTGCACCAAAGTATTGTTGACAAGAGAGACCGCAAATTCATATAATTTTAAAAAGGGCGGGAGAAACCGCGTACGGATATATTTTAAGAAAAGAGCGGGAAGGACCGCGCATTGATACATTTTGTAATGGTAGCAGGGATTGTCTGCACCAGAAAGCATTGTTGGAAGGAGAGACCGCACTTTAGCGTTCGTAGGATGTCAGTAGTAAGCGAGAAGTGAAGCGAGTCGTTGGCAGGTCTGAAGCGAGAGGTTGAGAGGAGCGGTGTGCCGGCCAGCCACTAGCTATGATTTACAAGAGATTATAAACGGATGTACAGAGACATCAGCTAACTATTATAATAAGAGGAACTAATATTATTGAATTAATTTTTTTGAGAAACTCAACACTACTGAAGGTATGTTTGCGCATTGCTAGTTGTAAGATTATTGTAAAAAGTAAGTCCCATTTGAACGTTTGTAAAATCATTTCATTCAGAATATAATTAACTTTTGCCAGTAATATTGCATTTCTAAATATAATCCATCTCAAAAACCATCAACGTAAAACTTTGCAAAATTTTATTGTTGTCAAGAAAAAGTTTAACTATGAATTACGTAATTTCAGTCAAATTAATTATACAATAACGTCAGCTTTGCTATTAAAGAATAACGTCAGCGTTGGTAATAAATACAGCCACTTATTATGAAAGCCCACCAGCAGCTAATAGAGTATATTAAAACAGAGTAAGTATATTCATGTCGCAGTTCGATGTAGCAGTCATACGGCGATCCAATAACAGTAAAAAAGGTAAGGAACAGTTTTGGGTTATTGCAGATAACGACTGAGGGCCACGACGACGACACATTCTATGTTTCGTCGAAATAATCAGAAAATCACTTTTAATAAGCAGCAATTAAATTTGTACCAGAAGATAGAGAAAGAGAATAAATTTCAAAGGGGAGATTTCATTTGTTATTATTAAGCAAGAGCTAGAAATCCTAAGAAAAGGTTACATAGTTTATTGTAAAATGGAAGGTTATCATTAACAAAAAAGATATAGAGGAGACGGTTATTGCGTAATACCAAAAGAGATATAGAGGAGGAGACGGGAAGGTTTCACTGGTATCGAGAGGTTGAGTTGAGGTGCTGTAATGGTTACGTAATTCAAATACCATTACAAGTTGCACTGCACGTCACACCTCGAGCTGCATTGAGGGTCGGCCTGGCTTCGAGCTAGCTGGCAGGAACGCTACCCCTAAACGAAGCGGATGTACGGGTGCCGTTCGTGGGTCAGTCTGCGGGCGGAGGCGGACAGTTGGCTAATGCCCGTGGCCGCACGTCTTTGTGACGCGACACAGCGCGTGACGCAAAGGGTAGCCGCCGCAACGCAGCAAGAAAGCCGGCCTGAATCTGGGAGTTAGCCCGACATGCCTTCTGTGACGCTTTTTGTGTGGAGCCAAACGCCCTGCAGGCCGCTGCTGCCTCGCCTCACATAGAAATCAGAATCAAGTAAGTTAACTGTGCTTCGTAAACAGCTAGGGGCAAAAGTGGAAAAGAGATGTGAAAAATATAAGAAAAAATGACAGAACATTTAATTTTATCCGTATTTTGCAGCTGTGAACGTGATTGTATTCAGTACCCTAACCATAGTTATTTTAGTAATTTTAAACATTTATTTTAATTTATCCTTGCTACAAAGTTGGGATCTCTGACACTATGTCATAAATTTCATCAGCCGGCCGGAGTGGCCGTGCGGTTCTAGGCGCTGCAGTCTGGAACCGAGCGACCGCTGCGGTCGCAGGTTCGAATCCTGCCTCGGGCATGGATGTGTGTGATTTTCTTAGGTTAAAACTTTGAACATAGCTGCTAAGGTTCAGTGACCGTGTCAGAATTATATTGCAACAAATAAGCCCTCGGTCACAAATATTAAGTCAAAAATTGACCTGGTTTCGACGCTACTATGAGCGTAGTCTTCAGAATTAGACTAACTGTACTAAAACATTAGGTATATAGCACATTAATAAAATTAAAGTTTGTACTGACTCGAAAAGATGCTCGCCATATGACAAGTGTTCATGACGTCGCCTTTCCGGCTGAGATCTTTTTTAATATGTGACTTGTAAGTACTGCATCTTTTCGAGTCAGTACAAACATTAATTTTATTACTGTACTATATACCTAATGTTTTAGTACAGTTAGTCTAATTCTGAAGACGACGCTCATAGTAGCGTCGAAACCAGGTCAATTTTTGACTTAATATTTGTGACCGAGGGCTTATTTGTTACAATATAGTTCTTAGGTTAGTTAGGTTTAATTAGTTCTAAGTTCTAGGCGACTGATGACCTCAGAAGTTAAGTCGCATAGTGCTCAGAGCCATTTGAACCATCTTTAAACTTCATCTTTCATCACATCAGGTTAAACTGCATCTGTGAAGTGTTTTTAAACAGTTGTAAACAAATCTGCACCTTGAGTGACTTGATGTGCGACGACAGTATGATAAAACAACGTACGCTGACCTTAAAAGGTTAAAAATGTTCTTCATTGTTTGTTTCGTAAGTTTTTCACTTCTTTTTCTACTGTTTCATATTTCCACATTAGTTTCACGAAATACGAAACCTAACATCTAAATTTATCATAACAGAGAAATGCATTTCATCTCATTCAGTAGCAAATATAAATTATGTATTAGACGATTTGCACCTGAAGATGACCCACAGGGTCCGAAATGGATCGTGTGATTTGGTAAAACACGAAAATATTGTAACCGAAGGCTTTTTTATTCAGACTTTCTGTGTAGATAAAAAGCTGGCCAAGTTCAACTAGCAATTGCGCTCTGAGGGTTCCATAAAAACTTAATTATGTGTGTAGATAGATCATCCACCCCAGGAATCGAGAATCTTGACGATTTTTGCCTTTCATCGATATTGGTGCATCCGGCCGCTGTGACCGAGCTGTTCTAGGCGCTTCAGTCCGGAACCGCGCTGCTGCTACGGTCGCAGGTTCGAAACCTGCCTCGGGCATGGATGTGTGTGATGTCCTTAGGTTAGTTAGGTTTAAGTAGTTCTAAGTCTAGGGGACTGATAACCTCAGATGTCCCATAGTGCTTAGAGCCAGAGATTTCGGTGCTGGCACGACATCGGTCCCGAGAATTCCAAGACTTTCAAGGATGTTTTAATTTTAAGTCATAAGTTTGAATTTTTTGTGTAATTTCGGATTTGATGCTGATGTTTTTCATCTATCTTGCTAATTCTGAGGTTGTATTAAAATGCTATGCTAATTAGCAACACCAATTATTTTTTCCTTCTTTCTTCATGATTCTAGGTTAACGGAAGTACTCATAGGTTTTGCGAGTATTAAAATTTGACATAAATGGGCTTATCTTTTGATTGCACTGACTTAGAAGCTTTAATTTGTTAAAGCGCGAATGACTATAGATCTCAGTACGTGACATAAATTTGAACTCAGTAGGTGTACCCGTCCCTGAAAAAAAAGGGTTCTTAACAATCGAACAGGCAGATAGACAGACGGACCGATAGCAAAGTGATCCTAAAAGGGTTCCGTGTTACACCGACTGAGGTACAGAAACCTAAACATTAATTCCATCTTGAGCGATTCTCTAAACCGATCTTCATACTGGCACCACTCGTGTTCTTCCTAGCTGCTCTTCATTCTGAGTAAGTAATAGCGTTCGTTCGCTGCCCGAAAAAAAAAAAAAAAAAAAAAAAAAAAAAAAAATTAACACGTTCACATTGTGTAAGGTGGCTATAATTTCACACCTTACAAGAACTCATCCACATACTTTGCTGTGGCCTACAAACACAATTAGGTATCATGTGATAGGTTGTACATCGTATATATGAATATACGTATAAAGGAGACTGACACTGTCATGTACGCCTTGTAAATAATTGTTAACGTTTATTGCGTGAAAGGTGACGGAGTGTCTTTATTATCACACTAATAGAGGTTGGAACGACAGTGGAAATGAAACGGCAGGCAGAACTCAAGCCCTGGGTGGAAGACTCACTCAGGTGCGTTGGTCCTTCTTAAACACAGGAAGTAGCAAAAATGGTTCAAATGGCTCTGAGCACTATGGGACTTAACATGTATGGTCATCAGTCCCCTAGAACTTAGAACTACTTAAACCTAACTAACCTAAGGACATCACACAACACCCAGCCATCACGAGGCAGAGAAAATCCCTGACCCCGCCGGGAATCGAACCCGGGAACCCGGGCGCGGGAAGCGAGAACGCTACCGCACGACCAAGGGAAGTAGCAAGACGGACGTTGAGACAACTGAGCGCTGGGGCGCAATAGAGTCGTGACCGGCCGGTTTTGTAGCCGGAAGGGAAGGATTATACTTCAGAAACTACGAAAATCTTGGACGCAGCCGAGAGGAACGAGGAAGCGCCACCTCGCAAACCACGCAGGCTGGGTTATTTCCAAGGATTTTTACTCAGAAGCGTACCATTGTACGAGTGTAGGTTTTTCCTCGCGAACTTTCCGCGCTGGACGACAAAAGACTAAAATATGGTTGGTCGGCGTTTGGAAGAATCTGCAGAGAGGGAGAATATTCTGTGGTTTCGGGAATATGATTCGTTTTCGGAATTACGAGGGTGGGGAGCCGAGCCTTGCTGGGAAGCCAGCGGTGAAGAGACGAAGTCTTCCGTTGTGAGCGCCCGTGTGTGACGGTCGCTCGGTATCAGCTTTGTTGGTACAGACGGACTTGCTGTCTTTGCTCTCAGGAGAGTTTGTAGTTAGAACAGTTATGTACTGTACTGTTGCGAACATATACGATTCTGGACTTCACCTCCGGGTTGGGAGTCATCGTTGAGTACGCGGCGTTCGGCAATTGAGAGCACTTCCTCTGCCTATACTTACGTTGAGGTGTTGTGGCTGGGAGTTCGCGTTTCTTGTGTGTAGAACACAGAGAGGAGAAGACAGTATTAGAGTATATTAGTCAGAGGCCCGCCTAATGCCGTCCTAGTGACCCTTCACATCTTCACCTGCAGTGAGAGACAAGTAATGGACACCCTGCGGCGTTCTGTGTCATTCCGCATCTTTTTTTGAGAAACTACCAGCAGCCAGACAAGGGAGCTGCCGTCCCATGCGTAAGCTGCCGGTGACTTCACAACACCAACGTCTTTTTTTGGAGCACTGCCACGAACGGAAGGCATGGATAGCTGATTAGTCACGTCGAATTGTGTTCAGCAGCGAATGCCAGCTCTGCACTAGCCCCGATGACCATTGTCGGTGAGTATAGTGGGACATCGACAGAGGTTTCATTCTCCATTGGTTTGGAGATGCACAGCGGAGTTACTCCTGGCGTTGTGGTGTGAGGAGCCAACGGTTATGAACTCAGGTCAGGATTGGCAGTGATTGAGGGAACTTTGACGCCACAACGGTACGTCACGGACATTCTACGTTTTCATGTGTTACCTCTCTTGCGACAGTACGTTGGTGCCATTTTTCAAGAGGATGATTCTCGTCCACGCATAGCACATGTCTGTGTGTACTCTCTGCGTGATGTTGAGTTACTCATGTGGCCAGCAAGATATCCAGATCTGACCCTGGTAGAACATGTGTGGCACCAGCTGTGACATCAAATCTGTCCCAGCATCCAAGATATTAAGGATCATTTAGGAAGTTGTGGGCCAGCTTGTTTTGGGTAAGGACACAATGGTTTTATGATGTTCCTACCAACCGTTTCAGGTCGTGCACCCAGACCAGACGGAGTGCAACGTTGTACAGATAAGTGGGCTCATACTGCTAAGTTCTCCACAGAATTTAACTCGACATTGTAATTATTTTAATAACATCACATACCCTCTTCAACCACAAAGTTTCAGTTCGGTTTATCCACCCCTTCTGGATGTTTCACCTCTTTGCCAGGCAGCATATTTTCGTGGGAAATAATGTTAGTAGATAATCCGCATAAATAGGCGGAAAGGTCTGATAACTTTTCCTTGCACAATTCTCGACCAAACACAGGAAACTGTGACATCTATTACATAAACCTGCGATTACGGAAAGTGGCGAATTAAAGTGGGAAGTTCACATAAACCTAACGGTAGTAAACGCAGATGTCAGACTGACAATCACTGACAGAACCCTCAGGAAGTGTAGATCGCCGACGGAGGCGGAGGTTGCTTACCAAACTGACATTCGACTGATACTTGAATACTGCTCATCGTGTGGAAATGCGAGCCGCGAGTTTTCATTGTTTCGTTTAGTAAGCGCAAAAGCGTCATGTAAGCGGCAGTCAAATGAAAACGAAACAGATGGGAAAAAGTAAGAGAACTGTTTACCATTTCAAAAGTAATCACTTGAACTACTAATACATTTGTCCCATTGTGAGAGAAGAGCATCAGCGCCTTCGTGAAGAAACATTTGCGGTTGCCACAGTGTCAAGAGTGTGCCGAGAATACCAAATTTCAGGCATCGCCTCTCACTATGGACAACACACTGGCAGACGACTTTCACTTAACGACCGTGAGCAGCGGCGTTTTCCTGGAGTTGTCAGTGCTAACAGACAAGCAACACTTCGTAAAATAACTAAAGAAATCAATGTGAGATATGCGATGAACGTATCCATTAGGACAGTGCGGCGAAATTTGGCGTTGTGGGCTACGGCGGAAAATGACCGACGCGAGTGCCTTTGCTTAAAATGGCTCTGAGCACTATGGGACTTAACTTCTGAGGTCATCAGTCCTCTAGAACTTAGAACTACCTAAACCTAACTAACCTAAGGACATCACACACATCCATGCCCGAGGCAGGATTCGAACCTGAGACCGTAGCGGTCGCGCGGTTCGAGACTGTAGCGCCTAGAACCGCTCGGCGACTACGGCCGGCCTTTACTAACAGCACGACATCGCCTGCAGTGCCTCTCCTGAGTTCACGACCGTATCAGTTGGACTTAGACGAACGGAAAACCGTGGCCTGGTCACAGGAGTTCCGATTTCAGTTGGTAAGAGGTGATGACAGGGCTCGAGTGTGGTGCAGACCCCACTAAGCCATGGTCCTAAGTTGACAGTAAGGCACAGTGCAAACTGGTGGTGGCCCCATAATGGCGTGGGCTGTGTTTACATGGAATGTAATGGGTCCTCTGGTCCAACGGTACAGGCCATTGACCGGAAATGGTTATGTTCGGCTACATAGATACCATTTGCAGCCATTCATGGATTTCGTGTTTCCGAACAACGGTGTAATATTTATGGATGACTAAGAGTCATGTCACTGGGACGCAGTTATTGGCGATTGGTTTGAAGAACATTCTGGACAATTCGAGCGAATGATTTGCCACCTAGATGGACCGACACAACCCCGATCCAAAATTTATGGGACATAATCAAGAGGTCAGTTCGTGCACAAAATTCTGCACCCGTTAACACTTGTAACACCATAGCTCTAATGCTGTACTGATTTATTTTGCTTTTGTTTCATTTAATGTTACATTGCTGTGCTTCTGTAAATGTGTTTGTTTGAATAGATAACACAAAACTGTATACTCCTTTCTTTGTAAAAACTTTGAGTCATGGTCTGATTCTATGCGATGTAGTATATCTGTCGTTTAAATGCTTTGTCCCATTTGGAGGGAACAAAACTTACTGTATATGATTGTAATTTTGTGTGAATAATTTTTGGTAGAAATGTCAATATGTGCAAATGTTCTGTTTTATTTAATGTATTTGGTTGCTGTTATGTAAACTGCTGATCCTCACTTAGGATTCTTAGTTATTCTGTATGTAAAAGTTGTTGTGGTTCCCCTCGGGAACGGAACTGTGTAGCGCGCGCAAATTGTGGTTGGCCTAGGTAGGAAAGGTGGAACTGATAGTCAGTCGGGGACGAGCTACGAGTCGGGGACGAGCTACCAAACTGTGCACTGCCATGTAAAAGTGACATATTGTTCTGGTTCCGAAAGAGGCTTTTTCTGCTACTTTCCAATGCCTCGGATGGATGGATAAATAGCTGGAACTATTCTGGAATTTGTATCTGTCGTCGCCACCAAGAAATGACAGAGTCCAGCAATTCTGTCTGCGAATCCACCTACCAACATGCAGTTGCCACCACGTTGCGCAATCACTGTTGCGTAATACTATAATGATGCGCAGTGAAGGACCAGCTTAATGGATGTGCTAATGTGCTCAAATATAAGGTAAATTTTATCTGAATTTATGTACCTACCTTGATTTTTCTCCTCATCATAACACCTCTCAGGTTCCTCTCCGTTTGAACTAAAGTGATTACCGAGTGTCCTTACTGAAAGTACATTAAAACCCAGTTTTCTAATTAATGCCTCTTGAACGTAGTAAAGAAAAGTTAAAGTTAATGTGGCAAGAGAGTGAGTTAAAGTTGATGATGCTTGCTGAAAATAATTTTCCTAGTAAAACTGCTTATTAATGTGTTGTTGCCAACTTCAAATTAAAAGTTCTTAAGACTGAGGCTTATAAAGTTTTGCTTAGTAAATGATCACATTACTGCCTGTTGTAAATCGCAGAAAGTGAGTCATTATCTTACATATACGTTAATTTTGTGTCTCACTGTAGTAAAAGTGGAAAGCTGCAGTTGTGAAACGTTATATACTCATGTTTGCTAAGTGTTTGTCTCTCTTGTGTATTAGCAGTGCATATTAATAGTATAAAAGGATCCACAGTTTGTCTATTGTGTTAATGCTCGGTAACAAGCAACGGAAAGACCACTAATTATAAAAAACCATAATTTCTTTAAGCCCTGAAAGTAATAGTGTGTTTCGGTATCTCTTATAATTTTGCAAATAGTTTCTGCTGCTCTTAACTGTTAGTTTCAATCTTACCGTAAACATATGTATGTGTCAGAGTTCACTGTACTCGCGTGTGACAAAGTGTAGGTTGTGTTTATCCATTAAAGTTACTAATAACTATTTTCTTGAACGAGAATGTTAATCATTCTCTTGCCTAGTTAGGCTGGCGACCGTTTTCTTTATTCATTGAACAGTGCAGATAGGCAACATTTTGTTTGTTACTGTTCGAATATTTACGTAATTCTGACTTTCACTTCCGATAAGCCATTCCCGTTAGGTACAGCACGGTCAACCTAGCAAAATTCCTCTCAGAGGGTAACACTGTTCTGTTGCTTTATACCATTATTACTCTAACAAAATAATTCTGTTTCCAAACTGCCTCCAGTTTCGAGGTTATGGTATAGCAGTAGCAGACAGGAGTGTAATACACTTTCCCAAATATGTGCGGCTATAGAGACAGAGTGACTCGATATTGCTGTGGGGAACTTCCAAGGACTTGTCGAGCCCTTGCCAAGTCGGGTTGCTGCACTACGCCAGGCAAAAAGAGGTCCGACACGATATTGGGAGGTATCCTATGACTCTTCTCACCTCAATGTATATTGAAAATGACTTATACGAAATTATTTTCTTAAGGTCCGATAGCAAGGTGTACTGTCCGCAGCTCGTGGTCTAGTGGCTAGCGTTGCTGCCTTTGGATCACGGGGACCGGGGTTCGATTCCCGGCTGTGTTGGGGGATTTTCTCTGCCTGGGGACTGGGTGCTTGTGCTGTCCTCCTCGTTTTATCATCATCATTCGTGACGATAGCTAGATTTGACTGTGCAAAAAATTGGGTTGTATCATCATCATTCGTGACAGTAGCTAGATAAGACTGTGCAAAAAAAATGGATTGTGTAAAAATTGGAACATTGTACGGGCGCTGATGACCGCACAGTTGAACGCCTCAAAACCAAACATAATAGTGACCACCTGATGTACCGATTACAGAGATCGTCCGATTTCGACAAAAATGTGATTTCTTAAAGATAAATATATGAGGAATAAAACTTTATAATCAGATTTACCGTTACCTTTATTGTATCTGAAAAAAATCACGAAAATCACGTAAGCCAAGCGATATTTTCATTTTTTCAGATGTAACATTATTCTATGAGTGCCATAGTGAATTTCTTGTTGGTAAAGATACCTTCTGCATTTTCTCTTGTGCGCACCAACTTGTCGTCTTCACAATTCCTCGAATAAGGTCGTCCGTAAAAATTAGATGGAACTGTGGTGTCACCGCCAGACACCACACTTGCTAGGTGGTAGCCTTTAAATCGGCCGCGGTCCGTTAGTATACGTCGGACCCGCGTGTCGCCACTATCAGTGATTGCAGACCGAGCGCCGCCACACGGCAGGTCTAGAGAGACTTCCTAGCTCTCGCCCCAGTTGTACAACCGACTTTGCTAGCGATGGTTCACTGACAAAATACGTTCTCATTTGCCGAGACGATAGCATAACCTTCAGCTACGTCATTTGCTACGACCTAGCAAGGCGCCATTATCAGTTGCTATTGATATTGTAAAGAATGTACAGACAAGAGCTACGTTCAACATTAATGGATTAAAGTTAAGTATTCCACCATCTGCGTCCGTTTTTCTAAGTTATAAAGTCCTTGTCCTGTTCCAGACCTCACGCCAGCCTGCGTGAGCTAAAACGCGTGCCTTTCGGCTTCCTCTCAATTTAGTGGGTTGGTCTCCTGCCAGTCCACAACAGAACTATTAGAGTTTCATTGTTTACGGAAAACTTTGAGGGAGTGTGAATACGTATTGACGGTCAAAATACGGGATCTCGCTCGGATCACCACCACTATCATGGCAAATCTTCCATTGACCCAGGATGGACTGCACCTTATCGTCACATCCTTCTTCGTCGCTAACTTCAGTTTCAGTCGGATGAGCGACACGGCGTAGGAGGAGAGATTATTCACACTGACCTGTCGGTTAACCCTATTTTTCTTAGGTGTTTATTGAAAAGTCTCTTTGCTAGATCATAGTCACTTCAAACCCTCTATCTGCCCACTTAATACGAGGAAAATCCGAGAGAGATGGACAGAATCGCTTGCATATGATTGACCACGTAGACTGCAAAGCAGACAGATTACGCTATCTGATGACAATAGTCAGTTGTACACAACAAAACTTATTGGACTTCCTGCAGCAACACACCAGGTGAAAAAATACAATGCAGGTAAAACAGAAAAGTTAGTACATCGGAAAGGGCAAATTAATATAAGTCGGGTGTCGTCTACAAGAAACTTTGGTAAAAAAGTGCCATAATTCACCATGAGAAATACCTCCTGACAAGGAGCTTCCAAATCGCCAAGAGCGCCCATAAGACACTTTAGTTTTCATGAATTATGAAAGAGCCAAAAAATACACTAATGACCATTAAAATTGCTACACCACGAAGATGACGTGCTACAGACGCGAAATTTAACCGACAGGAAGAAGATGCTGTGATATGCAAATGATTAGCTTTTCAGAGCATCCACACAAGGTTGGCGCCGGTGGCGACACCTACAACGTGCTGAGATGAAGAAAGTTTCCAACCGATTTCTCATACACAAACAGCAGTTGACCGGCGTTGCCTGGTGACACGTTGTTGTGATGCCTCGTGTAAGGACGAGAAATGCGTACCACCACGTTTCCGACCTTGATAAAGGTCGGATTGTAGCCCATCGCGATTGCGGTTTATCGTATCGCGACATTGCTGCTCGTGTTGGTCGAGATCCAATAACTGTTAGCAGAATATGGAATCGGTGGATTCAGGAGGGTAATATGGAACGGCGTGCTGGATCCCAACGGCCTCGTATCACTAGCAGTCGAGATGACAGGCATCTTATTCGCATGGCTGTAACGGATCGTGCAGCCACGTCTCGATCCCTGAGTCAACAGATGGGGACGTTTGCAGCAGCATGGACTATCAGCTCGGAGACCATGGCTGCGGTTACCCTCGACGTTGCATCACAGACAGGAGCGCCTGCGATGGTGTACTCAACGACGAACCTGGGTGCACGACCGGTAAAACGTCATTTTTTAGGATGAATTCAGGTTCTGTTTACAGCATCATGATGGTCGCATAGGTGTTTGGCGACATGGCGGGGAACGCGCTTTGGAAGCGTGTATTCGTCATCGCCATACTGGCGTATCACCCGACGTGATGGTATTGGGTGCAATTGGTTACACGTCTCGGTCACCTTTGAACAGTGGACGTTACATTTCAGATGTGTTACGACCCGTGGCTCTACCCTTCATTCGATCCCTGCGAAACCCTACATTTCAGCAGGATAATGCACGACCGCATGTTGCAGGTCCTGTACGGGCCTTCCTGGATACAGAAAATGTTCGACTGCTGCCCTGGCCAGCACATTCTCCAGGTCTCTCACCAATTGAAAACGTCTGGTCAATGGTGGCCGAGCAACTGGCTCGTCACAATACGCCAGTGACTACTCTTGATGAACTGTTGTATCGTGTTGAAGCTGCATGGGCAGCTGTACCTGTACACGCCATCCAAGCTCTGTTTGACTCAATGCTCAGGCGTATCAAGGCCGTTATTACGGCCAGAGGTGGTTGTTCTGGGTACTGATTTCTCAAGATCTATGCCCCCAAATTGCGTGAAAATGTAATCACATGTCAGTTCTGTTATAATATATTTGTCTAATGAATGCCCGTTTATCATATGCATTTCTTCTTGGTGTAGCAATTTTAATGGCCAGTAGTGTACACTACTGGTCGAACTGTCCTCCCACTGTAATATGTACGCACATTAAGTAAAAAAACCCTTTATTTGTTATTCCCTCTGGTGTTGCTATTTTAATAGCGAACAGTGGATCAATAACTTAAAAAAAAAACTGACGTCATGGAGGCGGTTGTTGGTTACACGTTAGTGCTGCTTGTAACTGTTACCTGCAAGCCAGTGACACTGCGGCGACCTTGCGTCGTCTGTGCGTAGCAGGCAACTGCATTGTTGAGGCGTAAGGTGTCTGTTGGCACGGAAGGGGAATGATAGTTGTACAGGAGTGTGTACGTCGTTCTTTATTTATTCTTTTATATTGTAATATATATAGGCTGCCACGTAATTGCAAGAAAGGTCTATCCTGACGACACATGAAAATACGTACAATGTTGAACTCCCTTTCGGTAGTGTATAGTGCAATAACTGATTTCTAAGCACTACATTCTTCTCGCCGTTTGGTCTCTCTGCTGATTACAACCACTGCGTTTTATTTAAACTTCCAATCTACGCCACAAAAGATTTCCATCTACTCCTCATAAAACAGGCTAAATATTCCTTCAATTTAAATCATTAACACTCTATGGTTCAAATGGCTCTAAGCACTATGGGACTTAACATCTGAGGTCATCAGGACTTAGAAGTACTTAAACCTAACTAACCTAGGAACATCACAAACATCCATGTCCGTGTTAGGATTCCAACCTGCGACCATAGCAGCAGCGCGATTCCGGACTGAAGCGCCTAGAACCGCTCGGTCACAGCGGCCGGCAGCACTCTACGATTTTTGTGACTGCACAAAACTTCAATTAATTGTTACGTAAAATGTCATGCCTTAGGACAGAGGAGGTTGTAAGGCAGCATCATTTTTTTCTTTCGTTGTTACGTTAGACGTAACATGCCTCAGAGCCAATTTTTGTTTTCTGTGCCATGAATTTCGTAATAAAGGGACTATAAAAAACTTTTGTTGATATGTGCGTTCAGATGTTGAAAGAATAAGAAGCGCCAACGCTGGGGTATAGGGATACAGTGTTAGAGTTGCCTACATTCGTTGTGGGATGCAGTGCAGTATAGTCGTGGAAAAAAATATTATTATGATAAATTGATTAATATTAAGGCACCGGAAAGTAATGTCGTTATTTTGCATTAAATTAAAACAAATAATGGTCAATAAATTTTTGTTTTTAATCAGTGATGTAACCAGCTCCGTTATAAACTACCGTTTGCTATCTAGTGCGCAAATTTTTCATACCGGAGCGATAAAAATCATTTGGTTTTTGAGCAAAATATCTGGAGATGACTTTTTCGACATGATCCACATTTTCAACGTTTTTACCACTTAGATAAATAAAAATCCGATGGCTCAATATCGGGCGAGTGTTGTGGATGGGGCAATACCTCCAAACCTCTATTCATTGCCGGCCGCTGTGGCCGAGCGTTTCTAGGCGCTTCAGTCCGGAACCGCGCTGCTGCTACGGTTGCAGGTTCGAATCCTGCCTCGGACATGGATGTGTGTGATGTCCTTAGGTTAGTTAGGTTTAAGTAGTTCTAAGTCTAGGCGGCTGATGACCTCAGATGTTAAGTCCCATAGTGCTTAGAGTCATTTTGAGCCAAATTCATTAATTTTTTGCAGGGTTCGTCTTGTGCAGTGCGGTCTTGTATTATTGTGTTGCTGAGTAACTCATTTACTGTTGACAATGCCTCGCCAATTTTCAGTTAAACATTGGTTTTATCGATCCAGCTGTTCACAGTAAAGGTCTGCATTCACAGTTTGTCCAGGTGAAAGCATTTCAAAATGGAGGCGATTCTTTCGGAGAGGGACACTGTCTTTTGGATTTTGAATTATCACGGAGGACTAATTTATCATCTCCAGTGATCAAGCGATCAAGAAACGCTTCTGTATTGTGCCACTGAAGCAATGAGCTGCATCTGGTGGACTGATTAGATTCATGTTTTTACCAATCTGCTGCTAATGTTCTTGGATGGTCGACCATGATCATCGGTTAAGAGTGTTTCACAGTTCCTTGATAGTCTGACATGGAGTTGCTTGCACTTCCGCCCTTAATATGTCATTGTCTAAAATTGTTGGTCTTCCTAATTGATACGAGTCAGAAAGATCAGAATTCGCAGATTTGATCTTAGAAAATAACCTTCGGCATTTACGAACGTCTGATGCACTTGGGTATACATCCTAAATGTGTGTAGTAGTAATTGTTGTTCTACTACCCTTGCGAAACTCAAAAAAGCATAGGATGCCGGATATGTACCTCTTTTAATATTTCGTTGCCCACTTCACCGTAGTCTCTGTTGCAAAAGGGTTTATTGGTAATGGCACGTTTCGCCCGTTTGGCGCATCTTCAGATTGTCTGCAATTAATGACAAAAAAAATTTTTGTTACATGAAAATGGAGGAGCCTTTCTGGCACCTACAGTTGCCGAGTTTAAGGTAATGGTGAGATATAAAAGTTATTGTACTTGCCTTAAAAATGCGAAGGTCACATTAGTTATATAATGGAAAGCTTTAGTAACCTAAGGTTAATGCGCAACACGCAATCGTCAAATTGTGACTGTGACGATTGGGAAGCTGCGTAAAGTTATATCAAAATGTTAAAAAATGTAAGTTCGTGTCCAACATAAAATTCGTGTGAGCTAAGTAATAATAATGAAACGGAAGAAAACACCATGCTGAAGTGGAAAGAGGTACAGAGACAGGAAGACTGTCAGAAACATGTAATACGACGTGTGAACATTGTTTGCAGGTAAACTAAAATGCCCCAACCACGCGAAATGCGCCATGAGCAATGAAGCCTTTTGCTACAGAGACTGTTTTTCTTTTTGGAGTAATTAATTACTGTTGCTGCATCAGGTTTATAGAGTGGAGTAACGTGTATAGAAATGAAGATTTAATTATTTACGAATAAACAAGTCACTCTAACCTTAAAATGTCTTTGGTACGACTTTGAAATGCACAATGAGCTGATAAATGATAAGCGAATGTAGACATGCAGAGAAACGACATACTTTCCGGTCCCTCTAAGAATATGAGAGAATAAGATTACAAAATGAAATCACACGTCCGGTGTCGAATTTCAGTAGGAATTGTGTTAGTAGTATCTCTCCTTAAATGTGAAGATTTCATACTGGAACTTTAATTATCCATTTCATTGTGAATCGTTGATTTGATGAGGGTCAGTAGTGGAAACTATGGTACTATACTAGTACTACGCCACAGGGACCGTCGGAACCTATGATATGTATCAGAGCACCACTGCTGATTAATATTACGCGTTACTGAACTCATCTCACTGCAACAGCGATCCTTACAAATTTGAGCTTGTAAGCCGAACTGGAACCATATCCCACTACTGATGCAATTAAATTGTCATGAAACAACGTGATTACTCTTAGTGCAAGGTAGAAATGTCGCCATACGGTATTTGTTAGGTTGTAAAATGTTGCTCTTGCTCTCCTATTCAGTTGATCAATATGTAGGGTGAAGGTCTGTTTTTGATCTGGCGGGACGCCCTGATACCTTACATAAACTTGTCTCCTGTACTCTGATAAGAGGGTCACATTTCACTTTGGACCTTAAACAGAGTGTAGTTTGATTTGTGTGAAGCAATGGAAAGATTAATCTTGTCACACACCCTGTTAATTCGTCGAGCAAGACTTGAGCCTTGACTTCTATTTCTGGCCGACTACTAACTTCAGTCAAGGAGAGGAAGTTGCCGTACTTGCGTATTTGTCCTAAAATTTGGGTCCACAGTTTGCCCCCCAAGGGCATGTTCTGATAAAATTTGGGTCCACAGTTTGCCCCCCAAGGGCATGATATGATCCTCATCTTAGTAATTGATACGCCTAGGGACATTCGCACGTCAGTCTGTCTTTAAATTAATTTTTTAGACAATGATAGAATGACCGCAGTTACGGCTAACATGCCCGCCAGTGATTGTTGAATAATCCCAAAATGTCCACTCTGATGAGAACCACTGCTTTAAATACCGAAGTATGGACCAGTTCGGCCGCGCGCTTGATCACATCATCCACTGGTTTACCTTCCGTGGAAACCGAACTGTAAGACTCTTATACCATCTACACTACTGGCCATTAAAACTGCTACTCCGTAAAGGCGGCATGCTAAAAACATCAAACTGCCACGAAGTACTACATTTCTCGGACGTGTAAATGTCTGGTATTTCAGCACCACTGTGCGTAGTACGTAGCAGCAACGTCATCTGTATTCTGTATAAAAGGAAAGTTCACGCAGCGGGTGTCTTATTCAGAAACTGCATCTGAACATTGGTTGTTTGTGACCAGATCATGTTATGCTTCGTGTAAGAAGCAGAAACGCCTGCTAGCACCTGTAGGGATTCGACGGCAGCAGGTTTTTGGTCTGTCGACTCTGTGGTTTATCGTTCCACGTAGTTGGTGCTCGAGTTGGTTGGAATCAGACGACTGGCATGCGAGTGAGGAATCCATGGATTCAAGGGGGCTGTACTCAGAGTAATGTAGGATCTAACTGGCAGCTCACTACTAAGGACTGAGAGGACATACACTGTTCGCTCGGAAGTGCGGAATCGTACAGCCGTATGAAGTACATTGCGTCAGGAAATAGTATTGTGTGCAGCAAAATAAAAATCCACACGGATGTTTAGTTATTGATTTATTTACGAGCTCACAAACCCGGCATTGTCCGGGTTTTTAATTTGGCAGTTTTCTATTAGAAATGAAAACAAAAAACGAACTATGTTTGTATTACAACATCTAAAAAATGTCATTTCAATGTATTAGTGAAAGCATCTCTGAAATTATGAAACAGCCGTACAAAGAAACATGCATGACGTCCATATGTATAAGTACAGTATCCAAATTAAGAAACGAAGCATGAAAAATACAAATTCTCTGTAATGATTATTTAACTGAGAACTTGATTATAAACAATATTTCTATTTATATACCCAGGAGCTACGATGAACAAATTCTTGATGAGCGCTCCCTTGACCAAGTAAATCAAATGCACTCCGCAGTATTTAGTAGACTGCACCAGTGACTTATTAACTGTAATGGCAAATGCAGGTCCCACTGGAAACTGCAGACTCGTGAAGTGAAAGGGGAGATCTGTCCGGGTAAGGGGTATCTGAGGGATGTACACAGTTTCATTCTTTCCCTTTCCTGTTAAGATGATAACCTCGAGTACCCAGCATCTTCCTAACACACAGCCATGGGCCATTCCATAGTTCTGGCGGATCGAGGTTTCGTAGTAAAGATTCTGTGCAGTGGGCACAGAACTGCTTCGCCTGTCTGCAACGCGATTTCGTAAACGTCTCTACGCCAATGCCTCTTCATGGCTCTACAGATGGCTACTGTTTTCGCCTCCAGCTGTTTTCACCTTTCAGTTGAAGCTTTCAAAAGCGCTGCCAGGCATAACTGATTTCCCTAAGCTGACTAGGCGTAGTAGCCCTTACTAGTAAAAAATAAATGTAGTTATTACAACTCCAGGCATGAAGTGGCATTTTTTCAGTCATCTCAGTTTGTATGACGTCATATCTCTTGAACTGTATGCGGAAGGGTGATACATTTGTGTAGGTTCATTTAGCAGCATAAGTGGATGCTGTCTGCGAAATTTATCGCCGGCCGAAGTGGCCGTGCGGTTAAAGGCGCTGCAGTCTGGAACCGCAAGACCGCTACGGTCGCAGGTTCGAATCCTGCCTCGGGCATGGATGTTTGTGATGTCCTTAGGTTAGTTAGGTTTAACTAGTTCTAAGTTCTAGGGGACTAATGACCTCAGCAGTTGAGTCCCATAGTGCTCAGAGCCATTTGAAATTTATCGCAAATAGTGACAGTAGCACAGAAGTAATACATCTACGTGATTACCTTGCTATTCACAATAAAGTGACTGGCAGAGGGTTCAATGAACCACCTTCAAGCTGCCTCTCTACCGTTCTACTCTCGTACGGCGCGCGGGAAAAACGAGCACTTAAATTTTTCTGTGCGAGCCCTGATTTCTCTTATTTTATCGTATGATCATTTCTCCCTGTGTAGGTAGGTACCAACAGAATGTTTTCGCAATCGGAGGAGAAAACTGGCGATTGAAATTTCATGAGAAGATCCCGTCGCAAAGAAAAACGCCTTGTTTTAATGATTGCCACTCCAATTCACGTATCATGTCTGTGGCACTACCTCCCCTACTTCACGATAATACAAGACGAGCTGCCCTTCTTTGTACTTTTTCGAAGTCATCCGTCAGTCCCATCTGATGCGGATCCCACAACGCACAGCAATACTCCAGAATAGGGCGGACAAGCGTTGTGTAAGCAGTCTCTTTAGTAGACGTCATGCATGAAGCGGCAGTTTCTCGCGCATCTCGTTGTTTTTGACGTCGTATCACCTGAACTGTGGTAAGTAGGTGGCTCTTACCCTCCCCCCGCCCTCCCTGTTAGTGACCGTAGCCTGACAGTAAGGGATGGGTGTAGAAAGTTTGGCTGAAATGGGTCCAGTGGTTTAGGAGGAGATGACACACATACATACACACACACACACACACACACACACACACACACACATACATGAATTCTAATAACATGTATGGGTTAGCTGAAAAAGATCCCCTTCGCTTGGTCTTTATTTTTATTCGTTTCCTGGAAACCTTCCGGAATATCATAAAAATAAACATTAAAAAATCATAAAAATGTTAGTGTTGCACGCTCAAAAGTACTTCCAAATGCTGAAAAATTCTTTCAATTACTCTTAAATTTACTTTATTATTCAACAATAATCTAATTAGTATACTGTCACTCACTTATTATTCTGATGTCCAAAATTAAAGCAACAAACTGCTATTTCCCCGTTCTGTGTTTAATGCACGATACAATCGTACGAACTGTCAATAGACGACAAAAAATGGTGTTCTGCACGGAAGATGCCTTTCCGATCAACGGACGACCATACCAGCGATGACGTTATAGCACCTATCAAACAGGGTAGTGTTTGCCGGGTAGTACCACACCCGCAGTTGCTGTGTATACAGCCGCAGACGGTGCAGTATGGTACAGAGAAGACGCCTACCAGTCTCTCTGCGGTGAAGGCCATAGGAAGAATGGAAACATGACAGTCGCAAACTTATGTGGCTCGATGCCTCAATGGGAATCGTTCTGTTGTTCCTCTGATGTGGTGACATTTTATAGAGACCGAAACAGTATCCCGAAGGCCAGGGCAGAGCCGACCACGTGTAACATCAGAAAGAGAGGACCCTTCTTTGGCCGTAACGGGCTTAGTACTGCAGGGCAACTGGCCAGCCGGGATCTGACCGCAGCACCAAAGGGACTGTTGTATTGAGACAAACGGTGTACAGAAGGCTTCGGCAGAGTGGCCTTTATGGTCGGGGACCTGCTGTATGTGTACATCTGACGCGTCTTCACATAAGGGAACGTCTAGAATGGAGTCGTCAATATGCCACCAGGACTGTCGAACAGTGGGCCAATGTTCTTTTCACAGATGCGAACAGATTTCGTTTGGAGAATGATTCTAGACGCATTCACATTTGAAGGAACACTATTTCGGGACCCAAACATTGTGGAAAGAGACCAATATGGAGGAGGATCCTTAATGGTGTGGGAAGGGATTATGTTGACAGCTCGAACACCTCTTCGTGACATTGTACTGGTGAACTTACAATGTTCAACTGCTGTCAGGTATTGTGACGAGATCTTTGGACCTCATGTGCGGTTGTTACCAGGTGCTGAGGGTCCAGATTTCGTACTGATGGACGATAATGATCAACCCCATAGAGTATGAGTGGTTGATGTTTTCTGGAAAACGGGAGATGCTCCACGCATGGCGCGACCTGCTCGCTGTCCCAATTTGAATCCCATAGAGCATGTCTGGAATGCATTAGGGAATGGGGTTCCATCACGTCATCATCCACCAACAATTCTCTAGCCTTGCGAGCAGTTCTGTACGACGAACGGGCGTTATTGCCTCAACATGAGATTGATGACGTCATTGGCAGTTGTAAGTAGGCTGTTTATGTTTTCTTATTGGCAATGTTACGTAGCGCTCTGTATGAAAACCACTGGCTGTGCTGTGTGCATTGTTGCATTGTTGTCTGCCATTGTAGTGTTGGGCAGCGGCAGCTGGATGTGAACAGCGCGTAGCGTTGCGCAGTTGGAGGTGAGCCGCCAGCAGTGGTGGATGTGGGGAGAGACATGGCGGAGTTTTGATATTTGTAAGAATGGATGTTATGAACTCCTATATATATTATGACTTTTGACGACTATTAAGGTAAATACATTGTTTGTTCTCTATTAAAATCTTTCATTTGCTAACTATGCCTATCAGTAGTTAGTGCCTTCAGTAGTTTGAATCTTTTATTTAGCTGGCAGCAGTGGCGCTCGCTGTATTGCAGTAGTTCGAGTAACGAAGATTTTTGTGAGGTAAGTGATTTGTGAAAGGTATAGGTTAATGTGATAGTCAGGGCCATTCTTTTGTAGGGATTTTTGAAAGTCAGATTGCGTTGCGCTAAAAATATTGTGTATCAGTTTAAGCACAGTAATGTATAATTGTTCAAAGGGGACGTTTCATATGGCGACCCTGCTAGGATACCTCACTGGAATCTTCTGATTTTTCTTGTAGTTTGTGTAATTAGTGTAGCTTTTGTTTATTACTAGCACGTAATTGTAGAGAAAATCTCCTTTGTAGTTGCAGTCTTTCATTGTTGTACAGTAAAGCTGTTGTGGCATGCATGTAGATTTGCACCAAGTATTTTGAAGCTGCAATTAACTAGATATTATTTTCAGTGCTATGTTAATGTGTTCTCTTATTTTTGCTCTTCAAATTGTTTTTTTTTCTGTGTTGTCGTGTGAAATGTTGTGACAATAATGGCGTGTGAAAAACGTAATACTAGGCTCCAAAGTAAACTGAGAAATGACAGTGAAGACGAAAGCAGTGTGTTAGCGCCACTGAGTAATGAATTAACTAATGTTCAACATAGTAATTTGGTAATTGTGCATAGGGAAATGGAGCGAGCGGCAAGCAATGGCGTAGGCAGTGAAACAATTAGTGAACAGGGAAGCATTATCGATCGATCGGTCGGCAATAGCTCGCCTCAGGAATCCGAAATGACAGGACACAATTTTGCAAATACTGTAGATTCAGGTTTTGCGTCCTCACCGTTTTCTCAAATAAGTCAAGACACATTTTCTGCTTGTCAAAATGTGAATGTTGCCGGTGCAAATGCGCTGCCGAAAAGCGTAGAGGAACAGATTCCAGACACTAATGCATTGTTGTTACAGCTAATGCAACAAATGGAACAAAATCAGAGATAAACACAGCAAAAGCTTCAAAAGTTAGACACAATGGAACAACACCAGTGACAAACACAGCAAAAGCTTCAAAAGTTAGACACAATGGAACAAAATCTTCAAAAGTTAGACACAATGGAACAACACCAGAGACAAACACAGCATCAGTTAGACGCAACGGAACAAGATCTTCACACCACGCTTGAACAAACACGTGAAGATTTAACTACTGAGTTACGTAAAATCGAATCGAAATGTCAAAAAGTCTGTAACGACGTAAAAACACAAATTTGTGAGCATTTTCAACCTATTTTTTTGCGGCATGAAAATGCATTACAGAATCACGAAGCAGCCATAAAAGAACTGCAAATTATTTTTCATGAAAATCATGAGACCTTGCAAGCTAAAATTGACTCAGTTGCATCTACCGATTCGGTTACGCAACTTGCAAAAACTCAGGAAAACTTAAAGGACACAGTAGAAAGACACAGGGAGGAAATTAGTTCATTATCAGAGGAAGTAGTTGTACTTTCGGATTAGCTAAATAATTTATCTACGAAGGTAGATGATAATCCGAATGACACAAAACCGGTAGTTGTAATGACACAGAAGAGTGCGAACAAATTAGGAAACTGAAACAAAATCTGAATCAAATTAATACGCAACGCCAAAGAGAAATCTGGGAAGTACAAGATCAGCTGACACAGGTAATACAAGTATTACGTATTTCAGAGGCCACTCGCGCTCCAATACGGGAAGAGGGACATAGATATACGGAACAGCCACAAAATAATAACTCAGGGCACTTCGGAAATTATGAAAGAAATTGGCAAGGTACACCGAATTTTGAGATGGAACCGCCGAAACGACGTAACAATGACCGACATGCGACTCGCCGACATGATGATTTTGAGTATAAGCTGTTCATTACTACACGTAAATTCAAAACATTTAAGAATTCTGGAAACGACATTCATCCTCAAGCATGGCTCCATCAATTCTCTCATTGTTTTCCTCCCAACTGGTCATTAGAGCACAGATTAGAATTTATGTGTGGCTACTTAGAGAATGAACCAGCTGTAAGAATGCGATCGGTCATTCACGATTGTCACAGTGAAGGAGAAATTTACCATGCCTTCCTCTCAGCATATTGGTCTCAAGCTACGTAAGACCGAGTAATACATAGCATCATGATGATGAAACACTTTGAACAATCTGAATTTTCCAGTCTTGTCAAATATTTTGAAGACATGTTGCACAAGTATCAATACCTGTCAAACCCATACAGCCCTTCAGAACTCATCCGCATTTGCTTAATGAAATTGCCTGAACATTTAAGAAATATTATTTTGGCAGGGCGTTGCAAAGACGACATTGAAGCTTTTGAGGGACTCTTACAAGAATTAGAAATTGACACAGACAGTCACGGGATGCGAAAACAGGAAAACAATCACTACAGGTCACATCCGTCACAATTCCGTGACGACAGAAACAATAACTGGACACGACAAGTTTATTCTTACAATGCAAATCGTGACCAAAACAGACACCACCCATATGACAACCACTGGCAGAGTAATAATAGTTACAGAGAAAGATCGCACTTCCGTAATTATGAATATGACAGAGATAACCATAGAAACAGACAATATGGAAACCAAAACAATTATTATCAAGGGAGACAGAATAACTTCAGACGCAACGGTCCATCACTCAGTTACCATTCCGGGAGAAATTCTCCACCACATGACCGACTAGCAAGAAACTATGTAAACTATGGACAAAACGACAGACCTGAATTGCATCAGAACTGGCGGGATTCAAACAGAGCAGGGCACTCTCGACAAGGTGAATTTGTAGAAGTTAGGTCTGCTAATCCTAACGACGCACGCCAACAAAGAAACAGACAATGACCCGCACCACAGGCAGCCACGTGCGCCGGCTGCCTCAGAGAAAAATAACATAGACGCTAACCTTGAGAAAAATTCCAGTATTCTTTACTGACGTATACCGCATGACAATTGCATTCAATTTCAAACTCTGAGTACTATGAAGAGAAAAGGATTTCACCATACTTCACATATAAAACCGCTTATTGAGAGATAATCTGCTTGTTAACTTTGTCTTTGCCATAAAACTTTTCACTTTACATTCCTAGTATGCTTTGTCAGACTTAGAAACTGTTACCATGCAACAATGTTTGAAGTTAAATATCCAATCAAGAACCAAGAGAACTTATTTAAACAGAAATTACGAATGCATTGTTATAGTGAACAGACGACACAGTGTTATTGTGTGTGTGCATTCTTGCTTGTTAGTTGCATGATTCCGTAACGACTATAAGGCTCACATACTTAGAACATTTACCAGTACTGCTAATGAGATTTTAATGCAACATTTTGGGTTACTTGAAAATACAATCTGGATTTAAAGTACTTTCTGTGAGATACCAGATGACACAGTGGTTAGTTTATGTGACAGCTACACGATTTTATCACGACGCTACTAATGAGTGACAATTTACAATGTTGCTTTTGCTGTGTTTCTGTTTTATATCTGCACAGTTTTTCTGTAGTATTCTGGAAAGTAAAATATGTTTTAGTAGTAACTTTTGTGGTATAGCAACAATGACACAGCCTTTTTCGTGGCACAACAATACGTTACTGTACAGTACTTTCTTCATCACGCCAATAAACATAATAACTACGATATCTATATGCAAAGCATCTCACTTTTGTTTATGATGAGGTGAGTACATTGACTTCAGCAGAACTTTGCTTACAGAGGACGATAACTACGACACTTCAACAGAATTATCTTACAGCAAGACGCACATTTAGCGCTACAGTACATGTATTTGAGTGATTAATTTTGTACTTAAAACATTTATTTTTAAAGATTTTTGAATTACAAAGATACAAAGGTTTTCCGTGATACATTTCATTCCATTGCTGTAATCTGTAACACCTGAGGGTATAATTACATTAATCCTCAGGGGGGGTACACGCTTACTTTGTGTACCATGTGTTTGGCAAGCACAAGGAGCCCTAGCTAATATGGTATTTGCTTATAGAACTTTACACATCGGTACCATATTTCTCTAACACACAAATTACACAGCTATCTAATCATTTAACTGAGAGATAAACTTTTTTTTACTGCATCAGTGACACATGTTTACTCAATTACACAGTTGGGTAACTTCACACTTACAAAATTGTATTTTGTCTGTACTTTGTGAACTGTTCATATTTTTTTCAGAACCATTGTGATACTATGAGGGCTTTGAATGATATATTTGGTATGGGATCATGATTTTTAAAGTACGTTTGAGGTAGATGACACTATTGAAATGAGCAGAGAATTTTTTTTAGGTTTTGACATTATTGCAGAAAGCGACAACGTTTTTGAGATTTGACTGAGGTGTTATGATGTTATTTTTACGACGACGATGTGTATTATGCTGCTGAGGTATGTTTATGGTCAATAAGCTGATGCTATATGAGGAATTTGATTATGCTACGTATCTGTTATGATGAAATATTGAAGCAGTGTCGACGAATATTTATATGTGTAATAAGGTAAGGAGTAATGAATAGTGGTTAGGGACTCTGACTTGCGAAAAAGGATGTTGGAAACCAAGAATCGTACTTTAAGAGTTATGAAATGTGTGTAAATGCGTGAATGTATCACAACGCCGGCGAAAATTTTTGGACACTGTTATATTCATAGGATTTTGTTTCTACACATTTGCAATGCAAATTCCCAACCTGTGAAATTTTTTATGTGAGACTGTCACTGTTGTGCAAACTGGTGTCTTAAATATTTCGGTAAGGAAGTTAAGTGACCACCCGCACGTAATGCGTCGTGGGCACCCAGATGGGCGATAGTCGCCTGGAAAGAAGTCATTAGTGAGTGCCTTTCAGAGGCACAGGTAGAAAAAAAAGGGAGGCCATTATCCTCACTATTGACTTTACTTTGTAGTAAGCATCGCAAATACGACACGCTCAAACTTGAAAACATATGATTATACTGTGGAGCTCTTAATTTATGATATTTACTAAAATGCCTAATGAAACAATGAGAAACATTTCACGGCTATTGTCTTGCTAGTTGAGAGAAATGCCATATGGCTTGCTTTATGTATTTATTTACTCAATTTGTTTAATATCTAGTTTCTAGCTGTGCTGCAGCATTGGTTAAAATAAAATTTATAGATGTACTAATAATATAAATATTTTCTGTCTACAGATCGAGTAAATAATAATTTTTTTCAAAAAAATGAGGGAGCACAAAAAGACATTTACCTTCACAGGAACTGCATTCATAATTTTCTTTTCAAGTACTTGGTAATTTATTTTGTACAATAAGTTGTGGTGCACCACTTTAATGACATAGATATTAAGATGTGAATAGACATTTCCCTTATCTGCATTGTTGTCTTTACTGTAATATTTTTCTGCTTGAGCTTTGTCATGTTTAGATATAATTTATTGCTTTTGCTTCTGCTGTTTGCCAGGCATAGTGCTACTAAATTTCACTTTACATTACTCTGTTGAGACAGTTTTACTACTGATTTATTTGTCTTGTTTGCTGCTCATTGCGTTATATTAGTTATAATATTGCTGCTTGCTTGGCCAATTTGAATATTTTATCATTGCTGTTTGTGTTAATTGTCTTGTGCTGCTGCATTGCCTCGTTCCTTAGTATATATATCTGAGCTCAGTAGATTTAAGTTAGCTTAAAATGGGGTAGGCTATATAAGAGAACGAGTTGTGATGAATTGCAAGAAATGCATTGAGAAGCTATAAGAATATGGTTTGGCAAGAAAAAGTATTTTGAAAGAGGATATGAACCAAAAAAGGTAGGGTTTAGGGACAACAGGTTTAGGTAGGATTTTCTTGGAAATAAATGATGAGGTAAGATAATGGAAAATAAATAATGAGGTAAGAAATATGTGAACATATAAATACAGAAAGCAAGCTTGGATAGGATTTTTTTGGTGGAAACAAATGTTGAAATAAGACGAAAAATCTATGGAATGAAGTTTTAGGTTGGACTGCAGTACCAAATGTTACACTGAAAACAAACCCTGTCCTTTCCTTTTGTGTTATCCCCCTATGTGTTTGTGTACCCTAGTGTATTTGTTTTCTTCCTGTCTCTGTGTACTGTTTCATAGAATTTTTTTCTCTTCTAATACTAAGCTACATTCACTATGATGAGGAATAGTGTTATCCTCAAATATAATTTGCATTAATAATATGTTATTTACTTTGTAAAGATGTTTAGACATTATTTATCTGTTCTGTTTTGTTGCTCATGTGTGAAGTTGATGTTTCAAAAGTTATTCTGATCTTTTATGTAGGTACTTATAATTCCTGTCACACTGATGTATATGTCTATTTCTATTCTTTTGTAAAGCCTGTTTTACTACAAATGTTATCTGTATTGTTATGTTATTTAATGATGTATTTTGTACCTTTGTAATTGTATTCTCATGTTATAAAATTGTAATTGACACCAGTTCATCAAATTAAGTAACTTGTAAGTTACACTTCACTGCACACGTTTCTGTTGGTCATAGTATATGGACAATATGTGAGAAGTAGGCACTGATAGTGTTTGCATGTGTGTTAATAATTCAGCAAGGGACTCGTTAACAGCATTGCTGGTTCTAAGGACAATTAGAAAAAACTTTGTGAGTGCACAAGTGGTGGTTTATGGACTTGCTATAATCTCCGCAAGACTCTTTGATGGTGATTGTGCACCTGCACAGTCGCAACAGATGGCTGCTGGCCGTCTCTACAAGGACTACAGTGGGTCTGCGTCTTTGATGGCCCACCAATACTATTATTTCTACAAGGACTGCAGTGGGTCTGCACCTCTGGTTGCCCACCAATACCATACTCTCTACCAAGACTATACTGGGTCTGCTCTGTGATGACCTACCTACCAATATTCTTCAAAATGTCGAATGGCTCTGCTGTGGGTTTGCTCTGTTGTGACCCATTACCTGTCTGCGTGACAAGAGTCAGCACTGTCTTTCCGTTGGAAGGACAACACTACTTCTTCAAGACAGCATGGAAATCCACTACTTCCGTGTGCATTTTCTTTTACTGCTCAGACTTTGAAAAAAAAAAAAAAAACAACTGCAATTTCACTATGATGAATGATCAGGACTGTCTTTATGGACTGTGAGAAAATTTTACCTTTTGACCAACATTGTATCAATGAGTGTGTGCATTTGATATCTTTGTTATTGTAATCATGAAAAATTTCTTCAAATCGTTATTGGCCACTGCCCAAAACAATTTGTAAAATTTTTGTGGGGAGCATGGGGGCTATGTAAGTAGGCTGTTTATGTTTTCTTATTGGCAATGTTACGTAGCGCTCTGTATGAAAACCACTGGCTGTGCTGTGTGCATTGTTGCATTGTTGTCTGCCATTGTAGTGTTGGGCAGCGGCAGCTGGATGTGAACAGCGCGTAGCGTTGCGCAGTTGGAGGTGAGCCGCCAGCAGTGGTGGATGTGGGGAGAGACATGGCGGAGTTTTGATATTTGTAAGAATGGATGTTATGAACTCCTATATATATTATGACTTTTGACGACTATTAAGGTAAATACATTGTTTGTTCTCTATTAAAATCTTTCATTTGCTAACTATGCCTATCAGTAGTTAGTGCCTTCAGTAGTTTGAATCTTTTATTTAGCTGGCAGTAGTGGCGCTCGCTGTATTGCAGTAGTTCGAGTAACGAAGATTTTTGTGAGGTAAGTGATTTGTGAAAGGTATAGGTTAATGTGATAGTCAGGGCCATTCTTTTGTAGGGATTTTTGAAAGTCAGATTGCGTTGCGCTAAAAATATTGTGTATCAGTTTAAGCACAGTCATGTATAATTGTTCAAAGGGGACGTTTCACAGTATACCCGTCGTTTTCAATCTTTTATTGTTGTCAGAGGTGGTCGCAGCCCATACTGTGCACCTTAAACTGTTGTCAGAATTTGTGTAGCCGGCCGCTGTGGCCGACCGCCGGCACGGTAGCTTAGCGTGTTCGGTCAGAGAGCTGGTTGGCCTCTGTAATAAAAAACTGAGTGGAAGGACCAACAAACGAACTTTAACGGATGTCATGTGACGTCCGCAATGACCAAATAAAATGATTAAAAAAAAAGCGGTTCTAGGTGCTTCAGTCCGGAACCGCGCTGCTGCTAGAGTCGCAGGTTCGAATCCTGCCTCGGGCATGGATGTGTGTGATGTCCTTAGGTTAGTTAGGTTTAAGTAGTTCTAAGTTCTAGGCGACTGATGACCTCAGATGTTAGGTCTCATAATGCTTAGAGCCATTTGAACAATTTTTTTCATAATTGGTGTAGAAATGCGTCAAGTTGGAGAAAAACGAAGAACCTTTTTGTCTACTGTTATGCATGTTGCAGTTGCTTACATTCTGTATTCTTTACATTGCTTCTACTTTACTATCACATGTTTATTCTGTTTTGTGGCAGAATAAACACAATCAAGCAGAATTTTCGATTGTTGCTTTAATTATGGACACCAGTGTATTTATTTGTAGAACACCAAGACCGTTCCAGAAAATTCGAGAACATCCTAAAAATTCGGGAGTATTTCAAATCAGTCATAAACAATGATCGAGAACGTTAAAGAAAACTGGAAATTCTGTTTGTTCTCGCCAATGAAACACACTTGCAAAAAATTTATAAGATTTATTTGGCAGTGGTATGATCCCACTCTATGACAGACTTCTCCTTCAATCAAAAACACAGGACCGAATTGATGTTCTTCAGAGCTCATGGACGTAGCACCGACTTGTGTCATTTCAAAGCAAGCGTTATAACTCTCCAGCCATGTTATAATTCTGGTACAGGCACCTCCAGTACCGCTACTCGAATATTTCCAATCACACAACATATTCCTTCATTCATTGTATCTCTACTTACAAGGAACCCCTTTAGTGCGAGATCGATAAAAGCTACTGTTGTTTATGGCATTTGACGCTCCAAAGTCATTGTTATTGTTGTGCTGCTCTATCCTGTGGAAGCTTCTTCATCTCCCAGTACTTACTGCAACCTACATCCTTCTGAATCTGATTAGTGTATTCATCTCTTGGTCTCCCTCTTCGATTTTTACCTTCCACACTGCCCTCCAATGCTAAATTTGTGATCCCGTGATGCCTCAGAACATGTCCTACCAACCGGTCCCTTCTTCTTGTTAAGTTGTGCCACAAACTCCTCTTCTTCCCAATTCTATTCTATACCTCCTCATTAGTTATGCGATCTACCAATCTAATCTTCAGCATTCTTCTGTAGCACCACATTTCGAAAGCTTCTATTCTCTTCTTGTCCAAACTATTTATCGTCCACGTTTCACTTCCATACATGGCTACACTCCATACAAATACTTCCAGAAACGACTTCCTGACACTTAAATCTATACTCGATGTTAACAAATTTCGCTCCTTCAGAAACATTTTCCTTGCCCCAAACACAATACTGGCCACTAATAGCAACAGGGAGCAGGACTGGAGGTACCCAATGGTGAGCACAGGGTGAGGCTACGGAGTGTAGTTGAACTGCTTAGACGACGAGTAACTCACAACAGTGCTACAGTGCTAATGGTATTGATACAAATCAAGAGTAATGGTAACGATTAACAAAGCAAATGTTGTATTACTTCTTCAAGAAGAGTTGCCGATATACATTTTGTCAGAAAGAAACCAAAGGATTTTCGCAGAGTGAGAAAGAAGTGGCAGATAAAATATTAGCGTTTCTGCAAGATGAGTGAGTGGAATGTGTGGTGTCGTATACGCTCAACTGTGCAGACAACGTACATGAGAAGTACAATGATAACGATAAATGCGAAACAAGTGAAAGTGATACTGAAACAGGTGGCGAGGCATGTTGTGCAGTTAGGTAGGTACAAATCCCGTCTCCAGTGAAGGACAATCGTTGTCTGAGGAGCGGTCACTAAACGTAATTGCCTACATGGAATATCATCCACAGCACAGCAAGAAACAAAATCGAATAAGTCCGGAAGCAATATGACATTGTTTTGCCTAAGAAAAACTATGGATAACAAGGGAGGACAAGACGCACTTGTTACAAAAACGCAAAAACTAGTATTTGCGCGTTTCAAGGATGCGCGATACAATTTACAGGATGTGTATGATATGATCTACTAGGTTATGCACATCAAATTGCGCGCGACATAGATCACAGTTATTTCAAGGGAAGCAGTGGATGGTTGCATTAACTTCAAACATAGCTACAGAATTCGAACCAGTAAGATACCGAAATTTCAAACAAAGCGTCAACTTGACAATGCACAGCTAACAGCGGTATCGGCCCGAAAATTTCTAAATGAGAGAAACAAACTTATCTCAGCCTTCAGTAATGAATTTGTTTTCGTCGCCGACCAATCAGGATTTGAAGAGGAAATGCATATGAAAGAAACCCTGCAAATTAAAGGTACTGAAAGAGTTGTATCAAGATCAGCTAACATCAGTGTCTTAACGCATTCATATTCAATTATGCTGACTGTTAATCTGGATGGTAAATCGGCTGGAAAGTTATTTATTGCGCTGCGAGAAGTTGCTCGCCCCCTTCGATTCTTTCTCATGTGTGTGATCTTGCAAGGGCAGTAGGGAATATTAACGCCACAGCAGGCAAGAGTGGGAAGACGGGCGTAAGACAATTACAACTATGGTATGAGCACTGGTTTTGGCCAATAGCTGCTCAGAATAACTTGCTTTTGCTTGATTCCTGGTCTGCGTATAAAAATCATACGTCTTTGGCTCAAACTCCCCCCCCCCCTCCCCTGAAAAGCGTTTGACATTGAAGTTCATATCACCTGGTATCATTGCACAAACTCAGCCTCTGAATGTTAATTTTTTTCGTGCCTACCACACTATCTGCAGCTACACCTTAAAGGATAGTCAGTTTCACGATAATCTCCACGAGAGACTGATTCGCATTCGGTTGCATGCCATCACATTCCATCAGTTCCCATCACCCGATTACACCAATATGATTCCATATGCATTCTTCAAAAGTGGATACCTAACTGAACGTCCTGCACGGTTTGTAACTCCCAAGGAGTTCCCCTTCGATCTTGATGGTGCGAACCTCTGTGATCTCTGTACCATTTGTCGTTTGGTGTTCATGGGGCAAGTTATGGTAGTTTTTAACATTTCTTGAATGTGTAAGATGTCCATTTCGTGAAGTGTAATACACACATTTCATAGAAGATTGATCTCTGCACTTCCCGCACACTTATTTTTGTCGCCCTCCAGCTGTAAAGATGATTCATTACGAACTAACTTCTTTCCTGTCACAACAATTTCAAACGAACCTTGCTAAAGACTGAACTTGCGCCATCGCGCTCAAGAGATTCCTTTTCAGTTTATTTCGTATTCTTGTTTCTTCAGCAGTTTCCCTGTGTCGGCTCTCCGAGTGTCTCAGTTGATCCTCTTCTCTAATTTCATGTCGTATTTCATTTGTTTTCTCTCAATCTATCCATTCTCTTAGGCTTTAAAGGCGAATATACTTTTGACTCCTGTTTGTTTCATTTCTTCATGGATCTGTTTCCTTCTTTTCATTTCACTACTGGCAAGATTTTCTCCACACTGAAATTTCACTTAAGACAGTGTTTACTACCTTATGCATTTGACTTCCGCTTAAATTAATTTCACATTCAGAGGCATCAAGGGATCACCAATTTTGTTTTGGAGGGCAGCGTGGGGGCCAAAAATCGTAGCGGGAGTCCAAGAGATGAATACACTAAGCAGATTCAGAAAGCTGTAGGTTGCAGTAGGTACTTGGAGATGAAGAAGCTTGAACAGGATTGAGAAGCATGGAGAGCTGCTTCAAACCAGTCTCTGGACTGAAGACCACAACAACAACAACGTATTAATTATTTGTAACTAATACAAATATTAAGAAAAAGACTAATACTACAACAACAGTACAAAAAATACGGACAGTGTGACAGTGTCTGCAGCACTGCAGGCTTTCAGACCTTTCGTGATACTAATGTGGGTTAACAGTCAAACAACAGGTACGCCAGAAAAGGAGAGGTCCAGTCTCACAGCCAGCGACAACGCCGGATCTAACTGTTATGGATTTGTGCCATCACCTATGGGGCTACCTGAAATCGGTGCATGAGACTGACGTAGAAACTGAGGAGGAACTGCTGGGCAGGTTCTTAGCTGCCAGTCTCCTTGCACACAACTGGGATCTTTCACCAAAATGGTGCTGCGTTACAGTGCGTGCACTGAGGCTGGCAGCAGTCATTTGAAGTAATTGATCTAAGTTTAAATTCTTGCAATGTGGACTACGTTACGTAAGTCATAAAACGTAAATACTTACTTGCAAACATTTCTGGAATATTCCGTCGTTACTTACGTATTAAAAACTGCAATACACAGTATTGATGTTCCACAATAATATATTTTGAAACAAAAAAGTCTTGGTTGCAAATTGTTTATATCTATTTGCTGGCAATGGCGTGTTTTGCCCTTGTGGGGCATCTTCAGATTAGCAAAAAAAATGGTTCAAATGGCTCTGAGCACTATGGGACTCAACATCTTAGATCATAAGTCCCCTAGAACTTAGAACTAGTTAAACCTAACTAACCTAAGGACATCACACACACCCATGCCCGAGGCAGGATTCGAACCTGCGACCGTAGCAGTCCCGCGGTTCCGGACTGCAGCGCCAGAACCGCTAGACCACCGCGGCCGGCTTCAGATTAGCGTTAGAAGTAATACGGTGAGCCACAATCCGTTCTTTAATGCCAGGATATGGCTATGCTGGCATTAAAGGACTAATGTTGGTTACCGCATTACTTCTTACGTTAATTTGAAGATGCGAAACGCATGATTGCCACTAAAGAATTTACAACCTAGACTGTCTTCTTTCAAGAAATTCATAACCGATAGCTGTACCAGGCGCCCAGCATGGAGTGGAACCACTTCTACAATAATATTTACTGTATAGTTCATTGTAAACCGATTTTCGGCTTTCTAGGACATCCTCCGGCAGCTTAGGGATCCATTCTCCTCAGTCTGCCTCTGAAATAAGCTATTTTTAAGATTATTTTGGAAAAGCTAATGAGGCAATCAAAGTAAATCTTTTTGCGTATTATTTATTGAATCTTGGACAACATTTTCCGATTTTTTAAAGAAATTCAGTCGATCATTAAGCCCCCGATCCCAGGAGTTAAATTTCCCTTGTCTGTGACGGAAGTCCTGCTGTCAGCAAATCTCATCTGACATCAAAAAAAGAAATAACTTTCTTAAATATAGAATATTCTGCACGGAGTAACAGCATAGTCTTTTGAAATTTGACAAAATAATAAAATGGCAGATGTTTGAAACCAAGATGTGTATGTTGATGAAGGTTTCTCTGGTCTCCAGTTGGGTGATAGCGTTGATATCTCGCGACGTTTCGGGAAGTGTCATACTACCCATCTTCTGGTTGGAGACCCGAGAAACCTTCATCAATTGTTTACGCCGGGAAAGCCTACAGTCACAAAGATGTATGTTTGTCTCGTGTTTTTGGTCACGCTTTTTTGCAACAACTAATGAAAAATAAAAAAAAATTATCATGTTACTCCTTGCGGACATTCGCGAGGAGTAATGCAACCAAATTTCAGAAAGATATCTATTAGTGTGTCCATAATCCAATCCGTCGGCTTGAGATATATTGTATTTCAAGCAGTACTGGGATTAGAGCTCGGATCCTTTGCAGGGAAGCCATCTACACTGACCATTCAGCTAAGAAGGCGGACATTTGAAATTACACTTTGGACAGTTTGTCTTTTGTCTACAAATCTGCAGGCGGCAAGAGTGCAATACCGGAATGTAGGGATAGTAGTCCATTAGGATGTTGTTTTAGCTTCTAAGTGCGTTTGACGTGGCGAAAACAATAAATACAATGATGGAAATGGCAACATCTTGAACGAATGCTGCCAAACTGATTCCCCTGAGCGCCATGCCTGTGAGATTTGTTGATTAACATTTCATTCTTATGTAGGCTTTTTTCAGTATTTTAATTACATAAAAACGCCATTCCTAAAGATGAAGAATGATAGGAGTGCGTGATGGCTGTTGGATATGTCTAAAGTTGAAGGAACCTTTCATGTGGAAATCGCGACCCATATTGCCCACAGACGAACAAGTGTCGCTTATCGTCATCTTTCGGACTTTGAGAAGGGCCAATCGCTGGCGTGAGGGACATGGTAGCATCGTATCGACAACTATAAAGCACTAGTGGAATGTGTGCCGGACGAGTGGTGGCGAAATGGACTCAGGACAACAGCATAGCAGGGATACTTCAGTACAACCACACCACTAGAAGACTGAAGGATTGTTCGACTGTCTCTGACGAATAGACGGAGGACAACAGCTTAAAATTAGAGGACAGATTACAAGTAGAGTGCCGCACCGAACTGTCTACAGCAGAGTACTGGACACTGGGTTGAAATGCCGAATTGCCGTAGATGTTTTACCATTGCCACCGTACCACAAACAAGAAAAACTTGCAAGGTCCAAAGCCAAAGTCAAGTGGGACACATTGGCATTCTGTAGTGCCCACCTATGAGTCTCGCCTCTGTCTGTGGCAATCAGGTCAGCGTCGTGCTCGTAGACGACATGGTGGAAGGTCACAGCGAGCAGTGATTCTCGACACCCGTATTTCTCCATCTCCTGGAATCATGTAGTGGGGAGGTACTGGGCATGACAACACGACTGATTTGATAACTACTGAAGGGAGGTTGAAAGCTCACCGCTTACAAGAGTGTATTCGTGACTGTGGGGCCACACCTAATACTGATGTTGATGATGGACATCAATTCCGTATGCAAACCCAGTTGTCACAGTCTTCTTGAATCATCATCATCATCATCATCATCCTTATCATTGGCACGACAGCCCTCTGTGAGCCTTGACCTTCTGGCGAAAATTATTCCATTCTTCGCTGTTTAGTGCCTAACTCCTCCAATTTTGAATTCCAGTTTTCCTTATGTCCTCTCTGACACCTTCCTCCCACCTTACCTTTGGTCTTCCAACTCTGTTTCCTTCAGGCACCGTACTGAATGGCTTCCTAATCATTCAGTAGTTTTCTCTCAGTACATGTACTGCCCATTCCAGCCTTTTAATCTCAGTTTAACTGACAAAGTCTTGTTGATTATACAGGTTAATACAGGTTATATAAGTCACAGTTGAATCTCCCGTTCCAGACACTATTTTCTCCCACTGGTCCCATACTTTAAATATACCCAGTTGCTTTTCATCAAATTTTGTTAATGGCCATTTTTCAGCACCGTATGTTAGCACCGGCCTTACTAAAGCTTTATACGTTGTAACTTTCGTTTTCCTGAAAAGCAACTTAGATTTCAGATATTTTCGGAGGCCATGGTAACACTTGTTGGCAGAAAATATTCGTTTTTGGATTTCAGAGCTGATATTGTTCTTAAAGTTTACTTCTGATCCAAGGTAAGTGAAACTACGCACAACCTGAAACTTATATGAACCAATTTCTATGGACGGGGTCTCATTTGCGTAATCTTTCTTAGTTTCGGGCATATACTTATTTTTCCCTCATTTATATGTAGGATCATCTTTCTAGGAGCTCTTTCAAGACTTTTAAGGACTTCTTTCATTGCTCTTGGCATTCTTGCAACTATATCAGTATCATCTGCATATGCTAGCACCTGAACTGAATTGTACAGGATAGTCCCTCTCTTATTGATGCTCGCATCTCTTATCATCTTATCCAAGGCTATATTAAACAGAAGGTAGGATAATGCATCTCCCTGTCTTACTCCATTTTTTGTGGTCACAGCACTTGATAACATTTTCTGTATTTTAATTTAATTCTGGGTGTTTTCCATAGTAGCTTTTCCTAATGAAATGAAATGAAAAATTCATTTCATTAGGAAAAGCTACTATGGAAAACACCCAGTTCCTAAGGCAATCAATTTATTGGGAATTTCTATCTTTTCCATTGATGTGTACACTTCCGTTCTGTCAGTACTGTCGCAGGCCGATTTGATGTCTATAAATAAGTGATCTGTATCAACCTCAAATTCTTTTCCAGCACTTTTCTAGTATACGCCGTATTGTGCACACCTGATCAACAGTAGATCTCTCTTGACGAAACCCGCATTGATAGTCGCCGATAGCATTTTGAACATAGGGCGTAGGTTTATTAAAAAGGAAGTTAGAAAACATTTTGGCAAATTCTCCTGTACTTAAGAGCACACAATATATCGCTTTTCTTGTACATTTGGCGTATGATACCTATGTTCCAATCGTCAGACAAACTTTCATCTATCAAAATCTTAATTACAAGCTTGTAGAAACGTCTGACAATTTCATTTCCTGCTTTTTAATGAGTTACGCTTGTATTAGACCCATTTTGTGGCCTTATTGCTCTTCAGCTCCGGTTTTCATTGCAAACAAACATTCTTCATTACCGTTCATACAAAAAAGATTGTTAATCAAGATTGCATACCGTATTTTACGGACTATAAGACGCACTTTTTGCTTAAAAAAATTGCCTCCAAAATTCAGGTGCGCCTTATACTCGAAATTAACATAAAAATGTCCAGTGTTTCATTTAAAATTCCCGCCAGTCTTAAAAATGAATATATATTCGATACAGCGGAAACCCATCTCTGACAGGCAACATTGGATTTAACTGGCGGCAGCAGTGCGCCGATGCGACGAACATTAAGTCGGGGGGGGGATTCAGAAGCTTGCTGTGTCCCTGCAGTCCCACCATTACATACCCAGAAAACTGTCTAGCGTATGATGCGTCATTACAATCTTCACTGCCAGTGAACTTGAATTGAAAGTGATTTGTGTTATCGGTAACAGCACAACATTTTTGTTAGTATCTAGTTACGTAATGGAAAAAACTAAAAGGCTATACATCGAAAGTAATCGCATATGCAGAAGAACATGGAAACAGAGCAGCTGAGCGGTATTTCAGCCTTCCACCAACAGAAAAAACGATTCGCGATTGGCGGCGTAGCGAAGAAGAATGAAGAAAATGAGGAAAAGTAAATGTGCAAATAGAGGACCGAATGCAAAATGGCCAAAACTACAAGATGACGTATCGAAATGGATTCAAATACACCGTGGAAATGGCATTGGAATTAATACAAGAATGATTCAAATACACTCTCGGAAGCTGGTGCTACAGTGGAACTTAAAAGACTAAGGGTGGAGTTGGTTGGTGCTACAGATTTGTCAAGCGTCACGGACTTAGCGTGCAATCCAAAACCAAAATATCTCAGAAAGTGTCACAAGAAAAGAAAAAATATTACCTTTCCATCGCTGTATTATGCAACATCGAAAGAAGACTAGTGTGGAACTGAGCCAAGAAACGAATATGGACGAAACTCCTCTGACATTTGGTGTGCCAAATAACAGAACAGTTGCCATGAAAGGTGCTAAAACTGTAACTATAAAAACAAGTGGACATGAAAAAATGCAGTATACTGTTGGTCCTTTCATGTTGTCCTGATGGTACTAACCTTAATCCAATGATCATTTTCAAGCACAGACAATGCTAAAACTGTGGTGTCACCGCTAGACACCACACTTTCTAGGTGGTAACTTAAATCGGCCGCGGTCCTGTAGTACATGTCGGACCCGCGTGTCGCCACTGTGGGATCGCAAACCTAGCGCCACCACAAGGCAGGTCTCGAGAGACAGAGGAGACCTCGTCCCCAGTTGTACGGACAACCTAGCTAGCGATTGGACGTGCTAAGCCTTGCTCTCAATTGCCGAGAGATAGACAGTAGAATAGCCCTCTGCGAAGTTAAATGGCGACCACCTAGTAAGGCGCCATTTGTATCAGTGCCTATAGCTTACTAATATTCAAGAGAGATGTATTACAAGGACTAATTAAAAGTTAAGTAACAAGCACCTACGTACTTTTCTTCTTATTCATTTATAAGTTCTCATGTTCCAGACTTCACGCCCGTCTGCGTTGGCCTTGCGTGCCCTGTCGGCTGCAGCATTGTGTCTGGGCTGTATGGTCTAGACACAACATTATTGGCGACGAGACAAAGAGTTTGTATTAATTCGTTTGTGTCATGGCTTCGCCACAATCTCCAGATGTACTGTCCGAATTTTATCGCTTGCAGAATCAGCAGACGCAGGCGTTATTGGATGCCCTGGGACAGCTCGTCCAGGGTCAACGTGTGCTGCAACACGATGCGGCAGCCGCCGCTTCATCGCTACCGCAGCCACAACACGCCATTGCACCGCAATTTAGACCATTCGTGGCGGCCGAAGAAACATGGCAAGAATGGTCCCGCCAGTTCCAGTTTCATCTAACAGCCTACAGAATTCAAGGTAACGAGCGGCAGCCGTTTTTGCTTTCTTGTGTCGGTGTGTCTACCTACCGTGTGATAGTGAAATTGTTTCCCCGACGCGACGTGGCAACTCTGACCTACGAAGAAATTTTGTCTGCTTTAGATGCCTATTTCAAGGAAACAGTTAATGTAGTTGCAAAAAGGTATACGTTCTTTCGTACAAAACGTACGGCCGGTCAGACTTATAGGGAGTGGGTTGCGACATTGCAAGGACTTACTAGTGAGTGTGCGTTTGAATGTGAATGTGGCCTCCCTTATTCAGATACTATGGTGCGTGATGCAATTGCACAGAACGTTTCTGATGTTCGCATACGGGAACAGATTTTGAAACTAGTAAATCCCTCCCTTCAACAAGTGATAGACATATTGGATAGGCAAGACACACTTGACTCTGCTCGGGACTCATTTGAAACTTCGCCAGCAGTGTGTCACATTAACCGGCCCGCCGGGCCCGCTGCACGGGACGCTACGCGGCCCTCGCGCCCGTCACAGCAGCGGCAGCCTACCTTGCAAACACGTGCGCCGCGTAAGCAAGCAACTGTAGTGAAATCATGCCCGCGGTGTGCAGCTAGACATTCGCGTGAAAATTGCCCGTCACGCCAAGCTATTTGCTTTTACTGTCAAAAGAAAGGACATGTTCAAAGTGTTTGCCAGAAAAAGCTTAGATCAGACAATCACAATAATTCCAGGCCCTTTGCTTCGCGCCGGAATCGAACCCAGGACAATCAGGCTCGTGGACCTTCGCCCATGGACATTCATGTAGTTCATTCCCACCCGTCCAGTGACACTTTAGCTAACGGTGACTGTGTTCGTCCCACGAACAGTGTGCGTCGACGTCGCCGAAAATCCCGTGAAGTCGCAAGTGCTTCTGTACCTGTATCAGTTCAAATTGCACGTGACAGTCGCTCTTGTCGTCAGCAGGACAATAAACTTTTTGTGGACTTAGACTTTGAAGGCAAAGTGATACCATTCCAGCTCGATACCGGAGCTGCCGTTTCATTGCTCAATCACGACGCGTACAAACAACTGGGCAAACCGCCATTGCGTGCCGCAAATGTTAAGTTACATAGTTACTCTGGACAGCATATACCTGTGTTAGGACAGTGCAGCCTTCTTGCAACATACAAGGGACAAACGAAACTTGTTTCATTTTACGTTCTTCGTTCTTCTACTGCAGTGAACTTGTTTGGTTTAGATTTGTTTCAATTGTTTAATTTGTCTATAGTAAATCAGGTCCTATCAGTGAATCAGACTGTGCCTTCCGCCAGTGTTTCTAGTCTTTGTGAAGAATTTGCAGACATTTTTGCACCGGGCCTTGGTTGCGCTAAGAACTATGAAGCGCATTTGGAACTGCAAGAAAAAGCGCAACCGAAATTTTTCAGAGCGCGCAATGTTCCCCACGCATTGCGTGATGAGGTCGCCAGAACATTAGCCGATTTAGAATCTCAAGGTGTAATTGACCGTGTGCAGGCTTCTCTCTGGGCCTCACCCTTAGTAATTTTGCCAAAACCTTCCGGTAAACTGAGACTTTGTGTGGACTTCAAGGCAACAGTGAATCCACAACTTGTGACTGCCACTTTTCCTTTGCCCCGCCCGGAAGATCTTTTTGACAAACTGTGCCCGGGAAAATATTTTTCAAAATTGGACCTAGCAGATGCGTACTTGCAAATACCTGTGGACGCAGAATCCCAGCGCGTCTTGGTGGTAAACACGCATCTTGGCTTGTATCGCTTCAAAAGACTGCCATTCGGGTGTGCATCCGCCCCTGCTTTGTTTCAGCAATATTTACAAACTGTTTGTGCGTCGGTCCCTACTGCTGCGAACTATCTGGACGATATTGTGATCTCAGGAAAGACAGAAGCCGAACATTTGCAAAATCTCCGAACATTATTTCAGGTCTTGCGTCAGAATGGTCTTCGCTTGAGGAAGGACAAATGTGTGTTTTTGCTCGGGACTTACCCTGCCTGGGGCATGTCATAAATGCCCAAGGTATACATCCGAGTCCAGAGCACCTCCGTGCCATACAGGAGTTGCCTTCGCCACGGGATGTTAAACAACTACAGAGTGTGCTGGGTAAAATTAATTATTATGCAAAGTTTGTGCGCAATGCTTCTTCCATTTCAGCTCCGCTTCATCGCTTACGCCGTAAAGGTGTTCCGTTCGTCTGGACGACGGAATGCGAACGCGCCTTTCGCCAGTTGAAATCGGCGTTACTTTCAAATACGTGCCTTACGCCATTCGATCCCCAGAAACCCCTTTTGTTGATGGTAGATGCATCGGATTTCGGGATCGGTGCTGTGCTTGCGCACAAGGATGGCTCGCATGATCGCCCTATTGCCTTTGCGTCCAAATTGCTCTCATCTGCGCAAAGAAATTATTCACAGATAGAGAAAGAAGCTTTAGCTCTCGTGTTTGGTGTTACAAAGTTTCACGATTTCTTGTATGGTCGTCACTTTACAATCATCACGGACCACAAACCGTTGACATCGCTTTTTCATCCGACCAAGCCTGTACATCCACGTACAGCGCAGAAATTCATTCGCTGGTCACTTTTTCTCTCGCAGTACCGCTACGATATCTTGTATCGGTCCACTGCTAAGCACGGAAACGCTGATGCGTTGTCCCGTTTGCCTGTTGCTGAGGATAAAGCATTCGATTCTTCCGAACTTGCTTGCATGTTCATTGATTCGGAAACCGATGACGTGGTCGAATCGTTTCCGATTGATTTTCGTCGTGTAGCTACAGCCACAGCTGCTGACCCTGTCCTTGCTACTGTTTTGCGTTTTGTTGCTACGCAATGGCCCTTGTCCAAGTCACGGATCGAGGATCCTTTGGTTCGTCGTTTTTTTGCTCACAAGGAGAGACTTTTTGTCCGACGTGGTGTTTTGTTGTTGCGTTCCGATAATGATCAGTCCAGAGTCGTGGTCCCACGTTCGTTACAGTCCTCTGTCTTAAAGCTTCTTCACCAAGGACATTGGGGTATAGTGCGTACGAAACAACTTGCTCGTCAGCACTGTACTTGGTTCGGAATCGATGCGGCGATTACGAATATGTGCTCTTCTTGCGTGGCGTGTGCCGAACAACAATCCGCACCGCCGCGGAAATTCTTTGCATGGCCGAAAGCCACTTCCCCTTGGCAACGCTTGTACATCGATTTTGCTGGTCCATTCTGGAATGCTCGATGGTTGGTTGTGGTCGATGCTTTCAGTAATTTTCCTTTTGTTGTCCGGATGTCTTCCACGACGTCTTCTGCCACAATCCAAGCCTTGTCTGCTATCTTTTGCATTGAAGGTCTTCCGCAGACTATTGTTTCCGACAATGGCCCACAATTCATGTCCGCAGAATTTCAGTCCTTCTGCGAGGCCAATGGTATTCAACATCTGACATCTGCGCCGTTTTCGCCTCCGTCCAACGGTGCCGCTGAACGATTGGTCCGGACTTTCAAGTCACAGATGTTGAAATTGAAAGAGTCGCATTCTCGGGAGGACGCTTTGTTGGTCTTTTTGTCTTCGTATCGCTCTCAGCCCCGCGATGGTCGCTCGCCGGCTGAATTGCTCCATGGTCGTTCTCATCGCACCTTGATGTCTTTGCTGCATCCGCCACATCAGGTTCCTGTGCAGCGGCGGACTCCTGCTTTTGCTCCTGGCGACGTTGTCTATTATCGCACCTATCGCGGTTCACGGCGTTGGCTCGCAGGGCGCATTCTTCGCTGCCTCGGCCGCGCGATGTATTTGGTTTTGGGGGCCTCTGGTGAGGTGCGTCGGCATCTCAATCAGCTGCGCCTCTGTCGTCGCCTGGGTTCTGCCGCTCCCCGTCTGCTTTCAGCGACGGAGCCGTCCGGTCAGCGCCTTGGGGACCCATCTACTGGCTCGTCTCATCCCCAGGTGTTACCGACGCTGCCTTCCCTTTTGCCTCATGGCGTCGCGCCGCCGCCGCAGCCGCCGCCGGCGCCGCCCGCAGTGGACGCTTCGCTGCAACCGCCCGGCGCCTCCCAGGGTCACGCGCCGCCGCTCGCTTCCCGTGACCAGCCGTCCTCCGCCATGGACCTCTTGCCCGCTCCGGACCAGATGTCGTCATCGCGCGTCGGATTCCCCGACGCAATGGAGGTCGACCCTTCGGCCCCTCCTGTCTCATTACGTGCGCATACACCGCATGTTGACGTGCACCCTGGACTAGGTTTTCAGGCGTTTCCTAGCTCCCCTCGGACCGAATGGCCGGGTGCGGGTGGCACAGCCTCGCCTGTTGTTAGGCTCCCCACCTCATCGCATACGTCGACATGCGGTCCTCCCCACGGCGGGCGGAAGCCTTATCTCACGACCGTTCGCCGATTTGCGGGGGAGGAATGTGGTGTCACCGCTAGACACCACACTTTCTAGGTGGTAACTTAAATCGGCCGCGGTCCTGTAGTACATGTCGGACCCGCGTGTCGCCACTGTGGGATCGCAAACCTAGCGCCACCACAAGGCAGGTCTCGAGAGACTGAGGAGACCTCGTCCCCAGTTGTACGGACAACCTAGCTAGCGATTGGACGTGCTAAGCCTTGCTCTCAATTGCCGAGAGATAGACAGTAGAATAGCCCTCTGCGAAGTTAAATGGCGACCACCTAGTAAGGCGCCATTTGTATCAGTGCCTATAGCTTACTAATATTCAAGAGAGATGTATTACAAGGACTAATTAAAAGTTAAGTAACAAGCACCTACGTACTTTTCTTCTTATTCATTTATAAGTTCTCATGTTCCAGACTTCACGCCCGTCTGCGTTGGCCTTGCGTGCCCTGTCGGCTGCAGCATTGTGTCTGGGCTGTATGGTCTAGACACAACAAAAACCTTCTGAAATACCGCCAGGTGACGTTCTTCGCGTACATGAGAAGGGGTGGATGGGAGAGGCTGGTATAAAATTATAGATTAATAGAGTGTGGGAGAGAAGGAATGGTGCTTTATTGAAGAAGAGTTCTCTTCTTGTGCTAGATCAGTTTAGCAGTCATTTGAGAAGTTCTGTGAATGAGAAATTCAGACTGGGATATACCGAGCTTGCTGTTATTGCAGGACGACTTATTTCACAATTGCAATCTGTTGATGTGTCTATAAATGAACCATTAAAAGTGAACATGAGAGAGGAACGGAACAAATGGATGATGGATGAAACCCAACATGAAACTACCTCCTATCAAACAAGAGTGTCAGTTGATGAAAAAGTCTTAGTCTAGAGTGGGAGAAGACATTAGTGTCTGGCCGTTGTGGCCGAGCGGTTCTAGGCACCTCAGTCCGGAACCGCGCGATTGCTGCGGTCGCAGGTTCGAATCTTGCCTCGGGCATGGATGTGTGTGATGTCCTTAGGTTAGTTAGGTTTAAGTAGTTCTAAGTCTAGGGGACTGATGACCTTCAGATGTGAAGTCCCATAGTGCTTAGAGCCATTTGAACCGTTTCAAGAAGTGCGGCGTAAGTAACGCTCTCGATGGCAGTGAAGACCTCTTACATATGAAGAGGACAGCGATGATGACGAAGACGAAGAAGAAGAAGAGAAAGAAGAAAGTTTGGATGACGATTTTCAGGGATTTTAAAGGTCAGCTCGGTTTTATAAACTAAGAATGTTTTTAGTCTGGTTTCGCAGTGTAATAATAAAAATGGTAAAATGTTATTTTAAAGAAAACTACAAATTAAATTTTCTCTCTTTTTCTGTTCTATGCTTCACGTAAAAAAATGTTAATTAAGATTGTATAATTAAAACCTACAAATTAATTTTTTTGTATGTTTCGGTAGTTTATGCTCTACATAAATGCTCAAAGAACATGCATCTCTGTTTAAAAATTTGAATCCATCTGGAAATGGACCCACATTCTCCATGAAGCGTACAAGCATAATACCACACAGCCACACTGCTTATCGACAAAAAAATCTACCTTATTTTGAGAACATTAAATATGGTCGGAAAACTTAAAAGTCCATTTTCTTGAGAAGTTTTGAGAGTTGCATCGAACTGTTTTGGGGGAGATATATTTCAGTTTTGAACTTCACATAACATAAATGTAATAATAGTACAAAACTCCAGTTGTCGTGTGGACCCCTTCTTAGATGAAAACAGACAATGCGATCACACGCGGAGGTAGGATTTAGTTCTACACCTGGTAAGTTTGATTCATAAATTAATAAACTTTCTGGGTTCACCTCAAGTACGGTGTACGATGCCTTGAGTCTGTCTCAATACATCGAAACGCGCCACCATCTTAATACCGTAAGCTTGTAAGACTCTGCTCATCTCGAGGAAACCGGGCGTGAACCACGGTCAGATTCAACCACGGTCTTGACCCTCGTTTAACTTTGATCGAGGTTGGTGAACCAGAATTTTGCGTTGAAGAGTTGAATGCCGGCTTTACCGCGGTTAGCTTTTAATCGAGGTTGGTGCACTCTAACTATAGAGACGATTTAGTGTTGTTAAATGTCTTTTACTAGTTTGCAAAAACAGACATAATGTCTTACGGGATAGCCGCAATCAGTGATTTTATAATGTTACTTAAAATCCGTCTTGATTGCAAATTTTTTTATTATTCATATGACCGGTTTCGGTTCATTCAGAACCATCTTCAGATCTGTAAAAATAATTATACTAATTTACTATTTCACGAAAGCAAATCTTTTTCATCCTGTCTAATCAACATCAAATGTACCAGAACGTACCTGATATTTCAGTTACAGGAGTAACCCGTCAAAATCCAGCAACATTCACATGCTACGTCAACATAAAATTGGTTGGCAGAGTGCACGTCATTTATATTAAATATAACACAATTACCGACAGGTGGCGTCTGGTACATTTGTTACATTTCATTTGCACATACTGTATTCAGTATGTGTTACTGTTTTTTTTTAATCCTGACAAGTACAGATTTTAGCTTTGACATCTACATATATTAATTAAATATTTTTAATATAAAAAAGATCTACTGAATACAGTATGTGCAAATGAAATGTAACAAATGTACCAGACGCCACCTGTCGGTAATTGTGTTATATTTAATATAAATGACGTGCACTCTGCCAACCAATTTTATGTTGACGTAGCATGTGAATGTTGCTGGATTTTGACGGGTTACTCCTGTAACTGAAATATCAGGTACGTTCTGGTACATTTGATGTTGATTAGACAGGATGAAAAAGATTTGCTTTCGTGAAATAGTAAATTAGTATAATTATTTTTACAGATCTGAAGATGGTTCTGAATGAACCGAAACCGGTCATATGAATAATAAAAAAATTTGCAATCAAGACGGATTTTAAGTAAGTCTTTTACTAGTGTTGGCATATTCTGAAATTCCAAACCGAGCGAGGTGGCACAGTGGTTAGCATACTGGATTCGCATTCGGGAGAATGCCAGACTGAGATTCATTGGAAGAATCCTAAGGAAATGCAGTCCTGAGGTTCTGCTTCGCCACTAATTACCTCTTTGTCGACAGGACGTTAAACACCAATCTCGTGCTTCTCTTCTGAAATCCAAAAATTAGCGCACCCTAAACAGGATTTATCAACACTCGTTTTGGACGGTTCTAGTACGGATCTCGATAAGAGGGTATTATAATTTAAAGATTGTTGACGTCATATATAGTGGTGCAAAAACTTTTTTTTTTTTTTGGTTTTAAATAAATAGATATAATTGCCGCACCTCTTATCTGCAGCGTAGCTTAGGTAGCCGGTACCAGGTTTGCGATGATTTTTGTTTTGTTTTGAAATAAGAAAGTACGATTGCTGTAAGACAGATTACTCCTAAATGTGCATTCCTTCTACAACATAATGAGAAACTATCAAGTTTGGTTAAAACAGCGAAAAAAGGAATGATCATAACGCAATGTTCAGTTGTAAAAACAAATTTTAGCTTATAAAAGAAAAGAATGTTTCATTGCCGAATGCTCTAATTTGACAATCATAAATGTCTTGTTTAACTTTACTTACAAGTTGTTGTTGGCCGGCCAGTGTGGCCGAGCTGTTCTAGGCGCTTCAGTCTGGAACCGCACGACCGCTATGGTCGCAGGTTCGAATCCTATCTCGGGCATGGATGTGTGTGACGTCCTTAGGTTAGTTAGGTTTAAGTAGTTCTAAGTTCTAGGGGACTGATGGCCTCCGATGTTAAGTCCCATAGTGCTCAGAGCCATTTGAACCATTTTGTTGTTGTTGTGGTCTTCAGTCCAGAGACTGGTTTGATGCAGCTCTCCATGCTATTCTATCCTGTACAAGCCTCTTCATGTCCCAGTACCTACTGCAACCTACATCCTTCTGAATCTGTTTAGTGTATTCATCTCTAGGTCTCCCTCTACGATTTTTACCCTCCGCGCTACCCTCCAATACTAAATTGGTGATCCCATGATGCCTCAGAATGTGTCCTACCAAGTCAAGTTGTGCCACAAATTCCTCTTCTCCCCAATTCTATTCAATACCTCCTCATTAGTTATGTGATCTACCCATCTAATCTCAGCATCCTTCTGTAGCACCACATTTCGAAAGCTTCTATTCTCTTCTTGTCCAAACTATTTATCGTCCATGTTTCACTTCCATACATGGCTACACTCCATACAAATACATTAAGAAAAGACATTCTGACACCTAAATCTATACCCGATGTTAAGAAATTTCTCTTCTTCTGAAACGCCTTCCTTGCCATTGCCAGTCTACATTTTATATCCTCTCTACTTCGACCATACTTACGAGTAATAAGATGATTTAATGGGTGAGGAATATATTATTTAAGACGACGCAGCTGGATGATTATTCGCTAAAGATGCGTTGATCGCAGAAGAATAACGTATTAATTGAAAACTGGAGACAAGAGGAAGTATCACAGCCAAGTGAAGTGGACGTTATAGTAATCTGTGAAGCAAAAAAATGATAGAAGCATTGCCTGTAAGCAATGTTAATCAATATTTTCGGCTTTACAGGCATAATAGATCGAATGTAAGAAAATAAGAAATTAAATAAAAAGTATATTAACTTTTCACGATATGAGACGGAAACAAAAATCGAAACAACTTAATTCACGAAAGCAAAAATTTCGGACGTCAGCAGAAATCGTAGAAATGTATGCGGACGCTATATTAAAAGTTGAAAATATGGATAAATCCGCATAAATGCGGACGTATGGTAACTATGCCTTAACTGCAACAGCTGCATCCACAGACAAAACAGCAAATTAAGAACTTTGAAGGAACATTACTGAAGACTTCTGGCATTTTTATGCTTGAGTGTTAATAAAGTTTCCGATAAACATTTGTTAATCTGACCACTCGGAGCAGTGGAGCGAGAGTTACGTATCGGGCAGCCGACGTCAGGCGCAACCCCCTTTGGACTTCCTGCGGCGATTGTGCCAGACAGAAGCCGTGTCGCGCCTTTTAGGTGGGCGGCCGGTCTTTTGTGCCCGTCCAGGTGGCAACACTGACCGGCGCAATCCTTCCTGAAAGGCGCGGAGCGCTTTGTCCCGCGTGGGCGAAAGTAATTCGTCAGCATTACCGGCTCTTCTGCAGGTGTCACGGCCCCAGACAAACCCCACACCGCCAGTTACCGGCCACCGGCCAAAGCGCGCAAAAAGGGACGAAGGCGAGAGTGTAACCAACTCTGCTAGTGTACGCGCGTGTATGGTCGGCTGCAACGATCTCTACTGCAAAAAAAAAAAAAAAAAGAGTTCTGTAAAGTAAAAGTAATTTTTACAGACATTCCCGTTTTCGAACAGATTTACATGACAATATGCCTATGCAGCTCACCTTAATCTTTTGTAGTACTATGGAACACGTTTTACCGTATTTGACCAAAAATGTCGTCTGCAGGAATCAACACGGATTCCGCAAAAACGATCTTCTGCAACACAGATCGCTCTGTACGTTCACGATACGCTGAAAATAGTAGTCAGCAGTGCGTAGGGTGAAGTGTGATTTTGATTCCGGGCGGTGTTCGATATATTTCCGCTTAATGAACAAAACACGAGAGTAAGTAATATAAGCTCAGCCTTGTGGTAGGATTGAAGAGGTTGGCCGGCCAGTGTGACCGAGCGGTTCTAGGCACTTCGATCTAGAACCGCGCGAACGCTACGGTCTCAGGTTCGAATCCTGCCTCGGGCATGGATGTGTGTGATGTCCTCACGTTAGTTAGGTTTAAGTAGTTCAAGGGGACTGACGACCTCAGCTGTTAAGTCCCATAGTGCTCAGAGCCGTTTGAACCATTTGAAGAGGTTGTAGTAAGCAGAACACATCAAGTCGATCTTAACGTACAAAACTCTTTAGAGGTAAAAGTAATTTCGACCGTATCCTAAGCGAGTGTTTTATGACCATTGTATTGTGTTGTGTATGTTAAGGGGGGGGGGGGGGCACAACCCCACGACGACTATCGCAGTCCACTTCACCCCGCCACACCGAACCACTCTTTCAGGGGTATTGTGCGGTTCGGCCCCCGTTGGACCCTCCCCAGGAAACGTCTCACACCTGACGAGTGTAACCCCCATGTTTGCGTGGTAGAGTAATGGTGGTGTACGCGTACGTGAAGAACTTGTTTGCGCAGCAATCGCCGACATAGTATAGCTGAGGCGGAATAAGGGGAACCAGCCCGCATTCGCCGAGGCAGATGGAAAACCGCCTAAAGACAATCCACAGACTGGCCGGCTTACTGTACCTCGACTCAAGTCCGCCAGGCGGATTTGTGCCGGGGACCAGGCGCCCCTTCCCAATCCGGAAAGCTGTGCGTTAGACCGGCCAACCGGGCGTCCTATATGACCATTAATAATTCATTATTCACTGCCCAAAGCCTGAATAACCACATATTTCAGCGCGGACCACGCAGAGACGTACAGGAAGAGCGTCAATGAGGCTCTGCAAGATACTGACAATCATGTAGAACCATGGCGACTCCATTGCCATGGCCTGTTCTGCTAGGTTTCTCAATTGACGATACATGGCGGTTACAGCCTGATCGGAGTGCCCCCACTGTTTCTCGATTGGGTTTAAATTCGGGAAGTTTGGAGAACGGTAAACTCTTCCTGGTGCTTTTCGAACGACGCTGTGTGACACGTTGTATTGTCCTGCTGGTAATGCCATTGCGCCGTGGAAAAATGAGCAGATTATAGGGGTGGACATGGGCCCCAAGGACAGATGATAACTTGTGTTAATCCACTCTGACTTCCAGAATAGTATAGCGCTCCCTCCTCTCGCCTGGACCCTCCCGACGATTGTTGCAGGGCGTTTGCTCTCAGATGTTTCCGAGGTACATGCCAACAGCCATTTGTCCGGTGGATTCATCTGAAAAGGGCACCTGTCGCCACTCAGTGCGTGTCCAGTTCCGATACTGGCGTTGAAATTCCAGCCTTCGTAGCCGACGAGCAGCAGTCAGCACGGGTGCATGAACCAGCCACGTGTTGGGGATGCCCATACGCAGGAATGCTCGTTAAAGGTTGCTGCCGGTCGGAGTGGCCGAGCGGTTCTAGGCGCTACAGTCTGGAACCGCGGGACCGCTACGGTCGCAGGTTCGAATCCTGCCTCGGGCATGGATGTGTGCGATGTCCTTAGGTTAGTTAGGTTTAAGTAGTTCTAAGTTCTAGGAGACTGATGACCTCAGCAGTTAAGTCCCATAGTGCTTAGAGCCATTTGAACCATTTGAAAGGTCGCTGAGGAGCCACTGTTGGTAGCCACTTGGTTCAACAGGGCTGTCAGTTGCTTAACAGTTTCACGTCTGTTCACCTGCACACATCTCTGCAGCTGTCGTTCACCCCTGTCATCTATGACCCATGGTGCACCACACTTGCATCGATTGTGGACAGCGCCATTTTGCCATGCATGGTATAGGCCTATTTTAACCATGGCGGCACGTGAACAGTTTATAAACTTAGCCGTTTCGGAAATTCTTCCATCCTTGGCTCGAAAGCTAATGATCATGTCCTTTTGGACATCAGATAACTCCCTCCATTTCTGCATTACGACTACTGCAGTTTTTTCCGACCCCCCCCCCCCTTTCAACGCTTTATACAGGGTGATTCAAAAAGAATACCACAACGTTAAAAATGTGTATTTAATGAAAGAAACATAATATAACCTTCTGTTATACATCATTACAAAGAGTATTTAAAAAGGTTTATTGGCTGAAATGGCACAGAAAACGTTCACCTTAGGCGAGTCACGTTCATACTGAGTTGTTTCCCGCGGATTCTCAGTGCCCCATATACAGACATTGTGACGGTTGACTTTCCCGTTAGTGTGGAAAGTTGCTTCATCACTAAACACAATCTTTGAAACGAAAGATTCATCTGTTTCCATTTGAGCAAGGATAAAATCACAGAAATCGATTCTTTTAATCTTATCAGCTGCAGACAGTGCTTGAACCAATTTCAGACGATAAGGTTTCATAACTAACCTTTTTCGTAGGACTCTCCATACAGTTGATTGTGGAATTTGCAGCTCTCTGCTAGCTTTGCGAGTCGATTTTCCTGGGCTGTGAACAAATGCTTGCTGGATGCGTGCTACATTTTCATCACTCGTTCTCGGCCGTCCAGAACTTTTCCCTTTGCACAAACACCCATCCTCTGTAAACTGTTTATACCAACGTTTAATACACCACCTATCAGGAGGTTTAACACCATACTTCGTTCGAAATGCACGCTGAACAACTGTCGTCGATTCACTTCTGCCGTACTCAATAACACAAAAAGCTTTCTGTTGAGCGGTCGCCATCTTAGCATCAACTGACGCTGACGCCTAGTCAACAGCGCCTCAAGCGAACAAATGTACAACTAAATGAAACTTTATAGCTCCCTTAATTCGCCGACAGATAGTGCTTAGCTCTGCCTTTTGTCGTTGCAGAGTTTTAAATTCCTAAAGTTGTGGTATTCTTTTTGAATCACCCTGTATATTCTCCACTATTCATGCTGCCGCCTGCCATGTGTGAGTGGTTATTGCTAGGTTGATGTCGAATAGGTAGTGGTCACATTAATTTGACTGTGTCGTGTATTCTAGTGCTTTATGAGGCTTCGCGTGTAGATTGTTGCTGCATAAAAGGTGAAGAAAAATTCGCACACTCGGACTTTGCAGCGCGATTCCTCGCGGTCTAGCAATGCAAAACTGTCTCTCACAAAACGTCGTACTGCAAAATTTCGGGCAGTAAATGGCCGTTAGAGATTGACAGTGTGGCAACACTGTAATCACGTGTACGGAAACTACGGGGTGTTCAAAAAGTCTCTCCGCAGTGCCATATGATTGTTAGCCACGCGTGCCATATGCCGCAGTGAATATACCGAAATGAAACTCAATGAAATACAAGTTATTAATTTATTGAATATTCATTTTTACTTACAAATATTCAGATTAAATGCTGAAAGTCAATTCGTCTAATCATGTTTCCAAACACAAGCTGTAATATTTCTTCTCTAAAAGAAGCAGTCAGAGTGGATATTGCAGTTTTCAATTCATCGATGGATTTTGGACGGTTTTTATAGACCGTTGATTTCCCTGCACCCCAGAAGAAAAAGTCAGGTGATGTTAAGTCAGGCGATCGTGGAGGCCAATGTCCCTGTGAAATTATGCGATCATCAAAAACATCAGCAAGTAGTGACATTGAAACGCGAGCTGTATGCGCGGCTGCACCATCTTGTTGAAAATAACCGTTCAGTGTTTCGCTTAACGCAAGTTCTCCTATGAATGGGTTTCAGAATATCCAGAATATCACCGCTCAGTATCGTTGTGCGTTTATTGTTTCGTTGAAAAATATGGGACCCACAATCCGACGTCTAGAAATTGCAATGCAAACTCCTATTTTCACAGAATTAAGTAGTTCCTCATGAATACACAGTGGATTTGCAGTACTCCACATATGAGAATTTTGCGAGTTCATGTACCCGGATAAATGAAACCATACCTCATCAGTGAAAAATGTTTCGTTAAGAATATCCCTTCCATTTTGTTGAACGAAATTTTTGAACCATTGATAATAATGCAGTCTCTTGCCATGATCAGTATTTTTCAGTTCTTGCACGACTGACTGGGAAAAGTTCTAATTTTTTCCTTACAGCTATGTGGGCCGTTCCGACACTAACATCGATTTCCTTGGTGAGTTTTCTTACTGACTTGTTCGGACTCATGGACATTTTGTCGGGAATATCGAGTAGTTTATCCTCAAATAAAACGCTAGGTCGACCACTTCTCGGTGCATCTGTCACTGAACCCGTACTTCGAAATTTGTTAATCAAATCTCGCACAGTATCGCTATGTGGGAGTGTTGTCTCCCGGAAAACTGAATTAAATGTTTGACGAACTGAATGTGTATTTAGCGCCAGCTTTGAACACTTGGTCGACTAAAAACACACGTTCTTCAATGGTTAGCATTTTAACAGTAACAAAAAAGGATCAATCGAACAAAGGAACTAAACTTGAACGTTCACGTCAACACGTAACGACACACACCAACGATACTACTGACACTGGATGAGATAAACGGAACAGTGGAATGTTGGGAGAGTCCACTTGAAGGGAAGTAACCCAGGGAGGCGAACAATCATATGGCACGCGCGGCTAACAATCATACGGCACTGCGGAGAGACTTTTTGAACACCTCGTGTTTCTGTGAGGATACAGCAGTAGTGCAGTGAACAGCATTTTGGATTAGCATGCAGGAAGTCGAGGGTTCGTTTCCAGATCAAGGCCTATTTCTTTTTATTTGCTGAAAGTAGTCTGCGTGGTACGGCATTTGGCGTCTTAATCATCATACAGCGATTACAGTGGGTCTTCTATAAAACATTTGCCGTTATGTACTACGAACACAAAAATCGAAGTACAATCGTTTTCAGTAGCCAGCTTTTAAAGAAACCATTTGCACGTTGTGGACGCGAACTGTTGCGCACCTCTGCATCGATTTCATTCCAAACTTGTTTTGCATGTACCCTCCCCTAGTGGCCCAATCTATTAATACCAACTATTATTCTTGCCACGTTCTGGTCCATTACATTTCGTTTGGGCCTTACGTCACCAGTAGAACTAGAAATAATTTCGATAGGACAATTGAGGGAGGGTACACAGCAAACAAGTTTGGAATCTATAAGATGCAGTGGTGCGAAACAGTTCGTGTACACAATGTGCAAATGATTTCTTTAAAAGCCGACCAATGGAAACTATTGTACTTCCATTTCTGTGTTCGTATTACGTAACTGCAAATGTTTTGGAGGAGACCCACTGTAATCGCTGTATGACGATTACAGACACCAGGTACTATACCACACAAACTACTTTTACCAACTAAAAACAAATCAGCCTCGACCCGGAATCGAGCCCTCGACCTCCCGAGTGCTAACCCAAAACGCTATCCACTGCGCCAATTGTAAAGCACTGCTGCTGTGTCCTGGCAGACGCAGAAACCGTACTTGTGCTAACAGTGTTGCCAGATTGCGAGTGTCTACACCCATTTACTGCCTGAAATATTCGCAGAAAAAAACTTTGTGAGAGACGTTTTTGTATTGCCATTATGTGAGGAATTGCGTTGGCAAGTCAGAGTGCGCGAATTTTTTCGTCACCCTGCATAGAAAAGTCGCAAGGCCAGAAAATTGGCCGGTCGGTGTGGCCGAGCGGTTCTAGGCGCTTCAGTCTGGAACCACGCGACCGCTATAGTCGCAGGTTCGAATCCTGCCTCGGGCATGGATGTGTGTGATGTCCTTAGGTGAGTTAGGTTTAAGTAGTTCTACGTTCTAGGGGACTGATGACCTCAGATGTTGAGTCCCATAGTGCTCAGAGCCATTTTTTGAACCAGAAAATTGTTGCGAAATACAGTAAGGCATGTAGAGGATCCTATGGTAGCATCATGCAAGGACAGGCCGTTGACCCTCAAATTAAACAAATGTAACTTCATTTTCGGTTTGGACGTCTTTGCCTGTCCGAAACTAACCAGTTTAAAACTGATAGCACAGTCTTCTTGGTGGCCGTCCTATCCTCCTTCTACACTTGGGTCTGTAGTCATAGATTTTCTTTTCTATCCTGCTTTAATCCACCTCACTGTTCCTCTTATCATCTAATTTTTATCCTGCCAAAGGTCTCAGAAATTTCCTTTCTGCCGCTTCAGTTCTCTGTAAGTGCTATGTCATTTAAGTCCATAGTGTAATAAAAGTACAGTCATAGTGTTATAGAAGTTAAGTTCTGTCCTTCCTTGGTTCTACTCAGGAACCTTCTTTTAACCGTACCTAGCATGTGTAAGCACCTTTATATTTGAAACTTCCTGGCAGATTAAAACTGTGTGCCGGACCGAGACTCGAACTGCAGGTTCGCAGGAGAGCTTCTGTAAAGTTTGGAAGCTAGGAGACGAGGTACTGGCAGAAGTAAAGCTGTGAGGACGGGGCGTGAGTCGTGCTTGGGTAGCTCAGATGGTAGAGCACTTGCCCGCGTAAGGTAAAGTCCCGAGTTCGAGTCTCGGTCCGGCACACAGTTTTAATATGCCAGGAAGTTTCATATCAGCGCACACTCCGCTGCAGAGTGAAAATCTCATTCTGGAACCTTTATATTTTATTCTCAGTATCATTATCACAGATATATGAGGTATCACAGCCCAGGTGGCCGAATACATGGACTTGTTCTAATATGTTATTCTCGATTATGATTTTAGATCTAAGGTGTTCTTCTCAACGAAAGGTGATTACTTTGGTTTTTTTGTGAATATGGTTCAGTTAAATGGTACATATTGCACAAAATATACAGAAGATCCATTATTGTTTGATTACGCGATTGCCAAACAATCATTTGAAACAGACATATTCATTAAATAAAACTAATTGAGGTGTATGCTGAGGTTAGCCAGAGAGTCATTGGACGAAGTCTCCGGAAGTGTAATGTACCCAAGAGGGGGTACCGCATCTTATAAAACCATTGAATATTTCGTCCATAAAGTAACGCATTACGAGACCTGTCACTATTGACATATGTAAATGAAAGAGTTTTCCCCACCAGTCATTTATTTTGCCAGTGCACGTTTTGACAGGTCACCTTCAGATGGAGAATTTTTAAATTACGTATCTGATGTTAGTGAAGAGCACAGACGCCTTTCCACAGCTGACGTATAGGTTATGATGTTTCTTTTGCTGGTGAAAGAAACTTTAATGTCGCTTCAAATACCTTATGTATATCTTCTTACGTACATCTTTGAAGTGCCGATGTAAACATAACATACATTGGAGAGGACACACAAGTCGCAGCGTGCTGACTTAGGTCACGTTGGAATGTGACAGTTTCCTTGCGAGTTGACGAAGCTGACGAATGTGAAAACAAGAAACCTCATTGTTGCGACAGACTGGTCTCTAGCTTAGCCCGAGGTCTAGGTTACGTTGGAATGTGACAATGAGGTCGTGAGTTAGTGAAGCCAACGAATGTGGAATCAAAAGGCTACCTGAAGTGTCTTGCACACTGCAGGAATGTCAGCTCATTCCTGTCGATCTCCTCACAAGCGTAGCTCCGCACCCCTATGACAACTCCAATAAAGTGGGCGTTTCTGTTGTCAACAGCAAACACCGTGACTGGAACAAGTTTTTTTTCCAAACAACACACACTGCGTATACCCTCTACATATGCGTTGTTGTGCAGGTATTTTCAGTGGATTGCAGATATAAAAGTGAATGGGGTAAAACGTGAAACGAAATGCAGCAGAAAATATCCCTGAAAAACCTTACATATCGTGTCGGTGGCGTCCGGGTTCACCCTGTGCACTGCCTGATCAAAAGTTCCCAGACACCTATTAGTGGGCATTAATATGGAGTGTGTCCATCCGTCACCTTTATGATGGCTTGAACTCTGCTGGGGAGTCTTTCAACGAGGCGTCTTAATGTCTTTGGAATAACTGCAGCCCATTCATCTTCAAGAGCCGAAATCACAGGAGGTAGTATCGTTGGACGTCGGTGTCTACAGCGAAATCAAATTCCTAATTCATCCCAAAGATGTTCCATTGGGTTCAGATCGGACTCTGAGCAGGCCAGTCCATTTCGTAAAACTTGTTGTCCACAAATCATTGCCTCACTCATTCTGCTTGATGACAGGGTGCGTTGTCATCGTCTCGGAACCATTTCTCTACTGTAGGCAGTACACAATACCCATATCCTTTCTCATTCAACGTCTTCTTAAGCGCAGTAACAGGCAACACCCTCAACACAGTAACACCACCTCCTCCCAACCTCACTGTCGGCACTACACATGATGGCAGGTAACGTTCTCCAGCCAGTCGTCAAACCCAAACCCTTCCATCGGACTGCCACAGGGTGTAGCGCGATTCATCACTCCAAATCACTCGTTTTCCAGTCATCCACTGTCCAGTGGCATCGCTCTTCACATTTTCTCAAGCGCCCCTTAACACTGACTACAGAAATGGGTGGCTTATGGGAAGCTGTTCCAACACTGTATCACTTTCTCTTCCATTCCGTACCCACAGTCACTGTGCAAGCTGGGCTGCTGGCAGCACTCTGGGACTGACAACTGATTTCTTTCCTCTCATTTCATGCGTTTTTTTCATCCACCCCAAACGATCCTCGGCGGTTACCGCCCACCAATACATGAGATCTGACTTGTCTTGATTTATCTGTGGTTGTTCCTTGCCGTTTCCACTTCACATTCACATCACTTACAGTGGACTTGGGCTGTTTTAGAAAGGTTAAAATGTTCATGATGGATTCTTACTCAGGTGACACCCAATGACTACTCTACATTCGAAGCCACTGAGCTCTCCTGACCGACCCATTCTGTTCAAAATGTCCAAATGTGTGTGAAATCTTATGGGACTTAACTGCTAACGTCATCAGTCCCATAGGTTTACACACAACTTAACCTAAATTATCCTAAGGACAAACACACACACCCATGCCCGAGGGAGGACTCGAACCTCCGCCGGGACCAGCCGCACAGTCCATGACTGCAGCGTCTCAGACCGATCGGCTAATTCCGCGCGGCGACCATTCTGCTGTTACTACATTTCTAATGAAAAAACAATACTTCTCCCCCCCCCCCCTGTTATACTGGCGAGTGTGTCTCTCTTGGGATGCAGCGACCAATTCCGACTTAAGGAACGGGTTGTTTCGACAACTTTGATCAAATTGTGTGTATGGCTTTTTCTTACGCACATCTCGCTAAAAGACGTTGAAAACATTATTAGATTAGAGCTCATACAGAGGGTTCCCTAGCATCGTTTCTCCTTTCAATTTTCGCTGCTGGAACGGAGGGGGGGAGGGCAGATGGAGGTGTCGAATTAACTTGGGCTGCAGCTGGTAGAAACGGAAGAAGAAAAGGAGGAAGAGGAGACGGAGACGTTTTCCAGAAGATGGTTGAGGAGGGATGGGACAGAAGGGTGGACGGGGAGGGGATGGGGGGTTGAGGCGGGGTGGCTTCGAGATAGCATCGGTCCAGCGCCGACCTTGACTGTGACGGCAGCGAAAGCTACCCTAAGACAGAGGAATGCAGCTGACCGCCGGCCACGCCCCCTGCAGACAAAGCGAGCTTGCGGCGGCACGGTCATCCCGGTCGCCGGGAGCCCTTTGTGGCCGCCGCCAGGCACAAAGGCAAGCAGGCAACAGGCAGCGGGCAACGAGCAAGGATTGCGACTCTGGCGATTTATGGGCGGCACAGGGGGGAGTCCGGCCCGCGGACACTCCCTGCCGGAGGCTGCAGCGGCTCGAGACGTACACGTGCGGGAACACAGCGAAACTTCCGCAAGGGTGCGTTCGTGCTGCAGCCTAGCTGCTCGGACCTCACTAGCATGGCCCGGCGGTGACGAAACAAGCCCACTGAGTCTTAACTTCTATAGGGATTGAACAAAAATGTGAAAACTCCAAAAACTGTTTACTGTCACGGCTAATACGAAGCTGGAAGCCCATCGGCATTCAAAACAGCTTCAAGTCGTCTCGGAATTGATAGCAACAGGTCCTGTATCATTTTCAAGTGAATTTTAAATTCTCTTCCTGCAAAATTGTGGAGGCTGAATAATACTGAGATCTGGTGACTGTGGAAGCCAGGACAGATGCAAGATTTCATCTCGTTCGCACAAAACCAGTTCTGGGCGATGCGAGTTGTGTGAGCAGTGCCCTGTTGTCTTGCATCATTGCATCAGCATCGGGGAACAAACTTTGTACCACGGGATGAACCTGAGCAGCCGGAATGGTCACATAACCCATCGTACCAATGCGACCTTGCGGATCAACCTTGGGGCACATGGAATACCACGACATGGCTATCCAAATCATCACCGACTCCTAGTTACGCGTCACTCTCTGGACGTAACAAACTCGGCCAGACGTTGGAAAAAGTGTCAAACCAGTCACACCCGACCAAATGACTTTCTTCCATTTCTCCATAGTCCAGGTTTTATGAACTCGGCACCACGTTTTCCTTTTACGGGAATTTGCATTACTAATGAGAGGTATTGGAATATCAGCTCACCCTGGAGTTCGCTTCTTATGCAGCTTACTTCGAGCTGTTTTGGTGCTGACAGGATTCGCGAGTGGGACATTGACTTCTGCAGTGGCTATTCAGCTTCCGTCCTCTCATTTTTCATCAGAATCCTCTTCAATGTCCGTCTGTCACAATCACCCAACACACACTTTCGTCCGCGTTTTGACTTAGCGGATAATGTTTTTCCACCTTCTCTGTATGTGGTATACTTAATCGATATGGTGCATCTTGAAATATCATGCACTTTGGCTCCCTTAGTTACGGAAGCAGCATCAACAATTTGTCTATGTTCGAATTCACTTAGCTCCGGCGTAACGCAATCAAAATTACAAAGAGCTCTGTTTTGACCTTGACTGACGCTTGCAACATACTGAGGGTACTGCACAGATGCTGTTCGTGGTCAACCGGCAGCGGTTCTAGGCGCTTCAGTCTGGAACCGCGCTGCCGCTATGGTCGCAGGTTTGAATCCTGCCTCGGGCATGGATGTGTGTGATGTCCTTAGGTTAGTTAGGCTTAAGTAATTCTAAGTCTAAGTGACTGATGACCTCAGATGTTGAGTCCCACAGTGCTTAGAGACATTTGAACCATTTTATGTTCGTGGTCAAATACAGCGCAGCCTGCTGGCTTGACTAACAGCTGCGTTTGTGTTCGAGTGTGCATTTCGCTCGGTGTATGCATATTTTTGTCCAACACTCGTCCATACAGCGTGGCGCAGGGAACGGGAAATTTTGTTGTCAACACTGTAATATTGACAGCTATTCGGAAGTGATGCATAGCTGTTGTGAACGCGGTGCTATTTAATAATCATGCGGCATTTTGAAGTGGTGCGGAGCCTGCTGTCGTAGTGAGAGTATTTTACAAGCATAGCGATAGTGTCATTGCTGCGCAAAAGGTTTTTCGACAGCATTACCATCTAGGCCGCTATGGACGTGTGTTCATGCGATTACAAAGTGGAGGCGCCATTTTGAAGAAACTGGTTCTACCCCAAGAAAAGAAGCCTGCTGGTGGCGTTCGAACAGTACGTAGCCGAGAGGACATTGCAGCTGTTCGCGTTTCTGTCGAGAGGTACTTTTGCCGATCCGGTCGACAACATACATCAGCGCTAGAGACTGGGCGACGAAGTGTACAAAGAATATTGCACGAATTAGAGTTCCACCCCTTAAGTTTACTGACTGTGCAGCAATGAAATCCACGAGATCCTGTCTCGCATAGGGAATTTAGCGAACGGGTGTTGTATAATATCAACGAGGACACCGATTTGCTTAACAACATATGAATGTTAGACGAAGCCCACTTCCACCCTAATGGATATGTTAAGAAACAGAATTTCCGTGTCTTGGCACAGATAAATCCTTGCGAGTTTCACGAGCGTACGTTAGGAGGTATTGAATAGAATTGGGGAGAAGAGGAGCTTGTGGCACAACTTGACTAGAAGAAGGGATCGGTTGGTAGGACATGTTCTGAGACATCGAGGGATCACCAATTTAGTATTGGAGGGCAGCGTAGAGGGTAAAAATCGTAGAGGGAGACCAAGAGATGAATACACTAAGCAGATTCAGAAGGATGTAGGCTGCAGTAGGTACTGGGAGATGAAGAAGCTTGCACAGGATAGGGTAGCATGGAGAGCTGCATAAACCAGTCTCACGACTGAAGACCACAACAACAACATCAACGTTACATACCGCCAAGGTTACAGTATGGTGTGCTGTATCAAGTCATGGTGTCAAGACCCTTACTTTTATGAACGTGATGATTGCATTGTAAGAGTGTGACATCCGCTGGGTATATTGATATGCTTGAAACATACCTTACACCGAGACTGCAAGATCATAACATTGAAAACCTGTGGTTTCAGCACAAGGGAGCCACGTCACATGCTGCTCGACAACCGATAGAAGCCATTCACCAGTTATTTGGAAGGCAGGTCATTTCACGTAACGATGACGTTCCATGAGCTGTGACATCCCCTGATTCTATGTGCCTTTTCTTTCTGTGGGGACATCTTAAAAAAATGTGTGCCCTACACGTCATGCAACTATCCTTGAACTGAAACAGGATTGAAGAGGAAATCACTGTCAATCCCCCAGACATGCTACAACGAGCAATGTGGAGTTTCCATAACAGGCTGTAGCCTTAGACACATGTGCCGTGAAATCGACTATCAACGTTGAGCGTGCCCGGTTCAACGCACTGCTGAGCGCTCAGAAACGATGTGACTCGTGCATACACTCTTTACCAAATGGACGGGCGTAAACTTTTTACGTTATATGTATTAAAATTCACATTTCTTTCCTTTTCCGTATGCTAGTCATGTTGATCTGTCTGTAGTCGATATATATAAAAACTTCACTGTCCATGAACATGTACGGCAAAAAGGAAAGTATAATGTACAGTAAATAAGGACATTGGCTTCTTAAAGTTCTATTACAAATTTGCAATAGTCCTCTACATAAGATAAAAATTATTTCATCATTTTCATTTTTTAGTAAACCCTTAAGATCGTTCTTACTTGATCACTGTTCCTATTCAGTTACAGAATGTTTATAACATGTGAAATACAAATCTTGAAACAAGGAAGTGCAAATTATCGTACTGCAAGTAGCACAAGCTGTGTTGAAGATAAAGCCAATCGAACACACTCACCCCTCCGAAATAGCGAACTTATACTTACGTAACATACAGTATTATAGAATATACTTCCATTAAACTGATAAGAAAGTGCTAGAACCTATTAACAAACGCCGGCCGCGGTGATCTCGCGGTTCTAGGCGCGCAGTCCGGAACCGTACGACTGCTACGGTCGCAGGTTCGAATCCTGCCTCGGGCATGGATGTGTGTGATGTCCTTAAGTTAGCTAGGTTTAAGTAGTTCTAAGTTCTAGGGGACTGATAACCACAGCTGTTGAGTCCCATAGTGCTCAGAGCCATTTGAACCATATTAACAAACGCGAAGGTTAGTAAGAAAATATTAGGATCCAGTGAGACGCGAACCAGCAACATATCACCTGTTTTTTTTATTTTTTTTAATTTTTTTAATTTTTTTTTCACTATCCTACGACTCTACTCTTCACACGAAGGCAACCATGGATAATATACGACCATTCTTATCGTCTTAGCATCTGCTTAAAACGTTAATCGTAGATGTGTTACTGACATTTAAATCTAACAAATTGTATCAAGAACAATTCATTTTTAATGGATTCTTAATGTTGCGTGAAACGGCATACTTTGATACTATGATAGTTACAATAATTCATTAACTCCCATTTTCATGATGTATGCCGACGTTTTACTACAACAAATCGTACAATTAACGACGTGTTTTCGAGAGATTCTTAATTCTCTGGTGCTTAGAAACGGCATATATGCATATGACTTTCAAATGTAAGTCAATATGGCGTCTTGCGACTGTGTACTGATGACAGATGCCGGAAGTTTCATTGTTTTAAGTGTGTTAGTTATTGTTCAGTGCTGTATTGAGTAGAACTTTGTGTCACCCATTTTGCGAATTTGGAGATGGAAGAGATAGAGGAGCCACACGTCTGCATTAAATTTTTCGTAAAACCCAAGGAATTCTTTTCAGACACACATCAAATGATGCAGGAAGCGCCGGCCGCGGTGGCCGTGCGGTTCTGGCACTGCAGTCCGGAACCGCGGGACTGCTACGGTCGCAGGTTCGAATCCTGCCTCGGGCATTGGTGTGTGTGATGTCCTTAGGTTAGTTAGGTTTAACTAAGTTCTAGGGGACTTATGACCTAAGATGTTGAGTCCCACAGTGCTCAGAGCCATTTGAACCATTTTTTGATGCAGGAAGCCTACGGTGATTAGTGCTTAAGTGTTACGAATGGTTCACATGGTTTAAAAATGACCGTACGGAAGTTAAAGATGACCCTCATTCAGAATACCCTGCAACGTCTACCTAAGACACTCATACCACAAATGTCAACTAAATTGTGCGTGCCAATCGAAGACTGACTGTCCGAGAGATTGCAGAAGAATGTAACATTTCAGTTGGACCATTGCATGAAATCCTGACACAGCATCCCTCAAGACCAGAAAGACCTTCGCCTCGCAATCTGTGAAGAGCTTTTGGATTGCGCAAATGAAACGAGATGTTCCTAAAGAGAATCATAACTGGTGATGAGACATGGGTATAAGGTTATGATGTTGAGACTAAGGTTCAATCTTGACAGTGGGTTGGGAAAGGTGCTCCAAGAGCTAAAAAGCTCCTCAGGTCAGATCAAACGTCAAAGCCATACTGATAGTTTTCTCTGACTTTAAAGGATTAGTTTTTCGTGAATTCGTGCCACAGGGACAAACTGTTAGTCGATGGTATTATCGGGACATGTTGCGACGTTTGTGAGAAAATGTGAGAAGGAAACGACCTGAAATGTGGCGAGAAAATTCATGGCTCTTGCATCACAGTAACGCACCCGCACATTCATCCCTGTTGGTACTTGACCATTCTACAAAAAACGAAACCACTGTGCTGCCTCGTCCTCTGTACTCTCCAGGCCTGGCCCCCGCGGACTTTTTTTTATTTCCCTAGTTGAAAACGCCATTGAAAGAACGAAGATTTGCAACTACAGACGAGACAAAAGAAAATTCGCAGACGGCGCTTCGCACGTTCCAGCAAGATTGCTTCCGGAAGTGGAAACGGCTTTGCGAGCGGTGTATCAGTTGTGGAGGTGAGTATTTTGTAGGAGACCATGAACAATAAGTAAAAGATAATCGCAGAAAAAATTTGTTGATGAATTTTTTGACAGACCTCGTGTTCCAACTTGCTAGTACAGCCAGTCAAGCGCATTTCTTCTTCAGGTAATATGCGGCGCCGTAGCGGTCGTCGAGGTGTTGCCTAGAGGTGCAGGCAGGCGAACTGCGCTGACACATCTCGCTGACTCGGCTGTGGTACGGAGAACACAAGTAGCTCGGTTGCGGCGCAGAGATGTGCTGGCTGTCCGGCCTGGACACACAGGGAGAGGTCCCTCATTCGCTGCCCGGTGACGGTAGAGTTACGACGACGGCGCAGACGAACACAGACTGGGCTCACATACTGCCCAGCTGGCCGAACACACTGACGGGTTGGTACAGCGTCGGTTAAATACTGCTTCCAGGAGCTGACAGATGCGGAAGGCGCGAGGTTTCAGTGTCACTCGGAACCATCTGGAACAGGGCAATGGCCGGGGACAGGCGTAATCGCCAGAGCACCTCAACGACGCGGAAGCCTGTCAAACTGGAGCGGCTTCTAGAAGGCTGCCCCAAAGCACAGACACCCGGAACGGTGTCAAAAGTCTTGCTGCTGCTGAGGGGTGCCGACCAAGCATGGGCGACGGCCGGCTGGGGCCAATGTCAGGGGCTTGTGGTTTGATTTCGCCGCTCGTGGTCTGATGAAACAGGAGCTGATCACGCATTTCAGAGACCAGCACCTGATGTCTGGATGTGGCCGTGCTGCAGTCCTAGACTACGACTGCTGCTCCAAGTTCGGAAATACTCCCCAATGTGCATTTTCCACGATATGACATCAAAAACTCGGCACTCTCAACGTTGTCGTTAGAGTGCACGGCCCGTGTGCCCCTACATCTACATCTACATACATACTCCGCAATCCACCATACGGTGCGTGGCGGAGGGTACCTCGTACCACTCTCCCTGTTCCACTTCCAAACAGAACGAGGGAAAAATGACTGTCTATATGCCTCCGTACGAGCCCTAATCTCTCTTATCTTATCTTTGTGGTCTTTCCGCGAAATATAAGTTGACAGCAGTAAAATTGTACTGCAGTCAGCCTCAAATGCTGGTTCTCTAAATTTCCTCAGTAGCGAGCCACGAAAAGAACGCATCCTTTCCTCCAGAGACTCCCACCCTGCTTTAGAATGTGAACGCCAAAAGGAAGCATAGCTTTCCGATACATGCACTTTCCTCAATGAAAAATGCTTTTTCTGTCTTTCTTTTTCGTGCAAATTACGTTATTTCAAATTTTTCCGTTTCCCTGTGCTGCATACGCTACATACGAGGGTCACTCAAAAAGAAATGCACACTATTTTTTTTTAAATCCATCTTTTATTCTACATGTTTGTAAGCTTTACAATGTGTAGATACATCCTTTAACAACAATATTTTATTTCTCCACATAATTCCCATCCCTCTCAACTGCCTTACGCCATCTTGGAACCAGCGCCTGTATACCCGCACGGTAAAATTCTGGACCAATCTGTTGAAGCCACTGTTTGGCAGCGTGCACAAGGGAGTCATAATCTTCAAACCTTGTTCCACGAAGAGAGTCTTTCAGTTTCCCAAAGAGATGATAGTCACATGGAGCCAGGTCAGAGCTGTAAGGCGGGTGTTTCAGTGTTGGCCATCCGAGTTTTGTGATCGCTTCCATGGTTTTTTGACTGACATGTGGCCGTGCATTGTCGTGCAATAGCAAAACATCCTGCTTTTGCCGGTGTGGTCGAACACGACTCAGTCGAGCTTTAAGTTTCTTCAGTGTCGTCACATATGCATCAGAATTTATGGTGGTTCCACTTGGCATGATGTCCACCAGCAAGAGTCCTTCGGAATCGAAAAACACCGTAGCCATAACTTTTCCAGCAGAAGGTGTGGTTTCGAATTTTTTTGTTATTGGGTGAATTTGCATGATGCCACTCCATTGATTGCCTCTTCGTCTCTGGTGAAAAATGATGGAGCCATGTTTCATCACCTGTCACAATTCTTCCAAGAAATTCATCACCACCATTCTCGTACTGTTCCAAAAGTTCGCTGCATACAGTTTTTATTGTTTCTTTGTGAGGCACTGTCAATATCCTGGGAACCCACCTGGCATAAACCTTTTTTAACGCCAACACTTTCAGTATTCTGCAAACACTTCCTTCCCCGACCCCAACGTAGCGTGACAATTCGTTCACAGTGACGCGTCTGTCAGCAGTCACCAATTCGTTAACTCTCTGCACATTGTCTGGAGTGTGTGCAGTACGAGGCCTGCCGCTGCGAGGACAATCCTCAATATTTCCGTGCCCGCTTTCATCACGTAACCTACTTGCCCAACGACTAACTGTACTGCGATCGACAGCAGCATCTCCCTACACCTTTTTCAACCTCTTGTGGAAGTTTCCCACTGTCTCGTTTTCACAGCACAGGAATTCTATGACAGCACATTGCTTCTGACAAACGTCAAGTGTAGCAGCCATCTTGAAGACATGCTGTGACGGCGCCATTCACGGGAACAGGTTGAACTAAGTTTGAAAACAAGGGGGAAGGATGTATTTACACACTGTAAAGCTTTCACACATGCAGAATGAAAACTGTATTTTTACAAAAATAGTGTGCATTTCTTTTGGAGTGAAGTCCATAGCAGAGAGTATTTCCCATTGTACCATATATTAAGGTTTCTTCCCGCTCCGTTTTCACGTGGAGCACAGGAAAAATTACTTGTTAAATGCCTCTGTGGAAGCTGTAATTAGATTAATATTATCTTCGCGGTCACGACTTCACGTGCGCTCAGCAGCGAGGTTATGAGCGTTCGCACTCACTGAAAGAGAGATACGTAGGGGGTTGTAGCACATTTCTAGATTAGTAACTTAGTACTGGTACTTGAAATTGTGTAAGTATTTTTTCGAGTATCTTGAGCCATCTGCGAGCTCAGGGGTTTCTGAAGGCGACTGACATGCATACGTATTTCTCTTTATTGATATTTATCTCATAAATATTAAATATTGGGAATTACAACAGCGATCCTCTCGGTAGTGAGCTGTCGTACAGTATACTCAGACTCTTCGCATAATCAGTTTTCTTTAACAGATATAGCGTTAAAAAATGCAGACGAAGCACTTAGTGCGTATCGACTCACACGAACAATGCGCACCGAGCGAAGTATATCAGGCTGACTAGTGACTGGAGAGTTAAGTGGAAAAGACTTGAGTCGCGCGGCTGGACACTACGCTTCTAGGCGGGAGACCGCATGATTCACATCTTAGCTGCGCGTCGTACATGTAAGTACACTACTGGCCATTAAAATTGCTACACCACGAAGATGACGTGCTACAGACGCGAAATTTAACCGACAGGAACATGATGCTGTGATATGCAAATGATTAGCTTTTCAGAGCATCCACACAAGGTTGGCGCCGGTGGTGACACCTACAACGTGCTGACATGAAGAAAGTTTCCAACCGATATCTCATACACAAACAGCAGTTGACCGGCGTTGCCTGGTAACACGTTGCTGTGATGCCTCGTGTAAGGACGAGAAATGCGTACCAACACGTTTCCGACTTTGATTGTAGCCTATCGCGATAGCGGTTAATCGTATCGCGACATTGCTCCTCGCGTTGGTCCAGATCCAATGACTGTTAGCAGAATATGGAATCGGTGGGTTCAGGAGGGTAATACGGAACGCCGTGCTGGATCCCAACGGCCTCGTATCACTAGCAGTCGAGATGACAGGCATCTTATCCGCATGGCTGTAACGGATCGTACAGCCACGTCTCGATCCCTGAGTCAACAGATGGGGACGTTTGCAAGACAACAACCATCTGCACGAACAGTTCGACGACGTTTGCAGCAGCATGGACTATCAGCTCGTAGACCATGGTACGGTTACCCTTGGCGCTGCATCACAGACAGGGGCGCCTGCGATGGTGTACTCAACGACGAACCTGGGTGTGCGAATGGCAAAACGTCATTTTTTTCGGATGAATCCAGGTTCTGTTTACAGCATCATGATGGTAGCATCCGTGTATGGCGACATCGCGGTGAACGCACATTGGAAACGTGTATTCGTCACCGCCATACTGGCGAATCACCCGGCGTGATGGTATGGGGTGCCATTGGTTACACCTCTCGGTCACCTCTTGTTCGCATTGACGGCACTTTGAACAGTGGACGTTACATTTCAGATATGGTACGACCCGTGGCTCTACCCTTCATTCGATCCCTGCCAAACCCTACATTTCAGCAGGATAATGCACGACCGGGCCTTTCTGGATACAGAAAATGTTCGACTGCTGCCCTGGCCAGCACATTTTCCATATTTCTCACCAATTGAAAGCGTCCGGTCAATGATGGCCGAGCAACTGGCTCGTCACAATACGCCAGCCACTACTCTTGATGAACTGTGGTATCGTGTTGAAGCTGCATAGGCAGCTGTACCTATACACGCCATCCGAGCTCTGTTTGACTCAATGCCCAGGCGTATCAATGCCGGTATTACTGCCAGAGGGGGTTGTTCTGGGTACTGATTTCTCAGGATCTTTGCACCCAAATTGCGTGAAAATGTAATCACATGTCAGTTCTAGTATAATATATTTGTCCAATGAATACCCGTTTATCATCTGCATTTCTTCTTGGTGTAGCAATTTTAATGGCCAGTAGTGTATCTTAATGGATCACGGCTCGGCAAGCACTGCAGAGACGAGCAGCGCAAACAGGAGGTTTGTGTTGACGTCTGGCTGTGATTTCTGCGAAGTATTTTGTGGACAATGATTCTAATTGTTACATACTTGAACAGTGCTACGTTTCTGCTATAGGCGTATGTTATTTAAATCGCTTGTTAACAGCTTCATTGCTTTTAGTGTTGCTTGTGTCGTTTATAAGACTAGAAGTTACTGGCATCTACTTTTTGAAATTTGATTGCTCAGTTAGTAACATAAACAGCGCTACTTTTGCGCTGAGACAGCTATGGAAGATACCAGGTGGATGGACAATTTTGGAATCTCTGTGTCCTGCCATGATGAGCAGAGTACAACTAAGCCTCTCAAATGTTCTGCAAAAATGTGGCTAGACATGTGCAATCCGTGCTAACACAGTGGAAGAAATACACATGACGCTGTTTGCACTGGACACTAACTCCCGTCTCTGCCCAGTTGCAAAAGTTATATGTATTCTTACATCATTCCCTTTAGTACTACACTCCTGGAAATGGAAAAAAGAACACATTGACACCGGTGTGTCAGACCCACGATACTTGCTCCGGACACTGCGAGAGGGCTGTACAAGCAATGATCACACGCACGGCACAGCGGACACACCAGGAACCGCGGTGTTGGCCGTCGAATGGCGCTAGCTGCGCAGCATTTGTGCACCGCCGCCGTCAGTGTCAGCCAGTTTGCCGTGGCATACGGAGCTCCATCGCAGTCTTTAACACTGGTAGCATGCCGCGACAGCGTGGACGTGAACCGTATGTGCAGTTGACGGACTTTGAGCGAGGGCGTATAGTGGGCATGCGGGAGGCCGGGTGGACGTACCGCCGAATTGCTCAACACGTGGGGCGTGAGGTCTCCACAGTACATCGATGTTGTCGCCAGTGGTCGGCGGAAGGTGCACGTGCCCGTCGACCTGGGACCGGACCGCAGCGACGCACGGATGCACGCCAAGACCGTAGGATCCTACGCAGTGCCGTAGGGGACCGCACCGCCACTTCCCAGCAAATTAGGGACACTGTTGCTCCTGGGGTATCGGCGAGGACCATTCGCAACCGTCTCCATGAAGCTGGGCTACGGTCCCGCACACCGTTAGGCCGTCTTCCGCTCACGCCCCAACATCGTGCAGCCCGCCTCCAGTGGTGTCGCGACAGGCGTGAATGGAGGGACGAATGGACACGTGTCGTCTTCAGCGATGAGAGTCGCTTCTGCCTTGGTGCCAATGATGGTCGTATGCGTGTTTGGCGCCGTGCAGGTGAGCGCCACAATCAGGACTGCATACGACCGAGGCACACAGGGCCAACACCCGGCATCATGGTGTGGGGAGCGATGTCCTACACTGGCCGTACACCACTGGTGATCGTCGAGGGGACACTGAATAGTGCACGGTACATCCAAACCGTCATCGAACCCATCGTTCTACCATTCCTAGACCGGCAAGGGAACTTGCTGTTCCAACAGGACAATGCACGTCCGCATGTATCCCGTGCCACCCAACGTGCTCTAGAAGGTGTAAGTCAACTACCCTGGCCAGCAAGATCTCCGGATCTGTCCCCCATTGAGCATGTTTGGGACTGGATGTAGCGTCGTCTCACGCGGTCTGCACGTCCAGCACGAACGCTGGTCCAACTGAGGCGCCAGGTGGAAATGGCATGGCAAGCCGTTCCACAGGACTACATCCAGCATCTCTACGATCGTCTCCATGGGAGAATAGCAGCCTGCATTGCTGCGAAAGGTGGATATACACTGTACTAGTGCCGACATTGTGCATGCTCTGTTGCCTGTGTCTATGTGCCTGTGGTTCTGTCAGTGTGATCATGTGATGTATCTGACCCCAGGAATGTGTCAATAAAGTTTCCCCTTCCTGGGACAATGAATTCACGGTGTTCTTATTTCAATTTCCAGGAGTGTATATTGCCTTAATGTCCGCGACGCTCTTTCGCGGATCTAACAAGCATGTCATTAATGGTGCTGTTTTTCGATGTGTACGTTCAGTGTCTGCTAATAGTCCTATTTGGTATGGATCCTATATATCTGAGCATAGTCTAAGATGGGTCGTACTTGTGTTTTGTAAGCAATTTTCTTCGTAGACTGTTTGCGTTTCTTCAGTATCCTACCAATGAAACTACCATTCGCAAACAGTAACGTTCGTTGTGACCATACTAGGCAATTTTAAAAGTGAGAACTATAAGTGCCGATTTTAAACAAGCACTTATTTCAGCCATTTTGGGCGCGTAGCTATCTGGTACCAGAGGCATACAGATCGTCACAACGGCTTCATGATGGATAATATTATCGTCTTCTTATTTTCAATAGCATATCAGTAGGAAACAAGTACACACGCAATACATGCAGTAGACATAGATAAAAACTGATGAAGTATCACCTTAGAATCAGTACACCTGCGAATCATTCTACCACAGAAATTACATTAATAATGTTGGGTCGGTTCTTCACATATTCATCTATTTAAAATAAACAGTAAAATTTGTTGCTGCGTTCATAACTGTCTGGAAAGTACGCTGGATAATTGTTTTGACTATTGTTATAACTAGTGAAAGTACTTACAGTGTGAACAGTCTATATTCGAATGGCGTATTCATAACTGTCCTTCTGTCTCATTGTCCATAACAGTTGACGCGAACGACCAACTATTACTGCCGTCAGGCAATGAAGAGCACATCGTTTTTGCTTTAGAAACTGCAGATAATCCACTGTGAGATGCCTGCGTGACCAGTGATATGCCAGCAGCAAAACTCCCGTCGAACAACGAGCAGCGAGGTGTCAGCAGAATGCGTGCAGCATATACGTCCGTAATGCTGGGACTCGTCACAGGAGCCAATCTTATCGTGGTGGAATCGTGCTGCTCCTCACTTAAATTACATCATAAATAATGAAATAAGGTGAATTCGACTTCAATCCCAACGCTGGATGTTTGATAGGCAATGACCTGTATCTTTATTTTTATAGCCACAAACAGTTACATAACATTCATGGAGGTATATTTGATCCGTCGTTGCAACTACAAAAATGCGTTATTTTTTTCACCAGACGCGTTTCGCTTTATTGAGGTAAAGTATCATCAGTGGTCTGTAATTAAGTTTATTTACATTTTGATTTGCTTTTTAGATCGAAAAACAGTTCGTTAAGAATAGCTTGGTTTGTATTTATGGTGAGTTTTGGGATGATTTCTCGCTTACATCGGGAAATGCCGTCTGCTAGCACATCCCAACAACTCTATTAATCAAAGCCAAACCGAGTAACTGCTTGCATGAGGGCCAGAGGTGGACCAACGTATTATTGAATTGTTCAATTTGTAAAGGTGTTCCTGTTGTATAAATCATCCATTTTTCCTGAAATTTTAATGATTTATTTATCTGTACACGTACAGCGCCTCTACTGATTTTCGTCCCATTCGAATAGTTCCTTCGTGGTGCGTCGCTTTTTTTATTTTTTTATTAGAATCTATAGGAACTTTTCTTCTGATTTTGACCAACTCTATCCTCTACAGGGATACGTGACATATTTTTGGTCATCATGTACATGCTAGAAAATAAAATGAAACCTATTTTAAATTATTGTAGCAGTCTGTCTTTGGTGTCTGATGTCTGTTTTCAGTTTAATATCAGCTGGACAGATTCATCTAGTACGCCGCTGAATTCATATTTTAAGGCCGTCTCCATATAATGACACGAATCGCTGACAAGTGTAGATGAAGGAAAGGGGGAAAGAAATAATCTAACGGGCAGTTCTGTAATGGGCAGTCAAATGAAAACGAGATAATGGAAAAAAAGTAAGCGAGCTGTTTATTATTTCAAAAGTAATCGCGCTAACTGTTGAGACAGCTATCCTACGGTGAGACAAGACGGTCAATTCCTTCACACTAAAATGTTTGCTGTTGCCCGCAGAACCATAATTTCAGCCAGGCTTACTCCTCTTTGCCCGAAGCAAATCGACGGCCACGGATATCTTTCTTCAGGGCTCCAAAACTATGGAACTCGTGTGGAGAGAGATGGGAACTGTATGGAAGGCGAAACTTTTCCAGCATAATCGAAGCAAAATCCACGCTAGCTCCAAGAAACTCATAATGGCCTTTTGCCTTGACTGTATGGGCCATGTATTAATTGTCCTACTGCAACACAGCAAAACAAGTAACCCACAACACTAAGTGGACACTTTGCAAGAAACTGAAGAGCGCCATCAATTCCAAACCCCAGGATTGTTGACGGACGGCATCATTCTCTTGGACCATAATACCCTCCCAAATACTGCCAAGGTTATTTTGACTACGCTGCAGAAGTTTTTCTAGGAAGCCCTTGCACGACCTACATACAGTCTCGATGTATCCCCATGTGATTTCCATATTTTTTGAGCCCTGAAGAAAGACATTTGTAGCCGTCGATTTGCTTCGGACGAAGAGATGTACGCCTGGATACAATCAGGCTTCCGTAAGCAACCGCATACGTTTTCCCAGGAAGGCAATGACCGTCTTGTCTCACAATGGGATTAATGTATTAGCAGTAATGGCGAAAACCTTTGATATAATAATAGGTTTATTTACTGTCATTTCATTTGTCTCGTTTTCATTTGAGCGTCCCTTATATGGCGCTTTCGTTCAACCTTTGTTGTTGTTGTTGTGGTCTTCAGACCAGAGACTGGTTTGATGCAGCCCTCCATGCTACTCTATCCTGTGCTAGCTTCTTCATCTCCGGGTAATTACTGCAACCTACATCCTTCTGAATCTGCTTAGTGTATTCATCTCTTGGTCTCCATCTACAATTTTTACCCTCCACGCTTCCCTCCATCACTAAATCCAACACTAAATTGGTAATCCCTTGATGCTGCAGAGCGTGTCCTACTAACCGATCCCTTCTTCTAGTCAACTTGGGCCAAAAATTCCTCTTCTCCCCGATTCTGTTCAGTACCTCCTCCTTAGTTACGTGATCTACCCATCTAATCTTCAGCATTCTTCTGTAGCACCACATTTCGAAAGCTTCTATTCTCTTCTTGTCCCAACTATTTATCGTCAATGTTTCACATCCATAGACGGCTACACTCCACACAAATACTTTTAGAATGGACTTCCTGACACTTAAATCTATACTCGATGTTAACAAATTTCTTTTCGTCAGAAACGCTTTTCTTGCAATTGCTAATGTACATTTTACATCCTCTCTACTTCGACAATCATCAGTTATTTTGCTCCCCAAATAGCAGACTTCATTTACTACTTTAGGTGTCTCATTTCCTAATCTAATACCCCTAGCCTCACCTGATTTAATTAGACTACATTGTATTATCCTCGTTTTGGTTTTGTTGATGTTCATCTTATATCCGCCTTTCAAAACACTGTCCATTCCGTTCAACTGCTCTTCCAGGTCCTTTGCTGTCTCTGACAGAATTACAATGTCATCGGCGAACCACAAAGTTTTTATTTCTTCTCCATGGATTTTAATTCCTTCTCAAATTTTTCTTTTGTTTCCTTTACTGCTTGCTCAATATACATATTGAATAACATCGGACATAGGCTACAACCCTGTCTCACTCCCTTCGCCGGCCTCGGTGACCGAGCGGTTCTAGGCACTTCAGTCCGGAACCACGCGGCTGCTACTGTCGCAGGTTCGAATCCTGCCTCTGGCATGGATGTGTGTGATGTCCTTAGGTTACTTAGATTTAAGTAGTTCTAAGTTTATGGGACTGATGACCTCAGCTGTTAAGTCCCATAGTGCTTAGACACATCTGAATCATTTTTCGCTTACTTCCCAACCGCTGCTTCCCTTTCATGCTCCTCGATTCTTATAACGGCCATCTGGTTCGTGTACAAATTGTAAATAGCCTTTCGCTCCCTGTATTTGACCCCTGCCACCTTCAGAATTTGAAAGAGAGTATTCCAGTCAACCTTGTCAAAAGCTTTCTGTAAGTCTACACATACCAGAAACGTAGGTTTGCCTTTTCTTAACCTATCTTCTAAGGTAAGTCGTAGGGTCAGTATTGCCTTACGTGTTCCAACATTTCTACGGAATCCGAACTGATCTTCCCCAAGGTCGGCTTCTACCAGTTTCTCCATTCGTCTGTAAAGAATTCGTGTAAGTATTTTGCAGCTGTTACTTATTAATCTGATAGTTCGGTAATTTTCACACCTGTCAACACCTGCTTCCTTTGGGATTGGAATTATTACACTCATCTTGAAGTCTGAGGGTACTTCGCCAGTCTCATACGTCTTCATACACTCATCCATTCAATCTTTAACATAAGATTATACCTCTTAAATTTTTAAATTCGGTTGATAATTGCATAAAATACTGAGAATCAAATTTTTGTGTTCCACTGGAAGATATTAGACAGACAACCTGTAAATAACCGTTTCCAGAAGCCTTTTGACTTTGCACCTGAAAAGCGGCTTGTAATCAAATTGCATATCGTCTCAGTTATGCGACTGGATTCGTGATTTCCTGTCATAGAGGTCACCTTTCGTAGTAGTTGACGGAAAGTCATCGAGTAAAACAGAAGTGATTTTTGGTGTTCCCCAAGGTAGTGTTATAGGCCCTCTGCTGTTTCTTATCTATATAAACGATTTAGGGGACAATGTGAGTAGCCGTCTTAATTTGTTTGTGGATTATGCTGTCGTTTATCGTCTAGTAAGTCATCAGAAGATTAAAACAAATTGCAAAACAATTTAGAAAAGATATCTGTATGGTGCGAAAATTGGCAATCGACTCTAAACAATGAAAAGTGTGAGGTCATCCGTATGAGTGCTAAAAGGAATCCGTTAAACTTCGGTTACGCGATAAACCAGTCAAATCTAAAGGCCGTAAATTCAACTAAATACCTAGGAAGTACAATTACGAACAACTTAAATGAGAAAGAACACGTATAAAATGTTGCTGTGACGGCGAGCCAAATATAGCGATTGACTGGTAGAAAACTTAGAAGATGCAACAGGTCTACTAAGGAGACTGCCTACATTATTCATGTCCGTTTTCTTTTGGAATCCTGCCGCGCGGTGTGGATCCTTACCAGACAGGATTGATAGAGGACACCGAGAAAGTTCAAAGAACAGCAGCACGTTTTGTGTTATTGCGAAATAGGGGAAAGAGTGTGACGGACATGCTACGCGATTTGGGGTGGACGTCGTTAAAACAAATGCGTTTCTCGTTGCGGTGGAATCTTCTCACGAAATTTCAATTACCAAGTTTCTCCCCTGAATGCAAAAGTATTTTGTTGGCGCCGAACTACATTGGGAGAAACGATCATCATGATAAAATAAGGGAAATCAGAGCTGGCACACAAAGATATAGATCTTCGTTTTTTACATGCGTAGTTGGAGAGTGGAATAATAGAGAATTATTGTGAACGTGGGTCGATGAACCCCCTGCCAGACACTTAAGTGAGATTTGCAGAGTATCGATGTAGATGTAGACGCAGGTGAAAATATCTATGTCCATGAGCAATGGAACAGAATCAAAATGATACCAGAATAGGGTACAGCACTTGCCACTAAAGGTAAATGTCCCAAGTTTGGGTCTCGGTACGGCGCACAGTTTTAATCTGCCAGGAAGTTTCAATATGATACGAGTTTGCAAGCTGGAAAGAACCAGGGTCAATTCACTCTTTCCGCCCAATGTCCTTAATCTCTTGTATCTACAGTATTATGAATAAGATGCTCAAGACCATATTACAGTGGTTTGTAGAGCGTTACAAAATACTTCACGATATTTGGTTTCCGGAAAATGTCAGCACATTACATTCTCTACGTGTCTTTGTTACAGAAGTTCTGTTGAACATCTCTGACGATTTATGTACCTTTGCGACCTTTCTAGATATAAATAATGCATACGACAATGTTGATATTTCTACTCGTATATTACCACAAACACCATGTGATCTGGGTACACCACCGAAAACAGGTGCTCGCGTTTACTGCACCGTCGGACCTTCAGATTAAACGTGACGCACTGGCAATTGATTTCCAGAACCGTCTGTAAAGGTTTGCCGTAAGCTACCCCTTAACCCTTTAAGCCGCAACAATGTAAAAGGAAATTAATTTTAAAATGTTTCACAAAACTAACATTTATCATAGTAAGCAACGACTGCAAGAATAAATTGACAAAAAGTAAACAATTGATTGTTTTAAAGCTGTGTTTTCACTTTGGAACCACTGGGGCATACAGTCTTCAACCATCCATCATTTCATGGGATATTTTGAAAGCAATATCGCGTTTTCCCTAGATACAGTCCCACACCTCGAAACTTCCATTAACTCATAATGTCTAAAACAAATTTTAGTGCTACATATCAAGTAAAAATGGGCCTAGAATTTAATAAATTTATATCGAAAGTGCACACCGCTCCAATGGTTTCATTTCATTTCGAAACCACTCCTAACAGCAGTAGTACAAACTCAAATTTACTACTCAATAATTTTAGATACACTTACTTTCACTGTCAATGATGTCCTCAATGTGATTACTATAAAATAAACACATGTCACAATCTCCTACAATCACGTAGCCCAACCTCCACGTCCAAAATGTTAGTTTCAGTCAGACACCACCAATTCTCGAGGAATTAAGACGGTTATTTTTTAACATATACACGAGGGACATTGATAGATGATTAAGGTATCCTGTCACCTTCCCGTAGTATGCGGACAAATTTGTGATACATACCAGGCACAAGGGCCAGAAACATGGCTTCAACAACCTGCAACGAGGTGTCAGCAATGTTCTAATGGATGTGGTGCCTGAGATATACCAATTCACTATGTTTATTAGACGCTGACGCTAATAAATAACTATACTATTTTAGCATCTGCTCATGGTGAATTTCTTGGTATGCAGCTATACATTCGAGTGACATGGAAAAGACAACGAATCCCAGTATAGATAAGAGAATTAATATTGTGAAAGCTTTGCTTGCATTGATTGGCGAGCCTACCCTGGATCCCTCTTAAAATTGTACAAAAAGTTAATTAGGATCAATATGGAATATGGTTGCATGTTGTATGATCGCTTTCACGTCACGACTGAAGATTCTAAACAGTATAAAATCAGCCGATTTGCATATTTGTGAAGGCTATATTAAAGCGACAAATGCCAATTTCCCCACTCATCACGAGACGAAATGTCCTCTGAGACCGATACGTATTGAAGGTCATATCCTCTAACCAACCATCTATTACGCTGAAAATTATGTCGTTCACTGAATCTGATGCAGACTAAGTCATACCGCTCGAAGAAACCCAGACCTCTATTACCAATATCATACAGTCCTGGAACGTCCGACAGCACAATGTAAACAGCAGTTTCACAGAGTTTGTATGATTTTAAGCAAACGATTTCTCTTCAGAAATTCGTTGTGCTGTATATACTGTTCATATAACTGAAGGAACCGAACTCACGAGTGAACTGAAAGTCTGTACACCGTCAAAATTGGATCGTAACTGGCATGGCTCGTACAAATTGTACACAGATGGTTCCATAAAATGTGTCTGCAGGAGCTTCATTTTCTGTTCACCAAACTTGGTGGGGATAATCCCAGTTGTCAACAGAAACGCCAATATTAAGCGCGGAATTGTTTGCCATTCATGGAGCTATGCTTTACATAGCCCACTTGCAAGTAGACGAAATACTCGTAACGACTCGACGAGTGTCCTAGAATCCCTACGAGAGGAGCCTAAGGAAAACCTGTAAATCCCTCGGCACACGACATAATGAGAAATCTCAGTGGAGCAAAAGAGCTGTATCAACGGATACCGGGACGTACTAAAATCACGGGCCACGAATGTGCAGACCAACTCGACGAAATGATGCAGCATCTTCTTCCCACTGACATACCTCTACCACACAGTAATTTTCGTAGTATACCAGTGAATCAGAAAAAAATCGAATGGACAAAGTTAGTGAACATGGACCATAACACGAAAGGCACGTGATATTAGCGATTCAGCGATAGGTTCCACTCCAACCCTGAGTTGTTAACTCAGCGCTCACGAAAAAAGAAGTTGTTGCTATTGAGAAGCTAATACTAATAAGTACTAATAAACCACAACGTTTATTACAATTCATTCCCTCTCCAAGCTGTGTTTCCTGCCTTTTTGACGAGGCATTGTATGTACCCTAACTGAATGTGGTAAAAACAACCATCCAAGAATCATTACACTATACAATATTTTAAAAATTAAGGACTACTTTTCTCTTAGAGTAGCTCTTAGTTCCATGAAAAGCTGCGTTGCCAAATGCATTTGCCATTTCGTCCTCTATGTATGTTGTGTAAATAGTTCCACGTAGTCAGCGCGTACACAACTTTCCCACTAGAGCGCGCCCCGCTAAGCACAACAGCGCAGGCGCAGCGCTCGTCCGTCTCCGCACTACGAGATGGCGCTGCCATAGAGATGGACCAAATTCTGCATCCGCAGATCCGCGTATTATTATGTAACGCAGCCAATAAGATTGTTGCTAACGTAGAACCTTTTCTCCTCGCGGATCACACTCGCGCAGTGATACATGAACGCGCGAGGTATTATAACGAGTGTACAGACCTCCGATTAGTCAGTCTGCATTTGTCTGCACCAGTCTGTACCAATCTGCATTAGTCTGTACCAGTCTGTACGAGTTCTACATTTGTCTGTACCAGTCTATAGTCAAGTTTCAGTCTGCGCCTAGTATGATTACCATATTCCTGTACATAGCCATGAAGATAAATGTATAGACACTTTTGTCAAGTATCAGACATATATGTGAGAATAAGATTAACGTACCAATACCAAAGGAACTTCAGATTGTCAATTGTAAATAGCATCCAGAACCAAGTTAAGTAATTTTTATGCTTGTTATTATTTTAATAAATGTGTGTGAAAATTAATCAAGTTCTGTTTAAAGTTGGTCACTGTCAATCTGCTACTCTGAGCGTGCAAGTGGCATTTCTATCGTCTGACCTAACGGCAGAAGATAAACACGCCACGATAAGACCACTAGACATATTGCTGACACTCGCCTATTTCGTTAGAGCGACAAGTCAAATAATCTGATGGTGTGTGTACTAAAGGTCTTCCAGTACGCACACCACAATGTAAAAGGGAACTTTAAAATTAAACGCTCTTTTCTAATGTTTCATTCGATTTATATAATAGGATTTTGAGTTACAGTTTTGTGGCTTTTATCGTAATGAAGCAGTCACACTAAGATACTTTGTTTACTAGTTATATTTTGTGACGAAGTCAGACCAAAGTTCCATTTGTATCATTATGTGAAATAATTGTACATGGTGAATTGGACTCTGCATGAAAATAATAAATTAAAGTTAAAAAACTTTCCTGCTAGCGTTTCTATGGCGTCTTTCGCATACGTAATCAGCTGTAAGGTCTTTTCCTGCGTCGAGACTGTCTCCAAGACAATATCTGAACACTGAATTGACAGTACAAAAGGAATGTGAATGACATGCATCAGAAAATTATTTGTACAATTTTGTATTTTTCGAGAAAAGTTATTTTTACTTTTAAGTGTTCGCATTCACGTTCGTAAATAAATGAAAAAAAAAACAAGAACGAAAGGGTCGTGCAACATGACTGGCTGAGGGACCCTCAAGAGGAATGTTTAAACGCATGGTGCAATTCTTTCAAACTGTCACTACGTCGGAAACTTGCGTGCCCCTGACCACGCCAGTAATGTTAGCAGGGAAAGAGAACCTACAGCTTAATGCAGAATCCGAACCATCTGTCTTTCTCGGCGAATCTTCATATCATTGAGAGGTGAACGCTAGGATAAAGGCAGACCGAAAAACATCATGGTTGACCAGGACTCAAACTAGTGACCTTTCAGTGCTCAAGCATACGATTTACCACTAGACCACGAAGTCCGATTGCCATTTCGTTGAAAAACCAGTAAAGTGAGATATTTATAAATAGTTATTCAAAACCAAAAGAGCTAGCGGCCCGCAAATGCCATCTTTTAAAACTATGCTGTATTAATTTGTGATTGAATCTACCTCACGACGAAAAGATAGTTGTCACCCGCGATTGATAACTGAGGTAGTGATGCCTTTGAACAGAAGCTTCAGACAAAATCGCCAGTTATTTCTGAATTCTCGTCGTCTGTAGATTACGCTTTTTCTTAGTGTTTTCGTGTTGACAACATGCCATCCGTCTTAGGTTTTTCCTTAATGGTGATGTTTGTTATATATTTTTTAAAATAAATGTGCATGAAAGTGATAGTGTTTTCTTTATACTATTCACTTCACGTACAACAGCTAGATAATTCTACACACTGTGCAACTGAGGCTGTCCTAACCTACATAACGCTATCGGAAAAAGAAAAGGACTAGTATTTTCATTGCACTGCAGATGGCTGTTACTGCACCTGTGCGGTTTCACAGACATATTTGGACATAAGAAATTGCGAGGACCTCAAAGGCTCCAGGTAAATGTCAGGAAGGTTCATTCAAGAAGCCGAGGCTGACATCTTTCTCCACCTTTTTTCAACCTCTCCCTAACAACTTCGTTGTCAGCGGATTGTTAAAAGTAGAACTACCATGTTGTTGTTGTTGTGGTCTTCAGTCCTGAGACTGGCTTGATGCAGCTCTCCATGCTACTCTATCCTGTGCAAGCTTCTTCATCTCCCAGTAACTACTGCAGCCTACATCCTTCTGAATCTGTTTAGTGTATTAATCTCTTGGTCTCCCTCTGCAATTTTTACCCTCCACGCAGCCCTCCAATACTAAACTGGTGATCCCTCGATGCCTCAGAACATGTCCTACCAACCGATCCCTCCTTCTAGTCAAGTTATGCTACAAGCTCCTCTTCTCCCCAATTCTATTCAATACCACCTCATTAGTTATGTAATCTACCCATTTAATCTTCAGCATTCTTCTGTAGCACCACATTCCGAAAGCTTCTATTCTCTTCTTGTCCAAACTATTTATCGTCCATGTTTCATTTCCATACGTGGCTACACTCCATACAAATATTTTCAGAAACGATTTCCTCACATTTAAATCTATACCCGATGTTAACAAATTTTTTTTCTTCAGAAACGCTTTCCTTGCCATTGCCAGTCTACATTTCATATCCTCTCTACTTCGACCATCATCAGTTATTTTGCTCCCCAAATAGCAAAACTCCTTTACTACTTTAAGTGTCTCATTTCCTAATCTAATTCCCTCAGCATCACCCGACTTAATTCGACTACATTCCATTATCCTCGTTTGATGTACATCTTATATCCTCCTTTCAAGACACTGTCCATTCCGTTCAACTGCTGTTCCAAGCCCTTTGCTGTCTCAGACAAAATTAGAATGTCATCGGCGAACCTCAAAGTTTTTATTTCTTCTCCATGGATTTTAATTTCTACTCTGAATTTTTCTCTTGTTTCCTTTACTGCTTGCTCAATATACAGGTTGAATAACATTGGGGATAGGCTACAAGCCTGTCTCACTCCCTTCCCAACCACTACTTCCCTTTCATGCCCCTCGACTCTTATAACTGCCATCTGGTTTCTATACAAATTGTAAGTATCCTTTCGCTCCCTGGTTTTTACCCCTACCACCTTCAGAATTTGAAAGAGAGTATTGCAGTCAACATTGTCAAAAGATTTCTCTAAGTCTACAAATGCTAGAAATGTAGGTTTGCCTTTCCTTAATTTATCTTCTAAGCTAAGTCGTAGGGTCAGTATTGCCTCACGTGCTCCAACATTTCTACGGAATCCTAAGTGATCTTCTCCGACGTCGGCATCTACCAGTTTTTCCATTCGTCTGTAATGAATTCGCGTTAGTATTTTTGCAGAACTACCATCCATTTCAAAAAAATCATCAGCCAGGGAGTTTGCTGTGATCGCTCGCCGTGCTGTCGCCGCTAGCACAAAAGGTCTGTCCCTGCCTTCTTTGTGCCATGTGTCTATCAGCTCACACGGTTCGTACCCGCCATGCACTACGAGTCCCATTTCTACTACAATGCGTGACAGGAATATTTTACTGAGTACGGGTACAAGAATTAGTCACCCCCAACAGACATTACGCAATATCTTGTAACCCGCCTTGATAATGGCATCAATTCGGCGGGACAGGGAGTCCACATCTGAAGCAACTCATTGACGATTACGTCCCGTGGAGCTGCCAGACAGCGGGGATGTTAGTTGCTAAGTTTCAGCTGCTTTCCCAAACTGTCCCAGAAATTTTCCATCGGGTTAAGGTCGGCTGGTTGAGTGGGCCAGGCGCGGTGTGGTAGGTCAAATCAGCAACGCATACGAGCAGCCCTGTGCACACAGCTGTTATCCTCTCGCACGAGGGGAGAGTTCACAGCACATTCATAATGAAGATGTACAAGGAAGAACAATACGTAGTCACCGAGAATTTTGAAATAAGCCGCATGGTTCATGTTGGCGCTAACCTGAAAGAGTGCTCCATCCCTGAGCCAACAGATGGGGACGTTTGCAAGACAACAACCATCTGCACGAATAGTTCGACGACGTTTGCAGCAGCATGGACTATCAGATCGGAGACCATGGCTGCGGTTACCCTTGACGATGCATCACAGACAGGAGCGCCTGCGATGGTGTACTCAACGACGAACCTGGGTGCACGAATGGCAAAACGTCATTTTTTCGGATGAATCCAGGTTCTGTTTACAGCATCATGATGTTCGCATCCGTGTTTGGCGACATCGCGGTGAACGCACTTTGGAAGCGTGTATTCCTCATCGCCGTACTGTCGTATCACCCGGCGTGATGGTATGGCGTGCCATTGGTTACACGTCTCGGTCACCTCTTGTTCGCATTGACGGCACTTTGAACAGTGGACGTTACATTTCAGATGTGTTACGACCCGTGGCTCTACCCTTCATTCGATCCCTGCGAAACCCTACATTTCAGCAGGATAATGCACGCCCGCATGTTGCAGGTACTGTACGGGTCTTTCTGGATACAGAAAATATTCGACTGCTGACCTGGCCAGCACATTCTCCAGATCTCTCACCAATTGAAAACGTCTGGTCAATGGTGGCCGAGCAACCACTTGGCTCGTCACATGTATCAGCATTATCCTTAATTTATGAGCTTAAGGCTTAACTGTACTATAACACCCTTAACCTGTTACGCAGCTACTAAAACTACTATAACCAATACAGTATCTGTTCTCAGTTTCTTCATTTATTTAGGTGCATTTAACTTCTAAATGGTTGTTTCTGCCTCACACTACCCCGGTCAACAGCCACTGTCTGCTGGATTCCTTGGGCGTCGGGCAGCACGTCAGCAGCATTTCTACTAAAGCAAGCAAGTCCACCCATCACTGTTACCTCCTGAAGTCCACATTTCCATAATCAGTTGTACCAACGCAGTATAGCTCCTTGGGACACTATTACAATCGGTGATCGCCGACCTGAGCTATCTTCTCTCCATCTGTAAAGTGTGTTGTCTAGCCTGGATGGCAGCATGATGACTTATGGTTGAATGCCTCGTGAAGTCTTCTTTGGCCTTCCTAGATACTGCGGCTGGAGTCCAAGATGCGTCAGGTCGACGCAATGCTGTTTTGGAATCAAACATCCTTAATACATGACGTCCATGACCTGCCGCATAGAGCGCAAAGTCCCACAATGTGTGTTCTGGTGTGTTCACACTGCCGCAGGTGCAATATTATTCATCTGTCTTCTGATTTTGTATAGATACGTAGCACACTGCCCATGGCTAGTCAGGTAATGTATCAATACAGTCGACGCGTTAAGAAAGCTCGTTTTCAATCTCTCTTTGATGTTAGGGAGAAATTCATATGTTCTCCTGCCTGTGCCTGAAGTGTCCAATTCATTTTGCCACAGTTGTAATATGCGACTTTTATTGCCTTTTTAGAACTGATCTCAGTTCCACACACCCTTCGTACTTGCACTTGATTGCTTTTTATAATCAGTAAAAGACTTCCCTCTTCCTAATTTCCAAGTTCAGTCGGCATATTTCTGGAATTACTAAGAATGCGTCATTTGGAGTAATTCAATAGGCGCCCGTTAATCTTAGCAACACTCCTCGTTGAGCTCCTCACACTAAAGAAGCTGGCTTCACTAGCTACAGTCTACGAGCCCAAATACTCCCACCCTATCCTAGGACTGATGCTAATATATACAGGGTGATTCAAAAAGAATACCACAACTTTAGGAATTTAAAACTCTGCAACGACAAAAGGCAGAGCTAAGCACTATCTGTCGGCGAATTAAGGGAGCTATAAAGTTTCATTTAGTTGTACATTTGTTCGCTTGAGGCGCTGTTGACTAGGCGTCAGCGTCAGTTGATGCTAAGATGGCGACCGCTCAACAGAAAGCTTTTTGTGTTATTGAGTACGGCAGAAGTGAATCGACGACAGTTGTTCAGCGTGCATTTCGAACGAAGTATGGTGTTAAACCTCCTGATAGGTGGTGTATTAAACGTTGGTATAAACAGTTTACAGAGAATGGGTGTTTGTGCAAAGGGAAAAGTTCTGGACGGCCGAGAACGAGTGATGAAAATGTAGCACGCATCCAGCAAGCATTTGTTCGCAGCCCAGGAAAATCGACTCGCAGAGCTAGCAGAGAGCTGCAAATTCCACAATCAACTGTATGGAGAGTCCTACGAAAAAGGTTAGTTATGAAACCTTATCGTCTGAAATTGGTTAAAGCACTGTCTGCAGCTGATAAGATTAAAAGAATCGATTTCTGTGATTTTATCCTTGCTCAAATGGAAACAGATGAATCTTTCGTTTCAAAGATTGTGTTTAGTGATGAAGCAACTTTCCACACTAACGGGAAAGTCAACCGTCACAATGTCTGTATATGGGGCACTGAGAATCCGCGGGAAACAACTCAGTACGAATGTGACTCGCCTAAGGTGAACGTTTTCTGTGCCATTTCAGCCAATAAAGTTTTTGGTCCCTTTTTCTTCGAAGGTGCTACTGTAACTGGACTACAGTATCTGGAGATGTTAGAGAATTGGCTATTCCCTCAGCTCGAACAAGAAGCACAACAATTCATATTTCAGCAGGATGGAGCGCCACCACATTGGCACTTATCTGTCCGTAACTACCTGAACGTCAGCTACCCGAGGCGATGGATCGGCCGCCAGGCAGCCCGTGACAGAGCACTTCATCACTGGCCTCCAAGAAGCCCTGATCTTACCCCCTGCGATTTTTTCTTATGGGGGTATGTTAAGGATATGGTGTTTCGGCCACCTCTCCCAGCCACCATTGATTATTTGAAACGAGAAATAACAGCAGCTATCCAAACTGTTACGCCTGATATGCTACAGAGAGTGTGGAACGAGTTGCAGTATCGGGTTGATATTGCTCGTGTGTCTGGAGGGGGCCATATTGAACATCTCTGAACTTGTTTTTGAGTGAAAAAAAACCTTTTTAAATACTCTTTGTAATGATGTATAACAGAAGGTTATATTATGTTTCTTTCATTAAATACACATTTTTAAAGTTGTGGTATTCTTTTTGAATCACCCTGTATATGCTCGGGACCTTACCACAGCCACTGGAACAGTTGTCTCCAGACACACAGTGTACAGACGACTGAACAGACACGGTTTATTCACCCAGAGACCTGCAAGGTGCATTCCACTGACCCCTGGTCACAGGAGAGCCCTTAAAGCCTGGTATCAAGAACACAGTACAAGGTCTTTGGAACAGTAGCCGCAGGTTATGTTCACGGACGAGTCCAGGTATAGTCTGAACAGTGATTCCCGCGGGTTTTCATCTGGCGTTAACGAGGAACCAGATACCAACCCCTTAATGTCCTTAATGTCCTGCAGTATCTACACTAGAGTAGTCTTCGTTTCACAACATTCTCCGAATGGTATCATTAAACCAAGGTGGGTCTTTGCTGTCATTTATTACTTGGTGGTATACTGTGATTGTTTTCAAGGGAAGCTAAAATTGCCTGTTTACAATGGTTGCTTCCTCTATACGATGTGCAAAGTTACGACGTTCATCCACAAATACCCCTAGATATCTCAGTACTACGCTTCCGCTGCCCCTAATCGTTACATCAGTTTTATTTTAGGGTTTTTAACTAGGTTCCCTCTCAACAGAAGGTACGTTGTTTTGTAAGGTGCTAATGACAATTTAACTCTTCGACACCAGCCGTCAAGTTCGTGGAGGTCCGTATTACATTTGTCTTCTACAGTTCTTCTGGAGTCACCACTTACAACGAATAGCACGTCATCTACAAATGCTACCGGTCCGCTTATGTTATGGGTGTCATGTAACATCTGTAGTACGGACTCCAGTGCTACATCCCAAAACTCTGGACCACACACTGATCCCTGCAGACAGCCTTTTGTTATTGCCTTCTTTATTTTCTTTATGGGCATATTAAAAAAGCATGTCGCCCGTGGCAGTAATCTCTTAGACAGTTGTTCATCGCTAATGGACACTCTAAATCCTTTAGGCGATCAAAGAAAGACGGCCACCATACTTCATCGAAAGCGCCAGCAGTATCAATCATCATCACTAGAGTGTACGTAGAATGAGTATCTGTTTACTAGCGAAATCGCCTCATTGATGGCGTCTTCAGTTCATCAACCTCTTCTAAACCCGTGCTGGTGAGGACTCATCAATTGTAGCAGTCTATGATCTTGTAATCTTTTGCATAACAGTTTTTCAGATATCTTGCCGAGGTCTACAGGATTTGAATATCACTGGATCCTTATCTTGCCCTTTACTAATTTACCGAACTATCAGTTTAATAAGCCACGGCTACAAAATACTAACTCGAATCTGCAAAATACCAACTCGAATTCTTTACAGACGAATGGAAAAACTGGTAGAAGCCGTAGAAATGTTGGAACACGTGAGGCAATACTGACCCTACGACCTGTCTTAAAAAAATAGATTAAGGAAAGGGAAACCCACGTTTCTAGCATTTGTGGACTTAGAGAATGCTTTTGACAATGTTGACTGGAATACTCTCTTTCAAATTCTGAAGGTGGCAGGGGTAAAATACAGGGAGCGAAAGGCTATTTACAATTTGTACAGGAACCAGATGACAGTTATAAGAGTCGATGGGCATGAAAGGGAAGCAGTGGTTGGGAAGGGAGTTAGACAGGTTTGTGGCCTATCCCTGATGTTATTCAACCTGTGTATTGAGCAAACAGTAAAGGAAACAAAAGAAAAATTCGGAGTTGGAATTAAAATCCATGGAGAAGAAATAAAAACTTTCAGGTTCGCCGATGACATTGTAATTCTGTCAGAGACAGCAAAGGACCTGGAAGAGCAGTTGAACGGAATGGACAGTGTCTTGAAAGGATGATATAAGATGAACGTCAACAAAAGCAAAACGAGGATAATGGAATGTAGTCGAATTAAATCGGGTGATGCTGCGGGAATTATATTAGGAAATGAGACGCTTAAAGTAGTAAATGAGGTTTGCTATTTGGGGAGCTAAATACGAGTAACTGATGATGGTCGAAGTAGAGAGGATATAAAATGTAGACTGGCAATGGCAAGGAAAGCATTTCTGAAGAAGAGAAATTTGTTAACATCGAGTATAGATTTAAGTGTTAGGAAGTGGTTTCTGAAAGTATTTGTATGGAGTGCTGGAGTGTAGCCATGTATGGAAGTGATACATGGACGATAAATAATTTAGACAAGAAGAGAATAGAAGCTTTCGAAATGTGGTGCTACAGAAGAATGTTGAAGATTAGATGGGTAGATCACATAACTAATGAGGAGGTATTGAATATTATTGGAGAGAAGAGATATTTGTGGCACAACTTGACTAGAAGAAGGGATCAGTTGGTAGCACATATTCTGAGGCATCAAGGGATCACCAATGTAGTACTGAAAGGCAACGTGGAGGGTAAAAATCGGAGAGGGAGACCAAGAGATGAATACACTAAACAGATTCAGAAGGATGTAGGTTGCAGAAGGTACTGGGAGATGAAGGACCTTGCACAGGATAGAGTAGCATGGAGAGCTGCATCAAACCAGTATCTGGACTGAAGACCACAACAATAACAACAACTAATTATTACCTCTTCAGCGTTCTTCCGCGGTGCAGGGTCTCTTCCTTGCGACAGACACTCGTGCAAGTCGCGCAAGGAACTGTCTAATTGGTCATATAGGGGTTTTATTACTTCGACAGTGATCCCGTCCGGTCTTAGAAATTTTTTCTTTTTCAGGCTAAAATTATTTGCCTAATTTCTTCTTGTCTTCTCATAACATTTTCGTAACGTACGCTGATCGTTTGTCCCGTGTTCTTTGCCATCCTCAGGAAGTAGTATTTCCATTAGCAAGGCAGTTGACGTTCCCAACATTCTGTTACTGTCCCATCATTCCTTTTGAGCGAGGATAAGAATGTTGATGATTGCATTTTTTTCGCAGACTATTTTGTATGGTACACCTCAAGAATAGTTTCCTAAGTTAGCCTCCACGAATTGCTTCCATCGTTCCATTTTGCTTTCCATAATTTTTCCTTAAAACGTTGTTTAACGTACCAGTATCTGTGCAACCTTCGGACTCTTTCTTCTTCTGTCATTCTGCTCTTCTGTAGCTTACGAGTTCTTGATTCACATTTTAATTTCTGCAGTGCCTCGATCCAGATGCCAGGTACTCCTTTAAAATGACCTTTGCTGACGTATATCGAAGCCTCCATTGCTGTATGTATAGTCACTGTCAGTTCTTGCGCTTGAACATCCACGTTATCACCCAGCGGTGGACATTCCGGACACTGAAACACCATTCTTAGTTCTTCGCACTACTGGCCATTAAAATTGCTACACGAAGAAGAAATGCAGATGATAAACAGGTATTCATTGGACAAATATATTATACTAGAACTGACATGTGATTACATTTTCACGCAATTTGGGTGCATAGATCCTGAGAAATCAGTTCCCAGGACAACCAACTCTGGCCGTAATAACGGCCTTGATACACCTGAGCATTGAGTCAAACAGATCTTGGATGGCGTGTACAGGTACAGCTGCCAAAGCAGCTTCAACCCGATACCACAGTTCATGAGGAGTAGTGACTGGCGTATTGTGACTAGCCAATTGCTAGGCCATCATTGACCAGACGTTTTCAATTGGTGAGAGATCTGAATAATGTGCTGGCAAGGGCAACAGTCGAACATTTTCTGTATCCAGAAAGGCCCGTACAGGACCTACAACATGCGGTTGTGCACTATCCTGCTGAAATGTAGGGTTTCGCAGGGATCGAATGAAGGATAGAGCCACGGGTCTTAAAACATCTGAAATGTAACGTCCACTGTTCAAAGTGCCGTCAATACGAACAAGAGGTGACCGAGATGTGTAACCAATGGCACCCCATACCATTACGCCGGGAGATACGTCAGTATGGCGATGACGAATACGCGCTTCCAATGTGCGTTCACCGCGATGTCGCCAAACAGGGATGCGACCATCATGATGCTGTAACCAGAACCTGGATTCACCCGAAAAAATGACGCTTTGGCAATCGTGCACCCAGGTTCGTCGTTGAGTACACCATCGCAGGCGCTCCTGTCTGTGAAGCAGCGTCAATGGTAACCGCAGCCATGGTCTCCGACCTGATAGTCCATGATGCTGCAAACGTCGTCGAACTGTTCGTGCAGATGGTTGTTGTCTTGCAAACGTCCCCATATGTTGACTCAGGGATCGAGACGTGACTGCACGATCCGTTACAGCCATGCGGATAATATGCCTGCCATCTCGACTGCTAGTGATACGAGGCCGTTGGGATCCAGCACGGCGTTCCGTATTACCCTCCTGAACCCACCAATTCCATATTCTGCTAATAGTGATTGGATCTCGACCAACGCGAGCAGCAATGTCGCGATACGATAAACCGCTATCACGATAGGCTGCAATCCGACCTTTATCAAAGTCGGAAACGTGATGGTACAAATTCCTCCTCCTTACACGAGGCATCACAACAACGTTTCACCAGCCAACGCCGGTCAACTGCTGTTTTTGTATGAAAAATCGGTTGGAAACTTTCCTCATGTCAGCACGTTGTAGGTGTCACCACCGGCGCTAACCATGTGTGAATGCTCTGAAAAGCAAATCATTTACATATCACTGCATCTTCTTCCTGTCACTTAAATTTCGCCTCTGTAGCACGCCATCTTCGTGGTGTAGCCATTTTAATGGCCAGTCGTGTAGTTTCTTCAATTTCCTGAGGGTGGCACATTACATTTCTGACGTCCAGTTGGCAGCAAGTTGGTTGGTTGTGATCCGCCGATCGCCTCGAATGAGAGAGTCCGCACGTTGCAGCATTGCAGGAGTTGCAGCTGTGTGCAGCCGGCTGGCTCGCGATAGATCAAACTGGTTGCCGCGACCTTTTCGCGATAAGGACAGACGCCTCGTCTAACGACTCACCGTGCCTTTGTTCACTGCCAGGTTTCCGTAGATATTCTGCAAGCGCCTATGAATATCTACGAGCCTCTGGTTTTACACCAAAACAAACTCCAATTAAAGCTCTCTGCTTGGAACGCACCTCCATTACAGATATCATTTTGAAGATTCCGCAAAGCGCCACTCCTGTCCGAACTACATGAAACTATAGGAGCTGTAGCAGGAATATTCCACAATGTCCCGCAACAAATTCTGAATTTTTTCAGTGGAAACTGGCCGAGAAAAAAACTGTTGCATTAGTTATTCAACGCCCTTCGAGCTATTTTCTATTAGAGAATGGAGTCGCCGCTGTACGACTACTTCCCATGCTCTCAAAAAAGTGGCAGACTGGCGTGTCAGCAGGCGATCTCAGAACGCGGAACACACACAAGCGGTGAACGCCTAGTGTTCTGACGCGAGCGAACTTCTTTACACATGGAAGCCGCGCGTAGTGGATACGCGTTTCAGGAATGTGTCCCTACGATTAGGAAATTTTCGTCCTATTTCTGATTCGATAAAGAAACGCAGGGACTATTTTCCTACGAATAAAAAAGTACCAAATAAGTAAATAAAAATGTTAATGTTTCATAATTTGTATGTTGGCTAAGTTATCCACTGTTACAAAACCTTACAGCAGTAGTAGTTCCCTGGTTTCGTTCCCCATCTCTGTGACAGAAATTACATTTGCACCTTTAATTCAACACTGTATGTTCATCATACCGTTAAAACAAAATAAAATCACACCGTTACGAGTCGACTGCTGGCAATCGGAGACGGAATTTGCAACACCGCCATAAAGACGGAATGGCAGTACTGGAGACAATTTCGGCGCGAAACCTATAGCACCCAGCACGGCTGAGTATCGCGTTATCTGTGGTATCGTTGGCGCTTCTGCTGCACAAACTGGGAGGTCAAAGGACGGCGAGTGACACACACTTATAAATGGTTTATTTATTGGTTAAATAAGTTTATAAATCGTCATTGCCCATTCACTGTTCCGTAGAATATAAAGGAGAAGAGGCGATATCGGATATCGACAAGGTGTGTTTTCCGACGTGACACGACCACAATTTAGGGCCCAAAACAAGAACTTTTGAAAGCACCTTCATCTATTGTAGCAAACAGTAACAGTTAAATCCTAAATAAAGGTACTTCAACGCAAACACTGTGAAACACGAAGAACTGGATGAACAGTTCTGCAGTGCAGTTTAATTGCTTGAACTCCAAAATGAGATTGGATGGGTTTTTTCTGTATGATCTGCATATTAATAACTACTGATTGTGGCTAAAATACCGAAAAAGAAAAAAAACGAGAGAAATCTCAGAAGAAGTTACGAACAAAACAGAAAAAAATTAATTTCGATGGGCATGGCAAGAAGAGGAGAAATGTAAAAGGTATTAACGGCAGATTCAAAGGAGATGGGGTACTGAGGAAAGGATGCTGTGCATCTTGCTACGTGTAAACGCCGCTTAATCACAATGACCGGATTGAAAATACTACCGCTTGTGACGGGTATTGCATGTTTTACGAGTATTTATTATTTATTCCTTTATTACGAAGCGCTTTTCTAAGGGATACCGCTATGGGTGTTTAAGGTTGGTGCATAGGAGAACCGTTAGACCATCACATGCTGACATTTTATTTCTGTATTATAAAGTTTTGTTGCATTTGTAGGGGCTATCAAGCTGATGTAGGTACACTTCGAATGTATTGTAGGCGCATGGTAGAGATTGAGTTGAAAACACTGCCGCTAGCAAGCATAGCTGTTTTGAAAGACGCATCCAAGGTGACCAAATCCAGCTTTTCGCTTGTCATCTGTGTCATAATAATGTAGACAGTTGCCAGTAGGACACTAGATTTTATGAATAAGTTGTATTTCGAACTTATTCTCATGCTTCTTCAATTATACAAAACTTCCCATTGTCTTGTTTAACTCATCCTTTTGGAACCATACTAAAATTTAAGATTTTGCGGTCCCCAAAACCCCTATCGCCCTACGTGGTGGCACTGTTCCCCCTCTCCCCTCCCCACCCTCTCCTTCCCAAGAGCCGACCTTGTAAAATATACAACCATTCTTTATCAACAACCAAATTGCAGAAAATTTTCGGTTATTAGGGGAGAATGAACCTTTCATTATTCATTCACTGTTTATTTCACATTTATTTATCATACCTTTCAATTCGCATAATGACTACAATTACAAACTACGCAAACACTCACTTATACTTATGTTACCAGTTATGGCTCATTTCAGCTACGAGTTTTTAAGACTTCTCTTGAATCTTCACAAACCTCTGTCCTAGATGTGGAGGGATACTTAAGACAGTTTGTAATCAGAGTGGGAACTGAGTCTGGAAAGTCACGAAGATCGTTAGAGAAGCGGCAATTCACTAGTTCTGTCAATGACATTTTGAATTATCTCTACATCGAGTGACTGAAGATGTGGTTCAGACGAATGTGAAGATAAAAATCGATTACAACGCGTATTCTTAACACGAATTTGTACTGTAGTGTGTGGCAATTTATGTTATGATTTTCTTCACACTATTAACATTTTCGCGCTTGTTTCGTTATTACAGAATTCAAAACCAAAGCGAGAACCAATATAAAGCATATGTATTACTTTTTTGTTGAGATAAAATTTTTTCGGGGCGCAAACTTGCCCATTTCTTCCATAACTTTTACTTATCGTGTAACAACTGAGCAAGTATAGTTGCAAATGTTAATAATATTACCTCACGTAACTTCTTGTCAGTTGGGTTCCTGAAAGCGTTAACCCTAGGTCTTGACAAGTAATCTCCTTTACAGGCGGGAACCTATCACTTCCATTGTATTGACACAGATCACGTGGCCAGATGTTACAGTTAGCAGATATATTAGGGGGACCGGAAAGTAATGTCGTTTTCTTACATTAATTTCAAGCAGATATAGACGCGCCGGATTAGCCGAGCGGTCTTAGGCGCTGCAGTCACGGACTGTGCGGCTGGTCCCTGCGGAGGTTCGAGTCCTCCCTCGGGCATGGGTATTTGTGTGTTTGTTCTTAGGATAATTTAGGTTAAGTAGTGTGTAAGCTTAGGGACTGATGACCTTAGCAGTTAAGTCCCATAAGATTTCACACACATTTGAACATTTTTTTTCAACCAGATAAACTGATAATAAGCTTTTACTTTTGATCAGTGACGTGTTTAACTCCTTTACCAACAATCTTTTGCCATCTAATGCGCAATTTTCAATGCTGTATCGATAAAAATCAATTGCTTTTTTTAGCACAATACCTGGAGATGGCATTTTGGTTATTATCCAGAATTTCAAATTTTTTACCATTTACAAAATGTTGTAGCGATCGAAATAAGTGGAAATCCGATGGCCCAATATCGGGAGAGTATGGTGGGTGAGGCAATACTTCCCCTCCAATTCATTCATTTTTTTCCTTGGCTTACACAGTCCTAGACAAAGAAAGACCCAAATACAAAGTGCACCACAGAAGAAAAAGACAAAAACAACTGTATATCTAGCATCCAATACATTGGTAATATATCAAACGAGATTGCAAATATTTTCAAAAATCGCTAAGTTAAAGTTGGGTTTTCTACTTCAAATACACTACAACAAAAATTAATGTGAAGTGTTATCATGACCTATACTCAACACTGGAATATACAAAGCAACATGGTAGAAATGCTCCATTTTCTACCTAAGACAAACCTCCCGAAATTTCAACTCTAGGTACACAGAGCACATTATAATCCACACACACAGCAGACACACAGCATCAGCAACAGTTGCACACATACTAATATAGGACACCCATTAGGAAAAGTAGAGCAAAGCGTCAAAGTACTCCACCAACTAAATAAAGGTCTTAAAATGGATTTTTTTAGAAGAATTGGAGATACATTCACATTACAGAAAATATGAGAGAAAAGATGTTAAACAAAAAACTTGAAAGCGAATCGGTGAATGTCTTCAGATGTTTCGACAATATAGTTAAACAAAAATAGTAGCACATAAAAATAAGCGACATTGTAAAACATATGTAAGCAAATTATAATCCATATTGTCAAGATAAATGTCTGTGTAAAAGCATATCATACTCTGTGGAAGACCTGTAACATTATCTCTGTCAACTACTTCTAACTACTTGTTTATGTAAGTTATTTTCGACGTTTACTGCGCACTGAAAGTTGTGTGATATGTTTCACAGGTGTAAGACTCTGCACAAATGGACCATATGAAAACTGTGAATACAAGGTCTTCCAAATTTCGCCACTAATTACATATAAAAATCGATAACTAATTGAAATTACGAGTTTTCTGTATGTAGTCAACAAAACAAAGCAGAGCCTCATACATCGAAAACATTACGTCAAAATGGCATAGTACAAACGGAAAACACACTTGAAAATGGGAATCATTTACCGAAACCTCTCGTGTAAAATATGAATAAAAACTGCAAAATGATTTACACGAAATACCTGTATTGTGCAAAAAGTGCCAACTGACTCTAAATAATGAAAAGTGTGAAGTCACTCACATGACTACTGAAAGGAATCCGCTAAATTTCGATTACACGATAAATGACACCAATCAAAAGGCTGTGAACTCAACTAAATACTCAGGGATTACAATTAGGAATAACTTAAACTGGAACGATCACATAAATAACATTGTGGGGAAAGCAAATCAAAGACTGGCGGAACACTTAGAAAATGTAACAGACCTACTGAAGAGACTGCTTTCACTACGCCTGTCAACCCACTTCTGAAGCGTTGCTGTGCGGTGTGCGATCCGCAAAAGATAGAATTGACGGAGAACACCGAAAAAGTTCAAGGAAGGACAGCTGGTTTTGTATTATCGGGAAATAGGGGAGAGAGTGCCATGGATATGACAGACGAAATGGGGTAGCAACCATTAAAACAAAGGCGTTTCTCGCTGCGGCAGGTCCTTCTCGTGAAATTTCAATCAACAACTTTCTCTGCAGACTATGAAAATATTTTGTTGACACCCACTTACATAGAGAGAAATGACCATCATAATACACTGAAGAGCCAAAAAACTGGTACATTTGCCTAATATCGTGTAGGGCTCCACGAGAACGCAGAAGTGCCGCACCACGACGAGGCAAGGACTCGACTAATGTATGAAGTAGAGTTGGAGAGGGTTTGCCACTGTGGCCGAGCGGTTCTAGGCACTTCAGTCAGGAATCGCGCTGCTGCTACGGTCGCAGGTTCGAATCCTGCCTCGGGAATGGACGTGTGTGATGTCCTTAGGTTAGCTAGGTTTAAGTAGTTCTAAGTCTAGGGGACTGATGGCCTCGGATATTAAGTCACATAGTGCTTAGACCCATTTTTGAAGAGCTGGGGAGAAATGACACCATGAATCCAGCAGGGCTGTCCATAGATCCGTAAGTTTACGACGGGGTGGAAATCTCCTCTGAACAGCACGTTGCAAGGCATACCAGATATGCTCAATAATGTTCATGTCTGGGGATTTTGGTGGCCAGCGGAAGTGTTTAAATTCAGAAGAGTGTTCTTGGAGTCACTTGGAGCAATTCTGGACGTGTGGACTATCGCATTGTCCTGCTGGAGTTGCCCAAGTCCATAGAAATGCACAATGGACATGATTGGATGCAGGTGATCGGATAAGATGCATACGTACGTGTTACCTGTCAGAATCGTATCTACACGTATCAGGGGTCCCCTATCACTCTAGCTGCACACGTCCCACACCATTACAGAGCGTCCATCAGCTTGAAAACTTCCCTGCTGACATACAGGGTCCATGGATTCATCAAGTTGCCTCCACGCCCGTACACGTCCGTCCGCTCGATACAATTAGAAACGAGACTCACCCGACAATGCAACATGTTTCCAGTCATTTGTCGCGCAGTCATCAATGGTACACGAGTTAGTCTCCGGCTCCGAAAGACCATATCTATTATGTTTCGTTGAATGGTTCGCGCGCTGACACTTGTTGATGGTCCAGCATTGAAACCTGTAGATATGTGCTGAAGGGTTGCATTCCTGTTACGTTGAACGATTCTCTTCAGTCGCCGTTGGCTCCGTTCTTGCAGGATCTTTTCCGGTCGCAGCGATGTCAGAGATTTGATGTTTTACCGGTTCCCTGATATTCACGGTACACTCGCGCAATGATCGTACGGGAAAATCTCCTCTTCATCGCTTTCTCGGAGATGATGTGTCGCATCGTTCGTTCAAAAAAAAAATGGCTCTGAGCACTATGGGACTTAACATCTATGGTCATCAGTCCCCTAGAACTTAGAACTACTTAAGCCTAACTAACCTAAGGACATCACACAACACCCAGCCGTCACGAGGCAGAGAAAATCCCTGACCCCGCCGAGAATCGAACCCGGGAACCCGGGCGTGGGAAGCGAGAACGCTACCGCACGACCACGAGATGCGGGCGCATCATTCGTGCACCAACTATAACACCATGTGCAAACTCACTTAAATCTTGATAACCTGCGATTGTAGCAGCAGTAACCGACATAACAACTGCGCCAGACACTTGTCTTATATAGGCGTTGCCGACCGCAGCGCCGTATTCTGCCTGTTTACATATCTCTGTAGTTGAATACGCATACCTATACCAGTTTCTCTGGCGCTTCAGCGTAAAATAAGAGAAGTCCGGGTTCCCACGCAGAGATTTAAGCATTGGTTTTTTCCCGCGCGCTGTTCGAGTGTGGAATGGTAGATAAGTTCCTTAAAGGTGGTAGATGAACCCTCTGCCACGCACTTAACTGTGAATTACAGACTGATCATGTAGATGTAGAAAATAATAGTTACCGAAAAGTAATATTAATAGCCGTCACAGTTACCGGAAAGCAACAGTTTAGCCCATCCCTAGTCGCTCGGGTGTTTACGCCGTATCAATAGCGTAACGCCAGTGTGGTGAGCTCCCGACCCCAGCGAGGCGTGGACGGGCCGAGGTTACCTGGAACGGGGTGAGCGGCCAGGGGAGGGTTGTTTTCCCGCTGTGCACTTGTCGCCGGTCGCAACCCTTGCTACCTGGCGGCCTCAAAGGGCGAGCAAGGGTTGGGGAGGGGCGACAGCCCAGCTGAGGTGACGGGCGGCCGGGCGTTCCCACGGTGTCTGGTGGCCGGTGGCGGACGGCTGCGTCAGCGGACGTCATCGTGTTGACGGCGGCGGCCAGGGTCAACGTCCGAGGGGGAGAAGGGAGCACGCGATGGGAAGTCGCGAGGGCACTGAACCTCAGCGCCGAGCTCTGCGAACTGGAATGGGAGCGCCGCTGTGGCAGTTTTGTACCTTATTTTGGTCAGATGTCGCCACTACTCTGACATTCACTGTAGCAGACAAGGTTGGGTGGGAATGGGTGAGGAGAAAACTACCTCTGGTCAAAATAAATAACAATATCGTGAACAAAACATGGAATAAGAACGGAATTTCTTTCACCTACGACTAAACATATACAGGGTGCCCGGGCCAGAGGTGCACACATACAAATGCTTACTAGGGACAGGAAAACTTTGTTTTATTTTATACCCAAACACTATGCTATCTCTTGCGAAATTCGGTGTTACTTTTTGTCAATATTGGTGGTACTTTGAGCCGGTTCGACTTTATTTTTTACCAAATTCGTTTTTGTTTTTGCCAAATTAGTTTTTATTCTTTCCAAATTCTTTATTTTTTAACAGACTCTTTGTTATTTTTGGTAAAATCATTGTTCATTCTGATAGATTCATTGTTATTTTTGCCAAACTCACTGTCATTTTTGCCACATTCATTATTTTACCAGATCCATTGTGATTTTGGCCAAATTCGTTGTTACTTTTGCCAACCTCGATATCACTTTTTCGCCAGGCTCGGTGTGATTTTTTTGCCAAATTCACTGTTATTTTTTGTCAAATTTGCGGTTATTGGTTTCCGAATTTTCGTGTTTTTTTTAAATTTGTTGTTTTGTTGCCAAATTCTTTTTCAACAAAAACTGCTTTTTCATAATTTGTGTTGTTTTTTTACCAAATTCTGTATTTTTCTGCCAAATTCGGTGTTTTGCCAGATTCGGTATTTTCCCAATTCGGTGTTTTGCTAAATTCGGTGTTTTGCCAAATTCGATGTTTTGCCAAATTCGATGTTTTGCCATATTCGACGCTTTTTGCCATATTCGACGATTTTTGCCAAATTCTATGTTTTTATGTCAAATTCGCAGTTTTTCCCAAATTTGACGCTGTCTGGCAAAATTGGTGTTTTTTATACCAAATTCGCTGTTATTTTTTTCCAACTTCAGTGTTATTTTTTGGCAACTTCGGTGCTGTTTGCGTCGTTACATCAATGTTTGTTACACGGGAAACGAATATTTATTTTAAGATTATACACGAGCCTCAACCTTGAGGAGGTTACAAAATTAAATTTCGACATACGATAAACATCAGTTACGAATATTAGTAAACTGCCTTCCTCAGTCTTATAACATTTTTGTCCTGCAAAATTCAAATGTTGCGGTATCTTGTAAAAACCGCCAGTTTAGCGTAATTTTTCGCGTTATCGCTTTCACGAAATTTTCATGTCCCTACTTGTAACGAAAGAACTGAACATTTTATGTTGTTGAGTTAAAACGCAATTACTATAAACATTCGCCAAGATGTAATTCTCATCATTTCGTGAACAGCGCTGTATCATATGACGGCAGCAGGCAGACGTTTGCCTCGCAGTCAACGTGTGGCCGCCACAACGAAAGTTGCAGTGTATGCTATGGTTAGCAGAGTTAAAATCTGTAACACATTTTCAGCGGCGTGCAAGAAGAGAATCGAACTTGTAACGGGAAGTTTGTTTTAAAATGCTAGTAAACATCCTAAAACGCATGAGAATTAAGAGACAGTGGAACTTCTGCGAGAAGCAATCTCTAGAATGCCACGTAAATCCATTACAGAAGTAGTAGGGAACTAGCCGTCCCGCATTCGACGGTGCACGACATTGCGCACAAACGTCTCCTTTTGCGTGCTTATAAACTCCAACTTTTGCAACACATTAAGCCTGAGGATCATCACAGACAATATGATTTTGCCGTTAAAATGTTATATCGTGTTGACGAAAACTAGGAGTACCTCAGCGCAGTTCTGTTCAGTGATGAATCTACTTCCCACGTGTGTGGCAAAGTTAGCCGAAATAATTGTCGTATAAGGGGAAATGTGACTCCTCGACACGTGACTGAGGACTAAAGGTACACATCGAAAGTTAATGTGTGCTTGGGATTACATAAACATTTAACGGAGTGTACAGTGACAGAACACCTATCTCGACATGTTGCCGAATTGTGCAGTTCCACAGATGCTCTCGACGTCATTTTCCAGCAAGACGGTGTCCCTCCCCACTGTCATGGGAATAATTTCACATTTCTCCATGAGAGTTGCAGCCTGGTTTCAATGTACACTCATGCTCATAAATTAAGGATAACTGCACAATGTGGTGCCACACAACGTGGCACTACACAAAACTGGCGCTAATAGCGTAGGCACATAGAGAACACACACAACACAGATCATCAATATGGGATGTGATCCTACGGTTGCAGGTTCGAATCCTGCCTCGGGCATGGATGTGTATGATGTCCTTAGGTTAGTAAGGATAAGTAGTTCTAAATTCTAGGAGACTGATGACCTCAGAAGTAAGGTCCCATAGCGCTCAGAGCCATTTGCGATATGATCACAATGCACACATACACTGGCCGAACAACGGGTTGGCATGTTCTGGATCAGGTGGTCGAGCAGCTGCTGGGGTGTAGCCTCCCATTCTTGCACCAGTGCCTGTCAGAGCTCCTGAAGTATCGTCGGAGTTTGAAGACGTGCAGCGATACGTCGACCGAGAGCATCCCAGACGTGCTCGATGGGGTTTAGATCTGGAGAACAGGCAGGCATCTCCATTCGCCTGATGTCTTGTGTTTCATGGTACTCCTCCACGATGGCAGCTCGGTGGGGCCGTGCGTTATCATTCATCAGGAGGAAGGTGGGACCCACTGCACCGCTGAAAATGCGGACATACTGGAGCAAAATGACGTCCCGGTACACCTGACCTGTTACAGTTCCTCTGTCAAAGACATGCAAGGGTGTACGTGCACCAATCATAATCCCACCCCACACCATCAAACCACGACCTCCATACAGGTCCCTTTCAAGGACATTAAGGGGTCGGTTTCTGGTTCCTGGTTCACGCCAGATGAAAACCCGGCGAGTATCACTGTTCAGACTATACCTGGACTGGTTCGTGAACATGACCTGGGACCAGTGTTCCAATGACCATGTACTGTGTTCTTGAGACGAGCGTTTGCGGGCTCTCCTGTGACCAGGGGTCAGTGGAATGCACCTTGCAGGTCTCCGGGCGAATTAGCCATGTCTGTTCACTCGTCTGTAGACTGTGTGTCTGGAGACAACTGTTCCACTGGCTACGGTAAGGTCCCGAGCAAGGCTACCTGTAATACTTCGTGGACGTCTGCGGGCACTCATGGTGAGATATCGGTCTACTTATGGAGTTGTACACTGTGCACGTCCCGTACTGTAGCACCTGGGCACGTTTCCTGTCTGCTGGAATCGTTGCCATAATCTTGAGATCACACTTTATGGCACATGGAGAGCCCGTGCTACGATCTGCTGTGTTTGACCAGCCTTCAGTCGCCGTAGTATTCTACCCCTCACAACGTCATAAAAGTGTTCTTTGAGCCATTTTGAACACACAGTCACCATTAGCATGTTTGAAAACGTCTGCACACTTACTCGCTGCACCGTACTCTGACATGCACCAACACACCTCTGCGTATGTGGACTGCTGGCAGCGCCACCGTTCAACGACCGCAGGTCAAATGGACCGCATGGTCATATCCCGAGGTGTTTTAAACCTGCAAACCACCCACCAGAGCGTTATTTCACCAAGAATCAGCAGTATCCTTAATTTATGAGCGTAAGTGTATTTTCAGTTCAGTGATGAGATCGAAGAATATCTGTTATTAGTCACCAAGGACGAACTAAGCTTCTTATGTACTCCATTGATGCAAATGCGAAGTCAGTATTGTGGCATAGCCGCCTGACTGATGACCGTGGAAGACAACTAGAGGAAGCCATTATGGAACTCAACCTACAGATACTGAATGCACCTCACAATCCGCCAACCTACGTAGGGAGGGTCGGATCAACGTCAGATACTGACGTCAGTTTAGCAAGTACGACAGCGTTGCCCCTTGTGAAAGGCTGGAAGGTTGAGTGTGGAATGACATCGACTGACATCAATATCACCATCACTGCACCATCACTGGAAGGGAAATCCAAGACGTGCGCATAAGGATCAAATACTCTACTGGCCATTAAAATTGCTGCACCACGAAGATGACGTGCTACAGACGCGAAATTTAACCGACAGGAAGACGATGCTGTGGTATGCAAATGATTAGCCTTTCAGAGCATTCACACAAAGTTGGCGCCGGTGGCGACACCTACAACGTGCTGATATGAGGAAAGTTTCCAACAGGTTTCACATACACAAACAGCAACTGAACGGCGTTGCCTGGTGAAACGTTGTTATGATGCCTCGTGTAAGGAGGAGAAATTTGTACCATCACGTTTCCGACTTTGATAAAGGTCAGATTGCAGCCTATCGTGATAACGGTTTATCGTATCGCGACATTGCTGCTCGCGTTGGTCGAGATCCAATCACTATTAGCAGAATATGGAAATGGTGGGTTCAGGAGGGTAATACGGAACTCCGTGCTGGACCCCAACGGCCTCGTATCACTAGCAATCGAGATGACAGGCACCTTATCCGCATGGCTGTAACGGATCGTGCAGCCCCGTCTCGATCCCTGAGTCAACAGATGGGGACGTTTGCGAGACAACAACCAGCTGCACGAACAATTCGACGACGTTCGCAGCAGCGTGGACTATCAGCTCGGAGGCCATGACTGCGGTTACCCTTGACGCTGCATCACAGACAGGAGCGCCTGCGATGGTGTACTCATCGACGAACCTGGGTGCTCGAATGGCAAAACGTCATTCTTTCGGATGAATCCGGGTTCTGTTTACAGCATCATGATGGTCGCATCCGTGTTTGGCGACATTGCGGTGAACGCACATTGGAACCGTGTATTCGTCATCGCCATACTAGCGTATCATTCGGTGTGATGGTATGGGGTGCCATTGGTTACACGTCTCGGTCACCTCTTGTTCGCATTGACGGCACTTTGAACAGTGGACGTTACATTTCAGATGTGTTACGACCCGTGGCGCTACCCTTCATTCGATCCCTGCGAAACCCTACATTTCAGCAGGATAATGCACGCCCGCATGTTGCAGGTCCTGTACGGGCCTTTCTGGATACAGAAAATGTTCGACTGCTGCCCTGGCCAGCACACTTTCCAGCTCTCTCACCAATTGAAAACGTCTGGTTAATTGTGTCCGAGCAACTGGCTCGTCACTATACACCAGTCACTACTCTTGATGAACTGTGGTATCGTGTTGAAGCTGCATGGGCAGCTGTACCTGTACACGCCATCCAAGCTCTGTTTGACTCAATGCCCAGGCGTATCAAGGCCGTTATTACGGCCAGAGGTGGTTGTTCTGGGTACTGATATCTCAGGATCTATGCACCCAAATTGCGTGAAAATGTAATCGCATGTCAGTTCTAGTATAATATATTTGTCCAATGAATACCCATTTATCATCTGCATTTCTTGAAGGTGTAGCAATTGTAATGGCCAGTAGTGTACTTCAGTGTCTTCGTGGCGACAGAAATGTAAACGACCTTCTTCTCCATGACATCACAAGGCTTCGCACAAGTCTGCGCACCGGGGAGGAGCTCACAAAGCTTCACTGGACTGTATTTCTTTATCCTCCCCACACCTCGCACCTTTTGATGTTCATCTATTTGGCCCTATTAAGAATGCACTCCATCGGAAGGTTATTGATGCAGCAAGACATTGTCTCCGACGTCGAACAGTAGAATGGTACCATGAGAGCATACGGGCCCTCCCAATATGATGACGTAAGGCCGTCGGGGATGAAGTTGAAAAATAGGATTTTACAGCCAAAAAAGTGAGGAATAATGTAGTGTATTGGAATCCAGAAAAAAACCAACCTCTTTCCAGAAAATAATGTGTCGCTTTATTTATTGAACACCATCGCAATAGCCGCGTGGGATTAGCCGAGCGGTCTGAGGCGCTGTCGTCATGGACTGTGCGGCAGGTCCCGGCGGATGTTCGAGTCCTCCCTCGGGCATGGGTGTGTGTGTTTGTCCTTAGGATAATTTAGGTTAAGTAGTTTGTAAGCTTAGGGACTGATGACCTTAGCAGTTAAGTCCCATAAGATTTCACGCACATTTGAACATTTGAACCATCGCAATAAGCTGAAACGAGAGGTATTTTGCTGGATGAAAGAATTATTTCGGCGACGAATGGAAGGTGGAAACAGTCTAATGCGTGATATGGTATTTGAGACAATGGAAGAGAGTATCAGAAACTGTACTCGGAGGTCATTATCTGATTTGTAACTCTTGACTTCAGTGATCGAACCAGTCGTAAAGAGAATGGATACCCAATTTCGTTTTGGCATCTGTATTTGTTCACTATAACTGTCTACGTGTTCTCGCGCCTACTGTTACAGTGACACTGCACTTTTTTTTGGGTTCTATAGCACTTCTTTGAACGTCTACAGTGTAGAAAAGATAAACATTTTTCAACATTCATCTTGCCGTGGAAGAAATGCTGTGGCAGTCGTCCCCACTGAACGAACACAGCACAGTGTTATTTCATTGCCGCGGGAAGTTTTACTGCCACACTTCGGATCGTCCCACTGCCGCATGATCGCACCAATGCATGCGCGCTAAGTAGTATCAAGTGGGCGCAGGGAAGAACCGAACCTTGGCACATGCACTGTGGATAAGTAGCTCTCCGGTTGACAGTTGCATTGTACAGAAACATTGTTCAGGTGCTTCGGTTCTTAATGGATTCCAACTAATAGTTAAACAGCGAGTGAAGTGTGATATAACGGTTGAACTGTGATTTGTACGTATTGAGCTTTCTAGAAACACTGAGAGGCACCCACATGCCTTGCTCATACTGTGGCATCAAACAGTCAGGCCTGAAAGATGAGTGGTCTGCCAAGCGAGTGGATTTATTCTTATTTATCGAGTAACATCAATGACTGATTATGAATTCTAGTACTCACAATTAAGCTACAAATTATTCTCCTGTTTGAATATTACGCACCGGAAACGGATTACGCACATCTGACTATTAGTAATTTACACAACTCTGATTGTTCACTACGCACTGGCAATACCACATTTTCTTTATTACCCAACGGCTTTGATCGACACGTGGCCATCGCACTGAATATGAATGGCACACACATTATATATTCTGGATATCATGACTACACACTCTGAGGTGTGGGTTTGATCTGTTATTCTGTTATTCTGCCCAACGGATTAATCTGAGATGTACCCTTTACCCTGTGGCCCCTGCAAGATTCAATTACCACCCCTACACCACTACAGAAGTCAGACAGACGTTCCTAACGTTCTAAAGAGAAATGCCTGTAAAACTTTCAGCAATAAATATCTTCTGGAGTCGTCCGCTGTAAGGAAATGACACAAAAATTCACAAAATTTCTTACGTAACTAGTGGGATACTTGGGTACTGGAGTAGTGCTAGTTAGTGTAAGAAAAACATGAAACTAACGGAAGTTATTATTTATTTTGAAAAAATTTTGAGAAATCACAATGGCACTTTTAGTTATGAATTGAACAAGTTATATCCTGGTTCTTTTCGGAATGTGAAGTTACCTCTCCAGAATAGGATTCGCTAATGAAATTTCTATACAAAGTTTAAGATGGTTGTTGACTTGGCAGAATGGCTGAGAGGCGCTCCTACTCAACTTAAATAATTATCCTTTAGAATGTTGCTAGGTACGGTCGAGGCTGTCGCGTGTGAAATGCAGTGAAGTGTACTGTTGCGGAGGAAATATGGGGCTCGCAATAGCTGTAGCGCACAATACCGTAAGCTGCGATGACTGCTGTCTGCGCCGCTCGCTGTTGACAAATAAGATAACCCTCGTTCTATCTGGATTGACCTTCGCCAATCAAACTCTCCCTATTCCTTGATGAAGTCAAGTATTCCTATTCGCCCCTAGTCTAACTATTGGTGTGGTACACCGGTCAGATAACCAGTCCACCACGATGCCACTCAAAATTCACTCGCAGGCGTTTAACTATAACTCTGTCCGTTCACACCGCACAATAAGTGTGTTGGCCAACACAGTGAACAACGCTTAATTGCAAGGACTCAGTATAGAGTAGCATTTCGATTCGCTCTCGACAGAGGTGCTCTCCCAGCGAAGTACTGAGGAGAGACTTGTTCCTGGCTCCAAGAGCGACAATGGAACGGCGCCTATCCACACCAGACGTGAAGGGGTATATCTTTTGGTCTCTTCCATTATTCCTTCAGCTCAAGGCGTCCGAAATATCGTCTGCCAATCAGCATTGCTCTTCTAAAACGGGAGAATGACGTTTCGTTTAAGGCGACCAATCCAGAAACCTGTAGCAGTGGCGTTTGGCGTTTGCTGTCTCCTTGAGAAAATCTCTGAAACTGCATGCTATGTGTAAAGAATGTGTAGGCGGGCTGCTCCCACACAGTGTAGCGGAATTTGCTTTTAAGCCAAACACGGGGTCGTTCCCCCTTTCACTCGGGCCCACGCTGTCCGCTACACGGGCCGTCACTAGCCGACATGGGCTGGGTCGTCCTCTGAAGGGACCGGCGTCCCGTTGTGCGGTTTCTCTCCCAAACTAAAAGCTTCTGTGACCGTCGTGTCTGGAATGTGTGTGTGTACACCAGCCTCGAGTATTTCAATCACGGTGCGCTTACTTGTTAATTGCATATCGTTTACAAGAATTCATACAATATTGACTTTATCTTATCGAGTTTGGGTTCGAATGAAGTGTCTTGATGTGCGGAATATGATTGTGAGGGCGGAATATGTAAGCAATGAAGGTCAGGAGACCACGACGTTTTACAACACTATTCGAAGAACAAGGCCACCAATCTTTTTCTTTTCACTATCTTTTTTATTCTGATAAATTCTATTATAATTCACAGATAACCTAAACACACCATTACATTTTATACTACAATTACGCATGAGAAACTCCGCCCTGTGTGCATGGCTTATGGTCTCGTAATGATCTAACGCTACAGTGCACTTTCTGGATTGGATGGTGGATCTTTTGCTATATCTCACACTTCGACTCTCACACCCATCATCACGAAAATTTCCTCCAGACCGAGCGGTACAAAAAGGAACATGCATAACCCACTGCCTCTGAACCTATCTTGCTACTCTGCCATGCAAACCACTCATACTTAAATTACATGAAATACATCACACTGGCAACATAGAATACAACACAAAGAATATTCACAACGTTAGAATCACATCACTTTCAGCTTTCCCACTTCAATTAGTATTCATCTCATTTTCACACGACACTGCCCCACTTCGTAACTTTTCTTCCCTACTACGAACTCTGGAGCATATATGCACGTCTTCCTGTGCAATGCAAGCCAAGTGGCATTGCGGGACAGATGGCTGACTCACCTTGCTTCTCTCTCTGAGTATTAGAGTTTGTATCTAGCGTCACTCGGAAACAGAACACGCAAAGGTAATACTAAGATCATATTCATCATTCCTACCACGAAGTCTGGAGGATATATGCAGGTCTTCCTGTGCAATGCAAGCCAAGTGGCGTTGCTGGATAGACGGCTGACTGACCTTACTTCTCTCTCAGAGTATTAGAGTTTGAATCTAGCGTCACACAGAAACATAACACGCAAAGTAATATTAAGATCATATTCATCACACACGCGAGTCCTCAACTGATACCATGGATGAGTACTTCTCTTTATCCTTTGTCTCATACACAGATTGAGACTCACACAATACTCACCACATGGAAGTACTCGTCTCTAATTTTAAGTCCTGCACACGCCATTTCTTAAATATTTCCAACTTATAGTACACACACCAGTAATTCAGCTTAACTTTAGCACTCGGAAGTATTTCAACTTATTGCTACACGTGGTTTCATTGTGACCGTTGGTCACTTCCGAAGATTACTACGATCCCATTAATATTACCTGCCTGTCGTTTAATTCTCCCCCCAAAAGTTCCTGAAATACAGAAATGATTATTCCGAACTACTCTTAAGTATTCCACATGCATACCATTCTCTCCACTCTTTTGTCTTTACAGAGCACACCTAAGACAGGTCTTACCAACACAAGATCCAGCGCCAGAGTGCTGAAACATGGCCGTTCTTCAGGTCAGCTCGCACCTCCGCCGAGATGGGGGACCATCATGCTACCGTATTGGTCAGCCACATTTCAGGCACTCAAAGCTCAGGTAAATTTCATCTCTTTGGTTCCACCAAAGGTGACCAAAGGACCGTCTCAAAGATGATCATATATTGCACATTCACTATCTGCGGTTATCAGACGACCATACATTCATTCATTTCACAGATCTCACCAAATTGGATGTAGGGATTTATTTTGTGGGAGTGCACATGTGAACAATTAAATAAATAAATTGTCATTCTTTCCTACACTGGTATCCGGCTTCGGTGTATTAAGTGAAATTGAGTTATTATTACAAAAAATATGTTTTTCTGACAAGAATAACGAAGAATGTTGTACCTATTTTCAGTGTCGGGCGGTACTGTACCCTTTCAACACACACACACACAAATTACTTTTATCTATGAACTTCGAACACTAATCATGTAGGTGAAGAATATTCTGTTACCGTTCTTATTTCTATTGTAGGCTGATCAGTAAAGACGACAACAACAATTGTGTTAAAAAGTTAATATTTGTATATTTATTAACAGTGTCCAGGGATTAGTGGTTTAACGTGAAAAGGCATTCTCACTCTGACGTGACGTTCTTTCATTAGGCTGTATTGCGAATTTGCCCTGTTAAATTCTTCTCTTACAAGGGAACCTCCCCATCGCACCCCCCTCAGATTTAGTTATAAGTTGGCACAGTGGATAGGCCTTGAAAAACTGAACACAGATCAATCGAGGAAACAGGAAGAAGTTGTGTGGAACTATAAAAAAATAAGCAAAATATAAAAACTGAGTAGTCTACGCGAAGATATGCAACATCAAGGACAATTCGAACTCAGGAGCGCCGTGGTCCCGTGGTTAGCGTAAGCGGCTGTGGAATGAGAGGTCCATGGTTCAAGTCTCCCCTCCAGCGCAAATTTTTCTTTATTTTCGCAAAGTTATGATCTGTCCATTCGTTCATTGACGTCTCTGTTTACTGTAATAAGTTTAGTGTGTGTTTTGCGATCGCACCGCAAAACCGTGCGATTAGTAGACGAAAGGACGTGCCTCTCCAATGGGAACCGAAAACATTTGATCGCAAGGTCAACCGATTCCTCCACAGGAAAACACGTCTGATATATTCTATACGTTTACTGGTGACGGCATGTGCGTCACATGACAGGAATATGTTGTCGACCCACCTAACTTGTACACTTTGCGAATGGGTAAAAAGATTCTTCTATGTTGCCCGATTTAGGTTTTCTTGTGGATGTGATAATTACTCCCAAAAAAGTGATGAAAACATAAGAGTTTGTCACATAAACTGCAACAAATGAATACAGAAGTCACACAGTCGCACACTTTTCCCTGTGCTCCGTCAAAACATATGTTTTTAACGTTTTCAAATTTTTCCGTGTGTAGACCGTCAAATCCTGCATATGTCCAAGCAAATGTGAACATGTCCTGGAATTTTGGAGAGCGAAGTTGATTATGTGTGAGTGCCTGAACTTTGATAATTGTCTGAAAATAAAAAGTTAAACTTTTTGCTCGAAGGAAGACTTGAACTAAGGACCTATCGATCCGCAGCTGCTCACGCTAACCACGGGACCACGGCGCTCCTGAGCTCATATTGTCCTTTATGTTGCTTATCTTGTGCATGGACTAATCAGTTTGTATATTTTGCTTATTTTTTCATATTTCCACACAACTTCTTCCTGTTTTCTCGATTTATCTGTGTTCAGTTTTTCAAGGTCTATCCACTGTGGCAACTTATAACTAAATCTGAGGGGGGTACGACGGGGAGGTTCCCTTGTTAGTATCGAACCTTCCATCTCATGTTTACGTGCTTCCTGTTCCCTTTCTATTACATTATCTTCAAGGTTGTTTCCTTTGTATAACTTAGAAAATACGTTCTACATTTTTAATTTTTTTTTAATATTTGCGGTTTCAACGTTGTATCCTTTTAACAATAGGGTATTCATTGAAATCTTTTTAGTTTAGTTTAGAAGGCAGTAATCGGGATTGTGACTACACCGTCCACGGGCGGTGGCAAACGTATTCTCCCTATACACTGTAGTCGCTCTGGTAGCATATGCACAAGGCGTTAGTCTGTGAGCTTCGCGCAAACATCGATTTTGTGCAGTATCGATGCTTGATGCAGCTGATAATAATCCACATCAGACTGCGGATACTTAATACATAACGGCTCATATTCTCGTTGTCAAGAGGTGCACGTCGTCTGATTCACTGGTGCCGTTTGTATCGCAATTATTTCTGAATATGTTCCAATCTGGAATTGTAAAATAAAGTTCTCTCCCGGTGAAATTTATCGCCATAGTAAACAAACATTCATAAATTTATTCACTGCAGTGAAAGAAAACATATGCTGCTACTAATGCCGTTTGAAATAAGAAAACATGGCTAAAGAACTTGTTCATCTTTGCTGGTGCGGAACACATCTCTTCTGCTGAATAAGTGCTCGTAGCTCTTAAGGGATGCACACCAGAGCACATGTTTACTTGACAATATTTTCTTGTTTCTGGTCCATAATAACTCCTCCCAAAATACGGAAAGCACAGAGCTTACAGTGGAAGAGCTCCACTGTCAGGAGGTATCAGGACGATTTTTTCTTATACTTTTCGACTCGGTCGTTTCCCGACCAGGGCTCTTTACCTCCAACTGATACATTTACCCTACTCTATCATCTGTGAAATTTCGTAACATTATCACTGTATCACACTGTATAGTACACGGCGCTGGTTACATCGTACCAATGCCCTCAATTTTGAAATTGTAAATAACTTAGACTCTGACTGCAAGGATGATTTTCAGTTTCTTCACTGCAGTAACGAATTCGGACCTATCGGCCCCAACTTGAGATGCACCTTGTATATACACATCTAATCGGTGTTACCGATAATTTCTTCGAGATCACAGCTAGCCGTCATCACTGATCGGCAAGTAAACAGCTGCGTCTGCAGAACCACACAGAAAATGACAGATGAGCGGTCACCAACAGACTACCAGCTTTCTTTCCCCTTCCATTCCCTTACTGAGCGAAGGAAAAGTGACTGTGTAGATGCCTTTGTACGAGCCCCAATCTTTCTTATCCACGTGACATATACAGGGGTTCACAGAAATATAGAAACACAACACACTACCGTGCCTGGTGTATGAAAACCGTTGGCATTCCAAACAGCTTCCATTCATCTCGGAATCGACGAGTACGGTCCATTCGGTTTTCAAGGCAGTCTTACACTCAGGTGGAAAAAGTAATGGGATAACAATATGTTCATTTACATTTATTTATTTATTTAGCTCATGGCATGTAACACATCATATAAAAAAAGACATAAAAATCATAAGACACAGAAATAAAGAGTAGTCACAGTGTTTAACATATAGTTGTAGATATAAAAGTGTTTAAAATAGTGTATATAACAAACAAAAGTTCACAAACAAACATCCAGATTTGTGACATAGTCTATTGCACTTTCAGTCGCGGTCAGAAACTCATTGGGGTCTCCTGCAAAACGTCTCAGAGGGCAATCTTCCACGATGTGACGAATCGTCTGCCGGTCCGCACCGCAGTCACATCTCGGGGTGGTGATTTTACCCCACCTGTGGAGGCTGTCTGCACATCTGCCGTTATTTGTCCGAATTCGATTCAAGGTCGTCCAGATTTTCCTTGGCAAATTGAATCCTGGTGGTTGGACATTGATGCATGGCATATTCTGCAGGTTTTGGGGCACAGATTCTCTCCACCGCGTTTTCCAGAGGTTGCCATGATGCGGGTTGAGAGGATGCATATTTTTTGCCTTTTTTAAAGAGGGGTGTCTGGAACGCAATCTGTTCATCTCCAGGGCAGGAACATCCTTATGGATTGGCAGTTTCTCGTTGTTCAGCACTTTTCCATACTCGCGTAAGAGAGCGTTCTCTCTGCGCAGGTCCGGTGGGGGAATGTTGCTCAGTATAGGTAGCCAGTGTAAAGGCGTTGGCTTTATTGTTCCTGATATCATCCTCATTGTGTAGTTTAGTTGAACATCGATCAAGCCTGTGTGTTTACTGTTTAGCCATACCGGTGCGGCATATTCTGCTGTTGTGTAGACAAGTCCCAGAGCCGAAGATCTCAGTACAGCCGCGGAAGAGCCCCACGTAGTCCCACATAGCTTCTGTATGATATTATTTCGAGTTTTAAGTTTTGCGGCTGTATTACGTAGGTGTTCCTTGAATGTTAGGGTTCTGTCAAAGATGACGCCTAGATATCTGGGGTAATTATTTTGGTTTAGCTGCCTGTTTTCGAAATGAACGTTGAGCTTTCTTTTTGCTTGGGCATTGTCGAGGTGAAAGCATGTCACCTCCGTTTTTGTCGCGTTTGGCCGTAATCTCCACCTTCGGAAGTAATCTCCCAGCTTTGTTAGATCCGCAGTTAATGTGTTTTCCGTTGCCTCCATTGATCTGCCTCTTGTAGCTATTGCCCAGTCGTCGGCATATCCGAATTTTTGAGAAATGGTTTCAGGTAAGTCAGATACGTAGAGGTTAAACATCAATGGCGCCAAAACGGAGCCTTGTGGTAAACCATTGTTGAGCTTCATTTGGTCACTTTTTAAGTCGCCCATTATGACTCTGAAACTTCTATCTGTGAGCATGTTATCAATGAGGTTGGCCAGCTTGTTACATGGTATGACCCGCAGCAACTTAAATATCAGGCCTTGTCGCCAAACGGTATCATAAGCGGCTGATAGGTCAATAAAGGCTACTGATGTTTTGAGTTTTTTCTGAAAGCTCGCCTCTATGTGAGTTGCTAGGGAGAGGATCTGGTCGGTGCAACTGCGGTTGGGTCGAAAACCTGCCTGTTCAATCGGTACCACTTCAAGAATTTTTCCGCTTATTCTGTTGTAGATGATACGTTCCAACAGCTTATAGACACAGTGACAGGCACCCACTTGCCTTACTCATACTGTGGCATCAAGCAGTCAGGCCTGCAAGATGAGTGGTTTGCCAAGCGAGTGGATTCTTCCTTAATTTTTCGAGTAACATGAATTCTCGTATCTTACTATTTAGTTACAAATTACTCTCCTGTATGAATAATACGCAACGGAAACACGCATCTGACTATCAGTGATTTATACAACTCTGACTGTACACTACGCACTGGCAATACCACATTTACTTTTTGTCTTTTATTTAACGGCTTTTATATAAATTCGGAACATTATGACAACATACAATTTAATGAAAAAGGCCACCAATCTCTTTCTTTTCACTAGCTGATTTATTCCTAAACACACAAATTCTACAACCTACAACAATATCACATGAGAAATTCCGCCCAGTGGGCATGGCTTTACATTAGTGAATCTCTATATTATGGTCTCGTAATTTATTTACCGCAACAGTGCACTTTCTGGATAGGATGGTGGATCTTTTATTATATCTCACGCTTCGACTCTCACAATCATCCTCACGAAACTTTCCTCCAGATCGAGCGATACCGAAGGAACAAGCATAACCCACAAATCTTTTGAAACTACCTTGCTACTCCCCCATGCAAACCGCACATACCCAAATTACATGACATACACCACACAACAATATGAAATACTACACAAAGAATGGTTACAACATTATCACTTTCCGCTTTCCCACTTCAATCAATATTTATCCCAGTTTCACACGACACTGCCCCACTTTGTATTTCTACTTTCCTACTGTGAACTCTGGAGATAAACGCACGTCTTCCTGTGCAATGCAAGCCAAGTGGCGTTGCTGGATAGACGGCCGACTCACCTTGATTCTCTCTCAGAGTTTAAATCCAGCGTCACACGGAATGATATTTCTTAAATATTTCAACTTATGATACACACGCTATTTCTTAAATATTTCAGCTTATTGTACACACGCTAATAATTCAGCTTAACTTAAGCACACGGAAGTATCTCAACTTATAACTACACATGGTTTCATTGTGACCGTTGGTTTACTACAATCCCCTTAATATTACCTGCCTGACACTTAATTCTCCCCACAAAAGTTCCTGAGATAGAGAAATTATTAATTCAAACTACTCTTAAATATTCCACATCCATACCATGCCTCCACTCTTTCATCATTTGGAGCACTACAAAACACGTCTTAACAGCAGAAGATCCAGCGGCAGAGTGCTGAAATATGGCCGTATTCCGGTTCTCTCGCACCTCTGTCGACGTGGGAGAAGCACCTTGCTACCTTATTGGTCAGCCACATTTCAGGCGCTCAAAGCTCTGGTAAAATTTTCATCTCTTTGGTCTCACCAAAGGTGGCGAAAGGATCGACTCAAAGATGATCATATATTCCCATTCACTATCTGTGGTTAGCAGACGACCATACATTCATTCATTTCACAGATCTCACCAAACTGGATGTAGGGATTTATTTTGAGGGAGTGCACATGTGATCAATTAAATAAATAAATTGTCATTCTTTCCCACACTGGTATCCGGCTTCGCTGTATTAATTGAAATTGAGTTACTTTACAAAAAAAATGTGTTGTTCTGACAAAAATAATGAAGTATTTCGTACCTATTTTCAATGTTGGGCGGTACTGTACCCTTCCACCACCGGCTACCCATGCAGAAAAAAATGGCACGGTACTATCCTTGCAATGCGAGGGTAGTTCCGAACATTTTTTTAAGAAAACTGTATTAAAACAAACGTAGCAATTCATCAAAATACCCAGGAGGAGACCTTAGCCCCTGGTGACCTCAAATTGACGACCAAATGTTGTTACTTTACCAAATTATTGACAGTTGTTGCATTATTGTACTCTCCACAATCCGGAGTAACGTACACATACAAATTTATAACTATCCACATGACAAATAAAACATCACATCATAGAAAATAAAAAAAAAAATAATGGTGAGATAAAAATTGGCTTAGTTACCGGGATCTCCGTTATTTTTAGGAGTAATCCAAATTTCAATAATTCTAAAACAAAATAAAAAAATACTAATTGTACTCATGAAATTTTAAATAGCTCACCGTCCAAACACAGAACAAGTAATCTGACATTCATAAATTGCGTTGTAATAATCTTTACACGGCAATGTCTAAATACAAACCAGAATCAACAAAAGAAAAAAATTTCGTACACTAGTTACACGTAGAATGTCAGGTTCCATACCATTACTCTAAAATATACCTCAAACCTACAGAGAAATAAAACTGAGAAGAAAAACAATGAAATATACCACAAGTTACATACTGGTTACGTAATATAGTTCGTCTAAGACATCATGTCATACCTCATTAACTATCATCACCTAAGCAATTGCCACAACTACTCGACAGTGAGTTTAACCTTATCCTTATCCATCAGTACAAATACCTGCTGCTGAGCTAGTCAGTCCATCAACTTTGATCAATACACGCAATAAATAGTTAGCAATAAGTGCTTGAATCTACCAGTAGCTCTCGTATCTTACTCTACTGTTCATTAGACGACAAGAACTTGCATTTCGACTAGCCTTCGTTACACTTTAATGTGAAATATCACCACTGTGATAATGAAAATAAGTGGCTTCAGTCAAAACACCAACAAGATTATTACTATGCACATCAAAATGCATCAGTTAATTCCGATATTTGTTGTGCAATGCAAACTCTTGTCCCCTGTGACAATCTTACTGACCAATGCAACCAGGGCCGCTACGTTAGTATTACGCCACTGGCTAATAATTAAAGCATCATTGTACCAAATATTCTAATAAACATGCTACGTGAACTTGATAACCCAGAACAAACAAAAAAAAACACTAACTATTCTAAACACAAATGTTAATAAAATACAATTACGCTTGCTGTCCCTTCAGGAATGAAACATATAAAAAACATTTACACAATTACAAATACATTATTCCCTATCTTGCGAGTCACACGGAAACATTTCATTCTGTGATTTTCTTGGGGTCAAAGAGTTGCTGATAGTGTTCCTAGAAACACTGTCTCGGTGTCAAAGCTCTCCCATGGTTACCCGGACGAAAGTCTTTAAGTCACTCAAATCGGCATTTTGAACACGCACTGAACAGTAAACTGTATCTCACATTAAACACAAATGTCATAGTCACTCTCAGAGTACCATCCACACGAATGTGTTCGTCCAAAAAATGGCCCTACAACTACTATTACCCACGGTTCTGTCCTTTCAGTTCATGGTGTAATTAGAAGTCGTAAGTTCCAACAAACAGTACTTATTCCCGCACCAATTCAAGAAATGTCTCCTACTACAGACGCAAATGTCAATGTCCCACTCTAGTTTCTTGCCTTCATACAATAATTGTTCACCAAACGACAACTGTCCTCTAAGTATACCAAGTGTCTCACATGCAATTCACAAAGCACACTTAACAAGTTGCGAGGTGCCGGGGCTAGCAGTGTATTTATCACTAAATTCTACTAGAATCCACATAAGTAAATCATGCTCTAAGCCCCCCCCTTTTCTAACTCCGACTTTTGCTGTTGCACAAGGATAAAAAAAAAAAAAAAATACGCGAACTGACTCTAATCAACCCTGCCAGTGGAGTAGAAGAGAGTTTGGCACCTGCAATAATTTAATTTGATAAATAAGTTAAATAAACAAAGGTTTCATTAACATAATGAGGAATGATAGGGTTGCTCTATCGATTAACAGAATGAAAGTTCTGTCCAAAATAACAATATGATTTATTAAGACTAAACACAAAATAGTAAAAGAAACACAGGAAATCTAATTTATGATACATTAAATTGGCTCGAACTGGAAACACAAACAAACGCTGTGAAGGTGAAGTTGTCCCTAACTTAGATCGTGAGGTTTAAGACGAAGTGGTATGTGGAGCCAATTCCTTGCCACTCAAATCTCAAGAGAGACACACAGCTAACCCAACAGTAATTGCTGCTACTCAAGACAGAACAAAGTTAGAAAAGGATGAACAGGCGCGCTCTGCTGAGCTCTGATTATCACCTAGGAAAATCCCTATCTGCCGGTGCTGCGGACATACATTACCAAACTGTCTTCTTAACTGCGAGAACACGATCTGGCATACCGCAGGCGAGGGCTGGTTGCTTCGACGTCCTCGACCGAAAGGCGACTGCCGACTACCTAGAGCACCCGTACAGGCCGAACACACAACATTCCCGCCCCCACGACAGTGGCCGTGGTTACGTTCCAATCAGCAACTCGAAAACCGGCGGAAATTCCACTCCATTGCCGGAGCACTACCATTCCACCAATGGAGATTCTTGGCGCCAATTTCTGTGCTGATTTTGCTACGTCACGGAGCTATGCCCTGAGCAAGCCAATCACAGTTACTATTTTGTAGAAAGCGCGGGAATTTTCCCGCCACAGCTGCCTGGGTACATAAGTCATTCCCACGCCTCGCTGGTAGCCCGCCAGAAAGTGTTTTTGCTAAGCTTCTGCGAAGCAACGGAACCTCCAGCCCAGCTGCCACTTCCGGCCCCAAACGGGCGCGTCTCCTGACAATGTCGGCGTCCGGAAAGCATTCACTCGACCCCCCACACCTGTCGGCCTACCCTTTCAAAGTCAGAAGAGCCCGCCTGTCACTGGACCACCCGGGTGACGAGAGACGCTGCATGGGAAGTCCGCGTGTTAAGGAAAAGCAACCCTCCACCGCATGCAACTAGAGAGGAGAATCGTAAGATAGAAATATGAGAGGGGGCTCATGCCACCTCTCAAAGTCACTGCCAAAAGTTTATGGATCCCACCATTCAGTGGTCGAGACAAAACAAAACGATCGTCCTGTCTGCTAAAGACAAAATCTTTTCCACCACTCACAACATGGAAACACCAGTCCCTCACTTTCCACCTTATGGAGACATACGAGCAGTCATCTTGTTTCACGGCTCCACAGTCCAGTACTAGTTAATAGTTGCTGGTAACAAATGCCCGCCGGGCTCTGCCGCGCGTCGTCCATTCTGCCGTGGCGCCGCTGCGCGCGCCGTTGAGCAGAAGAAACCACCCGCTGTTGCCTCCGCGGGATACTTTCCCCAGTCGTAAGGGTGGCGGAACTTATGAATGGCCAGTGGTACGCGCGTCTCGCCCCAGGCCGTTGACCTGCTGTAGCGGGCGTGTGGAGTGTACCTTGACCGACAGTGGAGTGGGGAGTGCCGCGGCTCTGTCGCCCGTCGCCATGGCAACGTCAGCTCGGCCCGCTAGCGGTATGGGCGTTACGACACCCAATCAGTCAGAGCCTTCCGTGCATCTCGCAACATTACAGACAAAAGGATATTCTTACATTATTTAAATACTCATTGATTACATGTATGATCTATTAGATACATTGGTAATAAAAGAATCTTTGTTCTAAAAAACATAAAATTATACACCCTATTTTTCTACCCATACAACATCAACTCTTATCCATCCGTTTTCTATAGACAGCCCACACTCGTGCTATTCATTGTACCTGTCGTCCCTCATACAAAACATGAAAGTGTAAAATAAAAAACAAAAGGAATAATAAGCAATCTATACTGCTCATAATTACAATATCAAATAGTAACATCCTATCACAGTGAAAATATTAGAAACTTTATTCTAAAACTACAATATACAATGAACTTTTGTGCTTGTGACAGACTGAAATTAATACCCCTTGAAAGTGTTCTAACAAAAAATAAGAATAATCTACACAGCTCACAATTACCTACCACATGTTATTAAATAGTAAACTAATTTAACATCCTAACACAACAAACATTTTAGAAACTGATGACTCTAAATCTACAACATACAATGCACCTTTGTGCTTGTGACAGACTGAAATTAGTATCTTTCTATATATTTTACCTTTTTTATTATATATAACAACATTTCTAGGACATGTATGAACCATCCACATGCTGTCAGATCCTGACCTGCCATCGAGGTTCATCCCAATCAAACAATACATAATAATGTTTTAGTTACAGATCGGTAGCATCCCCTTTACAGGAGTGTGCGCATTGATCACACTACTCTACGACTCTCACTCACCAGACATCACATTTTCCTTCTCATTCAATCCATTAATACACTAACAGAATAGGTCTAGAAGTCAGCTAACCTTAACACCACACTCACGACAACATACCATACCTTTGCTCCCTTTTACTCAACCACATAACACATGAAGCTGCTTCGGAGATAGCTTTCCCGTCTCCGAATTCGTCCTTTCACTCTGGCACCTCTCTCCATCGGCTTACCTCCGCATTCGCTTTACCCATTAATCATTCTGCTAAACACCAACTTAGAATTGCGACATTTCATCTAAGAACAAAAAATACACAAATTATTCAACCTGCAAAATAACTGTACACATTCTTGGTACCGTTTTGATTAGTTATACTGGTACCAGGCTTCAACAACAAAAAATATTATTTTTGCCAAATCGCAATTGTTATGCTAAGAATTAGATCTACACTTATATTACATCTTACGTCAGTATTCCACAACGTTCACCATCTGGATCTCATACTCCCTTTATGTCCTTTCACATTGTGCAGTTGTCCTCATCTCTTCATTCGTATTTCGGCTCTCCGTCCGTCCATTACTCCATCATTTCCTGGTCTTCCTTCGCCATTGGCATCAATCTCTATTGCAGCATACACAGGCCTCTCTGTAACATACATCTAAGACATCTCCACATTATTCAATTCTACTCACCTTTATTTACCACTGTTTCATCACGTCGAATCTCTCTTTATTAATCACACTGCTTCACGTCGCTTTTCTCCTCATATACCACCTTTATCCACTACTATTTATCACGTCGCTTCTCTATCTACCATCTTTAACAACTCATTAATCATCACGTCGTTTCTGCTTGATCCTTATTCATATGACAAAAAAATACGTACATACACCACTCTGTCGACTCCTGTTCATGACTCATTCGACCAGTCTATTCCGTTACACTTCCTGACATCCCGCCTGAAAATTCTTATGTTCGATTTGACCCTGCACAACGTTACACACCACAAATAAATACACTGACTATCTACCATAAATTGCCTACCTTAGATCTATCCTTAACTTTTCCATAATTCGATGTTAGAAATGTGATGAAGCCCACGAGATTGTTTTCCCTTGATCGTCTCAATCAGTACAGCATTTTCATGGACAATCCGCCTCACTCTGAATGGTCCACTATACACAGTAAAGAATTTGCTAGTTAGGAATCTGTGCTTCTTTGATAATCGATGAGTTTTAATTAGAACCTTGTCTCCTACTGCCAATTCGATCTTACGGATCTTTCCTTTCTGCTTCTCCTGCCTATCCTTAGCTGCTTTCTTAATACGCTCTATCGCAAACTTGACAATTTCTGTGTGCCTCTGCTTTCCTGATCGCGGAAAATCTACCAGCTCCCTGACTCGATCTGGTGGTGGTTCATTCTTTAGTACCGTAATCGGTGATAAACCAGTTGCTCCATGTGGTAGCTCATTGAGGATGTCCTGAAAATCTTTGAGAAAAATACTCCAACTTCTGTGTTGCCTATGGCAATAGATCTTACACAATTTTCCCAGTTTCTTTACTACTCTTTCACTGGGGTTACTTGCAGCATGGTATCGGGATATGAACACCGGTTTTATCCTTCTTCTCTTCAGTGTGGTTAGCCATTGTCTGGATCTATATTGCGGTCCATTGTCAGCAATGAACTTTTCTACAGTCCCTACTTCTCGCAAAAAGTTTTTAACGATCGCTGCTGCTACTGTCCTTCCCGTCGCACGTTTCAATGCGGTAAAAGTCACATACTTTGACACCAATTCCACTGCTACTAAAACATATCTATATCCCTGCACTGACTTAGGTAGCGGGCCAAACAAATCTGTTGCTCTGAATTCCCTCAGTCTACCTGGCACTATCGGAAAAAGCGGTGCTTTGCATGAGATAGTTAACGATTTTGCCTTCTGGCACAATTTGCAACTACCAAGCACGTTCTTGATCCTCCTCTCAATACTAATGAAATAAACTGATTCCCTTAACTTCTTACAGCATTTCCTTGCCCCGTAATGCCCGTAACTTAGATGCGTGTACCAGATCAACTTGTTGACTATTTCATTTGGTATACACAACACCCAGTCTAGTGTGTTCGGATTTCTACGGTAGAAAAGGACCCCGTTCTGAATTGTATAAAAGCGCGCTATATTGGCATCTAAGTTCGCTCTAACTCTGTCCTTCACCATTCTCCATGACGCGTCTTTATCCTGCTCTTTCGCGATATTTGTGAGTACCGTCCCTATGTATTTCTCGAACGGCACGCCCTGCATATACAATATATCATATCTGTTCTCGTTTACCTCCTCATCAAAGCATTGCCCGTGACCTACTGGGTTCCTTGACAACGCATCTGCCACTATATTCTGTGGCCCTGGAATATACATGACCGAAAACTGAAACTCTTGTAAATAGAGTGCCCACCTAGCGAGTCGTCTATGGTTAAGTTTGGCCGACATCAGAAACTGTAGTGACTTGTGGTCAGTATAGATTTTAGTATGCCTTCCATACAAACAGTATCTAAACTTACTAAAACCCCATACTATTGCCAAAGCTTCAAGCTCAGTTACCGTGTAATTTCTCTCAGCTTTGCTAAGCACTCGGCTCGCAAATGCAATAGGTTGTTGTATTACTTCTCCTCCTTGCTCTTGCTCTTGGAACAATGTTACCCCAAGTCCACTACGGGAACTGTCCGTGGCCATACAAAACTCTTTCCCTAGGTCTGGATGCCCGAGAAGAGGTGCCGATAGCAGTGCCTTCTTTAACGCCTCATATTCTTCCTGCGCGACAGGGTCCCAATTCCATACCATTTTCTTTCCAGTCAGCTGACATAGTCTGGGTGTCGCTGCACCCCCAATCTTAATGAACCTCCTGTAAAAATTGATTAATCCTAAATAACCCCGTAGCTGACGTTTTGTTCTTGGTACCGGAAAATCTCTGATTGCTTCGAGTTTGTCTGGATTTGGTCTTATTCCCTCTGGTGTCACAATGTGACCTAGAAACTCGATTTCTTTTCGTCCAAATTCTGACTTTCCCAAATTCACGGTCACCCCATGTCTCTCCAATGCACCGAGCAATATGCTTATCGTTCTATTGTGGTCTTCCCAGTTTCTTTCGGCTATCAGGACATCATCCACGTACTGTGTTACCTTATCTTTTATTTCATTAGGAGTGACAGTATTCAGCGCTCTGATAAATGCCGCGGACGATACATTTAACCCAAATGGTAGTTTCCGGAATTGATACGATTTCCCATAGCACAAGAAAGCAGTGTATTTTCTACACCCCCTGTCTAACTCCACCTGCCAGAAACTCATTCTCAAATCAACTGAGCTGAGAACTCTGATCCCGTGGAACTTTTGTAGCAATTCGTCAAGTGTCAGCGGCCGATCTGTCTCTGGCCCTATTATCTTATTAATCCTTCTTGCGTCCAAAACTAACCTAATTGACCCATCCTTTTTTTCAACACAAACTAAAGGGCTGTTGTACGGACTGGATGCTGGTTCGATAATCCCTTGTTGTAGCATGCTTTCGATCTCAGCTTCCACTCTTTCTTTGTACACAACAGGTATCGGGTACACTTGGGCCCTAAACTGTTTATGTGGTTTGACCTTGAATCTATACACAAAATTTCTTATTGTACCCGCAGCATGTTTAAATACCTTTCTATTCTCGTATAAAATTTTCTGCAATTCCCCGTAGACCGTGGTCCCTCGTAAATGCCAGATTTTCTCCCTGATCTCCTCCTCCAAACATTTATGAATTTCCTTCTTCTCTTGTTCGAACCCCGTATTCTGTGCCTGTCTACCGGACTTTACCGCCAGACATAATGCTAAGTGTGCGTTATCTTTACCATGTAAGCAATCGTCGAATCTTAATGTAATTTCCTCCGAATCTCGTTTCAACTCCATCGAACCATTTCTCATGTTAACGACTGCTTTATATTGGTTCAAAAAATTAACGCCTAATATCCCTTCAACAGTGAGAGATGACACAATCATGAACACTGTACTAAACCTCTTCGCCTGGCACACGAAGTCTACCTGCGCTTGTAACTTCACCTCAATTCCCTTTCCTGTAACTGCCCCTCTCACTGTTGTCCTTTGCAATGGCAACGTTGGCCATGGTTTTGTAAGACTACAGCACTTAAACACATCTTCCCTCAAAACACTCATTACACTGCCTGTGTCGATGACACAAGGTACGATTATATTATTTATTTCTACGCTAATTATTGGGTGGACTTCACTCCTCACATCTCCTACCTCCTCTAACAGATTCTCCCTTAGTTTTCCGTAATCGATATACCTAATATTTACATCCTTAATAGTCCTGGTTTGTACCCGTCTATCAAGTAGTCACCTTCTTGTCCCTCCGTCATTGTGACAATGATTGTCCTGTCGTGAACCCAATAACTGCCTATCCTCTCTCCGCCCATCATTTTCATTTTCCCTTCTTCTTCCATCTCTGTCCCATCTTCTATTTTCCCGGTTTGCTGGTCGATATCCCCATGAATTCTGCCCCCTATTTCCTCGCCATCTTCCATTTCCGTCATTCCTCTGATTCCCTGCTCTCCTGTCATTCTGATAGTTTCTACCGTTCCTATCCTCAACTCTGTCTGACCTATGAGTCATGTCGCCGTTCACAATGTTGCTCTCATTTCCCAGTTCCTGTAAGAAGTGCTGAAATGACGCAGAATCGTTCAAACCTCTGCCTGCTATCACTATATCTCTGAGCAATCTCACTGGCAACTTCGTTATACAGATCCTAATGAGCTCCCCAGTTTCGTATGGCACATCCAAATGCCTGTTTCGTCTCAGCATTTCCTGATAGCACGACACTGGATCTCTTATACCACCTTCGTTACAATTTGGCATCATCAATATGCTTTGCTTAACCTGGTCCTGCTTACTTTTCGACCAGAATTCATTTAAAAACTTGTCACAAAACATCTTGTAGCTACTACAGTCTTTAATAACTTCCTGCATTTTCGCTCTAGCCTCGTCTCTCAAATGGTTACACACAAACTTCATTTTGAGGAGCGGTCCCCACGATGAAGGTAATGAATCTTGAAATTGAGCCAGCCACAGGCATGGATGTTGGTAATTATCAGGATCCGGAAAGCAAGTGTACGTTTGTACCGACACGAAGTGCCTCCTACATTCTTCTTCCGCATTTATGTTTTCCGACCTTGGACTATACCCAGTTGGGTTTGCCACCTGTTTTATCCGACACAGCCGTTCTTCCAACTCTCTGAGTTCGTCTTCCTCTTTCTGCCTATTTTCATTTTCTGAATTTATCTCACTCTCCCTCTGCAGTCTACCTGGTGGTGTTTCACCTTCGCTTCTGCACGCTAATTGCAACTGTGCTAGTTCTTCCCTATGTTTCCTATTTGTTTCTAATAGTGCCTCTTTAAACTGTAATAGTGATTGTATCTCCTCCTGGTCGGCATAAACCTCTCGCTGCGTACTGTCAGAGCCCGTTTCGCCTCTTATACTGATCTTTTCTACATCTGCGCTAATCGTATTAATTCTGGCCACTACCTCCGCAACTTCGTCCCTGTGTTTATTTAGCGCCATTTCCTGCCGTGTGACTTGAGCTTCCATGCTGTCTAATGCCCCTGGTTTATCTGCAAGTAAGTCCTCCACTATCTCTTTGATTCGCTCATCCGGCCACATGCCCCTCTGTTCTGTAATATCGCTCTCTATTGCACTTATTCGTACCTCCAAATTATTGGTTTTTTCTTTCACGGCATCACAAACTTGCTTCACCGCACCCAGATTCTTCTCCCCCTCATCTATCCGATTATTAACTGCGGACAGATGCTCATCGATAACTGTGTGTAGCTTCTTCATTTCCCTTATCCATTGCCTCCAATTTTTCCTTATTTGCTTCCAATTTTTCCTTAGTTGCTTCAAATCGTTCCTTATTCTCCCTATCTCTCTCCTTATTATCTCTATTGATTGCTTCTAATCTTTCGTTATTTGCTTCCAATCCTTTCTTAGTCTCCCTATTCATCGCTTCTAATCTTTCGTTATTTGCTTCCAATCCTTTCTTAGTCTCCTTATTCATCGCTTCTAATCTTTCGTCCATCCTCTGTAAAAGCTGCAGTAGCACATTGTCATTTGCTACCTTCGACACGCTCACCTCGCTCGCCTGAGAAACGGTAGCTTCGCTAAGGGTAGCTTCACTTTCACTGAATACCTGACCTAGTCCCGAGCCCGCGTCGTCGGGAAAAGCCCGCGTTTGTGGACAAAGCCCGCCGCACAAAGCATCACCCAGCAGCGGTCCACTGAACAATTCAGCCCCTTCGGAGTGTTTGTCTTTCTCGCTCATTAACCCATGGTCAACAGCTACTTCCTGCTGCACTGCTACGTTCACCCCAGAATCGCTATTCTCCATGGTGGCTACGCTTTTCGACTGCGACCTAGTTACTACGGACATTACGCAAATAAAATTATACCACGATCTTCCAGCCTTGGACGATATAGCAATTAATTACATAAAAAAATAAATAAAAGATCCTCACCAATCCAGAAACAAATTGCAAACAGAAAAAAATTTTACTTCTTAGCGCTATCACAATACATTCCATAAAAAAAATCTTAACAGCAAAATAATCCTAACAGCAAAATATCCTGGCAAAATATCATGGAGGAAAAATATCCTGGCAAAATATATCCTGGCAAAACCATCCTGGCAACAAAATATCCTGGCAGGGTCGAAATTATGAGAGGCACCCACTTGCCTTACTCATACTGTGGCATCAAGCAGTCAGGCCTGCAAGATGAGTGGTTTGCCAAGCGAGTGGATTCTTCCTTAATTTTTCGAGTAACATGAATTCTCGTATCTTACTATTTAGTTACAAATTACTCTCCTGTATGAATAATACGCAACGGAAACACGCATCTGACTATCAGTGATTTATACAACTCTGACTGTACACTACGCACTGGCAATACCACATTTACTTTTTGTCTTTTATTTAACGGCTTTTATATAAATTCGGAACATTATGACAACATACAATTTAATGAAAAAGGCCACCAATCTCTTTCTTTTCACTAGCTGATTTATTCCTAAACACACAAATTCTGCAACCTACAACAATATCACATGAGAAATTCCGCCCAGTGGGCATGGCTTTACATTAGTGAATCTCTATATTATGGTCTCGTAATTTATTTACCGCAACAGTGCACTTTCTGGATAGGATGGTGGATCTTTTATTATATCTCACGCTTCGACTCTCACAATCATCCTCACGAAACTTTCCTCCAGATCGAGCGATACCGAAGGAACAAGCATAACCCACAAATCTTTTGAAACTACCTTGCTACTCCCCCATGCAAACCGCACATACCCAAATTACATGACATACACCACACAACAATATGAAATACTACACAAAGAATGGTTACAACATTATCACTTTCCGCTTTCCCACTTCAATCAATATTTATCCCAGTTTCACACGACACTGCCCCACTTTGTATTTCTACTTTCCTACTGTGAACTCTGGAGATAAACGCACGTCTTCCTGTGCAATGCAAGCCAAGTGGCGTTGCTGGATAGACGGCCGACTCACCTTGATTCTCTCTCAGAGTTTAAATCCAGCGTCACACAGAATGATATTTCTTAAATATTTCAACTTATGATACACACGCTATTTCTTAAATATTTCAGCTTATTGTACACACGCTAGTAATTCAGCTTAACTTAAGCACACGGAAGTATCTCAACTTATAACTACACGTGGTTTCATTGTGACCGTTGGTTTACTACAATCCCCTTAATATTACCTGCCTGACACTTAATTCTCCCCACAAAAGTTCCTGAGATAGAGAAATTATTAATTCAAACTACTCTTAAATATTCCACATCCATACCATGCCTCCACTCTTTCATCATTTGGAGCACTACAAAACACGTCTTAACAGCAGAAGATCCAGCGGCAGAGTGCTGAAATATGGCCGTATTCCGGTTCTCTCGCACCTCTGTCGACGTGGGAGAAGCACCTTGCTACCTTATTGGTCAGCCACATTTCAGGCGCTCAAAGCTCTGGTAAAATTTTCATCTCTTTGGTCTCACCAAAGGTGGCGAAAGGATCGACTCAAAGATGATCATATATTCCCATTCACTATCTGTGGTTAGCAGACGACCATACATTCATTCATTTCACAGATCTCACCAAACTGGATGTAGGGATTTATTTTGAGGGAGTGCACATGTGATCAATTAAATAAATAAATTGTCATTCTTTCCCACACTGGTATCCGGCTTCGCTGTATTAATTGAAATTGAGTTACTTTACAAAAAAAAAATGTGTTGTTCTGACAAAAATAATGAAGTATTTCGTACCTATTTTCAATGTTGGGCGGTACTGTACCCTTCCACCACCGGCTACCCATGCAGAAAAAAATGGCACGGTACTATCCTTGCAATGCGAGGGTAGTTCCGAACATTTTTTTAAGAAAACTGTATTAAAACAAACGTAGCAATTCATCAAAATACCCAGGAGGAGACCTTAGCCCCTGGTGACCTCAAATTGACGACCAAATGTTGTTACTTTACCAAATTATTGACAGTTGTTGCATTATTGTACTCTCCACAATCCGGAGTAACGTACACATACAAATTTATAACTATCCACATGACAAATAAAACATCACATCATAGAAAATAAAAAAAAAAATAATGGTGAGATAAAAATTGGCTTAGTTACCGGGATCTCCGTTATTTTTAGGAGTAATCCAAATTTCAATAATTCTAAAACAAAATAAAAAAATACTAATTGTACTCATGAAATTTTAAATAGCTCACCGTCCAAACACAGAACAAGTAATCTGACATTCATAAATTGCGTTGTAATAATCTTTACACGGCAATGTCTAAATACAAAACAGAATCAACAAAAGAAAAAAATTTCGTACACTAGTTACACGTAGAATGTCAGGTTCCATACCATTACTCTAAAATATACCTCAAACCTACAGGTTACGTAGTAGGGTCCATGCTTGCCTGCTGGATTTAGTAAAATCTAGATTCTCCACGGTGTCCATCCATTTTTCCCGTCGAGCTGCGTCTAAGCTGTGCAACAGTTCGTCCGCGATTTCTTGGTCGTTGGTTTCGGTAAATTCCTGGTAGAGGTCTTCGCATCTCTCATTCCAGCCTGGGATGTACTCCTTCATTTACAGATGGCGGTGGTATCGCGTACACAAGGTATGAAAAACCAGTGTACTGGCGGAGCTGTAATTTGTACTCAGGTGATTCATATGAAGAAGTTTAGGACGTGATTGTGGACGCAAGACGAGAATGAATAGACTCTGAATGCGGAACGGTAGTTAGGGCTAGACGCATGGGATATTCCAGATCGGAAATAATTGTTGTTGTTGTTGTGGTATTCAGTCCTGAGACTGGTTTGATGCAGCTCTCCATGCTACTCTATCCTGTGCAAGCTTCTTCATCTACCAGTACCTACTGCAATCTACATCCTTCTGAATCTGCTTCTTGTGTTCATCTCTTGGTCTTCCTCTACGATTTTTACCCTACACGCTGCCCTCAAATACTAAATTGGTGATCTTTTGATGCCTCAGAACATGTCCTACCAACCGAGCCCTTCTTCTAGTCGAGTTGTGCCACAAACTTCTCTTCTTCCTAATCCTATTCAATACTTCCTCATTAGTAATGTGATCTACCCATCTAATCTTCGGCATTCTTCTGTAGCACCACATTTCAAAAGCTTCTATTCTCTTCTTGTCCAAACTATTTTGTCGTCCATGTTTCACTTCCATACATGGCTACACTCCATACAAATACTTTCAGAAACGACTTCCTAATACCTAAATCTATACTCGATGTTAACAAATTTCTCTTCTTCAGAAGTGCTTTCCTTGCCATTGCCAGTCTACATTTTATATCCTCTCTACTTCGACCATCATCAGTTATTTTGCTCCCCAAATAGCAAAACTCCTTTACTACTTTAGGTGTCTCATTTCCTGATCTAATTCCCTCAGCATCACCCGACTTAATTCTACTACATTCCATTATCCTCGTTTTGCTTTTGTTGATTTTCATCTTATATCCTCCTTTCAAGACACTATCCATTCCGTTCAACTGCTCTTCCAAGTCCTTTGCTGTCTCTGACAGAATTACAATGTCATCGGCGAACCTCAAAGTTTTTATTTGTTCTCCGTGGATTTTAATACCTACTCCGAATTTTTCTTTTGTTTCCTTCACTGCTTGCTCAATATAGAGATTGAATAACCGGAAATAATTAGGGAATTAAATATTTCGAGATCCACAATGTCAAGAGCGTGCTAGCAATACCATATTTCGGGCATTACCTCTCACGACGAACAACGCAGTGGTCGACGCCCCTCATGTAACGACCGAGAGCAGCGGTGTTCGTGTACAGTTGTAGTGCTGCGTGAAATAACCGCAGAAATTAATGTCGAACGTATGACGAACTTGTCCGTTAGGGCTATGGCAGCAGACGATCGGCGCAAGTGCCTTTTCTAGCAGCGTGACATCACCTTCAGCCCTTCTCCTGGACTTGTGACCATATCGGTTGGACTCTAAACGACTGGAAAACCGTCGCCTGGTCAGATGAATCCCGATTTCCGTTGGTAAGAGGTCATGGTAGTGTTCGAGTGCGACTCAGACCCCACGAAATCAACACAAGTTGTCAACAATGTTCCATGTCACCGGGCGACAACTTTTTACGATTCATTCAAATGTTCAGATGTGTGTGAAATCTTATGGGACTTAACTGCTAAGGTCATCAGTCTCTAAGCTTACACACTACTTAACCTAAATTATCCTACGGACAAACACACGCACCCATGCCCGAGGGAGGATTCGAACCCCCGCCGGGACCAGCCGCACAGTCCATGACTGCAGTTTACGATATGAAGGACGCTATGGAGAATTCGAGCGAATGATTTGGTCACACACATCGCCCGATATGAGTCCCATCGAACATTTATGGAGCATAATCGAGAGGTCAGTTTTGTGGACAAAATCCTACACCGGCAACACTTTCGCAGTTATGGACAGCTATAGAGGTACAATGGGATAGGAATGATGATGCAAATCGGATCACATTTGAGGAAGTGGAGAAAATGGTCAATAGATTGCAGTGCAATAAAGCGGCTGGGATGGATGAAATTAAGTCGGAACTCATCAAATACAGTGGAATGTCAGGTCTTAAATGGCTACACAGGATAATTGAAATGGCGTGGGAGTCGGGACAGGTTCCATCAGAGTGGACGAAAGCAGTAATCATACCAATCTTTAAACATGGAAACAGAAAAGATTGTAACAACTACAGAGGTATCTCTTTAATCAGCGCTGTGGGTAAAATCTTCTCAGGCATTGTTGAAAGTGCGAGTATTAATTGAGGACAAATTGGATGAAAATCAGTGTGGGTTTAGGCCTCTTAGAGGTTGTCAGGACCATATCTTTACCTTACGACAAATAATGGAGAAGTGTTACGAGTGCTTTATAGATCTAGAAAAGGCATATGACCGGGTTCCTAGGGGGAAGTTATTGTCTGTTCTACGAGATTATGGAATAGGAGGCAAACTTTTGCAAGCAATTTAAGGCCTTTACATACATAGTCAGGCAGCAGTTAGAGTTGACGGTAAAATGAGTTCATGGCTCAGAGTAGTTTCAGGGGTAAGACAAGGCTGCAACCTGTCTCCACTGTTGTTCATATTATTTATGGATCATATGTTGAAAACAATAGACTGGCTAGGTGAGATTAAGATATGTGAACACAAAATAAGCAGTCTCGCATATGCAGATGACTTAGTTGTGATGGCAGATTCGATTGAAAGTTTGCAAAGTAATATTTCAGAACTAGATCAGAAATGCAAGGACTATGGTATGAAGATTAGCATCACCAAAACGAAAGTAATGTCAGTGGGAAAGAGGTATAAATGGATTGAGTGCCAAATAGGAGGAACAAAATTAGAACAGGTGGACGGTTTCAAGTACTTAGGATGCATATTCTCACAGGATGGCAACATAGTGAAAAAAAATGAAATGTCGTGCGGGTAAGGCCTCCCGTCGGGTAGACCGTTCGCCTGGTGCAAGTCTTTCGATTTGACGCCACTTCGGTGACCTGCGCGTGGATGGGGATGAAATGATGATGATTAGGACAACACAACACCCAGTCCATGAGAGGAGAAAATCTCCGACCCAGCCGGGAATCGAACCCGGGCCCTTACGATTGACATTCCGTCACGCTGACCACTCAGCTACCGGGGGCGGACGCAACATAGTGAAAGAACTGGAAGCGAGGTGTAGCAAAGCTAATGCAGTGAGCGCTCAGCTACGATCTACTCTTTCATTTTTTCTTCTGCAATAAGGAAGTCAGTAGCAAGACTAAGTTATCTGTGCACCGTTCAATCTTTCGACCAACTTTGTTGTATGGGAGCGAAAGCTGGGTGGATTCAGGTTACCTTATCAATAAGGTTGAGGTTACGGATATGAAAGTAGCTAGGATGATTGCAGGTACTAGTAGATGGGAACAATGGCAGGAGGGTGTCCACAATGAGGAAATCAAAGAAAAACTGGGAATGAACTCTATAGATGTAGCAGTCAGGGCGAACAGGCTTAGATGGTGGGGTCATGTTACACGCATGGGAGAAGCAAGGTTACCCAAGAGACTCATGGGTTCAGCAGTAGAGGGTAGGAGGAGTCGGGGTAGACCAAGGAGAAGGTACCTGGATTCGGTTAAGAATGATTTTGAAGTAATAGGCTTAACATCAGAAGAGGCACCAATGTTAGCACTGAATAGGGGATCATGGAGGAATTTTATAAGGGGACTATGCTCCAGACTGAACGCTGAAAGGCATAATCAGTCTTAAATGATGATGATGATGATGATGATGATGATGATGATGATAGAGGCAGCTTGGCTCAGTATTTTTGCAGGGGAATTTAATGTGTTGCTGAGTCCATGTCATGTCGAACTACTGCATTACGTCGGGCAAAAGGAGGTCCGACACGACATTAGGTGGTATCCCACGACTTCAGTGTATATCGTTCTTCCTGCAACATAATGACAAGTTCTGGTAACGATGTTGGAGGTGGGTAGGGATCTCGCACTCTTCTCTACATATTAGACCATAAAGGCTCAATAATATTGAAATCTGGCGACTGTGGTGGCCAGGACAGATGTGTCAGCTCATCTTCGTGCTCACAAACCCAGTCCTGGGACGCGGACCCTGTCGTCTTTGAGCACAGCACCTCCATCGGGAAACAAACATTGTACTGTGGGATGGACCTGATCAGCCAAAATGGTCACGTGATCCTTGGCAGTAATGCTGCCTTGCAGAGTAACCAAGGGGCCCATGGAATACCACGTCATGGCTGCCCAAATCATCAGCGAACACCCGCAATATTTCACTCTCTGGGTGTTAACTTGGCCAGAAGTTTGAAACAGTGTGAAACAAGACTCATCCGATCAACTGCCTGTCTTCCATTGCTCCGTAATACAGTTGTGATGTCTTCAGTACCACGTTTCTGTGCTATGGAAAATTGTATTCCTGATCAATGCATTTGGAATTCCAGCTCGCCTTTCAACAATTATCAGCGTATGGAGCTGCCTACATGTTGTTTTGATGTTGACATGGTTCGCGAGTGAACTGTGACTTTTGCAGCTGTCCGCTTCTGTGACTGTCCACGATGATCATTCAACACACACTTTCGTCCGACTTGTGATTTCCGCTTTCCATTTATGCGGCATCGATCTTCGGCACAGTACCTCTTGAAACACCAAACGCTTTGGCTACCTTGTTTACGAAAGACCTCTTCGTTCGAGCTCCAAAAATCTTCCCACTTTAGAAATCACTTACCTCCAACGTCAGGCTTTCACAGCTACACAGCACATCGTTTTGACTAACATCGTTATGACTAACACCTCCATCGTACTGAGGACGTTGCCAAGGTGCCGTTTGTGTTCAAATACATAAATACAACCTGCAGGCTTGGGTAGCATCTGCATTTATGTTCAAGTCTACATTTCTCGCGGTGTTGCCATAGTTTTGTCTAGCCACTATGCGTTGATGGCAGCGAAGCAGTCGCACGGTCTTCTTCGGATAGAGGGTCTCTGAATTTACCCAAAAGGGTTTCCCGAGGATTACATGCTCTTTCGTCAGAGGATTCCCTTTTAAGTTCTCCGAGAATTTCTGGCACGCTTTTGTACGGACTGTACTGACCTGCTACGAACGTAGCACCGGTCTCTGTATTCGTTCGAGGTATGTCGTCATTCCTACTTTATGAGGACTCCAAAAACTGTAACAGTATTCTGGAACTGGTCGCACTATTGTCTTGTATGCAACTTCCTCTACAGATTCACCGCACTTTCGCAGAACCCTTCCAACAAATCCTAGTCTTCATTTGCACAATTTGACGTGCGTAACTATCATGCACATCCCTTAAATTGTATCGAGCATCCTTGAAATAAGCATAAATCAGTTTTTGTCACAAATGTTGTAAGAGGTATGCGATGTATGCGCTGCCTGCAACAGGCAAGACTTAGGAGAGTCTCTGACCAGAGAGCAGTATGTAGTTAGTTGTTGCTTGTCGCTAGTCGACAGTAGTCTGTAGTAGTCTGCGTGAGTCGGCAGTAGTCGGCGGTGTCTGCGCTTGTCGGGTCTGCTCTGGTCGGGACTCTGGAGGATGAGTATTATTGTAGAAGGTAAAGAAGCAGCCTTGCGCATATCTAGTAATGCATGTTAACTGTCATCAATTTCTTTTAAAAAATGCCCCAATAATAATTTTTATAATATAAAGTAATTTTTTTTAAAAAAAACATTCATTTCAATTTAAAGAATACATCCAATGAATGATTGTTCCTTTCACGAATCACAAAGCATAGGCCAGCATTGCACGGAGCTGTGCCGAAAATTATTTTGACGACAGCAGCGCTGCGCCACGGCCCTGTATTCTGAATAAAAAAGCCAAAATTCTTACCTCAATCAAAACTGCGAATATATCTGCTCTTACCTAAAAAATTTTCGGCACAGCTCCGTGCACTGCTGGCCTATGCTTTGTGATTCGTGAAAGGAATAATCATTCATTGGATGTATTCTTTAAATTGAAATGAATGTTTTTTTTAAAAAAATTACTTTATATTATAAAAATTATTATTGGGGCATTTTTAAAAGAAATTGATGACAGTTAACATACATTACTAAATATGCGCAAGGCTGCTTCTTTACCTTCTACAATAATACTCATCCTCCAGAGTCCCGACCAGAGCAGACTGCCGACAAGCGCAGACACCGCCGACTACTGCCGACTCACGCAGACTGCTACAGACTACTGCCGACTAGCGACAAGCAACAACTAACTACATACTGCTCTCTGGTCAGAGACTCTCCTAAGTCTTGCCTGTTGCAGGCAGCGCATACATCGCATACCTCTTACAATGTGTCTTGCCTTCCTTGAATGTCCGTAGTGTTTCTTATGCACTACACGGTAATATAGCTGCGTCCATTCGAAATCTGTTCATAATTTTTTTAGTATAACTGCAGATGATCTTCCATGTATGTAATTATGTTTAGTGCCCACTCCTTTGAGGACTATTGTCCTGTATTACGTTGCACTAGAGACCGGATTTGTGGCTCTCTGTCCGCCAACTCCGTGGCTCGTCACCTGTGTCAGTTTACACACGTATTGTCATCATCGTTTACTCCTCACGGACATTTCCCGCGCTGTCGAGCGTAAACGACACCACACATTCCACTGACTCTTCTTGCAAAAACGCTAATACTGTTGAAATGCGTACGTTTCATAGGCAGCGATGGCGAAACGCGTACGTTTCACTGTATTTCATCTGCCATTTCTTTCTCATTCTCTGAAATTTCTTTGATTCTTTTCTGACTAAACGTCAGCTTCGATTGCTGTTATTGTAGACATAACGCATTGTTTGCTTTGTTTATCGTTGCCATTACTGTGCTTTGTATCAGCACCGTTAACACTGTAGCACCGTTGTGAGTTCCTGGTCGAGCCGGCCGAAGTGGCCGTGCGGTTAAAGGCGCTGCAGTCTGGAACCGCAAGACCGCTACGGTCGCAGGTTCGAATCCTGCCTCGGGCATGGATGTTTGTGATGTCCTTAGGTTAGTTCGGTTTACCTAGTTCTAAGTTCTAGGGGACTAATGACCTCAGCAGTTGAGTCCCATAGTGCTCAGAGCCATTTGAACCATTTTTAGTTCCTGGTCGACTAAGCAGTCCAACTACATTCTGTAGCTTCACGCTGTGTTCAACATAAGATGCCTGCAGTCGCGCCCCCTGTTGCCATTAGCCGCCAAAATTGTGGCTGCGTGGTTGCATTAACCAAAACAACAATTCACTGGATGAGTACGGCTGTAAATATGAGCGTCATTTCAAAAGTCTTGGAAACTGCGGATGCCCGACTGTTATGGTGGCGTGATCAAGTTGAAATAAATGTCAGTTGTGAGCGAATCTTTAGTCGTGAAGGTCGTATGTGTGTTTGCTGGTTCTCGTGGCTGTAGTAACCAGCGTTCCTGCATCGAAATCGAATTCCTACATGGAAATTTATAACGCTTTGAGAACAGTGTGTGGCAATAGTGTAATGTATCGTAGTACAGTAGCACGGTGATCTACTCGTGTCCGTGAAGGTTGGGTAAGCAGTGAGCACAACTCAAGAAATGGAAGACCATCAGCTGCAACAGACTGCACCCGTCACCTTATTCTGGATGACATTTTGAGAGGGGATCGACGAAAACCATGTGAAGAAATGGCTTATGAGGCCAGAATGTTTGTCACTTTAATTTACAGAATCATAAATGAAAAGTTATTTAGAAAAGATATCTTTATGGTACGAAAATTGGCAATTTACCCTAAATAATAAAAAAGTGTGAGGTCATCCACATCAGTGCTAAAAGGAATCCGTTAAGCTTCGGTTACACGATAAATCAATCAAATCTAAAGGCAAAAAATTCAACTAAATACCTAGGAATTACAATTACGAACAAGAATAAGAAAGGACACACAGAAAATGTTGTGAGGAAGGCTAACCAAAGACTACGTTTTATTGGCAGAACACTTAGAAAATGTAACAGATCCACTAAAGAGACTGCTTACACTGTGCTTGTCCATACTATTTTAGAATACTGCTGTGTGGTTCGGGTCGTTACCAGATAGGATTGACGGAGTATATCGAAAAAGTTCAAAGAAGGGCAGCACGTTTTGCATTATCGCGAAACAGGGGAGAAGGGTGACTGAAATGATACAGAATTTGGGATGGACATTATTAAAACAAAGGATTTTTCGTTGCGGCGGAATCTTTTCACGAAATTTCAATCACCAACTTTCTCCTCCGAAAGCGAAAATATTTGGTTGACGCCGACCTATATAGGGAGAAACAATCATCGTAATAAAATAAGGGAATTCAGAACTCGCACGGAAAGATATAGGTCTTCGTTTTTTCTGCGCACTATACGAGATTGAAATAATAGAGAATTGTGAAGGTGGTTCTATGAACCCTCTGCCGGGTACTTAAATGTCATTTGCAGAGTATCGCTGTAGATGTAGAGGAACGTACCTGCCTTCCGAATGATCTGGATGAAGAACAGGCTTTGGGAATAACGGTAAGTAAGGCTGGAGCCGCAACTTAGTAGCAAGTGCACTACTTCGACCAGTTTCGCGCTACCGTAAAAACTGATACAACCACAATCTTGATTTCCTACCTCATTTGGCTCGCTTCGTCAAAAACAGCGCGCTCGTCGTACAGAATAACCCAATCTGAAATTCAAAGTTTTGCATCGTGTCTATAACTAGCGTTGTATCGAGTGAAACATGTATGCCAGTTTACTGCTGAGAGTAATGAACTAATTATTCTCTTTATTGTTAAAAGCCACTTGACGTAGCTGTAGTCAACGTTGTTTATTACTCACTGTCGATTTCGAAACGTTCAAGGTTACCAGTTAATGTGGTGCCATACTTGACGGCGATCCACTATTAGTAAACATATTCTGCTGTTGCACAGGATGTTGATGGTCACCAAGGGTGCCTGGTGATGAAACCTTGAATGTTTAGAAATGGATAGCGATTAATAAACAATTTTAAATAAAGCCGTATGAACTGAATATCATAATAAAGAGAATAAATAAAGAGTAGCCCAAAAATGTATACACTGTTTAATTGTCTATAACTTCCAAGTTAATTGCCGAAAATGTGTCACTGAGGTTCAACGCTAATGGCGAACTGTGCTTCAAAGGGAGCCGCCGACACGTATAACAATAATTAAGTCCAGCTAATTTCCTTGCTGTCTTGCAACAATTCGCTCGCTCATCATTGAAGTGTGTGAGACAGAGCGGCCGTGAATCCTCCTCCACATTCCTGCGAAGATATCAAATAGGACACGTTGCAGCCGGTAGTTCGTCCGGCAGTTCAGCGACATCGCCTGAGTAAAAAGGATGTCAACGGTCACTTCGAACATTCACACTGTTCTCAATAACTTGAACTTTAGGCTGCACCTTCACCGAAAAAGTCACGTTTCCCTTAGTTAATTTCGAAGTTATGAGCAGTTGAAGAGTATATACATATTTTTGGGCCACACTGCAGTTCATTACTCTCCGCTTTAAGTCCATATCAGCTGACGTCATCTGCTTTTCGCAGCACGATGGAAGTTTTAAGATGTATGCCGATTTTCTTCTTGTTCTTCTCTTTTACTTCCCAACAAGTACCGTATCTCCGTGACCTGTTCCGCCTTCTTAGGATTTATTCCCATCTTTTCTTTGGTCTTCGACTTGCTTGTATCTGCTTACTGCTTTTGGCAGTCTTCTTTCACTCGTACGTTCTAGATGTGAAACCTCCCCTTAGAAAAATTTATGATGATTGTGCTGATAAACCCCTTACGTTATTTGATTTTCAAACAGCTGAGCAGAACTGAACGTACTCAGACATTTCGCTCTTTACTTATTCTGATCAGCACTAAACTGACACACAATATTTTTAGCGCAACGCAATCTGACTTTCAATAATCCCTACAAAAGAATGGCCCTGACTAACATTAACCTATACCTTTCACAAATCACTTACCTCACAAAAATCTTCCTTACTCGAACTACAGCAATACAGCGAGCGCCACTACTGCCAGCTAAATAAAAGATTCAAACTACTGAAGGCACTAACTACTGATAGGCATAGTTAGCAAGTGAAAGATTTTGATAGAGAACAAACAATGTATTTACCTTAATAGTATTCAAAAGTCATAATATATATAGCAGTTCATGGCATCCAGTCTTACAACTTTACTGTCTGTGATCGACACACGTCCAGATCATCCGCTCTCAAAACTCCATTTCTCTCCCCACATCCACCCCTTGTGGCGGATCACCTCCTACTGCGCAACGCTTCGCGCTGTTAACAGCCAACTGCCCACCACTACAATGGCATATACTCCAACATTGCAAACCAACCACAGCCTTCACACAGCAGAGTCAGTGATTTTCATATAGAGCGCTACGTGGCGTAACCAACATAAAAACCTAAACAGCCTACTTACAGATGGTCTTTTCTATTTTTTGTGTGTAGCTTTATTTTATCAGTTAGGCTGTGCGCTCTAAAAAAATGGCGTACCAAGAAGGAATTATCCGAATGAGACGGAAATCGGTGGTTGTGATGCACATGTACAGACAAACAAATGATTACCATTTCAGGTAAATTGGGTTAATTTTTCAAAAGGAAAAGCCGGCCGAAGTGGCCGAGCGGTTAAAGGCGCTGCAGTCTGGAACCGCAAGACCGCTACGGTCGCAGGTTCGAATCCTGCCTCGGGCATGGATGTTTGTGATGTCCGTAGGTTAGTTAGGTTTAACTAGTTCTAAGTTCTAGGGGACTAATGACCTCAGCAGTTGAGTCCCATAGTGCTCAGAGCCATTTTTTTCAAAAGGAAAAGCTTCACGAATTGAGCTAGTCAATAACGCGTTGGTCCGCCTCCGACCGTTATGCTTGGCATTGATGGGTAGAATTGTTGATCTCCTCCTGAGGGATATCGTACCAAATTCTGTTCAACTGGCACGTTAGATCGTCAAAATCCCGAGCTGTTTGAAGAGCCCTGCCCATAACGCTCCAAACGTTCTCAATTGGGGAGGCATCCGGCGACCTTCCTGGCCAAGTCTGGGTTTGACAAGCAGGAAGACAAGCAATAGAGACTTTTGCCGTGTGCGAGCGGGCATTACCTTGCTGAAATGTAGACCTCGGATTGCTTGTCGTGATGGAACAAAACGAGGTGTGGAATATCGTCGACGTACTACTGTGCTCCAAGGGTCCCGCGTATGACAACCAAAGGGGCCCTGCTATGAAAAGAAGTGACAAGCCTGACCATCATTCGTAGTTGTCGGGAAGTGTGGCGGGCGATAATCAGTCGGTATCCCACTGCTGAGTGTGGCGTCTCCAGACACGTCTTCGCTTGTCATTGGGGCTCAGATTGAAATGGGACTGATCATATGACCTGACAACCAGAAGTGATGATCTGGGATCCCTTTTTATTTCATACCAGGACTGCTTTGGGTTTCATCCGCGGTGCCCTTACTGCATTGCGATACATCGATGATATTCTACGCTCCGATTTTTGCCCTTCATGGCAAGCCATCCTGGGCTTACGTTTCAGCAAGACAATGCCCGCCTGCGCACGGCGAGAATCTCTACTAGTTCTCTCCACGCTTACCAAACCCCTTCATTATCTAGGAAGATCGCCGGATCTCTTCCTACTTGACAACGTTTGGAACACTATGGACAGCGTCCTCCAAACAACTCGGGATTTTGGCTAACGCACCAGGTGGACAGAATTTAGGACGATAAACTTCATGCGTGCAACGTGTGCGAGTCGCGTGCGGGGCAACGGCCGGCTTGTCTTTCAGCTTTGCTCGGACCTTGAAGTACCCGGAACTGCGCGACACTTCATTTAGCACTGCGGTGCGGCATATTTCGGTCGGCATAACTCTCTGAGTTCGGCGCTGTTTAACCTTCGCTGTTTGTTCGTGGTATGAAGGACGTTCACGGGTCCAGTGGCTGTTGGCACAAAAAAAGAGTCAATCTAGCGATCTATCGTCACAATCCTTTGGAATGAACGGGAATGACAGAAGAGAGGGATGAGAATTCTCAATTCGCATAAGTGATTGTTGTTGCGTATTTGCTGTGAAACGACATTATAATACCACGCAGAAAGAATTTAAAGATTTAGTTGACAACGAAAGAGAAGAAAATTACAATGATCGACTGACGTGATTCATTGTTCTGTACATCAAATCGCCTTTGTTCTACACTTGCAGGCCTGGAGCACGTGAAGAAATTGGTATTACTAATAGTTGCACGCCTTATTCCATTGACAATTGCAATAGTTTTCAGTGAAATTGAATGGGATTATGGTGAGTTCATATATTACTGCAAAGTACGTTGATTAAGTCCAGGGACATGCCTGAAAAGATTTTTCTATTTAGAACTCGCTATTGTTGAATTTACGAAGGAGAAAGGATTGCAGGAACGAAAACAAGAACATCCGGAATGGAGTACAGGCTTCATTTTTTTAAGTGGACCTGACTGCACGCTGCCCATGTAAGACACTGCAAGGTAGCTTCTTTCCGATTTGATGGGGATGCATTTAAAAACAAAATCGCGTTGTAGAAGGGACACAGTCTGATAAAGACAATTCAGTTCCCTAAGCCCAATGGCGTTAAAGAAAGGTCGAAGTTTGCATAATTAGTTGCAGCCTTGCAAGAATTACATCGATAGTTTTATAAATGTTTTGAGGACATAGTCAGTCTTACATCTGTTTTCGATGATGATGATGATGATGATGATTGGTTTGTGGGGCGCTCAACTGCGCGTTTATCAGCGCCCGTACAAATTCCCAACCTTTGCTCAGTTCAGTCCCGCCACTTTCATGAATGTTGATGAAATGGCGAGGACAATACAAACACCCAGTCATCTCGAGACAGGTGAAAATCCCTGATCCCGCCGGGAATCGAACCCGGGACCCCGTGCTCGGGAAGCGAGAACGCGATCGCGAGATCACGAGCTGCGGCCATCTGTTTTCGAGCTGTTTTTGAGACAGTTTGTCGTTTCAATTGAAAGGGTTCCTGTATATGTGCAGGCATATATGATTGATCTGCAGGGTTATTTCAGTTTTAATTACAAATCTTTTCACGTTAAAATTATCCAGGACGTCTACATTGCTTTTCACAGGCAGATTTTCCAAGTCTCCATAATAATGCTGCAAAAGTGCTACAATATTTCGATTGACATATTTATGTAAAAGGCCTTTTTCCATTATGAAAGTAGATAAGTCACGATTACATGGGAGCTTGAGTGCGAAACTCTGAAACTGTCTGCGTCTGTAATATCATGTCTTCAGTGCGTCAAAAATAATTAATTAATACTGAAAACTTGTTTTGTTCGTGATCTACGTTGTTGAGAAATGTGCAATATAAAACCAAGTTATATCCAGTACGACTGCGGTTCCATTTAAATGCTGCGCGTTCGCTGTTTTCCCTTCTTCCCTCTCCTTGCCCTCAGACAGTGCAGCGTGCCTGTGGGAGAAATGTCAAGCGAAGCTGCGCGCTTTGGTGCTCGCTCTCTGGCGTGGCCCCTGAGCGAAATCTTGGCCACCTCTGCTGTACATAGTACTTGGCTGTGTGCAGGTGGATGTTCTGGTGGCCGAATGTTGATTTAAGTTGAGGTGTACAAAGGCGTGCCCATTTTCCTGAACGCACAACAGAGTTCGCATTCTAAACGACATGTGGACGAGATGTAATGTCGCCAGTGTCACGGAGCGACAAACTTCCTCTGTGCACAGGTTGTTTAGAAGGCGCACTGAGTTGTGCGTTCATGAACATGGGCACACATTTTGTAAGTAGGCTGTTTAGGTTCTTATATTGGTAACGCTACCGCCACGTACCGCTCTGTATGAAAATCACTGGCTGTGCTGTGTGCAGTCTGTGGGTGGGTGGCATTGTTGGAATTTGCTATTGTAGTGTTGGGCAGTTGGCTGTTAACAGCGCGTAGCGTTGCGCAGTTGGAGGTGAGCCGCCAGCAGTGGCGGATGTGGGGAAGTGAGATGGCGGATTTTTGAGAGCGGATGATCTGGACGTGTGTCCATCAGATACAGTACATTTGTAAGAATGGATGTCATGAACTGCTATATATATTATGACTATTAAGGTAAATACATTGTTTGTTCTCTATCAAAATCTTTCATTTGCTAACTATGCCTATCAGTAGTTAGTGCCTTCAGTAGTTAGAATCTTTTATTTAGCTGGCAGTAGTGGCGCTCGCTGTATTGCAGTAGTTGGAGTAACGAAGATTTTTGTGAGGTAAGTGATTTGTGAAAGGTATAGGTTAATGTCAGTCAGGGCCATTCTTTTGTAGGGATTATTGAAAGTCAGATTCCGTTGCGCTAAAAATATTGTATGTCAGTTTAAGCACAGTCATGTATAATTTTTCTAAGGGGACGTTTCATATGTCGACCCTTAGCCGAGGATACCTCAATGGAATCTTCTGATTTTTTCTTGTAGTTTGTGTAATTAGTGTAGCTATTGTTTATTGCTAGCACGTAATTGTAGAGAGAATCTCCTTTGTAGTTGTAGTTTTTCATTGTTGTACAGTAAAACAGTTGTGGCATGCATGTAGATTTGCACCAAGTATTTCACAGCTGCGCTTGCGAGTAACTAGATATTATTTTCAGTGCTATGTTAATGTGTTTTCTTATTTTGCTCTTCAAATTGTTCTTTTCTGTGTTATCGTGTGAAATACGTGATAATTATGGCGTGTGAAAAACGTAACACTAGGCTCCAAAGTAAATTGAGAAATGGCAGTGAAGACGTAAGCAGTGTGTTAGCGCCACCGAGTAATGAATTAACAAATGTTCAAAGTAGTGATGTGGTAACTGTGCATAGGGAAATGGAGCGGGCTGCAAATAATGGTATAGACAGTAAAACAATTAGTGAACAGGGAAGCATTATCGATCGATCGGTCGGCAACAGCTGGCCTCAGCATTCCGAAATGACAGGACACAGTCTTGCAAATACTGTAGATTCAGGTTTGGCGTCCTCACCGTTTTCTCAAATAAGTCATGACACATTTTCTGCTTTTCAAAATGCGAATATTGCGGGTGCAAATTCACTGCCGAAAAGCACTGAGGGACATGTTTCAGACACCAGTGCATTGTTATTACAGTTGAAAGGGTACAGTATCGCCCGACATTGAAAATAGGTACAACATACTTCATTATTTTTGTCAGAACAACACTTTTTTTGGTAAAATAACTCAATTTCAATTAATACAGCGAAGCCAGATACCAGTGTGGGAAAGAATGACAATTTATTTATTTAATTGATCACATGTGCACTTCCACAAAGTAAATCCCTACATCCAGTTTGGTGAGATCTGTGAAATGAATGAATGTATGCTCGTCTGCTAACCGCAGATAGTGAATGTGAATATATGATCATCTTTGAGACGATCCTTTGGCCACCTTTGGTGGGACCAAAGAGATGAAATTTACCTGAGCTGTGAGTGCCTGAAATGTGGCTGACCAATACGGTAGCAAGGTGCTCCCCCCACTTCAGCAGAGGTGGAGAGGACCTCGAGAACGGCCATGTTTCAGCACTCTGCCGCTGGATCTTGTGCTGTTAAGACCTATTTTAGTTGTGCTCCGTAATGACGAAAGAGTGGAGACATGGTATGCATGTGGAATATTTAAGAGTAGTTTGAAATAAGAATTTCTCTATTTCAGGAACTTTTGTGGGGAGAATTAAATGTCAGGCAGGTAATATTAATGGGATTGTAGTAATCTTCGGAAGTGACCAATGGTCACAATGAAACCACGTGTAGCAATAAGTTGAAATACTTCCGTGTGCTTAAGTTAAGCTGAATTACTAGCGTGTGTACAATAAGTTGAAATATTTAAGAAATAGCGTGTGTACCATAAGTTGAAATATTTAAGAAATGGCGTGTGCAGGACTTGAAATTAGAGACGAGTACTTCCACGTGGTGAGTACTGTGTGAGTCTCAAACTGTGTATGAGACAAAAAGATAAAGAGAAGTACTCGTCCATGGTATCAGTCGAGGACTCGCGTGTGTGATGAATACGTTCTTAATATTACTTGGCGTGATATGATTCCTTGTGACGCTAGATTCAAACTCTGAGAGAGAAGCAAGGTGAGTCGGCCGTCTATCCAGCAACGCCACTTGGCTTGCATTGCACAGGAAGACGTGCATATGTCTCCAGAGTTCATAGTAGGAAAGTAGAATTACGAAGTGGGGCAGTGTCGTGTGAAACTGGGATAAATATTAATTGAAGTGGGAAAGCTGAAAGTGATAGTGTTGTGATTATTCCCTGTGTAGCATTTCATGTTTTAGTGTGGTGTATGTCATGTAATTTAAGTATGTGTGGTTTGCATGGGAGAGTAGCAAGGTAGTTTCAAAAGATTAGTGGTGCTTGTTCCTTCTGTATCGCTCGATCTGGAGGAAAGTTTCGTGATGATGATTGTGAGAGTCGAAGTGTGAGATATAATAAAAGATCCACCATGCTATCCAGAAAGTGCACTGTAGCGTTAAATAATTACGAGACCATAATATAGAGATTCACCAATGTAAAGCCATGCCCACTGGGCGGAATTTCTCATGTGTTATTGTTGTAGGTTATAGAATTTGTGTGTTTAGGTTAGAGAATTTATCGGAATAAATAAGATACTGAAAAGAAAAAGATTGGTGGACTTTTCCTTCGAATTGTATGTTGTCATAATGTCCCGAATTTATAATGTGTGCGCCATTCATATTCAGTGCGGTGGCCACGTGTTGACAAAAGCCGTTAAATAAGGGACAAAAAGAAAATGTGGTATTGCCAGTGCGTAGTGTACAGTCAGAGTTCTGTAAATTACTGATAGTCAGATGCGTGTTTCCGTTGCGTATTAATCATATAGGAGGATAACTTGTAACTTAATTGTGAGTACGAGAGTTCATGTTACTCGATAAATAAGAATGAATCCACTCGCTTGGCAGACCACTCATCTTGCAGGCCTGACTGCTTGATGCCACAGTATGAGCAAGGCATGTGGGTGCCTCTCACAGTTAATGCAACAAATGGGACAAAGGCTACAAAAGTTAGACTCAACACTTGAACAAAATCGGAAACAAATGGGACAAAATCTTCAAAAGTTAGACACAATGGAACAAAATCTTCACACCACGCTTGAACAAACACGTGAAGATTTAACTACTGAGTTAAATAAAATCGAATCGAAATGTCAGAAAGTCTGTAATGACGTAAAAACACAAATTTGTGAGCATTTCCAACCTATTTTTTTCACGGCATGAAAATACATTACAGAATCACGAAGCAGCCATAAAAGAACTGCAAACTATTGCTCATGAAAATTATGAGACCTTGCAAGCTAAAATTGACTCAGTTGCATCTACCGATTCGGTTACGCAACTTACAAAAACTCAGGAAAACTTAAAGGACACAGTAGATACGATTTCAACACAAATGGACACTCTGAAACTTGGTTCAGAAAAACACACTGAGGAAATAAGTAAATTATCAGAGAAAGTAGTTGAACTTTCGGATCAGCTAAATAATTTATCTACGAAGGTAGATGATAATCTGAATGACACATAACCGGTAGTCTTTAATGACACAGAAGAGTGCGAACAAATTAGGAAATTCAAACAAAATCAGAATGAAATTAATACGCAACACCAAAGAGAAATCCGGGAAGTACAAGATCAGCTGACACAGGTAATACAAGAATTACATATTTCAGAGGACACTCGCGCTCCAATACGGGAAGAGGGACATAGAAATACGGAACAGCCACAAAATAATAACACGGGGTACTTCGGGAATTATGAAAGAAATTGGCGAGGTGCACCGAATTTTGAGATGGAACCGCCGACACGACGTAACAATGACCGATATGCGACTCGCCGACACGATGATTTTGACTATAAGCTGTTTCTTACTGCACGAGAATTCAAAACATTTAAGAATTCTGGCAACGACATTCATCCACAAGCGTGGCTTCATCAATTCTCTCATTGTTTTCCTCCAAACTGGTCATTAGAGCACAGATTAGAATTTGCGTGTGGCTACTTAGAGAATGAACCAGCTGAAAGAATGCTATCGGTCATTCACGATTGTCACAGTGAAGGAGAATATTATCATGCCTTCCTCTCAGCATATCTACACAAGACCGAGTGAAACATAGCATCATAATGATGAAACATTTCGAACAATCTGAATTCTCCAGTCTTGTGAAATATTTTGAAGACATGTTGCACAAGAATCAGTACCTGTGAAACCCATACAGCCCCTCAGAACTCATCCGTATTTGCTTAATCAAATTGCCTGAACATTCACGACATATTATTTTAGCAGGACGTTGCAAAGACGACATTGAAGCTTTTCAGGGACTCTTACAAGAATTGGAAATTGACACTGACAATCGCGGGACGCGAAAACAGGAACACAACAATTACAGGTCACATCCGTCACAATTCCGCGATAACAGAAATAATAAATGGACACGACAAGTCTATTCCTACAACACAAATCTTGACCAAAATAGACACCACCCATATGACAGCCACTGGCAGAGTATTAATAGTTACAGAGAAAGATCGCATTTCCATAGTAATGAAAGTGACAGAGACAACCATAGAAACAGACAATATGGGAACCAAAACAATTATTATCAAGGGAGACAGAATAACTTCAGACACAACGGTCCTCCGCGCAGTTACGACTCAGGGAGAAGTTCTCCACCACGTGACCGACAAGAAATTAATTACAGAAATTACCGACATGACGACAGACGATATGATCATTACAACAGACCTGAATTTCATCAGAACTGGCGAGATTCAAACAGAGTTGGGCCCTCTCGACAAGGTGAATTTGTAGAAGTTAGGTCTCCTAATCCTAATAACGACGCGCGCCAACAAAGAGACAGACAATCACTCGCACCGCAGGCAGCCGCGTGCGCCGGCTGGCTCAGAGAAAAATAACATAGACGCTAACCTTGAGAAAAATTCCAGTATTCTTTACCGACGTATACTGCATGATAATTGCGTTCAAGTTGAAACTCTGAGTACTATGAAGAGTAAAGGATTGCACCACATTTCACATGTAAAACCGTTTATTGAGAGATAATCTGCTTTTTAACTTAGTCTTTGCCATAAAATTTTTCACTTCACGCTATTAGTACAATTTGTCACACTGAGAAACTGTTAACATGCAACAATGTTTTGAAGTTAACTATCCAGTCTAGAACCTAGGAACATATTTAGACAGTATTTATGAGTGCATTGTGTAGTGAACAGACGACACATTCTTGCTCGTTAGTTGCACGATTACGTAACGACTATAAGGCTCACATGCTTAGAACATGTACCGGCACTGCTAATGAGATTTTTATGCAACATTTTGGTTTACTTGAAAATACATTCTGGATTTAAAGTACTTTCTAAGAGATACCAGATGACACAGTGGTTAGTTTATTTGGCAGCTACACGATTATATCACGACGCTACTAATGAGTGACACAATTTATATTATTGCTTTTGCGCTGTATCTGTTTTATATCTGCACAGTTTTTCTGAATTCTTCTGGAAAGTAAAACATGTTTTAGTAGTAACTTTTGTGGTATAGCTACAATGAGACAGCCTTTTCCGTAGCACAACAATACGTTACAGCACAGTACTTTTTTTATCACGGCAATAAGCCTAATAACTAAGATATCTATATGCAAAGCATTTCATTTTTGTTTATGAGGAGGTGAGTACATTGGCTTCAGCAGAACTTTGCTCACAGAGGACGATAACTACGACAGTTCCACAAAATTATCTTACAGCAAGACGCACATTTAGCGCTACAGGACACGCATTTGAGTGATTAATTTTGTACTTAAGACATTTATTTTTAAAGATTTTTGAATTACAATGATACAAAGGTTTTCTGTGATACATTTCATTCCATTGCTGTAATCTGAAACACCTGAGGTTATAATTACATTAATCCTCAGGGGGGGGGGGGGGGGTACACACTTACTTTGTGTATCATGTGTTTGGCAAGCACAAGGAGCCCTGGCTAATATGGTATTTGCTTATACAACTTTACACGTTGGTACCATGTTTCTCTAACACAGAATTACACAGCTATCTGATATTTAACTGAGAGAGACAAACATTTATTTTACTACATCAGTGACAGATGTTTACGTAATTACACCGTTGGATAACTTCACACTTATGAAATTCTATTTGTCTGTACTTTGTGAAATGCTCATATTTTTTCGGAACCATTGTGATACTATGAGAGCTTTGAATGTCGTATTTGGTATGGGATCATGATTTTTAAAGTACGTTAGAGGTATATGACACTTTTTAAATGAGCAGAGAATTTTTTTTAGGTTTTAAAATATTCAGAAAGCTACGACGATTTTGAAATGTGATTGATCTGTTATGATGTTATTATTATGACGACGATGTGTATTATGCTGTTGAGGTATGTTTATGATCAATGAGACGATGCTATATGAGGAATCTGATTATGCTATGTATTTATTATGATGAAATATTGAAGACGTGTTGATGAATATGTATATGTGTAATAAGGTAAGAATAAGGAGTAGTGGTTAGGGACTCTGACTTGTGAAAAAGGATGATGGAAACCAAGAATCGTACTTTAAAGAGTTATGAAATATCTGTAAATGCGTGAATGTATCACAATGCCGACGAAAATTTTTTGGACACTATTATATTTAAAGGATTTTGTTTCTACACATTTGTAACGCAAATTCTCGACCTGTGAAATTTTATATGAGACTGTCACTGTAGTGCAAACTGGTGTCGTAAATATTTTGGTAAGAAAGTTAAGTGACCACCTTCACGTAATGCGTCGTGGGCATCCAGCTGCGCGACAGTCGCCTGGAAAAAAGCCATTAGTGCGTGCCTTTCAGAGGCACAGGTGGAGAAAAAAGGAGGCCATTATCCTCGCTATTGACATTTCTTTGTAGAAAGCATCACAAATACGACACACTCAAACTTGAAAACATATGATTACACTGTGGAGCTCGTAATTTATGATATTTACTAAAATACCTAATGAAATGATGAGAAACATTTTATATCTATTGTCTTTGTAGTTGAGAGATTGCTCATTTTGTTTAATATCTAGTATCTAGCTCCACTGCAGCATTGGTTAAAATAAAATTTTATAGATGTACTAATATAAATATTTTATGCCTACAGATCCAGTAAATAATAACGTTATGATCGACTTAAAAAAAAAACCGAAGGAGCACAAAAAGACATTTCCCTTCACAGGAATTGCATACAGAATTTTTTTTTCTCAACTACTTGGTAATTTTTCTGTAGAATAAGTTTTTGTGGTGCACCACTTTAATTACATAGACATTAAGATGTGAATAGACATTTCCCTTATCTGCATTGTTATCTTTAGTGTACTATTTTTCTGCTTGTGGGTTTGTCATATATAGGTATAAGTTATTGCATTTGCTGCTGCTGCTTGCCAGGCATAGTGCTACTAAATTTCACTTGTATTATTCTGTGAAGCCAGTTTTACTACTGATTTATTTTTCTTTTTGCTGCACATTGGCTCATATTAGTGATAATGTTGCATTTGCTTTTCAAATTTAGATTTACTGCTGCTAGCTTTGCCAATTTGCATTTTTTTTGTCATTGCTGTTTGTGTTAATTGTTTTGTGCTGCTGCATTACCTCGTCCCTTAGTTTAGCATCTGAGCTCAGTAGATTTAAGTTAGCTTAAGATTCGGTGGGCTATATGAGAGAACGAGTTGTGATGAATTGGAAGAAAAGCATTGAGAAGCTATAAAAAATGGTTTGGCCAAAAAAAGTATTTTGAAAGAGTATATGAACAAAAAATTAGGGTTTAGGGACAACAGGTTTAGGTAGGATTTTCTTGGAAATAAATGATGAGGTAAGAAAATGGAAAATAAATAATGAGGTAAGAAATATGGGAACATATAAATACAGAAAGCATGCTTGTATTGGATTTTTTTTGTGGAAACAAATGTTGAAATAAGACGAAAGATCTATGGAATGAAGTTTTGGGTTGGACTGTAGTACCAAATGTTACACTGAAAACAAACCCTGCACTTTCCTCTTGTGTTATTCCGCTATGTGTTTGTGTACTCTTGGGTATTTGTGTTCTTCCTGTCTTTATGTGTTTCTCTGATGAGAGTTACGTTGTAGAATTTTTCTTATACTATGTTATTTACTTTTTAAAGATGTTTACACATTATTTATTCTGTTCTGTTTCAATGCTCATGTGTGAAATTAATGTATCGAAAACGATAGTCATTATTTTATATATTTACTTATGTCATAATTCATGTAACACTGATGTATATGTTTATTTCTATTCTTTTGTAAAGCCTGTGTTACTACAAATGTTATCTATATTGTTATGTTCTTTAATGATGCATTTTGTACCTTTGTTGTTGTATTCTTATGTTATAAAATTGTAATTGACACCAGTTCATCAAATTAAGTAACTTGTAAGTTACATTTCACTGCACACGTTTCTGTTGGTCATAGTATATGGACAATATGTGAGAAGTAGGGACTGTTAGTGTTTGCATGTGTGTTAATAATTCAGCAAGGGATGGATAACAGCATTGCTGGTTCTAAGGACAATTCCAAAAATTCTGTGAGTGCACAAGTGGTAAAAAGTAAATTTCGGATTTTTGAGAGCGGATTATCTGGACGTGTGTCCATCAGAAACAGTATATTTGTAAGAAGGGATGTCATTAAGTGCTATATATATTATGACTTTTGAACACTATTAAGGTAAATACATTGTTCTCTATCGAAATCTTTCATTTGCTAACTATGCCTATCAGTAGTTAGTGCCTTCAGTAGTTTGAATCTTTTATTTAGCTAGCAGTATTGGCGCTCGTTGTATTGCAGTAGTTTGAGTAACGAAGATTTTTGTGAGGTAAGTGATTTGTGAAACGTATAGGTTAATTTAGTTCAAATGGTTCAAATGGCTCTGAGCACTATGGGACTCAACTGCTGAGGTCATTAGTCCCCTAGAACTTAGAACTAGTTAAACCTAACTAACCTAAGGACATCACAAACATCCATGCCCGAGGCAGGATTCGAACCTGCGACCGTAGCGGTCTTGCGGTTCCAGACTGCAGCGCCTTTAACCGCACGGCCACTTCGGCCGGCTGTTAATTTAGTCAGCTCCATTCTCTTGTAGGGATTATTGAAAGTCAGATTGCGTTGCGCTAAAAAATATTGTGTGTCAGTTTAAGCACAGTCATGTATAATTTTTCTAAGGGGACGTTTCATGGTTATGGACTTGCTATATTATCCGCAAGACTCTTCAGTGGTGATTGTGCACCCGCACAGTCACAACAGATGGCTGCTGGCCATCTCTACAAGGAATACAGTGGGTCTGCATCTTTGATGACCCACCAATACCATTATTTCTACAAGGACTACAGTGGGTCTACACCTTTGATGACCCAGTAGTACCATTATTTCTACAAGGACTGCAGTGGGTCTGCACCTCTGGTGGCCCACCAATAACATAATCTCTACCAGGACTACAGTGGGTCTGCTCTGTGATGACCTACCTACCAATATTCGACAAAACTTCGACTGACTCTGCTATGGGTTTGCTCTGTTGTGGCCCATCACCTGTCTGCATGTCAAGAGTCAGCACTGTCTTTCTGTTGGAAGACAACACTACTTCAAGACTGCATGGAATTCCACTACTTCCGTGTGCATTTTCTTTTACTGCTCAGACTTTGAGAAAAACACTGCAATTTTACTATGATGGATGATCAGGACTGTCTTTACGGACTGTGAGAAAATTTTAGCTTTTGACCAACATTGTATCAATAAGTGTGTGCATTTGATTTCTTTCTTTTTGTAATTGTGAAAAAATTTAGACAAATATATATTGGCCAGTGCCGAAACCAATTTGTAAAATTTTTTGTGGGGAGCATGGGGGCTATGTAAGTAGGCTGTTTAGGTTCTTATATTGGTAACGCTACCGCCACGTACCGCTCTGTATGAAAATCACTGACTGTGCTGTGTGCAGTCTGTGGCTGGATGGTAATGTTGGAATTTGCTATTGTAGTGTTGCGCAGTTGGCTGTTAACAGCGCGTAGCGTTGCGCAGTTGGAGGTGAGCCGCCAGCAGTGGTGGATGTGGGGAAGTGAGATGGCGGATTTTTGAGAGCGGATGATCTGGACGTGTGTCCATCAGAAACAGTACATTTGTAAGAATGGATGTCATGAACTGCTATATATATTATGACTATTAAGGTAAATACATTGTTTGTTCTCTATCAAAATCTTTCATTTGCTAACTATGCCTATCAGTAGTTAGTGCCTTCAGTAGTTAGAATCTTTTATTTAGCTGGCAGTAGTGGCGCTCGCAGTACTGCAGTAGTTCGAGTAACGAAGATTTTTGTGAGGTAAGTGATTTGTGAAAGGTATAGGTTAATGTTAGTCAGGGCCATTCTTTTGTAGGGATTATTGAAAGTCAGATTCCGTTGCGCTAAAAATATTGTATGTCAGTTTAAGCACAGTCATGTATAATTTTTCTAAGGGGACGTTTCAATTTGAACAACGCAAATCAACATTCCGCCACCAGAACATACATCTGCACCCGACCACGTATAATGTACAGTGTGTTGAATCCATCCTTAACACTTCGAAGGATTCTTGCTCCCACACTAAACGTGACAGAACTGTGATTTACACTAAAGCACCAAAGAAACTGGTATAGACATGCGTATTCATACACGGAGATATGTAAACAGGGAGGATAGGGCGCTGCGGTCGGCACGTCTATATAAGACAAGAAGTGTCTGGCGCAGTTGTTATATCGCTTACTGCTGCTACAATGGCAGGTTATCAAGATTTAAGTGAGTTTGAACGTGATGTTATAGTCGGCATCTCCGAGATAGCAATGAAGTGGGATTTTTCCCTCACGATCATTTCACGAGTGTACCGTGAATATCAGGAATCCGGTAAAATATCAAATCTCTGACATCGCTGCGGCCGGAAAAAGATACTGCAAGGACGAGACCAACTACGACTGAAGAGAATCCTTCAACGTGACAGAAGTGCTATCCTCCGCAAACATCTGCAGATTTCAGTGCTGGACCATCAACAGGTGTCAGCGTGCGAACCATTCAATGAAACATCATCGATATGGGCTTTCGGAGCTGAAGGCCCGTCAACACTGATATTGGACAGTTGTCTGGGTAGGATGAGTGGCGTTTCAAATTGTATGGAGAGGATGAACGTGTACGGGTATGGAAACAACCTCATGAATGCGTGGACCGTGCATGTCAGCAGGAAACTGTTGAAGCTTGTGAAAGCTCTGTAACGGCATGGGGCGTGTGCAGTTGGTGTGATATGGGGCCCCTGTTACGTCTAGATACGACTCAGACAGGTGACACGTACGTAAGCCTCCTGTCTGATCGCTTGCATCCATTCATATCCATTGTGCATTCCGACGGACTTGGACAATTGCAGCAGGACATTGCGACACCCCATACGTCCAGAATTGCTACAGACTGGCTGCAGGAACACTCTTCTGAGTTTAAACATTTCCTCCGGCCACCAAACCCCCTAAACATGGACAATATTGAGCATATCTGGGATGCTTTGCAATGTGCTGTTCAGAAGAGGTTTGCAGCCCTCGTACTCTTACGGATTTATGGACAGCCCTGCAAGATTCGTCGTGTCAGTTCCCTCCAGGACTACTTTAGACATTAGTCGGGTCCATGCCACGTCATGTTGCGTCACTTCTGTGTGTTCGCGGGGGCCCTACACGATATTAGGCAGGTGTACCAGTTTATTTGGCTCTTCAGTGTAAAATGATCTATAACAGCTGGTCTAAATACATCAGCTACATGATAGAAAAAACTTAAGTTGTATTTAATCAATTGTATCTCGTTGCTGTAACTCTCTGGGAGATAACTGAGTGAACCATGTTCATAATCCTGCAGAAACTGTAACGTTTCTTATATGGACCTATCCCCATAACTATTCCTATCACCGATTATTTTGTAAGTTACGGAGGCATACACTTTATCTGAAACACCCTGTTTGTTATATCTAAGGCAACTACAGTTAGAGACTTGCCAATTATTAGTGCAAAAAACAGTAGCGCAGCGTTTGTAGGGTTGGCACGCTATGCTTACCCTCCTTCCACTGTCACGCTTGTTCACAGGTACAAGCGAAAGCTAGCGACCACAGGTGAATCGTCCGCGAATGCTCGTTCACCTCTGTCAGCTATTCTCTTCTGTGTAAACGAGTCTTTTGGAGGAAGTGTTAAGGCTGTGATAACCTGGGCGTGAAACACACACAGGAAGCGTTGGTCGGGTTGTGTGTTCCGCCACGTAGTGGACAAATGTGCTACGAGGTTGTCTCCGTGTAAAACCGGCTTAGCTCGGCCGCCTCGGTTACGAGCTCGACTGAGCAACTCTGGCCGCCTCGGGCTGTAGCACGGTGTCACAGCGCGACACAAGAGGAGGGCGGTGGGCGCCGAGCAGTAGAGACTCGTCATTATCGCGCGGGGCTGAAAGGAAGCGAAGAACGTGAGGGCAGGCGGTCACTGCGGGGAGGCGAGGGCCGCTCTGCGAACCGGCGGGCCGCATACCTGGGCAGCAAGTCCGCGCCCTGCTCGCGATAAACAGCCCAGGCCGTTCACCCCGCGCTCCAAGGCCACGGCGGGGTAGGCGGCCACAAAAAGCCCCCGCAAACAAATTAAATCCGCTGCCCTCCGTGACCCGCGGCCTGGCAGCGCTATCAACAGGCGGCGAAGCACGTCAAAGGGAGCTGCGCCTCAAAGGAAATCGATGAGCGAACAGCCGGGGTAGGACAAAAGAACGGACAAGTTGGCAATAAATATTAATTTATCCGTGCTACCGGTGGTGGAGCTCGTCCATCTACATACGCCCTATGTACACCTCTGTGAAGAGTACATATACAGGGTGGTCCATTGATCGTGACAGGGCCAAATATCTCACGAAATAAGCGTCAAACGAAAAAACTTCAAAGAACGAAATTTGTCTAGCTTGAAGGGGGAAACCAGATGGCGCTATGGCTGGCCCGCTAGGTGGCGCTGCCATAGGTCAAACGGATATCAACTGCGTTTTTTAAAATAGGAACCCCCATTCTTATTACATATTCGTATAGTACGTAAAGAAATATGAATGTTTTAGTTGGACCACTTTTTTCGCTTTGTGATAGATGGCGCTTAATAGTCACAAACATATGGCTCACAATTTTAGACGAACATTTGGTAACAGGTAGGTTTTTTAAACTAAAATACAGAACGTTGGTACGTTTGAACATTTTATTTCGATTGTTCCAATGTGATACATCTACCTTTGCGAACTTATCATATCCGAGAACGCATGCTGTTACAGCGTGATTACCTGTAAATACCACATTAATGCAATAGATACTCAAAATGATGTCCGTCAACCTCAATGCATTTGGCAATACGTGTAACGACATTCCTCTCAACAGCGAGTAGTTCGCCTTCCGTAATGTTCGCACATGCATTGACAATGCGCTGGCGCATGTTGTCAGGCGTTGTCGGTGCATCACGATAGCAAATATCCTTCAACTTTCCCCACAGAAAGAAATCCGGGGACGTCAGATCCGGTGAACCTGCGGGCCATGGTATGGTGCTTCGACGACCAATCCACCTGTCATGAAATATGCTATTCAGTACCGCTTGAACCGCAAGCGAGCTATGTGCCGGACATCCATCATGTTGGCAGTACATCGCCATTCTGTCATGCAGTGAAACATCTTGTAGTAACAGCGGTAGAACATTACGCCATTAAGATTGCCATCTATAAAATGGGGGCCAATTATCCTTCCTCCCATAATGCCGCACCATACATTAACCCGCCTAGGTCGCTGATATTCCACTTGTCGCAGCCATCGTGGATGTTCCGTTGCCCGTTAATGCATATTATGCCGGATTAGGTTACCGCTGTTGGTGAATGACGCTTCGTCGCTAAATAGAACGCGTGCAAAAAATCTGTCATCGTCCCATATTTTCTCTTCTTCCCAGCGGCACAACTGTACACGATGTTCAAAGTCGTCGCCATGCAATTCCTGGTGCATAGAAGTACGGTACGGGTGCAATAGATGTTGATGTAGCATTCTCAACACCGACGTTTTTGAGATTCCCGATTCTCGCGCGATTTGTCGGATACTGATGTGCGGATTAACCGCGACAGTAGCTAAAACACCTAATTGGGCATCATCATTTGTTGCAGGTCGTGGCTGATGATTCACATGTGGCTGAACACTTCCTGTTTCCTTAAATAACGTAACTATCCGGCGAACGGTCCGGACACTTGGATGATGTCGTCCAGGATACCGAGCAGCATACATAGCAGACGCGCGTTGGGCATTTTGATCACAGTAGCCATACATCAACACGATATCGACCTTCTCCGCAATTGGTAAACGGTCCATTTTAACACGGGTAATGTATCACGAAGCAAATACCGTCCGCACTGACGGAATGTTACGTGATACCACGTAGTTATACGTTTGTGACTATTACAGCGCCATCTGTCACAAAGCGGAAAAAGTGGTCCAACTAAAACATTCATATTTCTTTACGTAGTACACGAATATGTAATAAAAATGGGGGTTCCTATTTAAAAAAAACGCAGTTGCTATCCGTTTGACCTATAGCAGCGCCATCTAGCAAGTCAATCATAGCGCCATTTGATTTCCCCCTTCAAGCTAGAGAAGTTTCGTTCTTTGTAGTTTTTTCGTTTGACGCTTATTTCGTGAGATATTTGGTCCGGTCACTATCAATGGACCGCCCTGTATACATGGTAGCCAGTCACAGTGAGTAAACATTATTGTTTCGTTCGTTTTTTAAAGAGAGATCACCTTTTTCTTGTTGCAGTGTATCTTGTTTGTTCCAGACGCTTTTCGCCTTTTACTTTAAGGCGTCTTCTGTGGAATCTAGAATCATACAATTTTGTTTTGATATGCGGCATTTGTAGACTATAAAACAGTTCACGTCTTATTTTTGTACGTAAATAAGTGATTAGTTTTAATTTATTCGAGTTTTTGGCTGGCATCTCGGTTTCCTCTCATTTGGACACATGCTGGAGGTCGCACTATAATTTTACTTACTAAACATAAGCACATTTTTACGCTACAAACCTTTCTCTTCACAAATTTCATGTTCTTTGCCCCATCTGATGTGGAGCACTGTTATTCTTCTGTCACTAGCTAACAGAACAATAATGGTGCTTCACAACAACTAGAGCAAAGAACATGGAAGTTGTGAAAAAGAAAGTTTGTGCCGTAAAAATGTGCATATATTTCGTAAGTGAATTTACAGTGCGACTTTCAGTATGACACCAGGTGAGAGGAAAGACAGATGCCAGCCAAAATCTCGAATAACTGAAAGTAATCGCTTATTTACGTAAAAAATAAGACGAACTGTTTTATAGTCTACAAACACCGCATATCAAAACAAAATTGTATCAGTCTAGATTCCACTGAAGAAATGGTTCAAATGGCTCTAAGTACTATGGGACTTAACATCTGAGGTCATCAGTCCCATAGACTTACAACCACTTAAACCTAACTAACCTAAGCACATCACACACATCCATGCCCAAGGTAGGATTCGAACTTGCGATCGTAGCAACAGCGCGGTTCCGGACTGAACCGCCTAGAACCGCTCGGTCACAGCGGCCAGAATTCCACTGAAGATGCCTTAACGAAAAGGCGACACTCGTCTGGAACAAATAAAATACATTGCAGAAAGAAAGAGCGGGTTTTCGTTAAAAACGAATATTTTTGTGTTTCCTGCGTATGGTGGCCACGAAAACAAACTGATTATTGTTCTATTGACACTAATTTACTAGCAAAACGTTTCGAGCCACTAGTGCTCAGCATCAGGAATCAATGCAAACGAATCACTCAAATACTACTTACGTAATAATACTAATTAAGTGAATTATCGCTAATTTGTTGACTTGATTGGGTCTTCGTTATGTGCAAGATGTATGTTTCCCAACGTACAAAAGGAAAAAGAAATGGTCTACATCTCGCTAAAAGACATACTGGCATGCAAATTATTTTGGTGATATGTGCTGGTGGGTCACTGTATATACATCATTAGCTGCTGTGGTCCTCGTTTCTGTGCAGTTTTTTAGCACTGTTTACTGTCACTTTCCACATAGTATTTAAATTGAGGGTAAGATAACAAAATTTACTAATATATAATACACTACTGGCCATTAAAATTGCTACACCAAGAAGAAATGCAGATGATAAACGGGTATTCATTGGACAAATATTTTATACTAGAACTGACATGTGATTACATTTTCACGCAATTTGGGTGCATAGATCCTGAGAAATCAGTATCCAGAACAACCACCTTTGGCCTTAATAACGGCCTCGATACGCCTGGGCATTGAGTCAAACAGAGGTTGGATGGCGTGTACAGGTACAGCTGCCCATGCAACTTCAACACGATACCACAGTTCATCAAGAGTAGTGACTGGCGTATTGTGACGAGCAAGTTGCTCGGCCATCATTGACCAGACTTTTTCAATTGGTGAGAGATCTGGAGAATGTGCTGGCCAGGGCAGCAGTCGAACATTTTCTGTATCCAGAAAGGCCCGTACAGGACCTGCAACATGCGGTCGTGCATTATCCTGCTGAAATGTAGGGTTTCTCAGGGATCGAATGAAGGGCAGAGCCACGGGTCGTAACACATCTGAAATGTAACGTCCACTGTTCAAAGTGCCGTCAACGCGAACAAGAGGTGACCGAGACGTGTACCCACTGACACCCCATACCATCACGCCGGGTGATACGCCAGTATGGCGATGACGAATACACGCTTCCAGTGTGCGTTCACCGCGATGTCGCCAAACACGGATCAAATCATCATGATGCTGTAAACAGAACCTGGATTCATCCGAAAAAATGACGTTTTGCCATTCGTGCACCCAGGTTCGTCGATGAGTACACCATCGCAGGCGCTACTGTCTGTGATGCAGCGTCAAGGGTAACCGCAGCCATGGCCTCCGAGCTGATATGGTTCAAATGGCTCTGAGCACTATGGGACTCAACTGCTGTGGTCATTAGTCCCCTAGAACTTAGAACTAGTTAAACCTAACTAACCTAAGGACAACACAAACATCCATGCCCGAGGCAGGATTCGAACCTGCGACCGTAGCGGTCTTGCGGTTCCAGACTGCAGCGCCTTTAACCGGACGGCCACTTCGGCCGGCCCTCCGAGCTGATAGTTCACGCTGCTGCAAACGTCGTCGAATTGTTCGTGCAGATGGTTGTTGTCTCGCAAACGTCCCCATCTGTTGACTCAGGGATCGAGACGTGGCTGCACGATCCGTTAAAGCCATGCGGATAAGATGCCTGTCATCTCGACTGCTAGTGATACGAGGCCGTTGTGATCCAGCACGGCGTTCCGTATTACCCTCCTGAACCCACCGATTCCATATTCTGCTAACAGTCATTGGATGTCGACCAACGCAAGCAGCAATGTCGCGATACGATAAACTGCAATCGCGACAGGCTACAATCCGACCTTTATCAAAGTCGGAAACGTGATGGTACGCATTTCTCCTCCTTACACGAGGCATCACAACAACGTTCGCATCATGGCTGCTGGTGTCCTAATTAGGGAACGAGCAGCGGCACTCAGGCAACCAACACAATGTGTTCACCCAAGAGCACACAAGGGCACTGGGCACTGAAGTTGACGGTGGTATATTCGAACATTTATTGTGAAATGTACAACAGCTGTAATGTGACGACACGCCTTAGACCGCGAGACTACCCCGCGCGGCCAGGGTCAAGAAAATTGGCAATGACCGAGAGACCGGAGTGCTGCCCGCATGCAGCTCCATGCGGCATGGGATGACAAAAATGGCAGAGAATGACGCGGCGGCTGGTCGCGCCCGTTTGTCCCGTCTAGGACCAGGACGCGGACTTTTATCTTGAAGGTAAGACCGCACTGAGCGGGCTGCTATGCAACAGAGCGACGCGACCAAACATTGTTTATATGGAATCCTATGAGACAGAACGCACTACGCGGCCTTGGAACTGCGTGGCGCAGCTCTGCGAGGCAAAGTCGACCAGTTGGTCAGCTGCGACGCGCCGTGCGTAGCCGCATAGCTCCGTTGTCGCACAGTGCGGTATAGCAAATGTAGCGACACTGTACGTCATTCAAAACATAGCTCTTTTGATGTTCGAAACGAAAGTTTGTTTACCAAAATGACATTAGACGAGGACAAGTGAATAGTATGTATAAGTGAATATCCAGAGATATATGACCTTCAAAATGAACATTATATAAATAGTACCAGAAAAAGCAATATCTGGAAAGAAACTGTCAAGGAAATGGGAGTAAACATAACATACAAATACCAGTATTGGCTTTCCTCTGGAACACAATCTGATTTCCACAAGGTCGACTTCTAACAAATTTCCCATTCTTCTGTAAATATTTTTTGAATAAAACGTCAGCACCAGTTGCTCTTTTCTTTTTATTTTAAACAACGACCGGCTTCTGCTCCCAAGCCCATTATCCAATGGTGTATGCCATATGGGAGCACAAATCGATCGTGGTTCAAAATGGAAAGAAAAGGGAAAATGGTACTGACATTTTCTTCAAAGCCATCACTAGATTTTCGGAATCTGTACCAAGAAAATAAACAAATTCTTTCGTAAAATAAATTGCAAATTTCTTATTTTATTTGTGTTTACAAAAGTGTTGTATAGTGGAAAGTGTATGTATGTACATAAAATGTCTACTCATGCTATATTTCAAGACCATGTACCCACTACTGTAAAAACTAAGTTATTTTTCATTTTGTCTCAGGTTTGAAAATTTATATTCGCAATGTGCCACTTTGTAATACACCAGTATAATATTCCCAGTACCAGAATTAAACCAAATCTGGAAAAAATTGATGTAGATTGTCAAGGCACCTGAATATGAGCCTCCAGTGCTCTGAATGCATCGTACATTGAAATAAATCACGATTGTGACTGAAGGCGGTTATTCTTTATTTTGCTAAAGTAATACAGTCACGGAAGAAACACTGAGGGCAATGGACCAAATAAAGGTAAATAATTTCTGTCACTATTTTGTAACCATAACTTTTTAAACAGATGGTTCTGTAATATTCATACCCGTCGGCATCTGCCTACTTTGGAAGAGGAATTATTACGTTCTTCTTGGTGTCTGAGGGTATTACGTTTGTCTCAAAAATCAAGCGTACAAGATCGAATGGTTTTGTCATATGTTTTCCGATGGATCACAATAATTCTGAGTCTACGCCAGATGGCCGGCCGAAGTGGCCGAGCGGTTCTACGCGCTACAGTCTGAAACAGCGCGACCGCTACGGTCGCAGGTTCGAATCCTGCCTCGGGCATGGATGTGTGTGATGTCGTTAGGTTAGTTAGGTTCAAGTAGTTCTAAGTTCTAGGGGACTGATGACCTCAGAAGTTAAGTCACATAGTGCTCAGAGCTATTTGAACCATTTCTACGCCAGATGCTTTGTTTCGATTAAGTACGCCGGTGATTTTTCAATTCCTCTCACACTGTCAAATTCGCCACATCATTTCACTGCCAAGCCGACAAATTTCTCCTTGACCTTAACAGAATAGACCAAAGCCGCCATCGTCCACAGTTGTGACATCGCAGCAGGACGCTTAGCTATAAATAAAGAAACAGCCGTACCACATGGTTGGCTGGGAGACCTCGGGAGGTAGATTCTGCTGCGAAATTGAAATTGTTTTCTATAGTAGTTTACTTTTGGCGCCGTTCCTTTGTGAAACTCGTATGGCAGTAAAGAGGAGGGAAAAAATGAGACGTACTGCCAGCACACAGGCTAAATCTCTCGAATAACACCAACGGGATCGCCATCCGTAACGTCGCTATCTGACGCACGGATCACCATTGACTAAGTGTGGAACGAGGATCTCTCTCACAAAACCTGTATGCAGGAGATTGCAGCACCGCATGCACGTGAAATCCTACTTCCAGTACAGAATCTTCCATGTCAGGACACATATTCGGTTCTCAGTCCACTGTTGTACGTTCTATGGACACAGCTGATCTGCCAACATGTCCATACGTTCATCACACGCTGTAAGAGGATGACTCAGCGCTTGCTATACACGCGCACCACGAACTTCCAGCTCATGTGGCAGATGTCCCAGCACGCCTCCGACGACCTTATCTGATGGGCGCCCAAATGCAGGTTGACGTTCGATACAGCGAAGACCCAAGTACTCGTCGCAGCGAGACATCTGGTCATCATGCAGGTGAAGCTAATAGACATCACGGGTGGAGCTGTGCAATGGGGGTGCACGGTCAAGTACCTAGGCGTCACTGTCGACAGGCGTACCACTTGGCTCCGACAAGTTGATGAAATGCGGTGGAAGGTTTCAGCCAGCTCTACCAGTTGCTGAATACGTCGTCAGGACGCCCACACGATTTCTGAATTGTTCTGCACAAGACGACACTGTGCCCAGTTTTGGAATACGCAGCTGCTGTCTGGGAAAACAGCGGCATACACCAATATCGATCGCCTGTAAAATGGAAAGGAGAGTTTGGCGTCATTGGCCGGGAGGCCCCTTGCGGTACAGGTCCGGCTGCCTTGGTGCAGGTCTTATTACATTCGACGCCACATTGGGCGACCTGCGCGCCGGATGGGGATGAACTGATGATGAAGACAGCACAACACCCAGTCCCTGATCGGAGAAAATCCGCGACCCAGCCGGAAATCGATTCCGGGCCCGTAGGACGGCAATCCGTCACGCTGACCACTCAGCTATCGGGGCGGAGGATCGCCTGTAGAAGGTGCAAGATCCTGCTATCTGACTCGATTTGCAACTACAGAGTGGTCACAGAATCCCATTACGCCCTATGTATTAGATAGATGGTAATGAATTGTTGTTTCTGCTGGTGCTGAAACGCATCTATGAGAGCTATTCGGAAACTAAGGCCTGATGTGGTGCGAAATTGAAACCTCAGTGAAAATCCGATGAAGCTTTGTACAGATGTGATGGGCAGCGTCTCTAGTATGCCCTTTGATCGCGTCATGTCGTTCTTTTTACTTCTGAGTGCACAGTGAGCACGTAAAGGTGCTTAGAACAATAGCGTCTCCCGCCAGGTATGAGAACCTGGTGTGAGATTTCGCCTGATATCATGCAGCCCACATAACATAGCTGTCATGCATTTCCTTCTGCATGACAATTCTCAGCCGCATTCTGAAGGGACAATGAAGATGCTCCTGCAGCGTTTTCGATGGGAAGTGTTTGATCACCCACGGTAGGGCCCGTAATTGGCTCTCCCTGAATAACATCTCTCCTCACATGGACAGCTAGCTATCAAGACAACGTTCTGGCACAGAAAATGAGCTGTAGACCAGCGTAGAGAATTGGCAGGAAGCACACGCAGCTCCCTTCTAAGACGAGGTTATTGGAAAGTCGGTACAACGCTACGACAAACACAAAATTGTTAAGGCTTTTGTGGCTACTTGTTGACAAACTGCCTATTGGCTTCTGTCTCGGGTTCTATCATCAGACAAACGATGGCCGAAGAACATGAGACAGAAGCCAATAGGCAGTTTGGCTACGACAAATTTCTAAATCGTAGCGGCAACTATGTAGAGGACTAAATGTTGCAAATAAAACATTTTTGATTTTTACAGTGGTTTCCATTTTGCGACCGATCGGACTTTTCTTTCCGAATAGGCCTCGTAAATTATGGCTGATGAACCACTTAAACCATTGAAGGACGGATCTTAATGAGCACTTAGGCAGACGAACGACCTCTTACAGGAAAAATCAATGAGAGAGATTCAGCCAGATTTCACTCTAATGTTTCTGAAACGTTCCCCACAATTTTACGGTAGGAGAAAAATCTCTTTGCAACTTGTTGCACAAAAGATAAGCCCCGCTCAGGACCACCATCAACACGACTGGAAACGTGTGTCGAGGCTGCAGCGTCTGTCGGACGTTCGCTCAAAAAGCCCATGCGTAAGCTGTCACAGGAATTAGGAGTCCCATACTCGAAAGTACAAAAACAAATGAAGAATAATTTGAAGTTAAAGTATTCAAACCTTCGTTTAAGGCTTGTGGGCGAATGCTCGATGTCTTTACAACTCTTACTTCAAGAAGGTGTGTAATATACTGCAGTGCAAAACCCAGAAACATTCAATCCTAGACTAAAGAAAACCCATGTTTTTATGAAGAACTTGAACACAACTCACCGCATATTATGATCTAAGCTGCAATGTCTGGAGCGCACTCGGTAGGTCCATATTTCTTGGACGATGATGTGAATCACATTGTGTGACTCACCACGTTACGTCATTGGTTTATTCTAAGTCTGCAAGATCGGTGAATTCTCAGTCGTGTTTGGTTCCACCATGATGGAGCACCAGCCCATTATCCTATTGCCGTCAGTGAATGACTCACTGAGATATTTCCTAACGAGTGGTATTCACGTGGTTCTGTCCATTTGTCCATTTGTCCTCATCTTTCATCTTGCAAAAATGCGTTATGGGGGTTCATTAAACAGAAGGTCGCCACACATGTTACGAGACAGTTGACGAACTTAAGGATGCCGTTCGACGTGCATTTACTGCCATCACGCCCGAAATGTTGAGAATTTCACATCTAACACGGAGGGAAACATAGTCTGTTATGAAAACGTTGGTGTACACACGGAGACTCTGGAATAAATACGAGGGGCGTTCAATAAGTAACGCAACACATTTTTCTGAAAGCACTCTGTTGGCTACAAAACACTATTTTTCAAAACAACCTGCGCTCAATGCGACAGCGTTACGCCATCTTCCTCAGAGAGCTTCCACGCCCGCAAGATAACACTCTACTGGTCGACGTCGGAGCCATCGTCTTGGTGCATCAGTAACCTCCACGTCACACAAGTACTGCTTCCAACGTAGTGCGTCCTTCATTGGGCCAGACGTGTGAAAGTTCTCTGTTCGGCGACGAAGAACGCAGGGGACACACTGCTTCGAGTACCATAACTGGTGGACGAGAGTGTCAGCACTACCAACAGAGACTTCCAGTTGAATAGCGATGTGTTTGATTATGAAACGTCGATCACTTCGAATGGGTGTGTCCGCGCGTTCCAACATTACAGGAGTCACACCTGTGTGCAGCCGGCCAGCAAGCAGGAGAACGGTCTGGTTTACTCGACTTTGTTGCGATGCTGACAGACGTCTCACCCAACGAGTCACCGTGCTGTTGTTCACAGCCACGTCTCCGTTGACATTCTGCAAACGGCTACTAATATCTGCGATGGTGTCATTTTCCTTCAAACGAAAGTCAATAACGGCTCTGTGTTCTGTAACGCACCTCCGTTACGGACGACATTTTGAAGGCTACGAATAGTGCCACTACCTATCTGAACTTCATGAAACTATAGGGGCTTAGCGGGGGATATTCCACGATGTACCACAACAAACTGCGCATTTCCTCAACCTAAACTGTCTGAGAAAAGAAAATGCGTTGCATTACTTATTGAACATCACTCGTAATGAAGAATGGTAACATACCTCAAACTTGGCCTCTGTCGTGATCCAGCATTAATACAATGCGATCATCTACCAATATGTGGACGTGTGATAGGGATTAATGGGACTTCGTGATAACTGTGTACATCGAGATTTCAGGTTTCCGGAACTCCATGAGACAATCGCAATACCTTATCTCCGGCAGACGTTTAGGCGATCGGCCTGTGGCTTCGACGTTGACGTAACTGGTTCGAAACCCAGTGGCCAAAGAAATTTTTGTCGCTACTATTTGAGTAGCCACAGTTGCTTCCAGAATAACAATGTATCTCTTACTTTCAGAACGAAACAAGGTAGTCAAGAAGAAAAGCCACTGCAGTTGTATTAATGAACAACTGAAGGAATAAAACAGAGGACTAAATTTCGATAGAAGAAAAACAAAAGAGAATCCCAGCTAAGAAGGTGTCGTTGACGGATCACCATCAATAGTGTCATACGCCCACTCTCAGCGAGACACTACGGAAAGGTCTGGAATAAACCCAGCACATTTGAGTCTTATATGATGACCTGAGCTTGAAGCCCCTGACTCCCAACCTCTTGTCGGCTTCTGTCAAATATTAGCGATGAAAATTTCTTTAATCACCGGGATTCGAACCAGTTACGTCAGCGTTGAACGCCAGCGCATAAATGTGCGTTACAGGCGCCGATACAGGGTTTGGTTCTGGCGGCGATCAGAATTTGTTGCTTTCTTTCCCCCCTAACCCTTTAACCCTTACAATATCCCTTCATCCTCATATTTAGCGTACACATACGCCGACAGGTTTCGAGACTGTAATAATAAAAAATAGAGAAAAATTTAGATGGCTGTTTTAATGCTTTCACGTGTTCTATATAATCTTCACTCACTTTAGCGCGAAGCACTGTACGTGAAAATGTCAGAGAACACGTTCTCCTTAGAGTTGTCGTTCAACTCGCACATCACTTTGGTTTGAATGTAGGCTATGTCGTCAATGCGATATCTTTTCAAATTGTGGTTTAGTTGTAGTTCCTTATTGATAACACCAAGTCTCGTCACCCGTGATTATCTTCCCCACAAAAGAATCGTCAACGTTTTGCATTTCAACCGAGTTGCGGCGGTTGACTTCACGTCGTCGTTTTTGTTCGGGAGTCAAGGTTTGTGTGGGACAAAATTTTCACACACTTTTTTGTCTTCCTGGAAGCTGCCCTTTAACTGAGTGGAGGGCACATCTGACTACCATACAGTGAGACCGTGTTCGCTTTCCGGCCGGGTCAGAGATTTTCTCCGCTCGAGGACTGGATGTTGTGTCATCATTTCATCGTCATCGACACGCAAGGCACCCTATGTAGCGTCATCTGAAAAAACTGGAAAAATCTTGCAACTCGGGGGTCCATAATCTCCAGATGGAGACTCACGACCAGCAATGCCATACGATCATTTCATTTCATCCTTCTTCAAAACATTCTATAGAATGTTATGATAACTTGATTTAGATAGAAGCTCGGTAGCTCGGTACGGGCTTTTGTTGAAGTTTCGAGAACACACCTTCACCGAGGAGTCAAGCAGTATATTGCTCCCTCCTACGTATATCTCGCGAAGAGACCATGAGGATAAAATCAGAGAGATTAGAGCCCACACAGAGGATTACCGACAATCTCTCTTTCCACGAACAATACGAGACTGGAATAGAAGCGAGAACCGACAGAGGTACTCAAAGTACCCTTCGCCACACGCACCGTCAGGTGGCTTGCGGAGTGTGGATGTAGATGTAGATGTAGAGATCTACTGCGATTTGTGACACAACAACGTTGATGCACTAAGGCTGCACGTCACTTCTTAACACCGCCTGTTCACACCTGACATGTCGAAGGCACATCTGTTGTTTGCTGTTGCCATTTGAAGCTGTCGCCGTAGTTACTGCGTTGACGTCGCTTATACAACAGGAGTAAACTCGATCTCGCAACTGTTCGGGCGGACGGAATGTGCCCAGTATTTTAATAATGATGGCAACAAAACTGACAGGACGTGCAAAATGGCTCAGCAGGAATGGCTACAGGACAGATGTAAGGATTTAGAAACATATGTCATTAGGGGAAAGATAGACACCGCCTACAGGAAAATCAAAGAGGCCTTTGGGGAAAAAAGGAGAAGCTGTATGAAGATCAAGAGCTCAGATGGAAAACCAGTCCTAAAAAAAAAGGGAAAGTTGAAAGGTCGAAGGAATATATAGAGGGTCTGCAGAAGGGAGATGAACTTGAAGGCAATATTATAGAAGGGTAAGTGGATGTAGATGAAGATGAGGTGGAAGATATGATATTAAGAGAACAATTCGACAGAGCTCTGAAAGACCAAAGTCGAAACAAGGCCCCGGGAGTAGGCGATATTCCGTCAGAATTAGTGATAGCCTTGGCAGAGCCAGCCACGGCAAAACCTTTCCATCTGGTATGAAAGACGTATGAGACAGGTCAAATACCCTCACACTTCAGGAAGACCGTAATAATTAGCAATTCCAAAGAAAGCAGTGGCAGATAGATGTGAAAATTACCGACCATCAGTTTAATAAGTCATGGTTGCAAACTGCTAACAGGAATTCTCTACAGACTATGGAAAAATTGGTAGAAGCCGACCTGGGGAAAGATCAGATTGGATTCCGTACAAATGTAGGAACACGCGAGGCAATACTGACCCTACGACTTATCTCAGAAGATGAGTTAAGGAAAGACAAACTTACATTTATGACATTTGTACACTAAAAGAAAACTTTTGACATTGTTGAATGGAATACTCTGTTCGAAATTATTAAGGTAGCAGAGATAAAATAATTGGAGGAATGGCTATTTACAACTTTTACAGAAACCAGACGGTAGTTACAGGAGTCGAGGAGCATGAAATGGAGGCAGTGGTTGAGAAGGGAGTGAGGCAGCTAGTAACCTATCCCCAATGTTATTCAATATGTACATTGAACAAGCAGTAAAGGAAAACAAAGAAAAATTTGGAGTAGGAATGAAAGTTCAGGGAAAAGAAATAAAAACTGTGAGATTTGCCGATGACATTGTCACTTTGTCAGAGACAGCAAAGGACTTGGAAGAGCAGTTGAACGGAATGGACATTGTCTTGAAAGGAGAATATAAGATGAACGTCAATAAAAGAAAAATAAGGATGATGGAAGGTAGTCCAATTAAATCAGGCAACGCTGAGGGAATTAGATTGGAAAACGAGTCACTTAAAGTAGTAGATGGGTTTTGCTATTTGGGCAGCAAAATAACTAATGATGGCCGAAGTAGAGAGGATATAAAATGTAGACTGCCATGGGCAAGCAAGCCATTTCTGAAGAAAAGAAATTTTCTAACGTTGAGTATAGATTTAAGCGTTAGGAAGTCTTTTCTGGAAGTATTTGTCTGGAGTGTAGCCATGTACGGAAGGGAAACATAGACGATAAACAGTTTACACAAAAAGAGAATAGAAGTCTTCGAAATGTGCTGCTACAGAAGAGTGTTGAAGATAATATGGGTACATTACGTAACTAATGAGTAGGTGCCGGATAGAATTGGGGAGACACGAAATCTGTTACACAACTTGACGGATCACTTGATAGGACACATTCTAAGCATCAAGAGATCACAAGTTTAGCAATGCAGGGAAGTGTGTAGAGTTAAAAATCGTATAGGGAGACCTAGATATGAGTATAGTAAGCAGATTGAGAAGAATGTAAGTTACAGTAATTATTCGAAGATGAAGAGGCTTGCACAGGATGAATTAACGTGGAGAGCAGCATCAAACCAGTCTCCGAACTGAAGAAGACCACAACAACAAAATAACTAAAATGTTTTCACGTAATGATAATTTGTTCATATCAGTGCGTCTCCCACCGCCCCCCCCCCCCCCCCGTCGAACCATGAACCATGTGAACCATGGATCTTGCCGGACAACGGAGGGGTATCTCTGTTGAGAGGCCAGAGAAACGTGTGGTTCCTGAATAGGGGCAGCAGCCTTTTCAGTAGTTGCAGGGGCAACAGTCTGGGTGATTGACTGATCTGGCCTTGTAACACTAACCAAAACGGCCTTGCTGTGTTGGTACTGTGAACGGCTGAAAGCAAAGGGAAACTACAGTCGTAATTTTTCCCGAGGGCATGCAGCTTTACTGTATCGTTAAATGATGATGGCGTCCTCTTGGGTAAAATATTCCGGAGGTAAAATAGTCCCACATTCGGATCTCCGGGCGGGGACTACTCAGGAGGACGTTGTTATCAGGAGAAAGAAAACTGGCGTTCTACGGATCGGAGCGTGGAATGTCAGTTCCCTTAATCGGGCAGGTAGGTTACAATATTTAAAAAGGGAAATTGATAGGTTAAAGTTAGATATAGTGGGAATTAGTGAAGTTCGGTGGCAGGAGGAACAATACTTCTGGTCAGGTGAATACAGGGTTATAAATATAAATCAATTAGAGGTAATGCAGGAGTAGGTTTAATAATGAATAGGAAAATAGGAATGGGGGTAAGCTACTACATACAACGTAGTGAACGCATTATTGTGGCCAAGATAGATACGAAGCCCACGCCTGTCACAGTAGTCAAGTTTATATGCCAACTAGCTCCGCAGATAACGAAGAGATTGATCAAATGTATGATGACCTAAAAGAAATTATTCAGGTAGTGAAGGGAGACAAAAATTTAATAAGTCATGGGTGACTGGAACTCGATAGTTGGAAAAGGAAGAGAAGGAAACGTAGTAGGTTAATATGGAATTGGAGTAAGGAATGAAAGAGGATGCCGCCTGGTAGAATTTTGCACAGAGTCTAACTTAATCATAGGTTTAAGAATGATAAAAGAAGGATGTATACATGGAAGAAGCCTGAAGATACTGGAAGGTCTCAGATAGATTATATAATGGTAAGACAGAGATTCAGGAACCAGGTTTTAAACTGTATGATATTTCCAGTGGCAAATGTGGACTCTGACCACAATCTATTGGTTATGAACTGTTGATTAAAACTGAAGAAACTACAAAAAGGTGGGAATTTGAGGAGATGGGACCTGGATAAACGTAAAGAACTAGAGGTCGTAGAGATCTTGAGAGAGAGCATTAGGGAACGATTGACAAGAATGGGGGCAATAAATACAGTAGAAGAAGAATGGTTAGCTTTGAGAGATGAAGTAGTGAAGGTAACAGAAGATCAAGTAGGTAAAAAGAAGAGAGCTAATAGAAATCCTTGGGTAACAGAAGAGATACTGAATGTAATTGATGAAAAGAGAAAATTTAAAAATGCAGTAAATGAAGCAAGCAAAAAGGAATACAAATGTCTCAAAAACGAGATCGACAGGAAGTGCAAAATGGCTAAGCAGGGATGGCTAGAGGACAAATGTAAGGATGTAGAGGCATATCTCTCTAGGGGTAAGATAGATACTGCCTATGGGAAAATTAAAGAGACCATTGGAGAAAAGAGAACCACTTGTATGACCATCAAGAACTCAGATGGAAACCTAGTGCTAAGCAAAGAAGGGAAATCTGAAAAGTAGAAGGAGTATACAGAGGGTCTATATAAGGGCGATGTTGTTGAGGATAATATTATAGAAATGGAAGAGGATGTAGATGAAGATGAAATGGGAGATATGATACTGCGTGAAGAGTTTGACAGAGCACTGAAAGACCTAAGTCGAAACAAGGCCCCGGGAGTAGACAACATTCCATTAGAACTACTGATGGCCTTGGGAGAGCCAGGCCTAACAAAACTCTACCATCTGGTGAGCAAGATGTGTGAGACAGGCGAAATACCCTCAGACTTCAAGAAGAATATAATAATTCCAATACCAAAGGAAGCAGGTGTTGACAAATGTGAAAATTACCAAAATATCAGTTTAATAAGCCACGGCTGCAAAATACTACCACGAATTCCTTACAGGCGAATGGAGAAACTGGTAGAAGCCGACCTCGGGGAAGATCAGTTTGGATTCTGTAGAAATGTTGGAACACGTGAGGCAATACTGACCCTACGACTTATCTTAGAAAATAGATTAAGGAAAGGCAAACCTACATTTGTAGACTTAGAGAAAGCTTTTGACAATGTTGACTGGAATATTCTATTTAAAATTCTGAAGGTGGCAGGTGTAAAATACAGGTAGGGAAAGGCTATTTACAGTTTGTACAGAAACCAGATGGCAGTTGTAAGAGTCGAGGGGCATGAAAGGGAAGCAGTGGTTGGGAAGGGAGTGAGACAGGGTTGTAACCTCACCCCGATGTTATTCAATCTGTATATTGAGCAAGCAGTAAAGGAAACAACTGAAAAATTCGGATTAGGAATTAAAATCCATGGAAAAGAAATAAAAACTTTGAGGTCCGCAGATGACATTGTAATTCTGTCAGAGACAGCAAAGGACTTAGAAGAGCAGCTGAACGGAATGGACAGTGTCTTGAAAGGAGGATATAAGATGAACATCAACAAAAGCAAAACGAGGGTAATGGAATGTAGTCGAATTAAATCGGGTGATGCTGCGGGAATTAGATTAGGAAATGAGACGCTTAAAGAAGTAAATGGGTTTTGCTATTTGGGGAGCAAGATAACTGATGATGGTCGAAGCAGAGAGGATATAAAATGTAAACTGGTAATGGCAAGGAAAGCGTTTCTGAAGAAGAGAAATTTGTTAACGTCGAGTATAGATTTGAGGGTCAGGAAGGCGTTTCTGAAAGTATTTGTATGGAGTGTAGCCATTTATGGAAGTGAAACGTGGACGATAAATAGTTTAGACAAGAAGAGAATAGAAGCTTTCGAAATGTTGTGCTACAGAAGTATGCTGAAGATTAGATGGATAGTTCACATAACTAATGAGGAGGTATTAAATAGAATTGGAGAGAAGAGAAATGTGTGGCACAACTTGACTAGAAGAAGGGATGAGTTGGTAGGGCATACTCTGAATCGTCAAGGGATCACCGATTTATTATTGGAGGGCAGCGTGGGGGGTAAAAATCGTAGATGGAGACCAAGAGATGAATACACTAAACAGATTCAGAAGGATGTATGTTGCAGTAGGTACTGGGAGATGAAGAAACTTGCACAGGATCGAGTAGCATGGAGAGCTGCATCAAACCAGTCTCAGGACTGAAGACCGCAACAATAACGTCAGTGCGTAGTACATCGGTTTTGCATTATTTGAGAGAAATTGCCATTTAGAAAAGTATATTATTTTTAAAGCAATTAACCAGTTGCTTTGTCATGTAATTTGTTTCAGAACTATAACAGGGACAAAGTGTCACATCTTTAACGTGACGTAATTTACATGACGTGAAATCGAAGTGTGCACTCTCTTGTCACCAGTCTTCGTAAAGAGAACTGTGTAGACTGGCTATGCTTGCTTGTAAGTGGAGATAATGCTGTTTGTCTCAGTCGTTCCATTTCCGTTTGGGGAAGTCGTACTGTCTGATATTATTTTGTTAGAGGAAGGTCCTTCCCATTCAGTTTTACCTTATTCACCCTGCTGTGTTTTGCCTGTTCTACCTGTGGACTCACGTATTGTGAAGCATTCGTTGCTGTCAGCAGGTGTGTTCATCCGGTAAAGTGGCGCCTTTCTCTGGCTGGAATGTTTTCTGCAGCCCTCTCCATCGGTCAGGCTGCAAGCGCATCCTCGTATGCTAGTGTGAAAGCACCAGTGTGCCTTGCCATTTTAGAGACTCTTAGTTTTCTTGCTGCTTTGGTCTCCCTTCATGGATTATTTTATTTCGTTTTACCCTCTGTCTTGGCCCTCTAGGTTTGTAGTCAAGAATTTGTTTTTGAAGTCTGTTTCCATTATTATTATGTCTATATGTTCCCACCACCTCTTTCTGTTTAGGTCTTTTTTCTTATGCACTGAATGAACTTATAATTCTTTTCTAGTGTCTTCATTTCTGAAGCGATCTTCTCTAGGGCAACCTTTAATACTACAGAGATCTCTCATTCCCGCATCCTGAGTCCTGCTCTAACTCTTTTGCGTGGGAGAACAGATTTCAGATCCATAGACGATAGTACGTATTGCCACGACTTTGTAGAGCTCTATTTGTGTCTATGTAGTGGCAATTTCGTGTAGCGTATTTCCAATTACTCCATAGAATACGTTAAATTTTAGGAACTTGTTATCAAGTTCATTTTCGAGATTTTGTCCTACGTCACAGCCGAATTACTGGAAGTGCATTATTTGTTCCAGTATAACATTAATTCTAGGTCTTACAGGATTTTCTCTTGAAAGCCGTAAACTTTATTACGGAGATGTTCGTGTTCTGTTTGGAAAGCAACTAATTAAGGTGACCCACGGCTCTTTGATTATTATGTTCATGTTCATGATTTATTATTTGATCATCTGCATGTAGTATAGTTATAAAGCATTTTTCTCTGTTTTTTTAATATCGTATGTGATGTTTTGTTTTCAAATTCTTACAAGGTCACCTGTGTAGATGTTGAATAGTGATACTGAATTAAAGAGCATCTATCTATTTCCAAGTACGCAGTTATTCTTTGCTTTAATACGAAAACATGTTCCACTCACTTGTGTCATCTCCAGTGACTGTTTCCATTTATTATTCCTGAAATACATACATACAGATTTTATTATAGGTTATGAAAAGTGTTCCATCAGATTTTGTTCTTCTTTAAATTAAAAATGTACTTCAACTTTCATTTATGTTGTGTTTACTGTGGCTATCATCCGAACTCGGTGACAATTCTAAATTAAAACAGCATGTCATCTGCGAAGACAGGGACGTTGGGGCATCGTCTGAAATGAATTTGCATGGGACGGGTCACATCCTTGTCTAATTCCCTGAGTTTAGACAAGTTATCTCCAGTATCGATTACAATTTTTGACTATTTGTAAACAGTTTTTACAGAGTCAGATGTGTTGGGAAGCTTCTTTTTTCCATAATCTGCCACGATATGTGTCTATTGACATTGTGAAGCGCTATTTCATAACCTACAAATGTTATGCGCCTCTGCAAGTTAAAATCTTTCCTGTTGTTCCCAGCTGTTTTAGACTGAAAATACGACCAGCACAGGATCGTCCTTTTGTACAACTTATTTATTGTTCTAGCGAAGTTTTATCAGAGATAGGGCGCAGTGTATCAATTAAGATGGCGCTACAGATTTTACAGCCTGTGTTAACGAGGCTACTTCGAGTCACTTCTTTTGCCTTTCTCGAATATGGAGAAAGTTAGCTGAGAGATATGGAAACTGACATAAATTAAAATTTTATCTCTCGTTAAAATGGTTTTGTAGGGCTTCGTGTCATCCGTCATGTCGAATCAGAGCCTGGTGCTTTGACAACAAGCAACCTCACCCCCTACCTAGGTCAGTCCTTTGAACACGGTAATACTATCAGCAGAGTCCGCGAAGGCCGGTCCCCAATTGAACACGTTACGGGCAGCGAGTAACAATACGCACGGGCTCGGCGAGCAGCAAATTGTTCTGTTTAGCCGAATAGCCCAAAGGAGTTCGAAAGGGTTCGGATAGTATCTTCAGTCTTTACGGTCCAGTGAAAAAACGCGGCGTGACGATGGCCCGGCCCGATACCCGTATTGCCGGCCGCTGGATCCACATTGTCCGGCCTGCTATGCTCCCCCTCCCCGGGCAGTTCCACTTGTTGTTGCTGCCGGCAGCGTGTTTACGTTTCCGAGTCGGCGAGCACTGGCCGCGGGCGCAGCAGGTAGCAAAGGGTTCCCGCAGGCGCAGTGGGCGGGAGGAATGTTTGCGGACAACGACCGCGATTACTGCGAGCCGCCTCCGCGCTCTGCGGCGCCTACGGTAGGCGCTTTTGCCACAGCAGCTACCGCCTTGCTTAATGGTCAGAATTAAACCGAGCAAAATCTGAATACAACTCAACTGAAGTTCCACAAAGAATGTGCTAAGAAGTTTGGGTCTAATGTTAAACCAGTAAATGGATCGGGGGTATGTGTCCAGACACTATGACTGTGATGGTAGTGAAACAGAGGACGGCACAGAAAAGGCAGTAATACTAAACGGCTTTTCGCAAAACTGTTTCCCAGTAAGAGATGGTTGGCTCTGAGCACTATGGGACTTAACATCTGAGGTCATCACTCCTCTAGAACTTAGAGCTGCTTAAACCTAACCAACCTAAGGACATCACACTCATCCATGCCCGAGGCAGGATTCGAACCTGCGACCGTAGCAGCAACGGGGTTCCGGACTGAAGCGCCTAGAACCGCTCGACCACATTGGCCGGCGCACTGTAGTTCATCGTTTAAATCGTCGCACAAAGGACAGAATGGTTAATAACAAGTAATCTTGGGAGACAACAGCAACTAAAATCGCGCAACTGAGGCAAGGACACTGCACCTGACAGGGCACTTGTACGTTTGCACAATGAGGTGAAATACGTCAAGGGATAGCGATATACACGTACATGGTGTTGAGCAATTTCCCTTACAGACTTCTAGCACTTACTGAGAGGAAAAGAAACCCCTGTCCCGAAACGTACCGTTTCCTTTCAACGACGGTTTCAGTTCAGAAGTGTAACGCGTCCACGTCTCCCGCGAGAAAGAGAAAAAAATACAGTGAAATTAATACCCTTAATGGAAATGTATTACAATTTAAAACCTGGTTCCTGAAGCTCTGTCTTACAATTATATAATCTATCTAAGACCTTCCAGTATCTCCAGGCTTCTTCCATGTGTACACCCTTCTTTTATGATTCTTGAACCAAGTGTTAGCTATGATTAAGTTAGGCTCTGTGCAAAATTCTACCAGGCGACTTCCTATTTCATTCATTACTCCAATTCCATATTCACCTACTACGTTTCCTTCTCTTCCTTTTCCTACTATCGAGTTGCAGTCACCCATGTCTATTAAATTTTTGTCTCCCTTCACTATGTGAATAATTTCTTTTAGGTCATCATACATTTAATCAATCTCTTCGTCATCTGCGGAGCTAGTTGGCATATAAACTTGTACTACTGTGGTAGGCGTGGGCTTCGTATCTATCTTGGCCACAATAATGCGTTCACTATGCTGTTTGCAGTAGCTTACCCGCATTCCTATTTTCCTATTCATTATTAAACCTACTCCTGCATTACCCCTATTTGATTTTGTATTTATAACCCTGTATTCACCTGACCAAAAGTCTTGTTCCTCCTGCCACCGAGTTTCACTAATTCCCACTATATCTAACTTTAACCTATCCATTTCCCTTTTTAAATTTTCTAACCTACCTGCCCGATTACGGGATCTGACATTCCATGCTTCGATCCGTAGAACGCTAGTTTTCATTCTCCTGATAACGACGTTCTCCTGAGTAGTCCCCGCCCGGAGATCCGAATGTGGGACTATTTTACCTCCGGAATACTTTACCCAAGAGGACGCCATCATCATTTAACCATACAGTAAAGCTGCATGCCCTCGGGAAAAATTACGACTGTAGTTTCCCCTTGTTTTCAGCCGTTCACAGTACAAGCACAGCAAGGCCGTTTTGGTTAGTGTTACAAGGCTAGATCAGTCAATCATCCAGACTGTTGCCCCTGCAACTACTGAAAACTCTTCAGGAACCACACGTTTCTCTGGCCTCTCAACAGATACACCTCCGTTGTGGTTGCACCTACGGTACGGCCATCTGTATCGCTGAGGCACGCAAGCCTCCCCACCAACGGCAAGGTCCATGGTACGTGTGGTGGGGGGTGGGGGAGGGGGGTACGCACTGACATGAACAAATTATTATTATGTTAAAACATTTTAGGTATTTTGTTGTTGTTGTTGTTGTTGTGGTCTTCAGTTCGGAGACTTGTTTGATGCAGCTCTCCACGATAATCTAACCTGTGCAAGCCTCTTCCTCTTCGAATAATTACTGTAACTTACATTCTACTCAATTTGCTTACTATACTCATCTCTTGGTCTCCCTATACGATTTTTAACCCTACACACTTCCCTGCATTGCTAAACTGGTGATCTATTGATGTCTTAGAATGTGTCCTATCACGTGATCCGTCAAGTTGTGTAACGGATTTCGTGTCTCCCCAATTCTATCCGGTACCTACTCATTAGTTACGTAATCTACCCACATTATCTTCAACACTCTTCTGTAGCAGCACATTTCGAAGACTTCTATTCTCTTTTTGTGTAAACTGTTTATCGTCTATGTTTCCCTTCCGTACATTGCTACACTCCAAACAAATACTTCCAGAAAAGACTTCCTAACGCTTAAATCTATACTCGATGTTAGAAAATTTCTTTTCTTCAGAAATGCCTTGCTTGCCCGTGGCAGTCTACATTTTATTCCTCTCTACTTCGGCCATCATCAGTTATTTTGCTGCCCAAATAGCAAAACCCATCTACTACTTTAAGTGCCTCGTTTTCTAATCTAATTCCCTCAGCGTTGCCTGATTTAACTGGACTACTTTCCATCATCCTTATTTTGCTTTTATTGACGTTCATCTCATATTCTCCTTTCAAGACACTGTCCATTCCGTTCAACTGCCCTTCCAAGTCCTTTTCTGTCTCTGACAAAGTGACAATGTCATCGGCAAATCTCAGAGTTTTCATTTCTTATCCCTGAATTTTCGTCCCTATTCCAAATTTTTCTTTGGTTTCCTTTACTGCTTGTTCAATGTACATATTGAATAACATTGTGGATAGGCTATAATCCTGCCTCACTCCCTTCTCAACCACTGCCTCCATTTCATGCCCCTCGACTCTCGTAACTACCGTCTGGTTTCTATAAAAGTTGTAAATAGCCATTCCTCCAAGTATTTTACAAATGAAGTAAGAGGTTTATCACCACTGTAGTTCATTAATTTTTCTAAGGGGATGTTTCAACCTTAATAATTACGAACAGAGTATTCCAGTCAACATTGTCAAAAGTTTTCTCTTAGTGTACAAATGTTATAAACGTAGGTATGTCTTTCCGTAACTCATCTTCTGAGATGAGTCGTAGGGTCAGTATTGCCTCGCGTGTTCCTTCATTTGTACGGTATCCAAACTGATCTTTCCCCAGGTCGGCTTCTATCAATTTTTCCATAGTCTGTAGAGAATTCGTGTTAGTATTTTGCAACCGTGACATATTAAACTGATGGACGATAATTTTTACATCTATCAGCCTCTGCTTCCTTTGGAATTGGTATTATTATATTTTTTCTGAAGTGTGAGGGTATTTGACCTGTCTCATACATCTTGATGACCAGATGGAAATGTCTTGCCGTGGCTGGCTCTGCCAAGGCTATCAGTGATTCTGACAGAATATCGCCTACTCCCGGGCCTTGTTTCGACTTTGGTCTTTCAGAGCACTGTCGAATTCTTCTCTCAATACCATATCTTCCAGCTCATCTTCATCTACATCCACTTACCCTTCTATAATATTGCCTTCAGGTTCATCTCCCTTCTACAGACCCTCTATATATTCCTTCGACCTTTCAAATTTCCCTTTTTTGCTTAGTACTGGTTTTCCATCTGAGCTCTTGATATTCAGAGAGCTGCTCCTCTTTTCCCCAAAGGCCTCTTTGATTATCCTGTAGGCGGTATCTATCTTTCCGCTAATGACATATGTTTCTAAATCCTTGCATCTGTCCTCTAGCCATTCCTGCTTAGCCATTTAGCACGTCCTGTCAATTTTGTTGCTATCATTATTAAAATACTAGGCACATACCGTCCGTCCATAAAGTTGCGAGATTGAATTTAGTTCTGTTGTATACACGACGTCAACGCAGTATCTACGGCGACAGCTTCAAATGCCAACTGCAAACAACAGATGTGCCATCGACAAGTCAGGTGTGATTAGGCAGTGTTAAGAAGTGACGTGCAGCCTTAGTGCATCAGCGTTGTTGTGCCACAAATCGCAGTAGATATCTACATATACATCTACATCTACATCTACATCCATACTCCGCAAGCCACCTGACGGTGTGTGGCGGAGGGTACTTTGAGTACCTCTATTGGTTCTCCCTTCTATTCCAGTCTCGTATTGATCGTGGAAAGGAAGATTGTCGGTATGCCTCTGTGTGGGCTCTAATCTCTCTGATTTTATGCTCATGGTCTCTTCGCGAGATATAGGTAGGAGGGAGCAATTTACTGCTTGACTCCTCGGTGAAGGTTTGTTCTCGAAACTTCCACAAAAGCTACCGAGCGTCTCTCTAAATCACGTTCTCATAACATTCTATAGAATGTTTTGAAGAAGGATGAAATGAAATGGTCGTGTGGCATTGCTGGCCGTGAGTCTCCATCTGGAGATTATGGACCGCCGAGTTGCAAGATTTTTCCAGTTTTTTCAGATGACGCTACATTGGGTGCCTTGCGTGTCGATGACGATGAAATGATGACACAACATCTAGTCCTCGAGCGGAGAAAACCTCTGACCCGGCCGGAAAGCGAACACGGTCTCACTGTATGGTAGTCAGATGTGCCCTCCACTCAGTTAAAGGGCAGCTTCCAGGAAGACAAAAAAATGTGTGAAAAATTTGTCCCACACAAACCTTGACTCCCGAACAAAAACGACGACGCGTAGTCAACCACCGCAACTCGGTTGAAATGCAAAACGTTGACGGGGGGAAAATACTCACGGGTGACGAGACTTGGTGTTATCAATAAGGAACTACAACTAAACCACAATTTGAAAAGATATCGCATTGACGACATAGCCGACATTCAAACCAAAGTGATGTGCGAGTTGAACAACAACTCTAAGGAGAACGTGTTTTCTGACATTTTCACGTACAGTGCTTCGCGCTAAAGTGTGTGAAGATTATATAGAACACGTGAAATCATTAAAACAGCCATCTAAATTTTTCTCTATTTTTTATTATTACAGTCTCGAAACCTGTGTACGCTAAATGTGAGGATGAAGGAAAATTGTATTGGTTAGGGGGGGAAAGAAAGCAACAAATTCTGATCGCCGCCAGAACCAAACCCTGTATCGGCGCCTGTAACGCACATTTATGCGCTGGCGTTCAACGCTGACGTAACTGGTTCGAATCCCGGTGATTAAAGAAATTTTCATCGCTAATATTTGACAGAAGCCGACAAGAGGTTGGGAGTCAGGGGCTTCAAGCTCAGGTCATCATATAAGACTCAAATGTACTGGGTTTATTCCAGACCTTTCCACAGTGTCTCGCTGAGAGTGGGCATATGACACTATTGATGGTGATCCGTCAACGACACCTTCTTAGCAGGGATTCTCTTTTGTTTTTCTTCTATCAAAATTTAGTCCTCTGTTTTATTCCTTCAGTTGTTCATTAATACAACTGCAGTGGCTTTTCTTCTTCAAATGGTTCAAATGGCTCTGAGCACTATGGGACTCAACTGCTGAGGTCACCAGTCCCCTAGAACTTAGAACTAGTTAAACCTAACTAACCTAAGGACATCACAAACAACCATGCCCGAGGCAGGATTCGAACCTGCGACCGTAGCGGTCCCGCGGTTCCAGACTGCAGCGCCTTCAACCGCACGGCCACTTCGGCCGGCTGCTTTTCTTCTTGACTACCTTGTTTCGTTCTGAAAGTAAGAGATACATTGTTATTCTGGAAGCAACTGTGGCTACTCAAATAGTAGCGATGAAAACTTCTTTGACCACTGGGTTTCGAACCAGTTACGTCAACGTCGAAGCCACAGGCCGATTGCCTAAACGTCTGCCGGAGACAAGGTATTGCGATTATCTGATGGAGTTCCGCAACCGCGAAATCCCGATGTACATAGTTATCACGAAGTCCCATTAATCCCTATCACACGTCCACATATTGGTAGATGATCGCATTGTATTAATGCGGGGTCACGACTGAGGACAAGTTTGAGGTATGTGACCATTCTTCATTACGATGAGTGTTCAATAAGTAATGCAACGCATTTTCTTTTCTCAGCTAGTTTAGGTTGCAGAAATGCGCAGTTTGTTGCGGTACATCGTGGAATATTCCCGCTTAGCCCCTATAGTTTCATGAATTTCCGATAGGTAGTGGCACTATTCGTAGCCTTCAAAATTGCGTCTGTAAAGGAAGTGCGTTACAAAACACAGAGCCGTTATTCACTTTATTTTGATAGAAAATGACAGCATCGCAGATATTAATAGCCGTTTGCAGAATGTCTACGGAGACGTGGCTGTGCACAAAAGCACGATGAGTCGTTGCGCGAGACGTCTGTCAATATCGCAACGAAGTCGAGCAATCCAGACCGATCTCCCGGTCGCCAGCTTGCCGCATACATCTGTGACTCCTGCAATGTTGGAACGTGCGGACACTCTCATTCGATGTGATCGACGGATCATAAACACATCCCTGCTCAACTGGACTTCTCTGCTGGTAGTGCTGACACTCTCGTCCATCAGTTATGGCACTCGAAGCTGTGTGGCCCCTGGGTTGTTCGCCGCCGAACAGAGAACTTTCACATGTCTGGCCCAATGAAGGATGCACTCTGCTGGAAGTAGTACGTGTGTGATGCGGAGGTTATTGATGCACAAAGACGATGGCTCTGACCTCGACCAGTAGAGTGGTATCTTGCGAGCGTACAGACCCTCAGAGGAAAATGGCGTAACGCTGTCGCATTGAGCGCAGGCTATGGTGAAAAATAGTGTTTTGTAGCCAACAGAGTGCATTCAGAAAAATGTGTTGCATTACTTATTGAACGCCCCTCGTATTTACTCCAGAGTGTCCGTGTGTACACCAACGTTTTCATAGCAGAGTATGATTCCCCCCGTGTACGCTGTGAAATTCTCAACATTTCTGGCGTGATGGCAGTACGAGTAAATGCACGTCGAACAGCATCCTTAAGTTCGTCAACTGTCTCGTAACATGTGTGGCGACCTTCTGTTTAATGAACCCCCATAATGCAAAAATGGCTCTGAGCACTATGGGACTCAACTGCTGAGGTCATTAGTCCCCTAGAACTTAGAACTAGTTAAACCTAACTAACCTAAGGACATCACAAACATCCATGCCCGAGGCAGGATTCGAACCTGCGACCGTAGCGGTCTTGCGGTTCCAGACTGCAGCGCCTTTAACCGCACGGCCACTTCGGCCGGCCCCCATAATGCATCTTTGCAAGATGACAGATGTGGACTTCGGGGTGGGCATTCCAAAGGTGCAGGCAAATGGACAAAAGCACTTGAGTACCACTCGTTAGGATATACCTCAGTGAATATTCACTGACGGCAATAGGATAATGGGCTGGTGCTCCATCTTGGTGGAACCAAACACGACTGAGAATTCACCGATCTTGCAGACTTAGAATAAACCAATGACGTAACGTGGTGAGTCACGCAATGTGATTCACATCACCGTCAAAGAAATATGAACCTACCGAGTGCGTTGCAGACATTGCAGCCTAGATCATCATATGTGATGAGTTGTGTTCAAGTTCTTCATAGAAATATCGGTATTCTTTAGTGTAGAAATAAATGTGTCTCGCTTTTGCACTGCAATATATTACACACCTCGGAGGAAAACGCTTTCCTTCTTGAAGGAAGACTTGTAAAGACATCGAGCATTCGTCCACTAGCCTTAAACCAAGGTTTAAATACTTTATCTTCAAATTATTCTTCATATGTTTTTGTACTGTCAAGTATGGGACTCCTAATTGCTGTGACAGCTTACACATGGAATTTTGGCGAATATCCAACAGACGCTGCAGCTTCCACACACGTTTCCAGTCGTATCTTTTGTGCAACAAGTTGCAAAGAGATTTTTCTCCTACCGTAAAATTGTTGCTTTGTGGGGAAGGTTTCAGAAACATTAGAGTGAAATCTAGCTGAATCTCTCTCATTGATTTTCCTGTAAGAGGTCTTTCGTCTGCCTAAGTGCTCATTAAGATCCGTCCCTCAATGGTGTAAGTGGATCATCAGCCATAATTTACGAGGCCTACTCGGAAAGAAAAGTCCGACCGGTCGCAAAATGGAAACAACTGTGAAAATCAAAAATGTTTTATTTACAACAGTTACGTCGCTACATACACTACTGGCTATTAAAATTGCTACACCAAGAAGAAATGCAGATGATAAACGGGTATTCATTGGGCAAATATATTATACTAGAACTGACGTGTGATTAAATTTTCACGCAATTTGGGTGCATAGATCCTGAGAAATCAGTTCCCAGAACAATTACCTCTGGCCGTAATAACGCCCTTGAAACGCTTGGGCATTGAGTCAAACAGAGCTTGGATGGCGTGTACAGGTACAGCTGCCCATGCAACTACAACACGATACCACAGTTCATGAAGAGTAGTGACTGGCGTATTGTGACGACCCAGTTGCTCGGCCACCATTGACCAGACGTTTTCAATTGGTGAGAGATCTGGGGCATGTGCTGGCCAGGGCAGCAGTCGAACTTTTTCTGTATCCAGAGAGGCCCGTACTGGACCTGCAACATGCGGTCGTGCATTATCCTGCTGAAATTTAGGGTTTCGCAGGGATCGGACGAAGAGTAGAGCCACGGGTCGTAACACATCTGAAATGTAACGTCCACTGTTCAAAGTACCGTCAATGCGAACAAGAGGTGACCGAGACGTGTAACCAATGTCATCTCATATCATCACGCCGGATGACACACCAGTATGGCGATGACGAATACACGCTTCCAATTTGCGTTCACCGCGATGTCGCCAAACACGGATGCGACGATTATGATGCTGTAAACAGAACCCGGATTCATCCGAAAGAATGACGGTTTGCCATTCGAGCACCCAGGTTCGTCGTTGAGTACACCATCGCAGGCGCTCCTGTCTGTGATGCAGCGTCAAGGGTAACTGCTGCCATGGTCTCCGAGCTGATAGTCCATGCTGCTGCAAACGTCGTCGAACTGTTCGTGCAGATGGTTGTTGTCTTGCAAACGTCCCCATCTGTTGACTCAGGGATCGAGACGTGGCTGCACGATCCGTTACAGCCATGCGGATAAGATGCCTGTCATCTCGACTGCTAGTGATACTAGGCCGTTGTGATCCAGCACGGCGTTCCGTATTACCCTCCTGAAGCCACCAATTTCATATTCTGCTAACAGTCATTGGATGTCGACCAACGCGAGGAGCAATGTCGCGATACGATAAACCGCAATCGCGATAGGCTACAATCCGACCTTTATCAAAGTCGGAAACGTGATGTACGCATTTCTCCTCCTTACCCGAGGCATCACAACAACGTTTCACCAGGTAACGCCGGTCAAATGCTGTTTGTGTATGAGAAATCGGTTTGAAACGTTCCTCATATCAGCACTTTGTAGGTGTCGCCACAGGCGCCAACCTCGTGTGAATGCTCTGAAAAGCTAATCATTTGCATATCACAGCATCTTCTTCCTGTCGGTTAAATTTCGCGTTTGTAGCACGTCATCTTCGTGGTGTAGCAATTTTAATGGTCAGTAGTGTAGTTGCCGCTCCGATTTAGAAATTTGTCGTAGCCTAACTGCCTATTGGCTTCTATCTCGGGTTCTTCGGCCGACGTTTGTCCTATGATAGAACCCGAGGAAGAAGCCAATAGGCAGTTTGTCAACAAGTAGCTACAAAAGCCTTAACAATTTTGTATTTGTCGTAACGTTGTACCAACTTTCCAATAACCTCGTCATAGTAGGAAGCCAATTCTCTACGCTGGTCTACAGCTCATTGTCCGTGCCAGAACATTGTCTTCATAGCTAGCTGTCCATTTGAAGAGAGATGATACTCAGGGAGAGTCAATTACGGGCTCTGCCATGGGTGATCGAACACTTCACATCAAAAACGCTGCAGAAGCATCTTCATTGTCCCTTCAGAGTGCGGCCGAGAATTGTCATGCAGAAGGAAACGCATGACAGCTATGTTACGTAGGCTGCATGGCATCAGGCGAAATCTCACATCAGGTCCTCATACCTGGTGTGAGACGCTATTGTTCTTAAGCACCTTTAATTGCTCGGCCGAGCGGTTGTAGGCGCTACAGTCTGAAACCGCGCGACCGCTACGGTCGCAGGTTCGAATCCTGCCTCGGGCATGGATGTGTGTGATGTCCTTAGGTTAGTTAGGTTTAAGTAGTTCTAAGTTCTAGGGGTCTGATGACCTCAGAAGTTAAGTCCCATAGTGCTCAGAGCCATTTGAACCATTTTTTTTTTTTTTAAATTGGTCACTGTGCACCCAGAACTGAAAAGAGCGACGTGACGCTGCCCAACACATCTGTGCAAAGCTTCATCGGATTTTCACTGTGGATTCCAGTTCGCGCCACATCGGACCTTACTTGCCGAATAGCTCTCATAGATCGCGTTTCAGCGCCTGCAACAATAAGAAACAACAATTCGTTAACATCTGTGTAATACACAGGCGGTAATGGGATTCTGTGAACACTCTGTAGGTGCAAAGCGAGTCAGATAGCACGACCTTGCACCTTCTACAGGCGATCGATATGGGTGTACTCCGATATTTCCCAGACAACAGCTGCGTATTCCAAAACTGGGCGCAGTATCGTCTTGTACAGAGCAATTCCGAAATCCTGTGGGCGTGCTGACGACGTATTCAGCAGCTGGTAGAGCTGGCGGAAGCCTTCCACCACATTCCATCAACGTGTCGGAGCCAAGTGAGACGCCTGTCGAAAGTGACGCCTAGATACTTGACCGTGCACCCCCGTTGCACAGTTTCAAATGGCTCTGAGCACTATGGGACTTAACATCGGAGGTCATCAGTCCCCTATACTTAGAACTACTTAAACCTAACTAACCTAAGGACAGCGCACACATCCAAGCCCGAGGCAGGATTTGAACTTGCGACCGTAGCAACATTGCGGTTCCGGACTGAAGCGCCTAGAACCGCTCGGTCACAACGCCCGGCTGCAAAGCTTCACCCGTGATGTCTACGAGCTTCACCTGCATGATGACCGGATGTCTCGGTGCGACGAATACTTGGGTCTTCGCTGCATCGAACGTCAACCTGCACTTGGCCTCCCATCAGATAAGGTCGTCGGAGGCGTGCTGGGACTTCTGCAGTCTCCTGGATACAGGTTTTGTGAAAGAGATCCTCGCACCACACGGGGTCAGTGGTGATCGGCGCGTCAGATAGCCTGTGTGCTGTCACTAAGTTTCATTTTTATCCCTCCTCTTTACTGCCATACGAGTTTAACAAAGGAAAGGTGCTAAAAAACGAACAAATATAGAAAACTATTTCAATTTCGCAGCAGAATCTACCTCTCGATGTCTCCCAGCCAACCGTGCGGTACGGCTGTTTCTTTATTTATAGCTAAGCGTCATGCTGCGATGTCACAACCACGGACGATGACGGTTTTGGTCTATTCTGTTAAGGTCAAGGAGAAATTTGTCAGCTTGGCAGTGAAATGATGTGGCGAATCTGACACTGGTAGAGGAACTGAGAAATCACCGGCGTACTTGATCGAAACAAAGCATCTGGGGTAGACTCAGAATTATTGTGATCCATCGGAAAACATATGACAAAACCATCCCATCTTGTACGCATGATTTTTGAGACAAACGTAATACCCTCAGACACCAAGAAGAAGGTAATAATTCCTCTTCAAAAGAAGGCAGATGCCGACAGGTATGAATATTACAGAACTATCCGTTTAAAAAGTTATGGTTGCAAAATAGTGACAGAAATTATTTACCTTAATTTTGTCCATTGCTGTCAGTGTGTCTTCTGTGTCTGCATTTACTTTAGCAAAATAAGGAACAACCACATTCAGTCACAATTGTGATTTATTTCAATGCACGATGAATTCAGAGCACTGGAGGCTCATATTCAGGTGCCTTGACAATCTACATCAATTTTTTCCAGATTTGGCTTAATTCTGGTCCTGGGATGATTGTACTGGTATATTACAAAGTGGCACATTGCGAATATAAATTTTCAAAACTGAGACAAAATGGAAAATAACTTAGTTTTTCCAGTAGTGGATACATGGTCTTGAAATACAGTATGAGTAGACATTTTATGTACATATATACACTTTCAACTATCCAACACTTTTGTAAACACAAATAAAATAAGAAATTTGCAATTTATTTTACGAAAGAATTTGTTTATTTTCTTGGTACAGATTCCGAAACTCTAATGATGGCTTTGAAGAAAATGTAAGCACCATTTTCCCTTTTCTTTCCATTTTGAACCACGACCGATTTGTGCTCCCATATGGCATACACCATTAGATAATGGCCTTGGATACAGAAACCGGTCGTGGCTTAAAATACAGTCCCGGAAATGGAAAAAAGAACACATTGATACCGGTGTGTCAGACCCACCATACTTGCTCCGGACACTGCGAGAGGGCTGTACGAGCAATGATCACACGCACGGCACAGCGGACACACCAGGAACCGCGGTGTTGGCCGTCGAATGGCGCTAGCTGCGCAGCATTTGTGCACCGCCGCCGTCAGTGTCAGCCAGTTTGCCGTGGCATACGGAGCTCCATCGCAGTCTTTAACACTGGTAGCATGCCGCGACAGCGTGGACGTGAACCGTATGTGCAGTTGACGGACTTTGAGCGAGGGCGTATAGTGGGCATGCGGGAGGCCGGGTGGACGTACCGCCGAATTGCTCAACACGTGGGGCGTGAGGTCTCCACAGTACATCGATGTTGTCGCCAGTGGTCGGCGGAAGGTGCACGTGCCCGTCGACCTGGGACCGGACCGCAGCGACGCACGGATGCACGCCAAGACCGTAGGATCCTACGCAGTGCCGTAGGGGACCGCACCGCCACTTCCCAGCAAATTAGGGACACTGTTGCTCCTGGGGTATCGGCGAGGACCATTCGTAACCGTCTCCATGAAGCTGGGCTACGGTCCCGCACACCGTTAGGCCGTCTTCCGCTCACGCCCCAACATCGTGCAGCCCGCCTCCAGTGGTGTCGCGACAGGCGTGAATGGAGGGACGAATGGAGACGTGTCGTCTTCAGCGATGAGAGTCGCTTCTGCCTTGGTGCCAATGATGGTCGTATGCGTGTTTGGCGCCGTGCAGGTGAGCGCCACAATCAGTACTGCATACGACCGAGGCACACAGGGCCAACACCCGGCATCATGGTGTGGGGAGCGATCTCCTACACTGGCCGTACACCACTGGTGATCGTCGAGGGGACACTGAATAGTGCACGGTACATCCAAACCGTCATCGAGCCCATCGTTCTACCATTCCTAGACCGGCAAGGGAACTTGCTGTTCCAACAGGACAATGCACGTCCGCATGTATCCCGTGCCACCCAACGTGCTCTAGAAGGTGTAAGTCAACTACCCTGGCCAGCAAGATCTCCGGATCTGTCCCCCATTGAGCATGTTTGGGACTGGATGAAGCGTCGTCTCACGCGGTCTGCACGTCCAGCACGAACGCTGGTCCAACTGAGGCGCCAGGTGGAAATGGCATGGCAAGCCGTTCCACAGGACTACATCCAGCATCTCTACGATCGTCTCCATGGGAGAATAGCAGCCTGCATTGCTGCGAAAGGTGGATATACACTGTACTAGTGCCGACATTGTGCATGCTCTGTTGCCTGTGTCTATGTACCTGTGGTTCTGTCAGTGTGATCATGTGATGTATCTGACCCCAGGAATGTGTCAATAAAGTTTCCCCTTCCTGGGACAATGAATTCACGGTGTTCTTATTTCAATTTCCAGGAGTGTGAAAAGAAAAGAGCAACTGGTGCTGTCGATTTATTCAAAAAATATTTACAGAAGAATGGGAAATTTGTTAGAAGTCGATCTTGGGGAAATCAGATTGTGTTCCAGAGGAAAGTCAATACTGATCCTGTGGTTCATCCGAGAAGATAGGCTAAAGAAATGCAGATCTAAGTTTATACATTTATAGATGTAGGGAAGGTATTTGACAACGTTTACTGGAGTACAGTCTTTGAAATAGTGGACATATCACGGAGCGGAAGGACAGTTTGCACGTAAATCAGATTGCGTGCTACAGACCATCTCGATGTTATTCAAGCTGTACATTGAACTAGAAGTAAAGAAATCTAAGGACATATTTTGAAAGGGAATTAATGTTGCGGAGAAGAAATAAAAACTTTAAGATTTGTCGATGTCAACTTAATTCTGTCAGAGACAGGCACCAGAAGACTGCTTGAACGGAAAAAATGGTGTCTTGGAAAGAGATTATAAACTGCATATTAGCAAAAGTAAAAGAAGAAGAACGGAAAATGGTCGAATTAAATCGGGCGACGCGGAAGTAATTAGACTAGGAAATGAGACACCAAAAGCAGTTGATGAGATCTGCTATTTGGGCAGCAAAATAACTGACGACCGTCGAAGTGAAGACGATATAAAATATAGAACTGGTAATAACGAGAATAATATTTCTGAAAAGAATACTTTCTTAACATCGAGTTCAAATAAAAGTGTTAGGCAGGCTTTTCTGGAGGTATTTGTCTGGAGTAGTCATGGTCTGTGTTGATACATCAAAAAACAGGGCCACTTAATTCAGAGTGGGACCATGGGCACGTCCAAACACAATACCCTGTTTCTATAATTCTCACTCGTCTCCTCATCGACTCACCATATTTCGCTAATTCCACACATCAGAGTGGCACATACACTCCACACTACGTCACTGCCATGATCTATGTCAGCTGTGATTGGTCACATGTCAGAGTAGTAGCAGTTCTCCACCTCCTACATAGCTCCAAAGCGACCGAAGTGCTCTTCCGAGGGCGTGATAGTATTATATTTTGTCTGGTAACCTTATTTACAGGAAGACTGCGGCACGTATTATCATATACTAATTCATCAAGTAACCGCTAGTCACCCGAACGTCACAAGGTCAAATGATTCACTCATCAAGTTAAAGCGATGGTTTTGCGACCTATGGTGCAGTAATACCATGGTCGATGTTCCTGATTTAATTAGGGGCTTTCGGTAACGAATGTAACATATTTCCTGAAACCGGTTATTTCTATTCAAGATTCCAATACACCACATTATTCACTAATCTTTTGGCTGCACATCCATATTTTCCAATCATCGAATGAGGGTGCCCGCATGTTCCAGCACTGCAGAAGTCACAGTAGTGTACGTCCGGCCGGCCCTTGGTAGATCGGACAGGTTCTCCCGACCCTCTTGCGATCAAGACAGACTTCTCGTCCGTCGATTTCCCGTGCTTTTGTTCACTGCCAGGTCTCCATAGACATTCTGCAAGCGCCTATGTTTGTCTGCGATGTTCTGGATTTCCACCAAAAGAAACTCAATGACAGCTCTCTGCTTGGATCGCACCTCCGTTATAGACGGCATTTTGAAGGCTGCATACGGCCCAGCCACCTCTGGGAACTTCTTGAAACTTTAGGGGTGAAGCGGGAATATACGACCAAGTCCCACAGCAAATTTGGCATTCTTTCAACCGAAATTGTCCAGAAAAATTGTGTTGCGTTACTTATTGAACGCCCTCGTATTTCCTAGATTTATTGATTTTTTGTGTGTCTTATGGAATCCAGCGTGTTAGTGATCGAAACGGATCCTTGCGGTTTGAACACTTCCATCGGAACGCGGTTCGTTGATGAAGTAGGCAGGGGTCGGTCGAGTTACACAGATCGCTGGCTGCGGGCGTTCGCTGACCGCCCCATCCCACTAGGCGGCACATCTGCGCGCACAGTAGCCAGCTCAGGGCAGGGCAGGGCTTGTTTTCGGGTCATCTGATACTCGTCAGCCCGTTGTGCAAGCCGCGGGACAGCCACGCTGATGGACGGACCGATAGCGGCGCCTCTCCAGTGACCAGGCCAGCCTGGCTGCTGTCCGGCTCCTCCTGTCTGAGAGGCACGTGTCTGTGTTACTGCATTACGTGAGATACTAGTTCTGGAAGACGCAAGTGGAAGTCCGGAAACCGGTTTTAGAAGTCGTGTTTATAGATTACGTCTGAAGAGATTTTGCTAGTCAGATCACGGAAACTCGAAATTTATTGCAGACGTCAATCCGAGATGCTTCTAATAGTTTCCGCAATGAAGCATTGTCTCAAAATATGGTAGGAAACCCAAAGAGATTCTGGTTGTATGTAAAGTACACCTGCGGCAAGAGACAGTCAATACCGTCACTGCGCGATAGCGATAGAAATGTTACCGATTATGGTGTTAGATTAGATTAGATTAGTACCTGTTCCATTGATCACGAATACGACACTTCGTAATGATGTGGAACGTGTCACTAAATCGGAGTTACTAAATACAGTTTTCCGTAATTCCTTCACGAAAGCCGGCCGCTGGTGGCCGAGCGGTTTTAGGCGCTTCAGTCTGGAACCGCGCGACCGCTACGGTCGCAGGTTCGAATCCTGCCTCGGGCATGGATATGTGTGATGTCCTTAGGTTAGTTAGGTTTAAGTAGTTCTAAGTTCTAGGTGACTGATGACCTGAGATGTTAAGTCCCATAGTGCTCAGAGCCATTTGAACCATTTTGAACCTTCACGAAAGAAGACGAAGTAAATATTCCAGAATTCCAAACAAGGACAGCTATTAGCATGAGTGACATAAAAGTAGATATCTTAGGTGTTGCGAAACAACTCAAATCACTTAAGAAAGGCAAGTCTTCCGGTCCTGATGGTATACCAATCAGGTTCCTTTCAGAGTATGCAGACACAATAGCACCTTTCTTACCAATCATATGCAACCCCTCACTTGACGAAAGGTCTGTTCCTAAAGACTGGAAAGTAGCACAAGTCACACAAATATTCATGAAAGAAAATAGGAGTAACACATTGAATTACAGGCTGACACTGACAATTTGCAGTAAGATTTTGAAGCATATACTGTGCTCGAACATTATGAGTCACCTTGAAGAAAATGACTTATTGATAAATAACCAACACGGATTCAGAAAATATCGTTTTTGTGGAACACAGCTAGCTCTTTATTCCCATGAAGTAATGAGTGCTGTCGACAAGGGATCTCAGATCGATTCCATATTCCTAGTTTTCCAGAAGGCTTTTGATGCCGTTCCTCACAAGCGACTGTTAATCAAACTGCGTGCACATGGAGTATCGTCTCAGTTGTGTGACTGGATTCGTGATTTCCTCGCAGAGAGGTCACAGTTCGTAGTGATTGGTTCAAATGGTTCAAATGGCTCTGAGCACTATGGGACTTAACATCTATGGTCATCAGTCCCCTAGAACTTAGAACTACTTAAACCTAACTAACCTAAGGACAGCACACAACACCCAGCCATCACGAGGCAGAGAAAATCCCTGACCCCTCCGGGAATCGAACCCGGGAACCCGGGTGTGGGAAGCGAGAACGCTACCGCACGACCACGAGATGCGGGCTCGTAGTGATAGACGGTAAATCATCGAGTAGAACAGATCTGGCGTTCCGCAAGGTAGTGTCGTAGGCCCTCTGTTGTTCCTGATTTAGATAAATGATCTAGGAGATAATCTGAGCAGCCCCCTTAGATTGTTTGCACATGACGCTGTAATTTACCGTCTAGTAAAATCATCAGACGATCTATTCCAATTACAAAATGATCTAGAGATAATTTCTGTACGGTGCGAAAAGTGACAATTGACACTAAACAAAGGAAAAGTGCGAGGTCATCCACATGGGTACTAAAAGAAATCCGATAAATTTTGGGTATACGATAAATCGCACAAATCTAAGGGCTGTCAATTCGACTAAATACCTAGGAATTACAATTACGAGCAACTTAAATTGGAATGACCACATTGATAATATTGTGGGGAAGGTAAAATTTGTTCGCAGAAGAAGATGCGACAAATCCACTAAAAAGACAGCCTACATTACACTTGTCCGTCCTCAACTGGAATATTGCTGCGCTGTATGGGATCTTTACCAGGTAGGATTGACGGAGGACATCGAAAAAGTGCAAAGAAGGGCAGCTCGTTTCGTCTTATCACGAAATAGGGGTGAGAGTGTCACTTATATGATACGTGAATGGGGTGACAGTCACTGAAACAAAGGCGGTTTTCTTTGCGGCGAGATCTATTTACGAAATTTCAATCACCAACTTTCTCTTTTGTGGACACCCTCCTACGTAGGGAGAAATGATCATCATAATAAAATAAGACAAATCAGAGCTCGAACGGAAAGATTTAGGTGTTCCTTTTTCCCACGTGCCATTCGAGAGTGGAATGGTAGAGAAGTAGTATGAAAATGGTTCGATGAACCCTCTGCCACGCGCTTAAGTGTGAATTGCAGAGTAACCATGTAGATGAGGATGTAGATCATATTTGAGTTGATCGAGCGTCGGTTGTTTTACGCATATGGTGATTGTAATGGAATGTTTCGATTTCCTAGGGGGAATGAATAGGCATCTCTGGCGGAGAGAAGCAAATTAAACAATTGGAAATATACAGGTTGGTCAGAAACAATCCGAAAAGATTTTAAGGGTCGTGCAGCGTAGGTCGTGCTGAGAAATAGGTCAATAGATCAAGCGGTTCTGAAGTACCCGGAACCAACCCATATTGAGTCACCCATATTAGTACATTGTGTAGCCTCCACGGACGGTAACGCTGGCGCTGATGGTGGCATCTAGTTGATCGTACACATGACCAATACTGTCCTGGGATACGTTACCACGCCTGCCACCAGCCCAGCCCTCAGCTGACGCCATCGAATCATCATCGCAGACATCTCCGCATGCGTTGTACTGCTCCATCGTCGAGTCAGCACTGCATTGTGTACAATACGGCGGTCATTCCGCGCAGAGATCACATTGCTTGCCCGCTTGTCTCTGTGTACCACCCTCGTCTATTCACCGGTTCTGCACACACACATCTCTGTCGCAGCACCGTGTCCTGTAAGAGCCGGAGAGTCGCGGTGCGATAAACCCGTTTCCTCGAGATCAATTATTCTGGCCTGTCGAACTCACTCATTTGTTGATACCCCCCCCCCCCCCTTTTGATGTCGACTGGGCATACCGGCATTTGTTTGGGCATTTGCAATTTGTTTTGCTAGTTCTGGATTGACAGAGTGACGTAATAGTAACTGTCTAGTCACCGAAAAAAAGGCATTGTCGGGCCTACGTAAACGCCATTTCTAAGCAATCTTGCTTATTTTGGTTCAACTGTTCTACGCGTCCTTTGATTTTGGAGTACTTCGGACCATTCCTGTTGCGTATTGCAATTTTCATGCACTGTAATGTACGTAAAGGAGAAACTGATTCACTACCAGAAGAACACTTAGCCTACATTGCTCCTAAGAACATTAAATTTGGAATAACAACCGTTATGAAGCCTAGACATTCACTGACAAAGGCTTTTTCAAAATTCATCCCCCAAGGTGGTAAGTTGGGTGAGAAATGAGTCTTACATATTCCGTTCCACAGCTCACACTGCGGACGAAAGTAATTTAGGTAGGTGAATAACGATGCTGATTCTTATGATGTGAAACATGTTGGCAATTTAGTTCGTAATTTTATCAGATCATACTAAATGTCGGAGAGTGTCAGAGTCACAGGCATGGTAATTATGGCAAAAAGTTTAAGTGGAAACGTAGAGTATGAAATTCTTTAATTTCGGCACTTGCGCTTCGTAAACGACTATCACAAACACACAATGCTTTTGTCGCCTCTCATTGCTAATAACAAAAGCCAATATTACTCCAGCAGTCAATTCCAAAGAAACAGGACGATAAGGACGGGTATTTCTTTAACGTCCTTTGCGAAGCACGAGTATACAGCTAGCATTTTAACAACGAGAGAGAACGATTCACTGTGAACATGTATGTTGGAGGAGAAGTGGGATTAGGAGAAGGAGGAAGAGGAGGAGGAGATGGTTCAAGAAGAAACATAAAAATATCTTATTTACGCCAATGAATGCATTCGAAACTGTTTTTATACAGCTCCCTTAGATCACACGAGCTACGAATAAAGTGCGAAGTTATCACTAGTGGAACGTTATCCTTCTAGAAACATCTGGAGACTCTGAATCATTAGAAACCTTCCGAATGGGTAAAGACACTCTCCTATTACTGTCGACTATTCTTTCAGCGGGCATTTGTCATGTACGAGAGACTCGCCCAGTAAAAGAGGGAATAAGGCAATATAATGAAGACTTACATGGCATCTGTTTACTTCTTACTTTTAGTGTGACCGGATGTCTATACAGCTGCCATTGTTTCGTCTCTGAAGATTCCCCAGCGGATGAACGTTAGTGAAGAGCTTTATGCATCGACCACAACCTGCCAATTGGAAGTTTAAACGGAAGTGGCTAAGGCCGCTTACGTATAATTAGTAGTGTAGAATATTAGCTTCTTGCCATTCAATTCTATTTTGATAATTCAGCAAATATATCCCCACTTATGTATCTCTTTTCATCCAATGAATATAAAAATGCTTCTCTTCCATTAAATAAAGACTATGAATAACTTATTGTTCGGGATTTACCTTTACTGCGCACTAAGTCACTTCGTCCACATTAACCTACAATATTAGAGAACAAGTAGCAACCTGGCAGCCCTGTTGTGTTATATGGAACTGACGCTGTTGGTGGGAGTTTATATCCGTGCCAACCATGTATTTCGTGAGTTGATATTGGGCTGTTCACATGACCAGTCGAAAGCAATACTGAAAACCGGTTTACCGATTACCGGATTTGGGAGCTCCTGTAAACGTAGTGTGCGAGAGTAGTCAAATATTTATTACCTCGAAAAAATGATGCTGCGTTTATGGAACTTAGTGATATCTACATATTCACCAAGCTGTGAGCTAAAGTAGCTGTTTAAGGCTCAACACGTTCATAAAGAAACTATTTGGTTTGCGCTCCAGATATAGCCGACACTGCTGCTGGAGAGAGCGAATCAGGATGAAGAGCACGTAATGTGTGATGTCACAGCCCGATTCTTAGCGTGCACCAACCACCTTGGAAATTACATTTGGCGTATTTCACGTTGAGAGACACGTCCAGTGTGAGGACAGCCTGAGGACGTTGAAGCGAATGTAGCAAAGCAAATGGTCGAAGTTAATGATCACGAATCATTCCTGCCCAAACATAAAACTAAACCACTTCTGATCCGCAGATTCAACCATTATGCAACGATTTTCTGTAGCCCATCGGATGACGATGGTGTAAACTTATAGCACACAAGCTCTTTACCAGCAAATGTCAAATTTCACACAGAAGTGTGTGTGTGTGTGTGTGTGTGTGTGTGTGTGTGTGTGTGTGCGCGCACAATTCATCTATACGTATAGCAACTATCACCCTGCAGTTTCATCAGAATCCTGAGGATATTGTCTGATTCCCCACTGTTTTACGCCACCAGACTCCAGATGGCACATTAAATGTAACTGTGGCATTCAGCCGTGTGTCATGATCTTTGGCACTGACAAACTTATTAGCTCACTGCAGTGCTCAGTCTCATAATCTGGCTGAACAACACAAAGAGACAAACTGCTTCATAATCTCAAAGTATTCCAAATCAACTAAATAAAGAAAAGAAATATGAACAGGTCGTGTTTGAACGTTTTTTACACAATAATCCTCATTCCCAACGAAACTCCTAGGGGTAGTAGGGTTATCTTACACCAACAGTGTTTTTATGGAAATAACGAGCCATGTGTACTCCAAATTTGATTGAAACTGCTCCAGCTACTCCTGTGTTATGCTTCTGTCTCATCCTCTTCTCACGGTTACTTCTGCTGGAGGGAGGGAGATGGTTGTTGCCGCCACAGTGCTGCTCCTCAGGTAGTTTGTGATGGGTCAACCCAGTTTGGTTGAAGTAGATCCCTTGGTTTAGGAGGAGATGAGTAAAGTATATACACATAATTATTTTCTAACAACAAGGAATAACTAATGTAGAGTAATGAAATTTCGGGAATACATTTGTGTAGGTAAAATATTTCATTGACTAACGTTGGAAGATCAAAGGTTAAAGTAAGCTTGGAAAAAGCCATTGCAAGTGTGAAACGCTGGTACGTTAATAACTAGTGCAAGGGCCAGAATGTTGAACGCAAGCATGCGAAGATCATATATTGTGTCGTACAGGTGCCGGTTGTCAGTTTGTGTGATACAGTTCGATGCCTGTTGCAATTGGTCGGTCAATACAAGGAGGGTTAATGCTGGTTGTGGATGATGCTTCAGTTGTTGGATGATGTCCCATATGTACTATACTGAATCTTTTTGACTATGGTATATTTTATAAATATGGGTGAACAATATTATGGAACTGTGGAAATTTATGCTTCGGCTAGCGTAAATTACGATGGACGTAACCTAAGCTTATAGTATATTCATATATTTGAAATATTTCTGTAATTGAATGGCTGTTAAGCAAAATTTCTTCAAACTCTTGTATCCCAATTAAATTTTCTGTTCTACTATTATTTAATACGCATGAGACTGGTTGTTTTTAATATTTAAATACTCACACACAACTATTAGTGTTGTGGTAGGCAGAAGTGCCAACACCGTGTTACTAGAGGAGGCCGAAATGCACGCGTTTTAGCTCACGCAGGCTGGCGTGAGATCTGGTACAGGACAAGGAAATTAGAATTTAGAAAAACGGACGTAGCTGGTGGAATACTTAACTTTAATCCATTAATGGTGAACGTCGCTCTTGACGGTACATGAATCAATATCAATAGTAACTGAACATGGCGCCTTGCTAGGTCGTAGCAAATAACGTAGCTGAAGGCTATGCTAAACTATCGTCTCGGCAAATGAGAGCGCATTTAGTCAGTGAACCATCGCTAACAAAGTCGGCTGTACAACTGGGGCGAGTGGTAGGAAGTCTCTCTAGACCTGCCGTGTGGCGGCGCTCGGTCTGCAATCACTGATAGTGGTGACACGCGGGTCCGACGTATACTACCGGTCCGCGGCCGATTTAAAGGCCACCACCTAGCAAGTGTGGTGTCTGGCGGTGACTCCACATTCCTCCCCCGCAAATCGGCGTACGGTTGTGGTATAAGGCTTCCGCCCGGCTTGGGGAGGACCCCATGTTGACGTATGCGACGAGGTGGGGAGCCTAACAACAGGCGAGGCTGTGCCACCCGCACCCTGCCATTCGGACCGCGGGGAGCTAGGAAACGCCTGAAAACCTGCTCCAGGGTGCACGCCAACATGCGGTGTATGCGCCCGTAGAGAGACAGGAGGGGCCGAAGTGTCTACCTCCATCGGGCCGGGGCACCCGACGGGCGAAGACGACACATGGTCCGGAGCGGGCAAGAGTTCAATGTCGGAGGACAACTGGTCCCGGGAAGCGATCGGCGGCGCGTGACCCAGGGAGGTGCTTGGCGGTTGCAGCGACGCGTCCACAGCGGGCGTCGCCGGCGGGAGATCAGGCGGCGGCGGCGGCGCGTCGCCATGGGGCAAAATGGAAGGCAGCGTCGGTAACACCTGGGGCTGAGGCGAGCCAGTAGATGGGTCCCCAGGGCGCTGACCGGACGGCACCGTCGCTGAAACCAGACGGGGAGCGGCAGATTCCGTGCGACGACAGAGGCGCAGCTGATTGAGATGCCGACGCACCTCACCAGAGTCCCCCAAAACCAGATACATAGCGCGGCCGAGGCAGCGAAGAATGCGCCCTTCGAGCCAACGCCGTGAACCTCGATAGTGGCGATAGTAGACAACGTCGCCTGGAGCAAAAGCAAGTGTCTGCCGGTGACTGCCTGATGCGGCGGATGTAGCAAAGACATTAAGGTTCGATGATGACGACCGTGGAGCAACTCAGCCGGCGAGCGACCATCTCGGGGCTGAGAGCGATACAAGGACAAAAAGAGCAATGACGCGTCCTCCCGAGAATGCGACTCTTTCAACTTCAACATCTGTGACTTGAAAGTCCTGACCAATCGTTCAGCGGCACCGTTTGACTGTGGCGAAAACGGCGCGGACGTCAGATGTTGAATACCACTGGCCTTGCAGAATGACTGAAATTCTGCGGACATGAATTGTGGGCCATTGTCGGAAACAATAGTCTGTGGAAGACCTTCAATGCAAAAGATAGCAGATAACGGTTGGATGGTGGCAAATGACGTCGTGGAAGACATCCGGATAACAAAAGGAAAATTACTGAATGAATGTACCACAACCAACCATCGAGCATTCCAGAATGGACCAGCAAAATCGATGTTGGCTATGCAAAGAATTTCCGCGGTGGTGCTAATTGTTGTTCGGCACACACCATGCAAGAAGAGCACATATTCGTAATCGCGGCATCGATTCCGAACCAAGTACAGTGCTAACGAGCAAGTTGTTTCGTTCTCACTATACCCCAATGTCCTTGGTGGAGAAGCTGTAAGACAGAGGACTGTAACGAAATTGGTACCACGACCCTGGACTGATCATTATCAGAATGCAACAGCAAAACACCACGTCGTACAAAAAGTCTCTCCTGGTGAGCAAAAAATCGGCGAACCATCGGATCCCCGATCCGTGACTTTGACAAGGGCCATTGCGTAGCAACAAAACGCTGAACGGTAGCAAGGACAGGGTCGGCAACTGTGGCTGTTGCTACACGACGAAAATCAATCGGAAACGATTCGACCACGTCATCGGTTTCCGAATCAATGAACATGCAAGCAAGTTCGGAGGAATCGAATGCTCTGTCCTCAGCAACAGGCAAACTGGACAACGCATCGGCGTTTCCGTGCTTAGCAGTGGACCGATACAAGATATCGTAGCGGTACTGCGAGAGGAAAATAGACCAGCGAATGAATTTCTGCGCTGTACGTGGAGGTACAGGCTTGTTCGGATGAAAAAGCGATGTCAAAGGTTTGTGGTCTGTGATGATGGTAAAGTCACGACCATACAAGAAATCATGAAACTTTGTAACACCAAATACGAGAGCCAATGCTTCTTTCTCGATCTGTGAATAATTTCTTTGCGCAGACGAGAGCAATTTGGACGCAAAGGCAACAGGGCGATCGTGCGATCCATCTTTGTGCGCAAGCACAGCACCGATCCCGAATTCCGATGCATCCACCATCAACAAAAGGGGCTTTTAGGGATCGAATGGCGTAAGGCAAGTATTGGAAAGCAACGCTGATTTCAACTGGCGAAAGGCGCGTTCACATTTCGTAGTCCAGACGAACGGAACAACTTTACGGCGTAAGCGATGAAGCGGAGCTGAAATGGAAGAGGCATGCGGCACATATTTATGATAATAGTTGATTTTTCCAAGCACACTCTGTAGCTGCTTCAAATTCTGCGGCGAAGGCAAGTCTTGTATGGCACGAAGGTGCGTGGGACTGGGATGTATGCCTTGGGCATTGAATACATGTCCCAGGTATGGCAAATCACGAGCAAAAAACACACGTTTGTCCTTCCGCAAGCGAAGACCATTTTGTCGCAAGACCTGAAATAATGTTCTGAGATTGGCCAAATGTTCTTCCGTCTTTCTGGAGACCACATTATCGTCCAGATAATTTGCTGCAGTAGGGACCGACGCACAAACAGTTTGTAGATATTGCTGAAACAATGCAGGGGCGGATGCACTTACCCGGATGGCAGTCGTTTGAATTGATACAACCCAAGATCCGTGTTAACCACCAAAACGCGTAGGGATCCTTCGTCCACCGGTATTTGCAAGTACGCATCTGCTAGGTCCACCTTCGAAAAATATTTACCCAGGCACAGTTTGTCAAAAAATGGTTCAAATGGCTCTGAGCACTATGGGACTTAACATCTATGGTCATCAGTCCCCTAGAACTTAGAACTACTTAAACCTAACTAACCTTAGGATATCACACAACACCCAGTCATCACGAGGCAGAGAAAATCCCTGACCCCACCGGGAATCGAACCCGGGAACCCGGGCGTGGGAAGCGAGAACGCTACCGCACAACCAGTTTGTCAAAAAGATCTTCTGGGTGAGGTAAAGGAAAAGTTGCAATCACTAGTTGTGGATTCACTGTTGCCTTGAAGTCCACACAAGGCTCAATTTTCCGGAAGGTTTTGGCAAAATTACTAAGGGTGATGCCCAGAGAGAAGCCTGCACACGTTCAATTACACCTTGTGTTTCCAAATCATGTACAGTTTTTGCGACCTCATCACGCAATGCGTGGGGAACATTGCGCGCTCTGAAAAATTTCAGTTGCGCGTTTACTTTCAGTTCGAAATGTGCTTTATAATTCTTAGCGCAACCGAGGCCCGGTGCAAAAATGTCTGCAAATCCTTTACATAGACGAGAAACACTGTCTGAAGGCACAGACTGGTTCACTGATAGGACCTGATTTACTATAGACAAGTTAAACAACTGAAATAAATCGAAACCAAACACGTTCACTGCAGAAGAAGAATGAAGGACGTAAAATGACACGAGTTTTGTTTGTCCTTTGTATGTTGCAAGAAGGCTGCCCTGTCCTAACACAGGGATCTCTTGACCTGAATAGCTAGTTAACTTAACATTTCCAGCACGCAACGAAGTTGTGCCCAGCAGTTTGTAAGTGTCTTGATTGATCAGTGAAACTGTAGCCCCGGTATCGAGCTGGAATGGTATCACTTTGCCGTTAATGTCCAAGTCTACAAAAAGTTTACTGTCCTGCTGACGACAAGAGCGACTGTCTCTTGCAACGTGAACTGACACTGGTACATAATCACTTGCGACGTGACGGGAGTTCTGGCGATGTTGACGCACATTATTTGTGGGACGAACACAGTCACTGTTAGAGTGAGTGGCCCTGGTTGGAGTGGAATGAACCACATGAATTTCTGTGGGCGAAGTTTCGCGAGCCTGAGTATCCTTGGTTCGATTCCGATTCCGGCACGAAGCAAAGGGCCTGGAATGGTTTTGGGCTTCCGATCTGAGCTTTTTCTGGCTAACACTCTGAACATGTCCTTTTTTATTACAATAAAAGCAAATAGCTTGGCGTGACGGGCAATTCTCATGCGAATATCTAGTAGCCCACCGCGGGCAGGATTTGAGCACTGCATTTGCTTGCCGGCACGGCACACGTGGCTGAGAGCCTGGCGGCAGCGGCGCGGCCAGGCGCGAGGGCTGTTTACTGCTCTGTGCAGCTCGCCCGGCGGGCCGGTTGACCTGACACATGGCTGGTGAAGTTTCAAATGATTCCTGAGCAAAGTCAAGTGTGTCCTGCCGATCCAATATGTCCATCACTTGTTGAAGGGAGGGATTGACTAGTTTCAAAATCTGTTCCCTTATACGAGCATCAGAAACGTTCTGTGCAATTGCATCACGTACCATAGTAGCTGAATAAGGGAGTCCACATTGACACTCAAAAGCACCATCCCTAGTAAGGCCTTGCAAGGTTGCAACCCACTCCCGATTAGTCTGACCTGTCATACGTTTTGTACGAAAGAAGGTATACCGTTTCGCAACTACATTGACTGATTCTTTGAAATATGCATCTAGTGCAGACAAAATTTCTTCGTAGGACAGTGTTGCTATGTCGCGTCGGGGAAATAATTCGACTATCACACGGTACATGTTCACCCCGACTGATGGTAACAAAAAAGGCGGCGAGATGGAATCCAAATTGGCGTGACCACTCCGTCCAGCTTTCCAGTGCAGCATCAAAAGGTCGAAAAGTTGGTGCAACTGCGTGTTGTGGCTGCGTTAGCGGTGGAGCGGCTGCTGCCGCATCGTTTTGCATCGCATGATGACCCTGGACGAGCTGTCCAAGGGCATCCAGTAAGGCCTGCGTCTGCTGATTCTGTAAGCGATAAAATTCGGACAGTACATCTGGAGATTGTGGCGAAGCCATTACACAAATAAATCAGGGCAATATCGATAAGAACGCGGTTTTGCGTCGTCGCCAATGTTGTGGTAGGCAGAAGTGCCAACACCGTGTTACTAGAGGAGGCCGAAATGCACGCGTTTTAGCTCACACAGGCTGGCGTAGGTCTGGAACAGGACAAGGAAATTAGAATTTAGAAAAACGGACATAGCTGGTGGAATACTTAACTTTAATCCATTAATGGTGAACATCGCTCTTGACGGTACATGATTCACAATATCAATAGTAACTGAACATGGCGCCTTGCTAGGTCTTAGCAAATGACGTAGCTGAAGGCTATGCTAAACTATCGTCTCGGCAAATGAGAGCGTAATTTGTCAGTGAACCATCGCTAACAAAGTCGGCTGTACGACTGGGGCGAGTGGTAGGAAGTCTCTCTAGACCTGCCGTGTGGCGGCGCTCGGTCTGCAATCACTGATAGTGGCGACACGCGGGTCCGACGTATACTACCGGACCGCGGCTGATTTAAAGGCTACCACCTAGCAAGTGTGGTGTCTGGCGGTGACACCACAATTAGTACGTCGAATAATTATAGGTATCACTTCTTGTTCTTAATTAAAAGTAAATGAATTAGATATTTCATACACACACCACTTTTTTTGATTTTATAATAAAAATTATTTTTATCAGAAAATGCACATAATACTATTGAACGCACAATATTATCACTTCACTTCTTAATTTATTTTACTTTTTACCTTTTTTGCTTGAAGTGAAGATCAGTAGGCAAGCAGCGTGCTGAAAATCAGTTAATTTGTGTTTTTGTATTCTCAGGGAAATTCCTGACACTCTTCTCGCCTCGCGAGAAATTTAGAATAATTTAATTTAATCTCGTGAGTATCGCGTTGGCACCGTAAGAAAAAAATGTAGTAAAGAAATACCTATAACATTTATCAATTGGAAATTTGGGACTGCGATTACGAAATGAAAGCAGAAATCTTAAACTGAACAATTATTATTTAACGAAGTAAATAATTTGTACAGAAATCTATCAGTTTGTGAATAATTCTCACTGTTTTGAACATAACAAAGAAGTGTGCCGTATTTCGGCGAAATACTTGGAAATTACAACAATCTTAGCTCAACTCTGGAGCGAAAGTATAAAGCATTCGTAATAAGGTCATATTAGTACTCGCAATTGGCGATAATAATAGAATGATTAAATAAATTGCCAGCAGGTATACAAGTTTAGTTCATTCGAACAAAATGTAAGAAAACAGGACTCTGATTGCGTAAGATGCTGTCGGAAAGGGGCGCGATTAAAGAAGAGAAAGAAAATACGAGCGCGCATTCTTATATAGAGCAAAATACAGATGATAATGACTCGCCGTTCTTATTATTCTGGGCGTACATAGTCGCTGACTTACATCGCAGTTCATTAACTCAGTGGTTAAATTATACCTTTAAACCTTAATATTCCGATAGAAAAAAAAAATGTTATTACGTCGCGGGCAGGGCACAATATTGTAGTGCTCTATTAGAGACAGATCTGGTGATCGAAAAGTTCAAGATAACAAGTCGACACTCTTTAGAGCATATTGGGTTACGACAGCGGTATATGGGCGAGCGTTATCCTGTTCGAAAACACACCCTCGGAATACTGTACATGAATGGCAGCACAACGGATCGAATAACCAGACTGCCGAACAAATTTGCAGCCAGGGTGCGCGCTAAAACCACGCAAGTGTTCGTGCTGTCATATAAAATCGAACCCCTGACCATAACTGCAGAGGTAGGTCCACTTTGTCTACGTCGCAGGGTGCAGGCGCTCACATGGGCTCCTAACCAACACTTGGCCATCACTGGCACCGAGGCAAAACCAGCTTTATCGGGAAACACAACGGACTGCCGCTGTGCCTTCCAAAGAGTTCTCGCTTGACACCATTGAAGTCGCTAATGGTGGTGGTTTGGGATCAGTGGAACGCACGCTACAGGGCATCTGGTTCAGAGCTGTCCTTGCAGTAACCGATTTGTAAAGGTTAATTGTGTCACTGTGGCTCCAACTGCTCCTCGAATTCGTGCTGCAGGTACAGTACGATGCGCCAGAGCTATACGCAGAACACGATAGTCTTCCCTCTCGGTAGTCGTGTGTGGCAGACCGGAGTCCGGTCTTCTTGCGTCTGTACCTTTCTGTGACCACCGCTGCCAGCAATTGTGCACAGTGGCTACATTGCTACCAAGTCTTTCAGAAATGTCGCGGAAAGAACAACCGGCTTCTCGTACTCTATCACACCACCTCGTTCATATTCATGAGCTGTTCATAATGTCGTCTCCCTCGTCTTAAAGGCATGCTTGACTAAAATCGACTCACTACATCTACATCTACATTTATACTCCGCAAGCCACCCAACGGTGTGTGGCGGAGGGCACTTTACGTGCCACTGTCATTACCTCCCTTTCCTGTTCCAGTTGCGTATGGTTCGTGGCCAGAACGACTGCCGGAAAGCCTCCGTGCGCGCTCGAATCTCTCTAATTTTACATTCGTGATCTCCTCGGGAGGTATACGTAGGGGGAAGCAATATATTCGATACCTCATCCGCAAACGCACCCTCTCGAAACCCTCTCTTGCATAGTCTGCCACTTGAGTTTGCTAAACATCTCCGTAACGCTATCACGCTTACCAAATAACCCTGTCACGAAACGCGCCGCTCTTCTTTGGATCTTTTCTATCTCCTCTGTCAACCCGACCTGGTACGGATCCCACACTGATGAGCAATACTCAAGTATAGGTCGAACGAGCGCTTTGTAAGCCACCTCCCTTGCTGATGGACCACACTTTCCAAGGACTCTCCCAATGAATCTCAACCTGGCACCCGCCTCACAAACAATTAATTTTATATGATCATTCCACTTCAAATCGTTCCGCACGCATACTCCCAGATATTTTACAGAAGTAACTGCTACGGGTGTTTGTTCCGTTATCATATAATCATGCAATAAAGGCTCCTTCTTTCTATGTATTCGCAATAAATTACATTTGTCTATGTTAAGGGTCAGTTGCCACTCCCTGCACCAAGTGCCTATCCGCAGCAGATCTACCTGCATTTCGCTGCAATTTTCTAATGCTGCAACTTCTCTGTATACTACAGCATCATCCGCGAAAAGCCGCATGGAACTTCCGACACTATCTACTAGGTCATTTATATATATTGTGAAAAGCAATGGTCCCATAACACTCCCCTGCGGTACGCCAGAGGTGACTTTAACGTCTGTAGACGTCTCTCCATTGAGAACAACATGCTGTGTTCTGTTTGCTAAAAACTCTTCAATCCACCCTCACAGCTGGTCTGATATTCCGTAGGCTCTTACTTTGTTTATCAGGCGACAGTGCGGAACTGTATCGAACGCCTTCCGGAAGTCAAGGAAAATGACATCTACCTGGGCGCCTGTATCTAATATTTTCTGGGTCTCATGAACAAATAAAGCGAGTTGGGTCTCACACGATCGCTGTTTGCGGAATCCAAGTTGATTACTACAGAGTAGATTCTGGGTTTCCAGAAATGACATGATAGGCGAGCAAAAAACATGTTCTAAACTTCTACAACAGATCGATTTCAGAGATATAGGTCTATAGCTTTGCGCATCTGCTCGACGACCCTTCTTGGTTCAAAATGGTTCAAATGGCTCTGAGCACTATGGGACTTAACTGCTGAGGTCATCGGTCCCCTAGAACTTTGAACTACTTAAACCTAACTAACCTGAGGACAACACACACATCCACGCCCGAGGCAGGATTCGAACCTGCGACCGTAGCGGTGGCGCGGTTCCAAACTGTAGCGCCTAGAAACGCTCAGCCACCACGGCCGACGACCCTTCTTGAACACTGGGACTACGTCCGATCTCAAATGTAACTGACGCCCATGACAGTTACAGCGTGTATTTAGAGCAAACCTGATTTGCGTTGTCATAGTGGAGCTACTTGCGCCACTCTTATGGGACTGGTGTGAAATTTGAACAGACATCATCTTTCAGATGTATAAACATGCTTATTAACTTTCGTTTATGTCTCACAACTACTTCTTGGTGTCGTGATTTTTGTTCCGTCAATGTAGATAAGTATCACGTAATGAGTAGTGTTAGTTATCTGTAGTAACTGGTTTTATGGCAGACTCGCAGTCCGTACTCGGACGTAATTACGTAGATTTGAAATTTATTCTTGCTTTTCTTTTCGCGAAACACCACTTGAGGTTTGTCCCCTTATCTAATAATCGTCATATATATTCCCGACTGGGTCCTAGGCAGCAGCAAGTAGAAGACGGGATGCGAGGCGAGACGACACGGCACACCGCCCCGCACCACAGCACTTGACGGTAATCGATATGAGACAGCTCGGCCGGTCGCGCCCTAGGAGTCTCAGTGCGGGTTGCCCCAGGTCGGCGTCTGTATCGATCTCCCCGCCCACACGCCCTGGAAATCGCTCCCGCTGTATTAATAAACAATAAGGCGTAGGGGGATCGCTGGGGGAGGGGTTGACGGGGGGCGGGGTGGCACCTGAGCTGCCGGTGAGTCACGCCCTGGGCGTGGGGCAGGTCTGTCCAGGGGCGACGGCGGCGCCGTCTGCAATATAGGGCTGGCCGCGTGCTGGCCGCTGTCTCCTCTCCAAGGGCTAATAGACTTCTGAGTAACGCCACGACATGACGACCTGTATTACTGCTGCTGGCCGCTACTATTAACAACACTGTCAGTTTCGTTTATACCGCTAACCAGGGATTATCGAGGAGTTAATTTTAGGAGCGTCATCCATGCGCAACTCAGCTTGCCCTTTTATCATATGATATCCTGCGAACCATAGATGAAGGGCGACAGATACATTCCATTTCCATATTCCTAGGTTTCCGTAAAACATTTGACACTTTGCCCCACTGCAGATTGTTAACGAAGGTGCAATCCAGTACGCTGTCGTCGACGTTGAGAGTTCATCAGAGACAAGATTACCGTCAGGAGTGCCCCAGGGAAGTGTGATAGGACCACTATTCTATCGTATACAATTAAATGGTCTGGCGAACAGGGTAAACAGCAATCTGCGGCTGTTTGTTGATCATGCTGTGGTGTACAGGGACGTGTCGTCTTTACTTATATAAACTTTCTACACTCATGCTCATAAATTAAGGATAATGCTGATACATGGTGCAAAAACCCTCTGGTGGGCGGTTTGCGGGTTTAAATCACCTCGGGGTATGACCATGCGGTGCATTTGACCTGCGGTTGTCGCACGATGGTGCTGGCAGCAGTCCACATTCGCAGAGGTATGTTGGTGCATGTCAGAGTACGGTGCAGCGAGTAAGTTTGCAGACTTTTCAGACGTGCTAATGGTGACTGTGTGTTGAAAATGGCTCAAAGAACTCATATTTACGACATTATGAGGGGTAGAATACTACGGCGACTGGAGGCTGGTCAAACACAGCGGGTCGTAGCATGGGCCGTCCGTATGCCACAAAGAGTGATCTCAAGATTATGGCAACGATTCCAGGAGACAGGAAACGTGTCCAGGCGCTACAGTACGGGACGTCCATAGTGTACAACAACACAAGAAGACCGATATCTCGCCATCAGTGCCCGCAGACGGTGACGGAGTACTGCAGGTAGCCTTGCTCGGGAACTTACTGCAGCCACTGGAACAGTTGTCTCCAGACACACAGTCTACAGACGACTGAACAGATATGGTTTATTCGCCCGGAGATCTGCAAGGTGCATTCCACTGACCCCTGGTCACAGGAGAGCCCGTAAAGCCTGGTGTCAAGAACACAGTACATGGTCGTTGGAACAGTGGTCCCAGGTTATGTTCACGGACGAGTACAGGTATAGTCTGAACAGTGATTCTCGCCGGGTTTTCATCTGGCGTGAACCAGGAACCAGATACCAATCCCTTAATGTCCTTGAAAGGGACCTGTATGGAGGTCGTGGTTTGATGGTGTGGTGTGGGATTATGATTGGTGCACGTACACCCCACCGAGCTGCCATCGTGGAGGAGTACCTTGAAACAGAAGATATCAGGCGAATGGAGTGGCCTGCCTGCTCTCCAGACCTAAACCCCACCGAGCACGTATGGGATGGTATCGATCGCCGTATCGCTGCACGTCTTCAAACCCCTACGACACTTCAGGAGCTCCGACAGGCACTGGTGTAAGAATGGGAGGCTATACCCCAGCAGCTGCTCGACCACCTGATCCAGAGTATCCCAACCCTTGTGCGGTCTGTGTACGTATTCACGGTGATCATATCCCATATTGATGTCGGGGTACATGCGCAGGAAACAGTGGATTTTTGTAGGACATGTGTTTCGGGACGGTTTTCTCAACTTATCACCAATACCGTGGACTTACAGATCTGTGTCGTGTGAGTTCCCTATGTTCCTATGCTACTAGTGCCAGTTTTGTGTATCGCCACGTTGTGTGGCACAACGTTCTGCAATTATCCTTAATTTATGAGCATGAGTGTAGTTCGTGTGATGAGTGGCAGCTCTCTCTAAATGTAGATAAATGTAAGTTAATGTGGATGAGTAGAAAAAAACAAATTCGTAAATTTCGGATACAGCATTTGAAGAGTGCTCCTTGAGACAGTCACGTCGATTAAATATTTCGCCCTAACGTTGCAGAGCTATATGAAATGGAATGAACATGCAAGGTCTGTAGTAGGGAATGGTGGACAATCGTTTATTGGGAGATTTTTAGGAAAGTGTACTTCATCTGTAAAGGAGACCGCATATAGACCACTAATGCGACCCATTATTGAGTGCTGCTTGAGTCTTTGGAATCCAAATCAGGTCGGATTAAAGTAAGATATCAGAGCAGCTTAGAGGCGAGCTGTTAGATTTTTTAGTAGCTGGTTCCATCAACACACGAGTATTCTTCCCACGCACTATTCGCGAATGGAGCAGGGTTGGAGGGATAGTGGTACCGAAAGTACCCTCCGCCACACACCATTAGGTGGTAGATGAGCTGCTTCTGGAGCTCATATAGGAAACCCTTGTCGGGAAAGCGATGTTTCTTTCGACGAACACTACTGAGAACATTTAGAGAACCAACATTTGACGGTGACTGCAGGCCGATTCTATTGCCACCAACGTACATTCTACGTAAGGACCACGAAGATAAGAGAAATTAGGTCTTGCAGGCATATTGATAGTCGTTTTTTTCTAGATCTGTTTGCGAGTGGAACAGGACACCAAATGACTAGTAGTGGTACAGAGTACCCTCCGGTACGCACCATACTGTGGTCTGCGATGTAGTGTTGAAAAGAGTAAGACACAGTCTGACCATTATGGTTGAAGAACAATTACTTCTCAAGCCATACAGTTCAAAAACTATCGAGTAGATAATAAGGATATTTCCCACTGTACACTGATCAAAGGTATCTGGACACCTATTAATGGACATTAATATGGTGCCTCTATGACAGCTTCAACTTTGCTGCTGAATGTCTGTGGAGGAATGACAGCACATTCTTCCTCGAGAGCCGAAACCAGAGGTGGAAGTGATGGTGGACGTTGGGGTCTGAGGCAGTCGATGTTCTAACGCATCCGAAATATGTTACATTGAGTTAAGGTCGGGACTCAGAGCAGGACATTCCATCTCATGAATGCTGTTGTGCATAAGCCATTGCCTCACAGTTGCTGCTTTATAACTGGGTGCATTATCATGCAGAAACAAACAATCATCGACTCCGACCTGCTCCTCTACTGTACACAATGCTGTAAAATGTTTTCATATCCTCACATTCAGCGTTTTCTTAAGTGTAATAAGGGAACCACATCCCAACTACGAAAAATACCCGTATACTGTAACACTATCTCCCCCTTATTCTCTTTTGGTAATACATCTGACGCCAGGCAAGCTCTCCAGGCATCTCTTTCCAAGTATTAATCCCGAGTTGCAGAGTCTGCTGTTATGGTTAACCGGATTTGGCATCTTAATTGTAAGATTGTAAGGGTTGTCCAGATGCCCTTCCTGTCGCCACCCTTCCCCCCCCCCCCCCCCCCCGCCCCGCAGGACGGAGTGTGTGTACCCCAACTGTCTGCGTCCAGTGTAATCCATGGAAGAGTGCGAACGGGTTTCAAATGACTGCAAGTCGTGCAACTGAGGCGGAACGGGGGGACTAGCCCAGTATTCACCTTCCGGAATCTGTAAAACCGCCTAAAAACCACATAGAAGCTGGCCGGCACACCGGGCCTCGTCATAGTCCGCTTGGCGGATTCGATCCGGGGCCGGAGCGCCTACCCGAGTCCAGGAAGTAGCGCGTTAGCACTCTTGGCTACCATGGCGGGTCCAAGCTCTCCAGGCATCTGCTAAACCCAAACCCTTCCATCTGATTGCCATAGGGTATTGTACGATTCATTACTCAAAATTAATTCCGTCATCCACCTCGAGTATCAAATGGTTCAAATGGCTCTAAGCACTATGGGACTTAACATCTGAGGTCATCAGTCTCCTAGACTTAGAACTCCTTAAACCTAACTAACCTAAAGACATCACACACATCCATACCCGAGGCAGGATTCGAACCTGCGACCGTAGCAGTAGGGCGGTTCCGGACTGAAGCGACTAGGACTGCTCGGCCACAGAGGCCAGCACCTCGACTATCACTTAGCACCTGGCTACGCATTTCATCTTTTGCTGACTTTTTTTTTTTTTTTTTGGAAACAGCACTGCTAATATTAAAGACATGAGTTATATGAGAGTAATGTTTACTTATAGGTAAAGTAAATCCAAAAGATACGTCAGCGTGTTGAAAGTTATTTGCTCTGACTCGATCAATCGCTCGTTAATCAGCTTTAAAACGTTTTCCTGTTTTCTACTCAAAACTAAATGTTCAGTTCTCTTTCATAACAAGGTTCAACTTAAAGTACTGCTGCGAACAGCGTGAGTCAGTGCACATATTTACTTAAAGACAAAATTAACTGGCGTTCAATGTGCAGGAAATTAAATCCAAACTGTTACTCAAAAAACACTACCAAAATCAAACTGCGCACTGAAAAAAAGAACTGAAACACACACTGATCACTGGCCCATTAAAAATATGAATTACAAAGAAAATGCTTAAAATTTGCGCAATGGAAACCTGAGATAAGAAACGAAAGACCCAACAATATATGAGAAGAATCTCACCCGAAAAAGTACAGTACACTCAGCAGCAGCAGCAGTACAGCCTGAAGAAATCGCTACAGCTAAAATATGCTAAAGTAAAACTAAGCTACTGGGAAAACGGTTTGGATGACTTTCTCATACTAAAAAAAGACTTCTTACTTGAAATGAAAATACTAATCCGTTCATTATAATGAAAATGCTGTATTTCAAACTCTTGTTTCAAAAGAACATAAAACTCACAGAAAACGAAAAAAAATTTACGTCCCTTACAAATGCCTTAGGAGGCAACGCTTTTACGATGCTGCAAATTGAAATGAATTATGTTGAACGGACCTAAGCTGAAGTGGGGAAGTGGACTGTCCTGTTACAAGAATCGTAAATATTATCAATACGCCCCTGCAAAAATAATTACCCTTAAAACATATCCACAATGCAAATCTATTCTCTCTGTTGCGTCTGTAAGTCCTCCCATCAGATTAATAGTTCCTAACAATTTTCTCCAGCAAAATCCTCCGTCAGTATGCACTACGCTTAAAGTTCTGCCAGCTTACTCCATGTCCAAGACGCAACTGACAGTGATCCGCCAAAGATACACAAGTTCAGAGGTATTACTGTCGCTGTCAAAAGTCGACTACTACACATCTGGAACGTGCGACTTGTTCTGAAACTATCCGCAAATAAATGTCTGTAACTGCACGTAACTGCTGTATAATTTGTGTTTCAGCGCCTTTCGATAGTTTTGAACTGTTTATGAAACTCTCCCGTCCAGTTTACATGAGTTAAAAATTCTGAAAAATAATGCAGGATAGTTTTATTGCCGGCCGAAGTGGCCGTGCGGTTAAAGGCGCTGCAGTCTGGAACCGCAAGACCGCTACGGTCGCAGGTTCGAATCCTGCCTCGGGCATGGGTGTTTGTGATGTCCTTAGGTTAGTTAGGTTTAACTAGTTCTAAGTTCTAGGGGACTAATGACCTCAGCAGTTGAGTCCCATAGTGCTCAGAGCCATTTGAACCATTTGAACCATAGTTTTATTCAATTTCTTTGCAAATAGCATTCTGTGTTACCAAAACTGTATTTCAGAAGTATGCTCTTTTTAGGTCTAGTACGCTATTGTGATTAAACGGCAGGATACATACTGATTTTGTGTCTTATGTTTTTTCTGTTTTCCATGTGTCTAGGTGATAAACAAATGAGATCTTAATAACTTAAAATATTGTTAAACGAAGTACCCTCGCAAGTTAAAGAATGTCTCTGAAGTGATGCTGATGTGAAGACTTCATAGCGAGGAAAAAGTACTAAATCAAGAGATGCAGCTATATAACCATAATTTCTTAGAACGTAAACACTTGTGTTGCATGAAATTGGCTAGATTCTCTAGTTCAGCAAGTAAATAGCCTCGGAGATTCTCCAGCACTGATAAAACACTTCAAGCAAAGAGTCAAAAACAACTTTCTATTTTATTCAGATATGATTCTGAATAAGTGGAGCAGAACGGAAACGTGACATGTGTTGACTGCAGTACTAAAGCAATGCAAAATTCGCAGCATTCCATCATTCAGACAAACACTTCGTGCAAAATGTGTCCTGATACACATACGACGTATGTGAGCAATTGCGACTTGAATGATCGTTGAAACATTATCGACGGCTTATTGTACCAAATAATCAGAAAACCCGCTGTTATACAGGGTGAGTTTTTTATCGTGAGACATCGAAAAATCTCAAAAAGTACGCATCAGATTAAAAAACAAAAAAGTATTTATTCACTATTTAAAAAAATGCTATCCAGCGATACCAATGTTGAACCCCCCCTCTTGTCCCATCTCCAGAGAGTGAGGGGGAGAGACATCTTTGAAATCTTAAATAGTAACTACTGTAGATTCGGATCCCAAGCGGAAAAATACACAATTTTTGTATGTAACACTGTTGTCGTTGCGCGACAGATGGAACAATTGGCAATTGAGATCCAAAACGGTACTGTCTCGAGAAAAGTGCATTGTATCAAAAAAGAGGAAACCAGACGTTTTCAGTAAATGCGAAGAAAGCCTGTTTGAGGTGTGTCGTCTCACCTCCAACAGGGTTCTTATTTGTAAGAATTATTTCAGAGTAAGTGCTCAGAAAATTCGCCGCCCACTTCGATACACTTATTTATCCGCACGCATAATGATTCGACACGACTGAGAAGGGCTTCCGAGTTAATATGCAGACATGCATTTGTGATACGCTCGTTGCTGACATTTCGTTATAAACTTAGCTCTCCAAGCAACCTTACGAACATAAGGCAGGCGGGAAAGCATTCAAAAGAAGGAAGACTGTAGCAGATAAATACCATGACGTACTTCATTTAAGGGAGCAGCTATGTTTATCAGTTCCAGAACTGGACGATCTGTTGACAATTTTGCCATTTCTTCCACAGCAGCCCCAGGAATTTTACAGTAAACGTTGCGACATCCGCTCCCAAGAATGAAGCTGCGTAATAAACAGAAGTTGTTACTGAGAGCTTTCTTAAAAGTTGATTATTTAATTTTTTTGTAAAAACTTATAAGATACGTGAAATTGTTGATTATAGCCCTACTAATTAATGTTTTATTGCTGTATTTCTGTATTATCAGAAATAAGACGTAGTGTTTCTGTATTAATGGCCCTTGGAACAAAAAGTTTGTTATTAGTACTTAGAACCAGTCAATTTTTAAATTTGTTCAATTATTTTTCGCCGTGATGAGGGGGCAACATAATACTGTGGTATCAGAATACCTTCTCAAATTTTTGGATACAAATTAGTTAGGTACAGGAAGAGGTACATTGTTTTTATATTCTCCTGACAAATGTGAGATCTGGCACTTAAAACTTTTTCTACCACCAATCTTCATTTAAGAATAAGATCAGTATATATGCGGCCCGGGGTACCACCTCACAATGTCAGCATTGACTCTTGAGCAGAAAAGTTTGACCACTACCATTACTATAGAAACAGAGATAGATATTTCAAACTCAAACCGACTCAGCAATTCGAACTGTTTATACGTTTTGGTGCAACGGTGGACGCGTGACGTCATCAGACTGCTGCGCGGAACCAGCAAGACATACGTCACAGCACGTCACACTACAGGTCTTACGAGCTCCAGATAAGGTGTCTGGTGGGGGGGGGGGGGCACTTACTATTTCGGATGAGTTTAGTAATTCATAGCTGCGAGCTTAAATACATGCAAACTCTCGATAACACATGACAAAGTTAAGACGTTTAAGGAGTGCCACATCATTGACATATTGATTTCCTGTGTGCCCTACACGGAGAAAAGCGTTCACGATGTATGGCGGGCCGGGAGAATGTGACGTCACACGTTCGTTCTGGGGGCGCGTATTTCTCCTGGGCCCCGACTGCCGTCTAAGATCCCGGTGTCCATTCAGTTTGTGATATGGAGCTTATAGAGGGGAAGAGTTGAAGCTGCTGGCTACATTTTGCACCAAGACCCACAACTTGTCTCGTTTTAATCCATCTTCTTCCTTGTTAAAGTTCTTTTTGTGTTTTTGAAGGACATTTTTCTGTTAAGGGAATATTTTTAGTTCAAGTTGTTTTGCGGTTTTGAAGGATGCAGATAGGCAAATTGAGGGCCTTAGTGTTAAATAAAGCAAACAGCCCCAACTCTTTCCCATTACAAGCTGCGTAACACTCGTTGGCGTGGCTCGGCTTACTTAAGTTTGAAACTGATATCTGAGTTTTTAATGTCTCTTATAATTTCTCCAGCGTTAGAAGACGAACTGTTAGGCACGTAGACGCTCCTTGCACGAAGGCCTAATGCCCATAAAACGAAAAATAATTATATGAGTTTTTCCTCGTTCTTGTAGGTGTAAAAGTAAATTATTTTAGAAAAATCAGTTCTCCGTGCTCTTCCATTCTCTGTACAAATTTATACAAGTTCTACAACTTCGCTTTTCTCTGCGAATCACTGTAAATTGCGTGCAGAGGATACTATTTATTGAATCATACATTGTCGTCTGTTCCTGTCATATTCACCAATGGAGCGTGCGATGAATGAATGCCTGCGCGACTCCGTGCGAGGCTAATTTCATCTGCACGATCTCCACGGGATGGTTACGTAGGGGGTTGAACGTACCATTCGTGGTTTCTGCGCAGAAAGAAGGGTCTTGCTGTTTTCGTAGCTAGTTACTGACACATTCTAGTTCTGCCAGTTAAGATTTGCAACATCTCTGTTAGGCTCTCTCACTAATCAAACAAAGCTGTTACTATTCGTGTCACTTTCCACCTAGTGATAATATTTCTAATATTTCCAAACTATAATCATACGTGACTCATTGTAGGAAGTATTTTTTAAAGAATTTTGAGCTTGGAAAAGGAACGCTAGTGTTTTGCAGAAGCCAGAAGCCTTCAGTTCTGTTAGAGTATACGCCAGCCACATATGTTCCTTTTCGTCCTGTGTAGTCAATTATCGCCGGTCGTATCCTACTGCAGATTAGTCTTTGACCACGGTGGAGGAAGTATGCGTTTCGGGTATTTTTAAGTCAGAATGATTTCCGAAAGTCTTCTGTAGATCGGTTTTACTAATTTTTCCACTTTTTCTTCCCATTTTATTTTGTTCTCATTTTCCTCCCTTTCTTCCAGATGCACCTTATCGCCTACCCTTCTTACGCGACTGAGTTATAGCTGTATAATTTCCTTAATTGTGCGGTGATTACTTTCCGCTTATCCTCATAGAGTAAATGACACAAATCGCTTTGTGACGCAGTTCTCAACAATACAGGAGTCCATACAGCAGGCCTCGACGTTGCTGGGCAACCGTTTGAGCGAAGCGACTAACGGGCAACATGAATGTGCCCATCCCCCGCCAGCAAGTTCTTGAGAAAACCACGAAATGCGCTAACATCACGGAGCAACGGCAGCAGTCGGAAGGTAAGGCACTGATAAACATCTGAATTCCGCCAATCCGTGCAGTCTAAACACAAGCGACAGATCGGTTGTACCTTTCTACGGGCACATACCGTACATTCTCACAGGCATGTCTTTATAATGAACATGTAGATGTTCGACGCTTAGGTTACATTCAGGATAGTTTTACTTTGCAACCGTTTGTCAAAAGTTGTTTGGAGTAGCATGAATTTTATAAGTTTTGTAGTTACAGGAAAATCGGAATACTATAAATTATACGCTTCCTACGAAGTTTCCTTTTCAAGTGATCACAGTATTTGCTCGTATAGACATTGTTCGACAAATCAAGTGTGTCACCATGGTGTCTTGAAATACGCTTTCGATGCACACATCGTACGAAGTAGAACATTTTTATAGAAATTTATGACGGTTATAGACTATTTTCGGAATTTCCAAGAATGATTGCCTATCGAAGTCGTGGATTGCAAACGATATATATCGAATGTGCGATCGTAAATCGATCATGTGACTCAGGTGGAGGCCGTTATGAGTATGTTTACAGTTATCACTACAGCAACGACAAAAGAAGAGCGTTACAAAAATACTTGTAAACGCAAAGGAGACGACTTACCTTACACGTCGTCGTGTTGTCGTCATGTGAAAGTCCATTACGGTGGTCTGGATGGATAATTTGGAAGAGTCGAACCTCGTAATCCGTAGGTCTATTACACACGGAACTCAATGTGGTTTGAAATTGTTCTTTCTGTATAAGGTGAGTCAGCTTTCATCTTTGTGTCAGTGCAGTCCGTATCCATAGAGCACCTACATTTACTTAGCTTCTCGTCGTGTTAGTACCGAATAGGTATAGGGCCCAAGAATTCGAGAGCTGCTAATGTATTGATTCTTCTCACTGCCAGTTCTGGTGATCAAATGACAGTGTGCGCAGTAGGCCTGGCATTATTGTCGCCATTTTTAATGCTGGTTTGATATCCGTGATAAGTTATTTATAGCAGTGAGTACTATTTGTGCATGGGCTCTTACGCTATTGTGTACCCCTTGATGGTATTAATCGTTCACTCTAGGAGGAGTCTCGAAGCAGCGGCTGACGGCAGTAGCTGTTTCGATAAAAGCCCAAGGACTGTAGGTGACTTGGACTTATATTCGTCTGTTTCCGATCAATACTAATCTTAGGTTTGACAGCTACCTACATACAAGTACCTTCATTGAACACATCAATAAATTTAAGCCATTTGAAATTCAATTACGTGTAACATTTACCTGATCTCTAACCACGCGTGTCACGCCTTTTTTCGTTTACGAGTACATAGCCGCAATGAATACTAGTCGTTTGATAGCTGAAGGTAGCTAAACGAATCGCATTTATTTTCTTTTATTCTTAATTTTCTAAAGCCTTTTTTTTCGCACCTCAGGGGTCTCTCATCCTCGGGGAGTCCAGAGCAATGCCTCTGTTGCCCCAGCCTAGTTACGTTCCCGCCCTTTCGGCGATGTTTGTGGAACGAATTTGTCTTTCACTTTTTTGTGTGCAAACCTGTCCGCACTAAGATGAAATCCACTCACTCTAAAAAACAACAAACAGACGAATATATCAGTCTTAATATTTCCTTCCTCTACCCGTCATGGTAGCACTATGGGACTTAACTTCTGAGGTCATCAGTCCCCTAGAACTTAGAACTACTTAAACCTAACCAACCTAAGGACATCACACACACCCATGCCCGAGGCAGGATTCGAACCTGCGACCGTAGCGGTCGCGCGGTTCCAGACTGTAGCGCCTAGAACCGCTAGGCCACCCTGGCCGGCGTCATGGTAGCTCTCCTGCGCCTACGTACTTATTGGCAGATTTAGACGGTAGATGCAGTACTTAGTAAGGGGGTCTTGCCACTCTTTCACTTTTTAGTTGGTCGTTCATCGAACCAGTTCCGAGGCGAGCAGCTAGATTTGTTACCGGTAGGTTCGAACGACACGCAGGTGTTACGGAGATGCTTCGGGGTCTCAAATGGGAATTCCTGGAGTGAAGGCGACGTTCGTTTCGAGGAACACTATTCAGATAATTCAGAGAACCGGCATTTGAAGCTGACTACCGAACGACCCTACTGGACCAACATAATTTCGCTTATGGACCACGAAGATAAAGATACGAGAAATCGGGGCTCGCATGGAGGCACGAAGATAGTCGTTTTTCTCTCGCTCTATCTGCGAGTGAAATAGAAAAGGAAATGAATAATTGAGGCACAGGGTACCCACCAACACGCATCGTAAGGTGACTTGCGGAGTATGGATGTAGAAGTAAATGGACATGCATACTTCTGCCCTTAAATTCGTGCTGCTATCTTCCTGCATGCGACACTTTTAAGTGCCCTACTTTGTATACAGGGTGGTCCATTGATAGTGACCGGGCCAAATATCTTACGAAATAAGCATCAAACGAAGAAACTACAAAGAACGAAACTCGTCTAGCTTGAAGGGGGAAACCAGATGGCGCTATGGTTGGCCCGCTAGATGGCGCTGCCGTTGGTCAAACAGATATGAACTGCGTTTTCTTAAATAGGAACCCCCATTTTTTAATACATATTCGTGTAGTACGTAAAGAAATATGAATGTTTTAGTTGGATCACTTTTTTCGCTTTGTGACAGATGGCGCTGTAATAGTCACAAACGTATAAGTACGTGGTATCACGTGACATTCCGCCAGTGCGGACGGTATTTGTTTCGTGATACATTACCCGTGTTATAATGGACTGTTTACCAGTTCCGGAAGAGGTCGATATCGTGTTGATGTATGGCTTTTGTGATCAAAATGCCCAACGGGCGTGCGCTATGTATGCTGCTCGGTATCCTGGACGACATCATCCGGATAGTTACGTTATTTAAGGAAACAGGGAGAGTTCAGCCACATGTGAAACATCAGCCACGACCTGCAACAAATGATGATGCCCAAGTAGCTGTTTTAGCTGCTGTCGCGGCTAATCCGCACATCAGTAGCAGACAAATTGCGCGAGAATCGGGAATCTCAAAAACGTCGGTGTTGAGAATGCTACATCAACATCGATTACACCCGTACCATATCTATATGCACCAGGAATTGCATGGTGACGACTTTGAACGTCGTGTACAGTTCTGCCACTGGGCACAAGAGAAATTACGGGACGATGACAGATTTTTTGCATGCGTTCTATTTAGCGACGAAGCGTCATTCACCAACAGCGGTAACGTAAACCGGCATAATATGCACTATTGGGCAACGGAAAATCCACGATGGTTGCGACAAGTGCAACATAAGCGACCTTGGCAGGTTAATGTATGGTGCGGCATTATGGGAGGAAGGATAGCTGGCCCCCATTTTATCGATCGCAATCTAAATGGTGCAATGCATGCTGATTTCCTATGCAATGTTCTACCGATGTTTCACTGCATGACAGAATGGCGATGTACTTCCAACATGATGGATGTCCGGCACACAGCTCGCGTGCGGTTGAAGCGGTATTGAATAGCATATTTCATGACAGGTGGATTGGTCGTCGAAGCACCATACCACGGCCCGCACGTTCACCGGATCTGACGTCCCCGGATTTCTTTCTGTGGAGAAAGTTGAAGGATATTTGCTATCGTGATCCATCGACAACGCCTGACAACATGCGCCAGCGCATTGACAATGCATGTGCGAACATTACGGAAGGTGAACTACTCGCTGTTGAGAGGAATGTCGTTACACGTATTGTCAAATGCATTGAGGTTGACGGACATCATTTTGAGAATTTATTGCATTAATGTGATATTGACAGGTAATCACACTGTAACAGCATGCGTTCTCAGAAATGATAAGTTCACAGAGGTACATGTGTCACATTGGAACAATCGAAATAAAAAGTTCAAACGTACCTAAGTTCTGTATTTTAATTTAAAAAAACCTACCTGTTACCAACTGTTCATCTAAAATTGTGAGCCATATGTTTGTGACTATTACAGCGCCATCTATTACAAAGCGAAAAAAGGGGTCCAACTAAAACATTCATATTTCTTTACGTACTACAAGAATATGTAATAAAAAATGGGAGTTCCTATTTTAAAAAACGCAGTTGATATCCGTTTGACCTATTGCAGCGCCATCTAGCGGGCCAACCATAGCGCCATCTGGTTTCCCCCTTCAAGCTAGACAAGTTTCGTTCTTTGTAGTTTTTTCGTTTGACGCTTATTTCGTGAGATATTTGGCCCGGTCACGATCAATGGACCACCCTGTATACAAAACATTACATCAGAGTAACAATAACGGCCAATTCCGTAATATCCTAAGAGTTCCTTCTGTTTTTCTAGGCATTCGTAATAATTAAATATTCCAATAATGTCTCTGTTTTGCCTTTAATGGTAAAATTTACAGCGCCTAACACAACACTTTTTGTACTAGCGACCTGCCCCCGCTTCCCACCGTTAGCACAAATAATCAGTATCTACATCCAAAGGCTTTGCCTGGCGAAGCGGTGATAAATTTATATAGAAACCTTCTTCGTGGATCAGTGTATCTGCCGTGAGAACCGCATCAAAATCCTTAAACTAGTTCCTGTGATTAGCCTTCACACACAGTCGCGATATGATTTAATCATATCAGTGTACACTGTAAAGATACTACTGCTATATAATGAAAGCAGAAAGTTGTCCTAGTACAGCCATCTAAATGAAATTGCTTGAACTGCAAAATGTGTACATACTTGTTGGTAAATAAAAATAAATATCCTAGTAAAAAAAGAGGGGCAGCCTTTTCAGTAGTTGCAGGGGCAACAGTCTGGATGATTGACTGATCTGGCCTTGTAACATTAACCAAAACGGCCTTGCTCTGCTGGTACTGCGAACGGCTGAAAGCAAAGGGGAAACTACAGCCGCAATTTTTCCCGAGGACATGCAATTTACAGTATGATTAAATGATGATGGCGTCCTCTTTGGTAAAATATTCCGGAGGTAAAATAGTCCCCCATTCGGATCTCCGGGCGGGGACTACTCAAGAGGACGTCGTTATCAGGAGAAAGAAAACTGGCATTCTACGGATCGGAGCGTGGAATGTCAGATCCCTTAATCGGGCAGGTAGGTTAGAAAATTTAAAAAGGGAAATGGATAGGTTAAAGTTAGATATAGTGGGAATTAGTGAAGTTCGGTGGCAGGAGGAACAAGACTTTTGGTCAGGTGATTACAGGGTTATAAATACAAAATCAAATAGGGGTAATGCAGGAGTAGGTTTAATAATGAATAAAAAAATAGGAGTGCGGGTTAGCTACTACAAACAGCATAGTGAACGCATTATTGTGGCCAAGATAGACACAAAGCCCATGCCTACTACAGTAGTACTAGTTTATATGCCAACTAGCTCTGCAGATGATGAAGAAATTGATGAAATGTATGACGAGATAAAAGAAATTATTCAGGTAGTGAAGGGAGACGAAAATTTAATAGTCATGGGTGACTGGAATTCGTCAGTAGGAAAAGGGAGAGAAGGAAACATAGTAGGTGAATATGGATTGGGGGGAAGAATTTTGCACAGAGCATAACTTAATCATAGCTAACACTTGGTTCAAGAATCATAAAAGAAGGTTGTATACCTGGAAGAATCCTGGAGATACTAATAGGTATCAGATAGATTATATAATGGTAAGACAGAGATTTAGGAACCAGGATTTAAATTGTAAGACATTTCCAGGGGCAGATGTGGATTCTGACCACAATCTATTGGTTATGAATTGCAGGTTGAAGCCGAAGAAACTGCAAAATGGTGGGAATTTAAGGAGATGGAATCTGGATAAACTGAAAGAACCAGAGGTTGTAGAGTGTTTCAGGGAGAGCATAAGGGAACAATTGACAGGAATGGGGGAAAGAAATACAGTAGAAGAAGAATGGGTAGCTCTGAGGGATGAAGTAGTGAAGGCAGCAGAGGATCAAGTAGGTAAAAAGACGAGGACTAATAGAAATCCTTGGGTAACAGAAGAAATATTGAATTTAATTGATGAAAGGAGAAAATATAAAAATGCAGTAAATGAAGCAGGCAAAAGGGAATACAAACGTCTCAAAAATGAGATCGACAGAAAGTGCAAAATGGCTAAGCAGGCATGGCTAGAGGACAAATGTAAGGATGTAGAGGCTTGTCTCACTAGGGGTAAGATAGATACTGCCTACAGGAAAATTAAAGAGACCTTTGGAGAGAAGAGAACCACTTGTATGAATATCAAGAGCCCAGATGGAAACCCAGTTCTAAGCAAAGAAGGGAAAGCAGAAAGGTGGAAGGAGTATATAGAGGGTTTATACAAGGGCGATGTACTTGAGGACAGTATTATGGAAATGGAAGAGGATGTAGATGAAGATGAAATGGGAGATAAGATACTGCGCGAAGAGTTTGACAGAGCACTGAAAGACCTGAGTCGAAACAAGGCCCCGGGAGTAGACAACATTCCATTAGAACTACTGATGGCCTTGGGAGAGCCAGTCATGACAAAACTCTACCATCTGGTGAGCAAGATGTTCGAGACAGGCGAAATACCCACAGACTTCAAGAAGAATATAATAATTCCAATCCCAAAGAAAGCAGGTGTTGACAGATGTGAAAATTACCGAACTATCAGTTTGATAAGTCACAGCTGCAAAATACTAACGCGAATTCTTTACAGACGAATGGAAAAACTGGTAGAAGCGGACCTCGGGGAAGATCAGTTTGGATTCCGTAGAAATGTTGGAACACGTGAGGCAATACTAACCTTACGACTTATCTTAGAAGAAAGATTAAGAAAAGGCAAACGTACGTTTCTAGCATTTGTAGACTTAGAGAAAGCTTTTGACAACGTTAAATGGAATACTCTCTTTCAAATTCTGAAGGTGGCAGGGGTAAAATACAGGGAGCGAAAGGCTATTTACAATTTGTACAGAAACCAGATGGCAGTTATAAGAGTCGAGGGGCATGAAAGGGAAGCAGTGGTTGGGAAAGGAGTGAGACAGGGTTGTAGCCTCTCCCCGATGTTATTCAATCTGTATATTGAGCAAGCAGTAAAGGAAACAAAAGAAAAATTCGCAGTAGGTATTAAAATTCATGGAGAAGAACTAAAAACTTTGAGGTTCGCCGATGACATTGTAATTCTGTCAGAGACAGAAAAGGACTTGGAAGAGCAGTTGAACGGAATGGACAGTGTCTTGAAAGGAGGATATAATATGAACATCAAAAAAAGCAAAACGAGGATAATGGAATGTAGTCAAATTAAATCGGGTGATGCTGAGGGGATTAGATTAGGAAATGAGACACTTAAAGTAGTAAAGGAGTTTTGCTATTTAGGGAGTAAAATAACTGATGATGGTCGAAGTAGAGAGGATATAAAATGTAGACTGGCAATGGCAAGGAAAACGTTTCTGAAGAAGAGAAATTTGTTAACATCGAGTATAGATTTAAGTGTCAGGAAGTCGTTTCTGAAAGTATTTGTATGGAGTGTAGCCATGTATGGAAGTAAAACATGGACGATAACCAGTTTGGACAAGAAGAGAATAGAAGCTTTCGAAATGTGGTGCTACAGAAGAATGCTGAAGATAAGGTGGGTAGATCACGTAACTAATGAGGTGGTATTGAATAGGATTGGGGAGAAGAGAAGTTTGTGGCACAACTTGACTAGAAGATGGGATCGGTTGGTAGGACATGTTTTGAGGCATCAAGGGATCACAAATTTAGCATTGGAGGGCAGCGTGGAGGGTAAAAGTCGTAGAGGGAGACCAAGAGATCAATACACTAAGCAGATTCAGAAGGATGTAGGTTGCAGTAGGTACTGGGAGATGAAGAAGCTTGCACAGGATAGAGTAGCATGGAGAGCTGCATCAAACCAGTCTCAGGACTGAAGACCACAACAACAACAACAGTAAAAAAAGGAAGGCACGAGCATACCACATTGCATAGGACGATGCCTACTACAGCAATGTGGTCTTCAGATCAACCTTCGTGTTCGAGACAGATTTACTGATTAACAATGAAAAATATCTGAAGAGGATTCTTTGGAGGAATACTAAAGAAATGTAATTTCATGACGAAAGAAGTGGCTTGGAAAACACTCGTTTGGCCGATTCTCCAGATAGAATTAATAGACGGGGTCAAAAGCAGGACAACACGTTTTATGACTGGTTCCTTTAATAGCTGTTAAGGAAATGGTCATCAATCTTTGTTGCAGATGCTGCAAGAGAGGAATTGTGCGTTACGCACATTGTAACAGTTGCAATATTATTGTATTACAGAGCTAATATTAATTATAACGTATGTAATTAATCATACTTTCTGTGCAGATGATCTTCATTGGAATAGAAGCAGCTGGCCAACAGGAAGTTCTTTCAATCTTAAACTCAACCACATAACCCATTAGACGTTTAATGTTGTCTGGTAGGTCGTAGATTTCGTGTGTACCTATGTTTCTGACTTCTTTCAATACTAAAATTAGGTCGTTGACGTCTTTAGTAAATCTGTTGTAGTATTATATTCATGCTGAGCGGTTTCATCTGCAAATGTCTTACGAGAAAATCTGAAACTAGGCTTTTGCCTCGTGCGTTCACATATCTGGCACATCGCCGCACGAATACAGAGTTCATCCAGGACAAAAAGTTAGCATACAAAAAGTTTTTGGCGAGCGTTCTAATAGAGCCACCGGAAATTCATTGGCCTGCACTGGACAGCACTCACCACTGACTTCATATTACCTCCATTGTTACTTACATGGACGTCACCGATGCTACACAGAGTAATGAGATCTGATGGCTCGCACGCTAGCTCCTTGGTCCTGTATACTGGGAATGAAACTGATGCTTCTGTCTTCTTGCATTCAAAGATTTTACATTTCCTTGTGTGATCAATATAAAGCTATCTGACGATGAAATCGTTAATGGTTTGGGTCTTGTTCCTTGTCGTACCGCGTATACCAAACAACGAGTAAAGATGACGTTCAAGGCGAAAATTTACCGAAAAGTTTGTAAGTTTTCTGGGTGTTTGTTTGGTACCCGTGTGACTATCTCGTGGTGTAGCTTTATGATCGTTGGTGGCTGTGTATAACCACTAGTTGTAATTATAAGTCTGAACCTACAGATCTGACATTCTAGATATGGTTGCTTTATAACTGTATAAACTTTATATGTACTCTTGATCTTAGGACTTCTAATGCAAAACATTTAAACAACCCTTTAAAATGTACGAAATTGAAACTTCGTGGCAGATTAAAACTAGGTGCCGGACCGAGACTCGAACTCGGGACCTTTGCCTTTCGCAGGCAAGTGCTCTACCATCTTTTTTTTTTTTTTTCTTAAATCTCATTTTGTTCGCTTTTGATCGTTGCATCTGCTCGGGGCGGACGTCGTAAGACATCCTTTTAAGTTCGTTGTTGATCGATTAACTCAGTTTTTTTATTACAGAGGGCAGCTAACCCTCTGACCGAACACGCTGAGCAACCGTGCCGGCTGACCATCTGAGCTATCCAAGCACGACTCACGCCCCTTCCTCATAGGTTTACTTCTGCCAGTATCTCGTCTCCTACCTTCCAAACTTAACAGAAGCTCTCCTGCGAACTCTGTAAAGTTTGGAAGGTAGGAGACGAGATACTGGCAGAAGTAAACCTGTGAGGAGGGGGCGTGACTCGTGCTTGGGTAGCTCAGATGATTCGGTCAGAGGTGTAGCTACTCTCTGTAATAAAAAAAACTGAGTGAACGGATCAACGAAGAACCTGAACGGGTGTCATCGGACGTCCACCCCGCACAAATTCAACGAACAGTATAGAACAAAATGAGATCTACCAAAAATTAAAAAAACGGTGGTAGAGCACTTGCCCGCGAAAGGCAAGGGTCCCGAGTTCGATTCTCGGTCCGGCACACAGTTTTAATCTGCCAGGTAGTTTCATATCAGCGCACACTCCGCTGCAGAATGAAAATCTCATTCTGTACGACATTGGTATGTAAACCAGAATAACATTTCACTGAATGTAATTTGAGTATGTCGAAAAGGAATTATAATCAACTGTGCCATAAACTGCACTAAGCAATGTCTGAACCTGGTCCTAATAATGATATGGCTAACTTGTGCAAAAACGGAAACGTAGCTCTTCTATGCAATGAAATTAAAGTTTTCTGTCGCAAGATGAGCTGAAAGAAACCACGCTGCTTTCGATATTATATAAATTTGAGGATTGTTCAATAGGTAATGAAATACATTTGGTTTTATTCAGGATTCTAATACACTATATTATTACCCACTATTTTGGCTACGAAACGGTATTTTTGAACATAATCTCCGTTCAATGGAACGCCACCTTACTGGGAAGGCCTGTTTGCTGGCATGGTACCACTCTACTGGTCGACGTCGGAGCCAATGTCTTGCTGCATCAGTGACCTCCCACCATCCACCTACTGCTTGCCGAGGAGTGCATCCTTCATTGCGCCAAACAGATGGAAGTCGGGAGGTGCAAGCTTCGAGTTACAGTGTGGATGAGCAAGAACAGTGCAATGAAGTTTTGTGAGATCCTCTCGTGTGCGCAGATTGTTTGAGGCCTTGCGTTTTTGTGACGACGAACACGCTGAAGTCGTTTCTTCAGATTTCTGAGGATAACACAGCTGTGTGCGGCCTGCCGGTACGTAGGAGATTACTGGTGACATATGCCTCGCCCAACGACTCAGTGTTCACTGCCAGGTATCCGCAGGCATTTTGCAAGCGACTATGAATATCTGCGGTGCTCTGGTTTTCCTCCAAAAGAACCTCGGAACACACCTCCGTTACACACGACATTTTGAAGGCTACATATAGCGCTGCCACCTATCGGAACTTCATGAAACTATGAAACTGAAGCGTGAATATTCCCCGATTCCCACAAGAAATCTCGAATTTTTTAAAACCGAAACTGACCGATAAAAAATGTGTTGCGTTACTTATTGAAAGCCCCTGGTAAATCTTGCCAAGAGTAATGCAGTTATACCAAGCTCCGGAAGATCTCGCGAACTGCAATGGATGTCCTAACAATTTTACGAGTATACCGAGCGAGGTGGTGCAGTGGTTAGGACACTGGACTCACATTCTGAAGGACGACGCTTCAAATCCGCGCCCAGCCATCCCGATTTAGGATTTTCGTGATTTCCCTAAATCGCCGCCGGCAAATGCCGGAATGGTTCATTTCAAGGGGCACGGCTCACGTCTTTTAGTAATCTGATGGGACTGATGAACTTGTTATTTGGTCCCCTCCTCCAAAGCAATCAACAAATTTATTTTCGAAACTTTTGAGTAGCCAAATGGGATGTGAAGGCTTAATGATATATAATTAGAAATCTATTGTTATTCATTATCCGTAGCGCCGGCACGGTAGCTGAGCGTGTTCGGTCAGAGGGTTAGCTGCCCTCTGTAATAAAAAAAAAAAGAAAAAAATAAGTTAATCGATCAACTACGAACTTAAACGGATGTCTTGCGACGTCCGCCCCGAGCAGATGCAACGAACAAAAGCGAACAAAATGAGATTAAAAAAAAAAGCGTACCGGTAGCGTTACTGCCTACTACGCAGAGGACCCACGTTCGATTACTGGCAGGGGACTGGGTGTTGTGTATCCTTCAATATTTTCATCATCATTGACTCGCAAGTCGCCGATGTGGCGTCAGCTAAAGAGGACTTGCAATACGGCGGCCGAACTTCCCCGCATGGAGCCTCCCGGCCACAAATGCCATACGATCATTTCATTTTTTTAGTATATTTACCAACCGAATGAAATAATGTGGTAATGTATACATTACTGTGATCTGTATATTAAACAGAAACCTCATGAAATTAACTTTTTCTCAGCTATTTCTTGTTGTCGTTGTTGTGGTCTTCAGTCCTGAGACTGGTTTGATGCAGCTCTCCATGCTACTCTATCCTGCGCAAGCTTCTTCATCTCCCAGTACTTACTGCAACCCACGTCCTTCTGAATCTGCTTAGTGTATTCATCTCTTGGTCTCCCTCTACGATTTTTACCCTTCACGCTGCCCTCCAATGCTAAGTTTTTGATCTCTTGACGCCTCAGAACATGTCCTACTAACATGCCCCTTCTTTTTGTCAAGTTGTGCCACACACTCCTCTTCTCCCCAATTCTATTCAATACTTCATCATTAATTATGTGATCTACCCATCTAATCTTCAGCATTCTTCTGTGGCACCACATTCCGAAAGCTTCTATTCTCTTCTTGTCCAAACTATTTATCGTCCATGTTTCACTTCCATACATGGCTACACTCCATACACTTTCAGAAACGACTTCCTGACACTTAAATCTATACTCGATGTTAACAAATTTCTCTTCTTCAGAAACGATTTCCTTGCCATTGCCAGTCTACATTTTATATCCTCTCTACTTCGACCATCATCAGTTATTTTGCTCCCCAAATGGCAAAATTCCTTTACTACTTTAAGTGTCTCATTTCCTAATCTAATTCCCTCAGCATCACCCGATTTAATTTGACTACATTCCATTATCCTCGTTTTGCTTTTGTTGATGTTCATCTTATATCCTCCTTTCAAGACGCTGTCTATTCCGTTCAACTGCTCTTACAAGGCCTTTGCTGTCTCTGACAGAACTACATTGTCATCGGCGAACCTCAACGTTTTATTTCTTCTCCGTGGATTTTAATTCCTTCTCCGAATTTTTCTTTTGTTTGCGTTACTGATTGCTCAATATACAGATTGAATAACATCGGGTATAGGCTACAACCCTGTCTCACTCCCTTCCCAACCACTGCTTCCCTTTCGTGCTCCTCGACTCTTATAACTGCCATCTGGTTTCTGTACAAATTGTAAATAGCCTTTCGCTCCCTGTATTTTACCCCTACCACCTTTAGAATTTGGAAGAGAGTATTCCAGTCAACATTGTCAAAAGCTTTCTCTAAGTCTACAAATGCTAGAAACGTAGGTTTGCCTTTCCTTAATCTTTCTTCTAAGATAAGTCGTAAGGTCAGTATTGCCTCAAGTGTTCCAATATTTCTACGGAATCCAAACTGATCTTCCCCGAGGTCCGCTTCTACCAGTTTTTCCATTCGTCTCTAAAGAATTCGCGCTAGTATTTTGCAGCTGTGACTTACAAAACTGATAGTTCGGTAATTTTCACATCTGTCAACACCTGCTTTCTTTGGGATTGGAATTATTATATTCTTCTTGAAGTCTGAGGGTATTTCGCCTGTTTCATACATCTTGCTCACCAGATGGTAGAGTTTTGTCAGGACTGGCTCTCCCAAGGCCATCAGTAGTTCTAATGGAATGTTGTCTACTCCCGGGGCCTTGTTTCGACTCAGGTCTTTCAGTGCTCTGTCAAACTCTTCACGCAGTATCGTATCTCCCATTTCATCTTCATCTACATCATCTTCCATTACCATAATATTGTCCTCAAGTACATCGCCCTTGTATAGACCCTCTATATACTCCTTCCACCTTTCTGCTTTCCCTTCTTTGCTTAGAACTGGGTTTCCATCTGAGCTCTTGATATTCATACAAGTGGTTCTCTTTTCTCCAAAGGTCTCTTTAATTTTCCTGTAGGCAGTATCTATCTTACCGCTAGTGAGATAAACATCTACATCCTTACATTTGTCCTCTAGCCATGCCTGCTTAGCCATTTTGCACTTCCTGTCGATCTCATTTTTGAGACGTCTGTGTTCCTTTTTGCCTGCTTCATTTACTGCAGTTTTATATTTTCTCCTTTCATCAATTAAGTTCAATATTTCTTCTGTTACCCAAGGAGTTCTACTAGCCCTCGTCTTTTTACCTACTTGATCCTCTGCTGCCTTCACTACTTCATCCCTCAGAACTACCCATTCTTCTTCTACTGTACCTATTTCCCCCATTCCTGTCAACTGTTCCCTTATGCTCTCCCTGGAACTCTCTACAACCTCTGGTTCTTTCAGTTTATCCAGATTCCATCTCCCTAAATTCCCACCTTTTTGCAGTTTCTTCAGTTTTAATCTACATTTCATAACCAATAGATTGTGGTCAAAGTCCACATCTGCCCCTGGAAATGTCTTACAATTTTCCTAAATCTCTGTCTTACCATTATATAATCTATCTGATACCTTCTAGTATCTCCAGGATTCTTCCATGTATACAACCTACTTTTATGATTCTTGAACCAAGTGTTAGCTATGATCAAGTTATGCTCTGTGCAAAACTCTACCAGGCGGCTTCCTCTTCCATTTCTTAGCCCCAATCCATATTCACGTACTATGTTTCCTTCTCTCCCTTTTCCTACTCTCGAATTCCAGTCACCCATGACTATTAAATTTTCGTCTCCCTTCACTACCTGAATAATTTCTTATATCTCATAATACATTTCTTCAATTTCTTCATCTGCAGAGCTAGTTGGCATATAAACTTGTACTACTGTAGTAGGTGTGGGCTTAGTGTCTATCTTGGCCACAATAATGCGTTCACTATGCTGTTTGTAGTAGCTTACCCGCATTCCTATTTTCATATTCATTATTAAATCTACTCCTGCATTACCCCTATTTGATTTTGTGTTTATAACCCTGTATTCACCTGACCAAAAGTTTTGTTCTTCCTGCCACCGAACTTCACTAATTCCCACTATACCTAACTTTAACCTATCCATTTCCCTTTTTAAATTTTCTAATCTACCTGCCCGGTTAAGGGATCTGACATTCTGCGCTCGGATCCGTAGAACGCCAGTTTTCTTTTTCCTGATAACGACGTCCTCTTGAGTAGTCCCCGCCCGGAGATCGGAATGGGGGACTATTTACCTCCGGGATATTTTACCCAAGAGGACGCAATCATCATTTATCCATACAGTAAAGCTGCATGCCCTCGGGAAAAATTACGGCTGTAGTTTCACCTTGCTTTCAGCCGTTCGCAATACCAGCACAGCAAGGCCGTTTTGGTTAGTGTTGCAAGGCCAGGTCAGTCAATCATCCAGACTGTTGCCCCTGCAACTACTGAAAAGGCTGCTGCCCCTCTTCAGGAACCGCGCGTTTGTCTGGCCTATCAACAGATACCCCTCCGTTGTGGTTGCACCTACGATGCGGCCGTCTGTATCGCTGAGGCACGCAAGCCTCCCCACCAACGACAAGGTCCATGGTTCATGGGGAAGCTATTTCTTACACTCATGATATTAACTGTTTAGACAAAACTTACTCTTAGATTCCGAACATTAAAAGAAAATGAGTAAAGAGCGGTGTGACTGATTCCGGAGTCATGCATGTGAAGTATTAGAACGGCACAAACGGAAAACGCTCCCTAAACGTGGAATTCCATGTCTTCCAATGCCGGCTCATGCGAATGCGTAGCCAGAGAATACATTTTTAAATGTGTTGCAAGCATTCCGAGACCATGCCACCACACTAGCACGGCCAAATCAAAACATCCGATTCGACCAGCTTCCGAAAGAGAAGTATCCGCCAGCCCTGACAGACTACTCGACAACAATGTAACTTTCGAATCAAGGGAATCTCCTTTATTCATGTAATCAGGAAGTGTGCTTTGATTGGAAAATATCACAAACCAAACTACCACTTCTCTAATGCAGAAAATTTACAAATTTTCGGCGATAGCCGAGCTTTAGGCGTCTGGGCGATATAGTTCACGCGAAACCCTCTTGGAGAAATGTGGAGAACCTGTATTCAACGACAAATGTGCGACCATACCGCTGTTGCCCCTATCGTAGTTCGCAATTAAGGATCATGGGAATAAGGTAAGAAAGATAAGGGTGTGTACAGAGCCATATTCTCAGTCAATAGTCCCTCGCTCAATACATGAATGGAATACGAAATAAAATCGATAATTTTGGTATGATGTACGGTCTGTTCCAGTATACTTCCTTGCGGAACGCACTTTTTGTACCAGACCACGATATCATTGCACTCGGCGTCTCGTGGCCGTTATAGAAAGACGCGGTGGTATTACAGTAAAAAAGTGCTGTGGAGAGCACAGAAAATGCATCGCCCTGTGAATGCTGTCACAACAGCTGTTCGTATACAATGAGGTGACAAAAGACATGGGATAACTCCTAATATCGTGTCGGCCCTCCTTTTGGCCGGTTTAGTGCAGTAGCTCAATATGGCGAGGACTCAACAAGTCGTTCGACCGTCTACAATAGCGAAAGTGTGCAAGATTTTGTGCACGAAACGATCTCTCAATTATGCCTCACAAATATCCAAGGGGATTCATGTCGGGCGATGTGGATGGCCAAATCATTCACTCGAACTGTCCAGAATGTTTTTCAATTAAATCGCGAACAATTGTGGCCCTGTGACATGGCGTACTGTCGTCCATCAAAATTCCATCATTGCTTGGGACCATGAAGGCCATGACTGGCCGCAAATGGTCTCACTTCGTTCAGTTGGACCAGAGGACGCAGTTCATTCCATATAAATACAGCCTACACCATTATAGAGCCACCATCAGCTTGCATAGTGCCATGTTGGTAACTTGGTTCATGGCTTCGAGGGGTCTCCGTCACTCTCGAACCCTATCATCAGCTCTCACCAACTGAAATAGGAGCTGATCGGACCAGGCGCGGGTTTTCAAGTCTTCTAGGGTCCAAGTGATATGATCACGAACCCAGGAGAGACGCTGCAGGCGATGTCGTGCTGTTAGCAAATTCACTTGCGTCGGTCGTCTGCTGTTGTAGCCCATTAACACCATATTTCGCCGCACTGTACTAACGGATAGGTTCGTCGTACGACTCAGTCATGATTTCTGCGGTTATTTCACGCAGTGTTCTTATCTGTTAGCGCTGATGACTCTACGCAAACGCCGCTGCTCTCGGTCGTTAAGTGATGGCCGTCGACCACTGCGGTGCCTATGGTGAGAGATAACGCCTTAGATTTGATATTCTCGACACACTCTTGGCACTGCGGATCTTCGGATATTGAATTCCCTAACGATTTACGAAATGGTGTGCCCCATGCGTCGAGCTCAAACTACCATTCCGCGTTCAAAGTCTGTTAATTTCAGTCGTGCGGCCATGATCAGGTCGGAAACTTCTTCATATGAATAATTTGTGTACAAATGATAGATTTGCCAATGCACTGCTCTTTTATCCTTGTGTACCCGACCCTACCGCCATATGTATATGTACTTATCGCTATCCCATTACTGTCAGCGTATTTTGACAGACTAATGAAAGTAGAATTCACTGGCTCGTATTCGACAACATTCACTAGTGGCGTGCTCTGTCCTTGGTACACTACTGTCCATTAAAATTGCTACACCACGAAGACGACGTGCTACAGACGCGAAATTTAACCTACAGGAAGAACATGCTGTGATATGCAAAAATGGCTCTGAGCACTATGCGACTTAACTTCTGAGGTCATCAGTCGCCTAGAACTTAGAACTAATTAAACCTAACTAACCTAAGGACATCACACACATCCATGCCCGAGGCAGGATTCGAACCTGCGACCGTACCGGTCGCTCGGTTCCAGACTGTAGCGCCTAGGACCGCACGGCCACTCGGGCCGGCTGTGATATGCAAATGATTAGCTTTTCAGAGCATTCACACAAGGTTGGCGCCGGTGGCAACACCTACAACGTGCTGACATGAGGAAAGTTTCCAACCGATTTCTCATACACAAACAGTAGTTGACCGGCGTTGCCTGGTGAAACGTTGTTGTGATGCCTCGTGTAAGGAGGAGAAATGCGTACCATCACGTTTCCGACTTTCATGAAGGTCGGATTGTAGCCTATCGCGATTGCGGTTTATCGTATCGCGACATTGCTGCTCGCGTTGGTCGAGATCCACAGACTGTTAGCAGAATATGGAATCGGTGGGTTCAGGAGAGTAATACGGAACGCCGTGCTGGATCCCAACGGCCTCGTATCACTAGCAGTCGAGATGACAAGCATCTTATCCGCACGGCTGTAACGGATCGTGCAACCACGTCTTGATCCCTGAGTCAACAGATGGGGACGTTTGCAAGACAACAACCACCTGCACGAACAGTTCGGCGACGTTTTCAGCAGCATGCCCTATCAGCTCGGAGACCATGGCTGCGGTTACCCTTGACGCTGCATCACAGACAGGAGCGCCTGCGATGGTGTACTCCACGACGAACCTGGGTGCACGAATGGCAAAACATCATTTTTTCGGATGAATCCAGGTTCTGTTTACAGCATCATGATGATCGCATCCGTGTTTGGCGACATCGCGGTGAACGCACATTGGAAGCGTATATTCGTCATCCCCATACTGGCGTATCACCCGGCGTGATGGTATGGGGTGCCATTGGTGACATGTCTCGGTCACCTCTAGTTCGCATTGACAGCACTTTGAACAGTGGACGTTACATTTCAGATGTGTTACCACCCGTGCCTCTACCCTTCATTCGATCCCTGCGAAACCCTACATTTCAGCAGGATAATGCACGACCGCATGTTGCAGGTCCTGTACGGGCCTTTCTGGATACAGAAAAAGTTCGACTGCTGTCCTGGCCAACAGATTCTCCGGATCTCTCATTAATTGAAAACGTCTGGTCAATGGTGGCCGAACAACTGGCTCGTCACAATACGCCAGTCACTACTCTTGATGAACTGTGGTATCGTTTTGAAGCTGCATGGAGATCTGTACCTTTACACGCCATCCCAGCTCTGTTTGACTCAATGGCCAGGCGTATCAAGGCCGTTATTACGGCCAGAGGTGGTTGTTCTGGGTACAGATTTCTCAGGAACTATGCACCCAAATTGCGCGAAAATGTAATCACATGTCAGTTCTAGTGTAATATATTTGTCCAATGAATACCCGTTTATCATCTGCATTTCTTCTTGGTGTAGCAATTTTAATGGCCAGTAGTGTAACTACTTCCCCAGTAGCTGCACACAGTAACGACATCTGACGGTTCGTTCACTTGCTGCTTGTTTCTATATTTTGGAATTTAAATTGGTACTGGGATGTTTTCGGATTGGACTGTTTCTGTTTTCGATATAAGGTTGACTGGCGACCTAATCAGATGATTGAAATGGCTCTGAGCACTATGGGACTTAACAGCTGAGGTCATCAGTCCACTAGAACTTACAACTAGTTAAACCTCAGGACATCACACACATCCATGGCCGAGGCAGGATTCCAACCTCCGACCGTAGCGGTGGCGCGGTTCCAGACTGTAGTGCCTAGTACCGCTCGGCCACTCCGGCCGGCAAGCTAATCAGAAACAAAGTTCGTGCCGAGCTTGTCCTCACTCCCGGCGTAAAGTCCAACGGATACAGACGTCATTCACGTCAAAAAGTTACCAACCGAAAAGTTTTTGACGAGCGCCCTGCTCAAGCCGCCCGAAGCTCCCTGGACCGCACTCGACAGCACTCGCCACTGGGCGCCCTCTCTTCCCCTATTATTACGTGCCCGGATTTCACCGCAGCTGCTTTCGCGCGAGGGGCCTGAGAATCCCCTGGACCCTTTGCGACTCCGTACTGACCATTGAGCGAAGGAGTACGGTGAGGATGGAGGGAGGAAGGGGAGCTATAAAAAGTGGGGTGGGGGATCGAGCGGCCGAGCTGTCAGCGGAGAGGCGAGCTGATGAAGACCCGAGATGCGGCCGGCCATTGAGTACGGCCGCCGTCAGTCACGGCCGTAATCGATGGTCGCGGCCGCAGCTGGGCCTGCCTGGGTGGACGCGCGCGCATCTGCCTGCCTCTCCCTGGGCCCCGCTCACTCCACGGCCGGACACGGTAACGCGCCCTCCCGTCCTTGTTAGGAACCATTGTCCACCGCGAGGTCCGCTTTTTACCGGACGCCCGAGACGCCGCGTCCTCGCGGAATCCCCTTTTCACGGATCCGCGCGGCATTATTTGCTACTTGTTTGCGCAAATACGGGCGGCTCTGACCTCCCTGCTTCTCCTTTCATCTCCTCCCGGTCCGGATCCTTACAGGCCGATCCGGCAGTGGAAGATTCTACTTGCCGCAGTTGCATGTCGGGACCACCGCTCGCAACGCTGTCGCAGTAGAACCACCAGTGTGCTTGATACCAGACTGCTGAAAATAAATGCCTGTCGTTAACTAACTTCTTCTGTGCTGATTTCAAAACTGTTACAAGGTTTCTTCCAACATCTACAGTTTTCATATTGGAATAAATTTTACGAGGGTCACTCCAAAAGAAATGCACACTATTTTTGTAAAAACAGTTTTCATTCTGCATGTGTGAAAGTTTTACATTGTGTAGATACATCATTCCCGCTTGTTTTCAAACTTAGTTCAACCTGTTCCCGTGAACTGTGCCGTCACAGCATGTCTTCAAGATGGCTGCTACACTTGACGTTCGTCAGAAGCAACGTCCTGTCATAGAATTCCTGTGCTGTGAAAACGAGACAGTGGGAAACATCCACAAGAGGTTGAAAAAGGTGTATGGAGATGCTGCTGTCGATCGCAGTACAGTTAGTCGGTGGGGAAGCAGGTTACGTGATGAAAGCGGGCGCGGCAATATTGAGGCTCTTCCTCGTAGCGGCAGTCCTCGTACTGCACACACTCCAGACAATGTGCAGAGAGTTAACGAATTGGTGACTGCTGACAGACGCTTCACAGTGAACGAATTGTCACGCTACGCTGGGATAGGGAAAGGAAGTGCTTGCAATATACTGAAAGTGTTGGTGTTAAAAAAGGTTTGTACCAGGTGGGTTCCCAGGATGTTGACAGTGGCTCACAAAGAAACAATAAAAATTGTATGCAGCGAACTTTTGGAACAGTACGAGAATGGGGGAGAGGAATTTCTTGGAAGAATTTTGACAGGTGATGAAAGATGGCTCCATTATTTTTCACCAGAGATGAAGAAGCAATCAATGGAATGACATCATGCAAATTCACTCAAGGAAAAAAAATTCAAAACCACACCTTCTGCTAGAAAATTTATGGCTACGGTGTTTTTCGATTCCGAAGGCTCAAATGGCTCTGAGCACTATGCGACTTAACTTCTGATGTCATCAGTCGCCTAGAACTTAGAACTAATTAAACCTAACTAACCTAGGGACATCACACACATCCATGCCCGAGGCAGGATTCGAACCTGCGAACGTAGCGGTCGCTTGGTTCCAGACTGCAGCGCCTAGAACCCCACGGCCACTCCGGCTGGCAGATTCCGAAGGACTCTTGCTTGTGGACATAATGCCAAGTAGAACCACCATAAATTCTGATGAATATGTGACGACACTGAAGAAACTTCAAGCTCGACTGAGTCGTGTTCGACCACATCGGCAAAAGTAGGATGGTTTGCTGTTGCACGACAATGCACGGCCACATGTCAGTCAACAAACCATCGAAGCGATCACAAAACTCGGATGACAACACTGAAACACCCGCCTTACAATCCTGACCTGGCTTCAAGTGACTACCATCTCTTTGGGAAACTGAAAGACTCTCTTCGTGGAAGAAGGTTTGAAAATTATGACTCTCTTGTGCTCGCCGCCAAACAGTGGCTCCAACAGGTTGGTCCAGAATTTTACTGTGCGGGTATACAGGCGCTGGTTCCAAGATGGCGTAAGACAGTTGAGAGGGATGGAAATTATGTGGAGAAATGAAAATATTGTTCCTAAAGGATGTATCTACACACTGTAAAACTTGCAAACATGTAGAATAACAGATGGATTTAAAAAAAATAGTGTACATTTCTTTTGGAGTGACCCTCGTATTTTATTTATAGAGCTCCGTGCCTCAACCTGTATAAACGGAACCCTTAGGATCGTTTTGTTGTCTCTCTGTCTGTCCGTCCGACTGTTAAGAACCCTTTTCCCAGGAACTGGTCGACGTATCAAGTTTAAATTTAAGTCACATGTCAAGGTATATGGTCCCATGGCAATGTAAAAATTTAAGCTCCCAAGCCAATTCACTCAAAATACACGATCATTTGTGTGACACATTTTGATATTCGAAAACCGACTCATCAAAACCTGTATGATACTTCCCATTGACCTACACTCACGCTCATAAATTGACGATAATTGCAGACTGTGGTGCCACACAACGTAGCACTACACAAAACTGGCGCTAATAAATGGTTCAAATGGCTCTGAGCACTATGGGACTTAACTTCTAAGGTCATCAGTCCCCTAGAACTTAGAACTACTTAAACCTAACTGACCTAAGGACATCACACACATCCATGCCCGAGGCAGGATTCGAACCTGCGAAGGTAGCGGTGGCGCGGTTCCAGACTGTAGCGTCTAGAACCGCTCGGCCACCCGGTCGGCTGGCGCTAATAGCATAGGCACATAGGAAACACATACGACACAGATCTGTAAGTCCACGGTATTGGTGATAAGTTGAGAAAACCATCCCGAAACACATGTGCTACAAAACGCCGGCCGGGATGGCCGTGCGGTTCTAGGCGCTACAGTCTGGAGCCGAGCGACCGCTACGGTCGCAGGTTCGCATCCTGCCTCGGGCATGGATGTGTGTGATGTCCTTAGGTTAGTTATGTTTAATTAGTTCTAAGTTCTAGGCGACTGATGACCTCAGAAGTTAAGTCGCATAGTGCTGAGAGCCATTTTTTGCTACAAAACGCCACTGTTTCCTGCGATTGTACCCCGTGATCAATATGGGATATGATCACCATGTACACGTACACAGGCCGCACAACGGGTTGACATACTCTGGATCACGTGGTCGAGTAGCTGCTGGGGTATAGGCTCCCATTCTTGCACCAGTGCTTGTCGGAGCTCCTGAAGTGTCGTAGGGGTTTGAAGACGTGCAGCGATACGTCGACCGATAGCATCCCATACGTGCTCTGTGGGGTTTACGTCTGGAGAACAGACAGGCCACACCATTCGCCTGATATCTTCTGTTTCAAGGTAATCCTCCACGATGGCAGCTCGGTGGGGCCGTGCGTTATCATCCATCAGGAGGAAGGTGGGACCCACTGCACCGCTGAAAAGGCGGACATACTGGTGCAAAATGACGTCCCGGTACACCGGACCTGTTACAGTTCTTCTGTCAAAGACATGCAAGGGTGTACGTGCACCAATCATAATCCTACCCCACAACATCAAACACGACCCCCATACAGGTCCCTTTCAAGGACATTAAGGGGTTGGTATTTGGTTCCTGGTTCACGCCAGATGAAAACCCGGCGAGAATCACTGTTCAGACTATACCTGGACTTGTCCGTGAACATAATCTGGGCCCACTGTTCCAATGGCAATGTACTGTGTTCTTGAAACCAGGCTTTACGGGCTCTCCTGTGACCAGGGGTCAGTGGAATGCACCTTGCAGGTCTCCTGGCGAATAAACCATATCTGTTCAGTCGTCTGTAGACTGTGTGTCTGGAGACAACTGTTCCAGTGGCTGCAATAAGGTCCCGAGCAAGGCTACCTGCAGTACTCCGTCACCGTCTGCGGGCACTGATGGTGAGATATCGGTCTTCTTGTGGTGTTGTACACTGTGGACGTCCCGTACTGTAGCGCCTGGACACGGTTTCTGTCTGCTGGAATCGTTGCCATAATCTTGAGATCACACTTTGTGGCACACGGAGGGCCCGTGCTAAGACCTGCTGTGTTTGACCAGTCTCCAGTCGCCCTAGTATTCTACCGCTCATAACGTCATCAATATGTGTTCTTTCAGGCATTCTCAACACACAGTCACCTTTAGCACGTTTGAAAACGTCTGGATACTTACTCGCTGCACCGTACTCTGACATGCACCAACACACCTCAGCGTATGTGGTCTGCTGCCAGCGCCACCGTGCGACGACCGCAGGTCAAATGCACCGCATGGTCATACCCCGAGGTGATTTAAACGCGCAAACCTCCCACCAAAGCGTTGTTTAGCCATGTATCAGCATTATCCTTCATTTATGAGCATGAGTGTAGAATCATAAAATTTGGCAGGCAGCAATGTTTCACAGTAAAAGTAAAGAAAAGAATCCGAAAATAGTTAATCTATAATTATATAAAAGGAAAAAATATATTTTGTCATTTTTCATCTGTTTGCCTGTCCGGCTGTTAAGACCGCTTTTTGTCTTGAACAGGTTGGCGTACAATATTAAAATTTATCTCGCATATTGAGGTCTATTATCCCTTGGTGATGTAAAAATTATAAGCTTGTACGTCAGTGCAGTCAGAAGATACGGACATTTATGTCTCGTGTATGTAGAATCGTGACATTTGGCAAGAAGCAAGGCTTCACTGTGAAAGTAAAGTAAAAAATCTGAAAACTGCTTAATTGTAACTATATAACATAAAAAAATATCTTTTGGTATTAGAACATACATTGCAATCAAAAAAATTGTTCAAATGGCTCTGGGCCCTATGGGACTTAACATCTGAGGTCATCAGTCCCCTAGAACTTAGAACTACTTAAACCTAACTAACCTAAGGACATCACACACATCCATGCCCGTGGCAGGATTCGAACCTGCGACCGTACCGGTCGCGCGGTTCCAGACTGAAGCGTCTAGAACCGGACGCCCACAGCGGCCGGCCATTGCATTAATCATCCGTCAAATGCATAACAGACAAACATTCCAACAAACAGAAAAGGTAACTTGTGATCATGTTTTAGTAGGTAAATAAAAATATTTTATAAATTTTTTATATCTCCTAAAGTTCCCTGCCCGTTTCATTTTGTATGGCCGGGTAAGTATGAGGAACTACTGTAGAGATTTTTATACGATCTTCTAATTCCCGGAATCGATATCTTGCTAGTATCTATAAAGAGAAAAGCAAAAATCTTTTAGATTCGCGATTCGAAGGATGAATGAACTATGTAGATAGATAGGTAATTAATTTTGCACAGAATCCTCCGTGTAGGAGTTCTACTAGCACTCGGCCAATTTTTTGTTGTAGGACAGTTGTTGCCAATTATTTTGAGATCATTACCCCTGAGCGCAACCAGATAGTGGCTAGGTACCTCCTACACCTCCCCATCCGTCACCCTCCCTACAGTCATCTACATTAGCGACTAATTAAACATTAGAATTAAAAACTATGTTCTTTGAACTCTTCCGTTTTTAAAATGATTAAAAATAAACGGTATTTCGTTTACGTAGGTGTTTTACAAAACCGCCAACTAATGTGTCCATGCGCCAAATGGTTCTGCTTACACTGAGGTGACAAATGTAATGGGACACCTCCTAATATAGTGTCGGACCTCCTTTTTTCCAGGCGTAGTGCAGCCGCCCGACATGGCACCGACTCAACAAGTCGTTGGAAGTCCCCTGTCGGAATTTTGAACCATGCTGCCTCTATAGCCCACCATAATTGCGAAAGTGTTGCCGATGCAAAATTTTGTGCACGAACTTACCTATCTATTATGTCGCATAAATTTTCGATGAGATTCATGTAGTGCGATCTCGGTGGCCAAATCATTCGCCCGAATTGCCCAAAATGTCCTTCATACCATTCGCGAACAGTGGCATGACGGATTGTCAACCATAAAATTTCCATCGTTTAGTGGCTGCCAAACCGAGCGAGGTGGCGCAGTGGTTAGACACTGGACTCGCATTCGGGAGGACGACGGTTCAATCCCGCGTCCGGCCATCCTGATTTAGGTTTTCCGTGATTTCCCTAAATCAGTCCAGGCAAATTCCGGGATGGTTCCTCTGAAAGAGCACGGCCGACTTGCTTCCCCATCCTTCTCTAATCCGATGAGACCGATGACCTTGCTGTCTGGTCTCCTTCCCCAAACAACCCAACCCAACCCAAGTGGCTGCAAATGGTCTGCATGTAGCCGAATATAACCATTTTCAATGATCGATACAGTTTGACCAGAGGACCCAGTCCATTCGATGTAAACACAGCCCACACCATTATGCAGCCACGACCATCTTGCAAAGTGCCTTGTTGACAATCTGGGTCCGTGGTCTAACTGAAATCGGGGCTTGTGTGTACAGCTCACGGTTTCCCAGTTGTCTAGGGTGCAGCCGATACGGTCACGAGCCAAGGAGAGCTGTTAGCAAAGGCACTCATGTCGGTCGTCTGCTGCCATGGCCCAGATTCCGCCCTACTGTGCTAGGGGATACGTTCGTCGTACATCCGACATTGATTTCTGCGGTTATTTCACACAGTGTTGATTGTCTGTTAGTTCAAATGGTGCAAATGGCTCTAAACACTATTGGACTTAACATCTGAGGTCATCACTCCCCTAGACTTGGAACTACTTAAACCTAACTAACCTCAGGACAACACACACATCCATGCCCGAAGCAGGATTCGAACCTGCGACCGTAGCAGCAACGCGGTTCCGGACTGAAGCGCCTAGAACCGCTCGGCCACAACTGCCGGCTGTCTGTTAGTCGCGCATTTTGAGGCGTCATGTCACGGACTGCGCGGCCCCTCCCGCCGGAGGTTCGAGCCCTCCCTCGGGCATGGATGTGTGTGTTGTTCTTACAAGGGAACCTCCCCATCGCACCCCCCTCAGATTTAGTTATAAGTTGGCACAGTGGATAGGCCTTGATAAACTGAACACAGATCAATTGAGAAAACAGGAAGAAGTTGCGTGGAACTGTGAAAAAATAAGCAAAATATACAAACTGAGTAGTCCATGGGCCACATAAGCAACATCATGGACAATGTGAGCTCAGGAGCGCCGTGGTCTCGTGGTAGCGTGAGCAGCTGCAAAACGAAAGGTCCTTGGTTCAAGTCTTCCCTCCAGTGAGAATTTTACTTTCTTTATTTTTACATCGTTATTATCTGTCCGTTCGTTCATTGACGTCTCTGTTCACTGTAATAAGTTTAGTGTCTGTGTCTTGCGACCGCATCGCAAAACCGTGCGATTAGTAGACGAAAGGACGTGCCTTTCCAATGGGAACCGAAAACATTTGATCGCAAGGTCATAGGTCAACCGATTCCTCCACAGGAAAACACATCTGATATATTCTATACGACACTGGTGACGGCATGTGCGTCACATGACAGGAATATGTTGTCCACCCACCTAACTTGTACACTTGGCGAATGGGTAAAAAGATTCTTCTACCTTGCCCGATTTAGGTTTTCTTGTGGATGTGATAATCACTCCCAAAAAAGTGATGAAAACACAATAGTTTGTCACATAAACTGAAAATAAAAAAATTAAACTTTTCAGTCGATGGAGGATTTGAACCAAGGACCTCTCGTTCCGCAGCTGCTCACGTTACCACGAGACCACGGCGCTCCTGTGTTCTTAGAGTCCTTGATGTCGCTTATCTTCCCATGAACTACTCAGTTTGTATATTTTGCTAATTTTTTCACAGTTCCACACAACTTCTTCCTGTTTCCTCAAGTGATCTGTGTTCAGTTTTCAAGGCCTATCCACTGTGCCAACTTATAACTAAATCTGAGGGGGGTGCGATGGGGAGGTTCCCTTGTTAGCATAAGTTAGCTTAAGTAGTGTGTAAGCCTATGGACCGATGTCCTAAGTAGTTAGGTCCGTTAGGAATTCACACGTATTTGAACATTTTGATTGTCTGTTATCACCGGCAACTCTACTCAAACGCCGTTGCTCTCGGTCGTTGAGTGAAAGCCGTCGGCCACTGCATTCTCCGTGGTGAGAGGTAGTACCTGAAATCTGGTATTCTTGGGTCACTCTTGACACTGTGGATCTCTGAATATTGAATTCCATAACGATTTTGAAAATGGAATGCTCCAACTTCCATATCGCGTTGAAGACTGTTAATTTCCGTCGTGCGGTCATAAGCAGGTCGGAATCCTTGGTTCAAATGGCTCTGAGCACTATGGGACTCAACTGCTGAGGTCATTAGTCCCCTAGAACTTTGAACTAGTTAAACCTAACTAACCTAAGGACATCACAAACATCCATGCCCGAGGCAGGATTCGAACCTGCGACCGTAGCGGTCTTGCGGTTCCAGACTGCAGCGCCTTTAACCGCACGGCCACTTCGGCCGGCTCGGAATCCTTTTCACATGAATCATCCTAGTGCAAACGATAGCTTTGCCAAAGCATTGCCCTATTATACCTTGGGTACGCAATACCGCCGCCATCTGTATATGTGCATATCGTTATCCCATGACTTTTGTCGTCTCAGTATAACTTTTCAGCTTTTTCGCTATTTATTTTATTTTTTTTTAAATAAAACTATAAACATCGATCAAGAGGGAAAATTATATTCACTAATGATAATGACTGCGGACTTGTACAATGTTTTTATGCCAGTTGTAGAGAGCGTGTTTATTGCTGCGAAGTGAATAATGAAGAATTTCTGGTCTACTGCGGAAACTACCTACAACTAGAAGAAAGCACTTTCATAAGATAGTAATGCGTATCTGATGTATATGTTTCAATTTTAGTATCATAGATGGATGGCGCAAGATACAAACCTGCGTGAGTAGTGAGTGGACTATGTGAGAAAGACGTTCATACATTCGTTTCCACCACATTGTGTCAGGTGTTAATGCTGTTATTTGAAATGGAAAAATGTAATGATTGGTAACTTACGCAGTTAGTATTACAGTCATATGAAATAGTGCTATAGAAACCATATTTTTGAACTAATTTAGTTTCGTGACCCAAACACGACTGAATCCTTTTGTTTTTCCTCCTCAGACAGTTTCATTTTACCCCTCAGACGGTAATTACCACCACTTTGGGAACAACTGTTGTAGGAAGACCAAGAACAGCGTGCTCGGATTAAAAAGGGTCTAAGATAGAGATGGAGTCTCTCGCCCCTACTCTCCATACTTCCAGTAAGTAATGACAAAGATGAAAGGGAGAGAAACTTTCTAATGAAAGAAGAAGGTACGAGAGTCGATATGGAAGACCTAGTGGATTGAGTATCAGTGGTGGATACAGTAAAACCTCAAGGAGGGGCCGCTATTACCGCAATAAAGAATAATCAAGTCACATGTAAAGTCTAAAGAAAGTTTTACTTAAACTGATTATACACATATACAAGACAATGCCATCTTAAGATATAAAAAAGTTACAGTTGTGGTTCTCTTCCATATATGATGAATTCTGTGCGCCTATTCTTCCTGGAAAATTGGTTAATTATATCGTCAATAGGACAATCAATTTCCCGGTGAACGTTCAACAGAGCTAAGCCATTAAGTCGAGCCTCCTACATTGTTGACCTCAGTCATGTCTTTGTACGCCGCAATGTTGGAAAACTTCTTTCTACTGTAGGTAAACAAGCAAATATTTTGTACACCGTGTGCAAAGTAGAACAGTCAGATCTAGGACAGACAGACAACGCTTGCATAACAGAATCACGATCATTAAGGGCGTTTATGCTCGTTTGCTTGTACTGAAGAATCTGTCCCATTAGTCTCTTCAAAGAACGGTAGTTCAGTTAAGCACTGATTCAATTTATGTGCCCGATCATTACCGTCATGTTTCAGTAGTTGTGAGGGCAAAAGTACGTTGAATTTTAAATGATAAATATTTTCTTCAGCAAAACGTTCTCTCACGTCAGTTGTAACAAGGTCCATGTTGGAATAAAAACAATTCTTTTCCAATATGTCATTGCATCATCATTATGATCACAGTTTTCCCTGTGTCTTTGTCTCGTAGCAATATTTTTACTGAGAAATTACTATGAATTTCTATTATTAATACTTCACAATCAACAGATCACTCTCACTCTTGATTAATCTTCACACTGTCACTTGCTACAACTAGGACTTTTTACTTATTCATTCTTCAGTCGTAATATTTCTGCTTCTGAACGTAAACTAGCTTCCTAGTCGGCTAATAGTCCGTATTTATAACGCTACGTATCGAAGGTTCTCTGAACAACAAATGAGTAGAATATCCGCGACTTTTCTCGAACAAATGCCAGCCAGAATGACGTATCGAGATCACTAGAACGGCCGCGACTTTTATCGTAGATATGTGTTAGGTATCGATATGCCAGACAGAAACGTATCAAGCACGATGACGCGGACGCGCGCGCTACGTAGGAAAGTACAACTGCTCGATAACTCGACTGAGTTGAGTCGACTGACGAAACATATGAACGAATAGCGTGCGGGCTGACTGGCGGGGTGGGGGTGGGGGGCGGCGTGGGTGGCAAAGCGGACAGCCTTGTACAAGTACAAACAGCTTTGGAACATTTGTGAACAAATGAGGTGGAATCTATGCATAACATCCATACGGGATTTATATACTGAAGAGCCAAAGAAACCTGTATACCTGCCTAATATCGTGTAGGGGGTCCGCGAGTACGCAGAAGTGCCCAGCATGCCGTGACATGGACTCAACTAATGTCTGAAATAGTGTTGGAGGAAATGGACACCATGAATCCTGCAGGGCCGTCCATAAATCCGCAAGAGTACGAGGGGGTGGAGATCTCTTCTGAACATTACGTTGCAAGGCATCCCAGATATGCTCAATAATGTTCATTTCTGGAGAGTCTTGTGGTCAGCGGAAGTATTTAAACTCAGAAGAGTGTTTCTGGAGGCACTCTGTAGCAATTCTGAACGTGTGGAATGTCGCATTGTCCTGCTGAAATTGCCCAAGTCTGTCCGAAAGCACAGTGTGCATGAATGGATGCAGGTGATCAGACAGTACGCTTACGTACGTGTCACCTGTTAGGATCGTACCTAGACGTATCAGGGATCCCATATCACTCCAGCTGCACACGCCCAACACCATTATAGAGCTTCCATCAGCTTGAACAGTCCCCTGCTGAGACGCAGAGTCCATGGATTCATTAGGTTGTCTCCATACCCGTACAAGTCCATCCGATCGGTACAATTTTAAGGGAGACTCCTCTGATCAGGCAACATGTTTCCAGTCATCAACAGTCCAATGTCGTTGTTGACGGGCCCAGGCATGGCGGAAAGCTTTGTCTCGTGCAGTCGTCAAGGGTACACGAGCGGGCCTTCGGCTCCGAAAGCCCATATCGATTATGTTTCGTTGAATGGTTCGCACGCTGACACTTGTTGATGGCCCAGCACTGAAATCTGCAGCAATTTGCGAAAGGGTTGCACTTCTGTCACGTTGTACGATTCTCTTCAGTCGTCGTTGTTTCCGTTGTTGCAGGATTTCTTTCCGGCCGCAGCGATATCGGAGATGTGATGTTCTATCGGATTTCTGATATTCAGGGTAGACGGGAAAGTCCCCACTTCATCGTACCTCGGAGATACTGTTTCCCATCGCTCGTGAGCCAACTAAAACACCACGTTCAGACTCATTTAAATCTTGATAACCTACCATTGTAGCATCAGTAACCTATCTAACAACTGCGCCAGACACTTGTTTTATAAAGGCGTTGCCGACCGCAGCGCCGTATCCTGCCTGTTTACATATGTCTGTATCTGAATACGCATGCCTATAACATTTGCTTTGACGCTTCAGTGTAAAATCACTGGGGTAAGTAGCAACCAAACGATTATTGCCTTATAACAAAGAGAAACCTCCCGAAATTTTGGTCAGATTTCGGAGATTTGAACTATCTTCGATCTGAAACATCGTGGAAGATTAAAACTGTGTGCCGGCAGGGTCTCAAACTCGGAGTCTAACCTTTTGGGGGAAATGCGCTAAACGGCTGAGCTATCCAGGCAAGACTCAAGAATGTCGTCACTGTGGTGCCCGGATAGCTCAGCCGTCAAGCGCGTTTCCCGCGAAAGGCTGTCCTCTGGGTTTGTGTCTCCGTCCAGTACGCAGCTATAGTCTGCCAGCAAGTCTGGAAATCAACAGGCACTCTGCTGCAGAGCGAAATTTTCTTTCTAGTATTTTAAATTTTTTTTCTGGGACAATATCGTAATTCGTGTGTGTGTGTGTGTGAATAGATAAAACCGTGCCTACATAAGAGTGTTCGGGTTGTGGATGTTGGCTGGCGTCTGTACTACGTATTTGGGTACTCGCTGCTCTCCGAAAGTCGAACGGCGGGTTGCATAGCCCCAAGGCGCCCGTGTTCGCGCGCGGCAGAGTTAGCTCTCAGTTTGAAATATCCTCAGCGAGGGCAAATACTGGAAATAAGCGCGAGAATTACCAAAGACCGAGGGATGGGGAAATACGTGGCTCTGGACAGCGGTCGGTACAGCCTCTAGCGCAGCAGTTATATGGCGAAGTACCGTCAGGAGAAACCTGCACAAATATTCGGTCACATCTTGATAAAATTGCTAAGTGGCACTTCAAATGTTAATGTAAAATCGTGCAATTCACAGAAAAAGAAAGAAAAACATAGTATCCTAACAGCATAGTACCAGTCAGTCACAGTTGGAATCGATAAACTCTTACAAATACCTGGGTGTAACAGTGGGGATGTGAAATAGAACTATCACATAAGTTCAGTCGTGGGTGAAGCAGGGCATTGGTAGAATACTAGGAAATTGCAATCACTCTACAAATGAGATTGCATACAAAACATTCCCATCCTAGAATACTGCGCAAGTGTGTGGCAGCCGAACCTGATAGGATTAATAAGGAATATTGAACGGATAAAAAGACTTCTAGTATCAGCCGCACGCAGTTGACGTCAGCAAGTGTATGGGCCTGAAGATGACGTTGTTACAACTTTGAAACAAGTTGCCAAAATAAAATCGACACTTTAAATACAGCTGCAGGAACTTCTTCATTTTTAATATGCTGACGTCCCACTGTCCTCCATTTCAACTATGGATGTACGAAGGATAAAAAGAAGGCCGGCACGAATGGTCACAGGCTTCTTTGACCCGAGGCTGAGTGTCACGGAGTCGCTGAAAGAATTGAATAAGTAGATGCTTGAAGAAACACGCAAACTATCCTCCGAAACCCTACTTCGGATGTTTCTGGAACCAGCTTTAAGTGAGTAATCTAGAATGTGCTATTTCAAATGGCTCTGAGCACTATGGGACTTAACATCTGATGTCATCAGTCCCCTAGAACTTAAAACTACTTAAACCTAATTAACCTAAGGACATCACACTCATTCATGACCGAGGCAGGATTCGAACCTGCGACCGTAGCCGTTGCGCGGTTCCAGACTGAAGCACCTAGAATGTGCTACAACACCTACGTAATACACCCATAGGAATCGCGAAAACAAGATTAAGCTATTTACGGCAAACTCCGAGACCTGTAAGCAATCATTCTCCCACGCTCCGTATGCGAATGGAACAGGAGAAAGCCCTAGAAACTGGTAAAATGCAAACTACCCTCTGTTATGCACTTCACAGTCGTTTTCAGAGCGTAGACGTATATGGATAGCGTCGGAACTTCCATGAGGCTTTTCGCAGATGGTGCTGTTGTACACAGAGGAGTCACAACGCTCGAAAATTGTAGCGAAATGCAGAAAGACCTACAACGGATCGACGTTTGGTGCAGGGAGTGGCAACTGATGCTCAACACAAACAAATGTACCGTACTGCGTATACATGGACAGAAAGATCTATTACTGAACGATTAAAGGATGGCAAAACAATTACTGTAAGCAGTCATACCCATTAAATATCTAGGAGTATGCATCGAAGCAATTTGAAGTGGAACGATCACATAAAAGAACTCGCAGGTAAGGAGATGTCAAAATGAGATTCATTATCCTCAGGAAGCGTAGTTCATCCACAAAGGAGGCTGCTTACAAAAGCCTCGTTCGACGAATACGTTATTATTGCTCGTCCCTCTGGGGTCCATGCCAGATAGGACTGATAGATGAATGTGAGAAGAGTCAAAGGAGAGCAGCGAATTTCGTTACAGCTTCATTTAGCAAGGGCGAAAGCATCACGGTGCTTCTCAGCCAACTTAAGTGCTAGACAAGAGAGGCGTTCTGCATCACGATGTGATCTACTGTTAAAGTTTAGAGAGCATACGATGCTAGAAGCGTCAGCCAATATATTGCTTGCTCCTATGTATATATCACACAAGGCCGGAAGGTGAAATTAGAGAAATTGACGATTGAAACAACAGAAGGGGGAATTAATATTTGTATACAAAGAACTCTTCGACACACGCTGTTAGGTGGCTTGAAGAGTATAGATGCAGTTACTGATATATATATATATATATATATATATATATATATATATATATATATATATATATATATATATATGTTCGTTTGTGCACTGCAGAGTCTCTACTTATTGTTATTTGTTAAATAAGAAGAACTGAGACACTTCCAGAGAAAATGTCGTAGGTGATGTGATACCGAGTCAGAAAACCGTATATTGTTGTAGATTAGCCTAACTATTGTGTTACAGAAAACTGAAAATATGAACAGTACAAATTATGTTAAGTGGTTGCACGACCGCCTTATTTAAAATCTATTTAAATTGTGGAATTTGACAATGGTTCATATCACATCACATAGTTCAAAAAAATAATGCTCCCATCATTGCATCCCACAAAGGATATACATTAGATAGGTTACGAAAAACGACTGCCAGAATACGGTACCCAGCGAGAACTGAAAGAAACTGGGATAAACCTAATCCTGTGCACATCGTGGACAGAGTTTACAAAGGAAATGGGTTCCGTTTTTTCTGATTGCTTCCCTACCTATGCCAGTCTAATCCAACTAATTTGGAACATTTTTTGAAAAAATATGAGCAGGAAGTATCTACAACCTTTCGTTGTAAATTTTGAAGCTCCGAACGCAAACCTGTATAAAAGAGACCACGGTAGAAGACTGGGCGACTTGTGAACATACCTTAAAAGTGGTGAAAGGGAATATATTGAAAAACAAATTGAATAAGCTGCAGTTCAAGATGGGATTTGAAAGTGGTGATGAAGAGAATGAGCAGGGTACCGGCGTGTTGCACTGATACACCTGTCGAAACGACAATTTAAAAACTTTGGAATTCAAATGGTTCAAATGGCTCTGAGCACTATGGGACTCAACAGCTGAGGTCATCAGTCCCCTAGAACTTAGAACTACTTAAACCTAACTAACCTAAGGACATCACACACATCCATGCCCGAGGCAGGATTCGAACCTGCGACCGTAGCAGCCACGCGGTTCCGGACTGAAGCGCCTAGAACCGCTCGGCCACCGCGGCCGGCTACTTTGGAATTACTGCAGAATTTACGGTTATTTATAATACTCAATAAGAAGCGTTACTGCTAGGTAATGTCTATTATTATGACTTACAAATATGCAGTACACACCTTATATACACACATCAAAAAAGTTTTGCATCCCCCCGGTTCGCAGATCTCCTGAAGATAGACGTTGACTGTGGATATTGTATCATAGACACAGTCCCTTTGACTGTTCAGAGATGTCACTAAACCCACCCAAAGATGTAAACAACCATGCATGAGTAGCACCTATTAGACCGAGGAGGTCCGACAGCCGATCATTTCCAGTCATGCCACCAGAAAGGAAGTACACGGCTCGTGTTGTCTGTAGTTCGGCCATGCCTAGACGGTCAGTACCGCGGTTCGATCGCGTCCGCATTGTTACTTTGTGCCAGGAAGGGCTCTCAACAAGGGAAGTGTCCAGGCGTCTCGGAGTGAAGCAAACCGATGTTGTTCGGACACGTAGGAGATACAGAGAGACAGGAAGTGTGGAAGACATGCCTCGCTCAGGCCGCCCAAGGGCTACTACTACAGTGGATGACCGCTACCTACGGATTATGGCTCGAAGGAACCCTGACAGCAACGCCACCATGTTGAATAATGCATTTCGTGCAGCCACAGGACGTCGTGTTATGACTCAAATTGTGCGCAGTACGCTGCATGACTAGCAACTTCACTCCCTATGCCCATGGCGAGGTCCATATTTGTAACCACGACACCATTCAGAGCGGTACAGATGGGCCCAACAACACGCCGAATGGACGCTCAGGATTGGCATCACATTCTCTTCAGCAATGAGTGTCGCATATGCCTTCAACCAGACAATCGTCGGAGCGTGTTGGGAGGCAACCCAGTTAGGCTGAACGCCTTAGACACACTTTCCAGCGAGTGCAGCAAGGTGGAGATTCCTTGCTGTTTTGGGGTGGTATTAAGTGGGGCCACAGTACGCAGCTGGTGGTCATGGAAGGTGCCGTAACGGCTGTACGATACGTGAATGCCATCCTCCGACCGATAGTGCAATCATATCGGCAGCATATTGGTGAGGCTTTCGTCTTCATGGACGACAATTCACGCACCCATTGTGCACATCTTGTGAATGACTAACTTCAGGATAACGACATCGCTCGACTAGAGTGGCCAGCATGTTCGCCAGACATGAACCCTATCGAACATACCTGGGACAGATTGAAACCGCTGTTTATGGACGATGTGACCCAACAACTACTCTGGGGGATCTATGTCGAATCGCTGTTGAGGAGTGGGACAATCTGGACCAACAGTGCGTCGATGAACTTGTGGACAGTATGCCACGATGAATACAGGCACGCATCAATGCAAGAGGACGTGCTACTGGGTATAAGAGGTACCGGTGTGTACAACATCTGGACCACCACCTCTGAAGGTCTCGCTGTATGGTGGTACAACATACAATGTGTGGTTTTCGTGAGCAATAAAAAGGACAGAAATAATGTTTATGTTGATCTCTATTCCAATTTTCTGTACAGGTTCCAGAGCTCTCGGAACCGAGGTGATGCAAACCTTTTTTTGATGTGTGTTTATATCCAGTATCAAAAGTGTTTTAAAGCAGAGTATACCTGTAGTCAAGCATCCATCACCGGTGATGCGACTTCTATGGCAACAAAACACCAGTAGGCTCACTGCCATGTGGTAAAGTTACGTCAGACAAGCAATGATGACCACAACTTCAAACATGTTACGAATCAACGAAGTTGAAAGTACAGCTATAAAATTTTTCTCAACTATCTGCTTACGTAATTAATTCATGCTGTATACCAGCTAACAAAAACAAGTATACTCTGGGACTTGCCGCGTCGTAGCTTTGTAGAAGAAAACTATTAAGAGTAGGTGGTCTTCCAAAGTCCTTTGGAAACAGAACGAAAGTGGATGCACGGAGACGAAACATCCTCCGACGCTCTTCCGTTGTTGATTTAGTAGTTGTCTTGAGACACGTAACGCTGCCCATCAGGTAACGATCGCCTCCAGGTGCGGAACTTGCTTGGACGATTTCGAGCGTTTCGTCATACGAACAGGAGAGCTTAGGCGAATTTCTCTTATCACCTAGACTCGCTTCACCGCAGCGAATGGTTTACTGTAGAGATGGAACAGGATGATGTCCTCCCGTTTTTTGACGTCCTGGTGAAACGGAACCCAGATGGCAAGCTGGGACACAGTGTTTACGGAAAGCCTGCATATACTGATATGTAGGTACGCACCTCCAGTTGTCACTACATCTGCCAGCGTGAAGGCATTTTACGTGCAACTGTTCACAGGGCACGGTTCATCTGCGACCAAGACAGCCATGCAACTGAGCTGTAGCACCTGGAGACAAGATTCTGAAGGAACAGTTACAGCAGCGAGCAAATAGGGTGTTTGTTCAAACAGGCAACAGCAGGAGAAGAGTCAAATGTGTAATTGCACTACTAAGTAAACTGGGCCATCGCAAGCCAAGGGCTACCAAATGTCCTGTCATGGAGGATGCTGGGGAAAATGTACGCACAGTAACGGAGAGACGCCGTGAATATAAACGCCACACTGAATTATGCCAACGACCAAATCAGCCGAGGCTGGCCTAGTATAAATACAGGCCACTACAATAAGGCCAAGATTCTTACGTAATCACTCTACTTTGTGTGAATAAAGAAGGCATTGAAAACAATGTAAGATAGCGGTCTGCGTCACCGAGACTGGAGACCGCCGTTCGTACTCGGGCATCGTTACCTCCTCCACCACTACTATCACCACCACCACCACCACCACCACCACCACCACCACCACTACCCACTGAGGCGGCTGCACGGGTACCGACAGGAGCGAAGTGGTCGTGGAGGAGGCAACGGCCAACATAAGGGGCGATTAAAAAGTTCGCTTCCGAAGGCCGTACAGTCCAGAATCGGTATGCCAATCAGGCAAAACCGCCGTGAGGATTCAGGCAATCACCAACCGACTCACCAGGTTGAAGGTACCGGTTTGGTAAAACACCTTGTCCAGCAGCGTGAAAAAGTCGGTAACTGCGCACTGCACTTCCTCGTCCCACAGGAATCGTAGAGCCTTCAAGACCTTTTCTAAGGGCTGAAGGGGTGATAATCGCTTAGGGAGAAAGCAGGACAACAGGGCGGGTGCTCGAGTGGCTCCCATTTAAGTTGGCGTAACTTCTGCTTTACGACATTTGCGATATGGGGACGCACGTTATCATGAAGCAACAGCATACCTTGGCGCACCATTTGACAACGGTGGTTTTCGACAGACATGCTGCTCCATGCACATTATTCATTCTCCGATGGGAATCTACCGATGTTTGTCTTTCAGCAGCCAATAAAGAATAATAGCACATTGGTCCTGTTTGGACGCATTTGGTAATAACGTCGCCGTAGTTCACGATTTCAGCATTTACCGCACGCACGTCGGAAGACGCGAATGCCGTAGTAACACCTGAATACATGTCGGTCCTCATATACCCGCATCGGAACCGCGCTACTTGGCTTATATGCTCCAGCAACGCCCTCAAACTTTACCTTTATGATCGCCCCTTATGGGACGCCGACGACAGCAAAGCAGCAGTCATTAGGAGACATCTGGAAATGGCAACGAGTCAGTCTGCCGAAATATCGTGGAGAACTTACGATGTGAACCAGATGGACAGCCAAAAGATCTTAAAAAAAAGGTGCACGTAACTCAAAATGCAGTAGATGCCGCCGCCCGGATTGACGCTGAGTTCCTTGACTCACGGAAGGCGTTCGATGCAGTTCTGCACTGCCGCCTAACGAACAGAATACCAATGTACGGGATATCAAGTTTTGTGACTAGCAAACAGAAACCAGGGAATTACTCTTAATGGATAGAAATCTTCGGACCTAAAAATTAGTTCGGACATACCACAATGGAGTACTGTAGGAGAATGATGTTGCACAATACACAGCGTGTTCAGAAGGTATTGACAGGAACGATCATTTGAAGCAAAAAAGTGCTGTAAACATGGGCTCTAAAATGAATACTTTAAGAGCTACGAGCACTTGTTCGGTACCGATACTGTGAGTTACACTCTTCTAATGCAAGTTCTTTGCTCTTCATATTTTGGGAAGATGTACTATATAGCAAAGCAAGGAGAAAAGTCTATTAAACATGGGCTCTAAGCACTTGTTCAGTAGAAGATATATGTTTCACAATAGCGAAAATGAACGGGTGCTCATAGCCCCTGTTTACTGCATCACTTTTCTTTCGAATGATCATTCCTGTCGAATCAAATGGTTTAAATGGCTCTGAGCACTATGGGACTTAACTTCTGAGGTCATCAGTCCCCTAGAACTTAGAACTACTTAAACCTAACTAACGTACGGACATCACACACATCCATGTCCGAGGCAGGATTCGGACCTGCCGCCGTAACGGTCGCACGGTTCCAGACTGTAGCGCCTAGAACCGCTCGGCCACCCCGGCCGGCCCTGTCGAATCCCTGAATGCTGACTACTACTCCTGGGACACACTGTATATAAATGAGCTATTGGATAACATCAGAAGCTCATTGCGGCCGTTTGTGAATGATGTTGCTGTATACAGGGAAGTCCCCTAATGACATCCGAAAAACTGGTTAAGTGCACATTAGGGAAAGGTTCTTCTACACGGAAACCAACACTCATATCAACCGTGCAAACATGCGAAACAGCGCCTCTTCAACTTGTTGGGAAGACAGAGAGAGCATTACATTTTCACGAAATCGCACTCTGCAACTTCCCAGGTACTGACTGGGCTTTTAGCAACATGGTTAAAGCTACAGAAGTGCATGGCATCGAGGCCATTATACTGTATGTGGGCGGATTAAGACCATGCTGACTAGACGAAAGACTGAAGCCACCAACTTGGACGTGAAAATGCTGATCAACACCACTAATACAAGCTACTGTGGAACCTACTGGTGGATAAGCTAGTGATGGAACTAAATGCTAAAGACTATTTTCGCCAAGGATACGCAGACAATTAGGCATAGTAATAGTAATTCGCAAGTACTGTCAACACTGGCACAATGCGCTCTGAACATAGTGCAAAACTGGTGTAGGAAACAGGAGCCAAGGGCCAGTCCTAGGAAAAGTGTTCTAGTATGTTGACGACGCGGAAGCATATCTTGGGCTCTTCGAAGAAATTCGGACAGTAGTACCTACGGGTAACCCTGGATACGAAAATAACGCGGGAGTCTCACATAAAGAATATACACTGATCAGCAAAAACATAATGACCACAGCCCATTGCAACGATGGATGCCGCCGGGTGGTGTTGCGGGCACGTGATGCGGTAGCAAAAATATGTAAGCGGAGCACATATTACTGATGTGACGTGTGTATAAAGAGAACATGGACATCTTTTTGCGGCATTAGCATGAAGCAATCTTTAACGTACAATGACTGAACCAACACAAGGAAGAATAAATATTTTTTAGAGAGTCACTCTCTCTCTGTACTTAATGTTTTTAATAACTAACGATTCTTATCTCTCAAAACACACGCAGTAGTTGCACCATATTTGGAGTAATTAACAGATTTAATTAAATTTTCGTACATTTTATGGTTCAAAAGGGAGTAGAAGCGTCGTACAACGAACAAGCTGATACGCTGACCAAGCTAGGGATCTTGATTCCATTTATTGGACTAGAACCTGTCACAACTACTATTGAGGTCATTTTTAAATCAATATTTCATCCCTGGATCAGGAGGCAGCATCTAGAACATTGGACTAAAACCAAAAACAAAAACATGGCGAACTAATGATGCCGAAAGCATTTTTAACAAAAATTCTGCAATCGTGGTCTTGAACTGCAGGCAGATTAAACTCATGGCAGGTCTAATGACTGGCCGTGTGAACTTCAGGATACATCTGCGAACGATGCTTATAGAGAAAGAAGCCCCTAAGGGCAGTCTATGTGGTACAGGGGTAAAATCGCACCTCATTTAATCTTCTAATGCGAAGCCCTGGAGGCCAAAAGACACAAAATAATTGTCATTAATTCTTGAAGATATTGTGCTTAACATATAGTCATTAAAGGGCCTCCTGCTACTCTTCAAGAGTACTGAATGGCGTTTTGGGGAATGACAGGGAGAGATAGCGCACAATAAGCTCAGTTTCGGTGTAGGCAATAGGGGTTAAGAGCACTGTTATTTTGACTGCACGGTTAAATCAGTCAAACAAACGGAGGCCTCATCGATAGGAAACTTTAACGAAATGCAAGAAGACGTGCAGAAGATCGATGCAGAAAAAACCACTGTTGCATGGTTACGTGATTGCAAAGCAATTGCTGGAAGCAGTCACATCCATTGAATATCTGAAGTACGTAAAGTTAAACGACCACACAAATCTAATTGCAGGAAACGCACATTCCAGACTGAAATCCACTAAAAGAATGCTCATAAAACTTTGTCCATATACGAAGAAGGTAATCTACAAAACCCTCGTTCGACCAATGCTTGAATAATGCTCCTCAGATGGCATTGATAGAGGAAATGGAGAAGATACAACGAAGAGCAGCGCGTTTCGTAACATGTTCGTTTAATAAGTACGAAAGCGTTACACAGATGCTCATCCTAATTGAGTCGCAGACGTTACAAGAGAGACATTGTGCATCACAGTGTGGTTTACTATTGGAATTCTGTGAGCTTACTTTGCTAGAATAGTCGACTAATACACTGCTCCCTCCTACTTATATCTCGTGGAAATATCGTGAAGATAAAACTAGACATATTGGAGTTCTCAATGACTTTCACAACTGGAATAGGAAAAGAGGGAAGCGTCAGTAGCACACAAAGCACTCCGCGCCGCACACCATAAGGCGGTTTGTGCAGTACAGATGTAGATTCAGAAGCGTTCCTTCCTTCTTCCAAGAAGAATTAGCGTTGCACTCTTAATGTTTTTGATATCAATGTAATCTTAAGTTTTACTCTGAAAACTAGAATTTAGGCTCAACCAAAAATAGTACAAAAAACACTAAGTTGATACGTTTTGCGTTGTGTATGGCTCAGCATACTTCTAGTTTGAAATAGAGTATGTCACGACCTCACATCCAATCATGCATAAATATAAAATCAAACTGCAACATATCCATCATACTTTCTAAACATTACTATTGTTATTTTGAAGTGCATAAGTAATGGCGTAGTTAATCACTTGATTAAAAACTTAGAAACTAAAACATAAAGGGCAGTCGATTCGAAATAAAAGCGTCGCGCGATATAGAAGCAATATTGGTATGAAACAGAGAGTGCCGTAATGTGAATTTATGGAATCATAGAAGCAACGCCGAATATCGGAACTTTTTTAGCGTAAGGCGTCGGAGGTGGGTGTGTGGAGTAGAGGGCACTGTTGGAGTAACAAAGTGCCTTGACAATGCTCTGTCACCCTGTATTGAAACGCGTCTCCCCGATAAAACAGGCGGCGCTTCTGTGCTGTGGAATTTCAGTAAGTTAGCTGCAATACTTTGCATTAATGTTGTTGTTGTTGTGGTCTTCAGTCCAGAGACTGGTTTGATGCAGCTGTCCATGCTACCCTATCCTGTGCAAGCTTATTCATCTCCCAGTACCTACTGCAACCTACATCCTTCTGAATCTGTTTAGTGTATTCATCTCTTGGTCTCCCTCTACGATTTTTAGCCTCCACGCTGCCCTCCAATGCTAAACTTGTGGTCTCTTGATGCCTCAGAATATGCCCTACCAACCGATCCCTTCTTGTCAAGTTGTGCCACAAACCCCTCTTCTCCCCAGTTCTATTCAATACCTCCTCATTAGTTATGTGATCTACCCATCTAATCTTCAGCAGTCCTCTGTAGCACCACATTTCGAAATCTTCTATTCTCTTCTTGTCTAAACTACTTATCGTCCACGTTTCACTTTCATACATGGCTACACTCCATAGAAATACTTTCAGAAACGACTTGCTGACACTTAAATCTATACTCGATGTTAACAAATTTCTCTTCTTCAGAAGCGCTTTCCTTGCCATTGCCAGTCTACATTTTATATCCTCTTTACTTCGATCATCATCAGTTATTTTGCTCCCCAAAGAGCAAAACTCATTTATTACTTTAAGTGTCTCATTTCCTAATCTAATTCCCGCAGCATCACCCGATTGAATTCGATTACATTCCATTATCCTCGTTTTGCTTTTGTTGATGTTCATCTTATATCCTCCTTTAAAGACACTGTCCATTCCGTTCAGCTGCTCTTCCAGGTCCTTTGCTGTCTCTGACAGAATTACAATGTCATCGGCGAACGTCAAAGGTTTATTTCTTCTCCATGGATTTTAATTCCTACTCCAAATTTTTCTTTTGTTTCCTTTACTGCTTGCTCAATAGACAGATTGAATAACATCGGGGATAGGCTACAACCCTGTCTCACTCCCTTCCCAACCACTGCTCCCTTTTCATGCCCCTCGACTCTTACAACTGCCATCTGGTTTCTGTCCAAATTGTAAATAGCCTTTCGCTCCCTGTATTTTACCCCTGCCGCCTTCAGAATATGAAAGAGACTATTCGTCGACATCGTCAAAAGCTTTCTCTAAGTCTACAAGTGCTATAAACGTAGGTTTCTCTTTCCTTAACCTCTCTTCTAAGATAAGTCGTAGGGTCAATATTACTTCATGTGTTCCAACATTTCTACGGAATCCAAACTGACCTCCCCCAAGGTCGGCTTCTATCAGTTTTTCCATTCGTCTGTAAAGAATTCGTGTTAGTATTTTGCAGCCGTGGCTTTTTAAACTGATTTTTCGGTAATTTTCACATCTGTCAACACCTGCTTTCTTTGCGATTGGAAGTATTATGTTCTTCTTGACGTCTGAGGGCATTTCGCCTGTCTCATTCGTCTCGCTCACCAGATGGTAGAGTTTTGTCAGGACTGGCTCTCCCAAGGCTATCAGTAGTTCTAATGGAATGTTGTCTACTCCCGGGGCCTTATTTCGAGCCGGCCCGAGTGGCCGTGCGGTTCTAGGCGCTACAGTCTGGATCTGAGCGTCCGCTCCGGTCGCAGGTTCGAATCCTGCCTCGGGCATGGATGTGTGTGATGTCCTTAGGTTAGTTAGGTTTCATTAGTTCTAAGTTCTAGGCGACTGATGACCTCAGAAGTTAAGTCGCATAGTGCTCAGAGCCATTTGAACCATTTGAACCTCCTGCCACAGAACGTCACTAATTCCCACTATGTCTAACTTTAACCTATCCATTTCCATTTTTAAATTTTCTAACCTACCTGCCCGATTAAGTGATCTGACATTCCACGCTCCGATCCGTAGAACGCCAGTTTTCTTTCTCCTGATAACAGCGTCCTCCTGAGTAGTCCCCGCCCGGAGATCCGAATGGGGGACTATTTTACCTCCGGAATATTTTACCCAAGAGGACGCCATCATCATTTAATCATACAGTAAAGCTGCATGCCCTCGGGAAAAATTGCGGCTTTAGTTTCCCCCTTCTTTCAGCCTTTCGCAGTACCAGCACAGTAAGTCCGTTTTGGTTAGTGTTACAAGGCAGATCAGTCAATCATCCTGGTTGTTGCCCCTGCAACTATTGAAAAGGCTGCTGCCCCTCTTCAGGAACCACATATTTGTCTCGCCTCTCACGAGATATCCCACCGTTGTGCTTGCACCTACAGTTCGGTTATCTGTATCGCTGAGGCACGCAAGCCTCCCCACCAACGGCAAGGTCCACGGTTCATGCATTAATCAATTCGTGAAATAATTACATCCACAATTTTAGTACGTGATACATGATAGACGCCCTCAGGCATGAGTTATCACACACGGTCGAAAACCAAATGGGTCACAATCGTAAATCAGTCAAAACCTAAAAATAAAGTTAGGGATCTCGTCAGTGTTTTGCTCAGTGCGGTCACCTTGTTAAATGACCCTTGGATTGCCACCCTCGGAGAGTGAAATGAGACATCAGGACGACAGTAACTTTGTTCATTTAATTTCTTTATTCTGGCCCTCGGCTGCAGTACATCAGCAATGTCTTGGTGGAGGCGTCCAGTTGCCTCTCATGCGAAACAACAGACGTTTAGCACTGTTGACAGTGCAATCGTGGCGCCACTCGAATGCAGCTGTCAGTGGCGTCTCCAGCTGCAACCGTGATGGCAGCGCGGTGGCTCAGTTAACAATAGCTGTGAACTTCCTCCAGTGAGCCGGCGGTTCCCTTGTGCTCAGGGCAGGCTGCCCCATCTCGTTGTCGAACAGAAAACCCCATACTGCATTCCGAAGTGTCGCTCCGGGTGTCACAGGCTCTTGCTGTGGGCTGTGATATTGAGATGAGAATGATTTATTACTCCATTGGCTGTGTACCTATACCCTCCAGACTAAGTTCGTTCAGGACTAAAGGCACGTACTCCAAACACTTTCATGGCGGCAAGTGAGGAATCTTCCGTCTTTCTGCTAGCGTATTTCAGTGTCGGCTCTTGCTATGCCGCGCCCAGATGGCTCCGCTTCACAACGCCAGTCGGTCGTGTTTTTCTTTGCAGCGCATAACACTCTCACCCACCTGCGGCTGGGGGTTGCAACTCTCTTCCTCTCTGGTTTATTTATTGACCGAATATAGTTGATACGCTACAACCTCAATGCAGTTTGTTGTTGTTGTTGTTGCTGTGATACTCAGTCCGAAGAATAGTTTCACAAAACCTTCCACACTAGTCCACTCCATTCCTAGTCTCTTCATCTCTGCATAACAACTGCAACCTACAATAACTTGCTCACTGTACTCAAACTTCGGTTTCCTACTACTATTTTTACACATCACACTCCCATCCATTACGAAATTGACAATTCACTGAGGCCTCAGGATGTATTCTGCGAACCAATCCCTTCTTTCAGTCAATTTGTGTCATAAACTTCTTTTTTCCTAATTCAGTTTACCTCATCGTAGTTATCGGATCTTCAGCATTCTTATGTAGCTCCACATTTCAGAAGCTTCTGTTTTGTTCTTGTCGCCCAAGTTTCACTTCCTCACAGGGATGCAGTGAAGAGAAATACATCTAGAAAAGACTGCACACCACTAAAATTTATATTAGGTGTTAATTATTTTGTTTTATCAAAAGCATTTAGGTCTAATGATATTGACAGCATTTAATTGAGATCATCTTCACTACTGCTAACGTTAGTTATTTTTCTCCGCAAACAGCAAAAATTGTCTACTAGTTTTAGCGCTTTGATTCTTAATATAATTTCTTCAGCATCATATCTCGTAGCTCGACTATATACCACTGTTTTTGTTAACTTTTGTTGTTGTTCATCTCGTAGCGTGTTTGAAAACACTGCCTATTCTGTTCAGCTGTTCTTGCAAATCCATCACCAATTTGAAGATAATTAAAATTTCGTGGACCCCCCCATGAACCATGGACCTTGCCGTTGGTGGGGAGGCTTGCGTGCCTCAGCGTTACAGATAGCCGTACCGTAGGTACAACCACAACGGCCGGCCGAAGTGGCCGTGCGGTTAAAGGCGCTGCAGTCTGGAACCGCAGGACCGCTACGGTCGCAGGTTCGAATCCTGCCTCGGGCGTGGATGTTTGTGATGTCCTTAGGTTAGTTAGGTTTAACTAGTTCTAAGTTCTAGGGGACTAATGACCTCAGCAGTTGAGTCCCATAGTGCTCAGAGCCATTTGAACCATTTGAACCACAACGGAGGGGTATCTGTTGAGAGGCCAGACAAACGTGTGGTTCCTGAAGAGGGGCAGCAGCCTTTTCAGTAGTTGCAAGGGCAAAAGTCTGGATGATTGACTGATCTGGCCTTGTAACAATAACCAAAACGGCCTTGCTGTGCTGGTACTGCGAACGGCTGAAAGCAAGGGGAAACTACGGCCGTAATTTTTCCCGAGGGCATGCAGCTTTACTGTATGATTAAATGATGATGGCGTCCTCTTGGGTAAAATATTCCGGAGGTAAAATAGTCCCCCATTCGGATCTCCGGGCGGGGACTACTAAAGAGGATGTCGTTATCAGGAGAAAGAAAACTGGCGTTCTACGGATCGGAGCGTGGAATGTCAGGTCCCTTAATCGGGCAGGTAGGTTAGAAAATTTGAAAAGGGAAATGGATAGGTTAAAGTTAGATATAGTGGGAATTAGTGAAGTTCGGTGGCGGGAGGAACAAGACTTCTGGTCAGGTGACTACAGGGTTATAAACACAAAGTCAAATAGGGGTAATGCAGGAGTAGGTTTAATAATGAATAGGAAAATAGCAACACGGGTAAGCTACTACAAACAGCTTAGTGAACGCATTATTGTGGCCAAGATAGATACGAAGCCCACACCTACTACAGTAGTACAAGTTTATATGCCAACTAGCTCTGCAGATGACGAAGAAATTGAAGAAATGTATGATGAAATAAAAGAAATTATGCAGATAGTGAAGGGAGACGAAAATTTAATAGTCATGGGTGACTGGAATTCGAGTGTAGGAAAAGGGAGAGAAGGAAACGTAGTAGGTGAATATGGATTGGAGCTAAGAAATGAAAGAGGAAGCCGCCTGGTAGAATTTTGCACAGAGCACAACTTAATCATAGCTAACACTTGGTTTAAGAATCATGATAGAAGGTTGTATACATGGAAGAACCCTGGAGATACTAAAAGGTATCAGATAGATTATATAATGGTAAGACAGAGATTTAGGAACCAGGTTTTAAATTGTAAGACATTTCCAGGGGCAGATGTGGACTCTGACCACAATCTATTGGTTATGACCTGTAGATTAAAACTGAAGAAACTGCAAAAAGGTGGGAATTTAAGGAGATGGGACCTGGATAAACTGAAAGAACCAGAGGTTGTACAGAGTTTCAGGGAGAGCATAAGGGAACAATTGACAGGAATGGGGGAAAGAAATACAGTAGAAGAAGAATGGGTAGCTTTGAGGGATGAAGTAGTGAAGGCAGCAGAGGATAAAGTAGGTAAAAAGACGAGGGCTAGTAGAAATCCTTGGGTAACAGAAGAAATATTGAGTTTAATTGATGAAAGGAGAAAATATAAAAATGCAGTAAATGAAGCAGGCAAAAAGGAATACAAACGTCTCAAAAATGAGATTGACAGGAAGTGCAAAATGGCTAAGCAGGGATGGCTAGAGGACAAATGTAAGGATGTAGAGGCTTATCTCACTAGGGGTAAGATAGATACTGCCTACAGGAAAATTAAAGAGACCTTTGGAGATAAGAGAACCACTTCTATGAACATCAAGAGCTCAGATGGAAACCCAGTTCTAAGCAAACAAGGGAAAGCAGAAAGGTGGAAGGAGTATATAGAGGGTCTATACAAGGGCGATGTACTTGAGGACAATATTATGGAAATGGAAGAGGATGTAGATGAAGATCAAATGGGAGATACTATACTGCGTGAAGAGTTTGACAGAGCACTGAAAGACCTGAGTCGAAACAAGGCCCCCGGAGTAGACAACATTCCATTGGAACTACTGACGGCCTTGGGAGAGCCAGTCCTGACAAAACTCTACCATCTGGTGAGCAAGATGTATGAAACAGGCGAAATACCCTCAGACTTCAAGAAGAATATAATAATTCCAATCCCAAAGAAAGCAGGTGTTGACAGATGTGAGAATTACCGAACAATCAGTTTAATAAGCCACAGCTGCAAAATACTAACACGAATTCTTTACAGACGAATGGAAAAACTGGTAGAAGCCGACCTCGGGGAAGATCAGTTTGGATTCCGTAGAAATACTGGAACACGTGAGGCAATACTGACCTTACGACTTATCTTAGAAGAAAGATTAAGGAAAGGCAAACCTACGTTTCTAGCATTTGTAGACTTAGAGAAAGCTTTTGACAATGTTGACTGGAATACTCTCTTTCAAATTCTAAAGGTGGCAGGGGTAAAATACAGGGAGCGAAAGGCTATTTACAATTTGTACAGAAACCAGATGGCAGTTATAAGAGTCGAGGGACACGAAAGGGAAGCAGTGGTTGGGAAGGGAGTAAGACAGGGTTGTAGCCTCTCCCCGATGTTATTCAATCTGTATATTGAGCAAGCAGTGAAGGAAACAAAAGAAAAATTAGGAGTAGGTATTAAAATCCATGGAGAAGAAATAAAAACTTTGAGGTTCGCCGATGACATTGTAATTCTGTCAGAGACAGCAAAGGACTTGGAAGAGCAGTTGAACGGAATGGATGGTGTCTTGAAGGGAGGATATAAGATGAACATCAACAAAAGCAAAACGAGGATAATGGAATGTAGTCGAAGTAAGTCGGGTGATGTTGAGGGTATTAGATTAGGAAATGAGACACTTAAAGTAGTAAAGGAGTTTTGCTATTTGGGGAGCAAAATAACCGATGATGGTCGAAGTAAAGAGGATATAAAATGTAGACTGGCAATGGCAAGGAAAGCGTTTCTGAAGAAGAGAAATTTGTTAACATCGAGTATAGATTTAAGTGTCAGGAAGTCTTTTCTGAAAGTATTTGTATGGAGTGTAGCCATGTATGGAAGTGAAACATGGACGATAAATAGTTTGGACAAGAAGAGAATAGAAGCTTTCGAAATGTGGTGCTACAGAAGAATGCTGAAGATTAGATGGGTAGATCACATAACTAATGAGGAGGTACTGAATCGGATTGGGGAGAAGAGGAGTTTGTGGCACAACTTGACCAGAAGAAGGGATCGGTTGGTAGGACATGTTCTGAGGCATCAAGGGATCACCAATTTAGTATTGGAGGGCAGCGTGGAGGGTAAAAATCGTAGAGGGAGACCAAGAGATGCATACACTAAGCAGATTCAGAAGGATGTAGGTTGCAGTAGGTACTGGGAGATGAAGAAGCTTGCACAGGATAGAGTAGCATGGAGAGCTGCATCAAACCAGTCTCAGGACTGAAGACCACAACAACAACAACCTTAAAGTTTTTAGACAGGATAAGATTTCCCACCTGAGCTGTTATTCAATATGTTTATTAATCACAGTCACGATTTCACCCTATTACGATATTTCCATGTTTGCTGATGACATGGATTTAAGAGCTGTTACTACGTCAAGTGTCACGTTCTTTTGTATAAATGACGAAGACGGCTGATTAATTATACAACGGAATATACAGGTGTAACGGGTATAAGTACAGATTTTTAAATTGGTGACACAGGACGGTGTACTGAAAAATATTGCATCAGTATTTACGTCATTTTCTGACTAAGAATTACAGTTATTACATGTGGTATGTTTTTCCGTTGGTTAGTACCTCCAAGTACACTACTGGCCGGTAAAATTAGACACCACGAAGATGACGTGCTACAAACGCGAAATTTAACCGACAGGAAGAAGATGCTGTGATATGTAAATGATTAGCTTTTCAGAGCATTCACACAAGGTTGGCGCCGTTGGCGACACTCAGACATGAGGAAAGTTTCCAACCGATTTCTCATACACAGCAGTTGAGCGGCATTGCCTGGTGAAACGTTGTTGTGATGTCTCGTGTAAGGAGGAGAAATGCATACCATCACGTTTCCGACTTTGATAAAGGTCGGATTGTAGCCTATCGCGATTGCGGTTTATCGTATCGCGACATTGTTGCTCGCGTTGGTCGAGATCCAATGACTGTTATCAGAATATGGAATCGGTGGATTCAGGAGGGTAATACGGAACGCCGTGCTGGATCCCAACGGTCTCGTATTACTAGCAGTCGAAATGACAGGCAACTTATCCGCATGGCTGTAACGGATCGTGCAGCCACGTCTCGATCCCTGAGTCAACAGATGGGGACGTTTGCAAGATAACAACCATCTGCACTAATAGTTCGACGACGTTTGCAGCAGCATGGACTATCAGCTCGGAGACCATGGCTGCCGTTACCCTTGACTCTGCATCAGAGACAGGAGCGCCTGCGATGGTGAACTCAACGACGAACCTGGGTGCACGAATGGCAAAAAGTCATTTTTTCGGATGAATCCAGGTTCTGTTTACAGCATCATGATGGTCGCATCCGTGTTTGGCGACATCCCGGTGAACGCACATTGGAAGCGTGTATTCGTCATCGCCATACTGGAGTATCACCCGGCGTGATGGTATGGGGTGCCATTGGTAACACGTCTCGATCGCCTCCTGTTCGCATTGACGGCACTTTGAACAGTGGACGTTACATTTCAGATGTGTTACGATCCGCGGCTCTACCCTTCATTCGGTCCCTGCGAAACCCTACCCTTCAGCAGGAAAATGCACGACCGCATGTTGCAGGTCCTGCACGGGCCTTTCTGGATACAGAAAATGTTCGACTGCTGCCCTGGCCAGCACATTCTCCAGATCTCTCACCAATTGAAAGCATCTGGTCAATGGTGGCCGAACAACTGGCTAGGCACAATACGCCAGTCACTACTCTTGATGAACTGTGGTATCGTGTTGAAGCTGCATGGGCAGCTGTACCTGTACGTGCCATCCAAGCTCTGTTTGACTCAATGCCCAGGCGTATCAAGGTCATTATTACGGCCAGAGGTGGTTGTTATGGGACTGATGTCTCAGTATCTATGCACCCAAATTGCGTGAAAATGTAATCACATGTCAGTTCTAGTATAATATATTTGTCCAATGAATACCCGTTTATCATCTGCATTTTTTCTTGGTGTAGCAATTTTAATGGGCAGTAGTGCAATATTCGCATAGCATTATTTGGCTACATAGCTTGTTCAGATTTTCACTGTTACGAGTGTTGACCTCAAAGCGTTTCGCGGGCAACGTTATCCGCGGACCTCGACGGTCACCCCTACGATGCAGATGGCCGGAGGACTCGGCCGCGGTGGACAAGAATTTGCGTGGGGCAGGGCGCTCGCGGCGTGTCGGGCAGATGCAAATTTTTTCCGCAGTTCCGGAAGGCCGGTCCTTTAGAAAGCCGCCCCCCGCGATATAACGGGCCCCGCGCTCAATAGAGGCATCAGGCAGGCCGGCAGGCGGGTGGGCAAGCGCCGCTGCGGCTGCAGCTGGCGGGCCGTGTCCGGCGCAGCCAAAAAAGTGCCCACCTCGCCACACACGCGCCGCGCCGCTGCAGCAAAAAGTCCTGGCGCGTGTTTTTTAAGACCAGCTGGACGACACGCGCTGGCACGCGGCCGACACACGCTGGGGAAGGCGGCCGCCCCTCCAAGGACCGCCAGGGGGAGCTCGCACCGGTTTACGTATCACAGCAAAAATTACGACAGTGAAAAGTTAGGTAGCACAAGTACGCTGGGCGGTTAATAAAAATGACAGCCGCAACTGCACTGCACGCGCGAGTCACTTATTCGCATCCGCAAGTCCTTTTCTCCCGCACCCGCTGACATTCAAATATCGTGAACCAGTTTAAGGGTCCTTTCTCCCATTCTCCTCAGATTAGATTATATTAGATTAGAGATTAGATTAGTACTTGTTCCATAGATCATGAATACGACACTTCGTAATGATGTGGAACGTGTCAGGTTAATAAAAGGTGTCTATACAAGATATTAAATTACATAAAATATTATATGACACTCAATATTTTTAGTTTTTTTGTGGGGGTTGGGAAATTACCCACTTACTATATCCAAAAATTCATCTACTGAGTAGAAGGAGTTGCCATTAAGAAATTATTTTAATTTTCTTTTAAATGCTATATGGCTATCTGTCAGACTTTTGATGCTATTAGGTGAGTGACCAAAGACTTTGGTGGCAGCATAATTTAGCCACTTCTGAGCCAAAGTTAGATTTATCCTTGAGTAGTGAAGATCATCCTTTCTCCTAGTGTTGCAGCCATGTACACTGCTATTACTTTTGAATAAAGTTGTTAATAACAAATTTCATAAGTGAATATATATATTTTGAGCCTACAGTGAAGATTTCTAGCTCTTTAAATAAGTGTCTGCAGGATGATCTTGGATGAGCTCCAGCAATTATTCTGATTACACGCTTTTGTGCAATGAACACTCTTTTACTCAATGATGGGTTACCCCAGAATACGATGCCATACGAAAGCAGAGAATGAAAATAGGCGTGGTAAGCTAATTTACTCAGTCAACCTATAAAGTAAAATAAGCGACTTTTTGTGGAAAACTAACGAAGCAACCAATAACGTAAAAACACTACCGGAAAAAAAAATTAGTACGCCATTTTAGACATTTCCAATACACTCAAGACTGAAATGCAGGAGGATCTGCATCGAATTGACGCATAGTCCAGGGAATGACAATCGAATCTCAATGTAGACAAATGTAATGTGCTGCGAATACAGAGAAAGAAAGATCCTTTATCATTTAGCTACAATATAGCAGGTCAGCAACTAGAAGCAGTTAATTCCATTAATTATCTAGGAGTAGTCATTAAGAGTGATTTAAAATGGAGTGACCATATAAAACTGTAAATTAAAACTGAAGAAACTGCAAAAAGGTGGGAATTTGAGGAGACGGGACCTGGATAAACTGAAAGAACCAGAGGTTGTAGAGAGCTTCAGGGAGAGCATTAGGGAACGATTGACAACAATGGGGAAATAAATACAGTAGAAGAAGAATGGGTAGCTTTCAGAGACGAAATAGTGAAGGTAGCAGAGAATCAAGTAGGTAAAAAGACGAGGGCTAATAGAAATCCTTGGGTAACAGAAGAAATATTGAATTTAATTGATGAAAGAAGAAAAGATAAAAATGCAGTAAATGAAGCAGGCAAAAAGGAATACAAACGACTCAAAAATGAGATCGACAGGAAGTACAAAATGGCTAAACAGGGATGGCTAGAGGACAAATGTAAGGATGTAGAGGCACATATCACTAGGGGTAAGATAGATACTGCCTACAGGAAAATTAAAGACACCTTTGGAGAAATGAGATCCACTTGTATGAATATCAAGGGCTCAGATGGAAACCCCGTTCTAAGCAAAGAAGGGAAAGCAGAAAGGTGGAAAGAGTATATAGAGGGTCTATACAAGGGCGACCATATTATAGAAATGGAAGAGAATGTAGATGAAGATGAAATAGGAGATACGATACTGCGTGAAGAGTTTGACAGAGCACTGAAAGACCTAAGTCGAAACAAGTCCCCAGGAGTCGACAACATTCCATTAGAACTACTGACAGCCTTGGGAGAGCCAGTCCTGACAAAACTCTACCATCTGGTGAGCAAGATGTATGAGACAGGCGAAATACGCTCAGACTTCAAGACTAATATAATAATTCCAATCCCACAGAAAGCAGGTGTTGACCGCGCGACTGCTACGGTCGCAGGTTCGAATCCTACCGTGGGCATGGATGTGTGTGATGTCCTTAGGTTAGTTAGGTTTAAGTAGTTCTAAGTTCTAGGGGACTGATGACCACAGATGTTAAGTCCCATAGTGCTCAGAGCCATTTGAACCAAAGCAGGTGTTGACAGATGTGAAAATTACCGAACTATCAGTTTAATAAGCCATGGCTGCAAAATATCAACACGAATTCTTTACAGTCGAATGGAAAAATTGGTAGAAGCCGACCTCGGGGAAGATCAGTTTGGATTCCGTAGAACTGCTGGAACACGTGAGGCAATACTGACCCTGCGACTTATCTTAGGAAATAGATTAAGGAAAGGCAAATCTACGTTTCTAGCATTTGTAGACTTAAAGCTTTTGACAGTGTTGACTGGAGTACTCTCATTCAAATTCTGAAGGTGGCAGGGGTAAAATACAGCGAGCGAAAGGCTATTTACAATTTGTACAGAAACCAGATGGCAGTTATAAGAGTCGAGGAGCACGAAAGGGAAGCAGTGGTTGGGAAGGGAGTGAGACAGGGTTGTAGCCTATCCCCGATGTTATTCAATCTGTATATTGAGCAAGCAGTAAAGGAAATAAGAGAAAAATTCGGAATTGGAATTAAATTCCATGGAGAAGAAATAAAAACTTTGAGGTTCGCCGATGACATTCTAATTCTGTCAGAGACAGCAAAGGACGTGGAAGAGCAGCTGAACGGAATGGACCGTGTCTTGAAAGGAGGATATAAGATGCACATCAACATAAGCAAAACGAGAATAATGGAACGTAGTCGAATTAAATCAGGCGATGCTGCGGAAATTAGATTAGGAAATGAGACGCTTAAAGTAGTAAATGATTTTTGCTATTTGGGAGCAAAATAACTGATGATGGTCGAAGTAGAGAGGATATAAAATGTAGACTGGCAATGGCAAGGAAAGCGTTTCTGGAGAAGAGAAATTTGTTAACATTGAGTACAGATTTAAGCGTCAGAAAGTCTTTTCTGAAAGTGTTTGTATGTAGTGTAGCCATGTATGGAAGTGAAACGTGGACGATAAATAGTTTAGACAAGAAGTGAATAGAAGCTTTCGAAATGTGGTGCTACAGAAGAATGCTGAAGATTAGATGGGTAGATCACATAACTAATGAGGAGTAATTGAACAGAATTGGGGAGAAGAGGAGTTTGTGGCGCAACTTGACGAGAAGAAGGGATCAGTTGGTAGCGCATATTCTGAGGCATCAAGGGATCACCAATTTAGTATTGGAAGACAGCGTGTAGGGTAAAAATCGTAGAGGGAGACAAGAGATGAACACTCTAAACAGATTCAGAAGGATGTAGATTGCAGTAGGTACTGGGAGATGAAGAACTTTGCACAGGATAGAGTAGCATGGAGAACTGCATTAAAGCAGTCTCTGGACTGAAGACCACAACAACATCATATAAAATTAATCGTCGGTAAAGCAGATGCCAGACTGAGATTCATTGGAAGAATCCTAAGGAAATGCAGTCCGAAAACAAAGGGGGTAGGTTACAGTACACTTGTTCGCCCACTGCTTGACTACTGCTCACCAGTGTGGGATCCGTACCAGATGGGGTTGATAGAAGAGATAGAGAAGATCCATTGGAGAGCAGCGCGCTTCGTTACAGGAGCATTTAGTAATCGCGAAAGCGTTACGGAGATGGTTGATTAACTCTAGTGGAAGACTCTGCAAGAGAGACGCTCAGTAGCTCGGTAGGGGCTTTTGTTGAAGTTTCGAGAACATACCTTCACCGAGGAGTCAAGCAGTATATTGCTCCCTCCTACGTATATCTCGTGAAGATACCATGAGGATAAATTCAGAGAAAGTAGAGGCCACACAGTGTCATACCGACAATCTTTCTTTCCTCGAACAATACGAGACTGGAATAGAAGGGAGAACCGATAGAGGTACTCAAGGTACCCTCCGCCACACGCTGTCAGGTGGCTTGTGGAGTATGGATGTAGATGTAGATCTACTATTGCAACAGTGCATATGGAGTACACGAAATGATTACATTTACAGATTAATAGCACGAGCGGCTCTGATGTGTCAGGTATAGACCATGCTGAAACACCCGTATTAGTGCGCGATGTAACCTTCACAGGCGGCAATGCAGGCGCTGCCTCTCGCATCCAGTCGATAGTACAGATGGCGAATGCTGTCCTGGGATACGTTATGCCTCACCTGTCCGACCTGTTCACGTAGTTCTTTAATAGTTGCTGGATGACGAGTCGCACGAGCCGCTTCTCGCTCCATCACAACCCACAAGTGCTCGATTGAAGACAAGTCTGGAGGTCGTGTTGGCCAGGGAAGTTGCTGCACGTCTTGAAGAGCACTTGAAGTTTCACGGGCAGTTTGGAAGCGGGCACTATTCTGTTGAAACAACACATCACCTTCCTGTCGCAATAACGGCAGAAGAACTCTTGTAACACGACGAATTCTGAGGGCTGTTAATGGCCACTTACACCCACACGAATGACGTATCTTCCTGTAGGTTTTACATATTTCCCATTAGCCACCTTCAGCAGTTTTTTTTCTGTCGACGAATACGGTTTTCTGCAACCGGCGACGGTACTTCTCCGAAATGACTGAATATGATGCTCCAGAGTCCACAAGAGCTTGGGCTGGTCGGCCATCCATGATGATATCGACGTAGTTTGCTATTACTTTTGTAGAACTTGACGGCGGAGGATTTTTCTCTTCGGCGGCCTCACCTCCAAGGAAGGTCACACCCTTTAGTTTTCCGGGTTGCGGCGGCTAGGTGATCGGTTGCAGCTTCTAAACGGCGATGGAGGCCTTGATCGGCGTGTTGGGGAGCGTCCTCTCCAGCGGCTAGCTTGCAGCGATGGTGACCTACGTCGCCCTGCACCCACATCTTCTTGTTCATCTTCGTCGTCCCGGAGTTGGTGTCGGCTAAGATCGGTCTGCTATGTTCTGGCGCGGGCGTCATCAAATATCCGCCACCTTTCTTGACTTCTACGTGACAATATTCTGCACGTACCGAGCGTCCCCTTCAGAAGCATCAACGATTAACGAGAGTTGTAGCTTATCGCATCCCAGACCTTATGGTATACGAGACAGCTGTCACCAGGTCTACGTCATACGCACAAACGACCATCACTTGGGTGCCGCAGAATCTGCTCCATCGCTGAAGACCACGGCGCGCCATTCCATCATCCAAGTGATCCCCTGACGGCACAACCCCAGCCGTGCACGTCTATGCTGCGGCGTGAGTGGAACACGGGCTAGAGGTATGATTACTCGTAGACCTACTGGTAGTAACTGGTTCGCAACAGATCGTGTTGACATGTCCGAGCTCACAAGCCTTCTTATCTGTGCTGTGGTAGCTGTACGACATGCCACAGCTGCCCTTACAATACGACGATCCTGGCAGGGGTTTTTGCTGCGCGTACGTCCAGAAACTCTTCTACGGTTGTGAGAATGTTCACGTGACCACCGATGCCACCATTGTTACACAACTGTCGTAGTACATCCAACTTGTGTGGCAATTCTCCGAAAGGACCATCCCGCCACTCGGAAGGCTACAATTTGATCCCATTAAAACTCGCTCAGTTGGCTATAGGAAGCACGAGTGCTTCTCCGTGTCGTAGTTGCCTGCTTGCTTGACACGTGGGAACCACACTGAGTCTTCTGGCAGTGAGCACTTCCTATTAAAGGGTAGACACGGCTGGCGCTCTCGTAGCTACGCCACTACGCTGTCTCTTGGCTGAGTATATCTACCTCCCCCCCCCACCCCCCTTCCAGGTGGCATATGCTCTCATCGGATCAAAATCGACAGTGTCTTTCCAGGAGTACTATATTCTCCAGAATTGTAGTTTTGCACACTATTTATGGGCAGCATTGCTTGACTTTTTAAAGAAATTCAGTCATCATTATGCCCACCATCCGAGGAGTTAAAGTTGCCTTGTCAAAAATGGGGTTTGTCCATGACGGAAGTCATCTGAAATCAAAAAACACAATTTTATTAATCTGCAGGGCACTGCGCTCGGAGTAATAACACAGCTTTTTTTTGAAATTTGAAAAAAAATAATAAAGTAGCGAACATTTCAAACAAAGATGAAGTTTTGTCATGTGATTTTGGTCACGCTTTTCTGCAGTAACTAATGAATAAATTTGAAAAAAAGAGCCTATTGCTCTGTGCGGATATGCCCTAGGAGTAAATCAGCCAAATTTCAGAAAGATATCTTTATCAGTGTGCGCGCAATCCATTCCGTCAACTTGAATTACACTGTATTTGTTGTCTCACTATGACGGTGTCTCGGATGCAAAACAGATGCCCATGCTGTTGAGATTACTGTTAATTTTTTTTTTTTTTTTGTCTCGCGGTTCTAGGTGCGCAGTCCGGAGCCGCGCGACTGCTACGGTCGCAGGTTCGAATCCTGCCTCGGGCATGGATGTGTGTGATGTCCTTTTAGGTTAGTTAGGTTTAAGTAGTTCTAAGTTCTAGGGGACTGATGACCTCAGCAGTTAAGTCCCATAGTGCTCAGAGCCATTTGAACCATTTTTTTGTTAATTTTTTTAACTGATATATAAAGACCAGTGCACTCGCTAGTGTAGCATTTTGTTGTTGAATTCGTACGTGTGTGATAGATTACATTAAATTCAGTTTTCGTTCCCTAGAACCAAAACTGAGATGATTCTCGTGGGTGCGGAACACGTCAGAAAATACACCATAAAAAACACAAAACATTTGAATATAAAACTCACTTCCATGGTAATCTGTCAGGAGTTTGTCGGAATTTCTGAATATATTGCAGTAAACTGGAACTGACAATATTTAAAGAATTAATACACTGTCAGAGTGAAACATAGTTATGTACTTTTAATAAATTTCTCATACGAAAATAACTGTTCTGACCAAGTGCTGTCAAAACTGAAATCTAACAGACATTTTTATTTAAGCTGATCTAACAGCCCTTGTTAAGATATTTATCTACAGAGTGGAAAGAGTTAACTACCAAAAAGTCTTTCAAAAATCTGTTTGAAATGTATTTATTTGGAACCAACTTTTTAATGGTTGCTGGAAATTTACTGAAAATGTGTGTTCCTGAATACTGGATACCTTTTTGGACGAAGGTAAGTGATTTTAGGTATTTATGTAAGTTGTCCTTATTCCCAGTATTGATATTATGTATTGAGCTATTGGTTGGCAATAGTGACATTATTTGCAACAAATTTCATTAAGGAATAAATATACTGAGAACCAGTGGTTGGAATACCCAGTTCCTTGAACAGGTTTCTACGTGATGTTCTTGAATTTACACGACATTCGAGTCGTATTACACGCCTTTGCACTCTAAAAATTTTTTGTCGGTTTGGCAATTTACCCCAAAGTATGATCCCATATGACATAATACAGGATATCCATAAAGTCTCAGTACATAGGGAATTCTAATAAATAATAATAAAGCACATTTTAATCTTTAATGTGGATTGCCTTGATACCAGTATGGAAGAGGGTGTGTGTTCACGTCACCATTGACTTCATCACTGAACAACACACAGTTTTTATTAAAATTGTCATCTTCGTCCAATTTATCCGCAAACCATTCAGAAATCTGCATGCGTCTATCGACGTCATTCTCATTTAAGTGACGTAATATCTGCAACTTGTACGGATGAAACCTCCCCTCTGCCAGGATTTTGTAGACTGTTCACCTTGGTACACCCAACTCCGCGAATGTCCGCTGAAGCAATTTCTTTGAGCTAGCATAAATCTTGGCTAAGACAGCCTCTTTCGGGTCATCTGAAGTCTCTGGTCGTCCGGAATGGGTTTTGTCCAACGTACTGCCTGTTTCTTTAATCTTGTTGATTAATTTCCCTACGTCAGTGAAACAAATAGGCTGACGATGGGGGAATTGAGGTTAAATTCTTCCAAAATTTTGTAATACGACCATCCTTTTCGTTCACTTAAGAGTGTCACCACCTTCTTTAGACAGAGCCATCATTCAATCTGGAAAAAGCAAAATTTATTAGAATTTATTTTATTGTTATTTATTTATTAATATTTGTGAAATATAGAATAGTTATTAGAATTTCCTATACAACCAGACTTTGTGAACATCCTATTGAATGAAAGTAAGCAGAGCACGCAAGCTTTTTTTATTTGTAGCTCCTATATTTAACATCATTCCAAATACAGAGTTGTTTGGGAGCTTCAGCAATTCTGTGGTATGCCCTTCCCAACTAAATTTATTATCGAGTTGTAGTCCCAGAAACTCCTGTGAACTTCTTCTATCTGCATTTGTTTATATGTTGCACACATGATGGAAGGAAATCTCACAGGTTCTGAATTGCATATGGTGGATCTTTTCAAAGTGTACTGACAGTGAAGTAGCTTTAAATCATTTAATAATATCAGTAAAAATTAGTTTAGCAGCCATTTCCAGATCTGACGTGCTATTTATTGCAGTGTTTGTACCATCTGCAAACAAAACAAACTAAGCATCTTGCAATGTAACCAGTGATTCAAATGGCTCTAAGCACTATGGGACTTAACATCTGAGGTCATCAGTCCCCTAGACGTAGAACTACTGAAACCTAACTAACCTAAGGAGTCACACACATCCATGCCCGAGGCAGGATTCGAACCTGCGACCGTAGCAGCAGCGCCGTTCCTGACAAGCGTCTAGAACCGCTCGGCCACAGCTGTCGGCGAAATGTAACAAACGAGAGGTGATCAATGTACACAAGAAAAAGCTACGGGGCCAAGATGGATCCATGAGGAGCACCACATGTAATTACTGTATTTTTCCACTCAGATGAGGACTGATCGCTTACTCAATAGGTATTTCGCGACGACACCTTTTGTTTCCTGTAAGTTAAGACTCGAACCATTTTGCTGCACTGCCAGTGACACCATAATTTTCTAATTTTCTAATGAGAATGCTGTGATTTCACACAGAGGATTTTGATGAGTCACAGAAAATGGCACTAGCTTCTAATTTGTTACCTAATGAATTAAATACATTCTCGCTGTACGTGTAAATAGCCTTCTTTATATCAGAACCATTAAGGAACCCAAGCTGTGACTTTGACAATATATGATTTGCTGCCAGTTGCTTAAGAAGATACTTGAACACAACCTTTTCATTACAGCACGTACAACTGTCAAACCCCAGAACCACTTATATTTAACGTCTTATTCAGAGGCTGATCACAAGCACAATAATACTCGTAAGAAATTCATACAACAGATAGCTCATGTCTAACGCAGAGGCCGGCCGTGGTGGTCTCGCGGTTCTAGGCGCGCAGTCCGGAACCGTGGGACTTCTACGGTCGCAGGTTCGAATCCTGCCTCGGGCATGGATGTGTGTGATGTCCTTAGGTTAGTTAGGTTTAAGTAGTTCTAAGTTCTAGGGGACTGATAACCACAGCAGTTGAGTCCCATAGTGCTCAGAGCCATTTGAACCATTCTAACGCAGAAATTGTTTTGCCTTTGACGTGATGGTATCACTGTAGGCGCAAGCTACTGACGGTTACGAACTAGCTTTGTGTAAAGTTACAAGTTGGTTTAGCGTGGAGGTCACTGCTTCAGATATCAATTTGAAGATTTGCGTAGCAGTACTAGAACCCGAAGTGAGAAATAAAATATTCGACGGAATATAAGTGTAAATCGGTATTAAATTGAAAATTATAAAATATTTAAAGACGTCATTTCATATGACTCACAAGTACGCTGGGAATTATAGACAAAAGTCCGTGGGAAGCTCGCATCAAAAACGGTCGAAAAGTCCTAAAAAGGTCCATTGCCGAGCGAATACGAGGGCTACGGCATCGTGGAAAAGGAAATGTAAAAACGAAGGTAAAAAATGAAACGTAAAAACGATACGGGTGATTAAGAACGAGTTGGAGGATGGTGGAGTGCCTGTATATACCTGTACTCTGCAGCGAAGATTCCATGATGGGATGCGAAGCCGTCGTCCTGCCAAGAAACAGAAATTTACCCCGGTGACCAAAACGATTAGATTGGGTTAAAAACTACGAAAACTGGACCATAGATGACTGTAATAAATCAGATAAACTATAATATCATCCTAATCCTTCTTTTGTGACAATAAGTCTTCCCAATGTGACATGTGATTTCCTTTCAGGTTTGCTTCTGTGACGAAACAAGAATCCAAATTCTGCAAGGAAAAACGGAAGTTGTGAGACGCAGAAGCCGTGTAAAATGCCACGAAGAATGCGTTATTCAACGAGTCAAGTATTCTCTATGAGTAATGGCTTGGTCTCTAATAAGTAGCAAAGGAAATGGACGCATTTGTACTGTGAAATGGCCGATGCGTCAAGATCAGTATAGGTCAGTACTGCAAACTCGACTTCCCAGGTGAAGGAATCGTTTCCCGACAACAATTACATCTTTATGCACGAGTCTGCAGCACAGCACAAGACAAAAATCTGTGACTTAATATTTAAATGAGACAGGAATTCATGTTTTGGATTGGCCAGAGGACTTCCCAATGGAAAATTTATTTCAAGGTCTGAGGACGGAAATTGCAAAATGAGATATACACACACAAACAAGATCAGGCTGCTGGAAAAACTTTTCATAACCTCACACAGAACACCTGAATTGTAGAATATGTTGAAGAAATACATAAAGAGTGTGCCACGGAGAATTAAAAATTTGATCGCCGCTAAAGGAGGACATAAATAATGAACACCTCGTGCATCTTCGTGATATTCAGTACAGCTTGGGTTTCATATACTGTTTTACTTTGAAATAGTTAAGAAAGTTCACTGAAATGTAATATTAGTGGTACATGAAATGTAAGTTCATAAAAAAATGGCAGAATGATGTTGCATAATAAAACCGCCGTGTCCATTCAGTGAATATAATAATTTGGCACCCTACAGAGGTCCAACTCCACATGGGTGCATCTGATACCTCGCTTTTGGCTTGTGTGAGTCAGAATACGTCGCCATGTATGCAAGAATAAAAGGAATTTGCATGTGGCTCCAGCGGTCCACGAAACACGTGCCGCAGTTGCTAATAACGACCGCCAATCCCGTGTCGCGTAATCGTTGGCGCCCTGCACGCACCATACGTCACCGCGGTGGAGCGCCGCCATTGGCCAGGCGGTAATGTCCGTGCAGAACGGGCGCTTTTTCCCCTCTTTGCCGCAAAAGTGGGCGGCCGACCATCGCTGAAGCCCCTGGCGCGGCGTGCTTTGCCCCTGACACGCGAGATTAATACGCGCTCTGCGGCGAATTAGTCGGCTGCGAAAGCTGCGCTTTTGTAGCAGCTCTGCTCTGCCGACAGCCTCTCTCTCTCTCTCTCTCTCTCTCTCTCTCTCCTCTCCTCTGCTCTGTGGATACAAATGGCTCGCCAGCGCGCCTCGTATCCCATTTCCCTGCCACGGCCAGCGCCGCCGAACAGTGCGGCACCTAGTGGTGAGGGAAAGTACTAGTTTGCATACGTCATTTCCGTTAGCCTCTGTTCATTACTCAGTGATTGTCATGCAAATTTCACATGCTATTGCCTACTGTTTGGAATAACCCAATATCATTCGATACCAAAATTGACGAATAACATTCCATAGAGAAGGATATTATAGCGCAGCTAATTAGATACTAGAAGAATTGCAGCCAGTTCACTACTGTAATAAATAACATCACGGGACAAAATACAGGGTGAGCCTAAATGATTCATCGCATACATGCATGTCTGAAGGAAGCGTCATGGTAATAGTAACTACTGTAAGACGTGTATGTTTCTATTGTCTATTGTCAAACCACAATTTATGAAAGATGTTTATATTTTATTAATAGGATTAAGTAGGAATAATTAATATTTGTCATGCTGGAAATAATTGTGGTAGCAGGGAATGTCTGCACCAAAGTATTGTTGGCAGGAGAGACCGCACATTGATATAATTTTAAAAAGGGCGGGAGAGACCGCGTATGGATACATTTTAAGAAAAGAGCGAGAAAGACCGCGCATTGATACGTTTTGTAATGGTAGCAGGGATTGTCTGCATCAGAAAGCATTGTTGGCGGGAAAGACTGCGCATTGATACATTTTGTAATGGTAGCAGGGACTGTCTGCACCAGAAAGCATTGTTGGCGGGAGAGACCGCACTTTAGCGTTCGTAGGAAGTCAGTAGTAAGCGAGATGTGAAGCGAGTCGGTAGCACGTCTGAAGCGAGGGGTTGAGAGGAGCGGTGTGCCGGCCAGCCACTAGCTATGATTTACAAGAGATTATAATCGGATGTACAGAAACATCAACTAACTATTATCATAGGAGGAACTAATATTATTGAATTAATTTTTTAAGAAACTCGGGACTACTGAAGGTATGTTTGCGCATTGCTGGTTGTAAGATTATTGTAAAAAGTAAGTCCCATTTGAACGTTTGTAAAATCATTTCATTCAGAATATAATTAATTTTTGCCAGCAATATTGCATTAGTGATTATAATCCATCTCAAAAACCATCAACGTAAAACTTCGCAAAATTTTATTGTTGTCAAGAAAAAGTTTAACTATGAATTACGTAACTTCAGTCAAATTAATTAAAGAATAACGTCAGCTTTTCTATTAAAGAATAACGTCAGCTTTGGTAATAAATACAGCCACTTATTATGACAGCCCACCAGCATCTAATAGAGTATAGTAAAACAGAGTAAGTATATTCATGTCGCAGTTCGCTGTAGCAGTCAGATGGCGATCCAGTAACAGATAAAAAGGTAATGAACAGTTTTGGGTAATTTCAGATAACGACTGAGGGCCACGACGACGACACATTCCATGTTTCGTCGAAATAATCAGAAAATCACTTTTAATAAGCAACAATTAAATTTGTATGCGAAGATAGAGAAAGAGAATAAATTTCAAAGGGAAGATTTCATTTGTTATTGTTAAGCAAGAGACAGAAATCCTAAGGGAAGGTTTCATAGGTTATTGTAAAAGGGAAGGTTGCGTAACAAAAGAGATATAGAGGAGACGGGAAGGTTTCACTACTACATCCCAGACGGGCAAAATGACGATAATACTAACGGTGAACACGTTTCTCTTCTTGACCCTGTGGCGGGAATCCAGGTAAACGGCGAGCAATAGGGCGTAGACACTGTGGCATATGGAAGTTTCTGTTGGTCCAGGAAGAGTGCACGGATAGCCGAATGGTTAAGGCGACCGTTCGTGATAAGCGGGAAATCCGAGTTCGAGTCCCAGCCTGGCACCAACTTTCATGTGTCACTAATAGGTATGATTTTCTTGCCTAATACAGCTGACGTCAAAAATATTTGCAATTGCGACAAAATTTCGTAACATTACTACAGCTGCAGATCGTCACCAACGTCTGTTCCTTCAGATGTGTATGGTTGTCTAAAACAACAAACATTGTAACAATAGAAATTAGACATGTGTTAATTAGAATATATTTGATGATTTTTATGTTTGAATGGTGCATGTATTCGAATTGAATGTAGAAAAACAAAAAAATAATGACAGAAACGAAACGCGAACAAGCAATTACAGTTCGAGCACTGACGTTATTTTTCCGTCTTTATCTGTCGTACGCCTCACGGAAATACTCGAAGAACATGCACCTTACACCTACCAGTATGGTTCAAATGGCTCTGAGCACTATGGGACTAAACTTCTGATGTCATCACTCCCCTAGAACGTAGAACTACTTAAACGTAACTAACCTAAGTACATCACACACATCCATGGCCGAGGCAGGATTCGAACCTGCGATCGTAGCGGTCGCGCGGTTCCAGACTGTAGCGCCTGGAACCGCTCGGCCAATCCACCAGTAATCTGCCTGTATGGCAGGCAAGCATTCTACTACAGAGCCGCGTGGCCAACCCAAAAGCTGTTCCACTTTTAGCGAAATTGAAACGCTCGAAAAACTTCACAAGTTGATTTTCTCCAAAATTTTTTAGAGTTGCACCGAAATCTTTCGAGAGAGAAATATTTGAGCTCTGAGCTTCGCATACAATAAATATAAAAAATTACGAAAATCCAAGTACTAGTAGTCCCCTTTTGTGGTTATTTGGAAGCACGGCTGGAACGTATGAGTCAACATCCTCACAATTTGGTAACTCTTCTGGACCTACGAGTATTCATCGATGAGTGGTGAATGTTAGCCATCGGGACCGTTCCAACGTCGTACTCATTAACTTCAGAACGCGTTGCGGCGTAGTCCGGGTTAACCGCACCTTCAAATGAAATTGACAAAATATTTCAGCGGACCATCTGGTTGCCTTCTTCGAGTGATACTCTGCTGCTTGGTCTTGTCGAGCTAATAGCAATAACGAACTAAGTAAATCGATGTTACACTCGCCGTAGGAAATGCATTTATTAATAGAGACCATGATTTCAGTTTAACCAAGTGTGAAATCCTGTATTAACGTATGTCCGTACACAATGCACTTTGACCTATCCGCAAGAAGACTGCGAGTTTTTGATAACGATAAATCGTTTATTACCAGCGTTTTCCACGTAGTAGCGTTATACGTCCATAAGGGTTTTGAGACTTTTTTCTATAAACAGGCGGGATTTTTAAGAACCTGGCAGTTCTAAATTGAACCAAGTCGGAATATCTTCGAAACTGATTCTCTAAAGCTAGGCCAAAATTCAAATATATATCCTACAATTATTAGTCTGTTATTTTCAATCGTTAAAATTTTACAATGACACTGATAATACAATATAATAAATACGTTTGAACTGAGGCAGAGCACTTCCTTTTACCTTATTGATATTTTTAATTGCTTGTTAACTTTCTCACAAGAACCTTCCCTTCTTCCCCGTCGAGAGCACATCAAAATAGCGAACACCTAAATTGTGATCACTGGCAGTCAGGTATGTCCTTAGTTTTGCAGCCTAACGATGAAGCCATTCGTAAAAGTGGTTCAAGAAGTCTATAATGCTCAGTAATAACAACCAGCTATTTTGATCGACTTCTGACGCGCTACCGAATGCAAGTAACTTCAACGTAATGGCTTATAAAATTCTTATTTCGTAGTAAATTAGATTTAATTCAGTACCAGCAAACAATTTCTTTGTTTATATTGCCTGTCTCTCTGCTTCAGGACTAACAAACAGTTAATAATTCCAGGATAGAGATCGAGGAACAAAAAGGTCATATTTTAGTTTTGTTTCGATGTCATCTTCCGCAGCAGCTGTTTATTTATTTGTTACATTTTTATGGGCTCATCGAACCATTTCAGTCAACCATTTACTGATCACCTTCTTTGATAAGTTCATGCTTCGTTCCTTTTGAATTCTCCAATATCTTTTCATTCGTTCTGATCTTTTCCATCCATACTCACCTGTAAATACCTTTTTCACGCTGTGTTGTTTGTCTGTTTTTCGTTTAAATCTTATTTCCTTGTCTTTCAGATTTTTGAGATTTACTGTTTTGTTTCGCAGATAACGCAGGTTTATTATTAGTTCTTCCATATCCTCTCTAATTCCCTTCACCCATTCTATTTGTTTCACGTTCTAAAGTTTCTCTATAGTTCTTATTAATCTGACTTCCGGTGTCCTCATGACGTGGCCAAAGCAAGAAATCCTCTTTTTACGTCCCCCGTACACCACTTCATCTGTAGCTATCCTTTATTGTATTTTTCATATTTTTTTATTTATACGTGTTATACCTATTCTTTTCTCTACGTTTAGGATTTTATCGAATTTTGGTTTCTGTGAGTGGTTTCAAGAAGAATTTCATGTGCGTGTTTACCTCTGGCCACCACCGTATTGTAGTGTTTTAATTTTGCTTTAGTAGATAGACATTTTGTATTGTATGTAGGCAATGTTAGTTTTTGAGCTTTTATCATTTAATTGAGTCTTTCGTGGCAAGCAGGTTTCCCATCAAAGTTGTATGTCATTTTACTTTCTGTTGCTTACCGCTATGTGGTTTATTACTGGCGGGTCTGTTGCCAGCGTCTCAGTCTTTTGTAATGATATCTGGAGTCCTATTTTTTTTGCTATATTTGTATGTTTATTATTTGATTTTTAGTTTTTTGTAGGCTGTTAACTAGGAACTGCAAATCATCTGCAAATCCTAAGCTATTTAACTTTTTTAATCTTTCTTTTTTCCAATTTCTATTATCTTAGGATTTTAATTTTACCATTCTCTCATCAAATATTCCAAAGCACAGTTGTGGATTAATGGCGATAGCTCTCCGTTGAACTTTACTTTAGATTTGGTTTTAATGAGAGTTAATTTTAATATTTTCATTACTTCGGTATGAAGGCAGAAATCCCTTAAAACGTCCAGCACTGAAGATGTGTGAATACCATTATAGACTTTTTTGAGATCTACAAAAGTTATGACCTGTTTTTCACGTCTTCTTTTGTAGTCATCTATTACTAATTTTAAAGTGATTATCTCTTCGGGCAACTTCTCCAGGGTCTAAACCTCCCAGTTTCTCTTCAAGTCAATCTTTATAGCGATTTACAGAATTCCTGACAAGCCTTTATGCCCAATCCAAGAGGGAAATCCCTCTATATTCATCCGGATTTTTTCTCCTTTTTTGTGTAATTGATGAATTACACCTGTAGTTCAGTATTCTGGTAGTTCTTGTTAGTTCCAGATTTTCACCATGCAATGATGGAATGGTGCCTTCGCTGTTTCTGCGGCATGTTTCCAGAGTTCCGTATTTGTTTTATCTTCTCGACATGCTTTGTAGTTCTTGAGTTCTCTCGAAGCTTTGTAGACCACATGGGTTGTCGGTGGGTTAATATTTTATGGTGGTGTTCTTGTTGGGGTTTCCCTTGCAATTTGAAGAAGTTCTGGGGCTTCAAACAAGTTTCGGGCTTGCAGCCGGTCGTCGTTCTATACATTCCACCATATTTCAACTGGGCATCTCCCAGTCATCCTCAGGTTAGCCTTCGAGGACTGACGAAGACGTCCTTCGTCGCGCAATATAGAGCGCGCTGTGAGTATTCCGTGCAAGCAAAATCAAGTTGACAGACAGATCACACTGCCCTTCGGCAGCACCCTAGCCGCTGATGAAATCAGGGAACTCATCTGACATCTGCATTATCGCTCGCCGCGGCCGTTGTCTTCGATTAGAACAAATCGTGGAGACAATAGGTTCAAAGCCTTGTCCAAATGATAGCCGCTTTCACTGTTCATCAGATTTTCTGCGAAGGGGTATTTCCACGGATTTCTTAATAATGGGGTCTCAAAAACGTGCTGTTGTGGTCAGAATCGTTGTTTTATCGCACTCCATTGAATGTCCGGTGGAAATACAGTGTTCGGTAATAGCAGACTTGCTTTGTTTCAAAAGGCGAGCGCAGCGTTGATGTTCAGAGCGCCGTTCATTCACAGTGCGTGTGGTCTGACCTATGTAAACCGTAGCAAGTTGCCAAGGTATTTTGTAAATTCCGGCCTTTCGCAGTAATAAATCATTTTTCACTTATCTCAGAAGGTCTGCAATCCTTGATGGTGGGAGGAAAACCAGTTGCACCTGAAATTCGCGGCAGAATCTTGCTATGTTAAACGAAATGTTGCCACAAAAGGACGAAAAGTTAAAAATCTTTGCCGGCGTGTTCTCTTCTTTGTCCACTTCCTGGTGCTTGGTTTTAACTGACAGTGCCCTGTTAATCTGCTGGGTAGGACATCCTTTATTCCTGAACATTGTCTTTAGGTGGACAAGCTCTTCAGGCAAACTACCTAGGTCTGAAACTGTGTGAGCTCTGCGTAAGAGTGTTTTAAGCACTCTCTTAGTTTGCGACAGGTGATAACAAATCGATGCTTGTAAATACGCGTACACATAAGTATGAGTGGGCTTACGAGAAACTGAATGTTCCAGAAGGTCATCATTCTTGTATCCAACCAAGGCTTCCATGGAAGGCAGACAACTATGTTTCTGTATTTCTACAGTGAACCGAATTTTGCTGTGAATGGAGTTGGGGTGATGTAGAAATTCCATTAACTTCTTTTCTCCATGAGGTTAGTCACCATGGGAGACAGACGACTACCCATGGCGACGCCGTCAGTCAGTTCAAAATATTGAAACAAAGCAGTGATGTCCACCTGAAACTTATTACGAAATACTGTTAAACAATCTACGAGAGGAACTTGTGTAAAAAGGATTAATTTGAGAGTTCCAAGTGAGATTCTTTTGGCTTTTTTTTTTTTTTTAACTCTGATATCTTAACAAGGTGTCTTTTTCCCTTGGGTTTACTGACGCAACTTGTTCAGCTGTTTGCTTCAACTAGGGATTTATTACCCGTAGATGATATGTTGGTTTTATATTCCTGATTCGTTATTCATATACCTTGTTATTTATTAGTTTGTGATGGTCACAGGTTCTCTTATTTTTACGGGTTTTTTCTTTACCAATTGGACGAATAAAATTATTTTAATCAAGTAATAACGTGAACCAGTGTCTGCACCTCTAAGGACTTTCACGTTATAAATCTCCCCGTTGCTGTTCTCCTCCGCGCATACCTGAGACGTCATTCTCCTTTTTCCATTTTGTGTGTTTCCAGGTTCTGAGTTTATTTGGTCTTCTCATGAAGTATGTTAACTTTGAGACCATGTCACCGTTTCTCCCGATTTCCACGAGGGTTATGCTATTCTTGTCCGTTCTTACTTGTGCTGGCCATTTCCATATAACAGCTCTATATCTCTTTTTCGTTTCTAATCCGGCATTAAAGTCTGCAATTAAAACTACGACATAATTATTGTTATTTGTTGCAGCAGATTTTATAAACAATTATTAATAGTTTTCCCATCTTAAGCTTAAGTACAAATAATTAATGTGTATCCAGAATGAGATTTTCACTCTGCAGCGGAGTGTGCGCTGATATGAAACTTCCTGGCAGATTAAAACTGTGTGCCGGACCGAGACTCGAACTCGGGACCTTTGCCTTTCGCGGGCAAGTGCTCTACCAACTGAGCCACCCAAGCACGACTCACGCCCCTTCCTCACAGCTGTGAGGACGGGGCTTGAGTCGTGCTTAGGTGGATCAGTTGGTAGAGCACTTGCCCGCGAAAGGCAAAGGTCCCGAGTTCGAGTTTCGGTCCGGCACACAGTTTTAATCTGCCAGGGAGTTTCAATTAATGAGTATTTTCATGAGACGTTTCACGTGTTCAGCAGCTAGGAAAGTGTTTTTGTTTATTCATTTGTTTTCTGTGTAGGTTGTGACTGTTGCCAACCTGTCACGGCATTTTATCGTTTTCGTGAGCGTTCTCACCCCCCGCCCCCTCCAAACACACACACACACACACACGCACACAGACACGACAACGACAAAGAAATGCAGTGACAGATTGGGATCACTCACCATCTATACAGAAAAAAAACGAATGAGAGTAAACACTATAATAGTTACTGAAAAGTGAAAGCACAGTAGCACATCCTGTGAAAACTAAATAAATATTCATTATCAATAATAGAACTAAATGGTTCAAATGGCTCTGAGCACTATGGGACATAACATCTGAGGTCATCAGTCCCCTAGACTTAGAACTACTTAAACCTAAGTAACGTAAGGACATCACACACATCCATGCCCGAGGCAGGATTCGAACGTGCGACAGTAGCAGCAGCGCTGTTGCGGACTGAAACGTCTAGAACCGCTCGGCAACAACGGCCGGCGAAGTGGCGTCAACTCGAAAGGCTTGCACCAGGCGAACGGTCTACCCAACGGGAGGCCCTAGCTATACGGCATTTCCATTTCCATTAGAAGTTTAGCGGAAATACTTCTGCAAATAGTTGCAGTAAGTTCCTGAAATTAACTTGACCAATCGGCTCGCAGTAGTTCATTGCAGAAGGTTTTGTTGTTGTGTAAACGACTCGGCAAGCGCTTGCCGACGCTACGGGCGGGAGTTACTTGCTAGTGGACACACGCCTGAAGAGGGTATATGTCGGCTATAAGAACTGTCTTGGTGCCGAACCGTAACAGGAGAACACGCTGGCAGCCCATACTATCGACAGGCTCCTTGGCTTCCGGGCTGTGCCGCCGTCGCATCTGCGGTCTCGTGCCGCCCTGCCCCACTTCCGGGGCGCGGGGACCCCCTTGCAGCATCTGCGGCCAGACCCCCTCCAGCTCCCCCCCCCCCCCCCCCCAACACACACAGACCCGCACTGGAACGACCTATTACACGGCCACGTCACAGCCGACGCGCCGCAAAAACACTGCCGAGACAGTGAATTATTATTCGCCGAGGAAGGGCACTGAACAGGCCCAAAACGTGTCTCACTATCTTCATGGAGAACTTCCGGCACCGCAAATTTACATCACTTGCACTATCACACATCATGGAACTGTATTCCTGTAATGGACACCTCGTACCGATCTAGCTGTTCGCGATACATTCTAAAATTTTAAAGAAAGTTTTGCATCAATTGTATATTTCCGAACATGTATGGCCTTGTATTCAAGAAAGAATAAGATGTAAACTGCCCGAAAAAAAAGAAAGTGGAGCACCCAGAAGGTGAGGAGCGATCAAAATGAAACATTACGGGTTCAGAGGAGCCGCGATGTTATTGCTGTGATTACAAAATAGTGTCAAATTTACAAAGAACTTGGCTACAGTAGGAATCCACTTGCCGATACCACGTTGAAACCCCTCTGGCCTCTATCCATGCACTGGCACCGTCGGGAAGGGTCTCGTAAAGCAATTGTACCCCCTCCTGAGGCAATCTGGCACACAACTGTTGTGATATCCTGGACACTGGCAGTGGGAGGAAATTTATGTCCGAGCTGATCGTCGCACATGTTCCAGCGGGGGCTGATCTGGAGATCTTGCCGGCCACCAGAGTATCTCAGCAGCATGCAGGCAGTTCATACAATCACGAACCATGTGTGGACGGGCATTGTCTTGTTGAAATATAACACCACAAAACAGTCAGATGAGAGGTAACAAGACATCTGAATTAATATTTGTTTAGTCAGTTAACCATCTATATATTTTGAATTACACACAATGAAAATTAGAAATCACTCATATTCATACTGATGTATCAATAATCTAATAAATGGAAAATCGATATAGCGACAAGTTCAGTGACCTATTATCTCCCCGACATCTATTTTAATATTTCTTTAGTGCGATTAACCATCTCTATATTTTTAATCAAATGCAATGTAAATATTAGCTTGCATTTCTTAAAAAAAAAAAGAAATGTTTTTATTGACCAATCTTGTGTGTAAATCAACAATGACATGTCGTTGGTTAAAATAAATTACAGTAACAGTTTTCTGTTTCGAAGGTAAGAAGCTTTTTGCCAAGCAGGATTTATATTTTCCGATGTATCGCAAAACTGATGTACGTGGAAAATACCGATATTTTCATGTACCGGGTGTTTCAAATTGAATATCTGGGTTTTAAGGCTTTGTAGCATTTATTACATTCAACTTCAATTATAAATAACGTACCAGATGAAAGATCAACTTAAACAGTTTTGTCTGTATACCTTTCCGTTAGAAAGCTCTAGTAGCAAAGAACAAAAACCTTTTTGTGTTTTACAGTTCGTTAGGACTGAATCTGTTGTCACAGTGCAAACTGCGTTCCATATTAAGTTCCGTTGTTAGCCTTTCAGTGATACGAACACCTGTACATGGTATCATCAGTTTGAAGACACCGGCTGCCTTTGCAAAGAGGAGAGTGTGGGCTAGTCGTGAATTAGCAATTCCAGTGACGTCTCTGTGGAGACTCAAAGAGACGCTTACAATTGCGTCCCTATCGTTTGCAATTGTCACGAGCTCTAAAGCCTTCAAACTACGATTTACGTGCCAACTTGGCAAACGAAATGTTGCTGCATTTTCTGGATCGTGTTGTCGTCAGTGATGAGTCGACATTTCACCTAACTGGAAATACAAACGCACGTGATGAACGCATCTGGGGTTCAGCAAATTCCCACCACATTGTACAGCTGCAGCGGGACTGCGCTAAATTGAATGTTTTTTTGTGCCATATCTTGGCGGAAAGTTTATGCGGGTCTTTATTTTTCGGTGAAGCAGCTGTACGTAGTGTTTTATCTAGATGCGTTAGAACTGTGGCACCTCCCTTAATTGAAAGAAGCTGAAACACAGAACTTTTATTTGGCAGCAAGATGGTGAACCACATCATTGGAATAACTCAGTACGCGATCGGTTAAACGAAGTTTATACATTTTTATAGGTACATTCAGCAGTACATATGGATACTATCTAGTAAATGTGATGCGAATAGAGTTAGTAGTAAATAAACAATAAATGTAAACGTCATGACGTCATGCCTGATGCGACAGCTTTACTACATGAACGCGAAAATGTAGTACGTGATAAACTTTTTTCCTTTCATCATTTTGTGGAGGTTGTCAGCGAGAGTTAGTTTCGTAAAGATTTGAAATTAAGTGTAAAAGTTCGTTGCAAGTCACTAAGTTCTTTATGGACAGGGTGCCCATAAAGTTCCTTTACAACTTCAAAATTTCATTACAACGGCAGTTGTTGAAATATTTTAACAACAGATACTCGATTTCTTGCGATGTTCATTGTAGCATATCAGTGGTGGCAATGACAATTACGAATCCTTTGCTTCAAGTCAGCAGTGTCCCGTATCTGTGTTTGATACACGATATCTTTTGCATATCCCATAAAAAAAGTCCAAGGGAGTGATATCTGGCGAGCGCGGTGGCAACGGAATTGGCCCATCCCTCCCAGTCAATCTGCTTGGAAATGTTTCATTGAGGAATCGACGAACAAGCAGTCCCCAATGTGGTGGTGCACCATCTTACTGGAAAATGATAGTTGGTTGTAAGTCAATCAATAGTGGTGCTACATATTCGGTCAGAAGGTCGAGGTAAACTTCTGCAGTAATTGCTGACTCGTTGAATAAAAGTGGACCAATTATTCGGTTGTGCATGATTCCACACCACACATTCACTTTTGAACTACCTCGGTGAGGCGCCCTAGTCAGATGGGGGTGTTCAGATCCCCAAATTCTCACATTATGTCTGTTTAATGTCCCAGAAACATGAAAAGTTGCCTCGTCACTGAAACAAAATCGCTTGAGGAATGCATTATCATCCGAAAGGCGTTCCAGCATGTTGAGTGCAAACTCTGTTCGTTTTGGCTTGTCATTTAGCTCAGTTGTCTGTAACATTTTCACTTTGTAAGCGTACAACGGTAAGTTCTTGTGGAGGACCTTATGCACAGTTGAACGTGATAGTTGCAACTGTCTGGCAGCAGTGCGGATGGACTTCATAGGTGAAAGAGTGAAGACGTTTAAAACGCTATCGATGTTTTCCTCGGATGTTCTTGGTCGCCCGCTCCTCCCTTTATCCAACACTGTCCCTGTATCCAAAAATTTTTTGTGCCATGCATGGATTGACGGGCGCGATGGTGGATCTCTTCCATACTTCGTTCTCAAGTTTCGTTGAGTCTGAAGACCCGATTTTGTCTCAATAAACCAGGACACACATTGTGCCTTCTCTTGAGGAGTGGCCATTTTAAAGAGGTTGAGTTCCTTCCATCAACAGAGTATCTGAAACACAAAATTTTAGTATATATAAAAACTTTAGTAAATTTTGTCAAAATATTTCAACAATTACCGTTGTAATAAAATTTTGAAGTTGTAGAGGGACTTTATAGACACCCTGTGTATGGATATCCATGCGCCGTGGCCTACACTTCTTTCTCACTCCCACCTCCCCCTCTTTGATAGGTTGGTGATTCTTACACCCACAGCGATTCTTTCCAGGCAGTAAGTGATTCGTGTATAAAGTTTGCTTCAAGTCGGTCCAGTGTTTTCTGAGGTGGTGAGGGACATACGTACATACATAAATACACGCCTGTGCAGAAAAAAGAAAAACAGAACACCCTGAAAGACTAGAGATGGGACGTTCATATTCACAGGACATGCACGTTAGTTTGTTCCATGCGTGATGGTATCCACGCGTACAAGGCGCGAACGTCGCCCTGTGGTATAGCGATCCATGCTGCATTCACCTGATTCCAAACTTCATCTGGTGTTGTTGGCATTGGGTTCCAAGATGCTACTCCAGGCGGGTGTAAAAATGAATGTGCGCAACGGAAAATAATAAACGCTAAAATGATGATTTGGCCGTGTCTGACTACCCCCTGAAGCAGATCTTAGGATCTCTTAATGCTCTTTTTTTACATATAAATTACAATCTAAACAGTAATGAATGATGAAGGCAACTAATACTACTAAATGATAAACGTTGTTGTTCAATATATATTTATTATAGATTAAAATCAACCCTTTAAGTACAATTGTCTAAATTTCCCAACTAAAATTATTAATCAATTGCCCAACTCTGCCCCTTATTATGACTGCGCGAACTAATATCAGCCGGCCGGGGTGGCCGAGCGGTTCTAGGCGTTACAGTCTGGAACCGCGCGACCGCTACGGTCGCAGGTTCGAATCCTGCCTCTGGCATGTATGTGTGTGATGTCCTTAGGTTGGTTAGGTTTAAGTAGTTCTAAGTTCTAGGGGACTGATGACCTCAGATGTTAAGTCCCATAGTGCTCAAAGCCATTTGAACCATTTTTGAACTAATATCAATAACGCGAAATGAGTGACATCATCTACGTATATAACACTAGAAGACACTACTTTCAAAAATGATCTACAGTGGTGTGGAACCTGAGTGGAAATAAACTAACGTGATCACAGCTGTTTACCTTTATAGCCCTAATAAGTCGAAGAATTTTACTATATCACCGTATGTACTGCGACCGGTGCGTCGAAGTGATGGTTCTCGTACTCGTCTGCGACGATGGAAGAACTCCAGCCATAAATAAATTCTTTCAAACACTTGGACAGCAGAAGGCGGTTCTCTGACTAATATACTCTAATGCGGTCTTCTCTTCTCTGTGTTCTACAGACGAGGAAATCGAACTCCCCGCCACAAGAACGGAGTTCAGATAGCGCCTCAACGTAAGTACAGGCAGAAGAAGTGCTCTCAATTACTGAACGCTGCGTACTCAATGACGACTTCCAACCCGGAGGTGAAGTCCAGAATCGTGTAGGTTCGCAACAGTACAGTGCCTAACAGTTCTAACTATAAACTCTCCTGAGAGCAAAGACAGCAAGTCCGTCTGTACCAACAAAGCTGATACCGAGCGACATCACACACGGGCGCTCACAACGGAAGACCTTGTCTCTCCACCGTTGGCTTTCAAGCAAGGCTCGGCTCCCCACCCTCGTAAATCTGAAAAGGAATCATATTCCCGAAACCACGGAATATTCTCCCTCTCTACAGATTCTTCTGAACGCCGACCAACCATATTTTAGTCTTTTGTCGTGGGCGACGAGCAAGTAACCCATGCCGTAATAAATGGTGACGGCCTGTCACCAGTGGTAGTGAACGATATGCTCCGCTGTTCCACTGTTGCACCAGAGCCAATAAGGACGCAGATGTGTCCTGCAATTCCATTCGGATGAGGTGTCGATCTTATCTTGGTCTGATATGGGTGGTGCGACCTGACCCATCTCGTCGTGTTCTACAACCTTCCACGAACCATTCTGCACGCAACCTTGCACTGCCGAAACACTTCGTCCTACACGAGCAGAAATTTCCCATATGGGTGCATCACGTTCTCTTATGCCAATAATGCGCCCTCTTTCAAACTCACTGATTTGACGGTACGGTACGCACATACGACTGCGAGGCTTCGTGCATGTCTGTTCAAGTCACACTGGTCCATTACCTTGGGTTTATAGCGACAAAGAGAGCTGCAGGCACATTTTAGGCGGTGTTGCGCCGCGATGTCGATGTGGACCTTGAACCAGCGGGCCGACATGGTTAAAATTTCTGCAGAAGATACTAATGTACGTGTTCTGTGAATATGAAGGTCCTATCTCTAGTCGTTCAAGGTGTTCTGTTTTTTTCTGAACATAAGTGCACGTACATACATTTTTATAATATGTATGAATATATAAAATGTAGACTGGAAATGTCAAGGAAAACGTTTCTGAAGAAGATAAATTTGTTAACATCGAGTATAGATTTAAGTGTCAGGAAGTCGTTTCTGAAAGTATTTGTATTGAGTGTAGCCATGAATGGAAGTCAAACGTGGACGATAAATAGTTTAGACAAGAAGAGAAAAGAAGCTTTTAAAATGTGGTGCTACAGGAGAATGCTGAAGATTAGATTAATTACTAATGAGGAGGTTGAATTGAATAGAATTGGGGAGAAGAGAAATTTGTGGCACAACTTGACTAGAAGAAGGGATCAGTTGGTAGGGCATATTCTGAGGCATCAAGGGATTACCAATTTAGCATTGGAGGGCAGCGTCGAGGGTAAAAATCGTAGAGGGAGACCAAGAGATGAATACACTAAACAGATTCAGAAGTATGTAGGCTGCAGTAGGTACTGGGAGATGAAGAAGCTTGCACAGGATAGAGTAGCATGGAGAGCTGCATCAAACCAGTCTCTGGACTGAAGACCACAACAACAACATCTTTTTTCGTGATCATTTTGATGAAATATAACCTATATGGTGCCCCTATGTATGCTGAGTTTACCAGTGAAAACCCCACAAAAAATCCGCCTAGTAGTTTTGGAGGTTAACGTGTTCATACGGACGAGAAAGTTTTAGTAAAACCTTAAATCACGATATGTTTTCTTCCGTGATCCCATTTTTGATGAACTAAAGCCTATATGCTCAAGTTACCTGCGGAAACCCCACGAAAACACGTCTAGCTGTTTTGGAGATTACCATGTTCAAAGAAGAAGAAGAAAAAAGACACGACGGTTTTACAGGTTTATTGGCTCTGAGCACTATGGGACTATGTACCGACTTGACAGAAAATCCTAGGAAGTTCTGGTCTTACGTTAAATCAGTAAATGGCTCGAAACAGCATATCCAGATACTCCGGGATGGTGATGGCATTGAAACAGAGGATGACACGCGTAAAGCTGAAATACTAAACATCTTTTTCCAAAGGTGTTTCACAGAGGAAGACCGCACTACAGTTTCTTCTCTAAATCCTCGCACAAACGAAAAAAATGGCTGACATCGAAATAAGTGTCCATGGAATAGAAAAGCAACTGGAATCACTCAACAGAGGAAAGTCCACTGGACCTGACCGGATACCAATTCGATTCTACACAGAGTACGCGAAAGAACTTGCCCCCTCTTCTAACAGCCGTGCACCGCAAGTCTCTAGAGGAACGGAAGGTTCCAAATGATTAGAAAAGAGCACAGGTAGTCCCAGTCTTCAAGAAGGGTCGTCGAGCAGATGCGCAAAACTATAGACCTATATCGCTGACATCGATCTGTTGTAGAATTTTAGAACATGCTTTTTGCTCGCGTATCATGTCGTTTCTGGAAACCCAGAATCTACCCTCTAGGAATCAACATGGATTCCGGAAACAGCGATCGTGTGAGACCCAACTCGCTTTATTTGTTCATGAGACCCAGAAAATATTAGATACAGGCTCCCAGGTAGATGCTATTTTCCTTGACTTCCGGAAGGCGTTCGATACAGTTCCACACTGTCGCCTGATAAACAAAGTAAGAGCGTACGGAATATCAGACCAGTTTTTAGCAAACAGAACACAGCATTTTGTTCTCAATGGAGAGACGTCTACAGACGTTAAAGTAACCTCTGGCGTGCCACAGGGGAGTGTTATGGGACCATTGCTTTTCACAATATATATAAATGACCTAGTAGATAGTGTCGAAAGTTCCATGCGGCTTTTCGCGGATGATACTGTAGTATACAGAGAAGTTGCAGCAGTAGAAAATTGTAGCGAAATGCAGGAAGATCTGCTGCGGATAGGCACTTGGTGCAGGGAGTGGCAACTGACTCTTAACATAGACAAATGTAATGTATTGCGAATACATAGAAAGAAGGATCCTTTATTGTATGATTATATGATAGCGGAACAAACACTGGTAGCAGTTACTTCTGTAAAATATCTGGGAGTATGCGAACGGAACGATTTGAAGTTGAATGATCGTATAAAATTAATTGTTGGTAAGACGGGTACCAGGTTGAGATTCATTGGGAGAGCCCTTAGAAAATGTAGTCCATCAACAAAGGAGGTGGCTTACAAAACACTCGTTCGACCTATACTTGAGTATTGCTCATCAGTGTGGGATCCGTGCCAGATTGGGTTGACGGAGGAGATAGAGAAGATCCAAAGAAGAGCGGCACGTTTCGTCAGAGAGTTATTTGGTAAGCGTGATAGCGTTACGGAGATGTTTAGCAAACTCAAGTGGCAGACTCTGCAAGAGAGGCGCTCTGCATCGCGGTGTAGCTTGCTGTCCAGGTTTCGAGAGGGTGCGTTTCTGGATGAGGTATGGAATATATTGCTTCCCCCTACTTATACCTCCCGAGGAGATCACGAATGTAAAATTTCCGGCAGTCGTTCTTCCCGCGAACCATACGGGACTGGAACAGGAAAGGGAGGTAATGACAGTGGCACGTGCCCTCCGCCACACACCGTTGGGTGGCTTGCGGAATATAGATGTAGAATGTAGATGTAGATGAACAGACGAGGTCATCAGTCCCCTAGAACTTAGAACTACTAACCCAACTAACCTAAGGACATCACACACATCCATGCCCGAGGCAGAATTCGAACCTGCGACCGTAGCGGCTCCAGACTGAAGCGCCTAGAACCCCTCGGCCACTCAGGCAGGCTTACAGTTTTATTGTTAGTATAGATAGAGATTGTAAGTTTAATGTAATGAACGCTACAAAAGCCTTAAAATCCCGCTATTCATTTTGAAACACCCGGTATGATGTTATATCGCTCACAGGCTGTTTTGAAAAGTCGATATATCGGTGGTTCAGAAAATTTCGCCGTCTCTAGCCTGGGAGGGCGCAGCTGCTCGGAGATCGCGTGCCGCAGATAACTACCGCTTCCGCCTCGACAATGAGCCGCGTTTGCCGCGGCAGTGGCGGTGCGCAGCCGCGCAGCTTTTTACGGGAGAGTAAGGAGGGCCGGCCGTCGCGGAGTTAAGGACCGGTTACGCTCGGCCGGCCCCCTGCGCCGCTGCGGCGGAGGCGGCGATGATCCGCCCCGCGGGTGGGCGTGGCCGCCTTTGTGCCGCAATTGGCGCAACCCTTGAGCCCGGCGCGGCTTTTTCACGTAAAAAGGGGAAAACGCTCCCCGCGGGGCGGAACGGGGCCGCCCGGGACAGCGCCGGGAGCACCCTTTCTGTTTCCTTCAACAGTGCGCGCGCGCGAGCGAGTGTGTGTGAGAGAACGGGCGCGTTTGTTTATTGTTTGGCGTCCTGTCCCCGGCCAACTCTTCAGTCAGGCAGTCGTTCTTTTCACCAGCGACGGTTTTAGTCTGACTGGGGTAATTTACGTAACACGAAACCGGCGTATCGGAACGACGCCGTGACTCGACTTACTACCAATTGCGAATCAATCGTCAGAGCTGATTAATCGATAATTATATAGCTGCACGTCCTACAAGGACACTTCACTGCGTGGTAATAACGGTGAAGTCACTGATGACAGTGCCACAAAAGAAAAGTCATTGAACACGGTTTTCCGAAAATCCTTCACCAAAGAAGACGAAGTAAATATCCCTGAATTCCAGTCAAAAACAACTGCCAAGACGAGAAACACAGAGGTAGATATCCTCGGTGTAGCAAAGCAGCTGAAGTCACTTAAGAAAGGGAAGGCCTCCGGTTCAGACTGTATACCAGTCAGGTTCCTTTCACAGTATGCTGATACAATAGCTCCATATTTAGCAATTATAGGCAACCTCTGGCTCATAGAAACATTCGTAACTAAAGACTGGAAAATTGCTCAAGTCACACCAATACCCAAAAAGCCAAAAAGGGAAATAAGAGTAATCCGCTGAATTACAGTTCCATATCAATACAATTGATTTGCAGTAGGATTTTGGAACATATACTGCATTCGAACAGCTGCTCGGGATTAGCCGAGCGGTCTAAGGCATTGCAGTCATGGACTGTGCGGCTGATCCAGGCGGAGTTTCGAGTCCTTCCTCGGGCATGGGTGTGTGTGTTTGTCCTTAGGATAATTTAGGTTGAGTAGTGTGTAAGCTTAGGGACTGATGACCTTAGCAGTTAAGTCCCGTAAGATTTCGCAGTTAAGTCCCGTAAGATTTCGCACACATTTTTTAGTAGCCATCGTGGTGTGTGAGAGATTAGTAGTGCGCCCCGTGAAGACAGTCAGTGTGTTAAAAGTGGTTAATTTTCTTGTCAGGATTTACTGATCCTTCGTGATCGACAAAGCTCTATTTCAATAGAGAAAGACTACAAGAATGGGAAGTACGTTCGTCTGCTTTTCTAAGGGAATGTTGCGGTATGGTGAGAGGAAGCGTGCTCAGTAGGAAGATGCATCTCATCAAAGCTTGGAGCCATTAGCTAGCAGGAGGATGTGTTTAATGAAGGAGATGTAAATGGCCAGGTTTAATTGAAATTAATAAATTCCGTTTGTTTCTACAGAAACTTGATGTATGATGTTTTTGTGTGACTCTTTGTCCCTGTTGACTTTAAACTGTTATCCTGTGTTATGTTTGTAAAAATCACCGACAGAAGTTTTTTAGGAGCCGGTTGGGAGTCGTTGGTAAACTGTTGATGGCGAATGGCGAAGACTTTTCAGTCCAGGGGATGGTCTTGAAATCTTTCAGAAAGTAGCTAGATTGCTGCAGAGCATTCATTATTCATTTTGAAACAGCGACAGTTTTAATCTTGAATAATTTTTTCTCTCTGCAGTAGCGTGTGTGGCTGATATGAAACTTCCTGTCAGATTAAAAGTGTGTGCTGGGCCGAAACTGAATTCGGGACTCCTGCCTGTTCGCGGGCAAATGCTCTCCGTAGAGCTATCCAAGCACAACTCACGACCGGTCCTCACTGCTTTACTTCCGCCGGTAACTCAAGTCCTACCTTACAGGCAAAGGTCCCAAGTTCGAGTCTCGGTCCAGCATACAAGAAGTTTCAGTTTTAACCCTATCTCGTGGGTCAAAGCAATGCTGACCGTCCTCATTTAGATTTGTTTAATAGTGTGGGAGTGCACAGAATTCATCTGGGTCCTCCAATAACCGTTAATCAGTAAACCTCGTAAGGGGTCTGCTCTCTTGAGAAATCCTCATATGGAGAAACTATGCCTGATAATAGTCCCGGTAATTACCCATATAATTCATTAATGAAGACAATCTGACTGACTAAGTAACTGAAAGTTATTGGATCTGAACACGAAAATGAATCACGCAACGTAAAACAGCAAAAATTGAATACCATTGGACACAAAGAATCATTTATAACATCCTAGGAAGTCTGAATTTCCATATTTCATTAAGATGTGCTAGAAAACAGTGCGATAAGTACTATGTTCGTGATTGGTTGTGCAGCAATGGGTAGATATGTATCTGTAAAACATTTACAACGACTCTCGGGGCAGCACCTGCTTCGAAACTTACCTTATTGGCTGTAACATCTATGTAAAGAACGGTAATATGTAATATTTGGAATGGGATATGCTATCTGTGTTGAGAAATGTTGCACGAAAATTTGCGGATGGTTCAGTTACCGGGTATATGGCTGCATTTTGCAAAATTCTATCATACAATGGCTAGGCCTATAAAATCAAAGTTATGGTCATGCAGTAAATACCGAATCATAAGCCAAGGAAGTTCAAATGAAAGAAAGTATGTAATTTCCAAGTCGTAAAATTAAATCTAAAGGACGTAGACAAGATAGCACATAGCCTATTAGCAACACGTAGACACGTAGCACGTAAACTAGGTATGCATACAGCAAATGCACTTAAGTTCATACGTGGTACTGAACATTGTTGTTGTTGTGGTCTTCAGTCCTGAGACTGGTTTGATGCAGCTCTCCATGCTACTCTATCCTGTGCAAGCTTCTTCATCTCCCAGTACCTACTGCAACCTACATCCTTTTGAATCTGCTTAGTGTATTGATCTCTTGGTCTCCCTCTACGATTTTTACCCTCCACGCTGCCCTCCAATGCTAAATTTGTGATCCCTTGATGCCTCAAAACATGTCCTACCAACCGATCCCATCTTCTAGTCAAGTTGTGCCACAAACTTCTCTTCTCCCCAATCCTATTCAATACCTCCTCATTAGTTATGTGATCTACCCACCTTATCTTCAGCATTCTTCTGTAGCACCACATTTCGAAAGCTTCTATTCTCTTCTTGTCTAAACTGGTTATCGTCCACGTTTCACTTCCATACATGGCTACACTCCATACAAATACTTTCAGAAACGACTTCCTGACACTTAAATCTATACTCGATGTTAACAAATTTCTCTTCTTCAGAAACGATTTCCTTGCCATTGCCAGTCTACATTTTATATCCTCTCTACTTCGACCATCATCAGTTATTTTACTCCCTAAATAGCAAAACTCCTTGACTACTTTAAGTGTCTCATTTCCTACTCTAATTCCCTCAGCATCACCCGACTTAATTCGACTACATTCCATTATCCTCGTCTTGCTTTTGTTGATGTTCATCTTATATCCTCCTTTCAAGACACTGTCCATTCCGTTCAACTGCTCTTCCAAGTCCTTTGCTGTCTCTGACAGAATTACAATGTCATCGGCGAACCTCAAAATTTTTATTTCTTCTCCATGAATTTTAATACCTACTCCGAATTTTTCTTTTGTTTCCTTTACTGCTTGCTCAATATACAGATTGAATAACATTGGGGAGAGGCTACAACCCTGTCTCACTCCTTTCCCAACCACTGCTTCCCTTTCATGCCCCTCGACTCTTATAACTGCCATCTGGTTTCTGTACAAATTGAAAATAGCCTTTCGCTCCCTGTATTTTACCCCTGCCACCTTCAGAATTTGAAAGAGAGTATTCCAGTCAACATTGTCAAAAGCTTTCTCTAAGTCTACAAATGCTAGAAACGTAGGTTTGCCTTTTCTTAATCTTTCTTCTAAGATAAGTCGTAAGGTTAGTATTGCCTCACGTGTTCCAACATTTCTACGGAATCCAAACTGATCTTCCCCGAGGTCCGCTTCTACCAGTTTTTCCATTCGTCTGTAAAGAATTCGCGTTAGTATTTTGCAGCTGTGACTTATTAAACTGATAGTTCGGTAATTTTCACATCTGTCAACACCTGCTTTCTTTGGTATTGGAATTATTATATTCTTCTTGAAGTCTGTGGGTATTTCGCCTGTCTCATACATCTTGCTCACCAGATGGTAGAGTTTTGTCATGACTGGCTCTCCCAAGGCCATCAGTAGTTCTAATGGAATGTTGTCTACTCCCGGGGCCTTGTTTCGACTCAGGTCTTTCAGTGCTCTGTCAAACTCTTCACGCAGTATCTTATCTCCCATTTCATCTTCATCTACATCCTCTTCCATTTCCATAATACTGTCCTCAAGTACATCTCCCTTGTATAAAGCCTCTATATACTCCTTCCACCTTTCTGCCTTCCCTTCTTTGCTTAGAACTGGGTTGCCATCTGAGCTCTTGATATTCATACAAGTTGTTCTCTTCTCTCCAAAGGTCTCTTTAATTTTCCTGTAGGCAGTATCTATCTTACCCCTAGTGAGACAAGCCTGTACATCCTTACATTTGTCCTCTAGCCACCCCTGCTTAGCCATTTTGCACTTTCTGTCGATCTCATTTTTGAGACGTTTGTATTCCCTTTTGCCTGCTTCATTTACTGCATTTTTATATTTTCTCCTTTCATCAATTAAGTTCAATATTTCTTCTGTTACCCAAGGATTTCTATTAGCCCTCGTCTTTTTACCTACTTGATCCTCTGCTGCCTTCAGTACTTCATCCCTCAGAGCTACCCATTGTTCTTCTACTGTATTTCTTTCCCCCATTCTTGTCGATTGTTCCCTTATGCTCTCCCTGAAACTCTCTACAACCTCTGGTTCTTTCAGTTTATCCAGGTCCCATCTCCTTAAATTCCCACCTTTTTGCAGTTTCTTCAGTTTCAATCTGCAGTTCATAACCAATAGATTGTGGTCAGAATCCACATCTGCCCCTGGAAATGTCTTACAATTTAAAACCTGGTTCCTAAATCTCTGTCTTACCATTATATAATCTATCTGATACCTATTAGTATCTCCAGGATTCTTCCAGGTATACAACCTTCTTTTATGATTCTTGAACCAAGTGTTAGCTATGATTAAGTTATGCTCTGTGCAAAATTCTACAAGGCGGCTTCCTCTTTCATTTCTTCCCCCCAATCCATATTCACCTACTATGTTTCCTTCTCTCCCTTTTCCTACTGACGAATTCCAGTCACCCATGACTATTAAATTTTCGTCTCCCTTCACTACCTGAATAATTTCTTTTATCTCGTCATACATTTCATCAATTTCTTCATCATCTGCAGAGCTAGTTGGCATATAAACTTGTACTACTGTAGTAGGCATGGGCTTTGTGTCTATCTTGGCCACAATAATGCGTTCACTATGCTGTTTGTAGTAGCTAACCCGCACTCCTATTCTTTTATTCATTATTAAACCTACTCCTGCATTACCCCTATTTGATTTTGTATTTATAACCCTGTAATCACCTGACCAAAAGTCTTGTTCCTCCTGCCACCGAACTTCACTAATTCCCACTATATCTAACTTTAACCTATCCATTTCCCTTTTTAAATTTTCTAACCTACCTGCCCGATTAAGGGATCTGACATTCCACGCTCCGATCCGTAGAATGCCAGTTTTCTTTCTCCTGATAACGACGTCCTCTTGAGTAGTCCCCGCCCGGAGATCCGAATGGGGGACTATTTTACCTCCGGAATATTTTACCCAAGAGGACGCCATCATCATTTAATCATACAGTAAAGCTGAACATTAAATAAAGTAAATGGAATAGGAGAGTGAATGAGTTAACCGAAATACTCTTTAGACTTAATGGCTCAATTCGGATTGTGTACCACAGGTCACAGCTACAGAACGGCATGCCGAACATGCTTTCTCTCGTGGCAAACATAACTTCGCCACAAAATTCAGTTAAAATCTGAGCGTGTAATATATACCTCTCATAAACCTAATGAAATCACTTTGGGAATAGGCACTGCCTGCAGATAACACAATAATCTAAACTGTTCCACCAAAATGCCAACCTCTGACGTCACGTTGAAAATGTCGCCGAGAACAAGGAACACATCGACACAGCTCAGAACCAGGAAGATGTGTCTAGCTTCAAAAGGTCCGACACCACGTGCTAGGATATTTGCTAAAACACTTGGAAGCGTCTGAGGTGACCATGCTTCTGCCTAAACTTGGAATACTTCAAAGATAACGTCTGTCTGCAGTCGGTCATGGTGCAGAAGCAACTTTGCGAAGTTTTTGCTTCTACATCTGCATACATAATCCGCAATCCACCATACAGTGCGTGGCGGAGGGTATCTCGTACCACAACTAGCATCTTCTCTCCCTGTTCCACTCCCAAACAGAACGAGGGAAAAATGACTGCCTATATGCCTCTGTACGAGCCCTAATCTCTCGTATCTTATCTTTGTGGTCTTTCCGCGAAATGTAAGTTGGCGGCAGTAAAATTATACTACAGCCAGCCTCAAATGCTGGTTCTCTAAATTTCCTCAGTAGCGATTCACGAAAAGAACGCCTCCTTTCGCCTAGAGACTCCCACCCGAGTTCCTGAAACATTTCCGTAACACTCGCGTGATGATCAATCCTACCAGTAACAAATCTAGCAACCCGCCTCTGAATTGCTTCTATGTCCTCCCTCAATCCGACTTGATAGGGATCCCAAACGCTCGAGCAGTACTCAAGAATAGGTCGTATTAGTGTTTTATAAGCGGTCTCCTTTACAGATGAACCACATCTTCCCAAAATTCTACCAATGAACCGAAGACGACTATCCGCCTTCCACACAACTGCCATTACATGCTTGTCCCACTTCATATCGCTCTGCAATCAAACATTACGGGATTCTTTTTCCTATTCGTCTGCATTAATTTACATTTATCTATATTTAGAGTTAGCTGCCATTCTTTACACCAATCAAAAATCCTGTCCAAGTCATCTTGTATCCTCCTACAGTCACTCAACGACGATACCTTCCCGTACACCACAGCATCATCAGCAAAGAGCCGCACATTGCTATCCACCCTATCCAAAAATCATTTATGTAGATAGAAAACAACAGCGGACTTTCCACACTTCCCTGGGGCACTCCGGATTATACCCTCACCTCCGATGAACGCTCACCATCGAGGACAACGTACTGGGTTCTATTACTTAACAAGTCTTCGAGCCACTCACATATTTGGGAACCAGTCCCAAATGCTCGTACCTTATTTAGGAGTCTGCAGTGGGGCACCGAGTCAAACGCTTTCCGGAAGTCAAAGACTATGGCATCCGTCTGATACCCTTCATCCAATCACCTACATTCAGTTATCCTTGTTTTACTTTTGTTTATTTTAATCTTATAGCTCCTTTTCAGGACACTATCCATTCCACACAACTTCCAAGTCCTCTGCCATCTCTGACAGAATTACAATGTCATCGCCAAAATCTCAACGCTTTTATATCTCCTACTTGAACTTTAATCCGCTTTCCGGATTTCTCCTCAGTTTCCTTCGTTGCTTGGTCACAGTTCAAACTAAATATTGTAACATCGGGGATAAGCTACAACTCTGTCTAACTCCCTACTCAACTAATGCTTCCCTTTCACGTCCTATAACTGCAGTCTGGTTTCTGTACAAGTCATAGCGCTAATTAGCCGTGAACGTTCTCTGGGCAACAAACACGGGATTGAAGTGATAGGTAGCACTCTTCTGCAGACGTGAAGACTGACGTCCAGAGGGACCAGGTCAAAGTGCTCGCGGCAGGTCTGCTGACGTGATGGTGGTGATCCCCGACAGGGTCGAGTTATTTACACGAGCGACGGCTGTTTTGCTTCCTGAGCGCCTCGGCTGAGTCGCCTCCTGGGAAATCACGGCCGCGGCCTCTCGCGGACCCTGTCCAGCGTGAGTGGGCCGGCCGAGGGTCCGCCAGCGGTCCTCCAGGCTGACAGCAGAGCATCTCTGCCGGTAACCCGACGCCGTCCGCGCTACTGTGTCAGCAAATATCACGCGGCCGCTGCCACAGTTCTCGCCTAGCGCCACTTCTGCCGTCGCGGGCGACCGCAAAGACAAACACGGAACCAGCCCAGGTAGCTCAGCCCACAGTAGGTCAGCTTCCTTGTGCGCACTCTTATTACCCATGCCTTCTTTAAATGATTACAGTCAAAGACTTTTGCCAGCATGAGTAATTTGGAAGACGATGCCTTCGCAATAGGGAAACTGCTTAACTTCCGTACTACAGATGAAAACTGGCGCACAATGTCGTTACCGATAAAGCCGTTATCACGTGCGACGAGGCAGCTAATGTTAACGTGGACTCGAACGGGAAACGCTAAATCATGAGACACGGCGCCACCGGCACACTGGACGAGTTGGTTAACGTGGTTTAGTGCTCTCCAGCGACAATCGTCTATTTGGTCCAAACCCACGCAGCGTGTTTACAAAAAGGACAGGCTTAAAATTTCTGTGGGACTTAACATCTGAGGTCATAGGTCCCCGTTTATTAAAACGCACATTTCCTCCCTTCTCCATAGCTAATCATGTTGTTCACACAAATAAAAACTTCAGTATCCATGAACATTGTAACGTCCCCTTAGAAAAATTAATAATGACTGTGCTGGTGCCGGCCACGGTGGCAGAGCGGTTCTCGGCGCTTCAGTCCGGAACCGCGCGGCTACTACCGTCGCAGGTTCGAATCCTGCCTCGGGCATGGATGTGTGTGATGTTCATAGGTTAGTTAGGTTTAAGTAGTTCTTAAGTTCTAGGGGACTGATGACCTCAGATGTTAAGTCCCATAGTGCTCAGAGCCATTTGAACCATTTTGAACTGTGCTGGTTAACTTCTACGTCATTTCATTTTCAAACAGCTGAGCAAAACTGAACGTACTCAGGCAGTTCTCTCTCTACTTATTCTGGTCATCAGTAAACTGACACACATAATTTTTTTAACGCAACGCAATGTGACTTTCAAGAATCCCTACAAAAGAATGGCCCTGACTAACAATAACCTATACTTTTCATGAATCACTTACCTCACAAAAATCTTCGTTACTTGAACTACTGCAATACAGCGAGCGCCAATACTGCCAGATAAACAAAAGATTCTAACTACTGAAGGCACTAACTACTGATAGGTATAGTTAGCAAATGAAAGATTTTAGAACAATGTATTTACCTTAATAATGTTCAAGAAACCCGATGGCTCTTTGGAAACCAACACGAAAAATAACTGCAAAATCTTAGCCCAATATTTCAGTTCCCTCCTCAACTGCGAACCACCCCAAGAAAAACTTGTCTTCTCTTCTCCAGTATTCACACACCCAGACTCACATGCCCCGGATCTTGAAGAAATTATGGAGATAGTCAAGCAGTTGAAAGATAACAAAGCACCAGGAGAAGATGGGATCATTGCTGAGTTCTGGAAACTAAACGATCCTATACTTATGCAGAAATTACACCGTATAATATCAGACATATGGATAACGGAGCAGATACCAGAGGACTGGAAATGCGCTCTAATTCACCCGCTACACAAAAAGGGCGACAAGACAGACATGAACAATTACAGAGGAATTTCCCTGCTCCCAGTCGCTTACAAAATCCTTTCCAAAGCGCTTTTAAACAGGATAGAATCCCGAGCAGATACACTAATTGGTGAATACCAGGCCGGATTCAGAAAAGGACTGTCATGTGCGGAACAGATCTGGTGCTTAAAGACAATATTACAAATGAGGAAATGCAGAAACACAGTAGTTACATTCATCGACTTCAGGAAAGCATATGATTCAGTGGACCGTGGAACCCTGTTTAAAATCATGGAAGAATTTGGGATCGACCGAAAGACACGAAAAATCACAGAACAGACACTTACAGGAACAACGGCCAAAGTGAAATTCATGGGCGAAGTATCAGAACCCCTCGAAATCAAATCTGGAGTCCGACAGGGGGACGGACTATCCCCAATCCTTTTCAATATTGTTCTAGAAAAGATAATCAGGGAATGGGAACCTCACGTAAAGGGTATCCAAATTGGTATCAAGAAAGAGAACCGAATTAAAGTCAAGTGCCTTGCTTTCGCTGACGATATTGCAATTATCACCAATAACAGAACAGAAGCGATTCACGCAGTGGAAAAACTACATAAATTTCACAAAAAACCGGACTACAGATATCTTATGAAAAAACCCAATATATGGAAAGGCAGCCAGAAAATAAATCCCCTTTAATAACAAAATATGGTAAAATTGCACAAGTCTGCCATTTTAAATACCTCGGTGAAACTATACAGTCCTCAGGATTAAACCGAATTGCCAATGAACAAAGAATCACCAAGCTCCAGAAAGCCTACAAGCTAACATGGACGCATTACAACAAGAAGTGCATTTCGACAGACGCAAAATTAAGGCACTATACAACAGTGATTCTTCCAGAAGCAATCTAGGCAGCTGAAACAATGGTGAGTGATGGTCATTCTAAAATTAAGGAAATAGAAAAGCAGGAAAGAAAAATTCTCAGGAAGATTTACGGTCCAATCAACAAAAATGGCATTTGGATGAAGAGACCACAAAACGAGCTCTATAGAAAGATCAACGTAGTAACAGATGAAATCAGAAAGCGCCGAGCCAAATTTTATACACACATCTACAGGATGGAAGACTCCAGAACAGCAAAGAAATTATTCAATATTATAACAAGGAGTAAATGTGGCACGGAATGGCTGAAAGAAGTCCAGAGGGATCTACAGCAGATCAACATAAAAAATCTCGAAGATCGCACCGAGTGCCGGCATAAAATCACAAGTGTGAAGTTTGGGGAAAGAACATCGCGTCAGCCTGGTAAAAAATGGACAGAGGAACGGAAGAAGTAGCATTCTGAGAGGATGAGGAGGTTTTGGGAAGCAAAGAAGAAAAACATCCGAAGATGGAATTATGAATTCAAGTTCAATCTCTCTCCTAAAGGGGAACAATCGTTATAATATATATATATATATATATATATATATATATATATATATATATATATTCCTGGCATCCATATTTACAAATTTCCTTTTTCTGGCGGATACACATCCAGATCGTCCGCTTATCTCAAAACTCCGGCATCTCTCCCCCCACATCCACCACTGCTGACGGCTCACCTCCAACTGCCCAACGCTACGCGCTGTTCACATCCAACTGCCCAACACTACACAAGCAAATATTCCAACAATGAGTCCAACCAGCCACAGACTGCACACAGAACAGTCAGCGATTGTCATACAGAGCGCTACGTGGCGTCACCAACATAAAAACCTAAACAGCCCACTTACAAATGTTATGAGGCCAAAAGAAAAGTTCAATGTCCAGTCAGTAAGAACACCAGCTAAAGTTCACAAAATCGAAAAACTCGCTCCAGACAGAGTGCTTTTATACTTCTATAACATCAAACATTACAGAAATTATTTCCATTAATTTAATAAGTCGCACAATACTTTGGAAAACTCGAAGATGAAAAAAAAAGTCTGGGTACAAGAGGACGCGAAGCCTCTACCCATTCGTAACAACGTGGCACCCTTACCAACTTGTGTTACACTGAAGTTCCGCAAACAAACAAACTCGTATTTTATGTTACGATCTTATGAAGACTTTAATCGCCGGTATGTTATTGACATATAAGTGTAGGAAATCTTACCAAGAATGGCACCTTTTTTATGAGTCTTCAATGTGACATCGCATTAAAACGGCGTGCTTTCATAACACGCGAGTTATAACACGAAAATAACTAAATACTTTAGCCACCAATATGACGTTTCCCGTCATCTTACTACAACAAATCGTACCAATAATGACACTTTCTCGAGAGATTTAATGCACAGGTAGGTTAGAAACAGTGTATGTTGATAGAGTGTAAAGCCGGCCGCTATGGCCGACCTGTTCTAAGCGCTTCAGTCCTGAACCGCGCTGCTGCCAAGGTCGCAGGATCGAATCCTGCCTAGGGCAAGGATTTGTGTGATGGCCTTAGGTTAGTTAGGTTTAAGTAGTTCTAAGTCTAGGTGACTGATGACCTCAGATGTTAAGTCCCATAGTGCTTAGAGCCATTTTTTTAAAATATAGAGTGTAAGTTATAACACGAAAACCACCGAATATGGGCTTCAGCTGAATACGACAAATAAAAGATGTCTCGCAAGTACTGCTTGTGACGTAGAGGGCGTTCTTGCTTCTTATTGGTTCTACTTTACGTGGCACGTTGCCGAAATATCATAGAACTTATTTTGTGTTTCGCGTGACGAATTGGGTCCTCAACGTGAAATAACACAACGTTAACTACTCGTCCCGCGTGAAGTCAGTTTAAGTAGGAACTTGCGAACACGGAGCTATTAGGAGGTGTGTCCACAAGCAAGTAACTTCCGCAAGTAACATCTGCAAGTATCTGAGTTGTACATATTACAAGAAAATTGCCCAAGTTTTGGTAAATTTCAGGAACTTCCTGCAAAAACTTCCAGAAGTGTTTCTAGTGTTTCATCGTGAGATATGCAAGTGGAAGTCTACAGTGTCGTGATTATAACCCAGGACAGCCACCATCGTTGTTGCATTGTTATTACTGAAAAAAATTCGTCAAGAAAAACAAAAAGTAGAGAAAAAATGGTTGTGTGAAGAAGTGGATACAAAGGCCTACGTACATAAGTTATTCAGTTATCAAGAAAAAGTACTAAATGAACAAAAATCAGGGGACTTCACTGGGTTTAAAAACTTTCTGAGAATTTCGTATGCTAGTTTCGAAAATATCTTGCCTATTGCACAATAAAATATTCGAAAACAAGGCACAAAAATGCTGAAAACTATGTCAGCGAGAGATCGCGTTTTAATTAATCTTCGATTTTTGCAAACAATATTTATTACCTTTATTATATCTGCGATGCTCTGGTTTTCCGACAAAAAACTCAATTATAGCTTTCCGCTTGAAACGCAACTTCGTTACAGACGCCATTTTGTAGGCTACGTGTAGCGCTGCCACTTATAGAAACTTCATGAAACTATATGGCCTGAAGCTGGAATATGCCACGATGTTCCACAACAAAATTCCGCATTTTTCAACCGGAACTGGGCGAGAAAAAAAAGTGTTGCATTACTTACTGAACGCCCCTCGTATGTAATCTAAGATTTTTGCGAACCGTGCCTATCAGAAAAGTTTACGTTCACGTTAAAATTTAAAGATGTCTGTACTGTCATTCTACTTTCCTTTCTCTTGAAACAAATTAAATTCATTTTGCACTTTTTTGGCTCGCGTTGGCCAATTATTTTTTATGTTTAGGGGCTCCAACGGTACACTTGCTTCCGTCCATTTCTTTTCACGCCCTTCTTGTTTTTGACACTGAGATTTTCGTATCGGCATTCAAGACACAAAACTTTTGCAAGTTTGAGAAAACTTCCATCAACTGGCAAGTGCGGCAAGTACTTGCAGTAAGATGCAAGAAAGTATTTCCACTAACTTGCGGAAGCAACTTCTGCCACTTGGCGAAACTTGCGGAATTTGACTTGCTGGGGATGTTTCCATGTCAAAGAACATGCATAAGTAATTCCTGCAAAGGGCTGGCGGAATTTTACTTGCTAGTGCACACACGCCTTTAAACGTGTAAAATACGATGCCATCAGATAGCAGACGTCACCTCTTGAAGTGGTCTCTCGGGTAAAATTCGGCTGCATTTGCTTGTGTGAGTCCGCATACCTTCGGTCCGGCACTGTACAGTAGCTGACCTGACAGATAGGCAAACAAAAAAGTGAGTCGAGTAGAGATACGGAAAGGGGCACGGAGGAGAGGACAAAGCACTCGTGGCCGTCTCTGGAGAAGGCTGGCTGTCATAGCGGCGGAGCCTCCTAATGGTTGGTAGCTACTTGTGGGCCATTAGTCACGGCGGAGGTCAGGTAGCGAGCGCTGCGCACAAAAAGTGGATCGGCCGAGGCGGGACGGCGCTGTTTACCGGCTGCTGCGGCCGGGGTCGACGACCTCTAGGCCGTCCACCCCCAACCCTCTGGCGGGCCAAATTACCCCTGCCCGCCGACCGCCGCCCTCTGAACCCGACCCGCCGTTTCCTTCTGCCCCGAGGCCCTGTAACTTTCCTGTCCTTCACCGCTCCAAGATCGATGAGGTCTGATCGAAAAACATCCCAGCAAGTTTCAGAAAACAAAAATACACAGGATGGCGGCTGGCCTGCGTTCACAACATTCTTCGACTACGAAAGAATGTGTTGTGAGGCGCGAAATGATGTTAAAAGTCGAGCTAGGGTATGTTCGATGTATTCTGCACAAATGTTTCGCACTGGTAGTCACTTCCTTAATCGCAGAGCGTCCAGTAGAATGTGCGAGTTCAGTGTTGCAGACCGTACTAGATTCTTAACTGCATCATCAATGCCTGCCCAAGACCAACGGATGACATCAGCAGTGTAACGGTATTACGTAGATTGTGTGTGTGAATAACTCTCTATCTGATTTGGTATTGGCGAGTACGAAACAAAGTCATAGGAAAGGGCGAAGCAAGATAACAAGATAGTGCCACATAGCCTGCTCCGCTTAAAAATTCAAGCAGGCAGATGCGGATTCAGGTATCGTTTCGGGGTGCAAGGGGGGACGAGGTGCGGGTTGGGTCACTGCCACTGTTTCTTCTCTCCCCCTCTCTCATTGTCGCCGAGAGGTTCTAGACGCTGCAGTCTGGAACAGCACGACCTCTACGGTCGCAGGTTCGAATCCTGCCTCGGGCATGGATGTGTGTGATGTCCTTAGGTTAGTTAAGTTTAAGTAAGTTCTAAGTTCTAGGGGACTGATGACCTCAAAAGTTAAGTCCCATAGTGATCACAGCCATTTGAACCATTTGAACCTCCCTCATTCCAAAAATATAACCAGTCGTCATCCGCGAATTTTAACAAAATGTTTTAATACGATAATAGTTGTTTGCATCAGCGCTTAGTACATTGATTTAGCATAACGTTCAACAAACTGCAATTCAACGAAAAGCAGCATTTTGAAATCACTCATCTGATAATTTGAGAAGTACACGAGTCGTATATATACAAGGTGATTCCGTGACGATGTTTCAAACTTTCGTGGAAGGTGGAGAAGAGTAAATGTCTCAATTTGAGGTCAGGGTCTCTGGTCCGGAAACGACGGAGTCAAAAGTTATAAGCGAAATTCGTTCTGGTTTCAATGACAGTGAACTTCTTCTACTGCAAGCTCTTTGCTTCTCATATTTTGGGAGGAAGTAGTAACAGCCAAAAAAGATATAACGCATTCATGCATTACGCGCACGCATGCACGCACACACACACACACACACACAAACACACACACACACACACACACACACACACACACACAAACACACACACACACACACACACACACACACACACACACACACACACACGTACGCAAAAACAAATCAGATATATCAAATCACGCAAACAACACAAACAAAAGATATACACTACACACTGTACACATACACATGTTAATCACACAACGAAAAGTACAGCTGGAGTATTGGCACCAAATAACCACGTCTCCAGGACCTCACACATGTACTAGAAACATTGGAAATCGTATGAAACACCAAACGACAATTTAACTTCACGAAACTTGTCCTACAAAAGTTGTTTTTAGTCTGAAAAACATGATAAAACCATTAGAAGACGTAAAGTGGTAACATACTTGTAACCATCGCATAATGCATCTATTATATGTATTAAAACAAACATGTATTACAGGCCACTGAAAATGCTTCATAAATAAAAGAAGCGAAAAACGTGCGGCAAAAAGAAACTGCCTTTCATTTAGCTGCAAAGACGAAACATGGCTCCATGAATGAAGAAATACACTGAAGCGCCAAAGAAACTGGTATAGGCATGCGTATTCAAATACAGAGATACGTGAACAGGCAGAATACGGCTCTGCGGTCGGCAATGCCTATACGAGACAATAAGTTTCTGGCGCAGTTGTTAGGACGGTTATTGCTGCTACAATGACAAGTTATCAAGATTTAAGTGAGTTTGAACATGGTGTTACAGTAGGCGCACGGGCGATAGGACACAGCATCTCCGATGTAGCGATGAAGTGGGGATTTTCCCGTATGACCAGCTCACGATTGTGTTGTGAACATCAGGAATCCGGTAAAACATCAAATCTCCGACATCACTGCGGTCGCTAAAAGATCCTGCAAGAACGGGACCAACGACGACTCAAGAGAATAGTTCAACGTGACAAAAGTGCAACCCTTCCGCAAATTGAAACTTCCTGGGAGACTAAAACTGTGTGCCGGACCGAGACTCGAACTCGGGACCTTTGCGTTTCGAGTTCGAGTCTCGGTCCGGCACACAGTTTTAATCTGCCAGGAAGTTTCATATCAGCGCACACTCCGCTGCACAGTGGAAATCTCATTCTGGAAACATCCGCAAATTGCTTCAGATTTCAGAGCTGGGCAATCTACAAGTGTCAGCGTGCGAACCATTCAACGAAACATCATCGATATGGGCTTTCGGAGATAAAGGCCCACTCGTGTACCCTTGATGACTGCACGACATAAAGTTTTACGCCTCGCCTAGGTCCGTCAACACCGACGTTGGACTTTTACGGTATATTGATAATTTTTACTTTTTGGACCGTCTGACTACAACTGAATGAAACACAATTTTCGTCCCATAAGTGTTTCGCCTTTATTCTCTGCAAGGCATCTTCACTGACCTGAATTATGCACATATTTTTACTATTTCGTTTACATTTTGGGGCGATATACCTATAGGTTATAAGCAGTTCTGGTGGTCGGTTTTTGCTATGATGTAGTAATATTTTAAATTCTACTTACAGGTTGCGTGGACGATTTTCTGCGCATTACGTTTCCGTTCCATTTTTGGTGCCGTTACTCCTCATATAATTGCCACTTGTACTTTTTTCCACCCCAAGTGGCAATTATATGAGGAATAACGGCACCAAAAATGGAACAGAAACGTAATACGTAAAACTCGTCCACGCAACCTGTAAGTACAGTTTAAAATATTACTACATGATAGCAAAAACCAACTACCAGAACTGTTCATAACCTATAGGTACATTGCCTCAAAATGTAAACGAAATAGTTAAAATATCTACATAATCCAGGCCACTGAAGATGCCTTGCAGAGAATAAAGGCGAAATGCTTATGGTACGAAAATTGTTTCATACAATTAGTCAGACGGTCCAAAAAGTAAAAATTATTAATATACCGTAATATTACACGCAACTGAGGAAGACAGGACTACAAAAGTTGATGTTAGCGACATTGGACTTGTTGATGACTGGAAACATGTGCCTGGTCGGACGAGTCTCGTTTCAAATTGCATCGAGCGGATGGACGAGTACGGATATGGAGACAACCTCATGAATACATGGACCCTGCATCTCTCTGTTCAAGCTGGTGGAGGCTCTGTAATAGTGTGGGGCGTAAGCATCCTGATCACCTGCATCCATTCATGTCCATTTAGCATTCCGACGGACTTATGGACAGCCCTGCAGGATTCATGGTGTAAGTTCCCTCCAGCACTATTTCAGTCATTAGTCGAGTCCATGCCACGTCGTGTTGCGACACTTCTGCGTGTTCGCTGGGCCTCTACACCATATTAGGCAGGTGTACCAGTTTCTTTGTCTCTCCAGTGTAGTTGCCTTCTAAACATGGGCTCTAAAACGCATTAGCTATGACCACTTGTTCAGTAGTAACGGGTTTCACGCCACTAAAGATGAAGATATACATTTTAGACCCCATGTTGACGGGATATTTTCTTCTTGTTTTTGCCCATACTCCCTCATCCCCAAAAACGGAAAACAAAGAGCTTGCAGACAGTAAAAGAGGTTTGCTGTGAGAGGTTTCAGAACGATTTTCGCTTCTAACTTTTGAGCAGGGTCCTTTACCTCAAATTGGTACTTTTATCTGTCTTCATCATTCCTGAAAGCTTGTAACATCATAACGAAATCACCGTATATATGTAATAGCAACAAAATCCCACAACGTGTACCTAATATTAACCGTGTTTCACTTGGCCCTACGATTGTGAACACTGGTCTGCCAACCGTGCCTGTAAATGAACTAAATGCTGTTTCTTTTAGTTAATTTGGCCTACATTCAGGAAGCAATGATTTCTGCCTTTGTTTTACTTTAGTGGATCGACTTTCCTTTTCTGTCTTCCCGTACTTAGCTTCCTGAGGTTCTACCTGCGGATTCACAAACAGTACGGAATTTGGCACAACTTTGAAATATAGAAAGGGCTTGGTTGCACATTCCCTTACTGAGCGTCACGCGTTTCAAAATTTCATTAGCAGACTGAAGGTGTGGAATGAAGTCCACAAGAAAATTAACAACAGAAAATACAGGGTGACAATTATTGAACTGTATGATATCATCATAACTTCTGAACGGTTTGCGTTAGGACGCTCAAACTATTCGGTTATCCGCGGGGCATGATGGGAATTAGTATGCGCATGAATGGTTTACTTTGCGACGAAGCCCACTTTCATTTGAATTGGTTCGTCATTTGGGAGACTGAAAATCCGCATTTTGCGATCGAGAAGTCTCTTCATCGTCAACGGGTGTGCAATTTCCAGTCACGGAATAATCGGTGCGATATTCCGTGATGGCATGGTGACTACCGAACAGTACGTGAACGTTTTGGAAGATGATTTCATCCCCCATTATCCAAAGTGACCATGATGTCAACAAGATGAGATTCGTACAAGACGGAGTTCGACCCATCGGAGCAGGAGAATTTTTTTATGTCCGAGAGGAGCACTTTGGTGCCCGCATTCTGGCTCTGAGGTACCCGGAGGCCATTGGCATGGGCCTCGATTGGGCGCCATATTTTCCCGATCTGAGCAAAACGACTCCTTTTTTGGAGCTATATTAAAGATAAGGTTTACAGCAATAACCCCAAAAGCACTGCTGAGCTGACAACAGCCATTCAGAAGGTCATCGACAGCATCGATTTTCCGACACTTTATCGGGTGACTCACAATTTCGCTAATCGTCTGCGCCACATCATCGCCAACGATGGCAGGCATATCGAACATGGCATAACTTAAATCCGAATATCTGTAATGACGTTTACATGTTGAATAAAGTGTGCATACGACATTGTGTGTAACTAATTTCCGTTTCTTTCATATAGTTCAATAATTGTCAACCAGTATGCATGTAATAAAAGAAGTATCCACCTTACAGAATCTTTAATTACGAGTGCCATTGTCTACTCGAATAGAATCAGTACCAAACCGAGTGTGGCTATTAAGCTGTCAGAGAAGTAAACAACGGACAGTAGGTGACGCTAACATTAACCACAGAAAGAAAGTCAAAGAATAAGTCTTCACACTTCTATGTGTTGCAATTAAGTACATGTCAGAACCTCGCGAACAATTTGATATATATATATATATATATATATATATATATATATATATATATATATAATAAAGGGAAACATTCCACGTGGGAAAAATATATCTAAAAACAAAGATGATGTGACTTACCAAACGAAAGCGCTGGCAGGTCGATAGACACACAAACAAACACAAACATACACACAAAATTCAAGCTTTCGCAACAAACTGTTGCCTCATCAGGAAAGAGGGAGGGAGAGGGAAAGACGAAAGGATGTGGGTTTTAAGGGAGAGGGTAAGGAGTCATTCCAATCCCGGGAGCGGAAAGACTTACCTTAGGAGGAAAAAAGGACGGGTATACACTCGCACACACACACATATCCATCCACACATATACAGACACAAGCAGACGTGTCTGTATGTGTGTGGATGGATATGTGTGTGTGTGCGAGTGTATACCCGTCCTTTTTTCCTCCTAAGGTAAGTCTTTCCGCTCCCGGGATTGGAATGACTCCTTACCCTCTCCCTTAAAACCCACATCCTTTCGTCTTTCCCTCTCCCTCCCTCTTTCCTGATGAGGCAACAGTTTGTTGCGAAAGCTTGAATTTTGTGTGTATGTTTGTGTTTGTTTGTGTGTCTATCGACCTGCAAGCGCTTTCGTTTGGTAAGTCACATCATAACTGCGTCGTTAGGTAACATCGTGAACAACGTTAGAGATACAGTCTGTAGTCAATAATCAGACCAGAAGACATTTGCAACCAATAACTGGTGTGGTACAGTATAAACACGAAACCGATAAAGATCATACATAAACCATAATTTGTGAAGGAATAATTGTACAACCATGAGTAAGTAAAATGTTACATAAATATCACCAAATTTAGTCATACTACAATAGACGAACATGTAATAAATGACGTAACAGAATCATTTAGATGAGCCCATGTTAGTGGCACCAAATTGAAATAAAAAAGAACTATTATATAACAAAATGGGATTTTTTAAACTTTTTAACTTAGTGTTCGATCGTACAACTGTCCAGCTGTTAACTAGTTTACGATCATCATAAAAAGAAACGTTACGTGAGTATGACCAACTGTGATCATTACACTCGTCAGACAAACAATGGATGACATACAATATAGCCATTTAAGTAAGCCTAGATGAGTGGCAACAATTTGAAATAAAATATTACAATTTTTTCCTTTATTTTATATTGAGAAGCTTCATTGATAGCTTAATCGCCACACGCAGTTTGGCACTGGTTCTATTCGAATAGACAACCACACTGTCAAATGCGCCTACATGCGATGAGATCTGTTTTGTAATCGGTCTATGTGCTCACTTTCGTGAACTTTGCACTCAGGTTTGATTTTAGTGTAAGTACGATTCTAATTGAAATACCTGTATAGTGGAATATTTAGATGCATTCTTATGTTATTACGTACATATTTTCTACCGTTAATTTTCTTGTATACTTCATTCCACAGCTTCAGTCTGATGATGAAATTCTGAAACGCGTAACGCTTATTAAAGAAATTTGCGATCAAGACCTTTCCATATTTCAAAGTAGCGCCAAATCTGAATGGTCGCCTGCCTCTACCGTGGATGTATTTCTCCATCAGGCAGTGGAGTATGGGATTTATTGATGACAGCAGATTTGGTCAGCCGTGAATGAGGGCCTTAGCCTGGCTGGAGTGTTACCGGCCAGGCCGCAAGCCTGTACGTGTGGGTAGACCTCACTCAACCAACTGAAACTGTCCGGCTGTGATGATGCCGCGCTTGGGGAACCGTGTCGTCGGTCATTCTCCGCCACGCGATACGTAGGCAGTGAGTGGCTACAAACTTCGTAGTCCTAATGAAAAAAAAAAAAAAACGAAGATTTCCTGTATTTCGTGTGAATATACACTATAAGACAAAAGAAAAAGAACGCATCACAAAGGAATTATCGGAGTCGGGCGGAAATCGGTAGATGTGATGTCCATGCACAGACAAACAAATGATTACAATTTCAGAAAAATAATATGATTTATTCAAAAGAAATAGCTTCTGAAATAGGGCAAGTCGGTAACGTGTTGGTCCACCTCTAGCTCTTATGCCAGCACAAATTCGGCTTTTCACTGATTAACCTTGCTGTCAAAGGCAGGGTTTGGCAAGCACGAAGACAAATAGTACAAAATCTCACCCGTACGGCTGGTCACAGTCTGGTTGGTATCCCACCGCTGTCCAGGGTGTATCCAGACACGTCTTCGGCTTGGAATCTCACTGACTAGAATAGGATTGTCTTCAGTGATGAGTTCCGTTTTGAAGTGAACCCGATGGAGAGTGAAAACATGTCTGGAGACGCCCCAGATAGCGGTGGGATACCAACCTGACTGTTGGCTGCCATACGACATGACAACCTGAGTGATGGTCTGGGGTGCCGTTTGTTTTCATAACAGAATTCCTTTGGTTGTCATTTGCGGCACCCTTACAGCACAACGTTGCTTTGACAATATTCTATACCCCGTTTTATTGCCCTTCATGACAAGCCATAATGGGCTTAAATTTTAGCAAAATAACGCACATGCCGAGAATTTCTACTGTTTGTGTTCGTGCTTACCAAACCGTTGCTTGGCTAGCAAGGTCGCCGGATCACTCCCCAGATGAAAAAGTTTGGTGTATTATCGGCGGGAACCTCCAACCAACTCGGGATTTTGATGTATAGCGCGCCCACTGCACGGAATTTGGCACCATACAACTCTATCAATCAATCGCAAGACGAATAACTGCTTGCATATGAGGCAGATGGGGAGCAACGCGTTATTCACCTGCACAATTTGTGAAGCTCTTTCTCTTGAATAAATAATCGAATTTTTCTGAAATTTTAGTCATGTGCTTGTCTGTACATATACACACATCAAAAAAGTTTTGCATCACCTCAGTTCCGAGAGTTCCGCAACCTCTACAGAAAACTGGAATACAGATCAACATAAACATCATTTCCGCCCTTTTTGTTGCTCATGAAAACCACTCATTGCATGTTGTACCACCATACAGCGAGACCTTCAGACGTGGTGGTCCAGATTGCTGTACACACCGGTACCTCTAATACCCAGTAGCACGTCCTCTTGCACTGATGCATGCCTGTTTTCCTTGTGACATACTATCCACAAGTTCATCAAGGCGCTGTTGGTCCAGATTGACTCACTCCTCAACAGCGATTCGGCGTAGATCCCTCAGAGTGGTTGATGGGTCATGTGGTCCATAAAAAGCCCTTTTCAATCTATCCCAGGCATGGTCGATAGCGTTCATGTCTGGAGAATATGCAGGCCACTCTAGTCGAACGATGTCGTCATCCTGAAGAAAGTCATTCACAAGATGTGCACGATGGGGACGCGAATTGTCGTCCATGAAGACGAATGCCTCGCCAGTATAGTGCCGATATGGTTGCACTATCCGTCGAAGGATGGCATTCACGTATCGTACAACCGTTACGGCGCCTTCCGTGACCACCAGCGGCGTACGTCAGCCCCACATAATACCACCCCAAAACATCAGGGAACCTCCACCTTGTTGCACTCGCTGGACAGTGTGCCTAAGGCGTTTAGCCCCACCGGGTTGCCTCCAAACACGTCTCCGACGATTGTCTGGTTGAAGGCAAATGCGATACTCATCGGTGAAGAGAACGTGTTGCCAATCCTGAGCGCTCCATTCGGCATGTTGTTCGGCCCATCTGTACCGCGCTGCATGGTGTTGTGGTTGAAAAGATGGACCTCGCCATGGACGTCGGGAGTGAAGTTGCACATCATGCAGCGTGTTGCGCACAGTTTGAGTCGTAACACGACGTCCTGCGGCTGCACAAAAAGCGTTATTCAACATTTTGGCATTGCTGTCAGGGTTCCTCCGAGCCATAATCCATATGCTGCGGTCATCCACTGCAGTAGTAGCTATTGGGTGGCCTGAGCGAGGCATGTCATCGATAGTTTCTGTCTCTCTGTATCTCCTCCATGCCCGAACAACATCGCTTTGGTTCACTCCAAGACTCCTGCGCACTTCCCCTCCTGAGAGCCCTTCCTGGCACAAAGTAACAATGCGGACGCGATCGAACCGCGGTATTGACCGTCTAGGAATGGTTGAACTACAGACAACACGAGCCGCGTACCTCCTTCCTGGTGGAATGACTGGAACTGAACGGCTTTCAGACCACCTCCGTCTAATAGGCGCTGCTCATGCATGGTTGTTTACATCTTTGGGCGTGTTTAGTGACATCTCTGAACAGTCAAAGGGACTGTGTCTGTGATACAACATCCACAGTCAACGTCTATCTTCAGGCGTTCTGGGAACCGGGGTGACGCAAAACTTTTCTTTATGTGTGTACATCATATCTAGCGATGTATATCCCATTTCGATAATGCCTTCGTGTTGGGTCGTTCTTTTTTGTCTTAGAATGTATTTTGCAACCTATCAGTTAATATAACATGAAACGTAAATTTCCAATTTACAGTGTGAAAAGTCCATGCCGAATTCCTTTTTATTTCCGCCGATCACTCTTCACTCCATACTCAAAACAACGCTAATGTTTTCTCTCTAGTCCCCCCCCCTCCCCGGATCTAAAACGGAATTAATCTTCCCATGAGCAAAAGTTTTTTTTGTCATTCTATTCCCAGGTCTCGAAAGATGCTAATGTGTGAGGAAAAAGAAATGCTTTTCAATTAGGTGCAGCGTCTTGAAGAATCCTAGACAACAAGATAAGCGGAAGTTCTTTTCGTTCCTCTCAAGAAAGCTTATGGCCAGGATATGGAAAATGTGATCTGTGTAGCACAAATGTATATTATACTGTTTCATGCCGATAGATTTACTTCTGCATTTACACTTCGATGACGAACAAGAGAAGAAGGTATGACGACACACGTGCTTCTATTAATGGAACTATGGCTCTTGTACTAGGGGGACCGAAAAGTGATGTTTCTGCGCGTGTCGATATTCGTCTGTCATATATCAGCTCTTTCTGTACTGGAAAGTCGTGCCAGAGACATTTTAAGGTTAGAGTAACTTTTTTATTCGTAACTAATTAAATCTTAATGTTTTACATTTGACGGTGAAATGGCCTGCCCAATATCAGAAGAGGTACATCCAGCGTGGTATGCTCTTTGAGTTTCTCAAGGGTAGTAACGTATCAGTTGTTATCAAAAACATTTGCGATGCTTATACAAATACATTGGACATTCGTAAATGCCAAAGGTTGTTTTCTAAGTACAAATATGGTAATTTTTTATCTTTGCGACTCGTGTCGATCAGTAAGACCAACAACTTTAGACAATGACATGGTAAGAGTGGATGTGGTAGCAAATCCGTATCAATAATTGCAAAGGAATCACAACACAAAAAACAAAAAGAAAATAATATCTTCCATACAATCCCCTTTCTGGGTAACATTTCATACCAGATTGCCAATGTCTTCAAACGGAAAGGCATAAGCATATCCTTTACAACAGACAACAAGATTGGACAGAAGTTACCCCACAACATCGGCACACGAAACCCACTTCATCGCACAGGTGTGTACAAAATTGAATATTTGGACTGTGCCTGCTTCTACATAGACCAGACAGACAGATCATTTGAGATTAGGTTCAAGGAACACATGGCAGCACTAAAAAACAAAAAATATCACACGTCAGCAATAGCTACACACCTGCATGAAACAAAACACCATGTTAACAACACAAGTATTAGCATCCTACACATCCAACCAAAAGGCAGAAAACTAGACATCCTTGAAACACTTCAAATATACAAACATCAAATGAAACAACCAGAATCTATCTTAAATGACCAAAATTACAATATTTACAATAGTATCATCTCCATTTTCAGCAACTGCCTACACTCATCAAAATGCACACACACACACACACACACACACACACACACACACACACACACACACACACACACACACACACACCTAATATTGACCATAATATTGACAGCTGCCAAGAGTACAAGAGATTGACCTCATTTACAGATAATTCATCACACCAACAGCTTGTACCCCTTGTCAGCTTAAAACTGTATGTACATCAACTACTGGCACAAATGTATATCTATCTGCATATTTTATAGCATTAACCAATGTATTACCCCAACCTTTAGGCAGCTAATATATGCAACATGCAATCTTAAGACTCCTTTCCATGTAAATGTTTCCTCTCAATAATCACTCTTTCCTCTCTCTCTCACACTCTCTCTCTCTCTCTCTCTCCCCCCCTCTCCCCCCCTCTCCCCCCTCTCCCTCTCCCTTTCACTCACTCACACACACACACACACACACACAAACACACACACACACACACACACACTTTTTCTCTCTCTCTACCTCTCCTCCTGCCTCCAGCCCCTCACTTCACATCTGTTTATTAACCCCAATGAAAGAGTGTAATGTATGTATGATTTTACTGTTGTAGCCAATATGATCATTGTAATTATAGTCTGTAACATTTCACCTAATTGTTATCAATAAGTATGAAGCTTAAGCCATTTTAACATTTCACCTGATTGTATAAACGAGTACGAATGTTTGCTGTTTTAACTTGTCAGAATTGGATTTATATACCACCTGAAGTACACACACATATATTTGACACCTCAAAACAAACACCGCCAAATGCTTAAAGCAATTATTCTGTAATAATATTGTTATGATGTATATTCTTTGCACTTTGCGATTATGTCTTCACTTCTGCTATACGACCTTAGCACCCAGCTGATTCCAGATGCCATATTTGTTTACAAATGTGGCAATATACATGTGATGTGTTACGACAGCAAAATGAACCTGTGATCACTGAAGGTACTGTAGTTTACTTATTTAATGTTTACCATTAGATACCAGTTTAATTTTTCGTCAAAAGTTATCCTAAACCATATTCTGAAATAGTGTCTCGTTTCTCCACTAGGCAGTGCCACAAGTTCCTCCAAAAATCGTAACACAACACACACACAAATGTAATACTTACTAATGTACACTCCTGGAAATTGAAATAAGAACACCGTGAATTCATTGTCCCAGGAAGGGGAAACTTTATTGACACATTCCTGGGGTCAGATACATCACATGATCACACTGACAGAACCACAGGCACATAGACACAGGCAACAGAGCATGCACAATGTCGGCACTAGTACAGTGTATATCCACCTTTCGCAGCAATGCAGGCTGCTATTCTCCCATGGAGACGATCGTAGAGATGCTGGATGTAGTCCTGTGGAACGGCTTGCCATGCCATTTCCACCTGGCGCCTCAGTTGGACCAGCGTTCGTGCTGGACGTGCAGACCGCGTGAGACGACGCTTCATCCAGTCCCAAACATGCTCAATGGGGGACAGATCCGGAGATCTTGCTGGCCAGGGTAGTTGACTTACACCTTCTAGAGCACGTTGGGTGGCACGGGATACATGCGGACGTGCATTGTCCTGTTGGAACAGCAAGTTCCCTTGCCGGTCTAGGAATGGTAGAACGATGGGTTCGATGACGGTTTGGATGTACCGTGCACTATTCAGTGTCCCCTCGACGATCACCAGTGGTGTACGGCCAGTGTAGGAGATCGCTCCCCACACCATGATGCCGGGTGTTGGCCCTGTGTGCCTCGGTCGTATGCAGTCCTGATTGTGGCGCTCACCTGCACGGCGCCAAACACGCATACGACCATCATTGGCACCAAGGCAGAAGCGACTCTCATCGCTGAAGACGACACGTCTCCATTCGTCCCTCCATTCACGCCTGTCGCGACACCACTGGAGGCGGGCTGCACGATGTTGGGGCGTGAGCGGAAGACGGCCTAACGGTGTGCGGGACCGTAGCCCAGCTTCATGGAGACGGTTGCGAATGGTCCTCGCCGATACCCCAGGAGCAACAGTGTCCCTAATTTGCTGGGAAGTGGCGGTGCGGTCCCCTACGGCACTGCGTAGGATCCTACGGTCTTGGCGTGCATCCGTGCGTCGCTGCGGTCCGGTCCCAGGTCGACGGGCACGTGCACCTTCCGCCGACCACTGGCGACAACATCGATGTACTGTGGAGACCTCACGCCCCACGTGTTGAGCAATTCGGCGGTACGTCCACCCGGCCTCCCGCATGCCCACTATACGCCCTCGCTCAAAGTCCGTCAACTGCACATACGGTTCACGTCCACGCTGTCGCGGCATGCTACCAGTGTTAAAGACTGCGATGGAGCTCCGTATGCCACGGCAAACTGGCTGACACTGACGGCGGCGGTGCACAAATGCTGCGCAGCTAGCGCCATTCGACGGCCAACACCGCGGTTCCTGGTGTGTCCGCTGTGCCGTGCGTGTGATCATTGCTTGTACAGCCCTCTCGCAGTGTCCGGAGCAAGTATGGTGTGTCTGACAAACCGGTGTCAATGTGTACTTTTTTCCATTTCCAGGAGTGTATATCCACCCGATGATGGAGGTTTAAACCTTCGAAACGCGTCGTGGAAATAAATAAAACGGTGACTGGTAACAGTGAACTTGTTGTTTCATTTAAAATCCGTATCAAACAATCAAGGAACTGTGAAACACTCTTAACGAAGGTTGGTCGAGCATGCAAGAGCATTTGCAGCACATTGGTAAAGACATACAAAGCTAAATGAGCCACCACATGCAACTTATTATGTAAACTGAAAGGGGGGGGGGGAAGGGAAGGAAAGGAAAGAAACATTTCCCAAAGAACAGACACCACACATACATGCAACTTATTGCCTCAGCTGCACAGTACAGAAGAGTTTTTTGATCGATTGATCACTGGAGCCGGCCGGGGTGGCCGAACGGTTCTAGGCGCTACAGTCTGGAACCGCGCGACCGCTACGGTCGCAGGTTCAAATCCTGCTTCTGGCATGGGTGTGTGTGATGTCCTTAGGTTAGTTAGGTTTAAGTAGTTCTAGTGGACTGATGACCTCAGAAGTTAAGTCCCATAGTGCTCGGAGCCATTTGAACCATTTTTGATCACTGGAGATGAAAAATATGCCCTCTATGATAATCCAATACGCAAAAGGCAGTGGCTCTCTCCGGATTAATCGCCACGAAGTTCAGCTAAGTCAGGTTTACATACCAAACAGGTGCTTGTGTGTGTTCGGTGAAGTAATCGCTGGCTCATTCATTCTGAAGTGGTGACACCTGGTCAAACTGTGAATGCAGACCTTTACTGTGAATAATTGGATCGAGTAGATCAATCTTTAATAGAAAACTGACCAGGGACCGACAATAAAATTGGCGTTATTCCACAATACTATAAAGCAAGACCGCACTTCAAAGATGTACTCCAGAAAAAATTAATGAACTGGCGTGAGAATTAATGCCTCACCCACCACACTCGCCCGATACTGCGCCATCGGATTTTCATTTATTCCAATAACTACGACATTTTCTAAGTGACAAAATAATGGGAAAATGTGGATGATATCCAAAATGCTATCTCCAAATATTTTGCTCAAAACTAATTGATTTTTATCGATCCGGCATTGAAAATATGCTCACTAGATGGCAAAAGATTGTTGATAATGAGGGTGATCGCATCACTGATTAAAAATGAACGTAGCTAGCAGTTTATGGGTTTGAATTTAATGTAAAAAAACGTCATCACTTTTCGGTCCCTCTAATAACAACTGTATGGGGTAACCTTTATTGTTTCAAGCAAATGTTTAACCTTTTTCCCAAAAAACGCCTTATTTATGACTCCCGTGCATCTGCCGGCCGTTATTGTCTGTTATAACTTTCAGGTTTGTTTCCATTAGGAAATGAGGTTCAAGACAGGAGGAGAGTAGCATAAGTCGTAAATTTTTAATTTTTTTATTGCAGATCAGTTTCATTTACTGTGTAGCTACCTTCAATGCAATTATATCCAAGTCATGATGATTCATCGTAAATAAAATCGCACATGATACTCAATGTGGTACCATGTGCGATTTACTTACGATAAGTCATCATGGCTTGGATATACACTCCTGGAAATGGAAAAAAGTACACATTGACACCGGTATGTCAGACCCACCATACTTGCTCCGGACACTGCGAGAGGGCTGTACAAGCAATGATCACACGCACGGCACAGCGGACACACCAGGAACCGCGGTGTTGGCCGTCGAATGGCGCTAGCTGCGCAGCATTTGTGCACCGCCGCCGTCAGTGTCAGCCAGTTTGCCGTGGCATACGGAGCTCCATCGCAGTCTTTAACACTGGTAGCATGCCGCGACAGCGTGGACGTGAACCGTATGTGCAGTTGACGGACTTTGAGGGAGGGCGTATAGTGGGCATGCGGGAGGCCGGGTGGACGTACCGCCGAATTGCTCAACACGTGGGGCGTGAGGTCTCCACAGTACATCGATGTTGTCGCCAGTGGTCGGCGGAAGGTGCACGTGCCCGTCGACCTGGGACCGGACCGCAGCGACGCACGGATGCACGCCAAGACCGTAGGATCCTACGCAGTGCCGTAGGGGACCGCACCGCCACTTCCCAGCAAATTAGGGACACTGTTGCTCCTGGGGTATCGGCGAGGACCATTCGCAACCGTCTCCATGAAGCTGGGCTACGGTCCCGCACACCGTTAGGCCGTCTTCCGCTCACGCCCCAACATCGTGCAGCCCGCCTCCAGTGGTGTCGCGACAGGCGTGAATGGAGGGACGAATGGAGACGTGTCGTCTTCAGCGATGAGAGTCGCTTCTGCCTTGGTGCCAATGATGGTCGTATGCGTGTTTGGCGCCGTGCAGGTGAGCGCCACAATCAGGACTGCATACGACCGAGGCACACAGGGCCAACTCCCGGCATCATGGTGTGGGGAGCGATCTCCTACACTGGCCGTACACCACTGGTGATCGTCGAGGGGACACTGAATAGTGCACGGTACATCCAAACCGTCATCGAACCCATCGTTCTGCCATTCCTAGACCGGCAAGGGAACTTGCTGTTCCAACAGGACAATGCACGTCCGCATGTATCCCGTGCCACCCAACGTGCTCTAGAAGGTGTAAGTCAACTACCCTGGCCAGCAAGATCTCCGGATCTGTCCCCCATTGAGCATGTTTGGGACTGGATGAAGCGTCGTCTCACGCGGTCTGCACGTCCAGCACGAACGCTGGTCCAACTGAGGCGCCAGGTGGAAATGGCATGGCAAGCCGTTCCACAGGACTACATCCAGCATCTCTACGATCGTCTCCATGGGAGAATAGCAGCCTGCATTGCTGCGAAAGGTGGATATACACTGTACTAGTGCCGACATTGTGCATGCTCTGTTGCCTGTGTCTATGTGCCTGTGGTTCTGTCAGTGTGATCATGTGATGTATCTGACCCCAGGAATGTGTCAATAAAGTTTCCCCTTCCTGGGACAATGAATTCACGGTGTTCTTATTTCAATTTCCAGGAGTGTAATTAGGCTGAAGGTAGCTACAGAGTAGCTGAAATCGAGCTGCAATAAAAAGATAAAAAATTTACGATCGATGCTGTCCTCCTTCTTGTCTTGGATGGCTGCTATAAGGTATTGTTTCATCATAGACTTTTAGTTCTCTAGTCTTTATATTTCTTACCCTCAGACATCGACTGTACACAAATGTAGTCTTTCCTTAACAGATAATGGAGTAAATTATTTCTTGGGAGTTAGAATAAACACATCTCCATACTTTAAAATCTTTTTATCTGGCTTTGGCCGTAAGAGCGGCACTTCTATTCTTGTCAGCACCTACCGAATTTCTATGTGTTACGCAAAACGTCCCCAGAATGGTAAAACTGTAGTATCGTATTTGTTGACTGTCACGCAGAAAGCTTACTTTCGATATCCCACGCTTCCAACGATCAGTTCAAAAGTTCAGTTAGTACTAGTCCAGCCGTGGTCCCTTTGTACCCTTTCAGCGTCGTCGTGCCCGGGTCTGGAATGCCGTAACAATAGTTGACGAACGGCCCGCACTGTGCTTCTGGACACTGCCCCTTCGGTAGCCGGTTAGCAGTACTTCAAAGTGCGACCAGCCGGGAGGGACCTTTCGGATGCACGCCGAGATATACGGCGCGTCCACTGCCTCCCCGCCTTTCAAAGCAACCCCAATACATTTCTGGGGACGCCTGGCTTCTAAATGAGGCTACACAGGTACAAGAATGGACCCGGCAAAGTAGGAGAATTTTCCGATAACAAGACACCCACTGATGTAAAGAATATAAAAGCATTTAACCAATTACTGCGTTTTATAGTCTTTCAGGAGTTACGACTGAAAACAAAAGGAAGAGTAGGATATCAAATCCCGTCGACAAAATGAGGTCATTAATCCCATTATACACAAGCTGCTTACTGATCAAAATCGACTACTAGTGATGGGCGCGCGTTCCGTCCATGTGTGTAAATCAGCGGCATCAGGAATCAGACTAACTAGAAATATTAGAGAGACGAATCGTGATGAAATTTTAGGACCAACAGAATGCACAGAAATCTGGAAATTAAGAATCAATTATACAATATATTAAAATACAGAAAAATAAAAACACCAAGGAAAGAAGACTGATATTTTTGGTCAATTACTCTGGATGAAAGACAGTAGATATACAAAACAAATCCTCAAATGCAGAGAAAAAGTTGGAGCCGATAAGATAAAAAACGTTTAGAACTCGTGTGTCGTCCAGAGATCGCAGTGCCACAGCAAAGTTGACAACGCGAATCGATGCCACAGGCATTGGCGAGGGCTCGCTGCGATCCACGAAGCCTTACGGTTGGCCGGCCGCGGTTGTCTCGCGGTTCCAGGCGCGCAGTCCGGAACCGCGCGACCGCTACGGTCGCAGGTTCGAATCCTGCCTCGGGCTTGGATGTGTGTGATGTCCCTGGGTTAGTTAGGTTTAACTAGTTCTAAGTTCTGGGGGACTGATGACCTACGATGTTAAGTCCCACAGTGCTCAGAGCCATTTTTTTACTTACGGTTGGCTCCCCTGAAGGCCGCGCTTTCCCTCTGAACTCAGCAACGCCCTCGCACTGCAGGTCAGTGTAATGTCGAGGATGCAAGAGCTCCGCATAGGTCGATATCTCAGATGAAGCAGTCAACATCATAGTGCAGGACCAACGAGTTGTTGAAGCGTGAGACGGAGTTGTACTGTTGTATATGTCGAGCATTATACCTCAAGAGAACAGTTTGTTACTCAGTGCATCACTTGATGCCTTCATAGTCAATGACAGTTGTAAATTATCCAATACTCTTGTGGCTGAGAAGTGTGTCAAAGTTAATCAAGCTTTTATTGATTTCTGTAATAAAGTGAACTAATATTTGATGTGTTTAGTTTACTGTGCTTTCTCCCAACGCTATCAAAGAGCCCACCGTTATGGCCAGACGAAAATAACTTTGATGGGGGATCACTGCTATCGGCTGCAGTGGGACATTAAGCGGAATTAGAGGCGACGAACGACAATGTGTACCGGACAGGGATTCGAACCCGGGATCTGATGCTTACTAGGCAGGTGCGGTAACCACTGCTCCATCCAGGACACAGCGTTATCGCAACTGCACGGACTAACTCGGTACGCGTCACAGCCGATCCACACTCCCATCGTGCGCCACTTATCCGCAAGCCCTGTCCATTAAACTCCTGTTCGCTACTTAGAGATCCCCGATAGAGGTCTGACGTATTTGTGTATTCGCACTGAAGGGAGTCGATCCATCACCCAGCCAGGCGTATCCATTATATTAATGCACAGTGTTCCTTGGAATCAACAGACACCACGCCGATCCCGCAGCTGTGAAACATTATATGTACACAACTGGCCATTAAAATTGCTACACCACGAAGATGACGTGCTACAGACGCGAAATTTAACCGACAGGAAGAAGATGCTGTGATATGCAAATGATTAGCTTTGCAGAGCATTCACACAAGGTTGGCGCCGGTGGCGACACCTACAACGTGCTGACATGAGGAAAGTTCCCAACCGATTTCTCATACACAAACAGCAGTTGACCGGCGTTGCCTGGTGAAACGTTGTTGTGATGCCTCGTGTAAGGAGGAGAAATTCGCACCATCACGTTTCCGACTTTGATAAAGGTCGGATTGTAGCCTATCGCGATTGCGGTTTATCGTATCGCGACATTACTACTCGCGTTGCTCGAGATCCAATGACTGTTAGCAGAATATGGAATCGGTGGGTTCAGGAGGGTGATACGGAACGGCGTGCTGGATCCCAACGGCCTCGTATCACTAGCAGTCGAGATGACAGGCATCTTATCCGCATGGCTGTAACGGATCGTGCAGCCACGTCTCGATCCCTGAGTCAACAAATGGGGATGTTTGCAAGACGACAACCATCTGCACCAACAGTTCGATGACGTTTGCAGCAGCATGGACTACCAGCTCAGAGGCCGTGACTGCGGTTACCCTTGACGCTGCATCACAGACAGGAGCGCCTGCGATGATGTACTCAACGACGAACCTGGGTGCACGAACGGCAAAACGTCATTTTTTCGGATGAATCCAGGTTCTGTTTACAGCATCATGATGGTCGCATCCGTGTTTGGCGACATCGCGGTGAACGCACATTGGAAGCGCGCATTCGTCATCGCCATACTGGCGTATCACCCGGCGTGATGGTATGGGGTGCCATTGGCTACACGTCTCGGTCACATCTTGTTCGCATTGACGGCACTTTGAACAGTGGACGTTACATTTCAGACGTGTTACGACCCGTGGCTCTACCCTTCATTCGATCCCTGCGAAACCCCACATTTCGCCGGCCGCGGTGGTCTCGCGGTTCTAGGCGCTCAGTCAGGAACCGCACGACTGCTACGGTCGCAGGTTCGAATCCTGCCTTGGGCATGGATGTGTGTGATGTCCTTAGGTTAGTTAGGTTTAAGTAGTTCTAAGTTCTAGGGGACTTATGACCACAGATGTTGAGTCCCATAGTGCTCAGAGCCATTTGAACCATTTTTTGAAACCCTACATTTCAGCAGGATAATGCACGACCGTATGTTGCTGGTCCTGTACGGGTCTTTCTGGATACAGAAAATGTTCGACTGCTGCCCTGGCCAGCACATTCTCCAGATCTCTCACCAATTGAAAACGTCTGGTCAATGGTGGCCGAGCAACTGGCTCGTCACAGTACGTCAGTCACTACTCTTGATGAACTGTGGGATAGTGACGAAGCGGCATGGACAGCTGTACCTGTACACGCCATCCATCCTCTGTTTGAGTCAATGCCCAGGCGTATCAAGGCCGTTATTACGGCCAGAAGTGGTTGTTCTGGGTACTGATTTCTCAGGATCTATGCACCCAAATTGCGTGAAACTGTAATCACATGTCAGTTCTAGTATAATATATCTGTCCAATGAATACCCGTTATCATTTGCATTTGTTCTTGGTGTAGCAATTTTAATGGCCAGTAGTGTAAACTGAAGGGGTATCGTTACTGTCAGCTGCAGAGGGACATTAAGCGCAATGGATAGGGACTGCGCATAGGTGGCTCTCGATGGGAGCACTGATCGTCCGTGAGGCGTACCGAAGTGGTCCGTGCAGTTACGATAGCCCTGTGTCCCGGATGGAGCAGTGGTTACCGCACCTGTCTTGTATGCAGGGGATCCCGGGTTCGAATCCCAGTCCAGTACACATTTTCGCTCGTCGCCGCTGATTCCGCTTAATGTCCCGCTGCAGCTGACAACAGTGATCTCTCTTTAATTTACATATAGTGTTTCACAGCTGCTGGATCTGCGTGGTGTCTTCTTTCGAAGGAACAGACACCGTGCGTTCAAATAAAAGAAAATAGCTTCGTCTAGTCAAAGCGGAAATACACAATATAAAAGCAAATGAAGTGGTAGAAAGAGGTATTTTGAGATGTAAAGTGTTAAATTTAGCCAGATTCCAAGGTTGAAGAGAGCAGATCTGATCTAAGAAAACTGGAAGAAAAGAGAAAATGATAATGAATTTAAATTATCACGTGACCTGTAGCTCCCCAAAACGTAAGTTTGAAAGGTACTTTCAGCCAAGCTCTCCACAATAATTCGCGAAGTGTGTAGTATAATTTAGCTGCGCCATCTGCATGACGAGTGGCGCAGAATCCTTGCGCATCACCTCCTGGGGCCGCAGTTTCCCAGCCGATCTCGCGAGGCGGAGTAATTTTCCGCATTCTCGTCGTCCGCTGACGTCGGGGGAGCGCAGGTGTTGCGCAAGGGCGCGCCGAGGCAAGGCTTCTGGCATTGTGGCGGGCAGCGGCCAGGTAGCCGGGCTGGACCGTGCATTGTGCGCCACACCTGATGGTCCGACGCACCCTTCCCCGGGGAGGGGTGGCCAGGGACGACGCGGTCAACGGACATCTCCACCTCTTCCGCTTCTCACGACGCGCAACCGCGGCCAGACTCGGCGCGCAAAAACTTCGCCCACCTCCCAAACAGCAACACCACGATCCGTCAACTTCTCGTCGGCCATCTGTCAGCCACTACGGACCTCCTATGCTGCGTAACAGCTATGCGCGTCCATTCCGCTACTGCCTGTTTTCCAGCGTAAACTGCTACTTCGCTTTAAGGTTTATCTCTTGCAATCCAGCGAAGAGCCACGAGACCTCGGTCCATCTACAAGCCATTCGGTTCCACGTACATCTATTTCATTTTAAGTGTTCCGTACCCAAAATGGTATAACCGAACCCTTATAGTATCACTCTGTTGTCCGTTTTTCTGTCTGTCTGACTGTTAAAACCCTTTTCTCTCAGGAACTAGTTAAAAAAAAATGGCTCTGAGCACTATGGGACTTAACATCTGAGGTCATCAGTCCCCTAGAACTTAGAACTACGTAAACCTAACTAACCTAAGGACATAACACACATCCATGCCCGGCCGGCCGGAGTGGCCGTGCGGTTCTAGGCGCTACAGTCTGGAACCGAGCGACCGCTACGGTCGCAGGTTCGAATCCTGCCTCGGGCATGGATGTGTGTGATGTCCTTAGGTTAGTTAGGTTTAATTAGTTCTAAGTTCTAGGCGACTGATGACCTCAGAAGTTAAGTCGCATAGTGCTCAGAGCCATTTGAACCATTTGAACATCCATGCCCCGCGGTTCCGCACTGAAGCGCCTAGAACCGCATGGCCACCGCGGCCGGCAGTAACTGGTGGACGTATCAAATTCAAATGTGGCACATACAACAGTCCACAGTCCCTTGGCGGTGCAAAAATTTTAAGCTTTTAAGTCAATGCAATCAAAAGACACTGTCATTTATGTCACTCTAAAACTAACTCATCAATATCTATAGGGCTTCTCGTTGACCTAGAATCATAAGAAGCAAGGTTTGGCCCAAGTCCAATAGACAAACTCGCACCAGGCCACTGAGGCGCCGAAGAAACTGGCATAAGCATGCGTATTCAAATACAGAGACACGTTAACAAGCAGGATACAGAGCCGCGGTCGGCAACGCCTATATAAGACGACAAGTGTCTGTCGCAGTTGTTGGATCGGTTACTGCTGCTACAACGGCAATTTATCAAGATTTAAGTGATTTAGAATGTCGTGTTATAGTCGGCGCACGAGCGATGGGACACAACATCTCCGAGGCAGCGATGAAAAAATGGTTCAAATGGCTCTGAGCACTATGGGATTTAACTTCTGAGGTCATCAGTCCCCTAGAACTTAGAACTACTTAAACCTAACTAACCTAAGGACATCACACACATCCATGCCCGAGGCAGGATTCGAACCTGGGACCGTAGCGGTCGCGCGGTTCGCAGCGATGAACTGAGGATTTTCCCGTGCGACCATTCACGAGTGTACCGTGAATATCAGGAATCCGGTAAAACATCAAATCCCCGACACCGCTGCAGCCGGAAAAATATCCTGCAAGAACGGAACCAACGGCGACTAGCCCGCATCTCGTGGTCGTGCGGTAGCGTTCTCGCTTCCCACGCCCGGGTTTCTGGGTTCGATTCCCGGCGGGGTCAGTGATGTTCTCTGCCTCGTGATGGCTGGGTGTTGTGTGCTGTCCTTAGGTTAGTTAGGTTTAAGTAGTTCTAAGTTCTAGGGGACTGATGACCATAGATGTTAAGTCCCATAGTGCTCAGAGCCATTTGAACCATTTTGAACCAACGGCGACTGAAAAGAATCTTCAACGCGACAGAAGTGCACCCCTTCCACAAATTGCTGCAGATTTCAGTGCTGTGCCATCAACACGTGTCAGCGTGCGAACCATTCAACGAAACATCATCGATATGGGCTTTCGGAGCCGAAGGTCCACTCGTGTACCCTTGATGACTGCCCGACACAAAGCCTTACGCCTCGCCTGGGCTCGTCAACAGCGACATAGGACTTTTATGACTGGAGAGACGTTGCCTGGTGGGACGAGTCTCGTTTCAAATTGTATCGAGCGGATGGACGTGTACGGGTATGGAGACAACTTCATGAATCCATGGACCTTGCATGTTAGCAGGGGACTGTTCAAGCTGGTGGAGGCCCTGTAATGGTGTTGGTGTGTGCAGTTGGAGTGATATGGGACCCCTAATACGTCTAGATACAACTCTGACAGGTGACAAGTACGTATGCATCCTGTCTGATCACTTGCATCCATGCACGTCCATTGCGCATTCCTATGGACTTGGGCAATTCCAGCAGGACACTCCTACGATCCACACGTTCAGAAGTGCTACGGAGTGCCTACAGGAACACTATTCTGAGTTTAAACATTTCTGCTGGCCACCAGACTCCCCAGACATGAACATTATTGAGCATATCTGGGACGCCTAGCAACTTGCTGTTCAGAAGAGGTTCCTACTTCGTAGTACTCTTACGGATTTATGGACAGCCCTGCAGAATTAATGGCGTCAGTTCCCTCCAGCACTACTTTAGACATTAATCGAGTCCATGCCACGTTTTCTTGCGGCACTTTTCCGTGCTCGCGGGGGCCCTATACGATATTAGGCAGGTGTACTAGTTCTTTGGCATAGGGTAACGAACGAGGAAGTGGTTTGGAGAATCGGCGAGGAAAGGAATATATGGAAAATATTGACAAGAAGAAACGACAGGGTGGTAGGACTTCCGTTAAGACCTCACGGAATAATTCCATGTTACTAGAGGGAGCTGTAGAGGGTTAAAACTGTAGTGTAAAACAAAGATTGGAATAGTCTCTGTTGATCCGCTGTGGACATGGGACAGCGGGTGGTCAGATATTTCACAAAGAAAATCGCCAAACGGCTGTGCAAGTTGAGGAGCTATTTTGCTATCAGTTCCGGCAACTGAATATGCCATATTCAGACCCCATATGCACCTCTCGGAAACTATCGATACTGGCATACTGCGGCCATCTGTTTCTGGATGTCATGAATTCTCAAGTGCTTCACGGTATACAGAAACAGATGGCTCCAACATGTCAGCCACTATCGATAATTTCCGAGAGGTGCACATGGGGCCTCAAGACGGCATATTGAATTGCTTAAACTGGTAGTGAAAATAAAATAAAGTAAGTCCTCAATTTTCAAGGCTGTTTGGTAAATTTCTTTGTTAAATTAAAAAAGAGATTTGAATGCGTCCATAAAATAATTGAGGATGTAGCTTACAAATGCTACTCTGACATGAGGAGGTTGGCACAGGAGAGGAACTAATGGCGGGCCGCATCAGACCACTCAGAATACTGACGATTCAAAATTGCGTTCATTTGGTAAACCCTCAGAAGACTAGGCACACTCGGCTTGTCCGGCTTTTCATTAAAGTCCGGTCATTCATGTTTAGGTTTACTATTGTTTCCGTAAACCACTAAGGCGGTTACCAGTAGGGTCCCTTTGAAATTGCACGGCAAATATCCTTTCCCAATTCAAGCTTCAGCGTCGCCTCTAAAGCGCCTTTTATACGAAAGAATTTCTTCCTCAATCGAGTACTCATGTATCAAGTGAGTCAATTGCAGTACCGCTGGGTACGTGTTACTCCAGTACCGAGTCTCGCCTGTCACAGATGATCGTTCTTATTTATAGGCCAGCACAAAAACTGCGTGTGTTGTAAGAGTTATGTGGTGTGCCGGTTTGGTATCTAAGGCTTAGTTTACACGACGACACTAGGTTTCAAGCAATTGCGCTACCGGTGACCGGGCATGCCAAGCGCGCGTTTGTGCAACTCGTTGGTGAAACTAAACAATCTCGGCTTGTTCCAACTTTGGCGACACTAGTTGCACGAGTATTGAGGCTATGTGCGTCGGTAGACTACAAACAAACTAAAGGAGGAAACTGTTTACTTTTTTGTTATCTACATTACTGTTCGTAAAAAGTAAAACACTCAGAAGCAATGGTATGCAACACGCGACCATAATAAGTGATTTAAATGTCGGAGAGGTGGCGTGCACGTAGATCCAACTGCGCCCTCTTTTGTGTGACCGGACAGGTGAGCGTTACGCAACACTATTATTGCGGAGCCGTCATAGGCTTACCAAGCGTAAACATGTAACCAAGTGACAACTGTGCCTCGCCGGCCTTACAGGGTGGAATATCGGCATGTGAGTGCGTTCGAACGTGGCAGAATTATTGGCCTCCGAGAGGCGGACCTGTCATTCCATGACACTGCGGCTCGTACAGGTCACGCTGTTTCAACAGTGAGGCGTACTGTTGGCGCGACGTTGGAGCACTGCAACAGATGTTGAACATGTCTGCGTCGATGATTCGATGACGCCTTCTGCGGTCTGGACTGGTGATATGTGTGTCATTGCGTCGGCTTCCGTTGACCAAAACCCATCAACACCGAGGACTGCAATGGACACGTGAATGCCGACTTTAGATGCTCAGTGGCAAAATGTAGTGTTTTCGGATGGGTCCCGCTTCAACTTGTCCCACAGTGCATACTCATCTGACGCGGCCGTTATGAACACAAACGGATAGACTATATTCTTGAGCGGCGTAGAGGATAAACGCCAAGTGTGATGGATTGGGGCGCCATTGTCGGTAACACTCGATCTCGACTCATGCGTTTTGACGACAGTCTGAACAGCTACCACTATATCAGGAAGGTTTTACAGCCTCAGGACGGCCCCTCCTGCATGCCGTTCAACATGCCGTATTTCAGCAGGACAACACCCGGGCGCATCTGGTGAGGAATGTGCAAACCTTCTTCGAAGAATGAGGGGTAACACTGCTTCCCTGGCCTGCCCATTCGCCTGACACGTCGCCCATCACACATGTCTGGTATATGGTCAGTCGACAACTCGTTTGTTGAGATTCTCCTGCAGCCACAGTTGATGCTTTGTGGACGCGCCTACGAATCGCGTGACGGAGTATTACCCAGCAGCATATTCAGATGCTCTTTGATTCCATGCCACGACGTCTTGCAGCTCTGATTGCAACACCTGGTGGCGCTACCCCGTACTGAATTTCCACAGTCACACTGCATGTACTGGTCTGTAATGCTAATCGTTTGTGTAGTGTCATGTCCCACATGCTGAAAATATAATTGGGGATAATCAAAAACGGATCCATCACTGACAACATATTTGCAATCAAATCAATAAATGAAAAAGTTTCGAAATATAAGCAAAAAATACATTATCTGTTCATCGATTTTTTATGAACGGTTATGACTCCATTCGTAGACAAAGCTCGTGGAATGTAATGACTGAATTTGGTTTCCCAATTAAATTGATAAATCTCTACAAAGTATGCATGGATGAAAATACAAGCAGGGTTTTACTAAATGGATAAAAGTCTGACCATTTTAAAAATAAAACTAGGTTAAGACAAGGAGATGCTTTGTCCCCCCTTCTCTTCAATATAGCTTTAGAAAGAGTTGTGAGGAAACTCAAACTGGTACCTACTGGGATCCTCAAAGAAAGCAAAATTAACGTGTTAGCATACGCAGGTAGAAATAAAAGAGATACTGCAAAATGTTAGTCGAGCCTATTATGCAATACAACATCTCTAAGGGTCCAAACTGCTGACTAGGTAAACTGAAATAAAGTTATGTAATACGATCATAAAGCCAGTTCTAATCTATGGGGAAGAGACATGGAGCCTAACGATAACAGGACACCACCATTTACAAGTGTTTGAGAATAAAGTTTATAGAAAAATCTTTGGTCCATATTATGACAATTGGTCAAATGCTGGAAGAGAAGACACAACATAGAAGTCCACGAGCTATCACAACAACCAACGATAGTAAACATAATAAATGCTAGAAGACTGCAATGGGCTGGACATCTGATGAGAATGAAAGAAGACCAAATTGTGTTAAGAATTCTCCACTCAATTGGATGAAATGTGATTTGTAATTTCAGTTCTGGATATAATGCTTCATGCATTACAGTATCTTTCAACCTTATTGCATTACTAACTCTATTTACAAGAAACGTGAACTGTTCTGGTGTCGTCCCAATACGATTAAATTAATTTCTAGCGACGTCCACTGCTATTTATTACAGCAAGGTCGCAAAGCAGACGGAACTGATATCTTTCTATTTTTTTTTATCCGGTCATGAACCCAAACACGTTTCTTATTTCTTCTCTTACGCAGCGACTTCACGCTGACAAGCATTAACTCCGCCGCAACTCGTGCAGCTTCCAAAACTTGTATTTTAGACACGATTACAGCACTCACAAAACGATGAAACTCATGTGTACAGTGGTGGCGTCGTGGAGCTCGTTTCCTGCAACGAGTGGCACAAGTCAGTGTCGTAGTATAAACTAGCCTTAACAGTGAAGTGACGTTATGAATTCGGCCGCGGTGGCCGAGCGGTTTTAGGCGCGTCAGTCCGTAACCGGGCGACTGCTACGGTCGCAGGTTCGAATCCTGCCTCGGGCATGGATATGTTTGATTTCCTTAGGTTAGTAAGGTTTAAGTAGTTCTAAGTTCTAGGGGACTGATGACCTCAGAAGTTAAGTCCCATAGTGTTCAGAGCCATTTAAACATTAGCGTCTCTTCACGTTCAGGAAGACCTTCGGGGTTTGATGAAGATCGCTTAAAGGCAATAATCAACAATGATCCGTAACAGAGTGCTTGGGAACTGGCAAATAGATGAACTGTGACCATTCCAACATCGTGTGACACTTGCATGCAATGGGGAAGGTTCGAAAATCGGGTATATGGGTACCACATACTCTAAGCCAAAATCATAAAAATCGGCGGGAGGCATATGGGCATCTCTGCTTGTTCGTCATAAATTGCCTCGTGAACAACACCGACCATTCCTATCCTGTATCGTTACTGGTGACGAGTAACATAAGAAACACAAACGAATGGTTGAGTTCAAACAAGGCAGCAACTCCTTGTACACAGACCTGCGCGTCCACAAAAAAATAATGTTACGTATATGGTGGGACAGCGACGGTGTGCTGTACTAAGAATTGCTTCCCCGATGTGTTACCATCGCTACTGACGTTTATTGTCAACAAATGAGACTTCTTGCAGACGCAACTCTAGCATAACGATCCGGAAGACTGCGTGAACTGATGCTACTACACGATAACACCCGCACGCATTTAGCTAGACTGACAGGAATCCTGTTGGGAAGTCATTCGGCGTCCACCTTATTCACCAGATTTTGTGCCCTCAGATTTTCCGCTCTCTATCGAACAACGTTCAAGGAATTTCGTTTCCGGATGACAATGCGCTGCTCCAAACGTGGCTCGACGAGGTCTTCTCCTCAAAATCACGTGCTTTCTACAGTCGCGGAATCGAAAACTTACCCCAGCGTCGTTAGCCTGTTGTAAATAATGTTGGAGAGTATATCATTGATGACTAAAGCCTCTGTTATGTATATCTGTTGTGTTTATTATGGGAAAACGCTACGAACTTATGCACCACCCCATGTTACTCACGCTGGTGGCGTTGTAGGTGGCGTAGAACCGTCGCCAGGCGGTCATGAGGCGCTCCACTTTTGGTGTGCGCCCCGGTTGTATGGAATCAGTGCATTAAGTCGAGTCGTCGTGGATACGTTACAACTGGCCGAAAAGACCATCGTGTTTAGAGGTGCAATACCGTGAATACACTTCTCCGATTTGTTGGTGTATCAATGCGGACTGTCCAACATATCTGCAAGGAATGGTGTACCACTCGCACCTATGTGACTAGGCGAAAGACTCTTGGTCGTAAAAAGATCCTAAGTGACTGGGACGGGAGACGATTGTTATGCCTTGTAAGTGACAGTCAGTTTCAAACCCGACTGAATTTGCAGTTCATAGTGGAAACAGTACCATCTCAACGAATTATCGAGCGATCACTATGAAGAGAAATGCATGCAGTGGACATCTCTAGTCCGTATCTCACAACGGAACACAAAGTTACACGCCTTCAGTTGACCAAACAACACAGAAACTCGACAGTAGCTTTTTTATGAAATAATATATAAGACCGTCACTAATAATTTCCCAGCACGGCGCGTTTCGGCAACATGCTGCCATTATCAGGTGCGTTTACATTTATTTTTACATTATAATTAATACGAAGTGAGTTTAGTTTCCTTTGCTGTGAGTGCCAGTTACTTTATGTGTCGGAAAAGACGCCTGTTCGGGAAGATAAAGTAGGGTGACGCACGAAATGTTAGCATTTTGTGTTTGAATATAAACTTTATTGTCAATACAATCTGAAAGGAACATATACTACAATGAAGAGCCGTCCATGGAGATTTGTTCTAACTCAGTACATGCTCAATATGTCCACCATTTCGTTTCCTAACTTCCTTCAAACGAACACTGAAGTTAGTGATTACCCTACGGCACATGTCTTCCGTAATTTCACTGCAAGCTTGAAGAATAAGTCTTCTGAGCTCCATTAAATCACGTGGACGTTTCGGGAAATTTTTTTCCTTTAGGTACCCCCAAAGAAAAAAGTCACATGGATTGAGGTCTGGACTATTGGGGGGCTAATTTCGTCCGTCATTGAAGCGACCTGGAAACCTGAGTGAAATTATCGGCATGTCGAAATGCCTGTGTAAAAACTCCAACACAGTGTTTGCAGTATGTGGCCTTGCTCCATCTTGCATGAACCACTGCGTGTTGAAGGGCAAGGCAGTAGCAAGAAGCTGTGGAATGAAGCTATTGCGAAGCATGCTCAAATAACGCTCGCTGTTCACAGTTTCTCCAAAGAAAAAGGGTCCAATAAGTCCGTGACTGGAAATTGCTGCCCACGCTGTAATCCTCGGGGCATAATGTTGTCGTTCATGAAGCACTTGTGGGTTTTCAGTGGCCCAAAGGCGTCATTTTGTTTGTCAACCACACCATTAAATGAAAATGCGCCTCGTCTGAAAACCAAACGTTGTTGAGAGTTTCTTCCCTATCCTCCGCCCACTGAGCAAACAGTAGTCTCTGCTGCTTGTGTTCTTCAGTGTGCTTCTGTGCACAGATAATCTTGTATGGGTACATATGGAGGTCACTTTTAAGAATGCGTTGAACGGAGCGTCTGGATATTCCTAGTTGCACTGCTGCCTTTCTACACGATTTCCCGGGACTTCTCTGTACAGCAACTCGTACCGCTTCAATATTCTCCGGCGAACAAACAGGTTTAGGCCGAGGTCGCTTCGCTTCCAATACTGTTCCTTCCTGTACAAATTTATCGTACAACCTGTGGGTGGTCTTCTTGCAAGGGACCCACCGTGTGTTAAACTGTTGTCGAAAACGCCTCTGAGTTTTTTCGTTTCATGAAAAAGTAACACAATTGCCGATCGTTGCTGTGTCGTCAGTCTTCCATTGCCAGCCATTGCTGATTACTAGTCTCCTAGCGGCAGTATCGTGAATTACACGTCATTTCGTAACTCATTTGTTTTTCCAAGCTCAGCTGGTACTGCTGTAGAGATCCCAGCGGGATATCTAATGTGTGTCGTAAATTGTGAAAGAAACAATTGGTAATACATTTCATGCGCCTCCCTATATATTATAGTGTGTACATTAAGTGATACATATGATTAGACATTTTGTTGGTGCATTTGCTTATATTTTTGTTGGAAATCGCGTAGTCTGGCACACAGAGCAATTTGCAGAAAGACAAAAGCAACAGATACCACCATACACAGCTCATCTTGGCATGCCACGACACACAAGCATACTGCATACAGAACATTAGTTAACAGAGCCAGCAGTGTACCAATGGATAAATGTGCAAAGCTAGTTGACCTCAGTACCTTCAAACAAATAGCTAGAGGAAATGGCTACGATTACACACTAATTGACAGGATCATATAAGAAAGAAAAGAAATTACATTACACCAACTTCCACACAGGAAATGAAAATGAAACTTACTGCTATCATTCCTTACACAGGCAAACTCTTATACAACCTTAAACAGCATAGCAAACATCTTCAGAACACACAATATTAACGTTGCTTTCCCAAAACATAAGAAACTGCAAAACACACTGAGACACAATATTAACACACATACAGATACACACAAGCAGGCATTTATAAAATAGTATGCAGCATCAATATACGCCAAACTGGGCCTTCCAAAAAAGATACAACGAATATTACTTAAAATGGGCGAGGGATATCAAATGGATTTATATGAAGAACTAGAAACATTTATTCATGACACAGTGAATGGAGACATGTTACTAAATGATAAACTTAAAAGTAATAATATTAACTTCTTTTAAAACTTCTCCAACGTTGAACGGATATGTCAATGAAAAAGTAGTTGTGTTTACCAGTTACGCAACTAATATTTCCCATGACGTAATTACAATCAGATATAGATGTTTCAACTTCACTGTATACTACTGTTTAGCAATAGAAACTGGTTTATCTTAGCTTTCAAAACTTTCACGAACGATGTGAACAAATGATTGTGAAAGTGTTACGTTGTAATGTACTTGTTACTGTGCTCTATGTGCCAGACAACGAAATTACCACAAAATGGTACGTAAATACACTAACAAAATGTCTAATCATACTTACCACATAGTGTACATACTACAATATATTTATCTTCCTGTAAAATCCTTTTTCGACGCATAAACTAACTGACACACACAGAAAATGGTTCTGAGCACTATGCGACTTAACTTCTGAGGTCATCAGTCGTCTAGAACTTAGAACTAATTAAACCTAACTAACCTAAGGACATCACACACATCCATGCCCGAGGCAGGATTCGAACCTGCGACCGGAGCGGTTGCTCGGCTCCAGACTGTAACGCCTAGAACCGCACGGCCACTCCGGCCGGCATCACACAGAAAAGGAAACTAACTTAACTTGATATTAATTACAATGTAAAAGTAACTGTAAATGCACCTGAAGATGGCAGCATACTACCGAAACGCATCGTGATAATAAAATATTAGTAACGATGACTGATGTGATACATGTTATTTCATAAAAATCTTACAATACAGTCACAGCCCTCAAATAATATCTATATAACATGAATAAATTTGAGTTTGATAGTAGCTGTCTGGAGCAGTGCAACGTGGCCCGAAAATTCGTCATTTTGTCTTTTTCAAGTGATGCAAGGCTTCGAATGCACCGACAGCGTTTAACCCACAGTGCTTGGAGAATTTAGTTACGGCCGAAGATGGTTCTGTGATGTTTTGTGGATGTTTTTCGTACCATGAGTTTGGTCCATTCATTTAACATACCCCTGTCTAGAACCAGAATGATTGTGTCAACATTCTCGGTGACCATGAGTTCCTCTTTCTGCTACATCTCCATCATGATGGTGCTCTGGTCACTCCTGTCTCACAAGGTGGGGACAGCAGTGTTCGCAAGGCTGCACATACACGTTCTTGGCCTGCGGACAATCAATCACCCTATGGCACCTTGACTGGCCTCTACATCATCCTACCATAAATCCTACAGAAAATGCCTGGTACTGTTTGGAACGGCGGGTGAGAGGTAGCAACCCACATAATATTATACAGGGACTGGACAAAAATATCGAAACACCAAAAACACAACACGTCATCATTCCTAACATTGTGTAGCAAACCCGTTAGTATTCACAACACCCTCTGGTCGTCTCGGAATGAATAAATACAGGTCCTGTACTTGTTTCAAAGGAATCTTATACCATTCTCCCTGCAAAATACTGGCAATTTAAGTGATGATGGTGAGGGTGGATACCAATCACAAACCCTTCTCTCCACAATAGACCACAAAGGTTCAATAATATTGAGATATGGTGACTGTGGAGGCCAGGGCAGATGTGATAATTTTTCCTCGTGCTCACAAAACCAGAGCTGAAGGACGCGAACTGTTTGAACGGGGCCCTTGTCGTTTTGCTACGCAGTATCACCATTAGGGAACAAACATTGTACCATGGACCTGATAAGACAAAATGGTCACACAATTGTTGGCAGTAATGCGACCTTGCAGAGTAACGATGAGGCCCATGAATGATGATACGGCTACCCAAATCAACACCGATCCCCCGCCATGTTTCATTCTGGGGACGTAAACTGGGCGAGAAGTTGGAAATAGTGTGAAACAAGACTCACCAGACCAAATACTTTCTTCAGCTGCTCCATAGTCCAGGTGCTATGGCTTCGGCACCACGTTTCCCTACTACGGGCATCTACATCAGTGATGAGTGGTTTTGGATTCCAGATCAGTCTTCAATTCCCAGTTTATGGAGTTCCTTTCGCGTTGTTTTGGTGTTGACAGGGTTCGACAGTGCGACATGGAGTTCTGAATTGACTTTTTCAGCTGTCGTCCTTTTTTTTTATTTTTCAAAATCCTCTTCAATGACAGCCTCTCATCATTCAACAGCCACTTTAGTTCACGTTGTGACTTGGCGGATGATGTATTTTCACTTTCCCTGTAGTAGGTATGAATCTTCGATACGGTTCTTTTTAAAACACCAAACACTTCGGCTCACTTGGTTACGGAAGCACCACCATAAGAACACCAACAGTTTGGTTCACTTAACTCTGACATAACACACTCAAAACTAGGGAAGAAATTCTGTTCTCACCGCGACTGATACTTACAACGCACTGAGGACATTGCACAGGTGCCGTTCGTAGTTAAATACAACAGCGCCAATTGCAGGCTTTGCTAATACCAGCATTTGTGTTCAAGCATGCATTTTTCGCGTGTTTCCACATTTTTATCCAATCTCTGTGTTCAGGTTGGAAGTTGTGGGGGACCTAATCGCAGCTGAGTGGCCTCTACCGGATATGCCACACCTGTACAAACCTCGGGACTCCCTTGCTCGGCGAACTGAGATCGCCAACGGTACCAGAGACGGTGTTATACGGTAATAGCGTCATGTTTCCTATGGATGCGTCCAATTGCTTCATTGCAGAAGCACGCTTTAACAGTTGAGTATAGACGTAATTTGGCCAAATATGGGAAAAAGCTCACTGGTTTCCTGTTCGAGCTCGGTGCTGTTACTATTGACTATGGGATGAGCTAGCACCGTGGCCACACATTTACATATTGAAAACTCACAACAAATTCGATTTCTCACATGTGACTTATAAAACACTTTGATTCCTAACAGTCCTCTGTACAACTAAAAACATTGATATAAACAAAATGAAATTGGAACGTCGATTTACGGCGACACTGTTAACTCTTGCGACCCACTCTAGCATGTTGCTCACCTCTGTGGAATCCGTGCCAAGTAACGCTAACGGGGGACACCGGACTAACAAATACAAAGAAGGGCAGCACAAATGGTGACAGTATTTTTTGTCTCACAGGAGATGGCCACGAAAATGGTGTATAGCCCGGACGGACACATGCTTCAACATAGATGCCAACTGTTCTGTGAAATCTCATTTCCAACAACCACAATTAAGAGAGGAGTGCAGAAGTACACTGAAAATCCTCTACATATTGCTCCCGCGGGTACCGCGAAGGCGATAGTAAACTAGTTACAGAGGATATTCTTCCCGCCCGTTCGCTATAGCCGAGCCGAAATGGAACAAGCCTTAATACAGTACGTGGTGCAGTGGCAAGTGCCTTCTGCCATGTAATTTAACAGTGATTTGCAGAAAATGAATGTAGATCTACGTATGCGGCGCACTGAAAACATTTGACTGTGTCAATCGTTACATTTTATTAGCAAATGGATCAGAGTATGCCTGATTAAATTCCGTTTTTGTTATTGTTGTTATCTTCACTTAATAGACTTGTTCGATGCGAGTCTCCACGTTAGTCTATCCTATGCAAGCCTCTCCATCTCCGAAAAACTACTGCAAGCTACATCTATTTGAAACTACTGCGCTCAAGCCTTGCTCTCCCTCTAAAATTACCCCTCCCTCCAAACCGCTTCCCCCCCCCCTCCCCTTACATTTCTGGCTGCCTTAGGAATGTCTTATCAACTTATCCCTTCTTCTAGTCAGGGTGCGCTGTAATTTTTTCTTAGATTGGTTTCTGCTTTACTCTTTATTTGTTATTTGATGTGCCTATATAATCTTTGGTATTCTCTTGTAGAACCACTTTCTAAAAGCGTCTGTTCTTTTATTACCTGAACTATTCATCGAGTAATCGTCCACGTTTCACTTCGTACATGGCTACAGTCCTGACAAATACTTTCAGGAAGTACTTACGAATATTCAAATTTTTGTCATAAAAGTTTTCTAATATGGTATCGTATCGTGTTGCAAGAAAGCTATTATTAGTCAAACCAACGTTTCGGTCACGGTTACAGTAGTCTCCTGCTGGTGTGCTTTTGCTTTCCAGAATCACTTATATTTTCCCGTAACCACTCACTGAACATTACAACACGTCATGGTGAGGAAAAAAAAAAGACGTTGATATTATTGGTTTCTTGAGAAGGAAGAAGTGGCAACTTTATTTTAATAGGTTAGTGCGGTGGAGGGAGTGGCGCTGTGCTGTCACTTAGTGCTTCTTGCAGTGTGTGCATGTTTGGTAGTCATCGGCGCATGATTTGCAGACTCCAGCTTCCCTGCTGCTGGACGCAGGCTGTACGGCGGCAGTTACTCACATCTCGTTTTGTTAAAGGAAGGAAGATCAGGTTTAACGTATCGTCGACACCGGGGCATTAGAGACGGACCACAAGCTCGTATTGTGTCAAGGATGGGGAAGGAAATCGGTCATACCCTTTTCAAAGGAACCATCCCAGCATTTGGCTGGAGCTATTTAGGGAAGTGACGGAAAACCTATATCTGGATGGCCGAACGCGGGTTTGAACCGTCGTCCTCCCGAATGAGAGTCCAGTGTGCTAACCACTGTGTCACCCCGCTCGGTATCTTGAGTTGGAGCGGCCTGTTCGTTCGACTCTGAGGGCAGCAGTGGGAAAGGACTCAGACCATCCTCTCCAGTCATGTTGTTAGGTCGTTTTAATATTTCAGTGGCCACTCTGATCTTTCCCTTCACCTTCTTCCGCTGCTTGGTAAGTACGCAGAATTCGTTTGACTTAATTTCCTTGCGGCAGTCTTTGTGGTGTTCAGCCACTGCGGACGTGATGTGCTGCCCAAGTCGAATGTAGCGCTAGCGCCCCCGTATGCACGTTGCTACTGGCCGCCGCTGTAGACTTCTCCGCACATTGCACCTTCTCCACGGACATTGCACCTTGTACAAGACTGCAGTGTGCAGAGCGTCTGCCTCTTCCTTGGTGAAACGTAGCGCAATCTGGATATTGCTGCTGCTGTAGAAGACAGGCTGGTGAAGGTGTCGTGGAATACGCTCTAAGAAGCAATAAATACCAGATCCCCACTGCCTCCCCCGCAGTAACCTTTCACAATAAAGTTTCCACCGCAGAAAACCAATTATACCAAAGTTTTTTAAAATTATTACGTAATGTCGTGACAATATCAATGACTCTGGATAGCGAAATACACCAGTATTCAAGAAAGAACGCCACTGTAACCTTGGCCGATTCTTTAGTTTCTCTCTTATAGACTTTTACGTATTGTCTAAATGATGGAACCATTTTATCCACCGTAGGCTGTCAGTTTTATTCCTTTAATGCACCAGCCATGTAATTTGCGATACTGGCCAGTTTCGGCTTCTTTGGGGCCATTTTCAAATGTCTGTAATATAATACCAAAAATAAGAATGCAGTAAAAAGGGAGAACACATTAGCGAACAGTGATATGCTTGCATGTTAGATTTGTTGTTGTTTAAAGTACTTACATGATACCGATGATGTGTGCGTCACATTTAATATTTTTTTCATGTTATTTGGGAACGTGCCTGTCTCCACATAACACGAAACAAGAAGCTTTTAATGTGTGACACACATCACGAGTATCACGTAAGTACTTTAAACAACAAATGTAGGACGCAAGCATACTGCTGTTCACTAATGTGTCTTACCTCTTTACTGTATTTTTATTTTGGTATTATATTAAACACATTTGAAAATGGTCAGTAACGTAACTTATACGGCTGGTGCATTAAAAGAGTAAAACTGAGCCTACGGTAGTTAATATAGTTTCATCATTTAGACAATACATTGTGGCCATGGACGTGTACATTAAGGAGGTATTTACTGGGTGTTACAAAAAGGTACGGCCAAACTTTCAGGAAACATTCCTCACACACAAATATAGAAAAGTTGTTATGTGGACATGTGTCCGGAAACGCTTAATTTCCATGATAGAGCTCATTTTAGTTTCGTCAGTATGTACTGTACTTCCTCGATTCACCGCCAGTTGGCCCAATTGAAGGAAGGTAATGTTGACTTCGGTGCTTGTGTTGACATGTGACTCATTGCTCTACAGTACTAGCATCAAGCACATCAGTACGTAGCATCAACAGGTTAGTGCTCATCACGAACGTGGTTTTGCAGTCAGTGCAATGTTTACAAATGCGGAGTTGGCAGATGCCCATTTGATATATGGACTAGCACGGGGCAATAGCCGTGGCGCGGTACGTTTGTATCGAGACAGATTTCCAGAACGAAGGTGTCCCGACAGGAAGACGTTCGAAGCAATTGATCGGCGTCTTAGGGAGCACGGAACATTCCAGCCTATGACTCGCGACTGGGGAAGACCTAGAACGACGAGGACACCTGCAATGGACGAGGCAATTCTTCGTGCAGTTGACGATAACCCTAATGTCAGCGTCAGAGAAGTTGCTGCTGTACAAGGTAACGTTGACCACGTCACTGTATGGAGAGTGCTACGGGAGAACCAGTTGTTTCCGTACCATGTACAGCGTGTGCAGGCACTATCAGCAGCTGATTGGCCTCCACGGGTACACTTCTGCGAATGGTTCATCCAACAATGTGTCAATCCTCATTTCAGTGTAAATATTCTGTTTACGGATGAGGCTTCATTCCAACGCGATCAAATTGTAAATTTTCACAATCAACATGTGTGGGCTGACGAGAATCCACACGCAATTGTGCAATCACGTCATCAACACAGATTTTCTTTGAACGTTTGGGCAGGCATTGTTGGTGATGTCTTGATTGGGCCCCATGTTCTTCCACTTACGCTCAATGGAGCACGTTATCATGATTTCATACGGGGTACTCTACCTGTGCTGCTAGAACATGTGCCTTTACAAGTACGACACAACATGTGGTTCATGCACGATGGAGCTCCTGCACATTTCAGTCGAAGTGTTCGTACGCTTCTCAGCAACAGATTCGGTGACCGATGGATTGGTAGAGGCGGACCAATTCCATGGCTTCCACGCTCTCCTGACCTCAACCCTCTTGACTTTCATTTATTGGGGCATTTGAAAGCTCTTGTCTACGCAACCCCGGTACCAAATGTAGAGACTCTTCGTGCTCGTATTGTGGACGGCTGTGATACAATAGCCAGTCTCCAGGGCTGCACCAGCGCATCAGGGATTCCATGCGACGGAAGGTGGATGCATGTATCCTCGCTAACGGAGGACATTTTGAACATTTCCTGTAACAAAGTGTTTGAAGTCACGCTGGTACGTTCTGTTGCTGTGTGTTTCCATTCCATGATTAATGTGATTTGATGAGAAGTAATAAAATGAGCTCTAACATGGAAAGTAAACGTTTCCGGACACATGTCCACATAACATACACTCCTGGAAATTGAAATAAGAACACCGTGAATTCATTGTCCCAGGAAGGGGAAACTTTATTGACACATTCCTGGGGTCAGATACATCACATGATCACACTGACAGAACCACAGGCACATAGACACAGGCAACAGAGCATGCACAATGTCGGCACTAGTACAGTGTATATCCACCTTTCGCAGCAATGCAGGCTGCTATTCTCCCATGGAGACGATCGTAGAGATGCTGGATGTAGTCCTGTGGAACGGCTTGCCATGCCATTTCCACCTGGCGCCTCAGTTGGACCAGCGTTCGTGCTGGACGTGCAGACCGCGTGAGACGACGCTTCATCCAGTCCCAAACATGCTCAATGGGGGACAGATCCGGAGATCTTGCTGGCCAGGGTAGTTGACGTACACCTTCTAGAGCACGTTGGGTGGCACGGGATACATGCGGACGTGCATTGTCCTGTTGGAACAGCAAGTTCCCTTGCCGGTCTAGGAATGGCAGAACGATGGGTTCGATGACGGTTTGGATGTACCGTGCACTATTCAGTGTCCCCTCGACGATCACCAGTGGTGTACGGCCAGTGTAGGAGATCGCTCCCCACACCATGATGCCGGGTGTTGGCCCTGTGTGCCTCGGTCGTATGCAGCCCTGATTGTGGCGCTCACCTGCACGGTGCCAAACACGCATACGACCATCATTGGCACCAAGGCAGAAGCGACTCTCATCGCTGAAGACGACACGTCTCCATTCGTCCCTCCATTCACGCCTGTCGCGACACCACTGGAGGCGGGCTGCACGATGTTGGGGCGTGAGCGGAAGACGGCCTAACGGTGTGCGGGACCGTAGCCCAGCTTCATGGAGACGGTTGCGAATGGTCCTCGCCGATACCCCAGGAGCAACAGTGTCCCTAATTTGCTGGGAAGTGGCGGTGCGGTCCCCTACGGCACTGCGTAGGATCCTACGGTCTTGGTGTGCATCCGTGCGTCGCTGCGGTCCGGCCCCAGGTCGACGGGCACGTGCACCTTCCGCCGACCACTGGCGACAACATCGATGTACTGTGGAGACCTCACGCCCCACGTGTTGAGCAATTCGGCGGTACGTCCACCCGGCCTCCCGCATGCCCACTATACGCCCTCGCTCAAAGTCCGTCAACTGCACATACGGTTCACGTCCACGCTGTCGCGGCATGCTACCAGTGTTAAAGACTGCGATGGAGCTCCGTATGCCACGGCAAACTGGCTGACACTGACGGCAGCGGTGCACAAATGCTGCGCAGCTAGCGCCATTCGACGGCCAACACCGCGGTTCCTGGTGTGTCCGCTGTGCCGTGCGTGTGATCATTGCTTGTACAGCCCCCTCGCATTGTACGGAGCAAGTATGGTGGGTCTGACACACCGGTGTCAATGTGTTCTTTTTTCCATTTCCAGGAGTGTATTTTCTTTCTTTTTGTGTGAGGAATGTTTCCTGAAAGTTTGGCCGTACCTTTTTGTAACACCCTGTATACAGTATGCCATAGTAAGATACCCAGAAAACGTCTGTATCACAGCTGACTCTGTCCGCGGAATCCTACGCAATCTTATCTAACTTGTATTCGAATTAAGAAATTTCTGTTCTTTAGAAATGTTTTTCTTTCTATTGGCAATCTAAATTTTATGTCCTCTTTACTCCGGGCATAGTCGATTAACTTGCTACTTCTTTTTGTGTCTCATTTCCTAATCTAATACCCTCAGGATCGCCAGGTTTATTTCGACTACGTTCCACTATCCTTGTAAGCATTGGAGTGCAGCAATTTTTACATCCGCATTGTGTGCCAAGTGACATCACGCAGTGTTCCAATGGCAGCGATGGAGAACTGTGCCAGTAAAATGGCGAGCGAGTAAATGGAGGTATTGTTCCCTGGAGGGCCTCTGCGACGCCACGGCGGGCAGACAGACCGGTTTGTTAGCCGGCGAGGAATAACAGAAAGAACAGACGCGGACACAGACAGAGACTTTTGGTATCGCAGGGCGCGCCGCCTGCCGAGGCAGTTTGTCACCAGAGGGGGCGGGGGTGGCCGTGGGGGCGGCCGTGGGGGCGGATGCCCCAGTTCGGGACGGATGCGGCCAGCGGGGGGCCGACTGACCCCAACGACACTCTTGAGACCGACGGGCGTAACACCGACCACTCTGCTGAACTGGCGAATGCCAAGGCTCCTCCACAAGGCTCTCAGGTGGTCGTAAGGTTTCACTTTCCATAGACGGCTATGTCTGAGATTGCTTTACACAGTTCCTACTTTAGTCCAGTTAGTTGTATGTCCCGTAGATCACAGTCTCTCGCTATGACGCGGAAGGACTCAGGGTTGCAATAGCAATACGCTTTCCTAAAAAAAAAGACCGTTCACATGCTTCTCTTGATCTACACTCATGCTCATAACTCTACATCTACATCTACATCCATACTCCGCAAGCCACCTGACGGTGTGTGGCAGAGGGTACCTTGAGTACCTCTATCGGTTCTCTCTTCTATTCCAGTCTCGTATTGTTCGTGGAAAGAAGGATTGTCGGTATGCCTCTGTGTGGACTCTAATCTCTCTGATTTTATCCTCATGGTCTCTTCGCGAGACATACGTAGGAGGGAGCAATATACTGCTTGATTTCTCGGTGAAGGTATGTTCTCGAAACTTCAACAAAAGCCCGTACCGAGCTACTGAGCGTCTCTCCTGCAGAGTCTTCCACTGGAGTTTATCTATCATCTCCGTAACGCTTTCGCGATTACTGGAAGATCCTGTAACGAAGCGCGCTGCTCTCCGTTGGATCTTCTCTATCTCTTCTATCAACCCTATCTGGTACGAATCCCACACTGCTGAGCAGTATTCAAGAAGTGGGCGAACAAGCGTACTGTAACCTACTTCCTTTGTTTTCGGATTGCATTTCCTTAGGACTCTTCCAATGAATCTCAGTCTGGCATCTGCTTTACCGACGATCAACTTTATATGATCATTCCATTTTAAATCACTCCTAATGCCTACTCCTAGATAATTTATGGAATTAAGTGCTTCCAGTTGCTGACCTGCTATATTGTAGCTAAATGATAAAAGATCTTTCTTTCTATGTATTCGCAGAACATTACACTTGGCTACATTGAGATTCAATTGCCATTCCCTGCACCATGCGTAAATTCGTTGCAGATCCTCGGGCATTTCAGTACAACTTTCCATTGTTAAAACCTCTCGATATACCACAGCACCATCCGCAAAAAGCCTCAGTGAACATCCGATGTCATCCACCAGGTCATTTATGTATATTGTGAATAGCAACGGTCCTACGACACTCCCCTGCGGCACACCTGAAATCACTCTTACTTCGGAAGACTTCTCTCCATTGAGAATGACAATGACATGCTAGGGATAATGCTGATACATGGTGAAACAACGCTGTGGTGGGCGGTTTGCGGGTTTAAATCACCTCGGAGTATGACCATGCGGTGCATTTGACCTGCGGTCGTTGCACGGTGGCGCTGGCAGCAGTCTACATACGCAGAGGTGTGTTGGTGCATGTCAGAGTATGGTGCAGCGAGTAAGTGTGCAGACGTTTTCAGACGTGCTAATGGTGACTCTGTGTTGAAAATGGCTCAGAGAACACATATTGATGACGCTATGAGGGGTAGAATACTAGAGCGAGTGGAGGCTGGTCAAACACAGCATGTCGTAGCAAGGGCCCTCCGTGTGCCACAAAGTATGACGTCAAGATTATGGCAACGATTTCAGCAGACAGGAAACGTATCCAGGCGCTACAGTAAGGGACGTCCACAGTGTACAACACCACAAGAAGACCGATATCTCACCATCAGTGCCCGCAGACGGCTACGGAGTACTGCAGGTAACCTTGCTCGGGACCTTACCGCAGCCACTGGAACAGTTGTCTCCAGACACACAGTCTACGGACGACTGAACAGACATGGTTTTTTCGCCCATAGACCTGCAAGGTACATTCCGCTGACCCCTGGTCACAGGAGAGCCCGTAAAGCCTGGTGTCAAGAACACAGTACATGGTCATTGCAACAGTGGTCCCAGGTTAATTTCACGGACAAGTCTAGGTATAGTCTGAACAGTGATTCTCGCCGGGTTTTCATCTGGCGTGAACCAGGAACCAGATACCAATCCCTTAATGTTCTTGAAAGGGACCTGAGTGGAGGTGGTGGTTTGATGGTGTGGGGTGGGATTATGATTGTTGCATGTACACCCCTGCATGTCTTTGACAGAGGAACTGTAACAGACCATGTGTATCGGGACGTGATTTTGCACCAGTATGTTCGCCTTTTCAGGGGTACAGGTCCCACCTTCCTACTGATAGAGCATAACGCACGGCCCCACCGAGCTGCCATCGTGGAGGAGTACCTTGAAACAGAAGATATCAGGCGAATGGAGTGGCCTGCCTGTTATCCAGACCTAAAGCTCTAGGTCGACGTATCGCTGCACGTCTTCACACCCCTACGACACTTAAAGAGCTCCGACAGGCACTGGTGGAAGAATGGGAGGCTATACACCAGCAACTGCTCGATCACCTGATCGAAAGAGTGCCAACCCGTTGTGCGTCCTGTGCACGTGTGCGTGGTGATCGTGTCCCATATTGACGTAGGGGTACATGCGCAGGAAACAGTGGCGTTTTGTAGGACATGTGTTTCGGGACGGTTTTCTCAACTTATCACCAATACCGTGGACTTACAGATCTATGTCGTGTGTGTTCCCTATGTGCCTATGCTATTAGCGCCAGTTTTGTGTAGTGCCACGTTCTGTGGCACCACATTTTGCAATTATCCTTAATTTATGAGCATGAGTGTATACACGGTGTGTGCCATAGATTTTGCCGCTGACATCAAGGGGCTGTAGAGGGCTTGAGGAACAAATGGAGCATATGAACCTGTGTCCAGAAACGATATCCAATGACGCTACAGAGTGTCGAAGTTATAGGCGCCGGCACCTGTCACTTGGCCATCCCTTCTGCAGCAAAAGTGACTTTGTACGCTATCGACGGTAGGCGAAACGTCTTACAATGTCGTTTGTCATTCGCTGATCGCCACCGATTGCCACGATTGGCAGTAGACAAGATGCTGCGTAGAACGGCCCTGTCATCTATGACTGCGACGCTCTGACGCTTCGGTGGACGACGGTTTCGGACGCGGCTTTCCATCAGCAGTTTGTTTTTATCCTAGATCCCTCTAAAATCTCAAATACTTTTCAACATACAGTAGAAAAATAAGCTGCACATGGAAACCCTTGTCCGAAACCGTCATCCACAAAGGCAACAGAGCATCGCATTGACATGCATGTGGCGGTCATTCACTGTATTTAGTAGTGCTAAAAACAGAGGGCATCGCATATCCGTTGCAATTCCGACCACTTAAACAAAAGCTGCCAGCGTAACTCGCCTGTCTTCAACAAGAAAGGCTGTCTCTGAGCACTATGGGACTGAACTTCTGAGGTCATCAGTCTCCTAGAACTTAGAACTACTTAAACCTAACTAACCTAAGGACATCACACACATCCATGCCCGAGGCAGGATTCGAACCTGCGACCGTAGAGCAACAATAAAGGCACCCGTCTTCTGTACAGTGGCATCGGTAAAGCGGAGTGGCGTTCCAGATCGTGTATAAGCCAATTATATCCGTCCTTCTTGAATCATGCTGTCACACCTGGCAACGGACATAGTGCTCTTCGTTCATTTGTACCGTTCTTTCATGTTGCATTTCCGTTCCCCACCATCCTTCCGGTGTCAGGAAAAATACGACATGTTTTTGTTCTTGTTAAGAAGCATCCATTTCTCTGTCTTCAGCACGGCTGTGTTCAGTGGACGTCCGATGCGTGCACGTGCTGTGATGTCGTCACGTAGCAGCACCCCGACGTTCCTCTAGCGGCGAGTTTGTGGTCTCAGCGCTCTTATAGGGGCCACACCTTCTTTCGTAGGCAATGGCTTTACGATTCGTCCAGCGATTTTCTTTTTATAGCCTCAACCTCGTTTCTTTTTAAATCCATCTTATGTGTGAGTTTTTCATACAGTTATGCGTTCTTAGCGATGTTTAGTCTCTCTCTCTCTGTCTCTCTCTCTCTACTCGTTTCTTTCTTAAGCAAACACATCATATCTATTAATAACACATAAACAGCCCATACTTAGTGTATGAGCGTAGGGGAACAGATGCAGAAACCGTAAACTGCTGCTCATGGGTAGATCCTAGAGGTGGTGGTTTGCCGTTGCCTTCTTCCGACCTGTGATGAAGTGTTAAGGGTGTTGTAGGATGTGAGGTCCGCCAGTTATGCAAAACACCGTTTTTTCTTTTTACCCAAATATGTTTCAGCACCACTGTGCCATTATCAGTGGGTTTCCGTTTTATTTAATCTGTAATGAACATTTTTACTAAATGATTACAAAATTATGTGGATATTTAGTTCAAACAATTGTTCGTTTCTTTTTGTTAATACCTTTACACTTGGTGTGCAAGAATTTTCAGGACCACTTCTGTATTATTTATTACGGGTAGTTTGTCATCTGCAATAAATAATAACACAAGTGGTCCTAAAAAATCATGCACACCAAGTGTAAAGGTATTAACAAAAAGAAACGAACTACTGTTTGAACTAGACATTCACATAATTTTGTAATCATTTGATAAAAATGTTCATATTACAGAATAAATAAAACGGAAACCCACTAATGATGGCACAGTGGTGCTGAAACATGTTTGGGTACTGAGAAAAAACGGTGTTTTGCATAACTGGCGGACCTCACATCCTACAACACCCTTAACACTTCATCACAGGTCGGAAGAAGGCAACGGCAAACCACCTCCTCTAGGATCTACCCAAGAGCAGCAGCTTACGGTTTTCTGCATCTGTTCCCCTAGTGCTAACACGTTAAACCCAAGGAGCTGCAAATCCAAATGATGAATATATTAAGGATGTGTTTGTGTCGTGTGAATGACTGTGACGAGCCTCTGTGCCCTGTAATGTTGGGTCTGTGTTGTCATAGGCGAAGAGAAGGGAGGGGGTCACACCTGGTGCCGGGATGTAGTCTACGTCAGTTGAACAGTATTAAAGGGGACCGCCGAACTTAGCGTCCCCATCCGATGGTCCGCATCGACATCAACAACGTCACATGGCTGGCCGCTGTGGCCGAGCGGTTCTAGGCTCTTCAGTCCGGAACCGCGCTGCTGCTACGGTCCCAGGTTCGAATCCTGCCTCGGGCATAGCTGTGTGTTAGGTTAGTTAGGTTTAAGCAGTTCTAAGTGTAGGGGACTGATGACCTCACATGTTAAGTCCCGTATTGCTTAGAGCCATATGAATGTCACATGCCCTCACTTCATGAGACACTGCGAAGAGGTTTGGAATTTAAGCAGGACACTGGTGCAAAGACGGGTGGGCAGGATCTTTCAGACACCACCTCTCCCTTCCTTGTCGGCCAAATACTGACAGTGAAGTTTTTGCACCACGGGGATTCGAGCCGACTTACCTCCGAGTCGAGCGCCACCGTACAGGGGTGCGTTAGCGACCTCGTCTAAAGAGGCGGGTTTTAGCGGTTGACCAAGATTTAATTACAGTAAGCAGGATCGAGTGAATGTAGGTTGTAGTAGGTATGTAGATATGAAGACACTAGCAAGAGCTGCCTCAAACCATTCTTCGGACTAAAGACCACAACAAGAACAATCCTTTTGAATACAAGGTGATTCAGATGCTTCTACCTATGGATTTTAAGCAACCTCCGGCGCCTTCAAACAACACTTGTAAGATTTTCATATTCTCTCACTTGTTACGCACAAACCTTTAGTCCTGCAGCAAACTGAATATCACCTCTTTGGAGGAAATTTAATGTAGTTAAACTTCGTACTTTGATACGTTTTCGGCAGAGGCCAGAGTTTTCGAATTATTCAAGGAAAACCTACAAAAGTGACCTTCAAAGGCGTTTTTCTTGAGTAACTCGAAACTTTCAGCCTCCAGCGTAAACGTAACCCAGTACAAAATTTCAGTACATTAAATTTCCTACAAAAAGGTCCTGTTCATTTTTTTCTGTAGAACTAATAGTTTGCGTGTAGCGAGAGAGAGAATACACTATGTGATCAAGAGAATCCGGACACCCCCATAAACATACGTTTTTCATATTAGATGCATTGTGTTGCAACCTATTGCCAGGTATTGCGTATCAGCGACCTCAGTACTCATTAGACATCGTGAGAGAGCGAATGAGACGCTCCGCGGAACTCACGGACTTCGAACGTGGTCAGATGACTGGGTGTCACTTGTGTCATACGTCTGTACGCGAGATTTCCACACTTCTAAACATCCCTAGGTCCATTGTATCCGATGTGATAGTGAAGTGGAAACGTGAAGGGACACGTACAGCACAAAATCGTGCAGGCCAACCTCGTCTGTTGACTGACAGAAACCGCCGACAGATCAAGACAGTCGTAATGGGTCGCACGAGTGATTTGCAAGCAATCTCCATTTTACACTGATCGCACTTCCCCAGTATTCTGCCAGTAAACCGAAGTCCAGCACCTGCTTTACCGATGACTGAGCCCATTTGATCACACCATTTAATACCCCTACAAAATATTACAGATAGCTATTTGTACGAGTTGACAGATTCCAACAGTGACTCATTGATGTTATTGCCATAGGATACTACATTTTTTTCCGTTTTATGAAGAGAACAGTTTTACATTTCTGGACATTTACAGCAAGTTGCCAATCTTTGAACCATTTTGAAATCTTATCAAGATTTGACTGAATATTTACGCAGCTTCTTTCAGATAGTACTTCATTATAGATAACTGCATCATCTGCAAATAGTCTGAGGTTACTGTTAATATTGTCTGCAAGGCCAATAATACACACTATGAATAAGAAGGGTCCCAACACACTTCCCTGGGGCACACCGAATATACTTCTACATCTGACTCTGACACACCATACAAGATGACATACTGTGTCCTCGTTACCAAAAAGTCCTCAAGCCAGTCATAAATTTCACTTTATACCCCATATGATTGTACTTTTGACAACAAGCGTAGGTGTGGTACTGAGTCAAATACTTTTCAGAAATCAAGAAATATCTGTGTCAGCATATCTAGCAGTCTGGACGACCTGAACACCGCATCATCGAGGTCAACGCTTCTATCCCTCCCAAATGGCCCAGTGGGCCTTGCAATCAACAGTGGACAGACTCTGTAAGTACACCGAGTAGAATGGGTGCCAAATTGAAACCCTGTAACCAAATCCGTGCCTTGTAATTTCACATGTTTGAGTACCCATTTAGTGTTCACATCTTTTCGCTTCGCCCTGTATACGAGGTGCGACAATAAAGTAATGAGACTGATTTTCTTGCAAGATGTGGCAACCGTGGAGGCTTGTGTAGGCACAATATCTTTGACCTTGGTCTATCAGCTGCTTCTAGTCCAAGGGGTACATCGATGCAACTGCTCAGTCGTGAGTTGTGCTGTAATAAGTTAACACGTGTTTGTGTCTCTCGTCACGGAAATGAAACCACATAATATTGCGCAACGGTATGCCATTTCTTTTTGCGTTAAATTGGGTGAAAACGCGACGACAACTTACGGTAAGGTTCAGAAGGCTTTCGGAGAGGAGGTTATGTCAAGAGCTCAAGTTTTTCGTTGGCATAAAATGTTTAGTGAAGGCAGAACGAATGTTGAAGATGAAGACCGCAGTGGACGACCGTCAACCACACGGACGGATGTCAATTTGGCCAGGGTGCGTGAACTTGTACAATCTGATAGAAAATTGTCTGTGAAAATGATTGCAGAAGAACTGAACATCAATCGAGAAACGGTTCGTCTAATAATAACTGAAGATCTTGGTATGAGAAAGATTTGTGCAAAAATTGTCCCCAAAAATCTCACACCACAACAGCGAGAAACACGGAAAAATGTGGCAGCCGATCTGTTAGAGCAAACGGAAATCAATCCAGAATTGTTGAGCCGTGTTATCACTGGTAATGAAAGTTCGTTTTTTTCAGTACGATCCAGAGATAAAACGCCAAAAGTCCGCAATGATGCTCAAAGGGATCACCCAGACCAAAAAAGCTCGCATGTCAAAGTCAAAAGTGAAATGCATCATGCTTGTGTGCTTCTTTGATTCCAAGGGAATTTTTCATAAAGAGTGGGTGCCACCTGGGCAAACAGTTAACCAGTATTACTACAAAGAAATTTTAGAAAGACTTCGTAAAAGAGTTCTTCGTGTCCGTGCCAACATTGCTGATAAGTGGATTCTGCATGACGATAATGCCCCATCCCATACTGCTCTGCCAGTACAGCAATTTTTAACCTCAAAACAAATTTCAGTACTACCACAGCCACCTTATTCACCAGATATCGCTCCATGCGACTTTTTTTTTTATTTCCAAGGGTCAAAACGGCGGTCAAGGGACACCACTTTCAAACAACACAAGATGTCTAAAGAGCTGTGACGAGGGTTTTGGAGGATATTACAGAAGATGAGTTCCAGAAATGTTACCATCAATGGCAGAAGCGCTGGAAAAAGTGTGTGCAATCAGAAGGGAACTACTTTGAAGGAGACAACACTAAACTTGTCTAAAACGGTAAGTAACTTTTTTTTCCACATCAGTCTCATTACTTTATTGTCGCACCTCGCATACGGAAAAACATAAAGATTTTGAAGGGTTTGAGGAGGAAAGTTAGCTGCGGATGGAAACCCCTGTCCGAAACAGTTATCCACCAAAACACAGAGCTCCTCATTCATAGAGGACGAGGTCGGTCTTCGCAGCAGCTGGCTCCATATTCTCCATTGGCGACCGTGGCCATCAGTCGCGATCACTGAATAACAAACAACATTGCAAGACGTTCCACCTATGGTCCGCCAGAGTACAAAGTCACGTTTGCTGGCGAAGGTGCGGCCTAGTGGCGCCTATAACTTCGAAACTCAGTGGAGTCGTTAATTGGCGTTGTCGCCGCTGCCGAAGGCACAAAGTAGCACTATGTGGCGGCCGTGAGGTCACGGCCGAGGGTCGGTAGGTGGCTGGGGGTCGTTGGCAAGTAATCAGTTATGTAAAAATGTCCTCATTTGTATTACAAGTGTTCTTTTATATTACAAATGTTCATTCGTACTGCAAATGAAGTTGCGAGTAGGTATATAAGAGACAGCGTTGGACATTATGGTTAGTTCTACTGAGTTAATGATGGGGTTATGGAGTCAAATCGTGGGAAGTTTAAAAAGTATACTGCTCGTGGTGAAGAGAAACGGTTACCTTGGGCAGCAATACGAGTGATTAATCGTAAACGTGCCGCAAAACGTAAGAGAGATATTTTAGATGAATCATTGGAGTTAACTACTGAAGACATGGATTTTTTTGATGCTTTAGAAGATTTTCATTTAACTGAATTATTTAGTGATACTCTATCTGAAGCGAAACGTCCTAAACAAGACAACGAACCGACACCAGGACCATCTTCAAGACCTGATAATCAACCTAATTTAATAGACAACGAGTTTCAAGATCAAGGATTACAAATTCCCAGTACTTCTGCAGCCACAGAAATGGAAGTAGAAGAACAACCAAACAACACAAGATGTCTAAAGAGCTGTGACGAGGGTTTTTGGAGGATATTACAGAAGATGAGTTCCAGAAATGTTACCATCGATGGCAGAAGCGCTGCAAAAAGTGTGTGCAATCAGAAGGGAACTACTTTGATGGAGACAACACTGAACTTGACGAAAACGGTAAGCAGCTGTTTTTTTCACTTCAGTCTCATTACTCTATTGTCGCACCTCGTATGCTATAGTCGTCGTCGTGCCCTACACGCCCTGTCAATATGAATCAAATCGATGAGGGAAAGCTCGTATGGTCCCCTTATTGTAGCGGTAAGCAGACCGTGTATCGGCTGTTGCCTCCTGGCGGTGGTGAGTGGCGATACTGTCCCGCAACTGAAGACAGGCCTTTCACTGGCCGGCTGCACGTTGTGATCGGAAGGCCGGCAGCCGTAATGGTGGACGAGCGCCAAGGCCGCACCGACCCGTCTGCGGCGCCCCGCCGCGTCCCACAATGCGGCCAGCTTCCGCCGTTTGTCAAGGCGTGGCGCCAGCTGCGGCCGCTGTCTTAGGCGGCCTGCATCTCTGTGTGGCGGCCGGCCATTAGCGTCCATCCAGAGTCTGGCGCTCCGGAGATCATCAGTTTCCCACCAGCTGCCGGCCCCGGCTGGCCGACATTCTGGACACTTGTCTGTAGCTGGGCGGTCTCTACTTCTACAAGGGAAGAGTGAAAAAAAAAAAAAAAAAAAAAAAAAAAAAAAAAAAAAAAAAAGGTTCTCCGTGTACATAATACTTCAACATCTCCTCCTTCCTTTTCAATGCACTTGGTCGACAAGCTTGCGTATTCCTGCCAAGCAGAAGGTTGTTGTTTGGTCGCGAAGCCCATTTTGCACCACTTTCGGCACCTCCACCTCTGAGGAAAATCGACAACTTCGGAAAGAATCCATGGGCGGCGCAAACAAATGAAAGTCGGGGGGAGAGAGATATGGGCTGTGGGGACGGTTTTCCCGCCACTCAAAATCTATTTTCTAGGTGGTTTCAACGGTGTGGCGAGCCGTGTACAGACAGGCGTTGTCATGCAACAGCCACACTTTCTTTGCTAGCAAACTTGTCGTTTCCTCAGAATCATTTACCTTAATTTTTTTCCAGCAAGTAGTTGCAAGACTGCCAACGGCCTTGCCGCAGTGGTAACACCGGTTCCCGCCAGATCATCGAAGTTAATCGCCGTCGGGCTGGGCTATCACTTTGATGGGTGACCATCCGGAGCACTGTTGGCAAGTGGGGTGCACTCAGCACTTGTGAGGCAAACTGAGGAGCTACTTGATTGAGAAGTAGCGGGTGTGGTTTCCTAAACTGACATATGGCTGGGAGAGCGATGTGCTGACCACATGCCCCTCCATAGCCGCATCCAATGACGCCTGCGAGCTGAGGATGATACGGCGGCCGGTCGGTACCGTTGGGCCTTCCAAAACCTTTTTGGATGGAGTTTAGTTTTTTTTTTAGTTTCAAGACTCCTAGAGGGATGGCTGTTCTCTTAGTAAAGTCCTCTTCCAGTACTGTCTCACGTGCGTCCCAAAAATGATTAGCATAAGCATTCCTGTAGAAGTCAGACTCTTGATTTTTATTTGTGTTTTGTGATTTCTATTCCACGCTCTTGCGTTTTGATTCTGGCACATAGTAGAGGATCTACATTTCATCACCATTGACTATCCTGGTTAAAGCTGAGTCCCCTTACCTGCTGAAACGGTCAAGAAAGCGGTAGCAGATGTCAATATGTTTGACGTTCTATTCTGCAGTAAGCTGTCTCGCTACCCATCACTCACAAGGGAACCTCCCCATCACACCCCCCTCAGATTTAGTTATACGTTGGCACAGTGGATAGGCCTTGAAAAACTGAACACGGATTAATCGAGAAAACAGGAAGAAGTTGTGTGGAACTATGTAAAAAATAAGCAAAATATACAAACTGAGTAGTCCATGCGCAAGATAGGCAACATCAAGGCTAATGTAAGCCCAGGAGCGCCATGGTCGCGTGGTTAGAGTGAGCAGCTGCGGAACGAGAGGTCCTTGTTTCAAGTCTTCCCTCGACTGAAAAGTTTAATTTTTTATTTTCAGACAATTATCATCTGTCCGTCCGTTATGTTGTCATCACTTTTTCGGGAGTGATTATCACATCCACAAGAAAACCAAAATCGGGCAAGGTAGAAGAATCTTTTTACCCATTCCCCAAGTGTACAAGTTAGGTGGGTCGAGAACATATTCCTGTCATGTGACGCACATGCCATCACCAGTGTCGTATAGAATATATCAGACGTGTTTTCCTGTGGAGGAATCGATTGACCTATGACCTTTCGATCAAATGTTTTCGGTTCCCATTGGAGAGGCACGTCCTTTCGTCTACTAATCGCACGGTTTTGCGGTGCGGTCGCAAAACACAGACACTAAACTTATTATAGTGAACAGAGACGTCAATGAACGAACGGACAAATCATAATTTTGCGAAAATAAATAAAGTAAAACTTTCACTCGAGGGAGGATTTGAACCACGGACATCTCGTTCCACAGCTGCTCACGCTAACCACGGGACCACGGCGCTCCTGAACTCACATGACCCTTGATGTTGCTTATATTGCACATAGACTACTCAGTTTGTATATTTTGTTTATTTTTTTCATAGTTCCACACAACTTCTTCCTGTTTTCTAGATTGATCTGTGTTCCGTTTTTCAAGGCCTATCCACTGTCCCAACTTATAACTAAATCTGAGGGGGGTGCGATGGGGAGGTTCCCTTGTCAGAAACTTTATGGAAGCCGAGTTCATCTTTGATGATTAGACAGCAGAGCCATAATTGACGACCAAGCAATGGCCTGCTATATGGATGGTAATATTCGCCGATCCACTAACACCATCTCTTGAGCTCTTTGAATCTTTTGGACTGTAGTGGTGTACTACTCTCTCTTCATGAGTCACACTCGTTCGGCCACTTTTAAACATGTCTATTCACAAAGAAACTCTTCTATTTGACACGGCACCGTTCCTGTATTTTCCTAAAAGTCGACCAAGAATTTCAGCCCGTTTTACTCCCTCTAATAAAAGAAATGGTATCATTACACGTTGATCCTCCTGTGTGCAATCCATTAACGAGGCGGACATGTTCACGCTCTCACTGAGAAATAGAGATGGGGCCCCTCCACGCCCGCACCAACGTGGTGACCAAACCAAAAGTTCTACTGTCACCTCCGTAAACGTGTTAGTTATCTAGTAAGTGGATCACAGGATGCTGGGCTGTGATGTTGTCCGTGCGTCTGGGTAAGACTACGCATTAACACGGTCCATCAGGTGATAGATAGTGGACGAAACGCGAGTGAGGGTAGCGATGCTTGGCCATAGATGTTATGCCCTTACAAGTATGTCTTTTGGTCTTTTATGTTTCCATCTATGGTTGTGGTCGTAGTTCCCCAGATTCAGAACAAACGGGTTCTGCGAATGTCTGGAGTTTCTGTATAGTCTTGTGGTGAGTTTGTGGATTACCTCCGTGAGAGTCTCAAGTCGGTATTCCCGGTGAAGGTCCGCGATGCGTGTGTATCGTGGAGCATTGCTTATAATTTTGAGTACTTTGTTTTGTATGAGCTGCAGACGGCGCAGGCGTGTAGGCGCAGCGTATCCCCAGACAGGAGCTGCGTACGTCATCAGGGGTCGGATAAGTGTCATGTACATGGACCTCGACACCCTTCTGTTCAGTGTGCTACGCCTGTTGAGCATAGGATAGAGCTGTTTGAGCCTCGCGCTAGCTCGGTTGGTCATGTGTTGTATGTGGTCCCCCCAGAGTAATTTCCGGTCCAGCCAGACACCGAGGTATTTGACTTTCTCGCGGAAACGTATTGGACGTGCATGTAGGGTTATTGGTCTGCAGTGGCGGTGTTTGCGCAGTTGCTTCGGTCTTCTAGTGAACAGAACGGCTTCGCACTTGTCGACGTTTACTCTAACACGCCATTTCTCCAACCAAGGCTCGGCCACTCTGAGTGCAGTCTGTAGGCGTGACGTAATGTTTGATGGTTTCCAATCTTGCGCAAGGATGGCTGTGTCATCCGCGTAGATTGCCATCATTGTGTTGTGTGTGGTTGGGAGATCGTTTATGTAGAGGTTAAACAGTAGGCGTCCTAGGATGCTTCCCTGGGGTACTCCCGCGTGTATACCGTGTCGTGTTGATTGTTTTCCCTGCACGTCAGTGTTGAAACTCCTGTCTGTGAGGTATGAGTGTATTAGACGCAGCTGAGAGAATGCAGCTGAAGTGGCCGGGGTCGATGGTGCGTGATGCCACACCCCCAACGGATAGAGTCAAGACTTTATAATCATTTAGACTAAAGAAAAGGAAGTTGAGAACTGAATAGCACTTAGGCGGTTTTTTGTTCTACTGATATTTATTTGTATGAACTAGTTTTCGGCTTATTAGGTAATTTTCAGATAACTACTGGCTATTGTTTACAAGTAGCTTGTGTTCTTACTAACCAAACATTCTGGACTAAGATACAACTCATTTACATACGATCTTTAGTTGTGGTATTGTCTTTGGAATTGTGAAACGGGTCTTTTGACTTTTTGTTCTGTAAAAGTGTGCTTTAACTTAATAAATCACATTTTATGGTTTGTCAGTAAAATGTATGACAACAATTAGAATTATTTAGAATATACATTATTACAAAATTACAATTTTTTGTATTTGTTGTGAACAGTTGCACTGGACACTAATTGTTGGTTGTAAAATAGCGATGTTTTCTTTGGGGTTACATTTTGTTATTAGAAAATTGTGCATTAATATATACCAAATACTACGTGGTTACAGTTGAGTTACAGTTAGGAATGTAAACACATAAGCGATATTACATTATATTGGGATGTGAATTTTTTTACTACTGGGACAATTTGTGGTTAGTAGCAGGTTTACTGTATTGTGTAAAGTTTAAGAGTAGAGATGTGCTCCGTTGCAATTGGTCATTTAGCATCAGCTGGGGATTTAGGGCTATGTGTTTGTTAATTTCAAGTGCTTATAGTAGGCTGAGTTTTCTGCCTTTGTTGGCTATATGTAGCACTTCTGTGTGTGTTAGATATTTGTGCCCTCCTTTGAGCACATGTCCAGCAAAGGTGGAGTCTGATTTATTTAATCTCCAGCTGCGTTCATGTTCAGTCATCCTTGTTGATATGGCCTGGCCCGTTTGACCAATGTACAGTTTATTGCAGTCAGTGCAGGTTATTTTTTAGACCCCACTGTTGCTTAGTTTATCTGTTTTGTCCTTGCTGTTGAATAGGAGGTTAGCTGTAGTGCCTCTTACATAAAATGATGTTTTATAGTTTTGGGATTTCTGTGTTTTGGCTAGTTTGTCTGATAGCTTACCTAGATATGGAATAGTACACCAGTTCGGTTTTGATGTGGTTGTTGTTGCACAGGGGGCATAAATGTAGGGCAAGATTTTCCTTCTTTGTTTCTTGTGCAGGGTTTTGTCAACTAATTCAGGTTTGTAGCCATTGTTATATGCAATATATTTAATGGTGTCTACTTCTGTTTGGAAATTCTGTTTTGACATTGGTATGGATGTGAGTTGATATACCATGGAATGGAAGGCTGCATGTGTGTGTGTTATTGGGTGTTGTGAACATGAGAGTAATACTGTGTCTGTTGTTGTGGGTTTTCTGTAAATTTTGAAAGTATGTGTGTTTGTGGTGATATCAGTGTTAAGATCTAAAAAGTTAATGGATTTTTCACCTAGCTCCATGCTGAATTGTATGTTTTTGTGTTGTGAATTTAGATGTTCTAGGAATGTGTTCAGTTGTCTGTTGGTACCTATCCACGTGCACAGTACATCATCTACATATCTGTACCAGTATTTAATATTATTACTGAGGGGTTCATTTTCTAGAAACTGTTTTTCGAAATTGTCCATGAATATTTCAGCTAAGATGGGACACTGAGAGGGGACCCCATTGGCAATCCTTCTAGCTGTTTGTAAAGGGTACCTTCAAATTGGAAATAATTTTGTTTCAGACATGTTTGGGTGGAAAATTTATGTCTTCTCCTTGTACTGGGTTGACACCTGATCTTTATAATAGTTCTGTCAGAATGTCAAGGCATTCTTGTCTAGGTATGTTTATAAACAAGTTGCTTACGTCAAAAGATACTAGTTTTGCGCTACTTGGTATTGGAAGGTCTTCAATTTTGTTGACAGGGTCCACTGAGTTTACAATTCCAACCTTAAATTTGAATTTTGTTTTGGTTTTGATACAGGAATGTAGTTCTTTGGCAATTTTGTAGTTTGGTGCAGTGTAGGATGGGACAAGTGGCCTTAGAGGATTGTCTTTTTTGTGTAGTTAGGGAGACTACACAGTTTAGGAGCCATTATACTTTTGCAGGACTTGGTTAAGTTATTAATTTCTTCATTAGAGGTTTTTGTGGGTTCTTTGTTAAAGACACAGTAGGTTAATTTTAAACCAGCCTTGACATCAGTGCCCGGATTGTTCCCATGTCCCTTGACTTGAGGAAGGCATTTGATACCATTTGGCTTCAGGACTTCAAAAAGGTCCTATGAACATGTGTCCGGAAATGCATCGTTGCCATGGTAGATGGCGCTGACTCAAGACAGTTCTTCCGACCGAGTGCCGTTTGTTGCTTGTATGTTGCAGGCTGTGTGACTGACGCAGCGTACCGCTAGCAGCAGAATGGTCCGGTACTCATGTCGGTAACAAGCCGAGATGGTGTTTTTATTTTGTACGGCCAAGCAGACGGAACGGTCGAGAGGCAGCGCGGCTATTCCAAAACAAGTCCCCTCACAGACACTAAACGCACCACACAACATTTCAAGTCCTTTTTGGGCGTTTATGTAATCATGGTTCCTTTCAGACAGACGAACGTGCAGGGAGGCGGCGGGCTGTGCGTAAACCCGATCAGGTAGAACGGGTTCTACAGGATATTGAAACGAAGCCTAGTACAAGCCATAGGCAACTGGCCCGTCAACATGGTGTAAGCCAAAGTAGAATTATGTGTATCCTGCATGATATTCGCTACTATCCCTGTCATCTGCAATACACAAGGAACCCAAGTGACATGGTGAGAGGAACTGTCATTCGTCAGCGCTATCTACCGTGGCAACGATGCATTTCCGGACACATCTTCATAGGACCTATTCGCTCCATTTCCAGTCAGGAATCCGTCCCGTTTGTCGGTTTTATTAATGTTCACTCTCAAACATGGTAGGGAAGGTGGGATGCATCCCATAAGGGTCACCGAGTCCACCCTTTCTTTGCTGATGCACACGTAAGACTACAACTGAAACATGTCGACCCAAGCCGGGGGATGGTCCATTTCCTGACAGGCCACGGGCCGTATCGGTACATTTAAACCGTATGGGACTAACTAACGATGAAGTATGCGTATGCGGAGAAACTGGGACACCAGAACATGTCACACTGCTGTGCAACACGCTAGCACAAGTGAGACCTATACAGAATGACAATGACATCGCCAGAATAATACGTAACCCCGATGACTGGAAGAACAAAATAAAAAGCGTAGCCGATATTGTATCGAACACTGCACAAAGAATACAAGCGCCAAAACCCATATGGAAGGAGGCGTAGACAAGCACAAACAACACAACAAACCACGGATTCCGAAACCGAGGAAGGAACACTAAGTGAACACGACTCAGAAGGGATCAACATGTAAAGGACCAAAACCGACAATGTATTACACTGCATGCCACAACACAGTCACAAACAACACAACAATCATAAAACAAATAAACACCAGCACCACATAGTAAGGCTGTAGTAATAAGGTAATGTCGCTTGGGAGGAGAAGGCTCGAAGAACTTTTATTCCGAGGTTCCTCCTCCCCAATGGCATCCTGCATAGTGTTAAAAGTATACTGCACACAAGCAGTAATGTACTGCTCGTCTTATGTGTACACAGAAGTATATTCCCTTCTCTATTCAAAGCTATAATCAATGAATTTCATATATCAGAAATGTATTAAGTTATTTAAGGAATAATGCATTCAAGTAGCAATGAACTATATTCTATTCCAACTAACAAATTACAAACACACGAGTATTTCTCATGTGAAGCTAAAATTCATGTATTCCATGTATGAAGTGCTCAATCAGCATTTAATCTGTATAATATGTGTAAACACAAATTAGCACAAACCATTTCAGATGAGAACAGCTCGAGGTTGTACCGAGACCTTCTCATCTGAAATAGATAGAAATAGGCCATTACTAACCAACACGCTACTTAGACTGTATTACTCATCCAAATACAGCATATCACTTCCCTCTATATACACTCCTGGAAATGGAAAAAAGAACACATTGACACCGGTGTGTCAGACCCACCATACTTGCTCCGGACACTGCGAGAGGGCTGTACAAGCAATGATCACACGCACGGCACAGCGGACACACCAGGAACCGCGGTGTTGGCCGTCGAATGGCGCTAGCTGCGCAGCATTTGTGCACAGCCGCCGTCAGTGTCAGCCAGTTTGCTGTGGCATACGGAGCTCCAACGCAGTCTTTAACACTGGTAGCATGCCGCGACAGCGTGGACGTGAACCGTATGTGCAGTTGACGGACTTTGAGCAAGGGCGTATAGTGGGCATGCGGGAGGCCGGGTGGACGTACCGCCGAATTGCTCAACACGTGGGGCGTGAGGTCTCCACAGTACATCGATGTTGTCGCCAGTGGTCGGCGGAAGGTGCACATGCCCGTCGACCTGGGACCGGACCGCAGCGACGCACGGATGCACGCCAAGACCGTAGGATCCTACGCAGTGCCGTAGGGGACCGCACCGCCACTTCCCAGCAAATTAGGGACACTGTTGCTCCTGGGGTATCGGCGAGGACCATTCGCAACCGTCTCCATGAAGCTGGGCTACGGTCCCGCACACCATTAGGCCGTCTTCCGCTCACGCCCCAACATCGTGCAGCCCGCCTCCAGTGGTGTCGCGACAGGCGTGAATGGAGGGACGAATGGAGACGTGTCGTCTTCAGCGATGAGAGTCTCTTCTGCCTTGGTGCCAATGATGGTCGTATGCGTGTTTGGCGCCGTGCAGGTGAGCGCCACAATCAGGACTGCATACGACCGAGGCACACAGGGCCAACACCCGGCATCATGGTGTGGGGAGCGATCTCCTACACTGGCCGTACACCACTGGTGATCGTCGAGGGGACACTGAATAGCGCACGGTACATCCAAACCGTCATCGAACCCATCGTTCTACCATTCCTAGACCGGCAAGGGAACTTGCTGTTCCAACAGGACAATGCACGTCCGCATGTATCCCGTGCCACCCAACGTGCTCTAGAAGGTGTAAGTCAACTACCCTGGCCAGCAAGATCTCCGGATCTGTCCCCCATTGAGCATGTTTGGGACTGGATGAAGCGTCGTCTCACGCGGTCTGCACGTCCAGCACGAACGCTGGTCCAACTGAGGCGCCAGGTGGAAATGGCATGGCAAGCCGTTCCACAGGACTACATCCAGCATCTCTACGATCGTCTCCATGGGAGAATAGCAGCCTGCATTGCTGCGAAAGGTGGATATACACTGTACTAGTGCCGACATTGTGCATGCTCTGTTGCCTGTGTCTATGTGCCTGTGGTTCTGTCAGTGTGATCATGTGATGTATCTGACCCCAGGAATGTGTCAATAAAGTTTCCCCTTCCTGGGACAATGAATTCACGGTGTTCTTATTTCAATTTCCAGGAGTGTATTTCAAATTATTCTTAACCACGCTCATTGTGTTACATTTTATTTTTTTATTTTTCTTTGACATTTGCATTGTATAAATTATATTCTCATCAACTAGGTCGTAACAAATTATATGGAACCATTTTAACAATTGTTAAGCATTCAATTCGCTGTAACCTTAGAGAAATCTTTATATATTATGTTCTTTATATTATTTAAATGGTGATGGCGTCCTTTTGGGTAATATATTCCGGAGGTAAAATAGTCCCCCATTCGGATCTCCGGGCAGGGACTACTCAGGAGGACGTCGTTATCAGGAGAAAGAAAACTGGCGTTCTACGGATCGGAGTGTGGAATGTCAGATCCCTTAATCGGGCAGGTAGGTAAGAAAATTTAAAAAAGGGAAATGGATAGGTTAAAGTTAGATATACTAGGAATTAGTGAAGTTCGGTGACAGGAGGAACAAGACTTTTGGTCAGGTGAATACAGGGTTATAAATACAAAATCAAATAGGAGTAATGCAGGAGTAGGTTTAATAATGAATAAAAACATAGGAGTGCGGGTAAGCTACTACAAACAGCATAGCGAACGCTGTATTGTGGCCAAGATAGACAGGAAGCCCATGCCTACTACAGTAGTACACATTTATATGCCAACTAGCTCTGCAGATGATGAAGAAATTGACGAAATGTATGATGAGATAAAAGAAATTATTCAGGTAGTGAAGGGAGACGAAAATTTAATAGTCATGGGTGACTGGAATTCGAGAGTAGGAAAAAGGAGAGAAGGAAACATAGTAGGTGAATATGGATTGGGGCTAAGAAATGAAACAGGGAGCCGTCTGGCAGAATTTTGCACAGAGCATAACTTAATCATAGCTAACACTTGGTTCAAGAATCATAAAAGAAGGTTGTATACATGGAAGAATCCTGGAGATACTGAAAGGTATCAGATAGATATATAATAGTAAGACAGAGATTTAGGAATCAGGTTTTAAATTTGAGACATTTCCAGGGGCAGATGTGGACTCTGACCACAATCTATTGGTTATGAACTGTAGATTAAAACAGAAGAAACTGCAAAAAGATGGGAATTTAAGGAGATAGAACCTAGATAAACTGACTAAACCAGAGGTTGTACAGAGTTTCAGGGAGAGCATAAGGGAACAATTGACAGGAATGGGGGAAGTAAGTACAGTAGAAGAAGAATGGGTAGCTCTGAGGGATGAAGCAGTGAAGGCAGCAGAGAATCAAGTAGGTAAAAAGACGAGAGCTAGTAGAAATCCTTGGGTAACAGAAGAAATATTGAATTTAGTTGACGAAAGGAGAAAATATAAAAATGCAGTAAATGAAGCAGGCAAAAAGGAATACAAACGTCTAAAAAATGAGATCGACAGGAAGTGCAAAATGGCTAAGCAGGGATGACTAGAGGACAAATGTTATGATGTAGAGGCTTATCTCACTAGGGGTAAGATAGATACTGCGTATAGGAAAATTAGGGAGACCTTTGGAGAAAAGAGAACTACCTGTATGAATATCAAGAGCTCAGATGGAAACCCAGTTCTAAGCAAAGAAGGGAAAGCAGAAAGGTGGAAGGAGTATATAGAGGGTCTATACAAGGGCGATGTGCTTGAGGACAATATTACGGAAATGGAAGAGGATGTAGATGTAGATGAAACGGGAGATACGATACTGCGTGAAGAGTTTGACAGAGCACTGAAAGACCTGAGTCGAAACAAGGCCCCGGGAGTAGACAACATTCCATTAGAACTACTGACAGCCTTGGGAGAACCAGTCATGACAAAACTCTACCATCTGGTGAGCAAGACGTATGAGACGGGCGAAATACCCTCAGACTTCAAGAAGAATATAATAATTCCAATCCCAAAGAAAGCAGGTGTTGACAGATGTGAAAATTACCGAACTATCAGTTTAATAAGTCACATCTGCAAAATACTAACGCGAATTCTTTACAGACGAATGGAAAAACTGGTAGAAGCGGACCTCGGGGAAGATCAGTTTGGATTCCGTAGAAATATAGGAACACGTAAGGCAATACTGACCTTACGACTTATCTTGGAAGAAAGTTTAAGGAAAGGCAAACCTACGTTTCTGTCATTTGTAGACTTAGAGAAAGCTTTTGACAATGTTGACTGGAATACTCTCTTTCAAATTCTAAAGGTGGCAGGGGTAAAATATAGGGAGCGGAAGGCTATTTACGATTTGTACAGAAACCAGATGGCAGTTATAAGAGTCGAGGGGCGTGAAAGGGAAGCAGTGGTTGGGAAGGGAGTGAGACAGGGTTGTAGCCTATCCCCGATGTTATTCAATCTGTCTATTGAGCAAGCAGTAAAGGAAACAAAAGAAAAATTCGGAGTAGGTATTAAAATCCATGGAGAAGAAATAAAAACTTTGAGGTTCGCCGAGGACATTGTAATTCTGTCAGAGACAGTAAAGGACTTGGAAGAGCAGTTGAACGGAATGGACAGTGTCTTGAAAGGAGGATATAAGATGAACATCAACAAAAGCAAAACGAGGATAATGGAATGTAGTCGAACTAAGTCGGGTGATGCTGAGGGAATTAGATTAGGAAATGAGACACTTAAGGTAGTAAAGGAGTTTTACTATTTGGGGAGCAAAATAACTGTTGATGGTCGAAGTAGAGAACATATAAAATGTAGACTGGCAATGGCAAGGAAAGTGTTTCTGAAGAAGAGAAATTTGTTAATATCGAGTATAGATTTAAGTGTAAGGTAGTGGTTTCTGAAAGTATTTGTATGGAGTGTAGCCATGTATGGAAGTGAAACATGGACGATAACTAGTTTGGACAAGAAGAGAATAGAAGCTTTCGAAATGTGGTGCTACAGAAGAATGCTGAAGATTATATGGGTAGATCACGTAACTAATGAGGAGGTATTGAATAGAATTGGGGAGAAGTGGAGTTTGTGGCACAACTTGACAAGAAGAAGGGACCGGTTGGTAGGACATGTTCTGAGGCATCAAGGGATCACCAATTTAGTATTGGAGGGCAGTGTGGAGGGTAAAACCGTAGAGGGAGACCAAGAGATGAATACACTAAGCAGATTCAGAAGGATGTAGGTTGCAGTAGGTGCTGGGAGATGAAGAAGCTTGCACAGGATAGGGTAGCATGGAGAGCTGCATCAAACCAGTCTCAGGACTGAAGACCACAACAACAAGAACATTATTTTAAAAAAAGCGTTAACAACTGTGTACCTATAAGACTGTAACAATGAGAAGTCTTTGCTAGTAGATTCAGAAGCATCGGACCCACCTTACATTACAAGGCGGAGGGTTACTCTGTACTGTTAATGAAATAAATAAAATAATTAAATAATATTCACTTTCTATATAAAGAAAACTACGACTCAGAATGACAACAAACTTGAACAACATATTATTGACGCAGGGGGAAACGTAATGGAACCAAAAAAATTGACCAAAATTTTTCAAATACATGGAGCTGTCAGCGTCAGAATATGCACACCAACAGACGCGCTGCGTCAGAGGTCCCAACATGACTTTCTCCATGAAGGATCGCTTGCTGCTGGTAAAGCGCTCTTATACGAACGGCAACTGTGCGCCGATAGCTCTGCAGAAGTTTCGGACATCCAACGGTATGAAAACAGACGTCGATCCTATGTCTACTGTGGGTCTGGAAAAAATGATCACAGAATTAAAAAAAGATAGGTTCTTTTGGAGCGCAATGTGGCAGAGATGTCGAAGATGTGGCCACAGCACTGCAGGAGGGATCGAGTGGTTGCGTCTAAACATGCGGTGTACGGGTAATTGCCGGACGTTGGACATGCCTGCGAGAACAGTGCATAAAATCCTACGAAACACCCTGCTTTGCTATCCACACGAATTCATCCATATTCCGGAGTTCCTTCTTGGTGACCTGCCAGCAAGACAAACGTTCGCTATGGAAGTGGATAGTGAATGGCCGTGGAACATTCTGTGGACAGAAGAGGCCCATTTCCAAGGACCTGTCAAAACGTAGAATTGCAGCGGGTGGGCAACGCAAATCCACATACACAATTAGGGCTACCACGTCGTTCTGCAAAGGTGACTGTGTGGTAAGGATTGACGGTATCACTTAGTGGAGGGTCGTATTTCTTTCGAGTAGACCAGTTGTGCGGATGCGTCACTGGTAAGCGCTATGACAGCCTTTTGCGCACCTACGTCATTCCAACCCTTCAACGCCATGGATGTGTGAGTAGGATCATTTTTATCCTATATGGCCCTCCTCCTCCACCAGTGAAGCAGCTGCTGCAGAGGCTTTTCGCAAATGCTAGAATTATCAGCCGTCATTTCCCTACAGCCCGGCTGTCCACATCACCTTATCTTAATCCGTGTGACTTCTGGCAGTGAGGTTGTCTGAGAGATGTTGTGTCCAGTGCTCAAATTAGTTTCAGGTCCTGAAGTGCTCTTCTTCAACAATACAGCACCTTCCCAAGCCCCTGTAGCCATAAAAATCCTAAGTTTCAAGTTTCGAAAACTTGAGATAAAACTTTCAATGAGAAATCTTTGTTACAAATTACTGTTCTTAAAACATAATTTATTACAATCAAAACGATAAAATGACATGATTTAACATAAACAACGAGTGCTAGCGCCTGTTACTATAGCAGTGGCACTTTGTTTTCTGGTTCTTCTCGATACACAGGCTGATTTTTTCACCCGTGTTCAAACTCTAGGGATTCATCGATGAGATGATAAGGAAGAAAAAAAAGGTCTAATGCACTTATGTCCGCAAATGCGTGGTTTCCATGCTAGAGACCATTTATTCAATCATATTGTTACAGAGACTGCGGTGCAATACGCGCTGTACCATGTAGCCATAGTTACAGTATGTGTTGAAAATGGTTTCCATGTGTCTCAACGCACGCGTGTGCGCGCCGTAGCATGTTCTGTCCCACGCGTTCATATCGACCAGGCTGCATCCGAACAGTGTCAAAGGCAGCACAAATACGCTTTTCCAGTGTCTCCACATCTGGAATGGGCTCTGCATACACGATACTTTTGAGATGGCCCCATAACCAGAAATCTCACGGGTTGAGATCTGGTGAATGAGCAGGCCATGCAACTGGACCCTCTCGTCCGATCCATCGACCAGGCAACACACGATTGAGATGCGTCCGGACGTTAACGGCGAAGTGGGCTGGAGCACCATCATGTAGCAGCCACGCAACTCTTCGAATCATCAATGGTACGTCTGCCAGCAGAGGAGACAAAGTCATCTGCAAGATACTCTGATAGTTCCGACCTGTTAGCCGACGTGGAAGGAAGACTGGTCCCAAAATACGGTCGCCAATTATACCGGCCCACACATTTCGGCTGCACCGATACTGATGATTCGCTGTCACTATACCATGGGGGTTCTCCATACTATCCCACATGACTGTTATGAAAGTTGAAGATACCATTCCACGTAAAGGTGGCCTCATCTGCGGATAGGATGTGTGACATCCCTTCAGCTGTTGAGGTATGTTTATGATCAATAAGCTGATGCTATATGAGGAATTTGATTATGCTACGTATTTAGTATGATGAAATATTGAAGAAGTGTCGACGAATATGTATATGAGTAATAAGGTAAGGAATAATGAGTAGTGGTTAGGGACTCTGATTTGTGAAAAAGGATGTTGGAAACCAAGAATCGTACTTTAAGAGTTATGAAATGTGTGTAAATGCGTGGATGTATTCCAATGCCGACGAAAATTTTTTGGACACTGTTATATTTATAGGATTTTGTTTCTACACATTTCTACTGTAATTTCTCGACTTGTGAAATTTTATTTGTATCAAACTGTCACTGTAGCGCAAGCTGCTGTCGTAAATATTTCGTTAAGAAAGGTAAGCGACCTTGACGTAATGCGTTTTGGGCGCCCAGCTGAGAGATAGTCGTCTGAAAAAAGAAAGCCATTAGGTTAAAAAAAGAGGCCATTATCCTCGCTATTAACATTTATTTGTAGAAAGCATCGCAAATACGACACGCTCAAACTTGAAAACATGTGATTACACTGTGGAGCTCGTAATTTATGATATTTACTAAAATGCCTAATGAAATGATGAGAAACATTTTACATCTATTGTCTTTGTAGTTGAGACATCGCTCATTTTGTTTAATATCTAATATCTAGCTCCACTGGAGCATTGGTTAAAATAAAATTTTATAGATGTACTAATATAAATATTTTATGCCTACAGATCCAGTAAATAATAACTTTATGATCTACCTCAAAAAAAAAAAAAAAAACGAAGGAGCACAAAAAGACATTTCCCTTCACAGGAATTGCATAAATAATTTTCTTTTCAGGTACTTGGTAATTTGTTTTGTAGAATAAGTTGTGGTGCACCACTTTAATGACATAGACATTAAGATGAGAATAGACATTTCCCTTATCTGCATTGTTGTCTTTAGTGTACTATTTTTTCTGCTTGAGCTTTGTCATGCTTAGATGTAAGTTATTGCATTTGCTGCTGCTGTTTGCCAGGTATAGTGCTACTGAATTTCACTTTGTATTACTCTGTTAAGACAGTTTTTATTTTTCTTGTTGCTGCACATTGGCTCATATTAGTTGTAATGTTGCACTTGCTTTGCTAATTTAGATATACTGCTGCTTGCTTTGCCAATTTGCATTTTTTTGTCATTGCTGTTTGTGTTAATTGTTTTGTGCTGCTGCATTGCCTCGTCCCTTAGTTACTGCATCTGAGCTCAGTAGATTTAAGTTAGCTTAAGAGGGGGTAGGCTATATAAGAGAATGAGCTGCGATGAATTGGAAGAAATGCATTGAGAAGTTATACGAAAAAAGTACAGAAAGCAGGTATAGAGAGGACTTCTTGGAAATAATGAAGAACGAAGGGAGATCTCCAAGAAGTAAAGAAAGTTTTGTTTGCAAAATACTGCAGTAAAACAAACCCTGTCCTTTCCTTTTGTGTTATCCCACTATGTGTTTGTGTACCCTTGCGTATTTGTGTTTTTCCTGTCTTTATGTGTTTAGCTGATAAGAGTTATGTTGTAGAATTTTTCTAATAATATGTTATTTACTTTGTAAAGATGTTTAGACATTATTTATTCTGTTTTGTTGCTCATGTGTGAAGTTGATGTTTCAAAAGTTATTCTGATCTTTTATGTATGTACTTATGTCATAATTCCTGTAACACTGATGTATATGTTATTTCGATTCTTTTGTAAAGCCCCTATTACTACAAATGTTATCTGTATTTTTATGTTCTTTAATGGTGTATTTTGTACCTTTGTAATTGTATTCTTATGATGTAAATGTATAACTGTATAGACACCAGTTCTTCAAATTAAGTTACATTTCACTGCACACGTTTCTGTTGGTCATAGTATATGCACAATATGTGAGAAGTTGGGACTGTTAGTGTTTGCACGTGTGTTAATAATTCAGCAAGGGACTGGTTAACAGCATTGCTGGTTCTAAGGACATTCCAAAAAGTTTTGTGAGTGCACAAGTGGTGGTTTATGAACTTGCGATATTGCCTGCAAGACTCTTCGATGGTGATTGTGCACCAGCACAGTCGTAACAGATGGCTGCTGGCCGTCTCTACAAGGACTGCAGTGGGTCTGCATCTTTGATGGCCCACCAATACCATTATTTCGACAAGGACTGCAGTGGGTCTGCACGTCTGGTGGCCCACCAGTACCACAATCTCTACCAGGACTACAGTGGGTCTGCTCTGTGATGACCTACTTACCAATATTCTTCAAAACTTCGACTGACTCTGCTGTGGGTTTGCTCTGTTGTGGCCCATTACCTGTCTGCATGTCAAGAGTCAGCATTGTCTTTACATTGGAAGGACAACACTACTTCTTCAAGACTGCATGGAAATCCACTACTTCCGTGTGCATTTTCTTTTACTGCTCAGACTTTGAGAAAAAAAAAAACACTGCAATTTTACTGTGATGAATGATCAGGACTGTCTTTTCGGACTGTGAGAAAATTTTAGCTTTTGACCAACATTGTATCAATAAGTGTGTGCATTTTATATCTTTGTTATTGTAATTATGAAAAATTTTATCAAATCATTATTGGCCACTGCCCAAAACAATTTGTAAAATTTTTTGTGGGTAGCATGGGGGCTATGTAAGTAGGCTGTTTAGGTTTTAGATGGATGACAGAAATCCCGGAATCATGGTTGCCTGGTGAAGAATCCGGTGACAAAACTGCTGCCGATGTGGAAAGTTTGTCGCTAGTTAACCCCGCATATACTGTAAGTGACAAGAGTAGTGACAATTCTCATGGAGAATGTTCCACACGGTCATGTGGCTTACCCTGTACTGGCGAGCCCACTGCCTGGTACTGACATGGCGATCGCCTTCCATAGTGTTAATCACATTTTAGTTCAAGTCTTGTGTCCGAACTTTCTTGTACGTCGAAAATGATTTCTTGCTTCCTGAAACGATCCTGTCTCAGACAAACGGCGAAACACTGTTGCAAACATTGAATGCTGTGCTTCTTTTCAGAGGAGGTAGGTCTCCTGATACAACCTTGCCGCCCGCTGTCCGTTGCCATTTGCCTTTCCGTAAGTAAACACCACGTCGGCAAGCTCTCGACTGGAAAAAAAAAAAAAAAAAAAATAAGTTTGTGGTAAGTTCTAAGGGACCAAACTGCTGACGTCATCGGTCCCTAAGCTTACACACTACTTAATCTAACTTACGCTAAGGTCAACACACACACACCCATGCCCGAGGGAGGACGCGAACCTCCGACGCGGGAGAGCCGCGCGAACCGTGACAAGACGCCTAGACCGTGTGGCTACCCCGCGCGGCTCTGGATTGCAATACGGAACCATTGTGTACAACTTTGTATCACATCCACTACAAGGTGAGTCAGCAAGAGAAGTTAATCGGACACAACATTACCAAGTACTGTGGCAGGAGAGGGAACTAGGGCATGACGTATGCGGAACAATACCATCCTGTATGACGAATCCAGGCATACCATAACTGGGGCTGCATGGTACAGAGCGTTTTAGGAAGCAGTCTCTGTAACAAAGTATGATTCAATAAATGGTCTCTAGCATGGAAACCATGCAATTCCGAACATAAGTTCATTAGACTTTTTTGTTCGGTATCCTCTGATCATACAATCCCTAGAGCTTGCATGCAGTGGAAAAAATCACACTGTATATTCGCACAAATCAGTAGTCTTCGTGAATATGGCACTAATGAGTATATGGGCATACTGTAACAAACACGCCACTGTTCTTAAGTAAACAAACCAACCACTTTAGTGGCCCCACACTAGAAGAAACGCCAACATACCCTCATGTCAGGAACTGTATAGTAAGGGTAGTAAAGTTTATCAATAACCAAACAAAAATTATTCATAACGGATATTTTTGACAAAAGTCTCATGGTAAATGTTCCATACTGGTGAGAAGTGAATGAGAAGAAAAAATTTTCCACCAAACATCGACATTTATTTGCTCAAGAAAATTAACAACCCCGAAAATATCAGAGAATATTTAGAAGACAGTACGTAGCGCCTTTTTGCTGTATCCTAAGTTTCTTGTTTTACTTCTAGCAAGGGAAGTGCCTGGCCTCGAACGCTCCAAACTTCACGAAAATGGGCTTATAATACAAATCGTTCACTCCAAAAACAGCGGTATTAGTCATTCGCATGCGAAACTGCGTATCTTACCACGAGGGACATTTGAATGATCATCTATTCAAGGTCCAAGAGAGGAATTTTGGTTAGATGAAAGTTTTCCTAACAAGGACGTAAAGCTCAAGATATTGCCACCGATAAGATCAAAATATTGATTACCTTTTGATATGTAGTTATTTAGGCTCTACGTGAGAAGGATCGTTGATTTTGTAAATGTGAAAACCACGAGTAAAGATACGCTATCGTCTTTTCGTCATTGAATTCACTCTGTGCTATACATTGACGTTCTGCACCGAAGTACAAGCCTAAGTTACAATATGCTTGGCAAAATGCAGGTTAGCGCACTGACATACCAATATCATCATTTGAAAATGGACTTAGTGTGGCGTTTGACTCTAGACTGCCTGAATGCAGAATTGATGGTAAGTGTGAAAAAGTGGCTTTAGTTTGTTCCATTCCACTTTGGTTTGAACACTTCATTGAAATCCTACATCTTCACTTCGAAGACTGAATAGTTGTGCAATACTATTAGGTCAGTAGGAAAAGTAAATTGTTGAGACACCGTAATTGTTTTAAGCAAAGAAAAATATAGCAATATGTTACGACATTGAAATATGTGTATTTTTCATCATATTACGTATATATATTTTGTTTTTACGCGTTAACAAATTTTCTGTCGTACACCTTGAATAAACTGTGTTTCAAATGTGTGAGAGGCGCATTTTTACATGTAAATGGCTCGCGCCACTGTTTTTGGAAAGAGCGCTTTATATGCTAAGCACACTTTCGTGAGGTTTTGACCGTTCGAGACCACGCAAATAAGGTGAAAAAAAAACAGTGTTTTTCTTCCTCAATACAGTTTAACTATTCATTGTTAAAGAAAAAATGAAAATATTTCTATTTTTGTTTTTATTTTGTATAGTGTAGACTTCTTTTACATTCATTCTAAAACCTAAATCATTTTTGTTTTCAGTTATTTGGCCTCTTTTGTGGATGAACACTCCTCTTCAAGCCCTCATGTAACTTTGGTCATGGAAATAACGCAATAAATAATATAAGGGCTAAGAAGAAACGAAAGCACAAAATGCAGTACTGTAACATTCGATGTTAGGAGACAGCACCACGGGGTCGGAACACATCTGTGCAGTGACATTTCTGTCGGGGCTGGAGCTCTTGCTGCGAAGCCAACGAATGTGAAAGCCAAAAATGTGTTTGCGGCTACAGACTGACTTGTAGCTTAGCCCGAGGCCTAGGTTGGGATGGAACTGACTGTTTAGCTGAGAGTTGACGGAGCCAACGAATGTGAAAGCGATAAAATACTTGAAGTGTCTTGGGGTCCTCAGAAATGTCAATTATTCACGCGTTTGCAGCCGAGTGGAAGTGTTAAAATACAGCGACGTTTCGAACAGTTTCATACTCATCGTCCTCACTACAGCAGAAGGTGATAAGGGTGACACTCTTCGAGAAGTTGCGGTATTTTAACACTGCCACCCAGCTGGAAACCCGAGAGCTTTTCATCAATAATATACGCTGGGAAAGTCTATCGTAAAAAATACTTCATCTCTCCGTGTCACCCCGCAAAACTATCACAAACTTGACGCTACTCTCACTCCACCAGCACCATAACTGTCTTCCCGAGAACCATTGACTTTGCCGTCGTCTGCATCTACATACACATATATACTCCGCAAGCTACCGTACGGTGCGTGACAGAGGGTACCCTGTACCAGTGCTAGGCATTTCCTGATACACTCGCCAATGGGCGAGGAAAAAAAGGCTATCTGTATACCTATTATTTCTCGTTTCTTATTTTCGTCGACATTTCACGAAATGCATGTTTCCGGCAGTAGAATCTTTCCCTAGTCAGCTTCAAATGGTGGTTCTCCAAATTTTTTCAATAGTGTTCCTCGAAACGAACGTCGTCTTCCCTCCAGGGATTCCCATTTGAGTTCCTGAAGCATCCCCGTAATACTTGCTTGCTGATCGAACCTACCCCTAACAAATTTATCAGCCCGCCTCTAATTTCCTTCTATGTCTTCCTTTAACCCGATTTTATGGGGTATCCTGAACATTCGATCAACACTCGAGAATGGGCTACACTAGTGTTCTACGTGCATAGTCCTTTACAGATAACCACACTAAGCTGGTGCGTTACTGGCGCCAGTTGCCAACGATTCTCATTTTTATCTTTGAGATGACTTCGATGTCGATTGCTCTTCTTCATATCCTTGGAGCCGAGTCGGCACGACGAAGGAGTGTGGCCAGCCGCTACGGCGTGTTGAATCGTGCAACGCCCATCCATTGCCCGTGGTGATTTGGTTTTCCTAGAGGTTGGAAGGACAAGTCCCTCCTGTTACAAGCTACACAGGTCGAATGAATTGGAGTTGTCGAGTTTCTTCGGTGGGTTGTGTGCATCTTAACTGAACATGCCAGTGTACTAAAAACTATTTGGAATTGTTCTAGTTGTTTATCACGCAACTCGGTGTCGTGACCTGATACTTGACGGCAGTTAAGGAAGTGTGGCTACGTCCAACAAACTGACATGAAGCATGGCTAAATACGTAGCTAGAAGTGCAACGAGTAGTGCGTAAGTCGGTGTCTGGCGTTCCAAGCCATGCCGAGATATTTCTTCCATTTTACCTTGTAGTTCATGATTGTGGTTTGGCGTTTAAATGTGTGTCGAGATAATTCTTGTCATTTTTAACTTTAGGACATTATTTTAGTGGTCCTTTTGCGAATTGATTAATCAAATGTTAAGGGCCGTGACTGGCCAAGTAACTCACGGAGGTTGATTTAATTGGAAGTATTGATCACCTGTTGTCTAGACAAGATTGTGTATCTCATGCCTCAGAATATTGTACGCCGCTGATGTGTTCTGTGTTGCAGATATTTGGCAGTGGTCGACGGGAGCAAACTGGGAGCAGAGTGCCACGGTGGCAGACTGATATTTAAGGCCCTGCCCCCTCCCCCCCCTCCCCCCCTCCCCCGCTCCCCCTTTACATCTCGGGTTATGTTGTTACTGTATCGTGATTCCATCCTTCCCGTGAAGAGTTATGGTGTCTGAAGTTCAACTGCACTGCAAAATTAAGTACATTTTTATTTCATTTGCTGTCTCGTGGATCTCTTGCATTGATTAAAATTCTTTGGTGTGCTCGCGTCTATCACTAATGCACACGCGTTATTGAAGCGGCTCATTTTAGAGACTATTGTCATATGGTCATGTTCTAGCAGTAACGATTTTGAAACTTCCTGGCAGGTTAAAACTGTGTGCCCGACCGAGACTCGAACTCGGGACCTTTGCCTTTCGCGGGCAAGTGCTCTACCAACTGAGCTACCGAAGCACAACTCACGCCCGGTCCTCACAGCTTTACTTCTGCCAGTACCTCGTCTCCTACCTTCCAAACTTTACAGAAGCTCTCCTGCGAAACTTGCAGAACTAGCACTCCTGAAAAAAAGGATATTGCGGAGACATGGCTTAGCCACAGCCTGGGGGATGTTTCCAGAATGAGATTTTCACTCTGCAGCGGAGTGTGCGCTGATATGAAACTTCCTGGCAGATTAAAACTGTGTGCCCGACCGAGACTCGAACTCGGGACCGAGTTCGAGTCTCGGTCGGGCACACAGTTTTAATCTGCCAGGAAGTTTCATATCAGCGCACACTCCGCTGCAGAGTGAAAATCTCATTCTAGTAACGATTTTAACAACATTGTTGGTTAATCAACTGAGTTAAGTAAACTTGAAAATTTGTTTGGTCACATTAAAGCACCTCCTTAGCCATGGAAGTGATTTTTATTGTAATAAAGCTTTCTGGAATAGTCTTATTTAGGAAAGTTGGCTAGCCAAATCTTACAAGATTTGTGTTCTCATTTTCATCTTTGAGTCGACTTCGATGTTGATTGCTCTTCTTCATATCTTTGGCGGCGGGCATTTAACTGCAGCGCATGCGTTCACTTAATGTATTCTTTAGCTGCTTGGAAGTAATTAGCGTTCTGATAGGATTCGTGTGGATATTAGCTTCATCTAAGTAAAATTTATCAGAGTTAGTTTAACTAGTCATATTCAGTTTTTGAGTTTTATGGGTCTTGTTCTAGTTAAAGAAATTTGTTCGTCATTTATCCAAGTGATCTGGCTTAATAAGGAAATTGCCTTTATTATCGTGATTTGATAATGCTTTATGATTGAACAAAGCGTGTGGCAACTAAAATGGATTACTATAGTGATTTCGGTGTGTCTTTGTCATTCACACCCCACACACTTTCCTAAAATTCGGTCAATAAACATGAGTCGCCCATTCATCTTCCCTATCACAGTCCTCACGTGCTCGTTCCATTTCATATCGCTTTGCAACGTAACGGTTAGATGTTTGATTGACGTACTGCGTCCAGCCACACATACAAATGCTGTATTCGAACATTACATTTTTCCCTAATCTGCATTAATTTACATTTTTCTATATGTAGAGCTAGCTGCTATTTATCGTATCACCTGGAAAATTTGTCTGTCTTCTTGTATCCTCCTAGAGTCACTGAACATATTCCTATACAACGCAGTATCATCAGCAAACAGCCACAGATTGCTGCTCATCGTTTCCGTCAGATCGTTTATGTATACAGAGAACAGCAGTAGTTCAAATGGTTCAAATGGCTCTGAGCACTATGGGACTTAACATCTGAGGTCATCAGTCCCCTAGACTAACCTAAGGACATCATACACATCCATGCCAGAGGCAGGATTCGAACCTGCGACCGTAGCGGTCGCGCAGTTCGACGGAAGCGCCTAGAACCGCTCGGCCACGCCGGCCGGTCGGCAGGCAGTAGTCCTAACACACTTCCATGGGGACCCCTGAGATTACCGTTGTCTCTGATGAACACTCGCCGTCGAGGACAATGTACTGTGTTCTATTACTTTGCAAGTCTTCGCGCCACTCGCATGTCTGGGAACCTATTGTATGTGCTCGTACGTTTATTAGCAGTCTGCAGTTGGTCACAGTATCGAACGCTTTTCGGAAGTCTGAGAGTATGAAATCTGCCTGTTTCTTTCGTTGCCGGCCGGGGTGGCCGAGCGGTTCTAGGCGCTACAGTCTGGAACAGCGCGACAGCTACGGTCGCAGGTTCGAATCCTGCCACGGGATGGATGTGTGTGCTGCCCTTAGGTTAGTTAGGTTTAAGTAGTTCTAAGTTCTAGGTGACTGATGACCTCAGATGTTAAGTCCCATAGTGCTCAGAGCCATTTGAACCATTTGTTTCTTTCGTTCCCTTTCCGTTGCTATCCGTTCACGACATGTGTGTATGCCGCCATATGTGTTTGTAACGTAAATGCGTAACACTGCAACCAGGCACTTGTTTGAAGTAGTTATATTTATTCATTCCATGAAGCGGTTTTCTAGTCTTCTCAGGCTTCCAGGTGTACAGGAAGCAACATAGCTATTTCAAGTATTATGCCTGAAAGACGAGCCTGAAAAAGTTCGAAAACCGATTCATGGAATGAATGAATAACTATTTCAAAGAAAGTGTCTGGTTGCAGTTTTATATACCGGGTGATTAAAAAGTCTGTATGAATTTGGAAACTTAATAAACCACGAAATAATGTAGATAGAGGTAAAAATTGATACACATGCTTGGAATGACATGGGGTTTTATTAGAACCAAAAAAAGAAAGTTCACAAAATGTCCGACAGATGGCGCTGGACAGCGAAACGTCAGTGACTGCGCATGAAAATCGTGTATAAAAAGAGCTGTAATGAGAGAATCAGATGCGCCAGCAGTCGCAGCATGTTGACCTTACCTGAAAAGGCGCTTTTAGTGAAGCTGTATTATCAGAATGGGCATTCCATACACTAGTGTTTGGTTGGCACTGAGGCGTACCCTCCGATGCTATCCGTACAAAATCCATCGGCATCATGAACTGTTACCTGGCGATTTAGTGAAGCGGAGGGCATTTGCGGTGTGGGCGTTTCAAAAGATGGCGGAAGATGACGTTTGGTTGAGTAACGTGTTGTGGACCGACGAAGCTCATTTCATGCTCCGCGGGTCTGTCAACGCCCACAACTGCAGAATTTGGACTACCGAAAATCCTAGAACTGTCGTGGAAACTCCATTGCACGACGAGAAAGTCACGGTATGGATTGGATTTACCACATCTACGGTTATCGGACCTTTTTTTCTTCGAGGAAATGCGTGGCTCTGGTTTTGTAACTACTACCGTGACGGGTGAGAGGTATGCCGATATGTTACAGAATGGCTTCATCCCCAGCCTGGCTGATAAACACCTGCTGGAACGTAAGATGTTTATGCAGGACGGCGCTCCACCCCATATTGGTAGACGCATGAAAGATCTCTTGTGCGCTGTCGTTTGGTGATGATCGTGTGCTCAACCGCCACTTTCATTATGCTTGGCCTCCCAGATCCCCAAACCTCAGTCCGTGCGATTATTGGCTTTGGGGTTACCTGAAGTCGCAAGTGTATCGTGATCGACCGACATCTCTAGGGATGCTGAAAGACAACATCCGACGCCAGTGCCTCACCATAACTCCGGACATGCTTTACAGTGCTGTTCGCAACATTATTCCTCGACTACAGCTATTGTTGAGGAATGATGGTGGACATATTGAGCATTTCCTGTAAAGAACATCATCTTTGCTTTGTCTTACTTTGTTATGCTAATTATTGCTATTCTGATCAGATGAAGCGCCATCTGTCGGACATTTTTTGAAATTTTGTACTTTTTTGGTTCTAATAAAACCCCATGTCATTCCAAGCATGTGTGTCAATTTGTACCTCCCTATCTACATTATTCCGTGATTTATTCGGTTTTAAAATTGATACTGACTTTTTGATCACCAGGTATTTACATTGAATAAATAGTCGCGGTTCTAAAACACTCGTAATGGATAAGCTTAATCTGTGTTTGTAATGTTTCGATTGACCATTCCAAGTGTTGCTCACTTTTGCTCTTCAGTTAACCACATCCGCTCGGAATGCTGTTGTACGTGAGAGCAATGGACAGACGTGCAGCTGTAGTGACGACGCAGAACAAGGAAAGGCTCGTAGAAGCCTGAGGTCAGTGACCGCAACATTCCTCAGCAGGAGGTCCAGTCGTCACCGGGATGGAGTGTGCACAATGGAGAAAGGCTGTCGGTTGAGCCGGCTTCCCGCGTTGCGCCACGGAGCGAGCTTTCTCCCCGCGCCGTTCCTATTGTGGCCTCGGCCGGGCCGGCTCGCGAATATTTGGCCTGCCGTCCGCACCAGGGTGGGCGCGACCATTGTGTGCGCCGGTCAGGTACTGCCCGCCCCGTGGGGGGAGGCCGCGGGACCCGATGGCAGTCGCAGAAACTCTGCGCGGTCGCGTGGGACAAGAAACACCCAAATGCACCGACGCAAAAGCCTTCTTTACCCCACGGCGCGGGCTCGGGCTAGAAAAGAGCTGGAACAATGGCTTGCGAAACGACTTACAAAGCCCCCGCCGGTTCCACGGCCAAACAACCAGCGAGTTGTCGAATTCCTGTAGCCTTGTCTTTTGTCTTGTCACGTATCCGCCGTCATTTCTTACGCATTTGACGACCCCGCCGCCAAGTCTAAACTAGTACAATTGCAAAGTCGACGGTGCTGGATCAACAGATCGCACCACCACGTAGTAAATAATCTCTATCATTTTGTGCTCCACAGCCGAACAATGTAAATGTCAATACAAACCACCATGTCTCTATTTCAGGTACGTTTTTATTACGCCAAAATCGATTTCGCTCTAAACGAACATCTTCAGGTGATACGGGAAGGACGGCCGCTGTGGCCGAGCGGTTCTAGATGCTTCAGTCTGGAACCGCGCTGCTGCTACGGTCGCAGGTTCGAATCCTGCCTCGAGCATGGATGTGTGTGATGTCCTTAGTTTAGTTAGTTGGGTTTCACTACACTACTGGCCATTAAAATTGCTACACCACGAAGATGACGTGCTACAGACGTGAAATTTAACCGACATGAAGAAGATGCTGTGATATGCAAATGATTAGCTTTTCAGAGCATTCACACAAGTTTGGCGCCGGTGGCGACACCTACAACGTGCTGACATGAGGAAAGTTTCCAACCGATTTCTCATACACAAACAGCAGTTGACCGGCGTTTCCTGGTGAAACGTTGTTGTGATGCCTCGTGTAAGGAAGAGAAATGCGTACCATAACGTTTCCGACTTTGATAAAGGTCGGATTGTAGCCTATCGCGATTGCAGTTTATCGTATCGAGACATTGCTGCTCGCGTTGGTCAAGATCCAATGACTGTTAGCAGAATATGAAATCGGTGGGTTCAAGACGATAATACGGAACGCCGTGGTGGATCCCAACGGCCTCGTATCACTAGCAGTCGAGACGACAGGCATCTTATCCACATGGCTGTAACGGATCGTGCAGCCACGTCTCGATCCCTGAGTCAACAGATGGGGACGTTTGCAAGACAACAACCATCAGCACGTTTGCAGGAGCATGGACTATCAGCTCGGAGACCATGGCTGCGGTTACCCTTGACGCTGCGTCACTGACAGGACCGCTTGCGATGGTGTACTCAACAACGAACCCTGGTGCACGAATGGCAAAACGTCATTTTTTTTTGGATGAATCCAGGTTCTGTTTACAGCATCACGATGGTCGCATCCGTGTTTGGCGACGTCGCGGTGAACGCACATTGGAAGCGTGTATTCGTCATCGCCACACTGGCGTATCACCCGTCGTGATGGTATGGGGTGCCATTGGTTACACGTGTCGGTCACCTCTTGTTCGCATTGACGGCACTTTGAACAGTGGACGTTACATTTCAGATGTGTTACGACCCGTGGCTCTACCCTTCATTCGATCCCTGCGAATCCCTACATTTCAGCAGGATAATACACCACCGTATGTTGCAGATCCTGTACGGGCCTTTCTGGATACAGAAAATGTTCGACTGCTGCCCTAGTCAGCACATTCTCCAGATCTCTCACCAATTGAAAACGTCTGATCAATGGTGGCCGAGCAACTGGCTCGTCACAATACGCCAGTCACTACTCTTGATGAACTGTGGTATCATGTTGAAGCTGCATGGGCAGCTGTACCTGTACACGCCATCCAAGCTCTGTTTGACTCAATGCCCTGGCGTACCAAGGCCGTTATTAAGGCGAGAGGTGGTTGTTCTGGGTAGTGATTTCTCAGGATCTATGCACCCAAATTGCGTGAAAATGTAATCAAATGTCAGTTCTAGTATAATATATTTGTCCAATGAATACCCGTTTATCATCTGCATTTCTTCTTGATGTAGCAATTTTAATGGCCAGTAGTGTAGTTCTAAGTCTAGGGGACTGATGACGTCAGATGTTAGGTCCCATAGTGCTTAGAGCCATTTGAACAATTTGATTTGTAAAAAGAAAAATTGATTATGGAACAGGTGTCCAGCTATGTGGCGTATCTTCCTTGTCGGACAGGGAGCCATAAATCCCGTCTCCAGTGAACAGTAGTTAAGGGACAATCGTTGTCCAACGAGCGGGTACTAAACATGATTACGTACATGAAAGATTATCCATAGGATGGTTGGAAAAAAAAGAACAGATTTCAAATAAATACGCGGCAATATGATCGTGTAGTGCATAAAAAAACTACTGATATTCAAGGGAAGACAAGGCGCACTTGTTACAAAAACTGGTGTTCGCGCTTTTCAAGGATGCTCGGTACAGTTTGCAGGATATGCGTGATTGTGACCTACGTAATGCACATCAAACTGCGCGCCATATGGATTACAGTGGTTCCAAGGGAAGTAATGGATGATTCTGTAACTTAAAACATGCTACAGAATTTGAAGACTTAATCTAGTGAAATTTATTTAAAAAAAAAAAAAAGCGTCAACTTGACGATGCACAGCAAACTGCGAAATCGGCCTGAAAATTTGTGGATAAGATAAGGATCTTGTCCCATCATTCAGCAAGGAATTTGTTTCCACCTCCGAGCAATAGGGATTTGAAAAGGAAATGGATATGAAAGGAACGTTGGAAATTAGAGGTACCAGGGGAGTTGCATGAAGATCAGCTAATATCAATAGCTTAACACATTCGTATACAATAACGCCGATGGTTAACGTGAATGGTAAATTGGCCGGAAAGTTATTTATCGTGGTGCGAGACGTTGGAGGTGTTCTGCCCCCTACGATTCTCTTTCGTGTGCGAGATCTTGCAGAGGCAGTGGGGAGTATTTACGTCCCAGCAAGCAAGAGTGGAAAATGGGCTCAAGGGAACTACAACTATGGTATGAGTACTGCTTTTGGCTAATACCTGGTCAAAATAACTTGCTTTTGCTTGATTCCTGGTCTGCTATAAAAATCATATTCTGTTAGAGCAAACTATCCCTCCTGAAATACACTCCTGGAAATGGAAAAAAGAACACATTGACACCGGTGTGTCAGACCCACCATACTTGCTCCGGACACTGCGAGAGGGCTGTACAAGCAATGATCACACGCACGGCACAGCGGACACACCAGGAACCGCGGTGTTGGCCGTCGAATGGCGCTAGCTGCGCAGCATTTGTGCACCGCCGCCGTCAGTGTCCGCCAGTTTTCCGTGGCATACGGAGCTCCATCTCAGTCTTTAACACTGGTAGCATGCCGCGACAGCGTGGACGTGAACCGTATGTGCAGTTGGCGGACTTTGAGCGAGGGCGTATAGTGGGCATGCGGGAGGCCGGGTGGACGTACCGCCGAATTGCTCAACACGTGGGGCGTGAGGTCTCCACAGTACATCGATGTTGTCGCCAGTGGTCGGCGGAAGGTGCACGTGCCCGTCGACCTGGGACCGGACCGCAGCGACGCACGGATGCACGCCAAGACCGTAGGATCCTACGCAGTGCCGTAGGGGACCGCACCGCCACTTCCCAGCAAATTAGGGACACTGTTGCTCCTGGGGTATCGGCGAGGACCATTCGCAACCGTCTCCATGAAGCTGGGCTACGGTCCCGCACACCGTTAGGCCGTCTTCCGCTCACGCCCCAACATCGTGCAGCCCGCCTCCAGTGGTGTCGCGACAGGCGTGAATGGAGGGACGAATGGAGACGTGTCGTCTTCAGCGATGAGAGTCGCTTCTGCCTTGGTGCCAATGATGGTCGTATGCGTGTTTGGCGCCGTGCAGGTGAGCGCCACAATCAGGACTGCATACGACCGAGGCACACAGGGCCAACACCCGGCATCATGGTGTGGGGAGCGATCTCCTACACTGGCCGTACACCACTGGTGATCGTCGAGGGGACACTGAATAGTGCACGGTACATCCAAACCGTCATCGAACCCATCGTTCTACCATTCCTAGACCGGCAAGGGAACTTGCTGTTCCAACAGGACAATGCACGTCCGCATGTATCCCGTGCCACCCAACGTGCTCTAGAAGGTGTAAGTCAACTACCCTGGCCAGCAAGATCTCCGGATCTGTCCCCCATTGAGCATGTTTGGGACTGGATGAAGCGTCGTCTCACGCGGTCTGCACGTCCAGCACGAACGCTGGTCCAACTGAGGCGCCAGGTGGAAATGGCATGGCAAGCCGTTCCACAGGACTACATCCAGCATCTCTACGATTGTCTCCATGGGAGAATAGCAGCCTGCATTGCTGCGAAAGGTGGATATACACTGTACTAGTGCCGACATTGTGCATGCTCTGTTGCCTGTGTCTATGTGCCTGTGGTTCTGTCAGTGCGATCATTGATGTATCTGACCCCAGGAATGTGTCAATAAAGTTTCCCCTTCCTGGGACAATGAATTCACGGTGTTCTTATTTCAATTTCCAGGAGTGTATGTGTGACATTGCAGTTCATGTCACCTGGAACCACTGGAGAAATTCAGCCTCTGGATGTTTTTTTTTTATGTGCCTATAAAACATATTACCGCACTATCAGCAGCTACACCTTAAGGGATAGCGAGTTTCATGATAAGCTCCACGACAGGCAGCTTCGCATTCTGTTACATGCCACCACATTCCATCAGTTCTCATCACCCGTTCCATCTATATACATTGGTTAAGAGTGAATTCCTAGCTGATTGTCCTGCTCGGCATGTAACTTTCACGGAGTTCGCTTTCGGTCTTGATGCTGCGAACCATTGCGATCATTGTGTGGAGCGCCATTTTTCATTCGGTGTTCATGGTGCAAGTTGTTGGTTTGTGTTAAATGTTTATTGAATGAGAAGGTGTCCATTTTGTGAAGTTTAAAACATACATCTCATAGATGATTGATAGTTGCACCTCTCGGACACTCATTTTCTGTCACCCTGCTTACGCACATGGTGAGTCATTAACAGCTACAGTTTTTCCTGTCATAATTGTTAACACAAGACTTTCAAATCAGCCTTACTAAAGATAGAACTTGCGACCTCGCACTCAAGGGGTTGCTTGTCAGTGTAATCCAGAAAGTGCATTTTATCGTCACAATGGCGATTAGACATTTTTTGAGACACGATAACGGAATAAACTCTAAGAAAAAGAACAAGTGATGCACGACGAAGGAATTATCCGAATGGGACGGAAATCGGTAGATGAGATGTACATGTTCAGTCAAACAAATTACAGTTTCAAAAAAATTTGGTGATTTACTCAAGAGACAGAGCTTCAGAAATTGAGCAAGTCAGTAAGGCGTTGGTTCACCTCTAGCCCGTATACAAGCTGTTATTCGGCTTGCATTGACTAACAGAGTTGTTGGATGTCTTCCTGAGGGGTATCGCGCATTTGGCGCGTTAGATTGTCAATATCCCATGTTGGTTTGAGGACCCCGCTAGTAATGCCTGAAACGTTCTAACTCGGGAAAGATCTGATGACCTTGATGGCCAAGGTAGGTTTTGGTAAGCACGGAGACATGCAGTACCACCTCCTGCCGTGTGTCAGGTGCGCATTACCTTGTTGAAATGTAAGCCGAGGATGGCATGCCATGAAGGGCAACCCGGAGTGTACAATATCGCCGACTTACCGCTCTGCTGTGAGAATGCAGCGGATGACAACCAAAGGGGTCCTACCATGTAAACAAATGGCACCCCAGACCATCACCCCTGGTTGGTGAGACATATAGCGGGTGACAGTCGTGTTAGCATCCCACCAATCTCCGGCGCGACTCTAGACGCGTCTTCGCTGGTCAGCAGGTCTCATTTTGAAGCTGGACTCGTCAGTGAGGACAGTTGTAACACCCCACCCGTCACTTAGCTGGTTTTGGCGTGTGTTCACCCCAACTAATTGACTAACAGATCAACAGAGAGTGCAAAACTGCCGCAATATCGGATAACGCAAAAAAGTAATATGGTCCTGTGACTCCTGATTGAACTGTGGTGGCAGTGTTGACCTTACTTTATTCAGAATTGATCACTTTTAATTAAAAAGGGGTGCACATTGACGTTATATTCAGCTATTGAACACCAGATGCAAATGTTGAACATAAAATTAATTAAGAAAGTGACTTGGGATTTCAACTACTTTATTGAAAACAGATGCAGTCGATTAGCACAAATTTATTTTAACTCCCGACCTTCAATCATCACATTACAAGACTCTCCTATCAGACAGTGGTAATAAATTGCGTTTACGTGGAGTAAAGCGCGATAACTCAAAAGTAATTCCTATCGACTGACCCAGGCGTAATGCGAAGTGCGAGAAGAATTCTACAATACACGGCCCATGAAACCCTCGTGGAAACTTTGCCGACTTGATCCAACAAATTAATCAGTGGACGGAGCGGGCGCAATATCACCGAATACAGCGTGGCGGAGCGGCGTCGTTGTGTGGACGTCGGCCGACCTCGTGGTGCTGCAAGGCTGCGCTCGTCTATTCACTCCTAGCTATCTTGCTCAGTACATAGCTGAACCAAAACTTTCTATCTCCAAGCTCAATCGTTCCATTTGCCAAGTCCTAAACTGCACAGATGCTCACCCTTTCTCAGGCAAGCTGAGTAAAGAATGCCTAGGCAAGCTGGGAACAGAAGACCTCTACGGAGACTTCTGCCAGTCCGCTCTTCGCCTCGGTTTCCCCTCCAGCAAAATCACTTACGCCAATTGAAGTACAAGTCGCGTTAATTATGCATCGCTTCCCAGCGCCGACCAATGCCTGCTCTGGGAAGTGAACAAATTCCCACAAAATTTCCCTTCCTTTCAACTTCAGGCCACCCATAAAGGTTAGCGTCTGCACAAACACAAAGTTTTCCGGAATTCTGATTCCCAGGAGAGTACTTCAAATTCCTTGGTCCTACGTTCCCATCGGAGGCCAGCATATTTCCTTCTGTCGCTCTTCATCTGATTTACTTCAGACTCTGCGGACCGTGAATTCACCGTGAAGTTGCTATAGTCACGAACACACATATTTTGACCTCTGTTGACTGCTCCACCGTAGCTTTGCGCGGCTTTCTCGCATATTTCGCTGAAAATGGGATGACGGACAGTTATCAACAGGCGTACAAGTTCTCCGTCTGTTTCCCGGTACACCAGCATGGGGTCGGGATCAACCACCCATGCTGTCACTCATCTTAAGGCGGCTGGAGGTCGCGCCGCGTTACCGCTTTCTCAGAGCTTGAGCCACCCTAAGCTGCCTATTGTCGCTTCCCTTCACCGTTCCCCTGCCGGCCACGGTCAACTCTAACTACTTCCCTGGGGTAAACTAGCGTCCAGTAAATCGACTCGTTTCCACAAAGTTTTCATGTCGTGTGAATTACTTTAAAACCATCATCCGACATTAATTATTCCAATACGCCCATACTATACCCTCTACAAGATGCATTGTACCTTGTCAGTCATTTTGTTCAGCCCTACTGTTCGCTCAACGTGAGTTAGGTGATCTTTAATGGCTTCATGTAAGGGGCATAGTTCTTGCCATCTTACACAGTTCTACTCCAGTCAATGAGATTCCACTATCAATCAGATCCAAGCCGAATATCTGTTCGCATAAGGGCCATAGGTGGCCCAACGTATTATTGAGTTGCTCAATTTGTGAAGCTCTTTCTACTCAATAAATCATCCAATTTTTTTCTTAAATTGTAATCCATTGTTTGTCTGTACATATTGTTACATCTACTCATTTCCATCCAATCAAGATAATTCCTTCGTGGTTCTTTGTCCTGGAGCACATTTCTGCCACTTTATGAGAAGTAGTTATGAAGACCATTTGCTGAACTTTTGGTGCCACCTGAAGATTTTCGTTTAGAACGAGACAGGCTGTAGCGTAATGTACATAGCTGACATGCAGCTGTAATGATGTTTAATTATCCTACGAGATTTTATCCAGCTATTTCACTTATTTTCACTTATTTTCAGTTATTTTCTTATTTACAAATTAAATTTATTTGGTTAAGTTGTTCTTACTAATTTTTAAATTTTTGTTGGTTATTTATTAGATAAGGATTTGGGCTTAAGAGACGGTGAACGATCGCCCCCTTCTGACTTGTAGCGACCCAAGCTCATAAGGATTCAGGTCGTGCATTTGCTCACACCAATAAATCGGTACAGTCGTAATTGAGTTTGCTTTCCTAAGAGGAAGTAAATAGGATAAGATGGGAGATACGATACTGCAAAAGGAGTTTAACATTACACTGAAAGACTTAAGTCGAAACAAGACCCCCAAAGTAGATGACATACTCTCTGAATTAATGTCTTTGGGAAAGCCAGCTATGACAAAACCTGTCCACCAGCTGTGCAAGATATTTGAGACAGACGAAATAACCTCAGATTTCAAGAAGAATGTAATAATTCTAATTTAAAGGAATGCAAGCGCTGGCAGGAGTGAATACTACCGAACCATCAGTTCAATAAGTCATGGTTACAAAATACTGACACACATTTTTATATTTATAGGAGAATCGAATAACTGGACACGAATTATTTATAGGATAATATAATAACTGGTACAGGTTCCCGTATCGTTAAATATAAGGTTTGAGATTTAATGCTCAACATTATGTTATATTTAAAGTTCCTTTGACGTTGTTGTTATGATCGTGACGGCTGAAATTATAATATACGATAACTATGTTCTTTCCCCATAACGTTGTCACTGCCTGTCACCTTACTCTGCGAAAATGAAATCTGAGAAGATATGTAGTGACGATTAAGTGATAAAGAGAAAGCCTATTTACCTTTTCTTTATTTGTCTTTAGAGCACTGTAGACTGTCGGTTGGCGGCATGCACTCATAAACGTTACTTCTATGTTCTAACTGTATTAGAAACCGCAGTAATAATCATACTATCCTTCCACAACATTGTGACCAAGTTTATTACAAAAAGCGTCAATCAGCTACAAATAATTAACCAGAAGTAATCTCTGATCATGTCCGCGCCAATTGCCCAATCAGAAAAATATCTCGCTGCCTTGCTAAGAATCACGGAGCTATTAAAATATATCGCAATGAACATATTTTTCCTACGTGGAAATTTCTAAAATAAACATAGATATTATAAGGCCTACCTCGGGGAAGATCAGTTTGGGTTTCGGTGAAATGTAGTCTAGCAGTACGTGAAGGAATCTGACGTAACAACTTATCTTAAAAGTTTCCTGTCTGTATTTGAAGCTTCGGCCATCATGTTACTTTACCGCCCAAGCAGCGAAACTCAACGAATACTTTCAGTGTCTCATTTCCTAAACTAATTCTACGAGCATCTCTTGATTTAATTCGGCTATACTCCATTACATTTGTTTTACGTTTGTCGACATTCGTCTGAGAACATCTTTTCAAAACACAATCCATAATTTGTGTTACAAGATAAAAAAAGAAAATTATCTCAAATACGCAAAGTGGCAGAGGATGACAATGAAGTGTTTAAAGATAAGAAAGTATAGAATAACGAGCTTCAGTTGCAAATACTTTTATTCAGAAAATATTTTTAATCTAAAGATAATATTTAAAGTTTGTACGGAAAACATTTCAATGAGTGCCATGTTGCTATCGCACAATTTTGTTCTGGATGAATATTTATCATTCTTGTCAATTTTCAGTATGGAATCAGAGCCTAAAGTGTTTAGCCGAATGCAAGAACTGTACTGTCTAAAGACAGTCGCAAAACTGTAAATGTAAGGGTGAGCTATTAAAAAATACCTATTCATGAGAAGAAGTAAATAGAGGTTTGCGATCAAATAACAGTAGGCAAAAGGACAAGTATGAAACAGCGATGGAAGAAAACAGTTTCTTTCCTTTTACTAGAAACTTAACTGACCCGATCGGTAAGATTTTACAGAAACGTAACATGAGACCGGTTTGTAGATCAGCAAAAATAGTATGTCAAATCCTCAACTCTGTAAATGATAAACGTCATCCTTTGTGGGCATGTGAGGTATATGATATGTACCTAATGCGACTAATCATGTTAATAGTGAAAATTTTTTTCAGCGCCAATCCGGCCCCTTTTTAAAAAATTTTAGCGTCCGCTCACTTTTCTTTTTTCTTCTTCCATGCAGGCAAATTTTAAAGAATGAAGCACGTTCCTTACCTTTCACTCTCAAATTTTAAAGAACGGGAACGACTTCTTCACTTATCTCTCGCAATAGTATTGATGATATTCTCTGAACAGTAAATTTGACTAGTAGCCATGGGTATGCCTATGACCTTTTAACGTTGTTAGTATATTTTCGACATTCCTTTATTAATTTCAATGTCCACAAAATGTAGTGACACTGCACGTTGCTTTTTACCGTGTAGGTTGCACCTGATGATGAGGCTTTAAGCCGCGAAACCGGTTGTGTTTTAATAAACAACAATTTTACTGGTTGCCAGCGGAGTTCTTCTAACATCACACTTTTCAACAGCTGCGGTTGCCCGGAATATAAAACGAGTTTATGACAACTCGTTGAGTCTCTTCCTACACGTTCGCGCTGCAAAAGATGATTATTCAGGTTTTTCACAGATGTTCGCTCTATTGTGACTGGACCGTGTAGTAAAGCGAAACTTGCTCTCATATACAACCGAAATTGGCTCTGAGCACTATGGGACTTAACTTCTGAGGTCATCAGTCCCCTAGAACTTAGAACTACTTAAACCTAACTAACCTAAGGACATCCATCACACACACCCATGCCCGAGGCAGGATTCGAACCTGCGACCGTAGCGGTCGCGCGGTTCCAGACTGTAGCGCCTAGAACGGCTCGGCCACCCCGGCCGGCACAACCGCAATTGGTCCAGTGTAATTTGGAAATTCAAGCTGAAAAAAAAAAAAAACTTGGAAATCTCAGGGTAATTTTTTTTTTTTGCTGAAAGGAAGTCTGCAGCCTGTGACTGACGGGTTAATGTATCATCTATAGAGATAGTGATTGCACACGTGGTGTCGGTGACGTGTGTACCGGCGTGGGGAGGCAGTTGAGGATGCCAGATCCTTTGAGCGCCCAACAGGCGTGGTGTGAAGGGCCGCCCCCCAAGTGCCACAGCGCAGCGCAGGCCCACAGACGTCGTGCTGTATCGGCTTATCCAGCTGGTAAGCTAGATGGGGCCGGTTTTGCTTTGAACTTGTTCTCAGGCTGCGCTCCCATCTTCCCTGTGTCACGGGTTTTACAACAAAGGACTTCTGATGTCATAACCGAAGGTTGGAGTACTATCTTGCTCATATTAAATTTCCGATGTTCTTGACCTATTATCTTAGACTATGTAGTGTTTTATGTCTACGTCTATATCTACATCTACATTTTACTGCACAAGCCAGCTAATGATGTGTGTGGAGGGTACTTCTGGTACCACTATCTGATACCCCCTACCCTGCTCCATTCGCAAATGGCGCGTGGGAGGAATGATTGTCGGTAAGCCTCTGTATTGACTCTAATTTCTCGATTTTCTCGTCGTGGTCATCACGCGAGATCGTTGGTTGGGTTGTTTCGGGGAGGAGACCAGGCAGCGAGGTCATCAGTCTCGTCGGATTAGGGAAGGACAGGGAAGGAAATCGGCCGTGCCCTTTCAAAGGAACCACACGCGAGATGTATGTGGGAGGAAGTGATATGTCGTCCGTCTCTTCCCGGGAAGTGCTCTTTCGAAATTTCAGCAATAAGCCTTCCGTGATGCACAGCGCCTCTTTTGTTGCGTCTGCCAATGGAGATTGTTGAGCATATCGCTAACGCTCTTGCACCGGTTGAAACTTCCCCTTTGAATGTACAGAATGTCTGTGCTGGTAAACTTCTACGTTAGTTGATACTGAAACAGTTGAGTAAAACTGAACGTACACACTTTTCTCTTTACTTATTCTGATCATCATTAAACCGACACACAATATTTTTAGCTCAACGCAATCTGACTTTCAGTAATCCCTACAAAATATTAGCCCTAACAATAACCTATACCCTTCATGAATCACTTACCTCACAAAAATCTTCGTTACTCGAACTACTGTAATACAGCGAGCGCCAATACTGCCAGCTAAATAAAAGATTCTAACTAGTGAAGGCACTAACTACTGATAAGCATATACACTCCTGGAAATTGAAATAAGAACACCGTGAATTCATTGTCGCAGGAAGGGGAAACTTTATTGACACATTCCTGGGGTCAGATACATCACATGATCACACTGACAGAACCACAGGCACATAGACACAGGCAACAGAGCATGCACAATGTCGGCACTAGTACAGTGTATATCCACCTTTCGCAGCAATGCAGGCTGCTATTCTCCCATGGAGACGATCGTAGAGATGCTGGATGTAGTCCTGTGGAACGGTTTGCCATGCCATTTCCACCTGGCGCCTCAGTTGGACCAGCGTTCGTGCTGGACGTGCAGACCGCGTGAGACGACGCTTCATCCAGTCCCAAACATGCTCAATGGGGGACAGATCCGGAGATCTTGCTGGTCAGGGTAGTTGACTTACACCTTCTAGAGCACGTTGGGTGGCACGGGATACATGCGGACGTGCATTGTCCTGTTGGAACAGCAAGTTCCCTTGCCGGTCTAGGAATGGTAGAACGATGGGTTCGATGACGGTTTGGATGTACCGTGCACTATTCAGTGTCCCCTCGACGATCACCAGTGGCGTACGGCCAGTGTAGGAGATCGCTCCCCACACCATGATGCCGGGTGTTGGCCCTGTGTGCCTCGGTCTTATGCAGTCCTGATTGTGGCGCTCACCTGCACGGCGCCAAGCACGCATACGACCATCATTGGCACCAAGGCAGAAGCGACTCTCATCGCTGAAGACGACACGTCTCCGTTCGTCCCTCCATTCACGCCTGTCGCGACACCGCTGGAGGCGGGCTGAACGATGTTGGGGCGTGAGCGGAAGACGGCCTAACGGTGTGCGGGACCGTAGCCCAGCTTCATGGAGACGGTTGCGAATGGTCCTCGCCGATACCTCAGGAGCAACAGTGTCCCTAATTTGCCGGGAAGTGGCGGTGCGGTCCCCTACGGCACTGCGTAGGATCCTACGGTCTTGGCGTGCATCCGTGCGTCGCTGCGGTCCGGTCCCAGGTCGACGGGCACTTGCACCTTCCGCCGACCACTGGCGACAACATCGATGTACTGTGGAGACCTCACGCCCCACGTGTTGAGCAATTCGGCGGTACGTCCACCCAGCCTCCCGCATGCCCACTATACGCCCTCGCTCAAAGTCCGTCAACTGCACATACGGTTCACGTCCACGCTGTCGCGGCATGCTACCAGTGTTAAAGACTGCGATGGAGCTCCGTATGCCACGGCAAACTGGCTGACACTGACGGCGGCGGTGCACAAATGCTGCGCAGCTAGCGCCATTCGACGGCCAACACCGCGGTTCCTGGTGTGTCCGCTGTGCCGTGCGTGTGATCATTTCTTGTACAGCCCTCTCGCAGTGTCCGGAGCAAGTATGGTGGGTGTGACACACCGGTGTCAATGTGTTCTTTTTTCCATTTCCAGGAGTGTAGTTAGCATATGAAAGATTTTGACAGAGAACAAACAATGTACTTACCTTAATAATGTTCAACAGTCATATATATCATTGCTACGTCATTTTGTAAAAGTGTCTCCAAATTAGAGTTGGTACCATTGTGCAATACAACGGATGTTCGGCGACAACAGCGAGAATCCACGGTACAGGCCAGGTGTCGGAGAGTCTTGCACACTGCACTACACGCTTACCTTAAGCCACGACACGCTGCAACTTATTGTCTAGCACTGCTGCGCCAGTTCTTATGCCATGTGTTATTTCTGTCGGCTTTGTTATTAAAATAGCACTGATCACTTTCCCCATTTTCTATAATAACGCACCAATGTTATCTAAACGATCAAAAACTGCTCGTTCTTTAAAGGAGATTCTTTAAAACCGAAAATTCTAGCAGTGCTGCTATGGCTAATTTGTGTTTCGGGTTTTTGGAAATTTGGGAATGTGCCGTAGGTTCTATGGGACCAAACTGCTGAGGTCATCGGTCCCTCAGCCTACACACTACTTAATGTAACTTAAAGGAACTTATGCTAAGCACAACACACACACCCATGCCGGAGGGAGGAGCCGCGTGATCTGTGACAAGGCGACACAGACCACGCGGCTACCCCGTGTGGCTTCGGCTTTTTACGTTGTTGTTAGTCGAAAACAAAAAACACCTGTTTAACACGGACCAAACAAATACCGAAAAATATTGGTCATTCAGAAGTAAAATACCGGAATCTGTTTTATCAGCAAATAAAAAAAAAAAGGTTCAAATGGCTCTGAGCACTATGGGACTAGACCCCTAGAACTTAGAACTACTTAAAGCTAATTAATCTAAGGACATCACACACATCCATGCTCGAGGCAGGATTTGAACCTGCGACCGTAGCGGTCGCGCGGTTCCAGTCTGTAGCGCCTAGAACCGTATCTACTCGGGGCGGACGACGCAAGACACTCGTTTCAGTTCGTCGTTGATCCATTAGCTCAGTTTTTTCTCATTACAGAGGGCAGCTAACCCTCTGACCGAACACGCTGAGTTAGTGTGCTGGCGTACCACTCGGCCAGCCCGGTCGGCCTGTTTTAATCGCTCGGTTTTCCCATCCATACCAAATAATTTTGATCAAATAGTGTACATATCGTTGAGCGAGGTGTAATGAGTGTTGAATGAAAAAGAAGAAGAAGAAAAAAGATTGTAGCACGAACGTAGGATTGAACCTTGGACCTTTGGATGGAGACATAGCAGGCCAAGTAATCTACGGGTATGTTCAGTAATACCTATTGTTTTTTGTGGAAGACGTCCTAAATATCCGTGGTGCACTGACCTCGCTTGCGGAGTCAGGTTCGCTTTCGCTGGGCTCAGTTATAGATGCTGGTGGCCGGGCTAGGGCAGAGGGTAATTTAATCGAGAGCGAGGCGGCAACCCTTGCCCACCTGCAGGTGCTGCAGGTGCAGGTGAAGCCGCAGCTGCGGCGGTGGCGGCGCGTGGCGCGAGACGGGCCCCGAGCTGGCGCGCCGAGTTTTTTGTGTAAAGGGTTGCTACCTGTTCGCGTGCCGGGCGGCCGCGGGCAGCCATTTTACAGCGGGGTTCCCGCCTCGCCCCGCCAAGCCACGCGGCTCTACCCTTCCTCCGCGGCATTAAAAAGCCATAAAGACGGCCGCCCGCTAAAAAACCCACAGGCGCGCCGTGGCGCGTGCCGCCGGAAGGGTGGAAGGGGTTGATCGCCGCAGAAAAAAAAGAGAAAAGGGCCGCGCGCACAATAGCTGCAAGGGTTGGCCGGCAGGTGGCTCTGTCAGCGCGCTCGCCTCATTTCCTGCACTCATCCCCAAGGCTACAAACGATCCTAATTCTTCACGCTGCGCGCCGCGAATTAGCTCGCTCACTAAAACACACAAATTGGCTTCGGCTTTTTACTGACAGCATTCACCGCTAGACCCGCAAATTGGAGTCGGCTTTCTACGTATGCGTTTCACCGCTAGCACACACGTCCGTAGTCAAAATCAGGCTATATTCTTACTGGAATACACACACTCGGTGCAAAATGTAACCAAATTCTTTGCTAAATTCTGCTAATTCGAATCCAACGGATTTAGGTCGTCCACAAATCTAAATCATAATAGTCCTCCTCGCATCACGATCATGATGATGATGATTATCATTAAATGCCAGTCCGCAGCTCGTGGTCGTGCGGTAGCGTTCTCGCTTCCCACGCCCGGGTTCCCGGGTTCGATTCCCGGCGGGGTCAGGGATTTTCTCTGCCTCGTGATGACTGGGTGTTGTGTGATGTCCTTAGGTTAGTTAGGTTTAAGTAGTTCTAAGTTCTAGGGGACTGATGACCATAGATGTTAAGTCCCATAGTGCTCAGAGCCACGAGCTATTAAATGCTTCTACCAGACTTCCCTTAGAATTTCAGTGTTTTGCTGTGCGTACCTGTTTTACAGGAACTCAGTTCCGTCTTTTACGCAAACAACTTTCACTTTTCCGCTCGAACATATTTCAACACATTTTTGTCATCATCTGTGGGTACATTTATTTAGGTCTGTAAAGTGATTAGAAGATTTGGTCTACATATTTTTCCTTTCAGGATAATTATGGTATTATTTACATTTATGACCTCCTTTGCATTATTATGTAGATTCACATCAGCAGCTAACAAACTTCCTGGCAGATTAAAACTGTGTGCCCGACCGAGACTCGAACTCGGGACCTTTGCCTTTCGCGGGCAAGTGCTCTACCAACTGAGCTACCGAAGCACGACTCACGCCCGGTACTCACAGCTTTACTTCTGCCAGTACCTCGTCTCCTACCTTCATTCTAGCAGCTAACAAGTTTAGAAGCTGCAGCAATTAATTAAAATTTGTGCGGATGGCTAGAACTTGAAACCGTATCTCCTTCCATTTACACACATCAAAAAAAGTTTTGCATCATCCCGGTTCCCAGAACTCCTGAAGACAGACGTTGACTGTGGATATTGTATCACAGACACAGTCCCTTTGACTGTTCGGCGATGTCACTAAACCCGCCCAAAGACGTAAACAACCATGCATGAGCAGCGCCTATTAGACAGACGGGGTCTGACAGCCGATCAGTTCCAGTCATTACACCAGGAAGGAGGTTCACGGCTCGAGTTGCTCTATTTCAACCATGCCTAGACGGTCAATGCCGCGGTTCGATCGCATCCGCATTGTTACTTTGTGCCAGGAAGGTCTCTCAACAAGGGAAGTGTCCGGGGGTCTCGGAGTGAACCAAAGCGACGTTGTTCGGACATAGAGGAGATACAGAGAGACAGAAAAAGTCGATGACATGCCTCGCTGAAGCCGCCCAAGGGCTACTACTGCAATGGATGACCGCTGCCTACGGATTATAGCTCGGAGTGACCCTGACAGCAATGCCACCATGTTGAGTAATACTTTTCGAGCAGCCACAGAACATCGTGTTACGACTCAAACTGTGCGCAATATGCTGCATGACGACCAACTTCATTCCCGACGTCCATGGTGCGGTCCATCTTTGCAACCACGACACCATGCAGCGCGGTACACATGGGCCCAACAACGAACCGAATGGACCGCTTAGGATTGGCATCAAGTTATCTTCATCGATGACTGTCGCATTCGCCTTTAACCAATCGTCGCAGACGTTATTGTAGGCAACGCGTTCAGGCTGAACGCCTTAGACACACTGTCCAGCGAGTGCAGCAAGGTGGAGCTTCACTGCTGTTTTGGGGTGGCATTATGTGGGGCCGACGTACGCCGCTGGCGGTCATGGAAGGCACCGTAACGGCTGTGCGATACGTAAATGCTATCCTCCGACGGATAATGCAACAATGTCGGCAGCATATTGGCGAGGCATTCGTTTTCATGGACGACAATTCGCGCCCCCATGGTGCCCATCTTGTGAATGACCTCCTTCAGGATAACAACATCGCTCGACTGGAGTGGCCAGCATGTTCTCCAGGCCTTGATGAACTTGTGGATAGTATGCCACAAAGAATACAGGTATGCATGAATGCAAGAGGACGTACTACTGGGTATTAGAGGTACCGGTGTGTATAGCAGTCTGGACCACCACCTCTGCAGGTCTCGCTGTATGGTAGTACAACATGCAATGTGTGGTTTTCATGAGCAATAAAAAGGCGGAAATGATGTTTATGTTGATCTCTATTCCAATTTTCTGTGCAGGTACCGGAACTCTCGGAACTGACGTGATGCAAAGCTTTGTATAATGTGTGTATTAGGCTGATGTGCAAACCACTACACCACTGTCACCCTAACGCTTCCAGATCTGCACGGATTACCCTCGTCCAATACCATTCCTAACACAAAATTCAGTTCACAGCTCATTTTTCCCTTCTTAAAGCGTCCGTATTGCTGCCGAAGCTCTCAGACACTGGAATAGCACCCCAGCTTTGCACGTAATGCGGAAATCCCGCTTGTACCTCATGCTTCGCCTTCTGTCCTTATCAAAGATAAAGCTGAGACTCATATGTCTCCAGAAAAATGTAGTATTATCAGATCAATGCAACTGATCATTTATTGTGACTTTGGCTGGCGAGTTAGCAAATCATTTTTCGTATAAACGTAATTTTGTTACACCATAATATTTCTAGATCATATTTAACGATTACTTACAGTTATCTTTCCAAAGTATGTCCTCAACTCCGTGATCTTTTGTAGGACTACACACAGAAACCCAGTAAATAAACTTCGAAGCTGTGACGTGCAGGTGAGGCTCATCAAAACATTTAAGGAATTTTTGTGCATATACCTATAATAGTCAAGAGTACAAATGAGGGCACGAATCACAAAAATAACTGTAAATAATCGCTAAATACTGTCGCTCAGTATTTCTGCCTTACAGAATTATGTTTATATAAAAAATTATTTGTTTACTGGCCAACCAACTACACAGAAAATCATTTCGTTGCAGATGGCAAGCTATACAGGGTCTGCATAAAATCTCCCTATCATTATAAAAAAATCATAAGCTGGAAACTATTACGGATAGAGGATAGTAGTTTGTTGTAAAACGTTTAGCAGCTCTCAAAGCTTTTTTCGTTATGGCAGAATTGCAATGTTTGGCCAAGTCGTCGATAGCAGAACATCAAGGCAATAATATGAGTTCTGCCAATGTAAGGCTCAGCGTCGTACCATCAACTGTTCCTTCTGCATTATTGATTCATGTACAAAGGGTTTCAATGCAACTGAATGGTGTTGTGTACGTGCAATCCTTGGCGTAAGCTCAAAAAAGAAGTCTATGGCGTCCCGTAGAGAGACCACTGGGGCCAAGCAATGGGACCATCACGACCCATCCACCTCTCAAAAAATGGTTCAAATGGCTCTGAGCACTATGGGACTTAACATCGATGGTCATCAGTCCCCTAGAACTTAGAACTACTTAAACCTAACTAACCTAAGGACAGCACACAACACCCAGCCATCACGAGGCAGAGAAAATCCCTGACCCCGCCGGGAATCGAACCCGGGAACCCGGGCGTGGGAAGCGAGAACGCTACCGCACAACCACGAGATGCGGGCCATCCACCTCTCAGGACATGTGTCATTTAGTACATGCTGCACGAACGGCGAAAAGACGACGATTCTTATCTTCGACGAAGGTGTGCGGCTATACTAAGTTAGGGTAACACTTCTAATTTTGACACATACGTACTGGAGGTCAGATTGTAGTGGCCGTGAGTAAATAACTGTTTTCCGAACGCTATGTAGGCAACAAGCTACCGACACAGCGAACGGATATTCCGCCAGGTGGGTTTACATGTTTGAAGTACACTAAATAAAAATGAAGTGTGTGTGAAATCTTGTAGGACTTAACTGCTAAGATCATCAGACCCTAAGCTTACACACTACTTAACCTAAATTATCCTAAGGATAAACACACACCCATGCCCGAGGGAGGACTCGAACCTCCGCCGGGACCAGCCACACAGTCCATGACTGCAGCACCTGAGACGCTCGGCTAATCCCGCGCGGCAAAAATGAAGTAAAAAATACACTGATCAGCGATAACCTCATGACCACCTACCTACGGTACGTCCATCTTTGGCACGGATAACAGCGGCGACGCGTTGTGGTGTGCAAGCAGTGAGGCCTTGGTAGGTTGCTGGAGGGAGCTGGCAGCCGATCTGGATACAAAAATCACCTAATTTCAGTAAATTCCAGGGAGGGAGGCGATGAACCGTGAAGCTACGTTCTGCTGCGCTAGTGTCAGTCCTAGTCGAGCGAAAGGGAAATTTTATCAAAATCCAATGAAAATGCGGTTGGGCGATGAAATCTGGGGCCTCTGGCAGAGTGTGGTAACAGTCGACAGCCAGCGGGCCAGGCAAGGTAAACGTGGCACTCGCGGGCGTGGAGCTGCGACGGCGGTATTGCACGCACGATTTGTTTTGAGTGGAGTGACAACGAGGCAGGAAACTGCAGCGTTGCCATAAGTTACTGCGATGTATGAGGCGGGGCACTAGGCCAGAGCCAAGAGTGGCGATTTGTAAATGGCTGAGATGTGGGAATTTATCCCTGCCATAGTTTGTCTCTCTCTGACATTACATCAGAAGCGAGGAAAAAACCAGTACAAATAGACGGGCAATTTTAGCTCGGGACATAGTGTGCCAGGTCATTTGAGGGTCGGGATGAACCTGTGCTGCTCTTCGCTTATAGGGGCCAGTCTGGCAGCAATGTTATAAGTATTCTGCATAAACTTGTATTCTGTTTTTTATGTACTTGTTCGGGCTATATTCCGCCTCCAGGGACACAACACCGGGGCGGGACGGAACGACAAACTGGAACTTGGAGATCGCACAGTCTGCCAGAAAGAGGGCAGTGACAGCAGTCTGCGGCGGGTCCTGGAGAGTCTCGGTTCCACTCGAGTCTATGGGCCACGTTCGCTTCCCACCTGGCATACCGGGATCCGGGCGAGATGTACGCTGCGGGAGGCACAGCATCTGAGACGGCGGCGGATGTTGCCATCCGGCAAGCACCACTAGTGGCAAGTTGTTGTGGCACAGCGTCCAGGAGGGCACGGGTTCGAGTCCGGTCCTGTCCAGGGAGCAGCGGCGGCCCGAGGGCCCCAGGTGACCGGTACACCCACCTTCGTCCTATGATTGGACAGAGTAGGCCAAACTGGGCAGAGGGCGGTGCGGGCCAGGGATTGTAGCAGTCTCTGGAATCGCGGGCAGCGGGGCGGCGCCATTCGCAACGCCCCAGTGGGCGGCGACCAGGAGAGCTCGGCCAACTTCCAACAGGGTGGCCTTGATGATGGCAGCAGCGGCGTCGGCATACAAGGAGTCTGCTGAGCCGGCTGGACTTGTGGGACAGCGTGCTGACGGCACGCCGACACTACGCTTCACCCATCGTGTACTGTAAATTAGCTGAATAAACAAATGCTACCAAATACCGCTGTATCACTCTGTATTGCGCCTCGACGCTCTTGAACTTACTCGGCCTCCTGACAAAATAAGGCGCGGTGGGTCCCGGCTTCAGCTCTGCCAACTGGAGTCTCGGATTCGACTCCCCGACCCTGCAACAGTTCTAACAGAACCCGGATGTGTTCGATTGGGTTCAGATCTGGCGAGTTGGGGGGCCAGCACATCACTTGAAACTCACCACTCCATCACACTCCCGGTCTTGTGACATGGCGCTTTATCTTGTTGAAACGGTCATGAACGGGTGTACGCGCTCTGCAACGAGTGTACGAAATTCCTTGGCCGTCATGGTGGCTCGCACGAGCTCCACTGGACCCATGGATACCCACGTGGCCGGTCGCTGTGGCCGAGGAATTTTAGGCGTTTCAGTCCGGAACCGCGCTGCTGCTACGGTAGCAGGTTCGAATCCTGCCTCGGGCATGGATGTGTGTGATGTCCTTAGGTTAGTTAGGTTTAAGTAGTTCCAAGTCTAGGGGACCGAGGACCTCAGATGTTAAGTGCCATAGTGCTTAGAGCCATACCCACGTGAGTGTTCCCCAGAGCATAATGGGGCTGCCTCCGTCCCACAGTACAGGTGTCAAGGAGCTCCAATCGGCACGATGAAAAAGATCTCGGGATTCATCAGACCATGCAACGCTCTACCACTGCCCCAACGACCAGTGCTGATAGTCACGTGTCCATTTCAGTTGTAGTTGCCGATGTCATGTGTTAACATTGGCACATGCATGGGTCGTCGACTATGGAACTCCATCGTTAGGGGTTTTTGGTGCACCGTGTGTTCCGACATACTTGTACTCCGCCCAGCATTAAACTCTGATGTTAGTTCCGCCACAGTTCGCTGCCTGCGCTGTTTTACAAGTCTTGCCCAACCTACGACGTCCGACATCTGTAATGAGGGATGGACACCCGACCCCACGATGTGTGGGCGTGGTTTCACCTTGGTTTCGCCAAGTGTGGAAGACATTCATCACAGAATTTCTCAGTCGACAGGTAGTGCAGTTTCCGAAATGCTTGTGCCGAGCCTCCAGGGTATCACAATCTGCCCTCAGTCAAACTCAGACAGATCACCCTCCTTCCCCATTCTACATACGAACACCACGGTCACTGGTACTACATGCACCGTGCGTGTGTCTGACTGGCAGTCATGTGTTAACATTGGCAAACCTGGACTGGTTTATATCCGTAGTACATCGGTGGTCAAATGTTCTAGCTGGCCAGTGTATAGTGGTAGTTGAAGTTAATATAAATGAAAAAAATTAAAATAGGTGACGCTTCAATAAAGTGTCTGCTGTCATAGCAACCTAGGCTGCTTTTTCACAGCTGTTGCACCATGCTCATAGACTGGGAGGATTTGTATATATTTAAATACCTCACTCTGTCATCAATAGTTACAACTGTTTTAACTGCCAGTTTTCAACTGTCATATTTTATGAATAACTCATTGAAATATTATTGTAATATTTGTCATCTTTTTTGGTTTTACGATTCAATATTGTTTTATAGAGGAAGCGTGTGTCTAACGCAAAGAGCATGAAAGGAAAAATACCCTCGGTTGTATGTGCGCGGATTGGCACTTTAATAGCAGAACTATAATAGTGGAACTATTTATTTACAGCTCGTACAAAATAAAAACGTGTTTCAAAGTTTTACTGGCCTTCAAAGTAGTCACCAGCATTGTGTATAATCCGTTGCCAGCGATGTGGAAGTCGTAGGATACTGTTAGCAGTGCCAGTTGTGTTGACAGTTCGAGCGGCGCGGTCTATTGCCCGACGAATATGTAGCAGTTCTGAAGAGAATGCCGTGAAGTGTTTCACGTTAGAAATCGAGTTCAACTCACGAGGGCTTAAGTCAGGGGAGTGCAGTAGGAGATATAGCACTTAGCAGCCTCATGAGTCAAACAAGTCAGTAACAGCTTGCACTGTATGTGCTTGAAGATTGTCCTGCAAAATGATGGTCAGGTCCCGCAGAAAGTGTCATCACTTCTTTCTCTACGCTGTTAACTTTTGGAACGCAACCTACGACCAGCTTAGAGACAGAAGTGATTACACTTTATGCGGGACCTGACCATCATTTTGCAGGAGAATGCTCAAGAACATACAGTGCAAAAATGGTTCAAATGGCTATGAGCACTATGCGACTTAACTTCTGAGGTCATCAGTCGCCTAGAACTTAGAACTAATTAAACCTAACTAACCTAAGGACATCACACACATCCATGCTCGAGGCAGGATTCGAACCTGCGACCGTAGCGGTCACGCGGTTCCAGACTGAAGCGCCTTTAACCGCACGGCCACACCGGCCGGCCATACAGTGCAAGCTGTTACTGATCTGTTATGTGCTGCTGTGTGCTATACCACCTACTGCATTCCCCTGACTTAGGCCCTCGTGAGTTCAACTTGATTTGTAAACTGAAAGAAACACTTCACGGTATTCACTTCAGAACTGCTACATATTCGTCGGACAACAGACCACGCCGAACGAACTATCAACAAAACTGGCACTGCTAAGAGTGTCCTACGACTTCCACATCGCTGGCAACGGGTTATATACAATGCCGGTGATTATTTTGAAGGTCAGTAAAACTTTGAACACGTACCTATTTTGCACGAGCTGTAAATAAATAGTTGTCACTATTAAAGTGCCAACCCTCGTATAAATTCGCAGATTTCCGATTTTATGTTTAGTTGACAACAGAAGAATACTTGTTCTCCAAATGCGACCCTTAGGTGTAAACCATACGCATGTTAGTAGTTCTTCAATAAGCTCACAAGTAGACATAGTGAAAGTAATTGGAGTTGATTCAGGTCTTAATATATACTTTTCTTTTCTGTGTTGTAGCATCAGAAGATCGCTATTGAAGGCCGATTGTGTGCAGACATGTTTATTAGTTTATTGTTTTTTTAACGTGTTTGTTCGTAGTAATATAAATAAATCATGTTGGATAGGTCAATAACGTCAGTTTTTTTCATTTTTTATTTCATTAACTCACTAAATCGTATATTTTACACCATTAAATTATAAACATTAAATAGTGCGTCATAGGCATTTAATTAGAAATCTTCCCTATAATGCTATTTTACGGGTTGGTTTCCATAAGATCTCTCTTGCTCGAGCCCGTTTCCAAGTGGCCTTAAATACGGACGTCCTGGCGGGAGCGCGCAGACTGCCAGGAAATTGGAGTGTTCCTGTTTAACCATCCAGCTACGGCGGAGCCAGAATTTGCGAAGCGTGACTCAGGAAGACGCCGTCTTATTTAATTAGCGCAGCTCCGGGCTTGCGGGGAGGGAGCCTGGGCGGCGGAAGGGCGATGCCCTCCGAGACCACGTGCGCCGGCACGTGCGCGGTGAGGGAAGGGGTGTCACCGGCCACGTGCTGGGGTGGGGAGGTGCCCAATCCCGTCGGCGCTGGCAGCGGTGGGCGGAGCGCAAAGGGTTGTCCGGCCCGCCCCTGCTAACCCTTCCCACCGCGCCAACACCTGCGCGGACCACGTGAGCAACAGGCTTGTTGCGATCCAGCGCTACTGCCTACTGGGTCGGCCACGCGTCTCCTCTACAACAACGAACTGTCTTTCTAGCACATTGCAAACTGCCTAAATCCGGAATCTATGCATTCTTTCTAACTGTATTACAACTTCATTAAAATCTAGCCTGTCTTTTAAAAACTACTATCACCAAAAGTGGAGACTTTTCTCCGAACCCTGATAGAACAGAAGCCAGTTCATTCTACCTGATCAACAGAGTGGCAAACAGAGATTTGAGTGTAATCTGTCGAAAAAAAACGTTACGACATAGTCGACAGGCCAGATATTTAGGTGTGACTATCAACAAAATGGTTCAAATGGCTCTGAGCACTATGGGGCTTAACATCTGAGGTCATCAGTCACCTAGAACTTAGAACTACTTAAACATAACTAACCTAAGGACATTACACACATCCTTGCTCGAGGCAGAGTTCGAACCTGCGACCGTAGCGGTCGCGCGGTTCCAGACCGAAGCGCCTAGAAACGCTCGGTCACAGCGGCCGGCGACTATCAACAGATCCCTGACGTTTGGGACGGTGTTTCTCAACCGGTGGGACGCGCTTCCTTTGGAGGTCCTGATAACACTAAATAGGGATGCGAGTCATTGAAAAGAAAAAATATATATATGAATCCCAAAACGAATTAAGTGACTGAAAGAAAACAAAAGCAAAATACATTCAGACATAGTCAATAAAAAATCAAAATTACCATTTACACAGACCAAAAAAAAAAAAAAGATGAAATGATCGTTTGGAAGTTTTAGCCAGTAGATCATAATGCACTTATAAATAGGACAGTATAAGCAGTGCACAGTGCATTTAATAATTAACTTTTCAATGCTAAATCAGCAACATGTTTTGTATTGGAAGGAGTGCTTAATTTTAGAAGTAGACACTCTGGCTTCTTTTCCTACGTTTAGCTGAGATCTTCAAAGCAACCAACGTACAAAAACTAGTTTCCCGAAGGCAGTATATTGAAAATGGTAGTAGTATACGAAATGTCCTTTGTTTCAGTGCTGAAAACTCATCGATACACCCTTCCTCATAATTGAAAGTGCGATTTATTACTAAATTGTATTTTGATTCCTCTTCACCTGCCATGAAGCCTATGAAGAAGGTGAACGTCGGAATCGTTTGGAGATTTCCCGGCAAATGGGTTTGGGTGCTTTTGCTACTAGTCAATTTCTTCAGACTGTAACTGAATGATACGAGTATCAGTTTGGCTGTACAAGTACGAAGTCGGTTCGAGAAGAGGCTTTTCTGTTGTAATCGAGTGAGGCGGGGAAGCGGCAATATTTCCTTTACTGTCCTTTCTGGGTACACACTAGATGTTGCACTTGTAACGCACTCTTAACCAGAATCGCCAGCCCCTCTTCGGCGCCGTTCCTGCGTCGATGAAATAAATGCTTACAGAAAGATTTCAAGGTCTGACATCGAAATTGGAAAACCTACATCGCTGACACCCATTGCAGTACCTGCTAGTGGTTCCTTGCATCCTCTGCTGTAATCTCGCCAAGTAAAAACAGCATAACAGTTGAAAGCTTCGTAGATCAATAGCCATAATTAAATCTAAACACCATAAGCTGTTCAGAAAACAAATTCAGTGTAGAAGCATTAAATATCGCGGAATCTATGTCCTCCGAAATGGCGCAGTGGTAACACATTGGACTTGTTTCCGTGAGCCCTAGCCATACGATTAAATAAATAAATAATTTGTATAATAAAAAGCTGCACGGGTTACTTATTTTTTCATGCTCAGAACAACGCGTTTCGAGAATTTATCCTCATTTTTAGGTGTATTTATTTACATAAATATTTTTTGTGACGTTTGCGTGTGTAATTTTCTACCTCTCTTGCACGGTAGTCGTCTTTTTGAGGTTATGCTGCAGTCGGAAAACTGACAAAATGAATCTTGGAATTTTTTTTATATGTTAATGAAAGAAATAGACAGTAATGGTGAAATAAATTATATGAAGTAATCCACAGGAGATGTAACACCTCTGGCTGTATACAAACTCTTAGCGAAATTGTACTGTCGTACTATCTCTAGAGCATGTTTTGATTACAAAAACAAGGCAAGGTGATGATTCGCGAGTGTGTGATATTCTGTGTAACGAAGGAGACATAATAGTTTTAAGCAGACAAACAAAACCAGTATCTCTAACATTAACATATAAAATACTACCCAAGATTCATTAGTCGGGTTTTCCGATTGCAGCATAACCTCAAAGAGACAACTACAGTGACTGAGAGACAGAAAATCATACTTGCAGAAATCAGAAAAAAATGTAGACAAATGAACATGGAATGGGTATAAATTCTCAAAATGCATTGTGCTAAGCATGAAAAAAATGAGTAACTGATGCAGTCTTTCGTTATTTGAATGATGAATGATACAGTTGCACACGTTCCAGAACATCGATTATAATGAACGAAATCGACCGATTTAATTAGAATACACTCCGTTACCCTTGTTTTATGTTCGTTGACGTTCAAGATTATGTCCATTTCGGGAAGTTGCTGTGACGGACCCTTTGCACACTCTGTTAGTATTACAAGCTTTAATTCATAACGAAAATGAAATGGAAGTGGGTGGGACGTATACGTATTCGCATTCATCAGAAGCCAAGGAGACTCTTTGCTCGATTCTAACACTCTGTTGGAATCACAAAGCCATCGGCAAACGACAAGCTTTAATTCGTAATGAAAATGAAATGGACGTGGGTGGGACGTATACATATTCACACTGATGAAAAGCCAAGGAGACTCTTTGCTGGATTCCAAGAGATAAGCGCAACAGTACGACGTAAGTTAAAATTGCATAATATACTGTAGCACCATAGACCTTAGTGCAAAGAGGAGAACTTTAACCGGTAGAGTGTGTCAAATGGCTGAGCATGGTGATAACATTGGTTCTCTATGACTTTTCAAAGCATCCGTCCCCCAAGGCTACGTGTAACGTCAAGTCAATGCGTAGAACTAGGTGACGTCGCCTTTGTGCTGGATAAGTCAGGAGAACGGCGGATAAACGGCGGCAGCTGTTTCTGATCCTCAGGTCGTCGGCGTGAGCACGCTTCTCACTTCTCCACGGGCCGGTGGCGCGTGCTGCGCCTTTTCAGCAGCCAAAAGCACATCTCTGTTCAGACACGTGTTCGCTTAGAGCGGGCTGTTAACCTCTGTGGCTCTCGTAACCTGTCATCGCTTTCAGATACAATTCAAGCGGTCAATGGCACACCGCCAGAAAACGACTCCTCGATCCCTTCTGGCCAATATATTCCGATTTTCCTGCTTTTTACTTTGTCATTGAGAGCTTTGTATAATACGCTACTACCTGCCGTACTGTGGTAGTCTCTCCATCTCTGTACACGATTTACACGTAACTTCTTCACTTACGCGTATGACATAGTCCAGCCTTACTCGCACATAGAACTGTAACGCAACATCGGTAGCTTTCGTATATTGTTGGATCCGAGAACATATTACTTGTTAAAACATTATGACGTATGCGGAGGAGGACAAAGACATTATCTCAAAGAAACAGTACGGATATAGCAGAAACAACTCGTATCAGACTCAGATTGCTTCATACGCACACGATATGCTGAAAGCAGCTTCAGATTCTAATGGAATCGGACAGTGCTTTTATTTTTAGTCACGTGTTGTAGAATACACGACACGATCTAACTGAATCAGAATCGTAACTTTGTATTTATCGTAAGCTGTTTCCGAATGACATAACTTGTTCTTATATTTTTATAAAGAGAAGTAAAACGTGAAATTAGCACAGGATTTATTTTCAGAAAATATAGTTACTTTTCATAATTACAATTTATTAATTTGTCGTAACCACATTTGAAAATATTGTCATTCTGAGTAATAATTTGACAGTATTTGTAAAAGAAATAATTGTGTATTAAAGTCTTTTTACGTAAAATCGAAACTGTGTAATATTGATGTACTGCGACTTCATGCAGTATCGTTGTTCTTGTTGGTGCATGTAGGTTGTCAGAGGAAGTCTGGTATTGAAATATAAAAGAGCTACACATGAAATGAAGAGAAATAAAAAAACAGACGGAAGAAACAGAAACCAGTAGTATTCAAATTTAAAGTGTAAAAAACTGATCATACCACCTTGATGTTAGAATACCTATCTCAGCGAGCTGTGTTTTCAACGTGCCATATTTTTGACGAAGAGCGACGAGAACTAGATGCGTCTTTAGTTTAGCTGTTATTTCGAAATTCCTTCTCGATTTAAATGGCTAAATCAGAGTTAGTGTTATTATACCTAAAAAAAAAGTACACGTGAGTAATCGAAGATTTTTAGAAGTAACAGACGGTTTCGCAATAGGTACTCTCCGCACTGCTAGATTTCAGAAACACACTACACTGTTTAGAACATTCTCCATTACTAACCGAGATACGACCATATTCAATATCTTATCAGACACTCAACTGTCTCGATAGCTTCTTAACTGGCTGAAACTAGTACGTTATACTTACTGAAGGGTGAATGTTCCACGAAAACGAAAGTAACATCGCGCGTGGCTCAAGGAAGCGTGACAGGATCTCTGATATCCTCAGTATGGAGTTTTTCACCATTATAGGCACAAACGAAAGGGGCGAGCAGAGGACAATGAAACAAGCGAATAATCCTAATAAAGATACGTCCCGAATCCATGACATATAGCGACTGAGTACATGAACATCTTATAACAGAGTCCCTTAAGACTCAAACTGCAGACGTACTCTTGAGTACAAGCATACAACACGTGCCTCACACGGCCACCGTTCACTGTCAGCTAAAGTAACGAACCTGTAATGTCCCGGGTTGAAGAGCAACTACTGTGCAGTGGTGGGTTCCTGCGGCGGGTCGAGACGAGATTGCAGGCTGTTGGTAGCGCATGATAACAGTATCGGAAAGTCGAACATTTTATTGCGATTCATGCTAATACAATCGTTTTGTAATGGAAAGACGTCACGACCAGTTGAGATGCCTGTAAGTTTCTACGGAGATTATGTAAAAGAACTTGCTCCCTTAATCCACTATAGCAGCAGTTTATCGTAGGTCACTGCAGCAACGAAGGGTGCCTAGTGACTGGAAAAAAAGCGCAGGTAATTCTCGTTTTCAGGAAGGGTCGCAGGACATTTGCATGTGATTATAGACCTATATCGTTGACGTCAGTCTTTTGTAGAACTATGGAACATGTTTTATGCTCATGTTTTATGAAGTTTTTTGAGAACGAAAATCTACTCTATAAAAAAAGATATGGATTCTGCAACCACAGATCTTGTAAAACTGAGCTCGCTCAGTTCCTCTACAAGATCCACAGCAATGTAGATTTTAGTGGTCAGGTTGAAGCCGTGTTCCTCGACTTCAAGAAGACATTTGATACTATCCCGCACTGCTGTTTAGTGAAAAAAAATAAAAGTTTACGTAGTATCGGACCAGATTTGCGACTGGATTCGAGGCTTCCTTGTAGATGGACATCAACCCGTCACTCTTAACGGAACAAAATCGACAGAAGGTAATTTCGGGGCTACCCCAAGGAAGTGTGATAGTATCGTTACTGTTTTCAACGTATACAAATGATCTAGTGCAAGGCGTTGGAAGCTCTTTAAGGTTGTTCGCGGACGATGCGGTTATCTATCAGGAAGTAGCAACGCCAGAAGACAGCGTCGATTTGCAGAACGACCTGCAGGGGACAGATGAGTGTTGCAGGATCTGGCAGTCGACTCTGAACGTAAATATATGTAACATCTCGCGGATAAAAAGGAAAAGAAATCCACTACTGTACAACTACACTACTGATGACAAATTACTGGAAACGGTATCTACTGTAAAATGTCTAGGAGAAATTATTCAGAACGGCCTTAAGCGTAATGACCATACGAAACAAATTTTAAGGATAGCAGATGCCAGACTAGGATTCGTAGGGAAAATGTTACGGAAATGTAACTCATCCTTGAAGCAAGGGGCATACAAAACACTACCTTGACCGACTCTTGAATAACGCTCATCAGTCTGGGATCCTTACCAGGGACACTTGAATAACTGTCGGTAAATCTCAGCATGATGTCTAATTTCCCTGATTTTCTCATCTTGATCACTTCGCGAGGCATATGCTGGAGTAAGTAGTGTGTTGCCCTCCTCTTGGAAAGTACGCAGAGTATTAACGGTAACCCTTTCCGTGATTCAAATCTCCTATTTCGTAGTGCAGTACTCTCGCGCCGATTAAGCGATCCTGTGACGAAACTTGCTTCGTTGGATCTTCTCTATTTCTTACTTTATTTAGACTAATAAGTTGTCCAGACCGATGAGTAAAGCTCAGGAACCGATCTTACAAGTGTTTTGTAAGCCACTTCTGTCATTAATGGATGCCATATCCTTAAGACACCGTTGTATCCTTAGATATCAAAGGAAATATTGAATATAATTAATGAATGGAGAAAACATAAAAATGCAGCAAATGAAACATTCGGAAGAAAATACCAAGTCTAAAATATAAGACTGACGGGAATGGCTAGAGGAATGGCTACAAGAGGAATGTAAAGATACAGAAGAATATATAACTAAGGGAAGATCAGAAAATACAGGAAAATTGAAGAGTCGTTTGGAGAAAAGAAATGCAACCGTATGAATATCAAGAGTTCAGACGGAAAACCGGTACTAAACAAAGAAGGGAAAGCTGAACGTTGGAAGGCGTATTTGGAGGGTGAAGGTCGTTTTATAGAGATGGAAGAGGACGTAAATGAAGATAAGGTAGGAAATATGATATCGAAGAAGAAATTGATAGAGAACTGCGCGACCTTAATCGAAACAAAGCCCCTGTAGGAGACCACATTTCGTCAGAACTACTGATAGCCTTGGAAGATCCAGCCATGACTAAACTATTCCACCTGCTACGCAAGATGTTTCAGACATCAAGAAGAATGTAATAATTCCAGTTCGAAAGAAAGCTGTTGCTGGCACGAGTGATGTTAACGAACTATCAGTTTAGTAAGTCATGGCTGCAAAGTACTAATTCGAACAACTGGTACAAGCCGACCTTGGGAATATCAGTCTGGATTCAGAAAGAAATGTAGGAACACACGAAGCAATACTGACCTTACGACTTATATTTGCATATAGGTTAAGGAAATGAATTTTATCCATATTGGATGCTGTTGAACTCCGTGACTGTTCCTTTATATGTTGTAGAAAAATTTCCGCTACCAGTCACAATAAAAGGCTATTTATTTGTCACAAGACCGGTTTCGGGCTTGCGCCCATCCTCAGGTGTTTATACATGCATGTACATGTTTATATTTCTGGGGATCAATAAAGATGAAGCGCCATTATTATAGTTACGCTGTGGTGACAGTTTTTCCTTTTAGTTACACACTTATTTTCATTTTCACGTCCATGGTTCAGTTTTACACTCAGTGTATTTCACGAGTGCACATCGTAATAGTGAAATATGCAGCTAAACTTTATAAAACTGAAATGTGGACATGAAAATGACAATAAGTGTGTAACTAAAAGGAAAAACTGTCACCACAGCGTAATTATAATAATCATGCTTCATCTTTATTGATCCCCAGCAATATAAACATGTACATGAATGTATAAACACCTGAGGATGGGCTCAAGCCCGAAACCGGTAGAGTGACAAATAAATAACCTCTTGTTGTGACTGGTAGCGGAAATTTTTCTACAACCTATGGTTAAGGAAAGGCTAAGCGGCGTTTATAGTCTTTGTAGATTCGAAGAAAGCTTTATAGAATATTGACTGGAATACACTGTTTGAAATTCTGAAAGTAGCATGGGTGAAATACAGGGAGTGAAAGGTTATATACAACTTGAACGGAAACACGACGGTAATTATAAAAGTCGAACGAGATGAAAGGGAAGTGCTGATTAAAATGGGAATGAAACAGGGTTGTAGGCTATTCCCAATGTTATACAATTTGTACATTGACCAAGAGGTGAGGGAAACCAAGGAAAAATTTGGAGAAGAGTTGAAAGTTCAGAGAGAAGAAATAAAAACTGTGGGTTTGCCGATGATACGGTAATTCTATCAGAGACAGCAAAGGACTTCGAAGAGCAGTTGAACGGATAGTGTTTTGAAAGGAGGATATAAGATGAGCGTCAACAGAATCAAAACAAGGGTAACGGATCGTAGTGGAATTAAATCAGGTGATACTGAGGGAATTTAATTAGGAAACGAGACAGTGAAAATAGTAGATGAGTTTTGCTATTTGACTGATGGCAGAAGCAGAGAGGATAAAAATGTAGCATGGCAATGGCAAGAAAAGCGGTTCTGAAGAAGAGAAAATTTGTAACCTCCCAACAGTTAAAATATTTATAACATTGACATTTTGTGTAACCTCCCAACAGATTATTATTCCGTAACCTACCAATAATAAAATGTGACTAACCTCCTAATAAAAAGTGACTCATACATAACCTTTTAATAATTAACTGACTGTGAATCTAAACTGGTAAATTTGGACGTCACCAGTGCTGCGTCATGGCCCTGAAAGATCATTCTGAATAAATTGAAAATTCTTACCTAAATAAGGTTGCCGGATAACGCTTATATATCTGCTCCTATAAGAAATTTTTCTGTCACAGCCCAGTGCAATGCTGGCCGCTAGATTTGTCATGTATAAAATGAAACGACTGATTTTTCTTTACGATAATCGGGATGACCATTGATTGCAGAAATTAGTAAATTCTTTAAATTCAGATGAATGATTGTCAAAAAGTTAATTTTATAAAAAGGTTTATTATTAAAAGATTTTTTGAAACATTTACATGGGACTTGATATAACAACAGTACAAATTTTGCTGTAACAAACTACATATACGGGTGGCTGCTTTTACCTTATACTACATTGCTCAGGCACCGCCTTCGCTCCCCACGACCGGCCCAGCCAACTCCATACACCAGACTGCTAGCTACTACTTAATCCTACTGCTGGGGCTACTACTAGTACTGCTGCCGGCACTGCTCTCTGGTCTGCGATTCTCTTACAGCTTACATATCGCAGGCAGCGCGTGAGCAATCCATCGAAATTACATCTGCTCGAGTGCGCTGTCAATAAATTCCTTAGTCATGGACCTCTTACAATTTGTTAACGTCGAATACAGACTTAAGTGTTTGGAAGCCATTTCTGAGGCTATTTGTACGGAGTGTTGCCATGTATGGACGTGAGACATGGACGATAGCTTATACAAGAAGAGAATAGAAGGTTCTGAAATGCTATGCTACAGAATAATGTTGAAGACTAGCTGGGTAGATCACGTATCTAAGTAGGAGGTACTCAGTAGAACTGGAGAAACAAGAAATTTGTGGCACTACTTCACTAAAAGAAGGGACTGGTTGACAGGACACATTCTGAGACATAAAGGGATGGCCAGTTTAGTATTGGAGCGAAGTATGGTGGGTTTCCCAGAACTATATTCTGCACCCGCGCCTGCATCTATATCTACATCTACATCTACATTTAAATTTATACTCCGCAAGCCACCCAACGGTGTGTGGCGGAGGGCACTTTACGTGCCACTGTCATTACCTCCCTTTCCTCCTCCAGTCGCGTATGGTTCGCGCGGGAAGAACGACTGCCGGAAGGCCTCCGTGCACGCTCGAATCTCTCTAATTTTACATTCGTGATCTCCTCGGGAGGTATAAGTAGGGGGAGGCAATATATACGATACCTCATCCAGAAACGCACCCTCTCGAAACCTGGACAGCAAGCTACACCGCGATGCAGAGCGCCTCTCTTGTAGAGTCTGCCACTTGAGTTTGCTAAACATCTCCGTAACGGTATCACGCTTACCAAATAACCCTGTGACGAAACGCGCCGCTCTTCTTTGGATCTTCTCTATCTGCTCCGTCAACCCGACCTGGTACGGATACCATACTGATGTGCAATACTCAAGTTTAGGTCGAACAAGTGTTTTGTAAGCCACCACCCTTGTTGAGGGACTACATTTTCTAAGGACTCTCCCAATGAATCTCAGCCTGGTACCGGTATTACCAACAATTAATTTTATTTGATCATTCCACTACAAATCGTTCCGCACGCATACTCCCAGATATTTTACAGAAGTAACTGCTACCGAATCTGTTGTTGAGAAGCGTACGAACACTTCGACTGAAATGTGCAGGAGCTCCATCGTGCATGAACCACATGTTGTGTCGTACTTGTAACGGCACATGTTGTAGCATCACAAGTAGAGTATCCCGTATGAAATCATTATAACGTGCTCCACTGAGCGTAGGTGGAAGAACATGGGGCCCAATCAAGACATCACCAACAATGCCTACCCAAACGTTAACAGAAAATCTGTGTTGACGTCGTGATTGCACAATTGCGTGCGGATTCTCGTCAGCCCACACATGTTGATTGTGAAAATTTACAATTTGATCACGTTGGAATGAAGCGTCATCCGTAAAGAGAACATTTGCACTGAAATGATTGACACATTGTTGGATGAACCATTCGCAGAAGTGTACCCGTGGAGGCCAATCAGCTGCTGATAGTGCCTGCACACGCTGTACATGGTACGGAAACAACTGGTTCTCCCGTAGCACTCTCCATACAGTGACGTGGTCAACGTTACCTTGTACAGCAGCAACTTCTCTGACGCTGACATTAGGGTTATCGTCAACTGCACGAAGAATTGCCTCGTCCATTGCAGGTGTCCTCGTCGTTCTAGGTCTTCCCCAGTCGCGAGTCATAGGCTGGAATGTTCCGTGCTCCCCAAGACGCCGATCAATTGCTTCGAACGTCTTTCTGCCGGGACACCTTCGTTCTGGAAATCTGTCTCGATACAAACGTACCGCGCCACGGCTATTGCCCCGTGCTAATCCAATGGGCATCTGCAACTCTGCATTTGTAAACATTGCACTGACTGCAAAACCACGTTCGTGATGAACACTAACCTGTTGATGCTACGTACTGATGTTCTTGATGCTAGTACTGTAGAGCAATGAGTCGCATGTCAACACAAGCACCGAAGTCAACATTACCTTCCTTCAATTGGGCCAACTGGCGGTGAATCGAGGCAGTACAGTACATACTGATGAAACTAAAATGAGCTGTAACATGGAAATTAAGCGTTTCCGGACACATGTCCACATAACATCTTTTCTTTATTTGTGTGTGTGGAATGTTTCCTGAAAGTTTGGCCGTACCTTTTTGTAACACCCTGTATATTGTGAAAAGCAATGGTCCCATTAACACTCCCCTGTGGCACGCCAGAGGTTACCTTACCGTCTGTAGACGTCTATCCATTGAGAACAACATGCTGTGTTCTGTTTGCTAAAAACTCTTCAATCCAGCCACTCTGCTGGTCTGATATTCCGTAGGCTCGTGCTTTGTTTATCAGGCGACAGAAGATGAAAGAAGTGTGGGATATGGCACAAACAGTTCTAGGAGCTCGCACCCTCAACGTGTCGCAGGTCAGAGGGTGGCGAGGTCTTGTGCAGCAGCGCGCCACGACGGATAGCTCCCGCTGGTGGCTGCCGTCTCGTCTCCGCCCCCGCTCCGTGTTTTCCTGGAAAGGCGAGGGTGCGGCGCTTCCGGCCCTGCCTCTGGGCTGGCCGCGTCCACCCCGGCTGAGGAGCCTGAGGTCGGCGACCGGCGCTGCGTGGCCTTGAACCGCCGCTCCGCGCGGGGGCAACGGCTCCGCGGATGACGCCGCACAGCCTCTCGCATCCCTCCACTGGAGCCGCGGGTTGCCTACCGGCCGGGCGTCAGCACAGCTCGCTCCGTCCTCACGAAAAATGCGGGCGCCGCAACGAGCCTGTGACGTCACGCTAGTCGCCTTATGCTCCACACTTCGCGAACGCTTAGCTCCGTGCAGGACCCACATGCAATCAATATGTAACTGAAAAGTTACCAACTTTACTTTGTTGTGCTATCGAGAGCTTGCATGTCTTAAACGGCGGAGTCAAGAATTACTATACCCTTCTGAGATATTCATCTTTTGGATCTGCCGCTTTTGTCTTTCTTTCCGCGTTTGCAGTTAAATGATTGGATACACACTACTGGCCATTAAAATTGCTACACCACGAAGATGACGTGCTACAGACGCGAAATTTAACCGACAGGAAGAAGATGCTGTGATATGCAAATGATCAGCTATTCAGAGCATTCACACAAGGTTGGCGCCGGTGGCAACACATACAAAGTGCTGACATGAGGAAAGTTTCCAACCGATTTCTCATACACAAACAGCAGTTGACCCGCGTTGCCTGGTGAAACATTGTTGTGATGCCTCATGTGAGGAGGAGAAATGCGTGTCATCACGTTTCCGACTTTGATAAATATCAGATTGTAGCCTACCTCGATTGCGGGTTTGTCGTATCGCAACATTGCTGCTCGGGTTGGTCGAGATCAAATGACTGTTAGCAGAATATGGAATCGGTGGGTTCAGGAGGGTAATACGGAACGCAGTGCTGGATCCCAACGGCCTCGTATCACTAGCAGTCGAGATGACAGGCATCTTATCCGCATTGGCTGTAACGGATCGTGCAGCCACATCTCGATCCCTGAGTCAACAGATGGGGACGTTCGCAAGACAACAACCATCTGCACGAACAGTTCGACGACGTTCGCAGCAGCATGGACTATCAGCTCGGAGACCATGGCTGCGGTTACCCTTGACGCTGCATCAGAGACAGGAGCACCTGCGATGGTGTACTCAACGACGAACCTGGGTGCACGAATGACAAAACGTAATTTTGTCGGATAAATCCAGGTTCTGTTTACAGCATCATGATGGTCGCATCCGTGTTTGGCGACATCGCGGTGAACGCACATTTGGAAGCGTCTATTCGTCATCGCCATACTGGCGTATCACCCGGCGTGATAGTATGGGGTGCCATAGGTTACACGTCTCCGTCACCTCTTGTTCGCATTGACGGCACTTCGAACAGTGGACGTTATGTTTCAGATGTGTTACGACCCGTGGCTCTACTCTTCATTCGATCCCTACGAAACCCTACATTTCAGCAGGATAATGCACGACCGCATGTTGCAGGTCCTGTACGGGCCTTTTCGGGATACAGAAAATGTTCGACTGCTGCCCTGCCCAGCACATTGTCCAGATCTCTCACCAACTGAAAACGTCTGGTCCATGGTTTTCGAGCACCTGGCTCGTCGCAATACGCCAGTCACTACTCTTGATGAACTGTGGTATCGTGTTGAAGCTGCATGGGCAGCTGTACCTGCACACGCCATCCAAGCTCTGATTGACTGAATGCCCTGGCGTATCAAGGCCGTTATTACAGCCAGAGGTGGTTGTTCTGGGTAGTGATTTCTCAGGATCTATGCACCCAAATTGCGTGAAAATGTAATCACATGTCAGATCTAGTATAAAATATTTGTCTCATGGATATCCGTTTGTCATCTGCAGTTCTTCTTGGTGTAGCAATTTTAATGGCCAGCAGCTAGAAGTAAGTAAGTTAACAAATTTGAATGTTTTCTTTCACGCCTATGTTATGGAGTAATATTGTGGGCAACTTCTCACTTAGGCAGAAGCGTACTTTGCATAAAAGAAAGTAGCTAGAATTATGTATGGAGTCCAGACACGTGCATCTCTTGCACACATCTCTTTAAGCACCCGAGAATACTAATCACAGCCTCACAGTACATTTATTCATCTACGAAATTTGTTAACAAGAATCCATCACAGCTTGTTTGTAACAGAGATATTTACAACACTAGAGAGAAGAAAGTTCTTCATTATCCTTTAATGAATGAACGTACCCACAGAAAGGTGTGAAATATGCAGCTATAAAACTTTTCGAACCTCTACCCACGGAAATACAAAGGCTGACAGATAGCAGATGTGTTTTCAAACGTGACGCTTGTCCTTAAAAACTCTATCCATACCGTAGAGGAAGTACTGAATAGGCATAATTAATCTTTTTAGAGAAAGAAAACCTGTAACTGGCCAGCCTTTTTTTAATGGAACTATATCAGTTTTTTGTGCGACGGATGTGAAACGAAAGACTCTCTTAGGTCCAGTCACGTGTGAGGCTAATGGATGGTTGCTTTACGCTGAATCTGCTCTCTGTTTACGAGAGAGACTGTTTTTTAGGACGCTTGCAAAACCCGCGATCGCACTTAAAGGTCGCGAGTGTTTTTCTGTTAGTTTCACTGTCTTTTACAGAAAGCGACATGCGGATATTTTGCTACAAGAAGGAAAATTTAGTTTGCATTTTCGTAATTTTGCTAAAAAGCTGATTATATGTGCGTTGATTAGTTCCTGGGTTCTGTGGTGCCTGGTACAGATGCCAGCGACTGCGCAGATTCTCCCCTCCAGCCCGTCCGTTGGGCCTCGCGCGCTGACCTGCCCGCGCGCGCGCACACACACACACACACACACACACACAAACTGCCCCTTGTGTCCGCTTTTGCTCTCCCTCCTCGCCGGATCACATCGTGTCCGACCCTCCTCGGCAAGGGAATGTCATTCGCAAGAGGCAGCGAAGACGGCACTGCGTCCAAATCGAGTTCAACTCGGTCGCTAAATAGTAGAGTCGACACAACACGCAACGCGAATCGAGTAACGCCTACACTTCTGCTGCTACCTGTGTTCAGATTTTACGACTAAAGGTCGATTCACATCAGAAGCGAACGGCAACCAATGTCAACAGAAATTGTGGTGTGCTTACATTAGGCGGAACGTCAACTCAACGTAACTTATCCTAGTCCAGTATCGGACGACAAAAGTGAATTTATGGGATACCGTCAATAGTAAAGTCGGAATACAGTATCAGAATGAAGCCACTAACATCGATAAACCTATTAATGATCGAAGCAAGATTAAAAACGGATGTTGCCGACAAAGACTGTATGGTAAACAGCTGTCATTTCAAACATTTCAAAACGCCATTATTTATTTGCTGGAGAAAATGTACAGAATGTTGAATAGCAATGTCACGTATCCTTACAGGAGGCAGAATTGGTCAAAACTAGAAAAAAATGTTTCTTTGGCAACCAAGAAGTATTGAGATATGGGCCGTTTTACTTGTGACTAATGATGTGTTGTAGCTATTTACAGAAGCAGGTTTCTCAAGAGATGGCATAGTAAATTTCCACAATACGCACGTGTGCACAGGCGTAAACTCTCGGGCACTCATGGAGGTTTGGCATCAGGATCGTTTCAGTGACGATGTATAGGCAAGAATTGCAGGCGCGCGATGAATTCCCACGCTACTGGGGAGCGTTAGCCTTGCAGGAAGAGAACTGTTGCGGTTTATGCGGTTTATTGTCTATAGTTGTTCGACAGTACCTCACCGCAGCATGTCATGGGCGATGGATTGATCGGGAATGTTAGTGGCCTGGCCTCCTCATTCAGTGCACTTGAATCCGTTGGATTTATAACTGTGGAAACATTTAAAGGCATTGGTATATGCCCAACCCATCGACAATGTGCAGGCATTACAAGAGCGTGCGACCAGTCCAAGTTAGGCAGCCCGAACAGAGATCGAATGTATTTATAATGGGGTATGATTGACTGCGAAGAAGGGCTGAGGAATTTGTCAGGGTGTAACACTGCCTGTAGTGCCTGCTTCTATGAAACAGACAGATGGAAATGAGAGTACAGATTGACTCATATCTTAAAAGCTACTGGTTCCGGACATACGATTACCGGAAGTTTTCTTCTTGTTTTGATCAATACAACCTCCTGCATACATACAAACACGTAAGAAAACAAAAACAGAAATTCTTTACCGTACACGTTTTTTTTCCCTTTGTAAGTGCCAAATAACGCCAAAAACAATTGTAATTTCCTCCTTCATTAGAGGTGACCTTTTCACTGATAAAAAAGATTAGTTGATGAAAACTGATTCATCAATTTATGTCTTATTTATGCACTGTGAGCAGTTTTTTCCTCTGTATAGGTATTATAAAACCTAATTCAGTTTTCGTTTTCACCCATCTCTCATCTTTTGTGGACGACCACTCACAGAAAAACTGTCTCAGTCCTCACGGCAACTTCGCAGTGTATCACAAAAACGAAGCAAACAGTAAAATGATGACTAAGAAGGGACAAAAGCACAAAACCCACTACCATAGAGTGAGTGAGCACCTTCAGACTAGGTTAACTTCCAATGATGGCAGACGATGCTATTCGTCCCACATCAGCGTCAACATCAAACTTTTTTCCCGAAGAAAGTTGATGTTGATGTCTCGCTCTGGCCCGTCTATTTCCGTTGACGGCCTGTACGAATGCTGCCATTTGAAACGCTGGGAGGAATGTTTTGAAGCTCCATTTCCCTCGGTCAAGCGTGAACTGGCGTTAGTGCATCATGACAGCGATCTTAATTATCCACCTTTAAGTTGTGCCGTTTCACAAGCTGTAAAATTTTATCAAGTAATAATTTTTTTGGAAGTAATAGATACAACTTTGTACTTTAGCCTTTTTGTCTTTTTTTAGTTTGTAATTGTCACATGAGCTACAAAAAGATTTCCTCAATGCAGCTTTTTCATTGTTGAAAGGCGTTTGTTATATGTTAATGTTCTTATTTATGCAAGTGTAAGGCTTTTTTTCGTCCGGGTATTGTAAACACTACATGGTTGCCGCGCGGAGAAGCCGCGCAGTTTGAGACGCCATGTCACGGATTGCGCGACCTCTCCTGCCGGAGGTTCGTCCTCCCTTGGCCAAGGGTGTGAGTGCTGTTCTTAGCGTAAGATAGTTTAAGGTAGTTTAAAGTAGTGTGTAATTCTAGGGACCGATGACCTCAGCAGTTGGTCCCTAAGGAATTCACACACATTTGAACTTTTTTTTTTAACTACATCGTTTTCCACTTTCAGATATTCGGCTGTAGTGTGGGAGAATAATCGAAGGGAAAATATAAAGTCCTCATGCAGTCTTAGCGATGTATGACGTAAACAAAGGCAGTAATGAAATAAAGATTAAAAAGATGCAGGAGAACAAAATCCACTTCTGTACCACAAATGTGCTCGATGAGAATTACCTATCTCCTGATGCTAGTAGTCGAAGCCACCGTTCTACGTCAAACTTATCGTGAAAACCAGCTTCAACACAATACCACAGTTCATCAAGAGTAGTGACTGGCGTATTGTGACGAGCCAGTTGCTCGGCCACCATTAACCACACGTTTTCCGTTAGTGAGAGCTCTGGAGAATGTCCTGGCCAGGGCAGCAGTCGAACATTTTCGGTATCCAGAAAGGCCCATACAAGACCTGCAACATGCGGTCGTGCATTATCCTGCTGAAATGTAGGGTTTCGCATGGATCGAATGAAGGGTAGAGCCACGGGTCGTAACACATCTGAAATGTAACGTCCGCTGTTCAAAGTGCCGTCAATGCGAACAAGAGGTGACCGAGACGTGTAACCAATGACACCCCATAGCATCACGCCCGGTAATACGCCAGCAATCCGCAGCTCGTGGTCGTGCGATAGCGTTCTCGCTTCCCGCGCCCGGCTTCCCGGGTTCGATTCTCGGCGGGGTCAGGAATTTTCTCTGCCTCGTGATGACTGGGTGTTGTGTGATGTCCTTAGGTTAGTTAGGTTTAAGTGGTTCTAAGTTCTAGGGGACTCATGAGAGCAGCTGTTAAGTCCCATAGTGCTCAGAGCCATTTGAACCATTTTGATACGCTAGCATGGCGAAGACGAATACACTTTTCCAATGTGCGCTCACCGCGATGTCGCCAGACACGGATGCCACCATCATGATGCTGTAAACAGAACCTGGATTTATCCGACAAAATTACGTTTTGTCATTCGTGCAACCAGGTTCGTCGTTGAGTACACCATCGCAGGCGCTCCTGTCTGTGATGCAGCGTTAAGGGTAACCGCAGCCATGGTCTCCGAGCTGATAGTCCATGCTGCTGCAAACGTCGTCGAACTGTTCGTGCAGATGGTTGTTGTCTTGCGAACGTCCCCATCTGCTGACTCAGGGATCGAGACATGGCTGCACGATCCGTTACAGCCATGCGGATAAGATGCCTGTCATCTCGACTGCTAGTGATACGAGGCCTTTGGGATCCAGCGCGGCGTTCCGTATTACCCTCCTGAACCCATCGATTCCATATTCTGCTAACAGTCATTGGATCTCGACCACGCGAGCAGCAATGTTGCGATACGATAAACCGCAATTGCGATAGGCTACAATCCGACCTTTATCAAAGTCGGAAACGTGATGGTATGCATTTCTCCTCCTTACACGAGGCATCACAACAACGTTTCACCAGGCAACGCCGGTCAACTGCTGTTTGTGTATGAGAAATCGGTTGGAAACTTTCCTCATGTCAGCACGTTGTAGGTGTCGGCACCGGCGCCAACCTTGTGTGAATGCTCTGAAAAGCTAATCATTTGCATATCACAGCATCTTCTTCCTGTCGATTAAATTTCGCGTCTGTAGCACATCTTCGTGGTGTAGCAATTTTAATGGCCAGTAGTGTATATCCCCAAACTTGGAAGTTATTGTTAAAGTAAAAGTGGCGAAACTAAACGGTTCAGTAGATCCGCCACATATTTTTTACAGTTTTAGTTTTCATCAATATACAGACCTAAGAACTTAGAATTTTCTGCCTTGTTTGTTATTTCATGATAGTATAATACTAAGTTAAGAAGAGATGGTACAGTTTTTTTAAAGCTAGCTCGTTTGGGCGAAACCAGACAGTATTTTTCACAATAACGTCATTTGCTATATTCCCTGTTGGTGCACCTTTGCCGTCCTTCACAACTGTTGTGGATTGGCAGGAGGGTCAACCCACTAATGTAAGAGGAAGCCGAAAGGCACGCGTTTTAGCTCATGCAGGCTGGCGTGAGGTCTGGAACAGGACAAGGAATTTAGACTAGAAAAATAGGATGTAGCTGACGGTACATGAATCAATATCAATAGTAACTGATAATGGCGCCTTGCTAGGTCGTAGAAAATGACGTAGCTGAAGGCTATGCTAAACTATCGTCTCGGCAAATGAGAGCGTATTTTGTCAGTGAACCATCGCTAGCAAAGTCGGTTGTACAACTGGGCGAGTGCTAGGAAGTCTCTCTAGACCTGCCGTGTGGCGGCGCTCGGTCTGCAATCACTGATAGTGGCGACACGCGGGTCCGACGTATACTAACGGACCGCGGCCGATTTAAAGGCTACCACCTAGCAAGAGTGGTGTCTGGCGGTGACACCACAACAACAATGCTTATATCATTTAGAACTACGACTAAAACTGTCTCATCAGCCAAATAAAACGGCAGATCGTTTAGCGTAAAGCAAGAACAGTGCAGATGATGTGGCGACGTTTTTTGTATTGGTACATGTGTTCACTCTGGATGTATTTGCAGTGACCTGTATTAGCTGCCTGACCCTGCGCATCCACGTCTTTACAAACAGAGAATAGCGCTGAACGATATTCCCACATCGCCTTTATGAACGTTTGAACTCTGCTGGGGACAATTTCAACGAGGTGTCTGAATGTCTATGAAGGAATGACAGCCCATTCTTCCTCGACAGCCGAACCAAAGTAGGTGGTGATGACGGACGCCGAGATCTGGATCGAAGTCGACGTTCTAAGTCACCCCAAAGGTGTTGCAGTGGGTTCAGGTAGTGACTCTGGGCAGGACAGTCCATTTCAGGAAAGTGATTGTTCACAAAGCATTTCCTGACTGAGGCTGCTTGACAGGATGCACTGTCATACTGATACAAACAGTAGCTGACTCCGAAGTTCGTCCTCTACTATTCGCAGTACACAATACTATAAATACTTCCATATTGTCCCACATATAACGTTTTCTCAAGTTCAATTAAGGGACCTCACCCTAACCGCGAAAAACCGGCCAACAACTTAACACCAGTTCCTCTGTATTTCATTGTTGGTACTACACATGATGGCGTGTAACGTTCTCTAGGCGTTAGCCAAACCCCAACCATTTTATCAGAATACCACAGGGTACAGTGTAATTCATCACTCCAAATCACTTCTTTCTATCCACCCTTCCTGTGACGTCGTTCGTTACATTACCTCAAGCGACGCTTAGCTCTGACTATAGAATTGCGTGGCTTACGAAGGGCTGCTCGTGCACTCTCTACCCCAGCTGGTCTCCTTACAACCCTTAACGCTTATTGCACGTCATTTTTTACTACCACCTTCCCCAATTCTCCATGGTCACTGTCCATTAGTACATGCGGTCTGCGTGGTACTGGTTTTGCTGTGGTTGTTCCTTCGCGTTTCCAATTCACCACCTCATCACCAACAGTGGACTTGGGCAATTTTAGAAGGGTTGAACTGTCACTGATGGATTGGTACTCGGATGATACCTTGGGACTAGACAACATTCTAAGCCACGCAGCGCTTCTGATTGACCCATTCTGCTGTTACTGGTCCACTACTGACAACAGAATACACCCCGCCTCCTTTTAACCGTATTTTATGGACGGTAAGCCGCACTTCTTTCTTCGGAAAATTGCCTTCAAAATTCAGGTGCGTCTTGTACTCGAAATTAATATAAAAAATCCAGTGTTTGATCTAAAATTACCGTCAGTCTTGAAAATGGCCATATATTCGATGCCGCGCGAAATCTATAACTATCTGGAAACAATGGATTTAACTGGTAGCAACAGTGCACCGATGCGATGAACGTCAGTTGCAGGGATTTACAAGCTTGCTAACACTCTCTCCCTCCCACCCCGCCGTCACAAACCCAGAACACTGACTAGCCTATAATGCATCATTGCAGTCTACGGAGTCAGTGAACTTGAATTGAAAGTGATTTATAGTATCGGTAATAGTACAATGTTTTTGTTAGTAGTTACTTTGGTAAAGGAAAAAAAAGGGATTCAAAGATTGAAAGTAATAGCATAACCATAAGAACATCGACACAAAAGAACTGAGCGGCATTTCGGTCCTCCACCAACAGAAAAAAAACCATTCGCGATTGGCGGGCTAGTAAAGCAGAACTAAAAAAAAGAGGAAACCTAAATGCCCAAATAGAGGACTGAATGCTAAATGGCCAAAAATAGTAGATGACGTACTGAAATGGATTAAAGTTGTTTTGGTTGGCAGGAGAGCCAACACCGTGTTACTAGAAGGAAGCCGAAAGGCACACGTTTTAGCTCACACAGGCTGGCGTGAGGTCTGCAACAGGACAAAGAAATTAGAATTTAGAAAAACGGACGTAGCTGGTGGAATACTTAACTTTAATCCGTTAATGAAGAACGTCGGTCTTGACGGTACATGAATCAATATCAGTAGTAACTGATAATGGCGCCTTGCTAGGTCGTAGAAAATGACGTAGCTGAAGGCTATGCTAAACTATCGTCTCGGCAAATGAGAGCGTATTTTGTCAGTGAACCATCGCTAGAAAAGTCGGTTGTACAACTGGGCGAGTGCTAGGTCGTCTCTCTAGACCTGCCGTGTGGCGGCGCTCGGTCTGCAATCACTGATAGTGGCGACACGCGGGTCCGACGTATACTAACGGACCGCGGCCGATTTAAAGCCTACCACCTAGCAAGTGTGGTGTCTGGCGGTGACACCACAAAAGTATGTCGTCAAAGTGGCATTGGAATAATGATCCAAATACACGCTTCTAACCCAGCACTACAGTGGAACATAATAGACTTTAAGGATGGAGTTGGTTGGTGCTACAGGTTTATGAAGCCTCACGGAATTAGCATGCGAACCAAAACCAAAATATCTCAGAAATGTCACAAGAGTATGAGGATAAAATATTATCTTCCCGTCGCTTTATTATTCAAAATAGAAAGAAAACCAGTGTGGATCAAAAATTGTTCAAAAAATGTTCAAATTTGTGTGAAATCTTATGGGACTTAACTTCTAAGGTCATCAGTCCCTAAGCTTACTCACTACTTAACCTAAATTATCCTAAGGACAAAGACACACACCCACGCCCGAGGGAGGACTCGAACCTCCGCCGGGACCAGCTACACAGTCCATGACTGCAGCGCCTCAGACCGCTCGGCTAATCCCGCGCGGCTCAAAAATGGTTCAAATGGCTCTAAGCACTATGGGACTTAACATCTCAGGTCATCAGTCCCCTAGACTCAGAACTACTTAAACCTAACGAACCTAAGGACATCACACACATCCACGCCCGCGGCAGGAGTCGAACCTACGACCGTAGCAGCAGCGCGCTTCTTTACTGAAGCGCCTAGAACCGATCGGTCACAGCGGCCGGCACCAGTGTGGAACCAAGCCAAACAGCGAATATGAACAAAACTCCTCTAATATTTGATTTGTCGAATAACAGAACTGTTGCCGTGAAAGGTGTTAAAACAGTAACTGTAAAGACAAGTGGGCATTAAAAAATGCACTACACTGTCGCCCTTTCATGTTGTGCTGACGGTAGTAAACTTAATCCAATGATCATTTTGAAGCGCAAAATAATACCAAAACCTTCTGAAATGCCGCCAGGTGCTGTTGTTCACGTACATGACAAGGGCTGGATGGACGAGGCTGGTATGAAAGTATGGATTAACAAAGTGTGAGAGAGAAGGAAAGGTGCTCTACTGATGAAGAGTTCTGTTCTTGTGCTAGTCATTTGAAAAAGTCAGCGAAACACAAGTTGAGACAGGGACATATAGTGCATGCTGTTATTCGGGGAGGACTTATTTCATATTTGACCTCTTGATGTCTCGATAAATAAACCATTTAAAGTACATATAAGAGAGGAATGAAACAAATGGATAATGTCTGAAACACAACATCAATTCATGCCGAAGGGAGCTTTAAAAAGACCTAAAATCAAACAAGTGTGTCAGTGGGTAAAACGGTCGCTGTGTAGAGTGAGTGCAGACGTTATTGTTAAATCTTTGAATAATTGCGGCATAAGTAACGCTCTCGATGGCAGTGAAGACCATCTTATATATGATGAGGACAACGGTGTTTACGAAGAGGAAGAAGAAGAAGAAGAAGAAGAAAGTTGAGATGACGGTTTTGGAGGATTTTAAATGTCAAATGGTTCAAATGGCTCTGAGCACTATGGGATTTAACATCTGAGGTCATCAGTACCCTATAATTTAGAACTACTTAAACCTAACTAACCTAATGACATCACACACATCCATACCCGAGGCACGATTCGAAACTGCGACCGTAGCGGTCGCGCGGTTCCAGACTGTAGCGCCTAGAACCGCTCGGCCGCAACGGCCGGCTTTAGATGTCAGTTGGCCGGCCGAGGTGGCCGAGCGGTTCTAGGCGCTACAGTCTGGAACCGCGCGACCGCTACGGTCGCAGGTTCGAATCCTGCCTCGGGCATGGATCTGTGTGATGTCCTTAGGTTAGTTAAGTTTAAGTAGTTCTAAGTTCTAGGGGACTGATGATCTTAGAAGCCTAGTCCCATAGTGCTCAGAGCCATTTGAACCATTTTTTTGATGTCAGTTCGGTTTTATAAATTAATACTTTTTTTAGTCAGGCTTTGCAGTCTAATAATAAAATTGGGAGGACGACGGTTCAATCGCGTGTCCGTATATCCTGATTTAGGTTTTCCGTGATTTCCCCAAATCGCTCCAGACAAACGGCGGGATGGGTCTTTTGAAAAGGCGCGGCCGAATTCCTTCCCCGTCCTTGCCTAATCAGATGAGACCGATGACCTCGCTGTCTGGTCTCCTCCCCCAAACAACGCAAACGCAAAACACAATAAAATTATTGTAAATGTTATCTTCTAAAAAATACTTAAAAATTAAGGTGCGTCTTATAGTCCGTAACGTCTTATAGTCCGAAAAATACGGTATACTTTCAGGTCCGCCTTCGTGACATCTAGTGGTCAATTCCGCATTACACAGAGGTGTCTTAATACTTATGATCCGATAATGTTCTTGCACTGCACAGTTGAAGTACCACTCTTCCGGTGTGTATGATTTTGCTATCCTCCAAGTAAATTTACGGCATTCCTTACTCCGTCTGACGAGGGATTAAGGAAGCGCAGCATTCGCACGGAAGAGGCCTCTTGCTAAATGCTCGTCCAAGCAGTTCCTTGAGCAAGAAGGAGCTGGTCCGCGTGGGGATGTCGTGAGTGGGGTGGGTGCAGGTGACGGGCGGATGCTGTATCCCGGCTGCAGGGCGCCCACGCGCCGCCTCCCGCGTCGTCCCAGAGGGCTTCGCCCGCCCCTCGGCTATTCAAAGTTGCCGCATCACGCGTTTTAACAGAATTTCGGTTAGGCGAGCGGCTGCGGGCGACATTCAATATGCCAGCTCGTTGGCGGGCTTTTGACTGGCCGAGGGGGAGGAGGCTGGCAGAGGCGAAGCCGGCTGCGGGGGCGGCCCGGCGGCGGCGCGCCACCCCGCATCTACATACATCTACACCCCCGCTGCGCAGGCACTTACAGCGCGTGCCGGAGAAGGGATGCGAAAAACCGACCGATTGTAACGGTACCGGTATTTTAATTCTGAGTAACTGGCATTTTTCGGTATTTATTCGGTCTCGGTTAAAATTTTTACTAATAAATGGGTAAAAAAAAAGAAATATAAATCAGCCACAGCAGCAGCGCTAATTTTTTTGTTTTTTAAATAAACCGTTTTTTTAAGAAACGAGTAATTTTTATCTGTAAAATTTCCATCGCTCTGAAATACGGCGTTATTATAGAAAATGGGAAAAGCAATCTGTTCTATTTTAATAGCAATGCCGACAGGTACGAGCAACAAACACGTGGCATAAGAACTGGTACGACATTGCTGAGACAGTAATGTTTGTTACCACGTGGCCTGGCCTACAGGATGGTACGTTTGTACATGCAGTGTGCAGACTTGCTCCATCTGGTCTACATGGTAGTTTCGCGCTATCGTTGTCGGACTTTAGTCGTATTACAGAATGGCACCATCCCTAGTCTAGAAGTATTTTACGAAGTGCGGTACAAGTGAAACACAATGCTCCATTTCCTTTAAAAGGTTAAGAACTGGAGGAGCCACAACAAACTTGTGAGATCAAATAAGGAGAAAATTTATAACTTAACAATTCATTCATAGTCTACAATAAAAATTGAAAGTAGCTGATCTGTTGCTGTGCCTACGTAATATGCCGTTATCTGCTTGCAGCCTCGAAAACTAACACAGTAACACGAAAAATAGATTTCTTCAACCTCAGTTTTCACCCTTTAGCACTGACTACAATGACAAATAAATAGTGAGTTTTGAGCACAGTTTCATAAAATCAGAATCAGTAGGAGAATACTGGTGATTTTTTGTAGTATTCAGCAACTGATCTCTTTTCAAGAAAAGCAATTAATCGTCAAAGCGCGTGAGCCTTGGTAAAAATTGCTGTTTTGAAGAGCGCGCCGCAGCGCGTTGTGTGAAGCAGTCGCCTTCCGTTTCTGGCGGTGCCGCCGCTGTGGCAGTCGCAGCTTTGGTGTCTCCCTCTGGTGGGAAAGGGGAAAGGTTGCCTGTTCACGTGCATTTAAGGGGCGCTATAAGCTCGCCGGTGGGTTAGTTAGTCAGTCGGAGTGAGTCTGGGTCAGTCACTCGTCACCAGTTGCTGGTCTGTCTCTCGTCCGCATTTATGCCACAGTCAGTGTCTGTCTCTCGTCTGGAGTGCCAGTATGTCTGTCCTTCGTATCAACCTTTAACGCCGGTTACATCGATCGGTTGGTCGGTCGCGCACTGAGACACAAGATGACTTGTCCGTCTTGAGCGTCGGCGCATGTGAGGTCGCCACGTGAGTCCAGTGGGCCGCGCAGTATAGCGAGGGATAGTGGTTTCGCGGTCGACACAAGAGCAACAGGAGTCAACCCACGACATCAGTCTGGCCGGTGCGAACTGCGACGCCGTGGTGTAACTGGTTCTCCGAGCGCTTCTGGGCCCCTTCAGTTACCATCTTGTGGAGCTTGGCTCTGTCCTTTCCTGGTGCAGGGATGTCGTTTTGCCAGTGGGCGTGTTTCCTCTACATGGTTGCGTCCGAGCTAGTATTTCCGCCGTCGTGTGTCTGGAAGTGAGTGGGAAACGCACCAGCAGGGCGGTCGCGACGGAGCAGCAGCCGCGGACGGAGCAGCGGGCAGTCGGTCGGTTGGTACGGACCAGGAGAGACGGGAGATCGGCGCGCCTTCCTGCGTCCGTTGGAGCGGCTGGCAGCGGACGGTTCGGGAGAGCGATTTGGGGGTGCTGCGCCAGGTCTTCTCCAGAACTCGCAGTTCATTAGAAGTCAAGTGATTGGTGATATGTTCTGTGATTTACTCTCATTAAATTCTGCTTGTTTTCTTGGTCAGTCTTTCGTCTCCAGCTTGATCGTCTGTCCGTCGTCTGCATTTGTTAGGCAGTTAGTGTTTGTCTGTCGTTCGGAGCTGCCTCTGTCATGTTTGTCGGATTCGGTGTGTTAACGAATTTATTGCTTGAAGTGTAACGGCCTGATTCCTGAAATATGTTTTTATCTTGCCTATCATCTTGAGAGGCGGTATATGTGTACTGTAGAGCATGTTTGGCCAACCTTGTATTATTTTATGTAAGATTGTATTTTATGGGCTTTTACTTAAATGGTCATTTTAGTATATAAAGTTGCCACCCTTTCACCGTAAGACTTTTCTTAGAAGTTAAAATCAAGTTGCACCTTCGGTGGCAAGTTAATCTTTTAATTTTAATGTTTTGTACCATTTCCATCCCTCCTACGGCGTGCATAGTTTGTGTGCTTGTGTGAATTGTTAAAGCTTTTAGTTTAAGGTAATCTGGTGTGTTGCAGATTTGCACCTGTGTAGTCTTTCAGAGGCTGTAGTGAGCGGTCGTGATTACGGCCGTTCCAAAAGGGAGCGGCAAGGTTCTCAGCCCGAAAGCTCATACACTCAAAAATTTGTTTCTTGCTGCCTCTGAATAAATTGTAACTTGATATTTAGAGGGTGTTTTCTGCTTATAATTTTAAATCTGTTTCTTAAAAAAAAAGGCTTTTAGGAATAAAATTCCCATTTGTTAAAAGCAATTTCATTTTGATTTCATCAGTTACTCCCTGGCAACTACTTCCACGCTCACATAGTGTGATTGAATGTGTTAATGTTCTTGATGAATGGCTAGTAAATGAAATAAAATCTTAAGAATATCTTTATTTCAGAAAACGGTTATCTTGAGAGATTCTAACACTCAGATTAAACTGGTGCTGAAAAAAAAACAAAAACAAAAAAAGCGATATAACCGAAAACCAGTTGTTTCAGCGCCGGCCGGTGTGGCCGAGCAATTCTAGGCGCTTCAATCTGGAACCGCGCGACCGCTACGGTCGCACGTTCGAATCCTGCCTCGGGCAGGAATGTGTGTGATGTCCTTAGGTTAGTTAGGTTTAAGTAGTTCTAAGTTCTAGGGGACTGATGAGCTCAGATGTTAAGTCCCATAGTGCTCAGAGCCATTTCAACCAGTTGTTTCAGCAATAACCGCCATCCCTATGGCAGTGGGTATATTGTGTCGATACTACCAATTTTCTGTCCTATTCCGTTTACGTGTTCTACATCTACATATACATATACACCTACAGTCCGCAAGCCACCTCACAGTGTGTGGCGGTGCGTACTTTGTGTACTTTGTGCTCGATAGAAGAACGATTAGGGGTAAGTATCCGTGTGATCTCAGATCTCTCTAATGTTACATTCATGGCCTTTTCGCGAGATATACGCAGGAGGAAGCAGAACACTGGTTAACTTTTTCAGGAACGTACGCTCTCGGAACTTTAGGAGTAGCCAAATCGTGATTTAGAACGCCTCTCTTACAGCGTCTACCACTGGAGGTGGCCGAGAGTCTCCGTATTCCACTAAATGAACCTGTAACGAAACGTGCTGTTCTTCTCTAGATCTTGTCTGTTTCCTCTATCAACAGGTACTCCACAAGTCGCCGTACGGTGCATGACGGAGGGTACCCTATGCCACTACTCGCAAACAGAGCGAGGGAAAAACGACTGTATATGTGCATCCGTCCGAGCCCTAATTTCTCATATATTCGTGGTTCTTACGCGCAGTGTATATTGGCGACTGTAGAATCTTTCGGCTGTCAGCTTCAAATCCCGGTTATCTAAATTTTTTAATACTGTTCCTCGAAGAGAACTTCGCTTTCCTTCCAGGGATTCCCATTTGAGTTCCCCAAGCACTTCCGTAGCACTTAACGTATTGTTGGAACCTACGGATAACAAATCTAGCAGCTCGCCTCTGAATTGCTTCGATGCCTTCCGTTAATCCGACCTGGTACTGAGCCCAAACACTAGAGCACTACTGAAGAACAGGTCGCGCTAGAGTCCTATGTGCGGTCTCCTTTAGAGACGAACCACAGTTTCCTAAAATCTCCCAATAAGCCGAAGTCTACCATTCTCCTTCCCTACCTCAGTTCCCACATGCTCGTTCCGTTTCATACCGGTTTGCGACGTTACGCCCAGATATTTAAACGACATGTCAAGCAGGGCACTGCTAATTCTGTATCCATTAATAGGCATTATCTTATATTTACATAAAGAGATCTGCCATTCAATACATCAACTGGATATTTTCTCCAAGTGATATACGGAACATGAAAAAAAATCAACCCAGCAATTTGTCCCTCTGTAAATGGTGGATCTTCTGCAGGTCTTCTTGAATTTCGTAACAATTTCGTGGCGTTGTGATTTTGCTGTACAGCTCTACGTCGGCCGCGCTCTAAAGATACCCATCAGTTAATTCACTGTGCTCACCCACGCAACTGCAATAGATCGATAGCAAACAATGTAATATTACGTACTGTACCTATAGAATATAACTGGAAGGAAATATAAATTTGTTGCTGATTTGGATAGTGAGAAATTGAGTAAGCAGAGTTGCCACCTCTTCTACACTCCTGGAAATGGAAAAAAGAACACATTGACACCGTTGTGTCAGACCCACCATACTTGCTCCGGACACTGCGAGAGGGCTGTACAAGCAATGATCACACGCACGGCACAGCGGACACACCAGGAACCGCGGTGTTGGCCGTCGAATGGCGCTAGCTGCGCAGCATTTGTGCACCGCCGCCGTCAGTGTCAGCCAGTTTGCCGTGGCATACGGAGCTCCATCGCAGTCTTTAACACTGGTAGCATGCCGCGACAGCGTGGACGTGAACCGTATGTGCAGTTGACGGACTTTGAGCGAGGGCGTATAGTGGGCATGCGGGAGGCCGGGTGGACGTACCGCCGAATTGCTCAACACGTGGGGCGTGAGGTCTCCACAGTACATCGATGTTGTCGCCAGTGGTCGGCGGAAGGTGCACGTGCCCGTCGACCTGGGACCGGACCGCAGCGACGCACGGATGCACGCCAAGACCGTAGGATCCTACGCAGTGCCGTAGGGGACCGCACCGCCACTTCCCAGCAAATTAGGGACACTGTTGCTCCTGGGGTATCGGCGAGGACCATTCGCAACCGTCTCCATGAAGCTGGGCTACGGTCCCGCACACCGTTAGGCCGTCTTCCGCTCACGCCCCAACATCGTGCAGCCCGCCTCCAGTGGTGTCGCGACAGGCGTGAATGGAGGGACGAATGGAGACGTGTCGTCTTCAGCGATGAGAGTCGCTTCTGCCTTGGTGCCAATGATGGTCGTATGCGTGTTTGGCGCCGTGCAGGTGAGCGCCACAATCAGGACTGCATACGACCGAGGCACACAGGGCCAACACCCGGCATCATGGTGTGGGGAGCGATCTCCTACACTGGCCGTACACCACTGGTGATCGTCGAGGGGACACTGAATAGTGCACGGTACATCCAAACCGTCATCGAACCCATCGTTCTACCATTCCTAGACCGGCAAGGGAACTTGCTGTTCCAACAGGACAATGCACGTCCGCATGTATCCCGTGCCACCCAACGTGCTCTAGAAGGTGTAAGTCAACTACCCTGGCCAGCAAGATCTCCGGATCTGTCCCCCATTGAGCATGTTTGGGACTGGATGAAGCGTCGTCTCACGCGGTCTGCACGTCCAGCACGAACGCTGGTCCAACTGAGGCGCCAGGTGGAAATGGCATGGCAAGCCGTTCCACAGGACTACATCCAGCATCTCTACGATCGTCTCCATGGGAGAATAGCAGCCTGCATTGCTGCGAAAGGTGGATATACACTGTACTAGTGCCGACATTGTGCATGCTCTGTTGCCTGTGTCTATGTGCCTGTGGTTCTGTCAGTGTGATCATGTGATGTATCTGACCCCAGGAATGTGTCAATAAAGTTTCCCCTTCCTGGGACAATGAATTCACGGTGTTCTTATTTCAATTTCCAGGAGTGTAGAAACAGTGTTTTAACGCCGCTGGCCATTGAATCAAATTGAGCTTGAACGACAGATACGGCTACGTCGTTCCGTGCTGCTTGAACTCAGTGCCAAAGTTAATCAATTGTAGCTCGGCAACCGGCGGCCAGATCTTTTAATTAGGTGAGAGATCAGAGAATATGCTGCATAGAGCAGCACCCGAGCACTCTCTGTATCGAGGTAGGTCAGGGCGGGAAGGGCAACATGCTGTATTGCACTAACTAATTGAAACATAAAGTCATGGAGATTTGTAAGAAAGAGCACAACAAATTGCCTTAAAATATTAGAAATGTAACGCCTGATTTTCAAAATATCGGCAATGCGAATGAGGCATGGTCGTGTTGTGCACTCAATTGCACTCCATACTACCACGTCATGTGCTGGACCTGTATGGTGAGGACGAAAGCAATCTGGCAACGTTCGTTGATCTCAGAGGTTCAACGCACTGAGACACCCTCTCTCTGCTGCCACATCAAGATAAGCCGTGACAGCAGTCGGCATGCTGATAGTCCATCCTACTCCAGGTGTCGCAGCACTGCCTGTGTGGACAGTAGTACTGTTGTAAACAGTCCCGTTTCCTGACTCACAGCACGTAAGTGCAAGATCTTCCATGGCCAAGCCAACAATTTTCCTGTCCTCTCGGGCGCTAGTCGCGCGGAGCCGTTGACATCCTCGCGCCAACTTTCCCGTTCCATATTCGCATGACAGTTACGGTATCCCGACGAAAGCGAGAGGCAATATTGCGGAACGATAAGCTGCGGGACACTATGCTGCGGCTGTCGAATTTCTACATGAGCTGGTAGCTCAAATAGCTCTAAGCACTATGTGACTTAACATCTGAGGTCATCAGTCCCCTAGGTTTAGAACTACTTAAACCTGACTAATCTAAGGACATCACACACATCCATGCCCGAGGCAGGATTCGAACCTGCGACCGTAGCAGCAGCGCGGTTCCGGACTGAAGCGCCTAAAACCACTCGGTCACAGCGGCCGGCGCGCTGGTACACTTCTATTCATCTTACACGAGGTGTAAGACGATCCTCTCATATAGAACAGCTTTCAAATGCTATTCGGGATTGGAAAGACAGCTGCGTATATTTCCTTACATACAGAATGTAGAAGGCGTTACCCCTATCTGCTTTGTTCGCTTGAACTGAACTGCTATCCGTTTGCAAATCCAAGTATACACTCTTTTCAAAAGTATCAGGACACTTTCTGGTGGGCAATAATAGAGGATGTGTTTACACTTGGCCTTTATGAGGGCTTGTACTCTGCTGGGGACACTTTCAACTCGTCTCAGTCTCTGTGGAGGGTTACCAGCCTATTCTTTCTCAAGAGGCGAAACCAGAGAAGAGGGCGATGACGACCGCTGGCGTCTGGTGCGAGGTCGAGGTTCTAAATCATCTCAAAGGTCTCCCATTGGGTCCAGGTCAGGATTCTGAGTTGCCATTGGGTTCAAGTCTTGATTATGGGCAGACAAGTCCATTTCAGGAATGTTACGGTTTACAAACCATTGCCTCACTGATGATCCTCAATGGGAGGGCGTATTGTCATGCTGATAGAATCTTCGTCTCCGAACTGTTTTTCCACTGAATACAGTACGAAATGCTATAAAATGAGTTCATGTCATTCCACATTTAATGTTTTCTCAAGAGCAATAAGGGTACCACACCCTAACCACAAAAACACCCCAACACCACACCCTCTCCTCCAGTTTTCACTGTTGGCACTACATATAATCGTAGGCAATGTTCTCCAGACATTCAGGAAACCCAAACCCTTTTATCGAATTGCCACAGGGCACAATGATTCATCACTCGAAACTACTCGTTTCCAGTCTCCACTGTCCAGTAGCGTCGCTTTTTGCGCGACCTCAAGCGTCTCTTAGCATTGATTACACAACTGTGCCGTTTATGATGAGCTGCTCGACCATTTTGCCCCATTCTTCTCAACTCCCTGCGCTGTCAATTGTCGTAGCTGAACTGCTGATGGCAGTCGAACTCCTGAGTGATTCCTCCCGCCCTCTGTAATGCTTGACACTCCCTTCCATCAGCACATGAGGTCTGCCTCCTGTTTGTTTAGCTGTGACTGCTACTTCACTTATGCTCTTTACTATCATGTCATCAACAGTGGACTTTGGCTACCTTGTAAGGGTTCAAATGCTTCTGATGTATTTGCTACTCACGTAATATGCAATGACCAATTCATAATGAAGTCACAGAGGTCTCCTGTCCAACCTCACTGCTGTTACTGCTTCTCTACTGATAACACAATACTTCCCGGCTTCGTTTTACTGGTAGGTCTATCTCTCGTGACATCTAGTGGTCAGTTCTATATTCCGTAAGAGTGTCCGAATATTTTTGATAACCCGCCAGGTTAGACGAGCGCGCTAACGCGCTGCTTCCTGGACTCGGGTAGGCGCACCGGCCCTGGATCGAATCCGCCCGGCGGATTAACGACGAGGGCCGGTGTGCCGGCAGCCTGGATGTGGTTTTTAGGCGGTTTTCCACATCCGCCTAGGTGAATACCGGGCTGGTCCCCACGACCCGCCTCAGTTACACGGCTCGCACTAATATTGCCACATCCGATATTAACCATGCCGATCTTGCGTATCCGCGGGAAAAACGGCACAAGCGAAAGAAAAGAAAGAAAGAAAGTGTCTGAATATTTTTGATCAGATAGTGTATATACATGACGTTAGGGGCACATGCGCAGATATTTCTATCATTTGCAGACTAACAATTATAGCTATTAAGAGTAGGATGCTTTTAGGTTGGTTAGTATCTCAAAGTACGCGTCCCACAAGCAAGCCATTAATGTTTATTTTCACCTGGGCAGCAGGTCAGGTATTGAAAAATGGTTCAAATGGCTCTGAGCACTATGGGACTTAACATCTGAGGTCATCAGTCCCCTAGAACTTAGAACTACTTAAACCTAACTAACCCAAGGACATCACACACATCCATGCCTGAGGCAAGATTCGAACCTGCGACCGTAGCAGTCGCGCGGTTCCTGGCTGACGCGCCTAGAACCGCTCGGCTACCGCGGCCGGCCAGGTATTGAAGTGTGGACGCATTGACGAAAAATGGAGATTCTATACTGACAGTCGTAGTCCGCTTCGTAAGACAGTTAAGACGTGCAGAAAACAACTGGTAGTACTTTAAGTGTGTGTTTGCGTGAAGGATGTTAGACACGTATATAAAACAACTAACACACTGAAGTGGGTACATGTTGTGGTACCAATTATCGCAATATCTGTACCTATATAGTTAATACCGTGCATACATCGCACTTCATGTTGGTTTGAATTTTCTTGCACGTTGGCTTCACAATGTTGCAATTTTAATAGCCAGCAGCGAATGATGATTTGTAAATAACGAAATACCAGAAGCACGTATGTTGTTGTGACGATGCACAGAGAGGTTATTTTTGGTCGCCTATCTGTTATGTACTTCAAGGGACGGACTAGAGTGGGTAGGTGTTACCTTTTCGAGGGCTGCCTGGGCAGGTCTCCGTGGCTGCGTGAGGGCGACGGCTCGCGTTTTGTTTCGGCAGCTCAGCTCTCCCCCGTATAGCAGCGGCAGCCGCCCCCGCCTTCTGTTCGCCCCCACTTCCGCCGCGGCCTCCCCAGGGTCCGTCGGTGCTCGCTACTGAGCCACCTTTCCCCTCCCTGCTGTCCCCCTGTATTCGCTGCCGGAATTCATTTTCGGCGGAGAGCTTTTTTATGGATGAAATATTGGGAAGTATTTGAGCGCAAAGTGGCTGGCTGCAGGACGCTGCTAGGCGACGCACTGCTAAGGTACCGACGCGTGGGCGTTGCGGGGACGCAGGCGCGCTGGCTAGATGCAGGGATCGCAAACCGCGCTCTCAAGCACGTCAAACTTTTCCAGTGTAAGATTTTAACTGGGCGGCTCTTAACAAGTGTTTAATGGAAAAATAATATACTGTCCAAAACAATTAGGGAAACACATGTATCAATTCCAGAATGAGACTTTCACTCTGCAGCGGAGTGTGCGCTGATATGAAACGGTAGAAAAAACTGTGTGCCGGAACGAGACTCGAACTCGGCACCTTTGCCTTCCGCAGGCAAGTGCTCTACCAACTGAGCTACCCAAGCACGACTGACGACCCCTCATCACGGCTTCAACGAGGTACTGGCACAAAGGAAGCCATGATGACGGGTCGTCAGTCGTACTTGGGTAGCTCAGCCGCCTCCGAGGCGCTCTTGTCGTTGTCGATTTTGATCACGATTTGGATCGTATCGACCAGTTTCCTTCGCGCCGTGCTGGAACCCACGGACCTCTCGCAGGCGTCAGCAAGGGTGATCTTACGCTTAATCCACGGGACGCGCTCCCAGATTATGATCAACGGACACCAGCCTGAACACGTCACTTTTGGACGGTCGGTGCGGCAGGGATGTCCTTTATCAGGAGTCTTATTCGCGGCGGTCCTCGAACCTGCACTGCACGGCCTTCGCCAACGACTGGAAGGCATCTGCATTCGACACGTGATCTTCCGATGTGCTGCCTTCGCAGACGACGTGGTGCTCTTGGTGCGGTCGAGCGACGAAATCCAAGCGACGCTTCAGTGGTTGTGCTGCTGCGGCGCGGTATCGGGTAGCGTCGTCAACGTGCGCAAGACGACATACATGGATATCGGGAGAGGCCTTCCACAGCCGACAGCGATCCCCTTCCCTCACTGAAAGCACTGGGGGTGCAGTTCTCCAGTAGAGTTCGCCGAACTGCGACAGCCACATATCGCCGGCTACTACAAAGGACACGGGCGCTGCTCTGTGATAGCAGATTCCGCAGTATGGGTATGATTCTCCGAACGCTTTACGTCAACACTTACCTAGCGTCCAAACTTAATTACTTTGCGCACATTTTACCGCTAACAGCCGCCACGGCCCACACTTTTCAGGAGGCGTACGGACAATTTGTGAGTGCAGGTCATATATTCAAAATTCGCTACACTACTTTAACGAGGCATCCACTGGTAGGGGGCCTGGGGTTGACTCACGTCCACAACCGCTCGCGCGCATTGAACCTACGGACGATGCGGCTCGCATGGACCGCGACCAACAGCAGTTTGACGGGGACGCTGCTACAGATCTTCGACCACCGGCCGCCGTGGGCCACATAGCTCTGTCTCTTGCCCACATCCTCGATTTTCTGGTCGAACTGAGTTACACGAGCGAGGATCTACCGGCGACGAGGGCGCCGAGCACGAGAGATTACAACCGCATCTATCAGGCACGACAACCCCGTAACAATGTCGAACAGAAACACCCAACCACTCGCTGGACCAGGGTGTGGCGATCCTGCCCAAGTACGCTGGTTCCCTGTGGTATGTGGTGGTGAACGGCAAATTAGCCACACGCCAGCGCCTCCATTCCATCCATCTCACGGACGATCCTTTGTGTCCGCACTGTGCCGTCGTCGATTCGGATGCGCTCCGCCTGACATGTGCTGTGACAGGCAGATGCTGGGATCTTGTACAACGTATGCTGGCGCTCCTGTGGTGACGACAGCCAAAGTCTGTCACGCCGGACGAACTCCAAAACCCAGATACCACTTACTTTCCTACTACAAGTACGAACGCCGTCAACTGGCTGAAGGGCATGGTGCTATATTACATTTTGCAAACCGCTCCCAAAAACGCTCTGGACTCGTGGGTCCACCTGACAACGACTCATGAGGCGTTCCGTCACCATGCATTGTACCGCACACGACTATCGAACTATTTAGGCGCGCATTATTCGAGGATCCTCCTGCCCATTGGGGCGTTCCGAGTACTAGAAGGCACACTTAAGAATGATTCACGGCACACGATTGATCCTCAGAGCAAACGGTTTGGAGAGAGTCCCCCTTACGTCATTCATTACGCGAAGACGACTCGGAAGCTTCTGGTGGCGGTTGTAGGATCGCGTTAAAAATTATATATATACAGGGTGTTACGAAAAGGTACGGACAAACTTTCAGGAAACATTCCTCACACACAAATAAAGAAAAGATGCTATGTGGACATGTGTCCGGAAACGCTTAATTTCCATGTTAGAGCTCATTTTAGTTTCATCAGTATGTATTGTACTTCCTCGATTCACCGCCAGTTGGTCCAATTGAAGGAAGGTAATGTTGACTTCGGTGCTTGTGCTGACATGTGACTCATTGCTCTACAGTACTAGCATCAAGCACATCAGTACGTAGCATCAACAGGTTAGTGTTCATCACGAACGTGGTTTTGCAATCAGTGCATTGTTTACAAATGCGGAGTTGGCAGATGCCCATTTGATGTATGGATTAGCACGGGGCAATAGCCGTGGCGCGGTACGTTTGTATCGAGACACATTTCCAGAACGAAGGTGTCCCGACAGGAAGACGTTCGAAGAAATTGATCGGCGTCTTAGGGAGCACGGAACATACCAGCCTATGACTCGCGACTGGGGAAGACCTAGGACGACGAGGACACCTGCAATGGACGAGGCAGTTCTTCGTGCAGTTGACGATAACCCTAATGTCAGCGTCAGAGAAGTTGCTGCTGTACAAGGTAACGTTGACCACGTCGTTGTATGGAGAGTGCTACGGGAGAACCAGTTGTTTCCGTACCATGTACAGCGTGTGCAGGCACTATCAGCAGCTGATTGGCCTCCACGGGTACACTTCTGCGAATGGTTCATCCAACAATGTGTCAATCCTCATTTTAGTGCAAATGTTCTCTTTACGGATGAGGCTTCATTCCAACGCGATCAAATTGTAAATTTTCACAATCAACATGTGTGGGCTGACGAGAATCCGCACGCAGTTGTGCAATCACGTCATCAACACAGATTTTCTGTGAACGTTTGGGCAGGCATTGTTGGTGATGTCTTGATTGGGCCCCATCTTCTTCCACCTACGCTCAACGGAGCACGTTATCATGATTTCATGTTCCATGGCCTCCACGCTCTCCTGACCTCAACCCTCTTGACTTTCATTTATGGGGGCATTTGAAAGCTCTTGTCTACGCAACCCCGGTACCATATGTAGAGACTCTTCGTGCTCGTATTGTGGACGGCTGTGATACAATACGCCATTCTCCAGGGCTGCATCATCGCATCAGGGGTTCCATGCGACGGAGGGTGGATGCATGTATCCTCGCTAACGGAGGAGATTTTGAACATTTCCTGTAACAAAGTGCTTGAAGTCACGCTGGTACGTTCTGTTGCTGTGTGTTTCCATTCCATGATTAATGTGATTTGAAGGGAAGTAATAAAATGAGTTCTAACATGGAAAGTAAGCGTTTCCGGACACATGTCCACATAACATATTTTCTTTATTTGTGTGTGAGGAATGTTTCCTGAAAGTTTTGCCGTACCTTTTTGTAACACCATATATATATATATATATATATATATATATATATATATATATATATATATATATATATATATATATAAGTTCTCTTGATCCTATCGAACCCCTTTCCTTCCTTGGCTCTGGGAGGGCGGGAACTGGACATTGAGGCCGGGCCTCGGAAGACGACCACTGCCCTCAATGTTCAGTGTGTTAAATCTGGTTTGACACAGGCGGTACCTACGGTCTCATTGCTTCGCTTGAGATCTTCGCTTTCAGTGTAAGCAACTATTAAAATATCTCGTCATCTACTGGTTGTGTTATACATCATAATGTTAGGTGACCTCTGAGAAGGAAGTGTGTACTGGTGTCCCGTTTAGGCTTATAAGGAGCATGGCATCTATGCTACAGGCAGCGAAAAACGCTCACGGATGGCTTGTAAATTATTGAAGCTCTTAAAGTCCAATGAAAAGCACCCTGGATGACGGGGTTGATGATTGTTTCCACATTGTTTTCGACACTTGTTGGGCATTTCAGTTCTAGTGAGGCACACAGGTCGCAGTTTTCATTTGTGGACGTTGTATCCAACTTAGCACGTGCAGTGCGACATCTTAGTGTAAAGCAAGTTACAGGGGCGGTTTGCTTGTTCCAAAAAGGATGGGCTTTCGGTTGTATTGCTGCAGATGCCGATGGTTCACCGTGCGCCATCCGTAGGTTGCGGATAGGCTACAGAGAGACATGTCTACATCTACATCTATGTGATTACTCTGCTATTCACAATGAAGTGCCAGGCAGAGGGCTCAATGAACCACCTTCAAGCTCTCTCTCTAGCGCTCCACTCTCGAACGGAACGCGGGAAAAACGAGCACTTAAATTTTTCTGTACGAGCCCTGATTTCTCTTATTTTACCGTGACGATCATTTCTCCCTATGTTGGTGGGTACCAAAAGGATGTTTTCGCAATCGAAAGAGAAAACTGGTGATTAAAATTTCATGAGAAGATCCCGTCGCAACGAAAAACGCCTTTGTGATTACCACTCCAATTTACGTGTCATGTCTGTGGCACTATCTCCCCTATTTCGCGGTAGTACAAAACGAGCCGCTCTTCTTTGAACTTTTTCCATGTTATCTGTCAGTCCCACCTGATGCGGATCCAACACCGCACAGCAATACTCCAGAATAGGGCGAACGAGCGTGGTGTAATATTACGGTATATTGATAATTTTTACTTTATGGACCATCTGACAGCAGCTGAATGAAACACAATTTTAGTGCCATGTTTTGGTTTCATTGCATCGAAACAAGTGTCAAGTTCATAGTGCTGTGAAACGTGGGGAAAAAACCGCAAATTGGCATTTAGAAGAAGAAAAACACCAAAAATGCGAAAGGAGCGTAACATGTAGGAAATCGTACACGCAACCTGCCACTGCAGATGCCTCGCAGAAAATAAAGACGAAACGTGCATGCCACTAAAATTGTGTTTCATTCAGTTGCTGTCAGACGGTCCATTAACTAAAAATTATCAATATACCGTAATATTACACGCAACTGAGGAAGACAGGACTACAAAAGCTGATGGTGTAAGAAGTCTCTTTAGTAGACCTGTTACCCCTTCTAAGAGTTCAGCCAATGAATCGCAGTCTTTGGTTTGCTCTACCCACAATATTATCTATGTGATCGTTCCAGTTTAGTTGATTTGTAATCCCTAAGTATTTAGTTGAATTTACAGCCTTCAGATTTGTGTGTCTTATCGCGTAATCGAAATTTAGCGGATTTCTTTTATTACTCATGTGAATAACTTGACACTTTTATTTATTCAGGGTCAATTGCGACTTACACAAGGAGAGCTGGACAAGAGGAAGGAGATATTTCACAACAGACCGACTTCGGAAGCAGACAGAGCAAGAGCAGAGACGCCGCCAGCATGCGTCCCTGGACGAGAACCTCGGACAGGGACTTGGCGGTGGGAGAAGGGGGCAGGAGATGCCAGACACACGCCAGCGCCTGGGTGCGGACCACGTAAAGAAGGCCAGGTCTGAAGGAGGAGGGGGGAGGGTGGGGTGAGAGATATATGCCCTGCGCCAGCTGGTAGGCAATTATGGATTAGTTTACAGAACGCAGGATATGAAGGAGGGAGGAGGGGGAGGAGCTATTAGCCCTGTGCCAGCTTTTGGCAATCGTTGATTAATTCACGAAGAAGAGGAAAAAGCGGAAGTACTGGCTGCATTATTAGAGTTACACTATCGAACTCACTTGGTCGAAGACGACGAGAGTGAAAGGCAGGAGAGAGAAATAGTCGAACAAATGGTGGAGGCTGTCGTGTATATAAGGACCCATCGATATGTTCCCGGAGAGGAAGTTGCTGCAGCATATAGGCAACGTAGCGCGACTTCGAAGTGGGAATAAAACCACCCACATGTAGGCAAGCAATTAGTGTAGCATTCGTGTCTTTCCTACGCGCGTGCCGCAAATGCGGAAACGTGAATTTTGGCGACGTTATTACCACATGCGTCCAAACAGGACTAACATACTGTTATTCTCTTCTTGGCTGCCAGTGGACAAACACCAATAGACATCCATCGGAGAATGAAGAATGTGTATGAGGGAGCATGTCTGTCGAAAACCACTATTGGGCAATGCTGCGCCAAGTTCCGTGCTGATCGCGATTCAACACAAGACGCCAGTCGATCTGGGAGGCCAACCTCACGCGTTTCGCTAATTCAAGTGGGAAACACTCAGGCACCCGTCCAACCGCTCCTTAGTCCTGATCTCTGGCCGTGCGATCATTACCCCTTCAGTTCCATAAAAGAGGCCTTGAAGGGTCGTCGATTCCTGTCAGACAGAATGTGCAGTAGGCAGTTATGTCTTCTTTACGCAGTGGGACACGTATTTTGCCAAACAGGTATCTTCAGCCTGAAGCTGAAGACTGTAGTGCTTTCCGCTTTGGCCTTTGTGAAGGTGTGAATGTCTGTCGACTGATGATAATTATGATGGTGATCACGATAACGATAACGATGATGATGATGACGGTGACTATGATGGTGAAAATGACAATGATGACGATGATGAATACAGTGCTGATGACGATGACGATGATGAAGTTGACAATGAATATAATGATGCCGCTGGCGACGACGACGATGAATATTGTGAGATACACAGCCCCAGAAACCAAGGTCACTAACTCACTTCTATGCAGTGACCACTTGGAGGTAAGCCAGTTTGAATCGTGGTGGTGGATGAAATTTACACTGCAATCATTTTGCCAACAAGGAGAAGGAAAGATGGTGGCCTAAGGTTTCTGATCACCAGTCCTTGCACCGGTATCCTAAATTAAATTTCACCCCTCTTTGCCGTGTCTCATGCATTCTGGGCATGTGTTACTGCTGACGGTGATCCTTCCGTCAGATGTGGAGAATGTTGGTGGCCCTGTTCCTGCTGTTCGATATGAGTAGACCATGTTCCAGCACCGGGTTTCACCATTCCCCTTCTCTCATCATGATTATAATCATGCAACATGAACATAACGCTACACTATATGTGCATCCATCAGATTCATCTCCACTCTACAAACACACCTACAACACATCTCTGCAAGGAATGAGATCAATGCGCATGGAAGAGAAACACCCTTTCAGCTAGACAACTGAACCCACCCAGTGGGACATACCAGCAAACAATACCATACGACGTTTAATGTAATTTAATATTAGGAGGACGATGGATAATAATAATAAGAAGAAGAAGAAGAAGAAGAAAATTCTTTCTAGAACGAGCAGAAACTAGCAAAATACACAAAGCAATCACTCATATAAATACATCGGCTACACCACTGCAATTTCATAACCACTTCTACAACCCTTTAGATCACATAACATCAACAGATACGAAGAAAGTAAATTGGAAAAAGAAAACACTACATGGCAAGCACCTGTATCATCTAACAGAGCCCCACATCGATCAAGACGCATCCAACACATGGCTAAGAAAAGGCAATATATACAGTGAGATGGAAGGATTCATGATTGCAATAGAGGATCAAACAATAAACACCAGATATTACAGCAAGCATATTATTAAAGATCCCAATACCACAACAGATAAATGCAGACTTCGCAAACAACAAATAGAAACAGTTGATCACATCACAAGCGGATGTACAATACTAGCAAATACAGAATACCCCAGAAGACATGACAATGTAGTAAAAATAATACATCAACAGCTTGCCTTACAACATAAACTTATAAAACAACACGTTCCCACATACAAGTATGCACCACAAAATGTACTGGAGAATGATGAATACAAGTTATACTGGAACAGAACCATTATAACAGATAAAACAACACCACATAACAAACCTGACATCATACTCACCAATAAAAAGAAGAAATTAACACAACTAATCGAAATATCCATACCCAATACAACAAATATACAAAAGAAAACAGGAGAAAAAATTGAAAAATACATCCAACTGGCTGAGGAAGTCAAGGACATGTGGCATCAGGATAAAGTTGACATTATACCAATTATACTATCAACTACAGGAGTCATACCACACAATATCCACCAGTACATCAATGCAATACAGCTACATCCAAACTTATATATACAACTATAGAAATCCGTAATTATTGATACATGTTCAATTACCCGAAAGTTCCTAAATGCAATATAACACATACCGTACAGTTAAAAGGAAGTCACGCTTGATCAGGGTCCGCGTCACTTTCCATTTTTAACCAGACATATCGTCTGAGAAAGGAAAGAATAATAATAATAATAAGAAGAAGAAGTCTCCTGAAGAGAACACAAGAACAACTAGAATCAAAATTATCTGAATACCAAGCAGGATTTAGAACAAACAGGTCATGCCCAGAACAAATTTTTAACCTCAAAACCATAGTCAAAATGCGAGCTCTCAGACAAAAGCCATTAGTATGCACATTTGTAGACTTTAAGAAAGCATACGATTCAATAGATAGACCCTCATTATTTCAAATTTTAGAAGAAAGGGGATTAGATTACAAGACACGAGAACAAATAAAACAAACACTAACTGACACGAAGTCTAAAATAAAATTCATGGGAGAAATTTCGGAGCCCTTCGGCATTCAGACAGGTGTGAGACAAGGCGATGGACTCTCTCCTCTTTTGTTCAACATCGTTCTTGACAAAGTTATGGAGGAATGGGAGAAACAACTACGGAAAAATGAGTGTTGGAAACCAATTTCACTTGGCTTTTCCAAAAACAATCTTTACATTCCATACCTCGCTTTTGCAGATGATCTAGCAATACTAGCGGAGGATGAGCAGACCGCCATTAAACAGATTGACACACTCAAAGAATGTGCTGAGAAAGTTGGGCTACAAATCTCATTTGAAAAAACTGAATTCCTATGTTCAAAAGTAGAAATTGCAAGCTTAAAAACAAAATATGGCAAAATCAATAGAATCCCGTATTTTAAGTACCTCGGAGAATACATTGAACCAACAGGCCAAGAAATAGTATCACAGCAAAATCGTTTACAAAAAGTCAAAAAAGCATTCTGGTTAGTCCACAACCTCTACAACAAGAAATCCTTGTCAAGACAAACTAAAATTCGGCATTACAATACCGTCATAAAACCAACAGTCCTCTATGCAAGTGAAACACTAGTACTGAACAGAAAGCGAGAACTCGAAGACATCAAAAAAGAAGAGAGAAAAATCATTAGGAAAATTTTAGGAGCGAGACAGACTAAAGATGGCTACAGACTGCAAACAATCAAAACAACAGAAAAGTTTTCAAACATAGAAATTGATTTTAAGAAAAGGCGACTGAAATTCTTTGGTCATCTTAGCAGATTACCAGAAAACCGTTTGACCAGAAAGCTAATAAATTACGTAACCTCACTTAAAGCTTCAACACCTTGGATGATCGAAGTTAGAAAAGACCTCACCAACGCGGATATAACAGCAACCGATATTTCAGACAGAGATACTTTTAAGCACAAAGTAGAAAAGTGGAAAGTTTTACCAGAGCAACCAAAACAAAAACAGTACAGACCGAAGTGGTCAGAAGAGCGAAAGCAAGCCTTCTCAAAAAGAATGAAGATCTATTGGAGCAACAAGAAGAACCAGAAAAAAAGTTGATTGTCATTTGCTTAATGTCATTTGCTTAATGTCTTCCGTTATTGGGAGAATTCATAAATAATAATAATAATAAGAAGAAGAAGATGATGACGACAATGAAAATGATATGATGACGATGAAGTGAACCTATCAGTTGATTTAGTGATGACTAAACTTCAGTGTTCGTTACTTTTGACAGGTCTTGGCGATGTACCGTACATTGCAGGTAGTGTTTCTTGTTCAGAATGGAGACCACAACTGCTGTGTCGAGGTCTTGTGTCTACTCAGGCACACATGTGAGTTAAGTGGGTTCGGACCTAGCAGCGACAGCTCTTCAGAAGGTAGACAGGGCATGACAGCACTCGACCTGGCCACTAGGTGGCAACCCAGGGCTGCCATAGGTCACTAACCCCATGGATCTTTTCTCCTCCATAGCCCAATGACCGAAAGTATTACCTGCAATATCCTGGAAGTATTTAGGATGGCGCCAGCAGTCTCTCCAAGTGAGTTTCCTGGGCGAGGTGCCGATTGAGAAAGCAATCTCAAAATCAGGATCTCACTGTGGAGCCACCACTATAACGTCACCACCTTCCACATTCACCTTCGCCTCCAGGAGTTGCCACCATTCCTACAGTTTACACCAAATAGACGTGGCTTTCAGCTCCATCACTAATTAGATGTTGTAATATTTGTCCTTGTTTTTCATCGCAAACACTCTTAACGTAGACTATTGTGCATCACTTTTGGTCACCCTTTCGAGACTGTAGCTTTTGGACACCCGTTCCGGACTTTGACTATGGCGCACTTATTGTATGGAAATTGGATTTTGGAACTTCCAATTTACTGTGACAATTTCAGGCCTTCAGCTTTCAGTTAATATTATTGCTCTTTCAATATTCAACAAGGGGCCGGCCGCGGTGGTCTCGCGGTTCTAGGCGCGCAGTCCGGAACCGTGGGACTGCTACGGTCGCAGGTTCGAATCCTGCCACGGGCATGGATGTGTGTGATGTCCTTAGGTTAGTTAGGTTTAAGTAGTTCTAAGTTCTAGGGGACTGATAACCACAGCAGTTGAGTCCCATAGTGCTCAGAGCCATTTGCACCATTTTTTCAACAAGGGACCTGTTTACAATTATTGTGTTCCAAACTCCTGACAGAGGAGACTGTTTATGTGTGTTACAATAATCTTCATATTCATTTTGTACCTGGGTATTTTTCCTGTGACGCCATCAGCGGACACATCAGTTGATGATAGGTATTTTTTTTCGAGTGAGTATCTCCAACCTAGGAGGACAGTGTTTTGGGGTGTACTTTACCACTTTCAAGTACACTCATTGTGACGTTGCTTCCAGCATGACAGAAGCGATGGATATCTCTGCCCAGGTGTTGTTATTGGTCCAGCAGATGCAGCACTCTCACGAACTCCTGATCAAGCAGCTGGTGACCATCTCCACTTCGCCCCTGGAACTTATCAAACAGCCTCTTCTGGATCGACTCCGTGGTCACGGTTTCCAGACGGCGCCCTTGTCACTCAATCAGTTGGAACAGCACCTCTCAGCCCACAGCATCACAGGTGATACACAGCAACACTCCTTCTCTCCAACATATGCTCACCCAGATACTTATCACTTCCTTCAACAACTTAACCTGGAGGAGGGACCCCATACTCCACACGATGACAGTTTGAAGTCCAGTTTGTTAGAATACTTTGATTTCAAGGTGTATGTGGCAGAGGCCCGACATAAGTTTTCCAGCTGCCGTAATCTTCATGGACAGTCTTACCACAAATGGATCTCCTGCCTGCATGGTTTGTCTCATGACTGGTGTATCCAATGAAGTTGTCCTCTGTGTACGCAGTCATATGCAGTTTCCTTGGTGTAGGACATGATTCTTGTGCATTCCCTCAGTGCACAGCTATACATGTATCTCCTTAAATTGAATGACACTTCCTTAGAAACATGTCTTCCTTTTATCAGAGCTTCCGAATATTTTCTCAGGTTGTCAGCCACCTGCAGGAACCATCACAAGTGTTCACTGCCCAGTCAACACGTCACCTTCAAACCCCAGCCATGTCCCCCATCCAGCTCAGATTGGCACAACGCAGGAAAAGACTCAGTGGTCAGACGCAGCTATCAACAGCTCAACAGCTCAACAGCTTCCTTCCTGCAGTCAGTGTTTTAAGAGTCATCAGAGATGCCAGAACCACTACCAACATGCTGAGTGCATCTCGTGTGGGAAATCAAGTCATTGGGCTGAAGTACGGCGAGCAGCACTCAAAATAAATGTTGGATGTGCAAGTATGAACCACTCAGATGCAGGGATGAATGACAGGATGGACTAGATCCCAGACGTATTGTACGTCCAGCCTGTGCTTCCCTACTCACAAGGGGAAGGCCTCAGACACGGCCAACCGATTCGGCTCAAATTTGGCAGGTCGCTTGTGTACAACCTAAAACGAAAGACTCTAAGATATTTTGGGTCAACACCCCCGCGTTTTTGAGGAAATCACCCATAAGGGTTATGACGAGCAATCGACTCAAAATTGGCGGGATCGATAGGTAATTGTAAATAGAGCATTTTTCATCACCAGGTATGGGGTCCGAAAACGCATACTTTTCCAGAAATCGAGGTAAGAAACTTTTACAACTACCGTTCTGTAACCACATGGTAAACGCTCACTACCATGAGCATGTCACCTGCAATGTTCCACGCATGGACACATAGTTATATGACATTCTTGTCATGGTAAAGACACACAGGACTGAGCTAAGAACCTGATCACACTGTTCACAGTCCTGCAACAGACCAATCTCAAATGCAATATAGACCATTTTTTTTTGTCCACTAAGTGAAATACTTGGTAATGATTTTGGTGCATGAGGCCCTACATAGCATCAGGCCCACAGTGTATTGAGGTGGTCCAGAAACTTCTGCCAGCTGATATCAGTGGTGGGATAGGTCAATCATTTTTGTAAATTTATTCCACAAGCAGCAGCAATTACAGAACAATTACACCACTTCTTATGCAATAACATCCACTAGCAATGTAACCCAGCATGGGCTAGAGCTGAAGGCCTGAAACTGTCACTGTAGACTGAAAGTTCCAAAACCGAATGTCCAAGCACTAAGCGTGCCACAATCAAAGTCCCACATGCCTCATGGCATATGACGCTGCCAAGCCCATAATCTTGGTTACTGATGAATCGGACTATGAGTTGGGAGTGGTCTTTCAAATGTTGTAGAGAAGGTGGAGTGATCAATTGTATTTTTGTCTAATACTCTCTCCGCTGCACATTATAACTACAGCCAGACAGAAAAAGATGCCCAAGCATATTTGGCCTAAAAAGTTTCATAACTATGTCTGCCACTACCATTTCATGCTGTGTACAACTCACAAGCCTTTGTCCCCAATCTCCAAAGTGCCAAAAAAAATTACAAACAAAATGGCATGGCAAATTCACCAGTGGGCATTGTTGCTTTCAAGTATTAATTATGACATTCAGCACCATTCAGCAACATGAAATCTCACGTCTGCCTCTTGGTCAAGACTCTGCCTTTGACATAGATCGCCAGTTCTAGGCGCTTCAGTCTGGAGCCGCGCGACTGCTACGTTCGCAGGTTCGAATCCTGCCTCAGGCATGTATGTGTGTGATGTCCTTAGGTTAGTTAGGTTTAAGTAGTTCTAAGTTCTAGGGGACTGATGACCTCAGAAGTTAAGTCCCATAGTGCTCAGAGCCATTTGAACCATTTTTTGACATAGATCCTGAAGTCTGCTTCCACAAGGATGTTGCTGCTGAGGTAGCCATGGCCAGCATTCCATTAGATCTCAAGCTTATTTTGTGCCACACAGCTCAGGATCTAGTGCTCTGCTAGGTGCTCTGCCTGTTGCAACATGGTTGGCCAACAGAAGACATGTGGCTGTGGTCCACGCCAACAGGTATTGCCAGAATATGCTCTCCACCCTCAACATTGTGTTGCTGCTTGAGGGAGTCAATGGCTGCACCAGGGTCATGATCTTGGTGGCCACACATGTAGTTTCCCTTGGATTCCAGGGATGGGAACATTATGGACAACAAGTGACGGGCCTACTAACATGTCTACTTGTGGGGCAAGGACGTGGCGATCACCTATATGATTGCCTCCTGGGCAACCTGCCCGAGCAAGCAGACCACCCCTTCACATAGTTTTATCCCTTGGCCAGACAGTTTATGCCCAGGTCCCAGCTACACCTGAATATCATGGGTCCCTTCCTGTGCTACTCATGGTTAACACTAGAGATGCTGGAATTGGCTTTCTCTATGTCTCATCCATGGTCTACAATGTCTGCTGGATGGACCATTCAAGCCCTACCCTACATTTCTTCAATTGATGGTGTCCTAGAATCCCTTGTTGTGGATAAAGGACTTCAATTTGCTTCATCAGTATTCTCCAGTTTCTAGGAAACAAATGGCACAGTGCTGACACATACTGTGTCTTTCCACGCTGCTTCTAATGGTATAGCCAAATACTTTGTCCACATCTTTAAACCTCAGCTGTCTGAGCTTCACCGCCTTTATGCTCTTCCTCAGTTATTATCATTCCACTCCTCAGTATGGATCAGTCTCAGGAGATAAACTTCACAGCCTACCAAATCAGTCATCTCTCCTCTTGGTAGTCCAGCCACCACTATTTCTCCCTCCAACATTCCATGTGGGTGCTTGTCTCCACCAAACGTCGCCAGCGTTGGTTTCCTGAGATCATTTTCAATCTTTTGGGCCAAGACTTGGCCAAGGTGACGCTTCAAGACGATACAGTGTGCAATAAGAACATTAATCAATTTTGGCCTCACTGTTGCCAACATAGGATTTTAACTTCTGCACATTCCTTTTCGTTACGGACTTTGATTGAGGCATTTGTAATGAATGGATATTAGATTTATGGCCTTTGAATTTACCGTAACATTTAGAGACGTTAAGCTTTCATATATAATTATTATTCTTTCAATATTCAAAAAGTGACTTGTTTTCAATTAACTACCTCCCACCAGAGAAGATTGTCTATGTTCCACAATAAGCTTCATATTCATTTTTTACTTAGGTATTTTCTTTTGAAGATGGACCACTTTTTCTCACTTGCATCCCTTCTAACTTAAGTCTTGCATTCAACTTCCCTAACACTGATTCTATCTGTTCGTCACAGCTGGCCGGAGTGGCCATGCCGTTCTAGGCGCTACAGTGTGGAACCGAGCGACCGCTACGGTTGGAGGTTCGAATCCTGCCTCGGGCATGGATGTGTGTGATGTCCTTAGGTTAGTTATGTTTAATTAGTTCTAAGTTCTAGGCGATTGATGACCTCAGAAGCTAAGTCGCATAGTGCTCAGAGCCATTTGAACCATTTTTGTTCGTCACATTTTGTATTGCTTCTTAGTATTAATGTCAATTACTTGTATGGTATGACATGCTGAAGATGTCTGCCACTAATCAGCTGTTAAGATACTAAATAGTTCTTACTCTTTGTTATAGGCATGATCTTACAATCAGCCACATTTAAAGAGAGATTCCTTTCATTACACCAAGTGGAAAGTTTGGCAGAACAACAAAGGTAATTTCCTGAGCGTATACAGAGAAGGGCAGCTTGAGTGATCAGAGATATGTTTGATCCACGGGAGAGATGCTGAAGAAAGTGGACTGGAAAACCCATTAAGACAGGCCCAAGTACTGGGGCTGTGCAAGTTTGGTCACAATGGCTCTGTTATTCTCCTTGCCTCGCAGGATCAGCCGTGCGGTCTAAGGCGCTGCAGTCATGGACTGTGCAGCTGGGCCCAGCGGAGGTTCGGGTCCTCCCTCAGGCATGGGTGTGTGTGTTTGTCCTTAGGATAATTTAGGTTAAGTAGTGTGTAAGCTTAGGGACTGATGACCTTAGCAGTTAACTCCCATAAGATTTCACACACATTAATTCTCCTTCTCTTAATAAACCTATCACTTATGCAAACAAACCAGATACATGTGCTCTTGTGTTATGTCTGTGTCAGTCTAATTTATGACCAAATTATCTTAATGGATATAGTTTATGACTCAAAAAATGGCTTCTTCCCCTTCCTCTCCCTCCACTCCTCTGTGTCATTTAGGTACTCTATAGATGATAGGGCACTATCCTATTGGTTGAAATACTATGGTTCATGCCTCAAAATGGATGTCATGGCTGCCTAAGATTTTCCCCCCTCGCCAATCCAAGTTTTGGCTGATGACGACCACTTATCTAGGCATGTTAGCTATCATAAGATGGACTCATTATTCATACTCTGTACATCAGTTGATCAACATCAACCGCCACTACCACCAGCAGCAGAAATTAGCCACAGCTTCAAAATTGAATGAAAAGAAGGATCTGACTGACACATTTGAATGTAAGTATTTCTAATTCATCAATCTATCTCATTGCTAATTATTATTCATAATGTGTGTTTTAATTTATTGTTATTTCTCCGACAGTACAATGGACCCTGAAGATGCAGTAGAACAGGATATGCACATATGCTTCTGGACTTTGAATTTTCATTGTCAACACCACCGCCACCACCACTACCATCACCACAGCAGTGCACTGACAGCATACCTCATTTATTGGAATAGTCTTTCCCTGACTTTGAGATCCTAGCATCTGTAGTCGTTAGAGAGTCTGGCATCTGCAGTGAAGCAGCAGCAGCAGCACACCAATGGTCTACCTAATATATTGAAGTTGCAGTAGCGAGACATATAAGAACTCCTCCTGGACTTTGACTTTCCACTATCACCATCACTAGTACTGCTCGTTGAGCTGTCACCATGGTACAGCTCACTTATTAAAGTGACGTTATTCTATGTAACATAGAGTCTACACTATACAGTCACATTAATGTGACCAATTCTCAAAAGACTGAATAACAACATTTTGCAGTGTGAAGCACTATAAGGCACAGGAAGACAGTCAGTTAGGTTCTGGAAGCTACTGACAGGGATGTGGAGCCATGCCAGCTCCAGTGTCATGACCACTCAATGATGGCAAACAGCTCAATTGAAGTGATCCCACAGATTCTCAAATCATGCACGTACACTGGGAGCAGTGTGACACGTTGCATTCCTCTGCTAGTAGATGCCATTGCGCTGATGAAAAGCAAACTGCATGTGGGGATCGACATGGTCAAGGATAGATGCATACTTCCCACGATTGTCACAAGATGTTTGGTATCAAAAGTTTGGAGCCATACACATCAACAGCTATCTGCCCAATAGAGCACAAAACGTCATTGCTCTGGAAGGGCCACATGTCACGACTCAGTGGACACACAGTTGTGGTACTGGCATGCAAATTCCATCTATTGCCACTGATGAACAGCAATCAGCATGGATGCATGAACCAGTTGTCTGCAGAGAAGGCCCATACACAGCAACATTCACTGGACAGTCGTTGAGGAGACACTGTTGGCAGCCCATTTGTTCATCTGGGTGATCAGTTGCTCAACAGTTACACTACTATTTGCCCATACACATCTCTGCAGCTGTTGTTTACCCCTGTCATCTATGGCCCATGGAGAATCTCAGTTGCCTCGGTGCCAATTTTGAATAGAGGCATTTTGCATGCATGGTATGTTTTAACCATGGTGGCAGGTGAACAGTTTACAAACTTATCCATTTTGGAAGTACTTCCACTCTTGGCCTGAAAGCCAATGATAATGTCCTTATGGACATCAGATAAATCACTCTACTTCTGCATTATGACAATGACTGCACTGTTATCCATGTCCACCTGACACTTTATATACCCTCCACTGTTAGTGCTACCTTTATATATCCTCCACTTCTAGTGCTGCCAGCTGCCATCTGTGAGTGGTTATTACACATTGACATGGAATGTAGGTGGTTATCACATTAAAATGTTTAACATTTGTACTTCCAGTCACAATCTTCACTTGTTGGCAGTGGTGGTTCAGTTGTCCTTAACCAGCCATCTTCCTCTGGAGAATCTATTATTAAGAGGTCCAATGCTTTCCCCCCATCTATGATGTCTATATGCTGCAATGTGCACCAACGAATGTAAAATCATTAGATTCTGGCTATGCACAAACACAGGCTTGCACACACATAAAGTGTTTTTGATACCTACCAGCAGTCTCCTTATCACTCAAAACAGGGCACTTGCACCCTCCATCACTGGATCTGTCACACTTGTGCTTCATAGTTTCTGCTGCTACATCTTTTGGCAGTCAGAGTAATGCTGAAGTGGATGGCAGCTGTGCAACAAGCCTCGTATATGATCGGGTATGAGGGGGGGGGGGGGGGGGGGACGAGCTGGATGCACTCATATCTACCTTCTGTGTGTTGGTGGGGGTACGTTTAACCAGATGGGTAACATCCCACCATTCTTCAACCAATAGGAAAATAGGACGCAGCCACAACTGTTTTACAGTCCAAGCAAAAACTGGAAGATAGTTGGAACCATTATATATGGCCTGTATTTATACAGGCGTATCACTCTTGTGTGTGAGGTTGCATTAACATACTCTATTAGAGACTGGTGTGCACATGAAGTTTACCACAGACTATAAATTTCAAGATTTATGTTGGTTTATCAGTTTGTGCATTAACATACTGAATCCGACTACCATAAGGGGGTTGATAGTGCATGGGAAGTAAACCAGAGGTTCTAAATTTTGAGCATGCACTGTTTGTTATATACTGAAAGTGCAACAATGAGTTTCTTATCTGTATCTAGAAGTTAAAATACGCCAGCAAGTGCAATATAATTTATTGCAACACAATGATGATGTGAGAATGAGTTCCTTACACTTCTTAAAAAAGTTATAATTGTACATTACCATGTGCTGGTATGTTTTGCGATAGATGCATGCTATGTCACTTGAATTTCGTTCAGCCACTATAAGAGATGCATGCTATGTCACCTGAAATTCGTACACCCACCATACTGTCGAAGTGTCTGAGGAGCTATGAAGTCAAGTTTTGGGCTACAAATTGCAGTAATTAAGGTACATCATGTACCAGGAGAATGCACAATCATTTTCACACATCCATTGTAATGTCAAAGCGTGTTGGAAGCCATGAAGTAATTTTTGAGCTCTAAATTACAGTAATTTGACCAATAGGATAACGCCCCACCACTCGTACATCACCCAGTCGACCTAGAGGAGTGGGGGATGGGAGGAGGAAGCTACTTTTTGGTTCACAAATTGGAGTTACATAAACATAGCATAAGAGCACAAGCGCATGGTTTCTTTACACAGGGATATTAAGCCATGTGACTGGTTTGTTTACACAAGGAGCCTTTTGAGGCTGAACCTGCACAGTCCCACTACTGACACAAATTATCCAGAGAAAGCCTACTTATAACGTTACAAGAACCAATTTTAAATCATGACTCTAGGAATATACTAGAAACCCCGACGTATCGGACCCATAGTGATCGTGGGGACAAGATTAGATGACATACAGAGTGCACAAGGTCATTTAAACAGTCGTTCTTCCCGCCCTCTATACCTGAATGGAATGGGAAGAAACCCTAATAACCAGTATAATGAGGAGTACCTTCCACCATGCGCTCCGCCGTGGTTTGTAGAGTATGGATGTAGATGAAAATGTGCAAAAGAGCATCGTTGGAAAACAATGTTACATTGCTACTGATCATATCTGCTAAATCGTTTATGTATCGTCTGCTGAAAGTATTAGACATTAATTTTATCTGGAACCTTCGCCATACTCAAATATTCTTCGAACCAATCACATACAGGGTGACAATTATCGTTCTGTATGGTTTGCTTTAGGACGTTCAGCACTGCACAATTGGCCGTGGGGCATGATGGGAATTGGTGTGGTTTGGTTTATCGACTAACCCCACGTTCATTTGGATGGGTTCGTCAGCAAGCAAATTTGCCGCATTTTGGGGGACTGAGAATGCGCATTTCACAATCGAGAAGTCTCTTCACCCTAAATGGGCGACTGCGTGGTGTGCATTGCCAAGTCACGGAATAACTGGTGCGATATTCCTTGATGGCACGGCGACTACCGAACGGTACGTGAAGGCTTTGGAAAATGATTCCGTCCCCATTATCCAAAGTGACCTTTATTTCGACAACATGTGTTTCAGGCAAGACGGAGCTCGACCCCATCGAAGCAGGAGAGTGTTTTATGGCCTGGAAGAGCACTTTGGGGATCGCATTCTGGCTGTGGGGTACCCAGTGGCCACTGGCACGAGCCTCGATTGGCCGCCATGTTCTCCGGAATATGAACACGTCCGACTCCTTTCTGAGTCTGAGACAAGTCTTACAGCAATAACCCCAAAACCATCGCTGAGCTGAGAACAGCCATTCAGGAGGACCACCGACAGCATCAATGCTCCGACGCTTCAGCGGGTCTTGCAGAATTTTGCTATTCGTTTGCGCCACATCGTTGACAATGATCGCAGGCATATCGAACATGTCATAACCTAAATTCGAATACCTGTAGTGACTTTTAGATGTTGACTAACGTGTGTACATGCCGTAGTTTATAAATAATTTACATTTCTTTTCATATATTTCAATAATTGTTACCCTATATTTGTGAGACGCGATCATATGGAGTATTTTGGTCAGTAGCTGACAATGCGGAACCATGTCGAACACTTTCGGGAAATAAGGGAAGACGGAATCTACCGGCTCACCGGCACCTACTGTTTGCAAGTTGCCGTGTGTGAATAAAGAAAGCTGTTTTTGACGTGAGTGATTTTTTTTCTGAATCCGTGTGTTCTTTGAGAGGAGCTAGTTTTTCCTAACAGCAATAAATGTCAAGTAACTACATCAGCGAGCATTAAAAATAAAGAAAGTGGAGTTGCTCCACATCCGAACGATGACCATCAAAGAAAATTCTACCGTCCTCTCTGAGAAAGGGTTAGCATTTCTATCGAGGAGTCACGCGATGCTGGATTGCGATGTAATCTGGGTGCGATCACCCACTGGTACTGTCCCATCGAGGCGATAGTAAACAGAAGTGCGCTTGGAGAATACAGATCTTTACGCCAGAGGGCAAAGATGTACCACGGCAATCGCTGTGGGGAACAACTCTCTGCGACAGTCTGGACGGCTAGTTGTGTTAGTGGCGTATTTATACTACCAGCAGAGACAGGTCATGCATAGGCGTAAGGAAATGTTAGTAGTAGGTACCATGTAGGTTACCGAAGTTGTTGGGAGCGACGTTGTCTCCTGGGCCAGATTCAACGTCAGCATGCACGTAACATGGCAATGTCGTCATCAGAGAGGTCAATTTCATTATAAAATGGGCCACTCAGAGTAGGATGTGGCGTGGGTTTTGTTTGGATTTCTGTGTGTTTGGCTTCCCTATCGTTGATTGTGTGCTTGCTGTAGGAGCGCAGGTCAGATTTGCTCCCCGGATCGATCTGTCGCGTGCTTAGTTGAAAGGTCTCTGTTGGATTCCTTTCATGTTAATTTCTTAAATATGTTGTCATTTACGGCATAAATTCCTCTTCTAAATTTACTGTGGTATTTCTGACTATCTGGGAGGAGACTGAGCAGTGAAACGTGTTACTTTTACTTGCTATGAAATCGGTGCTAATAGCCAATAAAAGCGGTTTAAAAACTGTGAGCTGTCTGGGGAAGTTAACCTTGCATTACTGCACAACTATTTCACCAGGTATCCAGTCTAGCTTACCAAATTCCCAACCAGACTAACATTACTTATAATCTTTTAATAGTCATACGACAACCGGTGACATATATATATATATATATATATATAAAAGAGAATTTAAATAAAAAGAAATAAATCAGTTTATATTTGGAAATTTATTTTAACATTGATCATTGAAATTTCAGCATATTAAACTTGATTCGTAACTAAGCTGTTGCCTTATTTAGGATTGTGAAAATGTGAGATTGTAATCTTACGGAACATATCAAATATGGAGCCAAGATTGGGAGACTACATACAACACTGCATTCATAAAATAACACACAAAGAACGTTGAAACATATGCAAGAGGAAATTAACCACAACCAACCGATTCAATTTTCACCCAAAGAAGTTACGTTCGTAGCACAATCCTGTCCGTCATGTAATTACCACACACTGGTATACTAAATTCATACTAACTCTGTGTGAAATGTTCCCGAAAAGAATAGCTGAGGGCTACTTTGATGAATACACCACATGCTTCACGTGGTCAACTTGGTTTACACAAAGAGTGTAACTCCACAATAATTTTGATAATTAAAATAAATTAGATCGAAAAGCAATTTACAAAAGAAAAACCTCGAACTGGTTACTATCGTCTTACTATTAACCTGATGGGTCAAACAATTGTATAAGCACGTGGTACTGGTCTCACAAAGTACACCCCACGTGCGTTGAACATAAAGAAAAGTTGCTATATTGAAAAATATTGTCAAGACGAGACTGTATAATCTCACGCACATTCGCATTGAAGATTGATGATGCTAGTTAGAGTTACTGATCAACACGTGGTTCCACTTTACTCACAAAGTAGTGACAAAGCAACTACCGGAAGATATTCTGAACTACTTCACACGCGAATTACACTGCGTTGCAATTTAAGATAACATTAGATATTTTAGAGCTAAACCTGAAATAAAGATGATTAAATTTTCAGTTAGGCTGAACTTAAGAAATCCATTGTCCTGCGGACTTAGCAGACACGCGCTTAGCCGGAGATCTTACCACTTCAGACGCTCGCCGCGGACCGACTGACCTGCGATCCTACCGAGCGTGCTTCCCAGATACAAACGGAAGTGACCAGAGAGACAGCTTCCTATGCCAACATGACAAGGGATGGACAGAAACATGCTAAGAATGGAAACCTGTCTGCTTTTAGAAAGCGTAGCTACGTGTTCCGACGTTGGTCCTACTGTTCTCTAGCAGACAGGCCTGTCTGCTACCCTCAAGCATGCAACTAGAAACACATTTGCTCATTCATCCTCTCACACAGAAGGGAAGGGGGATGACAGTATCTTATCATATACCGTATATAAAAGAAAGCGGATGTAGGTTCCGTATGAGACTGTGTGACATGAATTACATATAAACTGTGTTTTAAAGTGTAGTAGTGTGACAGATCGTTCTTGTTTATGTGTAAAAGTAACACGTTTCACTGCTCAGTCTCCTCCCAGATAGTCAGAAATACCACAGTAAATTTAGAAGAGGAATTTATGCCGTAAATGACAACAGATTTAAGAAATTAACATGAAAGGAATCCAACAGAGACCTTTCATAGTCTAATCTTGCTTTTGGATTGTTATGCTTCCATCTGTGATTTTTATCGTATTTCCGCAAATTTAGCCTGAGGTGGTTGTTTCGGTGTCTTTGAGTTCTCGTACAGTCGTGTGACGGTTCTTGAATACGTGGAATTCATTATGTAAGTCCGCGGTGCGGATCATTGGTGATGATTCGAAGAACCTCGTTCTATATGACCTAACGTGTTGGGTTTGATTAAGTCCAGACTGCTCCTGCCTATGTCATCAGTAGTCAAAAAATGTTCAAATGTGTGTGAAATCTTATGGGACTTAACTGCTAAGGTCATCAGTCCCTAAGCTTACACACTACTTAATCTAAATTATCCTAAGGACAAACACACACACCCATTCCAGAGGGAGGACTCGAACCTCCGCAGGGATCAGCCGCACAGTCCATGACTGCAGCGCCCTAGACCTCTCGGCTAATCCCGCGCCATCAGTAGTCCAGTAAGGGCCATTTCCACCTCGATTTCGACAGTTAACGCTGAGCTTCTGGTTAGGTAAGTTAAATTTATGTTATTGATTCCGAATGGTATTCTAACAGTCATAAGTAACACCTTTAAGTGACTTCCCAATTCCGGTTGTCCTCTTAGGCTTCCTCGCCAGAACCTCTTTAATACGCCCATTAGGAGCAGTCAAAATTTTTTGACCGACTGCAACTTGTAACTTACATTGCTTGTAGGAATTGAGGGTGTGGACTCGATTTTGCCTTTAGGTAGCAAACTTTTATCTGCAAGGCGTTTCACAATTCATGCTACACACTTCGGTTGTAGAGGAGTCTTAGTAAATCAAGTTTTACGTAGGAGTCCATGTCCGGGAACGTCACCCAACGGCGCTACAGAGCGTCAAAGTTATAGGCGCTGGCGCCACACGAGGTGACTCCGTGATGATGTTACAAACTTTCTAGGATGATGAAGGATAAATGTATCAATTTTTACAGGAACCGAACGAGTCGAAAGTTGTAAAGGGAAGGCATTCTGATACCTCCGGCAGTGGAATGCATGTAGGCACCCTACTGGTACTGTTGTTGCTAAGATTGTAGTGTAGGCAACTTTCAGAGGTGGTCAAAACAAGGAGAAGATGTGTGTAAACATAGACTCTAAAATGCCTACCTGAGGAGCTACGGGCACTTGCCCATCTTCGCTACTGTGGAACACTACTCCTCGATTGAAGAAGTGCTCATAACTCCTCAGGTGTTGATTTTAGAACTCATGTTTAATAGACATTTCTTCTTGTTTTGTTCCATATAACCAGCTCACAAAGTTGTCTATCCTACAAGCTTAGCAAGAACGATACCGGTACATGTATTTCATTGTCAGCGATATCGAAACGGTTTTCGCTTACAATTTTCTTCGTTTGTTTTCAGTACAGGGACTCTTTCCTCAAACTGATATATTTATTTCTCTCCATCACCCTAGGAAGTTTGTAACTTCATCACGAAATCGCACATTTACTCGCGCCGGCGCCTGAAACTTGACTCCTCTCTAACGTTTCTGGATATGGGTTCCTATATAAAACTTGATCTGGTAAGTCCCCTCTATAACCTCTAGAAGTGTGTAACATGAATTGTGAAACACCATATAGAATCGATGTGGTACGTCTTACCAGAGAAAGCTCACGTCTTGATCACTGAGATATGTCTATTATTTGAGACAAGATAGCAGTTCCCATGTCACCATAGGCGTGCGTGTAGTGTACTTTGCTTGTCGTGTTGTGTTAACGTAGTTTCCTCGGTCTGCGTTTGAGCAGAAACAGTCTCACTTTATAGAAATTTACTGTAACCCGACATTTCTCTAGCTCTGGCTCGATAGTTCTGAGTGCTGTCTGTAGCCGTGAGCTAATGTTTGATGATTTCCAATATTGTGCTAGGTTGTCAGCATGGACGTCTCCACAGCATTACGTGTCGTTCGGTTGTAGTTAATGTAGAGGTTAAACAATAAAATCACCGAGATCCTACCTTGGGGTACTCTGGCTTTTGTTTTTGTGATATGAGTGCCAAATGATGAAACTACATTCAGAGTTGTAGGTAGTCGCCGCGGCCCGGTGCCCTGGAGCTGATGAACAGCAAGTTGCCAGAGACGTCCCTCCCCTCCTGACGGAGAGGGCCTCCACTGGGCGCCCTCAGAGGGGGGGAAGGGCAGGAAGGGTCTGACCGCAGCATCTGCGTGCTGCGCGCGTGCCGGCCCCCACTCATTACCGCACGGGGTGCCGGCTGCCGGGTGCCGGCGGTTGCGTCGTTTTTGCACAGAGGCCTGCCGTCCGTGGTGGGGGCAGGTGGGCGGAGCCTGTGCCCCCCACCACCGGGTCCCTCGCACCCCGCGCAGCGGCGGCGGGCTCGCCAGTTCCTCCCTGACCGCCGTAGCGCCCGGCACGACACCATGGCGCTCTTGATGCAAGACTCAGGTGCGTCTCAACAATGCTCACGCGGCCGCCCGCAGCTGCGTACACGCCACGCCACGGCACGCCACGCGGCCTATCGATCTGCGCAGAGCTGCTCGCTGCTCGGCTACGACTTCGCTTAGTGCCGCGCAGATATCGCTGCCTCCTTGAGTGTCTGCCGCCAGCGATGCGTTTACTGCTAGCTCTCTCGGACAATTAACGCTGAGCATCCGGCTAGGGAAGTTAAATTTGTGTTGATGTTGCGTACGTGCGCTCTAACTGCCGCAAGCGACATCTTTAAGTGGCTGTCCGATCGCGTTTGTCATCTGACGTTTCCTCGCTAACACCTCTTTAATACCTCGTTAGGACCTGTCAAAATTGTATGGGTCTCGAGGCTGACCTACCGTTATTAGTACTTTGCTTGCAATATCTAGAATCAGTGTGATATGTCTTACTGGTGAAAGCTTACCGCTTGATTGTTCAGATGTGTCTATTACTACAGGGAAGATAGTAATTCCCGTGACATCATAGTATCATCGTCTGGTTAAGTTACGTGACACATCCATGTGCCTATACAGAACAGCTCCATATCTTACCCATTAACAACTACTGGATTACTCACCTAATATCTCAAACGCAACTAGCTCTTTATTCTCACGAAATGGTGAGTGCCATCAACGGGGGACGTCAAATGGATTCAATATTTGTAGCTTTCCAGAACGCTTTCGACACAGTTCCTCACAAGCGAATTTTAATCAAATTGCGTGCCTGTGGAGTATCGGCTGAGTTGTGCAACTGGATCCGCGATTTGTTGTAGGGCAGACCACAGTTGCTAGCAAGTGACGGAAAGTCAACTACTAATACAGAAGTAATAGACTATCTAGCATTTTCCAAGGAAGTGTTATAGGACCTGATCTAAATAAACGATTCAGGAGAAAATCGGAATACACTCTTAAACTGTTTGGAGATGGTACTGCCATTTACCGTCTTATAAAGTCTTCAGATGATCAAAACAAATTGCAAAACGATTTAGGAAAGATACCTGTATGGTGCGAAAACTGGAAATTGAATAATGAAAAGTGAGAAGTCATCCACATGGGTGATAAACGGAATTCGCTAAATTTCCGTTACAGATTAAAACACACAAATCTAAAGGCTGCAAATTCAACTAAATATTGTACTTAGCGATTAGAGTCACGAATAACTTAAACGGGAACTATCACATGGATAATGTTTTGAGGAAAGCAAACCAAAGACTGCGATGTATTGACAGAACACTTGGATAACACAACAGATCTTCTATGGAGATTGCCTACACTATGCCCGTCCGCCCTCTTCTGGAGTACTGCTATGCGGCGTGGGACCCGCACCAGATAGGACTGACGGAGGACACTGAAAAAGTTCGAAGATGGGCAGCCCGTTTTATACTATCGCGGAACAGGGGACATATTGCCACTGGTATGATACACGAATTAGGGTGGCAATTATTAAAACAAATGCGTTTTTGACCATCATCTTTGTCTTCAGAGTGTGGAAATATTTTGTTGGCACCCACGTCATCATGACAAAATAAGAGAAGTCAGAGCTCGCACAGAAACATTTAAGTGTTCGTTTTCTCCGCACATTGTCCGAGAGTGGAACGGTAGAGAAGTAGCTTGAAGGTGGTTCGATGAACCCTCTGTCAGGGACTTGTTTGTGAATTGCGCAGTAATCATGTAGATGTAGATGTAGATGCATGTGAATCTTAAGTAACAGTAGTTTCTGCTGCTGCTTCGCACTGCCTGCTAGTACGGGACAACGCTGTCTTTGCTACGTACTAAGTTCGCTTCTTTAAAATGCGTTTGTCAGCAATCTGTATTTAGCTGTTTCTCACATTTGTAACAAATGCATTAAATCCCACATGTTGACGACGTTCAGAGGCGGTGAGCGAGCCATCTACATAAAAATGACGCCACGTCTTTCATGTCTCCAACATGTACTACGTAATGTTTTGCTTCATGCATTCGTGGAAGTATTTTTCTGAGAGCACTGACCAATAAAATGGTACATCCTAGAGCCTTAGCTAAGGATGTAATCGGGTCCTTCCATACTTGGTCCTTGAAATTTTTTCCCGTCTTATCGAAATATTTCCCTATAGAAAAAGGTGACACGTGCCATAAGTGCTAAGTGGCACGTTGAATCTGATTCTGCGTGAAACTGTTGCTCTTATCTTCAACTGTTTCAGTTCGCAGAATGGCAATGATTTACTACCAGCAATACGACTTTTGAGTAACTCACCTTTTTCCTTCATCGGTGCATAACTGGAACATCTCAAAGACGACGATCTGGCAGAGATCTGAACCCTGTTCCTCCAGGATAAGACAAAACACCAGTGTACGTCCTTGCTTATTATTATCGTTAGGGCTACGTTTCAAAGCGCGGCTGTCTTGTCTCCTCGATTTATGACTGAACTCCCATTAAGTGGCTTTGTATTTGTGACCGACCACCGAAGCCAAGACGAGACGTACGCGCTCGTCATGGAGTCCAATAATATTGTCAGTTCATTACTCAAAAGTGGGTTCAGTGAGCAGCGGCGAACGACACAAAAAGTACTGGACGAAGGTCCCCTGTAGCTAGCTGGTGCTAAAAAAAAGAACATGTACAAAGAATAAGCACAACGTTATTCTCGATGATAACGCTGACCGGCAAACCTGATGAACTGCGGTGGTAAAAAATATTGTTACAATCGAGAAATATCACCTGCATGCTTCCTACCTCTCCTACTGCATGTCTTACTGCATTAATAAATACTGCTTATAGTAAAATGTGTATCCTACTTGCTGTTCAGCACGTCCTCTTTTTTTGAAAACGCATTTCAAGCATGCAGTGCTCATTTTCAGCTTTCACAATGGCATAAAAAAGACGTTAGATTTCATTTCCACTATCAGCTTAAAATACTCTTCGAGATACTCGTCAATTGTTTTTATTAATCAGCTCATAGTTTAGTATAATTAATATTGGAATACGGAGAACTTGTATGCTTACGCTGAGCTTAAGGATCAGCACTGAGTTTGTAAGCGCGTCGGTAAGTTGCCGGTACATAATATTCACTATCCAATGTAGTTGCAGAGGAGGGCACAACTACTGTGGCCGGCGCTGACTGCGCAAAAGCGACTGGTGCTACGATTATCTTCTTTCAAACCTACTTTTACACAATTTTACGTTTTAGAGAAGAAAATTCCTAAAACTGTTCATTACACTATTGCCGATGATAAATCGCTCAAAATAGCAGTGACCGTAAAATACCTAGAAGTGACAGTCTGGTCGGACGTAAAGTGTTACGACCACATAAAATTAGTTGTAGGAGTGTTCACATGCCACGCTGGGATTCATTGGAAGAATCCCAACAAAATATAATTCGTCTACAAAAGAAGGAGCCACAGAACCCTCATTCGACCACATCTCGAGCATTGCTCGTCAGCCTGCAACGCTTACCTCTTACGAATTAGGATTAATAAGGAGATGATCCAAAGAAGGGTGGCTCGCTTCGTCGCGGGATCGTTTGGTCGGCGCGAGAGCGTGACTCAAATGCTCAAAAAAATTCGGTACCCTTCGTTTCAGGAAGAGACAGCCAACGTATTGCTTCCTCCCAGGCACAGCTCTTGAAATGACCACGGTGGGAAGATAAGATAAATTAGAGTTCGTAGAGAAGCGAAGAAGCTATCGTACCGTTCACCACTACAATAGGAATGGGGGGGTTACATGGTTACCAGATGTACCCTCTGTCATACACTGCGAGAAGGGCAGACGGCGTTTTTCCACGGCGATATTGGGGTGGCACTTTTTATCACACCGCTCCCCGTCTGCTGTAGTCATTTCTCGAAACTGTAGACTGTTTTCTCCGTCAGTCTGATGTATACACGAAGATGAGTGCTTTCTGTCCCATTCATCCTAACAAGGCGCGTATTACACTGTCAAACTTCAATCCAAGATATTTGGCAAATCTTTTACAAAAGCTAGGAGCGAGCTCTGACTTTCGTGAAATATGTCATAACGATACCCCAATACACTAGCAAATATTTCATAAAATGTCTTTTATAAAAGACCAGTTAACCCCCTCCCCCTCGCCGCCGTGACTCCACGATTCTTTAAAGAATCGAACTACCACGTATAAAACAGCTACAAATGTCTGTTAACTTTTTTACAAACGAGATAATATATTAAATAGTGATGCTCGTAAAAACTTTATGGTGAGAGACGTAAACCAGTAATTATTTTGGTTTTATTAGTTTCGGATTATCTATCTACAGACTAATGAAGAAGTTCAGAAAAGATTTGAAACGATATTTAAAGTTTATTGGAAGTCGGTAAGTGCTCTCATTATCAAACACTTTATGAGGGAAAGTCTAGATAATTTGTTCTCCATTTCAAGGAAAGCTAGCTTTCAGCGCATCTCAATATTTATGACGTCAAATCTCCTGAATTATGTATCGCACAATGATAAAAGTTTGTGGGAATATTCAATGGTGTATGTGGATACTGTCGGCAAAATGTGTTGCGAATATATTTTTTGGTAATAATGAAGTAATAAATTAAAACGACGTGCCTGATACTAAGGCTTTACAGCATGGACTGGGAAACTGTAGTAATCGACATAATTTTTCCTTTCATTGTTTGCGGGGGTCATCAGCGAGTAAATGTTTCATAAGAGTTTGAAACTGTAAGGTTTGTTCGAAGTCGCTAAGTGCTCTTATTCTAAAATATAGTCTGGATAATTTGCGCGCCGAGAACTACGCTGCTTCACATGCACTCATGTTCTAACTTTAATAGTTGACTTATTATGTTTAACCTTTAATGTAAGATTATATATCTTATTAAATTGATCATGACAACATTTGAAAATTTTAAATTCGGTCACTAACTATATGAAATACTGAAACTCAAATTTTTGTTGAATCTACATACCATTTATCAAGCAAGCTGCAGCTGGGACTGGATGACCGGCTGACCGTAGGGTTTGAAACAGTTGTTTTACAGTGTAATTACGGTTCCAAGGAATACGACGGGGAATCGAATTCGGCTCTTCCGTGTAGTGCTCCCACACGCAGTCCACTGAAACGCGGAGTCGGCGTCTTTTTCGAATGCCGGCGATTACTCTATAGTGCCGTCTATCCTCCACTCCCCGAGCCGCGTTTCAGCTTTCTGGACGCGCGTCCATTCTTTGGTGTTCGGGCGTTCCGACGTCCTTCATATGCCAACTCCCGATTTACCTTTACTAAGAAATCCAGCAATAAAGGCAGCGTGCTTCTTTTTAACGCGAACATGCCCTACGTCCAATACTATTCAAATTATGAGTTCTTTTTAATTCTTTTCATTTCCAAACATCCTCTTTAAAAAATTGGCGATTTGCTACTTGGTGTCTCCAAGCGGTTCGTAGCAGTCTTCTGCACATCAACGTCTCAAAAGTCTTATGATCGTCGAGAAAGGACGATAGAGTTGGAGAGTCCCGTCTGGCTTCGAAGTTATTAGCGACACCCAGTTAGAACAGATAGGATATGAAGTCAGCCGCGACCGTTTATAAGAAACCGGTGCCGTGTTCATTGACGTCTGGAATACGTTCGATGCAGTTCCCCGCCGAAGCCTAAGGAACAGAATGCGAGTGTGCCAACTGTGTGATTGGATTGAAGAGTTTCTAGTAAACAGAGCACAGCACGTCATTCTCACCGGAGCGAAGTTCTCAGGCGTAAAAGTAATTTCATGCCTGCTCCAAAGGAGTATTATAGGACCATTACTTTTGACGGCTGATACTGTTGTATGCAGAGAACTTGCAACGCTAGGAAATTGTAGCGAAATTCAGCTAGATAGAAATCGGTACTTGGTGCAGGGAGTGGCAATTAACCCTCATCATAAACAGATGTAATATATTGCGAATACATCGATAGACGGACTATTTTATGATTGCTTCCGTAAAATTGCTAGGAATATGAGTAGGGAGCGATTTAAAGTGGAACGGTTATATAAATCTAACCGCGAATAAGCCAGATGCCAGACGGCGATTCACTTGAAGAATCTTCAGAGACTGTAGTCTGTCAACAAAGGAAGTAGCTTAGAAAAATACTAGTTCGACCAATACTTGAGTACCGCTTTTCATTCTGGGATCCGAACCAGACAGGAGTGATACAGGAACAGAGAAGATCCAAAGAAGAGCAGCGCGGTTCTTTACAGGTTGATTCAGCAAGCGCGAAAGCGTCACGGAGATGCTCAGCCAACTCTAGCGACAGACGCTGCAAGAGAGGCGTTCTGCATCACGGTGTGGTCTACTTTTAATGTTCCGAGAGCTAACTTTCGCAGAAGAGCCAGTCAGTGTATTGTTTCCCCCCTACATACATCTCGCGAAAAGACCAAGAACTTAAACTTAGAGTGATTCGAGCCGAGCCTACACGGAAGCTTAGCTACGATCTTTCTTCCTGCGAAACATACGCAGCTGGAACAGCGAAAGGGGGAAGTGGCACTGGTAGACAGACTACCCTCCGCCACACACCGTAAGGTTGCTTGCTGGGTACAGATGTAGATAGATATAGATGTAGAAATATACGTGAACTGCACCGGATAAGAGCATCTTTTCACCAAATTCCAGTCACCAATTTTGTCCTCTGAAAAAATATTTTATATCTACAACGCTGCTGAGGAGCGGGGCCCGTTCTACATGATAAACACTGTTGCTGTTAAAGGAACAGCAATTTTCTTGTGTAAGTTGCGTCGTAAGTTGGATGAGGAATCGGACTGACCACATCGGAAATTCCTGCGGTGTAAAATGGTAGAAGCGAGTAGACACATCGATGCAGTAATTAGGATACGTTGGTTTGTCGCTAACTCATATCAGAGTAAATACCTAAACGTTCTAAGTTCTGTCCTCAGCTAGTCCTGTTGTATACAGAGAAATTGCGACACTAGAAATCAACTGTTACGCCGTGTGTCAAAGATCTGTTCACATGAAAAATGCAATGTTGCACTTTGGACAAGAGTCTACGTCAAACTGAAATGATTTACCCAGACATTTATTGGGGGGACCTACAGAGATTAGACAGAAGCACAGATATACCGCCGGCCCTGGTGGCCGAGCGGTTCTGGCGCTACAGTCTGGAACCGCGCGACCGCTACGGTCGCAGGTTCGAATCCTGCCTCGGGCATGGATGTGTGTGTTGTCCTTAGGTTAGTTAGGTATAAGTAGTTCTAAGTTCTAGGGGACTTATGACCTCAGCAGTTGAGTCCCATAGTGCTTAGAGCCATTTGAACAATTTTTGAACAGATACACCACCTCCATACTACTAAAGCTCTGGGATATACGCACGTCTTTCTCAACACTTTTTGGCTGCTAACCACAACAGCACATGAGAGGAATTCGTGGCGAACCGCATCAAACGAGTCAGAAAAGTCCACTTCTCTTTAGAAATTCATTTATTTAAACGTTTCGGCCTCAGCTCATTATCAAGAAAACAGCTAAAAGAACGTTAGAGTATTACGTCAAATGATTTATAGAAGCGTCAACTAGCCTACACTGCTTCCTCCTGCGTATACCTCGCGAAAGGTTCATGACGTCAAAATTGGAGAGATTCGAGCGCGCACGGAGGCTTGCCAGCAACCACTCTTACCGCGAGTGATTCGTGACTGGATTACTAAAGTGAGGAAATGACGGTGGCAGACAAGTACCCTCTGCCGCAAGTTGTAAAATGGCTTGCGGAATTTTTTTTTTTTTTTTTGGTCATCAGTCTACTGACTGGTTTGATGCGGCCCGCCACGAATTCCTTTCCTGTGCTAACCTCTTCACTTGCAACCTACGTCCTCAATTATTTGCTTGACGTATTCCAATCTCTGTCTTCCTCTACAGTTTTTGCCCTCTGCAGCTCCCTCTAGTACCATGGAAGTCATTCCCTCATGTCTTAGCAGATGTCCTATCATCCTGTCCCTTCTCCTTATCAGTGTTTTCCACATATTCCTTTCCTCTCCGATTCTGCGTAGAACCTCCTCATTTACCTTATCAGTCCACCTAATTTTCAACATTAGTCTATAGCACCACATCTCAAATGCTTCGATTCTCTTCTCTTCCGGTTTTCCCACAGTCCATGTTTCACTACCATACAATGCTGTACTCCAGACGTACATCCTCAGAAATTTCTTCCTCAAATTAAGGCCGGTATTTGATATTAGTCGACTTCTCTTGGCCAGAAATGCCTTTTCTGCCATAGCGAGTCTGCTTTTGATGTCTTCCTTGCTCCGTCCGTCATTGGTTATTTTACTGCCTAGGTAGCAGAATTCCTTAACTTCATTGACTTCGTGACCATCAATCCTGATGTTAAGTTTCTCGCTGTTCTCATTTCTGCTACTTCTCATTACCTTCGTGTTTCTCCGATTTACTCTCAAACCATACCGTGTACTCATTAGACTGTTCATTCCGTTCAGCAGATCATTTAATTCTTCTTCAGTTTCACTCAGGATAGCAATGTCATCAGCGAATCGTATCATTGATATCGTTTCACCTTGTATTTTAATTCCACTCCTGAACCTTTCTTTTATTTCCATCATTGCTTCCTCGATGTACAGATTGAAGAGTAGGGGCGAAAGGCTACAGCTTTGTCTTACACCCTTCTTAATACGAGCACTTCGTTCTTGATCGTCCACTCTTATTATTCCCTCTTGGTTGTTGTACATATTGTATATGACCCGTCTCTCCCTATAGCTTACCCCAACTTTTTTCAGAATCTCGAACAGCTTGCACCATTTTATATTGTTGAACGCTTTTTCCAGGTCGACAAATCCTATGAAAGTGTCCTGATTTTTCTTTAGCCTTGCTTCCATTATTAACCGTAACGTCAGAATTGCCTCTCTCGTCCCTTTACTTTTCCTAAAGCCAAACTGATCGTCACCTAGCGCATTCTCAATTTTCTTTTCCATTCTTCTGTATATTATTCTTGTAAGCAGCTTCGATGCATGAGCTGTTAAGCTGATTGTGCGATAATTCTCGCACTTGTCAGCTCTTGCCGTCTTCGGAATTGTGTGGATGATACTTTTCCGAAAGCCAGATGGTATGTTGCCAGACTCATATATTCTACACACCAACGTGAATAGTCGTTTTGTTGCCACTTCCCCCAATGATTTTAGAAATTCTGATGGAATGTTATCTATCCCTTCTGCCTTATTTGACCGTAAGTCCTCCAAAGCTCTTTTAAATTCCGATTCTAATACTGGATCCCCTATCTCTTCTAAATCGACTCCTGTTTCTTCTTCTATCACATCAGACAAATCTTCACCCTCATAGAGGCTTTCAATGTATTCTTTCCACCTGTCTGCTCTCTCCTCTGCATTTAAAAGTGGAATTCCCGTTGCACTCTTAATGTTACCACCGTTGCTTTTAATGTCACCAAGGGTTGGTTTGACTATCGTGTATGCTGAGTCTGTCCTTCCGACAATCATATCTTTTTCGATGTCTTCACATTTTTCCTGCAGCCATTTCGTCTAAGCTTCCCTGCACTTCCTATTTATTTCATTCCTCAGCGACTTGTATTTCTGTATTCCTGATTTTCCCGGAACATGTTTGTACTTCCTCCTTTCATCAATCAACTGAAGTATTTCTTCTGTTACCCATGGTTTCTTCGCAGCCACCTTCTTTGTACCTATGTTTTCCTTCTCAACTTCTGTGATGGCCCTTTTTAGAGATGTCCATTCCTCTTCAACTGTACTGCCTACTGCGCTATTCCTTATTGCTGTATCTATAGCGTTAGAGAACTTCAAACGTATCTCGTCATTCCTTAGTACTTCCGTATCCCACTTCTTTGCATATTGATTCTTCCTGACTAATGTCTTGAACTTCAGCCTACTCTTCATCACTACTATATTGTGATCTGAGTCTATATCTGCTCCTGGGTACGCCTTACAATCCAGTATCTGATTTCGGAATCTCTGTCTGACCATGATGTAATCTAATTGAAATCTTCCCGTATCTCCCGGCCTTTTCCAAGTATACCTCCTCCTCTTGTGATTCTTGAACAGGGTATTCGCTATTACTAGCTGAACCTTGTTACAGAACTCAATTAGTCTTTCTCCTCTTTCATTCCTTGTCCCAAGCACATATTCTTCTGTAACCTCTTCTACTCCTTCCCCAACAACTGCATTCCAGTCGCCCATGACTATTAGATTTTCGTCCCCCTTTACATACTGCATTACCCTTTCAATATCCTCATACACTTTCTCTATCTGTTCATCTTCAGCTTGCGACGTCGGCATGTATACCTGAACTATCGTTGTCGGTGTTGGTCTGCTGTCGATTCTGATTAGAACAACCCGGTCACTGAACTGTTCACAGTAACACACCCTCTGCCCTGCCTTCCTATTCATAACGAATCCTACACCTGTTATACCATTTTCTGCTGGTGTTGATATTACCCGATACTCATCTGACCAGAAATCCTTGTCTTCCTTCCACTTCACTTCACTGACCCCTACTATATTTAGATTGAGCCTTTGCATTTCCCTTTTCAGATTTTCTAGTTTCCCTACCACGTTAAAGCTTCTGACATTCCACGCCCCGACTCGTAGAACGTTATCCTTTCGTTGATTATTCAATCTTTTTCTCATGGTAACCACCCCCTTGGCAGTCCCCTCCCGGAGATCCGAATGGGGGAGTATTCCGGAATCTTTTGCCAATGGAGAGATCATCATGACACTTCTTCAATTACAGGCCACATGTCCTGTGGATACACGTTACGTGTCTTTAATGCAGTGGTTTCCATTGCCTTCTGCATCCTCATGTCGTTGATCATTGCTGATTCTTCCGCCTTTAGGAGCAATTTCCCACCCCTAGGACAAGAGAGTGCCCTGAACCTCTATCCGCTCCTCCGCCCTCTTTGACATGGCCGTTGGCATAATGAGGCTGACTTCTTATGCCAGAAGCCTTCGGCCGCCAATGCTGATTACTTATCAAAATTTAGGCAGTGGCGGGGATCGAACACGGGACCGAAAACGTTTTGATTATGAATCAAAGACGCTACTCCCCCCCTTTTTTTTAACTCATTATTGGACACAGACGCTATTTTTTTTTTTTAATCTCATTTTGGTCGCTTTTGTTCGTTGCATCCGCTCGGGGCGGACGTCGTAAGACAGCCGTTTAGGTTCGTTGTTGATCGATTAACTCAGTTTTTTTTTATTACAGAGGGCTGCTAACCCTCTGACCGAACACGCTGAGCTACCGTGCCGGCGCCCCTAGACCACGGGTCTACCTTGCGGAGTGTAGCCGTAGATATAGGTATAGATGATTCCATTGTAAACATCAGTACTCAACTCAGTTGGTTCTGGTCTTAACACTGGTGTTCATCTCAACTGAGTGCTAATGTTAAGTTTGAAATCGTGCGGCATGATAGTCTGCATCACGTTCTTTTATCTGATATTCTGATGATGAGCTGTGCCTGAATTACGCAAATAAATAAAGTTGTTTAACGAGTGGACTGTTGTTATTGGCGATCAAAAAGTATTGAGAAAGATGTGCATACAGCCCTCCTGAGCGACGGTATGTCACAAGTTATACACTGAGATTTTCAAATTGTCATTAGAGTTGAGGACTCTTTCACGGTGATTTTAGGTAAGGGATAGGCAACTAGCAGTAAAACTGATAGTTCATGTCTGGGCTAATAGGAAGTGAGTTCGACGGCAGACCAGAGGGGTCTTGCATAGTTTCCTGTCTGTCCAGTCCTCTTCCTGAGGGTCCCCTCAATTCTTGGCATCTTTGTCGTCTTGCTTCCATTTTCTAGGTGGTCTTTCACGTTTTCTTCGCTCAGATCGTACCCATTCATGAATTTTTTTTGCCATCGCTTATCGCCCATTCGTCTGAGGTGGCGATGCCAACTTAATATTTTGCTGTCCATGGTATCGAAAATAGTGTCTTTTTCACCTTAACTTTCCTAGTCTGGAGATGCGACAACTTCTTCATCAAAAATCCATCCCTTATTGGTTAGCTCCCATATATTAGCACCAAGCGTGGTCTCTACTGTTGACTTGTAAAGCAAGACCTTCGTTATCTTTGTATCCTTGTCATTCCACAGCAAGGAATTAAGTTGGACTCACGAAAGCTGCGTCAATTGGGCCACTGATGACAACGGTACATATCCTATATTTGTCCGCGGAAATGCTTTTGGACCGGCTACAAGATGCGCCGCTCTATGAGATGATTTGTGAGCCCTCTCCCATCTGACGAAAATGATCTCTACGGCGTATAGTTGTAAATGACTACTAGACTACCCCGTTAGTGGCACCAAATACGACACAAGTAATCGAGAGGATCATTTAACGAACTGGTGTCTACACTATACCGCGGAAGAAATTGTCGCTAGGGGGCACACTCACGAGATTGTCGACTATCGTTCATTTTGCTGTTCACCGGTCTTTCGAATCTCCTCGAGCATTCGCACCGGCACCGTTACCTTTTTGCCAGCCACCGATGTTTCCTCTATCTCCAGCATGACATCTGTGTACATATCACAGTTTTCCCTCAAATCTGACTGTGTATTCCAAGTATGGACGGCCACATGTACAGTGAGAACATAGACAAGTGCGATAATTCTTTTGCTTCCAGTAAATGAGTCATGACAAAACTCTACCATCTGGTGAGCAAGATGTATGAGACAGGCGAAATACCGACAGACTTAAAGAAGAGTATAATAATTCCAATCCCAAAGAAAGCAGGTGTTGACAGATGTGAAAATTACCAAACTATCAGTTTAATAAGTCACAGCTGCAAAATACTAACGCGAATTCTTTACAGACGAATGGAAAAACTGGTAGAAGCGGACCTCGGGGAAGATCAGTTTGGATTCCGTAAAAATGTTGGAACACGTGAGGCAATACTAACCTTACGACTTATCTAAGAAGAAAGATTAAGAAAAGGCAAACCTACGTTTCTAGCATTTGTAGACTTAGAGAAAGCTTTTGACAACGTTAACTGGAATACTCTCTTACAAATTCTGAAGGTGGCAGGGGTAAAATACAAGGAGCGAAAGGCTATTTACAATTTGTACAGAAACCAGATGGCAGATATAAGAGTCGAGGGGCATGAAAGGGAAGCAGTGGTTGGGAAAGGAGTGAGACAGGGTTGTAGCCTCTCCCCGATGTTATTCAATCTGTATATTGAGCAAGCAGTAAAGGAAACAAAAGAAAAATTCGGAGTAGGTATTAAAATTCATAGAGAAGAAGTAAAAACTTTGAGGTTCGCCGATGACATTGTAATTCTGTCAGAGACAGCAAAGGACTTGGAAGAGCAGTTGAACGGAATGGACAGTGTCTTGAAAGGAGGATATAAGATGAACATCAACAAAAGCAAAACGAGGATAATGGAATGTAGTCAAATTAAATCGGGTGATGCTGAGGGGATTAGATTAGGAAATGAGACACTTAAAGTAGTAAAGGAGTTTTGCTATTTAGGGAGTAAAATAACTGATGATGGTCGAAGTAGAGAGGATATAAAATGTAGACTGGCAATGGCAAGGAAATCGTTTCTGAAAAGAGAAATTTGTTAACATCGAGTATAGATTTAAGTGTCAGGAAGTCGTTTCTGAAAGTATTTGTATGGAGTGTAGCCATGTATGGAAGTGAAACATGGACGATAACCAGTTTGGACAAGAAGAGAATAGAAGCTTTCGAAATGTGGTGCTACAGAAGAATGCTGAAGATTAGATGGGTAGATCACATAACTAATGAGGAAGTACTGAATAGGATTGGGGAGAAGAGGAGTTTGTGGCACAACTTGACCAGAAGAAGGGATCGGTTGGTAGGACATGTTTTGAGGCATCAAGGGATCACAAATTTAGCATTGGAGGGCAGCGTGGAGGGTAAAAATCGTAGAGGGAGACCAAGAGATGAATACACTAAGCAGATTCAGAAGGATGTAGGTTGCAGTAGGTACTGGGAGATGAAGAAGCTTGCACGGGATAGAGTAGCATGGAGAGCTGCATCAAACCAGTCTCAGGACTGAAGACCACAACAACAACAACAACAAATGTGTGGAATAAACCACCGTCTCTATTCACAGTAGCAATTTTTTTTTTTTTTTTTTTTTTTTTTTTTACTTGTCCTAATGTATTTAGAAGCCAGTTGCTTCATGCTGATGAGCTGTTTGGAAGAGCAATGTGAAGTGGGTTTCTTATCCTTTCTAGGAACGAACAAAGTTGTTTAGATTCTTACAGAATTCTCATTAACATAGCTGTAACACACGTACAGATAAAGGATTTGGGTGATGAGATATGCAGTACACATTCAAAAAACTTTTGCATTGTTGACGTCCTGCCAGAGCTGGTTAACGAAAGTTCGATCATCCTCTGTGATTCAAATAGTTCAAATGGCTCTAAGCACTATGGGACTTAACAAATGGTTCAAATGGCTCTAAGAACTATGCGACTTAACATCGGAGGTCATCAGTCCCCTAAACTTAGAACTACTTAAACCTAACTAACCTAAGGACATCACACTGGACTCGCATTCGGGAGGACGACGGTTCAATCCCGCGTCCGGCCATCCTGATTTCGGTTTTCCGTGATTTCCCTAAATTACTCCAGGCAAATGCCGGGATGGTTCCTCTGAAAGGGCACGGCCGAATTCCTTCCCCATCCTTCCCTAATCCGATGAGACCGATGACCTCGCTGTCTGGTCTCCTTCCCCGAAACCAACCAACCAACCTAAGGACATCACACACATCCATGCCCGAGGCAGGATTCGAACCTGCGACCGTAGCAGCAGCGCGGTTCCGGACTGAAGCTCCTAGAACCGCTCGGTCACAGCGGCCGGCCATCCTCTACGACGCGCTGTCATACCATATTCTCCTCATTATTTCCATCGACCATACCGGTATGACATACGAATCGAATTTGGGAGGATGTTGGTTCACATCCACGTCCACCTAACCAGATTTAGGTTTTCATTGGTTTCCCTAAATCACTTAAGCCGAATGCTGGGATAGCTCCTTTGAAAACGATACGATTTGTTGGCTTTCACAATTCGAGTGTAATGGTCTTGTCGTGTCAAGGCATTAAACCCTAGTCGTGATTCTTCTAAATTTACTCCAGATACAAAAGTTACTACCTGTAACTTGCTATGCCTCCTATTTCACTTTAGAGAATTTTTATGAATAAATATGTGTAAAAATGTTTAGTTCAAATATATGTTAGACGTATTATTGGTGTACCTTCATACGAAAAACGTTATCTACTATCGTATAAGATCTAATATATATATGGGATTGAGAAACACACGCATTTTAGAACAGTGATTCACCGTTGGGGTTCTCATTCAATACTGAGCCCCTGCGCATTTATAAATGCAGGCGTAGAAGTAACTCGTCAAATCCGGAACGACTTAGCCAATCTAGGAGGCAATGTAACTGCGCCTCTGTCAACAAGTGTTGAGGAATAAAAAGATTGTAAACTATTTACTGGTAGTAAGTCACAGCGTGAAAGAATTCAATCTCTTGCAGTTTCAGATAACTTACCGAGGAAGGCCTCTTCGCTCTTTCTGACAGAGACAGTTCTCCGTTCCTCCACACTATCTTATTGTGCTAACGGCTTCGATGCTAGGTAAACGGTCGATAATGTATGTTCTCGGAAATGAACTTCACAGAAACTTAAACGTCGTTTGGCTTGTGAATATGTGTTCCTTTCAAATAACCATTTGTTTTGAGTCCTAGTTGTGTATCAATCTCAAATACACTTTACATGACCCACAGTCTTCTCAGACATAAGGTTCTAGTGAAACATGTCGATAAATGCTTGTCTTCTATTGACATCAGCCGGAAGTTGGGTGAATCCTTTGCGCCAACGCGAAGACTGAAACTTCCGTGAGAGAAATGAACTGATGCAAGAGCGTAGAATTCACGTGCCACTCAAATTCCTTCTTTTCTCATTGTTATTTGGCGTTTATCGTCAAATAGACGTGGCAGGTCAATAACATGGTTGGACGCATAACGTATCCGCTGTGTCTTTGCTCACACTGTTCCTTAGCAACAAATGCAAATAATCAGAAGAGCCTGATGGGAATTCGAATGCTCCTATCGCCGAAACGAAACCATTGTATTTGTCGGAAAATTCTTATGGCAACGAAAAGCCTGCGCCGGCCGGTGTGGCCAAGCGGTTCTAGGCGCTTCAGTCTGGAACCGCGAGACCGCTACGGTCGCAGGTTCGAATCCTGCCTCGGGTATGGATGTGTGTGATATCCTCAGGTTAGTTAGGTTTAAGTAGTTCTAAGTTCTAGGGGACTGATGACCACAGATGTTAAGTCTCATAGTCCTCAGAGCCGTTTTTGAAAAGCCTGCCTATGTACTGGTAACCGTCAGATAAAAATAAAATAGTAACATGAAAAACACAAAGTAGTAGAATGTGCTTGAGTACCTCCCTTTGACTCTCGTCAGCTATAGTAAGTGATAAACAAAAGTGAGATAACGCTCGTTATCTAAACTGTCAGGAACATCGCGAGTGCGTCGCGTGTGGGGGAACTGAAACAGACACTATATCCTTATCTCCAGAACTCTGCGTGGGTACGGATATCCGCAACAATAATTACTTTGAGGTTAAAAGTTAAAGGGCAGAGTGTCTCTCATGAACTATTTTCGTTTACTTGCATTGCTTGCACATAAACAATGATTAGTACAAAATCAGTGAATCTACCAACATTTCTCTTAAGTTTACAAGTACACAGCCCAGCACTTACTACACTGAACATGTTAAAAGGATTTAACGTTTTGATGAATTAATATAAATTTTACGAACAAATTACACGACTAACATCTAAGAGTACTCAAGATCTGAAGACAAACATGACCTCATTTAACTTCCCATTTTTGCAGAGATGCTCCGAGAAAAATGCCCGAAATACGTCTCAGTCGTAATGTCCAGAACATATCAGGAATATGACAGCCCATGGTCGTCATCCACGATCTTTTTCGACGGAATGTAAATCACGAGGTCTTATTTCAGCAGGCGAAATTTCGTCGCAGGTGCAAGCTTACCTTCAGAGCTGCGTACTGAACGCGTTAAAGTGGTTTACAAAATTTTAATATCCCTGGAAGTGAATAAAAGCCTTGCCAAAGTGGATACGGTATTTGTGGATGAGGACAGCATTTCCCTTATCCGTGTGGAACTCTTCTTACTGCTTTCCGATTTTACGACGACTTTAACAAAACTATCTTGGACAAAATTTGAACTCAAATATCGTGAACTGGAAGACTAATCTCACGGAGCACTGTTCGCATTGCGTACTTTAACAGCATTCTAGCCCTCTCTCCCTTCCCCCCTCCAACAACAGACCTTTTATGAGAATTGCGATCGGCTCTTAATCGTTTCGCTCAATAGCAAATGGAAATGGAATTTCCCTTCACATTTTTTGAAGAACCGAAAATCCACGACCAGTAACAGAGGGGGAAACTTCGACATGCCCGTCCCTCGTGCTTGGGAAACGTTAGGAATAGAATTAAAGTACTGTCGTGTGAACACCGAAGAGCGATAAGAAAAGCTAATGCGCAGCTGATTAAACGCATTCGCGAAAGCCGAAATGGTTCCATAACAAGACGTTGTCTATGAAAACGTTCGTTGTAGAAAATAGCCTTCGATGTAGACATTTCTTATTTACAGCAACTGCACCTCCGAATTCGTTGATATATTTTGCAGAATATAGCAGTACTTCTCAGTGAACTGGTCATTATACAAAATAGTTGACAAGGTAAATTACAGAAAACATTTCAGAGCTTCTTTCATTCATTTCGTATATTATAACACTGCAAACTGTCCTCATACTCTATTTTTGGAAGTACATTCATCTAGGCTAACATTACCATTCAGAACACGATCATCTACCAAAGATACGTTCGACCACTCAGCTCAAGGAAAAAGCAAGAAAGTCTTCTTATTATCAAACTAGCGCGCGCACGAAGCTACAAAACGTAGACTATCTTGCAAACAAAGGAGATCTGGAAACAGCTGACGCAATGCATTGCTTAAAAATAAATGTTTCTGACGTTATCAGAAGCAGACGTGCAACAAGCTATTTGGAAGAAAATGTGATGGAAGTATTTCATCAGTGTTCCGGTAGACATGAACCTCGGACCATTATTCTCCACGTCTCCTGTTGCCAAAAAAGAAAACACAACTGTGGTTGGTGCCAGGAAAGTCAACTCCTCAGATAACCGATAGTTTGCAAATGCGTTGAGTCACGAGACGACGTGTGAGTCGGCACGGCAACAGAGAGTGTTGGCTGTCTCCCATGTAAACCGAACTGAGTAATTGTTGGTTATCTTCCGCTGACGCCAGTTGATAAAGTCACGTTTCTGGTTCGAAGCCAGCGTGTGCTGACGGAATAAACACATGTGCATGTCTCAATACATTGAGCACGATTTCACAAGCATGTAGCCGAAAGGATCTAAAGGATAAATTTACTTAAAAATACCTCCAGGAAATAAGCCACAACACAGCGCAAGTTCAGCGGCGGTGGGGCCATAGAACTGTTTCCCTAGTTCTCTATATGCTGGCTGAGAAGTCGCTCAGTCGAACATTATCGGCGGAAAATGACTTTCCGAGAGCGAAAAACCTAAACCATCACAACAATACCGGGAATCGAACTTAGCACTCTTCGACGAAAGACCCACCTTGAAATACAATTTCATGGCATAATTCATAGTTGCTGATACATGTGATTTTGAGATATTCTCCTGTATTATGTTATCTTGTACCCATGACTGACAAACAGTTGTTATACCAGCTAAGACTTTTTCTGTGCTTACTACTGCCTTGCTATTTTTGTTACTGGGATCTTATATCTACGATTTTTAAATAAGAATGTTCAAAATTTTTTCTCCTAACCCTCACATTTAATTCAACATTCAAAAGGACCTCTTCACAGTGTCGCGCTATGCTAGAGGAGCTTAACTTTCTTCACGGCTTCAGACGGGAAGTAGATAATACCAAGCTCGAGCGAAAAAACGTAGGTGTTCTGGCCCCGCAAAAGACGTGACCTATAGCGAATGTTCAACTTATCAGGTTGATGAATTTCTAAACTTTCTCTCTAATCCGTTATGTATGTCCTCCGCACATGCACTCATGAATGATATAATTTGCAGCTGTGTTTACTAATCCTTATGCTTCTGAATCTTACATTGCTATGAAAAGCAATTCAATTTTGCTTTAAACTGCATGTATGTCGTGATTACACAGGCCGACAAAAATACTATTTTCATTACCTTTTTGTAGGTAACGGCTTTTCGTTACTTTTAGACAACTGCTTAATCTTGCGGTTTTTTTGGACATTGTATCTTAATCTAACCCTGGTTTTTATCCATCACATACAATTTTGTTACAAAGTGACATAAACCCGGAAAAAGCAAAAACAGCTAACAATATTTTTTTATACTGAGTGTTAATTTAAAAAAACGAGTGATGCGGATTGTTCGTTATCATATTAGGAATCACCGTGCTGAAAGTCCCAAAAAAAGCAACTTCCATCGTTATCTAACTATAATGAAACCATAAACGGCTTTTCGAAAGACAGAATCTGTTTCGAATAGATATGAACATTATTTTCATTTTCGTTTAATTCTTTCATCGTCAAGTTTCTGAGCTTTCGAACGCAATATTTTTATCTTTTATTTTATACTTTCAAATGGTAGCTATGAAGGGTCCACGCAGATCATATTCATTTTTGTCTGTCCTCATTTCCTTTTCTTTCGCCGTTCTTTCTTCCATAGCCTTTGCTTCTGTTCCCTTTCCTTCTCCTTGAAACCTTTTAAATTTTGTGTCGAATTTCTGAACGAAATTTTGCTTCGTGTCTATCTTTTTATCTAGCGTCCAGTTACCATGAATTTTTCGAATGGCTTCACGATGACAGCAATAAAATTCATAGGCCCTTTAAACAAGTCCTGTTTGTCAGCGTCAAAAATGTCGAGATGGGCCGTGCTTCGGTGTCCACGTTAAGCTGTAGGACGTGCTGTAACTGCGTGGAAAAGTCAGTTCAAATAACAGAGGAAGACAACAACATATCACCTCCCACTGTAGCATACCTAGTAAAGCCCTGCTATGATCAATACACCATTCGGGATGGTAACAGCGTTACCTTATCTCTAACACCACTTTCCGTGAAAATTGATAATACGAACCATAACAGTTTTTTGTGATCGAAAAACTAACAAATGTCGTCAGCTAGTTGAAAATGCAAGTATGTGGGTTAAATGCCGACTTTGTGACTGTAACATGACGAGACAGGAACGGTTCTTCATAACAAAAAATGGTTCAAATGGCTCTGAGCACTATGCGACTTAACTTCTGAGGTCATCAGTCGCCTAGAACTTAGAACCAATTAAACCTAACTAACCTAAGGACATCACACACATCCATCCCCGAGGCAGGATTCAAACCTGCGTCCGTAGCGGTCGCTCGGTTCCAGACTGTAGTGCCTAGAACCGCACTGCCACTCCGGCCGGCTCTTCATAACACAAAAACGTGAGTATATTTAGTGTTAGTGAAAGTATTGTGTGCTAAAATCTACCACATATGTGTTGAAGAACGTGAAGAATGGCGTAACAGACAAAACGTCCAACCACTGAAGATGCTTTAAAGTGATGCGGAACACATTTAATCTTAATTAGACTTTATTACAGTCGCAAAAGATGCTATTTTACTTATGTAAGTTGTATGACTGGGGCTGCGGTAATAAGAGGCCGGAAACACAAAGAAGACAACATGTACTTGAAAATAGCCGAAGACCGGAATTGGACACTGGTATAAATTAAAATTAACAGTTGCATGGATCATGGAGCCAATCAAAATCTGTCTTCCTTTATATTCATTTGTGTAATGTCCGCAAAATCCTTTACGTGAATTTCAGTTCCCACTACCCTGGCCAAATAATCTGCTTCGCCTTTATGTATGTTTTCACTTTCAGTATTCTTGTAGATATTTTCTGTGTCCAAACTCCTATTCTCTGCTCTTGGAGCCAGTGCGAAATGAAAGCGTATGTCGAATCTGTAAGCTTTATAACGGGAATTTCACTCGTACGGGTATTTTACCGATTTCGACAAAAAGTAAAATTTGGTGAAATAAGCAAGGGTTTCAAATCTAATTTAGTAAGTATAAATTTTTTTAGTATTTAGTTTTAATAGTAACATGAGAGGCTTCGTTGTGTTGCCGCTGCGTAGGGAACTGCGTGCGAGAGCAGAGCGGAATGGGTCGGTAGAGCTAAACGCTCAGCCTGTGCGAGAGCGTGTGCGCCTGCGCGATCTTGGGTAGGCAGCCCACCGCGCGGCCCTGCCCTAGCGCAACCCGTGGGTCATTGCGCAGGGCGTAGAAGCAGCTGCAGCAGCAGCAAGCGCTGGGGCCTGTGTGTTCGTCTGCACGCGCCGCGGACTCTACCAGCTGCTAGCGTCACCTTCCAAGTTCCGTCTGCGTCGAGGTCGTCATGGGCGGATCGTTAGCTCAACTGAAAAAGGTCGCAGCATCAAAATATCACCGGTCTTACTAAAAGAAAATCACGACATTGGCGTCAGAAAATGCAGAAAGACTTAAAATCAGGGACCCACACATTACGACTTTCTTTTCTTTTTTAAGTCGTGAAAAATTTCCTAATCAGTATGACATCTGGTTGCATTTGATTACGTTTATCACGTTCTCGTGTAATAAAATTGTTTTAATTTTCATAAGTGTAAAAACAACAGAACAATCATAGTTATTGTCGTGTGCGTACTGTAAGACCTTCAGTACACACACCATCAGGTTGTTTGACTTGTCGCTCTAACGAAGTAGGCGAGTGTAAGCAATATGTCTCGTGGTCTTATCGTGGCGTGTTTATCTTCTGCCGTTAGGTCAGACGATAGAAATGCCACTTGCAGGCTTAGAGTAGCAGATTGACGGTGACCAACTTTAAACAGAACTTGATTAATTTTCACTCACATTTATTAAAATAATAACAATCATAAAAATTACTTAACTTGGTTCTAGATGCTATTTACAATTGATAATCTGAAGTTCCTTTGGTATTGGTTCGTTAACCTTATTCTCACATATATTTCTGATACTTGACAAAAGTGTCTATACATTTATCTTCATGGCTATAATCTTATTAGGCGCAGACTGAAAGTTGACTATATAGACTGGTACAGACAAATGTAGAACTCGTACAGACTGGTGCAGACAAATGCAGACTGACTAATCGTAAGTCTGTACACTCATTATAATACCTCGCGCGTTTATGTATCACTGCGCGAGTGTGATCCGCGAGGAGAAAAGGTTCTACGTAAGCAGCAATCTCATTGGCTGCGTTACATATTAATACGCGGCTCGGCGGAAGCAGAATTTGGTCCGTCTCTATGGCACCGCCATCTCGTAGTGCGGAGACGGACGAGCGCTGAGCCTGCGCTGTTGTGCTTAGCGGAGCGCGCTCTAGTGGGAAAGTTGTGTACGCGCTGACTACGCGGAACTATGTACACAACACTTATTATATGCAATTGTGTTTTTTTTTTTTTGTGTGGAGGTTCTGAAATTTCGTATTCACTTCGTTATGACAGCAACACACATGCACGTCAAAGATTATATTTAAAACTTGCAGTTTACGAAACCGTTCTCAGATTATTCCACTGCAAATTTTTGGTTATTGGCTAGTCTGCCCTTTCGTCTTTTGTTTTACTTCTTTTGCGAACAGAAACCAGACTGTCGCCCTGTTTTTTTACTTGTCATTCTATTGTTTTACCTGTCTGCTTCGTATGTATTTTATTAGCATCATCATCCCTTTGTTCTATGTTTTACGTTCCACGATTTTTTCGCCATGTTACTCTTTAAGTCTCCGTTTTTATCGCCTGTTTTTATTATTTCTTCTCTTCATCTTTTTCACAAAGTCTGTAGGCTGAAGAGCGGCATACTAAGCTGCTGCCAGCCCGCCCCTTTCGGGGGGAATCGAAATTCAATAAAGGAAAACAAAATTCGTCTTTTGAATTTGGCTTCCGCATTACGCTTGCAGTCCTCTTTAAAGAATGTGTGTTGCCTCTATTGCTGATAGGTACTGCGGACACGAAAATAAAACAAAACAGTAGGAAATGCTTCTGATTATTGGCAGTCAAGTAGAGCTCGAGATTACCACCAATGTATCGAAGCTTTATCTTCATCTGTTTTCGACAAAACTTGCACGTGCTAAAATGCATGCCTTCTTTGCACTGTCGAACGCGACAAGCATGCCTGTAAAGATGAATAAAAAAAAGCATCTTGTGTCTACATACAAGAGCGTGCTGAAAAGTAATTCCTCTGAATTTTTTATGTGAAAACTCTTAAGTTTTTTAAATAAACTAAATGTTATGAACATTTTACATCTTTATTCTTCGTGTCTACATATTTATTTTTCAATATAGTCAGCCTAGCGACGAATACATGTCTCGCAACGACCAAGCACTCTGTTGATACCGTAACTGTAGAATGATTGACTTTCTTAACAGAGCCACAAAGTCATCTCTCCTTGCACAACTACATTACTATTAAAGTGAAGTCCTCGGGGATGTTACTTAAGTTTTGGAAACAGATGAAAATCAGATAGGGCCGATCGGAACTGTATGCAGAATGATCGATGAAAATCTACCCAAGGTAGCTGCGGCAGCTCCCATGTACAGTCTGACGTTGTCGTGCTGAAGTAGAGGGTCTTCCACGTATGGATGTACTCTTCGATTATATCACGTTGTTCCTCGCCCACCAACATTATTACGCTATACACCGCAATGGGAACGTGCTACAATTCGGAGGCCTCTGGTGGCAGAGGATTCAAGTATGTAGACATGAAAAATAAAGATTTAGAAAGTTAATAACGTTTGCTTTATTTAAGGGGGTAGGACGTCAAACGGGCCGACTTGGAGCAGGAGAGGCACCGCAGGAGATTTTAATTTCCAGTGCCTATACTTTTACAAGTAAATTCATAAAACTTTGTCAGCATGACCAGGAATGATTCAGGATTCACACTCATAGCAGTGGAAGTTCAAAAACATAACAAAATATTTTTTACATGTGAAATTTCATCATTTTTTCACTTACTATTGGCTGCATTTGTTGCTATAGGTACATTTTTCTTCACAAGTAAGAGAGATTCTTCGATGAATTTTGCACAGCATACAAACCATACTTACAGGTGTATGAAGCTCTAGAATTTTCCAAATCTATTAAAAACTATGCTAAAAATTGAGATAATTGACTACAATTTTTTTTCTAAACATAAAGCTTAAAACGTAAGAGCTCATTCATTTTTTCATAAATTAAATAGATTCTAGAGTTTCAGACACCTGTATGTATGGTTTGTATGCTGTGCAAAATTCATCGAACAGTCTCTCTTACTCATGAAGAAAAGTGTACCTACAGCAACAAATGCAGCCAATAGTAAGTGAACAAATGATGAAATTTCACACGTAAAAAATTTATTTTGTTATGTTTTTGAACTTCCGCTGGTGTTATGAGTGTGAATCCTGAATCCTTCCTGGTTATGCTGACAAAGTTTTATGAATTTACTTGTAAAAGTATAGACAGTGGAAATTAAAATGTCCTGTGGTGCCTCTCCTGCTCCAAGTCGGCCCGTTTGACGTCCTACTCCCCTTAAAAAGCTTTCTGAGTTATCACATAAAAAATTCAGAGGCATTACTTTTCAACACGCCTTCATATCTATTTTCTGCAGCCATTTCGTGGTTATTTTAGTGAGAATTCTGGAGCTCTGTGTTTGGCAAGATAGCGTTTTTGCCTCCACACTGGGGTGGTGTGTCGTAAGAAATATCTCTGCGACCTCTTTTATCGACAGAACTAAAACTAAGCTCCGTCCGAACAGGCCATGAAGGTCCAACGTTACCGACCAGCCGCCGTGTCATCCTCAGCTCATGGGTGTCACTGGATGGTGGTCAGCACACCGCTCTCCTGGTCGAATGTCAGTTGACGAGACTGGAGCCGCTACTTTTCAGTCAAGTAGCTCCTCAGCTTGCCTCACAAGGGCTGAGTGCACCGCGCTTCCCAAAAGCGGTAGGCAGACCGGATGGTCACCCATCCCAGTGCTAGTCAAGCCCGACAGTGCTTAACCTCAGTGATCTGACGGGAACCGGTGTTACCATTGCGGCAAGACCGCTGTCTTTGTCGGCAGAAGGCAGTCTGGATCTTTTTTGTTTTTGTAGAAGTCAGGTAGCGATCCGCTTGGTGGTTTTTGAAAGCCAGTGTAGTGCCTGCGCCCTCTGTGGCCAAAGAACGCCACGGCTGCTCTACGTTCCCCAGAGAATAATTGAGCACAACATTTTTGCCTTTCTGTACGAACATCGAAGAGTAAGCTTTTTGTATCTTAGGTAACTATGATGTAAAAAAGATAATGCATGTTTGAAGTCTTGGTCCGACGTAAGAGAGGGACTGATGGTCCTAATCAGATCACGTTAAATAAATAAATCAATCGTCATGGCACCATCTAACCCAAGTGGGAGGGTCAGTTATGTTCACTCTAAAAATTTAGTTCAGCCAGCAGCATTGCGTAGCTCCAGACTGTGCTCTTGGCAAGTAAGGCCAACCGATTGTGAAGATACTGCATCGGCCCAGTACCAACTTCATGTTTAACAATGTGCGTCTCGTACACAACAAGAGAGAAGTTTTAGCCACAGTTCTCATGTCATATTGGCAACAGCACAGAGACGTCCGCTCGATGTACAGTTTTTTGAAATGGGGAGTTGGGAAGGAGCAAGGAAGTTTGTGTGTAATCGGCGGCCTGTTAAAGTCTGCTGGCTAGGTAATGTTGGAGAGAGGAAATGTAAATTCGAGCTAACAGGATACATATTCTGAGCAACTCGCTTACTCGTGTGTTTCTAATACGCAACTTGTGTTACCGATCTGATTTATTGTAAACTGTAATTTTGGCTTAGCGGGTTGCACAGATAAGGATCTTGGTGCTTTGTTCTCCATGGGGTCTCCCTGGTAGATTTTGGTACCTCCCTTTCTGGTAGCGTGATTCTTCTTCAATTTAACTGAATATTGAGATAACGTTGCTATCTGTCTATTCCTTTTTAATTTTATTAAACATATGGAGCAAATAAACTCATTTTATACGCATATTTGACTTAAATTTCAAAATCATTTAACTTGCCCTACAACATTTCGTGGTTACGCAACACACAAAAACTGAATTTAGCTTATTGTACACTCAGTTGGTTAACTTCACTGTGTCGGCCTTGTCCTTGTGCGTAGTGGCCGAATAGCAGGTTAATTTACTTATTTTGAGAAAGAAACGAGCATTACACTCGGTCACCTAGTGTCAGAGCGAATTAGTTTTACTTGTTCTTCTGTGACAGCAACGAACACTGCACACGCTCGTTTTACATTACTACAATTTGGTTTTATTAACTAGGGAAAGTTGAGTCTACTTCACTTAGAAGTATAAGTTGGTATTGGGCTGCTATTAATTCACAATTTAACAATCAGATTAGAACTTTCAAGGGAATCAATCCACGCAGTTAAAATAACTGCAGTTACGAAATAGCGGATGTGCTATTGCCTATGAGTAGCAGTCATGCCATCGTGAGCTCACAAGTACTAGATGTTCCACAGCTGACGTGATGGTTCAGGAGCAATGTGGCTGGGGCTGTACAGCGAGATAAATAAAGTAAAGAGGAACAGCTGCCAGCGAAGATGCGCGAGACTTCGATACTTGGTGTGTTACAACTGAGCGACATAGTCACCTCCTATCTGGAAGTGACAGACGGTCTGTGGCGTCAGAGATGTTCCAAGGCGGTGAACTCCCGTACTGAAGGAGATAAGGATATTGACAATAAGAGCGAACGACTTTTAATTTTAACCGTACCTCGGTCGCACAAAGGTGGGCAAACACAAACGCAGCATAATAGCAGACACGCACACTAATTACTGTTCTATGAATTTTAATTGTGTTCGAAATGAATTTTACCTTTGTCTTCAATGCTCCTGGTAGATTGTAACTGTGTGCCAAAGCGACACTCGAGCCCAGAGTCCTGCTTTTCGTGGTGGTGGTGGTGGTGGTTAGTGTTTAACGTCCCGTCGAAAACGAGGTCATTAGAGACGGAGCGCAAGCTCGGGTTAGGGAAGGATTGGGAAGGAAATCGGCCGTGCCCTTTCAAAGGAACCATCCCGGCATTTGCCTGAAACGATTTAGGGAAATCACGGAAAACCTAAATTAGGATGGCCGGAGACGGGATTGAACCGTCGTCCTCCCGAATGCGAGTCCAGTGTGCTAACCACTGCGCCACCTCGCTCGGTCTGGTTTTCGTGGCAACGCTATCAGGTACGATTCACACGACCCAACCTAACAGCTTCAATGCCGCTAGTATCTATCTTCTACTTTCCAAATTCCACAGGCGTTCTCCTGCATAGTTTGTGTGACTAGCACCCCAGCGGCGATGGATTTATTTAATACTAGCTGAGTACCCGGCGGTTCACTTGTATGCATGTACTCCAGTCTTCTGTTACTCTATCTCCTCATTTCCCCACTCTCTGCCGTCCTCCCGCTATCCTCCTTCTCCCTGTCCGTCTGCTCCTCCCCCCTCTCCGCCCATCTGCTCCTTCTCCTTCTCCCTGACCTCCTGCGCCTTCCTCTCTTTCTGTCCATCACCTCTTCCTGCCTCTAAGTCAATCTCCTCTTCCCTTCTCCCTCTGCCCATTTGATCCTCCTCCATCTCTCCACCCATTTGATGCTCTCCCTTTTCTCTGTCCATTTGCTCCTCCCCCTCTCTACCGACCTCCACCTCCCCGCTATCTCTGTCCATCTAGTCCTACGTACTTTCTGTTCATTTTCTCCTCCCCACCTTCTCTCACCACCTCCAAGCTATAATCCCCACCATTATAACAGGCTGGTGGTTCTTACCCCCACAGTAATTCTTCGCAGATGTAGAACGTGCACCTAGTTTGATTGAAATCGAGACAAGTTTTTAAGAGGCGCTTTTTCCCGCGACTTTTTCAAATTATATGTCACATATATTTGACATATTTAACATATGCCAAACATATTTTTACATATACTTCACTTGTATCTGTTGCGAATTTCGCCCTGCAGTTTCCTTATTCAAGCAGCTCAACGTTTATGACGTCATATGTCTTCGACAATGTTTAGTACAACGATATAATTTTGCAGGTACATTTAGTGGTATATTTGGATACTGTCTGCAAAATTTGTTGAGAGTTGAGCTTATAGTAAAGACCTAGAAGATCAAAACGTTATGCATGATCAGGCAGTTTCTCGTGCATCTTTGTGTTTTTATTACGTCATATCTCCTAATCTATGAGTCGAACAACAATATATTTTTCTAGGTACATTCGGCGGCATATACGGATGTTGTCTGTGAAATGTATTGCGAATATAATAGCAGAGCATTAACGAATTTAAACTCCATGTATGATTCGGTCGTTTTTCACGCATCTCAGTGCTTATGACGTCATTTCTCATGAAGTATGTGTTGTATAATGATATAATTCTGCAGGTACGTTCAGTGGTATTTGCGAATACTGTGTACAAAATGTGCCGTGAATAAATTCAGTAGTAAAGAGGTAATGAATTAAAACGTTATGCTTGATGCGACAGTTTCTCTGCATGCATGGCGAAAATGCAGTAAGCGATGAACTTTCTTACTTCCATCATTTTGTGGGGGTTGTCAGCGAACAAAAGTTTCTTAAAGGTTTGAAATTATGTTTTAACGTTTGTTGCAAGTCGCTACTTGCTCTCATTCTCAGATAATGGATGAACAAAGTCTAGGAATTCGCGCGTGGTGAGCTACACAATTTTTTCACCCCCATCCCCACCCATTTGATAGGTATGTGCTTGTTAGACTCACAGCGTTTCTTTCCAGATGTGGTTTAGGAGGAGGGATATATATGAGCCACTTTAGGAAACATTAAGAACTCTCATTTTTATTCTTTATTCAGGTGTGTGCTTCAGTTCAGGTAACTACGTAATTGAATTTTTCAACTGTGGCTGTGAATATGATCTGTTGGCCAAATCTACTGTATCGTTCAAGACTTATTTACGACAGTTGAGGATGCTGATGTGGTATTTGCGCACGGGTCTTATAATCGAAATGCTCCTGCTGCTTGCAGTGGAAACGGTAGGCGACTCCCTAACGGCAGAGTACCAGACTCAGGAGTTTTCACTCGTCTTTTCAATAAACTACGTTATACTGGCGTAGTACTCAGCAGTCAAATATTATATGAACGTGCAATTGAAGATAATGTGGTTGCAGCAGAAAACATTATGCATTTGGCGGAACGCAGTCCTTCAACAAGCACTTTCAGGATTTGTGACCTTACCGGGGTTCCGCAAAAGGAATTTGGAGGACATTACGTATGCATTGTCTCTCTCCTTGTCACTTATAGCAGATTCAACGCCTTCTAGATGATGATGGCGATAGACGACTGGAATTTTATCGTTCGCTGGTTCCAGATTGCCGTTGTCAGTAGTGACTACTAGTAACGCGAAAACTCACATCCCTGAGTGGACAACTATTTTCAAGAACGCTTCTCTGTAAATGTGTGATTTGTTTTATGTGGGCTGTTGCGTTACCGCATCGTCTTACAGGGCCCCTTTTAGACTTTCTAGAAAATGAGCTTTGTTGAAAGAGCTTCCTTTGGCTACATGGATGGGTAGCTTCTTCTATCTTGACGGCGTCACTGTGCATTCTAGTAGTCAAGCACATCACTGATTCAGCGCTTTACGCGCGCTGCTTAAAAGTCGTGTTGCGTCGCCGTCTGCCAACAACTACGACACATTAGCTGTACAGACATGAAAATTCGTACCGGACCGGGATTCGAACTCGGATCTTCCTCCAGGCGAGGGCAATGGCCTCGACCACCTCGGCCACCCGAGCACGCTCCCTGTACCGACCCAAACTTCCATATTTCACCGCTTTCGCCTACATCCTGTACTCTGGGTAGCGTACTTGTGTGGCCGATGCGGTCAAGGCAACCACTCGCGTCAAGCGGAAGACCGGGTTCGAACCCGGGCCCGGCAAGAATTTTCATTGTCACCAATACATACTGCGCCAAAGCTTAGCCATATTCGCAAAGCCAAATATAATTCACGTATCCCATCCCATGATCCCGCATCAACAAAGATGTTCTACTCGATAGGCAACTTTGAAATCTCATATCCAAGAGGCTAGAGGAAAAACGATGGAACGCCTGAAAGCGCTTTACCCTCTGCTCAGACCGATGTCTACTCTACCCTCACACTGCGGCATTACGCTATATCTAGATCTGATTCGGTCAGTGCTGGAATATGAGGCTGTAGTGTGGGGAACACAGCAGACTGTCACATGTGTCAGCTAGAAGAACCGCAAGGGAAGGTTCTCATGGTCGCGAATAAAACAGTGATCCGAATACAGAATAAATTTCGTTTACTTCACGTCTATGGTTACAAATATTTTGTCATCAGACTACACTATGGCTCTAGCACATTAGGACATGTTTTTATGAAACATATCTGACGATGGTCTTTGTACACCAAAACCGGTAGTCTGATGACAAAAAATTTGCGACCATAGACGTGAAGAAAAGGAAATTTAGAGTCAAGTTTCTTGAACACCTGTGACCTCGGACCTCATTTCTATAGACTTTTGCCTGTGGGGATCGTTTATAGATGAAGAAAAGGAAATTTAGGGTCACGTTTCTTGAACACCAGTAACCACGGACGTCTTTCCTTTAGACTTTTGCCTGTGAGGATCGATTATTGATGAAGTCTAGCAAGAAAAATTAAGACGACAGACCAACTGATCGTTCAGATTACGAACAGTGCTGTTCTCACAAAAGAACGCATAGACGACCTCGGAGGAGCTACACGTGGTGTGAAGAGAATTAAAATGTGCATAGAAGTCAGGGATGGATTTTATGAAAATCATCCTTAAGTAAGCATTTGCTTTTGCTGTGAGTATTTGTATGGGTTCCATGTTAACCGCTGTCTGTATAATCAGTAAGAGTTGGCCACATATTATGTGGAATGTTTTATTTTGATTAGTGTATGTTACCACCTAATAAAGTAGTGACCATTCCTCGTGAAAAGTCCTGTGTAGCCACGTGAGGCGAAACTGAAAGGGCAAACAATCGTAAACAAGCTGTTGATGGAGAAGGGGGCAGATGGGAAAATCTTGGACCGGGAGCCGTCAGTTCCCGAATGGAAACTCCGTTAATCTGTTTAACGAGGCGACCGCGGGGGATGCGAGTCTTTCCTGAAATACAGCCGCCGTAACGATGGCCGTTTCCCAATAACGACCTCCATGTCAACAAGACTTAATGCCTCTCCCGGCGAGTCAGCATAGTCGCGATATCGCCGCCGAATATACACACATCAGAATCCGTTTAATGTTTCTCCGAGTGGCTGAAGCTCCGTGTTTCGGCAGGTGCGACTTTCTTCTCTCGCACTGTGTTCACTAGGAAAAAGAAAACCAATCTGCATCATGCATAAAATAAGACCCAATGGCATATGAGTTTCACCGTATCTGTGCTAGATAGTGGCTGACAACGGGGAAAAAAAACTCGATAGCTGCTGAAATAGGACATTCCAAGACCAAAGTCTTGAAAGTAAGTCCGAAAATCCATTACAGTAAGACCAAAACAAAATTTGTCAACAGAGATCTAGAACAAGTTGATAAGATATCGTAAGAAGTGCAACTGAAAATATGTTTAGATTCTTATTAGTCATCTTTGGTGAGTCATTTTATTTCGGAAACAGCATTAATTAAAAAAAGAAACGGGATTGTACAGGTATCCTTGCTTTTAGATATTCTATGGCTTGATATTAAGTTATGTTTACAGTTGTATTGTGTATTCTCGATGTGTCCCTTTTCTTGGGCTGCAATTATATACATTGTTTATCACTCCTTTTTCACTTCTTCTCTCACTTGGTATCGCATATTTAAATATATTGCCCGCTTCCATAGGCAAGTGGGCAGCGTGTTGCCTACTATGTGCAGGTCGCGGGTTTCAGTTCCCGGTTGGGCCACAGATTTTTGCTTGGTGGGAAGTCTGGATTGGGGTGCGTCGAGCCTTGAAACCAAGTTCCGAGGTTTGGGAAGATGACAATGGGAGGGAAAGCTGTGTGCTGAGAAAAGTAAAAGAAGTAATGCAGTCATCAATTCGAAGATTTTTTGAACACCACACTACTTTACAACATATGATCCTATTGGAGGTGGTATGCCGTTGCCTTCCTCCGACCTTTGAGCTGAGTTACCCAGCTAGTTATAGGAGTGACTAAAGACGTTAGTCTTTTCCAAACCACGTTAGGACTCGGCATTTCCAGATCAACAAACACTGCCAGAGGTGAAAGAAGTGATAAGTGACAGATAAAATCATAGGATCGACTGGAAATCGAAGCCGAGATCTTTTAATCCTTTTTCTTTGTCCTTTCGTGCTATCTAGCAGTTTTCTCGTAATTTTTCGTCAGCAGTTTCGTGCGAATGTCGCAGGACACATCTCATATACCATCGACACAAACCTGATCGAATTTTTTTTATTGTAGAAGATGGGCTGGCCCTTGTCCAACAATCTGAGCTACCGGGCTAGCATCCAGTGCGTCAGTTGCCCTTACCGATGGGTTTTATACAACCCACGTCTGCCGGCCGGAGTAGCCGAGCGGTTCTAGGCGCTACAGTCTGGAACCGCGCGACCGCTACGGTCGCAGGTTCGAATCCTGCCTCGGGCATGAATGTGTGTGATGTCCTTAGGTTAGTTAGGTTTAAGCAGTTCTAAGTTCTAGGGGACTGATGACCACAGCAGTTAAGTCCCATAGTGCTCAGAGCCATTTTTGAACCAACCCACGTCTTGAGAAACAAAACTCACTATACGCCAACTATTAGCCCTACAGAATAAAATGGCTGAGACCTTTTTGTATGTCATTAAAATTAAGTTAAATTTTCTACTAGGATACATTTTCGCTGGAGGCAACGGTTTTCGAGTTGAAGATCACTTTTGTACGTTTTTCTTGAATCATTTCAAAACTACAACCTCTAGCAGTATGTCAGTACAACATTTAATTACATTACATTTTTTACGAAAAGGTCCTGTGCTTTTTTTGTAAGTGTAACAGTTTGTATGTAACGAGCGAGAGAATATGAAAATTTTGAAATGGTATTTTTAGGAGTTACAGGTTGCATAAAACCCATCGGTAGGGGCAGCTAAAATTACTCTGTCTACATTCCACTCACGATGGAACTTTACGTTTTTCACATATTTAGATCATCGCCAGTGGTGAAATAAGTAATAAATGACAGAAAAAGTTCTATTACCGACTGGGAATCGAAAGTTACTCTTTAGAATTTGTATTCTGGCACTTATCCTGTGAGTGCCACAATGAGCTATTATATATTAGAAACATAGAATTAGAAATGAGTTACTGCCTCCCTGTCCTCCTCCTTAGCTGAGCGGTCATTGTGTCTAACTGCCACGCAGCGAGGCCCGGGTCCGATTACCGGTTGGATCGGTGATTTTCTTCGCTCGTGGTGTGGGTTTTGTGTTGTCTTTATCGACATTGCCACTCAGGTCGTCCAGTGTAGCGTCAACTGAAAACACTTGCAACTCTGAGAAAGAATTTCCCCAGGTGGAGACTCCCACCCCTCAGTTACACACGATCATCATCGTCACCGTCCCCAGAGCAACTGCTTGAAGTGAGTCCAGCATTCTGTCTAAAACCGCATGTAGCTATCTAAAAACTATTAGAAAGTAAAGTTTACTTTGGATTTTGCGGCTATTCGTCGTTGGCCTGCCACCCGTGCGCTAATAGGCTACTAAAGTAATCCATAGTTCTTGAGGTTCAACTAAGGCGAGCAACGAGGAGTAAACATGGATAATCACTCGGTCGTTCCGATGATGGATCTGGAGCTTAACTCTCGTCAACAAGGTAGTCGTTACCCGGCAATACGTTCAGCCCTGGTGGAGGAAACGCGACCGTGCTCCGGCTCAGATAGTTATGGAAGGTGCAGGAGAGGAGATACCAGGCAAGTACTCCATCCGCGAAGCACGACTGCCGACTTAAGGCTGAGCGTAAATCACCTTGTGTCAAAACTCTTTCCAACTGCTATTAGCTCGTTAGTCGCCGAGAGTCACCCTCCTGCTTAATGGCTCGTCGTTAAATGAGAATGTTTCGTTTACAGTAACTTTTAGATTTTGCCGTTATAAAATATTACGCATTTCTCTAGCAGGTAAAGTCTTCGCATTTTGTTCTTTTCGTAAGTGTCAGCTCCTGTTATCATTCGAGCGCATTTTTGTAAATAATGCGCAACGCTATTAGCACCCAGCAGCTTGATGTGTTAATATTTTCGGTCAGATATGGATGCCGATCTACTACACTAAAGTCTGAGAAGCAGTGATAATGTGTGCAAGTGCACAATGCACTCACACCGCTCTCCTTAAAGAGTCGGTCAGCGATAAATTCGTGAACATAGCTGACAAATATATTCCACCATTACATTCAGATGGGGTGACGACAGTCATGGGGTATCTCCTATTGTGTAGTACCTCTTTTGCCCGGTGTGCTTGTGTTGTCCTCATCAGTTCATCATCATTCATGAAAGAGGCGAGTTTGGACTGAACAACGGTTGGGAATATGTACGGGTGCTGATAACCGCGCAGTTGAGCGCCCCACAAACCCATCATCATCGTCATCATCATCATCAACATCATCTTTTGCCCGGTGTAGTGCAGCAACTCGACATAGTATGGGCTCAGCGTAGTTGGAAGTCCCCTGGAGAAATACTCTATAGCCGTCCATAATCGCGAGAGTGTTGCCAGTGTAGGATTTTGTGCACGAACTGACCTCTAGATGCCTCGGGCATGGATGTGTGTGATGTCCTTAGGTTAGTTAGGTTTAAGTAGTTCTAAGTTCTAGGGGACTGATGGCCTCAGATGTTAAGATCCATAGTGCTCAGAGCCATTTGAACCATTTTTTTGACCTCTAGATTGCGCCCCAAAAATGTTCGATGGGATTAATGTCGAGCGATCTGTGTGACCATTCGCTCGAATTGTCCAGAATATTGTTCAAACTCGCGAATAATTGTGGTCCGGTGGCAGAGTGCATTGTCATCGATAAAAGCTCCATATTTGTTTGGGAACATGAAGTCCACGAGTGGCTGCAAACGGTCTCCAAATAGCCGAACATAAACTTTTCCAGTCAATGACGGGTTAAGTTGGACCAGAGAAACTTGTCCATTCCACTTAACGTCAGCGCACATCTTAATGAGGTCACCAACATCATGTGCAGTGCCTCGTAGGCACTCGGACCCTACCATCAGCTCTTATGAACAGAAATCGGGACTCATCTGACCAGGCCATGGTTTTCCAGTAGTCTAGGGTCCAACCGATACGATCCCGAGCCCAGGAGATGCGCTACAGACGTGTCGTGGTGTTAGGAAAGGCACTTGCTTCGGTCGTCTGCTGCCATAGCTCAGTAACGCCAAATTTCGGAGGTATTTAGGGATATTTTGTATTTTGGTATAAGAGACCCGTGAAATCTGATGTCTCGTTACAGAATAATTGCATTTCGTATAAATTCCTACCGCCATTTGCCTTTGTAACTGTATTGAACTGGAGCTGCCAGTACCCGTATAACAGTGTCGGCGGTGTGCTCTGTGCGTCTTATTTTGTAACAAAATTGTTGAATTCGCCCACGGTACCTTCTGTTGACAACAGTAACGCCCATGCTATTTTTCGCCTTCAAACTTGCACTCAATAACGCACGGTTCTATCCAGCCTCTGTGTTTCCGGCAGTGTTAATTGTACGTTAACGATGGTACATTGTAGTATGGACGATGAAGAGTCGGCAAATATGCACCTCGTGTACAGGTTCGCCAACAGCCTCGCCACAGTTGTAACACCGGTTCCCGTGAGATCACCGAAGTCGTGTTGGACTTGACTAGCGTTTGGGATGGGAGAACGTCTGGGTTTGCCGAGCGCTGTTGGCAAGTGGTGAGCACGCAGCCCTTGTGAGGCCAACTGAGGAGCTACTTGAGTGAGAAGTAGCCGCTTTGGTCAGGGCAACTGACGACGACCGGGAGAGCGGTGTGCTGACAACACGCTCGTCCATGCCGCATCCAGTGACGCCTATCGTCTGAGGGTGACACGGCGGCCGGTCGGTAGCGATGGGTCTTACGAGGCCTGTTCGGACGGAGAGGTATGGGTTCACTGAATGCAATGATGGGTCGGCATAACGACGCTATGCTGAACCGTTGCCGCAGAGGCGTCAACGACATCGCATTACTTGAACGTGTAAGGCGTGTGATGGTGCATCGATGTACACCTCACCTTCATCATGGTATTCGACATGTTACAAAGTAACGGTTACGGAAGAGACCTGCATTTGTTACGTGCTATACTAAGCACCGTCAGTACAGGCTGAACACACTGCGATAAAAATGTTTCGTCTGAGGGCTGCTGTCTTACTCCATTTTTTTTTGTACCTCTCGATGATTGTTCCAGCACGTTCCTGGCGTTTTCACTGTTGATAAGGTACCTTCAAAAAAATAAAGGTAATGAGGGTAACAAACCGACTGACTTACAATTAAATTAATACACTGTAAAGAGTCATTGGGGACCATGTTTCATTTACACCAAAATATTTTGGAAATACCTCCATATTCTCAAGTAATGTTGTCGCCACAGACATGTCTGTCATATCTGTGTCTCTGACAGACTATCTCCATAGTGGTGACTTTTCTCGAACTTGAAATAACCTCAAAATTAAGTAGTGTTTTTGATAGTGTTTTCTTCCCTAATTTTTTTTTTTTTGTCGCTACGTCGACTGTGTCTATCGACACTTTTTTTGTATTTTGCCTAATTTCTCTACTTCCTCGCACATAATGACAAGATGGCTCGTTTATAAATTTTCTTCAGTTTCGCAATTGCTGTTATTTTGTGACCCGCATCTCGTGGTCGTGTGGTAGCGTTCTCGCTTCCCACGCCCGGGTTCCCGGGTTCGATTCCCGGCGGGGTCAGGGATTTTCTCTGCCTCGTGATGGCTGGGTGTTGTGTGCTGTCCTTAGGTTAGTTAGGTTTAAGTAGTTCTAAGTTCTAGGGGACTGATGACCATAGATGTTAAGTCCCATAGTGCTCAGAGCCATTTGAACCATTTTTGTTATTTTGTGTTGCGCTTTTTCGCTCCACAGCACATGTAAGTGGTCAAAATGTTGTGATTAGCTTTTACCATCGTTTCACACGGGTAGAGACGGTTTTTGTATGTCCAGATGGGCGCCGAGGATTTAAACGGAGAGTGCTAAAAAATCCCAAGTATTTTTGCGCCTGAAAAGTAGTGAATGTGTCGAACATGTTACGTTTTTCTCCACTGGTCATATTTGTCGCTGTCTATTGTAATGATAATTCACTGCTGCGTACTGTAGACGAGCTACTTTCTGCTAACTGACCGAGAGGTCGTTTACGCTGACTAGACTGCTCCTCAAGCCTCTCCAGAACGCAGCATGTTATTCTCAATGGAGAGAAGTCTTCCGAAGTAAGAGTGATTTCAGGTGTGCCGCAGGGGAGTGTCATAGGATCGTTGCTGTTCACAATATACATAAATGACCTGGTGGATGACATCGGAAGTTCACTGAGGCTTTTGGCAGATGATGCTGTGGTGTATCGAGAGGTTGTAACAATGGAAAATTGTACTGAAATGCAGGAGGATCTGCAGCGAATTGACGCATGGTGCAGGGAATGGCAATTGAATCTAAATGTAGACAAGTGTAATGTGCTGCGAATACATAGAAAGATAGATCCCTTACCATTTAGCTACAAAATATCAGGTCAGCAACTGGAAGCAGTTAATTCCATAAATTATCTGGGAGTACGCATTAGGAGTGATTTAAAATGGAATGATCATATAAGGTTGATCGTCGGTAAGGCAGATGCCAGACTAAGATTCATTGGAAGAATCCCAAGGAAATGCAATCCGAAGACAAAGGAAGTAGGTTACAGTACGCTTGTTCGCCCACTGCTTGAATACTGCTCACAGTGTGGGATCCGTACCAGATAGGGTTGATAGAAGAGAGAGAGAAGATCCAACGGAGAGCAGCGCGCTTCGTTACAGGATCATTTAGTAATCGCGAAAGCGTTACGGAGATAGATAAACTCCAGTGGAAGACTCTGCAGGAGAGACGCTCAGTAGCTCTGTACGGGCTTTTGTTGAAGTTTCGAGAACATACCTTCACCGAAGAGTCAAGCAGTATATTGCTCCCTCCTACGTATATCTCGCGAAGAGACCATGAGGATAAAATCAGAGAGATTAGAGCCCACACAGAAGCATACCGACAATCCTTTCCACGAACAATTCGAGACTGGAATAGAAGGGAGAACCGATAGAGGTACTCAGGGTACCCTCCGCCACACACCGTCAGGTGTCTTGCGGAGTATGGATGTAGATGTAGATGTAGATAATGCGTGGTGGAGGATGCTTCGTACCTTTCGTAATCCAATCATAACCAAGAGAGGAAACTGATTGTTTACCTCCTTACGTGCTCGAATCTCTTTGATGTACTATAATTTCGTTACTAAACACAAAATAGTGCACGTTTTCGTATTTGTTCCTTGCCGACAACTGAGTGGCGCACAATGGAATTTCCTGTTGTCCTGAGCACTGAGACATTACCTAGAGCCCGTTTCTTGGAACCTAATGTAAGCAACTTTGTTATCCGTTCCTCGGTTTTATCTGGCAATTGAAACCACGAAAGCTGTTGGTCTGTGGCTCGGAGTCCAGTCGGAGAAAGGGGCCGTCGTCCGATAGGAGAGGAAGACTGCTGCTATCTTGTTGACCACCCTCTCCCACCTGACCTCACCTCAACCAGTAGCACGTTGTTCAGGATGAGTTCTCGGAACTCGCTCCGACACGCTGTCCGTCAATAACATCGTACCCACTGCTCCGCGCCGCTCGGTAACATAAGAAACGAATTATTCCAAACGTGGCTTTCAGATGAGTGATAGGTTACAAACAAAAATTCGAAACACACCTAACTAAACTAACTTGACATCTAATTAAAGTCAAACCAAGTAACCGCTTTGCTTTGATTACTATCACATTAACTGCCCGCCCGGTTGGCCGTGCGGTCCTAACGCACGGCTTTCCGGGCAGGAAGGAGCGCCTGGTCCCCGGCACGAATCCGCCCGGAGGATTTGTGTCGAGGTCCAGTGAACCGGCCAGTCTGTGGATGATTTTTAGGCTGTTTTCCATCTGCCTCGGCGAAGGCGGGTTGGTTCCCCATATTCCGCCTCAGTTACACTATGTCGGCAATTGCTGCGCAAACAAGTTCTCCACGTACGCGTACACCACCGTTACTCTACCACACAAACATAGGGGTTACACTCGTCTGGTGTGAGACGCTCCCTGGGGGTTCCACCAGGGGCCGAACCGCACAATAACCCTGGGTTCGGCGTGGGGCGGCGGTGGGGTGAAGTGGACTGCGGTAGTCGTCGTGGGGTTGTGGACCACTGCGGCTGCGGCGGGGACGGAGCCTCTCCGTCGTTTCTAGGTCCCCGGTTACCATACAATACAATCACATTAACTGAACAAAAGGGTATTTCAGATGGGAATTTCTTCATTTTGTACTAAATAAAGAATATGTAATCTAGTCACTTAGCTGCACTTTTTGTTCATTTAGAATTCGCTGCTGCAAGAACGGTAACCATACATTAAGATGTCAAAAGTCGTGGGATAGCAATATGGACATATACACATGGCGGTATTATCGCGTTCGCAACGTAGAAAAGGGTAATGCATTGGCAGAGCTGTTATATGTACTCAGAGTGTTCATGTGCAATATTTTCCTTCGTGATTATGGTGGCACGACGGGAATTAACAGACTTTGAACGCAGAATGGTATTTGGAGCTAGACACATGAAAAATTTCATTCTGGAACCCGTGAGGGAATTCAGTATTCCGAGATCCAGTATCTAGAGTGTGCCGAGAATACCAGCTTTCAGACTTTGCCTCTTACCGTGGACAACGCAGTGGCCGACGGCCTTCACTTAACGACCGAGAGCAGCGGCGTTTACGTAGAGTTGTCAGTGCTAACAGACAAGAAACACTGCGTGAAATAACCGCAGAAATCAATGTGGGAAGTACGACGAACCTATCCCTTAGAACAGTGCTGTGAAATTTGTTGTTATTGGATTGTGGCATCACACGACCGACGCGAGTACCTTTGCTTGCAGCATGACATCGCCTGCAGCGCCTCTCCTGGGCTCGTGACCACGTCGGTTGGACCTTAGCCGACTGGAAAACCGTGGCCTGGTCAGATGACTCCCAATTTCAGCTCGTAAGTGCAGATGGTAGGGTTCGAGTGTGCTGCAGACCCCACGAAGCCATGGACCCATGTAGTCAACAAAGCATTGCGCAAGCTGGTGGTGGCTCCATAATGGTGTAGGCTGTGTTTACATGAAATGGACTAGGTTCTCTAGTCCATCTGAACCAACTGAGACCATCTGCTGGCATTCATAGGCTTAACGTTCCCAAACAACTATGGAATTTTTGTGGATGACAATGCGCCATGTCACCGGGCCACAATTGTTCGCGATTCCGGGTAATTTGAACGAATGGTTTGACAATCCACATCGCCAGACATGAATCCCATCGAACATTTATGGGACACAATCAAGAGATCAAAATGGTTCAAATGGCTCTGAGCACTACGGGACTTAACTTCTAAGGTCATCAGTCCCCTAGAACTTAGAACTACATAAACCTAACTAACCTAAGGACATCACACACATCCATGCCCGAGACAGGATTCGAACCTGCGACCGCAGCGGTCGCGTTGTTCCAGACTGTAGCACCTAGAACCGCTCGGTCACCCCGGCCGGCAATCAAGAGATCAGTTCGTGCAACAGCATCACTTTCGCAATTATGGATGGCTACAGAGGCAGCTTAATATTTATTGGGCGGACCCCCATCGACCCATTGAGTCCATGCCACGTCGAGTTGGTGCACTACGGTTCAAATGATTCAAATGGCTTTAAGCACTATGGGACGTAACATCTGAGGTCATCAGTTCCCTAGACCCAGAACTACTTAAACCTAACTAACTTAAGGACATCACACACATCCATGCCCGAGGTAGGATTCGAACCTGCGACCGTAGCAGCAGCGCGGTTCCGGACTGAAGCGCCTAGAACCGCTCGGACACAGCGGCCGGCCGGTGTACTACGGCGGGCGAAAGGAGGTTCGAACGATATTAGGAAGTATCGCATGACTTGTCACCTCATTGTGTACATGTCTCCCCAATGTTACAGCACACTTCTCGTTACGTACAATTTTTTCTTAATTTCATGATCGCGATGTCGACGGAAAAATAATTACATGTGGAACACAAGAACCAAATGTGTAATCTCGCTGAAGGAATCAAGTAGTTACCTGTTTGAAAGGGAAGAAAAGAACCATTTTCTCGCTCTTATTCTGATCATAAATTATCCAAAGTGCTTATCGCCAAGTCCTGCACGGCTCTTGCCATTTGGTTGCTACTCCGTGACGGCTTTTAGTATTCCGTTGCTGTCAACGACTCTTAACATCTAGCTCGCTTCGGCAATTCAGATTTTTTTTTAAATGTAATATTCCATTTTGTAGTACTTAATGAATCTCAGGAACTGCAGCTCATATCGCAGTTTTTCTTCGTCTTTCCCTCCGGCATCTATGCTTGACACTGGTTATTATTTCTGGAATTGACACATTTTTTCTTTGATTTTATATTTATTTTGTGTTATTCTTGTATTATTTTTGGGGTTTTTAGTATGAATTACTTTGTTTCCAAAGTTTTGCCTGTAATATCTAATGGTTCTTTGTGTTTCAAAATTTTTCTTCGTCGCTTATTGATTAACAGGTATTTTATTAACATCTTCTTAAAACCGTGTTGTACATCCTTAATAAAGACCTTTAGTTGCAAGAAAATGACCACAAGCAGCTTGTGACGTATTTTTAGAAAAAGATATTTTACAGCGTTCTGTTTCGCATTCTTACATGTAATGTTACCTCAGGCTGTATATTTAACTAGTGAGCACAGTAAATGGAATATAATGAGAAAAAGTAGTGATTTACGTCATGTTATACACATAATTACTAAATGATTCGATGATGAGATACTGCAAACTGTACATTTTTTACATCAAAGCACTACGTCAACGCCTGCAGCATTGTCGTATTTAAAAGCGATAACGATTTGCAGGGACCAATAACAGAGTGCTTATTCAGTCTGCACTTGCCTCATGTTTCGTGCATGAAATACGTACGTACTACTTCTTCGATTTTGAATTAATAGCTGCGTTCAGTGACAGGGATTGGAATATTTTAACCATTGACAGTGCTATTGCGTTGTTATGCCATGTATTTGCGGATAGACACTTAATCAGACGAGATGTTGCAAAGAAGTCAACTGAAGTTTTAGACTTGTGCGAGCACAGAAGTCTGACGTTTCTCAGGTGTGACGCCAGTCAACGTTTCTATATTGCACAATATTTCGCAGAATCTGCTCCTTTTTTTGCCACACGGATGAGAGAGAGCGCTACCTGAGAGATCCTTTCTGAGCTGCGCCGACTGCTCAGAAGCGACGTGAGATTTCTCCGCAGTCACTGACAGCACTCTTGTGTATAGCAGTGCTCAACTCGCGCGGTTGTTTTTACCCCCGTCTTTGGTGGGAACACAGGAATGAACACCTTGTGTATAACAAGTAAGTGAGATGCACATACGCCTATTTCTATGATTTAAGATGGTTATAAGTGGACTGGTTCTCATTTAGTTTTAGAAACGGTACCGAGAGATGGACAGTGGTATTTACTGATAGCAACATTAATATAGACGTGTACCAACCTTGGCGTAGACGTAATATAATGCGAAGGCTGTGGCGTCACCGCCAGACACCACACTTGCTAGGTGGTAGCCTTTAATTCGGCCGCGGTCCGCTAGTATACGTCGGACCCGTGTGTCGCCACTATCAGTGATTGCAGACCGAGCGCCGCCACACAGCAGATCTAGTCTAGAGAGACTCCCTAGCACTCGTCCCCAGTTGTACAGCCGACTTTGCTAGCGATGGCTCACTGCCTACATACGCTCTCATTTGCAGAGACGATAGTTTAGCATAGCTTTCACCTACGTCATTTTCTACAAACTAGCAAGGCGCCATATTCAGTAATTAGAATGAATTCTGAACAGACAATATTGTGAATCATGTACCGTCAAGAGGACGTTCATCATTAATGGATTAAAGTTAAGTATCAAACTAGCTACGTCCGCTTTCTGAATTCTAATTCCTTGTCATGTTCCAGACCTCACGTCAGTATAGTTCTTCCCTCCTCACGTCAGCCTGCGTGAGCTAAAACGCGTGCATTTCTGCCTCCTCTAGTAATATGGTGTTGGCTCTTCTGCCAACACAACAAAGGCATGTGATGAGGAGCGTGTTACCATGAAACGTATAGTGTCTAATAAAACAGCGAGTGTCGCAGTAAACTGTTTTCATTTTTTGGAATGATCCTTTTTCGTCGGAGTTTGCTACAGTCCAAATGGGTTTTATGTCTGTTGGTAATGTGTCATGATGTGTGAACCGAGGTGAACCAACAACCCGAGCAGTGGGTTGCAGGTGGTGAAACTGTATCGAAAAAGCGGAGACAGTTTTAGGAAGCAGTTGGTTTTCTTATGGGGTAAGGAAGTCTCTTCGACTTCTTGGAAAGAGTGGAACAATAAAAAAGTACACATTTGGATTCAAGGTATCTAGACCATGCGAAAGAAGAACTCTGGTGGTAAACATTAGGTAATGTTGCATAGGAAGCGTCTCAGCAGGACTGCGCAAGCAGCGCCCCACACTCTAAGAGCGGCATATGATCAGACTATACTAACGGCCGTGTGAATCAGTGCCTCATTGAGCGTAATCTCCAGGACCCTGGGCCGTACGACATTTCCTGCTACACAGTCTCAGAATATGGATCATCAGGCAGCTATTCAGGCCAAATGACGACGTCGATTCGGTTGTTGAGTGTGTATTTTGTGGTCTTTGACAGCGATTATCTTATTAGACAGTTCAAAATTGGAATCTTCGCTTAGCCTAAATATTTACTACTTCGTTCAACAGTGTCCCAACGCCACTGTTCAGGTGCCTTTATGCAAGGCGTGGGCTCTGGCGTAGGGATGGGAAAAACCGAAACCAATATTTTAGCTCTGAATAACCGCTATTTTTCGGTATTTGTTTCGCCTCGGTTATAACTGATTCTTTTTATTTTTCACTAATAACCGAATAAAAAAACTGAAACATCTGTTAGCCATAGAACAGTGTCAAAATTCTTCATTTTTAAATAAACCATTTTTGTAAAGGAGTAATTTTTATTCGTAAAATTTGTATTGGTTTGAAACATGGTGTTATTATAAAAAACTGGACAAGTGGTCAGAGCTATAGGATATTAATAACAATGTCGATAGAAACGAGCAAGAAACGCATGGCATAGGAATTGGCACAGCGTTGTTGAGAGAATAATGCACCTGTCGTGGCTTTAGGTGTGCGCGTATGTGCAGTGTGCAAGAGTTGTTCCCACCTGGTCTAGCCTATAAGGTAGTTCCTCGCCGTCGTCGCCGAACATCAATTGCAGTGGAAATACTTTTACGAAATGACGTAGCAATGAAGCACAATGCTTCATTTGCTTTAAAAGATTAAAGATTTCTCTGCCATATCTGTGAAGCAATAAAAATGGAAGAAACTTATGGTAAGAATAATGAATTAATAATTTAACAACAGTTCATTCATAGTATACAATAAAAACATAATATAGCTTATGTGCTGCCTGTGTCTACATAATATCTGCCTGTAGCCCTTGAAAATGGACAAGTTAAAGCGAAAAATAGAATTTTTCAGCCTCAGTTTTTATCTTTTAGCACTGACTACTGTAATGACCTAATAAAGGTATGATGCTCGATTAAAACATGATTTTTAGTGATATTTCAAAAAATTAGAATCAATAGGAGAATACAGTCGACTTCTTCTTTTTATAGTACTCAACCACCTATCACTTTCCGATAAAGCCAGCGAATGGTGGAGGGAGTAAGTTTTATTTTATTTGCCTGTTTAATTTAATATCTTGATTCTATGAATTTTGAAACCGCGAGAGTCAATTTTTTTCAATCTTTGTCCGATTTCTACGTTTATTACAAGAAATAATAAGAATAAATACCCGAAAATCGGTTGGTACCGGTCATTTTGAGCGGTTTTAACAGTTAGGTCAAACTGGCGTAGAAAAAACCGATATAACGGAAAACCGGAAGTTTCAGTTATAACTACCTGGCTCTGGGTAGTCGCTGTTCAGGATTCGCGTGGAACGGTGGTGTACGGTGGAGTCGCACCCAATTCGCACCAAAGCAATGCGAAATTTGCGAACGTTGATAAAATACGAGTTTGGACGTTTCCTGTCGGATGGTAGGGCAACAGTGAGTGGTTTATCGGTTTGTTAGCGGAGGGTACGCGTAATTACACACGAAATCAGCGGTCAAATCATTATTTGAACAGTTACTAAGGTTACCGTGTCCTGTTATAGTTGGGTAGTTTACTTTGGAAAAGTACTACAGCAGTGACAAGCTTCAGTCTGAAAGGGGAACTACATTTAACTACTGATATGTGCACGGTTAGGTCTAAGCATTGGTCGGAAGTGTGTTACACTGTTATCCTATCATAGCAACCTTTTTTATTCAAACTGCAAAACGTTTTAGTTTTACGCAACACAATTCAAGTTTTGTACGAAGTGTATTCTCTCTGTTAACCTTTTTTATTATTTTTTTATTTTTGTTGGCTTTCGGTTCGTCTCCATTCAGCCATCTCAGTAATGAAAAGACGATACGGCAGTATATTGGAGACGATTTTTCTTTTTGTCATTAACGACGATACGAACGTAGGGACAACACAACACCCAGTGCCTGAGCGGAGAAAATCTGCTACCCAGCCGGGAATCGAAACCGGACGCCTTTGGTTAGCAGTCCCCGTTAACTATTCTTTGCCAATGTCAGATCATCGCAAAGAAAACTGTTTCAATTAATAACCAGCGCAATATAGCGAGAGGAAGGTTACACTTTTTCAATTAACCCTCGAACACTAAAGGGGGGAAAATGTTACATTGCTACTAAACCACCGTAAATTGTATTACTACAAATTTACTCGGAGGAAGTCATAATTTATGGGTTATGCATTAGTTAATTACAACTATTAGATCTTCAAAAGCACCGGTACGTTGTACCAAATTAAGTATAAAATGTCCTATTTTGTACCCTACTGCAATCGTAAATTTTTCGAGGCTTTAGTAATTTAAGGTTAATTTGCCGTCGTACAACACTCGCACATTTGTGAACGTCGTCACTTTGTACGGATGCCAATTTTGCGTTTAAGAGGACGTACTAAATGTATGAATGGCTCCAAGCAGTCCACACTCATACGCATCGACGCGAAGCTTAACATTGCGCTGCGTGGGAATTTTCTTATCTGACGCAGTGGTGGTGTGGCAAGGGGTACGCTGCTGCCTGACAAACAACGCTAGCCGACAGCACACAAAGCAGTCAAACACAAGACGGAGATGTGCTCTCGCCTTGGCAGCAGAACTAACCTTACGCAATCTAACGTCAAACCTTGTCATCTTGATAAACGAACGAGATATGGCGCTGTCTGCGTGATCTCTATGCCAGCAACGTTTTCAGTTTTCAGTCGTTTGCGCAGATCAATCTAGCTGAATGACGGGGTGATTGCTTCAATAGAATACGAAGCAACAACACTAGCGGTTACAAATATTATGACTATACGAAAAAAGCTAAATAGATCTATTCCTTGTACCAGGCGCACATTAATCGTATAAAATGATCTAAAAGTTAAAATATGATTACTAGGAGATAATGACAATGGTGGAAATATTTTAGAACCATTTTCTTTCCATGTTGCTCATAAAAATGATTTTTTGATGTAAATTTAACACACAAAACCTAGGAGATAATGATGGAAGTATTTCAAAATCATTTTTATTCTATAATCCTCATCAAATTCGATCTGACAATGTCCTGACTAATAATTATTTGCATGTTAAGCTATTTCCTATAGTTCAGTGAATATTTTTGTCCAAATTCAACAAACCACATTAACATTTTTCTCCCAAGATGAAAACTTTTCAACCAAACGTTTTTGCAGAAATAGTGTGATTATAAATTTATTAGCAACCTTAAGATGAAATCTTTTCACATCACATATACAAATGCATCGTCCCATGATGTCAATGAGTGAAATCTGCTCTGGCTCCGAGCAGCGACAAATGTTTAAGATTCTACGAGCGTTCGGCCATTGTAAATAGCCGAATAGCAGCCGACTCAGCAAGAGAGATCGTGTGATTTTAACCACCTAGTGCCGCTAGAAGCCCGAAATATTCTATTTCTTTCTTCTCATTCACGTACTAGGACGTTACCTTCCATTCTGTAAAGAAAGGAAGGAGCAAAAATTAGACTTTTTAAATCATAAGGAGAACCTCGACTACTGTGTCAATACCGTTTTTTGTTCAGCAGTCTGGGATCGCAAATCCGTTAAAACATGAACAGTGCCTGATTACAAGCAACCGGTCTTCAAATCTACCCTTGCTGCAAAGTACCTCACCAGAGGAGCTACGCGGCCCACGCATGTCAGAGGAAGTCGTGGCTGCTTAACTCACAAGTTAACGAGTTATTCTACAGGAACATTAAAATCTTCTCTCCGATCTCTATGTCATGACAGACGGAGTAATATTTCACTTTGATAGGGTTGGAGGAGAAAATCAGCCGTCGCTCCTTCAAAGAAACTATCCTAGCTTCCACTTGAAATTGTTTATAGACCACCTAAATTTGTACACGTGCACAGCGATTTGCACGCAGCGTTCTCCTGAATGCCAGTCGCGACAGTCAACGTCACCCCTCCCCCCTCCCGGTTGACCTCTTCACCTTAACTGTATTCTGCTCAGTATTTACGTCACTGAATGAAAGTCGCTTATGCCAATGAGGAATACCACAACCAACAATTCAATTTAACTATGCACTCTTAAGGTATAACCATAAGTTTTATTTTTTAAAAATGTCTGGTCTGCAATGTATCGAGCTGTGATTTATACCAAAATGTGAAGAGAGAAGGTAAAGGACTAGAGGATTTAACGTCCCGTCGCCCTCTAGGTCGTTAAGAGATGGAGCAGCCAGTAAAAGAGGGAGAACAAATTCGGACTGCGAAACCATGAGGAAGGAAACCGACCGTCCCCTTCATAAGGAACAGCTCTGGCGTTTGCCTCAAGACTTTTGGGGTATCACGCAAAACCTAAATCTCGATGGCGGGACGTGAATTTGAACCCACGTCATCATGATTGCGAGATATCAGAGTGTGCCAGAATGAGATTTTCACTCTGCCGCGGAGTGTGCGCTGAGATGAAACTTCCTGGCAGATTAAAACTGTGTGCCGGACCGAGACTCGAACTCGGGACCTTTGCCTTTCGCGGGCCAGTCCTCCAACATCTGAGCTACCCAAGCACGACTCACGCCCCGTCCTCACAGCTTTAATTCCGCCAGTACCTCGTCTCCTACCTTCCAAACTTTACAGTAGTTGTTCTGCGAACTTTGCAGAACTAGCAATCCTGGAAGAAAGGATAGTTATGCAAGGTTCGCAGAAGAGCTTCTGTGAAGTTCGGAACGTAGGAGGCGAGGTACTGGCGGAATTGAAGCTGTAAGGACGAGTCGTGAGTCGTGCTTGGGTAGCTCAGATGGTAGAGCACCTGCTCGCGAACGGCAAAGGTCCCGTGTTCGAGTCTTGGTCCAGCACACAGTTTCAATCTGCCAGGAAGTTTCATATCAGAATCTGGTTTGTACATTACAATACTTTTCTAATTTCTTGTATATGACGCCGGTAGAATAAATTATTTGAGATCCATGTCGTTTTCATTTATCTTAAGAAAACGTATGATAGCATTCCTCTCTGTAATTTGTGGACTGCATTGCCAGAGGAAGGAGTGAAATGTTTATATGTTCAAACTTTTAGACCTTCATATAGCGGCACAACCTGCTTAATTAAAGTTGGTACAAAAATATCTGGATAGATTGCAGTAACCAAAGGATTACAAGGATGCGCGATAGCACCTAAATTATTTAAAATATACCTGAATCCTACCATAGGGTTATGGAAACGTTCCAGTCGTAGTGTGGTTGTGTCTGTAAATGATGAGAAGCACTGTACTTTGCAGTTTGCTGATGATTAAATCATTTTTGCAGAGGATGAGTATGACATGAACTAGATGGAAAGAAAATTACATGGAGAATATAAGAAATGGAGTTTAACCATTAATTCAGAGAAAATGGAATACCTGCTTACTGGAGGAGGCTCTGGGGTAGTAAGGTCTGTCGTTTCTTATAAATACTTGGGAGTCATTATAAAAAAAAATGAAGCCAGTGAAAACGAAATTAAGATCAGTGTTGGCCATGCAGGACAAGCAACCAGACAGTTAAGTGGCGTTTTATGGTGCACGTATATTAGCCCAGAAACGAGGATGAGAATATTTAAAGGTTTCGTAGAAAGTATCGCAGCTTATGAGGAAGAAACATGAGAAATAACTGAAAGATTTAAGATGAAATTATTGTCAGTGGAATTGGGATTTTGGAGATGTTGCTGCAGGATGACTCTTGGTGTGAGATTAAGAATGAAGACATATACAAGGCAATGAACCTGAGCATGTCCTCCACAGCTGCGCGGTCAGCGCAGCGGATTGCTAATCGACGGGGCTTTGGCTCAAGTCCTGGCCACATCGGAGACTTTTCTCCGTTCTCCTCACGTTCCTATTGTCAAAACTGACATTCCAATATTGAGATGGCTGTATGGGCACGTCTTGAAAGCCAATAAATTAAAAACATGGGCGTCACGGTAATGGATACAGTCGAAGCAAAATGATTGAGATGGTGCATGCATGCATGCCGTTTGGGTGAGGACAGATGACCGAAGAAGATGATGGAATAGATTACAAGAGGAGAGAAACGTCAAAGAGAAATTTGCAGGCCGAAGATTGGAAAGGCTATAATGGTGTATTAAATAGCAGTGAAAAAAGAATTGATTATGGGGACACGAAAAATCAAGGTGCAGTTTTTGCATAAAGGCGTATCCGGAGTGGTTCAAATGGTTCAAATGGCTCTGAGCACTATGCGACATAACTTCTGAGGTCATCAGTCGCCTAGAACTTAAAACTAATTAAACTTAACTAACCTAAGGACATCACACACATCCATGCCCGAGGCAGGATTCGAACCTGCGACGGTAGCGGTCGCTCGGCTCCAGACTGTAGCGCCCAGAACCGCACGGCCACTCCGGCCGGCCGTATCCGGAGTGGGTTCTGTGTGGATGTGAAATTTAAGTTCGTCTAGGAGGCTCAGTTTCACATCTTGGCTGTATTATGTTTGCAGTTTTCAATAATCTGGACAAATTACTTTCATTAAAAAAAATGAACGAATCATTCACACTATTAACATGAATATCAGATACTCACTTTATTGTAGTAGACGTGAAATTAAGCTATTTAATTTCTCAACTTTAAATCCAACACCAGTTCAAACAATATATCAACACAGAACAGAGAAAATATTCTGCAAGAAGAAGTTAAAATCAATTAATGGCGTTAAAAATTTTTGTATCCCTGTTGATATAAAATGTACACCTTGCACGATCATTATTTTTCTTTATTTTTTGTATAAGGAATGAAGGAAGATTATCCTTTAAGTCCAGTCAACACGGAGTTCATTAGAGACGGAGCACAAGCTCGGAATGTTTCAAGGACGGGCAATGAAATCGACCGCGTCCTTTCGTAGGAAGCCTCCTGGCATTTGCCTGGAACGATTTAGGGAAATCACAGGAAACCTAAATCTGGATGGCCGAACGTGGTTTGAAACGTCATCCTCCCGAATGCTAGCCCAGTATGGTGGTCACGCTTTGCATCAACATTTGTACAACGTTGTACTTTGTTATACTTCAGCACAAGGGAAGACTTTTAACTTTACTTTACGTATGGCAAGGCCCTTTTCGACCATACGCCTGCTCTTCGATCCTCTCGGATTTCTTTCAGTCGAGTTCATTGTTTGTCCGTTCAGTGTTGATGTTCATCCGAGCTGTGTCCTGCCAGTTCTTGTTTCACGACCTAATTCTGGGTCTTCCTCTTCCTCTCGTTCCGCCTCGAGTCCTGACGCTGTATGACATTTGTAAATATTATACGCTCTCCTGTGACAGTGTACTATCTCAAGTAAATCTTTTTATTCATTCCTGTAATAAAGAGAACTAATATTTCATCTTCCTTGTTTGTACATCTATTGTTGCTTATTATACGCAAAAGAAAACATAGCTCAATATCCCGTTAGGTCGTCTGTCCATACCCATAATATAAGACGAAACCACACAATTGGTCTGCCATACTCTAGATTGTCCAAGATACATAATAGTTATAAATATGTAGGCCTCGAACTGTTTAATATGCTCCCTAAAATTGTACAAACAGTCTCTAAAAATAAATGTAAGACAACACTGTGTCAATGGCTCAAAGGTAAAGGATTTTACTCAGTTGATGAATATAAAGGATGTAATATGGCAGATTTGCTGTTTTAACGTAGAGAAAGGTACCTCTGCCTGTAGTAGGACATAAATTTTGAAAAACAATATCCAACATATAGACATAGACCTATTTCGAGTGCTATATACCGGGTGATTCAAAAAGAATACCACAACTTTAGGAATTTAAAACTCTGCAACGACAAAAGGCAGAGCTAAGCACTATCTGTCGGCGAATTAAGGGAGCTATAAAGTTTCATTTAGTTGTACATTTGTTCGCTTGAGGCGCTGTTGACTAGGCGTCAGCGTCAGTTGATGCTAAGATGGCGACCGCTCAACAGAAAGCTTCTTGTGTTATTGAGTACGGCAGAAGTGAATCGACGACAGTTGTTCAGCGTGCATTTCGAACGAAGTATGGTGTTAAACCTCCTGATAGGTGGTGTATTAAACGTTGGTATAAACAGTTTACAGAGAATGGGTGTTTGTGCAAAGGGAAAAGTTCTGGACGGCCGAGAACGAGTGATGAAAATGTAGCACGCATCCAGCAAGCATTTGTTCGCAGCCCAGGAAAATCGACTCGCAGAGCTAGCAGAGAGCTGCAAATTCCACAATCAACTGTATGGAGAGTCCTACGAAAAAGGTTAGTTATGAAACCTGAACGTCAACTACCCGAGGCGATGGATCGGCCGCCAGGCAGCCCGTGACAGAGCACTTCATCACTGGCCTCCAAGAAGCCCTGATCTTACCCCCTGCGATTTTTTCTTATGGGGGTATGTTAAGGATATGGTGTTTCGGCCACCTCTCCCAGCCACCATTGATGATTTGAAACGAGAAATAACAGCAGCTATCCAAACTGTTACGCCTGATATGCTACAGAGAGTGTGGAACGGGTTGGAGTATCGGGTTGATATGGCTCGTGTGTCTGAAGGGGGCCATATTGAACATCTCTGAACTTGTTTTTGAGTGAAAAAAACCTTTTTAAATACTCTTTGTAATGATGTATAACAGAAGGTTATATTATGTTTCTTTCATTAAATACACATTTTTAAAGTTGTGGTATTCTTTTTGAATCACCCTGTATTTTCGAGTGCTCTATATTTCTATCAAAATCTTTGGATAATGACATAGTGTTATCAACATGTATATGATAATGACATAGTGTCATCATCATGAATACTCCCCGCTTAATGTAAGTTTGTATAATGTTTGCCTTTTTATTGTGAAATTAACATTATATAAAATTCCAAATGTGTGCTATTGTACTACACTAACATTCATATGATTTATATATACACTGTTATGAGAATATAACCATCTTTATACTCTAATTGAACTTATTGACGAAGGCCATTGTATAAGAATACATTGAACGGCTGATAAAGAGTCTTATTCTTATTCATCTGTTGTAGTTAAAGTTGTGGCCAGACGATTTTAATTTCGTCTGGTCACAATACATACCACCTCCAATACGGCCTTGCCTAGTAAACCACTGTAGTCTTCAAGTCAAACCTTGCGCTGCTGACAATTTTACCTATTACTAGGTTCTGAACAATGCAGAAGTTCAGGCGAATAAGCTCTTCTGCCAAATTTTCGCCCTTTTTTTTTTGCTCGACGCATTTCATCACTGCGGTGTAGAGATATTGGTGCGTAGCGCACGGCACACCGCCGACGGCGGAAACGCGTCTCCAGCTGATCTGTTGTGGGCGGGAATCGTTTGTTGACGTGTTCGACGGTCAGTCAGATAAGACCGCCTCGTGATAGGGGGACTAGGCAGCCAGTTGCGGCCGGTCGCGCATCCAGAGCGCATCGCGGCCATCGCCCCGCCTGGATACAGGTAGGTCTGCGCAGGCTATTTTTAAACTTACGTCTATCAGTCAACTACAAAGATCACCGCCGCTGGAAGGTTCCACGCCCCGAGTCTCAGCTCAATCAGCCCTGTCTCTCGAAATGTGACTCTCCCTAAGGGGTCCAGTAGTTCACGCGAATTCATACTGTCGTGATTTATCCTGCTCGATTGGCGATGGTGTGGTGCAGTGAGTGGCTCAGAGGGATATATGTTCGATTGGCAATCCAGTGCTTTGAAGTTCATCATCGATTTGTTCGAACAACGCCTTATGTCGCTTAGCATGTGCAGAGCTGCTAGCAACAGTTTCCTTTCAGGTAGTACCTGCTTTCGCAAAGTACTCGATTCTTAACTTAAATGCTTCTGTGACAAGAAGTGCCGCGTGGCTGTGATTTGTGGGGTGAGATGTACGCCACTGAAAACGTAAATTCTGTTTTTTTTTACTCGTCTTTTAACTATTTGAGGCTTGGATAAGAAGCGTAGCTAATATTGATCTATATCAGAGCTTAGAAGACAAAATCCACGCAGCTACGCTGGCCAGACTATCAGACAGCAGGCGTATTCGATCCGTTCTGACTTACATAGCTGAATATCATGGCACGTAAAGTGGAATCCTTGTTGCCATTACTTAGAGAATGTGGGAAAGGCTACAGTGTGATACGGACTTAACATTATACTATAAACCCCCACCCACCCACCCCCCACTCCCCCACCCCCAACGACTGGTTCGGTAAATCGATTTCCAGACAAAAGAAAGACTTGCTTTTACTGTAGGAGCACTCCTAATTAAGTACTCTGAATTCAAAGGAATTCAGGTTGTTGATCGACGTAGGTCTGCGTACAAATTGACACGCAAGGGAATCGGAATCAGGATTGTGCGTTATGGTGATGTGGATTTCTATAACGCACGTCCGTTCACAAGTACATATTTCATGAAACCTGTCCATTTCAGTCTTTTTTTTCTTTTTCGTGTGACTACCATTGTTTTTAGGGTTCTATACCTCTATTGGTAAGAACGGAACCTTTATAGGATCATTTTGTTGTCCGCCTGTCTGTCCGACTCTTAAGACCCCTTTGTCTCAGGAGCGGGTGGAGGTATGAAGTTGAAATTTGTATCAAATATTAAGGTCTACGCTCCCTTGACCGTGTAAATAATTTAAGCTTCGAAGTCAACGCAATCAAAAGATACTGCCATATGTGACATGTTTTGATACTCACGAACTCACCCATCAAAACCTATGGATGAAGTATCTATATAAATCTCGGTCCTGGTGCTCTAGCGTCAAGCGTGTGCCTAGAAACCGGGACGTGGTGAAATAGCGCCTCAGTCGGACGACAGATTTTTCAGTCTTCGTTATAAACTAGCGTTCAATTCTCAATGATGTGAGGAATCGCCAGAAACAACGCGTGTTTCGGATTCCAAGTTTAGCTGTAGGGCCGTTTTACTCGACTGGATAACTGGGGTAGGTTAGGGACACGCGAGCTGTCGAAATGATGTCCAATAGAAAATCTTTTACCAGCGCGTTGATCGACACGAAACTATTATTATTGTCTATATACACAATTAAGTTTCTACGGAACGCTGAGAGCGCTAGTCTTTCTATCACATGTCCAGTTTTACCGAGATGCAGCGGATCTGGAAATCGATCAAGTAGATCTTTTTGTGCTCTGTGGAGCTAAGACTTTCATAGAAACATTTTCCGACAGTTAGTTTCGGGAGGGAATCCCTTTTAATATATGCCAGAATGAGGCGGGGACTAAAGATCGGCCGCCGTTATGGCCGAGCGGTTCTAGGCGCTTCAGTCCGGAACCGCGCTGCTGCTACTACGGTCGCAGGTTCGAATCCTGCGTGGGGCATGGATGTGTGTGATTTCCTTTTGTTAGTTAGGTTTAAGTAGTTCTAAGTTCTAGGGGACTGGTGACCTCAGATGTTAAGTCCCATAGTGCTCAGAGCCATCTGAACTAAAGATTGGAGGAACTAAAGACTTCAGCTGCTGTGGTTTTAATCTTCCGGCGAAGTAAGGATGAACGTGCTTCAGAGTTCTCACAGAAAATTGGTGGAAATGGTTGCTATGGAGGATGACATACTTTTGACGTTCCGTAATTGCTTATGTTTAAGAAATCACCGTTTAATCGAAGTGGCAAAGTGATTAAAAAATTCAACGCTTGTTCCGGAAGAGTGAAGTTCAAATTCTCGTTCAGTAATCGAGTTTACGTTCAACCAGGAAAGGATGAAGAGGTTGTGGTGAAAAACTGAAGCTTTAGTTGGCTGTGGAGGCTCAATTGGAGACCGCCGCCAGCAGAAGTAAAGTATTTGTGTTCGTAAAATGGTATGATTCTGGATTAGTCATAGATAATCAATGCAGCGAATGCTATGATACCGAATAAAGTTCCTAGTCACACGGCACATCTTGCTTTGCTTGCTCAGAAATAATCTACTGGTGTCTGCATACATTTCTTTCACCTTTGGCATGTCTGAACCTTCACATTAATCTCTCACTTAAGAGCACGATTCTTCTCCTTCCTTGTTAAATTTTCTGATCTCTTTTGTCGTGACTTCATTTGGCTAGTTTGCTGTTTAGCTTTTTAGTGTCTATAATGTGGAAACATGCGTTCGATTTCTGAAACTTGCGGTTGTCCACAACAGAGTTCATTCGAATGCGTGAGCGCAACTGAGGAACTGATTGCGTCATAAAGCAGGGCTTTTGTCAAAGAAGTCGAATGAGTGTTATTCAGTCCGAATGACGTATCTGTCAGCACTATGGCCCTGTATCGGCAGAAAGCAGAAAACTTTGGAAGCACAACGCAGCAGCCTCGTTCACTTGCTGGTACTGATTTACGTTTCCTAGTATTTACTAAATTACTTGAAGTGAGCGCCTTCAAGACACCCCAGTTCCTTTCCTCAACCTTATTCAGTTGATCTAGAGTTCGTTTCTAATTATTTTTACACTGACAAGACGAAGCGTCGTTTCCTCAATTTCGGAAATCGTTGATATGGAAACGAGTGAGAACGCAATTCCTGCTGCCACCTAAAGTAAAAACTTCACGTAAGAGAAATATATTGATTTATCTAGCTTTACGTTAACCATATTAATAAAATGCGCACAATCGAAGACTCAGGATATCAACTTACAATGAAAAATCTTCCTTAGCAGTGCAAATGTTCTACTTCGATCGAACATAAATATAAATCCATTTGTTTTTCTCACTAAACGATACAAGAGAAGTGATTTCCTGACGTCATAAAGCAACTCCTATTACGCTGTCTCCTTAACGCCTGTGTCTGGTACTGGTTGACTTCTTTCAGTAAGAAATGTTTCCTTGTCTATGGTAGTGTGTCTATTATTACCTACTTGCTTCGTAATTTTGTTATCAGAAGAATTGTCTTAAGTAAACGAAACACTTTTCTGTCTTGTTTAAGAAACTTTATTACTATCGTACGACTTAGGCTTCGGGTCATAAGCCCATTTTCTGGTAGAAAACTATTCCCAAAGATGGCAACCAAGCAAAGATAGCACGTCAACTTCTTCATCAATCGATTCTTGACTTTGACACAGTTGCGTTTGTGTTCTACAACTTTCAATAGGACAGCATTTACAATAACTATGACATGCAGTGGAGTTGAGCTATATGAATGAAGGCACCAAGATTGTTTTCTACGTAGACGTTGTAACATTTTCTAAAAGTGGTAAATTATTAAATTGAGTTTGCTCATTAGTAGTAAGTGTGAGGACATACGCATCTATTCTTCTTAAATTTATAGTTAACTATATATGACGGTAGTATCTGTATGATGGGCAAACATCTATTAGGCGCACTACGAATGTAGAGTTGTTGACATGTTGGGAATGTGGATCTCACGGGGAGCGTGCAAGGGGTAAGTCCCTGCAGACGCACTATCTTCTGTGCCCGCGGTGGCTCAGATGGACAGAGCGTCTGCCATGTAAGCAGGAGATCCCGGGTTCGAGTCCCGGTCGGGGCACACATTTTCAACATGACCCCAATGAAGTGTATCAACACCTGCTTGCAGCTGGGGTGTCTATTTAATTATCATTTAAATTTATAGTATTTACGAGGATAATTGAGCGAGCTTGGACGCTGTGTATTTGTGGTTTTATTTAACCTATTTTCGGCAAAGGATGAATCTGCCTTCTTTAATCACTAGCGTTCTGGTGTCCTCTGAGTATAGTACGGATTGACCTCACATTCATGACAGTCTTGGCGGATGATTTTAGAAACCACAGTGTTCATGATGGTCAGTTGTTTATGTTTTAAATCGAAGGAGCATCTGCCTAAAGTCTGTGGGACATAAAAAAACACAGAGAGACCCTTTTCCTTTAAAATTTTGCATATTCTATTACAGAGGCTATTAGAAATTCAATGTCCGATATGTCGCGAAATGAAAGCGACACTGAAAATCCGGTGCAGCTTTGCACAGATGTTTTGGGCAGTTGGGCAGTGTCTGTAGTATACCTGTCGGTAACGCCACTGCGCTCTTTTTAGATCTGAGGATACAGTGAGCAAGTTAAGATGCCGAGAACAATACTGTATCCCACAAAGTAAGAGTGCTCGCTGAGAGGTTTCGCCTGATTTCATACAACCCCACATAACGTACCTTCTTTAGGACAATTCTCGGCTTCGCATTGCAGGGACAACGAGGACGCCCCTGTAGCGTTTTCGATGGGAAGTATTTGATTACCCAGCTTCCAACACGGACCTGGCTCCCTCTGATGTACATCTCTGCTCACATGAACCGCTAGCTACGAGGACAAAATGTGGCACGGACAACACACTGCAGACCAGCGTAGAGAAGTGGCGGAAAGCACGGGCGACTGTCTTCTGTGACAAGAGGACTGCAAAGTTGGTACAGTGCTCCGTGCGACAAATGTCTTAAGTCAGAGCGGCGACTATGTGGAGGTGGGGAGGAGTAGCTGGAAGGTGTAGCAAACTATTGCAAGTAAAATATATATACATTATTTTTTTGCTCTCCTCGTCGGAGGTTCGAGTCTTCCCTCGGGCATGGGTGTGTGTGTTGTCCTTAGCGTAAGTTAGTTTAAGTTAGGTTAAGTAGTGTGTAAGCAAGCCTAGCAACAGATGACCTCAGCAGTTTGGTCCCATAGGAACTTACCACCACAAAACATTTTTGATTTTCAGTGTGATTTCCACTTCGCGACTGATCGGACCTTACTTTCTGAATAACCGTCGTAGAATGAAGGCTGTACAGTACAAATGTAACTTTGTCAGAATGGTCAACACAGATAACTGTTATAATTTAAGTCAAGAATCGATAGATAAAGATCGTTTATTATTGCTTGGTTGACATCTTTGACATTAGTTATGCACTAGAAAATGGACTTACACACGTACCCAAGCCATACAAAAATAATTAAGTTTGTGAAATAAGGCAAAAAAGTATTTCGGTTGCCAATACGACACAAGTTACGAGGGTAGTCCCAAAAGTAAGGTCTCCTATTTCTCTTATAAGTGCATAGACCTGTTTATTTCTACAATGGCTTACATCAGTTTACAGATTGAACATTTAGCTATTTTTCGACATAATTACCATTTCTATCGATGCATTTTTGTAGACGCTGTGGCAGTTTTTGTATGCGCATGTCATACCAGTTCGCCGCCATGCTGTTCAGAAAGTTATGAACCTCTTCTTTCACCTCGTCGTCGGAGCTGAATCCCTGGGACCACAATTAACGCTGACAGGTACTGTGAGACTCTGAAAAAACTCAAACGGGCAATTCAGAACCGGAGAAGAGGAATGTTGAGCAAGGGCGTACACATTCTCCATGACAACGCTCGCCCACACGAAGCTCGGCAAACCGTTGCTCTCCTGCAACAGTTTCAGTGGAACACGATCACGCACCCACCCTATAGTACCGACTTGGGGCCCATTGACTATCACCTGTTTCCTAAGTTAAAAGAATATTTGGCCGGAAAGCGATTCAGCTTCTACGACGAGGTGAAAGAAGAGGTTCGTAACTTTCTGAACAGCATGGCGGCGAACTGGTATGACATGGGCATACAAAAACTGCCACAGCGTCTACAAAAATGCATCGACAGAAATGGTGATTTTTGTGTTAGCAGAAGAGCCAACACCGTGTTACGAGTGGAGGCCGATATGCACGCGTTTTAGCTCACGCAGGCTGGCCTGAGGAGGGAAGAACGATACAGACGTGAGGTGTGGAACATGACAAGGAATGAAAATTCAGAAAGCGGACGTAATTAGTTTGATACTTAACTTTAATCCATTAATGATGAACGTCGCTCTTGACGGTACATGATTCACAATATCTGTTCAGAATACATTCTTGAAGATAGTTCTTATAGTAACTGAATATGGCGCCTTGCTAGGTCGTAGCAAATGACGTAGCTGAAGGCTATGCTAAACTGTCGTCTCTGCAAATGAGAACGTATGTAGACAGTGAACCATCGCTTGCAAAGTCGGCTGTACAACTGGGGCCAGTGCTAGGGAGTCTCTCTAGACTAGACCTACCGTGTGGCGGCGCTCGGTCTGCAATCACTGATAGTGGCGACACGCGGGTCCGACGTATACTAACGGACCGCGGCCGATTTAAAGGCTACCACCTACCCAGTGTGGTGTCTGGCGGTTACACCACAGTGATTATGTCGAAAAATAGCTAAATGTTCAAGATGTACACTGATGTAAACCATTACAGAAATAAACAGGTGTATGTACTTATAAAAAATAGGAGACCTTGCTTTTGGGATTACCCTCATACAATATTTCCGCAAGAACCTACAGTTGAACCGATTACAAGGAGTAGATGAATTCATTCCCTTCGTCCACTATATGGTCCTTAACTCCGGTGTTAAACGTCGTCGCCAACCACATTTTCGTTACCGGTACTGTTCATTACTCTTGACTTTCCTCAGTTTTTCTGTCAACCAGTATTCTATGCTCAGTCTCCTCATCACATTCAAGAGGTCTGGAAATTCTGTAACTTTGCAGACGTGGCAATGTAAGAGGTTGGAGCACAGCTGAAGGGAACGTTAAAATGGCGGCGTGTGTGACCTGGGCCACTGCTAGGGGCAGTGGGGTTGGGGGCTGCCAGCCAGACGGCGTGTCGCGCCCTCCCGGGCCCGCAATGGCCGCGGGACAGCTGGTCAGCTCCCGCCGGCCGCGCCTGGCCGTTGTGCGCTTCTTGCACCGAGCGCCGGCGCGCCACCGGCCTCCCCCTTCCCTCCCCGACACTCTTTGCGCCTGCGCAATTGCGCATCATGGCTGCCGGCCGGGGGTTCCCCGCCGCTCCCCCGCGTGCACACACGCTCGTGCGTCAGTGTGCGTGAATACGTGAGCGCGCGCCCCCGCCGTTCGTGACCAGCCGCAATGACTTCCCCCGGGCGCTGGCCAGTGACTCAGTGCGCAGTAATTTACCGGACCTGCTGCTCGCCGCGCCGCCTGCCTGCTACAAGGGTATGGAGCCGCGGGGAACGCCGATAGCCCCCTGCGGCTGGGGACAAACGGCAGCGCCGCCTCGTGATGGACGTCCTCAGAACGGTGGCCCGATGACGTCTTGTTTAACATGACGTGGCCCCGCCGACGTGTGCGTGGGGCTGCCTCTGTTAAGGGTGGGACACGACTCCCCGGCGCCAACACCTTGCGTTTCGTGGCTGCGGAGTGTGGGACTACACTCGTGAGAACGATGTCCGTTTACGGCTTCATGACAGCTGCTCAGTTCCGAGGTCACGCTGAAGAGTAATGCCTCCAATTTTTGTCATGTGAGAACTCTCAAGGCTTTTTAAATAAATAAATGTTTTAAATGACTCTGAGCACTATGGGACTTAACTTCTGAGGTCACCAGTCCCCTAGACCATAGAACTACACTACTAGCCATTAAAACTGCTACAACAAGAAGAAATGCAGATGATAAACGGGTATTCATTGAACAAATATATTATACTACAACTGACATGTGATTACATTTTCACGTAATTTGGGTGCATAGATCGTCACAAATCAGCACCCAGAACAACCACCTCTGGCCGTAATAACGGCCTTGATACGCCTGGGGATTCAAACAGAGCTTGGATGGCGTGTACAGGTACAGCTGGCCATGCAGCTTCAACACGATACCACAGTTCATCAAAAGTAGTGACTGACGTATTATGACGAGCCAGCTGCTCGGCCACCATTGACTAGACGTTTCCAATTGGTGAGAGATCTGGAGAATGTGCTGGTCAGGGCAGCAGTCGAACATTTTCTGTATCCAGAAAGGCCCGTACAGGACATGCAAAATGCGGTTGTGCATTATCGTGCTGAAATATAGGGTTTCCAGCGATCGAAGGAAGGGTAGAGCCACGGCTCGTGACACATCTCAAATGTAACGTCCACTGTTCAAAGTGTCGTCAGTGCGAATAAGAGGTGACCGAGACGTGTAACCAATGGCACCCCATACCATCACGCCGGGTGATACGCCAGTATGGCGATGACGAATACACGCTTCCAATGTGCGTTCACCGTGATGTCGCCAAACACGGATGCGACCATCATGATGCTGTAAACAGAATCTGGATTCATCCGAAAAAATGACGTTTTGCCATTCGTGCACCCAGGATCGTCGTTGAGTACACCATCGCAGGCGATCCTGTCTGTGGTGCAGCGTCAAGGGTAACCGCAGCCATGGTCTCCGAGCTGATAGTCCGTGCTGCTTCAAACGTCGTCGAACTGTTCGTGCAGATGGATGTTGTCTTGCAATCGTCCCCATCTATTGACTCAGGGATCGAGATGTGGCTGCACGATCCGTCACAGCCATGCGAATAAGATGCCTGTCATCTCGACTGCTAGTGATACGAGGCCTTTGGGATCCAGCACGGCGTTCCGTATTACCCTCCTGAGCCCACCGATTCCATATTCTGCTAACAGTCATTGGATCTCCACCAACGCGAGCAGCAATGTCGCGATACGATAAACCGGAATTGCGACAGGCGACAATCCGACCTTTATCAAAGTCGGAAACGTGATGGTACGCATTTCTCCTCCTTACAGGAGACATCACAACAACGTTTCACCAGGCAACGCCGGTCAACTGCTGTTTGTGTATGAGAAATCGGTTGGAAACTTTCCTCATGTCAGCACGTTGTAGGTGTCGCCACCGGCGCCAACATTGTGTGAATGCTCTGAAAAGCTAATCATTTGCATATCACAGCTTCTTCTTCCTGTCGGTTAAATTTCGCGTCTGTAGCACGTCATCTTCGTGGTGCAGCAATTTGAATGGCCAGTAGTGTACTTAAACCTAACTAACCTAAGGAGATGACACACATCCTTGGCCGAGGCAGGATTCGAACCTGCGACCGTAGCGGTCGCGCGGATCCAGACTGTAGCGCCTAGAACGCTCGGCCACCCCGGCCGGCTTTAAATAAAACAAATTTTATTAAGGTTGTACATCTTTATTCTTCATGCCTACAAAATTTAGAGGGGCGTTCAAAAGACATGGTACGAAACAGCATTGTGGATATAATGGCAGTTATTCAAAAGTAACTACCAGAGGCCCGAGCATAACTATCCCACTCTTTCGTGAACCAAAGGATTCCTTCTTCCCGGAATTCCTGTAGCTGTGACAGGAGCCAATCCTCCCCTGTGTCCTTCACTTCGTCCTCCGAGTTGAAGCGCTTCCCTTTGTGATGTTCTTTTAGTGGACCAAACACATGGAAGTCGCAGGGCGACATGTCCGACATGTATGGCAGATGCTCAAGCTGCTTCCACTTGGAACTTGGCCGTTACACTCTGTGTGACCTTGGAGACGTATGGATGCGTGTTATCGTGGAGCAGAATTACTCTTTCCGTCAGCAGTCCAGGCCGTTTGCTCTTGATGGACTTGCGTAGGTTACGGAGTGTCACACTACACGTCACTGTTAATGGGTTTCCCGTGCTCGAGGAATTCGATGAGTAGCGGACCTCGGACGTCGAAAAAGATGGTGAGCATTACTTTCTCTGCTGGGGGCACAGCTTTTAATCTTTTAGGGGCAGGTGACAGACAAACGTGACCTCGCTGGGCACTACATTCGTGCCCGTAGACGTCTCTCTGCGTTATCTAAAAGCGACATGTGCAAATTTCAACCTGTTTGCCTGTTACGATGTTTCGTACCTTTTCGTTTGAACACTCCTAATATTTCTCAGCATAGTCACCAGGGCAACGAACAAATTTCTCCCAACAAAGGTTGAAAACTTGCTGGCGGATTAAAACTGAGTGCCGGATTGTGTCTCGAACCTGGAACCTCTGCCTTTCGTGGGTAAACGCTGTGCCATCTCATCTATACAGGTAGAAATCGCGATCGGAAGTCTCAGCTTCGGTTCCATCAGCACCTCTCTTCTACACAGTAGAGCTTCTGTCAAGTGAAGCTGAGAGGGTTGGAGTCATGCCTGGTTAGCTCAATTGGTAAGAGCACTTGCCGCTGCGAAAAACTTCGATGTCAAGAATAAACATTACTCAAGAAGGAAGGAAGATTATTTTCGTTTTGTGCCATTGCATTGTGCCATTGTACACTGTCATAAAACCATTACATTAAAAAATAGTAATTAAATGCACTGAATAATAATTAATAATAATAATAATATGATGTTTGTACTGTATGTTAATACCAGATTACTAATAATGTGCAGGGAACGAGGATGGTGGCGGCCTTGACCTATTATTAGGAAGCATCCCAGCCATCGCATGGAATGTTTTGGGAAAACCATGGAAATCACAAATCCGGATGGCTGGATCAGGTAACACACCTGAGCCCTCTTTACAACAGCACTATGTTCTGAACTGCATTCGTTTATACGTAACGGTAACAACACCGAGAGCTATACAGATCATGAACATTACGGTGTACAATCAGAAGGAATCTGTAAGGGGAAGATCTTGGCCTATGCTTTAAAGGCAGTTTCATACTGATCACCTTCAGTTCTTGTGGAAGTCGGTTGAAAATGAGTGCCGCACAGTTCGCTAGACTGAGTGGAATGGCGTGTTCCCCTCGCGCAGTTCGTTTCCGTCAAGTATACACTGAGTAGATGCAGCTGTCGCTGTTAAACTGTTTCGCTATAACAGACCGAGTGAGTTGGAGCAACAGCGTTCCAGCTCCCATCTGAATATCTGTGATTTTTCTAAACCATTTCAGCGAACACCGGGATGCTTCCTTTGAATAGGGGATGCTGAACTTTATTTGTCATCCTTACCCTCAGTGAACTGTGCTCCACCTTTTATTACTAAGTCGTTGGCGGCACGATAAACCCCCGTTTTTCCTGAAAGAACAGTGCATGTGTAAGAAGTAAAAGTTTAATGTTTCACTGACACACTCTTTCACAAAAAGGACGCACCATGAAGGAATTTCCGAATGGGACGGAAAACGCTAGATGTGATAACATTACAATCTCAGAAAAACTGAATGATTTATTCAAGAGAAATAGCTTCATAAATTGAGCAAGTTAGTGAAGTCCATGCTTGGCCCTTATGCAAGCAGTTGTTCGGCTTGTCATTGATTGATAGAGTTGTTAGAGGTACTCCTGAGAGATATCATGCCAAATTCTGTTCAATTGGCTCCCGAGGCGGTAGCGCATCATACTCCGAAAGTTCACAATTGGTAAGAAATCTGGCGGCCTTGCTGCCCAAGGTAGGGTTTGGCAAGCACGAGGAGAACCAATAGAAACAATCGCCGCTTGCGGACGAGCGTTATCTTGCTGAAATGTAAGCCCAGGATGCCTTGTCATGAAGGGCAACAAAACGGGGTGTACAATATCGTCGGCGTACCGCTGTGTAGAAAAGGTGCCGCGGATGACAACCAAAGGGATCCTGCTGTGAAAAAAAATGGCACCACAGACCATCATTCCTGGTTGTCGGGCCGTATGGCAGTTGACAGCCAGGTTGGTATCTGAGATCTGTCCAGGGCGTCTCCAGACACGTCTTCGCCGGACATAGAGGCTCAATTGGAAGCGGGACTCATGTTGAAGACAATTCTGCTCCAGTCGATGAGATTCCAGGCTTCGATGACCCTAGAGAGCAGTTAACACCACCGGACGTGCCAGTATTCATCAGGTTGACGGCCAGAGGGATCAAGAAGATGCCAAGGATGTCAAGTTCCTGCTATGCCTATTTTTGTTAACAAAAGAAAAGCAGACTACTGGGTCAAGTAGCTCCTGAGGTGGCATCACGAGGCAGTATGCACCCCACACCAGTCCTCCCACCGACATAAAATCCTTGGCAGTATCGCGAATCTAATTAGGATGCTCCACTTGTTAGCCGTCTACTCTATTTAGCGCCAGGGGCGTACTTATATACGAGCAGCGTTCAATAAGTAAGGCAACACTTCTTTTTTATCTATCAGCTTCGGCTACAAAACTGCGGAATTTGTTGTGGGATACCGTGAATTTAGCCCCTATAATTTCGTGGAGTCCCGATAAGTAGTGGCGCTATACGTATCGTTCAAAATGGCGTCTGTAACGGAGTTGTTTTCCAAGCGAGGCAGACGAGAAAGATAGGCTGTGGTGGGTACGTCACAGTATATGACACTGCAGATCTTACGGATGCCAGTAGCAGTCTCCGGCGGGGACCGAGTAACTATTTCAGACGAGTTTAATAATTCTTGACTGCTCGTTTAAGTGTGAGTAAGCTCCCGGTAGCACGACTTTCAGTCGGTACCTCTTCACCTATATAGAGACGGAGCCGAGCGTTCGTGAAGTTTGACGGACAGGCCGATTAGTGTTACGCCACACGTTCGTTGCAGGGCCCGTATATCTCGTTGGTCTATGTTCCAAGCAGTCTTTTGGCAGAAAACCAGAGCTTCGCAGATACACATAGGCGCTTGCAGAATGTCTCAGGAGACCGGGCAGTGAACAAAAACACGGTGAGTCGTTGGGCGATGCGTCTGTCATCATCCCAACAAGGTGGCGAAAACCTGCTTGATACCCGCGTACCGGCCGGCCGCACATAGCTGACTCCTTCAGGAAATTGAAGAAACGACTTCAGCGTGAAACTTCGTGGCAGATTAAAGCTGTGTGCCGGATCGAGACTCGAACTCCGGAGCTTTGCCTTTCGCGGGCAACTGCTCTACCAACTGAGCTACCCAAGCACGACTCACGCCCCGTCCTCACAGCGTTACTTCAGCCAGTACCTCGCCTCCTACCTTCCAAACTTTATAGAAGCTCTTCTGCGAACCTTGCAGAACTAGCACTCCTGAAAGAAAGGATATTGCGGAGACATGGCTTAGCCACAGCCTGGGAGACTTCAGCGTGTTCGTTGTCACAAAAATGCAAACGAACTTCTTCTCCATGACAACGCAATGCCTCGCACGAGTCTGCGAGCTCACTAAATTTCATTGGACTGTTCTTCCTCATCCACCGTACATCCCAGATCTCGCACATACCTATTCCCATATGTTTAGCCCAATGTAGGATGCACTCCACGGGAAGCACTTCGTGCGTGATGGAAAGGTTATTTGTTCAGCGAGACGTTGCCTGCAACGCCGGCCAGCAGAGCAGTACCATGTGGCATAGAGGGCTCTCCCTGTAAGGTGGCGTAATGCCATCGCATTGACTACGTTGAGAAATAGGGGCTAGCAACGAAAACAGTGGGGAATAATGTGGTGTGTTGGAATACTGAATGAAACCAAACTGCTTTCAGAAAAATGTACTGCATTACTTATTCAACGCCCCTCGTATGTACTGCTGCCAGGAAAATGAGTTTTTGTCAAATAAAGATGTTCGTGCCATTATAGTATTTGGCTTTCGAAAAGTTACTTGTCTCTTATGATTTCCCTGTATTAACGAATGAATCGATCCTCTAGGCGGTGTCTTGGTTGCAATAACGCCGTGAGGTATCATTGAAGATAACAGTGTGCGGTGAGATGCGGATGGTTCCTCCCTGGTGCTACACGGTAACAGCGCGTGTAAGACTGGAGTCGTGCCGCACGAAGCGCGAGAACAAAGAGGAGCTTGTAATGGAATACCGGCACGGCTCCCCTGGCGCCGTGATCGACTGTCGACTGTCCCTCCGACTGCGGCGCTCATATCGATCATGGCAGACGCCAATATGGAGCTCCCCCTGCGTCTCATTTCTCCCCGCGCTCCGCCGCCGCCGCCGGTCGACATCCCCTCGTCTGGTGCGGACCCCAGCGTTCTTGCTCTCGCCACTCCTGTATTCTTAAATTCTCCTTCAGCTGTGCACTCGTCTTCCGCACAGCTCTTCTCATTCCTCGACAGCCTGGCATCCTCACTGCTTCTAATAGCATTAATTTCCAGTTCATCTAGCAAATTTTCTTACGGAAACTTCAGCAAAAAACTTCTTCCCCTCTTTCCTCCTTCCGCTCTTTTTATCTACTGCTTTCCTAATTTTCATTCACTTCTGTTCCTGAAAGCTTCTCTTTCTCTTTAGAGATCTCGGCCCTGTAAACCTTTGTTCGAGCTTGGCGATGAATCTCAAAGAGGCTGGAAGTGGTAGCCTGAATGTAACAGAGATAGAAAGTGCCAGCTAGTCTTGAAATGAATCCACCTTAAGTCGGGTCTATAACCCGCCTTAACAGAAGCCTTTTATGAACAACTTCTTCCCTGATGCACACTCCGAAGCTACAGATTAATTTTCAGGGCTTCGGACGTTGCATGAGGACCTTCGTTGAGATGTCAACGAACTAGAAACGTGTATCTGCGAGTTTTGCCGTTTTCTGTCATATATGGCACCAAATCGAAGTTATTTCAGGATATGGAAGTTGCTTCAGCGTTATGTCCGTTAGGTTGCGACTACTGTTGAGAACATCTACAATCCACGCACTGTCTAATCGAACTTATCTGGACAGCTATCGGTGGACATTAATAAGGGGTATGTCCACTCTATGCCTTTATGGAGGCTTCATCACTGCTGGAGACACTTTCAGTGAGGTGTCTCAATGTCTGTTCAGGAAGGCCAGCCCATTCTTCCTCAAGAACCAAACCACGTAGCACGCTGGTATTTGGAGCAAAGTTGACTTTCTCACATCCAAACGGCGTTCCATTGGGCACACATCAGGACTCTGCGCAGACCAGTCCATTTGAGGACTGTTATTGTTCACAGACCATTACAGATGCTGCTTTATGACGGCGTGCATTAACATGCTGATACAATGAGTTATCGTCTACGAACTGTTCCTGTACCGTACGCACTAAACAGTGCTGTAATATGTGTACATACCCTTCTGCATTTAGGATTTCTTAAGCGCAATAAGGAGACCACGTTAAAAGCAATAAAAACATCCCTATTCCGTAACACCATCTTGTCCTTATTTCGTTGTTGCTACTCTAGTGGACGACAAGAGTCCTCCAGCCATTCGCCAAACCGAAAACTGCCCTTCGGATTACCACAGGGTACAGAGTCATTCACCTTTCCGTTTCACTCGTTTCCATTCATCCTCTGTCCAGTGCGTCGTTCTTTAAACCACCTCAAGGGTCGCCTCGCACCGACTACGTAAATGTGTGACTCCTGAGAAGCTGCTCGAGTCTTGTACCCAATTCTTTCTTATTCCCCATACACAGTCGTTGTGGTACATGGACTGGACTGGTAGTAGCATTTTGGAATTCACGAGTGACTCATTCCCGCCGCAGACTATATCTTACAAGCGCCCCACTCCCACAGCGATCGACGGTCCTTGTCAGCCAGAACATGTAGTCTACTTGCGAGAGTAGTTTGGTCGAACTGTGGTTCGGGTTTCCACTTCACAGTGACATCGCCAGCAGTCGATTCGGGCAGCTTTAGAAGAGTTGAAATGTACCTGACGGATACGTTACTCAGGTGAAATCTAACGAGTAGTCCACATTCGAATTCAAGATTGTCTACTTTACGTACCTCAACTTTCTACTACAGTATTGCTGTGGACTACGGGATCCTGACCAAATAGGATAGACGGTGGACATCGAAAAACTTCAAAGAAGTGCAGCTCATTTTGTATTACGGCGAAATAGGGGACGAAGTGCCACGGATATAACATGTGAGTTGGGGTGGCAATCATTAAAAGAAAGGCGTTTTCCTCTGCGGTGAGATCTTTTCAAACAATTTCTATCTCCAACGTTCTCCTTCGAATGCGAAAATACTTTTTATAACTAAATAAAAGAAATCAGAGCTCGCACAGAAAGATTTAAATGTTCATTTTTCCTTTTTCGCTGTTAGAGAGTGGAACGGTAGAGAAAAGTGTGAAAGTGATTTGATGAACCGTCTACCAGACACTTAAGAGTCATTTGCAGACTAGTCATGTAGCTGTAGATGTAATTCGTCGTCGAAAGGATTGGCTTACACCTGTTCGACCGACTTTTGAGTAATGCTTAATTATGAGGTGCGCTTTAGAATGGCTTCATGAAAGCGATAGCCCAAGGTGCAACGAAGAGCGGCACGTTTCGCCACGGAAAAGTTTAGTAATCGCGCGATACTGTTAAGGAACTGCTCAACCAACTCCAGTGGATACGCTGCAATATACGTTTTTTTGTATCACGTAGGGGATTGTTGTTAAAATTCCGAGAGTATATATTCCAGCAAGAGTCGGGCAACACATTATTTCGTACCATACATGTCCAGCAAAATGAATACGACCCGAAAATCGAGGGCGGATTATCGACAATCATTTTCCCCACGTGCCTTTCGCAAATGGAACGGGGAAGTGAGGAAAAGATGTTACCAGTACGACACAGTACGGTGGCTCCTGGAGTGTGGATGTAAATTCACTTTTGGAGGCTGTTAGTTAGCAACGTCAACGAATGTGGGAGACAGTGGTAGAACGGCAGCTGCAGCACGTGAAAGCAGGCGTAGACGGAGAAATTTGCTGTCCGCGGAGGTTAGTGTCCACCGCATCAAAGTTCTCTGGAGGGGTCGTTTCAGAATTACAGATGAGGCTACAAGGAAGGGAGTGGAAAAAACGGCTCGCCCTGGGCGTTGAGCGATATTGTCGGCGAGTCAATATTCTCCACTGCTCTCTATGGTACACACGAGCCGCTTCCATATTTATTACGCGTCTAGACCGTCGGCAAACACGCACCGTGCAAACAGAGAAACGCTCTAGCGCGCGACATTCAAACACGAGATATCGGCCGACTCGAGTTCACACTGCCTCCTCCCTACGTAACGCCTGATCGGCGATTATTCGATCGCGCCACTGCCTTCTATACACTGCGTAAGCCGTTTCAAGTACTTCAGTGAGGCGGAATTGTGGAGACATGGAAGCAACTATGTAAGAAATAGACACAGCCTGGGAGGGAAGCTGAACTGATATGTGAACACACAATTCGTAAATGATCCACTTTGCTTCCAACACTATTAACGCACTCCCACTCCCACATACACACACACACACACACACACATACACACACACAGACGATCAACATTTTAATCTTATCGCACAGAACCAAACCTTATTTTGACGAAGGAGAACTGCCATTTTATTGAGTATTGGTTGATGTAATCGCGATAACTGTTGTACGAAATCAGTTTTCTGGTTGCATGCAGCCTGCATGCGACAAAATTTGATTTATACTGGGGCGTGCTGAAAAGTAATGCGTCCTAATTTTTTATTTGAATACGCTTAAAACATTTTAAGTAAAACAAACGTCATTAACATTCTACATTTTTATTCTTCATGTCTGCAGAGGGCTCCGAACTATGTATCGTAACATGACAGTGTGTAACGTAAATATTATTGTGTGTGAGAAACAGCGTGCTGTAATCGAGTTTCGAATTCGAAGAGTTCGTCCACACATGGGGCACTCTGTAATTCATCATTACAGTGCTGTTATGCGGCTGCTCGTATCGGCCCATTCAACATCTGTCCTACAAGTGTAACGAGCGAGTAACGGAGTGTGTGGTACACACACCACTGCTCCGACATCTGCAACACTCCAACGCTTTGGGTTCCCTGTCATCGATAATCTTCTATACAGTTCAGACTTGGTCCCTCCCGTTTTTCATCTGTTGCCTTAACTTAAAAGAACACCTTCGATGACTTCACTTTGATAGTGGTGTAAGCAGAGATGGGCTTACGGCTCCGTCAACAAATTGACACTGTCAAGAAACTAGTCTTTCGTTGGGAGAAATGTGTTCGTCGCCAGAACGACTATGTTGAGAAATAAATATATAAGCTTGTAGACATGAACAATAAAGATGTAGAATTTTAATAAAATTATTTTTCTTTAAAAAACTATGCTATCACATAAAAATTTAGCACTTTTCACCAAGCCCTAGTATTTTCTGTTGTTACTCCATCACATTTACATTAGGGTTTGTACAGTATGTGTTTCGGTGAAGATGGCTAGGGAATCACGCCTGATTAAATTCTATGCGGCCTGTAGAACTTATAACTTCTGTACTTTTTTAAATGTAAGGTTTTAGATTAATCGTGACTTCTACGAATACCATCTGAAACCGCAAATGATGGCTTAAATGTGGAACGGTGACTAAGTGGAATATTTATTTGTATTTTTATGATTACAGTCAATTTATTTATTTAGTATTTAATTTAACATATTCCAACAAGTTTCAAGTATATTTTCCTCACCATTAGACAATACTTAAGGATAAAATATCTTAATCTAAATTAACTTACAACTGTTTTGTCCACTGTTCTGTTGCTGGAGTGACTATTGGTGTATTTGGAGGAGGAAGGGCGGAGATGCAGTAGGTGGCCAAATCGATGTCTTCTGCTTGCATGGGGCTGTCCCTCGTTTGTTATGATTAATACCACAGAAATGCCGCCATATTTTATTTAAGGAATACTGTTTACGTGTATGTATAAACGTTTGTGAAATGAAACTGCGTCTAAACCAGTCTCAGACTAAGCAGCGCAATAGGAATGTTACTCAACAGCTCCGTCAGTGTGCCAATGACGCCGATGAAGCTTTGGGCCGTCAAAATCACTGTCGTACCAATCTCAACAAACAACGAGGCACAGTTCCACGCCAGCAAAAGACACCACTGGACTTCGATTTCTGGCCACCTACTGCCCCCCTCCACCCCTCCAATTACCGCAACAGTAGACTTTAAACAAACATTTCTGGGTTAATTTTTAAGATTTTTATCTTTACGTGTCATCTGTCTATATAGAAGCCTGATGATGAGCAAAACATGCTTGAAACTTGTTTCAAATGAGCTAAAGTAAATACAATATAAGTAAATTTGACTGTCACCAGGAAAAGAAAAATAACTACAAAAGGAGACCAGTACATTTTATTTAAAGATGGGGGCGACTTCCACACTAATTGTTCACAACGATTTAACAGCACCGTCACGAACTTGGGTCAGAATTGGCTCCGTCGAAAAGCTGCATTGACATGGGGTTCGCAGATATAGTCAACGTGGTTTTATTTCAGTGGAGACACAGTAAAGTACTAACTCCGGGAAAAATTGTTCCTGTAGACATCCTTATCGGGAAGGCGGCGCCTAGCTTATCACTCCTACGGCTTTTTATCCGAAGTGGTGAAGGGAGACTCAATAGAGCTTATGTTGGTCATTCTGTCGTGGTGTGGGGGTGAAGGCAGGTCTCCGTGGTAGCGTGCCTTCTTCTCCAATTTGAACGCAACAGTTCCTTTCTCTAAAGACCCTTGTAAACAATCAAAAAATTTGTCGAATTTAACTGTTTGTCACACGTTTGACAGTGTACAATGCTGCCTAAGATGTTTGTCAGTCATGGAGCGTGTTGGAGGTGTATGTCATAGATTTTGACTGACAAGGGCAGGCCGCCAATTGTGAAATTCAGATTCGATTCATACTGCGCATAATAAAAGCTCATGGCCAGAGGTGTGATGTGGCAAAGCACCAAGATGCACTTCTCAGCCGTTGTCGAGAAAATCGACAGTTAAAAGAAACCGTTGCGGTGAAATACTCTCTACGATTAATAAATTTCTACAGCGTTGTGGCGCAGCGGTAAGCGCTGGGGTTCGTTATCCGAAGGTCGCCGCATCGAATCTCGCGCCATGCAATTTTTTTATCAGTTATTTGTAGTTCATATATATATATATATATATATATATATATATATATATATGTATGTATATATATATATATACTATTAATGAATTGCTTATGCATGTTGCTGAAGGCGGATCGCTCTCCAATTGTACCGCCTCCATTTTTCCGTTTTTTTAACAGGGTGTACCAAAGCTCTCCCATCCGCACTGATTTTCAACGATGTTATAAGGTGCGCTAGGGACCGCATCTACCTTCTTTCGAAGTTAGCAGGCAACTACGCTGTTATGCGGCTGCTCGTATCGGCCCATTCAACATCTGTCCTACAAGTGTAACGAGCGAGTAACGGAGTTTATATTTCATACCTGCCACAGCGAATTTGTGTTCGTGGGGTCTCTATTCTAATTCGAACATTTGACTTACGCCATACGTATTAGTATCGGAATATCCTTTCTACGTCTTCCGTTAACTATACGTGGTTAACATTATGAAGACAATTAATAACATTTGTGAAATACAACTTTGTTTGCGGAAAACATAATGATGTTCGAAGTCACCAGTTTTTCCACGACAAACGACTTTCAACAACTTATTATATGCATAATTGTTGCAACTGATTGCCGGGAATTTTTTATATATATATATATATATATATATATATATATATATATATATATATACATATTTGAATTACAAAAAACAAATACTAAAAAAAAGAAAAAAAAGTTGCCCGCTGCGAGATTCGATCCGGCGACCTTCGGATTACTAACCCGAGCGCTTACCGCTGCGCCACGACGCTGTGGAAAACTGTTAATCGTAGAGATTATTTCACCACAACGGTTTTTTTTTAACTGTCGATTTTCTCGACAACGGCTGAGAAGTGCATCTTGGTGCTTTGCCACATTACACCTCTGGCCATGAGCTTTTATTATGCACAGTATGAATCGAATCTGAATTTCACAATTGGCGACCTCCCCTTGTGAGAGAAGATTTGACAAGATGACGAACGTTGTTTGTGATGAGGTTTCGCCACATTAAGCTAGTTTTATTACAATTTTCTCACTGTATCGTGAATTTCCACAACTATGTAAACTACGATAAAAGATGAAAACAGAACAGCATTGGTAATTACGAAAATGTTAGAGGTGTCACATCTTTTCCAGCCTTATACGAGGGTTGTCCAGAAAATAAGTTCCGATCGGACGCGAAATGGAAACCATAGTGAAAACCAGGAAAGGTTTTATTTGCAATAGTTAGGTACACCTTCCACCTACTTCTCTATATAGTCGCCGCTCCAAATTCGATTTTTGGCGTAGTGTTGTATCAACTTTCCAATATCCTCGTCATAGAAAGCAGCCGCCTGTGCTTTCGGCCAGTTATCTTCACTGGTCTGTCTGTGGAAAAATTTTGTCTTCATAGCCAGCGGTTCTTGTGAGCAGAGATGAGACTCAGGGGGAGCCAATTACGGACTGCATTGTGGGTGATCAAACACTTCTCGTCTTCATTGCCCCTGCAGTGTACGGCCGAGAATTGGCATGAAGAAGGAACTGCTCGACAGTTGTGTTATGTGGGCTGCATGACACAGGCGAAATACACTCCTGGAAATGGAAAAAAGAACACATTGACACCGGTGTGTCAGACCCACCATACTTGCTCCGGACACTGCGAGAGGGCTGTACAAGCAATGATCACACGCACGGCACAGCGGACGCACCAGGAACCGCGGTGTTGGCCGTCGAATGGCGCTAGCTGCGCAGCATTTGTGCACCGCCGCCGTCAGTGTCAGCCAGTTTGCCGTGGCATACGGAGCTCCATCGCAGTCTTTAACACTGATAGCATGCCGCGACAGCGTGGACGTGAACCGTATGTGCAGTTGACGGACTTTGAGCGAGGGCGTATAGTGGGCATGCGGGAGGCCGGGTGGACGTACCGCCGAATTGCTCAACACGTGGGGCGTGAGGTCTCCACAGTACATCGATGTTGTCGCCAGTGGTCGGCGGAAGGTGCACGTGCCCGTCGACCTGGGACCGGACCGCAGCGACGCACGGATGCACGCCAAGACCGTAGGATCCTGCGCAGTGCCGTAGGGGACCGCACCGCCACTTCCCAGCAAATTAGGGACACTGTTGCTCCTGGGGTATCGGCGAGGACCATTCGCAACCGTCTCCATGAAGCTGGGCTACGGTCCCGCACACCGTTAGGCCGTCTTCCGCTCACGCCCCAACATCGTGCAGCCCGCCTCCAGTGGTGTCGCGACAGGCGTGAATGGAGGGACGAATGGAGACGTGTCGTCTTCAGCGATGAGAGTCGCTTCTGCCTTGGTGGCAATGATGGTCGTATGCGTGTTTGGCGCCGTGCAGGTGAGCGCCACAATCAGGACTGCATACGACCGAGGCACACAGGGCCAACACCCGGCATCATGGTGTGGGGTGCGATCTCCTACACTGGCCGTACACCACTGGTGATCGTCGAGGGGACACTGAATAGTGCACGGTACATCCAAACCGTCATCGAACCCATCGTTTTATCATTCCTAGACCGGCAAGGGAACTAGCTGTTCCAACAGGACAATGCACGTCCGCATGTATCCCGTGCCACCCAACGTGCTCTAGAAGGTGTAAGTCAACTACACTGGCCAGCAAGATCTCCGGATCTGTCCCCCATTGAGCATGTTTGGGACTGGATGAAGCGTCGTCTCACGCGGTCTGCACGTCCAGCACGAACGCTGGTCCAACTGAGGCGCCAGGTGGAAATGGCATGGCAAGCCGTTCCACAGGACTACACCCAGCATCTCTACGATGGTCTCCATGGGAGAATAGCAGCCTGCATTGCTGCGAAAGGTGGATATACACTGTACTAGTGCCGACATTGTGCATGCTCTGTTGCCTGTGTCTATGTGCCTGTGGTTCTGTCAGTGTGATCATGTGATGTATCTGACCCCAGGAATGTGTCAATAAAGTTTCCCCTTCCAGGGACAATGAATTCACGGTGTTCTTATTTCAATTTCCAGGAGTGTATCTCAGCAAGCCCTCCTACTTGGCGGGAGACGCTATTCCCCACGCATCTTTTTGTGCTCACTGTTCACTCTAAACTGAAAAGAGCGACGCGACACGATCGACGGGGATACTAGAGACACTGGCCAACACATCAGTGCAAAGCTTTACCGGATATTACCAGTGGTTCCCATTTCGTGACCGATTGGAACTTACTTTCTGGACAACCCTCGAATTCGCAGGTTGAAGTTAGAACAAAATCAGTATTCTACGCACAACATACAAGCGAGAGTATAATACACTACTGGCCATCAAAATTGCTACACCAGGAAGAAATGCAGATGATAAACGGGTATTTATTGCACAAATATGTTATACTAGAACTGACATGTGATTACATTTTCACGCAATTTGAGTGCGTACATCATGAGAAAGCAGTACCCAGAACAACCACCTCTGGCCGTAATAACGGCCTTGATACGCCTGGGCATTGAGTCAAACAGAGCTTTGATGGCGTGTACAGGTACAGCTGGCCATGCAGCTTCAACACGATACCACAGTTTATCAAGAGTAGTGACGAGCCAGTTGCTCGGCCACCATTGACAAGACGTTTTCAATTGGTGAGAGAGCTGGAAAATGTGCTGGCCAGGGCAGCAGTCGAACATTTTCTGTATCCAGAAAGGCCCGTACAGGGCCTGCAACATGTGGTCGTGCATTATCCTGCTGAAATGTAGGGTTTCGCAGGGATCGAATGAAGGGTAGAGCCACGGGTCGTAACACATCTCAAATGTAACGTCCACTGTTCAAAGTGCCGTCAATACGTACTAGAGGTGACCGAGACATGAAAATAATGGCACCCCATACCATCAAGCCGGGTGATACGCCAGTATGGCGATGACAATTACACGCTTCCAATGTGCGTTCACCGCAATGTCGCCAAACACGGACGCGACCATCATGATGCTGTAAACAGAACCTGGATTCATCCGAAAAAATGACGTTTTGCCATTCGTGCACCCAAGTTCGTCGTTGAGTACACCATCGCAAGCGCTCCTGTCTGTGATGCAGCGTCAAGGGTAATCGCAGCCATGGTCTCCGAGCTGATACTCCATGCTGCTGCAAACGTCGTCAAACTGTTCGTGCAGATGGTTGTTGTCTTGCAATCGTCCCCATCAGTTGACTGAGGGATCGAGACGTGGCTGCACGATCCGTTACAGCCATGCGGATAAGATGCCTGTCATCTCGACTGCTAGTGATACGAGGCCGTTGGGATCCAGCACGGCGTCCCGTATTACTCTCCTGAACAGACCGATTCCATATTCTCCTAACAGTCATTGGATCTCGACCAACGCGAGCAGCAGTGTCGCGATACGATGCGGTAGGCTACAATCCGACCTTTCTCAGTCGGAAACGTGATGGCACACATTTCTCCTCCTTACACGAGGCATCACAACAACGTTTCACTAGGCAACGCCGGTCAACTGCTGTTTGTGTATGAGAAATCGGTTGAAAACTTTCCTCACGTCAGCACGTTGTAGGTGTCACCATCGGCGCCAACCTTGTGTGAATGCTCTGCAAAGCTAATCATTTGCATATCACAGCATCTTCTACCTGTCGGTTAAATTTCGCGTCTGTAGCACGTCATCTTCGTGGTGTAGCAATTTTAATGGCCTACGGACGGTGTACGCTGTATGTTCCCACTATGTGGTATTTTAATGAAGTATCATGCAGTTTCTCAGAATTATGTTTTCGTTTGCAGCGTGAAGTACCTCTAATCAAGTTGTTATAAGTTTGCAGGCAGGCAACTACAGGTGTGTGTGTGTGTGCCAGCAGGGCTGGTGTCGCGGCGAGGGCCGTCCGCAGGCGCGCCGCCGGCCAAGGGCTCTCCGCCCCCGGAGGCGGACAACAACAACGAGCCGGGCGGCCTGGTGGTGCGCGCCGCCTCCGCCTTCCCCGGGCTGCCGCACCCCGGCCTGCTGCTGGGGTTGCAGGCGACGCTGGCGGCTCGCCCGCTCTACTGGCCGACGCTGGCGCAGCCGCCGGTGCCGCCGCCGCAGGCGCCGCCCCCGGCCGCCGCCTCCAGCACGCCGCGTCGCCGCCGACCCACCGCCTCCTCCAAGCCCGGGTCGCCCGCCGCCACCACACCCTCGCCCGACGACAAGGCTGCCACCTCGTCGGGACCCACCACGCCCAATGGCGACAAGGTGCGTCATCGCAAACACTGTGGCTTCAGGAGATGATGAAAATCTTGCGAGACGAGTTTTTAAGTTACTGATTTGTTAATGTGTCTCTGAGGTCTAGCGTATGTTCGATAAGGATAGAAGCTGAAGTAATGATTTAAACTTTGTGCTACCGCCAGGATTCCAACTCCTGCTTATTACGCAGATGTGCTAACCCGTTCACCACTATAGCAAGGTGGCTGCTACAACTGCACGGACGTTTAGTCCAATGCGCTCCGTGACACAGACTTCATTTCAAACTTTCAGCCCATTTTCTCCTTCTTAAATTGTCAGTAATGCCGAGCCTCTCCGCCATTCGAATAATATCCCAGTTCTTTTTACGTAATGAGGAAATCCTCCCTGTGCATGACGATTTAAGTAGAGGAAAGTGGACTGAAGGTGTGAATCGAAGTTTGTGTTAGGTAGGGCGGCGTAATAGTGGAGCCCATGCAGCAGCGATATCCACAATGCTCTGGTGGCCGGCACGGTAGCTCAGCGTGAACACGAGGGCTGCGTGCTCTCTGTAAGGAAGTCAAGGAATCAACGATCATCTTGAAAGGGTGTCTTGTGACGTCCTCCCAGACCAAACGCATCGAACTATGTCGATCAAATAAATAAATAAATAAAAATAAATAAAAAATAAAAAAAGGTGATCAGAACATCTACCGATGTCCGCAGCTTGTGGTTTGGGGGTGGGGCTAGCGTTGCTGCCTCTGGATCACGTGGTCCCGGGTTCGATTCCCGGCCGAGTTGGGGATTTTCTCTGCGGGGTGCCTTGGTGTTTGTGTTGTCCTCATCATTCCATCATCATCATTAGTGATTGTGGCTATAGTGGACTGGTCAAAATTGGGACTTTGTACAGGCGCTGATGACCGAGCAGTTGAGCGTCCTACAAACCAAACATCATCACATCTACCCACTAAGCAAGAGACCTGGGTTCAAGTTCCAGCCGTTGCGTAACTTATAATTCATTGCTTCAGCTTCTGTCTTTATCGAAGGTGAAGTTGAGACTCATTTGTTTCCATGAAAATGTAATTCCCATCAGCTAATTAACAGCTTCTTTCAGCGTAAATAATAACTTAATATCGCACCAGTATGAAACTGAGCGGAGAACGTGCCAAATGGAAAGGAGTAGCTCTAGGCTGCTGTCTGTCTCCCCTTTTCTATGTACACTACGAACTCCGTCCTAACAGGCCCTGGAAGTCCCAGCGGTACCGACCGGCCGCCGTGTCATCCTCAGCCCACAGGCGTCATTAGATGCGGATATGGAGGGTCAGCATACCGCTCTCCCGGCCGTATGTCAGTTTACGAGACCGGAGCCGCTACTTCCCAATCAAGTAGCTGAGTGCTCCCCGCTTCCATCAGCGCTCGGTAGACCGGATGGTCACCCATCCAAGTGCGAGCCCAGCCTGACAGCACTTAACTTCGGCGATTTGACAGGAACCGGTGGCACCTCTGCGGCAAGGCAGTTGGCTTTTCCATGTACAGGGTGCTTACAATTAAACTTTCGCCGCTATACGGAATACTATTTACGTTGTGGGTAACCAACTTTATAGGAATGATGTTCATACTGTGCATTGCAGGATTTGCGTTGTTAGTAGCGTTAACGTCATGACTTGCAGTTAGGCGCTTGTATTGATACAGTGACGTCGAGGGAACTGGGACCCCAAGGACCAAGGACATGCATTGTGAACAGCACACGTTACTGTGAGCTGCTTCGCCAACACGTGATTCCTGCTCTGCGGCAGAGAGGGGCTTTGAACTCAACTGTTTTGATGCACAATGGAGCTCCACCTCAGATCGCTCGTGAGGTCACCGCATAACTCATTTGAAGAAAACCGAATCATTGGCCGATCCTTCCAAACTGTGTGGCCACCAAGATAACCCGCTTGATATCTGGCTGAGACACAGTTTATCAATGGTACACTTAAGTCGGGGACTGAAGATTTTCGGGCAGCAGTAGAGCAGTCTCTCGTACGTTTCCTGGCCGTCGTGGATGCAGAAGGTCGCGACATTGAGTAACGTTTGTAACCGGCATCGTAAACAATTAACAAATATCACCCTGTAATGTGTGAATTAAAAACTTGTTTCTTTCAATGGTTTATTCGTTATTTCTCTTCCGCATGACCTTATAAATGTTCCAACAAAGTTTCAGTCTCCTATGATCACTCGTTTTTTATGAGGACTCAGAAAGTTTAATTATTACCACCCGATATACTTAGAATCCATGATGGACCACTGAGCACTACATCGCAAGGAGACAGAAATTCGAGGAAGAAGGATATGTCGTTTGATGTTTACAGACAACATAGCCCTTCTAGCAACAGACGAAAGAGAATAATTGGATATTGTAAATCTCAACCCCGATCACAAGCCCTGAAGGGTCCATTGGTACAGACCAGTCACTGTGTCATGTTTGCTGATGACGTCATTGGATGAATTGTGGTGGGGCAGCCGTTCTCCCGGCTATTGTCAGTTTTCATGACTCGGAGTCGCTGCTACTCGATCAAGTAGCACCTCAATTGGGCTCAAGAGGCTGAGTGCACCTTGTTCCATCCTCCCACCATGACAGAATCTCTGGCAATACCATGAAAGACCATCTCTCGGGGAGGAAACATTGGAGAGCGTCCGACATGTGTTCCTTCGTAGCCCAATGAAATCCACACGTCATGAAAGTCGCGAGCTGGGTATTCTGCAGCGAAAATGAGAGTAAGGAGAGCAAAATAAAAAAAAAATGCAATCTACATACGAACTTCATAGACAATATTTCATAAAAATGGACAACTAGTTCATATCGTATCTGTGCAGCATGTAGTACACATGAGCTAAAGATTATTGCAGCCTACTCATTGAAAATCGTTTCAATAAAGACATGCTGCTGTTCAGTAATACATCGTCTGACGTGACAGCCTTCGCCATTCCACTTTCGCAACAACTTATTTAGAAAGAAGCCTGCTGCCACATCTTTGCACTGGCGTTTGTCCTCACCATGGCAACCACTAGTTCGACTATCGACTTCACAACAACTTCAGTGGAAAGAAGCCTGCTGCCTCATCTCTGGAACGGCGTCCAACTTCACCACGGCAACCAGTGGTTCCAAATGGTTCACTAACAGGCCTTGAGAGGGCAACCCACGTACTGTCAAACCGAAGTTCATTTATCCTATATATTTAAATATTTTTGACGCTTCTCAATTGACAATAGCTGTTTAATAAGCTAAGTTTAGTGTGTGTTTATTTTTATTTCTTGACAATATTCTTTTAACTAACAAATTTTACATTGTTATTCGACTTATAACTCATTGGTTAGTAATGACATCATTCCGTCAGAAGTGGGCGGAGCCTCCATTATATAAAGTAAGACGTGCACTGGTTTCTCCAGCAGTGATTCTCCAGCAGAAAGAGGTTCCTACTCAATGGTAATTCATCGTTTTATAGCTTTATAGCTTTATGCATTTTCTTTAATGTATGTAGCCCTCTAATTAAAGCTTTGTATACGACTTGTAGGTCTGAAGATGACCACAGTAGTGGTCGAACCCGGTCACCTTAATAAATAAATCGTGATCAAGACTGTTTTCAATAGTAAATAAAAAATGAGGGAAGTGTTCAATGATTTTGAGAGTAAGACGTTGTCAACCGAAAATGGTTCAAATGGCTCTGAGCACTATGGGACTTAACATCTATGGTCATCAGTCCCCTAGAACTTAGAACTACTTAAACCTAACTAACCTAAGGACATCACACAACACCCAGTCATCACGAGGCAGAGAAAATCCCTGACCCCGCCGGGAATCGAACCCGGGAATCCGAGCGCGGGAAGCGAGAACGCTACCGCATTGACAACCGGCCTGAGTAAAAACCCTCAGAGATTTTGGTGGCACGTAAAATCAGTAAGTGGGTCAAAATCATCTATTCATTCTCTCAGCAACCACACCGGCACCGAAACGGGAAATTACAAAGAAAAGGCCGACATACTGAATACGGTCTTCCGAAGTTGTTTCACCGCGGAAGATCGTAACACTCTCCCTCCTTTCAATCGTCGTACGAACGTTGAAATGGTGAATATTGAGATAACCGATCGCGGAACTGAAAGGCAGCTATAATCGCTTAGTAGTGGAAAGGCGTCAGAACCAGATGAGATTCCAATGTGATTCTATAAAGGTTATACGAAAGAACTTGCTCCCCTTCTAGCAGTAATTTATCGTAGATCGCTTGAGCAACGAAATCTACCTAACGACTGAAAAAAAAAGCGGAGGTCATTCCAGTTTTTAAGAAAGGCTGTAAGACAGATCCACACAATTATACAGGGTGTTACAAAAAGGTACGGCCAAACTTTCAGGAAACATTCCTAAAACACAAATAAAGAAAAGATGTTATGTGGACATGTGTCCGGAAACGCTTAATTTCCATGTTAGAGGTCATTTTAGTTTCGTCAGTATGTACTGTACTTCCTCGATTCACCGACATGATTTCATACGGGATACTCTACCTGTGCTGCTAGAACATGTGCCTTTACAAGTACGACACAACATGTGGTTCATGCTCGATGGAGCTCCTGCACATTTCAGTCGAAGTGTTCGTACGCTTCTCAACAACAGATTCGGTGACCGATGGGTTGGTAGAGGCGGACCAATTCCATGGCCTCCACGCTCTGCTGACCTCAACCCTCTTGACTTTCATTTATGGGGGCATTTCAAAGCTCCTGTCTACGCAATCCCGGTACCAAATGTAGAGACTCTTCGTGCTCGTATTGTGGACGGCTGTGATACAATACGCCATTCTCCAGGGCTGCATCAGCGCATCAGGGATTCCATACGACGGAGGGTGGATGCATGTATTCTCGCTAACGGAGGACATTTTGAACATTTCCTGTAACAAAGTGTTTGAAGCCACGCTGGTACGTTCTGTTGCTGTGTGTTTCCATTTCATGATTAATGTGATTTGAAAAGAAGTAATAAAATGAACTCTAACATGGAAAGTAAGCGTTTCCGGACACATGTCCACATAACATATTTTCTTTCTTTGTGTGTGAGGAATGTTTCCTGAAAGTTTGGCCGTACCTTTTTGTAACACCCTGTAGCCGTATATCGTTGAGATCAATCTGTTGTAGAATTATGTTGTAGAACATGTTCGTTTTATGCTCAAGAATTATGACGTTTTTGGAAAATGAACATCTCTATTAAAATCAACGTGGGCTCCACAAACAGAGATCCTGCGCAACTCAGCTCGCTCTGTTCCTCCATGATATCCACAGCGCAGTGGATAACGGCGCTCAAGTTGATGCTGTGTTCCTTGATTTCAAAATGTTCAAATCTGTGTGATTTGTAAGGGACGAGACTGCTGAGGTCATTGGTCCCTGGGCTTACACACTACTTAAACTAGCTTAGGCTAAGAACCGCCCGCATCTCGTGGTCGTGCGGTAGCGTTCTCGCTTCCCACGCCCGGGTTCCCGGGTTCGATTCCCGGCGGGGTCAGGGATTTTCTCTGCCTCGTGATGGCTGGGTGTTGTGTGCTGTCCTTAGGTTAGTTAGGTTTAAGTAGTTCTAAGTTCTAGGGGACTTATGACCACAGCAGTTGAGTCCCATAGTGCTCAGAGCCATTTGAACCATTTTTTTGCTAAGAACAACACACACACCCACGCCCGAAGGAGTACTCGAACCTCCGGCGGTAGGGGACGCTCAATCCGTGACATGTCGCCTCAAACTGCACGGTCACTCCGCGCGCCCTTGATTTCAGTAACGCATTTGACACCGTCTGCCGTTTAATGAAACAAATACGAGCAGCTTACGGAATATCGGAGAGGCTTGCTATTGGATTCAAAACTTTCTTGCAGATAGAACTCAACACGTAGCTCTTAACGGAGCTAAATCGACAGATGTAAAGGTAATATCCGGAGAACCACAGGGAAGTGTGACAGGACCATTTATAAATGATCTAGTAGAAAGCGTCGGATGCTCTTTAAGGGTATTCACAGAGGATGCAGTTGTCTACATCAAATTAACAACGCCACAAGATAGTAAGAATTTGCTGAACAACCTGCACAGAAGTGATGAATGGTGCAGGCTCCGGCAGTTGACCCTGAACGTAAATAAATGTAACATATTGCGCATACGTAGGAAAAGAAATCCACTAGTGTACGGCTACACTACTGATGACAAACAGCTGGAGGCAGAGTCTGTCGTTAAATATCTAGGCGTAACTATCCAGAGCAACCTTAAGTGGAATGACCACAGCCGTCCGCTGTGGCCGAGGGATTCTAGGCGCTTCAGTCTGGAACCGCGCGACCGCTACGGTCGCAGGTTCGAATCCTGCCTCGGGCATGGATGTGTGTGATGTCCTTAGGTTAGTTAGGTTTAAGTAGTCCTAAGTTATAGGAGACTGATGACCTCAGCTGTTAAGTCCCATAGTGCTCAGAGCCGTCTGATCCATTTTAATGACCACATGAAACAGATAGTGGGAAAAGCAGGTACCAGACTCAGATTCATCGGAAGAATCTTAAGGGAATGTAACTCATCCACGAAAGAAGTGGCTTGTAAGGCGCTTGTTCGCCCGATTTGTTCATGTATTTGGGGTCCCTATCAGGTAGGATTGATAGAGTAGATAAGATCCAACGAAGAGCGGTGCATTTCGTTACGGGATCGTTTAGCTGACGAGGGAGCGTCACGGAGGTGCTAAACAAACTCCACTGGCAGGCGTTAGAAGAGAGGTGTTGTGCGTCAGGGAGAAATTTAGTATTGAAATTTCGGGACAGAACTTTTCAGGAGGAGTCGGACAACATATTACTTCCCGCCACATAGGTCTCGCGTATTGACCACGAGTAGAAAATTCGAGAAATTAGAGCCAATACAGAGGCTTACCGACAATCATTCTTCCCACGTAACTGGAACATGGTTAGACGGATCAGATAGTGGTACCGAAAGTACCCCCTGCCACACACCATTAGGTGGCTTGCGGAATATGATGTAGGTGTATATGTAGATGAACTGCGGAAGCGAATACGCCAGTAACTGTATCGCATACGGCTGTTGCAACGTTTACAGCCAAACGACTGCACAATCAGACGTGAATTTTATGAACGTTTCCAGTAAGAAATGGAATAGGACGAAGTTCCCCACCGATTCGTGTTCAGTGATGAGGCTGAGTTCCACCTAAACGGTAAAGTGAATCGTCACGTCTGTATATGGGGCACAGAAAATCCCAGTATTACAATGGAGAGCCGACCACAGTGGCCGAGCGGTTCTAGGCGCTACAGTCTGGAGCCGCGCGACCGCTACGGTCGCATGTTCGAGTCCTGCCTCGGGCGTGGATTTGTGTGATGTCCTTAGGTTAGTTAGGTTAAAGTAGTTCTAAGTTCTAGGGGATTGATGACCTCAGAAGTTAAGTCCCATAGTGCTCAGAGCCATTTGAACCATACAATGGAGATTGAAAGGGATTATCCAAAGGTGTCTGTCACGTAGCAACGTCTACGGGCTGTGGCCGGCTGATAGGGACATGCTCCAACGTCAGTGGTCTGAAATTGACTACCGTATAGATGTGTGTTGTGTAGCACAAGGATGGCACATAGAAAATTTCTAATTATGTGTAAGAAACTTGTGTCAGTCATTATTTGTATGTAGTAATTAGTGTAATACATTCATCCAAAATGCTATGAATCATTTGTAAACACCCTGCAAAAGGCGTTTTTATTTAGCACTTGATCGGTTTTGGGCTGTGCCCATTGTCAGGTGCTTTACATTCATGTACATGTTTCCATATACTCAGCGTTGGACATCACTCTTTCAATCAATCAAAAACAAGTAATGTGATGATGACTAAATAGAGACAAACAGATGGGAGTGGATAAACGACGTATGTTGTAAAATTATTGTACTTACATATGGCTTGCGCACACATATCGGTTTGAAAGTAAGTATTATAATATTTTACAACACATGTCGCTTAGCCCCTTCCAAATGTTTTGTGTCTATTCTGTCTTCATCACATTACTTGTTCCACAAAATTTCGGGCGAACTGCCGGATGTTTGCAACTTCCTGCCACAATGTTTCGGCGTAGAGTCTTCTGGCCATCTTCAGGTGATACTATCGAAAACTCCCTGAGCTCTGGTATTTAAGACCTCTCCGGGACATGCGAGGTGGATTCACTTGGCGTTGCGCGTGCGCTACTTGAGCGCGTTCGAGTCTGCTGCGCCGTTTTAAAGGCCTCTTCCTCTTCTTTGTTCAGGAAGCACCTGCAGACTGTATTTCTGAAGAATGGGTATTCGTCCCAGCAAGTGGAGAGAGCGCTGCAGAACTGTAAACGACGGAACAAAGAAGAGGAAGAGGCCTTTAAAGCGACTGCCTATTTACCATGTATTGGTAATATTTCAGCGAAAATGCGCAGAATACTAAGAAAATATAAAGTGAAAGCAATATTTCGCCCTCCTGCAAAAATTTGGTCGCTGTTGGGATCTGTCAAAGACGACCTAGAACTGCGCAAGGCAGGTGTTTACAGGATTCTGTGTGAATGCGGCAAATCTTATATAGGGCAAACGACGGATACTGTGCGGGATCGCATTGTAGAAAATCAGCGGAATACTCGCCTTCTTCAGCCTTGTAAGTCTGCCATCGCCGAACACTGTATTTCCTCTTTTCATGCCATGAAATACAAAGAGACAAAACTTGTGCCCCATACGTCTAACTTTTAGAGTTCTATTATTAACGAATCTGTGGAAATACGGCTGTCTGACAATGAGTCTCTTATTAATCGTGACGGCGGTTTCCAATTGAATTCGGCATGGAATTCAGTCGTCGAAAAACTTCGCGTCCTCTGTAGCCGGCGTCGGTCTGTGATGGAACCACGCGAAGACAATCGAATTGATATCGATGCGGCGAGTTTTCACCACGGATGGAGCTCAAGTAGCGCACGCGCAACTCCAAGTGAATCCACCACGTATGTGCCGGAGGGCTTTAAGGGGAGACGGTAGCAGTCTTGCACTGATATTTTTGTAAATCCATATCTTTGCCATTTTTTGTTCAATCCCACTGAAATTTTGCACACTTATGTATAGAGATCTAATATGATTTTTTAAAAAAATCAGAATTTTTAATAATCTAATGCAGTGAGATAATTTCGAATTTTTTATTGCGTTATTATTTTAAGGTACACTTTTTCAAAATTTCGAGGCAAATTTTTTTAATGGTAAAATAATCTACACTAACAGGTGTACAATTAAGTGCAGTAACTTTTTGGTAAATTAATGCTATTATTTTCTGTGATATTTTGGATTCGAACATTTTTTTACAAGCAAACTTTTCAATATATTATCAACCACAAAACTGTATAATATCTCAATTAAAATTTTGTTCCACTTAAATATTGCTTCAAAGTAAAAGAATAGGTGTGCCAAATTTCATTGCAATCCTTCCAGTAGTTTCTGATATGTGTTCCTGAAAGCAGAAAACCTTAAGTTGCAGAAAAATCATTTTAAAGTTTGGATGAAATGTAAAAAAAAAAAAAAAAAAAAAATCTATCATACCTTAGCTAAAACTGCTCATATCCATATTCCATTTCTTCCTCATCATTCTCTACAGCTCTTTTAGCTTCTCTGCTGCTTTGCCTAACAATTTTTTGTATGTCGTGGACTGAAGTCTCCGCCTTCGGTATTCTTTGCTTATTGATGATCTGCAGTATGTGCTCAGTGAAGACTCCAGGTGTAAACCCCAACTTGCTGAGGATGTGAAGTCTTGCCACATTCGCGTCTGGCCATCCTGATTTAGGTTTTCCGTGATTTCCCTAAATCGCTCCAGGCAAATGCCGGGGTGGTTCCTTTCTAAGGGCACGGCCGACTTCCTTCCCCGTCCTTCCCTAATCCGATGACCTCGCTGTCTGGTCTCCTCCCCTAAACAACCCAACCCAACCCTCTTGCCACATTCCCATCATTAAACACTGCTGCAGCTTCCAAAGCAGAAATCTTCACCACCAAACTGGAAACAAACACAGTCTTTGGACATCTAGTACAGTGGACTGTTTCTTTGTGTACAGGTGTTCACTTGCTCGGTGTGCAGCCGCTCGTTCGGCTACAAGCACGTGCTGCAGAACCACGAGCGCACGCACACCGGCGAGAAGCCGTTCGCGTGCGCGTCGTGCGGCAAGCGCTTCACGCGCGACCACCACCTCAAGACGCACATGCGGCTGCACACGGGCGAGAAGCCGTACCACTGCACGCAGTGCGACCGCCAGTTCGTGCAGGTGGCCAACCTGCGGCGCCACCTGCGCGTGCACACCGGCGAGCGGCCGTACGCCTGCACGCTCTGCCCGTCGCGCTTCTCCGACTCCAACCAGTTGAAGGCGCACGCGCTCATCCACCGCGGCGAGAAGCCGTTCGAGTGCGCGTCGTGCGGGGGCCGCTTCCGCCGCCGCCACCACCTGGCGCACCACAAGTGCTCCGGGCCTCCGCCCCCACCACCCGCGCAGGCGCCGCCCTCGGTGGTCGCAGCCGCCGTCCCGCCCCCGGAGTCTCCGTCGCCGCCTCTCTCCGACGTCGTCCAGACCGGTTCGGGTCACGACGACAACGGGACCGAGTTCGTCAACGAGGACGACGAGATGGACGACGGGTACGGCGACGAGCAGAACTTGGTAATGTACAGTGTACCTCCGGAGCAGACCGAGCCGGAGGACTTGTCCATGAAGGCGGTGGTCCGCCAAGACTCCAGCTTCCTGGCCAAGCACCACCACCCCAAGTTCCGCCACCGCGCCCCACAGCTGTCCTAGCCCCCAGCTGCGAGGGTCGGCCAGTCGTCGCGCTGGACACTTCGTCCTTTCTCTCCGAACGACTGCTGAAGAACTGTCAGGTCTCGTTCCTCTCTGTCGAGCGAACACTCGCTATCGGTATCTACGGGAAAACAGGGTGCAGGAAACAGCAGCAATAGTATTGGTGAATATGGCGGCGACCCATTCCTTCATTGAGTGCGAAGATATTACGACGACGTTCAAATCTATCAGCATATCAACAACACAAATGTACAAGAAGAAACTCCTGTCTTTCAACACAAACTATGCTCAACACTGACTGATATATGGAGATTAGCTGTTCACGTATCCTCTTTCAAGCTGGCTCACCTAAGGGAGAATTCACTCACGTTGTACCTGAAAGCAGGCCAGACTGCAAGAATGTAGTCGACAACGATCTGGTGACAAGACTACAGAATACATTAGCGTGGAGGGTGACAGTAAAGTTGGAGGCATTCTATCTGGCTTCTGCGGACCTCAAATTCTTCATTACAAGCAATGCTCAATACTGACTGATATATGATGCGTATTCCAAAACTAAGGTCTGTCTGGTCATAAAGAAATAAGCTATTGAGAAAATGTTTTTATTGACAGTAATATTTTACTACAAAGCTTCTTTACTTTTTCACATAATAGTCGTTCACTTCTATACACTTTCTGCAACGCTACCCCAGCTTCTTTAACCTCTCTGCATATGAGCCTGCCAGTTGGTAAAGCCACTCTTGAGTTCATCGTAGTTTTGAAATCGTTGTCCACCCAACCACTTTTTTAAGTGCAAGAAGAGGAAATAGTCGCTTGGTGCAAGATCGGAGCTGTATGCAGGGTGATCAAAATGTTCGCATTTTGAAGCTTCTCCTTGGTTTTGGCAGCGGTGTGAGGACGTGTGTTGTCGTGAAGGAGGATTATGCCAGATGACAGTTTCTCTCGGCGTCCATGTGGGATCGCACCCCTCAGTTTGGTTAGCGTTACACGGTATACCTCTAGTGTAATTATTGACCCATGGCCTATGAAATCAATCGAAAGGACACCCTTTTCGTCCCAAAAAATGGTAGACACCATTTTTCGATTTCAGAACGCAGATTACTTGACCTTTTTTGTTTTCGATTAGGTTGAATGGAGGTATTGCATTTACTGCATTCTGCGTCCGTGTACGATATCCACGTCTCGCCGCCCGTAATGATGTGGGAAAACAAATCCTTTCTATCTTGTCAATGGCACTCCAAAAACTGTCGTGCACTTTGCATTCTTTGCTCTATGTGCCGATCAGTGAGCATTTTTGGAACCCACCTCATACACGCTTCGTGATATCCAAGCTGTTTAGTGACAGACCTGTAAACTGAGGTTCGAGCAACATTTTGGAATTCGTTAGCCAGACCACAAATCGTCAGTCGCTGGTCACACTAAAGTTTTTGATTCACTTGATCAACGATGTCGTTGGTCCCCAGACTAGGCCTGCCACTCCGCTGTTCATCATGAACATTTGTGAGGTCATTTTGAAATTCTCGACACCATTTTCGAACTTGGTTGTCTCTCATTATTTCAGGTCCAACACTAGGCATAACTCACGACAGATTTCAGCAGCTGAAGATCTTTTGTCACACCGCGCACTTCACAACTGGCGGGATCTACGATGGTCCCTGCCATTGCGATCTACTCTCGCCGACTGAAAAACGACTACTGAATCAAACCAATACTCCAGTAGTTTCCTAAAGAGTCGGTAGACAGCGCTGCATGCGCGAAACTTCATTCAGACCTGCCATCATATAAATATTGGCCACGGACCTTAGTTTTGGAATACTCCTGGTATAAGCATTAGCCGTTCTTCAAGTTTCACATTCCAGTCAGCTTCACCTAAGGAAGAATTCACTCATGCTGTACCTGAAACGAAGCCAGTTCTCAAGAATGAAGTCGATGAGCAGTCTGGACACAGCAACACGAAATACGAGCTCAGTGTGAAGAACGGCACGGCGCGGTGGCGCCAGCGCGGCTGCAGAGAAGCTGGAAATGTATCTACAGGAACCTCGAATTTCTTTCCTTCGCCCATAGAAATCTGTATCTACATTACTTGAAAGAGAAGGAAATTAATTTCAGACATTAGCCGTCCAGTGCCATTTTCTTCAATGGAAATGTGATGCACAAATGCAACTGCGGAACAAAACTCATATCTACCAAAAAACTGAACCAGAGCCACTGAAATCAGCTTTAAGTGAGGGTATCAGACTAAACGAGAGCCGTCCAATTACATCCTCGTCCGATGGAATTTGAAAATCAAACCAAGGCTGAAATAAATGTGAACTCTTTGGACAGCGTTTTTCTTTGTGGTGTTGGAATTGTAATACGCAGTGTGGTTTCATCTCATTGGTAATATGACACGGGGGAAGGGCGTGGGGCGTGTATACAATAACTGCACAAAGCTTAAACGGTTTTAGGTTCGTCTGTGACAACCGCTGTTGTCCAAAGCAGAGCATTTCCGAGCTGAAACTCACCACAGGCTTTTGTACGTCTTCGCGATTGTTTGCGACTCTCCAGCTTCTAGAAACTTGCAGTTGCTCGTGTGTAGTGTGGTCTACTCAGTCACCAGCATGCCATTCGTTGTGGACACCTGCTTGCTGAAAATCATACTTCTGATTTCCTCGCCACTTGCAGTCTCATACTTCATCGCCTGTTACAGGGTACATTTCATCAGCATAACAATTACCTAACCTCTAAGTAGGCAGTGTAAATCTTCCTCCTCCCTACTCCTTTTGTTCTGTACCAGCCAGCAGTTCAGCGCAAGGTCAGTCCTTTTTTTATCCTCAAGTGACCCCACGCCTCGCTCCGAGGTCAGAGGTCACGCACCTCGTCCAGCCAGGTCAACTGGCGGACACACGGCGTAGCTGAAACACGCTACGCCGTTACAATTACGGGTATGTACCGGATGGTATGTAGTCATCTGTAGGTTTTAAGGATTAGTTTAAGATGGAAGCCATTCCAAACACTCTCAGGGCATTTACTTTTGTATGGATGTACTATAACTGAATATTACATTTTTTACACTTTTGAATGTGAAAGTAGCATAGTGTAAATAGTAGATTATCTAGCAGATATTTTGAAAAGAGAAATACATCGTTGAGAATAAATGTATAAACGTGTACTTTTCTTACGTGGATTGCTGTTCCTATGGTTCAACTGATATATATATATATTTATATTTATATTTGCATGTGCAACAGATATTTTTTATCTTGTACAATACCGTGTGGCAAATCGCATCTGTTTTCACATTACCGTGTGAATACAGTTTGCATACTATTGCTGTTTAGTTCCTAACGGCTGCACTGTCCTAGCAATTTTGTTACTTAAGAAGCTTTTATTGGTGTAGAAATCAGTGCTGTTGCTTTTACTTTTATTACTGTTGAAACAATGCTGTATAGGTCTGATTTTTGCTTAAAACTGTGTATTTCAACTTTAGACTAGTTTAAATGGATCAGTTCCTAATGCAGTGCATGCAAATCATTTTCCAGAGAGAAAATATGTATCGTTCCTTTCCACTAAGAAATAAGTGGGGTTTTGTTGTTAACTTATTCTCAGATCTCTTTGGAGACAGTTGTGAAATAGCAGCTCATGACCGAGATTTTTAAAGAGACGAATTATTTACATGAAGAGATAAGACTGTCAATTAGCCTTTGAGTCCTAAATATGCACGTTTGTAACAACAATTTCAAGACTGAGTTTTTTTCATAACAAAACTGTGTTGTGGACCATAGCTTTAAATATTAACTGCCGGTGTATGCCAAAGAGATATAAACTGTGGTTACTGTTGATTTGTATTCAGGTTTTTATTTAATAAATATCTTATCTGTCTGAAAATTTGCTCTTGTGAATTATTTTGAATGCTCTGATCCATAACAAACCTACACATTCTGCAAATGGCTGCTGCTTGCTACTTGCTTGCTGTGTTTCAGCAGCGGACCTAACACGAATTGCGTACCAGAGCTGGAATGAAGTGCTACAGTGCCTGAAATTTTGCATGTTCGTTTGGCTGGAAATGCATGAATAAGATTTACATCTGCCATATATCCAATCTCATTTTCGTCTTATGACGGTAGAAACATGCTCTGTGAAAGTTATGAGGTATACTCCCACAGTGTTTCGCAGTTTATTTCTTCGATATTCACATCACAAACGAGAGACAACAGCAACACATTGGCGTGTGTCAGCTGCGAACAAACAAGAATATCGCCTTTGACTATCCTCATAGTGGATACGACTTAATTACTTGAAATAACCAGATTTAAGTAAATAAAAATATAGGTAGCGAATCTTTATCTTGCACTAATGGGAGTCGCTTCAATTGGTCTTGTTCAAAGGATCACACACAGGTTATGGGAAGATTTGTTGCAAAACTCTTGTTGGGAGAGGATACTACACACACACACACACACACACACACACACACACACACATACACGACGAGAAGCCTTCAATTCATCCTTCCTTTGTGGTGAATTTAAAAGAAATTGTTTACCCGATTTACGTTAACCAACAATTTTGTCAGAGGATATAATTTTTAAGTTATTTCTGATGCCTTGCACAGAATGTTTCTCACTGCCAGAAGTATCGTTTAGCTCTGCAAAGACATACCACACAAGTAATTTACTTGTCATTTCCAGACTAATACCGAATAATTTCGCAGAACATCTGTTGCACAAGTACGGGGTGGTTATAATCAAATTTTCGCTGCTTGAGACAGCCCCCATGAAAAGCGTTGTACACTGTTCAAAAGAATTAGGGGTTCATGTGAATCAACGTTCGGTATGTTAAATATGTTTTGATACAGGCGGAACCTATGGTCTTATTGCACGGCTTAATATCTTCACTTTCAATATACGCAAGATTTAAAATAATTCGGCATATACTGGCTGTGTTATGCATTCTAGCGTCAGGTGACCCTCCAGAAGAAAGTGGTAACCGGCGTCTCAGTGTTTTATAGTGAGGTACAGAAACGGCGGTTGTTGTTTATGGACGTTTTATATTCAACCAAGTACATGAAATTCGACATCTTAATACACTGCAGGTCGCAAGGGCGGTCTGTTTAATCCAAAAAGGATGGACTTTCCGTCGTGTTGCTGCAGAAGCCATCTATCGTCCGTAGATAATCGATACGCTGCACGGAGGCAGGTCAGTACAACAAGGCGAGTTGGCGGTCACCGACGAATAACAACCCCAAGCGGAAATCGATCGATATTCGACCATCTCTGCGTTGTGACGTCGCACAGATTCTGCCAGAGCACTGAAAGACGATCTCAGATGAGCCACTGGAGCTGCTGTGTCCGTCAGACTGCGGTGAACAGGATATGAGGGAGGACCATACGACCTAGACATCAAGTCGAAGTTCCCCACTTGACGTGACAACACTTTGCAGCTCGCCTTCAGTTCTGCCGTTCCCATGCCAATGGCAAACTTAGACATTGGCGAAAAGTGCTATTCACGGACGAGTCCAGATAGCCTCTGAGCAAAATGATGGCCATGTTCGTGTGCGGAGACACATGGGGAGAGCTACCTGCCAAATGTTACTCAGAAAATGAACAGATTTCCAAGTTTCTTTGATGGTGTGGGCAGGCTTCAGTGTTGACAACTGTATGAATTTTGTCATTGACCGCAGTCGCTTTACCGCCAAGCAGTGTATTGAACACATCCTCATGCACTATGTGGTGGTTTCTGCATACGTTGGTGGCCCTTAATCCGTTCTAATGCCAGGGCCTCCTTCTAATTTGGCGGGCGTCAGCAGGTATGTTTTGCGAAGCCTGGACATCGAAGTAATGTGATGGGCGGCAGTTAGTCCTGACCTAAACCCCATCGTAAATATGTGGGACATGCTTGACGAACGTGTTCGTGGTTGTCTTGTTCCACTACAGACTCTCAAAAATCTCTCATGGGCTTTCATTGAAGAATGGGAACGGACACCACAGGATTGCCTGCGTAGACTTATACGGGGCATGCCACATAGGTGCCAGGCAGTGATCAATGCTCACGGAGGGCATACGCGTTACTGAAGCTGCCAAAATAAAAAAGAAATGCACCCATAACGACGGGATCAATGACTGCTTCCACTTGGTTTTCGACACCTGTCAGACATTTCAGTTGTTTTTATGGAAAACGATAGAGGATATAATGATGTTTTGTTTCTTCAATTTGTGTAAGATAAAGGTATAATTTGGTAATATACTCAGTGCTCAATTATTGTTCAGTGGAACATGGCAGGCACCCAAAGTCATGTTCCGCAAAATGTTTTGAGCAGTGTAGAAACATTTGCAACGAGGTAATGAAGAGAAATAAAGAAGACACCATTGAAAGAAACACAGTTTAATTTCCACATGTCAGGGTGACATTTGCTAACTGTGTATCACGCTTACGTTCCGGGCTACAAACGTTGCTCAGTGTGACAACCATGTGGATCCACGACAGCCTGGAACGGTACTAGAGATGCAATTTCGCAATAATTATTTACATCACTTGTCGAAGGGTGAACCACGGTATGCTAAGCTATGGTGACTGATCGTGCACTACTTGAAGATCACACATTGTGTCCAGCATTCTCGGCCATGTCAACGGTAACTTCTTCAACGCTTTTTGGCACAATTGGTCATCGACCTCTCCAAGGAGCAATTCACAAATCATTTAATTAGATCTTCCGAATCATGTCCATCAACCACAGTGCGCAAAGAGGACTGTTCCGCAAAGGCGAATCCGGCGATGGGGGGAAGAGGTTATGGGTCTACATTCCCCGTCCCCCCAGAATTATACCTGTTCCTCCCTTAAAAAATATAAAATAAAAAAAACTTCTGGCTACATAGGTTGCAGACTTAACAGTCTCGAAAATTATCTCACTGTTTTAAATAATATGATTTGGAGACGGCACGGTGATACAAAATGTCTATGAGCTCGACACCCAGTCCCTCTGAGACCTAAATCTTAAAATTTCATTCTGCCCCTAATGAGTCGACACAGCCTCGTAGTTTGCACGGATACCATGTCACAACTGTTCGCAGCACTTTTCGAAAGGTGGACCATGGAATGTCCAACTACCGTGATACAACTCGTGCACTGCTTGCAGCGTCTTCAGTTATGCCAACAATAACTTCTTCAACAATTTGTACCGCAATTCCCAAGTCTTCAGGTAATTCCAATTTCCGAATCACGTTATTCAACCCCGGCGCGGAAGAGGATCTCTCCATTTATCTTTAACACGTCGACACTCGCAAAGAGAAGCAGCCTATTGTTGTTCTGATAAAGCAGCTTCACGAGTAAAGTCCTGCTCACCTTCTCCAGACCCATGTTGGTTGTCTGCAACTGTAATGTACACTGATGCTTGTGTTTCAACCCTACGTCGCCGAACCAGTACCGGCGACTAACGGCAAGTCATGACACTAACGCTAATAATATGTTGGGTACCAATATGGTAAGTAGTCGTAACTTTCCTTCTACACTGGCTCAAATAAGGAAAGTTTAATTGTAATCACCCTATACAACGAAAAATTTTCGTAAGGGACACATCCCTGGAGATGATAGATCACTGTCCTTCAGTTAAAGAATGCCTTTGGAAGTGCTGGATAAATAATGCATTCAACAAAAAACATGAAAAATTTCACAACACGTAATTTACATACCGTAATTTACTTTAAGGATCCTGCTGTCACTCCTACTACATCTGACAAAGAAAGCGTACTGAATCGTCCCACGCTAATGTAGAGGAATAAACGAAATGTTTCACTCCATTGTGCACACTAAAATAGAATTTTACACACACACACATTCCTTTTTTTAAACTGAGGCGTAAACAAATTTAAGGTGGTTCTTGGTGCGTGGGATACGGAAAGGGAATAATTGCTTTTAAACATTTTCGTCATGTCATCTATACTTGAAGGCATCAGTGTTTGCATAGAAGAAATTTGCGACAAGCTCCTGTAGCCACATCATAATGTGCACCGAACATACAAATCCACTGTCAATCATCAATTTTAAAACCTGGTACAGAGATGAAAAACCAAAAAAAAAGAAATTGGTGCCAAGTCAAGGTTGTGTTGAGAACACATTTCGGGCGATAGGTACTGTACAGTTTATACTACACGCATCAAAAAATGTTTTACATCACCTCGGTTCCGATATTTCCGGAACCTCTGCAGAAAATTGGAATAGAGAGCAACATAAACATCATTTCAGCCCTTTTTATTGGTCATGAAAACTACACATTGCATGTTGTACCACCATACAGTGAGACCTTCAGAGGTGGTGGTTCAGATTGCTGTATACACCGGTACCTCTAATATCCAGTAGCACGTCCTCTTGCATTGATGCATGCCTGTATTCGTCGTGGCATACTAGCCACAAGTTCATCAAGGCACTGTTGGTCCAGATTGTCCCACTCCTCAACGGCGATTCGGCGTAGATCCCTCACAGTGATTGGTGGGTCCTGTCGTCCATAAACAACCCTTTTAAATCTATACCAGGCATGTTCGATAGGGTTCATGTCTGGAGAACATGGTGGACACTCTAGTCGAGCGATGTAGTTATCCTGAAGGAAGTCATTCACAAGACATGCACGATGGGGGTGCGCATTGTCGTCCATGAAGACGAATGCCTCGCTAATATGCTGCCGATATGGTTGCACTATCCGTCGGAGGATGGCATTCACGTATTGTACAGCCGTTACGGCGCCTTCCATGACCACCAGCGGCGTACATCGGGCCCCACATAATGCCACTCCAAAACAGCAGTGAACCTCCGGCTTGCTGCACTCGCTGGACAGTGTGTCCAAGGCGTTCAGCTTGACCGGGGTTGCCTCCAAACACGTCTCCGACGATTGTCTGGTTAAAGGCATATGCGACACTCTTCGGTGAAGAGAACGTGATGCCAATCCTGACAAGTCCATTCGGCATGTTGTTGGGCCCATCAATCCTGACAAGTCAATTCGGCATGTTGTTGGGCCCATCTTTACTGCGCTGCATGGTGTCGCGGTTGCAATGATGGACTTCGCCATGGACGTCGGGAGTGAAGTTCCGCATCATGCAGCCTATTGCGCACAGTTTGAGTCGTAACACGACGTCCTGTGGCTGCACCAAAAGCAGTATTCAACATGGTGGCGTTGCTGTCAGGGTTTCTTGGAACCATAATCCGTAGGTAGCGGTCATCCACTGCAGTAGTAGCCCTTTGGCGGCCGGAGCGAGGCATGATATCGACAGTTCCTGTCTCTCTCTGTATCTCCTCTATGTCCCAACAACATCGCTTTGGTTCACTCCGACGAGACGCCTGGACACTTCCCTTGTTGAAAGCCCTTCCTGGCACAAAGTAACAATGCGGACGCGATCCAACCGCGATATTGACCGTCTAGGCATGGTTGAAATATAGCAACACGAACCGTGTACCTCCTTCCTGGCGGAATGACTGGAACTGATCGGCTGTCGGACCCCCTCCGTCTAATAGGGGGTACTCATGCATAGTTGTTTACATCTTTGGGGTGGTTTTAGTGATATCGCTGAGCAGTCAAAGGGACTGCGTCTGTGATACAATCTTCACAGTCAACGTCTATCTTCAGGAGTTTTGGGAACCGGTGTGATGCAAAACATTTTTTGATGTGTGTAATGTAACCATGACGGGCATCAGCTGCACTGCATAAAAGACAGTAAACAAATTTATCTACTTGGGTGATAACTGCTGCTTTCCTTGTTGTAGTACTTCAGTGCAGTTTATGTGCAACGTCAGACATCACATTCGTATACATAATAAAAAATGAAGATTCCTTCAACGATTTCATTCCTAATTGTTTTTAATTTGGGTTATTCCCAGTTTTCCACCATGTTTGTCGGCATAATATTAGCGATTTTTGCGTTAGAATAAATAATTACACTAAAAAAGAGGGTAAATCAATATGCAACATGTGCTTATATATTATTTCGTTTTGTTGTCAGCTTTAAATACTGTCAAAGAGAGAGAGAGAGAGTTCACTGGTCAGAGTGTATTAGTCTAAGGGCTTTAGGCCCTAGTCTTATGGCTCGTAAATTCAGACTACAAACTGTACACAAGTTCATGTTGCATTATCTCAAATGACTATCCTGCAGGATTATAGTTGGCATTCTTTTTCTGCTGATCATCACAGAGGGAAAAGTTTCCAACGACAAAACAAATGCTTGTGGCCGCAGGGGCAGATCTTATCGACACGACGCAATTCAATTTTTTTATTTAACTTTTAGTAAGCTGTATTCCAGTGCCAGTGACAGACACTTATAGAATGCTTCCTGACACACACAGAGTTTTCTGAAAGAAAACAAAGCAGAGTAATGAAACATGGATCTATGAAATCCTAATGGAAGACAGTAATAAAAGTAAATACACACCACATAAATTTACTCACTTTAACAACGGACAACGAAATATGGAAACGTCGGCTATGTCCTATCAGTACGAATCATTCATGTTATGGTTCGTAAAACCCATATCAAGAAAGTTGGAGCTGGTAAACATGCCCATATTCTCTTCATTCGACCAGCTTTGATATTTTCCAACACATTTCAGTGCCTACACAATCAAGTAAGGTTAAATTATTCAAGGGTGAACAGTACTGTTTTTTATTCTTTTTCATTTCAATGAATTTCATCAGCATAGTAGAATCAAGCGATTCTAAAGTATTTTCGATTTATCTGAAGTTAAGTTTCTGACTATTGGAGCTTTAACTGACTTGAGGACTGGTCGATCATTACTATTTTTCTCAAAATTCATGACGCGTACTTTAAAGTTGGTAATACAATACGTTATGCATTTGCAGCTACAATGTTGGGCAAGTTAGGCATAATTTACTTACAGCCCTCCAACAGCATGCTAGTGCTATCAGGTAACAGTACTGTTTCTGAAAGCCTCATCGAAGCCTTCGGTTGTATAAGTATCACATCATCCTTATCAGTCATTCCCAACAGACACATATTCTTTTCAGCTACTTACAGTCTGTGATGCACTGCTAAATTTGGGGTACAGGGTTTCTTTTTTCAGTGTAGCCATCACCTCATCCTCATGCGAATTGCGTTCTTTGTGAATGTGGCTTTTTCGAGGGACGTACGTAGCGGAGATGTGCAGAGAATAAGGAGGAGCACCGTTTCTAAGTTACATCGTAAAAATCATCCACAGCCTATGTTTTTCCCACACACATACACTTATAGCCACAGTTATATCGACATTCATCTTCTTATTACGTTTTTGCACAACTTACGGCCTGAAGAGAAACAGATGATTCCGCAGATGTCCACTGATAGATGTCTATTTAGAAGCGTGTTTTGATGTAGTACGGCTCAAACGTAGCACAAACATCGAATAACTGGAGGACTCATTAAAAATCGGTGCAGATGAACAGATGTTAGGTCGGCATTGTCAGCACAGAAAAATAACCGAACATGTGAAATAGAGTACAGATTGAGGTCTAAGACGTAAATGTAGGCTCCAATGAAAATGGAATGAAAGTTTCGTTTGTTGTAAATGTAGCCAGGCGAACGGGCAGCAGATGGACAAGGAAGTTCTTTGGTGGATTTCAAGAGAAGACTGGGCTGGCGATATTATGGAAGGTGGGTAGATTACATTAAAAAACGTGTAGATGCGACAGAGTGTTTTAGCTGAAGACTGTGCTGCGTGGAAAAGTCTAGATGAGGCATTTATCCAGTAATGAATGTCAAATCACTGATGGTGATCGAGCATCACAGTGATCACAATACATTATACTTGACACCATCAGAAACATTGTGCGAGAAGGGTTTATTCAATTTAAATTTGCACCCATTAAAAATAATAACATTTACTTGACATGTTTTCATTACTGTCAAAGTTAGTGTACAGTACCCGATCGAAATTATCCTGTCATCCATTAGTGGAAATTAATATGGCGTGTGTCCACCCTTTGCCTTTATGATAACTTAAACTCTGCAGGGTACAGTTTCAGTTATGTGTCTCAATGTCTATGGAGGAATGGCAGTCCACTCCCAGTGCAGAAACCAGAGAACATAATGTTGGACTTTGGGGCCTGCAGTGAAGTCGACATTCTGATTCATCCCACACGTTTCCAATTGGGTTCAGGTTCAGACTCTGGGCAGTCCAGTCCATAAAGTGACTGGGGCAGTGTGGATTAACAAACGTCCTATGTTACTTCTCTTCACTTCCAAATATCACCTTATATGGGTTCTTTTCTTGGTAATTTGAGGAAGTGGGTAGTGAAAGATTCAGTGGATGACACTTACTGGTGGATCAAAGACTGCACAATCCATGACTGAAATCATTACTCATTTCAAACTAATTTAACTACACAAAGTGTTAACAGTGTCCCATATTCCACTGCACAACATTAATTACTACACACTGAAACCTAAAGACCATATGCATTTAGTGCAAATAATTAGCCAAAATATGTTATTTCCGAACACGCATATGTCATACGAGTGTGGCTAACAAGTGGCAGTCACAGACTCACGCACATTACTATACTTGATAACATAAGATTGTAGCATGAACAGTAAGCAAAAAATGGTTCAAATGCCTCTGAGCACTATGGAACCTAACTTTTGAGGTCATCAGTCCCCTAGAACTTAGAACTGCTTAAACCTAGCTAACCTAAGGACATCACACATCCATGCCCAAGACAGGATTCGAACCTGCGACCGTAGTAGTTGCGCGGTTCCGGACTGAAGCGCCTAGAACCGCTCGGCCACTCCGGCCGCCAGACAGTAAGCCTGATTATATTATTCAAACATACAAGTCTTACAAACGCACTTTCTGCCGGCAAGCATGCACTGCTGCCAACTCGCTACTACTGTTCTTAATAACATGAGAATGCAGTGCATATAGTTATTCCAGATACATTACTTCCAGTCTTACACACGTCGTGGAAGTGTTGCTGTCGTACAAAAACTACAGACTCGCCCATACTGCTTAAAACTAAGTTATTGTGCTATGCCAAGCAATGGCACAAAAGCACAGTGCCAATCTCTATTCAAAAAGCACTGCCAGCTATTAAAGATCACTGTCATATGCTGGACATGGCTGAAACCAGTGCTAGCTACATCAGTATAACACGTACTCTGCAGTAACAATACACAAAAAGTTTACGAAAAATATCAGAAACATACATATAACCCAATGTGGGAGATTATAAGAGCTTCACAAGTCCGTTTCAGGGCTTGTTCTCCACAAACCATTGCCTCACAGATGCTGCTTTATGGCAGAGTGCAATAATCTCCAAGCTGTTCCTCTACTGTATGGGGTATACAGTGCTGTAAAGTGTGCCCATATCCTTTTGTATTTAGCATTTTCTTAAGTGCAACAGGGGCACCTCACCTTAACTACGAAAAACACCTCAATACTGTAGACACGACCTCACTGTTTGCGCTACACGTGATAGCACGTAAATTTCTCCATCCATACCCAAACTCTTCCACTAGATTGCCACAGGACGTAGCATATGTAGTGGCTTGGTTAGCTGTGATGTCTGCTCTGAGCGATGCTGACACTTTTCTAACCCACTCAGCAATTCACACACCAGTTTGCGCAGTATAGTGCCAAGCAGCAAGTGCCAATGGACTATACAACTGCAAGGATTCTTGAGTAGACCTTCAGGTCCTGGAAGCAAGAACTCTTCCCCGTGGGCAAAGACGGCAGGAGCTGGAGGGCTCACACATGTGCACGAGTGTAGGCAGCCTCAACACACCTTCACGAACTGCTGCTCTCCAAGGTAGAAGAACAGCTGCTGCCGAAGAGAGCCTGAAAACAGCTCATCCACTGCACAGTGCTAAGCCCCCAGTGGCTGACGTAGTCCTGGGAGCTGATCTGCCAGAGATGTCCATCCAAACCAGCATTGGCTGCTTATTGGCCCATAACCTGGTGGTGACTCATATGGCTCTTGCCTTGAGTGGGTGCTACCACACTGCTGATCTCTCTGCTGAAATCAACCAGTATTAATACTGGTTAATGGCATGTTGTGCTGGAGCAGTGCTCCCAACCAAGTACGAATCAACACTTCCGTGGTGCAACGATGTAGTAATCCCCTGGCCTGTCTCACATTTGAGCTGAACGTCTGCTATGTTGCCAGGACTGCAATTTATGGCCTAGCCCATCTTGTGCTGGCTAAACAGGACTGTTGATGAAATCGGCATACCAATGCCTAAGCACCTATCACCTGTCCATGGCTTTCAAAACAGCCATATCAGAGCTGCTATTTCCAAAGTAATGCCCAAAAAAATTTTGATGGGACTACAGAACTTCCTCCTGTCCTTCTGTGAGTCTCTATCCATGACCTGTCTGCAACTAAAAACCAATCGTTTGCAGCAGTTTAAGTAGGGAGAAAGTTGAATGAGACATTTCAAACATCGAAAGGACTTAGACATGGTTGTAATGTGACACCGACCTGTTTAAAATATATATGCCACGGTGGAATCAGTCACAAGGAGGTATGGCATTTTCTTTCTGGCATTGTTACGATGATCAGGTACTGATAGCACAAAGTACAGTGGATGTCAAATTCATAATAAAGAAGTTAATGGAAGCATTTGAATGAGGTGGGCTTGAATAAATATGAGCAAAGCAGAATATCTAGTAAATGGTTCAAATGGCTCTGAGCACTATGGGACTCAACTGCTGAGGTCATTAGTCCCCTAGAACTTAGAACTAGTTAAACCTAACTAACCTAAGGACATCACACACATCCATGCCCGAGGCAGGATTCGAACCTGCGACCGTAGCGGTCCCGCGGTTCCAGACTGCAGCGCCAGAACCGCGCGGCCACTTCGGCCGGCAATATCTAGTAGTGGGAGGAGATGTAAGGGATACAGTACTGGCACAAGGAAATATTAAAGCTGTAAAGTGTTTAAACACTTAGGATCAGTTATCTATTCCTTGGGAATCTGTGAAGCATATGTTGAACACAGGATCCAGCAGGTAAGAGGAGCAATTAAAATGCTACATGGAGTTATGCGGAGCTGGGGCAATATCATAACAAACAAGAAGATTCTGCAGACAACAGTGGAAAGTATACTAACATGCAGTGCAAAGGATGGACCCTGGGGAAGCGCCAGAGAAGAGAGTATAGGCAGTAAAGATGGATTGAATAAGGAGGGCAGCCAGCATGTCCAAGACAGAGTAGAGAAGGAATGAGGAAATAATGGAGATAATGGATATGGAACAATCAGTTGTGCAAAGAACTGAGAACAGCGCTCTTCAACGGTATGGCTATGTACGGCGAATATACCAATGTCCAAAATGAATCCTGGAGTGGTCGCCGCCAGGAAGGAGGAAGCGTGGACGGCTGAATTAACATGGAAAGTAGGAGTGATTGGAATGATGAGAAAGAGAGGTCTGAAAGAGGAAGACTGCCACAATCGTAAAAACTGCTGTATGGGAATACAGGACAACTACTGAAGAGTGGAGAAGCCCTTAAAAGTAAGTAAAGTCCTACTCCATGTTCGCATTTTTTCAATGTGAACGAAAAATTGTTTTATTACTCCACTACTGACCATTAAATTTGCTACACCACGAAGATGACGTGCTACAGACGCTAAATTTAACCGACAGGAAGAAGATGCTGTGATATGCAAATGATTAGCTTTGCAGAGCATTCACACAATGTTGGCGCCGGTGGCGACACCTACACACGTGCTGACATGAGGAAAGTTTCCAACCAATTTCTCATACACAAACAGCAGTTGACCGCCGTTGCCTGGTGAAACGTTGTTGTGATGCCTCGTGTAAGGAGGAGAAATGCGTACCATCACGTTTCCGACTTCGATAAAGGTCGGATTGTAGCCTATCGCCATTGCGTTGGTCGAGATCCAATGACTGTTAGCAGAATATGGAATCGGTGGGTTCAGGAGGGTAATACGGAACGCCGTGCTGGATCCCAACGGCCTAGTATCGCTAGCAGTCGAGATCACAGGCATCGTATCCACATGGCTGTAACGGATCGTGCAGCCACGTATCGATCCCTGAGTCAACAGATGGGGACGTTTGCAGCAGCATGGACTATCAGCTCGGAGACCATGACTGCGGTTACCGTTGACGCAGCATAACAGACAGGAGCGCCTGCGATGGTGTACTCAGCGACGAACCTGGGTGCACGAATGGCAAACCGTCATTTTTCGGATGAATCCAGGTTATGTTTACAGCGTCATAATGGTCGCATCCGTGTTTGGCGACATCGCGGTGAACCCACATTGGATGCGTGTATTCGTCATTGCCATACTGGCGTATCACCCGGCGTGGTTACCCGTCTCGGTCACCTCTTGTTCGCATTGACGGCACTTTGAACAGTGGACGTTACATTTCAGATGTGTTACGACCCGTGGCTCTACCCTTCATTCGATCCCTGCGAAAGCCTATATTTCAGCAGGATAATGCACGACCGCATGTTGCAGGTCCTGTACGGGCCTTTCTGGATACAGAAAATGTTTGACTGCTGCCCTGGCCAGCACATTCTACAGATCTCTCACCAATTGAAAACGTCTGGTCAATGGTGGCTCGTCACAATACGCCAGTCACTACTTTTGATGAACTTTGGTATCGTGTTGAAGCTGCATGGGCAGCTGTACCTGTACACGCCATCCAAGCTCTGTTTGACTCAATGCCGAGGCGTATCAAGGCCGTTATTATGGCCAGAGGTGGTTGTTCTGTGTACTGATTTCTCAGGATCTATGCACCCAAATTGCGTGAAAATGTAATCACATGTCTGTTCTAGTACAGGGTGGCGCAGATGGATCGGGTGGTTTTGAAGTGGACTGTACGTCTGGAGGGGGGGAGCCAGGTGTTCGGCGACTTCGTCCTGTGGTGGGGGGGGGACGGGAAGTTTCAGTTGCAGGCTGGCAGTCAGTCGCGATGGCTACGTGGTCCGTTGAGCATCGTGTTTTCGCAGTGGAAGAGTTTATACGCAATAACGAGTCAATTGTTGCTGTGACGCGTGCCTTTCGCCGGCGTTTCAACATCCCACCTCGCGGTAGTGTTCCTAAGCGAGATACGATATTGAGTTGGGTGCATAATTTCCGCACTACTGGTTCATGTGCTCCAAAATGGACGCCTAGACCGCCAACAATAACAACGCCTGAGAACGTGGAGCGTGTGAGACGCGATGTCACTGCGAGCCCACGTCGATCAACGAGACGTCGTGCTCAAGCTCTTGGAATGTCACGTCGGAGCCTTCAAAGGATTCTTAACGAAGAACTGAAATTCCACCCCTATAAAATCCTGTTGGTACAGAAGATTCTCCCAACAGACCATCTTCAAAGGCTTCAGTTTAGCCAACAGATGTTGGAGTTATTGGAAGATGTAAACCTGATTATCATGATGTCTGACGAGGCTCACTTTCACATTAACGGATACGTAAACAAGCAAAATTGCCGTTACTGGGCCGACACTAACCCAAGAGATCTACACCAACGGCCTCTCCATAGTGACAAAGTGACGGTTTGGTGTGGGGTTTCTAAGGTAGGGATAATTGGTCCTTACTTTTTTGAAAATGAAAGGGAGCAGGCGGTTACTGTTAATTCGCAGCGTTATGTGAACATGATTGAAGATTTTCTTCTCCCACAACTTGAAGAGAACAATTACGACATGGGCAATATGTGGTTCCAACAAGACGGGGCAACTGCACATACCGCTAGGATATCAATGCAAGCTGTACGCGCTCTGTTCCCTGGCCGTTTGATTTCCCGTAATGGAGATGTCCATTGGCCCCCTCGCTCGCCGGACCTCACGGTATGTGACTTTTTCTTATGGGGCTATTTAAAAGCAAGGGTCTACATGAACAAACCCCGGACCATTCAGGAGTTGAAGGCAGCAATTCACACCGAAATCACATCAATTCCTGGTGATGTGCTTGAGCGGGCAATGCGGAACGTTAAGGACCGACTCCAAGAATGCGTCGCTCGAGGAGGAGGGCATTTGATGGATGTAATTTTTAAAACCTAACATTACTATTTTTTTGTTAATAAACTTCCATTGTAACTACACGTTTTGCACTTTATTTCAATCCAATACCTTTACAATTGACAGTTTGACAAGTATTTTAAAACCACCCGATCCATCTGCGCCACCCTGTATAATATATTTGTCCAATGAATACCCGTTGATCATCTGCATTTCTTCTTGGTGTAGCAATTTTAATGGCCAGTAGTGTACTTATCTTACGATGTTCTCTAAAACAAATATTAAAATTTCTATATGCATACGCATGTACGTTTTTGGACAGGTGCCAAATTTTGTCGTATACACACACGGCTGAGCAACTATTATTAATTACTCTTTCTTTATGCCATATTTATTGTCGAAGTTGATTCTGAGGGCGGGAGACCATGCTCGTTTTATTCTGAAGGAAAGGTCGATCAATCCGTAGCGGCGCATCCACATACGCCGACACTACGACCGTTACTTCCGCATTCGGCTCCGACCTCGAGAATGCAAGACGAGGGCGCCTGCTTCACTGGTGGCAGCGCCACCGCCAGGCGGCTTCCCTGGCGGCTGGGCCCACGGGCGGCCTAGCTAGCTCCCTTATGCCTCAGCCGTGCTAAGTCAGCTTCCACTCACAGACGGAGTCAGTTACGCGTCATCGTGGGACGACATAGCATGTGTTCGGACTTTACCTGTACTTGTGTTCTTCAGTTAATTTTCTCTCATACTTGTGTGATTCAGGTGCTTGGCTCATTGCCGTTGTATATACACTGAAGATCCAAAGAAACTGGTACACCTGCCTAATATCGTGTAAGGCCCCTGCGAGCAAGCAGAAGTGCCCCAACACGACGTGGCATGCATTCGATTAATGTCTGAAGTACTCCTGGAGGAAACTGACACCATGAATCCTTCAGGGCGGTCCGTAAATCCGTAAGAGTACAAGGGGGTGAATATCTCTTCTGAACAGTACGTTGCAGGGCATCCCAGATATGCTCATCAATGTTGATGTCTGGGGAGTCTGGTGGCCAGCGGAACTGTTTAAACACAGAAGAGTGTTCCTGGGGACAATCTGCAGCAATTATCGACGTGTGGGATGTCGCATTGTCCTGCTGGAATTGCCCAAGTCCGTTGGAATGCACGACGGATATGAATGGATGCAGGTGATCAGACAGGATGCTTACGTACGTGTCACCTGTAAGAGTCGTATCTAGACGTATCAGGGATCCCATATCACTCCAACTGCACACGCGCCACACCATTACAGAGCCTCCACCAACTTGAAAAGTCCCCTGCTAACATGCAGGGTCCATGGATTCATGAGGTTGTCTCCATACCAATACACTTCTATCTGCTCGATACAATTTTAAACGAGAATCGATCGACGACGCAACATGTTTCCAGTGATCAACAGTCCAATGTCGGTGCTGACGGACCCAGTTGATGCATAGAGTTTTGTGTCGTACAGCAATACACTTCTATCTGCTCGATATAATTTTAAACGAGAGTCGATCGACGACGCAACATGTTTCCAGTGATCAACAGTCCAATGTCGGTGCTGACGGGCCCAGGTGAGGCAAAGAGTTTTGTGTCGTACAGTGATCAAGGGTACACGAGCGGGCCTTCGGCTCCGAAGCCCATTTGGATGATATTTCGTTGCATGGTACGCACGCTGACACTTGTTGATGACCCAGCATTCAAATCTGCAGCAATCTGCGGAAGGGTTGCACTTCTGTGAAGTTGAACCTTCTCTTCAGTCGTCGTTGACCCCGTTCTTGCGCGATCTTTTCCCGGCCACAGCGGTGTCGGAGATATGATATTTTACCGGATTCCCGATATTCACGGTACACTCGTGAAATGGTCGTACGGGAAAATCCCCGCTCCATCGCTATCTCGGAAATCCTGTTTCCCATGGCTCATGCGCCGGCTATAACACGACGTTCAAACTCACTTAAATCTTGATAACCTGTCATTTTAGCAGCAGTAACCGATCTAACGAGACACGTGACTTACGTAGGCGTTGCAGACCGTATCGCCATATTATGCCTGTTTACATACACTCCTGGAAATGGAAAAAAGAACACATTGACACCGGTGTGTCAGACCCACCATACTTGCTCCGGACACTGCGAGAGGGCTGTACAAGCAATGATCACACGCACGGCACAGCGGACACACCAGGAACCGCGGTGTTGGCCGTCGAATGGCGCTAGCTGCGCAGCATTTGTGCACCGCCGCCGTCAGTGTCAGCCAGTTTGCCGTGGCATACGGAGCTCCATCGCAGTCTTTAACACTGGTAGCATGCCGCGACAGCATGGACGTGAACCGTATGTGCAGTTGACGGACTTTGAGCGAGGGCGTATAGTGGGCATGCGGGAGGCCGGGTGGACGTACCGCCGAATTGCTCAACACGTGGGGCGTGAGGTCTCCACAGTACATCGATGTTGTCGCCAGTGGTCGGCGGAAGGTGCACGTGCCCGTCGACCTGGGACCGGACCGCAGCGACGCACGGATGCACGCCAAGACCGTAGGATCCTACGCAGTGCCGTAGGGGACCGCACGGCCACTTCCCAGCAAATTAGGGACACTGTTGCTCCTGGGGTATCGGCGAGGACCATTCGCAACCGTCTCCATGAAGCTGGGCTACGGTCCCGCACACCGTTAGGCCGTCTTCCGCTCACGCCCCAACATTGTGCAGCCCGCCTCCAGTGGTGTCGCGACAGGCGTGAATGGAGGGACGAATGGAGACGTGTCGTCTTCAGCGATGAGAGTCGCTTCTGCCTTGGTGCCAATGATGGTCGTATGCGTGTTTGGCGCCGTGCAGGTGAGCGCCACAATCAGGACTGCATACGACCGAGGCACACAGGGCCAACACCCGGCATCATGGTGTGGGAGTGGTCTCCTACACTGGCCGTACACCACTAGTGATCGTCGAGGGGACACTGAATAGTGCACGGTACATCCAAACCGTCATCGAACCCATCGTTCTACCATTCCTAGACCGGCAAGGGAACTTGCTGTTCCAACAGGACAATGCACGTCCGCATGTATCCCGTACCACCCAACGTGCTCTAGAAGGTGTAAGTCAACTACCCTGGCCAGCAAGATCTCCGGATCTGTCCCCCATTGAGCATGTTTGGGACTGGATGAAGCGTCGTCTCACGCGGTCTGCACGTCCAGCACGAACGCTGGTCCAACTGAGGCGCCAGGTGGAAATGGCATAGCAAGCCGTTCCACAGGACTACATCCAGCATCTCTACGATCGTCTCCATGGGAGAATAGCAGCCTGCATTGCTGCGAAAGGTGGATATACACTGTACTAGTGCCGACATTGTGCATGCTCTGTTGCCTGTGTCTATGTGCCTGTGGTTCTGTCAGTGTGATCATGTGATGTATCTGACCCCAGGAATGTGTCAATAAAGTTTCCCCTTCCTGGGACAATGAATTCACGGTGTTCTTATTTCAATTTCCAGGAGTGTATATCTGTATTTGAATACGCAAGCCTGTACCAGTTTCTTTGCCGCTTCAGTGTACATAATTTGTTTAGACGCTTTCTTCTGCACGTCTTTTGTGTGTGTGTGTGTGTGTGCGTGTGTGTTTCACCATTAAGATACACGGTGCTACGCAACTTCCTAATTAATTTTAAGAACAAGTTAAGCACGTCTTCGATGTCGTTATTATGGCCCGGCACCTGCGAGGAGAACGAGCCTGTCGGAAACGGTGAAACTTGTCGGCTGTTAACGTGCTACGGTGATGAGCGTCTATTTAAAATCGTTTAAGGAGGGTGAAACCACGAGAAGGCGACGAGGTGTTGGACGGCCATACATCATTACAGAACGTGGAGCTCAAAGACTTGCCCGTTCTCTAGAACGGCATAGGTGGCGATCTGTGGCAGATCTGACGACAGAGTACAATACTACCGCAGGCACAAGTGGTTCGGAGCACACTGCTCGCGGTATATTATTGGGCATGGGTCTCTGAACTAGACGACCGCGAAGTGTACTCATGTTGACCAAAGAAGATCGTCAGTTACAATTGCAGTGGGAACAGGACCATCGAAGGTGGACCTTGGATATCTGTCACCTGGTCAGGTAAATCACGTTTCCACCACGTTGTTGGACGAGCCCAAAAGCCTTCATACAGGTGAACGGAAGCCTGAAACATGCGCCGTGTCCCGAGCACTGGCCGATGGTGTAATGCTACTGGGTGGTTATAATCAAACTTTACGTACCTGGGATGGCCTGCTTGGAAAACTTGTGATGCTAGCGCAATGATTCTTTGTGGAAACATTTGTAAGGATAGGTGGAATAGAAATGACGAATAAATCACTGACAGAAGCACAATTTAATTTGTAAATGAGGAGGTAACATTTGTTAATTGCGTCCCATGTTGACGTCCCAGGTTAAAAACATTACTCAGCCCACAACAGCCTGAAATTTCGTAAGAATACCACCTCACAACTGTTCGTAGCTGGTTAAATCAGCGTTGACAGGGGACGCTGAACTCTGTCTTTCTGGAGGTGTGGTGCTGCCCGCTCTTTACACTGGTGCGAGAGTCAGCGCCTTCTTGTTGCCGTTTTGCTTTAGGACTGCACACATATGACTTACTGTCTGGAAGGAATCGCTGTGGGAGTAAGAACCACCTAGCTATCAAAGTGGCGGGGGTGGCGTGAAAAAGCCGTAAAGTCCACTACGCATGAATACCCATACTGCAGCCATACAGTATTTGAGAATGAGAGCACTTCGACACTGGCAACCAGCTTTACACATGATTTCAAATCTTTACAGTAACTCGTCGCTGACGATCCTCGCGAAATGTTGAAAGGACAACAGTTTGTCACTTACTACATTTTGATGTTCATGCCGTAAAACTGCCGCATGAGGCACGCCGTTTTAATTTACTACTTTTTTACTACTAACTGTATTCGCGACACATTATGCACACAGAATTCACATATACCTCTGCATGTACTAGCAAAATTATAAAATCGTCTGACAAAATTCAGAAAATATGATGTAGTAAATACTGAGATTCGTGAAAAACTGCCGCATAATGCATGATTCTCGCTATTAACTGCATTAACAAATGCCATTCTATGACACATAGTTTAGGAAATATAGTGTCATAAACTCTGAGAGGCCACAACATGCATGACGTTTTAAATATGTATTTACTGCTAACTCTATTGACAATACATTTTTCAGATAGTGTAATAGTATACTACTGAATGTACCTCTAAAATTAGACCACTGTAAGACACATTATTCATAAGACATGTCGTCATAGAGGTTGAGCTGCCAGAAATCGAAACTGAAGGACAAAATTCGCTACAGACACAGATGAAATAGCCGGTCGCTGTGGCCGAGCGGTTCTAAGCGCTTCAGTCCGGAACCGCGCTGCTGCTACGGGCGCAGGTTCGAATCCTGCGTCGGGCATGGATGTGTGTGATGTCCTTAGGTTGGTTAGGTTTAAGTAGCTCTAAGTGTAGGGGACTGATGACCTCAGGTGTTAAGTCCCATAGTGCTTAGAGCCATTTAACCCATTTTTCAACAGATGAAATACGTGTGCAATTAGTTAAATACACTCCTGGAAATGGAAAAAAGAACACATTGACACCGGTGTGTCAGACCCACCATACTTGCTCCGGACACTGCGAGAGGGCTGTACAAGCAATGATCACACGTGCGGCACAGCGGACACACCAGGAACCGCGGTGCATTTGTGCAACAGTGTCCCTAATTTGCTGGGAAGTGGCGGTGCGGTCCCCTACGGCACTGCGTAGGATCCTACGGTCTTGGCGTGCATCCGTGCGTCGCTGCGGTCCGGTCCCAGGTCGACGGGCACGTGCACCTTCCGCCGACCACTGGCGACAACATCGATGTACTGTGGAGACCTCACGCCCCAGTGTCAGCCAGTTTGCCGTGGCATACGGAGCTCCATCGCAGTCTTTAACACTGGTAGCATGCCGCGACAGCGTGGACGTGAACCGTATGTGCAGTTGACGGACTTTGAGCGAGGGCGTGTAGTGGGCATGCGGGAGGCCGGGTGGACGTACCGCCGAATTGCTCAACACGTGGGGCGTGAGGTCTCCACAGCACATCGATGTTGTCGCCAGTGGTCGGCGGAAGGTGCACGTGCCCGTCGACCTGGGACCGGACCGCAGCGACGCACGGATGCACGCCAAGACCGTAGGATCCTACGCAGTGCCGTAGGGGACCGCACCGCCACTTCCCAGCAAATTAGGGACACTGTTGCTCCTGGGGTATCGGCGAGGACCATTCGCAACCGTCTCCATGATGCTGGGCTACGGTCCCGCACACCGTTAGGCCGTCTTCCGCTCACGCCCCAACATCGTGCAGCCCGCCTCCAGTGGTGTCGCGACAGGCGTGAATGGAGGGACGAATGGAGACGTGTCGTCTTCAGCGATGAGAGTCGCTTCTGCCTTGGTGCCAATGATGGTCGTATGCGTGTTTGGCGCCGTGCAGGTGAGCGCCACAATCAGGACTGCATACGACCGAGGCACACAGGGCCAACACCCGGCATCATGGTGTGGGGAGCGATCTCCTACACTGGCCGTACACCACTGGTGATCGTCGAGGGGACACTGAATAGTGCACGGTACATCCAAACCGTCATCGAACCCATCGTTCTACCATTCCTAGACCGGCAAGGGAACTTGCTGTTCCAACAGGACAATGCACGTCCGCATGTATCCCGTGCCACCCAACGTGCTCTAGAAGGTGTAAGTCAACTACCCTGGCCAGCAAGATCTCCGGATCTGTCCCCCATTGAGCATGTTTGGGACTGGATGAAGCGTCGTCTCACGCGGTCTGCACGTCCAGCACGAACGCTGGTCCAACTGAGGCGCCAGGTGGAAATGGCATGGCAAGCCGTTCCACAGGACTACATCCAGCATCTCTACGATCGTCTCCATGGGAGAATAGCAGCCTGCATTGCTGCGAAAGGTGGATATACACTGTACTAGTGCCGACATTGTGCATGCTCTGTTGCCTGTGTCTATGTGCCTGTGGTTCTGTCAGTGTGATCATGTGATGTATCTGACCCCAGGAATGTGTCAATAAAGTTTCCCCTTCCTGGGACAATGAATTCACGGTGTTCTTATTTCAATTCCCAGGAGTGTATATGTGACTTGTACATAAGCCGGTAAATCCGTTGCTAGAAAGCTCCTTAATGACTTCTACGAAACGTGGTACACATATTACTATACGGAAAGAAATACTATGGGGCTAAGAACCAGCAACCTCCTTCTGGGATGGGGCGATAACGTGGAGAGCGAAGGGGGGAGAATGTGATGGACAGACAAAGAGTGGGAGGGAGGATTTGGACATAGATATGAGGGAATAGGATATGGACACAGTAAATGGGAGGGGGTACTCAGAGGGGGGAAGCAGATGGAAAGAGGGGAAGGGACAGACGGACAGAGAGAGTGTGGAGGAGCAGATGGGCAGAGAGATTGGGAATAGTAGATGGACAGACAGAGGAACAGGAGGGGATGGACAGTTTGGGTGGAAGAGGTGGACGAAGACATGGGAAATAAGAGGTGGATAGAAAGTAGGAGGAAGGAGCAGACTGGTTAGTGGAACTGGAATAAATACACACCAGGGCAACAATGGGTATTCAACTAGTAACTAAACAGATACACACAGATTGTAAAAACGGGTGTACGTGTGTACGAATGTATGTATATATCTTCACTTCTCCTCCTAAACCACTGGACCAATTTCTACTTGGAACACGTATCACTTACTGCCTGGATAGCACCGGTCTGAGGTAAGAACAACGAAGCTATCTGTCAAAGGGTTGGAGATGGTGGTGAAAAAGCACGGTCGCCTTCAGCGCGTGAGTAGGCACTTAGTAACTTGTAACAAACTTTAGACATAGTTTCAAACCTTGACGAAAGTCTAACAACCTCAACAAAATGATGAAATAAATACTGTATTGCCTGCTACATTTCTGCTGTTCGTACAGTAAAACTGTACGAGATTTTTATTTAGTACTGCTTTCCTACTTACTGTATTCGCGACATGTTTCGCAGACAGTATCCGTATATACCATTGGATGTACTTACAAAACTATATGATTCTGCGACACATAGTTCAGGTAATGTGACGTCATAAACATTGAGCTGCGTGAAAATAAAACTGTAGGGCGAAATTCACAAGAGACACAAATTGAATATGTGTACAAATATGTGTGAGTGACAGGTTCGTATACAGATCAAACCGAAGATGAATAGCTATTCCTAAATCCATGATTAGATTTCAACCAAACTTAGTACACTTATAAGTTATTTCTCTGCCTCGTGATGACTGGGTGTTGTGTGATGTCCTTAGGTTAGTTAGGTTTAAGTAGTTCTAAGTTCTAGGGGACTGATGACCATAGATGTTAAGTGCCATAGTGCTCAGAACCATTTGAACCATTTGAACATATAAGTTACGATCTCAAAAGAAATACTGCTGTTATAAGAACCAGCAACTTCCTGTAGAGGCGGGGATGACAGAGAGAGAAGCGGGTGGAGAAGATGGAAAGACAAAGTGGGGGAAGGGAGAGGTGGGCACAGATAAGAGGAAAAGGAGATGTACAGTGAGAGAGGAGGGAAAATGGATAGAGAAAGGAAAGGAGATTAATAGAGAGAGGAGGAGGAGGAGATGAACAGAGAAAGGAAAGAAGAGAAGATGCCCATTGGATTAGCACGGGGCAATAGCCGTGGCGCGGTACGTTTGTATCGAGACAGATTTCCAGAACGAAGGTGTCCCGACAGGAAGACGTTCGAAGCAATTGATCGGCGTCTTTAGGAGCACGGAAAATTCCAGCCTATGACTCGCGACTGGGGAAGACCTAGAACGACGAGGACACCTGCAATGGACGAGGCAATTCTTCGTGCAGTTGACGATAACCCTACTGTCAGCGTCAGAGAAGTTGCTGCTGTACAAGGTAACGTTGACCACGTCACTGTATGGAGAGTGCTACGGGAGAACCAGTTGTTTCCGTACCACGTACAGCGTGTGCAGGCACTATCAGCAGCTGATTGGCCTCCAAGGGTACACTTCTGCGAATGGTTCATCCAACAATGTGTCAATCCTCATTTCAGTGCAAATGTTCTCTTTACGGATGAGGCTTCATTCCAACGTGATCAAATTGTAAATTTTCACAATCAGCCTGTGTGGGCTGACGAGATTCCGCACGCAATTGTGCAATCACGTCATCAACACAGATTTCCTGTGAACGTTTGGGTAGGCATTGTTGATGATGTCTTGATTGGGCCCCATGTTCTTCCACCTACGCTCAGTGGAGCACGTTATCATGATTTCATACGGGATACTCTACCTGTGCTGTCAGAACATGTGCCTTTACAAGTACAACACAACATGTGGTTCATGCACGATGGAGCTCCTGGACTTTTCAGTCGAAGTGTTCGTACGCTTCTCAACAACAGATTCGGTGACCGATGGATTGGTAGAGGCGGACCAATTCCATGGCCTCCACGCTCTCCTGACCTCAACCCTCTTGACTTTAATTTATGGGGGCATTTGAAAGCTCTTGTCTACACAACCCCGGTACCAAATGTAGAGACTCTTCGTGCTCGTTTTGTGGATGGCTGTGATACAATACGCCATTCTCCAGGGCTGCATCAGCGCATCAGGGATTCCATGCGACGGAGGGTGGCTGCATGTATCCTCGCTAACGGAGGACATTTTGAACATTTCCTGTAAAAAAAGTGTTTGAAGTCACGCTGGTACGTTCTGTTGCTGTGTGTTTCCATTCCATGATTAATGTGATTTGAAGAGAAGTAATAAAACGAGCTCTAACATGGAAAGTAAGCGTTTCCGGTCACATGTCCACATAACATATTTTCTTTCTTTGCGTGTGAGGAATGTTTCCTGAAAGCTTGGCCGTACCTTTTTGTAACACCCTGTATAGTTGAGTTATTGTCAACTGTATTGGGGAGTCAAACTGGATCCCTCCATAAGAAAGTTGTCACTTGCTGTGAGTTACGTTTTCTAGTATATCTGTAAAGAGTGTTGGTGTTACAACTATAAAGCTGAGAGGGTATGCGTAAACAGTAAAAGATCGCGTCTCCCTTGTGTACCACGTGCGTGCATTAAGACAGTGGCACTGCCGGCTGCCGAGGCGGCAGGTTGCGGGTTCCGGCGCTGACCTCGCGCTAACGAGCGAGACGCCGGCCTGCCGCTTCCTGGGCGCTCGCAACACGTGTGTGCGGCCGCCAGCTGCGCCACTTCCTCTCCAGGAACCGGGAAACGCGTCAAAGGGTTACGCGGGTCACCGCGGCTTCCTGTCGCGTCCCCAGCTGCGCCGAGATTCAGGACGGGGTCCGTGTGTGCCGGTGCAGCTCTCCTCGCGAAACCACTGCAGAAGTATCCGGCGTATTAATTTAGCCTAGGAAGAGTTGTGTGTGGCTGATGGTGGGAGGGAGGCGAGGGACAGATCTGTGACTATCTTGAGCACCTGACACGGTATAGGCGTTCATAGCGCGATAACAATAACTTCCGATTTTTGACAGATCTGCGCAGCACCAGTCGGAGGTCGCATGCCAAGCTTATTAACAAAGATTAGCAAATTTACTATCAAGTGCTATGCGTACAGGTATTAGTTCATCAAGATACTGCTGATCTTAGCTGACTTTGACTTCGATGCATTGCCTCTGCGCGATCACGTCGCCTCTTCCTCGAATTTGACCTGCTTCAGCACGCACTACACTCACACCTAGTGAAGGTGGACCATAAGACGCACCTTTCATTCATTCAAGGTAAACTGAATGAGAAAATTTTAGCTGCCAAATTAGCAGCATGGATGTTGTCATGACAGATTTGGACAGATGGATCTAAACAAGAAACGGGAGCCGGAACTGCATTCGTAGTCACTGTTAAAATACTACAATGTTCACAACACCAGAGATTATTTAGTATTACCTGAGCACCAGTCGTTGCCTGAGTATGTATTTATTCCAATCTTCTATTATTCCATATCCTCCTCCCCTCTCTCTCTGTCCATCTTACCTTCCCCCTCTCTATCCATCTCCTCCTCCCCCTGTCCCTGTTCATCCCCTCCTTTCTCGTCCATCTTCTCCTCGTTCCTTTCCGCAACCATGTCCTCTCCCCTCTCTCTGTTCATTTTCCTCCTCTCAGGCAATCTGCTCCTTCCCCTATCTATGTCCATCTCTTCCTTCCACCTCATTGTATTCTCCTACTACCCCATTTATTTCTCCATATTATCACGTTCACATCAAAAGGAGGCTGGTGGTTCTTACCCCCACAGCTCTTCTTTCCGAACTAATATGTGTACCAAATTTGGTTGAAATCGGTCCAGAGGCTTAGGAACAACTTTCTACCCGCAGCCTTGCCTGCGTAGGGCTACGCACATTTCGGATAACATATATCTAACACATTTTACACGTATTTGACACATATTTCTTTTGTAACTCTAGCGAATTTCGCCATGCATTTTCACACTGATTAATGTTTGTGACCTTCTATCTCCTGAACTACGTGCTGAACAACAGTATAATTTTGCAGATACAACTAATAGTATATATATGCGGATACTGTCTGTGAAATGTGCTGCGAATAGAGTTAGAACAGAGAACGAAAACTTTTTGTGCTGTAAACCAAGCTCATGCGGACACCTTCGTAGAGACAACTTATTCCCATTAGATAACTCCGCTTCTTTGAGGCTAAACAGAACCTTGTTCGACGTAGGGTATTATTTGTTCTGTCAATCAGCAGATCCGGGTGATCAAAAAGTCAGTATAAATTTGTAAACTTAATAAACCACGGAATAATGTAGATAGAGAGGTAAAAATTGACACACATGCTTGGAATGACATGGGGTTTTATTATAAAAAAAACACCCCATATTCCTAGACGCATGAAAGATATCTTGCGCGCGTCGTTTGGTGATGATAGTGTGCTCAGCCGCTACTTTCGTCATACTTGGCCTCCCAGGTCCCCAGACCTCAGTCCGTGCGATTATTGGCTTTGGGGTTACCTGAATTCGCAAGTGTATCGTGATCGACCGACATCTCTAGGGATGCTGAAAGACAACATCCGACGCCAATGCCTCACCATAACTCCGGACATGCTTTACAGTGCTGTTCACAACATTATTACTCGACTACAGCTATTGTTGATAAATGACGGTGGACATATTGAGCATTTCCTGTAAAGAACATCATCTTTGCTTTGTCTTACTTTGTTATACTATTTATTGCTATTCTGATCAGATGAAGAGCCATCTGTCAGACATTTTTTGAACTTTTGTATTTTTTTTTTGGTTCTAATAAAACCCCATGTCATTCCAAGCATGTGTGTCAATTTGTATCTCTTTATCTACATTATTCCGTGATTTATTCAGTTTTCAAATTTATACTGACTTTTTGATCACCCGGTATGTCTGTGTATTGCACTCTAGTGGAATGCATCCATCTTGGTTATCCGTCTATCGTAACTTAGTTTATAGTCCGATATTTCCAGGAGAGACTGACCTGGTGATACTATATCGTTCTAATCTTCATTCTTTTTCCTATCTTTACTTCAAAAAATGTTCAAATGTGTGTGAAATCTTATGGGACTCAACTGCTAAGGTCATCAGTCCCTAAGCTTACACACTACTTAACTTAAATTATCCTAAGGACAAACACTCACACCCATGCCCGAGGGAGGACTCGAACCTCCGCCGGGACCAGCCGCACAGTCCATGACTGCAGAGCCTTAGACCGCTCGGCTAATCCTGCGCGGCCTATCTTTACTATTCGCAGCAGCCTAGATATACAAATGTTAAACGCAGTGGCTGTTTTGTGAACCATTCTTGAAATATTTAAAATCGGACCCTCACTATTAGACCCCAGTCCAAAATAGGCGTGCGCATAGCACACAGCTTTGTAAACGGATTGGAATTCTGCCAAAATTCGATAGCTTCGATGCCGGCGAACGCATTTCTCGACGAGCTCTTTTATGGAAATATTCGCTTGAGACATATCACACTCCTGGTAAAACCACAGTGATACGGACACACTAACTTGACAATAACATCTGACGAACACGGAACACTTCAACACTAGGGAAAGACAACTACAATTTCAAACGAAGGCAGACGAAAGCTAAAGCAATGCATAATCGCTCGTAGATGGCACTGCTTACATTATTTTTCATTATAAACTCACGGAAAAAATCGCAACACTAAGAAATAATTAATGTAGAATAATAAAATTTCGGGAATGTATTTGTCTAGGTAACTTATTTAAGTGATTAAATTGCAAAATCACAAGTTCATGAAAGCTCGAGATAAGAACAGCGGTATGTTGGAAAGCGTTATCCTGCTGGAAAACACCCCCTGGAATGCTGTTAATGAATGGAAACACAACAGATCTAATCACCAGTTTAATCATATGAAATTGCATCCCAGATCTAGGTTTAGGTCCCGCGCGTCTAGGTTGGTTGCTGGCCCTCAACTGGCCTCCTTCTAACCAACACACGGCCATCACTGGCACCGAGCCAGAACCAGATTCCATCAGGAAATGCAACAGTCCTCCAGCAAGCCCTCCAATGAGCTCTCCCTTGACACCACTGAAATCGCAAATGGCTGTGGTTTGGAGTCGTGGAATGCACAGTATTGGGCGTTTGGCTCGGAGCTGTCCTTGAGGTAACCTACTGTAACACTTCGTTGTGTCAGTGCTGCTGAAATCAGTTCTGCAGGTGCAATACGATGCGCCGAAGACATACGCCGAACACAATAGTCTTTCTTCTCCGTAGTGCCACGTTGTCGGTTGCAACCCAGTGTTCTTGCAACTGTAAATTTTCGTGACCACCAGTGCCAGCAATCATGTACAGTGGCTACAATCCTGCCAAGTCTTTCTGCAGTATCGCAGAAGGAACATCCAGCTTCTCGTAGCCCTATTACATGACCTCGTTCAAACTCAGTTACGTGTTGAAAATGGCGTCTTTGTCACTTTAAAGTCATTCTTGACTAATATCAAGTCACCACGTCCATTTTCAAAGGTAAATAAAGTTCACGACCGTTACAGCGTCTATTTAAAGCAAATATGATTTGCATCCTCCTAGTGGCGCTACTTAGCGCCACTCTTATGCGACTGGTGCGAAGTATGAAGAGATATCCTCTTTCGGATGTAGAAACACGCCTACCAACTTCCGTTTATGTCGTACAGCTCCTTCTTGTGTTGCGATTTTTTTTTCCGCCAGAGTATTATTGACGGGGTGGCAACAGGGTTGACTACACCTTCTGAACTGCTCGTGGAGCGGGCCAGGGTTAGACGCTCTTGATTCGTTTTACCTGAGCACTGGCGTCCTGTCGCCTCCACCGGTCCTAACTGCCAAAAGTCGCAAGATATTTTAAACGCACAATAGGGGTAATAGCAATGCTGGGATGGTTCCTTTGGAAGAGCACGGCCGCTTTCCTTCCCCATACTTGACCCAATCCGAACCGGTGTTCCGTCTCTCATGACCTCGATGTCGACGGTACATTAAACCCAATTTTCCTTCGACGAAAACGTATGGAATCGAAATGAAGAGGTCTGCAGCACAGTGGGTAGGAACTCCGGCCCATTCCACGAATAGTGGACACAGCTGCTTTCTACTGACGCTTCGAAAGCTGCATAGATACATTGTATATCGTTCGAAACTGGTTTAGCCCAGTATAATTTCACTGCGCTTATTAATACATGAATAAATAAATAAAAAGAGGAATGGAAACTTTACTAAATGCTAAATCTGACATTTGTCAGGAGATGAATAAACTTTGTATCATTGCGTAACAAGGTTGTATCCAAAACAAAATTATATACAATTACTCGCTCACAGAAAGATCCGTACCTGAAGACTGGAAAATTGTTCAAGTCACACCAATACCCAAAAAGGGAAGTAGGACTAATCCGCTGAATTAAGGCCTATATCACTAATGTCGATTTGCTGTAGGGTTTTGGAACATATACTGTATTCGAACTTTATGAAGTACCTCGAAGAAAACGATTTATTGACACATAGCACGAATTTAAAAAATATCGTTCTTGCGAAACACAGCTAGCTCTCTATACTCATTAAGTAATAAGTGCTATCGACAGGGGATGTCAAATTGATTCCATATTTTTAGATTTCCAGAAGGCTTTCGACACCGTTCCTCACAATCGTCTTCTAAGCAAACTGCGTGCCTTCGGAGTATCGCCTCAGTTGTGCGACTAGATTCGTGATTTCCTGTCAGAAAGGTCACAGTTCGTATTAATAGATGGAAAGTCATCGAGTAAAACAGAAGTAATAGCCGGCGTTCCCCAAGGAAGTATTATACGCCCCCTATTGTTCCTGATCTATATTAACGACATAGGAGACAATCTGAGTAGCCGTCTTAGATTGTTTGCAGATGATGCTGTCATTTACCGTCTTGTAAAGTCATCAGATGACCAAAACGACTTGAAAAATGATTTAGATAAGATATCTGTATGCTGCGAAGAGTGGCAATTCACCCTAAATAAACAAAAGTGTGAAGTTATTCACATAAGTACTAAAAGAAATCAGCTGAATTTCGATTACGCAATAAGTCACACAAATCTGAAGGTCGTAAATTCAGCTAAATACTTAGGGATTACAATTACAAATAACCTAAATGGGAACGAATCACATAGAAAATATTGTGGGTAGAGTAAACCAAAGAAATGGTTCAAATGGCTCTCAGCACTATGCGACTTAACTTCTGAGGTCATCAGTCGCCTAGAACTTAGAACTAATTAAACCTAACGAACCTAAGGACATCACACACATCCATGCCCGAGGCAGGATTCGAACCTGCGACCGTAGCGGTCGCCCGGCTCCAGACTGTAGCGCCTAGAACCGCACGGCCACTCTGGCCGACCCGCAAACCAAAGACTGCGATTCATTGGCAGAACACTTAGAAGGTGCAACAGGTCTACTAAAGAGACTCCTTACACCACGCTTGTCCGCCCTATTCTGGAGTATTGCTGTGCGGTGTGGGATCCGCATCAGGTGGGACTGACGGATGACATCGAAAAAGTACAAAGAAGGGCAGCTCGTTTTGTATTATCGCGAAATAGGGGAGATAGTGTCACAGACATGGTACGTGTATTGGAGTGGCAATAATTAAAACAAAGGCGTTTTTCGTTGCGACGGGATCTTCTCACGAAATTTCAATCACCATTTTTCTCCTCCGATTGCGAAAACATTCTGTTGGCACCCACCTACATAGGAAGAAATGATCATCACGATAAAATAAGAGAAATGAGGGCTCGTACAGAAAAATTTAAGTGCTCTTTTTTCCCGCGTGCAGATCGAGAGTGGAAGGATAGAGAGACTGCTTGAAGGTGGTTCATTGAACCCTCTGCCAGGCATTTTATTGTAAATAGCGGAGTAATCACGTAGATGTATAAAAATTGAGAAGGTATTTTGATACTACAGAATTGTGCTGCTCGCATCACCGCAAAAAAATAATGAGCCAAATTAAAAAATAAATGCTTTATTATGAACGTGTCATACCAGGAGTCTGACTTGTACTAACTACGAATAGAAAAGTTTTTACAAATTTATTCATGCCAAGAAAAAAATAACAACCAACTGCTGTTAATAATGCTCTTTATTTACATTACACAGATACTGCCGTTACCGTTTCCGACCCGACAGTTTCGTACACCGTCCAGTCACATTAATGTGATCACCGTGCATGTTGGCCTTGAACGTGCAATAAGCAGTCACAGACGGCAGATGGCACCACTAGTAGTGGAGAGGGTACAAAAAGCGTGTCGTGGGGATGCGGACAAAAGTACAGTCATTGACGTAATGCGGGAACGGCGTAATTCATCAGACGTGCAAACAGGTTTGATCATTGGTTTTCGGGCGAAGGGTGGAAGCATTTTCGAAACGGCTAAGTATGCAAACTGTTTGCGTGCCGCCGCGGCTAACGGATATCGTGCGTGGCAAAATGACCCTATTCAAAACTGCAGTCAGGCCTTGGATGACAGGGACGAATGGCGGCCACAGAGATGTGTAAGGGCGAATAGAGGTGCATCTGAGTAACTGACCGCCCAGATGAACCAACGGGTTACCAACAGTGTCTCCTCAACGACTGTTCAGCGAAAGTTGCTGCGTACCGTCCTCTGCAGCAGGCGCCTCGTCGATGCACTCATGCTAACTGCCGTACATCGGCGACGAAGGCTGCAATTTGCACGCCAATACCGTAAGTGGACGTCCACTGACTGGCGACAGGTGGTCTTTTCAGATGATTCGCATCTTAAGCTCCAACAGACTGATAGCTGTTGGTATATGCGGCGTGAAACGTCTGGAAACAAACACCCTGCAAGAATCGTCGGAAGTGGGAACGGCGCTCAGGTTGATGTTGAGTTCCTTAACTTCAGGGAGCATACAACATCGACCCCCCCCCCCAAAAAAAAAAATAAAAATAAAAAGGAGACGAGATTATCGAGTATCGGATCAAGTTTGCGACTGGATTCAAGACTTCCGTTTGAGATACAGCTCAACACGTCGCTCTTAACGGAACAAAATTGGCAGATGAGGAGCACCTCAAGGAAGTTTTTCTTACTGTTAACAATGTATATAAATAATGTAGTACAAAGCGCCGGTAGCTCTTTAAGAGTGTTCGCAGATGATGCGGTTGTCTGTAAGAATGTAGCAACGCCAGAAATCAATATCAATTTACAGAAAACAATATGTACCGTAAAATATCTAGGAGCAAGTATCCATGGCGACCTTAAGTAGAGTGACCACACAAAACAAACAGTAGGAGAAGGAAATGCCAGACTCAGATTCATGGGAAGAATCATAAAGAAATGTAGCTCATCCACGAAGGAAGTGGATTATGAGGTGCTTGTTCGACCGGTTCTTGACCATAGTTATCATTATGGGATACTTACCTGCTGCGACTAATAGAAGAGATAAAAAGATCTGAAGAAGAGCCGCGCGATTCGTTACGGGATCGTTTAGTAGGTGCGAGAGCGTTGCAGAGATGCTCAGCAAGCTCCAGTGGCAGACATTACAAGAGAGGTGTTGTGCATCACAGAGAGGCTTACTACTGAAATTTCGAGTGCTCTTTCCTGCAAGTGTTGGACAATATATTGCTTGCTCCCTCATACATCTCGCGAAGTGGTCACGATGAGAAAATTCGATAGCTGGCGCTAAAGCAGACGCTTACCGACAATCATTCTTTCAACGCGCCTTTCGCTGATGGAACAGGGTAGAGGGGATCAGTTAGTGGTGTAAGAAATATCCTCCATCAGGCACCGTTAGGTGTCTTACGACGTATGAAGTAGGTGTAATATGTTCCTATGTTTCACCGGATCCTAAACTGATCTTACCCGCGGCTGGCTACCACCAGTTTCTCCTTTCTTGTGTACATAATTCTTGTTAGTACTTCGCAACCACGACTTATTAAGCTGATGGCTCCGTAATATTCTCCCCTATTTGCTCCTGCTCTCTTCGAAATTAAGCTTACTACAAACTGTGACTATTCTGGCTTTCTTCGTTCCTCTTGACGTCTGACTGTATTTCGCCTGTCCGATATAGACGGGTTTCAGAATCACGTTTTAAAAAATTGAGGACAGGTTCCTTACATCAAAACAAGAAAAAATGTCCAGTAAACAAGAGCTCTAAAAGGCGTACCTTAAGAGTTACGAGCACTTGTTCATCTTCGCTACAGTGAAACCCGTCTCTTGTATTGAACACGTCCCCGTAGCTCTTAAGGTATGCGTTTTAGAGCCCTTGTTTAGTGTATTTTTTTCTTGTTTTGGTGTGAGGAACCTATCCCTTAATTTTTAAAACGTCATTCTGAAACACCTTGTTCACATTCTTCAGTCCATTGCCATGGCACATCCCTCCGTAGAAGCCGGTTTAATGCCTCAGAATTCATGGCTTGATTCCTTATGAAACGACGGAAGAACGATGCCATACCTATAAATCCCTTCAGCTGTCTTTTATTCCGTGGTGATGAAAAATTTCGAACTGCACTTATCTTCTTCTCGGTAGGCAGGATACCTTTCGCATCTATCATATGTCCTAAGAACTTAATTTGTGGTAAATCAAAATGAGACTTCTGTAAGTTTACTGTAATTCCGGTTTTCTTGAAAACAGCAAAAAAACCTTTCCAAAATATGCAAATGCTCTTCCCATGTTTTCGTGGCTATTAATAAGTCTTCAACAAACACAGTTATACGACTACGCAATTCTGGTCCAAGAACATAATCCAACGCTGAAATAAATATTCCGGCACTAATATTAAGTCCGAACGGAACAACTCTAAATTGATAACTTCTCCCGGCATAGATAAATGCGGTATATTTCATAGATTCTTCATCCATTTGGACCTGCCATTACGAACTTCTCAAATCAACACTAGTTAAGTACGAAACATCCTGGAAATTTTGAATTAATTCATCTATATTTTCCGGATGAGTTGTTACAGGTACTATTATTTTATTAATCTCTCTCGCATCCAGAACTAATCTTACGTTGCCTCCAGGTTTTGGAACGACTAAGAGCGGAGAACAATATTGACTAGTTGATGGCTCAATCAAGTTCCATTCTAACATTCTATTTATCTCCCTTTGAACAGATTGTTTCAAGCGCCAGGGGATCGGATAGTGCGTGTAACAGTATGTCTGATGTGGCTTCACTTGTAGGTGACAAATATACCCTTTAATAATTCCTGGTTTCTCATCAAAAATCTCTTCATATGCCTCTAACAAATAATGAAGCTGCAGCCTTTGTTCTCCGGTAAGCTGATTTGATTCACTAGCTTTCATCATTGTTGTTTGGTTAAAGTCCTCCTGTTGTATCAAATCCTTTGAAAGCTCTTTCCAACGACCGTTTGTAGTGTCAGGTAATTGAATTATGACACCACGACAATATTTCTCATGCACCGTCTCCTTTCTATTTAAATCCAGTGCTATCTCTTCTCCATTTAATCTAAATTTAACTATTCCTTCCAAAAAATCAATCTGACAATCGTACTCCTGCATACTCCCAATACCAAGAATACAGTCCACTAATAACTTCTCCACTACAAGGAACGTGCATTTTATTGCTACATTTCCCATTTTCATCTCTAATTGTGTTCGTATTTTGACATTGGGAGAGCGTGCTCGAATAGCTCCGATGATTTTGCAGTTCTGTACCGGCAAAATTGGTACCTTCTTCTTCCTAATAATTCTCCTAAAAAGAGCGCCTGAAATGACATTGGCGGAAGCGGCGGTGTCTAATATCACATTCGTTGGAACTTCCTCTATTTCAACAAATATTTCCGATACCGGAACACTCGATCTGTCATTATGACACGTTATTAAATCCTTGGTTAACTCTTCAGTCAACAGCTCACTATCATTATATCTTAACAATTGTAATTTTACTGTTTCGCCCCTAACAGATCCCCTGACCGCTCCTCCGGGGCACGATGCGTTCATGTTTAGTTTGACTGATTGTTGGTCCGATTGGTATTTGTCTGTTCAGCTACTTCAGTGATTATCGGTTGTTGTGGTGAATTCGGTCTATATTGTCCTGCTTGATTCGTGTAATTATTGTTGTTGTTCTGCTGGTGTTGGTAGAACTGTCTTGTGTTGCCATACATTGGATTATATCGATTAAAATTCCTACTGTTCCTAAAATAGCCCCTCGCTGCACCATTACTAAAGTTTCCATTATGGTAATAATTATTGTTTGCATTTTGTCCATTTCTAAGTCTCCTCGGATAGTGTAGTTGGTTACGATTATTGTTACTGATACCATTACTGCCATTCCCATTCGAGTTGCAGCTCGGATTCGCTTCTATTGCTCTTCTTTGATATGACATTTCTCTTTACCTTTTATTGTCCTCCTCAATTATATAAATATGATCAAGCGTAGTCATAAATGAGTCTATATCCTTATCATTTATATATAACAGCTGATTCCTTATACTGGTGGGTAGTCTGGACTTGAGTATCGGCAAAGAAATCGGTACATCCCTATACAAAGATTTATTAATATATTTCTCAAAATATCTCTTTAGAGATCCTCTAGAAAATGAGAAAGGCTCAGGATATAATACTTCCTACCTAAGTCTTTCTTTTATTCCAGCAGACCAATATTTTGCTAGAAAAGCCTGCTCAAATTCTTTATAACATTTACAAGAAGATGTTTCTCCGGATGCACACAATGCTCCTGATCCTTGTATATATCCAGATACAAAACTAATCTTTTGCCATTCTGTCCAAGATCGTGGAAATAGACCTCTGAAACTTTGAATAAAGACTACAGGATGAACATTCTTTTTGTCAGGGTTAAAGATTTAAAATTTTCTCTGTTTAATCATCTTTTCCTCAACGGTACTACGATTCCAAAAATCAACCTGTTCGTACTCTTCCCTGTGGCTATCCGTTATCTCGAATCTAACTTGTGACGTTCCAGTTCTTTCTACATCGGATCTTGACGTGGACGGAATGTCACGTGTAGATTGAGAACTTTGTTTCGTACTTCTCGCTGCTTCTAAATCCTCCTGCGAGAGATTTAGTGATCTTTCGATATTTTCTTTCCAACGCGAGAATTCTTCGCCAAGTTGTTCACGAACTTGCTTTAACGCTTTGTTGAAAAAATTCTCTTCGGAACTCTGTGAAATTGACTGTAAAGCTACTTTCACATTTTCTTCTATCGTTTCCGAAGAAAAATTTTGCCGTTCTAATGTCATTTCTGAAAACTTTCCCGCAGGTTCCACTGTCGTCTGTTTTTCCTTCACTTCCTCAAATTGCTTCTTTAGATTATCTTCGGATTCTATAATTTCTGGTATCATAGCTACGGAACACTATGTCCTCTTGAGCTTATATTACTTGAGGAAACAGTTCTACTTGTTTTTGTAGCGTGTCAATTTTGACGGATACATATTCGGTTAGTTCCGGTTTTAATTTACTATTGCTTTCTTGGCATTGTTGGCGGACCTTCTCAATTTGAGCAATAAGATTCTGTTAGGTCCTTTCTGCCTGTTCTTTTATTTCCTGTGTCTGGGTATTTAATCTCTGATCTAATTCGGTAAAGATTGCTCTTAACTGATTTTGTAATTCTGTTTGATTTTCGGCTAATTGATTTTGGAGTTCATTTTGTATGGCTGATAAGTCTCGTTTTACTTCAGATTGTATAAAGGATAAATTTCGTTTTACTTCCGCTTGGGCTTCTGCAAAATCTCGTTTAATTTCTACTTGAGCCTTCGCAAGGTTTGACACGTTTTCGGCTAATAGAGACAACTGTTGCATAATGACAACTATTGGGTCAACAACAGTCGGATCAGCTGTTGTATGAATGTTTTCTGAACCAGCGGGATTATTTATATTGCTACCGCTAGCCACAACAGTCTCAGAATTGCTATCCGTAGCCCCTGCTTCTGCGCAAACAGCTGAAGGCTGTTGCACGTCTCGTTGCTGATTCAATGACATTTTAAATGCCGCTCTAATCAATACCATTAAATAACTGTCAATATCAGGTTCTAGTCACTAAATACAGTTTCAAATTTACTGTCGTAGACACACTTAACTTTCAAATTACTTCACAGATGGTATAAAGTTCAATGTCCAGATACGAAAATCACACAATATACATTTCTACAATATAACTACTATCTGGAAAAAAGTTCTTTCTAAAATAATTTCAACCTACTTTAACTACAAACTGTAAAAATTGGAATTATCTGGCCTTGTTCTGCAGTATAGGTTTTGTCCAATAGTTGAAATCGTTCCTTGGTATCAGCAATCTTTTACTATGGGCACCGAATCTCTCTTCAGATAAGTTACCTCTCGTTCTCGTTGGTTTTCATGAAACAAAAAATAAATATATTATACAACAATCCAAGAGAGTCCTGTCACACTGGCGCCACTGTAATTTTTCCTCCTATCTATGTAATTATGTAGTTATGTAGTTCTCAATTCGTACGAGCAATCAATCATTCATAATAGGAAACACAGTCATAACTCAGTCACTCAAAATGATTCAGAAATTTTACTTGTCAGAATGGAATCAGGCGATGATTCCTCTTCTCTGCAGGCTCGTGCTTTGCGGCAGTCTGTTAATCTGTACAAATAAAATGCCTCGTATTTTTGGGAGCGTTCTTTAATTAGTCGGGAAACCTCAGATCAAGCGGATATTTGGCTTTGATGAAGTTTAACCTTCCGAAGAAGTAATGGAGCTATTGGATTATTAAATGCAGGTTCGTATCCAGTCTTTCGGAAGTTCCCTTCTGATTAACAACTACGCAATATATCGATGAATATCATTAATTCTCAAATGTCAAATAATGTAAATTATTACACACCTTTTGTATGAAGGAGCAATATATATATATAGCCGGCGATGGGCGAAGCATGACAGAATCTCTGACCAGAGAGTAGTTTATCGTTAGCTGTTGCTAGTCTGCGCTTGACCGCGCGAGTGTTCAGTTGTACTCTGTCTGTAGTAGTAGTCAGTCGATAGTAGTAGCGAGTGTACGGTTGTACTGAGCGGGCGTCGGCATGCGTCGACGGCGTGCTCTTCTTGTGACTCTGGTCAGGATTGTGGTGGACGATGCGTATTGTTGTAGAAGGTAATGAAGCAGCATTGCGCACATCTAATAATGTATGTTAATTGTAATTAATTTGTTCAAAAAAATGCCCCAATAATAATTTTTTTTATAAAGTAACTGTTTTAAAGAAAAAGCTTCATTTCAATTTTAAGAATATTTCCTATGCAATTCCTCCAAGAATTAAAATTAAATATACGCCAGCATTGCACGAAGCTGTGTCAAAAAATTGCAACATAAGAGCAGATATAGATGCAGTTTTTATTGAGGTAAGAATTTTTGCTTTTTTTTTATTCAGAATACAGTGCCGAAGGTTAGCGCTGCTGTCATAAAATTTATCAGGTTTAATCATTTGTGTTGAGATGTTACATACGGTTCATGGTTCATTATTTAATTAATATTATTGTGGGTTTATGATCAATAATCAATTCCTTAATTTCTGCGGGGAGGTTACACTTGGCTCATTAACATTGACTTAATTTTTGTGGGGAGGTTACACTTCCTGGCAGGATGTCGCCAAGTTTAATTCTTGGAGGAAATGCATAAGAAATATTCTTTAAATTGAAATGAATCTTTTTCTTTAAAACAGTTACTTTATAAAAAAAATTATTGTTGGGGCGTATTTTTGAACAAATTAATTACAATTAACATACATTATTAGATGTGCGCAATGCTGCTTCATTACCTTCTACAACAATACGCATCGTCCACCACAATCCTGACCAGAGTCACAAGAAGAGCACGCCGTCGACGCATGCCGACGCCCGCTCAGTACAACCGTCCACTCGCTACTACTGTCGACTGACTACTACTGCAGACAAAGTACAACTGAACACTCGCGCGGTCAAGCGCAGACTAGCAACAGCTAACGATAAACTACTCTCTGGTCAGAGATTCTGTCATGCTTCGCCCATCACCGTCGAAGCATACGCCTTACAATATTTCCCTTTTAATCGTACAATTTCGTATCAGTTATATTTTGTCATAAATCTCAATATTCAGATTACAATCTCGGAAGCTTTTTTCTAACAACCACCAGAGAGAGTACTACAAAGAATAATTATGCACTCATGGCATGGCTATTGTATGAAACTACTTTGTGCATGGATTCTGCGAGTATGAAGAGAGAAAATTAGTAAACGTCATTCAAGGGTAGAATTGTATCAGAATAATTCATCAAATATAAAGAGATATTACAATAGGTTCTTTTGCACAGGGTCAACGTTACTTCGTAATATAATAAAAGTGATATAGGCAGGAAAAAACATCGTTTCAAAACAAAATTCACATCATGGAAATGTGATACATATTATAAAAATGGATGTATGTATTTCAACCAAACTTGGTAACCATAGTGTGTCCTTTACTGTCAGGCAACAATGACTGTGGAGTAAGGACCTTCTGTCTACCATAGTTCTGGATATATGACGTCATAAACAATGAGACGCGTAATAAGCTGCGTGACGTTTAAATTTATTATTTCTGTGCTACTAAATCTATTCGCAATTAATTTCGGAGACAGTATCCACATTTGTGGCTAAATGCACCTACAGGATTATATCACGGTACCACGCATATTTCAGGACAGATGATGCCATAAGCACTGAGATGCCTGCATTGTGGTTGGTTCAAATGGCTCCAAGCACTATGGGACTTAATATCTGAGGTCTTCAGCCCCCTAGACATAGAACTACTTAAACCTAGCTAACCTAAGGATATCACACACATCCATGCCCGAGTCAGGATTTAAACCTGCGTCCGTAGTAGCCGCGTGGTTCCGAGCTGAAGCGCCTAGAACCGCTCGACCACAGTGGCCGGCACTTTGCATGATATTTAAATTTATTTCTTCTTTGTTACTAACTCTATTCGCAACATATCCCGCAGACAGTATCCACATATGCCGCTGAATGCAGTTACACAAATGTATCATTTATAGCACGTAGTTCAAGAGATATGATGTCATAAACACAGAGACGATAGAGAAATGCCGGATCATGCATGAAGTTTTAAAACGTTTCTTCTTTACTAACACTCTCCTACTACAGTTGAGCCGACTTAAGGAAATCCCTGACACTTGGCAACGATTTTGACAGATTTTAACCGCGGGACACCAACGGCTGTGGTGGAAACAATAGCTGCTTATAGAGCTACGAAAAGGCGTTGCCATAGATATGTTTACAAAATCGCATTGCAGACACGCGAAGCAGCAGCGTCCAGCGTACAGAAACTGCCCGGGATCATCCCACTTCGAGACTTCTGCATAATTTCGAAGATGTTTTCAAGAATACATGGAATTGAAAATGTTTCGATATTACGATACAAACTTTTTTTTTTTCGTTTCTAGTAGAAAATCAGCAAAACGAATACCCCGGCAGTGCCGGGTTTTATCAGCTAGTATGAAAGTATGAAATGAAAAGTAAGTAGTCCATGCAGATGGCTAGTGCTAATAGTATGATGTGAAAACGCATTGTGCTCATTTATTGTGGGGCAAAAACTAACAGCTGCCAACATTTTTGTGAAATGCAAAATAACTGGCGAAATGTGCTATTCTCTATACTTGATGGCGGGTTAATTGCTATCTACCCAGTTCTCATACGTGATAGACTAAGGCAGAGCGTTGCGATTTTCTCGATCTGCTAAATGATAGTACACAGAAGGTAAGTCATATACAATATGATGAAAAACACTGAGAAGGATAGTAGCCCAAAATGGTTCTTGATAACGGCAGACCGGTTAGCCTAAGGTCCACTACCGCATCGTAAGCACCGTCATTGTCAGCAGCTCGTGGTCTAGGGGCTAGCGTTGTTGCCTGTGGATCACGAGGTCCCGGGTTCGATTCCCGGCCAGATTGGAAATTTTCTCCGCCCGGGGACTCGGTGTCTGTGCTTTCCTCGTCATTTATCACCATTCGTGAAAGTGGTAGATTGGACTGTGTAAGATTGGCATTTTGTACGGACGCTGATGACCGCGCAGTTGAGAGCCCCACAAACCAAACATCATCAGCCCCGTCATCAGTACAAACTTAGAATCACTCCTCAAACGGAATCCTTTCTGAGAAGATAGGCATTTGTCATGTTTAGGAACAGCAAACACGCTGTGTTCTGGGAATGTGGTCCGTTATCGTACTTGGCACAAACGTCATTAATGTGGTCTAGTAGAGGAAAATCGTAAGTAAGTCAGGGCACAACATCAATATCGACCGAGTACTCGAATATGGTGATGGAAATATGCTTTAAAAATCGGAGCATGTGAAAAATATACCACTCTTCTATTTATATTCTTTACTAGTTTTAATGGTCATTGAGTCAATAGGTGAATTATTCAGTGTTTTCAGTTTTAAATCGCATTTGTGGTATGCACCTACGAGATTTTAATTGACATTCTGCTCTAGCGGTAAAGCTCTAACTCTAAACATTTTACTGATGGATATTACATACATGTAATTCCTTTTTTTTTTCTTCATATTCTTGTTGAGTCATTATGCTTCCTCTGCTGAATCAAGGCTTCACCCATATTCTTCCACTTTAAGAGGTACTGTGCCACGACGTTTCACCGTTTTATTGCAGCCTTCTTGAAGTAACCGAGTCACTTCTTCTGGTGTCCGCAACAAGAAAAATCTTGTTATTTCATCTCGTGAGGTCTTTCATTGCTATGCGGCCACCTCCTTGCCATTTTGGCTTGGTAACTCTCCATCGAGGATCACATACGTAATTATAAGGGAGTTACCAACAGCCAACGCACGACCGACTACTTCAGCAGCACCTACAACGTGGTCATTACGGTGATTACACTACTTCTCATACCAGGTCATAGTAAAACTGCAAAATATCTTTCTTCACAGAAATGCCACGGGTTATGCTACGCCATAAAATCTTCTCGCCATGTTGAGGGCCACTGTGTAGAACCTTATTTTTACTTACTAGTCAACTGGTATCTAAATGCTGTCGATTTATAAACTCGTTTCTTAATGACACAGTACACTCTATATTGCTGGTTCTGTAAGTTTTGTTTTTCGTGTTCTGTCGTAAGTAATGCTGGCTGAATTACGTTCTGAGATTTCGACGGTAAGTCAATAAGGAAGGATCATTTTCGAAGATGTCCAGCATCCTTGATTTGCACACAGTACGCTAAATCTTTGCACTAGGGCGCCTCTTACTGTGGTTACGTGCAAAAACACGATTTTCTCTCGTTGGGTTGTCCCACAGCCTTGTGTTAGGCTGTGGTTGTCCTTACATTATGAAACGTTCAGTTTAATGTCTCAAATACTAAAGTCATATAGCCGGCCGCTGGTGGCCGAGCGGTTCTGGCGCTACAGTCTGGAACCGCGCGACCGCTACGGTCGCAGGTTCGAATCCTGCCTCGGGCATGGATGTGTGTGTTGTCCTTAGGTTAGTTAGGTTTAAGTAGTTCTAAGTTCTAGGGGACTTATGACCTCAGCAGTTGAGTCCCATAGTGCTCAGAGCCATTTGAACTAAAGTCATAGGGTACGCGATGTTATTCGTGTTCTTATAAGATTAAACTGTTTTTATGTGGTCCCGCTTTGATAAATTTATATTTTAGGCCCCCTTTCGGTTACAGCTGTGTGGAAGAATTGTAAGTACTGTCATCTCTTGCTCCTTTATGTCCATTTATCGCTAAGTATAATTTTGTCATGTAAATTTCTGTTTTCCTGTCGTGCTAGTGTGTACAGAGTAGAGTGACGACGATTCAGGATCGAAACAGGGCATGGAATAAAAATATGTTTTCAGACAACAACTGTCTGTAACCTGCCCTCCTCTTTTGATGACCTCATTCCTAATCGAGCACTTGCCTTTTCAGTGTTATTGATTTAGGCACTACATTGATACTGGGTGGACGCAGTTAGTGTACACTCTCTGTTTCAGATTAATTAGAACTTTGTTGTTGGTCAGGGTAAAGGAAAGTTTCCTGAAAGTTGCCCAACTGACGCCTCATCTTCGAGGAGTTACTACCGTTTGGTTTGCTTTCTGTAACTCAATTTTATGCCCAAGGCAGATTGATTCACCGTTGAGTTCAATTGCTTCATAGTTTGTTTCAACCGGTTGGATGTTTGCACTCAGAATTTTAATTCCCACGTATTCATATCCAAACTAACTATTGGAGAGACAACTTTCACTTTTTAGATCATATCTACATCTACATCTACATCTATACTCCGCGAGCCACCTTACGGTGTGTGGCGGAGGGTACTTATTGTACCACTATCTGATCCCCCCTTCCCTGTTCCATTCACGAATTGTGCGTGGGAAGAACGACTGCTTGTAAGTCTCCGTATTTGCTCTAATTTCTCGGATCTTTTCGTTGTGATCATTACGCGAGATATATGTGGGCGGTAGTAATATGTTGCCCATCTCTTCCCGGAATGTGCTCTCTCGTAATTTCGATAATAAACCTCTCCGTATTGCGTAACGCCTTTCTTGAAGTGTCTGCCACTGGAGCTTGTTCAGCATCTCCGTAACGCTCTCGCGCTGACTAAATGTCCCCATGACGAATCGCGCTGCTTTTCGCTGGATCATGTCTATCTCTTCTATTAATCCAACCTGGTAAGGGTCCCATACTGATGAGCAATACTCAAGAATCGGACGAACAAGCGTTTTGTAAGCTACTTCTTTCGTCGATGAGTCACATTTTCTTAGAATTCTTCCTATGAATCTCAACCTGGCGCCTGCTTTTCCCACTATTTGTTTTATGTGATCATTCCACTTCAGATCGCTCCGGATAGTAACTCCTAAGTATTTTACGGTCGTTACCGCTTCCAATGATTTACCACCTATGGCATAATCGTACTGGAATGGATTTCTGCCCCTATGTATGCGCATTATATTACATTTATCTACATTTAGGGAAAGCTGCCAGCTGTCGCACCATTCATTAATCCTCTGCAGGTCTTCCTGGAGTACGTACGAGTCTTCTGATGTTGCTACTTTCTTGTAGACAACCGTGTCATCTGCAAATAGCCTCACGGAGCTACCGATGTTGTCAACTAAGTCATTTATGTATATTGTAAACAATAAAGGTCCTATCACGCTTCCTTGCGGTACTCCCGAAATTACCTCTACATCTGCAGATTTTGAACCGTTAAGAATGACATGTTGTGTTCTTTCTTCTAGGAAATCCTGAATCCAATCACAAACCTGGTCCGATATTCCGTAAGCACGTATTTTTTTCACTAAACGTAAGTGCGGAACCGTATCAAATGCCTTCCTGAAGTCCAGGAATACGGCATCAATCTGCTCGCCAGTGTCTACGGCACTGTGAATTTCTTGGGCAAATAGGGCGAGCTGGGTTTCACATGATCTCTGTTTGCGGAATCCATGTTGGTTATGATGAAGGAGATTTGTATTATCTAAGAACGTCATAATACGAGAACACAAAACATGTTCCATTATTCTACAACAGATTGACGTAAGTGAAATAGGCCTATAATTATTCGCATCTGATTTATGACCCTTCTTGAAAATGGGAACGACCTGTGCTTTCTTCCAGTCGCTAGGTACTTTACGTTCTTCCAGAGATCTACGATAAATTGCTGATAGAAAGGGGGCAAGTTCTTTAGCATAATCACTGTAGAATCTTAAGGGTATCTCGTCTGGTCCGGATGCTTTTCCGCTACTAAGTGATAGCAGTTGTTTTTCAATTCCGATATCGTTTATTTCAATATTTTCCATTTTGGCGTCCGTGCGACGGCTGAAGTCAGGGACCGTGTTACGATTTTCCGCAGTGAAACAGTTTCGGAACACTGAATTCAGTATTTCTGCCTTTCTTCGGTCGTCCTCTGTTTCGGTGCCATCGTGGTCAACGAGTGACTGAATAGGGGATTTAGATCCGCTTACCGATTTTACATATGACCAAAACTTTTTAGGGTTCTTGTTTAGATTGTTTGCCAATGTTTTATGTTCGAATTCGTTGAATGCTTCTCTCATTGCTCTCTTTACGCTCTTTTTCGCTTCGTTCAGCTTTTCCTTATCAGCTATGATTCGACTACTCTTAAACCTATGGTGAAGCTTTCTTTGTTTCCGTAGTACCTTTCGTACATGATTGTTATACCACGGTGGATCTTTCCCCTCGCTTTGGACCTTAGTCGGTACGAACTTATCTAAGGCGTACTGGACGATGTTTCTGAATTTTTTCCATTTTTGTTCCACATCCTCTTCCTCAGAAATGAACGTTTGATGGTGGTCACTCAGATATTCTGCGATTTGTGCCCTATCACTCTTGTTAAGCAAATAGATTTTCCTTCCTTTCTTGGCATTTCTTATTACACTTGTAGTCATTGATGCAACCACTGACTTATGATCACTGATACCCTCTTCTACATTCACGGAGTCGAAAAGTTCCGGTCTATTTGTTGCTATGAGGTCTAAAACGTTAGCTTCACGAGTTGGTTCTCTAACTATCTGCTCGAAGTAATTCTCGGACAAGGCAGTCAGGATAATGTCACAAGAGTCTCTGTCCCTGGCTCCAGTTCTGATTGTGTGACTATCCCATTCTATACCTGGTAGATTGAAGTCTCCCCCTATTACAATAGTATGATTACGAAACTTCTTCACGACGTTCTGCAGGTTCTCTCTGAGGCGCTCAACTACTACGGTTGCTGATGCAGGTGGCCTATAGAAGCATCCGACTATCATATCTGACCCACCTTTGATACTTAATTTAACCCAGATTATTTCACATTCGCATTCGCTAATAACTTCACTGGATATTATTGAATTCTTTACTGCTATAAATACTCCTCCACCATTGGCGTTTATCCTATCCTTGCGGTATATATTCCATTCTGTGTCTAGGATTTCGTTACTGTTCACTTCCGGTTTTAACCAACTTTCCGTTCCTAATACTATATGCGCACTATTTCCTTCAATAAGAGATACTAAGTCAGGAACCTTGCCCTGGATACTCCTGCAGTTTACCAATATTACGTTAACTTTTCCTGTTTTTGGTCTCTGAGGACGGACGTTCTTTATCAACGATGATAATGTTCTCTCTGGTAAGCCGTCAGGTATTTTATCGTTTCGCCCAAGGGGGGGTCCCTCTAACCTAAAAAACCCCCGTGTGCACGCCACACGTACTCTGCTACCCTAGTAGCTGCTTCCGGTGTGTAGTGCACGCCTGACCTGTCTAGGGGGGCCCTACAGTTCTCCACCCAATAACGGAGGTCGATGAATTTGCAACCATTATAGTCGCAGAGTCGTCTGAGCCTCTGGTTTAGACCCTCCACACGGCTCCAAACCAGAGGACCGCGATCGACTCTGGGCACTATGCTGCAGATATTAAGCTCAGCTTGCACTCCGCGTGCGATGCTGGTTGTCTTCACCAAATCAGCCAGCCGCCGGAAGGAACCAAGGATGGCCTCAGAACCCAAGCGGCAGGCGTCATTCGTTCCGACAAGTGCTACTATCTGCAGCCGGTCACACCCAGTGCGTTCAATAGCTGCCGGAAGGGCCTCCTCCACATTACGGACGAGACCCCCCGGCAAGCACACCGAGTGCACACTGGCATTCTTCCCCGACCTACCCGCTATTTTCCTGAGGGGCTCCATAACCCGCCTAACGTTGGAGCTCCCTATAACTAATAGGCCCGCCCTCTGTGACTGTCGGGACCTTGCCGGAGAATCGGCCACTGGCCCAACAGGCGAGGCATCCTGTGGTGGCTCGGAAACGATGTCATCACCACTAGGAAGCACCCCGTACCTGTTGGAAAGGGGTAAGGCAGCCGCCACGCGGCCAGATCCCACCTTCGCCTTTCGGCCAGGCACGCGCGAGCCCACCACTGTCCGCCATTCACCCTGGAGTGATGGCTGACCGGTAAGATGCTCACTGCCGGAAGACGCAGCGACATCAGGGGTTCCATGTGATTCCAAGGCCACCGAAGTAGGCATAGGTCTCACCACAGTTGCCCCAACGCCACTACGAGCCGACGCCTGCGCCTCGAGCTCGATGAGCCTAACAGACAAAGCCTCCACCTGTCCCCGAAGAGTGGCCAATTCTCCTTGCGTCCGCTCACAACAACCACAGTCCCTACACATGACTATGTTTACCCTACTCTATACGGTGACAAATTCCCAAGATAATCTTCTGATGAGCTACTCTGATAATCAAGAAACACTCACTGAAATACGAGACGCGAAAACTACGCTAGGTTTTCCCAGAAAAACTATTTAAAAGCTAAGCGCAGCAAATAAGTACAAAAACACTGTTATTGAAATAAAAGGTTCTACCTAGTAAGCACTCGAACACGCAAGAAATTACAAAAATAAACTAGTAATTACACAGATAACTGAAAATAAGTCGCTGCTGTTTGTAAAATATGTAAGAAGCAAACGGTGTACTCGCCTTAGTAGTAGCAGGAGCTAGCGATGCGCTCTCGCTGACGGTCTAACTGACACTGGACTTGTTAGTTCTGTCATGTCTTCACTTATGACTGAGATGTTGACGGCATATCCCAGTTGGCTCTTAGCCTAGCCATCGAATTTGTTGCAGCTACTGTTCAAGTTCACGTTTTTTAATATATTTTGCACAGCTATGCTAAACAGTGTTATAATACTTTACTAAGATGATATTATTGTATGTTACTGGCAAAGGTACGATCCTCACATTCGGCTACACTTTTTGACACTTAATTTCTCTCAGCAAAAATTCGAATTTTTAGGACACATCACCATCACCTCTACCAGCGCCATGATTGCGTAACTCTTACCCAATACGTTCGTATGTAAAGAGTTTTATGTTTATATTTCCAAAATTATAAAAGCCTTTATTTTCATTTTCTCTTGCAGTTCTTACGACGTCTGTAAGACCGAAATTGTTTTCTGTAAAGAGAAAACAAAATGCGAGCAAAACTGTGAGTCCTATGATTTATTCAGATATCAAGGTTGTGAGCTCTCCGCTTGCTCATTTCCATTATAACATTACTCCTCCCATTGTGGATTACTGATTGTTTCTTAATTACCATTACGTGTTGAGTTTTGTTATTTGGGCAGAAAAAGAGTTTAACATGGCCGAAATAGAGAAGAAATAAAATGCAGAACATCAACACCTAAAAAACCATTTCGAAAAAAAGGAGCTTGTTAACATTGTAACTCAACCAGCTGTCTCTCTGTATCCATCCGGCAAAATGTGAAGTCTATTTGATGCTATTGCCGAAGTTTTTATCCATTTACGGAAGCTATTTGCTCAATGTTTCGCCAACGGATAATGCAATCCGTATTCATTGAGTTGTTTGAAAGGCATGAGTGGTTTCATACCATGAAATAACTTGTACTATATAGCAAAAGCTTTAATCAGACTCAAGACTCCCTTGTTCCAACATTCGAACACAAGCCTCTTTCTAACTTACATCGGCATCAATGAATTCTCATCTTCACAAAGGAAGAAAGATTTTATTTATATGGCTCTGAGCACTAAGGGACTTAACTTCTGAGGTCATCAGTCCCCTAGAACTTAGAACGACTTAAACCTAACTAACCTAAGGACATCACACACATCCATGCCCGAGGCAGGATTCGAACCTGCGACCGTAGCAGTCGCGCGGTTCCAGACTGTAGCGCCTAGAACCGCCAGGCCACCCCGGCCGGCTTTTATTTATAGTTTATGAAGAAGCTCTCTAATTAATTGTTTTTTGGAATTACTACATTTATTTACTTTCCACAAAATTTCTAGTCGGTGTGATGAATGGGAGCTGGCCATAGTTGCAGAAAAATGTAAGTTAATGCGGGTGAATAGGAAGATCAAACCTCTAACGTTCGGTTACCGTATGACTAATGTCATGCTTGACACAGTCAAGTCGTTTAAATATCTGAGCGTAACGATGAACAACGACATGATATAGAACGAGCATATGAGAACTGCGGTAGGGAAGGCGAATGGTCGACTTCGGTTTATTGGGAGAATTTTAGGAAAGAGTGGCTTCTCTATATATACGTGGACAACAGTTCGTCATAGTACATAAAACTTCAGTTTCCAAAAATTTCACTACGTGATCACCCGACTGAAGAGCATGTTCCGCCACGGCTGACGAAATATATAAACATGGAGATAATTTTAACAGAAAAGAAGAAGCCATGAAACTCAACGATGTATAGACAGTGGCGCTACAGAATCGATGAGAAGTTTTTATCTTTGACGTACTATGATCGATACTTATATTTTATCCTTGACAAGGGTTATCTCTGCTATGACGTGAAATCCAGACCACGCCCACTTTCCACGGTATTTAGGCCGTACTTCGACGTCCGACTCGTCAGTCGGCAAGACTCAGCACAAGGAGGAGCACCTCCGAAGATGTCCAACGTAGCTTTGGACGAAACGTCAGGGATAGAAGAGTTCCATGGACCACGGCCATACAACCCGGAAGAATTCTCGGCAGCTGAATAACCAAGAGTGGCGCACGTTCTCAGATAGTCACGCTCTGCGAGCATATTGCAGCTAACACAAAACCAAACTGCCACGGACAGAGGCAGAAAGAAAGGAAGACTTTTTTTTTTTGAGCAACAAGAGACAGGGAGGGGGACCAGCTTATTTTAAGACGTTTTTTCACTGGTCGGCGCTCAGAGTATTAATTGTTGAGCCAACCAAAATAGTGTGTCAAACGAAAAATGCAGAGATGCAAGTCTTCCTTTTGGGAAGCAGACAACACAGTATCACTTCTTCAGCAGGGCTGTGCCAGAAATCTTCTCCGCACATTGTCAGCCGAGCGTCTCTGCAGCCAGGTGCCTTCGAGCGGATGAGCAGGTGTCTTAGAAATTTTCCGGCTGATCTGTACTTAGCTGCAAAAGCAAGCTGTTGATACGAAACCAATGACTGATTCCCCAGCCACGTCAGCCTCTATGTGCAAGTTAGCATGATCAGATATAGTCGCGGCAGTGAGATGAACTGCAGAGAAGTAGCCATTTTTACCGAGTTACAGTAATTTCGGGCTTCATTCTGAACACTTACTTGCAGTTTTGTGACCAATTTGCTTGCAACACGGGCCACAGATGCAAAGCATTTCCTCTTATAGTGCTATCTGCCTTGTAAAACAGACCTTGCGACAATCACGGCACGACTTCGAAAGTGTAAACTACTGGCCATTAAAATTGCTACACCACAACGATGACGTGCTACAGACGCGAAATTTAACCGACAGGAAGAAGATGCTGTGATATGCAAATGATTAGCTTTTCAGAGCATTCACACAATGTTGGCGCCGGAGGCGACACCTACAACGTGCTGACATGAGGAAAGTTTCCAACCAATAACTCATACACAAACACCAGTTGACCGGCGTTGCTTGGTGAAACGTTGCTGTGATGCCTCGTATAGGGAGGAGAAATGCGACCATCACGTTTCCGACTTTGATAAAGGTCGGATTGTAGCCTATCGCGATTCCGGTTTATCGTATCGCGACATTCTGCTCCGTTGGTCGGGATCCAATGCCTGTTAGCAAATATGGAATCGGTGGGTTCAGGAGGGTAATACGGAACGCCGTGCTGGATTCCAACGGCCTCGTATCACTAGCAGTCGAGATGACAGGCATCTTATCCGCATGGCTGTGACGGATCGTGCAGCCACGTCTCGATTCCAGAGTCAACAGACGGGGACGTTTGCAAGACAACAACCATCTGCACGAACAGGTCTACGACGTTTGCAGCAGCATGGACTATCAGCTCGGAGACCGGGGCTGCGATTACCTTTGACGCTGCATCACAGACATGAGCCCTTGCGATAGTGTACTCAACGACGAACCTGGGTGCACGAGTGGCAAACCGTCATTTTTTCGGATGAATCCAGGTTCCGTTTACAGCTTCATGATGGTCGCATCCGTGTTTGGCGACATCGCGGTGAACGCACATTGGAAGCGTGTATTCGTCATCGCCGTACTGCCGTATCACCCGGCGTGATGGTATGGGGTGCCATTGGTTACACGTCTCGGTCACCTCTTGGTCGCATTGACGGCACTTTGAACAGTGAACGTTACATTTCAGATGTGTTACGACCCGTGGCTCTACCCTTCATTCGATCCTTGCGAAACCCTATATTTCAGCTGGATAATGCACGATCGCATGTTGCAGGTCCTGTACGGGCCTTTCTGGATACAGAAAATGTTCGACTGCTGCCCTGGCCAGCACATTCTCCAGATCTCTCACCAACTGAAAACGTCTGGTCAATGGTGGCCGAGCAACTGGCTCGTCACAATACGCCAGTCACTACTTTTGATGAACTGTGGTATCGTGTTGAAGCTGCATGGGCAGCTGTACCTGTATACGCCATCCAAGCTCCGTTTGCCGTTATTACGGCCAGAGGTGGTTGTTCTGCGTACTGATTTCTCAGGATCTATGCACCCAAATTGCGTGAAAATGTAATCACATGTCAGTTCTAGTACAATGTATTTATCCAATGAATACCCGTTTATCATCTGCATTTCTTCTTGGTGTAGCAATTTTAATGGCCAGTAGTGTAATTGTTTTAAACTAACCCCAAATTCCTTAACCAGACTTGACAAGGTATTATTTTGGCATTTTCAAAGTTCTTCAGATCAGTTATCTCGCACTTTGATGTAATAGACTGAATTAATTGTGATTCTTGGTTAATTTTGAAGAAAACGGATTCCTTGCTTGTATTTTTCCAGGGCAACAATTTAATTATGTCAGATCAACAGGACCACTGTGCATATCTATAGTTAAAATGCACCCCATGTACCCTTCCAACATCTCAAATGAACACTAGGTAACGTACAGTCGTGGACAAAACGAGCGAGACCCCTCGCCTTTTCGTTATGGTAATCCGCACAGCTTTAAAGTCTGCTACACAACATAACAGGCAAGGCGACCAAGTGCTACCAACATACTATGCACAGACAGATAGACGATCAAGAAAGTGAGACTACTAGGGTTCCATTTTTACCGATTTAGGTGACGAAATCCTAACAACGAAAATAGCTGCGATAGTTACTAAAGATGACGGCCGCATAAATAATTCCCCCTACTCTTTATTCGAAATCTTCTAGTTGCAGTCGATAAATCAGCATATTACTCGTAGCTACGCTTTCGCTCCAAATCACGTTTACAGGAATGCAAATAAAATTCATTTGCCTATACAGGTGGTACCTCAGATCACAGTATTAATGCCACCCTGTTTTAGAAATGCGAGCATTCCCATTGCTAGCTAGCTTAAGACACACTTTGGCTAATGAACGTTTTCTGTCTGTGACGAGTCTAATGGAGAATTTGAAACATCGTAAAATACGTTTGGCAGCTATATAGCCGTTTATTTGCCTACTTTTTCCGGTTCTGTCAATAACTGAATGATTTTTAACTCAATTTCGTTATGAATCTTCATGCATTGCTAAATTTGCACACTTTCATGGTAGGTCAACAACGGTAATCCAGTATGACTGGTCTGGACCGTTTCGTGGCCGAATGCGCATAATGTTTTGCTACTTCCTAACGATCTGGGACACTTTGTCTTACTAAAACAGTTATGTTATCTGGATAAGCTGAAATTCATTTTTATTAGTACGGTTCTAGGCGCTACAGTCTGGAACCGCGCGACCGCTACGGTCGCAGGTTCGAATCCTGTCTCGGGCATGGATGTTTGTGATGTCTTAGGTTAGTTAGGTTTAAGTAATTCTAAGTTCTAGGGACTGATTACCTCAGAAGTCCCAAAGTGCTGCCGGCCGCGGTGGTCTAGCGGTTCTAGTCGCTCAGTCCGGAACCGCGTGACTGCTACGGTCGCAGGTTCGAATCCTGCCTCGGGCATGGATGTGTGTGATGTCCTTAGGTTAGTTAGGTTTAAGTAGTTCTAAGTTCTAGGGGACTGATGACCACAGATGTTAAGTCCCATAGTGCTCAGAGCCATTTGAACCATTTGAACCCATTGTGCTAAGAGCCATTTGAACCATTTTTTGAAAACTGACAAAGTTTGGATAGTTTTTCAATTTCACGCCTGTCGTAGTATGTTGGTAGCACTTCGTCGCCTTGCCTGTTATGCTGTGTAGCAGACGTTAAAGCTGTGCGGATCAGCATAACGAAAAGGCGAGGGGTCTCGCTCGTTTTGTCCACGACTGTACACCATTCACACGGAGCGATAGTAAATAAATTCCTATTATAGACCACAAGGTGATAGAAAATCGTTGCTGATAGCTTGAATCGAGCGTAGTGTATGGACCTTCACCGCGACGGGCGTAAGCAATCACCGCGGTTGGAAGAGGCCTCATGAGTAAAGAATACGAACTGTAAGAACATCAGCACAGCAATCCTGCGCTGGATGATCGTTTTGGCAGAACAAAACTGTGGGGGTAATCTCATTTAGTCCCACTGGTTGCGCACAATGTTTACGACAGAAGTGTAATTGCTACTCCACCAACACTTTCCGCACGGCATTGTCCGAAGTGTACATTTTACATTTTGAGGACAATTCGATAGACGCTTACTGATGAATGTTCTTCTATACGATTCCGCACCATATTCTCGAATTCCACTGTGTGATACAGTTTCTTTTTGTTTTTCTTGGAACTTGGCTCTCTGTGGTTGCAACAACGCAATATCTTACAGTTTTCTGTTCGCTGTGATACGCTTCTTTCAGTTGCTAATCTGCTTACTCTTAACTGAACCTTCCTTATTAGTAGACACAGAGGAGTGGCGGGCTATTGTGACAGACTCTTTACGTGGGAGCGACAATAGAGTGAGGCTACGGACCAAACCGCCTCGAGTCCAGTGGCGTAACTAAGCTGGGGTAACCGGGGCCCCTGCGGATGAGGTACCTAAGACAAGAGAAAAAATTAAAATGGAAAAGTTAGTAAAATCGATTAGCCAACTGAAGTATTTCCCTATATTCAAATAATCATAGTTGATTTTGGAAATCATTCTGACGTAAAAATATGCGAATCATTTAGTCACCAGTAGCTGGCTGAAGATACTGCATTCTGTGCGTCTACATCCTCGTAAACAAAAGCGGACTAACACGCAGAGTTGATCACAGAAACGTTATATGTAATTGAATCTGAAATGGATTAAAGTTATTGGTATTTTCAGTTATTACACTCTTTGCACACAATACTGAAAGCTACGAGGGGCGTTCTGAAAGAAAGTTTCGTCATTGTTTCTCAAAGAGAAAGTGGTACATCAGGTGATATGAACAAACGCCATGTGAATCCACGTCGTTGCTATTTCAATGACCGAAGGGGCGTTGACGGAATAGGAACGACGCATGCGCAGAGTGCCGAAGGAGAGAGCAGCAGCAGACAAACGTGCCCGAGGTTGTTCTAGCACACATCACGATGGCAGACGGACGTGGTCGCCAATGGAGGTGCGTGCTGTTGTCCGCTATGAATGGGTACGTGGGACTAGTGTACCCGGGTTCGATTCCCGGCGGGGTCAGGGATTTTCTCTGCCTCGTGATGGCTGGGTGTTGTGTGCTGTCCTTAGTTAGGTTTAAGTAGTTCTAAGTTCTAGGGGACTTATGACCACAGCAGTTGAGTCCCATAGTGCTCAGAGCCATTTGAACCATTTGACTAGTGTATCCGTCATCCATGTACGTTTACAGACTATGCGTGACTAAAAGGTTATGTCTAGTCAAATGGTTGGTCGCTGGTGTTGCATGTTCAAAGAAGGAAGGCAGAGTGTGGAAGACAAAGGTCGAAGTGGGCGACCCCCCACATCCACGAACAAAAACAATATTGCTAGAGTACAGGACATGGTGTTAGCGGACAAGAGCGTAATGTTGTCAGACGTGATGTGTGGCGTCCACACAGCGTCTTGACCGTGATCAGGCCCATTGCACGGTCCGTGATATGTTGGGTTAGTGCAAAGGCCCTATAATGTGGGTGCCGAGAAGCCAGACTCCGAATCACAAGAGTGCACGAATGGAAATCAGCCTCAATCACTTGCTGCGGTACGTGCGAGAGGGAAAAGAGTTCCTGTTCAGAATCATCAGGCAATGAGACATGGGTGCACCACTTTACCCCAGAATCCGAGGCCACCTCAATGAAGTGGGAGAACACCAGTTCACCAGTGAGGAAAAAAATCAATTTGTCGCCCTCCGCAGGAAAGGTCTGGCCGCAGTGTTCGGGAACATGAAAGGTGTGAGACTCCCAGATTTCCTCCAGTAAGGAACCCTCAATGGGACACGCTACTGCAAGGCTGTCAACAGACTTAGGTCAGCCATTTTACGAAATAGACAGGAGCTCTTGAATGAAGGTGTTGTGCTCTTGGACGGCAACGAAGAACCACACACAGCAACGCTCACACAGTATCAGATTCGCCGAAAAGCATGGGAAACATTGGATCACCCTCCCTACAGCCCCAATCTTGCACCATTGGACGTACACCGGTTCCCTGCACTGAAAGCAGCACTCTCGGAACGTCATTTCCAAACCAACGCTGAGATGGAGCAGATGGTGGGACAATTCCTTGCATCGCAGGGCATCGAGTTTTACCAGAGTGGTTTCTTCAAACTGATTGTACGCTACGATAGATGTCTCAATGTAGGTGGTGACTATTTAGAAAAGTAGTGATAGATGTATACTTCGTGATGCCATGGTGTTTTTGCTTTTGGCAATAAAATTTCCGTGTCAAAAACAATGATGAAACTTACTTTCGTAACGTCGTCGTAAGGTTGGTAGCAACCGGAAGTAACTGAATGCCAGTCGTAAATCATACAAAGTTTTCGAGTTCTATCGAGACAACTATTCCCGTCAGCCACTGCTCCAACATTCTTCTCAGAGTTAACGATTGATACTTGTGTCAAATAAGGTTCAAATGGTTCAAATGGCTCTGAGCACAATGGGACTCAACTGCTGTGGTCATAAGTCCCCTAGAACTTAGAACTACTTAAACCTAACTAACCTAAGGACAGCACACAACACCCAGCCATCACGAGGCAGAGAAAATCCCTGACCCCGCCGGGAATCGAACCCGGGAACCCGGGCGTGGGAAGCGAGAACGCTACCACACGACCACGAGATGCGGGCGTCAAATAAGGTGCACACGATGACGTGGGAGCTCATGTATAAATGATACTGCTGCAAATTACTTATCACTGAAATGAAACACAGCAGGAAATAACGACGATCGCAGCCGCAGGGTATATTGTACACATCACTTGATCGCCAAAGTTGGAAGAGAGAATAATCAACGTGTTGGCAGCTCGAATTCCAGCAAAACTCTATCTCTTCATGACTAGGGAGACGAAAAGCCAGAAAATGTAATCGCGCTGTACTGGATTTTTGGACATGAGCTGCACTGGCACAAAGACGGAAGCTGACCCATCTTATTTAATTATACGTGAGAAGCCAAACAGTTTCAAATTGCATGTCATTCCGTTTGTAAGATATCTGTGATGTAAAAGACACATTAAACATCTGAGAAAAACACAGCTTAATTTTTGAAATTCGTTTACATTCGACACATATTCTTATAAATATGTGCAATTTCTTATGATGTATGTCGAGAAAAATGAGTGTTTGAAGACACCATAGTGACTCACTAGAATTGTCGAACAATGTCTGTGCAAATGAATACAGAGATCACTTGGCACCGGAAATTCGTAAGAGAATGTATAATTTGTATTTTCCTGTTTTCCTGTGATTATAAGAGTTACAAAATTCATTCTCATTAAAAAAAAAATTACAAACTGATAATCAGTCTGGATAAGTGGCTTGCAAAATCAGATTACCCTGAATGTAACTGCAGTGTTTAAGTTCTCCATTTTCATTAAATATACATGGCAATGAGAATGTGTTATGCGTACACAAAAAGGTACAATCGATTTAACGCCTGTCTTTCAGGTGCCACGGATTGACAGAACTCTGGTATTTGTTGATGACTTACCTTCTGATTGCTATTTGTCCCGTGTTCTTCCTACGTTTCACAGTTGTCTAAGGATTTTTGAAAACAGAGACGAACACATTCATGCTATACACTCGCCAGTCGCCTTGTCTCAGACTGTTGCTAAGCAACGGTGTGAGCCGCTGAAAAAAATCTCTGTACTGTTGAGAGTTGCGTCAAGTCGCGATGTGTTGTTTGAGAGCAGATCACACAATTCCAGCGATAATAGTAGAGGCGTAATGAGATTGGGACGACCAACGAAGTGCCACCAAAGATAAGTCTCCTGTGGAATGGGAAAAAAAGTAGAAAAAATAAGTAATTAAAATATTTTCTCTAATTGGAAAATTTAGTAAAATCACAAAAGTCTTTCGCTCTGTTAAAATAATGAAAGATCGTTTTGGAAATCACTGTGACCTAGAAACATGTGAATAATTTACCTACTTTTTCTGCTTTAAGCTGCGAACATCAGTTAACTGAATGTGTAGGACGAAAGGTCCTAGATTTGAGCAAGTGTTCCGATTGTCGTCAGTGGAGTATACAATGGTGCGCATAAAATAAGAGCACAACAATTTAAATTTGCTCCTTAAACGTGCTTTAGAGGCTAAGAGGCTAATTTCCAAAGAGCGCTGTATTTCGAATCAGTTGTGAACATCAAGTTTTCCGGTCACAGCGTGATACAGTGGTAGGATTCAAAAGCTCGGTCCGTGATTACTTCCAAGATAACGCGTAAGACATGAAATCCAACATATTGGACTGGCAGTTTAGAAACAACTATACTCTTATTGTTAGACTCACTGCCGTTCTTAAGACTCTGACCGGCATTATTGGTAAGAGTAAGATCTGTAACGAACGAAATGTAGTAAAAAGTGTTTAAAAATATCTCTCCTTTCTCAGGTCCAATATGAGTTGAAAGAATTAGCATAATACACCACCTAAGTAAGGCCTTTCAGTCTGAGACTATGAACGTGGCAGCTGCGTATGGCTTCTTAGGCACCACGCTGGCAGGAACAAGGATGGAGGATTAGGGTTCACCGACCCGTCGACGGCGAAGTCGCTAGTGACAGAGCGCCAACCCGAGTAGGGGAGGATATATAGGGCTATCGGTCGTATCCTTTTCAAAGGAACTATCCCCGGATTACTCTTAAGCGATTGGGTGGGGGGCGGGAATCAGGGAGAACATCATTCTCGACGTGTGGACTGGGACGTAAACCGCACTCCCCGTGAATGCGAGTCCAGTGTCTCACCACTGCGACATGACACTTGGTTTTTCAGTTGTTTGGCCATAGTGTCCGTAGTTGCTTTATAATTCATGAGGGTATTTTTGATCAGTCGTTGCAACTACAAAAATGCGTGATTTTTTTCACCAGACGTGTTTCAGTTTATTGAGGTAAGGCATCGTCAGTGGTCTGTAATTAAGTTTATTTACATTTTGATTTGCTTTTTAGATCGAAAAACTGTTCATTAAGAATAGGTTGGTTTGTATTTACGGTGATTTTTCGGCTGCTTTCTCGCTTACATCGGAAAATGCCGTCTGTTAGCACATCGTTGTTTCTCTGTATTAGACACGGATAATTTTAGTCTACTTTTTGGATGTTCTGCAGCACCATGCATTTCTTACAACACACTTTCATGCACACCACTGTATTCTGTTTGTTTTGGTACTTCAAGTATGTGTTGATGTTTGTGTTTTTTTTTGGTGTTGCCAATGTAACCTTTCCACTACTTTGTCTTTGATCTACAAATATTCTTTTTTAAATTAGATTATTGTATATGTGTAGTTCTATTTAAGTATGTTTCTGTGTATGTATATACTATGTAAGAGTGGAGAAGGAATAGCGACGGATGATTTTTTTTTTTTTTAGGAGAAATCATGATGAGTGTACATAAGTACATAGCAGTATGATGGAGTGTGGGTTAGAGTAGAAGCTGAGGAGCGAGAGGTGAAATGCAACTAATACCATTGTAGACAAGGGAGACAAACTACAAACTAAACAAAAAAAAGGGCAAATAAGGAAGCAAACTAATCAAACCACACTAACTCGTACGACATGCACTACAACAAAAAAATGGCGTACAGTGACCTACCACAAAAAATTCACTCATAAAATAGGAAACATATTCAAGCAACAGGGCATAAACATTGCTTACAAAACAAAAACATTACCATACAAAAGCACATCCCGAAACTAAAATTAAAACTGGATAGTACCGACAATATGGTATGTATCAGCTCAGTTGCAGAGATTGTGAGAAGATATACATTGGAATGAATGGCAGGACATTTGACACAAGATATAAAGAACACATCAGAGCATTCAAATACGGTACAAGTCATTCAACATTTGCGGATCATCTAAAATAAGAACACCGTAGATCAAGCAATATTGAAAACGATATGAATATCATAAAAACCAGTAACGGCAGACAAGTCCTTCCTTTCCAAGAAAATTTCCACATACAAAAAGCATTAACACAAAATGACCAGATAAATATTGGAAACAAGACTCTATAAAGAATAATTGATGAAATCACATGAGAAAGAAAAGAGCGTTTCCATCCTTTACCCCCTCCCACTCTCCCACAACCGCCCCCCTCCCCTCTCTCACAGTAGTTTCATTTCACCTCTCGCTTCTCACCTTCCCCTCTAACCCACACTCCATCACACTGCTATGTCCACTCATCATGGTTTCTCCTAAAAAAAAAAAAAAAAAAATCCATCGCTATTCCTTCTCTACTCTTACACAGTATATACATACACAGAAACATACTTAAATAGAACTACACATATACAATAATCTAATTTAAAAAATAATATTTGTAGGTCAAACACAAAGTAATGGAAAGGTTATGTTGGCAACACTACAAAACACAAACATCAACACATACTTGAAGTACGAAAACAAACAGAATACAGTGGTTTGAATAAAAGTGCGTTGTGAGAAATTCATTATGCTGCAAAACATCAAAAAGTAGACGAAAATTATCAGCGTCTAACACAGAAAAACAACGATGTGCTAGCAGATAGCATTTCCCGATGTAAGCGAGAAAGGAGCGAAAAATCACCTTAAGTAGAAACCAACCTATTCTTAACGAACTGTTCTTCGATCTAAAAAGCAAATCAAAATATAAATAAACTTCATTACAGACCACTGATGATGCTTTACCTCAACAAAGCGAAACGTGTCTGGTGAAAAAATCATGCATTTTGTAGTTGCAACGACGGATCAAAAATACTCTCATGAATGACGCTTGGTGTCTGTCCGACAAGACAAGGATGCTGTCTACCACCTACTCTTTTCAGCCTCTACTTGGAAAATTTGATTGACCAATGATCATTAGATGACAAAGGAGTAGAAATTGGAGGATGAAGAGCAGGGTGTTTGAGGTTTGCTGATGACATGGTCCTTGTAGCAATAGGGGGAAAAGAATTACAGGATTTGGTGGACACCATTGAAACTAACGGAAAAAAATATGGAATGAAAATTAACACAAATAAAACAAAAGTACTGGCACTAGGAGGAAATAAGGAAATAAAAATTATGCTCAATGGAGAAATACTAGAATAGGTGCAAAATTTTAAGTATCTTGGAAGCAGGATAGACACTGACTGGAAGAGCACCACAGAAATTAAAACAAGGATAGCAATGGCAAAAGAGGCGTTTTATAAGAAAAGGAGAATTTTCTGCAACGGTCTGGAGAGAGAACTCAGGAAGAGACTCATAAAATGTCTTGTATGGAGTGTTCTTCTATATTGCTCATGGACTATGAGGAAGGGAGACAGAGAAAGACTGGAGGCTTTTGAGATCTGGACATGGCGGAGGATGGAAAGAATAAATTGGATGGACAGAGTAAAAAATGAAGAGGTACTGAGAAGAGTGTAAGAGAAAAGACAGTTACTAGATGTAAAAAGAGAAGAAAAAGAAATTGGATTGGGCATATATTAACAAAGAATGACGGTCTAATAAAAACAGTTTAGAAGGTTATGTACAAGGGAAAAGGAAGCGAAGAAGGAAGAGATTCCAGATACTGGATGACATGATGGACGGTACAACATACAGCAGCCTTAAGAAGGATCAAAAGATCGCAGAAAATGGAGAGGCAAAGGGCCTGCTAATATAGCAGATAACTGATGATGATGATCTATCGGGAATAGCTATCTTCAAAGACTCATGAAACAAACCACGTGAAGAAATTTTCAGCGCCTGTGAAAGACGGGCCATTGAGTGCAAAGCCATACACATTATAAAAATCGATGTACGTGAACACGAGAACGTATTATGTATATAAGTATGTATCTTTGCTCCACATCTCCTCCGAAACCACTGGACCGATTCACCCAAACGTGGTACACATATCACTTACTGTCTGAAAGAATAACTCGGTGGATAAAAGCCACGTACCTATCAAACGGTTAGGGGTGAGGTTGAAAAAGAAACATAACCTACAATGCGCAAATATCCGTGCGTATATGAGACTGAGAACTCTTACTGACTTGCGACAAACTTTACACATAACTCCAAACACAAAGCTTCTTCTCGTTGACAGGCTCCGCAAAATGATGAAAGGAAAAAAGTTTATCGCTTAACTACATTTTCTTCGTTCATACAGTAAAACTACCGCATCAGACATGACGTTTTAATTTATTACTTATTTATTACAAAAACCATTCAAGAAACGATTTTCAGACACAAGTAACAAATATCACTAAATGTACCTGCAAAATTGTATCATTGTACGACACATTCCAGAATGAGATTTTCACTCTGCAGCGGAGTGTGCATTGATATGAAACTTCCTGGCAGATTAAAACTGTGTGCCGGACCGAGACTCGAACTCGGGACCTTTGCCTTTCGCGGGCAAGTGCTCTACCAACTTTTTTTTTTAATCTCATTTTGTTCTATATTGTTCGTTGAATTTGTTCGTGGCGGACCTCCGATGACACCCATTCAGGTTCTCCGCATATCTGTTCACTCAGTTTTTTTATTACATAGGGTAGTTTAACGCTCTGACCGAACACGCTGAGCTACCGTGCCGGCGAGCTAACTGAGCTACCCAAGCACGACTCACGCCCCGTCCTCACAGCTTTACTTCTGCCAGTACCTCGTCTCCCACCTTCCAAACTTTACAGACGCTCTCCTGCTAACCTTGCAGAACTAGCACTCCTGAAAGAAAGTTCGAGTCTCGGTCCGGCACACAGTTTTAATCTGCCAGGAAGTTTCATATCAGCGCACACTCCGCTGCAGAGTGAAAATCTCATTCTGGAAACATCCCCCAGGCTGTGGCTAAGCCATGTCTCCGCAATATCCTTTCTTTCAGGAGTGCTAGTTCTGCAAGGTTAGCAGCAGAGCTTCTGTAAAGTTTGGAAGGTAGGAGACGAGGTACTGGCAGAAGTAAAGCTGTGAGGACGGGGCGTGAGTCGTGCTTGGGTAGCTCAGTTGGTAGAGCACTTGCCCGCGAAAGGCAAAGGTCTTGAGTTCGAGTCTCGGTCCGGCACGTAGTTTTAATCTGCCGGGAAGTTTCGTACGACACATTGTTCAGAAGATATGACGTCATAAACACTGAGATGCCTGAAAAACTGCCACTTCATGCATGACGTTTTTATTGATTACGTCTTTACTACTAACTCTAACACTTTGCAGACAGTATTGAAAAATGCCACTCAATTTACCTTGAAAATATTACTGCAAGACACATCGTTCAGGAGATATGACATCATAAAGATTGAACAGCGTATAAAAGAAACTGCAAGGCAAAATCCGCTACAGATACAAGAGGAATATGTGTACAAATATGTACGACATACAGTAAATTATGTGACATACGTGTATTCCGGGGCACAGCCACAGATCAAAAGGTTCCGTGGATTGATTTCAACTAACCTTGGTACACATATTATTACCTAGGAAGCAATGCTGTGGCGGCAGGAAACACGAGCCTGCTATTGTGTTGGATGTCAGGAGGAGAGAAGGAGGTGGATAGAGGGAGGCAGAGGAGGAAATAGAGAAAGGGAGGAGAATGAGATGGACGAGGGGGGGGGGGCAGGAGGAGCTGAACAGATATAGTGGGAGGAGGTGACGTAAGAGAGGGGAGTGGGAGGAGGAGATTAACTTAGGGGAGGTGAGAAGATAAACTTCGAGGGGAAGGGGGAGGAAGAGGTGAACTTAGAATGGGGGAATCCTTAACCGCGCGGGGTAGCCGCGCGGCCTGCGGCATCTTGAACGGTCCGCGCGGCTCCCTCCTTCGGAGGTTCGAGTGCTCCCTCGGGCATGGGTGTGTGTGTGTTGTCCTTAGCGTAAGTTAGTTTAAGTTAGAATAAGGAGCGTGTAAGCTTAGGGACCGATGACCTCAGCAGTTTGGTCCCATAAGATCTTACCACAAATTTCCACAAAATTTCCAGAATCCTGATGATAACGGAGACACTTTACAGCATATTTCTCTGTGCTAAGTCAATTTATATACTACATTTTCGCCTCCTGCCGGATTTTACGTGAGTATCTGAAGCGTAAAAAAAGGGTAACTTTGAAACCTCTGTATCGCGGAAACGGATAAAGATATCAAGAAAATTTTCAAGGTTGTTCGAGATCAGGATCTTAGGAATATATTGTAACAATTGTACGCATTTACTGTGCACAGTCGTCTTAGAATCTGCGGCTCGGTTTTGGTACCCAAAAACCATATTTTTCGGTTTTCTCAGGAAATGACAACGGAAAAAAAAATCGGTTTTCTCGATGTGTCTAAGCTGGAGGAAGTGTGTAATATTCAAACTTTGACCCTCTACTATAGGATAGTTACAGTAAACCTACCCTTACATTAGGTATCAAATGGTTCCTAGCCCAAGGGCTGTCCAAAACACTCGACCATACGTTTATATCACCAATAGAACTCGAGGTATGAGCCCGGGGAAAATCCCATTTTTATGCGCAGTGTTTTGGAACGTATTAGGTAACGCATGTCAAAAGCCTATCTATAAACTGGGAAAAATTTATAAGATTATATTTCGCTGCACAAAGTATTTAAAGTAAAGTAGACTGTAATTTTAAGTTTTCCATAGCCATTTGCTTTTTGGCTCAAGAGGAAAGCGTCTGTGGTATGGTGTGTGTGTGTGTGTGTGTGCGTGTGTGTGTGTGTGTGTGTGTGTGTGTGTGTGTGTATGAGGAGAAGAGGGAGGGAGAGGAGGGTTGGCTGTGAAAGACGATGCGTATGCTACGTTTTGTTGAGTTGGGAATGAGGTGGATTGGGGATGGGCTACCAAGAGCCGGCCGCAGTGGCCGAGCGGTTCTAGGCGCTTCAGTCCGGAACCGCGCTGCTGCTACAGTCGCAGTTTCGATTCCTGCCTCGGGCGTGGATATGTGTGATGTCCTTAGGTTAGTCAGCTTTAAGTAGTTCTAAGTCTAGGGGACTGATGACCTCAGGTGTTAAGTCCCATAGTGCTTAGAACCATCTGAACCATTCTAGCAACTAAGAGCGGGAGAGGGACCCACTTCGCTTGCTGTTGAGCCCTCATGACTTCAGTGACGCTCTTGCTTCGGTTCTGTGATTGTAGACTGGCCGGACGCTGGTGTTCCAACGGAAACTCCGTTGCTACGTTAGCTCGTGAGCGTGCTGAAGGTGCGAACACGATTTAATTGTTGTCCGCGACCCACACCCGCCGGGCTCACAGAGTAAACAGAGCTGCAGCGAGGGCAGGATACCGTCCTGTTTACATAGCATCGTCTGATACCGGGTGGAGGGGTAACAGCCACGATGTGGCCGAGGCTGCGACACTCTCGCAGGCCGTGAATAACGTTCACTTTAAATATTCAGACCAACGAAAATGCATGTTTTTTTTCAAAATTGCAATTCTTTTGAATTGAGAAATGATAGCTTAGTATTCTTCCTAAAAAGCTGGACTCGTATTCATGAGCAGCGGGCTTAAAAAGCTCCAGCAAATCATCCTGATTTAATTAGTCTGCAGTTTCTTTAAATCCAGTCGAAGTACCACAAGATGTTTCATGCGGACCGCCACGACTTCATCTCATGTTCCAACCTCTTCATCTCAGAGCAGTACTTGCAATTCATCGTCCTCAATTGTTTGTTGGGTGTATCCCGATCTCTATCTTCTCCGACAGTGTTAGTCCTCTGCGTCACCCCTCTAGTACGGAGGAAATGATTCCATATCTTGACCTGTAACTGCTAACACAGAGTCCGACAGTCCCAACACATTTAGTTTAGCTAAATATACATGAAAAAAGTTGGCAACACTCCCTGACGTCTAGCAGTCCTCTCTCAAATCTGTTTACTTCCGGTCACCAGTTTTTCATTCTTGTACTCCTCATTGTTATTAGCGTTTGTCAGTTATTTAGTGGCTGGGGAGTTCCTAGACCCCCACGTTAACCCTTGCATTACAAGATAGTGCCGAATAAGTAGGTGTAAATTCGCATACTCTTGCTTCAAATGGCACGGAAGGATTTTCTTTGGGAAATTGGTTTCGGCTTGGTGCAAGACCAGGTAAAGAAGAGAGCAATAATGGATTGTTTATCCAGCGAAATTCACCAAAGGACAGCAGAAATGAGTGGATCAACATCTGCTGTCAATGACAAACCAGCACAAAAAGACGTGCCAGCAGCGAAAAGAAGGTGCATCATCTGGCCCAGAAATAAGGATGTAAAAACTCAGTTCACTTGTCATCAGTGTCGAAAACATATGTGCATCAAACATTTCCTTACAGTCTGTGGTCAGTGTCTAAATGGTAATTACACTGAGTCATCAGAAGAAGAGTGTTGAATTACTGAATGTTCAGTTTATATTCTGTAACCATAATTGTAGGTATTATCTTTTATCTAATAGAATAAACTGCATTATTTCTTCAAATAAGCGTTAATTGATTCAATTTCACTATTTATATTGTTGCTTCTACATTAATTTGTATTAAATAATCTAGTCATTAATGTTAAACGTATGTAGCAACATTAATATATCATGGCGATCCACTCGACCCACGTTACTACTTGTATAAAATAATGTCACGTTAACATAAGGAAGGTTAACAAAGTCGTACCACTTAATTTTGTACGTTTTTGTCATTGTTGCTTCCCTGACTGCATTGCTTTCGTGTAAAAGAAACATACTGGTTCAACTGGCTCTGAGCACTATGGGACTCAACTGCTGAGGTCATAAGTCCCCTAGAACTTAGAACTACTTAAACCTAACTAACCTAAGGACAACACACACATCCATGCCCGAGGCAGGATTCGAACCTGCGACCGTAGCGGTCGCGCGGTTCCAGACTTACGCGCCAGAATCGCTCGGCCACCAGCGGCCGGCAAGAAACATACCCCCTTCAGTCACAACTCGTGATTTTTCTTTTACCTATAACGTCTGCAGAAGTAATTGGATTGCAAAAGACATCTGTGTTAAATAACAATGTAACATCTTTGTATCGTGTTAGGAAGAACATCATTTGCATCCATGTAGAAATGTGAAATGTTTACACATAGAGTAGAAATATCTCAGGAGTGAACATTCCATTCTGCACGTGTTGTCGACATTAAATCGGATGACGCTGTTTGCTTAAAGCCAGTTCCCATCGGCCGTCACGTCACTTCACTTGACATCAGAACATTCCACAATGCTTTCCAAATGGCAGCATTCACACAGGTCGCCAGGCGACCGTCGCGTCTGATCACGGCCCGTCAAGTTTTCTTGGAAAGAAAGTTTAGGCGATATCGGTATCTGGTAATATACTAAATTATAATTTCGCCACACTCACTCCTTTTATCGTAGTGGATTTCGTGTTTTTGTGTGTCCGTAACCATTGTAATTTTTTTTAATGTTTGGTTTTCATGCAGATCGCAAATATTTTGTGACGAATTGGATATTTCTTCCATCGAGTGTTCCTACACAATCGAGGTCAGATAGCTGAAAGCGAGAAATTAGTTCCGCAATTCCGATACCAAATTTTGACTTTTTGTACGACGGGTGGTGACTTATAACCTGACGTCTTTCGGTACTGGGGTAAGCGAACTGACGTGACATGCAGTGACGGACAGTGTATGCTGTTGTGACGTGATGATTGTCCATTTTGCTCTTCAAAGCTAAAAGCCTCGTTTGTTATGCAACCAAATCCACAGCACCTACAAAGGTTATCCGTCTTTACCAGCGATGTAATGAGATTCAAAATTTCTAGGACGCTTTACGGACAAACCTACGTTGTCACGAGATCACTTGTTATGGTGCTAATGTATGTTGACAGAACAAAATCAGTTCTACGCATCTGAATATTCACTCCAGAGATATTTCTACTCTGTGTGTTTGCATCTGGATATGCTTCGAATTAATTGAATGTTGTTTACACATGTGCTGTGAGACGAGAAGTATGTATATTTATTTTAATATGTCTTCACACAGTGTGACTAAAAGCTGAGTAACCGCTGCTGGAAACAGTTATTAATTCTTGGTTTTTGGCTCATTTTTATAAAAACGGTAGTCACAATGTGCCACCTTGTAATGTATGTATGTACTCTTAACAGGATCTGTCATAACCTGTTTTCAAAAATTGATTTACACGGATCATGTACCCTAGGGTTCGAAATGCATCCTGTACTGAACTAAAAATCACGTTTTCTGATTGAAGGCAGTTTGTTTTCTTTTTTTACGAATGAACTACCATTCGACACCTTATTCTATTCAGTGTTTGATCTTTTATTCTGCTGATAACCTTCTCATTTATTATTTTATCAGTCTACTTAATTTTTAGCGTCGTCGTGTAACATACTATTTCAAGTGATTCGATTCTCTTCTTTTCAAGTTTTTTCACGATCTATGATCATTTTCCGAACGACGCTGCGCTCCAGATGTTTTAAGGGTTGTGGAATTCAGATTCAAATGCAGGAATGGAAAGGAACAACTTTTATTGCGTCTTAACACAAAACCAAAGTATTGGGTGGTTGCTTGGCTGGTGATTTGGGGGAGGGGACCAAACAGCGAGGTCGTCTGTCCCAGAGGATTAGGGAAGCATGGGGAAGAAAGTCGACCGTGCCCTTTCAAAGGGACCATCCCCGCATTTGCCTGAATTGATTTAGGGAAATCACGGAAGATCTAAATCAGGATGGCCGGAAGCGGGTTTGAACCCTCGACCTTCCGAATGTGAATCTAGTGTGCTAGCCACTGTGCCACCTCATTCGGTCAAAGTGTACTGAGCGACGGACACACAACGAATAGACAAAAGGAGGCTACGCCCAAGGAACATCAAAATAAATGCGACGTTAGCGGCATCAATAATCTAGGCGGGGATATTTTAAAAGCAAAAATAACATTGCATTACCAACACTACCACAGTTCTGAGTATCTTAAAATCTATTTCTGACAATGTTCGAACTTCTGCGCAACATCACAAACCTATGTTTCCGCAATGGTTTGGTGAAAGTGTTAGCATACCTTTTTTCGCTTTTACATACTCAATAATGATCACTCCCACCTCATACTGTTCTCATGGCCGGCCGGGGTGGCCGAGCGGTTCTGGCGCTACAGTCTGGAACCGCGCGACCGCTACGGTCGCAGGTTCGAATCCTGCCTCGGGCATGGATGTGTGTGTTGTCCTTAGGTTAGTTAGGTTTGAGTAGTTCTACGTTCTAGGGGACTTATGACCTCAGCAGTTGAGTCCCATAGTGCTCAGAGCCATTTGAACCATTTTGAACGGTTCTCATGTGAAATTATATCGAATGTCAAGGTCTTCAATCCTTCATGAAATTCGGGATTTTTATGAGTCTTATCTCACTATCCATATAAAATTTTATTGCTTGATCACACTTATTTACAAAATCGCTCAGCACATTTCGCAGTCGGATCACAGTTATTACAGCTCTTACAGGCATACTGGCTGGCAAGTATTCCGCTTCGGTGTTGCTCAAGGGCATCATTCTTTGATGCTGAAAGGGCCACGTCATCTGTCCATTTGATCACAGGAAAACAAGATTGTAAATTGACAGTTTTGTTTCTACAACTCCCGTGTATCTCAATCACTATAACAGAATAGAATCCTCTTGTCTTCGCTCTTTCACCATAATACACCAAAGCCTTTCGTGCCTTGCAAATATTTGAAAACGTACACGATTTGGCAATGACTCTCATCATAATTGTTCAAGTATTTCCTCGCTGCGTTCACTGCGAAAGCTAGACCTGTTTGATCAACAGCCACGAGAATTAAAAGAGAAGTAAGAACTGACGCGTTTTCATCCGCTGAGTACAATTTCACATTTGGATGCGCCGTAACGGATTCAGGATTCGAATTTTCGAATTCAAAATGTTTCTCAATTTCCGTTGTGCATAATACTTTCAATTCCGATACAGTTACCACAAACGTTTTCAACATTCCTTCTACAATGACCTAGAAAGAGTCTTTGTTTTTTCCAATGAACAGCCCATCGACCACATACAAAGCCAAGAAGACCAGCTCATTATCAACTTTCCCAATGAAAATACGTTTATCTGCGTCGCTCTCTTTGAAACCGAACTTCTTCAAGAGTTTACAAAGTTTTTCCGGACGACGGGAAGCCCCTTTAAACCGTACACTAACCTTTTAAGCTTGCATACGTATTTTTTCTCATCCATCTCACTATTTGCGGCACCGACATATAAATTTCCTCGTTTAGTTTTCCATACAAAAACGCTGTTTTGCATCGAATTACAATATTTCAAAATCTTCTTCGGCCGAAATATCAAGCGAAGTGAGTAGTGTGCCGTATCTCACTACTGGCGAGGATGTTTCGTTGCAGTCAGGTCCAAAGCGTTGAGTAAAGCTTCGAGTGACAAGCCGAGCTTAACATAGGGGAATTTTTGGTCTTCGATGCTTTTATTTTAAAAATCTACTTTTGACTTACCGTTGTTTAGGGCTCTTTTAGCAGGATGACCCAAGTTTCATTCGCCCGATGCGCTTCTCGCTTCATATTTGGCAGGGGGTCGAATCTGGCTCCTATCGCGCAATCTGTAACGCTGCTGTCGATCTTTGAGTGGTTGTTCGAGATCTCGACACCCCTGTGCTTATACTTCTCTGATGGCTCGACATCGTGTTCTCCATCTTCATCTCCAGATCCTTTGGTGTTCAATTTCAAAAAACGGAAAAATAGCGTAAGTCGAGACAATCCTCACTGAAATTCACGTCGTGAGATTTGACGAATTTTTTTTCCAGATCAAAAAGTCTGTAACTGTAGGATTCTCCCTAATATCTGACGACGATCATGTTCTTGGTCTTCGGATCAAAATTCTTGCGGAACAATTTAGGAAGATGGATGAACATTTCTGCAACGAAAGTCCTCATGTGTAAGAGTTAAGGTTTTCAGCCTGAATATAATTCGTGTGACGTCGTGTTTCTTCCCTTTTTGAGTCAAGTCCGATTCAATGCATAAACAGCAGTGTTAGGTGCCTCCACCCACAGAATTTTCGGAAAATTCGTCCCAATGAGCATGGACCTTGCGAACTGGACGATGGTCCCGTTTCCGCGTTCTGCCTTCCCGTACTGTTGAGGAATATATCGTACCGTTGCTTCGAGTAGTGTCCCAAGTCCAAGTACTCCGTCCACCTAGCGATCCTCAGGATCTTGATAACTTTGGACAGTCCGTTCGACAACATCTTCTCGAATTCCGTGAAACGAACAAAAATATCGGATTTATTTCTCAAGAAATAAAAATGACATGCGTCGTTCGTAAACGTTAAAAAGTACTTTTCACCACCGACTGAGTCGACCTACAATGGTCAGCATAGATCACTGTGTAGAAAATTTCCGGAATTCCGAATTTCTCGCTTGGATTTTCTTGGTAAAAGGCTAAAGGAAAGATTTCCATATTGACACGCTTCACAAAATAATGACGCCGCATCAGACATAGTTATTCCCTTGATACGACTTATTCTGATCAAATTTACAATCAATTTGACAATCGACAATTTCGTGAAAGGTTTTGAGATTATTCGTGGTCCACAAATTCACATCACAATGGGTGTAAGACAGAAAAAAACATTTTGCTAATCTCCATTTTTTTTGTTTTATTCCTTGGGCAGCGACACATCCATAGCGTTTACACTCTTAACTGCAAAGCTCGCCGCAGGACCCTTCGTCGTACAAATACCGACAGGAAAAAATTCTTTTTAACTTTTGGGACGTACAGCACTACATTAATTCGAACTCCTTTATTTTAATCTATCTGATTTCCTTCTCTTCCCATTTTCAGTTATTTCCAAGTGAAATTTCAATGTTTTGACATTCGCGTGTTTCATTGAGCCATTCCCACCGAAAGGTAATGTGCCGCGACGGAATCACTTATATCAGCATTCAACATGCTTTCGCAAATCACTTTATAATACGGAACTTTTTCTTGTCATCATTCGTCGGTAACAACGAATGCATTTATTACATTACCTCTCTTTTGCTTGCCATTTTCCTCTTCTTAGAACAGTAATTTCTCGACAGATGGCTTTCCTTCCCAAAGGTTCAGCAAATACATTTTCCTCTTGAATTCGCCGATTTGGGTTCTTCTTCGCGCTCGTATGTTCTTTCTTCCAGCCTTGAGATGAAGTCGCTGCCAAAGCATTGGATGCCTCCTCCATGTCGTTCGACAGTTTTTCTTCAGAGACGAGCCGCTCTTGGAGCTTCGAATCGTTTGCTGATCCGCGGGCACGCTGCCCCAGGCTGTGAATGCTGCGTGGAACTTCGCTAAAGCCTTGCGAGGATGTTGGCCCTGACCGACACCGTTTCACCCACGTCCCTGAGTTGTCTCGCAATGTTCACGATTTTCGCGATACGCCGTGACACCGAATCAGTTGCGTTCATTCGGTACTCGTGGCAGGTTTTCGTGGGAGAGAGTTTCTTCGCTTCGGATGTTCGTTCGTGAATCACGCACAATTTCTCCTTTATTTGACAACCAGTAATGCAAGTTAACAAAAATTTGAATTGCAAGTACTCTGCCGAGGTCTAAATGCAACTCATGGCACGAGGACTGTCTTTTACCAACAGTTTTCAAGCAGACGTCGTCAAATCCTCGGATTTTACCTTTGGCCGTACAACAAAACCCAAATGTCGTAGGTGTCGAAAAAAGACCGAGTTTGAAACTTTCATTGCTGGAAACTCGGCCCGTCAAATTTCACGATGCTTTTTGCGATTCCTTCGTCCGACACGGCACAAAAACCAACGCACTGGGCGACTCGAATCATGTATTAAACAAAATGCATAATAAACTCCTGTGCTCAAATTTTACGATAAAACTTGGCCCGTAAACTATTAAGGTTTATAGAATTCAAATTCAGACTCAGAAATGCAAAGGAACAACATTTTCTACGTCTTAATAGAGAACTAAAGTGTGCTGAATGACGGACACACAAAGAATAAACAAAAGGAGGCTATGCCCAAGGAGCATCAAAATAAATGCGACTGTAGACCCATCATTATCTGAGGAGAGGAGATTCTAAACATACACTCTCAGAATTTTCTTCCTCAAGTTAAGACATATGTCTGATAACAGCAGATTTACTTTAGCGGAAAATTCTCTCTTTGGCTGAGTAAGTTTGGATCTTATATCGCCATGCTTCAGCAGTTATGTGTTATGTGTAGCAGAACCTCTTCACTTCGTCTACTTCGTAGTCCTCAGTTTTGATATTAGATTTATAGCTAATCTCATTTCTGCTTTCTTCATTACTTTCGTCTTTCTTTGCTTTACTCTCATTGTATGTTGATATCTGTGGTTATACTTATCTTTGCCGGCCGGTATGGCCGAGAGGTTCTAGGCGCTTCAATATGGAACCGCGCGCCCGCTACGCTCGCAGGTTCGAATCCTGCCTCGGGCATGGATGTGTGTGATGTCCTTAGGTTAGTTAGGTTTAATTACTTCTAAGTTCTAGGGGACTGATGACCTCAGATGCTAAGTCCCATAGTGCTCAGAGCCATATACTTATCTTTGTTGACCCGTAAATTTGGCCAGAGGCGAAGGTTCGTAGCTTCTCTTGATGTTCTGCAGTTATTTGACATTACCAGTCAATAACATAAAAAAGCCTTTGCGTAAATTTTATTTGCAGCTCAACAAAAATATACGCATGACTTATACGTTAGTTAAAATTGTAAGACGGCTGACATCACTGCTGCCACCACAGAGTTATTACAAGTGAAAGCACTGAGGCAACACTTGTGGCACATATTTTGTGTCGACCTCTCGTCGTCGCCTGTTTCCAAGCACACAATTCCCCTTGAGCTGAGGTAGTTCCATTTGACAAGTTCCTTAGGCCCCTCGAGAAAGACTGGCTGCGGCGCGTACGTCACGAAGGTAGTTCTGAACTCACTCGCTCGCTCGCTTCTCAGCAGAGAAAAATGGTTCAAATGGTTCTGAGCACTATGGGACTTAACAGCTAAGGTCATCAGTCCCCTAGAACTTAGAACTACTTAAACCTAACTAACCTAAGGACATCACAAACATCCATGCCCGAGGCAGGATTCGAACCAGCGAGCGTAGCGGCCGCGAGGTTCCAGACTGAAGCGCCTAGAACCGCTTGGCCACACCGGCCGGCGCTTCTCAGCAGACAAAATGCGTTTCTATACATGTTAACTCGCGACAAGCTTGTACGTACTAACGAGAATTGCGACTTCTACTGGAATCTGTTATTGTGAAGTCTTAATGATTAACAGTACTACAACAAAATTTAAATTAAGACCAAAACTCGATATAAATGGTACAACGGTTGTTTGTAGCATTTAGTCTCTTCTGCTTAACAGTCCCCATTTCATACAAGAAGTGGTGCCTTATGCAACTGATAATCATTTTGGCATGATTATAATTTTATCGTACCACAGTACAGCCGTAACAAATTATAAGTAGGCCTATGGACTTCCGATCATTGTAGGATTAATAACAGTAAGACTCCACAATAGCGGATTCCAGTAGAAGACGCAATTCTCGTTTGTACGTACATGCGTAGTTACGAGTTAACAGGTGTAGAAACGTAATTTGTCTGCTGAGTTGAGCGAGCAAGCGAGCGCAAGCCTACCTTCGTGACGCACGCGCTGCGGCCTCTCTCCCTTGTGACGTAAGCTCAAAGGGCTCTGAGCACTATGGGACTTAACTGCTGAGGTCATGAGTCCCCTAGAACTTAGAACTACTTTAAACCTAACTAACCTAAGGACATCACACACATCCATGCCCGAGGCAGGATTCGAACCTGAGATCGTAGCGGTCGCGCGGTTCCACACTGTAGCGCCTAGAACCGCTCGGCCACTCCGGCCGACGTGACGTAAGCGTTAGAGCATCAACTGACCCATACGTTACAGTAGCGACATCTCTCTTAACCCAACTGTCTACATTTGTAGACAGCATTAAAATAACATGAAGGCTAATTTTTTACAATGTTCAGTGACTCATGGTAGAAATGGGATTTCTCACTGTGAGACGTTTATAATACCCTGATTGAACCGGACTGACACGAGCTAGAAAGACGTAAAACTATAAAAACGTCAAAATTGAAATTGAATGCAATACATTTACTGTTTATGTTAAATGGTAGTACGGTATATTTGATCTGGGAGCCACCAATCTGGAATCAGATTTGTCAAGGCAGTGCATCTGGAATATTATTTAACTATTCTCATTGATGTTTTGATTAATCCATATAAATTCAAATACCATCATTTATGAGAAGCTGTCTGACTGATTAGCAGTATGTTAACGTCCTATTTAAGTAATATAGCTCAATTTCTTCAAATGCATCAAAAAGCAAGTGAAGTCAGGTTGTTCAGATTAGCAAATGGAAGCAATGCTTCACAAAGCCCAGTACACCACTGAGAATGAAGGTGGATCTGACTTTTCGGTAGATATTAGAAACTTATGGGAATCGAGGACGAACTAGTATGAAAGAACAAACCTTTTTATAGTCCAAACATATTTTCCCCTGAATGAGATTTTCACTCTGCAGCGGAGTGTGCACTCATATGAAACTTCCTGGCAAATTAAACCTGTGTGCCGGTCCGAGACTCGAACTCGGTATCTTTGCCTTTCGCGGGCAAGTGCTCTACCATCTGAGCTACCCAAGGACGACCCACGACTCACTTGCCCGCGGAAGGCAACAGTCCCGAGTTCGAGTCTCGGTCCGGCACACAGTTTTAATTTGCCAGGAAGTTTCATATTTTGGCCTATTTGTACTTTCATTCAGGTCTGTAAAACAGAAACGAATTTTAAGCAATAGTTACCAGCAAAAAAGGTGAATATGCTCCTGTTCATTAAAAGACTTCAATTTGAGGCACCAGCTGTCTTATTCTACTTTCCTCAGCATGCGAACGTATTGCGCACTTTTTCACAATAAACTCACTCCCACGAGCTACCCTAACAGTACCTCGCTCACACCCACTAGTCCGTCGCTGTAAATCACTCATACCAATCCAGTGCTACTTTCTCATACTCAATCATTCCTTCAGCCCAACTCGTTGTCCTACCTCTTTGTGTCTCTCTGACTGTCACTGTCTGCTGTCTCACAGCCAGAGACTACTTCATTCTGCCCTACTGTCACCACTGCCACTGCCTCCCTCTTGCTCTCTCTCTTACTGCTACTATCACATTCATTCATTCCTTCCTACTGCTGCGGTCTCTTTCCACTGCCACCATCTCTTTCGTCCTCGTTGTCATTGTCGCAAACTTAGTTTCTCGTTACCAGTGGCTTTCACCCACTTCCACTTTCTCCTTCTCTTTATCCCTTTCCAACTGGCACTGACCCTTCACTCTTTTCCTAACACTGTTCTGTCACTGACGACTACATTCCACTGCCTCTGTGTCCCTCCTTTTTCTCACACTGCCGTTGTCTTCTTCGCTCTTTCTATACATCAACCACTGTCTACTACTTTCCAGTATTTGAGCGTTTTGCGCTGGTTCCTTTCTTTTCTCTTTTCTTTTTAAAAGAACTTTATGGGTTAGTATAATTTTGATTGTATTCTTATGCGAAACTTAGGTAACGGGAAACTACATAATATTACATCTCATGCCGGATTTTATGTGCAAAAAAATGTTGCATGTGCTTCAGTATTACAAAAATATGGGGTTTCCATAATCCTTCTGATGATAACGTAGACACTTGCATGTTTCTCAATGCAAAGTCACTTCATAAACTACGTATTCGCCTCACCCCGGTTTTTACGTGCGTATTTTACGTGTACGGGTGCAACTAAAGCAGGGCCGCACAAACACGGAAAACCGCACGCGTGCAAAGCGAGGTGCAGCGAGTGCCTGCACAGTGCATCGGTTCAACTCGGCATACTTCGCCTCAACTCGGCTTGCTGGGTGAGGCCGACGCTGTGCGCTGCCGAATGCGCTGCCAGACGGCTTAGTCAACATTGGAATACGTAAGCTGAAGACAATTACCGGAATAATGGAACCATCTGCTCCAAAAAAATGGAAAATTGCCGAAAGTCAATTTAAACCGGAATGGGAACTCTCCTACTTTTTTGTGCGTTATGACGATAAAGCCAAATGTCTAATCTGCGGTACCCTAATTACGTGTGTCAGAAAATCGTCTATTGAAAGGCGCTACAGTAAATTGCATTCAGAAAAGTATAGTGATATAACAGGGGATGCCAGAGAGGAAGAATTACGGAAGTTGCAAACTCTTGCAGAAGAGAATTCTGTATCTACAAACGAGGTTTGTTGCAAGTACTTTAGCATGTATATTTTGGTTAAAGGTTATGCGAAACGAAATAACATTTGTTTAGATTCCTTAGTTTTCGTTATCGCATAAATTATTTCTAACATATCTTTTTTCTCTACTTTAGGGTGAAGAAGATGAAGGGTGTTGCGAAAGGACTCTCAGAGCTAGTTACAAAGTTACTCTACGTATAGCAAGAGCTGGGAGGCCATTTATGGACGGGCCATTAATAAAAACCAATATGTTGGGCGTAGTAGAGACAATGAATCCCACATTAGCTCCCGCGTACAGCAGAATACCACTTTCCAGGATGACAATACATCGGAGAATCAACGACATTGCTGAGAACTTGCATGAACAACTGGCAGCCAACATTGAGAACTTGCTGGCGTACTCCATCGAACTTGATGAGTCCACGGATATTAATGACACGGCTCAGTTAGCAATATCTTTGCATGGCGTGGACGACGACCTACATGTAACGGAAGAGCTCCTGGATATGATTCCGTTGAAGGACACTGTTACAGGGGCGGATATTTTAGCAGCTGTTGAAATGGCAGCTGAAGGAATAGGACTCCCTCGGGAAAAGCTGTTTTCCGTAACCAGCAAAGTGCGGTAAAGCAAAAGGGTTTATTGGCCTACTGCGTAAAAAACGTAACATGCCGAATTTACCTTCCGTTCGTTGGTTTGCACAAAAAGAGGCTCTTTGTGCCAGAGTTATCGGTCTTCAAGATGTGATGAACTTAGTGGTGCGTATTATGAACTACATTCGTTCTCATGGACTCACTCATCGTCAATTCAAAGAATTTTTGATTTCCTTTGACGAGGAATATCCAGATATTCCCTACCACGCTTAGGTGCGCTGGCTGAGCAAAGGGAAAGTGATTTCCCGAATTTTTCGACTACGCCACACTGTGGCTCAGTTTTTGGAGAGCAAAGGACGTCCGGAGCCACTTTTTCATGACCCTGAATAGGTAGCTGATTTAGGAATTTTAGCAGACATTATGGCTCTCCTAAATGATTTAAGTCTGAAACTCCAAAAAGAAAACAATCTCATCAACGATATGATGATGATGATGATGAGCGTTTGGCGTCATTGGCCGGGAGGCCCCTCGCGGGGCAGGTCCGGCCGCCATACCGCAGGTCTTATTACATTCGGCGCCACATTGGGCGACCTGCACGCCGGATGGGGATGAAATGATGATGAACACAACACAACACCCAGTCCCTGAGCGGAGAAAATCTCCGACCCAGCCGGGAATCGAACCCGGGCCCAGAGGTCGGCAATCCGACACGCTGACCACTCAGCTACTGGGGCGGACATCAACGATATGATCAGCAAAAACGCTGACCAGTATAAACTGAAGCTCCTCAAAAACAACCTTTCAGAGAAAAATACGCAACACTTCCCTGAACTAGGTAAGCGAGATATAAATTGTACCTTTATTAAAACTGCCTGATTTTTATAACCGCTCTAATCAAAACGGTACTATGTTTTTGTTTGACAGCATCTGTGCAGGAAGGAGCGCGCTTTTAAAAATACGTCGAGGTGCTACAATGCCTTGAAAATGCATGTAACGACCGATTCCAGTTAATGTGCCGGTATATGACATACAGCTAAATAAAGGAGACTGCGTTACATATGCAAGTGTAACATTACATTAAAACCAATAGTACACATTACATGTTTATTAAAATCTATCGCATTTTAGTACTTCGAAACAACGGCTTACATTACTTTCATATAATAACATTGGCTTTGTTATTGTTTCAGGAAATTACCTACCTGCAGCTAATTTTCGATGTTTTTGTGAAACCTTTTTCGATGGATATTGAAAGTGCGCCTTCAGATTTACATTTCGAACTAATTGATTTGCAAAGCGATGTTCACCGAAAGGATGTGTTTTACAACACAAAAGGTTTGCTCCAATTCTACCAGAATTTGCCGTAGGAAGAATTTCCCAAGAGAAGCAGCGAAGATTATTTCTATGTTTGGTTCCATTTGTGTATGTGAAAGGTTTTTTTCTATTTTGTCTTGTACAAAAACTAGATTGCGTGCGAGCACTTCTAATCGTAATTTAAAAAATTCTCTCAGAATTGCTGTCAGCCAATCTCTTGTTCCAGATCCTAGCAGCATAATTGCAAATAAAATAAAGAGCACATTGGAAGATACATTTGTGTTGAAACCAAATTTAAAATTGTTACCATTACAGTTATTATATAAATCTCTTTTGTACCGGTACACCTAACTAAAATGGCTCTGAGCACTATGGGACTCAACTGCTGAGGTCATTAGTCCCCTAGAACTTAGAACTAGTTAAACCTAACTAACCTAAGGACATCACAAACATCCATGCCCGAGGCAGGATTCGAACCTGCGACCGTAGCGGTCTTGCGGTTCCAGACTGCAGCGCCTTTAACCGCACGGCCACTTCGGCCGGCGCACCAAACTAAGCTCTCCACCTAGTGTACATTAGTATTTGGTAATGACGAAGACAACAGGGTAAAAACTTTGAAACAGGTCGAGACAGGCGGCGCGAGCGACACAAGCTAAGGAAGTGAGAGGCAGCGCTGTTGCGCAAAGCCGAGGAGTGGGGGGTCTGCACCGTCGTCAACATAGTGCAGCCGTCTTCTGTACTCTGCACTGTGCGATGCACCGGTGCGTGCACCTTGTGCGCCCTGAACTAGAGTAACTTTGAAGCTCAGTATCTCGGAAACGGATGAAGATATCAAGAAAATTTTCAAGGCTGTTTGAGATCGGAATCTTGAAAATATAGCTTACAAATTACAGCTATTTCCTGTACATAGCCGTCTTGGAATCGGTGGCTTCGTTTTTTTTGAAAATGGAAAGAAGGTATTTGTAAATAAATGCCTAGAGAATACATCTTTAAAATTCTTCGCGATCATCGGGACTCAGTTCGAAGCAGGACTCATCGCTGAAGGCATTTTTACTCCAGTCAACGAGATTCCAGGCCGAACACGTGTCTGGAGACGCCCCGGACAGCGGTGGGATACCAACCCGATTGTTTCCCGCCATACGTCCCAACAACCAGGTGTCACGGTCTGGGGTGCCATTTGTTTCCGTAGCAGGACCGCTTTGATTGTCATCTACTGCACCCTTACAGCACAGCATTACGTCTACGATATTCTACGCCCAGCTTTGTTGTCCTTCACGACAAGCCATCCTGGGGTTACATTTCAACAAGATGATGCCAACCTGCACACACCGAGAGTTTTTACCGCCTGCCTTCGTGCTTGAAAACCATACCTTGCTGAGCAAGGTGAGCGGAACTCTCCCCAATTGAGAACGTTAGGAACATTATGGGCAGGACCCTCCAACCATCTCAGGATTTTGACATCGAGGGAGGTGGCGCAGTGGTTAGCACGCTGGACTCGCATTCGGGAGGACGACGATTCAAACTCGCGTTCGGCCATCCAGATGCAGGTTTTCCATGATTTCTTCTTTCATCGTTACAGGCAAATGCCGGGATGGTGCCTTCCCCATCCTTGACACGACCGAGCTCATTCTACGTCTCTAATGACCTCGATGTCGACTGGATGTTAAAAGCAACCTTCCTTCCTTCCTTAGGGATTTTGACGATCTGACGCGCCGATTGGGCAGAACAGGGCACGATATCGCTCAGGTGGACATCCAACAGCTCTACCAGTCAAAGCCAAGCTCAGTTACTGCTTGCATAATAGTCAGACCTGGAGTAAAGCATTATTGACTTCCTCATTTTGGAAGCTCTTTCTCTTGAACAAATCATCCAATTTTTCTGAAATTGTAGTTATTTGTCGTTCGTAAGTGTACATTACATCTAGCGATTTCCGTTCCATTCGGATAATTCCTTCGTTGTTGCGTTATTTTTTTAGTGTATTAGATAGCGAGGAGACTGTCACATGCACACAGATTGCAACGAAAATTAGACCTACGAACATTTTATGTATATTGTACAGGCCTTTGTTTGCATTATTTTATACACTACTGGCCATTAAAATTGTTACACCAAGAAGAAATGCAGATGATAAACGGGTATTCATTGAACAAATATATTATACTACAACTGACATGTGATTACATTTTCAAGCAATTTTGATGCATAGGTCCTGAGAAATCAGTACCCAGAACAACCACCTCTGGCCGTAATAACGGCCTTGATACGCCTGGGCATTGAGTCAAACAGAGCTTGGATGACGTGTACAAGTACAGCTGCCCATGCAGCTTCAACACGATACCAAAGTTCATCAAGAGCAGTCACTGGCGTATTGTGACGAGCCAGTTGCTCGGCCACCATTGACCAGACGTTTTCAATTGGTGAGAGATCTGGAGAATGAGCTGGCCAGGGCAGTAGTCGAACATTTCCTGTATCCAGAAAGGCCCGTGCAGGACCTGCAACATGCGGTCGTGCATTATCCTGCTGAAATGTAGGGTTTCGCAGGGATCGAATGAAGGGTAGAGCCACGGGCCGTAACACATCTGAAATGTAACGTCCACTCTTCAAAGTGTCGTCAATGCGAACACGAGGTGACCGAGACGTGTAACCAATGGTACCCCATACCATCACGCCGGGCGATGACGAATACACGCTTCCAATTTGCGTTCACCGCGATGTCGCCAAACACAGATGCGACCATCATGATGCTGTAAACAGAACCTGGATTCATCCGAAAAAATGACGTTTGGCCATTCGTGCACCCAGGTTCGTCATCGAGTACACCATCGCAGGCGCTCCTGTCTGTGATGCAGCGTCAAGGGTAACCGCAGCCATGGTCTCCGAGCTGCTGCTGCAATCGTCGTAGACCTGTTGGTGCAGATGGTTGTTGTCTTGAAAACGTCCCCATCTGTTGACTCAGGGATCGAGACGTGGCTGCACGATCCGTTACAGCCATGCGGAAAGATGCCTGCCATCTCGACTGCTTGTGATACGAGGCTGTTGGAATCCAGCACGGCGTTCCGTATTACCCTCCTGAACCCACCGATTCCATATTTGCTAACAGGCATTGGATCCCGACCAACGCGAGCAGTAATGTCGCGATACGATAAACCGCAATCGCCATAGGCTACAATCCGACCTTTACCAAAGTCGGAAACGTGATGGTACGCATTTCTCCTCCTTACACGAGGCATCACGACAACGATTCACCAGGCAACGCCGGTCAACTGCTGTTCGTGTATGAGAAATCGGTTGGAAACTTTCCTGATGTTAGCACGTTGTCGCCACCGGCGCCAACCTTGTGTGAATGCTCTGAAAAGCTAATCATTTGCATATCAACGCATCTTCTTCCTGTTGGTTAAATTTCGAGTCTGTAGCACTTCATCTTCGTGGTGTAGCAATTTTAATGGCCAGTAGTGTAGTTGATTTGCAAGCTACCTAATCATTTTATCTTTGAAAATTAGGTTTTGAGTGGGAGTTGCTTAGACGTCAATCAAGTGTTTGACTGTTGAAGAGCAGTGAATTCAACGGAATTACGCGACACCTGAAAGACGCGGTCACAGCAGCAGCAGCAGGCGACGTTGTTTTGGGTTGTGCGCCCACTTTGCGGGGTCTATTGGCGACTATAATTAAGATTGGGCGGTGTGGCGGGCCGGGTTTCCATAATGGTGGACCCGGCGCCTCTCCATTCATCAGCGCTTTGCGGGCAGGGCCCGGATGGTTTTTGCGGCCGCAGAGGCGGCGGTCGTTGACCCCGGCGGCGGCCGTGGGAATGCGCGGCCTGACCTGCGCTTCCCAGAATCGCGCTGATGGCTTCCAGACGGGCGCGGGCCGACCTCTTATTCCTTTTGCTGGCGCAACAGCCGGCCGGTACCCCTGACTGCCTGCCGCACCCCCTGCTCCATCTCGCTGGTCCATCGCTCGCCAAACACCGCGTCCTACACGACCGCCTGTCGCAGGCAGCACGTCTTCCTCGTAAAGGACAATGGTTAGATTAGATTAGATTAGATTAATACTAGTTCCATGGATCATGAATACGATATTTCGTAATGATGTGGAACGAGTCGAATTTTCCAATACATGATATAATTAGGTTAATTTAACAACATACTTAAGTTAATATAACAACTTTATTTTATTGTGTTTTTTTGTTTTTCTTTATCTTTTATTTTTATTTTTTTATTTTTTTAATATTTTTTGTTTTTTTTTCTTAATTTATATCTAAAAATTCCTCTATGGAGTAGAAGGAGTTGTCATCAGAAATTCTTTTAATTTCTTCTTAAATACTTGTTGGTTATCTGTCAGACTTTTGATACTATTTGGTAAGTGACCAAAGACTTTAGTGCCAGTATAATTCACCCCTTTCTGTGCCAAAGTTAGATTTAATCTTGAATAGTGAATATCATCCTTTCTCCTAGTATTGTAGTTATGCGCACTGCTATTACTTTTGAATTGGGTTTGGTTGTTAATAACAAATTTCATAAGAGAGTATATATACTGAGAAGCTACTGTGAATATCCCTAGATCCTTAAATAAATGTCTGCAGGATGATCTTGGGTGGACTCCAGCTATTATTCTGATTACACGCTTTTGTGCAATAAATACTTTATTCCTCAGTGATGAATTACCCCAAAATATGATGCCATATGAAAGCAATGAGTGAAAATAGGCGTAGTAAGCTAATTTACTAAGATGTTTATCACCAAAATTTGCAATGACCCTTATTGCATAAGTAGCTGAACTCAAACGTTTCAGCAGATCATCAATGTGTTTCTTCCAATTTAATCTCTCATCAATGGACACACCTAAAAATTTGCAATATTCTACCCTAGCTATATGCTTCTGATTAATGGCGTCATACCATTCACTGTACGGAACTGTATGTACTGTGTCTTATCAAAATTCAGTGAGAGTCCGTTTACAAGGAACCACTTAGTAATTTTCTGAAAGACAGTATTGACAATTTCATCAGTTAATTCTTGTTTGTCAGGTGAGATTACTATACTTGTATCATCAGCAAAGAGAACTAACTTTGCCTCTTCATGAATATAGAATGGCAAGTCATTAATATATAATAAGAACAACAAAGGACCCAAGACTGACCCTTGTGGAACCCCATTCTTGATAGTTCCCCAGTTTGAGGAATGTGCTGATCTTTGCATGTTACGAGAACTACTTATTTCAACTTTCTGAACTCTTCCAGTTAGGTACGAATTAAACCATTTGTGCACTGTCCCACTCATGCCACAATACTTGAGCTTGTCTAGGACAATGGTTGCAGTAACACACTTTCTCTTCTTCCTCCTTTGCCCGAAGACCGATTTGATGCAGCTCTCCACACTACACTACACTGAGATCTCCGTCCCCGGTAGCTGCGTAGTGCCGGCACGGTAGCGTGTTTGGTCAGAGGGTTAGCTGCTCTCTGTAATAAAACAAACAGAGTTAATGGATCAACAGCGAGCTGAAACGGGTGTCTTGCGACGTCCGCCCCGAGCAGATGCAACGAACTAAAACGAACAAAATGAGATTAAAAAAAGAAGTGGTCAGCGCGACAGAATGTCAATCCTAAGGGCCCGGGTTCGATTCCCGGCTGGGTCGGAGATTTTTCTCCGCTCAGGGACTGTGTGTTGTGTTGTCCTAATCATCATCATTTCGTCCCCATCGACGCACAAGTCGCCGAAGTGGCGTCAAATCGAAAGACCTGCACCCGGCGAACGGTGTACCTGACGGGAGGCCCTAGTCACACGTCATTTATTTATTTACACTAAGATTACAAAAGTCATGGGATATCAATATGTACATACACAGATGGTAGTAGTACGGCTTACACAAGGTATAAAAGGGGAGTGCGTTGCCAGATTTGTCATTTGTACTCAGACGATTCATGAGAAAATGTTTTTGACATGTTTCCAGAATGAGATTTTCACTCTGCAGCGGAGTGTGCGCTGATATGAAACTTCCTGGCAGATTAAAACTGTGTGCCGGACCGAGAAGGTAGGAGGCGAGGTACTGGCAGAAGTAAAGCTGTGAGGACGGGGCGTGAGTCGTGCTTGGGTAGCTCAGTTGGTAGAGGACTTGCCCGCGAAAGGCAAAGGTCCCGAGTTCGAGTGTCGGTCCGACACACAGTTTTAATCTGCCAGGAAGTTTCGTTTCTGACATGATTATATTCACACGACGGAAATAACCGACTTTGGACGTGGAATGGTAGTCGGTGTTAGGCGCTTGGGACATTCCATTTCGAAAATCTTTAGGGAATTAAATATTCTGAGATTCACAGTACCAAGAGTGTGCCGAGAATATCAAATTTCAGACATTACCTCTCACCGCGGATAGCATATTGGCAGACAGTCTTCATTTAACGACCGAGAGCAGAGGCGTTGTCAGTGCTGACAGACAAGCAACTCTGTGTGAAATAACAGCGGAAATCAAATTGGAAGGTACGGCGAAGGTATCCGCTAGGACATAGCGGCGAGATTTGGTTTTAATGGGCGTCAAGGAGACGATCATCCGACTCCACTTCCGGACATTGCTAGAGAAGCGTTCTGCATCACGGTGTGGTTTACTGTTAAAATTCCAACAGCGTACCTTTCTAGAAAACTCAACCATTATATTGCCTACTTATATTTCCTGAAAATACCGTGGAGATAAAATTGGAGAGAATTTAGCCCACACGGAAGCAATCGTTCTTCCCGAGAACCACTCGCAGCTCAAACAAGGAAAAGGGTAAGTGATAGTGGAACACAAAAAAACTCTCCTCCAAGCATCGTAGCTGGCTTCCGGAGTAACGACAAGCGCCGGCACGACGTTCAAGAACGGAAGGGCAGAGACGACGTCAGCCAATAGTACGCTGTCGAACCCGACACTAAGGCAGGAGCGGCCTCTGCACGAAGAGAATAGAAGCGTAGCGCCGCCTAGCCGCGGCCGGAGTGGGAGACGAGCTGTCATACAGACGCTAAAGCAATGACTTGTCAACAGTATTGATTTGCTTGCATTGAAATTGTGTATACCAAAGGACATTGATTATTTGCTTGTCACCATTTGCTTGCGACACAGCTTTTTGAATACACTAAATTAAGTATTGTCAATTTAACTTACTGTAATAAATTCCAGCAATACGATTTGCTTGAATTTTTGTCTAGCGCTCCGAGAAAACTGCTTCCTAGGCACCCTATATTAGACGAGTGGGCAGACACAATAGATCACCTGCTCTCGGCTGTGGTATGTCATATTTGTGCCAACTTTTTAGTGCAGTGTTTAAGTGAGTGTTTAGTGTTGTGCGTCTTTCCACAGTGTTGCGAACAGAAATCATGCTGTCGCTGGGTGTGCATTTCATATCTCTTGCGAACAGAAACCAGACTGTCGCTGTGTTTTTTAATTGTCTGTCTATTATTTTTCTGCTTCGTGTGTATTTTCTTAGCATCATCAACCCTGTGTTTTATGTTTTAAGTTCCAGACTTTTCTGCCATTTTACCTTTAAGTCACCGATTTTATCGCCAACTGTTATTTTTTATTATCTTCACCTTTTTAAAACAAATTCTGTGGGCTGAAGAGCGGCGTAGTAAGCTGCTGCCAGCCCGCCCCCTTCGGGGGGAATCGAAACTCAATAAAGGAAAAAAAAAACACAATAGGTGTACTTGTGGATATAGATAAAGAATGACAGTAAATATACTGAAATACAGAGAGTGTTCGTAACAAAAGTTGACACAGTCAAGCGTTGTGCTATTGATTTAAGAGCTATAGCAGTAATACACTCACTCAAAGCTGACAACCTCGAAATGTATACGATATTTCTCACTATCAGTGTTTCGCTTAGCACACAAAGATTATGAACACAGGCCTGCGAAGTGTAACTATGAGAGCGTGTACGAGTAAATGCGGGGAATGCTGTTGGTTTCTATTGTCTCCGCCTACATTTAGCAAAGATCCGTCTTTCTGTGCTTTCTGTGATTAATTTGTTAATGCAAGGTCTTTCGCAGCTCTCTCTGTTTCCTTACTCAAGCTTCCTTGAACTCACTAACATGTCAGTTTTGTCGTTGGGAATAGATACCGTCAATCTGTGCATGTGTTCCCTTAGCTGGCTGGAATGTCTAGATTGAGCCAATGTGCGTCGGCTAACACTCAGGGAAGTAATATATATATATATAAAAGTCACATGGATTGAGGTCTGGACTATTGGGGGGCCAATTTTGTCCGTCATAGAAGCGACCTGGAAACCTGAGTGAAATGATCCGCATGTCGAAATGCTCGTGTAAAAACTTCAACACAGTGTTTGCAGTATGTGGCCTTGCTCCATCTTGCATGAACCACTGCGTGTTGAAGGGCAAGGCAGTAGCAAGAAGTTGTGGAATGAAGCTATTGCGAAGCATGCTCAAATAACGCTCGCTGTTCACAGTTTCTTCAAAGAAAAAGGGTCCAATAAGTCCGTGACTGGAAATTGCTGCGCACGCTGTAATCCTTGGAGCATAATGTTGTCGTTCATGGAACACTTGTGGGTTTTCAGTGGCCCAAAAGCGTACATTTTGTTTGTTAACTACACCGTCTAATTGAAAATGCACCTTGTCTGAAAAATCAAACGTTGTTGAGAGTTTCTTCCCTATCCTCCGCCCACTGAGCAAACAGTAGTCTCTGATGCTTGTGTTCTTCAGTGAGCTTCTGTGCACAGGTAATCTTGTACGGGTACTTATGGAGGTCACTTTTAAGAATGCGTTGAACGGAGCGTCTGGATATTCCCAGTTGCACTGCTGCCTTTGTACACGATTTCCCGGGACTTCTCTGTACAGAAAGTAGTACCGCTTCAACATTCTCTGGCGAACAAACAGGCTTAAGCCGAGGTCGATTCGCTTCCAATAGTGTTCCTTCCTGTACAAATTTATCGTACAACCTGTGGATGGTCTTCCTGCAAGGGACCCATCGTGTGTTAAACTGTTGTCGAAACCGCCTCTGAGTCACAACAAGGCTTTTCGTTTCATGAAAAAGTAACACAATTGCCGACCGTTGCTGCGTCGTCAGTCTTCCGTTGTCAGCCATTGCTGCTTACTAGTCTCCTAGCGGCAGTATCTTGAATTACACGTCATTTCGTAACTCATTTGTTTTTCCAAGCTCTGCTGGTACTGCTGTAGAGATCCCAGCGGGATATCTAATGTGCGTCGTAAATTGTGAAAGAAACAATTGGTAACACATTTCGTGCGCCATCCTGTATACTGCGTAGGAATTATCTGCAACAAAGAAGTATACAGGGATAAATGGAAGGAATGAGAAGAAGAGGTAGGAAGAGAACTGGACTGATGCAGGACATCATGAGAGGACGAAGTTACAAACAGACGAAGGAGGTGCTCAGAACAGGTCACGACAAAGAACCTGCAGTTGAAACCTTTCAAAAGACAGACACACTAAAGAAGAAAGAGATTGCAGATTCATCGCCCTGTCGAGGGCCACTGAAAACACGATCGAAACATCGGTTTGTTTAATAGTCGCTTTTATTACAACAAATCTACGAGGCCAAATACCCTCAAAGACCTTAACAAATATTCAAACTCGAGCTTTGGGGAACTTGAGGCCCGTATGAGCAGTTGCCAGCGGGCTCGTGCGCATGCGCAGAGCTGGATTCGTGTATGAGCAGTGCCTTGCTCCCGCTTCTGGCTACTTGAAGCGTGGCTGTTTGCTGTATCAGCAGTAGCAGCAAGTAGGCAGAAGCTACCCGGAAAATTTTTCTGGCGCGCCCAAGTTGCCAGATTCGCGCATGCGGAGAGCAAGCTGAGTTACAGTGGGGAGGGGGTCCTTCCCCACGTGACCCGTGTATATGTTTCGTGTCTTCGTTTACAGCTCCCACGTAAATGAAATCGAAAGAGATTTTTGTGGCCTGGAGCCATCAAGTGAATTAATATATATTCTCATAACCATGAAAACCAAAATAAGTTAGTATTTTCAATTTTCTGATTTTGTACTATTTGTTATTAGCAATCAACCATTAATGTCTTAATGAAGCTATTTCTGTCTGTTTTATAGAGAAATTTGCTTCTATTAATTTTTTTCCGCTGAGGCAGTTAGTTTATTTGAAACGAAGTGTTTCATTCTGCACTATTGGCTACTTTCAACCTCGTTCAATTTAAAGTGCAAATTTTCATTTTCTGGGACGAATGACGTTATACCATAATAAAGAACCAAACATGAGAATACAGTACTGGACCTCCAAGAAATTTGGTATCACGAAAACCACATGAAAAGCTGAATATCAGGTACTTCAAAGTGCATCTGGACATCGAAATGTGCAATTAGAGCGGAATGAAGCATTTTAGTATGGCTTATGAAATTCCGATGATGCTGGAGTAGTCTCTGATGCCCTGTTCCTTTTATGACACTGGAAGATCTCTTAGTGCTATATACGTACGAACATACGTAAACATTCACTTGAAGCTAAGCAGGCAAATTTGGTCAGTAGTTTTGAACTGAATATTTTGTTTCAAATATAATGACAGCTGTAGCAGAATTTTACAAATCTGCCTTCTGTGAAAGTGTTTTTCGATCACAAGGCACTTGTCTAGGACTGAAGTTATTTCTTAATTTGTGTTTACGTCTTAAATTTATAGAATGCCATTCTATGCTAAATTTTAGACTGGCAGCATACCGTGTTTTATCGTTTTAACTCCCCACATGGCTTCATATTTATTCCTAGAGTAGAACATAAACTGTCAGTTGTACAGTTTCTTTGTGTCACAGACAACCATGTTAATTTTTCCACATTCTGAAATAGTCATGAATGTTATTGTCCTGTATTCCGGTGTAAGCTACACAAGAAACTGTCACTTTTTTTTTTTTTTTTGTAAGATATTTGTATTCCATCCTACTAGCTCTTCGCAGTGCTGTGTAGATGTAAACCTGCTGGAAATGCTACATAACAATATTGCAGAGTACGAATTAAAAAAAAAAAGTCTGTCAAATTCACCCCTTAGCAAAATTTTATGGTACTTCGAGCTGTGGAGTCTAATTTTGAAATGATATTTTGCCAAGAACTGCTTCCTCATTTGCATCCTTTATCTGTGTGGGATATGATAAAACAATTGCTCTAAGTACAACTCAGTATGTCCTCTCAACAACATGCCGCAGGGTTGCACATTGTCACGTGATGCCCCACCACGCACGAAATTCCACCAGAAATACGACGAAAAGCGTATGAGCGGAGCAAGCAGCAAGCACGGGCTGCCTACGTCGTCATACCTGCGCATGCGCAGTACAGCCTGTTGTCTGGCGCTTTCTGGTAACTGCTCAAACGAACCTTTGGTGTACAAGAGTGGCTGGCGTAGTTTTTGCAACAGGAGCGAGGAAAGTGTGGGGTTTCACGGAATCCGGGGGCTGGGGTGGGAGAGTCCAGGGGTGGCTGTGGGTGGTGCCAGGAAGTCGTGAGAGGCCGTCGACCCTGGAGAGGAGAGGGCAGGCCAGCGACCCGGTCTCACCCAACCCCCACCCCCACCCCCTCCCCTTACCCCGGCACAGCGCCCCCTTTGTCCGCCTTCCGCCTATATTTTTCCATCAGCGAACACCTAAAGGTAGTGGTTACGTTGCATTCCTACGGCGGAGGCACGAGAGGCTGGAAACCCTGCGCCGTCTGACAAAACCCTTACCAGCGGTAATCCTTCGGACCTTTTCACGTTCGGCCTTAGGTAAAAATATTGGCAGTTTCAATTCGTCGAAAAGCTCTTCTCCCTTTTTTCCCCCTGCCTCCTACACATTCTCGAGAGCTACTGCTCTATGTTCGGTTTCCTTTGAAGGTGTAAAATTATTTAAGGTCTCACTTCTTTGCGATGACACTGGGCATGGTGTTGCCATGAAGCGATGAGGACATCAGAACACAAGCCGTTTCTTTTACGTAGCATGAGCAATGGGATGCTATCAGAAAAATCACTGGCGCTCTCTGGTTGATTCCAGGCGCGGATCCATGGTTCGATACTGGGGAAGTGGGACCCACAGTTTCCTACTGCCGTCCGCCCGCTTTCAGCCAAATATAACTGAAAATAGTTGTGCGAAAATTGGAGAAGTACCTGTCCTATTAAATTCTTTAAAGAACTATAATAAGAACTATATGTAGTTTTTGATGTTATATAAAATTGTAAAAACGTAAAATAAAATAAAATTAAAAATAATAATTGTGATTTGCTTACATCAGGCTGTATTCATGGTTATAAGTTTTAAAAAATTAACATTAATTTTAAGTTACATGTTTCATTTCTGGATCACGGGCTTGTTCCACCAAGTCATTATAGCGTTCTTATCTCGCCTTGTCACCTGTTTTTTGCAAAACTCATATTTAATTATAACTATTATTTGCCTACTTCTAATTTAACATAAAAATTGTATGAACTGCTAATCATGCACAGATGTCATTGGTATGCAGGGCGTTGGTCATGCTCTGTGGCATATATTGTAGCTTGTTGTATAGGCCAGTAAACACGAGCCTCCGTTTTAATTAAGTTATGCACACATTAAGGTCGTATGATAACAAGTGCATTTGCAAGCCTATTGACCCTATATGACTTACTTCATACGGTGTTTTTCTTACTATGGAGTCTCCAGTTCTGCGTAACTGTGATACAGGTTTTTTATGACGTTCGGTGTCTGATTCATCTTTATTACTCATATTTTCCAGCACTCATGATAGTTGTACCGTAGCTGAAATGTGGATCTGCAATAAAGTACAGATACTGAATCGCAACTGAATGCTGACTTACTTCCTATTTCGTTAAAAGTGTATTTTACATCTTCAGTCTTGTTGATTTGTCAATCCTCGTTTCTACATCTATGCAAGACCCTGGCAGACGGCTCATCGAGCGACCTTCATCTTGGTATTAACATTATATTATTGGTTATAGCTGAGGACCACCTGCAAACATTCTAAACAAACGTGGTTTCTATGTAGCATATAACGCAACAAATGCCCTTCAAATATATTTAAACACCTCAACGCGCAAGAGAGAAAAATTCCAAGACTCAGGCACAACCACCACAAATGCTGAAGTTGTAATGCAGTGTATTTTGGAGTGACAAGCAGGAATTTTAACACACAATACAAAGAGCATATCAAATTTAACAATATGGAGCTAAATAACTAAAACAAAAGATACATCACAAACATAGAGCAAGATACGAAAGAAAACTTGAATTTAATTTTTTATTATATTTTACATTTAGAGCAAGCTGTCATTCATAAAATCAAACATAAAATCTATCCAAGTTATTTAGCATCCTCCAACAGTCTCCTAACGACGACGCTTCCCCGTACAGTGTCATAAGCAAACACTTGCAGACCGTAGCACACGCAGTCCATCAGAGCGTTTACATGTATAGAGAACAACAGCAGTCCTATCACAGATCTCTGTAGAACTCCCAAGTATATCTCTATTTCCGATGAACACTCGCCGTCCAGGAGAACTTACGAGTTGTATTAACTAACGGCTCTTTCCGCCACTCACATACCTGTGCTGTGCTCTCGGATCTTCATTAAAAGTCTTCACTGTGTCAAAAGAGTTAGGTAAATCTAAGAATATGCAATCTGCCTTTTACCCTTCCTCACGATTCTCTATCACACATCTGCAATCATTCCCCATTTTAGTGACCTCCAAATCATTCCCCTCTTTCTCCTTTCCTGCCTTTTTGTCCCTCTTCCCTTTTTCTTTTGTCCTTCCTCGTTCTTTTCGCCTATCACAAAAATGCTCCCTCACGAGAACGGCGGTTAGGGCACTTACCCCTACTGCCATACTCCGGCTACACCACTGCCGGTAGGTCTGCGGGTTGATCTGTGGTTTGGCCGTCAGAACCCTAGTGCCACAGCAAACTAACTCTCCGGCGATAACCTAGACTACGTCAAGTTGATACGTGTTCATTGCCCTTTTCAGCCGGTCTCCTGTGTACATAACAAACACGGCAGAACACCTCTGTGCAAGGTCCCACTGCACACGCCTCACAGCCACCCCACCAGGAAAAAAGGCCTCTAATCCTTCCTGAGCGAAATTTAATTTCATAGCCGGTGCCGCGAAAAAAAGAGAGGGAACGAGACGTGGTGCCACACCTCGCTTGCCGTTCCTACCTGCGCCGGTGGTAAAGGGTCGCGCGCAGCCCGGCGCACACAAAGGGTGAAAAAAGGGGTGCTAAACGCTTTTGTAAACGCCAGCCTTCCGGCAAGGGTTGCCCCTCCCTGCAAAGCCTGCGCCACGCGACTCGTATTTAATCGACGGGAAAAAAAGAGACATATATATACCCCGACCCCTATCGATTTCTGTCTTGCCGGCTCCAGACCGCACAGACCTGTTCAGAGGTGGAGACGCCGGCAACAGTAAAAAAGCGATGAAAGGGTGCGGAGGTCAGGTAAACGGGATGTGCGGCCGCCGCAGGAGCCACTGTGAATGGTGGATGTTTTTTACCGCGTGGCTCCGCCCAGCATTAGCCACAAAAGGGGTAAAAAGAGGAGTAGCGAAATCCTTTACAAAAGAACCACCGAAGCAAGAACTTCTGTAAAGGGGTGGAGCGTTTGTGCCGTAACACGCCGCAGCTAATAACGCCTCTGCAGGTGGCTATTTTAGTCCAGTCAACCGATATTCAAAACAGGCGTTTACGTAACGAAATTGCAGAAGCTTATTCTCAACGGTTCTATACGTTTTTTGGGGCGGTCAATCGGAATTTCATGTTTGCTGCCTTATGAGAGGTCGGCTTCACAACGAAAATTACTAAAACGTCTAAATTTTCGCACTAGCTTCAGTTGTTCCCCTTTATTTTATTTCGAGTCAAAAACATTACAACAATATTTACAATATACACAATATAACAAATCAGGTCAAATCATAAAAGAACGAACTAAACGGTATTAGCCCAAAATTGTGCAACGGCAGCAGCATTGTCTGAAACATCAACAAGCTCTTGTGTGGAACATGATACAGGACATCTAGGACAGTTAATTAAATGTTTGGTTGTCTGTTCTTCTCCGCAGTCACACAAGGTGGAAGATTCCTTCATAAAGCCCCATTTAAACAGATTGTCCTTAGTTCGTCCGACGCCACTCCTGAGCCGATTTAGAGACTTCCACACTGTCCAGACTTGATTTCCACCAGGAGGAAGGGTCTCAGAAGGAGTCATCCAATCATTACTGTCAGATTTTGCTGTCCACTGAGATAGTCTGGCTGCTCCAGTCCGACCGGTGAGGGGTGTAGTAGTTCTCATGAAGCTCCTCCTAGATTTGAGTCTACTAATTGGTGGCTGGTATCCATGTAGCAGGTGATCGGTGTTATGATCTGCTTTATGTCTCTCAAGTTTGGCTGCGACTTCACGCCTTATGTCTGGAGGAGCAATACCTGCTAGTTTATGGAGTTTATCAATAGGTGTAGCTTTGAGGCATCCCGTTACTGTCCTGCAGGTTTCGTTCAGGGCCACATCAACCTGCTTTGCATGAGATGACTTGTACCATACAGGACATGCGTATTCAGCTGCGGAATAACACAAGGCCAAGGCTGATGTTCTTAGTAGTTTGGGATCTGCACCCCAAACGCTGCCAGTGAGCTTCCGCAGGATGTTGTTACGAGCAGCAACTTTCTGCTTAGTGTTAGTGCAGTGTTTTCTGTAGGTCAACGTTCGATCTAAGGTGACACCCAGATATTTGGGGTAGAAACAATGTTCAAGCTCTTGATCTTCCCAAAACACTGTAAGTTTTCTATAGGCCTCTCGATTGCGTAGGTGGAAGGCACAAACTTGAGTTTTAGCAGGGTTCGGTCTTAAGTTATTGACTCTGTAGTACTCAGATAGGTCCTTGAGAGCAACAGTAAGCTGGTTTTCTACTGTGTCAAAATCTCTGGCTTGTGTGACTAAGGCAAGATCATCTGCATAGATGAAACTCTTTGTAAGAGAAGGTTGAGGCTGGTCATTTGTAAATATATTGAACAATATGGGGGAAAGGACACTACCCTGAGGCAAGCCATTCCTTTGACTTCTCCATCTACTCTTTCTTCCTTGGAACTCCACATAGAATCGCCGGTTTTCCAAAAGTGTCTGCACAGTTCTGGTGAAATTAATGTCTCTAGTGATGTAGTAGACTTTGTGCAATAATTGTCGATGTTGAATGGTGTCATATGCTGCTGTGAGATCCACGAAGACAGCCCCGGAAATGTATCCTTTTTCATATCCCTCTTCAATATGTTCAGTCAGATTAAGGACTTGTGCTGTACAATTCTTTCCAGGTCGGAAACCTGCTTGTTGAGGTATGAGTTGTTTTTCAACAATGGGAGTGAGTCTATTTAGCAACATTCTTTCATAGATTTTATACAAATGGCAAAGGAGCGAAATCGGTCGGTAGTTCTTGGGATCAGCTGCACCCTTTCCAGGTTTTAGTAAGGGAATAACTTTAGTTTTCCTCCAGATGGCAGGGATCTGTTTCCGCTTCAGACAACCATTATAGAATTGCAGAAGCCATCTTTCCGTGATGGGACCAAAATGTTTAATTTGCTCAATCATTAGGTCGTCTAGACCAGGCGCTTTACCATTTTTGCATTTCTGAATTGCGGTTCTGAGTTCTTGTAAGATGAAGTCATTTGATAGATGGTTGTTTTCACGTTCAGGTTCTCTTTTGAGTTTTGTTCTATCTTTAGAACAATTGACCCTTCCATTCTGAACTAGATGATGAGCAATTTGATCTGGTGCAATGTTTGCATGGCCATGATTGTGGACAGGGTCGTTGTTCAGGCGTCGCAGCAACTGCCAGGCTTTCTGACTGCTTTTAGACATATCAAGGTTCTCGAGTAACTCTATCCATCGTTCTTTTTTGGATTTGGCTAAGGCTGAGGATAAATTTTGGCCAGCAGTTAAGGTTTCAATGCTGTAAGGATTATCATTGAAAAGTTGGATATAGTTATGTAGATGCTTCACGGATTCTTCTGTCAAGCCAGGTATGTAGTTAACTCGACAGCCTCTGGGAGTTGAGAGTCTTGAGCATCTTTTCACGGCTTCTACAAACTCATCGTAGTTGGAAACTGAGGGTTCTATGCGTGAAACTTCTGAGTCAAGGAGATCAGCAAACTTCTGCCAGTCTGCTTTCTTGAAATTGTATCGCCTTCGGAATGATGTGATTCTAGGAGTAATGGCTGCAAACACTTGGCAGCCTATGGGGCGGTGTTGAGTATTTGGTATCGGATTTAGAACAGTTTTTCTGCATTGGTGAGCTATGTTCTCGCTAACAAAAATTAAGTCGGGGTTATACCCACGTTTCCAACGCCCACTGTTAAAAGATGGTGGGAGTTTATTATCATGGACAAGATTAAGATGGTTGGTATCAGCCCAAGTCAAAACTGCTTCACCATTACTGTCGTCCTCAACATAACCCCAAACACTGCTATGACTATTGAAATCTCCAACAATAAAGTGAGCTTGTTGATTGGTGTAGTTGTCTGTAGGTGAAAATTGGAAATCTGCTCCTGGGGGTTTGTAAATTGACGACACAATACAACCATTCAGTTCTACAGACAGTATTTCAATATTGTTGAATTCTGTAAGTGAGGTAGAGAGAACAGCTATATCGTTCCTCACAAAGATAGCACTGCCATATTGTCTATGGGGTCGCTCAACTGCCAGTTTCATCCCAAGGATTTTTGGTCTTCTCATGGTGGAACCGCGCGACCGCTACGGTCGCAGGTTCGAATCCTGCCTCGTGCATGGATGTGTGTGAAGTCCTTAGATTAGTTAGGTTTAAGTAGTTCTAAGTTCTATCGGACTGATGACCTCAGAAGTTAGGTCCCATAGTGCTCAGAGCCATTTGAACCATTTTGCGTGAGTATGTGTGTGTGTTTCTGTGATCTATTTTTGACGAAGGCCTTACTGGCAGAAAAGCTTATTTGTGACAGTCTTTTTGTTGTGCCTATCTGCGACTCAGCATTTCCGCTATATGGTAAAAATGTAAATGTCGTGTGACTAGGGCCTCCCGTCGGGTAGACCGTTCGCCGGGTGCAAGTCTTTCAATTTGACGCGACTTCGGCGATTTGCGCATCGATGGGGATGAAATGATAATGATTATTACAACACAACATCCAGTCTCTGAGCGGAGAAAATCTCCGACCCAGCCGGGAATCGAACCCGGGTCCTTAGGATTAGCATTTTGTCGCGCTGACCACTTTTTTTTTATCTCATTTTGTTCGTTTTCGTTAGTTGTATCTGCTCGGGGCGGACGTCGCAAGACACCCGTTTCAGTTCGTCGTTGACCCATTAACTCAGTTTTTTTTTTTTATTACAGAGGGTAGCTAACCCTCTGACACACGCTGAGTTACCGGTGTGTGTGTGTGTGTGTGTGTGTGTGTGTGTGTGTGTGTGTGGTTAGTTGTATTTCGTCGTAGCGGACGTCACATGACATCCTTTGAAGTTCGTTGTAGATCTTTTCACTCAGTTTTCTATTACAGAGGCCAGCCACCTCTCTGACCGAATACGCTAAGCTACCGTGCCGGCATTTCTTTTCATTGTGTTCGGTATTGTTGGTTGCGTTTGGTCTCGGCGGACGTCACAAGCCATCCGTTTAAGTTGGTCGTTGATTCCTTTTCTCAGTTTTTTTATTACAGAGGGCGAGCAGCCCTCTGACCGAACACGCTGAGATACCGTGCCGGCTGCTATCGGGGACGGACTGCTATATGGTGAATGGCAAATTTCCCTTTCATAACATTGTTACGTTCCATCCTGGATTTTCCACTGTTTGATAAAATACAAAATTTACTATAAAATACACGTCAGGTTTGATTTTCTGACGAGAAGTATCGGCGCTGGAACGAGCTGAAAACCAGCCATTTTTTGTCCCCTTTCCGAAAGTCATTCCATTTCTCGACAACTCGAAAAATATAAAGGTTGTCAACAAAAACCCCTACATCATGTCAAAGTACATTAAATTTTCTACAAGAGAAGCCTGTAACATTCCATTTCCTCAAAAGCGGGAGGGAGCGAAGGGAGAAGTGCGAAAAATGGGACATCGCTGAGACATTTCCCGGTAATTTAGTCCTCTGTTTATCCGCCCTTGTATACAACAGGAGAACGGGTCTAACACGACAGGAAATGTAATTTCTTAGAGTTTCCCGGCGATTCGGTGTCATCTCGTGGACTCGAATGTACTGCCGGTGGTGTGCGTCTCCCCAACACAATACTGTGTTGCGAAGATGCACATCATCGACAGTACACCCGATTCCGCGAGTAGACAGGAAATGATTCTCGCAGAACAATGTATTCATTACACACATCATACCTTAAGTACAGGGTGTTAATGGTTACCCTTTCAACTTCCCGTTTGAGGGCTCTGCTGGAGCGTAGATGCAACGTAGCGCGGCTCCGATGCGGGTATACAAGCACCGACATGGAGGAAAGGCATTAGTGTGGTAGTCGTCTCTTTCCGACGACCGTGTGGTACGTAGGGCAACGTGAACTATGGCGACGTTATTATCAAATTTGTCCAAACAGGACCAACGTGCTGTTATTCTTTTCTTGGCTGCCGAAGGACAAACACCAGTAGAACCATAGGAGGGTGAAGAATGTGTATGGGCCAGCATGTCCGTCGAAAACCACCATTGTGTAAAACTACAAGAGGTGCTGCTGCTTCATGATAACGCACGTCCCCACATCGAGAATGTAGCAACGCAGAAGTTACGCCAATCCAAGTGGGAGACATTCGAGCACTCGTCCTATAGGCTTGCTTTCTCCCCGCGCTCCTTGGGAGCTTCGTAAGTGGTTGGAATTATTCTCCAGGTAACAACAAGATCTTTCCCCATAATCGTCCGCAACTGACAAAAGTGTTCTCCCAACAGTTGGAACTAATGGAGCATCGTCACCGACACCGTCGCCTGAACAGCATCAACACCCTGTAAAGCTGTTCATATCAGGTTAGCTTATCACTTTTGTAAGGCATTCCCAGAAAATTGTAGTGAATATTATTGAATTTAAATAATATTGATGCTTGCGTGATATTCTAGCTCCCCTTTCATGTTAACCTGTCATTGTTACACGGACTAGAATCCTGTACCTTTCCTAATTTAATGTAACTGAGTGTTGTTAATCTGTCAAAGAATTAAGTAATTAAGAAAATAATACCAGTTTTTGTTTTATTTAAAATTAACGACGTGTCAGTCAATCAGTCAGTTTGTTCTATATGACAGTCGGAGGCAGTACATAGAATGATAGTTTTGTATCATTATAAATAACAAAGTAGGTTTAAAGCAAAATAATACTGGCAAGGCAAAGATTTATACTAAACATTTTCAACTTTTGTAGTCCTGTCGTCCTCAGTTGTGCGTAATATAACGGTATGTTGATAATTTTTACTTTTGGACTGTCTAATTACACTACTGGCCGTTAAAATTGCTACACTAAGAAGAAATGCTGATGATAAACGGGTATTCATTGGACACATATATTATACTAGAACTGACATGTGATTACAATTTCACGGAATTTGGGTGCATAGCTCCTGAGAAATCAGTACCTAGAACAACCACCTCTGGCCGTAATAACGGCCTTGATACGCATGGGCAGTGAGTCAAACAGAGCTTGGATGGCGTGTATAGGTACAGCTGCCCATGCAGCTTCAACACGATACCACAGTTCATCAAGAGTAGTGACTGGCGTATTGTCAGGAGCCAGTTTCTCGGCCACCATTGACCAGACGTTTTCAATTGGTGAGAGATCTTCAGAATGTCTTGGCCAGGGCAGCAGTCGAACATTTTCTGTATCCAGAAAGGCCCGTACAGGTCCTGCAACATGCAGTCGTGCATTATCCTGCTGAAATGTAGGGTTTCGCAGGGATCGAATGAAGGGTAGAGCCACGGGTCATAACACATCTGAAATGTAACGTCCACTGTTCAAAGTGCCGTCAATGCGAACAAGAGGTGACCGAGACGTGTAACCAATGGCACCCCATACCATCACGCCCGGTGATACTCCAGTATGGCGCCGGCCGAAGTGGCCGTGCGGTTAAAGGCGCTGCAGTCTGGAACCGCAAGACCGCTACGGTCGCAGGTTCGAATCCTGCCTCGGGCATGGATGTTTGTGATGTCTTTAGGTTAGTTAGGTTTAACTAGTTCTAAGTTCTAGGGGACTAATAACCTCAGCAGTTGAGTCCCATAGTGCTCAGAGCCATTTGAACCATTTTTACTCCAGTATGGCGATGACGAATACACGCTTCCAATGTGCGGTCACCGCGATATCGCCAAACACGGATGCGACCGTCATGAAGCTGTAAACAGAACCTGGATTCCTCCGAAAAAATGGCGTTTTGCCATCCATGCACCCAGGTTCGTCGTTGTGTACAGCATCGCAGGCGCTCCTGTCTTTCATGCAGCGTCAGGGCCGCAGCCATGGTCTCCGAGCTGATAGTCCATGCTGCTGCAGAAGTCGTCGAACTTTTCGTGCATATGCTTGTGGTCTTGCAAACGTCCCCATCTGTTGACTCAGGGATCGAGACGTGGCTGCACGATCCGTTACAGCTATCCGGATAAAGTGCCTGTCATCGCGACTGCTAGTGATACGCGGCCGTTGGGATCCAGCACGGCGTTCCATATTACCCTCTTGAACCCACCGATTCCGTATTCTGCTAACAGTCATTGGATCTCGACCAACGCAAACAGCAATGTCGTGATACGATAAACCGCAATCGCGATAGGCTACAATCCGACCATTATCAAAATCGGAAACGTGATGGTATGCATTTCTCCTCCTTACACGAGACATCGCAACAACGTTTCACCAGGCAATGCCGGTCAACTGCTGTGTATGAGAAATCGGTTGGAAACTTTCCTCATGTCTGAGTGTCGCCAACGGCGCCAACCTTGTGTGAATGCTCTGAAAAGCTAATCATTTACATATCACAGCATCTTCTTCCTGTCGGTTAAATTTCGCGTCTGTAGCACGTCATCTTCGTGGTGTAGCAATTTTAATGGCCAGTAGTCTATAACTCAATGAAACATAATTTTCGCTCGATGCGCGTTCCACCTTTAACATAACATCGAAACAAGTGTTAAGTTTTTAGAGCTGTGAAGTCTGAAAAACAAAACTTCAGATGTAATATATAAGATGACGAACAGCGCCAAAAATGGAACAGAAACACAACATGTAGAACAACATCGACAAAATCTGTAAGCAGAAATTTAAATTATTACTACGGCATAGAAACGCCAAACTCCCATACCTGTTCGTAACCTTTTTGTAGATCGTCCAGAAATGTAAACTAAATAGTATAAACAAAAATACGTACATATTCTAGGCCACTGAAGATGTCTTGCAGTCCATAATGGCGAAACCCCGCTGGAGTGCGTCAGGTAATAGCCAACCTGTGAATTGGAGTTGTGGCCGCAACCACAGAGCCACGAGCGTGTTCCTGAGCTCTGATTATCGACTGCAGGTTGTTTGTTTGTCTCACACTTCTCGTTGCTGAACGTGGAGGGCGACGCCCTCGTGGATGTGTCGGGGTAACCGGCCTCGAGTGGAGGCTGTCTGCTTGTTATTACCTCAATGTCGCGTACCAAATACAATACCCAGATAATCGCTGCAGAGTCACCAGCAACGAGAATATGCTGTCCACATCCCATTTCCTCGCTGCAGTGTGTGGAGTTAGGTGCTAGGCTACGTATTATGCCTGTAAATTGGAAATTTGTGTTAAGGTCTTATGGGACCAAACTGCTAAGATAATCGGTCCCTAAGCCTACACACTACTTAATCTAACTTAAACTAACATAAGCTATGGAGAACACACACACCCATGCCCATTATGCCTGTCATGTCCTTCCTGGTGTGGATGGTAGTCAAATGAATAGGTTGTACCGAATTCACAGTAGCTCAGTGCTCATCTGACGCTGCAAGAAGTCGATCATGTGTGTGATTGATGCTGTATGGCCAGTCACTGTGGTTCGTACGGCATTGTTTTTTTTTTTCCCTCCAGTACAGCACTCGTGGCTGGCGCATCGCTGTCGTAAAGTGGGGCCGAGGCAGTTTCAGATAAGTTTTTACAGTCTGACGATAATTTATGGAGTTGTAGTTTTAGCTTGACGATGTCCACTATGGTCAAACGGTAGTTACTGTTATTCTGTGGCAGTTTGGGTTATCCCGACTGAAACCGAGGTAAATTCTAGGTAAACGATGCAACTGAGGCTGTTGATTATTAAAATTAACCTTTATATAACGTTTGTGTCGTTCCTTGAATTTTTTCAGTGTTCTCTCTGTGCGTGAGCCAGTGTCCTTGTTAAATAGTGTATGTGAGTGCTTTCGCCTCTGGTACAAACAAGGGGACCGTTTTTCAGTGTAAGCTTCATTCTCATTCGCCAATACTTTTAGAAGATGGCGTTTAGTTTGGCTTGTCGTTTGTTTACCTGTGGCCGTGACCATGTGTTTCAAGTAATGCAAAGGAATGTCATGTTATACTGAGATATTAAATTGTGAAGCTTTCTGACATTCAAACACCTTTAATTATTTTATTGTGCTGAGGTTGTCTGTTGTATGGATCGATATTCTTTATTGATGTAAGGGTGCCACCATTTGCTTACGTGAAGTCTAGTGCACCAGTATTGCCAACGTTACGTAAACACTTCGCCAAGAATGTCTTTTGTGCATAGTTTTAGCGTCAACGTCTACTTTAAATAATTTGCTATTTGCTTGCAATTGTCCTTCATGATTCGCAAGGAAAACGTAATAAAGGTCACAAAGTTGCTATTATTATAAGATAAAATATTTACCATGAAATTCTTGGTTTTAATACTTGTCATTAGCATTCAGTTTTGTTATCACCTTTCGTGGATCATTGGACTTTAATAGTGTAGTGGACTTTAATAGTGTATATAGGCCTGAGTCATGGTAGACTATTTGTTTTTTATATAAGGTGTATGAAACATTACAGAATATCTTTTGCTAAGATCGAAGATCAAAGATTCGTTGTCCTGTGGCCAAATGTGACCAAATATGTTTCGTGATCGAACATTTATGACCAGCAAGGGTCAAATCGCTCTCACAATGATGTGTAGTGTTCAGATACGCCCGCTCGGTTAGCCGTGCGGTCTAATGCACGGCTATCCGGATTGGGAAGGAGCGCCTGGTCCCTGGCACGAGGTCCGGTGAGCCGGCCAGTCTGTGGCTGGTTTTTAGGCGGTTTTCCATCTGCCTCGGCGAATGCGGCCTGGTTGCCCTTATTCCGCCTCAGCTATACTATGTCGGCGATTGCTGCGCAAACAAGTTCTCCATGTACGCGTACACCACCATTACTCTACCACGTAAACCAGGTAAACATAAGGGTTACACGCGTTTGGTGTGAGACGTTCCCTGGGAGGGGGGGGGGGGGGGGGCGCCGGGTCCACCGGGGGGCCGAACTGCACAATAACCCTGAAAGAGCGGTTCAGTGTGGGGCGGCAGAGGGGTGAAGTGGACTGTGGTAGTCGTCGTGGGGTTGTGGACCACTGCGGCTGCGGCGGGGACGGAGCCTCTCCGTCGTTTCTAGGCCCCCGGTTAACATACAATACAATGTTCAGATGATTGAATAGAAATTTGTCCAGAAAAACCAACGACACCTTTAAACACACCTGTCCCGTCCTTCTTACCGTCTCAGAAAGATCAGTCATTAAATCCCCGTTACGGGATGAACATCTCCACAAAGTTTGACGATTATCGATCTGCTGCTTTATAGTGTTACACTTTCCGTTGTCGTCAATATATTAAGTCAATATTGCAAATGAATACACTAGGATGAGTCACTAATATCACTGAACAGACACACTGCCCGAAAAAAAAAAATGGAATACCTAGATGAAACGTTACTTCCTGATCGCAAAATCGAGTCAAATTTAAAAAAAGAACTTGGTAGTAAGCGCCCACATCTCACTGTGTCGTGGCACCCCTCTGGCCTGGATGCATACACAGATTCGGTTGGGAAGCGTGTATTAAAAATTGCGTCCACTCTTGACGCCAGCTGGCCTGCAACGGTGGTAACAGGTCATTTATGTCCTGGATAATGGCACGTCCTAGGTGGTCCCACAGATGTTCTATCGTGAACGGGTCTCGCGACCTTGCTGGTCACAGGAGTATATCGACATGCAGACATTTCATAGACTCACGTGCCACGTGTGGTCGTGTATTGTCCTGTTGAGAAATGGCACCACAATACTGCCGCATGAGAGGTAACACATGAGGTTGCAGGATGTCCGTGACGTACCGTGTGCCGTCGCAATTCCCTCAGCCACGACCTCAATTCTCACCCCATGGTTTCTTACACCATGACACTAGGAGTAACACCATGTGTCTCTCCACAACATTAGGAGAATGGTACCTCTCCCTTAATTACTGCTGTAATCGCTTATGATGGTCATCCAGATTAGTACAGAACCGCGATTCATCGCTGAACACAGTGTAATTCCATTCGTCAGGAGCCCATGCTTGCTAGTCACGGAAGCCTCCAGACTCAGCCATTTGTGTTGTGGTGTTAACGGCAGCCCACGCACGGAAAGGTAATTCCCTAGTCCGGCTGGTGCAATCCTCCGACCAATGGTGTGGGATGACGCAGAAAGTTGCAAGAAGTCCATCTGTTATTCTCGGATGGCAGGTGCAGACGTGAATGGGATACGACGTGAGCGGCGCGCAGCACGACGAATATCCTTTGTGGTGGTCGGATGTGGTCGACCAGAACCTAGACGAGGAGGATGTCTGCCCTCACATTCCCATGCAGTCGAGCATCAGGCCACTGTCACATCCGACTACCTCACAGATCTGAATATTGCAAGATTCGACCATCCGGCCATACGGAGACTGACAATGGCACTCCGTCTTCAGGCCACAAGTGGCCCATCGGAACCATCCGACTGCCGTGTCTTCCTCAGATGAGGATGCGTATAGGTGGGGCGTGTAGTCAGCACACCGCTCTCCTGGTCGTTTGGTGGTTTTCTTTGACCGGAGCCGCTACCATTCAGTTGAGTAGCTCCTCAGTTGGGATCGTGAGGCTGAGTGCACCCCGAAAAATGGCAACAGCGCTTGGCGGTCCGGATGGTCACCCATCCAAGTACCAGCCACGCCCGACAGCGCTTAACTTCGATGATCTGACGGGAACCGGTGTATCCACTGTGGCAAGACTGACAATGGGGCCGCTTTCAAATTCTGCCAGATACTGATAACGCTGTTTCACACGAGTAAGCGGCATCTCCGTGTCCTTCACAGTGATCACTCGTCATCTGTCGCCCTTCGCGCCTCTTATATACCCTACCAGTCCTGGTAACTACACAAAATATGAACAACACTCATGGAATCCGTTGGTCGTTCTACCTGTTACAGATAATTGTAGCTCTAATCATTTAAGTACCCACCAAGAGTGTGTACGTGCACGAACTTATATTGGCACTGCTCCACTTGTTTTTGACAGAGAGTGTATTTAGAAATGACCACCTAATAAAATAAAACAAAGGTAGCACGGGAAGAAATAGGGGTTCAGTTTTCCTATGAGCCACTGCAGAGTCTGAAAGTGATTCTGTTAATCCTCTGCCAAACAGTTACGAGTGAACTAAAGAGTAATCGTTTAGCTACAGCTGTAGATGTGGGTAAAAGGTGGAATGCTTCACATTTTGTACACTTCCTCTGTTCGAAGTTGTGTTCTGTCTACCAACACTGTCGTCGACACTACGTTTAATTTTACTCTTTCATGCTTTCTTTTCCGAGGGACGTATTAGGACATGTAATTGTCATTTCCACTCGTAGCACGTTACTCGTACGACAAATTGTTCTGGTACTCTTTCCCTGCTCTTTTGTTCGAAACTGTAACCTAATCTCCGTTTCCCCAGCCAGACCACAGCACAAACACAGACAATCCTAGCATGCTTAAGATATTCGAAGCAAACACCGCCGGAACGGACAGGTCACGGACAGCTTAGCGTTCTGTTACCTGGCAAGATGCCGTCTCGTGGCTACCTTGAACGTTGTTTCTTTGCCTTTCTCTAAGCTACACTACGTCCCAGGTGGAAATGTGTATTCTGCTAGGAGACAGAAATACTCGTTTTAAACACAAGAAAAGCTCGTCTAGGCAAACCAGATAATAATATACGAGGAGCGTTTAATAATTAATGCAACTTACTTTTTTCTTAACCTACATCTACATTTATTGTTCGCAAGCCACCCAACGGTGTGAGGCGGAGGGCACTTTACGTGCCACTGTCATTACCTCCCTTTCCTGTTCCAGTCGCGAATGGTTCGCGGTAAGAACGACCGCCGGAAAGCCTCCGTGCGCGCTCGAATCTCTCTAATTTTACATTCGTGATCTCCTCGGGAGGTATAAGTAGGGGGAAGCACTATATTCGATACCTCATCCAGAAACGCACCCTCTCGAAACCTGGACAGCAAGCTATACCGCGATGCAGAGCGCCTCTCTTGCAGAGTCTGCCACTTGAGTTTGCTAAACATCTCCGTAACGCTATCACGCTTACCAAATAAACCTGTGACGAAACGCGCCGCTCTTCTTTGGATCTTCTATATCTCCTCTGTTAACCCGGCCTGGTACGGATCCCACACTGATGAGCAATACTCAGGTATAGGTCGAACGAGTGTTTTGTAAGCCATCTCCTTTGTTGATGGACTGCATTTTCTAAGGACTCTCCCAATGAATCTCAACGTGGTACCCGCCTTACCAACAATTAATTTTATATGATCATTCCACTTCAAATCGTTCCGTACGCATACTCCCAGATATTTTACAGAAGTAACTGCTACCAGTGTTTGTTCCGCTATCATATAATCATACAATAAAGGATCCTTCTTTCTATGTATTCGCAATACATTACATTTTTCTATGTTAAGGGTCAGTTGCCACTCTCTGCACCAAGTGCCGATCCGCTGCAGATCTTCCTGCATTTCGCTGCAATTTTCTAATGCTGTAACTTCTCTGTATACTACAGCATCATCCGCGAAAAGCCGCATGGAACTTCCGACACTATCTACTAGGTCTTTTATACCTATTGTGAAAAGCAATGGTTCCATAACACTCCCCTGTGGCACGCCAGAGGTTACTTTAACGTCTGTAGACGTCTCTCCATTGAGAACAACATGCTGTGTTCTGTTTGCTAAAAACTCTTCAATCCAGCCACACAGCAGGTCTGATATTCCGTAGGCTCTTACTTTCTTTATCAGATGACAGTGCGGAACTGTATTGAACGCCTTCCGGAAGTCAAGGAAAATGGCATCTATCTGGGAGCCTGTATCTAATATTTTCTGGGTCTCATGAACAAATAAAGCGAGGTGGGTCTCACACGATCGCTGCTTCCGGAATCCATGTTGATTCCTACAGAGTAGATTCTGGGTTTCCAGAAATGACATGATACGCGAACAAAAAACATGTTCTAAAATTCTACAACAGATCGATGTCAGAGATATAGGCCTATAGTTTTGTGCATCTGCTCGACGACCCTTCTTGAAGACTGGGACTACCTGTGCTCTTTTCCAATCATTTGGAACCCTCCGTTCCTCTAGAGACTTGCGGTACAGGGCTGTTAGAAGGGGGCAAGTTCTTTCGCGTACTCTGAGTAAAATCGAATTGGTATCCCATCAGGTCCAGTGGACTTTCCTCTGTTGAGTGATTTCAGTTGCTTTTCTATTCCTTGGACACTTATTTCGATGTCAGCCATTTTTTCGTTCGTGCGAGGATTTAGAGAAGGAACTGCAGTGCGGTCTTCCTCTGTGAAAGAGCTTTGGAAAAAGGTGTTTAGTATTTCAGCTTTACGCTTGTCATCCTCTGTTTCAATGCCATTAGCATCCCAGAGTGTCTGGATATGCTGTTTCGATCCACTTACTGATGTAACGTAAGACCAGAACTTCCTACGATTTTCTGTGAAGTCGGTACATAGAATTTTACTTTCGGTTGAAAAAATAAGTAATTTGTTGGGGGACACGGTGAAATATTCTCGCTTCAGTTCCTATAGTTTCATTAATTCCTATACGTGGCGGCGCTATGCGTAGCCTTCAAGATGGCGTCTGCAATGTAGGTGCGTTCCAAGCAGACAGCTGTCATTGAATTTCTTTTGGCGCAAAACCAGAGTAACACAGATATTCAAATGCGCTTTCAGAATGTGCACAGAGATTTGGCAGTGAACAAAAGCACGGCGAGCCGCTGGACGGGGCTTCTCTCATCACCACAACAAGGTCGCACAAACCTGTCCGGTCTCCCGCGTGCCGGCCGGCCGCACACTGTACTGACGCCTACAATTTTGGAACGTGCGGACACTCTCATTCGAGGTGATCGACGGATCTCAATCAAACACTTCGCTGCACAATTGGCCGTCTCTGTTCGTAATGCTGACACACTCGTCTACCAGTTGAGACAGTGTGGGCACGCTGGGTTCCTCGTCGCCTAGAAGAAGACCATGAAGAGCAACGAATGACTACGTGTTTGATTCAATAAGCATGTACTGCGCAGGAAGCAGTACTTGGATGATGTGGATGCGGCAAGACGTTGGCTGCGACGTCGATCAGTAGAATGCTACCATGCTGGCATACAGGCCATCCCGTATGGTGGCATAAGCCCGTGGCACTGAACGAAGATTATGTTTAAAAAAAGGATTTTTCAGCCAAAGGAGTGGGGAATAATGAGGTGTATTGGAACCCGGAATAAAACCAACCTGCTTTCAGAAAAGAAGTGTTGCAGTACTTATTGAACGCCCCACGTACTATTTTTTCAGGTTTGAATCTAACACCAATCCCCAATAAACATAAAAATGATATCTGCATCTTCAACTTCACCTAACAGATTTTCTTATTCTTACCTCAACATGGAGTGTTATTCGTCCCTTTGCAGCTTCACTTTTCTCGAATTTGTCACAGGATCTTGCTGCTCCACTCGTATATCTGTGTTCCTAATGTGTACTACTACGGCTGTCCTGATTCATAAATAAAACATAATCAACACTAGAAAACTGTGATACCTATCAGTATATCACTACAAACTGCAATTGAAAAAAAAGCTTGGAATTAATCTATATGAGACTATATACGTTATGATCATACAGTGAGTTAGTGTCCGCCCCCGGTAGCTGAGTAGTAAAAAAAAAAAAAAAAAAAAAAAAGTGGTCAGCGCGACAGACTGTCAATCCTAAGGGCCCGGGTTCGATTCCCGGCTGGGTCGGAGATTTTCTCAACTCAGCGACTGGGTGTTGTGTTGTCCTAATCATCATCATTTCATCCCCATCGACGCGCAAGTCGCCGAAGTGGCGTCAAATCGAAAGACTTGCATCAGGCGAGCGGTCTAACCGACGGGAGGCCCTTGTCACACGCTATTATTATTATTAGTGAGTTAGTATTTCGCGTAACTAATTCATAGCGTGGAAACACGATTTCATCGGTAGACAGAGCAAAAGAAAGCATAATATGTCTCCAATGTAATGGGTTTCCATCCGTTTTTTATGAAATTAAAAAAAGTACAAAGGCCTTTTATATGACGTGGGAAATTACTGAAGATAACCGTAACAAGCTTTGCAAATTTCGTGCGTTATTGAATATCTTGGAAATCAATCTCTTATGTAGAGTTTAATGCATAAAAAATCACGAATGGCAAATGTAACTGCCATTGGTGTCAAATTAAGACACACAATATCGGGCCGTGCACCGCAGTGGACGGTACCAATGTTTTCCAAAATATCGCACGCGGAGTTGCGATTTTTCAGGGGGTTATTTCTCGGGTTCTATTAATCACATAGATAAAGGGTCAAGCGTTTTGGATAGCCGTTGGCCTAGTGGGACCATTTTTATACATGTCGGAAGAACGAACATACTGTACCTATCCTACAATTCATGGTCAAATTTTAAACATCACACACTTCCTCCAGCGCAGGCAAATTGAGCATATCCGTTGCTTCTTTTGTAGTATGTGAAGTCTAGGGTGGACCTTAGGCGGCGTATTAAAGCACCGTTTCTTCGTAGTTGGTTCCTGAGAAAACCCTGAAAAACCATAATTTTCGGGTACGAAAAGTATCAGTTTTAGGGATGGCTGCTTCTACGGTTAATCTGTTCCATTTTTACCATACGTTCTTAAGATGATATTTTCGGGAACTTCGAAACTTATTTGTTACAGAGATACAGAGATTGAAAGTTACCGTACAGATGCACGTAAAACATGCACGTAATACCCCATCTGAGGCGTAAATGTAGTTTACTCTGTCGTAGTGAGTACACGGAAAGGGTTCTACGGTCATCGCTAGCGTTCTGAAGTCACCAAACGGTGTTTTTAATTAGCATTTCTTCATCAATAAAACTTAATGACGCGCTGATTTCGTATAATGGGTACTTCACACATTCGCAAATATACGCAAAGCGCTACGGCAGTGACAAAAATGGGCTGGAAACGGTGTTAAAGTGCCTGAAAGAACTTACAATGTCTGCCAAATATTATGTAAAACTAGAAAGGCAGTATTTTAGGAAAATATTTCTAATAACTTTTTTACAATGTACGGGCGTTTTCGGTGAACTGCAATCCATCAGCAAAATATCAAGGAAAAAATGTAAATCAAACGACTTTTGTCAACCTGATATTACCTACACTTATTTGTTGTTAGTATGCATCAAAGTGTAAAAATATGTCGAAGTATATAAATAAACTGTCAAAACTGTACTGACATACAGAATTCGTTTTACATAAGCAGCACACCCTCCTGTAACAGGGAAACCAGGGAACCAAAGGAAAAATTCTCCTGTCGGACCATAAAAAGGGAAAATATGCTCCTCTTAAAAAAAACTTTGTACGAAATGTGGGGAACCAGCTACTTCAGTTCTCATTCCTCACCAAAAAGTTTTGGATGCGAACGTATTCGCTCTTTTTTGTGCTGAAACAGAGTAGCAGAGAGACAGCGACGGTGGAAGAAAGATGAGGCAGTGTCAGTGGGAGAGAAAGAGAGAGGACACAGTGGTGGTGGGAAAGAAAAAGTGTCAGTGAAATTGAAAGTGAGCTGGATGAAGGCAATCGCAGTGGGAGCAAGAGACAGATGAGATATTGATGATCAGTGAGAGACAGTAACAGTAAAGGAGTAAGAGAGATGGATGAAGGTAGAATAAGTGCGGGCAAAATAGGAAGGAGTCAGTGGAAACGTAAAACACAGATGAGTGGAGGTCATACATAGGCTTGGGAGGTCCGGACCGTCCCACGTAGATATAGGAGAGGTGAATTGTGGACCGAAATTTTAAACATGTGAGTACAAGGGAAAAAGTAAGTTGGACCCCCCAGAATTTATGAGCCGCTGCGGAATCGTGGAGACGCTTGAAATGGGAAAGAAAGACAAAAGGAGACAGTGTAAGTGAGAGGAGACAGTGGCAGTGGGATATACCGTAAATCAATGGGAGAAAGAGACAGTGGGAGAGGGACACATATAGATATTGCCAGTCAGGGGGAGACGCTGAGTGTGAAGGCTTAACTTCAAAAAGAGACTAGGTAAAAGAATTTAGTATGTTTTGTGTTGAAAGAGCGATAATATGTCAGCGTGTTAAAATTCTTGGTGAGGGAGGCATAATGAGGACTGAGACAGCTGTTTCCCCACTTTTCTGTCAGAGACTTTTAAAAAAGAAGATATTCCCCAGTTTTGTGCTTCGACAGGAGCACTTTTCCGCTGGTCTTATGCTCCCACAGATGTGGGGCTTATGTTGATGCTACCGTGCTTAAGCCGTAAGCTCATATGTGACAATGAAGGAATCGTAGTTATTTCCATTTTTGTTTTCTCACAAAGAAGAGTTGGCTGCAGATCATTCAACATCAGGCTGAATTCATAATAATGTAACAGACATGGGCAAACGGGTTTAACGGTTCAAATGGCTCTAAGTACTATGGGACTTAACATCTGAGGTCATCAGTCCCCTAGAACTTAGAACTACTTAAACCTAACTAACCTAAGGACATCACAAACATCCATGCCCGAGGCAGGATTCGAACCTGCAACCGAAGCAGTAGCGCGGTTCCGGACCGAAGCGCTTAGAACCGCTCGGCCACAGCGGCCGGCAAACGGGTTTAATGAATAAGTAAGAAACTGCACGCTCCTAGTGGAACAGCATGACCGTTCTTTTTCTTTATGTACACTTCACAGGCTCGAAATAGCAAACGCCCAAATTTAATCAAGCATCCGCCTTAATACTTCCTCGCTCTGGGCGACCACTACTTCGTCATCAACGGATCATGTCATGCCAATTTTTCGTCCGTGGTGAACAATCTTTCCAGATTCTGGCCGCTTCCATCAATCCACCAATAGCGACTTCTCGTCAGATTCACATAACGATCGAGAGAATGGATTATCCATTTATCCCTGTAAGCGACTAATTAAAAAAACCAAAACATTATCAAACTCGTCACGAAATATACTAATGTAACGTAGGTTTCCCTATTTCTGCTAAATCTCCCCTCTATTATCAGACTTACTTATTCCTCGTATCATGTATGAGCAATAGAGGTAGATAAGTTTTATAAAGTATCGATATATCGACTTGTCAATGAATTGCATTAGTGATGTCGATGATAATGGTATAGTCGATGCAAAATATTTATATTTTCGATTATGGAAATTCTTATCTGAAATGAAAGTTGTCAGGTAGAAAGGAAATCGTTAGTATTTAAATTTGTTCTATTAGATGTCCGCCATTGTTGATTCACACACGAATTTTGTCTACAAATTTATTTAATTATTAAAAAGTTGTTTAGATTGTTATTGCTTTTAAATTTAAAGAAACGCAGAGTGGTTAATTATACTGAACTTATGTGAATGCGGATATTAGACGACAAATACATGGTGTTTCAAAATAGGTTCATCGTATTTCATTGGTAGACAGAGCGAATAAAAGCATAATCTGTCTCCAGTGTAATGGGTTTCCATCCGTTCTTTACCAAATTAAAAGACTTAAAAAGGCCATTTATATTACGTGGGAAGTTACTCAAGATAACAGTAACAAGCTTTTTCGTGAATTAAGACAGAAAGTTGGAGTAAATTTTAGTGTAGTCATCGAAACTAAATAGCTGTCCTCGTAGCCAGCGGTTCGTGTGTCGAAGAGATGCAAATCAGAAGGAGCTCGTGCCGGGCTGTATGGCGGGTGAGGAAACAGTTCCCATCGAGATAAGTACATGTGTTCCTTTGGCATATGTCCTATCAATCTGTCGCCTCTTGTGACCTAGTTCTGTGAACTACACGGTGTTTCAGAAACATTCGTCCGATTTCTCGAGACTATATCTTCTACATGAATGACGATAGAAACTTAGAGTAAATATTGACCTACGCACAGCACTACATAGTTTTCATTTTCCAGAGAACCTCCTGATTTTACAGTTCTACATCTTTTATAGGCTTGGAGGTACAGGGTGTCCAGCGAAGGAGTCCCTGATTTAAAAATTAAATATCTCAAAAACTAAGATCGATAGACGAGTGCGACAAACGGTACATTTCTTCTTCTTTCGTTTCACCCTCTTTGGAGTACGCTGGATCAATCATTTCTTTGCGCGTTGTTCTTTTCTTAGGGCCCAGTATTTCTTCATTCTTTCTAATCTTCTTTTCCTCTCTTCTTCCGAGATTCAGGGTTTGGGCTTTTGGGTAGATTTGTCCTGGAACTTCATGTTTTCATCTTTAGTCATTAATTTAGCTGTTCGATCAATAAGTGAATTTTCTGAAATCTTTAATTCTACTAGGTCTTTCTCAGTTTATTTAAGCCAGTTGGGTTTCGTTTTGCGATTACGGAAGAAGTCAAAGATTTGTTTAGTTAATCTGTTGGAATTCATTCTGAGAAGATGACCATAAAAATTTATCCTCCTTTTTCGCATAGTATCTGAAAGTTTTTCAATTTTCTTGTAGAGAGTTTCATTTTTGATGTGTATAATCTTATTGTCTTGAAATTTTGGTCCCATGTTTTTTCTTAAAATTTTTCTTTCCTTTCGCTAAAGTTTCTCCATTTGGCCTTTGAAATTCATGTTTAGTATTTCCGCTGCATACAGTGCTTCTGGCCTAATCACCGTCATGTAATGTGTAATTTTGAACCCCCATGAAAGGGATTTTTTGTTAGTTGGAAGGCCAATTCAAGTTTATTTTTTCTGGATTCCGTTGCTTTGCCTTCCCCAGCATTCCAACCAATCCATTCTCCCAGATATTTGAATTCTTTTACTATTTGAATTTTTGTTCTTGAACTTTGAGGTATTTACACGAGTGCTTGATGTTTGTCAATATCTTAGTTTTTTCAAAGGAAATGTGAAGATCTATTTTAGCTGCTTGTTTCTTTAGTTCAAGGATTTGCTCCCGTGCTTCTTCCATTGTTTCAGCAAACAGCGCCATATCGTCTGCAAAAGCAATGCAATTTACTTTAAGGTCCTTCTTTGTGCAACGCAGTTTTATTCCACTCTTAATATTTCTGTTCTATTCTCTGACTACTTTCTCAAGCGCACAATTGAACGGCAATGGTGATAGCCCATCCCCCGGTCGCACTCCCGTTTTTATTTCAAAGGGTTCCGATAATTCTCCCATAAATTTAACTTTCGAAAATGTATTTGTAAGGGTCACTTTTATAATGTTAGTTGCTTTCTTATCCAAACCCATTTCTTCCAGGACTGATAATAGAGATTCTCTGTCAATCGAATCATACGGTGTATTTATAATGAATGCTGTAAGAATTTTATATATACGTTATATAGAAGCTTGGAAATTGTTCGAAAAGCTGCTAATAGATGGGGCTGTACTCCCAATATGTATGTAGTTCCTATAAATAGTGTGCCTCAAGTCAGAGCGATCAGTTGCACCGTGGAAACGTGAAAGGAGGTTGACTTACCATTCATGTATTCCCACCATTATAAAATTAGCTGTTCCCTTGGGATATGTCCTGTCAGTCTGGCGCCTCTTGTGGTTCTGGTTCCCTGAACATTTAGGCAAGGGCTTATTGTGGCGTTTGTGTCTTTCTGACGTGCGTGCGATAATGTCGAAACGTGAACTATGGCCAAGTTGTTAGCAAATGCGTCCAAACAAGAACAATGTGCTATCATTCTTTTCTTGACTGCCGAAGGACAAATACCGGTGGATAACCATCGCACAACGAAAAATGTACGCGGTGCAGCATGTCTGTCGAAAGCCAGCGGTGTGGAAACGTTCGAGAAAATTGCGACAAGGGTTGTTGCTGGTTCATGATAACGCACGTCAGCATATGACGTATTGAAACCTCTTTCAAAAATTTTTACTTATATAGAAATCACCGAGACGGTGAAACTTCTACGTTATTTAATTCTGAAACTGCTGTATGCTTACTCAATGTTCTTAAACTTCTGAGTGAAACTGAATGCTAGTGTCACTTTACTATTCTTTATCATATCAACACTGACCTACTGAATTTGCCCTGACTAGCAGAACTCAAACTTTTTCTATTCATTAATTATCCATAATATTCATCGGTAACGCTATCTGACTGCTTTAAAATTAACTCATAAGAATGGCCCTGAATTAGTAGAAATACTTACGATAACCTATACATTTCACAAGTCACTTACCTCACAAAAATCTTCATTACACGAACTACTGCACTGCAGCAAGCGCCAATAAAGCCAGCTAAATAAAAGATTCTAACTACTGATGGCTCTAACTACTAATAGCCAAGTGGTTAGCAAGGGTAAATTTTGTTGCAGAGCAAACAATATATTTACCTTAATAATGTGACAACCAGTTCAAAAATTATATAATTGTGCATGACATCCAGTTCCAAAAATTATATAATAATCGTCAAATTACGTTTCCATGACGGACACACGTCCAGATCGTCCGCTCGCGCTAATACTGCAAACCTACAACACTGTTAATTATTAACGTCTAACCTCCATCACTGCTGACTACCCACTCCCAACTTCCATCACTGCTGGCTGTTCATCTCCAACTGCTGGTCCGACCAGTCACAGAGAGTCTCTTACAGGCTGCGCACAGCGCAGTCAGAGATTTAATACAGAGCGCTATATAGCGCTACCAACATATCAACACATAAACAGCCTACTTACAGTATATCTAACGCGGAAGTTAAGCGAACTCAAGTGGGAGACACTCCAGCTCCCCGCTATAGAGTCCTAATACCTCCGCACGTTATTACGACGCCTTCGGTCCCTTAAAAAGGGCCTGGAAGAACCGACTATTACTGTAGCTGTTACGGACTTCGTCACGCAGAAGGATACGGTGTTTTACCAAACTACACTGATCAGCCAGAATATTATGACCACCTACCTAATAGCCGTGTAAAACAGGCTCTTGCTTTGAAAATGTTCCTTTTTACGGCGAGAAAAACAGTCCACAAGTTTCTGGTGTGTACCATATCCAGCTAAATGTGAATGTCGTGTGGCCAGGGCATCCCGTCGGGCGAGACTGTTCGCCGTGTGCAAGTCTTTCGATTTGACGCCACTTCGGCGACTTGCGCGTCGATGGGGATGAAATGATGATGATTAGGACAACACAGAACCCAGTTCAAATGGTTCAAATGGCTCTGAGCACTATGGGACTTAACTTCTGAGGTCATCAGTCACCTAGAACTTAGAACTACTTAAACCTAACTAACCTAAGGACAGCACACACATCCATGCCCGAGGCAGGATTCGAACCTGCGGCCGTAGCAGTCGTGCGGCTCCAGACTGCAGCGCCTAGAACCGCTCGGCCACTTCGGCTGGCACAGAACCCAGTCCCTGAGCGGGGAAAATCTCTTATCAAGCCGGGAATCGAACCCAGGCCCTTAGGATTGACATTCTGTCACGCTGACCACTCAGCTACCGGGGACGGACACCATATCCAGTTGAAATCACTCATTGTTCATTAGAACCCGAAGAGCTACCAAACTGCGAGGATATTGATCGCTACGTTTCATCCGTTATTGCAGTAGTTCCAGATGTTCTGAGGGATTAACACAAAGTAATTTAGGTGGCCATTAGAAGTACGGAAGCCCTGTGAAAACGGCTGGTGTCGTCTTGGAAGACGGCGGTAACCACAGCATATTCATCATGAATATGTAGAAAATAGGGCAACACTTCGTCATCGAGAATGTTCTAATGCGGTATTGGTGGTGAGCTGTTTATCACAGTCACAACAATAAAATAAGAAAAAAATGGTTCAAATGGCTGTAAGCACTATGGGACTTAACATCTGAGGTAATCAGTCCCCTAGAATTAGAACTATTTAAACCTAACTGACCAAAGGACATCACACACATCCATGTCCGAGGCAGGATTCGCACCTGCGACCGTAGCAGCAGCGCGGTTCCAGACTGAAGCACCTAGAAACGCTCGGCCACAGCGGCCGGCCAGTTAAATAAGAGGGCTATTTTTTTTTTCAGCGTCCAATCGGTCGCGTAATGGACTGTATTGTGAAAATCAAAGATGTGTTATTTGCGACATTTAGCTACAACTTCCAGCTATTTCTCCACATAGTCGCCGCTCTGACCTTAACATCTGTCGTGGCGTGGTACCGACTTTTAATATGGAAAATGTTCTAAATACCGACTATTTTTACCGTAAACAAGAACAAGTTTATTGGCTTTAGTAGGCTTGATGAAAATTAAATTCACGCCAAAATAGTCATAGTAGGTTAACGGCTTGATTGGTGACGAATGACCATGTACATAGTTAATGTTCATACAAAAGAGATGCTGGTTCGATTTTCAAAAAATAGAATAACTAACGACAGAACGCTTGTTGGGCTCGATCGTTACGTCACCAAGCAAGTCGATTCCAACTTAATTTAAACGGCCAGAAATTACTTGCATTACGCAATTTAAACAGCGGAACTGAGAGTTTGGTCAATTTACAGAATAAAACCAAGTTAACCACAACGGTCTAGTTCTTATTAGCAAAACGTTTCAGTGATTACACTTACGTCCGTATCGTGCCGCTGCCGGAAAGTGAAGAAGGAAACCTCGTAATGTCGCTGTTTTCATAGCTAAAATAATTACCACTTAGTACAACATAAAATAATATCACATAAGGGGTATACAGACGTTAATTTACCAAAGACATTGCTTTTTGATAAGTACAACTTTTTACTGTTCATTCAATGTAGGTGCCATAAGCCCTCAAACATTTTAAGTGGAATAACATTGGGAATTAGTACGTAGGACCCCATAAGCAGGAATGTCATTTCTCGTTATTATTGTCATCATGCCCTTAAGGACTATTCGATCAGGCTCATGAGTTCCCTTTGCAGCTTTAACAAAATACGTGTTATAGAGTCTATTGTTCTAAGTATCTTTATGTGCTCACTGTGCACTTAGGACTGGAAAGTGCGGCATGGCGCGACCGACGGGCATACTAGAGAGACTGCGCAATACATTCGCACGTGTAACTAACTTTGTGTTCTGCCTTACGGCAGGTCTGGTCATGGGGGAAGCGTCGTCAGAGAGGTCCATCGCATGAGCGTCTAGGGAAGTGATTCCAGTGGTGGTTTCCCGTTGCCTTCCACTGATGATGATGAAATGATAATGAGGACAACACAACAGCCAGGCCCTGAGTAGAGAAAATCTCCGACTCAGACGAGAATCGAACCCGGGCCAATTGGCGTGACAGACCGCCTCGCTGACCACTCAGCTGTCGGGGCGGACTTGGAAAGTGTAGCTCATCTATAAAAGTGATCGTGTATAGAACGCTAGTGGGACCAATTCTTGAGTACTGCTTGAGTGTTTGGGATCCCCACCAGATCGAATTCAAGGAAGACATCAAAACACGTCACAGGCGGGTTGCTAGATTTGATACTGGTAGATTCTAGTAACGCGCAAGTATTACGGAGATGCTTCGTTAACTCAAATGGGGATTCCTGGAGGGAAGAGGACACTCTTTCCGCGAAATGCTACTGAGAAAATTTAGCGAACCGGCATTTGTGGCTGGCTGCAGAAAGATTCTACTGCTGCCAACATACATTCTTCGTGAGGGTCGCGAAGAGGAGGTAAGAGAACGAAGTATCTTCCTCCATGCACCTTATGGTGGCTTGCTGAATATATATATATATAGGGTGGTAATAATTCATCTATCGCTACTTGAGAGGGCCCTCGTGACAGACGAGTGGATGTAGGACAATGAATCTTTGTGGAAATATTTGTACAGACAAGCGGAAGAGAAATAACGAATAAAACGTTGAAAGGACCACATTTTAGTTTTCACATGAAAGGGTACGATTAACTTCGTTACTTTCGTATCATGTTTACGTTCCACGTTACAAACCTCACCCTGTGTAACGACCATCTGCTTGCACGATAGACTAGAACCGCACTAGAGACTGCTTTACTGCTGCGCGAAACAACGGTGGACCATGGAGTGTTCGTCTGTCGTGTCACAGCTCGTGCACTGCTTGAAGATCGCACATTCTGTCCAGCGTTCGCAGCCATGGCAACAGAAATTTCTTCAACAATTTGTGGCGCACTTCTTCGTCGGCTTCTCCCAGGAACAGTTTCAAAATCGCCAGTTAATTCGAACTTCCGAATCATGTTCTTCAATTTAGGTGCGGAAAGAGGACGTATTCGTCTAATGCGTTGATACTTGCGAAGAGCAACAGCACTATTGGTGTTGTTTTCATAAAAATTTTTAGGAGCAGAGCCCATGTCAACTTGTCCAGACCCGTCTTGACTGTCTGCAACTGTAATGCACATTGAACCTTGTGTTTCAACCCTACGTCGCCGTACCTGTACGCCACAGAACGGCAAGTTATGACACTACCACTACCAAAAACGTAAATCCTACAGCGCACAGTCTGAACATTATTCCTATAAGGCTGTGTATCCATACGGCAAATAGTTTTCCGTCCACACTGGCTGAAGTGGTGGAAGTTTAATTTTGACTATCCTGTAGATTTATACGTAGACCCGTCTTAATGTGTTGATTCCATACGACCGACCGGCACATATACAACGCTTCACTGCCATGGATCGCGTCTGTAATATCGTACGCTTTCGATACTGCTGGAGCCAGTGCCTCGAAGAATCCTGCGGGCGCCGCGAACAGCACTTCAAACATCGTCACTAATGAAGAACCCACAGGAGGGTGTTGCCAGCGGCGGGCACGTGTGCACCTGTATTCTACTCGAGATTACTTCCATGTCGCTAGTTGTTGCCGATCATTAGACCGAATTGTCAATAATTAGCTCTAGCGGCAACATTCAGTGTACCCAGACGCGCGTCCTCTGTTTATAGCTAGCTGGGTCTACCACTAGTTGTCAACAGTGTCGGACTTCTCTCACACAAGGTCAGTAAATTATATACTCACGAGATAAATCGCAACACCAAAAACTTGTTAATGTAGATTAATGAAATTTAGGGAATACATTTGTCTAGGTAACATACGCGTATTTGACTGGTTAATATTAGAAAATCACAGGTTAATGTAAGCGCGAGGTAAGCCACAGCAAATGTGAAATGCTAGTACATTAATGACCGGCGTGCGCCAGAATGTTGAATGCAAGCATGATAACGTGTATGCATTGTGTTGTACAGGTGTCGGCTGTCAGTTTGTGGAACGGAGACCCGTGTCTTTTGCACTTACTCTGTCAATATAGGGACAGTTAATGCTCTTTGTAGATGGCACTGGAGTTGTCGTCAGATGATGTTCCATAACTGCTGGAATGGAGAGAGATCTGGTGATCGTGCAGGCCAACGTAACCCGTCGATGCGCTGTAGAGCATGTTGGGTTACAACAGCGGTATGTGGCCGAGCGTTACCCTGTTGCGAAACACCCCCTGGAACGCTGTTCATATATGGCACCACAACAGATCGAATTACCAGCTGAAGTACAGATTTGCAGTAAAAAAAAAAAATGGGTCTGAGCACTATGGGACATAACATCTGAGTCGGCCTGGGTGGCTGACCGGTTCTAGGCGCTACAGTCTGGAACCGCGCTCCTGCTACAGTCGCAGGTTCGAATCCTGCCTCGGGCATGGATGTGTGTGATGTCCTTAGGTTAGTTAGGTTTAAGTAGTTCTAAGTTCTAGGGGACTGATGACCTCAGAAGTTAAGTCCCATAGTGCTCAGAGCCATTTGAGCCATAACATCTGAGGTCATCAGTCTCCTAGAACTTAGAACTACTTAAACCCAACTAACCTAAGAACATCACAAACATCCATGCCCGAGGCAGGATTCGAACCTGCGACCGTAGCGGTCGCGCGGTTCCAGACTATAGCCCCTAGAAACGCTCGGCCACTTCGGCCGGCTGTGTGACGTCCTTAGGTTACTTAGGTTTAAGTAGTTCTAAGTTCTAGGAGACTGATGACCTTAGGAGTTAAGTCCCATAGTGCTCAGAGCCATTTTTCTGCATTTATTTAAAGTTCAATTGTGTCAACTAATCTTTTGATTGTTCGTCCAGACTCCTACGGCGACAGATCCTTTGGCCACCTTCCACCTAAATATCATTAGCATGGATTAAGTAACATTTGGTTCCTAGGGACATAACGGGTACATCTACATCTACGTCTACATGGCTACTCTGCAAATGACATTTAAGTACCTGACAGAGGGTTCATCGCACCACCATCACAATTCACTATTATTCCAATCTCGTATAGCGCGCGGAAAGAATAGACACCTACATCTTTCCGTACTAGCGCTGATTTCCCTTATTTTATCGTGGTGATCGTTCCTCCCTATGTAGGTCGATGTCAACAAAATATTTTCGGATTCGGAGGAGAAAGTTGGTGATTGGAATTTCGTGAGAAGATTCCGTCGCAACGAAAAACGCCTTTCTTTTAATAATGTCCAGCCCAAATCCTGTATCGTTTCTGTGACACTCTCTCCCATATTTCGCGATAATACAAAACGTGCTGCCTTCCTTTCAACTTTTTCGACGTACTCCATCAGTCCTATCTGGTAAGGATCCCACACCGCGCAGCAGTATTCTAAAAGAGGACGGACAAGCGTAGTGTAGGCAGTCTCCTCAGAAGGTCTGTTACATTTTCTAAATGTCCTGCCAATAAAACGTAGTCTTTGGTTAGCCATCCCCACAACATATTCTGTGTTCGTAATTGTAATACCTAGGTATTTACTTGAATTTACGGCTTTTAGATTAGACTGATTTATCGTGTAACCGAAGTTTAACGAGTTCTTTTTAGCACTCATGTGGATGACCTCACACTTTTCGCTATTTAGAATCAGCTGCTACTTTTCTCACCATTCAGATATCTTTTCTAAATCGTTTTGCAGTTTCTTTTAATCTTCTGTTGACTTTAGTACTCGATAAACGAGAGCGTCATCTGCAAACAACCGAAGACGGCTGCTCAGATTGTCTCCCAAATGGTTTATATAGATAAGGAACAGCAAAGGGCCTATAACACTACCATGGGGAACGCCAAAAATCACTTCTGTTTTGCTCGATGAATTTCCGTCAATTACTACGAAAGGTGAACTCTTTGACAGGAAATCAAAAATCCAGTCACATAACTGAGACGATATTTCATAATCACGCAATTTCACTACGAACCGCTTGTGTGGTACCATGTTAAAAGCCTTCCGGAAATCCAGAAATACGGAATCGATCTGAAATCCCTGGTCAATAGCACTTAATACTTCTTGTGAATAAAGAGATAGTTGTATTTCACAGGAACGATGTTTTCTAAACCCATGTTGACTGTGTGTCAACAGACGGTTTTCTTCGAGGTAATTCATAATGTTCGAACACAATATATGTTCCAAAATTCTGCTGCGTATCGACGGTAACGATATGGGCCTGTAATTTAGTGTATTACTCCTACTACCTTTCTCGAATATTGGTGTGACCTGTGTAACTTTCCAGTCTTTGGGTACGGATCTTTCGTCGAGCGAACGGTTGTATATAATTGTTAAGTGTGGAGCTAATGCATCAGCATACTCCCAAAGGAACCTAGTTGGTATTCAGTCTGGACCAGAAGAAAAAAAGTTTAAATGGCTCTGAGCACTTCTGAGGTCATCAGTCCCCTAGAACTTAAAACTACTTAAACCTAACTAACCTAAGGACATCACACACATCCATGCCCGAGGCAGGATTCGAACCTGCGACCGAAGCGGTCGCGCGGTTCTAGACTGTAGCGCCTAGAACCGCTCGGCCATCCCGGCCGGCTGGACCAGAAGACTTGCTTTTATTAAGTGATTTAAGTTGCTTCACTACTCCGAGGATATTTACTTCTACGTTACTCGTGTTGACAGCTGTTCTCGATTCGAATTCTGGAATATTTACTTCGTCTTCTTTTGTGAAGGCATTTCGGAAGGCTGTGTTTAGTAACTCTGCTTTGGCAGCACCGTCTTCGATGGTATCTCCGTTGCTATCGCGCAGAGAAGGCAGTGATTGTTTCTTGCCGCTAACATATTTCACATACGACCGGAATCCCTTTGTATTTTCTGCCAGGTTTCGAGACAAAGTTTCGTTGTGGAAACTGGTGTAAGTATCTCGCACTGAAGTCCGCGCTAAATTTCGAGCTTCTGTAAAAGAACGCCGTTCTTCGGGATTTAGCGTCTGTTTAAATGTGGCATGTTTGTTTGTTTCGTTGTTGTCCGGACGTATGCCAACTAAACTTTTATTTCAAAGTTCATGTGTATCGAACCGCAGCACAAAGTACTGAGTCTTTGTACCCGTGATGTGGGCAGCTGCAAAATCATACGCAGTACTTCAGGTACACATTAACACATCCAGATTTCATTGCGATGGCGGATTGGTGCGTGCATCAGTGCCACGATACGGCATTTAGAACATTACTTGTAACTGTTTCATTCGCTATGCTGGCACATTTTGTTCCTCGATGTTTCCTGAGACCGATGTACATATCTGATCAAATGTATCCGAACGCCATTTTGTGGACATTACTACGGGGTGTGTCCACATTTTGCCTTTATGATGCTTTCACTGTGCTGTGGACACTTTATTTGAGGTGTCTCGATGTATGTGCAAAAATGGCTGCCCATTCTTTCTCAGGAGCTGAAACCGGAGGACGGAGTGATAAACATACTTGTTTTGTAAATAAGACCACCTCTTGTTTCAGCCACTTAATTTATTTTTCCCAGACGCGTTTCGCCTTTTTCTTGCTCTAAGGCGTCATAGTGGGATCTATGACGATTCACTTTCGTTATTTTTAGATTATCAAACAGTTCACATCGAGATTTTTTATGTAAATACGTTATTACTTACGGTCTGTTGTGATGTACTTTTTCTCTCATCTTGTGAATGTTTCACTTTTTCTTATTTCCGTGCTTGCTAAGAAAATTGGCGAGTATTTCCGCCTTATACAGGCACCTTTGTAGTCTTGTTTTCACCCAAACATGTTTCAGCACTTTTTGTGCTATCTTCAGTGGGGTTGTTTGTTTTTCTTCTGCGAAATTGTTACATGTTAATTGGCTTGCATACAGTACAGAGCTGAGGCCGGCCAGCGTGGCCGAGCGGTTCTAGGCGCTTCAGTGTGGAACCGCGCGACCGCTACGGTCGCAGGTTCGAATCCTACATCGGGCATGGATGTGTGTGATGTCCTTAGGTTAGTTATGTTTAAGTAGTTCTAAGTTCTAGGGGACTGATAACCTCTGATGTTAAGCCCCATAGTGCTCAGAGCCATTTGATTTGAACAGAGCTGAGACATGTATCACTGAGTGGAGGCATTCTATTTCGTTTATTTACGAAATATTTAAAGTTTTTTTTTTCATAGTACATTCGGAAGTAAAGTGGATGTATGCATTTCTGTACATGCTTCATATGCAGCTATTGGATATTTATGCTAGTAGCTACCCAGTAACTCCATGTGAGGTAAGTAAACAAACGCATACATGCACTTAACTGGTAGCTCCGTGTGAAGCATGTAAACAAATACATGCATCCAATTTGTTTCCAAATGTACTATAAAAATAGAAACTTTAGACATACCGTAAATAAACAACATAGAATGCCTCAACTCAGTGACACACGCCTCAATTCTGTACTGTATGCAAGCCAATGTAAAAAAAAAATTGTTCAAATGCCTCTAAGCGCTATGGGACTTAACATCTGAGGTCATCAGTCCCCTAGACTTAGAACTACTTAAACCTAACTAACCTAAGGAAATCACACACATCCATGCCCGAGGCAGGATTCGAACCTGCGACCGTAACAGCAGCGCGGTTCCTGACTGAAGCGCCTAGAACCGCTCTGCCACACCGGCCGGCGCCAATGTAAAAACATTTGAAATAATCGCTCATTTTACAAATGTAAACATTCTGTACCAAAATTTTTCTGAAGGCCTTTCGGAAGGCTGTGTTAGTTCAAATGGTTCAAATGGCTCTGAGCACTATGGGACTTAACATCTATGGTCATCAGTCCCCTAGAACTTAGAACTACTTAAACCTAACTAACCTAAGGACATCACACAACACCCAGTCATCACGAGGCAGAGAAAATCCCTGACCCCGCCGGGAATCGAACCCGGGAACCCGGGCGCGGGAAGCGAGAACGCTACCGCACGACCACGAGCTCCGGACGGCTGTGTTAGTAACTCTGCTTTGGCAGCACCGTCTTTGATAGTATCTCCATTGCTATCGCGGAGAGAAGGCATTGATTGTTTCTTGCCACTTACCGACACGCATACAGAACGTCAGCGATAGGGGGTGCGCCGTCCAGTCGGTCCACCATCCACGGCGCTCAAAGCGACCAGCGCGCTCTTTTAAGGAGCTAGTAATATATTGTACGGTGAGCCTATAATGGCAGTGTGCAGGTGGGCCGGCTGGCGAGGCAGTCTCTCCGCCCGGAGGCTGTTCCCCTTTCTGAAGAAGGGCCGCGCTAGGTGTCAGGTCTCGTCGCGTCGCCTAGTGTAGCGTTTTCCGAACGGTTGGCCGCCGTCAAAGGCGCGCGCTCGTTGTCCTCGCATCTGTCACGTCCGCCCACCAACACACGAGCCGGCGCTCCCGGCGAACGAGCGCGGACTTTAAAAAGGCGCGGGGGAGGAGGAGGTGGAGGCTCCGCGGCGACAGCTGCTCGCGGGCCGACCACTTCGCCTTCAGCTGACTCGATCGATAGCTCCGTCGCAAGTAATCCTTCTGGCAGACTCTCCCGAGAAGCCGGCTTCGGTCGCAATCCCTAAAGCGCTCCGATCTCGACCAGATACCGCCTACAGTTATTTTCTACAACTGGCAGATGTTACCTAGTACCAGAATCATCACCCTCGTTCTAATGACGAAGTAAATACACTCTAAGACGAAAATACGACGCAACTCAGAGGAAATTTCCAACAGGGACGGATATTAGTAAATGTGATATACCGGGTGATCAAAAAGTCAGTATAAGTTTGTAAACTTAATAAACCACGGAATAATGTAGATAGAGAGGTAAAAATTGACATACATGCTTGGAATGACATGGGATTTTATTAGAACAAAAAAAAAAAAACAAAGTTCACGAAATGACCGACAGATGGCGCTGGACAAGAAAACTGCTACTGTGACGGGTCAGAGGTACGCCGATATGTTACAGAATCGCATCATCCCCAGCCTGGCTGATAAAGACCTGCTGGAACCTACGATGTTTATGCAGGATGGCGCTCCACCCCATATTCCTAGACGCGTGAAAGATCTCTTGTTTTGTTTTACTTTGTTATGCTAATTATTGCTATTCTGATCAGATGAATCGGCATATGTAGGACATTTTTTGAACTTTTGTATTTTTTTGGATTCTAATAAAACCCCATGTCATTCCAAGCATGTGTGTCAATTTGGACCTCTCTATCTACATTATTCTGTGATTCATTCAGTTTTCAAATTTATACTGACTTTTTGATCACCCGGTACATATACAGACCAACAAATGATTACAATTTGATGATTTATTTAAGAGAAAAAGCTTTACAAATTGAGCAAGTCAATAACACTTTGGTCCGGGTCTGGGCCTTATGCAAGCAGTTATTCGGCTTGACAGCGAATGACAGAGTCGTCGGATGTCCGCCGGCCGGAGTGGCCGAGCGGTTCTAGGCGCTACAGTCTGGAACCGCGTGACCGCTACGGCCGCAGGTTCGAATCCTGCCTCGGGCATGGATGTGTGTGATGTCCTCAGGTTAGTTAGGTTTAAGTAGTTCTAAGTTCTAGGGGACTGATGACCTCAGAAGTTAAGTCCCATAGTGCTCAGAGCCATTTAGAGCCCGTCGGATGTCCACCTGACGGATATCGTGCCAAATTCTGTCCAATTGGTGCGTTAGATCGTCAAAATCCCGAGCTGGTTGTGAGGCCCCGCACACGTTCTCATATCCAGCGACTTCGCCGGCCAACGTAGGGTTTGGCAAGCCCGAGCATAAGCAGTAGAAACTCTCGCCGTGAGACGGCGCGCATTATCCTACTGAAATGAAAGCCCGGGATGACTTGCCATGAAGGGTAACAAATCGGGGCGTAGAATATCGTCGACGTACCGCTGTGCTGTAAGGGTGCTGCGGATGACAACCGAAGGGTTCCTGCCTTGAAGGGAAATGGCACCCCAGACCTTCACGCCCGGATGTCGGGCCATATGACGGGCAACAGTCAGAATGGTATCCCAGCGCTGTCCACGGTGTCTCTACACACGTCTTAGGCGGTCACTTGAGCTCATTTCGAAGCGGTGCTCGTCACTGAAGAGAATTCTAGGTCAGTCAGCGGGATGCCTGGCCGAAGACGTGTCTCGAGACGCACCTTATAGTGGTGGGATACCAGTCTGAGTGTCGTCCACCATATGACCTGACAGCCAGCAGTAATAGTGTGGTGTGCCATATAGTCTCATAGCAGGACCCCTTCGGGCGTCATCCGCAATACTCTTATGCACAGCGGTAAGTGGACGATATTCTACGCTCTGCTTTGTTGCCCTTCACGGCAAGCCGTCCTGGGCTTATTCTTCAGCAAGAGAATGGCCGCCCGCACACGGCGAGAGTTTCTGTTTCTTGTCTTCGTGCCTGCCAAACCATATCTTGGTCAGCAAGGTTGCCGGATCTTTCCCCAATTGAGTACTTTGGAAAATTACGGGCAGGGTCCTCCAACCAGCTCTGGATTTTGACCATCTAACGTGCCAACTGGGCAGGATTTGGCACGATATCGATCAGGAGGACATCCAACAACTCTATCAGTCAATGTCAAGCCGAATAAAACTGCTTGCATAAGGACCAACACATTACTGACTTGCTCACTCTGTGAAGCTTTTGTTTTTGAATACATCATTCAATTTTTGTGAAATCGTAATCATTTGTTTGTCTGTACATTTACATCAAATGTACCGCTTTACGTGCCATTTGGGTAACACCCTAATGGTATGTCGCTGCTTTCATTTTTTTTTTTTGTCTCGCAGATTGTTTTACTCTTGGATGGGTCAAAGCTTAAAACGTTCCTTCCATCTCGCCCTCTGGGCTTCTGTGGCGTCATGCGAGGCCCCACCCGTGGCTGCGGCCAGAGTCCACACAATGCAGTTAGCCAAAGAGATGAACAGACGGGGCGGGAGCGATAAGAGAAATACTACGCTACCCATTGTTTCTCAGATTTATGGGAAACGTGCATAGGTGGACAATTAGCTAGCCTTACTACAATGTAAAATCAGTCGAAAGAAGGGTCGCCAGCTTCGCATTAACACACAAAGGCAGGTTATAAGCTATATCACTAAATGGGTAAGCAAACACACCGTAGACATCAGAAATGAGCTCTGTATAATCGCTTTAAGCCCGCCAGCGGGTCCTGTGACGTCTCCGTGTGGCCGAAGACTCGCGAGTCACTGCCCCAGCCCACTCGTCACTTAAGAGTTTTGTCGAGGACGAGTGGCCTCGACTCGCTCAGAAAGGAGAGTTCGCAATTATAGCCGTGGATTCTCGGCATTCCCGCTACATACGCAACCGTTCTGAAAGAAATTTGTGCCATTAAGCTGTAAGTTACCATGAATTTATTTCACACAATCACGATTTCGGCTATGAAGCCATATTCAAATACAAGCTGAAATTTAACAAAACGCCCGACCTGCCTAAATGAAACAACGACTGATAGGTTAGCAGAGAATATTGCTACACCACGAAGATGACGTGCTACAAACTCGAAAATTAACCGACAGGAACAAGATGCTGTGATATGCAAATGATTAGCTTTTCAGAGCATTCACACAAGGTTGGCGCCGGTGGCGATACCTACAACGTGCTGACATGAGGAAAATTTCCAACAGATTTCTCATACACAAACAGTAGTTGACCGGCGTTGCATGGTGAAACGTTGTTGTGATGCCTCGTGTAAGGAGGAGAAATGCGTACCATCACGTTTCCTACTTTGATAAAGGTCGGATTGTAGCCTATCGCGATTACGGTTTATCGTATAGCGACAATGCTGCTCGCGTTGGTCGAGATGCAATGACTGTTAGCAGAATATGGAATCGCTGGGTTCAGGAGTGTAATACGGAACACCGTGCTGGATCCCAACGGCCTCGTATCACTAGCAGTCGAGAAGACAGGCATCTTATCCGCATGGTTGTAACGGATCGTGCAGCCACGTCTCGATCCCTGAGTCAACAAATGGGGACGTTTGCAAGACAACAACCATCTGCATGAACAGTTCGACGACGTTTGCAGCAACATGGACTATCAACTCGGAGATCGTGGCTGCGGTTACGCTTAACGCTGCATCACAGACACGAGCGCCTGCAATGGTGTACTCAACGACGAACCTGGGTGCACGAATGGCAAAACGTAATTTTTTCGGATGACTCCAGGTTCTGTTTACAGCATCATGACGGTCGCATCCTTGTTTGGCGACATCGCGGTGAGCGCACATTGGAAGCGCGTATTCGTCATCGCCATACTGTCGTATCACCCGGCGTTGTGGTATGGGGTGCCATTGGTTACACGTCTCGGTCGCCTCTTGTTCGCATTGACGGCATTTTGAATAGTGGACGTTACATTTCAGACGTGTTACGACCCGTGGCTCTACCCTTCATTCGATGCCTGCAAAACCCTACATTTCAGCAGGATAATGCACGGCCGCGTGTTGCAGGTCCTGTACGGGCCTTTCTGGATACAGAAAATGTTCGACTGCTGTCCTGGCCAGCACATTCTCCAAATCTCTTACCAATTGAAAATGTCTGGTCAATGGTGGCCAAGCCACTGGCTCGTCGCAATACGCCAGTCAACTGGCTCTGAGCACTATGGGACTTAACTTCTGAGGTCATCAGTCCCCTAGAACTTAGAACTACTTTAACCAGCTAACCTAAGGACATCACACACATCCATGCCCGAGGCAGGATTCGAACCTGCAACCGTAGCGGTCGCGCGGTTCCAGGCTGAAGCGCTTAGAACCGCTCGTCCACTCCGGCCGGCACGCCAGTCACTACTCTTGATGAATTGTGGTATCGTGTTGAAGCTGCATGGGCAGCTGTACCTGTACGCGCCATCCAAGCTCTGTTTGATTCAATGCCCAGGTGTATCAAGGCCGTTATTACGGCTAGAGGTGGCTGTTCTGGGTACTGATTTCTCAGGATCTATGCACCCAAATTGCGTGAAAATGTAATCACATATCAGTTCTAGTATAATATATTTGTCCAATAAATACTTGTTTATCACCTGCATTTCTTCTTGGAGTAGCAAATTTAATGGCCAGTAGTGTACATAACACTCTTTCGAAGACTGCTGTAAATTTATTTTAATATTTAATATCTATTGAGAGAATGTCAACAATTACGCTCTTTGCAGGCGTTACCGTGTCTGTAACGATACTACGATAAAACATGACATGAGGATGAAGTGCAATCTCTAAATGGCGATTAATTATGAAAATAAATTACAGAAATGAATGTCACGCTACACAACTCGCTGTAAGTCCATAAACGCTAGTTGCCATGACTAAATGAATACAGAAATAGCGTTCTGTCGCAGGGACATAACAGAGACGTTGCTCTGTGCCCAGTTTACGAGGCGTCGAAAATTAAGCAAGGGGATTGACTCCTGAACGACAACGCAACACATTACACGGCTCGCACAACAGAAGGTTTGCAAAATCTGGGAACAAACAGATTTCGTAACGATGAGAACGTCTCCGCGATCAAGGAGTGGATTTCTGCTGCGAGGAACTGAACGGCTGGTAGAACGTACCGACATGGTGACTGTTATATCCTAGCCAGTAATGCCACCCGAGCCCGCTGCCAAAAGGTTGGCAGCATCAAAGTCCGGACGCCGTCCGCATAAGCAGCGCCAGCGAGACAGGAAATCGCCGCAAGTCTGCGCGCGCCACCGCTGGCTTCTGGCTTCTTAAGCGCTGGAGTCGCGAGCGCTAGGACAGTTCTGTACTCGCCGCTCAGTTGTATACTCGCCACCGAATTGCGTACTTGCTAGTCAGTTGTGTGTTCATCGCAGCAGAGTTGTTGTTTGTCGTCAGCCGACGCTGACCTAGCCGCTCCGACTCGAACTAGACAGATCTCTGCAGACACGGAGTTCACTACTGTGTTTCTGTATCTTCGTTAATAAAGATAAGGACCGACTTTTATTTAATCAGAGTGTTTGGGTTTTCATCTTTCTGTTCACTGTTCCAGCGGACCGGTCGGCCCGCTATTAAAAGTGTGGCGGTGACTTCGTAAGCCGTTTCTACAGCGAATTGTTTGTCGCTACGAACGCCGCCACAAAAGTGACTATGTTGAAAACCAGTGTTGTGTATCCGCCAATGTAGTGCAGCATCCAATAAAAGTCACTTGGCTTGCAATAAAATAATGTGTAACTTACTTTTTGAAGTCCCCTTGCATCGACAGATACTGAACAAACAGACTTTACTGCACAAAGTGCAGGTTAGAATTCAGTGTAGAGTGCACACAGAGACTTAGAAATGACTCAGTAGGTCGAAGTAGTGGAACGAAATACGATGATGGCCCTGCGTTCGCCAGAAGTAATCTAGGGTAACCATGTTGGCTCACCCCACAGTAAATGAAAAAGGCTATCAGGTACTGTTGTACTGTTCCCAGCTACGTCCTTGGAGCTAGATAAATTAGAGAAATACGAGTAGTTATTGCCGTTCCCCGCTTCACCATATTACCGTATTGGGACTATAGCTCAAAAAAGTTCCATAGCTTTCTTTCGTCTTTTTTTTTTTTTTTTTTTTTGTACTTTCCCTTTCGAACGAGTCACTTCTTACAAACGTACAATTGTAACTTCACTAAGTGTTGTATTGATAAATATGCTGTACTACCGCTGATTTACAAGTTTTTCGTTCTGCAGCCATGCAAATATTGTCAGTTCCTTTCCACGAGATTTCGACGGCCTTTCTAGCTGTCTGCCTCAGGTGTTGAACACAGATTTAGGTACTGTGCTTGACAGCTCTCCCAGTTTTCTAACACGCACAGTTGTCGAAATATTGTGAAAAGAAAATGAGAGCATTTGTCCGGCCGCGAATCCAGAAACTTGTAAATCGAACCCGTTGTCCATTTTGACGACCGTGTTCTGTCGTAGCTCATTTTTCAGGATAGTGCATTAGTAAATTTATCTTCACTTCCTTCTGCCGTTGCTTTGCAACGCGTAACGTGTGGACACGGCGCCAGCTCCAGTCGCCTTGCCTCTGCTGAGTGCTTTTAGACGACCTACAAAGCTGCGCTCACTTTGAAACGTCCATTCTGGTCCGTGCGTCGGAGTTTCCGCAGCGTCTGGCGCAGACCGCTCTCGGCCGCCGCTCTCTCGGGATGTGCGGTGCGGCGGGAGAGACAGAATTACGCTGCGCACCACTCAGCGGACTTTCTCGCAAACGGTTTCTGGGACGACTCGGATTAACACTCTGTTGAACTGCTACACATATCCTATCAGTCTAAATAAGGGTCGTCAGCCTCGCTTTGATCCGTGAGACAGAGTGAAATTCAAGACATCAAGCAATTAATGATACATACATACATACATTACTCCTTGTTCCAAAGATCATGAATACGACATTTCCTAATGATGTGGAACGTGTCACTTTAACATAAATTTTCTTTAGCCAAAGTAATTAATTAATTAATTTTTTTTACAGTTACTACTTCATATCTAAGAATTCATCTATTGAGTAGAAGGAGTTGTCATTCAGAAATTCTTTTAATTTGCTGGCTCTCTGTCAGACTTTTAATACTATTTGGCAAATGACCAACGATTTTTGTGGCAGCATAATTCATCCCTTTCTGTGCCAAAGTGAGATTTAATCCAGAATAGTGAATATCATCCTTTCTTCTAGTGTTGAAGCTATGCACTTCGCTGTTAGTATTGAATTGGGATAGGCTATTAATGGCAAATTTCATAAGTTAATATATCTATTGCGAAGGTACTGTGAATATCCCGAGTTCCTTAAATAAATGTCGCCAAGGTGATATTGGGTGGGCTCCAGCTATTACTCTGATTACACGCTTTTTTGTGCAATGAATATTTTCTTTCTTAATGACGAATTGCCCCAAAATATGATGCCATATGCAAGCAGTGGATGAAACAAGCATAGTAGGCTAATTTACTGATAAGTTTATCACCAAAATTTGCAATACCCATAATAGCGTAAGTAGTTGAACTTAACTGTTTCAGCAGATCATCGATGTGTTTCTTCCAATTCAATTTCTCATCAGTGCACACACCCAGAAATTTTGAGTATTCTACCTTAGCAACAGACTTCCGTTCATAGTCTATATTTGTCAGTGGTGTTATGCCACTTACTGTACAGAATTGTATAAACTGAGTTTTCTCAAAATTTAGTGAGAGTCAATTTTCAGAGCACCACTTAATAATTTTCTGAAAGACATTATTTACAATTTCCTCAGTTGATTCTTGCTTCTTGGGTGTAATTTCTCTACTTGTATCATCAGCAAAAAGAGCTAACTTTGCATCTTCGTGAATATAGAGCGGGAAGTCATTAATATATATTAAGAACAGTAAGGGAGCCGAGACTGAACCCTGTGGGACATCATTCTCGATACCTCCCCAGTTAGAGGACTCTGCTGGTTTTGGTAGACTACCTGTACTGTTAATTTCAACCTTCTGCATTCTTCCAGTTAAGTATGAATTAAAACATTTGTGTACTGTCCCACTCATACCATAATACATACTTAAGCTCATCTATAAGAATTTCGTGGTTCACATATTAGCTGCCAGTAGGCATTTATTTAAATCAATGGTGATAGTTGTGACCATGTTTGCTGTGTTGCTAGCTATTCAAGCAAGAAAACTGACCAGTTTGAAGGATCGTCATTTTTTCTGTTTTCCGTCTCTCCCTTATCTGCATTCGTGACGGTATCTAACGTCTACGCAACTAATTGAAGGCAGTTTGTTTGTTGTCATACGCTTTTCGCTTCTTTTATTTGTGAAGGGTTATCAGTGGCCTGCAATACATGTTTCCTTTTACGCATACAACAAACGTATTATGTGGTAGATATAATATGCTGCTATATTACATTTTGTCGTGTCTTTCCCTCGTTTTTTAGGTTAAAATCAACTTTTGTAGCACGAAGTTCGTGATGTGATCTTATTGTTCGATGTTACTTACGATTTCCAGCTCGAAATGGTAACGCCGAAAAACTGTTAACCATTTCATCAGCAAATGTAATCCATAGTATCTTTTTTTTATTGCTTGTTATTGCCTCTGTCTTCTCCTTCACGCTTCCTCAATTAACGTATTAAGTGTGTACGGAGACAGGGGACATCCTGACGTCTTCTTGTATCTTCTTGACGCTTTTGTACTTTAGTTCTGATATAGTTGATTAATCACTCTTGTCTCATTCCAGTCCAGTCCTGTTTTCTTAACAGTTCTAAAGAGTAGCTCCAAGACCGTTGTAACGTTTCTGATCGAGCCATATACGTTATCTCGCATTTCTAGCCGCTTCTCTCACACAAATAATGATAAAAATTCAGAAAGTAGGATCGCCACCAACCCAAGCCGATCCTAACCATTTAGAAAAAAAACGTAGCTGGAAAATTATTAGTTTAATTACATTAATAATTTAATTACAAGTATGTAAATTTCTTTAAGTAGCCAGATAAATAGCACTCCATGTCGTGCATGAAGCAACTTGATTAATTCGGGATTGGAAATCGGAGTAAGTGGGTAAGATCAACACCACAGAATTTATCTTTCACGTTGATTATTTATTGTATCTAAGTATTTGGTTGCACATCCTAACTACACACAACTGGTACCTGACTAGAAACATTTAAGTAAGAATTACCTGAGAATGTAACAGAGAACAATTTAACTACAGCAAGAAGAAACACAGAAAACGCGGGTGGGAGACAATGATACTATCATCTCCTTTGCATTCATACCATAACAATATTTCAGTGAGATTCGCATTACAATTCTACGCATGCTCTATTCTGGACAGAGGTTTAACCAATGCACGAGGATGTGCGATAATTATTCAACATACTAACTGCGTCTGCTGCTTGCAGACGGCCGAAGTACAGAACGTGGTGCATTCCGAATCAAACTATTGTGCTGCTTTTAGAAAGCGGACGAAAGAACAGATATTCTTACAGAAATGATAGCTCATTAAACAAGCAAACTGTTAAAATAAAGCCTATTGTGGTGGACCAGAAGGATCATTGATTACCAAACACGTGGCACAAAATCTACACACAAAGACAAAAGCAATTTCCACAAAATATAAGATAAAAAATCATACTCGCTTCGATACAGCACTAAACTCACGTACAGTTGAAGTGATCCTAACCAGATTTTCCTAATCAGATTTACCGTTTGAAATTCTACTTCATCGTTGTTCAAAATGAACAAAGTAACTTCCACACTTTTAACTCAAACACCCAAAAAACGCCTATTTAAAGCAATATAATTATGGCACATTCGGAAAATAGCTCGATTCACACGCTTCAGTTAAGCTGAAGTTCTTAAGTATTTCAACAGTTAAACATGACGAAGTCCTAACTCAACCTGCTTCTCTCACCTGAAACCCTCCTTACGAGCTTCGATCCGTACACACCAAGCGTTCACCGAAGACTGCCGCTTTCTGTTTCGAGATTACCTAGCTCCCCGTGCAGCGGAAGCTATGAGAGGTGGCATGAGCCCCCTCTCACATTTCTATCTTACTCTGAGGAATTCGATTTTCCTCTCTAATTTCATGCGGTGAAAAGTTGCTATTCCTTCACACGCGGACTTCCCACGCAGCGTCTGTCGTCACCCGGGTGGTCCGGTGACAGGCGGGTACTGCTGATCTTCAAAGGGTTAAGCCGACTGGTGTGTGGGAGTCGAGTGAATGCTTTCCAGTCGCCGACATTGTCATAAGAGCGGCGGCGACAAGCTCACAGGGTCCTGACGGAGCGGCTGGGCTAGAGATCCCGTTACTTCGCAGAAATTTAGTGAAAACACTTTCTGGCGGGTTACCAGCGAGGTGTAGGAATGACTTGTGTTCCCAGGCAGTCTTGGCGGGCAAATTCCCGCGTTTTCTGCAAAATCATAACTGTGATTGTCTTGCTTAGGGGATAGCTCCGTGACGTTGCAAAATCGGCGCAGAAATAGGCGCCAAGTATCTCCATTGGTGGAATAGTAGCGCATCGGCAATAGAGTGGAATTTTCCGCCGGTTTTGGAGTTGCTGATTGGAACGTTTAACCACGGCCACTGTCGTAGGGGCGGGAATGATCTGTGTTCGGCTGGTACGGGTGCTCTTGAGGGAGTCGTCTCTCGCCTTTCGGTGGGAGTAGGTTACAAGACTGAGCTCTCGCTGCTCTGGACAACCTGCCTTCCGTTGGCTGTCTAATATACTTTCATTTAATTGTAACTCTTTGACGAAGTTGCTGAAGTTTCGACTTCAACGTAACTTTCCGAGTACAGTTAGCAATTGAGCGTTCTGCGTACAAGCGGCCTATATTGATCGTCTTGAGCAGTTTTGGCTCAAGTTGACTGTACCGGAGTTACTGTATGACTTCTCTTGTTAAAATCACTCACTGTACCGTCAGTGATTGTTTGGCGAGCCTTCTTCGTCTCCCTCTGAGGCGCATTTGTATTCATAGGAAGTCTTTAGTCTGGAACAACCAGACCAGGATAATTTGTTTCGGGCTATACTCGCGACATTATCACCACCACGACTGGACGTCGAAGCATCCAGCCATCGCCTCCGTTACGCCAGATCGTGTCCTTACAATTAAGAAGACAGCTTGGTAATGTATGTCTGCAGCACCGGCAGATTAGGGAATTTTGCTAGGTGATAATCAGAGCTCAGCAGAGCGCACCTGTTCCTGTCTTTTCTTACGTGGTTCTGTCTGGGGTATTCGTTGTCTGAGTTCTCACTACAGTAGCAGCAATTAATGTTGGGTTGGCTGGATGTTTCTCTTAAGGTTTGAGTTGCAAGAAATTGGCTCCACATGCCACTTGGTCATAAACGTCACAAACTAGTTTATGGACAACTTCACCTTCACAGCATTTATTTGAGAATCCAATTTCACGTATTGTAAATGTTTCATGCATTGTGTTTATTATTTTGAGTTTAGTCATAATAAATCAAATTGTTATTTTGGACAGAACTTTCATTCTGTAGGTCAGCAGAGCAACCCCTTCATTTCTCACCACGTTAATGAAACTTATTTATCAAATTAATTCATATCAAATTAAATTATTGCAGGTGCCAAACTCTTTTGTACTCCACTTGCAGGGTCGATTAGAGTCTGTTCGCGTTTCTTCTTAATCCATGTGCAACAGCAAAAGTCGGAGTTAGAAAGGGGAGGGGGGGCGGGGCTTAGAGCATCATTTCCATATGAAGATTCTAGAAGAATTTAGTGTTAAATACACTGCTAGCCCCGGCACCTCGCAGCTACCACAGGGGTAGCCCCCCGTCACCAACCTCACACACAAAAACAGCCTTTGACACAGCCTTGGACCAAGATGGGTAAACCTCTCTGTTCAGGTATTGGAAGCCTAAGTTGGTCATCCTGTGCTCTCCTACGAACGAGAAGCAACATCGTCTGCTCCCAGCAGATGATGACCAATGCAGCGTTTCCCACAAAACAAAACCGAAAAGTGTGTGTGAAATCTAATTGGACTTAACTGCTAAGGCCATCAGTCCCTAAGCTTTCACACTACTTAACGTAAATTATCCTAAGGACAACACACCCATACCCGAGGGAGGACTCGAACCTCCGCCGGGACCAGCCGCACAGTCCATGAGTGCAGCGCCTTAGACCGCTCGACTAATCCCGCTCGGCAACAAAACCGAAACCCCACATTAAAACACACGTATAATATTCAATAGGACTTACTTCAGTGCTCAGTCTTTCTGAAGGAGTTCAAGAATTGAGCTAAAATCAGGTAGTAAAGTGAATACGTTGCACCGAATTCGACAAGCGTCTTATGAAAGGACTTCACAGAGACGTTTCATCATGAAGGTAGGGTAAGTCCAAGTATTTATATCCATTCTTCTCTCCAATAACAAGTGTAAGGCCAAATTTGCTTCTCTTGTTCCTTTGCTTCTCCAATATACTTTTCCATCGTTCCTTTTAGCCTGATGTGAACTACATTAATGAGTATTTTTGATACATGTGGCAACAATGATAATGTTCTATAACTGGTGCAGTCAAGTGCATTTCCTCTTGTAGGTGTGATTATGGTTCTTCTTTGTGTAGGAGGAGTGGCGGCCCATTATCTCCGGAAAACCAGCATTGGCGTTCACAAAAGCATCCAGCACTAGCCGATGGACGCGGTCAGGATGTGGTGTGTTACAGCTTATCCCGATATACACGGTGATACCGTGATGATGTTGCAAATTTTCAGGGCGATGGAGAAGGGTATATGTATCATCCTGAGGTAAGCGACCCTGCTATGGAAACGACCGAGTCCTAAATTGTAAGCGAAAATCTCTCTGATATACCTGACAGTGGACCTGTTGTACTGCAAGGTCTTTGCTTTCCACTTTTTGGGAGGAGGCAGTATGGACGAAAACGAGAAATTAAATGTCCATTAAACATGGGCTCTAAAGTGCATGTCTTAAGAGCTATGAGAACATGTTCAGTAGAAGAGACGTGTTTCACAGTAGCTCATAGCTCTTAAGGTATGCACTTTGAAACCCGTGTTTGCAATATATTTTTGTCTTGTTTTGGTCCATTCTACCTCCTCTCAAAATATGGTAAGTAAATAGTTTGCAGTAGAACAGGTCCACTGTCGGGTATACAAGAGCGATTTTCTCTTATAACTTTCGACTCCGTCGTTTCCGGACCATGGTTCTCTACGGATATAGATACGTTGTTTAATACTTCAGGGGTTTTGTGTAGCACATGTACCGTTAGTAGTTAGTATAATTGAGTAATCGTTCGTAACTGATGATCAGCTAACTTCAAGCTGTATTATTATCGTTGGTTAACGTACTGAGGCGATTCTGGGTTTGAAACTTCGTGGCAGATTAAAACTTTGTGCCGGACCGAGACTCGAATTGCAGAGTTCAAGTCTCGGTCGGGCACACAGTTTTAACCTGCCAGGAAGTATCATATCAGCGCAGACTCTGCTGCAGAGTGAAAATCCCATTCTGATTCTGGGTTTGTTGGGGTTCGACTTTTATGTTTAAGGTGCTGCTCATTCTTTTTATGAGTTTTAATCATTGCAAGCAGTCGTCCAATTCAGTGCGTCGCGGCATGGAGCTCCTCCCTGGCGAAGTCTCATGTAGAACGAAGAAAAGAGAATAATCTGAGGATAGAAATTTGTCAAACGAGATGATTTCGTGAAACGACAGAGTTGTAATCTGAGTTGAAAACTAAGTTTGATGTGCAGTGTGGCCAATAAACTAGATTGTGTTCGCAGTATATACCCTGTTCTTCTTTCCAGTAAAAGTAGCTTTACGGGAAGAACAGCTGGGATAAGTGGAGATTCCGTCTGGTATAGGGTAAAAAAACTTTGAGGTTCGCCGATGACATTGTAAATCTGTCAGAGACAGCAAAGGACCTGGAAGAGCAGCTGAACGGAATGGACAGTATCTTGAAAGGAGGATATAAGATGAACATCAACAAAAGCAAAACGAGGATAATGGAATGTAGTCGAATTAAATCGGGTGATGGTGCGGGAATTAGATTAGGATATGAGACACTTAAAGTAGAGTTTTGTATTATGTATGGAAATGAAACGTGGACGATAAATAGTTTAGACAAGAAGAGAATAGAAGCTTTCGAAATGTGGTGCTACAGAAGAATGCTGATTATTAAATGGGTAGATCACATAACTAATGAGGAGGTATTGAACAGAATTGGGGAGAAGAGAAATTTGCGGCACAACTTGACTAGGAGAAGGGATCGGTTGGCAGCACGTATTCTGAGGCATCAAAATGGTTCAAATGGCTCTGAGCACTATGGGGCTTAACATCTGTGGTCATCAGTCCCCTAGAACTTAGAACTACTTAAATCTAACTAACCTAAGGACATCACACACATCCATGCCCGAGGCAGGATTCGAACCTGCGACAGTAGCGGTCACGCAGTTCCACAATGAAGCGCCTAGAACCGCACGGCCACACCGGCCGGCTGAGGCATCAAGGCATCACCAATTTAGTATTGGAGCGCAGCGTGCAGGGTAAAAATTGTAGAGGGAGACCAAGAGATGAATACACTAAACAGGTTCAGAAGGATGTAGGTTGCAGTAGGTAGTGGGAGACGAAGAAACTTGCACAGGATAGAGTAGCAAGGAGAGCTGCATCAAACCAGTCTCAGGACTGAAGACCACGACAACAACAACAACAACAATAGGGTAAAAAAAATACATTCAATACGGGGTAAACACACAAAGTCCCCTGCCTCAAATTTCTACATTTACCTTTCAGAACCATCCATGAAATGGGATTTTCACTCTGCAGCGGAGTGTGCGCTGATATGAAACTTCCTGGCAGACTAAAACTGTGTGCCGGACCGAGACTCGAACTCGGGACCTCTGCTTTTCGAGGGCAAGTGCTCTACAACTAAGCTACCCAAGCACGACTCACGCCCCGTCCTGACAGCTTTACTTCTGCCAGTACCTCGTCTCCTACCTTCCAAACTTTACAGAAGCTCTCCTGCGAACCTTGCAAGAGTAGCACTCCTGAAATAAAGGATATTGCGGAGACATGGCTTAGCCACAGCCTGGGGGATGTTTCCAGAATGAGATTTTCACTCTGCAGCACAGTGTGCGCTGATATGAAACTTCCGGGCAGATTAAAACTGTGTGCCGGACCGAGACTCGAACTCGGGACCTTTGCCTTTCGCGGGCAAGTGCTCTACCTTTCATTCAGGAGTGCTAGTCCTGCAAGGTTCGTAGGAGAGCTTCTGTAAAGTTTGGAAGGTAGGAGACGAGATACTGGCAGAAGTAGAGCTGTGAGGACGGGGCGTGAGTCGTGCTTGGGTAGCTCAGATGGTAGAGCACTTGCCCGCAAAAGGCAAAGGTCCCGAGTTCACTAGTCGCTGTCCGGCACACAGTTTTAATCTGCCAGGAAGTTTCACCATCCATGAAAGCTTGTAGTATCATCAGCGATTTAACCTGTATGATGTTCTGGTATTCGTGTTGCGACTGGAAGGAGGAACCTTCTCAGCCGGCCCTGGTGGCCGAGCGGTTCTAGGCGCTTCAGTCCGGAACAGCGCGACTGCTACGGTCGCAGGTTCGCATCCTGCCTCGGGCATGGATATGTTTGATGTCCTTAGGTTAGTTAGGTTTAAGTAGTTCTAAGTTCTAGGGGACTGATGACCTCAGATGTTAAGTCCCATAGTGCTCAGAGCCATTTGAACCATTTGAACCTTCTCGTTGGAACGGTTTCTCAAAACATCAACGTGTTGTAAATGAAGAGAAGTGATTTCTAAATTGTAGCGCTGTGAGTGACGGGGTACCGTCCATTACCGCCTGTTACGCTGCGCTCGATCGAGGAAAACCAGTACACCGAGCCTTTTCCACGGAAGGGTTGCAGGTGTCGGGCCGTTAACGGCAGTGGTGCGCACGCGCGGTCCCGCTAAACAGCTCTGGACCGGCGGCGCTGCTACGGGCCGGCAGGCTGACACAGTGGCAGCGCGGCGCAGGTGGCGGGCACTGGCGCGGAAGGCCGCCGCTCGACTCCCGCTACCCTTTTGTGTCGCCACAAAGGCGGCGCCCGCCGATCGCGCAGCTTGCGACCCAAATATTTTCACCCTACCGGCACCCCGGACCACCCTCCTTTTCACAACACGGCCGCACTCGCGCACATGTGCAGCCCTTTTTATTCATCTCTACCCTCCCCTCTTTCCCTTTTCTTATTTTTTCCCGAAAAAACGGAAGAATCCTCAACCCTCGCGCACGCTCCGCACTGCTGGAAAAAATTGAGGGAATCGGTAAAGGCTGGGCGTGAAAAGCAAAGGGGCAGGCCGGAGATGAAAAGGACCGAGAGGAGAGAGCGGCAGCGCTGAGCCGACGACCCAGCACGCGCCCGCTGCCGCCGCCGCCGCCGCCGCCGCCGCTCGCGCGCCCTCTCAAGAAAAAGAGTTATCATCGATCGCGCGGCCAGACCGCCACCCCACGGGCAGACCCACCCCGGGCTTTTTTTCCCAACCCTCGCTCGCCGGCGCACGCCGCGTTTTTTTCTCCCCTTGCCGACACGGCGGTTCCCATAGCAACGCGGACAGTCCACGCACCCTGCAAATTGGGCATTCACCGGGCCGCGCTGCGACTGACGATGCGATCGCCGTTGCCGCAAAGCAGACGTCACCCAGCCGCTGTGACAGTCGCGAGATAAGGGCACTTCCTAAGCCTTTCGCCTCTGCGGCCGTGTACACACGTCCTACTACGCCGTTCCCCAGATAACAAACAGACCCGAACTTTTCGACTCCGTAAGCGCAGAACAGCGAATCAGTGATCATAAGGCCGTTGCAGCATCCCTGAATATGGAAGTAAATAGGAATATAAAAAAGGGAGGAAGGTTTATCTGTTTAGCAAGAGTAATAGAAGGCAGATTTCAGACTACCTAACAAATCAAAACGAAAATTTCTGTGCCCACACTGACAATGTTGAGTGTTTATGGAAAACGTTCAAAGCAATCGTAAAATGCGTTTTACACAGGTACGTGCCGAGTAAAACTGTGAGGGACGGGAAAAACCCACCGTGGTTCAACAACAAAGTTAGGAAACTACTGCGAAAGCAAAGAGAGCTTCACTGCAAATTTAAACGCAGCTAAAACCTCTCAGACAAACAGAAGCTAAACGATGTCAAAGTTAGCGTAAGGAGGGCTATGCGTGAAGCGGTCAGTGCATTCGAAAGTAAAATTCTACGTACCGACTTGACAGAAAATCCTTGGAAGTTCTGGTCTTACGTTAAATCTTTAAGTGGCTCGAAACAGCATATCCAGACACTCTGGGATGATGATGGCATTGAAACAGAGGATGGCACGCGTAAAGCTGAAATACTAAACACCTTTTTCCAAAGCTGTTTCACAGAGGAAGACCGCACTGCAGATACTTCTCTAAATCCTCACACAAATGAAAAAATGGCTGACATCGAAATAAGTGTCCAAGGAGTAGAAAAGCAACTGAAATCACTCAACAGAGGAAAGTTCACTGGACCTGATGGGATACCAATTCGATTATACTGAGAGTACGCGAAAGAACTTGCCCCCTTCTAACAGCCGTGTACCGCAAGTCTCTAGAGGAACGGAGGGTTCCAAATGATTGGAAAATACCACAGATAGTCCCAGTCTTCAAGAAAGGTCGTCGAGCAGATGCGCAAAACTATAGTCCTATATCTCTGACATCGATCTGTTGTAGAATTTTAGAACATGTTTTTTGTTCGCGTATCATGTCATTTCTGGAAAACCAGAATCTACTCTGTAGGAATCAACATGGGTTCCGGAAACAGCAATCGTGTGAGACCCAACTCGCTTTATTTTTTCATGAGACCCAGAAAATATTACATACAGGCGCCCAGGTAGATGCCATTTTCCTTGACTTCCGGAAGGCGTTCGATACAGTTCCGCACTGTCGCCTGATAAACAAAGTAAGAGCCTGCGGAATATCAGACCAGCTGTGTGGCTGGATTGAAGAGTTTTTAGCAAACAGAACACAGCATGTTGTTCTCAATGGAGAGACGTCTACAGACGTTAAAGTAACCTCTGGCGTGCCACAGGGAGTGTTATGGGACCATTACTTTTCACAATATATATAAATGACCTAGTAGATAGTGTCGGAAGTTCCATGCGACTTTTCGCGGATGATGCTGTAGTATACAGAGAAGTTGCATCATTAGAAAATTGCAGCGAAATGCAGGAAGATCTGCAGCGGATAGGCACTTGGTGCAGGGAGTGGCAACTGTCCCTTAACATAAACAAATGTAATGTATTGCGAATACATAGAAAGAAGGATCCTTTATTGAATGATTATATGATAGCGGAACAAACACTGGTAGCAGTTACTTCTGTAAAATATCTGGGAGTATCCGTACTGAACGATTTGAAGTGGAATGATCATATAAAATTAATTGTTGGTAAGGCGGGTGCCAGGTTCAGATTCATTGGGAGAGTCCTTAGAAAATGTAGTCCATCAACAAAGGAGATGGCTTACAAAACACTCGTTCGACCTATACTTGAGTATTGCTCATCAGTGTGGGATCCGTACCAGATCGGGTTGACAAAGGAGATATAGAAGATGCAAAGAAGAGCGGCGCGTTTCGTCACGGGATTATTTGGTAAGTGTGATAGCGTTACGGAGATGTTTAGCAAACTCAAGTGGCAGACTCTGCAAGAGAGGCGCTCTGCATCGCGGTGTAGCTTGCTGTCCAGGTTTCGAGAGGGTGCGTTTCTGGATGAGGTATCGAATATATTGCTTCCCCCTACTTATACCTCCCAAGGAGATCACGAATGTAAAATTAGAGAGATTCGAGCGCGCACGGGGGCTTTCCGGAAGTCGTTCTTACCGCGAACCATACGCGACTGGAACAGGAAATGGAGGTAATGACAGTGGCACGTAAAGTGCCCTCCGCCTCACACCGTTGGGTGGCTTGCGGAGTATAAATGTAGATGTAGATGTAGATGTTGTGGTCGTGTACACGCCCGCCGCTCGGATTTGCCTATAGTGCTATGAACGGCTGAATGCGTTCTGAGCCCCCGATCTCTCACTGCTGCGGACGAGTTTCTTTCATATCAGTGAAAAAAAGGTTTCGAGTATTTATCAAACAACATATGTGCCTCATTGGGTACTATCATTTGCAGAAAGCATGGTTTCGATATCCTGAATGTTTACGAGATACGACGGTTGTTATGACCATATGATTCGCGATAAGAATGGTGCATTTAGCCATCGCGAGAGCGTTGCAAATCTCATAGAAAGTTTGAAGTGGGACACACCTGCAGTTAAACGACGCGCTAAACGGAAGGGTCTGCTCACTAAACTCCGAAATCCGATTTTCGCCGAGGATGTAGATGGTTCAAATGGCTGTGAGCACTATGGAACTTAACATCTGAGGTCATTAGTCCCCTAGAGCTTAGCTACTTAAACCTAACTAACCTAAGGATATCACACACATCCATGCCCGAGGCAGGATTCGAACCTGCGACCGTAGCGGTCGCGCGGTTCCAGACTGAAGCGCGTAGAAACGCTCGGCCACACCGGCCGGCGAGGATGTAGAGCATGTATTATTTACACCAACTTTCAAATGGCGCAATGATCACCATTTAAAGATAAGGGAAATAAGAGCTCGTACAGAAGCGTTCAGAAAGACGTTTTTCCCTCGCGCGATCCGCGATTGCAACACTGGGGGTGAAATATGACTTTGGCGCGAATTGTGCCCTCCGCCACACACCGGTTGGTAGCTAGCGGATTACATATGTAGATGTAGATGTAGAAGTAAGGACGTTAATGGGAGCGACGTGAGGGAGCATGCGTCGGATATGAAACCCAATAACTCGAGAACGAAATGAGATATCGTACTGCTCTCGATTTTAAATAAAATTTCCATATCTCATATACACGAAGTTCAATAGTCCGGAACCGCGCGACTGCTACGGTCGCAGGTTCGAATCCTGCCTCGGGTATGGATGTCTGTGATGTCCTTAGGTTAGTTAGGTTTAAGTAGTTCTAAGTGTTAACTCCCATAGTGATCAGAGCCATTTGAACCATTTGAAGTTCACTCCAACGTGTGAGATAAATATCAGCCATACGTAAGGTATACATAAAAACTCTGCGAATTCTTTAAAATTGCCTGCAGTGTTCTGCTTAATTTTATGCAGCGCAATAAAAATGACGAATAAGGAAAAGAATTTCAGTTCTCTATTGAGTGAAGATATCGGATTGTAAGTCTGCCACCTTAGCTGAGTGATCAGCGCGTCTGACTGTCATGAAGTGTGCCTACCTTTAATTACACCCGGATCGGAGATTTTCTCTGCTCGAGGACAGGGTGTTCTGTTGTCCTCATCATTATTTCATCATCATCGACACACAAGTGTGACCTCAACTAAGAAGACGTGCAACTCAGCGGCCGAACTTCCGGAGGTGGAAACTCCCGGCGACCAATGTCATATGATCATTTCATTTCATTACACTGTAAGATCGCTAAAACCCAATTTTTTGAGCTAAAGGTTTCGAAAAATCAAGTATTTCATGTCTATCGGAACGCCGTCTCTCAGCACAATCACCAGAATTCGTGGAGCAGTACCGCCACAACGAAACTGCGTCACCGAGGAATGCAAAGAACTTGTCTGTAGCAGCGAAGGGAAAAATTATTCACACCTTTATCAGGCACTGAAGGCAGCTCCTTGTTCGTGTAGCCTTCCTTCTCCTTCCGTCGCCGCCCGTCTGTACCATTTGGTTACAGTTGCTGCAGCTAATTCCATTGATAACACTTATGGAAGTTGTGGGCCTGTCTGTTGACTTTTTCCCCAAAATTTTTCCTTCCAAAACTTTCTTTTATGGATGTGTTGTATCGAATTACATGCCCAGTTTAACTGATGTAGCTTTTATTGACTTCGAAAGAGCTTTTGACAGTGTACAGAAAGAAATTATGCGACATAATGACTTAAGGTGGACACTCTAGACACCTTGTTGAAGTTATAAAAAACCTTATATGTGGGCATAAAAATAATAATAAAGCAGATAATAATAAAACTGAAGAAGTCACTACGAATAAGGGACTTAAGCAGCGTCATTTTTTACACACACACACACACATGTATATATATAGGGTGTTACAAAAAGGTACGGCCAAACTTTCAGGAAACATTCCTCACACACAAAGAAAGAAAATATGTTACGTGGACATGTGTCCGGAAACGCTTACTTCTCACGTTAGAGCTCATTTTATTACTTCTCTTCAAACCACATTAATCATGGAATGGAAACACACAGCAACAGAACGTACCAGCGTGACTTCAAACACTTTATTACAGGAAATGTTCAAAATGCCCTCCGTTAGCGAGGTTACATGCATCCACCCTCCGTCGCATGGAATCCCTGATGCGCTGATGCAGCCCTGGAGAATGGCGTATTGTATCACAGCCGTCCACAATACGAGCACGAAGAGACTCTACATTTGGTACCGGGGTTGCGTAGACAAGAGCTTTCAAATGCCCCCATAAATGAAAGTCAAGAGGGTTGAGGTCAGGCGAGGTGGAGGCCATGGAATTGGTCCACCTCTACAAATCCATCGGTCACCGAATCTGTTGCTGAGAAGCGTACGAACACTTCGACTGAAATGTGCAGGAGCTCCATCGTGCATGAACCACATGTTGTGTCTTACTTGTAAAGGCTCATGTTCTAGCAGCACAGGTAGAGTATCCCGTATGAAATCATGATAACGTGCTCCATTGAGCGCAGGTGGAAGAACATGGGGCCGAATCAAGACATCACCAACAATGCCTGCCCAAATGTTCACAGAAAATCTGTGTTGATGACGTGATTGCACAATTGCGTGCGGATTCTCGTCAGCCCACACATGTTGATTGTGAAAATTTACAATTTGATCGCGTTGGAAGGAAGCCTCATCCGTAAAGAGAACATTTGCACTGAAATGAGGATTGACACGTTGTTGGATGAACCATTCGCAGAAGTGTACCCGTGGAGGCCAATCAGCTGCTGATAGTGGGCCGGCCCCGGTGGTCTCGCGGTTCTAGGCGCGCAGTCCGGAACCGTGCGACTGCTGCGGTCGCAGGTTCGAATCCTGCCTCGGGCATGGATGTGTGTGATGTCCTTAGGTTAGTTAGGTTTAAGTAGTTCTAAGTTCTAGGGGACTGATGACCACAGCAGTTGAGTCCCATAGTGCTCAGAGCCATTTGAACCATTTTTTTGCTGATAGTGCCTGCACATGCTGTAAATGGTACGGAAACAACTGGTTCTCCCGTAGCACTCTCCATATAGTGACGTGGTCAACTTTACCTTGTACAGCAGCAACTTCTCTGATGCTGACATTAGGGTTATCGTCAACTGCACGAAGAATTGCCTCGTACATTGAAGGTGTCCTCGTCGTTCTAGGTCTTCCCCGGTCGCGAATCATAGGCTGAAATGTTCCGTGCTCCCTAAGACGCTGATCAATTGCTTCGAACGTCTTCCTGTCGGGACACCGTCGTTCTGGAAATCTGTCTCGATACAAACGTACCGTGCTACCGCTATTGTCCCGTGCTAATCCATACATCAAATGGGCATCTGCCAACTCCGCATTTGTAAACATTGCACTGACTGCAAAACCACGTTCGTGATGAACACTAACCTGTTGATGCTACGTACTGATGTGATTGATGCTAGTACTGTAGAGCAGTGAGTCGCATGTCAACACAAGCACCGAAGTCAACATTACCTTCCTTCAATTGGGCCAACTGGCGGTGAATCGAGGAAGTACAGTACATACTGACGAAACTAAAATGAGCTCTAACATGGAAATTAAGCGTTTCCGGACACATGTCCACATAACATCTTTTCTTTATTTGTGTGTGAGGAATGTTTCCTGAAAGTTTGGCCGTACCTTTTTGTAACACCCTATATATATATATATATATATATATATATATATATATATATATATATATATATATATATATAATCACGGATAATTTCAGAATATGGTGCCACACAACGTGACACTAAACAAAACTGGCGTTAATAGGATAGGCACATAGGGAACACACACGACACACATCTGTACGTCCACAATATTGGTGATAAGTTGAGAAAACCGTCCCGAAACACATGTGCTACAAAACGCCACTGTTTCCTGCTCATGTACCCCGACATCAATGTGGGATATGATCACCATGCACACGTACACAGGCCGCACAACGGGTTGGCATACTCTGGATCAGGTGGTCGAGCAGCTGCTGGGGTATAGCCTCCCATTCTTGCACCAGTGCCTGTCGGAGCTCCTGAAGTGTCGTAAAGGGTTTGAAGGCGTGCAGCGATACGTCGACCGAGAGCATCCCATACGTGCTCGGTTGGGTTTAGGTCCGGAGAACAGGCAGGCCACTCCATTCGCATGATATCTTCTGTTTCAAGGTACTCCTCCAAGATGGCAGCTCGGTGGGGCCGTGCGTCATCATCCATCAGGAGGAAGGTGGAACTCACTGTATCCTTGAAAAGGTGGACATACTGGCACAAAATGACGTTCCGATACACCTGACCTGTTACACTTCCTCTGTCAAAGACATACAAGGGAGTACGTGCACCAATCATAATCCCACCACACCCCATCAAACCACGACCTCCATACAGGTCCCTTTCAAGGACATTTAGGGATTGGTATCTGGTTCCTGGCTCACGCCAGATGAAAACCCGGCGAGAATCACCGTTCAGACTGTACCTGGACTCGTCTGTGAACATAACATGGGACCACTGTTCCAATGACCATGTACTGTGTTCTTGACGCCAGGATTTACGGACTCTCCTGTGACCAGGGGTCAGTGGAATGCACCTTGCAGGTCTCTGGGCGAATAAACCATGTCTGTTCAGTCGTCTGTAGACTACGTGTCTGGAGAGAACTGTTCCAGTGGCTGCGGTAAGGTCCCGAGCAAGGCCACCTGCATACTCCGTGACCGTCTGCGGGCACTGATGGCGAGATATCGGTCTTTTTGTGGTGTTGTGCACTATGGACGTCCCGTACTGTAGCGCCTGCACACGTTTCCTGTCGGCTGGAACCGTTGCCATAATCTTGAGATCACACTTTGTGGCACACAGAGGCCCCGTGCTACGATCTGCTGTGTTTGACCAGCCTCCAGTCGCCCTAGTATTCTACCCCTCATAACGTCATGAAATTGTGTTCTTTGAGCCATTTTCAACACACAGTCACCATTAGTACGTCTGAAAACGTCTACACACTTACTCACTGTACCGTACTCTGACATGCACCACACCTCTGCATATGTGGACTGCGACGACCGCGGGTCAAATGCACCGCATGGCCATACCCCGAGGTGATTTAAACCTGCAAACCGGCCACCAGAGCGTTGATTCACCATGTATCAGCATTATCCTTAATTTATGAGCATGAGTGCATATGTACGTCTTTATTACCTCTAATCCGCAACCATAGTTAAAAATGCTCCAAATAAGTGTTTCAGTGAATTTCTTTCTTCTTTCTATATTACTGTGGTTCTTTGTTACTAAATTATTCGTACTTCTGAATGCTTGTTTAGTCATTGCAACCACTTTAGTATGCATTATACTTCTGTTGTCATCGATGATTGTACTTCATAAGTAGCAAAAATTAATTACGTTCATTAGCATTTTATTTCCTGTTCCGGAGTTTGCCCTTACTTGTCTGTTCGATTGCTCTGTCCCCATTTTTCCCGTTAAATTCAGACAAGATTATTAACAAAGTAAATAAATTTCCTAAATGAGCTCGCAATCACTGTGAAGTTTTGTGAATAAAGCAGTCAGAAGCACAACGAAAAAATCACGGGAAATCAGATTGAAAAGGACAGGATTTACGGGATATACTATCGACATGAATGCTGATGAATGACAAAAGAATATGTGAAATAATAGGTAGGACAAGAACAGGGATCAGAACCAAGTGACTTGTTAAATTCGGGATCAAGGTGCAAGGGAGGAAAAACTGGAGACTACACAGCGATCAATATGCCAGAGATCAACGACAAAGAAGGATACCGAAAAAGCACTGAGGGTCACCAGCAGAGCAGAAAACAAAAGAGAGTACCGAAGGCCTCGGAAGAAGAATGCGAGAGGAGAAGAGAAAAGATGAAGAGGTTCTTGATGGAGAAGAAGAAAACCCAATCCATGAAGGGGTTACCCGTTGTTTTACAAGTTTTAAGTTTTGATCAGACGAGGATGGCAGTAGTGGAAACGTCGTTACAATTGCTAGGGGACTTCGAAAAGTACGTTACACATTATTATGGTAGGCCAAGTAACTTTTATTGAATGACGCTCTAGACATTTAAGTGAAACAGGTACATGACACTGCGAGGTGCCGGGGCTAGCAGTGTATTTAACACTAAATTCTTCTAGAATCTTCATATGGAAATAATGCTCTAAGCCCCGCCCCCCTTTTCTAACTCCGACTTTTGCTGTTGCACATGGGTTAAGAAGAAATGCGGACTGACTCTAATCGACCCTGCAAGTGGAGTAGAAAAGAGTTTGGCACCTGCAATAATTTAATTTGATATGAATTAATTTGATAAAGGAAAGCTTCATTAACATAGTGAGAAATGAAAGGGTTGCTCTACCGATCAACAGAATGAAAGTTCTGCCCAAAATAACAATTTGATTTATTATGACTAAACTCAAAATAATAAACAAAACACATGAAACATTTACAATACGTCGAATTGGATACTCAAATAAATGCTGTGAAGGTGAAGTTGTCCATAAACTAGCTTGTGACATTTATGACCAAGTGGTATGTGAAGCCAGTTCCTTGCGACTCAAATCTTAAGAGAAACACCCAGCCAACCCAACATTAATTGCTGCTACTTTAGTAAGAACTCAGACAATGAACACCTAAGACAGAACCACATTAGAAAAGACGGGAACAGGTGCGCTCTGCTGAGCTCTGATTATCACAGAGCAAAATTCCCTAATTTGCCGGTGCTGCGGACATACATTACCAAGCTGTCTTCATAAATGCAAGGACACGATCTGGCATACCGGAGGTGATGGCTGGTTGCTTCGACGTCCCGTCGTGCTGATGATAATGTTGCGAGTATAGCCCGAAACAAATTATCCTAGTCTGGTTGTTCCAGACGAAAGACTTCCTAGCAAATCAAATGCGCCTCTGAGTGAGACGAAGAAGGCTCGCTACACAATCACTGACGGTACAGTGAGTAATTTTAACAAGCAAAGTCACACAGTAACACCGATACAGTCAACTTTAGTCAAAACTGTTCAAGACGGACAACATAGGCCGCCTGTATGCAGAATGCTCAATTGCCAACTGTACTCGGAAAGTTACGTTGAAGTCGAAACTTCAGCAACTTCGTCAAACAGTTACAATTAAATGAAAGTATATTAGATAGCCAACGGAAGGCAGGTTGTCCAGAGCAGCGAGAGCTCAGTCTTGTAACCTACTCCCACCGAAAGGCGAGAGCCGACTCTCTGAAAAGCACCCGTACAAACCTAACACAGAACATTCCTGCCCCCACGGCAGTGGCCGTGGTTAAACGTGCCAATCAGTAACTCGAAAACCGGTGGAAAATTCCAGTCTATTGCCGAAGCACTACTATTCCACCAATGGAGATACTTGGCGCCAATTTCTGCACCGATTTTGCTACGTCATGGAGCTATCCCCTGGGCAAGCCAATCACAGTTAAGGTTTTGCAGAAAACGCGGGAATTTGCCTGCCAACACTGCCTGGGAACACAAGTCATTCCCACGCCTCGCTGGTAGCCCGTCAGAAAGTGTTTTTACTAATTTTCTTCGAAGTAACGGAATCTCTAACCCCAGCCACTCCTTCAGGCCCCTGTGGGCGTGTCGCCCCTGCTCTTATGACAATGTCGGCGTCTGGAAAGCATCCACTCGACTCCCTCACACCAGTCGACTTAACCCTTTCAAGATCAGCAGAACCCGCCTGCCACCGGACCACCTGGGTGACGAGAGACGCTTCGTGGGAAGTCCGCGTGTGAAGCATTAGCAACTTTTCACCACATGCAATTAGAGAGGAAAATATTCGTATCTTCTGAGTTCTCAATACTAGCCTTGTAATGACAATACTTGGCCATACTGCCCCAAATCGAATTACTCAGAGTAAGATATAAATATGAGAGGGGGCCAAGTCAATGTGTGCATCTTAAAGACATGCGACCTCTCAACACTACTTTTCAATGTAGTAATCAAATCTCTGTAAACAACAGTCGGAAAGTTCTACCAATCGTTAAATTTCTCGACGATAGAAATCTGTTCCTTGGCCACGGAGTAATTCGAGAACAGGTCTGTGAAGGTCCTCGCCGTTGGAAAATCTCTTTTCCCCCTCGTGTTCTTTGGGTTTGCCGAAAAGACGGAAATCGCATAGTACAAGAGCTCCCTTCCTTCAGATTAGCGTCATCCCCGTTTGTGAGGCCTTGTTCAAATTGTTGGCACCATTTAACTTCGGCTGGACACAACTTCGCATCTCGTCCATTCACTACCAGAATTTCATAGTGAATCTTTGCACTTTACACGTTTTGCCGACAAAAATGGTACAGTCGTGCGTACATTTACTTTGTAATACTTTCCTAGTCGCCGCGCCATTTCGCTCGCACACTGTGATGCATCTGTTACGTGTCGGGATGAAAATCGGAACATGTACTCTCTCCTGACAATGCGCCACGATATGTTAACTTACTTTCTGAAGTTCCTACACATTAAGCGATCCACACGGATTTATTCACAACACAGGTAGATACCATTTCAATAGCTGTTCGTCAGTTTTTAAAAAAATGTGTCACCAAAATTTGAACCTCCGAGGAAGATTAATTTTTAACTTAGCATCTTCATGTGAGACCTAGTGAAACCTTTTGTTCATATTAAAGCAAGGAAAAAAGAAAGTACAAAAATACGAGTATATATATATATATATATATATATATATATATATATATATATATATATATATATATATATATATATATATATATATATAAAGGGTATGCAAATGAAGGAAGGAGAAAAGGAAGATTCGGTTTAACGTCTCGTCGACAATGAGGTCGTCAGAGACGGAAGACAAGCTCGGATTGGGGAAGGATTAGGGAGGAAATCGGCTGTGCCAGGAGAGGAACTATAGTCGTGGCACCCCGGTGGATGTTCCTAAAATGGGTCCCCCTCCCTCTTCTCCAAGCCTGCTCCTACTCTATTCTCAAACTTCTCCAAGTCATAATAGACCAGGTAACCATTGCTCACTCATTACATAGTACACATATTTTCAAAATATTTTGAGGATGGGAACAGAACGCTCATCTTCTGCTACCGCTGTAGGTTCTGTTTAATATATCGTAAATGGTTATGCTTATATCAGGGTAGCTCGGTGTCAGCTCTGCTAAGTCTTGCACATCAGAAAGTTTCGATATTTATTCTCTAAATAAAGTTTTTATCAACACCGGCTCCGCTGAGAACAGTTGACATTATTTTATGTTGTTCACAAATTTCAACACCTTCTAAACGTTTCACGCTAATAAAGGACATAGAAGCATGACCTCTTCCGAATGTACTTGTGACCAAAATGCGATTCTGGTAGGCAGTGTTAAAGTTTTTTGTTAATCATGCCTTTTGCGTTCTTGTAGTGATATTTCCAAAGAAACTTTCACCCTTACCACATATTTCTTTGTATCTAAACTAGAAGTAAAATACCTATTTTCATGCATTTAGCTTTAATTTTTTTAACACAAATAAATATTTTCTCAAAAATTTCGACTTTCTATTTCACCCCTATTTCCAAAAACATTGAAAGACGTAGTTTTTTTTTTAATTTCTGACAGAAAAGCCAAGTACAAATTTTCGTAGATTGAGCTTCAAAAATGCTTTCATAATAAAATAATTTACAAAACTTTTCGTTCCCTATTTCATTCCCTCTGGGGATTGAACTAGCAAAGACACTGAAACACGCATTTCTTTTTTTTTTTTTAATTTCTAATCGAGAAGCCAAATACGAATTTTCATAGAGGTCGCTGTAAATATGCTTCAAAACGTTCTTTAATAATTATTTATTTTCAAAAAACTTTCGCCTACTTTCTTACGACCTTAGTCGTTGAATTTCCAAAGATGCTGAAAAATTTATTTGGTTGGTTCTAACAGAGAAGTCAGATACCAATTTTCGCTGTTCTAGCTTCAAAATTGCCTTAATAGCGACATATTTTCAAAAAGCCTTTCACCCTCCGCTTCACCTCCTTAGGAGTGGAATTTCGAACAGTCCCTTCTTAGATGATGCCTGCAATATAAGATCAATGCCCTCTCCAAATGTCACGCCTCCTTAGCAGTTTGGGCAGGGCGCTGATGAGTCAGTTAACCAGTCTGACCTTATTTCAGCCCCTTGGGGGTCGAATTTCCAAAATAAGTGAAACACGCAAGTTTTTCATTCCTAACCGAGAAGCCAAATACCAGTTTTTATAGATTTAGCTTTAAAAATGCTTTCGGAATGAAATATTTTCATAAAACATTTCACCCCCGACTTGACCCCACGAATTTTTTTATTTCCAAGGGAGAAGGTACATTCAAATTTTCATAGATTTAGCTTAAAATTCTTTGATAATGAAATATTTCATAAAACATTTCATCCCTTATTTCCTTCTATAGGGGTTAAATTTCAAGAAATGCTTTCTGACTGAGAAACCGAAATACTAGTTTTCGTACGTCTAGTTTCAAAATTGCCTCAATAGCTAAACATTTTCACCCTCTTATCGGTGGAATTTCGAAGAATCGCTTCTTAAACGACGGCCGAAGTCTGAGATCAACACCCTCTCCAAATTTCAAGTTTCTATTGAGAGGCACCCACATGCCTTACTCATATTGTGGCATCAAGCAGTCAGGCCTGCAAGATGAGTGGTCTGCCAAGCGAATGGACTCATTCTTATTTATCGAGTAACATGAACTCTAGTACTCACAATTAAGTTACAAGTTATTCTCCTGTTTGAATATTACGCAACGGGTACCGAAACGCACATCTGACTATTAGTAATTTACACAACTCTGATTGTTCACTACGCACTGGCAATACCACATTTTCTTTCTTATTTAAAGGCTTTGATCAACACGTGGGCATCGCACTGAATATGAATGGCGCACACATTAGAAATTCTGGGTATCGTGCCAACATACTATTCGAAGGAAAAGGCCACCAATCTTTTTCTTTTCACTATCTTATTTATTCCGATAAATTCTATAACCTAAACACACAAATTCTATAACCTACAACAATAACACATGAGAAATTCCGCCCAGTGGGCATGGCTTTACATTGGTGATTCTCTATCTTATGGTCTCGTAATTATTTAACGCTACAGTGCACTTTCTGGATAGGATGGTGGATCTTTTTCTATATCTCACACTTCGACTCTCACACCCATCATTACGAAAATTTCCTCCAGACCGAGCGGTACAAAAAGGAACATGCATAACCCACTGCCTCTGAAACTATCTTGTTGCCAACCACACATACTTAAATTTCATGAAATACATCACACTGGCAACATACAATACAAAGAATAGTCACAACGTTATAATCACATCACTTTCAGCTTTCCCACTTCAATTAGTATTTATCCCAGTTTCACACGACACTGCCCCACTTCGTAATTTTTCTTTCCTACTATGAACTCTGGAGGATATATACACGTCTTCCTGTGCAAAGCAAGCCAAGTGGCGTTGCTGGATAGACGGCTGACTCACCCTGCGTCTCTCTCCGAGTATTGTAGTTTGAATCGAGCGTCACACGGAAACATATCTCGCAAAGTAATATTAAGAACATATTCATCACACACGCGAGTCCTCAACTGATACCATGGATGAGTACTTCTCTTTATCCTTTGTCTCATACACAGATTGAGACTCACACAGTATTCATCACGTGGAAGTCCTGCACACGCCATTTCTTAAATATTTCCAACTTATAGTACACACGCTAGTAATTCAGCTTAACTTAAGCACTTAGTACTAGCACTCGCCAGTATTTCAACTTATTGCTACACGTGGTTTCATTGTGACCGTTGGTCACTTCCGAAGATTATTACGACCCCCTTAATATTACCTGCCTGACATTTAATTCTCCCCACAAAAGTTCCTGAAATAGAGAAATTATTATTCCAAACTACTCTTAATTATTTCACATGCATACCATGTCTCCACTCTTTTGTCTTTACGGAGCACACCTAAGACAGGTCTTACCAACACAAGATCCAGCAGCAGAGTGCTGAAACATGGCCGTTCTTCAGGTCATCTCGCACCTCTGTCGAGGTGGGGGAAAACCATGCTACACATTGGTCAGCCACATTCCAGGCGCTCAAAGCTCCGGTAAATTTCATCTCTTTGGTTCCACCAAAGGTGACCAAAAGATCGTCTCAAAGATGATCATATATTCACATTCACTATCTGCGGTTAGCAGACGACCATACATTCATTCATTTCACAGATCTCACCAAACTGGATGTAGGGATTTATTTTGTGGGAGTGCACATGTGATCAGTTAAATAAATAAATTGTCATTCTTTCCAACACTGGTATCCGGCTTCGCTGTATTAATTGAAATTGAGTTATTATTAGAAAAAATATGTTGTACTGACAAGAATAACGAAGAATGTTGTACCTATTTTCAATGTCGGGCGGTACTCTACCCTTTCATTATAGTTTGCGGTTTAGGCTGTGCTATGATGAATCAGTCAGTCACCGAATTGACCTTTATGTATAGAGATACTTCATTTCTTAAAGCAAAGTACTTTGTTTCGCATAAATGCTGCCAACAGTGAGGTAAATAGAGCGTCATTCTGAGTTAAGTCTATTATCATGGGATAGTAACATCCTTAATTATGCAGGGATTATTTCCCGCGTACCTTCTAAGAGTAAACATGCAATCGCTACGTGGTGCAGATCTTAACAATACAGGGGTCCCTGCAGTGGCCCATACGGTTGCTGAGAAACGGTCTGAGAAGAGACGATCGGAGAGCAACAGAATGTGCCCGTCCCTAGTCGGCAAAGAAGAAAACAGTAAAATCCATTCACACCACAGAGCAGTGACAGCAGTCAGAAGGTAAGCCAAAAATAAACATTTCAGTTCTTCTAATTCCTAGCAACCAAAACACAGGTGTCAAATCTGTTGTACCTTTCATAGGCATATGTCATCAGGCGTAGGAGTGAAATGAACACGGAGACTTTGGACATGGCAACTGTCTTCAGGGAAATCTTATTTTTCAAACCATTCATCGAATTTGTTTATCACGGCTTGTCTGGAGCACTTTATTTTGGAGAAGCCTCAATTTAATAAATCTTGTAATTAAAGGAAAGACGGATTACTATAAATTATCCATTCTCCATCGAAGTTTCCGTGTCAAGTACACTTATGCATTCGCACGTAATGATAATCGTCGACCAGTCAAGTGTATCATTTGGTATCATGAAACGCACGTTTTTCATGCACATATAACAAGATATATATTTTTATAAGTATCTTTAACACGTTGTAGATGGATTTCATGCGTTAAGCTGTATTTTTGTCACAAAACTAATTTGTCTTATAAATGATACGCATTTTAAAAAGTTTGCCTGCCTCTTGGTGGAATGAGATGCGGTATGAATTTGTTGCTTCTGCTGTAAATAATTACATGGGTCATCTTTGTGTCAACGCAGTTCGATTCATCAGTCTGAGTTCAGTGCTGCCATATTTTCTTGACTTTTCTTCTCTCTGACACTGTCAACTCTGGCTGTCAAACGATACGGTGCGCAATGGGTGTGACACTACAGACGCCGTTGCTTAATACTGCGTTTCATTTCGCTGGGAAGTTACTTGCAGCAGCAACTACACTCCTGGAAATGGAAAAAAGAACACATTGACACCGGTGTGTCAGACCCACCATACTTGCTCCGGACACTGCGAGAGGGCTGTACAAGCAATGATCACACGCACGGCACAGCGGACACACCAGGAACCGCGGTGTTGGCAGTCGAATGGCGCTACCTGCGCAGCATTTGTGCACCGCCGCCGTCAGTGTCAGCCAGTTTGCTGTGGCATACGGAGCTCCATCGCAGTCTTTAACACTGGTAGCATGCCGCGACAGCGTGAACGTGAACCGTATGTGCAGTTGACGGACTTTGAGCGAGGGCGTATAGTGGGCATGCGGGAGGCCGGGTGGACGTACCGCCAAATTGCTCAACACGTGGGGCGTGAGGTCTCCACAGTACATCGATGTTGTCGCCAGTGGTCGGCGGAAGGTGCACGTGCCCGTCGACCTGGGACCGGACCGCAGCGACGCACGGATGCACGCCAAGACCGTAGGATCCTACGCAGTGCCGTAGGGGACCGCACCGCCACTTCCCAGCAAATTAGGGACACTGTTGCTCCTGGGGTATCGGCGAGGACCATTCGCAACCGTCTCCATGAAGCTGGGCTACGGTCCCGCACACCGTTAGGCCGTCTTCCGCTCACGCCCCAACATCGTGCAGCCCGCCTCCAGTGGTGTCGCGACAGGCGTGAATGGAGGGACGAATGGAGACTTGTCGTCTTCAGCGATGAGAGTCGCTTCTGCCTTGGTGCCAATGATGGTCGTATGCGTGTTTGGCGCCGTGCAGCTGAGCGCCACAATCAGGACTGCATACGACCGAGGCACACAGGGCCAACACCCGGCATCATGGTGTGGGGAGCCATGTCCTACACTGGCCGTACACCACTGGTGATCGTCGAGGGGACACTGAATAGTGCACGGTACATCCAAACCTTCATCGAACCCATCGTTCTACCATTCCTAGACCGGCAAGGGAACTTGCTGTTCCAACAGGACAATGCACGTCCGCATGTATCCCGTGCCACCCAACGTGCTCTAGAAGGTGTAAGTCAACTACCCTGGCCAGCAAGATCTCCGGATCTGTCCCCCATTGAGCATGTTTGGGACTGGATGAAGCGTCGTCTCACGCGGTCTGCACGTCCAGCACGAACGCTGGCATGGCATGGCAAGCCGTTCCACAGGACTACATCCAGCATCTCTACGATCGTCTCCATGGGAGAATAGCAGCCTGCATTGCTGCGAAAGGTGGATATACACTGTACTAGTGCCGACATTGTGCATGCTCTGTTGCCTGTGTCTATGTGCCTGTGGTTCTATCAGTGTGATCATGTGATGTATCTGACCCCAGGAATGTGTCAATAAAGTTTCCCCTTCCTGGGACAATGAATTCACGGTGTTCTTATTTCAATTTCCAGGAGTGTATAATTTCTTCTTGAGTTCTTGTACCGTTTTATACCTCCCGGTCCTTCACATCAAGTACACCCGTCGGCAACAAGTTCATTAAGTTCCCGACAGACGAGCGATATACCGCTGGTAGTCTCGGCAGCAATATCACCTCTCATTGGTCGCTCTTGTCGCTCCCGCATCACAGGAGCGATTTACCAAACAATTTTAATCAGTATTTCGTACACCACTACGACGAGAAGTTCTATTACGTTTAGCAGCAGTCGCATGTTAACTTGGTATGTCAATTTAATACTAAAGAGAAAAAGGTGTCACGTAACTGTTTGATTTTACTAATTTCTCCATTTCTCCTTTTCATTTTAATTTGTCCTTATTATTTATGCTTTCTTTCCTTCGAGTCCTTTGTTTGGGGCCCTGGGGCTTTGCAGAGGTTTTTCCAGGTTAGTTACAGCCCCGAGCTACTCCCTTTCAAACGAACTACTCGAAGTGCACCTTAACCGATTTGGGAAAACGACAGAAAACGTTAATCTGGGCAGCCACACGAGGACTTGAACCTCCCTCCTCCCGAATGCGAGTCCAGTGTCTTACCACAGTACCACTGCTCCAGTGCCTGAATTTTCTGAAAATGGTCCAGACATGTAGAGGAAGAAATTGTGTTATACGTGCACTGGTCTCGAAAGGCTTTATTTTCATACCACAGCAAATTTTGTACAACTCCTCATAGTAAAAAGTGAGTACGAACAGTTCGGTGAGTGGTCTCAGAAAATAAAGGAAACATTAGTCACGAACCAAATACATTTACTGGCCTTCAAAGTAAAGGAAAAAGAATTACAAACAAAATACCTTTACTGCCCTCAAAGTAATCACCATTAGCTACATCACACTTGTGACATATTTTGTGAAACTGTTGGAAGCTGTCAGCAGATGCGTCTGTCGAGTTGCTCGAAGTTTTCAATGGAATATACAAGAACAGGACGACTACCAGCACACCACATCAAATACTTTCTTATATAAAATGTTCAAAGTGTTCCATTAGTTAAGTCTGATTTCTTAGATTTGGCGTCAGTATATTGTATTGAGTTTCAGCGAAGGTAATGTTAATATGATCTGTATGTCGTTAATTACGTTAACAAGCGACTCGCTTCATTGTCTTACTCGCACGTGACACCAAAAGAGATTGTATGCCAATGACAGACCGACTTGGTTGGCGGCTTCGTTACGACCTCATTATTCGATCCAGGACTAACGGAAGAATTTACAGTGGTTTTGTAGGGAAATAAACTGAAGAATTCATATTCTGTATCACATTTTGATTTATTTGAACATTTCCGACTTCAGCTTCACAGCAATCATTGCATCTTAAAAGAGCAGAGACACAGAGGACACACGTGTAGCCATATATTAGCTTTACAACTAAGCGTTCTGTACATCGCAGCTCGTTTTAAGGTCCTGTAGCCTCTGTAAAGCTGAAACTGATCGATCTAATCAAAGAAATTAAAATGAGACCAAGATTACGAATTATCGAGCGATGTGGCTCTATGTTTAGCACACTGTGTTCGGGAGGACGACGGTTGAAATCCATGTCCGGACATTCAGACTTAGGTTTCCCGTGATTTCCCTAAATAGCGTCAAACATATGCCGGGGTGCTTTGAAAGAGCACAGTCAAAATCCTTCCTCATCCGTGAAATAATCCGAGCTTGTGCTCTGTTTCTAATGACTTCGATGTCGACTGGACGTGAAGTCTTCTTTAAGACTGTCAATTCGTTAGTTTATTTAGATACCAAGATCATTGGTCTCTTGCAGATTTTGAAACTGATCTCACTGGCCGACGGATTTTTACTAATGCACTACGCACATGTTGGAGTGTCGAGAGTCAGTTTATGAGAAAAACGGCGAGGTCCACAGCAAAGACTCTAAGTAGAAGCGTTCTATTTCGTATATTTACGAAATATTTGAAGTTTCTATTTTCATAGTACATTCGGAAATAAAGTGGATGGATGTATTTGTGTACATACTTCATATGGAGCTATTGGATATTTCTGCTAGTAGCATAAATACCCAGTAGCTTCATGTGAGGTAAGTAAACAAACGCATAGACGCATTTAACTGGTAGTAGCATAAATATCCAGTAGCTCCATGTGAAACATGTAAACAAATACATACATCCCCTTCATTTCCAAATGGGCTATAAAAACAATAATAATGTCATGTGACTAGGGCCTCCCGTCGGGTAGACCGTTCGCCGGGTGTAAGTCTTTCGATTTGACGCCACTTCGCCGGCCAGAGTGGCCGTGCGGTTCTAGGCGCTACAGTCTGGAGCCGAGCGACCGCTACAGTCGCAGGTTCGAATCCTGCCTCGGGCATGGATGTGTGTGATGTCCTTAGGTTAGTTAGGTTTCATTGGTTCTAAGTTCTAGGCGACTGATGACCTCAGAAGTTAAGTCGCATAGTGCTCAGAGCCATTTGAACCATTTGACGCCACTTCGGCGACTTGCGCGTCGATGGAGATGAAATGATGATGATTAGGACAACACAACACCCAGACACTGAGCGGAGAAAATCTCCGACCAAGCCGGGAATCGAACCCGGGCCCTTGGGATTGACATTCTGTGGCGCTGACCACTTTTTTTTTTTTTTTTTTTTTAGTCTCTTTGTTCGTATTCGTTCATTGCATCTGCTCGGGCGGACGTCGAACTTCAGTTCGTCGATGATCCGAACACGCTGAGTTACCGTGCCGCCATTACTCAGCTACCAGGGGTGGACACTATAAAAATAGAAACTTTAGACATATAGTAAATAACAGACATAGAATGCCTCAACTCAGTGACATGTCTCAACTCTGTTCTGTATACAAGCCAATGTAAAAACATTTGAAATAATCGCTCATTTTACAAATGTAAGCATTCTGTACCAGAATTTTTCTCCAAAGATTATCATGTAACAATTTTGCAGAAGGAAAAAAAAAAACTAACCGACTGAAGACAGCACACAAAGAGCTGAAATATGTCTGAGTGAAAAAGAACTACAAAGGTGTCCCAAATAATGCGGAATTGTTGCTGTTGTGGTCTTCAGTCCAGAGACTGGTTTCATACATCTCTCCATGCTACTCTATCCTGCGCAAGCTTCTTCATCTCGGAGTACCTACTGCAACCTACTCCTTCTGAATCTGCTTGCTGTATTCATCTCTTGGTCTCCCTCTACGATTTTTACATACCACACTTGCCTCCAATACTAAATTGGTGATCCCTTGATGCTTCAGAATGTGTCCTACCAAAGGATCCCTTCTTCTAGTCAAGTTGTGCCACTAATTCCTCTTCTCCCCAATTCTATTCATTACCTCCTCATTAGTTACGTAATCTACCCATCTAATCTTCAGCATTTTTCTGTAGCTCCACATTTCAAAAGCTTCTATCTCTTCCTGTCTAAACTATTTGTCGTCCATGTTTCACTTCCGTACACGGCTACACTCCATACAAATACTTTCAGAAAAGACTTCCTGACTCTTAAATCTACACACGATGTTAACAGATTTATCTTGTTCAGAAACGCTTTCCTTACCATAGCCAGTGTACGTTTTATATCCTCTTATTTCGACGATCATCAGTTATTTTGCTCCCCAAACACCAAAACTCATCTACTACTTTAAATGTCTCATTTCCTCATCTGATTCCCTCAGCATCATCTGATTTAATTCGACTACATTCCATTATGTTCGTCTTCCTTTTTTTGATATTCATCTTATATCCTCCTTTCAAGACACCGTCCATTCCGTTCAACTGCTCTTCCAAGTCCTTTGCTGTGTCTGAGAGAATTACAATGTCGTCAGCAAACCACTAAGTTTTTATTTCTTCTCTATAGATTTTAATTACTCTCCAATTTTCCGAGGGTAGTCATGTTGAACGCTGTGGTCTGGAGCGAAATATAGGTTCTAACTCATATCGAAGGTGTTCCATTGGTTTGAGGTCAGTCTTTGGGCAGATCAGTTTCACTAATTTTTGTCGAAAAGCCATTGCCTCACAGACGTTGTTTATGACAGAGTGTACTGTCATGCTGAAGCAAACAGTCTTCGTCTCTGAACTGTTCCTCTACTGTGCGCAGTGCACAGTGCTGTAAAATGTGTTCCTATCCTTCCACATTTAATGTTTTCTTAAGCGCGGAGCACACCCTAACCACAGAAAACACCAGCTTCTCCTTACTTCACAGCTCGGCGCTACACTTGGTACCAGGTAACGTTTTCCGGGCATTCGCCAAACCTAAACCCTTCCACCGGATTGCCACAGGATACAGCGTGATTCACCAATCGAAATCATTCGTTTACAATCATCTACTGCCCAGTAGCGTCTCTCTTCATAGCGCCTCAAGCGTCGCTTAGTACTGACTACAGAAACGTGTTGTTTCTGAGGAGGTGTTCCTCCATTGTACCCCATTGTTTTTAACCCCCTGCGAACAGTCATTGTGCTACAAGGACTGCTGGTAGCATTTGGGAAGTAGGGGTTTTTTCCTTCCGCTGATTTCACGCGATTATTTACGACCACCCTCCGCCATGCTCGACAGTTCCTGTCTGTAACTACATGATATCTGCTTGCTCTTGGTTTAGCTGTGGCTGTTGCTTCGCGTTTCCACTTCAGAGTCACTCCACCAACAATCGATGTGGGCGGCTTATCAGTGATTGGTATTTCTCTAGTGGATCTGTTTCTCAAGTGACATCCAATAACTAGTCCTCGTTCGAAGTCACTGAGCTCTCCTTATCGATCGATTCTGCAGTTACTGTCTTTCTACTGATAATACACTACCCCCTGCCTTCTTTTATATTGTTTCGCCTCTGGTGACAGCTAGTGGTCAGTTACACGTTACACAGGGATATGCTGACATCTTTGATCAGGCAGTGTACTACTACAGTTGTAGAAAATGAGCGTCAATGTGAGCTTGGTTCTGGGTCATTCCGTAGCGTTACAGAGGCCGAACCAAAGTAACTGGTGCATAAGGTAGTATGTCAAGTGGAGTACCTGGAGCCACAACCAACAAGCCACGTACAAAAATTCGAAACAGAGCAAGGCGTTTAGCGGACTTCGTGAACTCGCAGAAAATCGACGTTGGAGTTCCGGAAAACCCCTTCAGTCACTTCAAGACTATTTGCGTGAAGAGAACAGGAGTGTGGTATGCATCTAGTAAAACATGAACTGCCAGCCGGTGTGGCCGACCGGTTCTAGGCGCTTCAGCCTGGAACCGCGGAGTGCTCAGAGCCATTTGAACCATTTGAAAACATGAACTAGAGGGCCGATAGTTTTACATCAAAGCATAACTTCCGATGAGTATGTTAATAAAATGAAATTTTCACTCTGCAGCGGAGTGTGCATTGTCATGAAACTTCCTGGCAGATTAAAACTGTGTGCCGGACAGACACTCGAACTCGGGACCTTTGCAAAGGCCCCGAGTTCGAGTCTCGGTGCGGCACACAGTTTTAATCTGTCAGGAAGTTTCTTGTGAACAAAGTATTGCAATACTTTTGCAGAGAGCTGACAACTAGCGAAAAGAACTACAGTTATTTTATGCAACAAAATGCAAGATCACACGTCGCCAGCTGCATAACTACGACGACTTGTTTTGATTCTAAGATAGGCCTATTTCATCAAGGTCACGAACATCATCAAGGTGAATAAAGCATGTCAGCTTCTTGTAAAAATGCAATTGTTAGCGCAAAACATAAAGAAAGTGGGAGGGGGATTGTAACTTCGCAAGTGAATGCAAATAGCCGGCCTTTGTGGCCGAGGGGTTCTAGGCGCTTCAGTCCGGAACCGCACTGCTACTACGGTCGCAGGCACGAATCCTGCCTCGGACATGGATGTGTGTGATGTCCTTAGGTTAGTTACGTTTAAGTAGGGGACAGATGACCTCATATGTTAAGACCCATAGTTCTTAGAGCCATTTGAACCATCTTGAATGGAAATTAACCATGTGGAAAAGGTTACCAATAGAACAGTGATGAGTGTTTTCGCAGGAAATTAATAGCTTGTAGAAAGGGTATACCTATTGTCAGTATTGAAAGAAGTGAATCTCTCCTTCTTCTTCTTAATGGTCGCTTTAGCCTGGAACACCATATGCGTTCTCTACATACCTTCGCCAGGCATTTCTCTTCTTGGCTTTCGTGGTCCATTCTCCTTTTCTCAGATCCGTTACCTCCATACCCCTGTTGACATCATCCTTCCATACTCTCCGTAGCCTTCCTCGGCTCCTGCCCTCCACGGATCGTGAGAATGCCACTCGTGATAATCTTTCCTCTTACATCCTTATTAGGCGTTCTCCCCACATCAATGTTCTTCTCTTCATCCTTCGGGTAATGTTAGCTTGTGAGTATAGGTCTGCCAGTTCTCGGTTTATTAATATCCTCCAGTCCTATGACCGGGCGTCTCTCTTGGGACGAAATATTTCTTTTAATATCTTTCACTCGAAGGCTAGCAGTTTTTTATTCATCTGACTTCCTCAATGTAAATGTTTCAGAGCCATACAGAGCTACCGGGAGAATTACAGTCTGCTATGGTCTTATTTTAAAACTTCTCGAAACTGCTTTACTGCACAGCACATCAACTAAGCCAAAATATGCTCTATTTGCTGCTCCTCATTGTCAACTTCCGTTCTATTCTGCTCGTTAAAAATAATTCCCAAATATTTAAATATGTCTATTCTATGCCTAAAAATGTTATTCCATCGTCTATCAATGGGGTACCTTCCTTGGGTGCCTTCCTCATGACCCTCACTCAACTTTCTCCTCTTTAATTTGCAGGTCTGTTTTCCTTGCAATATTTCTGTACGAACACATAATGAGCTGCAAATCCTCGACGCTACCACTTATTAGAACAACATCGTCCGTATTTTCAAGGTGATTTATTGTGTTATTACCCAGTTTTTTTCCAGCTTCGTTTAATATGTGATGTACTCAGTTTTTTGTTTTCTCTGTCTACCTTTTCTAAAATTAAATTAAAAAGTATTGGAGATAATGCACCTCATTGTCTAAGACCAGTTTTGACTTCAAAATGCTCCGACATTCCTCTAGTGGTCTTTACTCTGCAATAGATTTCGTTTAAACACATGTACTAGACGTATTAACTTTTGTGGAAAGTGAAGCTCTTTCGAGACATTGGTGATTGTTCCCTTATGTAGGCTGTTATAAGCTTTTTTAAATAAAAAAAGCATGTGAATATCAACGATACGCTCCCAGACTTTTTTGATTCATGTGTGAGCGTAAAAATCTTGTGTGTCGTGTATCTGTACCTTCTGAAAGCACATTCATAGTCTCCTGTAATTCCTTCAGCAATTGGGATCATCCTCTTCATTACACAGTAGAAAGAAGTGATTCGTAGATAAAAACCTTGAACTATACGGGGATCGAAACAGAGACCATCAGGCGCTTATTCTGGTACATTGCCGCAGTGTCAGGCAGAATGCATACGAAACAAAGTCAAATATTTACAGAGAAGCATCACCAATGCTACTACTTGAACAACATTTAAAATTGTACAGACGCGACAGAAAAAAGTGTGGGGCACTAAAGAAATCTCTTACCTTGATTTCCAACCACTTTACAACACGATTCGCAATATCTCCAATTTCGGTCTGTGGCACCAAAGAGCAAACATTGCGACAGAGAAAAAGAGTGACAGTAAGGCCAGACAGAAGAAATATATAGGCCTAATGTCAAGTAAAGCTGTGCTAAGCGCGGACAGAAGTGCTCTACTGACATACATTTTGCAAAACATAAGTGCCTGATACAGGACCTATGCAAAATGGCCACACAGGTCCGAAGAGCACACATTCTTGTGGATGATGACAAAGGTAACTTGCATTTCAAGAGATAGTGGGATAATTTAAATGCAATTTTTATTCGTCCTTTCTACACTAAAGCGCCAAAGAAATTAATATAGGCATGCGTATTCAAAAACAGAGGTATGAAAACAGGCAGAATACGGCGCTGCCGTCGGCAACGCCTATATAAGACAAGTGTCTGGTGCAGTTGTTAGATCGGTTACTGCTGCTACAATGGCAGGCTATGAAGTTTTAAGTGAGTTTGACGTGGTGTTACGGTCGGCGCACGAGCCATGGGACACAGCATCTCGGATGTGGCGATGAAGTGCGGATTTTCCCGTAGGACCATTTCATGAGAGTGCCGTGACTGTCAGGAATCCAGTAAAACATCAAATCTCCGACATCGCGGAGACCCGAAAAAGACCTTCAAGAATGGAACCAAAGACGACTCAAGAGAATAGTTCAACGTGACAGAAGTGCAACCCTTCCGCAAACTGCTGCAGATTTCAATACTAGGCCATCAACAAGTGTCAGCATGCGAACCATTCAATGAAGCATCATCGATATGGGCTTTCGGAGCCGAAGGCCCACTCGTGTACCTTGATGACTACACGACACAAAGCTTGACGCCTCGTCTGGGTCCGTCAACACCACGTATGACCCCAGCTGTTTTTTTGCGCCCTGAAGAAAAACAAAACCAAACCAAACCGACATTGGACTGTTGATGACTGGAAACATGTTGCTTGGTTGGACGAGAATCGTTTGAAATTGTATCGAGCGGATGAAAGTGTATGGGTATGGAGACAACCTCATGAACCCATGGACCCCGCTCGTCAGCAGGGGACTGTTCAAGCTGGTGGAGGCACTGTAATGGTGTGGAGCGTGTGCAGTTGGAGCGATATAGGGCCCTTGATACGTCTAGATACGACTCTGACAGGTGACACGTACGTTAGCATACTGTCTGATCACCTGCATCCATTCATGTCCATCGTGCATTTCGACGGACTCGGGCAATTCCAGCAAGACAGTGTTAAACACCTCACACGTCCAGAATCGCTACAGAGTGGTTCCAGGAACTCTCGTCTGATTTCAGACACTTCCGCTGGCCAGCAAGCTCCCCAGACATGAAAATTATTCAGCATATGCCTTGCAACGTGTTGTTCAGAAGAGACTGAAACATCCCCTTCTGAAAATTATAAATTACTGTGCTGGTAAACCTCTTACGTTATTTGATTTTCAAACAACTGAGCGAAACGGAACGTACTCAGACATTACTCTCTTTACTTATTCTGATGTACACTGAACTGACACAGAATATTTTTAGCGCAACGCAATCTGACCTAAAAAAGAGTGGCCCTTACTAACAATAACCTATACCTTTCATGAATCACTTACCTCACAAAAATCTTCGTTACTCGAACTACTGCAATACAGCGAGCGCCAATGCTGCCAGCTAAAATATCAGTTCATGGTTCATGACATCCTGTGTTACAAATTTCCTTTTTCTGGCGGACACACGTCCATATCGTCCGCTCTCAAAATTCTGCTATCTCTCTCCCCACATCCACCACACCTGGCGGCTCACCTCCAACTGCACAACGCTACACGCTGTTCACATCCAACTGCCCAACACTACAATAGCAAATATTCCAACAATACAAACCACCCACAGACTGCACGCAGCACAGTCGTGATTTTCATACAGAGCGCTACGTGGCGTTACCAACATAAAAACCAAAACAGCCTACGTACAAGATATCCACCCCGTCGTACTCTTACAGATTTATGGACATCCCTACTGGATTCACAGCGTCAATTCCCTCCAGCAGTATTTGAGAAATTAATCGAGTCCATGTCACGTCGCGTTGCGGCACTTCTTAGTGCTCGTGGGGCCCTACAGTATATTATGCAACTGTACCAGTTTCTTTGGCTTTTCAGTGTAAGTGACTTTACTGTTCGAGAAACTTTGGAGGAAACAAAAAATCGAAAATGGTATCGGAGGCCTCGCCTGTTTGAATCGTCTTGTGATCAATGGATTAGCACGTTCCTCAGGGAGTGTAATGACTTGTCGGCCACTTAGACCCGCATGCGTAAGTCAGCGATCACCCCCGCAACTCGTACACAGTGTGAGGAACAAGGGACAGCCGGTGCGGCGTTCCTACCCGGATGGAGAGCGCCGCATCTGCATGACAATGACAATTGCTCGCAGCCCCAGCAAAGCCAAGCCAAGCCGAGTCAAATGATAAATCGCTAAGAGCTGCCTCTTCCGCCCTCGAGCACCGACTTATCCGTCTGCCAGCGAACAATGGCAGGCGCGCACTCTAAAACAGCCAAACCTACAGCAGCTAGCGGGAAACTGCTGCTAATCCAGAGACGAGGAGCGCGTCGTGCCGATACTGTTAACTGTACAGCAGTGCGAGGCTTCTCGGGTTGTGGCAATTCTGTAACTCGGTGGCTAAGTAGCTAAGTGCCAACGCGATTCATTTAGAGGTGGGTGCATTTGGTATAGAGGACCAACTTAAGTCATTTGGTAAGGGAAAGCCTTCCAGTCCACATTAACACCTACATACATACTTCGCTAGACACCGTACGGTGCCTCGGGGAGAGTACGCTGTACTACTATAGAGCTGTCTTCACGAAAATAACCACCCCAAGACCATTTCACCATCCTAAAGCATTGCCAGTTAGTGATCATTTGCTATGTCAGTAAAAATTTTTAAGAATTTTACTTTTTTTGCTTCAACCTGTGGAAAAAACAGAACCGCTGAGTTCTTTTGTCTGAAAATAATATATATTGTTGTTGTGGTCTTCAGTCCTGAGACTGATTTGCTGCAGCTCTCCATGCTACTCTATCCTGTGCAAGATTCTTCAACTCCCAGTACCTACTGCAACCTACATCCTTCTGAATCTGTTTAGTGTATTCATCTCTTGGTCTCCCTCTACGACTTTTCCCCTCCACGTTGCCCTCCAATACTAAATTGGTGATCCCTTGATGCCTCAGAATGCCCTACCAACCGATCCCTTCTTCTAGTCAAGTTGTGCCACAAATTTCTCTTCTCTCCAATTTTAGTCAATACCTCCTCATTAGTTATGTGATCTACCCATCTAATCTTCAGCATTCTTCTGTAGCACAACATTTCGAAAGCTTCTATTCTCTTCTTGTAAAAACTATTTATTGTCCATTTTTCACTTCCATACATGGCTACACTCCATACAAATACTTTCAGAAATGACTTCCTGACACTTAAATCTATACTCGATGTTAACAAATTTCTCTTCTTCAGAAACGATTTCCTTGCCATTGCCAGTCTACATTTTATATCCTCTCTACTTCGACCATCATCAGTTATTTAGCTCCCCAAATAGCAAAGCTCATTTACTACTTTAAGTGTCTCATTTCGTAATCTAATTCCTGCAGCATCACCCGATTTAATTCGACTATATTCCATTATTCTCGTTTTGCTTTTGTTGATGTTCATCTTATATTCTCCTTTCAAGACCCTGTCCATTCCGTTCAGCTGCTCTTCCAAGTCCTTTGCTGTCTCTGACAGAATTACAATGTCATCGGCGAACCTCAAAGTTTTTATTTCTTCTCCATGGATTTGAATTCCTACTCTAAATTTTTCTTTTGTTTCCTTTACTGCTTGCTCAATATACAGATTGAATAACATCGGGGAGAGACTACAACCCTGTCTCACTCCATTCCCAACCACTGCTTCCCTTTCATGCCCCTCGACTCTTATAACTGCCATCTGGTTTCTGTACAAATTGTAAATAGCCTTTCGCTCCCTGTGTTTTACCCCTGCCACCTTCAGAATTTGAAAGAGAGTATTCTAGTCAACATTGTCAAAAGCTTTCTCTATGTCTACAAATGCTAGAAACGTAGGTTTGCCTTTCCTTAATCTATTTCCTAAGATAAGTAGTAGGGTCAGTATTGCCTCACGTGTTCCAATATTTCAACGGAATCCAAACTGATCTTCCCCGAGGTCGGCTTCTACCAGTTTTTCCATTCCTCTGTAAAGAATTCGTGTTAGTATTTTGCAGCTGTGACTTATTAAACTAATTTCGGTAATTTTCACATCTGTCAACACCTGCTTTCTTTGGGATTGGAATTACTATATTCTTCTTGAAGTCTGAGGTTATTTCGCCTGTCTCATACATCTTGCTCACCAGATGGTAGAGTTTTGTCATGACTGGCTCTCCCAAGGCCGTCAGTAGTTCTAATGGAATGTTGTCTACTCCCGGGGCCTTGTTTCGACTTAGGTCTTTCAGTGCTCTGTCAAACTCTTCAAGCAGAATGGTACCTCTTCCTCAAGTGCTGCTATAATCGCTTATGATGGTCTTCTGGGTTAGTACAGAACCGCGATTCATCGCTGAACATAGTGTAATTCCGTTCATCAGCAGCCCGTGCTTGCCAGTCACGGAAGCCTCCAGACTCAGCCATTTGTGTTGTGGTATTAACGGCAGCCCACGCACGGAAAGGTAATTCCCTAGTCCGGCTGGTGCAATCCTCCGACCAATGGTGTGGGATGACGCAAAAAGTTGCAAGAAGTCCATCTGTTATTCTCGGATGGCAGATGCAGACGTGAATGGGATACGACGTGAGCGGTGCACAGTACGACGAACATCCTTTGTTGTGGTCGACCAGAACCTAGGCGAGGAGGATGTCTGCCCTCACATTCCCGTGCAGTCGAGCATCAGGCCACTGTCACATCCGACTACCTCACAAATCTGAATATTGCAAGATTCGACCATCCGGCCATACGGAGACTGACAATGGCACTCCGTCTTCAGGCCACAAGTGGCCCATCGGGACCATCCGACCGCCGTGTCATCCTCAGCTGAGGATGCGGATAGAAGGGGCGTGTGGTCAGCACACCGCTCTCCTGGTCGTTGTGTGGAGTGACGAATAACTGTACACAATGTGGCGATCCGATGACAGGATGTGGGTATGGCGAATACCCGGTGTACGTCATCTGCCAGCGTGTGCAGTGCCAACAGTAAAATTCAGAGGCGGTGGTGTTAAGTTTTGGTCTTGTTTTACGTGGAGGGGGCTTGCACCCCTTGTTGTTTTGTGTGGCACTATCACAGCACAGACCTACATTGATGTTTCAAAAAATGGTTCAAATGGCTCTGAGCACTATGGGACTTAACATCTTAGGTCATCAGTCCCCTAGAACTTAGAACTACTTAAACCTAACTAACCTAAGGACATCACACACATCCATGCCCGAGGCCGGATTCGAACCTGCGACCGTAGCAGTCCCGCGGTTCCGGACTGCAGCGCCTAGAACCGCACGGCCACCGCGGCCGACATTGATGTTTCATGCACCTTCTTGCTTCCCACTGTTGAAGAACAATTCTGATATGGCGATTGCATCTTTCAACACGATCGAGCACCTATTCATAATGTACGGCCTATGACGGAGTGGTTACATGACAATAACATCCCTGTAATGGACTGGCGTGCACAGAGTCCTGATCTGAATCCTTTAGAACACCTTTTGGATATTTTGGAACGCTTACTTTGTGCCAGGCCTCACAGACGGACATCGATACCTCTCCTCAGTGCAGCACTCCGCGAAGAATGGGCTGCCATTGCTCAAGAAACCTTCCAACTCCTGACTCTCATCAATGCTAAGGGTGGGCCACGACCATATTGAATTCCAGCATTACCGAAGGAGGGCGCCACGAACTTGTGAGTCATTTTCAGCCAGGTGTCCGGATACTTTTGATCACATAGTGTGTATCTAGGAACCTACATCGCATGCTCGGACCTTTGTCAACAGGCTACAGTCGGCACCGTATCAATTGCTATGTAGTTCAGATTGTGTATCAGTTAAGTTCCTTTCAGACTATGGTGATGAAATAGCTCCATTTGAGCAATCTTGTACACTGAAGAGCCAAAGAAACTGGTACACCTGCCTAATATCGCATAGGTCCTTTGAAAGGCATCCCAGATGTGCTCAATAATGTTCATGTCTAGGGAGTTTGGTGGCCAGTTTTTAAACTTAGAAGAGTGTTCCTGGAGCCACTCTGTAGCTATTCTGGACGTTTGTGGTGTCGCATTGTCCTGCTGGAATTGACCAAGTCCGTCGGAATGCACAATGGACATGACTGGAAACAGGTGATCAGACAGTACGCATAAGTAAGTGTCACCTGTCGTATCTAGACGTATCAGGGGTCCCATATCACTCCTACTGCACATGTCCCACATCATTACAGATCCTCCACCAGCTTCAAAAGCCCCCTGCTGACTTGCAGGGTCCATGGATTCATGACGTTGTCTCCATACCCGTACACGTCCTTCCGCCTGATACAAATTGAAACGAGACTCGTCCGACCAGGCTACGTGTTTCCAGTCATTAACAGTCCAATGTCGGTGCTGACGGGCCCAGGCGAGGCGTAAAGATTTGTGTCGTGTAGTCATCAAGAATATACGAGTGGGGCTTCGGCTGCCAAAACTCATATCGATGATGTTTCGTTAAATGGTTCGCGCACTACCACTTGCTGATGGCCCACCACTGAAATCTGCAGCAATTTGCGGAAGGATTGCACTTCTGTCACTGTGAACGATTCTCTTCAGTCGTAGTTGGTCCCGTTCTTGCAGGACCTTTTTCTGGCCACAGCGATGTCGGAGATTTGATGTTTTACAGGATTTCTGATATTCACGGTACAGTCGTGAACTGGTCGTACGGGAAAATCCACACGTCATCGCTACCTCCGAGATGCTGTGTCCCATCGCTCGTGCGCCGACTATAACACAATATTCAAACTCACTTAAATCTTGATAACTTGCCAGTGTAGCACCAGTAACCAATCTAGCAACTGCGCCAAACACTTGTTGTCTTATACAGGCGTTGCCGACCGCAACCCGTGTTCTGCATGTCTACATATCGGACATGTCGGACGAAATTCCTTTGACAAAAGCCAGCAGACCACAGGTCAACAAGTGGCTATGAAAGCCTCAACAACTCTGTACTTTGTGTAATTATTGTCAGTATACTAACAACAATACTATTTGAATACGCTTGCCTATACCAGTGTCTTTGGCGCTTTAGTGCAGTACACAGCCTGCGCATGCCGTTATAAGATGTGCTTCAATCACTTTTATTTTTAACTCCACTATGTGTTCGGCTTCAGATGGATTATGGTGATTTACATTGATGAATTTGTTTCTGACATATAGAAGTGAGGCTGTACGATGGACCTGTAAGAAGAACTTGAAATTTTCAAGCACAATAAGCAGGTTGGATAACAGCTATCAAATGATAAAATCTAATCCAATTCAAGTATGTTACGGGTGATACCAGTAAAGTGTAACCAGTAGTTATACAGCACATCTATAGTTGTAATTCCCATGAAATAGCGTTTGTAAAAGCATTAAGTACACATTAAATTACAGAATCTGTCTTAGTTACTGTATGTCCATCTATCTAGAGATAGATGCGGGACTCGGCTGTTCGATACAGGATGTCAAATCAAACACCTTTCAGCCGTCTGTTTTCAAACTTATTTTATTTGGCTACCAGTTTCGGCGATTTACTACGCCAGCTTCAGTCCCCTGACCGACGTGTAGGGAGATTCCACATCGGTTCTGGTCAAAAGAAGGGCCAGCATTCGAATACTGGTATCTGTAGATAGCTGCTTCCCGTCATGGTTGAAGAGGTCGCTAAAGCAAGAAGAAGTCTAGAGATACCAGTATTCGTAAGCTAGTCCCTGTTACGACCAGAACCGAGGTGGAATCTTCCTAAAAGTCGTTCAGGGGCCTGAAGATGGCGTAATAAATAGCCGAAACTGGTAACCAAATAAAATTAATAAGTTTGGAAACTAGACGCTAAAAGGCGTTTGATTTGACATCCTGTAATCTCGCTTAAGTCAGCATAGCCAAATTAGAAATTTTCAGCACTTTTTCATTTTTAAATTAAAATAATTAACTTCGCCGTACTGTGGTAACGTAGAATTTCCATAATATTAACACATCTCCATTTGTAGCTACTTCGCAATATCGTTAGACACTTTGTCACAGCAAACATCTTTGAACCGTAAGACTTGTAAATTGAAAAGTGCGTAGCAATAGATGCGGGGATTTCGCTATAACAACATACAACAAATATATTCGCCCAGATACGCTGTAAGTACAGCTTCCACACATATGCAGGGAAGTGCAGAAATCCTTTGAGAGCGTCAAATAATACTGATGTTTCTCCACCAGTAAGAGACGACGCATAACTACACAACCACATCTCTGGCTACCACATAAAGAATCATGTAGCTGTCAAAAGCAAATTCAATCAAGTGAAGCACCATAATCCATCTGAAGATGTTTGCCTGACCATCGTTGTGTTAAAATGAAAGTAAAGATACTGAAACAGCTAAGCAATAATTATTTACAAAAATTTCTTATTGAGTGATCATAAGAGGAGTAAAACCCCTAATGGATATCAAGTTTGTAAAGACAATGTAGGTCATCACGCGTCTTTTAACACGTACTGTACTACTTTGCTGTCGTGATTGAAGGGCTGTTCTTACACAACATGAAGTGCTCACATCTTTACGTAAACAAATGTCGGACGAAGATCCTTTGACAAAAGCCAGCAGACAACAGATCAACAAGTGGCTATGAAAGCCTCAACAACTCTGTACTTTGTGTAATTATTGTCAGCATAGTAAGAACAAACTACTCTCACATGTATTTCAGTAATCTCGTAATACATGTTAAAGAAAGAGAACGACACAAGATTTCTGAAAGCATAACCTATTCTGCGTATAACTACAGAAACAGACAGCTCATTCTATTATAAATAAGTTGTTCTTTCACGTGTTTGTTGTGATTCCAGACTGGCGGTGTTCCGAAAAACAGCAGCGAGGTGCCAATAGAACGCTGCTAATTGAAGGTCTCACATAGTTAAAACTACTTTTAACTTTTAGTGACATGAATAAAAGTGACCTGATCGCAGTTTAAGTTTCCACGGGCAGTTTCGGTTTCACCACTCGAGTTGTGTCTCATCAGTTGCATGTGGAAATTGAGTTTTGCCAGCCTCACCTTCGGACGTGGGAGGAAGCGTTATTGTTGAGCTGAGCACTAGAGGAGTGTCGTTTGCGAGTAAACGGGTCCAGAGGAACGGTTCACTAAACTGAACGGAACGGCTGACCACTCGTTCCTCGTTCCGGCTCCACCGTTACTTATTTCTGTCTTGGTCACTAGTTACTCGTGTCAATATCACCGGTCTTCGTTCAGTACTGAGTTGTAATTCGTTTCGCTCATTACGTTAGGCCGTTCTTGTTAAATTTCAAACCGTTCTCGAAATCAAAACTTCCAGTTCTTTGCGTATCCCGCTCAGCTTCCAAGAACGGCAATTAATAATACTGTTATGATTACGTATTACAAATAAAACAAGATGACTAGATTGGCTGGAATTCGCCTTTCGACAAGCTAGTCTGTGTTTATGAAAACAAAGTGTCCGTAATGTCTACTTTAGCTTCCGCAAATAATAAAATATCAGTGGCAATATTCAAGTACGGATATACGCGTTCTACGAGTTGTAAAAAGTACAATTTTGAAAACAAATTAAATGAATTTATCGCAATAATTCCATGCAAAGTTTTCATTTTCCAGCTTCTGACGCACAGCACAGCCTTTGAAAGGGCCTGAAGTTTATTCTGACCTCAATTTCCTTCGCTCAGCTGCCTACGATTTTTAGGTCGATGTTCGAAAATTTCTGATCCCAGTCAAGTTTTTCGTGTCTACGACATTTATCCAAATATTTCGGTTTTAAAAATTACACTTTTTAATGCCTCTATGCACTTGTTTTGTATTGGAATGGCGAACGTGTCACTCGAAAGTTTTCATTAAAAACATTTTACTTGTAAGAGGTCCATGACTAAGGAACTGATTGCTAGCGCACTCGAGCAGACATAACTTCGATGGATTGCTCACGCGCTGCCTGCGATATGTGTGCTACAATACAATCGCAGACCAGAGAGCAGTGTCGGCAGCAGTAGTAGTAGTAGCCCGCAGTTGGGCGGTTGGGTCAGGTCGATCTTAGAGAGCAGTTGTCTAGTTGTATAGCTCACAGAGAGCACTTGTGTCCTCTATGGAATTACCAAGGCCGGTCGTGGAGAACGATAGCGGTGCCTGAGCGATGAAGTATAAGGTAAAAACAAAAATTATTATTATTTATTGCCACGCGCATATGTAATTTGCAACAACTCATTTTGTACTATTGTTATATCAAAGTCACATGTAAATAATTTTTCAATTACTTTTCAATAATAATCTTTCTTATAAAGATAACTTTTGACAATCATTCATCTGAATTTAAAGTTTTTACTAATTTCTCCTATCCATAGTCATGTGAATTATCGTAAATAAAATCAGTTCTTTTTCATACATAACAAAATCTAGTGACCAGCATTGCACTGGGCTGTGCCAGAAAAATTTCTTATAGGAGCAGATATATGCGCGTTATCCGGCGACTTAATTGAGGTAAGAATTTTTAGTTTATTCAGAATGACTTTTCAGGGCCATGACGCAGCATTGCTGACGTCTAGATTTTCCAGTTTAGATTCACAGTCAGTTAATTATTGAAAGGTTATATATGAATCACAGTTTTATTGAGAGGTTAGTCACCCATTTATTGGAAGATTAAGGAATAGGATACTGATTTTAATTTTAACACAATTCTGCTATAATCCTTGTCCAGTAATCTAGACTATGCTTCTTATACGACATAGGCGTACCCTGTGGGGGGACTTGCTACTCACAGATGTAGCAACTGAGTATCAGTTAGAAGTGAGTGATACTGGCTAGCAACAAATACATCCAGAACGGTTTGTGTGGGAATCTCAAAATTATTTCGCCATTCACCGCGAAACTAATATGATGTCCCCCTCCCCCCCCCCTCTCCCCACCCTGATTTTATCTGGGTGTCCTCTTGCTATTGGGTACAGCGCTTCTAGTCGTACGAGAGCGCGCTGAAAAATAATGCCTTCGAATTTTTTTATGTTAAATAAAACAAACGTTATTAACATTCTACATCTTTATACTTCACGTCTACATATTTATTTCTCATCATAGTCACACTGCCGACGAACATATTTCTCCCAACAATAGACTAGTTTGTTGATACTGTCACTGTAGAATGTTTGACTTTGTTGACGGAGTCGCAAATTCACCTCTGCTTGAGCAGCTTCATTACTATCAAAGTGAAGTCTTCAAAGGTGTTCCTTAAGTTTTGGAAACAGATGTCACGACTGTATGGAGGATAATCGATGACAGTGAACCCAAGGCATCGGATTGCCCCAAATGTCGCAGCACTTGGGTGTGGTATGGCATTATCACGCTGAAGAAGAGTGTGCTGCATGTGTGGATGAAGCTCGATTACAGCACGCTGTCGCTCACGCACCAACGTACTTGCGTTACATACTGTCATGTTTCCAACGACTAACGACCATGCCCATCTCTGTAACGAGGACTAACGCAGTTCTGCCCGCACCAGCAGGTCACGGCCCCACGACACAGGTCAGGAAGGACTGGCATAGCGCAGCGGCCATACCACCCAACAGCTGCCGCTCGCCGGCCTCTGCGGAAATTGCCAGGAGGCAGAAAAAAAAGCGGACCGCTATCCAAAACTAATTACGCCACAAAAGCCATCCGGCAGGCGTAAATAACGCTACCAACAGCCGTGGCCGATCGGGAATTTACGCGGGCATCATCGGCTGTAAGGTTTGCTGCCTCTCGCAAACTGAAGCTACCAGAGTTTCTTCTGCAGCATTTTTAATTTGTATCCAAGTACACCCTTAAAACAGCAGCGGCTAATCCGTGCACTTTCGAAGGTCTGGGAAAGAACGAGCCTTCTGGTCGATACGTCACTAAACGATGTATTAAGGGGCTCCGGAAAGGTTCAAAATCATGAGAAGTTCAATTTTTACTTTTTTGCGTTTTCTGAATCTGCAGACTATTACCTTTTAATAGATATATAATTTATTCAATTCCGAAGACTACAACTATTTAAAAAAATTTTTTTTAAATGTGTTCTACATGGGCGTAACCCACTGTGGCGCTGTTAAACTGCTGTCAAATGGTATTATTATTAACGTCCGTGTTCATCAGGTACATTTTAGTGATGTGAGATAAAGTATGTGTTGTGGCTAACCTGTGATGGTTCAATATACGTATATTGCTGGTGTGATTGTCGATTGTTTCATGTTTATTTACTCTGTCGTTATCTCGAAAATATTCGTAATTAATTCTGTTTCTTGAGTCTCTGTTTTGTTGAAGTATAATAATGAGTAAAAGTAAAGTTATTAGAAATCCTCTGAAGGCTTTTAAGAAAAGGAGAAATGTTGGAAAGCCAAAGGTATGTGTTATTACTGTAAACAATAAAGACGATAACCAAGTGAGTGAACCTAACCTCTCAAGTACACCTGCCCATAGCAGTCAAAGTGGGAAAGAAAATACTTCACAGAAGAAGCTTGGTTCAATGAGTGAAAACTATGAATGTTTTATGGGCGAATCGGATGTGAATGAATTATTTGATATGTCGGTTCTCAAAGGAATTTATTCAAACTGTGTAAGATGTATTCATTGTAGTGAAGTTGGTCTGGAACTCTCCATAATAAAGCACGTAGGACTTGCTAGTGAAATACAACTGAAATGTGATAAGTGTTCATACATGACCACCTTTTGGAACAGTGTTGCAGTAACTGCAACTGAAGAAAATGGTAGCAAAATCTACGAACACAACATTAGATTTGTTTATTCCTTGCGTTCAGTTGGTAAGGGTGCTACTGCAGGTGCAATTTTCTGTGGCATCATGAATCTTCCAAATCCCCCAACCAAGTTTACGACCTATAATAAATTAATAGGGTCTAAAGTAGAAGATGTCTGTATAGAATCTATGAAGAACGCTGTGGAAGAGGCAGTAATGGAAAATAATGGTAACAGAGATTTGACTGCAGCGTTCGATGGTACCTGGCATAAACGGGGACACACATCTCTTCATGGTGTAGTATCTGCCACCAGTATGTATACAGGGAAAGTTTTAGATGTAGCAGTAATATCAAAGTATTGTAGATGTCCACAAAAATATAAAGGTACACATGAAAATAATTGCAAAGCTAACTATAGTGGCAGTAGTGGAGGAATGGAAGTGGCTGGTGTTGCCAGTATATTCCAGCGTTTTGAGGCGTGTGATAAAGTGCGATATGTTAATTACCTTGGTGACGGTGATTCTAAAAGTTTCAAACATGTTCAAGGACTGAAGCCCTATGGTGATGATGTTGTAGTGCAGAAATTTGAGTGTATTGGACACGTACAGAAGCGAATGGGAACAAGACTTCGGCGACTGAAAGCTTCGTACAAAAAACAAAAACTCAGTGATGGTAAAGGGTTGGATGGGAAGGGAAGGTTAACTGACAGTGTAATTGACAAAATACAGAACCATTATGGAATGGCTATTAGGCAAAATACACAAAGTGTCGACGAAATGAAGAAGGCTGTTTGGGCTCTTTTTTTTCATAATTCTTCAACCGATGAAAATCCCCAACATAGCTTGTGTCCCAAAGAAGAAGACAGTTGGTGTAAATATAACAAAGGATTGCTAACTGGTGAAGTGTACACTCATAAGCATAGACTGCCTCATGCAATAATGGAGGTGATAAAACCTATTTTCAGAGACTTAGCAGCACCTGAACTGTTGATAAAGTGTATTCACGGAAAAACTCAAAACCCCAATGAAAGTGTAAATAGTGTTATATGGTCGAGAATCCCCAAGACTGTATTTGTTGGAATAGAAACACTTCACTTTGGTGTGTATGATGCTGTTGCGACTTTCAATGATGGCAACATTGTAAGGTGCAAGGTATTTAGAAATATGGGAATGAAGATAGGTTCTAACATGGTACGAGCGATGCTTGCTTTAGACAAGGAACGCCTTCGGGCTGCAGACAGGGCTGTAAAGAGTCTAGAAATACAAGCAAGAGTAAACAGGAGGAGGAACAAGAGGAAGCTGGAGGAGGAGTTTGCAGAGGATGAAGATAATCCATCCTATGGACCTGGAATGCACTAAAAAGTTAATCCAATCTTTGTCGCTCGATTCCCAAAACTTTTATTTTCTCATACTAATTACATGTTTCCTAAGGATCTTCCAAACATATTTGTTTCAAACTTTCAGTAAATGTTACACAGTACCTTCTGCATAATTTAACACAGCCTTTTTCCAAAAAAACTGTATATTTTTGAATATATAAATAAAAAATTGCAAAAAAATGTTGTGAATTTTCATTACAATTGAAAAAAGTCATGTTTAATAATTGAACTAAAATTTTGTAAAATACCTGTGTCAAGTTGTAGCCCATATTCCAATAAATAATCTGTAAAACGTTCAACTTCCTACCTCAAATACTTTGTGAGGAAAGATGTAATTTGTAAGCGTTATTTTAACATTGCAAGTATAGGGCGTTCCGGAGCCCCTTAATGAAATACAATGGAGAGCAAGTACATCAAAACTTCATTGACCTAGTTTTGTAGTCTAACAAAGTTGTCTGGCCTTTCTTATTATTTTTTTATGTAAGGCACATGCAGAAATTTCACGCCTTATAATCTACGTCTCCATGATCCATCTACATCTTCATCAATGCACAACACTATGAATACACTTTGCAGAAACTACAACGCGTCATAATGTCAAAACGCCCAGGAATAGTGTCGGACAAATCATCCTGCTGGACGATAATGCCCGCCCCCATACTGCCAATTGGACGAAGGCTACGATTCAGCTGTTTGGTTAGGAAACACTGTTACACCCTCTGTATAGCCCGGATCTTTCACCTGTGATTTCCACATCCCTGGCGACGTGAATAAAGACATTCGTGGACATCGGTTTCAGTCGGACGAGGAAGTGCACGAATGGGTGCGGTTGTGTGTCCGTTAACGCCCGACTGCGTTCTACTTTGTAGAAATTGATCGTCTCGTCTCCCAGTGGGATAAATGTCGTTGGTCCCGTTGTGGAATGTGTTCAGTATTCAATTGACTGCCCTTATAGGGAGGAAAATCGGTAATATTGGTACGATGCACCCTGCGGCATGGACTGTATGGCCTTAGAAGGGGTGTAGCAACACAATTGCTAAGAGTGTATCTACATCTACATCTACATCCATACTCCGCAAGCCACCTGACGGTGTGTGGCGGAGGGTACCTTGAGTACCGCTTTCGGTTCTCCCTTCTATTCCAGTCTCGTATTGTTCGTGGAAAGAAGGATTGTCGGTATGCCTCTGTGTGGGCTCTAATCTCTCTGATTTTATTCTCATGGTCTCTTCGCAAGATACACGTAGGAGGGAGCAATATACTGCTTGACTCCTCGGTGAAGGTATCTTCTCGAAACTTCAACAAAAGGCCGTACCGAGCTACTGAGCGTCTCTCTTGCAGTCTTCCGCCGGAGTTTATCTATCATCTCCATAACGCTTTCGCGATTACTAAATGATCCTGTAACGAAGTGCGCTGCTCTTCGTTGGATCTTCTCTATCTCTTCTATCAACCCTATCTGGTACGGATCCCACACTGCTGAGCAGTATTCAAGCAGTGGGCGAACAAACGTACCGTTACCTACTTCTTTGTTTTCGGATTGCATTTCCTTAGGATTCTTCCAATGAATCGCAGTCTGGCATCTGCTTTACCGACGATCAGCTTTATATGATCATTCCATTTTAAATCTCACCAAATGCGTACTCCCAGATAATTTATGGAATTAACTGCTTCTAGTTGCTGACCTGCTATATTGTAGCTAAATGATAAAGGATCTTTCTTTTTATGTATTCGCAGCACATTACACTTGCCTACATTGAGATTCAATTGCCATTCCCTGCACCATGCGTCAATTCGCTGCAGATCCTCCTGCATTTCAGTACAATTTTCCATTGTTACAACCTCTCGATATACCACAGCATCATCCGCAAAAAGCGTCAGTAGACTTCCAATGTCATCCACAAGGTCATTTATGTATATTGTGAATAGCAACGGTCCTACGACACTCCCCTGCGGCACACCTGAAATCACTCTTACTTCGGAAGACCTCTCTCCATTGAGAATGACATGCTGTGTTCTGTTATCTAGGAACTCTTCAATCTAATCACACAATTGGTCTGATAGTCCATATGCCCTTACTTTGTTCATTAAACGACTGTGGGGAACTGTATCGAACGCCTTGCGGAAGTCAAGAAACACGACATCTACCTGGGAACCCGTGTTTATGGCCCTCTGAGTCTTGTAGACGAATAGCGTGAGCTGGGTTTCACACGATCGTCTTTTTCGAAACCCATGCTGATTCCTGCAGAGTAGATTTCTAGTTTCCAGAAAACTCATTATACCCGAACATGTCCATGTACGAGGGGCGTTAGAAAATTCCGTGTAAAAATAAAAACTACTTACGTGTTTGGGGTAAACCTCTTTTTATTTTTCGAAATAGTCTCCTTTTAGACTTATACACTTCGTCCAACGCTGTTCTAATTTGTCGATCCGTTCCGAATAATAGGCATTGTCCAAGTCTGCAAAATAGCTATTAGTTGCTTCTATCACCTCCTCGTTTGAATAAAATCTTTGTCCTGCGAGCCATTTCTTCAAATTGGGGAGCCAAGTCTGGAGAATGGGGGGGGGGGGGGGGGTGTGTGTTGTGAAACGAGTTGGAATACTATTTCCGTTAATTTTGAAACCACAAGAAGTGCTGAGGTGTGTGCTGGTGCATTGTCGTGATGGAAAAGGACCTTTTTGCGGTCCAATCGCCGGCGTTTTTCTTGCAGCTCGGTTTTCAAACGGTCCAATAACGATGAATAATATGCACCTGTAATAGTTTTACCCTTTTCCAGATAGTCGTTGAGGATTATACCTTGCGAATCCCAAAAGACAGTCGCCATAACCTTTCCGGCCGAAGGAATGGTCTTCGCCTTTCTTTGGTGCAGATTCTCCCTCGGTAACCCATTGTTTAGATTGTTGTTTGGTCTCAGTAGTAATGTATCCATGTTTTCTCGTCAGTGACGAAACGACGCTTAAAGTCCTGCGGATTCTTCCTGAAGAGCTGCAAACCATCCTTGCAACACTTCACACGATTCCGTTTTTGGTCAAGCGTGAACAATCGCGGAACCCATCTTGCGGATAGCTTTCTCATGTCCAAATGTTTATGCAAAATATTATGTACCCATTCATTCGAGATGCCCACAGCACTAGCAATCTCAAGCACCTTAACTCTTTTGTCATCCATCACCATATCATGGATTTTATCAATGATTTCTGGAGTCGTAACCTCCACAGGGCGTCCAGAACGTTCAGCTCCACTTATGCCCATGTGGTCACTCGAAAATTTTGAAACCACTTATAAACTGTTCTAATCGACGGTGCAGAGTCACCGTAATGTTCATCAAGCTTCTCTTTAGTCTCCTGAGGGGTTTTGCCTTTCATAAAGTGATGTTTAATCACCACACGAAATTCTTTTTCGTCCATTTTTTTTTCGACAATCGCTCGACTTCCTTGATTCAGACGAATGCCAAACACAAAGAAATAGACCAATATGGTTGAAACTTGGTATGCGTATTTTCCAAAGATGCTACTAACTAAACATGACTTCGATACACGCCGGTGGTGCCATCTCTCGGACTTTGCACAGACTTTTCCAACGCTCATCCTATGTACAATTACATGCAGTTGTGGAGTGAGCTGTAGATTAATTTTTGGACTGCTACGACAGTTATATGAAGTTAAGTAAGAGAACATGAAGAAGAATAAACCTAATGTCTGTTGGGTACAAAGAGGAATACCGAGGCTCCTTCAGACAACTGTGGCGTGGGCGCCAGTGGAGACCTTGTAGCGTGTGCTCTGTGGCACTCACGCAACGGCCGTGGCCGTGCCGTAGGGCAGCACCCTGCGTCACGCACTCCCCAAACTACCCCCACCTCCACCTGAGTTGTCATCGCCAGCCGACACGCACGCTCGTTCGACTTATCGACTAGCAGACGGAATGAGCATTGTTGTGGAGACTGGGATTCGCTGCAGAGGCTCCGATATCTGCAGGTGTTCCAGTCTACTACTAAGGGGACTTCCCTCACCGGTTAGACTCATATTGTCAGGTACACTAATAGGACTTTAACATTTGTACACAGGAAGACGAAATACTCAACAGTTTTTGAGAAAATCTAGTTTGAAAATTTTTGGCTTCTTATGCTATAGGCTTGGTAGGGGTGCGAGGTGCCGGGGCTAGCAGTGTATTTAAATTATTATTATTACTATTATTATTATTATTCACGTTTGGGCCCTACTGGACCACGCGAAGTACAATCACGGGGCATTCAGTTATTTTCTTTTAGACTTTCTCTCTGCCCAAATTGTTTTCATTCTCTCGGAATGAGCTCCTTTCCTTTCATCAGACCATGTGGTTCCAGTTTTCTTTGGTTTTTCAGCTTGACCAACTACCCAGTCATGAATTTTTTTCCTAAATAATTTTCTGTCTTGAATTTCATCTTTTTTATATCTGCCTCTTTCATGTCCTCTTTTATAGCAGCAATCCATTTTATTGTCTCAAATTTAGCTTTACTTCGATTTTCGTAGAATTCCACTACTTGTTTAGTTAGTCTGGTAGCATCCATTCTTTTAATATGCCCATAAAATTTTAATCTGCGTTTTTTCATATCTGAATATATGCTGGTGTATTGTTGAATTTCACTATTTGCTCTTAGCCTGTATGTTCCTTCTTCAGTATATTTTGGACCTAGAATTTTTCTGATTACTTTTCTTTCTCTTTTTTGGATTTCTTGAATGTCCCTTTTTCTGTTTAAAATTAGCGTTTCAGCCCCATAAAGGCACTCTGGTTTTATGACCGTGTTGTAATGTCTCAATTTAGAGTACCTCGAGAGACATTTTTTGTTGTAGATGTCTTTTGTAAGTCTAAAAGCTGTCTCCATCTTTTGACAACGAATTTCATTTCCAATTTTTTCTAGACCAGTCTCTGAGATTGTTTCACCTAAATAATTGAATTGCGAAACTCTTTTGATTTTTCCATACTTAGTTTCCAAAAGTTTGGGTGCCAGTTTGTTGCTAGTCATATACTGTGTTTTTTCAAATGAGATTTGGAGACCTACTCTTTCTGCTGTTTCTTTAAGGATTTCTATTTGTTTCTGAGCAATTTGGATGTCCTGCGTTAGAATAACCAAGTCGTCTGCAAAGGCCAAACAGTCTATTCGAATATTTGTTCGGCCTAATTTCACTGGTTGGTCAATTTTGAACTCCAATTTTCGTTCGCGCCACTCTTGTATTACTTTTTCTAGAACGCAGTTAAATAGCAACGGAGAGAGTCCATCACCTTGCCTCACGCCTGTTTTTATTTCAAAGGATTCTGAAATTTCTCCTCTGAACTTTACTTTTGATTTTATATCAGTTAGCGTGTCTCTGATAATTGCCGTGGTTTTAGGATCCTGGCCTTGTTCTTTCACAATTTGGAAAAGAGATTCACGATCCACTGAGTCATAAGCCTTTCTAAAATCTACAAAGGTACAAACTAGTTTTTTATTGTAAATTTTTTGATGTCTGAGAATTAGTTTGAGGACTAAAATCTGTTCTGGGCATGATCTATTTGGCCTGAAACCTGCTTGATATTCGCCAATTTTCCATTCAAGTTGCTGTTGTGCTCGGTTCAGAAGACATTGAGAGAGGATTTTGTATGTGACTGGAAGAAGAGAAATTCCTCTGTAATTATTAACATCAGTTTTGTCTCCCTTCTTATGAAGTGGGTGAATCAAGGCGGTTTTCCATTCATCAGGAATTTTTTCAGTTTGCCAAATGTTTTGCATGATTGAAGTAATTTCTTTAACGGTTTTTGGACCAGCTGCCTTTAAAAGTTCTGCAACAATTCCATCTTCACCAGATGCTTTGTTGTTTTTCAACCTATGAATTTCTTTAATGATTTCCTCTTCATTTGGTGCAAGTGAAACTGGATTGCATTGTTGGGGAATTTTTGGTGGAAATCTTTCTGTGGGCTCGGGGCAATTTAGAAGATTCTTAAAATATTTAGAAAGTTCTTTGCAATTTTCTTGGTTGTTAAGAGCCAACTGTCCATTTTCCTTCTTGAAGCAAAGATTCTGGGGTTGGTACCCCTTTATTTTGGTTTTAAAAGTTTTATAAAAATTTCTGGTATTGTATTTCTGAAAATCTTCTTCAATTTCTAAGAGTTGACTATTCTCATATTGTCTTTTTGTTTGTCTAATTAGTTTTGAAGTGTCTTTTCTAGTTGCCATGAATGTATCATATGTGTCTTCTGTCTTGTTGCTATTCCATGCTTTAAATGCCTCTTGTCTGGCTTTAATTGCATGATCACAGTTTTCATTCCACCAAGCATGTTTCTTGTGTTTTCGTAAAGGAATTTGATCTTGAGCTGTTTTGATAATCTTGTGTTTGAGTTGTTCCCAATTTTGTGCACTTGTTTTGTCAAATTCGTCTGCTAATAATGATGGTTGGATTTTACTGGTGTCAAATTTGGGGATTAATGGTGTCCTTTTGTTGAAATTTTGGGGTTTTAGCTTTAGTTTCACACGGGTTAAGTAATGGTCTGAGTCAATATTGGCGCCTTTACGAACTTGAACATTTAAAATTTCTTTGTGACATGGATACGAGATTGCAATATGGTCAATTTGGAATTCACCTATGTCCTTGTTAGGTGATCGCCATGTCTTTTGTTTTGAAGGTTTTTTCTTAAAATGACTTGACATAATTTTGAGATTGAAATTTCTGCAAAATTCTACCAGCCTCTTTCCATTTTGATTGGTCCATTTATGTGCAGGGAATTCACCGACCGTTTTTCTAAATTTTCTCTCTTTCCCTAACTGCGCATTAAAATCACCCATTAAAATCTTTACATAATTTTGAGGAATTTTGGAGACTGTATTCTCTAACACTTCCCATGACTTATTTACTTTTTCTGGATTTGTTTTATTCTCCTGGTTGATAGGCATGTGTGCGTTAATTAAACAGTACATTTTATTTGCACATTTCATGGAAATTGTCATTAGTCTGTTGTTTACTGGATTTACTTCGATTACGGAGCCAAGAATGTCTTGCGAAATTGCGAATGCAACACCCAGATGCGGAGTGTTTTTAAGAATTCTTTTGTCTGTTTTACTTTTAAACAATCGGTAGTTTCCAAAATCCATGGTATTCTCATCAGGCAACCTTGTTTCTTGCAGGGCTAAAATTTTGATATTTTGTTCTTTTAGTGTGTCTCCTAATTTATAGAGTTTTCCTGGTGTTAAGAGAGAGTTAATATTGATAGTGCCAAAAAATGTTTCGACCTTGGGCATGAGTCGGTCAAAAGACTTCGATTTCCTCTGGTTTGGGATATAGCGTTTCAGCCTAGTCTCCCCAGAATCCGATAGACTAGTTGCGCCACTGATGGCGGAGGATTTGTTACCACCTGGGGTAATTTTGTAATTACTCAAACGCTCCATAATAGTACTTAGAATCAAAGGGTTGAGCTCAGAAAAGCTCAGTGGTTAAGACTGGAGTGGTTAGTTCCAGAATTTGTATTACGGCCGCACCTCTGGTGAACAGACGCCGACCACAGTGCCGCTTGTTACAAGTCAGACGCAAGGTGGATTTATTGTATTATGTGCCTCTTCCGCTAGTTCCACCGTACCGAGATTCGTTCTCTCCGCCTTCACTACCGTTGAGGTCTTCGCTGTAACCCTAGCAAGGGGCCCTGACAGAGTACTATCACCCGGGCCAGGTGAACTCTGGTTTTTTTTAAATGAGGTTGTTACTCCTCCCCCTCCTCCTTCCTCATCACTTGCATAATGAGGCCCCGGGCTTGGGACCGGTACAGCGGAGTTTTATTATTATTATATTATTATTTATTTTATGGCCTTCATTGGACCACTCTAGTCAAAAATACAAAGTTCTAAACAAGTTGTTACACAGGGATACAATTTGGTTCAGCAATAACTTAATATGATATTTAGGTAATATAATTATTAGAGTCTATTCTTACATGAAAGGTGTTTTGCTCTTCTGTCTGCCCAATATTTCTTCATTCTTTCAGATATTTTCTTTCTTTCTTCATCTGAGACCACTCTTCCTCCTTTTATTGATTTTCATTTGTAGTCTGGTTTGAGGGTCTTGCAGTATTCTGGTTTTCTCTGTCTTGTTTTTTAGGTCATCTACTGTAATTTGAAGTTCTTTTATATCTTCGTTAATTTCTGTGATCCATTTAATGTCGCTCTTGCTATTCCACAATTTCTGTATTATTTTTTTACTAATTCTGTTTTCTGGAGTTCTTATCAGATGTCCAAAGAATGAGATGCGTTTCTTCCTGATTGTGCTCATGACTGGTTCTATTTTCTTATATACTGTTTCATTTGATGTTATTCTCCAATGTCCATTTATTTTATACTGTTTATTTATACATGTCCTAATTATTCTTCTTTCTATTTTTAGTATTCTGTCAATTTCTGCTGTATTAGTTCTTTTGAAGATAGTTTCATCTGCATACGTTATTTCTGGTTGCGTAACTGTTTTATAGTGTTTTAATTTTGCATCTATAGATATGCTTTTTTTGTTGTATGTAGTTTTGGCAATATAATTTGCGTAGTTCAGTTTTTTTATTCTATTCTGCCATGATGGCTTTTCATTTAGATTGTATGTTATTATTTCGCCTAAATATTTAAATTTATCAACAATTTTGATTTGTCCTTGTACCATTCTCTCATGATGTATTCCAGTGCACAGTTGAACAGTAATGGTGATAGGCAGTCACCTTGTCTTAAGCCTGTTTTTATGAGGAATGGTTCCGAAATTTCTCTTCTAAACTTCACTTTTGATTTGGTATTGGTTAGAGTGAGTTGCATTATTTTAATTAGTTTTGGATGGAGCCCTAGATTTCTTAAAATTTTTAATACTGAAGGTCTGTGGAGACAGTCATATGCCTTCTTAAAATCTACAAATGTTATTGCCAGAGGTTTGTTCTTTTTCTTGTAGTATGCCATAATCAATTTTAAACTAATTATCTGCTCTGCACAGCTTCTCCATGGTCTGAAACCTCCCTGATATTCCCCTAACTCCTGTTGTAATTGCTCTTTGATTCTTTCATATAGGATCTTGGATAGAATTTTGTGTGTACATTCTAGGAGAGAGATTCCTCTGTAGTTGTCTGGGTTGCTTTTATCTCCCTTTTTTTGTATTGTGGTTCAATGTTCGGGAAATCGTTCTGTTACCCAAATTTTTGTTAGAGCCATGTGTAAGGAGGTCTTGACTGTGTCACTTGCATATTTCCACATTTCAACAAAAACCTGATCTTCTCCACATGCCTTATAATTTTTTTGTTCTTGAAGAATTTTTTTCTACTTCTTGGAAAATTGGAGGGTCTAGTTTGTTAGGTTTGGTTTTTATTGGGGTATTTATGTTGATTTGTAAGGGTTCTTTGGGTTCCTCGCAATTCAGAAGTTTGTTAAATGCTTTTGCCATGATTTCTGCATTTTCCTTGATACTGTGTGTCGTTCTTCCATCTTCATCTTTCAGTATTAGTGTAGGGGCCTCATATTGTTGTAGTTGTTTCCCAAAGATTTTATAGTAGTTCCTGCAGTTGGTTTTATGATAATTACCTTCTATAGAGTTTATAATATCTTTATGAAATCCTCTCTTGATTCTTCTAATATTTTGAGTGAATTTTTTTCTTTCATTTTTTAGTTTGATGGAATTTTCTTCAGTTTTTTGTGTTTGAAACTTTAACCATGCTTGGTGTCTATCTTCATCGAATTTGTCACATTCTGATGTCCACCATGCATGTTTCATTCGTGGGTTCAAGGGAGCTGGATTCTCTGCTTCTTTTTTAAGATTAGGCACTAGTTGTTCTAGATCATCTGTTAATTTGATGCTTTGTGATATTTGTTGGTACTTACTATTTTTAATTAGCTGATGTGGGTCAAACCTCCTTTTTATTTTATTAATTTTTCCGGTCCTCTTCTTTAATGGAGTGAATTTGATTCTAATTTTAACCATATAATGGTCTGAGCCTGTGTCCACTCCTCTCAGTACTTTAACATTGTGGATCTCCTTATGAAAATTTTTGTCCATACAGACATGGTCTAGCTGCCACTCACCCTTCCTCCAGTCTGGATGTTTCCATGTTTTAAGATTACTTGGCTTCCCCTTAAAGTATGTTGATTTAGATATAAGGTTGTGTTCTCTGCAGAGTTCTACAAGTCTTTGACTGTTTTTGTTCGTAAATTTATGTGGAATTCATTTTCCAATTATATCTTTATATTTCCTTTCTTTTCCCAATTGAGCATTGAAATCTCCCAATAAGATTTTTACATTCTTTTTATTTACTCTGTTCACAGTTTGTTCTAGAAGGTCCCAAAATTTATCTACCTCTTCCTTTGTTTTTGTTAGACAATTTTTTTCATTTCTTGTGGCATGAGCATTTATTATTGTAAAGGTTTTATTCATTGTTTTAAAGCTTAGAGTCGTAATTCTTGGCGATACTGCTTGGAAATCCGTTACTGAATCTATTATATTTATGTTTACTAAAAACCCTGTTCCAAACTGGGGACATTGTTTCATTGCCCTCGGCCCTGGTTTCCCATTATAAATTCTGTATCCTTGTGATTCGAATGGGTCCTCTGTGGTGTTACTCATTTCTTGGATCCCTGTTATTAAAATTTTTTGTTTGTTTAGTTCATCTGTGAGATCCTTGAGTTTTCCGGTCAAAGGAGTGAGTTTATGTTGTGTGTTGCTATATAATTTATTTGCTCATGTTTAATCTTCTTTTTGTGTTTTAGTGTGCATTTGGATGGTTGCAAACGCTCCGATTCGTTGCTGTCTTCTAGTTGACTACCCACCGAATCCGATGTAACCTTTTCCTGCCTTTTTGAGCAGGACGGTGGAATTTTTTTCCTAAAAGACCTTTCCACTTTTGACTTTCGAAGGTTGTCAACCTTAGTTGGAGCAAACTCCGATTTACAACTACGGTTGTTAACCGCAGAGGGTGTGTTTGGTCCGCGAGAGCCATTTTATTTCACTCAAGTCCGCCAGTAAACCGGTGAGGACTTCCCTATCCGCCACCTGGGACGCGCCACGTAGGAGTATCACCTCTCCTCCTACTATGACAGCATAGTAGGTTCGTGGAGTGTATTTAAAACTAAATTATTCTAGAATCTTCATATGGAAATGATACTCTAAGCCCCCCCCTATTCTAACTCCGACTTTTGCTGTTGCACATGGATTAAGAAGAAACGCGAACTGACTGTAATCGACCCTGCACGTCGAGTAGAAAAGAGTTTGGCATCTGCAATAATTTAATTTGATAGAAATTAATTTGATAAAGGAAAGTTTCATCAATGTGGGTTGAAATGAAGGCTAGCTCTACCGATCTACAGAATGAAAGTTCTGTCCAAAATAACAATTTGATATATGACAAACTGCCTATTGGCTTCTGTCTCGGGTTCTTCGGCCGATGTTCATCTAATGATTTTTCTGACGTTTCGCCAGCACGAGTGGCTGGCATTGTCAAAGGTTCACCCTCCATTGCCGGTGGTGAACTGGAGGCGAGCTGAGAAGAGATGGGGCCCCTCCACGCCCGCACCAACGTGGTGACCAAACCAAAAGTTCTACTGTCACCTCCGTAAACATGTTAGTTATCTAGTAAGTGGATCACAGGATGCTGGGCTGTGATGTCCGTGCGTCTGGGTAAGCCTACGCATTAACACGGTCCATCAGGTGATAGATAGTGGACGAAACGCGAGTGAGGGTAGCGATTTGAAGAGCAGAGGGAAAAAAGTGCCATGGCTCGTGCCGTGGGAAAAAAACCTCTGCAACAGTGGGATGGGTAGTAAGAGCAGTAGTGGCTTACTAGCTGCGATAGCTCATGCAAGGTTGGATTTGTTAGTATGGGTATCATGCATCATTACCGTGACAAGCGATGGCGATGTGTCCCAGTGGCTGCAGCTGCTACATTCCTGGAACAATCAAGATCGTTATACAGTAGTGGGAGATCGGCCATAGATTGTCTCACTGTGTGGGGGATGTGTGGAGCTTGTTTGCATGCAGTGTACGGTACGGCTTCCCTGTGTGGTGCCAGTTATTCGGCAGTATATTTCAGCTGGATATCCAGTAATTGCGTCTGATTAACAGGGGCTCGCCTGTGCCGTTATGTTTGCGTATGCTTGGCCATAGATGTTATGCCCTTACAAGTATGTCGAGCTCGCGGCCGCAGACTATATGTACCTGGCGCGCCAACGTCCGAGGGCTTCTCCGCGGTCATTTCCGGTGCGGTTCTCCTCTTGCTACCTGCGACGGTCGTTCGCTGCAGTACGGGAAGCCAGGATCCGTTTACCTTAAGGCTTTCCTTTTTCTTGTTGAAACTGTTCGCGTGTTTTTGTATTTTTACAGCTTCTCTGAACAAGCGCGTATGATAGTGCTTCTCTACAGCTGGAACTTCCGTGTCGGCGAATTTTATTACGTGGTCGGTCCCATTCAGTGCGTGCTCTGCCACGGCCGATTTCTCCACCTGCCCCAACCTGCAATGTCGCTTGTGCTCTTTGATCCTGGTGTTAATTGATCGTCCAGTCATTCCGACATAAACTTTTCCGCATGTGCATGGTATACGGTATATTCCCGACCTTGCTCTCGCGGTTCTAGGCGCGCAGTCCGGAACCGTGCGACTGCTACGGTCGCAGGTTCGAATCCTGCCTCGGGCATGGCTGTGTGTGATGTCCTTAGGTTCGTTAGGTTTAAGTAGTTCTAAGTTCTAGGGAACTGATGACCACAGCAGTTGAGTCCCATAGTGCTCAGAGCCATTTGAACCCGACCTTGCAAGTGGGTCTCTTTTCTCCTTCGCCGATCTAAGACACTCTTTGACCTTCCTTGTCGGTTTGAAAATCGTCTTTACGCCATGTTTGCCCAATGTACGGCCGATTATGTCCGTCACTCTGGGTATGTATGGCAGAAAGGCCGTACCCGACATTTCTTTTTCTGGTTCCTTACTTCGCCGAGTGTTGGGCTCTGTTACACTTCTAATGTAATTTGTGGAGTACCCATTGCTCCTCAGAACAGTTTCCAGGTGTAGCATTTCTCGTTTGAGGTGTTGCGGCTCACATATTCGTCCTGCTCTCGTTACGAGCGTACTAATCATGCCTCTTTTCTGGCTGGGGTGGTGGTTTGACAGTTTGTGCAGGTATCGGTCCGTGTGTGTCGGTTTTCGATACACGCTGTGTCCCAGGTTTTCGCCTTCCCTTGTGACCAGCACATCTAGAAATGGCAGTTTCTTGTCCTTTTCTACTTCCATGGTAAATGGTATGTTGGCATGGAGGCTGTTCAAGTGTCTTAGGAAGTCACCGAGATGTTCTTCACCATGGCTCCACACCACGAAAGTATCATCGACGTACCTGTACCACACCTTAGGTTTGCAAGTCGCCAAGCCCAGTGCCTGTGCTTCGAATTGTTCCATGAAGAAGTTGGCCACCACTGGACTGAGAGGACTACCCATGGCGACGCCTTCCAGCTGTTCGTAGAAATCGCCATTCCACGTGAAATAGCTCGTGGTGAGACATGCATGGAAGAGCTTTTTGATGTCTTGCGGGAACATGGAACCGATGTGCTCCAGAGCGTCACTGAGTGGCACTCTCGTAAATAACGAAACAACATCAAAACTGACCAGGATGTCGTTTGGTGCAAGTTTCAGTTTCTTCAGCTTCTCAATGAAATGTCCTGAGTCCTTAATGTATGTGTCGGTCTTCCCCACGTGTGGCTGGAGCAGAGAGGCCAAGTGTTTTGCTAGTTTATACGTTGGTGAGCCAGGAGCGCTAACGATCGGTCTCAGTGGAACGTTGCTCTTATGGATCTTGGGTAATCCATACAGCCGAGGTGGTAGGGCTTCCGTGTTGCGTAGGTTTCTCTGTATGTCCGCCGGCAGAGAAGACGCCTTGATTAATCGATTCGTATTCCGAGTGCTACGCTGCGTCGGATCTGCGCTTAGTTTTCGGTACGTCGTCGGATCTAATAGGTCTCGGATCTTTTGCTCATAATCTTCGGTCTTCATTACGACGGTCGCATTCCCCTTATCGGCAGGCAGTACCAATATACTCTTGTCGGCGTTGAGATTCTTAATGGCTTGTACCTCTTCTTTCTTCAGGTTGCAAGCTGGTGGTTTTGCTCGGCGCAGTATCCTGGCTGTTTCCGTGCGTATTTCCTCTGCCCTTTCACAAGGAAGGGTCCGAATGGCTGCTTCGGTGTTGGCAATGAAGTCCTCCATAGGTATAGTTCTCGGGACGATAGCGAAATTCCCTCCTTTTTGAAGAACAGACACTTCCTCTTCGGACAATTGTCGTTCAGTGAGGTTGACCACTGTGTGTGACATGTTGGGAATCGCCTTGTTGGTCTGCTTCCGGCATCTTTCAAACTTTTTCTTCTGCCGCTTGGTGCAGCGCTCGAGTTCGTTCTGCATGCTCCTGTGAGTGATGCTGTCGATCTTGTCCCAGTCGTCTCGATGCATTCTGCTACTTAGTTGATAGAAAATGTCCAGAAGTTCCTGATCCGTTCTTGCCAAGTCTCTCCGTGTTGTATGTATTCGCTCACGAAGAAAAGCTCGTTCCATTCTGTCGTAGATACGATGTGCTTGGGCGGTGGTGAATAGGCGCTTACATCTCAAGAACTTCGGTGTAGCACATTCGTCTCGGCACCGTGACAGAAAGGCGAGAGAGGACATCAATCGCGCTTTCTTCTCAAAATAATAAACAAAACACATGAAACATTTACAATACGTCAAATTGGATACTCAAATAAATGCTGTGAAGGTGAAGTTGCCATAATCTAGCTTGTGACATTTATGACCAAGTGGTATGTAGAGCCAATTCCTTGCAACTCAAATCTTAAGACAAACACCCAGCCAACCCAACATTAATTGCTGCTACAGTAGGGAGAACTCAGACAATGAACACCCAAGACAGAACAAAGTTACAAAAGACGAACAGTCGCGCTCTGCTGAGCTCTGATTATCACCTAGCAAAATTCCCTAATCTGCAGGTGCTGCGGACATACATTACCAAGCTGTCTTCTTAACTGCAAGGACATGATCTGGCACCCCGGAGGCAATGGCTGATTGCTTCGATGTCCCGTCGTGGTGATGATAATGTCGCGAGTATAACCCGAAACAGATTATCCTGGTCTGGTTGTTCCAGGCTAAAGACTTCCTAGCAACACAAATGCGCCTCTGAGGGAGACAAAGAAGGCTCGCTACACAATCACTGACGGTACATTGAGTGATTTTAACAAGCGAAGTCACACAGTAACTCCGATACAGTCAACTTTAGCCAAAACTGCTCAATACGGACAACATAGGTTGCTTGTACGCAGAACGCTCAATTACCTACTGTACTCGGAAAGTTACGTTGAAGTCGAAACTTCAGCAACTTCGTCAAACAGTTACAATTAAATGAAAGTATATTAGACAGCCAACGGAAGGCAGGCTGTCCAGAGCAGCGAGAGCTCAGTCTTGTAACCTACCCCGACCGAAAGGCGAGAGCCGACTCTCTCAAGAGCACCCGTACCAGCCGAACACAGATCATTCCCGCCCTCACGACAGTGACCTTGGTTAAACGTTCCAATCAGCAACTCGAAAACCGGCGTAAAATTCCACTATATTGCCGACGCACTACTATTCCACCAATGGAGATACTTGGCGCCAATTTCTGCACCGATTTTGCTACGTCACGGAGCTATCCCGTGAGCAAGCCAATCACAGCTATGTTTTTGCAGAAAACGCGGGAATTTGCCCGCCAAGACTGCCTGGGAACACAAGTTGTTCCCATGTCTCGCTGGCAGCCCGCCAGAAAGTGCTTTCAGTAAGTTTCTGCGAAGTAACGGAATCTCTACCCTAGCCGCTCCGTCAGGCTGCTGTGGGCGTGTCGCCCCCGCGCTAATGACAATGGCGGCATCTCGAAAGCATCCAGTCGACTCCCCTACACCTGTCGGCTTAACCCTTTCTAGATCAGCAGAACCCGCCTGTCGCTGGACCACCCGTGTGACAAGAGGCGCTGCATGGGAAGTCCGCATGTGAAGGAATAGAAACTTTTCACCGCATACAATTAGAGAGGAAAATCGAATTACTCAGAGTAAGATAGAAATATGAGAGGGGGCTCATGCCACCTCTCAGGGGCACTAGTGTTCACGGAATCCGCAGCCAAGTGAGTAAGCGCTTAATTTCGTATACTCGAGGTCTTTGGATCGAATGTCGCACATAGATTTTTCACGTAATTCTAACAACAGATTTATACTGAGGCGACAGAAGTCATGGGATACGTCCTAATATCGTGTTGGACCTCCTTTTTTCCCGGCCTAGTAAAGTAACTCGACGTGGCATGACTCAGCAACTCGTTGGAGGTCCTCTGCACAAATTTTCAGCCATGTTGCCTCTATAGCCGTCCATAATTGCGAAAGTGTTGCCGATGCAGGATTTTTTGCGCGAACTGACATCTCGATTCTGTTCCATAAATATTCGACGGCCTTCAGGCTGGGTGATCTGAATGGGCAATCATTCGCTCTAACTGTCCAGAATGTTCTCCAAACCAGTTACGAACAATTGTGACCTAGTGACATGACACACTGTCATCCATAAAAATTCCACCGTTGTTTGGCTGCAAATGACCTCCAAGTAGCCGAGCATAACGATTTACAGTCAATGAATGGTTCAGTTGGATCAGAAGATCAAGTGCATTCCACGTAAACACAGCCCACGCCTTTATGGAGCCACTACTGGCTTGCAGAGTGCCTTGTTGACAACTTGAGTCCATGGATTCATGGGGCCTACGCCACATTCGAACCCCTACCATAAGCTCTTAACAAACAAAATCGAGACTCATTTGACCAGGTCACGGTTTCCCAGTCGTCTTGCGTCCACCCGATATGGTCACGAGCCCAGGAGGGACGTTGCAGACGATGTCGCTCTGTAGCAAAGACACTCGCGTAGGTCGTCTGCTGCTACATCCATTAACGCCAAATTTCGCCTGCTGCTCTCGGTCGTTAAGTGAAGGCCGTCGGCGACTGCGTTGTCCGTGGCGAGAGGAAATGCCTGAAATTTTGTATTCTCGGCACACTCTTGACACTGTGAATTTCGGAATATTGTATTCTCTAACGACTTCAGAAATGGAATGTCCTGTGTGGCTATATCCAACTATCATTTCGCGTTCAAAGTCTGTTAATTCCCGTCGTGCAGCCATAATCACGACGGACACCCTCTCCCATGACTCACCTGAGTACAAATGTCAGCTCTGCCAATGCACTGTCCTTTTATGCCTTGTGTTCGTGATACTACCGCCATCTGTATATGTGCACATCGCTATCCCATGACTTTTGTCATCTCAGTGTATAAGCTCCCTTATCTTGACGAGTCGTACAACATTTCCTCTGCACCAGGTGATATTCTTGTACCGCCAATACTCGGTCGTCTCACCGCTTGAATTTATTAAATAATAAATCAGTTAAACAAATTTTACGCCTACAGCAGTATATGTAGCGTAGGTGTGCAGAATTTTACAAAAGATACACATTATTATTACGCAAGGAGACTCGCGATCACTGAGTAAACAATTCCGCCATTGCTGAATCGCTTATACAGCAGTAACTCTACACTTGATGCACAGTTCAATAACCTAAGAAAAACTGAACAGTTTCTTTTGTCATTTTCGAAACTTTTCCTTAAAAAATGTGCTGTACATACAGTGTGGGCAATGTGCATTCAAAGAGTCCAAGGTCGATTTCGTACCCATTGTCCGTCTTTGATAATTCGAAACGGGACGTTAATTTAAAATCTCCTACTTCTACATGTGTACCACACAAACTACGTTGAAATGTGCGCTGGAAGTTCTCTTTGCTACCACCATCACACTGCCTCCTCCCGTACACCCACTGTCTGCTGTTACATTCGTGAATATTTGTGGCAAAAACAACTATTGGTAAGCATCTCTATGAGCTCTTATTTCTTTGATTTTCCTCTCGCCCCATTTCGTGAGATGGATATTGCACGAAGTAATGTATGTACACTGTTGTGCAAGATTTAACGACGAAAGTAGCTTTCGCATGATTTGTCATTGCAGAGCAACATAGCTGCCAACAGCCTTGCTCCAGTGGTAACACCGGTTCCCGTCAGATTACCGAAGTTAAGCGCTGTCGGGCTGGGCTAGCTCTTGGGTGGGTGACCGTCCAGTCTGCCGAGCGCTGTTGGCAAGCAGGGTGCACCCAGCCCTTGTGAGGCCAACTGAAGAGCTACTTGATTGAGAAGTAGCTGCTCCTGTCTCGGAAACTAACATACGGCCGGGAGAGCGGTGTGCTGAACACATGCCCCTCCATTTCCGCAACCAGTGACGCCTGTGGGCTGAGGATGACATGGCGGCCTGTCGGTACCTTTGGGGTCTTCAGGGCCTGTTCGGGAGGAGAGTAATATAGCTCGATGATACTTGGACCATACATAGGAAGAACTGATACAGTATACTATAGAACGTGACTGAAAGAAATACACAATGAGACGAACTGAAAAGACACTTTTATTCAGAGACAATAATTACACTGTTGTCACGACTATCCATGATGGTCCCCCATACATTACAAGCAGCAGGACATGGCTTGTTAATGGGGTGTGTAATCATCACGGACAGTAGTGCAAGCTGTGCAACGTGATGCGGGTACAGAGGGGCATGTGGTCAGCACACCGCTCTCCTGGCCATTGTCAGTTTTCGTGACCGGTGCCGCTACTTCTCAATCAAGTAGCTCCTCAATTGGGCTCAGAAGGGGTGAGTGCACCTCACCTGCCAACACCAGTTGGCAGACCCGGATGGTGACCCATCCGAGTGTTAGCCAAGCCAGACCGCGCTTAACTTCGGTGATTTGACGGGAACCGGTCTTACTACTGCGGCAAGGCCATTGTCGCTTTATTCCTTCAACAACGCGATTGACTGACTGATACAAGTGGACGTGCTGAAATACGTCTCCCGAAAGCATCCCACATGTGCTCGATAGGATTTAAGTCGGGGGGACACGCACACCACCAAAACGATCGTGTTCGACAATGTCGAACGTACCCTCACATGATGAGAGATGGGAACACTTCATGCACCCAGGAACACTGTTCTACTGGTCCAGCTATTATGGTAAGGGAATGCATAATGTTGCATGGGCGTACTGACCTTCATATCTTTGAAGACGGTACATTCATCGGTGAACGTTATTGTGGTGTAGTACTCCTGTCACATGTGCGTTTTTTCGGTGTTGCATTTGGCCCTGACTTCATTTTTATGGATGACAAAGCGCGACCGCGTCGAACTGCGTTGGTGGAGGAGTTCTTGGAATGGGACGATAATTGGCGAATGGACTGATCTGCCCATTCCCTGACTGAAATCGCATCCAACTTGCGTTAGGCGCGTTGGGAGGGGGGAAGGGGTCAGCGTACTGCAACGTATCCACAAGCATAGGCGATCACCCACCACCATAAGAACTCCTCCTTTGTGGCTAGCAAGGGAGCACTTTTCAAAGCACACATTGCCGTCTGCCGTGATCACACACAGTATTGAGCACTTCTTGTAATCAGCATAAGTCGCAATGACATCAGTGTGATTATTCTATTTGAATTAAAGTGTTATTTCTGTTTGTCTCAATGCGTATCTCTTTTAGTTACCTTCGTTACTATGCTGTAGCTGTCTTACGTATGGTCCAAGTTTCATCGAGCTATGTTACTTGGCAGTGACACATCATGCGAAAGTTACTTTTCTCCTAAAGTTTGGCTCACCAGTGTAAATACAGGGAGAGCAAAAATTCGGACAGAGAGAGAAAGAGGAGCAGAAGGACGAAGAGGGAGAGGAGGAGGAGATGGGCATAGAGGGGCAGAGGTGCTGATGGATAGAGGGGGAAGGAGCAGATGGAGGGGGAAAAGCAGATTAACATGGGGGGAGATGGACAGAGAGAGAAAAATCGGCAGATGAACAGAAAGAGGGGGGAGAAGCAGATGGACAGAGAGGGGGCAGGAGGAGATGAACAGGGAGTGTGGGATAGAGTAGATAGACAGAGAGAGAGGGTCGAGGAGATGGATGGATGGGGAAGAAGGAGTTAGACAGAGAGAGGGGCAGAAGGGCTGGACAGAAAGAGGCGGTAGGGGAGGGTGGAAAAAGAGAGAGGGGAGGAGGGGATGGAGTTAGAGGGAGCAGAGAAGAGATAGGCAGAATCGGAAAGAGCAGATGGACAGAGGGGAGGAGCATGTGGGTAGAGGGTGGGGGAGGAAGGAGATAGACAGAGGGAGGGGTAGAAGGAGATGTACAGGAAGAGGGTGTCGAGGAGGTGGACAGAGAGAGGGGGGGATGTGATGGTCGGCGGAGGTCAGCGGAGGGGCAGAAGATGAAAGAGAGAGGGGAAGTGTGAGGTGGACAGAGAGAGGGATGAGGAGGAGATAGACAGAAAGAGAGGGAAGGAGGAGATGGACTTAGAGGATGGGAGGAGGATATGATCAGAGGGGGAAAGAACCGATGGACAGAAGCCATAGGAACAGATGGGCAGGGCAGAGGCAGGAGGCAGAATGAAATAAACAGAGAGAGGGGCAGGACCAGATGGACAGAGAGTTAGGATTGGAGGAACTACATAGAGAGGGAGGGAAGCAAGAGATGGACTATCACAAAGTTGGAATAAATGCATACCTGGGCACCGCTGGCTACTCAGCTAGTAACGCAAAAAAAAAAAAATAGTTCACAAAGTAATACATAACTCGCTATGTCCAAGAGGGCCATGCACCACACTTATATACACTACTGGCCATTAAAATTACTACACCAAGAAGAAATGCAGATGATAAACGGGTATTCATTGGACAAATATATTATACTACAACTGACATGTGATTACATTTTCACGCAATTTGGGTGCATAGATCCTGAGAAATCAGTACCCAGAACAACCACCTCAGGCCGTAATAACGACCTTGATACGCCTGGCCATTGAGTCAAACAGAGCTTGGGTGGCGTGTACAGGCACAGCTGCCCATGCAGCTTCAACATGATACCACAGTTCATGAAGAGTAGTGACTGGCGTATTGTGACGAGTCAGTTGCTCAGCCACCATCGACCAGACGTTTTCAGTTGGTGAGAGATCTGGAGAATGTGCTGGCCAGGGTAGGAGTGGAACATTTTCTGTATCCAGAAAGGCCCGTACAGGACCTGCAACATGCGGTCGTGCATTATCCTGCTGAAATGTAGGTTTTCGCAGGGATCGAATGAAGGGTAGAGCCACGGGTCGTAACACATCTGAAATGTAACGTCCACTGTTCAAAGTGCCGTCAATACGAACAAGAGGTGACCGAGACGTGTAAGCAATGGCACCCCATACCATCACGCCGGATGATACGCCAGTACGGCGATGACGAATACACGCTTCCAATGTGCGTTCACCGCGATGTCGCCAAATACGGATGCGACCATCATGATGCTGTAAACAGAATCTGGATTCATTCGAAAAAGTGACGTTTTGCCATTCGTGCACCCAGGTTCGTCGTTGAGTACACCATCGCAGGCGCTCCTGTCTGTGATGCAGAGTCAAGGGTAACCGCAGCCGTGGTCTCCGAGCTGATAGTCAATGCTGCTGCAAACGTCGTCGAACTGTTCGTGCATATGGTTGTTGTCTTGCAAACGTCCCCATCTGTTGTCTCAGGGATCGGGACGTGGCCACACCATCCGTTACAGCCATGCGGATAAGATGCCTGTCATCTCGACTGCTAGTGATACGAGGCCGTTGGGATCCAGCACGGCGTTCCGTATTACCCCCCTGAACCCACCGATTCCATATTCTGCTAACAGTCATTGGATCTCGAACAACGCGAGTATATATATACTAGGCATATAATGCTTAATTCATGAGAGCTGCAGTAACTATGTCCTGTTCGTACCAATGCAAATGCCGAAAAAAGTGCAGACAAGACTAAAAATTCGAAAGTCGTGACAGACAGATGCTACACGAAATTCGATGAGCGATGTGATATGAAAAAGTTTTAGCAGCTTCTGTGCTGTGGAGACTTCCCAAATAAAATGCATTATCCTTAAGATATAGCTTAGGGTTACCTCATTTATACCTTCATCCAGCCTGACCAAGATGGTGGACATCGCAGCCAAGTATGTACTGCAGATAACTGCAAGACGTGCTGCTATCAGTATTTCGAGGATAGATTTCAAGAAAGGGAAATTTTCACTATTTCTTCCTCTTTTTAATACATCGACTGTGGTAATTTGTCCGCCGCAATGTCCACGGCTGGATTCACTCGACGCCTGAGCTTTTACACCCCTCAGCCCCCTCGATACCATCCCCCTCCGCCACCTAATATCTCGTTTATTTACTATTTTCAAAGTTTTTCCTTTCTATAAATATGTATGCACAACGAAATAAGGATTCCACATCACTAAAAATGTGACTGATGATGTATTTACTGAAAAGAAATCTATTGTGTGATATCAGGAATATTAACATTAACTACATCTACATCTATGCTCTGCAAACCAGTTTGAAGTGGATGGCAGAGGCTAAGTCCCATTGTACCACTTATTTGGGTTTATTCTCGTTCCATTCACGTATGGAGCGCGGGAGTAATGATTGTCTGGATGACTGTGCGTGCTGTAGTTATTCTAATCTTATCCTCACGATCCCTATGTGAGCGATACGTAATGGGTTCTAGTGAATTCCTGTTGTCATCATTTAAAACCGATTCTTGAAAGTTTGCTAACATACTTTCTCGGGATAGTTTACGTCTACTGTCTACAAGAATCTGCCAGTTCAGTTTCTTCTGTATCTCTGTGACACTCTCCCACGGATCAAACAAACTTGTGACCATTCGTGCTGCCCTTCTCTGTATATATTCAATATCCCCCATTAGTCCTGTTTGACATGTACTCCACACAGGGCCCACACACTTGAGCAATATCCTAGAATGGGTTGCACGCGTGATTTCTAAGCAGTCTAATTTGTAGGCTGATTGCACTTTCCCAGTATTCTACCAACAAACCGAAGTCTGTAACCTGCTTTATCCACAAATGAGCCTATGTGATCATTCCATTCCATACCCCTACAAAGTGTTACACCCATGCATTTGTATGAGTTGGCCGATTCCAACTGTGACTTACTGAAGTTACATTCATAGGTTACTACGGTTTTTCGTTTTGTAAAGTGCACAATTTTACATTTCTGAACATTTAAAGCAAGTTGCAAATCTTTGCACCACTTTGAAATCTTATCAGGATCTGACTGAATATTTATGCAGGTTTTCAGTTCTTCATTATACACTCCTGGAAATTGAAATAAGAACACCGTGAATTCATTGTCCCAGGAAGGGGAAACTTTATTGACACATTCCTGGGGTCAGATACATCACATGATCACACTGACAGAACCACAGGCACATAGACACAGGCAACAGAGCATGCACAATGTCGGCACTAGTACAGTGTATATCCACCTTTCGCAGCAATGCAGGCTGCTATTCTCCCATGGAGACGATCGTAGAGATGCTGGATGTAGTCCTGTGGAACGGCTTGCCATGCCATTTCCACCTGGCGCCTCAGTTGGACCAGCGTTCGTGCTGGACGTGCAGACCGCGTGAGACGACGCTTCATCCAGTCCCAAAACATGCTCAATGGGGGACAGATCCGGAGATCTTGCTGGCCAGGGTAGTTGACTTACACCTTCTAGAGCACGTTGGGTGGCACGGGATACATGCGGACGTGCATTGTCCTGTTGGAACAGCAAGTTCCCTTGCCGGTCTAGGAATGGTAGAACGATGGGTTCGATGACGGTTTGGATGTACCGTGCACTATTCAGTGTCCCCTCGACGATCACCAGTGGTGTACGGCCAGTGTAGGAGATCGCTCCCCACACCATGATGCCGGGTGTTGGCCCTGTGTGCCTCGGTCGTATGCAGTCCTGATTGTGGCGCTCACCTGCACGGCGCCAAACACGCATACGACCATCATTGACACCAAGGCAGAAGCGACTCTCATCGCTGAAGACGACACGTCTCCATTCGTCCCTCCATTCACGCCTGTCGCGACACCACTGGAGTCGGGCTGCACGATGTTGGGGCGTGAGCGGAAGACGGCCTAACGGTGTGCGGGACCGTAGCCCAGCTTCATGGAGACGGTTGCGAATGGTCCTCGCCGATACCCCAGGAGCAACAGTGTCCCTAATTTGCTGGGAAGTGGCGGTGCGGTCCCCTACGGCACTTCGTAGGATCCTACGGTCTTGGCGTGCATCCGTGCGTCGCTGCGGTCCGGTCCCAGGTCGACGGGCACGTGCACCTTCCGCCGACCACTGGCGACAACATCGATGTACTGTGGAGACCTCACGCCCCACGTGTTGAGCAATTCGGCGGTACGTCCACCCGGCCTCCCGCATGCCCACTATACGCCCTCGCTCAAAGTCCGTCAACTGCACATACGGTTCACGTCCACGCTGTCGCGGCATGCTACCAGTGTTAAAGACTGCGATGGAGCTCCGTATGCCACGGCAAACTGGCTGACACTGACGGCGGCGGTGCACAAATGCTGCGCAGCTAGCGCCATTCGACGGCCAACACCGCGGTTCCTGGTGTGTCCGCTGTGCCGTGCGTGTGATCATTGCTTGTACAGCCCTCTCGCAGTGTCCGGAGCAAGTATGGTGGGTCTGACACACCGGTGTCAATGTGTTCTTTTTTCCATTTCCAGGAGTGTAGATAACTCCAAAAAATCTGAGGCTGCTGTTAATATTGTCCACAAGGCCATTAATATACAACAAGGTCATTAGTATACAACATGAACAGCAAGGGTCCTAACACTCTCCCTGGGGTACAGCCGAAGTTACTTCTACATCTACATCTGATTATGACCCTCCATCCAAGATAACATGCTGCGTCACCTACGCACAAAAAATCCCTCAGTCCACTCAGAAATTTCACTTGATATCCGTCAACATTGAACTTTTCACAATAAGCGTAGGTGCAGCACTGAATCAAATGCTTTTCGGAAATCAAGAAATACTGTATCTACCTGACTGCCTTGATCCAAAGCTTTCAGAATGCCAAGTGTGGAAAGTGCGAGTTGGGTTTCACATGATCGATGCTTTCGGAATCCATGCTGCTTGGCATGGAAGAGATCACTCTGTTCGAGGTGCCTCATTATGTTTCAGCTCAGATTCACTTCTACTACCCTTCTTGCAGACGAATGTGACACGTGCTTTTTTCCAAAAACATAGTATGGTTTTTATTCGATGGATATACGACAGATTACAGTTAGAAGAGGGGTTAACTCAGCCGCAAATTTAATGTAGAATCTAATAGAGATTCCATCGGGTCCTGAAGTTTTGTTCAATTTTAACTATTTCAGCGGTTTCTTACCACTGACACTAATACTTATATAATTCGTCTTTTCAGTGGCACGAGGATTAAACTGGGGCGGTTCTCTTGGGTTTTCCTTTGTAAAGAAATATTTGAAAATGGAGTTAAGCATTTCAGCTTTTTGCTTTGCTACTGTCAATTGCAGTTCCTCGCTTATTCGCCAGTAACTGGACTCTAAATTTGGTGACCCTAACAGCTTTTACATACGACCGGAATTTCCTTGGATTTTGTGGAAGGTCACTTGACAGTATTCTGCTACAGTAGTCATTGAAGGCATCACACATTGCTCTTTTGATAGCCCAATGCGTTTCATTAAGTATCTCTATCTATAGCCCTACACTTTGTTTTACACCTGTTATGAAGTAGTCTCTTTTTCTTTAGAAGTTTCTTTAAAGTGACTGTACACCATGGAGGTTCCTTCCCATTATGGAATGTTTTACTGGGTACATATCTATCCAATGCGTGGTCAACTATTTTTTTAAACTTGAGCCACAGTTCGTCTGCATGCTCCTGCCCTGTGCTGAAAGTTTCAAGTTCCTCATTGAGATATGACACTACTGATTTTTTTATCTAGTTTACTGAAATATATATCTTTCAGTTTGTTTTAGTAGTTCTTTGTACTTTGGTAACCGTTGCTGTCACAACCGCGTCATGGTCACTGATACCAGTTTGGAGGCAGAGATCGTAAAGAGGTCAGGTCTGTTCGTTGTCATTAGATGCAATAAATTTTCATCATGAGTGGAGTTTCGAACTATGTGTTCTAGGTAGTTTTCAGAGAAGGCATTTATTAATATTTCACAGGATCTCTCATCACGCCCACCACTAACAAGTCTGTAATTTTCTCAATTGAGTATCGGACGATTTAAGTCTCCACCGATGATTACAGTGTGGTTGGGGAACTTATGTACAATTGAACTGATGTTTTCTGAAAAGTTTTCCGTTACATCAGACGATCGTTCTGTTTGGCTACGGAAGGGTCCAATTATATTTTATGCCCACCCCTTATACTGACTTGTCCAAACAGTCTCACATGTAGCCTCAATTTCTACCTCGGCCGACTTGAGTTTCTTGTCTACTGCGACAACTACGGCACCTCCATTTCCAGTTTGCCTATCCTTTCGATGCGCACTTGAGTTTTAAATTCTCTCCAAAAATCTCACTGCTATCAATTCAAGTTTCAACGAACTTTCTGTACCTGGTATTATGTGAACTTCACTGCTTTTCAGAAACGCTTCAAACTCTGTCACTTTGTTGCGAATGCTTCGGCAGTTAACCATTAGCATTTTGATACTCTCAGCTGTGGAAGGAATTTCTTTCGATCTTACACTGATACTTCTGGGTTTGCTACAGCTTTCTTTATGCGGACTGGATGGAGAGTCGTCTAATTAAAAAAAAAAAACTTGTGTGCACCCCACAGACAATCAACTTCCTGAGCAGCAGCTTCTGACATGTAGTGCACACCTAACCCATTTAGGAGGACCCTACAGTCCTCAACCCTACGGCGTAAGTCTAAGAAGTTTACGGCAAGAAAGAAAGAATGAATGACTGTTGGTGTTAATAACGATCATCCTGCTTTACCTTCTCTGCATTACTGCAGATGACGTGCCACTGAGCACATTTGTTCTGTGCATGCAGCAAACATGAGGCGCCTAGTTGTTTCCACTGCACTGTGTGGAATACGAAGGTTCTGTTACAGTTCACTAACCTGCTGTCTTCAAGTTGATGTCCCCAGCGCAGAAAACAGCACGCAGGTCGTAGGTTCTGTATCTTGAGGCTGAAACTGACTTTTAGCGAGGTTCTGTTCTGAAATAATGTATCATTTCTTTGGGATGCCACTCGCGTATTTTAATATAGCTACACGAGAAGACTACATGACCTTAACACAACACCTTCTGATACAGAAAAGTACATGATCAAACACAGTGTTGACGAAAATGTATCTTTACACTATTTGTGGACGTGTCTGTGCCTCATGACTACCGGAGTGAATCTTTTAATACTGAATAGTGGCAAACACATCCTACGATAGACAACATGTCTGTTCTTCTCGACTGCCTAATCCAGAGTGACGAACAGCCTGAAACACTTCGCGCGCCATACCAGAAAAGGCGTGACTCGAACGCTTCCGAAGCGCTTCGTCTCCAATTTCGTCAGACTTTTGTTTTTGATTTAAATTGTTTTTAATAATTCTAAAATGACTAAGTGGTAGTCAGCTGTTGAGAGATATTTATATTAAAAAGTGAAGTCATTCCAATGAGTAGTTTAACTAATAATAATAACTATACTTTAACGTTTTGGCGCCCTTGCTCCGAACACAGCAGCCAATTACAGAGCAGTAGCATTATGCAGGCGGTCTTTCTCACGGAAATGGTACCGAATCTAACATCTGTCACAGGTACCTCACACCACATTTCGTCATCTATATACTTCTTGCATCTCCACTGATCTGGGAACAGCTTCTTGGAGCCTAATGTGATGGCTGACTAAGCCAGAAATATTACAAGTTGCACCCTAGCTTGTTGCAGAACGTCCGAAGTCTCTGGCTCAGTCCTTCCACTCGACACAGAACCGGAAGGCCACGATCAGTTCTGGGGACAATTGTGAGCTTTGCTGAAACTCCATGCACAAAACTGGTCTTCTCAGTCTTCTCTGTAAGATGCTGGAATCACCCACGTATGGCTTCGGAACCCAAACGGCACGCATCATTTGTTCTAACGTGCGCCACGATCTGTAGTTGCTTGCAGCCTGTTCCCTCAGTGGCTGTTGGGATAGCCTCTTCAGCGTGTTGAATGTGGCTAAAATGGTTCTAATGGTTCAAATGGCTCTGAGCACTATGGGACTTAACTCCTAAGGTCATCAGTCCCCTAGAACTTTAGAACTACTTAAACCTAACTAACCTAAGGACATCACACACATCCATGCCCGCGGCAGTATTCGAACCTACGACCGTAGCGGTCGCGCGCCTTCAGACTGTAGCGCCTAGAACCGCTCGGCCACCCCGGCCGGCTGTTGAATGTGGCCTCCAGGTATACACACCGAACGCACCTGGTTCCCTTACCAGTCAGTCCCTTGTTACCATTTTCCCAAAGGGTCAATCATTCGCCGTACGTTTGAACTGTCGATGATTAACAGACCCCTACGATGCAAAACGCAGTTGCCACCAGCGACGTTAAATGTTGCTCTGAAGTTGAACTCTAGAAAGAACTAAGTGTTGCGCTAGCGATAGTTCTGGTGCCCGCTGGTTTGCTTTCCATGCTTTGAAATTACATGCAGACTTCTTTTCTTACCTAGTCTACCGAAAATTCAGATTATGACCGAGATTCCTTGGCCCGTCCTATTATCTCGGCAGTTTTGGCTCGGGTGTAGGCAACCTACGTGCAAGTTCGACCTGACAGTGACGAATCTAAGGGAGGCCATCTGGACACCTCGGGCGTGATGACGCCAGCTGGGTGTGGCCGCAGATAGCTCACCCCTTCCACCCCACCCCACCACCCCCTTTCCACCCCTCGTCCAGCCCGGTAGCCCCGAGCTCGTTAGTATTCATAAAAAAGGGAAGAGAAGAACTTCCGACATAAATATTGCAGCCAGATGAAAAAAAGGGGGAAAGAAGCGACGGCCGGAACTTTTCCCTTTGTTATCGTGACGAGGCAGAAAGGGCGGGGGTGGTGCGGACGCCCTGAGTGGTAAGGTGGCTGGCAATGTAAGATTGCTCAGGAGGGGGTTGTGCACCGCCGGCGTCAGGGAAGGCGAAATAAGAAAGGGGAGCTAGAAAAAAGAGGAGCCTCTTTGAAACTGCAGAGGAAGATTTTTTTCGCTCCCTCCTTCGCATCTCGTCCGCGGAGTCCACCCCACATCGAAGCGTCCGCAGTAACTGCTCCGGTTAATTACTAAAGAGTTTTTTTCCACCCCTTGTCTTTTCCACTCCGCAGCTGAGCCCGAATCTCACCCCCGGGACATCGGGCAGGGGGACGTACGACGCCCCGTTAAAAAAAACTGGGCTGGGGAGCACTATGGTACGGTCGGTTTTTTTTTTCCGTCTCGCGTGGGGTAGCAGCAGCGTTCTGGCGTCCGAGAGGGGTGGACGGCAGGGGTTTCTAAATTAATTTGGCGCCGGCAAACAATGGCACGCGCCCCGCTAATGCGAGCTCTCCTTTGTTGCTGCTGCAACAGTGGCACCGGGCCTCAGATTTATTCCTAGCGCCGCGACGGAGCGGTCGCTCAGGCGTCGAAGCCCGCGGGGCAGGAGCTGCAGCCGGATGAAAAAAAGTAAGATAGTGTAATGACTCACCGGCGCGCGCGGGGGCGCAGCCGCGAACTGTCGCGCCGGAGACGCCCCGCGCACCGCAGAAAGTCATTCCTCTTAATAACGCACGTCTTGCCTTTCCCCGTGCGGGCAGTAAAAAGAGAGGGAGTGCAGAAATTCCGCCCCGGCCGCCTCTCCCGGAATTGGCCGAGACGCTTTTAATTATGTTTTCACAACATGCAGCCCGAATAGCTGAGCAGCTATCTTGAAGGAATGGAGAAACGGGGGAGGTTTGCATAAGGACAGCGCTCGGGGCACCGGAGCGGATATGGAAGCACGGGTGGAGCGAATTCCTCGGCGGATGCGAAGCCTGCAGGGCGGCTGGAATCCTCCGTCGGATTCTGATGAGGCAACGAGATTTCGGGGAATTTCTCTAGTCGACTTGGAGCTTCGGCCTGGCTGAATGAATGAAAACCACGATCCCTGTCGTAAGTGTAACATTCATCCGTGGTAGTTTCATGAAAGCAGTCGCTAACAGCCTGAATGAATTTAATGAAACAGAGTAGTTTTATGATTCTCATTGACCCAGCACCGTACCTGCGACCAATTGTATAAATGATTGCATTCCACTTGCATCTGTCACTTTTACCTCAACTACGACTGACAAAATGCTATGCAAACCACTGTGAAGTGCACGAAATTTTAAATTTTGCTTATAAGTAATCATTCACGCAGGAGAACCGTACAAACATACGAATACAGTCTGAGTCGTGCGTGGCTCGTGTTCCCGCCATGATGTATTTTATACCCTGTTTTTAACGTACTTCCACCTCACTACGTTAAATTACTACTGTCACTGAGTTGCTGCTTTGCCTGACCGTGAGCGGCGCTAGCAGCGCGTAGCGATATATCCCCTCTCTTAGTATCTTTGTTGGGCTGCTATTACTTCCCAGTCTGTCGTAAGCGGGTTAGGATCGCGAGTTCGGGTCAGCCAGTCAGTGGGAACGCGTCTGAAGCGCAGTCCGGACCTGCGAGTCGGGGAGTTGCAATGCGGCACTAGTGCAGTCGGGTTGGAGCAGTGAGGTCTGCGAGAGTGGGCATTAGGAGTGATTTAAAATGGAATGATCATATAAAGTTGATCGTCGGTAAAGCAGATGCCAGACTGAGATTCATTGGAAGAATCCTAAGGAAATGCAATCCGAAAATAAAGGAAGTAGGTTACAGTACGCTTGTTCGCCCACTTCTTGAATACTCCTCACCAGTGTGGGATCCGTACCTGATAGGGTTGATAGAAGAGATAGAGAAGATCCAACGGAGAGCAGCGCGCTTCGTTAAAGGATCATTTAGTAATCGCGAAAGCGTTACGGAGATGATAGATAAACTCCAGTGGAAGACTCTGCAGGAGAGACGCTCAGTAGCTCGGTACGGGCTTTTGTTAAAGTTTCGAGAACATACCTTCAACGAGGAGTCAAGCAGTATATTGCTGCCTCCTACGTATATCTCGCGAAGAGACCATGAGGACAAAATCAGAGAGATTAGAGCCCACACAGAGGCATACCGACAATCTTTCTTTCCGCGAACAATACGAGACTGGAATAGAAGGGAGAACCGGTAGAGGTACTCATGGTACCCTCCGCCACACACCGTCAGGTGGCTTGCGGAGTATGGATGTAGATGTAGATGTAGATGTAGACATGGCTCGCCCGACCATTGCCGCCACGCATCACTTGAGCCGGGCCACGATCTTGGTGGATCGTCGGTCGGTCGTCCTACTGGACGACGCGTTTTGGCTCGCCGATCGTTCATGAGTCGGCTGTGTGTGTGTGTGTGTGTGTGTGTGTGTGTGTGTGTGTGTGTGCGCGCGCGCGCATCGACTCCCGATTTGTCTTCGTGCGTGCTTAGTTACTGTTGTGTAACGTTCAGGTCTTCGTGCAAGTGCTTGTCAGGTTGTGTATGTAGTTGGCGTTATATTCACTGACAACGATTTTAGATGTTGTCGGCATTCTCAGGAAGTCGGTCGGTTGCTGCGGACCAGCGAAGTTATTTCCGCGCAGTGCAGTCGGCTGGGTCCGCTAGCGGTCCCTGCGCAGTGTTGGAGCATGTGTGGAGGTGTCCGATCGCTACGAGCTTCGTGGTTCACCGACTCAGGACGTCAAAGTTAAGTCGTGTTTCAAGTACCCAAGCCACGTCCATTTACGTTGTGTGGTTCGTTTTGGTGGTTCGCTGTTGGGGAAGTTTTCCTGTGAGCAACACCAACACCGAGTGTTTGTATTGCTGAAATTTAGCCGCCATGCGGTGGAATTAACTATATTGATTGACTACAATTCAAGTGGACCAGCGGAATTTTCTGCCTTGTGGCCGTTAGTGTTTTGGTTATCTACCCTGGCCACTGACGTAATTTCAGGCAGTGTCCTTTCCTGACCGGTTGTCACTGTCCAACACAGTTCGGCTATGTGCCGTTGTGGTCTAAAGGTGTTCATCATCATCATCATCATCATCATCATCATCATTTAAGACTGATTATGCCTTTCAGCGTTCAGTCCGGAGCATAGTCCCCCTTATAAAATTCCTCCATGGTCCCCTATTCAGTGCTAACATTGATGCCTCTTCTGATGTTAAGCCTATTACTTCAAAATCATTCTTAACCGAATCCAGGTACCTTCTCCTTGGTCTACCCCGACTCCTCCTACCCTCTGCTGCTGAACCCATGAGTCTCTTGGGTAACCTTACTTCTCCCATGCGTTTAACATGACCCTACCATCGAAGCCTGTTCGCCCTGACTGCTACATCTATAGAGTTCATTCCCACTTTTTCTTTGATTTCCTCATTGTGGACACCCTCCTGCCATTGTTCCCATCTACTAATACCTGCAACCATCCTAGGGTAACCTCAATCCATGCAATCAATCAATTCGCTCCCATACAATAAAATTGGTCGAAAGATTAAACGGTGCACAGATAACTTAGTCTTGGTACTGACTTCCTTCTTGCAGAAGAGAGTAGATCGTAGCTGAGCGCTCACTGCATTAGTTTTGCTACACCTCGCTTCCAGTTCTTTCACTATGTTGCCATCCTGTGAGAATATGCATCCTAAGTACTTGAAACCATCCACCTGTTCTAGCTTTGTTCCTCCTATTTGGCACTCAATCCGTTTATATCTCTTTCCCACTGACATTACTTTCGTTTTGGAGATGCTAATCTTCATACCATAGTCCTTACATTTCTGATCTAGCTCTGAAATATTGCTTTCCAAACTTTCAGTCGAATCTGCCATCACAACTAAGTCATCCGCATATGCGAGACTGCTTATTTTGTGTTCACATATCTTAATCTCACCGAGCCAGTCTATTGTTTTCAACATATAATCCATAAATGATATGAACAACAGTGGAGACAGGTTGCAAACCTTGTCTTACCCCTGAAACTACTCTGAACCATGAACTCAATTTACCGTCAACTCTAACTGCTGCCTGACTATCTATGTAAAGACCTTTAATTGCTTGCAAAAGTTTGCCTCCTATTCCATAATCTCATAGAACAGACAATAACTTCCTCCTAGGAACCCGGTCATATGCCTTTTCTCGATCTACAAAGCATAGATAGAATTCCTTGTTCAACTCGTAACACTTCTCCATTATTTGCCGTAAGCTAAAGATATGGTCTTGAAAAATGAGAGCTGCCGGGGCTAACAGTGTATTTAACACTAAATTCTTCTACAATTTTTATATGGGAATGATGGTCTAAGCCCCCGCCCCCCCCTTTTCTAACTCCGACTTTTGCTGTTGCACATGGATTAAGAAGAAACGCGAACTGACTGTAATCACCCTGCAAGTGGAGCAGAAAAGAGTTTGGCACCTGCTATAATTTAATTTGATAGAAATTAATTTGATAAAGGAAAGTTCCATTAACGTAGTGAGAAATGAAAGGGTTGCTTTACCGATACACAGAATGAAAGTTCTGTCAAAAATAACAATTTGATTTATTATGACTAAACTCAAAATAATAAACAAAACACATGAAACATTTACAATACGTCAAATTGGATACTCAAATAAATGCTGTGAAGGTGAAGTTGTCCATAAACTAGCTTGTGACGTTTATGACCCAGTAGTATGTGGAGCCAATTCCTTGCAACTCAAATCTTAAGAGAAACACCCAGCCAACCCAACATTAATTGCTGCTACAGTAGTGAGAACTCAGTCAATGAACATCCAAGAGAGAACCACGTAAGAAAAGACGGGAACAGGCGCGCTCTGCTGAGTTCTGATTGTCACATAGCTAAATTCCCTAATCTGCCGGTGCTGCGGACATACATTACCAAGCTGTCTTCTTAACTGCAAGGACGCGATCTGGCTTACCGGAGGCGATGGCTGGTTGCTCCGACGTCCCGTCGTGGTGATGATAATGTCGCGAGTATAGCCCAAAACAAATTCTCCTGGTCTGGTTGTTCCAGACTAAAGACTTCCTAGCAACACAAATACACCTCTGAGGGAGACGAAGAAGGCTCGCTACACAATCACTGACGGTACAGTGAGTGATTTTAACAAGCGAAGTCACACCGTAACTCTTGAAACGTCCCCTTTGAACATTTATACACGACTGTGCTTTAACTGACACACAATATTTTTAGCGCAACGCAATCTGACTTTCAAAAATCCCTACATAAGAATGGCCCTGACTAACATTAACCTATACGTTTCACAAATCACTTACCTCACAAAAAATCTTGGTTACTGGAACTACTGCAATACAGCGAGCGCCACTACTCCCAGCTAAATAAAAGATTCAAACTACGGAAGGCACTAACTACTGATAGGCATAGTTAGCAAATGAAAGATATTAATAGAGAACAAACAATGTATTTACATTGATATCATCATATATAAATATAGCAGTTCATGAAAAATTTCAAAACTCCGCCATCTCTCTCCCCACATCCACCACTGCTGGCGGCTCACCTCCAACTGCGCAACGCTACGCGCTGTTCACAGCCAGCTACCTAACACTACAATGGCGAGTATTACAACAATGCAAAACAGCCACAGACTGCACACAGCACAGCCAGTGATTTTCTTACAGAGGTGGCGTTACCAATAAAAAAACCTAAACAGCCTACTTACACTCTGATACAGTCAACTTCAGCCAAAACTGATCAAGACGGACAACATAGGCCGCTTGTACGCAGAACGCTCAATTGCCAACTGTACTCAGAAAGTTACGTTGAAGTCGAAACATCAGCAACTTCGTCAAACAGTTACAATTAAATGAAAGTATATTAGACAGCCAACGGAAGGCAGGCTGTCCAGAGCAGCGAGAGCTCAGTCTTGTAACCTACTCTGACCGAAAGGCGAGAGCCGACTCTCTCAAGAGCACCAGTACAAGCCGAACACAGAACATTCCCGCCCCCACGACAGTGGCCGTGGTTAAACGTTCCAATCAGCAACTCGAAAACCGGCGGAAAATTCCACTCTATTGCCGATGCACTACTATTCCACCAATGAAGATACTTGGCGCCAATTTCTGAGCAAGCCAATCACAGTTATGATTTTGCAGAAAACCGGGAATTTGCCCACCAAGACTGCCTGGGAACAAGTCATTCCCATGCCTCGCTGGTAGCGCGCCAGAAAGTGTTTTCACTAAGTTTCTGCGAAGTAACGGAATCGCCAGCCGCTCCGTCAGGCCCCTGTTGGCGTGTCGCCCCCGCTCTTATGACAATGTCGGCATCTGGAAAGCATCCACTCGACTCCATCACACCCGTCGGCTTAACCCTTTCAAGATCAGCAGAATCCGCTTGTCACTGGACCACCCGGGTGACGAGAGACGATGCATGGAAAGTCCGCGTGTGAAGGAATAGCAACTTTTCACCGCATGCAGTTGGAGAGGAAAATCGAATTACTCAGAGTAAGATATAAATATGATAGGGGGCTCATGCCACCTCTCAACATGCCTTTTCTAAATCTATAAATCATAGTTACAATTCTCTGTTCCTCTCATAACACTTCTCCATTATTTGCCGTAAGCTAAAGATCTGGTCCCGACAACCTCTAAGAGGCCTAAACCCACACTGATTTTCGAAAGGTGTTATTAAATTATATAAATTACAATTTTGAGTAAAGCTGACCGACACCTTATTTGGCTCTTTCCACAATCCTAATCACCTGCTCTGCCCTGCGGGTTTAGCGGGCGTCTCACCGTCGTCTGACCATCACACAGGATCTCATATGTAGGAATTAGAAATATGTATGGCTTGTGTAGAGAAACAACTGACATAGTTTGCAAGCAAATAAGCCGCCAACACTTGATAGAATCCCAATTCGGTTTTACAAAGAGCAGCCTCGCCATTGGCTCCTCACTTAGCTTGACATTTTTCGCGAATCTCTCACCCAGCACAAAGTCCAAAGCGACTGGAAGAAAGCGCAGTTGGCTGTGTATATAAGAAGGGTAAAATAACAGACCCGCAGATTTACAGACTAATATCCCTAACATCTGTTTGCTTCAGAATTCTTGAATATATTCTCACTTCGAATGTAATAAACATCCTTGAGACGGAAAAGTTTTGCCCACCAGTCAACAAGGTTTTAGAAAGCATCGTTCGTGGGAAACTCAACTAATGTTATATCATGTATGAAAGAAGGGTAACAGGCAGAGTCCTTATTCCAAGATTCCCGAAACACATTTGACATAGTGCCGCGCTGCAGACTGTTAACAAAGTACGAGCATACGTTATAGCTTTCCAGATACGTGAGGCGCTCGAATACTTCTTAAGTAACAGAATCCAGTACGTTGTCTTCGATGGCGCGGGTCCGTCGTGGACAAGGGGTATCGTCGGGAGTGCCCCAGTGAAGTGTAATCGGACGGCTGCTATTTTCTGTGTACATAAAATATCTGGCGGACAGGGTGAGCAGCAATTTGCGGCTGTTTGCTGATGCTGTTGCGGTGTATTAGAAGGTGTCGTCGTGGAGTGACTATAGGATGATACAAGATGACTTAAACAAAATTCCTAGTTGGTGTATAGCCGGCCGGTGTGGCCGTGCGGTTCTAGGCGCTTCAGTTTGGAACCGCGTGACCGCTACGGTCGCAGGTTCGAATCCTGCCTCGGGCATGAATGTGTGTGATGTCCTTAGGTTAGTTAGGTTTAAGTAGTTCTAAGTTCTAGGGGACTGATGACCTCAGCTGTTAAGTCTCATAGTGCTCAGAGCCATTTGAACCATTTTTGAACCTAGTGTGTGTGATGAATGGCAGCTAGCTCCAAATCTAGAAAATGTAAGTTAGTGCAGATGTGTGAGAAAAAAAAAACCATAATGTTCGAATATAGCATTAGTAGTGTGCCGCTTGACACAGACAAGCTAATTAAATGTCTAGACGTGACGTTCCAAAGCGATATGAAATGGAACGAGCATGTAAATATCGCTGCAGGGAAGGCGAATTGTCGTCTTTGGTTTGTTGGGAGAATTTTAGGAAAGTGTGGTTCTTCTTCGCAGGAGACCGCGTTTAGAACACCAGTGCGACCTATTCTTGAGTATTTCTCAAGTGCTTGGGGTCCGCACCACGTCAGATTAAAGGAAGACAACGAAGCAATTCAGAGGCGAGCTGCTAGATTTGTTACCGGTGGTTCCAATAACACACAAATATTACGAAGATGCTTCGAGAACTCAAATGAGAATCCCTGGAACACTTTTCGAGGAACACTTTGAAATTTAGAGAAAATGACTGCAAACGATTGGCTCTGAGCACTATGGGACTTAACGGCTGAGGTCATCAGTCCCCTAGAACTTAGAACTTCTTAAACCTAAATAACCTAAGGACATCACACACATCCATGCCCGAGGCAGGATTCGGATCTGCGACCGTAGCGCTCGCGCGGTTCCAGACTGTAGCGCCTAGAAACGCTCGGCCACTCCGGCCGGCGCTGCAAACGATTTTACTGCCGCCAACGTACATTTCGCATAAGGAGCACAAAGATAAGATACGAATTATTAGGAGTCGTACAGAGGCATATAGGCAGTTGTTTTTCCTTCGCTGTGTTTGCGAGTGGAACAGGAAAGCTAATGACTAATAGTGGTACTGAGTACCGTCCACCAAGCACCGTACTGTGGCTCACGGGGTATGTATGTAGAAGTAGATGTAGATTTAGAAACTTCCCGTTGTCTCAGTTATTATGGTTTCTTCCCGTTCCGTTCAAGTAGGGATCGAGGGAAGAATGAGTGATTGAACGGTTCTGTCTGCGCTGAAATTGGTCCAGTCTTGTCGATATTTGGGGGGGGGGGGGGGTAGTATAATTCTGGATTCATCGTTTAAAGCTTGTTCTTGAAACTTTGGAAGTAGGCTTTCTCGGGACCTAACCATCTGTCATTTCAGTGTCTTCATCATCTCCATGACATTCTTCCACGGGTGAAACAAGGCTGTAACGTAATTTCTCAGATTTTCTCGGCGTAAATGATTAATGAGGTGCTTCCGGAAACAACAATTCGGCAGAAACACTGGAAGCACGTCATTACACCTGTGACCGTTCGTGCTGTCCTTGTTTGAACAGGTTTACTGTCCTCTCTGCGTTCTTTTTGGTACAGGTCCGTCATACATCAGAGCAATATTCCATAATACGTCGCACGAGTGTTTCGTAAACTATCTCACTTCGAGGCCGACTGCTTTTGATAGTCTTCCGCTCTAAGTCATTGAGGTGGCTTCTACACTCTGCTGTGGGCTCTCCTACATTATGACCCGTTTCTATTTCGTATTTTTATACGGCTTACATTTCAACCACATACTCTCCTATGTCTGAGGTGCAAACTGAATTCCTTGTAATGCTTGTCCTCATTTTTAGGATGTCCTTTCTAATCACTCCAAGTGCTTGGTAACTTCAACTGTGATGTCTCTAAGTGATGAAATTAGACGACCTGTAAATGCTTCAGCATTTGTTGTACTGATGTACAATTTGGGCCTTACGCCATTTTCAGATATCCGGACATTTGTAGACAATACATTTGTCAGAAATCAGTGACGGCACATAATGCCATATTAGTCCTGCTTTCGCTCTCCTTTTTAGCGGGCTTCCATTAGTAGGCGAGTTGGACGTAGTTTCAGCACCTGGATCCAACAAAAGAGCAGTTTTGGAAAGTGGCAAGGCTTTGTTGAATGTTATTACAGCTAGCGTACCTGAATTTTCTTACCAAAGATTTGCGCTGCATTACCTGTCGGAGGTAACACAGCCTTCTACCAGTCTCTCGTACGCGTTGCCATTGACAAGTGTCCACATTCATTTCACTTGTGCGTTCAAATACCAAAGTTGCAATAAAATCCTGTACCAATAGCACCATCATTATGAATGTGTGTCACAAGTTTAAAATTACATGTATTACCAAATAGCATAGCACTCAACTTACACGTTGCGACCGAACATTTGTTAATGTGGTCATGGTATTGTCATGACGCTTCTTTCAGACCGTATGTCATTAAATTCATACATGAAAGATGTAAACCAAGAGGCCACAGTCTTTGTGGGAGGGTATTCGTTGGGCATTGTTGTGCAGACAGTGCGAATTTAACGATTTGCCGGCCTATTTTCTGTTGTATTCAATAAAATACAGGGAGCGAAAGGCTATTTACAATTTTTACAGAAACCAGATGACAGTTATAAGAGTCGAGGGGCATGAAGGGGAAGCAGTGGTTGGGAAAGGAGTGAGACAGGGTTGTAGCCTCTCCCCGATGTTATTCAATCTGTGTATTGAGCAAGCAGTAAAGGAAACAAAAGAAAAATTCGGAGTAGGTATTAAAATTCATGGAGAAGAAGTAAAAACTTTGAGGTTCGCCGATGACATTGTAATTCTATCAGAGACAGCAAAGGACTTGGAAGAGCAGTTGAACGGAATGGACAGTGTCTTGAAAGGAGGATATAAGATGAACATCAACAAAAGCAAACCGAGGATAATGGAATGTAGTCAAATTAAATCGGGTGATGCTGAGGGGATTAGATTAGGAAATGAGACACTTAAAGTAGTAAAGGAGTTTTGCTATTTAGGGAGTAAAATAACTGATGATGGTCGAAGTAGAGAGGATATAAAATGTAGACTGGCAATGGCAAGGAAATCGTTTCTGAAGAAGAGAAATTTGTTAACATCGAGTATAGATTTAAGTGTCAGGAAGTCGTATCTGAAAGTATTTGTATGGAGTGTAGCCATGTATGGAAGTGAAACATGGACGATAACCAGTTTGGACAAGAAGAGAATAGAAGCTTTCGAAATGTGGTGCTACAGAAGAATGCTGAAGATAAGGTGGGTAGATCACGTAACTAATGAGGAGGTATTGAATAGGATTGGGGAGAAGAGAAGTTTGTGGCACAACTTGACTAGAAGAAGGGATCGGTTGGTAGGACATGTTTTGAGGCATCAAAGGATCACAAATTTAGCATTGGAGGGCAGCGTGGAGGGTAAAAATCGTAGAGGGAGACCAAGAGATGAATACACTAAGCAGATTCAGAAGGATGTAGGTTGCAGTAGGTACTAGGAGATGAAGAAGCTTGCACAGGATAGAGTAGCATGGAGAGCTGCATCAAACCAGTCTCAGGACTGAAGACCACAACAACAACAACATTCAACTCAGACACTATTTTGAGTAGAACAGAGCTATATCGAATATTACTGAGTATTAAAGGCGAAATAAATGTTGACAGTAGGTAATAAGAGCAAATGCGGTGAGAGGAACACTATTGAGTATATAATTCAGAGAAAAAGATAGGATTAAGAAATTATTAAGGGCGTTGTGTTCGGTTTTACAGTCTTTAGCAGTTGACGTTTAATGTCCAAAGTTGCTATGTCATTGTGACATGTACTGTCCACAAACAGCCACCACACTGCGGCCATAAAAACCGCTTCAACATCTTTATCTACTACGAAATACAAGTCAAAAATATGAAATTCAGCTGTGGCATAGAAGTGTCCGTTGGGAAGGTAATGTGGGGGGTGGGGGGTACCTATAATGAACTTCTGCCCAGGAATACTCTACGGCATATAACTATCCTTCAGCTACACCACTTTGAAACGAAAGACAAAGCAACATTAAGCGCAGATCACTCATTTGAGGTCCTAGCAGTGAAACTGAAGTTGGGACAATGTGTTGCACTGCAAATTTACTACTATTATCTCACACGCAAAAAATTAATAAATGATCACGGGGTAGTATCTTTTGGAATAATAGATGACATTCAAGATCGTGGCATCGAACATAAACAGAAATAAATAAATTTTAATTCAATTCAAGCACATATTTAATGAAATACATATACAAATGCATCTACATTTATACTCCGTAAGCCACCAAACGGTGTGTGGAGGAGGGCACTTTACGTGCCACTCTTATTTCCTCCCTTTCCTGTTTCAGTCACGTATGGTTCGTGGGAAGAACGACTGCCGGAAAGCATCCGTGCGCGCTCGAATCTCTCTAATTTTACATTCGTGATCTCCTCGGGAGGTATAAGTAGGGGGAAGCAATATATTCGATACTTCATCCAGAAACGCACCCTCTCGAAACCTGGACAGCAAGCTACACTGCGATGCAGAGCGCCTCTCTTGCAGTATCTGCCATTTGAATTTGCTAAACATCTCCGTAACGCTATCAGGGTTACCAAATAACCCTGTGACGAAACGCGCCGCTCTTCTTTGGATCTTCTCTGTCTCCTCTGTCAACCCGACCAGGTTCGGATCCCACACTGATGAGCAATACTGAAGTATAGGTCGAACGAGTATTTTGTAAGCCACCTCCTTTGCTGATGGACTACAATTTCTAAGAACTCTCACAATGAATCTCAACCTGATACCCGCCTTACCAACAATTAATTTTATATGATCATTCCACTTTAAATCGTTCCGCACGCATACTCCCAGATATTTTACAGAAGTAACTGCTACCAGTGTTTGTTCCGCTATCATATAATCATACAATAAAGGATCCTTCTTTCTATGTATTCGCAATACATTACATTTGTCTATGTTAAGGGTCAGTTGCCACTCCCTGCACCAAGTGCCTATCCGCTGCAGATCTTCCTGCATTTCGCTGCAGTTTTCTAATGCTGCAACTTCTCTGTATACTACAGCATCATCCGCGAAAAGTCGCTTGGATCTTCCGACACTATCTACTAGGTCAGTTATATATATTGTGAAAAGCAATGGTCCCATGACACTCACCTGTGGCACGCAAGAGGTTACTGTAACGTCTGTAGACGTCTCTACATTGAGAACAACATGCTGTGTTCTGTTTGCTAAAAACTCTTCAATTCAGCCGCACGGCAGGTCTGATATTCCGTAGGCTCTTACTTTGTTTATCAGGGGACAGTGCGGAACAGTATCGAGCGCCTTCCGGAAGTCAAGGAAAATGGCATCCACCTGGGAGCCTGTATCTAATATTTTCTGGGTCTCATGAACAAATAAAGCGAGTTTGGTCTCACACGATCGCTGTTTCCGGAATCCATGTTGACTCCTACAGAGTAGATTCTGGGTTTCCAGAAATGATATGACACGCGAGCGAAAAACATGTTCTAAAATTCTACAACAGATCGATGTCAGAGATATAGGCCTATAGTTTTGCGCATCTGCAAGACGACCCTTCTTGAAAACTAGAACTACCTGTGCTCTTTTACAATCATTTGGAAGCTTCCGTTCCTCTAAAGACTTGCGGTACACGGCTGTTAGAAGGGGGGTAAGTTCTTTCGCGTACAGTTGACCAAGTTGGAAAGTGCGTGAAATACTTTACTAGGCCTCCTACTTTAAACAGTCATTTTGAACTACAAAACTGCAAGCTAGCACGATATGCAAACACTGAACAACAACTGCTCCTGTCTGAAATACCAAGCCGTGGACAGTGAGAATTCACCTTAAAGGTCCACAATGAAGCGGAGTTTCAAAATACCACAGAGCTACAGGAGTCTGCAGTGCTGCAACCAGCGGACCTCCAAATCGACTCGAACAGCGCACCTCAGTCTCCTTCTCTCGTCCCTGGACCTCCGACCGCATCTCCACACCAAACCCGAAGCCATGCTCTAACGCGAATCCAGGCTCTAGCCTGAATGTACGATCCAACTTCGCTCGCGGCCAAAGCCCGAATATATTTTCTTCGTCCCTTCACTATTATTTCCAAAAACACTCCAAGTGGGAGTACTCACGGAATAACTAAAATTACCAGTTGAAACGCGGCAGCGCTTTTTTACGCCAGTCGCATAGTTCACCTCTCTCAGCACAGCCTCCCACCAGAAAACGAGCAGTTTCTGTCCTGCAATCCCATCGCTGTACGCAAGAGAGAATAGATGCCTTGCGGTACCTCTTCTGATGTCGCCCTTGGATTTCCAGTCAAGACACTGGTTCTCCGATCGCCTGGAAACCGCTTGGCATAGGTGCCTATGTGACATCTAGAAAGCGCTGTGGCTACCCTGGCCCCAGTGAGTCGGGTGTCCTGTCGCGCCAGCCCATTTCAGCCATCAAGGAGAAATGTTTTGATGATCCTTACAGATCTCTAAGGAAGATCCATGTAAACACATAGGATGGGTACCTGCAGAATATGAAGAATGCACTCTCCTCAACAGGAATCAATTACTACCATAGCACCGGTCCATTGCAACTCAGCTAAAGAAGCTGCAAGTTGCTGGGACAACGTACTGTGATCCACTAAGAATATTGCTCGTGTATGGGGAAACCCCTACAGTTGTGGCTATGCCGCCAGCCTGCCACCCTTTGCGTCGTTTGACATCGAACAGACTCCCGTATGGACGACGCAGTAATAAGCATCCCAGGCGTAGAGCAACAACGGAAGGAGTTGAATACAAATAAGTCAAAAGTCCGGATGGAATCCCAGTTCGGTTTCTCAAAGGGTACTCTACGGCTTTTGCCACTTACTTGCATTTGTCGTGAATCTCTAGCCCAGCGCAATGTTCCAAGCGACTGGATAAAAGCGCAGGTGACTCCTGTGTAGAAGAAGGGCAAAGGAACAAACCCGCAACATTACAGAGCAATACGCATAACATCGGTTTGCTGCAGAATACTTTAACATACTCTCATTTCGAATATAATACATTTTCTTGAGCTTATTGGATAGGATCACAGATATGTGAGTGGATCGAAGACTTCTTAAGTTATAGAACCCAGAATGTTGTCCTGGACGGAGATTGTTTATCAGAGACAAGGGTACCGTCAGAGGTGCCCCACGGAAGTATGATAGGACAGCTATTGTTCTCTATATACGCTACCGGCCATTAAAATTACTACACCAAAAAGAAATGCAGATGATAAACGGGTATTCATTGGACTAATATATTATACTAGAACTGACATGTTATTACATTTTCACGCAATTTGGGTGCATAGATCCTGAGAAATCAGAACAACCACCTCTGGCCGTAACAACGGCCTTGATACGCCTGGTCATTGAGTCAAACAGAGCTTGGATGGCGTGTACAGGCACAGCTGCCCATGCAGCTTCAACACGATACCACAGTTCATGAAGAGTAGTGACTGGCGTATTCTGACGAGCCAGCTGCTCGGCCTCCATTGACCAGACGTTTTCAATTGGTGAGAGATCTGGAGAATGTGCTGCCGAAGTCGAACATTTTCTGTGTCCAGAAAGGCCCGTACAGGACCTGCAACATGCGGTCGTGCGTTATCCTGCTGAAATGTAGGGTGTCGCAGGGATCGAATGAAGGGTAGAGCCATGGGTCGTAACACATCTGAAATGTAACATCGACTGTTCAAAGTGCCTTCAAATCGAACAAGAGGTGACCGAGACGTGTAACCAATGGCACCCCATACCATCACGCCGCGTGATACGCCAGTATGGCGATGACTAATACACGCTTCCAATGTGCGTTCACCGCGATGTCGCCAAGCACGGATGCGACCATCATGATGCTGTACACAGAACATGGATTCATCCAAAAGATTGTCCGCAGCTCATGGTCGTGCGGTAGCGTTCTCGCTTCCCACGCCCGGGTTCCCGGGTTCGATTCCCGGTGGGGTCAGGGATTTTCCCTGCCTCGTGATGACTGGGTGTTGTGTGCTGTCCTTAGGTTAGTTAGGTTTATGTAGTTCTAAGTTCTAGGGGACTGATGACCATAGATGTTAAGTCCCATAGTGCTCAGAGCCATTTAGCCATCCGAAAAATTGACATTTTGCCATTCGTGCACGCAGGTTCGTCGTTGAGTAGACCATCGCAGGCACTCCTGTCTGTGATGCAGCGCCATGGGTAACCGCAGACATAGTCTCCGAGCTGACAGTCCATGATGCTGCAGAACGTCGTCGAACTGTTAGTGTAGATGGTTGTTGTCTCGCAAACGTCCCCATCTGTTGACTCAGGGATCGAGACGTGGCATCACGATCTGTTCCGGCCATACGGATAAGATGCCTGTCATCTCGACTGCTAGTGATCCGAGGCCGTTGGGATACAGCACGGCGTTCCGTATTACCCTCCTGAACCCACCCATTCCATATTCTGCTAACAGTCAATGGATCTCGACCAACGTGAGCAGCAATGTCGATATACGATAAACCGCAATCGCGATAGGCTACAATCCGACCTTTATCAAAGTCGGAAACGTGATGGTACGCAATTTTACTCCTTACACGAGGCCTCACAAGAACATTTCACCAGGCAACGCCAGTCAACTGCTGTTTGTGTATGAGAAATCGGTTGGAAACTTTCCTCATGTCAGCACGTTGTCGGTGCCGCCACCGGCGCCAACCTCGTGTGAATACTCTGAAAAGCTAATCATTTGCATATCACAGCATCTTTTTCCTGTCGGTTAAATTTCGCGTCTGTAGCACGTCATCCTAGTGGTATAGTAGTTTTAATGGCCAGTAGTGTACTTTCAGAAAAACTTCCTGACACTTAAATCTTTACTCGATGTTAACAAATTTCTCTTCTATCTAATCTATTCTAATCTAATTCCCTCAGCATCACTTGATTTAATTCGACTGCTCTCCATTATCCTCGTTTTGCTTTTGTTGACGTTCATCTTATATTCTCCTTTCAAGACATTGTCCATTATTACAATGTCGTCGGCAAACCTCTAGGTTTTTATTTCTTCTTTCTGGATTTTAATTCCTCCTCCAAATTTTTCTTTCCTTTCCTTTCCCGCTTGCTCAGTGTACAGATTGAATAACATCTGGGATAGGTTACAACCCTGTCTCACTCCCTTCACAACCACTGCCTCCCTTTCATGCCCCTCGGTTCTTATAACTGCCATCTGATTTCTGTACAAATTGTAAATAGCCTTTCGGTACCTATATTTTACGCCTGCCACCTTCAGCCTTACTCCGAACAAGCCCTAATTTCTCGTATCTTATCTTCGTGGTAATTATGCGTATTTTATGTTAGAAGCAACAGAATCACTCTGCAGTTTTTAAATTTTCTCAGTAGTGTTCCTCGAAAAGAATGTTGCCTTCCCTCCAGTGATTCCCATTTGAGTTTCCGAGGCACCTGCGCCCTTTCGTTGTTCCCAGAACCTACACCAGTAAAGAGGCCTTTTTCGCTCTCTTCGGCTGATGAGCTTCCCTTCACCCAGCTGCATCCGTAGCTGTCCAACAAATCATTCCACAAAACACAAGCCCAGTCCCGTTGTAAGTAGGCTGTTTAGGTTTTTATGTTGGTAACGCCACGTAGCGCTCTATATGAAAATGACTGACTGTGCGGTGTGCAGTCTGTGGCTGGTCTGCATTGTTGGAATTTGCCATTGTAGTGTTGGGCAGTTGGCTGTTAACAGCGCGTAGCGTTGCGCAGTTGGAGGTGAGCCGCCAGAAGTGGTGGTTGTGGGGAGAGAGATGGCGGAGTTTTGAGAGCGGATGATCTGGACGTGTGTCCATCAGAGACAGTAATTTTGTAAGACTGGATGTCATGATATATATATATATATATATATATATATATATATATATATATATATAATGACTTTTGAACACTATTAAGGTAAATACATTGTTTGTTCTTCATCAAAATCTTTAATTTGCTAACTATGCCTGTCAGTAGTTAGTGACTTCAGTAGTTAGAATCTTTTATTTAGCTGGCAGTATTGGCGCTCACTTTATTGCACTAGTTCGAGTAACGAAGATTTTTGTGAGGTAAGTGATTTGTGAAAGGTATAGGTTATTGTTAGTCAGGGCCATTCTTTTGTAGGGATTTTTGGAAGTCAGATTGCGTTGCGCTAAAAAATTGTGTGTCAGTTTAAGCACAGTCATTTATAAATTTTCTAAGGGGACGTTTCACCGTCACCTCGAATTGCTCTGTGCAATTCGATACCAATGAACTCAGTACCTAACCACTGCCGGCCGTTGTGGCCGAGCGGTTCTAGGCGCTATAGTCTGGAACCGCGCGACCGCTACGGTCGCAGGTGCCAATCTTACTTTGGACATGGATGTGTGTGATGTCCTTAGGTTAGTTAGGTTTAAGTAGTTCTACGTTCTAGGGGACTGATGACCTCAGCAGTTAAGTCCCATAGTGCTTGAACCAACCTAACCACTCTCAACCCTCTGTAATGAGTGTGATACTAATCATAGTGCGTTCCTAACTAGATATAATTGTCCTAATTGTATACACCCGCGTTATGTGAATAACTAAAGACAGAGAAAGGTGACACCCAAAGGACTTACCTTCTTTCACAAACCTCCACTTGTAGTAAATTTTTAGGTGGGGAATGTCGCACTTAAAACATGGAAGTGGGAGACAGACAAACTAAATAAAATTTGAATTTCTCATTAACAGTTATATTAATCAGTCTGAATAAATATGGGAAAAGGAGGTTAACTTTCTCAACTTCAGCCAAAAAATAAAAAATAAAAAAACAGCAGATATTTTATGCAATTACATGTTCTGTCCTTATATATATAGTTATAAGAAAACATAAAATGTTGATGAATTACACTGAAAGGACTCTTATTTCAAAGTTTTAAATGCCTTTTTTTACACATTTTGAGGTGTAATTTGTATTTCACAGCATGTTCCTTTATTTTACATATTTTAATATTATTGGGGAATTATTATACATTTTCGTAAGTCCCATACCTTTTCGTTACACGGCAAGAAACGAAGAAAAAGTTTCATTATAGTGTTTCTGGTATTGTCATCAATCGCGTTACACTTAAAGTTAAATTGCACAAGATCGATGCGAACGACAATGATTCACTTTAAATTCTTTCCTCTCCTGTTCACAATGTTCACAATGTGTAACAGTCAGTTCCTTTTAAGTTAACCACGGCGCTGCATAGGTTGCGGGGAACATACCCTGGAACGAACTTCAGCTACCTGAATTCAAACATTTCTTACAGAAATATTGCTACAGCAACATTCCCGACTAGTCCGCTCTCAGGAAGAATTACCTGAATTATTGCTACGTTGACATATTACAAACAGCGTGGGATGACATTGGCAGATCACGTATATGGATTTCCTATGGTGAGGCAACGGATGCTGTAAGCCGTTTTATCGCTAATCTAATTGTGGGCACGTTGGACTCGGAGGCTGCATCTAAATCTTATTTAATTTATTGCAAACCTTTGGAATCAACGAATAGTTCAACAATTATTAGATTAATTAATGTTGGATTTAAGATACAGTGTCCAGACGGAGTAAAAAAAGAGAGGGTTTCACTGATGTGCCGAGATGCAGCTAGATACATGTTGAAAGCGGAGCAATCGCTTAAGGTATTTCAAGCAAAATTAGTGCATGTTTCTTGTAAGACTCTCGCAATGCAACGCGAGGCAGAGACATTCAGACACCAATTCACGGAGGTTAATTCACTGATATTAGCAGCAAGAGACCTGAAAGGTCTTTATCGTGTACAGTGCTACATGTACACTCATGGTCCAGAATAGCGGAACAGTGGAACACCTCAGGGGTGACTGTCAAACGCCGTTTACTACGGCATGGGTTACGTGCGTGTCATCCACCTCTCCGCCTATATTTGACGAATGTGCAGAATCATGCTAGACAGCAATGGTGTGTGGAACGACGTCACTTGGGAAAAGTATGGTATCAGATATTGTTTTCAGAGGAATCCAGATTCTGTTTTTTTGAATTTTGGTTCACCGCAGACGGGGGCAGCGGTATCACAGTGACCGCATTCGCAAAAGACGTAAAGCGCCAACTCAAGGTCTTATAGTGTGAGGTGCCACTGGGTACAGTCACAAATCACAGTTGAGGCGTGTCCAGGCACAGTGACCAGTGTGACCTACGTGAATGCCATCCTGCGACCTGTAGCCATACCGTTTCTGCACAACACACCACACGCCATTTTACAGCAGTAGAATGCACGACCACATGTTGCTGCATGGACACTTGTCTTCTTGGTGTCACAGGATGTCAGCCTTTTGCCCTGGCCCGCCAGATCACCAGACTTGTCGCCAATCGAAAATGTGTGGGATATGGTGAAACAGCGGGTGCAGCGCTTTAACCCAGTGCCAGCCACCACAGATGAGATTTGGAACCAGGTGAATGCAGCTTGGATGGCTGTACCTTAGGACGCCTTCCGCGCTTTGTACGTGTTGATCCCATCACGCATGGAACAACTTACCAGGACGCTTGGCGGATCCTGCCCCTACTAGACAACAAGACACGTGCTGATCTGAAGTGACTGAAATGCTAATCATTTATGCAGAACATGCTAACTGTGGTGTCACCGCCAGACACCACACTTGCTAGGTGGTAGCTTTAAATCGGCCGCGGTCCATTAGTACATGTCGGACCCGCGTGTCACCACTGTCAGTGATCACAGACCGAGCGCCACCACACGGCAGGTCTCGAGAGACTTACGAGCACTCGCCCCAGTTGTACGGACGACTTAGCTAGCGATGCACACTGACGAAGCCTCGCTCATTTGCAGAGCAGATAGTTAGAATAGCCTTCAGCTAAGTCAATGGCTACGACCTAGCAAGGCGCCATAGCAATTGATAGTTACCGTATGAAGCATGTCTCATCAAGAAGGATGTATACTAATGATGGATTAAAGTTAAGTATTCCAGAAGCTACGTACTTTTCTTTATAGCATTCATTACGTATCCTGTTTCAGACCTCACGCCATCCTGCGTGAGCTTATAGCGTGCATTTCGGCCTTCTCTAGCTATACAACACTAACCTACACATTCTCTGAATATGAACGTCCTATCTCTAGTCGTTCAGGGTGTTCTGCTTTTTCTAAATATGAGTGTACAAATCTACATGATGTACCTCTGCCCCCAGAGCCAGTGATGACAAGGTGGACAATGTGGATTTCACCCGCGATTTTCTACAGTAAGCACTTTGAAGCTGTGAGGTCAGCGAAGGAGAACCTTTCTTCTGATTCTACAGAGACTGTGATTCAATCCTTGTTAGCATTCAACAATTCTAAAGCGCCCAGTTCAGTTCCACACATCGTACGTCACTTCAGCTGGCTTCGTTATAGTACCAAGAACCGGAGACTTCAAGTCTGTCTCTCGAAGAGGCTGTGGGAATAACGGAAGACGCAGTTCGGAGTGATTGTGTTGTACCAGCTGACGTGGGTGGTTTAGTTTCCAGTAAACTGCAATCTGTGGTGCATAAGAACCCTGGATTCTCAAATCTTGTGATTTTGTTTCACTTATTTAATGGTAAAATTGTAGAACCCCCCGAGACACCGAGAATATTATTACTAGCAACCCCCCCCCCTCCCCGCCCCAAAGCAAGCACTCCGTCTTCAGGCCACAAGTGGCCCATCGGGACCATCCAACCGCCGTGTCATCCTCAGCTGAGGATGTGGATAGGAGGGTCGTGTGATCGGCACACCGCTCTCCTGGTCGTTACTATGGTCTTCTGTGACCGAAGTCGCAACTATTCGGTCGAGTAGCTCCTCAATTGGCATCACGAGGCTGAGTGCACCCCGAAAAACGGCAACAGGGTATGGCGACCCGGATGGTCACCCATCCAAGTGCCGGCCACACCCGTCAGCGCTTAACTTCGGTGATCTGACGGGAACCAGTGTATCCACTGCGGCAAGGCCATTGCCCATTCCTAGCAAATATCTTTTTATAAATGTGCACAGTTGGCTTCTTGTGAAGATGAGCGATCTTTCTTTGTTTATAAAAAAAATTGTCAGACAGAAGACTGTACGCGCCAACAGAACATTAGGGTAAGTATTGTGGATTCCTTTTCTTTGTGACTTAAGTGCCTGAATAGGAGACACTTGTACTTCAGTGTTTTGTAGTGGAAGTGGACTGATTAAGAATTAACATACACTCCTGGAAATGGAAAAAAGAACACATTGACACCGGTGTGTCAGACCCACCATACTTGCTCCGAACACTGCGAGAGGGCTGTACAAGCAATGATCACACGCACGGCACAGCGGACACACCAGGAACCGCGGTGTTGGCCGTCGAATGGCGCTAGCTGCGCAGCATTTGTGCACCGCCGCCGTCAGTGTCAGCCAGTTTGCCGTGGCATACGGAGCTCCATCGCAGTCTTTAACACTGGTAGCATGCCGCGACAGCGTGGACGTGAACCGTATGTGCAGTTGACGGACTTTGAGCGAGGGCGTATAGTGGGCATGCGGGAGGCCGGGTGGACGTACCGCCGAATTGCTCAACACGTGGGGCGTGAGGTCTCCACAGTACATCGATGTTGTCGCCAGTGGTCGGCGGAAGGTGCACGTGCCCGTCGACCTGGGACCGGACCGCAGCGACGCACGGATGCACGCCAAGACCGTAGGATCCTACGCAGTGCCGTAGGGGACCGCACCGCCACTTCCCAGCAAATTAGGGACACTGTTGCTCCTGGGGTATCGGCGAGGACCATTCGCAACCGTCTCCATGAAGCTGGGCTACGGTCCCGCACACCGTTAGGCCGTCTTCCGCTCACGCCCCAACATCGTGCAGCCCGCCTCCAGTGGTGTCGCGACAGGCGTGAATGGATGGACGAATGGAGACGTGTCGTCTTCAGCGATGAGAGTCGCTTCTACCTTGGTGCCAATGATGGTCGTATGCGTGTTTGGCGCCGTGCAGGTGAGCGCCACAATCAGGACTGCATACGACCGAGGCACACAGGGCCAACACCCGGCATCATGGTGTGGGGAGCGATCTCCTACACTGGCCGTACACCACTGGTGATCGTCGAGGGGACACTGAATAGTGCACGGTACATCCAAACCGTCATCGAACCCATCGTTCTACCATTCCTAGACCGGCAAGGGAACTTGCTGTTCCAACAGGACAATGCACGTCCGCATGTATCCCGTGCCACCCAACGTGCTCTAGAAGGTGTAAGTCAACTACCCTGGCCAGCAAGATCTCCGGATCTGTCCCTCATTGAGCATGTTTGGGACTGGATGAAGCGTCGTCTCACGCGGTCTGCACGTCCAGCACGAACGCTGGTCCAACTGAGGCGCCAGGTGGAAATGGCATGGCAAGCCGTTCCACAGGACTACATCCAGCATCTCTACGATCGTCTCCATGGGAGAATAGCAGCCTGCATTGCTGCGAAAGGTGGATATACACTGCACTAGTGCCGACATTGTGCATGCTCTGTTGCCTGTGTCTATGTGCCTGTGGTTCTGTCAGTGTGATCATGTGATGTATTTGACCCCAGGAATGTGTCAATAAAGTTTCCCCTTCCTGGGACAATGAATTCACGGTGTTCTTATTTCAATTTCCAGGAGTGTAGATACGTGACTAATCTACATGTGAACTTACATTCTCTAGCAAAAAAATAAAATTTTGAATTTTACATATAATTTCCTCATACGTATTTATTTACATATGTCACCAGTTTTGGTTACGTATTTGTATACGTATTTCTTAATTTGATATTACATGAAATCTGGGCTCTAAATAATAATCACCATTTAACACACAAATACCCTCAGGGATCCCAACAGAAATTCACACACATCAATCAAGGTCATGCTAGATTTGCAAACATTTAATGTACAGGACCGAATGGTTTCTGCAAGCATCACAAACACTCATTCCGACAGTTAAACACAAATGGAACTTATCCAGAATTACAGCACATTGAATTCTTTACTGATAAGAGAGTAGAATTTTCTTCTATAGTTCAAAATTATGCCAAGGATACTCCCTGGTTACAAACAGAAGAAGAACAAAAGTATTTAAATTGATTGAAGGTAAAAACACGTTTGATTATCCCACTTCCATCAACATTCATACACACAAGGTACAGACAGTAAAATTTTGTGTGTGACAATTGAAGTGTAGTATGTACAAACAACAAAGTGGACAAATCTGTGAGTACAAGCTGCAAATCAAGGAGCATGCGGACCAAAATATGAACATACAATTAAATGCAAACAAACAAATGTATGGGTTATGTGTGAAATGTGACGTGCGTAAAGAGCACACTAAAGTTCCCAGGTACACACGTACCAGCTGTAAATCACAGTGTTTGGACAAAAAATAACACAAAAATAAATGCAAACGAACAATTGTGTAAGTAACATTTGTGACTGCATATTGTGTCAATGGAATAAATCATTTGAACTGTGTATTGACAATCATAAGTAGCTAATTTAGAATGAAGCAATTGTTATTCAAAAATTGTTAACTACACAGAGAACAAACAACAGTTGTAGTGTCTGTGACTTCATAGTAAATACAAAAATTAATGAGCAAAGGTATCATGTGTCAGATGTGATTACCTCATACATAAATTTAAAAATCGTGTCTATTGTAACAAAAATACAAAAATACGAGGTAATGTGTTATAAGCAAAAAAAACAAAAATAGTACAAATAAATTGTTAAAAAGTTCAACCTCGAAAAATTATATTCATGGCGTGTAAGTGATAGCAAGACGTTTTGAAAAACTCAACAATTGTGACTGCAGCAATAAGAAAGCGTCACATGACTTCACAATATCCACTCCTCACTTCACTCCACATGTCACTTTCATTTAAACTAGCCGTCAAAGCGGAGATGGATACGCGGGACAGACGTATTGTTCAGAGCTTGTGAGCAGCAGCAAGGATCTCCTTGCAGTTGCGCCAGTGAGTATTGGACAGCAGAGGGCAGTAGTAGCCATCCTTCCTTTCTGTCAATGACAGAATGTATACGAAGACAGTAACTTGTTCTCGAAAGAACAGTTACTGTTGATGACCGTGCAACTTTTCTCTGGAATAAATGATGACTAACTGACAACCTCAGCTGCCGACAGGTGTTGTTGATATACCTCGATGTGGACATCAACAACACCTCTCAGCAGCTGAAGTTGTCAGTTAGTCATCATTTATTCCAGGGAAAAGCTGCACGGTCATCAACAGTAACTGTTCTTTCGAGAACAAGTTACTGTCTTCGTATATATAGTTAAAGGCTACCCAGCCATTGACCTTTGTCTGTGCGAATGCGCACAGGTTGCCCAAACTCTTACGGGAATCGCCAAAGCGTGCGCGAGTAATGAGTGGGTGGGTTGGCTGGCTCTGAGCACTATGGGACTCAACATCTTAGGTCATAAGTCCCCTAGAACTTAGAACTACTTAAACCTAACTAACCTAAGGACATCACACACACCCATGCCCGAGGCAGGATTCGAACCTGCGACCGTAGCAGCCCCGCGGTTCCGGACTGCAGCGCCAGAACCGCACGGCCACCGCGGCCGGCTGAGTGGGTGGGCAAATTTCTATAAGGTACAATACATATATAGAATTGTGGACAGTTGGGAATGTGAGTCTCACGGGTAGCGTGCACGGGAGAAGTCCCTGCAGTCGCGCTATTCATCTGTGTCCTCGGTGGCTCAGATGGATAGAGCGTCTGCCATGTAAGCTGGAGGTCCCGGGTTCGAGTCCCGGTCGGGGCACACATTTTCAGCTGTCCACATCGAGGTATATCAACAACACCTGTCGGCAGCTGAGGTTGTCAGTTAGTCATCATTTAATGACGGAATGGACTGGGTCTATTGGTTCTTGTCGCGAAACGGGCAGCACAGCATTCTGGAGTTGCAATTATGACATTTTGACACACAGCAGGATTGACTCAACATATTCGTTCTCTGTCAGCAGCCTGTCTACATTGTAGTTCTTGAAGTTCACCTTCTCGCTTGTGATTAGCTCACAAGATTGGCATTAAGGTATTCATAGCTCCATGAGGAGCAAAGTGTATGCAGTAAAGTGGAGTAGCGCAACAGGCATGTTGTTGCTATCCAAGTGCAATTTGATTATTAGTTAGTCCTCCTCTGTTCCATTTTCATAGCTGTTAGAAATTGATATTGTCAGAAGGAGAAAAAATAGATGCGCTTTATACAGCAAAGCGCCAAAGAAGCTGGTATAGGCATGGTCTATTCAAATACAGAGATATGTAAGCAGTCAGAGTACGCACTGCGGTCGGCAACCCCTATATAAGACAACAAGTGTTTGGCGTAGTTGTTAGATCGGTTACAGTTGCTAAATGGCAAGTTATCGAGGTTTAAGTGAGTTTGAACGTGGTGTTGCAGTCGGCGCAAGAGGGATGGGACACAGCATCTCCGAGGTAGCGATAAAGTGGGGATTTTCCCGCACGACCATTTCACGAGTGTACCGTGAATATCAGGAATCCTATAAAACATCAAACCTCTAACATCGCTGCGGCCGGAGATAGATCCTGCGAGAATGGGACCAACAACGACTGAAGAGAATCGTTCAACGTGACAGAAGTGCAACCCTTCCGTAAATTGCTGCAGATTTCAGTGCTGGGCCATCAACAAGGGTCAGCGTGCAAACCATTCGACGAAACATTTTGGGAACTGGCTTTCGGAGCAGAAGACCCACTCGTGTACCCTTGACAACTACACGACACAAAGCTTTACGCCTCGCCTTGGCCCGTCGTTACCGACATTGGACTCTTGTTTGCTGGTAACATGTTGCCTGGCCCAAAGAGTCCCCGTTTCAAATCGTATCGAGCGGATGGACGTGTACGGGTATGGAGACAATCGCATGAATCCATGGACCTTCATGTCAGCAAGGGGCTGTTCAAGGTGGTGGAGGCTCTGTAATGGTGTGGGGCGTCTGCAGTTGCAGTAATATGGGACCCCTGATAACGCCTAGATACGACTCTGGCATGTGATACATACGTAAGCATCGTGTCTGATCACCTGTATCAGTTCATGTCCATTGTGCATTCTGACAGACTGGGGCAATTCTAACAGGACAATTCGACTCCCCACACCTCCAGAATTGGTACAGAGTGGCTCCAGGAACTCTCTTCTGAGTTTAAAAACTGGCCACCAAACTCCCTAGACATGAACATTATTGAGCACATCTGGGATGCCTTGCAATGTGCTGTTACGTACTCTTACAGAATTATGGGCAGCCCTGCAGGATCCAAGGTGTCCATTCCCTCCAGTACTACTTCAGACATTAGTCGAGTCCATGCCACGTTATGTTGTGGCACTTCTGTGTACTCGCGGGGGCACTACACGATATTAAGCAGGTGTAACATTTTCTTTGGCTCTTCAGCGTAGATTATTTAATAGTGCACAACAGCATTTGACTACAGTCTGGCCGAACGTATGAATCACAAGAACTCAGTTATCAACAAGGTCTGAATGTGCAATCCAGGACGTCAATACAGAAAACTGTCCCTGTACTGGGTTCTGGTGAAGCCTTGTCAAAGAGATGTTCAGCTTCTCAGGAATCCTCCAGACACTGTCGAGCCAAAGGGATATGCTATGTGGCTGCTCTGCTCCAGGTGCCAGGTGGTCTGTTCTGTCCTGTATTTGTCAACAACAGATCGTCCCTCTGGGACATTCATCCTCATTCAGGTTCTGTCTCTCTCTGAAACCACTCAGGTAGTCAAGGCCACATGTCTCGAGAGTCCATCGAAAGCCGCAGTCAGTCACCCAGAATGTGGGTCAATGGCCTGCTATCAGGTGGGTCGTCTCCTGACCCCACCACTTTGCTGTTGAAATGCCTGCCCGTCTATGCCAGGCTGGCTGTACGTGTCACGTGTCCTTAAAGCAAAGGGGCAGATCCAAGTCGGTACATACCTCACATATGCCATATCTTCGATTGAGATACAACAATTTTACATAAAATTGTAAACGAACAACCAATGAATATGACAATATGCAAAAAATGAATTCATTTAGATCTAATAAAAACGTACATAAATGTAAGTGGTTATAAACTATGTAGAATAGGTAGACAGTGGTCCTTAAGTACAAAATCGGGCTTTAAGTGTGTAAGGTGTGAAAGTTTAGTGATTGTTTATGGTTTAGTGAACACACGCAACCCGTTATTGACCATGCGACAATGTGTGTACATGAAGCTAACATATCTCACCCACATATTTACCATCACCTCTTAAGAACTAAGTTGAACTGTTTCCCATCGTCATTGATACCAGTTTTACCTATGCTAAAATACAACTAAAGGAAGGTGCAATTATATAAAACTACAATGCATCAGCTCAGTTACTCTATGACACCATTCAAACCTCTCATGAGTTGAACATTCTCTGTGGATATGTACACAGTCAGAAATACCAGCTGCACAAACTGGGAACATTTTCTCTCACACACAAACAACAACACCGGACCAAAATATTACATTAAACCAACATGAGGAGATTATTTGTGATATTAGTCACGCCACTGTGTTGATAAGAAGTCAAAAATTATAATTGTAAACCTGTGGTCACATACCTTCAACTAAAACGTACTCATAACTTTCGTATGGCTAGATTACATTGGTTACAAAACCCTTGTTCCGGTTCACCGATGTCCTGGCATAATTAGTGGCGTGAAATGGGATGCCCATTTCTCAGTAACTGCCAACCTCACATTTCCAGCTTCCTAAAACTCATAGTCCTGCATCAACGACATCATGTCAACTCTCAAATACAAAACTTTAATTTGATGTTCTTAGATCTCTGCTCACAGTTGGTATGCTCTTAGGAAAGACTCCTGCCGTTCATAGTGTGTGGTCTGCGTGATCCCTACACTCGGTCAAACAGTTTCTTTCAGGGTACCTAGTAAGTCACCATGTTGAATGCCTTGCACTGTCTGTGCAACCAATCTCAGAACTCCACTAAAAAGAAACCGACCACCTCGCACATGTAGTGTGATATGGGTCACTCACAAGAATACTCTATGATCAGTGTCCTACACTACGTTAGCATGGATCAAACTCAACAACTGAGATTGCGTCATATACGCATCCATGGCATGGGCGCAATAAAAATGCCTATGAAAACACAACATGGGCAAACACGCAACTAAGGTGTGGGCAGTTACAGCAATTGAACAGCAATGACTCTAACCAAAAGTGAAAGAGGACTATGTCTTGGAAAGGAAAACGACACGGACCCCCCAAACCTGGAGTAAATGAAAAAAAAAATTCTCATTTTAGCTGATACAAAGAACGACATAACAGAAAGAGTACAGCTCCATATGACCTTTGTCACTTAGTTTGATCACAAAAATAACTCTGGTAAGTCTGCAGCATATCCTCTCATCTTCTTTATCAGCACAATACTATCAACAAGCAAATATGGAAATTATACTTCAAAACCTGATTCTTTCTGACTGAATGAGACCACAATTAATTAATCATCATAACCCTAGGATGGTACTGGTTAGTATTTAAAAGCAGCCACATATTAACGCTAAAGATTCTTACTAAACAACAACAAGTAGACTAAAACAAAGTAACTTGATCTTAATTGTATAATCTCTCTTTACCCGACAAAAGACTTGATGTGACAAATGTGATGAAGTCCCATTGACTTGTTACTTTTAATATATTCCAGCTCTACCGCATTCAGGGGTGCATACATCGGATGTGCACAGGTCCAGTGTAAACTCAGAAAAATTCACGGCAAATCTGTTTCTGTTTATTCGAGAGCCTGAAAGACTTCACAGGGACTTTCCGCCCAACATCGACTTTGTGCACTTGCACCGTCTTGTCAGACTGCTCCTTCCATTTCCTGGCTGCTATTTGCATCTTGTGGAGTGCCTGCTCGACGGCAACCCAAGATCAGGGAGTCTTCTTGCCAGTGATGTGGCAGGGTCGTGGTGATGCTAATACGGTCATATTTATAAATCTCTTGTAGAAATTAACTATCCCAAGAAAGCCTCTGACTTGTTTTTTCGTTGTCAGTATGACAAACTTTGCAATAGCCTTAATATTTTCCGGGTACGGAGAGATCCCTTCTGCCGTAAATACGTCTCCATGAAATTTGACTCGCGAAGTCCCGAAACATGACTTACTGATGTTTGCTGTCACATTGTGTTCTTTGAAATTTTGTAGGACCTGATTCAGGATTTTATTATAATCATCCCACGCTGCTTCTGCTATCGAGAGATCAAGCACATAATTGTGACACGCTGTTTAAGAGAATTGTTCTGAACACTGTCCAACATTTATATAAAGGCAGCTGAAGGTATGTTATCACTCTAATGCCTAACCCGTAAGATTTATGGGTCTAGGGGTCACGCCAGGCCCATAAATTTTACCGGCCGCTGTATTTAATTTAGTACAAAACACTGCAACGTTACTTTAACAGGTTTTGACAGTGTTACACGTTTTACAGATTTCTAAAACAAAATGCTTCCATATATGGCACTGCTGTATGGTATTGTTTAAAGAATAGAGTTAAAAACAGAATGGAGCTATCATTATGTCACAAACTTGAAGCCGAGGTCTGCCGTCTTATGTAGCCCATAAACATTAGGTTCACCGCATTTATACCTCCAAGGTACTTCCCTGTGACTTCACCCTGGCGTGCCCATGCCCACTTTCAACATTTGGGGGTAATTATCGATTTTTGTTGTCATATCTCAAACAACACCTGGTGCTGTGGTTGTGTGGAGATGTACTCGTTTCGTAAAAAATGCCAGCTTGCGTCATGTACAGGTGCACTAATCGATTTGATCGTAATCTGAAGTTTAAAGGAATTACATTTCACTCCAAAGTGGAGCCTTCAAGCAATACACTTTTATTGTAGTTGTTTTATTTCTGTCGTTTGTATTTATATTTCTTATCAGTTCAACCCACAAAGCTCTCTGGGCTAACAAAGAACACATACCTAAGATTTTTTGCAAACGTGAACATCAAAACTGTTGCGCATACAAGCCCAAAGCTCAAAATGTACGCAAACAAGCATTAGTTTCGGAGATCCAGCTTCATTTTCTACCGATACAAATACAATAAAAGTGGAATTATATGGATTACGAAAGTATCCTTCACATCACAAACCTTCCATTCTTGGTTATTCGAAATATATCAAGAAAAAACAAGTTACATTAACGGGACTTAACGTGTCTTATTACCAGAGCAAATACGCGTTTAAGAACAGGAAAACTTTCCAAGTTGCCTTCCTAACCCCACGTTATTTACACAAGATCAGTAATTTTTAGTATTGAAAAAGAGCTGTTGCATGTACACAACAGAAATAATGAACGAGAAGAAGTCGTATACAGTAGTCTACTAATGTTTTGGGCTATTTGAGATAGCTGCAGGCCTTGCCCACTCTGCCTTCAAAACTACATACAGCGTAAGTCTAAACTGACACCCCCTTCTATTTTTATTTCTATGGTTTACAGCGTTAGCTTCGAGTTAAAATTTGTCTTTGCGTTCTCAGTATTCCTTGTATCGTGATTTTATTAGTAATCATCTTTCAGCAAGGTTCATTAGATTCAGGAATCGCGGATTTGATTAACGGTAGGGACACTCCAGATAATGAAGAGTGTGATTCAGAAGATTTTGAATGTAGTGGTGTTTTTGAAGGTACATATTCACTAGTTTGCAACAGAATACCACTGCTCAAAATTGTGCAGCACACAAATTTTTGTGTACTGTGTGCAGTTCCAGAATTAAAAAAGAGAGTGACAAGGCTTCTCTCAAACAACCATGCTACTAGTGTGAAGGGTGTGATGTTGTACTATGCCTGGAACCTTGTTCCAAAATTTTCTACGTTAAAAACGATATGATTCCGTGTGAAATTTATGTGGAATAACTGTAAACAGACAGTAAGATATAATGTAATACCATAAAATTAGTTAAAAATAAATTAAAGTTTGAGTTTTTTCTTCATATGACTTTTCTAAATTCTAAAAAACGCCTAAGTGATCTACTACTATAACTCAAAACTATGAATTCCAGTGAAGTTTCTTTCAGATAGTATTAAAGCAAAAAACCACAGCTTTAATATGGTACTAAATGAGCCACTATCAAAGAAGCAGATTTTATTCAATGACTTCTTAAATGTTGGTGAAACTGCCTGGTCTCTATGGATGGGTACATAAAATAGGCCTGATGCTGAAAGTGTTAACCCAAATGTTAGGCACCTGATTGATAGCCTCTAACAAATGCCAGGAACACATATTTTCGACAATCTGGGTGCAGTGGTATCTGCAGTAGCTGTACCACAAGTCAATTGACCAAAATACAGTCACTCGATGATAATTTTGTAGAAGTTCTTCTAATTTCTCTTGCCTGTCAGTCTCTGGCTTCAATACCGAATTTATTTGTCATGAATCTAAGACAAGTTGTACAGAACCATCTTTTTTCTCCACCACTTTGAGAGTATGTAGATGTAGCAGGCTTAATTATACCATCATCTAACATTGTGTGATTTCAACAAACACTTTGTACTTGTACATGAAGGATATGGGATATGGTGATACAAAAATTTCTTGTGCTTCCATAAGCAGAGTGCATACTGAACGTTCTTCTTAGTGTCAATCTTCAGTAAAAATAGCTTTGCATTGGCTAACATAATGTTTCATAAATCCTCTCTCTCTTTCCCCGTAATGTCCTGCAGTTTCTGTATCCTTTCTTCAGTTGCATCCTTCACATTTTCTCTCAACTCTTCTTCATCTTGTTCACATAAGTTTTGATTGTAATGTCAGTTTTTTACTTCTTCCTCGTCTCTATCAGCATAACTAAGCTTAAGACAACAGTGCACTCCTCAGATCATATTCAATTGACAGCATTCTTTTGTAACCTGACCTTTCTTCTATAAATATTTAATATGGCTTGTTGTTCATTCAGGAAATCCATGCCAAGAATTAAGTCAATATCCAGATTTGGCAAAACCAAGAAAGTTGTTTTAAGTTTATGTCCCCGACACTTGAACTGTAGGTGGGATAGGAGTTGTACCTCCATGCCTTTGACAATTAATGCACCTTTTATCCTCGTCTTTCTGAGTGACGTAACTGGCCAACAATGATGCTCTGTACCTTTTCATATGCTGTTTCTGATTGACTGTGATGTGGTTACCACTGTCTAAAATACCCTTCAGTCCCACATTTCCTATCGTAACCTGTACAATAAGATGTAGATCCTGTCTTGCGACTTCTCATTTTCTTCTGACAATAGCTGGTCTATGTCTTTATATTCCAACAAGCTTATTTAGGTCCTTCTGGTTACTGATGTGGATGCATTGGGAGCCTGTCCCACGTCTACATTCTGCCAATGTGTGACAGGTTCCCCTTATGGCGTTCGATTGACAGGTTTGGAGGGTATGTTTCTACAATTTCCGTATGCTGATGTCTCTCACCTGGTCCTCACTAGTTTTGCTCAAAATTCTGATTGTTATTCACCCTCCCCTCCCCCACCCCCCAATAAAATTATTCCAGTGGCTTCCCTCAACTGGTTGTACCTCTGCTTGCAGTTTGCCATAATTGTGTCCTCCTTATGATCCATTCCTATTGTTATTCTTCCTATTTGTTTCTCTTTGGGGACTCATGGACATTTCCAAGGTGGTTTTTCCTCTTCTCTCGCATTTTGTTTGCTTCATATGTGAACACTAGCTCTCAAAAAACGCTTTTGTATGCCTCTATGTTATCTCTGCACCTTCTCACTAGTACCTCAATGATAACTTCATGTAGGAAAGCGAATTATTTTGCTTTCACTACACAGCTCACCCCAGGATTTGATTCTTTTTGACTAATGAGTCAACGAATTTCACAGAGCACGTGAAGCCCTATGATGCCAGATTCCTGAACATCATGATCTCTTCTTTTATTCTGTCCTGAGTCTCGCACGACCAGTAACAGGCGAGGAAAGCATCTCCGTATCCCTTGTATGGTCTGCAGGTGGCCGCAATACCTCAGATTTTTTCAGTTACCAACCCTTCCACGTGTTCAGAGATAAATTTTAAATTATATACCCGTGGCAAAGAGGGTGGCATCGACCGTACAAATTGAGCAATCTAAGGCTTTGGGTGCAATGTTTTGCTACTGTCTCGATAGTTCTGGAAATTCTGAACTAAGATAGAGTGCTTATGGTGGAATGCCAATACATTACTTGCTCTTATTCTTTCCGTTGCTTCTGATAAACACATTTCTTCCATATGACGGATGATGCTGTTACACAAATTACTGCTACATCTTCCCACACTATCTTCGTCACTAATGTGTGAGACACATCTCCTGAGTGGCGTACACTTATGTGATGATCCGCGCTCTGAGTACTGTTACAAGACTGGCGCTGCACTCGCTTATTGCGGACACGCAACAGAAGATCAGTCTACTGGGGTCTGTACTATATGTAACGGTTCTGCTATATCGGAATGTAGTCTGCCCCACTCACTTTCTGCTCCATTCCTTTTAGACGATCATTGTCAGCTTTCGTTCTTTTTGCGCTTCTGATTTCCACCTACTTCACACTATCCCGCAGTTCTTTGACATCTTTGATTATATCTGTTGGCTGTGCATTACTGCATGAGTGACCCCCCCCACAATTCTGGCAAGTCTGTCTCCTGCTGGTGTAGTTGATCCATCCTCTCCGAATTTCTTGATATTTCTTCCTGTGTTTCTTTTACTCCTTCTTGCCCTCTTCACGTAGTGTGGGCAGGACCTTCTTCGTTTCACTTGCTATATTTTTTGCCTGCTTTGCGTGTTCCTTCAGTACTATTGCCTCTTTCCTTACTCCTAGTGCTTCCATCCTGATTACTCCTGCATCTTTCTTAGCTGTCAGTTGACTATTTCTTTGGACTCAGTCACTTGTCTTTGATTTCGATTATATTTTTTTTCGATTCTTTCTCGAATTCGTTTCTTTTCTTGCTTTCTTCTTGCGATACCTTCTTTTTTTTCCTGGTTAAAAATTCTAAGATCATGTTAATCTGCCTATTCTCGCCTGTCACTGATTCTGGCATAAATGCGGATGGACTCACTTCACTTTGGCAATATAGAGGTGAAACCGACCTATCATTAATCTTTGCTGAAGCATTCAACTTCAAGATGTTGGGAACCAACTCTTCCTTCATGTTGACTATCATAAAACACACAGTTCAGTTCCTCACAATCTGATCCTACTTTATAAATACTGCTACCACTTCTGTCTGACTGTTCCATACGAAAATTGATCAGGTCTTCATCGGACTTGTCTATCTTCCTGTTTTGATCCTATTCCATGTTAGGAAAACTACTCTTTTTATTCTCTTCGCTCTTTAATCGTGCTTTACTTCTCGTTATCATTCAGGTGACCCTCTAACATATCATTATACGAACGGAATCAATTGCCAACTATCCTTGGGACAACAAAACCTACACTATATTAACACAGATATATTTCAAATGGTTCAAATGGCTCTAAGCACTATGGGACTTAACATCTGAGGTTATCAGTCCCCTAGACTTAGAACTACTTAAACCTAACTAACCTAATGACATCACACACATCCATGCCCGAGGCAGGATTCGAACTTGCGACCGTAGCAGCAGCGCGGTTCCGGACTGAAGCGCCTAGAACCGCTCGGCCACAACGGCTGGCAATCCCTCCAACAGTGAATGATGATGTTATCAACGCTATAAACAACAACATGTGGTGCAGAAACTACAGACCAAAACACTCACACAAAATATTCAGCTAGGGGAAAAAAAAAAAAAAAAAGCATGGTTTCATAAATTCGCACCAGCAACTGTAACTACCACAGATCTAAATGTTCACAATGTTACATAAGAAAACTGACTGGTTATCAAACTGATTTTATATGACTGCAAATCAAATCGAAACCCAATCCCGACAGGCTGTGATTTATACACGATATTACACTGAAGAGCCAAAGAAACTGGTACACATGCCTAATATTGTGTAGGGCCCCCGTGAGCACGCAGAAGTGCCGCAACACGATTAATGTCTGAAGCGGTGCTGGAGGGAATTGACGCCATGAATGCTGTGGGGCTGGCCATAAATCTGTAAGAGTATGAGGGGGTGAGATCTCTTCTGAACAGCACGTTGCAAGGCATCTCATATGTTCAATAATGTTCATATCTGGGGAGTTTGGTGGACAGCGGAAGTGTTTAAACTCAGAAGACTGTTCCTGGTGCCACTATGTAGCTGTTCTGGACGTGTAGGGTGTCGCATTGTCCTGTCGGAATTTCCCAAATCCGTCGGAATGCACAATGGACATGAATGGATGCAGGTGATCAGGCAGGATTCCTTCGTATGTGTCACCTGTCAGAGTCGTATCTAGACGTATCAAGCGTCCCATACCACTGCAACTGCACACGCCCCACACCATTACAGAGCCTCCGCCAGCTTGAACAGTCCCATACTGACATACAGGGTCCATGGATTCCCGAGGTTGTCTCCATAACCGTACACGACCATCCACTCGGTATAAATTGAAACGAAACTCGTCTTACCAGCAACATGTGTCCAGTCATCAACAGTCCAGTGTCGGTGTTGACGGGCCCAGGCGATGCGCACAGCTCTGTGTCGTGCAGTCATCACGGGTACACGAGTGGGCCTTTGGCTCCGAGAGCCCACATCGTTGATGTTTCGCTGAATGGTTCGCATGCTGACACTTGTTGATGGCCCAGCATTGAAATCTGCAGCAATTTGCGGAAGGGTTGCACTTCTGTCACGTTGAACGATTCTCTTGTTCCATCGCTCGTGCGCCGACTATAACAGGTTCAAGCTCACTTAAATATTGATAACCTTCCATTGTAGCAGCAATAATCGATCTAACAACTGCGCCAAACACTTGTTGTCTTATGTAGGCGTAGCAGACCGCAGCGCCGTATTCCGCCTGTTTACATATCTCTGTATTTTAATACGTATGCCTACACCAGTTTCTTCCTCGCATCGTGTAGTTGCCGAAGTTAAAGGAAAAGTGGGTTCAACAATATTGGCCTAACTGCCTCACAAAAATTGCTAGAAAAATTCGGGATCGTGCCGTGGAGCTACAGTTCATAAAAGTTGAGAGGTGGCATGAGCCCCCTCTCATATTTCTTACTCTGAGTAATTCGATTTTCCTCTCTAATTGCATGCGGTGAAATGTTGCTATTCCTTCACACGCGGACTTCCCACGCAGCGTCTCTCGTCACCCGGGTGGTCCGGTGACAGGCGGGTTCTGCTGATCTTGAAAGGGTTAAGCTGACGGGTGTGAGGGAGTCGAGTGGATGCTTTCCAGACGCCGACATTGTCATAAGAGCGGGGTCGACACGCTCACATGGGCCTGACGGAGCGGCTGGGCTAGAGATTCCGTTACTTCGCAGAAACTTTGTGAAAACACTTTCTGGCGCTCAGCTGAGCGCGCCTGTTCGCCTTTTCTAACTTTGTTCTGTCTTGGGTGTTCATTGTCTGAGTTCTCCCTACTGTAGCAGCAATTAATGTTGGGTTGGCTGGGTGTTTCTCTTAAGATTTGAGTTGCAAGGAATTGGCTCCACATACCACTTGGTCATAAATGTCACAAGCTAGTTTATGGACAACTTCACCTTCACAGCATTTATTTGAGTATCCAATTTGACGTATTGTAAATGTTTCATGCGTTTTGTTTATTATTTTGAGTATAGTCATAATAAATCAAATTGTTATTTTGGACAGAACTTTCATTCTGTGGATTGGTAAAGCAACCCTTTCATTTCTCACTATGTTAATGAAACTTTCCTTGATCAAATTAATTTCTATCAAATTAAATTATTGCAGGTGCCAAACTCTTTTCTACTCCACTTGCAGGGTCGATTGCAGTCAGTTGGCGTTTCTTCTTAATCCATGTGCAACAGCAAAAAGTCGGAGTTAGAAAAGGGGGGGCTTAGAACATCATTTCCATATGAAGATTCTAGAAGAATTTAGTGTTAAATACACTGCTATCCCCGGCACCTCGCAAAGTGTCTTCGCAAAGTGTCTTGTAACAGTCGTGTGCCTCTGAACCTTCTACGGCGAAGAACCTCCTTCACCTACACCTCTGTGAAGCTAAACACAATGGAAGATTTACGCAAAAATGACCGATCTGGGGCCATAGCTTAAGTAACACACTCCAAAAAACTACTATTATGTCCCACATAAGTGAACAGAACTAATAAATGACCAAGGAATAATATCTTCTGGTATACGAGATAACATTCAAGATAACGATAGATTTCTTACACGAAGATCAAGTGTGACATGCATTAACAGAAATAAATATTAATTAAATGCAAGCATCTATTTAATTAATTAAATTATGTACTGATGTGTAATTGACGAAGTTATGGATTGGGTGTAATAATTTACTATGCCTACTACTTTAGATATGGATACCGCGATTTAACTGTGTTTACCTTGGTTGACAGTCATAGTGAACTACAAAGCTGTAAACTAGCATGATATGCGTACACTGAACCGCAACTGCTGTAGTATGGAGGTGCATACTGTACACAGTGAGAATTCACCTTTAAGTTTTCTAATACGCCGGAACTACAAAATGCTCAACATGCAAACCATACAGCTGTAGGAGTCTGCAATGCTGTGACCAGCGTGCCCCTGCTTTAACTCTAGCGGTGAACCTCAGTCTCCTTCTCTCGTCCAAGGATCTGTGATCGCATCTCCAGACCAAACCCGACGTTCTAATCTGAATTCGGACTCTTGCCCGAATATACAATACAACTCGCCTCGTGGCAACAGCTTGAATCCGTTTCCTCCATCACTTTAGTATCATTTCCACGTGGATTACTCTTGAAAAATGAAAACTACCTGCTGAAATGTGGCAGCGCTTCTTTACGCAAATCGCACGATTCTCCTCTATCCGTAAAGCCTTTCACCAGTAACAGTGAAATATTTATCCCCCAATCCTATCGCTTTCCGCAACAGTGAACAGATGCCCTCGGGTATTTCTTCTGACGTCACTGTTGGATTCCCATTCAATACACTGTTTCTCTCCTCGTGCGCGAAACCACTTGGCATGGCTATCCTGAAGACAATGTGTCAGGTGTCCCGTCACACTGGCCGATTTCAGCCATCAAGGCGAAATGTTTTCGTGAGCCTTACAGATACTGATTTCTTAGGAAGGTCCACGGAAGAACGTCAGCTGGATACCTGCAGAATATGAAGACTGCACTCGCCTCAGAATGGATCGATTATCAGGGACCACTCCGTTGCAACTCGGCTAAAGAAGTTGTAAAAAAATCTTTGCCGCATGTCTCTGGGACAATGTGCTGTGGCCCACTAAGAGCACATCTCTATACGCGGCTGGGGAATTCCCTACCGTGCTGGCCATGTCGCCAAATTCCCACCGTGTGTGTAAAAACAGCAACCGAGTCTCACAGCCTTGAAGACATACCTGCAAATCCCCCCCTTCCTTGTTCTCTAAACTGACACCAGTAAAGCAGTCTCCAGCCGGTGAGCTTCTCTTTGCCCATTTGCAGCTGTAACTGTCCAACAAAACATTCTACCAAACACAAACCCAGTCCTGTCATCACAAATTACTCCATGCAATTAGATACCAATGACCTTACTATCCAACCACTGTCAACCCTGTTTCGCAAGCATCATATCGGTCACAACGCCTTCCCAATCACATTTAAGTGTGCTAATTGCATACGTCCCTATATATATAAACGATTAAAAGGAAAGAAAGGCGAGTCCAAAGGAATTGCCGTCTTTAACAGTTATCTATAATGTCCCTAAACAACCAAAAATCTGTTAATTTTAATTATCGCGAGAGCTATGTTAATTTTCTTGAAAGAAGTGAAAGTTTCCCGCCCAAGAAATGGCATCAAACATATCACTTCATATCGCCGAAAGCTAATGAACTGGTGGAAAAACTGTTTTTTTTGTCGTTGATAACGAAATTATCTCGCTCAGCAATAGATCTTTCCAAAGTTGTGTTTCGTATTTCGTTTGCTGTGTATTATTCACGGAAAAATTACTTTTGATTACAATTTTGTCATTCTGGAACTCGTAATTAGTACGAAGTTTCAAATTTATAACTCCGGCAAAAATCTTGTAAAAATTATGAAGTTCACATATGTTCTAGATCTCAGTAGTGTCGCCAGACTTGTCAAAAACGAGGTCTTAATTTAATTAGCGCCTGAGTTACGTCTTTTTATTGAAACAGGTCTGTAAAAGTTTCCTACATGAGAATTCACAGGCACAACGCTCTGTGCGGCAGAAGTGGCAACACAATGCAAGCCAACGATTCCAGGCTGTTATTGATGTTGTAAGGTGGCATCATTTTGAGCGACATTACAACTACCACTCAAGAAAGAAGACCCTTTAATAGTATGAACATCGAGACAGGAAACTATTAACGATACTGACATCGGCTAGGGGTCTTAATTTGTAGCAGAATATCTGCAACTTGGGCGATAGTGAAGTGGACGGAGACGGGAGGCTGGCAGGAGAACGGGAAATACACAAGCGTGGCAGGCAGGCCTGAGAGCTGAAGACAACAGCGCCCGTAAGCTACTGGAAACCCCAGGCGGGTGGACCGCGGCTTAGCGGGAGCCACGTGGCCGAGGACGAGGAGAAGACACAGCGGCTCGCTCACAAAACGCGTGGCGGCCTGTAGGTGGTTTTCCCAACGGCCGGAGCGGAAGCTTCTGGAACAGTCTGGAAGCTTCTAGAAGCTTCGGTCGGTTGCAAAAATGAGATTGGTCGGCGCTCTGAAACGAACGCCTTCCAGGAACATGATTGGCCACGCACATTAAAAGGGGGAAGAAAAAAGAACAGGAGCTACGAAAAAGCGTGGCGACTGAGAAACACTTGTTCCTGAGGCGTCGAGGAGAGAGGTTGGTCCTGGCGAGGTGTGCGACCTCGTTACTGGGACGGAGTACTTGTAGCGAGAGCCTGAGGATCGTCTGGTGTTCCACGGCAGCCTGCGGAAGCTTTTGGTGAGGTAGAATCTATGTTATCTCGCTGAGGCGAGAACCTTCGCAGCGATAAGCGTCAGATCACTGTAGTGGTCGTACATTCGCAACGGCGGTTCGGAAAGTAAAGTAAATTGCTGATCACGTGTCTTTTTCGTTCTATGCTGAGGCTTCACGTTTCTAGAAGCGAGTTCAGTTCTAAATATAATTGCAATTTCCGTAGCTGATTTCAGTCTTCCGCGCTTGAATTAACGACCACGAATTTATCACGGGACAGTGCCAGACAGAGCGATTACCAAATGTGAATAGGCAGAACTAAAATGTTGCTCGTACTGTGTAATCTTGTATACAGTAAACTGCAGAAGAATAAAGAATTTAGCACTACTGAGTGTATCATTTCATAGCTAGTACTTTCCTTTGTCATTTTATTATCTCCTTATTTGTGTATTTCATGTTTGCAACCACCTGGTGGAGGCAGTGTTTGTAGGGCAGGACATCTGAACATTCTAGCATATACTGAGGATATGGTTAGAAACCAACCAGATTTGCATACGACTAGTTAACGTCACATATAGAGCAAAGGATAAGTTTACCCTTCTGGAGATACAAGTGTCAGGGCGACAAACTAGCGTTATAAAATCCGTTGTGCAAAATTTTTCACTTATACGTTCGGCTCGCAGGCTTACCCATCAGCAGAAAAGAGCAAAATAGAAGCGGTAGCTTACAATGTGTTGTGACCATAGGAATCCGGTAGGCTAGATATCAAGTATCAATTACTTTAAATCTGGCTGAAGTTTTTAAGGTTAATAATCATGTGTGTATTATGAGAAACAGTAATTGTCATATGTTGTTGTTGTGGTCTTCAGTCCTGAGACTGGTTTGAAGCAGCTCTCCATGCTACTCTATCCTGTGCAAGCTTCTTCATTCCCAGTACCTACTGCAGCCTACATCCTTCTGAATCTGCTTAGTGTATTCATCTCTTGGTCTCCCTCTACGATTTTTACCCTCCACGCTGCCCTCCAATACTAAATTGGTGATCCCTCGATGTCTCAGAACATGCCCTAGCCAAGTTGTGCCACAAGCTCCTCTTCTCCCCAATTCTATTCAATACCTCCTCATTAGTTATGTGATCTACCCATCTAATCTTCAGCATTCTTCTGTAGCACCACATTTCGAAATCTTCTATTCTCTTCCTGTCTAACCTATTTATTGTCCACGTTTCACTTCCCTACATGGCTACACTCCATACAAATACTTTCAGAAACGACTTCCTGACATTTAAATCTATACTCGATGTTAACAAATTTTTCTTCTTCAGAAAAGCTTTCTTTGCCATTGCCAGTCTACATTTTATATCCTCTCTACTTCCACCATCATCAGTCATTTTGCTCCCCAAATAGCAAAACTCCGTTACTACTTTAAGTGTCTCATTTCCGAATCTAATTCCCTCAGCATCACTCGACTTAATTCGACTACATTCCATTATCCTCGTTTTGCTTTTGTTGATGTTCATCTTATACCCTCCTTTCAAGACATTGTCCATTGGCCGGCCGAAGTGGCCGTGCGGTTCTAGGCGCTGCAGTCTGGAACCACGCGACCGCTACGGTCGCAGGTTCGAATCCTGCCTCGGGCATGGATGTGTGTGTTGTCCTTAAGTTAGTTAAGTTTAACTAGTTCTAAGTTCTAGAGGACTAATGACCTCAGAAGTTGAGTCCCATAGTGCTCAGAGCCTTTTGAACCATTTTTGAACACTGTCCATTCCGTTCAACTGCTCTTCCAAGTCCTTTGCTGTCACTGACACAATTACAATGTCATCGGCGAACTTAAAGGTTTTTATTTCTTCTCCATGGATTTTAATACCGACTCCGAACTTTTCTTTTGTTTCCTTTATTGCTTGCTCAATACATAGATTGAATAACATTGGGGAGAGGCTACAACCCTGTTTCACTCCCTTGCCAACCACTGGATCCCTTTCATATCCCTCGACTCGTATGACTGCCATCTGCTTTCTGTACAAATTGTAAATAGCCTTTCGCTCCCTGTATTTTACCCCTGCCACTTTCAGAATTTGAAAGAGAGTATTCCAATCAACATTGTCAAAAGCTTTCTCTAAGTCTACAAATGCTAGAAACGTAGGTTTGCCTTTCCTTAATCTATTTTCTAAGATAAGTTGTGGGGTCAGTATTGCCTCACGTGTTCCAACATTTCTACGGAATCCAAACTGATCTTCCGTGAGATCGGCTTCTATCAGTTTTTCCATTCGTCTGTAAAGAATTCGCGTTAGTATTTTGCAGCTGTGACTTATTAAACTGATTAAACTGCAATTGTCATATATGAGATACAAACTAAACTTTAGCAATTTTCTTGTGGAAACCTCCAGAATGGCGCTAACCTGAGTGAGTGAAATAGTATTGTAAACGTAGTGACAGGTGCATGTGCGCGCTCTTCACCTTCTTAATGTCCGCCACCGTAGCTCAGTCGTGCCGGCACGGTAGCTCAGCGTGTTTGGTCAGGGCATTAGCTACCCTCTGTGACATAAAAACTGAGTGATTGGATTAACGAAGAACCTAAGCGGGTGTCATCGGACGTCCGCCCCGAACAAGTTCAACGAACAACATAGAACAAAATGACATAAACAAATGTCGGTAGAGCACTTGGCCCCGAAAGGCAAAGGTCTTGAGTTCGATTCTTGGACTGGCGCACTGGTAAAGAAAAAAACTTAGGAGAAAAGTGGACAGCGTGCTGGCTTGTCATCCCGTTTGATTCCCGACTGGGTTGAAGATTTTCTCCGCTCAGGGACTGGGTGTTTATGTCGGCTTTTTCATCCTCATTTCACCTTCATCGATGTGCAAGACGCCGAAGTGGAGTCACCTCAAAAGACTTGCGCCTGGCGGTCTACCCGCCAGGGGGCCCTCGCCACACGACATTTCATTTTTACCTTTTTAATTACTGAACATAACCCGTTTTTGTATCCGACCAGTGATTACATTGCGTATCAAAATGGACACTCCGGACATGATATAGGTACTACCCAGAAGGTCACATTTCTTAACCTTCCCTTGTTGGATTTTCGATTGCTTTCAGTTCAATTTGTGACAGTCAATAAGCACTAAAAGACTAAAGGCAGCTAGAAGGTGTGGAAGTTCACAAACATTTTTTTTTATAATCAATCTTTGCCTAAGGAGACCCTCATGCTGGGTACCCGCGTTCCAATCCTGGTAGTGCTAGAGATATTTCGTTGGCGGGAGGGCTGGACTGGGATGCACTCATCCTCGTGATGCCGATTGAGTAGCTATTTCATTGAAGGGTAGTGGCTCCAAGGTCAGAACGTCAACAATAGACGAGAGTGCGGTGGGCTGATCCTTGCATACTGTATCCGACGATGGATGACTGAGAATGTCACGGCGGTTAGTCCACTATCGAGTGGTCTTCAGGGCCTGATCCAAGGGTTTCCTTCCTTTTCCTTTGTGTAAAAGCTGGACGTGTTTCGAGATGTATGTGTATTTTCTGTGGGTATCGTTTTCTTTCTACACAAATATCATACAAAAATTTGGTTAGATTTTTTATTTCAAGTCAAAAACTAAAACATATGTGTCTATTCTGTTGTGACTGTCCACTCGAAGCTGCTATAGCTTTAACATGAAACACAAAATCGACAGAAAGTTTGTATAAAGTTTTTACAAAAATAAAAATAAGACGCATAGAAGAGGAAGTGTTGCTTTAAAAAAAAGTATATGTGTGTTTACGATAAGTTAAAGGAAAAAATTGTTTTTTGTAGAAGGTGAAACACCCCCTTGGAAAAATTAATGAATTACTGTGCTGATAAACCTCTTACGTTATTTGATTTTCAAACAGCTGAGCAAAACTGAACGTACTCAGCAATTTCAATCTTTACTTATTCTGATCAACACTAAACTGACACACAATATTTTTAGCGAAACGCAATCTGACTTTCAATAATCCTACAAAAGAATGGCCCTGACTAACAATAACCTATACCTTTCATGAATCACTTACCTCACAAAAATCTTCGTTACTCGAACTACTGCAATACAGCGAGCGCCAATACTGCCAGCTAAATAATACACCACGTGGGTTCGTTACTGATCTCTCTCCAGCGTCTCTCTACAGCCCTTGCTATCCCTTGCCTTACATTATACAAATGAGTTGTGCTGTATTTATTTTTCACTAGTAAAAATGATCTTCCAGTTGCTAATATATGCTGTATTTATTTTTCACTAGCAAAAATGATCTTCCAGTTGCTAATATATATATATATATATATATATATATATATATATATATATATATATATATATATATATATAAGTTCATGATATACAGCATTACAAATTTACTCTTTCTGATGGACACACGTCCAGATCGTCCGCTCTCAAAATTCTGCCATCTCTCTTCCCACATCCACCACTGCTGGCGGCTCACCTCCAACTGCGCAACGCTACACGCTGTTCACATCCAACTGCCCAACACTAAAATAACAAAAATTCCAACAATGCAAACCAGCCACAGACTGCACACAACACAGTCAGTGATTTTCAAACACAGCGCTACGTGGCGTTACCAACATAAAAACCTAGACAGCCTACCTACAAAGGTTGAATTTAAAAGAAAATTAAGTTCGAAAATATGGAAAACCAGAGACAGAAGTTTCTAACCTCAGCAAGATGATCATACAAGAAAGGTCAGTTGTTTTTCCCATTGTGTATTCTGTTCGATGCAGGCTACCCTTCCCAGAGTGCCATAGAATTCTGTTAGGTGTATACGCGGATCTGGTGCCTGTCGCTTCCTGTCGACCTCGACCTTATCTAACCATATCCTGTAACGATGGCCAGGCGAACGATTTCTTCCTGGATAGTAGTGATGGGTCGATTTTGTCATAGAGGTTTGGTCCATTTTGGTTCAAATGGCTCTGAGCACTATGTGACTTAACTTCTGACGTAATCAGTCGCCTAGAACTTAGAACTACTTAAACCTAACTAACCTAAGGACATCACGCACATCCATGCCCGAGGCAGGACTCGAACCTGCGACCGTAGCGGTCACTCGGCTACAGACTGTAGCGCCTAGAACCGCACGCTGGTCCATTTTAATCGACACTTTCTGCAATGGAAGAAGCACTTTTGAACTTGACGTCTAGACCAACAGGTGGTTTCTGGAGTACCGGTTTCTGAAGTACCGATAATAATCCGATTCTGTCCAAGTTTCTTTTGTCCAAATTTGACGATGACTTTTCTTCCTTACACAGAAGCAATAGTGTAAGGCACGAGATAGCAAGGGTTATAGAGAGACGCTGGAGAGAGATCAGTAACGAACCCACGTGGTGTTTTATTTATAGCCCTATACTTAACCTTTTCGTGGTTGATGAGACACATATGCGCCAGTAAGTATTATGCACGTTTAACCATTGGGACGTTAATGTCTCACAGCTGCCTGATGCTACCATTTAGTTAAAAGCTTTTGGAATTTGGAGAAAAATACTGCGAACCATGGGCTGGATATATAGACGACTGTGAAAAATCAGGTGGAGCGGTGTGTGTTTGTAGCTGGCACAGTGCATCTGTTTCGGAAAATCAAATCAAATCACCATCTTCTCCCTTCCACGAACGACTGATGTTAGTAGTTGTGTTTCCTTACACATTCTAAACAAGATTTTGAATCACTACTGCATTCCTAAGTAAGGCTAGTTCGAATATCGTTTTGTATATTGTGGGAGGAATATGCCCCAGCAAACTTCATAGAATGTTAAAAAGAAACCATTTAATGTGACATGTCAAAGCCATGTTCAAATTTGATGCTGAAATTTATGTGCAATATTTCAAGTTCTTCATCACCATGAGAATGAACGTGTTTTGATACAGATTGTATACTTCTCCAGTATTTACGACTCTGATAAAATCTCCCTACGAAAAAAAGTTAAGCATTGAAAAACGTAAGTTTAAGTGAAACATGGACCTAGTTATGTAGGTGAGAACCATGAACGTCACTTTAAAAATATTGTTAGCGAAAGAGTAATATTGATCATGACACAAGGCAGTTTTAACCTTCAGTATTTCTTTTATGTGTAAAATGATATTTATTCATAAAATTGGTCAAAATACCCATCCTCCTTTCGGATTAATATTTTAACGTAAAGGGTCGCATCTTCTCGATCGCTTGCAGTAGTGTGTAATATTAAATTGATAATTTAACCGATTATTTGGCTTACAATCATTCATATACACTACGTGATCAAAAATACGCGGACACCTGGCTGAAAATGACTTACAAGTTCGGGGCGCCCTCCATCGGTAATGTTGGAATTCAGCATGGTATTGGCCCACCATTAGCCTTGATGACAGCTTCCACTCTCGCAGGCATACGTTCAAGCAGGTGCTGGAGAGTTTTTTGGGGAATGGCAGCCTATTTTTCACGGAGTGCTGCACTCAGGAGAGGTACCGGTGTCGGTCGGTGAGGCCTGGCACGAAGTGGGCGTTCCAAAACATCCCAAAGATGTTCTATAGGATTCATGTCAGGACCTGTGCAGGCCAGTCCATTATAGGGATGTTATTGTCGTGTAACCATTCCGCCACAGGCCGTGCATTATGAACAGGCGTTCGGTCGTGTTGAAAGATGCAATCGCCAGCTCTTAATTGCTCTTCAACAGTGGGAAGCAAGAAGGCGCTTAAAACATCAATGTAAGCCTGTGCTGTGATAGTGCGACGCAAAACAACAAGGAGTGCAAGCCCCCTCCATGAAGAACACGACCACGCCTTAACACCACCGCCTTCGAATTTTACTGTTGGCACTGCACACCCTGGCAGATGACGTTCACCGGGCATTCGCCATACCCATACCCTACCATCGGATCGCCACACCGTGATTCATCACTGCACACAATGTTTTTCCACTGTTCAATCGCCCAATGTTTACGCTCCTTACACCAAGCGAGGCGTGGTTTGGCATTTACCGGCGTGATGTGTGGCTTGTGAGCAGCCGATCGACCATGAAATCCTAGTTTTCTCATCTCCTGCCTAACTGTCATAATACTTGCACTGGATCCTGACGCAGTTTGGAATTCCTGTGTGAAAATCTGGATAGATGTCTGCCTATTACACTATACGACCCTCTTCTACTGTCGGCGGTCTCTGTCAGTCAACAGACGAGGTCGGCCTGTACGCTTTTGTGCTGTATGTGTCGCTTCACGTTTCCACTACACTTTCACATCGGAAACAGTGGACCTAGGGATGTTTAGGAGTGTGGAAATCTCGCGTATGGACGTATGACACAAGTGACAGCCAATCACCTGACCACGTTCAAAGTCCGTGAGTTCCGCGGAGCACTCCATTCTACTCTCTCACGATGTCTAATGACTACTGAGGTCTCTGATAATAAGTACCTGGCACCTAATACGAAAAACGTGTGTTTTTGGGGGTGTCCGGTTACATTTGATTACATACTGTAATGTGTGAGTGTGAAATCTTATGGGACTTAACTGCTAAGGTCATCAGTCCCTAAGCTTACACACTACTTAACCTAAACCATCATAAGGACAAACACACACACCCATGCCCGAGGGAGGACTCGAACCTCCGCCGGGACCAGCCGCACAGTCCATGACTGCAGCGCCCTACATACTGTATCACACATTATTTGTTTATGACCACCCCATTACGTAATACTTTTACAATTTTCTTTTATTTTTACAGAGATGTGCGAGATCTTAGTTCCCGTTAAGTGTTTTTACTGCACTAATGACATGATACGTTTTCGTCACATCATAACACTTGGATTAAACAGAGTTTACAAACACTTCTTCTTCCTATTTCCTATCCTGCGAATGCTTCGACGCTATGAAGAATTGTTTGGTTGCTTTCCGTCTCAGTTTTCCACCGGTTGCTTGACATATCTTGGCATCGCTTCTTAGGATGGCCTGGGGATCGGCTTCCTGCTGGATAGTAATAGAGGCTGGTTTCTGCCAAGGAGCTGTTGTCGCTTCTACCTAAGGCATGTTTCTCTTAATTTGTTCTTAACTGCTACCTCTCCCAGCCGTGTCGTTACATGTTTGTTTTTCATACGGTCCATCCTTGTGATGCCCGCGGCTCAGGTAAACTTTTCATTTCCATTCCATGTTTTGTTGTTTCTGTCCGCCATTATGAAAGGTATATATGGGGATGGAGAATCTGTAAATTTCTCCCTTAAGACGCTTAGATACTTCCTCATCACATAGTATCCTATCGCTTGGCATCGTTTCACCCACTGCCGTATCAAGCCTGATGGGTGCGAAGTAAATTAATTATGTTTAGTATCTTGATTCACAGTAGCGATTTTTCGAAATTATTTCACCAAAAAAGATGCAGTAAAGATCCAGAGGACGAGTGAAGAAAAGCTACTAACATAACTCATCTGAAAGTATATACCTCTAAGTCAATTAATAAAGGCAAGTCTTCCGGCCCAGATTGTAAAATGGTTCAAATGGCTCTGAGCACTATGGGACTCAACTGATGAGGTCATTAGTCCCCTAGAACTTAGAACTAGTTAAACCTAACTAACCTAAGGACATCACAAACATCCATGCCCGAGGCAGGATTCGAACCTGCGACCGTAGCGGTCTTGCGGTTCCAGACTGCAGCGCCTTTAACCGCACGGCCACTTCGGCCGGCCCAGATTGTAAACCAGTCAAGTTACTTTCACATTTAATAGCTCTCTTTTTAGTAATCGTATGTATTACTCCTCACTACATGAAAAATCCTTACCTAAAGATTGGAAAGTTGCTCAGATCACACCAGTACACAAGGAAGGAAATAGAGGCACTCCTGCTGCATTATAGGCCCATTTCAGTCATACCTGTTTACAGTAGGGATTTGGAAAATACACAGAGTACCAACATTATGAAATGACAGCTTTGTGGCTCTATACATGATTTGCTGAGGAAAAGATTACGGTCATCTGATAAAACTGCAATTATATCTCGAATTCCCCAAGGAAGCGTTATACGCTCTTTTTTATTTTTTTATCTTTTCTCTTCGTGTGTATAAGAAGTCTCTTGTGTCTGTGCTAGATCAACAGAGCCAGGTAGTACACTATTAATACCATTTAATTACATTCTTTGTTCAAATCCTCGTCTAGCCATCCAGATTGGGGTTACGCATGGGATCTATATATCGCCTAAGGGAAACTCCTGGATGGTTTCCTTGAAAAGGACAAGTGCGATTGCCTTTCTCCCTTCTTTTTCGAGACGATTTTGCACTCTGTCCCTAATACCCTCGTCAACGGCGAGGCACCACCGCCAATCCGTTCCTCTACGGTCAGAGTACTCATGTGTTTCACTTGAAAAGGTTTCCGATGTGATTATGGCCGCACGACGGGAAATAAAAGACTTTGATCGTGGAATGGAAGTTTGAGATAGTCGCATTTCGGAAATCGTTAGGGGATTCAATATTCCGAGATCCACAGTATGTAGAGTAAGCCAAGAATACCAGATTTCAATCATTACCTCTCACACGGACAACGCAGTGGCCGTCGGCCTTTACTTAACGACCGACAGCTGCGGCGTTTGCATAGAGTTGTCAGTACTAACAGACAAGCAACACTCCGTAAATAACTGCCGATATCAATGTGGTACGTACGACGAACGTACCCGTTAGTACCATGTGATGAAATATGACATTAATGAGGTATGGCAGTAGATGATCGACGCGAGTACCTTTGCTAATAATACGACACCATCTGCAACTTCTCTCCTGGGCTCGTAATCGCATCTGTTGGACCCTAGACGACTGGAAAACGGTGACCTTTTCAGATGAGTCTCGATTTCATTTGGTAAGAGTTGATGGTAGGGTTCGAGTGTGGCGCAGACCTCACGAAACCATGGACCCAAGTTGCCAACAAGGCACTGCACAAGCTGGTGGGGACTCCATAATAATGTGGGCTGTGTTTAAATGTAATGGGCTGGGTCCTCTGGCCCAACCGAATCGATCATTGACTGGAAATGGTTATATTCGCCTACTTGGAGACCATTTTCGGCCATTCATGGACTTCATATTCCCAAACAACAACGCAGTTTTTATGGATGATAATGCGCCATGTCGCCAGGCCACAACTGTTTGCGATTGGTTTGAGGAACGTTCAGGACTACTCGAGTGAATGCTTTGGCCACCCATATCGCCTGACAAGAATTACATAGAACATTTATGGGACATAACCGAGGGATTAGTGCAGGAACTACCCCAACAGTCACACTTTCCCGTTTATGGACAGCTGCAGAGGCAGAGAGGTTCAATATTTCTGCAGGGGACTTCCAACGACTTGTTGAGTCCATGCAGCGTCGAGGTGCTGCACGACGCCGGGCAAGAGGAGGCATCCCATGACTGTTCTGACTGCTTGTGTTTCATAACAAACAATTGCCTGCAGCATCGACGTCAGTGGCGCCACTTTTAAAGCCAATACACAGTCGTCCAGGATGTATCCGCTATGGAATTTGGCACTGTTTACTGTTCATTACTAGCTGACAAACAGCATTACTCAAAAAATGGTTCAAATGGCTCTGAGCACTATGGGACTTAACATCTATGGTCATCAGTCCCCTAGAACTTAGAACTACTTAAACCTAACTTACCTAAGGACATCACACAACACCCAGCCATCACGAGGCAGAGAAAATCCCTGACCCCGCCGGGAATCGAACCCGGGAACCCGGGCGTAGGAAGCGAGAACGCTACCGCACGACCACGAGATGCGGGCCAGCATTACTCGCCACAGGGCTTGCAAGCAAGTATTTAATGCACAGTGCCTCAGAATGAAGCAGCCAAAAATGTGAACCAATGTACGGAGTATAGTTTCGTTAGCAAGCGTTGTTCTACTGGGAAGAAACGTGTCGCCGTGAACACAAAATTCGCAGCAATTGCAGATTTTCCGACGATGAAGGCGTTCACACAGCTGTTCTCGAATGCCTCCACGACCAAGGAGTGAATTTACTTTGTCCAGGAACTGAACGATTGATAGAGCGTTCCTACCAAGGAGTGAATTTACTTTGTCCAGGAACTGAACGATTGATAGAGCGTTCCTACCGCTGTTTACAGTGACTCGGTGACTACACGTACTGCAATACTTTTCGAGCATGTTCTGCTCATCTTCAGGCGTTTATGCATACAGAAAATGGTTACGTAAAATTATAAGTCTTAAACTAAATTAACACAAGACTTTTTGTTTATTGTTCGCCGCTGGTGTGACTGTTGGGGTATTTGGACGGAAGTGGGACAGTGGTTGGCAAGAAACTGATTGTACAGTGATGTCTTCTGCTGGTTTGGAGCTGTGTCTCATTGTTTATTACGACAGACACCACAGCCTGTGTCAAATAAAAAAGTGTGCCACACGATATTCGCACCTTAGTAACTGATGTAAAACCTGTTTCCCAGACAGGCTACGGTGTCTATCATAATAAATAACGACACGCAGCGCCACACCAGTAGAATACGTCATCGTACATCAGTTTCAGGCCAACCACTGCCCACCTCTCCCCTCTCCCTCGAAACTCCCCAACAGCCACACAAGCAGCGAACAATAAATGAAAGTACAACGTTAATTTAGTTTAAGACATTTTATTTTTAAGTAGCAATTTTCTGTGGGTATAAACGCTTGACGATGAGAAGAATATGCTCGAAACACGTTGCAGTATGTTAGATTAAACACAAAACAAATAAAAGTGACTGGTATCAGAAAACACAAATAAGCAATTATCCCACACAGAAACGGTCCCCGAACGTAGCCCGTGTGGCCACAAGTTATACACTTACTTGGCCTGCCATAATAATGTGCAACACACTTTTTGAAGCCCCTGGTATATGTAATGACTGTTCTGAGCTAGAAAAAAAGTCACTCAAATTAAGCAGATTATTATTTCATTTGTTGCAAGTTTATAGTCCCTCAGCAGTCTCTCTCAATGCAACAACTCTCATCCTATTTGGCCACGTAAGTCGGTTCCTCTCAACTATTTCACGGTATGTTTATTTTAGTTCTCTAGCTACTTCAATGAAAATTGTTCAAGACCTCTTCCTGCATTCAGCTTTTATACACAGTCGTCTAAGTATTTATTTTGCCGTATGCTACTAACGAATGCCATTCACGTAACACTCCACGATCTTCAAACAGCACAAAATACTCGACTAAACCCACGTTTCCTTCACAGAATTGCTTCCTATGAATTTCCAATCACGAATACTCCTCAAATACTTCTCCTTATCACTTGCAGACACATTATGCTTCAAAATTAATATTTTGTCTGCGTTTTTGGAACACAGCCCGATCGTCGTCCTCGACTATTAATCATCGACAGGCTCACTCTAACGTCGTGAAAGAGAGCGCAGTTTACTCGGGATTCCCCCTACCGTTGGACACGTAACTGAAACTTCCAGCACCTTCTAGAAAATCAGCGACATCATAGCCTTCTGAAGTGAGCTGCTGATATTGATCTTTCGTAGCGTTGTATAGTTAGAGGTAATACACAAATGATGTGTAACACTTGTTGAGGAAATAGACTGTTGGGAACAAATCGTAACACCAAAATTAATTAATGTAAAGTAATGGAATTTCAGGAGTACATTTGTCTAGGTAACATATTTAAGTGATTCACACTGCAAGATCACAGGTTAATGTAAGTGCGAGGAAAGCCGTTTCCACTGTGCTGGTACATCAATGATTGGTGTAAACCTCAGGATGTTGAATGCAAACATGCAAACGTGCATGCATTGTGTCTCGTACAGGTGCCAACTGTCAGTTTGTGGAATGGAGTTCCATACCTGTTGCACTTGGTCCGTCATTACAGGGACGGTTAATGCTGGTTGTGAATGACGCTGAAGTTGAAGCGTCCTGGCAGATTAAAACTATGTGCCTGACCGAGACTCGAACTCGGGACCTTTGCTTTCCGCGGGCAAGTGCTCTACCAACTGAGCTACGGAAGCACGACTCACGCCCCGTCCTCACAGCTGTACTTCTGCCAGTACCTCGTTTCCTACATTCCAAACCTCACAGAAGCTCTCCTGCGAACCTTGCAGAACTAGCACTCCTGGAAGAAAGGATATTGCGGAGACATGGCTTAGCCACAGCCTGGCGGATGTTTCCAGAATGAGATTTTTACTCTGCAGCGGTGTGTGCGCTGATATTCTCGCCAAATACTAAGTCCATAACTATATCTGAGCTATTTTCTTATGTGATAAGTCTGCATCTGACTCTGAAGAATAATCAGCTGGCTGTTTGATCCGTTTCCTTCCTTTCTTTTTGGCACTGGTATAATGAAATCCAAACGTCGTTTTGTATTTATAGTACGCTCTTTTCTTTCTTTCGCACGTCTTTCCTTCCTAGTAACAAGCTTTTCTTTTCCCACGCATTCTTCTTCCATTCTTCTTTATTAGGTGTCGACGTTAGAAACTCAGATTTCAGTGCTTTGTCACCTAAATCTTTACTTTAGACAGCGGAATTATATCTTCAGCTGAGATATTCTCACGCTGTGCGTTGACTGTCATCTTTTGCGGGGGCTATCTTTTTATAATTATCGTCATATTGTTGGAGCTGCGGCAATCTACCCCAAAACACCTGCAGGGATTTGCCCCATTACGTCTTTTTCTAGCAAATGCAGCACTGTTGAATTTGGGGACCAACTGGAACAAATATTTTTGCACAGAAGTGGGGGTTAAGTAACGTAATGTCAACGAGCAACTCTTTGAATCTTCTTTCAAACCCCAGATTATACAATGTTCAAAAAATGTTTCAAACTGCTCTGAGCACTATGGGACTTAACATCTGAGGTCATCAGTCCCCTATAACTTAGAATAACTCAAACCTAACTAATCTAAGGACATCACACACATCCATGCCCGAGGCAGGATTCGAACCTGCGACCGTAGCGGTCGCGCGATTCTAAACTGAGGCCCCTAGAACCGCTCGGCCACAGCGGCCGGCTATACAATGTTGAGTGAAACATCAGAAAGTAGTAAAGTAGTAAGAAACAGACTTACCTCATTTTCTTACCTGTAGAGTGACCTACCGGTACGAACCTTCATGGAACAATAAGTTAGTAGTCACATAAACCTGCCGCCTGGTAGTCAACTCCTGAACTGATAGCAGTTAGTTCAAAAACTCGGTGCAGGTTATTAACACACGCGGGGCTTTACCATCAGCTACCCTCCACATGAATGAGTAATATGAATGTAAGGTGACTCGTTTCGCATTACTACGATTAATCACCCAAATGATCGATGGAACATGAAAATACGTGACTATAGATTACGGTAACCCTACGTAGAACGTAGCAGCAAGCAGGTATAATTTGGTTTTGGTTTACTTTTTAGTGAAAAGCACCGTTATCGGTTCGAATCTATACGTTTAATTTCTGCATCCATCTGTTGATTTCTGTAACACTGCTGATTTGGGGATCCCTCCTTCTTTCATACGCAAAACATTCTCCCTGAAGCTTCAGTCTTCTTTCAGCAATGATTTTATGCAAGCTGTGTAGACGACTTCTTCCCAGCACTTCATCATCTGAAGCGTGGTCGCGATAACTGACTTCAACATTAGCCACGTTGATGAAAACATTGAGTTTGTGTGCTGGTATTACTGACAATTTATATGCCTCACATTCGTACATGGCCGTCAGTAGGATGATTGAGCAGTATAGCAGCAGATTTACAGACTTACAGAGTATAACTGCCATTTGGATGGATTCACTGGAAAACTGCAGACGCATCCTAATTTTGCTGCTAATATCTGCATTCACGCCCCTGTTAATACAAAGAAGGAAGCACCACTAGAGTCGAACGTCCCTACGACGAGGAGGCCATTAGGGACGGAACAGAAATTCGGATTATGAAAGAATGGGGAAGGAAATCGGCCGTGCCCTTTTCAAGGAACCATCCCGTCATTTACATGGACCATTTCACCGAAATCACGGAAAACGTAAACCTGCTTGGCAGGTTGGGCATTTGAACCATCGTCCTCCCGAAAACGATTCCAGTGTGATAATCACATAAGGCTGCCGAGATATGGAAATTAGTCAACATCTTATAGTACCTTCTCTTAATAAAATGTTTCGGACTATTATGCGGTGGTCGAATGGATTTCACATTTAACACAACGCTTCAGTCCCATCTGCGGCGGACATTTTCAAGGAGATCTAGGTTCTTCGAGTGTCCGATTCACGTCCTGGCTCGCTACTGACGTCAGCAAAAGCCCGTTTACGTGTGTTCCCGCGCAGTGCGTGTTGTCACATTCTTTGAATACCCGAGCGCAACTGGCAGTTTTAGACTGCCGTAGTCCGCTCTTGCTGTCATCTAATGGTGGAAGAGTGGTACAAATCTTCTGCACCGGAATCCAAATTCATTCGCCGGCTGAAGTGGCCGTGCGGTTAAAGGCGCTGCAGTCTGGAACCGCAAGACCGCTTCGGTCGCAGGTTCGAATCCTGCCTCAGGCATGGATGTTTGTGATGTCCTTAGGTTAGTTAGGTTTAACTAGTTCTAAGTTCTAGGGGACTAATGACCTCAGCAGTTGAGTCCCATAGTGCTCAGAGCCATTTGAACCAAATTCATTCAGTCTCGCACCCTCGTCCTTCCTGTTGAAATTGCTGAGACGTTTTCCAATCTCTGTTGCCTTTCTGTATAGCCTTTCATGGTATTAGCCTCTGGCTGCCACTACTTGAGTCCTATCAAAATGAATATAGGTGGTCTCGCGGCTGCAAAGAATGTTGCGCAACAGCTGATATCAATTTCTTCCATTCTACACTTGCCTTTATGCTCTTATAGTCGTTTTTGAGCGTTCTTTTTGTAGCACCCACGTGCACTTATCCATAACTATACGGAATCCTATAAAGTCCTACTTTTTCCAGTTTTACGTTTCTCAAGATTTGCCCTAAGCGTTCAGTAACGCCCTTAACGAAAGGCAGGAAAATTTTCGATGTCACAGGCGTCTGTGCGTTGCTGTGATTCTTGCGCGGCGGTCTTAATGCTCTTTTTACATCAGTGGACGAATAAGAATTCTAGAGCAGTGCAGTGGTGTGTAAAGACCTCACTGGCGAGGTCATAGAACTGTTACGCCGTTGATAAAAAAGAGTCCTTTATCGAACAGAGCGTTCGGAAAAATCTGTTCAGTTCAGTTGCGCTAACACTAAGACTTTAGGGTTGCCGAAGATGTAAAGAACGTGTTCTTCTAAGTCCTATAGTGAGTGCCATTGGGTCGCCCTCCTATTCGATTTCCAAGTTCTTGGCAATTTTATTGCTAGCGTACGTGGACCGATCGGATTCCTGTATCTAGAATTCGGCAAATTTTATCAGTAAATTAAACGGTATAGTGGTCCACCAGAGGAAATATTAGTTAGCTTTGATGTTATATCGCTATTTACTATGCTTCCGCTCAGCGAGGTGTTGCAACAGCTGAATCAGATTATTGTGCACAATATTACAGAACTATTCAAATATTGCCTCATGACCTCGTATTTCAAAGGCATCGATGATTACTATGAACAGACGGATGGCATGGTATGGGGACCATCTTAAGCCCAGTTACAGCGAATATCTTTATGGAAAAATTTGAGGAAAGACTTTGGAAATTGCCAACAAGAAAACAAATTTTTTGTTCCACTACGTGGATGATACGTTTGTTTTGTGGAGGTATGGCAGAGAGGAACTAGGTCGTTTACACAAGCATTTCAACGGGATTACCGTGGATGAGGGGGACGGCTGAAAATTAAACTTTCTTGACGTGCTAGTTTTCAAGAAGAAGATGGTAGCTTAATCCTCAAGTTCACCGAAAACCCACGCACAGGGGGATTAAAACCACCACCCACAACAAAAGCGAGACATCACAAAAACAATGGCGAACGAGAGCTGCTTGACGCGGAATTAAAACGTCTCACCAACGCACTGCTCAAGAATGATTATTTGTCCGCTGAGCTAAACAGAGCGTTAAGACTGCCCGCATAAGAAAGCACAAGCGCTTGTGACATCGAAAATTTTCTTGCCTTTCATTAAGAACGTTGTGGAGTGGTGTACGTTGTTGTTGCTGTTGTGCTCTTCAGTCCTGAGACTGGTTTGATGCAGCTCTCCATGCTACTCTAACCTGTGCAAGATTCTTCATCTCCCAGTACCTACTGCAACCTACATCCTTCTGAATCTGTTTAGTGTATTCATCTCTTGGTCTCCCTCTACGATTTTTACCCTCCACGCTGCCCTCCAATACTAAATTGGTGATCCCTTGATGCCTCAGCACATGTCCTACCAACCGATCCCTCCTTCTAGTCAAGTTGTACCACAAACTTCTCTTCTCCCCAATCCTATCCAATACTTCCTCATTAGTTATGTGATCTACCCATCTAAACTTCAGCATTCTTCTATAGCACCGCATTTCGAAAGCTTCTATTCTCTTCTTGTCCAAACTATTTTTCGTCCATGTTTCACATCCATACATGGCTACACTCCATACAAATACTTTAAGAAACGACTTCCTGACACTTAAATCTATACTCGATGTTAGCAAATTTCTCTTCTTCGGAAACGCTTTCCTTGCCATTGCCAGTCTACATTTTATATCCTCTCTACTTCCACCATCATCAGTCATTTTGCTCCCCAAATAGCAAAACTCCTTTACTACTTTAAGTGTGTCATTTCCTAATCTAATTCCCTCAGCATCACGCAACTTAATTCGACTACATTCCATTATCCTCGTTTTGCTTTTGTTGATGTTCATCTTATATCCTCCCTTCAAGACACTGTCCATTCCGTTCACCTGCTCTTCCAAGTCCTTTGCTGTCTCTGACAGAATTACAATGTCATCGGCAAACCTCAAGGTTTTTAGTTCTTCTCCATGGATTTTAATACCTACTCCGAATTTTTCTTTTGTTTCCTTCACTGCTTGCTCAATATACAGATTGAATAATATCAGGGAGAGGCTACAACCCTGTCTCACTCCCTTTTCCCAACCACTCCTCCCCTTTCGTGCTCCTCGACTCTTATAACTGCCATCTGGTTTCTGTACAGATTGTAAATAGCTTTTCGCTCCCTGTATTTTACCCCTGCCACCTTCAGAATTTGAAAGAGAGTATTCCAGTCAACATTGTCAAAAGCTTTCTTTAAGTCTACAAATGCTAGAAACATAGGTTTGCCTTTCCTTAATCTATTTTCCAAGATAAGTCGTAGGGTCAGTATTGCCTAACGTGTTCCAATATTTCTACGGAATCGTAACTGATCTTCCCCGAGGTTGGCTTCTACTACTTTTTCCATTCGTCTGTAAAGATTTCGCGTTAGTATTTTGCAGCTGTGACTTATTAAACTGATAGTTCGCTAATTTTCACATCTGTCAACACCTGCTTTCTTTGGGATTGGAATTATTATATTCTTCTTGAAGTCTGAGGGAATTTCGCCTGTCTCATACATCTTGCTCACCATATGGTAGAGTTTTGTCAGGACTGGCTCTCCCAAGGCTGTCAGTTCTTCTAATGGAATGTTGTCTACTCCCGGGGCCTTGTTTCGACTTAGGTCTCTCAGTGCTCTGTCAAACTCTTCACGCAGTATCATATTTACCATTTGATCTTCATCTACATCCTCTTCCATTTCCATAATATTGTCCTCAAGAATATCGCCCCTGTATAGACCCTCTATATACTCCTTCCACCTTTCTGCTTTTCCTTCTTTGCTTAGAACTGGGTTTCTATCTGAGCTCTTGATGTTCATACAAGTGGTTCTCTTTTCTCCAAAGGTCTCTTTAATTTTCCTGTAGCCAGTATCTATCTTACCCCTTCTGAGATAAGCCTCTACATCCTTACATTTGTCCTCTAGCCATCCTTGCTTAGCCATTTTGCACTTCCTGTCGATCTCATTTTTGAGACGTTTGTATTCCTTTTTGGCTGCTTCATTTACTGCATTTTTGTATATTCTCCTTTCATCAATTAAATTCAGTATATCCTCTGTTGCCTAAGGATTTCTACTAGCCCTCATCTTTTTACCTACTTGATCCTCTGCTGCCTTCACTATTTCATCCCTCAAAGCTACCCATTCTTCTTCTACTGTAGTACGTGCGTACTACTAAAAGAACGGTCAAAATATGACTAGAAGAGCACAGAGGCAATTGTAGAAGGGGGGAGACTGATAGATCAGCTGTTGCGGAACATGCTTTGCAGCCGTGAGACCACTACATTCATTTTGATAGGACTCAAGTGCTGGCAGCCACAAGCGGATAGCATAAAGGCTATACAGAAAGGCTGTAGAGATTTTGAAACGTCCCAGGAATTTCAATAGGAAGGAGGAGGGCGTGGAATTGAATGACATTTGGATTCCGGTGCAGAAGAATATGTGTACCAGTCTGCCATCACTGGGTGACAACAACAGCGGACGACGGCAGTCGACAACGGCGAACTGCGCTCGGGTATTCAAAGCATGTGACGTCACGTGACTGCGCGTAAAAGGGAATTTTACTGTGGTCCGTAGAGAGCCAGGGTGTGAGTCGGACACTCGAAGAAGCCACGATGTCCTTTGAAATCGTCCGCTGGAGATGGGGACGAAACGGTAGGTTTACATCTACATCTACATGGATACTCTGCAAATCACATTTAAGTGCCTGGCAGAGGGTTCATCGAACCACCTTCGCAATTCTCTTTTATTCCAATCTCGTATAGCACGCGGAAAGAATGAACACCTATATCTTTCCGTACGAGCTCCGATTTCCCTTATTTTATCTTGGTGATCGTTCGTCCCTATGTAGGCCGGTGTCAACAAAATATTTTCGCATTCGGAGGGGAAAGTTGGTGATTGGAATTTCGTGAGAATATTCCATCGCAACGAAAAACGCCTTCCTTTTAACGATTTCCAGCTCAAATCCTGTATCATTTCTGTGACACTTTCTCCCATATTTCGCGATAATACAAAACGTGCTGCCTTTCTTTGAATTTTTTCGATGTACTCCGTGAATCCTATCTGGTAAGGATCCCACACCGCGCAGCAGTATTCTAAAAGAGGACGGGCAAGCGTAGTGTAGGCCGTCTCCTGAGTAGATCTGTTACATTTTCTAAGTGTCCAGCCAATAAAACGCAGTCTTTGGTTAGACTTCTCCACAACGTTTCCTACGTGTTCCTTCCAATTTAAGTTGTTCGTAATTGTTATACCTAGGTATTTAGTTGAATTAACGGTTTTTAGATTAGATTGATTTATCGTGTAACCCAAGTTCAACGAGTTCCTTTTAGCACTCATGTCAATGACCCCATACCCTTCGTTATTTATGGTCAACTGCCACTTTTCGCACCATTCTAATATATTTTCTAAATCGTTTTGCAGTTTGTTTTGTTCTTCTGATCACTTTATTAGTCGACAAACGACAGAGTCATCTGCAAACAACCCAAGACGGCTGCTCAGGTTGTCTCCAAAATCGTTAATATAGATAAGGAACAGCACAGGGCCTATAACACTACCTTGGGGAACGCCAGAAATCACTTCTGTTTTACTCGATGACATTCCGTCAATTACTACGAACTGTGACCTTGTTTAAATTTGAAATCCATAATAGCTCGGAACATTTTATTAACTATCCCGCGTCCGGCCATCCTGATTTAGGTTTTCCGTGATTTCCCTAAATCGCTCCAGGCAAATGCCGGGATGGTTCCTTTCAAAGGGCACGGCCGACTTCCTTCCCCGTCCTTCCCTAATCCGATGAGACCGATGACCTCGCTGTCTGGTCTCCTTCCCCAAACCAACCAACCAACCATTTTATTAACTGTGACATTTCCAGCCGTGGAAGTCTACATTTTACAGTTCCTTCTCTTGCAGTACAATTTGAGTAAATACTTTCCCACTTTTATGGACGTGCATTTGTTTTATCTCGATTTATTTCTAGCTCTACAGAACTGGACATTCCATCCAATTTGGCAGTCATTAGTCGCAAGCTTTGTCGTGTTCGTGGTAGAAGAACGATGTCTTCAGCAAAATCCACATCCATAAGTCTAGACTGCTCATTCGAACCATACCCATGTTGCAGCTGCCCATCGTTTTTCTCATTATAAATTCTATGACTAATATAAAAAGGGATGATGACAAAAAGCATCCTTGACTGATCCCTAAAAGGACGCTAAACGAAGGGATGTTCCCACGTTGCGTTCGTACGCAGCAACTGGAGTTTAGATACAGGTTTCTGAAAACTACTTTTCGGGCCTTTTGGGACGGCCGACCTCCTGGGCAGCTGGAAGACCGACCAGCCGGGCGACGCAAGGAGCGGTGAGTCACGCGCCACCCCTTCTCTCCGCACGCACACACCGCACCGCCGACTTGCACCAACACACGAGCCGGGGATTTTTTTCCTCCCTTTTTATCTACAGGGATTTGCACTCGGAAGCTTTTTTTTCTCTTCGCTACCCTCCTTGTGCCTGCCCTAGCCTAACTCCCTCCTCGTAGCGTCGTCGTCGCTACCCTAAAGATTTGATCAAGAGAGAGAGAGAGAAAGAGCCACAGAGAGAGAGAGAGAGACGGCAGAGAAAGGGATGAAAAAAATTGAGGCAGCTCAGGGTAGGGTGGCGCGGTCTCACCCTCTGTCGAAGGGTGAAAAAAATGAGAGCTGGAGAGGCGGCTAGTCGCGTGCCTTACTCAAAGGGCTGAGGGCTGCCCGCCCTTTGTGCACCAGCGCCGTCACGGCGGCAGCGCGTGGCCCTAGTAATTAGTTTACTACCACATGGCCGCAACTGCACGCATCAGCTACACAGACGACTGCGAGCTCGCACGTGCACAGTGTGGTCGAAAGTTTTTGGAGGCCCACCTGAAATGTCTGCACAAAATCCATCATACCGGTCCATCTGTAGCCTGCAGTATATTTCCGACTGTAACAACTGTAACAGGTAGCATGCGGTACGTCACGAATCCACGGCGACTCCTACGTGAAATCCCGCAGTAATCTTGTAAATATCGTTGGTTACTGCCGAGTTGTACACTATCTGATGAAAAATATCCCAACGGCTGTTAGTAGACCTTAATATGTGGCGTGTCCATCCTCCGCCAGCTTGAATCTGCGGGGAACACTTTTTAGGTGCTGGAATGTCGGTGGAGGAATGACGGACCATTCCTCCTCCAGAGCCGAAACCGACGCTGGAGTCTGGACCGAATTCGATGTTTTAACTTCCCCTAACGACTTTCCATCGAGTTCAGGTCGTAATTCTGGGCAAGCTAGTCCATTTCAGAAACGTTATTATCCACAAACCATTACCTCACAGTTGGTGCTTTTTGACAAGGTGCGTTGTCATGCTGACACAATCATCGTCTCCGAAGCGTTCCTCTACTGTACGCAGCAGACTATGATGTAAAATGTGTTCATATTCTCCCGCATTCATCTTTCTCTTAAGCGCAAAAAGGGTACCACTCTCCAACCACCAAAAATACATCCATACCCAAACACCACATATCCCTTACTGCACTGTCAGCACTGCACAAGGCGGCAGCTTATGTTCTCCAGACAGACACACATTCATCGGATCGCCACAGGGTATTGTGTGATTCATGACTCCAAATTGATCGTTCCCAGTCATCTACTACCAGTGACGTTGTTCTTTAAACCATCTCACGCTTTCCTTAACTTTGACTACGGAAATGTGTGGCTTATGTGGAGCTGCTCAACCATTGTACGTCATTCTTTTTATCTCCCTGAATGTAGCCATTGCGCTATCTGAACTGTTGGTAACACTTCTGAACTAACTAGTGATTCCTTCCACCGATTTTTTACAATCACCATGTAAAATGCTCGACAGTACCTGTCCGTCAGTACGAGACGTCCACTTGGCCTTGCTTCAGCCTTAACTTTTCACTTCACATTCTCTCACCAATTCGAGCAGCTTTAGAAGCGTTGAAATGGCCCTGATGGACTTGTTACTCAGCTGAAATTCAAGGAATAGTCCACGTTGCAAAGTCACTGAGTTCTCTTGACCGTGCCGCGCGGGGTAGCCGCGCGGTCTGCGCGCCTTGTCACGGTTGGCGCGGCTCCCCCCGTCGGAGGTTCGAGTCCTCCCTCTGGCATGAGTGTGTGTGTCGTCCTTAGAATAAGTTGGTTTAAGCTAGATTAAGTAGTGTGTAAGCTTAGGGACCGATGACTTCAGCAGTTTGGTCCCATAGGAACCTATCACCACCACTTCTTGACTGACCTACTCTCGACTGACAACACAATACTCGTTGCCTCCTTTTACCCGGCGCGTCTGTCTCTCGTGACACCTAGTGGTGAATTCAGCGTTAGATTGTAATGTTCGTATACTTTTGATCAGATGGCGTACACCCATAGGCTACGGTTCCCGATTCCGTACTGATGATGATACGGGTATTCTAATTTTGTCAAGTCCCAAATTCATTGGAAAAGTTTACCATCGTCTCTACCTTTCTCAGAATGTACTAGAAAACTTACAAATATACAGTTTCTTTCTTGACCACATTCAATAACTACATTCGCTCAATTAATTGAATATGTCTTCAGCGCTTTACTGGACTATTAATAATTGTTATTGGGTACGTTTCAAACACATTTTCTATGAGCACATTTATTCCCTAATAAGTGGTTCATGGAAAGACTTATTCTGTGGCTAGTTAGTTGGTTGATTTGAGAGAGGGGACCAAACAGCGAAGTCATCGTCCCATCGGATTGGGGAAGGCCGGGGAAGGAAGTCGGCCGTTCCCTTTTGAAGAAACATCCCGGTATTTGCCTGAAGCGATTTAGAGAAGGCACGGAAAACCTAAATCACGATGGCCGGACTGGGGATTGAACCGCCGTCCTCTCGAATGCGAGCCCAGTGTGCTACCCACTGCGCCACCTAGCTCGGTTACGTGTTCTGTGTCTCAAGTCTGAAAAGAAATTGAAAATAATTGGTGTGTTAACCATGTGGTGCAGTTGTCCACTGCAGTGGACAGCTGTTAATGTCGCTTCTTTGGCATGTTTAATCAGTCCTGAGACTGCAAATGCACGCAGTCCACACCAGTAGATACTCCCTACAGGTACTGTGCTTAAAATGCACGTAGCGCACAGCACCTGTAGGGAATATCTGGTGGAGTGGGCTGCGTGCATTTGCAGTCTCAGGACTGATTAAACACACCGAAGAAGCGACACTAACAGCTGTCCACTGCAGTGGACAACTGCACCACAAGGTAAAAATAAGATTTGCATTGTTTGGGGGACTTCTGTGAAAAGGATCTGACATTGAGTTCTGTAGATACGCCTGATCAGCAGGAGTCTATTATTAGGCGTTTGGAGCACATTCATCATAATGCAAGCAAAATAGAAACCACTCAGAGTGATTTAGTTGTATTGTTCCATAGAGCTACACATGTATCGTAGTGTTCATTAAAATTCATAAATGGATCTGATGAATGTAAAATACATGCTGCTAGTGGCAACGAATTCACTCCCCAGTGGGATGAACAGACGCATTTGCTCCTGTTTATTCGCTCAGTGCACAGGCTCCTTAAATCACACAGCTAGTATAATTTTTCAGATTTGTGTTTGGGGTCACTACTTGTTTCAAACACTTGTATCTCATGATTTTCAAAGTTCGTTCCTAAATAGTGCAAATGTAGAGCATTGTTTAAACAGTTGACCACAGTCGCTGTTCTGAGAGACGTACTTGTTCTTGCGCTTCAGTAAATATGGTGTATCTTGGGAGAGATTTTTCCAATCAGTTATTCTACACTACTGGCCTTCAAAATTGCTACACCAAGAAGAAATAAAGCTGATAAACGGGTTTTAATTCGACAAATATATTATACGAGAACTGGCATGTGATTACATTTTCGCGCGATTTGTGTGCATAGGTCCTGAGAAATCAGTACCCAGAACAACCACCTCTGGCCGTAATAATAGCCTTCATACGCCTGGGCATTGAGTCAAACAGATCTTGGATGGCGTGTACAGGTACAGCTGCCCATGCAGCTTCAACACGATACCACAGTTCATCAAGAGTAGTGACTGGCGTAATGTGACGAGCCAGTTGCTCGGCCACCATTGACCAGACGTTTTCAGTTGGTGAGAGATCTGGAGAATGTGCTGGCCAGGGCAACAGTCGTACGTTTTCTGTATCCAGAAAGGCCCGTACAGGACCTGCAACATGCGGTCGTGCATTATCCTGCTGAAATATAGGGTTTCGCAGGGATCGAATAAAGGGTAGAGCCATGGATCGTAACACATCTTAAATGTAACGTCCACTGTTCAAAATACCGTCAATGCGAACAAGAAGTGACAGAGACGTGTAACCAATGGCACCCGATACCATCGCGCTGGGTGCTACGCCAGTATGGCGATGACGAATACACGCTTCCAATATGCGTTCACCGCGATGTCGACAAACACGGATCCGACAATCATGATGCTGTAAACAGAACCTGGATTCATTCGAAAAAATGACGTTTCGCAAGTCGTGCACCCAGGTTCGTCGTTGAGTACACCATCGCAGGCGCTCCTGTCTGTGATGCAGCGTCAAGGGTAACCGCAGCCATGGTCTCCATGCTGCTGCAACCGTCGTCGAACCGTTGGTGCAGATGGTTGTCTTGCAAACGTCCCCATCTGTTGACTCGGGGATCGAGACGTGGCTGCGCGATCAGTTACAGCCATGCGGATAAGATGCGTGGCTAGTGATACGAGGCCGTTAGGGTCCAGCACGGCGTTCCGTATTACCCTCCTGCACCCATCGATTCCATATTCTGCTAACAGTCATTGGATCTCGACCAACGCGAGGGGCAATGTCGCGATACGATGAAACGAAATCGCGATAGGCTACAATCCGACCTTTATCAAAGTCGGAAACCTGATGGTACGCATTTCTACTCCTTACACGAGGCATCACAACAACGTTTCACCAGGAGACGCCGGTCAACTGCTGTTTGTGTATGAGAAATCGGTTGGAAACTTTGCTCATGTCAGCACGTTGTAGGTGTCGCCACCGGCGCCAACCTTGTGTGAATGCTCTGAAAAGTTAATCATTTGTATATCACAGCATCTTCTTCCTGTCGCTTAAATTTCGCGTCTGTAGCACTTCATCTTCACGGTGTAGCACTTTTAATGGCCAATAGTGTAAAATAAGAACCAACAGCCTTGTAAAGTGCTGACGTAACTTACTTGTTGTTGTTGTTGTTGTTAGAAACCAATCAGATTTGCATACGACTAGTTAATGTCACATATAGAGCAAAGGATAAGCTTACCCTTCTGGAGAGCGTATAAGTGTCAGGGCGACAAATTAGCGTTATAAAATCCGTTGTGCAAAATTTTTCACTTATACGTTCGGCTCGCAGGCTTACCCATCATCAGAAAAGAGCAAAACAGAAGCGGCAGCTTACAATGTCTTGTGACTATAGGAATCCGGTGGGCTAGATATCAAGTATCAATTACTTTAAATCTGGCTGAAGTTGTTAAGGTTAATAATCATGTGTGTTTTATGAGAAACAGTAATTGTCATATGTTGTTGTTGAGGTCTTCAGTCCTGAGACTGGTTTGATGCAGCTCTCCATGCTACTCTATCCTGTGCAAGCTTCTTCATCTCCCAGTACCTACTGCAACCTACATCTTTCTGAATCTGCTTGATGTATTCATGATTTTTACCCTCCATGCTGCCCTCCAATGCTAAATTCGTGATCCCTTGATGCCTCAGAACATGTCCTACCAATCGATCCCTTCTTCTAGTCAAGTTGTGCCACAAACTTCTCTTCTCCCCAACCCTATTCAATACCTCTTCATTAGTTATGTGATCTACCCATCTAATCTTCAGCATACTTCTGTAGCACCACATTTCGAAAGCTTCTATTCTCTTCTTGTCTACACTATTTATCATCCATGTTTCACTTCCATACATGGCTACACTGCATACAAATACTTTCAGAAACGACTTCCTGACACATCTATACTCGATGTTAACAAATTTCTCTTCTTCAAAACGCTTTCCTTGCCATTGCCAGTCTACATTTTATATCCTCTCTACTTCGACCATCATCAGTTATTTTGCTCCCCAAATAGCAAAACTTCTTTACTACTTTAAGTGTCTCATTTCCTAATCTAATACCCTCAGCATCTCCCGACTTAATTCGACTACATTCCATTATCCTCGTTTTGCTTTTGTTGATGTTCATCTTATAACCTCCTTTCAAGACGCTATCCATTCCGTTCAACTGCTCTTCAAAAAATGGCTCTGAGCACTATGGGACTCAACTGCTGTGGTCATCAGTCCCCTAGAACTTAGAACTACTTAAACCTAACTAACCTAAGGACATCACACACATCCATGCCCGAGGCAGGATTCCAACCTGCGACCGTAGCAGTTGCACGGTTCCGGACTGCGCGCCTAGAACCGCGAGACCACCGCGGCCGGCTAACTGCTCTTCCAAGTCCTTTGCTGTCTCTGACAGAATTACAATGTCATCGGCGAACCTCAAGGTTTTTATTTCTTCTCCATGGATTTTAATACCTACTCCGAATTTTTCTTTTGTTTCTTTCACTGCTTGCTCAATATACATATTGAATAACATCGGGGAGAGGCTACAAACCTGGCTCACTTCCTTCCCAACCACTGCTTCCCTTTCATACCCCTCAACTCTTATAACTGCCATTTGGTTTCTGTACAAATTGTAAATAGCCTTTCGCTCCCCATATTTTACCCCTGCCACCTTCAGAATCTGAAAGAGAGTATTCCAGTCAACATTGTCAAAAGCTTTCTCTAAGTCTACAAATGCTAGAAACGTAGGTTTGTCTTTCCTTAATCTAGCTTCCAAGATAAGTCGTAGGGTCATTATTGCCTCACGTATTCCAATATTTCTGCGGAATCCAAACTGATCTTCCCCGAGGTCGCCTCTACTAGTTATTTCATTCGTCTGTAAAGAATTCGCGTTAGTATTTTGCAGCCGTGACTTATGAAACTGATAGTTCGGTAATTTTAACATCTGTAAACACCTGCTTTCTTTGGGATTGGAATAATTATGTTCTTCTTGAAGTCTGAGGGTGTTTCGCCTGTCTCATACATCTTGCTCACCAGATCGTAGAATTTTGTCAGGACTGGCTCTCCCAAGGCTGTCAGTACTTCTAATGGAATGTTATCTACTCCCGGGGCCTTGTTTCGACTTAGGTCTCTCAGTGCTATGTCAAACTCTTCACGCAGTATCATATCTCCCATTTCATCTTCATCTACATCCTCATCCATTTCCATAATATTGTCCTCAAGAATATCGCCCCTGTATAGACCCTCTATATACTCCTTCCACCTTTCTGCTTTTTCTTCTTTGCTTAGAACTGGGTTTCCATCTGAGCTCTTGATGTTCATACAAGTGGTTCTCTTTTCTCCAAAGGTCTCTTTAATTTTCCTGTAGGCAGTATCAATCTTACCCCTAGGGAGATAAGCCTCTACATCCTTACATTTGTCCTCTAGTCATCCCTGCTTAGCTATTTTGCACTTCCTGTCGATCTCATTTTTGAGACGTTTGTATTCCTTTTTGCCTGCTTCATTTGCTGCATTTCTATATTTTCTCCTCTCATCAATTAAATTCAATATTTCTTCTGTTACCCAAGGATTTCTACTAGCCCTCGTCTTTTTACCTACTTGATCCTCTGCTGCCTTCATTATTTCATCCCTCAGGGCTACCCTTATGCTCTCCCTGAAACTCTGTACAACCTCTGGTTTACTCAGTTTATCCAGGTTCTATCTCCTTAAATTCCCACCTTTTTGCAGTTTCTTCAGTTTTAATTTACAGTTCATAACCAATAGATTGTGGTTAGAGTCCACATCTGCCCCTGGAAATGTCTTACACTTTAAAATCTGGTTCCTAAATCTCTTTCTTGCTATTATATAATCTATCTGAAACCTGTCAGTATCTCCAGGCTTCTTCCATGTATACAACCTTCTTTTATGATTCTTGAACCAAGTGTTAGCTATGATTAAGTTATGCTCTGTGCAAAATTCTACCAGGCAGCTTCCTCTTTCATTTCTTAACCCCAATCCATATTCACCTACCACGTTTCCTTCCCTCCCTTTTCCTACACTCGAATTCCAGTCACCCATGACTATTAAATTTTCATCTCCCTTCACTATCTGAATAATTTATTTTATTTCTCCATACATTTCTTCAATTTCTTCGTCATCTGCAGAGCTAGTTGGCATATAAACTTGTACTACTGTAGTAGGCGTGGGCTTCGTGTCTATCTTGGCCACAATAATGCGTTCACTATGCTGTTTGTAGTAGTTTACCCGCCTTCCTATTTTTTTATTCATTATTAAACCTACTCCTGCATTACTCCTATTTGACTTTGTATTTATAACCCTGTATTCGCCTGACCAAAAGTCTTGTTCCTCCTGCCACCAAACTTCACTAATTCCCACTATATCTAACTTTAACCTATCCATTTCCCTTTTTAAATTTTCTAACCTACCCGCCTGATTAAGGGATCTGACATTCCACGCTCCGATCCGTAGAACGCCAGTTTTTCTTTCTCCTGATAACGACCTCCTCTTGAGTAGTCCCCGCCCGGTGATCCGAATGGGGGACTATTTTACCTCCGGAATATTTTACCCAAGAGGACGCCATCATCATTTAACCATACAGTAAAGCTGCATGCCCTCGGGAAAAATTACGGCTGTAGTTTCCCCTTGCGTTCAGCCGTTCGTAGTACCACAACAGCAAGGCCGTTTTGGTTAGTGTTACAGGTCCAGATCAGTCAATCATCCAGGCTGTTGCCCCTGCAACTACTGAAAAGGCTGCTGCCCCTCTTCAGGAACCACACATTTGTCTGGCCTTTCAACAGATACCTCTCCGTTGTGGTTGCACCTACGGTACGGCTATCTGTATCGCTGAGGCACGCAAGCATCCCCACCAACGGCAAGGTCCATGGTTCATGGGGGGGGGGGGGGGGGGGGAGGGGAGGGGGGGGGGAACTCACTTACATTTTAAAAATAAAAGCAGGTTTCTGCTTAGTGATATCCTTTCCATAGTGGTTTTTCCTCCTTAAAAGTTTTTTTTTTTTTCGTGATGTAAATACTGTATTTTTGACACTGGACATAGCTCAGAGGCCGTAAGCGTCAAGAAAACTCGAAAATGGAGCTGGGAATCGCCACGAAGATAAATTATATTTAAAACACTTTTGTTGAAGAATTTTTATACTGTCCGTTCCCCATTTTCAGTTGCCCTTAAATGGAATTAACTTGCGTAAAATGCGTAATATATGACGAATCAAGCGTGTGCACCAAAATTTCCTACTGTAAATCGCACTGCGAACCGCTAGCGCCCTTACGCCACTGCCTGTGGATAGCATTCAGACTGTGACGTCACTACAAGCATTCGCTGGACTCCTCATCTCGTGTATCTGTAGAAAAACTGCACAATATGAGCTTTCATGGCACTTCCTACTCTCACAGACGTACTTCTCACCAGCTGGATGAAGCTCTTACACGATCATTATTCTTTCTCCACGATAATGAGTCGCGAGAGTATCTGAGTCGTGCGGACAACTGTGTTGAAGCATCACTGGCTGTCTCCGTCTCTGTGGCTGCGTCGTCAGTGTAGAGGGCTGCCATGAGGAGGACACGGGTTTGATTCCCAGGTATCTTTCCTTGGTGGTGTTGTTTGGGCGAAGAGACCAAACAGCGAGGTCATCGGTCTCATCGGATGAGCGAAGGACGGGGAAGGAAGTCGGCCGTGCCCTTTCAGAGGGACCACCCCGGCATTTGCCTGGGGCGATTTGGAGAAATCACGGAAAACCTAAACAGGATGGCCGGACGTGGGATTGAACCATCGTCCTCCCGAATGCGAGTCCAGTGTGCCAACCACTGCGCCACCTCGCTCTGTTCCTTGGTAGGGGGGGGGGGGGGAAGGGGGGGGCGGGAACTGGCACAGAGTGCAGTGATCTTCATGATGCCAATTGAGGAGCTACTTGACCGGTGTGGAAAGCCTGCAAAACGACCGGGAGAGCGATGTGCTGACCACACGTGCCTCCATACCGTTTCCTCGTGACGCCACAAGGCAGAGAACGACACGGCATCCGGTAGACATCCCTTGGACCCTTCACGGCCTGACGAGGAACTCGTTATGATTGGTTGTGGAATTTCCTATTTCGAATCTTTGTGCGCTATTGGACTATCTGAAATAAATCTATGTGAACACGGAACCAGTTGCTACACACCGAACACATAATTAGTCATCACCAGGAGACTTCACTCAAATACAGTGTAACATCAGTAGCTTCGAGAATGGCTCAAGTCTGGGAGGAAGAGAGTTCACGAGTTTCTTTGAGTATGCCATGTCTAGCTCAACATACTTACATATCATTAATCCAGTAGAGCTACCAAACTGAGGGGAAGTTGATTGCTTCGACTCGCCACTCTTCTAAATAGTCACAGACTTTTTAAGTGGGATGAAGATCGGGTGGTTTAGTGGGTCAGTCGAAGTTTGATTGCGTGCCTGAGTTTTCGTTACACCATCATCGTACGCATGCAGCCCAGTAAATGCGGGTATTGTCATCTTGTAAGACGGAAGCGTCTACTGCATACTCATCTACATTTACATCTACTTGATCCCTCTGCAATTCACAGTTAAGTACCTGGCAGAGGATACATCAAACCATCCTTAAGCTGTGGTTTTTGAGTTTCTCCCGGCGTACTTGATAATCAAAATATCCACGGGTGTACTGCCGGTCTACAGTGTCTAACGGGCACAATATTTCGACGATCATACATGTCGCCATCATCAGGTGAACTGACGGACTGAGCTCCTGTGAACGTGCCGGCTCGGAGATCCGTACGCTATGGCTGCTCAGAGGGAACTGGGTTATGTCGCGGCGGCGGCCGATTTAAATACCCTCCGCCCGCGGCGCGCTCCCTCCGCTGTCCGCGCCCCGCGCCACGGTCGCGCGGTGGAACAGATTGCGACGGCGTCTGAGATGACGTCGGAGTGATGGCTCTGTCCGCCGTGGTCGTCAGACGACCCAGTTCCCCCTGAGCAGCCATAGTGTACGGATCTCCGTGCCGGCACGTTCACAGGAGCTCAGTCCGTCAGTTCACCTGATGATGGCGACATGTATGATCGCCGAAATATTGTGCCCGTTGGACACTGTAGACCGGCAGTACACCCGTGGAGATTTTGATCATCTTTAAGCTATTTCTCTACCATACCACTCTCGAACAGCGTCCGGGAAAAACGAACACTTAAATCTTTCTGTGCGAGGTCTCATTTACCTTATTTTATTACGATGATCATTTCTCCCTATGTAGGTGGGCGCCAACAAAATAGTTTCACACTCTGAGGAGAGGATTGCTGATTCAAATTTTATGAGAAGGTCCTGTCGCAGAAAAAACCGCCTTTAATGACTGCCACCCCAATCCGTGTATCATATCCGTGGTACTCTCGCCTCCTATTTTGCGATAATACAAAACGAGCTGCCTTTCTTTGAACTTTTCCAATGTCCTCCTTCAATCCTGTCTGATGTAGATCGCACACAGCACAGCAGTACTCCAGAAGAGGGCCGAAAAGCGTAGTGGAAGTAGTCTCTTTAGTAGACCTGTTACATTTTCTAAGTGTTCTGCCAATAAATTGCAGTCTTTTATTTGCTTTCCCCACAACGTTATATGCGTGGTCGTTCCAGTTTAAGCTATTCGTAATTGTAATTCCTAAGTATTTAGTTGAGCTTACAGCCTTAGATTTGTGTGATTTATCGTGTAACTGAAATGTACTGGATTCTTTTTAGTGCTCATGTGGATGACTTTACAATGTTCATGATTTAGAGTCAATTGCCACTTTTCGCACCATTTTGCAATTCATTTTGATCATCTGACGACTTTACGTGACGGTAAACGAAAGCATCATCTGCAAACAATCTAAGAAGACTGCTCAGATTGTCTCCTAAATCGCTTTTGTAGATTAGGAGCAACAGAAGACCTAGACACTGCCTTGGGGAACGCCAGATAGTACTTCTGTTTTACTCGATGACTTTCCGTCTATTACTACGGACTGTGACCTTGGCCGGCTGGTGTGGCCGTGCGGTTAAAGGCGCTTCAGTCTGGAACCGCGTGACCGCTACGGTCGCAGGTTCGAATCCTGCCTCGGGCATGGATGTGTGTGATGTCCTTAGGTTAGTTAGGTTTAAGTAGTTCTAAGTTCTAGGCGACTGATGACCTCAGAAGTTAAGTCGCATAGTGCTCAGAGCCATTTGAACTGTGACCTTTCTGACAGGAAATCACGAATCCAGTCACATACCTGAGACGATACTCCGTAGGTACGCAATTAAATTAGAAGTCTACGTGAGGAACGGTGTCAAAAGCCTTCTGGAAATCTAAAAATGTCGAATCAGTGTGACGTCCCCCGTCGATAGCACTCATTACTTCCTGAGAGTAAAGAGCTAATTGTATTTCGCAAGAACGGTATTTTCTGAATCCGTGTTGGTTATTGGTCAATAAATTGTTTTCTTCCAGGATATTCATAATGTTCGAGCACAATATATATTCCGAAACACTCTTGCTAATCGACGTTAACGACATGGGTCTGTAATTGAATGGATTACCTCTGTTTCCTTTCTTGGGTATTGGTGTGACTTGTGCAACTTTGCTGTCTTTGGATACGGATCTTTCCTCGAGCGAGCGGTTCTGCATGATTGTTAAGTATGGAGCTATTACGAGTATATCAGCACACTCTGAAATGATCCTGACTGGTGCACAATCTGGATCGGAAGCCTGGGATCAGTACCGCCTCATGTGTTTGGTGTATATCTCTCAATTGCCATTGATACCGTTTTTTGAATTTAAATCACATCTGGTCTACGCTTATATAGCGTGAATAGAAGAAGTGGAGACTCGATCTTAGAAAGTGTTAAGCGAATTTTTATCTGCATCATGAAGATGTTGAAGGAAGGAAATCACTTGATGCCCGAGAATGTTGAAATGAACATCCTGGTTCATTTTCATGGTAACGTGATTGAGTTAGCATAGGTCATGGTACCAAAGACGCCATCAAACTATCACAGAAGCACCTGCAGCCTGAAGTAGCTCCACTCGCTGCTGTTTAAACACCTCACTGGGCCTATTGAAGTCGCGCTGCTTTATATGCCTCAGTGAGGAATGGCCTTTTGGGAGGTACCAGACTCCCTAATTGTCCATTGCATGCTATTCCTGTCGCAGTGTTAGTCCGTAAAATGGTTGAGGTCGACCGGAGTTCACTAACAGCAGCAGTTCTACTCTGGGTTGAAACCGTTCGGCATTGGCAATGCATGACATCTGTCTCCGACCCTTGTCACTCAGCATATTTTTCCGAGCGCTGTTCTTACGACGTGATGCGTGACAGTCCACGTTGATATTCCCACAAACAGGCCAACTTCATTCACAGTGTTGTCGTCGGCACGTCCAAAGACTATAGCTCCCTTCTGCTATTTTGTCAATTCTCAAAGTCGACCCATCTTGCTGCTCTGATTCCATACAACCAAGTGGCACATTCACGTTACGTCAATCTCATGACGTACATCAGCTGTGGAGAGTTACAGTTCTACACCACCAGTAGTACCAGTTCTAACTCCACTTTTTTTTACGTCTTCTGACTGGTTTGATGCAGCCCGCTACGAAGTCTTCACGCTTCCTAGCATGTTCCAAAACGCCGCGCATGAAAACGGAGTTGTATTGGGGCTTATGGAGGCACCATTTAGTTCATAGAAGCTTCCTGAGAAAACCCGAAAAACGTGGTTTTTGGGGATAAAACCGAGCCACGGATTCCAAGGCGGTTGTAGACAGGAAATGTCTAACCTTTACGATATATTCTTAACATCCCGATCCCAAGCAACCTTGAAAATTTGCTTTTCCGTTTCCGAGATACAGATGTTCAAAGTCACCCTAACAGTACACGTAAAATACGCACGTAAAATCCGATTTGAGGCAAAAATGTAGTTTATAAAGTGATATATCACGGACAAATACGCTGGAAAACGTCTCCGTTGACATCAGAACGGTTCTGAGAACCCAGTGTTGTAGTAATGAAGCACATGCAAAACGTTTATGTACGTAAAATCCGGTCTGAGGCATAAAATTATATAGTTTTGCCTTATTTCAATTTCTCATGAGTAAACTGTCAAAATTTTACTGACACACAAATTCCTTCTCAAATGAGTGGCATGCCCTGCTATGGCAATGAAAACAAGAGAACCAGAGGAGAAACGCCCTTATTGGAGCACAAGAAAGCGAATATGCTTTTGTTTATTAAAAGACTCTGAAAAGTGAGATAACAGCTGCCTCATTCTGGCATCCTTAGCACCTTTAAAACGAGAGTTTACATCAACCTGACAATGCGCCCTGATGTAAAGCAGTATCTGTGAGGCAATGGTTCGTGGAGAATACCATTCCTGAAATGGGCTACCCTGCCCAGAGTCCCACCTGAACCCGAGGGAACATCTTTGGATTGAGTTAGATCGTCGACGCCGCTCCAGATCGCAGTATAAAACGTCTCTACCTTCTCTAGTTTCAGCTCCTCAGAAAAAAATCCTCGATAGACATCAGACACTTTACCCAAAATGGCCACAGCAGAGTCCAAGCCGTCGTAAAAGTGAAGGGTGGACCCATACTAATATCCACTAATAGTTATCAGGATATTTTTGATCATATAGTATACGATCTCATATTAATGAGGACCTGCCTACTTTGTATGGTGTTCTTCATGTCCTCAGTAGGAATGTCGTCAGGTGAAGCTTGAAAAAGGGCGGGGGGAACATTCCGAAAAATTATGGAGCTATGTGGTGGTGCATTTGAGAGGTGGATGAGCCCCCTCTGCCTCGTAGCAGTGAACGTGTTAAACCATAACCATTACCATATCCAGGATATAACAGTTGGGGCGTGTGACTTGGGAGCCTTTTCCGTAGGCGAAAAAGACAAATAAGGGCAAAACAGTTGTGTCTGGGTAATTCAGTCGGTAAGAACATTGTCCGCAAAAGTCGGGTTCGGGTCCCGGTACGGCATACAGTTTGAGTCTGCCGGACAGAAATCTTCAGAAGAATCCATGCTCCACTGCAGTCATAGAGTAGAAATATCTTTGGAGTGAGTGCTGAGTACGGCGCATGCTGTCAACATTAAGCTGGAACTGTCACGTGTTCTCGAGGCGAAGATGTTTGTTTACGGCCAGTTCATACTACCTTCTCGTCACGTCAAATCATTCCACAATGTATTTCAAAAGGGAGCATTCACACAGATCCTCAACGGTCCGTCGCGTCACGGTACAGCACGGTACGTCACGTCATGGTTCTTGGGAAGAAAGTTTTGTCGGTATCGTCGTCTGCTAAAATTGCAAGTTAAAATATTTTCGCCGCGCGCACTCTTGTTATAATAGTGAATGTGTGCCTTATGTCTTTGCAGTCTTTATTTTATTACAATGCTTTGTTTTCGTGACAAATTGGATACCTTTCTCCATTGAGTGTTCTTCCATAAGCGAGGTCAGATATCTCAAAGTGAAAAATTATTTAGGTTTTACAGTGACAGACCTGACGCCCACAATTAGTATGAATAAGAACATGAGTTGACGAAACAATTTACATTACATAACATTTTAAGTGGCAAGGTCAGCTTGAATGAAGGAAAAAATACAGTTCATTATGACGTTATCAGTTACGCGGGAGAAAAACATGATGGATAAGATAACCAGGCTCAATTTACTTCTTTATAGATATTGTTTGATGTGCGTGTATATTTGTTTTGAAATGTTTCCCGTATCAGCACATTACGTAGTTTCGTTTGGCTATTAATAACTTTGTTGTTGTTACTTCCTCATATCCAGTACTACACTCCGGCTTATTGTGCCAACAATAGTAAGCACAACCTCACTTTCTCCATTCGGTGATTGGGTAAGCGCGCTGACGTGACAGTGAGAATACATACTGACTTGACGGTGCCATGACATACCTCCTAAGTAGGGAATCTGCCTGTACTAGGGGTATAAGAACGTTTAAAATATATAGGACGCATCACGGATAAACCTACGTCGTCCCGAGATCATGTGACCATGGAGGCAATTTATTTTATCAACCAAAATCAATTCTGCGTATCTGAATGTTCACTCCGCAGGTATTTCTGCTTTACAGTAAGTTTGAGAGATGGCATGAGTCCCCCCTCATATTTCTATCTTACTCTGAGTAATTCGATTTTCCTCTCTAATTGCATGCGGTGAAAAGTTGCTATTCCTTCACACGCGGACTTCCCACGCAGCGTCTCTAGTCACCCGGGTGGTCCGGTGACAGGCTGGTTCTGCTGAGCTTGAAAGGGTTAAGCCGACGGGTGTGAGGGAGTCGAGTGGATGCTTTCCAGACGCCGACATTGTCATAAGAGCGGGAGCGACACGCCCACAGGGGCCTGAAGGAGCGGCTGGGCCAGAGATTCCGTTACTTCGCAGAAACTTAGTGAAAACACTTTCTGGCGGGCTACCAGCGATGCGTGGGAATGATTTGTGTTCCCAGGCAGTCATGCCGGGCTAATCCTCGCGTTTTCTGCAAAATCGTAACTGTGATTGGCTTGCTCAGGGCATAGTTCCGTGACGTAGCAAAATCGGCGCAGAAACTGGCGCCAAGAATATCCACTGGGGGAATGGTAGTGCTTCGGCAATAGAGTGGAATTTTCCGCCGGTTTTCGAGTTGCTGATTGGAACGTTTAACCACGGCCACTGTAGTGGGGGCGGGAATATTCGGTGTTCGGTTTGTACGAGTGCTCTTGAGGTAGTCGGCTCTCGCCTTTTGGTCGGGATAGGTTACAAGACTGAGCTCTCGCTGCTCTGGACAGTCTGCCTTCCATTGGCTGTCTAATATACTTTCATTTAATTGTGACTGTTTGACGAAGTTTCGACTTCAACGTAACTTTCCGAGTACAGTTGGGAATTGACCGTTCTGCGTACAAGCGGCCTATGTTGTCCGTCTTGAGCACTTTTGGCTAAAGTTGACTGTATCGGAGTTACTGTGTGACTTCGTTTGTTAAAATCAATCACTGTACCGTCAATGGTTGTGTAGCGAGCCTTCTTCGTCTCCCTCAGGATAATTTGTTTCAGGCTATACTCTCGACATTATCATCACCACGACTGGACGTCGAAGCTACCAGCCATCGCCTCCGGTACGCCAGATCGTGTCCTTGCAGTTAAGAAGACAGCTTGGTAATGTATGTCCGCAGCACTGGCAGATTAGGGAATTTGCTCTGTGATAATCTGAGCTCAGCAGAGCGTGCCTGTTCCCGTCTTTTCTTATATGGATCTGTCTTGGGTGTTCATTGCCTGAGTTCTCACTACTGTAGCAGCAATTAATGTTGGGTTGGCTGGGTGTTTGTCTTAAGATTTGAGTAGCAATGAATTGGCTCCACATACTACTCTGTTATAAATGTCACAATCTAGTTTATAGACAACCTCACCTTCACAGCATTTATTTGAGTATCCAATTTTGATGTATTGTAAATGTTTCATGTGTTTTGTTTACTATTCTGAGTTTAGTCATAATAAATCAAATTGGTATTTTGGACAGAACTCTCATTCTGTTAATCGGTAGAGCAACCTTTTCATTTCTGACTACGTTAATGAAACTTTCCTTTATCTAATTAATTTCTATCAAATTAAATTATTGCAGGTGCCAAACTTTATTCTACTCCACTAGCAGGGTCGATTACAGTCTGTTCACGTTTCTTCTTAATCCATGTGCAACAGCAAAAGTCGGAGCTAGAAAAAGGGGGGGGGGGGCTTAGAGAATCATTTCCATATGAAGATTCTAGAGGAATTTAGTGTTAAATACACTGCTAGCCCTGGCACCTCGCAAGTTGACAACGGGCATGGGAGGGCGAAAAATTTTGCAGATGTCGGTAGTATCGCATACACAAGGTATAAAAGGACAGTGTATTCGTGGAGCTGTCATTTGTACTCAGGTGATTCATGTGGAAAGGTTTCCGAAGTGATTATTGCACGACTGGAATTAACAGACTCTGAACGCAGAATGGTAGTTGGAGCTGGACGCATGAGAGATTCCATTTCGTAAATCGTTAGGGAATTCCATATTCTGGGATGCGCAATGTCAAGAGTGTGCCTAGAATACCAAAATCCGGACATTTACCTGTCACCAAGGACAACCCAGTGGCCGATGCCCTTCACTTAACTAACGAGAGCAGCAGCGTTTACTTAGAGTTGTCAGTAGTAGCAGACAAGCAAGACTTCCTGAAATAACCGCAGAAATCAATGTGCGACTTGCGACGATGTATCCTTTAGGACAGTGCGGCAAATTTGGCGTAAATGGGCTACGGCAGCAGACGACCGACGCGAGCGTCTTTGTTAACAGCACGTCATCGCCTGCAGAGCTTTTCCTTGGCTCGTGACCATATCAGTTGGACCCTGGACGATAGCACAACTGTGGCCTTGTCAGTTGTTGTTGTGGTCTTCAGTCCAGAGACTGGTTTGATGCAGCTCTTCATGCTACTCCATCCTGTGCAAGCTTCTTCATCTCCCAGTACCTACTGCAGCCTACATCCTTCTGATCTGCTTAGTGAATTCATCTCTTGGTCTCCCTCTACGATTTTTACCGTCCACGCTTCCCTCCATCACTAAATTGGTGATCCCTTGATGCCGCAGAACGTGTACTACTAAGCGATCCCTTCTTCTAGTCCGGTTGTGCCACAAACTCCTCTTCTCGGCGATCTATCTCAATTTCAGATGGTAAGAGCTAATGGTAGGGTTCGACTGTGGTGCAGACCCCACGAAGCCGTGGATCCAAGTTGTCAACAAGGCACTGCACAAGCTGGTTGTGGCTCCATAATGGTGTAGGTCGTGTTTACGTGGAACAGGTTGGGTCCTGCGGTCCAGCTGAACCGATCCTTGACTGCAAGCGGTTATGTTCGGCTATGGAGACCATTTTCAGCTATTCAAAGACTTAACGTTCCGAAACAACGAGGCACCACTTCACCGGGCCACAGCTGTTCACAATTGGTTTGAAAAGATTCTGGTCAATTCGAGCGAATGGTTCGGCCACCGAGATCGCGCGAAATGAATTCCATCGAATACTAATGGGACATAATCGAGATGTCCGTTCGTGCACAAAATCCTGCATCGACAACACTTGCACGATGACGGATGGGTATAGAGACAGCACCGTGAATATCTCTGCAGGAGACTTCCAGCGACTTCCTGAGTGCATGTGACGAGCTGCTGCACTACACCGGTCAAAAGGAGGTCCGATACGATATAAGCAGGTATGCCCCGACTTTTCACAGTGTCTCTGTTGGCTGTGACGCCAACTTCGTTCTCTCCCAATAGTTTTTTTTTTCATTAGGCATGTTTGTTTGTTCAAGAGTGCAATCACTAAAGGTCTGTAACCATCAGTCAACTCGCTCCGAGGCAGGGGCGTGACAGAGCTGATGAAGAGGCCCCGTGCGACGTGAACAAAGCTGTAGGGTGCGGAAAAGGAACCCTTCTCGCGATGAATTCGCGAGCAGCCTACCTGGGAGGAGCGTGGCTTATTTTTTTTCGGCCCCCCTCTGGCTCGGCCCCGCACGCGACAAAAAGGCTTAGCGGGCCGTTTTATGGAGTGCGCGCGCGGCCCGCTCTTTGCGGAGGCTGGCACTGCAGGTGATTGTCGCCCGGCCCGGCGCTGCGCTGTGATTTGTGAGCCGCGAGGGTTGCGGCTGCGCGCCGCCGTCGCCACGTCGTAAATTCCGGCGCTTTTTTAGGGGCGGAAGGGATGAGCGCTACTGTGCGCTGCCGCAAGCAGAGACCGCGATGTCGGCTACAAATGAGGAGATGCTCCGCGGGTCGCCCGGCACAATGCTGCCCTTGCGGTGCGCCACACGACGGCACACAGCCACGGCAAACTCAGCCGTTAAACTAAAAGCTAAACACCCCGCCGCAGTCGAACGATATCGACCTGCGAACACAACGCTGCTTCGGCATCAGTCTAAGCCAAAGCGAATGGTTGCACCATACTAAGGACGCAGTACGGTGGGAGGAGTATTATTCTATGGGGGGACATTCACCTGAGCTACTATGAGGCCTGTACTATGTTGTCAGTATTTTTTGGAACACGATGTTACTAGAGCGAAAGGCTATTAACAATTTGTACAGAAAGCAGATGGCAGTTATAAGAGTCGAGGGGTATGAAAGGGGAGCAGTGGTTGGGAAGGGAGTGAGACAGGGTTGTAGCCTATCCCCAATGTTATTCAATCTGTATATTGAGCAAGCAATAAAGGAAACAAAAGAAAAGTTCGGAGTAGATATTAAAATCCATGGAGAAGAAATAAAAACTTTGAGGTTCGCTGATGACATTGTAATTCTGTCAGAGACAGCAAGGGACTTGGAAGAGCAATTGAACGGAATGGACAGCGTCTTGAAAGGAGGATATAAGATGAACATCAACAAAAGCAAAACGAGGATAATGGAATGTAGTCGAATTAAGTCGGGTGATGTTGAGGGTATTAGATTAGGAAATGAGAACTTAAAGTAGTAAAGGAGTTTTGCTATTTGGGGAGCAAAATAACTGATGATGGTCGAAGTAAAGAGGATATAAAATGTAGACTGGCAATGGCAAGGAAAGCGTTTCTGAAGAAGAGAAATTTGTTAACATCGAGTATAGATGTGTCAGGAAGTCGTTTCTGAAAGTATTTGTATGCAGTGTAGCCATGTATGAAAGTGAAACATGGACGATAAATAGTTTAGACAAGAAGAGAATAGAAGCTTTCGAAATGTGGTGCTACAGAAGAATGCTGAAGATTAGATGGGTAGATCACATAACTAATGAGGAAGTATTGAATAGGATTGGGGAGAAGAGAAGTTTGTGGCACAACTTGACCAGAAGAAGGAATCGGTTGGTAGGACACGTTCTGAGGCATCAAGGGATCACCAATTTAGTATTGGAGGGCAGCGTGGAGGGTAAAAATCGTAGAGGGAGACCACGAGATGAATACACTAAGCTGATTCAGAAGGATGTAGGTTGCAGTAGGTACTGGGAGATGAAGCAGCTTGCACAGGATAGAGTAGCATGGAGAGCTGCATCAAACCAGTCTCAGGACTGAAGACCACAACAACAACAATCCCGATCTGTAGGGGAGAGACGCCGCACCTTATACATTCGTGACTTTCATAGACAAGATGGCCGCACTAGAATAAAAACACGTCCAATAGAACTTACTGCTAATACAACTACTTAAACATTTGGAAATATCTGACTATTTAGCGTATACTAAGAACGAATAATCATGCTGAAAAATGTTTTAAAGGAATATATTATGTAATCAAAAGTATCCAGACAACTGGCTGAAAATGACTTACAAATTCGTGCCTCCCTCCATCAGTAATGCTGGAATTCAACATGGTGTTGGCCCACCCTTAGCCTTGATGTCAGCTCCCTCTCTCGCAGGCATATGTTCAGTTCCTCTCTCGCAGGCATATGTTCAGTCAGGTGCTGGAAGGTTTCTTGTAGAATGTCAGTCCATTCTTCACGGAGTGCTGCATTGAGGAGAGGTATCGGTCGGTGAGACCACGCACGAAGTCGGCGTTCCAAAACATCCCAGAGGTGTTCTATAGGATTCAGGTCTGGACTCTGTGCAGGCCAGTCTATTGCAGGTACGTTATTGTCGTGTAGCCACTCCGCCACAGGCCGTGCATTATGAACAGCTGTTCGATCGTGTTGAAAGATGCAATCGTCATCCCCGCATTGCTGTTCAACAGTGGGAAGCAAGATGGAGCTTCAAACATCAATGTAGTCTTGTGCTGTGATAGTGCCACGCAAAACAACAAGGGGTGCAAGCCCCCTCCATCAAAAACACCACCACACCACAGCACCACCGCCTCCGCATTTTACTGTTGCTGCTGCACAGGCTGGCAGATGACGTTCACTGGCTTTCGCCATATCCACACCCTGCCATCGGATAGCAACATTGTGTACCGTGATTCGCCACTCCAAAATGGTTCAAATGGCTCTGAGCACTATGGGACTTAACTTCTGAGGTCATCAGTCCCTTAGAACTTAGAACTACTTAAACCTAACTAACCTAAGCACATCACGCACATCCATGCCCGAGGCAGGATTCGAACCTGCGATCGCGCGGTTCCAGACCGGCCGGCTTCGTCACTCCACGCAACGTTTTCCACAGTTCAGTCGTCCAATGTTTACGCTCCTTACACCAATCGAGGCGTTATTTAGCATTTACCGGCGTGATGTGTGGCTTATGAGCAACCGGTTGACCATGAAATCCAAATTTTCGCACCTTGCGCCTAACTGTCATAGTACTTGCAGTGGATTCTGATGCAGTTTGGAATTCCTGTGTGATGGTGTGGATAGATGTCTGCCTATTACACATTGCAACCTTCTTCAACTGTCGGCGGCCTCTGTCAGTCAACAGACGAGGTCGACCTGTACACTTTTGTGCTGTACGTGTCCCTTCGCGTTTCCACTTCGCCTTCACATCGTAAACAGTGGACCTAGGGATGTTTAGGAGTGTGGAAATCTCGCGCACAGACGTATGACACAAGTGCACCCAATGACCTGACCGCGTTCGAAGTCCGTTGAGTTCCGCGGAGCGCCCCATTCTGCTCTCTCGCGATGTCTGATGACTACTGAGGTCTCTGATATGGAGTACCTGGCAGTAGGTGGCAGCACAATGCAGCTAATTTGCAAAACGTATGTTTTTGGGGGTGTCCGGGTACTTTTGATCACATAGTTTACTCATAGACTTACCTCAGTTATTCCCGCAGAGCTTATATAATCTCCCTCGGCTGAAATTTAAACTCTTTTATTATGGCCTGGCGTGCACATAGCAACTGCAGTGTTGATATGCACACTCTGTTTCTGATTGTCAAAACTACGAGGGATGCGCAGTCCATACCGGGTTCACCCTAAGACGTTACCGTTTCGCCACATACGTTTACTATCGCTCACGATTATTTGATAGGGAACGACGGAACATACCATAATTTCCGAACTGTAATCGGATATGAATTCCACAATAGTAGTCGTTATACACCTTCGGGAACCTATAAATGGATGTGTAACACTGAATCAATGTTGTATTTGGTATCGAACGTAGTAGTTTCACCCGCTCAAAGACTGTGACAGTAGTGTGCGGAACTTGCTAGCTGTACGTATGTTTAAATATTGTTGGACAGCATGTTTGCATTATATGTGGTCTGCATTCCCACCTTGTGTGCACACGTGTGATCCTCATGAACGACTAAAAAATGGTCTAGCAGTTCAGAAATTGTACTGCTCGTCAAAAATGTGTATGGAACATTCAGCTTGCAAGCTGTGGTGGTTTTGGGTGGCCATATGTGAATCTTTGCTTACTCGTCATAAACTCTCGAACAACACCGACCATTCCTATCCTGTATCGTTACTGGTGACGAGAAATGTTGTCATTCGTTAGTGGTGACGAGAAATGCTGTCTTTATGTTCACGTGAGGGAAAGAAAGGAATGTTTTGAGCCCAAACAAAGCAGCAACTCCTCATACAAAGATGTTATGGATCTGACGGTGTACGATGAATTTCTTCCCTGAAGTGTAACTAACCATCACTGCTGACATTTATTGTCAACAACAGAGACGTTTTGCAGGAGCAGTCCAAGAACAACAACCAAGAAGACTACGTAACGTTATGCTCCTACACGATAACGCCCGCCGACATTCTGCTCGACTGGCAAAAAACACTCATATTACTCTGAGTAATTCGATTCCTCTCTAATTGCATGCGGTGAAAAGTTGCTATTCCTTCACACGCGGACTTCACACGCAGAGTCTCTCGTCACCCGGGTGGTCCGGTGAGGGGCGGGATCTGCTCATCTTGAAAAGGTTAAGCTGACGGGTGTGAGGGAGTCGAGTGGATGCTTTCCAGACGCCGGCATTGTCATAAGAGCGGGGGCGACACGCCCACAGGGGCCTGACGGAGCGGCTGGGCTAGAGATTCCGTTAGTTCGCAGAAACTTAGTGAAAACACTTTCTGGCGGGCTACCAGCGAGGCGTGGGAATGACTTGTGTTCCCAGGCAGTCGTGGCGGGCAAATTCCCGCGTTTCCCCCAAAATCATAACTGTGATTGGCTTGCTCAGGGGATAGCTCCGTGACGTAGCAAAACCGGCGCAGAAATTGGCGCCAAGTAGCTCCATTGGTGGAATAGTAGTGCGTCGGCAATAGAGTGGAATTTTCCGCCGGTTTTCGAGTTGTTGATTGGAACGTTTAACCAAGGCCACTGTCGTGGGGGCGGGAATGCTCCGTGTTTGGCTTATATGGGTGCTCTTGAGAGAGTCAGCTCTCGCCTTTCGGCCGGAGTAGGTTACAAGACTGAGCTCTCGCTGCTCTGGACAGCCTGCCTTCCATTGGCTGTCTAATATACTTTCATTTAATTGTAACTGTTTGACGAAGTTGCTGAAGTTTCGACTTAAACATAACTTTCCGAGTACAGTTGGCAATTGAGCGCTCTGCGTACAAGCGGCCTATGTTGTCCGTCTTGAGCAGTTTTGGCTAAAGTTGACTGTATCGGAGTTACTGTGTGACTTCGCTTGTTAAAATCACTCACTGTACCGTCAGTGATTGTGTAGCGAGCCTTCTTCGTCTCCCTCAGAGGCGTATTTGTGTTGCTAGGAAGTCTTTAGTCTGGAACAACCAGACCAGGATAATTTGTTTCGTGCTATACTCGCGACATAATCATCATCACGACAGTACGTCGAAGCAACCAGCCATCGCCTCCAATACGTCAGATCGTGTCCTTGCAGTTAAGAAGACAGCTTGGTAATGTATGTCCGCAGCACTGGCAAATCAGGGGAATTTTGCTATCTGGCAATCAGAGCTCAGCATAGCGCGCCTGTTCCCGTCTTTTCTAACGTTGTTCTGTCTTGGGTGTTCATTGTCTGAGTTCTCACTACAATAGCAGCAATTAATGTTGGGTTGGCTGTGTTTTTCTCTTAAGATTTGAGTTACAAGGAATTGGCTCCACATACCACTTGGTCATAAATGTCACAATCTAGTTTAGGGACAACTTCACCTTCACAGCATTTATTTGAGTATCCAATTTGAGCCAATTTGATGTATTGTAAATGTTTCATGTGTTCTGTTTATTATTTTGAGTTTAGTCATAATAAATCATATTGTTATTTTGGACAGAACTTTCATGGTGTTAATCGGTAGAGTAACCCTTTCATTTCTCACTAAGTTAATGAAACTTTCCTTTATTTAATTAATTTCTATCAAATTAAATTATTGCAGGTGCGAAACTCTTTTCTACTCCACTTGCAGGGTCGATTACAGTCAGTTCGCGTTTCTTCTTAATCCATATGAGACAGCAAAAGTCGGAGTTAGAAAAGGGGAGGGGGGGGGGGGGGGCTTAGAGCATCATTTCCATATGAAGATTCTAGAAGAATTTAGTGTTAAATACACTGCTAGCCCCGGCACCTCGCACTCTATACAGGTGTTGGTTTGAGAGGTCAGTTCGCGCCCACCATATTCACCTGCTCTTGCGCCCTCAGATTTTCATCTTTTCCTCTCTCTAACAATCACCAACGTACTTCCTTTCCGGATGAAAATACGCGCAGAACATGGCTCGATGAGTTCTTTGCCTCAAAACCACCTTGATTTCTACAGTCGCGGAGTCGAAAATTTACCCGAGCGTTGGCAGACTGTTGTAAACAGTGGAGGAGAGCACATTACTGATTACGAAAGTCTCTTATGTGTATCTCTTGTGTTTATTAAACTTATAGAAAAACACAACGAACTTATACACCAACCCAAAATTAATTAAATGCCAGCTGTGGACTACGTGAATATTATTATGGATCACCAGCATTTCTTTATGTTTCATGCCTTCCCGACGGCGACGGCATCATAGAACAGGATAAAGGTACGTGTCACAAAGCCAGATTCATGTCACAATGCTTTGAGGAACATGATAATGGACTCACATTGATATCTTAACAACCAAATTCGTAAGATCACTTACCGCACGTTTTTGTGCGCCAGCTTCGTGCCCACAAACCACTGGCCAGTAGTTTACCGGAGTTGCGTGACTTGTGCGTAGAAACATACGTCCGGAAACCTACCAAGTAACGGGTCATTATATGTAAACAAAGTGAAGCTGCTCACGGAGGTCCAGTGTCGGCTGTAATTTTCGCGTGGCAGCGAAACTTGATGATATGCTGAACCGCTAATACGGAACCGATTTACGATTGAAAAAAAGGTCTAACTCGGGCCACTAGGTGCAAATCGGGCGCTGTGAATGCAAGACGGACGTATAGCAATATTTCCAATGGATTAGGTACGGCACATGGACGGGGAAGGTCAAACAAGTGAGAAAGGCACAATGTTGATTTTATTATTAATTGCCAGTTCCACAGTTTGTTCAATATGAGCACCGGAGATGCCGACGAGGTGCTTCATTCATAAAAAGACTTGATTAACAGTTGCTCGCAGCAGTTTCGGTGGAATCTGAGCAACATGTTCGAGTATACTGTCTTTCAGATCAGATACAGACCGAACGTATCCCTGGTAAACGTGTTCTTTTAGACATCCTCATGGTCAAAGTTTACATGGATTCAGATCAGGTGATCTTGCAGGCCATACATTTGGTAACACAGTCGTGGAAGGTTGCATTAAACAGATCATTCACTGGACGAGCGACATGGGGTGGTGCCCCATCTTACATGAGAACTGTGGTTTCCACATATTTGCTCCCTTCCAAAGACGGAATCATGTGCCACACAAGTAGGTCTTGATAACGTGCAGACACCACGGTACACCTAGCACGCTCTCTGGGTCAATTCTCTTCAAAGAAGAACGGACCGAGAATAATGGTGCTTGTGAACCCACACCACATAGTCATACACAGCCAATAAATTGGCTACCCCAAATTCGGCAGTTTTGCGGATTCACTGCACCCTGTAGTGTAAAATGTGGCTCGTCACTACACAGAATATTGCCCGGCCACATGTCATCAACTTCACGCTGGCCGCTGCGGCCGAGCGGTTCTAGGCGCTTCAGTACGGAACCGCGCTGCTGTTACGGTCGCAGGTTCGAATCCTGCCTCGGCCATGTGTGTGTGTGATGTCCTTAGGTTAGTTAGGTTTAAGTAGTTCTAAGTCTAGGGGACTGATGACCTCAGATGTTAAGTCCCATAGTGCTTAGAGCCATTTGAATCATTTGACATCAACTTCGATCCGTGCCAGAAAACGAAGAGCTCAATCAGAACGTCTCTGCGGATCATGCGGTTTCGATTGGTGCATCGTCTGCATCTCGCGGGGATACCATTGTAAAGTAGACCGCAGAACTTTTCATGTTGTTGTTGTTGTGGTCTTCAGTCCAGAGACTGGTTTGATGCAGCTCTCTATGCTACTCTATCCGGTGCAAGCATCTTCAGCACCCAGTACCTACTGCAACCTACATCCTTCTGAATCTGTTGAGTGTATTAATCTCTTGGTCTCCATCTGCAATTTTTACCCTCCACGCTGCCCTCCAATACTAAATTGGTGATTCCTTGATGCCTCAGAATGTGCCCTACCAACCGATCCCTTCTTCTAGTCAAGTTGTGCCACAAATTTCTCTTCTCCCCAATTCTGTTCAGTACCTCCTCAGTAGTTATGTGATCTACCCATCTAATCTTCAGCATTCTTCTGTAGCACCACATTTCGAAATCTTCTATTCTCTTATTGTCTAAATTATTTATCGTCCACGTTTCACTTCCATTCATGGCTATACTCCATACAAATACTTTCAGAAACGACTTGCTGACACTTACATCTATATTCGATGTTAACAAATTTCTCTTCTTCAGAAACGCTTTCCTTGCCATTGCCAGTCTACATTCTTATATCCTCTACTTCGACCATCGTGAGTTATTTTGCTCCCCCAAATAGCAAAACTTATTTACTACTTTAAGTGTCTCATTTCCTAATCTAATTCCCTCAGCATCACCCGATTTAATTCGACTACATTCCACTATCCTCTTTTTGCTTTTGTTGATGTTCATCTTATATCCTCCTTTCAAGACACTATCCATTCCGTTCAGCTGCTCTTCCAGGTCCTTTGCTGTCTCTGATAGAATTACAATGTCATTAGCGAACCTCACAGTTTTTATTTCCTCTCCATGGATTTTAATACTTACTCCGAATTTTGCTTTGTTTCCTTTATTGCTTGCTCAATATACAGATTGAATAACATCGGGGAAAGGCTACAACCCTGTCTCACTCCCTTCCCAACCACTGCTTCCCTTTCGTGTCCCTCGACTCTTATAACTGCCATCTGGTTTCTGTACAAATTGTAAATAGCTTTTCGCTCCTTCAGAATTTGAAAGAGAGTATTCCAGTCAACATTGTCAAAAGCTTTCTTTAAGTCTACAAATGCTAGAAACGTAGGTTTGCCTTTTCTTAATCTAGCTTCCCAGATAAGTCGTAGGGTCAGAATTGGCTCATGTGTTCCAATATTTCTAAAGAATCCGAACTGATCTTCCCCGAGGTCGGCTTCTACCAGTTTTTCCATTCGTCTGTAAAGAATTCGCGTTAGTATTTTGCGGCCGTGACTTATTAAACTGATAGTTCGGTAATTTTCACATCTGTCAACACCTGCTTTCTTTGGGATTGGAATTATTATATTCTTCTTAAAGTCTGAGGATATTTCTCCTGTCTCATACATTTTGTTCAGCAGATGGTAGAGTTTTGTCAGGACTGGCCCTCCCAAGGCTGTCAGTACTTCTAATGGAATGTTGTCTACTCCCGGGGCCTTGTTTCGACTCAGGTCTTTCAGTGCTCTGTCAAACTCTTCCCGTAGTATTATATCTCCCATTTCATCTTCATCTACATCCTCTTCCATTTCCATAATACTGCCCTCCAGTACATCGCCCTCATATAGACCCTCTATGTGCTCCTTCCACCTTTCTGCTTTGCCTTCTTTGCTTAGAACTGGTTTTCCATCTGAGCTCTTGATATTCGTGCAAGTGGTGCTCTTTTCTCCAAAGGTCTCTTTAATTTTCCTGTTGGCAGTATCTATCTTACCGCTAGTGAGATAAACCTCTACATCCTTACATTTGTCCTCTAGCCATGCCTGCTTAGCCATTTTGCACTTCCTGTCGATCTCATTTTTGAGACGTTTGTATTCCTTTTTGCCTGCTTCATTTACTGCATTTTTATATTTTCTCCTTTTATCAGTTAAATTCAATATTTCTTCTGTCACCCAAGGATTTCTATTAGCCCTCACCTTTTTACCTACTTGATCGTCTGCTGCCTTCACTACTTCATCCCTGAAAGCTACCCATTCTTCTTCTATTGTATTTGTTTCCTCCATTCTTGTCAATTGTAACCTTATGCTCTCCCTGAAACTCTGTACAACCTCTGGTTCAGTCAGTTTATCCAGGTCCCATCTCGTTAAATGCCCACCTTTTTGCAGTTTCTTCAGTTTTAATCTACAGTTCATAACCAATAGATTGTGGTCAGAGTCCAGATCTGCCCCTGGAAATGTCTTACAATTTAAAATCTGGTTCCTAAATCTCTGTCTTACCATTATATAATCTATCTGAAACTTGTCAGTATCTCCAGGGTTCTTCCATGTATACAACCTTCTTTTATGATTCTTGAACCAAGTGTTAGCTATGATTAAGTTATGCTCTGTGCAAAATTCTACCAGGCGGCTTCCTCTTTCATTTCTTACCCCCAATTCATATTCACCTACTATGTTTCCTTCTCTTCCTTTTCCCGATATCGAATTCCAGTCACCCATGACTATCCGAATAATTTCTTTTATCTCATCATACATTTCTTCAATTTCTTCGTCATCTGCAGAGCTAGTTGGCATATAAACTTGTACTACTGTAGTAGGCGTGGGCATCGTGTCTATCTTGGCCACAATAATGCGTTCACTATGCTGTTTGTAGTGGCTTACCCGCACTCCTATTTTTTTTAAATTCATTATTAAACCTAATCTAGCATTACCTCTATTTGATTTTGTATTTATAACCCTGTATTCACCTGACCAAAAGTCTTGTTCCTCCTGCCACCGAACTTCTCTAATTCCCACTGTACCTAACTTTAACCTATCCATTTCCGTTTTTAAATTTTCTAACCTACCTGCCCGATTAAGGGATCTGACATTCCATGCTCCGATCCGTAGAACGCCAGTTTTCTTTCTCCTGATAACGACGTCTTCTTGAGTAGTCCCCGCCCGGAGATCCGAATGGGGGACTATTTTACCTCCGGAATATTTTACCCAAGAGGACGCCATCATCATTTAACCATATAGTAAAGCTAGTGATACAGGCCTGTAATTCAGCGGATTACTTCTATTTCCCTTTTTGGGTATTTGTGTGACTTGAGCAATTTTCCAGTCTTTAGGTACGGATCATTCTGTAAGCGAGTGGTTGTATATTATTGCTAAATATGGAGCTATTTTATCAGCATACTCTGAGAAGAATTTGACTGGTATACGATCTGGATCGGATGCCTTGCCTTTATTAAGTGATTTAAGCTTCGTTGTTACACCGAGGATATCTACTTCTATGTTTCTCATCTTGGCAATTGTTCTTGATTGGAATTCAGGAATATTTAATTCGTCTTCTTTGGCAAAGGAGTTTCGGTAAACCGTGTTTAATAACTCTGCTTTAGTGGCACTGTTATCAGTGACTTCACTGCTGTTATCGCGCAGTGAAGGAATTGATTGCGTCTTGCCACTGGTGTGCTTTATGTATGACCAGAATCTCTTTGGGTTTTCTGCCAGATTTCGAGACAGAATTTCGTTGTGGAAATTATTAAAAACATCTCGCATTCAAATACGCGCTATATTTCGAACTTCTGTAAAACGTTTCCAATCTTGACGATTTTGCGTTCTTTTAAATTTGGCATGCTTTTTTCGTTGCTTCTGCAACAACGATATGACCTGTTTTGTGTACCATGGGGATCAGTACCATAACTTATTAATTTATGTGGTATATATCTCTCAGTTGCTGTCGATACTACACTCCTGGAAATGGAAAAAAGAACACATTGACACCGGTGTGTCACACCCACCATACTTGCTCCGGACACTGCGAGAGGGCTGTACAAGCAATGATCACACGCACGGCACAGCGGACACACCAGGAACCGCGGTGTTGGCCGTCGAATGGCGCTAGCTGCGCAGCATTTGTGCACCGCCGCCGTCAGTGTCAGCCAGTTTGCCGTGGCATACGGAGCTCCATCGCAGTCTTTAACACTGGTAGCATGCCGCGACAGCGTGGACGTGAACCGTATGTGCAGTTGACGGACTTTGAGCGAGGGCGTATAGTGGGCATGCGGGAGGCCGGGTGGACGTACCGCCGAATTGCTCAACACGTGGGGCGTGAGGTCTCCACAGTACATCGATGTTGTCGCCAGTGGTCGGCGGAAGGTGCACGTGCCCGTCGACCTGGGACCGGACCGCAGCGACGCACGGATGCACGCCAAGACCGTAGGATCCTACGCAGTGCCGTAGGGGACCGCACCGCCACTTCCCAGCAAATTAGGGACACTGTTGCTCCTGGGGTATCGGCGAGGACCATTCGCAACCGTCTCCATGAAGCTGGGCTACGGTCCCCCACACCGTTAGGCCGTCTTCCGCTCACGCCCCCAACATCGTGCAGCCCGCCTCCAGTGGTGTCGCGACAGGCGTGAATGGAGGGACGAATGGAGGCGTGTCGTCTTCAGCGATGAGAGTCGCTTCTGCCTTGGTGCCAATGATGGTCGTATGCGTGTTTGGCGCCGTGCAGGTGAGCGCCACAATCAGGACTGCATACGACCGAGGCACACAGGGCCAACACCCGGCATCATGGTGTGGGGAGCGATCTCCTACACTGGCCGTACACCACTGGTGATCGTCGAGGGGACACTGAATAGTGCACGGTACATCCAAACCGTCATCGAACCCATCGTTCTACCATTCCTAGACCGGCAAGGGACCTTGCTGTTCCAACAGGACAATGCACGTCCGCATGTATCCCGTGCCACCCAACGTGCTCTAGAAGGTGTAAGTCAACTACCCTGGCCAGCAAGATCTCCGGATCTGTCCCCCATTGAGCATGTTTGGGACTGGATGAAGCGTCGTCTCACGCGGTCTGCACGTCCAGCACGAACGCTGGTCCAACTGAGGCGCCAGGTGGAAATGGCATGGCAAGCCGTTCCACAGGACTACATCCAGCATCTCTATGATCGTCTCCATGGGAGAATAGCAGCCTGCATTGCTGCGAAAGGTGGATATACACTTACTAGTGCCGACATTGTGCATGCTCTGTTGCCTGTGTCTATGTGCCTGTGGTTCTGTCAGTGTGATCATGTGATGTATCTGACCCCAGGAAAGTGTCAATAAAGTTTCCCCTTCCTGGGACAATGAATTCACGGTGTTCTTATTTCAATTTCCAGGAGTGTATCTCTATGAAAACATTCCACAACTTTTCTACACGTGCATGATCAGATCGGAAGGAGTGAAGACTGTCTCTTAAAAAGGCGCGAAGAGCATTTTTATCAGATTTTTTAAGTAGATATACTTTGCGTTTCTTTTTGATGGTTGTAGGTGTTACTGTATTGAGACTACCAGCAATGCCTTGTGGTCGCTAATCCCTGTATTCATGACAATACCCACTATTTGTCCGGAATTATTTGTTGCTAAAAGGGCAAGTATGCTTTCGCAACCATTTACGCTTCGAGTGGGCTCATGAACTAATTGTTCAAAATAATTTTCTGAGAAATCCTTCAGTACTATTTCGAATGACGTTTTATGCCTGCCGCCGGCTTTAAACGTATAATTTTTCCAGCATATCGAGGGTAGATTTAAGTCACCACCTACTATAATTGTATGAGCGGGGTACTTATCTGAAATGACACTCAAGTTTTCTTTGGACTGTTCAGCAACTGGATCTTCTGAGTCGGCGGTCGGTAAAACGATCCAATTCATTGTTTAGTCCGATTATCAGGTATAACCTCTACCCACACTATTTCACACGAACTATCTACTTCAATTTCGCTACAAGGCAAACTACCTCTGACAGCAATAAATATATATACACACACACACACACACACACACACACACACACACACACACACACACACATACACAAACCACTCATACAAAGAATAACACATTCAAAGAAACAAAACACGTCCCTCCCTCCCTCCCCTCCCCCCGCCCCCCCCCCACACACACACACACCTAACCTGAAAAACAAGAGAACAACATGAGAAAAAGTATCATATTATCATACTTGTAACTACTACACAATGCATTTATTCTATACAGGGTGTTCAAAAATTCAGTGGTGACGGAGGCAAAAACAAATGTATTTCGTAAAGCAGCCATGAGCCATGTGTCGGAAACGCATATCGTTGGAGTACTGCATTTGCAGGGGTTATTGTGTGTGATTGAGAATAAAACGGTATTAAACGTGTTCCATTGCTTTATTGTTTTGATCACTATTGCACTACAATAAATGTTCAAAATGAACACCATTAACCTCAGTGTAGAACCGGTATCGATATTTGTTCGCTGGAAAATGCGTGGTGTGTTCTGTATTTGTGTGGGTGCTGCATGAATTCTTGCAACTATTACCGACTCCAAGTCAGCAGGGTTAGAATACACCTCAGCTTTCATGCAGCTCCAGAGAAAGAAGTCTAAAGGGGCCTACAGCCGCACTACAAACAAGGAGCGTGTCTCGTAGTTCTCCCCATGCCCAGCGCTCCATGCTGACTCTGCAACTGTCATACAGGCACTAGTGCTACCCTCAGTTTACTGACTAATTGTCGAAGAACATGCCATCACAACATACTACGTATGTCAGACTAACATTTGGTGTAACAACATTAGACACAACAAGTTTTATCTGCTCCAGTCGTGTATTAACGTTCAAATGTGTGTGAAATCTTATGGGACTTAACTACTAAGGTCATCAGTCCCTAAGCTTACACACTACTTAACCTAAACTATCCTACCCATGCCCGAGGGAGGACTCGAACCTCCGCCGGGACCAGCCGCACAGTCCGTGACTGCAGCGCCCTAGACCGCTCGGCTAATCCCGCGCGGCAGTCGTGTAATACACACACATGCTCGGTGCTGACACAATATGGGTTTCGGCACATGGTTGCTTTACAAAACGTATTTGTTTTTCTCTCCTGTACTATCCCTGTTGGTCTGGGCACTGAAGTTTGGAACACCCTGTGTCTAAAAACAAACATATGTTACAGGCCATCGAAAATACTTTACAAATAAAAGAAGCGAAACGTGTATGGCAAATAATAAACTGCATTTCATTTAGTTATAAAGACTGAACATACCTCCACAAATTTTGAAGCAACTAAGAAACGGTGGAAAACGAAAAAAATGGTTTTGAACATTAGTGAGAAATTATGGTAAAGAAGTGTCCTAATTCAGTCTCTAGTTCGCATTCCTTTATTTCAATATGATCGGTTCTGGGCCAGGTATCCATCTTCAGATCTATTATAAAAATATTTTAGTTGCAATTGGTCCAAATTACAATTGGTTTATAATTTAAGTTTAGAGAGCTTCAAGATTCTTAAGAAATTATTTATAATACAAATTTGTCCAATATAGCATTTGCTACAGTCACAGGGTAGCCTGTCGAATATGGAACTGGACGTTCACTGTCATAACTACCATACACCAACCTGTTGCGGCTTTATAAATAAATTTTTAACGAACGTGATTGTTGCAACACATGCATCGCTGAAAAACGACCTCTGATTGGTTGGTTGATTTGGGGGAGGGGACCAAACAGCGAGGTCATCAATCGGCGGATTAGGGAGTGACGAGGAAGAAAGTAGGCCGTGCCCTTTCAAAGGAACCATCCCGGCATTTACCTGAAGCGATTTAGGGAAATCACGGAAAACCTAAATCAGGATGGCCGGACGCGGGTTTGAACCGTCGTCCTCCCAAATGCGAGTTTAGTGTGCTAACCACTGCGCCACCTCGCTCGGTAACGTCCTCTATTTGTAGAGAGTGGACTCATGTAATTCATAAGAAATGCTTCTAAGTATAGCATGAAACACTGATGTGAAACTTAATAGCATTAAAATTTTTTAAACGAACTTTATGAAACAATTATCAAAAATGATGAAATATTTTTGAGGATCCTAAATTGTGCAAAGCTGATATTTCTAGGAAATGCCCTCTGTGTACTGATATAATACATGAAAGATGTTTCTAAATTTAACTAATGAAACATCGGAGAGGACATTATTGTTATTACAAACTTTAAAAGAGCTTTCAAACATTCCAAAAATATCTTCTCCTCTTCATTTGGCGATCGTAGGGCCAGTAGCGCTCAGCAGTGCACTCTCTATGGACTGAAAAACATATAAATGTTCCCAAGCATAACATATTTAAAATCAGGGCTTTAATATCATATGAAACTTAAGAGAAACATTGAAAATTCCGAAGTTGTCTTTCCTTCCTCTTATTTGGCGGTCGTAGATTTACAATTGTGCCAGGCCATTTTTAATAAAGAAGTTATATTTTTAGTTTTGGAAAATCGTGTTTTCCATACTGCCATATTGTCACTTTATTAAATATTCAATTTCGGTCAGAAATAGCTCTTCCTCAGATACAATGTGACGTCATTAATCAGATGCTGTTTCTGACCGAAACTGTTTGTTTAATAAAGTGCCATTACGGCTGAGTGCAAACCATGATTTTTCGAAAAAAAGCTATAGCTGAAAATAATCGCCTCCTCAAAAACGTTACGTTTTTATGGTCAATGGAGAATCGTTCATGGATCCCCGAATACTGAAATCAATGCTCTACCGATTTTGCTCTTTGTGTCACGAGTTTATCTCAAACCAATTTTTCAGTACACATGACCAGTGCAGATGTACGCATATATTGACTGAGGAAACGTCGGAGAAGTATACAGTGATGGGCCAAAACATTATGACCAACTGATTAATAGTTTGTTTGTCCGTCTTTGGAACGAAATACATTACTAATTCTGCGTATCAGGGATCCGACAGTTTGTTGGTAGGTTTGTGGAGGTAAGTGGCAATAGATGTAGTTTTTTCCATGTGGGTGACTGTAGTGGCGTGGGAACAGGGGAAGTAAATGAGACTCATCAGTGGTTCTGTAGGATTTGTAGTAGAGATAGGAAGATACTAGAACAGGAGGGGAAAATTGCCGCCCTTCAGGCTGAGTTACACAAGGCCAGGGGAGATCTTGACAGGTTAAGGAGGGAGAAGGGTAAAGAGAGGTGGGAAGTGGCAACAGGCAACAGGAGGAACAGGCCTAGAACTTTGTCTGACAGCTTCGTGGTGAATGTAGAAAATAGATTTGACGTGTTGCTTCAGTTAGAAACTGGTGAGCCTCAAGCAGTTGCAGGTGTAGAAGGGCACAAAAAAACTTTCAGCAGCAAATTGAAAAGTAGAAAGTAGGGAAATCAGTAAAGAGAAAGAAAGTTTTTTGCTAGGTAGTTCCCTTGGAGGAGGTGTTGGCCAACGTTTGCAGGATGAACTAGGATCAGAATACCAGGTCACCAATTTTTTTAAACCTAGTGCTGGTAGTGCTGGTCTGGAGCAGGTGACAGAGGATTTAGGATCACTTTGCAAATATTTCACTAAGGAAGACACCGTGGTTATATTGGGTGGGGCAGGTAATAGTATTGACAGAGATCCTGGGTACAGTATAGAGTGTGGCCTGGCAAAGATTGCATCAGCATCGAAGCATACTAGTGTTGAGTTTGTATCTGTTCTTGGGGGCCAAGACCGACCTCTTTTGAACTCTTCTGTCAAGAGAGTTAATTTGGAGTTGGAACGCCTGCGCCGGCCGGTGTGGCCGTGCGGTTCTAGTCGATTCACTCTGGAACCGCGTGACCGCTAGGGTCGCAGGTTCGAATCCTGCCGCGGGCATGGATGTGTGTGATGTCCTTAGGTTAGTTACGATTAAGTAGTTCTTTCTAGGGGACTGATGACCACAGATGTTAAGTCCCATAGTGCTCAGAGTAATTTGAACGGCTGCTTATGTCGGGTGCAGGGTCACACATTCATTCTCTCAATAGGTGGGATTATACTGGGCATGGCCTTCAGCTCAACAGGAAGGGGAAGGGTTAACTGGCTGGGAAAATAGCAGGAAAGTTAAAAGGGGAGGCACTGTCATGAGTGATAAAATACCAGTGGTTATAGGGTTCAGAAAAGACCCTTTTTTAGGGTAGTGAGGACAGGAAGAAAGCAAATTTTAAGAGAGATTGGGACTGAGACAAACCTTCAGTTTGAGAAAGAAACCAAAAAACATAATTCTAGCTTATTACATCAGCATAAACAGCCATTGGTTAAGAATGTTCAAAAGTCAGCAGATATTTTAACTCTACCCAATTTTAACTCAGTCAATGTGAAATGTCAACTATCTTTATTGCATCAAAATATTCGAGGACTGAGAAATAAAATTAATGAATTAATTATCTGCATAGATGAATTAAGAGTCTTCAAACCCAGCTGACATAATCTGCCTCTCTGAACATCATGTGACCACTGGTATAGAACTTTAAAGTGTAACAGGGTTTAGGTTAGCATCTCACTTTTGTAGATCATAAATGGAGAAAGGAGGAGCTGCCACATTCATCAGGAACTGTCATAAATTTAAGAACATAGACATTCATAAATTTTCCCTTGAGCAGCATATGGAAGCATGTGCAACAGAAGTAGAATTTCACAAAAAATCCTTCGTAATATTGAGTGTATATCGAGCACCTGCAGGTAACTTTTTTAATCTGTTAGTAAACCACCTTGAAGCTGTACTGGCCCATTTAACAACCAAAAACAAAGAAATAGTGCTTGCTGGTGATTTCAATTTAGATTTCCTTAAAGACTCTCCCAATAAGAACTTGAGATAGCAACACTATCATTCAACTTAATTCCCGCTGTGAAGTTCCCCACTAGGGTAGCCAATTGCTCACGAACAGCCATTGATAATATCTTTATAGAAAAGTCCAATGAACAAAATTATATTACAAAACCAATAGTCAATGGCCTCTCAGATCATGACATGCAGTTCCTTCTGTTAAATGTTAACACTGAACAGGATATAAAATCTGTTAACTCTGAGATCAAGAGGGTAATCAACAAGCCAAAAATTGATTATTTTAGGACACGCCTCAGAGACATTCACTGGACTGATGTTTACAGTGCTCATGGCAAGAATGAAAAATATAACACTTTTGCTAATAAAGTGCTTACCTTATTCGAACACTGTTTTCCCCAAAAACTTACCAAGGTTAGAGCAAAGTCTACAAAGAAGCCATGGATTACTCAAGGAATAGGGGTATCTTGTAAAACAAATAGAAAACTGTATCTGTAAATCCGAAACAGTTCCGATGTTGATGCTATAGCACATTACAAGAAACACTGCAAAATATTAAAGACTGTAATACGGACATCAAAGCAAATATATTACAAGGAAAAGATAGTCATGTCAGATAACAAAATAAAGACAATATGGGATATAGTGAAGGAGGAGACCAGTAGAGCCAGACATGAAGAGGGACAAATAGCATTAACAGTAAATGATACATTGTTGACAGATGTGTATAGTGTTGCAAAACTTTTTAACAAACATTTCTTGACTGTTACTGAAAAGATGGAGTTGTCAGGTTCTGTAGATGCTGCTATGGAATGCCTCAGGCCAGACATTTCAAGTAACTTCCATAATATGAATTTGATCCTCACTACCCCAGCAGAAATAATGTCCACCATAAAATCTTTAAAATCAAAAACATCTAGTGGGTATGAAGAAATATCAACAAAGTTAATTAAAGAACGTGATTATGAGTTAAGTAACATATTAAGCTATCTGTGAAACCAGTCGTTTATCAGTGGAATATTTCCTGAATGGTCAAAATATGCTGAAGTTAAGCCACTGTTTAAGAAGGGAGATAAAGAAATAGCATCAAATTTCCGTCCAATTTCACTTTTGCCAGAATTCTCAAAAATTTTAGAAAAAGTAATGTACAATCGGCTTTATAACCATCTTACCTCAAATAACAAATTGTTAGAGTCACAATTCGGATTTCTAAAGGGTTCTGATATTGAGAAGGCTATCTACACTTACAGTGAAAAATGGTTCAAATGGCTCTGAGCACTATGGGACTTAACATCTATGGTCATCAGTCCCCTAGGACTTAGAACTACTTAAACCTAACTAACCTAAGGACATCACACAACACCCAGTCATCACGAGGCAGAGAAAAGCCCTGACACCGCCGGGAATCGAACCCGGGAAACCCGGCGTGGGAAGCGAGAACGCTACCGCACGACCACGAGCTGCAGACAACTTACAGTGAAAATGTGCTTGATTCATTAGATAAAAAATTGCAGGGAACTGGTATATTTTGTGATCTGTCAAAGGCATTTGACTGTGTAAATCACAATATCCTTTTAAGTAAATTAGAATATTATAGTGTAACAGGAAATGCTGCAAAATGGTTAAAATCCTATATCTCTGGCAGGAAACAAAGGGTGTTATTAGGAAAGAGGCATGTATCAAGCTATCAGGCATCATCCAACTGGGAACTTATTACGTGTGGGGTCCCACAAGGTTCCATTTTAGGGCCCTTACTTTTTCTTGTGTATATCAATGACCTTTCAACAGTAACATTACCAGATGCCAAGTTCGTTTTGTTTGCCGATGATACAAACATTGCAATAAATATCAAATCAAGAGTAGTCTTAGAAAGATCAGCTAATAAAATATTTGTGGACATTAATCAGCCGGCCGTAGTGGCCGAGCAGTTCTAGGCGCTTGAGTCTGGAACCGCTCGACCGCTACGGTCGCAGGTTCGAATCCTGCCTCGGACATGGATGTGTGTGATGTCCTTAGGTTAGTTAGGTTTAAGTAGTTCTAAGTTCTAGGGGACTGATGACCCCAGATGTTAAGTCCCATAGTGCTCAAAGCCATTTTGACACTAATCACTGGTTCCTAGCCAATTCCTTGTCACTAAACTTTGAAAAAACACACTACATGCAGTTCAGAACTTGTAAGGTGTGTCCCACGAATATATGCCTAACATATGATGACAAGCAGATAGAAGAAGTGAACAGTGTTAAATTCTCGGGATTACAGCTTGATAATAAATTCAACTGGGAAAAGCACATCACAGAACTGCTGAAGCGTCTTAACAAATCTCTATTTGCAATGCAAATTGTGTCAGACATAGGGGATATAAAAACGAAAATGCTGGCATAATATGCTTACTTTCATTCCATAATGTCATATGGGATTTTTTTTGGGTTAATTTATCAAGCCAAGCTAAAGTTTACCGGGCACAAAAAACGTGCAGTAAGAGTTATATGTGGTGTGAACTGAAGAACATCCTGCAGAAGTCTGTTTAGAGAACTAAGGATACTAACTACTGCTTCCCAATATATTTATTCTTGAATGAAATTTATCATTAAAAATATATCACTTTTTCAAACCAACAGCTCAATTCATGGAATCAATACTAGAAATAAGAATAATCTTCACAAGGATTTAAAGTCACTTAGTCACTTAGTCTTGTACAAAAAGGTGTGTATTATTCAGGAACACACGTTTTCAATAAGTTGCCAGCAGCTATAAAAAGCTTAACAACCAATGAAATTCAGTTTAAGAGAAGCGTAAAGGATTTATTGGTGGCCAACTCCTTCTACTCCATTGATGAATTTCTCAGTAAAAGCAACTGATTTATATATATATATATATATATATATATATATATATATAACTTCTGCACAATTTCAGTGCAGTAATATGTTCATTGCAAATAAGTGTGTGTGTAAGTACAATCTAACTTCTGCACCATTTCAGTGCAGTAATGTGTTCATTGTATTATAGTAGTTGTATTACACGTTTATTACCTTATAAATAAACTAAAAAAATTATTTTAAATACAGTGCATTAGTATTTGTAAAATGATTCTTTCATATAGAGTTCATTAAAAAATGACGATCATTCCACTTGGGACCTGTGGATGGTGCATTAGCTTATTTGTTTGAGTTGTAAATATTTGTCATGTATTGTTGTTTTTCTGACGTGTTCTACATCCTGGAGGACTTCCTCACTACGTATCAATTGGAATGAAAGTAAATCTAATGTAATCTAATGTCTACGCACAGGTCATGTAATTCGAGTAAATAGAGACCCGCTGATAGCGTACGCGGTGATGGCACCCGATAGCGACCCAGATGGATTCCAGAGGATTTACATCTGGCGAATTTGGTCGACGACACATCAACGTGAGTTTACTATAATGCTCCTCAGACCACTCTAGCACGGCTCTGGGCCCGATACACGGGTAATTATACTGCTGAAAGTTGACATCGCCGTCGGAGAAGACATCAAGCATAAAGCGATGCAGGTGGTTCGGTGCTGTCAGCGTGTCTTCTATTGCTACACAGGTCCCATACAAGCGTAGGATAATGTCTCTCATAACGTAATACTGCTCCCACCAACCTGCGTCCGTGGCGCGCTGGACGTTTCGAGTCACCGTTCATCTCGATGACGGCGTTTGTGGAGACGGCCATCGACCTAGTGTAGCAAAAATGCGGTTCACCCGAAGAGCCGACACTTTTCCATTCATCGACGGTTGAATTCATCGTAACGGACGACGTCGTTGGGCCAGCATGTTAACACACAGGGATGGTCTGCTGCTGACCTCCGTGTTCGACAATGTACGATGAACGGCGTGCTCCGAAACACTGCAGCAGCATTCTGCTCTTTCGGCAGAGATGCCGCAGATCACCGTCTGTCCTACTTCACAGAGCAGACAAGCACCCGCACCCCAATTTCAGTGAAGAGTGTAGACGTCCAACCATTTAGCACCTAGTGGTAGTTTCAATGTATTTCTACCTCTTCCCGTTGGCGCCCACGACAGTAGCACGTGAATATTCGACCAGCTTCGCCATTTTCGAGATACTCCTTCACAAGTTCTGCGTAATAGTAATCTGCGCTTTGTCAAAGTCGCTCATCTCAATGGATTTCTCCGTTTTCAGCCCACATCTTCGGTAGGGTGATCCCCGTCCGTGTCTGCTCTGCTTACATTCTTTTGTTGCCGCGTCACGTGCCCGCAACGCCACATACCGGGATCCAACGTCCCGGTGGGCAGTGTTTTGGCTGGTCAGAGTATTTCCTAACTACAGTTTCGCACTTAGAGGTATGGTAGTACTTTTAGTCAAAGCGTCCTCAAACCGTGCGTGCAGAAAAAAAAAAAAGTATTCATGTATTACTCTCGCGGGAGCTTCCACTTCAGCTCTTAGTGCCCTTGATTGTTATCTGCAAAACCTACTAGCCGGAACCGGAGGGACACATTTGTTGAAGCTGCAGTTGTAGTTTAACAAACATTGTTGTGGCGTGTGTGTCTTCTTTGAGATAAGCGCTGTTGGCGGCGCAGGGAAATCCGTTTCCTCTGGCCTCGTACCAAGTGAGTCAGCTGTGTTAAGTTGCAGTCCAGGCTGACTCCAAACAAAGTCCCTCTTGTAATCAATGAGCAGTGCAGGGGCTCCACTGGGGGCTCCACAAGGTTACCGACAGAGCCACACCTAAAATAAGATAAGTAAGCTCGGAAGCACATTTCCCCTCTATCGCTATTGTAAAATTAATTAATCGTGCCCTGGGTCTCTGTGTTAATGTTGTGTTTCATTGTTTAAGTACGATTTATGTGAGTTGTCATACTCCTGAATCACAACACAGAAGATATTTCAAAAGGAAATAGATATTTGGCATTAGTGTTCTTTGCACAGTTTCTGCTGCTAATCAGATGCGCTTTGGGAATTGATTCTGCATCTCTGTAGGAGTCTGACTGCCTTCAGATAACTCTCAACTTGAAACATCTGCACCGGATACATGAACCGCAAACTATCGCCACACAACACCAACTAGCATACTGCAGTTTCGCGCAAATACCAGCAAAGATATAGATAAAAATGTATAAAAAAAACAGACCGCAAATCACAGGGAACGATCAATGTCAGTTCCCACGGAAACAATATGGTTTAATTTCACATTAACGTGCCTCATCACCATGTCCGTTTATGTGACCAATACCTCCGATCACTAGCTTCTCTTCTCGACAGGGTTGTTTTAGATTAAAAACACCAGCTTCTTATAAGTGTCGACACAGTCCACTTTGAAATTCACAAATACCGACAGCCACCAGCACTGCTAGATGCAGTCAGAAAGTCGCGTGCGTCTACGCCTGATCACAAAATTCGCCTTTGCAAGTCGGAAACTGCTGATATAACTCGACCCCCACACATGGAAAATGCAGTTCTTGCAGTTCGCACCAGAAACTTAGTTTCACCAATCCACACGGATACCAAATGTCTGTCTATAAAAACTAATGTTGATGTTGTTACTGTGATCTTCAGTTCGAAGAGTGCTTTGATGTAGATCTTCAGGCTCTCTATCCTTCGCAAGCATTTACATCTCCAAATAACTATTGTGATCAACATCCATTTGAACCTGTTTGCTGTATTCATCTCTTGGTCTTCCTCTACAATGTTTACCCCTCACACTTCGCTCCCGTACTTAATTGGTGATTCCCTGATGTCTCAGAATGTACTGAATCGACTGATCCCTTCTTTTAGTCAAGTTCACGACCAGTTTCATTTTTCCCCAGTTCTACTCAGTACCTCTCATTAGTTACATCTGATCTTCAGCATTCTTCCATCGCACCACATTTCGAAAGCTTCTTTCTCTTCTTTTCTAAACTGTTTTATCATTTACATTTCACTTCCGTACAAGGGTACAGTCCAGACAAAGACCTTCAGATAATACTTCCTATATTTGAGACGGCGTAAGATGAGCCCTGACAGCTCGTAGCGCGGTTGCCAGGTTTCGACTGCTAAGTGGTAACGGCTATAGGCGCAAACAGTAGCCGTCTACAGAGCTGTGACAACACAGGCATTGCGACAGAGACGTTTACAAAATCGCTTTACGTTACTGGTTGGGGTAGGCCTGCTAGGATATCACTCCCAGCCCACTGCAACTGCCAGAGGTCAACTTAACGCCGACTCAACTTCAGCACTTAAATTTATACTTCATGTTAAAAATTTCTCTTCTTCAGAAATGTTTTTCTTGTAATCACCAGTCTACATTTTATATCCTCTCCAGTTCCGTCATTATCAGTCATTTTAACAAAACTCATCTCCTACTTTAAATGCCTCGTTTCCTAACCTCATTCCCTCAGCATTCAATTCGATTATATTCCATTATCCTTGTTCTGCCGTTTTGGACACTCATCTTATATCCTTCTTTTAAAACATTGTCCAATACGTTCAACTGTTGTCTCTAATTTAATTACAATGTCATCGGCGAACCTCAATGTGTTATTTTTGTTTCCCTGAACTTTAATTTCTTCTCTAAATTTTACTTTGGTTTCATTTACTGATTGCTCAGTGTACAGATTGAATAACATCATGGATTGTCCATAGCCCTGTCTCACTGTCTTCTCAATCACCGCTTCCTTTTCATGACCCTCGACTCTTATAAGTGCCATCTGGTTTCTGTACATGTTGTATATATCGTTTCGATCCCTGTGTTTTATCCCTGCTATCTTCCGAAATTCGGAGAGTATATTCCAGTCAACACTGTCAAAAGCTATCCGCAAATCTACAAAAGCTAACGTAAGTTTGCCGTTCCTTAACCTATCTCTTGAGGTAATTCATAGGGTTAGTATTCCGTCGCGTGTTTCTACAATGCTCTGAAATCCAAACTTATCTTCCACGAGGGCGGCTTCTACCAGGTTTTACATCCTTCTGTAAATAACATTGTGTTAATATTTTGCAACTATGACTTATTAAACAGATAGTTCGGTAATACTCACACATGTCTACACCTGCTTTCCTTGGCATTGGAATTAGTATATTCTTCTTGAAGTCTGAGCCTATTTCGCCTGTCTTATGCATCTTGCATACCAGTTGGAATAGTTTTGTTGTCGCTGCATCTCCCAAAGGCATCAGTGGTTCAGACGGAATGACATCTACTTCAGAGGCCTTGTTTTGATTTAGGTCTTTCAGTGCTTTGTCAAATTCTTCTCACAGCAAAATAACTCCCATCTCATTTTCCTCTACGTCATCTGCTCTTTTTATAATGTTATCTTCAGTTCATTTCCCTAGTACAGAACCTCTACGTACTCCTTCACTTTTCAGCTTTTCCTTCTTTGCTTAGTACTGGGAATTTCATCTGAGCTCTTGGTATTCTGACAGTTGCTCCTCTTTCCTCCAAAGGTCTCATCAGTTTTCCTACAGATGCTCTTATCTTTCCCCTAGTTATATATCCTTGTATATCCTTTCACTTTTCCCCTAGCCATTTCTGCTTAGCTATTTTGCACTCCCTGTCAGTCTTATTTTTAGACGTTTCTCCCTCATCGCCAGCTCCATTTGCTGCATTTTTATATTTTCTCCTTCCGTCATTTAAATTCAGTATATCGTGTGATAGGCACGGATTACTGCTAGACGTTGTTTTTTTATCTATTTGATCCTCTGCTGCCTTTACTATTTCATCTGTCAAAGTTCCCTATTGGTCTTCTACTCCATTCATTTCTCCTGTTTCAATCAGTTATTGCGTAAGGCTCAAGGCCGCCCTTATCTGTCGGCAAGGAGGGAACCACGCCCCCTCCCCTAGCTCTCAGGGGATGGAAAAAATATAGTGTAGTCAAATGCTTTTCTTTCAAGAAAATGATTTAAAAGCCGGTATTAAGCAGGTTTTTAGCAGAGTCAGAAGTGGAACTTTTTTTGTGGCTACTTGCAAGTCGTTATTCGCATTCCAAAGTATTGTAAATGTCCATGCCTCAGGTCAGCTATGGCTGCGTTAACTTCAGGAAACGAGCGCAATGGCCTTCTTGTACTGGGACGGCCCTCAGGTGAACACTCTCTCATTGCTGTAGTAGCGCCTATGTAACAGGCTAATGGGTAGCGTCTATGTAACAGAGATAGGCTAATAGATCGTGTAGTGAGAAGTAAGAATAATTGTAATTTATGTGCACAATTACCTTTCTACAGTTGGAAAATTGAAATTTTAACTCATTGTCAAATCATCTTCAAAATATTTCATCAAACTTTCAAGGAAACTCAGGCGAATTCAGGAGGATAGTTCTGTGCCACTCGTGGACGTAAATCAACGATCACAGAATTGTCAAACATTCTGCGGTTATGCCAGTTTCAGCATGACACTTCGAGGTCAGGCCAGCGTAATATTTTACTAATGCTTAAAGTATTGAGCAGGTTGCTTTAACGGACTCTTTTGTTTTATTAACGTAGACCTTCATCGTGCAGTAATTTGTTTTAGAACAACGCAATTTTTCGCTTATCTTTGTGATTTATTTAATATAAAAACATAAGAGATAAATTAATGGGCAACGGCCTTGCCGCAGTGGTTACACCGGTTCCCGTGAGATCACCGAAGTTAAGCGCTGTCGGGCGTGGTCGGCATTTGGGTGGGGGAGACAGGGATTTTCTCTGCCTCGTGATGACTGGGTGTTGTGTGACGTCCTTAGGTTAGTTAGGTTTAAGTAGTTCTAAGTTCTAGGGGACTAATGACCATAGATGTTAAGTCCCATAGTGCTCAGAGCCCTTTTGAACTTGGGTGGGTGACCATTCAGGCCGCCATGCGCTGTTGCCATTTTTCGGGGTGCACTCAGCCTCGTGATGCCAATTGAGGAGCTACTCGACCGAATAGTAGCGGCTTCGGTCAGGAATACCATCTTACGACCGGGAGAGCGGTGTGCTGACCCCACGCCCCTCCTATCCGCATCCTCCACGGAGGATGACACGGCGGTCTGATGGTCCCGGTAGGCTACTCGTGGCCTGAAGACGAAGTGCTAGTGCTAGAAAGAGATAAATTAATCATCAACAATATGTTCCCTCACATTACCTAAGCCAGTTTGACAATGCTCAGGCGGTTTTTGGATTTCAAATGGCTCTGAGCACTATGGGACTTAACATCTGAGGTCATCAGTCCCCTAGAACTTAGAACTACTTAAACCTAACCAAGCTAAGGACTTCACACACATCCATGCCCGAGGCAGGATTCGAACCTGCGACCGTAGCAGTCGCGCGGTTCCGGACTGAAGCGCCTAGAGCCGCTCGCGCGGTTTTTGGATTCCACACCTCTGGAAACCTACTGGCTCAGAGATAAAGATATCGTCAGCACAAGTGTACAGTCCATTTTTATCCACAAAGGAAATTACTTGATCGTTGTTGGTAAGTATCGATAAAGACGCACGTATGAAGGCACAGGATTGGAAGAACAGGTATGGAATAGATAGCTTTCCAGCCAAGCTCCTGGAAGTTTTCATAAAGTAACAACACTTACGCAGTTTCCTTGGTCGTTTTTTTTATATTGCGGCCGCAAAGCGTCTTAGTTCTTGGCAGTAGCTGCCAACTGCGATGGACACAACCACAGGATGCATTTCATAACATGTAACGTCTAGTAATAAACAAAGACAATATATTGTGTAATAATGAGAATATTAGATGTGTCATATTGTGTCATTGTGTAAAATTATGTATTTTTTCTTTATTATTTATTTCTGAGAACGTCTGCGTCGGCGAGTAATAAGACCGACACAGAAGATAAATGTTGTACAGAGATCACAAAATGAATTAGTATATAATGCATGATGTAAAGTAAAGTCTTTGTCTTCTTAATCTGGAAGCTGTGAGAGAAAGATCTCCTGTTGTTGTCGTAGAGAGCGAGAAGGTAGCATTCTTTTGTCGAGATTGGGAATTGTACGCCATTACGTGTGCATTTACGCAGGTCTGTAATTGTTGGGATATTTAAATGTTTCAATAGAGTTGTTTAAATGAAAACGTGTATTATTTAATTGTTAAAGCTTGCTTGCCTATTATCCCATCCTGTTAAGATATTTTTCAGTTATATAAAAAAAATTATTATCTGTGGAGCTGAGCTGTGTGGAGAAAGAAGAGCCGCTGCCGCGGCGTATTTAAACGACTTACAATATCGTCGAGTATACCGCAAGGAAGCGGTAAAATAATAGTAGAATAATATTATTTCTTTTAGCTCCCAGACTGGCAGTGAAGATCAGCAGATTTTATGATGTGTTGCAGGTTGACGCGGGCTGCTGATAGGATATAAATTACAGTGCAAATAATTTAATGTACTTACCGAATCTGATAGGAATCTTGCTGTGCTCCGTTCTGATCTGGCTAAATTTTATAGTGATAACGTAATTTTCTTTAATGAGAGTCTCATGTTCTTGGGCTAGTCGTGGTATGAAACAGCATTCTAGTAAGAAATAAAATCCACTGCAAACTTGTGTTTTTGAACGATTGTACGAACTGTAACATCAGTGATCATAAAACAGTAATTTCAACTTTGAATAACTATGAAGTAGGAAAGATATATTGATCCTTAGCATGAGTTGCAGTTACTAAAAATCGTTCTTTAAATTGTAGGCCAGATCTAGAACAATAAGACTTCCATAGATACATTTTATTTTACTAAAAGGTAACGATGATAAAGAAATTAAAGGCACAGCATTGTTAAAAGAATTTCTCGTCACTCTTTCCATATATGCGTTGTTACGCTAATAATAATAATTAAAAAATAAATAAATGAACCAAAGAGACTAACAATTTATAAAAACAATTAACGAAAGAGTAGTCAGGACGGGAAACTGTCGCCCAAAAACGTGGGGCCCGAATTTGCAGTGGCCACAATTATAAAATTTTATGTATTTTTCTTTCAGTGTCTATTGTTATGTATGTATAGATATATATGTATTTAGTGTTAAATGTATGTATGTATATCATGATCTATGCTATGTATTAATGAATGTGCAAACACTCTTTCATGACAAAACGCACTACTGCAAGCGAGTCTGAGAAGACGATCCTGATAGTACTGAGAAGTTCTAACGACTACGTAATCCGGGGGGCAGCCGAACCCCGAGATAAGATAAATTAAAGGTAAGACTACAGTGTAGTTGTCCTGTTGGTAGAAGTTGAGCTCCAGTGGAGTAATCTCATATCGCTAGTGGTGTGCATATTGTACGTAGTTTGACGTTAGTATTTGTGACAGGACAAAGTGGTGGTAGATAGTAATTTTTAGTGTGCAGTGTAGTGTATATAAAGTGATGTATTTTGTGTGCAAGGGGAAAAACTGTTAGATTTTGTGTTTTAGTAAGCAATTTAGGAATATGGTTAAGTTGCGTAGTCAACGTCCAAGCAATATGGATACTGAGGAACAACAATTAGCTAGTGAAGGAAATGTGGAACCGGGTGCCTCAAGTAGTACTAGTACTCTCTTTGAGGATATAACAGGCGAAAATGGGGGGGGGGCAGGGGCACAGGAAGTAGTGCCTCCGCCCACTAGTCATCAAGTCGATGTAGATAAAGAAATTGTACCACCACCAGAAAAGCAGGAACCAGAGAGTGGTAATCTGCCTGGTGGGTATTCAATTCAGGCTATATTAGAGCGTGTGCTAAATTACCAGGCAGAATTTGCGCAACAGCAAGCCGAGCGAGATCGCCAGCAAGCTGAGCGAGATCGCAGGCTAGAAGAGCGAGATCGCCAGCAAGCTGAGCGAGACCAGCAACTTGTGCAATCGATAGAAAGTATGAAAAAAGAGATAGCAGATATGAAAAAGAATTATGAGTCGATACCTAGGGCCGTGCAGGAGCTGACTGAACAGGTCAACAACCTGCAAGTAGCAAACACTAACATGGTAGACGAAATAGGTGTATTAGCCAACAGAGTAGAAAAGCTCGAAATAGATTCCACACAGCTTGTAGAGCAGAAGTGGAATGAACAGGCAAATAAAATTGAAACAGAATTTAACTCATGGCTAGAAGTGAAGGAGAGTGAGATTGACACGAATATTAAGTCTAAAGTAGAAGCAGCCATAGCAAATAGAGATTCTGAATCATTCAGTACCGCAGTAAATAGTCAAGTACAGAATGATGTGCAAACAATTAAATAAATACTCAGTGAGGATATTCCGCAGTGGCAAGTGAATGTTAACAAACGGATATCCGAACTGGAGAAAGGTTCAGCACAAAGCAGGAAACATGTGGAACAGGAACCTCTGTCGCCAAAAGCCCATGGTTTTGGCAACGCACAAACTTATATGCGATACAACAATGGGGAATCTGTAGTCGATAATGCGAAGAGCTGTAGCTCCGGTTCGGAGCACACAGCATATGTCCCAGCAGCAAACCCATGTAGTTCAAAAATATTAGTGGAAGAAAGTTTAATTAAAAATAGGCAATTTCAAACATTTACTACTGAAAGGAAATCAGTACACCCAGTAGTATTCATAAAAAGCTTTAAAAATATCTTACCCAGTGTATGGAACGAAACACAGAAAATACAATACGTAATGTCGTACATTCAAGGTGACGCAGCGCTATGGGCTACAGAAGTAGCAGACAGCTGCAAGACATACGAACAGTTTGAAAGGGCATTTTTGTCAAAATATTGGTCGCCTTGTATACAAGAGCGACTAAGAAAAGAGGTATATAATCCCGAACCGTACTCACCCCGTCTTGGGAATTTGAGGCGGTATTTTGAAAAATATATAAACAAAACGCGCTACTGGGACGAGCCTATATCACCAAGAGACATAGTAAGACTACTAAAATCACATTTACCTATTCATATCAAGGAGAAATTAATACATGTACCAGAAAGCGACATGGAAAACTTCCTGTCGGTCCTAGATTCCATAGACTTGATACAGGAAGACGCAAAATCAGCGTGCGATCACTCGCGGAATAATGGGTCAGGATGTAAACACGATAGAAATAGTAGTGCACAGAACCACAACCATGGAAATGGTGGGGGTGGTAGCAAGCGACAAGAACAATCGCAAAATGGTAGTAACGGTAGAGGCCAGAACGGGTATGGACAACCAATTTATAACAAAAAGCGTCGATTTGACGACAGGTACGAATCCGGAATGTCAGGGACCAACCGCTGGAAAAATGCGCGAGGTCAGTGGCGGAGCAATTATAATGATAGTAATCGAAATTGGCAACAGAATCAGCGTAGAAGCCCAGAACGACAGGCTAGTGACCGGTATGACAACAATAGACCACCACCGCAAAACGCGCCTATTGCGCAGCCGTGGCGGCCTACAAATCAGAATGTACATATAGTGGAGGTCGCGGACAATAACCGTCCAAGTACCTCACAAGTAATTAATCCAACAAACTAGAATCGGCCTCGATATGCTCTCCATCGACGGCCGAGGGATGGAGTGAGAGCAACTCGAGTAATAGTAATATACCTGGGATACGCATGCTGCGATACAACGAAGGTGTTAGTATGGATAAAGAGCTACTGAATGAGCCGCACGAATGTAAGAAAGATAATAACGAAAATGTGCAAGCTATTATTGAAGCTAGAATCAATGATGTTGCAGTGAACATAATTATCGACACAGGTGCCTCAGTAAGTGTGATGAGTATGGAGTTATTTAAAGCACTGGGAAAGGGACATAGTATTCCGACCTTCCCGGTTAACAATTGTAAGGTGTCTGGAGCCATTAGTGCACAGAGCCAATCAGTTAAGTACCAGGTGCAGGTGGAGATTCATAAGGAGGGCGAAGCCATAGTGAGCTCGTTCCTCGTGGTTAAAGGATTAAAGGTGGCCTGCATTCTGGGAGTAGATTTTCTCCGAGAGAGGGACGCATTGATCGACCTCTCCGTAGGGAAATTAAGCATAATTAATAGGGGTAGAAGGATTGAGTTATCTATGATAAAATCGAAGGAGGTACTTGTGCCGTGCTGTAATCGAATCAATATCAAAGGTAGGAACCCTTGGGTACTACAACTCGATGATTTTTCACATGCAACAGACCTCTATTACACAAATTTAGAGGACCAAAATTTTGAGACAAATGTTGAGGCATTTAAAACCAAAGTGCACGAATCTGAAGGTTTAAATGATACACAAAAGCAACAGTTGACGCAGCTGCTATCGGAATATACTACGGTATTTACCGACCGACCAGGAATAGTCAAAGGGTACCACTATCACATAGAGGTGATGCCCCATAAAACATACTGTCGCGCAACCTACTCCATCCCTTGGTCGAGGAGGGAATTAGTAGCCAAAGAGATTCGAAAGATGTTAGAGTGGGATATCATTGAGCCCTCCTTCTCTCCATACAGTAGTCCTCTTGTAGCAGTGGCGAAAGCCAATGGAAAAATCAGGCTAGTGTTAGATGCTAGGGATATTAACAAAATTATTATACCTGTCCGGACTCGTCCAGAGAATTTAGACGAGCAAATACAAAAATTTCATGGAGTGCAGTACTTGACCTCGATCGATCTTAAAAGTTCATATTGGCAAATTCCCCTTACACCGGAATCCCGGAAGTACACAGCTTTCATATTCGGAGGGCGAAGTTACCAATTCAAGGTACTTCCCTTCGGATTAAATGTGAGTGCTGGAGTGTTTATTACTGCACTAGACACGGTACTGGGTCCAGACTTATTGGAAAAAATTACTGTATATGTAGATGATCTGGTAATTGCTACTGCTACTTGGGATGAACATATGGAACTGTTGCACAGAGTACTAGAGAGATTTAGGCAAGCAGGGGTGACGGCAAACCTCGAAAAGTCAAAATTTGGCAGAAACAAAATTAAATTTTTAGGCCATCTTATTACACCACTAGGTATCAGTCCAGACAACAAAAAATTAGAGGCGATCCGACAATTTCCAAGCCCCCGCACTAAGAGACAATTGAAAGCGTTCCTTGGGCTGACGTCTTTTTTCAGGAGGTTCGTGCCCAATCAGCTGTTAAATGACGCGTCACTACTAAATCTATTACGGAAAAATGTGCAGTGGGTTTGGAATGACAAATGTCAACAAGCTTTCGAAGCGATTAAAACCGCCCTACTGAATGCGAATATTTTGCAGCACCCAGATCTGTCCAAAGATTTTTGTCTTGCTACGGATTCATGTTCCTATGGCTTGGGCGCGTGCTTGTTTCAGTGGGAGGAAGGAAACGACCCAACAACAATAAAAATTATCGGCTTCGCCAGTAGGACTTTAACTAGCTGCGAGGCTAGTACCGAAATTTGTAGAAATACACAATTTAACACCCCATTCAAGCACAGGCTATCCACCGGTAGAGATATTGAATGGATTTAATGAGACACCGAATGAATGGATCACGCCTTTACCGAGATTACCAGTTAAGGCAGAAACAAGGGAAGAAAAGATGAAAAGGATATGGAATAGACTAACCAGCTGTGCAGCAAAGAGGAAAAGGAAGTACGACCGAGGAGTAACAAACGAACAGAAATATAATGTAGGAGACCTAGTACTCATTCGTAACCACCCTAAATCTTCAGCTAACTGAAAACAGAATAGTAAGTGGCAATTGCTATATTCAGGGCCCTTTGAGGTAATAAGCGTGCCACACGAATGTAGCTATTTGTTAGCACATCCCCATACGGGGAAGATCAAAGGATTATATCCACGTAAAGACGTGAAGTTATTTATTCAGTGACATATCACATATAAAGAGTAATAGTTGTAAGAAGATGTTAATTGTGTTTTAGAATATAAGGATGTTAGTATTTAAAAAGAAATTTGTGTGTAATGAAGCTGGGAGGAAGTGGAATCAGAAAGTGAGCAATAGCTTACACAGGACAGATTTTGTTTACAGACAATTAGTCATTAAGATATTATGTGCTTATTAAACAATGAACAATCTTCTTGTTGACAAAGTGAGGACTAATTTCTTGAATCATTTTATAAAGAATTAATGTCTTGAACCATTTTCTATGTGTAGTGTGTAAGTGCAATTAATGAGGCAATCTTATAGAGTAAGGTAATTGCTGTAATTGTATTAAGATAAGGAACCCTGAGAGAGAGAGTCTTTACTAGCCAAACATTGACTTTGCAATATGCAACAATTATGTGATGTGATGTTTGCTGCCAGTAGTGATTTGAGAACGACACTGGAGCAGAAGCTAATTAAAAACAACCCGTTCCGTGGAAACTCCGTTCTGTATGTAGCAATGCTTCAATTGAAGCCTGTGTACTGGGTACACGCCCTTGAATATTCATTACGCGATACGGGAGTTAAGTCAGACAATGCAGAACCTACACTGTAGTCATATAGGAGAAATCATTAAAAATAATGTTAGTGATGAATGAAGTATTTATTGAGCAATATGCCCAAGTCAAGCTGTCATGCACATGGTAAAATCTGTATGATAGATGGGTGATAACCAGGCAAGCTACACTAAGGAGGAAAGAAAAACTATGTACAAAAAATCCACACACCTTTAAAAAATTTTACAAAAGGGCTATATATGCCTAGTAACAATATGAAAAGTGTGTTGTGATAAGGTAAAAACAAATAAATGCTATGTAAATGAGAGTGACTATGCAAAGAACAGTTAAAAGGTGTTAAAAAATAAACTGTGTGCATAAACAATTAAGTACAGGACGGAATATTGTGTGTAGTAGGGACAGAAAATGACTGTTGTATCTGCACCAATATATACGTCGATAAGTCTAGTGTTGAGTGATAGACTGTCCTAGTGCAGTGCTCAACGAACAATAGACAATGTATAAAAACAGTAGTTATTGGTCCGTTCGGAGTCGATTTAAACAAACATCGCTCGGCGGAGACATGTAGTATGAGTGTAACGAACCATTTTCGCGTGTTGAAAGACGCTCTGGCAGTGCATCAACCGTGAAAGTGAATGAAAACGTGTAGTACAATGTGCGTGTGACGAACTCTGAATACCAGTGTCACAATGCCACAAGAAACCTGTTATCACGCCAAAACATCCTGTGCATACCAGTGAAGCGACGGCTTACTGAACAATAAACGCTTTTAACAAATTGCCTCTTCTTCCACAGCTAGTAATCTGTGTCCTTAAAGACAGTACACCGTTGTGGAATATTTGTTTCATGCGCTACGACGGGGAGCCATGCGGAGAAGCAGAGACGAGTGCCGTGCCGCCATCCAGCCGGTCGCGGTAAACCACTGCCACTCGCCGATACCAGCGAATGGTTCAGCGCGGTTTGCGACTGCGTGGGCGCCACGCCAGCACGACGGCGATGTTATTGAGAGCCGGTCGTCGAACCCAGCGACCGTCGGTACGCGGCGTTCCAGACGACGCTACTCAACAATTGCTTCGCGCCGCCAGCTCCATACCCCATTGTTGTCACTCAAATGAACTATGAACTATGTGTTTAATGTACTAACATGAGAAGTGTTTAATGGACACGAAAAGACGTGATAAACATTTTTTTGTTGTTATCCAACACAAACTCAAAATATTCATGGATTTAGTGATGTATCGATCTAATATGTTTTCGTCATGTTGATGAAGGATACTCGCACGAATGCTAGACATTTTAAACCAACTGTCGCGAGTAAATGCAAGGACGATTCATTATACTATTGTAAAAATGTGTAATAAGTGACTTACATTACAATCCAGAACACAAGTATTATGTTGATAACAAAGAGACTAAAAGTGTAGCATACTATCACAAATAGCCTTTGTTATATGTGAACATTGAATAGAGTTTGAACTTTTGGTGAGATGACCATGGCTCCGGCGCAGTTTTCCCAGGTTTTCTGATCGCACGTAGCCCGAATGGGGGAGCCAAATAAATGTAATGACCCTGGGACTAGGTTGACGGTCACCTCGCAAAGTGTAAGAACAGTATACAAAGTGTAATTAAACCTACAGTGTAAAAGAACTGAGTAGTGTAAAGTGAATGTTCCAACAAAAGTAACAGACAATAACTAAACAGACGTTAGTGGCAGCATATTGCCGAACATTTTCAACGTTAGTCAATTGCTGCCAGGGGGCATTGTAACGTCTAGTAATAAACAAAGACAATATATTGTGTAATAATGAGAATATTAGATGTGTCATATTGTGTCATTGTGTAAAATTATGTATTTTTTCTTTATTATTTATTTCTGAGAACGTCTGCGTCGGCGAGTAATAAGACCGACACAGAAGATAAATGTTGTACAGAGATCACAAAATGAATTAGTATATAATGCATGATGTAAAGTAAAGTCTTTGTCTTCTTAATCTGGAAGCTGTGAGAGAAAGATCTCCTGTTGTTGTCGTAGAGAGCGAGAAGGTAGCATTCTTTTGTCGAGATTGGGAATTGTACGCCATTAAGTGTGCATTTACGCAGGTCTGTAATTGTTGGGATATTTAAATGTTTCAATAGAGTTGTTTAAATGAAAACGTGTATTATTTAATTGTTAAAGCTTGCTTGCCTATTATCCCATCCTGTTAAGATGTTTTTCAGTTATATAAAAAAAATTATTATCTGTGGAGCTGAGCTGTGTGGAGAAAGAAGAGCCGCTGCCGCGGCGTATTTAAACGACTTACAATATCGTCGAGTATACCGCAAGGAAGCGGTAAAATAATAGTAGAATAATATTATTTCTTTTAGCTCCCAGACTGGCAGTGAAGATCAGCAGATTTTATGATGTGTTGCAGGTTGACGCGGGCTGCTGATAGGATATAAATTACAGTGCAAATAATTTAATGTACTTACCGAATCTGATAGGAATCTTGCTGTGCTCCGTTCTGATCTGGCTAAATTTTATAGTGATAACGTAATTTTCTTTAATGAGAGTCTCATGTTCTTGGGCTAGTCGTGGTATGAAACAGCATTCTAGTAAGAAATAAAATCCACTGCAAACTTGTGTTTTTGAACGATTGTACGAACTGTAACATCAGTGATCATAAAACAGTAATTTCAACTTTGAATAACTATGAAGTAGGAAAGATATATTGATCCTTAGCATGAGTTGCAGTTACTAAAAATCGTTCTTTAAATTGTAGGCCAGATCTAGAACAATAAGACTTCCATAGATACATTTTATTTTACTAAAAGGTAACGATGATAAAGAAATTAAAGGCACAGCATTGTTAAAAGAATTTCTCGTCACTCTTTCCATATATGCGTTGTTACGCTAATAATAATAATTAAAAAATAAATAAATGAACCAAAGAGACTAACAATTTATAAAAACAATTAACGAAAGAGTAGTCAGGACGGGAAAAACACAAAATACTTTCTTTGTGCCATCAGATGCATAGTATTACTGACCATTGCTTCAGGTATTTTTGCTGTGGCCAAGCATTAATTTATTTTCATGATGTTACCACAGTGGTTCAACTACCCGCCTGGCCGTCCCTATATAGATTTTCCGTTATGTCCTTAAATTGATTGAGGCAAATGCTGGGACCTTTCCTCTGAAAATGCCCGGTCGATTTTCTTTCCCATATTTCCCAATCCTAGCCTCTCCTTTGTCTCGAATGCTCTAATGAGCTCGCCATCAGCAGGCTGTTTAACCATAATCTTCCTTCCCTTCTTTTTTACCCTATATTTCCCACGGAATGTAAGTGTCTTACGGAGTTCATCCAATCTGCCAACAATCGAGTACACTGACGTGGACCATAGTGGTGAACTGCAACAACGTCTTGCTTGAATGTGGCGAAAAAGTCACCTCGAAACGACCCTACCTGAAATGAGAAAATTATCTTCTGACGTAATTTCTTCGATGCACTTACCCCATACGCGCCAAGAATGTTTCCAACTCTCTCCTACGCCTACACCTTTCTATTAAACCCATAGTGAACAAAATGTCACGAATGTTAGACTTGCATTGCGTGTCAAACCTTTTCTAACGTTTAAACATTCTCCACAACCTTACAGCCAGTAACATCTAATAAGTCACCACCAGAACCATTTTAGAACCTCAACTAAAAAATGACGATTGGTAAATATACTTATAGCAACCTGCATGACAACACATCAGACAAAATCTCCATGAATTCATGCACCAATCCACTTTCTCCAGGTAAACTTTGCCTGCGACGGTAGATAACATAAATTTCAATATTCTTCATATCATATTCTGCATGAGCAATGGTCTCAGTGCAATTATATATGACGAAATACGATTTAAAGAAATTTCGCTCGATATCTAGGCTCTGCCTTTACGTTGCTCGACGTCTACCGCTAGACTATAAATACACGCAGCACCACCGCAGCTCAACAGTTGCGTGTCTATTCTCCCGAACACATCTCCACGGCCGTTGTTCATCCCTGTCATCTAGGCCCCGTGATACACAGTTGCCTTGGTGGCGCTTTTGGTTAGCGTCAGTTCGTCATAACACGGTATACTTTAATCACGGCGTCGTGTAGACAGTTTAAAAACTTAGCCGTTTCGGAAATGCTTCCAGCCTTGCCCGAAATCCAATGATCATGCTCTTTTGGATGTCAAATAAATCGCTCCGTTCCGCATTACGACAACGACCGCAGTCTGCTATGCATCTTCCTCCCCTGCCCCTCCCCCCCCCCCGCCCCCTACCGTCTGTGGGTGTTTATTGCACTGGGTTGACGCCGAACACAGGCGGTGGTCACGTTAATGTGAGTGCGCCGTGTACATGAGTAACCCATATGTAGAGCCCAGTAGTCTCCTGGAATGGTGTCCGGACATTTGCCACGGTTTTACCTGCTCCGAAGGGTCAGGTCCCTTGTCCCCCAACCCCCTCCTCCTCCTCCTCCTCCTCCTCCTCACTCGGCCGCCCAGTTTGCTTTCCAAGTTCCGAACGTGACATCAGTATGGAAGATATTACAACAAACAAGGGCAGGCGTCCTGCTCATTTCAAAGGTTACGCGTGTCTTAAACAGAGAGAATCTAAAGAAGGTGTTGTTACAAGGATGTGCTTACCCCGAAAAGCGGATCATTGCAAGGGAAAGCCGCTTTCGAGGAACGCAGAAGTGTTGAGCGTTTAGAACATCTCTGTGGACCACCTGACGATGCAGTTCTGAAAGTGAGAAAGCAAGTGGAAAGGGCAGAGAGAAGGTCTCGAGAAGAAACTACACAGTTATCGGAGATATACGCGGATGAAATGGGAAATCTACATAATACAGTTTGTGACTTTGTTACAGTGATGCCGAATTCTGAATCTATGAAGAGAACCATGTGTCGTCGACGGAGTCAAGAGCGGGGGAACCAACAACAGCATAAGAACTCTTATGAAATTGATCTTCATTAAGATCTATTAAAAATGGGTGACGGCAGTAGTTTTCTTCTGGAAGACGATAGATTAGAGGCGAGAATAATGCTTTTTAGTGGAAGCAAAGGAAAAGAAATTTTAAAAACATGTTCCCATTTTTTTATGGAAGGAACATTTAAGAGATGCAGCAAGCAGTTTGTACAGACCTTCACCATACACGTAGACTTAGGAGGCCCGATTAAAGAAACAAACACTCTTCCTATTGTATTTGCACTGCTCCCTAATAAGAAGAAAGACACATATGTTCGTCTGTTTCGTCTGATAAAACAGGCAGTGTCTGAGTGGTGTCCTAGACAAGTAAAGGTGGACTTTGAGGCAGCTGCGATATCGACCATTCGTCAAGTTTTTCCCACAACTGAAATATATGGATTCTGTTTCCATATGAAGAAGAGTTTTTGGAGAAGAATTAAATTTCTCGGTCTAACTGAGGAGTACCGCTAGAACGAGGATTTAAGACTTCACGTCAGCGTGTGTGCAGCGGAATGCCGGATATTTGCCACACCGGACATTTGCCACGCTGGACATTTGCCAGACTTGCCCCTTCGCCAGGCAGCTTGAGTAGCGATCCCTCAGGTACGGAACGCCCTTCCCCGCACTACCTCTGTCCGCTTTCAAACCGCCGTCTCCACATCTTACTCGATACAACCGGTACGCAAGGGAACTTCTTCTTCGACATCTTGGCCAAATACAGAGCTTCTTTTCCGAAATCGAAATATTTATAACTTTTGGGAAACGAAAGCAATACCGACGATTATGTCAGTATGTAATTAGTTCTGCCAAGTATAAATATAGATTCCTCTGTCTATACGGTAGCTTCCTTTCACGATGAAACGAGAATGCGAATGTACGCTAATCATTTCTTTCTGATCACTGCATTTGTGCCTACTTTAATTAGTACAACTGCATACCCAAAAGACAATAGAGAAAGAATAAATGGGTTTGTGAATGTTTGAAAAGAAGAACGACGAACTCCATATTAATTTACTCTCTAAAAACATTAGTTAATGAAGTGTAGCGGGACAATGTTCAAAACGTAACTCAAAACACGTTCACTAAATAGAGATAAGTACATCTATGATTGACATGTCATCTAAAGTCGACTTACAATTTTAAAATGTTAGAAATAAGCAAATGAAGTAATACAGAATGCTACGCTTGTAACGTATATTGTTGTTCTACATTGTTTAGCTCTGGTATTCACAGGGTCACAGAGAAAGCATCTTAGGTTGTGGAGGGAAAATCCGTAATTGTAATTATCTGCACTACAGCAGAAACAAGAAGGACAACTTAAGGAAAAATAATGTAATCTCACAATCGATTTTGAAGCAGATAGTTCCTGTGACTTTGTATGGGCAGCGGTTATATTCGACAACCGGAATAAATTAATAACTGGCTCCTTTTACCGACCCACTGTCTCACATGAAACACTTGCTGAACAGTTCAAAGAAAGGAAAACTTGAGTCTCATCACAAATAGGTACCCTGCTCATACAATTATAGTTGACAGTTACTTCAATCTACCTTCCGCATGTTGACAAAAATACAAAATGGCTCTGAGCACTATGGGACTTAACATCTATGGTCATCAGTCCCCTAGAACTTAGAACTACTTAAACCTAACTAACCTAAGGACAGCACACAACACCCAGTCATCATGAGGCAGAGAAAATCCCTGACCCCGCCGGGAATCGAACCCGGGAACCCGGGCGCGGGAAGCGAGAACGCTACCGCACGACCACGAGCTGCAGACCGACAAAAATACATTTTCATACCCTATTGTAAATAGAAAACAACTTCCGTAATTGTTCTAAATGCTTTTTTTAAATTATTTATAACAATTAGTTGACGAGGCCATTCAAATTGTAAATGGTTACGCCGGCGGCGATGGTCTCGCGGTTCTAGGCGCTCAGTCCGGAAGCGCGCGACTGCTACGGTCGCAGTTTCGAATCCTGCCTCGGGCATGGATGTGTGTGATGTCCTTAGGTTAGTTAGGTTTAAGTAGTTCTAAGTTCTAGGGGACTGATGACCACATATGTTAAGTCCCATAGTGCTCAGAGCCATTTGAACCATTTGTAAATGGTTACGAAAACACTCTTGAACTCTTAGCCACAAATAATCCTGAGCAACACGACGGATACAGGAATTAGTGAACACGCAGTCGTAGCGTGGCTCACTTCCGTAACAAAAAAATTCACCAAAACTAAACGCGAAATATATCTATTTACAAAAGCAGCTAAACATTCGGGTGACGTCTTTCCAAGAGGTAGTCTCCAATCCTTCCAAACTATGTACATTAAGACCATATGTGGCTTAAGTTCAAAGAAATAGTATCAACACCACTCGATATATTCATACCAAATCAATTAATAAGAGACGGAACTGATCCCCCATGGTACACAAAACACGACAGAAAGCTGTTGCAGGAGCACCGCAAAAGGCACGTATAATTTAGACGAACGCAAAACCTCCAAGATTGGTGAAGTTTTACTGAGGCTCGAAATTTGGTTCGGATTTCAATGCGAGATGCATTTAATAGCTTCCACTACGAAACTCGCTCTAGAAATGTGGCGGAAAATCCAAAGAGATACTGGTCCCATGTTAAGTAAACCAGCGGAAAGGCTCAGTAAGTACCTTTACTGCGCGACAGCGATGGTAATGTTACTGATGACAGTGCCACTAAAGTGAAGTTAGTAAATGAGTTTTCCGAAGTTCCTTCACCAAAGAAGACGAAGTAAATATTCCAGAATTCGAAATGAGAACAGCTGGAAACATAATTTAGGAGTAGATATCCCTGGTGTTGCAAAGCAACTGAAATTACACTGTCAGTGACAGAGGAAATGATCAAATATCTTTTCAAAAAGTCTGTAATGTATAAGAAAAGTAGGTCTAATACATTTGGTTCTGATGTTCTTTAGTAACAATTAATTTTCAGTAGTAAGCTCCTTACTTTTCTGACCTGTTTAAAGATAATCAACAATTTAGTAAGAAATTTTAATTTTTAAAGGACTATATTTAAATGTACTTAAGTAGATTTACATCTACTATAAATGTTTGCAGCTAAACTTAAATAAAAAATATTTGAGGTGCCAAATTGTCAACCTTAGGATCAGATCAGTTTTGGGATGTCAATTTTAGGTGCAATTCAAAGGTTAAGTTTCCATTTTCTTTCACAAAAGCGTATACTATCAGTTTAACAAACCATGATATTTTAGGTGATAGTTGCGATTCTGAAGCTTCAGAAAATTATTTTAGAACTCACAATTATTTAATAGTATGGCCATAATATTGGAAGGTAGAAAAAAGTTATCTTAACGTGACAACAATAGGGATACTTTTGTGAGACTTGAAACACTTTTTTAATTGTTACATTAAAGGCTGATTCGCATCACACTTGCACAGGCTTTGGACCGTGAAAATGATAAATGACCATCTACCATTCTGGCGTGTGTAAAATCAGCCTAAACACGCTGAACTAATGTACACTCTATTTACAATTACAACTTAATATTAGCTCCGATAATGCTGCTTCAATGTTTTAATAATTTCATCTTAGTAATCTGCGAGGACTCAGTGGTCTTCATAGCTTTTAATACATTTTTAACGTATTTTAGTCCAGTTTCTGAATATGGGCAATGGCTTTCAAGCAATGCCTAATGTTGCCAGTCTCTTCATAATTCTTTACGATTCTCTCTATCCTGTCGTCCAGCTCCAAGTACTTCTTCTTCCTCTTCTTACCTTCAAGATTCATTTCCAATTTCATGTACATGCAGTTTGTGAGCTCTGCTTCCTTTTTCAAGCACTCCACCAAATAGTTGATTCTAGGGTGAGGGTTTCCAATAATACTATTTATTTTGTTTTGCCACTCTTCAACAGCATTCGTCGTTCGGTGCCTTTTTCCGTAACAGTCCCACATTTCTATTGCGATATCCTCATTCTCTAGCCAGTTATCCACAAAGTAGTCAAGAAAATGAGAGAACCTTCCGTTATCAGGAGCTTCTGCATGAATCTCAATCCATCAATTGCTTACGTCCTGCGGTTTTACAACTGCCAGCGCTGCACGGTGTCCGGACATTTGCCACACCGGACATTTGCCACACCGGACATTAGCCACGGTTTTACCTGCTCCGAAGGGTAAGATCCCTTGTCCCCCCACCCCCTCCTCCTCCTCCTCCTCCTCCTCCTCCTCACCCGGCCGCCCAGTTTGCTTTCCAAGTTCCGAACGTGACATCAGTATGGAAGATATTACAACAAACAAGGGCAGGCGTCCTGCTCATTACAAAGGTTACGCGTGTCTTAAACAGAGAGAATCTAAAGAAGGTGTTGTTACATGGATGTGCTTACCCCGAAAAGCGGATCATTGCAAGGGAAAGCTGCTTTCGAGGAACGTAGAAGTGTTGAGCGTATTAGAACATCTCTGTGGACCACCTGACGATGCAGTTCTGAAAGTGAGAAAGCAAGTGGAAAGGGCAGAGAGAAGGTCTCGAGAAGAAACTACACAGTTATCGGAGATATACGCGGATGAAATGGGAAATCTACATAATACAGTTTGTGACTTTGTTACAGTGATGCCTAATTCAGAATCTATGAAGAGAACCATGCGTCGTCGACGGAGTCAAGAGCGGGGGAACCAACAACAGCCTAAGAACTCTTATTAAATTGATCTTCATTAAGATCTATTAAAAATGGGTGATGGCAGTAGTTTTCTTCTGGAAGACGATCGATTGGAGGCGAGAATAATGCTTTTTAGTGGAAGCAAAGGAAAAGAAATTTTAAAAACATGTTCCCATTTTTTTATGGATGGAACATTTAAGAGGTGCAGCAAGCAGTTTGTACAGACCTTCACCATACACTTAAACTTAGGAGGCCCGATTAAAGAAACAAACATTCTTCCTATTGTATTTGCACTGCTCCCTAATAAGAAGAAAGACACATATGTTCGTCTGTTTCGTCTGATAAAACAGGCAGTGTCTGAGTGGTGTCCTAAACAAGTCCTAAACAAGTTTTTCCCACAACTGAAATATATGGATTCTATTTCCATACGAAGAAGAGTTTATGGAGAAGAATTAAAGTTCTCGGTCTAACTGAGGAGTACCTCTAGAACGAGGATTTAAGACTTCACGTCAGCGTGTGTGCAGCGCTGGCAGTTGTAAAACCGGAGGACGTAAGCAATGGATGGATTGAGATTCATGCAGAAGCTCCTGATAACGGAAGGTTCTCTCATTTTCTTGACTACTTTGTGGATAACTGGCTAGAGAATGAGGATATCGCAATAGAAATGTGGGACTGTTACGGAAAAAGGCACCGAACGACGAATGCTGTTGAAGAGTGGCAAAACAAAATAAATAGTATTATTGGAAACCCTCACCCTAGAATCAACTATTTGGTGGAGTGCTTGAAAAAGGAAGCAGAGCTCACAAACTGCATGTACATGAAATTGGAAATGAATCTTGAAGGTAAGAAGAGGAAGAAGAAGTACTTGGAGCTGGACGACAGGATAGAGAGAATCGTAAAGAATTATGAAGAGACTGGCAACATTAGGCATTGCTTGAAAGCCATTGCCCATATTCAGAAACTGGACTAAAATACGTTAAAAATGTATTAAAAGCTATGAAGACCACTGAGTCCTCGCAGATTACTAAGATAAAATTATTAAAACATTGAAGCAGCATTATCGGAGCTAATATTGAGTTGTAATTGTAAATAGAGTGTACATTAGTTCAGCGTGTTTAGGCTGATTTTACACACGCCAGAATGGTAGATGGTCATTTATCATTTTCACGGTCCAAAGCCTGTGCAAGTGTGATGCGAATCAGCCTTTAATGTAACAATTAAAAAAGTGTTTCAAGTCTCACAAAAGTATCCCTATTGTTGTCACGTTAAGATAACTTTTTTCTACCTTCCAATACTATGGCCATACTATTAAATAATTGTGAGTTCTAAAATAATTTTCTGAAGCTTCAGAATCGCAACTATCACCTAAAATATCATGGTTTGTTAAACTGATAGTATACGCTTTTGTGAAAGAAAATGGAAACTTAACCTTTGAATTGCACCTAAAATTGACATCCCAAAACTGATCTGATCCTAAGGTTGACAATTTGGCACCTCAAATATTTTTTATTTAAGTTTAGCTGCAAACATTTATAGTAGATGTAAATCTACTTAAGTACATTTAAATATAGTCCTTTAAAAATTAAAATTTCTTACTAAATTGTTGATTATCGTTAAACAGGTCAGAAAAGTAAGGAGCTTACTACTGAAAATTAATTGTTACTAAAGAACATCAGAATCAAATGTATTAGACCTACTTTTCTTATACATTACAGACTTTTTGAAAAGATATTTGATCATTTCCTCTGTCACTGACAGTGTAATTTCAGTTGCTTTGCAACACCAGGGATATCTACTCCTAAATTATGTTTCCAGCTGTTCTCATTTCGAATTCTGGAATATTTACTTCGTCTTCTTTCGTGAAGGAAATTCGGAAAATGCATTTACTAACTCCACTTTAATGGCACTGTCTACAGTAACATTACCATCGCTGTCGCGCAGTAAAGGTACTTACTGAGCCTTTCCGCTGGTTTACTTAACATGGGACCAGTATCTCTTTGGATTTTCCGCCACATTTCTAGAGCGAGTTTCGTAGTGGAAGCTATTAAATGCATCTCGCATTGAAATCCGAACCAAATTTCGAGCCTCAGTAAAACTTCACCAATCTTGGAGGTTTTGCGTTCGTCTAAATTATACGTGCCTTTTGCGGTGCTCCTGCAACAGCTTTCTGTCGTGTTTTGTGTACCATGGGGGATCAGTTCCGTCTCTTATTAATTGATTTGGTATGAATATATCGAGTGGTGTTGATACTATTTCTTTGAACTTAAGCCACATATGGTCTTAATTTACGTAGTTTGGAAGGATTGTAGACCACCTCTTGGAAAGACGTCACCCGAATGTTTAGCTGCTTTTATAAATAGATATGTTTCGCGTTTAGTTTTGGTAAATTTTTTTGTTACGGAAGTGAACCTCGCTACGACTGCGTGTTCACTAATTCCTGTATCCGTCGTGATGCTCAGGATTATTTGTGGCTAAGAGTTCAAGTGTGTTTTCGTAACCATTTACAAATGGTTCAAATGGCTCTGAGCACTATGGGACTTAACATATGTGGTCATCAGTCCCCTAGAACTTAGAACTACTTAAACCTAACTAACCTAAGGACATCACACACATCCATGCCCGAGGTAGGATTCGAACCTGCGACCGTAGCAGTCGCGCGCTTCCGGACTGAGCGACTAGAACCGCGAGATCACCGCCGCCGGCGTAACCATTTACAATTTGAATAGCCTCGTCAACTAATTGTTATAAATAATTTTAAAAAAAGCATTTAGAACAATTACGGAAGTTGTTTTCTATTTACAATAGGGTATGAAAATGTATTTTTGTCGGTCCGCAGCTCGTGGTCGTGCGGTAGCGTTCTCGCTTCCCGCGCCCGGGTTCCCGGGTTCGATTCCCGGCGGGGTCAGGGATTTTCTCTGCCTCGTGATGACTGGGTGTTGTGTGATGTCCTTAGGTTAGTTAGGTTTAAGTAGTTCTAAGTTCTAGGGGACTGATGACCATAGATGTTAAGTCCCATAGTGCTCAGAGCCATTTTGTATTTTTGTCAACATGCGGAAGGTAGATTGAAGTAACTGTCAACTATAATTGTATGAGCAGGGTACCTATTTGTGATGAGACTCAAGTTTTCCTTTCTTTGAACTGTTCAGCAAGTGTTTCATGTGAGACAGTGGGTCGGTAAAAGGAGCCAGTTATTAATTTATTCCGGTTGTCGAATATAACCGCTGCCCATACAAAGTCACAGGAACTATCTGCTTCAAAATCGATAGTGAGCTTACATTATTTTTCCGTAAGTTGTCCTTCTTGTTTCTGTTGTAGTGCAGATAATTACAATTACGGATTTTCCCTCCACAACCTAAGATGCTTTCTCTGTGACCCTGTGAATACCAGAACTAAACAATGTAGAACAACAATATACGTTACAAGCGTAGCATTCTGTATTACTTCATTTGCTTATTTCTAACATTTTAAAATTGTAAGTCGACTTTAGATGACATGTCAATCATAGATGTACTTATCTCTATTTAGTGAACGTGTTTTGAGTTACGTTTTGAACATTGTCCCGCTACACTTCATTAACTAATGTTTTTAGAGAGTAAATTAATATGGAGTACGTCGTTCTTCTTTTCAAACATTCACAAACCCATTTATTCTTTCTCTATTGTCTTTTGGGTATGCAGTTGTACTAATTAAAGTAGGCACAAATGCAGTGATCAGAAAGAAATGATTAGCGTACATTCGCATTCTCGTTTCATCGTGAAAGGAAGCTACCGTATAGACAGAGGAATCTATATTTATACTTGGCAGAACTAATTACATACTGACATAATCGTCGGTATTGCTTTCGTTTCCCAAAAGTTATAAATATTTCGATTTCGGAAAAGAAGCTCTGTATTTGGCCAAGATGTCGAAGAAGAAGTTCCCTTACGTACTGGTTGTATCGAGTAAGATGTGGAGACGGCGGTTTGAAAGCGGACAGAGGTAGTGCGGGGAAGGGCGTTCCGTACCTGAGGGATCGCTACTCAAGTTGCCTGGCGAAGGGGCAAATGTGGCAAAAGTCCGGTGTGGCAAATGTCGGGCATTCGCTGGAATGATTCTAGCTCTGGGTTTGATTCACAGTCCAGGAAATCATTCTTAATAGGCATAAATAGCCCCTCTTCACCTCCGGTAACTCCATTTGAACAACGTAGAGCTACACTGTGTTTTCGAATCCACATGAAAAATGATCGAGAATTGATTCAAGTCGGGCCATGACAGAGGCGGAAGTCGTGGCAATTAGAAACTCAGTCACAAGCAAGTTTCCTAATTAGAAGTTATACTTTATTTAATGAACCAGTCATCATGCAAAGTCACAGAGCGCTTATTTATTACCGTATTTGAACTAAATATGTTGAAAATATTTGTGCAAAACTGGGATACGAATTCAGATGTCCCATTTCGTGGAATTTGAACCCTTCGTTATGAAACATTTTGAACGGTTTGTGGTTACCCAAGGTTCCAAAGTCTGCAAGGTTTCCACGAAGACACGAGTTTGGATTTGAATCTTAGTCCAGCCCCGATATTTTCAACATCTCGAGTTCAGATAATAATTATGACTTTTAATATCTCTTCTTATGTTGTCAACAGTACCAACAGAAGCTGATTTTGAGTCCCATTCAGAGGCTGAACTATCCATCACATCATTTGAAGTTCAAACGTGCGACTCATAGCTACTGGTGAAAAGGAATAATGGCGGTGGTGGCGGGGGGGGGGGGGGGGCCGTGAGGGGGGGGGGGGGGGGAGAGACGCGCACATCTCTCTGCTGATGAAACAAACCGATATTTAAAGCCTAAACAATGACGACAGGTACTGATTTCGAATCCCGGCAAGGCAAGACATGTCACTCCGCGCAGTGTCAAAGACTCATCTGAATACCCTGAGGCAGGAGAACCGACAGTTTAATGAGAACTGTGAACAACGAATCAACTTACCAATTTTCATTGCAACAAATCAGAGATAAAAGGAACACTGTGAGATAGAAAAACTCCTTTGATCGACAAGGGATCGAATACCGGACTTGTGGATTTGTAGCCTCGTGCTTACCCACAGGGCCACAATGCAGGTCGTTGTTATATGAGTGAATTGCTGCTTACATGGACCTGTTCAAATAAATAATTTTTACTCTGGTTTGAACGACACGAACCTATTTCTCGATAAGGAAGTTGTACTTCTGAGAAAAAAATATTCCAAAGAATGTATCCAACTAGTCATAATTAAAATGCAAGTAACATACTATTGCTAATGATACGTGATATCACTAAAGATGGCGCATGTAGGGAAAAAAAGTAACGTAATCTACAAAGTATTGCGATTGGGACATTAGGTTATAACGTATTGTCGAAGATCGTAGTGCACAAAAACAGAAAGCAGTTGGTACGACGACATGCTTTTTATCTCACAATGACGCCATTGCTGTACTCAAGATGTTAAAGCTAAACATCCGCCTCCAAGCTCCTGTCTGAAGGCTGCAAATCAAAAAACAAACTCTATCGATAAACTGCGTGAAGAAAATTTGGCCCATTTGACTGTTAGTTGTTAACTCATTTTACACAGTCGCTATTTCGGCTTTATAGCGATTCTCGCGTGCATGCTGAAATGTTAAAAATGTATGGCCTGTGATATTTCAGCGTGAGCTTGAGAGTGGTTGTGAAGGCGAAGTCGCAGTTGTATAAAATGAATTTACAACTAACAGTAAATGGCAGAAATTTCTTTAAAAATTTCTACACAACTATGGTCCTCCGATGGAAAGGGTTATCGATAAGCTTACAGTGATTGTTAGGGGAGGTTTGATGAGTGATTTGTTGTGAAGAACTCTTGCGTCTGGTAGCTGAATGGAGCAATGAACAGTAAACTGACGGCTCCACCGTTCGCGAAATCAGGCCACCCAAGTCGAAGACGGAACAGAATAACACGGTTGCAGTACAGGAAATACTGGAAACCATTCCAGAGAGCGACTTCCAAACATAAAGACGAGTCAAAGAAAGAGGCGAGGGCAACCACCCCGCTAGGCTAGTCGATTGGTCACGGTCGTAAAAGTCACAGCGGGCGACGGGCTGACCTCCTGCACCCCAAGCACGCAGCTGTCTGGGATGGCTCCAGGTGGCTCTGGAGTCTGCTGTCCACCTCCAACCATTCTGTTGTTTCCGGCACTGGCTCCCCATCTACAAAAAACACCAAAGGAGCGCCGCTCCTCTAAAACCACTTGTTGTTTTCTCATAGGATATTCTGAAAACAGGACATAAAGTCCGCACCATTGTAGTGTCTAATGCTCTGTTTAGACTAGCAAGTTATTGCAGCAATTTACTTGCGCGGAGAAACTTGCTGCGCGAGTTGCGAGTGTAAACATACCGCCAAATCGACTTGCGACCGTAGCAATTTATTGCGGAAGTGACTTGCTGCACGTTTTCCGCTTCCAGTGTGAACACCACGCAAGAAGTAGCTGCAAGTAACTTGCAGCTTTTAGGAATTATTTCTATTTCCTGCAAGTAGGAAGCGCAAGTTATAGTGAGTATGTCGTCTGCATAACACTCAAATTTAACATTTTACTTAATGTGGTGACTTAATTTTATGCAACCATCTAACATGTTACATGCAAACAAATTTCAGAAATGGAGGAGAAACGGGAATGGATGAAGCAGGAGACAGAACATTTTATTGAAGCCGTGGAGAGCTATCCCGAAATATGGAACGTGCATAACCGGGTCTTAGAGGATAGAGTGAAGAAGATGAGCGCATTAAATGAAATCTCGTCGATATTCGACACATCTGTGAAAGAAGTACAGATAAAGTAGCAAACCTGAAGACACAACCCATTTGCCACCTGCATCCACTCGCTTGTTGTTTTAGGAGTCTAGAACAAGACGATGAGTAATTATTACATATTATATTTAATTAACTTGTCACTTTCCATTGTATGAGCATCAGAAGAAAAAAACATTTTTATAAGCATTTCATTGTGTAAAATGCAGTGTATTTCAATAAAAATTTAATTTCGTTGTTGTGTTTTCACACACATTCAAATAATTTTCCCTTTTCAAGACGTCAAAAATGGCTCTACATACGTCGGGTACGATCAGAGAAATCGTGCTGACTGGAATATGAAACAAGTACATTAGGGACTTATATGAGTCTCCTGCAAAGAAACGATTTAAAAATTCAAACTTTTTTTGGTTGTATGTTTCGCATAAATAAATGAAAAGGCCTATTTCATTCGTAGCTCACCTGTAGCTATAAATCGTAGAGTGACTAGCAAACGTTCCTTTGCTGAAATAGCAGTACGGAAGTTTTTGTCTCGTTTTGAAATGACGGGCGCTATTAACGTCAACAAACACTCCAGATCATTTGAGGACATTCTGCAAAGTTTTCAAAAGTATCCATTCTCTCGATACTAAGTTCTTGCAAAAGGTTATTATAGGCACCATTTTGCGATCTTCTCATTATCCACTCTCTTACCCAAATACTTCTCTTTTTCTTTTTTACGTTTTTCATTACAATTACAAAAGTTGCAGCATATCTCACCCACCTACTTGTCATTTTATACTTTGGCTGACACTCGTAGTGCTACTGAAAGCGTATGTAAACAGTATCAGAAAGTTGTTGACGCAAGTTTCTTGCCAAAGAACTTGCGTAAGAATCTTGCTTAATTCTTGCGCTGCTGTCTGTGTAAACACAGCTGCAAGCGGCTCGCAATAACTTGCAGCAATAACTTCTGAAAGCGACTTGCTAGTTTAAACCCAGCTTAAAGCAAAACCTACTATTCTTCCTTAATATCAATACGGTTTTTATTTATTCTGCGAGTAGACTTAGTAACTCAGTAGATGATAGAATCTCGCTGAATGACTTTCGTTCCTCATTTGTTTATCAGTACGTTCGAACTTTCCTCTTTCTGGCGGTAGCACTCTTTCTGGCTGTAGCACTGATCAGAATATGACGTAATCTCGCATGCTCTGGCAAATTAAGCATTACATGCGTTCATATTACATGATTGTTATTTCTACCACGCTCAGGAGGCGTAGTGATCTATGTAATAATTCGTGTACAGGAGTCGGACAAAAATATGCACTCTTGAACATAAACGCAGATGCTAGCCAAACCTGATTGGTGCCCTGTTGTATTTGACCACGAACGTAACGCGTCCATGCCAAATTCAGAAGAACATAAAATCCCCAAGACTGGCTAAGTTTCACGAAAGCTCGAAATTTAGTGCGGACGATGCGAAATGCTTTTAATAGTTTCCACAATGAAACATTGCCTCAAAATATGGCAGAAAACTCAAAGAGATTTTGGTCGTATGTAAAGTACACCAGTGGCAAAAAAACAGTCAATACCGTCCGCTGCGCGATAGCGATGGAAATGTTGCCGATGGTGGTGCCACTAAAGCGGAGTTACTAAATACAGTTTTCCGTAATTCCTTCACGAAAGAAGACGAAGTAAATATTCCAGAATTCGAAACCAGAACAGCTGTTAGCATGAGTGATATAAAAGTAGATACCTTAAAAGTGTTGCGAAACAATTCAAATCACTTAAGGGGAGTACGTATGGCGGAATTGGTCAAAAAGTGACATTTTCGGATTATTATCTCTTATTAATATTTGATCTCTCCTGAATAATTTGATGCATTATTTGTCGAAAAATTCCAATTGGAAGTGTAGTTTTTATCATTTCAAAGTTAATAGTGCGTATGTAAAATTATCCGGTCGTTCTGCACTGACTTGCCTAAGTATCTCTATCTCTTGAACTATTCAATCTAGAAGGCTGTGGTTTTCAGCTACTTATCCCTTGAAATCATGTTAATGTTCGTGTTAAGCGGTTGTATGAATTGTCTAAACAGAAATGGCGGTATAGTACATGCATTTTGTTTATTTACTTTGTGGTTGTCGTGTTTCATAAGTTTTGAACTGAAAATATAGTGGTTTGGTGTGTTATTATACGCTCTTATACCTCTTTTCAACATGACGAAAAGAAAGGGTTGTTTTAAGAAGCGACGTTTCCATGGAAATCAGCATATCACAAAATCTGAATCCAGTGTTGATCCTGAAATAGATTTTTCACAGGCCTGATAAGGACACGCCTACTAGTGCTTCGAAGAAGAAACTTTGCGACCTATTGGCAAAGATCAAAATAGTTTAGGTTACGTTCTTTTAGATTTGAGTGTGTTAAGACAAGTTTTGCAAGATGCTGTGTCATGTAAGGTTTGTGGTGGGCAAATTAGCATCTCTGAGGACTTATCTGCAAGGACTGGATTGGCTAACAAACTTGATATTCAGTGCGAAGTTTGCAGGCTCTCGACATCATTTTGGACTTCTGAAAAGTGCAAGAATGATTTGTTTGAGAGCAGTGTTAGACTCCTGTATGGAATGAGGTGCATTGGGAAAGGATTGACTGCAGCTAAAGTATTATGTGAAGCGCTGAACTTGCCAAACCCACCAACCAGATCAAGTAAGTACACAGAAGTAATTGGTGAATGTGTCAAATCTGTTGCTGTTGCTTCTATGAAAGCTGCTGCTAAAGAAGCAGTAGAATTACATAACACAACAGACTTATCTGTGGCAGTTGATGGCACATGGCAGAAGAGAGATCACACATCAAAAAATGCAGTCGCAACTGTCACTAGTGTTGACACAGGTAAAGTTTTATACATTGAAGCGCTAACTAAACACTGTCATCAGTGTAAATCAGTTGATGAAACAAGTGAAAGCCATAAAACAAATTGTGCTAAGAATTATGAGGGAACTAGTGGGGGTATGGAGGCTACTGCAGTTGTTTCTATGTTCAGACGTTCACAACAGGAGAGAGGTGTGTGTTACACTGAGTACTTGGGGGATGGTGATTCAAAAGCTTACAAATCAGTAGTGGAAAGCCAACCTTATTGTAATAAGCAGATTGTTAAGATTGAATGTGTGGGCCACGTTCAAAAACGGATGGGAACACGTCTCCGAAAACTGAAGCAGACAAAAGGAAAAGAGAAATTATCAGATGGAAAGACTCTAAATGGTAAAGGAAGACTTACAGACAAAAACATTGATGAACTCCAGCATGATTATGGAATGGCAATAAGAAACAATACACATGACCTACAAGGGATGAAACGAGCAGTGTGGGCTACATTCTTCCACAAATCTTCCACTGATGATACACCTATACATGGTCTTTGTCCACCTGGTGCTGATTCATGTACCGCAAAGCTCAGGCAGCGGGTAGCGAGGAGCAATTTAGGCACAAAAATAGCATGTCATCTGCAGTGATGGACGCTATTAAACCAATATATAGAGAATTAGCTCATTCTGACCTTCTTTCCAAACATCTCCATGGTCGAACACAAAACCCAAATGAGTCTTTCAATAATGTAATTTGGACCCGCATACCAAAAAATGTCTTTGTAGAAAGGAAAACTCTATGCTTGGGTGTTTGTGATGCTGTGATAATGTTTAATGATGGTATAAAGGGAAGAATTGGGGTACTAGAGGAGCTTGGTATCCCTCCAGGTGCCAGCACACTGCAAGCCTGTCAGCGAATGGATCGACTTAGGATCAGGAAAGCCCAGCGTGCAGCAGAGGAAATGACTAAAGAAGCAAGAGGCAGGAAAAGAAGGAAGCTTCTAGGTCTGCAGGATAGTCAAGAACAGGATCCAGATAATGCTGATTATGGGCCTGGCTGTTTCTAGAAGCTGGCATGCCTCCATGTGTAAGTTAATATGAAATAAAACGTTTGAAATTGATTTGCCGGAAATGACATTTTTAAAATTATTTGACCCATTATCTCAGTAACTATTACAGATACATATCTCTAATTTTACACTATGTTACCACTTAGTATACTACAGCTACTGAACCTCCCAAAACATCTCTACCTCTAACAGTTTTTTACTTACGAAAGAAAAAGTGGATTTTTAAAAGAAAATATTGAACAACATTTTTAAAAAATCATATCTAGCTTATTATTTCTCTGTACAAATTGATTCTGGTTCAGTAATCAGAAAAGGAGTGATACTATACATCCCAAAAATTTCAGATCTCTGTCTGTCACAGGTTGTGAGATAATGGGTCATCAATATTGCAAATTTTAACACTGTGGGTATAGGACGTACGTACTCCCCTTAAGAAAGGCAAGTCTTCCGGTCCAGATGGTATACCAATCAGGTTCCTTTCAGAGTATGCAGACACAATATCGCCTTTCTTAACAGTGATATACAACCGCTCACTTGACGGAAGGTCTGTTCCTAAAGACTGTAAAGTAGCACAGGTCACACCAATATTCAAGAAAGGAAATAGGAGTAACCCACTGAATTACAGACCTATATCACTGACCTCAACTTGCAGTAGGATTTTGGAGCATATACTGTACTCGAACATTATGAATCACATTGAAGAAAATGACTTATTGATACATAACCAACACGGATTCAGACAATATCGTTCATGTGCAACACAGCTAGCTCTTTATTCCCATGAAGTAATGAGTGCTGTCGACAAGGGATCTCAGATCGATTCCATATTCCTATATTTCCAGAAGGCCTTTGATACAGTTCCTCCCAAGCGGCTGTTAATCAACTTGCGTGCATATGGAGTATCGTCTCAGTTGTGTAACTCGATTCGTGATTTCGTCTCAGAGAGGTCACAGTTCGTAGTGATAGACGGTAAATCATCGAGAAGAACAGAAGTGATATCTGGCGTTCCGCAAGGTAATGTCATACGGCCACTGCTGTTCCTAATAAACATAAATGATCTAGGTGATAATCTGAGCAGCCCCCAGAGATTGTTTGCAGATGACACTGTAATTTACCGTCTAATAAAATCATCAGACGATCAATTCCAATTACAAAATGATCTAGAGATAATTTCTGTGTGGTGCGAAAAGTGGCAATTGACACTAAACAAAGAAAAGTGCGAGGTCATCCACATGGGTACTAAAAGAAATTCGATAAATTTTTGGGTATACGACAAATCGCACAAATCTAAGGGCTGTCAATTCAACTAAATACCTAGGAATTACAATTACGAGCAACTTAAATTGGAAAGACCACATAGACGATATTGTGGAGAAGGCGAAACAAAGACTTCGCTTTGTTGGCAGAACACTTAGAAGATGCGAAAAACCCACTAAAGAGACAGCCTACATTACACTTGTCCGTCCTCTGCTGGAATATTGCTGTGCTGTATGGGATCCTTACCGGGTAGGATTGACGGAGGACATCGAAAAAGTGCAAAGAAGGGCAACTCGTTTCGTGTTATCGCGCGATTTGGGTGAGTGTGTCACTCATAGGATACGCGAGTTGGGGTGGCAGTCACTGAAACAAAGGCGGTTTTCTTCGCGGAGAGATCTATTTACGAAATTTCAATCGCCAACTTTCTCTTCCGAATTCGAAAATGTTTTGCTGACACCCCCCTACGTAGGGCGAAATGGTCATCATAATAAAATAAGAGAAATCAGAGCTCGAACGGAAAGATTTAGGTGTTCGTTTTTCCCACGCGCCATTCGAGAGTAAAATGGTAGAGAAGTTGTATGAAAATGCTTCAATGAACCCTCTGCCAGGCACTTAAGTGTGAATTGCAGAGTAACCATGTGGACGTAGATGTAGATGTAGGTGTCCTCAGTATTTTGCAAGTGCCAGTCGTGATCAGAACAGTGTTATGTAGTTGTTAGTACATTATGTCGATGCTAAGTGAGTTCGAACGTGGCTACATTGTTGCTACCCATACGATGGGTGCTTCCGTAACCGAGGAAGCCGAAGTGTTTGGTATTTCAAGGCGCACCATGTCGAAAATCTGCGGCGCATACAAGGAAAGCGGACAAAGCATCATCCGCTACGTCACAACACGGACGACTGCGATTGTTTGTGTTGATTGAACGTGACAGAATGTCATTGAGAGGATTATGACGAAAAATAAAGAGGAAGACAGTTCAAAAGTCACTGCAAAACAGATGTCGCAGATTTGAACCGTCCCCCTCTCGAATGCGAGTCCAGTGTGCTAACCACTTCGCCATCTTGCCTTGTAATGATATCATAGTACATCGCATACAACCTCTGTATTGTGGAGCAAAGTAGCCGCTGGATGGCGGAATCGCAACCGATAGCTCATGACAGTTTATGAAACATGACTATATATGTTACATGTTATGACCTCGTGTTTTGTGACATTGACAGTCACATCACGCCCCCGTTTCTGATGCTCTTTCACTTTCCAGCACCAAAACAACTTGAATGGAGTTCCATAAACAGGAAATGGCAGGAATTCCAAAACCACTCTTCGCTGATGCAAATACCCCAAGAGGAAAGCGTAGTGCCGCGGCCATAAAACCTGGGCTACAGGGCAGTGGAAGAAAGTCATTTGGTCGGATGAGTTTTGTTTCACACTATTTCCAGCTTTCGGCCGAGTTTATGTCCCGAGAATGAAATATGGTGGGGATTGGTGATGATTTGGACAACCACATCGTAATATTCCGTGGGCCGCATGGTTACTCCGCAGGTCGCATTACTGTCAAGGATTACGTGACCATTTTGGCTAATCACATCCATGCAATGGTACGATGTTCGTTCTCCAATGATGATGCTGTCTTCCTAGACGACACGGCCCCTGTTCACATAGCTCAAGCAGGCCGTGGTGGCCGAGCGGTTCTAGGCGCTTCAGTCTGGAACTGCGCGACCGCTACGGTCGCAGGTTCGAATCCTGCCTCGGGCATGGATGTGTGTGATGTCCTTAGGTTAGTTAGGTTTAAGTAGTTCTAAGTTCTAGGGGACTGATGACTTCAGAAGTTAAGTCCCATAGTGCTCAGAGCCATTTCAACCATTTGATTCACACAGGTCGCATCGTCCAGAACAAGTTTTTTAAGCACGAGGATGAATTGCCGCATCTCCCCAAGCCAATACAGTTGTTGTTGTTGTTGTGGTCTTCAGTCCTGAGACTGGTTTGATGCAGCTCTCCATGCTACTCTATCCTGTGCAAGCTTCTTCATCTCCCAGTACCTACTGCAACCTACATCCTTCTGAATTTGCTTAGTGTATGCATCTCTTGGTCTCCCCCTACGATTTTTACCCTCCACGCTGCCCTCCAATACTAAATTGGTGATCCCTTGATGCCTCAGAACATGTCCTGCCAACCGATCCCTTCTTCTGGTCAAGTTGTGCCACAAACTCCTCTTCTCCCCAATCCTGTTCAGTACCTCCTCATTAGTTATGTGATCTACCCATCTAATCTTCAGCATTCTTCTGTAGCACCACATTTCGAAACCTTCTATTCTCTTCTTGTCCAAACTATTTATCGTCCATGTTTCACTTCCATACATGGCTACACTCCATACAAATACTTTCAGAAAAGACTTCCTGACACTTAAATCTATACTCGATGTTAACAAATTTCTCTTCTTCAGAAACGCTTTCCTTGCCATTGCCAGTCTACATTTTATATCTTCTCTACTTCGACCATCATCAGTTATTTTGCTCCCCAAATAGCAGAACTCCTTTACTACTTTAAGTGTCTCATTTCCTAATCTAATACCCTCAACATCACCCGACTTAATTCGACTACATTCCATTATCCTCGTTTTGCTTTTGTTGATGTTCATCTTATATCCTCCCTTCAAGACACCATCCATTCCATTCAACTGCTCTTCCAAGTCCTTTGCTGTCTCTGACAGAATTACAATGTCATCGGCGAACCTCAAAGTTTTTATTTCTTCTCCATGGATTTTAATACCTACTCCGAATTTTTCTTTTGTTTCCTTTACTGCTTGCTCAATATACAGATTGAATAACATCGGGGAGAGGCTACAACCCTGTCTTACTCCCTTCCCAACCACTGCTTCCCTTTCATGTCCCTCAACTCTTATAACTGCCATCTGGTTTCTGTACAAATTGTAAATAGCCTTTCGCTCCCTGTATTTTACCCCTGCCACCTTTAGAATTTGAAAGAGAGTATTCCAGTCAACATTGTCAAAAGCTTTCTCTAAGTCTACAAATGCTAGAAACGTAGGTTTGCCTTTCCTTAATCTTTCTTCTAAGATAAGTCGTAAGGTCAGTATTGCCTCACGTGTCCCAGTATTTCTACGGAATCCAAACTGATCTTCCCCGAGGTCGGCTTCTACTAGTTTTTCCATTCGTCTGTAAAGAATTCGTGTTAGTATTTTGCAGCTGTGGCTTATTAAACTGATTGTTCGGTAATTCTCACATCTGTCAACACCTGCTTTCTTTGGGATTGGAATTATTATATTCTTCTTGAAGTCTGAGGGTATTTCGCCTGTTTCATACATCTTGCTCACCAGATGGTAGAGTTTTGTCAGGACTGGCTCTCCCAAGGCCGTCAGTAGTTCCAATGGAATGTTGTCTACTCCGGGGGCCTTGTTTCGACTCAGGTCTTTCAGTGCTCTGTCAAACTCTTCACGCAGTATCGTATCTCCCATTTCATCTTCATCTACATCCTCTTCCATTTCCATAATATTGTCCTCAAGTACATCACCCTTGTATAGACCCTCTATATACTCCTTCCACCTTTCTGCTTTCCCTTCTTTGCTTAGAACTGGGTTTCCATCTGAGCTCTTGATGTTCATACAAGTGGTTCTCTTATCTCCAAAGGTCTCTTTAATTTTCCTGTAGGCAGTATCTATCTTACCCCTAGTAAGATAAGCCTCTACATCCTTACATTTGTCCTCTAACCATCCCTGCTTAGCCATTTTGCACTTCCTGTCGATCTCATTTTTGAGACGTTTGTATTCCTTTTTGCCTGCTTCATTTACTGCATTTCTATATTTTCTCCTTTCATCAATTAAATTCAATATTTCTTCTGTTACCCAAGGATTTCTACTAGCCCTCGTCTTTTTACCTACTTGATCCTCTGCTGCCTTCACTACTTCATCCCTCAAAGCTACCCATTCTTCTTCTACTGTATTTCTTTCCCCCATTCCTGTCAATTGTTCCCTTATGCTCTCCCTGAAACTCTGTACAACCTCTGGTTCTTTCAGTTTATCCACGTCCCATCTCCTTAAATTCCCACCTTTTTGCAGTTTCTTCAGTTTTAATCTACAGGTCATAACCAATAGATTGTGGTCAGAGTCCACATCTGCCCCTGGAAATGTCTTACAATTTAAAACCTGGTTCCTAAATCTCTGTCTTACCATTATATAATCAATCTGATACCTTTTAGTATCTCCAGGGTTCTTCCATGTATACAACCTTCTATCATGATTCTTAAACCAAGTGTTAGCTATGATTAAATTGTGCTCTGTGCAAAATTCTACCAGGCGGCTTCCTCTTTCATTTCTTAGCCCCAATCCATATTCACCTACTACGTTTCCTTCTCTCCCTTTTCCTACACTCGAATTCCAGTCACCCATAACTATTAAATTTTCGTCTCCCTTCACAATCTGAATAATTTCTTTTATTTCATCATACATTTCTTCAATTTCTTCGTCATCTGCAGAGCTAGTTGGCATATAAACTTGTACTACTGTAGTAGGTGTGGGCTTCGTATCTATCTTGGCCAGAATAATGCGTTCACTAAGCTGTTTGTAGTAGCTTACCCGCGTTCCTATTTTCCTATTCATTATTAAACCTACTCCTGCATTACCCCTATTTGACTTTGTGTTTATAACCCTGTAGTCACCTGACCAGAAGTCTTGTTCCTCCTGCCACCGAACTTCACTAATTCCCACTATATCTAACTTTAACCTATCCATTTCCCTTTTCAAATTTTCTAACCTACCTGCCCGATTAAGGGACCTGACATTCCACGCTCCGATCCGTAGAACGCCAGTTTTCTTTCTCCTGATAACGACATCCTCTTGAGTAGTCCCCGCCCGGAGATCCGAATGGGGGACTATTTTACCTCCGGAATATTTTACCCAAGAGGACGCCATCATCATTTAATCATACAGTAAAGCTGCATGCCCTCGGGAAGAATTACGGCCGTAGTTTCCCCTTGCTTTCAGCCGTTCGCAGTACCAGCACAGCAAGGCCGTTTTGGTTATTGTTACAAGGCCAGATCAGTCAATCATCCAGACTGTTGCCCTTGCAACTACTGAAAAGGCTGCTGCCCCTCTTCAGGAACCACACGTTTGTCTGGCCTCTCAACAGATACCCCTCCGTTGTGGTTGTACCTACAGTTACCATACCTCAATATTATTGCGCCACTGTTGTCTAGTTTGTAGAAGTGCGTGTGTTCGCTGTCCATCTCCACAATCGTTGCCTGAACTTGCCACTACTTTGCAAGAAGTGTGCTTTAATATTCCCTTTAAAACCATACAGGACAAATATTTATCCATTCCGAGACTACCGGAAATGGTTTTGAATACCTAACGATTTCCTACACCGTATTATCCACGAAAATGTGTTGTATTTTTGGTGTTTCCCCGTTTTTGTACAAGCCCTGTGTATAGTTTAACACGTGGAGGCGTCAAAAGAAGAAGGTACAATTCAATAGCCCGGATTTCATTTGCAAACTGCAGTAACCTGCATCATTGTTAAATGGTTCAAATGGCTCTGAGCACTATGGGACTCAACTACTGTGGTCATAAGTCCCCTAGAACTTAGAACTACTTAAACCTAACTAACCTAAGGACATCACACACATCCATGCCCGAGGCAGGATTCGAACCTGTGACCGTAGCAGTCGCACGGTTCCGGACTGCGCGCCTAGAACCGCGAGACCACCACGGCCGGCCATTGTTAAATCTTACTCTTTCTAGAATGAGATTTTCACTCTGCAGCGGAGTGTGCACTGATATGAAACTTCCTGGCAGATTAAAACTGTGTGCCGAACCAAGACTCGAACTCAGGACCTTTGCCTTTCGCGGGCAAATGCTTTACCAAAGTGAAAACCCCAGGCTGTGGCTAAGCCATATCTCCGCAATATCCTTTGTTTCAGGAGTGCTAGTTCTGCAAGGTTCGCAGAAGAGCTTCTGTAAAGTTTGGAAGGTAGGAGGCGAGGTACTGGCAGAAGTAAAGCTGTGAGGACGGGGCGTGAGTCGAGCTTGGGTAGCTCAGTTGGTGCCGGCACGGTAGCTCAGCGTGTTCGGTCAGAGGGTTAGCTGCCCACCGTAATAAAAATACTGAGTTAATGGATCAAAGAAGAACTGAAAAGGGTGTCTTGCGACGTATGCCCCGAGCAGATGCAACGAACGAAACCGAACAAAATGAGATTAAAAAAAAAAAAGTTGGTGGAGCACTTGCCCGCGAAACGCAAGGGTCTCTAGTTCTAGTCTCGGTCAGGCATACAGTTTTAATCTGCCAGGAAGCTTCTTACTATTTCTGTTTAAGTTCATTAAATGCTATGGTGTTCCACTAGAAAGCATTGCGCAGATGCGAGAACAATCTGGTAAAGTGTACTGCAGGGTTTCTATTTACTCTCAGAGTACATTTCTGGGGTGTTAAACGTTTCTGTACCACTGCACAGTCTCAAGTCATTTAACCTTACCTACATTTCATATACTTGATTTAGCTAAGATTAACTAACTGAATATTTAATATTTTTCTGAACACGGTTAACTTATTTCAAAATCATTTTTACTATCCAAAATTGTTAAGGCTTTTGTCGGCACTTGTTGAAAGTAGAAAAGGACAAAAAACTACCATTTCTGGATCAAATGGTTCAAATGGCTCTGAGCACTATCGGACTAAACGTCTGAGGTCATCAGTCCCCTAGAACTTAGAACTACTTAAACCTAACTAACCTAAGGACATCACACACACCCATGCCCGAGGCAGGATTCGAACCTGCGACCGTAGCGGTCGCGCGGTCCCAGACTGTAGCGTCTAGAACCGCTCGACCTCATCGGACGGCCCATTTCTGGATCAGCTCGTCACAAGGGATGACGGGAACCTGGGATACAGCGCGTATCGGAAACCGACACACACGAACCGATACCTGTACGAACTATCAAACTAACACCTGAGCCAGAAAAGAGGCATGATTAATTAATACGCTTGAAACGCGAGCCGCAGCATCTCAGACGCGAAGTGCAACACCAGGGTAGTGTTCTGACGAGCAGTGGGTACTCCACAAGTTATATCAGAAGTATAACAGAGACAAACACTTGGCGGGTTGACAAATCAAAAAAAGAAACGTCGGGTACGGCCTTTCTGCCATACATTCTCAGAGTGACAGACAAAATCGGTCGTATATTGCGCAAACATGGCGTAAAGACTATTTTCAAACCGACAAAGACGATCAAATAGTGTCTTAGATCGGCAAAGGAGAGAAGGGACCCACTCGCAATGTAGGAAATATACCGCATACCATGCACATGCGAAAAATTTTATGTTGGTATAACTGGACGATCAATCAACACCAGGATCATAGAACATAAGCCATAATCTTCTTCTGGTGCAGTTCAATTAGCGGCATTGTAGGTTGGGGCAGGTGGAGAAATCGGCCGTGCCAGAGCACGCGCTGTGTGAGGCCGACCACGTAGTTAATTTCACCGACTCAGAAGTTCTGGCTATAGAGAAGAAGTATCACACCCGCTTGTTCAGAGAAGCTATATAAGTACATAAATACGAGAGTAGCTTCAATAACAAAGAAGAAAGCCTCAAGATAAACGGATCCTGGCTTCCCATGTTGCAGCGAGCGACCGTCGGAGGTAGTAAGAGAACCTCCCTCGGACATGGGTGTCTGTATTGTTCTTAACATAAGTTAGTTTAAGTTATTTTGCGTAGTGTGTAAGTCTAGGGACCGATGACCTCAGCAGTTTGGTCCCTTAGGAATACACACACATTTGAACATTTAGTAAGAGAACCGCATCGGAAATGACCGCGGAGAAGTCCTTGGACGTTGGCGCGCCAGATACACTACATATAGTCTGCGGCCGCGAGCTCGGCTCCAGTCCACCACCAGCAATGAAGGGTGAAACTTCGACAATGCCAGCCACTCGTGCTGGCGAAACATCAGAAAAATCATCATACGAACGTTGGCCGAAGAACCCGAGACAGAAGCCAACAGACATTTTTATTATCGCTATTTTGCTTTGAATGGGGACGCGACACTACTGTCAAACCTTTTATTTAAATATAGGACCACGATTCAATTTTTCTAAAAGATACAAAAGTATCCGAGTAAATTATCAAATACTTTACAATATGACCTTTGACAAAGTCTTCAGCATTCTTCTGCAGCATCACATTTCAAAAGCTTCTGCTCTCGTCGTGTCTGTAACGTTTCACTTTCTTGTAAGACTACACTCCAGATAATTTTTTTCAGAAATAAAATTTATTTTAAAAGTTAAAAAATTCACATTGTTCAGAAACACCTTTTTTGTATTACCAGTCTCCATTTTATATCCTTTTAACTTCGACCATCGACAATTACTTTACTGCATAATTTCCTAATCTAATTCCTTCAGCATTGCCTGATTAAATGCGACTAGCGTCCATGACCTTCTTTTACCTTTCTTAAAATTCACCTTAAAAATCTATTCAAGGCACTGTCCATTCCGGTCAACTAATCTTACAAGTCCTTTACAGTCTCTGACAGAACTACTATGTCATTGGTGAATCTCACAGTTTTTACTTCTTTTCCCTAAGCCTATAATTTGTAAACCGAAAGTACGTCTACAGTCTCTGGTGAACCCATCGGTACCGACAGACCATCGTGTCACCTTATGCCAATGGATTTATTGGGTGCAGTATAGAGGGCCGTGGGGTCAGCACACCACTCTCCCTGCCGTTGTCAGTTTTCTTCACCTGCAGCTGATACTACTCGCTAAAGTAGCTCTTCAATTGGCGTCCCGAGGCGGAGTGCTTTCCATTCCAGTCATCCCACCAAGGAAAAATCCTTAGCATTTCCTGGGACCGGGAATTGAACACGGGTCCTACGCATGGCAGTCAGGTGCGATGACCACTCCGCTAGGGAGGTAGATCCTGAACTTTAATTCCCTTTCCAAATTCCTTCATGGTTTCCTTTAGTACTCTGCATACTGAATAACAGTGGGAATAGACTAAAACCATATCTCACTCCCTTCTCAACTACTGCTTCCCTTTTGTGTCCTTCGTCTCCTATAACTGCAATCTGGTTTCTGTGCCAGTGGAAGGTAACCTCCTGCTGCATATACTCTATCGCTGGTCCCTCAGAATATGAAAAAATGTATTCCAGTCTACGTTATCTAAAGCATTTTCTAAATCTGTAAATGTTATAATTATAGGTTTGCCTTTCTACAACCTATCTTCTACGGTAAGTGCTTCTAGATTTCTCCGGGCCCGAAACTGATATTCCTCAAGATTGCCTTTACCAACTTTTCCCTTCTAATGTAAATAATTAGTGTCAGTATTTTGCTTATATACCCAGTCTCAGGACTGAAGACCACAACAACGACAACCCAATAAATAATTGAAGGCACTGGGTGTAAATCCTATTCTGCTGTGAAGAGGTTGGCACAGGAGAGGGAGTGGTGAAGGGCCACACTAAATGAGTCAGAAGACAGATGATCCAATTCTTCTTCTTCTTCTTCTTCTCAGCGATCACAGGCCCTGTAGACCACGCGCTGCATCAACGATCTGCTTCCACCGCCTTCTATCTCTCGCAGCCTCTCTCCACCCTGCGGAAATTCCTAATGCTGCGATGTCCTTCTCTATGTCATCTTTCCACCTTGTTCGAGGTCGGTCCAATGGTCTTGTTGCCTGGAGAGTTTCTTCAAATGCTTTCTTGGTGATCCTGTTGTTTTCCATTCTGGCCACATGACCAGCCCATTGCAGTCTCCTACTTTTTAATTTCTGAATGATAGTGGGTTGCTTCATTAACTGATAAATTTCTTTGTTCTTTCGAATTCTCCATGCAGCATTCTCCAACACAGGTCCCCAGATTTTTCTCATTACTTTTCTTTCGAAAACATTCAGTTTTTCTCTTTCTGAGCCATATAGTACTATGGGGCAGATAATAATGTTGTATATCTTCATCTTTGTGGTGACTGACAAAGATTTACTTTTGAGTGGGTTGCTTAGTGAGCACAGACATCTTGACCCTGAGGCTATTCTTTCATTTATATCCATTGTTATGATATGTTTACTGTTGAAACGTGATCCAAGGTATTTAAACTGGAGAACTTTTCTGAATTTAGAATGTTGGTCAATTTCAGAGTAAGGATTTGGGTTTATGACTCGACCTATTTGCATATATTCGGTTTTCTCTTGGTTAATCAAAAGCCCGATTTTGCTGGCACTGGCACTGAGAGATCTGTACATGTCTTTCTGTTCTTCAGTTTCACTCAGCAACACCATATCATCTGCATAAGCCTGGAGTTTTACTTCACTGTGTTCGAATCGGAGACCATTGTATAGATGTAAATTACTCTCCCGAACCACTTTCTCTAATGCAAGGTTGAAGAGGACACATGAAAGAGCGTCTCCCTGTCGTAAGACTGTTTTAATTGGAAAGGTGGGGGATATGGATCCTCTGAACTTCACTGCTGCCTGGGAACCATCCATGCACAGTTTTATCATCCTAACGATTTTATTGGGTATACTAAATTCTCGTAATGTGTTGTAGAAGCTACTTCTGTGGATGCTGTCATAGGCTCGCTGGAAGTCAATGAAGAGACAGTGGATGTTTTTGTTAAATTCCCAATATTTCTCAAAGATTTGTCGTATAGTAAACAAATTATTAGTTGTGGAACGGTTTGTTCGAAATCCAGCCTAGAAATCTTGAATAATGTTTTCTGCGTAAGGTTTAAGCTTTTCCAGAATGGTCATTGACAGGATTTTGTATGTTATGTTCAGCAAACTGATTCCTCTGTAATTTCCACATTCCATTCTGTTTCCTTTCTTATGTATGGGACAAATATCGCAGCTTTCCAATCTTCAGGCAGTGTTTCAGATCATTGTGATAAGGTTACAAATTTCTTTGTGTAGTTTGTTTCCGCCCTCCTTTAACATCTCTGCTGATATCTGGTCCTCACCTGTTTTTGAGCTTTTGAATGGAGTGGATCACTTCCTGTGCTGTGATTCTACATTCGTCATTATTAATGCTATCACTCTCAGACATTTCGTAATTGAAGGTTATGTGCGGATCAGTACAATTTAACATTTCTGAGAAATACTCTTTCCATCTTTCTAGGATACCTTCCAGCTGCGTTAGCATATTTTGATTTTTACCTTTTATGAATAGGTTTTGACTTTGATAACCTCTCTTACTTTTCTTTGTGTATTGAAACAACTTCTTTGAGTTTCCATTCCTGCTTTCCACTTCTATAGAATCTAGGATTCCAGTTAGATATTTCCTTTTCTCTGTTCGTAGAACTCTTGCTGTTTCTCTTACAATCGCATTGAACGTGTCCCTCCTGTCCTCACTCTCCCTATTATGCAGCCACAGCATCCTGGCTTCTTTCGTCCTTATGATCCAATACATAAATAAATAATAAAATTTTGAGAAAATGTGGTTGCAGGCAAACTGGTAGAGTCGGTGTTCTTAATTTTTCTAAAAACTTTCAGACAAAGTCCCACAGGCGCTCTAAAACAAAGTACGACCGCACTTTCTTCCCAGGACTAGTACAATGCCCTGAAAAATGAAGGAGTATCAGAAACGGGTGTGTGATGTGACTGTTAATGTCCACAAAACAGATTTTATAACGCGTAGCATAAATAGTCATGTTGTTTAATAAACTGTCATGAGCTATCGGTTGCGATTCCGCCATCCAGCGGCAACGTTGTTTCAACATCCAGAGGTTGTGTGCGATGTGCGATATTATTACAAGGAGAGATGGCGAAGTGTTTAGCACACTGGACTCGCATTCGGGAGGACGACGGTTCAAATCTGCCGTCTGACCACCCAGATTCTGCTCTTTCCTGATTCCCTTAAGTCGTTTAGGGCAAATGCTGGGAAGTTTTCTATCAAAACACACGGCAGATTTCACTCCCCAGTCCGTCTCTAACGACATCGTCGTCTACAGGTTAAACGCTTCATTCTGCCGTTGGTGCACCCGATGCTTTGCACCATTTGAAAAGAGTACAAACGCGACTCGTCAGATGCCTCCACTGAGCTACTATCTTGTTTCTGTGTTGTTTGACCCATTGAAGACGTGCTGATTTATGTATCGCTGTGAGCAAAGGGCTTTTGCGAACTACACGACTCCATATGTCCATAGTAGATAGCCCCCTCAAAATGTTAGCTTGGGCCGGCCGCTGTGGCCGAGCGGTTCTAGGCGCTTCAGTCCGGAACCGCGCTGCTGCTACGGTCGCAGGTTCGAATCCTGCCTCGGGCATGGATGTCTGTGATGTCCTTAGGTTAGTTAGGTTTAAGTCGTTCTAAGTCTAGGGGACTGATGACCTCAGGCGTTAAGTCCCATAGTGCTTAGAGCCATTTGAACATTTTGTTAGCTTGGAAACTGGTTGACACACATCTACATCCGCTGACAGCACCAATTCCAGTTGGGACTGAAACCAACTGTCACTGACAACGGGTGACGTCAGGGTGTGGGCAAAAACATGGGAACTCCAACATTACCATGCCTAATGCGGTGTTGTAAAACCATTGGCATTTAGAATGGACGAAATACAGGTCCTGTACGGTTTTTAATGGAAACTTATACTATTATGCCTGCAAAACAGTGGCACAACCAGGTAACGACGATGGAGATAGACAGCGATCACGCACGCCGTTCTCCAAAGTAGCCCACAAAAGCCCAATAATATTGAGATCTGGTGACTGTCGTTGCCGTTGGAGATGCAACATTCATCTTCATGCTCACAAAACCAGTCTTTGGTGATGAAAGCTGTATGAAAAGGTGCCCTATAGCCCTGGGACACAGCATCACCACTGGAGAACATACATTGCACCATGGGGTTAACTTGATCAGCCAAAGCAGTCTCATAATCCTTGTCAGTAACAGTAACAAGGGGCCCGTGGAATATCACAATATTACAGCCCAAGTAATGGCCGAACCTCCGCCGCCGGCCGGTGTGGCCGAGCGGTTCTAGGCGCTACAGTCTGGAACCGCGTCGCCGCTACGGTCGCAGGTTCGAATCCTGCCTCGGGCATGGGTGTGTGTGATGTCCTTAGGTTAGTTAGGTTTAAGTAGTTCTAGGGGACTGATGACCTCAGATGTTAAGTCCCATAGTGCTCAGAGCCATTTGAACCATTTTTGAACCTCCGCCATGTTTCAGTCTTCGCGGAAAGCAGTCTCCTTCGTGATTTTACCTGCTCCGAAGGGTCGGGTCCCTTGTGTCCCCCTCCTCCTCCTCCTCACTCGCCGCCCGACCCACAATAAAGGTACTTACTGAGCCTTTCCGCTGCTTTTGTTAACATAGGACCAGAATCTCTAAGGATTTTTCGCCACATTTCTAGAGAGAGTTTCGTTGTGGAAACTATTAAATGTATGAAATGATAATTAAATAGACACCCTAGCTGCAAGCAGGCGTTGATACACTTCATTGGGGACATGTTGAAAATGTGTGCCCGACCGGGACTCGAACCCGGGATTTCCTGCTTACATGGCAGACGCTCTATCCATCTGAGCCACCGCGGGCACAGAGCCATGTAAGCAGGAAATCCCGGGTTCGAGTCCCGGTCGGGCACACATTTTCAACATGTCCCCAATGAAGTGTATCAACGCCTGCTTGCAGCTAGGGTGTCTATTTAATTATCATTTCATGTCTAGCAAAGCTGCATGGTCATCCACGGTAACTGTTCTTTCGGGAACAGATACTACCGTCATATATATAGTTAAAAATATGGGTTCCCGGCCTTTGACCTTCTTGTGCGAACGCACACGCTATGCCCCAACTCGTACGGGACTTGGTAGATTAATCTGCCACGAGTAATGAGTATGATGGGCAAACTTCTATTAGGCGCACTACGAATGTAGTGTTGTGGACATGTTGGGAATGTGGATCTCACGGGGAGCGTGCAAGGGATAAGTCCCTGCAGACGCACTATCCTCTGTGCCCGCGGTGGCTCAGATGGATAGAGCGTCTGCCATGTAAGCAGGAAATCCCGGGTTCGAGTCCCGGTCGGGCACACATTTTCAACATGTCCCCAATGAAGTGTATCAACGCCTGCTTGCAGCTAGGGTGTCTATTTAATTATCATTTCATGTCTAGCAAAGCTGCATGGTCATCCACGGTAACTGTTCTTTCGGGAACAGATACTACCGTCATATATATAATTATTAAATGTATCTCCAATTGAAATCCGCACCAAATTTCGAGCCCCCAGCAAAAGTTCGCCAATCTTGGAGATTTTGACCTCGTCTAAATTATACGTGCCTTTTTCGTTGCTCCTGCAGCAGCTTTCTGTCGTGTTTTGTGTAAAATGTAGAACAACAACAACGTACGGTTCTAGCGTAGCATCCTGTATTACTTCATTTCCTTAAGTCTAACATTTTAAAATTGCATGCCGACTTTAGATGACATGTCAATCATAGATGTTCTTATCTCTGTTTATGAACGTACTTTCAGCCATGTGTTGAACATTGTCCCGCTACACTTTATTAACTAATGTTTCGCCGCAAGGGATATCGGATTTTAGAGTAAATTAATATGAAGTATGTCGTCCTTCTGTTCAAACATTAACATACACATTTCTTCTTTCCTTATTGTCTTTTGGTCATACAGTTGTAGCAATTAAAGTAGCCACAAATGCAGCGATCAAAAAGAAATGGTTAGCGTACATTCGCATTCGGTTTACAGCGTTCCTTTCTTGTTGCTCCCATGGCGATGGACTGTTTATATCGCAATCAGTAAGCGTGAAAGGAAGCTACCGTACAGACAGAGGGATCTATATTTATACTTGGCAGAACTAATTACATACTGACATAATCGTCGGAATTGCTTTCATTTCCCAAAACAGACAAATATTTCGATTTCGGAAAAGAAGCTCTGTATTTGGTCAAGATGTCGAAGAAGAAGGTCCCTTACGTACTGGTTGTATCGAGTAAGATGTGGAGACGGCGGTTTGAAAGCGGACAGAGGTAGTACGCGGAACGGCGTCCCTTACCTGAGGGATCACTGCTCAAGCTACCTGGCGAAGGGGCAAGTGTGGCAATTGTCCGGTGTGGCAAATGTCCGGCGTGGCAAATGTCCGGCATTCACGACGATGGAGATAGACAGCGATCACGCACCTCGTTCTCCAAAGTAGCCCACAAAGGCTCAATAATACTGAGATCTGGTGACTCTCGTTGCCATGGGAGATGCAACATTCGTCTTCGTGCTCACAAAACCATCTTTGGTGATGCAAGCTGTATGAACAGGTGCCTTATCGCCCTGGGACACAGCATCACCACTGGAGAACATACATTGCACCATGGGATTAACTTGATCAGCCAAAATAGTCTCATAATCCTTGTCAGTAACAGTAACAAGGGGCCCGTGGAATATCACAATATTACAGCCCAAGTAATGGCCGAACCTCTGCCATGTTTCAGTCTTCGCGGAAAGCAGTCTCCTTCGTTGGCCTTCGACAGCGTACGCCAGATGTAAGCTCGGTCAGAACTTGCAAACAGTGTGAAAAAAGAGTCATCCGATCAATGCTCCATGGTCCAAGTCTTACGGCTTCAGCACCACGTTTTCCTGTTGATGGGCACTTGCATCAGTGATGTGTGTTTTTGTAATTCCAGCTTGCCCTGCAATTCCCACCTTATAGAGCGCCCTTCGTGTGGTTTTGGTTCTGACAGGGTTCGCGAGTGCAATATTCAGTTCTACAGTGACTTTTGCAGCTGTCATCCTTTCTTTTTTCGTCACAGTCCTCTTGAGTGAGAGTCTGCCACAATCACTCAAAACACACTTTCGCCCGCGTTGTAACTTAGCGGATGTGTTTCATTCGCTTCCTCTGCGTGCAGTATAAATCTTTGATACAGTGCCTCTTGAAACACCAAACACTTTTGCTTCCTTGGTTACAGAAGTATCCACCATACGACCACCAAGAGTCTGCGCGCGTTCGAATTCACTTAGCTTTGGCCTAATGCCCCCACAAAAACACAGAACACTGTTCTGACCATGAATGACATTTTTAACGTATTGAGGTACCGTTCGTGATCAGATACAACGGCCGGCGCAACCTACAGGCTTGGCTAGCCTCAGTATTTACGCTCAAGCAAGCACATCTCGCGGTGTTCCCAGAATTTTGTCCAACCCCTGTTCGACTCCTATCTCTGTTAGATGGGATCTTTATACGACCACTGTTCTCGCGCTGTGTTACAGTGTAACCTCCCCCTCACTTATCGACCTTAATGACAGTGAAAAAATAAACCGCGTGTACCTAATGGAAATTTGAAAAAAGCAATCGTCACTGAAGTTAATCTGTCGGTAAAGAGGGAGGAAAGGGTTACATCTAAATGAAAGGAAAAATGCAAATGAAACTGGTGGAAATTAATTTTAAAAAGGGGTAAAGTTAATAAAGAAAGTAAATGTGCGGTCGTTACGTTAACAATTAACTAGCGTTAATTAGATATTTGAGATTTGGGGAAAATTACAGTCGCCAGTCCTATGGACAACTACTATAATAACTGAAAAAGAAAGGTTAGTGCACATATAATTAGCACTAAAAGCGTGGCAACTGAAGGTTGACACGAGTTGTGTGAAAAATGAATGTTTGTCGGAAGTAATAAATTTCGCTACACTCTGACTTAATTTAGCAAAAGAATTAATAAAACCGGAAAATTGAAAGTTAAGTTAGTGACTGAAATTAATAGTGAAATTTGTTTCTGAAGCACTACGAAATTCAATAAAATAAGGTTAGTCTTGGGCTACCTCTACAATCATTTCAAAAGCTACTTGAATCTACGCAATTTAGAAATACGAGATTTAACTTTGAACTTGAATTAAATGATTCTGAACAATTAACAATAGTAAAATTTAGTACGTACGAAGCAGAGCTGCAGTCACAGGTAAGCTAAAATATGGTAACAAAACTCGCACTCTTAATTTGTGCTTGTGTAATCGAAATATTGTAGGCAGCTATGAATACTTTAACTGAACTTCGAAATTAAAGCAGTGAAATGGAATGATATTACTTTAATGCTCGCGTTTGAATTTCAACGACACTTGGGTTCATTTCGGAAAAGGAAGGGACCCTGCTTGGTAACGCAATTGGGACAATGAGCAACAAAGGTTCATGCTAAGTTGCTGTATTTTAGTTATGCAAATGGAACAGTTTGAAAAGCTGAGGTCTGCCATACAGTTCTAAAACTTTACGTGCTTTCAGTCTTCCTAGTTGGTTGATTGAAGGTTTGAAGTCGTCGATCGAGGAGGTGGCGACAATCACTTATTGTCGGTCGTCGCTGTTGCAGAAGCTGGATGTTGGCGCGCCTTCTTCTCGACACGGTCACCAGGCGAAACGGGCTCTTGATGTGTGCCAGCTAATGCTTCCCATCCGCGACACCGTGCTAGAAACTATAATAACCAGTCTAGCGCAATTACATGCTGCCAAACCCCAAAAGCGCGGCAACTCGCGGGAGCGTCACACAACACACCTGCTCCACTGCCCTACTCCAGCCAGACTCGGCTCTGCCCGCGCTCCACGCGGCAGAGTTAACACTACCAAAGATCCTAAACACTTTGGTTCTACACACGACCTATCGATGTAATCGTTCGATAGCATAGTTTACCCTAGGCAAGACCCAGCGTAAAGATACAAATAATATTTATAAACAAACCAATTGTACATCGACATAAATGCATCAATTACAATATATAAAGACACAGAAATGTCATATCTTCAGGTAGCAAAATAAGGAAAAAATTTATAGTACAATATATGGAAGTAGGAGGACATGCATTTCCGGCGTTACAACAGCTACGAGTGGCACCACATTCCTTGTAGACACACTGCGCAGTCAACGTTGATGGACCAACAAATCGGGAAACGTCATTCACGATACGGTCAACAGCACGCCCAAATAGTATAAATCCGTCCTGCCATTCCATTCACGCCTCCACGTCGTTCCACCTTACTGCGCAGGTTCCATACAACTGAATTAGCCGGCCGCTGTATCCGAGCGGTTCTAGGAGCTTGAACAGTTGCCAGAGGGCTGACTCGCCTGCGCAGAGCCCAAGTTGAGTATGAACTGTGCTTTTCCCTCTTCTGGCTGCTTGATATGAGGCAGAAACTTGTATGAGCAGTAGCTGCAAACAGCCACATGCTACACGGAAAATTTATTCTGGCGCTCCTAAGCTGTCAGATACGCGCATGCGTAGAGCAGTCTGGGTTGTGAGGGGCAGTCTCCCATGTGACCCGTGTTAACGTTCCCTGGTTTTGCTTTTTCTCATCGTTTACAATACTCACGTCAAATGAAAACAAAATGAATTTCTGTGCCTAGGAGCTATCAAGCGAATTATAATACATTTACATAACTACGGTAGATTAAAATATGTTATTATTTGTTTTCAGATTTTATTTTACTTCTACGTTATTATCAATCAAGCATTAATCGTCTTATAGAACAATGAAGTTAATTTTGTCGGTTTGCTAAAATAATTTGGCTTCTGTTAATCATTTCCGCAGAGGCAGCCAATTTATTTGAAACGAAGTGTTTCATTCGACACTATTGGCTAGTTTTAATCGTTCGCTGAATTTTGAGTGCACGTTTTCATTTCTGGCACGTATGGCATTATGCCATAATAGAGAACAAAACATGAGAAAACCAGTACTGGTACTATAAGAAAACTGGCAACCCGTAAATCACACTGAAAAGCTTAATATCAGGTGGGAGCTTACTTCATAGTGAATCTGGACATACGAAAGTGCACTTTAAGCCGAATTATATATTTTAGTATGGTCTGCGAAATTCCGATTCTCTTGGGGTATTTTCTGATGTCCTGTATTTTTAATGACATAATGTAAGATCTCTTAATGTTATGTACAAATGAACGTAGGTAAATGTTCGCTTGAAGGCGGCTAAGCCGGAAAATTTGATCAGTTGTATTGAATAAAATGTTTTGTTACAAACATATTGACAGCTTTAGCAGAATTTTACAAATCTGTCTTCCATGAAACACAATGTTTTTCGATTCCAAGACATGTTTCAGCACTTGTCTGGTACCTCCTCTAGGTTCAAATGGTTCAAATGGCTCTGAGCACTATGGCACTTAACATCGGAGGTCATCAGTCCCCTAGAACTTAGAACTACTTAAACCTAACTAACCTAAGGACATCAGACACATCCATGTCCGAGGTAGGATTCGAACCTGCGACCGTAACAGTCGCGCGTTTCCCGACTGAAGCACCTAGAACCGCTCGGCCACCGCGGCCGGCTACCTCCTCTACGCTTGTGGTTATTTCTTAATTTACGCCTCCGATTTACAGAACGGCGTTCTTCGGTAAAATACAGTATATTCTGGCAGCACACCGTGCTTTGTTTTTGTAATTTCCCACAAGGCTTTGTATTTACTCCTGGAGTAGAACATAAACTGCCAGTTCTACAGAACTTATTGTTCTTGGTTCTGGTGTATACAAAAACTGTTCTTTTTATTTTTGCAAGAAATTTTCATTCGTCCTTACTGGCTTTTTGCAGTGCTATATGGATATAAACCTGTTTGATAACGCCGCATAATAGCATTGCAGAGCACGAATTAGTAAAAATCTGTGTTAGTCACAACATAGCAAAATATAAAGGTACTCTGAGTAGCAGAATCTAGTTTTGAAATGAATAATACCAAGGACTGCTTTCTTGTTTCGCATTCCTAACCTGGTTTGGATATGGTAAAACAGTTGCACTAAGTACAATAACTCAGTATGTCCCCACCTAACAATAAGATGCAGTTCTGCACATATAGTCACATGGTGCCCCAGTATGCACGAAATTCCAAACCGAAATGCGTCGAAAGGCGTATGGGCACAGCAAACATCAAGCACGGGCTTCCTGCGCCATGCGCTGTTATCTGGTGCTCTGGCAACTGCTCGAACGAACATCCTGACAGAGGGCATGTCTAAACTGAAGAGCCAAAGAAATTGGTACACCTGCCTAATATGGTGTAGGACCCCCGCGAGCACGTAGAAGAGCCGCAGCACGACGTGGCATGGACTCGACTAATGTCTGAAGTAGTGCTGGAGGGAACTGACTCCATGAATCCTGCAGGGCCATAAATCCCTAAAGAATACGACGGGGTGGAGATCTCTTCTGAACAGCACGTTGCAAGGCATCCCAAATACAATAATAATCAAAATATCCACGGGTGTACTGCCGGTCTACAGTGTCCAACGGGCACAATATTTCGGCGATCATACATGTCGCCATCATCAGGTGAACTGACGGACTGAGCTCCTGTGAACGTGCCGGCACGGAGATCCGTACACTATGGCTGCTCAGGGGGAACTGGGTCGTCTGACGACTACGGCGGACAGAGCCATCACACCGACGTCATCTCAGACGCCGTCGCAATCTGTTCCACCGCGCGACCGTGGCGCGGGGCGCGGACGGCGGAGTGAGTGCGCCGCGGGCGGAGGGTATTTAAATCGGCCGCCGCCGCGACCGAACCCAGTTCCCCCTGAGCAGCCATAGTGTACGGATCTCCGTGCCGGCACGTTCACAGGAGCTCAGTCCGTCAGTTCACCTGATGATGGCGACATGTATGATCGCCGAAATATTGTGCCCGTTGGACACTGTAGACCGGCAGTACACCCGTTGATATTTTGATTATCAAATACGCCGGGAGAAACTCAAGAATCACATGTTCAATAATGTTCATGTCTGGGGAGTCTGGTGGCCAGCGAAAGTATTTAAACTCAGAAGAGTGTTCCTGGAGCCACTCTATACCAATTCTGGACGTGTGGGGTGTCGCATTGTCCAGCTGGAATTGCCCTAGTCCGTCGGAATGCACAATGGACATGAATGGATGCAGGTGATCAGATAGCATGCTTACGTACGTGTCACCTCTCACAGCCGCATCTAGACGTATCCGGGGTCCCATATCACTCCAACTGCACACGCCCCACACCATTACAGAGCATCCACCAGCTTGAACAGTCCCCTGTTGACATCCAGGGTCCATGGATTCGTGAGGTTGTCTCCATACCCGTAACAAGAGTCGTCCGACTAGGCAACATGTTTCCAGTCATCAATAGTCCAATGTCTACATCTACATACATACTCCGCAATCCACCATACGGTGCGTGGCGTAGGGTACCTCGTACCACAACTAGCATCTTCTCTCCCTGTTCCACTCCCAAACAGAACGAGGGAAAAATGACTGCCTATATGCCTCTGTACGAGCCCTAATCTCTCTTATCTTATCTTTGTGGTCTTTCCGCGAAATATAAGTTGGCGGCAGTAAAATTGTACCGCAGTCAGCCTCAAACGCTGGTTCTCTAAATTTCCTCAGTAGCGATTCACGAGAAGAACGCCTCCTTTCCTCTAGAGACTCCCACCCGAGTTCCTGAAGCATTTCCGTAACACTCGCGTGATGATCAAACATACCAGTAACAAATCTAGCAGCCCGCCTCTAAATTGCTTCTATGTCCTCCCTCAATCCGACCTGATAGGGATCCCGAACGCTCGAGCAGTACTCAAGAATAGGTCGTATTACTGTTTTATAAGCGGTCTCTTTTACAGATGAACCACATCTTCCCAAAATTCTACCAATGAACCGAAGACGACTATCCGCCTTCCTCACAACTGCCATTACATGCTTGTCCCACTTCATATCGCTCTGCAATGTTACGCCGAAATATTTAATCGACGTGACTGTGTCAAACGCTGCACTACTAATGCAGTATTCAAACATTACGGGATTCTTTTTCCTGTCGATGTTGACGGGCCCAGGCGAGGCGTAAAGCGTAAAGCTTTGTGTCGTGCAATCATCAAATGTACACGAGTGGGCCTTCGGCACCGAAAGCCCATATCGATGATGTTTCGCTGAATGGTTCGCACGCTGTGACTTTTTGATGGCCTAGCACTGAAATCTGCAGCAATTTGTGGAAGGGTTGCACTTCTGTCACGTTGAACTATTCTCTTCAGTCGTCGCTGGTCCCGTTCTTGAGAGATGTCGAAGATTTGATGTTTTACCGGGTTCCTGATATTCACGGTATACTCGTGAAATGGTCGTACAGGAAAATCCCCACTTCATAGCTACGTCGAAGATGCTGTTTCCCATCGCTCGTGCGCCGACTGTAACACCACGTTCCAGCTCACTTAAATCTTAATAAGCCGCCATTGTAGCAGCAGTAACCGATCTAACAACTGCGTCGCACACTTATATAGGCATCGCCGACAGCAGCGCCGTATTCTGCTTGTTTACATATCTCTATTTGAATACGCATGCCTGTACCAGTTTCGTTGGCACTTCAGTATATAAATCTGCGTCAGCAACGTCCACGCCATTCTCGCTACATAGTCTCTCATTTTCATTTGACTGCTCCTTATAGATGTGGTAAATAGAGGCTGCGAAAGTCAGCGTCATCTATCCTGTGTATTTACACAGATGCAGGCATGTGGTTTCCCGTCACACTGCGGTCTAAGTTGCGTGATGTTTCCGTGGAAACGCTAGTGTCGCTGGCGCTCTCCCCTTCTTTGCCTTTGCAGCGTCGGGAAGGTAGACCCAAGCGCGATCCGACACGCTCTACATCTGCATAGGCACTGGCCACGGGGAACATAATTTATGTTTGCGGCCGACCGCTATAAAAGTCGTGTCCAGCCCGTGTGCTGCCTAGGGGAGAGACTTTTCCCTCATTCTGTTTCACGTTATTTATAGGAAATTTTACGGACTCAAGTTAACGGCCCAGCAGCCGGCGACGAATTCGCCTGGTTTCGTTATCTGGCTCACTCAGACTCGTTGCGTACGGTAAAGGTTCGGGACGCTGCCAGCAGAGCCATCCATCTCGACACTGTCCTGGTCCACCGGACAGTTCCACGAGATTTTTTGCGCAAGAAGAGGGACTACGGCATTTCTCCCCTTCTTTTTTTTTTATACTAGGGTTTTAGCACCCAATCGGAATCGGGGATATCACGAACGGACATCTCACGTTATTGTTCACCAGTTGCACTTGAATTTTGTAAGCAGCAAGCAGCTGTTCTTCTTTCGGCGTCTATTGATATAAATAAATGTTTCACGCAGATTACACCACAAACGGAATCTAAGAGGTATCATTTGATCCTTCTTTAAGGTATGATAGACAACGTGATCTGATTTTGTCCATTATAAATGGTTTTGTGAAAAAGCTTGCGACTGTGAAAACGGTGGGTTTGTTTATGAATAGCTTTTCTGCTACCAATCGCGATTTTTTCTTTATATATATATATATATATATATATATATATATATATACGAACAATTTTTAGTTAGTGATCCATTTTTATATGTAGTTAGTGGCTAACTTTGGAAGATAAACGCTGTGCACTGAAAATTGTGTGTGATGTTTAACATGTGTGAGACACTGCACAAATGGACCATAAGAAAACAATAAGTACAAGTTCTTCCAAATTTCGCCACATATAAAATTCGATAACTAACTAAAAATTGCGCGTCTTCATATATTGCAGTAAAGTCAACAAAACGAAGCAGAACCTCACACACCGAAAATATTATGGAAAAATAGCACAATGCAAAGAGATAAGAACACTTGAAAATGGGAATCATTTCCCGAAACGCGTGGTGTAAAATAGCAATAAAAGAAAATCGTGACTGGTAGCAGAAAAGTTATTTATAAAAAAAACCCATTCATGATAGACACCGTGAGTTCCATTTTGATAATGCAGTAGCCCTCGGCATATGACGGCATAAAAATCTGAAGTATCTATTAAGGAGTGTTGGTACAGAACGCAACCAACTACAAGCAATTTTAAAAATGCTTTATTTTGGTGATATTACTGATTTTTGGCTGTCACGCGCATCACCACTGAAAATAAAAAACTTTACGTGAAAATCACATGCTGTAAGATGCATACTGACACGGGGAAGTTAGTGAAGTGTTTATGTGCCACATTTATTTGTGTGATATGTGGGTGACAGCTAGCTCACTCAGACGCCACAGTGCGATTCCTTGATACTAACAGCAAAAAAGGTGAAACTTCCTGGCAGATTAAAACTGTGTGCCGGACCGAGACTCGAAATCGGGATCTTTGCCTTTCGCGGGCAAGTGCTATACCGACTGAACTACGCAAGCACGACTCACTCCCCGTCCTCACAGCTTTACTTCTGTCAGTACCTTGTCTCCTACCTTCCAAACTTTACAGAAGCTCTCCTGCGAACCTTGCAGAACTAGCACTCCTGAAAGAAAGGATATTGTGGAGACATGGCTTAGCCACAGCCTGGGGGATATTTCTAGAATGAAATTTTCACTCTACAGCGGAGTGTGCGCTGATATGAGACGTGCTTGGGTAGTTCTGTCGGTAGAGCACTTGCCCACGAACGGAAAAGGTCCCGAGTTCGAGTCTCGGTCCGGCACACAGTTTGAATCTGCTAGGAAGTTTCATATCAGCGCACACTCCGCTGTAGAGTGAAAATTTCATTCTAGAAACATCCCCCAGGCTGTGGCTAAGCTATGTCTCCGCAATATCCTTTCTTTCAGCAGTGCTAGTTCTGCAAGGTTCGCAGGAGAGCTTCTGTAAAGTTTGGAAGGTAGGAGACAAGGTACTGGCAGAAGTAAAGCTGTGAGGACGGGGTGTGAGTCGTGCTTGGGTAGCTCAGTCGGTAGAGCACTTGCCCGCGAAAGGCAAAGGTCCCGATTTCGAGTCTCGGTCCGGCACACAGTTTGAATCTGCCAGGAAGTTTCATATCAGCGCACGCTCCGCTGTAGAGTGAAAATTTCATTCTAGAAACATCACCCAGGCTGTAGCTAAGCCATGTCTCCGCAGTATCCTTTCTTTCAAGAGTGCTAGTTCTGCAAGGTTCGCAGGAGAGTTTCAAAAATGGTTCAAATGGCTCTGAGCACTATGGGACTCAACTGCTGAGGTCATTAGTCCCCTAGAACTTAGAACTAGTTAAACCCAACCAACCTAAGGACACCACAAACATCCATGCCCGAGGCAGGACTCGAACCCGCGACCGCAGCGGTCTTGCGGTTCCAGACTGCAGCGCCTTTAACCGCACGGCCACTTCGGCCGGCGCAGGAGAGTTTCTGTAAAGTTTGGAAGGTAGGAGACAAGGTACTGGCAGAAGTAAAGCTGTGAGGACGGGGCGTGAGTCGTGCTTGGGTAGCTCAACGGTAGAGCACTTGCCCGCGAAAGGCAAAGGTCCCGAGTTCGAGTCTCGGTCCGGCACACAGTTTTAATCTGCCAGGAAGTTTCATATCAGCGCACACCCCGCTGTAGAGTGAAAATTTCATTCTAGCGAAAAAGTCTCTCTTAAAGTTTCTCCCCATGCATATTTCCGTTAGTATAGTAAATGGGCAACAAATAAGGCATAATTTTGATCTCCCCAGCAATTCTGGGTTACACTGTTTATCAAACGATACGTATCCTGTGACTATAATTTTATTTAACTTTGAACATAACGATGATTGGTCTGAGGTAGGCTATCAGAAATCTTCATAATGAGTCACCGGTCTTACTACAGAAATAACTACAGAGTTTATCAATGTGGAGTGTTAAGTATACATACTGTTTTTCATAAGAGCAACTAGTGCTTTTGTTTTCGGAAAGCATGAAGAGACACAAGTCGTGGAAGAGAAGAACGTGAATCGTTAAACGCAAAAGGACATTCCAACGAAATTGTGCAGCTTTGTCGAAATAACCTTGGCAACATGTGGGCGCCCGGTTTGTTGGCAACCATTAAATGTATTCGCAATGGCGAATAAGGACTCGAACCCGGATCTCCCGCATATCGCAAGTGATCGGCTTTCCATTTTTTTCTTCTTTTTCCTTTCGTTCGGTATTATTCGTTGCGTGCGGTCTGGGCAGATGTCACACGACATCCGTTCAAGTTGATCGTTGATTCCTTTACTCAGCTTTTTCATTATAGAGGACCAGCGCCAACCTGACCGAACTCGCTGAACTACCGTGCCGGCGCCATTTGGCTATACGTGCACGACTCACTGCGAGACCCAACTTCCATATGTCGTCAACCGTGCGTCTACAACCTATACTCGTACATCCTTTATGTGTACTCCCGTACAGGTGACATTTTACTTGAAAGTCGCTTGCCTGGTGCCGACGGATACATGTACACTACTGGCCATTAAAATTGCTACACCACGAAGACGTGCTACAGACGCGAAATTTAACCGACAGGAAGAAGATGCTGTGATACGCAAATCATTAGCTTTTCAGAACATTCACACAAGGTTGGCGCCGGTGGCGACACCTACAAACGTGCTGACATGAGGAAAGTTTCCCACCGATTTCTCATACACAAACAGCAGCTGACCGACGTTGCCTGGTGAACGTTGTTGTGATGCCTCGTGTAAGGAGGAGACATGTGTACCATCACGTTTCCAACTTTGATAAAGGTCAGATTGCAGCCTATCGTGATAACGGTTTATCGTATCGCGACATTGCTGCTCGCGTTGGTCGAGATCCAATGACTGTTAGCAGAATATGGAATCGGTGGGTTCAGGAGGGTAATATGGAACGCCGTGCTGAATCCCAACGGCCTCGTATCACTAGCAGTCGAGATGACAGTCATCTTATATGCATGGCTGTAACGGATCGTGGAGCCACGTCTCGATCCCTGAGTCAACAGATGGGGACGTTTGCAAGACAACAACCATCTGCACGAACAGTTCGACGACGTTTGCAGCAGCATGGACTATCAGCTAGGAGACCATGGCTGCGGTTACTCTTGACGCTGCATCACAGACAGGAGAGCCTGCGATGGTGTACTCAAAGACGAACCTGGGTGCACGAATGGCAAAACGTCATTTTTTCGGATGAATCCAGGTTCTGTTTACAGCATCATGATGGTCGCATCCGTGTTTGGCGACATCGTGGTGAACGCACATTGGTAGCGTGTATTCGTCATCGCCATACTGGCGTATGACCCGGCGTGATGGCATGGGGTGCCATTGGTTACACGTCTCGGTCACCTCTTGTTAGCATTGACGGCACTTTGAACAGTGGACGTTACATTTCAGATGTGTTACGACCCGCGGCTCTACCCTTCATTCGATCCCTTCGAAACCCTACATTTCAGCAGAATAATGCACGACCGCATGTTGCAGGTCCTGTACGGGCCTTTCTGGATACAGAAAATGTTCGACTGCTGCCCTGGCCAGCACATTCTCCAGATATCTCACCAACTGAAAACGTCTAGTCAATGGTGGTCGAGCAACTGGCTCGTCACAATACGCCAGTCACTACTCTTGACGAACTGTGGTATCGTGTTGAAGCTGCATGGGCAGCTGTACCTGTACACGCCATCGAAGCTCTGTTTGACTCAATGCCCAGGCGTATCAAGGCCGTTATTACGGCCAGAGTTGGTTGTCTTGGGTACTGTTTTCTCAGGATCTAGGCACCCAAATTGCGTGAAAATGTAATCACATGTCAGTTCTAGTATAATGTATTTGTCCAATAAATACCCGTGTATCATCTACGTTTCTTCTTGGTGTATCAATTTTAATGGCCAGTAGTGTGTGTCCAAAGGAACTTTGCATCGTAATTGAGAATAACACATGCACTGCAACATCGTATTTATCCGCCGGAATATACAGTATATAATGTCTATACGAGTACAGGTTGTCGACGCAAAGTTGTCGATGTATGCAAGTTTGGATCTGGTTGTGAGTCGTGCACGGATAGCTAAATGGTAAGGAGAACACTCGAGACAAACGGGAAATGCGGCTTCGAGTCCCAGTCGGACACAAATTTTCACTGTCGTCACTCCGTTCTACAGCTGATGGTTGTCGTTATTCGCAACTGCGAATCCATTTAATGTATTTCATAACGGCTGTAGTCACCGCGAACTGTGCATCATAATCAGAATAACACAGGCACTGCAATATCGTATTTTGTTGGCAGGTTGCTTGGACTACGCTACAGAAGTTTCGCTGGGAAGGCCTTACACATCCTCCATAAAGGTCCAGTTTTCATCATGCGATTTCCATATTTTTGGTGTCCTGAAGAAAGACATTCGCGGCCGTCGATTTGCTTCGGACTAAAAGATGCACGCCTGGGTACAATCTTGGTTTCGTAAGCAACCGCAAACAGTTTGCAGTTAAGGCACTAACCGTCTTGTCTCACAGTGGGATAAATGTATCAACAGTCATGGCATTACTTTTGAAATAATAAACTGTTTACTTACCTTTTTTCATTCGTCTCGTTTTCATTTTACTGCCCCTTATATTTTCAAATCTTCAAATGTGTGTGAAATCTTATGGGACTTAACTGATAAGGTGATCAGTCGCCTAGCTTACACACTACATAACCTAAATTATCCTGAGGACAAACACACACACCCATGCCCGAGGGAGGACTCGAACTTCCAGCGGGCTTTCTTTGACGCCCGTTTACTGTTCTGCCCAAAATCTGCACAGGATGAAATTTAGTTACAGGTATTTAAGTATTGGCACAATTGAAGGAATCGTGCTGTGGCGTCAGAGTGCGCAAATTTTGGTTCACCCTGTGTAAATGGTGTATGAGAATTAATGGGGTGAACGCAAACGGTCGAAAGTACACAATACTAGCAGCAAAAAAGTATCAGTAAACTTAGGCCCGCAAACAAACCGTTTGCGAGATAATTCGACTTAGTCGTTACGAACCAATACTGATGTGATTCTGTGTGAAAACTGCATGCCGGTCCATAGTGTGGTCTTTGTTTACACTGTAGAGAGTGGAGTTGGAAACAGAATGGATACGACAGTACGAGTGCACAGTCAGAGTGCCACCCATGTCAGTCGTCTGCGGAGTGTCAGTTGTGTCGTACGAGTGTTGGTGTAAGATGGAACATTACAGTAACGACGAGTTTGCGGATATGCATTTCACGTAAGCTAGGGCTAACGCTCATGCACGGGGGTTGCTCGCTTGTACGAAGAAGCACATCCAGCTGAAGCCTCCCGAGGGTCTAACGTTTATAAGGATGCATCAACGCCGCCGAGAAACTGTGAGCGTTGCAAGTGCTGCACATGCTAGGGCTGTACGAATTACACCTGTGCCTGAAGATGTGGCGCTGGAACCAGTCGAACATTCTCCAGGAATCTCGATAAGGACACCTACCACACAAATTCCTGGAATGAACAGCAGCAGTGTTCGGAGAACGATTCATCGCAATGCAGTGTACCAGTACCACCCGCAACGAATTCAGTGACATTGAGACAGACTATGGTCCTAAACTAACATCCTGTCACTGGGTGCAACAACAAACTGTAGTCAACCCTACTGTGACAATAACATTTTATTTAGAGATTGAGAGGCACCCACATGCCTTGCTCATACTGTGGCATCAAGCAGTCAGGCCTGCAAGATGAGTGGTCTGCCAAGCGAGTGAATTCATTCTTAATTATCGAGTAACATGAACTCTAGTACTCACACTTAAGTTACAAGTTATCCTCCTATATGATTAATACGCAAACGGAAACACGCATCTGACTATCAGTAATTTACAGAACTCTGACAGTACACTACGCACTGGCAATACCACATTTTCTTTCCTTTTTTATTTAACGGCTTTTGTCAACACGTGGCCACCGCGCTGAATATGAATGGAGCACACATTCTAAATTCGGGACATTATGACAACATACAATTCGAAGGAAAAGTCCACCAATCTTTTTCTTTTCACTATCTTATTTATTCCGATAAATTCTATAACCTAAACACACAAATTCTATAACCTACAACAATAACACATGAGAAATTCCGCCCAGTGGGCATGGCTTTACATTGGTGAATCTCTATATTATGGTCTCGTAATTATTTAACGTTACAGTGCACTTTCTGGATAGGATGCTGGATCTTTTATTATTTCTCACACTTCGACTCTCACAATCATCATCACGAAACTTTCCTCCAGATCGAGCGGTACAGAAGGAACAAGCATAACCCACTAATCTTTTGAAACTACCTCGCTACTCCCCCATGCAAACCACACATACCCAAATTACATGACATACACCACACTACAATGTGAAATACTACACAGGGAATAGTCACAACATTATCACTTTCAGCTTTCCCACTTCAATTAATATTTATCCCTGTTTCACACGACACTGCCCCACTTTGTAATTCTACTTTCCTACTATGAACTCTGGAGATATATGCACGTCTTCCTGTGTAATGCAAGCCAAGTGGCGTTGCTGGATAGACGGCCGACTCACCTTGATTCTCTCTCAGAGTTTGAATCTAGCGTCACACGGAATCATATCACGCAAAGTAATATTAAGAACATATTCATCACACACGCGAGTCCTCAACTGATACCATGGACGAGTACTTCTCTTTATCCTTTGTCTCATACACAGATTGAGGCTCACACAGTACTCATCACGTGGAAGTACTCGTCTCTAATTTCAAGTCCTGCACACGCTATTTCTTAAATATTTCAACTTATTGTACATACGCTAGTAATTCAGCTTAACTTAAGCACACGGAAGTATTTCAACTTATTGCTACACGTGGTTTCATTGTGACCGTTGGTCACTTCCGAAGATTACTACGATCCCATTAATATTACCTGCCTGACATTCAATTCTCCCCACAAAAGTTCCTGAAATAGAGAAATTATTATTTCAAACTACTCTTAAATATTCCACATGCATACCATGTCTCCACTCTTTTGTCTTTACGGAGCACAACTAAGACAGGTCTTAACAGCACAAGGTCCAGCGGCAGAGTGCTGAAACATGGCCGTTCTTCAGGTCCTCTCGCACCTCTGCTGAAGTGGGGGAGCACCTTGCTACCGTATTGGTCAGCCATATTTCAGGCGCTCAAAGCTCAGGTAAATTTCATCTCTTTGGTCCCACCAAAGGTGGCCAAAGGATCGTCTCAAAGATGATCATCTATTCACATTCACTATCTGCGGTTAGCAGACGACCATACATTCATTCATTTCACAGATCTCACCAAACTGGATGTAGGGATTTATTTTGTGGGAGTGCACATGTGATCAATTAAATAAATAAATTGTCATTCTTTCCCACACTGGTATCCGGCTTCGCTGTATTAATTGAAATTGAGTTATTTTGCAAAAAAAATGTTTTGTTCTGACAAAAATAATGAAGTATGTTGTACCTATTTTCAATGTCGGGCGGTACTGTACCCTTTCAAGATGAAGCAGTGATCACTCATGTTGGTGTGTTTAAGTTATCATAATTCTCGTGTTTGGAGTCATCTAGGCTCCAACACACATGCCTTGTATCTGTCTCCACATCAGCGTCGTTGCTCATTGAATATGTAGTTAGGGGCACTAGGTGATCGTCCTATTGGGCCGTGCATGTTACCAAACAAACTCAGTGGACGGTAACAACCTTCGGTTTCTGCGGCGTCATCTTGTAGGATTGCTTGAGAATGTCCCATCAGAGGATGTGGTACATGCATCAAGGAGCATCGGAACTTTTTGCTGCTATGGTGAGACATCTAACATGCCGACGTGGCCAAAGATGGAATTGGCGTCATGTTCCATAGCCTCGAACATCACCTGATCTGAACCCTCTCTCTGCTTAACATTGTTGAAGAATTGGAGCAGAGACTTGTCAGTTCTTGTCAATAATTCTGAAAAGATCCAGGCCTGTTTGAACTGATTCGATACTCATTGCAACGACGGGTACAGGACTGCTTCCAGGTCCAAAGTCGGCCCTTGAACACCTCCTTTAACTGAGAGTACAGTCATGTAACTGCAGTCGTGTTCATTCTAAACATCTGCACTTGCACCAAAATATCTGTAAAAACTTTTCGTAACGTTGTTCAGTCTTGTTACCTTTTCCGAACTGGGATGACTTTTACATAGAACCAAGTTTGTGGTGGCTGGTATTCTCAAAGTCACAATTATCTCGCAAAGGGTTCCTTTGTGGACTTATGCTTAGTGAGGCGTTTTTGTTTCTAGTATCGTGTGCTCTCAACTGTATGCGTTTACGCCATTACTTATGACACATCCTGTATGTGTATACTCCCAGAAACGCAAAAGGAGGGACGATGTGCTGCTGACCGACACAGTGCGGTATTAAAGCAAGTGTAGCCATCTGAAGACAGGCACTATAGCCCGAAACCAATAAAGGATATAAAATAAATCTTTTAAAAGTAATTGTGGCTGGTTGCGTTCTCCATCAACGACACCTAACTGAATAACAGCCAAAGAGCTCAAGAAGATCCATCATGGATAAAATAACATTGGAATATGAATGTTACTAGTGTAAGTAAACTAAAATTTTCACTTACATATCTAACCGGATACTGCCACAGGAACACAGCTTTTACTGTCGTTAAGGTCATAAAATAAAAAGTGGATCTTGTTCAGACCTTAGAAGTGCCACCAAAAGTTCAAGACGATGCTCGACACATGATGTGAAGGATAGGGTGGTAATCAAATGGCATATAATGAGTCGTTTCACTTACTCTGAGTGTTTCAAATCAAATATCGTGCAATGCGCGGAGGATTGCAGATTGTAAAATCGAAGTACAAGGAAATTGGCTTGCAGCATTATCTTCTCTCACCTGATATGAACAATTTTCGCAAGCAGAACACACATTTGTTCTTTTTAACTAAGTACACGAATTCAGATTAAATAAACGTGGCCTTAAAAGACTAAATAGTTATTTCTGACACAGTGCAGGCGACAAGGTGTTGACAACAATGTGGACTGCAGCTATCTGGAGATGGGCATTATGTCTTGAACAGTTTATGGCTCCAATAATGGAGTAAATTTTTATAAAACAGTGGCTGCTGGATTTTAATAGATATCTCGCAATATACAAGCTGGACGTGAGCTGCAAAAGGCTGTTCCCTGAACATTTGTATTGACACAAGTCAATACACACCCTTAGACCCGCACACGATAAGACCAAGTCCAGGCGAGGTTTTCCTAATGCGATCACAGTACTGTTGGCCGAAATAAAGTCCAGTCAAGTCCAGGCAAACAACCAATAGTCGACGTAACAGAACAAGCCGGCGTATCTGTTGTATAATTCTCTCCAGGCGGTCGCACGCTATGGCTCCTTTCAGGCCCAGCCGCCGGCGATCGGCCTAGACCGCGTGACATGACGTCTGACCAGGAGACGTTTCTCCCGGACAGGATGGGATTATGGAGACGCCATCCGTGTTATACGATTAGGAGGGCTGTAAAATATTGTCATCCACGTCACTGCTAAAAGATAAAACGCTTACAGCATGAACACTTCGTATTTTCTTCGGTGATATTCTCTGAACGTTTTCGTATCAGCACACGTGATCCTCAGTACTTTGTTGGTGAGTAATAACGTAGTGACGATTTATTCGATTTTTTTCCACACCTACCTTTGCTTCTGTAAAAATAACTTCACGACAGTGCAAAAGTTTATAATATTTAGTCTCCATAACACGGAAGGATCCAGTTTCTTGCGGGTACCAATCTGTTGTTGTGGTCTTCAATCCGAAGACTGGTTTGGTACATCTCCCCATACTACACAATCCTGTGCAAGCCTCTTCATCTCCGAATAATTACTGCAACCTACATCCTTCTGAATCTCCGTACTGTAGTCATCCCGTGGTATCCTTCTAGGATCCCCCCCCCCCCCCCATCCCCACTTCCCTCCAATACTACATCGGTGATCCTTTGATGTCTCAGAATGTGTCCTACCAACCAGCCCCTTCTTCTAGCCAGGTTGCGCCACACATTTCTTTTCCCCCCAGTTCTATTCAGTACCTCCTCATTAGTTACGTGATCTACCCATCTAATCTTCAGCATTATTCTGTAGCATCACATTTCATAAGCTCTTATTCTCATCTTGTCTCAACAGTTTATCGTCCTTGTATCTCTTCCATAAATGGCTACACTCTGCAGCAATATTTTCAGGAAAGACTTCATAACACTTACATCTATATTCGATGTTAACAAATTTCTCTTCTTCAAAAATGGTTCAAATGGCTCTGAGCACTATGCGACTTAACTTCTGAGGTCATCAGTCCCCCATTACTTAGAACTACTTAAACCTAACTAACCTAAGGACATCACACACATCCATGCCCGAGGCAGGATTCGAACCTGCGACCGTAGCGGTCGCGCGGTTCCAGACTGTAGCGCCTAGTACTGCTCGGCCACTCCGGCCGGCGATCGTAGTGTCAGTATTGCCTCGCGTGTTCCTGTATTTGTCTTGAATCCAAACTGATCTTCCCGAAGGTTGGCTTCTACTAATTTTTTTTCCATTCTTCAAGGAATTCGTGTTAGTATTTTGCAACCATGACTTATTTAACAGATATTTAGGTAATATTGACACGTGTAATCATTTGCTTTCTTTGGAATTGGAATTATTACATTCTTCTTGAAGTGTGAGGGTATTTCGCCTGTGTCACCCATCTTGCACATCAGATGGGAGATTTTTGTCATGGCTGGCTCTTCCAAGGCTATCAATAGCTTTGACGGAATATCCGTTAATACCAGGGGCCTTGTTTCGACTTAGGTCTTTCAGTGCTCTGTCAAATTCTTCTCGCCGTATCATATCTCCCATCTCATCTTCATCTAGGTCCTCTTCTATTCCTATAATACACCTTCAAGTTAATCTTCGTTGTATAGCCCCTCTATATACTTCTTCCTCCTTTCAGCTTTCGCTTCTTTGCTTAGTAATGGTTTACCACCTGAACTCTTGATATTTGTACAGCACCTTCTCTTTTCCCCAAAGGCCTTTCTAATTTTTCCGAAGGCTGTGCCTGTGTTTCCTCTAGTTATATATGCTTCTAAATCTTTATATTTGTAATTTAAGCTAGCAACAGATGCAAAAGTACAGTCATGCGATTGCCGTCGCTGGAAGAACAGTCAGCGTGACGTCTCCATGCTGCTCTTCTGTTGCATTCAGTTACATCACTCACTAGGAGCCATATCGGCCAAGTCTTCATCAGTAAACATATCCCTACTTCCTTGTACCACTTTTGGCAGACAGCTAACACTGCCAGAAAAATAAACAGACACACAACCGAGTAGCGCTCAATGAATGTTGAGGGTGAAGAGTGAAGTGGGCGTTATTGATATCAACAGCATTTACAGTGAGTGAATGGTAAAAGTTTTGTTTCCAAACAAGGCTCACAATGCATACTGTTGACATTTCCACCGTTCTACAAATTGACTTCAAGACCAAAAAAAAAACCGACACATCACGAGGAAATCATCCAAATGGGACGGAAATCGATAGATGTGATGTACATGTGCAGGCAAACTAATGATTACAATTTCAGAAACATTCGATTATTTTTTCAAGGGAAAGATGTTCAAAAATGAGCAAGCCAATAACGCGTTGGTCCACCTCTAGCCCTTATACAACGAGTTATTCTGGTTGGCTTTGACTGACAGAGCTGTTGGATGTACTCCTAAAGGATATCGTGCCAAATTGTGTCCAATGGCGCGTTAGATCGCCAAAATCCCGAGATGGTTGGAAGGCCTGCCCATCATGCTTCAAACGTTCTCAATTGGGGAGACTTCGGCGACTTTGCTGGCCAAGCCAGGGTTTGGTAAACAAGAAGACAAACAGTAGAAACTCTCGCCGTCTACGACCGGGGACTATCTTTCTGAATTGTAAGCCCAGGGTAACGAAACGGGACGTAGAATATCGTCGGTGGACCGCAGTCTTTTAAGGGTGCTGTAAACGATAATATACGCCCTGTTTCGTTGTCATTGATGGCAAGCCATCCTGAGGTTACATTTCAGTAAAATACTACCCGCCCGTACTCGTCGAGAGTTTCTACCGCTTTTGATCCTGATTCCCAAGCCCTACCTTCGCCAACAAGGTCGCCGGATCTCTCACCGATTGAGAGAAGTTTGGAACATTATGGGTAGGACCCTCCTACTATCTCGAGATTGTAACGATGTAACACGCCAATTGGACAGAATTTGGCACGATATCGCTCAGGGGGACGTCCAACAACTCTATCAACCAATCACAAGCCGTATAGCTGTTTGCATAGGGGCCACAGGGGGTACAACGCGTTATTGTCTTGCTTATTTGTGCACCTCTTTCTCTTGGGTAAATCATCCAGTTTTTCTGAGACTGTAATCATTTGTTTGTATGTACACTACTGGCCATTAAAACTGCTACACCAAGACGAAATGCAGATGATAAACGGGTATTCATTGGACAAATATATTATACTAGAACTGACATGTGATCGCGTTATTGTCTTCCTTAATTTGTGCACCTCTTTCTCTTGGGTAAATCATCCAGTTTTTCTGAGACTGTAATCATTTGTTTGTATGTACACTACTGGCCATTAAAACTGCTACACCAACACGAAATGCAGATGATAAACGGGTATTCATTGGACAAATATATTATACTAGAACTGACATGTGATCATATTTTCACGCAATTTGGGTGCATAGATCCTGAGAAATCAGTACCCAGGACAACCACCTCTGGCCGTAATAACGGCCTTGATACGCCTGGGCATTGAGTCAAACAGAGCTTCGATGGCATGCACAGGTACAGCTGCCCATGCAGCATCGACAAGATACCACAGTTCATCAAGAGTAGTGACTGGCGTATTGTGACGAGCCACTTGCTCTGTCAACATTGACTAGACGTTTTCAGTTGGTGAGAGATCTGGAGAATGTGCTGGCCAGGGCAGCAGTCGAACATTTTCTGTATCCAGAAAGGCCCGTACAGGACCTGCAACATGCGGTCGTGCATTATCCTGCTGAAATGTAGGGTTTCGCAGGGATCGAATGAAGGGTAGAGCCACGGGTCGTAACACATTTGAAATGTAACGTCCACTGTTCAAAGTGCCGTCAATGCGAACAAGAGGTGACCGAGACGCGTAACCAATGGCACCCTATACCATCACGCCGGGTGATACGCCAGTATGGTGATGACGAATACACGCTTGCAGTGTGCGTTCACTGCAATGTCGCCAAACACAGATGCGCCCATCATGATGCTGTAAACAGAACCTGGATTCATCCGAAAAAATGACGTTTTGCCATTCGTGCACCCAGGTTCGTCTTTGAGTACACCGTCGCAGGCGCTCCTGTCTGTGATGCAGCGTCAAGGGTAACCACAGCCACGGTCTCCGAGCTGATAGTCCATGCCGATGCAAACGTCGTCGAACTGTTCGTGCAGATGGTTGTTGTCTCGCAAGCGTCCCCATCTGTTGACTCAGGGATCGAGACGTGGCTGCACGATCCGTTACAGCCATGCGGATAAGATGCCTGTCATCTCGACTGCTAGTGATACGAGGCCGTTGGGATCCAGCACGGCGTTCCGTATTACCCCCCTGAACCCTCCGATTCCATATTCTGCTAACAGTCATTGGATCTCGACCAACGCGAACAGCAGTGTCGAGATTCGATAAACCGCAATCGCGATAGGCTACAATCCGACCTTTATCAAAGTCGGAAGCGTGATGGTACGTATTTCTCCTCCTTACACGAGGCATCAAAACAACATTTCACCAGACAACGCCGGTTAACTGCCGTTTTTGTATGAGAAATCGGCTGAAACTTTCCTCATGTCAGCACGTTGTAGTTGTCGCTGCCGGCACCAACCTTGTGTGAATGCTCTGAAAAGCTAATCATTTGTATATCACAGCACCTTCTTCCTGTCGGTTAAATTTCGCGTCTGCAGCACGTCATCTTCGTGGTGTATCAATTTTAATGGCCAGTAGTGTATATTTACATCATCTGCCGATTTCCGTCCCATTCGGATAATTTCTTCGTGGTGCGTCTTTCTTTAATTTTTTTTTAACAAGGCATCCCTTCATTTTACGACATTCGACGCTCCACATACTGATATACCAAGCAACCCCCAAAATTGGCTACTAATGGCAACAGGAAGCGGAAGAGAGGATACCCAGTGGCGAGCGCAGAATGAGACTGCGGAGCGTTGTTGAGCTGCTTATTCGACGAGTAACTCACAGCGGTGCTACAGTGCTAGTGGTGTTGATACAAAGGAGAGCAATGGCAACGATAAACAAAGCAAAGATTGCATTATATCTACAACAACAGTTGCCAAAGTTGACATTTCGTCAGACTGAAATTCAAGGAATTTCGCAGAGTGGGAGAGAAGTGGCAGATGAAATATTAGCGTTTCTGCAAGATAAGTAGGTGGAATGTACACGCTCGACTATGTGGAAATTGTGTATGAGGAATAAATGACTTCGATACGTGCTTAACAAGAGAAAGTGGTAGTGAAACAGGCGTCAAGACGTTGTTTATCATCCTAGTCGGACAGGGAGCCACGAATCCCGTCTACAATGAACGTAGTAAAGGGCAATAGTTGTCCTAGGAGCGGGTATTAAACATCATTATGTACAGGTACTATCATTCGCAGTATAGTAAAAAAACAATTACGAACAGTTGAAGAATAAGTCCACAGCAATGTGACCGTTTAGCGCATAAGAAAAACTATGGATATTCAAGGGTGAACAAGCGCACATGTTCCAAAACTGGTGTTGCGCGTTTTGAAAATGAGGTTGTGCATGATCGTGACCTACTACGTCATGCACATCAAATTTCCCGTGACATCGATTAGAGTGATTTCAAGGGAAGCTCTGGATGGTTACATAACTTCGAACAGTGCTACAGAATTGGAAGACGCAAGATAACGAAATCTCAAACAAAACATCAACTTGACGATGCACAGCAAACTGCTGAATCGGCCGCAAAATTTCTGGATGAGATAAACTTATCCCATCGTTGAGCAAGGAATTTGTTTTCACCTCCGAACAATCGGGATGTGAAGAAGAAATGCATATGAAAAGAACCCTGGAAATTAGAGGTACCAAGAGAGTTGTATTAAGATCAGATAACACCACTGCCTTAACGCATTTGTATACAGTTATGCCAACTCTTTATATGCATACTAAATTGGCTGGAAAGCTATTTATTGCGTTGCGAGAAGTTGGAGCTGCTCTGCCCCCTACAATTCTTTATCCTGTGCGTCACCTTTCAAAGGCAGTAGGTAATACGAGGTGTGGCTAGAAAAAAACCGGACTAGTACTGGTGAAACAATAAAACGAATGCAATAAGGCTGAAAGTCGCGTGGCCTGTCACGTGACTCTCGCTCCGCCTACTGGTCGAGTTTCATCTGCCTCCTGCACTCAATCTGCTCTGATTGTTAAACGGCGATCTTGTCGAACAAGTTTACCGATTTTTTCAATGTTTGCATCAGTTTTTGCTGACAATGGTCTGCCAGTGCGAGTGTCATCACTGGTGTCGTGTCTTCGCGGCCATCTTTAAATCGTTTAAACCACTCAAACACTTGTGTTCGCGATAAACAATCATCGCCGTACACTTGTTGTAACATTACAAACGTTTCACTTGCAGATTTTCCTAGTTTGAAACAAAATTTGATGTTAACACGCTGTTCTTTCTGTACACTCAACATTTTCCGACGCACAGACAAAACGTCAACTACTTAAAACAGACGCCACGGGCAGACTTAGTGCAGGAGGCAGATGAAACTCGAGCAGTAGGCGGAGCGAGAGTCACGTGACAGGCCACGCGACTTTCAGCCTTATTGCATTCGTTTTATTGTTTCACCAGTACTAGTCCGGTTTTTTTCTAGCCACACCTCGTATATATGTCACAACACGCAAGAGTAAGAAAATGGACCTAATAGAACTACAACTATGATATGAGTACTGCTTTTGGCCAATAGTTGGTCAAATAACTTGTCTTTGCTTGATTCCGGTCTACGTATAAAAATCATACTCATTTAGTGCAAACTATTCATCGTGAAAAGTTTGTACCACTGCAGTTCGTATCACCTGGAACCACTGGACAAATTCAGCCTCTGAATGTTTTTTTTTTTTTCCTTGCCTATAAAACATATTGTCGCACTATCTGCAGCTACGCGTTAAAGGATAGTCAGTTTCATGATAACCTCCACAACAGACTGTTTCGCAGTCGGTTGCATGTCATCACATTCCATCAGTTCTCATCACTCCATCTCAGCAGTGTGATTCTATGCGCATTCTTTAAGAGTGGATACCTAGCTGAACGTCCGGCACGGTTTGTAACTCCCGAGGAGTTCGCCTTCGATGTGGATGGTGCCAACCTTTGTGATTTCTATGACGCGCCATTTTTCATTCGGTGTTCGTGGAGCAAGTTAATGGTTTGTTTTGAACATTTATTGAATGTCGATGATGTCCATTTTGCGAAGTGTAATACATACATACCGTAGAAGGTTAATCTCTGCGCCTCCGTGTCACCCTCCAGATGTACATTGTGAGTCATTAGGTAGCTAATATTTTTCCTGTCATAATTGTTAACGCAATACTTGTAAACGAGGCTTAAGTACAGTTTGAACTTGCGACCTCGCGCTCAAGGGGTTTCTTGTTAGAGTTTATTTTGAGTGTAATACGAGAGCTATAAATAAAGTTTTAACTATCAGTTTGATAAAATGGAGACTGTTACTATCAAACTTAGTCCTTCTTTACTTATAGGCCTACATCCTTGAAGCAATACTTTTTTCCCCAAAGGCGGATGGCTTGATGAAGACCTCGAATGTACTCGTAGAAGTGTACAGTTTGGCAGTTCTGGAAACATTCCACGTCAAAAATCAACTCGTTGTCATTTAGCAATTTCCTGCCACACAATTATTTCTTCATATGAAGAAAAACGTTGAATATCATAAGAACGCAGGGGATAGGTAACATTTGATGGCCGACAGAAGCAGCCATATCTGACTGGGCCCTGCGTAGAATACGCTTGGGCGTGTACTTGGAGCGAAAAGGTTCCCCCGACTATTCGGGCGAGATAGTCTCCTGTAATATCGTCGGAGGATTTCAGCAGTATGTTCCTGTGACGGTCTGCCACTTACGAACGTAATCTGTAAGCATCGCACTATGGCAGTCGCAGAAACACTCAACATCATCTTATCAGATGATGGATGGGACTTCTTCTTTTGAGAAGGTCGATCCACATATTTCGTCGGCTTGCTTCGTTCCTCTGATGCGGGGCCATAGTGAGAACCCCAGCACTCGGCTATGGCGATTAGGCCAACGGGAGACGTGCACAGATAGCCGAAGTGACGACTTGGTCTTGTCAGTGTTCATGATAGAGCAGTGTCTGTCTACGTCGCTATGCACCTCAAGCTTTGACAGCGATGCCCGACGAGCCTCACGGGATTACTGATGGAGGCTCTGGCATCGCCTTCCCTTTGAAACTTCTTAATAACTATTTTTCACTTAAAATGCTGAGTGAAATTGAATGCAACTGTCACTTTGCTAGTCTTTATCATTACATTTCTGACCTACAGAATTTGCACTGACTAACAGATCTCAAACTTTTCCTATTCATTAATTACTCACAATATTCAACGGTAACGTCATCTGACTGCTTTAAAATTAACTCAAAAGAATGGCCCTGGATTAGAAGAAATCCCAACAACAACCCATTCATATCATAAGCCACTTACCTCACAGAAAATCTTCATTACTGCGATACAAGCGCCAATACTGTCAGCTAAATAAGAGATTCTAACTACTGAAGGCTCTAACTATTAATAGGCATGTGGTTAGCAAAGGAAAGATTTTGTTGCAGAGCAAACAATATATTAGCAGACTTTACCTTAATCAAGTGGCAACCAGCTCAAAAAAATTATATAATCATCAGTAATAAATCTCCATGGCGGATACACACTCACACCGTCCGCTCGCGCTAATACTCCAAACCTCCAGCACTACTAATTATTAACGTCTAACCTCCATCACTCCAGACTACTCACTCCCAACTTACATTACTGCTGGCTGTTCACCTCCAACTGCGAGTCCGACCAGCCACAGAGTCTCTTACGGAGTGCACACAGCGCTGTCAGAGTTATTAATGCAAAGCGCTACATAGCGCTGCCAACATACAAACACATAAGCAACCTACTTGCACCTTGACCCTCCTCTGGATCTTACCGAGACACCGGAGCCATTCTCCAATTGTGGTCTTATCTACAGTATAGCTACCTATGGGATATTCTCCCTGTATCTCGCTTACCACTGGCCACCCTACTTCTCCGCCGGTCGCCCAATGTCTTCGAACTGAAATTTCCTAACGAGCATTGGAGAGTAGTATGGTGGACTCTCAACGCGGTAACGCTAGATTCAAATGTGCTTTCGACCTGGCATGACACGGTGAACAAAAAACAGATTACTCGAGAGAGACTCATAGGGTCCATCTTACCGATTCGCCTCTATGCGTGAACTGCAACGTTCAGGATACAGACGACCAACGGCTGGATTATGGGCCGGCGGAAGGGATCTGATATTTTCTACGTCAAATTTTGGCTCTCTTTTCCGGCTGTCATCCGCTTTTGTCCATTCACGCACTCTACTTCACCCGAACGATGTTTACTACCCGAAGACAAAATGTTGGTGACAGAGACACGTCACGAAAAAGTCGGATTTATTTTTTGTCAATAAATAATTGAGTATTCTCCTGTGACAGTTTAACCCTTCCATTTCTTTTTGTTTGGCAACGAAGGCATTGTGGCCAAGTCTCGTATATTGACCCGTGCCCACTTTTCCCCCGGCACCGCACCACAAAAAAGTTAAGCCGCAGGCTCGCGATAAGCCCGAGAATCCAGGTTCGAGTCCCGGTGCGGCAAACATCTCTCACCTATAGGTGGTGCATTTATACCTAAGACAGCTGATGCCAAGGTATTCGCATTCAGCGAATTTACTTCGAATCAATTTCTCATGGTTGTCAATCATCATTAATGTCTGTTCACCCAGTCATGTAAGTGAGAAAAGAAGTAATCCGGACTGGCCTCGACACAGCTGCAACACTTACACTTCTGTCTTTGTTCGGCAGACTATCCGAATAGGTATGAGTAGTCGCGAAACCAGCGGGCGCCGAACTTCGTAATGTTCAACACGACGAGGAAGATTTTGTAAACCATCCACGACCAATTTTCACATGCCTTGGTTTTGATATTCCGGTCTGAAAGCACGAGTTCCTCCACCTCTATTGATAGTCGAGGTACTTTACAGAAGAGGCCGTCTAACACTTTGTTCATTATCATTCTTATCTGACCACACCGGAAACGTCTGCGCCGCCTTATCATTGTATCATATGATGTTACACTGTTGCCGTACACTTCCACCTACACAGCATGGTTTGTTGAAGAGTTGTTCCCCTTCAAATTCAAAAAGATGAATTATCGCACGATACTCCACTGTATCGATGGGTTGCGCCAGAAGCTCCCATACCCTTTCAGTTCGCTTCTTTCTCGTTTCATTCCTCTGTCAGCCACGCCACTTTCTTTCCCCTAACTTCATTACCTGCATTTTATCATGCTCCTCTTCCTCTCTCTTTTACACCATCCTGCGCTACTTTTGTCATATTAATTTCTAAGTGTTCGACTGTGTATTCGATGACACAATAGCGTGTAATAACCAACACAGTGTGAAATACCGGGTGATTACAATTAAAGAGACGCTACTCACATAGGTCCTGTGTGGGCTATAATTATCGGATGGCAGCGAAACTTGGTAGATATTCCAATGCGTTAATGCGGAACCGATTTACGCTGGAACAAAAATTAGTTCCAGTTTTAGTCACCAGGTGCAAGTCTGGCACTGTGAATGCGAGAAATACTTACCTCGTATAGATTTTTTTTTTCATTTGTTATGGATTAGTAACAGGATGTGAGCATAAAAGGGCAAACAAGTGTGAAAGGCTTAATGTTGATTATATCGTTAAGTTACCCCATTTGTTCAATATGAGCACCAGAGAAATCGATGGGATGCTGTACAGCGCCAGATCTGCACCTGGTGGCCAAAATTGCAACTAATTTTTTCCAACGTAAATCTGTTCCTCATTAACCATCCGCTATGTAGCGGTCTCCCTCTACAGTTTTCGCTCCCAGGGTTCCTTCCATTACGAAACTGACATTTTCGTGATGCCTTAGAATGTGTCCTGTCAAACGATCCCTTCTTTTAGTAAAGTTGTGCAATAAATCTATTTCCTCCACAATTCCATTCATTCTCTCATTATTAGTTACACGGTTTACCTATCGAGTCGTTAGCATTCTTCTATAGCACCACATTTGAATAGCTTCTATTGTTTTCATGTCTGAACTGCTTATAGTCCACAATTCACTTCCATACAAGGATACAATCCAGACAATCCCAATCAGAAAAGCCTTTCTAAGACTTAAATCCACATTCGTTTTTAACAAATTCCCCCCGTTCAAAAATTCTTTCCTTTCTGTTTCCAGTTTCCATTTCACATCTTATCTCCTTCGGCTGTCATCACTTTTTTGTTGCCCAAATAGCAAAATTCATCTGCTACTTTTATCGTCTCTTTTCCAAACCAAATTGCCTCAGAATCGCTTGATTTAATTCGACTACATTCCGTTACCGTCGTTTTACTTTTGTTAATGTTCATCTTACAATTCCTTTCAAGACAGCTTCCATTTCGTTCAACCTCTCTTCCAAGTCCTTAAACGTCACTGACAGAATTACAGTGTCATTAGCAAACCCCATATTTTTTCTTCACTCTTAACTTTAATTCCCTTTTTAAATTTCTTCTTGGTTTCCATCACAGCTTACTCAGTGTACAGACTGAATAACGTAAGAGACAGGTTACAACTCTGTCTCACTCCGTTCTCATCTGGTGCTTCCCGTTCATGTCCTTCGATTCTTATAACTGCAGTCTGGTTTCTGTTCTGGTTGTAAATAATCTTTCGCTCCTCATATTTTACCCCTGCTACAAAGAATGTACTGCAGTCTATATTCTCAAAAGCTTTCTCCAAATCCACAGATGCTGTAAACGTAGGTTTACCTTTCTTCAGCCTGTTATATAACTATGGAGCTTTATTTTGTCAAGATTACAATTAAAATTTTGATTACCTCATATGCAGATCCAACGATAAATGGGGGTAAGAAATCAAACGAAACGAAATTACTCTGTAATAAGCCACCGGAGACTTTGAGTTCTTCCTACCAAAATACACCAAAAATTCCTCTAAACACCCAAAGAAATTCTGACGGTGAAGTTCGGATTCACTCCGAGTAAGTTCAAAATAATGTATAAATTAACAGATTTATGGTATGGCATTAAACGAAACACATTATTTTTTTATTTAGCTTATGACTTATAGAATTATAGTTTAAAACTAGATACGAGATAAGATAAAATAATATGAATCTCTTCAAGTCGATACATATATACAGAGAGTTTCAAAATTCATGTTACACACTTCTAGAGGTTGTATAGGGGACGTAATAGATCAAGTTTTACATAGGAATCCACGTCCGGAAACGTCATCCAACGACGCAACAGAGGGTCAAAATTACAGGCGCCGTCGTCTGTAACTATATGTATATATAAAGGTTGATTCCGTGATGATGTTACAAGCTCTCTAGGGTGATGGAGAAGTATAAATTATCAACTTGAGTCAAGGGTCTCTGTAACGGAAACGAACGAGTCGAAAGTACTGAGCGAGAACCGGTCCGATACCTCTGACAGTCAATTACATATACTAGTACTATTGTTGCTAAGACTGTAGGGTAAGCAAATCTCAGAGGTGTGTAGTATGGACCAAAACAAGGAAAAGATCCAGAATGAGATTTTCACTCTGCAGCGGAGTGGGCGCTGATATGAAACTTCCTCGCAGATTAAAACTGTGTGCCGGACCGAGACTCTAACTCGGGACCTTTGCCTTTCGCGGGAAAGTGCTCTACCAACCGAGCTACCCGCGAAAGGCAAAGATCCCGAGTTCGAGTCTCGGTCCGGCACACAGTTTTGATCTGCCAGGAAGTTTCATATCAGCACACACTCCGCTGCAGAGTGAAAATCTCATTCTGGAAACATCCCCCAGGCTGAGGCTAAGCCATGTCTCCGCAATATCCTTCCTTCCAGGAGTGCTAGTTCTGCAAGTTTAACAGGAGAGCTTCTGTGAAGTCTGGTAGGTAGGAGACGAGGTACTGGCGGAAGTAAAGCTGTGAGGACGGGGCGTGAGTCGTGCTTGGGTAGCTCAGATGGTAGAGCACTTGCCCACGAAAGGCAAAGGTCCCCAGTTCGAGACTCGGTCCGGCACACAGTTTTAATCTGCCAGGAAGTTTCAAGGAAAAGATGTCCAGCAAACACGGGCTCTGAAATGCGTACCTTAGGAGCTATGAGCACTTGTTCATCTTCGCTACTGTGATACACTTCTCTGTACAACAAGTGCTCACAGCTCTTAAGATATACATTTTAGAGCCTGCGAGGTGCCGGGGCTAGCAGTGTATTTCACACTAAATTCTTCTAGAATCTTCATATGGAAATGATGCTCTAAGCGCCCCCCCCCCCCTTTTCTAACTCCGACTTTAGCTGTTGCACATGGATTAAGAAGAAACGTGAACTGACTTTAATCGACCCTGCAAGTGGAGTAGAAAAGAGGTTCGCACCTGCAATAATTTAATTTGATAGAAATTAATTTGATAAATAAGTTTCATGAACGTGGTGAGAAATAAAAGGGTTGCTCTACCGATGAACAGAATGAAAGTTCTGTCGAAAATAACAATTTGATTTATTATGACTAAACTCAAAATAATAAACGAAATACATGAAACATTTACAATACTTCAAATTGGATACTCAAATAATTGCTGTGTAGGTGAAGTTGTCCATAAACTAGAATGTGGCATTTATGACCAAGTGGTATGTGGAGCCAATTCCTTGCAACTCAAATCATAAGGGAAACACCCAGCCAACCCAACATTAATTGCTGCTACAGTAGCGAGAACCCAGACAATGAACACCCAAGACAGAACCACGTTAGAAAAGACGGGAAAAGGCGCTCTCTGCTGAGCTCTTATCGTCACATAGCTAAATTCCCTAATCTGCTGGTGCTGCGGACATACATTACCAAGCTGTCTTCTTAACTGCAAGAACACGACCTGGCATACCGGAGGCGATGGCTGGTTGCTTCGACGTCACGTCGTGGTGATGATAATGTCGCGAGTATAGCCCGAAACAAATTATCCTGCTCTGGTTGTTCCAGACTAAAGCGTTCCTAGCAACACAAATGCGCCCCTGAGGGAGACGAAGAAGGCTCGCTACACAACCATTGACGGTACAGTGATTGATTTTAACAAGCGAAGTCACACAGTAACTCCGATACAGTCAACTTTAGCCAAAACTGCTCAAGACGGACAACATAGGCCGCTTGTACGCCGAACGCTCAAATGCCAACTGTACTCGGAAAGTTACGTTGAAGTCGAAACTTCAGCAACTTCGTCAAACAGTTACAATTAAATGAAAGTATATTAGACAGCCAACGGAAGGCAGGCTGTCCAGAGCAGCGAGATCAGGCGAGAGCCGACTCCCCCAAGAGCACCCGTACAAGCCGAACACAGAACATTTCCGCCCCCACGGCAGTGGCCATGGTTAAACATTCCAATCAGCAACTCGAAAACCGGCGGAAAATTCCACTCTACTGTCGAAGTAGTACTATTCCACCAATGGAGATACTTGGCGGCAATTTCTGCGCCGATTTTGTACGTCACGGAGCTATCCCCTGAGCAAGCCAATCACAGTTACGATTTTGCAGGAAACGCGGGAATTTGCTCGCCAAGACTGCCTCGGAACACACGTCATTCCCACGCCTCGCTGGTAGCCCGCCAGAAACGGTTTTCACTAAGTTTCTGCGAAGTAACGGAATCTCTAGCCCAGCCGCTCCTTCCGGCCCATCTGGGCGTGTCGCTCCCGCTCTTATGACAATGTCGGCTTCTGGAAAGCATCCACTCGTCTCCCTCACACCCGTCGGCTTAACCCTTTCAGGCTTAGCGGAACTCGCCTGTCACCGGACCACCCGGGTGACGAGAGACGCTGCGTGGGAAGTCCGCGTGTGAAGGAATAGCTTATTTTTCACCGCATGCAATTAGAGAGGAAAATCGAATTACTCAGAATAAGATAGAAATATGAGAGGGGGCCTCTGCCACCTCTCATCCTAACCCACAATCTTAGCAACAACAGTACCTGTACATGTATTCCACTGTCAGAATGGGTTTGCCGACCAGAGTGGCCGAGCGGTTCTAGGCGCTTCAGTCTGGAACCGCGCGACCGCTACGGTCGCAGGTTCGAATCCTGCCTCGGGCACGGATGTGTGTGATGTCCTTAGGTTAGTTAGGTTTAACTAGTTCTAAGTTCTAGGGGACTGGTGACCTCAGAAGTTAAGTCCCGTAGTGCTCAGAGCTTATAACTTTCGACTCATTGTTTTCCGGTACAGGGATCGTGGCCTCATATTGATACATTTACCCTTCTCCGCCATCCTAGAAAGTCTGTAACATCATCACGGAATCACTCTACATATACTGGGTAACTGGGTAAACATTAATAAAACCGGCAAACTGCAGGGACGGAAAGGTTCAATGAACATGAGTCCGGAAATACATCGTTGCCACGGAAGATAGCACTGACGAATGAAAGCGCCATGCTCCACGTTGCTTGTGTGTTGCAGGCTGTGTCATTGACGCAATATGCTCTAAGCAGCAGAATGGTCCGGTATTCATGTCGGGAACAAGCTGAGATGGTGTCTGCGTATGGCCAAGCAGATGGAAACGGTCGAGAGGTGGTACGGCAGTACCAAAACAAGTACCTTCATAGACACTAACGAAGTCATACAACATTTCAAGCCCTTTTTGGGCGTTTGCGTGATCATGAGTCCTTCCAAACTGACGAACGTACAGGGTGGTGGCGGCCAGTGCGTGCACCAGAACCCGGTCTTCCAAATCTGGTGCACGCACAGTCCGAAGCCTCCCTGCACGCTCGTCTGTCTGAAAGGACCTGTGATCACGCAAACGCCCAAAAAGGGCTTGAAAAGTTGTATGACTTCGTTAGTGTCTATGAAGGTACTTGTTTTTGTACAGCCGTGTTGCCTCTGACCGTTTCCATCTGCTTGGCCGTGCGCAAACACCATCTCGAATTGTCCTCAACATGAATACCGAACCATTCTGCTGCTTATAGTCCGCTGCGTCAATCACAAAGCCGGCAACACATAAGGAACACGTGGCATATGGTCAGAGGAACTTTGATTCGTCAGCACCATGTACTATGGAATCGATACATTTCTGAACCCATTTTCATCGAACCTTTTTCCTCCATTTCCAGTCAAGAATTCGTCCCTGCACTTTCGTCTGTTTTGCTATGTTCACCCTGCATAAAAAGTTAACGAAGATTGTAACACCATTACGGAATCACCTTGTATATTACACTTACAGGTACCGGCGCCTATGACTCTGACGCTCTGCGGCGTCGTTGGGTGACATTTTCTGGGCATGGGTTCCTACGTAAAATTTGATCTACTAACTCCCCTCTACAATCTCTAGAAGTCCGCATGGGTCCGCAAATGCATACTTTCCCCAATAAACAGATGTTTCCAGGAGTTGTTCAACGTGGCGTCTATTCATGACGTATCTGTCTGCCCTTCACCGTAAGGAATAACGCACTCTTCGAAGTTTTGACGAATACCTGGTTGTTGTACCTCCTGGCACGCACTGAAGACGTGACACTGTAGTGTGCGCACATCTTTGATTGGCGTGGCGTGGACCAATTCCTTCAAATGTCCCCATAATGAAGAGTCTAGGGGATTGAGGTCTGCAGAACGAGCAGGCAAAAGGTGTGGGGCCTCCGATCAGCCAGCGGTCCTGAAATGTCTGCGTCAGATGTTCACGCACATTGTGACGAAAGTGTGCTGGTTCGTTATGCATGAACCACATTTGTATTCGTTGCTGCAATGCCACAGCCTCCAGCAAGGTAGGAAATACGTTAATGAGAAAGTACATATATGTGCCTCAGTTGATCTTTATGGTAGCAAGTTTGGCCTAATTAATCTATTGCTAAGCCCATACGTTGACTGAGAATCGGTGTTGATGCCTTCTTTCCTGAATTGCTTGGAAATCTACATCTGCCCATACGTACGGGTTGTGGAAATTCACAACACCTTCTCTTGTGAACCCTGCCTCTTCGATAAATAAAGTCTTGGATGTGTACAGTTGATCTCCGGTACACTTCTGCAACAGCCACTGACAGAAACTCTGTCTGCCATGATGACCCTATGGCCTTAGGGCCTGAACGCGCTGTAGATGATATGGGTACAGCAATTCTCGCACCGAGATAAGATAGTGAGACACGGCTTCTGCTGCTGCTAATCGTCGCACACTACTCGCAGGGGTTTCTTCCATTGAACGTAGCACACCCTCCTCCAGGTCTGTGCGGGCCTTCCACTGTCAGTCTTCCGAGATGCAAGGGTACCTGTGTCCCTCGGACGCTGGAAAAGTGTTAGTGTTTCGAACAGTTTATCAGAGGGGACTCTGTGTTGGGGATATATTTCAGTGTAGAGGGCACGTTCGTTGGCTAAATCATAGCAGAATATCATATCCGCCATTTCCCTTGTCGAGTAGTAGGTTCCATTGCTATCAAGTGGTGGAAGAGAGAAAATGTAAATGCACTACATGGTTTGTACGTACAAAGTGCGCAATAACAGTAAACACATAAGTGAATCCGCTTTTGGAAGAAGGTAAACACCATAATACGTACTCAGGGTTGGCAGTACTGAACAATAAGGCACACAGACACGACGAAAACTAACGTAGCCTACAACACGACTCGAACCACACAACTGACTGCAGACCACTTAATGGTAGGTGGAGTACTGTGAGTAAGACATCGTAATACCCTGCCGACACATTTGACGGAGCGCCAATGCAACGACTGTGCTAATATCTGCAACCAAGCGTCGAGCAGCCATTCCTATAAACACGTGTTTATCTCAGAAAGTGTGCGTTTCTGGATCCATGTTTATTGGACTTATTTTTCTTTTGTCGATGAGCACTACCACCTCTCAATGTATTCGACACTTTTTTGAAGAGCATATACCGTATATATATACTGGTGCAAGGTGGAGAGCCGGCAGTAGCTGGAATATGTTCAGATAAATATTTTCCATCGCAGTTGCATATCCAATAACTCCAGCCAGTTGACTGTTGCAAGTGTTGCATTTACCAAGTATTTACAGGTACCCATGACTTCGCTGTTAAGGAAGTTGTGCAAAATGTGATCCACTATTTGTTCCGTTGTTCCGCAGTCGCATTTGTCACTATCGGTAATTCCCCACTTGCGGAGCGTTGCTTTGGTCACAGAATAGCCAATTCTGATGCGGTTGAGAGAGTTCCAGAATTTTTTTGGATGGTTTGCTCCCGTGGGTTGGATCTCTTTCACTTAACCTCTTGTGACCACGGAAAGAAGTCCACTGATTTCTCCATTCATCTCTTCGGTTATAGCTTTCTGAGGCAAGATGACCACCGTTTGCCCACATTGTTCCTGTGGATTTTAGTTGGGTGGACGGTAAATTGTTTAATGTTTCGTTACTTCGTTAAGTTTCTGGATCTACTGAGTTTCGTCCATTCACGTGTTTTTGCTCGTCGTCGTCCGAGATGTGGAGGGGAAATATTGATAGGTACTGACAGCGACGGTATTAATGTGTATTTAAGAGTTCCTGTCACGATCCTCATAGCGTCATTTAAATACATATCTATTTTGTTCACGTGGCTACTTCATCTCCGGGGGTTCGAATCCTGCATCGGGCATGGATGTGTGTGATGTTCTTAGGTTAGTTAGGTTTAACTAGTTCTAAGTTCTAGGGGACTGATGACCTAAGATGTTAAGTCCCATAGTGCTCAGAGCAATTTGAACCATTTTGCTACTTCATCTCCAAACAGGAGAACAATATTCGGCGATGGGATATACAGTTGCTTGTGCTGTAGCTCTTAAGGTGTTTGCATTAGATCCTCAACTAGCACCAATCAGTTTCCGTACTATGTTATGTCTTGGTTTTAGCTTCTGTCCAGCGAGTTCTATGTGTTTCCCTAAAAGTTAGTTATCTGTTGAGTTACACCCAAATACGGTCATGGAAAAAAGTCGCAACACCAAAAAATAATTAATGTAGAGTAATGAACCTTCGAGAATACACTTGTCTAGGTAACATACTGAAGTAATTAACATTGTAAGATCACAGATTAATCTAAGCGCGTGATAAGTCATTGTAAATGTGATCTGCTAGTGTAACCACCAGAATTTTGAATGTAAGCACGCAAAAGGCGCATGCATTGTGTTGTACAGGTGCCGCATTACAGTTTGTGAGATGGAATTCCATGCCTGTTGCATCTGGTCGGTCAATACGGGGAAGGTTAATGCGGTTCGTGGATGACGCTGGAGTTGTCGTCAGACGATATCCCACATGCGCTCGGCTGGAGACAGATCTGGTGATCGATCAGTTGCCTTGACAACATGTCGACACTGTGGAGCATTTCAGGCGACAACAGCGGTATGTGAGCGAGTGTTGTTCTGTTGGAAAACACCCGCTGGAATGCTGATCGTGAATGGCAGCGCAACAGGTCGAATCACCAGACTGACATACAAATTTGCAGTCAGGATGCGTGGGATAAATACGAGAATGTTCCTGTTGCCATACGAAATCCCACCCCAAACCGTAACTCCTGGTGTATGTTCAGCGTGTCTAGCATGCAGAAAGGTTGCAGGATCTCAACTGGCCTCCTTATAATCGACACACGGCAATCACTAGCACCACTGAAGTTATAAATCGCAATGGTTTGAGCTCAGTTGAATGCACGGTGTAGAGGCGTCTGCGGTTGTGACGAACACAGGGATTAGCGACCACAAGGCAGTTGCTGCTAGGCTGAGTACCGTAACACCTACAACCATCAAAAAGAAACGCGAAGTATCTCTATTTTACAAAGCTGATAAAAATGCTCTTAGCGCCTTTTTAAAAGACAGTCTTCACTCCTTCCGATCTGATCATGTAAGTGTAGAAAAGTTTTGGAATGTTTTCATAGAGATAGTATCGACAGCAATTGAGAGATATATGCCACATAAATGAATAAGTGATGGTACTGATCCCCCATGGTACACAAAAAGGGTCAGATAGTTGTTGCAGAAGCAACGAAAAAAGCATGCTGAATTTAAAAGAACGCTAAATCCCCAAGATTGGCAAAGTTTTGCAAAAGTTCGAAATACAACACGTACTTCAGTGCGAGATGCTTTTAATAATTTCCACAACGAAATTCTGTCTCGAAATCTGGCAGAAAACCTGAAGAGATTCTGGTCGTACATAAAACACACCAGTGGCAAGACACAATCAATACCTTCAATGCGCGAAACAAAGGTGAAGTCACTGATGACAGTGCCACTAAAGCAGAGTTATTAAACACGGTTCTCCGAAACTCCTTCACCAAAGAAGACGAAGTAAATATTCCTGAATTCCAAAGAACAACTGCCAAGATGAGAAACATAGAAGTAGATATCCTCGGTGTAACAAAGCAGTTTAAATCACTTAATAAAGTCAAGGCCTCCGGTCTAGCTTGTATACCAGTCAGGTTCCTCTCAGAGTATGCTGATAAAATAGCTCCATATTTATCAATTATATATAACCACTCGTTCACAGAAAGATCCGTACCTAAAGACTGGAAAACTGCTCAAGTCACACCAATACCCGAAAAGGGAAGTAGGAGTAATCCACTGAATTACAGACCTATATAACTAACGTCGATTTGCAGTAGCGTTTTGGAACATTTACTGTATTCGAACATTATGAAGTACCTCGAAGAAAACGATTTATTGACACATGGTCAGCACGGTTTCAAAAAATATCGTTCTTGTTAAACACAACCAGCTCTTTATACTCATGAAGTAATAAGTGCTATCGACATGGGATGTCAAATTGATCCCATATTTTTAGATTTCCAGAAGGCTTTCGACAGCGTTCCTCACAAGCGTCTTCTAACCAAACTGCGTGCCTACGGAGTATCGCCTCAGTTGTGCGACTGGATTCGTGATTTCCTGTCAGAAAGGTCACAGTTCGTAGTAATAGACGGAAAGTCATCGAGTAAAACAGGAGTAATATCCGGTGTTCCATAAGGAAGTGTTATAGGGACTCCATTGTTCCTGATCTATATTAACGACGTAGGAGACAATCTGAGAAGCCGTCTTAGATTTTTTGCAGATGATGCTGTCATTTACCGTCTTCTAAAGTCATCAGATGATCAAAACGACTTGCAAAATGATTTAGATAAGATATCTGTATGGTGCGATTAGTGGCAATTGACCCTGAGTAAGGAAAAGTGTGAAGTTATTCACATGAGTACTAAAAGAAATCAGCTAAATTTCGATTACGCGATAAGTCACACAAGTCTGAAGGGTGTAAATTCAGCTAAATACTTAGGGATTACAATTACAAATAAACTAAATTGGAACGACCACATAGATAATGTTGTGGGTAGAGCAAACCAAAGACTGCGTTTCATAGGCAGAACACTTAGAAGGTGCAACAGGTCTACTAAAGAGACTGCTTACACCACGCTTGTCCGCCCTATTCTGGAGTACTGCTGTGCGGTGTGGGATCCGCATGAGGTGGGAATGACGGATGACATCGAAAAAGTACAAAGAAGGGCAGTTCGTTTTGTATTATCACGCAATAGGGGAGATAGTGTCACAGGCATGATACGTGGATTGGAGTGGCAATCATTAAAACAAAGGCGTTTTTCGTTGCGACGGGACCTTTTCATGAAATTTCAGTCACCAGTTTTCTCCTCCGATTGCGAAAACATTCTGTGGGCACCCACCTACATAGGGAGAAATGATCACGATAAAATAAGAGAAATCAGGGCTCGCACAGAAAAATTTAAGTGCTCGTTTTTCCCGCGTGCCGTTCGGGAGTGGAACGGTAGAGAGACAGCATGAAAGTGGTTCATTCAACCCTCTGCCAGGCACTTTATTGTGAATAGCAGAGTACTCACTTAGATGTAGATGTAGATGGTTCGGAACTGTCCTTGAAGTAACTGATTTGTAACCATTCGTTGTGTCACTATAGTGCCAACTGCTGGTCGAATTGCTGCTGCTGACGCAGTACGATGCGCCAGAGCCATACCCTGAACACGATGGTCGTCCCCGTCGATAGGGCTAAATGGCCGTCCGTTGCCCGGACTTTTTGCGACTGCCCATTCTCGCGACCGCCGCTACCAGCAATCATGCACAGTGGCTAATTTCCTGCCAAGTCTTTCTGCAACATCACAGAAGGAACATCCAGATTCTCACATCCCTATTACACGATCTCGTTCAAACACAGTGGGGTGTTGATAATCGTTTGTCGTCTTAAAGGGATTCTTGACGAAAATCAAGTTACCACGCCGAATCTCAAACGGCTAACGCTCACCACCGTAACGACTTGTATTTCAAGCAAACCTGATTTGCATCTTCACAATGGCGCTGCTGGCGCCACTCTTATCCGTAATGTGAATAAACATCGTCTTCCAGATGTAGAAACACGCCTGCAAACTTTTGTTTATGGCGCACAGTCCCTTCCTGATGTTCGATTATTTTTCGTCAGCGTATTTGAGGTGTCGACTATCTCACAATTTTTTGTTGTTGCGGAAGATTAACTTTGAGTTCTGTTCTCTATTCTGTTGGTTTGGTTCAAAGAGCGGACTTCAGTTTTATTAGTTACCGGACCTGTCGAGTATGTCTTCGGAAGACTGAAAGAATGACGGGCGGTGCGGCAGCTGCACGCCGTTCCTCCCGAGAATCCCTACGGCCTAAGCGCCGCACGCGACAAAGCGCCCAGCCTAGCCCTGCTTGGGTATCGCGTGAGTTACGGGCTTGCGCCGGCTCGGCCTGTGTCGGCGACCGCACTCTTTACCACCCGCGCTAACCGCGCAGAATGGCCCGCGGCGCTGGGGTGCTTTAAGGCGCTCGCCGCCACGCCGCGCCACAAAACCCTTCCAGGCTAACACTTTCGCCCTTCGAGCGCCCCGCGGTGGCTCACTGTGCTCACCCTTCCCCCACTGGCCGCCATCGCTAGGGGGCGCAAGAAAGGGAAAAAAAGGCTTCTGTCCTTTTTTGAGCGCCGCATCTCGTACCAGCGTAGGGGGACGCTGTCACTAGACATTTAACAGAATCTCAGACTTTTCTACGGCGTGACTTTTCCTTCCTGAGGCTCTGTTCTCATTTGAAATCAATTAATTTTGTTCCAGAGTACCAAGAAATATAATAATTTTTGACATCATGGAGAAACCACATCATCCGTACTTAATGTTGAAATAAAGACCACTCTAGATCGCAATAAGTTATTTACTTTTAATTCTTAAAGAAATCTATTTCATTCTTCAAAAATAAATGAGTTATTACATTTGATCTGCTTTTTTATTTGGATAGTAAAACCAAAGATCTTTTACTAGCGTCCATTTCTTAGATGCACGTTGCGACCCACACAACGGATATTGCCGTCATGTTCTTATCGTACTGGGTGGTTATAATTAAAGTGCAGCCACTCACAGAGATACATTGTGGGCTGCAATTATCGTAAGACAGCGAAACTTGGTAGACATTCTACTGTGTTAATGCGGAACGGATTTACAGTGAAAAAAAAATTAGTTTCAATTTTGGCCACCAGGTGCAAATCTAGCGCTGTGAGTGCAAGAAAGAGATGTAGAAGTGTTTCCATATCTAATGGATTACAAACGGGACGTGGGCAGAAAGGGTCAAACAAGCGAGAAACGCATAACGTTTTTATTATTAACCACCACTTACACAATTTGTCCAAGTGAGAACCGGCGACGTCCACGAGATTCTTTACAGCGCCAAATTTGCACCTGGTGGCCAAAATTGGAATACCTTTTTTGCAGTGTAAATCGGTCTCCCATTAACCCATCAGTATAGCTACCAAGTTTCGCTACCATGCGATAAGTACAGTCCACATTGGACCACCATGAATAGTTGCGCTTTAATTATGGCCGCCCAGTGCGTTCGGATCTAGACAACACATATGCTAGATCCGATTATGGGTTGCACTTTTCTGGTCTTTTTGCATGGTACGGCAGCTAGTTATAAAGAAAATAAATAATGCTAATGAGTTGCTAATAACAGTCACAACTTCTTCACTGCTCTAAGCATTTTGGGGGTAAGCCTATCATCAGATGTTTTGTGAAAAATTATTATAAAGTCATGGAAACACAGGAAATCCACACCAAGTCGTAATACAACAACATGTAACACATGACAATTTAGGATGTTCAAATGATACATACCAAAATACAAAATCTGTGAAAAAATTGTGCTTGCAAAACACCGTCGTCTACACAAGTGAAGGGAGTGATGTCTCCAAAATTAAGGTAACATAACACACTCCAGATAGCGTGCAAACCACTGGCGCTGCATAATGCCCACGAAAGAAATTTCATTACATTTTGATTATTGCAAATATGCCATAACTATTACCAAAGAGAGCAAGGAAACTTACAGGCAAACGGTCTGTTGTATAAAACAGATAAATAAGAGAAGTATTAAAATAACGGTAAAAGCTCTGTCGTATAATCCATCGCGAGGTGGCGGAGAAACTTACTCCAAAAGCATAAAATTGGACTGTTATACATAGAGAGTAATACAAAGTAATGAAGCGGAGAATACAACATTAACTCCCTATAACATAAATGAACAAAGCCATACTTGCATATACGCACAGGGTGCCCTTGAGCCAACCGACTGACGCAGTGCACACATTCAAATTAAAAAAACAAAAAAAAAAAAGGAGACTATAGCAAAATAGTGCAATTGCGAACCAAATGAAATAATAATGGCAATAAGTACAATAACAATGTCAAATAAAAGGAAGAGTAGGATGGATATTTTCTTAAAGATACTACAATAAAAGGAGAAAGTAAATGAATCTGAATTAATCGCCGATACATATGATACAAGTACGGGAGGGATCAAAGACAGACTAATGAACCAGCAAATCGTCAAAAATAGCAAAAACCAATGCCCACTGCCTGCCACTTTCTTACTAAAAACAACGTCCTGATCAAATCGGCGATGTTAAATTTCAAGCCCCTCAAACATGGCGAGGTCCCTTCCGCAACTAGGGCAAGCTACCTGAAAACATATCCACAACTTTAAATGTTTTACCGTGACTGTTATTCATATGAAACAAGGAGTTTACTGTTACAAGTCATTGTTTATTTGCATCTACAATGCGTTTCGAAAGTTTAAATCATCAGGTGGTTTTACATGTTAGTACGAGACATATGTGTTGTGCTACGAGTTTGGCGTAATCTGTGGCACCTGTCCAGCGGAGAAAAAAAATACTGTCTCAGAACATTAGTTCAAAAACCTCATGTTGTGAGACAGTAGTTTGTTTCTCCACTAGACAGTGCCACAGGTTACCCAAAGTTGTAACCCAACAAGCACATGTCGTACTAACACATGTAAATCCACATGATGAAAGAGGTTTACACCTGTATAACGCGTTGTGTGTATGAACAGTGACTGGTAACAGTAAACATGTTGTTTCATACAATATCCACAACTAGAAAATGTATCGACGTGTGGTTCCCGTTAAGCTATAGTGGACCGTGTGTCCGATTTTCTGTCGTACGAAACTACGAGTGGACTTCAAAACATACGCTACACAACATCAATAAATTACCAAAAGAGATTAAAGAAATTGCAAAAATACACTTATTTAAATGTTTGTTGTTGTGGTCTTCAGCCCTGAGACTGGTTTGATGCAGCTCTCCATGCTACTCTATCCTGTGCAAGCTTCTTCATCTCCCAGTACCTACTGCAACCTACATCCTTCTGAATCTGCTTAGTGTATTCATCTCTTGGTCTCCCTCTACGATTTTTACCCTCCACGCTGCCCTCCAATGCTAAATTTGTGATCCCTTGATGCCTCAAAACATGTCCTACCAACCGATCCCTTCTTCTAGTCAAGTTGTGCCACAAACTTCTCTTCTCCCCAATCCTATTCAATACCTCCTCATTAGTTACGTGATCTACCCACCTTATCTTCAGCATTCTTCTGTAGCACCACATTTCGAAAGCTTTTATTCTCTTCTTGTCCAAACTAGTTATCGTCCATGTCTCACTTCCATACATGGCTACACTCCATACAAACACTTTCAGAAACGACTTCCTGACACCTAAATCTATACTCGATGTTAATAAATTTCTCTTCTTGAGAAACGCTTTCCTTGCCATTGCCAGTCTACATTTTATATCCTCTCTACTTCGACCATCATCGGTTATTTTACTCCCTAAATAGCAAAACTCCTTTACTACTTTAAGTGTCTCATTTCCTAATCTAATTCCCTCAGCATCACCCGACTTAATTCGACCACATTCCATTATCCTTGTTTTGCTTTTGTTGATGTTCATCTTATATCCTCCTTTCAAGACACTGTCCATTCCGTTCAACTGCTCTTCCAAGTCCTTTGCTGTCTCGGACAGAATTACAATGTCATCGGCGAACCTCAAAGTTTTTACTTCTTCTCCATGAATTTTAATACCTACTCCGAATTTTTCTTTTATTTCCTTTACTGCTTGCTCAATATACAGATTGAATAACATCGGGGAGAGGCTACAACCCTGTCTCACTCCTTTCCCAACCACTGCTTCCCTTTCATGCCCCTTGACTCTTATAACTGCTATCTGGTTTCTGTACAAATTGTAAATAGCCTTTCGCTCCCTGTATTTTACCCCTGCCACCTTCAGAATTTGAAAGAGAGTATTCCAGTCAACATTGTCAAAAGCTTTCTCTAAGTCTACAAATGCTAGAAACGTAGGTTTGCCTTTTCTTAATCTTTCTTCCAAGATAAGTCGTAAGGTCAGTATTGCCTCACGTGTTCCAACATTTCTACGGAATCCAAACTGATCTTCCCCTAGGTCGGCTTCTACCAGTTTTTCCATTCGTCTGTAAAGAATTCGCGTTAGTATTTTGCAGCTGTGACTTATTAAACTGATAGTTCGGTAATTTTCACATCTGTCAACACCTGCTTTCTTTGGGATTGGAATTATTATATTCTTCTTGAAGTCTGTGGGTATTTCGCCTGTCTCATACATCGTGCTCACCAGATGGTAGAGTTTTGTCATGACTGGCTCTCCCGAGGCTATCAGTAGTTCTAATGGAATGTTGTCTACTCCCGGGGCCTTGTTTCGACTCAGGTCTTTCAGTGCTCTGTCAAACTCTTCACGCAGTATCTTATCTCCCATTTCGTCTTCATCTACATCCTCTTCCATTTCCATAATATTGTCCTCAAGTACATCGCCCTTGTATAAACCCTCTATATACTCCTTCCACCTTTCTGCCTTCCCTTCTTTGCTTAGAACTGGGTTGCCATCTGAGCTCTTGATATTCATACAAGTGGTTCTCTTCTCTCCAAAGGTCTCTTTAATTTTCCTGTAGGCAGTATCTATCTTACCCCTAGTGAGACAAGCCTCTACATCCTTACATTTGTCCTCTAGCCATCCCTGCTTAGCCATTTTGCACTTCCTGTCGATTTCATTTTTGAGACGTTTGTATTCCTTTTTGCCTGCTTCATTTACTGCATTTCTATATTTTCTCCTTTCATCAATTAAATTCAATATTTCTTCTGTTACCCAAGGATTTCTATTAGCCCTCGTCTTTTTACCTACTTGATCGTCTGCTGCCTTCACCACTTCATCCCTCAGAGCTACCCATTCTTCTTCTACTGTATTTCTTTCCCCCATTCCTGTAAATTGTTCCCTTATGCTCTCCCTGAAACTCTCTACAACCTCTGGTTCTTTCAGTTTATCCAGGTCCCATCTCCTTAAATTCCCACCTTTTTGCAGTTTCTTCAGTTTCAATCTGCAGTTCATAACCAATAGATTGTGGTCAGAATCCACATCTGCCCCAGGAAATGTCTTACAATTTAAAACCTGGTTCCTAAATCTCTGTCTTACCATTATATAATCTATCTGAAACCTGTCAGTATCTCCAGGCTTCTTCCATGTATACTGCCTCCTTTCATGATTCTTGAACCAAGTGTTAGCTATGATTAAGCTATGCTCTGTGCAAAATTCTACAAGGCGGCTTCCTCTTTCATTCCTTCCCCCCAATCCATATTCACCTACTATGTTTCCTTCTCTCCCTTTTCCTACTGATGAATTCCAGTCACCCATGACTATTAAATTTTCGTCTCCCTTCACTACCTGAATAATTTCTTTTATCTCGTCATACATTTCATCTATTTCTTCATCATCTGCAGAGCTAGTTGGCATATAAACTTGTACTACTGTAGTAGGCATGGGCTTTCTGTCTATCTTGGCCACAATAATGCGTTCACTATGCTGTTTGTAGTAGCTAACCCGCACTCCTATTTTTTTTTTATTCATTATTAAACCTACTCCTGCATTACCCCTATTTGATTTTGTATTTATAACCCTGTAATCACCTGACCAAAAGTCTTGTTCCTCCTGCCACCGAACTTCACTAATTCCCACTATATCTAACTTTAACCTATCCATTTCCCTTTTCAAATTTTCTAACCTACCTGCCCGATTAAGTGATCTGACATTCCACGCTCCGATCCGTAGAACGCCAGTTTTCTTTCTCCTGATAACGACGTCCTCTTGAGTAGTCCCCGCCCGGAGATCCGAATGGGGGACTATTTTACCTCCGGAATATTTTACCCAAGAGGACGCCATCATCATTTAATCATACAGTAGAGCTGCATGTCCTCGGGAAAAATAACGGCTGTAGTTTCCCCTTGCTTTCAGCCGTTCGCAGTACCAGCACAGCAAGGCCGTTTTGGTTAATGTTACAAGGCCAGATCAGTCAATCATCCAGACTGTTGCCCCTGCAACTACTGAAAAGGCTGCTGCCCCTCTTCAGGAACCACATGTTTGTCTGGCCTCTCAACAGATACCCCTCCGTTGTGGTTGCACCTACGGTACGGCCATCTGTATCGCTGAGGCACGCAAGCCTCCCCACCAACGGCAAGGTCCATGGTTCATGGGTGAGAAATGTAACATCAGGATTGATGGTCATGAAGTAGATGAAGTTAAGGAATCTACTACCTAGGCAGCAAAATAACCAACGACGGACAGAGCAAGGAGAACATCAAAGGCAAGATAGCACTGGTAAAAAGCACAGTCCTGGGTAAGAGAAGTCTACTAGTATCAAACACAGGCCTTAATTAGAGGAAGAAATTTCTGAGAATATACATTTGGAGAACAGCACTGTATAGTGGTGAAAAATGGACTGTGGGAAAACCAAAAAAGAAGAGAATTGAAGCATATGAGATGTGGTGCTACAGACGAATGTTGAAAATTAGGTGAACTGATAAGGTAAGGTTAAGGAGGTTCTGCACAGAATCAGAAAGGAAAGCAATATGTGGAAAACACTGACAAGGAGAAGGGACAGGATATAGGACATCTGTTGAGAAATCAGGGAATGACTTCTGTGGTGCTAGAGGGAGCTGGAGGGCAAAAACTGTAGGAGACAGAGACTGGAATACATCCAACAAATAATTGAGGATGTAGGCTGCATGTGTTACTCTGAGATGAAAAGGTTGGCACAGGAGATGGATTCGTGGCCGGTCACATCAAACCAGTCAGAAGACTAAAAAAAAAAAAAAATTATTCTAGGTACAGAAATCTCTGGTGCCAAAAGGTGACAGCTACACAAAGAGCTTATCAGCACCTTTTGGTCACACATGGTCACACAATTCCATGTCACGTGTCGCCAAACAAAAGGGTTAAGAGCAAAGCAACTTTTCTACAAATATTTACATGGAGCACACTATAGAGTGTGAACCTAGATCTAAGCCACATGCCTGCCAGGTAGAAACAACAGTTGGTGATAGTTCACAGTTGAGAGCTTATACAGAAGTGACACAGGTGTGTGGCACTAGGTGCCTGCCCCCTGTAGACTCCTGCATTGTTGACCTAGCAACAGTTACTTCCTACTTTCTTGATACAAATGAATATGACCTGTGTTATGTGATGATTGTGGAGATTAAGTTAAATAACTTACACTGTCTACATTTCGGCCCAACTGAGTCAGTTATAAAGACATGTTTGTCACCCCTTGCCTACAGTGTCTCCCTGTGATTACTTGTCACTACAAATCTTTTGTGTTTTAATTCAGAGGTCCCAACAGATTTTACAGTCCCTGTAATGTGGGCTTTCACCATACATTATTTACTGATTCTAATGCACAATGTTGATAAAAAGTATTGTACTCAGCTAACTATTAGATAATTTTCGCACTCTTAAGTAAATACATACCCAAAATTGGTGCACCTCCATCTTCCGGAGAAGTCCACTGTAGTTTAATGCTGTGATGGTCAGAACCAATAACTTCCAGTAAGGGAACTTCAGGAGGCGAAATTATAATGATCTTGTAACTTATTTTATCTTCACCGAACAAGTTTCTTGCATAGCATGAGTAGTTTCCCTCATTCTCCTTCTTCAAATTTGCAATGAGAATGAAACTTCCTGGCAGATTAAAACTGTGTGCCCGACCGAGACTCGAACTCGGGACCTTTGCCTTTCGCGGGCAAGCGCTCTACCATCTTTTTTTTTTTTTTTTTTTTTTTTTTTTTTTTTTTTTTTTTTTTTTTTGTTCCGGTAGCACTACTGACAAATGAAAATAAATGTCAGACTGGGACTCGAACACTTATTTCCTGCTTGTCATGAGCAGTCACCTTAACCAATTTTTTTTTATTTTTTTTTTTTACTAACACTAAATGAAATGCATCCTCTGCCAAAAAGAAAGAAAACAAAAGATTTTAAAACAAATCACAAATTGAAAGGAACAGGGATGTTGTTTTTATTTATTTATTTATTTTCAATAAAGATCACTCTGTTAAAAGGAACATATAGACCATTGCATCGTATAGTATGTGCATTACATAGTGAGTGGTGAGAGAAGCGTGAGGTTCATCATCAGCCGTCAAATGTGCACACCGACTGCACCCGGCACATTCCAACTGCGTGGGGGGTCGAGGAAGACTGCCTGAAGATAGTTGGCAAAGGTTTTCCGATAGTGTGACCATCTATGAACCTCATTGTGGGCTTGCTGCAAGAAATACCAAAAGTCAAGTCGCGACGTGGCAGTATCCCCATAGAGGTACGCGATCGTCCAACCTTTGATCCAGATGATCGACTGTGATTTAGTCGCCGGAAAGTAGTCACTCTCCGGATGTAAGAAGGAAGCAGGTGTAATATGGTGCGGGGTCACACGGAGGTAGCAAGCTACCATCTGTCTTCCTAGGAGCCAGACGTCCTCCACCGCGATACAAGTTAAGCGGTGATGGTCGTCATCCACTTGGTGACATTTCGGGCATAGTGGAGTGTCCACTAGTCCAATTGCATGGAGCCGTTGGTGGGTGTTGAACTTGCCACAGGCGACAGAGAACCACAGTGCCCGAACGAAGGTAGGAAAGAATTTTTGGTGCACATGTCTCCAAATCTTCGGCCAATGCAATCTGGGGTGTTTCAGTTCAATTACATTACAACTTATCCGTCGTAGCAGCCAAACATAAAAATCCTTCGCGCATGGCGGTCTCGTGCGCGGAAGCTCGTCTCTGATATAACTAAGTTCCACGATAAATGTTGAGACATGCGCAAAATGTGGCGTAATGTTGCCCACCGCCACCGGAGGAGTGAGGGACGCTGGAACCAGGAGATCCAGTAGGCGGGATGTAAGGGAATCACGCCCGCTACGCCATTGCTTATACATTGTGGCTAGAAGGAGCGCCGTCGCACGGCAGTGAACATTCGTAAGTCCGAGTCCCCCCTTGTCCGTAGGGAGAGTGAGCGTTTCGTATCGCACCTTGAGGGGCGATCCAATCATCACGAAATAGGCTAGTGCTGATTGAAGTCGACGTCCGAGCGTGAGTGGTAGGGGCAGGATCTGCGAAATATGCACCATTCGAGAAACCACATAAGTGTTCAGGTACTCGACTCGCTGCAAAGGATCAAGGCGCCGTAGGAGATGTTGTCGGACCATGGTACGTGTTGTGTGTAAAATACGTCGGTAGTTAACTGCTGCAGTATGTTTTACAGATGAGGTAAAGTCGATGCCGAGATAGCTGAATCGTTGCACGTAAGGAAACGGACTGATTTCTTCCGGCGTAAGGCCCCTTCCCACCGGCATTGCCGCCGATTTGTTCATGTTCACTGCACTACCCGCCGTCACACTGTGGTCCAACAATAGTTCAAGGACCGTCTTCACCTCTTCCTCAGAACGAACGAGCAGCAGGAGGTCGTCCGCATAGGCACGACATTTGAAGGTGTAGCCCCGTAGTTCCATCCCAGAAAGAGAATTGGTGAGCCTCCCAATTAATGGTTCCAACGCTATCGCGAACAGCAGCATCGAAAGAGGGCAGCCCTGGCGAATGGATCGTCGAATTTGAATGGGCCCTGCTATACGCCCATTAACCTGTACCAAGGATTGTGCGCCCCCGTAAATCCTTCTAATGAGACCAGTAAAACGGTCTGGAAAACCCATTTGTTCCAGTACAGCATACAGATAGTTGTGGCGCACCTTATCAAAAGCACTGTCAAAATCAACCGCCACCATCGCCGCTTTAAGCCGGCACTCCTCCGCCAGCGCTATCACATCACGGCATTCGCCAGTAGCTGTTTGCACATTCACCGATCCACCCGGTGTCGTCTGTTCCGGAGAGACAACGCTACGAATTAACATACGACATCGGGACGCTAGCAACCGTGCAAAGATCTTATAGTCGGCATTAAGCAGGGTGATGGGGCGATAATGTGTGACCGTAATTCCTGGCTTCGGTTTATGTACTGGCACCAGGAGGCCTTCCATAAAAGCCGGTGGAATAGGCGCATCGGAATTTAACATCTCGTTGTACATTTCCGTCCATCGCGGTGCCATTTCGTTGCGAAATTCGCGATAGAATTCAGCAGGAAGCCCATCAATGCCTGGGGACCGATTCAACGCACCTTGTGCGATCGCATCATGTACTTCCTCACAGCTAATGGCTTCCAGTAAGGTTCCCGCGGCTTCCACCGTCAGTGTACGGGAGACGGACGGGGCTATACGGTCGAGGTCATCGAAAGAGGCTGCTTCTTCCCGATAGATGTGTTGGTAATGGTCGACGAATGCAGAGACAATGTCCGCTTGACGCGTCACTCTTCGGTCTTCGCGGGTGATTAACTCCCGTACCAAAACGCGTCGTCGGTGCTTTCGTTCATTCACGACGTGGTGCATGGAAGGAATCTCGTGCCTTATCGTATCTTGACATCTGGCGCGCACCATGGTTCCCTGAAGATGTTTCCGAGCTAAAGCCACTAGTTTAGCTTTTATCCTTTTGCGTTCGATCCAGATGTCCTGTCCCGGCGGGCCATCATCCAGGTCGCGCAGTGCTGCAAAATAAAAGTCGGTGGTACGGCGGCGCCATTCTGCCATTTCCCTGCTATATGAGATGAACGTACGGCGAAGCGCCGGTTTAGCACAAGTCAGCCACCAATCAAGCTTCGTCGCATACCTTCCAACCCTTCGCTCGCACAACGTCTATGTCTCAAGGATCCGTTGACGGCATTCAGGATCATGGAGATGTTGAATGTTTAGTTTCCACGGGCCCTTACTGTTCCACACCTCTCTACGGGGAAGAAGCACCGTACAGATGTAAGCGCTGTGATCGGAAAATGCCAATGGCCAGCGTTCCGCGTCCTGGACATCATTTGCATGAGCCCGTGAGATATAAATGCGATCTAATCTGCTCGCCGAATGACTTGTCACATAGGTGTATCCCGGTGCAGCTCCATGTCGTAATTCCCACGTGTCACTAAGTACAAGGTCGTTGACAACGATTCGCAACTCCTGGCTGATGTTTGCTTGCGGCCATTGGTCTTTCTGGCTGAGAACACAGTTGAAATCTCCATCAATTATTACACATTCAGAACGTCCATGGAATAGTGGAGCAATATCTTCTGCATAAAATCGCGGCCTTTCCCGCCGCCGATTGTTTCCCGACGGTGCATAAAGATTGATGATGCGTGTCCCAAACGTCGTGAAAGCCATTCCCCTGGCCGACGGAAGATAACACACGTTTTCCACTGGGAAGCCATCTCGCACGTAAACTGCCACCCCACTCCCATTGTGATCTCCATGTGACGAATAGGATTGGTAGCCTGCGATGTATGGGAGTGCAGCTATGTGGACTTCCTGCAGCAAAGCAATATCCACATCAGATGCCCAAATCGTTTCCTTCAGTAGGTGTATTTTGGCCGGTGAACGCACGTCATTGATATTTAATGTCGCAATACGGTTCGCATGGCGTTGAATCCCACTCTGTCGAGGCGCAACAACATCACCCTGCATCGGTGCTGGGGGCTGAGTTAGAAGACGTTCTCTCGCCCCTCTCCCTTCACCTTCAGCAATTATTAGTCCGTCTTCGTGAGTGCCGGCTGCCTCTGTATGACGTCCGGCGCCTCCTCAATATCCTCATACCACATCTTTTCAGGCTGTGATATATTCGTGTCCATAGCCACAGCATCTGCGTCTGGAGAGCCAACTGGCTGTGATTTCTCTTCAGCATCACCACTTCCCGGTACCGTCAATGTGACAGACCGCTGTGGGTCGGATCGAACAGTTCCCAGTGCCTCATCCTGTTTCGTAGAGGCTGTTATGTCGTCTTGGTCCACAGGCACATCGTCGTCGGGGCAAGGGGAGTCATCCCGAAGAGATGTCGTGCGACGCCGCCGTTTCCTCCTTTTCGGGGAACGCTGTTTGCGTGATCTTCCGTCCGTGTCCTCAGATTGCAGGGAATCACGGCTGCCCGACAGAAAAGCATCCGTAGGAACTGGAAGTGTTTCGAGTCCCATCGTTGAACTTGGCGGGAGTTCGGTCGAAACTAATGATGTCGTCTCAGAGTGCGTTTCAGACGGAACAGCATCCGTAGTGGCTGGAACTGCTTCTTGTACTATCGGTGTGCTTGGTGGGAGTTCGGTCTCATCTGATGTTGTCGCCGTAGGTTGTATGCTCGACGGAGCAGCATGCTCTGTCATCCCGACGTCTGCGACAAGGTTTCGGAGAGTGCCATCTTGATCTTCCACCGGGGCTGTGTCCTTTCGGTCATCAGCGGACGCAGTGAGGGCTTTGGCATAGGTGATCGGTAGTACTGTCATCGCCGGCGACGGCTCCCGGACATTTGAAGGCAGTTGCGTAATCCGCCGTTGCATACAGTTCGACCTGAGGTGTCCCTCCTGGCCACAGCCAGAACATGTACGTGGTTGACCATCGTAAATCACCACCGCCCGACAACCACCAATTGTCAGATAGGACGGTACATGCTTCTGAAGATCAATATTGATCTGTCGCACTCCGTTAAGAACGGGGTACGTGGCGAATTGTGTCCAGCGTTCTGCTGTGTGACCATGTACCGTGCCGTATGGCTTAAAAGCCTCGATAACTTCGTCAGCCGGGAGCTCAAATGGCAGCTCAAAAACACGTATTGTCCGTACACCCAGACCAGCATGTTCTACAGCTACCGTGCCGACATTCCCGTCACTATGGCAAAATCGGAGACCAGCTTTTGTCGCCTGTAGAATTCTGTCACACGCCGCGTCATTTAACATCTTAACATACACCGTGGGACTAACGATGGACAGGTGAATTCCGACAATATCGTGTGGCGGTATCTTGACGTCCTCTCGAATGAATCGTTCCACTGCTAAGGCCTTTGGTCGTTCGTAGTCTTTGCAGAAATTGAATCGTAATGTAGTTTTCCTGTACTTGTTCGCCATGATCGTTGTTACTAGCCCGCGCGCAGACTCAGTCCACAAGGAAACAAACACTCGCTCACGCCGCACAGGCGGAAGTATCGGACCTCCGCTTCGCACGGCCGGTAGCGCCGAACTGACCCATCTGAGCTACCGAAGCACGACTCAGACCCGATCCTCACAGCTTTACTTCTGCCAGTATCTCGTCTCCTACCTTCCAAACTTTACAGAAGCTCTGCCAGGAAGTTTCATATCAGCGCACACTCCGCTGCAGAGTGAAAATCTCATTCTGGAAACATCCCCAGGCTGTGGCTAAGCCATGTCTCCGCAGTATCCTTTCTCTCAGGAGTGCTAGTTCTGCAAGGTTCGCAGAAGAGCTTCAGTAAAGTTTGGAAGGTAGGAGACGAGATACTGGCAGAAGTAAAGCTGTGAGGACGGGGAGTGAGTCGTGCTTCGGTAGCTCAGATCGCTGCCGGCACGGTAGCTCAGCGTGTTCGGTCAGAGGGTTTAGCTACCCTCTGTAATAAAAAAACTGAGTGAACGGATCAATGAACAACCCGAACGAGTGTCATTGGACGTCCACCAAGAACAAAATCAACGAACAATATAGAACAAAATAAGATTAAAACAAAAAACATGGTAGAGCACTTGCCCGCGAAAGGCAAAAGGTTCCGACTTCGAGGTTCGGTCGGGCACACAGTTTTAATCTGCCAGGAAGTTTCATATCAGCGCACACTCCGCTGCAGAGTGAAAATCTCATTCAATAATAATAATGGTTGGTTGGTTTGGGGAAGGAGACCAGACAGCGAGGTCATCGGTCTCATCGGATTAGGGAAGGACGGGGAAGGAAATCGGCCGTGCCCTTTGAAAGGAACCATCCCGGCATTTGCCTGGAGCGATTTAGGGAAATCACGGAAAACCTAAATCAAGATGGCCGGACGCGGGATTGAACCGTCGTCCTCCCGAATACGAGTCCAGTGTCTAACCACTGCGCCACCTCGCTCGGTGTAATAATAATAATGATTATGAAACATCCAACATTCCACATAACACGTTCACTTTATGGTTTTTTCCTTCTTTCTTCCTTTCTAGAAATACTTACCCACAAGCTATGGATAGCACTATGAGAACACCTTTCCCACTTTCTGAGCTCAACATCTCACTCATTATGGAGGGATGCTGACTCAGTTTTTCAGGGTAGCAAATGGGAAATTGTGGTACAGAAAATGGCCCAGCGATCACCAGTGTGTGTTTGTGTGTGTGTGTGTGTGTGTGTGTATGTGTAGTGAGTGAAGTGTTATGAAACAATGTGCGTATAGTGTGTGCAGTGACTGATAGCGAGATATGAGCGAACAGTGTGGCATTACATTATTTAATAAGTTATCTGTAAAAAAAGTATTGTATACCAGGAGTAAATCTAATGATTGTCTCTGACTAGAAGTCTGTAAATACATGTGTATACGAATTAGCTTATTTTAAATTCGTCTAAACTTGTAAATACTTTGACATGCCCTATATCCTTGTGAAAAAGAGATCTACGGATGAATAAAGTTGCTACTACTACTACTATATTCGTTGTACGCATCAAAAACAACATTGATAATTGTTTCACAAAGAGCTTTGTCCATAACCAAGGAACAAGAGCTAGAGTGAACTTACATTTGCCAAAAAATAAATAAAAAATGAATATAAAACAAAAAACAGATATTATACTAGAGAATAAAACTGTACAATAAACTGCCCAAGGAGATAAAAAAAATTGCTAAGACGAACTTACTTAAAAGGCAGCTGAAAATACACTACTGGCCATTAAAATTGCTACACAAAGAAGAAATTCAGATAATAAATGGATATTCATTGGACAAATATATTATACTAGAACTGACATGTGATTACATTTTCAAGCAATTTGGGTGCATAGATCCTGAAAAATCATTACCCAGAACAACCACCTCTGGGCGTAATAACGGCCTTGATACACCTGGACATTGAGTCAAACAGAGCTTGGATGGCGTGTACAGGTACAGCTGCCCATGCAGCTTCAACACGATACCACAGTTCATCAAGAGTAGTGACTGGCGTATTGGGCCGAGCCAGTTGCTCGGCCAACATTGACCAGACGTTTTCAATTGGTGAGAGATCTGGAGAATGTGCTGGCCAGGGCAGCAGTCGAACATTTTCTGTATCCATAAAGGCCTTTACAGGACCTGCAACATGCGGTCGTGCATTATCCTGCTGAAATGTAGGGTTTCGCAGGGATCGAATGGAGGGTAGAGCCACGAGTCGTAACACATCTGAAATGTAACATCCACTGTTCAAAGTGCCGTGAGTGCGAACAAGAGGTGACCGAGACGTGTAACTAATGGCACCCCATACCATTACGACGAGTGAGAGGCTAGTATGGCAATGACGAATACACGCTTCCAATGTGCGTTCACCGCGATGACGCCAAATACGGATGCGACCATCATCCATCATGATGCTGTAAACAGAACCTGGATTCATCCGAAAAAAATGACGTTTGCCATTCGTGCACCCAGCTTCGTCGTTGAGTACACCATCGCAGGCTCTCCTGTCTGTGATGCAGCGTCAAGGGTAACCGCAGCCGTGGTCTCCGAGCTGATAGCCCATGCTGCTGCAAACGTCGTCGAACTGTTCGTGCAGATGGTTGTTGTCTTGCACACGTCCCCATCTGTTGAGTCAGGGATCGAGACGTGGCTGCACGATCCGTTACAGCCATGCGGATAAGATGCCTGTCATCTCGACTGCTAGTGGTACGAGGGCGTTGGGATCCAGCACGGCGTTCTGTATTGCCCTCCTGAACCCACCGATTCCATATTCTGCTAACAGTTATTGGATCTCGACCAACGCGAGCAGCAATGTCGTGATACGATAAACCGCAATCGCGATAGGCTACAATCCGACCTTTATCAAAGTCGGAAACGTGATGGTACGCATTTCTCTTCCTTACATGAAGCATCACAACAACGTTTCACCAGGCAACGCCAGTCAGCTGCTGTTTGTGTATGAGAAATCGATTGGAAACTTTCGTCATGTCAGCACGTTGTAGGTGTCGCCACTGGCGCCAACCTTGTGTGAATGCTCTGAAAAGCTAATCATTTGCATATCACAGCATCTTCTTCCTGTTGGTTAAATTTCGCGTCTGTAGCACGTCGTCTTCGTGGTGTGGCTATTTTAATGACCAGTAGTGTAGCTGCACGCTCTGTGCCTTGAATGGTTGCTTGGATGACTTAGAATAGGGATTTGGAAATTTGGAAGTTTGTGGTAAGGTTTTATGGGATCAAACTGCTGAGGTCATCGGTCCCCTAGCTTGTTGGTCTACAGAGGTCTGTCGTAGCCAGCGCAAGGGGTGCCGTGAGCTCAGACCCTTTTCTGCGAGCCACCTATCAATGGTCTTGTGGTCACTGAAGTTCCAGTTGCAATTCGGATCGATGCTAATGGCGAATGCGGGGCTCTTAGTGCCTCTGACGACTGCTCAGTCCTCACGTTCTGCCCTCCTAGGTCGACAGCTCCTTCCTTGACTCTGTGTTCGGCCACGGTTCATTCACTCACGCTCACATCATCGAACAGTGACATCGCTCCTATTCAAATGTCAAGCTCGCTGATTACTCCAACCGGCTTGCTTGAGCCCAACTACGTGTCCTCTCCCAAATGTGACATCTGCATATACTGCTCACACCCCTGCCTGCGACGCATAGTTGCTGTCCAACTGAGTGCACGGAACGGAATTCGCTAAAACTTTACGCTCTGGTTTCGACATGTCCCATGTTTACTATTATATGCCAGCTGCGTGGCGAAATTGCGCTGCAGCGTGACACCTTCAACCATCCGCAGTCAAAGTTTACAACTTTGCAGTGTCCATCTGTACCTGTATGAATATCAGTGTATGACCAATTTCCATAACTCCTTCGTGGTGTGTTGCCTTCTTCATTTATTTATTTATTTTTTATCTGTCAGTAAGACTGTATAATTACGAACTAAAACACAACATATGGAAACCGTTGGATCGGTTGTTAGGGAAACACAAAGTGGCCTGCAAGCTCACCAGACTTAACACCTCTGTGCGTTTATCTATGAGGAAAATTCAAGCAAGAGAATTTCCGGCGAATGCCGAGCACATGAAGTGCCATATTAACACTGGCCTGTTCTGCGATAAGTCCAGGTAAAATTCAACGTGCAGTATAGACTACACAGCGTATATCAGTTCTGAAGGTGAACATTTTGGGTTGTCGATATGACAACCATAGTAATAAACATACAAAACGTGCCTGTGTTAAGTGTTTGCCCACGTTCGCTATAGCACGGCTCCTATTTGTGGGGAGACCTCACCTGACGCCTGGACTGTGGCTTACGGCGCCGGAAACTTTTTACATTTTTTAAAGTACTGCCAATGCTACTTGTTGATTTCCTTTTCGAATATAAAAAAAACGAAGTTAGTGTTGCAATTTAGCAGCTATAAATATTAAAAATTACTTGCGTACTTACCGACGAGAGATGCTAAGCCGGTTTTTAGACGGTTGTTGACATCCCACTAAGTAAATACCAGCCTGGTACGAAACGTTCCCTTAGAAAAATTATGAAATGACTGCGCTAGTAAACTTCTACGTCATTTGATACAAAGACAGCTGAGTAAAACTGAACGTACTCAGACAGTTCTCTCTTTTCTTATTCTGATCATCACTAAACTGACACACAATATTTTTAGCGCAACGCAATCTGACTTTCAAAAATCCATACAAAAGAATGGCCCTGCCTAGCAATAACCTATAGCTTTCATGAATCACTTAACTCACAGAAATCTTCGTTACTCGAACTACTGCAATACAGCGAGCGCCAATACTGCCAGCTAAACAAAAGATTCAAACTACTGAAGGGACTAACTACTGATAGGCATAGTTAGCAAATGAAAGATTTTGATAGAGAACGAACAATGTATTTACCTTAGTAGTGTTCAAAAGTCATCATATATATCAATTCATGACATCAATCTTTACAAATTTCCTTTTTCTGGCGGACACACTTTCAGATCGTCCGCTTATAGTAACCTCTCAAAACTCTGGCATCTCTCTCTCCACATCCACCACTGCTGGCGGCTCACCCCCAACTGCACAACGCTACCCGCTGTTCACATCCAACTGCCCAACATTGCAATAGCGAATATTCCAACAGTGAGTCCAACCAGCCACTGACTGCACACAGCACAGTCAGTGATTTTCATACAGAGCGCTACGTGGCGTTACCAACATAAAAACCTAAACAGCCTACTTACATTGGTAGCCACAGCCCCCTCTCAGATACAAGGTACGCAAACATTTGGAAAACATTCACATACACGCACATGAGATTTACACTAGATGCAGATAGATGGGAAAAACCAATTTCGTGCTTGGAGGAGGAAGGGGGTGTAAATAAGAGACTGATGACTATTGGTTTTTAGCCTTTCAAACCCATAATTATCATTATTATTACTAGTTAGTTAAAGACTAAAACAAGCACCACATTTCCGGCTATAATTTACCGTAAACAGCACAGTCACTTACCGGATGGTTATAATTAAAGTGCAGCTACTAACGGAGGTCCAGTGTGGTCGATAATTATTGTATGGCAGTGAAACTTGGTAGATATTATAATGCGGTATTGATGTAAGCTGGAAAAAATTAGTTCTAATTTTGGCCACCAGGTGCAAATATGGCGTTCTACAGCACATCCTCGACGTCTCCAGTTCTCGTATTGAACAAATTGTGTAAGCAGCAGTTAATGATAAAATCAACATTATGTCTTTCTCACTTGTTTGTCCTCATGAAGACGTAATGTTGATTTAATTATTAACCGCCGTTTACACTATTTGTTCAATGTGACCACCGGAAACGTCGACGAGATGCTATACAGCGCCAGATTTGCACCTGGTAGCCAAAATCGAAACTAATTTCTTTTACAGTGTAAATCGGTTTCCCATTAAAGCATTAGGATGTCTACCAAGTTTCGCTGCCATGCGAAAATTACATCCCACACTACTCTGTGAGTAGCTGCACTTTAATTATAACCACCTGGTATATACCCGCTCTGAATCTATTTTCAGTGGCCAAACCCTATATGAACGTCTTCCTGTGAACGTACACTATTTCGTCATTTGTCAGTAACATGGAAAGCCGTTGCTCGTTGACATATTCCGCACTGCTGTGAATCATGGCAAGCGTCTGATTAATAGGCGCTTATAAATTTTGCTTCCTTGCTAATGGCTAAAGCGACGAACTAATTACCGTTGAAATAAAGTTTTCGTTTTAAATAAAAATTCAGCCTGATGAAGGAAAACTAATTAACTGCGCCTAAGAACTCCACGATAAAGAAGACAGTACATTGTCCATCGTGGGAATACGATATATTTTCTTTCATCTAATGCTTATTAACGAAATAAGGAAGAGCTTTTAATACTCGAAATTTGCCAATTTCATTGAAATGTGGACGGTTTCAGGCTGACTTCAGATGACCACTTATTCTGGTACTTGTGGATAGCTACATTTCGCGTTTTGTTTCCTTTAGAAACAAATACTATAACGTAAGTGTTAATTATGAACTGTTCCGGTCATTCATAAGTCATCTTCAGAAACAACAATCTTAAGATGCATCTCATGACCAGAGGGCACGCGATATGCGTTGCAATCAATGCATGTTACGCACCTCTGTTCAACATATGTTGATTATGATACATAATTTCTAAAGACGGCCAATACAAGGTCGAAACGGTCATGATTAAAAGTCTGATACTGTCGACATCCGTGAGTAGAGATATTGCTGTAAAATGTGACTATAAAACCGTTGTGTCGAATTCACTAGTGCCAGTTTATTTTCAGTATTTTCATACTTCAGTTTGTTGACGTTGTGTATGCAATGAAAACCAAATAATGCACACTACTTTCGTCGTGGCCCACCAGTGAAGCAGATTCTCGCAATATACAGGTATAAATTGACAATGGAAGTTTCATTCTGAAATGAATATCTGAAATAAAAACTTGAAAAGCCGAAATAAAGATGTGAGACATATTGATTCTTGACTGCCCGTGAGTATGACCGCAACGAGGGACGTAGCATTATGAATTCATAGAGTCCAGGAATTTAAGGCCATTCTTTGTATCCTTGATGATTTTTGTGTTATTGGCATTAGGGCGTGTTCCAAGACAACTTTCATCTACATCTACATCTACATTTAAGTGCTTGGCAGAGGGTTCATCGAACCACAATCATACTATCTCTCTACCATTCCACTCCCGAACAGCGCGCGGGAAAAACGAACACCTAAACCTTTCTGTTCGAGCTCTGATCTCTCTTATTTTATTTAGATGATCATTCCTACCTATGTAGGTTGGGCTCAACAAAATATTTTCGCATTCTGAAGAGAAAGTTGGTGACTGAAATTTCGTAAATAGATCTCGCCGCGACGAAAAACGTCTTTGCTGTAATGACTTCCATCCCAATTCGCGTATCATATCTGCCACACTCTCTCCCCTACTACGTGATAATACAAAACGAGCTGCCCTTTTTTGCAACCTTTCGATGTCCTCCGTCAATCCCACCTGGTAAGGATCCCACACCGCGCAGCAATATTCTAACAGAGGACGAACGAGTGTAGTGTAAGCTGTCTCTTTAGTGGACTTGTTGCATCTTCTAAGTGTTCTGCCAATGAAACGCAACCTTTGGCTCGCCTTTCCCACAATATTATCTATGTGGTCTTTCCAACTGAAGTTGTTCGTAATTTTAACACCCAGGTACTTAGTTGAATTGACAGCCTTGAGAATTGTACTATTTATCGAGTAATCGAATTCCAACGGATTTCTTTTGGAACTCATGTGGATCACCTCACACTTTTCGTTATTTAGCGTCAACTGCCACCTGCCACACCATACAGCAATCTTTTCTAAATCGCTTTGCAACTGATACTGGTCTTCGGATGACCTTACTAGACGGTAAATTACAGCATCATCTGCGAACAACCTAAGAGAACTGCTCAGACTGTCACCCACGTCATTTATATAGATCAGGAACAGTAGAGGTCCCAGGACGCTTCCCTGGGGAACACCTGATATCACTTCAGTTTTACTCGATGATTTGCCGTCTATTACTACGAACTGCGACCTTCCTGACAGGAAATCACGAATCCAGTCGCACAACTGAGGCCCGCAGCTTGATTAGAAGTCGCTTGTGAGGAACGGTGTCAAAAGCTTTCCGGAAATCTAGAAATACGGAATCAACTTGAGATCCCCAGTCGATAGCGGCCATTACTTCGTGCGAATAAAGAGCTAGCTGCGTTGCGCAAGAACGATGTTTTCTGAAACCATGCTGATTACGTATCAATAGATCGTTCCCTTCGAGGTGATTCATAATGTTCGAATACAGTATATGCTCCAAAACCCTACTGCAAACCGACGTCAATGATATAGGTCTGTAGTTCGATGGATTACTCCTACTACTCTTCTTAAACACTGGTGCGACCTGCACAATTTTCCAATCTGTAGGTACAGATCTATCGGTGAGCGAGCGGTTGTATATGATTGCTAAGTAGGGAGCTATTGTATCAGCGTAATCTGAAAGGAACCTAATCGGTATACAATCTGGACCTGAAGACTTGCCCGTATCAAGCGATTTGAGTTGCTTCGCAACCCCTAAGGTATCTACTTCTAAGAAACTCATGCTAGCAGCTGTTCGTGTTTCACGTTGTGTTTCGTAATACCAGAGAAATCATCAGAGGCTATGAAAACTCAGATAATGGTTCCAAACTTAAAGAAGCCGGACCAATATGGTTGTTTTGAGGTTCTGTGATAAGTACACGGAGTGAGGCTTGCGCGGAGACGAAATATGTTGAGATGTCTGCGGAGCCCAAGACATTTCAGATAGTTGCTCCCGTCCATTGGCTTCGCCAACTCACAACCAAACTGTTGCATACGAGCCTAATCTAGACCTAGGAATGAAATAGAGATCAGTCTGTCACCTCAAGCAGGTTTCCTGTCTTTCACATTCGTTGGTTTTTCCAACTCACAAGCAAAGTATCTCATTCCACTCTAAACCAGACAACATCTGAAGACGGGCAAACTAACCCGAAACAGGTAAAGGCAAACAAATTATTGTAAAAAACAGATTGGTCGCAGTTTTCGAAGCATATAACACTTTCCAGTAATATGTGACGTAGACTACAATAGGCTCTGCTGCAGTGCTGGTATGGAAACAAATTTTTAGCGTGCGAAAAGGTGCTTATCCCAGAAAGAACCATAGGCACTGTTTCTTTCCAGAAGAGCCACTCTGCACAAGCGTTTCAACCACGTTTAAGTTCGAAACTATTATCTGAATCTTTATAGGATCCGATAATGTCTCATGCATTAGTAGGCGAAACGTTAGTAACATACGAGGTGTGATGATAAAGTAAGGGCAATTTTTATTTTTCTTAAAGAATCCTTACTTATTCATTAACATCAACTTTTTACTCTTAAAAGTAATCTCTCTCACTTGTACAATGAAGCGCCAAAGAAAACTTGTATCGGCATGCGTATTCAAATACAGAGATATATAAATGGGCAGAATACGGCGCTGCGCTCGGCAACGCCTGTATAAGACTGCAAGTGTCTGCCGCAGTTGTTACATCGGTTACTGCTGCTGCAATGGTAGGTCATCAAGATTCAGGTGTGTATCAACGTGGTGTTACAGTCGGTGCACGAGAGATGGGACACAGCATCTCCGAAGTAGCGATGAAGTAGGGGTTTTCTTTCATTACCATTTCACGAACGTAGCGTGAATCTCAGGAATCCGGTAAAACATCAAATTTCCGACATCGCTGCGACCGGAAAAAGATGCTGCAAGAAAGGGACCGACGACTGGAGAGAATCGTTCAACGTGACACAAATGCAGCCCTTACGCAAAATGTTGCAGATTTCAATGTTGAACCATCAACAACGAAACATAATCGTTATGGGCTTTCGGAGCACTGTGCACATAATACAATATGGCAACCTTGCAGCGTGTGAATGAACGTCGATTATCGCATTTTACGTGGATATTCAGGATAGTAACAGTATGTCCGGGGACTGGGTGTTTGTGTTGTCCTCATCATTTATTTATCATTCATGAAAGTGGGGAGACTGGACTGTATTAAGATTGTGAATTTGTACGGGCACTGATAACCGCGCTGTTGAGCGCCACACAAACCAAACATCATCATCATCAACACTGACAGTCTGGTAGTCGTTTGTTTGATATTAGCACATCTCGAATCTATTGTATTAGAACTGGCTTAAGAGTTTTGAAGAATTTTGTGTTCTTGAATTCAGTTATCTCATTAATAGTATTACATACATATGCTGTTTTATGAATGAAAGTTTTCATTTCTTCCATGATACCCATTTTTCTTGTTTTTCCGATTTTGGCAATGTTTCAAGCGTGTCTTCGATTTTCAAAGGTCTTTAAAGTGTGTTGCTACTGCTGATTTGTTACATTTATCCAGTCTGTAGCAGTCTAATTGTTCCATAAACCTACAACAACCTAAGTAGGCAGCTTGTTTACAATATAAAACCACCAGATACAGATTTGGAATTTCCAAAATTTACCTGCAACCAATGCAACAAGTATTATATCTTTCAAACAGGCAGAAATTTTTCAATTATAATTAAAGAACATACAGACTGGTAGAGACTGGATAAATGGATGAAATTAGCAGTAGCAACAAAACATTAAAGACACAGACCACCGTTTGGAAATTGAAGACAGCCTTGAAATTTTGTACAAAATCAGAAAAAGCAAAAGAACAGATATAACGGAAGGAGTATATAGAGGGTTTATACAAGGGCGATGTACTTGAGGACAATATTATGGAAATGGAAGAGGATGTAGATGAAGACGAAATGGGAGATAAGATACTGCGTGAAGAGTTTGACAGAGCACTGAAAGACCTAAGTCGAAACAAGGCCCCGGGAGTAGACAACATTCCATTAGAACTACTGATGGCCTTGGGAGAGCCAGTCATGACAAAACTCTGCCACCTGGTGAGCAAGATGTATGAGACAGGCGAAATTCCCTCAGACTTCAAGAAGAATATAATAATTCCAATACCAAAGAAAGCAGGTGTTGACAGATGTGAAAATTACCGAACTATCAGTTTAATAAGTCAAGCTGCAAAATACTAACGCGAATTCTTTACAGACGAATGGAAAAACTGGTAGAAGCGGACCTCGGGGAAGATCAGTTTGGATTCCGTAGAAATGTTGGAACACGTGAGGCAATACTAACCTTACGACTTATCTTAGAAGAAAGATTAAGAAAAGGAAAACCTACATTTCTAGCATTTGTAGACTTAGAGAAAGCTTTTGACGATGTTAACTGGAATACTCTCTTTCAAATTCTGAAGGTGGCAGGGGTAAAATACAAGGAGCGAAAGGCTATTTACAATTTGTACAGAAACCAGATGGCAGTTATAAGAGTCGAGGGGCATGAAAGGGAAGCAGTGGTTGGGAAAGGAGTGAGACAGGGTTGTAGCCTCTCCCCAATGTTATTCAATCTGTATATTGAGCAAGCAGTAAAGGAAACAAAAGAAAAATTCGGAGTAGGTATTAAAATTCATGGAGAAGAAGTAAAAACTTTGAGGTTCGCCGATGACATTGTAATTCTGTCAGAGACAGCAAAGGACTTGGAAGAGCAGTTGAACGGAATGGACAGTGTCTTGAAAGGAGGATATAAGATGAACATCAACAAAAGCAAAACGAGGATAATGGAATGTAGTCAAATTAAATCGGGTGATGCTGAGGGGATTAGATTAGGAAATGAGACACTTAAAGTAGTAAAGGAGTTTTGCTATTTAGGGAGTAAAATAACTGATGATGGTCGAAGTAGAGAGGATATAAAATGTAGACTGGCAATGGCAAGGAAATCGTTTCTGAAGAAGAGAAATTTGTTAACATCGAGTATAGATTTAAGTGTCAGGAAATCGTTTCTGAAAATATTTGTATGGAGTGTAGCCATGTATGGAAGTGAAACATGGTCGATAACTAGTTTGGACAAGAAGAGAATAGAAGCTTTCGAAATGTGGTGCTACAGAAGAATGCTGAAGATAAAGTGGGTAGATCACGTAACTAATGAGGAGGTATTGAATAGGATTGGGGAGAAGAGAAGTTTGTGGCACAACTTGACTAGAAGAAGGGATCGGTTGGTTGGATATGTTCTGAGGCATCAAGGGATCACAAATTTAGCATTGGAGGGCAGCGTGGAGGGTAAAAATCGTAGAGGGAGACCAAGAGATGAATACACTAAGCAGATTCAGAAGGATGTAGGTTGCTGTAGGTACTGGGAGATGAAGAAGCTTGCACAGGATATAGTAGCATGGAGAGCTGCATCAAACCAGTCTCAGAACTGAAGACCACAACAACAACAACAACAGGAAATTTTCATTCATAATACAAAATATGGAGATAATATTCTTAATAAGATAACCGGATATAAGAACTCAAAATTCTTCAGTACTCTTAAGCCAGTTCTAATGCAGTTGGTTTAAGATGTGACACTATGAAGCAGACGGCTACCATACTGTCAGTGTTGCGAATATCGATATAAAATGCGATAGTCGATACTCATTCAGATGCTGCAAGGCCGCCAAACTGTGTGAGTGTATAGTGTTTACACGTATTTAGAAAAACTTGTGCAGTGAATTATGTAAAGAAATACTGCCAAAAGAAATAGTGCAATAGCGTAATGTGTCACAACAATTTCGCCAGTGTAGCAATGATGCAAATAAAGCTTTGAGACGCTACAACTGTAAGCATAGTAATAACATCCAAAAACCAAGAACTAAGTGGTGTAATTGTAGATGATGTTTTTCACGAAATTATTCAGTGGTTCTCAGCAAACGGACTCTCTTGAAATTTTGATAAAACACAGTATATACAGTTCCGTACAGTAAATGGCACAACTCCAGTAATAAATATAGACTTTGAACAGAAGTCTGTAGCTAAGGTAGAATTTGCAAAAGTTTTAGGTGTGTCCATTGGTGAGAGGTTAAACTGGAAGCAACACATTGATGGTCTGCTGAAACGTCTAAGTTCAGCTACGTATGCTATTAGGGTTATTGCAAATTTTGGTGATAAGAATCTCAGTAAATTAGCTTACTATGCCTACTTTCATTCACTACTTTCGTATGGCATCGTATTCCGGGGTAATTCATCGTTGAGTAGAAAAGTATTCATTGCTCAAAAACGTGTAATCAGAATAATTGCTGGAGCCCACCCACGGTCATCCTGCAGACATCTATTTAAGGATCTAGGGATCCTCACAGTAACCTCACAGTGTATATATTCACTTATGAAATTTGTTGTTAATAATCCAGCCCAGTTCAAAAGTAATAGCAGTGTGCATAGCTATAACACCAGGATAAAGGATGATCTTCACTATGCAGGGTTAAATCTGACTTTGGCACAGAAAGGGGTAAATTATGCTGCCACAAAAGTCTTTGGTCGCCTACCAAACCGCATCAAAAGCCTGACAGATAGCCAACTAACATTTAAAAATAAGTTAAAAGAATTTCTAGATGACAACTCCTTCTACTCATTGGCTGAATTTTTAGATATAAATTAAGGGGGGGGGCAAAAAAAAAGGAAAAAACAGCTTCAACATTAGTGTCATGCAATATTTTGTGTAATGTAATATTTTGTACAGACATCTTTTATTAACAGACACGTTCCACATCATTACGAAGTGTCGTATTCATGATCTATGGAACAAGTATTAGTCTAATCTAGTGAACAACTGTCAGATAGCAAACTGTACCACACGATTTTCGGACCATAACAACTCATGTAAGGCTATCTGCATCGCACACAGACTGTGGTGTCAATCATAATCAACGAGACACGACTCCACACCAGCAGAGGACATCACTGGACATCAGCTTTTGGCCGACCACTGCTCTCACGTATGTCCAAGTACATCACCAGCCACACCAGCAGCGAACAATAAACAAAAAAATCCATGTTATCTGATTTTGTCCGTTACAAACGGTTTTTGCGAAAACCTGCGAGTATGAAAACTAACTAAAAAGCAAACTAAGCTTCTCCCGAACAGGCCATGAAGGCCCAACGGTACAGACCGGCCGCCGTGTCATCCTCAGCTCACAGGCGTCACTGGATGGGTATATGGAGGGGCATGTTGTCAGCACACCGCTCTCCCGCCCGTATGTCAGTTTCCGAGACCGAAGCCGCTACTTCTCAATCAAGTAGCTCCTCAGTTTGCCTCGCAAGGGTTGAGTGCATCCCGCTTGCCCACACCGTTCGGCAGACCGGATGGTCACCCTTCCAAGTGCTAGCCCAGCCAGACAACGCTTACCTTCGGTGATCTGACGGGAACCGGTGTCACCACTGCGGCAAGACCGTTGGCGTGAAAACAATGTGTTTGTTTATAAATAACTTTTCTCCTAACAGTCACTGTTTTTTTTTCATTCATATTTTACACGATACGTTTCTAAAAGTGATTCTCATTTTCAAGAGCGTTTTCTCCCAGTAAAATGCCATGTTTACACAACGTTTCTGATTTGTAATGTTCTGCTTTGTTTTGTTGACTTTACTGCAATATATAAAAAGCCTCCAACTCTAGTTATCGATTTCTGTATGTAGTTAGTGGCGAAATTTGGAAGTAATAGTACTTATAGTTTTCTTATGGTCCATTTGTGCAGTCTCTCGTACAGGTTAAACATCACACACAATTTTATTCACATTACAGAAAATATGAAGATAAAATGTTAAACGAAAAACTTGAAAGTGAATTGGTGAATTTCTTTTGGTGTTTTGACAGCATACTTGAATAGAAATAGTAACACATAGAAATAAGCACTATTGTAAAATAGATATAATCACATTATGATCCAGAGTGTTAAGATAAATACCCTCTGTACAAAAGCATATCATACTTTGTGCAAGGCCTGTAAATTATCTCTATCGAATACATCTAAAAATAGTTTGAAGCCATATTGACCTTCAATCGACTGTGACTGTTTAAAAAATATAAAATAGCTTTCAAATACCGCTACCTGTCGCAAAATTTGTTGACAACTAAATTATTTATTTAGCGACATGTTTCGAGGTGTTACCTCATCATCAAGCTATATTAGCATTACAAAACCATTTAATACAAGTGTATACAGAAAGTAAAGTTTCTTTACGTGACTACTGTGATCATCCTGTGGAAAGAGAGAAGGATAAACTAGTAACAGGCAAAGTCACTTTGTATACTGGACTTCCGTTCACACGAAAACATTTATAAAACGATCACTCAGTTTGTTCTTGTGGTGTGGCAATTTCTTGTGATGTGCTGAGGTACTGTTGTTTCCATGGCTCTCTTGGACTTCTTCACCGTTGTTCACAAACTTCACAGGTATGTCTTTAAAGCACGGTGCACAAAAGAAATCACCGTTGCGTAAAACAAGATGACAGTGAAAATTTGGCAAGTTTCGATTTGACTATCGATTTGTCGATCTCGGTTTTGTCAGCAGCAATGTCTTCTGCATGACCTGCTGTCGTACCAGTTGATCCATAATGATGTTGGTTGCAACGACATAGCCAACAGGGGGGGGGGGGGGAGTGATCCCGACCCCTCCAACCCTCCCCCCTTTTACCTAAACGAAATTACACACCTAGCTGCTGTGTAATGAAATTGGAAGCTATAAGGGGCGATCAAAAAGTTTCGATTTGAAGGGTCGAAGATTTCTGTCGAAGAAGAATATGCACCAGGCAGTTGCAGACTTCTTTACACAGCAGGACACGGTGTATTATCAAACGATTATCTTCAACCTGTTGCGTCGGTGAGGTGATTGCCTCAACACTCACAGCCATTTTGCCTGAGTGATATTCCAGTTCTGCACTGTACAGCCTTCAAATGGAAACTTCTTGATTTCCCCTTGCATTTTGACTTTCAATCATTCGACGAAACAGGGATACGCGCTACTGAGAAGCAACAAGGCTACCGGTAGTTTTAGTAGAATTACACTATCGATGTATCGATAGCACTATCGGTTTAACTTGTCCCAAGTTCAGCCAAAACCAACTGTTGTACATTGGCCCTATTTGAGTTCAGTTTTTATTTTGTTGATCAGTGCAGTTCTTACCTGCAGTTTAATGTAATGCAACTGCTGCCGTTTATTATTTTTGTGTTGTGTGCTATTTTGGTAGTTTCTAATTACGGATACGTTTGTAACAAGAAACAATAAAAACCGATTTTGATTCGCCCGCTACTGCACACTACTATAATAGTTTAAGGGGCTCCGGAAAGGCTCAAAATCATGAAAAGTTCAATTTTTACTTTTTTGCGTTTTCTGAATCTGCAGACTATTACCTTTTAATAGATATATAATTTATTCAATTCTGAAGACTACAACTATTTTTAAAATTTTTTTGAAATGTGTTCTACATGGGCGTGACCCACTGTGGCGCTGTTAAACTGCTGTCAAATGGTGTTATTATTAACGTCCGTGTTCGTCAGGTACATTTTAGTGATGTGAGATAAAGTATGTGTTGTGGCTAACCTGTGATGGTTCAATATATATCGCTGGTGTGATTGTCGATTGTTTCATGTTTATTTACTCTGTCGTTATCTCGAAAATATTCGTAATTAATTCTGTTTCTTGAGTCTCTGTTTTGTTGAAGTATAATAATGAGTAAAAGTAAAGTTATTAGAAATCCTCTGAAGGCTTTTAAGAAAAGGAGAAATGTTGGAAATCCAAAGGTATGTGTTATTACTGTAAACAATAAAGACGATGAAAATCCCCAACATGGCTTGTGTCCCAAAGAAGAAGACAGTTGGTGTAAATATAACAAAGGATTGTTAACTGGTGAAGTGTACACTCATAAGCATAGTCTTCCTCATGCAATAATGGAGGTGATAAAACCTATTTTCAGAGACTTAGCAGCACCTGAACTGTTGAAAAAGTGTATTCACGGAAAAACTCAAAACCCCAATGAAAGTGTAAATAGTGTTATATGGTCGAGAATCCCCAAGACTGTATTTGTTGGAATAGAAACACTTCACTTTGGTGTGTATGATGCTGTTGCGACTTTCAATGATGGCAACATTGTAAGGTGCAAGGTATTTAGAAACATGGGAATGAAGATAGGTTCTAACATGGTACGAGCGATGCTTGCTTTAGACAAGGAACGCCTTCGGGCTGCAGACAGGGCTGTAAAGAGTCTAGAAATACAAGCAAGAGTAAACAGGAGGAGGAACAAGAGGAAGCTGGAGGAGGAGTTTGTAGAGGATGAAGATAATCCATCCTATGGACCTGGAATGCACTAAAAAGTTAATCCAATCTTTGTCGCTCGATTCCCAAAACTTTTATTTTCTCATACTAATTACATGTTTTCTAAGGATCTTCCAAACATACTTGTTTCAAACTTTCAGTAAATGTTACACAGTACCTTCTGCATAATTTAACACAGCCTTTTTCCAAAAAAACTGTATATTTTTGAATATATAAATAAAAAATGCAAAAAATGTTGTGAATTTTCATTACAATTGAAAAAAAATCATCTTTAATAACTGAACTAAAATTTTGTAAAATCCCTGTGTTAAGTTGTAGCCCATATTCCAATAAATAATCTGTAAAAAGTTCAACTTCCTACCTCAAATACTTTGTGAGGAAAGATCGTTATTTTAACATTGCAAGTATAGGGCGTTCCGGAGCCCCTTAATCATCCATCTGTAGCAGATTAATGTCAGTACTGGCGTCGTTATTTGGAGACTGGTAGAACTTAGGGATTGATGCATTTCATTATTTCACAAGGCAGCGGAGAGGTGAATATCATTGCAAATAATATTAAACTAAAATTAGTGCATACAAATACACATGGATTTGCCTGTATCGCCCAGAAATCTCGTTGATCAACAAAAATATCGCCCAAACGGCGATGGTTGCATTCCTTTAAAAAATTTGCTCAAAATTCTGTCTTATCAGTCCAAATCTGGTCATCCAGGCGGTACTCGATTATTAAAAGCGGTTCCGACACGGAACGACGTGGAGGGGTTTGCGGAGAGCAGGAGGGGTATATGTTGGGAATACGTTTTATAAGTCTTTCGTTCCTAAAATATTTTTTCAGTGGGCTGCTTGAATTTGTCCGAGCCGACTGCGCCCTGCAGTCCTCCCCCCCCCCTTTTCTTCCAGAATCTATTTACTCTTGTAATATTATTATAACTAAGCCCACTAATTCCCTGCGCAATTAAATCTTAAAATACATGTATTCGTGCACTATCAAATGACGAATCATGCACAATCAGAGAAAGAACATGCAGTATAATAATTACACCTTTTGGGGTGATGCGTTCATTTTCTTTTTTTTGAAAACAATGTACAACAACCAGTTTTTTCATATTCTCCACCTACCGGGGTATCTCTGCGCCTTGAGATGCTGAGTTGGCAATCTCCGGATTCGGGAGACGAGGTGGTTCGACCCCATTCGTCGACAACCGTGAAAACTGTTTTCTGTGGTTTCCCATGTTCAATTCAGGCAAATGCTGGTGTTTGTCACTTACTTTAGGCCACAGCCAATTCCTTCCGAACTTCTTTCCTTCCTGTCACATCCCGATTTCCTTAAAGAAGCAGCCTGTGTGCTTAAATGAAAAGGGCTGCATCGAGTAGAACATCCCTTCGGAGACTCCTCACACTAAAAGCCTTATTTACATTGGGGAGGCGGGCAAGCTAACGTGATTTTGCGTTATGTTTCTGTGCATAAAGCCGGCTCACTTGTGAAATGTCTTCAAGTATTACTATAAGAATGATGTTCTATTGTGAAATGTCTTATTTGTAATATCCTTGGAACAGCTAGTTCAACTGCACAACTCTAATGTATTTGTATATAAACGTCATATAAACGACAATATATGTTGTACATCGTAGAGCAGTTTATTAATATCAAAAACGATATAACCATATTATCATGGATGAATACAAACTCATTTATGAGGTCGCATACATTGGAAGTCGAGTTGAAATTAATGCTTGAATCAATGTTAAGATCCTAAAACTGTAGCTCATAATATCTGGGTATTCCGTTTTGTTTTATAAATAAATTTGATTGCTGCAGTTGACTACCTAGATAGTAACTTTAAAAAAAGTTCTTGATCACTTAAGGTAATTGAAGACTTGTAGTGAAATGAATGATAATTTAATAAAACTTGAGACTGAATTGAGGAACTTGGGATGCTATGATGTGCTGAATAAATTCTGAGTTAGTTTCAGATAAGTAGTTAATTTCAGTACGACTGTAACAAAATGATATCTATTGTGAAAAAAGACTTGAAACCTTTTAACTTAATACGCTGTTCAACCCAACGTTAAGATTCTTCTGCTCTACGGTACTGAACTTTGTATTAGAAGCTGTCTTTTGTTAACAAGGAAGCAATACAATACATTCGAATTGTAATTCATTTGGTAATAGAGTGAAGTTACCATTTGCGAAATAAAGAAAGATTTTACTTATTTTATCCAGAGTTGTCCGTGTTTCTTCCGTGGCTGTATTACCTTCGTAAAATAAAGAATCGTCTTCGGTCACAATCGTGATCGAATTTCAGTGCACGATGCATTTCGAGCCCTGAGGGTTCATCTTCATGTGCTTCAGCAGTATACGTAAATTCTTTTTACTTTTCGGAGATTTAGATAAGTAACTTATCTTTTGGATTTGCAGCTCTTCTGTGTTTTCCGTGTTTGCAGTTAAAATTATTGGATAAAAGTTCCGCCTTTTATGCAATGTGTGCAGTGCCTTCAGAAACTAAGAGAAGAAGGATCACAAGAAAACGTGAGTAATAATAAACATATACGCAATACATTTTGCCACACCAAAATCGAGTTTTTTTTTAAATCAAGGGATGTGGTAACTCGCTGATAAAATTCACATTTACATCGTTTGGTTTGAAGATGACAAGCTACCTTTGCATGACAGCATACGGTTGGTCCTGCAAAACCATGTAATGTAAAATCACGGCAAGGACAAAAACTGTCTTCAGGCCTCATTTTGATAGATCAGTTACAATCTAAAATATGTTCACTTTCTACAGTTTTCAATAAACAGAAACCCACTGATGACGGCACAGAGGTGCTCAAACATGTTTGGGTAACAAGAAAAAACAGTGTTTATGCGTAAAAGGCGGAACCTATATCCAAAGATTTAGGTTAATTCTGGTCCTGGCATATTACAATGCGGCGCATTGGGAATATAATTTTACAAAATTAAGACAAGTCGAAAACTAACAGACTGTTTCCAGCAGTGGAAACATGGTTTTGAAGCACTGTACGAGTAAACACGATGATGTGTATTTATACGCTTACATATATGTGCATGTAAACTTGATTACTCATACTGTGCTTCTAAACCATGTACCCACTACTAGAAACAGTAAGTTATCTTTCGATTTGTCTTAGTTTAGTAAACTTATATACAAAATTTACCGCTTTGTAATATACCATTGCAATCTTACCAGGGCCAGAATTAACCTAAATCTGAGAAAAACTGATGTAGACTATTAAAGCACTTGAAGATGAGTCCCAGGGCTGGAGCTACATCGTACATGGAAAAAAAATTACGATTAAGACTGAAGGCGGTTCTTTGTTTTACAAAAGGACTATTTAATTCTGCCTTTGAATATTTCATATTACATGTTATTCTTTTTTAAGAGAAGCTTCTCCTGCTTAATTTCATAGATCAAATTCTGTTTGTATGAAAGTTTTCAAAAGTAAAAGATTGCATATAAAATTAATAAATAAATCAATGTGTTTCCAGAATAGGATGAAAAACATGAGCCTTTTTAAGGTCCTCTTTAACAAATCGGACCCCCCTCCCCTTTTGAGAAAATCCTGGCTACGCCCTTGATGGTTGGCATAATATATTACAAAGTGTGCGACGGTGACAGTTTTATAATAAAAATGACAGAATAAATACTTTTTATTTTCAGATTGGAAAGATATTACTGTGATATATAATATTTATAACCTTGACGTCATGCACTTACTATTTTAAGAGTACTGAATTGAAAGTCGTAAAGAAGAGTGAATTTTTGAACTCCGTCACTTTATTTAGGATCTCGTTTTTTGACTTATGGCAATGGATGAATATTTCCATTTCTTCCAAGACGTCCATTCTCTATCTCTTTTACAAAGTATGTAGTACTTTGAGGTCTTTGTCTGTTGGAACACTGTGCCCTGGCTTCATTTATATGTTTTGTTATAGCTGCCTTCTTAGCTTTATCCAGTCTGAAACAGTCAATCTTCCAGTTTGGCCAATGTAGTATTTGTTGCAATGACTACAGGTAATTTTGTAAGTTCCTTATTTGCTCAGTTTCTCTGCAGGTTGTGTGATGTGAGGGGGCATTTTCTTTCTTAAGTGGTTGTTAGTGCAAAAGTGACATCTGTGTTTTTAAAACAGCTAGGCTATTTTGTCTGAGATGACTGCTAAAACTCCTAAATAGGTTTTTGTTTGCTGTGTGGGGCAGCAATAATAGCTATTTTTTTCTTTTATTTTTGCTTATGCGTTGTGAAAATTCATTTATTTTATGTTCATGATAGCCATTGCTGTGTGCATTGTATTTTGTAATGTTTATTTCTGCCTCATAGTCAGCAACATTAAGTGGGAATTCCTGTGCTTTGTTTAAGAAGGATCTGAATGCAGCATCTTTATGTGAGTTTGGGTGTGTGGCAGACTTGTTGATGACAGTATCTGTGTTTGTTGGCTTTCTGTGTACGTTTATGTTCAGAGTCTAGTTCGTGTTGGATAAAGTCATGTCTAAAAATTTATTTTGTTATCCCTCTGGTGTTCTCTGCTGAAATGTACGTTACTGTGTAGTTACTCAACCTGTTTAACTGAGTTTCATTTCTTCATTAGTTCCATTATATACAGGGTGGTCCATTGATCGTGACCGGGCCAAATATCTCAAGAAATAAGCGTCAAACGAAAAAACTACAAAGAACGAAACTTGTCTAGTTTGAAGGGGGAAACCAGATGGCGCTATGGTTGGCCCGCTAGATGGCGCTGCCATAGGTCAAATATCAACTGGGTTTTTTTAAAATAGGAACCCCCATTTTTATTACATATTCGAGTAGTACGTAAAGAAATATGAATGTTTTAGTTGGACCACTTTTTTCGCTTTGTGATAGATGGCGCTGTAATAGTCACAAACATGTAGCTCACAATTTTAGACGAACAGTTGGTAACAGGTAGGTATTTTAAATTAAAATACAGAACGTAGGTACGTTTGAACATTTTATTTCGGTTGTGGCAATGTGATACATGTACCTTTGTGAACTTATCATTTCTGAGAACGCATGCTGTTACAGCGTGATTACCAGTAAATACCACATTAATGCAATAAATGCTCAAAATGATGTCCGTCAATCTCAATGCATTTGGCAATACGTGTAACGACATTCCTCTCAACAACGAGTAGTTCTCCTTCCGTAACGTTCGCACACGCATTGAAATGCACTGACGCATGTTGTCAGGAGTTGTCGGTGGATCACGATAGCAAATATCCTTCAACTTTCCCCACAGAAAGAAATCCGAGGACGTCAGATCCGGTGAACGTGTGGGCCATGGTATGGTGCTTCGACGACGACCAATCCACCTGTCATGAAATATGCTATACCGCTTCAACCGCACGCGAGGTATGTGCCGTACATCCATCATGTTGGAAACACATCGCCATTCTGTAATGCAATGGAACATCTTGTAGTAACATCGGTAGAACATTACGTAGGAAATCAGCATACATGGCATCATTTAGATTGCCATCGATAAAATGGGGGCCAATTATCCTTCCTCCTATAATGCCGCACCATACATTAACCCGCCAAGGTCGCTGATGTTCCACTTGTCGCAGCCATCGTGGATTTTCCGTTGCCCAATAGTGCATATTATGCCGGTTTACGTTACCGCTGTTGGTGAATGACGCTTCGTCGCTAAATAGAACGCGTGCAAAAAAATCTGTCATCGTCCCGTAATTTCTCTTGTGCGCAGTGGCAGAACTGTACACGACGTTCAAAGTCATCGCCATACAGTTTTGGCGCATAGAAATATGGTACGGGTGCAATCGATGTTGATGTAGCATTCTCAACACCGACGTTTTTGAGATTCCCGATTCTCGCGCAGTTTGTCTGCTAATGATGTGCGGATTAGCCGCGACAGCAGCTAAAACACCTACTTGGGCATCATCATTTGTTGCAGGTCGTGGTTGACGTTTCACATGTGGCTAAACACCTCCTGTTTCCTTAAATAACGTAACTATCCGGCGAACGGTGCGGACACTTGGATGATGTCGTCCAGGATACCGAGCAGCATACATAGCACACGCCCGTTGAGCATTTTGATCACAATAGCCATACATCACACGATATCGACCTTTTCCGCAATTGGTAAACGGTCCATTTTAACACGGGTAATGTATCACGAAGCAAATACCGTCCGCACTGGCGGAATGTTACGTGATACCACCTACTTATACGTTTGTGACTATAACCCCGAAAGAGTGGTTCGGTGTGGGGTGGCGGAGGCGTGAAGTGGACCGCGGTAGTCGTCGTGGGGTTGTGGACCACTGCGGCTGCGCCAGGCACGGAGCCTCTCCGTCGTTTCTAGGTCCCAGGTTAACATACAATACAATACAGCTGTTATTATGCGAAGTCTCAGTTCATTCATTGGTGTTGGTAACGGAGACACATAAGCACAATCTTTTATAAACCCTCACCAGAAATAATCACATACTGTCAGGTGCGGTGACCTTGGAGGCCAATAATGTCAGGCTGAATCATTTGGTCCAGTGCGACCATCGTTCCGTAATCCTTTGATTTAAAAATTCCTGCATTACTCTGGCGGTGCCCCATCCTGCTGGTAAATGGAATTGTTCGAATCATTCTCCAACTGTGGGAAAAGAAAGTTCTCAAGCATATCGAGATATATGCTTCCTGTAATGATATTCTCGTCAAAGAAAAATGGATCATACACCTTTTCCTGTGAAACTGCAAAAACACATTGTCAGCTTCACGAAGAGAGTGCACTTGCTGAGTTTTGTATGGTTACATGTGCAAACGTCGACGCTACACACGCCAGACGGATATCGGAGGCATATTGAGCTGCCGAGCTGCACGACGAACTCGGGGACAATCCGGCGATTTGTCTTTACAAAAACAACCTGTTTCTCGGAATTGTTCATGCCATCGCCTAATGCTCTGTGCTGTAGGAGAATGCACAGCGTACCTAGTTCGAAAGTCACGCTGAACAGTTATTACTGACCCGCACTGCGCAAAACGTAGAACACAAAACGCTTTCCATGGTTCCTACATAATTTTTATTAGTACTGAACTGGGCGCACACTGTTGCCATCAAGCGGGAACCATGTAAAACTCGAGAGTTTGCTATTTCCAACAGTACGTTGTTTACGCACGTATCTAAAACAGCATAATAGTTATGATTTTTTTAATCGGATGATTCTTTTTGTTACACCCTAGATATTGCAGAAAGTCAACAAAACAGAACAGAACCTTACACATCAATAACATTTCGGAAATATGGGATAGTACACAGAGATGGTTCAAATGGCTCAGAGCGCTATGCGACTTAACTTCTGAGGTCATCAGTCCCCTAGAACTTAGAACTACTTAAACCTAACTAACCTAAGGACATCACACACATCCATACCCGACGCAGGATTCGAACCTGCGACCGTAGCGGTCGCTCGGCTCCAGACTGTAGCGCCTAGAACCGCACGGCCACTCAGGCCGGCAGTACACAGAGAAAACGCACTTGAAAATGGGAATCTTTTCCCAAAACGTGTCGTGTAAAATATGAATAAAAGAAAATCGTGACTGGTAGCAGAAACGTTATTTATAAATAAGTCCTATGTTAATTTAGTATAAGACATTCTTTATGAAACAATTTTGAAACAATTTTGTATAAAAGCCTGAAGATAAGCAGAAGAAGCTCGAAACGCGTTGTAAGATGTTAAGTTAAACATAAAACAAGTCAGAGCGTATGGTAGCAGAAACTATTAATCAGTAATTAACACTTGCCACTTCTTGCGTTTCACTATTTCGTAAGCTTATTTTTATGGATTGTGGACTACGCAGATTTAAATAAATGTGGGTAGATTTCTGCTTCAGATTTGCATTTGGACTGATGAAAACAGCAACAACCAAAGTTCATTTGAGTGCGACAGGCTTGTAAGATGTGAGCGTGGCACGGTACACGTAGCAGCGAGGTGGCCACGCGATGCTGGACCGTGGAGCGGCTAAGCCGAGCGCAGGTCAGCGACCTCGCGTGATTTACGGCCCGCTGAGCGCCTGAGCGCAGGTTTCTGCGAATGCCTTTGTGGCAGCATTAGCGGACCACCGCCGGGATCCCGCCTGGGCCCTCTTTGTCGCATTTGTGGCCAGGACGTAGCCAGCCAAGGGTTGCTCGCCCAGCCGCCTCTCTCTGCCATTTGCGTTTCCGCGTTCTCTGCTGAAAGCATTCGTCACGCTCCCAGTCCACTGCCCTCAGCTCTGAGGCTAGTCGTCCTGAGAAAGCCGCCCCGCACTGGTTCTGAAGCTTCGCATCGCAGCATTTGTAACTTGATCCTGACTATCCCTGACGTTCGAACGTGAGTTCTGGAGCGTATCAAACGAACCAATGAGATGAATTTCAGTTGCACGAAACCAATAGCATCTAAACACTCTAAAAATCCTGCAAAGCCAGTAAAACAAGTAACAAGTCTAGTTGATTTGAGTTATATGTCATCACGCAATGGTTCAAGGCATGTTTACGAGATGTGATAAAAAGTAACGGAATTTTTTTTAATTTTGTGGGCTTTATATATCCAATTTTTTTCAAACATTCGATTTTTTATCATTTTTGTACACAGGTTTCTGATGTTTTAGGTTTTATGTTGGTAACGCCACGTAGCGCTCTATATGAAAATCACTGACTGTGCTGTGTGCAGTCTGTGGCTGGTTTGCATTGTTGGAATTTGCTATTGTAGTGTTGGGCAGTTGGCTGTTAACAGCGCGTAGCGTTGCGCAGTCGGAGGTGAGCCGCCAGCAGTGGTGGATGTGGGGAGAGAGATGGCAGAATTTTAAGAGCGGACGTGTGTCCGCCAGAAACAGTAAATTTGTAGTACTGGATATCATGAACTGATATATATATATATATATATATATATATATATATATATATATATATATATATATAATGACTTTTGAACACTATTAAGGTAAATACATTGTTTGTTCTCTATGAAAATCTTTCATTTGCTAACTATGCCTATCAGTAGTTAGTGCCTTCAGTAGTTTGAATCTTTTATTTAGCTGGCATTAGTGGCGCTCGCTGTATTGCAGTAGTTCGAGTAACGAAGATTTTTGTGAGGTAAGTGATTCATGAAAGGTATAGGTTATTGTTAGTCAGGGCCATTCTTTTGTAGAGATTTTTGAAAGTCCGATTGCGTTGCGCTAAAAATATTGTGTGTCAGTTTAGTGTTGATCAGCATAGGTAAAGAGCGAAATGTCTGAGTACGTTCAGTTCTGTTCAGCTGTTTGAAAATCAAATAATGTAAGAGGTATATCAGCACAGTAGTTCATTAATTTTTCTAAGAGGACGTTTCAATGTATATTTGTATTTTCAGCTGTTTTTAATATCTATATTATTCTTGACAACCGAAAAGGTTAAATGTGTTTTCGGACGCTCGACGAATTATTTCTTTCAAAAAAGGTGGATCAAATGATTTGCATTGAATGATGTTTGAAAAATGGAATAAAGTGCAGCACCGCTTTCGAAATGTTGACTGTGGTTTTTGGCGAATCTGCTATGGGCAAGACACTAATTTACGAGTGGCATAAACGTTTCAAAGTGGGTAAAGAAGACTCTAAAGACTACGACCGGCCTGGACGCCCTAGCACACCAATAACTAACGAAAATGTGGAAGAAGCAAATAAAAAGCTTCTGGAAAATCCCCGAACTACCATCAGAGAGGTTGCTGATGATGTCGGCGTATCCTTTGGCTCATACCAAGCAATTTTTTCAGACTTTTTGGGCATGAAACGTCTAGCAGCGAAATTTGTTCAGAAATTGTTGAATTCCGATCAAACATGATGTCGTGCAGACATCGCTCAGACATTGTTGAATGAAGTCCACAGTGATACAGAACTTCTACAGAAGCTCGTAGCAGGTCATGAAACGTGAATATAACTGTATAACTTCGAAACCAAGGCCCAGTCGTCCCACTGGAAACTGCCTGAAGAGCCAAGGCCGAAAAAAATTCGACACGTTCGACCACATGTGAAGGTTCTTCTCACTGTTTTCTTCGATTACAGCAGGATAGTGCATCATCAGGTCAATAAGGAATACTACCTGGAAATTATGCACCGTTTGCGTTAGCAAACCGAAGAAAACGACCAGAATTGTGGCAAAACTACTCGTGGTAATTGCATCACTGCAACACTCCCGATCACACCTCAAAGCTTGTTCGTGATTTTTTGGCAATAAAAGAAAAACGGTTGTGGCCTCACCCACCGTATTCGACGGAAAGTGGTTGGCCGGAAATTGATGTCCAGGGACGTCCTGCGCTGGTGCGGAACTGTGTGTCGTTGTTTGTAGTGACAGACACCACAATCTTTGTGATTTGCAGATAGTTTTGCATCAGTTGTTATGGTGCGCAAACTGTCTGGTACACTTTCTTATCTGACGGATGTTCACTTACTCGAATCTATTAGAACAGGCTAAAGAGTTTTGAAGAATTTTGAGTTCTTGAATTCAGTTATCTCATTGATAGTATTATATACATATGCTGTTTTATGAATGAAAGTTTTCATTTCTTCCATGATACCCATTTTTCTTGTTTTTTCCGATTTTGGCAATGTTTCAAGTGTGTCACCTGTGAGAGTCATCTCTAGACGTATCAGGGGCACCGTACCACTCGAATTGCATTCGAGATGTGCCAATATCAAACAAACGACTACCAGACTGTCAGTGTTGATGATGATGATGTTTGGTTTGTGTGGCGCTCAACAGCGCTGTTATCAGTGCCCGTACAAATTCACAATCTTAATACAGTCCAGTCTCCCCACTTTCATGAATGATAAATAAATGATGAGGACAACACAAACACCCAGTCCCCGGACATACTGTTACTATCCTGAATATCCACGTAAAATTCGATAATCGACGTTCATTCACACGCTGCAAAGTTGCCATATTGTATTATGTGCACAGTGCTTATATATGTGTGTAAAAAATTGGTGCAGTGAATTACGTCGAAAAACGGTGCAATATAAATAGTGCAATTATGTAATGTCTCACAACTACGGCAGAGTACCTATGATGCAAACGAGCCTTTGGGACCCCAAAATCGTAAGTGAACAACCGTCAGATAAGAAAGTGTACCAGACAGTTTGCGCACCATAACAACTGTTGTTTATGTACAAGGTGTACAACTTTGCTTCCGCCGTTTGCCGATAGTTGGCGACAACGGTAAGTAGCGGTCGAAAGAAACAGATCGCAGACGTCAGGCAGTTAGCTTGGACGTCGGTCAACATAACCTCACTCAGACATTAGTCGATTTGTGTCTGCATCATGAAGTTGTTCTTGATTGAAAATGTCAGTTTACGAGCCTTATTCTCGTCATATGCCAGAGGTCTTACTGTTTTGTTTCAGTGTGAAGAAAAACAGCGGCTGAGTCTCATAGAATGCTCTCAGGTACGTATGGTAAGGTACGCTATTAGTGAAAGAACGTGTCGTGAGTGGTTTCAATGCTTCAAGATCGGTGATTTGACGTAGTAGACCGGCATAGTGGTGGAAGAGAGAATGTTTTCCAAGATGCAGAATTGGAGACAGTGCTGAGTCAAGACTCTACATCTACATCTACTTCTACATTTATATTCTGCAAGCCACCCAAAGGTGTGTGGCGGAGGGCACTTTACGTGCCACCTCCCTTTCCTGTTCCAGTCGCGTATGGTTCACGGGAAGAACGACTGCCGGAAAGCCTCCGTGCGCGCTCGAATCTCTCTAATTTTACATTCGTGATCGCCTCGGGAGGTATAAGCAGGGGGAAGCAATATATTCGATACCTCATCCAGAAACGCACCCTCACGAAACCTGGACAGCAAGCTACACCGCGATGCAGAGCGCCTCCCTTGCAGAGTCTGCCACTTGAGTTTGCTAAACATCTCCTTAACGCTATCACGCTTACCAAATAACCCTGTGACGAAACGCGCCGCTCTTCTTTGGATCTTCTGTATCTCCTGTGTCAACCCGACCTGGTACGGATCCCACACTGATGAGCAATACTCAAGAAGAACTGACACGATTAGTGGGAGTGACGCAGCAAGCCATTTTAAAACGTCTCAAGGCTATGGACACTATTCGGAAAGAAGGAACTTGGGTCCCGTGTGAGCTGATACCAAGAGACGTTGAACGGCGTTTGTGCGGTTGTGAACAATTGCTTCAGAGACAAAAACGAAAGAGATTTCTGCATCGCATTGTGACGGGACGAAAAATGGGTTCATTACAATAACCCTAAAGGCAAAAAATCATGTGGATATCCCGGCCATGTTTCCACGTCGACGGCCAAACCGAATATTCTCGGCTCCAAGATCGTGCTCTACATTTGGTGGGACCATCTCGAAGTCGTGCACTATGAGGTGTTAAAACCAAGTGAAACAATTACAGGTACTCGTTATCGAACGCAATTAATGCGTTTCAGCATAGCATTAAAAGACAAACGGCCGCAATACAGCGAGAGACACGATAAAGTGATTTTGCAGCACGACAACGCTCGACCCCATGTTGCAAAAGAGGTCACAACGTACTTGAAAACGTTAAAATGGGAAGTCCTACCCCACCTGCTGTATTCTCCAGACATTGATCCCTCTGACTATCACCTGGTTAGATCAATGGCGCATGACCTGGCTGACCAGCACTTCCGATCTATGAAGAAGTCACAAAATTTTGTGTGAAATCTTACGGGACTTAACTGCTAAGGTCATCAGCCGAACAGTCCATGACTGTAGCGCCCTAGACCGCTCGGCAAATCCCGCACGGCGTTTAGTTTTCAAATGCATTTTTTCTGCTTGTAGGGAAATTTACACGAGATCTTCAATATTCTCTGCCGTGCTAACCTGGACTCCCCCGAATCCGAAATTCCAACTGCCGCCTGTCGACAGGCTGTTTGTGTACCATCTGGGGTAAAGTTGACTTTGCTTGCATAGTTCATTTTTGCTTGTGTTTCATTGGTTTATCCTGTGTGATTCCAGGACCGGACAGGACCAGAGGGTGTTGAAGCCTTTGGAAGCAAATATTTTCAGCCGAGCTCATTGAGCTAACAGACGGTGACCAGAGTAGCGGTGATTTTCACTCAGACGTGCCTGGATTTTGGGTTCAACGGATTGAGTAGCCGTTCAGGATTGTGTTAGTATTTGGTTCACCCCAAGTATCTGATTTCTTCGGTACCACCCATGTGGGGGAGGGTTTCCCCTATCGGCCACACGCGATTTTTATTATTATTATTATTATTAATATTATTGTCATTATGTCATCAGCAAATCCGGTATGGTGTATCTTCGCACCACTGAAATTGATGTGTATTGTTCGATTCAGTATTTCCATCACATAAATATGGGTTATAATTACGTTACATTGCTGCTAGTAGCCCGCATCTCGTGGTCGTGCGGTAGCGTTCTCGCTTCCCACGCCCGGGTTCCCGGGTTCGATTCCCGGCGGGGTCAGAGATTTTCTCTGCCTCGTGATGGCTGGGTGTTGTGTGCTGTCCTTAGGTTAGTTAGGTTTAAGTAGTTCTAAGTTCTAGGGGACTTATGACCACAGCAGTTGAGTCCCATAGTGCTCAGAGCCATTTGAACCATTTTTGAACCATTGCTGCTAGTAGACATATTTCTCACTTTTTCTTAGACAGTTCAAAAAAAATGGTTCAAATGGCTCTGAGCACTATGGGACTTAACATCTATGGTCATCAGTCCCCTAGAACTTAGAACTACTTAAACCTAACTAACCTAAGGACATCACACAACACCCATTCATCACGAGGCAGAGAAAATCCCTGACCCCGCCGGGAATCGTACCCGGGAACCCGGGCGCAGGAAGCGAGTCTTAGACAGTTGCTACCCGTTACTCCATCATAGGAATTTATGTGCGCAGCATTGTTGCAATACGGACGTTCAAATTATCCGATTTTTGTAATTTCATTTCGATTCCAGATCGTTGTAATAGGATCCAGCCAGTCAGGCTTAATGTGGATATCCGACTACGACTCTCATCATTTGATAGACTGGGTAAACCACATTCTTAATCGGACGGTTGAATCTAGATCACTTATCTATGACAGGGCCTGAATTCTTAAACACTGTGGAAAATAATAATACAATGTGCTTATTACAGATACATTATTTAAATATAAATATATGAACGAACGAGATAACAGTTTATTTACAGGAGCAGAGCCCCATCCATCATAGCAGAGCAGTGCGAGATTGGTTTCAGGGCCAAGAGAAGATAAAGCTGTTGCCGTTTGTTCCACGATCACCGAACATCAACCAGATAGAGAATATGTGGCCACAGGTAACAAGGTCATTGCCATGTGGGCCTACAAATGCAAGCGACCTTTGGACGAATGTAGAAAACGTATGGTGGGAACTAAACCATCGTGCTACACTGTCGACGACTTAATTAAATCAGTGCCCCTACGCCTTCGAGATATCTTACGTAATGATCGTGGGTGGGTTGATTACCAAAAGTATACTCGTCCACAAAACCCATGTGGACAATTATCTGATAGTCGGTCAAGCTTTGCTTTGTCGCAGCTCTTTAGATACAAGTCCATTTACTTTCAGTCTCCTCCTTACAATTCTTGCAATCCAAGGTAACTGAAAAATCTCTTCCACTCGACGCCAACTAAGGAATTGAGTGGTGCATGTGTTGTTCAACACACAGTAGTTGTCACCCTCACTGTATTCAATGACTGTTTGTGTGTGTGTGTGTGTGTGTGTGTGTGTTTTCGTGTTCACGCACAATCTGAATCAATACTATTAACATTAGAGAGACAACCAACAATAAATATTGCATCAAATATGACTGTAAAGTATTTTAATGCGATGGGAAGTTACAAATTGAATTTTTACCCAACCCACGACCTGCATATTACGTTAAGTAAGATGTATTAACTTCATAGTATCGTTAGCAGAGACAGTACGCTCTTGTTGTCAAGGCTCGCGACAAGTGCAGCGATTAGCAGTGCCCAATACCGCCGCGATTTGTTTATGTTGGCTGAGTGTGGACACTGCAGCAGACGCTTTGCCATAAACAAAAGAAATCACCTTGGCTGTGTTTGCAGTGAGCGGATATCACTGCCTGCGTGTTCTTATAGTAACCAACGTGAGACTACTCACAGTTGCCACGGAGCAACTGCAACGGGTGTTATGTCATTAGTCATCAGAATATTAACCAATGATGAAATGTCCTCTCTATTCGAATCCAAAGAAAATATGAACCTTCTGACAAAGGAATGTGAGGTGATATCAAAATTTATCCAACATACAAAATTTAACTGCAGGGCTTTCATGTATGCAGTAGTAGAACAAAAGAAAATATTATGTCTTGGAAGCGTATATTTCATTTCCTCTTCTCATATTAACGCCCTTGTTTTATTATGAAGTGAGAAAATAAACACGAAAAACTAAAGTTCCTGAGAAGCATATCAGTCATTTCCTCTTCTCATATCATAACTTTTGTTTTAGTATGAAGTAAAAAAATAAACAGTTTAAGGTTGTGAAGCATAATATGACACCAGATTCTTATCGTATGCGCTATCGGAAACGCAAAAAGCAGGGAGCTGTCCATTCTTTTGTCCACCGGTCTGTCTCCTTTCATGCATTACTCCAGTTCGGAGATTCTTATTTAAGGACTTGTGGGCGTCAAGTTCTTCAGCAGAACAAGCCTTATGTTATCGTGCTAATTACGGTATGGAAAAACTGCAACAAAGACGATTTCCCCTAAAGCAGTGGGAATGTTTGCACATGTGTGTGTTCAGCAATGACTGCCAGCTGCCACAACACTTCACAGAATTCATGCGGCAGGCAACACAACTGTGCGTGCACTTCAGACTTCATTCAGGAAGACGTCAGGAGATAGATAGAAACGTCAAATTAACGTCGCTTTCAGAGTCGTATTCAATCCAGAATGATGTGTTATTAAGGTAGTTGAGCGTTCTAGCAATTTCACTTTTATAATTCCCATATGAGTATTCCAATAGCCAAAAGAAAAATGGTTCAAATGGCTCTGAGCACTATGGGACTTAACTTCTGAGGTCATCAGTCCACTAGAACTTAGAACTACGTAAACCTAACTAACCTAATGACGTCAGACACATCGCGGTCGCGCGGTGCCAGACTGTAGCGCCTAGAACCGCGCCGGCCATCGCGCCCGGCGTACTTGTATACTGACCATTCGTTATTTGAGTAAATATGAACTACAATCTGATTCGCATATATATGACATGGGTTGCGCCGGCACAAAGCAATGACTAAGGGTTGGATGCTGTTAAAGTCCCGTTACACTGATGGCAAGACAAATGTTCGCAAATCACATCTATTGCCTCAAAAAACAATTGCATCTTAAATATCGAAGGACCGACGTCCACACTGTCACAGCGCGTTGAAATACAGCAACGACGGCAGATGAAAATTTGTGACCTACTGGGCTTCGAACCTGGACCTCATGCTTACTAGACAGACATGCTGATCACTGTATTATTATTTTTTTTAAAAGTTTGAGAAGACTTTCAGCACCAGGTAGGCGGAGGCAAAGAGGGCAGGGGTCGAAGATCCGAGGCCTGGCCACAATGCCTCTCCCATACCTGGCACTGGGCAGCTGCATTATTCCCATGTATTCCATGTTTGCACCCATATATGCCTTTAAATTGTGGAACAAAATTGAAGTAGTAATTAACATAAAATAAATTACAGATTGCCGCCTCCAGTGGCGTGCGTTCCTTGTAGAACATAACTTATAACAGTGAAAAGGGTGACGGAAAAATACATAACAAACATTCATTCAGAAATATATTCACAATTTAAGTTATTATGCACTGTATGCATATGAGGTCTGTAAGGAAGCCATATATTTTTCAACAAATGAAAAAAATTATGGAGCCGGAGGGGTTTTGCCAAATTAGAACAGTTCTGATTTTAGAACCAACGTAAAAGAATATTCCAGGAATTAAAAAAAGTGAAAGAATAGTATTCTGCTTCTAATCAAAAAAACTGTCCACCTCTTCTTAGCCCACATAAAGCAATAGATAAAAAAATTTGAAAACATTCCTTATATTTGTTATTCTTCTTCAGCGTAAAATGTTCTTCTGCAATATAAAACATGTTCTAAGTTTTGTTTGTTTCGACGTAAAACACAAACTGTCCCAGAAGCCACGAATAACTGTTATTCTTTGCGGACGGGTAGCATTTCCAGTCTGTTTGTAAAGCTTCAGTTATCGATGTATGACTTTCTGCGGTTCTGTTGATAGTGCTAATTTCTTCCTAGTCCAGTTCCAAATTCTGATTCTATTTTCGCATAAGAAGATGTGCGCTACAGTTTCTACAAGCCGACATTTGTTTCAGTATGGAGATGTTCGCAATTTGATTTTCCATAATCGTTCCGCTGAGGGTATGGTTTCGTTTACAACGTCGCACCATACGGCAATGACTCTAGTTAGTAGAATTTTATTGTTGATATTTTTCCAAACGTTCCTCCAGTTTTTTGTAGGTTAATTTACCGGAATTGGTTTGTGAAGACAATGTCTGGTAATGTGGTGTCACCGCCAGACACCACACTTGCTAGGTGGTAGTCTTTAAATCGGCCGCGGTCCGTTAGTATACGGCGGACCCGCGTGTCGCCACTGTCAGTGATAGCAGACCGAGCGCCACCACACGGCAGGTCTAGAGAGACGTCCTGGCACTCGCCCCAGTTGTACAGCCGACTTTGCAAGGAAAGGTTCACTGACAAATACGCTCTCAATTGCCGAGACGATAGTTAGTATAGCCTTCAGCTACATTTGCTACGACCTAGCAAGGCGCCGTATTCAATTGATATTGAGATTCTATTAAAGTATCATCAAGAGCGATGTTCTACAAATGTGGATTAAAGTTAAGTATTCCAGAAGCTACGTACTTTTCTTTATAGCATTCATTACGTATCCTGTTTCAGACCTCACGCCTGCCTGCGTGAGTTTAAGCGCGTGCCTTTCGGCTTCCTCTCATTGTGTCTAGGCTGTCTTGTCTAGACACAACAGGTAATATAATCATAGACGGTTCTAGTGTTGGTTTGTGCTGGTGGAAGTCTTATACAGCTCCGATCGCCATAGTACTTTCGGACGTAATCTAGGCTGGCATGCAACATTAACAGTAGCGTTCCTATCCCCCCAGGATCTAACGAGAGGAACAGAAGTTTCGTGATGCCTTTCTTAGTGGCATGTATTAGTTTAAAAGCACGTCTTTAATTCCAAGTCCTCCGTTTTGCCTCTGCAAAGTCGCCGTGTGGAAGGATACTTTGAAGATATTTTGTTTCCACATATACCAAGAGGCTACAGCTGATATTTTATGTGCAGTGACCTGCAGTATCGGTAAGGCTGCTGCGACATAATATATTTTGCTTAGTATGTATGTATTTATAAACTGAACTTTCTGCAGTCGGTCTAACGATCGCATGTCATGTTCCCTCAACAAGGTTCCGATGACATTCAGTTTCCGCTCCCAATTGTTCGTGGCCATGCGCTTGGGATTCGCCCTTAACCACAATCCGAGTTGGAGTCTCTCTTCAGTTACAGCTAACCAGTGCGCACCTATTACACTATTGTAAGAACCGAGCTGCAGTATTTTGGATTTAAATTTTTTTTAAATTCGTGATAAGAACTTATGAGACCAAGCTGCTTAGGTCATCGGTCACTAAGCTTACATACTACTTAATCTAACTTAAACTAACTTACGCTATGGACAACACACACACCCATGCCGGAGGGAGGACTCGAACCGGCGGTGGGCACTGTCGGGACACAGTAGTCAACCTCTCTGCAGCACCTATCTACACACGCTCCTTTGCTCATGTGTAGGATAATATAGCAATATTGTCTTAACACCATGTCTCTTGAGTACAATCGGTCCACTCTCCTACAGAACACTCTAGATAATGGCATAAGTATTATAAACACATTGATTCTTCTTCTTAATACTTAAGAAATAACACTGCTCGTGAGAATCAACCGCAATTCGGTAATATCTATACTTGACTGCTTGTGTCAGAACACAGCTACGGACTGAGATTCATGTGTTTGCCTGCATTAATATAGCGCTTCTGTCTAATACTCATGTCGCCTTTGTTGAAGTATGTGTTACAAAAACCCACGTAGTTTACAGCAGGAGGAGGGGGGATTAAAGCTAATGCAGCTAGAGCGTAATTTTTGAATTTTTCTCAGCCTTGAGTGTCTGGGTGGCCCCAACCCACCTCAATCCCCTGCATTTCATGGTACTTTTTCTCTGATTTTATGTATTTTCAGTCAGTTTACATAGCTTTACAACTTTTCTTCATGATTTTACATATTTCATTGTATTTCCCTCAATTTTATTTATTTCCCATCAATTCCTTCCAGTCGGAATTACATTCACTTCAGTGTCAATACGAACATGTCATCGTAATGGGTGACTTGAACATAGACCTGCTAAGAGACACTCCCTCCGCAATAAACCTAAGAAGACTGTTTAGTTGCAATAGCATGAACATTCTTCCATTACAACCTACACACCATACGGCGCACAGCCATACTCTTATAGACGTAATCGCAACGAAACAGACTGACAAAGTAAGAGATGTTGGTCAAACATCGGCCCCTGGCCTCTCAGCACATGATGTAATATTCCTGGCCTACTCTGTGCAGCCCCCAAGGATCAAATCGCGTTACATAACTTGTAGGAACATGAAACGTATTGACCTTGACGCTCTAACAGCCGATTGCTCAGAAATCTCATGGCATCAAGTAATCAGAAAACCCACAATCGACGGCAAAATTAATGAACTTGGAGATAAACTCACTGCCCTCTATGACAAACATGCACCTGTGCGCACAATCCGTGTAAGAAAATCTGCTCCATGGCTGACAGCTGAATTACGTCAAATGATGACTAATAGGGATGCTGCCCACAGGCGTTTCAAGGCAGATCCGAAACCCGAGCGTTTCGAAGAATATAGAAAGTTACGGAACAGAGTGAAACAATGCATTCGCAATGCTAAAATCAGGCACGCTCGCTCCCTTGTATGCAGCGATCTGACGCCCACGACTCTATGGAAGAATCTCCGTAGCTTGGGGGTCGGAAAGGCAAAATCGGAAACTACTTTTCATGTGTCAGCTAACGAATTAAATGAATTCTTCTCTGCACCTCTGAATACCAGCACAGCTGATAATTACCGTCCACAAGAATCCCCAAACAGGATAACTAACAACGATACCTTCCATCTAAAACATGTAACAACAAATACGGCAAGAAAAGCAATAATGAGAATCTCTTCTGATGCAATAGGCAACGACAGTATCGGTATAACCATGATTAAGAATGTTGCCGATATCTTAATACCTGTCTTAACTGACATATTTAATTTTTCCCTCGTGAACGGAATATATCCCACTGCATGGAAAAGAAGCCTAATTCGACCCATCCCTAAGATCGAAAACCCGCAACTGCCTAGTGATTATCGACCAATTAGCATATTGCCTGCTGTTTCCAAAGCACTTGAATATATTGTTCATGACCAAATCACTGAACACTTGCATGAATTCAGCCTATATGACAAATTTCAATCCGGTTTCCGTAAACATCACAGCACAAACACTGCTCTAATTAAAATAACTGATGACCTGAAATATGCCATCGACAATCGAAAGGCAACAATTTTGACGCTACTGGACTTCAGCAAAGCTTTTGACACTGTTAGCTTTGATATATTACTCAGAAAAATGCAACAGCTTAATTTCTCTGATAGTGCAATGAGATGGTTTGAAAGCTACTTAAAAGACAGACAGCAATGTGTTGTCTGCGTAAATGAAAAATCTTCCTGGAAACATATTTCCTCGGGAGTGCCCCAAGGATCAGTCTTAGGACCACTTTTGTTTTCTTTATATGTCAACGATATTTCGTTGGTTCTGTCCTCCTGTAAATATAATTTCTATGCCGACGACCTCCAGCTCTACCTAAGCGTCAGACCTGAAGATGTAAACACTGCAATCGCTCAGATGAATGATGATCTGTCTTCAGTACTGACATGGGCGAAAAACCTGGGGCTTAAACTAAATGCAAAAAAGACGCAAGTAATCTTAATAGCCCATCAGAAATTAATAAGTTCAGATTTCCGCGAACGGCTACCTCCTATTCTGCTCGACGGTACTCCAATACCATATCAGAAAACAGTGAAGAACCTGGGTGTAACTTTGGATGAGCATCTCAACTGGGCGGAGAATACAGTCGCAGTGTGCCGAAAGACGTCTGCTTGTCTCTATGCTCTCAAAAAGTTTCGGAACATATTTCCACAGGACTTGAAACGCCAGCTCGTGCAAGCACTCGTTCTACCGAACCTCCACTATTGTGATGTGATTCAACAAGGCATGAGTAGTGAAAACAAAAGACGGCTAGAGCTAACCATGAATGCCTGTGTGCGTTACACCTGCAACATTCGCCGATATGATCATGTTAGTGCTTCATACTCCGAGCTAGGGTGGCTGCGGCCGGACAAATTGCGTGACTACCACACTCTATGTCTACTCCACCGACTCCTCGTCGCGCAAGCACCCCAGTACCTTGCTTCAGAGATTAAAAACCTGTCATGTCATCATAATCGAAACACGAGGTCACTCTTATTTGGTATCCTAACTGTGCCCACTCACAAAACAAAAACTTTTGCAAACTCCTTCTCAGTTGCCGCTGTCCGCCTCTGGAACAAACTGCCCCTTACCTTCCGCAAAATTCAATCTCCTGCTGCTTTTAAGAAGAAGCTGAAGCATTTCCTACTATCATCCTGATAAAGTTCTCCACAAAACTGATATACAAGGCCAATCCTCTCATCCGTCAATTAGCAAAGCTAGCGTCTCCTATCTTGCTCCTGAGATGCCTTCCTCTTCATCTATCTCTATTAGCCACGCAATCTTCTTTTCCTTTGTATTTCCTTAATTATGTTTCATCATGTCTCTCTATTCTTCTCCTCCCGTCACCATGAGTCTCCCTCATACTCCCTGCTGCCAGCACTCCTATCTAAAATCTGTCTCTTCAATAATGTCTAATTATAACAGTACTTGTGATCTAAGAATATAAACTCTATATGTATGTATTTTTCCAGGTGTACCTTTCAAATTGTTTATTTCACTTTTTATACTAGATGTAGTTTAACATGCCTACTAAAACATATGAATGTAAAATAAGTAGAATGCCTGGTTAGATGTAAGATAGGGCCTGATGGTCCTAATCTTGCCAGGTTAAATAAATAAATAAATAAATAAATTTGTCGTAATTGTACCAGGTTTTCCTCGATTTTTATCGATTTTATGTCATTTCTTATATTTCTTGATATTTTTCTGTTTTTGTATGGTCACATTGCTGGCATACACGGGGACTTTTTGATTTTATACGAAGATATTTTCTTGTCCTACTAAAAAATCATGAGAATTCCCCTCTTCTTCATGACCTACAAACATGAATTTTGGACAGGAAGATCGTGAAACGTATAGTGATACTCGCCTTGTACCTAGATGAGACTCAACGAGTGGTGCAGATTGGAAATTCGTAGTCTGCAAACAAAACCATATACTGCTATCACACATCATAGAGCTTGTCTGCAGATTCATGTAGTGATGCATTTGATGGACACTCAATGTTGGACACAGTTCTACACGTTCATCTGACTTCCACTCTGCTATGTAGGGATCGGCAACATGGAGCTGACATGTATACAGAGTGGATTTCTCCTGATGCTCTGATACTTTTTTGCCATAAGTATATGGTGTTATTGCCTACCAGATGAGCTTTGCCACTTTTATTTACACTGCCCAATTCTGATACATCCCCACAACCATGTCAGAACATCTACAAACTGTAGACTTTGTGTAGTTTTTTAATTCTAGTAATAAGTTATTAATTAGATGAGATTGTGTCGACTGCGCTTAGCATCCTGCAATGTGAGAGTTTCTCTTGCCCGTACCTACATAGTGTGCACCCTAGGCAATGTAATTTATAGAAGAACATTAGCAAGTTATGCATTAAAACTGCAACCATCTGCCACTGACAGGTCTACACACGTATATAGAGAGACTATGCATGCATATTATCAATCGATTTGAACCATATGTATGTTATTTTCGACAGTGCTATACACCTGCAAATAGTGAAAAACTCTTTGCAAAACGATTCTGTAGCGAAGTAAGCACATTTAAATTCATACTGCTAACGAGAATAACATCTTCAATGCAAGTTATATTACCAATACTTCTTAACAATATTGTCTACATTCTCCAGTAATTTTCGTGGAAAGAGGACACTTACTATTGTCACGATGTGTTTGCCTTTTTAATAGATGCTCGATTATAAGAGATGTATTGATGTTAAATACAGTTGCTAAGTGCAGTGTTTTCACACTCAGAATGGTGGGCACTTGCTGTGTCCATGTGGGGATGGTCCAGTCTGTGTGAGTGAATGGTCACCGTAGATAGCTATGCCCCAACCAGGGGGTGGCGTGTGGGGCAGGATGGTGCCACTATATTTTAGACGAACAAACGTGGTGAACTTGGGGTGGCCCCCCATTTATCTCGTATTGTTTAACTGGCTTTAAATCCTTTTGTGTTGGTGAAAGGCCAATGCTCAGACTGTAGCCTTAAAGTGGGATGAGTACCACTCGTCCACCAGTGGAAGGGTGATAGGCAGCAGAAAAGCTGTGACCCCTCAGTAGGATTTGACCGTTTGAAAAGGAATGTGTCCCCATTGTAGGTGCAAGGAAGGAGGGAGGGGGTGGGCATGAGGGGAAACAAGAGTGCCTATTACTGGCATTGCAAAATATTGGAGCGAAATATTTTAGAAGAGATAGCAAGACTCAGACACTATGGTTGAAAACTCGCCCGGACTCGAGAAAGTAAAATGAATTAGGAAACCAAATTTTTCCCAGCATCAGTCTCTCGTTCAACACTGCTTTGATGTATTACCAAAAAGTGTCCCGACTGCGTTTATCTATCAGTCCAATTAAAATTCAAAGTACTTTAATAACAATAGTTCACCAGAATTCACACTTCCATCACCTGGAACAGCGCTGTCTCACTTGCCTTCTAAACAGAAACATACAGCTCACATTCGTCAACTGCGCTGTCCATTGGTTTGTGAAAAACAGGGCCCTTTTTCGTGCAGTAGAGATTTTTTCATACTCTAGTTAGTAAGTTACATTTTCCACAGATCATTTCACCTTTTATCGAAATGATATGTTGTAAGAGGTCCATGACTAAGGAATTTATTGCTAGCGCACGCGAGCAGACGTAATTTCGATGGATTGCTCACGCGCTGCCTGCGATATGTAAGCTATAAGAGAATCTCAGACCAAAGAGCAGTGTTGGCTGCAGTAGGAACAGTGTGGCAGTAGGAGTTTGTAGTAGCTCGCAGTCAGGTGTATCGTGTTGGCTAAGCCGGTCGTGTGGAGCGATGGCGGTGCCTGAGCGTTGTAGTATAAGGTAAACGCAGCCTCGCGCACATGTAATATTGTTATATCAAGTCCCATGTAAATTTTTTTAAAAAGAAATCTCTTAATAATAATCTTTCTTATAAAAATTAAGTTTTGACAATCATTCAACTCAATTTAAAGATTTTACTAATTTCTCCAATCCATGGTCATCCTGATTATTGTAAAGACAAATCAGTTCTTTCTTTTTATACATGACAAATCTATTGGCCAGCAGTGCACTGAGCTGTGCCAGAAAAATTTCTTATAGGAGCAGATATATACGCGTTATCCGCCGACTTCATTGAGGTTAGATTTTCCAATTTATTCAGAATGACCTTTCAGGGCCATGACGCAGCGCTGCATACGTCCAAAATTTACCAGTTTAAATTCACAGTCAATTATTGAAAGGTTATAAGTGAGCCACAATTTTATTGAGAGATTAGTCACATTGTATTATTGGTAGGTTACGGAATTTATTTATTGGGAGGTTACGCTGAATGAGAATTATAAATAATTATATTTTTACTTTTGGGAGGTTTCGGAACTTTTCTGTTGGGAGGTTACAATGTAACGAATCAGTTTACTGGTTACTTACACATGGTTAGTGTAAATATTAATGAACAAATTACTTTTTTGTCCAACTCATGGAACAACACTTACAAATAAGCCGGTTTTTTTTCAGTTTTAAAATAAAATTCGTCCAAGCAATAGAATGACTTCTCTAAGAGAAATGACTTTAGTTTGGATTTAAAACTTGCTATGCTAGCAAGAGTAAATGATCAAATGTTTTTGTTGCTGTATACTGAACTGCTTTCCAAGCCACTGACAGCTTTAATAAAGGGCAACAAAGATCATTTTTTCATCAAGTGTTGTAGGTATGGATATCACTGTTCTTCTGAAATTGTGATGGATTGCTTATGACGCATTTCATCAGCGAACATATAAATTGCGACGTTACATTTAAATGCCTAATTTCTTGAAGAGATACCTACCCAACTACTGCGGCTAAACATCACGCATTACTCTTACTGCTCGCTTTCGTGCAATCAATCCTTCCTTTGTAAGCGGTGAGTTGTCTCCGAAAATTATTCCAAACGGCATTATTGAGCGGAAATATACAAAATATGTCAGGAGGTTGATTCGTTTGTTACCAAGATTAGCAATTACGCGAAGAGCGAAAGTAGCTGAACTTAATTGTTCCAGAAGGTCAGCAATAAGATTCTTCCAGTTCAGGTTTTCATCAATATGTTTTCAAAATTTGGAGCATGTTACTCTGTTTACTGATTCTTGTTCATGTGTTACAACAGTTGTAATATGACGCTATTTGTTGTACAGAATTACTTAGCTGAAACAAATAATGCAAATTTCCATTTGCAGTTGCTCAGAACAGCACATTATAATATCTCGATTGCGCCGAGGATGTTTACACCATCAGGTATTTCTCGATTTTATATATATATTCAAAATACTCCACGTATCGAAATAGTCGTGGTAGATACTGCCATGCCGTTGGCTGGACAGGTCAGCTACATTTCAACTGACAGCTCATTAATCAAAAGCTTCAACTGATAATGTTACTGGATATCAAGCGCGAGGGCTACGCCTCCTAATGACAGCGCTCAGTTATGAACGCAGGCGCCCCTATTTCCGACCCTTCACGCACCTTCCGTATCGGCCACACACCTGTACCGCCATTACGTGAACAGCCAGGCTGCTGACTCATGCGAGAGAGCGAGCGCCCATGCCTGCGTGCACGCACGCACACACACACCACACACACACGGATGATAAGGTCAGAACAGCGTAGGAAATGTCCAGTGGAGTAAAATTTTCTATATAACAGTAACTCCGAAATCTACCATTGTGGAGCTACAGGTATAAAACGACAGCGAATCAGAGACGAGAGTGCAATATACATTTAAACTAGCTTGCCCCAGCTAATACCTATTATGCTAAAGAGCGCAGTTACTAGCTAGGTTAGATGAAGAGAATGGTTTAGCTGAACACTGAAAGATTGACAAACTTTGAATTTCTGTCCACGGACGGTTATAGTAAACATTAATTTTCTGTAATGTTTATTTGGTAAAGCTTAGCTACACTGATGCGGAAAAGGACGACAACAACTTTCGCATGACATGTCGAGTAACATAGCTCAATGAAACTTGAAAATAGATAGAATTGCTGAATTATAGCACAGAAGGTAACGGAAATAAATACACAATGAAACTGACAGAAGTGGCACATTTATTCAAAGGCAAACAGTACACTGAAGCCACGTGATGGTTCCTGGAAGGTTACAAAAGGCGGGACGTGGTTCTTCACAGGGTGTGTGATCAACGCAGGTGGCAACACCTGCTCCACAACGTGTTCCCATGGTGGCCACAAGGGTCATAAGGATTTCTAGTGGAGGGCGATCCATTCAGAGTGGTTGACAACTGCTGGAGGGTCCATCGTACAAGTGAATGTACTGTAGTACGTTTCCCCAAAGTACCCTAAACATGCCCAACGAGATTGAAATTTGTGGAATGGTCAGGCCAGTCCATTCGCCGAATATCATATCGTTCGAAGAGCTAGTCCACCTGTGCTGTTTGAAGCGGTCGCGAATTGTCATCTACAACAATGAAATCAGGCCTCAATACACACCTGAAAACACAGAATGGGGAAGGAGTACTGCGTCACATTAAAGTTCACTGGCGAGAGTACAGTGTTCAAAGGTTTGCAGGTTTATATGACCATGCAGTGTTGTCCTTTCCACATTATAACACCTGGACAATCAAAATGGTTCAAATGGCTCTGAGCACTATGGGACTTACTATCTGAGGTCATCAGTCCCCTAGACTTAGAACTATTAAACCTAACTAACCTAAGGACATCACACACATCCATGCCTGAGGCAGGATTCGAACCTGCGACCGCAGCAGCAGCGCGGTTCCGGCCTAAAGCGCCTAGAACCGCTCGGCCACTGCGTACAATCAAAATACTAATGTTCAACAAAGGTGGGCTTATACTCATATGGCGAGAGGTGAGTAGACGTAATGCTCTAAAGGACAAGGGCGAACATAATGGTTTTACTACTCCAGATATTACGATGTGGGAGTCATAATTGTTGCGTGGGTGTACTGACCTCCAAATCCTTGAACACACTCACGTGCCGACGTTACTGTGACACTGTACTCCTTCCCAATGTGCGTCTTTTCAGGGATGCATTCGACCCAGACCTCACTGTTCTGGTTGACAATGCGCGACCGCATCGAACAGCGCAGGGGGAGGCGCTCTTGGAACGAGAGGACGTTCGGTGAATAGACTGGTGTGCCCGTTTCCCCGACTTGCAGCTCGTGTGGAATGCCTTGGGGAGACTTACCGTAGACGTCTATATGCACCAACGACCATCTAGCTAATCGTCAATAGTTATTATTTATTTATCGTATGGCTTTACCAGTGCAAGTGCGGTATCGACATCATAAATTTACATAACATAACATATAAATACAAATATACATATACACACATACATAATAATATAAACAGAACAAACACCAGTCATTATTAAATCTGAGCAAAGTTGAAATATAATCACAGCTACAATTCGTCAAAAAGCTATGTCCAAATGTGACAGCCATTTAATGGCAGCAGGGTTGGCCTCCACGAAGTCTCTCCAGTCACCACAGAATCTTCGCAGTGGGCAATCTTGCACTAGATGTTGTATAATGTTTGTTCATCAGTTTCACAGTCACACATTGGGTTATCATTGGCGCCCCATCTGTACAGCATAGATTTAGTTCTCGCGTGTCCAGTTCTCACACGGTTAAGCTGGCACCAGATTTTACGAGGAAGCTGCATTCCTGGGAGTTGTTGGCTGGGGTCCTCTATATTGTGTCGGTTAATGTCACTATTGTTCCACTTCGTTTTCCAGGATTTGTGGCAGTCATAGGTATTTCCTTGGGCAAGTGTTCTGTCTTCCCATATTGGCGCTCTTGATTTAAGGCGATATCGACAGCGGTCATCTAGTACTTGGTGTATCAGTAGTACTCTTGCCTTATCTGCATGATTTATTTTTTGCCATTTCTAAATTGTTGCCTGCTGTCTACGGATTTCAGGCGGAATGATGCTTGGAGAACATGAAGCCATTCTAGAGGTGTTGACTTCAGTGTCCCTGTTATTGTCCTCATGACTTCATTGATCTGGGCTCTATCTTCTTTACATGCCCACCCCTACTCCACACAGGGGCACAATACTCTGCCACGGAATAGACGTGTGATATTGCTGCAACACGTAGTGTATTTGCATCCGCTCCCCATGTGGTACCTGCTAACCTCTGGATGATGTTATTTCGGGTTTTCAATTTCCGGCTAGTTAGTTCCAGGTGTTTCTTGAAGGTAAGTGACCTGTCAAGAGTTATGCCTAAATATTTGGGAAATTTGTTATGTTTAATTCGTTTTCCGCAGAAAGTAATATTTAGTTCTCTGTCTGCTAGTCTGTTATTTAAATGGAAGGCGCAGGTCTCTGTTTTATTAGGGTTTGGGCACAGTCTCCATTTTTTGTAGTACTGGTTTAGTACTTCTAGGTCAGCAGTTAGAGTTCTTTCACCATCTTCCAGCCATTTGCTTTGAGTAGCTATAGCCATGTCATCAGCATAGCAAAACTTGCTTGACTCAGTGTCTATTATGTCACTGAAGTAAACATTAAAAAGCAGTGGAGCCAATACAGATCCTTGGGGGAGTCTATTTTTTATTCTTTTTGACTTGCTGCTTTGTGACCCCAGGTTTACTTTGAAATATCGGACTTTCAGCATTTTTTCCAACAGATTTGTCAGTTTCAAGCATGGAATCATATTGGCAAATTTCAGGATAAGACCATCTATCCATACCGTATCATAAGTTGCACTGAGGTCGACAAAGACTGCTGATGTTTTCAATCCTTTTTGGAATCCCGATTCTATGTATGATGTGAGGGCTAATACTTGTTCGCAGCAAATCCGATTAGTTCTGAATCCGGCTTGTTCGTGAGTCAGGTGTTTGTCTATCTTTGGGTATATCCTATTGTAGATCAGTCTCTCCAGCAACTTATAGCAAATGCTCAATAATGCTATTGGGCGGTAGTTTGCAGGGTTTTCACCAGATTCCCCTGGTTTAAGGATGGCCAGAGTGAGAGACATTCTAAATTCCTTCGGGATATCTCCAGTTTTTAGTATGTCGTTGAAGTAGTCTTTAAGCCTGGTTCTTGCTATTGGTCCCAGATTTTTTATAAATTCAGGAAACATATTATCAGCTCCAGCTGCTTTCCGTAGTTTGATGGTTTTTATACCTTTGTTTACCTCCTTGATAGTAAAAGGTTTTGAAAACTGTCTGTTTCCTTGTAGGGTGCTCTTTACTTCTTTGAGTGACTCCTTAACGGATGTTCTATTCTCTTGACTCAGCATTACATTTTCAGCTCTCAGAGTTCCAGCATGGTATGTGCTGCTTTCTATATCCCCTTGGTATGTGTGTAAACAACCTCCAAGATGGTGTCTCCCGGGCAACGGGCTGCGTCAGCAGGACGGCAGAAAGTTTACACAAACGGCGACCGAACTGGACGGAGAGTCCCTCACGGTCAACAGCAGCAAGTGCATCCTCATCAATAGTGCTGGTGGAAGACTAGAACGCTCTACCACGAGAACTCTTTACCAACTTTATTGTCAACATGGAAGCGCCCTTCAGAGCGCGCGTTGCCGTTCATGGTGGTCACATACTCTTTTAAGAACGTGTCCCGCAATTTGTAATGTTCAGGGGGCCATCACAAATCGCAATAACTTCAGTGTAGTTACTGTCTTTGAATAAAAGTGTCATTTCTGTTCATCTCATTGTATATTTCTTTCAGTTACCTTATGTGCTCTAGTGCAGCAGTTCTTTCAATGTACCCTCCAAGTTTCATAGAGCAGTGATACATCCTGCAAAGTTACTTTCGTTTTTCAGTTTTGCACATCAGTGTATATACACTACAAACAGAGTGAAAGACAATGCACTATTCCCATTGCCTTGTATATGAAGAAAGCAGACTCATCTACATATACTGAACAGCAGTATCTCTGCTTTTCAAAATACTGTGAAGTGTATGGCAGAGTTTACTTGCAACTGTACAACACGAATGTTACAGTAGAGCGTCGATTATCCGAACGTCGGTCAACCGAACGACCGCTTAACCAGACTGTGTACTCGCTCGCACCTGTTACTCTCCCACCCTACCGTCCATCATCCCCCTCACTCCCAAACCAAGTTTCCCACAGTAATCGCCGCACTAGGCCACCGCTGGCGGAACATTGCTTCTAATGGGGCCTTCACAAGGCGCTGCTGACCGGCCAAGCCGCCAGTCGCTGTGTTTCAATAATCAGCACACTTCTGTCGGCTTGGCACTGGCAGTAGAAGTAGCGGCAGTATCAAAGCTGTTCACAGCAACAGCTGCGCCATCTTAGAGTTGAGGCGTGCCGCTCCGCGCAGTTTGAAGGATTGCGCGCCCCCAAGAAGAGCTTCTCAAGGTGCAAACAGTCACCTTCTGTTCTGTTACGAGCACTTGTGTGCTGCTGCGTGAAGAAGTGAACTTGACAATACAAAATGCTTAAACGTAAACGTGTTGTCCTTTCTATGAGGGACAAGTACGAGATTTTTACTATATATTCCTACTGAAGTTGCCTTTGTATGTTACTTTGTAATACTAAAAGAGATACCTGTTTTTATGAATAAATTTACTGTACAGTACTTCTTTTTGGCAAATAAACATGTACAGTTCGATTATCCGAACAAACCAGTTTTCCGAACACCCATGTCCCCCAACTACTTCGGATAATCGACGCTGTACTGTATATAGGTCTGACAATACCGGCCATGATTTTCTTCTTTTGTGCGGATGCACACATATTACCCAAACTCTTACAGGACTTGGTAAGAATGTCTTCCACGAGTAATGAGTGTGTTGGGTAGGGACACTACGAATGTAGTGTGTGGACATATAAGGTGAGAATGTGGATATCGCGAGAGGCGTGCGCGAGATAGTCCCTGCAGTCGCACTAACTTCTGTGCCCCCGGTGGCTAAGATGGATAGAGCGTCTGCCAAGTAAGCAGGAGATCCCGGGGTCGAGTCCCGGTCAGGGCACACATTTTCACCTGTCCCCGTTGATATATACCAACGCCCGTCAGCAGCTGAAAGTATTAATATATAATTCTAATTTCGAATGTTTAAATGCCTCTTGTGTGCTGTAATTAGTCTAACCTTGTTCTCGTGGTCCGAGCGGGAGTGATACTTAGGAGACTGTAGTATATTCGTACATTCCCCGCTAAATTTTGTTTCTAGGAAATTTGTAAGTTGGTTTTTGCGGAATATTTGCGCCTACGTTCAGACGCCAATACGCAAGAAAGAAAACATAAGTAATCCGCTGAAATATAAACGAATATCACTGACGCCGAAATGCAGTATGATTTTGGAACATATACTGTGTTCGAAAATTATGAAATACCTCGAAGAAAATAGTACTGTCGTACAGCCATCATGGATTCAGGAAGTATCGTTCTTGTGAAACTCAGCTGGCTCTTTGTTCGCATGAAGTAATAAGTGCTATCGACAGGGGATCTCAAGTTGATTCCATTTTTGTAGACTTCCGGGAGGCGTTTGACAACATTCCTTATAAGCTACTTCGAATCATTTTGCTTGCCCATGGAGTATCGTCTCAGTCGTGAGACTGAATTCGTTATTTCTCATCAGACAGATCACAGTTCGTAGTCATCGATGAAACAGAAGCAATATCTGGAGTTCGTTAAGGCCCACAGCTGTTCTATGTAAGTAATTTAGGTGTCTCTCCACTTCGACTCTCACACCATTCTGCGTCGCTATCGCATTCGAGTACCAAGCAAAGCTACTCCGTCCGTGTAACGTACCGCACTATACTGTCCTTATACCGTCCACCATGCTACCCCGTCCGGGTATTCTCCCAGCCAGAAACTTCATCATACTAACCCTTCTGGGAATCATCAGGTTATACCATCCATATAGTGCGTAAGGATGGAACTCAAGGAGGGCAGCCTCTCTCCTATAGACAGCACGTATAGTTAGCCTGTACGTAGGCTACTTTAATTTCAGTCAGTCAGAATGTAATTCCGAGTATGCATCATTGTGATTTGCCTTGTCACATGCTATATGGCACACGTAAGGTGTGTATGTCTAGGAATCAGACATCTGCCACAGAACGTGAACCATCTTGGATTTTAGAGTATATAAGCAGCGTTAAACCATAAGTGCACATTTTGCTTCTTCTAATAAGCAGGAGAAAGTGCGGTTTGCAGAAAAAAATGCAATTTCATAAAATAATTGCATGGGATTTTGCTTATTGCACAGGACGTATTAGCACATGGAAACAGGTTACCCTTGATCGTAGTCGCTTCCGTAGATGATCGAAGACCTGTGCATAATTATGTCACCTGTTATGGTTGAATGCTGTAGAAGTCATATGTGGACGAAAGTTCATGAAAAAAATAATTACGAGATTAGGTCGGGGGAAGACTATTGACTGTCCGTGCGTGGTCAGATGCTATATCTCAAAGTGTTTTCGTACGATACTGGTAGCCTGTGCAGAACAGAAATAACGTTTGCATTAGTTAACAAACGCCGTAACTATGAGGGCTATTGGTAACGTTCACATGTGTAAAATTTGTTGCCTTGAAGAGATGGTGCTGTTACTGTTTCCATGCAGACACGGTAGTATTTGCACTAAATGTGCAGTTTGTCAGAATTTTATTTTAGCTTGAGTAAGAGCATTTTTGTAGTAACAAATTTGGTATCAGTCATTAGTGTTGAGATATAAAATGTTCGTCTGTACTATTTTCATTCATCATTTTGCCTCTTCTGATAAAGTATTGCTAAGCCCAACAACAATTGATAAATGTATGATCTGCTATGTTTCACTCTGCGACATTTTAATGGCTGAACTGTTAAGTCTCGTCGGAAATATTTTTTTGATGGAATGAAACACAATGCAATTTGTAAATATATAATTTATTATTATGTATGTTTTGATACGGCTTTTAACATTATTAATATACATTTTTGTGCTTTGTTAACTGTGGCAAAAAAATCGCTGTCATTAAGACATTGTCATCCTTTTTTTTCTACATCAAACCCATTCATCACTACTATATTTTCTAAATAAATGATTTTGTGTGCCTTAAATGCAACTTCCATTGTATTGAAAGCAATTGTAGCATTAATAGACCTAGGCAAATCATCAGTAAACTCTGACTGTATGGAATTTCCGTTTATAGGAGTAATACAAGCAGACTTATGTATAACATACATACATTCGCATACTGAACACCTCCTTTTCAACCTTATCTTCAAACACACAGTTGACAAAACCATCGAAGAGCGCTTGAACATGCGCTCGCTATCGACTGAATCTGTGCTTGGCGATCCTTGTTGCAGTGTACAAGCCGTGCTGGTTCATGACAGTTCGACATTGTGCTGTGTCTTGAGAGATAGTTCTTCAGTTAGTTACACGTTCTATAAATCATTTTAACCATTTTTTATCGAAATGATGTGTAACAAGTCAGTTCACAGCATATGTATACATGATTAGTGTTAATATTAACGAACATATCATTTCTTTAGAATGAGGCATTGTCACAGGAGAGATGTGGACTCAGACCACAATTTATTGAATTGCAAAAGGATGGGAAATTAAGGATATGAGACCTGGTTGAATGCACCAGAGTTTGTTGAGAGTTTCAGATGGAGCATTAGGCAACAATTGATTGAAACAGGGGAGAGGAATTCAACAGAAGATAAATAAGGATCTCTGAGAGATGGAATAGTGAAGACAGCAGAGGATCAAATATCACAATGATGTCACTCGATATAACAGCTCCAATTAAGTATCACAAGAATATCATCAGTTAGGAATATTTTTCCCACAAACCATTTGCCACAGCAACGTTTACTAATAATGACTAGATATAAATTATTATTCAACATCAAAACAGCTTCCAAGCAAAAGCTTCCTGCATTTTGAAGGAGTGTTTAGACCATAGAAAAGTCCAACCTTTCAGCGGTGACATTGCATCACACATGTAATGCAATCGCCCCTCTGTTTCAAAAAATAAGATACAAACTTAATACCACTGAAATCTACCAAACCAGAAATGGTGGAATAGCACTGACTCTCAACACATATGTCTATGCATCAACAATCGATCTGAATGCGCTACAAAATACTGGAGAGTTCATAGCCAGATCGATAGATAACTTCCTTAGTGTGCACATCCCATTCAAAATATTATTGGGTGTCTTTGAAGACAATAATCATGTTGTTATTATTATGCTGAGCAGCAGCTGATTCTAGAATTAAATTTTCACTCTGCAGCAGAGTGTGTGCTGATATGAAACTTCCTGGCAAAAAAAAGTGCCGGCACGAGACTCGAGCTCGGGACCTTTGCCTTTCGCAGGCAAGTGAAATTATTATTATCCATTCATGGGGGCTGTTTGAGTATCCAGTCATTCCACAGTCACCTCAGTAAGCATGGATGATAAAGACTTCTGTTCCGCTTGAAATGCCTTCTTTTGCCGGCCGGAGTGGCCGAGTGGTTCTAGGCGCTGCAGTCTGGAACCGCGCGACCGCTACGGTCGCAGGTTCGAATCCTGCCTCGGGCATGGGTGTGTTTGATGTCCTTAGGTTAGTTAGGTTTAAGTAGTTCTATGTTCTAGGGGACTGATGACCTCAGAAGTTAAGTCCCATAGTGCTCAGAGCCATTGAGCCATTTTTCCTTCTTTTATTATTTTAGCACTGAGGACAGACAGGCAAGGTAAATTCGAAAAGGAATCGAGTGCATTTGACAGTTGTAAACTAACCACTGCTAGAGTTTACCAAAACTCCCAGTTTTTTTTCCCCCCATGAACCATGGACCTTGCCGTTGGTGGGGAGGCTTGCGTGCCTCAGCGATACAGATGGCCGTACCGTAGGTGCAACCACAACGGAGGGGTATCTGTTGAGAGGCCAGACAAACATGTGGTTCCTGAAGAGGGGCAGCAGCCTTTTCAGTAGTTGCAGGGGCAACAGTCTGGATGATTGACTGATCTGGCCTTGTAACATTAACCAAAACGGCCTTGCTGTGCTGGTACTGCGAACGGCTGAAAGCAAGGGGAAACTACAGCCGTAATTTTTCCCGAGGACATGCAGCTTTACTGTATGATTAAATGATGATGGCGTCCTCTTGGGTAAAATATTCCGGAGGTAAAATAGTCCCCCATTCGGATCTCCGGGCGGGGACTACTCAAGAGGACGTCGTTATCAGGAGAAAGAAAACTGGCGTTCTACGGATCGGAGTGTGGAATGTCAGATCCCTTAATCGGGCAGGTAGGTTGGAAAATTTAAAAAGGGAAATGGATAGGTTAAAGTTAGATATAGTGGGAATTAGTGAAGTTCGGTGGCAGGAGGAACAAGACTTTTGGTCAGGTGATTATAGGGTTATAAATAAAAAATCAAATAGGGGTAATGCAGGAGTAGGCTTAATAATGAATAAAAAATAGGAGTGCGGGTTAGCTACTACAAACAGCATAGTGAACGCATTATTGTGGCCAAGATAGACACAAAGCCCATGCCTACTACAGTAGTACAAGTTTATATGCCAACTAGCTCTGCAGATGATGAAGAAATTGATGAAATGTATGACGAGATAAAAGAAATTATTCAGGTAGTGAAGGGAGACGAAAATTTAATAGTCATGGGTGACTGGAATTCGTCAGTAGGAAAAGGGAGAGAAGGAAACATAGTAGGTGAATATGGATTGGGGGGAAGAAATGAAAGAGGAAGCCGCCTTGTAGAATTTTGCACAGAGCATAACTTAATCATAGCTAACACTTGGTTCAAGAATCATAAAAGAAGGTTGTATACCTGGAAGAATCCTGGAGATACTAATAGGTATCAGATAGATTATATAATGGTAAGACAGAGATTTAGGAACCAGGTTTTAAATTGTAAGACATTTCCAGGGGCAGATGTGGATTCTGACCACAATCTATTGGTTATGAACTGCAGATTGAAACTGAAGAAACTGCAAAATGGTGGGAATTTAAGGAGATGGGACCTGGATAAACTGAAACAACCAGAGGTTGTAGAGAGTTTCAGGGAGAGCATAAGGGAACAATTGACAGGAATGGGGGAAAGAAATACAGTAGAAGAAGAATGGGTAGCTCTGAGGGATGAAGTAGTGAAGGCAGCAGAGGATCAAGTAGGTAAAAAGACGAGGGCTAATAGAAATCCTTGGGTAACAGAAGAAATATTGAATTTAATTGATGAAAGGAGAAAATATAAAAATGCAGTAAATGAAGCAGGCAAAAGGGAATACAAACGTCTCAAAAATGAGATCGACAGGAAGTGCAAAATGGCTAAGCAGGGATGGCTAGAGGACAAATGTAAGGATGTAGAGGCTTGTCTCACTAGGGGTAAGATAGATACTGGATACAGGAAAATTAAAGAGACCTTTGGAGAGAAGAGAACCACTTGTATGAATATCAAGAGCTCAGATGGCAACCCAGTTCTAAGCAAAGAAGGGAAGGCAGAAAGGTGGAAGGAGTATATAGAGAGTTTATACAAGGGCGATGTACTTGAGGACAGTATTATGGAAATGAAAGAGTATGTAGATGAAGATGAAATGGGAGATAAGATACTGAGTGAAGAGTTTGACAGAGCACTGAAATACCTGAGTCGAAACAAGGCCCCGGGAGTGGACAACATTCCATTAGAACTACTGATGGCCTTGGGAGAGCCAGTCATGACAAAACTCTACCATCTGGTGAGCAAGATGTATGAGACAGGCGAAATACCCACAGACTTCAAGAAGAATATAATAATTCCAATCCCAAAGAAAGCAGGTGTTGACAGATGTGAAAATTACCGAACTATCAGTTTAATAAGTCACAGCTGCAAAATACTAACGCGAATTCTTTTCAGACGAATGGAAAAACTGGTAGAAGCGGACCTCGGGGAAGATCAGTTTGGATTCCGTAGAAATGTTGGAACACGTGAGGCAATACTAACCTTACGACTTATCTTAGAAGAAAGATTAAGAAAAGGCAAACCTACGTTTCTAGCATTTGTAGACATAGAGAAAGCTTTTGACAATGTTAACTGGAATACTCTCTTTCAAATTCTGAAGGTGGCAGGGGTAAAATACAGGGAGCGAAACGCTATTTACAATTTGTACAGAAACCAGATGGCAGTTATAAGAGTCGAGGGGCATGAAAGGGAAGCAGTGGTTGGGAAAGGAGTGAGACAGGGTTGTAGCCTCTCCCCGATGTTATTCAATCTGTATATTGAGCAAGCAGTAAAGGAAACAAAAGAAAAATTCGGAGGATAATGGAATGTAGTCAAATTAAATCGGGTGATGCTGAGGGGATTAGATTAGGAAATGAAACACTTAAAATAGTAAAGGAGTTTTGCTATTTAGGGAGTAAAATAACTGATGATGGTCGAAGTAGAGAGGATATAAAATGTAGACTGGCAATGGCAAGGAAATCGTTTCTGAAGAAGAGAAATTTGTTAACGTAGAGTATAGATTTAAGTGTCAGGAAGTCGTTTCTGAAAGTATTTGTATGGAGTGTAGCCATGTATGGAAGTGAAACATGGACGATAAATAGTTTGGACAAGAAGAGAATAGAAGCTTTCGAAATGTGGTGCTACAGAAGAATGCTGAAGATAAGGTGGGTAGATCACGTAACTAATGAGGAGGTATTGAATAGGATTGGGGAGAAGCGAAGTTTGTGGCACAACTTGACTAGAAGAAGGGATCGGTTGGTAGGACATGTTTTGAGGCATCAAGGGATCACAAATTTAGCATTGGAGGGCAGCGTGGAGGGTAAAAATCGTAGAGGGAGACCAAGAGATGAATACACTAAGCAGATTCAGAAGGATGTAGGTTTCAGTAGGTACTGGGAGATGAAGAAGCTTGCACAGGATAGAGTAGCATGGAGAGCTGCATCAAACCAGTCTCAGGACTGAAGACCACAACAACAACAACTATAACTTACAGCTTCACTGAGAGAGAAACACATATTGACTGCTGAATAACATGTATGCTGGGTTTTACACATCATACTATGAAATTGACGATGATTTCAGTTGTACACTCAGCACATAGCTGTTTAAGAAATTATCACCCACAGTGGTGATAGTTTGTTCAAAGCAACATGTGGTGGTGAAGACTGGACCTGTGAACATACATACTGAATTTGAATCATCACAAAACCTCCCCACAAGCACTGCAGCATACGCATTAATAATAGATGACCATCTCATGAACTATTCAGTTCTGACAGGAACTGTACAATGTATAGCATGCTTATAGAAGTATTACACAACATGTATAGCGTTTTCCAACGATACCTCAGAGTGTGAAGATCATAGAAAATGCACAAGGGGTTTTACAATGAGTGTGGACAGTTTGTGTTTAAAGACGTTGTGTTCACTTTATTATCCGATGCCAGACTAGTACTAACGAGGTATGCCACAATCTTTGCTTCACCCAAACTATTTAGGTCAGTGTAGTGTGCTACAGCTCGATAAACAGCGGCATGTTTCACACGATTTTACCACGTAAGTCGTTGGGACATTGTTGTATGAAGATATGGTGTCATTGCTACAAACGTATGGCCCTAGAGACAGCATGGTTTATGTCAAAGGTCATGAGAAGATATCTTGATTTCAAGAAATTTATAAAAGCATGTCTACTTAGAATCTGCAAGCACGAGGATAACCATATCTCCTCTTCGTCTACTTCATGGTCCCCAGTTGTGATTTTATGGTTCTCACGGTACTCATTTCTGCTACTTCTCATTTCTTTCATGTTTCTTCGATTTACTCTCACTCCATATTCTGTACTCATTAGGCAGTTCATTCCATTGACCAGATGCTTGAATTCTTCTTTACTTTCATTGCGGATAGCGATGTCATCAGCAAATCTCATCATTGATATCCTTTGATTAGATTAGATTAGACTAGTTTTTCGTTCCATAGATCCGTGCTGAGGAGGTCCTCGCGGATGTGGAACATGTCAAATTTTTTTTTAAAGCTGAAATAACAATACTAATAGTATGAATAAATACAATACATCATTTGTTTCCATTAAAAAATTCGTCAATGGTGTAGAAGGAGTTGGCCACTAGTAAGTCTTTCAGGCTCCTTTAAAACTGACCTTTATTGGTAACTAAATTTTTTATGTTTGCTGGCAAATTATTGAAGATGAGTGTTCCTGAGTAGTGGACCCCTTTTTGAACTAAAGTAAGCGCTTTTAAGTCCTTGTGCAGATCATTTTTGTTCCTGGTATTGTATGTATGAACTGAGCTGTTTGTTGGAAAAAGAAATATATTATTTAGGTCAAATTTCATTAAGGAGTAAATATATTGAGAGGCTGTAGTTAGTATACCCAGTTCTTGAAGAGGTTTCTACAGGACGTCCATGAATTTACTCCAGAAATAATACATATTACACGGTTTTGGACTCTGAAAACTTTTGTTTGACTTGAAGAGTTACCCCAAAATATTATAACATATGACATTATGGAATGAAAGTAGACAAAGTATACAAGCTTTTTCATTTTTATGTCGCTTATGTCTGCTAACACTCGAATTGCAAATACAGATTTGTTAAGGCATTTCTGCAGTTCTGTGGTGTGCTCCTCCCAACTGAATTTATTATCAAGTTGTAATCACAGGAATTTAAGACTGTCAACCTCTTCTATCTGCTCTTCTTCATACTTTATGCGTATGCTGGGTGGAAACCTCTTACAGGTTCTTAATTGCATATAGTGAGTCTTTTCGAAATTTAATGTCAGTGAGTTGGCTTTAAACCATTTATTAATATCCGTGAAAATATCATTAGCAGATCTTTCTAGAACTACACTCGACATACTATTTATTGCAGTACTTCTGTCATCTGCAAACAAAACAAACTCTGCTTCTGACGGTGTAACTGATGAGAGACCATTAATGTACACAAGAAAAAGCAATGGCCCTAAGATGGATCCTTGTGGGACACCAGATGTATTTTATTCGCATTCTGATGATGACTGATGACTTAATTCACTAGTCCCTTTCCTGTTAGTGACGTATGACTTGAACCATTTTGCAGCACAGCCCATGACTCCATAGAATTCTAATTTATGTAAAAGGATGTTGTGGTTCACACAATCGAATGCCTTTGACAAATCACAGAAAATACCTGCTGCTTGTAACTTGTTATTTAATGAATTAAGTACATTTTCACTGTAGGTGTAAGTAGCCTTCTCGATATCAGAGCCCTTCAGAAATCCAAACTGTGTTCTTCATAATATGTTATTTGTGGTCAGTTGGTTGAGCAGCTGCCTGTACATTAGTTTTTCTAAAATTTTTGAGAATGCTGGCAAAAGTGAAATCGGTCTGTGGTTGGATGGTATCCCTTTATCCCCTTTCTTGAATAGAGGCATATTTTAGCCAGTCAGGAAATGTCCCAGTTATAACTGACTGGTTACACAAGTTAACTTAGAATTGTAATAAACTCACAAGAACATGCCTTAATTAACTTTGTTGATATTTCATCGTAACCACTAGAGTGCTTTGTTTTTAAAGATTTTATTATGGAAGTTATTTCTTTTGGTGAAGTGAGTGACATATTCATGTACCTGAAGTTATTTTTAAAGGTTAGTTTCAGATATTCAAGGGCATTATTTACTGATCCTGACAGTCCCATTCTATCAGTAATGGATACAAAGTACTAGTTAAATAGATTTCCCACACTATGCCCATGAGTTACTAATGTGTCATCTACCCTTAGTGCTATTTGCTCCTGTTCCTTTCTGGTTCTACTTGTCTCCTCTTTCACTATATCCCATATTGTTTTTATTTTGTTCCCTGACATTGCTATCTTCTTTTCGTAGTGCATTTGTTTAGATGTCTGAATTGCTTTTTTTAAATATTTTACAGTATTCCTTGTATTTAGCTAAATCATCAGCATTGGAGCTATTCTTGGTCGACAGATACATTTTCCTTTTTGTCTTACAGGAAATCTTTATTCCAGGTGTAATCAATGGTTTTATTACAGACTTCTGTTTAATTTGAGTAACTTTTAGAGGAAAACAGTTTTCAAACATGGTACTGACATAGTTCATGAATGTTTTATTTTTTTCATTCATGTCATGAGCATTATAAACATCTTTCCAGTTCATATCTTTGAGCAGTTTTCTAAAACACTCAATTTTTGGTTGATTGACTACTCTCCTGTTCTCAGATTTAGCAGTCTTGGTAATCTGCTTAGAATTTACATCTAAAACAAGGAGCTGCGTGTCATGATCTGATAGTCCATTTATAACAGGTTTTATGATATGATTTTGTTCCTCTGATTTGTCTATAAAAATGTTATCAATGGCTGTCCTTGAGGATTTAGTGATCCTAGTTGGAAAGTTAACAGTGTGAGTTAGATTGAAAGACAACATTACTAACTGCAGTGAATGTTTACTGGAAGATTGCATTAGAAAATGTGTATTAAAGTCACCAGCAATCAAAATTTCTTTGTTTCTTCCTGTTAAATAACCCAAAATATATTTTAGATGACTTATGAATAGATTATAATTTCCTGCAGGTGCTCGGTAAATAGTTACTATTATATAGGATCTGTTATGGAACTCTATTTCTGTTGCACATGCTTCTAGATGCTGCTCTAAACAGAATTTATTAATGTCAATGTTCTTGAATTTATGGCAGTTTTTAATAAATGTGGCAACTCCTTCTCCATCCATATCTACTCTGCAGAAGTAGGAAGCTAGCTTAGATCCAGAAATGTCTAACATATCTATACCATATCCTTTAACTCTGAATTTTAATCCAGCTCTTTAAACTTTGTTTTACTTATCGCAGACTCTGTTTCGGTATTTACTTGGGATGCAGTTCTGGCTTTGCACATTTACCACTCACTGCTGCTTGTCACAACGTTTAGGTGGATGCCAAAGGCCCCAGCAGTTAAGACATTTTTGTACAGATACGTATTGTTTAATGACTAGTGCTTCAAACTGTATGTAGACCCTGTCTCTTTGGGGTAACAGTAGGCGAACCTTGGGGGAGACCTCAGTTATGTTATTAACGGTACTCTTCCCCTTTGGTCCTCTCTTGAACTTTACTGCTACTTTTTCGTTAAATTCTTCTATCTGTAAGGTACGTTCATTCAAGTTTATCTCGTAAAGTTCTTCTAGGAAGTCCTTACTGTTAGCTTAATAGGTAGCTAATAGTCGGCCAGAAGTGGTCTAAGTTTTCTGGGTTTCTCGGATTTGATACTGTTTAGCTGTGCAGTTTTCTCTATGATTTTTCTTTTATCCTCCTACATCTCCTCTTCCAGAATCATTGTATTTGCTGCCGACCTAATGGCCCTGATTTTATCTTGTATAGTGTTGATAGTATTCATTACAGTTTCCTTACAGCCTTTTACAGCCTTTACATCTTGATTATCTGCTGATTTGAAGGAAAGAATACTTGTTGGTTGGCTTTAGCTTCTTCAATGCATTTTTCAGCCTTACTTTTTGGTCTAAAGTTGCGCTGGCTGCAGTGGCTGCTGCAAAGGATACTGGTACTGACTGCTTTCTGTTCTAAGTCTTCGGTTCTCTTCTTTAAGGTCTGCTATTTCTGAGTCCTGTCGCTGAATTCAGTCCTGCACATCTGGGGGATTGACAATAGCAAGTTCTTTCCGCAGTCAATGATAGTCTATCTTACGTTGTGTAAGAGCAAGCGCCCATATTTCATTTCGTGCATTGGCTGAGCTTGCACAGGATGCTCTCTTCTGTCTTAATTCACTTACAAATTCAGCCAAGATGTCATCAACTACAACGATCTTGTGTGCATTTGACTCATCCAAGTGTCTAACTGGTCGTCTCAATTGCAAAGTGGTATGGAACTTTCATTGAGAGTCTCACGCTGAGGCGTTTTGCCGGTATGAAGGGAAGAGGGTCTGGTAAGACGCTAAGCCATGTATTCCACCTTGATGTGCTCTCGTACATTTTTGATCCAGTTAATGGGGGAGTGTCCAGTTTCATCGCTCTTTCTTAAGATATTTCTGCTAAACAGGCATGTATTAATGTCCAGAATCCAGATGAGGGACATAAAAACTGCTTTGAATTGTCGCTTCTGGCTTGCGATAGACATTGCCAAAAAAATGCATATCTTGTGGATACATTCAAGACATTTAATGTCTGCAGGCATTATAACTTCGAAGGCATCTGATTCCCATCACAATCCTAAACCCCCCCAAAATTCGAGGCTGAGGACCCTAATTATCTGCTTCATGTTTATGATCTGGATGTAGATGAGAGGAGTAATAAGCCAGAAGATGTGAAGCATAAAGTCGTTAGACTCCTCTGCTTTTCCAAAATAGCCGGTCAGCGTTCTAAACACACAGATTTATCGCTATTTTCTGAAGACGAGAAGCATCACTATGTCTAGATCAAGAACATGTGCCATCTATTTTCCTCCCAACTGTCGAAACGTCACGGCAATAGGCACTTTCGCCACAGATATCTAAACTCGTTTGTCAAGTGTGAGGATTTAGAAAGACATCCGATTTATTACTCGTCCAGGAACTGCTGCACTTGTAAATGCCCACTAAGGACAAAAAGTTCTTAAAGTTTATGATTGCCCACCACCAGGAACGTTGTCCCTTTGTTGTATACACTGACTTTGAGTTCTTACTAGTTCCTGTGGTGCGTTGTTAAGTTAATCTCAATGCATCTCACACCACTATCACAGAACGGCACGTACCGTATGCAGCAGCTTTTCAAGTTGTATGCACCGCCGTTTGGTCTCATAACCCGTCTCAATTAATCAGTCAATCAATCCATTCTCCCTCCTGACAAGCCGGCCTCTGTGACCGAGCGGTTCTAGGCGCTTCAGTCCGGGACCGCGCTGCTGCTACGGTCGCAGGTTCGAATCCTGCCTCTGGCATGGATGTGTGTGATGTCCTTAGGTTAGTTAGGTTTAAGTAGTTCTAAGTGTAGGGGACTGATGACCTCAGATGTTAAGTCCCATAGTGCTCAGAGCCATTTGAACCATCTGAACCTGCTGACAAGAGTGTCCAGTATACATGAAGGAAAAAAGAATTCAGGAAATAAAGATAAATAAATGAAAGATAAAGTTGCATGCACATGTGATTCCAGTCGCAACAGATTCGAATTATATGCCAAGGATAATCTCGCAGAACTGTTGCTCTCTGAGCTTGAAATACTTTGGAGGTTGTTGATAGGGTTTATAGCAAAAACTTTCCAATGACCAACTCTCAGGGGAATGACGCCTTATACAAGCAGGCAGTTAAATGCCATATTTGTGGGCTGGCTTTGGATAGAAAAGTGGAAACTCCATGTAGTGACCATTTTCATCTACTTAGGGAAGTTTCGTGGTGCAACCCACAATGCATGCAGTGTAAAGTACAAACTGCCTCGACCCGTACCTGTCGTTTTGCGTGATTTGAAAGGGTATAATGCTCACTTTCTTGTTGAACACTTGGAGGACTTTCGGTTGGAGAAAGAAAACGTCAGTACCATACCTGAAAGTGTAGAAAAATACATTTCATTCTACAAGCGAAACAGGGTAAGAGTATTGCTTCGCAATTAATGCAGGCATCTCTTCAGAAACTTTCTGAGACGAAACATTGGAAGGATATGCATACCACTCAGGCTGCATTTCCCTATGGAGTAATGTTTCAGTTTGTAACAATGAAGGGGTCTTCTCTCACAAATATCTGGATTTGATGGAGAGACTCTACGAAACTACATTCCTCAATATAACCGCATTCACCAGCAAACTGACTGGCACCATCATAACAGATGCAGATTATAGGCACACGGTTGATGTTTGGCAGGAGTTCAACATCTCTTATATAGAGGGATATACTAAATTGTACACAGAGACAGATGTGCACCTGCTCACAGATGTTTTTGAGAAATTCCGGCTTGTATGCCTGGGCACGTGCACTCTCTATCCTGCATTTTATTACACCGCACCAGGGCTTTCATGGGACGCTAGATTAATAAAGAAGCAGACCAACATTGAATAGTTGATTGATGTTGATATGTTGCTTTTTCTAGAACGTCGGATTCACAGGGGACTTTACTAGTGTATTCACAGGTAAGCCAAGACGAATAACCCACAATTGAGTGCAGAGGAGTACAGGACATCTGACGATTTGAGTTACATTCTTTACTAGAATCTAAACAATCTCTATAGACATGTTATGTAACAAACTCTGCCGTTTGAGGGTTCCAATGGCTGTCCAAGGACGAAATCATGGGACTGAAGGATACGAATCTTGACGTGGCTGCTGATGACAGGGGATATATCCTAGAGGCAGACCTGTAATATCCCACTGGTTCACACAGCAAGCATGGTTACTTGCCTTTTTGTCCAGAGCACCTAGTCCGTGATAATGGTTCCATCCCCAAGCCGATGACAACGCTGGGGAATAAGCACAGATCCATTCTGCGCTATAGAAACCTCCAACAGTGTGTCAGGTTGGGGAAGTGACTTCTTAGAATCATACACATTCATTTAGTTTACTGTTGGGATGGGCATTATGGCCCAAGAGATTACGTTGCTAGGCCGAATTTTAAGTGGGCCACAATCTTCAATGAAGAACAGTTTGCTATGGAGATACCTAAGGTTTCAGTGGAGTTCACGACGCCTCTCTATATCAGTATGTGTGTTCTGCGCCTTTCCAAACTCCACATGTACTGATTCCACTATGTGTCTGCAAAACTAACTTCACTCATGTCAAGTTACTTTATATGGACACGGGAGGGTACATCCACCGAGTTAGCCGTCCGTTACTCGTGCGAAAATTTGTGACATCGTCACTCGTGCGGATAACTGATGTCATCCACAAAGCAAGCGGTCTATTTGTATACTTTGAACGGTCTTTATGACTGGTTTTATGATTTTTTTATTAAATCTAAATATAATACATTTAATATTTGTACACAGTATAATATATTCTAACACTTGAAACAGTTTGACCATTCGAAGAGCAATATCCTCAGCTGAATTACTGGCATTACATGGTCCCTCTTGTTGCTTACTGACATACGGTTCTAAATTCAAAGTGTAAGCTGTTTTTACATCAACCAAAGCAAACACTTTTAACCCATATTTTGCTGGTTTACTAATAATATATTGCCTGAACGGGAAGTTTCCTCTAAATGCTGAAAGCTATTTGTCAACAGTAAGATATTCACGAGGTGAATAATATTTTTGGCAATTATTCGTAAATAGTTCAAGTACCTCTCTGATGGTAGCCAACTTGTCAATTTCTATGTGAACACTTCTATTACGCATATTATCAAACCTCAGACATCTCAACAGAAACCTTAATCGGTTTTCACTTATGCATAATTAACATGAGTCAAATCCGTTTCCCTTTGAGTTATCCCACAATTTCGATATACTCTTCCTAGAATATCTCAAAGATTCACATAGATGTACCAATCCAATGAAAGCTCTGATCTCTATCGCATCTGTTTGTTTAGCGTCCCTTCCCCTAGAGAAATTACCACGAACTTAATTGATGTATCTATTAGTGCAGGTTGCGATAATGCTTATTATGTTTTCATCCAAGAATAAATTCAGAATTTCTATTTCTGTCTTTTTTATACGAGCTTGATTTTTTGGTCCAGGCAAATGCGTAATAAAATTACAAGATCTACTTCTAACACTGGTAGGATATCTATTTTTCTTCGTTTAGTTATTCCATCTTTCCCTAAAAAAATGCACCCTCTTGAGTTACTTCTTCCTGTGCTTCATATTCATCATTTTCTGACACTTCTTGTTCTGTTCCTGAATCATGACCACTTTCATGAACACAGTCCTCAGTCTCTGGGTCAGAGCTATCACTGTGAGCATCTTCATCACTCAGCTCATTGAACCATTCCAGCCATACATTAGGATCTCTACTAAACTCTCTCTGAGGTTGTTTGCCTTTGACATTTATTCCACAGTTTAACAATAAAGAGAATACTAGGTAACATGGAAGGTAACTGCAATCAGTTTCAATACGTCTGAATTTATTCACTTGAAAGATCGATTGAATCTAGGGAAGCAGTTAAGTAATACAGACTCACTTTGTTTCAGATTGTGGCAGCAGAGCTCGCGCGGATGACAAGCGTCCTCCAGACTATAACAATGTTTCATAAACAATGTATCTTTCGTAACTGAAAGCCAACAGTGATTGGAGCTAACAGCCGGAGTGTTAACAGAAATGTACTCAAAATGGCGCGAACTCAATCCTGCCCTGTCAGACAAAATTGAGCGGGAATGTCATGTGGGCGACGAGTGTCATCCGCGTGAGCAACGGGGGATTAAAGGCTGCAATGCATATGAAGTAATAAGGTACAATTCCGAGGAATTCGACACATCTGGATATGCAGTTTATAATCCTTACAACATAACACCTCAGAACAAGTAGGTTACTGCCCTGATGAAAGACGAGGCGAGGCAGATTGTGGAGTTTGTAGGACTGAGATCGAAGATGTATACATATTGTGTAGATACAGGTGGCATCCAGAATGGGCTAAAGATGTACATTGTGCAGCCTCACAGGCTCTCACAATAGAAGACTATAAAGGGTGTCTGCTAGGTGATGATGAATATCCTTATATGGTGGAGCAAGTAGTCGTTTGGTACGGGTCCATGAGGTATATACTGTGCTGCAACTGAAAATTGGTCTGTCACGCCATGATCACAAATGCCTCCTCTGTATGGAAGGGGTCACTATCCTCCAGTTTTCACACTATTCAATTGAGTGATTTTGTTTGTTTGATTGTTTGTTTGTGTGTGTTTGTGTGTCTGTGTGTGGGGGGGGGCGGGGAGGGGGGGGGCGGAACAGACAGATGAAACATTTGTCATAACTGTGTGCATGGGTGTGTGGTTGCGAGTTGTATATTATTATTTGTACAATGTGGATTTGTATATATACAGGATGTTAGTGGTACAAGCGCAGATATTGCAGTCTTTGGAACCTTAATATGTACCTACTTCAGTGTGTTAGTCGTTTTTTCTCTGTATTTAACAGTGTTCCCGCAAACACATCACGTAATTTACAACCAGTGCCTGATGTTTGCTTCACCATTGTAAATTCACCGTCAAGAGGACTATGCCTGTCAATATAGACTGACCTGCTGCACAGGAGAAAATGAGTGTTAAGGACTTGCTCTTGCCTCATGCACTTGGAGATACTAATGAACCTACAAACATACTACTTCTAATACCTATTATTATTAGTTTGAAAGTGAAATAGCGATGTAATGTTGTTCAGTACACTGTACTTAGTCACTAATAATAATATCTGTGCTTACAACGCAACACCCTGTGGTTAACGCTCTATATTTATGTGAGTCTTCACCTGTGCTGCTAGTTCCTATACCTGTAAATATTGGAAATAAAAGTCATTGCACTCCTCTTTTGGTATTACTGTGTATTTGATAAAGAAAAAGCAAAGAGGAAGACTTATAGCAGATTTCTGCCTCATGTGACAGATGGCATTGCAAGCAATACTGGAGACAGAGAGAGTGCACAAATGAAATCTATGGGTGTAGAGGGCACCACAACAGTAAGCGCCATTTCCATGTTGCCATCATGATGGTAATACAACCAATCAGATGCCCTCCTGTGGGTATAAAAGTAGGAGCCTCACCAGTTCATGACAGTCAATCTTAGCCCATGATGACGATGATGTAGGAAATCATTGAAAGCTTGGAATTTTATCTGAATGTGATATAGTAAGTAAACCAAGAACTTTTCATGCAAGAACTCCATCATGAGAAACATCAGAGCTACAAGTTAAATTGCTATATCAGTATTGTTATTCGATCCTTTCACCTTTTAAGTTATTGTAATGAGATGGCAAATATGAACAATTTTATTTGTAGAAAAATTTTTTATTTTATTTTCACACATATACACACAGTCAATCAATTTTGCAGTACTCTCCAATTAATTGTTTTCCATATGAAATTACATACATGGTATTCCTTCAGTAAATTCAGTCTCCACAGACTTTACAGTTACAGGCTCAACCCTTACACACTTTGAATTGCTGCACTTGATCTATATTTATACCGTTGTTGCGCAAATACTTAACAAATTCATAATATGCCACTCTTATATATGGAAACTAATGGCACAATCTCTCTGTGGCAGTTGATAATGCATAATACAGGTTCTTCAGTTTAACAATACTTGTTTTAGATATATATTCCAGTCCCACAAGGTTAATTATAACACTGTCTGACCATACATATTTACTATAGACACTTTACAACCAAACATGTGGATGTCTACACGAGTATGAGATGCATCATACTTGTCCATCTCCATCTCTCTATATATTCCATCACACTGCATAGACAGTCCCATTCATGGCACAATTATTGCACTTTATTGCCGACACATTGCGCATTTTCTACCTCTATAAGTACTTCAAAGTCTTTTACACGTTTAGAACCATGGACTCTCACATTGTAGGTGTTGGTAAAAAACAGTGCTCTTGTAGAAGTTGGCTAGTGTGGTTGTGCTATGGTGTAGTCAAATGACAGCAGATCCAGCAAGTTGGGAAGACGTCAGGTTGGCAGTGACCATGGTTCTGGAGGGAACATCTGCATGCCCTCATCCAACATTGGGCAAAGGGTTTATTGCTGCTGAGACTGTGTTACTGCACAGCTGAATGACACTGGGTCAGGAAGACATCCTGTGGACACTGGCTGCTGCTGCGACATGTCCTCATCTGTAATGATGATAATAAAAAAAGCCTTAAGTATTATGACATACGCATAATAATAATAATAATAATAATAATAACAATTAGGCACTGACTGACAAAATACTTACTGATAGTCTTCTTCTTCCCAGCTGATTGCTGCTGCTGTTGGTGGTGCTTCGTGCAGGACAGCAAATGGTGATGTACATGCTATCATTTTATTATAAACCGCATCCTCAAAGGGTGGGGAGCTGATCTTGCACGCCATTAGCTGTCGTATCTGGATTCCCGGTACAGCTGTGGTGCAGATGGCTGGATGCCATTACCAGAATAACTTTGGAGATAACGAAACGCTGATGGTGATATTAGCGAAATATAACAACCACAATTGCCTGAGTATGGTAAGATTCCTGGAATAGCCTTGACAATAAGAAAGTGCTTATGCTGACATCAATGAAATTCGTGCCCATATGCCCTGTGACCCACTACTAACGTCCACTAATAGATGTCCCAATACTTTTGATCATATAGTGTACTTAAGCTATCATGTCCTCATTTCAGATAACATTGTGTCCTTTATCTTTCATGTGGTACAGGTGGTAGAGAACTTCAAGTACCTGGGAAGCATGATTGAAAGTAAGGGGGGAAACGCAATGGAAATAAATGAAAGGTGCAGAAAAGCAGGGCAGTTCTACAAATGCATTAGGGGGCTTATTTGGAGCAAGGAGGTGCCACAGAAATCCAAGGGAATTATATACCGAACCTACTTTGTCCCCATATTGGCATACGGAAGTGAGACATGGGTAATGCACAAAAGCGACAAAAGTAGAATACAGGCTAGTGAAATGAAGTTCCAGAGGAGCAGGTTGAGTGTAACAAGACGAGACAGATTGCGAAATGTGTATGTGAGGGAAAGACTAAAGGAGGAACCAGTACAGGACAGGATAGAAAAATCAAGACTGCAGTGGTATTTACACATGAAGAGAATGGATGAGGGAAGAATTCCAAATAGGATGTTTGATCTGCAACTGGAGGGGAAGAGGCCCAGAGGAAGACCAAGAGATAGATGGGTGAAGGGAGTGAAGGAATGTGTGAGGAGAAGAGGAGAGAACTGGACGAAGGTGGAAGAGGGGGAATGGTGGAAAGACAGAACAAGATGGAGAGGCTTGTGTTCCCGACAGACCCAGCCAGTGGCTGGAAACTGTCCAAGATGATGATGATGATCTTTCATGTCAGCCCATATTTTATTAGATTTCATCATACAATAGAGTAAGCTTCATACTGTTGTAAGCCAGTAAGCAGTTAATGTTGGTAGCACTCCCATCCATAAAAAGACAGATGGTGCAACACATCACTATGTTCATAGTGTCAACGATCAGATCATTTTGAAATTATAGTAAAACTCACATCTTTGGAAATTAACACAACTTTGATTAATTTATCATATGTTCTGTTAAAAACAACTTAATGAGTTAAGTCTTCTTCCTCTCCCATTTTTTATCATTCAGTACACATACACCCTTATAACTACATATAAATAGATTTACTTAATTGACATAAGTAAAATATCTCTTTCATAGTTCATTTAGTTGATCAATCTTAACATTGAGAGTAGTATTTCTGATATACTTTCGTTAGCATATTTTCAACATTCAACGAAGTGGTCCCAGGGACAGGTGATGACAGTGGTTGTCAGATGGTGCCAATCAGGACAGAACACATGTGATTAGTTGCATGGTTGGAGGGGATGAGGCACCATGAATCAACCAGGTATCAGATGTCCAGAATGGGTGTGGGTTCATGGAACAACCGTATAGTGAAAACAAAAATGCCTTTGCACAACTCATAAAGGTTATTATTACAAAACACAAGTTTTTCCTTACAAGTCAAACATAGATCATATAAGAAGTACATGTAGAATTAGGAGTTCTGTGCGTTATTATTATTTCTATGAGGACATCATTTTAGAGCTTATTTTCTGTAACAACTTTTTGTGTTATTTGGTAGCAAAATAAATTACTTCCTTGTTTATTATGCACCACAATGTGCATTCAATCAGTCTCACATTTCACTGAGGTTTATAACAAGTACAATAAGCGTCCTCATTAGATCTGTCTTCGTATTAACTCTTTTACTGTCATCTGAATGTCTTTTAACGGTAACACTTGTGTGCCGAAAATCAAATTTCCATTGTGGCTCAGGAATTACGTTGAGTGTATGTACAGCTAGACCTCACAGTCAGTTTGCGGTACAGTATGGTGGCTACTGTGTTCATGTGCATGTTTTTGTGGGATTCCTCAGACAGCTCAAGGACATTCTTCTTCTACAAACACTGAACTATAGACAGCTAGCGACTCACAGTATTGAAACCACGTAAATGGAACTCTCACCTCTTTGAAGCTTTTGCTATTGAGTATGCTAATATCCTTATTCCAGTCACAGCTATTTAAATGTTGATTGGCTCTATGAACAAATTTCACAGTGGTTTCGACACTGATTTTCATTTTAACAGTCTATCATATATGATACATGAACATATTTCAAATTAGTCCCCACAGATCTCTTTAGTCTTCATGGAAATCAAAAATATTTTCATTACATTTATATAGAGGATACTAGTCTCACATCTATTAAAATGTTCTTTCCTTGTTATTTATATAAATATTATATTGACATTAGAACACTTTTATCAGTGAACCAATGATTAGATTGAGCCGATTCCACTTTAGAGATTTGCTACTATATGGACTTACAGACTCAGCATGGGTTAAAGCTTGGACAACAGATATTTATCTATTTTCAGGAAATATCTCTTCTGCTGAAAGCGGAATAATTACCTTGTATGTGTTCAAAATACATGCAAATCCAACTGAAATTCTAAAGTTATGCTCAATCAGAGGAGCATCACATCTTATTGCTTGTGCAACTTCCACACTAAAATGTGCATCCATTACTTAACCATCTTTACTTCCACTTACAGTCAATAGACTACAAATTGGCCTCATTCAGGCCCATGGATTTTCATTTCACAAATATAAACTGTTACAGAATTTTAGAGCTATACCCAAGCCATTAATTTTACTATAAAAAGTTGAGAGTTCATATCAACTTCAGACACTACAATGTAATGGTCAAATAACCATTCAGTACTCATAACACATCTTCACAACTAATATATACAACAACAAGTACCAACTTTTGCTATTAGAAAAGTAGTGATCACTTTAAATATCTACTCCTCTAGTTTATATCAAAGAAAAGAAGGGTCTCTTTTCAGACAATATTCTAGTTTTGTATTAGAATGCTTCTTTATCTGTAGTACACACCAGTGTCACATAGGGGAATACTGTACGTGAAGTTTATCCACTTGCAATATATATATTGTTTTCTTCTTTGTCAGTCATATAATTACATAGGAACAAATTTGTTTGCAGATTTCTGGCAAAACAGTTCAGGGCTTTATGCTGCATTCGCTAGACTTAACTTGGTACACTACAGTAAGCTGGTCAGATTTGAAATTGCTTGGATCAAATCCTTATGTAAATCACTAGTCAAAGATTTATACTTTTTACGTTTTTTTTCAGTTCAAGAGAATGCAATCATCACTACTTTGTCTTTGGAAAAGCCAAAAGGTAGGTCCTAGATGTAGGATCTGGATGATCTTGTATGGTCCTGTATAAAGTAACTGCCATTTACTATTTCCTTTTTGTAGAACTGAAGATTTCAGGTATGAATTTAATAATACTGTTTCTCTGGCTGATAGTTCTTGTATACGCCCTAAACCTTTCTCAGAGGCATTCTTTCGAATTCTAGCCTGTTCAGTGAGTGCAATCAGTGTATATCTTATCTTACAGCGTTAACTTTTCTTCAGGAAGGCGTGACAGTGGATTTATTCAATAGTTAACTTCTTTACTATTCATTAAGAGACCTGAGGGTGTATAATAGGTTGTATAAAATGGTATATTGTTTACTGTGCACTCAAATGGTTGAATACGTTCCACTCAAAATGTATATTGTGAACTAGCATATGCTTGTAGAAAACAATTAAATTCTCTGAAAATGTCTTCAGTTAGGTTTCTTTCCAGATGAAATTTTGATATCAATATGTATTTAACGTTACAACCCTGTAGGAAATATTTCCATGTTTTGCATGTAAAGTTTCACCATTATCTGTTAGGTATGTGACAGGCTTGCCAACTGTAGGTAGGTAGTCCCCAAGAATTCTCCTGATGATGTCGCCTTTATATCATATAGTTTGTCATATTTCGAAAAAAGATCAAAAAGCCTACTAAATATTTAACTCCGTGTAGAGAGTACTGGACAAGCAACATCAGCAGATACTATTTGCAAAAGTATAGTTGGTAAAATAGAATGTAGCTCTGTGTAGCACCACTTGTTTGTAGGTTTTGCTCCTTCACAGCTCTGACAAGTTTTCAGTAACTGTTCTATATATCTTTCAGTATTAGCTAAATAAAGGTAAAGGTCTAGCTTCCTTAGACAATTCGATGCACCATAATGCTCTCAGACATAATGTGTATGCCAAACTATACTGTTTCTGCAAAAATCAGGTATACACACACATCAGTCATAATTTTGAGTATCACATCTGTAAAACAATGCATTATTTTGCATTTTGTAGTGTTTAATGAGTATCTTAGATGGATTTTGTGTGTGTAATGTTTTCACTTTGTGCCATCTAGGATCTGCATCTTGTAATGTGGCCACATTAATACTCATATTTAAATAATTTTGCCTATAAGGGGTTCTTTTATTAAGAAAATCCAGCAAACAGTCATTTGTTCAGATAAGTGAGCAAGATCATTTGGATATTGTGGTAGACATGGCAATGTGTCCACTACTACATTATTGTTATCCTTCACTTGCATTCATTCAAATCTATATTCTTGAAGAAAGAATTTCCATCTTGCTATTTGAACATGAAGTAACCTGCAGGTTAACAAAAAGCTCAGTGCCTCATGATCAGAAAATACTTTAACATATCTGCCACATATATAATAGCCCAACAACTTGAACGCCCATATTATAGCTAAAGTTTCCACTCCAGTAGCCAAATATGTATGCTCACATTCTAAAAGTGTCCTACTAGCATAACTAATCATGTTAACTTCAGCCTTATTTTCCTTCTCAGGCATGTGAAATAAATAGGCTCCAAGTCCAGAGAAAGATATAGCTATACCAAAATAAAAGTACAAATTCACATTGGAATGACACAAGATTTCAGAACTTTCTAAAAATATTTTTATATTATCAAACTCTGGCTGACATTTTTCTGTCCAACACCATACTGTATTTATATTTAACAGTGCTGGACTTCTGAGCATTTGATCTGTACAAAATCACAGAAAAATGAACATAGATCAATAAAGCCTTTAGCTGCCACTTTGTCTTAGGCATTAAGAAATTATTTATTGCAGTTGTTTTACTAGGTCAGGTTTTATTCTTAAAGGAGAGATAATGTGCTTTTTCATGAATGTAAGCTTGTTTATCCTCATTCTTACTGCAAAGGCTTGTAGAATTATTCACAGCTCTAGTCCTTGTTGTCAGGAATTTTATCTTAATATTCTGCTAATATTTGCCATATGCTACTGGGGTTTGCATCAAATCAACTACAATATCTTTGCATTTGGTGCACAATTAGCTTTTACTAAAAAACTAGTCTAATTTTATGTCCTTCTAGCAGAAAAACTCATGTCAAGCAAGCATTCAACTATATGAACTTTCAAATTTAGGAATGTGCATAACATAATTCCTTTTCCTACTACATCTACTTGTGTCTCCACTTGAGAGGTTGTGACTTTGCACCTAAAGCTTCAGTTATACAGCAGTTCTGTACATGGTAAGTCAGCACTTTGTTCATCTCTTAAATCTTATTGAATAAGTTCTGTGACATAATGTTAACAGAGGCACATGTTTCTAAAACAATGGAAGTATGAATTTTTTCCAACTATAGTGTCAATTGAAGCTTGAATTAATACTTCTGTGTTATTAGAACATATGTGTTGATCTATAGTCAGTTCATCTCTTTTATTGATACCTTTATTATACCTTAACATATTAGTGTGATTGCCTTTACTGCCCCTACTCCATGAAATTCCCACCATCATATGGCTTAATGATGTTGTAATTAGTTTGATGAAGATCTGTTGTCATATGTAGCTCATCAGTCACTTCAGTGATATTTCCCGACAGGCCATGATTCTGTGAAGTATGGTCCATTAGAATAGTTATTTCACATGAAACATTATCGACTCAGTAATTATATTTCTTGGACTATGTGGATGTACATGAAGTTCATATAAATAACCACCAATTACAGTATCTGTGTTTGCTATCAGAGCACGATTCTAGGTCACATTCTGAAATAAGTGAATTTTCAATTTCTGCATTCGTGAATTTCCTTTTATCTGCATCAAGGTCCATCTTACAATTTTCTCCTTAGCCCTTTTAGTGTTCTTTCATATTTCTACAATAACATGAAACAGAAACAAAAATGTTTGAATTAATTTTGAATGAATTACAATTTGAAAAAGGATCTTTTTCGTAACAGTGTTTAAGATTCACATTTATCTAAATCAGTTTATGAAGTGTAGTGTGTATGGCAGAAGGGCATGACTTCTCCATTACAAGCATTATGTTACTGAAATGGTCATCTTGTAACCAAAACATTATTGCATGATAAAATATATCTTACATGTAGTTAAAAAATTTATTTGTAATGGGCGAAGATCCTAATGTCAAAAGCAGTACACACTTTAATAATAAACAAAGTAAGCCTGTGTTCCTCACTGTAAGTAGTGACACCTTGTAATTCTCAGTAACAGCTACCATTAACTTTTTCTCACAGAAACCCTTCTCGTTCCATGCACCGTTTGCTGTTATTTCTATCGCAACACTTTTCACAACTCCAGTTAAGTATTGAGCATGAAACATAAAACACACAATATAAGAGATTTACAAGTCGTGTCGATGTCACTTCTATAAACCGTCCTTCTCCTTAGTGACTATGTTGTTGTTGTTGTGGTCTTCAGTCCTGAGACTGGTTTGATGCAGCTCTCCATGCTACTCTATCCTGTGCAAGCTTCTTCATCTCCCAGTACCTACTGCAACCTACATCCTTCTGAATCTGCTTAGTGTATTGATCTCTTGGTCTCCCTCTACGATTTTTACCCTCCACGCTGCCCTCCAATGCTAAATTTGTGATCCCTTGATGCCTCAAAACATGTCCTACCAACCGATCCCTTCTTCTAGTCAAGTTGTGCCACAAACTTCTCTTCTCTCCAATCCTATTCAATACCTCCTCATTAGTTACGTGATCTACCCACCTTATCTTCAGCATTCTTCTGTAGCACCACATTTCGAAAGCTTCTATTCTCTTCTTGTCCAAACTAGTTATCGTCCATGTCTCACTTCCATACATGGCTACACTCCATACAAATACTTTCAGAAACGACTTCCTGACACCTAAATCTATACTCGATGTTAACAAATTTCTCTTCTTGAGAAACGCTTTCCTTGCCATTGCCAGTCTACATTTTATATCCTCTCTACTTCGACCATCATCGGTTATTTTACTCCCTAAATAGCAAAACTCCTTTACTACTTTAAGTGTCTCATTTCCTAATCTAATTCCCTCAGCATCACCCGATTTAATTTGACTACATTCCATTATCCTCGTTTTGCTTTTGTTGATGTTCATCTTATATCCTCCTTTCAAGACACTGTCCATTCCGTTCAACTGCTCTTCCAAGTCCTTTGCTGTCTCTGACAGAATTACAATGTCATCGGCGAACCTCAAAGTTTTTACTTCTTCTCCATGAATTTTAATACCTACTCCGAATTTTTCTTTTGTTTCCTTTACTGCTTGCTCAATATACAGATTGAATAACATCGGGGAGAGGCTACAACCCTGTCTCACTCCTTTCCCAACCACTGCTTCCCTTTCATGCCCCTCGACTCTTATAACTGCCATCTGGTTTCTGTACAAATTGTAAATAGCCTTTCGCTCCCTGTATTTTACCCCTGCCACCTTCAGAATTTGAAAGAGAGTATTCCAGTCAACATTGTCAAAAGCTTTCTCTAAGTCTACAAATGCTAGAAACGTAGGTTTGCCTTTTCTTAATCTTTCTTCCAAGATAAGTCGTAGGGTCAGTATTGCCTCACGTGTTCCAACATTCCTACGGAATCCAAACTGATCTTCCCCGAGGTCAGCTTCTACCAGTTTTTCCATTCGTCTGTAAAGAATTCGCGTTAGTATTTTGCAGCTGTGACTTATTAAACTGATAGTTCGGTAATTTTCACATTTGTCAACACCTGCTTTCTTTGGGATTGGAATTATTATATTCTTCTTGAAGTCTGAGGGTATTTCGCCTGTCTCATACATCGTGCTCACCAGATGGTAGAGTTTTGTCATGACTGGCTCTCCCGAGGCCATCAGTAGTTCTAGTGGAATGTTGTCTACTCCCGGGGCCTTGTTTCGACTCAGGTCTTTCAGTGCTCTGTCAAACTCTTCACGCAGTATCTTATCTCCCATTTCGTCTTCATCTAATTTATTTCTTCTATCTGATTAGCAAGAAGAGAAAGCTGAATCATCTTAAAGACGCTAGTGGCGATAAAAATCGGTACAATCAACGATTGTTTATCTCTTATTAACACAGCAATACGTGACTGTGCAAAGAGATATGTGTTTCAACACCAGTATTTGCTTCTTTATAAAGGATCAGTCTTCAAAAGACGAATTTTGAGAAAGTTCAGGTTCTTTTATTGATCAAAAATATGCATTTAAGGCTGCAGCAATGGCGGTGATCAACAATATCGCTGTAAACTCTTCATTTTATGGTCACCATTAGAGTCTTGGAAAAAACATTTGGAGAGAATATTAGGACAGGAAATAGTAGTAATATTAAACAAAAGTAATGCAGCTTCAGATTATATGTATGTAATGTAAGTTGTACATGATCAACAAATTCACCTTCTGATTTCTGTGCAGAGAAGAAAGCTGCCAGGATATAAGTGGTACAAGAAAACTGAGCTGGTTTCAGGAAATGTTTTAAAGGAAAAACATAACGACAATTTCACATAGAGGTTACAGTTTTTCACATCATGTCAGATCTTAGGAGGCTGTAGATTATCTTTCTAATGTTGTATTATAGGGCCACCCGGCCTTCTCTTACACTAGACCAGGTTTCCACAGATATAAAACCTTTTTTACATCATAGTTACCTAAGAAATAGTTTTGATGACAAATAGTATTAAAATGATTTGAGAGTCTATATTGGCAATGTGAGTAAATAATTTTGACAACAAACTGATAAAGTTAATACTGCCAGTACTTGTACTATTGCTGCTGCTGCCTCTAATAGTAATAACAGTAACAATAATAATAGTGATGAACTAATGACACAATAGTAACTCAAATCATCCAAGAAATTTAGCAGACTGGAAAAATCCCAGAAGATTGGAAATGTACACTAACTCATCAATTAGACGAAAAGGGAGAGAGATCAGATGTAAACAACTACAGAGGCATTTCTTTTTTCAGTCACTTACAAAATTTTACCTGTATGTCTTCTAAAGAGAGCACAATAACAGCTAGAACATACAGTTTCAGAGTACCAAGCAGGCATTCAATAGATCATGCCCAGAACAGATCTTTAATCTTAAAACTATTTTAAAAATTAAAGCAATCAGGTTGAAACCAATAGTCTGCACATTTGTTGATTAAAAAAAAATATGATTCTATAGATAGACAATATCTATGCAATATTCTAGAAGAACGTGGACTAGACACCAAAACCCAAAAAGTGATCAAACAAACACTGTCAGAAACCAAATCAAATATTAAATTCATAGATGAAATTTCAGAAAAATTCTTAGTTAAAACAGGAGTAAGATAAGGATATGGGATCTTGCCACTATTATTCAACATAGCTTTAGACAAAGTAATAAAAGAACAGGAAACTGAACTATGAAAACAGAACTTTTGGAAGTCAATCTAACTAGGAAAAGGTAAAGGAAAATCGAACATTCCATACTTAGCATTTGCAGATGAATTGGCGATTCTAACTGACAGTGAAGAAACAGCTGTAAAATAAACTGAGACCCTCAAAGAATGTGCAGAGAAGGTTGATCTGCAAATATCCTTTGAGAAGACTGAATTCATGTATTCCAAGTTACATATTCCGAAACTTAAAACAAATTATGGTGAAATCAGCAGAGTCAAACACTTAAAGTATATCAGTGAAATTATTGAACCAATAGCAGTTGAAAAAAGCACAAAAAACAGATTGCAGAAAATCAAGAAAACTTATGGACTCGTTTCAGATTTGTATAACAAAAAATGCCTGTCAAAAGGCAATAAAATCAGACACAACAACAGAGTAAGCAAACCGACAGTGACATATGCAAGTGAGAAACTCTCACTGGATCGAAAACTAGATTTACAAGAAATTAAGAAATTAGAGAGAAAGATTACTAGAAAAATTCTGAGACCACACACAAGATAGATACAGACTCGAAACCATCAAGACAACAGAAAAAGTATCAAACATCGAAACTGGCATCAGAAAGAAACAAATGAAATTCTATGGACACTTAGACAGATTACCTGGAAACAGACTATGTGACCTCTCTTAAAGCATCAATACCTTGGGTAGCTGAAGTTAAGAATTTGACAAAAACAAAAATTGAGTTTCAAACACATCAGGCAGGGATATATGAAGAAGCAAAATTGCTAAGTGGAAGTTTGTACCAGAGATAGAACCAAAACCATGTCAACCAAAGTGGACCCAAGAAAGAAAGAATGCCTTCAGGGAGAAAATAAACAAATATTGGGAAAATAAGAAGAACCCTAAGAAAAATTCAAAATCACCTGACCTGCTTATCGTTCTCCAATGGGGACATTCGCTAATAATAATAATAACAGTGGCAGATATAAAAAGAATTTATAGATGTACAAGATAGGTGTTTTCTGATATAACGAGTTCTGGGAGAACGAAATTTAAGAAGACTGTACCAGCTAAGAATACTGGGAAATGAGGGAGATCTATTTAGAAAGAAGGATGTGCAAGGGTAACGAATGTGTACAGGAACATTGGTAATCAGTATTGTTGCTTGAGCAGATATGTCTTTAACTGTCTTCTGAAGCTGAAGATGTTACTCAGTTTCTATATATAATGCAGGAGATTATTCCAGAGTCAGGTACCTTCCACTAGAAGGACTTCGAGAAAGTGGCTGAACGATGGAGTGGGACAGAAAGGATTTTGCTCTTGTGGGAACAGGTATTTCTGTCATGTTGTTCAGACGAGAGCGTTAAGATCGAGAAGAGATTGGGGAAAAGTGTACGTTAACAAGACAGTAAAAAAGACAGAGGATATGGAAATCTCTGCACTTGTCCGCACAGTTCCAGGATAACTGTGCGTATGATGGTGACATATGACCGAGTCGATTATCGCAGGTATATCGAATACAAGCATCATGACCAGTTCCAGGCGCTGTGAACTTCACTGAGAAGGCCTTATAGGATAACATTGCTATAATCAACAATTTGAAGTATAAGTGTTTGTACAAAATTCTTTTTCAGGTCAAGACGAAAGAGCATTTTATATTTTTGTAGGGCGTGGAAAGATGTTGATGTGCCGGCCGCGGTGGTCTAGCGGTTCTGGCGCTGCAGTCCGGAACCGCGGGACTGCTACGGTCGCAGGTTCGAATCCTGCCTCGGGCATGGGTGTGTGTGATGTCCTTAGGTTAGTTAGGTTTAAGTAGTTCTAAGTTCTAGGGGACTTATGACCTAAGATGTTGAGTCCCATAGTGCTCAGAGCCATTTGAACCATTTTGATGTTGATGTCTTCTTGCACTTTGCACTTTCGAGCTCAGTTCAATTTAGATTTTCGTCTACGAGGCATGTCCGAGATGTAAGTACCATTTCGTTCCACCACCACCTCAGCGCTATCGTCGCAGTTCCATACATTCTTCCCTCTGGTTCATTGTCTCTCCACTGGGGGTGGAGGAGGGGAGTGGGGGGGGGAGGGAGCAAACTGGCGTATCTGACCCGGGTGGCAATTTCAGGGGGTGCTAAATTCATATTCTTGAAGAAAAAAAAAACCTTGTTTCATAAAGCGCCTACCACCCAGCGTACGCTGGTCTATCGATTATTCATATGATTTTGAAACGCGACCCTATCGGTTTTTGAACACATTCTAAGATGATATCTGAAATAATCGTAAGTTTATTTTTGAATTCATGCATTGTATGTATTGTATGTTAACCGGGGACCTAGAAACGACGGAGAGGCTCCGTCCCCGCCGCAGCTGCAGTGGTCCACAACCCCAGGACGGCTACCGCAGTCCACTTCACCCCTCCGACGCCCCACACCGAACCCAGGGTTATTGTGCGGTTCTTAGCACAGCAGGTCTTAGCACGGGCCCTCCGTGTGCCACAAAGTGTGATGTCAAGATTATGGCAACGATTCCAGCAGACAGGAAACGTGTCCAGCCGCTACGGTACGGGAGGTCGACAGTGTACACCACCACAAGAAGACCGATATCTCACCATCAGTGCCCGCAGACGGCCACGGAGTACTGCACGTAGCCTTGCTCGGGACCTTACCGCAGCCACTGGAACAGTTGTCTCCAGACATACCGTCTACAGACGACTGAACAGACATGGTTTATTTGCCCGGAGACCTGCAAGGTGCATTCCACTGACCCCTGGTCACAGGAGAGCCTGTAAATCCCTGTGTCAAGAACACAGTACATAGTCATTGCAACAGTGGTCCCACGTTATCTTCACGGACGAGTCCAGGTATAGTCTGAACAGTGACTCTCACCGGGTTTTCATCTGACGTTAACCAGGAACCAGGTACCAACCCCTTAATGTACTTGAAAGAGACCTGTATGGAGGTCGTGTTTTGATAGTGTTGGGTGGGATTATGATTGGTGCACCTACACCCCTGCATGTCTTTGATAGAGGAACTATAACACGTCATATGCATCGGGACGTCATTTTGCACCAGTATGTCCGCCTCTTTAGGGGTACAGTGTGTCCCACCTTCCTCCTAATGGATGATAACGCACGGCCCCACCGAGCTGCCATCGTGGAGGAGTACCTTGAAACAAAATATATCATGCGAATGGAGTGGCCTGCCTGTTCTTCTGACCTAAACCCCATCGAGCACGTCTGTGATGCTCTCGGTCGACGTATCGCTGCAAGTCTTCAAACCCCTACGACACTTCAGGAGCTCCGACAGGCACTGGTGCAACTATGGGAGGCTATACACCAGCAGCTGCTCGACCTCCTGATCCAGAGTATGCCAACCCGTTGTGCGGCCTGTGTACGTGTGCATGGTGATCATATCCCATGTTGATGTCGGGGTACATGCGCAGGAAACAGTGGCGTTTGGTAGCACATCCGTTTCGGGACGGTTTTCTCAACTTATCACCAATACCGTGGACTTACAGATCTGTGTCGTCTGTGTTCCCTATGTGCCTATGCTATTAGCTCCAGTTTTGTGTAGTGACACGTTGTGTGGCACCACATTCTGTGTTTATTACACATGCTACAGAACGGGCTGCGTCGACGTAAGTATGTGATCTGCACTATTGATTCTTATTTTTGGTTGTAGGTTTGCAGAGTTTATTGTCTTTCCTATTTTATGTTCTTTAGATAGGCCAATAAATATTCATTAACAAGTTATTAAAATGTCCCAGCTAGCTCAATGTTTACGTCCGACCAGAGATTCTAACAGGTTGCAGTATTGAAATTTTATACTGACCAGAGATTCTAACAGGCTGCAGTATTGAAATTTTATACTAACTCTTGAATGTCGATATCGGTATTCATAACTTTTGTAAACATTCACACTATAACTTCACTTGATAATTTCATTTAACCTTAAATATCTCAAATCTTCAGTTCTAATCAATAAAGAATGTATCTTTCTCTCTCTTTAAATAAATTCAAGTCTCTGAAACTACACTCCTGGAAATGGAAAAAAGAACACATTGACACCGGTGTGTCAGACCCACCATACTTGCTCCGGACACTGCGAGAGGGCTGTACAAGAAATGATCACACGCACGGCACAGCGGACACACCAGGACCCGCGGTGTTGGCCGTCGAATGGCGCTAGCTGCGCAGCATTTGTGCACCGCCGCCGTCAGTGTCAGCCAGTTTGCCGTGGCATACGGAGCTCCATCGCAGTCTTTAACACTGGTAGCATGCCGCGACAGCGTGGACGTGAACCGTATGTGCAGTTGACGGACTTTGAGCGAGGGCGTATAGTGGGCATGCGGGAGGCCGGGTGGACGTACCGCCGAATTGCTCAACACGTGGGGCGTGAGGTCTCCACAGTACATCGATGTTGTCGCCAGTGGTCGGCGGAAGGTGCACGTGCCCGTCGACCTGGGACCGGACCGCAGCAACGCACGGATGCACGCCAAGACCGTAGGATCCTACGCAATGCCGTAGGGGACCGCACCGCCACTTCCCAGCAAATTAGGGACACTGTTGCTCCTGGGGTATCGGCGAGGACCATTCGCAACCGTCTCCATGAAGCTGGGCTACGGTCCCGCACACCGTTAGGCCGTCTTCCGCTCACGCCCCAACATCGTGCAGCCCGCCTCCAGTGGTGTCGCGACAGGCGTGAATGGAGGGACGAATGGAGACGTGTCGTCTTCAGCGATGAGAGTCGCTTCTGCCTTGGTGCCAATGATGGTCGTATGCGTGTTTGGCGCCGTGCAGGTGAGCGCCACAATCAGGACTGCATACGACCGAGGCACACAGGGCCAACACCCGGCATCATGGTGTGGGGAGCGATCTCCTACACTGGCCGTACACCACTGGTGATCGTCGAGGGGACACTGAATAGTGCACGGTACATCCAAACCGTCATCGAACCCATCGTTCTACCATTCCTAGACCGGCAAGGGAACTTGCTGTTCCAACAGGACAATGCACGTCCGCATGTATCCCGTGCCACCCAACGTGCTCTAGAAGGTGTAAGTCAACTACCCTGGCCAGCAAGATCTCCGGATCTGTCCCCCATTGAGCATGTTTGGGACTGGATGAAGCGTCGTCTCACGCGGTCTGCACGTCCAGCACGAACGCTGGTCCAACTGAGGCGCCAGGTGGAAATGGCATGGCAAGCCGTTCCACAGGACTACATCCAGCATCTCTACGATCGTCTCCATAGGAGAATAGCAGCCTGCATTGCTGCGAAAGGTGGATATACACTGTACTAGTGCCGACATTGTGCATGCTCTGTTGCCTGTGTCTATGTGCCTGTGGTTCTGTCAGTGTGATCATGTGATGTATCTGACCCCAGGAATGTGTCAATAAAGTTTCCCCTTCCTGGGACAATGAATTCACGGTGTTCTTATTTCAATTTCCAGGAGTGTATATCTTTGGCGGATGAAAATTATGCCTACTTGGCGCAGGTAATTCTTTTGTAAAATGATCACTGCACTTTTCAAAATAACTTCGTATATTTTCAGTACTTCACTCTACACACCACGCAATAGCAGCAATCGCAAAAACAGAAAATACAGCAATCATACGACAGGAATCAGAATAGTAAACGGAAAAGTGGTGAGCTAACAATGATGGTTACGAGCAAAGAAAACTACCGTATTATTTCTTTGTTTTCTTATAACTTTATGTTCTTTGTCAGTTTACTTCCTTTTAATTAAAACTTTTTTAGATATTTCAAATAACGCTAATTAAATATTATTATGAAAGAAACAATTACTGTAATACACTCCTGGAAATTGAAATAAGAACACCGTGAATTCATTGTCCCAGGAAGGGGAAACTTTATTGACACATTCCTGGGGTCAGATACATCACATGATCACACTGACAGAACCACAGGCACATAGACACAGGCAACAGAGCATGCGTCCTCCCGCATGCCCACTATACGCCCTCGCTCAAAGTCCGTCAACTGCACATACGGTTCACGTCCACGCTGTCGCGGCATGCTACCAGTGTTAAAGACTGCGATGGAGCTCCGTATGCCACGGCAAACTGGCTGACACTGACGGCGGCGGTGCACAAATGCTGCGCAGCTAGCGCCATTCGACGGCCAACACCGCGGGTCCTGGTGTGTCCGCTGTGCCGTGCGTGTGATCATTGCTTGTACAGCCCTCTCGCAGTGTCCGGAGCAAGTATGGTGGGTCTGACACACCGGTGTCAATGTGTTCTTTTTTCCATTTCCAGGAGTGTATTTCCCTACACAGCCCCCCTGGACTATGATAGTGTATGTAAAAGCTTACTCCACAACCATAGTCCAAGAAGTCCAACTACACTCCCATTTAAGCAGTTTGCAACATAAATCTGAAGTGAAAGGCGTTAGATAAGTAACTTACAGGCAATTGGACCTAAAGGCAGCCCTGTTAAGTATTGTCACTTACCTACGCAATTTTTATTCATTAGTTATTTATTTATTTCTGGCAGACCAGGAAATGAGTTTTAACTGGAATACTTCTAGTATTTGTGTTTAAAGACATTAGATTTTTCTATAGAAATTAACTCGGGTGAAATGGTGAAGAAAATTCGTGAAGGAAAAATGGCGTCTGCGAATTTAGTAGTATATGGGTCTCGCGATGACTTAAATGAACATGATAATTCGTACATCGAGACATTACCAATGGCTAATCAGGTAGGAATGGCCGAGGCAGGTCAAGCCGACGTAGAAGAATCTACGTCACAATTAGATCGAGGTGATGAGGCGTCTAGACACGTCTCGTCGGATTTATTTGAATGAATACAGGAAAAGTTCGAACCGGTAAGAGCCGCGACTCTCTGGACTAGATGCCGGGAGCTCCTTATCGAGTTTCTGATGAAATTTGGACAGAGACTCTCAAAGCGGAACGTGAACGTCAACAAGAGGAAAAATTTGCTTGCCGGAAAAAAAACGGGGAATTGTTTAAAGCTCTATAGATTGAGCGAGATATAAAAGAAGCCGCTCTAGAAGTCGAGCGTGAAAAGAAACTAGAAGAAAGAGATGATAACAGGATCTTAAATGATATACAACAGATTAGAACCGAATCAAACGAAACAAATAAGAAGTACGAAGGCCTTGCAGAATTAAGTAATCAGCTGAAAGACGATGCACAGATTATTAAAACAACACAATCTATCACGAAACTCCAGTAGATAATTTAAGCATCAGGTTATGAATCTAGGAGATATAAAAACACATTGTGATTATGTAATAACTCAGACTAAGAAGTGGAAAGAATAGATGGCTGAGTGGGTTGAGAACAAATCTGTTGAGATAAATCAACGAGTTACCGAGGAAATATCTTGCGCAATACAACGAATTACTGAAGAATCGAAGTCGAATGATGCCGATTCTGCTGGGAAATGCAAGGAAGAGTTTCAGCAAATAAAAGATAAAGTTGAATGTTGCTACCACAAAGTAAAAAAATTTTAAAGATCTTGCCTTTTTTTAATTAACACCACACAAAATTAGTTAAATGATCAAATGAGAAAACCTTTTCAAAGCTTGAAGTAGAAACACAATGAAGTGTTCAGAGAAAAATATTCAAAGTTCACAAGGCAAGAATCAAAGAATACAAGCGTTCTTACCTTAATATTTGCAGGACACATCAGACCAGGCACAAGCCAATGGTCTGGGTGCTCTGGTCCAGCTGCATCGATCATTCACTGGAAATGGTTATGTTCGGCTACTTGGAGACCTTTTCCAGCTATCCATGTTCCCAATCAACTATGTCACGCCACCAGGACACAGTTTTACGGATTGGTTTGAGGAAAATTATGGACAATTCGAGCGAATGATTTGGCCACCCAGATCGCTCGACATGAATTGCATCGAACATTTATGGGACATAATGGAGAGGTCAGTTCGTGTACAACATCCTGCACTGACAACACTTCCGCAATTATGGACGGCTATAGAGGCAATTTGGCTCATTATTTCTGCAGGGAAATTCCAACGACTTGCTGAGCCCACGCCACGTCGAACTGCTGTCCTTCGTGGGGCAAAAGGAGATCCGACACGATATTAGGATGTATTTGATGACTTGTCCCCTCAGCGTAAGTAAATACGCCTCCAACAAGAATGTCGACATTATCCGCACAGATAGCTACTTAACCATGATTTCAGAAACTCGAAAATCAAGCTCACATGTTTATTAGAGGTTCATATGTTGTTGTCAATCATTGGCCGATCAAAACGTCCAGTCAAAAACGCGTCCTGTGCAGACAGGGGTGAAAGGCTGAGGCTAACTCATTCCCCAGTCTTGGACTTCATTTTGGAGAGATAACACTTGTGTCCTGTGGAAGGACTGTATCTGCACGTGTAAGCGATTTAGCGATTAACAGTGCCGCAGAGAGCGTTTATATATGATCTCGCGTTTGTATGACCTCGTGTGATGACTAAATTCGTGTGGAGATAATTTTAAATTTTGGAAATTTGTGGTAAGTTCCGAAGGGACCAAACTGCTGAGATCATCGGTCCCTAGGCTTACACACTATTTAATCTAATGTAAACTATCTTATGCTAAGGACAACACACACACCCATGCCCGAGGGAGGACTCGAACCTCCGAGGGGGGACTCGAACCTCCGACGGGAGAGCCGCACGAACCTTGAAAAGGTGCCTGAGACAGCGCGGCTACTTCGCGCAGCCCCGAGATGATTTTAAGAGCATGCAATGATACTCGATAAGTGATTATTAGGTTTCGCAAACTTCGATTCAGCTACTGCTGTCGGAGTGTCTCCAAAGATCGTTTCTTCACTATTTTATTAAAATAAGGTGGCGTCCTTCCAGTTCGAGACTGCCACTGTAGGGTTCCCCAACTGCCATTCCATTATTCACAGTTGACTGTATGCAGGTAACAACCTGCGACCGGCGGACAAGAAAGCCAGTGGGGACACATAGACAACTTTAAAAAACACGAGATAAGAATAACGCCTCCCGTTGAGCTAGCGGAATTGCAAGCAATCTGTGGACGTTTTCGTTACCAGTTGGTCAACTAAGCCTCCACGTTCAAAAATTCGCGAGCAACAACTTGTGCTGTTAGCAGCTTCGACGCAGTAATGTGTCGCAGCAGGAACATTCCTTGTATCTCATCCTAATTAAAAATCAAATGGCTCCAAGCACTATGGGACTTAACATGTGAGGTCATCAGTCCCCTATACTTAGAACTACTAAAACCTAACTAACCTAAGGACATCACACACATCCATGCCCGAGGCAGGATTTGAACCTGCGACCGTAGCAGCCGCGTGGTTCCAGACTGAAGTGCCTAGAACCACTCGACCACAACGTCATCCTGATTAGCTAATTTGTTAAGAACTGGGGTAAAGGAACCGCTACAACAAGCTTTTTTCCCCTTTTGTGTCTTGTAATTGTCAGGTATATTATTTCCATATCAAGCTGAGTTACTCCTTAACAATCACCGTTATGACCGATAATGCCAAACACCAACTGAAGATACCAGTTTTATCTATGTGCTCATAAAAATCGGCTTTTAGTTTTTACGGAAATCGCATTCAAGTTCAAAACTCTTATAATCCATATATTTTTCAACACTTTTTTTTATCTATACGCATTGAGACTGCATCTGCAGCTGTGATGAACTGTTTAAATGATTTAGTTCGCCTGTACCTGCCATTTTTTATTCGCTATATGATTGCGTAATTTCGATCTCAGAACATTATCAAGTATCTTTATAAAATGTTATGCCGACAACTCTCTGCACCAGTGTATATTTAATAGTAACCACCGTCATTGTTCTTGTGAGTACGAATATATATATATATATATATATATATATATATATATATATATATATATAATTTTTAATTCAGTGTGTATCAGCCAACAGGCATTGCACATCGTTACAATCTGTTCAGCTGAATCTCTCCTGTTGTCATGTATACACTAAAGTAGGTTGTCATGGTTACATAGTGTGTAAGACGTGTATATTTCTATTGTCTATTGTCAAATCACAATTTATGAAAGATGTTTATATTTTATTAATAGGATGAAGTAGGGATAACTAATATTTGTCATGTTGGAAATAATTGTGGTAGGAGGGAATGTCTGCACCAAAGTATTGTTGACAAGAGAGACCGCAAATTGATATAATTTTAAAAAGGGCGGGAGAGACCGCGTATGGATATATTTTAAGAAAAAAGCGGGGAAGACCGCACATTGATACATTTTGTAACGGTAGCAGGGATTGTCTGCACCAGAAAGTGTTGTTGGCGGGAGAGACCGCACTCTAGCGTTCGTAGGAAGTCAGTAGTAAGCGAGATGTGAAGGGAGTCGGTAGCAGGTCTGAAGCAAGAGGTTGAGAGGAGTGGTGTGCCTGCCAGCCACCAGCTATGATTTACAAGAGATTATAAAAGGATGTACAGAGACATCAGCTAACTATTATAATAAGAGGAACTAATATTATTGAATTAATTTTTTGAGAAACTCAAGTACTGAAGGTATGTTTGCACATTGCTAGTTGTAAGATTATTGTACAAAGTAAGTCCCATTTGAACGTTTGTAAAATCATTTCATTCAGAATATAATTAACTTTTGCCAGCAATATTGCATTTCTAATTATATTCCCTTCCCCCATGAACCATGGACCTTGCCGTTGGTGGGGAGGCTTGCGTGCCTCAGCGATACAGATGGCCGTACCGTAGGTGCAACCACAACGGAGGGGTATCTGTTGAGGGCCAGACAAACATGTGGTTCCTGAAGAGGGGCAGCAGCCTTTTCAGTAGTTGCAGGGGCAACAGTCTGGATGATTGACTGATCTGGCCTTGTAACATTAACCAAAACGGCCTTGCTGTGCTGGTACTGCGAACGGCTGAAAGCAAGGGGAAACTACAGCCGTAATTTTTCCCGAGGACATGCAGCTTTACTGTATGATTAAATGATGATGGCGTCCTCTTGGGTAAAATATTCCGGAGGTAAAATAGTCCCCCATTCGGATCTCCGGGCGGGGACTACTCAAGAGGACGTCGTTATCAGGAGAAAGAAAACTGGCATTCTACGGATCGGAGCGTGGAATGTCAGATCCCTTAATCGGGCAGGTAGGTTAGAAAATTTAAAAAGGGAAATGGATAGGTTAAAGTTAGATATAGTGGGAATTAGTGAGGTTCGGTGGCAGGAGGAACAAGACTTTTGGTCAGGTGATTACAGGGTTATAAATACAAAATCAAATAGGGGTAATGCAGGAGTAGGTTTAATAATGAATAAAAAGATAGGAGTGCGGGTTAGCTACTACAAACAGCATAGTGAACGCATTATTGTGGCCAAGATAGACACAAAGCCCATGCCTACTACAGTAGTACAAGTTTATATGCCAACTAGCTCTGCAGATGATGAAGAAATTGATGAAATGTATGACGAGATAAAAGAAATTATTCAGGTAGTGAAGGGAGACGAAAATTTAATAGTCATGGGTGACTGGAATTCGTCAGTAGGAAAAGGGAGAGAAGGAAACATAGTAGGTGAATATGGATTGGGGGGAAGAAATCAAAGAGGAAGCCGCCTTGTAGAATTTTGCACAGAGCATAACTTAATCATAGCTAACACTTGGTTCAAGAATCATAAAAGAAGGTTGTATACCTGGAAGAATCCTGGAGATACTAAGAGGTATCAGATAGATTATATAATGGTAAGACAGAGATTTAGGAACCAGGTTTTAAATTGTAAGACATTTCCAGGGGCAGATGTGGATTCTGACCACAATCTATTGGTTATGAACTGCAGATTGAAACTGAAGAAACTGCAAAAAGGTGGGAATTTAAGGAAATGGGACCTGGCTAAACTGAAAGAACCAGAGGTTGTAGAGAGTTTCAGGGAGAGCATAAGGGAACAATTGACAGGAATGGGGGAAAGAAATACAGTAGAAGAAGAATGGGTAGCTCTGAGGGATGAAGTAGTGAAGGCAGCAGAGGATCAAGTAGGTAAAAAGACGAGGGCTAATAGAAATCCTTGGGTAACAGAAGAAATATTGAATTTAATTGATGAAAGGAGAAAATATAAAAATGCAGTAAATGAAGCAGGCAAAAGGGAATACAAACGTCTCAAAAATGAGATCGACAGAAAGTGCAAAATGGCTAAGCAGGGATGGCTAGAGGACAAATGTAAGGATATAGAGGCTTGTCTCACTAGGGGTAAGATAGATACTGCCTACAGGAAAATTAAAGAGACCTTTGGAGAGAAGAAAACCACTTGTATGAATATCAAGAGCTCAGATGGCAACCCAGTTCTAAGCAAAGAAGGGAAGGCAGAAAGGTGGAAGGAGTATATAGAGGGTTTGTACAAGGGCGATGTGCTTGAGGACAATATTATGGAAATGGAAGAGGATGTAGATGAAGATGAAATGGGAGATAAGATACTGCGTGAAGAGTTTGACAGAGCACTGAAAGACCTGAGTCGAAACAAGGCCCCGGGAGTAGACAACATTCCATTAGAACTACTGATGGCCTTGGGAGAGCCAGTCATGACAAAACTCTACCATCTGGTGAGCAAGATGTATGAGACAGGCGAAATACCCACAGACTTCAAGAAGAATATAATAATTCCAATACCAAAGAAAGCAGGTTTTGACAGATGTGAAAATTACCGAACTATCAGTTTAATAAGTCACAGCTGCAAAATACTAACGCGTATTCTTTACAGACGAATGGAAAAACTGGTAGAAGCGGACCTCGGGGAAGATCAGTTTGGATTCCGTAGAAATGTTGGTACACGTGAGGCAATACTAACCTTAAGACTTATCTTAGAAGAAAGATTAAGAAAAGGCAAACCTACGTTTCTAGCATTTGTAGACTTAGAGAAAGCTTTTGACAACGTTAACTGGAATACTCTCTTTCAAATTCTGAAGGTGGCAGGGGTAAAATACAGGGAGCGAAAGGCTATTTACAATTTGTACAGAAACCAGATGGCAGTTATAAGAGTCGAGGGGCATGAAAGGGAAGCAGTGGTTGGGAAAGGAGTGAGACAGGGTTGTAGCCTCTCCCCGATGTTATTCAATCTGTATATTGAGCAAGCAGTAAAGGAAACAAAAGAAAAATTCGGAGTAGGTATTAAAATTCATGGAGAAGAAGTAAAAACTTTGAGGTTCGCCGATGACATTGTAATTCTGTCAGAGACAGCAAAGGACTTGGAAGAGCAGTTGAACGGAATGGACAGTGTCTTGAAAGGAGGATATAAGATGAACATCAACAAAAGCAAAACGAGGATAATGGAATGTAGTCAAATTAAATCGGGTGATGCTGAGGGGATTAAATTAGGAAATGAGACACTTAAAGTAGTAAAGGAGTTTTGCTATTTAGGGAGTAAAATAACTGATGATGGTCGAAGTAGAGAGGATATAAAATGTAGACTGGCAATGGCAAGGAAATTGTTTCTGAAGAAGAGAAATTTGTTAACATCGAGTATAGATTTAAGTGTCAGGAAGTCGTTTCTGAAAGTATTTGTATGGAGTGTAGCCATGTATGGAAGTGAAACATGGACGATAACCAGTTTGGACAAGAAGAGAATAGAAGCTTTCGAAATGTGGTGCTACAGAAGAATGCTGAAGATAAGGTGGGTAGATCACGTAACTAATGAGGAGGTATTGAATAGGATTGGGGAGAAGAGAAGTTTGTGGCACAACTTGACTAGAAGAAGGGATCGGTTGGTAGGACATGTTTTGAGGCATCAAGGGATCACAAATTTAGCATTGGAGGGCAGCGTGGAGGGTAAAAATCGTAGAGGGAGACCAAGAGATCAATACACTAAGCAGATTCAGAAGGATGTAGGTTGCAGTAGGTACTGGGAGATGAAGAAGCTTGCACAGGGTAGAGTAGCATGGAGAGCTGCATCAAACCGGTCTCAGGACTGAAGACCACAACAACAACAACAACAACAACAATTATATTCCATCCAAAAACCATCAACGTAAAACTTGGCAAAATTTTATTGTTGTCAAGAAAAAGTTTAACTATGAGTTACGTAATTTTAGTCAAATTAATTTAATAATTACGTCAGCTTTGCTATTAAAGAATAACGTCAGCTTTGGTAATAAATACAGCCACTTATTTTGAAAGCCCACCAGCAGCTAATAGAGTATAGTAAAACAGAGTAAGTATATTCATGTCGCAGTTCGATGTAGCAGTCAGATGACGATCCAGTAACAGTAAAAAAAAAAAAAGGTAAGGAACAGTTTTGGGTTATTGCAGATAACGACTGAGGGCCACGACGACGACACATGTATGTTTCGTCGAAATAATCAGAAAATCACTTTTAATAAGCAGCAATTAAATTTGTATGCGAAGACTGAGAAAGAGAATAAATTTCAAAGGGAAGATTTCATTTGTTATTATTAAGCAAGAGATAGAAATCCCAAGGGAAGGTTACATAGGTTATTGTAAAAGGGAAGGTTATCATTAACAAAAGAGGTATAGAGGAGACGGGAAGGTTTGAAGTGCACAACGTTAGCCATACATGCTTCTAGTGCTCATACTGCCACATTAGTGTTTAAATGTAAGGTAACTGACAGTGGTAATTATCATATATTCCATGTGTGGATGAAAGCATGGCGTATCAGTCGCAACGCTGGCAGGAACAAGGAAGCAGCTGCATTGCCGCTTCAGGGAACAGCCATAATACTGCTGCTTCCTTGTTCCCGGGAGCGTTTGTAACACCATAGCTCTAATGCTCTACTGATTTATTTTGCCTTTTGTTTTATTTAATGTTACATCGTTGAGTATCTGTAAATGTGTTTGATTGAATAGATAACGCAAAATTGTGTACTCCTTTCTTTGTACAAACTTTGATGTCATGGTTTGGTTCTATGCAAAGTAGTGTATCTGTCATTTAAATTCTTTGTCCCATTTGGAGGGAACAAAACTTACTGTATATAATTGTAATTTCTGTGTGAATAATTTTTTGTAGAAATGTCAATATGTGCAAGTGTTCTGTTTTATTTAAACTGTTTGTTTCGTGTTATGTAAATTGCTGATCCTCACTTAGGGTTCTTCGTTATTCTGTATGTAAAAGGTAGTGTGGTTCCCTTCGGGATCGGAACTGTGTAGCGCACGCAAATTGTGGTTGGCCTAAGTAGAAAAGGTGGAACTGAGAGTCAGTCGGGGACGAGCTACGAGTCGGGGACGAGCTACCAAACTGTGCATTGCCATGTAAAAGATGCATATTGTGCCGGTTCCGAGAGAGGCTTTTTCTGCTACTTTCCAATGCCTCGGATGGATGGATAAATAGCTGGAACTATTCTGGAATTTGTATCTATCATCGCCACCAAGAAATGACAGAGTCCAGCAATTCTACCTGCAATTCCACCTACCAACATGCAGTTGCCACCACATGGCGCAATCATTGCATCGGAATGCTACAATGATGTACAGTGAAGGATCAGCTTAATGGATGTGTTAGTGTGCTCAAATATAAGGTAATTTATATCTGAATTTATGTACCTACCTGGATTTTTCTCCTTATCATAACACCTCTCAGGTTCCTCTCCGTTTGAACTAAAGTGATTTCCGAGTGGCCTTACTGAAAGAACATTAAAGCCCAGTGTTTTGCTAATTGATGCCTCTTGAACATAGTAAAAAGAAAGTTAAAGTTAATGTGGCAAGAGAGGAGTTAAAGTTAATGATGCTTGCTGAAAATAATTTTTCTAGTAAAACTGCTTATTAATGTGTTGTTGCCAACTTCAAATTAAAAGTTCTTAAGACTGAGGCTTATAAAGTTTTGCTTAGTAAATGATCTCATTACTGCCTGTTGTAAATCGCAGAAGGTGAGTCAGTATCTTACATATATGTTAATTTCGTGTCTCACTGTAGTAAAAGTGGAAAACTGCAGTTGTGAAACGTTATATACTCATGTTTGCTAGGTGTTTGTCTCTCTTGTGTATTAGAAGTGCGTATTAATAGTATAACAGGATCCACAGTTTGTCTATTGTGTTAATGCTCGGTAACAAGTAACGGAAAGATCACTAATTATGAAAATCATAATTTCTTTATTCAAATGATAGTGAGAAGCAACCTGTTAGTGGATTCCAATTAACTTTCATTTTAAATAGTAAAGTATTTAACTGAGAGAGACTTAACCTATGTCCAATTTATGATCCTGCAGTGAATGTTGATAGTAATGTTATAAAGACCGTTCAATTTGAACAAGCCCTGAAAGTAATAGTGTGTTTCGGTATCTGTTATATTTTTGCAAATAGTTTGTGCTGCTCCAGTTGTTAGCTTCAATCTTAACGTAAACATATGTATGTGTCAGAGTTCATTGCACTCGCGTGTGACCAAGTATAGGTTGTGTTTATCCATTAAAGTTACTAATAACTATTTTCTTGAACGAGAATGTTAATCATTCTCTTGCCTAGTTAGGCTGGCGACCGTTTTCTTTATCAGTTAAACAGTGCAGATAGGCAAAATTTTGTTTGTTACTGTTCAAATATTTACGTAATTCTGACTTTCATTTCCGATAGCCCACCTCCGTTAGGTACAACACGGTCAACATAACAAAACTCCTCTCAGAGGGTAACACTGCTCTGTTGCTCTATACCATAATTGCTTTAACAAAATAGTTTTATTTCACGACCTGCTTCCAACTTTAAGGTTATGGTATAGCAGTAGCGGACAGGAGTGTTATACGTTGTGAACCATACGCCATACTTACATCCACACATGGACTATATGATAGTTACCACTGTCAGTTACCTTACATTTAAACACAAGTGTGGCAGTATGAGCACTAGAGGCATGCGTATTCAAATACAGAGAGATGTAAACAGGCAGAACACGGCGCTGCGGTCGGCAATGCCTATATAAGACAAGTGTCTGGCGCAGTTGTAACATCGGTTATTGCTGCTAAAATGGCAGGTCATCAAGATTTAAGTGAGTTTGAACGTGGTGTTTTGGTCGGTGCACGAGCGATGGGACACAGCACCTCCGAGATAGCGATAAAGTGGGGATTTAGCCGTACGACCATTTCAAGAGTGTACAGTGGATGTCAGGAATCCGGTAAAACATCAAATCTCCAGCATAGCTGAAGGCGGTGAAAGATCCTGCAAGAACGGGACCAACGACGACTGAAGAGACTCGTTCAACGTGACAGAAGTGCAACCCTTCCGCAAATTGCTGCAGATTTCAAAGCTGTGCCATCAACAAGTGTCAGCGACGGAACCATTCAACGAAACATCATCGATATGGGCTTTCGGTGCCGAAGGCCCACTCGTGTACACTTTCTGACTACACGACACAAAGATTTACGCTTTACGCATCGCCTCGGTTCGTCAACATCGACATTGGACTGTTGATGACTGGAAACATGATGCCTGGTCGGACGACTCTCGTTTCAAATTGTATCGAGCGGAAGGACGCGTACGGGTATGGAGGCAACGTCATGAATCGATGGACCCCGCATGTCAGCAGGGGAATGTTATAGGTGGTGGAGGCTCTGTAATGGTGTGGGACGTGTGCAGTTGGAGTGATATGGAGCCCCGGATACGTCTACATACGACTGTGAAAGGTGACACGTGCATATGCGTTCTGTCTGATCACCTGCGTCCATTCATGTCCGTTGTGCATTCCGATGGACTTGGGCAATTCCAGCAGGACAATGCGACACCCCACACGTGCAGAAATCGTACAGAGTAGCTCCAGGAACACTGGTTCAAATGGCTCTGAGCACTATGGGACTTAACATCTGTGGTCATCAGTCCCCTAGAACTTAGAACTACTTAAACCTATTTAACCTAAGGACATCACACACATCCATGCCCGAGGCAGGATTCGAACCTCCGACCGTAGCAGTCGCGCGGTTCCGGACTGAAGCGCCTAGAACTGCTCGTCCACCGCGGACGGCCCCAGGAACACTCTGAGTTTAAATACTTTCGCTGGCCACCAAACTCCCCAGACATTAACATTATTGAGCATATCTGGGATGCCTTGCAACGTGCTGTTCAAAAGAGATCTCCATCCCCTCTTTCTCTAACGGATTTATGGACAGGTCTGCAGGATTCATTGTGTCAAATCCCTCCAGCACTAGTTCAGACATTAGTCGAGTCCATGCCACGTCGTGTTGCGGCACTTCTGCGTGGTAGCGGAGGCCTATACGATATTAGGCAAGTGTACCAGTTTCTTTGCCTCTTCAGTGTATATGGCTAACGTTGTACATTATGTAACCATGAAGACCTAGTTTAGTGTGTACACGACAACAGGAGCGATTCAGCTCAACAGATTGAGACAATGTGTAATGCCTGTTGGGTGATAAATACTGAATTAAAAATAATAATTTTTATTGCTATTAAGATGACTCGTCAGTGAGCTCACACTGGTAATCAATAAAGAAAGTTTAGCTATCTTGACTCAGGATTTTGTTTACACAATTAAACATAAAAGATCTCCTGTCTTCCAATTTGACGATGTCAGATAGCAACGAGAGTGGAATAACATTAAAGAACAGAAAGGAACTTTTTGAAATATGCAGTATTTCTGATAGGGTCAGGGTGATGTTACGTACAATGTTTGCGTACTAAACTACGAAAAAAGAATTATATAGCGGCTGAAACAATTCTTGCGTTCCTAGCGTATCACGAGGAACTGTATTTGTCAAGTCCCAAATCGTGCTGCTGCAAGAAGCATCGCCACCTGTGTGTATCATGCTGATGTTACGAGACCGCGGCACTGTCTCGATTATCTCGAGCGATAACAAATCTTATCCCTGTCTATGGATCGAGCGCCACCACACTAATGTCCATTAGCTTCCACAAATAGAGACATATATGATAAACATGTGTTGTTCGACGTCACGTCACAAATTAGCCTTGGCTTTAATTATGTAGCTAGCTCAGTTGTCAAAACGTGCGTATATCCGTTGAGTAACCGAAAAGTTTTCATCCAAAAACTGTGTATCGAATGCGCAGTATCTCGCTCGTGCGTTATTCGTTCTGTGTCTCTCGGACAACTAAGCGCCGCGGAGGTTTATAGGGAAGACTGACGCATTCGTCAGTCAGTGGGACGTTGGTGAGCTGAGGGAAGCTTACTCCCACCGAGAGGAAGCAACTTGTAAGACGTCCGCACGCGGCAAGGTGCAGATAAAATCTATTTTCTCGAAGCTCCACAGAGCTCCCTCCGCGGGATTTTGTCCTGTGGTTTGTGTGTCTGACAAAGCCTTGTGTAGTCCGATAGGTGAAGCGTAATATCGGTAAGGCAATCGCTCTGGAATAGGTGTGCAGGTGGTGGCCGACACCTTTCATAAGGTGGCACGCAGCGTCACATTACAACCACTGAGCGCTGCATGGCATATGACGGCTCTATAGCCGTTGCGATGCGTGTGCGATCTGTCTAATGTTTACTGCCTAGTATGAGCAACTATCGTGGATTTACCAATTAAATTTTTCAGCTCGTCTTCTGTTCTAGAGACGCAGCTTACGGCTTCATTTCAGGTTTTGATGGATTATCGCTCCCACAGTGCCGATGCATAATTTAAACGAAAAATTTTGAGCAATGTGTCTATTTCACACTACGAAATGATCAAACGACAACAGTCATTAAATATTTCTGGAAGAAATGCCGGTATCAGTTGGCCCATAGACAAGTGGAACTTCTTATCTCCAGAATACGAAGGACATGGAGAAGAGAGATGATAACGTATAGTTAGGAACGTTCTAGTAAGAGGTATCGATACCATTATCTAAAACTCTATCAAAACATCGATAATCTTGGAACAAATATGGTGCTAAAGAAGGAATCGCAAAGTGTTAATCGCGTTTTTATGTATGCTTTAAGTTTTTCTGTCAGATAGAAGGACTTACTCAGAACACAAGACTATGCTATATCTGCATGAAGCATTATGAATATAAAATCAAATACGAAAGTACGCAATAATGGATATAAATTTTCCTACCACGAACAAAATATAACGATTGTCATAATGTATGCTACATATATTTTGCACTAATATTACATATTATGACTAACTTTACTGTAACACAAGTCTTACAATAAGCTTTTCCTTCAGACAAAAGCACACGTTTTGAATAAAGATACAATAGGGTAATAATTCCGTGTTTGCGTAAACCATTTTTTTGTATCCCGCCTGGGAGGCGGCGCGTGGGTCTGCTCCTGTAAACTGAAGGGTAGGCCGAATGTAGGAAGCGAATAGGAGCAGGAAAAGGTGAAGTACTGCGTATAAGTTAAAACTCTTTTACTGTTTTTTTTTTTTTTTCTTTATTGTGATTTTAAACGCCTTATACAAAGGCGGGCTGTCAGCAGCATAGTGCGCCGCTCTTCAGCCTTGAGTTTGACAATAAGTATTACATAGAGGTGGCACAGAGAATACAGTCAAAACGGCGGGCAAAAAATGTAGACACTAAAAAACAAAAAAACATGGAGCCGTTCACGCTGGACGAGAAACATCACTAACACTAGTTGACACGGCGCACATAACATGGATGATGGCGACGGCACACGTGAACGGTGGTGGCGTGACGGCGAACTAACACTAAACCCAAAGAAGGCACACACACGAGACACTGATGGCGATGATCTCCGGCGCGCGAATGTTCACTGAGCGTGTGCGAGTCCGGGGACCTGCCAAGAGAGGAGGAGGAGGAGGAGGAAGGGGAGAGGGAGAGGGGAGGGGAGAGCAGAGATGCCATGGGCAGGGGAGATAGGGGGAGGGAGGAAGGGGGAGGGGAAGCCCAGGGGAAGAGGGGAGGAGGGAGGGGATGGGGGAAAATGAAAGAGAAGGGAAGGGAAGAGAAGGGAAGGGAAGAGAAGGGAGGGAGGGTGCCTAAAGGACTCTTCTACTGGTTTTTTTTTTCTTTATTGTATTTCAGTTCCCCATCGGGGCGGGCTGGCAGCAGCATATGCGCTGCTCTTCAGCCGAAAGACATAGAACAAAATAATAGAAGACATTTAAAAACAGCAAAGGAGAGAATAAGGTGAACATAGATATAAAAAAAGGGGGAACATCATGGAAGACAATAGACAAAAAACGGGGTGACTGTAAAATGGAGATAAAAAACTGTTTAAAAGTAGCACACACAAAAAGCCACACACTGTGACGATTAAAAGAACACAAGGCACAGTATGACTGGAGCATAAAGGTATCGACGGATGGCGTGGCACATAACGTAACACTGACGGCGAACCTCAAGGCAGTATACCCCTCTTGACGCACAGGAGAAACAGCACTAAACACAACACTGATGTGGCACACTGATGATGTTCAATACAGAGGATCTGCCAGGCGCTAGGAGATGAGGGAAACCTGAAGAAGGGAGGGAGGGGAAGAGATGGGGGAGACGAGCAGGGGGCGCGCTGAAGAGGGCCAGGTAGGGAGGGATGTGGGAAGGAAAGAGGCAAGTATGGGGTGCAGGGTCTCAGGGGAGGGGGGGGATGGAAGAAAATCCGCTCTGGGAGAAGGAGGGAAGAGGAAAAAGGGGGCCCTGGGGAGGGGGGGGGGGATCAAGGCCAGGTTACAGTTGGAAGGAAGGGTAGATGTCACGGCGAAGTTCGTCATCTGGGAGGGGGAGGCGTTGGAAATTGCCCTGATGAAGGAGATGGAGGGTGTGGAGGTGGAGAGAGGGAGGGATACAGCGATAGAGGCGCGGCAACGGGCGGGGGCTGGAGAGGAAGGAGGAAACCAGAGGGTGGGGGGGATCAAGCCTGCGAACAATGTAAAGGATGCGGAGATGTTGGAGGAACAGGAGGAGGCGGGGGAAGGGGATCAGTTCATACAGGAGCCGTGCGGGGGAAGGAAGGTGGATACGGAAGGCAAGGCGGAGCGCATGGCGTTCAAGGATTTGGAGGGCCTTGTAAAAGCGGGTGGGAGCGGAGATCCAGGCAATGCTGGCATAACAGAGGATAGGACGGATGAGGGATTTGTAGGTGTGGAGGATGGTAGAAGGATGCAATCCCCATGTCCGGCCAGACAGGAGTTTCAGAAGGCGGAGGCGGGAATGGGCTTTCTGCTGGATGGTCTGGAGATGAGGGGTCCAGGTGAGGTGTCGGTCGAGGGTGAGGCCAAGGTATTTCAGGGTGGGGGTGAGCTGGATACGACGACCATAAAGGGCGAGGTAGAAATCATGTACAAATAATATTACTTAACTCTGGCTGAGATGAGCACGTAGGTGCGAAGCCGAACAGGCAATAACGCTAACAGCTACTAATAGTTGGACAAACTATCATTGAAGTAACTGAAGTAACAAAGTCTGTAATGGCTAGCCCCCTACGAAGTAGAAACTAAGTTGCTTGGTCGTCGGCTCGGAATAAAATGGGCTGAATCTGGAACGGCGCTCGTAGAGCTGCACAGCGCCGGCTAGAGGGCGCTGTCGTCGGTGTCGCTGTCTTAGTGCCAACCTAGCAGAGCGCACCTACGTTGTGGCATCGTAGCTGTCGATACTACACATTTGAGTTTGAAATCTATACCTAAAAAAACTGTTCTGAAATAATGTTTACATATGTAATATTCTGTAATGTTTACATATTTAATATTACATATTTAATATTACACCGACATATACATCATACACCGAAAGCCACCTCATGGTGTGAGGCGGAGGGTACTTTGGTGCCACTAACTGATCCTTCCTTCCCTGTTCTAACCGCGACACACTGGAGTCGCATTCGGGAGGACATCCTGATTTAGGTTTTCCGTGATTTCCCTCAGTCGCTCCGGGTAAATGCTGGGATGGTTCCTTTGAAAGGGGACGGCCGACTTCCTTCCCCATCCTTCCCTAATCCGATGAGACCGATGACCTCGCTGTCTGGTCTCCTCCCCCAAAACAACCCAATCTAACCGCGAATGGCACGTGGAAAGAATGATTGTCGATAAGCCTCTGTATTAGTTCCTTGAATTTTCTCGCCTCTAGACTCCATTTTCAAGATCCCTTGGTAGTAACTCCAGCCGTATGGACGTTACATGCCATTGTTCAGAAAACGCAGTCAAGAAAGTAGCCGAAGTCGAATATCACAAGTGCAGTTACCGCCTACTGCATAAGATGATTTTTGGAGTACTCAAGAGACATTAGTTTCTATATGGCAAGAACAGAGCTCTACCACAGTAACAACAACTAAACAGGCTTTAGTCTCTGATGTTCGACTCTATTTGCACCATCCTGTAATTATCATAAAATCATATCCCCTGAAATTCAGGAAAGAAAATGAGGCAGTGTATTCTGTTCTGCGTAGTGTGGTTCGTAAATATCTAGGAAAAGTGGTTTCCTCTGTTCGTTCTGAAAACCTATTTTCTGCTGCAATGGACACAGCAACAGTTTGCCGTTTGAGGCTCAGTGGAACACAAGGATGGAATAAAGAGCATTGAAGACAATTTACAAGTATTGTTCCACTCTGAGAAAGGCAGCTTTATAAATTCGCTTGACGGGACTTAAATATATGTACATAAAAGCATATCACCGTAAAGTCTCCCCAATGAACAGACCGATTTAGACAACGCAGCTTTTCTTCAAAATTTCATGCACTTGCTTTCCAACTTAAAGAAAAAAAATCAATGAAATTCCACTGCTGTAACATTTATGTATTCAAATCCATCCCAAACCATTTACTGTGCTTTCAATGTTTGCCATAATATTTACATAATAAATCCATAGTTGTAATATTTACTTATGTACATCTGGCCCTTATCATTTACTTTGATTCCAATGTATACCACTGACATCTTTATTTGTTTATTTTAATTTTAATCAGTTCTCTTTCAATGCAAATAGTAAGTAATGTAACAATAGTTATTTGTAAATTTCTATTGTCCCATACATGTGTATAACGAAATATCTCTGAGAGTGAAAGCCCTTAGCATTCTTATGTTGTAATATCGCCATCTTTGTATACATACCCCCATGTGATGACCAGTGTATGAGTGGTGCATTACATTATGTGCACACATATACATAAAAAGAATGCATCATACATTTTTCGCTGCTACAAGATCATAAGTAATCTGCACTGGAACATAATGGCGTGGATTTTTCATCGTAAATAATCGAAATATCTTCCCTTTAATAATTTGTTTCCATTACCTAAAATCGTCGTGAGTCACAATTACAGTTAAAAAGACATTGTCCCACATCTTGTTTTAGTTGTAGGGCACCACCACCCCAAGTAAATTTCATCAGTTCGGAAAACAAAAGGTGAAAACTAATGTAAAACGTGAACTAGCCGTCTGAAGATGAACCTGTCGGTTCGAAACCGGCAAGAGCACTATTTAAATAAATAGCATTGTAAAAAGTGTCGGGCTGATGTTATCCTCTATGTGAAAGTCAACCTATATTATTTCCACAATGTTTGGATTCCAAAATCGTGTTCCACGTTCCCTCCAGATTCGTTTGCTTCGAGAATCACTGTCCAGACGAAATCGGGACTCACCTGCCAAACGAACATTGACCGTCCAGGTGACATGTTGACGACTCCACTCTGGATGTTCCCTTCTGTGAAGACGTAACAGAGATACACATACAATAGGTCTCCGACAATAATGACTACTCTGCTGAAGCATTCTGTATATCGTTTGTCTCGATACGACAAGTCCAATGGATGCTGCGAAGTCAGATGCCAGTTGCCGCGCGGTACCGCCGTGTCCTTACGGCCAAATAACGGTCCTGTCTTTTTGGTATCACACGTGGTCGGCCCTGCCCTGGTCTTCGGGATACTGTTTCGGTCTCCATAAATTGTCGCCACGTCCCAGAAAAAAAAGAACGATTGACATTAAGCCTTCGGGTCACATCAGTTTGAGACTGTCCTGTTTCCAATCTTCTTACAGCCCTCCACTGCAGAGAGTCTGGCAGGCGTCTTCTTTGTGCCACGTCCACAGCTCGTGGTCTCGCGGTCGCGTTTTCGCTTCCCGAGTTCGGGATCCCGGATTCGATTCCCGGCGGGGTCAGGGATTTTAACCTGCCTCGAGATGACTGGGTGTTTGTGCTGTCCTCACCATTCCATCACCGTTCATCAAAGTGGCGAAATTGGACTGAGCAAAGGTTAGGAATTTGTACGGGCGCTGATAACCGCGCAGTTGAGCGCCCAGCAAACCAAACACCACCATCAGCATCATTCTTTGTGCCACGCTGCACCGTCTGTGACTGTATACAAAGCGATTGTGGATGTGGGACTACCCAGGAAACGCTACCCCATTTGATAGGTGCCCCGACGTCATTGTTGACGTGGTTGTCCTTTGACCGGAATGCCATCTTCTGTGCAGAACACGAATGTACGGACATGTGTTGACATTTTGTATGAATATGCCGTGAATTAGACACAACGCGGAGAAATAACGGTTTGTTGATTAAATTTTGGACACCAGTGCATTTGTACAGAACACACAAGAATGGCGGTGTTTACATAGAAAATTATTACAATAATTAACTAGAAAAGGTGGTAAACAAAGTTTTAGTTGGAGATACATATAATAGATGATGAGAAATACAATGAATTTACCGTTTGAATCTAGTGTTTGTAATGAAAGCTTAACTTAACAGGGGATACATTGAAAATTAAGTCTGATCATTTAATACTAGGCTGACATTCTGTGTTATGTGTTTGTTGACCCGTTATTTCCAGTAGGGTCATCTTTATGGTTCTTTTTGACACAATGTAAAACTTCACATTTCACATCATGTGGATGGTTTTCTGCTAAAAGGTGATCAGCAAAGGTCGAATCCTTATTCTTTAAGCACCAGCTTCTCTCTTGGTCACGTAGCCTAACTGTCACAGCTCTGCCGGCAGACCAATAAACATACTTTTTCACACTGCTTGCAGGTGATTTTATTTACACCACTCTGTGCCAAGGGTTGCATTTCATCTTCATGATAGTAAAAAATTTTGATATGTTACTGGCATTATAAAATGGAAGTCTGTGGTGGCGAGGCTTTAAAGTTTTCGTAAGATTGTCTGAAACATTCCTAAGATATGGAATTTTGCACCAGGCTTTGAAAGTGTCGAGTGATTGCTTCTGGCCAGCGTACAGAAATGGTGTAATTTTATTCGTTTTCTTTTTTCGTAGAATATTATCCATCAGGGCAGAGCTGTAGCCATCACTTGCAAGCAGCGTGAAAAGTATACGTTGGTAAGTTAGTCAGAGTTGTGGCAATGATCAGATTCAATTTCCATTTTGCCCCTTGTTAAATTAAGTTTTCGTTGCAAATACTTGATTCAAGCGGTAAATTCACTGCATTTCTAAACATTTGTTATGTGTATGAATGATTTTTATTAAATCTGCGACCGGTTTCGCATCACTTATCGGTGCATCCTCAGGCAATCTGTACAAAAAATAATATAATAAGAGCTCATATAAACTATTCGAACTCCAATTCTGAGGTGTAAATTAAACATTTAAATAGCCAGTTTTTTTAATGAAACAAGAAAGTACTCACATACGCTAGTTATAACATAGTAACGTTGAACATTGCCCTGTAGTCACTCCCCACCATTCACGTCCAATATACCATCATCTGGTGAAAGCGGTAGTTAAAATTGAAAATCTTTTTTAAAATTTTTTTAAATGATGGGAGTGGCAATGACCTAGAATGTTGTTCATGCTAATGTTCCGCTCTTCGTCGTTCGTGTTTAGGGGAGTTTTATCAGCATCGTATTTTATTTTATTTTCTAGGTCATTGCCGCTCCCATCATTTAAAAAATTTTTTTAATATTTTTAAATTTTAGATACCGCCTTCACCAGATGACGGTATATTGGACGTGAATGGTGGGGAGTGGCTACTGGGCAATGTTCAACGTTACTATGTTATAACTAGCGTATGTGAGGACTTTCTTGTTTCATTAAAAAAAAACTGGCTATTTAAAAGATTAATTTACGCCTCAGAATTGGGGTTCGAATAGTTTATATGAGCTCTTATTATATTATTTTTTGTACAGATTCCTGAGGATGCATCGATAAGTGGTACGACACTGGTCGCAGTTGTAATAAAAATTATTCATGCAACCAGTGCGGAATTTTCTTTGAAAAAAGTCGAAGTTTGTCTGTGGTTGCCCGCGCTGCAAAAGAACTTGTGTGTATTTCCACATAAAAACTTTGTTTAACCCCTTTCTTAGTTAATGTAATTATTGTAATGTTTTCCTATGTAAACACTCTACATTCTTGTGCCTTTTCTGCAAAAAAAAATCTGCATAAGTCGCACATCACGTTTAGCTATGTTTGCGACAGTCAGTTGTCACGTGAAGATGACCTGAGAATGAGAAAGCCGGTTCGTGAGCAATTACATATAATTTTGCAGAACATTAGCATGTATTTTCTTTTTTAATATTATGAAAATATAGCGACGTAGATACACCGTAGATATACAGCTGAAATTCATTGGGATTAAATCTCCCTTAAACTTCCCTTAAAATAATGGTCAGATGTTGACCGTGTCCCTTAACCCGTGATCAAATGTTGGTCGCCGTAGTAGTTGAAGATGACATTTCTTGCGTGCGTAAATCGCGCTTCCTTCAGCCAGCCACAGAGGTGAATAAGGTGCAAGCAGAGACGTAGCGTGCCGGGCGGCGCCGCCTGCGAATGCGGGCGAGGAAAGCAGGAGCCGGCTGACGGGAGGTGCAGCTGGCGGCGCCACAAGCGCCGGGCACTTCCGCTTCCGGGCTGCTCCAGCCTGGAGCTGGAACTGGAACTGGGTCACGCGCCAAACACTTACCTTTCTCCCCCTTCCCCCGTGCACCCCCTTCGAGCTTTTTTTCCCTCGGTATTTTTTTTTTTATTTTTTTTTCGCGCACCCGCTGCTCGCACGATAGCCAGGAGGCCCGATAAATATCTCATAAATCTACGCGCCAGCGACTGCGGGCAGCGGTTTCGTGGTCGCTGGAGCGCAGTTGATGGCAGGGACAACACTGCCGGTACAGGGGTGGGGGAGAGGGAAGGAAGCTCGACGACGGGTGCCCGCTTCGTGGCCGACGAGTCCTACGCCTAACGACCACCAAATCAGTCACGTGCCCGCCAGATCAGCGGCTTTCTTTCAGTCAGCGATGATTCCCCACCAATCGCGAGGTTAATACAGGTACCAGCGGCAGGCAAGGGAGGCCATTGCCGGAGAAAAGAAAATCATTCCCGCATTCGCCAAGAAAATTGTAGGAAAAAGGGAGGAACCTTGCAGTGTTCCCGAGAGTTTCATCAGAATTTTGATTATGGCAGCCGGAGGAAAAGCCGACCGACCTAATGAGGTACGTACACATTTCTACAAAGAGTATGTAAAAGAGCTTGTTCCTCTTTCAGCGAAAATCTACCTGGAAGAACGAAGCGTTTCAAGTGCGAGGGTTGCCAGAAAGTAGTGCACCGCATTTTTTTTCTCAGCCGAAAACAATGCTACGAATCCCAAACGATACGTATGTATTATCTCAAGTCTCCTGAGCGAGCACGCCAAGTTTCCATCTCTTCCAACAGATAGCATCGTTGCAGGACTGTTTCAAAATGGCGTCTGTAGGTGATGTACGTTACAAGCAACGTGCCGTCAATGAACTTCTCACTGCAGAGAAGGAAACTGTGGGGAATATTCACAAAAGCTTGTGCAAAGTGTATGGAGCATCTGCTGTCGACAGAAGTACAACTGTCGCTGGGCACGAAGGGTGAGGTCATCACAAGGCGGTTCGGCAGAGCTTCACGATTTGCACGGCTGTCGCACCTGACATGCTGTAGTGAGCTGATGTCATTCGCGAGGACAGAAGCATTACGACTCGGCGGTTAGCGCTGCATCTGTCAATCAGCAAAGGAAGTGTGGATGCAATCATCCGCACGCTTGCATATTCAAAAGCGTTTACAAGATGGATGCCGCGGTTTCTAACGTTGGAGCACAAATCGCACAGGTTAAACATTTGCCTTGATTTGTTGCGACGTTTTGGGGCAGGCCTTCTTGATCGTGATTGTGACAGGTGATGGGTTCACCATTTTGGGCCCGAAACAAAACGACAGTCGTTGGAACGGTGCCATTCCCACTCCCCACAGAAGAAAAAATTCAAAGCAACTGTTCCGATGGTAAGGTCATAATCGCCGTGTTCTGGGACTGTGAAAGTGTGATGCTCATCGATGTAACTCAAGACGCGCCTCCGGCGACTTCGGCACCACAGCAGCTCAGGAGATGTTTAGCTGCAACACGATAACACTCGGCCCCACACAAGTCTAAGGACTGCTGAACACATCGCAAAACAGAGCTGGGCACTGTTGCCCCATCCACTCTGCAGCCCTGACCTAGCCTCCTCGTATTTCCTCTTAAAGACACGATTCGTAGAAGCATTTTGTGGACGATGAGGAGGTGATTCACACAGTGAAGCACTGGCTCCACCACCAGGACAAAGACTGGTATCGACAAGGGATACACGCCATTGTTTCGCGCTGGAGGAAGGCCGAAGAACTGGATAGAGATTATGTGTAGATAAAACACCCTTTCGTGAGTGTAATTGTCATTATGTTCAATAAAGAATTGTTGAAGAAAAAAATGCGGTGCAATACTTTGGGGGCAACCCTCGTAATCTGAAAAATGCGCTCTGCATTCTAGGAAACAAAATGGGTTTACGTGTTACACGACTCAGCCTTACACAGGATGTTTAGCTATTAGAGGTACAAACGAAGAGCAGAGGACAATGAAAGAAACAAATCGATACATATTATAAAAATGTATGGATGTATGTATGTTGCACATCTCCTCCTAAACCCGTGGATCGATTTCAACCGAACTTAGTACACATATTACTTACTACATGGGAAGAAATACTTTGGGGGTAAGAACGTACAAGTTCCTATTTGGGTGGGGGGTGATAATGTAGAAAGAGAAGAAGGAGGAGGGGGAGATGTGTTGTAGCTGCGTCCTCTTGTAATGTTTTGTGGTTCCTGGCTAAAAGAGGAGAGGGTGGTATGATACGTGGGTGGCCGGTTTCCTCTCACTACAACACAAAATGCACACGTGGTTAAAATACACTTTATTACAGGCACCAATTGAGTATTTAACTTCAGTTTTGTCCAGTCTGAAGTTCTCTGGTTAACATCAATCGAGTAACATGTGATAATTCTTTAATGTTGACCGTGTCCATGTCACGACTATATACGAGGGGGAGTCAAATGAAAACCTTAAATATCTTTTTAAATATTATTAATTGTGCAGAAGTTGTAGAAAGCTGTATCAGTTTTCAACGTAATCTCCCCCACGGTCAATGCAAGTCCTCCAGCGCTTACAAAGTGCATAACATTCCTTTAGAAAAAAATTCTTTTGGCAGTCCGCGCAACCACTTATGCACCGCGTGGCGTACCTCTTCATCGGAACGGAAATTCTTTCCTCCCATTGCGTCTTTGAGTGAACCAAACATATGGAAATTTCCTGCGGCAAGGTCTGTTGAGTATGGTGGATGAGGAAGACACTCAAAATGCAGGTCTGTGATTGCTGCAACTGTTGTACGGGCAGTGTGGGGCCTTGCATTGTCATGTTGCAAAAGGACACCTGCTGACAGCAATCCACGTCGCTTTGATTTGATTGCAGGCCGCAGATGATTTTTTAGGAGATCTCTGTATGATGCACTGGTGATAGTGATCCCTCTAGGCATATAATGCTCCCAAATGACGCCTTTTTCGTCCCAAAAGAGAGTTAGCATAACCTTCCCTGCTGATGGTTCTGTTTGAAACTTCTTTGGTTTTGGTCATGAGGAATGGCGCCATTCCTTGCTCGCTCTCTTCGTTTCCGATTGGTGGAAGTGAACCCAGGCTTCGTCCCCAGTAACGATTCTTGCAAGGAAGCCATCACCTTCTCGTTCAAAGCGCCGAAGAAGTTCTTCACAAGCATCAACACGTCGTTCTCTCATTTCAGGAGTCAGCTGCCGTGGCACCCATCTTGCAGACACTTTGTGAAACTGGAGCACATCATGCACAATGTGGTGTGCTGACCCACGACTAATCTGTAAACATGCTGCAATGTCATTCAGTGTCACTCGACGGTTTTCCTTCACTATGACTTCAATTGCTGCAATGTTCTGTGGAGTCACAACTCGTTCTGCCTGACCTGGACGAGAAGCATCTTCAACTGAAGTCACACCATTTGCGAACTTCCTACTCCATTCGTAGACTTACTGCTGTGACAAACATGCATCACCGTACTGAAGCTTCATTTTTCGATGAATTTCAATAGGTTTCACACCTTCTCTACGCAAAAACCGAATAACAGAACGCTGTTGTTCCCTGGTGCAAGTCCCAAGTGGGGCGTCCATCTTTATACTGATGCTGCGACGGTATGTGTGCATCTGCACTATGCTGCCACCTACAGGCCATTCTGCACGCTGTAGGTAGCACGCTTACCAACTTACAGGATAACGGCGCGAAATTTCGATTTGTTATTACAAATTTAAGGTTTTCATTTGACTCACCCTCGTATAATGAATAACGTTCGCTCACAGCGACGAGGTGACGACTGTCACAGTGGAAGAGTAGAGAACAGTGCGACGTACGGGGGTGCAGTGCGAAATGAGTCTCGATGCAACGTACTGAGGTACTGACAATGAGAGATTGAGAGATCTCGGTCGGCGGTGGCGTCCTATATGCACGCTGCCTAGTGGGCGGAGGCGCGTAGCCTCGGGGCGTGTCTTGGTCTTTTCTTGTCATAGGCGCGCTTAGTTCAGCGCCTGCAGCCGGCCGCGGTGGTCTCGCGGTTAAGGCGCTCAGTCCGGAACCGCGCGACTGCTACGGTCGCAGGTTCGAATCCTGCCTTGGGCATGGATGTGTGTGATGTCCTTAGGTTAGTTAGGTTTAAGTAGTTCTAAGTTCTAGGGGACTGATGACCACAGATGTTAAGTCCCATAGTGCTCAGAGCCATTTTTTTCAGCGCCTGCTATACAATGTTTCCTAGTGCCGACCGGCGTCATGGCGAAGGCGTACGCTAGCACAAGATGTACAGAGAGAGGGAGTGGGACAAATGGACAGAGGAAGGAAAGAGGAACAGATGGACAGAGAGAGGAGAAGAGCAAAATGAAAGAGAGAGGCGGAAGGAGGAGATAGACTAACAGAAGATTGGAATTAAACATACTAGGGCAACGCCAGCTGCTCACCTACGGTACTAATCTTACATATAGATCCGGAAACAACAACGTGACTAAGTACATAAACAACTTATAACAAATCCATCGAGGATACAAACTGTAGATAGGCACTTCAATGACAAGCACATTGCAACAAGTGTTCTAAGTCGTCACCGTCCATGTGAAGGATGTGAAGGCAGGCTGCAGCACGTCTTCTCATCGATACCCGCACACGTTTAAAAATCCCAGGCGTGTTCTGAATGCCTTGCAACCATCAACAGAGCGTTCCCGGAGTTCATTGGCACTATCAGGCACACGGGGGGAGGGGTTTACTGGTTATTGGGAGCCCCAATGTTAGGCGCGTTATGGAGCCTCTTAGGCAGGGCTGTAAAGAAGGCCAATGTGCACTCGGAATGTCTGCCGTGGGGCCTCATCCGAGATGTGGAGGCGGCCCTGCCTGTGGCTATCGAGTGTGCAGGGTGCAGCCGTCTGCAAGTTGTAGCTCACGTCGGCACCAACGACGCTTGTCATATGGGTTCTGAGGCCATCCTCAGTTCGTACAGGCGGCTGGCGGAGGTGGTGAAGACTGCTGACATCGCGCGTGGGGTGCAAGCAGAGCTTGCAATTTGCAGCATCGTTCCCAGAGCTGATTGACGTCCTTTGGTTTGGAGCCGAGTGGAGGGCCTCAATCAAAGGCTTCGGTGACTCTGTGACGGTCTTGGCTTTATATTTCTAGACCTGCGTTATCGTGTGGGGATTTGTAGGACTCCTTTTGCTAGGTCAGGGGTGCACTATACAAAGGAAGCAGTTACTCCTGTAGCAAAGTACTTGTGGAGTGCACAAGAGGGTTTTTTGGGCTAGGCAGTAGTTTTAGGTGCTCCGATGAACATTCGCCATTCGATATTTAGTAAGGGAATTCATAATGCGTTCCAAATGAAGACACTTCGACTTAAATAATTTTATCAGTAAACTGTCGAAGTATTCCTAATGAAGTTCCCGAATTTGCTGCCGTCCAGGATAGTTCTCGCACTCAAATTATTCTTGGGACTGGAAGATGGCTGAAAGCCGCAATCGAAAGCTTTGAGATATTTTGCGAGTCGTGGTTGAAATGGCTCTGAGCACTATGGGACTTAACATCTGAGGTCATCAGTCCCCTAGACTTAGAACTACTTAAACCTAACTAACCTATGGACATCACACACATCCATGCCCGAGACAGGATTCGAACCTGCGACCGTAGCAGCAGCACGGTTCCGGACTGAAGCACCTAGAACCGCCCGGCCGCATCGGCCGGCTGCGAGTCGTGGAACGTATATCGGAAAGACAGATTAGAGGCCATAGGAGGGGGAGTGTTCATTGCAGCTGACAAAAATATTGTCTCTAGTGATATCGAAGTTGAGTGTGACAATGAAGTTAATTGTTGGATTTTTTACGGGCCACCCGATTGTGCTGTGACAGCTCTAGAGTCATTCAAAGAACGTCTATGGTCAGTAACACGTAAATACCCAGATAATGCAATACTAGTTGGAGGTCAATTTAACCTACTGAGTATATACTGGGGTGCCTATAGATTCGTTGCGGAGGGGTACAGACAGACAGTCATGCGAAATACTTTTGAACACTTTTTCTGAAAATTGTCTCGAGCAGCTAGCTTGGCAGCGTACATGCAATAGAAATATCTTAGATCTTGTAGCTATAAACAGGCCGGACCTTATCGACAATGTCAGTTTAGAAACTGGGACTAGCGATCATGATGTCATTTTAGCAACTATTGTTACGGAAGTTAATGTATCAGTCAAGAAGTCTAGGAGAGTGTTTCTGCTAGACAGAGCAGAAAGCAATTGTTAGCATCTCAGACAGTGAATTGTCATCACGTAGTTTCAGTAAATTGGATTTAGCGGAATTATGGGCAAAGTTTAAGCAGACTGTAAATCGTGATCTGGGCAGTCGTGTGACTAGTAATGGATAAGGGATGGAAAAGACCCACCATGGTTTATTAACAAAATGTGGAGGATGCTGAGGAAGCAGGGGCTGTTGCACTCTCGGTTCAAAAGGGAACGCACAAATGACGGCAAGTGAAGGTCAGTAGAGATTCGTGTGTCTGTAAAAAGACCTATGCGTAAAGCATAAAACAACTACCACCGTCACACCTTAGCGAAAGATCTGGCAGAGAATCCGAGGAAATTCTGGTCCCATGTAAAATCGCTAAGTGGGTCTAAGGCTTCCATTCAGTACGTCGTTGAAAAGTCTGGTGCAGCAGTTAGAGATATCAAAATGAAAGCCAAAGTTTTAAATTTCACGTTCAAGAAATCATTCACACAGGAGAATCGTACAAACATACCGTGATTTGACCAACGGACAGACTCCCTCATAGACGATGTAGTAATAACTATCCTTGGTGTAGAGAAACAACTGAAAGATTTGAAAGCAAATAAATCACCAGGTCCGGATGGAATCCCAGTTCAATTTTACTAGGAGTAGCCTACGGCACTGGCCCCTTACCTAATTGCCTTTATAGCGAATCTCTCATCCAGCACAAAGTCCCAAGCGACTAGAGAAAAGCACAGGTGACTCCAGTATATAAGAAGGGTAAAAGAACAGACCCGCAAAATTACGGACCAATATCCCTAGCTTCTGTTTGCTACAGATCCTTGAACATATTCTCAGTTCGAAAATAATATTCTTTCTCGAGAATGAGAAGCTTATGTCCGCGAATCAGCATGGTTTTAGAAGGCATCGCTCGTGCGAAACTCAGCTTGCCCTTTTCTCACATGGTATACTGCGAACTATGGACGAAGGGCAACAGGCAGGTTCCCTATTTCTAGATTTCCGGAAAGCATTTGACACGACACCCCATTGCAGGCTGTTAACAAAGGTACGAGCATACGGAATAAGTGGCTCGAAGACTTCTTAAGTAATAGAACCCAATATGTCGTTCTCGACGTGGAGAGTTCATCGGAGACAAGGGTATCGTCAGGAGGGCCCCAAGGAACTGTGATAGGACCGCTCTTGTTCTCTACATACATAAATGACTTGGCGGACGGGGAGGACAGCAAGGAGCGGTTGTTTGCTGATGATGCCGGTGTATACGTTAAGGTATCGAAGTTAAGTGACTGTAGGAATATACAAGACGACTTACACAAAATTTCCAGTTGGTGTGATGAATGACAGCTAGGTCTAAATGTGGAAAAGTGTAAGTTAATGCGGATGAGTAGGAAGAGCAACCCTGTAATGTTTGGATACGGTATCACTAGTGTCTTGCTTGACAGAGTCACGTCGTTTAAATATCTGAGCGCATCGTTGCAAAGCGATATGAGATGGGAAGAGCAAGTGAGATCTGTGATAGGGAAGGCGAGTGGACGACTTCGGTTTATTGGGAGAATTTTAGGAAAGAGTGGTTCACCTGTAAAGGAAACAGCATATAGGACAATGGTGCGACCTGATCTTGAGTACTGCTCGAGTGTTTGGGATCACTGCAAGGTCGGATTGAAGGAAAACCATTGCAGCAATTCAGATGCGGGCTGCTAGATTTGTTCCAGGTAGACTTGAACAGCACATAATTGTTACAGAGCTGCTTCGCGGACTCAAATGGGAATCCCTGGAGCGAAGGCGGCGTTCTTTTCGAGAAACGTTGTTGAGATAATTTACAGAACCGGCATTTGAAACCGACAGCCGAAATATTCTACTGCCACCAACATACAATGCGCGTAAGAACAACTAAGATGAGATACGAGAAATTAGGGTTCATACGGAGGCATATAGATAGTCGTTTTTTCCTCTATTTGCCAGTGGAGCAGGAAAGGAAATGACTAGTAGTGGCTTGCGGAGTATCTATGTTGTTTGTTGTTGCGGTCTTCAGTCCTGAGACTGGTTTGATGCAGCTCTCCATGCTACTCTATCCTGTGCAAGCTTCTTCATCTCCCAGTACCTACTGCAACCTACATCCTTCTGAATCTGCTTAGTGTATTCATCTCTTGGTCTCCCTCTACGATTTTTACCCTCCACGCTGCCCTCCAATGCTAAATTTGTGATCCACTGATGCCTCAGAACATGTCTTACCAACCGGTCCCTTCTTCTTGTCAAGTTGTGCCACAAACTCCTCTTCTCCCCAATTCTATTCAATACCTCCTCATCTATGTAGATGTAGATATCAGAAAGGCTACAATACACCAATGCTTTTAAATGCCTCCACATAAAGTCCACACAAAAACCGTCAAACTGGTTTAAGTCGGGAGGCCTGGCAGCCCTTGTATTGGCGAGCCACGACAGATACCATTGTCAAAACGATATTTTCCAGCACTCTGGTATCCGCAACGATTATAAAATAGAACAATGACACATTATCAGTTTGTAATTTACGTCTCACTTGCTATGTTTGGAAATAAACGTTAGCAGTGTTGTAACATTGCCATGACAGCACTTGTGCATACAGTCTCAGATCAAAAGGACCCCTACACCTATTAGTGGGCCATAATATGGGACGAGTCTACCCTTCAACTTACGACGGCAAAAACTCTGTAGCAGACACTTTCAATGAAATGTTTGAAAGTTTGTGGAGGAATAGCAGCCATTCTTCTTCAAGAGCCGAAATTAGAAAAGGTAGTCATATTGGCCGAAGGGGTTTGGAGCGGAGTCGACGTTGTAACTCATCCCAAAGGTACATTAAATGTACTCGAAATTGTCAATATGGACAACCATCAGCTGTAGAATGGAATACGGCAATTAAAATTTGAGCCGCACCGGGACTCGAATCCGGATTTCACGCTTATCGCGAACAGTCGCCTTACCATTTATTTATTTATTTATTTATTTATTTATGTTTTTTTTACATTTTGTTCGTTGTTGATTGTTGTGGTTGGTCATTGCGGACGTCACATGATGGCAGCCGTTCAAGTTCGTTGTTGATCCTTTCACTCAGATTTTTATGACAAAGGCCAACCACCTCCCTGAGCGATCACGCTGAGCTACCGTGCCGGCACCCGTTTGGCTATCCAAGCACGACTCACCACCAGACCTAAATTTCCATGTGTCGTCAGCCATGCGCCGACATCAGACAGCGACTCTCAAGTAAAATGTGTCACCTGTACGGGAATATATATAATGGATCCACGAGTACAGGTTGTAGACGCATGGTTGACGATATATGGAAGTTTGGGTGTGGCCTCGAGTCGTACACGGATAGCCAAATGGTAAGGCGACCGCTCGCGATAAGCGGGAAATCCGGGTTCGAATCCCGGTCCGGCACAATTTTCCATTGTCGTTCCATTCTACAGCTGATAGTTGTCCATATTCGTTATTATGAATACAGTTAATGCATTTTATAGCAACTGTTATCGCCGCAGTGCCTGTTCCTTTGGACATGCTCCTGCGAACAAGCATCGTCTCCGAACTCTTCCTCTACGGTACGCAGTACACAATGCTGTAAAATGTGTTCATAACCATCTGCATTCAGTGTTTAGTGTTTAGTGTTTGGTGTTTTCCTAACCACGAGAGAGAAACCCATACCGTAACACCACCACCTCTGCACAACACTCATGATGACATGTAACGTTCTCCAGTCAGTAGCCAAACTTGAACCCTTACATCCGATTGCCACAGGGTATAGCGTGATTCAACATTCCAGTCCTCCACTGCCAAATGACGTCGCTCTTTACACTACCTCAAGCGTCATTTAGGATTGACTACAGAAATACGTGTCTTATGAGGAGCTGTTCGCCCATTGTATTCCATTCTTTTTAACTCCCCATCCACAGTTGTTGTGCTAGATGGACTGCTGGTATCAATTTGGAACGTACGAGTCATTCCTTCCGCTGACTTTATGCGATCTTTTACAACCACTCTCCACAATGCTCGATGGCCCCTGTCCATCAGTGCTTGTGGTCTGTCTGGTCTTTGTTTGGCTCAAAATGGTTCAAATGGCTCTGAGCACTATGGGACTTAACTTCTGAGGTCATCAGTCCCCTAGAACTTAGAACTACTTAAACGTAACTAACCTAACACATCCATGCCCGAGGCAGGACTCGAACCTTCGACCGTTGCGGTCGCGCGGTTCCAGGCTGTAGTGCCTAGAACCGCTCGGCCACCCCGGCCGGCGGTCTTTGTTTAGCTGTGGTCGTTACTTGACAGTCACACCTCCAACAATCCGCCTGGGCAGCTTTAGAAGGATTGAAATGTCGCTGATGGATTTGCTACTCAGGTCACGTCCAATGACCAGTCCACGTTCGAAGTCACTGAGCTCTCCCGACAGACCAGTTCTGCTGTTACTACATGTCGACTAACAACGCTGTAGTCACTGACTCCTTTTATTCTGGCGACTCCGCCTCTCGTGACATGTAGTGGCCAGTTTCGCTTAAATAGCGGTATTGGGATACGTTTGATCACACAGCATGCGACGTGTCGGAAAAACCATTGGTTTCTGAATCCGTGTTTGTCACGATTATTTGCTTATTTCATTGACCTCTACTCGCCTTTCTTGTTTCTACCTATAATAGTGAAGCACCATGTATAGAGAACAGTAATGGTGATGTTTTACTACTTTGGGGCACCCCCGAAGCTACATGCAGTGATCAGCCAGAACATTATGTCCACCTACGAAATAGCCAGTATGTCCACCTTTGCCACGGATAACCGCGGCGACACGTCGTGGCGTAGGAGCAATGAGGCCTTGGTATGTCGCTGAAGGAAGCTGGCACCATATCTGCACACAGAAGTTGCTTAATTCCCGCAAATTTCGGGGAGTGGGGTGATGAGCTCTAATGGTTTTCCACATCCCGCTAGGTGAATACCGGGCTGGTCCCCACGTTCCGCCTCAGTTACACGCGTCGCAGACACTTGACATACGTCCGCACTATTTCACGATTTACACTAGACGCATACAGTTGGGATACACTGACTCCGTCCTGGAGGTTACGGGGTAGCGGCAGGAAGGGCATCCGGCCATCTCTACCACTAACACTGCCAAACCCGTTGTAACCACGCCGACCCTGCGATCGCTGCGGGACTATGGCGTAAGCGAAAGCGAAAGGGTGATGAGCTCTGACGCCACATTCAATGACATCCTCTAGGCGCTCAGTCCGGAACCGCGCGACTGCTACAGTCGCAGGTTCGAATCCTGCCTCGGGCATGGATGTGTGTGATGTCCTTAGGTTAGTTAGGTTTAAGTAGTTCTAAGTTCTAGGGGACTGATGACCACAGATGTTAAGTCCCATAGTGCTCAGAGCCATTTGAATCAATCACATCCCAGATGTTTTCTATTGGATTCGGATCTAGCGAGTTAGAGAGCTCGCCACTGTGTTTCCCGAACCACTGCATCACACTCCTAGCCTTGTGACGTGGTGCAGTATCTTGTTCGAAAAACGCCACTGCCTTCGGGAAACCTGGCCGTCATAAAGGGGTGTACGTGGTCTGCAATACTCCTTAGCCATCATGGTGCCTTGCATGAACTCCACTGCACCCATGTATGCCCACGTGAATGTTCCCCAGAGCATGATGGAGCCGCCGCCACCTTGTCTCCGTCGCGCAACACAGGTGTCAAGGAGCTGTTCCCCTGGATGACGACGGATTCGTCCCCCCCCCCCCCCCCATCGGCATGATGAAGAAGGTATCGGGATTCATCAGACCATGCAACGCTCTGTACTGCGCCAACGTCCTGTGGCGATGGTCACGTGCCAATTTCACTCGTAGCTGCCGATGTCGTGGTGTTGCCATTGGCACATGCATGGTTCCTTGGTTGCTGAGGCCCATCGTTAGGGGTGTTCGATGCACTGTGTGTTCACACACACTTGCACTCTCCTCAGCATTCAAGTCTGATGTTAGTTCCGCTACAGCTCGCCTCCTGTCCTATTTTACCAGTCTGCTCAGCCTACGACACCCGACATCTGTAGTGAGAATGAGTGATGACCGCCCAACCCCACGACTCTGATCGTGGTTTCACCTTGGTTTCGCCACGTGTTGAACACACTCACCACAGCGTTCCTCGAACACCCTGAAAATTGTGCAGTTCCCGAAATGCTCGTGCCGAGCCATCACAATCTGCCCTCGGTCAAACTCAGATAAATCCATCGCACGCGTTCCCCATTCTACATACGAACAGCACGGTCACTGACACCACATACATCGTGCGTGTGTCTGAATAGTAGTTATTCCTCGCCAGGTGACGCTACTATCGCCTGCATCAATTTATTTCGATAGCAGGTCGTTAGTCATAATGCTCTGGCAGATCACTTGATCACTCTATACAGGGTGCTCACAATTAAACTTCCGCTACTTGAGAGGGCATCCGTGAAAAACGGATGATCGTATGGCAACTAAACATCGTGCAAACATTTGTAAGGGCATGCAGAAGAAAAATAACTAATAAACTACTGAAAGAAACAGATTTTAAAAATCGCATTTGAGGATAAAATTTGTTAATTGCCTATCATGTTTACGTTCCGGGTTCCAAGCATTGCTTGGTGCGACGACCATCTGTATCGACGATAGCCTGGAATCGCTCTAGAGATACCATTTCACAATTTTTTGAATGATTTTATGATGCCTTCAGCTGCCAGTCTCTTTATTCGTTGTACCATTATACAATTTCGGGCTTAAGCCATTTTCAAGTATTTCGCAGACAATTCTTTAATGATATATTGTGTCCTGTCGTCCTAGCTCCTATGACTGCATATAATTTTGACGAACTATATTAGAAATAGTTTTTCGATGCTTTAAGAGCACGTTACTTATAAGTAGTTGTTGCAAGGCTGAAAGCATCACGAAATCATTCAAAAATTCATCACAGCCGCAGACCTTATCGCAATTAAGATCACAGTTCACAGTGATCCGCAGCATTTATCGAACGGTGGGCACAGCTCGTGCACTGCTTGAAGATGGCACATTGCGTCCAGCATTCTCAGCCATGACAACAGCAACTTCCTCAATAATCTGTGTCGCAATTAGCCGTCGGCCTCTCCCAGGACAATTCCCAAATCGCCAATGAAACCGAACTTCCGAATCACGTTCTTCAACGCCGGTGCGGTAGAGGTCCCCTTTGTACTCCTTTTATGCGTCGTTACACACGAAGAGCACAGTACTATTTCTGTTGTTTTGGCAAAACTGTTTTACGAGTAAGGCTTCCTCACCTTGTCCAGACCCACGTTAATCGTCTGCAACAGCAATGCACAGTGATACTTGTGTTTCTACCCTATGTCGCCACACTAGTATCGACATCTAACGGCAAGTCATGACACTAACACCACTAACAGCGAAAATCCCACAGCGCACTGTCTGAACATGCTACCTATAAAGTTTGGTATCCAAACGGTAAATAGTTTCATGTCTCCACTGGCTCAAATAGCGAAAGTTTGATTATAACCACCCCGTACGCCTGAAGCTGGAACGGTACGTCGAAGTTGATGTTGCCCTAGGACGCGCATTTCTTTGGTACATGGTCGCTAATAAAAACCATGTTCCAGGAAGCGCAGAACAAATTTCAGTTATTTCCGTCACTGATCACAGAACGATTGGTTCTTAGACTACCAGTTTCGGCCAGAAACAACCATTTCCAGATACGCAGCAAAGCATGGGGACGGAAAATATAAGTAGTGGATAGATCACAATTTAAAACAATAAAATATGCTATAACGAAAAAATTATTACACCTGCATGTGCATGTACATATATACCCCGCTAGCCACCAAGCGGTGTGTGGCGGAGGGCACAATTCGCGCCAAAGTCATATCCCCCCCCCCCCTCCCGCCTCCCACTGTTCCACTCGCGGATCGCGTGAGGGAAAAACGACTGTCTGAACGCCTCAGTACGAGCTCTTATTTCCCTTATCTTTGAATGGTGATCGTTGTACGATTTGAAAGTTGGAGGTAATAATATATGCTCTACATCCTTGGTGGAGATCGGATTTCGGAATTTAGTGAGCAGCCCCATCTGTTTAGTGCGCCGTCTATCTGCAAGTGTGTCCCACTTCAAACTTTTTATGAGATTTGTAATGCTCTCGCGATGGCTAAATGTACCAGTTACGAATGCTGCCGCTCTTCTTTGGACCTTCTCGATCTCTTGAATCAGACCCAACTGGTAAGGGTCCCATACAGACGAACCATACTCCAAGACTGGACTGTATTGTAAGCTATTTCCTTTGTTGAAGGACTGCATCGCTTCAGGATTCTACCAATAAACCGCAATCTAGAGTTCGCCTTACCTGTTACTTGTGTAATCTGATCATTCCATTTGAGATCATTTCGAATAGTCACACCCAGATACTTCACGGACGTTACTGCTTCCAAAGACTGGGCATTTATTTTGTACTCGTACATTAATAGGGATTTTCGCCTTGTTATATGCAGTAGGTACACTTACTAATATTGAGAGATAACTGCAAGTCATTACACCAGAAATTTATTTTCTGCAAATCTTCATTGGTTTGTTCACAACTTTGGCCCGATACTACTTTCCTGTAGACTACAGCATCATCGGCAAACAGTCTCAGGCCGCTGTCAATACCATCAATCAGACCGTTTATGTAAATCGTAAAAAGCAGAGGACCTATCACGCTGCCTTGGGGTTCCGTTGATGTCACCCCGTTCAGGACGACATACTGCTCCCTGTCTGTTATAAAACTTTCTATCCAACCACATATGTCATTGGATAGACCGTAAGCGCGCACTTTTTGTAGCAAGCGACAGTGCGGAACTGAGTCGAACGCCTTTCGAAAGTCGAGAAATATGGCATCAACCTGGGAGCCGGTATGTAGAGCCTGCTGTATATCATGTACAAAGAGGGCCAGTTATGTCTCTCATGACCGCTGTTTCCTAAAACCGTGCTGGTTTCTGCAGATGAGCTTCTCAGAGTCTAGAAACCTCATTCTGTCTGAACACAAAATATGTTCCATGATTCTACAACAAATCGATGTCAGTGAAATTGGCCGGTAATTATGTGCATCCGATTTTCAACCCTTTTTATGGATAGCTATGACCTGGGCCTTCTTCCAGTCCCGTGGAACTTTCCGCTGTTCCAGTGATCTCTGATAAATGATGGATAAGAATGGTGCTATATTTGTAGCAGAGTCAACATAAAATTTTACTGGGATACCGTCTGGGCCACATGCCTTCCTGGCGTCTAAGGATCTTAACTGTTTTACAATCCCAGATACACTAAACACTATGTCAGCCATTCTTTCGTTTGTTCGATAATTGAAGGTGGGAATGGTGCTGCAGCCCTCTACCGTAAACGAATTTTTGAAGGCTAGGTTTAGAATTTCGGCCTTCTGTTTATCATCATCAGTTACATTAGACGTACTGTCAGCAAGAGAAGGTATTGAATTATTTGTAGCTTTCATAGATTTTACGCACGACCAAAATTTTTTGGGGCTATTTTTAGAATCTCCAGATAAAATATTGCTTTCAAATTCGTTAAAAGAATCTCTTCATGGGTGTGGAAATATGAGCTTAAAATGTGTCAACGCATACTTGTTTTATAACATGTCCTAATATAATAAAGCCATAGTGATATCCTCACCAATGCATATGAATTCAGCTCGGCATCGATGCACATGTTCAAAATATTGTGTAAACCGGGTCACAGTGGTGCGGAGTCATACTGACAATAGCGCAACTTTTCATAACACTCTGCAGTGCAGTAGCTACAACACATGTTTATGCCATAAGCTCGTTAGATGTCGCTACTGTAAGTCTACACATATACACTCCTGGAAATTGAAATAAGAACGCCGTGAATTCATTGTCCCAGGAAGGGGAAACTTTATTGACACATTCCTGGGGTCAGATACATCACATGATCACACTGACAGAACCACAGGCACATAGACACAGGCAACAGAGCATGCACAATGTCGGCACTAGTACAGTGTATATCCACCTTTCGCAGCAATGCAGGCTGCTATTCTCCCATGGAGACGATCGTAGAGATGCTGGATGTAGTCCTGTGGAACGGCTTGCCATGCCATTTCCACCTGGCGCCTCAGTTGGACCAGCGTTCGTGCTGGACGTGCAGACCGCGTGAGACGACGCTTCATCCAGTCCCAAACATGCTCAATGGGGGACAGATCCGGAGATCTTGCTGGCCAGGGTAGTTGACTTACACCTTCTAGAGCACGTTGGGTGGCACGGGATACATGCGGACGTGCATTGTCCTGTTGGAACAGCAAGTTCCCTTGCCGGTCTAGGAATGGTAGAACGATGGGTTCGATGACGGTTTGGATGTACCGTGCACTATTCAGTGTCCCCTCGACGATCACCAGTGGTGTACGGCCAGTGTAGGAGATCGCTCCCCACACCATGATGCCGGGTGTTGGCCCTGTGTGCCTCGGTCGTATGCAGTCCTGATTGTGGCGCTCACCTGCACGGCGCCAAACACGCATACGACCATCATTGGCACCAAGGCAGAAGCGACTCTCATCGCTGAAGACGACACGTCTCCATTCGTCCCTCCATTCACGCCTGTCGCGACACCACTGGAGGCGGGCTGCACGATGTTGGGGCGTGAGCGGAAGACGGCCTAACGGTGTGCGGGACCGTAGCCCAGCTTCATGGAGACGGTTGCGAATGGTCCTCGCCGATACCCCAGGAGCAACAGTGTCCCTAATTTGCTGGGAAGTGGCGGTGCGGTCCCCTACGGCACTGCGTAGGATCCTACGGTCTTGGCGTGCATCCGTGCGTCGCTGCGGTCCGGTCCCAGGTCGACGGGCACGTGCACCTTCCGCCGACCGCTGGCGACAACATCGATGTACTGTGGAGACCTCACGCCCCACGTGTTGAGCAATTCGGCGGTACGTCCACCCGGCCTCCCGCATGCCCACTATACGCCCTCGCTCAAAGTCCGTCAACTGCACATACGGTTCACGTCCACGCTGTCGCGGCATGCTACCAGTGTTAAAGACTGCGATGGAGCTCCGTATGCCACGGCAAACTGGCTGACACTGACGGCGGCGGTGCACAAATGCTGCGCAGCTAGCGCCATTCGACGGCCAACACCGCGGTTCCTGGTGTGTCCGCTGTGCCGTGCGTGTGATCATTGCTTGTACAGCCCTCTCGCAGTGTCCGGAGCAAGTATGGTGGGTCTGACACACCAGTGTCAATGTGTTCTTTTTTCCATTTCCAGGAGTGTTAAATTATGCAGAATGCAATAAATGAAGAGTACATTATGTAACATGTATAATGGGCTTGCCAAACGTACAAGGTACTACAACAATAAAACGTGATAATTGAAACACAAAGAAAGTTAAATTTAAAATTGTTAAAAGAAACAGTCAAGCGACAATCTGTGACTCTGAGACGCTCTTGTGGTCATAGTAGATAAAAATAGTAACATATACAAGAACAAGCTATGGAACTAATAAAATAATGTAAAGATGATAGAACAACTAGGGAAAGAAACGAAAAAGGCGAAAACAAAAGACTAAAATAAGTAATCACCGATATCTCTTACCTATAGTTCAGTACAGACGAGAATTCGGAGGAACTTAATCTCCAAGGGCCTCATGTATCCTGTGACACGCCGTTGCAAGAAAAGTATAATAAAATACTGTAAAAGTCACTTAATAAGATTATCTAGTTAATGAAATGTATTACCTAAACAGAGAAGGGACAATTAGATGCCAGAGTAAGACGAACAACGCAAGAAAATGGAGCAAATAGGTGATGTACTCTGTACAATGTAAGCACATGACGAGATATACATACGTGAGGCGTTCAACACTTTACTTATACATCTACATCTACATACATACTCCGCAATCCACCATACGGTGCGTGGCGGAGGGTACCTCGTACCACAACTAGCATCTTCTCTCCCCGTTCCACTCCCAAACAGAACGAGGGAAAAATGACTGCCTGTATGCCTCTGTACGAGCCCTAATCTCTCTTATCTTATCTTTGTGGTCTTTCCGCGAAATATAAGTTGGCGGCAGTAAAATTGTACTGCAGTCAGCCTCAAATGCTGGTTCTCTAAATTTCCTCAGTAGCGATTTTCGAAAAGAACGCCTCATTTCCTCCAGAGACTCCCACCCGAGTTCCTGAAGCATTTCCGTAACACTCGCGTGATGATCAAACCTACCAGTAACAAATCTAGCAGCCGCCTCTGAATTACTTCTATGTCCTCCCTCAACCCGACCTGACAGGGATCCCAAACGCTCGAGCAGTACTCAAGAATAGGTCATATTAGTGTTTTATAAGCGGTCTCCTTTACAGATGAACCACATCTTCCCAAAATTCTACCAATGAACCGAAGACGACTATCTGCCTTTCCCACAACTGCCATTACATGCTTGTCCCACTTCAGATCGCTCTGCAATGTTACGCCCAAATATTTAATCGATGTAACTGTGTCAAGCGCTACACTACTAATGGAGTATTCAAACATTACGGGATTCTTTTTCCTATTTATCTGCATTAATTTACATTTATCTATATTTAGAATTAGCTGCCATTCCTTACACCAATCACAAATCCCGTCCAAGTCATCATGTATCCTCTTACAGTCACTCAACGACGACACCTTCCCGTACACCACAGCATCATCAGCAAACAGCCGCACATTGCCATCCACCCTATCCAAAAAATCATTTTTGTAGATAGAAAACAACAGCGGACCTACCACACTTCCCTGGGGCACTCCAGATGATACCCTCACCTCCGATGAACACTCACCATCTAGGACAACGTACTGGGTTCTATTACTTAAGTCTTCGAGCCACTCACATACTTGGGAACCTATCCCATATGCTCATACCTTAGTTAGGAGTCTGCAGTGGGGCACCGAGTCAAACGCTTTCCGGAAGTCAAGGAATATGACATCCGTCTGATACCCTTCATCCATGGTTCGCAAGATATCAGGTGAAAAAAGGGCGAGTTGCGTTTCGCAGGAGCGATGCTTTCTAAAGCCGTGCTGATGCATGGACAGCAACTTCTGTCTCAAGGAAATTCATTATATTCGAACTGAGAATACCTTCGAGAATCCTGCAACAAACTGATGTTAAGGATATTAGTCTGTAATTTTGAGGATCCGTCCTTCTACCCTTCTTATATACAGGCGTCACCTGCGCTTTTTTCCAGTCGCTAGGGACTTTACGTTGGGCAAGAGATTCGCGATAAATGCAAGCTATGTAAGGAGCCAATGCGGTAGAGTACTCTCTGTAAAACCGAATTGGAATCCCATCAGAATCTGGCGATTTATTTACTTTTAACCCATTCAGCTGATTCACAACCCTAGGGATGTCTATCACTATGTCCTCCATACGGGAATCTGTGCGAGACTCAAACGGCGGTATGTTTATTTCCCCATTGCATGAAAGATCGCCAAGATAGTTCCTATTCCTAAACCACAGAAGGACGTTATCCTGGCCATAAATTACCGACCCTTTAGTCTTGTTAGTGGTTAGGGCAAAACCTTCGAGAGAATCATCCAGGCCCGCATTTTCGACCCACTGCCGGAAGGCGGAACAATCATGGCAGAACAGTATGGATTCCAACGTAAACTGTCCGCGGAGCTGCAACTCCTTCGTCTGACGAAACATGCTACCAGAAATTTCAATGTGTCTAGTGCTACTGCAGCGGTCTTCTTAGATATTGAAAGGGCCTGTGATAACGTATGGAGGGAACAACTAATTCGGACAGTGGATGAACTGACGCCGATACCCAGTTGTTATGTGAAACTTATAGCTAGGTTTTTGACAGAATGATTGTTACATTACAGGGCCAATCGTCTGATACCCGATTGGCACAGGCAGGGTTGCCTCAAGGACCCGTTTTGTCCCCACTACTATTTAATCTCTATGTCAATGACAAGCCAACTGTCACAGGGGTACAAATTGCGCAATTTGTCGGTGATACGGCTTTTCTCACCAGCGGCAGACATATTCACGCCAACATCCGACGGCTTCAGTGTCAACTAGATGCCACAGCCGCTTGGTGTAAGTCAAATAAAGTGCACCACCAAGACGACAGCCGTATATTTCAGCAAGGAACGCCCTTCGATGCCTACCAGCTTGAAACAGCATGGGTGGGATATCCCCAGGGGGGGGGGGGGGGGGCAACGGTGACTTACCTGGTGGAAAAAAAAAAGGGTTCAAATGTGTGTGAAATCTTATGGGACTTAACTGCAAAGGTCATCAGTCCCTAAGCTTACACACTACTTAACCTAAATTATCCTAAGAACAAACACACACACCCATGCCCCAGGGAGGACTCGAACCTCCGCCGGGACCAGCCTCACTGTCCATGACTGCAGCGCCCTAAACCGCTCGGCTAATACCGCGCGGCTGACTTTGAACAAACACTTCTTCCTCGCGGGCCGGAGTGGCCGAGCGGTTCTAGGCGCCACAGTCTGGAACCGCGCGACCGCTACGGTCGCAGGTTCGAATCCTGCCTCAGGCATGGATGTGTGTGATGTCCATAGGTTAGTCAGGTTTAAGTAGTTCTAAGTTCTAGGGGACTGATGACCTCAGCAGTTAAGTCCCATAGGGCTCAGTGCCATTTGAATCATTTGAACTTTTTCCTCCATAAACATGTTGACCTTCTCAGGAACAAAGCTTTTGGTATGGCCAACAAACTCCTCCCTTTTTTCAGGAGCACTGACCTTAGACCACAGCAAAGCTTCGATTATATAAGGCAACGATGCTCTCTAAGATACTGTATGGCAGCTCGGTATGGAGTATTGCCACTTCAACACGACCGGCCACAAGTTTTTCAAAATATGGTGCTCAGATGGATGCTTCGTGCCATCCGCTACATTCGCATCGTTGATTTACACGCTGCCCTCCATATGGATACAGTACTAGAAGCAGTACGAAAACGGACGACGACTTTGCGCAACAAAGTAGACACTTTGCTTAACTTGGTGTACCATGTAAGAACTCTGGGCATGACAATACCCCCTCCCCCCCCCCCCCCATGGTCCCATAGCATCGGTATAAGGTACCACGTTCCTTGGTACTATGACATCCTAACCCATTCCCCCAAATGGAGCCTGCCGCTGTGGCCGAGCGGTTCTAGGCGCTTCAGTCCGGAACCGCGCTGCTGCTACGGCCGCAGGTGTTCGAATCCTGCCTCTGGCATGGATGTGTGTGATGTCCTTAAGTTAGTTAGGTTTAAGTGGTTCTAAGTGTAGGGGACTGATGACCTCAGATGTTAAGTCCCAGAGTGCTTGGACCATTTGAACCACCAACTGGTGGTAACTTACGGACCGATATAAAGGCCCTAAGAAGCTGATCCCAAACGTTTATTCATAAGAAAATGCACCTAAGCACCTAATTACCTTCCACGATGAAGTCTGCGTAGTCGTCGACGATAAGTACTTTACTTGTATTTCATGACCCATATTTTGCTGCAGATGTGAAGATCATCATTGCTTACCGAAACTTGTAGTCTAAGGGCCGAACATTTTGTGATCGTTGATGGAAATAAAACAAATTTATTCTTCATGCAGAAGTACTCCCACTCGCACGAAGCACTTACGAAGTAGACGTCGGGAAGGAGCGCACTCGGGCGGCGTGTTGACACAGGAGCGGCTCTCCCCCTGGCAGAGTTTTGTTTACGGCCGCCGGCAGCCAGGTGGGCCCAGGCACGCGTGCGCAGAGCGGCTTTTTTACCGGAAAAACTGCGCGCCTGCACCCCCCTCCCCCTGCCCTTTCCCCGCCTCACCGCGCCATAGCCACTCCTGAGCCGCACGCGCTCAGCTGTCAGCGCCGCGCGCAGCCGCCGACTTCATCACCAACTCGCGTCCCGCCAATAGAGTAAATATCTCTGGGGTGAGCATTGCGTTCTGCGCATGTTGTCAACATTAAACCAGGATTGTCACGTGTTTTCGGGACTTCGCTGTGCGTGTGTGCTTTCCGCAGAGTTTGAAGTTTATAATATCAAGAGTTTTGGTTGTGTTTTCACCGTTGGTTGATAGCCTAATAGCTACGGTGAATTACTGTTGTTGCTACGGATGCAAAGAAAAATATGTGAAAGGGGGGATAGTAACTTTTCTTGGGTACTATGTTTAAAAATTTCGAGACGCATTATAATTAAGGCTTGATTCTGTAGACCTATTTTTCTACGATCTTATGACTCCATGCATTTATCAGGGGAGGAGGAGGAGGAGATCAGTGTTTAACGTCCCGTCGACAACGAGGTCATTAGAGACGGAGCGCAAGCTCGGGTGAGGGAAGGATGGGGAAGGAAATCGGCCGTGCCCTTTCAAAGGAACCATCCCGGCATTTGCCTCAAGCGATTTAGGGAAATCACGGAAAACCTAAATCAGGATGGCCGGAGACGGGATTGAACCGTCGTCCTCCCGAATGCGAGTCCAGTGTGCTAACCACTGCGCCACCTCGCTCGGTCATTTATCAGTGACTTGTCGATTATGTATACAGGGTGTTACAAAAAGGTACGGCCAAACTTTCAGGAAACATTCCTCACACACAAATAAAGAAAAGATGTTATGTGGACATGTGTCCGGAAACGCTTAATTTCCATGTTAGCGCTCATTTTAGTTTCTTCCACCTACGCTCAATGGAGCACGTTATCATGATTTCATACGGGATACTCTACCTGTGCTGCTAGAACATGTGCCTTTACAAGTACGACACAACATGTGGTTCATGCACGATGGAGCTCCTGCACATTTCAGTCGAAGTGTTCGTACGCTTCTCAACAACAGATTCGGTGACCAACGGATTGGTAGAGGCGGACCAATTCCATGAAACTCTGCTGACCTGCTGACCTCAACCCTCTTGACTTTCATTTATGGGGGCATTTCAAAGCTCTTGTCTACGCAACCCCGGTACCAAATGTAGAGACTCTTCGTGCTCGTATTGTGGACGGCTGTGATACAATACGCCATTCTCCAGGGCTGCATCAGCGCATCAGGGATTCCATACGACGGAGGGTGGATGCCGTATCATACCGAAAACTACCAAAAATCGAGTGCATCTGAACTGTGACACCTATCGCAAAGAAGCAGAATGCAATATCACTTGTCCTTAAAAGTTACGCGGCTGGTTTATTCCCGGTATCAAATGGATACTGTTAAAATGTCTGCGCAACATATAAAAATAATCCACGACACCTACGAAAAGAATCCGTCTGTACTAGGGATGCAGTGACATTCGAAATATACAGGGCGCTATACGGACAAACACACGACGTCCCGAGAACACGTGGCCAGGCCGACAATGAATGTTGACAACACAAAATCTGTACCGAGCGAGGTGGCGCAGTGGTTAGCACACTGGACTCGCATTCGGGAGGAGGACGGTTCAATCCCGTCTCCGGCCATCCTGATTTAGGTTTTCCGTGATTTCCCTAAATCGCTTCAGGCAAATGCCGGGATGGTTCCTTTGAAAGGGCACGGCCGATTTCCTTCCCCATCCTTCCCTCACCCGAGCTTGCGCTCCGTCTCTAATGACCTCGTTGTCGACGGGACGTTAAGCACTAATATCCTCCTCCTCCTCCACAAAATCTGTTCTGCGCATGTGAATGCTCACTCCAGAGATATTTACTCTATGGTCCCGACCTGTTGCATGCGCCACAGCGCACCGCCAATGATGCACCACACACATATCCGTTCTTATTCTTCTTGTTATCGGTCTGAAGACTGGATATGCAGCAGCTCTCCACTCCATTTCGAGCAAGTCTTTCCGTATTTGCATAACTGCTGCTTATGAATCTGAGTTCTGTATTCAAGCCATGATCTTCCTCTGGAATTTTTATTCCCCACACTCCCCCAGCGACGGCCCTCGCTCCCCAATTACAAAATTAACTATCCCTTGATGCGTCAGAACTGATACATTAGTATTGGATACATACCGAAACAGAAGAAATGCTAGTCTTCTTAAAAGTATCACTGAGTGGTTTTCTCCGAATCAAATGGTTCAAATGGCTCTGAGCACTATGGGACTTAACATCTGTGGTCATCAGTCCCCTAGAACTTAGAACTACTTAAACCTAACTAACCTAATGACATCACACACATCCATGCCCGAGGCAGGATTCGAACCTGCGACCGTAGCAGTCACGCGGTTCCGGACTGCGCGCCTAGAACCGCTAGACCACAGCGGCCGGCATTCTCCGAATCATCTCACTCTCAATTCTAAAAAAGACACCATATAGTCAGTTTTTCGAATATAGAGGTACCACGCCAATGATAACACATCGTGAAATAATAAACAGGGTGGAAACTTCGAAAATTTTAGGTGTCCCCATTGATGAGAATTTAAACTGGAAAAAGCAAATTTTGAAACTCCTAAAACAAGTCGTTTCAGCCGTATTTGCACATAGAATCGCTTCAAATATTGGGGATAAAAACACAGATCAGTAAATTGACATATTTTGGATATTTCCATTCAGCAGTCTCATTTGGAATAATGTTTTGGGATAACTCATCTTCAAGAAAGACGACTTTCGGTGATCAGAAGCATTCGATAAGAAAAATATGTAGCGCTCACCCACGATCATCTTGTAGACATTAAGGAGTTGCGTATTCTGAGTACAGCTTCACAGTATATTTATTCCCTCATGAATTTTTTTGCAAATAATCCACTACAGTTCAAAGGGAACGATGATGCGCACAATTACAATACCAGGACGAAAAATGAAATTCATTACTCCACACTAAGGTTGCTTTAGCATAAAAGGTGTGCACAACGCTGCAACAAAAAATTTTGACCACTTACCCAGTGATGTAAATTGTCTGACAGACAGCAAAGTACAATCTGAAAACTGACTGAAAAAGTTCCTCCTTGACAACTTCTTCTATTCCGTAGGATTTATATCATTGTAATGTGCAAAAGGTGATAGGTAGCAATCACTAACTAATATTGGCATGTTACAAAAATTAAAACATTTTTAAAATATCTTATAAATGTAGCCATATACACTACTGGCCATTAAAATTACTACGCCAAGAAGAAATGCAGATGATAAACGGGTATTCATTGTACAAATATATCATAATAGAACTGACATGTGATTACATTTTCACGCAATTTGGATGCATAGATCCTGAGAAATCAGTACCCAGAACAACCACCTCTGGCCGTAATAAAGGCCTTGATACGCCTAGGCTGGATGGCGTGTACAGGTACAGCTGCCCATGCAGCTTCAACACGATACCACAGTTCATCAAGAGTAGTGACTGCCGTATTGTGACGAGCCAGTTGCACGGCCACCATTGACCAGACGTTTTCAATTGGTGAGAGATCTGGAGAATGTGCTGGCCCGGGCAGTAGTCGAGCATTTTCTGTATCCAGAAAGGCCCGTACAGGACCTGTAACATGCGGTCGTGCATTATCCTGCTGAAATGTAGGGTTTCGCAGGGATCGAATTAAGGGTAGAGCCACGGGTCGTAACACATCTGAAATGTAACGTCCACTGTTCAAAGTGCCGTCAATGAGAACAAGAGGTGACCGAGACGTGTAACCAATGGCACCCCATACCATCACACCGGGTGATACGCCAATATGGCGATGGCGAATACACGCTTCCAATGAGCGTTCACCGCGATGTCGCCAAACACGGACGCGACCATCATGATGCTGTAAACAGAACCTGGATTCATCCGAAAAAATGACGTTTTGCCACTCGTGCACCCAGGCTCGTCGTTGAGTACACCATTGCAGGCGCTCCTGTCTGTGATGCAGCGTCAAGGGTAACCGCAGCCATGGTCCCGAGCTGATATTCCATGCTGCTGCAAACGTCGGCCAACTGTTCGTCTTGCAAACGTCCCCATCTATTGACTCATGGATCGAGACGTGGCTCCACGATCCGTTACAGCCATGCGGATAAGATGCCTGTCATCTCGACTGATAGTAATACGAGGCCGTTGGGATCCAGCACGGCGTTCCGTATTACCCTCCTGAACCCACCGATTCCATATTCTGCTAACAGTCATTGGATCTCGACCAACGCGAGCAGCAATGTCGCGATACGATAAACCGCAATCGCGATAGACTACAATCCGACCCTTATCGAAGTCGGAAACGTGATGATACGCATTTCTCCTCCTTACACGAAGCATCACAACAACGTTTCACCAGGCAACGCCGGTCAACTGCTGTTTGTGTATGAGAAATCGCTTGGAAACTTTCCTCATGTCAGCACGTTGTAGGTGCCGCCACCGGCGCCAACGTTGTGTGAATGCTCTGAAAAGCTAATCATTTGCATATCACAGCATCTTCTTCCTGTCGGTTAAATTTCGCGGCTGTAGCACGTCATCTTCGTGGTGTAGCAGTTTTAACGGCCAGTAGTGTACAAATTAATTTGCGACGTGAATGTAAAATAACTCATTCCAAATCATTAGGATTTATCTTGGAACATGAAACTAAGTGAACCATGTCTCTTTATGTGGTACTTTATCTATCCATCTAATCCTTAACACTCTTCTTTAACTCAGCATTTCAAAAAGCTTCTCGAAATCTGCAGCAATTTGCGGAAGGGTTGCACTTCTGTCACATTGAATGATTCTCTTCAGTATTCCTCGGTCCCGTTCATGCAGGATCTTTTTCCGGCCGCAGCGATGTCGGAGATTTTAGTGTTTTACTGGATTCTACATCTACATCTACATTCATACTCCGCAAGCCACCCAACGGTGTGTGGCGGAGGGCACTTTACGTGCCACTGTCATTACCTCCCTTTCCTGTTCCAGTCGCGTATGGTTCGCGGGAAGAACGACTGTCTGAAAGCCTCCGTGCGCGCTCTAATCTCTCTAATTTTACATTCGTGATCTCCTCGGGAGGTATAAGTAGGGGGAAGCAATATACTCGATACCTCATCCAGAAACGCACCCTCTCGAAACCTGGCGAGCAAGCTACACCGCGATGCAGAGCGCCTCTCTTGCAGAGTCTGCCACTTGAGTTTATTAAACATCTCCGTAACGCTATCACGATTACCAAATAACCCTGTGACGAAACGCGCCGCTCTTCTTTGGATCTTCTCTATCTCCTCCGTCAACCCGATCTGGTACGGATCCCACACTGATGAGCAATACTCAAGAATAGGTCGAACGAGTGTTTTGCAAGCCACCTCCTTTGTTGATGGACTACATTTTCTAAGCACTCTCCCAATGAATCTCAACCTGGTACCCGCCTTACCAACAATTAATTTTATATGATCATTCCACTTCAAATCGTTCCGCACGCATACTCCCAGATATTTTACAGAAGTACCTGCTACCAGTGTTTGTTCCGCTATCATATAATCATACAATAAAGGATCCTTCTTTCTATGTATTCGCAATACATTACATTTGTCTATGTTAAGGGACAGTTGCCACTCCCTGCACCAAGTGCCTATCCGCTGCAGATCTTCCTGCATTTCGCTACAATTTTCTAATGCTGCAACTTCTCTGTATACTACAGCATCATCCGCGAAAAGCCGCATGGAACTTCCGACACTATCTACTAGGTCATTTATATATATTGTGAAAAGCAATGCAAAGCAAAAGCATGGTTCCTGATGATCGTATGGCATTGTTGGCCGGGAAGGCCCAGTCGGCGCCACATTGGGCGACTTGCGGCCGGGATTCGAACCAGGGCCCAGGGCCCAGTGCTTGGGAGGCAAGCACGTTACCACCCAGCTAAGCAGGCGGACACTGGATCCCTGATATTCACGGTACACTCGTGCAATGGTCGTACGGGAAAATCCCCACTTCATCGCTACATCGAAGACGCTGTGTCTCATCGCTCGTGCGCCGACTGTAACACCACGCTCAGACTCACTTAAATCTTGATAACCTGCCATTGTAGCAGCAGTAACCGATCTAACAACTGCACCAAAGACTTGTCTTATATAGGCACTGCCGACCCAACGCCGAATTCTGCTTGTTTACATGTCTGTATTTGAATACGCATTCCCATACCAGTTTCTTTGGCGCTTCAGTGTAAGAGCGCAGTGTGTTAACTGTGTTGTCGGTCTCTACGCAAGGCGCATTTTATCAGTATTGGAGACACTTATGGTTGTGGCATCGTACTCTATCGATACTACGCTAGGCAGTCCATGTCGAGAAGTTGGCAGTAACCCACGTGACTGCTCGCCAATCTGTGGCTGACTGCCGGCAGCTGTGGCCGAGTGCTTTTAGGCGCTTGGTCTGAAACCGCGGTGCTGCTACGGTTCCAGGTTCGAATCCTGCCTCGGGCATGGATGTGTGTGATGTCCTTAGGTTAGTTAGGTTTAAGTAGTTCTAAGTCTAGGGGACTGATGACCTCAAATGTTAAGTCCCATAGTGCTCAGAACCATTTGAACCATTTTGTGGCCGACTCCGAGACACACTCTCTGCAGCATGCGTGGTTAGCACCATCATAGAGTCGACTTACGAAGATGCCGCGCCGACGCCAGACCTAGTCTGTTCGTGGAGTTATCTCTGTGCTTTCCAAGCCTTATTATTTCGTCTCTGTTGTTACTGTATACGACGAAATTGCCTGTCTCGCAGAACTATTTGCATTGTATTCTGAGCTTGCTGTAACTCAAGTTAAGTAAACCAGAGTAACGTAAATACTATACTTCTCATTATTTTTGCTCTCTGTCTTAGCACCCACCTACTTGTTGGCATCTACCCCTGCGCCGAACCAACGGTTGGCGCACTCTCGCACGGTCTTTAAGCACACTGCAGTTTCTGGGTACGAGGTGCGGCTAGAAAAAAACCGGACTGATGCTGGAAAAAACATTTATTTACAATTATTTACAATTTCATGTTATCTCCTTCAATGTACTCTCCTCCTCGGTCTCTACACCGCTCCATACGAATTTTCCACTGTTCATAGCAATGCTGCAGATCATTTTCATAAGTCCATACATTACTTCCGTCGCTTTTTCTTTTACTGCTTCAACAGTCTCAAATCTAGTTCCTTTCAAAGCTGACTTGACTTTAGGGAAAAGAAAAAAGTCACAGGGGGCCAAATCAGGTGAGTAGGGTGGATGATCTAAGATGGGAATGTTGTGTTTTGCCAAAAACGTCTTCACTGACAACGCACTGTGAGCTGGGGCATTGTCTTGGTGAAGGAGCCATGACTTTTTTCTCCACAAATCGTTCCGTTTTCTCCGTACTCGCTCACGTAGGGTAGCCAGGACGCTAATGTAGTAATGCTGATTCACTGTTTGTCCCTCTGGTACCCAATCAATGTGCACAATCCCTTTGATGTCAAAAAAAACAATCATCATTGCCTTGAATTTCGATTTTGACATTCGTGCTTTTTTTTGTCGTGGAGGACCAGGAGTTTTCCAATGCATCGATTGGCGTTTCGTTTCGGGATCGTAAGTAAAAAACCACGATTCATCGCAAGTAATAACATTTCGTAAGAAGGTGGGATCACTTTCAATGTTTTCCAGGATGTCAGAACAAATCATTCTTCGGCGTTCCTTCTGTTCAATTGTGAGACACTTTGGAACCATTTTTGAACACACTTTGTTCATGTTGAAACTTTCATGAAGAATCTGCCTAACACTTTCCTTGTCAACTCCTGTTAACTCAGACACTGCTCTGATTGTTAAACGGCGATCTTGTCGAACAAGTTTACCGATTTTTTCAATGTTTGCATCAGTTTTTGCTGACAATGGTCTGCCAGTGCGAGTGTCATCACTGGTGTCTTCGCGGCCATCTTTAAATCGTTTAAACCACTCAAACACTTGTGTTCGCGATAAACAATCATCGCCGTACACTTGTTGTAACATTACAAACGTTTCACTTGCAGATTTTCCTAGTTTGAAACAAAATTTGATGTTAACGCGCTGTTCTTTCTGTACACTCAACATTTTCCGAAGCACAGACAAAACGTCAACTACTTAAAACAGACGCCACGGGCAGACTGAGTGCAGGAGGCAGATGAAACTCGAGCAGTAGGCGGAGCGAGAGTCACGTGACAGGCCACGCGACTTTCAGCCTTTTTGCATTCGTTTTATTGTTTCACCAGTACTAGTCCGGTTTTTTTCTAGCCACACCTCGTATGTAAGTGTACTCCGTGGACGTCCGTTAGTTATACCAAGGAATATTAGTGTTCAGTTGCAGTTTTGTTGGGGTCACTTCTTGCCCTCGATGGTTCTTCGAGTAAGCTGATTTTAGCGAGGTAGTCGCCCAGTTGAACAACCTGCCATCTGCATAAGGAAGCCTGACGACGCTGTGTTTGGTACAGACGCACTTTATACAATTTTTCACATTCTTTGGTGGCGGCTCAAGTACTGCATTCTATAGAGACATCCGTGGTGCCTTCCAGGATTCTGAATGGCTAAGTAGCGGGCGCCAGACATGGCGAGCAGAAGCACAGATCCATCTTATGAAAAACTCTCTTTACTGGCATCGGCCCGTTTGCTGCTGCTGTAACTGACGGGTAACTGTACATCGTAGTCGTATGCCACTCCTACCCCGTTACTGCCGTTTACAGTAAGATGGAAGCAAAGTATTGTACCATTATTAAAATAAATGAAGAGCAGGAAGACTACAAGAGAAGATGGAATCAGTGCAGAATTGTGGAGTACGGGGGACCAGTACTAAATTACATTTCTGAACCTAATTAACAGAGGTTGGAATGGATGTAATATTCCAAGACCATGGTTTCAATGCCCAAATTATGCCTATATTTTAAGAAAGGCGCTAGAACAGGTGTGAAACTGATAAGCAAGTATTTTTTTTTGATACAGACTACAAAATATACGGGTTTGCAAGAATATTAAGTAAAGAGTACGAACCATCACATACGTTTTATCACTAGAAGAACAAAGCGATTTTGGAAAAGGACGATCCTGCACGGATCCCTCTTTCACAGTTAAGTAGATAATACATTGAAGAGCCAAAGAAACTAGTACACCTGCCTAATTTCGTGCAGGGCCCCGGCGAGCACGCAGAAGTACCGCAACACGACGTGGCATGGACTCGACTAATGTCTGAAGTAGTGCTGCAGGGAACTGACACCAAGAATCCAGCAGGGCTCTAGATAAATCCGTAAGAGTATGAGCACGCTGCAAAGCATCCTGGATATCCTCAATAACGCGCATGTCGGGGGAGTTTTGTGGCCAGCGGAAGTGTTCAAGCTCAGAAGAAAGTTTCTAGAGCCACTCTGTAGCAATTCTCGACGTGTGGGGTATCGCATTGTCCTATTGGAATTGCCCAAGTCCGTCTGAATGCACAATGGACATGAATGGATGCAGGTGATCAGACTAGATGCTTACGTACGTGTCACCTGTCAGAGTCGAATCTAGACGTATCAGAGGTCCCATATCTCTCCAGCTGCCCACAACCACACCATTACAGAGCATTCACCAGCTTGAGCAGTCGCCTGCTGACATGCAGGGTTCATGGATTCATGAGGTTGTCTCCATGCCCGTACACGTCCATCCGCTCAATACAATTTGAAACGGGGCTCGTCCGGCCAGGCAACATGTTTCTAGCAATCAACAGTCCAATGTCGGTGTTGGCGGGCACAGGCGAGGCGAAAAGCCTTGTGTCGTGCAGTCATCAAGGGCACACGAGTGGGCCTTCGGCTCCGAAAGCCCATATCGCTGATGTTTCGTTGAACGGTTCGCACGCTGACACTCGTTGATGGCCCAGCATTGAAATCTGCAACAATGTGCGTAAGGCTTGCACTTCTGTCACGCTGAACGATTCTTTCAGTCGTCGTTGGTCCCGTTCTTGCAGGATATTTTCCGGCATCAGCGATGTCGGAGATCTGATGTTTTACCGCATTCCTGATATTCATGGCACGCTTGCGAAATGGTTGTACGAGCAAATCGCCACTACGTCGCTACCTTGGACATGCTGTGTCCCATCGCTCGTGCGCCGACTGTAACAGCACGTTCAGGCTCACTTGAATTTTGATAACCTGCCATTATAGCAGCAGTAACCTATCCTCCAACTGCGCCGGACGCTTATTGCCATATATAGGTGTTGCCGACCGCATCGCCGTATTCTGTCTGTTTACATTTATCTGTATTTGAATGCGCATGCCTATTCCAGTTTCTTTGGCGCTTCAGTATAGAAAAAGAGAAGGAAATGCAACCTTGAAACTCATATAACTTACCAACTACGAAAATGCATTAGACCGATTAAATAGGGGAAAATTATGGGAAGTCGTGCCTCAAAGAGGATATCCGAATCATCTAATTAGAGTATTAAAATATTTATGTAAATACACAACAATCAGCATACTTGTCAGAAACGGAAGGTAGGCCTATAGAAAAAAGTACATGTGAACCAATGTGTAAGGCAAGGTTGTAGCTTGTCTCCTATTTTGTTTACAATTTATATAGACAATTTGATTAGAGAACAGATGTATAAAATCAGCGGAGGCATTTGTATTGCTCCAAATTTTGCCCTTAAGACGATGTTATTTGCTGATGATCAGATTGCTATAAGTAAAACTGAAGACGTGCTGCAAAGAGCGCTATATATGTTACGGAATGTATGTGGTAATTATAAAATTTTCATAAATAACAGAAAAACATTGACCTTCAAAGGTAAATATACTGTTATAACCAAAATTGTATTCAGTGACATTACATTAGAACAAGTTACGAGTTTTAATTACTTAGGAACATAAGTCAGCTATAAATATGAAAAGAATTTCAAAAACAAATTGTTATGACCAGATGAAACTACAGTCATGCGGTCATAACAGTGGGCTTTTTTGTTGCTCTGGGAAATGGCTTATCGTAACTACAACAAACGAAATATTAGTTCACTTTATTACATGAATGATAAAAAGATTTATTTAACTTGATACAATTCTTTGTCACAGGAGTGCTTGACAATTTCGACTGTCATTGACTATTAAAGCATCATTTGATGCACTAATTAACAAAGTGATATAACATTTATAACAGTACGTTTCCATCTTAGTCTTTAGTGCTATTCGATGATGTTGACTGCTTCAGCTGAGGTCACGAACTGAAGCAGAGCGTTTCCAAGCTCGGCTGTATGTTGACCTCCATGCGAGAGCCCAGCTGTGCTGATGGAGGGGGGTGTCTTTTTTATCATCTCCCATTCGTCGTCGACTGCAGCAAGACGTCGCTAATGGCTGTGGTATCGCTGCGCTTTGCTGACTGAGGTGTGGCACCGCGACTTTTGGAGGATATCACATAAATTACCTATGTTCCAGCAGACATGTGGTTCAATAAATATATGCCAAAAAACTATGGATTTGAAACACCGACATTGTCAAAAATTTGATACAAGCAAGATAGATGCTGCCGAAATGAGTTTGTTAAGCACAGTAACAGAACGTGGCGTTTCAGATAAAATTTCAAATGAAATATAAGGGAAGAACTAGGAATAAATTCTTTGGAAGAAAAATTGTAAACTATAGAAATGACTGGAGAAAGCATTGCGACAGAATGCCAAAGGAGAAGATCCCAAAAGGAGGATTGTACTGTAAACCCAAGGGAACAAGATATCCGGGAAGACATGTTTTGAAGCCAGAACAGGCAACATTGTCTAGTCCACGGAGTGCAGAAAAAGATCATTTGTCTACAGATCGGTACTTATTTGCACGAATGCGTGAAAACCCTTTAAAAATGATTCTCAGCTAATCAGAATCGCAATCGTCAGTCTGACATGTAGACGGGATCCACTCCTTTCTCACCTCTCTCTCTTAGCGATTACGAAGTACACGTACGAATGTAGCTTTCAGCCATATTAGGCCCTATTCGTAAATATACTCGTACACCTGCAAGGGAACAAAATACAGGGTGTACCAAAAAGAATCGGCGACGTGCAAGACAGACAATATACAAAACCATAGAAGACGTCGAAATGACAACTTCTGCTGCCGACAAGAAGAAGAACACAATTAAATCTGTCGCTGCACACGCCCTTCTAGATGGACCAGCAGTATTTTGTGGATGTAAACTGAACTTCAGCATCGACATCAACGATACCTTTACTCATGGCAATGGATGGCTGACAGTGCCCATTTGGCATGTTTATATTTCTGAAATTAATAAACATATACAACAACTTTTGTTTTTTTATGAAGAGAAACCCAAAAAGTTTTTTTTCGTACCTTTTCATAGGTGGTCAATATGCCCCCCTTGAGATGCACGGCATATGTCAATGCGGTATTCATATTGTGCCCACACTGCAGCGAGCACGTCTTGAGTTACAGCTGCTGTTATGCTATCTCTCTCAGTTCATTCATTGTTGTGGTAACGGAGACGCATAAACCAGAGTCTTTTACAAACCCTCACAAGAAATAATCACATAGAGTGAGGTCCGGTGAGCTCGGAGGCCAGTAATGTAAGGCTGAATCACCCGATCCAGTGCGGCCGATCCATCGTTCAGTAATCCTTTGAATTAAAAATTCCCACACTTCCAGTTGCCAGTGTGGCGGTGCCTCATCCTGTTGGTAAATGAAGTCTTTCGAATCAGTCTCCAACTGCGGAAAAAGAAAGTTCTCAAGCAAATCGAGATATGTGCTTCTTGCATCAGTGTTCTCGGCAATGAAAAATGGACCATACACCTTTTCCCGTGAAACTGCACAAAACACATAAGATTTTGGAGAGTCCCTCTCATGTTGAACAACTCCAACGGTTCATCTTTCCATTTAAATGGAATGTTGCCTCGTCACTAAACACTAAGCGTGGAAGAAAACTGTCATCCCCCATCTTGCCAAGAACTAAATTTCAGAACTCCACATGTTGTTGTTTGTCACCTTCACGCAGAGCTTGCAGCAACTGAATTTTGTATGGTTGCATCTGTAAACGTCGACGCAAACACACGCCAGAGGGAGATCGGGGGCATGTTGAGCTGTCGAGCTGCACGGCGAATGGATTTCTGCGGACACCTTGTGAAACTACACTATTGGCCATTAAAATTGCTACACCACGAAGATGACGTGCTACAGACGCGAAATTTAACCGACAGGAAGAAGATGCTGTAATATGCAAATGATTAGCTTTTCAGAGCATTCACACAACGTTGGCGCCGGTGGCGACACCTACAACGTGCTGACATGAGGAAAGTTTCCAACCGATTTCTCGTACACAAACAGCAGTTGACCTGCGTTGCCTGGTGAAACGTTGTTGTGATGCCTCGTGTAAGGAGGAGAAATGCGTACCATCACGTTTCCGACTCTGATAAAGGTCGAATTGTATCCTATCGCGATTGCGGTTTATCGTATCGCGACATTGCAGCTCGCGTTGATCGTGATCCAATGACTGTTAGCAGAATATGGAATCGGTGAGTTCAGGAGGGTAATACGGAACGCCGTGCTGAATCTCAACGGCCTCGTATTACTAGCAGTCGAGATGACAGGCATTTTATCCGCATGTCTGTAACGGATCATGCAGCCACGTCTCGATCCCTGAATCAACAGATGGGGACGTTTGAAAGACAACAACCATCTGCACGAACAGTTCGACGACGTATGCAGCAGCATGGACTATCAGCTCGGAGACCATGGCTGCGGTTACCCTTGACGCTACATCACAGATAGGAGCGCCTGCGATGGTGTACTCAACGACGAACCTGGGTGCACGAATGGCAAAACGTCATTTTGTCGGATGAATCCAGGTTCTGTTTACAGCATCATGATGGTCGCATCCGCGTTTGGCGACATCGCGGTGAACGCACATTGGAAGCGTGTATTCGTCATCGCCATACTGGCGTATCACCCGGCGTGATGGTATTGGGTGCCATTGGTTACACGTCTCGGTCACCTCTGGTTCGCATTGACGGCACTTTGAACAGTGGTTTACATTTCAGATGTGTTGCGACCCGTGGCTCTACCCTTAATTCGATCCCTGCGAAACCCTACATTTCAGCAGGATAATGCACGACCGCATGTTGCAGGTCCTGTACGGGCGTTTCTGGATACAGAAAATGTTCGACTGCTGCCTTGGCCAGCACATTCTTCAGATATCTCACCAACTGAAAACGTCTGGTCAATGGTGGCCGAGCAACTGGCTCGTCACAATACGCCAGTCACTACTCTTCATGAACTGTGGTATCGTGTTGAAGCTGCATGGGCAGCTGTACCTGCACACGCCATCCAAGCTCTGTTTGACTCAATGCCCAGGCGTATCAAGGCCGTTACTACGGCCAGAGGTGGTTGTTCTGGGTACTGATTTCTCAGGATCTATGCACCCAAATAGCGTGAAAATGTAATCACATGTCAGTTCTAGTATAAGATATTTGCCCAATGAATACTCGTTTATCATCTGTATTTCTTCTTGGTGTAGCAATTTTAATGGCCAGTAGTGTATGATGGATGCGTTCTACGTCTGTGTCAGACACTTGTGGACGTCCCGACGATTTGCCTTTACACAAACAACTTGTTTCTCGGAATTATGCATGCCCTGTGCTGTAGGAGGATCCACACAACACGCTTAACAGTTACTACTGACCCGCACTGCGCAAAACGTAGAACACAAAACGCCTTCTGTTGTCCTGATACCATTTTTATTGGCACTTAAGTGGGCGCACACTGCTGCTACCTAGCGGTAACCGTGTAAAACTCGAGAGTTTGCTCTTTCCAACAGTACGTCGTTCAAGGACATACCTCAAAGAACGTAATAGTTACGATTTTTAAAAATCGGATGATTCTGATACACCATGCATAATTAAGTAATTTATTTATTTATTTTGAGGAGATAATTAAAACTTTATGACCACCCTGGTGCTTTCAGCGGTGCTGTCCGTGTGCTTCGCTGCTACTGTGCGCACGCAGCCCGTGCAGCGAGAGCAGGCGGCGTCGGTGACAGGCAGTCCGTCTCGAGAGCCCTTCACCCCTTGCGGCCGGCGCGGCGTTCCATTTTTAGCGAGTTGAGTTTCCCTGAACGGGCTGAATCCGGCGTGCATCTGTCCCGCACGCCTCGCTTCGCCAGCTGTCCCCACGCGCGTGCCGCGGCGCTCTCATTTCGGCCCGAATTCCCGCTAAAGCATCGCAAAAAACCAGAACCGTCCTCTCGTCATATGGCGTCAACCTTAATACAGACTCTCTCCTGTCTTCTTTGTCACACTTGCGAGGGAGCCAAATGTGCAGATGGAAACAGAACTTCGCAATTTTTCACATTAAAGAAAATGTAGCACTTCTGGCTAAAAATAAGTTTTGGAACTTCAGTAACCGGCCGGTGTGGCCGAGGGGTTCTAGGCGCTTCAGTCTGGAACCGCGCGACCGCTACGGTCACAGGTTCGAATCCTGCCTCGGGCATGGATGTTTGTGATGTCCTTAGGTTAGTTAGGTTTAAGTAGTTCTAAGTTCTACGGGACTGATGACCTCAGGTGTTAAGTCCCATAGTGCTCAGAGCCATTTGAACTTCAGTAATTAATGAGTGGACAAATTTGGCGTATTAGCTTTAAGTGTGTTGCGAGGGCGGCCGAGTGAATAGTTAGCGATGGACCAAACCAGTATAACCACTGCCCTCCGCGAAATCGAATGCCGCCCGGCGGAGTTGCGGGCGCGTGCGACGATAAAATTATCTATACTAAGTTCGTCACAAGAATAACCTTGTATTAAATAAACACAAACGCGAAATGGAATTTCAACTTCTCGGGGCGTGTTGAGCGCCACATTAAATTTCGGACATACAATTGCGACGATAATTAATCTTCCAATAACGTTTCAACCAATGTCACCCGATTTCAACACAATATTCCGCAGGATTTACAACAAGGTTCCAAGCGCGGCATTATATGCTCCAGTGCGGTGTTACGCGCCTACGAGTTACAGATGCTGGTCGGCAGCTTACACATGCGTCGCTGCATGTTCGCCGGCGATGGCACCATGACGACGTCTCTGCAGTTTAATTACCCTAAGAGCCGGATTCCATGCTTTGTCCAAATTAAAACCATTATCTCTGTTTATTAAATTGTTAGCTAATCTAATCTCTATAGATGTGTGGAACATCGAAGATACACACGCTTATCACAGCCAGGCAAGTCAGCTGTGATCGAACATTGTATTGATGCAGGGCATTCCATGAACTACAGTGATGTGAAGATTCTAACATCTACCTCTTCTTTTTGGGATTCTGTCTTCAAGGAAGCTATAGAGAAATGAAACTTTAAGATATTCTAATATGTCAACAGCCATCAACGTTTTTCTTAATCACGCCTTAGCTATGTAGTTTTTATTTCAATAATTGTGTTTAATCACAGTCTCTCTACTTTTGTGCTCTGATAGTAGCGGTGTCAATAAGCAGTGTGAAAATGGTTGAGCCTTCTTTCTGCTTCGTAGTGAAACACGCGAATGGAACACAGTTAAAAAGTGCTGAGAAATGGGCTGTTCTCGATGTTTTTCATAAATTTACAGAAAAAAATTGGCGTTGAAATTTTCAGAGAGATTGTATTTGATACAGTTGAGATACAAATACACACTGAATGTATAGCGGAACCTATAGTGTAGTAAACTGATATTATGGTGGAGCTCATGGATCGCTCGTTGCAGTATCGCCTAGGTCGTCCTTTTTTCTCGTTCAATTTGAAATACCCACATCTCGTAATCGTAAATTCATCATCATTTTATGAATAATTACGTTTCTAATTACATGTTGCATGCAAAATTCCTGTCTTCATTTCAAATATGAATTCTTAATTATCGATATTTTATGATAGACTGTTAATAAAGGTTGCTTAAATTAATGAAACATAATTTAATTTTTAGGACAAAAACGGAAAACAAAATACCCTTTATTTGGACTATGTCTATTGTTTTACATCACAGATGTAGTCTCACAGGGACGGCAGTGATAAGTGTCGTAGAAACATGAAAAACAGTCATTTTCACGACATCGAGCGCATAGTACAAATGCTGCATTTTTACATTTGATTACAATATGAACCCAACAGAACTGATCTGGAGCCAAGTTAATGGATTTGTCGCGAGAAATAACAAGACTGTTAAGCTGTCAGACGTACTGGAACTAACGCACACAGCTTTTTCAGGCGTCATTGCCGAACGCTGGTGGGATATAGAACGGCACGTCATAAGAGAAGAGAAAAATGCCGCGCCAGGCGGCTTGTTGGAGTCTGTTGTTGATCGGCTCGTTATCAACGTAGCAGATGGCAGTTCCAGAACTGAAATGTATTTCTTGTATTCAGATAAGGAAGGAGCTAAGAGATTATCAGTCGACTGACTGTTCAGTGACTTCAGTATTCAACAATACGGTGAAATCCCTGCAGTATGCTTTTGCATCACAGGTAGATCGCTCAGAAAAATAACCCTGTTTTTAAGTTAGAAATTTTCATCACTCTTGTTTGTAATTATAATCCAGTGTTAGGTGAGAACGAGAGCATTTTATGCCTTCTGTCTGGTCACCTAAGAAGCGCGCGATAGTGCTGGAGTTTTTGTTTCTATGTTCGTCTCTTTCCAAGTCTGAACTGTAACTGCTCACATCTTTGCAGGTTAGTTGGACTACCCTGCTGGCCAGTACAGTCCAAGTTAAACGCGCCGGTAAAGCTGTTGTCCGGCATTATCGCTCAGTCTATGTGAGTGTAACACAGCATAAAACGTATTCTTATGATCGTACTTGACTGTCCTGGACACAGCTTGGCTTCTGCTCCACGTGAAACGAAATCCAATGAGATTCAAGTAAACGCGGAAGAATACGTGGTGTAATGTTTACATCAGGTATATTCTTATGATGAACACAGTATAAATATGACTCCGTAAGCCACTGTACGATGCATGGCGGGGGATACCACGTACCATTTATAACATATCCTGTTCCACTTGCAAGTAGAACGAGGGAAAAACGACTATCTAAAAGCACCCGTACGAGCCAACATTTCTCTTTTTTTTGTCTTCGCGGTCCTTACACGGAATTATGCTGGGGAGCAGTAGAATCATTTTGCAGTCGGCTTCAAATACCAGTTCTCTAAATTCCCGCAATAGAACCTCGCTTAAAGAACGTTGCCTTCCCTCCAGGGATTCCCAATTGAGTTCACGAAGCATCCCAGTAATACTCGAGGGCCGATCGAACCCACCGCTAACAAATCTAGTATCACGCCTCTGACTTCCTTCGGCATCTTCCTTTCATCTGACCTGGTGGGGATCCCAAACACCCGAACACTACTCAAGAAAGTGTCGCACTAACGTTCTATACGCCGTCTCCTTCACAGATAACCCACACTTTCGCAATACTCACCCAAATAAAACTAAGACGACCGTTCGCCTTTCTGCTACTAACTTGAAGTGTACTTCAATTTCATATCGCTTTGCAACGTTACGCGTCGACAGGTAATCGATGTGACTTTTTCAAGCAAGCTGTTAATACTGTATTCGGATTAATTTTCGTTTTTCTACATTTAGAGCTATCTGCCATTCATCACACGAACTAGAAATTCTGTCTAAGCCATCTGCTATACTCCTACAGTCACTCAACGACGACACCTTCCCGTACAAGACAGCGTCATCAGCATACTCCCACAAATTGCTATTCACTGTGTCCGAAAGATCATTTTTGTATACAGAGAATAAGAGCGATCGTATCACACTTCCCTGGGGCATTCCTGACGATACCCTTTTTTCAGGTGAACACTGACCGTTGAGAAAACATACTGAGTTATATTACTTCAAAAGTCTTGGAGCCACTCTCACTTCTGGAAACCTAAACCGTATGCTCGGACTTCCGTCAACAGCCTATAGTGGCAGTGTGTCAAACGCTTCCCGGAAATCTAGGAATGTGGGATCTGCCTGTTGCCCTCCACCAGTGGCTTTTAGGATATCATGTGAGAAAAGGGCAAGCTGAGTTTCGCATTTGCGATGCTTTCTAAATATGTGCTGATTTGTGGACAGAAGCTTTTCCATCGCAAGGAAATTTATTATATTCGAACTCTGAATGTGTTCAAGACTTTTGCAACAAACTAGACTCAGGAGCATTAGCCTGAAATTATGCTGCTCCGTTCTTTTACATTTCTTATATACAGGACTCACCTAAACTTTTTTACAGTCGCTTGGGACTTTGTACTGGGCGATAATGCCAGCTAAGCAAGGGGCTAGTGGCGTAGAGTACCCTCTGTAAAACCGAAATGGGATTCCATCTGGCCCTGGCCTCATAATATACTGACATACGTGGCTATGAAAAAGCGCAGAATGTCATGACCCACTGTCTACCTCCGAGTATCTCGGAAACGGCGAATCTGGTCGGCTGTTCGCGTACTACTGTCGTGAGCATAAACACAAAATGATTGAAACACGGTGGAATCGTAAGTAGGTCCATGCCTCATCATAGAACGCGGAAGTGGGATGCCTGCTCACTGTGTAACGCAGGATAGGCGGCGATCTGTGGCAGATCTGACGACAAAGTACAATGTTGGTGCAGCCACAAGTGTTTCGGAGCACACCGTTCACTGTTCACATTTTAACATGGGGCTCAGCAGATGATGACCCCTATGTACACTGAAGAGACAAAGAATGTGATACACCTACCTAATATCAAATAGGGCCCCACGAGCACGCAGAACTGAGGCAATACGACGTGGCATGGACTCGAACAATGTTTAAAGTAGTGCTGAGGGAAACTGACACCGTGAATCCTGCAGAGCTGTCCATAAATCCGTAAGAGTACGGGGGGTGGAGATCTCTTCTGACCAGCACGTTGCATGGCATCCCAGATATGCTCAATAATGTTCATGTGCGGGTAGTCTGGTGGACTGTCGAAGTGTTTAAACTCAGAAGAGTGTTCCTGGACCCACTCTGTAGCAATTCCGGACGTGATAGGGTGTCGCGTTGCCCTGATGGGATTGCCCAAGTCCGTCAGAATGCACAATGGACATGAATGGATGCAGATAATGTAGTGTCGGCAGACTTGCCAACACTACGTACACTAATTGAAAGAGGCGGTCAAGATGCACGCGCTAACTCACGAAGGATGGAGTGAGGTCTGAAACAGGATACGTAATGAATGTTATAAAGAAAAGTACGTAGCTCCTTGAATACTTAACTTTTAATCCCTCATTGTATACATCGTTCTTGATGAGCCATCTGGAGATTGTGGCGATACAAGTGAGACTCTTTAGATACATGCAATGTTACAAATGGCGCCTTGCTAGGTCGTAGCCATGTACTTAGCTGAAGGCTATTCTAACTGTCTCTCGGCAAATGAGAGAAAGGCTTCGTCAGTGTAGTCGCTAGCAAAGTCGTCGTACAACTGGGGCGAGTGCTAGTAAGTCTCTCGAGACCTGCCTTGTGGTGGCGCTCGGTCTGCGATCCTGACAGTGGCGACACGCGGGTCCGACATGTACTAATGGACCGCGGCCGATTTAAGCTACCACCTAGCAAGTGTGATGTCTGGCGGTGACAACACAATAACATACTTAAGTACGTATCTAGACGTATCAGGCGTCCCATATCATCCAACTGCACACGCCCCACGCCATTACAGAGCCTCCACCAGCTGCTGATATGCAGGGTCCATGGATTCATGAGGTTGTCTCCATATCCATACACGTCCATCCGCTCGGTACAATTTGAAACGAGACTCTTCCGACCAGGCAACATGTTTCCAGTCATCAACAGTCCAATGTCGGTGTCGACGGGCCCAGGCGAGGCGTAAACCTTTGTGTCGTGCAGTCATCAAGGGTACACGAGTGGGCCTTCGGCTCCGAAAGCCCTTGTCGAAGATGTTCCGTTGAATGGTTCGCACGCTGACAATTGTTGATGGCCCAGCATTGAAATCTGCAGCAATTTGCGGAAGGGTTGGACTTCTATCACATTGAACGATTCTCTTCAATCGTCGTTGGTCCCGTTCTTGCAGGATGTTTTTCCGGCCGAAGTGATGTCGGAGACTTGATGTTTCACCGGATTCCTGATATTCACGATACACTCTTGAAATGGCCGTACGGGAAAATCCCCACTTCTGTCACATTGAACGATTCTCTTCGATCGTCGTTGGTCCCATTCTTGCAGGATCTTTTTCAGGCCGCAGTGATGTCGGAGATTTGATGTTTTACCAGATTCCTGATATTCACGATACACTCGTGGGTCGTCGTACGGGAAAATCCCCACTTCATCGCTAACTCGGAGACGCTGTGTCCCATCGCTCCTGCGCCGACTATAACACCACGCTCAAACTCAATTAAATCTAGATAACCTGCCACTGTAGCAGTAGTAACCGATCTAACAAGTGCGACAGACAGTTGTTTTCTTATATGGACGTTGCCGACCGCAGCAGCATATTCTGCCTGTTTACGTATCTCTGTATTTGAATATGAATGCCTATACTAGCCGGCCGAAGTGGCCGTGCGGTTAAAGGCGCTGCAGTCTGGAACCGCAAGACCGCTACGGTCGCAGGTTCGAATCCTGCCTCGGGCATGGATGTTTGTGATGTCCTTAGGTTAGTTAGGTTTAACTATTTCTAAGTTCTAGGGGACTAATGACCTCAGCAGTTGAGTCCCATAGTGCTCAGAGCCATTTGAACCATTTTTGCCTATACTAGTTTATTTGGCGCTTCAGTGTATATCCCGATGTTGGACAGCCGACATCGTCAGTCTTGACTGTAGTGGTCTTGGTATCTTCGAGACTGGACTGTCGATCACTGGAAACGTGTCGCCTCGTCGGATGAATCACGTTTACCCTCACACAAGATCGATGGCTGGGTCGGATATACTATCATCCAGAGGAACCGCTATTCGAAACGTGTGCAACACTGCGGCACTACAACTGGTGGACGCTATGAAGTGCTTTCACTTTGGCTTCCAATGGACATATGGTAGACACTTGAAGGCATCATGACGGCTGTGGACTAAAAACTAAAAACTAAACTCCTCCCATACAGGCCATGAAGGCCCAAAGGTACCGACGGGCCGCCGTGTCATCCTCAGCGCACAGACGTCACTGCATGCGGAGATGGAAGGGGATGTTGTCAGCACACCGCTCTCCCGGCCGTATGTCTGGTTCCGAGACCGGGGCCGCTAATTCTCAATCAAGTAGCTCCTCAGTCTGCCTCACAAGGGCTGAGTGCACCCCGCTTGCCAACAGCGCTCGGCAGACCGGATGGTCACCCATCGAAATGCCAGCCCAGCCCGACAGCGCTTAAATTCGGTGATCTGACGGGGACCGGTGTTACGACTGCGGCAAGACCGTTGGCGGCTGTGGACTACCTGTTCATTATTGCAGACCAACCTGTATCAGTTCCTACCTGATGTCTCCCTCCACAATGATGCAATCTTCTTGAAGGATAATTTTCTGGATCGCAAGGCCAGAATCGTGCTATCATACATTGGTCTGAGAAGCATGATAGTGATCTCTTATTGATATTTGATTTATTTATTTATTTGCTGTTTTCTTTTAGTCTATTATCTATATAAAAGAACAGACCGAATGTTCCATATTTATTGGCATGAATATAGCACATAATATTGTAATTTCAAATGTGTTAGTTATAACTAAGCATAAATTTTTGAAGGGGAGAAAAAAATTCTACATAGAATCTCCATAAAAAAGAAAAAAAGTCTACATACTACCATTTGGCCATCTGGTGCACAGGCATCTCTTCATCCAGAATCCAGAAGACACATGCTACTAGTCTGTTACGTTATGCAGCATTGGTATATCACATATTTTGTACTTTATAATTCTGGACTACTGCTATACAACTTCACACTACACAGCACTACACTACAGGAGTCTACCCTACGTTACTGTACTTGGTATCAGAACCAAGCTGGATTTCTAATTTGCCTGGCTGGTTAGACACCAGCGCGCTGAGTTAAACCAAGAATTCACAAGGGCTGTGCTGCTGTTTCACACAAGGTGCAGAGATTGGGAGATGGCTGTTAGGGTCTCCGGAAATCCTTCCTGATCCTCCCTGAGACTCATCTCCTCGCTGCTTCGAGAAGGTTGTTGTAGGTGGATGTTCTGCCGCGGTGCGTCTCGTTATCATGATGTATGGCCTCCTCTTGGCTGTCGCTCAGCCAAGTAGGTTTGCAATTCATAAGCTGATAGGCCGGCCGAAGTGGCCGTGCGGTTAAAGGCGCTGCAGTCTGGAGCCGCAAGACCGCTACGGTCGCAGGTTCGAATCCTGCCTCGGGCATGGATGTGTGTGGTGTCCTTAGGTTAGTTAGGTTTAACTAGTTCTAAGTTCTAGGGGACTAATGACCTCAGCAGTTGAGTCCCATAGTGCTCAGAGCCCAGCCACAAGCTGATATTTTAGCTATCAGCGATTTCAGCTGAAGCCATAGTTCCTCATTCCTTATTATGTTATAGACTTTTGCATTACCAAATACGTTCCTGTCTCGTCTGTAAAATCTCGTGTAATGGCACATTTCCAGACGATGTGCTCCGGGGTGCCGATTGCTCCACATTCACAAGTGTTTGTGATGCACTGTCGAATTTTTAGTAAGTAGCTAGGAAATGGAGCCAGTGGCCTGGTCTCAATGATAGCCCCGGATCCTGTCAGATCACCGAAGTTAAGCGCTAGCACTTGGATGGGTTACCGTCTGAGTCTGCTGGGTGCTGTTGGCACGCGGGCTTCACTCCGCCCTTGTGAGGCCAATTGAGGAGCTACTTGACTGAGGAGCAGCGGCACCGGTCACGAAAGCTGACAACGGCCGGGAGAACGGTGTGCTGACCACATACCCCTCCGTATCCGCACCCAGTGACGCTGAGGATAACACGGCTGCCGGTCGGAACCATTAGACCTTCACGGCCTGTTCTGACGGTCTTTATTTTTTGTGGGTTAAGGGCCATGTCCCGACAGGTAGTGTATAGCTCCTTGGTCGGAAGGAAGTGTGTCATTCTTGTCTTTTCTTTTAGATGGTTCAAATGGCTCTGAGCACTATGGGACTTAACATCGGAGGTCATCAGTCCCCTAGAACTTAGAACTACTTAAACCCAAGGACATCACACATATCCAGGCCCGAGGCAGGATTCGAACCTGCGACCGTAGCGGTCGCGCGGTTCCAGACTAGAGCGCCTAGACAGCTCTTTTTCTTTTATCTCAGGTAGGAACTGCTACGTTCTCCTCCCTGTTTCTATCCTTTCAGAGGTTTCTTGCTAGTCTCTACCAATGCGTACCTTTATTCCCTTATTCGATACGGCTCTTGTGCCCAGTATCTCCTTTACCTTATCACATTCGAGCTTTTTGAGCCAATATTGTGCAGCTCTCTTTCTTACGACTAGGTCTAGAGATACCAATCCTAACATAATTAGCAGGCCTTAGTCGATGTTGTTCTATACGTGCTTGTCAGGAGCGGGAGCACATTTCTCTGTGATTGCTGTAGAGAATGTGCTGTGCTTATCTTTCTAGCTCTATGAGGCCAAACGTTCGACCCGTAGCCCACAATAACGAGTAAGATTGCATCCTGGCACTTTCTTATTGCACTTAGTCGCAGTTGAAAACTTCTTCGGCCATTGTTGCTATTTTGTTTAGGATTTTAATGCCTCTCTGGCAAACGATATCTACATGTCCAAGAAAACTGATATCTTGGCCACCAGACTGGACTGTCCTGAACCCGATGGAACATATCTGGAATATAATCGGGCGGTAGCTTCATATCCATAAACCAGCGGCCCCTAATCCACGGGAATGACTTGATCTGTGCATAGACATATGGGATCACACACCTTCGAAAACATACCAAGGACTTGTTGGGTCCATGCCACGCAGAATCATTGCTGTATTGCTTTCTGTTAGTAGCTTCATCATAAGGCGTACTATCAGCCACTAAGCGAGTGACCTTAGTTCAAAATGGTTCAAGTGGCTCTGAGCACTATGGGACTTAACTGCTGAGGTCATCAGTCCCCTAGAATTTAGAACTACTTAAACTTAACTAACCTAAGGACATCACACACATCCATGCCCGAGGCAGGATTCAAACCTGCGACTGTAGCGGTCTCGCGGTTCCAAATTGTAGCGCCTAGAACCGCTCGGCCACTCCGGCCGGCGTGACCGTAGTGTTAGGCTAATTAGCGTATGTGCAGAGGTATTTTTCCCTGCTTTTTTGCGAATCGCTACATAGCAGCTTTAAAAAGTCATTAATTCTCGTCAAGATGGCGATTTGCATAAATAACTAGTCTTTCTAGAAATCTAAAACATTTTCATGCTTTGGGATATACCTATAACTTGAAGTTGGCCGTTAAAAGATCTCAGTGACTTGTAACGTAATGTCTAAGAGCTGTTCTTCCAGTACACCTACAAATGATTAAGTACTGTTGTCAGTAAAAAGTACTACCATGTTGCTCTGCGAACTGTTTTCTTTGGGAGACGAGTAAATAGCATCCAAAGACACCAGTGCGACCCTCTTTTTGGACCTACGTGCAGAATCGACGCTCTTCTCTGTAACGCCTACAGCGAGCCTCTGGGCCACGTGGACTAAAAACAGTTTAGGTGCCATGGCTCAAAATGGTTCAAATGGCTCTGAGCACTATGGGACTTAACATCTGTGGTCATCAGTCCCCTAGAACTTAGAACTACTTAAACCTAACTAACCTAAGGACGTCACACACATCCATGCCCGAGGCAGGATTCGAACCTGCGACCGTAGCAGTCGCGCGGTTCCGGACTGAGCGCCTAGAACCGCTAGACCACCGCGACCGGCCTAGGTGCCATGTTGTAGCAGTATACCTGAGTACACAAATGACAAAAATTTTAGGAAGGCTACCGGTTTTCAACCAGCAAACAGTCTCATTTCTCATTTGTCACGTACCTGATTGATAAATTTTACAACGATAACTTGGAAGTACGACCGCAGTCGAATCTCTTAACGAATCATGCTGGTAACGCTGAAAGTTCTACGGCCGCTGTAGCATTATCTGAGTGAATCTCTCTCTTGGCCGCCCTCGTTTTTCGTATATTTTAGCTTTTACTGTATGTAATTTTGTCCTGTTGAGCGAACAGTAACTGCTGGTGCAATAACCGATACAAGAACGGCAGTTCAAGCACGTTTTGCCTCTCATTTCAGTGCTACCACATCAGTTAATTAAGTAAATTGTTTCTGTAACTGAGGGTTTTATTCTATATATCTGTACCCTTGAGTTTGTCTGTGGCTCTTATTTAAGAAGCTTTGTAATCTCTCCACCTGCCCTTAATTCCATTAGTAGCTTGATCATAATAGTAGTGATTAAGGTAGGGACCAAGATTAATTACGCTTGCAAGTACGAGAGGAAGATAGCTGGGTCGCGATCAGGTGTAACGCAGAGGTCCGCTTTATCAACAGCAGACGGTATCAGGCGAGGCTATTACTGATGTACCTACAGTTCTTGCTTCATATAAGGGATGTAATGCAGCTCCGAAAGGTAGGAATAGCCGATTGAAATTGCTCCCCCGACCACGATAACTTTGAAATGGAAGTTATACTGAATGTGAAGAATATGAAAGGGTACAGTACCGCCCGACATTGAAAATAGGTACAACATTCTTCGTTATTCTTGTCAGAACAACAAATTTTTTGTAATAATAACTCAATTTCACTTAATACACCGAAGCCGGATACCAATGTAGGAAAGAAGGATAATTTATTTATTTAACTGATCACATGTGCACTCCCACAAAATAAATCCCTATATCCAATTTGGTGAGATCTGCGAAATGAATGAATGTATGGTCGTCTGCTAACGTCAGATAGTGAATGGGCAATATATGATCATCTTTGAGACGGTCCTATGGTCACCTTTGGTGGAACCAAAGAGGTGAAATTTACCTGAGCTTTGAGCGCCTGAAATGTGGCTGACCAATACGGTAGCAAGGTGCTCCCCCACCTTGACAGAGGTGCGAGAGAATCTGAAGAACGGCCATGTTTCAGCACTCTGCAGCTGGATCTTGTGTTGGTAAGACCTGTCTTAGGTGTGCTCCGTAAAAACAAAAGAGTGGAGAGAATGGTATACATGTGGAATACTTAAGAGTAGTTTGAAATAATAATTTCTCTATTTCAGGAACTTTTGTGGGGAGAATTAAATGTCAGGCAGGTAATATTAAGGGGATCGTAGTAATCTTCGGAAGTGACTAAGTGTCACAATGAAACCAAGTGTAGAAATAAGTTGAAATACTTCCGAGTGCTAAAGTTAAGCTGAATTACTGGCGTGTGTACTATAAGTTGGAAATATTTAAGAAATGGCGTGTGCAGGACTTGAAATTAGAGACGAGTACTTCCACGTGGTGAGTACTGTGTGAGTCTCAATCTGTGAATAAAGAGAAGTACTCGTCCATGGTATCAGTTGAGGACTCGCGTGTGTGACGAATATGTTCTTAATATTACTTTGCGTGTTATGTTTCTGTGTGACGCTTGATTCAAACTATAATACTCTGAGAGTGAAGCAAGGTGAGTCTGCCGTCTATCCAGCAACGCCACTTGGCTTGCATTGCACAGGAAGACGTGCATATATCCTCCAGAGTTCATAGTAGGAAAGAAAAGTTACGAAGTGGGGCAGTGTCGTGTGAAACTGGGATGAATACTAATTGAAGTGGGAAAGCTGTTATTATAACGTTGTGACTATTCCTAGTGTTGTATTCCATGTTGTCAGTGTGGTGTATTTCATGTAATTTAAGTATGTGTGGTTTGCATGGGAGAGTAGCAAGATAGGTCCAGAGGCAGTGGGTTATGCATGTTCCTTTTTGTACCGCTCGGTCTGGAGGGAAGTTTCGTGATGATGGTTGTGAGAGTCGAAGTGTGAGATATAGCAAAAGATCCACCATCCTATCCAGAAAGTGCACTGTAGTGTTAGATAATTACGAGACCATAAGATAGAGAATCATCAATGTAAAGCCATGCCCTCTGGGCGGAGTTTCTCATGTGCAATTGTTGTAGAAAATGTAATGGTGTGTTTAGGTTACAGAATTTATCGGAATAAGAAAGATAGTGAAAGGAAAAAGACTGGTGGCCCTTTACTTCGAATAGTATGTTGTCATGATATCCAGAATTTATAATGCGTGCACCATTCATATTCAGTGCGATGGCCACGTGTTGATCAAAGCCGTTGGGTAAGAAAGAAAATGTGGTATTGCCAGTGCGAAGTGAACAGTCAGAGTTGTGTAAATTACTAATAGTCAGATGTGCGTTATCCATTTCCGTTGCGTAATATTCAAACAGGATAATAATTTGTAACTTAATTGTGAGTACTAGAGCTCATGGTACTCGATAAATAAGAATGAATCCACTCTCTTGGCAGACCACTCATCTCGCAGGCCTGACTGCTTGATGCCACAGTATGAGCAAGGCATGTGCGTGCCTCTCAAATAGAAGTTTGAACTACATTCCTCGGCAGATCGTTGCTTCCTGCGAGAGATTTCAAAAGTTCATTTCACACAAGGAATGGAAAATAATTGCCCAACCAGTAAATTAGACATCCTTAAGGCCCTGACTACACCCCATTATAAGGATTCCCGGAAGACTGGAACCTCAGCTCAAAAACAGCTGTTGATTCCACAGTAGTGCAGGTGGTGTTTATGTTCAGTAGACCCTCCCCTTCAACATCGTCCAGAGATTTGTGGTTCTGAGAAGGAAGTTTGGAACTAAACGGTCACAGGATATGGAGGCGGTAATTTTTTTGGGCGCAGACTGATGCAAAACCTGCCAAGTAATCTGCAGAAACTTACGGGGCAGTTGATACATTGTGAAGCACTGATTATCTCAAATTCTTTCGTCTGTAACAGTTCGTTGCTGAATACAGACGGACGGCCACATCTGTCATCATCATGAACATTCGTCCTTTCACTCATTAACCAACCACATCATTGACGCACACCTTCGTTTAACAGATTCGGTCCGCATATAGCACAAATTTTTGGGTAAATGTCAACAGATGCGACATTTTTTACCACTAAAAATCGCATTTCAGAACGGAATTCCCATCTGGTGAGATTTTCAGTTGTTTCGCTCATTTTTAACGGCTTCTGTGAGCGAACGAGAAGCAATGTGGCTTTCTCGCTATCACAGCTCTAAACACACAGCCCTGCTGAGTGAGTTAGTACATGCAATATGAAAACGGTGATTACCTTTTACATATATACACACTCTGAAAACCACTGCAGAGCGAGTGGTAGACGGTACTTAGCATTGTACCATATGTTAGGCTCTCCCCACTCTGTTCGCTTGTGGAGCACGGGAGGATGATTGCTTAAATACCTCTGTCCGTGTGATTAGTCGTATTTTGTCTTCGTGTTCCCCTTGGGAACGATACGTAAAGGAATATATCTGTACAAATCGGCAATTGCTTTTGACAGCAATGGTGTACCAGCGGCCTTGGTCAGGAGGCAGTAGAACGAGTGACATCAGAGGTCCCTGCGAACCTGTTTGCCTCTGTCGTGCACATGATCGCAAGTAGTTCCTCTACTATCACATTCCGCTGAGCTCTGAGCCAAACGAAAACCGCAACTGCAGTTCTTCAGTCAGACTCTCGGTAGAACTTTCGCTATTTACGACGGTGTGCCGCACCAGCCACTGCCGACTGAGGAAGCCGTCGGTATCTGCCTACACCATCACCAGGACTTGACCAGTGCCTCGGAGACGACCTGCAACTGGTTGTACTCGCTGCTTTTACATTTAATTTCACGCGTATATTACAAGAAAATGAACAAACTATATTTTTAAGGCCGATATTACACTATAAATTCCTTTGATAAAGTTGTTTTGTCCAATATATTTGTCAAATGTCGCCTTTCGTCTAATTTATTTGACCAAATCTAGCGCCTCGCTTCGATTTGATCACAGAAAGCGTTCGTCTTTTGTTTACTGCAGTGAGAAATGTAACCGCTTGCAGAGCTAGCACCGCTACAGGTGTTTGAAGTCTGTTCTGTTTGTAAACATAGTTGATAAGCTCACTTGGTGTGTTCCATCGACTACGAAATGGATAGAAATTTACGAAGCAGATTAGGCGCTCAGTAACTTGCAACACCCGGGGAACAAAAATAGATAAGAATAATGGATAGCTTTTTAAAAAAATGCGTAGCCCGTTAGCCATAAAGTACGGCCTGGATGTACTCCAGATGACATCGAAAAGGAAATGATTGGCCATCGAATGGTTCAAATGACTCTGAGCACTATGGGACTTAACATCTGTGGTCATGAGTCCCCTAGAACTTTGAACTACTTAAACCTAACTAACCTAAGGACATCACACACATCCATGCCCGAGGCAGGATTCGAACCTGCGACCGTAGCAGTCGCGCGGTTCCGGACTGTAGCGCCTAGAACCGCTCGGCTAAATGGGCCGGCGATTGGCCATCGCAAAAGGTGTTCTAATGGTAAGGCAAAAAGGTACGGCCAAACCTTCAGGAAACATTCCTCACACACAAAGAAAGAAAATATGTTATGTGGACATGTGTCCGGAAACGCTTAATTTCCATGTTAGAGCTCATTTTATTACTTCTCTTCAAATCACATTAATCATGGAATGGAAACACACAGCAACAGAACGTACCAGCGTGACTTCAAACACTTTGTTACAGGAAATGTTCAAAATGTCCTCCGTTAGCGAGGATACATGCATCCACCCTCTATCGCATAGAATCCCTGATGCGCTGATGCAGCCCTGGAGAATGGCGTATTGTATCACAGCCGTCCACAATACGAGCACGAAGAGTCTCTACATTTGGTACCGAGGTTGCGTAGACAAGAGCTTTCAAATGCCCCCATAAATGAAAGTCAAGAGGGTTGAGGTCAGGAGAGCGTGGAAGCCATGGAATTGGTCCGCCTCTACCAATCCATCGGTCACCGAATCTGTTGCTGAGAAGCGTACGAACACTTCGACTGAAATGTGCAGGAGCTCCATCGTGCATGAACCACATGTTGTGGCATACTTGTAAAGGCACATGTTCTAGCAGCACAGGTAGAGTATCCCGTATGAAGTCATGATAACGTGCTCCATTGAGCGCAGGTGGAAGAACATGGGGCCCAATCAAGACATCACCAATAACGCCTGCCCAAACGTTCACAGAAAATCTGTGTTGATGACGTGATTGCACAATTGCGTGAAAATTTACAATTTGATCACGTTGGAATGAAGCCTCATCCGTAAAGAGAACATTTGCACTGAAATGAGGTCAATCAGCTGCTGATAGTGCCTGCACACGCTGTACATGGTACGGAAACAACGGGTTCTCCCGTAGCACCCTCCATACAGTGACGTGGTCAACGTTACCTTGTACAGCAGCAACTTCTCTGACGCTGACATTAGGGTTATCGTCAACTGCACGAAGAGTTGCCTCGTCCATTGCAGGTGTCCTCGTCGTTCTAGGTCTTCCCCAGTCGCGAGTCATAGGCTGGAATGTTCCGTGCTCCCTAAGATGCCGATCAATTGCTTCGGACGTCTTCCTGTCGGGACACCTTCGTTCTGGAAATCTGTCGCGATACAAACGTACCGCGCCGCGGCTATTGCCCCGTGCTAATCCATACATCAAATGGGCATCTGCCAACTCCGCATTTGTAAACATTGCACTGACTGCAAAACCACGTTCGTGATGAACACTAACCTGTTGATGCTACGTACTGATGTGCTTGATGCTAGTACTGTAGAGCAATGTGTCGCATGTTAACACAAGCATCGAAGTCAACATTACCTTCCTTCAATTGGGCCAACTGGCGGTGAATCGAGGAAGTACAGTACATACTGACGAAACTAAAAAGAGCTCTAACATGGAAATTAAGCGTTTCCGGATACATGTCCACATAACATCTTTTCTTTATTTGTGTATGAGGAATGTTTCCTGAAAGTTGGGCCGTACCTTTTTGTAACATCCTGTATATAAGGGTGTGTGTGTGTTCATTTACGCAAATAATGTTTATAGTATATTCATATAACATACGAATCTTTTACTATTTTTGTTTATTGCTAATACTTAAAAGTACGAGCAAAAGTGGAGTGAGTACACAGGCAGTTTACCAGGGGCAGGTGTACTAGTTTCGACTTCTCATATTCCTAGCTCAGTTCACGACAGATGAAGTGTCAGCGATATTGAGACTGGAAGTGCCAGAGAGACACTCATATTCTACGAAGTCTTTGAGGTAGGTATAATTGTTCATATTTGGTTTGGGAATGTGATTGCCTTGCCAGGGTATTTTCCCAGCACCATTATAAAATATTTTAAACTCATCCCTAAACGCTTTCCCATGTATCGCACGTCAGCGGTGTTTTGGCAACCTATGTCTTGTATTTCCTGCAGGTCCTCAGTGCTTTGTGATTCATGATACGTGCAGTTTCCTGCTAGTGCAGACACAGTTTCCTGACGAGGGTACATATGTTTTCTCCTTTCAGTTAGTATGTTATACGAGGTGCAAGCAGCTAGTATTATTACAGTAACTTTTTCTGTAGGTAGATTTAAAGAAGTAAGGAAAACCCTGAAGCGAGTGACAAGAATACTGAAGGTGCTTTCCATTAGTCTTCTTCCTTGTGACAACCTGTAATTGAAAACCTTTACTTGTTATTAATTCCAGATGAATTGACACAGTTTCAGAGACTCTACTGGTCTCATACAGACATCATTTTATGCGTACAGACTGAAGCGAAGAGTGAAAATTTGTACCAAGGCGCGGGAATTGAACCCACGTCTCCTACTTACTAGGCAGGTGAATTAGCCGTGCATGTCTGTGAACTGGTGTACCCAGGTGGCTTAGTAGCTAAGGCACCTGCCTGGTAAGCAGGAGACCAGGGTTCGATCCCGGCTTGGGTTCAAATTTTCACTCTCCGCTTCAGCCTATATACATAAAATTTACTAATTCTCTTCAAGGTATAGGGCTTCATAATGTTGAGGCTTAGAAGAAAAGCATTGTCCGCCAGCACAAACATTGGAGTTATTATGTTTGTGTTCCTCAGCTCTCTGCCTACAGGAATGATCAGAATAGATCTGTCGATAAGACATTCCCAGAGCCTACTTCCTGAAACCAGTCCAGAATCATCAGCACGTCCATTAGGTCCTACATCCAAGGACAACTATTTGTAGTAAGCATCTACCAGAGCGAACAAAATTATGCTGCTGAAAGATTCGTAATTGAAAACGTGAGAGCCACTAGCATGTGGACATTTAAGATGAATACGCCTTCCATTCATTGCCCCTACTGTGTCCTGCTTGTGGGTACTGCGAACAAATTTATGTAAGTCTAATATAATATGTAATACCTCTCATTTCTGTATTTATAACATGAAATAGAGACTCAAGAGTCACAAGAGGAAGGTGAAGTTGTCCACAGTGAGCCAAAGTCCCAGAATCAAGAGCAGCCTCCAAGAAAGAAAAGGGGAAAATCATATTCTTGTGGAGGCTACCAAAACGCTGAACGCGGTGGCCAAATTCAGTAGGAGCCGTACCCACAAGAGGACCCTACGAACGTCCCAAAGCCGATTTGATTCATGTTGACAAGGTGTGTAGTGCTCGACTAGGACTACCATGTGTGAGGACAGGACGACGCAACTCGCAATCGTTTCCGAGAAAATCGAGTTTGATAACTTTAGGCCTGCTTATATCGTTTTATGGTCCCTAACATTCAACGAGTCCGAATTTGAGTGAGTAGGCGGCCTCAGGCACGTTTTCTTCTTCTTCTTCTTCTTCTTTTTTTTTTTTTTTTTTTAGGTCATTCTGGTAATGTGCAGTTTCAAAGTAACCCCTCTCAAATGTAATCCCCAAGTGCAGACTTGCGACGTTTATCTTTACACGTAGGAGAAGAATCTTACAAAATGAGTACAGAGTTGTGGAAATATCATCTAATAGAATAGAGAGATAGTATCTAGAGAAGACTACGCAAAAATTCAATCAGCCGTACATCATCAGCCGTCTGCACAACATTCGGTGATATGCTTCGATGTGTGTGGTAAACATCTAAATTGTGTGATGACCGAGAATCTTTTATGAATGTAAACCAGGTTTTTTTTGCAGTAAACAAATTGAAAAATCATGCACATGCAAAAATTCAACGTTCATCACACGTCCTGTACGTCGTAATAATTGTTGTTTCCATGTTTCTACAATCAGTATCATCATGATTCGTGCAGTGCTGTATAGGTTACGTATTGTACTTGTCACATATGTAGATATAATAATATAAATGAAATGACTGCAGTGGTTGTATTGAAAGTTCTGATGTAGCCTTTTTTTATTTTCAATTTCGTAAGGAAAAATATTTTTCTCCTTTTTCAGGATAAATATTACGTAAACAGTAAATGAATAATTAAATACTGATAATCTGAACGGGGCAAATCTGTTTTAGAATTACATGGGAATGTAACCTGACACCTATGAAACTCATGGCTTACTTGCTCGGCTGTGGACTGGTTGAATATTTGCGAACAAACGAAGTATAATTGTATACGCACGCCTAAAATTTTCGAACTCAGTTTTCTCGGCAACGGTTGACGGATGCGTCTTCCTGTTTACGCACGTTGAAGTCCTCATTTCGCTCAGTTCTGTTGCGGTGTGGTTTGCAAAGGCCCTATATCTGTCACCTCTTCCCTTCATCGATACCAAACCAGTGAAAGGAAGAGGTGAGAGATACAGGGCCTTTGCAAACCACACCGCAACAGAACTGAGCGAAATGAGTGATGCGGGGGGCTAGTCATTTGCGAGAGGCACGATGCATTAAATAAATCGTATGCTGATGTACTGGTGGGGTGTACTGCAGATCTCGTCACACATATGTCTCAAACTGTCTCGAGAATCATTGACAGTCCATATCTGGTTCCAACGTGAGGTCTGAGACTCCACTGTTGCACTGCAAAATATGTGATAAATTCCTGCATATCAGTGCCCTTAAGTTTGGCGAGAAAAAAGATGTCGAATGTCCAACAAGCCAGGTGATTTTCATAGTAGTGGGAAGCGCATACACAATGTAAAGCGATTTGTAACACTGGTGAATAATATGTTGTAAAAATTCAAAAGCATAAGATTTGATGACGATAGCGTACCTCTGTCGAAACTGCTCATCCAAAAAAACGCTTTTTTATCTATCTTGGCTTGTGAAGTTTTCTTCACTTATCATCTTCTTAATCTATTTTTGTACTCTGAATGTCGCAGCCGGCCGTGGTGGCCGTGCGGTTCTAGGCGCTGCAGTCCGGAACCGCGGGACTGCTACGGTCGCAGGTTCGAATCCTGCCTCGGGCATGGATGTGTGTGATGTCCGTAGGTTAGTTAGGTTTAAGTAGTTCTAAGTTCTAGGGGACTGATGACCTAAGATGTTAAGTCCCATAGTGCTCAGAGTCATTTGAACCATTTTTTTTTTTTAATGTCGCAAGTTATAAAGTGTATATTTCTACCAATTCTGCAGTTGATGTAACACAATCTATAACTTTTCAATTAATAAAAAATAAAAATAGTTCTTAATGACTGTATAGTGTAATAAACATTCATTTACTTTCTGGCATTCCTCCTTCAGTGCTTATAAATAGCTTCACACGTTTCTGGTACTATTTTCGTCAATATGCATTGCGGTATTCGAGTGCTATACTGCAAACTACAGTAGCTTTCTCTTGTTGTAAGAAATCGTAGCATTACGGTAAGTCTGAGGTGAGTGGTCTGCTTTGTAATATGTGGTTCCACTTTCCTGAGCACGCACTCAAATGCACTCTCGTCCATTTCCAAGTAATTTTCATACGGCTTTACGTCTTCGACATGCATCTCCTGTAACAAATTTAATTGGATGCTTTTATTATACCTCCGTGCAGCCTACAATTTCACCAAAATACGTTTCTTTTTTCCCGCTCCTCTCCAAAACGCAAACACAATGCAATTGTAGTACACGTAACTGCAAGTCGTAGTGAGGCATTCTGAAGGAATTTCGACGAAATGTTTGATGACAGTGTAACACCCCTTTTTGAGCCTCGTTCAAAGATCGTTGTCAAAGAGATATGGCCAATATTTCATCAAATTTCTTGGTTAAATAAATCTGATAGTGTACTACGGGTCTAACGATAAGAAGGATTTTTCAAATTATGTTATTTGAATGTGTTCTCTCCAACTTCCTTTATTCAACTTTATACATAAGTTTATGAAATGAGGCGTAAGATTCAAAACATATCATTTCCTTCTCGTACATTAAAACAATAACAATAATAAAATTAAGGCAAATACAAAGTTGCATCATCTAATGATTTGTCTCTGTTGCATTCTCATGTCCTGTCTAAAAACAGTCCGCATGTTACGTATACGGCTCCTCCCGTCGGAGGATTAAGTAGTGTGTAAGCTTAGGAACCGATGACCTCAGCAGTTTGGTCCCATAAGATATTACCACAAATTTTCAATTTTCTTTACGTATACTTCTTTGTAACTGATCATGATTTCCCCAACTGTCTCGTTCCCTCAGGTGATTGTGTTAGCCGCTAATGCGTACTCCTCACCGTCAATTTCCTTTCTTAATCCGTCTCGAGAATCACTGACATATGACTGTGCGTTGACGTTCCGTATCTGCTTTCTAGGTGACGTTTAAGACTCCATTGTTGCAGTGACAAATATTCGATAAATTTCTATATATTAGCGCCCTTGAGTTTAGCGAGGAAAAAAAATATCGAGTGTCCAACAAGCCAGACAAATGCGTTATGTTTAGCGTCAGAAAAAGTTTCTCATATGGTCGCCAAAGTTGGTCAATGTTTATCATATTTATAGCGGTTCTCATGATAAAAGAGAGCTTTTTATAATCCTGTTCCAAGTGCTAGTCGTTTTCTTGTGTAGGAGTATGTATGCCGTGTTCGCCTCAACATTGTACACATCGCATTTGGATCCGCCGAGGTGGCGGAACCGTTGTCGTTGTACGGGGAGCGCCTACAAGAAACGGGACCGGCAACCCGCATAACACAGTGAAGCGACCTTCTGCGAGGTCGCCTTCTCTTAACAGCCTTACGGCTGCGCGCTCCGTAATGGGACTCACGCAACGAGCAACGGCAACTGGTGAAAGCGGCGGTGGTCTTCCGAGACATCGCGGCCTCTGTAAGCGGGTAAACATTTTACCTCTTCTGGTCTAGGCGTTAAGCTGGGATTAAGAGCCGTCCCTCTTGGCACCGCCTGCGAGACGGAGGTGCTGGCGATAACAGAGCCACTAGGCGCACAACATTTCCCACCGGAGTTGACAGCTCCAACTGAAGGAACCTGCTGTGGTAATAATTAGCTGGTGGTCACGCTTGTCCAAAGAAGTAAACTGAAAGGCTTCAAAAAATTCTGTAATAAATTACTTCGTGTAATGATGAAAAACAGTAGGAAAGGTCTTGTTCCAGCATAGAAACATGTGTCTGCAATTTGAGCAGGAAAAATATTTACATCAGTACAAGGCGGAACTGCATTAGGACTCTGATAACGCAGACGAGCGTGCAGTACTTGAGAGCTATCTCGCTGACGAGCTCGGTGGAGATGGAGTTCTTGTTTTCGTATTTTTCAAGGTCCGACTGCCCTTGGCCTTGCATGAAGTAACGATCTCCGTCGTTACCGAGGGGGGGGGTCTGTCGAGAGAACCAAAAGGTGAACGCCCCATTTTACTGCTGCCGAACTTACAACGTAGCTATAGTGTTTCACAATGTTTTGCTGATTTCAAGTTTGAATGACGCGCGTTAAAAGGAAGATACAGCGACGCGGTGCCGTCTGTTAATAGTGCGAATTGTCAAGTTTCGTCCTATATACAGGTCAGTAATCCTGTCGTATTGGCCGAAGCTACGTCGTACGTTAGCGGTGAAGTGCTATTTTCGCTACGGCGAATCTGTCTTGTGCGTGCAACGTGCTTTTCGTAAGCATTTGAAGATTCAGGCGCGGTATCCAGTTCTGCTCGTGGAATAGTATTGAAATCGGTAAAAAACCTCCGTGAAACTGCCAGTGCATCGAACTGAAAGTCAACCGGCACTGGGAGAAACGTCCGAACTCCCGAGAATATCGAACATGTGCGTAGCAGTTTACAGCCAAACTGTCGTCGTTAGGCACGAAAACGTGCCCAAACACTAAACATTTCGTTGGCGTCCGCTCATCGCATCGTGTGATCTGCATTGCCGCCCGTACAAATTATGTGTCGAGTTGCCGGCTCGCTCGCCTGATTTAACCGTGCCAGACTTTTACCTATGGGGTTGCTTGAAGATGAGATTGTCCTCCGACCGGCCGAAAAGCACGCAACAGTTAAAATATCGAATTCACCATGAAATTTCCAGAATTCCTCGAGCAATTACGAAAGACGTGTTGAAAAACTGGGTGAAAAGCCTCGAGTATTGTGTAGCCGCGAATGGTCTTCATTTATCCGATGTGGTATTTCATAAATAAGCATGAATAAATGTTTTACCTTTCGTAAAATGTTCAACCTTCTTTCGAGATTAGTTTGTGTGTTACTCAAATTTGAAATCGTCGAAACACCGTGAAACACCCTGTAGAATCTTTTGATTGGACTCTACGAAACAGCATTCCGTCTGCTAACACAGAGTAGACCAGTCAGTGAACAAAGTACAATAGAGAGAGTGGTGTACGAATAATTCCCGTCTTGAAACTTACTACTGATCACGTCTTTTTCAGCGCCATTCTGCCACTAATAACAACAAACCACTTGTTAAAACTTCATTGAATCACTCGTTTCGGTTATAGCTCGTCATGAAAAAATCAAATAAAAAGACTAATTACAGACTATCATCTCCTTTTATCTGAAATTGTAATGGTTGTTTAACCCCGAAACGCATAAATGATAAATGTCTTAACAGTAAGTGCACAGTTGTCATTATCGCTGAAAAAGACGTGCTCAGTATTTACATAATGGTCGCTGGCTTCCTGTGGCTAACTTAAACTAAAACTGTGGCTAACTTAAACTAAAACTTCCTAGCAGAAAAAACTACGTTTTAGACAGCGACTCGAACCCGTATCATTGTCTTTGTCTGTCAATGGTCTTACCGGCTGAGCAAACCACACTCGACTCACAGTCCGCCCTCACAGCCAGCTTAGAAAGCAGAAACAGGTAGTGGCAGATTTGAGGCTGTGAGGTTGGATCGTGTGTAATGTAAACTGAAGTAAGACCCTGAGAATACGGCGTGCTCGGGGTCCGTCAACGCCGGATGTTCAAGCATGCCGGATTATCAAGGTCATTTTTTAAAACCCGTTAAAAAGGAATATAAGCAAAACTTACAGAGTTAAGGTGCAAAAACAAGTAACTGTTATTTATGAAACACAATAGGGGTGCTTACAGTTTGAAAAAATTAAAATTATGTGTTACTTTTAGGTAGAAGCAAAACTGGATTAAAATTCGAGCACTGTACTACACTGTTAAATCAGTTAAAGGTTCAAAGCTTTACCAAAGTTCATTATACATAAATAATTTTTGTACGCCAGTTACGAAATAAAATAAGCACCACTGATTTGAGAAGATCAGGTACAAGCTAATTAATAAAGTCTGTTGCCAGATATCTGGTGCAGTTTAATTTGAACCACTGCCTTTAGGAATAGCGCAGATATCTGACGCTGTCGAGGGTGTGGAATAAGTCGGACTGGTGCCTACTTATCTTAGTTCTACTGAAATTTTCTTCTCAGGCCTCCGGAACATTGCAGAAATGCAAATTTATTTCTCAGATTGATTTCTATATTGACAAAAATTATTTTGTGTGTTGTGCAGATTCATAACTTCAGAAGTGTTGTATTGTTGGCGAATTTTACCTAAGTGTTTAAGGCTTCTGAAGCCTCAGCTCAGGAGATATGAGCTGTAGGCGTTTTTCCTTCCCTGTGGGTGAAAACACTTCGTAATATCACATCGTTTGTAAGCTCTTTTCCGATACCAAATTCTATGTTAGTGTCGATCCAATCGTCAACTACTTGTCCTGAAAACGCACTTGGTTCATTAGTGGATGCCGAATTTGTCACCCGTGCCGTTTCAGAGCGATCAATTATCGACTCATCATTTACATTGCTTTCCATCTCGGCTTCTTCGACCAATTATGCCATATTTTTCTCCAGGCCTAGCAATGCAAATGGCTTATCTTGTCGGGAATGTAATCGCTCAGCGAGGCAGATAATTGTTGCTGAGGAAGCGCCGTACCGAACGGTTCCGATGTTTCTCGAAGGCGTCCGACTGTATTGTCAACAGCGCCGATCTAAAAATACGGAAAAATTCCTCACGCATGCCGGACTGCTGGGTATGCGGGATATCGAGAGCCAGGTTATCCTCTTTTCCTCACAGAATGATCCAAGCACAAAGCAACTTTTTACGTTATAAACAGTCTGCCCTGAGAAGCCAAATACAACGTGACGATGCTTTTTTATCTGTGTATCCACTTTTAAATGTAAATCCTTTTAATGTTTATTTGCGCAACCGATTTTTCTATACCATATGCCTTTGTTTGTAAGAAATACAAAGCAAAGTTCCTTTGGATATACATGCACGAACGAAGGAACAGGCGCTGCGGTGACTACGGCAGATATTACACTACTGGCCATTTAAGGTGCTGCACCACGAAGATGACGTGCTACAGACGCGAAATTTAACCAACAAGAAGAAGTTGCTGCGATACACAAATGATTAGCTTTTCAGAGCATTAGCGCCGGTGGCGTCACCTACAATGTGCTGACATGCGGAAAGTTTCCAACCGATTTCTCATACACAAACAGCAGTTGACTGGCGTTGCCTGGTGGAACGTTGTTGTCATGGCCAGTGTAAGGAGGAGAAATGCGTCCAGTCACGTTTCCGAATATGATAACGGTCGGATTGTCGCCTATCGCGATTGCGGTTTATCGTATCGCGACACTGCTGCTCGCGTTGGTCGAGATCCAATGACTATTAGCAGAATATGGAATCGGTGGGTTCAGGAGGGTAATACGGAACGCCGTACTGGATCCCAACGGCCTCGTATCACTAGCAGTCGAGATGACAGGCATCTTATCCGCATGGCTGTAACGGATCGTGCAGCCACGTCTCGATCCCTGAGTCAAAAGATGGGGACGTTTGCAAGACAACAACCATCTGCACGAACAGTCCGACGACGTCTGCAGCAGTATGGACTATCAGCTCGGAGACCATGGCTGCGGTTACCCTTGACGCTGTATCACAGACAGGAGCGCCTGCGATGGTGTACTCAACGACAAACCTGGGTGCACAAATGGCAAAACGTCATTTTTTCGGATGACTCCAGGTTCTGTTTACAGCATCATGATGGTCGTATCCGTGTTTGCCTACATCGCGGTGAACGCACATTGGAAGCGTGTATTCGTCATCGCCATACTGGCGTATTACCCGGCGTGATGATATGGAGTGCCATTGGTTACACGTCTCGGTCACCTCTTCTTCGCACTGACGGCACTTTGAACAGTGGACGTTACATTTCAGATGTGTTACGACCCGTGGTTCTACCATTCATTCGATCCCTGTGAAACCCTACATTTCAGCAGGATAATGCACGACCGCATGTTGCAGGTCCTGTACAGGCCTTCCTGGATACAGAAAATGTTCGACTGCTGCCCTGGCCAGCACATTCTCCAGATCTCTCACCAATTGAAAACGTCTGGTCAATGGTGGCCGAGCAACTGGCTCGTCACAATACGCCAGTCGCTACTCTTTATGAACTGTGGTATCGTGTTGAAGCTGCATGGGCAGCTGTACCTGTACACGCCGTCCAAGCTCTGTTTGACTCAATGCTCAGGCGTATCAAGGCCGTTTTTACGGCCAGAGTTGGTTGTTCTGGGTACTGATTTCTCACAATCTATGCACCCATATTCCGTGAAAATGTAATCACATGTCAGTTCTAGTATAATATATTTGTCCAATGAATACCCGTTTATCATTTGCCTTTCTTCTTGTTGTAGCAATTTTAATTGCCAATAGTGTAAATACAGGAAATCAATTCGCCGTTGCGAATACGGGCAACCGCCAACTGTAGAATGGTATGACGACAATGAAAATTTGAGCCGGACTGAGACTTCAACCTGGGTGTCCTGCTAGTCGCCAACGGTCGCCCTAACCATTTCTGCTATCCGCGCACGCTTCAAGGCCAAACCCAAACTTACACATGTCGCCGCCCATTTCTCATTAACCTGCACTCGTACCACTTTCTCTAATGTCCGTGCAGGGGAGACATTCAATCGAAAATCGCTATTCTGGTATCGGCAGTACGATGCAATGTTTCTTCGGACATGCATTGCAGTGTCTGTGTTTGTAAGAACTACAATCCAGTGTTCCTTCGAACATGTATGCATGCATGGTACTCCTTACAAACATGCATGCACGTACGAAAGAACATTGCATTGCACTTCTTACAAACGTAGGCACTGCAATATCGTATTTATCCGCCGATACCAGGCTAGCGGCTTTCGATTAAATGTATCCTCTGTATGGGAACTACAGTAGGTATACGAGGGCAGGTTAATGATACTTGGGCGACGCCATACGGAAGTTTAGGTGTAGCTGTGAAGGCTGCAGGGCTAGCCGAAATCGTTAAGACAACCTCTTGCAACAAGTGGGAAATCCGGGTTCGAGTCCCGATGCGGCACAAATTTTCACTGCCGTCATTCTGTTCTATAGTTAGAGGCGGCGAATATATTTCCAGATTTTTATATATTTTTCTCTAATGTTATATGATTCCTAAAAAATGTTATTGAAAGCATCTTATGCATCCAAACTTTTACCTTTGGTCACCAAAATTCACGAATCTTTATCTTGAAAGAATTACCCTGCTATAACACGTAAAATATGAACCGTGCTGTCTTTAAGATGATGATGAGCACAGCTTGAATGCGTAAATATTGTCTTGAATTTACTTCGTATGTAAGTGATTAAACGAAATAACAGAACTCCAATTCTTTGTTTTTGATTTGTCATGTGTTATTTTCCATTTGTTGTTAAAATGGCTCTGAGCACTATGGGACTTAACTTCTGAGGTCATCAGTCCCCTAGAACTTAGAACTACTTAAACCTAACTAATCTAAGGACATCACATACATCCATGCCCGAGGCAGGATTCGAACCTGCGACCGCAGCGGTCTCGCGGTTCCAGACTGTAGCGCCTAGAACCGCTCGGCCACTCCATTTGTTGTTGTTGTCACTAAGCGTTCTGACATTTTGTGTATTGTGTATTGAACCGGGGACCTAGAAACGACGGAGAGGCTTCGTCCCCGCCACAGCCCTCAGTGGACCACAACACCACAACAGGCTACAGCAGTCCACTCACCCCACCACCGCCCCACACCGAACCCAGGGTTATTGTGCGGTACGGACCCCAGTGGACCCCCTGGGAACGTCTCATACCATACGGTACCCTAAATGTTTCCGTGGTAGAGTAATTATGATGTACGCGTACGTGGAGACACGCCGGCCGAAGTGGCCGCGCGGTTCTGGCGCTGCAGTCTGGAACCGCGAGACCGCTACGGTCGCAGGTTCGAATCCTGCCTCGGGCATGGATGTGTGTGATGTCCTTAGGTTAGTTAGGTTTAAGTAGTTCTAAGTTCTAGGGGACTAATGACCTCAGCAGTTGAGTCCCATAGTGCTCAGAGCCATTTTTTACGTGGAGACAGTGTTTGCGCAGCAAAATCAAATGGCTCTGAGCACTATGCGACTTAACTTCTGAGGTCATCAGTCGCCTAGAACTTAGAAGTAATTAAACCTAACTAACCTGAGGACATCACACACATCCATGCCCGAGGCAGGATTCGAACCTGCGACCGTAGCGGTCGCTCGGCTCCAGACTAGCGCCTAGAACGGCACGGCCACTCCGGCCGGCTTTGCGCAGCAATCGCTGACATAGTGTAACTGAGGCGGAATAAGGGAAATCAGCCCGCATTCACCGACGCAGATAGAAAACCACGTTAAAAACCATCCGCAGGCTGGCCGGCACGCACGACCTCGACACGAATCCGCCGGGCGGAATGTCTCACACCAGACAAATGTAAACCCTATGTTTGCATGGTAGAGTAATGGTGGCGGTCCTTCCCGCTCTGGAAAGCCGTACGTTAGACAGCTCGGCTAACCTGGCTGGCTAAGTCTACCATACTAGAGGTCTCATTGACCTAGGCACGTCATCTATTATCCAGTTAGAGCCCATATACTGGACGGTGTTTACTACTGGTAGGCTTTGTGGCCGGTTCCCAATCATGTAAACACACCGCTGCCGCAGCGGCACATCGCAAGCGGTCCAGTATCAACGACAGCTTCAACCAGTTTGTGTTCAGCACTGCAGCAAAAAGCCATGTAGAGGGATACGACAGTTTGCTAGAGACATGACAGTGGCTTTACTTTCAGGAGGCCACACATAGTGAGATATTGCCGTTAGGTCACATGTCACTCAAAGCGGGGTGTCTAAGGTATGGAGAAAGTACAGAGAAACGGGAAATGTGAACGATAGAACTCGCAGTGGTCGTCCTTGTCTGACAACACAGATGCAGGATCATTTCCTCCTCCAACTGTCGGCCCGCATGCACCCAACATCAACTGCCAGAAATATTGGAAGTGACTTCTCTCAGGCAACAGGGATTCGTTTCTCAGACCAAACAGTGCGTAAAGGATTGCACCAGAGATGTCTTCATTCCTGAACCAACGGAGCCGACGGAATCGAAGGACGTGGGCTCTTGCACATCAACATTGGATCATTGCAGAATGGAGTAATGTCATGTTTTCTGACGAGACCAGGATTGGTTTGCGACAGGACACCAGACGTGTTAGGGTTTGGAGAAGCGCTAGACGGCACCAGGCACACCGACATTCAGGAAGTCTATCCGTTTGCAGCTGGAGGTGTAATGTTCTGGACGGCAATAATGATGGGACAGCGGACCCTCCTAAATCTCGTCTACATCAATTTAACTGGTCCCCGATACTTCCAGAGATCCTGCAAACTATTATAGGGCCCTACAGACGCAAAGTTGGTGATAACTTCATTCTAGTCGACGAAAATGCAAGACCGCACCGTACTTCAGCAGTGTCTCGGTGTCTTCAGAGATGCAACATCAACTGAATGCATTGACCAGCACAATCCTCAGACATGAATGCAACCTGTTGAAGGTGGCCATCTTACAACGTCCGAATCCACCTGACAATCTTCAGGACATCACTGAATCTGCCATTGAGGACTGGGACGTCATATCCGAAAATAAACACGATCGTCCCATCCAGAACATGCCTTGCAGAGTGGAAGAACTCATCGATGTGCAGGGAGGACATACTCACTACTAAAGAATGATAATCATCATCATCATCATCATGGGCCGGCCGGAGTGACCGAGCGGTTCTAGGCGCTACGGTCTGGAACCGCGCGACCGCTACGGTCGCAGGTTCGAATCCTGCCTCGGGCATGGCTGTGTGTGATGTCCTTAGGTTAGTTAGGTTTAAGTAGTTCTAAGTTCTAGGGGACTGATGACCTCAGAATTTAAGTCTCATAGTGCTCAGAGCCATCATCATGAGATAAAGATTTTCAAAGTTCTTGTTATCAAGACGTACAGTTAAGAGAGAGCCTACTTTGTTTTATAATTATTATTGTAACCAACCAAAATCGTTCTTGTTTATAGCAGGAATTATGTTCATTTTGTTAATAAGGTATCGTGCAAACCTCAACGGGTTTACTGTAAGAAGTCATTTCAAACTTTTGTTGAGGCCTGTATATGTTAATTACGAGTATATGTGACATATGCATATGCGGGCAACGCCCGTAAAAAACTCCTCCTAAGCCTCTGTATCGATTTCAGCCAAATTTGGTACACATACTACTTACTATTTGGAAATAAACACTGTGAGGCAAGCAACCTCTTGTTGGGGTAGTAGTGATAACGTGGAGAGAAGGGAGTAGGAGGAGATGAACACAGATAGGGGAGGAGGAAATGAACAGAAAGGATAGAGGAGGGAATGGACAGAGAAAGGAGAGAGGTGGAGATGGACAGAGAAACGAAAGAGGACATGGAGAGAGAAAGGAAGGAGGAAGAGACGGATAGAGGGGGAGGAGGAGGAGATGTACCGAGAGAGATGAAGGAGAAGATGGATTAGTAGAAGGTTGGTGTAAATACACTACTAGACATTAAAATTGCTACACCACGTAGATGACGTGATACAGACGCGAAATTTAACCGACAGGAAGAAGATGCTGTGATATGCAAATGATAAGCTTTTCAGAGCATTCACACATGGTTGGCGCCGGTGGCGACACCTACAACGTGCTGACATGAGGAAAGTTTCCAACCGATTTCTCATACACAAACAGTAGTTGACCGGCGTTGCCTGGTGAAACGTTGTTGTGATGTCTCCTGTAAGGAGGAGAAATGCGTACCATCACGTTTCCGACTTTGATAAAGGTCGGATTGTCTCCTGTCGCAATTCCGGTTTATCGTATCGCGACATTGCTGCTCGCGTTGGTCGAGATCCAATGACTGTTAGCAGAATATGGAACCGGTGGGTTCAGGAGGGTAATACGGAACGCCGTGCTGGATCCCAAAGGCCTCGTATCACTAGCAGTCGAGATGACAGGCATCTTATTCGCATGGCTGTAACGGATCGTGCAGCATCTCGATCCCTGAGTCAACAGATGGGGACGATTGCAAGATAACAACCATATGCACGAACAGTTCGACGACGTTTGCAGTAGCATGGACTATCTGCTCGGAGACAATGGCTCCGGCTACCTTTGACGCTGCATCACAGACAGGAGCGCCTGCGATGGTGTACTCAACGACGAATCTGGGTGCACAAATGGCAAAACGTCATTTTTTCGGATGAATCCAGGTTCTGTTTCCAGCCTCATGATGGTCGCATCCGTGTTTGGCGACATCGCGGTGAACGCACATTGGAAGCGTGTATTCGTCATCGCCATACTGGCGTATCACGCGGCGTGATGGTATGGGGTGCCATTGGTTACACGTCTCGGTCACATATTGTTCGCATTGACGGCACTTTGAACAGTGGACGTTACATTTCATATGTGTTACGACCCGTGGCTCTACCCTTCATTCGATCCCTGCGAAACCCTACCTTTCAGCAGGATAAAGCAAGACCGCATGTTGCAGGTCCTGTGCGGGCCGTTCTGGATATAGAAAATGTTCGACTGCTGCCCTGGCCAACACATTCTCCAGGTCTCTCACCAATTGAAAACGTCTGGTCAATGGTGGCCGAGCAAGTGGCTCGTCACAATACGCCGGTCACTACTCTTGATGAACTATGGTATCGTGTTGAAGCTGCATGGACAGCTGTACCTGTACATACCATCCAAGCTCTGTTTGACTCAATGCCCAGGCGGATCAAGGCCGTTATTTACGGCCAGAGGTGGTTGTTCTGAGTACTGATTTCTCAGGATCTATGCACCCAAATTGTGTGAAAATGTAATCACATGTCAGTTGTAGTATAATATATTTGTCCAATGAATACCCGTTTATCATCTGCATTTCCTGTTGGTGTAGCAATTTTAATGGCCAGTAGTGTACATACTCGCACAACTCCACGTACTCAGCAAGTAGAAAAATGCAATACAGCTGAGTCAAAACATGTGCTGCGTATCGATAAATGAGGATATTAATGTAGACAACTGTGAGATCTCTAGTACTGCTTCAGAAACGTGCCTGCGGAAGCAGGTGACGTCACGGGAGGATGGGTCGCGGCTCGTGCGGTCCGTTATGCAGCCGTGGCAAACTTGACTCCCGGTACCGCAAGGCTGTGCGCAGCGGTTGGCGCACACAAAGGCCCACGCCGAGGCACGGTGTCTGGTTACCCAGACCAGGCCAGCTGCGGAGACCGGAGAGCGCTCCTTGCTTACCGCAATCCGCAAACTGCTCTCCCGCTGCGCGATACTCCTTCTCCTCCTCCCCCTCAATCCCGTACCACAGACAGCCACACATAGTCTAAAGTTTCCAGAACTTTGTAGTCCACTGTTCCCAGTTCATGCTAGGAATGTAACGAAGACAGTTTAATCGGAACCGAAGATGGAGTCGGAGGGTGTCCAATCATTATTTTGAAATCGGAGGCAGTAGTTAACCTTATTATCGTGTCTGAATAACGTCAGTGCTTTTTGTTCTCTTTTTTTTTTTTTTTTGTAAATACCTCAAAAAACGTTTTACTCTATCTGCATATTTGCGAACGTGGATGGATTTTGATTCGTGCGATATGTTGCGAACCACGCACCAATGCAAGAGGCATGCTTCATATTCCTACATTTTCGGAAAGCATTTAATATAGTGTCACACTGCAGTCTGTAAATAAAGTAGTACACTATTTAAAATACCGCTGCAGTTTATTAATTTTTATTACTGACTTCTTTTTTTTTCTTTTTACACAGACCAGCTTCAGAGTCTCAGCCTAATCCTCGGGCGCCTCTGTAAATTAAAATGAAATCAGTTGTCTGAACAATAAGACCCATAAAAACGCTATCATTAGTAAAGACAAATAGCGCCAACAAATATAAACAACGTTAAACATCTCAGAAATCAGTGTAAAATGTACATATCCAGGCTACGTTAAAAGGCAGTGTTCATCAGAGGGAGCGTAAAAAATAGACCGCGCTGAAGCCACCTTTCAAATGCATGGAATGTTTCACAGGACACATGCATGCATGCATTCTTCTTAACAACACAGGCAGTGCAATATCCGGCCTTTCAAATGTTTCTGACGTAAGCCCACGATAAGCTGTAGGTGCCGTCGACGACCAGAAGTCTAATTAACCCAATAGAAACCGGACTAAAAACTACACATAAGGCGAAAAGTTGACAAATGACACTAAAAACTCTGCAATTACACTTTGAAAATGTCTAACCGATGCCAAGTTTGTGCAGCGCTGTCATTAAAAGACAGGCCGCCAGTTGACATGGAAATGGAAATTAGCGTATGGCAGTGTTAGCCGGGAGGCCCCATTTGGGGAAATTCGGCCGGCAAGTGCAAGTTTTCTTTCATTCGACGCCACATTGGGCGACTTGCTCGCCGGAGATGAGGATAAAATGGTTCAAATGGTTGAAATGGCTCTGAGCACTATGGGACTTAACATCGGAGGTCATCTGTCCCCTAGACTTAGAACTACTTAAACCTAACTAACCTAAGGACATCACACACATCCATGCCCGAGGCAGGATTCGAACCTGCGACCGTAGCGGTCGCGGGGGTCCGGACAGAAGCGCCTAAAACCGCTCGGCCACCGCGACCGGCAGGATGAAATGATGATGAGGACAACACAGCACCCAGTCCACGAGCGCAGAACATCCCCAACCTGGCCGGGAATCGAACCCGGGCCCGCTTGCATGGGAGGCAAGCACGTCACCACCCAGCTAAGCAGGCTGACGCCCATTGATATAACTGTAAGAGACACAGTCTCTATTCAAGGCTCCAAAATTAAGTAACTAAACATCTCTAAAACTACGCAACCGCACACATCTCCCTTATATCATTTACTCTGAACGCGCCGATGTGCCCCGACTATCAACGGAACGAGGACTGAGTAATGTAACCACGACTTGCACTCAAGTAAAAGAGTGTTCGAACGCACCACATGAGCCAAATAGAAATTAAGATAATGGTGAAAGCGAGAAGAATAGTAATCTACGGAAGGTAACGGAAAATGGACGAGAGATGCACGCTTCATAAAAAAACATAGTGGACGAACTCGAAGGTAGCTAACAAACACACAGAACAAGTGACAAAAAGTGAGATAGGACTATGCACATATACATCTACATCTACATGGATACTCTGCAAATCACATTTAAGAGCCTGGCAGAGGGTTCATCGAACCACCTTCACAATTCTCTATTATTCCAATCTCGTACAGCGCGCGGAAAGAATGAACACCTATATCTTTCCGTACGAGCTCTGATTTCCCTTATTTTACTGTGGTGATCGTTCCTCTCTATGTAGGTCGGTGTCAACAAAGTATTTTCGTATTCGGAGGAGAACTTTGGTGATTGGATTTTCGTGAGAACATTCCGTCGCAACGAAAAACGCCTTTCTTTTAATGATTTACAGCCCAAATCCTGTATCATTTCTGTGACACTCTCTCCTATATTTCACGATAATACAAAACACGCTGCCTTTCTTTGAACTTTTTCGATGTACTCCGTCAGTCCAATCTTGTAAGAATCACACACCGCGCAGTAGTATTCTAAAAGAAGACGGACAAGCGTAGTGTAGGCAGTAGTGTAGGCAGTAGGTCTGTTACATTTTCTAACTGTCCTGCCAATAAAACGCAGCCTTTGGTTAGCCTTCCCCACAACATTTTCTATGTGTTATTTCCAATTTAAGTTGTTCGTAATTGTAACACCTAGGTATTTACGGCTTTTAGATTAGACTGATTTACCGTGTAACCGAAGTTTAACGAGTTCCTTTTAGCACTCATGTGGATGACCTCACACTTTTCGTTATTTAGTGTCAACTGCCACTTTTCACACCATTCAGATATTTTTTCTGAATCGTTTTGCAGTTTGTTTTGATCTTCTGATGACTTTTTTAGTCGATAAACGACAGCGTCATCTGCAAACAACCGAAGACGGCTGCTCAGGTTGTCTCCCAAATCGTTTACATAGATAAGAAAGAGCAAAGGGCCTATAACACTACCTTGGAGAATGCCAGAAATCACTTCTGTTTTACTCGATGACTTTCCGTCAGTTACTACGAACTGTGACCTCTCTGACAAGAAATCGCAAATCCAGTCACATAACTGAGACGATATTCCATAAGCACGCAATTTCAGTACGAGCCGCTTGTGTGGTACAGTGTCAAAAGCCTTCCGGAAATCCAGGAATACGGAATCAATCTGAAATCACTTGTCAATAGCACTCGGCACTTCATGTGAATAAAGAGCTAGTTGTGTTTCACAGGTACGATGTTTTCTAAACCCACGCCGACTGTGTGTCAATAGACCTCTTCCTTCGAGGTAATTCATAATGTTCGAACACAATATATGTGGCAGAAGTATCGTGCAGTGCATTGGCGGAGCTGTTGTTTGTACTCTGGTGATTCATGTGAAAACGTTTCCGAAATGATCATGGCCGCACGACGGGAATTAACAGACACTGAGCGCTGAATGGCACATGGAGTTAGACGCATGGGACATTCCATTTCGGAAATCGTTAGGGAATTCAGTATTCAGAATCCACAGTGTCAAGAGTGTGCCCAGAATACTAAATTTCAGGCGTTACCTCCCATCAGGGACAAAACGCAGTGGCCGACGGCCTCCACTTAACGACCGAGAGCAGCGGCGTTTGCGTAGAGTTGTCAGTGCTAACAGACAAGCAACACTCGGGAAATAACCGCAGAAATCGATGTAGGACTTACGAGGAACGTATCCGTTAGGACAGTGCGGCGAAATTTAGCGTTAATGGGATATGATAGCAGACGACCGAAGCGAGTGCCTCTGCTAACAGGACGACATCGACTCCAGTGCCTCTCCTTCGCTCGTGACAGTATTGGTTGGACCTTTGACGCCTGGAAACCCATGGCCTGGTCATATGAGTCCAGGTTTCCGTTGGTAAAGCTTGATGGTAGAATTCCAGTGTGACAAAGACCTCACGAAGCCATGAACCCAGCTTGTCAGCAAGGCACTGTGCAAGCCGGTAAGCCGACGGGGTGACCGAGCGGTTCTAGGCGCTACAGTCTGGAACCGTGCGACCGCTACGGTCGCAGGTTCGAATCCCGCCTCGGGCATGGATGTGTGTGATGTGCTTAGGTTAGTTAGGTTTAAGTAGTTCTAAGTTCTAGGGGACTGATGACCTCAGATGTTAAGTCCCATAGTGCTCAGAGCCATTTGAACCATTTTGTTAAGTCGATGCCCCGTCGATGCACCACGTCAGGCAAAAGTAGCTCTGACACGATATTAGGAGGCACGCCATAACTTTTGTCTTCTCCGAGTATAAAACCTAAGGTAAACCAATAAAATCAATGAACACAGAAACCTTCACAGAGCGAAGCTATAGAACAGTTGTGGATTGCAGACTCACAAAAATTCATGTTCGTTAACAAAAGTCGAAGAACAGGGAATAGATTTTGAGATATGTCAGTGGCTCGAAGACTTTGTAAGTAGTAGAAAGCAGTACGTTGCCAGGACTGCGAGTGTTCATCGGAAACAAAGGTATCGTAAAGAATGCCTCAGGGAAATGTGACAATATCACTCTTGCTCTTCATAAATAAACATGACCTGACGGATGGGATGAGCTGCAGCCTGCGATTGTTATTTAGTTACTTGGGTAGAATTCAGATTTGCCGTGATGAGTGGCAGCTTGCTCTAATCCTCCCGGATAGCCGTCCGTGCTAGCTCACCGCTTTTGGGATTCGGGCAGGTGCGCCGGCGCCGAATCGAATCCGCCCTGCGGATTAAAGACGAGAACGTGGTTTTTACGCGCTTTCCCATATCCGACTAGGTGAATAGCGGCTTGGTACCCAAGTCTCGCCCCACCCACACCATTCGCGAACACTTACAACACGTTTGCACTCCCTCACATGAATAGTATTATAAGCTGACACTTGGGGCCAGCCGCTGTGACCGAGAGGTTCTAGACGCTTCATTTCGGAACCGCGCTGCTGCTACGGTCGCAGGTTCATAATCCTGCCTCGGCCATGGATGTGTGTGATGTCCTTAGGTTAGTTAGGTTTAAGTAGTTCTAAGTCTAGGGGACTAATGACCTCAGATGTTAAACCCCAAAGTACTTAGAGCCATTTGAACCAGACACTTGGAATAAACATAGTCCATCCTAGGGAGTAAAGGGGTGACGACAGGTATGGTACCCGGCAACCATTTAATTAACCATGCAAGATCCAATAGTAACCATGCATACGTCGCGTAGATGCGGGACAAAGGCACAAGAAAAAGGAGAAGAATAGTAGCTTGCTCTGCATGTGGAAAAACGTGAATTAATGTAGATGAATAGCGTCAACAATCCCATAATGTTTATACACAGTATTAATGGTGTGCTGTTTGATATAGTCACGTTGATTAAATATATAAGTCTGACATGGAATAGAACTGGAAGGTGAGGTCGGTCGTTGCGACCACGAATGGTCAACAGTGGTTTAGTGGGAGAATTCTAGGGAAGCGTAGCTCGTCTATAAAGGAGTCCACTTAGAGAAAACTTCTGCAACCTATTCTTGAGTACAGCCCGAGTTCATGGGATCCACACCTTGTCTGATTAAATGACGACGTCGAAGTAATTCAGAGTCGTGCCGTCAGATTCCCTACCAGTAGTATCGATGAACACACGAGTATTACGGATATGCTTCGTTAAGTCAAATGAGAATCTCTGGAGGGGAGAAGACGGTCTTTTCGAAAGGCAGTGACAGAAAAAAGAAAAATGGAGTACCGGCATTTACTAGTGACAGCAAAACGATTTTACTGCCACCAATGTACATCTTGCGAAGACATGATAGGAGAAGTCCGAGCTCGTACAGAAGCATACAGATTGTCTTTCTTCCCTCGCTCCGTTTGCAAGCGGAAAAGGATAGAGAATGACTAGCAGTAGTACAAGATACCCTCCGCCATACACTTTATGGTGGCAAGAGATCTACGTAGATGTAGAGTCTGACTGAAAGAATAAATCTTACAAAAGTATTAAAAAATTACCTTTCTGTGAAATAAAAACAAAACAATAATCAATAGTCAGTCTTTTTCGAAAGTGTACTTCTTTACACATCTGCTTTCCGCCCGAAGAGGCCTCGGAAGGCTCAACGACACCGACCAGTCGCCGTGTCATCCTCAACCGAAAGCTGTCACTGGTTTGGGGTATGGAGGGGCATGTGCTCAGCACACCGCTCTCCCAGCCGTTGTCAGCATCCGTAACTGGAGCCGCTGCTTCCCAATCAAGTATCTCCTCAGTTTGCCTCACAAGGGCTGAGTGCAGCCTGCTGACCAACAGAGCTTGGCAGACCAGGACCGCCACCCGTCCAAGTGCTTGCCAAGCCCGACAGCGCTTAACTTCGGTAATCTGACGGGAACTACTGTTACCACTGCGGTAAGACCGCTGGCTTCTTTACATGTCGTCGAAATCAAATTCTGCTGCGGGGTAACCATCCGAATGTGCGAATTACACTTTACCAGCGTTTACTATTAAAAGCTTCCGGGTTTCAAGCCGGGTGGCAGTGTAGAGATAAGAAAGCGACTTTTCTACGAGTGTCATACGTAACTTCCTGCGAAGCGCATACAGCGGTATCCCATCACTGCCAGTCGGCTGGAAACCCGAGAATTTTTCATCAATACAAAGCCGTATTGCTCCACCGCGTGCAGTGTAACACGCTTGGAGTCTCCTTGGCATAATGTCCACAAGGTGTGTCCGAATCTCCTGGAAGGTACTGACCAGGTGTGGAGTCATGGCGACTACTGTTCTGAGACCAGCTGCGCTAAGTTTCTCGGTTGAGGATCCGTGGCGTGAACAGCTCAATCGAAGGTGGTCCCACAGATTGATCTGCGAATGTTTGTTTCACGTACGACTAGAAACGCCATATCTACGTGCAATAATCGCCCCTGGATGTCTAATGACGGATATATTTCGAAACGCGTCATATGAGCAATAAAGTCATTCTTTGCCTAATGTTTAAAATTTACCATTGCGACCCAGTCAGTCTGAATGGAGAACTGCTGATTATTATAATAACGGTGGCCTGCCTCCTGTATGACTTTGTCACGTTTATATTATTGAAATTAAAACAATGTCAAAAATCTTGGAATCTCTAAGACTAGTATCTTGCCAGTATCATTGTCGATAATAGGCAAAAATAGTCGAGATAATCAATTCTCGGAATAGATGAACTATCCATACACATAATTTTGTACCGTACCCCGAGTGCGCGAGTCCTACGTGCGCCTGACCAATTTTTAATAACATATTAAAATCCGTTTTTCCGTAAGTTTATTTCTTTAAGTTCAATGGCAACTCCTTTATCCTAAATATTAAACAACCTCGCACAGAAAAATTTAAGTGCTCGTTTTTCCCGCGCGCCGGTCGAGAGTCGAACAGTAGAGAGACAGCTTGAAGGTAGTTCATTGAACTCTCTGCCAGGCACTTTATTGTGAATTGCAGAGTAATCACGTACATGTAGATGTAGAACCTCAATGAAATTTTTGCAGGAAGGGTTTTGAGCTATCTACATACCTACATGCATTAATATTATCGAAAATGTTGTTTGTTTTATTATCACATTCATGTACTGATAATAATAGAAAAATTCAGTTTGAGATACGAAAAAAATACGAAAAGTAAATTAATAACGTTTTTCATAAAATGAATTAATAGAACTTTTGAACCACGTCTTGTGAACGTACCTAAAAAAATCTGGAATGTGAAAATTGAGGTCTGAGTATCAAAAGTTGGTTTACAAACGAACCATTAAAACATATTAAAAATCAAACCTCAAAAACAAATGAAGTTCTGGATTACAAGTATTGGGTATTGATACTTCTTTACAAGGTAGACACGATTTTACAATCTGGCTGAATTGGTTGAATTTGGTTCGAGCTTCCTCTTAACATCGCATCACCATGAAGGCGGCATGCAATTAACGTCAGACTGACCTGACTTGTACTACATGTTTGGGTATGAAAATTATTAACGTTTCAGCGCAACCACATAAATTAGATACACTGCTGGCCACTAAAGTTGCTACACCAGGAAGAAATGCAGATGATAAACGGGTATACATTGGAAAAATATATTACACTAGAACTGACATGTGATTACATTTTCACGCAATTTGGATGCAGAGATCCTGAGAAATCAGTACCCAGAACAACTACCACTGGCCGCAATAACGGCCTTGATACGCCTGGGCTGGATGGCGTGTACAGGTACAGCTGCCCATGCGGCTTCAACACGATACCACAGTTCATCAGGAGTAGTGACTGCCGTATTGTGACAAGCCAGTTGCTCGGCCACCATTGACCAGACGTTTTCAATTGGTGAGAGATCTGGAGAATGTGCTGGCCAGGGCAACAGTCGAACATTTTCTGTATCCAGAAAGGCCCGTACAGGACCTGCAACATGCGGTCGTGCATTATCCTGCTGAAATGTAGGGTTTCGCAGGGATCGAATGAATGGTAGAGCCACGGGTCGTAACACATCTGAAATGTAACGTCCACCGTTCAAAGTGCCGTCAATGCGAAAAAGAGGTTACCGAGACGTGTAACCAATGGCACACTATACCATTACGCCGGGTGATACGCCAGTATGGCGTTGACGAGTACACGCTTCCAATGTGCGTTCACCGCGATGTCGCCAAACACGGGTGCGACCATCATGATGCTGCAAACAGAACCTGGATTCATCCGAAAAAATGACGTTTTGCCATTCGTGCACCCAGGTTCGTCGTTGAGTACACCATCGCAGGCGCTCCTGTCTGTGATGCAGCGTCAAGGGTAACCGCAGCCATGATCTCCGAGCTGATAGTCCATGCTGCTGCAAACGTCGTCGAACTGTTCGTGCAGATGGTTGTCTTGCAAACGTCCGCGTAATCCGTTACAGCCATGCGGATTAGATGCCTGTCATCTGGACTGCTAGTGATACGAGGCCGTTGGGATCCAGCACGGCGTTCCGTATTACCTTCCTGAACCCACCGATTCTATATTCTGCTAACAGTCATTGGATCTCGACAAACGTGAGTAGCAATGTCGCGATACGATAAACCGCAATCGCGATAGGCTACAATCCGACCTTTATCAAAGTCGGAAACATGATGGTACGCATTTCTCCTGCTTACACGAGGCATCACAACGTTTCACCAGGCAACGCAGGTCAACTGCTGTTTGCGTACGAGAAATCGGTTGGAAACTTTCCTCATGTCTGCACGTTGTATGTGTCGTCACCGGCGGCAACCTTGTGTGAATGTGAAACGTCCCCTTTAAACAATTATACATAACTGTGCTTATCCTGACACACAATATTTTTAGCGCAACGCAATCTGACTTTCAAAAATCGCTACAAAAGAATCGCCCTGACTAACATTAACCTATACCTTTCACAAATCACTTACCTCACCAAAAATCTTCGTTACTCGAACTACTGCAAAACAGCGAGCGCCACTACTGCCAGCTAAATAAAAGATTCAAACTACGGAAGGCACTAACTACTGATAGGCATAGTTAGGAAATGAAAGATTTTGATAGAGAACAAACAATGTATTTACCTTAATAGTCATCAAAAGTCATAATATATATAGGAGTTCATAACATCCATTCTTACAAATATCAAAACTCCGCCATTTCTCTCCCCACATCCACCACTGTTGGCGGCTCACCTCCAACTGCGCAACGCTACGCGCTGTTAACATCCAGCTGCCCAACACTACAATGGCGAGTATTACAACAATGCCAACCAGCCACAGACTGCACACAACACAGCCAGTGATTTTCATACAGAGCGCTACGTAACGTTGCCAATAAGAAAACATAAACAGCCTACTTACATAGCCCCCATGCTCCCCACAAAAAAATTTACAAATTGTTTTGGGCAGTGGCCAATAATTATTTGATAAAGTTTTTCATAATTACAATAACAAAGAAATCAAAGGCACACACTTATTGATACAATGTTGGTCAAAAGCTAAAATTTTCTCACAGTGCATAAAGACAGTCCTGATCATTCATCATAATAGTAATTACAGTTTTTTTTCACAAAGTCTCATTAGTAAAAGAAATTGCACACAGAAGTAGTGGATTTCCATGCAGTCTTGTAGAAGTAGTGTTGTCCTTCCAACGGAAGACAGTGCTGACTCTTGACATGCAGACAGGTAATGGGCCACAACAAAGCAAGCCCACAGCAGAGTCAGTCGAATTTTGGAAGAATATTGGTAGGTAGGTCACCACAGAGCAGACCCACTGTAGTCCTAGTAGAGATTATGGCATTGGTGGGCCACCAGAGGTGCAGACCCACTGCAGTCCTTGTAGAAATAATGGTATTGGTGGGCCACCAGAGATTCAGACCCACTGTAGTCCTTGTGGAGACGGCCAGCAACCATCTGTTGCGACTGTGCAGGTGCACAATCACCATCGAAGAGCCTTGCGGAGAATATAGCAAGTCCATAACCATCACTTGTGCACTCACAAAGTTTTTGAAATTGTCCTTAGAACCAGCAATGCTGTTATCCAGTCCCTTGCTGAATTATTAACACACGTGCAAACACTAACAGTCCCTACTTCTCACATATTGTTCATAAACTATGACCAACATAAATGTGTGCAGTGAAATGTAACTTACAAGTTAATAATATGATGAACTGGTGTCAATTACAATTTTATAACATGAGAATACAATAACAAAGGTACAAAATACATCATTAAAGAACATAATAGTACAGATAACATTTGTAGTAAAATAGGCTTTACGAAAGAATAGAAATAAACATGCACATCAGTGTTACAAGAATTATGACATAAGTACATACATAAAGATCAGAATAACTTTTGAAACATCAACTTCACATATGTGCATTAAAACAGAGCAGAATAAATAATGTCTAAGCATATTTACAAGGTAAATAACATATTATTAATGCCAATTATATTTGAGGGTAACAGTATTCCTCATCATAGTGAATGTAGCTTAGTATTAGAAGAAGAAAAATTTCTATGAAACTACACAGAGACAGGAAGAAAACAAATACACAAGGGTACACAAACACATAGTGGGATAACACAAAAGGAAAGGACAGGGTTTGTTTTCAGTGTAGCATTTGGTACTGCAGTCCAACCCAAAACTTCATTCCATAGATCTTTCGTCTTATTTCAACATTTGTTTCCACCAAAAAAATCCTATTCAAGCATGCTTTCTGTATTTGTGTGTTCACATATTTCTTACCTCATTATTTATTTTCCATTATCTTATATCATTTACTTCCAAGAAAATCCTACCTAAACTTGTTGTCTCTAAACCCTACTTTTTTTTGTTCATATCCTCTTTCAAAATATTTTTTTTTTGCCAAACCATATTCTTATAGCTTCTCAATGCATTTCTTCCAATTCATCACAACTCGTTCTCTTATATAGCCTACCCCATTTTAAGCTAACTTAAATCTACTGAGCTCAGATATATATACTAAGGAACGAGGCAATGCAGCAGCACAAGACAATTAACACAAACAGCGATGATAAAATATTCAAATTGGCCAAGCAAGCAGCAATATTACAACTAATATAACGCAATGAGCAGCAAACAAGAAAAATAAATCAGTAGTAAAACTGGCTTAACAGAGTAATGTAAAGTGAAATTTAGTAGCACTATGCCTGGCAAACAGCAGAAGCAAAAGCAATAAATTATATCTAAACATGACAAAGCTCAAGCAGAAAAATATTACAGTAAAGACAACAATGCAGATAAGGGAAATGTCTATTCACATCTTAATATCTATGTCATTAAAGTGGTGCACCACAACTTATTCTACAAAAGAAATTACCAAGTACTTGGAAAGAAAATTCTGTATGCAATTCCTGTGAAGGTAAATGGCTTTTTGTGCTCCCTCATTTTTTTGAAAAAAATTATTATTTACTCGATCTGTAGACAGAAAATATTTATATTAGTACATCTATAAAATTTTATTTTAACCAATGCTGCAGTGCAGCTAGAAACTAGATATTAAACAAAATGAGTAAATAAATACATAAAGCAAGCCATATGGCATTTCTCTCATCTAGCAAGACAATAGCCGTGAAATGTTTCTCATCGTTTCATTAGGCATTTTAGTAAACATCATAAATTAAGAGCTCCACAGTATAATCATATGTTTTCAAGTTTGAGCATGTCGTATTTGCGATGCTTTCTACAAAGGAATGTCAATAGCGAGGATAATGGCCTCCCTTTTTTTTTACCTGTGCCTCTGAAAAGGCACACGCTAATGGCTTTTTCTCCAGGCGTCTGACACAGCTGGGTGCCCACGACGCATTACGTGCAGGTGGTCACTTAACTTTCTTACGGAAATATTTACGACAGCAGTTTCCGCTACAGTGACAGTCTCATATAAAAATATTTCACAGGTCAAGAATTTGCGTTACAAATCTGTAGAAACAAAATCCTATTGACATAACAGAGTCCAAAAAATTTTCGTTCGCATTGTAATACATTCACGCATTTACATACATTTCATAACTCTTAAAGTACGATTCTTGGTTTCCAACAACCTTTTTCACAAACCAGAGTCCCTAACCACTACTCATTATTCCTTACCTTATTCGTCGACACTTCATCAATATTTCATCATAACAGATACGTAGCATACTCAAATAACTCATATAGCATCAGCTTATTGATCATAAACATACCGCAACAGCATAATACACATAGTCATCGTAATAATATCATAATAACACCTCAGTCAACTCTCAAAATCGTCGTAGCTTCCTCCAATAATAAAAAATTCTCTGCTCATGTCAAAAGTGTCATCTGCCTCAAACGTACTTTAAAAATCGTGATTCCATACCAAACACATCATTCAAAGCTCTCATGGTATCACAATGGTCCTGAAAAAATATGAACATTGCACAAAGTACAGACAAAATACAATTTCATAAGTGTGAAGTTATCCAACTGTGTAATTGCGTAAACATGTGTCACGCATTGATATTTGTCTCTCTCAGTTAAATGATCAGATAGCTGTGTAATTTGTGTGTTAGAGAAATATGGTACCAATGTGTAAAGTTGTATAAGCAAATACCATATTAGCTGGGGCTCCTTGTGCTTGCCAAAGACATGGTACACAAAGTAAGCGTGTACCCCCCTGAGGATTAATGTAATTATACCCTCAGGTGTTACAGATTACAGCAATGGAATGAAATGTATCACGGAAAACCTTTGTATCATTGTACTTCAAATATCTTTAAAAATAAATGATTTAAGTACAAAATTAATCACTCAAATACGTGTCCTGTAGCGCTAAATGTGCGTCATGCTGTAAGATAATCTCTGTGGAAGTGTCGTAGTTATCGTCCTCCGAAAGCTAAGTTCTGCCGAAGCCAATGTACTTACCTCATGATACACCAAATTTCAAGTAAACCAAAATGTTGCATTAAAATCTCATTAGCAGTACTGGTAAATGTTCTAAGTATGTGAGCCTTATAGTTGTTACGTAATCGTGCAACTAACAAGCAAGAATGTACAAGTAACAACATTGTGTCGTCTGTTCACTATAACAATGCATTCATAATTTCTATTGAAATAAGTTCTCTTGGTTCTTGACTGGATATTTAACTTCAAACATTGTTGCATATTAACAGATTCTAAGTCTGACAAAGCCTACTAGCAATGTAAAGTGAAAAGTTATATGGCAAAGACAAAGTTAAAAAGCAGATTATCTTTCAAGAAACGGTTTTACATGTGAAATGCGGTGTAAACCTTTACTCTTCCTAGTACGCAGACTTTCAACTGAAAAGCAATTGTCATGTTTTATACGTCGGTAAGGAATGCTAAATCTTTTCTCAAGGTTAGCGTCTGTGTTATTTTTCTCTGAGCCAGCCGGCGCAGGTGGCTGCCTGCGGTGCGAGTCATTGTCTGTTCCTTTATTGGCGCGCGTCGTTATTGGGATTAGGAGACCTAGCTTCTACAAATTCACGTTGTCGAAAGTGCCCTGTTCTGTTTGAATCCCGCCAGTTCTGATGAAATTCAGGTCTGTCGTTATGATTATCTCGTCTGTCGTCATGTCGGTAGATTTCATAATTTCTTTCTTGTCGGTCATGTGGTGGAGAATTTCTTCCTGAATCGTAACTGCGTGGTGGACCGTTGCGTCTGAAGTTATTCTGTCTCCCTTGATAATAATTATTTTGGTTCCCATATTGTCTGGTTCTATGGTAATCTCTGTCATATTCATTACTACGGAAATGCGATCTTTCTCTGTAACTATTATTACCCTGCCAGTGGTTGTCATATGGGTGGTGTCTGTTTTGGTCACGATTTGCGTTGTAAGAATAGACTTCTCGTGTCCAGTTATTACTTCTTTCATCGCGGAATTGCGACGGATGTGACCTGCAATTGTTGTGTTCCTGTTTTCGCGTTCCGCGATTGTCAGTGTCAATTTCTAATTCTTGTAAGAGTCCCTGAAATGCTTCAATGTCGTCTTTGCAACGTCCTGCCAAAATAATATGTCGTAAATGTTCAGGCAGTTTGATTAAGCAAATGCGGATGAGTTCTGAAGGGCTGTATGGATTTGAAAGGTACTGATTCTTGTGCAACATGTCTTCAAAATATTTCACAAGACTGGAAAATTCAGATTGTTCGAACTGTTTCATCATTATGATGCTATGTTTTACTCGGTCTTGTGTAGTTTGAGACCAATATGCTGAGAGGAAGGCACGGTAAAATTCTCCTTCACTGTGACAATCGTGAATGACCGATCGCATTCTTACGGCTGGTTCATTCTCTAAATAGCCACACATAAATTCTAATCTGTGCTCTAATGACCAGTTGGGAGGAAAACAATGAGAGAATTGATGGAGCCACGCTTGTGGATGAATGTCGTTGCCGGAATTCTTAAATGTTTTGAATTTATGTGCAGTAATGGACAGCTTATAGTCGAAATCATGATGTCGGTGAGTCGTATATCGGTCATTGTTACGTCGTTTCGGCGGTTCCATTTCAAAATTCGGTGCACCTTGCCAATTTCTTTCATAATTTCCGAAATGCGCTGTGTTATTATTTTGTGGCTGTTCCGTGGTTCTATGTCCCTCTTCGCGTATTGGGGCGCGAGTGTCCTCTGAAATACGTAATTCTTGTATTACCTGTGTCAGCTGATCTTGTACTTCCCGGATTTCTCTTTGGTGTTGCGTATTAATTTGATTCTGATTTTGTTTGAATTTCCTAATTTGTTCGCACTCTTCTGTGTCATTAAAGACTACCGGTTTTGTGTCATTCAGATTATCATCTACCTTCGTAGATAAATTATTTAGCTGATCCGAAAGTTCAACTACTTTCTCTGATAATGAACTAATTTCCTCCATGTGTCTTTCTGAACCAATTTTCAGAGTATCTACTGTGTTCTTTAAGTTTTCCTAAGTTTTTGCAAGTTGCGTAACCGAATCGGCAGATGCAACTGAGTCAATTTTAGCTTGCAAGGTCTCATGATTTTCATGAACAATAGTTTGCAGTTCTTTTATGGCTGCTTCGTGATTCTGTAATGCATTTTCATGCCGCGAAAAAATAGGTTGAAAATGCTCACAAATTTGTGTTTTTACGTCATTACAGACTTTTTGACATTTCGATTCAATGTTATGTAACTCAGTAGTTAAATCTTCACGTGTTTGTTCAAGCTTATATTCCACTGAGTCTAACTTTTGAAGCTTTTGTTCCACTGCGTCTAACTGTTGCTGTGTTTGCCTCTGGTGTTGTTCCATTGTGTCTAACTTTTGAAGATTTTCTTCCATTGTGTCTAACTTTTGAAGATTTTGTTCCATTGTGTCTAACTGTTGCTGTGTTTGTCTCTGATTTTGTTTCATTTGCTGCATTAATTGCAGTAATAATGTATTAGTGTCTGGAATCTGTTCCTCTATGCATTTCGGCAGTGCATTTGCACTGGCAGCATTCACATTTTGACAAGCAGAAAATGTGTTTTGACTTATTTGAGAAAACGGTGAGGCCCCAAAACCTGAATCTACAGTATTTGCAATACTGTGTCCTGTCATTTCGGATTCCTTAGGCGAGCTGTTGCCGACCTATCGATCGATAATGCTTCCCTGTTCACTAATTGTTTCACTGTCTAGGCCATTATTTGCCGCCCGCTCCATTTCCCTATGCACAATTACCAAATTACTACTTTGAATGTCTGTTAATTCATTACACAGTGGTGCTTGTAAGCTACGCTCGTCGTCACTATTATTTCTCTGTTTACTTTGGAGCCTAGTGTTACGTTTTTCACACGCCATTATTGTCACAATATTTCACACGATAACACAGAAAAGCACAATTTGATGAGGAAAAATAAGAAAACACATTAACATAGCACTGAAAATAGTTAATTGCAAGCGCAGCTGCGAAATACTTGGTGCAAATCTACATGCATGCCACAACTGATTTACTGTACAACAATGAAAGACTGCAACTACAAAGGAGATTCTCTCTACAATTACGCGCTAGCAATAAACAATAGCTACACTAATTACACAAACTACAAGAAAAAAATCAGAAGATTCCAGTGAGGTATCCTCGGCTAAGGGTCGACATATGAAACGTCCCCTTTAAACAATTATACATAACTGTGCTTATCCTGACACACAATATTTTTAGCGCAACGCAATCTGACTTTCAAAAATCCCTGCAAAAGAATGGCCCTGACTAACATTAACTTATACCTTTCACAAATCACTTACCTCACCAAAAATCTTCGTTACTCGAACTACTGCAAAACAGCGAGCGCCACTACTGCCAGCTAAATAAAAGATTCAAACTACGGAAGGCACTAACTACTGATTGGCATAGTTAGGAAATGAAAGATTTTGATAGAGAACAAACAATGTATTTACCTTAATAGTCATCAAAAGTCATAATATATATAGGAGTTCATAACATCCATTCTTACAAATATCAAAACTCCGCCATTTCTCTCCCCACATCCACCACTGCTGGCGGCTCACCTCCAACTGCGCAACGCTACACGCTGTTAACATCCAGCTGCCCAACACTACAATGGCGAGTATTACAACAATGCCAACCAGCCACAGACTGCACACAGCACAACCAGTGATTTTCATACAGAGCGCTACGTAACGTTGCCAATAAGAAAACATAAACAGCCTACTTACAAATGCTATGAAAAGCTGATCATTAGCATATTACAGCATCTTCTTCCTGTCGGTTAAATTTCGCGTCAGTAGCTCGTCATCTTCGTGGTGTAGCAATTTTAAAGACCAGTAGTGTAGCAGTACACCAAACCTACGTTCTGTAAACAAGCAAGGATTACACAACAGGGTTTCCCGTTCAGAAATCGCATTTGAATTGTGATTATTACTGGGAAGATTATATTTTGCCACTTGTAAGAGTTAGAAACGTCTGTTAGCACGTTTCGGAATTCGACAGCGATAGGATCGTCGCCCGTTGAGACTGCTGCTTGTATTGGTGGGGATCCCACGACTGTCATACGGAATGGATAGATTCGGGTAGACCGTTGGTTGAATTTGGTTGGAATCCCCCTTAGTATCGCATCACCACGCAAGAATCTCAGACGTCCCACGTGACTAGCGCTCAAGAGAATAGAAATTTTGTTCCCCAGAACGTACAAAAACGCACAGGCGCTGTGCTCATGGAGTCAGGAAATATGTTTGTTCACGCAGCAGGACAAGTATCCACAAAGACAAACCGACGACTTTAGGAGCACCACCGACTATGAGCAGTCGTTCATTGTTGTAGCTTCCCTCAGTACGGAAGCAGCGGGAGGCGGGCCAGCAAGGGTGCGTCCAAAGACCACAGTGCGCGCAGCATCACGATGGACGTGTGTGGAGATTCCGAAGAGGAAGAATGTCAAATCAAACACCTTTCAGCCGTCTAATTTCTAAATTGTTACTTTATCTGGCTTCAGTTTCGGCGATGGCGATGAATATGCAAACTTTTGGAAGAAAAGGGGCTCAGAATGTGTTCTTGTCTGGTCTTCAGTCCTGAGACTGGTTTGATGCAGCTCTCCATGCTACTCTATCCTGTGCAAGCTTCTTCATCTCCCAGTACTTACTGCAACCTACATCCTTCTGAATCTGTTTAGTGTACTCATCTCTTGGTCTCCCTCTACGATTTTTACCCTCCACGCTTCCCTCCAATACTAAACTGGTGATCCCTTGATGCCTCAGAACATGTCCTACCAACCGAACCCTTCTTCTAGTCAAGTTGTGGCACAAACTCTTCTTCTCCCCAATTCTATTCAATACCTCCTCATTAGTTATGTGATCTACCCATCTAATCTTCAGCATTCTTCTGTAGCACCACATTTCGGAAGCTTTTATTCTCTTCTTGTCTGAACAATTTATCGTCCATGTTTCACTTCCATACATGGCTACACTCCATACAAATACTTTCAGAAACGACTTCCTGACACTTAAATCTATACTCGATGTTAACAAATTTCTCTTCTTCAGAAACGCTTTCCTTGCCATTGCCAGTCTACATTTTATATCCTCTCTACTTCGACCATCATCAGTTATTTTGCCCCCCAAATAGCAAAACTCATTTACTACTTTAAGTGTCTCATTTCCTAATCTAATTCCCTCAGCATCACCCGACTTAATTCGACTACATTCCATTATCCTCATTTTGCTTTTGTCGATATTCATCTTATATCCTCATTTCAAGACACTGTCCATTCCGTTCAAATGCTCTTCCAAGACCGTTGCTGTGTCTGGCAGAATTACAATGTCATCGGCGAACCTTAAAGTTTTTATTTCTTCTCCATGTATTTTAACACCTACTCCGAATTTTTCTTATGTTTCCTTTACTGCTTGCTCAATATACAGATTGAATAACATTGAGGAGAGGCTACAACCCTGTCTCACTCCCTTCCCTACTACTGCTAACCTTTCATGTCCCCCGACTCTTATAACTGCCATCTGGTTTCTGTACAAATTGTAAATAGCCTTTCGCTCCCTGTATTTTACCCCTGACACCTTCAGAATTTGAAAGAGGTTATTCCAGTCAACATTGTCAAAAGCTTTCTCTAAGTCTACTAATGCTAGAAACGTAGGTTTGCCTTTCCTTATTCTATTTTCTAAGATAAGTGGTAGGGTCAGTATTGCCTCACGTGTTCCAAAATTTCTGTGGAATCCAAACTGATCTTCCCCGAGGTCGGCTTCTACCAGTTTTTCCATTCGTCTGTCAAGAATTCGTGTTAGTATTTTGCAGCCGTGGCTTATTAAACTGATAGTTCAGTAATTTTCACATCTGTCAACACCTGCTTTCTTTGGGATTGGAATTATTATATTCTTCTTGAAGTCTGATAGTATTTTGCCTGTCTCATACATCTTGCTCACCAGATGGTAGAGTTTTGACAGGGCTGGCTCTCCCAAGGCTATCAGTAGTTCTAATGGAATGTTGTCTATTCCCGCGGCCTTGTTTCGGCTTAGGTCTTTCAGTGCTCTGTCAAACTTTTCACGCAGTATCATATCTCCCGTTTCGTCTTCATCTACATCCTCTTCCATTTCCATAATATTGCCCTGAAGTACATCGCCCTTGTATAGACTCTCTACATACTCCTTCCACCTTTCTGATTTCCCATATCAACGTCACAGTGGCAGAGTCAGTTAAATGAAGCTCATGCGGTGAAATAAGCATCGTTTTCGTAACTACTGAGGATCAATTCTTTTTTTTTTTTAATGAGAAAATTGCCGCCAAGTAGCATCGTCGAACGGAGTCCACTCTAAACTCTACGCAAGTGCGGAATTGCCTTCAGAAATGATTCAGTTATTAAAATTAAAGAACTTCTAGCGCCAAATTATTTTCTCCATATTCTCGACCAGTTTCAGAATTCGTATAAGTAAAATGCAAAGTTTTGTTAATATTACTTACCACAATCCTGAAAGTTTAGGTCATGGTTAATGACAATTTGTTTGAGAAAAGTAGTCTATCTTGACACACGAAACGTAGATGTAGAAGGGCATAACAAGCCATGGATTATTTTTCCAGGTAGTTTAATATCTTCACCCAATTTTCCTCGAAAACAGAATTGTTCAATCTAGTATTAATCACCATTTGGTAATTGCAATGAAAGTACTCCTGCAAATCTTAAAATGTGTTAGTGTCATATGAGTAATGTTAACTTCGCATTTTACTGATATAACGAACCATTTGCAACTATTGCCAGTAGAGTAACTTCAAACTAACACTTGAGAAAAATTATCTTTGATCATCTGTTTTCAGCAAAAATGTTGCATCTGTCATGTACGCAGAAACCAAATGAGAAGTTACATTTAGCGTTAGGTGTGACTAATGACTTCCCTGATGTCTCACGGTAAGTAAGTCAGATAGGCCCCAGTCTCTCTCGCTAATGAGATTGAAAATGTCGAAAGCATGTTTGGATTTTAGATTCAATAATTTTTACTAATAAATGAACAGTACTTGGAAAACTTCATACACACTGTTGTAGTTCTTCAATGATATTAGTAATTGGTTGACAATATGCAGGATAATCTTTGGCGTTAGACATTTAAGTCTTTAATTTTGACAACTGAATCATTTATGAAGGCAATTCCCTACTTGCATCGAATTTAACGTGGACTCCATACCATGCTTCTACTTGGATGTAATTTTCGCATTATTTTTTTAAATTGACTCTCGGTAACTTCGAACATAGGACCTCTGTCACTGCATAACCTCCTTTAACTGACTTTTTCTTTTTTTTAATATGCATACATCAATACTACTATTATCTTTTATTTCCAAAGTAGTGTTGTTATCATTAAATGTGCTTTGTAACAGTACAAAACATTCTAATTTCAGGCTGATTACTTTCATCTCAGTTTCACAATACAAACACTAATACCTATTTGAGGCAATGCTTGAAGAATATAAACAGTTTGCTGTTAAAACAAATATCAATGCTTTTGTTGCAAACAGTAAACCATTATGGGCCACTTTAGGTAATGTTAAAATTTCACATTTGTTGCTTTGTTTACACTCAAAACAATTTTATTTGGATTAAGAATATGTAATACCCAACATGTTTTACACACAGTTCAGAAATATGAAACATATAAAATGTGACAACTACTGCAAATTGAACTAATTTTGAAACACTTAATGCACATGTACCTTTAAATACAGTTTATTTCTGTAACAACTGAAGCACTGTTTTTAAGTTTCTTCCCTAAAAAAAAACAACAATATACACATGTACTATAAGGAATCTGAGCCACTGTGTCATTGATAAAACTAGCTCTCAAGTGCATCAGTTTCAAAGCTTATTGTAAGCTCTTTTTTCCCAGAAGTTGTCATATTCACATTATCAAAGAAAATAAACATATCAATAGCTTCTAAAATTGCAGTGAATATACCAATTGGGGACATAGAGAGCTGCTCCTTTAATTCGTCTGCAAAAATGGCTACCGCAATTTAGTGTCTCGAACGATCACAAAAGTCGATAAGCGGTCTCTGTCGTCTTCGATACAGCACGTACACATCATAATGATTCTACCAGCGTGCATTAAGAGCCACCCGTAGAAATACGGGCTCCACATTGAACTTGTGACGTCACACTAGTCGGCTTGCCCGCTATATTTGCAGTCGCTCGGCTCGATGCAGTTCCCACGGGAAATAAATATGTCAATGTCTTAATTTTGTCGTGTGCTATCAAGAGCTTGCATGTGTTTAAATGCGCGTCAAAAAATATTAAACTTGTCTTAATTAGTTACTCGCTCCCCGCCGGTAACGGCTGCTGGCGCTCTTTGGTTGGCTGGCTGATTTGGGTGAGGGGTTCAAACAGCGAGTTCGTCGGTCCCATCGAATTAGGGAAGGAAGTCGGCCGTGCCATTTCAAAGGAACCAACCCGGCATATGCCTGAAGCTATTTAGGGAAATCACGGAAAACCTAAATCAGAACGGCCGGAAGCGGGTTTGAACCGTCGTCCTTCCAAATGCGAGTCGAGTGTGCTAACCATTGCGCCACCTCCCTCGGTCTGGTACTCTTTAATACCTGCATTGTCACGTACTGTGACGAACGCGCCAATGCCTGCCTTTCTTGTGAGCCTCGTCTTTACATTTGTGACGTATTTAGGCCGGAGGCAGTGCCTTATCTTCGAGGTCTCCGTGGCGCTATCTTTCAACAAAATAACGCAATACTGCATGTTGCCTTCGCCGTTGTTACCTACTTTGATATGGAAAGCGTTCGACTGTTGCCTGGTCATCACATTTTCCAAATCTCTCACCCACCAAAAATATCTGCATTAGTGAACAATGGACCAGCCATAAATACTTTAAAAAAAAAATAAAGAAAAAGAAACCCTCTTTGCAATACCATAACTGGTTGCGAGCTACCACGTTCATCTTCAGGTATCTAACATTTCCAATTACATTGATGTTCTGTTAGCAGCATGCCGTCCGTCCCCGGTAGCTGAGTGGTCAGCGCGACAGAATGACAATCCTAAGGGCCCGGGTTCGATTCCCGGCTGGGTCGGAGATTCTCAGCTCCAGGACTGTGTGTTGTGTTGTCCTAATCATCATCACTTCATCCCCATCGACGCGCAAGTCTCCGAAGTGGCGTCAAATCTAAAGACTTGCACCAGGCGAACGGTCTACCCGACGGGAGGCCCTCGTCACACGACATTATTTTAGCAGCATGTCGTCTGCTCTTGCACTGCACAATATTTGAAAGTTTAGAGTCACGTTGTTATGTTAATAAAAACATGCTAATGTGCCCATATTTATTTAGATATAAGATGAAATCGTTTCGTAAACTTACATATCTTCCAGCACATGGAGATCAGTTTTGTTGTGATCCTTATGATTATTCATGGCGAGGTATACGCTTTTGCATTGAAAACAGCATACTTATTGTAAATGAATCATTGTGGCACACTTCATAATTTTCTTAACGTCAATTAGTGCGTCACACATGTGCTTTACACTGATATTTTTGTTTACAATGAAAAGTGTGCCCACTAAGCAAAGATATAAAGGTATCTTTCATTTCCTATTGAGGAAAGATGCAAACTAAGCAAAGAAGTTGTTTGGAATGTCCTACATTCAAAATGTTAATAACAGAAAAAGATTTTAGTCTAAGAGTGAACTTATTGTTAAAGCACTATATAGTAAGTTGTTTTTATTTTTTTATAGTTCTGTAATAATAACTTCACTCTTAAACTACAAGGCAAGGCAAGGCAAGTTTTTTCATATTTTTTTATAGTCCTTTAATAATATGTTCACTCATAGACTAAAAGCATTTTTCTGTTAACATATTGCATGTCGGACATGCCACACATCTTCTTTGTTTAGCTTACATCTTTCATCAATATGGAATGAATCATAGTTTTATATCTTTGCTTAATGGAAAAAAATTGAGTTTAAGGAGACGAGGTTATCTATGCCTGTCGGTCATCTTAGAGAGTCTTAGAAGAGTGTCCATCTGTTAAAGCCACTTGTTAAACCTACTCTTTACCGTTAATGTGTTAAATTGACAACCAGTTCTGAGTACGTACTTTGAAACAATACACTTTCGTAAATGAATACTCATCATCAGACAGTTGAAAACATGATTTTTAACGCCAGTCCCAGTCGTCGGACATGGTGTACATTGCGGCAAAACAACGGAATGTTTATCCTTCTAAGTGAGATCGAAGAGCAGCACTGCAGTACGAACACTTCACCAAGATTCACCAATATGGTGGAGGCAGGCTCCAGTTCTTCGTCGTAAGGGCGTCTCCCTGTATTCTAGCCTCCTTGGAGTGTAAAGCATATATGTGATGCTCTCACTAACATCAAGAACGCTGTGAAGTTTGGCACAGTGATTTATTTACAGTGTGTGTGATGTCTGCAATGCAGCAGCGAACACGTCACCTTGGATAACGATAAGGACCGCAACAAAACTAATCCCCATCCACTGGAACACAATGAAGTTTATAAAACTATTTCACCTTATATGTAAATAAAAGCAGGCACGTTAGCATGTTTATATTAACAAAGCGACATATACAGTGATTCTAAATCCATAAGTATTATGAAAATTGATGTGTGTGTGTGTGTGTGTATGTTTATGTATGTATGTACGTTCCACATCTCTTCCTAAACCACTGGAACGATATCAACCAACTTGGTACACGTATACCCTACTGTCAGGCAACAACCGCTTTGGTGATAAGAACCACCTACCTATCAAAGGTGTGGGGTTGGGTCTGAAATAGAAGTGTAGGCCGCCACGAGCGAAATCCCAGACTTCATTCACCCACTATTTGACAATGAGAGCACTTAGTGACATGCAACAAACTTCACACATAATTTCAAAAAATGGTTCAAATGGCTCTGAGCACTACGGGACCTAACATCTGTGGTCATCAGTCCCCTAGAACTTAGAACTACATAAACCTAACTAACCTAAAGACGTCACACACATCCATGCCCGAGGCAGGATTCGAACCTGCGACCGTAGCGGTCACGCGGTTCCATACTGAAGCGCCTAGAACCGCACGGCCACAACGGCCGGCTACACATAATTTCAAATTTTTACGAATTTTTTATCAGTAATAACCTCTTCAAAATTATGAAAGGAAACGAGTTTATCGCTTACTACTTTTCCGCTTTTCATGCAGTAAAACTACCGCCTGAGCCATGACGTTATAATTTATTATTTCTTTCCTGGTAACTGTGTTCGCGACACATGCAAATAGTATGCACATATAGCACCGAATGCAACTGCAAAATTATATATCTGTACGACAAAGAGATATGACGTCATAAAGACTGAAATGCGTGAAAAACTGGCGTATCGTGCATGACGTTTAAATTTTTTACTTCGTTGGTGGTAACTCTATTTGGAACAAATTATGCAGACAGTATCCACATATGCCGATGAAGGTACCTACAAAATTATATCATTGTACGACACTTAGTTCAGGAGATATGACGTCATAAACATTAAGCACAACGCCAGACAGTGCGTGGTTCGGAGGTGAACGCACAGCTACAAAAAAATGCCAGGGAAACGCAGGGTTTCTCTTCTAGTATTCAAATATTCCTAGCAGTGCAGGAGCAGACGATACGCTGCTAACCAAACATCAATGCTATTAGAAACGTTAGGCATTTGAAGATGAGCATGGTATTGAAAAAAAGCAATTTACAAATATTTAGGCTGATTGCGTTACTCAATAACTGCCTACTACAGTTACGTGATGGCGAGAGACTGGGACGCCCACAACCGCTAGCCGCTACAATTGATGAGCTGCGGCATAGAGCCGAAGCAGCATGGGACGACGCAGCCGTGTATTTCATACTATCTCAGATCGCATTGATTTCCAGCCGGCCAAGAGCCGTGGTTGCTGCAAGAGGTGGAAGCTGTAGCCCAAACCATTACGAAGTTAATGATGTATTCTTCCTATTGTATAATGCACGACGCTAGAAGTAAAACAGTCATTTGCGATTGTTCTTGGTGTTGTTGCTTCATTCCGTTCTTGAGAACCTAAATAAGTGAGGAATTTTATGCACGAAATTCACTGCATGGTACTGGGTTTTTATAATTAAAGTGCAGCTTCTCACGGAGGTCTAGTGTGGGCTGTAATTATTGACTGACACCAAAACTTGGTAGATATTCTAATGTGTTAATGCGGAACCGATTTACATTGAAAAAAATTAGGTCCAATTTTAGCCACCAGGAACATATCTGGCACTGTAAACGCAAGAAAGACGTATAAAGGGTGATTTTTTGCACCGTGTGCAAACTCTAGAGACTGATCGATGAGAGGATACAGAACAAAAAAGGTCTAATGAACTTAAGTCCGGGAATGTATGGTTTCCATGCTAGAGACCACTTATTCAGTCATACATTGTTACAGAGACTGCGGTGCAATACGCGCTGTACCACGCAGCCACAGTTACAGTATGTGTTGAAAATGGTTTCCATGTGCCTCAACGCAAGCGTGTACGCGCCGTAGCATTTCTATCTCACACGTTAATATCGGCCAGGCTGCATCCGAACAGTATCAAAGGCAGCATGAATATCCAGCGCCAGTATCTCCACATCTGGAATGGGCTCTGCATACACAATACTTTTGAGATGGCCCCATAACCAGAATTAGCATTGGTTGAGATCCGGTGAACGAGCAGCCCATGGAACTGGACACCCTATTCCGATCCATCGACCTGGGCGATGAGATGCGACTGAGATGCGTCCGGACGTTAAAGATGAAGTGGGCTGGAACACCGTCATGTAGCGGCCACATAACCCTTCGATCATCAGCACTTCTTCCAGCAGGGGAGGCAAAGTCACCCACAAGAAACGCCGATAGTTCCGGCCTGTTAGGCGACGTGGAAGGAACACTAGTTCCAAAATACGGTCGCCAATTATCTCGGCCCACACATTTCGGCTGCACCGATGCTGGTGATTCGCTGTTACCATACCATGGCGATTCTGCATTTTGTGCCACAGATGACTGCGTGAAAGTTGAAGATACCACTCCACGTAAATGTGACCTTATCTTTGAATAGGATGGATGACAGAAATCCTGGAATCGTGGTTGCCTGGTGAAGAAACTAGTGACAAAACTGCTCCGGATGTGCAAAGCCTGTCGCTAGTAAGCTCAAAATGGTGCAAATGGCTCTAAGCACTATAGGACTTAACTTCTGAGGTCATCAGTCCCCTAGACTTAGAACTACTTAAACCTAACTAACCTAAGGACATCACACACATCCATGCCCGAGGTAGGATTCGAACCTGCGACGTAGCAGCCGCGTGGTTCCGGATTGAAGCGCCTAGAACCGCTCGACCACAGCGGCGGGCGGCTAGTAAACGCCGCACACACTGTAAGTGATAAGGGTAGTAACAATTGTCATGGAGAATCCTCCACACGGTCGTCTTGCTTACCCTGTACTGGTGAGCCAACTGCCTGGTACTGAAACGGCGATCGCCTTCCACAGTGTTAATCACATTTTCCTCCACGTCCTTCATGATTTCTGCTTCCTGAAACGACGCTGTCCCAGACAATCGACGAAACACTGTTGCGAACATTGAATGCTGTGGTTGTTGTCGGCGGGAATAGGTCCCCTAATATTCTAATATCAACATGGATTCCGTAAACAGTGATCGTGTGAGACCCAACTCGCTTTATTTGTTCACGAGACCCAGAAAATATTAGATACCGGCTCCCAGGTAGATGCTATTTTTCTTGACTTCCGGAAGGCGTTCGATACAGTTCCGCACTGTCGCCTGATAAACAAAGTAAGAGCCTACGGGATATCAGACCAGCTGTGTGGCTGGATTGAAGAGTTTTTAACAAACAGAACACAGCATGTTGTTATCAATGGAGAGACGTCTACAGACGTTAAAGTAACCTCTGGCGTGCCACAGGGGAGTGTTATGGGACCATTGCTTTTCACAATATATATAAATGACCTAGTAGATAGTGTCGGAAGTTCCATGCGGCTTTTCGCGGATGATGCTGTAGTATACAGAGAAGTTGCAGCGTTAGAAAATTGTAGCGAAATGCAGGAAGATCTGCAGCGGATAGGCACTTGGTGCAGGGAGTGGCAACTGACCCTTAACATACACAAATGTAATGTGTTGCGAATACATAGAAAGAAGGATCCTTTATTGTATGATTATATGATAGCGGAACAAACACTGGTAGCAGTTACTTCTGTAAAATATCTGGGAGTATGCGTGCGGAACGATTTGAAGTGGAATGATCATATAAAATTAATTGTTGGTAAGGCGGGTACCAGGTTGAGATTCATTGGGAGAGTGCTTAGAAAATGTAGTCCATCAACAAAGGAGGTGGCTTACAAAACACTCGTTCGACCTATTCTTGAGTATTGCTCATCAGTGTGGGATCCGTACCAGATCGGGTTGACGAAGGAGATAGAGAAGATCCAAAGAAGAGCGGCGCGTTTCGTCACAGGGTTATTTGGTAACCGTGATAGCGTTACGGAGATGTTCAATACACTCAAGTGGCAGACTCTGCAAGAGAGGCGCTCTGCATCGCGGTGTAGCTTGCTCGCCAGGTTTCGAGAGGGTGCGTTTCTGGATGAGGTATCGAATATATTGCTTCCCCCCACTTATACCTCCCGAGGAGATCACGAATGTAAAATTAGAGAGATTAGAGCGCGCACGGAGGCTTTCAGACAGTCGTTCTTCCCGCGAACCATACGCGACTGGAACAGGAAAGGGAGGTAATGACAGTGGCACGTAAAGTGCCCTCCGCCACACACCGTTGGGTGGCTTGCGGAGTATAAATGTAGATGTAGATGTAGATACAACCTTGCAGCCTGCCACCCGTTGCCGTTTGCCTTTCCGTAAGTAAACATTATGTGGGCAAGCTCTCGATATGAATACGGAACTATTGTGTACAAGGCTGTATCACATCCACTACAAGGCGAGTCAACAAGACAAGTGAATCGGACATAACATTACCAATTACTATGGCAGAAGAGGGGGCTAGGGTATGACGTACCACCCTCTAGGAGGAAACCGTTCATACTGTAACTCTAGCCTCGTGGTGTAGCGCGTATTAGATTGCAGTCTCTGTAACAAAGTATGACTGAATATATGGTCTCTAGCATGCAGAGCTTATTTGTTCCCTATCCTCTCATCGATCAGTCCCTGGAATCTGTACACGGTCGAAAAAAAAAATCACTTGTACAAATGTTTCCACGTGTAGTAGAGTAGGAGTGAGTCGTGGGGAGGAAAGGTCAGGCAAGTGAGAAAGTCATTGCGTTGACGTTATTAACTGCCGCTTACACTATGAGCACCAAAAGACATTGACGAGATACCGTACAGTGCCAGATTTGCACCTGGTGGCCAGAATTGGAACTAATTTTTTTCTACGTAAATCGGTGCCGCATTAGAGCATTAGAATATGTACAAGTTACGCAGACGTACGATAGCTACATACCATCTGTGAATAGCTGCATTTTAATTATAATCTGCTTATTCTAGTGTGATCTACAATTCTCGAGACATGGTACTCATCTACAGATCGTTTCGATTCGAACTCCCCTTAGCCGGTGTTGTTACCGGGACTGCTTCTAGCCGTGCCCCCCGTCTCGTTACCGAGTGCTGTCGACGGCCGCGGATCCCGCGAAGTGCGGCTCGCGGTTCCCCTTCGCCTCGCAGCCAGGTATTTTAATAAACAGGGCCTTTGTCGCCGGAGTCAATACGGCGCCGGCGAGACGTCTCGCTGACATCAATGGCTGTGCTGACCCCGAGCCCCGTATTGTGCGCCTGTCACGCCGCAAGATTTTAATAAACGCCCGGCGCGCCGTTAAAATGTTTTCTTTCGGCGCCCGAGCACGCACTCGTGACCTCGGCAGCTCCTCGACGAGCCCCACTCGGCGACAGTCGACAGTCGACAGTCGTCGCTCGGAGAGCGGAGTCGACAGCGGTTGGCGGTTACGCGTCCAGAAGCGGGAGCTGATGAGCTTCACGCTCCCCTGTTGTGTCTGTGCTGCCTTCCGGCCGTGGAGGGCGAACGGCACCAATATGGTTAGAATGGCGAAATGACACAGTCCAAAATTTCTGAGACAGTATCGCAACACATTCATGTCTCGAGTCAGAACTCCATAGTAGATGGATAACAACACATCTACATCTGCAGGGTGAACATTAATAAAACCGAAAAAATGCAGAGACGGATTTCTGACTGGAAATGGAGGGGAAAAGGTCCTATGAACATATATCGTTATCACGGTAGATTGCGCTGACGAATTACAGTTCCTCTGACCACCCACCGTGTGTTCCCTTTGTGTTGCAGGTGACAGGGGTAGTAGCGGTTGTCATGCAGGATACATACGAGGGTCACTCCAAAAGAAATGCACACTATTTTTTTTTAATCCGTCTTTCATTCTACATGTTTGAAAGTTTTACAGTGTGTAGATACATCCTTTAGCAACAATATTTTCATTTCTCAACATAATTTCCATCTCTCTAAACTCCCTTACGCCATCTTGGAACCAGCACCTGTATAACCGCACAGTAAAATTCTGGACCAACCTGTTGGAGCCACTGTTGAGCAGCGTGCACAAGGGAGTCATCATCTTCAAACTTTGTTCCACGAAGAGAGTCTTTCAGTTTCCCAAAGAGATAATAGTCACATGGAGCCAGGTCAGGACTGTAAGGCGGGTGTTTCAGTGTTGTCCATCCGAGTTTTTTGATCGCTTCCATGGCTTTTTGACTGACATGTGGCCGTGCATTGTCGCGCAACAGCAAGACATCCTGCTTTTGCCGATGGGGTCGAACACGACTCAGTCGAGCTTGCTTGAAGTTTCTTCAGTGTCGTCACATATGCATCGGAATTTATGGTGGTTCCACTTGGCATGATATCCACAAGCAAGAGTCCTTCGGAAGCGAAAAACACCGTAGCCATAACTTTTCCAGCAGAAGGTGTGGTTTTGAGTTTTTTTTCTTGGGTGTATTTGCATGATGCCACTCTATTGATTGCCTCTTCGTCTCTGGTGAAAAACGATGGAGCCATGTTTCATCACCTGTCATAATTCTTCCAAGAAATTCATCTCCACCATTCTCGTACTGTTCCAAAAGTTCGCTGCATACCGTTTTTCTTGTTTCTTTGTGAGCCACTGTCAACATCCTGGGAACCCACCTGGCACAAACCTTTTTTAACGCCGACACTTTCAGTATTCTGCAAACACTTCCTTCCCCTGTCCCAACGTAGTGTGACAATTCGTTCGCTGTGATGCGTCTGTCAGCAGTCACCAATTCGTTAACTCTCTGCTCATTGTCTGGAGGGTGTGCAGTACGAGGCCTGCCGCTGCGAGGACAATCCTCAACATTGCCGTGCCCGCTTTCATCACGTAACCTACTTGCCCACCGACTAACTGTACTGCGATCGACAGCAGCATCTCCATACACCTTTTTCAACCTCTTGTGGGTGTTCCCCACTGTCTCGTTTTCACAGCACAGGAATTCTACGACAGCACGTTGCTTCTGACGAACATCAAGTGTAGCAGCCATCTTGAAGAGATGCTGTGACGGCACCATTGACGGGAACAGGTTGAACTAAGTTTGAAAACAAGCGGGAAAGATGTATCTACAAGCTGTAAAACTCTCACACATGTAGAACGAAAACTTTATTTTTACAAAAATAGTGTGCATTTCTTTTGGAGTGACCGTCGTATAATCGTACATTGGCTTACACATGTTGGTGGACCACTTGCCTGGGGCTTGTACTAGGGTTCATCTCAGTATTCTGTACAGCCCGGTCCTCCACATCTGGTGTATGCACAATCCGCCGCCTCCCTACACGTTCGTCTGTCTGAAAGGACCCATGATCACACAACCGCCCAAAAAAGGCTTGAAATGTTGTGTGATATGGTTGGAGCCCGTGAGGTTACTTGTTTTGGTATAGCTATGATGCCTCTCGACTGCTTCCATTTGCTTGCTCTGCGTCAGTTACACAGCCTGCAACACACAGGGAGCACCTGGCACGTGGCCAGAGGAACCGCCATGCAAATGGTTCAAGTGGCTCTGAGCACTATGAGACTTAACATCTGAGGTCATCAGTCCCCTAGACTTATAACTACTTAAACCTAACCAACCTAAGGACATCACACACATCCATGGGCGAGGCAGGATTCGAACCTGCGACCGCAGCAGCAGCGCGGTTCCAGAGTGAAGCGCCTAGAACCGCTCGGTCACAGTGGCCGGCCAACTGCCATTCGTCAGCGCCCTCTATCGTGGCAACGATGCATTTCCGGACACATCTCTAATGGACTTTTCTTCCTCAATTTCCAGTCAGTAATCCGTCCCTGCAGTTTGCTGGCTTTCTTCATGTTCGCCCTGTATAACTGCACTCCGCAAGCCACCGCATTGTGTGTGGTGGATAGTACTTGTGCACCACTGTCGTTTCCCCCTAACCTGCTCCAGCCGCACATTGTGCGCGGCAAGAAATCTATTGGTAAGTCTCCTACTGAGCTCGAATCGCTGTGGTGTTACCTTCCGGCTCTTTCCACGAAATACAAAGTAACCCAAAAGTCTGTTACATCTACATGATTACTCTGCAATTCATAATAAAATGCCTGGCAGAGGGTTCATCGAACCACATTGAAGCTGTTTCCCTACCGTTCCGAATCTCAAACGGCGCACGGGAAAAACGAGCACATAAATTTTTCTGAACGAGCTCTGATTCCTCCTTATTTTATCATGATGATCGTTTCTCACTGCGTAGGTGGGAGCCAACAGAATATTTTCGCTGTCGGAGGAGAAAGCTGGAGATCGAAATTTCAGAAGTAGATCCTGCTGCAACGAAAAACGCCTTTGTTTTAATGATTACCATCGCAATTCAAGTATCACGCGAATAAACTACAAATTATTTCGTACAGCTGCGAATCGTCAACGATGTCTGTTCTTTCAGAGATCTATGCCTCTTACTTATACAGGGTGACCCAAAAGCACATTAACTTTTGAAAACTCATTACTTTAAGGAATAATGTAGGTAGAGACATGCTTGAAATGACATCGGGTTTTCTGAAACAAAAGGAAGTGGACAAAATGACCAAAGGAGGGTGCTTAATATGATACAAAAGCAATAATTAGCATAACAATTGATTTTTAGTAAAGGCTATGTTATTTATAACATATGATCAACATGTTGGCTGTCATTCATCAATACCTGTAGTCGAGGGACAATGTTGTGAACAACACTGTACAGCATACCAGTAGGTACAATGACAAATAGACATCGGATATTATCTTTTGCCGGCCGGGGTGGCCGAACGGTTCTAGGCGCTACAGTTTGGAACCGCGCGACCGCTACGGTCGCAGGTTCGAATCCTGCCTCGGGCATGGATGTGTGTGATGTCCTTAGGTTAGTTAGGTTTAAGTAGTTCTAAGTTCTAGGGGACTGCTGACCTTAGAAGTTAAGCCCCTTAGTGCTCAGAGCCATTTGAACTATTATTATCTTTTAGCATCCCTAATGAGGTCGGACAATCGCGGTGGACTTACCAGCCACCAATAATCACACGCACTGAGGTGTCGGGACCTGAAGGGCCAAGCATGATGGATGGGGCGGCTCAGTACGCGATCCTCACCAAACAACGTGCGCAAGAGATATTTCACACGTGTAGCAATATGGGGTAGAGCGCCATCCTGCATAAAAGACGTACCTTCCAGCAGGTGGTTGTCAGCCAAGCTAGGGGTAATCTGACCCCCTCTCTCACTGCAACTCATTTTATACACAATTCTCATGCGGCGTACTGATGTGCTGCTGTCCAGCGCCATCTGCTCGCCTGTTCTTGCAATCGTTTTTTTGTTTTCATAAAGCCACATGTCGTTTCATGCAAGTGTGTCAATTTTTACCTTTCTACTTACATTATTCCGTGAATTGGTGCACTGATAAATGTTAGCAGAATTTTGGGTAACCCTGTATATGTTAGAGGTTTGGATGTCTGAAAAAAAGGAACATCGATGACGATCCACAGCTGTCCCCGGACGAACCCAAACATCCTATAAGAATGTAGACAACGTGATACATGGAGGTCTGGGAACGTATACCGATAGCGACAGCATAAATTCTTCAATCACTTACCATATTCCAGATTCATATAAAATATAAAAATATAATATAAAAAGTCCTAACTTCACCAGCAATATTTCATGGTAGCTTTCATAAAATCAAACACTTCACAAACTTGAATAACTGTAAGGCTGACACTTGTCAGAAGTATCTCACTGTACTCGAATATATTTCATTGTCCTACAACATAGCAGTCTTGCTGAATTTCTGCAAGTCAGCATGAGTAATTGTTTCACAACACATCTCCTGACATTCACTATCGTGACCAGTAAATGACCCCTGTACAAGCAACATTGTTGAAAGAATCGTACCAGAATTCACCAAACAATTTAGAAATCCTATGAAACCTCACAAGCGTAAATCCCATTATCTTACCAATCAGTGACCTATAAATACTATGGAAGTGTTTATATTCGCAAACAGAATTCCTGCTATTCCATCAATTGAATACAATCATGAAAATTTTTCACATATTACTCACACTTCCAGATTCCTCAACTGACACCATTAAGGAGTCCATTGCAAATGTTAGATGTCTTACGTATAATGTAAAACACGTGCATGTGAGGAATTGCTTAAAAATCACTTACAAATGCAATTCTAGCCTGGAAATTAATTTGCTTTCCTTTTATAGTAACGATGACTTGAGTTTAACGTTTCATCTGCATTGATATCAAATTTCCATCGTACCAAGTACCTGCAGCAAAAATCAGCATTAGTAAAAAAGTAATACTGTCACCCTCCAGAAACTGTATGGTCGTTAGGGTACAGCTAGCCGAGAATCTATTGTATGGGTCTACTACTACAACTTGTTGTGAACCTATTTGAATCTATAGTATGAATCTTCTATTGAAAGGAAAAATGCGGGTTCGAGTCGCAATCGGGCAAAAATTATGATGTCGTTGATAGATAGTTCATCTATGCCTAATACAGCTGATCTCAAATAATTCGCAGTCTGCGAATAAATTTTCAGTGTGTAAGAGGATCTGTTGCCTCATTTAGGAACGTACACTCTCCGAACTTTATCATTTACCTACAACGTGATGCGCAGAGTCTGGTACTGGAGTTTGGTGAGAATATCCGTCACACTTTCGTACTTGCTCAAGTGTTCAAATGTGTATAAATTGCTAAGGGACCAAACTGCTGAGGTCATCGGCCCCTAGACCTACACACTACTTAAACTAACTTAAACTATCTTATGCTAACAAACACACACACACACACACACGCACACACGCACACACTCACACCCATGCCCGAGGGAGGACTCGAACCTCTGGCGGGAGGAGCCGCGCAGTCCGTGACGTGACGCCTCAAACCGCGTATCCACTCAACGCGGCTCGCACTTACTAAACAGATATGTGACGAAAAGCACTGCTCTTCTTTGGATCTTCTCTACTTCCTACATCAATCCTATCCGGTGCAGTATTCAAACTGCGAGCAATACTCGGTCGAACATGGGTTTTGTAAGGTATCTCCTTCGTGCATGGATTACACTTCATGAGCATTGTTCCAACAAATGTCTGGCATGTCTTACTTGCTATTAGTTTCATGTGGTCGTTCCCTTTTAAATCGCTCTGTATACATAGACATCGATGTGACAGCTTGTTGTTCTACAGGCAAAACTGTACGCGCAATACGTAACATTTGCTTATGTTCTACATCTAGGTACGTACTGCGCAAGCCAGCGTACAGTGCATAGCGGAGAATACCAGTGCCACCACTAGTCACTTGCTTTCCTGTTCTACTCACAAATAGAGCTAGGGAGAAGAGACTATCTATAAGCCTCAGCCCACATTTCTCTCATCTTTGCTTCGTGGCACTTAGCTTCGCAGGTCTTTTTTTTCCTAATTGTGATAAGTTCTATGGTACCAAACTGCTGAGGTCATCGGTCCCTAGGCTTACACGCTACTTAATCTAGCTTGAACTAACTTACGCTAAGGAGGGTGGGGGTGTGGGGGGGGTGTGGGGGGGGTGAGGGGGGGGAGCCGCGCGAACCGTGGCAAGACGCCCTTGACCGCACGGCCTCGAATTCCGGTTCTCTAAATTTCCTCAACAGTGCCTCGCTAAAAGAACATCGTCGATCCTCAACGTATTTCACGAAGCGTCTCCATAATACTTGAGTGCTGACCGATCCTACCGGTAACAAATGTAGCGGTACGTCTCTGAACTACTTCGATGCTTTCCTTTAATTCGATCTGGTGGGGTTCCAAAACACTCGAGTAGTACTCAAGAATGGGTCATACTAGTGTTCTATACGCTCTCTCCTTTACAGATGAGCTACACTTACCCAAAATTCTCCCAATAAAATGAAGTCTACTAATTTGACGTGCTCGATTCATTTCACATCGTTTTGCAGCCTTACACCTTGGTAAATCGATGTGACAGTGTCAAGCAACACACTACTAATGCTGTATTCGAACGTTACATGACTGTTTTTCCTACTCGTCCGCATCGCCTCCCATTTGTCTACGTGCTGAGAGTCAGTTGCCAATTCCTGCACCAAGCTTCGAGCCTCCGCTGGTCTTACCGCGTAACCCTAGTAATTCTATAACGTCTCGACTTTTGTGCATATAACAGCATCATCCGCAAACCGCCTCATGGAATTTCCGACATTATCCGTTAGGTCAGTTGTAGTTATTGTAAAAAATAATGGTGTCATAACACTCTCTTGAGGCACACTCGAAGTTACTTACATGTGTGAAGATTTTTCTCCGTTAAGAATGATATATTGCGTTCTGTGTGCTAGGAACTCAATCTTAATCTCAATTACAGAGAAGGCCTGATATTACGTATTCTCGTATTGCGTTCCTTAGGTTACTGTGTGGAACTGTATCAAACGCCCTTGGAAGTGAAGGAACAAGACATCAACTTGAGCGTCGTTCTTAACAGGACGAGACTGAAAGATGTAAAAGTATATTTCGGGAGCATAACAAGGCATGACTATTGAGGGAGTTGTTTTTTATTTATTTATTTAACCTGATCTGATTAGGCCCATCAGGCCCTGCCTTATTCACACATACAGTACCTTTTTTTTTTACATCATAGTTACCTATAAATGACAATTTTAATATGAGACATAGTATTAAAAAGATAGGAGTGTCTGCAGTAACAATGTCAATAAATAAGACGGACTGTGAACTAATAAAGTTAATACTGGCAGCACTTCTATTACTGCTGCTGATGCCACTAATAATGATAATGGTAACAATAATAATAATGACTATAATAACAATAAAGGCATTGTTAGATACAAAAAGAATTTATAGGTGTACAAAATAGATGTTTTCTCATAAAGCTAGTTCTGTGAAAAAGGAAATCTGAGGAGTCTCCAGCAGCTCTGGTTGGAAAAAGGAATGAACAAGGGTAACGAGTGCGTACAGGACAATGGTAATCATTACCGTTGCTTTAGTAGATGTGTCACTAACTGTCTTCTGAAGCTGGAATGTTATTCAGTTTTGTTATATAATACGGGAGGTTTTTCCAAAGTCATGGTGTTTCTGCCATGTTTTTCAGACAACACCTTTCAAATTTTCAAATATGTGTCAATTCCCAAGAGTCCAAACTGCTGAGGTCATCGGTCCCTAGACTTACACATTACTTAAACTAACTTACGCTAAGAACAACACACACACCCATGCCCGAGGGAGGACTCGAACCTCCGGCGGGAGGGGCCGTGCAATCCGTGACATGGCGCCTTAAACCTCGCGGCCATGGTAATCATTATTGTTGCTTTAGTAGATATGTCACTAACTGTCTTCTGAAGCTGGAATGTTATTCAGTTTTCTAATATAATACGGGAGGTTATTCCAAAGTCATGGTGTTTCTGCCATGTTTTTTCAAACAACACCTTTCAAGTTTCAAATGTGTGTGAATTCCCAAGGGACCAAACTGCTGGGGTCATCGGTCCCGACTTACACACTACTAAAACTAACTTACGCTAAGAACAACACACACACCCATGCTCGAGGGAGGACTCGAAACTCCAGCGGGAGGGGCCGCGCCATCCGTAACATGGCGCCTCAAACCTCGCGGCCACTCCGTGCTACCAACAGCTTTAAAGTCGAGGAGAGACATCAGAAACACTGTATGCTGAGAAGGCAGTAGAGAAGACGAAGGGTATTGAAATCTCGGCGCTTGTCTGCACGCAGTCAGGATAGCTGTACTTGCGATGGTGAAATGTGATCAAAGAGTCGATGCTCACAGATATAACGAACACAACCATTCGTAACCAGTTCCAAGCGCCGTGAGCTTTTCTGAGAAAGGCGTTGCTGGATAACATCGCTGTAATCAAAAATTGAAGATATAACTGGTTGCACAAGTTTCTTTTTCAGGTCAAGACAGAAGAACTTTTTATATTTTCTTACGACATGTAGAGATGCTGATGCCTTCTTCCACATTGCAGCAATGTGCTTGGTCCAGTTCAGAGTTTCATCTATTTTTACGCCTTGGCTCTTTTCTGAAATACAGAATTTGTCCCACTTATGGTTAAAGATGGTACGAATTCCCGATAACTTTGGCTAATGAACTTAGAATGACGATTAGATAGGTTGTATGGGTTGAGCTTAAACCCTGTATCCTGCGCCCATTCTGCACACATGTCGGTACTGAGATGCTCGATAGCTGTCTTCAGTTTTGTTGGTATTGCACTTAAATACAAATGGAGCTCATCAGTGTAGGTGTGGTATTTCCTGTAGAACAAAATTGATGACACATCATTTATATACAATGAAAAGAATATAGGACCTAGTACAGAACCCTGGGGAATGCCTAATATATATGCCTGCATTGTGACTTATGGTGTCGGACATGCATTGCTGGTGAAACGTCAGGTGCGAACGAAACCATTGCACTGCACTTGGCGAGAAACTTACGGTGCTAAGTTTGGCAAGTACAGTGCCGAAGCGGCAGTGTCAAAGGCTTTGCTGAAGTCCAAGAAGCGCATGATATTCGTTACTTGAGCATCCATGGCAAGCTTCAGGTCACCTGTTACATTTCTTGTGCTGCGATGTATACGGAAACCTGTTTGGTATTCGTCCAGTAGGTTGTTTCCGATTAGATAGGGTGCTAGCTGGAGGTGGACTATTTATTCTAAGTCTGTGGACAGTGCACGAAGAAGCAAATACGTCGGTAACAGAGGGTGCTGTGACAACGTCCTTTTAGGTAGTACTTTAACTACACCACTGGCCATTAAAATTGCTACACCACGAAGATGACGTGCTACAGATGCTAAATTTAACCGACAGGAAAAAGATGCTGTAATATGCAAATGATTAGCTTCTCAGAGCATTCACACAAGGTTGGCGCCGGCGGCGACACCTACAACGTGCTGATATGAGGAAGGTTTCCAGCCGATTTCTCATACACAAACAGCAGTTGACCTGCGTTGCCTGGTGAAACGTTGTTGTGATGCCTCGTGTAAGGAGGAGAAATGCGTCCAATAACGTTTCCGACTTTGATAAATGTCGGAGTGTAGCCTATCGCGAATGCAGTTTATCGTATCGCGACATTGCTGCTCGCGTTGGTCGAAATCCAATGACTGTTAGCAGAATATGGAATTGGTGGGTTCAGGAGGGTAATACGGAACGCCATGCTGGATCCCAACGGCCTCGTATCACTAGCTGTCGAGATGACACGCGTCTTATCCGCACGGCTGTAACGGATCGTGGAGCCACGTCTCGATCCCTGAGTCAACAGATGGGGACGTTTGCAAGACAACAACCATGTGCACCAACAGTTCGACGACGTTTGCAGTAGCATGGAATATCAGCTCGGAGACCATGGCTGCGGTTACCCTTGCTGCTGCATCACAGACAGGAGCGCCTGCGATGGTGTACTCAACGACGAACCTGGGTGCACGAATGGCAAAACGTCATTTTTTCGGATGAATCCCGGTTCTGTTTACAGCTTCATTATGCTCGCATCCGTGTTTGGCGACATCGCGGTGAAAGCACATTGGAAGCCATACTGGCATATCACCCGGCGCGATGGTATGGGGTGCCATTGGTTACACGTCTCTGTCACTTCTTGTTCGCATTGACGGCACTTTAAACAGTGGACGTTACATTTCAGATGTGTTACGACCCGTGTCTCTACCCTTTATTCGATCCCTGCGAAACCCTATATTTCAGCTGGATAATGCACGACCGCATGTTGCAGGTCCTGTACGGGCGTTTCTGGATACAGATAATGTTCGACTGCTGCCCTGGCCAGCACATTCTCCACACCTCTCACCAATTGAAAACATCTGGTCAATGGTGGCCGAGCAACTGGCTCGTCACAATACGCCAGACACTACTCTTGATGAAGTGTGGTATCGTGTTGAAGCTGCATGGGCAGCTGTACCTGTACACGCCATCCAAGCTCTGTTTGACTCAATGCCCAAGTGTATGAAGGCCGTTATAACGGCCAGAGGTTGTTGTTCTGGGTACTGATTTCTCAGGATCTATGCACCCAAATTGCGTGAAAATGTAATCACATGCCAGTTCTCGTACAATATATCTGTCCAATGAATACCCGTTTATCATCTGCATTTCTTCTTGGTGTAGCAATTTTAATGGCCAGTAGTGTAGTCTCTGTTTCCAGGCTTCATAACTGTTACGTAAAGAATATCTCCATAATTGTGACAGAAACTGGCGCTTCATGATGTAACACTTTCCACTTCCGTCAGTGTGCAGATAACAAAAAGTTGGGACTATTTTTAGACAGTACCTGGTTAGCCTTGACGTGCAGGCGTGCGAGACACTTCGTCAGCGCCGCGGGCCCTCTGCTTTGGCAGCTCTCATTCAGAGAGGCGCGAATAATGCTGCAAGTGTTAAGGGCCGCGGCGGTGACCCCGTCGACGACGGGTCAGTGGGCGCCAGAGGCGGGGGCCCACCACACACGCCCTCTCCGCAGACTCGAGCAGCTGCACCACCACGCGCTCCGCGCTCTTTCCTATTCACGAGTCGAGCCACAAAAGATTTCCCTGCCACATTTTTTCCCATATGCACATGAATATTCTTTGCAAAAGTGGAAAAAATATACTGCCAACGGTCGACGACGCGTTGACTTTTACTGACGAAAATTACGAAGCGCAGAAAAGCAGCGGAAGAGGGAGGCCATTGTTAAGCTGACATGACTTTAGAGAATGTTCTGTAAGTAAATAAGAGTAAAGTAAAAATCACTGAGGAGCGTCAATTTGAGCGCCAGCGGTAACATTGGAGCAAAAATCACTGTAGTGCTCTTTCGGCTACAGGAACCACGTTCATAGACTGTCGGAAGGTCAAACGACTTTACTGGTCCCGCATGAATAGCGGCGCGTTAGCCACAGAAAAAACATTCCACAGATGTGTTTATCATAAAGCTGCGTCGTTCTTCATCTGAATATGGAGAGCTGTTAGGTAAACATCAACCATTTGTACGTGACAAGTAAATTGTGCTCTTTTTCCTGTCTGCTAAGGTTCCAATTGCTGATTTCAATGCGCTATGTGTGATTTCCTGAAACGTTGTTAGCAGAGCGCGCTTTGTCGCTTGAATTTAACAAGCGACAAGCACTCATGGTCGTGCGAGACGAGAACAGGAGGAAGGAGAAGAATCAGAGAATACATGTATCCTTTTTGAAAGGCTCACACACACACACACATACACACACACAAAGAGAAAGAGAGAGCGAGAGAGACAAAGAGAGAGAGAGAGAGAGAGAGGCAGGGAGGAAGGGAGACTAAGGAAGGGAGGCAGAGCAGGGGCAGAGCGAAGTATTACTTTGTCTAACACCATCGTATTTCTAGTGTTCCACTTCACTTCAATTTCGGCAACGAAACGCGTATTTTATAGGCGTTTAACACTATTGATATTGGTGACCAATCTCATGTCACCTTCATTCATAGTTGGTGTCTATGATGAGTATAAGCGATTCCGTTGGAGACTCTTTCAGTATCTCGTTGTATTAACAGATTGACGTTGCACTAGAAAACGCAATCCCATTTGCGATATTTCACCTTTTAAATGACAAATAATGATCGCTTCTTACCGTCACAAATCATACTAGTTCTAACCCCAAGATGTGTGTCGAGGACTCTATCTGTCGATTTCATTCTGTAATTTTGTAATTTTTCACAGATTAAATTTGCTAGCTGAATAGCCGTGTCTATTTCGATAGTATTTCAGAAATTTCGACGTCGATGAAAGTCGGCTCTAGCTTCAAATCTTTGTCCAAATTGAGACTACTTATTCACTCTGTTAAACCTATCCTACTTCAAAGTTAAGCATTTTAATTTGTAAACTGTGAAGAGCAGAGAGCGTGCATTTGCCAGACATTGCATCTGCGATTCGTAGCGAACATTCGTGGCCAAAGTTAACATCTATTTCATAGTGAGCACTTCTACACGCTGCATATGCAGTTGAACGCTATTTAACAGAGCCCTAGTTCCTTCAATGCTCAGTTCCACATCGGGCAACAAGTTCTTTCCAGCTAACTATGTCAGCTTCCTGATTTTCAGCTCCCTGCCAGTTGATGCCGATGCACTGAAGGTCGTTTGCAAAAGTTCGTTTCCAGGTCTTAAGAGGTCTTCCTCCCCTTTGTATCCATCCGTTGATTTCCGCAACACTGCTGGTTTGGTGATTATTTCATCTTTCCCGTCTCTAATGGCCTCGTTGTCGACGGAAAGTTAAACTCTAATCATCCTTCCTTCCTTTCTTCCAACTTTCGCGCGTGGAACAAGTCATACAAGCAACGATTTTGTTCAGTCTGCATAGATCACTTACCGGCAGCACTTCGTCACTTGAAAAGTGACCGCAATAACTGATCTTGGAAAAGTTCGTCTCAGTCACTGTTGCTTGAGCTTTTGTGCTAATTTTACTGACTTTTTCAGGTCTCATATGCGTATGTCACTCGATAGGGCGATAGAAAAAATTACAGAGACTAATTTCCATATGGATCGTATTCGTTGGAAGACTGCAGAGACCTTCCCACTTCTGTTGCTGACATCTGCATCTGCATCTACGTCGTCGTTATTACAGATGAGGCTGCCAACATATGTAAATCGGTTAACATGCTGTAGCACCCTCTGTTGCACTATAATTTGAGTAGATAATTTCCACTTTTTATGCACATTGTTTCTTATAACCATCCACTCTTCGCCTTACAGATCTGGCCAATGCGTCCAACTTGGCCGTCATTTGTTGTCAACTGTATGGTGGTTCTTACTGTGTTTCTGCCAGAAGAACGATGTCATTATCAAAATCCAGATCGATAATCTTGCCCATAGTTTTAGTCGTTATGTAGTCTAGTCTGCGGCTGATATAAAAAAGGAAGGTGACAATATGCATCCCTCTCTGATGCCTATCAGAATGCTACAGAACAGGGTTTTCCCACCTTCTGTTCTTATATAGCAACTCGAGTCAGATGCACTTAGGCCCTGCAGTGTTCCTAAATGCTTTTATTTGTAAGAGCCGCCCATAACTCCATCATATATCACGGCTGCTGTACAGTGCGCCTTTCATATTTACTGATTTGTACGCTTAGTTCATTTTAGATCGCTTCTACTAGAAATTACTAATAGCAATCTCTGCTTTCCTCCTTTAATAGAGTCCAACCTACGTGGGCGGCGATAAAATCAGTAATTATTGTGAATGTGTTACTATACTGCAGTACACTGCTGTCCAGTAATATTGCACCACCATGGAAGCAGAATGCAGTGAACGTCAAAGCACACAAATTAGCAACGGTAATGCCCTCTACATCCTTATATGTGGTGTAATGGGTACAAGTGTGGATACTTCTATTTGTAACTGAGTACTGTGTGCTGAACAACATTACATCAGTATTTACATCATTTGCAGACTAATAATTGTAGCTATTACGAGTCGCATGTTTTTAGGTTGGTTAGTACCTCCAAGCATACGAGGCAAATGCAAGCCATTAATGTTTATTTTCCCTTGAGCAGCAGGTCATGTGTTGAAGTGTGGGTGCGTGGATGCCGAATGGATAGCCTTTACTGACAGGTGTAGTCCACTTAGTGGTGCAGTTACGACTGTGCAGAAAACATCGGATCATAAAGTTTGTGATGTGTTTGTGGGAAGATTGTCTGATACATAGAAAAAAACAACCAGTGTACTGATGTGTGTAAATATTAAAATACCACATACAAAAATATCCACACTTATACAGGTGACATCTCTATAGAAAAAGACTACGTAGTCGGTTTCTGATTCATAAATGATAATTTTTTTAAAAAAAATATTGTGTTAAATTTCGTATAAGAAGGAAAAACGACTACTAGCACTTGTCTGACTCTGACAGCGGCATGATCGTGGCCTGCTTCTCCCACTGGTTATGATGTCAGTTGATTATGGAATCGATTGGCTCAGGAAGGTCAGTCATACTGAACATCATATGGGATCTCAATGCCTCCACGTTACTAGTGACTGAGAGGAAGGAGACACTGCTCGCTCAGTCATGTCACGTACATTGAGACAGGCAACAAGCACATTTGCAGCAAGACAAGTATCCACAAGGACAGTGTAACGACGACTCGAGTTCCATGGTCTGTCTGTTGCAGCTTCCCTTGATGTGGTAGGACAGAGGGGCACGCCAAACAGAAACTTATCAGACGAGTCCAGGTACAGCATACAACAGCATCACAATGGACATAGCCGCGTGTGGAGACTTCTAGTAGAATTAACATTTCGATATTGCATTCGTCATTGATATACGGCCTCAGCACCTAGGGTGATGGTTTGGAGAGCCACCGAGTACACTATACGATCACCTCTGGTTTGCATATCTGGTTAACTTGGACAACAGGTACGTTTGAAATGTTTGCCCCGCTCTCAAGTTCAGTCGTTTCATGAGTTACTAATTTCCGGCACTCTGGATAAAATTATGACTGTAGTAAATTCAAAGACTAACAGAAACATTTGCAAAAGACAAGTAGTTAGCGCCTTTGATACCCCACGTTCTTCTAGCAACGAGACGTATTCCTTGTAGAGGCAATGTACGAGCAATTTTGATTTTTACTAAAGTACTGTAAGTTCTACCATGCCGCCGATTTTTTCTGCCAAGAGGGATTCCAACGTTCATTAGTCCCTCACGCCTTGGTGGAGGTGTTGGCTCGACGCCTATCCTAACCATTGCTGCTAGGCAACCCCTTTTCTTTTGTTCACGAGGACGTTTAGTCGGTTCCATTTCAAACTTTCTGGGTTGAGGAACCACAGAAGGCAGTCACCTCTCACACCCTGGTTGGCGACAGCTTGGTACCACATATGAAGTTTCCACTTACAGGTAAGCTCCAATTATCTGCGGAGCCGACTTGTCGAATACTTATCAGTAAGCCACTTTTTCTTTGTAGATGCTTTCTCTGTTACACTGAGGTGAAAAATCTCATGGGATACCTCCTAATATCGTGTCGGACCTCCTATTGTCCGGCGTAATGCAGCAGCTCAACGTGGCACTGACTCAACAAATCTTTGGAAGGGCCCTGCAGAATTCCTGAGCCATGTTGCCTCTGTAGCCGTCAATAACTGCGAGAGTGTCGCCGGTTCAGGATGTTGTGCACGAACTGATCTCTCGATTATGTCCCATAAATCTTCGATATATTCATGTCGGGCGATCTGGATGGCCAAATGATTCGCTCGAATTGTCAAGAATGTTTTTCAAACCAATTGCGGGCGGTTGTGGTGAGGGGACAAGACATCGTAGTTTGGGAACGTGAAGTCCATGAATGGGTGCAAATGATCTACAAGTAGCCGAATATGACCATGTCCAGTCAACGACTGGTTCAGTTGGAAATGCAGCCCACGCCATTATGAAGCCACCACTAGCTTCCACAGTGCCTTTTTGAGAACTTGGGTCCATGGCTTCGTGGGATCTGCGCCACACTCGAACCCTACCATCAGCTCTTACCAATTGAACTCGGGATACATCTGACCACATCACAGTTTCCCAGTAGTCTAGGGTTCAACCGATACAGTCAGGAGCCCAGGAGAGACGCTGCAAGCGTCGGTCGTCCGCTTCCATAGACCATTAACCATTAACGATAAATTACGCCGCACTGTCCTAACAGATACGTTCATCGTACGTCCCACATTGATAACTACGGTTGTTTCCAGCAGTGTTGCCTGGCTGTTAGCAATGATAATTCTACGCAAACGACGCTGTTCTCGGTCGTTAAGTAAAAGTCGTTGTCAGTGATGAGAGTTAATGTCTGACATTCGGTATTCTCGGCACACACATGACACTGTGGAGCTCGAAATATTTAATTCTCTAACGATTTCCGAAGTGAAATGACCTATTCGTCTATCTCCAACTAACTGTTCGTGTTCAAAGCCTATTAATTCCCATTGTGCTGCCAGAATTACGTCGGAAACCTTTTATATGAATCACTTGAGCACAAATGGCTGCTCCTTTAGTGCACTGCCTTTTTATACACTACTGGCCTTTAAAATTGCTACACCACGAAGATGACGTGCTACAGACGCGAAATTTAAACGACAGGAAGAAGATGCTGTAATATGCAAATGATTAGCTTTTCAGAGCATTCACACAAGGTTGGCGCCTGTGCGACACCTACAACGTGCTGACACGAGGAAGGTTTCCAGCCGATTTCTCAAACAAAAACAGCAACTGACCGGCGTTGCCTGGTGAAACGTTGTTGTGATGCCTCGTGTAAGAAGGAGAAATGCGTACCATCACGTTTCCGACTTTGGTAAAGGTCGGATTGTAGCCTATCGCGATTGCGGTTTATCGTATCGCAACATTGCTGTTCGCGTTGGTCGAGATCCAATGACTGTTAGCAGAATATGGAATCGGTGGGTTCAGGAGGGTAACACGGAACGCCGTGCTGGATGCCAACGGCCTCGTATCACTAGCTGTCGTGATGACAGGCATCTTATCCGCATGGCTGTAACGGATCGTGCAGCCACGTCTCGATCCCTGAGTCAACAGATGGGGACATTTGCAAGACAACAACCATCTGCACGGACAGTTCGACGACGTTTGCAGCAGCATGGACTATCAGCTCGGAGACCATGGCTGCGATTACTCTTGATGCTGCATCATAGACAGGAGCGCCTGCGATGGTGTACTCAACGACGAACTTGGATGCACGAATGGCAAAACGTCATTTTTTCGGATGAGTCCAGGATCTGTTTACAGCATCATGATGGTCGCATCCGTGTTTGGCGACATCGCGGTGAACGCACATTGGAAGCGTGTATTCGTCATCGCCATACTGGCATATCACCCGGCGTGGTTACCCGTCTCGGTCAGCTCTTGTTCGCATTGACGGCACTTTGAACAGTGGACGTTACATTTCAGAAGTGTTACGACCCGTGGCTCTACCCTTCATTCGATCCCTGCGAAACCCTACATTTCAGCAGGATAATGCACGACCGCATGTTGCAGGTCCTGTACGGTCGTTTCTGGATACAGAAAATGTTCGACTGCTGCCCTGGCCAGCACATTCTCCAGACCTCTCACCAATTGAAAACGTCTGGTCAATGGTGTCCGAGCAACTGGTTCGTCACAATACGCCAGTCACTACTCTTGATGAACTGTGGTATCGTGTTGAAGGTGCATGGACAGCTGTACTTGTACATGCCATCCAAGCTCTGTTTGACTCAATGCCCAGGTGTATCAAGGCCGTTATTACGGCCAGAGGTGGTTGTTCTGGGTACTGATTTCTATGCACCCAAATTGCGTGAAAATGTAATCACATGCCAGTTCTAGTATAATATATTTGTCCAATGAATACCCGTTTACCATCTGCATTTCTTCTTGGTGTAGCAATTTTAATGACCAGTAGTGTACATTGATCATACAGGTGACCTACTAAAAGACGATGCTGTCCTCTTAGTCGATGATCGTATACTGAGCTGAGCACTACTGTGCTCGGCCCTTAGTAGAAGAGCGGTTGGGGCGGCGTTGCGAAACGTTTCTGGGCGTGGCTACGCTGATGTCGCTGACTCGTCGATACAGTTTGCAGCTGCTGCCTTCTCTTGTTGCAAGGCACCAACGCGGCTCTGGCACCTCGCTCTTTGGACGGCAGCTGAGGTTATTTCGAATTTTCTCTTTGGAACGAGAACAGTGAAGGTGGACCCACTCTCATGCCATGGGTTTCATCAGGCTATAAGCTTTGAATAGCCGATAGTAGCCTAAGTGCACATTCTTTCACGGGGACGCCAGGAGAAGAGATTTAGCAACATTTTTGGGCATTCTGATATTAGAATCTTACTCCGGAAGTTGGTGCTGTTGCACTTTCGTGATTGACTTGAATCGAAAACGGAGAGGATGTGAATTCAATCAAACATTGTTTGATTTTTTTCATACCACATTAACGTTTTTGCTCACTTTTGTCGATTCGTGAGTGAAGTTTATCCCAGTATATCTTTGTGTGCATCCTTCCACGTGATTGTTGATTACAGTGTCAGGTACATATCAGTAATACCTTTGCATGCCTGATTAGCACACTCCCCTATCCCACACCTCTTCTCACAGCATGGTAAATGCAATTATTTCTACAGTATCGGTGAATGTGGATTTGAACGTGATTCCTGGAGGCAATACCTTTATTATAATATATTGCAGTGCCTGTGTATTTACAATCGGGACAGGCATTGTTGTGTTCGACAGCCGTATGAAATACGAGAAAAGTATTCGCAATTGCGAATACGATCAGAATCCAGGTCCACAATGTAATGATGACAATCAAAATTTGTGCCGGACCGGGAATCGTACCTGGATTTCCCACTTCATGCGAGCGTTCGCCTTGACAGTCTCGGCCATCCGAGTACGCCTCCAAGATCGACCCCTAACTTCCGTGGATAACCGTGTGTCTACGTCCTGCACTCGCACAATTGCTGTGATTCCTGCACAGGGAGAGACTTATTATTGTCGCCGCCTTGTCTTCGCACGAAATACTGTATTGCAGTGTCTGTGTTTTTACAATAGGAAGAGGCACTGCTACGATCGACAGCTGTATGAAATACAAGAAATGTATCCGCAGTTGCGAACGTGATCAGACTCCAACAGCACAGTGTGGGAGTATAGGATGTAAGCGAAAGCAATAACATATGGAAGTACAAGGTGCGTTCCATAAGTAATGCGACCAAATTCATAAAAAATCATTTATTGAATATATTCGTACAAATAATCAAAAATTTTCAAAATAGTACCCTCTTGCGTCGATACACTTCTGGAGGCGGTGTTTCCATGCCTGGAAGGCATCCTGGAATGCCTTTTCCGGAATGTCCTTTAGAGCTGATGTAACATGCGCCTGGATGTTTTCAGTCATGTCCCAATGTTTTCCTTTCATGACTCCTTTTAAGCGAGGAAACAAAAAAAAAAAAAAAAAGTCAGCGGGAGCCAGGTCAGCACTGTAGGGGAACCAATGGGGTCTTGGTCCTGGCTAGGAAGTCGTTGACAATGAAGGCGCTGTGACTCGGCACATTGTCCTGGTGAATTTTCCATGTATCCTTGATGTCGCTTCGACAGCGCGAGACCCATTTTCAGTCTTTTGAACACTTCCAAGTAGAAAGCTGAATTGACTGTAGTCCCGGTAGGTACGAATTCGTGGTGGACAATGCCTCTGACATCAAAGAAGACAATGAGCATGGTTTTGATCCTGGACTTGCTCATGCGTGCCTTCTTGGGACGGGATGACGATGGGGTGTGCCACCCTGAACTCTGCCTTTTTGTCTCAGGGTCGTGCTCAAAAATCCACGACTCATCATTAGTGATAATTGAGTTTAAAAAATGAGGATCATTTTCACACATTTTCAATATTTCTTGGGACCGAAGCCCTCACAAGTGCTTGTATTCGTCAGTCAACACTTTTGGGACGAGTTTGGCACACACCTTTATCATATTCAAATCTTCGGTTACAATGCGGAAAACGGTTGTTTTTGATGTGTTTAGAGTTTGTGCTATCAATTGAAGGCTCAGCTGTGAGTCAGAGTTCAAACAATCGCGCACACGCGTCACATTTTCGTCGACTCATGCGATTGGTGGCCGTCCATTGCGAGGTTCGTCGGTGATCTCCTT